>NC_084760.1:41733366-46733366 GCF_028858725.1 Colius striatus | reverse complement strand
TGTTGTTTCTTTAATTTAATTTATCTCAAAAACAATGGTTGGGATTAAGATGGGAAAAAAATTGGCATTCTTGACATTGAATAAAATGTTCTATGAGAAGTCTCAGAGCTGCATCCGGTGCTGAGTCCTCTCTGCCAGGCTACAGGGAGCCCAAACTGGGTCCTCGTGTGCTGGTGTGGGCTGCAGGCAGCGGGGCAGTCCTGGTTCCCTGTATGGGCTCAGTCTTAGAGATCATGGGGTGGTGGCCTGATCCTGCACAAACCTGGGCTGAGTGGCTGTGTCAAAGTTGGCCAGGGGCAGGTAATTCAAGAATCCCCAAATGATGGGGTTGTCAGGGCGCTGCAGAGCTCATCCAGCCCAAGCCCCTGCTCAAGCAGGTTCCCCTCCATCAGGGGGCACAGGAATGTGTCCAGGCGGGTTTGGCAACCTCCCGAGAAGGAGCCTCCACACCCTCCCTGGGCAGCCTGGGCCAGGGCTCCCTCACCTCAACACCAAACAAGTTTCTCCTCCTGTGCCACTGGCACTTGCTGGGTTCCAGCTTGTGCCTGTTACCCCTTGTCCTGGCACTGGCCACCACACAACAAACACTGGCCCCATCCTCTCCACACCCACCCTTTAGGGATTTCTCAGCATTGATATGCTGAGATTGATAAAGGCCCCTCTCAGAAAACAACTCTGCAGAGAGGGACCTGGGAGTGCTGTTGGGCAGCAAATAAACATGAGCAGCAACATGCTCTCATGGGTCAAGAAGGCCAGTGGCATCCCGGGGGGCATGAAGAGAGTGTGGGCAGCAGGTGGAGGGAGGTTCTGCTTCCCCTCTCCTCCGCCCTGGTGAGGCCTCATCTGGAGTCCTGTGTCCAGTAATGGGCTCCCCGGTTCCAGAGAGACAGGGAACTGCTGGAGAGAGGCCAGTGCAGGGCTACCAAGATGCTGAGGGGACTGGAACATCTGAGTGAGGAGGAAAGGCTGCAGGACCTGACCATGCTGGACTCTTGCAGCTCTCACTGTCCTGGGGCCAGCTGGGAAATGAGAGAGACTTTTTGTCTCTAAAGACCTCTATGTGGCAGGAGATGGGGTAGCAGGTTAATCCTGTTCTTTGTGGCTGGTGCATTACCAGGGAGGTCTCAAGGGATATGTTGGGAAGTCAGCAGGAGGTGTCCTACTGCTTCTATGGCCTTTGGGTGAAGGCTTGCAGGCTTATGTGCACTCCGGACATGTTGTCCCTTACCTTGCAGGCCAGGCAGGCCGGGAAGACCAGGTTCACCCTCCATCCCTTCATTGCCTTGGTCTCCTTTGGGTCCTGGTGGCCCTGAAACACAACAGGTATTGGAGTTCAACCATGCAGCAGATGCATGAGTGCATCACCCACCCACCCTTCACCAACTGTTATTGTTGATCAGGTGTCCAGGGGCCTCTAACAAACACAGAGCCCTGCAGACAGGAGCTTGCCAGCAGCCTTCTTCCACTGGCTGTGGGTTTTAAAATCCAAACATGACCCCATCGACCCATCTCCTGTGCCAGAGAACTTCACCTTGCAGCTCCTTCAGCTGAGCGTGACTCTATGGGATGTTTCAGCCTCCAGGAATTCCTTTTTAACCAAAAGTTGTGCCATCTCCAATGAAATAACATTAAGAAAAACGGGAAAAAAAACCCAAACCCCAACAAAGTCTTTTGGAAATACTGAGATGAATCTTTAGGAGAGGATTTGCATCACTGATCTCACCAGGAACTGGCCACTGGTGATTGCTTTGTTGGTGTAAACTCTCGTGAGCGAGCAGAAAGTCCAACCCAGTAACCGAGTTCTATTCCTCAGCCTGCAAAAGGCCAAGTGCACAAAGCTGAAAACAATTATGAGCTAAATGAATTGGAAGGAAGAATTTGAACGGGGAAAAAAGTAAAGACTCATGGGATGAGAGAAAATAGGGCAGAGGGAGGCCTGGAGGGGTCATTTGATCTTTGTCCTCCCAAGCTAAGCTGAGAATTGGAAACTGTTAAACACTGTTTTCCTAGAAACCCCACAAACTGTCATCTCACAGTTGTGCAGAAAGCAAACCACCAGCCAGGGCTCCAGGCGACATGGTAATGCAAAAGGAGCAGGAGAGGAAGAGGGGGAGTTGTTTAGCAGTCCTAAGGAATGAGGAATTGGGATTGCCAGTATTATGCAGAAATTAGTGGGTTCCTGAGCAGCTGAACTGCAACAAGCTCAGGAGATGGCCAAGCTGCAGGTGGCCAGTAGCTGGAAGAGGACTATGGGGAGATATTGTATTAACTTGCCCTATGTTTCCTCTTCCCTGGATGATGCACATCTCTGGCCACTGAGAGGATGTGTGGATGGACCCTAAACCCATGGGACATATATCTCTCTGGCTGGCAGAACAAAAGGATGCAAAGAACAATGGACACCCAGGAGGGCTAAGAACAATGAATAGGCATTTCTGGGTGGGAACGAGAGGAATCAAGAGCAGCAGGGACACTGCCTGCTTGGGGAGAGGTGTGACTGTCCCTGATGGAGAAGGTCCAGCAGCTTTCAAAAGCTGTTTCACAGGGACACGTGGGGCAGGAATCAGGTGAGGTGTGCTGTGTGAAGGTGCTGGGATGGTGTTCATTCCATAGCATTAAAGGACATTGCACAACAGTCATTAAATTTTAGAATCCTAGAATGGTTTGGGTTGAAAGAGACCTTCACATCTTGTCTGCTCCATACCCCTGCCATGGGCAGGGACACCTTCCACCAGACCAGGCTGCTCCAAGCCCCATGCAACCTGCCCTTGAACACTGACAGGGATGGGGCAACCACAGCCTCTCTGGACAACCTCTGCCAGGGCCTCACCACCCTCATCATAAAACTTTATGTTCCTAAATCTGCTTACTTGCCCTCTGGAGTTAGAGAAACTGCAGTGGGAGCTTCAAGGCAGCAGTTTTTCTATTGGCATATCTCTTGCCCAAAGGTCCCAGGTATCCCAGGGTGAGCAGTGAAAACTCTGCATGACCCAGATATGCTCCTGGGTTTGGATCAAGTTCTTCCCTTCCCTGCTACATTCCAGCACAGCATGGTTGACATGCTGAAAATCACTTGCTGAAACAAAAGAGATGCTTTGCCAACATGGGCAAAACTAAAAGCAACCCTGGAAATATCCACAGTGGGAGTCACCAAGGAAGGAATCACACAATCATAGAATCATAGAATGGGGGTAGGCAGGGCTCTGCAGAGCTCATCCAGCCCAAGCACCTGCTCAAGCAGGTTCCCCTCCATCAGGGGGCACAGGAACGTGTCCAGGCGGCTTTGGAAACCTCCGAAGAAGGAGCCTCCACACCCTCCCTGGGCAGCCTGGGCCAGGGATCCCTCACTTCTACACCAAACAACCTTCTCCTCCTGTGCCACTTTCTGGGTTCCAGCTTGTGCCCATTACCCCTTGTCCTGGCACTGGTCACCACAGAAAAAAGTGTCACCCCATCCTCCTGACACCCACCCTTTAGACATTTTTAAGTGTTGATGAGGTCCCCCCTCAGCCTTCTCTTCTCCAGGCTGAACAGCCCCAGGTCCCACAGCCTTTCCTCCTCATGCGATTGTTCCAGTCCCCTCAGCATCTTGGTAGCCCTGCACTGGCCTCTCTCCAGCAGTTCCCTGTCTCTCTGGAACTGGGAAGCCCAGAACTGGACACAGCACTCCAGATGAGGCCTCAGCAGGGCAGAGGAGAGGAGAAGGAGACCCTCCCTCCACCTGCTGCCCACACTCCCTTCAAGCCCCCCAGGATGCCATTGGCCTTCTTGCCCACAAGGGCATGTTACTGCTCATGTTTATTTGCTGCCCACCAGCACTCCCAGGTCCCTCTCTGCAGAGCTGCTCTCCAGCAGGTCACCCCCAGCCTGTCCTGGTGCATAAAGGTCTCTGATTTTGTCATCCTGACTTTGCCCCAAGTACCCTCTCCAAAGAGAAGGGGTCCCATACCAATGACACTGGAGAAAAACTGCTGCTGACACAAAATGTTTTGTTTCTCCCCACACTGGCTCCAGCACGGCTCGGCTGCGGTCCCCTATGCGGGGGCAGCTCTGAGAACTTCCATCTGCTCTGGTTTTATGGGCACACTAGGAAACAACCCACACTAGAGCCCCACCTCAGTTCTGTTAACCCTGGAAGGGACATGGGAGCTACTTGCTTTCGGCACCTCTCAGTGGGAGGAGGGTTGCAGCTGCCCTTCTTCCTTAAAATCTGCTGCTATTGTGCAGCTCCCCAGTCTTCCCTTCCCTTCCCTTCCCTTCCCTTCCCTTCCCTTCCCTTCCCTTCCCTTCCCTTCCCTTCCCTTCCCTTCCCTTCCCTTCCCTTCCCTTCCCTTCCCTTCCCATATCTCTTCTACCATCACAGAAAAACATCCCACAGGACATTAGAGAGGTCAAGGGTATGGACACACTAAGAAGGGAATTAAGTTTCATGGAGGGTGGCTATGGGCAACAGACAATCTCATCTGCTCTGTACGAGCTGAAGGCTGGAAGAACAAAGCCAGGGAAGAGACATGTTTTCCCTTATTCCCTTTCCATAATACCTGGGATGGGAAATGGAGCTTGGGGATGGCAGCTTGTTGGGCTGACCCTGTGTGCTGACTCCTAGGTTTTGGCACTCATCCTTGAGAGTTATTCTCACAGCAGTGAGCCTCACGGCCCATCAGCCACCAGAACATCTCCTCTTGGCTACATCCAGGCAGCTCCATGAGCAGAGACGGCCTCATCCCCAGGGACAGCCTGTGGGATGGGACACAGGGAGCTGCTGGGGTGGAGGATGGAGGAGCACTGGGAGGAGCAGTTGGGAGAGGCTGACCAGCACCGCAGAAATGTGCCAAGCTGGTCCCCACCCCACAGGGCTTTGCGCTCAGGAAAGAACACCCCAGCCCAGATGCACCCCTGCTTCACCCTCCTGCCTGCACAGGGCTGGGCTGCTCACTGCACCAGCTGAGGAGGAAAACCCTCCAAAACCATCAGGACGAAGACTTTGATGATGTGCACAGAGCTGATGGCCAGATTAGACTGTTGCAGTCATCCTGCCAGTGCTGCTGCGAGCCAGCACATCCCACCCAGCAAGCTGTGCAGGCAGATCCAGGCAGGCAGTGGATCCCGAGCATCCTCCCTCCCGGTGACACTGTTATTTAAGACCCAGAGCCCTTCTCTGCTGTGAGGCCAAGACTTCTCTAAGACACAAGAGCTGCTTGGCTGCTGGAGACGAGCCTGGGGACCTCCCCAAGCTGCCATCACCAGCAAACAGCCTCAAATTGAGAGCCTGGGGCTCAGCCAAAAAGGAAAATGTCCCCCCAGCAAGAAGTCCCACATCGCTCAGTTCTGGCTGCACTGGTGTAAATCCAGCTGAGATCATGGTGGACTCACCCAAGGACATTTGGAGATGGGGTAAATCCAGCTGGGCACAAGGCTCCTAAAATTACCCATGACCTATGGCTGATGAGAGAAACCAGAGGAGGGATGGAGAGAGAGGGAAGATGGGGATGCCAGGAATGTGTCAGGGCAGTGGCTGATAAATCAGGTGCCGGCCTGTTGGGAGGGGATTTGTTTTGCTTTCAGCTTATGTTAGTTGGAGTAACACAGCACACGGGTGTCAGGCTCTGCGATGGTCCCCTTCCTTGGTGGCTTTAACCAAGAGAAGGTGACAGTCCTCTCAGGGGGTGGGTGGACAGCTATGAAAACCTCAAAGCAGTGGGTGCAACACAGTCTCAGCAGCCCTGAACCTTCTCAGCCCCGAGTCTCCTTCTCTGGAGGTTTTCAAGACCTGCCTGGACACCTTCATGTGTGACCTGATCTAGGTGAACCTGCTTCTGCAGGGGGGTTGGACTAGATGATCTCTGAAGGTCCTTTCCAACCCCTACCATTCTGTGATTCTATGAAGCACAGGAGCCAACATCCCCTAGGGGCCAGGGAAATGACCCCAATTTGCTGCTGTTACCTAAAGGTGTTGGTTGGCCTGGATGGAGAGATGTAGCTGCTGCAGTTCAAGCCACATCTGCCCCCTCTCAGCTCAGCAGACAGACAGAGAGAGTAAGGGCCTTGGCATCAGCCCTTTCCCTCCCCATCTGGTATTTCACCTGGAAGCACTGGAAATGAGCAGCAGCCCATTGCATCTGTGCAGGTGCAAACAAACAGCTGAGAAGTGGGACAGCAAGCTGCTCTCCGGTATCTTGCTCTGCCCCATAAAGCTTACACTGGGCTCTTTCATGTTTCTTCCTGGTTTTCCCCCTTCTCATAGCCAGTTTATTCACTGGGACTGGGTGCAGGTCATGGCATTTAACAGCCATGGATGTGTCCTGTGTGAATTTGCCCAGCATCTTGTAGACCCACTTGGGTTTCTGCTTCAACAGCAAGCAGCTCCAGCCAGGTGAGAAGGTGGCATGTGGGAAAGGGCTGCTCTGAGCCTCTCCCGCCCATCATTTCATAGGGTGCCCCTTGCTCTTGTGTTGTAAATCATGACTTTACTGCCTCCCATCACAGTCTTGATCAGCTACCCCTGTTCCTGAAGAGCCCTGACCCCTCCCAGGAAGCCAAGTTGGTCCCAAGGAGGGCAGCTCCTTTCCCTATTGTAGCCTCTAAGACCTTTGAAGCAAAAGCAACCTCTCCTTTAGTGCAACACAGGAAGACCCTCCCCTTGCTGCTCCCCAGTCACGTCAGGCAACTGCACTGGAGTCTAGCACAGCAGACATGGGTCTCTCCAGTACAGGCATCTCCACTTAAGCTGGTCTCTTGGAGCTGGACTGTCCCAGGAGATCTAGGGCTGTGGGGTGCAGAAAAGTGGGTGATCCCACCACAGCAAGACAGTAGGATGTGTATGGCCATATAGCTACGCTCATGAGATAACAGTGTCACAAACAGTTGGACCTTGCAGATAATTGAGAACAAGGGAGCAGACACTTAGTAGAGTGAGGGGAGGATTACCAAGGTAACCATATAAATACAAAAAGGAAAATCAGGGTCAATGGTCAAGAGTTAGCAGGGATGTGTTGTTTAATTCATCACAATGAGGGTGGTGAGACCCTGGCACAGGTTTCCCAGAGAGGCTGTGGCTGCCCCATGGGCAGGTTGGATGGGGCTTGGAGCAGCCTGGTCTGGTGGGAGGTGTCCCTGCCCATGAGGGTTGGACTTTTGACCTTTGAAGGTCCATTCCCACTCAAGCCATTCTGTGATTTAATGATTCTATAATCTTGGGAGGAGTGGAGCTGAGGGTGGTAAAGGAGAAGACGATGTGAGGGGGAAAATGGAGTAAAGAGGATGTACGGTAAAAGCAAATCATGTGGTCGATGATGATGGAGGGTACTGGTGGGCAGCCTTGATCACTGCAGCACAAGGCAGGACAAAAGCCCACCATCCATTCCACTTTCATGGTCAGGAGGTGCTTGGAAGAGTGTTTTCCTGTCATTTCTGAGGGAATCTTGGGAACTTATTTCCTAACATGGATGGAGAGGCATTTGGAGAGTCCAAGACTCCAAAGTGACAAGGACACTTGAACACCTCAGAGAGCTAAAGAGTGTTGCCTAGTGGATTTGATACACCAAAGAGTACATGAGACATCCCCACAGGACATCCCCATTTCCACTGCCACCCAAAGCACCAAGGACAATGGGCAGTGAATCTGGGGAAGGGTCTGGAGAACAAATCTTATGGGGAGCATCTGAGGGCCCTGGGGGTGTTCAGCCTGGAGAGGAGAACGCTGAGGGGAAACATCATCACTCTCTGCAACTCCCTGACAGGAGGCTGTAGTGAGGTGGGAGCTGGTCTCTTCTCCCCAGCAATGAATGACAGGACAAGAGGAAATGGTCTCAAGTTGCCCCACGGGAGGTTTAGATTGGAGCTGAGGGAGCTCCAAAGCCATGTAGCTGAGGTGCTGAGGGACACAGGTTAGTGGTGCTGAGGGACATACGTTAGTGGTGGGCTTGGCAGGGGTTGGACTTGAGCTTAAAGATCTTTTCCAGCCAAAATAATTCTATGATTCTATGACACCCTCCTCCTCATGACAGCTTCATGCACCAGTGAAGGAGCTGCCTGCAAGAGGTGCTTGGCTTACCCCGTATCACAGAGATGTTCTTCAGCGCGACAGAGTGCTCCCAGTCCTTCAGCCTTAGGTCCTCTGTCACATTGTTGAGGATGGCCAGCTCATGCTTCAGCTGCTCCTCCATGGCTATGTGGATGAGACGCATCTGCCGGGCGTCTTCGGTGGCATTGCTGATCAGCACCTGCAGGTCCTGGATGCGGGTATGGTGGATGCTCACGTCGTAGGAGAAGGTCCTGTTCATGGCATCCACAGCCCCGCTCACGGTCGCCACCTGGTCACTCAGGCTCTCTACCCTGCTGCCCAGGTGGCTCAGGAGGTGCTCATGGTGCTGCAGCAGCAGCCGGCTGCTGTTGCCTTCCACGGAGAGCTTGTACGTCTCCTGCTGAGCTGCGTCACTCTGCTGGGACAGGCTGTCCCAGAGGCTGGACACTGCCTTGTCGGTTTGGCTGGCCTGGGTCTGCAGGCTCCAGAGAAGTCCTTCCAGCTTCTGCAGCGATCCAGTCATGAGGAACAAGGAGTCTGAGTGGTTCTGCAGAAGGTCCTGGAGTCTCCAGATGTGATCCAGCACGTCCCCCTTTAGAGGTAGGTGCAGCAGCTTCAGCTGCATGTCCCGAAAGCTCTCGTTGAGGCGGTTGACGTTCCCCATCAGCACCTTCAGATCCTCGGGGGATGTCTGTGGCCTGGAGACTGCAATGGATGGAGAGGATGGCACATCAGAAACCATTCCATGGAGGTGGGAACCCAATTTCCTCCTAGGAAGCCCTTGAACAAGCCCTGGTTCCTTGGTGCCCATCAGCCCCTCTTTAGCCTCACAGTTTTCTCCACAGTTGGAGAAACATGTAGATTGCTGACGGGCTGGAGAAGGAGGCATCTCACTCAGGCAGGACCACAGAGGGTCTCAGCAGCACTGGGCTTTGGGATGGCTCTAGGCTTCGCCAAATGGGTCATGATGCTACAAAGCTCTGTCTCGTGGCTTTGCCCTGGATTGGGTTTGCCTTTGGTCAGAGACCTGGTTGCTAGCAGCATCCGCTTCCCTTTCCTAAAAAGCAGACCTTAAAAACTGCCTCTTCCCTTGCTGAGGTTTTAGTTTTAACAATCAGGTTTCCCTTCTGGCTGCTGCTCTTGAACCTGAGCTCAGCCCCTTGCTATATAATGGAGATCATCAGGCTGGTTCAGCAGTTCTCCACAACTCTGGGTGTGGCTTGCTCCCATTGCACTGCATCCCTGCACTGCATCGCAGGGCTGCCCAGGCTCTTCCTGAGGAAGCAAACACACCCTGGCTCAGGAGCATCTGTATCCCTCATCCTGGCTTCCCGAGGGAGCAAACCCACCTTGGCACAGGAGAATCCACATCCTGCATCCCAGGGTTGCTGGGGATCTTTCCAAGGGAAGAAACCCACCTTGGCACAGGAGTATCCTGAGGCTGCCGAGCCCTTTCCCAAGGGAGGAAACCAACTCTGGCAAATGAGCATCCTGGAGTTGCTGGAGCTCCTCCCGAGGGACGAAACCCACCCCATGTCAGGAGCAATTCCAGGCCTGCCAGGCTCTTCCCAAGGGACCAAACCCACCCCAGCACAGCAGCATCCTTCAACCCCTGCCTCTGCATCCCCAAGTAGCAGAGAGCTCCTGGCCACCCAGGCACTCACTCAAGACTCCTTCCCGGCCTTGCACTAGAGCATAAAGATGGGGTTTGGAGAGAGAATCTGGAAATTTGTGGAGATCTTCTTGCTCTTAGCAGTTTCTAGCACTGTTTCAGACACCCCTTGCTCAGCAAGCCCAGTAGCACCCAGTAAGGCCCAATCCTGGACCCCATCATCTCACTGCACAGCTTGGAAGACCCCATAATCCCTGACCCAGGCAGGGGAATATCATCTTCTCCCTCTGCTTTGCATTGATGCTGGGTTTCCACTGCAGCCTAGGGGGGTAGGGGCAGGGTGGGCGGGGGGCTGCTCAAAACCAAATACACATAAATCATGAGAATTACTTAAAATGAAAATAAGAACAAATAATCCTCATTGTTCTCTAAGCTGTGGTGGGGATTTGGCTGGCATACGGCCACGGGCTGGCGTGAGACTGCCCTGGCAGCTCAGCCTCTCATTGCCATGGTGCAGAAACTGAGCAAAGTCATTTGGTTTGAATTAAAATCACAGGAGGAAGGAGAGGGTAAAGGCAGATGTGCATACATGAAGGGCTGCAGGGGCCCTCTCCCTGGGCTCATGACCACCCACAGTGGTGGCACTGGATGCCTTGAGGGGGATCAGGAGGACCTGAGAATTGTAGAACCACAGAATGGTGTGGTTGTCAGGGCCCTACAGAGCTCATCCAGCCCAAGCCCCTGCTCAAAGAGGTTCCCCTCCATCAGGGGGCACAGGAACGTGTCCAGGCGGGTTTGGAAACCTCCCGAGAAGGAGCCTCCACACCCTCCCTGGGCAGCCTGGGCCAGGGCTCCCTCACCTCAACACCAAACAAGTTTCTCCTCCTGTGCCACTGGCACTTTCTGGGTTCCAGCTTGTGCCCGTTACCCCTTGTCCTGGCACTGGCCACCACACAACAAACACTGGCCCCATCTTCTCCACACCCACCCTTTGCGGATTTCTCAGCACTGATGAGGTCCCCCCTCAACCTTCTCTTCTCCAGGCTGAACAGCCCCAGGTCCCGCAGCCTTTCCTCCTCACACAGATGTTCCATTCCCCTCAGCATCTTGGTAGCCCTGCACTGGCCTCTCTCCAGCAGTTCCCTGTCTCTTTTGAAGTGAGGAGCCCAGAAGTGGACACAGGACTCTAGATGAAGCCTCACCAGGGAAGAGGAGAGAGGGGGGAGAACCTCCCTCCACCTGCTGCCCACACTCTTTTTCATACACCTCAGGTGCATTTATGGGAGGAGCAGAGGGTGCCATAACAGAGGAGCTGAGCATCTTCCAGGAACCATAGGCATTTTGCCTCCATTAATTAGCCCCAGATAATTAAACCTGCTGCTGGATTGTCCTGGTTTCCCAGCATGCCAGCTCAGATCTTCCCTCCTGGGACTGGGGACTTTGTATAGTCCTCCTCTGCACGTTCCTGCATCTCAATGTTACCATTTATAACCCGTCCCTGCCATGCCAGTGGCCCAGTGAGCACTATGTTGAGGGGCTGAGGGGATTCACAGTGAGGGAAACAGCCAAGCAATGTGCTCAAGGCCACCTCAAGAGTGGACAACTGGGAAGGAAATACTTTGGGATAAATCACCACGGTGCTGGTGAAGAGGTGGGTGCTGCTGCTTGCTGTCTGGGTGCCCAAAGCTGCTCCTTCCAAGAGTTTCTTGGCCCAGATGGATGCACAGACAACCACAGCATCCCCACAAGGATGAGGAGAACAGGCTGTGAGACCTGGGGCTGTTCAGCCTGGAGAAGACAAGGCTGAGGGGGGACCTCATCAGTGCTGAGAAATCCCTAAAGGGTGGATGTGGAGAGGATGGGGCCAGTGTTTGTTGTGTGGTGGCCAGTGCCAGGACAAGGGGTCATGGGCACAAGCTGGAACCCAGCAAGTGCCACTGGCACAGGAGGAGAAACTTGTTTGGTACTGAGGTGAGGGAGCCCTGGCCCAGGCTGCCCAGGGAGGGCGTGGAGGCTCCTTCTCAGGAGGTTTCCAAACCCACCTGGACACGTTCCTGTGCCCCCTGATGGAGGGGAACCTGCTTGAGCAGGGGCTTGGGCTGGATGAGCTCTGTAGGGCCCTGCCAAGCCCCACCATTTGGAGATCCTCTGACAGCCAACATGAGAATGCAAAGCAGATGTGTGTGTCAAAAACAGATGTTTTCACCATCCTTGGCATCATCAGATGCAGAAAACCAAGAGGCTGCAGGTGAAGCCTCACGGGACATCTGGATTTGGTCTCCAAGGTCCTGTTTGGCCCCAGGTACAGTTCCCTGGGCATTGCCATTGGGTCCCTTGAGTTTTGTTTCCACTGTGAAGTCAGGCAGATGCTGAGCAGGAGTTTCTACACGTGTCTGGATGCCCAATAATAGCAAGTCTGGACATCCCCAAGTCTCACCCAAATAGGAGGTTTCATCCCATCACACCATGGCTGGCCATGGGGCTGGGTCTGTTGCCTTCATCTGTGCTGGCATCACAGAGAGTGCTTATTTCTTTAGATGCTTCTGTTGGGAATGCAGGAGTGTCAAGCATGGAAATGTGATTTTTCTCAATGCAGACATGAGTATGGAGATGGGGTGCAAGTCAGATGGACAGTTCAAATGCCCACACTAAATTACTTGGCTCAATAGTCACATCCTAACGAGCCCTGCCTGGACTCCCACTGCTGCTGGAGCATCTCAGGGCTAGATGCTTGGGGTGACCGGGCAGAGGGTCAGGCAGGGATCTGGGTCCAAACACCAAAATGCAGGTCTGTGTGTGCAGGCATCTGGGATTTAACCCAGACCTTGCAAAAAAAAAAAAAAAGCCAAGACTGTAGTCCTAACCTTGGACTGAGAGCTTTTTCAGTGAATGGGGGGGGGGGTCAGGGTCAAGGAGGGAGTGTGCATCCCCAGGAGCCAAGAAAACCACTGCCAGGCTTGCAAGAGAAGATATTAAAAGCAGGCTGCCTTGAAACCACCCCGTCTCTGTTGCTGAAAACATCCTGTTTCTGCAGCTCCGAGGTGGTTCGTGGTATTTTTGGCAGTTGACTCATTTTCTAACATCGCTTCACGCAGTGCGATGTGAGTCACAGGACACCTGCCCAGTCCGGCTGCAAAGTGATGTCCAGGGAAAGCTGCCTAGCCAAAAACACCAGGTACACATGCTGGGGACATTGGAAGGGACCTGGGGGTTATCCCAGAATCCCCAAATGGTGGGTGTTGGCAGGGCCCTGCAGAGCTCATCCAGCACAAGCCCCTGCTCAAGCAGGTTCCCCTCCATCAGGGGGCACAGAAACGTGTCCAGGCGGGTTTGGAAACCTCCCGAGAAGGAGCCTCCACACCCTCCCTGGGCAGCCTGGGCCAGGGCTCCCTCACCTCAACACCAAACAACTTTCTCCTCCTGTGCCACTGGCACTTGCTGGGTTCCAGCTTGTGCCCATTACCCCTTGTCCTGGCACTGGCCACCACACAACAAACACTGGCCCCATCCTCTCCACACCCCCCTTTTAGGGATTTCTCAGCACTGATGAGGTCCCCCCTCAGCCTTCTCTTCTCCAGGCTGAACAGCCCCAGGTCCCGCAGCCTTTCCTCCTCACAGACATGTTCCAGAACCCTCAGCATCTTGGTAGCCCTGCACTGACCTCTCTCCAGCAGTTCCCTGTCTCTCTTGAGCTGGGGAGCCCAGAACTGGACACAGGACTCCAGATGAGGCCTCACCAGGGCAGAGCAGAGGGGAAGGAGAACCTCCCTCCACCTGTTGCCCACACTCTCTTCATGGCCCCCAGGATGCCATTGGCCTTCTTGCCCACCAGGGCACGTTGCTGCTCATGTTTATCTGCTGCCCACCAGCACTCCCAGGTCTCTCTCTGCAGAGCTGCTCTCCAGCAGGTCACCCCCAGCCTGTCCTGGTGCAGGGGGTTGTTCCTCCCCAGGTGCAGGACTCTGCACTTGCCCTTGGTGAACCTCAGGAGGCTCCTCTCTTCTCAGCCTGATGAGCAGGTGAGAACAAGTCTACTTCAATAAGCACTGTGCACCTTCTCCTCTGATAGAAGAGAGATGCTTTTCAGAAGGTCTCAGACCTGTGTAGTCTCTGCTAGCACAAAAAGTGAAAATTTCCATGGAATAATTGAGCTCTCCATTGTCAAGGGTACCCAGTCACAGACCCCTGAAGCTGAGGACTAACAGGGTTGTGTCTCTAGGCTGCATGTGATTCCCAGCCGCATGCACTCTCCTCACCCTATTCCAAGACCACCCTGTGCCTGTGGTTTTCCTCGATGTGATAAGGCTGCTGCGGGCATGGCTGCTTCCAGACCCTGTGAGTCAGCTCCAGCCAAAGGCAGAGCCTTGGCTTAAAGCCCCAGACACGCAGAAAGCAATAACGAGATTATTTTTTTCTCTTCATTTGGCCTTTCTTCTCCAAGACTGTGGTCCACAACCCAGGGGTAAAGGTGGTTTTACTGAGGATCTTTACTGGAAGCCGAACTCCTGCCAGTCACGGGACTCCAAGGGGTGGGGCTTTGGAGATGCCCGTGAGCCTCTGGCTCTCCAACACCATCACCCGATGCCATAATGTTATTGTTATTGCTGGATCTGCTTTTGGGTGAGCAGCTGTAGCTCAGCCCAGGACCAGAGCGCCTGTCCCAAACTCTTTGCACAATTCATGGCATTCCCTCGCTCGGGGTGTTGCTGGCCAACAACAACATTAAAACAATGTAATGCAAGAAAGAAGTGGGAGAGGCTTCAAAATTCCAGCAAAACCTTCTCTGTCCCTTTTCTAGAACAGGGCAAAAAATGAAATCCACCCTTTGCAAAACACACAGGCTGACTTCATAGTGGTGGCATTGCCACAGCTGGAGTTGCACATGAACTCCACCACCCCCTGCAGCTGCCCACAGTAGGCAGGACACAGAAACTCATCCCAAAGGCCGTGGAGAGGGCCTGGGAAGGGGGTGGGGGCCCCTACCCTGCCTCCTCTGTCATGGTTAAAGCTGAGAAGAAAGCAGGTGGGAAGTGAGGAGCTGGCCCTTGGTGGTGGCATTGCCCACCTGCACTTGTCCAAGCCCCTGTACCCAAAGGGGAGTGGGAGGAGTGTAAGAGAAGAGGAGTACTGGGACTATGGGTTAAAGCAGTCATCTTCCCAAACTGCTTCTTGCATGATGAGGGGAAAAACAAGCCAGAGGTGAGGCACACCACATGGGATATGTACACAGGGATGAGCTGAGGCTGGGAGTAATTACAGGCATCTGCAAGTAGCTTCTCAATCCCCGTGCTCCCCAAAAAGCTGGAGAGGGAAGGCAGGAGCCTCGCCAGCACGTGTGGGATGAGCTGTGCAAGGATAAGACCTTGCCTGCATCTGAACCCAGGGCTCAACCTTACTCGGAGCAAAATAAGGGGCAATGGGGGTCAGGGCAAATCCAGCAGCCATGGAATCACAGGAGGGTGGGGGTTGTTGCCAGGGCCCTGTAGAGCTCATCCAGCCCAAATCTGTGCTCAAGCAGGTTCCCCTCCATCAGGGGGCACAGGAACATGTCCAGGCAGGTTTGAAATCCTCCCGAGAAGGAGCCTCCACACCCTCCCTGGGCAGCCTGGGCCAGGGCTCCCTCACCTCAACACCAAACAAGCTTCTCCTCCTGTGCCACTGGCACTTGCTGGGTTCCAGCTTGTATTCCTGCTGCCTACACTCTCTTCATGGCCCCCAGGATGCCACTGGCCTTCTTGCCCATGAGAGCATGTTGCTGCTCATGTTTATTTGTTGCCCACCAGCACTCCCAGGTCTCTCTCTGCAGAGCTGCTCTCCAGCAGGTCACCCCCAGCCTGTCCTGGTGCAGGGGCTTGTTCCTTCCCAGGTGCACACACTCATCTTGATACATGCCAGAAAGCCATTGGCCTCCTTGGGAGTGATGGTACAGTGACAAGAAGAAGTCTAGGCCCAAACACAAGTCTCCCGAGCCTCCCCATCCCCCAGTTACTCCGATCTTAAAGCTTGAGTTAAAACCACTCCAAATGTGTGGTATGGAGCTGGTGTGGCTCATGTAATTGTCTCCAAAGAGCTGGAAGTGCTTCTGCTGTATCCCATATTTTCCTTTCCTGGATGGCATAGAAAATGTTCCAGAACACATCTGTAGAGGCAGCAGAAATTTGATCCCACGGCCAGACCTGTTTGGCTGATTCTGTACATCACTGTGGTGGACAGTTATACCATGGAGGGAGGACCAAGGATTAGCACTTACCTGCGAGGATGAAGACACCAACAAGGATGAGAAAGACGAGAAGGTAGAGTCCCACCACAGCGTATTTCAGTGCTGCCAAGGACCCCAGCCGGCCACAACATCCTGTTACCTTCATCCTCCTCCCAGGACCTGCAGGTCAGAGCAAAGTGTCAGGGAGAGCATGGTGCACCCAGAAGGCCAGTGGCACCCTGGCTTGTATCAGCAGTGGGACACTGCCAGAGGGACACTGAGGGGCCGGAGCGTGTCCAGAGCCGGGCAGCGGAGCTGGGGAAGGGGCTGGAGCACAAGTGTGCTGGGGAGGGGCTGAGGGCCCTGGGGGAGTTCAGCCTGGACTAGAGGGGCCTGAGGGGAGATGAGAGGGTTGTCAGCCCCTGTCCCAGGCTGGCCAGGGAGGTGGCAGAGTCCCCGTCCCCAGAGCTATTGCAAAGCCGTGTAGCTGAGGGACCATGGGTTAGTAGTGGGCTTGGCAGTGTGAGGGGAAGGAGCAGACATGGGGACCTTCAAGGTCTTTTCCAACCAAACAGTTCTATGATTCTGATTGTAAGGTGGCCCTTTTGTTCAGCAAGGGCAAGTGCAGAGTCCTGCACCTGGGGAGGAACAAGCCCCTGCACCAGGACGGGCTGGGGGTGACCTGCTGGAGAGCAGCTCTGCAGAGAGGGACCTGGGAGTGCTGGTGGGCAGCAAATAAACATGAGCAGCAATGTGCCCTTGTGGGCAAGAAGACCAGTGGCACCCTAAGGGGCATCAAGTAGTGTCTGCTACTCCCCTCTCTCACACTCCTCCTACCACCCCTCTCTGGGTGCAGGTGAGCAATGCCATCACCAAGGGCCAGCTCCTCATTTCCCACCCACCTCCACCTTCCAACTCCCACCATCCTATGATTCTATGATTTTCCACTGCCCCCTTGCCCTTCCCCTGCTGATGATCCACATGTCTGTCCTTGCTGGAGGGATGGAGAAGTTTGCAAGCGCCTCCAGACCAGCAAAGAGTTACAGTGGGTGTATCACTTCAGTTAGCCCCACTTCAGGGCTCTAAATTGCTCAAGTGGTCAGGTTAGGCTCACTGACACCCAGAGGTGAGCCTTCGGGGCTGTGTGTTGGTCAGGGTGCCCCAGCTCAGGTGCGAGAGGCGGTGCCTCCCCTCAGGGACTGCTCCATCTGCAAATCATTACCCGCACGCCTTTCCCATTTGCTGTCACTGGCCAAACAGATGGAGCCGAGGGTTTCAGAAAAAGGCAAAGCTGCAATATTTTTCTGACATTAACACTTATATCAGGTCCTGGGAGACTCTGGGAGGAGCTGGCCCTGGGCCCTGAACCACCCACTTCTCATTTCTGCTCTCAGAAGAGCAGGAGGGACTGCAGCTGCGTAAGCAGGGTTTTCACAACAGCCCGCTCCAAGGAGCCCACAGGCCAGTAACCAAGGGGAAAAGCAAATATTTCTTCCCTCTGCCCATGCCCAGGAGAGCTGGAGCTGTGACCCATCAGGTCAGGGGGAGTGCAGAAGGTGGGAGGCTTGAAAGCAGCCAGGGCTTGTCATTGCCCAGGCCCTAGGGGGGTGGTCTGAGGGCTGCTGTCTTGAGGGCCACTGCAAGCAACAGGCTGCAGCACAGGCCCTCAGGTCTCCTCCCCAAGCCTTTTCCATGAACCCAGGAGGGACTTGGGAAGCCCATCTTCACAATGAAGCTCTCAAGATTGTCCTTGACTCTGCCCTGTGTGGCTGCAGACCTGACAGCCCCACAAACAATTTTTCCCCTGGGAATGGGATTCTTTGGAGGGCCAGCTCTGCATCAGGAGGAGATACAGATGAGAGATCTGGGGCAATCTGCCACAGAAATACCAAAGCCAGGGAGAAACCTTGGACCCCACCTGCCATTTCCCCATACCAGGACAAGGTATCTCCTGGGAATGATGGCCTCAGCTGTAGAGGACACCAACTCTTCCCTCCTATCTCTTCCAGCATCTCCACCACCCCTGTGACATGTTCGCAGTGTGGCAGAACATAGGGACAGGCCCTGGGCAGGATCTGCCCCTTTCTCTGCTGCAGGAAGGTGGGCAGAGGCAGGAGTAGACATGTTGCTGCCACCTTGCGGGGTTACATTGAGTTTGGAGAAAGGCATCAAGACTCAGGTTTCACCTGGATGGTGAAATCCACCCTCTGGACTCCAACCTGTCTCCATCTCAGGGACTGGAGGGCAGGAGAATACATCCACAGAGCAGCATCACATCTCCTCTTGCAATGACCAGTACAAGCATCATGCAAGCATCCAGGAGAAATTTGTCCATGCCGAGTGTTCTCAGCTCACTCAGTGCCTGGATGTGGCCCAGCCTGGCACCCGGGCTACCCTCTGGAAGTACCGGGGCTCTCCATCACACCTTGGGCATCACTCACATGCCTACAACCAGGAGCAAGAGTCCCCCATGACCACTACCCCCTGCTTATGGTGAGGGACAGCAGTGCTAGGAAGCCTGCTCAGAACAAGATTAGTTTCTCCAGCAGTTCCACAGGTCTGCAAATTAAAAGTGCCAGCAAAGGGCACCTCATGTCTCTGTTTAAGCACCCAATTCTTGGCCTCTCCCATGCAGGCTGCCTCAGGAAAAATTCATCAGAGCTGCTTGCCTGGGGGCCAAGACTGAATCTGGTGAAACGTAGGCAGTGTTTCATAGGGCAAGAGAGAAGGGGTAGAGCTCAACAAGTCCACAGTGGAGAAAGGGGGCAGCAAAGATGTGTGGGAGATGTAAGCAGGGCTTGTTGTGTCCTGCTGCACACCCCAGTGCTGCCATCCCCACTGCAGAGTATGTCTGGGCAAGATCACATGCAGGAGAGTCAAAGCCTTGGAGAACAAGAAGAAAAAAAACCCAAACCTAAAAAATTAACTTTCAGCAAGAAGAGTGTTTTTCCCTGGAGCACATCCCTGGTCAGTGGCAGAACCAAAGGAGATCCTGAGCACACTGAGAGGCCCCTGGTGCCCTGGCTCTGTGATCCCCCTGTCAGAGAGGAAAGAGGGAGACAGGAGAGGAGGCACAGAAACCCTCCTGCACTAGGGTTCCTTGAGCATTTCTCCCAGGGAGACCATGGCAGCAGGAGAGAAGTTTCTCCACTTTGTTTGGGCTGCCACACATAGAATCATTTCAGTTGGCAAAGGCCTTTAAGCTCCTTGAGTCCAACCCCTCTCCTCACAGCACTAAGCCCACCACTAACCCATGTCCCTCAGCACCTCAGCTACACGGCTTTGCAATAGCTCCAGGGATGGGGACTCCACCAGCTCCCTGGGCAGCCTGGGACAGGGACTGGCAACCTTCTCAGGGAAGAACTTCTTCCTCAGCTCCAATCTACATATCATGGTGCTACTTCCACCAAGGCACCCTCACCCTGGACAGCCCAGGGCAATAAACTTTGCCTGTGTGAGGCCAATTTCTCCTGAGCAATCCAAGCCCTCATGTACCCCCCAGAAGCTCTCCAGATTTCTACCACTAGATTAAAAGCCCCCCCCCCCCCGCCCGCCCCGAGTGATGAGAATGTGGAGCATGGACTCACCATCCTCACAGAGGTTCAGTTTGGAGAGGTTCCTTCCCTCGAAAGGCTCCTCAAAGATGGAGCCATTCTCCCTCTCACTGAAGGTGTGAAGATACATGGCTTTGTTCTCCATTGTCCTGCTGCTGGTGGAGCAGAAGAGGCCTATGAGATGGTGCTTGGTGGCTATGGAATATCCTGACATGGCAAGAGCCCATCCTGGCTAATCACCATCTACTGCATGACTCTGGCACCAGCATGGTGTGGGCTGGTGCTGGAGAAATGGACCTGCTGCCAAGGGAGCCCTCCACACTCACTGGGCAATGCTGACCCTCATGTCTCAGCATGAGGTTTCTTGTCTTGCCCACGGCCCAGGTTGGGTCAAAACGAGACTGCTCCAAACAAGTTAGATCCCCTCAACAAATGCAGTGACAAACTGGTGAATGCTAGTCCACTGCAAGTCCAACATCAGCTAGTCCTGCCTACATGCTTGCACATTACCATCAGCACAACTGCCTTCCCTATTGGCTAAGGAGGGGCCACCTGTGCTTGACTACATGCTCTGGGGACTGCCATCCTCAGTGTCTCCCCCAGGCATGCCTTGAGTGTCTGTCCCTCCAAGGATGGGGAGACAGGGGCTCAGGGCATGCATGCAAGACTCCCCAAGACCTCTTTTGTACCTTGGGGATCCCCTGCATGAAATACCTCTAGATATCTCAGCATCCTGACCTCCTCAAGGGCCTGATCCTGCTGTCACTGCCTCAGGAGGCTTGGGCTGGGCTGCTCTCAGGGATGCAGCTGGTGGCCCTGGGAAGGTTGGATCTCCTCTGTTACCAAGGTTTTATCACAGCACTCAGTCGAAGAGGGGGGTGAAAGGGGAGGTGGGAACCAGCCTCCAACTCCTAGCAGAGTTCTGAAGTAGAAGGAGTTAAAAACCCCCCTTTAAGTGAGACCTGCTGAGCTCTCCCAAACTCATCCCCGGCCACTGCCCCAGCTCCAGCCACCCCTCGCTGGCAGCTCATGGGTACTGTGTTCCATGGAGATCCTCGGGTCCTGACACCACCCCTCCCGAGCCACAAAACCAAAACCAGCCCCGCTAGGAGCGGACTTTGGAGGAAGCAGCAGCCCCGGCCCCCGCTCCCACGGGACAACCATCACCCGTGTAACCGGGGAGCAGCCACTTACCTGCGTGCCGGACCAACGCGGGACCGAGTTTCCCCTGTCTCCTTCCCCCTTCTTCTCCCTCAGTCCCCGGGCTGTGCCATGGCTGTCGGGATAGGAGGATAAGGAGAGCAGGGGGAGCCCCCGACCTCACCACCAGCTCCCCACGGGCGCGCAGGGGCCGCCGCTCCCCGCCAGCCTCCCATGGAGGGTGTCCCCGCGGCTGGGCGATGCGCACAGCCGGGAACCTGTAAGCGAGGACCGCTCGGCGGGGAGGGTTTTGTAGGCGGGGAACGGGATGGGGGACGGGCTCCACACGCCCCCTCCCCTCTCTGGGGCCGCCCCCGCCGCCCATTCGCGCGCATCGGGCCCCTCCTGCCGCAGGGAGACGGGCAGGGGGAGCCGGAGCCGGAGCCGGAGCCGGAGCCGGAGCCGGAGCCGGAGCCGGAGCCGGAGCCGGAGCATCTCCTGGAGGAAGCAGGGTCGGAGTATCTCTTGGGAGAACTGGATTAGAAGCGTCCTCCGGGGAACAGGGTCGGCAGCATCCCCCATCCTCCGGGGAACAGGGGCCGGAGTATCCCCTTGGGAAACGGGCTGGAGCATCTCCCGGGGAAACCGAGGCAGGATCATTCCTCGGGAGACCGAGACAGAAACATTCCTCGGGAAACCGAGGCAGGAACATTGCTCGGGGAACCGTGGCAAAAGCATCTCCTGGGTGAACCGAGGCTGGAGCATCCCCCAGAGAGCCGGAGCTGGAACACTCCTCGGGGAATCGAGGCAGGAGTGTCCCTCAATGGAACAGGGGCGGGAGCATCTCCCGGCGAACCGGGAAAGGGACATCTCCCGTGGGGACAGGGACAAGAGCAGTTTGAGGAGAAAGCTTTAAGGTGCTGCTGCAAATCCCTTGCGGCCTCTGGGGTGCTGCCCACTCTCCACTGCAGCTTGCAGCTAATCCAGGCCGCTCAAGTGCATAGCTGGTCCCCGGCTCCCCATGTCCCTACCCCATCCCTGGTCCTGGAGTAGAGCAAAGCACTCTCCAATGTCTCTGCAGGGTGTGGGGGACCAGCTTGGCCATGACAACACACCTTTTTGGAAGCCAGAAATATACTGGGACCGAGACCTAGACCTGAGAAAGGATGGCAAGATCTGAGGAGACAAGGGCAAGTGCTCCTCACCCAAGGGCATCTCCAACTATAGTATCATCCTGAGGACACACATCACTTCATCTATCAGGAGGAAAGATCTCCAGGAATGCAACCACATAACTGCAGGTTTACTACCATGAGTCCACGGTGGTTGTCTCCCTGACAAAGGCTTCTCCTTGGGACACCTACCAAGGACACCCCAAAGGTCTGGGACAAGGAAAGATGACACATTCCAGGTCTAAACAGCCTGGGGTAGGGCTCTGACCCCTGAGATTCCCAAAAGCATTGTTGAAACATGCTCCATACAGACCTGTCCAAACATCTGCAAATGTTTCCCCCATGAAAGCGAAGCTTCAGCAAGAAAAAGCAATTATTGCAGAGCATCCCCAAGGTTTCACCTGAATACAGAACACCTAAGTCATATGTAATCCCAAAAAGGTTAATATTTTATTACATTTCAGGTGATCTCCAGCAGAGTTGAGCTTTTGCATTGTATGCCACACAATAAATTTGCCATTGGATGGTTCTGCTTCTGGGTTTGAACTGGGCATAGGTGAGTCTTGCTCTTCTGGAAATCTGAAATGAGTGAGAAAAAAAGATTTAATCTTTATAAAAAGAGTATGAGAACTATGCACAAGCTATGACTAACTTTTAGTGCAAATGGAGTTCAACTCATAGATGTTGTCTATCATTCTGTTTCTGAAGAGATGTTAAACAAAAGGGTTGGTTTTAGGGCCAGTCTTATTCAACATCTTCATCAATGACCTGGATGAACCGGCAGGACCTTCAGCAAGTTCCCTGATGGCCCCAAACTGGGAGGACTGGCTGATTCACCAGAGACTGTGCTGCCATTCAGACAGATCTGGACAGGCTGAGACTGGGGCAGAGAGGAAC
This sequence comes from Colius striatus, assembly GCF_028858725.1. Classification (NCBI taxonomy): domain Eukaryota; kingdom Metazoa; phylum Chordata; class Aves; order Coliiformes; family Coliidae; genus Colius; species Colius striatus. The sequence continues at coordinate 46,710,769 of NC_084760.1, read as the reverse complement.
CTCCTGAGGTTCAGCAAGGGCAAGTGCAGAGTCCTGCACCTGGGGAGGAACAAGCCCCTGCACCAGGACAGGCTGGGGGTGACCTGCTGGAGAGCAGCTCTGCAGAGAGGGACCTGGGAGTGCTGGCGGGCAGCAAATAAACATGAGCAGCAATGTGGCCTCGTGGGCAAGAAGGTCAATGGCATCCTGGGGGCATGAAGAGAGTGTGGGCAGCAGGTGGAGGGAGGTTCTCCTTCCCCTCTGCTCTGCCCTGGTGAGGCCTCATCTGGAGTCCTGTGTCCAGTTCTGGGCTCCCCAGTTCCAGAGAGACAGGGAACTGCTGGAGAGAGGCCAGTGCAGGGCCACCAAGATGCTGAGGGCACTGGAACATCTGTGTGAGGAGGAAAGGCTGCGGGACCTGGGGCTGTTCAGCCTGGAGAAGAGAAGGCTGAGCGGGAACTTCATTAACACTTATAGGTACCTAAAGGGGGTAACACTTTTTTCTGTGGTGACCAGTGCCAGGACAAGGAGTAATGGGCACAAGCTGGAACCCAGCAAGTGCTACTGGCACAGGAGGAGAAACTTGTTTGGTGTTGAGGTGAGGGAGCCCTGGCCCAGGCTGCCCAGGGAGGGTGTGGAGGCTCCTGCTCGGGAGGTTTCCAAACCCACCTGGACACGTTCCCTTGCCTCCTGGTAGAGAGGATTCTGCTTTACTAAACTAAATGTATATCACCATTACTCATTTAGAAGCAAAGCTTCTAATTGAATTGTGTATCTCAGTAACCTGCTCATGTCTTTCCCAATTGCTTCTAAACATCACCACCGTTAACTGATGTACTTGTTGATGACTTTACCTGCATCTTTTTCTTTATTGCTCTACCCTTTTTGGTTTCCAATACCCAGTTCCTCTCCAAAATGGCATCATTCATGCACAGAGGCTCCTAGAGTACCAAAACATAGCAAATATGATGAGGAGAAAATCCCCAGTGCTAGCAAAGCTGCCCTGACCCAAGGCAAATCTGCCGACAAGTTGGTTGAAAGGCAGCAGAGCCCCCATGCCAGCTACCCCAGCATTGGCAAGATGTGACAATGCAGAAGCATCTCCTACACCTCTGCTCATGGCAAACAAGGACTCTCAACTATTCCTTTTAATAAGCCATGAGAGGCATTGGTCATCCTAAGAAGAGAAATGGGGCTCTTCTTGTTTCTCCTCTTTGGAAATACGCTGGTAGAAAAGGAGAAAGGATTTTCCACCACTCAAAAAAGACAGAAAATACTCACCTCCATCCCTTCAGTGTACCTGGGGAAATAGGAGAAAAAGAAAAAAGAAGAAAAAAGACTCTTGGCAAATATGGCAAAGCTGAACATTTTAATGTGCCCTTCAGCAAGAACAGAAAGTTTGTGGGAAGATGACAGCATGGCTGGTCCAACTTGTAACAACATCACGGATTACTGTCTTGGCTCAGCCCTAGGTACATAAATCCGTTCCTTTTGGCTGTTAAAGAACAAGATAGTCTGCTCAGACTCCTTTGAACTATGGATGGTTTCTGTGATGGGATTCTCCCACTGGGTGTGGGCAGAGCAAGGTTATAACATGAATGAAGAAGAGAGGAATATGATTTGCATGGGTCAGAAAGATGGTGGCTGAGGGTGGTGAGGCCCTAGCACAGCTTGCCCAGAGAGGCTGTGGCTGCCCCATCCCTGTCAGTGTTCAAGGGCAGGTTGGATGGGGCTTGGAGAAGCCTGGTCTGGTGGAAGGTGTCCTTGGTCATGGCAAAGGGTTGAAAATGGATGAGCTTTAAAGTCTCTTCCAATCCAACCTATTCTATGATTTGAAGATTTTTTGAGCTGGACTGTGCACGAGGGCTGTTACTGTATTTAGTGACCATGAAGATGACATCACTACACTTCCAAGCCTGGCAAGCTGCCACTTTCAGCATGATTTCGTGTATTCTGGCTCTGAAAGTGAGTTCAACATCAGTGATAATCCAAATTGGTGAGCACTCACAATATCCCTGAATGGTGGGGGTTGGCAGGGCCATGCAGAGCTCATCCAGTCCCTCCCTGCTCAAGCAGGTTCCCCTCCATCAGGGGGCACAGGAACGTGTCCAGGCGGGTTTGGAAAGCTCCCGAGAAGGAGCCTCCACACCCTCCCTGGGCAGCCTGGGCCAGGGCTCCCTCACCTCAACACCAAACAACTTTCTCCTCCTGTGCCACTGGCACTTGCTGGGTTCCAGCTTGTGCCCATTACCTCTTGTCCTGGTACTGGTCACCACAGAAAAAGGTGTCATCCCATCCTCCTGACATCCACCCTTTAGACATTTATAAGGGTTGATGAGGTCCCCTCTCAGCCTTCTCTTCTCCAGGCTGAACAGCCCCCAAGTCTCGCAGCCTTTCCAGTGCAAAGCAGAGGGGAAGGAGAACTTCCCTCCACCTGCTGCCCCACACTCTTCATAACACACCCCAGGATGACATTGAGGAAGTTTTTGAAGGAAAGACAGGGAAAGAGTCAGGCAGAACATCAGGAGTAGCAAGGACACTGGGGGTCTCAAAGCTCTGCATCAGTCATGGCTCTGGGCTTGAGGTTTCAGACACGGGCCTGGCAGTGATGCTCAAGCTCAGATGTCCCCATGGGTCTGCTGGCATGTTGCAGGAGAGTTTGGACTATCAACTCTTGCTTAGTTTGGGGCTTCTTTCCCATGTCATGAACCTCTGGTCTCTTTGCCAGCACCTTTCAAGAAGGACTCATGGAAATATCAAAGTGTTTCCCATCCAAGTATGTTGTTCCCACACAGTGCAACCTGCAAGCCATCTCTCTCCACATTTCATCCCTTTTGCTTTTGGCATCACCCATCCCCAGCATGTCCATGAAGAGAAAACCTTTGGACACAAAGTCTAACATGGGGAGAGACACTTCATGTGCTTGAGCACTGTCCCAGGCTGCCCAGGCAGGTGGTGGAGTCCCCATCCCTGGAGCTATTGCAAAGCCGTGTAGCTGAGGTGCTGAGGGACGTGGGTTAGTGGTGGGCTTGGCACTTTGAGGGGGTGGACACAAGGATCTGAAAGACCTTTTCCAACTGAAACTATTTTGTGATTCTTCCCACTGCTCCTCATCACTGAAGCTGTCCCAGTCCCCAGCCAACCCATTCTGTCCTGCTAAAATCATGTTCTCCTTGCTCCACCTCAGGAGTGGAAAAACTAAGTGAGTAGACTCTTTGACCTCCTGGGATGCAGAAACGTCTCAGAAAGAGGAACATTTCTCTCATGGGGATCAGTCCACAGGTGAGAGCTTCCCCAGTTGTCCTCTTGATGTGAAGGCAATCAAGCTAGTAGAAACACAGCTACTGGATTCATCCATTTGCAAGGAGGACAGTAGGCATGAAATCATGGTGGTGGGAAAAAAACTTCCATGGGAAGCATATGTGGTCCCTAATCATAGAATCACAGAATTCTTTCGGTTGAAAAAGACCTTTAAGCTCCTCAAGTCCACCCCCTCCCCTCACAGTGCCAAGCCCACCACTAACCCATGTCCCTCAGCACCTCAGCTACACGGCTTTGCAATAGCTCCAGGGATGGGGACTCCACCAGCTCCCTGGGCAGCCTGGGACAGGGGCTGACAACCCTCTCAGGGAAAAAGGTCTTCCTTATCTCTAGTATAAATCTTTCTTGGGTACAACTTGAGGCATTTTCCTCTTGTCCTGTCATTCATTACTGGGGAAAAGAGACCAATCCCCACCTCACTACAGCCTTCTGACATGGAGCTGCAGGGAATGATCGCATCTCCCCTCAGCCTCCTCTTCTCCAGGCTGAACACCCCCAGGGTCTGCAGCTTTTCCTCATACGTATTCTCCAGACCCTTCATCAGCTTTGTTGAAGAAGAATTTGAGGGCTGCAATGTCCCCTCCACTACCCAGAGATCTTTATTCCTGACAAGTCTCGTTTTTCTGGAACCGAAAGAGGAAAGCAATTTCTTTCCCCAAGCATCCCTTGAGTTGTCCCCAACAGCTCAAGAACCAGCATTGCTCAATGTGGCTCAATGCATGAAGGTGCCAAAGAGCCTGATGTAGATGGGGTTGAAGGCAGACTTGGAGGAGATGTGAAAGGAGAAATCATGGAATCTTAGAATAATTTGAGTTGGAAGGGAACTTTAAAGCTCATCTAGTCCCAACCATGGGCAAGGACACCTTCCACCAGACCAGGCTGCTCCAAGCCCCATCCAACCTGCCCTTGAACACTGACAGGGTTGGGGCAGCCACAGCCTCTCTGAGCAATCTGTGCCAGGGTCTCACCACTCTCATCATAAACAATTTCTTCTTTCTGTTTAGTCTGAGTGCAGACCACTGTAGCAGATGCAAATGTTGGAGTTTTCTCCTTGCTAGATGCTGTAATTCCATCACCAACACTTCCCAAAGGAGCTATTTCTGCAGCATGGCCTCTGCTCTCTAACATCCTTACCTTTCCCTTGTTTCCCTGCTCTAAAGGCTGGGCCAGCCTATTCCAAAGTGGGAGAAACTCCCCGGGAGCTCTGCAGGAGATGGAACATAGCTCTCTGGCCTCTTTCCCAGCAGACCCTGTCCGATTTCCCTCTGTTTTTCTGCAAGCTATAACCCCTCCACTGATATTTCCATGAGATGCCAAGAAGGACAGCTTATTTTTCTTTAAGGCAGGAAGCTGTCAGAGAGCCAAATCTGCTTTATGGTCTCCTCTGGAGAGATCCAAGAAGGCAATTCCTGGGTTTATTTTTCACTCTAGAAACAAGGCTCCACCAAACTTTCTGAGCATTGGAGCTACACATGTACGATTTGCAAAGTTCCCATTATTTCTACTTACTGCAGTTTGGTGAGGAAAATACCCAAGGCCAAGGGATTCTGTTATTTTTTGGTTGGTTGGTTGGGTTTTTTTCCCCTTGGGGAGCAATCAGAATGAGTTGCTGCAGGCATGGAAGATGTGTTTGAGATGCTCTAACTCCTTCAACAACACTGAGATCACTCCACCAGGATCTGGGGACTGGATTCTCCATAGAAATGGCCACATCTATCCATTGCTGCAGCCTTTTTAACTCTTTTCTCTCTGCTATGATCCCTCTCCAAAAACTTGCTGTACTTTTCCTCTCCAAAACCTTACTGTACTTTAGATCATGTCCCAGACCTCCCCCCTCCCTCAATGCTGACACACACTCATGACTTGTGCTCTTGTTTCTCCTGCAGCATTCGTTGGGCATTTCAGCTGCATTTTCACCTCTGCACCTTTTTGTTGAAAGGACAACTTCACTGTCATGGCTTCACCAGATGTGAACAAAGTTACAAAGCCTGATAGTGAATGAGTTCTCTGATCACCAGTCGTGGGAGAAATCAGTCTCCCAAGCCTGAACTAAAGATGTATAGAGGTGAAAGTCAAATCCCCTGGGTTTGGACATTTGACCTCAATATCCTCATAATCACTGGAGGTTAAGTCTAGGTGGTAGCTCATCTGATCTGAAGTAACTGCCTAAGCTCAGCTGCCTGGTCTCAGCAGAGCTGCAAGAGTCAATCCAAGAGCCAGGGATAACCAGCACAGCTCTTCACATCCAAAACACACATGTGTTGAAACCTCTCCACTTTGAAAGTCTTTTCTTAGCCAGCTTTCTCCCAACACAAACCTGAATTCAAGTCTCCAAAATCCTTTGCCCAAGTGAGGACACTACAGTAGATGTTGGATCAGTCCCAAATTGCCCTTAGACTGGTAAATTGCTCCTGACTCTTTTTTATTGGACATTTAAAGAGCAGAGCAGGATCAGCTCGATGGACACGCTGCCACAAGCGTAGCTTCCCAGAATGAATGGTACTTTTGGGTGAAGAAACCTTTGTGCAGGCATCTCATCCTCACTCCCCCAAAGAAACTCCAAAAAGTCGTTTTTGCTGTTAGGAAATGCAGTTTAAAGATGCCGTGACTTCCCTAGTCCTGGCATTTAGCTAAAATTGAAGAGCTTTATCTTCCAGAAATCTGCAAGCAAGTGAAAGCAGGGTAATTTGGCATCATCTGTGGTGGAGGACGGAGTTGAGGGCAACAGAATTGTGGAGAAGGTGCCCTCCCATGCTTGCAGAAACAGAGTAGATGATGGCACAAGTTGCCATCTCTCTCCCTTAAGTCTCTTCCATTTCAGTCAACCTGTCCCATAGTCCTCATGATCGCTGGGTGGTTCTTCATTTTCCACAACCAGGCTGTGCTCAGCAGGGTGGTGATAAGATCTCAAAGATGTCTGTATTTTAAGAACGACTCAAGGAACTAAAAGAAGATATTTTCTAGCTGATGACACTTGTGTCGCCTCTCAGGCACTGGAGTGTGACTGCTGCTCACTGCTCAGCTCTTCAATGGCTGTCTCTGGCACAGAGTCCTGTGGGCAGTTTTGGACTGTTCAAGACATACAGGGAACTGCTGTAGAGAGGCCAATGCAGGGCTACCAAGATGCTGAGGGGACTGGATCATGTCTGTGAGGAGGAAAGGCTGCAGGACCTGGGGCTGTTCAGCCTGGAGAAAGCTGAGAGGGAACTCATCAATGCTGAGAAATCCCAAAAGGATGGGTGTGGAGAGGATGGGGCCAGTGTTTGTTGTGTGGTGGCCAGTGCCAGGACAAGGGGTAACAGGCACAAGCTGGAACTCAGCAAGTGCCAGTGGCACAGGAGGAGAAAGTTGTTTGGTGTTGAGGTGAGGGAGCCCTGGCCCAGGCTGCCCAGGGAGGGTGTGGAGGCTCCTTCTCGGGAGGTTTCCAAACCCGCCTGGACACATTCCTATGTGACTCGTTCAAGGGGAACCTGCTTGAGCAGGGGCTTGGGCTGGATGAACTCTGCAGGGTCCTGCCAACCTCCACCATTTTGAGATACTGTGACGCTGAGAAAAAGCTGTGCAAAGTCCTTGTGGGAAGCCTCTCAGGGGAGGGAAGCCGAGGTTGCTTTTTCTGCTTATTTTAAAGTCCTAGATGGCAGCAGGTGAAGGATATGGACACTACTCTGGGAGCTGTCCCTTGGAGCTGCAAAACTCTCACTCCAGCTAAGGCCTCATTGGGGTGAGTAGAAGAGGAGGAGAACTTCCATCAGCCTGCTGTCTATGCTCTTCTTCAGGCACATTTTCCCCGTGTTTGCTTTTGCACTCCTGTCCTCCCTACGTAGCTTTTTTTCAAGTGCTCCCTCCAGTTATTTCTCCATCTCTCATGAGCTTTCCCTTCACCATTTAAATGTTCTCCTTGTTAAATCTGTAAGGCTGATTGTCTGCTTACACCCTTTCTCCTTCCAACTCCCTAGAGGCTCTACTTCACTTTCCTCTTAAAGAGTTCAATGCATTTTATTGGGTGATTTTGCAGAGGGCAGTGCTTCCAGAGCAGCTATTTGGGGCTGGTTTTATCTAAACATATCTTTCACAGGAGCACACCAAGTGTAAGCAAGTTTGTTCTGAACACTTTTATTTTACATAAAAAGCCAAAGTACTAAAAGAGATATAAACATAGCAGGTAAAATTGGGTTACATTTGGCACGTAAGCATGGTGGGATGTGGGGTGAAAAGTGTGTCTCCAAAAGCATGAAGGAGCACAGATGTGTGATAGTTGGAGAGACCCCAATACACTGGCCAGAGACTCTACTGATCCTGCTCCTTCTGGGAATGCATCAGACCAATGGTCCAGGGTAGTATCCATATAAGTCGACAAGGTCAGAGGAATGAAGGGTCACTTCAGAAGGACTTGTGAGTGACCACAGGTTGCATGGTGCTTGGGGATTATGCAGGACTCATGCAGCCTTGTAAAATGCATACAAAAATATCTCAGAAATGTTTTTAGAGTAGGAAAAAAAAAATCCTCTGAGGTTATGTGCTCACAGAATAGAGACAGGAAGCCACCCACATGAATAATAACCACAAAGCATCTCAGGTGATCCCTGCAGCACTTTAAGTTTCTCTGGCTGAGTGCAGGAACCTGTGAATACTGCGAATGGAGATCAACTCATCAAGGAAATCTGCAAAGAAATACGAATCTGTTAAAGACCACTGTTTCATGGTCAGACTGTCACCTTGCCTTGCTCCTGAAATTGTCCACCATACTCACTGAATTCATTTCTCCTAGGGGGTTTGATTATTGCAAGTTTATCATTTGGGAATTGGAGCACAGCAAGAGAAATGTGATTTGCAGGAGAGAAGGCAGCTTTTGGGCAAAGCCACAGCTGGGAAACCCTGTTTTCCTGCTGCCATGCCCTGTCATATCTCCCAAACAGGGCTGCAGGCATTGCACAAAACATATCCTCCAAGCTGGTGCTTTGGGGCCATACCTGGCAGCTTGCTGTTGAGTTGGTCCTTGGGGTAAAAGGCAACACTGAGCATGCTGGAGAAGTTCTTCTTCATCTTCTGGATGATCTCTACCTGCAGCCATCACATGGCCAAGCACATGAACAGGAGACAGAGCTTGGAGCCCCTCACCCTGCCAGCCTCCCCAGGTGTCCCCAGTAATGCTAGGGCTGAGGAGCTTTCAGATGCAGCAGCTTTGAGCTACCCTAAAACCCAAATTATTATTAACTTCAGAGTATGAGCGATGTAGTTGTCAGTTATGGGTGACAACTGCTAGTGAGGTTAGGTGTTTGAGGGCAGACCTTCAAGTACAGGGCTCAGACTCATGCCAGTGCCTTGAGCTAAGTTGGGTGTACACTGGTGAGCCTCCATAATGGATTAATGACATTAATAACACTTCTGGGAACTTATGGAGATCACAGAATTCTTTTGGTTGGAAAGACCAAAAGAATTGGTTGAAGATCATCAAGTCCACCCCATCCCCTCACTCTGCCAAGCCCACCACCTCAGCTACACAGCTCTGCAATAGCTCCAGGGATGGGGACTCCACCACCTCCCTGGGCAGCCTGGGACAGGGGCTGACAACCCTCTCAGGTGTGAATGATCATGTCTCCCCTGAGGCTCCTGTTGTCCAGGCTGAGCACCCCCAGGGCCCTCAGCCCCTCCCCAGCACACTTGTGCTCCAGCCCCTTCCCCAGCTCCGCTGCCCGGCTCTGGACACGCTGCGGCCCCTCAGTGTCCCTCTGGCAGTGAGGGGCCCAACACTGAACACAGCACTCGAGCTGCGGCCACTTTTTCTGTTCCAGACAGGACCTGGCCCTTGGCCTTGTTAAACCTCATCCCATTACCCTGGGCTCATTTCTCCAGCCTGGCCAAGGCTCTCTGAAGAGCTTTCCTGCCCTCACATACATCTACATTCTTGATCTTGCACAGCTTTTGCTTCCTGCCACTAAAGCAATGCCATCCGTGCCCTCCCAGGGTATGTCAGAGCCTCTTGATGCCAACCTCTCACAAGGAAATGCCTTCACGTTGTCACATCTGTTCACCAGATCCTTTTGTAGGGCGTTGTCCTCTACCTTCAAACACTGACTATGGCTGTAGAGAGGTCCCCAAGCAACAAGAAGGTGCACTGCTTACCTTCAGGTTCTGTAAGTGTTTTCTCATCTTCTCCTGTGCTCTTTCAAACATTCCGGTTTCTGTCTTGGCCTTTATACCATCACTGAGGATATCTTTCATCCTCTTGAAGGCTCCTATACCTCTTTGCTTGGCAGCATCTGTTGGTAAAGTGGCAACTGTCACACTGAGATCCAGCCCCAAGGTACCCACAGGGAGGAGGGCCAGCAGTGCAGCTTGGGCAAAGAAAAGGTGTACTGCAACTGACCTATCTCCCGGGTACTTCCCTGCTTAGGCTTGGCTAACTGGCCCAGCAGCCCATTTTGAGATTTAACTCATCAAGTAACTAAAATGCCTTCCGAAATCATCCCCGAGTTGGGTTTTTAACTTTTTCACTTTCTGAGAGTGCCACCTACCGACAGATAAAGGAGGACAGTAACGAATTCATGAGCTTACTACTTTAGGATGTTAAGGGAGACAAGAAGGATAGACAGACAACAATGAATCAATAATGGACCAGAAAAAAAAGTGTACAAGAATTAGTGAATTAAACAGACAGCTAATTTTCTATATTTGAGCATGATCTACTTTGGACTTCAGAAATCCCTCTGTGTTGATGACCAAGCAATCTTTTTGCCCAGTGAGTTTCTTCCCAGCCTTTCAACAGGCCTGGATGCTTCTTTTGAAATCACATTGAGGTTTTTCTGTCGAAATAGAAAGGACTTTCAGTTTAAAATGAAGAAAAGATGAGGTGGCTGGTCATACCTTCATAGCACTGCAGGAGATCGTTTTGGATGGATACAGTAAGAGATTGGTAGATTTCATCTCTCTTCTGAAGGATGAATTTTTCAGTCTGTTGGAAAGTGAATTCTGTCTGCAAGAATAAGTCCAGATGTTGCCACCATCCCTTTGGTCATAAAAAATTATCTATGCTAACAACCTCATAAAAGTAATCTCATAAAGACAATCCAGATTAAAGGAGATGATCTAAATGGAAGTGTGGTATTCAACAGATGGCTGGAACATTTGGTGCCAGTGGGCATCACCTCTACATTATGCTCTGACTTCACGTGGAAGATGTCCCTTCCACATTAAAAAAAAACCCCTTATACCTTTTTCATTTCCTTTTCATCCCTTTTTCTCCTTTTCCTTCTCCAATCTTTTGTAATGTCCAACTGGGAGATCTTATGCCTGAGTACAAGCACATGGACTCCACACTCTTCTCAACACAACACTCACTAAAGACAGGGTGGAATGTCTAATATCTCTTTTTCTCACCTCTAGAGGACCTTAAAAGAGATTTAATCCCCTCAAACGGGTCCTATAAAGACTTTCCCCCTGTCCCATCTTCAAGTGCTCAGTCTTGCTTGAGCAACCCCTCACAAACATCCTCTATCTCCCCTCACACGAGAAGCACACCTCCTGCTGAAGGAACTTGAGCTTGTCCTCTCTGTCAGCCACCACGTATGTCATCATGGCTTCTTTCAGTTGCTTCTGCATGTCATTTTTGAATGTGTCAAGGCAGACTTTCAGTCTGGAGCAGGTGCCCATCTGGATCCTGTTGGGGTAAAAAGTTCACAGAGAACAGAGAAAAAGGGATTGCACCATCCACCATCTCCTCACCCTGATGGAGCAGGAAGTCAAGGGGGAGCCACAGGAATGCAGGGTGGGACAAAGCATGCAGAGCAGCATGGTTTCTACAGTCCCAGAAAGGGCAAACATCTTTCAGATAGTCCAGACTGAGGATATGGCCTTAGGTTTTTTGTTTGTTTCCCTTTGAAAAAGAGCAATGCTTGACACAAAGAGCTGTCCCTTTGTAAAGCCCAAGATACAAATGGTCCCCAGGGCTATCTTGGCTGGAGGAAGCTCTCCTGGTCCTGTGGCAATGATCTGCTCAGGTCTCCTTCAGGACACAGTGGTTGGGATGATCATGTCCAACTTGTTGCTACCTGAAGACGCTTGCAATGTGCAGTGTGTCCAGGTCTTGGCATACTGTGGCATTTCCCTGCTCTCCCAGTCTGCTGGGCACCAGCAAGTTGGTAGCCACAGAAGATATTATGCTCTTCAGGTTAAGCAAATGACCAGATGAAAACTTGATACGATTCCCATATCAGCAACACCATATGTGGCCAAGATACCATAGGCAATGATATCCGAAACACCAAGTTTGGGCACACATATAGAAGAACTAGGATCATTAGGGAAAATTTAATTTGGGCTAGTATTTTATTTCAGAGAGGACTGGGAGGGATTGGGGTTAACAGGGAAGAACAAGCAAGAAAAAATGAGAAAAGGGGAGAAAAGGGAGTAGTCAAGTGCTCAGCGAACTTGTTTGGCTCAGCCCTGCACCTGTCCTCATTAAAGCCTCTACCCAACTGCTCCCTGTGACCTTGCTACACGCTCTTTATGGGTAGTCAGGAGTAATATTGTAAATATATGTATATATATTCAAGAGCAAACACCAAACTGGACTGACTGGATTGGGCTACTCCAATCAATCAGTTTGGCTTTGCCTATAAGCAACTTAAATTTTCTGTAAGTTGGTAGGAAAGCAATCAGTGGTGAGCACACTCTAGCTAAGCAGGTACAAGTGTAGCCATGCACCAGAGCTGCAAAAGCAGAGAGGAAGAGGTGGCGGGCAGCAGCAGATTTTAAAGGGCAGCAAGTCACAGAATCCCCAACTGATGGGAGTTGGCAGGGCCCTGCAGAGCTCATCCAGCCCAAGCCCCTGCTCAAGCAGGTTCCCCTCCATCAGGGGGCACAGGAACGCGTCCAGGCGGGTTTGGAAACCTCTCCACACTCATTCTTTAGGCATTTCTCAGCACTGATAATGGCCCCCCTCAGCCTTCTCTTCTCCAGGCTGAACAGCCCCAAGTCCTGCAGCCTTTCCTCCTCACTCAGATGTTCCAGTCCCCTCAGCATCTTGGAAGCCCTGTGCTGGCCTCTCTCCAGCAGTTTCCTGTCTCCCTTGAGCTGGGGAGCCCAGAACTGGAAACAGGACTCCAGATGAGGCCTCAGCAGGGCAGAGGAGAGGGGGAGGATTGCATGGAAACAAGAATAAATGACAGTGCCAGAGTTTGCATGAAGTGAGACGATACCCTCGAGGAGCACATCCCAATGCTCAATCCTCTCTCCTTGGAGCAGCAAAGCCAGGTTTTACACTGTGCTTCAGGGAAATACAACTTTCAGACCAGGTGCTGCTGAGCAATGAAAAGTTGAGTCTGACAAGGAAGGACTGAAGAATTTGTTGAGCTATGAAAAGGCTAAGGAGAAACATGAGAGTCTTCCTGTGCAGAAGAGGACACTAGGAAGCAGAAGCAACAGCCTGTTTCCATGAGCTTGAAGAAGAGAGCTGAGGCATGCAAGTTAGATGTTAGGAGACTTTCCCTAGTGAAAAGGTTCATAGAGGAGGTTGCCTAGGGAGGGTGTGAGGTCCTCAATACTGGAGATCAGAATCCCATCAGAAATGGGCTGGATTCTTCTTCCTTCTGTGGAGTAGGGGGTGAACTGTGGTGCCTCAAGGTCCCTTCCTGCATTCTTTGACTTTGCTCAGGGAAGGGAGTCTCTCACCTCAATACATCTCCAAAACTCATGTCAATTTTTTCATAGATGGGCCAAGCCAGGCAGTCGTTGATGTCTATGCGGTGGAAGACCCGCGACACATACACTCCTTTGTTCAGGCACACAGCTTTCAGCGTTCGGTGGAAACCCTGGTACCCACCATGTCTCTGTGGAATGGAAGAGACAGGGGATTAAGGCACAGATAGGACTGATGGCCAACCATGAGCTGCACTACAAAGCAAGCCCAGGAGAGCTGAGCTCCAGGTATTTTGAGCTTTTGCAGACGACACGAAGCTATGTGGGAGTGTAGATGTGTGTGAGGGCAGGAAGGCTCTTCAGAGAATGTTTTGACCCCTCAAAGGGTCTGTGCCAAACCAAATTATTCTAAGTTTCCAAACAAACTGCTTTAAACTCACTTGGAGGATCTTGTTGATAATTTTCTTATACGAGTTCTTTGCTTCATCTACGCCTTCACTAAGTGACTGTTCAATAGGTACAAAACACGCCTCAATTTTTTCCTCCAAAGCATCCATCGCCCTTGTACTTAAGTCTTCCAAGTGTTCTTTCGCATCCTGGTACTGAAAGGAAAGAACAAAGGGGATGGGGGAAATAAAAATCAGTGGATGTCTCGTGCCAGATGTAATGTAAATATATCCCTGCAACCAGTGCAGCCCCTGTTCCCACAGAACACCTGAATTCCAGAACAGTGGAGGTTGGCAGGGCCCTGCAGAGCTCATCCAGTCCAAGCCCCTGCTCAAGCAGGTTCCCCTCCATCAGGGGGCACAGGAACGTGCCCAGGTGGGTTTGGAAACCTCCCGAGAAGGAGCCTCCACACCCTCCCTGGGCAGCCTGGGCCAGGGCTCCCTCACCTCAACACCAAACAACTTTCTACTCCTGTGCCAGTGGCACTTGCTGGGTTCCAGCTTGTGCCTGTTACCCCTTGTCCTGGCACTGGCCACCACACAACAAACGCTGGCCCCATCCTCTCCACACCCACCCTGTAGGAATTTCTCAGCACTGATGAGTTCCCCCCTCAGCCTTCTCTTCTCCAGGCTGAACAGCCCCAGGTCCCGCAGCCTTTCCTCCTCACGCAGATGTTCCAGTGCCCTCAGCATCTTGGGAGCTCTGTGCTTTCCCCATCACTTCCCCCAGTTCGGGGACATTGCTCAGAAACACCTGTAAGAGCATTGTCTCTCTGTGTCACAGGGAGCTGGAGATCAGCTTGGGGTGCTTCTTGTTGAGGAAGCTCTAGGAGGTGCATTCAACGAGAGCTGATTGCTGCCTTTGTAAGCCCACTACGAGATACTTTGCCAGTAGTTTGCACATGTGTCATGCTGGAAAAGTATGACATAAATTGTCTGCTCAAAGGAGAAAATCTTGTCTGGAACCATTCGCTGCCTGCCCAGCAAAGAAAAAACGGTGGTGTTCTCTGAAGCTCTTATGGACAAACCTGACTGTCTTGGTTGGATCGGAGGCTCTGAAGCAGTGAGAAGATGACCAAAGCCTCTGATACATAATCCATCAGTTTGTTCCTTTTCTGCGCTGTGTAAAACGTCTGGATGTACTCCCTCAGCTTTGGGATCTCTGAAACCACGCAAGCAAGATTGAGTCAGCAGTGTGAGAGGGCAGCACAAAGACTCCAAGGAGACTTGTTCCTCCTGCAGAGCATCTGGGACATCACGGAATCACAAATGGTGGCCTGAGAAGGCTCATGGGAGATTCTGGATCTCTAGAGAGGCTCTAAGGATTCATCTTCTGCCACACCAGTTATCCTGATCTTGTTCAGCAAATAGCCACATAGGCCAAGCACTAGTCCACCAGAGCAGGGGGTGGGGATGTGGGGCCCACCAAGGCTTGGAATGGTCCCACAGAGCCATATAAGCACCTTGGGGACAGAACATTGTGTGAGGGGGGAAAAAAAAAGGAACTGAAGAGGGTTTTTGTAGATAAGCAAAGGATCAAATAAAGTCAGTCAGTGCAGGCTTGTGCTGAAGGTCTCATCTTGGTTATAGCAACAGGACTTAGTTCTGAAGGGCTCAAACCCCAATGACATGGTGATCAAAAGGTAGTACAATAATTCTATGGCCAGGACTCCAGTGGTGAGCATGGTGGAGGGGAACAGGCTTTCAGAGTAGGAGAGAACAGGGCAAAACCCACGCCAAACCAGAAGGGTTTTAGCAAAAAGCAAGGTCAAAAGACACTTCATGTGGTTTTAGGGCAATTCCATTTTAAGTCCCCAGTAGCAGTGCAAGGTATTTGGCATGGTAAAATATTCAGATGCACACTCAAGAACAATGAGTCCAAGAAATTCAATGTGGGACAAGCTGGACTGTGCAGAAAGTGAGGAAAGCAAAAGATCTCGATAGTCTTGATCTTGATACTAGTGGGGGTGCAAGGCCAGACTGGGCTCAAAACATCAGTCCTTGCCTCTGCACTATTTTTAATTACTGATCTCAGGGCTGGGGGCGGGGGAAGCGAGAAGGAAGAGGAAAGGAAATTCCCAGGGACCTCTTCAAACCCAGGTGGTACTTTCATGCCTCCTGCAGGGTTACCTTCACCCAGCAAGTATGCAAAGAAAACCCCATCATTACCTGTTTCTTCCTTGAGGAGTATCTTCCCCTTATTGTACTCCTGGGCACTGACGGTGTACACAAGGTCAGCCTTCTGCAGAACGTAGGAGTCGCTGGGAAGCACCTTCTGAAAGATACATGGCGATGGGTTAGAGTAGGCAGGCTTTGGTAACAGGGAGCTACAGGGGTGGCTGCTTTAAACAAAGAGCTGCTGGAAGCTTCCCCTATGTGTGACAGGGCCAGTGCCAGTCGGCTCTGAGATGGACCCACCACTGGCCAAGGCTGAGCCCAAGTTGTGTCTGTTTTTCCTGTACTGGTAATTGCTGAGTGATTTCCCTGTTCTTATCTCCACTGATGAGCCTGTTGTTATATTTCTCTCTCCCCTGTTCAGTTGAGGAGGGGGAATGATAGAAGCACTTGATGGGCACCTGGCAGCCAGCCAGGGTTAAACCACCACACTCATGTATTGACTAAGCTCATTTGGGTCTTGTCCTTGAATCCACACTGAGGACAACGTGCTGAGTCCTTTTGCTTCATCCACTTCCACTAGCACTTCTTTCCTGCTGAAGCCCAGTTTCTTCCCTTCCTACTTCTGCAGTGAGGTGGCTCCATGGTCCAACTGTATGCAATACCACAAAATGCAAGAGCTGGGGCAGGAGTCTGCTGCTTCCCTGTGCAGAAAAGTCCTCTTCTTTTTGAATGTTATGCTACAGCAGAGTGATCTCATTTGGAGTTTTCTATTAAGCTAATTCTGAACTGGGGCTATCCCTACCAACAAATTAGTTCCTACAGTTCTTGCAAATACAACATAAAATTAAACTGAAGGTACCTTGGAAGACAAACAGGACCCAAAAAGAGAGGAAAGAGAGGATACAGAGTAATCAGAATCTGCTTGACAACGACCAGACTTCTTGAAGAATTTATGTCAATATACTGTTGTAAGAACATTGTAATGCAGATATGGCATTGGGCACGGATTCATGAGACAGGCAAACCCTAACCAGGTTCTCCATATTATATTACCTCTAGGGTTTTCTTCATTGTTTCTCTCTTACTCCGCTTCACATTTTCATTCCTTTCTAGGATGGCATCATGTTCATTTATCTACATTGGGCAAAACAATGGGAATTATTACCGACATTTCCTGACAACGTTGAGTAGATCCATAAGCTTTTAAGACCAAAAGAAATATATAGGACAGTTTCTCCCTAATACAAGACAAAGAACTACACAGACTCTCTGGTTTCGCCATTAAGTCAACCAACTCTGCTCAAGTCCCATTATAATATAAGGGAAATTCTCCAGTTTTCTTGAATGACCTGAAAGAAGTGACAAGATTAAAGTCCGAGATGTACTCACATCATTTCTCCCTGTTTCCCTGTAAAGACAAAAGCAAAAGACACATTACAGATTCAAATCATTTTAGAGGCCTGGAAGGAAGGTCATTCTGACATGGTCCAGGTAGGGCCAGATCAACATCACCCACCCACCACCTCACTCCCCTGCAGCCCTGGACTTCATCTTGTTTCATTACCACCGGTATTCATCTAGGTTAATCTGATCAGACTTCGTGACCACCAAGGAGATGTCCCTGCACATCCCACTCTGGAAAGCCTTCATGCCTTCTTTCAGCAGCGTCTCATGGATTCCCTCTCCCAGAATGCGTACAATAGACTTGACCACCCAAATGACAGAGCATTTGTTGATGTTCTGCAATGGGAGGAGGAGAAATGTCACAAAGAGAAGGTATAAACCACCAGCAAAGAATAAATACCAGAGACGCTGAGCACCTTTAATTCCCAGTGACTCTGGCTGAAGAAGGAAGATCTTTGCAAGGAGTATTTCTAACCAGAGACCTCAGCCTCCCACCATGAATGCCTACGACCCAGAACTGCTGCAAATGGGGCTTTGGACTGGAAATCACATGCTTGGCCTAGTAGGGGAGTTGGTCGTAGCCTGATGTCAGGAAGGAAGGAACAAAACTAATAAAAGCTCAGGAGCACACCACTGAAATGTTAATCTGGTCCTTCTGACAAAAGGTTTCCCCATTCTCCACAGTCCTGCTGATGATCCTAGATGTCTCCATGGTTTGTGGAAGATGAACGTCTCTGCAGCACTGCAGAGCTCCCTGCCAGAGAGACAGCAAGCATCCCCATTCTCCCCACAGGTGAGCTATGCCAATCACCTCTTTCCAGATGGCATCTCTTTTTCTATTGAAATCGCCCATCCCTGGAATATCCACAAAGACAACACCTTCTGGAATCAGTGGCAACGCTGGGACAGTCACTTCCACGTGTTTTATTAGAGGCCAGAGGTATGTACTTTGGTCGTCTCTGCTTGTTCCTTCTTCATTGTTTCGGATGCTCTGAATCGAGATATAGGGACGCATTCTTTCAGAAAGATCTTGTTCCTGCATAGGGGAGATGAATAAAGAAGTACCTCTCCTTAGCAAAGATCCTCAGAGATACCAGATGATCTGCCACAGGTGGTTGTGACCACTCAAAGCCCCATATTCTAGGTGTGGACACCATAGTATGCAGAGGGGGAACAACTTCTCAATGTCAACACTTGCAGGACAACCCAAGAAGCCCACATGCTTCTTGACACTTTCAACTCAACCAACAAAGACAAAGATATCACCTCCTGTCTTCTGTGGGCAACAGGAGATACCCCAGGAGCCCATGGTGCTGGGGTTGTCCCTCGGGAATCTGCTGAACACTGCTGTTCTCTCACTCAGGGACTATGGAGAAGTTCAGCTTAACAAGATCTGGAAAAGAATCTGCCCCTGAAGCCTGCATGTTCTCTCCAGAGAGATGGAGCAGCTCCAAAGACTGTCCTCACTTACCAGGGCTGAGACAGAAGAAGGTTAAGATCCTTGGCTGTATCTTGCAATGACACAAGATGAGTAGTCACATCGGCCAAGAAATACATGAGCTACTCACATGAGTTCCCCTGAGGGTGATACATCTTGTAGGGGGAATATGAACTATGGGTTTCATCCTGCACAATTCCTCGTAACTCTTAGCACAAGCTTCTTCCCCATAGATGGTAGAGATTTTCAAAGCAGCCTCACGACTTTCGGCATCCTCATCTTCATCCTGTTCCACAAGTGCTACCAGACACTTCAGCTCATCCTTCCACTCCTGTTGAGAGAGAGCAGACACACAGAAGAGGTCATGGCTTGGGTGCCTGGAGGACAAAAAGGAAGGACGTGACCTGAGCAAGGTTGTCCTTGGACAACCAACTCATGGGCACAGTGAGGGAGTCTCAATCCTCCAGGACAGGAGAGCAAGGAAAAAGTTGCACTGCCTCTTCCCTCCTTGCACATCTAAATCAGTGGAAACCAGTGCCAGTATCCATCACTTCCCCTCCCCACATCCATTCAGAAAAATACACTTCCCTCTGGAGAAGTCTGCTAAGAATCAGCCTCCTTTCAAGAGCAAAACATAGAAATACTAGTCATGCCTCATCTGTGAGAAGGTGAATTTTTGCCTCGAGATATCTGTTGTGGCTCGTGTTGACCTGCACCACGCAGGATGTGCAGCATCTGTTCCCAGACACTGGCAAGAAGAAGGTTTTGCCTATGATAGTGTTCAGCAACGTGCTTTTCCCTTCCCCGGTGCTGCCAAAGAGACCAATGTAAATGGGATCCAGCAGGATGTCTGGCTTCAAGCCTGCAAGGCGGTTCCTGAGCATGGAGAGAGGGGAAAAAAAGGTCAAATTAAATGGCTTGGATGGGTTTGTGCATTTCAAAGGGGCAGAATAGCATTCTGTGTCATACAAAGGAGACTTTGAATTTGTGGGATCCAAAAGATCCCCCCATGGCCAGTTCAAGGACGGATTCCCAGTGGCACACTGAACACTACACCAGCTTCAGCCTCATCACAGTGCTGTATGGATTGTCACCTTCTCAGGGGCACTTCATCCCACCAGGAAACAGTGTTCCCTGCCCTTAGAGAGGATTGCCAGAGAGCTCTGCAAAGCCAGGACAACTCATGGCCTGTACATGCACAAGTGTCTCCTTGGGTCCAGAGAGGAGAGTGCCATTGAGTTTAGATGCTCCAGTAACCATAGTTGCCTCCCGAGCTTCCAAGGAGTAATATACCAGTTGCATCCACTGATTGAAGTGAAAAACCTTCCTTGAACTGGATTCAAAGCCTTTGCATGTAGCAAAACCTCTGGATCACCCCTTTCCACAGAAGAATCAAAAATTACCTTTGGGGAAAAGACATCTAACAACTCACATGAGATGCTCAACTCTCATTCTTGTCTCAGGCAGGTTGTGTTGGGACAGAAATTGTGACAGCTTCTGTGTAGCCTGGTCCAGAACATCCTTCAGCATATTTTGCATCTTTTTATCTGGGGAGAAAACAGGGTTACAGGTTCAGGGCTGCATCTCCAGCCCTCTCTTGCAGCTGAGGAACTCCCCAGGGTCAGCAGGCACCACGACCTCCTCATACTCACAATCCTTCATAGCCTCTTCCTCCTCATCTTCAGGCTTTTGACCTCTCTTTAACCTTTTACTCCATCCAGCCCCTCCCAGTAAATCATCAGTGTGACCTTTTCAGATGAAAGGGAATGTCTCATTAGTGCATCAGTTCTCTAGTTCTCTCACAAGGCTTTGCCAATCAAAGATCATTTCCAACAGCCCTGGGAAAGCATTTATTTAACCAGCTCCCTCATCTATCAGCTGCTCCTCTTAGAAGCCCTTGAGACTGAAACAGCTGAGCTCAGCAGGAGTACTCATTTTATGTAATCTCAGGTGCCTGCCTCCCATTTTGCACAGGAAACTGAGGGACACAAAACCTCCTTTTTTTTTTTAATTTGCCTCAGCTTATTTGAATTCCCCTTTTATGCCCCTCAGGGAAGATGGCCTTCACAGCCCAAACCCTAAATCTCATCCTCTATGCAGTGTGTGTGCTGTAAGGACCCAGTGCCACTTACTGGTGAGACCTGTAGGTGTGAGCGGGTTTGTGGCCAGCTACTGGAGTCAGTTTGGGAGTGTAGGTGTCTCTGGCCCATAGTGTCAGCTACTGAAGCCAGTGGGGTTTTAGTGCTGTGACTGGAGCCAGTGTGAGTCTTTAACCTTGGGCCACTGGGGCAGGAATGACATGTTTCCCCAGAAAACAGCTCCTGTGGGGGACCAGTACAAGTGAGACGAGAGAGGAGCTCAGTGCTGGAGTGGGACCCATGGGTGCCTGGTGGCAGATGCTGGAAAGTCAAGTATTTGCCTCCTCCCAGTCCTGGTGTCTGCATCCCCTCAATGCCAGTGTCTACATCTCCCTAGTCCTGATACCTGCATCCCCCCAGTGCAAATTAGCATGTGCCTGTGAACCCAGAGTGAGTGCTGTATGATCCCAGCATCTCTGGACAAGAAGGAGATGCTAAGACTGACTATTTGGGTGACCATCAGGTGTACCTCAAAGTGTGCAGAGTCAGAGGACTCCCTCACAATGATGTTCACTGTGACAGAGGAGGTGGTGTGGGATCCCTTTGAGCTTACCTCGTTTTTGGGGAGTTTGTCCTGCCATCCTAATAGACTAACACCAAACTGGGGGTGACCTTAAGTAGATGGCGGGATGTTCTTTTTTACTGGAAACTGGGCTGTATGCAGACCAGAAGGTGGTAGCTCCGGGAGAAGAGAGTATTGCAAGATCCTCCTGAAGGGGAGAGAAGAGCATTGTCAAGTTTTTCACTGCCTTGGTCTGAGAAGGACATTGCTGCTACTTCCTCTGGGGTCAGACGAGGACTTTTATGAAGTTTCCCGTTTCTGCCTTCTTTGCAGGACACCATGGCTTAACCTTGAAAAGCTTAGATCCTTAGGAGCAGGGTTGTCTCCACTTGTTGTAAGAGTATAAAACTTCAGTGATTTAACCAAATAGTAAATTTATAAGTAAGGTAGCAAAACTAAGCAAAATTAGGCCTTCTTTATAAAGCTGCTCCCAAGGGAAAAAGATGCATGAGAAGTCGGGTACCATGGGGATCAGAGTGTTAACAAAGTGGGCTTTTCAGAACTAAGCACCTGCAAGCCATAAAATATCCAAGAACAATGTTGGGAGTAACTGCTTGGAAGGAAGAAGAAAAGGGTTTGTTGTTAACCCATTAAACTGCTCACTGCCCCAAAGCAATATACCGGTCTGGTCTAGAACACCAGACAATCAATAGCTTAGATAGTCAGGCAAGTGATTTTGAAAAGTGTATGAGTATGTATAACTTGTGTAACCAGGGACCGATCTATAAGAGTGATGTAATGTGTAAAATTAACAAATAAGCAATCAAGGTGAGAGGCAAATTTAATGAACAATTATAAGCAGGCTTTATATGCACAGTAGAGAAGAACAATAGAATGCTGGGTAGAAAGCTCTGTTAATTTTGATGCTTTGTTGGACATTCTTTGGAAACGAGTGAGCCCGTGGCCCTGGCGCACACTGTCAAATAAAGGACATCTCTGCTTATCTAACTTTGTCTAGATAAGTTTTCTTCCCAGAAGATTTGCAACACACTGGCAGGTCCACAATTTAGCACACAAGAGAGTAGAAGACAGAGACTCGATAGGGACATGGAGACTGACAACAGCCTCCATGAGTCTTGACTACACAAGAACGACTCAATAGCAGATGTAAAGTTTACTTTTGAACAAACACTTCCTTGAAACTAGATGAGGCAAAATGGGGTGAGTGGCAATGTCTTTTCCTGACTAAAAAGGGAACACGACAAAAGGAAATGGCCTCAAGCTGCATCTGGGGAGGCAAGTATGAGGAAGTAATTCTTCAGTCAAAGGGCTGATAACCCTTTAATGGTGGACTTGGCACTGTGACACTGAGGATCTCAAAGGCCCTTCTGTGATTCTGTCATGGTCACACCCCAGATATGCTGCTGCCATTACTGTGGTGTTACTCACTGTAGTCCTAGGGATAACAATTAGCACTTTAAACCTGAATTATTAATGTATAAAAGACACAGTGTAATTAGGATTAGGGTTTACTCATCCTTCTTTTTTTGTGGCGATTTTGATTGACATTTCTTCACCTAAAGTGCTGCATAAATGTGGATACCCCAACAAACAGATTACAGAGAGGAAACAGTAAAAAGAATTTGCAGGGAAAATATAAAACCCAGTAGCCTCCCTTTACACACCAAAGCAACAACCCGCTGTCAACAAATACAGTGTTCATTAATTAATCGGGCTAAAATCAGCACGGTAGTCAGACAAACTGCAGTCATTCAGATATCAGCCAGGTAGGAAGAAGCAGAAGCATTACACAGAAGAAGGCCATTTCAAAAGAAGTTGGAATTTATATAAGTTTATACAACCTTGCAGCCTCAGATGCACGGAGCTGTCAGAATCTCCTCTTTCTCAGGAGAAACGAAACTGCAGCAAAATCTAAGGCAAGCTAAGTCCCTCCCCTTTGGAAGGTGGCCAGCTCACTCATTTGAAACTTTAACCACTGCCTCTTCCACATTTCCATTTACTTTTTCGAAAGATTCTGTAGGTTGGCCTCAGGTTTTTTAGGATCTTGCATAAAATTGAGAGATAGACACAGAAAATATGGATGCTTGTACTCCAAGGGCTGGGGACCAGACCTCAGCAAACAGGCAGCTCCTAGGAGAAACCACCAGACCTGTCAGCATGCCCATTTTTTCCCTCCTGAAATGTTCCATTTTTCCCAGCATCTCCCTGTTGTCTCATTCCTGATGCTCCTGGGACCAGCCCCGAAAAGCAGTTGTGTGCTGCAAACCTTCCTCTGGCTGCTCGTCAACCCATTTCCTTGGACATGACCAAAGCACCAGGTTTGTTATATGACCAGTTTGATGTGCTGGCGTGGCAGGAGTTTGGGAGGGGAGACGCTAAAGGGATGTATTCTAAGAGGCTAGTAGAAGCTTCTTCCATGTCCATGTCCAAGCTGCAGCCCACGGTGAGGCAGCTGTGTCCCTGCAGCCATTGAGGCCACGGGGCAGCAGAGACCCACCTGAGCCCGGGGAGGACCCCACGCTGCAGCGGGTGGGTGCCCGAGGGAGGCTGAGACCCCGTGGGAAGCCCACACTGGAGCAAGTTCCTGGCAGGACCTGGGAGCCCCTGGAGAGAGGAGCCCAGGCTGGAGCAGGTTTGCTGTCAGGACTTGTGACCCTGTGGGGGACCCACGCTGGAGCAGCTCGTTCCTGAGGGACTGTTTCCCTGTGGATGAGACCCACACTGGGGCAGTTTGTGAGGAACTGCAGCCTGTGGGAAGGACCCAGGTGGAGAAGTTCATGGAGAATTGTCTCCCATGTACCAGAGGAAGTGCGAGGAGGCCTCCCCCTGAGAGGAAGCAGCAGCAGAGAGCATCTGTGACTGACTGACCGTAACCCCCATTCCCCACCCCTTGAGCTGCTGCAGGGGAAGGAGAGCCCTGGAAAAAGGGAAGGGTGGGGGGAGGTGTGTTAAGATTCAGGTTTAATGTCTCATTTCCCTGCCCTGTTTTGATTGTTCATTTATAAACTAACCCAATTCTCCCCAGGTTGAGTCATTTTGCCTGTGGTGGTAATTGCTGAGTGATCTCCCTGTCCTTATCTCCACTCATGAGCCTTTTGTTATATTTTCTCTCACCTCTTAGAAGGGGAAATGATAGAGCAGCTTTGGTGCACACCTGGCATCCATCCAGGGCTAAACCACCACAGCCCTGGACTCCAGCATCTTTTTGAGTGCCCCGAGCTCAGTAAGATACATGAGCCCACCCTGGTGCCAGCTGATGGCTCTAGAAGTGAAAGTACATCTGCCCATGATGGGGTTATCATTGTTCACCAAGAGCAACCCCAGAGATATCACTGCTGGTACCCCTCATCTTGCACAGCATGAATCCTGGTCCTGCC
This sequence comes from Colius striatus, assembly GCF_028858725.1. Taxonomy (NCBI): domain Eukaryota; kingdom Metazoa; phylum Chordata; class Aves; order Coliiformes; family Coliidae; genus Colius; species Colius striatus. Next base: position 46,686,389 of record NC_084760.1, on the reverse strand, counting down.
ACCAGACACATGGGAGAAGGTGTTTGTGAAGACACGTGGGGAAACCATGGCAGGACTGAGCGGGAGAGGGTCAAATCAACCAGTGTCACAAGTTTGGGTGATGTGTCACTCTCCTACACAATCTTACACTCACTTCCTACAAGACCCCGCAGGGCAGGGAGGCTGCCTGGTGCTGGGATGATGTCTCTAAAAGCATTGTCTACTTGCTGTCTGTCTGTCCTGGCCATCCTGAGGAATCCTGCCACTCCTCTCCCTCATCTCTTGGCAATGCAAGTGGGGCTTGGACTGGCACCATTCAGGTCAGTCTAGCAAAAACGTTTTTTAAGAGCGGAGGGCAGGAGCACAGGCATCACCCCGCTGGGTCCTGAGGAGCATCTCCTGCAGGTTTTGTCAGCATGGAGCAGTTGTGGTCCCACCTGTAAGAGGAGTACACAACCCATCTGCCCATGCATAGCTTCCCTTACACCAACATGAGCGAGGCGGGAGTGGACAGAGGTCCCAGAATCCACCTGTGTGTCCCTGCGAGGGGAGACGGCCTGAGCTCAAGGACATAGATGACACCAGCCCAGCTGTGACTGCTGTGGTGGGGCTCTACAGGGACAACCAGCACCTTCCTCGTTCCCCAGGACTGGGCACTTCCTTTGGACACATCCCCAGGCTGAAAGCATAGGCTCAGGTAAGGTCTGCTCAAAGTGAGGTCTTTATTGAGATGTTGGCTTGGACAGGAGGCACTTGGGGCTATAGAGGTCTCTAGGGGACAGCAACATGGTCCCCACTGAGCTGCTGGATTCCAGGAGAGATTTCCAGGCACCACAGAGCCTAGTTAGCACCAAGATCAGAGCAGAGCCCTGCCACGGGGCCGGCCCTTGCTGCCCGTGTCACAACAGAAGGCAGAGTTGTGGGTGCAGCACCTTGGGACCATGGTGGACCATGAGCTTTGAGGTGTCCCGAGAACTGGGGGTGATGGCTGATTTTTACTCCATCCCCTGCCTTGCCCCCTGTCAGTAGAACACCTTCTCCAGGTAGGTGTTCAGGAAGATTCCCGTGGGGTCCAGCTTCTCTCGGACAGAGCAGAATTTGGGGAAGGCTGGGTACATCTTCTCAAAGTCCTTCCGAGTGCAGCTGTGGGCCTGCAGGAGCAAAAGTGTCAGGGTGAGTTGCCCATGACTGAGGAACCTGTTACTGTCCCTGGACCCCCTGGAACCTGTTACTGTCCCTGGACCCTCTGGACCTGTGGGAAGCCCCTGCAGAAGTGGTGTGACCTCCATGCCCTTTATCTACACGTTCAAGGTGGGTAGTAAACAGGGGAACACATCAAAGCACCCATCACCTTCTGGGACCAGTCTGATGTGGGGGCCCCACTTGGCTGCAAACCCCCCCAGTCCTACGAGAAGCCCCGATGGAGAAGGGAAAGGGAACCCTCTTCCAAAGACTCTTTCCTTCCAGAGGAGCAGGGATGTAGATACCTTTGCCCAGTGAGGTCTCCCACCGTGCTTCTTCATGATGCCCTCGTAGGTCAGCCAGTAGTTGAGGCGGGGGACGTTCTTCCCATAGGGCCTGTGGGTGGTCAGGCGGGGGTGGCGTTAATAGGGGTTGAGAAGGTTTACACACGCAGGAAACCCCCCTGAGAAACAACCCCAGGGACACATCACAAGCTCTTTGAGCTGCACCAGGTAATGGAAACCTGGGAACCAGCATGACACCAGCACTTGACCAATGGGACCCTCATGTGAGACAACATCCTCAAGAAACAGGGATGGGTGGCTCTGGGGTGCTCCAAGGCTACCCCATCTCTTCTGGTTTTGATGTCTGCAAATGTCTGTGTGGGGTGAAGGAGCAAAGGTGCAGGAGCTCATTCGATCCAGAACCATGCCAGAGCTCATGCTGCTGCTGGAGGGCACAGCTCCTGGAGCACCAATGCACTGACACGGGGAGGAAGAGGAGAAGAAGCAGTGGGTAGAGTGAGTGGAAGGGTCTAATGGAGGGCTACCAAGATGCTGAGGGGACTGGAACATCTGTGTGAGGAGGAAAGGCTGCAGGACCTGGGGCTGTTCAGCCTGGAGAAGAGAAGGCTGAGGAATTTCATCAGCACTTAAAATGTATTTAAAGGTGAATGTCAATAGGATGGGGTGACACTTCTTTTTTTATCTCCAGTGCCATTGGCACAGGAGGAGAAACCTGTTTGGTGCTGAGGTGAGGGAGCCCCAGCCCAGGCTGCCCAGGGAGGGTGTGGAGGCTCCTTCTCGGGAGGTTTCCAAAGCCGCCTGGACACGTTCCTGTGCCCCCTGATGGTGGGGAACCTGCTTTAGCAGAGGGCTGGGCTGGATGAGCTCTGCAGGGCCCTGCCAACCCTCACTGTGCTGTGAGTGTATGAATAGGGGCATGGCTCACCGGTACATGATGATGTTCATGTAGCAGCTGTCTCGCTGGAAGCAGGGGCTCAGCCAGATCTCATCCCCCCGAGCGAAGCGCACCTCCACGGGATAGTGAGCCACCATCTTGGGGTTGTTCTCTAAGGCAGCTTTCAACTCCAGCAGAGCTTCCTTTGTCTTCTCACTGCTCAGGAGAAACCCCCAGCCCCTGTTAATGCCAGTATGGGCACAGACAGCTCTCTTCAGGTTTGAACCCCAGTCTCCACAGCTCCATCCCTGTCCCAAAGCTGATTCAGGGAATGGCTTGGAATATCCCAGCACATCACTCCCACTACTTTGGGCTCATGAAGCCCCAAGACACGGTGTGGTGTGGATTTGGTACCCCAGGAGAGGGATGCAGAAGGCTGGCAGGTAGGAACAGTACTTCCTAGCCATATTCCTTTGCTCCTGTCCTGGGCAACCAGGGCTAGTGCAGAGCACAAACAGGGGATGGCCTATGGTTTGGGCAATAAGCCCGGATGGGGATGGCCAGGGAGGGTTTGCAGAGCTATTTACATGGGGATGGCCCAGTCCTGAACATGCTGCTTGAAGCGACATTCGTAGTTGAAGATCTTGTAGCTGACAGCAACGTTCTCCACCCGGGAGCTGAAGAGGAGCCAGAAGAAGAAGCGGTTGATCCAGCACACCAAGCTGGGCACGAAGGTGCTGCAGGAGAGACAGCAGGTGAGATCTGACCCCAGAGCTGATGCCCAAGGATTTGCGAAGGGCAGGCTGTGAGCTGTGATGCCACAAGCCACAGACCATGGATCATAGAATCACGGAATCCCCAAATGGACGGGATTGGAACAGCCCTGCAAGAGCTCATCCAACCCAAGCTCCTGCTAAAGCAGGTTCCCCTCCATCACAGGGCACAGGAACGTGTCCAGGCTGGTTTGGAAACCTCCCAAGAAGGAGCCTCCACACCCTCCCTGGGCAGCCTGGGCCAGGGCTCCCTCACCTCAACACCAAACAAGTTTCTCCTCCTGTGCCACTGGCACTTGCTGGGTTCCAGCTTGTGCCCGTTAACCCTTGTCCTGACACTGGCCACCACACAACAAACACTGGCCCCATCCTCTCCACACCCACCCTTTAGGGATTTCTCAGCATTGATGAGTTCCCCCCTCAGCCTTCTCTTCTCCAGGCAGAACAGCCCCAGGTCCCTCAGCCTTTCCTCCTCACAGACATGTTCCAGTCCCCTCAGCATCTTGGTAGCCCTGCACTGGCCTCTCTCCAGCAGTTCCCTGTCTCTCTGGAGCTGGGAAGCCCAGAACTGGAAACAGGACTCCAGATAAGGCCTCACCAAGGCAAAAGGGGAGGAGAACCTACTGCCCAGACTCTCTTCATAACCCCCAGGATGCCATTGGCCTTCTTGCCCACGAGGGCACATTGCTGCTCATGTTTATTTGCAGCCCACCAGCACTCCCAGGTCCCTCTCTGCAGAGCTGCTCTCCAGCAGGTCACCCCCAGCCTGTCCTGGTGCAGGGGCTTGTTCCTCCCCAGGTGCAGGACTCTGCACTTGCCCTCACTGAACCTCGGGAAGTTCCTCTACCCCACTCTGTGAACTCCAGATCTGGCTGAATGGCAGCACAGTGCCTGGTGAATCAGCCAGTCCTCACAGTTTATTTTCATCAAGTAACTTGCTGAGGGATGCTGGGTTAGGAGGATGCTCTCCCAAGGAGTGCAAAGCTGCAGTCCTCCAAGAGTGCGGAAGCCCACGATGTCCTGCAGCCCTGCCAGGCTCTCAGCTGTGCTCATCCCCCGTCATGATGAGCCTTGTACACTTTCCTCAGCACCCTGCTCCTCTTTTTGTCACAGTCCCAAACAGCCACAGTCTCTCTTCTCCCTCCTCATGGAGTCCAGCCCAGCTCTTCTGTGCCACCTGGGTCCTGCTCCCCAGCCCAGCCTCCACCTCGGATTTCCTCCTCCCTCCACCCTCAGGATGTGCTCAGGGCCAACCACTCTCCACAAAGTTCCTTTGCAGCTGCAGACCCGCGCCATTGCTCCGTGCATGTGCCCACGAGAGGGCAGTGCAGCCCCAGACATCAATCCCAGCCCAAGCCTGCTCCTCTGCAGGAGAACGAGCATCTGCTACTTCTCCAGGGATGGGTGTCTGCCGGGTGACAGCCCACTCTTGCCACCCCCTCCTGGGACTCCCAGCAAAGCAGTATGGGTTTCATTATGGGGATGCAGAGGATAGATCTGGATGAGGCCACCCCACATTACCTATTCCCAGACACTGCCCAGAGCATACCCTTACCTGATCCAGAGCACAAACTCCAGCAAATAATAGCCAACAGCATAATCCCACAACCAGCTGGCAGAGGAAGAGGGGGGCTGCAAAGCCAAGCAGAGGAATGTGACAGTCATTAGGGACTAGCAGGGTTTGCAGCTCTCTTGCCAGCAGGCATGAAGATAGAAGCACATGCCTGGACCAGGAGCAAGCTGGGATGGAGAAGGGCACCCCAGGACTCCCCAGATCTCTCTCCTGTGATGAAACAGTGACAAACCCAGTCCCAGGAAAGGACTAGGCTTGAGCATGCTGAGAATATGTCATGAGCATGCTGAGAGCTTGGACAGCCCCAACTGCATCCATACTCCAGGAACCTCAGACCGTGGAGCATGGGCAGAGTTCAGCCTGGCCCCAAAACACTGTTTTCCTGGACAGCCCTTTCACTGCAGACCTGTCCTAAAATGCCAGCACTGGGAGGGTGTCCAGTTTTGTGCCTGGGCCCTTCTCCCTTCCTACATGGAGCCCAGTAGGACCTGCCTTGTTGGTGGGGTCCTGGTAGATGATGCTGACGTTCTCGCTGTGAGGGAACCACAGGAATCGGAAGTATTGAGATCTCTTCAGGTGGTCATCAAGGTGATTGAGGACCTGCAATGACCAGAGGAAATAGGGGCTAGTTGGTGACTGTCACCCATCCCATGGAGCAGGAGTCCTGGGAGCAGAACACTTCAGAGGACTCGCAGGAAGTCTGAGGAAGGTCCAAGGAGACCATCTGCAGTGTCTTGGCAATCCTTGGATAAGAAAGGGGATCAATACAGCCCAGACCAGCAGCAGCTAACAGAGACCATGGAACCAACATCTGGAGAAATGAACTGAGAGTGCTCATCATTGTGGCAGAGCTTCTCAGCCTGTAGATGGTGCTGGAGTTGCATGTAGCACACATCTGAGTTCAGCCCTCACATCCTCCCACAGTCACACCTCTGCAGCCCCCAAACTGTTCCATCAGGCCTTCCCAGAAACAAGACAGCTCAGCCAGCACTTGGAGGGTGCCTCTCCAGCCATTAACCATACCGTAAGGCATTCTGTGGGCTTCCAAAAGCCACCTGCTGGTCCAGTATCAGGCATAGAATCATAACGTCATTTTGGTTGGAAAAGACCTTGAAGCTCCTCGAGCCCAACCCCTCCCCTCACCGTGCCAAGCCCACCACTGACCCATGTCCCTCAGCACCTCAGCTACACGGCTTTGCAATAGCTCCAGGGATGGGGACTCCGCCAGCTCCCTGGGCAGCCTGGGACAGGGGCTGACAGCCCTCTCAGGGAAAAAGTTCTTCCCCAGCTCCAATCTAAATCTGTCCCGGAGGGAGGTTTAGATTGGAGATTTAGATTTAATATGGTCCTGTGCGGCTCCTGAGCCCTGGGGCAAGTGGGGATGGAGGCAGGATGTAAAGGGGAACAGTGCTGGGATACAACAGGGGATGGAGCTGGGATGCATTACACATCCTCATCCCTGAGACATCCCCCACTTCAACTGCAGAATTGCCAAATTATTCATAAAGACACACAAAATAACTTTATGGAAAGCAGCTCCCTGAGATCAGCTGCATGCTGGCAGCTGAGAACAGCAAAGCACAGGGAGGCTGAGCAGGCAAGGGGTGATGGGGCTTGAGCGGTGACCACAGCCCTAAGACACACTCAGCCTGTTCCCAGAGCCACCAGCGTACTGTCACAGGGCTACATGATACAGAAGCACATGCAGAAATGAGAAGGCACTTCACTCCCTACCCATTCTGCCTGCGTGTGCATGGGTGGAGGGACCCTGTGCTTGCTCTCTGCACAGTGCTATTTTTGCTGGGCTGGCACCTCTTCCTCTTAAAAAAAGCCTCTCCAACCATACTCCTTGCTCCTCCTGTAGAGATCTCTCACTATCTCTCACTGCTTCGCAGACTTGAAAACCCATCAGCTTTGCTTCGAGGAGTTTGCTTGAGCTGGAAGAAGGCGCAATGACCCGTGGAGAGAAACCCAGGAAGGTCACAGCACCTTTGGCTGTGAAGCTGCTCCTTTCCAGCTGGGTCATTTGAATTATTTGCCTTAATGAGCTATTAATCACCGGGCTGGGCTGTTTTAGCAATGAGCCTCTGGCTGTGATCCTGCCATAAGATGAGGGTCTGTGTGGGGTGGCAGTATTGTAATGCTGTGGTCCCATTAAAACACAAGGGGTGGGAAGACAAAGAGCATAACTCTGCAATTGGGGAGAATTAATGCTGATGCTGCTGTTTTCACAACAAAGAGCCAGAAAATCATCTGAGAATGTTCCCCATACACCCTATTTTCACTGAGAGAGTTTTTAAGCATTGGAACAAGCTGCCCAGGGAGCTGGTGGAGTCCCCATCCCTGGAGCTATTGCAAAGCCATGTAGCTGAGGTGCTGAGGGACATGGGTTAGTGGTGGGCTTGGCACTGTGAGGGGGGTGGACTTGGTGGTGTTAAAGGTCTTTTCCAACCAAAGTGATTCTATGATTCTATGATTCTATTTTCTAGCCAGAGATGTTCTTAAGTCGGAAGCAGTTAAGGCCTGTGCAAGTAGAAGCAAGGCAGAAGCTACAACCCCACGTTTTCATTGCTTTGGTGTAGGAATGAATGCACTGTAGTATAGGTAAAATGAGAGGGGGAAAGAGGGATGCAGCTCCCCCAAGGTGATCCTGCCAACGTGTTTTCCTCCCAGGCACAGCATCTGAGCATAGAAGCAAATCTCTCTGCAGGGTGACCTTTGCAATGTGCGCTTTTGATTCTTGTGATATCGGTCTGAAGCAAAGAAGGCTGAGGCTTTGTTGGATAATTAACAGTGCAGCGGGAGAAAGCTGAAGGCAGTGAGCAAGGCAGCTTTGGGGAAACCTTGGAGATATTGTCTGCTGGCTGAGTACCAGAGTTGGAAGCAGAGGTTGGGTGATAGAAACCTTGTTGCTGTAACGTGGCCATTACATGCAAAGGAGATGACTTCAGAGCATTTAGGGACTTGGGAGATTTTGCTTGTCTTTGCTTGCCTTGAGGTGCTGGACTGTGTCCAGAGCCAGGCAGTGGAGCTGGGGAAGGGGCTGGAGCACAAGTGTGCTGGGGAGGGGCTGAGGGCCCTGGGGGTGTTCAGCCTGGACAACAGGAGCCTTCCCTGAGACATGATCACTCTCTGCAACTCCCTGACAGGAGGCTGTAGAGAGGTGGAAGTTGATCTCTTCTCTCCAGTAGTGAATGATAGGACAAGAGAAAATGGGGTCAAGTTGCACCACAGAATGCTTAGATTAGAGATGAGGAAGAACTTTTCCCCTGAGAGGGTTGTCAGCCCCTGTCCCAGGCTGCCCAGGGAGCTGGTGGAGTCCCCATCCCTGGAGCTATTGCAAAGCCGTGTAGCTGAGGTGCTGAGGGACGTGGGTCAGTGGTGGGCTTGGCAGAGTGAAGGGAGGGCTTGGACTCGAGGATCTTAAACACCTTTTCCAACCATAACGATTCTATGATTCTATGCTTTTGCCTTTACTTTCCTCCTAGGAGCACAGAACAAATCCCTTTGCTTTGTAAAGGCCTGGGTTAAAAGAGCCTGCTTGCATTTCTTGCTTGTAAACCCTTTACTGAGGTGTCAGGCATCTGTGGGTCAGGCACCTGGCTGTGCTCCGGATGGTTCTTAGGGAAAGAAGAAGGATGGGAGAAGGGGCACATGTGGCTAAGGTGCTGTGAAGGGTGAAGTACAAGAAATCATTAGCACGTGTCCCATAGGTCTGCCAGAGCAATGAGGATGAACAAAGGAGCGTGGGGAGCTTGTGTTTTGGGAGAGGAGATGGATGCCTAGCCTTTCCCTTTGCCCTTCTTGGGCCTGGCAGGGTCCTGCTGCATCAGAGGACGGTGTCTGAGCCTGGAAGAGTCTATTCCATGCACTGAGGCCAAACCAAACACTCCTGGCTAAGAGGGATGAGGTCAGGCCCAGCAACGGAGAGAGAGTTTAGGCACTGGGTAGTCTTGGGTTTGAAGGGATTCATCCCAGGAGCCTGAGACATTTCCCAAAGGGTTAGGGGTCAGGTCAGAGTTAGGATTAGGAAGTGGTAGCCTCAGATCAAAAGAAGCATTTCCAGGTTGCTAAGCCATGCTAATCTGCATGGTTAGAAGTTTGCATGGGCTCAGAAGTAGTTCAGAGACCTTTCTGGAGGAGAAACTCATTCCCTTATTTACATATATACACACACCACTTCCAGCTCAAGACGCCTCAAATCTCAAAGCTCAGGGGAAGAAGTATCGTATCTAAGTCTGACACCTCCTCACCAGCCTCCCAGCAGGTCTGGGGCAAGGGGAGGCTGACTCCATCCCTGCCCAGGGATGCTCTGCAGGCCTCTCGGGTGACCTCAGCTGTGCACTGAACCCTCTCAGTGCCGTGCTTTGTTCCTCGTCATCGCCAGCAACGAGAGCAGCTGAGTTTATCCCAGCGCTAAAGACAATCACGCGGCCAGAAAAGAAAGCGTGTGGATTTTACATAACCACAAATCCAAGCCTGGCTCCTCTGACACATATTATTTGCAACATCTTAGATAACTCAAGCTTAAATATTTCAAGTAACCTGCTCCCTTGCCATTATTCTTTTCCGCCTCGCTGGGCCACTCGACATGAAAGCCGGAGATCTGGAGAGCAGGCGAGGGACGACGATGGCTGAGAATTGATAATGGCATTAATATTTATAGAGTGCATTCTCATCTCACTCCCCTAAGAGCCCCGAGGGATGGGGGAAGATGGGCTGAGCTGTGCAGGGGGCATAGTGCGGGCAGGTGATGCTGAGCGGGGTGAAGCTCTTCACATGAGCTCAAGTTTCGTAGCTAATAGGCAGATTAGGAGGTGTAAAACAACACACAAACCTGGCAGTTTGGCTGAGAAAAGGTGCTGAAGATGCAGTGAAGGTTTGAGTAGGTGAAGACCAAGCCCTAAGCTGCTGGTTTAAAATGCATTTCCCCGTAGGGAAATCCCTGCTGCAGGAAGTCTCGGTGTGGGAAGCAAATGGGTAATTCACAGGCAAAAAGTACTCCTGAGCCATAAAACACAAACCTGTCACTTCTGCAACTAGAAATGCTGGTAATGAACTGGAAAAATATCTTGCCCAGTTTCCCTTATTTTTCTGTCCTCCCTTCCCATCTTCCAGGAAAAATAAGACCCTGAAATGCTCCAGCTCTCCGCTGCTCTTTGTGGGTGGACAGCAGGCAGGCAGACATGCTCATGGACATGGGGAACAGGCATTGACCTCCCCATCCATCTCCCCTGTCTGCCCAGCTCACCCCTGGCACAGCACAAGGACCACTGTGTTGGCTTTGGACCGGGGCTTACAAAGAAGACACTGTGCAAGTGCACTAAATTCACATTCCCGGTGGCGTTGGAGCTGCCCCAACAGGGCACTGAATAATTGAGTCCTTAAAAAATTAAGGACAGTGTTTCTCAGAGCTTTACTGGTGCTGCAGCACTGATCATTCCTGCCACAAATTCTGCTGCTTTTGTCCAGGAACTATCTATTTTTCATAAGCCCAACTGAACAAAGGCTCGTGCTGTCATTAGCCAGGGCTGGAACTGGACCTGTGAGACCTGAATCAGGCAACAAATGAGGATGGTGCTGCTGAGGATGCAGCAGTGGAGTTGTCAAGACCTCACAGGACGACAGGGACAATGAGAGGTTGAAGCAGATCCAAGCTCCCAGAGAAGCCTCCTTTCCATCACCACTGTTTGCTTCCTCTTGGTAGACTTCATGCCTCAGTTTTCCCATCCAGAAATCTAACTCCACACAACTTTTAGAAGGCCAATGAGTCTTTCAACCTGCAGGTGGCCCATTCTCTGTAGCCAGTGCAGTGCTGCAGCCTCCAGCAATAATCCAGTGCCAGATGGGCTGGAGAATGGTTGCTAAGCTCAAGGCAGTAGGTCACATCCTGATGTGCTAAGCACCTACAGTTTGCTCCATCTGACTCCCCATCACTGTGAGGGTGGGAAGGCTCCAAGGAAATGCACCCAGCAGTTAAAAGGAGTTTATATAACAGCAGAGACAGGGAAAGATGGGTTTGATGTGTTCCCAGGAGAAAGAAATCCTTCAAATCAGTCTGCAGAAATGCCCACTGGGCCTTCAAAAGGCTTTCTGAGGGAACCAAATCACACCCACCATTGCCCACCAGGACAAGTGGAGACCCGAGCTCATAAAGCCCAGGAGATGCACTTGCCCCCCCCTGCAAAAAGGGAACAAAGGACATTTTGTGCCTCTTTCAAGGGAAATCAGCCTGTCTCAGCCTGGCTCCTGCCAGAGATGGAAGGCTCAGCCGGCAGAATCCACTCCCCAGCACTGAACATCTCTGTACCAGCACCCCAGAACACTGTCCTCAGTGCCTCAGCCACGTACTGAATGGGGACTTAAACTTCTGAAGCTCTCCTCAGTCAACTAAGTGCCCTTCCATAGGCTACGTGCAAGACATTGTCTTAAGGGGAACATGGCCACAAAGAGTAGACAACTGAGAGAAGACAGATGGTGGGACAGCAGAACTTGCTGAGGAGAGGACAGCACATAAAACCTTCAGAGTCATACAAGACCTTGGTCTGTGGGAGACCAGGGCAGACACCCTCCTCAGAAAGCCGTCTCCCTTGGGATGGTCCCAGACAGGCCAATCGCTAGCACGATGCACTATGGTCTGGGTGTTTGGGACTTTTGGTAAGAGAGACAAGTCCAGTAATAACATGAAAACTGAGTTTAAAGGGAGTTCTTCCATCACATGACTCAAATGCAGTTCTGGGGTTGGATCCTGATAAGGGCTTTGTTCAGTCTGGCCCTTGAAACACATCACCCATCCATCACACTCCTCAACCCTGGCATGGGTCGTCCAAGTTCGGCCCAAAAAAAAGAGTTAAACACAACTTCCCACTAGGACATGGGGAGCCCCAGCCCAGAAAACACCTAGACCTCACACACAAGGAAGGACCAAGTTACTGTCAAGCGCACAAGATACTCATAGACTATTTTTAGTGGCCCATCTGCTGCTGGAAAAAGCAAAGCTCTGAGTTAGCTGAGCAGCAGGAGACAATGAGATGGGAGATGACAAGTGCAGAGTCCTGCACCTGGGGAGAAACAACCCCCTGCACCAGGACAGGCTGCGGGTGACCTGCTGGAGAGCAGCTCTGCAGAGAGGGACCTGGGAGTGCTGCTGGGCAGCAAATAATCATGAGCAGCAATGTGCCCTCGTGGGCAAGAAGGCCAGTGGCATCCTGGGGGGCATGAAGAGAGTGTGGGCAGCAGGTGGAGGGAGGTTCTTCTCCCCCTCTCCTCTGCCCTGCTGAGGCCTCATCTGGAGTCCTGTGTCCAGTTCTGGGCTCCCCAGCTCCAGAGAGACAGGGAACTGCTGGAGAGAGGCCAGTGCAGGGCCACTAAGATGCTGAGGGCACTGGAGCATCTGTGTGAGGAGGACAGGCTGCATGACCTGGGGCTGTTCAGCCTGGAGAAGAGAAGGCTGAGGGGGTCTCTCATCAATGCTGAGAAATCCCTACAGGGTGGGTGTGGAGAGGATGGGGCCAGAGTTTGTTGTGTGGTGGCCAGTGCCAGGACAAGGGGTAATGGGCACAAGCTGGAACCCAGCAAGTGCCAGTGGCACGGGAGGAGAAAGTTGTTTGGTGGTGGGGTGAGGGAGCCCTGGCCCAGGCTGCCCAGGGAGGGTGTGGAGGCTCCTTCTCGGGAGGCTTCCAAACCCGCCTGGACACGTTCCTGTGCCCCCTGATGGAGGGGAACCTGCTTTAGCAGGGGCTTGTGCTGGATGAGCTCTGCAGGGCCCTGCCAACCCCCACCAGTTGGAGATTCTGTCATTCTATGACACTTCTTTGGAGAGCACAGGGAGCAGCCATGCTCTGCGGGATGCTGCTCCTCTCCTCTGGGCCCAAGCGAGTCATGAGTCTCCTGGGCTGCCAGCACAGCGCAGGCACAGTCCTCTCCCTTCTTTTTGCTTAGTCCAGGCAGCACATCAGCTTATTAAACCAGCTCAGGACTTCCAGCAAGGACAATTTTCTCCAGCTGGAACATTAAATCTGCATTAGGCTTAGTCATGCGTGCCTGGAGTTACCAGATCTCCACTGACCCGCCGGTCCCTGCGAACACTGGGTTAAGTGTTGCAGAGGCGTTGGCTGATCCATCCCCTAGTGACGTTCCTGAGTGCTGAAGGCTGCAGCACAGAAGCCTCCAGGCTCCTACAGCATCTCTAAATCTGATTGCACTGGAGCCTCCATGCTAAGCCTCATCAGAGCTTGGGAGCAGCCCAGAGCAGATGAAGCTGACAGCCATGAGCAAACCTCCATCCCTCCTCTGGTGGGACCGCTGGTGGTGCACAGCCCGAGGCGGCCCCCCACCACCACGGCTGCCCTGCAGCAAGGATCAGGCATTGCTCGTGAGTCAGAGCAACGTGGGTCTCAGTTTTGCAATGTACCCCATGGCAACACAGCTTCTCTGAGCTGGGGACCATGGAATCACAGAATCATTATGTTTGGAAAAGCTCCCCAAGCCCAACCCCTCCCCTCACCCTGCCAAGCCTATCACTAACCCATGTCCCTCGGTACCTCAGCTCCAGGGATGGGGACAGGGGCTGACAAACCCTCTCAGGGAAAAAGTTCTCCCTCATCTCCAATCTAAACCACCTTTGGGGCAACTTGAGGCTGAGAGTGATCTTGTCTCCTCTCAGGCTCCAATTCTGCTGGCCCAGGCTGCCCAGGGAGGGTGTGGAGTCTCCTTCTCAGGAGGTTTCCAAACCCAGGTGGGACACGTTCCTGTGCCCTCTGATGGAGGGGAACCTGCTTGAGCAGGGGCTTGGGCTGGATGGCCCTTGGGCTTCAGGGCCCTTTCCACTCCTACAATGCTGTGATTCTGGTTTGCACCACCCCACTGGCTCAACTCACAGTCCAAATCCTGCTTTGCTCCTGAACAGCAGCTGCACTGTGATGTACATCTTGCTGCAGGTCTTGATCAGCCTATGTGGTGCAGTGGTGGCACTCACGAGAACCTCTCCTCTCCACCTCACTACCTGCAGCTGGCTGGCCCCAGAAGATGCTGTTCTCACCCATGGGAAGTTAAAGTGGCATTTGCTAGCAAACATGGCTTTACTTTCCTCTCCATTGTCACTCTGGGGAAGATTCCAGCTTAAAGGACATTGTGAAGCAATGCCATGAAGATGAAGGTGTAGGATTTTATACCAGAGGAGACGTCCATCTCCCTCTCACCATGTCACCCCACCAAGAATTTGGCTTACCCCCAAGGAAGCTTCCAAAGCATTGCCCACATCGTACCTCGGTGAGGGTGGAGGGGAAGGCCACTTCGTGCAGGTGGAACAGGGGCACACACTGGAAGGTGACTGTGAGCACGATGCCCAGGCAGCCGAGGTGCAGGCGGGCAGCCTGGAAGATGTCCATGTTGATGGACTTGGAGCACTCCAGGATCTCCCCTGAGGCTGTCAGCAATGTGAGAGCTACGACCTGCCAAGAGGGGAGGCAAAGCTTCAGCAAGCATCCCATGTGTCCTATTTCCATCTCAGGACCGTACATCCACCCCAAAACTTCAGGCTGGGGGCCAAGCAGGGAGACCCTCTCACCACAGCCATCATCACAGGCTGCGTTCTGCTGAGCTCAGCTCGGACAGCCCCTCTCCTGCCACCTCTGAAGTGATAACATCAAAGGATTCTTCTCTCTCTGGGGGATGTTGACAAAAGCCATCAAATAAAGAAGTCAGACTCCCCCAAAACACTTCTCCATACCCATCGGTGGAATCACCACACGGGATCTGAGCCAGGAGTGGAGGACTTTCATAAATGTCTACTTAAAAATGGACCTGAGCCTGCCAGAGATTTGGTTCTGTGAGGCTTCAGTACAAGCCTCTGGTACAGGGCTTATTCAACAGATTATAAACCCATAAAGCACAGGGACAGAGGAGTTTTGAGCTGGATTATGTTTTGGTGGCAGATGAGAAGGTCCAACTGTGCCTGGGGGACTTGGGGGTCCATCCCAGGGTGGGGACAGGAATCCTCTTGCTTGCAGGACACACCAGACCCAGAGCAGATGATAGGACAGCTCCCCTGAAGCCCTCAAGATGCTGACATCCACGCACCGACACGCTCCTGACTCGGGTCTCACCTGGGTGGGGAGGATGCCATGGCTGATCCCAGTGTTGTGTGTTCCTGTCCCAATCACACCAGCTGCTGTCACCTCAGAAACAGCTCCTAAGCTGAGGGAACAGGAAGGGGCTGAGTGAGGACCTTGGTGCATGGCACACAGCCCACTCTGCCAGGTGTGATACACCCTGCACAGAGACTCCCAAGACATACCCCCCCACCCCTGCCCCAATGAGCAAAGTTTTCCACCCTTCAGGGTACCCTGAAGCAACAGGAGGGTTTGTTGGCTATTTGTGCATATCTACCAGGATGCTACCATAATGCATGGGGAGGCAGAGGCAGCTGGAGAGCGCAGGTTACTACGGTCAGCTCAGCTGTATCCCATCTCACAAGTCCCTGTCCCTCCCCATCAGCCTGGAGTGACTCACTGGGGTAGAGATGTCCCTCCCAAATGCACGAGGAACCTGGGTTTACCCCAGAAACATCTCTGTGGTAGCTAAAGGTCCATCCTTCCAACCATGGCCAAAGTGGGCACGTGGGGATCACAGAATCTTAAGGGTTGGAAGGGATGGCAGAAGTTAAAGCAAACGGTTCCTGGCATTTCTCCCAGATATTCCTCCAGCTTCCAACAGCTGGGGAGCAAGCACCTCCTGAAGCAGACGTCTTTTCCGTGACCATTGCAGCCCTCAGAGGATTCCTCCTCCACGAAGGAGTCCTGCTCACCCCATCTGCACCGTGGGCCATCCGCTCAGGTGGAGTTTATTTCTCTGAATCCTCACCTCAGCCCTGGCCAGAGCCCTGACAAACTCATAGAATCACAGAATGGTAGGGGTTGGAAGGGACCTTCAGAGATCCTCTAGTCCAACCCCCCTGCAGAAGCAGTTCCCCCTAGATCAAGTGGATCACTCTCATCACTCATCAACAGAGGAACACAGATATTGAGCCAGGCTGTAATTAAAAAGCAATTTCTTTCCCAAGGTCAGCAAATGAGAAGAGATTGAGCCTGAGAAATGCTCTATGGCTTCTATTTTTTTTTGCAAAACCCCTCCTGAAGGTGGTGCTTTCCAAGCCCTTGGCATAACACCCACTGCAAGGGAGAACCATATTGCTGGAGGCAGAGAGATCAGCTAGAGGTGTCAAATCCTCTGCCCCCACATTGGCCCAGACCTTCAGCCCATCCTTTCCACCTCTCCTTCTGGGAAGAGCAGACATTCCAAAGCAATGCAGAGCAGACTCTTCTATGGCTCCTGCTAAGATATCCCAAAGGCTAGATGCCTTTTGCCATCAAAACCTCATTTCTAGCCTAATTTTGTCTACCATCAGCCTCCTTTGCCCAGAGATGCCTGCTCTGCCTCATGCAAGGCATCCCCAGATGAAATGTTTTCATTCTTTTAGGGACAGGGAGCACAGTTATCCTTCATGACCTGGAAGGGACCAGTCTGGTGGGTTCAGAGAGAATAAGAGGGTTGGTAGGAGGATAAAGGCTTCCCTTGCCCAGCCCCCTGCTCCAAGGCAGGATCAGCTGCTCCATTGTGCAGGAGGTTGATTGACCTGTGGGCTGCAGGACACTGGTGGGAGACCAAATCCTGAAGTAAACACCCCTAATCTGCACTAAAAGTTCTTCAGACATCCCTTTTTTCCATGTCTTGGTCAAAGATAGGCACCTAAGAGGGTGCTCGGGGACTGCTCCAAGAGCACGTCCTACTCACTTGGCCAGGGCCAGTCCATGCTTGCTCAGCTCCACATTCAGATCTGAGAGGAAAATCCCCCCTTCCACTGTCACTTGCTGCTTCTCCTTGTCCACCTGCAGAGGATGGGAGGGGAGGGAAAGGCCATACAGCTCAGGGAAACACCCCATAGAAAACACAACATGAGATTAAACCCTCACTGGACGTGCACTGGGAAGACATCACTTCTTTGCATGTCTTATAGCTGCTCCCTTTTTACACTGGGAGGTGTAAAACAGAGGCTTTTACACTGGGAAAACATGCATTCCCCAGTCTTGAGCCAGCATTCTGGAGCCTGGCTTGGGGAAACTCCTGGTTGTGAGAAGAAAACGTCCCCATCCTTCCAGCTCCCACCCCGAGTATGGCAGCGTGGGCCACACAAACAGGAGGGACACCACATTTCATGGCCACTGTGCCACCTCCCAGAAGCCGCTCTCACCTTGACGACCCTGTTCATCTTCCCCATCTGGATCATGAAGTCATCGGTGCAGGCAATATCTGAAGGAGAGTGACCTCCACCCACCACCTTCACCCTCTTGCCCCGCTGTCTGGCCATATCCAGTATCTGCAGAGACAACAGCCAGCACTGAGACATCTCATGGTTGGCATCCATTTACTTGGATGACTCATCATCTGGGGTTAAAACCACCCCTGCAGCCCAGACACCTCCTAAGACAGGCCTTGGGATCATCCTGGGTGGTTGGACTAGATGACCTTCAAAGACCCAAACCATCCCGTGTTTCTATGATCCCAAAAGATGAGATGCCCACTCAGGACACCCTAAGGTGACAGAGCCATCTCTAGGGTGACAGATGTGACACAGGACTCCCACCCCTCAGCATGACAGCTGGGGCAAGCAGAGGAACCAGGAAAGATGCCAGATGCTGATGCCCAAGGACCAGAGTCCACCTGGGGCCCAGCGTACTGGTTTTGTGCATCTTTCAGGTGTTTGACACATCTGCTGGACACACATGTACAGTTCAGTAGGATGGGACATCTCTTGGGGCTAAGGGAAAGACTCATAGTGTCATCATCATCTGTGACCTCTAACTGAACGTGATTCACAGCCCCCTCCTGGCCTTTCCTCCTCTTCACTTAAGGGACATGGGTTAGTGGTGGCTGTGGCGGTGTGAGGGGAGGAATTGGACTTGAGGATCTTAAAGGTCTTTTCCAACTTAAATGATTCTATGATTCTATGATTTTTCTCCTGGAAGAACCCTTCTTACCTCCCGGATCTCCTCCACTGAGGTGGGCTGGAAGTACAGCTCTGGAGAGGAGCCATAGGTCTTGGCCCAGTTCTGGAACTTGACTCCTCCTTGACCGTGAACCTGGACAAAAACCAAGAGCTAAAGCACAAGAAAGCAAGTGCTTTTTCACACAGCCCACCCTTTGTCTATCCAGATGCCTGTACCAGAGCTGGGCTTCCAAAAGGATTCATTATTTATGAGCACAGAAGTTCATCTCAATCCCTTGAATCCATAGAGCAGATGCCTCCACAGAAGCAGGTCAGCTTGGGCTCCCTTTCCAGAGGGGGAAGGACCCTTGTGCTGTTTGAGACGTCTCCTTTGAGTGCAGCCCATCCCTTCTGCCCATAGCACGATGTGTGCCAGGGTCTCCTTGGTTTGCATTGCTCCTCTGCTCTGCTCTCCTCTCAGACCTGGTCTCAGCAGCCATACCTGGTGGCCACTGGGCATGGCCTCCTGTCCCAGTGCCTCCAGATGGCTTCATCATGAAGGGTTAACTGGGATCTAGCTGGGAACTCCCTCCAACCTCAACTCCCTCACCCTGTTCCCAGGCAGGCCTGGCATGAAGGGATACAGTCCTATCCCATCCCTTGTCAGGGTTAACCCAAGGCAGGGGTGGTTTGGATGGGTCCTAGCTGGGGGCATCTCCCTGGCTGTGGCCAGCCCAGCTGAGGCTCAGGCAAGGAAGCACTTGGTGTGGGGTTGGGCATCAAAGCCCCAGAGAAGATGGGGAATCCCCCTCTCCCAGGATCTATCATCCTGCGCCACCACGTTGGCTGCAGGGGATGATTTATTTCCTTGCCACCTCCCTCCTTCCTCCCCTTCCCCTCAGCAAACCCTCTGCCTCCCACCTTCTCACCCAGGCTCCCTCCTCTCTGCCTTCACCTCATTTTCCCTCTCTCCACCCAAGGAGCAGCCTCCCAAAACTGACCAAACTCCCCCAGGGGTACAGAAGGGGCTCACTCAGGGGTGTTTGCAGCATCCTACCCTCCTGCCACCCTCTTCCACCACCAACCCAGCCCCCTCCCCAAGCTGGGCTGGGCAAGAACAGTGGATGGCTTATCACCCTGCCTGGGGAGGTGACACTGCCTGGAGCCAGGGCCATCAGGAAGCTATGTTGATAGCCCAGATAGCAGCAGGGAGCCCTCAGGTGAGGGGGAGGTGGGGCTGGGGCTGCCCAGCAGTGTCCCCTGTGTGAGAGAAAACCCGGAGCTGGCTTGAGAGACAGGGAACAGAGGGTGAGAGACAGAAAAGAAATGAGAAAAAAGGGACAAAATGGAGGAAACTGACCCCCACCCCACCCAGGTCAGCAAACACTCCTGTTCAGCAGCCAGAGCCTGGCCTGATTTATTCAGGGAATCTGTTGGCTTTCCCCCCCATCTCTCTCTGCTGAGACACCTATTTCTCCTCACATACAACGTCCAGTACTAAATCTGTATCAAAGGTGATACAAAAACCCTCATCACCCCAACCACGCTGCCTAGAGCACCTTTCCCACCCCAAAAACCCAAGAAACTCCTCTCTTGGCTGCATTGGTTTCTCCTCACCATCCCCTCGGCTTCTCTGTGAGATGCTGCTGGAGAGAGGGGGACTCTGGGGTGCTCGAGGGTCCAAGGCTGGTGGAGCTTGTTCCTGCTCTGTGGGTCAACAAGGAGCTTCTCTCCAGGCTGGAATGATAATGAATAACAGCCCTCCCCTTTGGGATTTGCCTGGCTCCTGAGGGGGGAGGACGGGGGCTGAGCCTTTACCTCTTGGCTGGTGGAGCAGGATCTGGGGATGGATTTGAACCTGGGTTCCTGTGTCCTACAGGGCTGCTGCAAACTCGGAGGGTTTGGGGGAGGAGATGCTTCAGAAGGTTTTGGGGAGAAGATGCTTCCTTTTTGGGGGATCCCCGCATTGGAGAGGGTCCCCTGAACCTGCAGCCTGTGCCCTGGGCAAATGGGGAGATGGGGAAAAGGCTCTGCCAAGTTTGGGTGTGGGGGGTGTCTTCATTCCCTGCCTTGCAAGGAGGAGGACGCTCCACACCTCGTACCCCAAACTCACCCCCCAAGTTCTCTGCCCTTCCACGAGGAGCAGAGGGAGGGGGACTTGGATCTATCAGGGTAAATGGGTCTCATCTGAAGGACAAGTGGGGATTTGAAGGAGCTCTGCAGCGCTCAGTGTCTGTGCTTTGATGATAAGCACACCCTCCCTGGGCCCTCATTAAGGACAGGGTGATAACAATTGTTCTGAGCTGGTTCACTCTGGCAAGGTGACCCGTGGGAGCACAGCTCCAAGCCCTGAGCAGGGAACCACTGCTGTGGGCATCTGCCTTTGTGTGGCCATGGGATGCTCTCAGAGACTCAAACTTGCAGCACAATCACAAATTGGGGGGAGGGGGGAAATTGCTTCTTAATCACAGAGCAGGAGCAGTGCAGCCTGCCAAGAACCTCAGTGCACCTCCAGCAGCTTTTCCCATGGGTCTTCTCATCTATCTTCAACGCTGCTTGACCTCCAGACCATCCCGAATCCCTGAAGATATATTCCCGGCTGCAAGGCAGCAGATTAATGAGTAATCCCCCAACACACCCTGGAGCCCAGCTGGACATCAAGTAGGGCAATCAATTGGGGTTGGAAAGCTCCTTGGCTGTCAAGAGCTCCTTGGCTAACAGCTCCGGGCCAAGTGCTGTGCAAAGGTCACTGAAAACCTCCAAAAATACCTCCCCCCCACCCCTGAGGGATTAGTCATTAACAGGGAAGGGGGAAGGGGATGGTAGGAGGGACACAGCCCTCCCCCACTGCCTCGGTCCTGTGGAGATTTCATGTCTTCTTCACTACCACAGTTCTCAAATTGCAGTGCATTCTCAAACCACAGCGAGTTCCCAGATTACAGTATGTTCCCAAACTGCAGTGTGTTCCCAAACTGCAGTGATCCCTTTCCCAAATTGCAGTGATTCCTTTCCCAAATTGAAATATGTGCTCAAATTGCACCTATCCCTTCCCATATTGCAGTGATCCCTTTCCCAAATTGCACTGATCCCTTCCCAAATTGCACTGATCCCTTCCCAAATTGCATTGCTCCCTTCCCATATTGCAGTGATCCCTTCCCAAATTGCAGTGATCCCTTCCCAAATTGCAATGAGCTCTCAAACTACAGCCATCTCTTTCCATATTGCAGTGATCCCTTCCCAAATTGCAATGAGCTCTCAAACTGCAGCCATCTCTTTCCATATTGCAGTGATCCCTTCCCAATTTGCAGTGTGTTCCCAAACTGCAGTGTGCTCCCAGTTAGCCTGCAATGGAGTGAGGCAAAGGGATTTGCCCAAAAATTTGGCTTCTGGCAGGAGCCTTCTCCCCTCTCCTCTGCCTTCCACACTCCTCCTCAGAGCTGCCCTCACCTGGGGGGCTCCCAGAGCTTCCACCTCCCCTGCAGCAGTGGGGAAACTGAGGCAGCAGCACTTTGCTGAAGCTGAGTGTTGGGAGCCACATGAGCAGTGTCTCAGGCCAGGCAGAAATCAGGTGATGGCAGTGGTGGGTTTTTTTTGGTCTTCTTTCTTCTCCTTTTAAATATGAAACAGTTGAGATTTAATTATGAGCAGCTTTTATTCTTTATTGCTCAATCTCTAAAGGGCTTTTTTTCCCTCCCTCCTTTCTGAGTTAATCGCTTGGGGCCCTGGAACAAGCCTGGAGGAGGGGAGGACCCTGAATGTGAGCAGGGAGATACTGTCCCTTAATCCTCAGCCTCACCACAGCCTGACTCCCACTGAGTCCTCCCTGCAGATCAACGTCCCTGCTGCCTGCACCCATGGGTGCCTCGCAGCCTTTGAGGGAGGAAAAATAATGAAAAGCAGAGGAAAACAGCACATTTCTTTGGTTTTCTTTGTTTTGGTCTGGGGGATAAGCAGAGCTGGGTCACCCTGAGCCACCCTTGCCGGGGTGGGTTTGGGTCCCTGGGAGAGCAGCTGAGCTGTGTGTGTTGGCCTCAGATGGACCTTCACCCTTGGCATGCAGCAAATCAGGTGTTTTCAGTCCCAGTGAGGATGAAATATTAACTGAGCATCCTTGGGGTGAAGCTGGAGTCCAGGGGCTGTCTGGGTTGAAATTTAACCTGGTGTCCTGCCCACGGATGCCAGAGCTGGAGAATCTGGTGAGGTAAGGTCCTGGAGGTGCAGGATTAACCCCAGCTCCATCCCACAGCATCCTCCAGCCCATGACACAAAGCTCCTGAGGTTTTCCTGCCTCTGCCTATGGACTGATGTTTAGTTTGATGGTTTTTGTTGTGGTTTTTTTTCCGCATTTCAGATGAGTTTCAAAGGAGAAGCCCTGGTAGATGGGGGTTTTCCAGCCAACTCACTACAAAGGGGGAGTCAGAGAAGACTCTGGGGCTCTGTAACTTGCACAGTCCCCCAATGTGACCCTGCACACTGAGTGTGCACCCCCATGCCCCATGTGTGTATTTTAATTCATCCTGGAGAGCACGAAGAGAGTGTGGGCAGCAGGTGGAGGGAGGTTCTCCTTCCCCTCTGCTCTGCCCTGGTGAGGCCTCATCTGGAGTCCTGTGTCCACTTCTGGGCTCCCCAGCTCCAGAGAGACAGGGAACTGCTGGAGAGAGGCCAGTGCAGGGCTACCAAGATGCTGAGGGGACTGGAACATCTGTGTGAGGAGGAAAGGCTGCAGGACCTGGGGCTGTTCAACCTGGAGAAGGCTGAGGGGGAATCTCATCAGTGCTGAGAAATCCCTAAAGGGTGGGTGTCAGAAGGACAGGGTAACACTGGAACACAGGAAGCTCCACTGGCATGGAGAAACTTGTTTGGTGTTGAGGTGAGGGAGCCCTGGCCCAGGCTGCCCAGGGAGGGTGTGGAGGCTCCTTCTTGGGAGGTTTCCAAACCCGCTTGGACACGTTCCTGTGCCCCCTGATGGAGGGGAACCTGCTTGAGCAGGGGCTTGGGCTGGATGAGCTCTGCAGGGCCCTGCCAAACCCCACCATTATGGGATTTTGTACCACATGTACACACTCTATACCTTTGAGTGCATCTTGAGTGCACCCAGTTCTTGCACCCTCCACCTCTGCACCCTGTCCAGTGGAGTTGGGGAAGGGGCTGGAGCACAAGTGTGCTGGGGAGGGGCTGAGGGCCCTGGGGGTGTTCAGCCTGGACAACAGGAGCCTGAGGGGAGACATCATCACTCTCTGCAACTCCCTGACAGGAGATTGTAGTGAGGTGGGAGTCAGTTTCTTCTTCCGGGTAATGAATAACAGGACACGAGGAAACAGCCTCAAGTTGCCCCAGGGGAGGTTTAGATTGGAGCTGAGGAAGAACTTTTTCCCTGAGAGGGTTGTCAGCCCCTGTGCCAGGCTGCCCAGGGAGCTGGTGGAGTCCCCATCCCTGGAGCTATTGCAAAGCCGTGTAGCTGAGGTGCTGAGGGACATGGGTCAGTGGTGGGCTTGGCAGGGTGAGAGGAGGGGTTGGACTTGAGGATCTTAAAGGTCTTTTCCAGTCAAACAGTTCTATGATTCTCTGATGAGAGCACTGGTGTGTGTCATACCTGCCACGTTGCTGCTTGCTGACCTTTGGAGTTGTCGGCAGCCCCACCCATCACTGCCAGCACCAGCGAGCGCAGAGCAGGGAAAGGGGAGATGTCCATCACCCACCGTGCCAGAATTGGAGATTTGTGGGTTCTGCTCCTATTTCAGTCACATCACCACACAAACACCCCTGGAAACCCATCCTTCTCACAACCAGGTCCTTGACACACTGAGTGCTGTCTCTATCACCCACTTGCTCAGAGGAGCTGAATCTCTGCTCCCCTGGGGACAAAACAGAATTCTTCTCAAAACGCTTTTTGTTGTTGTTGTTGCTCTCAAAGCTGAGCCTTTGGAGTTGTAGAGGGGAAAGTGCAAGCATCTCTTAAGAAATAAACCCAGCCTTTTGTGAGCTGCCCCTTGACACCAGGGCTTTGGGGGATTTCTTCTGCTGCTGCTGGCATCTGGGTTTGGGAACTCATCCTGAGTTTCTCCAGATGTTTTCTTCTTCCTTTCCACATCAAGAGCTGAGAGGAAGCAGGGTAGAGCCTCGGTGCGTTGTGCACGAGGAGACCACCCTGGGGAGTTTTTGCTGGTACAAGCTCCCCAGCTCTGCAGCATCCCAAGGGATGCAGGTCCCCTCTCCACCCTGCCCGAGACCACCAAAAGCAGCTTCATGCTGCAAAAAGAAATGGCCCCAGAGTAGCTCAGTCTGCAGACAGATTTATTTCTTCACCTCAGAATCCACCCATCGCTCCAGGGCACGGCCACACGGGTGCTGTGAAGCAGCAGCAGCCAGGGTCATTGCTCATGGTTATGGCTGGAAGATTTCTCCTGGGAATAAACTCTCAGAGAGATGGAGAGAAGGCCTTAGAGGAAATCAGGGTGGGACTTTGCATCCCTTCTGATGGTGTCTGCCCTCCTGGGCCTGTCAGCATCCAAGGTCAAGTCTGTTTCCCAGGACCCACTCTGTGGTCAGTGGGGTGTCCCCAGACCCACTGCTTGCCCAGGGCTAATGCCATCCCACTGCTCTGCATGGGTACCTGAGCTCACTGAAGCTGTCAAGGATGTGTGTGAGGGCTCATGTATCCCAGTGATGAAGGGTGCATGCACCCAAGAGACCAGACATGTGCATCCCAGGAATGGGTCATAGAATCATACAATCATTTTGGTTGGAAAAGACTTTTAACATCCTCAAGTCCACCCCCTCCCCTCATCTTGTCAAGCCCACCACTAACCCATGTCCCTCAGCACCTCAGCTACATGGCTTTGCAATAGCTCCAGCCTGTCCAGGGCCCTCTGAGGAGTCTTCCTTCCCTCACATACATCTACCCTCCCTCACAGCTTTGTGTCATCTGCAAATTGGCTGAGGGTGCCCTCGATCCCTTATCCAGATCTTTGATAAAGCTGTTAAACACAACATGCCCTGACATTGATGCATGTATCCAGGGCACCAGGGACACATGTGTCCTAGGGACTCGGGGATCCATGCATCAGAGGGAACAAGTACCTGCAGAGACTGGAGATACATCACCCAGGGGATCAAGGACTCAGGCACCCTGGGGCCTGAAGAAGTGTGCCAAGGCCATGGCTCCCCCATGAACATGGCCATGTGCACCTGAGGGGACCAAGCACATGAGCATCTGAGGAGCCAGGACACGAGCACCCAGGGAGATGGTGGATGCATATGCACCAAAGCAGCATGGACCTGTAGGGACTGAGGATGTCCTCCTCCCTCCTCAACTCACTCCCAGGATCTGCAGGATGGCTGGTGAGCTGCTGAGCACTGCCACAGCCCTGTAATCACCCACACCAGGCCTTTGGCAGCGGCCAGTGGGGCAGTGTGGGCTGGCTGGAGGCTGCAAACACCTTTTAAACCCCACAAACCCAGATGCCAGTGCCATGGGAGAGGCTCTTTTGTCAGCACCCGCCTGGTTTTCCAGGCAGGGCTCAGGGGCAGGTACTTGGTCACAGCTCCTGCCTGCTGGGAGAAGATGCTCTTGGACTTTTCATTTCATCTGCTGATTCCAAAGCAGTTCCCAAACCTACTCCCCAGGCTGCCTTCCCTGCCAGCAAGCCCCAAGAGGATGGCAACCAGGGTTCTGGAGAACTCCAGCCTGGAGGGAGCAGGTTTAAACCTCTTGCTGCCAACACAGGGCCTGTTTTCTTTTCTCTTTCCTCTCTTCCCTGCCATTCCAAATCCACTCAGCTCCTTTTTCAGGGATGCATCCAGCTGCAAAACATTCCCCCAGGCTTGTTGGCAGAGCAGGGAAGGACTCAGATTCAGACAAACCACAAAACCACAGCTGAAAATAGTTGAGGGCTGGGAAGAATTTGGAGCCGGGGAAAATACCAAATATGTTTTCCCAAACCCTTACCCAGTCCTGGATGGCTGTTTCTAATGTCTGCTGGGGCCAGGAGAAGGGCTGGTAGCTCAGGGCAAAGTGGCTGAAGGCAATAGCTGAGTCCTGGCACCATGGCAAGGAGCGAATGAGGCGGTGAGATGGTGCATGAACCTGCAGCCAAAGGATTTAGGGGGAGAGCTGAGGTGTTGCCAGTCACTTTGTGCTTTATTTCTCAACATAACAAGGCAGAAGGTGAATTCTCAGGCAGCATGAATTATTAGTGCATTAAACTCATCCACAGAGTGCAAGCAGACACAATCCAGGACTTACTGGCCAAACCCAGCAAGAGAAGCTCCTGGGATGGAGTTGGGGTGCTGTGGCATCCCCTGCCATGGCACAAGGATAGGTCCAGCCCCAAACCACCTCCCAACACTCCAGAGTCCCCATGAGAGCTCACCAGGACCCCCTTTAGCTGCATAAAGCAGAGGCGATACTTTCTGCCACTCTCCTCCCAGCCCTGGCTCACCCATCATTTCCCCACCATCAACTCTCCAAAAAAATTACAAATTGACCCCAAAAGGCCAAAAATCAAGGCCTAAAGGTCAAAATCCAAGCCCAAAAAGCAAAAACATAACATAACCCTAAGTGCAAAAACCAAGCCTTAAAGGCCAAAATCAAGCCCTAAAGGCAAAAATCCATAGTTAAAGGCAAAAATCAAGCTCTAAAGGTCAAAATTCAACCCTGAAGGCACACTGAAGCCAGGGAGGGGGGAAGGCACAGGGCAAGGCTCTGCCTGCTGGCCCTGCTCACAGCTTGGAGATCTTGTGCAGGGGGGCATCGGGGGGAAGCCCCTCCAGCCAATCCACCAGGATCCTGTTCAGCGCCGCTGGCCTGGGGAAATGATAGCACAGAGGTGGCAGAAGGGTAGCACAGGAGTGGGGAGGGAAGGAGTGGCCCCAGGGAGGCCAGCTCCCATGAAGTAAAGATAAGCATAGGCTGTGGTACCTCTCCATCTGTGTCCAGTGGCCGCACTCCTCCAGGTGCTCCCGGCGCAGCTGCGGGATCTTCAGAGGGATGTAGAAGAGGGGAAAAGGGGGGATGCTCCTTATTTTGGCAAGAGCAAACCCCTCTTGGAAAAGCATAGAATCATTCAGGTTGGAAAAGACCTCGAAGCTCCTTGAGTCCACCCACAGACCTCACAGTGCTGAGCCCACCCATGTCCCTCAGCACCTCAGCTACACGGCACCACCAGCTCCCTGGGCAGCCGGGCACAGGGGCTGACAACCCTCTCAGGAAACAAGTTCCTCCTCAGTACCAACCTAAACCTCACCTGGGGCAACTTGAGGCTGATTGCTCCTGTCTTGTCACCTCACTACAATCCTCTTTCAGATAGTTGCAGAGAGTGATGATGTCTCCCCTGAGGCTCCTGTTGTCCAGGCTGAACACCCCCAGGGCCCTCAGCCCCTCCCCAGCACACTTGTGCTCCAGCCCCTTCCCCAGCTCCGCTGCCCGGCTCTGGACACGCTGCGGCCCCTCAGTGTCCCTCTGGCAGTGAGGGGCCCAACACTGAACACAGCACTCGAGCTGCGGCCTCACCAGGGCCCAGCACAGGGGACGGCCACTGCCCTGGGCCTGCTGCCACACCACTGCTGATACAAGCCAGGGTGCCACTGGCCTTCTTGCCCACCTGGGCACGCTGCTGCCTCATCTTTAGCTGCTGTTGGCCAAATTCCCTCAGGGCCTGTCCTCTGGGCAGCTTTCCAGCTGCTCCACCCCAGCACAAATACCCCCCTCTCCCCCGCCATATCAGCCTGTTCCCTTTATCAAGTGATGTCTCCAGTTCTGGGTCAAGTCCAGCCCATCCTGGCATGATGCACCTGCCCTGGTGCTCTTCCGTGGTGAGACCTTGGAGAAGCAGAATGGGTTCAGTGCACACCAGTTCTGGCTTACCCACTCCTCCATGCCCTTGCTCATGTTGGGATGCAGCACCACATCCTTTCCAGCTGTGACCATCAGTGCTGGCATCATGATCTATACGGGACACATGTGACAAGGTGAGGACGGTGCTGGGTTTGCAAGTGCTCCCCCAGCAACAAGAGCAGCCCTCACCTTCCTGTCCTTGGCAGAGAGGGCCCAGTGCCAGTTGGGTCGCATGTTGCGGTACCAGTTCAGAGGGCCACTGGGAGAGAGAGTGAATGGGCTGGAGACATTGGGCCTCAACTCCTGCCAACGTTGTGTCAGAGACCATCCCACAGCCCACAAAAAAAGCCTCCCCCACAGCAGCTTTCTGCCTTCTTGGGGTGATAAAACAAGGCTCTAGTGGGTTTGAGGGTCCCTCTTCTATAGGGGGTTCCTCACCACCCACCTGGACTCCTGCCCCTACCTGAAGCCAGACTTCTCAAAGCGTTGGATGTAGTATTGCAGCGCGGGGCCATGCAGGATCTGGCTGGCTGGGGGGTTTTCTGGCAAGCCCACCAGCAGCCCCCCTGCAAGAAGCAGCACAGTACTATCCAGCATGGCATCCCCACCCTCAGTCTCCCCTTCCACGGCATTCCCAGCTTCTCCCCTTACCTCGTTCCTGGACCCCGTGGAATTTGGGTACAATGGGCAGTCGATCCTGCAGAGAGAGGGGACACGGGCAGGGACCAGCAATGTGCCTGGGGAGGTTCCCAGCGGACACGCAGACTTGAGGGGCTGAGCCCTTCTTTGCTGGGAGCTGACATGGAGCATGGCTGCATCCTGAGGGATGCAGGAACCCACTGTGCAGCCCTGAGACATGGAGCTGGAAGCTGACACTGAGCATGGCTGCACCCTGAGGGATCCAGGAACCAACCACACAGCCCTCCTGAGACACAGAGCTGGGACCCAACAGGAGCAGGGATGCAGGAACTGACCGTGCAGCCCAGGGCTGCAGAGCTGGGACCCTGCCAGTAGGCAGCAAAAGGATGGCAGATGGGCTGCAGCTTGTCTGAGGGTCACTGCAAAGCCATCCCTGAAGCTTTTGGTCCCTGGCAGAGGTTAGGTGGAAGGGACCTGAGGCTGTGAAGGCCCCTGCTCCCACCCCTCAGCCCCATCCCTACCTCCTGGCGCGTGGAGCGGATCATGATCTTCAGGGCCCGGCTGATGTCCTTCTCTAACTCTGCTTCTGCAACGCCCTACACGGGACAGAAGGAAGCAGTGGGGGTCATGCCAACCCTCCCCAGGAACCCACCCCACCCCCTATTCCAACCCCCCCGGGGGCACGAGTGGAGGTTGGGGATGGTCCAATATGGAAACAAAGTCTGGGAGGGGGACCACAAGCCTGAGGAGACAGCGAGACCCCCACGGTGCCTTGTGGCTCAAGAGCTGGGGACCCCAAAATGGGCACAGCCCCATACTCAGTGAGGGGGTTAAAAGAGATTATCAAAATTGAAGTCTTGGACTCACTGGCTCCTGGAAATAGAACTGGTAGTCAAAGGCAGGGTAACTTTTCATCTTCTCCACAATGTCCACAGTGGGGTCAGCGGGCCGGTAAGGGGTGTTCAGCGAGGCCACGGCCCTGGGGCAACACAGTCAGCATCATACTCCAATGTGGGGGGTCCCAGGGGGCGCTCCTGAGAGCTGAGGCTGCTCTGCAGGGCCCAATATCCCTGGGAGAGCCCCTGGGTGGGTGTCTGGGGGAGGGACAGCACTCACCTCACCCTCTCAGGGTAGAAGAGAGCCATGTTCCATACCACAGCACCGCCCCAGTCGTGGCCCACCAGCACTGCCTGCGGGATACCCTGTGGGGAGGGAGTAAAACAGCACAGAACACAAACATTCCCATTTTCCTTCCCTTCTTAAAACAGCTTATTTACCCTTTTTTTTTTTGGTGTGTTTTATACCTTCTTCACTCTTTTTTGGTGGCTTTTTCCTCCTCTTTTCATGAGTGTTTTTGTTATAGTGGCTTTTTTCCAGTCTTTTTTTTGATGTTTTTTCCCCCTGCTTCACCCCTTTTCCTCCCCTTTCTGTTTTTTTTTTCCTTTCCCCCTTTTTTATATTTTTTCCTGTGGATTTGTTTTCCTGGTTTTTTCTGTTTCTTTTTCTTTTTTTTGTGGATTTTCCCCCCTTTTTTTCCCCATTTCCCCGTTTTTATCTTCCTACCCCTTTGGTGGTTTTTTCTCCTCTTTTTGGAATATTTTTTTCCTTTTTCCCTCTTTTTGTAGTTTTTTTCCCATTTCTCTCCATTTGTGGGTTCCCTTTTCTCCCTCTTTTTTTTTTTTTACTCCCTTTTTTTCCCTCCCCCACCACTTTTCGTGTTTTTTCCTTTTTTGTGGGCTTTCCTATTTTCCCTTCCTTTCTTGTGGGTTTATTTCACCCCCCTCTCCCTTTTCTGTTTGTTTTTCCTCTTTTTTAGTCCTTTGTATGAGTTGGTGTTTTTTTTCCCTTTTTCTCCTCATAAGGGACAAGCCTTACCTGATTCCCCAAAGCAATTTGCTCTGATTTAATTAAACATTTCAAGTACCCGGGCCCTCCAGAGAAAAAAGGTGGTTGATATAATCCACTGAAAACACGTCTGGAGGCTGCTCATCCCCTGGGATCACCCAGATGGGTCCTCCCCCCTCCTCCACCCCATCACTGCCATTGCACTGGAACAACTCCCAGGATAAATCCCTCCCCAACCCCCTCCACCCCCTTTCCATCTCTATTCCATTTTTCTGACCCCTCTGGGCACTTATAAAGAAATCAAATTAAAACCCTCGATCCTGACAATGTACCAGCTGGTTCATAATGAGCTGTAATTAAAATTCCCTCCTGGCAAACAATGCTCAGGACAGCTCTGCTGTCTGATGCTGTGAAGCCCAACGTCTGAGGCTCCCCCCTGAGGGGAGAAGGTTTTGGGGAGATGGTGTCTCAGCCTCTCCCAACTCTGATGTAGGGCTGAGCACATCTGCCCCGGTGCTGGCGGGTTTCACCCCACGGTTCCTGACTGCCATAGTGATGGCTCCTGGACCACTGCATCTTCTATATCCCAGAACAACACATGAAGCATCATTTTATCTTCCCCCAAATCCCACAGGTTGTCACAGGGAAGGTAAAAGAAGTTCCAAAGGAGCAGGATAGATCTCGATAGTAGCAGAGGAGGAGGGAAAGACAAAGTCCCATCCATACGGGATGCCATAAACTCACGTCATGGAATCGTACAACCATCTTGGTTGGAAAAGACCTCCAAGATCATCAAGCCCAACCCCTCCCCTCACCCTGCCAAGCCCACTAGCCCATGTCCCTCAGCACCTCAGCTACACGGCTTTGCAATAGCTCCAGGGATGGGGACTCCACCAGCTCCCTGGGCAGCCTGGGACAGGGGCTGACAATGCTCTCAGGGAACAAGTTCTTCCTCAGCTCCAATCTAAACCTCCCCTGACACAATTTCAGGACGTTTCCTCTTATTCTGTCATTCATTACTGGGGAGAAGAGATTGATCTCCACCTCTCTACAGCCTCCTGTCAGACTTGCTGAGAACCCCAAACCCAAGTGGATGAGATGTCAAGATGACACCAGACTCAAGCTGTGCCAAGAGGCAGATTTCATCCCTGGCCACCCTAGTCATTTGGGAGCTGCTATGTTTGAGGTTTAAAAGGGATAGGGGGAGATGCACCCAGTACTCTTCATGAGTATCTTACTGCCCTACAGAATCCCCAACTGGTGGGGGTTGGCAGGGCCCTGCAGAGCTCATCCAGCCCAAGCCCCTGCTCAAGCAGGTTCCCCTCCATCAGGGGGCACAGGAACGTGTCCAGGCTGGTTTGGAAACCTCCCGAGAAGGAGCCTCCACACCCTCCCTGGGCAGCCTGGGCCAGGGCTCCCTCACCTCAACACTGAACACGTTTCTCCTCCTGTGCCACTGGCACTTACTGGGTTCCAGCTTGTGTCCGCTACCCTTTGTCCTGGCACTGGCCACCACACAACAAAAACTGGCCCCATCCTCTCTACACCCACCCTTTAGGGATTTATCAGCATTGATGAGCCCCCCCTCAACCTTCTCCAGACTGAACAGCCCCAGGTCCTGCAGCCTTTCCTCCTCACACAGCTGTTCCAGTCCCCTCAGCATCTTGGTAGCCCTGCACTGGCCTCTCTCCAGCAGTTTTCTGTCTTTCTTGAGCTGGGGAGCCCAGAACTGGACACAGGACTCCAGATGAGGCCTCACCAGGGCAGAGGAGAGGGAGAACCTCCCTCCACCTGCTGCCCACACTCCCTTCATGCCCTCCAGGATGCCACTGGCCTTCTTGCCCATGAAGGCACATTGCTGCTCATGTTTATTTGCTGCCCACCATCACTCCCAGGTCCCTCTCTGCAGAGCTGCTCCACCAGGTCACCCCCAGCCTGTCCTGGTGCAGGGAGTTGTTCCTCCCCAGGTGCAGGACTCTGCACTTGCCCTTGGTGAACCTCAGGAGGTTCCTCTCTGCCTCACCGTCAAGACTCTCTCAACCCCAAACTGGTGCCACTTGCCCATCTCTATGTCCTCAGCAAGGACATAAAGTCCAGGAGAAGGTGACACAGATCTGGAGACCCTCCCATGATGGGTTCTTCCAATGAGCACTGTGTTGTACAAACGTCTCCACCTCTAATTTCACAACCACAGGGATCACCAAGACGGGGTTCATGTTACCCCAAGGGTTTTGGGCCAAGGTCACCAGGAACCTCAGATGTCCCATCATGGGACAACGTCACCAGGGTTGTCCCTGCATGGGAAGGAAGAGGCACAAGGCAGCTGGGGGATCACATGTCCAAACCTTGCCAAGAGGCTGAGACCCATCACAGGGGGTTGCTCACCAGTTTGTCCAGGAAAACTGCCAGGTCCTGGTGAAGGGAGGAGAGGAGGGGTCAGATCCTGCTCAGGACCATGCCTTAACAGCCCAGAGCACCCTCCACACTGCACTCCTCCTGCCCACATCCGCACCCTGCAGCTCCTTACCTTGCATATCTGTTCCTGGGAATACTCTTTTATGTCTGCACAAAAGATATAATCACCATCATTTTAACATTCCTGTGTTTCTAAGGATGTATCCTGCATCCACCTGAGTTGTTGGGGCTGCAGGAGGAGCAGGACAGTTTCCACCCCCGAGGAGAAGACAACATTACTCACTTCCTCTTGGCTTTTGGCCTTGGGGTTGGCAGCTCCAGCCCCATAAGCCTCTGTCCCCCCACCTATGCCCCCCAAAATCCTGCTCACCTGGTGGGGCTGTGGACTCCCCGTAGCCCTTCATCTCCAGAGCGATCACCCTGAAGCCAGCATCAGCCAAAGCTGGGATCTAGAAGGGAAAGGAGCCACCTCCAAAGCATGTAGAGATCCCTCCCAGACCTTCCACTCTCTGCCAGCACCAGCACCTATTTCACATCTGCCCACCCCAGCATGGCCAGAGATGTCCCCTGGAGGGCAGACATGGGCTGGCAAGGCTGGAGAACACTCCTGGGCTGTCCCCTCTGTCCCTCAAGGCTGAAGGCAGGGTGGTGGGACAGCCCCAGGAGCTGTGGCCATGCATCCCTTCCAGTATCCCACCACCAACTCCTATAGTCCACCTTCCTCCCCGCCCCCTCCATCACCTGGTAGCGCCAGGAGAGCCAGGACTCAGGGAAGCCGTGGCAGAGGATGACAACAGGGCCGTGCCCCATTTCAACAAAGTGCAGCTGGACACCAGGCTGGAAGAGACAGAGAGGCCTCACCAGCTGCAGGTGGCACTGCCTCACCCCCCAACCCTTCTTCCACCACTAGTCATCAGGCGTGGGAGCCCACCCTCCCTTCCAGTCCCACATCCCACAGACTCACGAGCAAGCTTTAACCCCTGGGGTGGATGGAAAAGATCCTAATGATGGGGCAAATCATTGCACAGGGCTCCACAACCTCCCCATCCCAAACTTTGCCAAGCCCAGAAACACCTTGTCACTGAGATAGTCCCCTCCACCCTACCCGGATGGACACGTAGCCATGGGTCACGTCAGATGGATCACACGCTGTTGGCAGTGGCTCATCTTGGGAGAGAAGCTGTGGTGAGGACACGAGGTGAGCACCTGAGAGAGACCAGACCTCCACACGACAGCCCCACCTCCACACTGCTGGTGGGATGTCACAGTTTTTGTTGGAAAAGACTTTTAAGCTCCTCAAGTCCAACCTCTTCCCTCACAGTGCCAAGCCCGCCACTAACCCATGTCCCTCAGCACCTCATCTACGTGTCTTTGCAATAGCTCCAGGGATGGGGACTCCACCACCTCCCTGGGCAGCCTGGGACAGGGGCTGACAACCCTCTCAAGGAAAAAGCTCTTCCCCAGGTCCAATCTAAACCTGCCCTGGGGCAACTTGAGGCCATTTCCTCTTGTCCTGTCACTGATTACTGGGAGAAGAGACTGACCCTCACCTCACTACAGCCTCCTGTCAAAGGGTTGCAGAAAGTGATCTTGTCTCCCCTCAGCCCCCTCTTCTCTAGGCTGAACTTCTTCAGTTCCACATGTGTGAGATGGACACAGCTTAGCAGGTCCAAGGTTACTGGAGAGTGGGCAGAGTTTGCAGGAAATCACACCCCCCATCCCCTTCATTTCCAAAGCCACCTGCAAGTCTTGCCCCAGCACTGCACCACAGCAAGCCCCAAAAGTCCAAGTCCATCCATCAAGTGCACATTGGATGGGGCTTGGAGCAACCTGGTGTTGTGGGAGGTGTCCCTGCCCATTGTGGAAGGTAGAACTAGATGAGATTTAAGGTTCCTTCCAACACAAACTATTCAAATGTTCCCTCCCATGGATCCCCAGGAGAGCAGAGAAGAAACTATCTCCACATGCCTGGACACCCGAGAGCTCCTCCAGCTCCTTCAGGACGGTTTCAGTGTCCCTGACGAGGATGGTGGCCATGCCCATCTCCCGGGCCGGCTTCAGGTTCTCCCCAATGTCATCCAGGAGGATGACCTGAAGATACACCAGTGAGAGCTGTGCTCAGCACCCCAGTGATGTGAGGTCACTGGGCTCTGCGTGCTTGGAGGGGGTCTCCTCCATGCTCTGTTTTTGGGGTGATGGTGGTACCTCCTGTGGCTTTGCCTGCAGCACATCCAGGGCATGGGTGTACATCTCCAGATGGGGCTTCTGCACCCCGACCCGGCAGGACTCAATCACCAGGTCAAAGTGGCGGCGCAGCAGCGTCATCAGCGTGGCCGTGAAGAGCCGCCCTGTGCTGTCGTCCACCCAGTTGTTGGTGAGGACACAGGTCTTAAATCCTTGGGAAAGGCAGAGCAAGGAGACCCAGTTTCTCCACCCCAGCTCTCTGCAGAGCCTTTGATTTTGCCTCTCCTCCACAGCCTTATTTCATAGAATCACAGAATCATTTCAGCTGGAAAAGACCTTTCAGATCCTCAAGTCCAACCCCTCCCCTCACCCTGCCAAGCCCATCACTAACCCATGTCCCTCAGCACCTCAGCTACACAGCTTTGCAATAGCTCCAGGGATGGGGACTCCACCAGCTCCCTGGGCAGCCTGGGACAGAGGCTGACAGCCCTCTAAGGGAAAAAGCCCTTCCTAATCTCCAATCTAAACCTGCCCTGGGGCACAACCTCACGCTTTTTCCTCTTGTCCTGTCATTCATTACTGGGGAGAAGAGACAGACACCCCCTCCCACCACAACCTCCTGTCAAGGTAGTTGCAGAGAGTGATGATGTCTCCCCTGAGGCTCCTGTTGTCCAGGCTGAACACCCCCAGGGCCCTCAGCCCCTCCCCAGCACACTTGTGCTCCAGCCCCTTCCCCAGCTCCGCTGCCCGGCTCTGGACACGCTGCGGCCCCTCAGTGTCCCTCTGGCAGTGAGGGGCCCAACACTGAACACAGCACTCGAGCTGCGGCCTCACCAGGGCCCAGCACAGGTTCTAGAACCTTCTCATCCTAAATTTGCCAGGCTTTGTCCAGACCAGGGTACTCCAGTAGGAGATCAAAGGATGCTCATAGGCAGATTTTGCCCAATTTTGACTCCCAGGAAAGCAAGGCTTGACCCTCCCAACACAAGAAAGGCATGAACTGGATCTCAGACACACTGAGATGCTGAGGACTGACCCAATGGACTGGTCATGGTTCAGACAGAAGGCCCCAGCATTCTGCCCATTGCTGCCTGAGCGAGAACATCTGCTGGACGAGGTAGCAGAGCTCGGAACAGCTCATAAGATATACTGAGGGAGTGCTCTGATGATGATGACAGACAGAGCAGGGATCCCTATGGTGGAACTAAACAGGACCTGATGGTGGGACTGAGTAGGGACCCTGTAATGGGACCAAGCAGCGCCTGATGGTGGGACTGATAGTGGACACAGTCCCTTGTAGTGGATGGACCAGGACCGCCATGGTGGAACTAGCCAGAGATCTGCTCCAAAGCAGAGCAACACTCTTCCCTCAGCAGCCTTTGCCCCAAAGCCCCCAGCACGCACCGTTCCTCCGCAGCACCCTTGCTGCCCGCAGAAGGGGGGCATTGACTGTCCCCTCGGCTGCCATCTCCTCGAAGGCTCTGGCGATGGTGAAGGTGGGTGGCAGTGTGATGCCCGAGGCGGAGGCGTGCTGCCTGCAGCCCTCTTCCACCTCCGAAAAGAGCTGGAAAACACCTCCACTCTCATTCCATTGCCCCTCTCCAAATTAAATACAGCCCATCCTGGAGCCTGTGCCCCTTGGCTCCTTCCCCAGCCCCAGGTGACACTCCATGGGTAGTACCCGAGGGCTCACCTGGGACAGGGTGATCTGTCCCCTCATCACTTTGGCATAAGGACTGTTGGAGCCACCAGCGAACATGACCTTCTGTAAGAAATTCCTGTCAGGCAAAGGAGGAGAGGTCAGATGCGGAGGGGGACACTAGTTCTGGGGGTGAGCTATGAGGAGGAGGATGCCAGGGATACACAGCTCCATCCTCCATCATTCCCCAGCACTGGAGCATCACTTCATTCCAGGGCTGGGAGATCACTGCCCATTTATTTCTTCTCAGTGGCAGCTCAATTACTTCGCCCTGCAGATAGATGAGCAGCGAGTTTTGCCAGGAAGAAGACAAAAACCCGATCAAAATGCAAAAAGCAAGGTATTTTGTGAGCTGTAGCTCAGGGAAAACTAATTTCCCCCTATCACAAGATCAGAAAAGGCCTTCTCCGCTGACAATAAAACATGATTACAGCCACTGGCTTTAGGACAAAGTTCTAAATAAAACGCGGAGCTCAGTTAAAAATCAAACAGCTTTACCTGTTCCAGCAGGATCGCTGTCAGGGTTTTGGGTTTTTTTTTTTAACTCTAAAGCGAAGCAAAAAATATGACTGATGGCCTGATAATCTGAGAATTTATTGTTCCAGCTGCTCCACGTCCTCCAGCGTTTTGGCTGGTTAATTTTTCTCTGGGACACCCACGCGCTCGCAGGGCAATCCTGACGTGTTGGGGGAGGCAAACAGACAGAACCTGGCAATGGGTTGGTTATGGCCCAAGAGGCTCTGTGGGACATGCCTGGGAAGGTCCAACGCTTCAGGTTTCATCAGCTCATGGATTGAGTTGCGTCAGGTCTCAGCGCTGGGGCAAGGATGGGCTTGATTAATCACCGTAATTAATTGTGAGTTGCTCTTAGTGCTTCTGCCAGGATCCCCTATGGTAATCATCCTCTCTTTAGGGATTATTTTTAACTGCTGGCCTGTGCTAAACACCCACAAGAGACACCTTCCTTTCCCCCAAATCTCCCTCCAGCAGGTGCCCCGCATCCAGGACAGGATCCCCCTCAGCCTGCACCCCACTTATACACAGGGACCCCAACTTGCACCCCACGTAGAAGTAGAGGGTCCCCAGCCTGCATCCCACATATACCAAACATCCCACAGGACTTGTACCCCACGCCCAGGCCGAGGGCCCCCAACTTGCTCCCCAAACTCAGTCCTGTCCTTCTTCTGACGGGGGGAAGACCCCAATCGCGCACAAGCCGCGCGGGCGGCGGCCGCACGCACAGTATATTGTTGCCTCGTCAATTCGTTTCTCCGGTCAAGCGGCGACTCGCTGAGGAGCGGGCGGGCGAGTGCCGCCGGGCCGGGTCGGGCCGAGCCGAGCCGTACCTGGGCAGACCGCAGTCCCGCTCGCAGGAGCCCAGGAAGTGCTGCAGGCCGGGCCTGAAGAGCACGCCGCCGAGGTCGAACAACACGGCCCACCGCGCCATGGCAGCCGCCCCCGTCCCCGAGCCCGAATCTGCGGTTCCGCCGCCAACACCGCAAAAGCGCCTCCGGGGCTCTGCGGCCGCGGCATCGCCCCGCCCCTGCCCCGGCGCCGCGCTGGGTCCTAGCGCCGCCGCCTGCCGCCCGCCACCGAGGGGACCTTTCGGACACCCCCACGGGGCTGCGGGATACCCGGCACCACCCCTAAGCTGGGACTGGCAGCACTGGCTGACGCGGGTGCTCTCTTCTCCACCCGCTCTCCGACGCTGCTCACCGAGGGTTTGACCATACTCGCATTTTCTGACATTAACGGGGAGCCTGGACAGCCCCAGCCCCCCGAGATACGCACTGCAGGCGTGCACACGCATACGCATGCACACGTGCACACACGCCTACACGCACGCACGGATGCATGTACACACATGCACATGTGCACACCTACACTCATGCACAAATACAAGCACGTGCATGTCCACATGTACGTGTGCACACCGACGTACACGCACTCATGCACCAATACGTGCACATACATGTCCACATGCACATGTGCACACCTACACGCGTGCACAGGCGCATCACACATGCAGACACGCATGCACACACGCACACGCACATGCACAGGCCTATAAATGCACCTGCACGCAGATATGAAACGTGTGTGCACACGTGTGTGCACCCCTCTGACACGCCTGTGCACGCTGAGCACACTCGTCACATGCGTGTGCAAACAGCACGCTTGTGCGCTGCTGAGTACCTGCGTGGACCTCGAACACGCGTGTGCACTCTCTGCACGCCAAGCACATAGATGCACATGCGTGCACGCTGCCTGGACAACTCCCGAACAGGCAGTCGCGGGTTGGGGGGGGAGGGACATGCGACAATCCCACACACACACGCCCCCCAGCCCGGTGCCAGCCGCGGCGTGCCCGTGGCCACGCGTGTGCGTGTGCGTGGGCCGACCCCACGTCCGGCAGCCGCCGCGGCGGGACGGGCTCGTCGCGGAGCGGTGAGCGGGGCGGAGGCGGCGGGAGGGGCCCCTGCCTCAGTTTCCCCACCGCAGCGCAGCAGAGACGCAGGGGTTTCTTCCATACTGGGATGGCTACGGGGGGGTGGGGGGCAGAGGTATTTTAAGAGGGCTCAAGCCCCGACCAGGCGTGTATTTAGCAGCAGCATCCCGCTGATGCAGCTCGGGAATCCCCCATCCCTCATTCCCAACCTCCCCCCCGTTCCTGGGACCCCTGAGGGGAGCCTCCTGGGGTGGGGGGTGTGATGTGTGAAACCCTTTCCCCTGATTTCTGGCATCGTTCCGATCTCCAGAAGGCTTTTCCCGGCTCAGCCCCTCGTCTCACCGCAAAAGCGAGGCGGGCAGCGGGGCCGCCGTCCCCCCGAGTGCCCCCCGAGTCGCATCTGCCGCCACGCCGAGCCCGGCTTCTCCCTGGCTAAAAGGTGGGAGCGGTTTGAATTTGCGGGGGTGGGAGTTGGGGTAGAAAGGAAAAAAGTTGCTGTGGTGTTGCTGTTCTGGTGAGAAGAGCCGGGAGGAACAAGGCAGCGTTGGTGCCAGTGAAATGCCAGCGCGGCTACGCCTCTGAGCCGCGGCCAGCTCCGGGCAGGGCTGAGCCCCCGCGCCGCTACGGTGTCCGCCGGGGAAGGGGAAAAACGGCTCCCGGGCTGCTCTGTCGTCCCCCTCCCTATTTCTTCTCCCCTCTTTTGGGGTCCTTTGCTCCAAATGGAAAAAACACCCTGCCAGGTGCTGGCCTGAGACCTGAGAAGGCTCACTGCACCCCAGAATGCTGGCAGGCAGCCAGGAGGGTGATGAGACACCTCCCCTCGCCCCCCCCCCCCTTTTTCTTTCTGCAGAGGGTCTCAGGGACAGTTGGGAGCAGGCGGTGTGCTGGTGGGGACCCCGTCGAGCCCCCAAATCCCTGCGCCAGCAGCCTCTGGCACCCGCTCGCCGGCGCCGAGGCTTTCCGGTGGCGGTTTTCAAAGAGCCGTATTGTCTGCTCCCTCCCCTCTCGGATTCCTCCACCCGCAACCTCTCCACGGCCTCCTGCACTCCCATGGCTCCGGAGGGGTGTTTTAGGGGGACAAGCTACCCACCTCTGGCATGACCAGCTTCATCCCAGACCTTATCTTAACCCCCTCCATGCCTCGGTTTTCCCATTGTTACGCTCTTTGGGCTGTGGCGGGGGGGATGTAGAAAGGGGGTGCAGTGGGACATCATCTTTGTTGTAGGGAGAATGGGGTGCAGCCCCCTTCCAAATCCCCAAGTCCAGCAGCCAGAGATGCACATACATGGAAAAATAAGGGGGTTTTGTTGATGCTTACTTGGGGGGACTCAAAAGGGTCTCAGAAGGTCTCTGAGCCACAGCTTTGACCCCTTCCCCATTTCTCTTTGCTCTCACAGGACACCATGGTCCTGGGGGGCTCTGGCTGGTGGCTGCTGATGGGGGTCTGCACCCTCATCCCCACTCACACCACCCAGCGGGGATCAGAAGAGGACGTGGCACCCAGAGTCAGGATGGAGGAATCAGAGTTCCACCTCAGCTGGGATGGGGACCCCCTCCGTGACTCCCAGCACTGCGGCATCACCTTCCACACCCCCAGCCCTTGCAGCATCCGTGGGCCGCCCGCCTCCGCCTCTCGCGACGAGCTGGAGCACCTCAAGAACCTCTTGCAGGACACCAAGGCCAACCTGAAGGACGTGGAGATGGCAGCCACGCTGGAGGACAACCAGACCCGCTACCAGGACATCATCACCGAGGCGCTGCCCGCCATCCGGGGAGCCAACCTGGAGTTTCAGGAGAGCCTGGACAACGTCCGCAGGGAGCTGGAGGCTCACGTGGCCGAGGCTGATCACCCACAGACGGCTGAGAAGAAGGAGAAGTAAGTGCCGTGGGAAGAGGATGGAGCGATGGGGGAGATGCTCCGCGGAGCTGATTCCCCTCATACTCCATGGGTGGGAGCCAGACTGGGGGAGGAGATCTAGATGTCCCCAAGGGTCTCACAGCCTTTGTGGTGGCTGTCAGGTGGGGTTTGGATGCTCAGCAAACTGCTGTTAATATTTACTCATGTGTCCCTGCCCTCAACCCACCACAATGGGGCCAGCAAGGGGTGCTCTGAGGACAGTGTGGAGGTGGGACGTCAGAAGTTGGTTTAGCGTTTCTAAACTAGTGATCCAGCACAGCTGGGAGGATGGAGAAGCGTTTGCCACCATGGAGGAGTTGAGGTGCCTTCCTCTCCCAAGCTGAGGACCCCCAGCACTGCAGCATCACCTTCCTCACCCTTTGGTGAGCAGGCTGATGCGGACACCGAGCCCGCTCTTTCCCTGCCCTCAGGCTGCAGAAAGGTGTCCGTGTGGTGGCCCACATGCTACGGCTCACTGGCCAGCTGGCCCAGACCCTGGATGCTGCAGCCCAGCGCCTCCATGCCGAGCTGAGCCAGCGCCTGCAGAGCTCAGCTGCCCACGCTGCTGCCACCACTGCCGAACCCTAGGACAGAGGGGACACCTTCGTGTCACCCTGTATGGGGCTTTGCTTGCTGGTAAGATCACAGCCTGCCTTTGGGGTGTCCTGACTCATCTCCCTGACCCCAGCAGCTGAGATGTTGCACAGGGTGTTTTCAGAGTGGTCTGAAGCTGGGAGGGGATGGGGACAGGAGGTTGCTGCCCACTGCATGACACACACACGATGCCATCACACCCATAACCCAAGAAAAGACCTTTCGGATCCTCAATCCCAGTCCCTTCCCTCACCATGCCAAGCCCACCACTGACCCATGTGCCTCAGCACCTCAGCTACACGGCTCTGCAATAGCTCCAGGGATGGGGATTCCACCACCTCCCTGGGCAGCCTGAGACAAGGGCTGACAACCCTCTCAGTGAAGAAAAAGTTCTTCCTCAGCTCCAATCTAAACCTCCCC
This sequence comes from Colius striatus, assembly GCF_028858725.1. Taxonomy (NCBI): domain Eukaryota; kingdom Metazoa; phylum Chordata; class Aves; order Coliiformes; family Coliidae; genus Colius; species Colius striatus. Next base: position 46,644,741 of record NC_084760.1, on the reverse strand, counting down.
TGGGGCAACTTGAGGCTGTTCCCTGTTGTCCAGTGATTCATTACTGGAGAGAAGGGACCAACCCCAACCACAGCCTCCTGTAAGGGAGTTGCAGAGGTTGTCCAGGCTGAACACCGCCAGGGCCCTCAGCCCCTCCCCAGCACACTTGTGCTCCAGCCCCTTCCCCAGCTCCGCTGCCCGGCTCTGGACACGCTGCGGCCCCTCAGTGTCCCTCTGGCAGTGAGGGGCCCAACACTGAACACAGCACTCGAGCTGCGGCCTCACCAGGGCCCAGCACAGGGGACGGCCACTGCCCTGGGCCTACTGCCACACCACTGCTGATACAAGCCAGGGGGCCACTGGCCTTCTTGCCCACCTGGGCAAGCTACTGCCTCATCTTCAGCTGCTGGCACCAACCCCTCCCCAGGCCCTTTCATTTCAGGCAGTGGTTAATTCATCACCAGAGGTTCTCCTGGGAAGGCTGGAGAGACATCAGCCACACCAGTCTCAAGGCACTCTGTTACCCCCACGGTGTACCCAAGGGTGGGCAGGAGGCAGGAATCCTTGCCCCAGGGCAGCAGCCCTGCCGCAGGAGCTGCAGGCAGTGAAATAAAGCATCATCGCACTCTGCCAGGCACCAGTGTCATCCCTGTGTCTGTTTTCTCTCCAGCCTCTGCTGTCTAAGGGAAAAGGAGGATGGATGATTTATCTGCCTTATTAACAGCCCCTCTGCCTCCAAAATAGTCCACCTCAATGAGGAACCCAGTAAATGGATGGACTCCCTCAGCATCCTCTACGCTTCCCGCCTCGCAGCCTTCAGTCCACTGTCCCAATAGTCAGCTCCCTCGTTTCCTCCCCAGAAAATCAATGTTGGCTGTCTGTTTTTTGGGGTTTTTTTCCTCCTGATTAATTCACTACAGTCTTAACCCATCTCATTATTCTACTTTATTCCCTTCCCTTCGGATCTGCCTCCTGGAGCAGCCCTTGCAGTTCCCAGTCACTCCCTATCCCTCTGGCATCCATCAGTCCATCATCCCCCCTCCCCATCGCCCCAGTTTTGAGGCTCCTTTTAACACCCCACACCTTCCCTTTGGCCTTGCAGACAGCCTTGGTCCATGGCAGTGGGTTGAGTGCTCTCCACCGTGGCATGGGAACATGTGGCTTTGCACCACTGTCTGCAGTGAAGGTTTCCCAGGGTGGTTTGATGCAATCTCAGCACTCCTGATTACAAAATCAAGGGATTTGATGCAATCGTGGCATTGAAGAGACAGCTGGATCACCTCAGCATGATGTTTGCATCAGTGAGAGGTTCCTGCCCATGGGTCTGGAGACGGGACAACACAATATCTGCTTGGCTTTGGCTTCAGCTGCTGGTGGGGTGGTGGGATGGTGTTGGACTGGCCTTGTGGTCCTCTTCCTCATGGATCTCTGGTATTTTGTATCCCGAGGGTGGTGGGGACAGCCACAGGGATGCACGCAGGATGAGGCAGGGTGGGAGGAGGAGAAGCAAATTCAGGTGCCCTGAGTCTGCCTCTTCATTTATCTCCCAGGGGGAGGAAAGCAAATGGTCAAGCAGGTCCTCCAGGGCTGGAAATTGCAGTCCTGGCCTTTGTTTGCAGGAAGGTTGCACATTAAATTTCCTAACAGGAAGGAAGGAGAGAGGTTGGTTTGGGGACAGGGCTGAGTCTTTGCCCAGGAGGTCAGTGAGCAGGACAGGGAGCTCTAGGTTTCCCATCCTCTTTGCAATGGGAAACCACTTCCCCTGCCCAAAGAAGCCCTGTCATCATCCTTGTCCCCATCCCCTTGGATTGGGGACACCTGCGGCAGGAGGAAGGGCTGCAGGGTGGGTTGATGCTGGGTGTTGTCTTGACTTTGCTTTCCCAATTTTGCAACTGCCTCCCTTGGCAGTGTTTTAGGGAGGGCAAGCAAGTGGGGTCAACTTTAGGGCTTACACCTCATTTTCCCCAGAGCAGGGGACGTGACTGCTGCCTGGAGCTGCCCTGCCCACGGCGGGTTGGCACCAAACTCCCAGCTGTGGGGCAAGTGGGGAAAGCCTGGTCTGGTGGCGACTGGGGCAAGGAGCCCCTTGCTTCCTCCCACTGGTGTGAGACCTTTGTCGTGTCCCCTGCAACACCCCAAGCAACATGCCCTGCAATACAGGGCATACTCTGCCCTTTCTCTGCTCTGGCTCTGCTCCTTCACAGCAGTTCGTATCCTTTCTTTCACCATCCTCACATACAAAGCCCTACATCCCCATCTCTCTCCCCTAATGACTTGGAAGACACTGAGAAAATCCCGGTGCAAATCCAGCCCTGTCCGACCAGGGGAGCTGATGCCCCGCCATCCTTCCTCCCCCTCATCCTCTCCCCCTTCCCCGGCCTCTCCTCCTTCCCTGCCTGGCCGTGGCTCTCCCTCCTCCCCCAGTCCCTGTCGTCACCGCCACCGCTTCGAGTAAAAGCTGAGACATCTTTCGCCGGAGCTCAGTCCTCACCAGAGCTCTCCGCGGCACAGCATCCCAACCGCGGCCCGGCAGAGGCAACGGGGGCTTTCGGGGACCCCCTCCTTGCTCTCCCTGCAGCAGGTAAGGGGGTTCGGTGGATCCGGGATGGGTGGGGAGGAGAGAAGCCGTTTTTCCCTGCCAATATCCACGATTGAAGCTGTTTGCAGAGTGCCGAGGCCGGTCGGGGAGCGATGGGGAGGCGGCGGCAGCAAAGTTTCCCAGCTCTGCATGGAGTTCAGGTTTAAAAACCAGCCCCTTCTGTCCAGTTTCAAAAACTACTAAAGAAGTTATTTATTCTGGCTGCCTCCCTGACTGCAGTCGTGCTGCCGAGAGCTTCGCCGGGCTCTGCGCGGCCGCGGGCATCCTCTGCTCCAGACTTTAGCATCCGCACAGGGCAGCTTCCCGCATCCCTCCAGCAAAGGGGTCGGCCGGGAGCGGGCGGCAGCGTTTCGCAGGGGCATCATCTCTGCTGCGGGGTCAGCTGCTTCAAATCGGGCGTTGCGTGTGACGGAGCGAGGGGAAATCCATCAGGGAGACGGCTGGGCTGCGGGGACAGGCGGCAGCGCTGGGGGTGAACGTCGGGCAGGAGTGTCGGGCTGCCCACCCTGCTGCCAGGCTCTGCCAGAACTGCCCGGGGCTGCTGGAAGAGCACCGAGGAGGAGGGAGCAGAGATGAGAGGGGAGGGTGGAAGATACCGAGGTACGGTGCTGTAGCACCGTGAGGTGTCCTGTGCAGTCAGTCTCCCACCCTTGCAGCCCCCTTCCCGCTCAGCTACCCATCCCCATCTCCATGGGTCCATGTCCTGTGTGGGCTCCTCTCTACTCCTATCCCCTTCAAATCCCTTTTGCCACACACAGCAAAGCTTTGCATCACCCAGGGCTCCCTCTCCAACGCCCATCAGAGCTTGGGGGAACCTATGACACCCCCGCTCGCATGATCCTATAACCAATCCTAGGAGAGGAGCAGCTCCCCCAGCGCCCCACAGTCTTTGATATATTTAAATATCTCAGCCAGGAGAGGCCTAGTCATCATTTTCTCACTAGCTCAGCACAGGGGACAATGTTTCTGCTCCCACCTCCTCCACCATCCTTGTGTTAATCAATTGAAAACTACAATGATGATTTCAGGAGGGCTTCATCATTTTACTGGTCCAGGAAGGAATTTAAACTCAAGATGCATCTTGTTTAGCAACATCAGTGCTACACCTCTTTCTCTTTGAGGGTGGAAGCAGTTGTCTCCTGGAGAGAGGAGGCTGGTCCTGTAGGCATGGATCAGACCTGGAGAAGTCACCTTGTAAGCAGCAGCAGATTTTGGGGCCTCTGCAGAGATTTGCTTTGCTGGAGAGGGGAACCAAACACATCAGTGGATGGATGGATGGATGGATGAGGGTGGATGGGGAAAGGATGATCCTCCTTCTCAGGGGTGTTACTGAAGAAATCAGGCCCAGAGGCCCATTTGGGGTGGCGCAGCCTCTTGCAGCAGCTGAAATACTTCCCAGTCCCTCACCCCCTGCCATCTGTGAGTCAGGGAGGGCAGAAGGATGATGGAAACTAGTTATTTTCCAGTCACTCCAGTACAGGTTGAAGCACAGGGCTCAATCTCTACTCTTAAGTCCTCTGGGAGCAGAGTAGGGCTCCCCATACCTTTCACTGAGGGGCTCAGGCTGCCCAGCTGCAACCGACACTGCCCAGATCCCCCCCCTGCACTCTCCAGGAGCACTCATGAAGGGGACAGATGATGTTTTGGGGACATCTTCCCTTGCCTCTGCCATGGAGGGCAGCTCGCATCAACTCCAAGCCTTGCTCAAGGTTGGCAGCAGCTCGGAAGGGACTGCAGCACAACTGTCCCATCCCCCAGTCTGCACCACAGTGGCCTCATGGTGATGGTGCCTCATTCTGCTCTTGTTCCAGGAATGAAATTCAAGGCAAATGACTTGTCAGAGCATCCAGAACCACGCACCCAGCCTGACCCAGCTTTGTCCTTGCTGAGGCTCTCCCAGCCCACATCCAGCTCTATCCATGGCTCCTCCAGTGCTCGCTAATGGTGGGGACACAGAGGACATCCAGTCAGAGGTCCCTCATGGTGGCTTTCTCTACTGAGCCTCTTCTCCCGCCATCATCTCAGCTGATCGCTCCCTCCCGGGAGGCTTTGAAAACTGCTCCAGGGAGGAGGTCCACAGGGACCTCAGCACAGGGAGCATGGGGTGGGTGTCCCACGCCATCCCTCCGCTCGTCACATGGTGCTTTATCACTTTCCAGGCAGGTAAGAGTGGCTCTGCCTTCCTATGGTGTCACTCATTGGGATGCGGGAAGGGAGTAAATGTGGGGAGAGGGAAGGGGATGCCGAGGGTGTTGTGGTGCATGAGCATGAAAAACCAGTCCACTCCAAGTTTACTCTCAGCAGTGGAATCATCTCTAGGCCTCCAGATCATAGAATGACAGAACAACTTCAGTTGGAAAGGACCTTCAAGATCTTCAAATCTACCCCCTGCCCTCACAGTGCCAAGCCCACCACTAACCCATGTCCCTCAGCACCTCAGCTACACGGCTTTGCAATAGCTCCAGGGATGAGGACTCCACCAGCTCCCTGGGCAGCCTGGGACAGGGGCTGACAACCCTCTCAGGGAAGAAAAAGTTCTTCCTCAGCTCCAATCTAAACCCTGCCCTGGGGCAACTTGAGGCTGTTTCCTCTTGTCCTGTCACTCATTACTCGGGTAATGATTCCATCCTGCACAAGACAGGAATCTTGGAGGGTTGGGAAGAAAAACAGAGCTTGCTTCCACCTACTGTGAATGCAAGACCAACAAGCTGGGCAGCTTGCTTGTCCGTTTACTTGGGACCCTGCAACTCGAAGATCCTCAAATCCCTGGGGCAAAATACAACCACCAGGGCCCTTGCTGGATTTGCCTGCCCAGCAGGGAGAGGTTACACAGGACACAGGGCGTGCTATGGAGCTGCACTCCCATCCTTCTTCAGGGCAGAGCCACCCGTACAAATATCTCTGCTTACATTTCACTGTGCAAAGCCCTCCCTCCCTGCCTCCCTTAGCATCAATTGACTTGCTGGTGGAAATTTATGTGGCTCTGCAGTAAGCAAGGACAGCCGAGCGACGCACCGCAGGCTGGCAGCACCGAAGACCAACGCCGACCGTTTCTAGGCAGAGCAGAGCATTGTGCTTGCCCCAAATCTGCCTCCAACCCAGCCTCAGGGATGGTCTCCGGGCAGTTGGCAGCAATCCCAAGGACTGGGTCACCCTCCACCTTGCAAAGCTGAACAATTTAGAATCATAGAATCATAGAATCCCTGAACGATGGGGGTTGGCAGGGCCCTGCAGAGCTCATCCAGCCCAAGCCCCTGCTCAAGCAGGTTCCCCTCCATCAGGGGACACAGGAACGTGTCCAGACAGGTTTGGAAACCTCCCGAGAAGGAGCCTCCACACCGTCCCTGGGCAGCCTGGGCCAGGGCTCCCTCACCTCAACACCAAACAAGTTTCTCCTCCTGTGCCACTGGCATTTGCTGGGTTCCAGCATGTGTCCATTACCCCTTGTCCTGGCACTGGCCACCACACAACAAACACTGGCCCCATCCTCTCCACACCCACCCTGTAGGGATTTCTCAGCATTTATGAGGCCCTCCCTCAGCCTTCTTTTCTCCAGGCTGAACAGCCCCAGGTCCCGCAGCCTTTCCTCCTCACACAGATGTTCCAGCCCCCTCAGCATCTTGGTAGCCCTGCACTGGTCTCTCTCCAGCAGTTTCCTAGATGGGATGGGACAGGGGAAAGCCCACTGACTCCCTACTTCCACATCCCTGCACCCCACTGAGAGTAACAGTTGTCCATGGGGGGACATTGTTTTTGTGGTGATCATGGCAGCGTTAAGTTAGTCGTTGGACTTGATAAGCTTAAAGGCCTTTTCCAACTGAATGAATTCTATGATTCTATTCTGGGCAAGCTCCCTCTCTGCTGTAGCAAGCAGGGATGCTAAACTCCAGTCTGGGATGGGGAGAGGGGAATTACCCCCCTCAAACTCACCCCATGCTCCTGCTAGGGAGTGAAGTGAAACGTCAGTCTTGCAATGCTGGCCAGAAAACCCTCACTCTTGGTTGGTTGAAGTCCCTCTCCTAGTCCTTGCCAGCTGTTCTTACTGGTGTTAAATTGTGTTAAAAGTTATAGGGAGCCCTGGCCCAGGCTGCCCAGGGAGGGTGTGGAGGCTCCTTCTCGGGAGGTTTCCAAACCCACCTGGACATGTTCCTGTGCCCCCTGATGGAGGGGAACCTGCTTGAGCAGGGGCTTGGGCTGGATGAGCTCTGCAGGGCCCTGCCAACCCCCACCACTCGGGGATTCTATGATTCTGTGATCCCCACAGCCTCCTGCCTGCGAGACGAGGCTGGCAGCCACGCGGAACAGCGGCTCTTCAAGCACCTCTTCACAGGCTACAACCGCTGGTCACGGCCGGTGCCCAACACCACTGATGTTGTCATCGTGAAGTTCGGGCTCTCCATCGCACAGCTTATTGATGTCGTGAGTAGCTCACTGGTGGGGATATCCCACACTGTGCCTCTCTTTTCACCAGTTGGACACACTGGTCTGCCAGACCAGAGTCTGGAGACACTGATGGGAGGTGGGCTTTGGGACAGCAGCACTTCTCTGGCCATGTCCAGCAGGTGACAAACCACTCAGACCTCCAATGAGCAGGGGAGCTGCACCTCCCCTCTCTGTCCCAAACTCTCCCTTCCCCTGGCATCAGGAGAACATCAAGGAAAACTGCATTTCTCCATTCCTGCCCTGTCCTTATCCACCATCTATCTGCCTCTGGGCTTTTCTGTCCATCTGTGCCTCGCTCATTCCATCCATCCATCCATCCACCCGTTCATCCATCCATCCTTCCACGTATCCATCTGTCCACCCGTTCATCCTTCCCTCTACTTCTCCCTGGGACTGTCCCTTTGTCAGCCCATCACAGGGCTCAGCTGTCGCTGCAAATGCTATTTCTTGCTGCCATCTAGTGAGCAGATATCTCAGGGAACACAGAGCCTCTCCTGCACTTGGACTGGTACCAGTTTCTCCCAGGAGCTGAACTACAGAGGGCAGAAAGGGAAAGCAGTAATTTTCTAGCCAGTTCGTTGGTGGTACAAACCTTTGGGCTCTCCCTGCCTCTCCTCTTTCTCTTCTCTCCCTCTTTCCCACTGCAGGATGAGAAGAACCAAATGATGACCACAAATGTCTGGCTGAAGCAGGTAAGAGCCTGTTCCCTCTCTGGGCCAAGGGCAGGAGAGTGACAACATTTGAGGTAGAGAGACCATGCCCAAGGAGGCCTGGTGGCACCTTTGTGGTGCTGTTCCTCGGAGGGATGATGCCAGAGGAGGAGGAGAAAGGAAGCATTGGACAACTCAGTCCTGCCAGACACAGGGCCACCTGGTTCCTCATCTCTGTGTCTTCCTCCAGGAATGGAGCGACTACAAGCTGCGCTGGAACCCGGCGGACTTTGACAATGTCACCTCCATCCGGGTGCCCTCTGAGATGATCTGGATCCCTGACCTTGTACTCTATAACAAGTCAGTAATGCTGTCGAGATGGGACATCCCTAGGGCCTGCTCTCCCTTCCCTTCCCTTCCCTTCCCTTCCCTTCCCTTCCCTTCCCTTCCCTTCCCTTCCCTTCCCTTCCCTTCCCTTCCCTTCCCTTCCCTTCCCTTCCCTTCCCTGATGCTTCCAGATCCTTCAGGCCTCCTGTCTCCCATCCCACCCCACTGATAAGGATGCAAATTCATTTGCATCCCTCTGCTCATATCCAGTACTCATGCTACCACCCGTGTCTGTGTTCTGGGCAATGGCCAGGAAGATGAATCTTGCACTGTGCATGGACACACAATGGGCCTACAGCCTCAAATCCAGGCTCATACCAGCCGTGAGTGCTGAGGGAGCTCCTGGCCCTCATTCTTGGGGGAAACCACAGCATCACAGAATCCCCAAAAGGTGGGGGTTGGCAGGGCCCTGCAGAGCTCATCCAGCCCAAGCCCCTGCTCAAGCAGGTTCCCCTCCATCAGGGGGCACAGGAATGTGTCCAGGTGACACATTCTTCTCTTCTCCAGGCTGAACAGCCCCAGGTCCCGCAGCCTTTCCTCCTCACACAGATGTTCCAGTGCCCTCAGCATCTCGGTAGCCCTGCACTGGCCTCTCTCCAGCAGTTCCCTGTCTCGCTTGGGCTGGGGAGCCCAGAAGTGGACACAGGACTCCAGATGAGGCCTCACTGGGACAGAGGAGATGGGGAGGAGAATGGTGTCACGGTCTAGGGATGATAGACAAGGTGGATAGAGTCTTCATTTTCCCCTGACCTTCACCTCTCTCCATCCCTGCAGTGCTGATGGGGAGTTTGCCGTGACTCACATGACAAAGGCCCATCTCTTCTCCAGTGGGAAGGTGAAGTGGGTGCCCCCTGCCATCTACAAGAGCTCATGCAGCATCGACGTCACCTTCTTCCCCTTTGACCAGCAGAACTGTAAGATGAAGTTCGGCTCCTGGACCTATGACAAGGCCAAAATAGACCTGGAGAACATGGATCACCATGTGGACCTCAAAGATTACTGGGAGAGTGGCGAGTGGGCCATCATAAATGCCATCGGGACCTACAACTCCAAAAAGTATGACTGCTGCACTGAGATCTACCCCGACATCACCTTCTCTTTCCTCATTCGCCGCCTCCCGCTCTTCTACACCATCAATCTCATCATCCCCTGCCTGCTTATCTCTTGCCTGACCGTCCTCGTCTTCTACCTGCCCTCCGACTGCGGGGAGAAGATCACCCTCTGTATCTCCGTCCTGCTGTCCCTCACCGTGTTCCTACTGCTCATCACGGAAATCATCCCTTCCACCTCGCTGGTCATCCCTCTCATCGGCGAGTACCTCCTCTTCACCATGATCTTCGTCACGCTCTCCATCATCATCACCGTCTTCGTCCTCAACGTCCACCACCGCTCCCCCAGCACCCACACGATGCCTCGCTGGGTGAGGAGCTTCTTCCTCGACTTCATCCCACGGTGGCTCTTTATGAAGAGACCCCCAGTTCTGCCTCTCCTCACCGCAGACCCCGTGGGGCAGTATGACCTCCCAGGGAGCAGGCTCAGCACCTCCCGCTGCTGGCTGGAGACTGATGTCGATGACAAGTGGGAGGAGGAGGAGGAGGAAGAAGAGGAGGAGGAGGAAGAGGAGGAGAAGACATGCCCCAGCCGTGTGTCCCAGGTGGGCTCCCACGGCCAGAACACCCAGTGCCGTTATGGCTGCAGGCGCCAAGCTGGGAAGGTGTCGGCAGGGGGCTCAGCCCCCCGGGTGCCTCCCAAAGGGGAGGGAGAAGAGGTTGGATCGGCCCGGGGACTGCTGCTGTCCCCCACCATCATGAAGGCGCTGGAAGGGGTGCAGTATATTGCAGACCACCTGCGAGCTGAGGATGCTGACTTCTCGGTGAGTGGGTGCCCTCGAGGACTGGAGGGTGAGGGGGGAGTCTCCCATACTAGATACTCCTCCTACGTGGGAGGGGTTAGTGCTGGGAGCCCTGGTTGCTTCCTTGGCTGCTGAGGACCCAAAGCCAGAGAGAAGATTGATGACCAGGGAGATTGATGATTGATTGATTGATTGACTGAAGATTGATGGCCAGGGAGACACCAAGTCCACGGGTTCCTCCAGCTCCTGTCCCCGTGGGGATGTTGGAGGTCCTTCTCCTATCCTTGGGGAGCAGAGATGGCCCAGTCTGCCCTGCTGAGACTCTGCTCAGAGCCTGCACCCCTATTTGTAGTCAAGTGGGTTCAGAAAACCTTGGGTGGGATTTGGGTGCCCCAAAAAGTCTCTCTGGAGAGGTCTGCCCCCCAGTCCTGCCACTCCAAGGATTTCCCAGGGGTATGTGCTCACCCCAAGGCAAACAGTGGATGCAGAGGAAGCCTTGGGTGGTCTCCTAACCCCAAGAAATCTTCAGAAAGATGGGAGGTGCATCCTCTGCCCATGCTCACAACCTCTCTCTGCTCGGCAGGTGAAGGAGGACTGGAAGTACGTGGCCATGGTGATCGACCGCATCTTCCTCTGGATGTTCATCATTGTCTGTCTGCTGGGCACAGTGGGGCTCTTCCTCCCACCCTACCTGGCAGGGATGATCTAGGGGCAAGGCCAGGCTGTGATGGGGAGGGCAGAAACGCAGGCTCCCTCCTCCCAGACACACACCCAGATGAAACCTCTGCTCTCCCTGGAAGGACCCATGGAAGACCCAAGATGGGAAACGCTGGGTGAAGGAAAGGTTGTGCAAGGGGTGACTTGGGGATGAGGTGGGGTGGGGAGATGGCTTGAGCATAGAGGTAGGCACGGTGCAGCTTCTCTGTTGCCCAGGAGGCATCTAGGGGAGGCATCTGGTTCCTTGAGCTGCTGAGAGTACTGTACAAAACCCAAGAGTTGTGTCTGGTTGTGGCTCCAATGTGCTGGGCAAGAGAAGGGGACCTCCCAGCAGCTTCAGAATGCATCCTGGTGGCAGGGTGCTCAGAACCAGGGATTAGTGAGGTCACACATGTTAGGGGAGCAATGCACTTTGGATAGTCCATGCAGAAGGGGTATAGTTGTGGGATGGAGCTCTCTGCTCTGAGAAGACCAGCTCAGGCCCAGACCCTCTGCAACCTACTGGCACCAGCGGTTGCTTGCACATCATCCCACACCGGAGCTTGGGGCAGCAGGGAGATAGGAACAGCCGACCCAGAAATGTGGGTGGCTTGGAAAGGAAAAGCTGGCCTGCAGATGGGGATAACCCACCCAGCCATGGCCAGGTGGTGTCCATGGACTCTGGAGGCTTAGAATCCTGCCTCACTGGTCAAATCTGTGCTGCCAAGGTCCATTCCAAGGAAATCCTTCTCCCCATCCCACATCAGATCCCATACCACCTAGCTCTGATGATTGCTGAAATCCAGCTTTGAATTTCTAGTTTCTATATATCCCAAAGGGGCATCTAGTCTCCTCCACACTCTCCCTGGGCAGCCTGGGGCAGGGCTCCCTCACCTCAACACCAAACAAGTTTCTCCTCCTGTGTCAGTGGCACTTGCTGGATTCCAGCTTGTGCCTGTTACCCCTTGTCCTGGCACTGGCCACCAGACAGCAAACACTGGCCCCATCCTCTCCACACCCACCCTGTAGGGATTTCTCAGCACTGATGAGGTCCCCTCTCATCCTTCTCTTCTCCACGCAGAACAGTCCCAGGTCCTGCAGCCTTTCCTCCTCACACAGATGTTCCAGTCCCCTCAGCATCTTGGTAGCCCTGCACTGGCCTCTCTCCAGCAGTTCCCTGTCTCTCTGGAGCTGGGGAGCCCAGAAGTGGACACCGGACTCCAGATGAGGCCTCACCAGGGGAGAGGAGAGGGGGAGGAGAACCTCCCTCCCACCTGCTGCCCACACTCTCCTCATGTCCCCGAGGATGCCACTGGCCTTCTTGCCCACGAGGGCACGTTGCTGCTCATGTTTATTTGCTGTCCAGCAGCACACCCAGCTCCCTCTCTGCAGCCCCCAGCCTGTTCCTCCCCAGGTGCAGGACTCTGCCTCATTCTCAGTATGTCTAGAGCTCTCTGGACGGCAGAGGTCTTTGAGACTTCATCTTTGTGACTGTTCTATCCCACACAATCCATACACCAGCAAACTCTCCCGTGAGCTACCCGTTATTTCTTATTTCCTGATGGTCTTCATCAAGCAAAGGTCTGCAGATCCTCTCCCAAGTGAGCCTGGGGGTGGGAGCAGGGGGATGCCAGGACCCTTATAGGGATTGTGGGGATCAATGGGAGGGAAATGGGTCTCCAGAGGGAAGGCGGATGCAGCAGACCCAGATTCACCCCAGCAGCTCTCCCAGGCAATGCTGCTTTATGGTATCTCAGAGGGATAAGCAGCACAGTCCTCCCTCTGTCTAACAAGGTTCTGGTGACGAGATCACTTGTCCCCATAGTCCGAGGGTGATAGGAAAGCATAGCTCACTAGTACTTTGTGCATGGTTTTATCTCAGCCAGAACGAGCAGCAATGTGGGAAGATGCTGGGGAAAAGCCCAAACCGTAACGGTTTCCAACTCAAAAGCACAAACCCAACATAGACTCGGTTTGTCATCGTTTGCTTACACAGAGCAGCTCGGAGAAAACTCAGCTGGAAGAGGCACCATTCCTCCTGGTTTGTGTCAGTGGGGTCCCATCCCTCCCCCTGTGCTCTGCAGGCTCAGGCCAGGGGCGCTGGGTCCGGCCCCGCCGCGGCACACGGCCCCACTGCCCCTCATTAAATAAACTCTTCTGTACAATGTACAAGGAAATGCTGAACAGTCCCTCGGGCCACGGCTCTGCTGGCCCCTGAGGAACCCCTGCTGCCCACCCTCCAGGTTGCCAGCTCCCCTGTGCCCTCCCTGGGTCCATGGGGCCTAGGGCCCTGTCATGACATGCCGCCCGCGGCCGTCTGTCCTCGGAGGGGCTGAGGGACAGACTTGCTGGCAGCTGGGGAGGAGCCAGAGGGACCTCCAGAGACAGCCAGGTCCTCCCCTAGCCCTTTCCAGGGATAAGCCACCAGATGCCTCCCCTCTCCTCTTCAGAAGACCGACAAGACGATGCTAAAGACACGAGCGGCTGCAGGAGGACGGGAGACGGGGAGGGCAGGACGGCAAGGCCATGGGAGACACACAAAAGCCAACTCCTCCTCAAAGCTCTCCTCCTATCTCCACCCACCAAGGCACGGTGGGCCCTTTCCTCTTCTCTCCTTCCCCACCCCTTCTTCCTGCCTTCACTCCAAGCACAGCTTCACCAGGTTAGCCTGGACCTTGGCTTGGTCCACGGCATCCAGGAGGTTCTTGGCATCCACGGCCAGGGTGTGGGAGGCCGTCAGCATCTGGCGCTTGCACTCCTCACTCAGCGAGGTGATGGCGTTCTGCTGTGCCAGGCGCATCTTGTTGATGAGCTCAGCCAAGTCCTTGTTGAGTAGCTTCTGGGTCCCCTCGATCTGACCACAACATACAGAGGGTTACACCAGCACCCACTCCCATGCCAGACTTTCCCCCTCCCTCCACCCCAGTCCTACCTCAGTGCGGGAGGCAGCGGGTAGGATGGGCAGGATCTCGTCGACGCTGCCGATGAGCTTCCGCAGGGACAGGCCCACATTCTGTGAGGAGGATGATTCTGGGGTTAAGATAGATCCAGGTATGGACATGGGGAAGTGGTGCATGGGAATAGTCCGTGTCAGTGAGTCAAGGATCCCATCTGAGAGAGAGGCATGGTGGAAGGCTCTCCCACCGTTGATCCAAATATCCAACGGAGGAGTAGAGAGCGATGGAAATATTCCCATCGTTGACCCAGAGGCACAACGGAGGTGCAGGGAGTGCTGGAAATGTTCCCACCATCGATTCAAAAACCCAGTAGAGTAGGGAGTGATGGAAACCCTGCCACCATCAACCCAAGGACCCAACAGAGGAGCAGGAAGTGCTGGAAATGCTACCACCATTGATCCAAGGACCCACAGAAGGAATAATGAGTACTAGAAATGCTCCCACCATTTACCCATAGGCCCAAGAGAGGAGTAGGGAGTGCAGGAAATGCTCCCATTATTGACCTAAGGACCAAATGGAGGAGCAGAGCAGGTCAGAAACTCTCATTATTGACTCAAGGACACAATAGAGCATCAGAGTATGTTGGAAACTCTTTCACCATTGACCAAAGGATCCAAAGCAGGAGCTGGGAATCTTGCAAATGCTCCCTCCTATATGTGCAAGACCTTCCCAAAAAGGATGCTTGGTGGGAGCCACTCAGCAGACTCATCACCTCCTCCCTCCCCTATTCCCCTGGCATTTCCCCTTCCCCACCTTCACCACAAGGATGTATCCCTCTGGGGGCAGGAGGCTGATCTCGTTCTTCAGCTGCAGCACAGCCCTCACCAGGTCCATGACGTTGCTGTACACGGGGTCATCTGTGCGGTCCAGGTTGGCAGTGGGTGTCGGGTGGATGGACAGCTGAGGAACAAGGACATAATGGGGTCAGATGGACCCAGGGGATAAGGAGGGAAAGACTCACATGATCATTTTAGACTGGAAAAGACCTTGAAGACCCTCAAGTCCATCCCCTCCCCTCACCCTGCCAAGCCCACCACCAACCCATGTCCCTCAGCACCTCAGCTACACGGCTTTGCAATAGCTCCAGGGATGGGGACTCCACCAGCTCCCTGGGCAGCCTGGGACAGGGGCTGACAACCCTCTCAGAGAAAAAGTTCTTCCTCAGCTCTAATCTAAACCTCCCCTGGGGTAACTTGAGGTCATTTTCTCTTGTCCTGTCATTTATTACTGGGGAGAAGAGACTGACCCCCACCTCACTACAGCCTCCTGTCAAGGAGTTGCAGAGAGTGATCACATCTCCCCTCAGGCTCCCCTTCTCCAGATTAAACAACCCCTAGTGTAACCCCTATAGAACAAAACCTATGAGGAGCCCTGGCCAGACCCATCCAGCACCCACCAGCAACCCCAATGTCGCTGGGTCTATCTAGCCCCTTTGGGTCCTGGAGGAGTCAAAAAGGTCCCATCCTGTAGATGCAGGATGATGGAGGTGGAGAAAGAAGAGGAACGAGAGGATGTGGAGACAGAGGAGAAGGAACAGGACCATGGTGGGAGGTCTTACCTGTGCTCCAAGTCTTGGAGGCTTCTGGGGCGGACCTGTGAACTCCGCTATGCCATCAATAAGGGAAAGGCAGGAGAGTCACTCCAGCTGCTCTCATGGACAAGTGCTGCAAGTCTTCTAGGAGCTATGCTACATCCCACCCCACCCTGGCGCAGCATATCCCACTGGCCACCCTCATCCACCCCAGCTCTGCCACCTCCCTGCAAGGGCAGACCCCTTTGGACCTGGAATCATAAAATGATGGGGGGTGGGCAGGGCCCCGCAGAGCTCCTCCAGACCAAGCCCCTGCTCAAGCAGGTTCCCCTCCATCAGGGGGCACAAGAACGTGTCCTGGCGGGTTTGGAAGCCTCCTGAGAAGGAGCCTCCACACCCTCCCTGGGCAGCCTGGGCCAGGGCTCCCTCACCTCAACACCAAACAAGTTTCTCCTCCTGTGCCAGTGGCACTTGCTGGGTTCCAGCTTGTGCCCGTTACCCCTTGTCGTGGCACTGGGCACTGCAGTAAAAAGTGTCACCCCATCCACACTTTAGGTACTATAAGTGTTGATGAAGTCAACAGGGCAGAGGAGAGAGGAAGAACCTCCCTCCAACTGTTGCCCACAATCTCTTCATGCCCCCCAGGGTGCCATAGGCCTTTTTGCCCACGAGGGCACATTGCTGCTCATGTTTATTTGCTGCCCACCAGCACTCCCAGGTCTCTCTCTGCAGAGCTGCTTGGCAGGTCACTCCCAGCCTGTCCTGCTGCAGGGGGTTGTTCTCCCCAGGTGAGGATTCTGCACTTGTCCTTGTGCCCCACTCTCAAGGCAGTTGGCTTGGGACAAGCAGACCCCCCTTCTCCCAGTGCATGGAAAGGTGCTCCACACGAGCTGGGATTCCTTTCACAGAGGATGGAATCCAGGAGGGATAAGGCTCCGAGGCTCCTCACAGCTCAGTGTGGTATTCCCTGCCCCAAAGCGGGTGCTCCCACCCCAGGCAGCCCCACACCCCCGGCAGCTGTGGACACTCACTGTAATCCGTCTCCTTCTCTGGGAGCAGCTGTGGGGGGTAAGAAACAGCAAATAAGATGCACAAAGCCCTGGTTGGAGGAGGCATCCCCATCCCCTCCCAGAGCTCTGCACCACCAGTATTTCACCCCAGTGACATTTCCAGATTAATTTTCCCCATGTGAGGGGCACATACAGAAATATTTTTCACCTGTCCATGCCAAAGGATCTCTGGACATCTCCAAAAGAAGGATGTCCTGCACCCAAATACACCCCAACTTGGCTTCTCTGGGGCTGCCACTACTCACCGGAGGAATGTTGTTGTTCATAAACACTGTTGGGTCCTGCAAAGAGAGAGAAGCTTTGTGAGAGGCATAGAAAAAAAAACAGAGAGGACAGAGGGAGTTTTCCTGATTTCTGTGAGACTCATGAAATACATAACAGGAACATCCCTTCAGGGCCTGGGAATGTGGGAAGAGAAGGGACTTCATGTTCATCGCTGGTCATACCTCAATCTCATCACCTCTATCTGCTCCTCACTTGCTCCTGGGGCACCAGAAACCTCACACTGCTGCTCTGAAATACCAAATCTTACTTGAAGCAACCACACAGCATCCAACAGCCCTTGGGGTGAGGGGAGCTGAGATCCACTTTATCAACCAAAATAAAAGGTTTTCAGTCTCCTTCCAATCCTGTCTCATCACAAGCTGCTGCTGGTGTAGCTACTTCTGGTCCTTATTTCAAAAGCATTATAAAAGCTCATTAAGACATGATTGCAAGTGTTTAGAAATTGGCTGAGTTTCAAAACATTCATTTTGAAGTGAAGCAGCTCCATGAGATTTTTACAGATGTGGAAAATAAAGGGCTGGAAGAGATTTGGGTGCTGAAGGACCTGCTCCTCCAAGGAAAACTGGCTTTTCCAGACATGAATTACACAATGGTTAAGGTGGGAAGGGACTTTCAAAGGTCATCTAGTTCAGTCCCCTTCCACGGGCAGGGACACCTTCCACCAGACCAGGCTGCTCCAAGCCCCATCCAACCTGCCCTTGAACACTGACAGGGATGGGGCAGCCACAGCCTCTCTGGGCAACCTGTGCCAGGGCCTCACCACCCTCATAGCTTGGAAGAACTTCTTCCCAAGAGCTCATCTCAGTCTCCCCTCTGTCACTTTGGGAAAGGCAATGTTAATGTCTGCAGTAGCTCTTCCATCACCTTCTTGAGAGTGCAAGAGCTGGAAGCCCATGGCTCAAGGCCACTCACCAGAGACTTCTCCTCTTGCCGTAGCCACTGGTAGTCTTCTACCATCTGCTTCTGCTGCTTGTCCAGGACCTGCCTCATCTTGAGCCTCTCAAGCTCCCACAGCTTCTGTGCCTCCTCCTTGCTGCTGGGACGGAGGAAATCTTCCTCCTGGTGTGCAGAGCCAGAGGTGACGTGGGAAATCTCAGGAGCCAGAGCTCCCCTCTGCATGCTGATTTCATCACACAAGCCATGCACCAGACCCCAAACAGCCATGAAAACCCCTAAAATTAATTTGTGGATCACTTAGGTTTCTAACAGGGAGAAGAAATCACCAGCTGGCCCTACATCTCCCACCATCTCATCCTGGCACTTTCCACGGGCAGCATGCACAAGTCACCCTAGAGACTTCAGGCAGAGCATCACAGGGGTTGACTTGGGACCTAGAATAATCAAGACCAGGCTGCAAACTATCACTGGCATTTCAGATGACAATACCAAGAGTTGACTCAGAGCCCCAAGGAGCAGCAGCCACCTATCCCCTGCCCAAAAATGGGGATACCATGACAGTCACTCATCCACCGACACAGCTTCACCGGTATGTACATGCAAACATGCACTGGTGGGGGGCTGGAGACATCCTGGCACCCTTCATGGGCTCGATCCCTCCAGCAGAACCCATAAGGAGATGGGCTGGGAGCAACACTGAGCTGGAAGCAGCAGAGGCAGCAGCATGAAGCAGAGCATGGTGCAGTGAGCATCCCTCCTGCCGAGCCCTCAGCTACTGCCAGGGGCCTGGGACAAAGCCCCCTGGGACTGGCATATCCTCTGGATGCTGTGGTATGGAGGAATCTTCTGCCTTACCCTCATGCTGTGACGCTTGAAGACGTTGTGGCGGTTGGGTGGTGGGGTGTGCAGGGAGTTGGCTGGAGACTGGTATTCCATGGGGCTGGTGAGCGTAGGTGAGCTGGCACACAGGCCCTCGGGCACCTGTGGGCAAGCAGGCAGCAGGGCAGGGCAACAGGGGTTAGTGCAGACAGACAGACAGACAGAGCAGACAACACGGGGAAGAGCGGCTTTCACAACAGGAGCTGTCCTCGTGCTCATCTGTGAAGCAGGATCAGGGTCTTCCCCCACTTCTTTGCTCTTTCTCACCCTGAGCATGGGGTTTGTGACCTCCCACACTGCTGTCTGGACTCCTGCCCAGTCCCAAAAGGGCATTCAAAATACTTTATGTCTTGCAGGTTTCAGCCTGATATTTAATTCGAGTGCTGTGCTCAGTGTTGGGCCCCTCATTGCCAGAGGGACACTGAGGGGCCGCAGCGTGTCCAGAGCCGGGCAGCGGAGCTGGGGAAGGGGCTGGAGCACAAGTGTGCTGGGGAGGGGCTGAGGGCCCTGGGGGTGTTCAGCCTGGACAAGAGGAGCCTGAAGGGAGATATGAGCACTCTGCAACTCCCTGACAGCAGGCTGTGGCCGGGGCAGGGAGGAGGTTTGGTCTCTGCTCCTGAGCTACCAGTGACAGGACAAGAGGAAACAGCCTCAAGTTGCCCCAGGGCTGGTTTAGATTGGAGCTGAGGAAGAACTTGTTCCCTGAGAGGGTTGTCAGCCCCTGTCCCAGGCTGCCCAGGGAGCTGGTGGAGTCCCCATCCCTGGAGCTATTGCAAAGCCGTGTAGCTGAGGTGCTGAGGGACATGGGTTACTGGTGGGCTTGGCAGGGTGAGGAGAGGGGGTGGGTTTAGTGATCTTTAAGCTTTTTTAAAAAGAAAATGATTCTATGATGCACCAGGGACCAGCCTTGGTCCTTGAAGAAGGGGTGGCCTATAGAATCATAGAATAATTCATTACTAGAGAGAAGAGACCAAACCCCATCTCACTACAACCTCCTGTCAGGGAGCTGCAGAGAGTGATCATGTCTCCCCTCAGGCTCCACTTCTCTGTCACCAACCCCATAGGCCCTTTCCCTGCGGACAGCTTTCCAGCCCCTCTGCCCCAGCCTGGAGCGTTGCCTGGGGTTGTTGTGGCCCAAAGGCAGGATCCAGCCCTTGGCCTTGTTAAACCTCATCCCATTGCCCTCGGCCCATCGCTCCAGCCTGTGACCTAGATAACCCCAGGGAGCAACAAACCTCCTCTCCTCTCAGCCGTGCATGTGAATTGGCTGGAGCTGTGTGTGCAGTCTCCAATTCCCTGGGGCCAAAGCATCTGATAGCTTCAATAGGTGAACAAACCGTGGGGTGAGCAGGGCCGAGCCTCAAGGTGTGCAGTGTCTTGCTGGTATTGCAGCAAGAGGCATGTGGTTGTGTCGTGGGGCACCTTGGAGCCCCAAAAGCTCAAGGGTTTTTGCTCCAGTTAGAGTTTTCTGGCTTTTACCCCCTTGCTCAGCTTCCTACAATGCTTCAGCCATAGGATCTTACCTGGAATTGCAGCTTGGGAGCCAGGAGGTTGTTTTGAGGTGGTGGCTTGTACCTAGGTCTGCTGGGCTACGGAAAGCAGAGGAGAGAGAAATGCAGGCTTGGGTGTAAGATGAGGGTGGTCCCACTTTTGCAGTACCCATCAGGAGATGAACCTGCCAGAGGTCTGTCCTCTGCTCACCTTTGGAGGTGGTTCCTGGAAAGACGGTGGCTCCATGATCTTGGGAGGCCGGTGGCGGTTGTTCCTCTCCTGCTCCTTGGCCAACTCCTTCTCCATCAGGTAAATGTCACTACAGGGAAGAACAGAGGGTGACAGCCCCAAGAGGGAGTGTTGCCACCTCTCCCATAGCTCTGAGAGTGGGAATTAGCCAGAGCTGGATGGGCCATGGGAAACATGAGAAATGGGAAGAGCAGAGGGAAAGGCCTGGGAGTACATAGCTTGGTCATGGCCAGCCACACCGGCATCATCATGGCACAGACTCACAGAATCCCCAAATGGTGGGGTTGGCAGGGCCCTGCAGAGCTCATCCAGCCCAAGCCCCTGCTCAAGCAGGTTCCCCTCCATCAGGGGGCACAGGTCCAGGTGGCTTTCGAAACCTCCCAAAAAGGAGCCTCCACACCCTCCCTGGGCAGCCTGGGCCAGGGTTCCCTCACCTCAGCACCAAACAAGTTTCTCCTCCTGTGCCACTGGCACTTGCTGGGTTCCAGTTTGTGCCCATTACCCCTTGTCCTGGCACTGGCCACCACACAACAAACACTGGCCCCATCCTCTCCACACCTACCCTGTAGGGATTTATCAGCATTGATGAGTTCGCCCCTCAGCCTTCTCTTCTCCAGGATGAACAGCCCCAGGTCCCGCAGCCTTTCCTCCTCACAGAGCTGTTTCAGTCCCCTCAGCATTTGGTAGCCCTGCACTGATCCCTCTCCAGCAGTTCCCTGTCTCTCCAGAACTGGGGAGCCCAGAGATGGACACAGGAGTCCAGATGAAGCCTCACCAAGGCAGAGGAGAGAGGGAGAACCTCCCTCCACCTGCTGCTAACACTCTCTTCATGCCCCCAGGATGCCACTGGCCTTCTTGCCCACGAGGGCACGTTGCTGCTCATGTTTATTTGCTGCCCAGCAGCACTCCCAGGTCCCTCTTTGCAGAGCTGCTCTCCAGTTGCTCTCCAGCAGGCTCCCTAGCCTGTCCTGGTGCCACTACTCCCTTGCAATATCCCTCTGCAAGAAGCAAACCATTTCCATTTCAGTCTAGGCACCACCACTCTGGGGACAACGAGGCTCAAATGGTCTCAAAACAGTGATGGGTTTGGTAGTGTGAGATGAATGTTTGGACTTGATGATCTTAAAGGTCTTTTCCAATGAAACAATTCTATGGTTCTATGAAATAGTCCTTTGAGTTCAGACTGGGAAAGAAAACTCCAGATCCTAAATCTTGCATAAGTTCGATTTTTCTTTCACCACTTACCCATCTCTCCATCAAACCACAGACATCATGACTCTCCTTTCCCACCTCCTTGCTCACCTCAAGCTGCAGACCAAGTCCTTGAACTTGGGCCTTTCACTGGGGTCGTAGTCCCAGCACCGGGTCATGAGGGTGTAGAGGACAGGTGGGCAGAGGTCGGGTTTGGGCAGGCGGTCGCCTCTCTCCAGCACACCGATCACATCCTTGTTCTCCAGCCAGAAGAAGGGTTGCTTGCCATAGCTTAGGATCTCCCACATGCACACAGCTGTAGGAGTAACATGAGCAACCTCAAGCCGTGCCAGACCTGGGAGAGCAGCCATTTGCCTGAGTTTTTGGGTACCAAAAACAGTGCCAGGCTAGAGGAGGAGGAAGCTGCTAACAATGGTTGAATTGCAAGCAGCTCTGTCCCAGGAGCTCTTCCCTGAGACGTCTTTTCCCAGGGGTAAAGCTGAGATAACCCTGAGGTCCAGAATAGGATAAGGACCTGAGGGTGCTAATCAATAGCAGCTGAAGATGAGGCAGCAGCGTGCCCAGGTGGGCAAGAAGGCCAGTGGCACCCTGGCTTGTATCAGCAGTGGTGTGGCAGCAGGCCCAGGGCAGTGGCCGTCCCCTGTGCTGGGCCCTGGTGAGGCCGCAGCTCGAGTGCTGTGTTCAGTGTTGGGCCCCTCACTGCCAGAGGGACACTGAGGGGCCGCAGCGTGTCCAGAGCCGGGCAGCGGAGCTGGGGAAGGGGCTGGAGCACAAGTGTGCTGGGGAGGGGCTGAGGGCCCTGGGGGTGTTCAGCCTGGACAAGAGGAGCCCAGGGAGCTGGTGGAGTCCCCATCCCTGGAGCTATTGCAAAGCCGTGTAGCTGAGGTGCTGAGGGACATGGGTTAGTGGTGGGCTTGGCACTGTGAGGGGAGGGGTTGGGCTCGAGGAGCTTCAAGGTCTTTTCCAACCAAAACAATTCTGTGATGCCCAGGACCCCGTTCCAGCCCTATCCCACCACTCACCAAACATCCAGACATCACTGGCTGTTGTGAAGCGGCGGAAGTTGATGGACTCAGGTGACATCCACTTGATGGGGAGACGGGTGATGGATGCTGGAGGGAGAGACAGGGTGGCTTTCAGCAGGGATGGAGCAGCCCCAGCGCAGGTAGGGAAGGGCAGGGCAGGGAGGTCTCACCATGGTCTCAGCTCTCAGAGGGTTGGGATGAACCCAAGCAGCCCTCACCTTTATAGTATTCCTCATCCTCGATGTACCTGGAGAGCCCGAAGTCACCCAGTTTTACACATTCTGGAGAGGCCACCAGGACATTCCTCACGGCAATATCCCTACAAGGAGAGAGACCCTTGGTTGGGGAAAAGGGATGTAGGAAGAGGAGGGATGGAGGAGGAAGAGAATGAGGAAGGATGGAAAAGGAGGAGAAGGGATGGAGAAGGAGAGCTCATACCCAGACAACCAGCTCACCTGGCTGCATAAAAGGATCTGCAGCAACAGATGCTACCTCTACCCACTTCTGCTCCCCAGTGCCTGTCCCCCAACCAACCTTCTCCTGCCTCTTTTGGCATCCTGTCTGGCTGCTTTTCCCTCTTGCCCTACCTGTGTACGCAGTTGATGGCCTCCAGGTAGGCCAGGGCTTTGCTGATCTGCAGGGCATAGAGGATGAGCGTGGGCACAGGGAGACAGTGCTTGTTCTGCTCCAGGTATTGCCCCAGCTGCAATAGGACAGACAAGGGGGGCTCAGGGACTGAGCAGGGGCTGGAAGGGTAGCAGAGGGATGGGGTGGGCCCCAGATGTGGGATTCCCCCTCTCACCTCCCCGTAGGGATAGAGCTCCATGATGATCCAGGTAGGCTCCTCTTCCGCAATGCCGATGAGCTTCACGATATGGGGGTGGTCCAGCTTCTTCATCAGCACTGTGGGGACATCACGTCAGACACTCTGCAACAGTGGGAGGTCTCCTCTCCAAGAGCACAGCCCCCTGTCCTGGAGTGTAGGGACAGGTCTCTGCGATGAATGAAGCCAGAGACAGAGCACGAGGAATCGCCAGTGATGGCCTGGTACACTCTCAAAGACGCTGGAGCTCCTGGTTTCCAGCTCCTCAGGATTTTATATCCAAGTGGTGCCCATGTACTCCCACACAAGGATTCAGCAGCTTTTCTACCCTTCCCTGGTAGCCTTCCCTCCCATAAACTAAGTATTTTAGAGAACAGCATGGAGCGATGCCGTGGGCCACTTCCCTCCTCCTGCATTGCAACAGCGATTTGTCCCCAAGCAGGGATCAAGAGATGTCAGGAGAGGGTTCTGCCACCTATATGTAACACCCCACCACTGCAGTGCTGCAAACACATCTGTCCTCTGCCCACCAACACAAGCCCCAGGGGAGAGGATCCTGAGCAGACTCCATCTCCTACAAAAGGGCAGGAGGACTACCCCACATACCCGCTTCACTTAGGAACTTGTCCTTGTTCTCCGGGCTGCAGTCCTTCTTGCAGGTCTTCACAGCCACATTGACCCGTTCCCCTTTCTGTAAGGAGAAGGAGGGATGGGGGCTGCATCACCCCATTCCCCTCCCCCAGACATGGAGGAGGCAGTCAGGGCTGGGAGAGGGCAGGATGCTCACCGGGGTGGTGTAGATCCCCTCATAGACCTCTCCGAAGAAGCCTTCCCCCAGGATCCTCCCCAACGTGACATCCTCCCGGGAGATCCCGTAGTGCTGGACTGCAGGGAGCAGAGTAGAGGGGTCAGGGCCAGCTGGTGGGATGTTGCCTGTACCCCTGCCCACCCCCACTAGCATCCCCTTGGTGAGGACCCACACGTCCTGCCCCGTGGCACAAGGTGGGTGAGGTGGGCAGTGCAGGCCAAACTTTCTTCCCACCATGTTAGAGTGGGAAATTGGGGTGAGCAGGAGGTGGAAGGGCTTGACTGAGGGCACCCAGGGGGAGTGGCACCTACCTCCAGATCTCGGTCTTGAGGATTCGTCAGGGATTTCAGCATAAATTTCAGATTCTAGGACCAGAAGGAGAACGGGGGAAGAGTTTCAGGCAGCTCTCCAAGTGGTGGGGGGTGGGGGGGAGGGGGGTTCCTTGTGACATTTCCATGGGGTTTGGTCCACCCAACCCAATGCAGTCCCCATGGGGATCATGGCTATCGGGAACATGGGATGTCAGTCTGGCCCTTCTCCAAGATGGGTGAGACAAAAGGCTGTCCAGCTCCCCCAAACCCCCTAAATGTCCACCCCTTACTGTCCCCCAGCCCTGCCTGCGTCTCCCTGGGGCAGTGGCAAGGGAGCAGCAGAGCCCAAAACTCACCCACACTGATGCTGTCAGACAGCGTTGACTGCCTCTCCTCCAGGTGCCTGTGTGGGAGGAGGTGGGTGTGAGGGTGTGGGGTGGGGTGAGTGGACAGCAGAGGGTCCAGCCCTACTTTGGGATCAGGTGGTACTCACGGGGCTGGGATCTGTGGGAGGCTGATCCTCTTCTCACGCTCTGTAGAGGGGACAGCAGGCAGTCATTTCCCATCCCCACCCCACCATCAGAGTCTGATGGATTCTGAGAACCCATCACCCCCAAAAATGCTTCAGCCACACATGTGGTGAGTTTGATGGGTCTCAGCTGAGGTCACTCCATGGAGAGAAGGGGCACAAAGGGGGAACTGCCAGAGTCAGAGCCCCAAAGAGAACTCACCTCTACTGGGGAAGACAATGAGGGAGGTTTCCAGGTCCCCTTGCAAGCGGCAGTAGCCATCTATGAGGTCGGCCATATTCTCTGCTTCAGCCAGAGAAGCTGTCTTGATAGCCAGGGACTAGAAGAGACAGCAGGGACAAGGATGACCACAGAGCTGGGGCAGGGAGATGCTGGAGTGATGCAGGATGGTAAACGGAGTTAAACCCAGTTGTTGGCTGGTCACTAGCAGTGTTCCCCAGGGCTCAGTGCTGGGGCCTGTTGTGTTTAACAGCTTTATCAATGATCTGGGTGAGGGATTGAGGGCACCCTCAGTCAGTTTGTCCCACATGAAGCTGTGTGGGAGCGTAGATGTGTTTGAGGTCAGGAAAGCTCTGCAGAGGGCCCTGCCCAGGCTGTAGCAATGGACCCAGGGCAATGGGATGAGGCTTGACAAGGCCAAGGGCCGGGTCCTGCCCTGGGGCCACAGCAACCCCAGGCAACGCTCCAGGCTGGGGCAGAGGGGCTGGAAAGCTGCCCACAGGGAAAGGGCCTGGAGGGTTGGTGACAGAGAAGTGGAGCATGAGGGGAGATACGATCACTCGCTATAACTCCCTGACAGGAGGTTGCAGCGAGGTGGGAGTCAATCTTTTCTCTCCAGTAACAAATAATAGGACAGGAGGAAATGGCCTCAAGTTGCCCCAGGGAAGGTTTAGATTGGAGCTGAGGAAGAACTTTTTCACTGAGAGGGTTGTTAAGCATCAGCTTAACATGGGCTGCCCAGGGAGGTGGTGGAGTTCTCATCCTTAGAGATATTAAAAAATGCACAGATGAGGTTCTTGAGGGATATGGGTTACTGATGGGCTTGGCAGTGTGAGGTGAGGAGATGGACTCGATGATCTTAAAGAGCTTTTCCAACCGTAATGATTGTATGATTCCATGAAACAGCTGTCCACCAAATCCCGCCTAACCCACCAGGATTCAACGGCATCCCACAGCCCTGTAGGACCCTCTAACACACCCCATAGCACCCAGGGGACCACCCATCCCCCATATGTCCTCACCTGTGGGGTACCACTGAGCCCCAGCTGCAGCACAGCCCGGCCCTCCTCCACGCTGGAGCACTTGATGGACTTGATGTGCTGGAATTCAGCCAAGCATGTGGGCTGGGGAGAGAAGCAGAGCCCTGATGTCCACTTTAACCACTAATCAAAGAACAGCCACCCCCCAAATCTCCATCCAGCACCCTACACCCTCCCCCCCACCCCATACCTTGGCCTCTTTGCTCGTCATCTGCCGGATGCCCTTGGGTCCAATGACCAGATCCACCGTGATGTTCCACCCTTGCTGGGGGTGCAGCAGAAAAAGAATGTAAATCATTTCTTTTTTGTGTAGGGTACTCCAAGACCCAGGTTCTCCCCCCTCAACTCGCTGCAATATATGAGACACCTCAGGAAAAATCACCTTCCTGGAGATACTTGGAAGGGGAATAGTGGATGTGGCAAAGCAAGGAGGCCAGTGTGGGTGAGTTTCCTCCTTTTGTCCCCACACGGGTTCCCAGCACTGTTGCTTGTCACCTTTTCACCTCAAAGGGGTTAAGCGAACTTCAAGTTCAGGCTCTGGGGTGTGGAAGGTCCCCAGAGCCCCTGCTGCACGTTCAGCCCCTCTCAGCAATCAGCAGTCTCCCAAGATGCTGCCTGTGCTAACTATGGTTGCACCTTCAGCAAGTCTTGGTGGGTTTGAGGACATAGGAGCTCCAGCACCTCAATGTCCTTCTGTAGTGAGGGGCCCAGACCTGGACACATTATTCGAGGTGTGGCCTCATCAGCACTGAGTATAAGGGGACAATCACCTCCTTGGTCCTGCTGGTCACACTATTTTTGATATAGGCCAGGATGCCATTGGCCTTCTTGGCCCCCTGGGCACACTGCTGGCTCATCCCGTCCTCCCATCTCATCCCATTCTCACCCCCATCTCATCCCATCCTCATCCCTAGCCCAAACCATTCAATCCCCACCTCAACTCATCCCCATCTCATCTCATCTCATCTCATCTCATCTCATCTCATCTCATCTCATCTCATCTCATCCCATCCCATCCTCGTCCACGTTATAGCATTGCACAGCATTCCATCCCACCCCTTCCCATCTGATCTCCTCTCAGCCCTCCCGTGGCACTCACGATGAGCTCGCAGCGGTAGCTCTCCTGGTCGATGTTGGCAAAGGTGGCAAGGGTGTGCAGGAACTTGAGGATGCACTCCTCCTCCCGCAGCAGCGCATACTGCTGGAACGTCTGCTGGATCATCTTCCGGAACTGCTTGGGCTGTGGGCACACAGGCTATGAGCCACGCTGGACACGTGCCAGGCATGCAGCAGGGACAGGGGGTGCGGAGGGGTCAAGCTGCACATGGACACACGCACATGGACGCACACATGAACATGGACACATGGACACAGACACATGGGCACAAGCACACAAACACTCCCCTGCAGATACAGATAATGCATCTGCACCCATGCATATCTATAAGCATGTGCATGCCACCATGCCTCCACATGTGCATGGTCACGTATACAAGTGTGGGCAGATGTGCATGCACATGTGTGTGCAAACCCACACACGCTGATGCACCCACTCAGCCTCATACTATAGAACCACAGAATCATTTTGGTTGGAAAAGACCTTGAAGACCCTTAAGTCCACCCTCTCCCCTCACAGTGCCAAGCCCACCACTATCTCATGTCCCTCAGCACATCAGCTACACGGCTTTGCAATAGCTCCAGGGATGGGGACTCCACCAGACCCTCTCAGGGAAAAAGTTCTTCCTCAACACACACACAAAGTGAGTACGTGCAGATACATTGTCACACATGTGAGCACACTCGCACACGTACCCAAGCACCGGCAGATGTGCACATGTGCCAAATTACACCCATATGTTGATCACAGAATCACAGAATGGTAGGGGGTTGGAAGGAACCTCTAGAGATTATCTAGTCCAACCAACCGCTAAAGCAGGTTCCTCTCAATCAGGTCACACAGGAAAATGCACACACGTGAGGACACCTGGCCACATCCATGCACACTTATACACCTTAAACCCAGCCAAAGCTCTGCCTGCTTGCACCCACATCCATGTACAGCCCTCACCTTCAGGTTCTCTTGCATCTGGCTGGGGAAGAAGAGGTCCAGGCCCACCTCCTTCCTGAAGAGCAGAGACCCCCCCTGCATGTTAACAGCCCTGTGGGGACCCCCCCACTCCTCGAGGGTCTCCCTGGGGAGCTACATAGTGGGGGAGGGCGGGGGGGGAAGACACCAAGCAAAGAGGGTGCTGTGGGGCAAGAGGTGCTCCTTGAGGATAAGCCACCAGCCCAGCACAGGGTGAAAGGTTCCCAGGTCCTACTGTGTGCACTCTTCCCATGAGGGGCCATGAAAAATTGAGGGGGGAGTGAGGAATTGAGATGGGATGACGGGCTGTGGGTAAAAAAAGGGTCACAGTAGGGATGAGGAATTGGGGGACAAGGGGTCACAAGGGAGATGAGGAACTGTCAGAGTATGAGGGGCTGCAGGAGGATGAGGAATTGAGAGAGGATGAGGGGCTATGGTAGAAGGAGGGGTTGCAGAGAAGATGAGAAATTGAGGGGAAATGAGGAATTGAGTGAGGATGAGAGGGGCTGAGGAAGGCCATCTGCAGCTCCTCAGGGTTTAGGGTAAGGGTGTTTCAGCCCAGCAGGACAGGCTGTGCCTACTCACTCCAGGAATTCGAAGTTGGACTTCTTATCCAGCGCATTGTGAGGCATATCCTTATAAAACCTCCTGCAAGAGGGGAGGGCCATCAGAGCCACCCTGCATCTGCATCCCATCCCACCCCTGGAGCCTGGAGCTCCTTCTCCTCCATCCCCACACCCCGCCCGCCCCCAGCATTCCCGCTGCAGTAGAGGAGCAGGGACGGGCAGCACGTACCTGAGCTCCAGGCAGCCCAGCTGCAGGGCCATGCCCTCGCTCACCTTGCTGGCGTAATTCTGCATGTACTCGCTGCGGAGCTGCCGAGAAGACGTGGGGTCAGGAGTGCGGGGGAAGCGGGCAGGGGTTGCTCATATGCGATATTGGCAGGGGATATTTGTATGGGATGCTGGCAGAGGATGCTCGTATGGGATACTTGCAGGGGATGTTTGTATGGGATACTCACGCTGGATGTCTGTACAGGATAGTCACAGTGAATGCTAACAGAGGATACTTGCAGTTCATGCTCATATTAGATGCTGACAGGGGATGCCCATATGGGATGTTGGTAGGGGATACTTGTTTAGGATGCTCAAAGGGGCTGGTTGCAAGGGATATTTGTATGGGAAGCATCCCTTCCTGCAGTTCACAGGCAATGCTGGCAGGAGGTTCTTTTGGGAGGTACTCACAGGGGATGCTCGCAAGGGATATTTTTATGGGGTGCTTGCAGGGAATGTTTTCAGGGGATCCTCATATGGGATGCCTGTACATGATACTCACAGGGGATACTCATATAAGATATGCGCAGGTCATGCTCACATGGAATGCTTGCAGGAGAGGCTCATACAAGACGCTGTCAGGGGACACTTGTATGGGGTGCTTGCAGGGGATATTCATATGAGATGCCTGTATGAGATACTAGCAGGGGATACTTTCAGGGGATGCTCATATGGAATGCTTGCAGGGGATGCTCACACTGGATGCCCCTATGCAATACTATTGGGGGATGCTCACAGAAGGTACTTGCAGGTCATGCTTATACAGGGGAGTTTCTGTGCCCTCTCACATCCCACATCCCTCACTGGGATTCAGTAGATGCAGAAGTGAGGTGCAGGGTTTGGGATCAGCTGTCCCTTATGGAGATACACAGATCCAGTAGCAGGATGGGACCGAAGCCCATGGGCTGCAGGTTTGGGGGTTCAGCAGCCCAGAGTGAAGGTAAATGGGGTGCAAGGACTCTTTGGAGTCATGATTTTTGTGACTGGGAAGGAGGAAACATCCTCCTAGGGTTCCAGTGTTGAGGTGGCTGTAGAGTAGACCTGTCTGGGGCTAGCAGACTCCCAAGGCCACTGCTGACCTGTTGGTAGAAGTAGAGCAAGGTGGTCCTGTCCTCTTTGAAGCGTTCAATGAAATCCTCTGGCAGATAGCGGATCTGGAGATCATACCTGTCAACAGGAAAGCCCCTCCATGAGGGCCTGGGTAGTTTTGGGGACATGACACAGTGAGGATCATCCCCATCATGGGCTCCTACCTCCACTCAGCTTCCAGGTGCAAGCACTCATACTTCTCCTGCACTTCACCAACCGTCAGGTCCGGGTGCAGCCAGTGGATCTCATCCGACTTCACATGCTTCAGGCGGAGCCCGTAGCACTCAGCCAACTTGATGTCAGGCCCAATGCGGCCACTCACCAGGATGGACCTGATCACCTCCTGAGTTGAAAAGGAGCAGGGCTGAGATCTGAGCATCCCCAGCCAGGCTCCAGATGAGCTTTAGATAGCAAGAAAATGATGAAATACAGCAAATACACAGCAGAAATGTTCCTGAAGTGATAATACAGCCACCAGCTCCAGTGTTCTCCATGTGAAGCCCCCAAAGATGCCTCCAACTTGTTCTGCAACAATCCACAGCCTCAACATATCCCAGAGGCTAATTGGTTAGGAATAAAAGCCCAGGTGGGTCATTTCCACTCTTCCTTATGCCTCAAGTGAGCTGCAAGCTGTAAGCAGCTAGCAAAGCAGGTGTTGGAGTCCCCATCCCTGGAGCTATTGCAAAGCCATGTAGCTGAGGTGCTGAGGGACACGGGTTAATGGCAGGCTTGGCAGTGTGAGGGTAGGGGTAGGACTTGAGGATCTTCAAGGTCTTTTCCAACCAAAAGGATTCTCTGATTCTGTGGGCTGGAGAGTAAGAGGTGTTGCTGGTCCTGGAGCCTCACTTCTAAGTGTTAATGAGATCCTCCCTCAGCCTTCTCCAGGCTGAATAGCCCCAGGTCCCGCAGCCTTTCCTCCTCACAGAGATGCTCCAGTCCCCTCAGCCCCTTGGTAGCTCTTCCCTGGATTCTTTCAGAAAGAGAAGGGAACC
This sequence comes from Colius striatus, assembly GCF_028858725.1. NCBI lineage: Eukaryota > Metazoa > Chordata > Aves > Coliiformes > Coliidae > Colius > Colius striatus. Next base: position 46,613,808 of record NC_084760.1, on the reverse strand, counting down.
AGCAGCCACTCACCAGAGCTGTTCCTCTCTGCAGAAACTGGGAGTAGGGCCTACCCTTCACTTTCTCCAACCCTCTCTGGACCACCAGAAATGGATAAATTTTCTGTCAGTCCTCCAGGTTTAGGTGCTTCCCAGCTACAGGGCTCTGCTGACTACCACATCATGGGAAAGGGTCTCTGAAAGGAAGCAAGTGCCCCCCTCCCCTGCCCTGCTCACCCCGCAACCACATACCCGGATCTCTGTTGTCACGGGACACTTCACCAGCTTGAAGTTCTTTCCCATGTTGAAGCTGTTGCTGTAGAAGCACACCTTGAGGATGCGCATCTCCTCCTTGTCCATCTCCAACGGCCCCATGCCCAGGGTGGCCTCCAAGGTCCCAGCTAGGCTGCGGGACGAGCTGCTCCGTGGGCGACCCAGCGCCTCAGGGATGGCCGACATCTTCAGCACACCCGGAGTGCTACCAGGAGCTGAGCATCCCTTCCCTGCAGGACAGATACTGTGCTGGCACCCCAGGGACCCTGGGGAGTGAGATGGCAGTCACCCTGCGAGGTGGAAAGAGAGTCAGGGGTGTGTGGGAGACAGGGGTGGGACAGCAGGGACACCCCAGGGTGGGTGGGGAAGGGAAAGAGCGAGGGGATGGAGAGAGAAACAGAACAAGGAAATAAAGAAGGATGCCCTTCCCTCCCACCATGCATGGCCACCAGATCCCACTGAGCCCAGCACTGCTGAGCAGAGTCTTGTGTCCTTGTTACCTCCAAGGCAGCACCACTACCTCCTGAGCAATGTCCCAGCACCTCCAGAGCAATACCTCTGTCCTTGTCACCTCCTGAGCAATACCTCTGTGGCCCCTTCTCCTCCAGAGCAACTCCTCCGTGTCCCCGTCACCTCCAGTGAAATACCTCCGTGTCCTTGTCTCCTCCACAGCAAGGCCTCTGTGTGTCCCACAACCTCCAGCACAATGTATGTGTCCTTGTCACCTCCAGAGCAATTCCTCTGTATCCTTATCTCCTCCACAGCAATGCCTCTTTGTCCTACTACCATCTCCAGAGGCATCTTTGTGCATCTCTATCACTCCCCGAACAATTCCACCATGTCCTTGTCACCTTCAGAGCAACGTCTCTATATCCCAGCAATGCCTTTGTTCTCCCAGCAGTCACCACTTTCTCTCCCCCACCACGAAACTGTGGTGAAGGTTGCAGGCTGCAGCTTCCTGGCACAGGTAGCTGCAGCTGCAGTTCAACAACGTGACCTCCCAGCTGAGCTCAATTTAGCAGATGGCTTTGCAAAAAACAATAAAAAGCACAACAGGGCAAGCAGTGAGTTTCTTCTCCCCTGGAAGAGTGATATTGAGTTATATTGATCCCCTCTTTTATATTTTAGAAGGGATAAAATCCAGAAGCCTGTTCCAAAAATGTTACTTGAGCCACACTGGAACTGGGTTGAGATTTGCCTTTGGTTAGAAAAGCATTTAATAGAGCATGGGGATCTTGGATGATCCAAATGGATTCAGAATGTTTCTCATGTGTCTTTTGGATTGTGAGTCAGGCAAGGCTTGCACAAAGGAGGGTTTGCTCTGAGTTGCTTTCTTGTCTTCTCTGGCCATGCACTTGGGCTGAGGCTGGTCAAACTCAGCTCTTGTAACCCCTGCAAGTCTCAGCCTGGCCACTGGCTTCCCAGGAAAGCCGTGAGCTTTGCACAGAGCCAGAGAGAACCAAAAAAACCCACCAGTACAGCTGGATGCATGGAACAAATTCAAGTTTGCAAGGAGCTGTTCCAAACAGCAGGATTTTGAGTTCGAAGTTAAAAAACAATTAAAAAAAAATGTTCAAGTATTGAGCCACTTCTGAGCAGGAGCCTCAGCTGAGCTCAGCCCTCGAGTTACTGATTAAACAGCCAAGAAGCTGTTTGCAAACTGGAACGTTGCAGCTCTTGTACATGGCTACAACATGGAAAAGTTTGGGGCGGGGTGGGGAGAGAGGGTATGTGGAGGGGACAGGGTGCCCAGAGGAAGGTCTCTCTGGCTCTGACCTCTAAAGGGGTGAGGAGCAGACCTGGAGCGATGGGCTGAGGGCAATGGGATGAGGTTTAACAAGGCCAAGGGCCGGCTCCTGCCCTTGGGCCACGCCAACCCCAGGCAACGCTCCAGGCTGGGGCAGAGGGGCTGGAAAGCTGCCCGCAGGGAAAGGGCCTGGGGGGTTGGTGCCAGCAGCTGAAGATGAGGCAGCAGCGTGCCCAGGTGGGCAAGAAGGCCAGTGGCACCCTGGCTTGTATCAGCAGTGGTGTGGCAGCAGGCCCAGGGCAGTGGCCGTCCCCTGTGCTGGGCCCTGGTGAGGCCGCAGCTCGAGTGCTGTGTTCAGTGTTGGGCCCCTCACTGCCAGAGGGACACTGAGGGGCCGCAGCGTGTCCAGAGCCGGGCAGCGGAGCTGGGGAAGGGGCTGGAGCACAAGTGTGCTGGGGAGGGGCTGAGGGCCCTGGGGGTGTTCAGCCTGGACAACAGGAGCCTGAGGAGAGACATCATCACTCTCTGCAACTACCTGACAGGAGGCTGTGGCCACCAGGGGGCAGGAGGATCGGTCTCTTCTCCCCAGTAATGAATAACAGAAGAAGAGATGGCCTCGAATTGCACCAGGAGAGGTTTATATTGGAGCTGAAGAAGAACCCTTTCCCTGATTGGGTTCTTAGATACTGTCCCAGGCTGCCCAGGGAGGTGGTGGAGTCCCTATCCCTGGAGCTATTGCAAAGCCATGTAGCTGAGGTGCTTCCAACCCAAATCAGTCTAGGGTTCTAGGAAGATGGCAAGAAAAACATGCAGCAGATTGCTGCTTGCAGGAACCCTCTCTGAGGTCAGCTTCTGAGATTTTCTTTCCTCATTTCTCTTTATTAGGATTTGCACAGCACTTAGAGGTGTCTTGACTGTAATTACAGCCATATGTGAGCTTGAGTGCTGCCACCCGTGAGCTTCATCTGTTTAAAGCAACTCTCCTGAGTCACTGGTACAAAAACACGTGCTGTGTCGCCTGGCACTTTTGGGGCTGTACAGAGGGATTTGGCAGCAGTGCAACATGTGGACTACAGGAAAGACATTGAGGTGCTGGAGCATATCCAGAGGTGAGGAACAAAGCTGGTGAAGGGGCTGGAGAACAAGTCCAATCAGGAGGGGCTGAGGGCCCTGGAGGCGTTCAGCCCGGAGAAGAGGAGCCTGAGAGGAGACATCATCACTCTCGGCAACTCCCTGACAGGAGGTTGTAGTGAAGTGGGGGGTAGTCTCTTCTTCCCAGTAATGAATGATAGAGGACAAGAGGAAATGGCTTTGAGTTGCCCCAGGAGATGTTTAGATTGGAGCTGAGGAAGAGGTTTTTCCCTGAGAGATTTGTCAGCCCCTGCCCCAGGCTGCCCAGGGAGCTGGTGGAGTCCCCATCCCTGGAGCTATTGCAAAGCCATGTAGCTGAGGTGCTGAGGGACATGGGTTAGTGGTGGGCTTGGCACTGTGAGGGGAGGGGATGGACTAGAGGAACTTAAAAGACTTTTCCAACCAAAATGATTCTATGATGCCCCAGACTTTGTTTTCCAGGTTTCTCCAAGGCAACAGGGAAACAGGCTTTGCATCCCCATGGCTGTGATGGGATGCTGGGATGCAAACTCTTGTCCCTGAGCAAGGCAGGAGGGCTGAGTTGGGCTCCCTTGCCTCTGACAGGAGGCCACACAGGTCTCAGGCCACACAGAGAGGATCTTGCAGCAACCCATATCCTTTGCAGGATGGCTTTCTGCAGACTGTGCCTTTTAGCCAGGTTCCCTTCTCATGTGGGCTGTAAGGGTTGGTGGCCAAAGAAGGGACAATGAGAACATCCTCTCTTGCCTTGTTCTGTCTTTAGAGATGCTGAGGAAACCAAGGCCACCCCTGCAATCGTGTAGCATACAAGTATGAGCAACATCAGACCACATCCACGCTGCGGTCAGACAGCCTCCTGCTGTGCTGGACAGAGCATTTGCTGCTTAACCAGGCTCAAAAAGTATCAGGGTCAAACAAAATTAACAACTCCCCCAACCCTGCCCAGCAGCAAGTGCAGAGATGATACTCAGATCTCCTTCAAGGCATCCCTAAAGTGGGCTAGGATCATAGAATCACAGAATTGTTTTATTTGGAAAAGACTTTTAAGCTCCTCAAGTCCACTCCCTGTCCTCACAGTGCCAAGCCCACCACTAACCCATGTCCCTCAGCACCTCAGCTACACGGCTTTGCAATAGCTCCAGGAATGGGGACTCCACCACCTCCCTGTGCAGCCTGGCACAGGGGCTGACAATGCTCTCATGGAACAAGTTCTTCCTCAGCTCCAATCTAAACCTCCCCTGCTGCAACTTGAGGTCCTTTCCTTTTGTCCTGTCATTCATTACTGAGGAGAAGAGACCAACTCCCATCTCACCACAGCCTCCTGTCAGGGAGTTGCTGAGAGTGATGATGTCTCCCCTCAGGCTCCTCTTCTCCAGACTGAACACTTGCAGGGCCCTCAGCCCCTCCCCAGCACACTTGTGCTCCAGCCCCTTCCCCAGCTCCGCTGCCCGGCTCTGGGCTCCAGCCCCTCAGTATCTGCCTTGCACAGAGATGCCCAAAATGGAACACAATGTTTGAGCTGTGGTCACACCAGCCCCAAATACAGCAGGACAATCACTTCCTTATAAAAGGTTAGGACCGAAAGAGCTCTCCTGCCAGAAATATTTGAAATAAAGATCCTTTTTTTGCTGTAATAGCTGAAAAGTTGTTCCTGCATCCTCTGGTTTTCCAAGGGACCATTGCAGGGGGGTATTGGGGTGGAGATGAGGGCTTGGAGCTCAGCTCTTGGCTTAAACCGGCAACGGCTGACCTAGGAAGCATGCTGGCATTTCTCAGGGCACATATCAGGAATATTTTTGTCTGGCTCTTCCTTTTCACCACTTTCTCTTCATTTTCTACTTTCTTCCTCCACTCTCATTCCTATGACATGTTCCCCCTGCTCTCTCAGTGAGCTCAGGGGACCAGGATGGGGCTGCGTGTCCTCTCTGTGTCCATACCCTGATGAGCAACGCAGAGAGCATCACATGGATAACAGCCCACAGAGAGCATCCTACTTCCCGTGAGCAGCTCCTTTGAGCATCGTGGCCAGAGTTGGCCTGGGCTGGAGGCAGCCAGAATGACCAAGGGCTCATTCTGTGTTTTGATGTCCCCTCAGTCCCATTGTGACCACAAAGGAAAGCTCTGTCCTCTCCAGCCAAGCCCCCCACAGTCTGCCATCTCCCTGCACACCTGAGGCTCCTGCTCTGCCCTTGCACATCCCTGCCTTGCCTGGGCCAAGACCCAAATAAAGCCAGGAAGGCAGTGCCTGCACCCTGCCTGCACTCAGTACTAGGTCCCCAGGGCCATTTGGCTGGAGGGGGAAGTGCCCATATGGACCTGGACGTTGACTGCCTCTTGGCTTCAGGTCTGGAGAAGGGGCTCTGACCACAGCTCAAGTGCCCCATAGCCCCCCTCCCTCCCCTCCAGTGCTGGGACACATCCCATGGGAATCTAGCTCTGTCCCCAGTGGGGATGGCCATGTTGGACCTGTGACGCAGCCTCAGATGGGCACATGGGGTTGGAGTAGCCCAGAAAATGAAACTGAGAGCTTCAACCATTGCCACTACCACCAACATCCCTTCACTACAGCCTCTGTGTCCCCTCAAAGGCAGCCCCTGTTGCCTTCTCCTGTGGGTGACACCCCAAAAAGGTCTCCACAGCAGCTCAGAGCTCCTTCCCGTCCCGTGCCCCAGCACAGCCCCAGACCAGGAAGTTTTTTCCAGTCACTCTCACACTCTCAAAAAAAGTTTGGTGCCCCAGGGGGTTTCTTCCTCCAGCCTCACCCCAAACCTCAGACACACCTGGGATGATGGCTGCAGCTTCAATCCTGCCCCAGGGATCACCTGAAACCCTCCCCCCTACCCGAGTCCCTTCCCCAAATCAATGTGACGAGTTTGCACGTGCCCAGCCCCGTGCCCACCTCCTCAAGGTGATTGTCTCGCTCCCACCATGGCACCCCCGGGGCACAGAGGGAAGGGGGAGAGCAGGAGCCAAATGGCACTTACAGAGAGGCAGCTGTCCCCTCTGTCCCCGCGCTGAGCCGGCGCTGCCAGAGCCGCCGCTTCCTGCTGCCGCTGCCGACAAGTGTGCGCAGAGGCATTTATTTGCATAGCACTCAGGCAGGGCCCACGCGCAGACACGCTCACCCACGTGCCTCAGCCCATCGCAGAGATGGGGAAACTGAGGCACAGCTCAACCAACCCGGCAACGGTGTGTGTGATCCTGGAGCAGGGTGCTGGGTGAAGGCAGAGGACAGAACAGGCAGCTCGCAGCCCCCCTCCCGTGCAAACCCCAGTGCTCAGCTCTCACTGACAGATGCCACAACCCCGGGGCTCCCCCAGCCCAGCCTGAGTCACCCCCAGGAACAGCATTCCTCAGTGGCATGGGACAGGGGAAAGGCAGGGCCTCAGCAGGCAGGGCTGCCTTCTCTGCCCCAAGCCCTTCCCCTATCTATGCAGCTATTTAAATGACTCATTACTTTATTACTCTGGTTCCCAGGGGGAATGGGGGGGGGGGGGGGGGGCGGAACAGACAGGCTCTCTGTTTGGCACCTCCACCACTCTCCACTCCTGCTTCCACACTGAAACCGGTGAGTTTCCACCATATAAATCAAAGCGGGGATGGGTGCTCTCCAAGAGATCCAATCACATCTCTACACTCCCTGACTTAGTTCTCCTTCCCCATATCTACCCCCAGTCTGCCTTACCCACCTCCCATCCATCACTTCAGCCCTGTCCCCAGCGGGCAGGGGAGAGTAGGGTTTTGCCTCCCCACTTCAGATCCTGGGTAGCTACAGAGGGCTGGAGGGCTGGTAACACAAAACCACAACTCAGGTTGTTGTTGAGACCTCCCTGATAGCTGGGAGCAGAGATCCAGTGAGATCTGAGCCTTTGCTGTGGGGTATAACACCAGCTGTCCTGCCTCCTTGCACATCCCATCCCTGGTGATCCATCCCTTGTCCCGACATCCTACCAGTGAGGTTCATCCCTGTGGGATTTCATGCCAGCAGGTCCCAGTGCAACCATTGGGCAGGCCCAGAGAGTCATGGGGAATGGAGTTAAATCCAGCTGTCATCAGTGGTGTTCCCCAGGGCTCAGTGCTGGGGCCTGTTGTGTTTAACAGCTTTATCAATGATCTGAACGAGGGATCGAGGGCACCCTCAGCCAGTTTGCAGATGACACGAAGGTGTGCAGGAGTGTAGATTTGTGTGAGGGCAGGAAGGCTCTTCAGAGGGCCCTGGCCAGGCTGGAGCCATAGGCTGAGGGCAATGGGATGAGGTTTAACAAGGCCAAGGGCCGGCTCCTACCCTTGGGCCACAGCAACCCCAGGCAACGCTCCAGGCTGGGGCAGAGGGGCTGGAAAGCTGCCCACAGGGAAAGGGCCTGGGGGGTTGGTGCCAGCGGCTGAAGATGAGGCAGCAGCGTGCCCAGGTGGGCAAGAAGGCCAGTGGCACCCTGGCTTGTATCAGCAGTGGTGTGGCAGCAGGCCCAGGGCAGTGGCCGTCCCCTGTGCTGGGCCCTGGTGAGGCCGCAGCTCGAGTGCTGTGTTCAGTGTTGGGCCCCTCACTGCCAGAGGGACACTGAGGGGCCGCAGCGTGTCCAGAGCCGGGCAGCGGAGCTGGGGAAGGGGCTGGAGCACAAGTGTGCTGGGGAGGGGCTGAGGGCCCTGGGGGTGTTCAGCCTGGAGAAGAGGAGCCTGAGGGGAGGCCTTGATCTCAGCAAGTCTCTGACAGGAGGCTGTAGAGAGGTGGAGATCAATCTCTTCTCCCCAGTAACGAATGACAGAATAAGAGGAAATGTCCTGAAATTGTCTCAGGGGAGGTTTAGATTGGAGCTGAGGAAGAACTTTTTCCTGAGAGGGTTGTCAGCCCCTGTCCCAGGCTGCCCAGGGAGCTGGTGGAGTCCCCATCCCTGGAGCTATTGCAAAGCCATGTAGCTGAGGTGCTGAGGGACATGGGTTAGTGGTGGGCTTGGCACTGGGAGGGGCGGGGGGGGTTGGACTTGAGGGTCTTCAAGGTCTTTTCCAATCTAAACAGTTCTATGACTCTGTGACATCTCTATCCCACCTCTTGTATACCTCTTTGCAATGAGGGGATTTTGTTTACTGTTTTAATTCACAAAATCTACTGAAATTTCACGCCCACAGTCTTTCCTAATGTTTAACTGGTCAAGGCAATCCTTATTTACATAGGAACAGGGCAAAGCAGCAAATCCAGTAGTTTAAAATCAGTGTATCTTCCTGCGTGCACTGCTGTCTGTAACTATGCTGCAGCTTCTCTCTGAAAGCACTTGCAGGATTTAAGGGCATCAAGAGATACTGGGCAGCGGGGGAGTGTGGCCCAGGGTTGAGAGCTGGCTGGGTAGCATCAGGCCAGGCCTGGGCAGGCAGTGCCAGGCAGGCTGGGTACTGAGGGCTTCTCACGTGATGTTCCTGCAGAGGAAGCCTGCATTTCGCAAAGCAAAGGAAATGACACAGACTCTGGGCACTGATAACGTGCTGCCTGGGATGGGGGTTGGAGCAGGTACAGAGGCACTATCCCCTCTGTTAAGGGATCCCAAAACCCCCCAACACTCTCCACTGACAATCCCCATCCCTGGTGTAGCAGCTCCCCAGGACAGCCAAAACCCCCTCAGCAGATGATAAGCATCCTCTAGACCTCCTCAGCTCCCATTGCATTTCGGCCCAGCTGACACTCATCTTCAACAACATCATAGGATGTCTGGTCCTGTCTCCTCTGGGGGGATTATCCCTCTCCCAGACAGACATCCCCCTTTTTCAATGTGGTTGGATTTGGATGCAAAGATGGGCATGGATCGGCATCCCATCTCCCCCTGCATCTTGTCATCCCCCACATCCCATCTCTCACTGCATCTCATCTGCCCCTGTTACCCATCTCTCCCCACATCTCATCTGCCCCTGTTACCCATCTCTCCCTACATCTCATCTGCCCCTGTTACCCATCTCTTCTGACATCTTCCCCTGTATCCCACCACCCCACACATCTCCTCTGCCCTGTTACCCATCACCCCTCCACATCTCATCTGCCCCTGTATTCCATCTGCATCCCCATCACATCTCCCACCCCATCACTGTGACCATGACCTGGCCCCAAACAGCAGCTGAGACGGTTGGTACCAGTGCTGTGCTCCTGGGGAATCAGAAATCACACCCAGTGAGCCATCGTCAAAGCCCACGCGCAGCAGCTCAGCTGGGGGGGCTGACTCAGGCACGGGGGAAAAGATCTCCATGTTCCGGCACAGAGTAACTCTGTTTATCTGGAGCCAGGGACAGGATGAGGCAAGACCATCTGGGGAGGAACGGCTCAGCAGGAGAGGAGGATGGAGAGGTGCTGGGATGCTGCTGCAGGGCTCCCTCTGAGGGTGCACTGGGGCTCAGGGACACTCCAGCCTCACTTTTTTTGACCATGGCCCCTGGTCCTGTGAAAATATTTCCTCCCTGAGCCCCTGCTAAATGCTTCCAGCCACCTCATCACTGGGCAGGGGAGTCCTGCAGTCCTTCCTCAAGCATTCTGTGGGCCCCATGGTTACAGGGCAGGTCACAGCATCCTCTCCTTGGGACAGATTGGCCAGGTTTCAAGTGCAAGATTTGCTACATGAAGCCCTTCTGTTTCCACACTGAGGGAGATCTTTGTGCTGGAACTCCCTGACCATCACCCCTTGGCCATGCCAGAGCTATTGGCTTCTCCATGCTGCTCCAACTAGGAGCAATCCCACGGCTGCAGAGGGAAAAGACACCCCCACAAGCAGCTCCAGGCTTTGCAGGAAGAGAGAGGCCCACCCCAAATCCCTCATCTTTTATGCCAGCAGAGAAACAACTCACACCTGAGATAGAAAAGCTGCATTTTTATACTCCCCTGCCTGCAACTGCCAGGCACAAGAAGGATTATGGCCAGGCTCTGAAAAGGGGTTTCCAGCCCATACTACTAAGGGACTGAGGTCCCAGGGCCCCACAGACATCCTGTATCATGAGACTCTCATTATTCTTACAATTAATAATGTAACTTTCACTTGGTGAACAGGTTTTTTTTTTCTTGTACACCCACAATCAAAAATGGGTCCAATACAGCTCCAGCCAAGAACAATTCGATTGTGGTGTAAGAGAAAGTGTGAAATGTGCCAATAGCCTGAAACAGTTCCTAAAGTCAGATCTTGGGGACTCTGAAAAGAGTGAGACTTGAGACCCATTTGAGAGTGGTTGTAGGGGGGATGCTGGAGGGGCTTCTTGCTGTGGGATGATGCAAGAGGACAGAACTGAAACAGGATCCTCCAGCCAAGGGGTTGCAGGGGGCTGGGAGGGCTCAACCTCCCCACTAAACCAAACCACCTATAGTCATGCAAGAGCCATCAGGCTAAAAAAATAAGAACAAAGCCTCCCCGTGGGGAAGGGAAACAGCCTCCCAGGCAGAGGGTGGGCCTACTTCTGGGATAACCTTTCAACAGGAGAAAGAAGCAAAGCGGGTGAGGGCTTCCAGCATCATTTTTGGCACAGCAGGAAGCATCTTGGTCGCTAAGCATCCCGGTCACCAGGCAACCCCTGGGAACTGCTGCTACTGCTTGGTTTTGGGAAAGGAGGAGGGAAAGGAAAATAAAGGGTCTGAGGGAAGAAACAACCCCATACCTCTGTGTGCCAGGCTAGGAGGGAGCTGGCCCTGATGTGGCTGGCAGCACTGTGCCATAGCAGCCATCAAGGGTGCTTACACTAGTTCCACTTAGGACATTCATCTCAGCTTTCCAATGGAAACTCATCACCTCTAAAACTCCTGGCTAGGCTGTGACTTTTTTGCCAGGAATTTCCCAGGAAGGTGCCAAGCTGCAGCTCCTCCAAGGCCCACTCGAGCCCTTCCCCCACACCAACCGGGAATTTCAAGCTCCAGCTACTTCTCCAAAGCCTGGAAAAGCCCTCAGCTGTAGTCACACCACCCAGCGATGACTTCTCTGGGCAAAACTCATCAAACGTCAGCTTGGAAGTCACCTGCTTTGAATCTAATTTCCCTTTCCAAACTACCAGGCTCCCACCAAAGCCCTCAATGCCCTCAGTGGGTTCATTAACAGGTCCCACACCAATCTTCATATTATCTATACCATCCTTGATGGCTGCATGCTCGGCTGGGCTTGCAAAATGTGGGAAGTTTGCATTTCCCAGGGAGGGATTCAGTTCGGTCTGGGGGGAAATTAATTGCTGTCATTCAATTAGGCATTTTATTTTCTAGCTCGTCAATCATTTCTAGCAGCTACCACGCTGCTGCAAGAACGGCCCACCACCAAACTGAAAAGTTTGGACCCTTTGCAAAGTTTTGGTTTTTGCCCTTTAACAAAGTTTTCAACCTTTTCCTCGGAAAGAGAAACATTTTAAAGATCATTTGTAAAACATGAAGTAAGCCAAATGAGTCTCCAAGGTGCTTTCAACTCTCTGCCCACCTCACCCAAACTGCAGACTCACCAGCTGAGGCCAAACCCACGACTCTCTTCAACTCACTTCCCTTTATTCTCCTTCAGCTCCCCCAAACCGGGTGATTTCAAAACTTTTGTCAGCGTGAGGTCCCTAATTTTTTAACTTCAAGGTTTTCTTTTGCTGTGAGCTGCAGGTCCCAGCAGGGACAAAGGCAGCTTTGGTTCACATCACCCCAGCAATGCTCTCACCTGAGGAGAAGGCAGAGAATTCCATGCTGTCTCTGCAAGGGGAGGGTTTGGGGATGGGGAGAGTGATTTCCCATCTGAAATCGCTGCGTGGTTCAGCCTTTTGGAGGGAAAACCAGGCAGCAAAATGCTCTGATTTCTGCCAGGAGGAAATTCCCTGTTTGCTGGAAGCAGCCCTGACAGGGCCCCATGGGGACAGGCCAGATTCTGGGCATGCAGGCAGGTATTTTGCCTCTGGCTGTAGTGGCAGAGGAAAGTGAAGGTGATCCCACTCCTCCTCCTTCTCTCCACTGTGCTGTGTTGTGGGTCAGAGCCCCAGGTCAGCCTCCAAGCCCTGCGGCCTAGCACCCAGCCTTCCCCCAAGCAGACTGGGCCACAGCAATATCTGGCTGGAAGGGTGAAGGAAAAGGCTACTAAGAGCCCACCGCATCTGGAGAGAAGAGATTGAATATTCTGTACAGTGTTGGCCTCCACACTCCATGAGAGACACTGAGAGGCTGGAGCGTGCCCAGAGCTGGGCAACGGAGCTGGGGAAGGGGCTGGAGCACAAGTGTGCTGGGGAGGGGCTGAGGGCCCTGGGGGTGTTCAGCCTGGACAACAGGAGCCTGAGGGGAGACATCATCATTCTCTGCAACTATCTGACAGGAGGTTGTGGCCAGTGGTCAGTCTCTGCTCTGGAGTAATGAATGATAGGACAGGAGGAAATGGGCTCAAATTGTGCCAGGGGAGGTTTAGATTGGAGCTGAGGAAGAACTTGTTCCTGAGAGGGCTGTCAGCCCCTGTCCCAGGCTGCCCAGGGCTGTGGTGGAGTCCCCATCCCTGGAGCTATTGCAAAGCCGTGTAGCTGAGGTGCTGAGGGACATGGGTTAGTGGTGGGCTTGGCACTGTGAGGGGAGGGTTTGGACTCGAGGATCTTAAAGGTCTTTTCCAAACAAAACAATTCTGTGATTCAGGGGACAAACAGAACTCTCCTGCTTCAATTACCAGGGCTGAAATCCAACATGGCAACCACCTCTCCAGCACAGGCTGTCACCCTGCAACCTGCCAGTCTAAGGATTCTTTTAAACCATCATTTTCAGGTTCTCCCCTGGATGAAATAATTCACACCTCCCCAAAAAATCCCATTTCTTTTCCCCAAGGGGAGCCCTGCTTGTGCCTTAGAGTGGCTCATTGCTCAGACAAGCTGCCGCCTCAGAATCTGCAGCACTTCCTTCTCTCTGCAGTGTCTTTCTGTGCAGCGGGGCTATCCCAGTTCAGCCTAGCACACCAGCTAACTTGCCTTACTGGTGGTTACAGTCGGGGAGAAGCCTCCCCTGCTGCTGAGGACATGGCTGCTAGGATTTTTCCCTGTAGGAAACAGAGTTCTGCTAAACATTTAGCATGAAACATAGCAGAACACCCCAAAATGAAAAGGCCAACCAAGACCTGGTGAGGTCTCCCCAAAGGGCTGATGGGAGCCACGTCTCCGACACATCATGTTCCTCTTCCCCCTTTGAAACCACTTCCCCAAAGGGAACTGGGTGGCCTGGCTGTAATGCCACAGCAGCCACCAGCCCTGGTTCTCCCTGCCCCAAAGAAGCTGGGAAAAAAATTATTTTTCACCCTGTTTTTACCCAGGGCGATGCCTCACTGGGGTTTTTGCACTGGGCATCCCAAGTTTTACCGCTCTGCCTCACTGGAGGAGATGTGGGTATCACACAGGGTGAACAGTTGCTGCCACCACACCAACTGGAAACACAAAGAAGGCTTTACATGAAAGGTTCCCAGCTCCGTCTACCCCTTCATGAGTAATAACTATGCCAGGGAAAAAAAAAGCAAAATGATTCAGATGCTGTTTTCCCAGCCCCCAACGCCTGGAAGGAGCTTGATGTTGAATATTAATAATAGCTGAGTGTGAAGGCATGGAAACACAGAGCTTGGAGGTAGTGGCACTTGTGCCCCTGCACGCTGGACGTATGCAGCATGTGCAAAGCATATTTGGCAAAGATGAGGAGACCATACATCCTTCCTTTGCAAGACTGGGAGTTGTAAATCAGGGCTGTAAACCCAAATCTGAAGTGTGATCCATATCTTGATGGTGCCCTTCCCTGCCTGGCACCTGGTTCTGGTTCTTGCTATGAGGATATGTCACCTGCAGCCGTGATGAGGTTAACTGGCACCATTTCCCCTGCCAGCAGAGCCCTCAGAGGTGATTCTGTCCATGGGACTGTTCCTGGGAAGTTCTTGCATCCCACAAATCCCCCATGTCTCCCCTTCCCCAGGGCTTCCTCCAGCACCAAGACAGCAAGGAGAGGTATGTGACAGTGGCAATGGGACACTACAGCTGGCTGTCCCCTACCCAATAGACCTCAAGGCCCCCACCGCCACCTCATTGTGGCAATACCTCTGTGCCAGGCACAGTTTGGGGTCAAGACAGGGGTGGAGGACCCTTGCAGCATCACCCTGCTCACAAAGCCCCTCAGGACACTCCAGGCTCAGGCCCATCTTCCTGCACTGACCTCGCACTGCCAAGCCCACCACTAAACAAAGTCTCTCAGCACATCATCTATGTGTCTTTTTATCTCCAGGGATGGTGTTGGTACCCACTGCCAGTGCAGGGCACTCACCTGGCCTTCCCCAGCTGCTGCATGTCACCAGTTCCCTGACACCTCCTAGGGACATTCCCAACCCCATACATCATCTCAGAGCCCCTCAAACCCTGTCCAACTCTAGCCAAGCCATCAGACATCCCCTGGATGTCCCTCTCCCCAGGTGATGAGCACATCCCAGGGGACCCTCCAGCTGATGATGCATCCCCAGCTCCATCCAGCCCTGGGGCAAAGCACACAGGGCTGTTGCATCAGCCCCCTCGGACTGCAAGGCTCCTGTCTCTGGTTTTCCATGCCGTGCCGTGCCATGTCGGTGAGCTCCGGTATGGCACGTTGGCTGGCAGGAACCACCCTGCCGTTGGGCAAACATTGACGCCAAGGCAAGAGATAGCAGAGCTCAGGCACCTCCCGCTCCCCAACTGCGGGGCAAGGAGCGCCAGGGTTGCCCTGCACCCTGCCCTTGTGTCTCCACACTCCCCAGCCCTCCTTCCACATGTGTCACCCCCCCATGCACAGCTGAGAAACGGGCAGGCTGGGGAGAAAGCACCCGCCCCTACCCTCAGCTCTCTCCTTCGTCCGCCCCTTAGCACCCAAGTGTGTCCCCGAAAGAAGCCAGAGAGTCTCACCTTGGTGGGAGCTGCCTTTGCCCCCTGCTCCTTGCCTTGGGGGTGTCTTCGGTGGGGAGGGATTGTCCCCGTGGGTGTGTGTCCCACGGGCTGGCACCGGTGGTTGAAACCACTCCTCCCCAACACCCGCTTCCGGAAAGGGCTCGTTGGGGCTGGCGGGTGCTGCCGACACCGAAGAGGAGGAAGAGCAGGGCGAGGAAGGCCCCAGGACCCCTCACCTGCCCACTCAGCCTTCCCCACCTCTGTTCCGCGGGCAGGTTGGGGCAGGTCTCGGGATCGGTCAGGAATTTGGGCAGGGAGCCCAAGGCAGCCGACGTTGGGGCTGGTCCTGCTCGTGTCTGGGAGGAGCTGTCAGGCAGCAGCGAGACCCTGCTCTAGGGGTACCCCCCCACACACCAAAACTGCAGCAGCCCCAGCACTGTGGAGGAACCCTAAGCAGGAAGGAGGATGGCGCAAGAGCCGCCGGGTCACAGTGCAGCCGTCCGGCACCGCCACACCCCCAGGCCACAGCAACACCTCCGTGCTCCTGGGGTGCAGCTCCCCTTACAATGCTCACTTTAGTGCTCCCCTGAGGACCCCCTCCACGACCAGATATCCACCCGGGTCCCCAGAAGACCCATCTCTGACCCCAGGGCTCTGCCAAAATGATTTGGGCAGCACTGTGGATGCCAAGGGGCTGAGGAAGAGCTGGAGGAGGAGGGGAGTAATGGGAGTGTATCCTGTGCCCCCTACCCCACGGCAGCCACCTTGCTGGGGGGGATGGTAGGGGGCACCTCTGTGCTGAGCAAGAATAAGGAAACAGTGATGTGAAGCTGGTGAGGCAGTTCCCCAGACCCTGGGCAGGAGTTTGCAGGGTCCTAGGGAGCTGTAGCCCCTGACAAGCATCTCCCTAACAGGTCACAGGGGGGTCCCTCCCTGCATGGGCATCCCCTGCCTTGGAGAGGTCTTCAGGTCTCACCCCGTCTCCTTCCCACCCCATACTCCCCCACTTAGCTCCCTCTCCTCTCGTGCTGCCCCCAAACTATCCCTTCCCCCCTCGCCCCAAGATGTGATGCCTGGGAGTGACTGATGCTACACCTGGACACAGCCCCCTCCTGCTACAGCTGCTGGAAGGTAGTCAGAGCATCCCCACAGCACTCTCCAGCAGCTGGGCACAGAAGGCAAGCAGCACCTCCTTACACCCCAAGAGATCAAAAAGCTTTTGGGCATAAGCAAGACCCTCTTAGGGGCCAGGAGAGCTTCAAATGGACACGGGCCAACTACTCTGTTCCCAGCCCAGCCACCAGCAGTGCCCGGAGCTCCCGCAGCAGCTCTCCCACGCACAGAGCAGCGCTGACAGCCTGCGCCCACTCTCCTGCCCAAGCTATTTAAATGCCTAAATACCATCAAAAGGGATGGAGCTACTTCTGCATACCTTGGTGTGGGGCAGGAGGAGGCAGCCGGAGAGAGACAAGAGAGACCACCAGCCCTGGGGACCCCTCTGCTCGCTGCTGTGGCTCTATGGAGCTGGGCAGCTCCGTCAACCCTACACATCCCTTTCCTCTACATCTCTTTCCTCCTCCATCCCCTCTCACTGGTCCCGTATCGCCAAAGCACTCCCGAAAAGATGCCAGGGCTCCACACGAGTTTGGGAGAGACCCTGGCATGCTACCTCCCGTGCCCTGGTCAGCACAGCCCCTAGGGAGCAAGGCAGCCCTTTTCCCCCTCCCAATCCCTGCCCAAAAATTAACCCAAGAGGTACCCCCCCCGCCCCTTCCCCCCAGCAGATTCAGCTCCGTGACTTACAGGAAAGCTGATTGAACAGCCTGCTGAGCCATCCCATGCTCCTGCACCGAGGGCGAGCTCGTAGCTACGAAACGCGCGAGAGAAATAGGTTCTCCCCCCTCTCCCCCCCCCGCCTCCCCCCTTTCCCCAAACCACCCTCTTCATTGGCACAGAGAGAAACGATCAAATCTGACGGGGTTTATTAATAGCACCTCTCCCATCGCTAGGGAGAGATGCTTTGGAAAAAGCTCCGAGCATCCCAGCGCAGGGCTGCTCCAGGGAGAGAGAAAAGCACCAACTTACTTTTGCCAGGGAGCAGGGCTGGGGCCGGAGGGTCGCGGTGATGGAGGAGGAGGACAGAGGTTGCAGCTCCAGAGCCACCAGCAGATGTTTTGGGGTACCAAGAAGACGCAGAAGAAGTTGCGTCACGCCGGGAGTCGTGTAGAAGATGAAAAAGAGGGGAGACAATAACAGGAGGGACGGTTGAGGGTGTCCTCGGAGCCGGGAGGGTTGGATGGACGGGTCCCCCGCTCCCTCGAAGTGGGTAGAGGATGCTGCAGGTCATTGCTGCCATCTTGAGGCCACTCGACCCGAGCTGGAGAAATACCTTCTGCCCACCCCCGCAGAACCCCAAGAAGTGTGAGGCCCTCATAATCCAGAGCAGGTTCCAGCAAAGCAACTATTTTGTTACTTACTTTGATAATCAATCTTGATTTCCTTTTTAGGGGATGAAAAATCCTTTTCCCAAGTGATTCAGGCCCAAATTGAAAACAGTAGGAGTAAGGTGGGTGGGTGGGTGTCTGCAATGTGGGGTAGTAGAGCAAGATTCATGAAGCTTGAATAGTTTTTGGCAGCTGTCACTAGGAGCCAAGACAAATAGTAGCAATGCAGTGCACCCAAAAACGATCATCACCACCTGTGTGAGCACTAGGGGGTTCCCCTGTGGGGTAATCTCTGCCAGCACCCCATCTCTGCTCAGCCCTTGGAAGCAGGAGAGTCAGGCCCTAAGGTTGGCACCTGTGGCACCTCCAAAGGGGCCAAGCAGGAGATGGTTGGGTTATCCTAGAAGGTCAATAGGGTCCTCCACAAATTACCTGCTGACGCATCCATGCTCATTGACCCCAACTCAGCCTGTGCCCAGAGACTCTGGACTGTCCTCCCTTGCCCAGCCCAGCCATCAGCCTCCTGGTGCCCTGGTCCAGCCTCAATGGGTTCACTCAGCCCAGCGGAGCTGAGACCCTGCCAGGGGCTTGGAGTAACCCCAAATCCCTTCCCCAACACCCTCTTTGCGAGGATGCCTTTTGGTTCTGATTCCTGGCCCAGGCAAATAAGTGCCCTCTGAATAAGTGCTCATGGGGTCCAGGTTAGACATGAAGGAGATGCAGACCTGGAGAAGCAGGACTGTGTCCAAGTGAGGGACCTGCTCTCCAAACCCTGGGATCAGAATGATGGATAAGTCTGAGCTGACCATGACTGGCTGCCCCAGGGCAGTGGGACAACCCCTCCTTCTCCATCTGGCGCTGCTGGTGGCAGGGTTGGAAAGGTGGTGGCCCATGAGGTGTAGAGGAAGAAATCTTTGGCTTCAGCGCTCACCCGCCTCCAGGATGTGGGAACTGGTGGCATTGCCTCTGCTGTTGTCATGGGGTTGCCATGGTATTTGTATCTGCAGTTGCCATGGAGACAGGAGGAGGCTGGGAGCAGGAGGGCTGCTGCCAGGATTGCCAGGATGCTTCACAGGCCCCACACTGAGGAGTTACAGGCCTGACCAACTACTGTTTCCCCAGGTCCCTCTTGCTCTTCCTGAAGAGCAACGTGACCTTCCCAGAGAGCAGAACCTCCCTGATGGGAGTCTGCTACAAGCGGCTCTGCTGCTGCTGCGTATCCTCTCTCCTTCCTGGGTGGGACAGGAGCCAGAACTGAAAGTCATCCTCCCAATAAGGGTGTCAGGGAAGGACATCAGGGTTGCTCCAAGCCCCTGGAAGGTATTCAGCTTCATTGGACTGAATCATAATGGTTGGAAAAGATCTTTAAGGTCATGAAGTCCAACCACTCACGTCATACTGCCAAGCCCACCACTAAATCGTGTCCCTCAGCACTTCATCTGTGCATCTTTAGTGAACTCACTGAGGCTGGACCAGGACACCAGGAGGGTGATGGCTGGGCTGGATGAGAAGAGGACAGCCTAGGCTCTGTGGGCACAGGCTAAATTGGGGTCAATGAGCAGGGATGTGTCAGTAGGAAATTTATGGATGACCCCATCAGCTTCTTAACATGTCTCCTGCTTGGCCCCTTTGGAGGTGCCACAGGTGAAAGAGCTCCAGGACTCAGTGAGCCAAGCAATCTCCTTCCCAGGGACTGTGAGACAACAAAATAAGAACAAATCCAGTTCCATCTTGGAAGCTTTCCTGCTAATTAATCCTCAGGGCCTGATCCCCCAACCCCTTCCAACTCTGAGAGCCCGACTCTCCTGATTCCAAGGACTGAGCAGAGATGGGGTGCTGGCAGAGATTACTCCACAGGGGAACATCCCAGTGCTCACAGGGTTGGTAATGATCGTTTTTGGGTGCACTGTGCAGGCTCTCAGCTCCACTGGGCTGAGTGAACCCATCACGGTTGGACCAAGGCACCAGGAACAGGATGGTTGTTCCTCAATCAACTGAAAGCTCACTTTCTTTAGGTTTGGGGTTCTGACAATGCTTTTCACCTTCAAGATTATGGATTCTTTCTACTCGGGCTTGGTCACTGAATCCCAGGCTGCCATCAATCTTGTTCTCTCCAGTTCCTCTGCACTGATGAGCCACAGTAATGCATCTCCTGGTCGGGCAATCACCCAAAAAACATGCAGATTAGGAAATCATCCTTAGTATGCCCAGAGTCTACTGGACTGCTTGAAAGTGTTTAGGCCAATTTTGCAGAAGTCCCATAGTAGGATCAGGTGAAGGAAAGGAAGGGTTGGGGCAGCATCACTGGAGTCATGGGAGTGCTCCCAAAAGACTCATTGGAGGGATATTCAGAAACAAGGATGGAGCAGGGACCTGGGATGGTGCAACTAGGGACATACCAGCCCATCCTAGGGTGTCCCCTCACCAGCACTGTCCCTGACACCCATGCAGCCCTGGAGGTCACTGCCATCTGTTCCTGCAACAACTGAAGATCTCTCAGGGCTCTCAAGCCTCAGATGGATGGGTGGGTGAGAGGCTTGGTGGCAGTGGGAGGTTTCAATTTGGGATTGAGAATAATTTCTTCCTTAAGAGGGTTGTCAGCCCCTGTCCCAGACGACCCAGGGAGATGGTGGAGTCCCCATCCCTGGAGCTATTGCAAAGCTGTGTAGCTGAGGTGCTGAGGCACATGGGTTAGTGGTGGGCTCAGCAGGGTGAGGGGAGGCGCTGGACTCAAAGATCTTAAAGCTCTTTTCCAACCAAAAGAACTCCAGGATTCGGCCGCCTCTAGGAGCTGGGAACATGCAGCATGTACACTGCCAGGATGTTGCCACGTGACATGGTTTAAACCCAGCTGGCAACAACCAAATCATACAGTGACTCATTTGCTCCTCCCCATCTCGACAGGATGCAGAGAAGAATCAGAAGCAGGTAAAGCTTTGTGGGTTAAGATAAGGACAATTTAATAGAACAACTGTCATGGTTCATGGCCAGACAGCAACAAAGCACCATGCAGCTGCTCTCTCCCCTCATACACACCCACCTTCTGTAGCATGGCAGTAGCTCCAGCAAGATGGGAGGGGAAGAGATCACCAAGGGCCTTGTGGATGGAGACCAAGGCAGGAAGGGCTCACCACCAATTACGGTTCCGGGCAAAAGAGATTCAATGACTTAGGGAAGGACATTAAGAACAGTTTAATCTACCGCCAACTAGAAACTGAACAGAAAGTGAAAAATAAACAGAGCAGGACAATGAGAAAAATACAACCAGCATTTTAAGATATTCCCCTTTCCTCCTGGGCTCAACTCCCTCCTCAGCAGCACAGGGGTGCAGGGAATGGGGGATGCAGTCAGTCTATCAGAGATGGTCTCTGTTGCTTCTTTCTCCTCAGAGAAAGAGGACTCTTCACATCCTTCCCCAGCTTAAACATAGGGTCTCTCCCACGGGATACAGTCCCTAACAAACCTCGGCAGGGCAAGTCCTTCCCTGGTGCTGCAGCTCCTCACAAACCCCCAACATCGCCCTCCCACAAATTCACAGCCCCTCTGGCCACAGTCACCCCCGGCATGGGGTCCCCCATGAGCTGTCAACGAATCTCAGCTTCAGCATTCCCGTCCATGGATACAGGGGGAGGACAGCCCCCATCTCCCCACAGGGCACAGGGGAGCCTCTGCCCCAGCACATCTCCTCTTTCCGTCCCTCGCTGACCTCAGGGTCCACACTGGCACTCCTCTCTCGTCCAACCCAGACCACTTTTCAGAAAAGAAGGAAGAATCAGCTTCCTCTTCTTAAAAAGCGACAGCACGGGGACCCCATGGGCTCAGCCGCACAAGTGGGTCTGACCTACTGATGGGGAAAGTTGTGAGCAACTTCCTACGGGAGCCAGCACTGCAGCCCGCTCCGCAGCACCAGACACAGCTCCACACAACCCCACGACGACACGAACCAGGGGAGAACAAGCAGCCGCCAGGCCAGCAGACGGCCCCGGGAGAGGCGCTGCCCGAGGTCGCCGCTCTCCCCGCGCAGCGCGGCGCTCGGCCCCGACGGAGCGGCCGCAGCGCGCCCCGCAGCTCCGCTTGCACGCCCTGAGCGTTCCGTCGCACGGCCCGGCCCGGCGCGGCCACGCCCCCGCCCGTTAACCCCGCGGTCCGGCCGCGGCGCGCATGCGCGGGGCCGGCGTTGCCGGGCGACGGCGGGACGCTCCCGGCGCGGCCGCTGCCTCTGCGGGGCCAGACGGAGCCTCATGAGGCGCGGAGCGGCCGCGGAGGCCCCGGAGGGGCGGCGGGGCCTGGCCCCGGCCCTCAACGACACCCGGCCCGACGCCGAGGAGCGGATCGCCGCCCGCCGCCGCCGGATCGCCGCCCGCCTCGATGCCCAGCGCCGGTGAGAAACAGGGCTCGTCCCCACCGTGCCCCGCTGCGGTACCGGGCCCAGGCCCCTCCCTGCCCCAAGCCCGCACCGCGTCCAGCACCTTCTACCCAAACCCCCACTGTCTGCTCACAGCGAGTCTCCTCTTCCACAGACTGGCACTGGGGTTGACCCTCCCAGTGCAAGTTTTTAATCTGTCACCTCAAACTGGAAGGCAGTGCTGACCCCCCCCAGCCCCAGGACCAGCAGGGGCTCAGAGACTGTCACCATGTCTCAGAACATACCCACTGGAACCAGGACCCTGAGCACCCCAACCACCAAGAGCAGCTCTGTGGAGAAGGACCTGGAGTGCAGGTTGATAAGAACCTAAACATGAGCAGCAATGTGCCATCATGGGCAAGAAGGCCAATGGCATCCTGGGGGGTATGAAGAGAGTGTGGGCAGCACTTGAAGGAAGGTTCTCCTCCCCCTCTGCCCTGGTGAGGCCTCATCTGGAGTCCTGTGTCCAGTTCTGGGCTCCCCAGTTCCCGAGAGACGGGGAAGTGCTGGAGAGAGGCCAGTGCAGGGCTACCAAGATGCTGAGGGGACTGGAACATCTCAGTGAGGAGGAAAGGCTGCGGGACCTGGGGCTGTTCAGCCTGAAGAGAAGGCTTAGAAGGGACTTCATCAACACTTCTAAGTACCTAAAGGGTGGATGACAGGAGGATGGGGCAACACTTTTTCTGTAGTGTCCAGTGCCAGGACAAGGGGTAACAGGCACAAGCTGGAACCCAGCAAGTGCCAGTGGCACAGGAGGAGAAACTTGTTTGGTGTTGAGGTGAGGGAGCCCTGGCCCAGGCTGCCCAGGGAGGGTGTGGAGGCTCCTTCTCAGGAGGTTTCCAAAGCCACCTGGACACGTTCCTGTGCCCCCTGATGGAGGGGAATCTGCTTGAGCAGGGGCTTGTGCTGGATGAGCTCTGCAGGGCCACTCCCACCCTCACCATTCCATGATTCTACGAGCTTGCAGGGGTAAAGGACCTGACATGGCCTTGTCAGCCTTCATGAAACCCAGGGCCTCTCCCCAAACTAGCTGTGGGTCCCTGGCACCAGGCCAGGATCTTCCTGGATCTTCCCAAACGTGGAACTCATCAGCCACAGGACATCTGTTTCCCCACGGCAGGACTGAAGTCCTCTCCCAAACCTCTGCTGTCCCTTCTGGCTGGGTGGGATAGCACTGTAAAGTGACAGTATCCTGCTACCCTCTCCTGAGCTGGAGCTGGCTCAGGGTTCCCTCTTCACCCAGCCTGACGCAAACTAGGTCAGTAACTGTCATCTCCTCCCCAAAGCAGGAATTAAACACAAGGACATACCTGCAAATCCTGTTACCAACCCATGCAGCCAAACTGTACCTGGGTCACTAACATCCACTCCCATCCCAACCGGCTCATTTTCCCCTTCCTGGTCCCAGGGCCTTCCCTTTAGGCTGGATTCATCCCAAGCAACTAGGACGGGATTGGAGCCAGCCCTGAATTGACTCTGGACAGAAGCTGGCTCTCTTCATGGCCCCACAGCCACTTAAGGGCTTCCCTCAGACAGCCTCAGCCCCCTGCCCTCCTCCCTTCTGAGAAGCAAACAGGGACTGAGCCCTCCAGCCCTGTGCTGCAACAGTAACCAGCCCTGGGCTGCACTCCCAACTCCAGGAAGGGAAGCTCATACTCCATTTCCCTCAGGTATCTGTCCCACCCTTTCCTACCTCCTCTCTGCATCTGTGGAGACCTCATGGCCTGGGACTAAACCTACTAAGTGGAAGACAGAACAAAGTGTTCTGTACTGAAGCATGCAGTCTGGGCTGGCATCCTTGATCCAAGGCTGTCTCCAAGCATTGGGAAGGTGGTGTGGTATAAAACATTCCATCTTTTCCCCTTTTCTGTCCAGGGAGGCCCTTGGAGAAAATGCAGAGCCGGAGATGGCTGAGGAGGAGGAAGAGCAGAGAAGGAGCCACAAGCAGATTGAGGACAGTGGTCAGGTATGGCAGTAGGACAGGAAGGTCCTCTCAGGCCTTGACCTCTAGACATTTGTCTTTACCCTTCTTTTAGCTTTGTGCAGTGCTTAGTGTCACACAGGAGCATTTATGTGAGAAGAAGCAGAGGCAGAAGCTCCTCAGGACTGGGTTGGGGGTGATTCTTGGGCTGGATCCCAGGGATATGATTTCCTGGTGACAAACAGCCCATGGACTGAGAGGATCTGGGACTGACATCATGTGTCCAACCCTTAACCCAAACTCCTATCCTCATCCACACAGGCAGGGTAAGCAAAACAAGAAGGTGCTCTGAGCACATTCCTCTTGGTGCTGATGGCCTGAAGGGCTTTCCAGGAGAGAGAGGACCCTGGCGGGCACTGAAGTATTTGCAGTGTTCACAGCATGGGAAGACAAGGCTTATGGTCCACATAGGAACCTCAGCATGGGGATAGGAGCCAGGCCTTGGCATAGCAAGAGTTCCTCCAGTATCCCTCCCTCCAGAGCTCAGGTCTCTGGGTGTGAGATGTATCCCACCTACTTCACAGAAGCTGGCCAAGTTGCTCTTCGATGGCATGCAGATGGTGACAAATATCCAGGTAGCTGCTGACTTGAGGGAAACGAAGAGGAGGGCAGAGGAGGCAGAGCTGAAACTGCAGAGGTAAGAGACTGTGTCTTGAGTCTATGCTTCTGGGAAGGAGCAGTTGGTGCAGCTTCCTGAGGAGATCCTAATGCTGGTCATCCAGAGAGGCTTACCACTGAATTTAGCACTGGGAGGCTGCACTGAATTTGTTTTAAAGGAAAAAATAGGCACATCACACCTTCAGCTCTGGAGCGTGAGAAAGGCAGGCAGTTGGTTCTCAACTTTTAGCCAGGAGCCTGTACCACCTCTATTTATGGTGTCCTTGCTCGAGATGCACAGGCAGAGCCACCCTTGCTTCTGACCTGCTGAGCACCTCTTCAGTGCCTGGGGGTGATGCCGTGGTGGAGAAGAGTCACCTGTGCTAAGGGGTGTCTCAGCAAATGGCCTGTTTCTAGAGGTTTCCAGAGGAGATAGGGGTAGTTATTAGCTATTCCCTGGGAATGCTCTGGGACAGCCACATCAGGCTGTGTGTGAGGAGGGGGGAGAGCTTGAGGCTGGGCTAATTTCAGAAATTGGATACCAAGGTCTTCACAATGAGAGTGGTCAGCTGCTGGGTGAGGGATCCCTGATGTTGTAGAGCTCTTCCTCTTTGGAGACACTCTGCACGTGCCTGGACAAGGCCTGCTCTGACACTGAGCTGTGATGGGAAGCCAACGATAGAACCATCATAGAATCGTTTTGATCAGAAAAGGCCTTTAAGATGATCTCCCAAAGCCCGTCCGTCCTCGGTTATTCTCTGATCCTCTCTGTG
The DNA here is from genome assembly GCF_028858725.1 of Colius striatus. Classification (NCBI taxonomy): domain Eukaryota; kingdom Metazoa; phylum Chordata; class Aves; order Coliiformes; family Coliidae; genus Colius; species Colius striatus. Next base: position 46,588,667 of record NC_084760.1, on the reverse strand, counting down.
TGCCTCCCTGGACAAACTTGTCCTTCAGCAGAGGAGCTGGGCAGCTCCCAAGTGCCTGACTCTTTCAGCCCCGTTCCCAGGAAACGCTGAGTTCTTGCTCCTTCTGCCTTTGGAGGGCACTGTAGGAACAGTTTTTGGGAAGCTGGCTGTAGTGAGACTCCCCACCCCTTGCTCAGACAGTTTCCCAATGGGAATTTCATTAAAGAGTTGGGTGCTGTGTCCAGGAACTGTCCGTAGAGCAGATTTGGAGGTGATAAAGCTACTCAGCCTGGCCCGAGGACCATCCTCAGAGCTCGTTGGATGGTGCTTCTGTTTGGAAGAGTTTTGTGATGTGCCCTTTGCCTTTAACTGGAGTGTGGTCTCTGGGCAGTTTGACTCCCAAGTCAGCTCAAGATGTATCCAGGAGGGTGTTTGGCACTGCTTATCCATCACCTCTTGCCTAGAGGCAGAAAGACCTGCTCCTTGCAAAGGTGACTGCTGTATGAACAGGGCTCTTTAGTCTATTCTCCTCCAGATAAGTGGTTGTTGGAGCACTGGGGAGATGCCTTCCTGATGAGATGGGCCTTCAGGATGCCAGCTCTGCCCTTGCTCCATGCTCTGACAACAAGAAAGCTGCTACTCCACTGGTATCTTGATGTCACTTTGAATTCAAACTGGATTCTGCAGCCACCACTCCTGCAGCTGAACTACCTCTGAAGCACTTGCCCCAGCTCCCAGTTTGCCCTATCCTCCTTCCTGCCTGCAGGCTAGAGAAGCTGGAGGATGAAGCCAAGTCAAGCACATGCAAGTTTGAGGAGATCACTTCCAAGTGGGCCTTGGCCAAGGAGATGACAGTCCCTCAGGAGCTGTGGCAGCTGCTGAACCACCAGCAGCAGGAGTGCACACAGCTTCTGGAGGAGAAGAACAGGCTCATTGGTGAACTGCAGCAGGTAATGTGGAGACCAGGCAGGGGCAACTGGGGAAGGATGGGGGTTTTCAAGCTCTGGAGGATGCTGTTCTAAAGCAACAGCCATCCCCCTGGCTGGATCTTCACCACTGCAAGGCAGGGATCAGCATAGTGTCAGTTATAGTGTCATAGCTCGAGGACTCTGGTAGCAGTAAGACAAACTGGCAGATCCCAGGTTGCACCATTAAAAATAAAAGGCAAGTGAGAAGAGAGGGAAGAAAGCCTTCCCCACAGCAGGTTCCCTGGATCCCAGAGAAGGAGTGGTGTTACCTCCCACTCCATCTCACCTGGACCATTTGGTTTGTCTCTTTTCCCATTGTCCTTCCTAGCTACCTCTTGATTTTCTGACCTCTCATCATCTTTTCTCTCTTGACAAGGCAGTGTGTGGGTCTTGCCCTCCCAGTTAGCCCCTGAGGATTCCTGGTCAAGTACCTCTCCCTGGTTTCAGCATCTTCTCTTCTTCTCCAGGAGCTGAAAAACAAAGATGAGCAGTATGTGCAGGCCATTAAGGAGCAGTCGGATGATATCCACCTGCTTTTGGAGAGAATGGAGGAACAGATCAGGCTCATGCTGAAAACATACCGTCACAAACTCCTACAGATTGAGGTAGCCAGTTCCTATGGCAGAGGAAGAGTTCAATGAGAAAACCTGCAGCCACTTGCTTCTCCCTGTCTGTGGCAAAAAGGCCTCAGGCTCATCACACTGGGTGCCTGGACTGTTGTCCAGAGCAGCAGGGCTGATGTCCTGGTGAATGGGTCTGGAATCCAGCCAAGGAAAAGCACTGAGTGGTGCTGAGTGCTGAGGGGCTGTTTTAGACCATACTGTGAATAAATGTGGTTCAGGGCAGAGCAACTTGGTGGCGTGTGAAAGCTGTTCTTGCTTGATGGCTGGTTACTCATCTCTCTAAAAGCCAGAAAGGACCATTGTTGTTCTTTAGCCTCACATTCTGCAGAGCACAAGTGCTACCTCACTGATAAAACCTGCATTTGTTGCTGGGTCAGGGCATCTCCCCCCATTTAGTGTCTGCTTAGCTGAAATCTGGTAGCCATCTGACTGAGCCCCACTGCTAAACACCAAACAAGGATTTCCAGTGAACTCACTCCCAGGAGCATCCCTCCCAGCTCTGGGTGACTGATAGCAGCAAGCCCCATAGGGTGAGGTGTCTGCCAGCGAGGTCCTGGCATGGAGAGTTCATCAGAGAGTGGCACCAGTCTGCAGCTGATCCTCTGCTGGGAGCTGCTGGCCTGGACTGGTGTAAAGTTGGCAACAAGCAGTGCCAACATGATGGCGAAGAGCTCTGTCTGCTTTACAGAAAGCTTTTGAGCTTGAACGGCGAGAGCTGCTGGAAGACAACAGGAAGAAGTGGGAGGAAGCTATCCAGGCCCACAATGCACGGGAGGTAAGGTCTATATGTGAGTTAGAATACTAGAATCACAGAATTGCTAAGGCTGGAAAAGCCCTTTCAGGTCCTCAAAGCTGTCTGTAGCAAGACTCCTGCCTCTTGTTCAGACCATTTCCCAGGGGGAATCTCATTAAAGAATCAGGTGCTGTGTCCAAGAACTGTCTGTAGAGCAGGTTTGGGGGTGGCAAAGCTGCTCAGCCTGACTCGAGGACCATGCCCTCGAGTCCAACCGTTCCCCCACCACTAAAACCATTAACCCATAGCACCTCAGCCACACGGCTTCAGAATCTCTCCAGGGATGGGGCCTCCACCACAGCCCTGGGCAGCATGGGACAGGGCTGGCCAACCCTGTACAGAATAAATTGTTCCTCAGCTCCAACCTAAACCTCCCCTGGGGCAACTTCAGGACATTTCCTCTTGTCCTGTTACTTGTAGCTCAGGAGCAGAAACTGACTCCTCCTGTCGGGGAGTTGCAGAAAGTGATGATGTCTCTCCTCAGGCTCCTCTTGTCCAGGCTGAACACCCCCAGGGACCTCAGCCCCTCCCCAGCACACTTGTGCTCCAGCCCCTTCCCCAGCTCTGCTATCTGGCTCTGGACACGCTCTGGCCCCTCAGTGTCACTCTGGCAGTGAGGGGCCAAAGGCTATCAGGACCTGAGCTGCCCTCCAGCACTGGGCTGCCTTGAAAGGCAGGTTTACATGAAAGCAGCTGGTTCCTTAGGAGTGTGGGAGGAAGAGGGTCAGTTTTTCAGCCTGCTCTGCAGGAGAATTTTCTATGCATGGTCTTGCTTTGGGTTGGCCAAAGGAGCTGTGCTCACTGGAGGAAGCTGCCACCATTGATGGATGACTTTCCTGTTTTTGCCTGTAGCTGGAGCACCTTCATGACCGTGTGAGGAAGGCAGAAGAATTTGAGAAACAACTGGATAGGCTGCGAGTGCAGGATGAAGAGAAGTACAACAGCATGAAGATGCAGCTAGAGAATGATGTTCAGGTACAGAAAAGGCTGATGTGTGCCATATGGGGAGGTAATGGAGCAGATTGCCCCAGGCTTTTCCATGTAGCTGTCTCCAGAGATCTGTGGCTCTAGGATGTATAAGGTACCTGGGAGGGTCAAGGGCTTTGTTGCTTCAGGCATCATGATTGATAGGAGGATTGGATAGTGTGAGTATCCTGACACCAGTTCATTTCAGATCATCCCAATTTTCTCCTTGCTCAGGGTCTTGTCCTAGAGGTGTGAGCTTTTTCCTCTGCCATCTAGCCATAGACCTAGACCTCTCATTTGGTGTGAGAACTGAGTTTGCCCTTACTCAGGAGGAGGGCTTATGGTGGAAGAGCCCCGCCCTGGCACACAGCTGTCTGAACAAGCAGCAGGAGCTCTCACTGCAGATCCAAATCTTGTGGCCATGGCTCCCCTGAGATACATATGTCAGCAAGTTCCTTGATGGCACCAAACTGGGAGGACTGGCTGATTCACCAGAGGCTGTGCTGCCATTCAGCCAGATCTGGACAGGCTGAGAGTGGGGCAGAGAGGAACCTCCTGAGGTTCACCAAGGGCAAGTGCAGAGTCCTGCATCTGGGGAGGAACAACCCCTGCACCAGGACAGGCTGGGGGTGACCTGCTGGAGAGCAGCTCTGCAGAGAGAGACCTGGGAGTGGTGGTGGGCAGCAAATAAACATGAGCAGCAACGTGCCCTCATGGGCAAGAAGGCCAATGGCATCCTGGGGGGCATGAAAACAGTGTGGGCAGCAGGTCAAGGGAGGTTCTCTTTCCCCTCTTCTCTGCCCTAGTGAGGCCTCATCTGGAGTCCTGTGTCCAGTTCTGGGCTCCTCAGCTCAAGAGAGATGGGGAACTGCTGGAGAGAGGCCAGCGCAGGGCTACCAAGATGCTGAGGGGACTGGAACATCTGAGTGAGGAGGAAAGGCTGCGGGACCTGGGGCTGTTCAGCCTGGAGAAGAGAAGGCTGAGAGGGGACTTCATCAACACTTATAGCACCTAAAGTGTGTATGGGGTGACACTTTTTACTGCGGTGCCCAGTGCCAGGACAAGGGGTAACGGGCACAAGCTGGAACCCAGCAAGTGGCAGTGGCACAGGAGGAGAAAGTTGTTTGGTGTTGAGGTGAGGGAGCCCTGGCCCAGGCTGCCCAGGGAGGGTGTGGAGGCTCCTTTTCGGGGTGTTTCCAAACCCACCTGAACACTTTCCTGTGCCTCCTGATCAAGGGGAACCTGCTTGAGCAGAGGCTTGGGCTGAATGAGATCTGCAGAGCTCCTCCAACCCCCACCATTCTATGGTTCTATACAGATGCCTTTTAGTCTTATGGATTCTGTGCATCTGTGGCTTGCTGTTATCCTGCTGGTCCTCTGGACAGCAGCCCTGAACTCTTGGGTTTGGCTTTGTCCAGCATCACTCAGCCTGGCCTACTGGCACCTTCCCTGCTAGCTGTTGAATGGTGTTTTCTGGGTTGAATGGTGAAAACAGGATAAGTTGCACTGGGACTTTAGTAAGACTCACTGTTTGTCCCATGGGATGTCCCCATAGGAAGCTCAGGAAGGAAGTGGGGGATGATATCTAAAGGTTTCTGCACAACTTCAGGTGAAATTTTACTGTTGCAGGAACCCTCTCAGCTTAAAAAGGCAAGTCCAGGGAAGGCAGTCCTGACTGCAGCTTTTTCACCTTTGTATTAATAACCTGGAAGGAGACACAGAGAGTGTAATGCTCACAGATGGCTCTGAGCCCTTTGGGGAGGGAGGTTACAACACACTAGAGAGAGAGGGTCACAGGCAGTGGTGTGGAGCTGGTGTGAAAATGGACCTGCTGCCTTTACCTGTAGTCATGGGAGGGTTTATATATATGTCAGAGAAGGTCATTAGTCCTCTCTCCTTTCTCTCTACATGTCCTCGTTGTTTCCTGGGAACAGGGGTGGGAGAATAGACCAAGTAGACAAGTGATCTCTACGAAAAGATTGAAAGGTTGAGGCTGCTTTGGCAATGGAAGGGATTTCTGCAGGGAGGTGATAAGTCTCCAAATTCACCCAGTTCTGCGTGATGGAGGAGGACAATGACTTCTCTCTGTCCACTGTAGATGCAAGAAAAAAAGTGGCTGAGTTTTGACAGAGAAAACTGAAATTGGCATGCAGATGTAGGGTTGAGATTTCAAGCTAGGAAAGCCTAGAAGTGTTGAGGACTTGCTTGGTGGCTAGCTGAGCTCTTAGTTTGCTGCTCTTTGGCACAGAGGTTTAGGAACTTCTGCCCGGACTGATTTGCTGAAGTTGTTCCCTCTGCAGGGCAGAGGGACGAAGGAGATGTCCTACTTGTTCCCTTCAGCACTGCAGTTGTGTGACTGCATAGCACAGACCTCACCCTTCCAGTTCAGGGAGAGTAAGACAAGAGAAGTTAGAAATACCTGTTTTCCTGGTTAACCTGTGATATCGTCGTCCTGAGGTGTCTCTGAAAAAGGAGCTGAGCCGAGACCTAAAGTTGAGATCTGTGGTTTGGAGGGTTACTGAGTACTCTCCATTTTCACTAGATGGGAATCAGCATTTTAAAGATAGGGTTTAGGCCATGGTCTTCCTCCATCTGCTGCAGGGAGAAGGCCTCTTAGCCCTGCTGGCATTTGCCTCTACTTTTTCATCAGTCAAGCCTTGATCCTTGTCAGGTGGGACTGCTTCTGGATGTCGTCCTAGATGGATTGTACACTCCCTGTTGTGTGTAGGGGTACCCAGGAGAGCTCTGAGCCAGCTAACCTGGGTACCAGTGTCTTTCCTGCTTCTAGCCCACAGCTCGGGACTCCTGAGCTGCCCCCAGAGATTCCCCTGGACTGAGAACAAGTCAAGGACTGTGCAGAGTGCGGTAATCATGAGGAGAGTGTGACGCCTCCCAGCCCACAGCAGTAGCCCCAGGAAACTGGGAAGTGGTTCTCCCTTTCCATCTCATGTTGAACAAATTAGGTGCTGGGAAGCTGAGAGAAATGTGTCAATTTCAGGTGTTTCCTCCATTGCAGCAAAGGGGAGAGCTCACTGCCTCTCTCCTGTCCCTTAGGCTATGCAGCAAGGTGCTGCCATCACAAATGCTTCAGTTACTTGGTTTGTTCTGGTTTCCTGAAGACCTGGAGTTCATGTGGTCAGTCCTCCCATGTTTCCCTTCCTCCAATAACTTCTGAGCCTGTTCTGGTTAATTCAGAGATGTGCAGTTCCTAAAACTGCCATGGAAATCAGCAGTGAGGTTGAGGAGAGAGGCCCAAAGTAGTGCCCCACTGAGTGAAAGGTGGGTACAAGTTCAATCCCTTCTCCCTTCTCCAGGCATGGTCTTAGGGACAAGCAACACCTCCCTCACTCACCCATCAGTAATGCCCTGTGGTCAGGGGTTAGCTGGGGAACCATCCATGGGAAGATGGGGTTTGGAGATGCAGGATCGGTAGGATCCAGGCTCCGGTGTGGCCTTTGCTGATGGCACAGCTTGTTTTCCTGTTTTTTGAAATGCCAGAACCTGGAGAGGCAGCTCCAACAGGTGAAAGCTGTCTATCACCTGAATCAGGAGAAGCTGGAGTACAATCTTCAGGTGCTTAAGAAGCAGGATGAGGAGAACACCATCATCAGATCCCAGCAGAAGAGGAAGCTCAACCGGTAAAAATCCAACCCTGGAAGATGAATTCTGCTTTATCTACCACCACCTCCCATCTGCTGGTTTTTGGGAGCCTATCACCTAGCACAGCCCAACGAGCTCTGTCCAAAAATATCCCTGGGCAGGTGCAGGGCCATCCCCAAAGAACTTTGAATGGGTTGGTCACGACCAACCTGTGCCAGCTGCATTAGGGTCAGCCACAGCTTGACACTGAGTAGGCACATAGTAGATAAGCCAAAGCCTTTGTACAAGCTGGATATGCCTGAAAGTACCTCCTCACTGATGCACAGGTTTGCTGTCCCACTCCAGGCTCCACAGTCTGCTCAATAACCTGAGAACCAAAATGGCCAGGCAAGAGAAGCAGTTCAGAGAGGAGAACCAGAGCCTGGCAGCTGACTGTGCGCGCATCACGGGGCAGTGCCAGGAGGTACAGAGGAGAATGAGGTGGGATGTGTGTGGGCATCAAAGTCCCCCTCCACGAGGCCCCCTAGCACCTGAGGTGCAGGGGGAGCTGACTCATTGTTTTGGGGCAGAGAGCCTCCTCTCATGGGCCATCTCCCTTCTTCACAGGCACTTTGCTGTCAGCAGCGCCGAGAGGTTCACAGAGATTTGGCTTATGAACGAGGAGGAAGCCAAAGGGCTGATGAGGAAAGCCCTGGATGCAGATCGCATCATTCACACCCAGCAGCTGGGGCTGCCCTGGGAAGAGCCTTCTTACTGGTTCCTCAACAATGTTGGCCCCCCAGGGCATTACAAGTCGAAGAGGATGGCAAGCAAGTTGGCTGCAGAGGTCCTGGCAGGTGGGACGCACAGTGCCCTTGGCACAGCTGGGTCACTGGGAGAGTCTCTCCTTCCAACAAGACAGCCAGCACAGGGCTACCAAGATGCTGAGGGGATCTTTGTTCTGAGAAAAGGCCGCGGGACCTGGGGCTGTTCAGCCTGGAGAAGGCTGAGGGGGAACCTCATCAGTGCTGAGAAATCCCTAAAGGGTGGGTGTGGAGAGGATGGGGCCAGTGTTTGTTGTGTGGTGACCAGTGCCAGGACAAGGGGTAATGGGCACAAGCTGGAACCCAGCAAGTGCCAGTGGCACAGGAGGAGAAACTTGTTTGGTGTTGAGGTGAGGGAGCCCTGGCCCAGGCTGCCCAGGGAGGGTGTGGAGGCTCCTTCTCGGGAGGTTTCCAAACCTGCCTGGACACGTTCCTGTGCCCCCTGATGGAGGGGAACCTGCTTGAGCAGGGGCTTGGGCTGGGTGAGCTCTGCAGGGCCCTGACAACCCCCACCATGCTGGGATTCTGTGATTCTATGACAGCCCCTCCTGTCACTCCTGTCCTTGCCATTGCAGGGTAGCATTGCCAACCCAGGCTTGGGCTGTCCCCAGCCCTGAGACAGCTCATGCCAAGCCAGTTCAGTGATCTTTGCACTCTACTCTGCCCAGTACTCCCAGTTCCAGAGAAGCTGACCAAGAGCCAAGTCATGTCTCAATATTTTTTGAGTGCTTTCCAGGTCATGGGGAACAACTGATTTCCCTGATGACTCCTGCAGTGATGTGACTGGGGAGTGCAGTCAAAGCACTAAGGTTTTTTGCTCACCCCTCTTTCTCCGTGTTTCAGAGAGCAGCTGTAGCGGGCAGGAGGAGGAAGGGAGTAAGCAGGAGAAGGAAGAAGTGGGCAGTAGAGAAGGAGAAGACAACACAGTAAATGTTGAGGACAGAGTCTCAGCTCTGCGAAACATCTCCAAGAAGACAGCCAAGAAGATCCTGGAGCTCGTGAGCGACGAGTCGGTGCGTGAGATGCCCTCATCAGGGAGCAGAAGTGGTCTCCTCTGCTTCCTACAGCCTGTAGAGGATCTCTTCCAAGCTCCATGTTTTGGGGTGAAGGTTTCTGCATGACGTTGCCTCGCCCTGCCGGGCAGCCTGTGGTCAGAGAGCTGCCCCAGGGCCTGGTGGAGGATCCACAGATCTTTCCAACTGTGTGTGGCACGTATATGATACTAATGAAAGGGATTAGCAAGCACAGCTCCCCAGGCCAAAGGCAGCACAAGCAAACCTGCTGCTCCAGGCTCTTTCCCGTCTCTGGGCACAGTCACCAAGAGCTTCAGATCATGACATCCTTTGGGCCTCCCCGTGCTGATGACTCCATCTACACTGTTTGCTGTGGGGCTGTTCCAGAGTGTCCTTGCCCTGCCAGCCCCCTGCTGCCCACCATCCCTGTTCAGCCTCCTTGGGCAGGGACGGAAGATGCTGTTTCTCTGCACTCACTTCTCTTTGTATCTCCCAAGGGCTTCCTCATGGAGAGCAGGCTGCTGAAGCCCCTGCGTGCACTGGGGAGGCATGAGCGTACTCTCATGAAGCTCAACTCCATCTTTGCAGTGAGTTGGGATTTGGGCAGGGGCTGCAGGCAGGGAAAAGCTCTGCCCCACATCCCGCTGGCCTGTGGGGGTGGGAATCTGGGGCAGCAAGTGAGAGAGGAGCACTGTGAGAGGGTGGCAAGCACTGTGGCCAGATCCTTCTCAGCTCAAAGCCAACCTGCTGAGGAATTAAACAACATCAGCAAGGCCCCTCCAGCCTATTCTCAGCCTCTCTCTTATCCACAGATACTAACACACTAACAAGTTCTTAGACTGGCCCCTGCCTTGCCGGAGGGACACCCAGGGAAATGCTCTTGCTTTTGCTCCCCCTCCCATGATGTCTGTGAGGGACCTTAACCTGCTTCCTCTGCTCCCCAGGCCCTCGAGATCAACAGTGAAGATGACCTGTACCAGCTGCTGGATTTTTTCCTGCAGTACAAAGCCCAGGAGGTTGCTGTCAGCCAGGTGGGACCATCAGGGACAGCAGAGACAGGGATCCAGGGAAGGCAGAGAAGCAGACCAGCTCTTGGAAGAGTTTCCGAGGGGAATTTGTGAGGTTTAGGCTGGACCCCTTCACTTTCTAAACTCCTTCCAAGAGAGAGTTCAGGGCTGGATCCTAATTAGCCCCTGACCACAACAAAAAGTTCAGACTCTGGGTTCTGGCACAGAGTCAGTTTGTTACAGCTTGAGCTGGATCCCTCTTACAAGAACAGAACCAAGAAATCCCTGGGTTATTGTTCCCTGACAATACATGTTTCCCTCCCCTCTTGCAACGACTGGGACCAATTGTAAGATTTGAGTCTGGGATCTTCTTATTCTTTTTTTCTGTCTCCAGATGGTTTCTGTTCTTATCTAGGAATGTTCAGTTTCTGCTCCTGCAGATTTACAATCCTCTTATCTCCACTTGGGTGTCCTCAGTATCATTGGTCTTTTAACTTCAGGCAGGACCATTTCTCCTCATTCTTCTAGTTTAGCACCAGATGACTCCCAGTGTTTTATTACCCTGAAGTTTGTGGCCTCAGGCCTCAGCTCTCATAAAATTGTTCAACTTCAGAAAACTCTCAATTCATCCCAATTTTGCACCACTGATTTTAATGCTTTACAAAAGCTCTTTTAATTCCCCATACCAGCGTGTTAACCCTGAAATGTTTCCCTGTGATCAGACAAGGGCAGTGAATGTACCGGGGCTGAGGCCTTGTAATCTTCTGCTGTGGATTAACAAAGCCTCTTGTATGTCAACTGTTTCGCCTCAGCTTCCTAAATTTACCAAAATAATGAGGCTGTGGGAATCTGGAAGCTCTCAGGGGTGGATCTTGGGGAGGAGAGGGTGGTGGAAGGCACAATGCTCAGCTTGTTGGCCTTTCCTCTAGAGCCAGGCCAGCCTAAGTGAAGAAGATGCCCTGGATCCAGCTGAGGACAGAGGGGATGGTGGATTTAGTACCCAGAGAGAGCTCAGATCCCCACAGAGCTCACCAGGCTCCCTTCCAGCCACGTACATCCATGCTGATGATGTCCTAAAGATCCTGAAAGTGTTTGTGAGGGATTTTGACAAACTGAGGTAGGAGTAGGGGCAGAGTGGGGCTGTTGTTGCTGGGAAGGAGCCAGACTGGCGCACAGAGGGGCTCTGGGGGTGTCAAGCAGGGCTAGGGGTGACTGTTTTGTCCTGGCTGGAGCAAGATCTTCCCCTACAAGATGGATGAGAAGGGTCCCATCAGGACAAGGAGGTACAGACAATGCCCAAGAGGGGTGACTAGGGACAGCCAAGAGGTGACCAGCAGTCCGGAGAGAGAAGCAGAGCAACAAGGGAGGTGGGTACCCACTGCGAGGTTGTGCTCGTTGATGTGAGGATGGCCATGGAGCTCAGTACAGCTTGAGAGTACGAGGGTGTTCCTCACTCCTGAACTGCTCAGTCTCAGGGCTTTCTGCCCTGCTGAGGCCTCTTCTGGAGTCCTGTGTCCAGTTCTGGGCCTCCCAGCTCCAGAGAGACAGGGAACTGCTGGAGAGAGGCCAGTGCAGGGCTACCAAGATGCTGAGGGGACTGGAACATCTGAGTGAGGAGGAAAGGCTGTGGGACCTGGGGCTGTTCAGCCTGGAGAAGAGAAGGCTGAGGGGGGACCTCATCAATGCTGAGAAATCCCTAAAGGGTGGGTATGGAGAGGATGGGGCCAGTGTTTGTTGTGTTGGCCAGTGCCAGGACAAGGGGTAACGGGCACAAGCTGGAACCCAGCAAGTGCCACTGACACAGGAGGAGAAACTTGTTTGTTTTTGAGGTGAGGAAGCCCTGGCCCAGGCTGCCCAGGGAGGGTGTGGATGCTCCTTCTCAGGAGGTGTCCAAGACATGTTCCTGTGCCCCTTGATGGAGGGGAACCTGCTTGAGCAGGGGCTTGGGCTGGATGAGCTCTGCAGGGTCCTTCCAACCCCCACCATGCTAGGAATCTGTGATTCTTCTCTGACCCCCAGGGAGGAGGAGATACCAGCAAAGGAGGCTCTGCAGATCCGAGACAGCTCCAAGGACGAGGAGTACTGGGAAGCTCTGGCACACGTTATCCCAGAGCCAACGTTGAAGCTGTGGGATGCACTGGCAGTGGCACTAGAGGAATATCAGTGAGTACTCAGCAGTGAATCTGGGAGCAGGGCAAGGCTCGTGACGGGGCTGGCCACAGTGCTGGCACCAAATGGCCACACCAACTCTTTGTCCTCCCTACCCAGTAAGGTCCTGTCACATAGGGCCACCCTGCTCACCGAAACTGCTGTCCTGCAGCAAGAGAACTCGGAGCTGTACCTGTTGCTGGAGGAATACCTCAGCTCCAGGGTGAGGACAGTGTCCCTCTTCCCCTCCAGCCTGGGCACATGCAGGTGTGTGCCCAAAGAGAGGTCTCAAACATGTGTATCCTCACGGTGCTTCTCCCAACAGGAGAACAACAGGCTGCTCTGCCCTCCCATTAAGTGGATGGACCTGCCCCAAGCCAGCCCCAGACAACCACAGTGAGTGCCTAGGGCCAGGACATGGCTTCTCTCTGCCGTAAGCCATGGCTGGAACCAGAGCCTGTTGGCAGGGACTAATAAACCCTTCCCAAACCTGAGCCATGAGTATGTGTGTGATCAGCATCTTCAACATCTTTACCTGATTTTACACCTTATTCCCCACTTTTCCTGCCCCATCACCTTTCTATCCCCCCCAAAATTCCTCCCAGACAACCCACTCCCAATTATTTTTCCCTCATTGCTCCCAGCGCTGCTACATCTGTACCTAATTTCTGCATTCCCAGGGTGAGATCAGACCAAAGCAGGGATCGGTCTCTTCTCCCCAGTAACGAATGACAGGACAGGAAAAAATGGCCTCAAGTTGCCCCAGGGGAGGTTTAGATTGGAGCTGAGGAAGAACTTTTTCCCTGAGAGGGTTGTCAGCCCCTGTCCCAGGCTGCCCAGGGAGCTGGTGGAGTCCCCATCCCTGGAGCTATTGCAAAGCCGTGTAGCTGAGGTGCTGAGGGACATGGGTTAGTAGTGGGCTTGGCACTGTGAGGGGAGGGGTTGGACTCGAGGATCTTCAAGGTCTTTTCCAACCAAAACGATTCTGTGATCTATGACTCCCTCCTACTCCTCTGTTCATACTAGTTATGTCTGTTCCGAGTCCAGGCTTCCTTGACAGCTTTATCTTTAGCCTTGACTCCCCTGCCTAACGCCAGCACAGCACGAGGTGTTTCTCATACCAGAGCAGAAAAACACCACTATTTGTGTTGGTCTTTTTTTTTTGCTTACTGGGTATCTGTGCCCTAGAATAGTTTTCACTTTTCTCCTGGTCTCCATGAGGGAATGTGGCCACCTTCAAGGCCTGGTGACACCATGGGATAGCTTCCTCGCTGTGCCCTGGAGTACAGCAGGATCCATGGGGCAGAAAGGTGGCAAAAAAGGCCAAAATTGAGAGGGTGGAAGGCAGGGGAAAGGTTTAGGGGCCCGGAAGGCAGAGATAAGCACGCTGTCTGGAACAGGGGAGCAGCAGACATCACCCTACACATCTCGGCTCACTCCGCCAGGCTCGCGGGACTGCCGAGGCAGCAGCTCCCGGAGTCGGGGGATGTTGAGGAACCCAGCACGGAGCAAGTTCCAGCTCCTGTAATCAAAGAGGGGAGAGAACAAGTGGGTGTCAGCCGTCCCAGCCCCACTGAGGGAGTATCAGGAGAGTCGTAATCCACCATCCTCCTAAACGGGACGAGCGAGGGATGGGGGGGATTTGGAACGGTGAAGATGCTCTGCAGCAACAGAAGGGCTGAAATCGAGGGGCGCGGCGGACAAGGAGGGCCCGGCAGAGCGGGTCAGTGGGGCCGGTCCAGAGCCAGGGCCCTCCCCCGCGGCTGCAGCTCGGCCCCCGGCCCGCCCCGCTCCGCCCTCCCGGCTGCTCTGTCCGCCGCCAGCACCGGACGCGTCCCGGCTCGGCGATGCTGTTGGCGTCAGCTCGGGCTCCGTCCCGCGCGTCGCGGCGAAGGGACCGCTGCAAGCGCTGCCGCTCGCCCTCGGCAAGGTAGGACATCCCCTGCTCCCCCCAGCCCCACCGGGGCACGGCGCTGAGCACTCCCCCCGGCACCGGCACCGGGGTCCGGGCACCAGGGCTGTCCCGTGGGCTGTGGTCGGGGCAGCCTTGGGAGTGGGAGTCGCCGTCAGGGCACCGGAGCAGCCCCGGGGGTGCGGGTCAGGGGATCGGGGGAGAGCCCGGGAATGGACGTCTGAGCTCCGAAGCCGCCTCAGGGGAGGGAGTCTGGGTAAGGGGGCACCGGAGCTGCGCCGGGGATAGGCGTATGGGTCCAGGAACCGAGTAGCCCCGGGGGTGAGGGACTGGCCACCGGGGAAAAGCACCGGGAGTGAGGGTGGGGACAGGGCGGGGAGTGCCCCGAGGGTGGGGGCTTGGGCACCGGCGCTTCCCTGGACCTGTGGGTCCCGGTCTGAGCACCGGAGTAGCCCGGAGGTGAGGGTCTGGATACCGAGGCAGACCACGGGGAGTGGGTTCTAGGTCGGAGCACGGGGGAAGACTGCGGGGGTGGGAGGCGGGCACCAGGACCAGACCCGCGCGGGATCCGGCCACCCCAGTCCCTTCCACGCGGAGCGGTCGTATCCCGCCCGGGACGGCCGGCAGTGGCCCAGGCTGGTGTCACTCAGGCGATGCCTGCCCGGGGAGGGAGCTGCGGGTGAGTCACAGGCAGGAAACAGATTGCATCAGGAACCGGGCTGTTTTTCCAGCCGGGGCTCTCAGAAAACCCCGCTCCAGCCTCCATTCCCCCATCCCCTCTCTGCCCAACAGCATGGAGAAAGGACCCGACCCCTCGACCAGCGGCTCGGTGCCTTTGGCCTCATCCTCCACGGCCACTTTCAAGGAGGAACTGCTGTGCCCCATCTGTTACGAGCCTTTCCGAGAAGCCGTGACGCTTTGCTGCGGCCACAACTTCTGCAAAGGCTGCGTGAGCCGTTCCTGGGAGCACCGGCACCACGTGTGCCCCGTCTGCAAAGAGACCTCCTCCTTCGACGACCTTCGCGTCAACCACACGCTCAACAACCTGGTGGAGATGATCATCAAGGAGGAGGGGCAGCGGCGAGAGCGGGCGGCTGCCCTCTGCCCCCTGCATCACGAAGAAGCCAAACTCTTCTGTCTGGAGGACAAGGAGCTGACGTGCTTCATCTGCCAGAGCTCCAAGCAGCACGAAGGGCACAAGATGCGACCGGTGCAGGAGACGGCGGCTGATTTCAGGGTGAGGGGTTGCTCCAGGAAGGGCGAGGGCGCGGGTGGTGTGGAGAGGCATCTTGGCATCTGGAGGGATGTGGCCTGCACACACCCTGGCACCGACTTGCCAGCGCATGGCTTAGGCTCAGGGCTGTGCCTGCCAGTGGGCTGCGATGAAAGGTGAAGCAGCCACGCTGGGAGTGAGTCCCCACGGGAGTGTCCCTGCCACGCTGCTGCCCCACGCTCTCCCTGCCTCAAATAGTGACCCACTGCCACACTGTGCCCCCAGGGCACGGCCCATGGCTTTGCAGGAAAGAGGAGAAGGGTTTGGCCCTGGCCTAGCATTTCCTTGGCTCCTTCTTCCTGCACTGGGCTGGGCTGGCTGCAGCCACGCTGCCTATTGCAGCAACGCCTTGGGGTTGGGAGGCTGCTTGGGATGGGGGTTGGGAGTGTGTTTGGGATGGGGGTTGCACAATTCCGCCACCCGAGGACAGACGCGGGATGGGGAGGGAGCCCCGTGGACATGAAGCGAGGAGGAGGAGGAGGAGGAGGAGGAGTGAGGAGGGCTCTGGCAGGCAGCCAGGCATCGTGCCAGGACCAGCCATGTTCCCAACTGCTGCCCTGACTCAGCCCATGGGAGATGAGCCAGATTTCAAATGTGGCGGGGAGGCCTCAGGGCTGTGGTTTTGCAAGGCTTGGCAGGCTGCCTGCAGCACTGAGCCTCCCTGGGAGCAGGGCAGTGCCTGCCTGCAGCAGTGGGGCAGGCGGGGACTTGACAGTGTGTCAGGAGCAGGGCATAAAAACAAGGGGGAGGATTCCCCACGGAGCAGAGCTGCTCTGCCTCGCTGCTTAGAGCAGCGTGTTTGCACCCCAGAGACCTCGGCTGCAGGAGGGGAAAGGGTGGATTGAGGAAGAATCCTGCTTAACTTCAGCACCGAAGCTGGTAAAGCATCTGGAGCACAAGTCTTCAGGGGAGGGGCTGAGGGCCCTGGGAGTGTTGAGCCTGGAGAACAGGAGCCTGAGGGGAGACATCACTCTCTACAACTCCCTGAAAGTTGAGGGTGGGGTGAGGGTCAGTCTCTTCTAACTGGACAGAAAAGACGGGAAAAAGATGAGAAAGACAGTAAAAGAGGAAATGGCCTCAAGTTGCACCAGGGTGGGCTTAGATTGAAGTCGAGGAAGAACATTTTCCCTGAGAGGGTGTCAGCCCCTGTCCCAGGCTGCCCAGGGGGGTGGTGGAGTCCCCATCCCTGGAGCTATTGCAAAGCCGTGTAGCTGAGGTGCTGAGGGACATGGGTCAGTGGTGGGCTTGGCAGGGTGAGGGGAGGGGTTGGAATTGAGGATCTTCAAGGTCTTTTCCAACCAAAATGATTCTGTGATTCCATGATTCGTCCTTCTGGGTTTGGGGCTCTTGTATTTCTGCCTTGGAAACCCTGGGCATAGGCTTGCAAAGGGCTTGAAGGCATCTCCTCCCTGCAGGCCAAGCTGAAGAACATGGAGACATCCCTGCGGGAAAAGGCGAAGGATTTCGGGGCTGTGCATCGCTCCTACGAGTCCATCTCCAAACACAACCTGGTGCGTGGTTGCTCCTCGGCAGGGAGGCAGTGGGTCTGATCCTGACACATGTGTGCACATGCCCTGGGTAGGAATGCAGCTGAGTTTGGGCTGGAGTGCTGCACCCATACTGGGCTTCTCCACCCCTGAGTGAGGAGAGCAATGCTAGAGGGAAGGTGGGAGGACTTGGATGGAGAAATGAAGGCCAGGTGATGGGGCTGGGATGTTGCAGCAGCAGCTGGGACATTGATTTTGGGAGAGCAGTGTGGTCCCAGTGAGTCCCTGAGTGCTGTAACTGGTCAGAGGGCTCAGGAGGAGCATTTTATGGGGAGGATGTGGGACTCCCAGGGAAGTCAGGAGTGCTGTGAAGGGAGGTGGTGACATTCCCACGTGGGGCAGGTCGAAGCGATGCGGCTGGAGGAGCAGATCAGGAAGGAGTTTGAGAAGCTGCACAAGTTCCTGCAGAGTGAGGAGAAGGCACTGCTGGCTCAGCTGCAGGAGGAGACACGGCACAAGCACAACCTCATCGAGGGCAAGATGAAGCAGCTGGCGGAGGAGAGCCGAGCCCTGCTCAACGAAGCCCGGCAGCTCCAGAGGGACCTCAAAGAGGATGACTATACCTTCCTCATGGTAAAGCCCTGCCAGGATACTATCCCATGCACTGAGGGGTGATCCTTTGGGTGTTTTGCTTACGAATGGGCGTCTGATGCCTGTGTCTCTCTCTTTCAGAGCCACAAGAACCGTAAGCGCAGGTAAGTCCCAGTCCTTGTCTCTCCTGGTGGCACAGGGTGCTTGGGGTGGCTGAGCTCCCACATCCCCTCCCTGGGGCTGGATGGGGTTTCTTAGAATCCTAGAATAATTTTGGTTGAAGAAGATCTTGAAGATCCTCGAGTCCAACCTCTCCCCTCACAGTGCCAATCCCACCACTGACCCATGTCCCTCAGCACCTCAGCTACACGACTTTGCAATAGCTCCAGGGGTGGGGACTCCACCAGCTCCCTGGGCAGCCTGGGACAGGGGCTGACAACCCTCTCAGGGAAAAAGGTCTTCCTCAGCTCCAATCTAAACCTCCCCTGGGGCAACTTAAGGCCGTTTTCTCTTGTCCTGTCATCCTGCCTGGCTGCAGAGTGAGGTTTCTGTGCCATACACGAGTTCCCTCCAGGTCTGGGTGCTCCAGCAGAAGAAGGTGCTGGGGGTCTCCAAGGCCAGACAGCACCCCTGGGTGCCTCTGGGCAGGACAGGGTGAACACACATGCAGAAACAAAGCAATATTGCAGGTCTTGATGGAAGCATTGAGTCACTGGTGTTGGGGGGCTTTGATGCTGTGACCTTCCCAACGTGAAGGAAGAGATGTAGGGTGCTGGTGAGAAAGCCCTTACCAAAACACAGAATACTATGAGACCCAGTTTTGCCCCTTCCTCCATTCCTGACCTGTCTCCATCCTCTGCCTTTCCCCAGGATTGCCTGCACAGCCGAGAAGCCAGAGGCTGTGGCCTCAGGGATGCTCCTCGATGTCTCAAAATACTTGGGCTCACTGCAGTACAACGTGTGGAAGAAGATGCTAGACATCATCACCGTAGGTGAGGAGCTGGGTCCCCTTGAAAAAAGATTGTCCCAGGGCTAAAGGAGCCTTTGTGTGGGGTTAGGAAAGGATGGATGGATGGATGGATGATGGATGAATGGATGGATGATGGATGGATGGATGATGGATGGATGGATAGGCGGATAGATGGATGGATGGGCAGATGGATGGATGGATGGGTAGATGGATGGATGGTTAGATGGATGGATACCTACAGGGCTGTGGTCCTCCCATAAGCTCATCCCTGCAGCAAGCCAGGCTTCTAACACACATGTCCCCACCACAGTCCCCTTCAGCTTCGACCCCAACTCAGCAGCAGGCTGGCTCTCGGTGTCTGATGACCTCTCCAGTGTCACCAACACGGGCTACAAGCTGCTGGTGGAGAATCCCGAGCGCTTCACCTCGGCCCCCTGCATCTTGGGCTCGTGCAGCTTCTCCAAGGGCTTCCACACCTGGGAGGTGGACCTGGGTGGTATCCTGAACTGGCGAGTGGGTGTCGCCCGACCACGCAATGGCACCCACTGGACCTTCCACCACGATGCTCGCTCTGGTTTCTGGTACATCTACCGGCTTCCCGGGAAGGACAGCGAGATGTGCCGGGCCTCCAACTCGGCTCATTCAGAGGCGGCCCTGGGCGACCTGAAACGGATCCGAGTGGAGCTGGACTGTGACGAAGGAGAGCTCTCCTTCTACGACGCCGACCGCAAGAGCCACATCTACACCTTCCACGAGAAGTTTGGCGATGCTGTCTGCCCTTACTTCTACGTGGGGGGGACACCCGTGGGGGTGCTGCCCGAGCCGCTGCGCATCTGCCCCCTCCGTGTCCGTGTCCACGAGGATGTCCCAGTTTAGTGGGCAACACCAACTCCTACCGCTGCCTCCACTTGCATTTTAGGTTCTCCAGATGCTTTTGCAGCTTTCCTCAGGAAAAAACAAACAAAAGGGAAAAAAAGAACATACTGCCTGGTTTGTTTTTGGGTTTTTTTTTAAACACTAATAAAAACTGTGCTTTTCTGATGTGGCTCTGCACCTCTCTGTGCCCAAATCATACAGTCATGGAATCGTTTGGGTTGGAAAAGACCTTGAAGATCCTTGAGTCCAACCGCTCCCCTCACCCTGCCAAGCCCACCGCTAACCCATGTCCCTCAGCACCTCAGCTACACGGCTTTGCAATAGCTCCAGGGATGGGGACTCCACCACCTCCCTGGGCAGCCTGGGACAGGGGCTGACAGCCCTCTCAGGGAAAAAGTTCTTCCTCAGCTCCAATCTAAACCTCCCCTGGGGCAACTTGAGGCCATTTCCTCTTGTCCTGTCATTCATTTCTGGGGAGAAGAGGCCAACCCCCACCTCACTACAACCTCCAGTCACAGGGAGTTGCAGAGAGTGCTCATGTCTCCCCTGAGGCTCCTGTTGTCCAGGCTGAACACCGCCAGGGCCCTCAGCCCCTCCCCAGCACACTTGTGCTCCAGCCCCTTCCCCAGCTCCGCTGCCCGGCTCTGGACACGCTGCGGCCCCTCAGTGTCCCTCTGGCAGTGAGGGGCCCAACACTGAGCACAGCACTCGAGCTGCGGCCTCACCAGGGCCCAGCACAGGGGACGGCCACTGCCCTGGGCCTGCTGCCACACCACTGCTGATACAAGCCAGGGTGCCACTGGCCTCCTTGCTCACCTGGGCACGCTGCTGCCTCATGTTTAGTTTGCCATTAATTGACACTCCCAGGTCCTTTTACACCCCATCTCTTGTCATGGATCAAAGCTGGGAAAGCTTCAGGGAGAGTGTTATCTCCTGGCCCAGGGGGATGGAAATATGAATTTAAACCATCTGAGGGCTTTTCCAAGCTTATACCAGTGCTGCAGCTTGCAGGGCTCCAGGTGTCCTTTTGTGAGTGAAACAGGGTATGGTGGCCTTTGCCTTGGGGCTGGGATTGGCTGGACACAGGCAGGAGCATGTGTGTCCCTTCTACAAGAAAAAACATAAATGAGTACCTCCTTGAAGGTGATGTCCTGGGAGAAAAAAGCCTTTTTCCTGCATCCTGGTGAGCCCTTGGGGTTTAAACGTGAATCTCTGGGGG
Organism: Colius striatus; assembly: GCF_028858725.1. Classification (NCBI taxonomy): domain Eukaryota; kingdom Metazoa; phylum Chordata; class Aves; order Coliiformes; family Coliidae; genus Colius; species Colius striatus. The sequence goes on along the minus strand of NC_084760.1, from coordinate 46,568,439 downwards.
AAAGGGGAGTGCCTTGTGGCCTGTGCTGCCTGTGCTGCCCTTACTGCCAGGCTCAACAATGTCTCCGGCAGGATGCTGATATTAATGGTTGGTTTCCATGGTTTCTTCCCATTTGCATAGCGTGCTCCTTAGGAACAAGAGCTGGAGACCGAAAAAACAAAAGGGAGATGTGGGAGGTAGCTATGCGGGGGCAACCCTAGGGCCCTACGCCTCCCTTACAGCAGCTGACGTTATCTGTCTCCAACTGAGCATCCCCTGGATACAAGGAGAGGAGGGAAGGGAAGGGAAGGGAAGGGAAGGGAAGGGAAGGGAAGGGAAGGGAAGGGAAGGGAAGGGAAGGGAAGGGAAGGAAAGGAAAGGAAAGGAAAGGAAAGGAAAGGAAAGGAAAGGAAAGGAAAGGAAAGGAAAGGAAAGGAAAGGAAAGGAAAGGAAAGGAAAGGAAAGGAAAGGAAAGGAAAGGAAAGAAAGGAAAGGAAAGGAAAGGAAAGGAAAGGAAAGGAAAGGAAAGGAAAGGAAAGGAAAGGAAAGGAAAGGAAAGGAAAGGAAAGGAAAGGAAAGGAAAGGAAAGGAAAGGATTGTCATGACCATGCCATTTGCCTCCCTGCACCACACCACAATGCTGCCCATCACCCCCAGAAAAACTGTTACTTCCAGGAAATTTGGTCATCCTGTAGGCAATTCGGGTATTATCTGGGAATGATTAAAAGGTGGTGAAGCTCTCGGAGCTGTTAGAGCTAGAAGAGGATGGGTTGTTTCACTTTGTTGGGTCTGAAGGGAGAGTTTCTCTCTGGTGTTTTGAGTGCCAGAGCAGATACCAGGTGTAAAAACAGCCATAAAGGGTGAAATGGGCCACCACTCCAGAAGGACAAAATGGAAACATTCTTACTCTTTTTCTGAATCATTTGGTGAAAAGGATATTAGCAGGAGATGATATTAATTAATTAACTGGTTGTTGCCCTAAGACTCTACCTTTTTTTTTTTTTAGTATAAGAAATGATACCTGCTCCTTCCCCTGAGCTTAATTTCATAGAATCACAGAATCATTACTGTTGGAAAAGACCTTTAAGATCATCAAGGCCAGAATTCCATTTGCACAGAGGCAGAGCAGTGGCTTTAAGTGGAAACCAAGGCAGCAAAGCTGGTGGTCCCGTTGACATAGATGTCTGCTCTGGAACTGAACCAGAAGACAGCAGCCAACCTGCAGCACTGGGTGCTGTGTCCCTGGGTTTGAGTGTTTGCTCACACATAGAATCACAGAGTTATTGAGGTTGGAAAAGACCTTTCACATCCTCAGGTCCAAACATTCCCTCAGCACTGCCACAGCCCACCACTCACCCATGTCCCTCAGCACCTCAGCTACACGGCTTTGCAATAGCTCCAGGGATGGGGACTCCACCACCTCCCTGGGTAGCCTGGGACAGGGGCTGACAACCCTTTGATGAAGAAATTGTCCAGCCTAAACCTCCCCTGGGGCAACTTCAGACCATTTTCTCTTGTCCTGTCATTCATTGTTGGAGAGAAGAGACTGATCCCCACCTTACTACAACTCTCTTTGAGGTAGTTGCAGAGAGTGATGATGTCTCCCCTCAGGCTCCTCCTGTCCAGGCTGAACACCCCCAGGGCCCTCAGCCCCTCCCCAGCACACTTGTGCTCCAGCCCCTTCCCCAGCTCCGCTGCCCGGCTCTGGACACGCTGCGGCCCCTCAGTGTCCCTCTGGCAGTGAGGGGCCCAACACTGAGCTGTGGCCTCACCAGGGCCCAGTGCTGATACATAGAACATTGGAGGACAAATTTAGAGAAAACCGTGGCACAGGGCGGACAGTTGGTGTCCTCCTCTGCAGCCACTGCATCCTTCCTTGACCCCTGACAGCCCTCCCGGGATATGCTGGGTACTTGCAGGACCTTTTCTGAGCTCAAATCATCCTCCTTGCAGCAATTAAAAGGGTCTCACTAATGATCAGTATTATTTTAGCATCATTTTCGGCTGCTCACGCCTGAGGAAGGGAGCAATGGGCTGCTCTCCAGCCGGCGTTGGTGCCTGGGATCCCCATCTCCATCCGGGGCTGGGTGGGCATCGCTGGTCCACGAGTGGCTGGAGGGTGAGTGAGTGAGGGGTGGGGCTATTGGGGCTCCCCGCTATCCAAGTGGGCAAAGGGGTTTGGAATCCAACCGGGAGGGGGTGAGGTTGCTGCGATGAAGCCCCCCTCCCCACGACGCAATCAGACAATCCCCCTCTCCATCCCCCCGGCAGCTTCCCCCCCCACCCCCCCCCCAAACGTACAGGCGATATTTCGGAGAAGCAGGCGGCTCTCCCATTGGCTCGGAGCTCGGCGATGATGTAATTTCTGCCCAATCCGAGGGCGGACACCACCTTTTCCCTGCCCGCCCCCTCCCAACCCCTCCTCGCCCCGGGTACCAGCGCATCCCGGAGGGGCGGGGGACAACTGAGGACCCCCGCCTCTCCCCAAAAGGAGGTTTCCCGATGTGTCACAGCCCCCGGGGAGGACGCAGGGGTCTGGGAACGGATCCTGCACCCGAGTGCCCGGCGCTGGGCGGGGGAGGGCGAGATGGGGCTGAGCCTATAGCCTGGCACGGATCGCCGGGATCTACTCGCGATCTATTCCTCCGGCTCTTCCCAAGACCAGCAATCCTGGGATAAAGAAAATCCAAACCTGTGGCTCTTCCTGATGAAGGATCTGAGAATATTGAAGCTTTGCCAACCTTTCCTCCAGCCACCTCCTCTGCTGGAGAGGGTCTCATGCTGGGCTGAACCCAGGGAGGGTTTGGTGGGGATGGGAAAGGGATGGCCCGGGGCAGCCTACAGTCCCCACCACCCTGGGTAGACCCAAATTTCTTTGGTCTCCCTTTTTCTGTGTCTCAGTTTCACTCAGCACATGCTACTGAAAAAAAAAAAAATCAAACCAGTTCCCAGCAGTAGAAATAGTCAGGAAGCTTTGTGGGGTGAAGGGTGACAGCCTTTAAAGATTATGGCCACCAAGAGTCCCCAGGACCTTATTTAAGGGTCTCTTGGAGCAGAAACCAAGTTCTACCTCCCCTCAAATGCTGGTCTTGTGGAAGTGGTGGACAAGGAGGTGATGTGACCCCCAGATTTGACAACCCCCCCATTCAGGGCTCCTACATCTCCAGCCACAGGCAGCTGTGGCCATCAATGTGGGGTGATGAGGAGGGGTTGTGCCCTGAGCCTGGACCATGGGAATCTCAAAGGAGCTCTTGAGCAGAGCCCCCTGCACCCCTGCCTTCTGCCATGGGGTGTCACAGAGCCCAGTGCCAGCCACAGGCAGGACTGTCCCACTGCCATGTGGGTTCCCACAATGGCTCTTTGTCACCCAGTTGGCTTCTGCTTCTTGACTCTTTCCTCCCCTTGGCCCCTCTGTCTCAGGGCTGTTCCTTCTGCAGCTCCTCAGCACCCTACCTGCAGCACCCACACTTGCCGAGGCACCCAAACCCTCCTGAGATGGGGGAAGCTCCAGGTGTGGGTCTCACTCCTCACCTGAGCACTGGAGGATACCTTCAGAGGAGACCGTTGGGTTTCAGCGGGACATGTCACGGATGCCACATCCGTGGGCCACGGTGTCACCCGTGCAGTGTTACCCTCCATTTTCAGCTGGGTCACCCCACATCCTGAGGCTGTGGGCTTTACAAAGGTACCCTATGTATTCCCAAGGGAAGGAAGGGTTGCATAATGGAAGATGGTGCCTAAAGATACCTACACAATTCCCCAGAGGTGTTGGGCTTGTGATCACCATCAGACACGGCCGCCAGTGAGAAACAGGTCAGGGTGAAGCAGATTTGGGGGAAGGAGAGTCAAATTATAGGAAGTACACAGCCCTGAAGGGGTGACCTCCCTCTCTGGGGACTCCCCGGAGACCTCCACTCTCCCAGCATCGCACCAAAGTAGGTTGGAGATCTGGATCTCGGCCTCTCCAAGGTTTTTGGGAGGCTAATGAGTCCTCAAGTGCCTTCAGGGCTGGCAATGGGTCACACCAGGCTTTTGGCAGCCTGGGAGGGGTGGAGATGGAGAGGACAGCCCACTGCTACCCCGGTGTGGAGAGGACTCCCTGCAGCCGTGGAGTGAGAAAGGAGTGGGATGGTTCATCCCCACGGGAGATGTCCCTGCTCAGCCCTCGGGCTCCTCTTCTTTCTCACTTTGTCACTCCTCAGCAGAGCCTGATCTCGTCTGCCACGTGCTCAGCCCCTTCCACCCATCACATTTCCCCCTGAACCCTCTGAAAACCCCCTTTTTCAGACCGAATCCATCCCCATGCACCCCAACTTCGCCTCCCCCACCCCGCTTCATTTTTTCCCCCTCTTTTAGTGGTTTTTTTTTTTTTTCCAAATTGTTTCTCCTTTTTATTCTCCTCTTTTTTAATCCCAGGTCCAACCCGAAAATAGCATCTCTGCGTGACGTCACCGGGCTGGTGCCCGGTTCGGACGGCCGCGGGGCCAATCCGAAGAGGCCGTTCGGCTGCTCCAATCGCTGCTCGCAGAGGTGATGTCATGGGGGCGGGTGGGGGGGAGGCGGCCGTTCTCCCCCCGCACCTCCCCCGCCGCTGGGATGCTCCGCGCAGACCCCCGCGCCCGTGTTAAATGAGCTCGGGCGCACGCGGAGGAGCAGCCCAAGCGCCGGCGGAGGGGTGAGTGGCAGGGTAGGGGAGGATGTTTGCTGGGGTGGGGGCTTTGATCTGGTGGGGTGAAGTGGGTTTTTTTTCTGGAAAGCGAAGGGTTGAAAAGTTGGGATTTTTGGTTTTTTTAGGGAGGAGGGAGATGATTTTTTTTTCCAAGGAGTCCCTGAATGTCGTGGCATCCCTCTTTGTCCCCATCCCTCCAGCATCTTCCTCTCTGCGACCACCACCGCGACCTCCTCCCCTCTTTTTTAGAGAGATTCCCCCTCCCCCCCCCCCGCCACCCCTATGACCCCGTTGTTTTTGGACAATACTCACCCCTCCGCCTCCCTGGCCGGGTGTGTTCCATGTACCCCGACCGCAGGAATGAGAGGAGGGTCTGGGAGTGCCCCCCGCCCCCCATCCTACCCTGCTACGGTGCGAGGGGAGTGCAGAGATGGGGCTCAGTATCCTTCCCCTCGCATCACCTTAGCATCTGCCGGAGGAGCCCCTCAGCATCCTCGGGACCCCAAGGAGGGGAGTGAGTTGCCTCACCCGGACACCACTCCCACCTCCAAAATGCCAAAATGTGCCCTCTCCCCTTCCCTGGAGGGCAAGACCAGCCTGAATTATTGATGAGGGCAAGATACTGGTGGAGGTGACATATTTATTGTAGAGAGGGGGAGAAACAGCGAGGTGGAGGCAGGGAGGGGGCGGCTGCCATCCTGCCGTTGCGTCCATCGCTTAGCGAGCTTGAGGAACAGAGCGGGGAGCCCCCTCAGCTCCTCCGTCTCCTCCCCGGGGGGCTTTTTCCAAGGAAGGGGATGGAAAATGGGAGGGTCCGCACTGTCTCAGAGGGGAGGGACAGTGGAGATGGGGGTGGGAAACAGACCCGCCATGTGCATCTCGCCGGGAGCGGGATCCTTCCCGCAACCTCTCTGTGCTGAGGGTTGGGGCGAGTTTTCAGTCCAGAGGGGGACATTCAGTGTGCGGGGGAACAGCAGCGTCAGGCTCACAACCGCATCCCGCTCCCCTCGGGCCGGGGGTGCGTGTTGGGGGTGCCCCGGCGCTGGGGAACGGGCAGGGAGCTCAGCAGGGGGGTGGGGATTCCCTCTTGGAGCAGTCCCCAAAAACCTCCAACGGCATCTTCATCCAGCGAGGAGGAGGAGGGGGGCTGGCAGCCCACCTCTTGCATCCCTCCCAGCTACCAGGCATCTTCCTCCCCATTTTGGGTCTGATGGATGTATTTTATCCCCCAGACAGGGCATGGATGCCTGGAGGAAAGGTTTCTTTATGATGAAATGCATCCAAAAAGGAGAATTTGTGGAGGCAAGATCAAGGCAAATGCTTTCAGCTGCCTCCTGGCATGTCAGAGCTCCAGCACAGCCTCATTAGCTATCAGAGAATCCCCACCCTGCTTGGCAAGAACTGCTTACCAGTGGTAGGGAGGGAGAGAGAGGGGTATACACCCTTGGGAAACCGCCAAGCCAGACCAGCTCTGGCTTCAAGGGTCACCTAAAAAAAGGGGGAGCACCTCCAGGGAAGGTGTTCTCAAATGTTGTCCTCATTCCTTTGCCTCCATCAGCCTCTGGCAGCTGTGGGGAAGTTCCTGGTGTGATCCAGCAGGATGGGGGGAGGAGGAGCTGGGATTTCTCAGGACTCCCCCAGGTCAAGCTGGATTAGGGTGTGTTGTGGCTGCTGGAGCTGGCAGTGCCCTGATGGTCCAGGAATGCCCCCACAATGACTACTGCCCCTTCCTTGGGGGGCTGTCAGGATTTAGGTGTCAAAGAAGGGTTATTTTTTTCCCAATTAATTCCAAAAATCAAACCCAGCCCCTGCTTTGGCACAGCCTGGGAAGGGGGTTTCCACCAGGAAACCCCTCTGATGCCATCAACACCCTGGTTGTGTCCCCCAGAAACTCTGGGAAAGGCGGATGGCCCTGGGTTTTAACGAGTCTCGGCGTGGCACTGTTCCACGTCAGGTCCTGAGCTCACCCTGGGGTTCTGCACCCTGGGGATGGCGATGGGGGAGGTCCTGGAGATGCCCCCACGCTTGAGCCACAGCCACCAAGACCCCTGGGACCCCTGGGGAGGAGGTCCCAGACAGTCTCTAGACATGAGTGAGGGTTGCAGAGGGGATGGGTTCGGGTCGTGGCAGAGGCCGTGCAAAGGGATGATGCGTGTTTGGGAGGGGTTGTGTGTGGACACACGTGTGGGTTGTGCAGCCCAGAGTGAGGATGGCTGTGTGTTCCAGGCACACATGTGTGTGTGCCAGGCTGTTGCTGTCGTACCAGTCTGTGCCTATCACAGCACACCAGTATCTGCCCATCCCATCAAGCCACTCCAGTTTGTGCCCCTCACACCACACCAGTGTCTGTCCATCCCATCATACCACACCAATTTGTGCCCATCACACCACACCAGTGTCTGCCCATCCCATCATACCATGTGTGTGCCTGTCCCACCTCCCCAGCTTCTGCACAGTATGCCACACATGAATGCCCACCACACCAGCTTGTGCCTGTCACACCAGTCTGGTCCCATCCCAACACCAAGTTCCCATCACACCAGTTTGTGCCCATCACAGCAATCTCTGCCCATCATTGTGGCATATACCTGTCACATCGCACCAATGTCCATCCCAATGCCGTATACTCCTCACATCACACCAGTTTGTGCCCATCACACCAGTATGGTCTGATCCTGACACCACATATCCATCATGTCACACCAGTATGTTTCCACCCCAACACAACATACCCCTTACAACACACCAGTCTGTGCCCATCACACCAGTCTGGTCCAATCACAACAGCATGTACCTATTGCACCTCACTGGTTTGTGTCCATCACACCAGTCTGCACCTATCACAACAGCATGTACCTATTGCACCTCACTGGTTTGTGCCCATCACACCAGTCTGCTCCTATCACAACAGCATGTGCTCATTGCATCTTGCTGGTTTGTGCCCATCACATCAAGTCTGATCCCATCCCAATGGCACGTACCCATCACATCAGTGTATGTCCATCACATCAGTTTGTGCCCATCATATCCATGTGCCCATCACACCAGCATCCCCCTCATACCACTCCAGTTTCCCCAGCCCCTGGCACACCCCACACTCATCCTGTCTCTTTCCTTCTCCAGGAACATTCTTGCTGTAGCTACCCAAGGATCTCCACACCATGACTCTGGCTGGTATGGCTTACCTTCCTTCAACCACCCAACCCTGCCACCTCCCCCATGCTGGGGCACCCCTAATTTGAACAGGGCCCCATCCAAACTGCTCCAGGCTACCCCCTGCACTGGGATGCTTACAACATCCCTGTGGTGCCAGTCACTATGTTCTCTGGCATTTGGTAGCCCCTGGCAGGACCCTCTATCTCTCTGACTCCAACCCCACCTTCTCTTCCCAGCTTACAAAGAGAAGATGAAGGAGCTGCCTCTCGTCTCCCTGTTTTGCTCCTGTTTCCTCTCAGACCCCTTGAACAAGACGACATACACGTATGAAGGTAAGACCCCGCTGCCCGCCCATGGTCAAGAGGCGTGTGAATGTGGGTGGCTGCAGACCCTCCCTTGGCATGAGCAGCATCATCCCCAAACTGAGAGAGGTGGCTCACTGTGGGCACTGGCTGGAAGTAGGAGCTGGGTCAGGGTCCTCCCCACAGCATGAAGCTTCAGTTGTGGGCTTGGGATTTTTAGGCAGATGGTGCTGGGTGGTTCGGCCTCACCTCAGAGGTAGCAGTGGTGATGAAGGGGCATGTTCAGCCTTGGGGGGTTCCTCCTGGCTATCTGGGAGGGCAGCTGGAAAGGGGCTTCATGGTCCCATTTCCAGTCCCTGAAGAAGGACTGAACCCTGTCCTACTCCCTTCAGCAGCTACCCAGGCCCCTCAGCTTGGCCAAATATGCCCAGCTCAGCCCCCTTGATGAGTATCTTGGAGTCCCAACCACAACCCATGGCATTGGGGCTGAATCACAGGGCTGTGTGTGGGGATTTGGGTGAAACCCGTGGAGATTAGGGAAGGCAGGGGCTCCTTGGGGATGTTGCAGGTGTGGGACTCCAAAATGGTTTGCCAGAAGAGATGGGATGCACCCCGTGCCAGCGCTCAGCCTCATGCCCCTCTCCCAGCAGACACGGTAGACCTCACCTGGTGTGTTATCTCCGACATGGAAGTCATCGAGCTCAACAAGCGCACCTCAGGCCAGTCCTTCGAGGTCATCCTGAAGCCCCCCTCCTTTGATGGCATCCCCGAATTCAATGCCTCCCTGCCCCGGCGCCGTGACCCCTCCCTGGAGGAGATCCAGAAGAAGCTGGAGGCAGCAGAGGAGAGGAGGAAGGTAGGTTTAGTGCCTTCCTGTAAGGAAGGATGTGCAACTTTAACCTCAGAGGACTTGCTTTAGCAGGGGGGTTGGACTAGATGATCTGTAGAGGTCTCTTCCAGCGCACATCATTCTGCAATTCTGTGGCAGTGAGTTTATCATTTTGGTTGGAAAAGATCTTTAAGATCAAGTCCACCCCCTCCCCTCACAGTGCCAAGCCCACCACTAACCCTCAGCACCTCAGCTATACGGCATTGCAATAGCTCCAGGGATGGGGACTCCACCAGCTCCCTGGGCAGCCTGGGACAGGGGCTGACAACCCTCTCAGGGAACAAGTTCTTCAGAAGTTCTTCTTTTGGCTCTGTGGTCTCCATGGGCACCATGTCCTCTTTACCCACACAGTACCAAGAGGCTGAGCTGCTGAAGCATCTGGCAGAGAAGCGGGAGCATGAGCGGGAGGTCATCCAGAAGGCCATCGAGGAGAACAACAACTTCATCAAAATGGCCAAGGAGAAGCTGGCGCAGAAGATGGAGTCCAACAAGGAGAACCGTGAGGCTCATTTAGCGGCCATGCTGGAGCGCTTGCAGGAGAAGGTGAGGGCCCAGTGAGGAGGTGGGGTCAGGGGACATGTTGGGACAGCGGTGCAGGAGGGCGTCACAGGACACTTGGGCACCCTGCATGGCTCTTGGGGTGCCGTTATCCCCTGGGGACACCACTACAGGGGAGGGCCTTCTCTTCCCTTCCCATCACGCAGGAACAGGGTGGGAGGGTCCTGCTTGGGGAGCCACTGAGCCTCATGTGTTTGCAGGCTCACAAACAGCTGGTGGACACAGAGGTGGGACCCGTATCCTGGCCACAGCCACACAAAACCTTTACTTTCCCTATGTCCCACCGTGCTGTTCTTCAGCCACCTCTTGCAATTTTCCTCCCTCCCGGGTGGCAGATCTTCCCCTGGCCCCTTCCTCAGAGGCCGCGGAGCCATCAGCTCCCCAACGGAGCTGGAGGGGTCCGTGCTGCTGTGCTAGGAGACGCTTCCACCCTGCCAGCCTGTGCAGACCTCTTCTCTCTCCCTGAAGCAGGTCTGTTCCCAACCTCAGCACGGAAGGCCCCACCCTCACCACCTCCAGCTCCCTCCAAAACATCCTTTCTGCAAGGAGCTCGCCCAGTGCCCTTCTCCAAACGCCTCAGCTAGCCTTGAGTCAGAGGCAGAGAGCACAAGATAATGAAGGACAATCCAAGCTAACCCCAGCATCCTTGGGGCTCCCGGTCCATCCCGGCTGGTTGACGTCTACCTCCTAGCTAGAGGGCGAGGACAGTCTGTCCCCGAGTGCCTCCACAGTCCTTAAAAACACACCCCAGGGAAGGAGAGGATGCTGTTGACCCCATCAGTTGGTGTCCCTCGGGGGATGAACCTCACGAACGCCCTCGTGCCTTCGAACCCCTCCGAAGCCGCTGCCCTTGGGGACCTCGATGTCCGTCCAGCTAACGAGTGTGTCCCTCCTCACCTTCCTTCCCTCCTACCCCCTCCCCGCTCCCTCCCACAGGACAAACATGCGGAAGAAGTGAGGAAAAACAAGGAGCTCAAGGAAGAAGCCTCCAGGTAAAGAGGCGATGGTTGGACTGACAGCTCCGGGGGAGGTGGCAGAGGCCGCTGCAAGCGGAAGGCCTGATGGTGGAAGGGTGGACGTTCCTCTGCTTTTCTTTGTTCGTGAATGTAACGAGTTGACCAAGTGAAGCCATCCTATTTGTTTCAGGGAGGGTGGGGAGGGAAGAGAAAAGGAAGGGAGGGTGGGCGGGAGGGTGTCGGCTTTGGGATGCCCACCTCCTTGGTCAACCAGGTCCAGAGGAGACAGACGAGGGGTGGCAAGGAGGCGGAGGTGGCCCCTCCAGGTTAAAACCGAGGTGGTGGTGGTGGTGGTGTGGGGGGGTGACAGGGACACAAAGCAGGTGGGGAGGGATACTGGGGAGGGGGAAATGTGCGTCGTGTGTGACTTTCATTTGGTGCTGCTCAGGCAGGGTGGGCAAGCGAGCATTCCTCTGGCTTCTTTTCTTCTCCTCCATCCATCTCATCGATGGGCAGCAGCAGCATCTCTTGGGTGTTCGTCCCTCCCTTTTTCCCACCTCTTGCCTGGAGAGGATGTTATTTGCCCACAGACCTTGCAGAACCATTTTGGGGAAGGGGTAGAGGAGATTGCCCCATTGGAAGTGGTCAGAGAGTGAGGCTTACTCGCTCCAAAGGCTTTATCTGGCTGTGGGGGATACTGATGATCCTTTTTAAGGGTGAAATTGAAAAACTTCCTCCTGATTTCCCAAAGAGCTGCCTTTTTTCCTTTTTCTTTTCTTTTTTTTTCTTTTTTTTTTGTGAGAACCTCATGAGAATTATCTTTGTTGGGAACTCTTGGATGAAATCTCCTTTTCTGCTGTAGTGCAGCTGGAGAGCCATGGGCTTTTAGAGATGTCAGCTCAGATGGTTATTTGAGAAGGGAAATCACCCTCATGGAGAGAAAAACACGGCAAGGCTGTGGAAACTATGATGGGAGAGACGGGGAAAATCAAAGAGGGAAAAAGGAGCTGAGGGAGCGTAGGCTGGAGAGCCAGAGGTGGGATGGAAATGCCTCAACGGACAGCAGAAGAAGACAACGACGACAGGGGATACTGAGGGCGTCTTGCAGTGACCCCAGAGTAGGAGGAAGGCCAGTTTGAGACCCCTCAACACCTGATGACCAGCCCGGGAGATGCTTTGTGAGAGCTCTTGTGCAATCCCCCCGGTGATGCCCTCCTCCCCCAGCTGCCAGCAGGCAGTGGTCCAAGTGCCACGATGCCCTTGGCACCTCATCAGCCTCCAACCCTGATGCTAACAGAGGGTTTGGTCTCCACTGTGGCCAGGAAAAGGCTTTCCAAGCTCTGATTCATGTCTGGAGGGAACTGTGTCTCTTTACCTGTGCCACAAAATGCTCACTCAGACCTCAGGGAGACCAGCCTGGGGAGGGGAGCAGGGGAGATGGCAGCAGGCAAAGGAGATGGAGGGGACTGTTCTGGCTGTGGCACGAGCTGTCCTTTTCTTTTTGTACACAATGGTTGTAAATAAACTGCCTTGGCATTTCTTTCGTTTTCTCATGATCTGTGCAGTGTCTTGTGTCTCTGTGAGGTTGATTTTTTTTAGTGGGGGAGGCATCCCAGTATCACTTGCACTGGGAAGGGGAAAGGGACTAGAGGAGGAATTAGGATGGGAGGCAGCAGCACGTGCATGAGTGGCACAGGTCTGTTTTACCCAAATGCCCCAAACAACCCCAGCTTGATGTGACTGCAGCAAATTTGGACTTCTTTGGCCCTTGCCTGGGCCAGTTCCTGTGTGACCTACTCTAGGTCCTGCTTTGGCAGGAAGGGGTGGACTGGATGATCTTTCAAGGTCCCTTCCAACTCTTAAGATTCTGTGATTCTGTTCTTCTCCATCCCTGGCCCTTTCTCTCCATGTGTTTGAAGACCCATCTCGATGGGTCCCTCAATGGCCATGGATTCTCAATCAAGGATACTTTGATGATCATCAACACAGGAGACCTTTCCTGCATTTTTTTTCTAGTCTCAATTGAGGTGCCTTTCGCAGCCACCAGACTGGACACCCACAGATCATGGGTTGCTGGCCCTCATAAACCTCCATCTCCAGTAGACACACATGAGACCTGATTATCACACAGATGGAAGTACTTACATTGAGCTAAGATGTTAATGGAAACTGTCCTGGAACCTTCCTCACTCTTGGGTAGCTATGAGCCAAACCAACACCAGGTTGTTGTAGCTGTTCCTCCAGGAAGATATATGCACACAACGTTCAGCAGGAGCCAGAGCCAGCCCCTGCTCCTCAGCAGGAATATTACATGTCCACATATGTAGAAGTCAGCCAAATTAATGAGGCAGGTGTTAGTTTGAGTGCGAAGGGGAAGAGAGGAAGAAAGAGCCAGACACACTTTCCTCCCTCACATGGGACTGAGTATAGAGGGGCATTTGATTTAGTTTCTTGCTTAGAAGAAAGCACTGCTTCCTCAAAGCCTGGAACCCTGCCTGGTACTCACCAGATATCTCAGATTTTTACTTATTGGTTGGTCCCTGACATTTTCCATGTGGAATCTCTGTTTCTGCTTTATTTAGTGTTTGCCACACCACTGCTGTCACTTCCCCCACCTTCTCATGGGAAGTTCCTCTATATCGGTACAATTTCATGTCCTGTGGGAGTGAGACCGTATGCAGGGGCTGCACAAAGCTCCCACACTGATTCCAACTGGGGCTGGGATGGATGCTCAGCAGGCACCAGCTTCAGCCCTTCAAAACATCAAAGCCTAAAATATTTTTGTGGTGATCTTTCATTGAAGAGCAAACAGTCAAGATGAGCTTCTCACGCAGGAGACAAATTGACCTTGGCAGCTGGGCACACAAAACTAATCTTAACTCTTTGGCCTCTGGATAGAACATCCAGATTTTTGGCATCTTGTGTTAATATTGAAGTTTGTGCTTTGGTATCTTTTGAAAACTTGGCCAATAGTCCTTGAGGACCAACTGGAATTAAAAACACATGGGGCAGCAGGACTTCTCCACTGATAAGCCTCCATTTTCTGGGCAGGCAGACTCAATTGCCTTCCAGGCATTACTCATTTTGTGACTTCATGCTGTGCAGTTCCTCCCCAAGTCTCCTTTTCTAGGGGGAGGCATCAGAGGTGTTGATGCCAATCCCTTTCACTGTTATCTCCCTGTTTTTGGAAGCTTTGGTCAGACTCAAAATAATGCCAGACCTTGAATCTTGTCTCTAGGCATGCCTGGGACTAACATTTTCTTCCATCCTTCATCCCTTCAGTCTAGAGATTCTGGTTTTGTTTTGTGGGGGGGTTATTTTTATTACTTGTTTCTTTTTGATCTAGTTTCTGTTCCTTCTTTCAGGGGTCTTGCTTTGTGATCTCCTTCCCAGGTTTTGTTTTTCAGACGGTGCAGGATCCCAGCCAGTTTCAGGGTCGTAGTTAACAATGCAGTGCCTTAATTTTGCCCTTGCAGGGAGTTGCTTGTGGCAGTCCCATAGAACCATAGAATGGGGGTTGGCAGGGCCCTGTAGAGCTCATCCAGCCCAAGCCCCTGCTAAAGAAGGTCCACCTAGATCAGGAGGCACAAAAAACGTGTCCGCACGGGTTTGGAAACCTCCAGAGAAGGAGCCTCCACACCCTCCCTGGGCAGCCTGGGCCAGGGCTCCCTCACCTCACAGTAAAATAGTTTATCTGTACGTTTAAATGGAATTTCTTGTGTTCTTTCCATTACCCCTTGTCCTGTCACTAGATGCAATAGCAAAAAAAGTGATGCCCCAACCTCCTGACAGCCACCATTTAGATATTTGTAAATATTAATGAGATCCCCCCCGCAGTGTCCTCTTCTCCAAACTGAACAGTCCCAGTTCCCATAGCCTTTTGAGCATTATCACCTAGTATCTCTCAGATAGCTCCTCTTCTCCATCCTTCCTGTGTCCCTTGGTTACTTTCAGGTGGTCTTTTAGGGCTTTCAATTATGCTAATTGTCAGGAGCCCATTCTCCTGAGAAGCTGGGACTCAGGTTCAATCCTTGGATCCACAAATAATCACTGATTCTACTTGCCATCCTGCTGATTATGCCCATATGTTGCCCGAAGGAGTGACACACTTCACTTGTAAGAGAGGAGCAGCAAGATGTTTACTGATACAAAACAATGGTTCAACAAAGTTTGACAATAACCAGTGATTTAAAAGGATTTTGTGGAAACGTATATTAATTATTTACTGCGTAGAGTCAGACAAAATTTCCAGGTAGAACCTTCCATTGAGTTGTGATGTTCACAAAGTGTAACTTTGTGAGTTACACTCCTTAGAGGGAAGTTGAGGTGCTTCTGGACCTGGACTTAACCAGAGACTTGGCCAATGGTTAATGTCTAAAGGATTATATATCTGCAATCGATCACTTAGGTAAGATTCCAGAGCTGAGCATGCTGTTCATTACTTACCAAGACTCGGTTGTGGTAAGGAACAGTCCATAGCCTTGCGCTGTTTCCTCAGAAATTCTAAATCTGGGCAAGGTACCAGCCATTTGTTCAGGGGAAGATGGAACTGAGGTGCAGCTGGAGCATTGGTGCCATAACTTGCTGGTGACCAGGGAATGATTAAAACTGTTAGAAGGCAAGGATCATAGAATCATAGAATGGCTGAGGTGGGAAAAGGCCTTTGAGATCCTCCAGTCCAATCATTCCCCCAGCACTGCCATGGCCACCACTAACCCACATCCCTCAGCCACAGCTACACAGCTTTAGAATCCCTCAAGGGATGGGGACTCCAACAGCTCCCTGGGCAGCCTGGGACAGGTTGGGGGAAGAAATTTCCTAATATCCATCTAATAGGTTACAGTGTGCAGTCCAAACCAGTATGAAAATCACATTATTCTCTCTGCTCTTCCAGCAGTGCAGACTTTCTGTGTGTGAGAAGCTGTTCAGGCAAGGTAGAGGAATCAGCTCTGAGGCTGAACAGTCTGTTTTAGACAGTTATGAATCCTGTGACTGTAGGGGAGCTTTGGACTGCAGCATCTTGCGTGGTCACCTGTATACAGGCAACCGTATCAGTAATGCCATTGAAGGGCAAGAATGCTTCAATCATGACATCAGATACAACAAAAATTGGGTATGGATTCAGCAGAATTGAGACCAATAAGGAAAACCAAAAGTTACTAGGGGTGGACTGGGCTGACAAAACCAGATGCTAAAGTAGAAACAGAAAAGAAAAAGAAACCAGGTAAAGAACACAGGAGGATGAGATCTTGGGATGGTTGGAGGATGGATGTCTACAGACGGTGGTGATAGTGACCTGGGTACTCAGCTGCATGGGATGCCTTTGGACAACTCACTGAACTGTCCATCAGAGCTATATCCAAGTGCAAGAAGTTGGAAGACACTTGCACCCTGTTATGAAGAGTTGCAGGGAGAGAATGATGGTAAAACTGTAATTCAGCAGTAGTAGGGTGTGATTCGTAAGATTTGAGCGATGCCTTTACCATAGTGTTTAATAAGATTGTAGCTCCACAGTGATAACGTGATTCTATGATTAGTTAATTAGGTTTCTGCTTATTCAAGTGATTTAGGAATCTCTGAGTAGGGTATTATTTAACCAGAGGCCCTGAGGGTCTTTTGAATGCCTGCAGTCCTGACGGAATGGTGTTGTATCAGAGACATGCATGCCAAAAGGCAAGAAATCTCTCCTCCCACTGCTGGCAAGTGATGGTACAACAGCAGCATTGACTAGTCTATCACAACTTCCAAACACCATCAGAAATGTTTTGGCACTTCCCCCACCCAAGGAAAACTACCAATGCAAATCTGGCAGAGGGAAAGACAAATAACATCGGTTTAATAACTCGAGGATATTATTTTGCATGATGCTTGGAAGAGAAATTCTCCTTGATTTGGTGTTCCAGGCAAAATATGGTCCATGATAGTGTAGAAACTAGAGAGGCCATCGGGGAGCCAGAAGAGCATCAAGCAGGAGACAGGTAGTTGGCAGGAACAGTGCTTTGTCTCTACTACATCTGCTTTTCCCCTTCCCTGAACCCTCGTTGAACTCATCTGTGCACATCAAACAGAAAAAAGGTATAAAATCTAATTGGATATTCATCACCAAACACAATATGGGCTGAGGCCCAAGCCCCAGCCTTTACCTCTTGACCCTGTGATGAGGCAAAGTCAGGAAAAAAGGGAAGATGTTTCTCTGCAACTACAAATAGAAAATCAAAAGACAGCAACAATGAATTTTCTTTATCTGGAGTAAGGCAGTAAAAAAACCCAGACTTAAAATGGTGTCTGATGACTCCTACTTTTAGGATGAATAGGAAATTCACCCCGCATTCTTTGCCAGAGGAAGAGTGGAAAGGTAAAACTGCAATTGAAAGTGTAAAACTTTCCCCATATTTTATTTTTAAACCTTTTCATTGGAAGTATTAATACCACAGCTAGCTAAAGTCCACGTGTGGAACACAATCCCTGCCAGAAAAGGCAAGAGTCACTACAGACCTGCCTCCTCATTTGCCCACAACACTCTCTGGGCGAAGCACACAAGCTCTTCCAGCTTTCCTCAGAGCCATCTGAGCACCTCGGAGCCACCCTAGCACATCCCTGGAGTGCTGGACCTATAGACTTGGTGATGTGGACAGAGAAACTGCTGAGACTGGAGAGACACTCATCTTACGTGGTCCATCACATCCCACGTGGAAAAGTCATACAGGATTACTGGTTCTTTGCTTCCGAAGAAAATAGCTTTAGATTGGTAGCCAGAGCACTGTCTTCATGCAACATAAGGTCCAGCCCCAGCGTGGGGCTGACACCCATAACCCGACTGGATTGAGTCTCAAGCCTTAGGCATGCCCAAGCCTGCCAAGGACTGCTGCCACCCAACGAAACAGCAAGCCACATGCTTGTCTTTGCAAAGTCCTTCTCACCAATCACCTCCAAGCTTTTAGGAGTGCTTTCACCACCCAAATACTTGTTGAAGGCCCTGACACCTCTGCTGTTGGTTCAACTGTCAAACAAGCAGCAACAGACATGGTGGCTCGGTCCCTCCAGGATCTCCAGCATCAGTTTTTGCTCACAGCAAACCATTTCCAACACTCCGTTCCCAACCTTTAATGTGAAATGAGCTGAAGAACATCCCAGGCTCCTTCATGGGGAGAGGTGGGGCCGGAAAGTGCGTGGCCGAATCATCATGACCACTTTCCTCAGGGAGTAGTAGTCTGTGTCCTTCCAGGAGTACCACACGATACCATCTGGCCCCAGGACCTTGCGGTTTTTAATGGAGTATCGTCCGCCCTGTGATGCAGAGAACGAAGGATGGTCAGGCATGGGAAATGCATGGAAACATTATCAGGATGGGCAGCACTCATTTTTTTTTTTCTCCCTGGAGAAACTGGTCAAGCCAGGAAGGATTGCTGTGATGTGAAGATCAACCCAGCTCTGTGCTCCATCCTCACCCCTCCACCTTACCTTGTAATACACCCCATTGAGGTTGGAGAAAAAGCACTGGTGGTACCACCAGCCTCCATGGGAAATCTCAGCACAGATGTTCCCTGAGTCAGGTGTGCTGAAGCTCCTCTTGTTGTGGTACCAGGCAAAGGAATCCTCCACCGTGCCGCTGAACCCATCCACGTGCAGGCGGTAATAGTTTGCCTCGTCTTCAATGCTGCAAGCAACAAAGGTGGGATTGATTAACTGGGAGTGTCTGAGTCTCCTTTCCAACCTGGGTACTACATTCTTGGTGTTGCCTAGCAATCACTAAGCTGCTCTGGCCAGCCTCCCCGCTATGATTCATCACCTCTAAAAGCAAAGGGTATTGTATTTTTCCTCTTCTGTGGGACACACATGATTCTGTCATGACTCAGGGCACTTGTCATAGGTCTGACCTGGGCAGACCGTGACTCTAAAAACCACAACAAAGGGCTGCGGCAGCTTTGGCAGGACAATCCCTCTAATTACGCTGCTCTGCCTCCTCTCCATGTTACAAGCATCCTACTCATAACCTGGACTGAGCTAATTAGTCGTTTTCCCTGGGGCTAGCAAAGGCTGAAAGTCACTGCTATTGCACATGACATCTGATGAGAAAAGCTGGAGTGACCACATAGAGTAAACACTTGCTGGTAGAGAACGCTTCACAGCACATTTAGGCTGTGGAATTGTTTGCTTTGTTTGTTTGGTTGGTTTTTTTTTTTCCAACAGCTTCAGCAGTTTTCGGGTCTACTTGAAGCCCTCAAGCTTCAAGTGTCCATAAGGTGCAGTGTTCCCTTGGCTATGCTCCTATGGAGGATTTCTCCACAGTCACCCACAAGCATTTCCTGTAGGGACACAGAAAGAACTAATCTGGGACACTCCAGACGGACCTGGCCACTCCTGATTAAGAAAGGATGTGGCTAATGTGGTATGGATAAATAAAACACCAGAAGAGGGGAAGAGCTGTAGACACTGCAGGATGTTACATCAGGTCCATCAAGTAAAAGCCATGAGTAGGGAGGGTAAAAATCAAAACACAACTCTAAACCAGAGAGATGCTGGAGGACTTGCCCAGCAAGGCCATGGGATTCAAACCCCTGGTTTTGACATAGAGAGCAATAATTTTTGCAGAGAAGATACCCCTAAGCAGCTGGGGACTGTCCATTAGGTCCTATGGCTCCCCTTCCCAGGGGCTGTGGATGTTGGTACATTTGCTAGCTTCAACCTGCAGCCTGGTGAAGAAGAATGGATGGGCAACCTAGGCCCAGTCTGAAAAGCTCTCTAGACAATCACTCTGATAAAAGGGGTTCCTGTGCCTGAAGGTCTCCCAACACTGTACCAGTTGTGTCTGTGAGAACAGGGAAGGCCATCCCACTTTCTACCTGAAGACCTGGTAGAAGGCATGCTTGTGCTTGTTGTTCCAGTCCTCCAGGTCGATGCGCAGAGAGTAATCCCCTTGGCTTGTCATCTTGTGGATATTCTCATTGCCCAGCCAGAACTCGCCATTGAGGTCCCCAAAGCCCTCCTTGTACTCATTCCAGGTCCGATTGAAGTCGACTGAACCATCCTGGCGCCTCTGGATGACTGTCCAGCCCCCACCTGCCAGGAGAGAGCTAAGATAAAATAGGAGTCCCTAGGAAACATCCAAGGGTCCAACATCCAGGAAGACCCCTGACAGATGGCATCTCTGAGGATCGGTCTCAAGCTCAGCAAGGTGATTCCTTGGCACGTGTCCTCCCACCAAGTAGCAGAACACGGCATTGTTTGCTGCACATGGATAAAAAGCAATGCCCATCATAGCTCATGGAAAGAGTCTCCCATTTTTCCCATGTTGTTTCGTTGTGTGTTCCCGTTTGAAATGAGAGATGGCAGTTTTTGGGAGGCAAATGCTTTGGGACAGGGACAAATTAGAGATCCCGGAGTTTGGAGATTATTGTGTACTGTTCCTGCAGCACCTCAGAGGCACACAAGCTCTCCCAGTATTGCCTCACTGTCTCCATCTGCTCTCCCATCTGTCCAAATCCCTCTCTCCTCTCTCATTTTATTCTAATATTGTAAGCTTGAGGTGGGGTGGGGGGCAGGGGGACACACACAACTGGGGCCATCTTTTTATTTGCTGTTTGTACAGCCTGTCACTCTACAGTGTCCAAGATTATGTTGATGGTCATGCAAATAATAGTAATGACATAACACAGACCACATTGTCCAAACAGCCTGTTTCTCAATAGGCACGTGCATCCCAAAGCTACAATCACCTGTAGATCCTCCAATAGGGGAGATGCCTACATGTAGGGAGCTCAACTCCTTCCTCCAGCACGGGACTTGTTGGTGCGACACATCCATCCAGGCTGAAGTAGAGTCATGGAACAAAGGACTGACAATCCACTACCCCATTTCCCTGAAAATTTGCATTGTTCTTCCAAAAATTAAGCGTTGAAACCTTGTTTTGTTAGGAGGTTTGTGCCTTGAGGTGACAGCAATATGCTCTGTATGGATATTTAAATATTAACGGTGTGGGAAGTCGCCTGTTCATTCATTTTCACTCCAAAATATCAGTGGGAGAGATTCACACACCCCATTACTTCAGCACAGTTACAATTACTAGTTGCCACACACAGCCCTCAACTACCCAGAGATACTCCAGCTGTTGCTCCAGAAGGGCTTTTGTTCCCCAAACCCTGTGTTATTTCTGCTAGCATGTATGAAGACATCTCAAAGAGTACTAAATGTCTGTATTTAGACAGCTGAATCCCCAAACCAGACATTTCTGGTTTGAAGTATTCATCCAAATTCTTCCTTTAGTCAGCAGAGAGGATGAGTCCTCTGTCGCTGGAGAAGAGCCCTTCTGGAGATGCTACTCTCACCGGCTGTGAAGTAGCTTAGAAATAGTTCAAATATAAGATACAACTCTCAGGTTAAACAAATCACAGAATCCCTGATTGGGGGGTGGTCGGCAGGGCCCTGCAGAGCTCATCCAGCCCAAGCCCCTGCTCAAGCAGGTTCCCCTCCATCAGGGGGCACAGGAACGTGTCCAGGTGGGTTTGGAAACCTCCCGAGAAGGAGCCTCCACACCCTCCCTGGGCAGCCTGGGCCAGGACTCTAGATAAGGAGTTCCATCTAAAATAGCTTTAGGTTGGTAGCTAGAGCGCTATCTTCATGCAATATAAGATCCAGCCCCAGCATGTGGGTGACTACCATCACCCAACTGGATTGAGTCTCAAGCCTTAGGCATGCCCAAGCCTGCCAAGGACTGCTGCTACCTGACTCCAGATGAGGCCTCACCAGGGCAGAGAAGAGGGTGAGAAGAACCTCTCTCCACTTGCTGCCCACACTCCCTTCATGCCCCCTGGGATGCCATTGGCCTTCTTGCCCACAAGGGCGTATTGCTGCTCATGTTTAGTTTGCTTGCCCACCAGAACTCCCAGGTTTCTCTCAGCAGAGCAAATTCCACCCAAAACTCTGCTTCAAAATGTTGTAGATGCCTCCTGCAGTACCTTCAGTGTCCATCTCACACAGCACTTCAATAGGCATCCCTCCAACTGAGGGCATGATGCTGTAAACCCCAGACCGACGGAGTCCATTGTAGTAGACAGAAGCACAGTCAATGGGGCAGTTCCTGGTGTGCTTCACCTCTGAGAGACAAACCAGAGAAATACTGTGTTTAATGCACAGTGTGGAGAAAGGGGCACACAACAAAAAGTAGCATCATTTTCATGCAGAGCCAGACAAATAATACTGGATTCAGAGATTCTTCTGAAGCTGAAAACCTCTGTAACACACCAGCTATGGATTTGGTCTTAAAAGGGGATCAGAAACCATTTCAGAAAGCCTAAAGACATTTTTTAACAGATAAGTCAGGTGGGATTTATTTTGTCTTGCCCTAGCCATCTATACTTCAGTCAGGTGGTCTCAGCTAGTCATAGAATTAGAGAATCATCGAATCATTTTGGTTGGAAAAGACCTTGAAGCTCCTCGAGTCCACCCCCTCCCCTCACAGTGCCAAGCCCACCACTGACCCATGTCCCTCAGCACCTCAGCTACACGGCTTTGCAATAGCTCCAGGGATGGGGACTCCACCACCTCCCTGGGCAGCCTGGGACAGGGGCTGACAACCCTCTCAGGGAACAAGTTCTTCCCAATGTTCAATCTAAACCTCCTCTGGGGCAACTTGAGGCCATTTCCTCTTGTCCTGTCATTCATTACTGGAGAGAGGAGACCAACTCTAATTTCGCTACGGCCTCCTGTCAGGGAGTTGTAGAGAGTGATCACGTCTCCCCTCAGCCTTCTCTTCTCCAGGTTAAATAACCCTGGCTCCCTCAGCCTGGCATCTAGCCAGGATGACATTGGCCTTCTTGGCTACCTGGGAAGGCTGCTGGCTCACGTTCAGCTGCTGTCAATTAACGCCTCCAGATCCTTTTCTGCATGACAGCTCTCCAGCCACACATTCCCCAGCCTGGAGCGTTGCCTAAGGCTGTTGTGGCCAAACAGCAAGATTCTATGAACCTTAGTATCATTTCCTTTAGCCCCACCTCGAGAGAGTATGTAAGGGTGAGGCTTCCCCTCCCTGCCAGCCCCAGCAGCCCCCCCATCACCTGGATGGTGCATCTCCTCCTGCAGCCTCATCTCGGCAGGGCCCAGGCAGGTGGGGTTGCGCCAGGCCCAGTCGGTCAGGACGGAGATGTTGTTTATCTGCGCCTGCATGTCGTAGAGCAGCGTGGCCTGGATGTGCTGCAGGGTGCTGGCCTCGCTGTACCGATGCTCCAGGTCCTGCACCCGCTGAGCCAAACTGTGGTTCCGGCCGGCGGCCTCCTCGTGCTGTGGCAGGGAAAAAGGAGGGATGGGGGGATACCTGGGGACAAGTGCAAAGCCAGGGGCATGGCCCTGAAAACCTCCGTGGATGGACAAGCACAGGAGCAAGAGGGCAGAGTAGCATTCAGGAGAGACCCAGGATACCAAGGATGGTGCCTTCACCCTCACCCTGCAGCCCTGTACCAGACCCCAGCCTAGCCTGGGAGGCACAGGCAACTTGATATTCTCAGGCTCTGGTGCAGGCAGCGCACGCACAGGCAAGGCTAAGGCTGCAAGAGCAGGACAAGCACACTGAGGATTCCTCTCCAAGCACCCTTCAGTCTGCAACTTGTTGCAAAGTGAATGGGGTCTCTACATATTTAGCAGTGCCACCACAGCTGAGTTTTCCTTCCTAAAAGCTGTCCAGTCTTCCCTGGATCTATACACAACATTTTATAACATTATAAGGAACTCCACAGCTTCTCAAACATGTTGCAAGCCTTGGGCTGCAAGAACGGGACAAGCATATTTGGGCTTCTTCTCCAAACACAACATGAATGGGGCTTCTACATAATTAGCAATGCCAGCACAGCTGGGTTTTCCTTCCAAAATGTTGTCCAGTCTTCCCTGGAACCATATACAATAATTTATACATTATAAAGAGCTCCACAGCCTCTCAAACACGTTGCATGATGAGCCATCTCCTGCTCTTGGGGTGATGGCTGGTGCCCTGCAAAAAGCAACGACCTCATCCATGCTGTGCATGGAGTGAGTGCGATACAGGACTCCAGCTCCTCTCATGAAACTTTTGCTGCTTGTGTTTAGGACAAACAGGCTTTGATCCTGTGTAAAATACACACACAAGCTGGCTGGAGATGCCCACAGCTAACACCAGCAGATGGGCACCCTGCGCTCCACTGGCACATACTGAGCATGCCACAGATGCAGCCGCCTCAGACACCCTCGTTTCCTTTGCTCAGTGCTCCCTGTCCATTAGATGGCAGAGCAGGCTTTAAACAGCACCTCCAGAATCCCACAACAGCCTGGGAATCTCCTCATCCTCCCCTGGGCATTGCCGCATCTTTGCAATGTGCTCCCCAATACCCTCCTGTGGGTCTGTCAATCTCAGACCCCCATCCACCAGGAAGGGATGTTGGTTCTTCATCAGCACTGCCCTTCCCTGCCCATCTCTTCCTCCATCACCCACTCTAGATCATTGCCTTGGGCTCACAGGTCACCCCAAGACTCTGAAAAGAAACCAGTTTACTTTCTCACCTCCCTGACTCCAGCATCAGGAGCAAATCTGGATTTTCAGGTGTCTGCACAAGCGTGTGGCTTGTTAAATGTCTCTGGGGGTACTGAGATCTGGCACTTGACTCATCATTACCTGCCAGACTGCAGCAGTGCTGCTGAGGGTTGGGGATTTCCTTCAGCTGGAAGGGATTTGCATGACCACAGCATGTTTTCTTCCCTTGCAGCTGCTCCCAGGATTTGATTCACACCTCAGTCCTCATTCCTGCCAGGACAGGTCCCAGCTTGCTGTTCCCAGGAGATGGCACCACCACCACTGGGCAACTGCACCAGTAACGGATGGTAGCCCTGTAATACCCTTCCCAGTGCCTGTGTGGCACTGCTGAAAGCCCACCCAGCCTGCCTGTATCCCAGACTCCAGAGCAGCCAGGTAGGTAGGGGCAAAGTGGAAATTATGATGTGTAATGACATGGTGCTTTCCCTCTCAGGACTGCAACATCTCCGTCTCTACAGTAAATCAGCTGTCCCTCACCATGTGCCCTGTGAGCTGTGACTGATACAGGTTCCTTCCAGCTCCCTTCACCCACGCACCAGCTCTCTGAGTAAACCCCATGATGCTTTCTCCCAGACAACCCCCTCCTCCACACTTGATACTTGGGGTGGGTTTTTTTGTGTTATTTATTTCCTGCTGCTGATTAAAACCAGCACAGCCAGGCCACTGCAATGATGCCCTGATGCTGCTCCCCTCACTGCATCCCTCTGCTTTTGGACAGCAGGATCCCGCTCTGTTTGTGCCCCAGCTGCATAACAAGAAGCGTGGGCAGCAGGTCAAGGGAGATGATTCTCCTCCTCTACTTTGCTCCTGAGACACTCAAGCTGGGGTACTGTGTCCAGCTCACAAGAAAGACATGGACCTACCAGAGTGGGTCCAGGGGAGAGCCACAAAAATGATCAGAGGGCTGAAACAGCTCTCCTACGAAAAAGGCTGAGAGAGGTGGGGTTGTCCAGCCTGGGGAAGAGAGGGCTTTAGGAAGACCTTATTGCAGCCTTTCAGTACTTACAAGGGGACTTATAAGAAAAATGGAAAGGCTATTCCCAGGACCAGTAGTGACAGGACAAGGGGAAATGACTGTAAACTAAAAGTGGATCAATTTAGATTAGATAAAAGGGAGAAGTTACTGTAAGGATGCTGAGACATTGGAACTGGTTGCCCAGAGAGGTTGTGGCTGTCCCATCGTTGGAAGTATGCAAGGGCAGATTGTATGGGGCTTTGAGAAACCTGATCTAGTGAAAGATGTTCCTGTCCACGGCAGGGAAGGGAAACAAGATGATCTTTACAGGTTCTTTCTCACCCAAACCATTCCATGATCCATGCAAATGCAGTAGGACTGGAAATGCACCCAGAGGGCTGGAGAGGGCTCGTTTTGCTCCCTAAATCGCATGGAAGGAAGGAAACACGGCAGAGATGGGATCAACCCATCTGATCCAATTTGAGTTGTTAGCCTGAGAGGAGCTGTGACCTTGGAAGAGTCTGCTGCACTTGCTCAGCTCAGAAAGGGATGCTGAATTCAGAGATAACTCTGTTTGGACAGACAAGCCCACGCTGAGCTCCAGGAGGAATACTGATGGGCAACCTCAGGCAGACCAACCAGCAGCAGCTGGAGGCTGATTTGTGAAGACTGGAGCAAACAGCTCTTCAGTGGGAAGAACGGAGGTGGAGGAGACCTACCCAGGGTGACACAGAGGGGACCTCAGCAGGGCAGCTCCTGGGAAGTGCAAGGGGATGGAGGAGGAGAGCAGCTTCCCAGGCTGGGCATAGGAGCAGGGAAGTGGCCAGATAATCTCCTTAGCAGAGAGAGTCCTGAAGATGGTGGGGAGCAGAGATGAGTGGCTCAGTACCTAAACCCTCCAGAGTTTATTTTCTTCCTTCTTCTAGGCTTCCCATCCCCTTTGTTTTTTTTAAACTCATGGAAAGAAAACCGTTGGAAGAAATGGCTGGAGGTCTCTAACCCACCTCCCCTGCAAAAAGCAGGGCCAGAGAGGCTGTGGCTGCCCCATCCCTGTCAGTGTTCAAAGGCAAGTTGAATGGGGCTTGGAGCAACCTGGTTCAGTGGAAGGTGTCCCTGCCCATGGTAGGCAGTTGGAACCAAATGATCTTTAAGGTTCCTTCCAATTCAGACCATTCTGTTTTAATTTCCAAGATGGATCCAGTTGCTCAGGGCCTTTTCCAGCCAAGGTCTAAAACTCTTTACTAATGACCTCAAAATATCTCAGAGGATATCCCCTTTCTGAATGTGGTAGTATCTTGGTGGCACAGATGTTGTTGGCACTGTCCCCCAAGTAGGAAACACCAATGAGTACCTGAGACCTGTCTGCTCCAGGACACCTGGGTGCACCCTGTGTCCCTCTACTCTCCTTGTGTGATGAAGAACACAGCAGCACCCCACAGTAGACACATCTCCTTTTGAGCTGCTCACTTGGGCTCCCGTTGGGGAGAAACAAGCTCTCCCAACTCCTCCCATCCTCCAGGAGACATCCAAGAAGTCCTAGCACCATATATCTGCTTTCACTGCTCAGATCTCTATGAAATGGTTGGATGCCATGGTGACCCTTGCATGGCAGGCACCACAGCTGGGTAGGAGGAATCTCCCTTTGCTGCTGCTCCAGAAGCACCCCTGTCCAACAGCTTCTCCCCAGCTTCCAGGCATGGGCTGGAGTGACAGGATTTTCCCAGCAAATAGCAGGAAAAGGGATAATAAACTAAGGAAAAAGATACATAAATTACCAGGTGGGTGATAGGGGAGGTAATAAAGAAGAGCAGAGGCTCCAGCCACTGCTGATGGGTCAGGAAGGGACCTGCTGAGACAGCTTTGAAGAGAGTCCACCTGAACTCTGCAATACATATGAAAGGAGGGGAAACACAATTATGAGTATTATGGGCTTGTGGGATTGAGTGAAACTAATGATGGGATGCTTAGGGGAATAACTCATTAGCAAACTTCAATCTGTACCAGCTAGCAGGGAGAGGAGACCTGCAGGGTGAGGAGGTGCAGGATCTGGGCCTGGATATGCAATGAACTCAGAGCCTATGCTCCACAAATAATTGCCTCACCTGAGCACCCAATATCAATCCAATCCATCTACAGCCACCATCAGGCAACCAGCATCTCCAGAGGGAGATTCTCCTCCCTCTTCCCCCTGGCTCTGCAGAGACCCTGTCACAGACTGCACACTTTGCCTTTCAGTGAGTCATTTCAAAGCAGGGAAATGAAGAACGAGTATGAATGCTTTGGGGAAATATTTAGTACATTACTATCCATCCTAATCCTCGACTCAGAGGTGGAGAGGTCAGTGAAGCACAGAAGTGTGTTTTGGGGTCAGCATGGGGAGCTAGGATTGGGGAAGGACGGATTAAGCAGTCCTAAGGGATAAAATGTCACCAGGGGATGGGTGTGGGAAGCTGAGAGACCAAAGACCTGTAACGTCAGCATGTCTCAGTGCAAGAGCAAGGAGAAAATGGGAGAGGAGCAGTGTAAATTGGGTGAGAAAGCAGGAAGGAGGTCAAGGATCAACAGAGCAGGAGGGACCCTGGGTGAGGGAGCACTGAGTGGGTCTGCCTGAGCACCAGCACCCATCCTGACTCACCTCCCTCCCTCACCCCAGGAACATCTCTCCCATGGAGACACTCACAGCACAGATACCCACCCAACAGCATGACCATCTCAAACAGCCCAAGGGTGAGGATGAAAGGAGGCCAAATAGAGAACAAATCACCCACCAGGCCCGATCTTATCACCTCCAAAATCAGATCTCATCTCCTCCAAGAGCAAAGACAAAGGTGCTGTTTGCCCCATGGGCTCAAGACTCTTCCAACTGACATTGCTACTGGTTCCTTTGTCCATCTCATCATCAGCCCAGTGAGTGATCTGTAGTGGGTCTGTATGGGCAGGTTTTGGTAATGGGGGCTACAGGGGTGGCTGCTTTAAACAAAGAGCTGCTGGAAGCTTCCCCTGTGTGTGTCAGGGCCAGTGCCAGTCACTTGCTCTGAGATGGACTCACCATTGACCAAGGCCGAGCCCATCCGAGGTAACACCTCTGGGATTGACAGGCTGGAGAAGGGGAAGAAGTGGCTGCACAGAGGCAGAACTGTAGCAGCAGAAGGGAGTGATAATGTGAGAACAACAGCTCCACAGACACCAAGGCCAGTGGAGAAGGAGGGGGAGGAGGTGCTCAGATTCTCCTGTTAGCTGTGGTGCAGCCCATGGTGAGGCAGCTGTGCCCCATGCTGGAGAGGGTGGGTGCCTGAGGGAACTTGCCCACCCTGGAGCAAGTTCCTGGCAGGACCTGGGAGCCCATGGAGAGAGGAGCCCAGGCTGGAGCAGGTTTGCTGTCAGGACTTGTGACCCTGTGGGGGACCCACGCTGGAGCAGCTCGTTCCTGAGGGACTGTTTCCCTGTGGATGAGACCCACACTGGGGCAGTTTGTGAGGAACTGCAGCCTGTGGGAAGGACCCAGGTGGAGAAGTTCATGGAGAACTGTCTCCCGTGTACCAGAGGAAGTGCGAGGAGGCCTCCCCCTGAGAGGAAGCAGCAGCAGAGACCATCTGTGACTGACTGACCGTAACCCCCATTCCCCATCCCTATGTGCTGCTGCTGGGGAGAGACCCAGGGTGGAGGGAGGGGTGGGGAGAGGTTCATTTTTTATTTCCCATTTCCCTACTCTGTTTTGATTGTTTGTTAATAAATCAACCCAATTCTCCCCAAGTTGAGTCTGTCAATTGATGGTAACTGCTGAGTGATCTCCCTGCCCTTATCTCCACTCATGAGCCCTTTGTTATATTTCTCTCTCCTCTGTCCAGTTGAGGAGGGGGCATGATAGAAGGACTTGGTGGGTGCCTGGCACCCAGACAGGGCTAAACCACCAGGGTTAAGAAAGATCAGCTTGGAAGGCTCCTGAACCATCACCATAGGGCAACTGGGGTTTAATGGATATCCCAGCCCATGGTCAGAACAACACCATAAGCTTCACTGGGTGGAGGCTGCTGGGAGGGCACGGGGAGAGACCGTGGGCACTTATGGTGAGTGGGTCTGCAAAGCACAGCTCTTTACCTGAAGCTCGAGGACTTTGATGCGGTGCCGGTGGTTCCTCAGCTCTTCCTGCAGCTCCGAAATCAGCTCCCGCAGCTCCAGGACCTGTTGTTTCCTCTCCTCATTCTCATGGAGCCAGTAGGACACTTCATCAGTGCAACGAAACATGTCCGGGCACCTCTGCTCGTCCCCCTGCGGCAGCGTGGCCACGATCTTGCAGCGTCCGTTGGGCAGCACTTGGTTGCTGTACTCCCCGCACTGGATCAGGCCCGTGCCCTCCTGGGGACCCTCGTGGTCCCCGTATGCCAGAGGAAGGGATTTCTGCAGTGACGGGCTGCTCAGCACGGCCACGAGGATGAAGGACAGCAACCCTGCCCCGGCAGAGGTGGTGCTGGGGCAGGTCTCCATCAGGGAGGTGAGGATGGTCCCCGGGGAACACCCCACGTGGCTTAGCATCAGACAGCTTTGGGGAGGAAGGCAGCAGTCCCCGGGGCATAACACCGGGTCTCCTCCCAAGAGCTAGAGGGTGAGGTTGCAGCTGTGTGGGAAGAGAGCATCAGTAAGGATCCCAGATCAGGCAAAGGACCTGCCTGTCCCCATGAAGCATCCTCCCTGACGTCACCAAACTGGGACCAGCTTTGTGAGGAGCTCCTCTGCTCTCCTGGGTGGGCTCCACTGGCTTCGTGGGCTGCGTGTCCCCTCCTGCAGAGCTGCTGGTTGGCTTGGAGAGCGTTGAGGTCTGGCTGGGGCTGATCACCCCCTGAGGTAGGGCTTTCTGCCCACAGAGGACCACGTGTGGGAAGGAGCTGGCTTTCCCAAACGAGGCATCCCACTACATGTTACTCCCTGCAATGGGAACCAGAACTAGGAGATGGGTGGTGGAGAGAAAGGATGAGAATTATAGGATTGGTTGGTTGGAAAAGACCTTTAAGATCGAGGCCAATCAGTCCTCTCAGCCATGCTGTCCACCTCTAGCATCCCCCTCTCTTCCATCCACCCCCATGGCCCAGGGACATAGGGCATGGATTTGGGGTCTGCCCATGTCCCTGTGTATGAAATTTTCTTGGCAGATGTAAGTATAAATGGTGTTATCAAGTGACTGGTGGCCATATACATTGGGAGCCCAGACCACCAACTCACTCTTCTGCAGGGTTAGACCACCAACCCGTCCTCAGAGCAGCCTGGATGGACCCTGGCCATGGGCTGACTGCCCTACATGGGCTCAGGTCCAAGACAGGATGAAGGGCTGGTGGTCTGGCCACCATCCAGCCAAGACAGATGACTTGGTCCCTTTTCTCCAGAGAAATTGGGCTCCCCTTGCAGCCAAAGCTGCCCTCAGCTCCCAGACACGGCATTTCACTCTGGGTCTGCTCTCAAGGTTTCCCATGAGTAAAAGCCACCTCTGTCCCACTCTGGTGAGGATGGGGAACTGGAAGGGATGCCATGGCTCCCCAGCAGCAACCCGGCTCCCAGCAAGCGGAACCCCAGCTCCCCACATACCTCTAAAAGTCCTGTCCAGGCTCTCCAGCGACGAGAGCAGATAGTAGAGAGCTGTGACTGGCCATGAGGAGGGGGGTATGATTTAGGGGACACTAAGTGCTTATTCCCCCTGATCCTCTCACTGCACTATAAATAGGGCCAAGAGAGCCGCTGGTCTCAGACGATGCGCGGGAGGGAGGAGCACAGGTCCCGGCGTGACCTTATCAGTGCACAGGAGATTAAGCTGGTGCCTCGGCAGGAGGGAACACATCTCTCTCGCCTAGAAACCTTCTGTCCCACTCTGGGGAGAGGGCAGATTCATCCAGCCCCATCCTAGCGGGATGAGAAGCTTGGGGAGAAGCTTCCTAACCTTGGGGGAGAAGCTTCCTAACCTTGCCATAGACAGAGGCTCAAAGCAGGGAACAGTCATCATTGATTTTATTCACCAGCCCGGGGCTTCCTCTTTGCCTTGGCAAGGGAGGCATGCCAACAGGTTTGCATGGAAATCCAGAGATTTCCATCCTAGACAAAAATATTGGCTGTCCAGTTTTCTTCCCCGAAGGAAAAGAGTTTCCAGACGATGTTCCCAGTCTGCTTCCCAGAAAGGAGGTACTCAAATTACCTCAGACGGCCTCCAAAAACAGAGCAACTGTCTGGAGAAGGAGAGTTTCATTAGCCTGTGTCTGCTCAGATCGTTTGGAAGGTGCTGAACCTCATGGCTCCCCCAGCAGCTATCCTAGATGGACATGAATGTCCTTTGGAGGACTTGTCACCTCCATGGACAGGACCTTCTTGCATCGCTGGTGGCCCCCAGCAAGGACGGAAGGAGGCTAGAGATCTGTGTGTGAAAAGGGGAGGACACAGCTTGAGTGACACCTGAGCATCCTGATCCTATATGTCATGATGGGGCCATGTCCTGCCCTGAGTTCTCCACAGCTGGATCCAGCCTAGCAGATCCATGCTCTCCTCACCTGGGGAGGACAAAATTCGAGTTTAGCTCTAGATTTAGGAAGAGTAATTTAAGCCCAGCTGGGTCACCAGCCCATAACCAGCTCCCAGCTTTGCTTTCAGCTTGTAAAAATACTAGACAAACAGGTTTTATTTATTTTCTTTGTCTTTGCAGATCATTGGTTGGGGCAGAGCAGGGGGATGTGCTGCCTCTTGAGTTCTGCCAGCACATGAATTGGGACTGTGTTCCTGGGCTGATTTTGGCATCTCCAGCAAACGGAACATCTCTGTTACAATATCCAACCATCCAGGGTGGCTTGGAGAAGTCAATAGTGTGTCAGGGGGCCTGGGGCAGTGCCCAACTCCCTCACCTCAACACCAAACAAGTTTCTCCTCCTCTGCCACTGGCACTTGCTGGGTTCCAGCTTGTTGCCCCTTACCCCTTGTCCTGTCACTTGAGGCCACAGAAAAAGTGTTGCCCCATCCTCTCCACATCACACAGATGTTCCGTTCCCCTCAGCACCTTGGTAGCCCTGCACTGGCCTCTCTCCAGCAGTTCCCCATCTCTCTGGAACTGGGGAGCCCAGAACTGGACACAGGACTCCAGATGAGGCCTCAACAGGGCAGAGGAGAGGGGGAGGAAAACATCCCTTACCTGCTGCCCACACTCTTCTTCATACACCCCAGATAAGATGAATTGCACCCCACAGACAGCCCTTTTTTGGGAGGGGTATCAGGGCAAGAAAACAAGGGGAATATCTCTCGAATCCCAGCCAAGAGCTCCTCCAGCATGATTAGCTAAAGACCAGCTCTCTTTTATTGCACACGAGTGGACAGACATTTAACATCCTTGTCTACAATGAAATCCATTATCCTCATCTTTCACAGAGGCCCTAGAGTTCTGGTTCTCCCTTTTCATGGCCGGAGGTGGCGGGGGAGAGGAGGTGGAGGAGGGATGGAGCCAGTTACAGCCAGGCCCTTTTGTGCAGCCACTCAGGAGGCACTCTCCCATAAATGTTTGGTGCTCCTAAATGGATCTGACCTCTCCTCCTCCAATCCCTCTCCCTTTCATTTTCTTTTCCTCATTATTATGGGGGCAAAAAAAGAAGATCCCCGAACCACCCCTCGTCCGGATCATTAGCGTCAGAGGCGGAGACGGGCGCTGAGTGCCACATGGAAGAGGCGAACGTCCGTTTCCATTCAATGCCCCTCGAGTGGTGTTTCGCTCAGGGCTGCTCCTTCACAAAGGGAGATGTGCAAATGGTCCCTGGCGGCAGCTCCCTGCCAGCCGCTCTGCCGGGGCTCGAGGAGCAGCCACCTCTTCAGGCAGACAAAGCACGGCATTGCTGCTGCCTTCGATTGATGTCTGAGTCGTTCTGGGAGCATTCAGCAGTCAGGAGGGGAAAGGAGGGGGCTGGGGATTCAATGAGAGAGCCTGAGTGATGCCGAGAGAGATAACAGCTCTGAAAGCCTCCAGGTTGAGTGCTCGGGTTTTGGGCTGCCTATCATCAGCATCCTTCCTTGTTCTTTTGGGAGACATCAGCTACAACCCTTCCAGAAGCCCAGAATTCATCGAAACCAACACCAAGAGCCTCAGGTAGCCACTGGTTAACTCCTTCTAAAGCCCAGGATGCAGATCATTCCACCATGCTGCGGAATAGCTGTTGCTGGGTATCCATCTCCCAACATGCTGTGATGAGCAGCATGAAGCCCGTGCCACCACCATCCTCCTCTGCCACAAGCACATCTTCTTCTGCTTCTTTCCAAATGCAGGGAGGCACAACGTTTCTATGGGCATGCAACTTGTTGTCTTCACCCTCCATCCCAAATCCCACTCCATCTGCTGTAGTTTCTAGAGGAGATGAGGTCTCCATGACCATTGCTCAGGTGCTGCAGACTCTCCTGTGCTTGATGAGCCTGCAGCCATCTTTCAACAGCTCACATTCCCTCAGGCTGCAAACAACCCACCAGCTTTCTCTTTGAGAGAGAAATGTCGAAAAAATGCAATGCTTCTACATTTCTATCTGCTGCCCAACTAAGTGAAGTGACCCCCCCCCCTCAAGGTGTTCCTGGGAAACTCTCCATCCCTGACCCTGCCTCGGTCTCCTGGAGGAAACGTCAAACTAAGTCAACTCTACCTGTCCCAACCTCTTAGGGTTCCGATCACCCGAATTAAGTCCCACCACTCACACCGACAATCAGTGATTTGCTTTGAAATAATCAGCAGTAAGAGGCAGATCAGAGGTTCCTGAAGACCAGGGAGCCCCAAAATCAGACTAAACTTCAGTGCTGCTCCACTGCCTCCAGTCACACTCCACAAATACCAGCAAAAGCCATACCCTGAGTCTTTGAGAGCTGATCTCTGCTGGCTCCAAGCCCTGGATGCAAAACTGCCCTGAGATGCCCTGCCCTGGGAAGGTAAGGGGGGCAGGGTACATCAGACAGAGGTTTAGGGTCCTGGGGAGCTGCTTGTGCTCAGGAAGGCACCGCAGGTCTTGAGGTTGCTTTGGGATCCTGTAGGGATCCGGCTCTGCAGGGGCATTGCTAAGCCCTTAATCCTCCCTGAGAGCACCAGCCCTGGGCAGAGGCAGCATCTCGAAGGCACGAGAGAGGTGATTCATGCATCTTGGGGCTTCTTCCTCTCTTGGCTTCCTGCAATCTCCCAGATCTCTCACCCATTCTCTCTTCCCTCCTGCAATTCCAATGTGTGATTTAAACAAAGACGAAGTTGCAGGAAAGAGGGAAACAGGACATGGCTGAGTGTCACCGGGGCTGCAGAAGGGGCTGGGTGCAGTTCTCCCATGCAGCCCCGAGCACTGTGAGCTCAGGGTTGCAGGAATCAAGTCTCTGCCAGGCTCTTAAACCCTGCTGAAAGCCATCTCCCTCCCTAAGAAGCCATAATCCCTCTTAGGAGCACGGGCAGTAATCTGGGATTTGGCACTGGATGTGCACATGTGTGTGTGTGTGTGTGTGTGTGTGTGTGCATGTGTGTGTGCACACATGTGCATGTACAGCATGTGTGTGATACTGGAGAATGTAACTGCCTCAGAAAGAGAAGCAAGGCAGCATGAATGATGATTCAATGATTCTACTATCTTCTGCAGGAACAGGATTCCCCTTTGACAGGGGTATGGTTGCAGGACAATTTCCAAACTCAGGAGCTCAAAAAGATTAATTCATTCTAAAATCAAGGTGCAACATTTACTTACTGCCTTTTTGGGTTTTTTCTATGACCAACACCTGGAATCTTCTCCCCAGCTTGAGAGAGACAGGGAACTGCTGGAGAGAAGCCAGCCCAGGGCTACCAAGATGCTGAGGAGACTGGAACATCTGAGTGAGGAGGAAAGGCTGCGGGACCTGGGGCTGTTCAGCCTGGAGAAGAGAAAGCTGAGGAGGGACCTCATCAGTGCTGAGAAATCCCTAAAGGGTGGGTGTGGAGAGGATGGGGCCAGTGTTTGTTGTGTGGTGGCCAGTGCCATGAGAAGAGGTAAGGGGCACAAGCTGGAACCCAGCAAGTGCCAGTGGCACAGGAGGAGAAAGTTGTTTGGTGTTGAGGTGAGGGAGCCCTGGCCCAGGCTGCCCAGGGAGGGTGTGGAGGCTCCTTCTCGGGAGTTTTCCAAACCCACCTGGACGTGGAGGGGAACCTGCTTGAGCAGAGGCTTGGGCCGGGTGAGCTCTGCAGGGCCCTGCCAACCCCTATCATGCCGGGATTCTATGTTTCTACGTATCAAGCAAGAGGTGCCCCTCACAGAGGGTTCCTTATGCAATGTGCTACCTCACCCTGCAACAGCCTCTTACATCCCCATCCAGAGAGGCAGATGTCCTTTTCCTGCCCTGCTCAGCTGCTCTGAGAGGTCTCAAAACACTCCACAAACAACAGAGCTGAGTCTTTGCAGAGAAAACAAACAGGTATTTTCAATCCTCTGCATTTCATAGAATCATAGAATCGTAGAATGGTAGGGGTTGGAAGGGACCTTTAGAGATCATCTAGTCCATCCCCCCTGCAGAAGCAGGGTCACCTAGATCAGGTCTCATAGGAACGTGTCCAGGCAGGTCTTGAAGACCTCCAAGGAAGGAGACTCCACATTCTCCCTGGGCAGCCTGTGCCAGGGCTCTCTCACCTGAACAGTGAAATAGTTCTTTCTTATGTTTAAGTGGAACTTTTTGTGTTCCAGCTTCATCCCATTACCCCTTGTCCTGTTGCTAGCTGCACATAGAAAAAAGGGATGTCCCAGCCTCCTGACACCCACCCTTTAGATATTTGTAAATTTCCAAGAAAAACACCCAATCAACTGTATTTCCCTTAAAAATGTGTAATGAGGGGGATATAAACTGCAATGAGTGGGTGTCAGGACCCTCAATTTCTGGTTTGTAGTTCTGTGCTTGCAGGAGTACTGAATGGGGGAATGAACAGGGTTTTGAGCCATGGTGATGCCTGGTGATGTCTGGTGATATCCTGGTGATGCCTTGTTTACACTCTGGTGATGCCCCGGTGATGCCTGGTGATGCTGTGGTGATGACCTGGTGATGGCTGGTGATACCCTATTAATAATAGCCTGGTGAATCCTGGTGATGCCCTGATAATGTCCTCATGATGCCTACTTATGACCAGGTGATGCCCTGTGATGCCTGGTCATGCTTGATGTGTCGTGTGAGAAAATTAGGTGCACCAGAGAAAGGTCTTGGTGGTGTTTGTCCATTCACTGCTGTCCAAGGAGACTGGTATTAGGGGGCAAAATCAGGACAAACTCTGTAATGTTCTGGGCTCGTCTGCCCAAAGATCAGTAGCTATTTCTGCAGCTGAGAGTCTCCTCTGAGCCAGCTTGGTCCTCACTGGGGAATGTCATCACCTTGATCCCTTGCAGGACTCCAGGAGGAAAGAGGCATCACAGGAATAAAGCCTCAGCCCTTATAAAATCACAGAATCATTGAAGTTAGAAAATACCTTGAAGCTCCTTGAGTCCAACCATTGTCCCAGCACTGCCACAGCCACCACTTACCCATGTCCCTCAGCACTTCAGCTACAAGGCTTTGGGATCCCATCAGGGATGGGAACTCCACCACAGTTGTGGGAAACCTGTGCCAGGGCTTGACAGCCCTTTGGGGAAGAAGTTGTTCCTCATCCCAAATCTAAACCTCCCCTGGTGCAACTTGGAGCGATTTCCTTTTGTCCTGTTGCTTGTAGCTCAGGAGCAGAGACCAACACCCCCCATAGCCACAAACTCCTGTCAGGGAGTTGCCGTGAGTGAGAAGGTCTCCCCTCAGTCTCCTTTTCTCCTTCTTCCTCCTTGCAGCTCAAGCCAGCTCAGCTGTGATGGCCAAGAGAAGCCTGACTCCAACTTTCCAAAGCCATGGAAAATCAAGCTACAGAGTCCTGTCATAATTTCTGACAGGATCAAGACAGAGCTGCAGGACAGGGCTTTCCCGAAAGGATTTGGCCAGCTGGGATGAATTTGCTGTCTGGAAAAATCGAGGTGAGAAAGACAAGGGGATTCTGGAGTACCAGAACATGCTGACATTTTCCAGCTTATCAATATTTGGGGAAATTCATCCACAACAGGGGATAAATATGCCAAGAGATTTTCAAAAACTGATGTGCAAACCAACACCTTCCCTGGAAAGAAAAGTCCACAGCTCCAGTTGCAAATCCCAAACGACACACTGTTTTTTGAAGGAAACTGAAAGACAGAAGGTGCTCTTGTTCCTTCACCTGCTTTTCCAGGCTGCCACATCTTTTGGAGACACGCACACTGCTTCCCAGGTGCAGGCAGCCTTTCTCTCCTTGTCTTTGGCTCTGCTCACCAGGTACATCAACACCAAGAGCAGTTGCTGCCTGGGAACATCCCCCAGCCTTCCACCACAGTCACCCATAGCCATTTAACTCCAGCCAAGCTCCCCAAGTCACCATGACACTCTGCTTGGTGCCAATCTGGTGCCACATACCCTGCCCTGAAGCAAGATGTGCAGCTGGTACCCACCAGAGCATCAATTCTATGAGTCATGAAGGATGCTGAAGAGCTGCTAAGCAAGGCAGGCATCCTCTCAAGTGTTTGTGTCACTGGAAATGTTGCTCTGATAATTGAAAGTGAGGTCTTTCTTTGCAGAGCAGGGAGATGGGCTGTGCAGCCCCCAGCCAAAGGATGCTGTAGGTGCTGAGAGTTGATTGGCTTGAAGGGAACACTGGAAAAGAAATCCATAAAGGGCTATTAAACACTGTGACCCTCAGATTGCTCTGGGCATGCGCTGCTTATCGGGCTCTCCTCCTAATGAGCACAAGTTGCTGCAGTGAAGAGTCCATGAACTCAGAAGAGCAGCAGAAACAAATCTGTTCAGCCTGAAAGGACTCTTGCTCCTCCAGGAGTTTGCTCCAGCAAAAGGTTTGCATGGATCCTGCAATTATAGTCAGTGCACGATCTACCCTTTGAGGTGACGTGACTCAAGCTCTTTGAAACATCAGGAAGAAAAGAGAGTGCCAGGAAACACCTATGAGCAAAGCTATCAGAACCACGTCATTCCCATCCTCAAATCCCTTTAGCTGTCTATTCCTAGAGAAGTGCCCAGTTTGAGACAGAGAGAATCAGGCACAATGATGGATTTTAGCAAATGAATAGTGCAGAGGAAAAGGTGTTGGCACCAGTAAGTTCAGGTAGAGCAACAGCGGGTACCATTCCTTTACACATCACACAATCATTTCTTTCCTAAAAAGGTCTGGTCATGCTTTTATAAGTTGATCACGCCTCATAAGTCAATAAGAAAATCAGTAGAAAGGAAAAAGACCGCTCTCCCTGCAACAAACCTCATGTAGGCCGTGTCCCAGACAAAAGGAGGACTGTTTTTCTTCTGCAGGCTGCCACAGGCTACTCTTGCTGTGAAGATCAGCACCTTCACATGAACTTACATGTGGTACTACGTGCCTGCTTGGTCAGCTGCAGAGCTGTGCTTTCTCCATCAGAGAGGCTACAACTGAGCAACTATCAGCATTCTCCTCCAGGAGTAAGGTGTGTGGATTGTAGTTCAGCATCTGATAACAACTCAAGGCAAGCACAGCTAGGTTTAGAAGGGATGCCTTGGTCAAAGCTGGCTGGAAATCACAGCTCCAGGAATGCAAAGACGTGATCACCTCCATTTATGTAGCCAAAAAGGCCCTAATCCTACACAAGTGATCAGCTGGTCTTTGGCTCCAAGGCTCAGATTTACCATCAATGTCTTCTGGCTTTAAAATCTTCAAGTGATGCAAGTTTTAGGGAGATAACTCAACACTCTGTTCACTTGGATGACTCCTGGGTCTCTGCTCATTGTACTCTACAGTCATGGAGTTTTGAGGAGCTACATCTGGTACCAGGGAAGGGACCTTATTGGCAGCTCCTGTAAGAAATGGAACCTTTCACCATCTGTAAGTCAGACCCACCACTGGGGCTGAGCGCATTGGGCACCTCCAGCACCACTTTTTAAGAAGAAGAAGCTGGAAGAAGGAGGTGCTTTCTTTCTGGGAGGTGGTGGAAGGAGTTGGATGAGACAGAGGTGACTATGCAGCCCCTAGGTCAGTGAGGTAAGAGAGAAGGCGTGCTAGAGCACTTGCCCTGCCTGCCCTGGTGAGACAGAGGTTGCTCCCCTGCAACTTGTGGAGAGCTCATGAAGGACCCCAAGTACAGGGTGGTGTCTGTGCCCAGAGGAGGCTGTATTATTTCATAGAATAATAGATTAATTTTGTTTGGAAAAGAGCTTTAAGATCATCAAGTTCATCCCCTCCCCTCACAGTTCCAAGCCCACCACTAACCCACGTCCCTCAGCACCTCAGCTACACGGCTTTGCAATAGCTCCAGGGATGGGAACTCCACCAACTCCCTGGGCAGCCTGGGACAGGGGCTGACAACCCTCTCAGAGAAAAAGTTCTTCTCATCTCCAACCTAAACCTCTCCTGTTGCAACTCCCTCTCCTGTTGCCATTTCCTCTTGCCTTTGGTGAAGGACAGCATTGCAGCAAAAGGTACTTAGTTACAAGCCCTTAATGCACCTGCCCTGGAGATCCATCCTTATCCCATTCCACCAAACACGAGATGAAGATGGTCTGGATGGATCGGGGCCCTCAGCATCACTCCTACTCCACCCAGGAAGGAGCAGCAGTGGGTGCTGAGCCCAGGAAAGCCACTTGAACCATGTACGGGGCCACTGCCTGCAAAGCACGGCAAGAAACCTGTCCTGAGATAATAGGGAAGGTGACTATCTCCACACCCAACAGCACGTGGCTGTGCCAGAGGGATGTGTGTGTCCTAGGACAGACCTACATGGCCATCACAAGGGGTTTTGCAAGCCCCAGAGCCCCTCTCACTGCTGTGACAATGATGTTTACAGCCCAATGGGATGGCTGCCTCACAGTACCGCAGGATTTGAGCCCAGCCGCGATTTTCACACCCGCCCCTGGAGCTCATTCACACTCAGGTGTCACCTCTTCTCCAAATGAAAAGGGAAAGGTCAGAAATCACATTGCTAATGAGGCCATTCACCCATGGGTGCCTTAACCCCATGTCCAGCCCTGCTAGGAATGGCTGAACATACTACGCAGGTAGCTCTTATGGGGATGAGGGCACGGTGAAGCCATCAGATATCCTTCAAGGCAACCCTAAAGTGAAGAAGGATCATAAAATCACAGAATCATTTCAGATCCTCGAGTCCAACCCCTCCCCTCACCCTGCCAAGCCCACCACTGACCCGTGTCCCTCAGCACCTCAGCTACACGGCTTTGCAATAGCTCCAGGGATGGGGACTCCACCAGCTCCCTGGGCAGCCTGGGACAGGGGCTGACAACCCTTCCAGGGAATAAGTTCTTACTCAGCTTCAATCTAAACATTCTCTGGCACATTTTGAGGCCATTTCCTCTTGTTGGGTCATTCATTACCATTGCCCTGGGCCCATTGCTCCAGCCTGGCCAAGGCCCTCTGAAGAGCCTTCCTGCTCTCACAAACATCTGTGCTCCCACACAGCTTCGTGTCATCTGCAAACTCACGGAGGCCTCCAGAGCTGGGCAGTTTGCTGAGCCCTGAGGTCAGGCCTTGCTGCCAGCCATGCTCGGTGCAGGGGTTGGAGGATGCTGATTCTGCACTGTAATTACATGGTCTTGGATGGTCTTCATCTCTCCTCTGCTCAGGAAGAAAGAAGAAAGAATTTCCTCCTAATGGGATTTTCTCTGGTCTGAAGGGCCAGAGAGCTCAGCAGCATCCGGCCCAGGCTGCCGAAGCTGAGGCAGAGGATGGATGCTTCATCTCAGTCCCTCACCTGCAGCCGCTCCACTCAGCGAGGTTTCCTAAACAGATTTGGCCTCTTCTTTATAAACATAATCTACTCAGATTGGCCTAATGAAGATGAAAGAGCCTTTAAAGTGGGAATCATAGCTCCGGTTTGGGCCATAAAGTATCTCAGAATAGCTCTCCGTCACGGAAAATATTGCAGGCCCGGGGACCCGTCAGGGAGGACGGCAGCAGCTGACGCAGTTGTGGGCACTGCGGTGAGATGGGGATGGTTTGGGGATGGATTTGGGAAGGACGAGGGTCCAGAGAAGGTGTGAAGCAAACTGAAATGCTACAGGCTCTTCCTTGAACCTCTGCTTTGCATCTAGCAACGTGCTATGGAGGGTTTCATCCCGGCCTGGGGTACTCCAGGGATTCTGTTCCCTCCCAATACCCTTTGGCAAAGAGGTTCACACACCTGCATCTT
The DNA here is from genome assembly GCF_028858725.1 of Colius striatus. NCBI lineage: Eukaryota > Metazoa > Chordata > Aves > Coliiformes > Coliidae > Colius > Colius striatus. Next base: position 46,527,206 of record NC_084760.1, on the reverse strand, counting down.
GCTAATGCACCTCCTTCTTGTTTCTTCTCAGCCTCTTCTCTGGCCAGTGGAAAGGGGAAAACCTCCAGAGACCTCTGTAGCACAGAGCACCTGCACCCCGAGGCAGATGTCTGTACAGAGTGGCTCAACCACTCTCCGGGTTTCTCCAGAGTCCTGTTTATGGGCTCCTCTCCCCAGAAGGTTGCTTTTGGAGTGGCTCCTTTCTCTATAGATGACTCTGTCGAGTAAAATAGAAGCAAATCCTTTGCCCACCCAAGGTGAGACCACATTTGCTCCTCACTGGTAAACCTCCGTATGTGGCTTTACTGGGCCCTGCAGTTTGTCTTCTCATAAGCATGAAAGTCAACAGCTATGCTTCATAAGAGCTGGCAAGAGAGATGCTCATAGCCTAAGACCAGCTCTTGGTTGAGCCCAGATCAACTAAAAGTTGCTGTTAGGTGCTCCAGCCTTCAAGGGCCACCTTTGAAATTACCCCTGAACATGGAAAATCCCCATGCAGATGTATTTTCTCTACCTGGGTATGTCCAGAGCTGGAAGACAAGACCTTACAAACTTTAACTCATCCCTTGATCCTGATGCACAGCTGAGGACTGGTGCTGTCACCCTGGGATGCTTGTGGAGAGGTCAGACCTGCCTCAAGCACATTGGAGATGGAGCACAAAAGGCCATGCAAACCATGGTAAACCAGCTCTGAGCACCATCCTGCTGCTATTAATCTAAGGGGGACTTAGCAGGTTTTTGAGACGTGTTTTGATGCCAAAGCGGTCCCAGGGCAGAGACAGGAGTTAGCAAACCTACAGTAGAGGTGGTTTGCATGTCACCATCCTCTTTTGCGTGGAAAAAGAGAGTTGAGATCTCCAGGCACAAGACAGCTGTCTGGGGAGGCTGGAAAGTTGGCACTGGATGAGTTTCCCCATCACTCTATCCCCTGTCACGCCCAGATCCCTTCCAAGGTGCCATCATGCCTCATAAAGGATGGAGCATCCCCTCTCACTTCACCACGCAAGGCTTGGCCAAGATGCATGAAAGAGCCTCCTGGAAGCCACCACTGCTCTTAGAGTAGCCAAAGCCAACCCTAGGGAGACCAGGAGTCCCCCTGGGCCACCCAAAGGTGGTCCAGTGGAGAGGCAAGGATGGAGTTTGGTGGGTGCAGAAAGAGACAGGGGGGAAGCTGGCTGAGCTTCACCCTGCTTGTCCTCACTTTCTTCTTGCATCCCAAAGCCCTGTCTTGTGCTCTGGAAAAGCTGGCAAATGCCTTCCTGGCTGCTTTTGCACTCAAAGCTGGTGGCCACGGGACTCTCTGGCCCATCAGATATGGCCCATCAAGCTCCATGTCTGAGCTTGACTGAGAAACCTCTGCTGACCCGAGAGCTTTACTTTGAACCAAATCCCCTTTTATCCCCCTGAAAGACAACCCCAAATCCTCAGCACCCATCAAAGCACGAAAACCCTCCCACGCCTGAGCCCGAGGAGTGACGGATGCTCCTGTCCGGAATAAACACCCCGGTGCCAAACCCACCGCCGTTGGTGTCGTCTGAAGGACTTTCCATCCACCTTTCCCCCCTCCCCTGCCCCTTCCCCCCTCCTCCGCCCCCCACTTCCAAAGCTGTGAACGCAATTAGCGGCATCGCTCGGAAAAAAAACTTTGCCGGCTGCGGCTCGCCGAGAGATGTTAATCCCTCCGCCCGCCGCGGGGCCGCAGCCGGCGCTTGCTCATCTTTTGTTCAGTACCTCGAATGGTCCTTCTCGTCCCCCCACCTCCTTTCTTCCCCCCACCTCCTTCTCTCTCAGATGCGATCGTCTTGGGGGGGTATAAAAAGCCGCCGGGACCAGCGGCCGAGTGCCAGACGCTCAGCAGGAGAGGGGGACTGAGGGACTGCGGTGGCAGCGCTCGGGCTCCCACTCCCCAGCTACCGGTAAGCTCCCCCCCCCCCGTCAAAGCCCCAGCGACCCAACCCTTGGGCTCTACCCGATGTGTTTTGGCGTGCCGGGATGGGGGAAAGAAAGTTTGCCAAATGATGGCTTTGATGTCGGGGACCGGTCACTGCGGGGGGGTGAGGCTGCAGTGAGCAGGGGTTTCCCAGCGAGGGAGGGGCTAGAAAACCCACTCCCACCCCCACACACACACATCCTCCCTTTCCCCCCGGCTTTGCTGCCCTCTCACCTCCGTTGTCCGTCGGGTTTATTTGCATTATTGGCTGTTAACGTGTTCCAGAGCTGCTGTCCGCTGCCGCCCGGATCCTCAGTGCTGCTGTGCTGGGGGATCCCGAGCAGCAACACTCACAAATTAGAGCAGAAGACAGAATGTCTTTCTGTCTTTAAACCTTTACGTTTCAATTTGATCCCTCTCACTGTTTTATCCTCTTTTCCTAACCGCTATTTGTTGTCATAACCATCAGGGGCTGCTTTTTCAACCTGCCAAAGTCTCCTCCATCCAGGCTTGACCTGGCGGCTCCAGCACCAGAGGGAAAGGGTCAAGTCTCCCCTCCAGCCACACGTTTTGGGCCCAAATGAGATTTTTCTTCTGTTTTCTTTCTATGTGAGGTGAAGTTTTCCTCCCGTAGAGCTCCTGCAGTAGAGAGGAGCACACGAGTCCCCACTGACCTGGGGCAAGTCCCCACTTAGTTGGAGCACTGAGTCCCCAGCTGCTTGGGCAAGAGGTGAGGTTTGCAGAGGGAAAACAACCCCGAGCATCTTTGGAGCTCATGGAACCAATCCCATGGGTGTCCGAGAACCAACCCCAACCTCATCCTTCATGGCACAACAGCAACTTCAGCCCCGGGGTTTCAGCTGCATCCTGCCTTCATTTTGGCAGCCCCTGGGGCACTGAAACACCACCAGCACCTGCCATTGACCTTCCCAAAAGCCAAGCAAACAACTTCAACGTTGTCCAATGTAAAACAGCCACATCTTACTCTTCTAATCCTAATTCCATGTAATTTGCCACTGTCTCCCACCATGCAGGAGTTTCACAGACGCCCAAGGGGCATCACGGGACAGGTCAGGAGGGAGCACGTTTTCTTTTTGTTTGAGAGGCTTCAGCTTTGCAAGCAGTGAGGGGCTGGCAAAGGATGAAAGCTGAAAACAGCTGCCTAATGCTTTCCCCTTTGCAGCATCACTCATCTTCACGAGGTTCTCAGGAGGACGATGCAGCAATCCCCTCCTGACAGCGACTGTCACCGGCAGTACTGCTGACAAAAGACCCGAGATTCAGAGAGATATGCCTTTTGGCTCAGAAGCCAAAAGGAAGAGGCAAGGGAGTGGGAGAGAGGAAAAGTTGCCTGTTTTTTGGAGCTGCTGAGCAGGAGCAGAGGGGTGTGGGTGCAGGCAGGGAGGCAGCTTCAGGTGTTGCCTTCTCTTCTCCGTGCCTCAGTTTCCCCTCCGGTGAAGGGCATCCCGCTACTGCAACCCCAGCTTCAAAAGAGGAGCGGGTAAAGGTGGACACATCAAAGAAAGCATTCAAGAATCTCCTGAAGGGAAGTAAAAGAGGGGATTGGATCTTTTCTTGTTTCATTTTTTCCCTAGTTCCTGCAGGGTCTCTGGGCCCACAGCCCCCCTCCGTGTAAGCCCCCGGCCAGGATGCCCAGCGCCGTGTGGAGCAGCCTGTCCGTGGTGCTGGGGCTGCTGCTCTGGCACCCTGCCGGTGCCAGCGGCCCGTGCTGGGAGAGCAGCAAATGCCAGGACCTCAGCAGCGAGGCCGGCGTTTCGGTAAGCTGGGGATGGGGACTGCCCTCCGCTCGCTTTGCTTTCTGACCCCTCCCCCCACAGTCAGGGGCCGGCGCGGTGGGCGGGGGGAGGAGGAGAGGGGGATGCTGACACCGTGGGGTGACCCGCATCCCTGCGGGGTGATGCTTTGGACCCAATGACCCGCAGGTGCCTCCCGGCTTCACGCTGGGGGATGACGCCAAAATCAGCTTCTGAGCTTGTAGCATCCCTTCTGGGCGGGACGGAGCAGGAGTATTGGCATGGCCCCACGACCAGGGATGCTTGCAGAGAGCGGGGGTGGCAGGACAGTGCAGCAGCTTACTTTGTGCAGGTGCCAGATTTGCTCTGGGGACCCCAGTATGGGCTGTGCCCTCCCCCCAACACTGTTTCCAGTCCCCCAGGACTGGTTTAGTGCCTGACCATGATGCCCCAGGCTCAGGTCTCACAGCTCCCCACCACGGAGGAGGCACAGGGAACCTCAGCAGGACAGAAACATGAAACCACCTTGTGAAACACTGCTCTCTGTGCAAGTAGCCCCATGCAAACCTCTTCCCCTAGAGGTGCCCTGCCACGTGCTCACCCTTTGTAACTTCCTTACTGTTGAGATGAGGGAGCCCTGGCCCAGGCTGCCCAGGGAGGGTGTGGAGGCTCCTTCTCGGGAGGTTTCCAAACCCGCCTGGACACGTTCCTGTGCCCCCTGATGGAGGGGAACCTGCTTGAGCAGGGGCTTGGGCTGGATGAGCTCTGCAGGCCCTGCCAACCCCCACCATTGGGGGGTCCAGTGATTCTCTGGTTGATACTCACGTCCCCTCCAACCCCTGCCAGGCGTGTGCTGCCGCGTGCAGAGCCGACCTCTCTGCCGAGGCGCCCGTGTACCCGGGCAACGGGCACCTGCAGCCCCTCTCCGAGAGCGTCCGCAAGTACGTCATGAGCCACTTCCGCTGGAACAAGTTCGGGCGGCGGAACAGCAGCGGCGGTGGGGCGGGAGGTGTGGGGGGACACAAACGTGAGGAGCTGGCTGCGGGGGGCAGCCCGGCGCTGGCAGCGGCGCCCGCCGGCCCAGCCGCACGCCGCGAGGAAGAGGAAGGAGCCGGGCCGGAGCGGGAGGAAGGCAAACGCTCTTACTCCATGGAGCACTTCCGCTGGGGGAAGCCGGTGGGCCGCAAGAGGAGACCCATCAAGGTTTATCCCAACGGGGTGGAGGAGGAGTCGGCCGAGAGTTACCCGCTGGAGTTCAGGCGGGACCTCGTGCTCGGCGGCACCGGGGCAGCACCCGAGGAGAGAGAGGAGGAGGAAGAAGAGGAGGAGGAAGAGGAGGAAGGCCAAGAGGAAGAGGAGAAGGCGGCCGGCGGCTCCTTCCAGCTGCGGCGTTTCCGCTGGCGCGCACCCTCCAAGGACAAGCGCTACGGCGGCTTCATGAGCTCGGAGCACAGCCAGACCCCTCTAGTGACTCTCTTCAAAAACGCCATCGTCAAAAGCGCCTACAAGAAGGGGCAGTGAGTGGCGGGGGGAAGAGCCCGAGGGGCACTCACCATCCCCATCCCCCCCACTGCCACCACCACACCTCCCCAAGTAGCTGTATGTCCCTCTGGCATGTGTCACACTTTGAGATCTCCCTCGTTATCTTGTTCTTAATTAGTTCTCCAAAGGGTTCTGTCCGCTCCCCAGGGTTCCTGGAGGGAAGGGGTTGAGGATAAAGACATCAGCGCCTTCACTGCACCCACAGGACATGCACAGGGAGTGGGGAAAGGGCCCTGCCCGGAGCACAACAGGTGATTTTCGTACTTTCACTGAGCTGTACAATACTGTAAATGAGAGATTAAAAGAATTCTAATGAAAAAAACCCCCTCAAACCCACATTTGTTTGCAAGCCCACCCGGTGTGTGCAATAGTCTGGAAGGGCCTGCTGCTTGTAAAGGCAGGGAAAATGATTGCAAAGTAAAAGTCTGCAGCTTGGGGTAAAAAAGGCAGAGCTGGGAAAGAGTTTTGGGGTGTGGGGGAGAAAGGGCAACGTGGCAACCCCATCTTGGGAGCTGCTGAGGAGGTAGCTGTGGGGCTCCACCACTTCTGGGCACACTGCTGGGTTGCATTTCAGCAGGGTCAGCTCATGCACACTGTCAGGGAGTGCCAGAGAGGAGCCCCACACCAACAGGAAGTGCAATGACAGCATTTGGCAGCAGCCTGAGGAAAACATCTTCATCAGTGACCTGGATGAGGGGACAGAGTGACCCTCAGCAAGTTCCCTGATGGCACCAAACTGGGAGGACTGGCTGATTCACCAGAGACTGTGCTGCCATTCAACCAGATCTGGACAGGGGCTGAGAGTGTTCAGCAAAGGCAAGTGCAGAGTCCTGCACGTGGGGAGGGACAACGCCCTGCACCAGGACAGGCTGGGGGTGACCTGCTGGAGAGCAGCTCTGCAGAGAGGGACCTGGGAGTGCTGGTGGGCAGCAAATAAACATGAGCAGCAACGTGCCCTCATGGGCAAGAAGGGCAGTGGTATCCTGAGGGGAGGGAGCTTCTCTTCCCACTCTTCTCTGTCCTTCTGAGGCCTCATCCGGAGGCCTTGTGTCCACTTCTGGGCTCCCCAGCTCAAGAGAGACAGGGAACTGCTGGAGAGAGGCCAGTGCAGGGCTACCAAGATACTGAGGGCACTGGAACATCTGTGTGAGGAGGAAAGGCTGCGGGACCTGGGGCTGTTCAGCCTGGAGAAGAGAAGGCTGAGGGGGACCTCATCAATGCTGAGAAATCCCTAAAGGGTGGGTGTGGAGAGGATGGGGCCAGTGTTTGTTGTGTGGTGGCCAGTGCCAGGACAAGGGGTAATGGGCACAAGCTGGAACCCAGCAAGTGCCACTGGCACAGGAGGAGAAACTTGTTTGGTGTTGAGGTGAGGGAGCCCTGGCCCTGGCTGCCCAGGGAGGGTGTGGAGGCTCCTTCTCGGGAGGTTTCCAAACCTGCCTGGACACGTTCCTGTGCCCCCTGATGGAGGGGAACCTGCTTGAGCAGGGGCTTGTCTGGAGGAGCTCTGCAGGGCCCTTCTAACCCCCACCATTTGGGGATTCTGGGATTCTATGAAACGCAGCAGCCGCCTGGTACTGCCCTGAGGACCTAGCCAGCACCCACATCTCAGGTAAGCTCATCTATTCCCCATTAAACAATGAACTAGGAGTCCAAGTGCTAACAAAATCCTCAGTCTTTGGCAAGTAACAACACCAAAGGATGGGCACAGGCTGGGGACGGGACCAAGTTTAAAACCAGTCTCACGGGGAAGCAAACCTTGACCACCTCCGCCAGATAAACCCCAAAAATGGCAAAGCATCACATTCTCTCTTCCCATTTTTTAAAATGTGCTTCCCAGTAGCATTAATATCATCAGGCTGCTCCCCTGTGTTGGCTTTGGATTTCCCCCCAGGAAGCCCACACAGAGGAGCTGCAGTTGCCCCACTGAGATGAACCCACCACCCTCCAGGCCCCAAACAGGAGAGGCATTGGGAAGGGACATACCCATTTATTTGGGACAACACAGTGGAAAGATTGTTCAAGTAAAATAGGGCTCATTTACACTTTTCTCCCCTCTTCTGAGGCAAGAGACATCTTAGATGAGTCGAGGAGCAGAGAGGCTGTGGGAGCAGCATGGCACAGGGTATGCCACATACATTTGGGCCCCTCAGATAGCTACTTGGGTGATTTAGTTCCCATTTTGGCCCTGCTGAGTGGGTTCACACTCAGTTATGCTTGAGAGGAAGGCGAGGACCTTCCCCCCCTCCTCACACAAGGAGCTTCTGCGAGATGAGGGGGATAAAAACCGGAAGAAACACTCAATCCCAAAGTGTAATGATGATGGAGTGGGGTTTGAGTTGGATCCTGGGCATGGGGCTGGGGAAAGGAAACTTATCCCCAGCCGAGGCCATTCTCCTCCTCACCCCATCCTTCACAGACTTCTCCAACCCCTCATTTTTCCTCTCCCAGGGCAGAGAGCCACTGTGAAGACACCGAGTCAGCAGAACCCCTATGGTGGCAACATCAACATTTATTCACAAAGGGCACGAAGAGGGGGCATTTGAAAAGATCAATAGCTTCTGGGCCCTTTCAACAACCCTTTCCCCCTCCCAAACTCGCCCTCAGCTACACACAGAAACGCCACACTGCTCCGAAATACAGCGATGGGAACACACATGCACCTAAACCTGCTGGGCTTACAGAAATATACTTTGTCTTTGACACGTACACAAGTATCTAAACTAAAGGTGATTTACAAACAGGTCACTTAACACCGCGTGTGTGTGGTTGGGGCTGGAGGGAGAACATTTACAGGGAGAGTTTGGGGTCCCAAAACGCGAGGGGGCAGCGGTGAGACGTGGGATGTGCAGCCGGGATGGCCTCGGTCCCGGTGCTGTGTCCCATGGAGCAGAGAAAAGGGAAAAGCATTGGGACCAGAGGGATAACCCTCGGCCTCGCCCCCTACAGCAGAGGCCAGGGGTATTTTCTGCCCCAAAGGGATGATGTGCACCCCAGGATGTGCCCCGTGGCTCCCTTCTTTCAGCACGAGCAAACCCTGGGCTCATCTTCACACCTTCTCAGTGGCCTTTGAAGACTTTGGGAGGTGTGGGGCTTTTTTCCCTACAGACACATAATCTGGATAACTGCTTTTCCTGCTGCATTTTGTGACAAATTGTAGTGCTTTTCATCAGAACAGCCATAGCAGCAAACCCTCCTTCCCCAAGCAGCCCACTTCACATTCCTGCTGTTGGCCCCAAAAGCTGCCCCAGCCTAAAGTCAGGCTTCAGCAGGACTAGGCATAACCCAGGGAGCAAAAAGGGGGATGGAGACATGCAGTGACCCTGAGGAGAGGCAGCAGCAAGGGGGTAGCCTTGGGCAGAGCTGGCACAGGCAGAGACACCCTACAAGCCCAGAGACTGAAATAAACCCTTGTTCTTCCTGTCCTCTTAAACTCGATCATTTCCTAAGCTTGGATTACAGCGTGAGCACACAAACAAGCAGTGACCTCAGTGCAACAGCAAACTCTATCTGCCACTGAGGGCCAAAAACAAATAAAAAGGGAATGGTGATGTGTAATTACAGCTTAAAATAATCTCCTGAAGAGCTGCAGGGAGAGGAGGCAGAGAAATGGGTGGTGGCTGAAGCAACCCAGAGCCAGGGCAGAACGCGACATGCGGAAGCAGCTCCGGCAGCTCCAGTTTTAGACCCTTCCGTGTCTCTCCACGTGGCAATGAGAGAAGCAACTTGTCTGTCTGGAGGGAAAGGGGCTGCCCGAGCTCACAGGAGACACCCCTGTGCCCCTCAAGCTGCTGAGAGGGTGTCGGGGGGAAAGCTGCAGGCAGTGTCCGTCCGACTGAATGCTCTCAAACTCACCTTGCAAACAGCCTTAGTGCACCGACACCTGAAAGGTGTTTGGGAGCAAGAGAGATTCTGTCAATGACCAAATACTCCCCCATCACTGATCAAATATCCCTCACCTATGACCAAACACCTGCTATGAACAACCAAATAACCCTCATCTGTGATCAAATATTCTCATAAATGACCAATTACCTGCTGCAAACAACCAAATACCCCCTGCCTATGACCAAATATCCCATTGATGACAAAATACCCTCTGCCAATGACCAAATACTCACTATCAATGGCCAAATACCCTTTGCCAATAGCCAAATACCTCTTGTCAAAGACCAAATACCTTCTGTCAATGACCAAATACCTCCTGTCAACAGCTAAATACCTGCTCTGAACAACCAAATGCCTCCACCAACCACTAAATCTCCCCACTTGACCTTTCTTCCTCATCCCTACCATCTTCACCGTGCAGTTTGGGTTTGGCAGGATCCAGAATTTTCTACCATGTGTGTCTAAAGCAAAATTCTCGAGTAAAACTCCTCTCCTTCCCCCAGTCAAATCCAGTTTTATCCTACTGTACAATAAGAAAACCCAGTCAGATACAGGGTCTGCAGGGTGAACCCTGCAAAACCCTCCCTATAGCAGCTAATTCCCTGCATCACTGGAGTTTCTTTGTAGTTATGGCTCAGCTGTTTTAAGATTGAACTTTGTCAAAGTGATTCTGCTAAAAAAAAACCCCATAAATAATTCTTTCTTTGGGACAGGAACATCAAAACTGTAACAACCCAACTCAAAAGTATGAAAACAGTGGGTTAATGTGTTAATGTTCTCCAGGATGGTGGTTGCTTGTGCCTTGTGTCACCGCTCCAGGCATCCCATCACACTCCTACCAGCAACCTGGGCGAGAGGCATAGCTCTTAGAGGTTCTCCCTCCCCAAAAAAAGTGAGTTTTCCCACAGAAACTGTGTTTTCAAGTAACCTGGAACCAGCCAGGCTGCTGTGTGCCCCCACAGTGGGATGGGGGTTTGCCACCCTGGTGCTGCACTGGGCACCTCCTCCAACCAGGGCATCGGGGCACCGTGAAGCACTCAGAGGCTGAAGGAAGATCCAAATTCACAGGCCAGGGAGCTGTACATGGGGATCATTCCCCCTCTAGCAACACACCTCAAGCACCAGCTTGGGCAAGCTGTGGTTTTGGGTCTGTGCCAGGGTCTCCACACTGCACCCCAATTCCCCTCCTGCTTTTTATCCCCTCCAGCTTCAGCCTTGCCCCTTGCCAGGGGCTCTTGCCATGGCCGACACAATGCAAGGAGGGATTCCCCAGGGAATAGGTTTGTTTTCAGCCAGGAAGATGTACATGCTCTGCCTGGAACCAGAGCATCGCCTCTCACCTTCCCGAAAGAGGAAGGCAGAGAGGGAAGTCACAGCAAACACCCACCTCAGGCTGTGCCCCGAGCCTCCCGTACCGCCAACCGCCGCAATGCATGGAGGAGGCAGAGGGACGTGAAATAAAAGTACTGGAGACGGGTTTGTGGTGCCAAAGAATTTTGGGGTGGCCTCAGTGCGAGTGTCCCCACCCATCCCGACCCCACGGGGCCAGCAGTCTCTCCCCAGGATGGAGGTTCTTGGGTGTGAGCTGTCCCCTCGGGTCCTTGGGGAGCTCTGCCCTACCAGCACGGCTGCCCTCAGTACACGCATAGGTCCGGGAACTTCATCTCGTACACCGGGACAGAGTGGTTCTGGGGCTGTCCGTAAGCGGCTGTGATGGTGCCAGAGGGGCTTGGAGGTGGCCTGAAACACAAGGAGGTGGTTTACAGAGAGATTTGGTGAGGAAGCAAAGCATCTGTGGACAGAATCACAGAACCACAGAATCATTCAGGTTGGAAAAGACCTTTGAGCTCCTGGAGTCCACTCCCCTCCCCTCACAGTGCCAAGCCCACCACTAAACCACGTCCCTCAGCACCTCAGCTACACGGCTTTGCAATAGCTCCAGGGATGGGGACTCCACCAGCTCCCTGGGCAGCCTGGGACAGGGGCTGACAACCCTCTCAGGGAAAAACCTCTTCCTCAGCTCCAATCTAAATCTCCCCTGGTGCCACCACCAAGGCCTCAACCCCAGTCTGGCACCCACCCCGACCTCCATGCTGGGGGACATGTGGCTCCTATTGCCCCACAGCCAGCACCGTCTCTGTGGTCAGGCACCCCACGCTCCAGCAAGCAGGTTTCCGGATGGCTCAACACCTGTGCTTAGTACGGGGCGCTTGGCTGTTGCCCCAACTCACCGGATGGTGATCTCAAAGATCTGGTTGAGTTTGCTCTGCAGCAGCGTCGCCTGTAACAGACATGGGGGCTGTGTTAGTGGGGTGACTGCAGATGTGCAAAGGGGACTGTAGTGGGTCTGTGTGGACAAGTTTTGGTAACAAGGGGCTACAGAGGGGGCTTCTTTAAACAAAGAGCTGCTGGAAGCTTCCCCTGTATGTGACAGGGCCAGTGCCAGTCAGCTCTGAGATGGACCCACTGCTGGCCAAGGCTGAGCCCATCAGCGATGGAGGTAACACCTCTGGGATTGACAGGTTGGAGAAGGGGAAGAAGTTGCTGCACAGAGGCAAAACTGCAACAGCAGGAGGGAGTGAGAATGTGAGAACACCTCCAAGGTCAGTGGAGAAGGAGGGAGAAGAGATGCCAAGGCACCAGAGCAGAGACTCCTCTGTGAGCTGTGGTGCAGCCCATGGTGAGGCAGCTGTGCCCCTGCAGCCATGGAGGCCACGAGGCAGCAGAGACCCACCTGAGCCTGGGGAGGATCCCACGCTGCAGCGGGTGGGTGCCCGAGGGAGGCTGAGACCCCGTGGGAAGCCCACACTGGAGCAAGTTCCTGGCAGGACCAGGGAACTCAGGGAGGGAGGAGCTCACGCTGGAGCAGGTTTGCTGTCAGGACTTGTGACCCCGTGGGATGGACCCCACAGTGTAGCAGTGGGAAGTGTGAGGAGGCCTCCCCTTGAGAGGAAGCAGCGGCAGAGACCATCTGTGATGGACTGACCATAACCCCCATTCCCCATCCCCCTGCGCTGCTGCTGGGGAGGAGGGAGAGTCCTGGGATGAAGGGAGGGGTGGGGAAATGTTTTAAGGTTCATATTTTATTTCCCATTTCCTTATTGTGTTTTGATTGTTAATAAATCAACCCAGTTCTCCCCAAGTTGAGTCTGTTTTGCCTGGTAACTGCTCAGTGATCTCCCTGTCCTTATCTCCACTCATGAGCCCTTTGTTATATTTCTCTCTCCCCTGTCAAGTTTAGGAGGGGGCATGATAGAAGCACTTGGTGGGCACCTGGCAGCCAGCCAGGGCTAAACCACCACAGGAATGAACAGCGCTGTGCAGGGCAGAGGGAGGGTGGTCTGGCAAAATTCAGAGCTGTGTCATCACTGCCAGCCTGTCCCAAGCAGAGGGGGTGGATTGAGGGTGCCCCAGCCCTGACTCACCCTGGCACCGCAGTGGGCAGCAATCTCCTCGAATGGGGCTTTCTGAAACTTCTCCACCACTTGCCGCCTCCGCTCCCGCTCCTGCTCCTCCACGGCGACACTGTCTACTGAAGCAGAGGGGAAATGGCTCTTAGCTGCTCCTCACCCACAAGGACCACCACATCTCCATCTCCCCAGCAGACAGCACAGATTGAGCAGTGCTAGAAAGCCAAGGAGAGGGTCTCCAACACATGGCTTTGGGAGCAGCTCCCCCAGGGACACCCCTATAGAGAGCAGGCCAGCCTCCACCTCTTACCTATTGCCTTTTTCAGCGTCTCATATGTGATCTCTTCTGCTGGTGCTCGCTAAAGGAAGGGGAAAAGCAGGTGAGGCTCAAAACACAGCAGAAACCCTGAACCAGTGTCCCGGGCTTTATTCTGGCATTAAAATACATCCTGTCCTCAAAGATCAGGGATATCCTTCCCAGTAACCTGCACTGTGTTTTTCAGGATGGACTAGCCTGGCTGGACCTGTGGAGAAAGGACCTCACACTAGAGCAGGTTTGCTGCAGGACTTGTGACACCATGGGGGACCCACACTGGAGCAATCTGCCCCTGGACTGCAGTCCATGAATGGGAGTCTGCTGGAGTAGTTCACGAAGAACTGCAGCCCATGGGAAGGACCCACCTTGGAGAAGTTCATGGGGGACTGTCTCCCATAGGAGGGACCTCACAGTGTAGCAGTGGGAAGTGTGAGGAGGCCTCCCCCGAGAGGAAGCAGCAGCAGAGACCATCTGTGATGGACTGACCATGCCCCCTTATTCCCCATCCCCCTGCACTGCTCAGGGGGAGAAGAAAGGAAATTGTGAGTAAAGTTATGCCTGGGAATAAGGGAGCCATGAGGGGAAGACATTTTAAGATCTAGTTCTAATTTATCATTGCCCTCCTCTCATTTGATTAGCAATAAATAAACTAATTTTCCCAAGTCAAGTCTGTTTTGCCCATGGTAGTACCAGTTGAATAATCTTCCCATCCTCATTTCTACTCATAAGTCTTTCGTTATATTTTGTCTTCCCTGTCTAGCTAATGAAGAATTAGATAAATCTTAACTACACACTGTCAGGCTTCTAAAAGCACACAGTGCTGAAGGGATCAAGCAGCCTCTGCAGAAATGGCATAATATGGTACCTGCTCTCGCTCAGGACTGTTTCTTGACTCCACCTCGACCTGTAGGGAAATGGTCTCACCAATGCTCTTCCTCTTGGACAAACGATCTTCATCTAGGGAGGGCAAAAAAGGGCAGAAGAGGTAGCAGGGTGGGCACAGGCAGCCTCCATGGAACACTGACACATGTCCCATCTCCAGGGTGGCAGTCACTCAAATTCTTCCAAGTCAGTAGAACTGAGGACTAAGCCAAGCCCAGAGGGCATCATGATTCCTATCACAGAATCATTTTGGTTGGAAAACACCTTGAAGATCATCAAATCCACCCCCTCCCCTCACAGCGCCAAGCCCACCACTAACCCATGTCCCTCAGCACCTCAGCCACACGGCTTTGCAATAGCTCCAGGGATGGGGACTCCACCAGCTCCCTGGGCAGCCTGGGACAGGGGCTGACAACCCTCTCAGGGAAAAAGTTCTTCCTCAGCTGGGGCAACTTGAGACCATTTCCTCTCGTCCTATCATTTCCTACCTCGTCCTAGGGAGACCAATTCCCACCTCACTACAACTTCCTGTTGATGGCTACATAGTGATCATGACTCCCCTCATCCTCCTTTTCCTGGCATCAACCCCCCAGGCCCTTTCCCTGTGGGCAGCTTTCCAGCCCCTCTGCCCCAGCCTGGAGCGTTGCCTGGGGTTGCTGTGGCCCAAGGGCAGGACCCAGCCCTTGGCCTTGTTAAACCTCATCCCGTTGCCCTGGGCCCATCACTCCAGCCTGGCCAGGGCCCTCTGAAGAGCCTTCCTGCTCTCACACACATCTACACTCCTGCACAGCTTCATGTGAGACAAACTGACTGAGGGTGCCCTCAATCTCTCATCTAGATCATTGATAAAGCTGTTAAACACAATAGACCCCAACACTGAGTCCTGGAGAACAACGTTGGTGATTGGCTAACAAATGGATTTAACTCCATTCCCCACCAGTCTCCGGGCCCAGCCATCAGCCAGTTTTCCACCCAACACAGAGTAGGTCCATCCAAGCCATAGGCAGCCTGTCATGCATGTAGCAACCCCAAGAAGCTCCCACTTCACTGTTTTGTGCCTCAGCTTCCCTATGGCTACACCTCTAAAGGTAGGGCAGAAAAACAACAGGCCCATGGGTAGCACAAGAACTTGTTGCCTCCATAACTGGGTAGCACAAGAGACCAGTTTCCCAGAGCTGCCCAAGGTGCTGTGTACCTGTCAGCTGAGGGATGTAGGGTGTGCTGAGCCGGTCCGAGTTGTAGCCGCTGCCTCCCAGCACCTCACTGATCTTGCTCTGCCAGAAGAAGACCTCTGGGCCTAAGCGGTCAAGGCTCTTGCTCAACCTATGAAGACAGTGAAAAAACAATCTCTCTGGTTGGGAGAACCATGCCAGCAGGATTTCCAGTCCTTTCGGGGCAGAAACGGAGGGATCTTGTGGTTTTGCTCAGCTCCACCACAGCTGCATGCCTGACACTCTTTCTGTGCCCACTGACGCAAAGCCAGAGGCCCAAAAGGGCTCTTGACCCACCATGAGGGATACAGATGGGCTCAGGGAGCATCTCAAGAGAGCAGTGGCACTCACTGGGGACTGTAAGGAACCTCACCATCAAATGTGACCTATGCCAAGGCTGTGGTAGCACAAATGGGACAGCATAGCCAGCAGTGGCCTAGGGATCGTGGAATGATAGAATTTTTCGGTTGGAAAAGACCTTTAAGCTCATCAAGTCCAACCTCTTCCCAATCTCCAATCTAAGCCTTACAGAACTGGCCAACAGCAGGTATCCTTGAGCTGGCAGCATACTGACATATAATGACATATAAGATCTATATCCATCCCACTGCCAGAGAAGGGCAGGGAGCAGATCTTGGCATTTGGCTTGCTCTGAGCACAAGCCAAGAGCATCCAGGCTCTTACTTGGGTTTCTCCACAAAAACGTCTTCGGGGAGTAGGTAGGGAGCTTCCTTCTGTCGCATCTGGATGACCTGCAGAAGACAAGCAAGGAGACAAGCTCAAATCCCACAGGTGGCCAGGAGTCGATGCGAGGGCTGCAGTGGATGAGGCTGCAGCCCCATCCTCAGTCCCTCCCTCTCACCTCATGGATGCTCTGGCAGAAGGTGGGCACAGTGGTGAGCTGGCTGATGAGGTTCAGGTAAGCTGCACAGAGGGCAAAGAGTGCGCAGCGGTTGTACTCTGTCAAGTTATCCTCGTTGATCTGGGCAATCTCCTGTAACAGAGAGACAACCCCATGACACAAGGATGGACAAGGCCCCAGTAGGGTCTCATAGAACCATGGAATTGCTGTGGTCGGAAATGACATTTAAGCTCCTCAATTCCAACCCCTCCCCTCACAGTGCCAAGCCCACCACTAACCCATGTCCCTCAGCACCTCAGCTACACGGCTTTGCAATAGCTCCAGGGATGGGGACTCCACCACCTCCCTGGGCAGCCTGGGACAGGGGCTGACAACCCTCTCAGGGAACAAGTTCCTCCTCAGCTCCAAAGTAAACCTCCCCTGGGGCAACTTGAGGCTGTTTCCTCTTGTCCCCTCAGTTGTTACTGAGAAGAGATCAACCCTCACCTCACTACAGCCTCCAGTCAGGGAGTTGCAGAGAGTGATGATGTCTCCTCTGAAGCTGCTGTTCTCCAGGCTGAACACCCCCAGGGCCCTCAGCCCCTCCCCAGCACACTTGTGCTCCAGCCCCTTCCCCAGCTCCGCTGCTCGGCTCTGGACACGCTGCGGCCCCTCAGTGTCCCTCTGGCAGTGAGGGGCCCAACACTGAACACAGCACTCAAGCTGCGGCCTCACCAGGGCCCAGCACAGGGGACGGCCACTGCCCTGGGCCTGCTGCCACACCACTGCTGATACAAGCCAGGGTGCCACTGGCCTTCTTGCCCACCTGGGCATGCTGCTGCCTCATCTTCAGCCCCTGGCACCAACCCCTCCAGGCCCTTTCCCTGCGGGCAGCTTTGCAGCCCCTCTGCCCCAGCCTGGAGCGTTGCCTGGGGTTGCTGTGGCCCAAGGGCAGGACCCAGCCCTCGGCCTCAGGCAACCTCATAAAACTGGCCTCAGCCCATTGTCTCCATGTGCCTCACGGCACTGTACACTCTCCAAACACCACAGCTTTTGGAGTCTGCCTTTGCAGCATTTCAGAGGCTGCCAAGGTGACTGGGGTCTCTCCTCAGCATGTTTGTCTGATGTCACTATGGCAGGAGAGGCTCAGAGCAGATGAGGCACTTTCATTGCCCTTCCTCAGAGACCTCAATCCCCAAACAACCCCCTCCCAGAGACTCCTTGCTATCACATCACAGCTTGCCCACCCAAGGGCACATCCAGCTCCCCGCTGCCTACCTGCACAGCCAGTACCAGGCGGATGAGGTCCACCACAACCTCCTCATTAGCCAGCTCAATGCTGATGAGCATGAGCATGCTGTAGAGAGCCTCATAGTGAGCCTGCACATTGCTCTCCTCCTTGCAGATCAGGTAGATGTGCCGGTAGAGCTGCTGGCCATGCTGTTGGGACATGGAGAGATGTGGTTACCTCCCATGCATCTCCTTGAGTAATAGCGGCAGCAAGGCAAAGAAACAAAGCAGGGCTCAGCAAAGGGGCTCTCATCCATGCAGGAGAGAGCAGAGCTCCTCCTGTCACTGAGCAAGCGAAGAAAGCCTCAGGGAGAGGGAGCTGAGACTATCAGTTGGTGTTTCACTGTTCAATGCTGGTACCCAGGCTGGGAAGAGGCACAGGCAGGTCCAAGAGCAGAGCCCAAGGGAAGGATGTCTCTGCTGCATTATAGAAATCACAGCAGAAAAATAAAGCCCTGAGACACACTGCTGATAGCAAGGCATAGGACAGAGCCTGTTGCAAGGGAACCTCAGGTCTGCAAGGTGTTTTGGTTTTAGGGCTGCACTGCTGCTCCCTGGTAATAAACTGATCCTCTCTTGGCCTCAGGTGAGCTCCAGAGGAGTCTGCACTGCTGGACGTGTCTTATGATGGAGTCACAGAGAGGACAATAAAAAGAAATAAAATAAGACAACTTCAAAAGCCACCAGATAGATAATTTCTGGATACCAGCACATCCTGGGGTATGCATTCCTGGGGCAGAGAACAGATTCAAGAGTCTAGAAAGGTCCATGCATGAAGCGTTGATGGAGACTGAATTCCACTGGCTTTTCCCAGGGACATTCCCAGGTTTAGAGGCATAATGGTACTGCAAGACCCAGTGTGACTTGGGGAAACTGAGGCACAGTCCTCACATTGGTCTGCAGAAGGACAGTTTCACCCAGATGCTGACACTACCTTCTTCATGAAGACAGTATCTTGGCGGGAACATTTGTCCACTTTCAGCTTCAGAACCGAGATGTCACTGATGGTGCTGCAAGGAAAGGCCAAGAATCATAAAATCACAGAAGGGTAGGGGTTGGAAGGGACCTTCAGAGATAATCTAGTCCAACCCCCCTGCCAAAGCAGGTCCACCTAGATCAAGGTGACCTAGACCTAGACCAAGTGGAAGGGAAAACTCAGAGACTGGAGAGGAGAGGTACCATTCCTGCACTTCTGAGAGCTACTGGCAAGAATGAGCTGCCTGGGAGGAACCAATGGAGGAAGCCAACGGTGGTTTTCAAAACCCATCTGAGCAACTCACATGTTCATTGCAGGATTTCAAGGCAGTGGTGCTCAGGAGGACAAAAGGTTCAGGCAAAGTGGCTGAGCAGGACCACAGCAAAACCCACAGAGATGTTTCTATCTGGGATTGTAGTCTCCTTCCTCCAAGGTAAAACACCACCAGTGCCCAGCAGTCGATTAACCCACTCAAGGAGGTTATTGCACCTATCCTGTAGTCCCACATACCTCTGGGCAGTCTCAGAGAGGCCTCCCCACTCATCTGGTTCTCAGCAGATCCCTGATTTGCAGCATTAAACCACCCCAGAACCGGTACCAGACTTATTCCCAGCAGATCTCTCTCCCAAGCCTGCTCTGCAGGTCCCAGACCAGGCAGGGAACATACCTGATGGGAGAGAATTTCTGCCGGTTCCCGTGGCGATCGATGAAGCTGATGAGGATCTCAAGGACAAAGAGGCGGATCTCAGCATCCTCCATCAGGGCTGCAGAGAGCAGCCTGTCCAGGAAGACACTGGGAAGCGCTGTGAGCATGTTACTGCACTGGAAGCCCACAGAGACCTGCAAACATCAAAGAAAATGGGAGGCAATGTGACAGTGTCACTTGAGAGGGGTTAAAACACACCAAGAAAGAGGAGATGCAAGTAGGGAAGTTCAGCTTGAGCTTTTCATAAACCACCACTGGGGGGAGAAGATTCTCCAGCTCTGCTCCTCCATGCCAGCAGTTGGGACCCCATGGATCTCGTAGGGAGGGGGCTCCTGTGGGCACAGTGACACATTCATACCTGAAGGAGGGACTTTAGAAGCATTATCTGTGTCAGTCGATTCCGGTTCTCCCTGCCATGGAGAGAAGAAACAAATGGTAAAATCCAGGTGAAAACAAGACAAGAGAAAGGATGGAAAAGCCCAAGAAAGGGCGGGATCAGTTTCTGAAGAGCCATCATCACAAACAGCCACAATCTCGAGCAAATGAGCTCTAGGTTTACCACTCAGCAGAAAGGCTCTTAAAGGAATGATGAATATCAAAGTATACATCCTGCCACAGGCAACACAAACAAGGCAGTATCCCAACATCTGGACATCTCTATCGCACAGTGACTCCCAAGGGATATCAGGCACTGGCTCCCAACAGGATGGTCACTTCTAAGCAGGTAAAAAGTGGTGAGAGGAAGCCCAAGGGCCTCTGTCCGTGGAGATGTCCCTGCTCCTCACTCCTGTCTTGCTTTTCACAAAGCCATCACAAACCACACTTGAATTTCAGTGAAGTGAGGGGGTTTTAATGCAAAAAAGAGCAAATTCTGAATTCTCCGCTGTCTGGGCTCTGGGGGAACTCAGGGAGGTTCCAAGGGATTACCAAGTTGTCTCATGCTACAGGGGGACTACTGTGGCCAGCAGGCCCAAGGCAGTGGCCGTCCCCTGTGCTGCACCCTGGTGAGGCTGCAGCTTGAGTGCTGTGTTCAGTGTTGGGCCCCTCACTGCCAGAGGGACACTGAGGGGCCAGAGAAGAGGAGCCTGAGGGGAGACATGATCACTCTCTGCAACTCCCTGACAGGAGGTTGTGGCTAAGGGGGAGTCCGTCTCTGCTTCTGAGCTACAAGTGACAGGACAAGAGGAAACAGTCACAGGTTGCCCCTGGGAAGGTTTAGATTGGAGCTGAGTGAGAACTTTTTCCCTGAGAGGGTTGTCAGCCTCTGTCCCAGGCTGCCCAGGGAGCTGGTGGAGTCCCCATCCCTGGACCTATTGCCAAGCCGTGTAGCTGAGGTGCTGAGGGACATGGGTTAGTGGTGGGCTTGGCACTGTGAGGGGAGGGATCTGATGATCTTACAAGTCTTTTCCAACCAAAACAATTCTATAATTCTCTGACCTACACAAAAACAGCAGCATCCCCACAAGCTGAACTTCAGCCTGCAGCTCCTCTGCAAAATCCTGCTTCACCTGCACATCCAAACCAAACATGATCTTTCACACAGTGTCAGATGAGCTGCCAGAGGAGCAGTGACACACAGCCTGGCACAGCCAGCCCAGCACCCAGAAGTGACCACCATTCTGGGGCTGAGTCCCATTCTGCCCCCGCCGCAAGGAAAGGTGCACTGACCAAATGGCAACCAGCCCCCAGTGTGTCTTCCATCCTGGGACTCAGGACTGAACATGGGTGTCAGGAATCACTTTCATGTGAATAAGGAGCAGAGTGTGCCTCCTATCAGCCAGCAAAGGCTCCCTATCAGAGACAAGTGGGAAGAGCCTGACCATACTTTGAAGACAAATATAGCATGAAAATCTGTTTGCTACATACTTAAATGTTTCAGCACTGATACCCTCGCTCCAAATAGCTCTCGTGGTCTGTTCCCACACTTCTTAAGCAATTCTGTTGTTTGGGTGTTTTCCCTTCCTTCTCCTCCTCCACCACTGGATATAAATAACCACCCCTCACTTGGTGGTAAGAAAAGCTCTGAGGCAGCTCAGAGGAGCCACGCACCAGTGGGGGAAGGCAGAGATGAGCAGCCAGTCCCATCAAGCCACACACGAGTTTCACAAAAGCCATGGCAGCCCTGACTCCCCAGCAGCCACCTCACTGCCCTGAGACATCCCAAGTCACGCTCCTGAATATTATTTGTAATTCCTGGTGTTTTGGATGACACCCCAGGACCGAGCTCCTGATAGTTGAATCTCTCAGCAGGTACCTGAAGAAATGTAGAGTTCAGCTGCAGCACTACTGTCTGTAAACACCTTTCCTCGTTGATGCTTCAATGTTTCAAGGGGCCTCTGTCATCACATCTGAACAACCCCACCACCAGGACAGACTGGAGGGGACCTGATGGAGAGCAGCTCTGCAGAGAGGGACCTGGGACACCAAAGCACATGTTGCTCACCTTCCCTTGCCCTTTTGTAGAAGCTCTTGATGCTTGGACTTTCCAATAACATGCCCACATCCCACTTTGTCCCCAAAGACCACCTCAAGGTGGGAACAGCTTCAGGAGCTCCCCAGAACTTTGAGCTTTGTTCAAAACCTTACATCCACACACAGAGGGAGAGTGTCAGGGAGAGCAGGGCAGGGCTTAGAATGAGGAGGGAGGAAGGTTTCTGTTCTCACCCGGCTTTGCCAGCCTCGATGGAGTGCTGCATGGAGGGCAGTGGCACCTTGTTCATGATGAAGACCATCACCTCAGACTGCTGGTAGGTGGGCAGTGTGCTGGCAAAGGACCCTGCAGGGACAAGAGGGAGCTGGTAGCATGCAAGGCCTAGCCCACCACCCCCAGAAGTACCCAGTGCCATGGGATGTGCCCACCTGCCCTGGCCAGGCTGGGATAGGACAAGGCCTGCCTGGATCCTGCATCCACAGGCAGATTTATCATCAGTGTGATTCAAGACCCATCCAAACACTTCCAGGTGGGGCAGGCCTAGCTAGGATGATGCTGCCAATATCTGCCTCTACCCCTTCCTTTTTTGGGGCTGAGGCATATGCTGATGTCTGGCCTCTTTCCCTCCTTTCCTGGCCTTGTTGAGGGTCTCCTGCCCAGGGAGAAACACAACTCTGTCTGCACAGAGTGGCTCTGCAGGAGATGGCTGGGGCTGCAATGCCACCTGCTGATAATCCACTGCTACACTTGAAACACAAAAACCTCACTTCCCAGCACTGCTTTTAGGATAAGGGAATGGTGATGTGGATATAGAATTGGCTGAATGACAGAGCCCAGAGACTGGAGCTCAATGGCACAGAAGCAAGTTGGAGGCCTGTGGCCAGTGGGGTTCCACAGGGATCGGTTCTGGGGCCAGTCTTGTTCTACATCTTCATCAACAACCTGGATGAGGGGACAGAGTGACCCTCAGCAAGTTCCCTGATAGCTCCAAACTGGGAGAACTGTCTGATTCACCAGAGACTGTGCTGCCATTCAGCCAGATCTGGACAGGCTGAGAGTGGGGCAGAGAGAAACCTCCTGAGGTTCAGCAAGGGCAAGTGCAGAGTCCTGCACCTGGGGAGGAACAAGCCCCTGCACCAGGACAGGCTGGGGGTGACCTGCTGGAGAGCAGCTTTTCAGAGAGGGACCTGGGAGTGGTGGTGGTCAGCAAACTAAACATGAGCCAACAATGTGCCCTCGTGGTCAAGAAGGCCAGTGGCATCCTGAGGGGCATGAAGAGAGTGTGGGCTGCAAGTGGAGGGAGGTTCTTCTCCCCTTCTCCTCTGCCCTGGTGAGGCCTCATCTGGAGTCCCGTGTCCACTTCTGGGCTCCCCAGTTCCAGAGAGACAGGGAACTGCTGGAGAGAGGCCAGGGCAGGGCTACCAAGATGCTGAGGGGACTGGAACATCTGAGTGAGGAGGAAAGGCTGCAGGACCTGGGGCCGTTCAGCCTGGCGAAGAGAAGGCTGAGAAAGGATCTCATCAACACTTATAGGTACCTAAAAGGTAGATGTCAGGAAGATGGGACCAGTCTTTTTTGTGTGGTGGCCAGTGCCAGGACAAGGGGTAAGAGGCACAAGCTGGATCCCAGCAAGTTGCACTGGCACAGGAGGAGAAACTTGTTTGGTGTTGAGGTGAGGGAGCCCTGGCCCAGGCTGCCCAGGGAGGGTGTGGAGGCTCCTTCTCGGGAGGTTTCCAAACCCATCTGGACACGTTCCTGTGCCCCCTGATGGAGGGAATCTGCAGGGGTGTATGCTGGATGAGCTCTAGTGAGCCCTTCCACCTCCCACTATCCAGGGATTTTATGACTTTGTGTGACTTTTTGCTTTTAGGAGAGTGACTTTGTTTTACCCCAGACAATCCCGCAGATGCACGAGGCAGACACCCACTGTGCAGGGAGTCACCCACCAGCACAGCCCACGGGACACCTCACCTATGGTTTTAATGACGGCCTCCTGGAACATCCTCTCCTCGTGCTCCTTGATGATCTTGGTGCCGACACCAGCGGCACAGTCGTAGCTGCCGGTCAGTGCATAGTCAATGCTGAGTCGCAGCTGCCTCAGCAGGGTGTTAAACACCTCCAGTACCGTGGGCCCTAGGGCAGGAGGACAGTGTGGTTTATACACCCCGTCACCCCATAAATAGCTTGAATAAGAGTTTTGGCAGACACAGAGTGATTTTTATCCTCCACTAGCTTCCCTCGTCAAGACAGAATATAAATGCCCTTCCAGGAGCACTGCCAGCTCAGCATATTCATGGCAAGTCCCTGAAAATCCCTTTGTCCTCTGCTACGAAGGCAAAGGCTGGCATTGCATTCAGCCCACTAGGTTTAGGCCACTGCATATAGGTACAGTTGTGGTTCCTGGGAGCACTAAAATGGCACAGATCTCCAGCATCTCTAGGTGCTCCAGATTGGATCTCCCATTACCAGCTCACCTGAGCACACACCAGTCCCCAGCCCAAACCTCTGACATCTCTTCACCATTTCCACTGCAAGTAAAAGGCCCTGGTCAGGCTGGATCAATGGGCTGAAGCCAATGGGCAGAGGTTGCTAAAGGCCATATGCCAACTCCTTCCCTTGTGCCACAGCAACCCCAGGCAGCGCTCCAGGCTGGGGCAGAGGGGCTGCAAAGCTGCCCGCAGGGAAAGGGCCTGAGGGGTTGGTGCCAGGGGCTGAAGATGAGGCAGCAGCGTGCCCAGGTGAGCAAGAAGGCCAGTGGCACCCTGGCTTGTGTCAGCAGTGGTGTGGCAGCAGGCCCAGGGCAGTGGCCTTCCCCTGTGCTGGGCCCTGGTGAGGCCGCAGCTCGAGTGCTGTGTTCAGTGTTGGGCCCCTCACTGCCAGAGGGACACTGAGGGGCCGCAGCGTGTCCAGAGCCGGGCAGCGGAGCTGGGGAAGGGGCTGGAGCACAAATGTGCTGGGAAGGGGCTGAGGGAGCTTAAAGGCCATTTCCAAAAGAAACAATTCTTTCATTCTATGAAAAGGGTGAAAAGACAGACAGAGAGGATTCATTTATCCACTTACCAACAGATCCAGAGGCTGCAATCACTGCTGCCTCTGAGAGGACCTCCACAATGCCTGCACGCACCGTGGCCGCACTCTTGCTGTTGGCATCCAAGTGCCCCAGGAGCTGTTGGATCACAAGATGGGAGTGCTGTGGCTGGAGAGAGAGCACAGAGGTCAGCATGGGTACCTCATGCAGGAGGTGACAGTCCATTTCTGTAACCCACACAGCTACTGGGGAGGAATCCTGCTCTGAGTCCCTGTCAGGTTCTTTTCTTTTCAGCTTTGGATGTAAAATGAGAGGGGGCACCTGGAAGAAACCTGTTTCACAGGACCAAGCAAAAACTTTGAGCAATTTGCAGAGGAAAAACAATCTAAAGAGCCATACAGATCTAAGGAAATAATGACATGAAATCCTGGGGATTTCATGGAAAAAAAGATTTGATTTTTACCAGGGTTTCCCAAACACATCTACACTTCAAAAGTGTCCTGCTGAGTTATTGTGACCTTACATCACCAATGTGCATTAACGGCAGCTTGTAAAATCTAGTATTCCTGTAAAGTGTGTTTGACAGTTTGCAGGATTAAAAACAAGAAACGAGAGCAGGGGGCAGTGATTTGTTTTCCCCTGTAAGAGCTCTCCAGGCAGGGCTGTAGCAAACCAAGCTCCCAAAGGGGTGCAGTGGGGCAGTAGGCTTGGGACAGGCTCTGTAGTGTGGGAGCAGGGTCATGGCCAAGAGTAAGCAAGGACTCATGTAAATAGAGTTGTATTGAGAGAAATCCACATGGAAAAAGAAAGGATGGACCTCTTTCCACCACTTTGGGGTTTACCTAAACTACATTTCCATGGGCTGCAGTGAGAAGACAAGCCTGGCAGGGTTTGTCTCTGAGCATCCCCATGTTTAAGGACAGGGATGCCAGGCTGCAGGTCCTGGCATGATTTGCCAAGGTCACGTTTCACCCCAGACAGCCCCTTTCCTTTCCTGCAGGGATGAGGAACTTGGGCTGATTTACACAGCAGTGATCTGGAAAGAGGTAGCTTTCCGTCAGAGCCCAGCTGCTTCCTTCAGAGTGTCTCACAGCACGCTGCTACCCCATCTGATTCAGCAAGCCTTTGTTTTTCAGTGAGAGAGAGGGAATCAGTCCTGGGACTGAGACATGAGTATCCAAACCCTGCACAGCTGGCACACAGCCAGGCTAACACCTCTCAGCCCTTTCCCCACATCCCCACGGGGCCCACGCTGCCCTCCACCCAGCCCATGCCCACCTCCAGCCCATTTTGGGGCACATTTGGTAGCCTGAGCTCATTGGGAGGGCTCAGTCTCGGCACTGTGGGATGCAGCAATGCGGCGGCAGCAGCTCTGACTCAGCTCAGCTGTGGTGGCAGCTGCGGGCGCTTCCAAGCACTGCATGAGGTGCCATCAGCTCCTCACCTGGATGGAGTACATGATGATCCTGAAGCAGCAGGTGGCAAAGATCTTCGGCTCCCAGAGCGAGTGGTTATCCAAGTGGCTGGGAAAAGAGAGGAAATGAAGGAGAAAGCAAGTGTCAGTCCCGTAAACCTTGCAACTCTAAGCACCAGAGATAGCTAGAAGCAGCAGGGAGCAAACACTGCAGGTTAGGGTAGGGACACAAACTCCTCCCCAGGGTGACTTTTTACAGAATCACAGAATGGTGGGGGTTGGCAGGGCCCTGCAGAGCTCATCCAGCCCAAGCCCCTGCTCAAGCAGGTTCCCCTCCATCACGGGGCACAGGAACGTGTCCAGGTGGGTTTGGAACCTCCTGTGAAGCCTCCACACCCTCCCTGGGCAGCCTGGGCCAGAGCTCCATCACCCTTATCTACCCCATGCCATCTTCCTCATTGCATACAAAAATGAGAGCTCAGCCTGAAACCCAGCCTCCATCTGCATGCCGAGCAGAGCCTGAGGAGCCCATGTCTCTGCCCTAGCTCTGGGCCACGCTGGCTGTTTCCTCGTACCTCAGTTTCCCTTGTGCTAAAAATGAGGAGTGCCCAACTTACATGAGGACAGGTTTGATGGCGTTCTTGATGTTGCCGTACGCCGCTCGACCAAGCAGCTCCCGCAGGCACCTCTCTGCCAGCTCTGTGGGGCTCTCCTTCTCCTTCTCTGTGGCTTGCAGCGGGGAGGGGGAGCGGCTGTCAAAGCAGAGGAGGGCGAGAAGAGTGGCACTGAGTGTGCGGCAGCAGTGGGGGAGAAGAGGCACAGAACCCAGGGCAGGGAGGGGCTGGAGCAACGTGGTCATGGTGTCTGCCCACAGCTCATGTTGCAGAGGGCTGTGGGTTACCTCGCACACAGCCCACTGCCACCCCACAGCAGCCAAATGCCAACCTGCCAGGCAGATGGGGGAGCTCTGTCCCAGAGAAGTCCTGTGATCAGGCACTGCTGGATTTGAGCCAGCTCAGAGAGCAGCACGGGTGCATGGATTGCAGAGGAGGGGGATGTGATGGCCCTGCTTGTAGCACCAGGCTGTGCCAGGCAGCAGGGACAGCCCCCACGTCCCTGGGGCTGGGAGGATGATCACAGTGCTCAGTGCTGGAGGGGGAAGGATCTTAACAGTGAGGACACAGGACATAATGTCCTCCCAGGGTGGACACAGCTTGCCAGAGGCAGAAAAGCAAAGCAGTCACAGCTCAGCACAAGTCACCCTGAACACACACATCCCACAGACGAGATTCATTCCCTTTTTCCACACTGGGGCTCCTGAGGAGCCTCCACACCCTCCCTGGGCAGCCTGGGCCAGGGCTCCCTCACCTCAACACCAAACAAATTTCTCCTCCTGTGCCAGTGGCACTTGCTGGTTTCCAGCTTGTGCCCCCCACTCCTTGTCCTGGCACTGGCCACCACACAACAAACACTGGCCCCATCCTCCTGATATCCACCCTTTGGGTATTTCTCAGCACTGATGAGGTCCCCACTCATCCTTCTCTTCTCCAGGCTGAACAGCCCCAGGTCCTGCAGCCTTTCCTCCTCATAGAGAAGTTCCAGTCCCCTCAGCATCTTGGAAGCCCTCAGATCTCTCTAAAACTTCACAAGAAAAATCCCAGGAAGAATCCATGCCTGTTTCTCAACTCTCCCTCAAACACCCAGCTGGTGGCAAGCACACAGCCAGAGGGGTGTCACGCCAGAAGAATGCTCCAGTGACCAAAGCCAGGTTTCAGTTCCTGAGATTCCTCTTGACTGGCTTTACAGTAACTGCTTCAGTAGCCATTAAGCAGGAATCCCTCACAGAGGTAAGCCCACTGAGCAGGCAGCTCAGAGCCTTTGCAAACAGCCTGCCTTAACCGCAAGGGCTGCACAGAGGGTCCACAGGAGCCTTCATGGCACCAGGCACCAGGAAAAGCTCCCGTTGCCCACAGCATCCTTCATTGAGGTACTCACAGGGTTTCCCCTCTGGCCACTGGCTGTTTTTCACAAGCTGCAGATACAAATCAGCCTCTGCCTTGCAAAACCTTGACAAAAGCAGCCCTGGGGCCCTGAAGCCACTGGCAGAGCAGGTGGGTCACTGCAGCAGCAAACACTCACCTTTCGGACTCCTCCACGTGCTGTAAATTGAAGAGCAGCGAGGGCACAATTTTATCCATGTGCTGTGGGTCCCAGATGTTGGCTTGGAGTTCATCATTCACTGTTTTCCTCACCACTCCTTGCAGGCCTTTGATACCAGACATTCGGATCCTGGGGAACAACAGATTGACACCAAAAGGCTACATATCTCTATAGTATAATTTATTTCACGCTTCTGTACACCCAGATACATGGGTGAAACTGTGCCAGAAGTTCTGGAGAGAAGACAGTGATTTCTGCATTACTGGAGGGGTTCATAGAATCACAGAACAATTTCAGTTGGAAAAGAACTCAAAGATCCTCGAGTCCACCCCCTCCCCTCACAGTGCCAAGCCCACCACTGACCCATGTCCCTCAGCACCTCAGCTACACGGCTTTGCAACAGCTCCAGGGATGGGACTCCACCAGCTCCCTGGGCAGCCTGGGACAGGGGCTGACAACCCTCTCAGGGAAAAGTTCTTCCTCAGCTCGAACCTAAACTTCAACTGGGGCAACTTGAGGCTGTTTCCTCATGTCCTGTCATTCATTACCGGGGAGAAGAAACCGACCCCCACCTCGCTACAGCCTCCTGTCAGGAAGTTGCAGAGAGTGATGATGTCTCCCCTCAGGCTCCTGTTGTCCAGGCTGAACACCGCCAGGGCCCTCAGCCCCTCCCCAGCACACCTGTGCTCCAGCCCCTTCTCCAGCTCCACTGCCCGGCTGTGGACACGCTGCAGCCCCTCAGTGTCCCTCTGGCAGTGAGGGGCCCAACACTGAACACAGCACTCGAGCTGCGGCCTCACCAGGGCCCAGCACAAGGGGAAAATCACTTTCCTGGTCCTATTGGTTACACTATTCCTGATACAGGCCAGGATGTCACTGGCCTTCTCCCAGGCAATGCCCCAGCTCCCAGCTCCAGGCCTGATATACACCAGGGCAATCCTCTTTCCTCACATCCCCTGTGATGTGGCTTCTCCCAGCCCAACACGTGAGTGGGAAAGGCTCTGAAGCAGCTAAAATCATCCTGGCAGCAGCAGCCTCCTCCCATCCACTGTCTTTCACAGCAAGCCTGGGAGCAAGCAGCAGCCACAGATGTCCACTGTATACACTATCCACCATGACGGAGAGGTGGCACCAGTGAGTCCGGTCTCCCTAAAGGATTGGGTTTGGCCCTAAGAAGTCTCCATTCTACGGCTATAGCATGCATGGAGGGTTCTTTCCCCTGTTCCCAGCAGCTGTAGAGGTGAGCTGCACCCATGAGGATGCTGAATGACAAGGAAATAAAAGTGCTTTTTGACACCTGTGTCCTTTCTGAGTCCAAAAATTTTTACTCTGCTCTAGTCAATAAAGTAATCAATAACAAACTCCTTACACTGCAGATTCGCAGGTCTGAAACCAGCCCTTCAACACTCAGGGCTAATAGCTGAGAAAGACAGCATGTGTTTATCTGCAGAAATAAATGTATTAAACAACCCGCTCTGAGGTATTAAAAACATATTTTGCAGATCCAATCAAGGTGATCAACTGACTGAGACCCAATTCTTGAGGAGGACCAAGAGCCCAGGAAAGCCGTGCACTCCGTTCTAATTACAGGAGCTGAAAGAATTTCTCTCTTCCAGTCTCTAATACAATTTAGCCACCATCACCAGTGCCCTGAATATCATGTGAAAATAATGAGCTTTCTGCATTGTTTTCTTATTAAGGAAGAAAACCCCACTCTGTGAAACTGCAGTGTTAAAAGGAGGTAAGTCTGGTCCTTGGGGATAAGCCTCCATGAGGAGTGGTGAACTTCAGGGCTTTACCCCTCCACAAAGCAACTGGTCCCTGCTACAGCAGCTCCAGGAACACCACCATCACGATGGGCTGAAATGCTGCCTGACATCTGGGCTCCACTTAAAGCTCTTGTCTGGCAGCAGCAGCATCCTGCCCAGAGCTTCCCAGCGAGAGCAACAGGTGCTACGCCATCAGGGCCTCACGGGGAGATTTCAAGCGTCGTGTCTTTTTAAATACACCACTGACAGGCCTGGCCTTGGCAGCAGTAAACAACATTAATCTGTCTGCTTTAGTCATAATTAATCCCTCCAGGGTACATTTCCTGCAAGTCAGTCCTCAACGCTGTCTAGAGAGATGGAATTGCCTTTAAACAGGGAAAATAACAGACCACGGTGCTGCAGGAGGCAGTTTTTGAGTGAACACTCATTCTCCTAAGAGTGGGAGGCCTCTTCCCATCATCATTATCCTTCCTTTCAGGACCAGGATAACGTCTTTACCTCCTGCTCTGAGATTCAGCTGTCTGCAGGCTGTGTCCCTGAAGCAAAGACAATAAATGCTCAAAGGTACACTGAGGCAGCCCTATGACAGGCAGAGTCCGCATTTCACCTGCTCACATTTTGCCCAAAGAAGAGAAGTTGGAACTCTGAGGGCACATTTGACCCTTGTCCCTGCCATCCGTCAAGGTCAGAGTGAGCACAGCTGCCCTGCTCTCAGGACAGCAAGTGCAGAATCAACTTCTCTCACACATGTGTAATGCTGCACACAATATTTGACACAGCAAAAGAGGCTGGGGATGTGCTGCTCTGTTTTCCAGGCTCCTGTTTCATCCTCCTATCTAGTCATAACAGGGTTTAATGTTTGGAAAATAAGAGAGGGTAGAGAACAGCAGCCTGAGTGCACTCAGCTCTGAGGAATCACTGTACATCTCCATCACAGTACAAAGAAATTAGTCCATGCAGCCTCCATCCAACCCATCCACAAAAGCAGATGCTTGTCCAGGAAGAGCAAAGGCTGAAGGCACAGGAAAGGGGACTGAGAGTTCTGGTTGATGACAAACTAAACATGAGCCAGTAATGTTCCCTTGTGGGCGAGAAGGTCAATGGCATCCTGGGGGGCATGAAGACAGTGTGGGCTGCAAGTGGAGGGAGGTTCTCCTCTGCCCTGGTGAGGCCTCATCTGGAGGTCTGTGTCCAGTTCTGGGCTCCCCAGCTCAAGAGAGACAGGGAACTGCTGGAGAGAGATCAGCACAGGGCCACCAAGATGCTGAGGGGGCTGGAGCATCTTTCCTGTGAGGAAAGGCTGTGGAACCTGAAGCTGTTCAGCCTGGCGAAGAGAAGGCTGAGGGGGGCCCTTATCCATGCTGAGAAATCCCTAAATGGCAGGTGTGGAGAGGGTGAGGCCAGTGTTTGTTGTGTGGTGGCCAGTGCCAGGACAAGGGGTCACGGGCACAAGCTGGAACCCAGCAAGTGCCACTGGCACAGGAGAAAAAACTTGTTTGGTGTTGGGATGAGGGAGCCCTGGCCCAGGCTGCCCAGGGAGGGTGTGGAGGCTCCTTCTTGGGAGGTTTCCAAACCCTCCTGGACATGTTCCTGTGCCCCCTGATGGAGGGGAACCTGCTTGAGCAGGGGCTTGGGCTGGATGAGCTCTGCAGGACCCTTCCAATCCCCACCATTCTATGAAAGCCTCTCCCAGAAGGCAGAGCTGGCAGGGCCAGGGACACCCTGCTCGTGGCACTCACTTGGTCCGGATGTCAAGGTCATCGTGGCTGGAGTGGCACATCTCGCTGAAGCGGGAGACAAAGAAGTCGTAGCTGCGGTGATAAGATGGAGTGTCCTCCTCGATGTTGGCAAACTTCACAAACTGGGAGAGAAGCAAAAGGGGGTCATCCCAGAGGGCAAGACAATAGAAATATCCCTAAAATTCCTCTATAAACCAGCAAACATTTCTGGGCTTCATCAGTGTAACACAGAGCTCTTCCCTACAGCAGCTCAGCATGAGTCAGGCTGTCCAGTGGCACACAGGACACGGGGTCCCCATGTGGGAATATGTCACCACTCAGTCCCACCAAATTCCAGCAGCACCCAAGCTTGTTTATACATGCTGCAAACCTCAGCGTAAGCCTCAGTGTTCCCTGTAAAGGGCATTTAGGGTTGCAACCCCCTCTCAGTTAGGGATCCCTAATATGTAACACACTAGTAACAGGAGATAAATTTGCTCCCAGCTTCCTTCCATCTCTTCAGGCAGCACAAAACCTGGCTAACATTTTCCAAGCCTTGCTGCGGGGGTGGGGGGGGGGGGGGGGTGGAAACAGCCTTGGAAATGCCAGTAGAGAAACCAAGTGGAAGCAGGTTCTTAACCTCATCCCAGACCCCACCTGCAGCATCCAGTGTTTGTTGTGTGGTATCCAGCATGAGGTCCCCTCACTCCCTTCCAGTGTGGCCACGCCAACAGGAGCTTGCCAGAAATGTCAGCTGACCAACAGATCTGGCTGTTAAGCTTTCAGTGAGAGAATTAAGCAGGAAGAAAGGATAAACACGTTTTCAAGGTTTCTTCTGAATTTCAAAACATATTCATGAAAGGATGAGAAAAAAAGAGTTGGGCAGGAAGGGAGAAAGTCAGCTCATCCAGTCAAGATGACAGGGGCAACTTTAAGAAAGGAAAAATAAATAAAACCTCCATGGCACAAGAGCCGCCACAAAATCCACGGCATCAGCTTCTGGCTGGAACATACAGAGCATTCAGTATCCACCCAACAGCACCTGGTGCTGCAAATGCATGAGGTTTATCCTTGGCCTGGAATAAGCATCATGCCAACAAATCCTTGATGTTCTATCCTCCCACTCAAAACAAGGGCATAAGAAGCTGCTTGGCAAGATTTGCAAGGGCCCATAGTGATAGAGCAAGGGGTGATGGCTTCAAATTGACAGAGAGGAGATTGAGATGAGCTCTTGGGAAGAAGTTCTTCCAAGCTGTGAAGGTGGTGAGGCCCTGACACAAGGTTTCCCAGAGAGGCTGTGGCTGCCCCATCCCTGTCAGTGTTCAAGGGCAGGTTGGATATGGCAGGGAGCAGCCTGGTCTGGTGGGAGGTGTCCCTGCCCAAGGCAGTGGGTTGAAGTGTGAAGAGCTTTGAGGTCCCTTTCCACCCAAAGTACTCTGATTCAATGATTTCAGGCAGAGAAATCTGCTGTCTGCTTTTGTGCTTTAAGCTGCACCCAACTTCAGCACACTGGGGCAGCTGAGGCTGTTTGAATGGGCATGAGATGAAGGGATTGTGACAGTGATTGCTATACAAGCAATCCCCTAAACCACCCCACCTGCTAATGCTGCCCAGCAACATCGAGAGGGCAACAATGCAGAGCTGATACCTGTGCAGCCCCACTGCTTATGACAGCATGACATGAAACTCTGTGGTCACACTGAGCCATCACCCATCACTCAGGTAAGCTGTCCTGGGTCAAAGCATCAGGACTGTTGGGTTCCTCATCCAGCTGGGAGGGCCTAACCAACCTCCAAGGGGTTATCTGCCCACCTGGCATTTCTTAGGGTTCTAAGTACCTTTGAGAGATGTCACGCTGCACAGGAGTTCCTCCCTTACCCCGACTATCTCCTCAGACTTTTGTCACTTCTTGTTTTCTGCACTCACTGGCATCCAGCCCTGCCAGGAAGGCAGCAAAGGGCCCCAGAAGTGCTCTTCTGCAGCTGGCAAAGGCAGCCCACAAGGTCACATGCGTGCCCACTGGCACACACTCGCTGCGCTGGGCTATTAATACCATCATCTGCAAGGGCTGGCTCTGCACAAGCCAAAGAGGCAGCTCAGCCCCACCAGGAACTGTTCCCAGAGTGCAAGGACTGGCTCCAACTGATAAACAACTCTTACTCACCAGAAAAATGTTGTTACATAAGAAACCTCTGTACCAGGCAGCACACAAAGTGGGGTTTCTTTAAGCTCATGGCAACCCCATGTGCAACCAAAGGCAAGGACTGGATGTAGAGTGAGGAGCAGCAATGGGGCTCACTGGAGCAGCTCCGGGAGAGCCACACAAAAGTCTTGTGGCCAAGAAACATTGTGAAATGAAGGAAGGAAAAGGCTTCTCTGCAGACAGCATCTGCAGGTATCAATCCCACATCCATGCAGAGGACAGCAGCTTGTTTCATGCCATCGGGCAACCAAACTGGATCACCTCATCGGTGCTCCTTATTCTGTGTCCCCCATTGAGGGGAACCTACTTTGGCAGAGGCTTAGGCTGGATGAGCTCTGCAGGGCCCTGCCAACCCCCACCATTCTGGGATTCTGCAACATACAGAAATGACCCAGTGAGAGCTGGGCTAGCAGGAAAAGAGGAATGTGACTTATTTTCACCAACAGGCATCTCATCCCTGTTAAAAAGCTGCTCTGCAGCTTCATGCTGTATCTTCAATGAGGAAAGAGTTTAAAAGGTTGAAATGCAACAATATTTCTGCTGCAGTTTGAATGGGTGTGGAGCTGGGCAGCTTGGGGCTCCCATGCCTGAAGCCAACAAGTTCCAACTGAAACACAACTGGGACGAGCAGAGATCAAGCAGAGGGGAAACATGAGGAGTACAGCTGCCTGGGAGAAGCAAAACAACGGCTGGGAAGGGATAACACTGCACCTATAAATATATCAGACATAAATACATCAGAAGAGGAACATCAAGGCGGGGGAAGAGCTGTTTAAATGAAAGATCAATGTTGGTTCAAGGAAAAATAAAATGGGAATGACACTGAGCTGGAAATGAGATGGTTCCTACCCAAAGCGGGGAGGTGGCCCAGCAGCCTCCTAACAAGGATGAGAAACCAAAGTGGATTTCAGCTGCAGTTCCATATGTTCACCCCAGGGATTAGAGGATGGATTTACAGCCCAGGGGGCTGATCAGCCCCTCTACAGCCCGACCCCTTTGGCTCTGCGAGAGGAGGGAGACGCGTCTCAGGCGCGATTTCACGCCGCGGAGAGTGACTCACTGGAAGCAGGTTTCTATAAACAACCTCCTCCCGCCTTTGCCATCAGCTCCGTTATTGTGAAGATTGCTTGAGACAGCACCCTCTAATTAAGCACGAGCCTGAGGCACGTTCCTCATTAGCAGATCTAGGAAGAAGCGTCTCATTTTCATTACTCACTTGTCTATAAATGCTCACAAGTTTTCTGTGCTGTTTGCTGCCATGCTTGGGAAGGCACAAATAAAAAAGCATGATCTGGACTCCTGATCTGGACTCCTCATTAAAATACTCACATTGGAACATCTTTCTGAGGAGGACAGGCTGTGAGCCCTAGGGCTGTTTAGCCTGGAGAAAAGAAGGCTGAGGAGGAATCTCATCAACACTTAGTACCTAAAGGGTACTTCAACATAAGTACCTAAAGGCTGATGTGAGGAGGATGGGGCAACACTTTTTTATGTAGTGGCCAGTGCCAGGACAAGGGGTAAGGGGCAACAAGCTGGAATCCAGCAAGTGCCACTGGCACAGGAGGTGAAACTTATTTGGTGTTGAGGTGAGGGAACCTTGGCCCAGGCTGCCCAGGGAGGGTGTGAAGTCTCCTTCTTGGGAAGTTTCCAAACCAGCCTGGACACGTTCCTGTGCCCCCTGATCAAGAGGAACCTGCTTTAGCAGGGGCTTGGGCTAGATGAGCTCCTCAGGGCCCTGTCAATCCCCACCATTCAGAGATTCTCATGATTCCTGACTGCAATGACAGCATTGCTAAGAAAACACCTATCTATGGTCTAGAAGCATCATTCCTATCTCCACAGGTACCTGAACACAGGAAGCTTTCTCTGCAGGGGCAGGAAACATGAGGATGGGCTCTATCTTGTCTTGCTGCAACGCCTCCTACTCGAGGCAACCGAAACATGTGGCTCTTACAGGGATGAGGTCATGATGAAGACATAAGATTTCCTTCAAGGTACCCCTAAAACGAGGTAGGGTCATAGAATCACAGCATCCTTTTGGTTGGAAAAGACCTTTAACCTCATCAAGTTACCTCACACTGCCAAGTCCATTTGTCCCTCAGCACCTCAGCTACATGGCTTTGCAATAGCTCCAGGGATGGGGACTCCACCAGCTCCCTGGGCAGCCTGGGACAGGGGCTGACAACCCTCTCAGGAAAAAAGTTCTTCCTCAGCTCCAATCTAAACCTCCCCTGGGACACCTTGAGGCCATTTCCTCTTGTTCTGTCACTCGTAGCTCAGAAACAGAGACTGACACCCCCTCAGCCACAACCTCCTGTCAAGGTGTTTGCAGAGAGTGATGATGTCTCCCCTCAGGCTCCTCTTCTCCAGGCTGAACACCCCCAGAGCCCTCAGCCCCTCCCCAGCACACTTGTGCTCCAGCCCCTTCCCCAGCTCCGCTGCCCGTCTCTGGACACGCTGCGGCCCCTCAGTGTCCCTCTGGCAGTGAGGGGCCCAACACTGAACACAAGAGACCCAGATGTCTGACAGAGACAGATCCGGGAAGGTCTGGCACTTCTCTCAAGAGGTTTGACACAGCGATTAGTACCCCTCTGGTCTCCCATGGAGCTTGCATTACCCCTGGGCAGAGAGATGTGTATGCAAACCCTGTTCCCATTGCAAGGGGCTTTCCCAGGCAACCCCTGCAGCATACCGGGCGCTTATTCCAGCATCAGCACAGTGAAATGCAATGGTAGGCTGGTGTTGGCAGCGCATTTCAACTGACAGATCAATCCTCCTGCTTTCCAAGGACTCTGCATTTGTAGGTTTACCAATGAGCAGCTCACACTGCTTTCAGCTGGGAGCAGTTAGCTGAGAGGGAGAACAGGGCTTGAAATATCCCTGCTCTGCTGCCTATGCCTGAGCAGAGGCATCTACAACTCCACGTCTGGGACTGTGACAGCTCCTGGAGGGAAGAAGCACTGTGGGACACAATGCTGCCTTGTTTGGGAGGCATCAGCAGAAACAATGCCATCCCTTTCCCTGTCACACACAGCTGACAAATTAAAGCTTAGGGCTGAGCTGTCCATGTATCCCTCGGCACTGAAGAGAGCATCCACCCAGCCCAGCCTCCTGCCCACAGGACGACCAACTCTATCTAAACTCCTTCTTAAAAAGCAGCAAGGAGAGATGCCGATTGTCTGAGCCAAGCTACTGGGCACTGGCAGAGCCCTCACAAGCCTGGCTCTTAGGTACACACAGTGTCCCCAATAAAAACCAGCAGAAAGGCCATGCACAAGTGGCTGCTGGCTGACAGCTAAGATCAATAGTTTGGATGCCTGGAGGACACATCTGTGCACTTCCTTTCCCCTCCTTTTACACCTGTGACTGACACATCCCCAGTCTAACTAAACCAGCTATTGCAAGCAGCTGCTCTGTTTAAGCCATCCCTTCTCTGAGCACAAAGAGCTCCCAAAATCCATGGGGACTACCTCCTAAGTTGGCCTATTGTCTGAAACTGCTGACAGGCCCTGTGTCCTCAGGCTTGTTTAGGCAAAGCTAAATTCCAGAAAGGGAAGGCATGTCAGCAGGGATCAGAGACCAGTGACTGGTCACAGACAGCAAACCGCAGGGACACTGCACAGGCAGCACAGCCAAGGGCTCAGAAACCTCACATATGGCAGGATACACCATAAATGTGAGAGAGGACACCATAAACCCTCCACTGCAGCTGCTCCCTATCCCTTCTTAACAAGGTTTCCTTCCCTGGCACTGGGCAGAGTATTGAGAGTGACAGGTGGGGTGGAAAGCAGAGGGCAGAGTCAGGAGGGCACTGCCACCTCCCACTGCACTCCTTACTCACCGAGTTGGTCCCCAGGATCTGCAGGTTGGGCTTCTCCGACTCCAGCAGCTTTGCCACCATCTTCAAGAAGCTTTCCACAAAGAGGTTGATGCTCTGGCAGTGGCAGGCCATGAGGAGCTGGTCCAGGGCTTCCATGGCAATACACACGTATCTGGGAGTAGGCAGGGGCCAGGGTCACTCCCTGAGAGCAGCATGGGCCCACAGCCTTGCTCCTCCTCCCCTCTCCCAAATCACCTGGGTGCCCATCAGCAAAACACTAACCTCCTGCCCTGGCCAACCCCAAGGAGAAAAATTTTACACCCAAAATACCCTTGGGATATTTTTAGATGCTGTTCCCAGCATCTCTCCTCTTAGCAAAGAACCAACTGAAACAGAATCAACACCTTGCATCTCCCTCCACTCTGCTTATGGGATTCCCTTGCTCTGAATCGGTCTTTATATCTTATGAGGGAGCACTAGACTTTGCAGAGAATGGGCTCACCATCACAACCAACTGTTCTTGCAGACCCAGCTGGTCCTGACCAGGAAGGAGGGACAAGATGAGAACACTGAATTAGACTGATGTGTTCCAGAAATGGTGTGCTTAAATACGCCATAAAAAGCATATTCACATCAGCCCAGAAGTTCCTAGAGTGAGCAGGGCTTCCTCTAGTAGTGCATAGACCAGAATTCAGCATTGCCAACACCAGGATTACCTCCTCCTATGTTACTCCAGGGATGTCACTCAGTCTTAGCTCTGCATGCTGAACAGAGAGAGGGGACGCCCAGAATCTGACTCAAAACACAGCAGCAAGAGGGGATGCGCTCGTGACGGGTCTCTGGGCAATGCAGGAAGCCTCCCTGAGCACAGCACAACCCTTTTCCACCTTTCCTGTGGCTGAGCTCACCC
This sequence comes from Colius striatus, assembly GCF_028858725.1. Classification (NCBI taxonomy): domain Eukaryota; kingdom Metazoa; phylum Chordata; class Aves; order Coliiformes; family Coliidae; genus Colius; species Colius striatus. The sequence continues at coordinate 46,489,010 of NC_084760.1, read as the reverse complement.
ACAGACCAGTTTCACTCCAAGCTTCCACAGCACGTCTCTTAGGCTGTTCATTAAACCAGTCCTGCTGCACTCCGGCCTCCAAGAAGAAGCTGTAAAAACCTCGTGTTCAGTGATGAATCTCAATGGGGTGCCCATTCCAGAAGCGGTAAGTTCATCATACTGCAAATGAATAATTTCTTGGGTTTTGCTTCATATTTCCAAGACAAACTGGAGCAGTTCCTCCGCCCAAGTCTGTTCACAGACTGGTCCTGTGGTGCTTTCTGCATCAACAGCATTTGGTTCATTACCAAGGTGGTGGTTGGAGCCCCTGGATGGGCTGCTTGTGCAATGACCACAGAATCATTTCAGTTGGAAAAGACTTTTAAGCTCCTCGAGTCCAACCTCTCCCAGGGATGGGGACTCCACCACCTCCCCAGGCAGCCTGGAACAGGGGCTGACATCCCTCTCAGGGAAGTAAAAGTTCTTCCTTAGCTCCAATCTAAACCTCCCCTGGGGCAACTTGAGGCCCCTCTTGTCCACCTTCATTGCCCATCTCCATGCTGACTTCCAGTTGCTGGTTGCCCACTGTGTGAACACAGCCTGACAAAGGAGCAAATCCCAACCTCTGACTACTCTGAGTAGACTTTGATTCGAGGTGGGAGTAAAACAAACTTTGCAGCTCCTTACAACCTCCTTTTGACCTCTGCCCTCCGTGCAGCTGTGAATCTGTACCATGGCAACTCACATTGAACCCAGATCTCCTGCCACGGCTGAAAGCAGGATATTGTAAGCCCAAATCTCTTGATATCAAGCACAATTCCTCCTTTAACCTTTATTGTTTGGAACCAGCTCCTCGCACAAAAGGATTTGCAGACAAGGCAGCATGTAGCAGCCACCAACTAGGGCTGCAACAGGGAAACCCACAAGCACAGAGCTCACCAGTAGCACTGCTGGCAGGAGCTGCCCAGCTACTGGGAAGGCAATTGGGAAGACAACTGCCCTCTGTGGGTGTTTGGACTTCCAGGTTCCAGCTGGTAAAACACAGAAAGGTCAAACCCTGCTCCTGAGACACCATAGCTGTTGAAATCTGGCACCAGTCTCGAGTACATTCTCTGGTGTCTCGTAGCATGGTTGAGCTCACACTACAGCCTGTCCTTCAGGCACCACTGCAGCTCTTCAAGATGCTGTGAAAATAAGCAGCCAACTTATTTCTTGGATCTGTGAGGCTCCTACCCATCTGTCAAAGTGGGTTAAAACTAGCCCAGAGGGGAAAAAAAAATGAAGAAGCAACCAACAATCAGCACAGAGAATCAAGTTCCTTTCTTGGCTCAAGAGAGACAGGGAACTACTGGAGAGAGGCCAGCACAGATGCTGAGGGCACTAGAACATCGTTGTGAGGAGGAAAGGCTGCAGGACATGGGGCTGTTCAGCCTGGAGAAGGCTGAGAGGGAACCTCATCAATGCTGACAAATCCCTAAAGGGCGGGTGTGGAGAGGATGGGGCCAGTGTTTGTTGTGTGGTGGCCAGCGCCAGGAAAAGGGGTAACGGGCACAAGCTGGAACCCAGCAAGTGCCAGTGGCACAGGAGGAGAAACTTGTTTGATGTTGAGGTGAGGGAGCCCTGGCCCAGGCTGCCCAGGGAGGGTGTGGAGACTCCTTCTCAGGAGGTTTCCAAACCCGTTTGGACATGTTCCTGTGTCCCCTGATTGAGGGGCACCTGCTTGAGCAGGGGCTTGGGCTGGATGAGCTCTGCAGGGCCCTGCCAACCCCCACCATCCTAGGATTCTGTGACTCTTGTTGGAAACAAGGCTGAAAACAGCATTCTATGCCCAACATTATTCCAATAGTATGGCTTCTCTTTTGGGAGTCAAGAGAGAAAAGGAACACTTGGTGAAGTTGTCACCTTGGCACTGCCCCAGCCATCCTCTTAGAGGTGGTGGGTTGCATTGCTGCAAACTCAAACCAGAGCACTTTCTCCTTTGATTCTGTGACACTCAACCGTCCTGAGCTCAAGGCTCCCTTTGTCTCACATGCAGGACAGGAACCCACGTGCTCAGCCACTCTCTTAAAACCCAACTGTGGTATCTGCACAGGGCAAGACTCCTGCTCCAGCCAACACCAAAGGTTGATCCAGACCCATTTCAGGCATTTCAAAGTTAGACTTTGAAAATTAGCTCATGCTCCAACCCAATTATGTGCCTATATGCACAGGCTGTGGAGGAAGGAATATATTCCTCTTCCCCCCTCACCCGCCGAGGCTTGTCATTAGATGTCAAAAAATCTTTGAAAGCTTTTCTTTTCGCAACATAGCAAGCAGAGCCTGTTAACAGCCACTTAACCACAGAACATCAGGCAGAGCTTTGAATGTCCTGTCACTCCCGATGATGGCTGATGCAGATGAGGCTTTGAAGGTTTTCCAACTTTAACACTCTTTAGGCAGGCTGCTTGCTTCTCTTCCCCCAGGATAAGACAGGCTGAAGTTCACGGCATGAAGCTGAGGCGTGTTTGTCTGCCATGGCTTTGCTTTGGAGACAACAAGAGTCAATCCAGGAGCTAATTCAAAGGGAAAGAGCCCTCCCGTGCTCCCCCCGAGTTTCTAACCAGGGCAGTCATACTATTTCCAGACAGGTGCTGTTCTCATTGCAGTAAACACAGCAAAGCCTTGCTAGACGTGATGCTTCTCAGGGGAGGGAAGATGAAGGGAAGGGGGCCCAGGCAGGCAGATAAGCAGGACAGAGTAAAAAGCAATCCTGAGACAGACCAATGCCTCCCCATCACGTGCTCTCTGGGAAAGCGCCATAGTGCTGCCCCTCATCCTCACTCCCACTTGTGCCACGTCATCATAGCTCAACAGAGATGGGCATGGGGTGCAACACACCCCAGCTTGTCCTAAATAACTCCAAGCAAGCTGCAGACAGGAAGTTACTAAACCCTGTTTAGTCGCTTGCCAATACCTAGCCAGACTTCCACCTGGCTCTAGAAGAGCCACTGTGGGCTTTTAAAGGCCAGGAAGGTGCCACAGACTCCTGAAGATGGCAATTCTGCCATCACCATGCATGCACAGACTCCTCAAGCATGGAGAATATGGTGCCTGGGAAACATTACGTGGCTTCCAGCTTGCCTGGGCCCTTGCAACTTTGCAAGAACTTTGCACATCCCTGCATGTCTCACTTTCCGAGGCAGAACACACTCAGTTCTCTCTGTAATGTGCTTGTAGCTTTAGGACATCTTGGAGCATGCAGAAGCTGCATACCCCATACATCCTCCCACTCACCCAAGCTTCCTCTATCTAGTGGTGTATCATCATTACGGCAGGGGCTGAAACAGCCTCCCAGTCCTTACCCATAGCGGTGGCGGCTCACGTCCCGGATCAGGCGCTCAGAGAGGTATGCGCCGATGCGATCCAGCTTCTCTGGGGCAGACAGGGCGTAAAATGTCAGCTTCTCCATGTTGGTCTTCACCAGCCCATCCTGAAAGAGAGCAGTGCAGGGGCTCATAGCCTCACCGCCAGATCCAGCAAATATCAGGAGCACCTCCGTAGCAAATCTTGTCAGTGATGCTGGAGATCTGGAGCACACCAGTCCTGTCTGAGAGCTTCCCCACTCATTGTGCCCCAGGGAAGGCAAACGAGGGTTGCCTCTAGCCTCGGCTGAGGGTTCTTTGATGCACCACAACCAGAGGTGACCCCAGTGCGAGCCTCCATCGAGCACCCCACACTGTAAATACAAACTACTTGTCAGTCCATAGCAATGCCCCAGCCCCAAAGGAGATGGGAGGCAAATGGGGACATCACCACTTCCAGGCTACAAAGGCCGGCCAAGCAACACAAGCACATCAAGCTGCCAGCCCCAATCCCCCATAGCGTGGAAAACAGTGGTGCTCCCTCCTCTCTGTTCAGTTTTGTTGCCAAGACCATGACAAAACAGGCACTCACTACCTCCCTGGGTAATCCCAGCCTCATTACCCCCAGCTGAGAGCCCCTCTTCCACTGCCTTTGAATCTCTGCTGTGAAAAGGAGACAAAGAGGCTGGATTTAGGCTGCTCCAAGAGCAGCTGGCAGGGCATTCCCCATCTCCAATTCATTGAGGCAGCAAGCTGGGGACTAACTTCCCTGCATCCTGGAAGCATAAGCAGCTTTTGAGCTTGAAAGCCTGGCTGAGGCCTCAAGAGACCCCTGCTCATAGAAGATGCCTTCCTTACCCTGCAAAGAGAAGGATGTACGCATTCAGGTCCAGTCCCCTATCCTCACATCCATCCATCCTCACATCCATTCATCCATCCATGCACGATATTTGCCCAGTATCTTTGGGAAAGGAAACTTGTCCCTCCAGGCCAATGTGGCTGGAGGAGCTGCTTCTGCATTTCTATGCACAAACAGGCTTTAAAGGAAAATCCATCCTTCCAGGCACAGACTTACAGAGTCAAAGCACCACCCAGCTCCCAGAAGCTGTTTCTGGGCAGGTCACACAACATCCCTGCAACCCGAGCCTCAGAGCTTTGGTGTGTGAAATGCAGCACCTCATTTACCTCTGGGTCCTCAGGGAAGATGTTGTCGACGAGTCTTTTGTAGCGAGGACGCAGAGCGCCGCAGCAGCCGCACACACCTGGAAATGAGGAGACAGAGCCCATCAGTCCCCAGGCAAAGCTCTGCATGAAGGTGGCCTCAGTGGAAAAAAAATCCTTGCATTCATTGGGAAAGCCCAGGAAGAGGACAGGACACCAAGCTGATGACACCCCCGAGTTTTGCAGCCAAAAAACCCACGGTAAGCAAACTGCAGCTAAGAAGCAGGGAATTGCTGGTGACCAGCATCATATAACATAGCACTGTAGGGTTATCTGCTTCTCACACCCAACAACGCTGCCCCCAGAGACCAAGACATCCAAAGTTCCCCTAAATCTGTGTGTCTGTATTTTAAGATCCTCCTTAGCAGGTCCTCAGACCAAGAGCTTTCCTCCAGCCATTCACATGAGGATACGCTACTCACAACCTGCCCTGCATTCCCCACTGAGCCTGCAGAGACAAAAAGCACAGGCTGCTGGAGACAGCAAGATACAACAAGAAGAGAGACTATCTTATGAAGGCTCTGAAAGGAAAACACATTTTCCTGTTTACAACTCCAAAGCTGAGCTGATGAGAAACACCAAATACCTTCCATTGCCCCCCTCACTTTGGGCTTCCAGAGTGTGGTCCCTCTCCCCTGAGGGGGACACCAAGTGATCTGTGTTTTGCAGGACACTACCACAAGTGTACCCAGCCCTTCTTTTTGAGGGGCTTCAGACATGACAGCAGTTTGTCTGTGATGCACAACCCGTGCCCTGCACAGACTCTCAGCTGTTTGTCTCAGAGAGACAAACCCCCTCTCAGCAGCAGCAATTCCATAGGCCAGTGAATAGTGGGCATCAGCTTCACCCAACACAGAGCAAAGCAATGAGCCCTAGCACCAAATCTCTCACATGTGGCTGTGACAGCTTTCAGGCAGCCGTCAAGAGAGGAAAGGATCATTTGTGACCTGGATATTTCTTCCTGAGACATAGCCTGTTTCTCAGGGCCACAAAAGTCATGGATGCCCCTGCTTTTGGCTTTGGAATGGCCAGTGGTCCAGGTGGACTCACGAGCATCCATCGTGCTCCCACACACACAAAGCACAGGGATGGCTGCAGCACCAGAGAGTTCAACATCCATGGGCACCTCCACTATGATACACTCCCCTGCATACAGCTTTACCAGCACTTTCCTGACTCCTGGCCACTGATGAATAAAAACTTGTTTGGTGTTGAGGTGAGGGAGCCCTGGCCCAGGCTGCCCAGGAAGGGTGTGGAGGCACCTTCTCAGGAGGTTTCCAAACCTGCCTGGACACGTTCCTGTGCCCCCCCGATCGAGGGGAACCTGCTTGAGCAGGGGGGGTTGGACTGGATGAGCTCTGGAGAGCCCTGCCAACCCCCACCATTTTATGAATGTCTGCAGTTTGTTTAAAAAAAAAATAAAGGAAGAGGGAAAAAAAGAGTAAGCTGGAGGCATTAGCCTCCTCAGTGCTACTCTGAGGGTTTTGCACACCAGGATCCCCCTCCTCAATGCATTTTTTCCCTGGGGCCTGGCATTACTTAGGTTCTGGACCCTGTGAAGGAGACTGGTGTCAGCCTTTGGGAACCCAGGGAAGTGTGAGTAATTTGGGGCTGAATTTTGGCAACCGCTGCTGAGAAACAGAAGCTGAGGGGACAAAGGCTGCACCGGTGGGAGCCGGTGACTGCTCTTGCTGGAACGCATGAGCTCAGGCACAGGCACCACTCACTTCCTGCAATGGCCTCACTCACTTCCTGAGAGACGGCAGCTACCCACATTGTGGAGGCAAATCACACCCCACCTGAAAGCTGTCATTTGCTTTGTGGGTCCCCTTTGGGATGCCCTGGCCCAAGAATGTGGTGACAAAGAGCTCCTTCCACCTCCTGTGCTCTCCCTGCAAAGCCTTCGTACTGGCATGGGGGCTCAAAGCCAGATTCTCTCAGGGCAGAACTAAATCTTATGCCTGATGGAGGTCATTCCTATCAAGTCGTACCAGGGCAGGTTTAGATTGGAGCTGAGGAAGAACTTTTTCCCTGAGAGGGTTGTCAGCCCCTGTCCCAGGCTGCCCAGGGAGGTGATGGAGTCCCCATCCCTGGAGTTGTTGCAAAGCCATGTAGCTGAGGTGCTGAGGGACATGGGTTAGTGGTGGGCTTGGCACTGTGAGGGGAGGAGTTGGACTTGAGGATCTTCAAGCTGTTTTCCAACTAAAACAATTCTATTTTATGATTCTTCCCACTATCCTATATTTTCTCAGTCTCATAGCTGCTGCTCTCCCTCCCCACTCTCAGCTGCCTTCAATCGATTTTGTTCTTTTTCCAAAGTACCTTTAATCTGGCTGCTTAATAAATTCTCATTTGCCATTCACACAGACAAGTGTCTGATTATCTTCTGAATCCTCTTAATAAATTCCCCTTGCTTGGGAGGGCCGAGGCAGTGTGACTTATCTCACCTTGCTGGCACCCCAGCAAGGGCCATGAGCAATTCCTGCAAAATACCTGGAGAGTTTCCCTCTAAGTCATCCCATCAGCCAAGTAGCCAGGTCCCCTCCACCTCTCACTGCCACCTTGGTAATTCCCTCACTTCCAGAACTGTGACTTTAGGGTATTTTTGGCATTAATGTCCATTCCTGGCCTTGGGAGAAGAGCAAAGAGTTCAGTTGCATTCCCAATCCAACATCCTCATCCTGATGAATGAAGATAAAGAGCAGATACAATACAGATCCCATCAATAATAATTGCATCGTTAAATCTAATCTTGCCTTCCCTCTCACCTAACATGACCTCGTCTTCCAGAAGTAGGAAGTTTTTAAGACCTCACCTAAAGAAAGCAGCAGCAGGAAAGAGCGAAAGAGACAAAGCACCTTCCCAGAGAGGGGACCTGGGTGCCTCATCAGTCCCATGGGGCAGGAGGATGAACTGAGTCTGGACAAGGAAGGCAGGAACGACGCTCAATCCAAAGCAAATCAGGCCACCAGCAGGTAGGATCCCACCACAGCCCAGCAGAAGGCCAGTGTGGTGCCTTTAGGGGAGACCTTCTGGTGTCTAGTAAGAACGATAAGCTCCCTGCAGCAGGGCACTGAAAGGGCACTTTTACTCTGTCTACATGAAAACAGAAATTTTCCTTCCTCAAACCCTTGCCTGGACACACAGAGGGACAGACACCCTTAAAAAAGCAGAGTAAAAATGACAGAAAGAGATTTTGCCCTTGGTTTACTTCCTCTCTCCAAGAACTCTCCAGGGAGCAACAAACCCAACTGATGCCAGGGCTGAAATCAGCCCTGTGCTTGGTCTATATAGGACCCCCCCTCTCCAGGCACCAAACTCTAACTCTGGGGCTGGCAATAGACCCCCCTACCCTGCAAAACCAGGCTACCCAACACGGGTCTCAGACATTTCTTCTCACATACCAGTTTCCTTTAGCACCCACCACCCTGACCCCTCATACCCTTGCAGCCACAGCTCCTGTCCTGAACAAGGCATCCACCCATGAGGGCAAAACCCCCCAGCCACAACACATTCCTCCAGCCCAGCCTGGCACAGACTATTTAAGAAAAAATTAGACAAGATGACACTGAAGGTCAGCAGCAGCAGCCAGAGCAGCTTCCCCATCCCAGGAGATCCAACCCAGCATCCCGGGGAAAAGCAAAGCAAGGGAGAAGGTACCTGCTCTGGCCATAGGCAGCATCTCCCAGGAGCAGGCAGGGCCGGCGGCGCAGAGCCGCAGCGCAGGGCCGAGAGCCCAGGTAGTCAAAGCCATGGCACCAGGAGCGAATCGGGGGGTTCGGGGGGCCGGCTATCGCTCTCCTCCTTGTTGAGTGGCGGCCGAGGCCAGCCCAGCGGCAGCATCGCTGCGAGGGATGCTCAGCCAAGCGGGAGCTCAGCCGTTTAAATAAATAAGGGAGCTTTCAGCACGGCTGCTGAGTCACCGAGGCGGCTCTGATGGCAGCTGGGAACGGCGCTGGCTTTGCTCTGCCGGCGTCTGCACTGGGACGCGGGGGCGGGCGGGGAGTTGGGCATTTCGGAGGGCCCCGAGGTGTGGGATGGGGGTGGTTTTTCAAGGTCCTTGAAGTCCAAAGCTCTCCTGTTCCACACAGGAGGCATCGCTAGTTGCGGGCAGCGTTAGCAAGGGGGGAGGCTCAGCAGGTCAGAGCTGACCCCAAAACAGCATCCAGGGATGCGACAGACGCGCAAGCACAGAGCTGCACAGTGCGTCACGCTCTCCTCCTGCTGGCAGCCCGCCGCTGTGGGAACCAAGGACACAGATTTTCATACCATCACCAAATCATTTCACGTGGAAAAGACTTTTAAGCTCTTTTGAGTCCACCACGTCCTCTCACAGTGCCAAGCCCATCACTAACCCATGTCCCTCAGCACCTCAGCTACACGGCTTTGCAATAGCTCCAGGGATGGGGACTCCACCAGCTCCCTGGGCAGCCTGGGACAGGGGCTGACAACCCTCTCAGGGAAAAAGTTCCTCCTCAGCTCCAATCTAAACCTCAGCTGGGGCAACTGTCCTGTCATTCATTACTGGGGAGAAGAGACTGACCTCCACCTCACTACAGCCTCCTGTCAGGAAGTTGCAGAGTGCTCATGTCTCCCCTCAGGCTCCTCTTCTCCAGGCTGAACACCCCCAGGGCCCTCAGCCCCTCCCCAGCACACTTGTGCTCCAGCCCCTTCCCCAGCTCCGCTGCCCGGCTCTGGACACGCTGCGGCCCCTCAGTGTCCCTCTGGCAGTGAGGGGCCCAACACTGAACACAGCACTCGAGCTGCGGCCTCACCAGGGCCCAGCACCGGGGACGGCCACTGCCCTGGGCCTGCTGCCACACCACTGCTGACACGAGCCAGGGTGCCACTGGCCTTCTTGCTCACCTGGGCACGCTGCTGGCTCATGTTTTCTTAAAGAGTAGGTAAATTGAGTCATGGAGAAACATTATTTGACCCTCTCCTTGTGGAGGCAATAAGGTGAGAAACCCTGAAGCAGCATCTGCTCCCACAGCTCCCCAGGATGCGTCTGTCACCTCCATCTTGCACTCGCCTGTGACACTCCAGTGGCATTTGTTGGGCTCTCCAGTGTCACTCGGTCCCATCTGCATTCTTGCCAGGAGGCAAAGAGAGCCAAAAGGGCCTCTTGCTTTAATAGCTCAGCTCCCAGAAAGTCATCTAATTGAGAATAATTACAGTCTTTCAGTCCCTGTGACTGACTCGTGAGCATAACCCCCACTCAGCTGCTCTGCCACCGCCATGAGCCCTAAGGCTCTCAGATAAACTCACTGCATGTGCTTCCCAGAGGGGCAGTCACTGGCACCAGCTATAACTGGGGTTTTGGATATTGAGTATGGCCAGCTTAGAACAGGACACAGGCCCAGCTCACCCCCTGGAATGACCATGCACTCGAACTTTGAGCCTTCTCCTGTTAATCTCCTCTCCTCATTCCAAAGGCAACCTTACATTAAGCATGGCTGGAAAACCTTATGGCTATATTGTTCAAGGACTGGAATTTACTTAATCAGGGCACTCCAACTGATTGCACATAATTAAATCATGCAAAATCCTTTCATTAAACCCAATATCCCATGAAAGTCGTTCTCTTAACCCCAAGCAAAAACACCGGCCTGAAGGTAGGGGTGGTACCACCAGCCCACAGTTGTCTTCCCCCAAGCCCCACATCCACCCAGAGACCTTGTCCTAATTTGCTCAGCAAAATCTCATTATGCAGCCAATGCGAGACTCTTTCGTACCCACACTCTGACTCTCTTGGCACTTTGGCACCCAATGGGTGAGCCTGCCCGGGGAAAAGGATGAAATCTCCCTGTTATTAGAAATGCCACTGAGCAACATTCAAGTCGTGTCAGAGACCCACCAGTCCTATTTTCCATCCACCCCAGGGCAAGGGAGAAAAAATAGATCAAGGAAGGCAAGAAACAAGCAATGTCGGCAAAGAGAAGGGAGAGACTCAGTGCCAAGAGGAATGGTGAGCACTGAAAGAGATGTAGGGCACTGCTTATAGATCCCCTTCTTCCCCAAAAGTCATTCCCAGGGGAAAGCCCACAGCCATAAGCATGGGTGTGAGCTCTCTGGAAGGAATGGCTTGCTCAGGTGCTCCTCTGAGCTTCTGCTACCAACCTAAGAGGCAGGAAAACCTACTCTAAAAATCCAGCTTCTGCACCCATCAGCCAGATTCCATTTGCCCTCTCACTCTCTCAGAGCCCAGGCAGATCCAGACATACATCAGCGTGGCCCCACGGATGGCAGAGCTGTAGTCCAAGCCAGTAAATCTCTCTCTAATCGCATTTAAGAGAGCCAAACACACTAGGCACTAATTAAAACCAAGGCAAATGCCCTCCTCACAGCATGCCAGGCTGGGAACAGGGCAAAGACAGCAAGGGCAGCCCTCAGGCCGGGACAGGAGCCAGGTCAAGCAGTTTGGATCAGCCCAGTGCAAAGAAGAGCTGATGGAAAAGAGCAGCCATGAAAAGATGGGGACCCTGGGTGGTTCACCTTTACTGTGGGAGGAAGAACTGGGGAGCCAAATCCAGCTCACTCCCACAGGTCTGTAATTCAGAGCAATGTCTTGATGTTAATTGATAGTTCCTGATTTTGCTGAAAGGCTTGGGCTGCAAAGCCAGGGCTTGTTCTCTTCCATGCTCGTTAATCGCCGCTCATCCGAGAGCCCTTCGGTACGAGTCAGCATCTGCAAAGGGGGTGTTAGAAAAGCTGACAGCTCATCTGTGAGCAGAGACACTTTCAAGACCCAAACCTCCAAGGGCAGCACAAGCCAGCGCTGATCACAGGGAGCCACATCTCTTGACGCCAGCATGAAGGGACAGGGAAATATTTCAAGGCGCTGACAGCAAAGGAAGAGCAGAGACGCCCGAGACTGGTGAGCCAAGGCTGCCACTGCCAGGCTGGATTTCACATGTCGCTGAGCGGGATGGACGGGAGCACACTGGAGACAGGGAAATGCTCTCCCAGACATCGCCCGCAGCCCACTCAGTGGGCACCGTCACCTCAAAGCCTTTTAGCTCGGCAATTAAACTCGCAGCTTCCCCCTGGCACTCCTCCATGCATCGCTCTCACCTCGCTGCCACTGACACAGCCACACCACAGCTGCAGGGAGGGAGGGAGGGGGGTGAGGCAGCTCCACACAGAGCCCCAGAGCACAGCTCCGAGCCAGGGTTACCTCAGCCCACGCATGGACCCCTCAGATGAGAGCTGCTCCGGAGGCTGAATCTAGAGCTGATTTCTTCTCTCCAGTAATGAATGATAGGACAAGAGGAAATGGGCTCAAGTTGCCCCAGGGAAGGTTTAGATTGGATATCAGGAAGAACTTCTTCCCTGAGAGGGTTATTAGGCATTGGAGCAGGCTGCCCATGGAGGTGGTGGAGTCCCCATCCCTGATATTTAAAAGACGCATAGCTGAGGGACATGGGTGAGTTTAGTGATGGGCTTGGCACTGTGAGGTGAGTGTTTGAACTCAGTGATCTTAAAAGTCTTTTCCAACTGTAATGATTCTGTGATTCACACTGGTGCCAGCAGCTCTGAATCCCACCTGGATTTTGCCTTAAACTCCCATTCTCCCCCTTTCCAAATGCTGACAGCTGAAGGCATGCAGGCATCAAATCCAGCTTGAACAACTCTGTGGGGAGTGGTGGGACATAAATCAGCCCCACTGACAATTTACACAAGTGATGGATCCAGCCATCCGTTATTTACACTTCCCTGTTCAACCCAGCCTGCAACTCCGACACTGCAGTGTGCAGAGCTTCCACAGCCGCCAGATTAATTAATATTTCACAGCAGTGATTAGACTGGGGCATTAAGACCACATTAAACCTTTTGCACACAGGGGAAACCACCCATTAAAGGCAGAGCTGCAGGCCGGGAGGTCTGCATTATGTACCTGGCATGCTGGCAGTGACAACGTCAGGGGAGAAGAAGGGGAGTTAAGCACCTTAATGGGTGCCCGATTTCATTATACAACACATGGCAGAAGGAAAACTTGGGGGAGAAAAGAGCTTAAATAGGAGGTTCACTCAAACTCTCTCCTCATCGTAAGATGTTCGCCGGGTGTCGCATGGATGTGGTGGATCTGGTCCAGACCACGTAGGTGGGGAAGCTCTGAGGAAGGTGGATCACCGAATCACAGAATGGTAGGGGTTGGAAGGGACCTCTAGAGATCACCTAGTCCAACCCTCCTGCTAAAGCAGGTCCACCTAGATCAGGGCCATGCAGCATCAGTGCCAGGCAACAAAGACTGCTTCATTAAGAGCCGGGTTCATTTTGCAGGATGCGAATGGCCAAGGACATGGGAAAGCTTTGCAAGTTTGAAAGGTTTTTAGATACTTTTTTATCTCTAAATCCAAACCCCACATGCAAACTCCCTGCCCTGTTTTGCATGTTCAACAAAAAAACACAATAAGGACCTTTGTGAGGTGCTGAACACACACATCTCTGCGCTTTCCTACTTCCCCAAGAAACACTACATCAAAGCCCACAGCCGTTTTAGTTTTTGGCAGCAAACTTGACTGAACACCCTGGTTTACAGGGAGGCAGAAATGTGATGAGACCGGACACAGCCACACTTTCCCTCCAGCCTTTTGGGATTTGTTCACAGTCACTGTGGAGGGGGAGCAACTCCAATCCCCAAAGCTGAGTGACCTGTGACAGAGCTACAGCGCTGCAAAGGGCTCAGCAAAGGGTTCATCTGAGAGCAGAGCATCTTTGAAAGTGCATTTTCTGGTGCAATTGCTGATTGTGCAAGCAATCACCAGAGCCCTTGAGCAGTGGGGCTTGATGAGGTTCAAGGTGAGCAATGTGAGATCCTGGCCTGGCACAATCCCCTCTTGGGTAGAGGAGTCCCCATCTTCACTGCAGGGGTTAAAATCCTGACTGGACAAGGTAATGCCATCACGAAATGCACCAGGCAAAGAGCCCTGGAGTCGGTCACAGGCACTGAGGTTTAACACAAACCAGTGTGAGAGCCATGGCTAGGAGGCTCAGGAAAGCCCCCAGCGCTGCCAGCACCACAAACAGCCCCATTTTCCCTCTACGAGCACTTTCAGATCATTTAGTTAAAAAGCATAGAAGGGGAAAAAAAAAGCCCCCCCCCAAAAATTAAAAGAGCTTAATTGCACTTGACATTCCCCTGCTGAGCCATCCAGTCCCACTGAGTGCTATTTATTTAGTGTAAAACCCGTCAGCTTGTGCGGCTGCTGGCTGTGACTCAGTGGCACACTGGCAGCCCCAGACTGCTCGCAGGGGACAACGCCTCGTCCCCAGGGCAGCCAAAAAACCTCATTTCCCCTGCTCCAGCTGCTGCTGAAAGACAAAAAAAATAGCTACATATAAAAAAATAGGGAACCTTCTCTATTTGCAGCTTCGATGTCGTGGGAGGAGACAGCGGCCAGAAAGCAAAGTGAGAGAGCGGAGAGGAAACAAACTGTGGGGCCAGAGGGTTGGGATTCCTGGCAGTATGGGGGGCACCCGGAACCCCTCCTGGAAATGTTGAGCCCATTCCATGTCTGCAGCTTCCTGCTCTCCCCCTACACCTCTCCCTCCGGCTGTGTCCCTGGTCAGCTGAAGCGCTTTCCGCCCCACGAGCTCCTTCTGCCTTCTGCACATATTTCTGAATGAAAGCCCAGGCTCCTGGAGACGGCGGCGAAGCAGGAAGGTCACTGAGGGTTGGGTACACAAAGCACTGGGCTCCTGCAGCCCCCAAGTATGGGGTAAGTGTGTTCTTTTGCCAGCCAAAGCCTGAGAGCAGCTCCTGTGGTGTGAAACCTCCTGTGGAGCAGCTAATCCTCAGGCCTGGCTTGGGACAGCAAGCTCCCACCGGAGACGGAGACACCAGCCTGAAGGCTTGGTTCATAAAACTGCGGTTTGCACGACTCCAGTCACCCAGGTGTTGGCACAGCCGTGGTTGAAGCCTGGCCCCCACATTTTCACTGCTAAAGGAAACTGGAGCTTGGCTGAAAACGAGCACAGATCCTGAACAGCTTTGCTCTGTGTGCACAGCCACCACCATGGCCCCATATAAACCATGGGTGCCAGGCACAGCCATGCCAACCATGCTGCTCCTGCCACACACATCCAAACACCAGCTCAGCAGAATGAGTGGATACAAAAGGTAGCCTATACCCCCTGTGCTGCCCCTCTGATCATCTCCCAGGGAGGCAGCACATCTCCCTCATATAACAAAGCAAGTGTCCTGCTCCACTTTGTCCTGTCCACAGAGAAAAACAACCTGTCCCCAGTCACCCATCTAATCCATCTCCCAGGCCAAGAGATAGTTAAATGAGAGATTAAAAAGATACCAATAATCCTGTGCATTCCTAATGCACCTTTCATCCGAAGTATCCCACAGCGCTTTCCAGCTCCTGGATGTCTTCCAGGACCACGAGTCGCTGCAATGCCTGGCCACGAGTGCTAACCCGGGAAGGCACCAGCCTGGTGTTTGTCCTCAAAGTCACATTCAGGTCCCCAGAGATGCTCTGCCCTTCCTCATTCTAAGGAAATGCTGGGTATTTCCAAGCAAGTGGCTTCCTCAAGATGCTAGCAGAGCTGTAACCTGATGTGGCACTGCCATTCCCAGTGGGTACTGAGCCAGGATCCCAGGGGAGGAGAACATGTCACATCCCAGATGAAGAAGCTGACACCAGGGGTGCTGGTGGGGTTCTTGGGGTGCCACGGCTCAGCTCTCCCCCAGGTCTGCAGAGGGGCTGCAGCTCCCCGGCAGAGCAGATTACTACCTGCTCCAGGCTGCTGCAAATTGCTCTGATGACGACTGCAGCTCCCCACAAATTCTGCCTGCAGGCAGCACAAATCGCCAAAAGAATCCCCTCCTTCTCCAAAATTGGTGCAAGTCTCAGCATAGATGCAAAAGCCCTGAGCAAGGTGGGGAGCTCAGATGGAAAAGGCATCATCGGGAGCACGTGGGGCTGGCTGTCCCACAGTGAAAGCATCGCTGCCAGCCCACACCAGAGACAGGGGATCCTGCAGTCAGAGCGGGGGAGGGAGCTCTGGCGTGTGGGGGCTGCAGAGGGGCTGCATCCCCAGGGCAGGTGGCAGTCACTGACACAGCTGAGGAGAGGTGGGAAGCATCCCCCTCATTTTGTGAGTGGAAAAATACCAGCTGGGAGCCCTGAATGACTCAATGGAGGCCACGGAGGAGTCAGCACCGTTGAGGAGGAGAGGAAAGGGAACGAACGGCACTCGCGTGTCCTGCCTCAGCTTCCCTCTCCCTGGCCCCACTGGGTAGGAATGCACTCCCCAAGCCCACCGGCTCCACTCCTTTCCCCACAGGAGGTAAGCGCCACATCACAACGCATCTCAGGACCGCCCCTCCCCATCTGTGTGTACCGCACTGAGCCCCAAAATGAGCACCCCATGACTCAGGATGGGGGACAGTACCCTGCCCACCCATCTCCCTCCCTCACACCGTATTCCACCGCTCACTCACCCCCCAGGCACCGCAGCACCCTGCAGAGATGGGGTTGGGTCGGCAGCACCCAAGAGACTCCCCAGCCATCAGTTTGGGCTGGGAGCCGCCAGACAAGGGCAACAGTGAGGGGCTCCCTCCTCCGTGGTGCTCGCCCTGTGCTGACAGCCCAGGAAGGATGCTTGGGCAGCAGGCACGAGGATTTAAGAGCCACCCAGCCACCCCCCCAGCCCTTCCCAAAAGCTCCCGGCAGCTTAGCGTGGCCTGTTGCCCAGCCGGGGGAGCTACCGGGGGGGCTGCCAGCTGCTTTGCCAGCTGCTCCCCATTACACACGTGGCATCACCCGCCCCGTCCACCCCTGGCTGGGGCCAGGGGACCTCATATGCCACCTTGCATAGAGGGCTGACAACAGGAACAGCGAGCCCCCAACACCTCAGGAAGTGGCAGTCTATATGGGATTGAGGTCTGCCCTGTGCCAGGGACCAGATAGCTCCTCTGTATCGCAGAGAGGTGGGCATATATACAACCAAGATCCTCCTTGGTCTTGGGGGATGTGGTGGGTGACATTTCTGTCCCCCTCTTGACTAATCAGGTGGAGCTGAAAAGCCCTACATGGCATCTAAGGCTATAGCATCCATACAGCACCCACCCCATTGAGTGATCCCTGCCAGTATGGGGGTCGTTAGTTCCGTAGAGAAGTAAGGTCTTCTCCAGCCCTGGGGAGCACATGACCCCAGAGACTCAGGTTGAGGGGGAGTTAACAGTCCATGGTCCCTCAGGAAGGGGGCAATGCCCCAATGACGGGGGGGGTGGGTGGCATTTGTAGCCTTTATGGGCTCACAGTGTGTGTTTCTGCCCCAAAGAGGGAACATCCTCCAGAAACTAGGAGGGTGCACAGCCCTGTAAAAGACATAAGTCTTCCTCAAACACAAAGAGAGGTCACCCCCAGTAACTAGGGACATGGACAGCTCTATACAGGATCAAGGTCCCCCTAAACATAACGAGGGGTTACTCCCAGTAACTAGGGAAATCAACAGCTCTATATAGGACCAAAGTCTCCCCAAATGCAAAGAGGGGATGACCCCTCAGTAACTTCAGGGGTGCACTGCCCTGAAAAAGACCAAAATCCCCTCAATCCCAGAGAACAGTCACCTGCCTCTCTAAATGGGGGGTGCATAGATCTACATAGCATAGAGTTGCCCCCCACCCCAAAGAAGGGATACGTCCCCAGTAACCGAAAGGTGAACCGCATCATCTCCCCTGACCCTGGAAGCGCTGAACCCCTCACCGGGCCCTAGGGGTTGCACAGCCCTGCTCCGGAGCGGGGACGAGACCAAGATCCCGGGAAGCGAGGCTGGGGGCCCCGCACGGCCCCGCTATCGGCCCAGTTACCAGCCCAGGCCTGGCGCCGCCCGCCCGGGCTCGTTCCCCGCGGGCAACTCACCGTACATGGCCGCTGCCGTCGGCGCGGCTCGGCTCGGTGCGGCTGCAGGCGGCGGTGCCCGGCCCGGCTCTGCCCCACCGAAGGGCTCCGGCCGGGGGCGGCACCGGGAGGGCGTCCCCGCGGCGGCGGCTCCTCCCGCCGGCACGGCCGCAGCGCCCGCCCCGCCCCGCCCCGCTCCGCCCCGCCCGGTAACGGCCCCGTACGGCAGGGACCCTGCGGCACCGGGCCCCCTGCCCCTGCCACCGCAACATCCGTCATGGTGCCCGGGCATCCCGCCCCGCAGCACCGGCGCCGCGCTGTCCCCCTGCACAAGGCTGCCCGGGGGTAAAGCCACGGGCGGGAGCAGCCCTAGGGGCTGCCAGCCTGCCGGGATCCACTCGGTCCTGTCCCCCGCGTCCCCCAATAACACAGCGGTGAGCTCCCGAGCATCCTTTCCTCCGGCAAGCCCCATTCAGGCACCCTGGGTTCTCACAGTGGGGTTTCCATCCTTCCCGTGCTCACTATTAGCAGCGCTTCTCCTGGGCAATAAGCACCCCAAAGTGCAATAAGCACTGGGGGGCTTATTCTCCTGGGCAATAATCACCTGCCCATTTTACCTGTAGGGAGGGGATACTGCATGTGCTCCCCCCAGCTCACGGCCAGCCAGCTCCACAGAGCACCAGCCCTGCCATCTGCAGACACCCGAGTGGCAATTGTGAACGCCATGGCCTCTCCCTGCACCAGCTACAGCCAGCCCAGGCAGGTGGGAGCTGCACTAGGCTCCCAAAATACAGACATGTGCAAGGGCTGCAGGGGGACGGCGCAGGAAATGCAGACAGATCCAGGTCACTGCTTCTAGAAAGTTCTGGAGAGTGAGATGCGGGGAGGCTCAGTCAGCCCTAGGGAGACAGGGATGCCAGAAAAAAGGGTTCAGAGTGCTGGGAAGGGGTGAGGGAGGAGGGAAATACCTCCCCGAGGTGATTTTACTTTGCATTACTCCCATGCTTCATCACCTGTGTAGTCGTCACTTTCCAAAAATTGTGACTCCTGCTTGGCACCATAAATAAGAACGCAGGGTCTCTTCTTACCTGACAGCCCAAGCAGCAGAGAGAGAGGGGGAGCCACAAGCCGAGGTGTGGAGATGATGGCATTCCCATCTTGGTCACTGCCACAGCTCCCAGGATTTGGGCTCTGCTGGAGGATGAGTTGGAGGAGGGAGGCACAAAAAGCTGCCATGTTCTGGGGCATGGCAGCACTTGCATGCCAGGCAGGGGCAGGACGTGGAGAGGTGTCAGGGCGAAGGGCTGCAGAAGGGCAGCAAGATATGGCACGGCACAGCATAGCATAGAATCATTACGGTTGGAAAAGACCATCAAGATCCTCGAGTCTAACCTCTCCCCTCACAGTGCCAAGCTCACCACTAACCCACGTCCCTCAGCACCTCAGCTACACGGCTTTGCAATAGCTCCAGGGATGGGGACTCCACCACAGCCCTGGGCAGCCTGGGACAGGGGCTGACAAACCTCTCAGGGTTCCAATCTAAACCTCAACTGGGGCAACTTGAGGCTGTTTCCTCTGTTGTCCTGTCATTCATTATTGAGGAAGAGACCAACTCCCACCTCACTGCAACCTCCTGTCAGGGAGTTGCACACAGTGATCATGTCTCCTCTCAGGCTCCTCTTCTCCAGGCTGAACACCCCCAGGGCCCTCAGCCCCTCCCCAGCACACTTGTGCTCCAGCCCCTTCCCCAGCTCCGCTGCCCGGCTCTGGACACGCTGTGGCCCCTCAGTGTCCCTCTGGCAGTGAGGGGCCCAACACTGAACACAGCACTCGAGCTGCGGCCTCACCAGCGCCCAGCACAGGGGACGGCCACTGCCCTGGGCCTGCTGCCACACCACTGCTGATACAAGCCAGGGTGCCATGGGCCTTCTTGCCCACCTGGGCACGCTGCTGCCTCATCTTCAGCCGCTGGCACCAACCCCCCAGGCCCTTTCCCTGTGGGCAGCTTTGCAGCCCCTCTGCCTGGAGCGTTGCCTGGGGTTGCTGTGGCCCAAGGGCAGGACCTGGCACTCAGCCTGCCTCATGGCACAGCACATTGTGGCACAGCCTCGTTCAGGAAGGTTTGGTGTAGTTCGGTGTATGTAACATACCAAAGCATGGCACAGAACAGTGTGGCACTGCTGATTGCTATGCAGTAATGCCCAGCCTGACACAGATAAAATTCTTCTCTTTCACATTTACCTTTTCCCACCCTTTGGACTCATTCCACCCTTTTCCCAGCTGTCCAGGCCAACACAAGGGACTTTATGCCAGAGCCCCTCACACCTCCCCTAGCTGCCCTGCAGCCATGGCATGTGCCATGCATCGCAAGACCCACCCACCAGTAAAGCCCAAGCCCAGACCCTGTCACAAGTGACCCAACAAAGCAAAGATGCTGCCCTGGGCTTTGGCTGGGGAAAAGCACAAGGCTCAAGGGGACAGGGCACCTGAGGAGGAGCAGGGTGCCAGGGAGGTGCTGGCACCAGGCTGCTGCAGATCTTCCCTTCCCTGAGCTTTTTGCTGCATCTCTTCCCACACAGCAAAGCCCCCGGGTTGGATCATCTAATTAGGCAATAGCTGCTGCCTCACAAGCCTCCTCACAGGGAAATTATGTTTTAATTAAACCATTTTGGGAACTGATCTGTGTGGTCGATTCCCCAGGTGGTGGAGGAGTCGCACGAAGATCCATGTTCCCCAGAGACCAGGGGACTTTCACAGGGGACATGGCAGCAGTCACAGGCTGAGGGATGAGCCTCCTGAGTGTCTTCAGTCAGGCCCAGCCCCAGAGGCATTCACAAAATACTTTTTATTAGGAATTTAAAGCCTTAGAATAAAACCTGATGATGAAGGAAGAGTCTGAAGCAGATGTGGCAAATTCTCCCAGGCCAGGAACTCCTGTCCCTTGGCTCATGGGGATGCGTGAGGCCATCAGTTTGCTGTGAAAGGACACAGTGGTCATCAGAACAGGCAAGGAAACAAATTCCCACAGTCACCTTGGTGATCTGGGGACAGCACCCACTCACACCAGCACCAGCTCTACCAACAACAAGCCTTTAGTGTCCTCCCCTAGACCACATCCAAAACACACAGGGCTGGTTTGAACCCCAAAAGTTGTTGCCACTGGAAAAGCCAAGCAGAAGTTCTGCTCTCAAAGACCTAGGACAGACACAAGCAATCCTGCCAGAGCTGGGACAGACTCAGAGAGGTTCAAGTGGGGGGCCAGGCTACCTCAGGCATGTGGCTCCTCCTGAATCTTGGTGCAAGACAAGGATGAAGGAGAGTTAAGCCAGCACTGCCTCTCATCCTCTACCTGTCACCTCCACAAGTAGAACTCCAACACACTCCAGCCTGGCCCAGAGCAGTCCAAGCACACCTCCCTGGTCCAGCACAGCCTCCCGCACCCCTCCAGCAGGCAAGGGCAATGCCAAATACCTTGGGGCCTGGGATGCTCTCGGGACACACAAGATGTACCCCACCTAGGACTTAGAAATTATGTGGAGAGCTTAGCATGGCAGGCAGGGTAGGCATACGAGGCAGAGACAGACTGCTGTGCCCTGAGCCCTGGGATGGCTCAGAGGGAGTTGGCCAGAGGTGCTGGGGGCAGGCAGTGACCCAGAGGTAGCTGCAGCTGGGCTCACCCTGGGCACCTCTTTGTCAGCCACATCCATCCCTGGTCCGTCTGCTCCCTCTTTCCTTGCATCCCCCCTGCTCTCCTGCAGCTGTTTCCATGGCCACAGACCTGCTGCAGCAACCGCAGCGGGGTCTCCAGCATCAGTCATGCATCCTTTCCACAGCCATGCACCTGGGACAGAGCTGGGTCCCAGGCCCCAGGCAAGCTCCCCATGACTGCTCTGCACCTCTGCCCTCAGCCTCGAGGTGTTTGCAGCACCTCATGCACACCCATGGCTGTTCTGGCACCAATACTCACCACATCGCTTGCACAACACCCAGGGATGGGCTCTTCTTGCACCCTGATGATTTTCAGGCACAACGTTCCACCTCTCACATGAATCCCAGTTATTTCTTGCACAAGGATCCATTTCTTGGATGTGTGTTGCACAGGAGGGACAAGGAGTGGGAGAAGGGACAATGACACAGCATGAGGTGATGCTGCACACAGGTGGATCACTTGCAGCAGCAGAAAGAATCACAGAATCATTGAGATTGGAAAATACATTGAAGATCCTCGAGTCCACTGTTCCCCCAGCATTGCCAAAGTCACTACTAACCCTCAGCCACAGCTACACAGCTTTGGAATCCCTCCAGGGATGAGGACTCCACCACAGCCCTGGGCAGCCTGGGACAGGGCTGGAAAACCCTTTGGGGAAGAAATCATCCCTCATCTCCAATTTAAACCTCCCATGGTGCAACTTGAGGCTGTTTTCTGTTGTCCTGTTGCTTGTAGCCTAGAAGCAGAGATTGACACACCCGGCCACAGCCTCCTGTCAGGGAGTTGCAGAGTGATGATGTCTCCCCTCAGGCTCCTGTTGTCCAGGCTGAACACCCCCAAGGCCTTCAGCCCCTCCCCAGCACACTTGTGCTCCAGCCCCTTCCCCAGCTCCGCTGCCCGGCTCTGGACACGCTGCGGCCCCTCAGTGTCCCTCTGGCAGTGAGGGGCCCAACACTGAACACAGCACTGGAGCTGGGCCTCACCAGGGCCCAGCACAGGGGACGGGCATTTGACGGAGGAGCATCTCTGCCAAAAAGCCAAGCACTGCCCTCCCTCCATCTGCAATGGGTGGGTGTCTCTACTGGGAGCACTGGTGTTTCATGGCTATCAGCCTGCATTGGCCCTGCTCCAGAAGATGCTGCTGCAGGCTGTGAGGGCTGCAACACCATCTCCAATGCCTTCTGGGCCTCAGACATCCACAGATGAGAAATGCTGTTTTTCTGCCCAATCAGAAAGCCTGGGGATGGTGCTGCACCACTCCGCCTCCCATCCCAACACAGCAGAACACCACTGAGAAACTAAGTCGCGCTCTGCCTCTCCTGCCCAAACACCACTGGTTCTTTCCCACAGGAATACTCAGGGGACATGTGCAAGGTTGCCACCACCACAACTTTATGTACACACTCCAGACCAACAAACACAGCA
The DNA here is from genome assembly GCF_028858725.1 of Colius striatus. Lineage (NCBI taxonomy): Eukaryota > Metazoa > Chordata > Aves > Coliiformes > Coliidae > Colius > Colius striatus. The sequence goes on along the minus strand of NC_084760.1, from coordinate 46,466,478 downwards.
GAGTGACGATAGTGGTGGGGCCAGTTCAGCCACGGGGCAAAAAATCCTGCCTACACCAGCCAGAAACGTTGGGTACGCTCACATGAACAATGCAGGTTCAGCCCACACACAGGTGGAAACATCTAAATCATGTTGTCATCACATGATGCAGTGGTGACCCAAAGGAGTGTGAGCAAGGGAGGACCAGGAGACACTGAAGCTTGTGTCCTTGAGCCGCAACTGGGGCTCAGGTGTGAAAAAAATCCTTTTAGAGACTCTGATTCACATCTTAGTTCCCCAGGGGAGCCTGTGATTTCATACTGCACCCAACGACATGCTGAGACGACACTGGTGTGTGACAGGAATGGCTGTGTACACTCACAAGCTTCATATTCTTCTGTAGATATTGACAGTACATACAGAAATTAGGGCTACCAAGATACTGAGGGGACTGGAACACCTCTGTGAGGAGAAGAGGCTGCATGACTTGGGAGGATCTCATCAGTGCTGAGAAATCCCTAAAGGGTGGGCATGGAGAGGATGGGGACAGTGTTCCAGTGTTGTGTGGTGGCCAGTGCCAGGACAAGGGGTAACGAGCTGGAACCCAGCAAGTGCCACTGGCACAGGAGGAGAAACTTGTTTGGTGTTGAGGTGAGAGAGCCCTGGCCCAGGCTGCCCAGGGAGGGTGTGGAGGCTCCTTCTCAGGATGTTTCCAAACCCACCTTCCTGTGCCCCCTGATGGAGGGGAACAGGGCAATTTAACAGGGCTAGAGCAGGGGCTTGGGCTGGATGAGCTCTGCAGGGCCTTGTCAATCCCCACCATTTGGGGATTCTGTGGTCTATGTTAGTTTATTTGTGTATCTGTAACTTTATTACCCTACCTGGATATGATTATAACTATACTACTCTGACTGCCTATACCTCCTATCTCCATTCTCTGACGGAAGATTTTTTGCAGCACACGGCCTTACATCAGTTATAGAAGCAGGGAAGGGAACAGGCACATCAAATGTTTATACCTGTCCATCCCAGTTCACACACAAATCCTGGAACATGCTCAACACACAGTGAAATGTGACTGTTGGGAATGCCCTTCAAGGTGGTCTCCCACCTCCATGGGAATGTTCAATGTCTGTCTACATCTCCCAGTTCTTATTTTTATTTGAGCCATTTCTTATTTGTTTTAGCTACCTCATTACTTATTAGCCCCAGATTTTCAGCCTGCACTATTCCAATGGTTTCTCAGTTTCTTTCCACACCCAACACTCCCAGAAAGGGAGGTGGGAGGCATCACCATCAATCTTGGCCATACATCCCTACAACAAGATGACTACTCTTTCTTCATCCAAACAAAGCGTGAAATGCAAAGCTTGAATTGCCCCACACATTATTTCCAAGACCCATCCATGCCAAGGACAGAACCAGCATGGAAAGGTAGTAGAGGTGGGATGTGATGATGCATTAACAAGTCCAAATGGTGTTTCTGCACCACAACAATTAAAAGAAGACAGTCCCATCAGGGAATCTGGGATTCTTCAAGCCTGGTCCAAGTCACTTATCCAGAGAAGAAGCTGTGCTCTGCTCCCTGTCTGCCCAATAGCCATGGTTGTGCAAGTCTTTGCACGCCTGGATATGAGGTCTTGCCTCATATAAGTGAATTACAGTATTTTCTGTCATTATGACCCAGATAATTGCAGTACTGATCTGTATTTATTACTGTACTGCTATTTAGAAATAAATTGTTTATCCCTAAAGATGCTAGTCTGGTGGTTGTTGTCATATCACAAACCTGTAAGTAGGCAGGGCTGCCATAAGTCCTTATGCTGCCCAAAATCAGTGCTAAGCTATCCCAATCATCCTCCTGTCCAGGCATAGAGGGGCTCTGGTCTTCCCAACCCAGAGAAAACCTCACAAAGGGCTTTATATCTGGTACCAAAATAAAGAGAAAAAACAACCAACCTTCTTTCTTTCTCCTCATCTCCATAAAAAATGAAGGACAAGCTTGGACCAGGATGAAAAGCTCAAAAAAAAACCCCAACCTCATCTTTCTTAAAAAGCTGGGATCAGGGCAGAGCAGCACCTGCCTCCTGTTTGGCAATGGGGATTATAAAACGTGAGCAGATAGGATCCCTCATGCCTCAGGAAGGTAGACACTAGCCCAGGGCCAAGGCAAGGAGCTGCCCAGAGGCGTCCCCAGTCAGTATCTCAAGGAGGAAGAGCTGAATTCACCAAATCAGCCAGATGGATTCGTAAGAAACATTTGTAAGAAACATTTGTAAGAAACATGTAAGACACCCATTATTAACTGAAAAGTCTCTACATGGATGCACAGGACCAGCAGAGGAAGGGTTAAAGGAATAAGCTTAAACTGGCAGACAGAAGTGTTCCTAGTTTCATCACACAGCCAGACAGCGGGAAGATGAGGAACAAACTAAAGATAAGAAAGCTAAAGATAAGATGACATGGAGAACAGAGCTGGAGTCACAAACCACCCAGAGATGGTTTGCAGGACTATTTTGGCAAAGATTTATGAGAACAAATAGAATCATAGAATCATTATGGTTGGAACAGACTTTTACGATCTTCGAGTCCACCTCCTCCCCTCACAGTGCCAAGCCCACCACTCACCCATGTCCCTCAGCATCTCAGCTACACGGCTTTGCAATAGCTCCAGGGGTGGGGACTCCACCAGCTCCCTGGGCAGCCTGGGACAGGGGCTGGCAAGCCTCTCAGAGTTCCAATCTAAATCTCTCCTGGGGCAACTTGAGGCTGTTTCCTCTGTTATCCTGTCATTCATTACTGGGGAGCAGAGGCCAACTCCCACCTCACAACAACCTCCTGTCAAGTAGTCGCAGAGAGTGATCACATCTCCCCTCAGGCTCCCCTTGTCCAGGCTGAACACGCCCAGGGCCCTCAGCCTCTCCCCAGAACACATGTGCTCCAGCTCCTTCCCCAGCTCTGGACACGCTCTGGCCCCTCAGTGTCCCTCTGGCAGTGAGGGGCCCAACACTTGCCCACCTAGGCACACAATAATGAGGCAGAAGATCCCAAACAGCCTAAAACAGACCTGCCAGAGAGCAGCTTCTCTCAGTTGCCAGTCAGGAGGAAGCCAGAAAAAGTTTCAAGGACTCAACAGACAGCATGCCTTGTTCATAGCATACAGTAATGACAGCCCACATTTCCCCTAGCACACATTTCTACCACTTCCCATTTCCAGACTAGGCCACTAAACAGCCAGACATGCTTCCAGCAGGATGTGGCAGGGGAGACTCTCAGGATCCCTAAGCTCAGGGCATCTCAACTAATAAAAATCCCTCCCATATCCATCTCTGTCAAGTCCCTTGAGAGTTGCTTAAACTGTGTGCCTGGGGAGCTCCTTGCCAAAAGATGGCTATGCCCTGCCCCGGGGAAAAGGGCCCTCCAGACCCCCAGCCGTGTGTCCCCTCTTGGTACCTTGTCCTCGAGGCATCATGCTAAGGTTCCCCTTCTTCACAGGATCTTGCTGGGCTACAAGGAGCAATTAAAGACATTTACAATGAGGGTCCCCACGGATGGCCCTGCCCTAGATTAGCCCTTGCACAGCGATAGGCCCCTTTACTCAGACACTGTAGGCCAGATCCCGGAGTGCCAGGGGGGCACTGCCAGCTCTGGTGTCACCCAAGGCCACATGTCTCAGCAACCAGCAATGTCCCCTCCTCAAGAACCTGTTTTATGAGAAGTCCACTAACAGCTAAAAAAGACCAAATCCATTATTTGCACTTAAACCCTCACAGAATGGCTGTGAGCTGCATCCTGCCCAATCTCCCTGACTATTCTTTACCCTGCACAGACCCAGCTGAAGCAAGAGAGAGGGCTTCCAGGCTGGGGGGAAGCACTTCTCTATGTCAGGAAGGACAAGAGATGTAATCCCCAACTGCTTTTCTCTACCTCGAGCTCTCCAGGGCCACAAAAACCCCCGCAACTGAGCCCACCAGGACAGCAAGATAGCCTGGGGTGCTCAGAAACAAGGAAGGGCCAGTATCAGACTACATGGTGCTTCAGGAGTCCCTGAAGCTGGGCCAGGACAGGAGCCATCCTTCTGAAAACTGAAATGGAGGGCAGGGCCTGCCAGAGGTGAGCTGGCTACTGTTCTCCCCTTGATCCCCAGAGAGGCGAGTGGACTCAGACCCAACCCCAGGCCTATCATAGAATCATAATATCATTTCATTTGGAAAAGACCTTTAACAACATCAAGTCCAAACCCTCCCCTCATAGGGCCAAGCCCACCACTAACCCACGTCCCTCAGCACCTCAGCTACACGGCTTTGCAATAGCTCCAGGGATAGGGACTCCACCACCTCCCTGTGCAGCCTGGGACAGGGGCTGACAAGCCGCTCAGGGAAAAAGTTCTTCGCTATCTCCAAACTAAACCTATCCTGGGGCAACTTGAGGCCATTTCATTCAGCAGTTCCCTGTCCCTCTTCAGCTGGGGAGCTCAGAACTGGACACAGGACCCCAGATGAGGCCTCAGGAGGGCAGAGCAGAGGGGGAGGAGAACCTCCCTCCACCTGCTGCCCACACTCTCTTCATGCCCCCAGGATGCCATTGGCCTTCTTGCCCACGAGGGCACATTGCTGCTCATGTTTATTTGCTGCCCACCAGCACTCCCAGGTGCCTCTCTGCAGAGCTGCTCTCCAGCAGGTCACCCCCAGCCTGTCCTGGTGCAGGGGCTTATTCCTCCCCACTGCAAGACCTCGGGAGGCTCCTCTCTGCCCCACTGTCAGCATGTCCAGGCCTGGCTGAATGGCAGCACAGTGCCTGGTGAATCAGCCAGTGCTCCCAGTTTGGTGCCATCAGGGAACTTGCTGAGGGTCACTCTGTCCCCTCATCCAGGTCGCTGATGAAGATGTTGAACAAGACTGGCCCCAGAACCCATCCCTGTGGAGCTCCACTGGCCACTGTCCTCCAGTTCCACTGGGCGCCGTTGCATGACACCAGGCGAGCTCAGCGGCCCCGCACCGGCCCGTACCTTTCCCGCGCCGCGGCCCCGCGCAGCCCCTTCCCGGCGCGGGCAGAGGCCCCGGCCCCGGCCCCTCACGGCGGCGCCGCCCGCTCCCCACCGCGCCTCTCTAACGCCCCCTGTGGGCCAGTGACGGCCTCAGCCGGCGCGGCGCGCGCCAACGCCGCTCGACAGCTCTCGCGAGAACGACGGGCCGTTGGCGGCGGAAGTCTCGCGAGAGCAGAGGCGCAAGGCGCTGAGGCGGTTCCCGGGACCGCAGCGCTCTTGCGCTCCTTCTCTCCCTCCTTCCGCCGCTTCCACCGGGCCCGCCCCGGCCTGCACCGCCCCGGCCCGCCATGGAGGCGAACCCGCCGAAGCGGAAAGAGACGCGCAAGGCGCTGCGAATTAAAGTGATCTCCATGGGGAACGCGGAGGTGGGCAAGGTGAGGCGCTGCGATTGGCGGGGGGGCGGTACCGGGCAGGCCCGCAGCCAATGCACAGCAGCGGGCAGGTGGCCGTTCTGCTAGAGAGCCGCGGATTGGCGGCCGTGTCGGCCGGCGGGAGCCAATCAGGAGCAGTGTCAGGCGGGAGGATGGGCGGAGTGAAGGTTTAACAGCGTCGGGGGCGAGGCTGCGAGTTGTAACGGCGGATTTCATTGGCCGCCGGGCAAGGGGCGGGCCCTGAAACAGGCGGTGGGAGGCAGGGCGCCGTTCGGGGTCTGTGCTGACAGCGGCCTTCACCACGCCCGGGCTCCTTCGTATTCACCGCCGCGCGGCAACCCCGGCGCAGGGCTGAAGCAGCCGCTGCTCCAAGGCGCTCATCTCGATGGCGTCTATTGCTCCGTGACCGGTATCAGCCGACTGACCTCCCTAAGCGGTATCTCTGCCAGTCAGGGGCAGACGTGGGGCTGGTGGGAGCTGATGTGAACCTGAGCGAGCATTGCCCTGTCTGCTCGGGCAGCCGAAATGTTCGCCGTGCCTTTTCTGGGAGCGGGCAACCCCCGGGCCCCTGAACATGTTGCTCCTGTAGGCGGAATGTTTTCTGTGGGAGAATAAATCACGAGTTTCTTGGCACTCTGATCTCCAAACAGGTAAGGAATAACCGAACCTGGCTGGGATCCGGGCTTTCCTTGCTTTGCAGAAAGCAAGCTGCTAATGGGAATGTTTGCTGTTTTGGTTCTGGGTAGTTTAGGGACTTGGGGCAGAATCACAGAATCCCCAAATGGGGGTTGTCAGGGCCCTGCAGAGCTCATCCAGACCAAGCCCCTGCTCAAGCAGGTTCCCCTCCATCAGAGGGCACAGGAACGTGTCCAGGCGGGTTTGGAAACATCCTGAGAAGGAGCCTCCACACCCTCCCTGGGCAGCCTGGGCCAGGGCTCCCTCACCTCAACACCAAACAAGTTTCTCCTCCTGTGCCAGTGGCACTTGCTGGGTTCCAGCTTGTGCCTATTACCCCTTGTCCTGGCACTGGACACCAAAGAAGAAAGACTGGCCCCACCCTCTCCACATCTGCTTTTTAGGAATTTATCAGCATTGATAAGAGCCCCCTTCCCAGCCTTTTCCAGGCTAAACAGCCCCAAGTCATGCAGCCTTTCCTCCTCACACAGATGTTCCAGTGCCCTCAGCATCTTGGTAGCCCTGCACTGGCCTCTCTCCAGCAGTTCCCTGTCTCTCTTGAGCTGGGGAGTCCAGAACTGGACACAGGACTCTAGATGAGGCCTCACCAAGTTAGAGGAGAAGTGGAGCAGAACCTCCCTCGACCTGCTTCACACACTGTTCTTGATGTATCCCAAGATGTCATTGACTTTCTTGCCCACAAGGGCACATTGCTGGCTCATGGTTAATTTATTGTCAACTAGCACTCCCAGGTCTCTCTCTGCAGAGCTGCTCTCCAGCAGGTCACCCCCAGCCTGTCCTGGTGCATGGGGTTGTTCCTCCCCATGTGCAGGACTCTGCACTTGCCCTTGTTGAACCTCGGGAGGCTCCTCTCTGCCCCGCTCTCAGTGTGTCCAGACCTGGCTGAGTGGCAGCACAGTCTCTGGTGAATCAGCCAGTCCTCCCAGTTTGGTGCCATCAGGGAACTTGCTGAGGGTCACTCTGTCCCCTCATCCAGGTTATTGATGAAGATGTTGAACAAGACTGGCCCCAGAACCGATCCCTGTGGAACCCCACTGGTCACAGGCCTCCAACTCAACTCAATGTCTGTGCACCCACCCAGCAAACTCCCTGTCAATGTGAATGTTAGGGAATATGGTGACATCCCACTGAGACTCCCTTTTCCTTTTCCCAGAGCTGCATTATAAAGCGTTACTGTGAGAAGAGGTTCGTCCCAAAATATTTGGCGACTATAGGTATCGACTACGGCGTCACCAAGTAAGTCACTTTGTGGTGAGGAATCATAAGAGAGCAAGATGAGCCACTGTGAGAATGGGATGATCTCTGGGATCTCAGATGATGGGTGTGGGTCTGCTCTGGCCTGGGTGAGGAATCTGCTGTGGGAGGCACCTCCCTGCACAGAGACAGAGAAGAGGTACAGTGAGGCTGTCCCACACCTCCACCTTGTGAGTAACCACACTGCCCTGTCTGCTTAGTTTCCATGGCAGAGTCTGCATTTCTGTTTTAATACTATGGTAACTTGCATAATCTGCCTTCCCCTGGTAATGCAGCTCCCCATTATCATGCTCCATCCACGGCTAGTGCTGTCCTCCTTGTATGACTCTCTCAGGACAGTTTTCTAGCCATTAAACCCCAACACCCAGAACTTCTTACTGATTTTTCTGTCCCTGACCACTAACCCTTGTCCCTCAGCACCTCAGCTACACAGCTTTGCAGTAGCTCCAGGGTTGAGAATGACCTTTGGCAACCTGTGCCAGGGTTGGATGAGCCTCTGGGGAAGAAATTGTTCCTCAGCTCCAATCTAAATCTCCCCTGGGGCAACCTGAGGCCATTTCCTCTTGTCCTACCACCTGTTACTTGGGAGAAGAGACTGACCTCCCCTGGCAACAACCTCCTGTCAGGGAGTTACAGAGAGTGATCCTGTCTCCCCTCAGGCTCCTCCAGACTGAACACTCCCAGGGCCCTCAGCTCCTCCCCAGCAGGACTGTGCTCCAGGCTTGTGCTGCAGCCTCACCAGGGCCCAGCACAGGGGATGGCCACTGCCCTGGGCCTGCTGCCACACCACTGCTGATATAAACCAAGGTGCTTGTGTCAGAAATCATGTGGCCTTCTGTATAGGGCTGGCAGAGATAAGACCTATTCCTCTGGGGCACAGCCTGTGCAAGGGCTGAGCTGGAGACTTCTGAAGCATTTCCCCCTTCTCTTTCAGAGTGCAGGTTCGAGACCGAGAGATCAAGGTGAACATCTTTGACATGGCAGGACACCCCTTCTTCTATGAGGTAAGGCAGGTGCTGCTCTCAGCCAGCCCACCTTGGAAATGTTCAGCACCCATTAGCTTTCCTCAGTTCAGCATGAAATTTATTTTGGGTTGGGAAACTTAGGAACATTTCTTAGGAGCTTCCTTTGCTACAATAGACTCCCTTCTTTCCTGCCATAGACACCTAATTCAAGCCACTGCTAGAAATCCCCACTGCAGTGACTCCCTGCAGAGAGAGGCTGTCAAATGCAGGACCCTGATGGAGGTGAAGCTGCCACAGCTTCTCAATACTCTCCAAGGCTGAGTGTGTATCCCCCGTGGGCACACACAGCACACCTATACTAGTCTTATATATACGTACACACGGCTGAGTGTGCAGATCAACGCAGGCAGAAACAGCCAGCACTGGCATAAACGGCTCTAGTGACCTCGTCTTAGTCCCTCTGGCTGATAAGGAAAAGGAAAACAAAGTTATTAAAATTGAAACCAATAATGCCACAAATAACTCTTGACAGAAGGAGTAACCCAGCAGCTTTCTCAGAGACCATGTGTGTGAGGTTTGGCCATGCTGCCACTCCCGCCTGGCTAACTCTTACTTCCAAGTACCTCTTTCTGCTTCTGAAGCTGCCCATCTTGAGGTTAAATTTACTCAGATTGAGAGATTTCTGGAGCTTACCTTGGGCATTTGTAGCATACTATCATCCTAATCCATGAACAAAGTGCTGTAGAATACTTGCAGATGGACTAGATGATCATTTTAAGTCCCTTCCAATTGTCATATTCTATTCCATTCTAAAATTATTTGCTATACAAGTAGGAAACAGTACTGTTTACACAGAGGAGCTGGCAAGATGGAACATTAAGATCTGAACACACAGACTACCACGTGCACTTTGGAGAGCTGGCACAAAGGAGTGATTGTGCTCACTGCTAATCACATTTAGTTTAAATTATAAACAAAGGAATAAAACGGGCCTAGAAGTGGCAGAAAGGAACATTAAGTGTTTATCCAGTGTAATCCTGTTGTTTTAACTGTGAAATGTATACCAGTATACCAAATGTATCTGAACTATAACTGTACTCTTGATGCTTGGCAAAGCAGCATCTTGTGACTAATAAAAAAAATGTACAGAGTGTCAGGAAAGAGCAGTTTATAATGTGATAAATGCTAACTAATGTGATAATACCAATTAATGTGATTTAAAAGTTGGGCTTGACCTGCTGGAGAGCAGCTCTGTGGACAGAGACCTGGGAGTTCTGGTTGATAATAAACTAAACATGAGCGGCAATGTGCCAATGGCATCCTGGGGCGCATCAAGAAGAGTGTGAGCAGCAGGTGGAGGGAGGTTATTCTCCCCCTGTCCTCTGCCCTGGTGAGGCCTCATCTGGAGTCCTGTGTCCACTTCTGGGCTCCCCAGCTCCAGAGAGACAGGAAACTGCTGGAGAGAGGCCAGTTCAGGGCCACCAAGATACTGAGGGCACTGGAACATCTGTGTGAGGAGGAAAGGCTGCGAGACCTGGGGCTGTTCAGCCTGGAGAAGAGAAGGCTGAGGGGGGACCTCATTAATAGTTGAAAAGTGTTAGTGTTAGTATTTGAAAAGTGTATGTCAAGGGAATGGGACAACACCTCTTTTTTTTTTTTTATTATTCTGTATTGTCCAATGTCAGGACAAGGGGTAATGGACAAAAGCTGGAACACAAGAAGTTCCACTTTAAGGAAAAACTGCTTTACTGTGAGGATGAGGGAGCCCTGACCCAAGCTGTCAATGTAGGGTGTGGAGTCTCCTTCTCAGGAGGTTTCCAAACCTGCCTGGATGTGTTCCTGTGTGACTTCATCTAGGTCAAACTGCTTTAGTAGGTGGATAGGACTAGATAATCTTTAGAGATCCCTTCCAACCCCTACCACTGTGATTCTGTGAAAAGAGTAAAAAATGAGGGTGGGCAAAACAGTGAGGCAACAATGAGGGCTGTAATGGCTTATACTGGTCAGGTGACTGCCTGGCTATCAACTCTCATTTATCTCCTAAGCCTCCCATTCCTCCCCAGTCCTCTCAGCATTTGTTTGTGGCATGCACTGAAGTTTTGGGCACAAAAAAGGATTTCTGTATTATTTGCCTCTCTATTGATTTGGGTTTGTGAGTCCTGACATAGTACAAGGAACCAGTGGGATGTAGTAAATTAAGAACAGCCTGGAATAGAGCAGAAAGCAAGGATATGGGGGAACACAACTGGCAGCATAAAGAAATTGAAAGACAAGACAGTAAAGACTGATCAGATGCAGATGAGATCAGCAGAGGTCTATGCAGCACAGTTGTCACTTAGATGTAGGAGCTGCTAGTGTGTATTGACTTTCTGGCTATACCACAGACAATCCATATGAGAGACAATGGATGAGAGAAAGCCTCTGAGTCCTTGGAAAGTGTAATGGGCTTCATCTGTCAGTTCGCTGGATAAATATGTGGCAAAGGAGGAGTGACAAGACAGAAAACTGATGCCGCTTTGTTGGATTTGTGTTTTCAGCATTTAGTGCTTGTAAACTGTAGTGTGTTGTAGAATCATAGAGTTGTTGAGGCTGGAAAAGACCTTTAAGCTCTTCAATTCCACCCCGTCCCCTCACAGTGCCAAGCCCACCACTAACCCATGTCCATCAGCACCTCAGCTACACGGCTTTGCAATAGCTCCAGGGATGGGGACTCCACCAGCTCCCTGGGCAGCCTGGGACAGGGGCTGACAACCCTCTCAGGGAAAAAGTTCTTCCTCAGCTCCAATCTAAACTTCCCCTGGGGCAACTTGAGGCTGTTTCCTCTTGTCCTGTTGCTTGTAGCTTGGGAGCAGAGACCAACCCCCAGCTCACTACAGCCTCCTGTCAGCAAGGTGCCAAGAGCAAGAAGGTCTAAAACGATTTTAAGAAGAACTGAAATGATTTTATGATGCTATGTCCTGCTGCCTCATACACAAGGAATCACACATGTGCAAAGAGGTCTCTAAACAACTCTCAGACCTTCCAGAGTTTGTCTAACACCTTGTCTGTGTCTCTGCTTTTTGTATGTGTGTGGAGGTGGATCTTTTCTGGGTTGATCACTTCCCTGGGATGGGTTTGCAGTCAGGGCAATATTTGTGTTTCCCCATCTGTCCTTTTTCTGGGATCCTCTTCTTCAGCAGAGATAAGATTTTTATCACGGTATCTAATAGCATTCCCCCAAATCCTCTGGCCCATGTGCTGTTAGCCTGTGGTTGATGCCAACACTCTCCCTTCTTGCCTGCAGGTGAGGAACGAGTTTTACAAGGACACACAGGGGGTCATCCTGGTCTATGACGTGGGGCAGAAGGAGTCCTTTGACGCGCTGGACGCGTGGCTGGCAGAGATGAAGCAGGAGCTGGGCCCCCACGGCAACATGGAGAACATTGTCTTCGTTGTGTGTGCCAACAAGGTGGGCATGGTGGGGAGCTGAGCTGCAACATAGTCCTGATTGCAAACCCTAAGGGCTCCCGGTGTTCCCAGCTGGAGCCCAGGCTGTTGGGCTCCAGCTGCAGCAAGGGAGATGTTGTTAGGTTGTTTAGAAGACTAAAAGCCAGATCTGTGTCTTTCTGTCTATGAGGCTTTTCCTGTACCAGATGATCTTTAGCTGATGAAATGAAGCAACACAGAACGGAACTTAATTTTCAAACACTTCCAGTAGTTTCTTGAATTTCAGATGCAGACTTTTGCCTCTGGTTTGTGCTCTTTATGTGCTGTTACTGGATGCATGTACACTGCCCAGACAGGATCTCATCTGTCCCAGCTTTGCTTTCGTTCTGCTTGCCTGCCTGAATACAGGGAAAACAAACTGGAACTGATTTTGTTATTTTAACATTTCAGTGTCAAAAGACTCAGTGAAACATGAATTCAGTGAGGAAATTGACATGAAATATGCTGTCCAGCATACTCTTAAAACCTAAAAAGCAGTTTTTTATGTGTGAGGAGCACTGGAGACCTCATTTCAACAGGATTTTGGGAATGTGGTAGTCACACATCAGTCAGGAAGGGATCAAATAGAGGTCACTTTGTCTCTGGACTAGATAAACTCCTCAAAGGCCTTTTTACTTCCATTTTGCTGTGCTTTTTTACCATATGGCCTCAGGACAAGCAAACAGCCCCTCCAATCAGACATGCCTCTTACCCACTGTGAGGCTTTCGGCCTTGGGGCTATGTTCCTCCAGCTGCTATGGGCACGTGGTTCCTGCCTGGGTCTGATCTCTGCCTTTACCCCTGCTCCAGATTGACTGTGCCAAACACCGCAGCGTGGATGAAAGTGAGGGGCGGCTCTGGGCAGAGGGTCGGGGCTTCCTCTACTTTGAGACATCAGCCCAGACAGGAGAAGGAATCAACGAGATGTTTCAGGTAAGGTGAAATGAAAGTGATGTGGGCACAGACACCACAGGAAGCAGGGATTTGATGACAGGATATCCCCTGAACTGCTTGGATCCAAAAAAGTTGCTGAGAAAGCCAGTGGCATCCTGGGGCGCATCAAGAAGAGTGTGGGCAGCAGGTGGAGGGAGGTTCTCCTCCTACTCTCCTCTGCCTTGCTGAGGTCTCATCTGGAGTCCTGTGTCCAGTTTTGGGCTCATCAGCTCAAGAGAGACAGGGAACTGCTGGAGAGAAGCCAGGACAAGGCTACCAGGATACTGAGGGGACTGGAACATCTCTGTGAGGAGGAAAGGCTGCAGGACCTGGGGCTGTTCAGCTTGGAGAAGAGAAGGCTGAGGGGGAGTCTCATCAGTGCTGAGAAATCCCTAAAGGGTGGGTGTGGAGAGGATGGGGCCAGTGTTTGTTGTGTGGTGGCCAGTGCCAGGACAAGGGGTAATGGGCACAGGCTGGAACCCAGCAAGTGCCACTGGAAGAAGTTTACTGTTGAGGTGAGGGAGCCCTGGCCCAGGCTGCCCAGGGAGGGTGTGGAGGCTCCTTTCTGGGAGGTTTCCAAACCCGCCTGCACACTTTCCTGTGCCCCCTGATGGAGGGGAACCTGCTTGAGAAGGGACTTGGGCTGGATGAGCTCTGCAGGGCCCTTCTAATCCCCGCAATTCTGGGATTCTCTGAAAACCTGTTGCCTCTTCTGTCCCAGAGCTGTCTTCCTAGTGAAATATCACCTTGAGAAAGCTGTAGCTGTTGAGCTTAGGACCAGTAATGGTCTTTCCAGTCCAGAGATGGGCCTAGTACTGTATTGCTGATACCTGATGATCCCTCGTGCCATGTTGGGCTCACAAAGAAGAGATGCCCACCTAGACTTACTCAGGTCTACCACTGAACTGAAGGGGGCTTGAGATCAATGTGTGACCTGGCCTCCTCAGTCTGTCCCAAGGCCCCCTGCAGGATCTGTTTTCCCCGAGACTGGGCTATCTCAGTCCCCAATGGCCCAGATAGCGAAAAGTAGGCCACAGCAACCCCAGGCAACGCTCCAGGCTGGGGCAGAGGGGCTGCAAGCAGGAAAGGGTCTGGGAGGGTTGGTGCCAGCAGCTGAAGATGAGGCAGCAGCATACCCAGGTGAGCAAGAAGGCCAGTGGCACCCTGGCTTGTATCAGCAGTGGTGTGGCAGCAGGCCCAGGGCAGTGGCCGTCCCCTGTGCTGGGCCCTGGTGAGGCCGCAGCTCGAGTGCTGTGTTCAGTGTTGGGCCCCTCACTGCCAGAGGGACACTGAGGGGCCGCAGCGTGTCCAGAGCCGGGCAGCGGAGCTGGGGAAGGGGCTGGAGCACAAGTGTGCTGGGGAGGGGCTGAGGGCCCTGGGGGTGTTCAACCTGGAGAACAGGAGCCTAAGTGGAGACAGCATCACTCTCTGCAACTCCCTGACAGGAGGTTGTGGCCAAGGGGGAGACAGTCTCTGCTCCTGAGCTGAGTGACAGGACAATATGAAACAGGGTTGTCAGCCCCTGTCCCAGGCTGCCCAGGGAGCTGGTGGAGTCCCCATCCCTGGAGCTATTGCAAAGCTGTGTAGCTGAGGTGCTGAGGGACATGGGTTAGTGGTGGGCTTGGCACTGTGAGGGGAGGGGGTGGATTTGATGATCTTAAAAGTCTTTTCCAATCTAAAGGATTCTCTGATTTTATATGTGAACGTTCATCAGCTGTCCAAATCTCCCTCATGCTTTAGAGGATGAAATCACAGCTTGTGATGGCAGTGGAGTCTCCTATGCACTGCCACTGCCTTTGGGGACCATTCTTTCACACAAAGTCCTCCTTGTGTCTGCAGAATTTCTACTCAGCCATCATTGACCTATGTGACAATGGGGGGAAGCGGCCCCTTTCCAGCGTGGGGGTCGGCTTCACCAAGGAGCAGGCAGATGCCATTCGCAGGATCCGCAGCAGCAAGGACAGCTGGGACATGTTGGGGGTCAAACCCGGTGCCACGAGGTGAGAGGGACTTCAGCATTCACCTGACTGTCTGTAAGCTCTCTAACCCTCTAATGTTTTAGGCTAGTTGCTTATCAGACTCTCCTTGGTTTATCTATGAACTGGGCACAATTATCTACCCCAAAATTGAGGCAATGCAAAAGAAACACAAACTCCTGAGTACCAAATATCCCTCCCAGGCTGGAGGCAAGGAGGAAATCAAGAACATGAGAACTTTAGCCCTGCCAGCTGCCCAACCGTGCATCCTGCCTTCAGGCTGAGCCAATTCTAGTCACTCACTTGACAGATGTGTTCAGAGCAGCTCCAGCTTGATTTTCCTTGCTCTTCACTGGCTGTATGGAGAAGATTGTGGGCAGCAGGTGGAGGGAGGTCCTTCTCCTGTCTGCCCTGCTCAGGCCTCTTCTGGAGTCCTGTGTCCAGTTCTGGGCTCCCCAGTTCCAGAGAGACAGGGAACTGCTGGAGAGAGGCCAGTGCAGGGCTACAAAGATGCTGAGGGGACTGGAACATCTCTGTGAGGAGGAAAGGCTGCGGGACCTGGGGCTGTTTAGCCTGGAGAAGAGAAGGCTGAGGGGGACCTCATCAGTGCTGAGAAATCCCTGTGCCCCCTGATTGAGAGGAACCTGTTTTAGCAGGGGATTGGGATGGATGAGCTCCGCAGGGCCCTGCCAACTTCAACTGCTTAGAGAATCTCTGATTTGTGCCTGGAGAAGCTTTTATGCTGCTGTGTTTTCCAAAAGGCATTGATAGAGCTCTTCCCCCTGGAAATGATACTCCCAGAAGAGAAGCCTTCTCTTTCCTTCCTTGGGATGATGGCCTCTGTAAGAGGTTAGATATTCAATCTCCCACTTGTGCTGTATGACTTGAGCAGCTAAAAAAAGGCTACCAGAGTTATGCTTTGATTTCTTCTCTCTGAAACACAAGGATCAGTGCTGAGGGACATGGTTTAGTGTTGGGATTGATGATCTTAAAGGTCTTTTCCAATGAAAAGGATTCTGTGACTCCCCTTGTGTACTCCTTATTGGAGGGGACTGGAATTTTGGATAACATTTATCATTTGAGAGTCAGAAATCCTCCTGTTGGCTCTCTGAGATGCAGGTCTTGAGCCAAACCCCTCCTCCAGCCTCCTCTCACCCTCAAGGAGCAGGTCTACAGTGCCATTAGTGCTGTCACTTCCCTCAGGAGCTGCCCCCCCTCTCTCCATGGCCTGTACCTGGAATCCAAATATCTGCCTTGGACCAGAATCCACCCCCTCAGAGTGAAAGGGCTGAAGTGCTGTGAGCTCGTGGGCGTGTGATGCGCAGCTGAGTCAGGGTGAGTGTCACTCTGTGCTGCCTTCCACCTCCTGCTCTTCCACAGGCCTGCAGCACGTGGCACAAGCACGGGGCTGGCATGGGTAGGGCATTGGCGCCTGTGCACTCCCACAGTGAGGAGGGCATATCCACCCCATGGGAAGAGTTCTCCCCCTCTTCCTCTTCTCATGCCACACCAAGAAGTGTCTTTGTGTGCTTTTCTGCAGCTCTTTCTCCATAGCATCACTTCCAAATTATGAGGAGGGGCTGAGGGCCCTGGGGTAGTGGTGGGCTTGGCACTGTGAGGGGAGGGGGTGGACTCGAGGAGCTTTAAGGTCTTGTTCCAACCAAAGTGATTCTCTGATTCAAAGCCCAGAGTCCCTTAGTGCCACTGAGGGAATGCTTCAAAAGTGTCTTCACAAGGGTGTTGGGGGAAGCTCCTGGCCCTGCTGGGCTCTGTTCTGTGCCTCTTGGTCTCCTAACTCCTGTCCTATCTGCAGGGATGAAGTGAACAAAGCCTATCGGAAGCTGGCCGTGCTGCTCCACCCTGACAAGTGTGTGGCTCCCGGCAGCGAAGACGCCTTCAAGGCCGTGGTGAACGCCCGGACTGCACTCCTCAAAAACATCAAGTAGGGAACAGAACAACTCTGAGCTGGAAACCTTCCCCTCTTCCCAGATAGCCCCCAGGACAGTGGGAGACCCCTCTCCTTCTCACACGTGCCCACAGGTGCTCCCAGCACCAGCTGTGGGAGCAGGACTGCACTCAACTGCGAGGTGCTGCAAAGGGGCAGAGTGCTGAGGAGGGGAGAGGGACCCTGGAGCCCTCCCTGCATCCATGGCCCCAGGTCATGGTGAGTGTGAGTGCCAGAAGCAATGAGGTCTCTCCCTCCTTGTCTGTGTCCCACCTCACAGGAGTCACCAGCCGTGGGAGGGTTTGGATGTGTGGCTCGTAACTTGTGGATGCAGCAAGGGCAGAGCAAGATCTCTGACCCCAAAACTGCTGCTCCTGAAAGCATCAGTGTGCTGGGTGGGTGATGCCCAGGATAGGCAGTGGGTTGTCAGTCCTGGGTTATCCCAGAACCACCCCTGTGGGGCTGTTCCTGCTGAAGGCGTGGTTTTACTTGTCAGGCAAAGCTGTCTCCCTCCCTCTGAACCCCAGCGACCTCCCTTTTGGCAGAGAGGGGAAAGGTGGGTTCCTTGAGGAAACTTCACACTGTAGGGAGAAACTGGCTCCAAGAGTGTCCTTTTCCCCATTTCCCCAAGCCATCGTGGTGCCAAGAAGGGTCCCTTTTGCAGGAGTATGGCTGTCCCCAGGCACCCCCCTCCTCACAGCAGAGTCTCCTGCCACCACTTTCCACCCCCCTGAGCATCAGGAAGAGCCCTGAAGGCTGCAGTCCTCAAGCCACATGCTTCTCTCTCCCAGCACTCTCCTCATACTGTGCTGACAAGCTCTAAGTAGGTGCCAGTAGGCTCCCTGAGGGCCTGTCCTCAGGTGTGGGTGGCCCTGGCTATTTACAGGCAGGAGGAGGGTGCTTAGCCAAGAGGAGGCAATTCAGCCCCCAGCACAGCTGCCTGTCAGCTGTGTCCGTCCCCAACAAGTGCTTGGGGTGAGTTGGGATCTGGCTGTTGCATTCCTGAGGGAGGGCAAAGCTGTGGTGGCTGCCAGGTTCCTGGGGGAGAGCAAACAGGGGATTCTCTGGGCTGCCCTGGTTTTGTCAGGCCTCTGTTTTCTTTCCTTGCTGCTGTGGGAGCTTGGTAGGGAAGGTCAGGAGGACACCAAGCTATGGTATGGAAGCCACTGACTGTGTGTATGTGTCCTCACCCCACTCTACACTTACCCTCTTTGAAAGAGTTTTCTCTTATGTTCGGTGCAATATATATCTTATTTTTCACTTCAAGGCAGCTCTTCTGTGTTTCCCCTTCAAAACAGATCATGAATCAACAGTAGATCCCCCACCTCCTTTTTTGGCAGCAAGCATTAAGGGACTTTAAAGCCAGAATCATTCTCCTCTCGTTCTGGTTTCTGGGGCTGGGTTGCTGGAAAGAATAAGCTAGGAAACACTTTTTGCTCCTCTGGTGTAGCAATAACCAAAGGGAGTTGTTGCTACAAGAGGTTAATGTTTAAAATGCCTCAATTTTTCCCCTCCCTGATGTACAAAAAGCTGGGGGAAATCAGTGGGGTGTGCATGAGTTATACCAAGGGGGTCTTGTTCTGCACATTCTAGAACACTCTGGACTTCACTGGAAACCTCCCCACTTGTCTAGTGGAGGAGAGCACTTAACTCTGGCTTCAAACCTGTTTCTTTGTGGTTTTGATGGGGGTTTTTTTCCCATTGAGGAGGGTAAATGATGCTGTTGCTGAATGGCACACTTCACTTTGAGGGTGAGATCTTGGTGCCTGGTGTGGTTTAAAGGTTCCTGCTGCTCAGGGACTTTCCAGAGCTCCTGCTGTTTGCTCCTCAGGTGACTCTGGCCACCAGCCTTGAGGTTTCTCCTGTTTACAGAGCAGACCAGATGTTTGGAGACCATTCCACACACATGTCACGTTCTAAGTTGTGTTCTTTTTATAAATTAAACCCCCCTTCCTTTGGAACAAAGGAAGCCCTGTGAGCTGTCCTCCTGCCTGCAGTTAATGTTTAATTGCCCTTTGACTCATTTCTCCCCTCCCCAGCTGGGTCTGGCCCGGGCTGGTGGCCAAGAGCAGCCCTCGAGGGTGGTGATGATGATGATGGAGGGTTGTGAATCAGCTGTGCAGGGTCAGAGGTGAGTTGAGGGCTCAGTGCAGCCCCAGGAGTCCCCACAGGGTTGTAATGTGGGGTGCAGCCAGCTGTGGTGGGGCCTGGCTTTGCTCAGCGGCCCCAGGGGTGGAGGAGTAGCTCTATCCTGCTGTGAACTAACAGCCCTGGCAGTGGGCTTCCTCCATGCCATCCCCATCAGAACTTCAAGATCCTCCTCCCTCCAGCATGGATGTCACCATCCAAGCTCCAGGCGCTGGCACTGCAGGGAGAAACTGGCTCCAAGAGTGTCCTTTGCCCCTCTTCCCCAAGAAAGGCCCCTTTGGCCAGGAGTAGGGTTGTCCTCGGGCATCCTCCTCGTCCTCACAGCACAAGTCTCCGGCCCCCACTTCCTTCCACCCTCCCACATCCTCCTGCCTCCTCCAGCAGCCACCATGTCCATCATGCAACAAAAAGCACCAGGATCTGGATCCCAGACAAAGGGATTTCCCCTTCAGCATCCAGGAACACACCCAGGAGTCTCCTCCGAAGATCCCTGGAAAGGGGAAGTCCTGTGAGGAGGACATGAGGATTTCTGTGCTGGCGCTGTGCCCGACAGGCACGCTCTGCTCCTCGCTGCTGCCCTGCATTGTGCCCAGGCAGCGCCAGGGGAACAAACCCTCGCCCATCCTGCTTCACAAACCAATGCTGGATCCCCCATGCTGGCCTTCAGACCAGCTACCCTTCCCAGCTAGAGCTCATTTTGCTCGTGGCCTGTGCTCCCTGTCCCAGGGTGAGCGGCCAGGACTCATACTCCAGTCTGGTGCTGGCCAAAGCTGCGCACTCCCAGCCCCTGCTCACACCCTGCACTCTCCAGCTGCAGCGGGATGGGAGTAACCCCCAGCACTCCCAAAACCCCCGAGGAGCTGTGGCTTTGCCACTTGTCTTGGTGTTAATTACTCCACAGAAGCAATTACTTCTCCTGGCAAAGCAGTTGGGATGGAAGAGAGAAGGGGGGGTCTTTCCTCAGAGGTTTGGGTGGGGTGTGGGTTGGTTTGGGAGTGATTTGGGTGGCATAGACGAAGGGGGGGTGTGCAGGGGGGACGCCTCGGGTTTCTTTGCTGTCTGGATGGTAGAAGGGGGCTGTGGGGTGAGTGAGGCCGGGAGAAGGGCAGCCTGGTGTGTTATAGTCCCCCTGCTCGTCCTCTGGGGTCGGGGTCCCTGGTGCCCAGTCTTTTAATTGAGGATACCTCATGAGATGCAGCCCCGCGGAGGAGAGGGCGGTGATGAGGAGGATGGAGTGAGGCAGCAGAACGGCACTGGGACCGAGGGAAGGGCCACGAGTGGGGGACAATCCCACCCAGGAACCACCCGCTAGCTCTCCTTCCCCATCCACGGCCCGGACCGGCACCGAGAGGGTTACAGAAGGCGGGGACGCGCCGGGCCGGGCCGGTACCGGCACAGCCGGCGGTGGGTGCCCGCCCCCGGCCCCGGGGAAGCCCGGCCCGCTGCCCCTGCCATCCATTCCCCCTTCCCCGAGCCGCTACCATGCCCCCCTCCCCTTCCCGGCCCTTCATCCATCCACCTGGAACGAAGCATCTCGGAAAGGCGCAAGGAGAGGAGGAGGGCGGGGGGGAAAGTCGCCCCCCGAACCCCATCATCTGCCCTCGAAGGAGGAGCAGGGAGGCATCGCGACATCTTTCCTCTTTTTTTCCCTGTGCTCCGCGTCGCTTCGGTTGCAACCTGGCAGTGCGCAGGGGCCGGCGGGGAGGCAGCTCGCCCGCTTCCCGGCCTCCCCTCGCCACGCCGCCGCTTATTTATCATCATCCCCGTCTCCCTGCTCCTCCGGCCGCTCCTCGGCACGCAGCGGGGTTCGGGCCGGCGGCTGCGGGAGCGGGGGAGAGGCCGGGCGGCGAGGCGGGGATGCTGCGGGCGATGCCCCGGTGAGCAGCGGGGCGGCTAGGGGGGGAGCGGGGAGGGTGCTCCGCGGACCGCGGCGTTTCAGCGGGGCCGGAGCGAGGAGGAAAAAGGCAGCGCGATGCCGAGGAACAGGGCTTTTTCCGAGCCCGAATGCTCGGCCGAATACTCGGCCGATTACTCGGTGAGCCTTCCGTCGGACCCCGGGCACGGCGTGGGGCGGACGCACGAGGTGACGGTGCGCAGCTCGGGCCCCTGCCTCTGCCTCCCCCGCTTCATGCGCCTCACCTTCGCCCCCGACTCCCTGGAGAACCTCTACCAGACTTATTTTCGCCGGCAACGCCACGAGACCCTCCTGGTGCTGGTGGTCTTCGCCGCCCTCTTCGATTGCTACGTCCTCGTCATGTGCGCCGTGGTCTACACCGCCGAGCAGCTGGCCCCGCTGCTGGCCGCGCTAGCCGGGCTGCTTGCCCACGTGCTGCTCTTCCTCCTCTGCAAGTACAGGCTGCTCCCCGAGCGGGTGACCCGCAGGTTCCTGCCCTACGTGCTTTGGGTCCTCATCTTGGCCCAAATCTTCTGTTACCTGGGTCTCAGGTCCTCCCGCTCGCCCGAGGCCAGCGACACGGTGGGCTGGCAAGCCTTTTTCGTCTTCTCCTTCTTCATCACGCTGCCGCTGCGCTTGGGGCCCATCGTCCTCATCACCACCCTCTCCTGTGGCATCCACACCCTGGTGCTGGGGGTCACCGTGGCGCAGCAGCGACAGGATGCCCTGGACGAGGGCACGTTGCTGAGACAGGTACGGGGGATCCCCTAAGTGGGGCGGGGGGGTGACGGGTTAATCATCCCCGTTTGGTGTTAACGTGAGGTCCCTCCTCATCCCTGTGCCCTGACACTAAAGCTGGGTTTGTTCCAGACTCTGTGAGCTGATTGTGGTGGGCAGGGGGCTACCCAAAACACAATGAGGGGGGGGGAAGTGGGGTGCTTGAGATTTCTTCCCATGTATGGACACGTGGGCTGCAGTTGGACTGATGGGGAAACTGAGGCAGCACAAGCTGCCCCATCCACCCTGGCAGCCTCACTTGCACCCAGTTCCCTTTGAATTGCAAGAAATGGCCCCAGATGACCATTTTTAGCCGGAATGTGGCAACAACCCAGCTTCCAGGCTTGCAGACAGCTTTCCCAGGAGGAAGGAGCTGGGCAGAGCCGGGCAGTCGCTTAGCCCCAGCCTGGGCCCTGGGCTCTGCCCATCACCCAGCCTCATGCTTGGGCCCTGGGCTGTGCCCATCACCCAGCCTGTGCCTGGGGCAGAGCCTTGGGGCACTTGGGGGGGATTTTCTGCCCCAGCAAAGCTGGAGAAACAACATCCCCGAGCCCAAATGTGTCCCTAAGGACACACTCCCCCATTCATACACACAGCAGAGGAGGGCATGTGGGGGTAAGTCGGGGGGAGAGCGATCCCTGGACATCAGGTTTTTAATATTTCCTGGGAAATAACCCTCTTGGAGCAGCTAGAGACTGTTTTTATTCGCTAAATCAGTTGGGTTTCACAGCTTGGCCGAGTTCCTTTCCTCCCACCAACGTCCCCACCAGCTGAGCAGGCACCCATCTATCTGAGGAGCCTTTCCATGGCTGGGGGAGGAAGCAAAAAGCCAAAACTGAAAACTTGTGTGCTGGTGACTGCTGATGGCAGCAGGGAAAATCCCACTGGAAGCCTCTGCTCAGCCCCACGATGGTGTGGCCTGCAGGGGATGATGCTATGGGAATTTGAGATGCTCTGGGACAGGCCCTGGAGACCTCCAGCTGCTAATAGGAAAGGAGATGAGAGGGTATTTGTTGGCATGTGGAGAGCGTGGAGCCTGTGGTCACACAGGGAGTTTGGAAAATGGAGCCTGTTCTGCAAAAAACCCTGAAGATACCGATTTTTCCCTTCCTCTGGGGTGTTGTGCTTTGGGGTGCTCCCCTGGCACGGGGTGTCTCCTGCCATCATACAGGCTTTCGCAAAGAAAAGGAGATGGTTTGAGAGGATGGTTTCTAGAGTGTGGGTGCCCTCCCCAGCGCTGCCCTGGCCGGTGACGTCCCTCTGGCAGGAGAAATCCTCTTTGCAGCAATGCCTTTCCCAGGTTTTCCTCTTTCTCTGGGATGCGAACGCTGCACGTGGCTGATGGAACAGGGAATGTGGGATGTGAGGGGGCCGCTGGGCATCCCCCTGGGGCGGCAGCGGGTGTGTGCCGCACCGTTAATCATTGCCATGGCACGCCGAGGCCGGAGCCGTGGCAACGCGGCGTGTCTCAGCCTCTGCCTGCTGCAAACGGAGGAACATGATGTCCAGAAATAACCATCAGATGCTTTGTTATTATTATTATTGTTATTAGAGCCGGCAGGGCGGCTCCCTGAGGGCACAGCTATTAATAGGATGAACTGGAGGATGTCGCTTGAGTGAGGCCGGCGCAGGCGGAGGGGAATTCGTGATCTGGAAGGGGCTGCCCAGAGAGCTGGTGGAGTCCCCATCCCTGGAGCTATTGCAGAGCTGTGTAGCTGAGGTGCTGAGGGACATGGGTTAGTGGTGGGCTTGGCACTGTGAGGGGAGGGGGTGGAATTGAGTATCTTCAAGGTCTTTTCCAACCAAAATGATTCTATGAGATGTGATGATTCTATGAGAGATGCCGTGGGATTCTGCCCCACTGCTGGACATTGAGGAGGAGCCTGAAGGCTGAATTGTAGCAGAGAATCAGGATTTGGTAACATTTTGAGGCTGTATCTGCTGTCATTGTGAGCAAAGCAACTGCAGAGCATCCCTGGGTCCTGATTTGGATGAACTCAGCACACCTTATTCCTTCAGGACATGGATAGGGAAGGAGAGATGAGGCTCAGCCTATCATCTCTACCTGTTCCTGTTCATAACTTCCTTTCCCTCCTTGAAATTGCTAAGTCCAAATAATCACCAGTGAGTGTGCTGGAAGGAGGGTCTCTTCCATAGTGGGGCTTGACCCACAGTGTTTGGGGTACTGGGGGTGTTTTGCAAAATGTAGGAACACACTGGGAGAGGTTTTGGGGGCTGAGCATCCTCTGCTTAACTGTGGAATGGAGCTGGAAGATGCTTGGCATAGGATGCAGCAATGCCAGGCAAGCAGGTCATAGAATCATGGAATCCCAAAATGATGGGGTTGGGAAAAACCCTGCAAAGCTCATCCAGCCCAAGCCCCTGCTAAAGCAGGTTCCCCTCCATCAAGGGTCACAGGAACATGTCCAGGTGGGTTTGGAAACCTCCAGAGATGGAGACTCGACACCCTCCCTGGGCAGCCTGGGCCAGGGTTCCCTCAGCAGCCCGGGCCAGGGCTCCCTCACCTCAACACCAAACAAGTTTCTCCTTATTCTTAAATGGAAATTTTATGTTCTAGTTTGTGCCTGTTACCCCTTGTCCTGGCACTGGACACTACAATGTGTGGCCCCATCTTCCTGACATCCACCCTTTTGGCACTTAGAAGTGTTGATGAGATCCCCCTCAGCCTTGTCTTCTCCAGGCTGAACAGCCCCAGGTCCCGCAGCCTTTCCTCCTCACACAGATTTTCCAGTCCCCCCAGCATCTTGGTAGCCCTGCACTGGCATCTCTCCAGCAGTTCCCTGTCTCTCTTGAGCTCAGGGGTCCAGAACTGGATGCAGGACTCTAGATGAGGTCTCACCAGGTCAGAGGAGAGAGGGAGGAGAACCTCCCTCCCCCTGCAGCCCACACTCTCTTCATGGCCCCCAGGATGCCACTGGCCTTCTTGCCCACGAGGGCACGTTGCTGCTCATGTTTATTTGCTGCCCACCAGCACTCCCAGGTGCCTCTCTGCAGAGCTGCTCTCCAGCAGGTCACCCCCAGCCTGTCCTGGTGCAGGGGGTTGTTCCTCCCCAGGTGCAGGACTCTGCACTTGCCCTTGGTGAACCTCAGGAGGCTCATCTCTGCCCCTGTCCAGATCTGGCTGAATGGCAGCACAGTCTCTGGTGAATCAGCCAGTCCTCCCAGTTTGGAGCCATCAGGGAACTTGCTGAGGGTACATTCCATCCCTTCATGGGGGGTCCAGTTGTTTCGGTGAGGTTCCCCAGAGTTTTTGGTGGCCCCAGCGTACCAAGCTATGCTGAGCTGCCCATGCCCATCCAGCCTTGGTTGAGTGTGCCATTGTCATGACAACCTGAGAAGCTGGTTAAAAATAGCGAGTGGCTGCTTGTTTTAGGGGTTTCTCCTTCGCGCCTACCTCCAGATGGCTACTTGCTCGCCGTCTGCCACGCTGCAGGCGTAGGGCCTTCCCAGGGATCCCCACCTGTGATGGGGGGCTCTTGGGGCAGCACCTGGTCCTGTGGCACCATCCAGGGCTCCCAGGTGTCCCCTCATGCTCTTTCCCCCTGCAAAGAAGAAAAAAGTTTCCTGACCGTTAAATGAGGCCTTGCTCAGTGCTGGGGCCTGTTGTGTTTAACAGCTTTATCAGTGACCTGGGTGAGGGATCAAGGGCACCCTCAGTCAGTTTGCAGATGACACGAAGCTGTACAAGAGCATAGATGTGTGTGAGGGCAGGAAGGCTCTTCAAAGGGCCTGGCCAGGCTGGAGCGATGGGCCTGGAGCTATTGCAGAGCCGTGTAGCTGAGGTGCTGAGGGACAGGGGTTAGTGGTGGGCTTGGCACTGTGAGGGGAGTGGATGGACTTGATCATCTTAAAGTTCTTTGCCAAACAAAATGATTCTATGAAATCATTTTAGCAACCCTGGCATAGCACTGTGCCAGCACTCAACTCCCCAGCACCAGGACCCTGCATTTATTTCTACTCATGGGCTGTTTCACCAGTGCCTCGGTTTCCCCTGCATGGATTGGCAACTCTGTCTCCGTGCGATGACGCCAGGCTGCTCAGGGCTTGATGCTGTCGTGTGGTAAAACCTCTGAGGACAGCGACACTCAGACACATTTTGGTGTTCCTCTGATGATGTGATACAGGGACCGGGGAGTTGGGGATGAGGAGAAGGGTGCTGAGCACAGCAGGACATCCCTGATATGAGCCCAAGAATGGCTCTGTGCTCTTCCCACCGCCTCCTCCACACTGTCTGTGACACAGACCATGGACCACGAGTTGGAAAGAGAACTCTTTGTCCCCTTTGTCATTTGGAGCCTGTGGTCACATCCTCCCCAAAACCAGATTATTTCAGCTTTCCGTCATGTTATACTTTCAGTGGAGGGCTCCTTGCTTCCATCTGCAAACCTGCTCCATCCCCGTCTGGGCTGCGGGGACACAGGGTCCAGCCCATGGGATAGGACAGGTCCAGCTGATGGGGACAGTGTCCAGCTCAGAGAATCACAGAATCATTTTGATTCAAAAAGATTTTTAAGAATGAGACCACCCCCTCCCCTCACAGTGCCAAGGCCACCCCTAACCCATGTCCCTCAGCTACACAGCTTTGCAATAGCTCCAGCGATGGAGACTCCACCAGCTCCCTGGGCAGCCTGGCACAGGGTCTTGGTGAAAGGCAGTGTGTCTCTCAGCCATGAAACTGCAAAGACAACAGGGTGGGTTGTCACAACCAACAGCACCTGGGAGCCTCCATCTTTGGTGCTGCAGGCTCACATCTGTTTTTTTTTTTTCTGTGGAGAGGGACTGGAGTGTGAGTAAATACATGATTTTAAGGTTTGGTGATGCTTTGATGAGCTTTTTCTTCACAAAGGGGTGTAATTCCTGTGCCTGGAGCAGATGGCACATGAGGCGCTGAGAGCAGCACCTTCCCCTGGGGCCGACCTGCTGCCTTTTTCCAAAACATCTCTGCAAGTTTTAATGAAGCAGAGTCAGCCCACAGGGCCCATAGGGGATGCTCAGGGTGTTATCCACCTCTGGAGCTCTCCCATGACTGTCCCCCAGCAGCTAATGTGGGCCATGACTTGGGCATTTCTCTGTATTTGATCTCCTCCTCCAGCATTTGAAATACTCGTTTCCAGTCTTGCTGAGCCACCTGTACTGCCCAAACAGGGCCTGGCAGTGACACCAGTCCCCAGCGCACGTGTGGGCTTCTCTTCTCACCCCCATCTCCTTTTGCCTGTCCCCACAGATCCTGTCCAACGTTGCCATTTACCTTTGTGCAATCACGGTGGGCACCATGTCCTACTACATGGCCGACCGCAAGCACCGCAAAGCCTTCCTTGAAGCACGACAGTCCCTCGAGGTGAAGCTCAACCTGGAGGAGCAGAGCCAGCAGCAGGTAGGAGCCATGGCTGGCAAGGGGATGACCTGGGCACAGTGCAGGGGATGGCAACGGGCCACCAGTGCAGCTCAGGAACATGAGTGAGACACTCATACCCTGAACGGTGCAGGTGGCGATGGGGCAGGACTTAAAGGTAGGAAATGCATTTGCAGTTTCCCACTCTGTGCTTGATTTCAAAGAATCACAGAATCATTTTGGTTGGAAAAGACCTTTAAGCTCAATAAATCCAACTGCTCCCCTCACAGTGCCAAGCCCACCACTAACCCATGTCCCTCAGCACCTCAGCTACACGGCTTTGCAATAGCTCCAGGGATGGGGACTCCACCAGCTCCCTGGGCAGCCTGGGACAGGGGCTGACAGCGCTCTCAGGGAACAAGTTCTTCCTCAGCTCCAATCTAAACCCACCCTGGAGTAACTTGAGGCCATCTCCTCTTCTCCTGTCATTCATAACTGGGAAGCAGAGAATGACTTCCCCCCCTGGCCACAGCCTCCTGTCAGGGAGTTGCTGAGAGTGATGATGTCTCCCCTCAGGCTCCTCTTGTCCAGGCTGAACACCCCCAGGGCCCTCAGCCCCTCCTCAGCACACTTGTGCTCCAGTCCCTTTCCCAGCTCAGCTTTCCAGCTCTGGACATGCTCTAGTACCTCAATTTGGGGACTTTCTGTATGACTGTCCTCTTCCAGAGCCTCCCAGCTGCTGCCATGGCCACCACTGAGATATCCCCATCCCTGAGCAGAGCCATGTGGCAGGTCCCCAGGCACACAGCCACACAGCATGTCCCTCTGCACAGCCACACAGCATGTCCCTGTCCTCATGTACAACCACACAGCAGGTCTTCAGCCCTGACTGTGACCATGGTGCAGGTCCCTATCCCAAGCAGAGCCACACAGCAGGTCTTTGTCCCCAGGCATGGCCATGTGACAGGTCCCTGCTATTGGGGCAAGGCCACGCAGCGTATCCCTATCCCCATACATGGCCATGCAGCAAGTCCTCATCCCAGACAGGGCCACGCAGTATGCCCGTCATGGACAGAGCCACGCAGCAGGTCCCTGTCTCCATGCAGAGTCACACAGCCTGTCCCCATCCCTGGGCATGGCCATGATGCATGTCCCCATCCCCAGGCAGGACCACACAGCATGTCCCTGTCCCCATAGATGGCCACACAATAGGTCCCAGTCCCAGGCACAGCTGTGCAGCATGTCCCCATTCCCATGCCTGGCCACGCAGCAGGTCCCCATCCCTGAGCATGGCTGTCCTGCAGGTCCCCATCCCCAGGCAGAGCCATGCAGAAGGTCCTTGTCCCCGTTCCCAGGCCTGTGGCCACCTCATGGGCTGGTCCTGCAGCAGCCCATGCTGGGGAAGGGACCGGTGGCCACAAGCAGAGCCCGATGCTCTCCACACATCCCACAAGCAATGCCCACAGCAGAGCCCCATGGCTGTGCTGGCACTGGGCTAATTTTAGTGCCTTATCTGAGGCTTCTCACCCCATCTCCCATCTCTTATCTGGTTGATCAGCTGCCAGCAATTTGCTCCCAATGGCAACAAGAGCCAAGTGGCTGGGCTGGGCAGGTGCCACACACATCCTCTCAGATGCTCAAGTGGCTAATAAGGGGTTAAATCCAGAGAGGGGGTTTCGGTAGTGGGGAGAAAATCCTAGGGCTGGGGGATGCTCCAGTGGGAGTGCCTTCAAGGCCCCAGCTGGAAGGTTCAGATGGGTATAGGAAGGGACATGAGAATTGTTATCACACAAGCTCAATTTTTAGCTCAATTCCTTAGGGAATTGGGCTAAAAATAGCCCATGATCTTGCAGGAAAGGCTGCTGGCATCAGGCTGAGTGGCTGAGGGCAGGGGCACCACGGGGCAGAGACTGATGCTAGTGGCTGAATCCATCCCTCCTCAGGGCAGGGAATGTTGCTGGAGGCCGGATCCATCCCTCCTTGGGGCAGAGAGTGATGCTGGAGGCTGGATCCATCCCTTCCTCCTCCAGGCCATCGGTGGCAGCTGATCCAGCTGCCCAGTGGGCAGAGGGACTGGAGAGGAGCCAAGAAGCTCCCAGGGACAAGGACCTGGTGCTGTTTCTCCAGCAACGGTCTCCCTGCAGCTGCACACACAAACTCCCCCATCCCAGGGGAAAACCCACTTCATTAACCAAGTTCTGTATGTTTAAGTGCAAATCCCCAACAGATCCATCCCTACTCCTGCTGCAGGGACAGTAATGGGTACGATGTCCCCAGGTGGGTTTGATCCTCCTGGGGGACCTTGGAAGAGTCCTGTGTGTGGATTTGGGCTACCCACCACATTTTCTGAAACTGAGAAAACCCCCTTGGGGTGCTTTAACCTAGGTCCATACCTTGCACCCGTGGAGCAGGGACCTTGAGGATGTCAGTGGGGACCCAGAGGTCACTCCCAGTGCCATGTCCCAGATTTCTTTGGGGCAACCCCAATGCATTTTAATTCTTGAGCTCCCAGAGAGGGTCTGAGGTGCATATGCAAAATCAGCCTGCGTCCAAATAAACTTAGGGGACTGTCCCTCCCTCCCTAACACAGCTCTTGGAGGCTGGTGGCTGCAGTACCCCAAAAGTGTGGCACTCCTGCCTCTCCCAGGCTGGGATTTGACCCTATCTGCAAAAAAATCTCGTGGAAAAGGGAGGGAAATGGGCAAAGCATCAGTTAGCAGAGCATCACTGAGGGAATCTGGCACTGGCAGTGCCAGTGGTGAACTGGGAAATGGCACCTGGCTGTGCCCTGTCTCCATGGAGGGGAGCACACAGAGGGTGGGGCATGCATGCTGCATTGGCACCCCTGCAGTGGCACACTGCATTGTGTCCAGCATTTCTGCTGTGTATTTGCACCCTGTGTTTAAACTGCATTTGCACTGTGCATTGCACGGTGTGTTTGCACCCCATTTGCAATGTGCAGTTGCACCACGTGTTTAAACTGGGCATTTGCACTGTGTTTAAACTGCCTTTCATCGTGCATTTGCACTGTGCATGCAAACTGCACACCTGCACCATGCATTTAGGTTGGATATTTGCACTCCGTGTTGGTGCATTTGTGCTCTGCATTTCCAGCCTCTGCTGGCACCGTGCATTAGCCCCGTGTCCCTTCACAGTTGCCTCTGCCCACCACATTTGTCCACCAGGTTGTGGCATAGTGGTGATCTCCCTGCTGTGCCCGCAGGAGCGGCTGATGCTCTCCATCCTGCCCAAGCATGTGGCCGATGAGATGCTGAAGGACATGAAGAAGGACCCCAGCCAGAAAGAGCTGCAGCAGTTCAACACCATGTACATGTATCGCCACGAGAACGTCAGGTATCACAGAATCATTACAGCTGGAAAAGACCTTTAAGATCAAGTCCAACCACTAACCTCACACTGACAAGCCCTGAACTAAACTAAACCTCAGCACCTCATCTATGCATCTTATGGATATCTCCAGGGATGGGGACTCCACCACCTCCCAGGGCAGCCTGTTCCAATGCTTAATAACCCTCTCAGTGAAAACTTCTTCCTAATGTCCAATCTAAACCTCCCCTGGTGCAACTCAAGGCCATTTCCTCATGTCCTATCATTCATCACTAGAGAGAAGAGATTGACTCCCATCCCGTTACAACTCCTCTTCAGGGAGTTGCAGAGAGTGATGATGTCTCTCCTCAGGCTCCTCTTGTCCTGGCTGAATACCCCCAGGGCCCTCAGCCCCTCCCCAGCACACTTGTGCTCCAGACCCTTACGTTCAGCCATGGTTTGAAGCCCCATTTTTGCTCCATCCACAGTTTACAGAGCATTGTTTACAGCTATGTCCCAAAACACAAAAAGGACAGCAAGGAAGGGGGGTGCTGGGGGAAGGGGGGGGCACACCACCGAGGCTGAGCCACTCGCCTTCTACTCCCCGCAGCATCCTCTTCGCAGACATCGTGGGCTTCACACAGCTCTCCTCGTCCTGCAGTGCCCAGGAGCTGGTGAAACTCCTCAACGAACTCTTCGCTCGCTTCGACAAGCTGGCAGCCGTGAGTGTGTCCTCCCCCAAGCCCCGTGCCTCCCCAATCGGTGGGGCAGGTCTCTGCTGCCCTCCAGCCCCAGCTGAAAGCTGGATGGGGATGAAGAGGTTAAAGAATTATTGCTGTGGGATGCTGGAGATGCCATTGCAAAAATAGAGCCAGGGAGGGGGGGCCCCGGTGTGTAGCCAGGGGGTGGGAAATGGAAAATCCGATTATTTCTGTCCCTGTCTGGCGCGGGAAAGCTCCGCACGGGGTCAAGGTCAGGCTGGGAGAGGGATGGAGGAGGGGGCTGATGGAGGAACGGTCTGACACTGTGCCCCTCCCTCCATCTCCAGAAATACCACCAGCTGCGCATCAAGATCCTGGGTGACTGCTACTACTGCATCTGTGGGCTGCCCGAGTACCGGGAGGACCACGCTGTCTGCTCCATCATGATGGGGTTGGCCATGGTGGAGGCCATCTCGTAAGGGCTTTCTCCTTGGGGAGAGGGTGGCGGGGCATTCCACCTCCCACCAGGAGGAGTAGTGGGGTGGGCTGGGGGTACAGACAGGGGCCTCTGCAAAATGCATTAGAATCATAGAATAGTTTTGGTTGGAAAAGACTGTTAAGCTCAGTAAGTCTGACCCCTCCCCTCACAGTGCCAAGCCCACCACTATCCCATGTCCCCCAGCACCTCAGCTACACGGCTTTGCAATAGCTCCAGGGATGGGGACTCCACCAGCTCCCTGGGCAGCCTGGGACAGGGGCTGACAACTCTCTCAGGGAAAAAGTTCTTCCTCATCTCCAGTCTAAACCTCCCCTGGGGCACCTTGAGGCCATTTCCTCTTGTTCTGTCACTTGTAGCTCAGAAGCAGAGACCGACACCCCCTTGGCCACAGCCTCCTGTCAAGTGGTTGCAGAGAGTGATGATGTCTCCCCTCAGGCTCCTCTTGTCCAGGCTGAACACCCCCAGGGCCCTCAGCCCCTCCCCAGCACATGTTAAAATATGGATGAGTGATAATTAATGATGGGGGAGGTTGCAGTAGGGATGGGTCACCCCCACGTCATCCTTGTTTCCTCCCTCCCTCAGCTACGTGCGGGAGAAGACCAAGACAGCAGTGGACATGCGCGTGGGAGTGCACAGCGGGACGGTGCTGGGGGGCGTTCTGGGCCAGAAGCGGTGGCAATACGATGTTTGGTCTACTGACGTCACTGTGGCCAACAAGATGGAAGCAGGAGGCATCCCCGGGTGAGCATCTCTGGGGGGCAGGCGGGAGGCAGGGCCGGGGGGATCCCCATCCCGAGGTGACGCTGGGTCCCGGTGCCGGCAGGCGGGTGCACATCTCACAGAGCACAATGGATTGCCTGAGGGGCGAGTTTGAGGTGGAGCCGGGTGAAGGCGGCTCCCGCTGCGAGTACCTGAAGGAGAAGGGCATCGTCACCTATCTCGTCGTGGTCCCCAAGCAGCCCCTGCGCAACGGAATCAACGGGGTGGTGAGTGGTGGCAGCGGTGCTGTGGCGAGCCGGGGTGGCGGTGGGGGGATGCCCCATCACCACCACCACCTGCCCCTTGCAGAAGCTGTCGCTGACCTCATCTCACGGTGGTTCCCCGCCGTTGGTCAACACCAAGGAGCGCAATGGCAGCCTCAGCCTGGCCTATGCCAGCCCCGAGGAGCCCGAGGAGCTGGAGGCCCAGGCGAAGGGCACCCTGGAGAGCGGGGAGGAGGACGGAGAGGTACGGCCCATGCAAACCACCCCCCTCCCGGCAGCTCCCCTGCATTTGTGGAGGGGCTGCAGACCACAGTGGGGTGGTGGAACCCCCTGGCATGGTCTTGCTGAGGCCGTGGCTGTGCCGGTGCAGGCGGTGAACCCTTCCTTCCCCAACCCGCGGCGGCGGCTGCGGCTGCGGGACCTGGCCGAGAGGGTGATGGACGCCTCCCAGAACGAGCAGGAGCTCAACAAGCTGCTCAACGAAGCTTTGCTGGAGCGCGAGTCCGTGCAGGCGTGAGTCACCCCAGCCCACGACGTGTCCCGGTGCGTCCCGGTGCCGGCGAGTGCTGACGGGGCCCTGTTGCCCACAGGCTGAAGGGGAAAAGCACCTTCCGGCTCTCCATGCGTTTCATTGACCCCGAAATGGAGACTCGCTACTCCGTGGAGAAGGAGAAGCAGAGTGGGGCTGCCTTCAGCTGCTCCTGCGTTGTCCTCTTCTTCACTGCCTTGGTGGAGATCTTCATCGATCCCTGGTATGGCAGGGGAGTGGTGGGGATGGGTGGCCTCAAGCCCCACCAGGCTTCAAACCCATCCCCCTCTCGGCCTTTTGGGCAGGTTGGTGGCCAACTATGTGACCTTCATGGTGGGGGAGATCCTGCTGCTCATTCTCACACTCTGCTCGTTGGCTGCCATCTTCCCCCGGGTGAGATACACTCGTGGTGATGGGACACCGCCACATCCCACCACCATGTCCCGTCTGCGTGAACTCCTCCCCAACCTTCCTTTTCCCCCACAGGTCTTCCCCAAAAAGCTCGTGGCCTTCTCCACCTGGATCGACAGGACTCGCTGGGCGCGCAACACCTGGGCCATGGCCGCCATCGTCATCGTCACCATGGCTGATATCGTGGACATGGTGAGCCACCAGCCCGGGAGCCAGCGGGGCCCAGCCTGCTCTCACTTCCCGAGCAGCCCACCGTTACAGCAGTTAGCAGGGAGGGCAGCGAAGGGGGGAAATTTAGGTGGGGTGTCCCCCTCCTGCTCTGCAAAGCACCTTGTCCCTTTGGGTGTCCCTGTCCCTACGTCCCCCTCCTCACCCCGCCCTCATGTCCCCAGCTCAGCTGCACGCAGGACCATGGCGGGACGGGCAACGGGACGGCGGGGCCGCCGCGGCCAGGGGGCTGCAGAGAGCAGCCCAAGTACTACAGCTACATTGCCCTCCTGGCCTTGGTGGCCACCATCATGCTGGTGCAGGTCAGCCACATGGTCAAGTTGACCCTCATGGTGCTGATCACCGGGGCCACTGGCGCCGTCAACGTCTACGCCTGGGAGCACATCTTCGACCAGTATGACCGCCGCCGCGGCCAGCAAAGCGCGTAAGGGGTGGCGGGGGGTAGGCAGGGAGGTGGGGGGCATAGCCATGCCCGCTGCCTACCCACGCCTCTGCCAGCAGGTCCTCGCTGGTCCCCTCCAAGTACTCCACGACGGCCATGGTCTTCGTTGTGATGCTCAGCTTCTACTACTTCTCTCGCCATGTGAGTGATTCGCTTCTCCACCCCAGGAAGCTCCTTTCCCCTCTACATCCTCACCCACAGCCCCTGCCCTTGCTTCTTGCAAGCTCCAAGGCAGCAGGATTTGTCCCCAGCTGTGAAAAACATCTTAGGTTCTTCAAGGAAGCCCACCCAAGAGGACCATATCAGTGAGAGAACATCTCCCTCTTGCCTCCACGCTTGGGGTGGGCAGGAAGGTCGTGGCCCTAAGGCCCTTGCCTGTCCTGTGAGGGTCTGGTGTGTACCTTGGAGTGAATCTCAAGTCCCCAGATAGGGCTTCATTTTGTCCCAGAACCTTCTTCCAGGCTGTTCCCAAGTCCAGACCAGCCCCACAGTAGCCAGGATGCTCCCAGCACTGGATGGGACCCATTGTGGTTGGGAACTGGGGATGCAGCCTTATACCCCTTCGCACAGGTGGAAAAGTTGGCCAGGACTCTCTTCCTCTGGAAGATCGATGTCCATGACCAGAAGGAGCGTGTCTACGAGATGCGGCGCTGGAACGAGGCCCTCGTCACCAACATGCTGCCTGAGCACGTGGCCCGCCACTTCCTGGGCTCCAAGAAGAGGGACGAGGTGAGGGACACCCACAAAGGAGTATTGGCCCCCGTTTTGAGGAGGTTTGCCATAGGCTCTGGTTGAGCATCTTTGGGTGGAGGTGGAGGTGTTTTCAAACGTGCCAAGTAGAGAGGTGGGAGTTCAGTCTCTTCTCTCCAGTAATGAATGCCAGCACAAGAGGAAATGGCCTCAAGTTGCCCCAGGGGAGGTTTAGATTGGAGCTGAGGAAGAGCTTTTTCCCTGAGAGGGTTGTCAGCCCCTGTCCCAGGCTGCCCAGGGAGCTGGTGGAGTCCCCATCCCTGGAGCTATTGCAAAGCCGTGTAGCTGAGGTGCTGAGGGACATAGTTTAGTGGTGGGCTTGGCACTGTGAGGGGAGGGGTTGGGCTTGGGGAATCTTAAAGGTGTTTTCCAACCAAAAGGATTCTGTGATTCTGATTCTAAGGCAAAATGGCTTCACAGGAGGGGAGGGTTTGGGGTTGCCAGATGTGCTGGTGTCATGTCTGGGTGAGCATATCCTTGGCTCCCCATCCCATCTCCAGGAGCTCTACAGCCAGTCCTATGATGAGATTGGTGTCATGTTTGCCTCCCTCCCTAACTTTGCTGACTTCTACACGGAGGAGAGCATCAACAATGGGGGCATCGAGTGCCTGCGGTTCCTCAACGAGATCATCTCAGACTTTGATGCGGTGAGTTGTGATAGTGTGTGTCGTGAAGACGAATGCAGGACTTGCTCAGACCCTCTGGGGACTGAAGGACTTGCTCTGGCCCTGGGGTGCCTGAGGGTCATGTCTCCATGGCTCAGCTCCTGGACGAACCCCAGTTCCGGTGCATCACCAAAATCAAAACCATTGGCAGCACCTACATGGCTGCTTCTGGAGTGACCCCCGATGCCAATGGCAACGGCTACAGTGCCAAGGTGAGGAGTCTCCATGGTGGGGGGGACAGCGGGCAAGGGGTGGCTGGCGTGACCCATGCTGCCCTTGCAGAAGGAGACTCTCTCGGATAAGGAGCGCTGGCAGCACTTGGCCGACTTGGCTGACTTTGCCTTAGCCATGAAGGTGACGCTGATGAACATCAACTACCAGTCCTTCAACAACTTCATGCTCCGCATAGGCAAGTCCTGGAGCGTGGGGCAGGGTCCGCCTCAGTGTCCTCCATCCCTCTTGGGTGTCTTCGACCCCTACTCTGTGTCCCTCATCCCTCCTCAGTGTCCCCTGTCTCTCCTTCCCCACCAGCCACGGGACCCGGGGCTGTGGCTGTAGTTAAGGCAGCAGAGCTGGGGGTACCTCATTGCCCTGATGCACAGAGCAGGAGGTCCCATACATATCACCAGGCATGCAGGTGACACGTACATGTACTCCTCACCTTGCACAGGCATGAACAAGGGGGCTGTGCTGGCTGGAGTCATCGGCGCCCGCAAGCCTCACTACGACATCTGGGGCAACACGGTGAATGTGGCCAGCAGGATGGAGTCTACTGGTGTGATGGGGAACATCCAGGTGGGGACAAATGGTGGGGAGAACCCGCAGCAGGGAGCTGCAGCCCTTGAACTCTTGGGTGTGAAAGCAAGACCAGGAGGGCTGGGGAGTGGCTGAGGGGATCCTCTGAGCTGGGAACAGGCTATGGTGATGCACCCCAAGACAGGGGTGGGAGCTAGGCTGGTGGGTACACCTGTTGTATAAGCATCACGCTGGGGAGTGGGTCCAGGCTTTTGAGTATATCTGTTGTCCCAGTGGCATGTGGGGTCGGAGTCCACACTGGTGGGTAGACCTGTTGTCCCAGAGGCATGGGGGCGGGGGGAGGGTCTAGGCTGGTGGGTAGACCTGTTGTCGAAGCACCACGTGTTGGGGGTCCCTGCTCCCCACATGTCTGCTGATCTCCGCAGGTGGTGGAGGAGACCCACCTCATCCTGAAGGAGTACGGCTTCCGCTTTGTGCGCCGAGGAGCCATTTACGTCAAAGGCAAAGGGGAGCTGCTCACCTTCTTCCTGAAGGGCCGGGAGAAGCAAGGCTCCTTCGTCAATGGCTCCTCCGTCACCCTGCCCCATCAGGTGGTGGACAGCTCGTGAGGGTCCAGCATCCACCCACCACCACAGCCGGGCAGCTTGAGGTGGGGGAAGGCCAGCCCCCCATCGCCAGGGACATCCATCCCAGCACGCTCCAGCTCTGAAACCAAACTCCAGAAACCAACTCCTTGGCACGTCCCTTCCCGAGCCCCCACTGGAGAGTTTCTGGTGGGGGGTGTTTTGCTCCATTGCGCCTGCAGCTGAGCAGGAGGGAGACATGGGGCCAGTGCCCCAAGGGGACAGCGTGACGCAGGAGCAGCACCACCGCATGCTCGGCACGAGGAGATCCAAACTCAGGGCTGGCGGGTAGGAGATTACGTCTCTCCTGCGTGCCAGGAGCGGTACCTACGATCTGGGAACACCCAGGGTTTGCTCTTAGTTCCTATCAAGTTCGTCCTCCTCACAAAGCACCACGATGGGATGGGGGAGATGGAGAGCACAGCGCCGCCTTTGACTTGGGAAAGAAGGAAAAAGAACCAATATCGTGTATTTCAGATATATAAATATATATAAACAGATTGACATTTATATTTTTACCCGTGTCCGTTCCCTCCCTGGGGCTCGTGCTTGGTTGTCACCACTTGGCTGTTGCTCGATGAAAGAGAGGAGCAGGTACTGGTGTGTCAAACCTGCTGCTGCCAGGGCCACTGTTAAGCTCTTCAATAGAAACAGAGGAATTTGAAACCTTGATTCTCTGCCTGCTTTTGTTCTGGGGGGTGGGTGGATGTCAAGAATGGTTCGACTGGTCTTCCAAGGGAGTGTTGGTTTTGGTGCCAGGACCAGGTACCTTCCAGAATCCCCAAATGGTGGGGGTTGGCAGGGTCCTGCAGAGCTCATCCAGCCCAAGCCCCTGTTCAAGCAGGTTCCCCTCCATCAGGGGGCACAGGAACGTGTCCAGGCGGGTTTGGAAACCTCCCGAGAAGGAGCCTCCACACCCTCCCTGGGCAGCCTGGGCCAGGGCTCCCTCACCTCCACACCAAACAAGTTTCTTCTCCTGTGCCAGTGGCACTTGCTGGGTTCCAGCTTCTGCCTGTTACCCCTTGTCCTGGCACTGGCCACCACACAACAAACACTGGCCCCATCCTCTCCACACCCACCCTTTATGGATTTCTCAGCACTGATGAGGTCCCCCCTCAGCCTTCTCCAGGCTGAACAGCCCCAGGTCCCGCAGCCTTTCCTCCTCACACAGCTGTTCCAGTTCCTCAGCATCTTGGTGGCCCTGCACTGGCCTCTCTCCAGCAGTTCCCTGTCTCTGGAGCTGGGGAGTCCAGAACTGGACACAGGACCCCAGATGAGGCCTCACCAGGTTAGAGGAGATAAGGAGGAGAACCTCTCTCCACCTGCTGCTCTCACTCTTCTTGATGCCCTCCAGGATGCCACTGGCCTTCTTGCCCACGAGGGCATGTTGCTGGATTGTGTTTCATTCACTGCCCACCAGCACTCCCAGGTCCCTCTCAGCAGGTCACCCCCAGCCTGTCCTGGTGCAGGGGCTTGTTCCTCCCCAGGTGCAGGACTCTGCACTTGCCCTTGCTGAACCTCAGGAGGTTCCTCTCTGCCCCACTCTCAGCCTGTCCAGATCTGGCTGAAAGGCAGCACAGTCACTGGTGAATCAGCCAGTCCTCCCAGTTTGGTGCCATCAGGGAACTTGCTGAGGGTCACTCTGTCTTCTCATCCAGGTCATTGATGAAGATGTTGAACACAATTGGCCCCAGAACTGATCCCTGTGGAACTCCACTGGCCTCAGGCCTCCAACTCGATTCTGTGCCATTGATCACCACCCTCTGGGCTCTGTCATTCAGCCAGCTCTTGATCTACCTCACTGTCCACTCATCCAAGCCACACTCCCTGAGGTTTCTGACGAGGATGTTGTGGGAGACAGTGTCAAAAGCCTTGCTGAAGTCAAAGCGAGTGGTGTTCGCTCCTCTCCCTCCCTGGGGCTCTGCTGGGGAACAGCAATACAAATGATACAGGAATTTAATCCAAGCCCACGGAGGGGGCTTGTACTGTGGGGTGTGATGAGGAGAGATCTGCCTCCCTCTGTCCCACACAAACAGGATCGTGTGCAGGACCTGGGCAAAGCCTGAAGCGTTCAGTGAAGCAGCTGTTCAGTTCCCAGAGACTTCCCCAAAAATCCTAGAAAGCCAGAGGTTACATTGAAAGAAGTTGTCCATTCCCATCTGGACAAGGAGCTGTAATGATCACAGAAACAATTCTAACAAAAACT
Organism: Colius striatus; assembly: GCF_028858725.1. NCBI lineage: Eukaryota > Metazoa > Chordata > Aves > Coliiformes > Coliidae > Colius > Colius striatus. The sequence goes on along the minus strand of NC_084760.1, from coordinate 46,427,555 downwards.
ATCAAGTGTTTCCATTCCACCTTGCGGGACCCGCACAAAAACCAGATAGGAGGAAATCCCACCATTTAAAGCCCACTGTATCCCACTAAAGCACGTAAGGCTAAAAGAAAGTCCACAGGAGAGTTGTATGTAAACACAACTTTAGTAACACAGAATGCACACTAACAAGACTACAGAACAGTGAGAAAACTGCAGGATGTTAAAGCTCTGAGCCAGCCTTGAGCCACAACAGGCAGCCACCAGCAAAGCTGCCCTGTGCCCGGAGGGAAGGAAATAACCCATGTAAAGCTGCTGCTGGGGTGAAATTCTTCTGGCAAGTCCAGTGTTTGTGCTTTTTGGGGTCGAGGCTGCCCACCTGAGGGCATGGGCTGCTGCTGGCAGCAACCGAGCCTCACCTCTGCCCTTCAAGCTTCCCCGGTGAAGTCCTTTCCTGGCTGTGGTAAGCAGGACACAGATTATTCTGCTTGCTCCCCTCTTAATGAGGTGCTCCGGTGCTGATCCACAGGGCCATAAAGCCACAAGCTTTCCTGAGGCGTTTCCTGCAGCTACTGCAACAACAGGCACCCTCAGGGAAACGGCGCTCTCGAGATCCAAACCGGGGCCGACGGCTCCTCGGAGCTTCCCCAGCAGCAGCGAGACGTGAGCGCGGAGACCCTTCCCCCGCGGGCTGGGCCCCTGGGAGCCGAGGGCGTTAGGAGGCGGCAGCCACCGCGGCCGGGCTGCTGAAGGAGCGGAAGGCTTTGTGCAGGGCCGTGCGGCCAAACAGCTCCGAGTGTGCCGCTGCCGTCTGTGCCAGACCCGCGGGAGCCTCCGCTGGCAGGAGAAGGGAATGCGTCAGTGAGGAAAGGAAAATCATATGGCCAGCATCAAGCTCTATCCTCGTTCCTCCTCCCGTCTCCCCAGAGAGGTTTTTTTTAACTCTCCCTCGATGTTTTTTCTTCTCATGACCCTTCTCTTTCTCTCCCAACCCTTTGTGGTCTGCAGCTCCCCCGTGGGATTTGATGGCAGCAGAGAGCACAAAGTATCTTAAGAACCCCCTCTGTTGATGAGTGAGGAGGGAGCCTCAGCAATCCAGTTGCTCTCTTTGCTCAGAAGACACTGAAAATTGTGAGCAGAGGCAGATTCCTATAAAGGAACGGCCGTGGCAAGGGAAGGAGCTGCTGGTATGACACACAGTCATAGAATCATTACGGTTGGAAAAGACCTTAAAGATCCTCAAGTCCACCCCCTCCCCTCACCCTGCCAAGCCCACCACTAACCCATGTCCCTCAGCACCTCAGCTACACGGCTTTGCAATAGCTCCAGGGATGGGGACTCCACCAGCTCCCTGGGCAGCCTGGGACAGGGGCTGACAACCCTCTCAGGGAAACAGTTCTTCCTCAGCTCCAATCCAAACCTGCCCTGGGGCAACTTGAGGCTCTTTCCTTTTGTCGCCTAGTGGGGAGGAAGCAGGGGGGGGGGAGTCGAGAAGAGATCAACCTCTCCCGTCCACAGCCTCCTGTCAGGAGTGGCAGAGAGTGATGATGTCTCCCCTGAGGCTCCTGTTGTCCAGGCTGAACACCCCCAGGGCCCTCAGCCCCTCCCCAGCACACTTGTGCTCCAGCCCCTTCCCCAGCTCCGCTGCCCGGCTCCGGACACGCTGCGGCCCCTCAGTGTCCCTCTGGCAGTGAGGGGCCCAACACTGAACACAGCACTCGAGCTGCGGCCTCACCAGGGCCCAGCACAGGGGACGGCCACTGCCCTGGGCCTGCTGCCACACCACTGCTGATACAAGCCAGGGTGCCACTGGCCTTCTTGCCCACCTGGGCACGCTGCTGCCTCATCTTCAGCCCCTGGCACTAACCCCTCCAGACCCTTTCCCTGCCGGCAGCTTTCCAGCCACACATGACTCCTCCTCCAGCCTAACCACAAGCCCAGCAGGGCTGAGACAGTGACTGATGGCAGAGAGAAGAGATTGTTAGTCCCAGGTGCTCTGTTCTGAACAACATCTACCTGGAGCTTGGGCCACATGATCCACAGCCCAGCTAGCCATCTGGGAGCATGACACAGTGTGGCTGGAAGCACTGGGAGACAGATCACAGAATCCCCAAATGGTGGGGGTTGGCAGGGCCCTGCAGAGCTCATCCAGCCCAAGCCCCTGCTCAAGCAGGTTCCCCTCCATCAGGGGGCACAGGAACGTGTCCAGGCAGGTTTGGAAACCTTCCCGAGAAGGAGCCTCCACACCCTCCCTGGGCAGCCTGGGCCAGGGCTCCCTCACCTCAACACCAAACAAGTTTCTCCTTGTGTTTAAGTGGAACTTTCAGCTTATGCCCTTTACTCCTTGTTCTGGTAGTGGGTGCAAACAGCATCCTGATCCTTCTGGTGTGCACTCCCAGGAACTGCAAACAGGCACAAGCAGTCCATCTTCCAAAGCCATACAAGCTTCTGCTCCCACTTTCCCTTTCTCAGACTAGTTACGTTTCCCTCCCTCCAGCCACCCCATCTTGCCAGCACTGCAGGAGCTCTGTGCTTTTTTGCCAGGGGTGAGTTCCAACTGCTTCAAGACCCAGCATGTATTGCACACAACCCCTTCTATAATCTCTGCTCTCTCAGAAGCGTGACTGCTTGTTGCTTTCTGTCCTCAAACTCAAGCAGAAAGAACTCCCATCCATCTGCAGAACCACTGCCCACCCCGTGCAACCAAACGGACCCCCACACCCTCCACTTACATGTGCAGGAAACGCCGACTTCAGTGGGGAGGCTGCAGCAGGGATCTCCATAAACCAACCTCGCCTTGAATGGAAAGGCTTTGCTGTTACTTGACATGCTGTAGTTGAAGATCAGCAAGTTATACAGGGAGTTCTTCTGCAAAGGTCCTTCTATCTGGTCTGAAAAATGTTCCTGCAGGGAAAAAGACAGCTTTTGAAACATGAAGCTAAGGGAGTCAATCAGCATGGGGCTGGGAGCTCATCCAGGGCAGTGCCTCCCCTCTATCCCACACAGAACAACCATGTGCTGCACAAAGCAGCCCTCACATGGGAAAGACTCCACTAAACCAGGTCTCACACACACCCTGGAGCCACATCCTCCAGTGGCTTTTTACAAGATCACAGCTATTTCAGCTCATGGACCTCCAGAGTTTGGCAGTGAAGTTTAAACGAGCCACCAGACAATATTCAAACATGTCATGTGTTTGATGGAATCGATGGAACAGGCAACTGAGCCCATAGTCATGTGGTGAACACCTGAGGTTCAGCAAGGGCAAGTGCAGAGTCCTGCACCTGGGGAGGAATAACCCCGTCCAGCAGGACAGGCTGGGGGTGACCTGCTGGAGAGCAGCTCTGCAGAGAGGGACCTGGGAGTGCTGGTGGGCAGCAAATAAACATGAGCAGCAATGTGCCCTCGTGGGCAAAAAGGCCAGTGGCACCCTGGGGGGCATGAAAAGAGTGTGGGCAGCAGGTGGAGGGAGGTTCTGCTCCCCCTCTCCTCTGCCCTGCTGAGGCCTCATCTTGAGTCCTGTGTCCAGTTCTGGGCTCCCCAGCTCAAGAGAGACAGGGAACTGCTGGAGAGTTTCTCCCTCAGGACTTCAGAGCTTAACAACACTTGGGACATCAAAGGGAAAAGGAAAGGCGAGCAGCATGGCTGCAGCCACTGGTACCTGTAACTGCTCTGCCTGGTACCTCCTCCCGACATAAGCGTTCAGGTGGTCAGACAGGACAGACAGGAAGCGCCTGATGTCACTCTGCAGGTACTTCTTGGCAATCTGCTCCAGGGGGATGAAGATGGGGATGGAGTGGCGGTGAATCTGCACTTCAGACGTGGTGGTGTGCAGGTCCAGGTAGTAAGAATCCAAGTAGGTTCCCTCGTAAGCTGTGCTGAGGCAGAAGCACACTCCCCGCTTGGTTGGCTTCCCACTGATCCCTGGGGTGTGGAGAGACAGGGAGGTTTTACTCAGCACTGCTCTAACTCATCACCACGGGCTGAAAGAGGGGATCCTCAAGAGGCTCCCTGGGAGGGTTAAAGACTTGGAAAAGCTCAGGGATGTAAAACACAGCAATATTTCTTAAGGGACCTCTAATGAATTCACCAGCAGAGTTATGGTGCCAACTTCAAACACAGTCCTGGCTCCCACGTGAGAGGGAGGAGAAGAGGCCCCGGGTGGAAGAAGGCAGTGCTTGAGAACCAAGACTGTTTTAGAAAGAGGGCACTGAGCTCACAAGCTTGCTTGGGAGATTCAGACCACTGAGTATTCGACTGCCTAGTTCCCCAAGACTTCCCTGAGGCAAACCTCAAGGCATTACCTGTGAGGTAAAAGACCTGCAGCGTGGCCTTAAGATTTCTGATCTTCCACTCCAAGACATCTCGAGCGCTGGGCTGTGCCGGCTCTGACACGACTCCTCCTGTCCCGGATTGCTGCCAAAGCCAGAAGAGAGGTCAGAAATCACTGACACAAACGTGTCACCTGCTGCGAACACTGCCAGGATACAGAGAAATAGTAACCTGGCTCTGAGGACAGTCAGTCAGCATCTCAAGGAGAAGAGGGGAGAGAAACTCCAGAAAAGAGTTCAGAAATGGCCACAAGGCCTCCAACCAAGTAAACCCAGCGGTTCTGAACTGACACACTGATGAAAACGAGGCACTTCAGGACTGAATGTCACTCAGAAAGGGAAAACTTAACAAGTAATAGTTGACTTTATATGAGTAACCTCATTCAATCCACCCTGTGAGAGCAGGAACACAACCAGAGCACTCTGCAGCAAACCCTTGTCTCACCCCCTTTTGCTGTAGCTCCACTTTATCCTTCAGCTTATCCCTCTGGAGCCTCAGCTCCTGCACTCTTGCTTTCAGCCTGGCCAGCTTCTCTTCCTGCTGCTTCACTTCTTCTTCCTTCACAGCTGCCTTGTGAGCCTGCGCCTCCAGCATTTCCAGGTGAGCAAACACTCCTGGGAGGAAAAGCGTGACACACTCAAAAAACCCAGGCTGTGATTACTAGTGGTCTGGACTGTAGTACACAAAATAGAGTAGATCCAGTGTAGACGCATAAAGAAAGCACTCACAAGAGCTTTTCAAAGAGGCAGAGGACAGGCAAACATTTGGAAAAGAGGCTTTGGGGATGTTTAAAGAGCAAGGCTGAGTGCCAGCAGACCCTAAACACCAGGGTGTGCTCCACACCACCTAGTTAAGCTCCTGGAAAGCAAAGTAAAGCAGCAAAAGCACGTCCTGATCCCAATGGATCTGCAATTCCTAGTTCTAACCCAGAAGTGACTTATCTGCAGCCCTCATACCCTAAATAGGCTGCGAGTGACTCAAGACACAACCCAGCGAGCCAGGGTGCCACTTTCGGGTTCGCTCTGCAGAAGGACACACTTTGCAGGAGGGCAGAAAGCATCTCGTACCATCCCCAGACAACTCACCACCTGCTGAATAGGTTTTCCCTTCCTCCATCTTCCCTCATCAACCTCCTCAAGCGGGCAGGTAGATGTCAGCTCTTCCTGGACAGGTTCCAGCGACGTGAGGGCTACAAGAGCTTTTCCTCAGCAGATCGCCCTCCTCCTCCTCCTGCTGCTGCTGCCGCCGCCAGGGCCACGGCGCTCCGCAAAGCGCCGAGGCCGGGTCTAACGCTCGAGCTGGCCTAAAAAGACACATCAGAACCCATCGTTTTCCGTTAAGCGCTGGGACTCCCTGGCCTCCGACAAACAGCCGCCAAGGCCCCGGGAGTGGGGCGCGACCGGGACGCGAGCGAGCGGCGGGTGAGGGGTCGGGGCCGGGCCCGCGGCTCCTGCAGCGCTCAAACCGCGCGCCGCGGCGCCCCCGCCCCGCCCGCTGCCGTACAACAAGGCGGCGGCCGCCGCGGCGCCTCCCGGCACGCCCCGCGCGCCCTGCCCGCGCCTCCCGGCAGGCTGCGCAGCGCCGTACGGCAGCATGGCGGCGCCCGGAACCGCGGAGGCGGCGGCGGCGGCGCTGGTGCAGTACGTGGTGCTGCGGGGGGACCTGGCCCGGCCGCCGCAGTCGTGGCCGCTGGGCGCGGTGGTGGCCCAGGGCTGCCACGCCGTGCTGGCCGCGGCGCATGCGCACCGCCAGCACCCCGACACCCGCGCCTACCTGGAGCTGGGCGGCACCATGCGCACCGTCGTGCTGGAGGTGGGCGGGGAGCCGCGGGCGGCCGGTTGGGGGGCGCGCCGCTTTGGGGCGGGCTCGGCGGCGCGAGGCGGGGGCTCCCTGCCCCACGCGGATCTAGCGGGGACAGGGAGCCTGGGCCCGCCTCCCCCAGCGGCCGGGGCGTCCCGCCTCCTGCGGCCGCGAGGCCTCCGCTCCCGCGGGCGCCGTGGCTCCCGCTGCCGCCGCAGGCCGCTTCGTCACCGGGAGTTCGCGGCAGCGATGCGGGCAGTCCCTGCGTGCCCGTGGGCTTGGGCAGCGCCCTTTGCCGTGGGCCGCTGAGCCCGGCGAGCTTTCCAGGGGAAAATAATCCCTGCGGGTTTGAAGGTCTGTAACCTGCGCTAGCTCACGGCCCCGAGCTCCTGCCCTAGTGCTCGCAGAGGCTGGCAGTGCAGGCAGCGCCGGCAAGAACATCATGCTTTTTAGGTTAGGTACAAAGTACGGAGGTGCTGGAGCGTGTCCAGAGCCGGGCAGCGGGGCTGGGGAACGGGCTGGAGCACAAGTGTGCTGGGGAGGGGCTGAGGGCCCTGGGGGTGTTCAGCCTGGACAACAGGAGCATGAGAGGACATGAGCACTCTGCAACTCTGACAGGAGGCTGTAGTGAGGTGGGGGTTGATCTCTTCTCCCCGGCAATGAATGACAAGAGGAAATGGCCTCAAGTTGCCCCAGGGCAGGTTTAGATTGGAGCTGAGGAAGAACTTTTTCCCTGAGAGGGTTGTCAGCCCCTGTCCCAGGCTGCCCAGGGAGCTGGTGGAGTCCCCATCCCTGGAGCTATTGCAAAGCCGTGTAGCTGAGGTGCTGAGGGACATGGGTTAGTGGTGGGCTTGGCACTGTGAGGGGCATGGGTGGACTTCAAGGTCTTTTCCAACCAAAATGATTCTATGATTCTGTGGGGATTTCCCCTTGAAGTATCTATGCAGGTGACTGGCAGCCTTCATGTCCTGGCCCTCGGTGTGAACTGTTTTGCTTTGCCTCTTCCCTGCAGCTCTTAAGGGTTCACAACACTGTGTCCTATCCCAGCCCTGTCACTCGACTTTGTCTCTCCTCAGGTCCCAGATGAAGCAGCCCTGAAGGCACTGGCAGAGACCCTGCAGCAGCACAGCATTGACCATGAAGTGTGGACTGAGTATCCCCAGAATGTCACCACCTGCCTGGCGCTTAGGCCCTATCCCAAGGAACAAGTGTACCAGTACCTGAAGAAATTTAAGTTGCTGAAATGACCAGGACTAGCTGAGCTTGCCCCTGGGCAGGAGCAAAGCTGCCGTGTCTCAGAGTGTGCTAATGCTCAGCAGCAGGCAGTCTCCTCTCACCTGGCAATGGCAGTTACACAGTGCGAAATGGCTCTTTACTGGGGAGGATTAAACATTTTTCTGTGCAGAATGTACCTGTGTGTGACGTTAACTTGTGTGCAGTGGGGAACCCCTGCCAGGGCAGCTGTAGTGAGTCTGTGTGGGCAGGTTTTGGTAGCAGAGGGCTAAAGGGAGGGCTGCTGGAAGCTTCCCCGGGGTGTGACCGGGCCGGTGCCAGTCGGCTCTGAGATGGACCCACCAGTAGCCAAGGCTGAACCCAAGTTGTGTGTTTTGCCTGTGGTGGTAATTGCTGAGTGATCTCCCTGTCCTTATCTCCACTCATGAGCCCGTTGTTATATTTCTCTCTTCCCCTGTCCAGGTGAGGAGGGGAGCACTTGGTGAGCACCTGGTACCCAGCCAGGGTTAAATCACCAGAGCGGACAAACTTGAAAGTCTCTGCTGCTTCTTAGGGCTGACTTTTCCCTTGGGCAGCCCTTTGAGCTTCCTCATCCATCCCAGTGGCTGCTTTCCCTGTGCTCAGGCTGCAGGCACAGCTGTGTGGCAGCTCCAGCCCTCTCCCCGTGGGCTCGGCACTGGTTGCAGCCCCCCAGCCACCCGCAGCCCCTCTTTCCTCACACACTACATCCCCGATTTTATTCACGCCGAACCGTGGGATGAGACCCTGCAGGGAGCCACGCGAACGGCAGACGGCAGCATCGACCTCCTCCTGCCGCCTGCTTCACGGTATAAATGCTTGAAACGAGCCTCTCGGTTCCAAAAAAAGTGCGTTGTCAGCTAAAAGCGCGTGTGCCCCACCTCTCCTCGCCCTGCCTGGGCTGTTAACGCCGCTGTCACCCCCTGCCCGCCCCGAAAATCGCACAACTGCCCCCGAGATGCTTTTTGCAGCCTCCCAGACCCCTGGGGTTAATACCCCCCCCCGGGGGAGTAGAACTGTGGCTGTGGATTGGGGCTGCTCCCCTCTTCCCGGTGCTCACCGTCCCGCCCCGTGCACTAAACTCAGACATATGTCTCCTTCCCCTCCCCCCCCCCACCCCCCGAATCTCTATTTCTCTGTAGCACATTAGGATTCAAGACGCTGGGGTGTTTTTTTTTGCCACCCATCTCTCCACACCGTCTCTTTTCGCAGCTTCCCCAGCGTGAGGAGGCGCGGTGACAGCGGGATGAGTTCCCGGCGCGACCCTCCCGGCTGCTCCCGGCCCCGCTCCGCCATCCCCGCCGCAGAGACAACAAAACGTTAGTTACCGACTCCGGTTCTTTTGGTCTTTTCTTTTCTTTGTTTGTTTGTTTGTTTTTATCATCTTTAACTCTTGCAAACGTCAACCAACAAAGCTACACAGCGCTTGTTTTTTTGTTTGGGTTTTTTGTTTGTTTGTTTTTTCCACACACCAGCGCGATTTTTAGGGGGAGGGGGGAAAGAAAAATAATAATCCTTCCCCACAGCTGCCACCCCCCAGAAGAAAAGTCCAGCAGTGAATATTAAAAGCCACTCCCCCCCCCCAATTCAAAGAGAAGAAAAACAACTTTATACAGAGCTCAGAGCTATTTACAGTGACAGGCTTGAGGGAGGGAAAAAATAAGCTATCTCCCGACAGAGAATTCAATTCTTCTTATTATTATTCTTATTATTTTATTATCATTATTTTAAATAGTTGAAGCTATCTCAGCTGTTAAACACAATCAAAGCAGAAAGAACCGACTGCTTAATTTTATTTAATATTTAATCAGAAAATTTTATCTACAATAATTGACAGACCCCTCCCCCCATCCTTCCCCCTAAAAATTATTGCAGTTTTTTTTTCCCCCCAAACTCTTCTCTTTTTAAGTCTTTTTGTTGTTGTTGTTTGTTTTGTTTTTCCTCCTCCTGTTGTAATATACACATTGTAGCCCCCCCCCCCCCGCCCTTTTCGCTCGGAGGCCTGAAACCGGCATAAAACATGGAAAAAAAATGGGTCAAAATACTCTGGTTTTTTGGGAGGTTTTTTTTTTGTTGTTTTTTTTTTCTTTAAAACTGACAAACTCACGATTGCTAGAAAAAGCTGATTGTACGCACAAGCGGGCGGGGGCAGAGGGGGGAGGAGGGCGGTTCTTTTAAGCGTGAATTAAAATAACAAAACCGGCTTTTTTTTCCTACCCCCCCCCCCGCCCCCCCCCCCCGCAGAAATCCAGCGCCGATCCCCTTCCGTGCCCCGCGCCGAGACGTGATCAGTGACAGATCCAGCTGAAACTGAGAGTGCTCTTCCTCCTCCTCCTCCTCTTCCTCCTCCCGCCGCCGCCGCCGCGGTCCTCCGGTTGCCTTCTTCCACACACCCCCCCACACCCCCCCCCCATCCCCGAGAAACCTTCCTCCGGATTAAGAAGCCAGCAAAATGATTACAAAAATAAGAGTCATCTGTAAATTTGGCTCGAGTAAAACCGACTGTCCCGCCTCGTCGCTTCGCCGACATCCAATGCTTCTTAGAAAAAAACACAAAGGAAAACGGGGAGGGGGAAACAAGGAGGGGGGGAATCAAAAGAGAGGGGGAAAAAGAGACGAAAAAAGGAGAGAAAATGAGAAAAAAAGAGGAAAAAAAGAAAAGAGAGAGGAAGAAAATAGGGGAGGAAAGGAAAACAGAGAAGGAGGAGATAAAGGGGGGAAAAGAGGGGAAAAAGGAGGAGATAAAAGGGGGAAAAAAGGAGAAAATGAGGAGAAAAGGGGGGGAAGGAGAAGAAAAGAGAGGAAGACAGAGAGGAAAAATGAAGGGAAAAAAGGATGAGGAAAGGGGGGGAATGAGGAGAGAAAGGTGGAAAAAAGGATGAGAAAAAAGAGGGGAAAGGAGAAAAAAGGGAAGAAAGAGAAAAGGGGGAAAAGGGGGAGGAAAAGGAAAAAAGGGGGAAAGGGGGAAAAAGGGGGGGAAAAAGGAGGGGAAAAAGGGAAAAAAGGGGAGAAAAAAGGAGAGAATAAGGTGGAAAAGGGGGAGAAAAGGAGTTATCAAAGGGAGGAAAAGAGGAAAAAAAAGGGGGGAAAAAACCCGAACCCGCCCCCCAATAAAACAACAACAGAAAAACCCCCAACCCCCCCCCTTTTTGCTCCAAACACTACGAGCTGCAGAATGGCTGCGGGTTGAGATATCAAAAATCTCAGAAAAATAGATACTATATATATATTTATATATTCTCTGTTACGTCTTCTTATTTAAATTTCACATTCCTCGCCCAAGCGATTTCATTCAGTCAGTAGCTGCTGCAGGAGGCTCTTCTGCTGTGCCGGTGGCGGCGGCGGCGGCCCGGCAGCGGTGGCGGCGGCTTTCGGCGTGCCCAGGGAACCCGGCGGGTTGAGGTAGGGATCTCCTACCAGATTCACTGTACACTGGACGTCGGCAAAGACCTGAACCTGTTGTACCTGCTGGGACACAAAAAGAGAAGAAGGGGAGGGATTTAGCCTGGTCGGGGCAGGGGCCGGCGGCGGCGGAGCTGGGTACTACGTGAAGTGGGAAACTCACTAGAGACTTCCTCTAGTCTGGAGCCACCCCAGAGAAGAACTCTTCTGTCTTCTTGTCCTATAAAAAGAAAACCGCTGCAACTCAGTCGGCTCGGCGAGGTTCATAACGTTGCTCATCCAAAAAAACCAAAAACAAAAAGGGGAAAAAATGGATTTGGGGGGGGGGTAAAAAAAAAACAACCCCCGAAAAAAGCCCCCGCCTGGCGTCCTCGGGGCGAAGGGCAGCGGCGGGGCCGTGGGGTGGCATTGGTGGAGAGCGAGGTCCAGCGCGGCTGTCTGAGCAAAGCTAAAAGAGGGTTGGTGTGTCTCGGTGCCTCTGCGGAATGGGGAAGGGGCTTCTGATGAGGGGGGCGGATGACGCGGCTCGTCCCCGGGGCACAGCGAGACGGATGCCAACCCCAGAGCCTCCCCCGGCCAAAAACGTCCTCCCTCCGTGGCAGCCTGACTGCAGGGGCCGTTGGCCACTCCGGTGATGGCCGAGCCTAGGAAAGAAAGCCTCCAGGGTGCCGGCAAACCAGGGCCGAGGGGTGTTTAGCACCAACACTCGTCTCTTTATTCCCAGCTCTTCTGCTCCAGCACGGAGGCCGAAGACGCCCGCATCTCTTTGGTGCAAAGAGGGGCTTTGCGAACGGCGCCGATGTCCCCGAGGGCTGGTGGTGATGGTGCTGGTGGTGGTGGCACCACGGGGCCTTCAACCCAACCTGCCAACCGGGCCCGGGCCCGGTGGAAACCGAGCGTGCCGAGCCGGTACGGCTGGGGATGTTCAGCCTCTAATGGGGAGGTGGGGGGAGAGAACCCGTCAGACTCCTCGGGAGTACCTGAGGTGTGTTTAGCAGTTTCTTACTGACCTGCGCCCCATCTGCTTCTGTTTTCAAAAGGTCAGTGGAGGAAAGCTGGTTGCAGTAAAGGCCCGCGGGTCTCAGCGCCGGGTCATTTACCTGTCAAAAGCAAGATCCAGGCTCAGCTGTAGCTCCAAGATGCTGGAGAGGCACCCATTGTCCTCTTGAGATGGGTTTTGGGGAGATTTGAGAAGGGGATGCTCATGGCCAGGGCAGCACCAGGGGACTGTGCTGTCAGCATTCTCACTGGACCGTGAACAGCTTTGGGACACTGGTAGGGTGATTCCAGTGGGCAGGAAAGGCCTGTCTTACTTTTATCAGGTAATCATTATGGTTGCAAAAGACCTTTAAGATCGAGTCCAAGCCCCTCTGCCCTCAGTGCCAAGCCCACCACTAACCCGTGTCCCTCAGCACCTCAGCTACACGGCTTTGCAACAGCTCCAGGGATGGGGACTCCACCAGCTCCCTGGGCAGCCTGGGACAGGGGCTGACAACCCTCTCAGGGAAAAGTTCTTCCTCAGCTCCAATCTAAACTTCCCCTGGGGCAACTTGAGGCCATTTCCTCTTGTCTCATTGCCGGGGAGAAGAGATCAACCTCTCCCGTCCACAACCTCCTGTCAGGGAGTTGCAGAGAGTGATGAAGTCTCCCCTCAGGCCCCTTTAGTCCAGGCTGAACATCCCCAGGGCCTCCAGCCCCTTCCCCAGCTCCGCTGCCCGGCTCTGGACACGCTGCGGCCCCTCAGTGTCCCTCTGGCAGTGAGGGGCCCAACACTGAACACAGCACTCGAGCTGCGGCCTCACCAGGGCCCAGCACAGGGGACGGCCACTGCCCTGGGCCTGCTGCCACACCACTGCTGATACAAGCCAGGGTGCCACTGGCCTTCTTGCCCACCTGGGCACGCTGCTGCCTCATCTTCAGCCCCTGACACCATCCCCCCCAGGCCCTTTCCCTGTGGGCAGCTTTTCAGCCCCTCTGCCCCAGCCTGGAGCGTTGCCTGGGGTTGGTGTTAAACCTTGTCCCATTGCCCTGGGCCTATTGGTCCAGCGGGGCCAGGAACCTCTGAAGAGCCCTCTTGCCCTCACACAGATAAGAACAAGAACATTTTCTCCCCAGCTTCTGCACCTCTGCCTGTGACTTCTGCTGGCTCTGGGGATGTCTTATCCCCAGGGAGCATGAAACACTCAACTACCCATTGAGAGGGGCAAAAGCCACTGTCTCAGCCCATGCACCGTGATTGGCTCATGTGAGGGAATAGTTTCCTTATAAAGCCCCATGGTTTTTCTCCAGGGAGGCTGCAAGCCTCAGCTCCAAAGGTACCCCACAAAACCAGTAAGCCAGAAGGTTAATGATGCCAAGACAAATCCCAGCAGTTCTAAATGTTGGAGGTGTCCCAGTCTGACCCAGGAGGGTCTTGCCAAAGGCCTGGGAATCTTCCTGCCATCCACCCTTTAGTTACTTAGAAGTGCTGATGAGGTCTTCCCTCAGCTTTCTCTTCTCCAGGCTGAACGGCTCCAGGTCCCACAGGCTTTCCCTCCTCACAGAGATGTTCCAGTGCCCTCAGCATCTTGGGATCTCTCTGGGAGTGTGGAAAGGTCCTGTATCCCACTGTTCCCATTCCCCATCCCTAGTTTTCCCAGCTCCCTGGGGATGCACACGGTTTACAAGTGGACTTGCTGCCAGCCCGCCATGAGGGCTGGATATGTTTGGCACAGCCCTGCACACTCCTGGCACACCAATGGCCCTGGGCTCCAGCGCAGTGGCAATGCCACATTTGCTGCTTCCTCTTTTGGACACAGCTACCTCCATAGCCCGGGAAGCAAGTGCCAAACCCCTGGGAGCTGGCTGACCATCCTGGCAGTAGGCACAGCACTGACCTGCTCTGAGCACATGGAGTTCATCCCAGGCATCTGCAGCGAGTTCATCTGCATCTGTCCGGCCATGGGGTTCATGTTCTGTACGTTGGTGTTTCCTCCCGCCATGGAGACGGTGATGCTCATGTTGTTGTACATGCCCTGTTGAGCAGGTGCCTGTTGGTTCTGCCCTGCTTGGCTGAACACACTGAGAAAGAGAGGGACAAAAAAAGCATTACCTGGGTGTTTGTGGTAGTGGGAGACACCTGGAGGTGTGGGCAGAGCCCCTGGGGTGGCCTGAGCCATGATGGTAGCCAGACTGCACCGTGACCACCCTGGGGGAGCAGCTGGGAGCCCACTGGGCCTTGGAGACTCCTGCTGTAGTGGGAGACTCCTTGGTGTGATGATGTAGAGCAGGAGTACACCAGATCCCAGAGAGGGATCTCACCAAATTCACCCCTTCCAATGCCCTCCTCAAGACTCAACCATTCCCACTTCTGCATCATCAGGAGGGTAGCTCTCCACTGCAAGCATCCCACCTCCAGAAGACCTCTCATCTTATCCCACCCAGCCCAGAAGCCTGCTCCACACTCTTGCTGAGCTACCTGCACAGACCCAAGATGCCAAGAAAGGCATCCTCCAGGTGAGCTTCTGGGTTTTTTTCCCCCATGTTTCTGAAGATCTGAAGCTCAAACCCGACTCACAAAAAAGGCAGTGAGCCTATGACTCTTCTCATTTGCTTCCCTATGTCAAAGCTGGACACACTCTTGGAGGGTCACGCAGTGACCTGGAACTGCTGGTATTGACTCAATTTATTATCATATTTCCTAATCCCACTTTCACCAGACATAATTAAGCCACTAGTTTAATTACAAGCCAAAGACCTGTGTTATGCTCTACTCAAAATCGATAGCAGTTGGCAGGGCCCTGCAGAGCTCATCCAGCCCAAGCCCCTGTTCAAGCAGGTTCCCCTCCATCAGGGGGCACAGGAATGTGTCCAGGTGGGTTTGGAAACCTCCCGAGAAGGAGCCTCCACACCCTCCCTGGGCAGCCTGGGCCAGGGCTCCCTCACCTCAACACCAAGCTGCCAGTCTCGGGCCAGTCGGGATCGGGGTGACACGCTGAAACTAAACCCACTCATGATTGCTGAACAGGAAGCATTGCCATGAGCAAGTGCTGCTCTGCTGTATGCAAGCCCCCAGTTTATTGTCAAAGTTACATAATACCTGTTTTTGTTTTCACATCCTGCTGACCTTCAGGCTTTGCCTGTTTTCCACTCTCATGCTGCTGCTTCTCACACTCCCAACTGGGCATTCTACAACATTAGCTCATTCACCAGCAATCAGTCACATACTCTGAAGGTTGGTTTACATTTTTTGCCAATTGTCAGTTCTTCATTCCCACACAAACAAGCTTCTCCTCCTGTGCCAGTTGCACTTGCTGCGTTCCAGCTTGTGCCTGTTACCCCTTGTGCTGGCACTGGCCACCACACAACAAACACTGGCCCCATCCTCTCCACATCCACCCTTTGGGGATTTCTCAGCATTGGTGAGGGACTCCCCCTCAGCCTCCTCTTCTCCAGGCTGAATAGCCCCAGGTCCCGCAGCCTTTCTTCCTCACAGAGAGGTTCTTTCATCATCTTGGTACCTGTCAACACATGTGCTCATTCATTTGAACACTGGGGCCACCTCTGAGCTAAGGTGAGGCTGAGGACATGGGCTGATGGTGACTCCTGGAGGAGTAAGAGGACATAGCCTGAGCTCAGCACATATCTTCAGACAGATGTCACTAGTGGATACCACCACCCTTGCCAACACTCTACCAGGGCACCACCACCTTGGTGTCACCTTGCCACCTTCTCTGCATCTGTGTCACCACCTTCTCCCCACCATGATCTTACTTGCTGTTCCCCATGGCTCCTTGCTGCCAGGTCTTCATATCAGGTGACTGGTAGCCTGGTGTCGGCGGAGCTGGCTGCAGCATGGGGCTTTGGGAGGGCGGGAGCTGGGGGGACATCAAGGGGCTGCTGGGGCTGAGTGACGGAGCAAACGTGGCTTCACTTTGCTGACCCATCCCTGGAGAAGTACAGACAGTATCAGCAGTGTCCAGACCCCCACCAGCTGCCCCAGTTCCTTCCTCCTCCCTCAGAATCACAGAATCATTTCAGTTGGAAAAGACTTTGAAGATTATCAAGTCCAACCCCCACTGCCCTCACAGTGCCAAGCCCACCACTATTAGCCTTGTCCCTCAGCACCTCAGCTACACGGCTGTGCAACAGCTCCAGGGATGGGGACTCCACCAGCTCCCTGGGCAGCCTGGGACAGGGGCTGACAACCCTCTCAGGGAAAAAGTTCTTCCTCAGCTCCAATCTAAACCTTCCCTGGGGCAACTTGAGCCCATTTCCTCTTGTCCTGTCATTCATGACTGGAGAGAAGAGACCAACCCCCATCTCACTACAGCCTCCTGTCAGGGAGTTGCAGAGAGTGATCACGTCTCTCCTCAGCCTCTTTTTCTCCAGGCTAAACACCCTCAAGGTTCTCAGCCCCTCTCCAGCAGACACACACCAGCACCTCAATGTCTTGTAATGAAGAACCCCAAATTGAACACAGTACTTGACACGTGGCTTTGCAATCACTGGCATTGAACCAGCAGCACCAGCCAGGACTTTGGGTCTCTGGTTTTCATTTTGAGCAGCTATATCACTCAAAGACAAATATTTCAGGGATAAAGGAGCAGGGAACCTCCCTTGAAGTGGTTTCTATCAGCAGGAGTTCCTCTTTAGCATCACACTTGGCTGGAAAACAGCCAGGGTTATGAGGCAATGCCAAAGGAGGTCCCTGTGGGAACTATTGCAACCCTGATGTGACTTTCTCTGCCCATCAGTGACATCTACCTTAGTCAGGCCCTCCTTGAAAGTTTGAGATGGTGCCCATCTGCATGCAGCTCAGCACCCGCTCAGCTGATCTCACAGGGGTTCGGTGCCCACACAAGAGGTGCAAGCTCCCTTCAGCCATCTCAGCAAGGCTTTGGCCTTTTTCAGAGAGGATATATTTAAGGAAGCACAATTCAAAGGACTGCCTTGCAGCTGGAGTTTCAAGGAAGTTGTGGAATTCTTTTCCCAATAGATTTTTTTTTTTTTGAGGGGGAGATTCAACCAGAAAGAGTCCCTCTGGGAGACCAGACCAGCTGGGTGAGATGGCTGGGGATGAAGCCCTGGATGACGGGTGAGCAGGGCCAGGCTGAGACATCCTCAGGGGGCTCAGCTCTGCCCTCCACCCTCTCCCTCCCCACCGCCACCCATCTTTCCATGGCAACCAACCCCTCGACGTACCTGATCCCGAATACTGAAAGATGTTCTGCTGCATCTGCGGGCTCATGCCGGCGCCGAACTGCCCCCCGACGCTGCCCATCATGCCCCGGCTCACCATGCCGCCGCGGTTCCCCAGCGCCGCCTCCGCGTTGGAGAAGGGACTGGTGGAGGTGGGAGGATTCCCGGGGCTCGTACCGTAGTTTGGGGGGTAAGGGAACTGCTGGGGGGGCGCTTGGGGCAAACGAGCGGCTCCGATCTGTACCGGGAGCCCGGCGGAGGGAGGGAGGTTGTTGCCGAAGCTTTGCTGCCTCATCAGGATGGCTCTCTGCTGCATGAGCTGCCGCTGCCGGTGCTGCTGGCTGTAGAGCTCGCGCTGGCGCTGCGCCAGCATCTGGGCGTTGAGGGGAGGCTGTGGGCAAGGAGCGGGGGACACCACAGTTATCACCATTATCGGCCCCCGGGGCTGGCAAACAGCTCAGAGCCTTCCCCCGTGTGAGAGCCATGGCTGCTCCCCTTCCCCGGCATGCCGTGCCTGTCCTTGAATGGAAAGCTGAAGCTCCCCTCCCAAAACGCTGTGAATTGGCCCATTTATGGCACTGCAGGGCAGAGCAGGACGGAGATATCGATCATTAGCCTTTGCACTCGTCACACGGCAATGCTCCAGGAGCTGGAGCAGGAAGGGAGGCTCATAGTCACCCAGCTGCCACTGGCCGCCCCTCTTCCCCAAGAGACCCTGTCGTGGTGCTTCTGTTCTAGCTGGGCCAAACCAGCTAGGGCCAAACCTAATTGGCTTAGCCCCAGAATTGGGTCTGGCTCAGAGCTGGGGAGAGTTTTGAGCCACTTCTTACATGAGCCATCTTTACAGCCCCTTCCACCTTACCAGAAAACGCTGTCATGTCAAACCATGACAGACTCTCTTCTTGTGCCCTCGCCAGGACACTCCCACGCACCAGAGCCTGGGATCCCTGACTCGGATACTTTTGGTTGTGAGATATGCAAAAAAAACCCCATCCCAGGAGCTTTTCCATCCCCATAGGCTCGTTCCCCAGATGTGTTGGAATTAGTTGCCTTCAAAAGCCCCACAGAGCCATCAGAAGCTGAAATTGGAGCTACGATGGGAACCATTCACTCCCCTTCCCCACCGTCAATGTTCCCCACGGCACAAGAGAGACGTCACGCAGCCTCCCAAAAAGGCAAACGCCTCTCCAAGAAGTGGAATAAAGTCACCAGAACTCCGACTTCTCCTTGTCCCCAGCAGATGTTTCGTCTGCTTTATTAGAAGCCAAGCAAGAACTTTAGGACCCGGGGATTTGCAGGATCATTTAAGAAGATACACTAGAGCTTCTGGTATTTAAAGGATGGAATCTATTTCCTAAAGATTCTTCTCAATTAAATACGTTGGCACGTCCCTCTCTAAGCAATTTATACCTTAAGCAGGTGGAGGAGCTGGAATAAGGGTGAAGCAAAAAACAAAAACCCCAAACCCCAACCCACAGTAACTCGTGTTGCACATGGGATAGTTTTTTTGTGCCATTAACGAGGGAGAGGAGTGAGCCAGGCTGCGCTCACAGGGAGATTAACCCCCAGGTTTTCCCAGCTGGAGGTTGGTGCTGCAGCCCTCTTACCTGCGGGGTGATCTGCTGCTGCATCCCTGCCCTCATGTTGATGCCCACGGGAGAGCTGGCTGCAAACTGGTTGAGGATCGCCTGCCGGTTTTGATGGAGCAGCTGGAGGGCAGGAAAAGGAAAGAAAAAAATGCCAAGGAGACCTTCAGAACTCTGATGCGGGAGCTTCCGACCCGTCTGATCCCCTCCGAGTGGGACGGGTGGGCTGCGGGCAGGACCGAGGGTCCCTCTGTACCCGCCTGCCTCGGGATGCGGAGGGGGGACACGGTCCCCGGGATCGCCTTGCCCGCAGCCCTCGGATGGGGATGCGGAGGGGGAGGATGAATTACCTGCTGCTGGCCCTGCAGCCGCTGCTGCAGCTGAAGTCGCAGCTGGTTGGGGGCCGTGGGGGGCCTGCTGAGCGTCTGCCGGGGCTGCATGGCCATGGCGGTGGGGAAGGCGCCGCGGGGCGGCGGCACCTGCACGGGCAGCGGCCCGAAGGACGGCTTCTGCCTCACCATGCCGGGGAAGGCGCCGGGGAGGTTGGTGGTGGGAGAGGAGGAGGAGTAAGGCTGAGGGTACATGCCGGGTTTCTGCTCCATCATGAGAGGTGGGGTGGCTTGTTGGGGTTGGAACCGTTCCGTCAAGGCTTCCAGCCCGCCGCCCTGGGGAAGGAAAAGGTGTGTGTCTGGGGGGTGGAAAACATCACTTTGGAGTCCCTCTGGCACCAGACCTCTCCTGGGGGAGCTCAGTGGGGATGGAGGATGTGCCTGGCATGGGGCAGCTCAGAAGGAGGCAGCTGCCTGCAACCCCCATTCCCTGTGCCGGGCTCCAGTACTGCATCAAGAAGGGCATTAAGCACCTGCTCCCCGGGGCTTAGCAAATCTTTTGAGGGATGCAAATGATTTCTTCAGCCTTGCTTATGAGCAAAAACCAAGGAAGGGCTTTTTGGAAGGGCTCAGGGCTCATGTCCCTTTGCTGGCGGGGAATTGCAGGGCAGTGGTAGGCAATGCTGCCTTCCTCTGCCTCCTTCTGCCGCCCTCTGCCTTCCTCTGCAGGGTTTGCCAGCACTGAGCTGCTCATCTGTGTTCAGTGTTGGGCCCTTCACTCCCAATTTCTTCCATTAAAGGGCTGTCCAGCCCTGGCACAGGCTGCCCAGGGAGGTGGTGGAGGTTCTGTCCCTGGAGGGATCCCAAAGTCGTGTAGCTGTGGCTGGCTTAGTGGTGGGTTTGGCAGTGCTGGGAGAATGGCTGGACTCGAGGAGCTTAAGGGGTTTTTCCAACCAAAGTGACTCCATGCTTCTGTGATCTGGGCTGCAAACAGACCTCAGGGCTCAGAGGATCAGCCTGAACATGAAAAACAGTTTGCGTTCTTGCTCTTTTCCTGTTTTTCTGCAGCCCCAGAGGCTCAGCTGGAGACACTGGGTACAGTGTTTTGGGTCCCCACCTTGGGGACAGGCCACATCCCCAAAGGTGGATGCTGTAGGACTGGGAGAGCTCGTGGGGCAGCATGGCTGTACTTCTGTGCTGCTCTCAGACCCCCCTGTGCCAGGAACCCCTGTGCCAGGGACCTTTTTTTTTCTATGATACAGCCATTCCGATACAAATGAGCTGTATTCCAGACAGGAGATGAGTTCCACACCAGCAAATCATGATCAGAAGATCTTCTGTGCTGCTCTAGTTTTGCTCTGGCAGAGAAATTAGGTGTTTGAGCTCTGAACCCATAGAGAAGGAACACCTTGGAGCCAGATTCCTTAATCTTAGTCCCATGGATTAAGAGAAAGCTGTGTGAAGAGAAACCACACACAAACCACCTCAAAATCCCACGGGGATTTGGTTAGATGGTTCCCATCAAAGGATTGAAGCTCAAAGGCAGAGATGAGGGCATGGGAATGATGGTGGGGAAAAAATATATTGCTGAGGATCAATTAAGATGGAGCTTAGAAGGTTCAAGGACTAGACAGCAGGACATAATACAGCAACCTGCGATGGCCAGAAACTGCAGACCTGCTGAAATGAGGCCTTTTTACTCCTCTCTCCCCAAACCACCCAGTTTCCAGCTGCCTCCTGATTGAACTGGATGCAGGTGTCTCCATCCCGCATCTGTGGTAGCAAGGAGGCAGTGGGTTTGGTGAAATCAGGGGACGTGAACCCCTACCTGCCAAGAACACATCCTGGAGGGAAACCAGCAACACGTTTTCTTCCCTGAGAAGCCTTTATGCTGACATGTTGTTTCTCTAAAGATATATTTCAAGCAAATATTTCATGCAACTATTCAAAATATTTCTGAGGTTCAGCCGAAGCCATGGAAAAAGGCCAAGATTCCCATTAATGAAATCAGCCCTGGATGGGAGCAAAGCTGAGTCGGGGTCCAGACGTGAGATAATCTTCCCCGAGTCAAGTGCTCCCCAGCCTGGGGATGCTTGGCAGCGACCAGTGCCATCCGAGGGCATCTCAATCCAGTGGTCCCATGCTGCTGGAACCTGTCTGGTGCAGGAAAGGGTTGCTGGGGAGCTCTGCCAGCTGAGTCTGCGAAACCCTTGTGAAAACTCCGAGCAGTTGCAGCTGCATCTTTGGCAAGAGCATCTCGGATCCTTTCTACCAGACTCCCTACCCCTAACTTACTAAATAAATAAATAACTAAATAAGGCAAGTGTTGACTTTGGAGGCACAGCCTTGAGAAAAGGGCCATGGCAAATACCTGACTCGGGAATCAATTCAGTTATGCCGCTGATAAAATGTTAAACCCCCTGACAGCTTGGCTCAAGACGTCCTGTGGGGCTGCAGGAGGAGATGTGCAACCTTTGGGCTGAAATGGGGCAGGAATAGGCCCAGAGGGATTTGCTCTGAGAAACCTCTTTCTTAGGACATCCCATTTATTAAGAGGCTTCAATTCTGTTCCTTGTTTTGGAAAAAGCATGTGTGTAAGCACTGTGGGGCACAGAAAAAGACATCCCTCTAAGGCAAATCCCAAGCAATCTGCCTTATTTTCCACATCCCTTTCTAGTTCCCCTGCAGCCAGCTTTCCCCTCACTGTTATTTATGAAACCCCAGACCCTCCAGAGGCATCTGTCTCCCCCCAGATTTCTGCAAACAGAGTCTCCCCACTGGAACTCAGTTGCAGAAAGCAGAGCCTCGGTGCTATCCAAGACAGCCCCACTAAAAGCAAACCTCCTTTATTTGTTTCTTCCCTGTGGTTCAACCCGAGACAGAAGGGCAGCTGCACTGTAAGCCAATCCTGATAGTAAAGGCTGCACGGTTTCATACCAGCGAGGCCATTAGATATATTATTAGGCAGCACAAGCCAGGCTCAGGAATCCCAGGCTGTGGGATTCCAGCTGGAAGGCTCCTCCATGCCCTAATCCCTCCCAGTGAGGTAGGGAAGCAGGACAGCTTGCCAGCTCTCCCCGTTCCATGAGCTGCCCAGGCCTGAAACCACTTGTCTGCCTCTTTGCCAGAGGCTGCGGGTTCTCATGGGGAATTGTGTTTCACAGGGCTGTTTTCCAGCTTTTTTGGTGGGGGGAGAGAACAGTGTGGTGTTAAGTATCATCTGTGAATATGATGCGCTTGTGTGTTCCCACTCACATCTGGCCTCCCCATACCAGATGCTGGAAATCCTCCTCCACACTCATGTCAAGCCTCAGCCTCTGGCCCCATATATAAGAATTGTGGTCAGCAAGTCAAGGGAGGTTCTCCTCCCCCTCTCCTCTGCCCTGGTGAGGCCTCATCTGAAGTCCTGTGTCCAGTTCTGGGCTGCCCAGCTCCAGAGAGACAGGGAACTGCTGGAGAGAGGCCAGCGCAGGGCTACCAAGATGCTGAGGGGATTGGAACATATCTGTGAGGAGGAAAGGCTGCGGGACCTGGGGCTGTTCAGCCTGGAGAAGAGAAGGCTGAGGGGGGAACTCATCAGTGCTGAGAAATCCCTAAAGGGTGGGTGTGGAGAGGATGGGTGGTGGCCAGTGCCAGGACAAGGGGTAAGGGGCACAAGCTGGAACCCAGAAAGTGCCATTGGCACAGGAGGAGAAACTTGTTTGGTGTTGAGGTGAGAGAGCCCTGGCCCAGGCTGCCCAGGGAGGGTGTGGAGGCTCCTTCTTGGGAGGTTTCCAAACCCGCCTGGGCACGTTCCTGTGTCCCCTGATGGAGGGGACCCTGCTTGAGCAGGGGCTTGGGCTGGATGAGCTCTGCAGGGCCCTGCTCACCCCCACCATTCAGGGATGCTGTGTTGTGAGCTCCAGTATATCCTAGGAGTGGTTCTCTCTTTACCTGGACGAGTTTGTCGATGCCCAGAGCTCGATCCAGTTCAGCCAGCTCCGTCTCGTCTTTGCCGCTGAGGAAGGAGACAAGCTGCTCCAGCAGGGCCTTCTCGTCGTTCCGACCCTCCGGCGTGGTGGGAGGACACAGGAGCTCATCCAGCTGTGAGGTGATGCACTGGCTGCAGAGAGAAGAAGCCGATAGAGGCCACGTTAAGGTTTATGAAGAAGGGAGGAGGCTGAGCTGGGAGATGCTCGCTCACATCCCGTGGACGGTGTTGTGAACCCCACGGGGTGCAGCTTTGTTCCCCGGCTCTGACACTGAGCCCTGTGCCAAAACCTGCTCTTGACGAACCTCTCTACAAAATGAAGCCCCGACAGCGTTTTGGTGCGTTTGGGAAGAAAACTGAGGTGCTTTTGAAGGCTCTGCTCCCACGGGTGCTGGAGGC
Source organism: Colius striatus (assembly GCF_028858725.1). Classification (NCBI taxonomy): domain Eukaryota; kingdom Metazoa; phylum Chordata; class Aves; order Coliiformes; family Coliidae; genus Colius; species Colius striatus. The sequence continues at coordinate 46,404,330 of NC_084760.1, read as the reverse complement.
AGGACAGAGGGAGGCAGAGCATAACTTCTGCTGTCACAAAAGCGGGAGGTTCAGATGGAGCCGGAGCAGCTGGAAGCAAAGCAGCTGAATGCAAAGGGGAACCTTTGAGCTGGAAGAATAAGATTCCTTGCAAAGCTCACTCAATATTCTTTGGGAATAAGATTAATATATAATGAGAGACATTCCAATGACGTGACTAATTGGAGTCAATCGGATTTGCTGGGTCTGACACGATGAAGAGTGCCGTGGCACATCACGCTAGCAAAGAGGCACAAAGGCGAGGCCTCAAACATGCCAGCAGTTCCCAAGCACCAGACATGTTTATCCTTTTAGCTCCAGATGAGGACCAGATGTACAGCAAGGAACTGAAGCCAATCTGACCGAGGCCGTTGCAGCCAACACATGCAGCCTAATCCAAGGAAACGAAACACTCGGCGTTGAGATTTCTTCAGTTGCAGAGTGGGAGCAGAGAGGGAAGTGGGGAGACAGAGGGGAAAGGGCTAGTTTCCCTCCACAGCCAAGGTCCCTGCTACTTGTTGCCTGTACCAAACCCAGTTTTTCAGTGCCAAGGCCAAAGTCTGCTGCACAGACATGGTTCTTGCGGAAGAAGGGGAAGCCAGGCTACTTCTTCACATTAACAGGCAGCTCTGTTCAGCCCATGCTGGACCTCTGCATGGATGGCAAAAGTTGGTTTATAAAGAGATCATGGGTATTATACAACCTTCATGTAGTAAATAAACCTCCAGCGTGTCCTGCTTTGCAGCCTCATCCAGCTTGCAGAGCCTTCCCCACTCTTCTCCAGCACCATGCTATCATGGGGTTCAAATGAGTCGCTGGCCAGGTGGTGGGGGTGCAGATAAGATCCTGGACTCCATGTATTGCACCCCAGTTGTACTGGTTTTGTGTTGCAAAGGTTTTCTATCCACCACAACCCTTCAGTCTATAGGGTTTTTTAGGGCAACAACTGATTCTGCATGCTATGAGGAGGAGAAATTCAGCTGCTGGCAGAGCTGGTGTCATATGCTGCTTGAGGTCTCATAAAACATCTCCCTTTGAAGGCACAGCATTCAAACAGTGCTCTGAAAGGCTGCAGGTCTCTGGCCCTGCACAGATGTCCCAGAAACCTCAGGCATCTTAAATGGCACTGGGTGCCAGCACTGAGGCAACTGAGTCGGGCCCTGGGTGGCATGTTTGACCTTGGGAGATTAGAGGAACATGTGTGAGAACAGCGACACAGATTTGCTTTGAGGAGCCTTGGACCTGGCCCAAGGTATCCCTCTTCTACAGGAGACATGGGAGCACTTATGCATGGGACACGAGAGAGGAGATATTGGGAGTTGTCTCAGAGGCAAAGACATGGGAGGATCTGAGGAATGGGAGAGTTTAAAAAGGAAGCTCCCATTCCCTGGAGCTGGGAGATCAGCTCCTTAAATGAGGCCAGGACTTCAGCCCACCACTAGCTCACACGACTCTCCCGGTTGGGAAACCTTTGCAATGCGAAAAGCAGAAGCTCTGCTGGAAAGGCTGTGAGCCCTGGGGCTGTTCAGTCTGGAGAAAAGAAGGCTGAGGGGGAACCTCGTTAACACTTATAAGTATCTAAAGGATGTATTACAAGAGGATGGGGTGACACTTTTTTCTGTAGTGTCCAGTGCCAGGACAAGGGGTCACGGGCACAAGACAGAACCCAGCAAGTGCCACTGGCACAGGAGGAGAAACTTGTTTGGTGTTGAGGTGAGGGAGCCCTGGCCCAGGCTGCCCAGGGAGGGTGTGGAGGCTCCTTCTCGGGAGGTTTCCAAACCTGCCTGGACACGTTCCTGTGCCCCCTGATGGAGGGGAACCTGCTTGAGCAGGGGCTTGGTCTGGATGAGCTCTGCAGGTCTCTGCCAACCCCCACTATGCTGGGATTCTATGATTCTATGATATCTTTCTCAGTCCTGTAATGTCTGCAGTCCAAAGGCTCTGTCTGTTTGCTCCGACTGCAGTCTCTGTCAGGTGGACAGGCAGCTGCTGGGCCCATGGGCATCTCCTAACACGAGCGTGTCGTTCCCAGCTGGAGCACATCTGTAGATCTCAAGGACCAAAGTGCAGAGGCTTTTCCCCTGCAGAATCAATTCTTTTGTAGTTAATCACCATGCTGCTAGATGGAAGTGGTCAGACTCCACTAAGATGCTGCCAAAGCAGGTCTTATCCATGATGATCAGACCTACCATTACTGAAGACATGAGAGGGAACTGGGCTGGGAACCAGCTTCTTATGTTGCCTCTGCCCACCACATCTGGCACCACCTGTGCTCAGATACTCTAACTGGGTAGGAACAGAGGCTTACTAGGATCACTAGCCCTCTGTCTCTCCTCTTGCTGTCATCTTGTGGCCCCAGTCCCTCTAGTCACCACCAGGTGACTCTACTGGTGGCTTCCACCATATCTCCAATGTGTTCCACCACACAGCATGCTTTTCCTTGCATTCTCCTCCTTCAGTGACAAGAAAATAAAATCCTACCTTGTGAAACCCTAACCAGGCTGCAATTCTCAAGGGTGGTTAAAACCATCACTCTCCAAAGGCAACAACTGTGTGAGGTTCATTACCTCCACATCTCACTGAGCTTTGAGCAGATGCTGCCACTCCATTGGTCCCATCTTCTCTCCGGGGACAGGGCTCTGCCCTGAAAACCACCTGAGCAGTTTTTCCCACCTGAAGATCCACAGGATGATGCTGCCAAATGCTTCCTTCCATGATACCCTATGGATCCTGAGCCTTCTATGCCAAAATGGATCCTCATTCAAATAATCCTGCTGCAAAGGGTGAGCCAGAAGAAAATCCAGCTCCCTTCCTCCCAGCTGTGCTGGCTGGGGAGACAAAAATGTCTGCAGCCAGCCAGGCTGACTCAGTGCTTGGAGCACAAGGCTGCTGAGTAAGGGAAGGTCAGTTTTACCTCAGAAGTAGCATTTTAAGGAACATTCATAGCATAAAACACAGATTGATTTTTTTTTTTTAGTAGCTCTACCCTTTGCCAGGCAAGCCCCAAAGATCTTCTCCCAACAAAATAATGACACCAGCAAGGCTTAAAAGAAAGTTACTTCCTTGCAGCAAGGGTGATATAAATGCTTGGCTAAACAGGGATTTGTTTTATCTCCCAGCTGTTTCATGCAACAAGAGGCTAAGTCTTTCCAGCAAAAGTCCAAGATCCAGTTGCAGTACTGGAGACCACTCAGGCAACTCTCTTCTTGGGTTGAGAGAAGAGCTTTGAGAAATTAATCCAAATTTAGCCCCAAGAAAAAGATTTGGTTAGTGTCTTGCTCAAATACAACTCTTACATGTGTCTTCACCATGACTGGAAAACAGAGACTGAGCTCATATCTGCTAAAGACTTTAATTAACAGAATGAATTCTGCCTCTCTGCAAAGCAGGGCTGGGCTTTGGCAAGAGAATCTGTGCAGGGGTCATCAGTGCTGGCTCTTCAACCAGCTACCTGAAGCCCTCCCTGGGCCAAGAAGAGGATTCCCCTCCCATCGTATCAAATCCATCTCCATGATGTCTCAGTGAGGACTGAACTCCTTAGGAAGAACTTTTTCCCTGAGAGGGTTGTCAGCCCCTGTCCCAGGCTGCCCAGGCTGCCCAGGCTGCCCAGGGAGTCCCCATCCCTGGAGCTATTGCAAAGCTGTGTAGCTGAGGCGCTGAGGGTTAGTGGTGGGCTTGGCAGAGTGAGGGGAGGGGTTGGACTCGAAGAGCTTAAAGGTCTTTTCCAACTGAAATGATTGATTCTATGATTATATGAATTTGGGATGCCCCCTGCCTGGCAGAGCATCGCCCACTGAGCTCCATCAGCAGGACTTGCCACTCAGCCCAAAAAAGCTGACCTACAGGCTTCTCCAATCCAGTTCTAACTAAGGAGCAACATTGTACTCTGGGCAGGTAATGACTGCTGCTACATAGGGCATGGATCCAAAATGAGTAGTTTGAGGACCAAGGGGGTTATTGGACCTTGGAATAGGACTGCAAAGAGCTGCCATAACGTGAAAACACAAAACTGCCTTGTGGCTCTCCAGGTTCCCACCGCTGCCTCTGGCGAGGGGATGCTGGAGAACACATACCTTGGCACTGGCAATGGATAGTGAGGAGCATCCTTGGCTCTGCCATGGATATTTGGGATTATTCAGGTTTAGACAGACCTTGGATGTCTCATCCTCAGTCTATCTTCCTTATCTACTCATGCATGTCCCCACAGAGATAACCGATGTCACCTCTCAATTGCAGCCCCCTCTGCAACTCAGGTCCTGCAGGAGCAAATGCCACCCAGTGATGGGCACTTGCGTTCATGCCAACCTGCACTTGCCAGTACTCCAGGCAGGCAGCGAAGGAAAGCCAGGTCTGTTTAGCCCAGGACATCCCACTATTGTCCCAGGAGAGGCCAGGAAGCTGCGGTACTTACTCCTCGGGTTTATTCAGCGTCCCTCGGCTCATGGCTGCCATGCTGGTATCCGTCCAGGGCATCTGCTCCCCCATCCCCGGCTGCCCAAACTGGTGATCTGGCACCCCCATCTCCAGCTCAGGCATTCCTAGGGGGAAAAGCAGGATTGGGGGAGGAAAGGTTAATGGGTGGGCACTGCTGGGCAGAGTGGGGAAGCTCTAAGCAATGCAATGCCAATAGTGTCCTAAAACAGTCCTAAAAGGGATGCCAAGATTCACCAGTTATGCCTCTTTTCAACCTAAAGTTACAGGTATCAGGTGTAGTTTCTTAATCATTAATTAGTGTGCTCTCATCAGCAAGAAGGCCAATGGCATCCTGGGAGGCATCAAGAAAAGTGTGGGCAGCAGGTGGATGGAGGTTCCGCTCCCGCTCTGCTCTGCCCTGGTGAGGCCTCATCTGGAGTCCTGTGTCCAGTTCTGGGCTGCTCAGCCCAAAAGAGACAAGAGAACTGCTGGAGAGAGGCCACTGCAGGGCTACCAAGATGCTGATGGGGCCTGGAACATCTGGGTGAGGAGGAAAAGCTGTGGGACCCAGGGCTGTTCAGCCTAGAAAAGACTAAGGAGGGACCTTTTTAACACAAGTACCTAAAGAGTGGGCATAAAGAGGATGGGGTGACACTTTTTTCTGTAGTGTCCAGTGCCAGGACAAGGGGTAACAGGCACAAGCTGGAACCCAGCAAGTGCCACTGGCACAAGAGGAGAAACTTGTTTGGTGTTGAGGTGAGGGAGCCCTGGCCCAGGCTGCCCAGGGAGGGTGTGGAGGCTCCTTCTCGGGAGGTTTCCAAACCCGCCTCGACATGTTCCTGTGTCCCCTGATGGAGGGGAACCTGCTTGAGCAGGGGCTTGGGCTGGATGAGCTCTGCAGGGCCCTTCCAACCCCCATCACCCTGGGATGCTATGATTCCATGATTCTATGACACTGTGAATTATAAGCATGAAATTCTGTCTGACAATCTAGGCAGATCCTGCACCCACAGCAGACTATGACCCTGTGTACTCTGTATGTGCAAATGCTGTTTAAAAGTTTCCTTTTTCAAGACATTTCTAGCAAGACTTGAAAAATTTAGTCAGGTTTTAAGGTTTCTTCATGAAGGCAAATTGTTACTACTGTAGATTTTAGTTTAAAAAATAACCCATTAGCATCTTCTGCCCGTCTTCTGGAGAAAAATTAATTTGCTGAGGGAAAGGAGCCAATGCAATTAAATTAAGTTGTAGCAGAATTTGGAGACTCAGCCCAGGAGGGAGAGATTTATGAAGTGGGAGACTTTACATCACCCCATTTGAAAGAGAAATTAGGATTGAAGATCAAACAGCATCTTGCCTAAACCAGCCCTTGGAGCTCCAGTGTGCTGGACGCTGGAGGGGTGAGCACATTCCTGGCCAGGGTGGCAGCTCTGCCACATTGGGAGGTGCCATCAGTGGCCACCCCTGAGCCAAAAGCCCTCAGTCTCTAAGAGAAGTGTTGATGATGGTGGTCACTAAAGATGAAAATCTCTCTTCTTTTAACCACTCTCAGCTGTGCTGATTCTTTTGCCAAGACAATACATTAAACTGGGAGGACTGTCTGATTCACCAGAGACTGTGCTGCCATTCAGCCAGATCTGGACAGGCTGAGAGTGGGGCAGAGAGAAACCTCCTGAGGTTCAGCAAGGGCAAGTGCAGAGCCCTGCACATGGGGAGGAACAAGCCCCTGCACCAGGACGGGCTGGGGGTGACCTGCTGGAGAGCAGCTCTGCAGAGAGGCACCTGGGAGTGCTGGTGGGCAGCAAATAAACATGAGCAGCAACGTGCCCTCGTGGGCAAGAAGGTCAATGGCATCCTGAGGGCATGAAGGGAGTGTGGGCAGCAGGTGGAGGGAGTTTCTCCTCTTCCTCTCTTCTACCCTGCTGAGGCCTCATCTGGAGTCCTGTGTCCAGTTCTGGGCTCCCCAGTTCCAGAGAGACGGGGAACTGCTGGAGAGAGGCCAGTGCAGTGCTACCAAGATGCTGAGGGTTCTGGAACATCTGTGATCTCAAGCTCTACCCTGTCATGCCTCTTGTCCCATGGGGCTCCCTGGAAAGCCTCAATGTATCCTGGAAACGATGGAGAGGATGCCCATGGCCACACTTACCTGTGTCAGGTGGGAAGGGGTTTGGTGCAGTCACGGTGCCCCTGCCCTGCTGGGATGGCCCGCGGGCATGTGGGCTGCTGCCGTTGCTGGTGGGACACGGGACTGGCCTCAGCTGCGCTGGCTCCAGGGGGTCGCAGAAGTCAAAGGAGGCCCGAGCAGGCGGCACTCCTTGCCCGCTGCCCATCGCTGTGGGTCAGGCAGGTAGGAAAAAACAAAGGGAAAGGAAAATAAGGACAAAAAAAGGACAAGTCAGATATTTTCCCAAGGTTCATTGCAAGATCACTGGCAAAATCCTCACCCAGCCAGGGAGGGAGCAGTGTTGGCAAGTTTGGAGGGGAGGAGGTGTGAGCCTTGGCGCTGTTTACCTTGGAGAAGACTGAATGGGGACTACATCAACATTTACAAGTACCTAAAGGGTGGGTGTCAGGAGAATGGGACCATCTCCAGTGACGGAGCAGTGGCACAGGCTGCCCAGAGGGGTTATGGAGGCTCCTTCCTTGGAGGTCTTCAAGACGTGCCTGGACAAGTTCCTATGCGACCTGATCTAGGTGAACCTGCTTCTGCAGGGGGGTTGGACTAGATGATCTCTAAAGGTCCCTTCCAACCCCTATCATTCTATGATTCTATGATCTCTAGAGGCTCTTTCCAGCCCCTATGATTCTATGATTCCATGATGTAACCACATTAGCCAGGCTCTGCGCCCACTTGGGGTGGCCCCACTGCAGGAGCCCTGTGCCTCCCACGCTCAGCCTGGATGCTGGCCCTGCTGGCTTCCTGCCTGTGTGGCTCTCATCTCACACCTCCTGGCTTTAAAGCAATCTAAATGCTGTTGTTAAGCCTGCCGTTGGCCTAATTCGTACTCGGAGGAGTTTTTGCAGGTCCCACTGCAGTTTGCCATTGGGTAGCACGTCCCAAATGCTCATGTTGAAGTGAAAAATGAATGCAAGAGCCAGTTTTGCAAGTTGGTGGCTCCCAGCTGTGGCTGGTGGCTGCTCCCCCCCTCAGTCTGTGGCACCTCTACCTCCTCAAGGACTGACTTAGGAGTTAAATCCGCTGGCATTGCCTTCGGCCAGGCTCGGGGTGCATCTCCTTGCAACTAACTGCTATTTTTGATGCCATAGCCCGGTAGAGCAGCCATTGGCATTTCAAGCACTCGCGCCGCAGCGCCTGCTTGCCCTCCTCGCCTAACAGGGACAGAGGATTCCCTTTCCTCCTCAGGCAATAAGCTCTTAATTATGTCAGAGCATTATGAGCGTCCCTGCTTCTGAAGGAACCCACCACCTCAGCCCTGGGGACAAGAAGGTCCTTGGCAAGGAACCATTAGGCTGGAGTGATTGGCTTCTGGTGATGAATTCAGCTTGGAGACGATGGGTCAACTGGCCCATGGCTACAGCCACAGGGCTGAGGGCTCCTTTTCTACTCCCAGACACTTCCCTGAGAGAAGGGAGGCACAGTACTGCTCCACAGTGCCTCCAGGCTCAACGCCACCATCACTCATCACCTTTCTACCATCCAAGAGCCCTCCCCTGTTCATCTGTTAGCTGATACTCCAATTTATGAGACCTCAAATGTCTTCCCCTATGATTTATCACAGATGGGGAGACATTTCAGCCTGAAGCACTTTGCTCCAGAGGCTGCTTGCAGCTCGCAGAGGGTTTTATGGGGAGGTTAGAGACCTGCAAGCCTTTGCTTGGTGGCATGATCCTCTCCCTCCCGAGAGCTTGCTGCCAGGTCAACTTCCTAGGTGGGTTTCACTTCCACAGCACTGCTCTAGCCCTGCTGACACCACCACAATGCTCTTCCTTCTGCTACAATGCTCCTATACTTTCAAAGGCTCTGCATCTGCAACCCAAGCTCTCTGAAAATATGCCCACTCCTGCCTGCCAGAGCCATTTCATGGGCTTCTCACTGGGTGAGGACCCAAAATGTCCTTGTCTGCTTTTGCTGAAGGTTATCCCTCCTTGGGTGAGAAGTGGGCCAGCAGCTATCTGGTTTATACTGGGCCCTGTCCTGCTGCTCAGTCTTCCTTCCCTTTGTTCTAGAAGTCACGTGTCAGCATTCAAGACTGCAGCAGGAGCAGCTGCAGCAATATGGGGGATGTGACAAATAATTATACATATGAAGAATCAAGAGTGGGATGGGAAAAGCCCCACTGGGCTGGGACCAGCTCTGGGGTTGCCCCAGTAGCTAAGAAGACAGGTGAGTATCCCTCATGCCAGGAAGCTTGAGGTTGCCATGGTTATGTCCATCAAGGCTCTGACCAAGCACACTGTGATGGCAGGAGCCACTGGGTGCAGTTATTTGGGCAAATTTATACTGCAATGGGTAAAGTTTACTTTTCCCATAGTGGGTGTGGGCAGTTTGCAGGGAAGAGCTGTGCCTCTGTTACTGCCTGGCCTTGGGAAGCCCATCCTGAGATCCCAACCTGAGGAGCCTTAGTTTGAGTCTCCAGTGTGGTTTCCATGTACATTTTGCTACATAACACCCTGAATTTATCATTATTCATGAGAGAAATCCTCATTCTTTTCTTTCATAAAATTGCTCACTTCAGAGAAAAATCAGGTCTTTTTTTTTTCCTTTGTAGTGCCAGTGTGGGCTGGGGGTGACCAGCTGGAGAACAGCTCTGCAGAGGGACCTGGGAGTGCTGGTGGGCAGCAAATAAACATGAGCATGGAACAAGAAGAGAAACTTGTTTGGTGTTGAGGTGAGGGAGCCCTGGCCCAGGCTGCCCAGGGAGTGTGGAGGCTCCTTCTCAGGAGGTTTCCAAACCTGCCTGGACACGTTCCTGTGCCCCCTGATGGAGGGGAACCTGCTTGAGCAGGGTCTTGTGCTGGATGAGCTCTGCAGGGCCCTGACAACCCCCACCATTCTATGATTCTGTGTGCCTAGAGAAAGGTCCTGATGCTGCACCTGAGTGTGTTAAGCCTCAAAGCCCTGTCTGGAAGTTACAGCACTGCTTTGACATCTCCAACACCTGTGGCTGAGTATTCCTGGTCCCTTCATACCTTGGAGGGATTGTATACCCTCTTCTTCCTCATGTCACAGCTGTCTGATGGGAGATCATGGGCCTCCTCACCAGCAACCATGCATCAGGCAGCAAAGCCCTGGTCCATCCCCACAGCTGGATCCAGGATGGTGGTAACACCTCTGGACCCTCCCCTCCTCTCTCCAGCCCCTGCAGGGACCCACTTTGAGGGTGGGCATGGGCACAGAGAGGACACTTACGGTTGAGTGCCGTGGGGGCTCTGGTAGCAGGGCTGGGCTGCAGGGGAGCCGTCAGCATCTCAGGTTTGACAGCCACGCCGGCCACATTGCTTTCACTTCTCTCTGCTCCGCACAAACCTGGCAGCTGAGCCGCCTTCTCCAGCGAGGGCAGGAGCTGGTCCAGCTGCTCCAGTTCTGCAGCAAACTAAGGAAGGAAAAAAACCCAAATCCCAGTTGGATTATTTTTAGGCCAAATCAGCTGAAACCAAGGCCGAGTGCTACTTTTGCAGCTCCCTACAATGCTGCTCCTCTCAGCGCTGTGCTTCCTAAAAAGCTGAGCATCTCATCTGAGAACAAGCACTGTGTCCTCTGCCTGGATGGATGCAGACCTCAGGGGGACAAGGACTGTCCGCCCTCACTCTAGAGCCCGGTTCCATCTTCAAGATGCCAGGGCCCTGGCCAGGCTGGAGCAAAGAGCCAACGGCAATGGGATGAGGTTTAACAAGGCCAAGGGCCGGCTCCTGCCCTTGGGCCACAGCAACCCCAGGCAACGCTCCAGGCTGGGGCAGAGGGGCTGGAAAGCTGCCGGCAGGGAAAAGGCCTGGAGGGGTTGGTGCCAGGGGCTGAAGATGAGGCAGCAGCGTGCCCAGGTGGGCAAGAAGGCCAGTGGCACCCTGGCTTGTATCAGCAGTGGTGTGGCAGCAGGCCCAGGGCAGTGGCCGTCCCCTGTGCTGGGCCCTGGTGAGGCCGCAGCTCGAGTGCTGTGTTCAGTGTTGGGCCCCTCACTGCCAGAGGGACACTGAGGGGCCGCAGCGTGTCCAGAGCCGGGCAGCGGAGCTGGGGAAGGGGCTGGAGCACAAGTGTGCTGGGGAGGGGCTGAGGGCCCTGGGGGTGTTCAGCCTGGACAACAGGAGCCTGAGGGGAGACATCATCACTCTTGGCAACTCCCCAACAAGAGGCTGTGGACAGGAGAGGTTGGTTTCTGCTCCTGATCTACAAGTGACAAGAGGAAACAGCCTCAAGTTGCCCCAGGGGAGGTTTAGATTGGAGCTGAGTAAGAACTTTTTCCCTGAGAGGGCTGTCAGCCCCTGTCCCAGGCTGCCCAGGGAGCTGGTGGAGTCTCCATCCCTGGAGCTATTGCAGAGCCGTGTAGCTGAGGTGCTGAGGGACATGGGTCAGTGGTGGGCTTAACACTGTGAGGGGAGGGGTTGGACTTGAGGAGCTTCAAGGTCTTTTCCAACTCTAACGATGCTATGATTCTATACTCACATGCTGCAATTAGCATAATTATTAACGGCATATATCACCTCCAGCTATTTAAAATAGGATATAATTTGCTTTGTTAATATACATATGCTTATGCTGAAATGATAAGAAGAAGAAAATGGCCTTTTCTAAAAAACAGAAGCGACTTTTTGGAACAAGTGGCCAAAATCAGTGCTGGCCTCGGGCATGTAATTACTCTCAATGGGGCAGTAAAATACCATTCAGCTTTTCCAACCTTTGTCATGGCCGAGAGTGGGAGAGGAGATGTTTAGCCCGGGGACTCTAATAAATGGGGAAGTTACCGGGAAAGAGATTTGCACCAGTGGCTGTAATAGCAGTGCTGTAAAGCAGGAGGTTGGGATTAAAGGGGCTGAGATAAATGAGCTTTGGCTACAAAGGAATAAATATCTCAAGGGAAAGCAAATGCTTTAAAATCTAAGGCCGTGTGCTGCCTCCAGAAGAGCCTCCCCTTGGCATCAGGGAAAGCCTGGCCATTAGCAGAGGGTAATTAATAGACAGCTTGAGAGCACTAGGGAAAATCTTTGCATTTGGTATAAGGGAATGGAGCTCCAGTCTGGTTAAGATGGAGAAACCTGTCAGGAATTGGGATCTTGGCTTCAACAAGAGGCCCTGCCATCAGCCAACAGCCCATGCCTGTGACAAGAAGGCTGCTGGGTTTGGCATGTCCCTACAGCTCCTCGGCTGATGGAGTAGCATTAAAGACCTCTCCACAAGGTGAGAACTTTGTCCCTTGCCAAAACAAACCATGAGAAGCTTCTCCCTAAATCCTATCTGGAAATATTTCACATCTCAGCTAAAATCCTCCAAACTGGTGGCAATTCCACCACTGCCAGTTCCACTTCTGCTGTGCAGATTGGCACATCATGAGCACAAAGCCGAGGGTGGTTGCGGGATGCTCTGCCTTGGGACTGACCCTCCAACAATGGCTGCATTGTAGCCACAAGCCACAGTCAAGCATCTGAGACCTAAGAGACCCTGCTCCCCCTTATTGCCATGGCAGAGAATTCTCTCTTGACCTTCACTCCTTGTTTCCCCCCTTTCCTACAGCGTCAAGGTAGCACCTGGGTAGATTAATTGGTGTTTTTAATACACATGACAGGCCATGTGCTCTGTTTCCCTCTACAGTGGCATTTGGCGAATTAAAAGATGTTTAGACAGTGCTGAGGATAAAAAGTTCACTGAGAGCAGAAGGCAACGATATTACAGTTTATGAGCAACTAACCAGTCTTTTTCTTTTCCCCTGCATCTTTTCCATCAAATCCTAACCCCAGAGGCCCAAGAAGCAGAATATCCTCCTAAACCCAGGCTCATAGATGGAACTAAACACAGCAGTTCCAAGTCCTGCAGCAGAAGTTTGCATGTCTCAAGTCTTCCAAATAATGCAATTTGGAAGAGAATGTCTTCCAGAAATTGTCCAAAGAAGCAGAATTTCTCTAAAGCACAAGTCTGTAGAACAAAGAGAACTGAAGAAAACAAGAGACATCCATGACACAGCAGAAATGCATCTTCTCAACTCCACCTCCCCCTTCTGCAGGGAGGTCATTTAGAGGCAGAAGGGCACAGAGGCAGCTGTGGGCATCCAAAATGGATGTTAAGCAGAGATAAAACAGGAGCAGTGAAGTCCTTGTGTTACTTGTTGGGTATCATCTGAAGAGGTTGGAGGGTGGAGAGATGGGAATTAAGGACATGTGATGGAAACAGGGTGTTTATCAGGTGTTTTCTGGAGCACTCAAACTTGCAGCTGGAATTTGTGCTCACTTTAATGGGCATTATATTTCTCCTCCAAGTCTAGAAAACACACGGTGCTGGAGGGCTGGAGCTTAGGCCATCTAGTCTTGCTTGAAGAAAGCTCGGATGTCTGTGACCTATTTCTGTCCCCAAGTGGGTGAGAAAACCCACAGCAAGAGGGATGGATGTATGTTTCTGAACAGCCTCTTCCTCTAATGTCTGGCTCTTGGCAGAAACAAGGTTCCAGAACCAGAGCCAAGAGGCTAACCAAAGGATAGTAGCCCAGCTCTGGAAGAAGGACATTGAGGTACAGGAGCATGTCCAGAGCCAGGCAGTGGAGCTGGGGAAGGGGCTGGAGGACAAGTCTGCTGAGGAGGGGCTGAGGGCCCTGGGGGTGTTCAGCCTGGAGAAAAAGAGGCTCAGGGGAGACATCATCACTCGCTGCAACTTCCTGACAGGAGGTTGTAGTAAAGTGGGGATTAGTCTATTCTTCCCAGTAATGAATGACAGGACTTGAGGAAATGGCCTCAAGTTGCCCCAGGGGAGGTTTAGATTGGAGCTGAGGAAGAACTTTTTCCCTGAGAGGGTTGTCAGCCCCTGTCCCAGGCTGCCCAGGGCTGTGGTGGAGTCCCCATCCCTGGAGCTATTGCAAAGCTGTGTAGCTGAGGTGCTGAGGGACATGGGTTAGTGGTGGGTTTGGCACTGTGAGGGGAGGGATTGGATTCGAGGATCTTCAAGGTCTTTTCCAAGGGAAAAGATTCCATGATCCATTGCCCACAGCTTGTGGGATGCCTCACACGTGAAATCAGTCCGGTGAGGCAGATGGAAATGCTTCCAAGTGATACCCACGAGCAAACCAGGAACAGTTCCCACTAGATGGGGTCTCTCAAAGCCCTGTCCAACCTGACCTGGAAGACTTGCACCAATGAGGCATACATTACTTCTCTGTGGGCTCTCCTATCCACACATGGAGAAGCCCTCCCAGGCCCATGCAGGGCTGACAGCTCCCCACCATCATGCTCAAGGGCAGACATAAGAAATATATCTTCACTCCGTTGAAGTTCAGCTCCTGTTTTCAAGCACAAGGATGAAGAGCCTTTCCAAAACCTTTCTTATTCTTTCCCTTTCATTTTTTAAAAGTATTTTAATTCCTATTAGCTCTTTCCCAAGCCCTACCCAACTAGTTTTTGTTCTCATCCCACAAAGCTGTGGCTCCATACAAATCTGAAGTGTTTCTGTAGGATAAATCCAGAAAGGAACTAACTCCTTTGAGGCTGAAGATGAGCTGCAGAGCCTACCTCACAATTAATGTTGCTCCTAATTGACATTTTGATTCTTAAAATAATGACACATGAAAACAAAACTCTAGCGAGCGCTAGATTTCATTTGAAATGGCAGCTCCTCCCTCCCACTCCACGCCACACCAAAGCAGCCTATAATAGAAAACACGTGGAAATGAAACTCTGTCCTTAGCTGCCGAGCAGTGAACGTTGTTCACTCCTCAGAAAATGCATTTTAAGACTCTGCAAACCCTCTCCAGCCTCTTTTATTAACTCTTTGGAAGCACTCGGTGTAGTCCAATGTATAATCCTGATGCTTTCCAGCTGCCTGGGAGGGATACTTGGAACTGAAAAGTCATGATGGAACCTAAAAAATGCTCCTCTGCTTCCAACAGCGCAAGAGAGGGGCTTATAAACGCATCCAGACTTGAGCCATCCAAGCTCTTTGAACAGTGCACAATTAGTGAGCACAGCCTCATTTAATTAACAAGGCTTTTTGCCCTCCCTGAAGGATGGAGGAACCTGGAACCAGCTGATGGTCAGCAAAGAGCCTGCCTGCATCCCTCACATACAGATGTCAGGGAGGGTGGGCAAGCAAAGCTCTTCCTGGTCCTCATTCTAGATAAAGCCACACTCCTCGACATGCTCCCAGCTTCTGGAAGGCAGGTTGGGGCAGCTCTGTCCAAGTAGCATCCCAGGAGGATGCTGTGTCTTCTGTTGGAGCAGACTGGTGTGTTCACTGCCCACTTGTGATCTCCAATCTGCCTCCCAAAATGAGCATGTCTTGCTTTGAGTCTTCCTCATCCAGAGGCATGTTAATCTCAAATCGATCTCAAATGTGGGATGATGTGGGAGGATGGATGTACCATCCCTGCAGTGCTGCCTCCAGCTCTGGGCACCAACAGCACAAGGACACGGAGCTGCTGGAGTGAGTCCAGAGGAAGCCACGGAGATGATGTGAGGGCTGGAGCCCCTCTGCTGTGGAGACAGACTGAGAGAGTTGGGAGTGTTCAGCCCGCAGAAGAGAAGGCTCCAGGGCGAACTTCCAGCAGGCTCCAGTCCCTAAAGGGCTGACAAGAAAGGCTGAGAGGGATTTTGTGCCAGGGTCTGCAGGGACAGGACAAGGGAAGATGGCTCCAAGGTCACAGAGGGGAGACTGAGATGAGCTCTTGGGAAGAAGTTCTTCCAAGCTGTGAGGGTGGTGAGGCCCTGGCACAGGTTGTCCAGAGAGGCTGTGGCTGCCCCATCCCTGTCAGTGTTCAAGGGCAGGTTGGATGGGGCTTGGAGTAGCCCAGTCTGGTGGAAGGTGTCTCTGCCTATGGCAGGGGCAATGGAACAAGATGAGCTTTGAAGTCCCTTCCCACCCAAAACATTCTGAAGTTTGATAACACTGGGAAAGTACATTATAGAACCAGATAAGGAGTTGGATTCCCGCTCCCACTGACCAAGCCAGTTCTCCTTCTCCCAAGTCAGCTGAGGCCTGAACCTTAGTAAGGCTCATTGTGCCTTTGCCACTGCAGGCTCTCCGTGCTCTGTCTCTGACCCCTCCCGTCCCAGTGCCTGCAGCCCTGTGCCGCAGTCGGCGATCGGCCCCACTCTTCGTGTCAGCCGCTCTCTTCTCTTTGCTTAAAAAGGATTAAGCAGCCTTATCCATGTTGCCATCTCCCCTGGCTTTCAGAAAGAAGAAATCTCTTCTATTCATAGCTGTGTGTAATGAATATTTATACCCCGAAATCTCTACTGCAGAGATCTGTCACTGGATTATTCAATTTAATAATACTTTCAGAATAACTAAGAAGCCCATATAATTGCTAATCTCAGCCAATGAGAGGGCAAGGGATTGAAAATTCCCTGGGACATGAGCCCTGAATGTTCTCAGACATGCAGAATTAACAGCCTTTTTGCATGGCAACATGCACGTGGTCTTCTCCTCACTCAAGCCTCACTCACCTGCAGTGACATGCCATGTTTCTTTCTTATTTTTATACACCTCAGTGAAATCTCTCCCTTCCCTTCCCACTATTGCCTTGAAAATCTGAGCTGCCAAAACGTGAAGCATCTAAACAAAAGGGGATGGTGCTGGTATGAAAAAAAGCGGAACCAGTACTGGAGAGGGTGGTACTAGGGCTGGAGAAAATGGAATGAGTGCTGGAGGAGGTGATGCCAGCACTGGGAAGGTGGTTTCAGCATTGGAGAAGGTGGCACCAGCACTGGAGAAGGTGGAATCAGCACTGAACAACGTGGCACCAGCACTGGAGAAGGTGGAATCAGCACTGGAGAGGGTGGCACAAGCACTGGAGAAGTTGATACCGGCACTGGGGAAGGTGGTAGCAGCACAGAAAGGTGTGGCATCCACAGGACACACACTACTCACAGCCTCACAAACCTGCTGTGAACATCTTTTTAATAAGGAAAGGCTTATGACGAAAGGCTGTTGGGGTGACACTTTTTTATGTAGTGTCCAGTGATAGGACTAGGAGTAATGGTCATAAGCTGGAACATAAAAAGTTCCACTTAAGGAAAAACTACTTTACTGTGTGGGTGAGGCAGCCCTGGTCCAGGCTGCCCAGGGAGGGTGTGGATTCTCCTTCTCAGGAGGTTTCCAAACCCACCTGGGTGCCTTCCTGTGCCCCCTGATCGAGGGGAACCTGTTTGAGCAGGGGTATGGGCTGGATGAGGTCCCTTCCAACCTCCACCATTCTATGACTCTATGATCTCACCAGCATGGACACAGATGGATCAACTCACCTGGCCTTGTGTCTCCAGCTTGACCTCCTCTGTGGCAGGAGGTTTGGCGAGTGGCACCGGGGCCGTGTTACAGGGCTCCATCTGCTCCGTCTTCTCCACCTTCACCTTCACATCATCCAGGCTCAGCGCTGGGGCTGCAGAAAGCTCCTTCTCATCCTTGTCCAGCAGATAACGGAGGAGCTGGTGATCCTTGGCGTCTTTTTTCTTCAGCCCATCCGACTCCAGTTTGATGTCCGGGGTGCCCGGGAGCTGACTCTGAGCCGTGGGGGTGGTGGTGGGGGGGTTCGGGGCACTGTCCTTCTTCTCGTGCTCCATGGCTAGGGTGGTAATGTCAGAAGGGCTGCCCTCCTGAAGGAGTCTATGCAAAATCTTGTGCCTCTCGGTGAGCGAGCTGTGGGAGGAAGGGCAGGTGCTGCTGGGAGGGTTGCTGGAGGCCAAAGCGCTGCCAGTGCCTGCGCAGACTAACGAATCTTTGCAGCTTGTGTCCGCGTCGACGTGTCGAAGCTGCTGCTCTGCCGTGGTGGCCAAGAGCTGCACCAGCTTATGGCTGGTGGTTTGGGAGCACTTGCTCTCCCCCTCCGAGAGCCTGTCCCCAGTGTGCAGTGTGGCCGAGTCCAGCGGTTTGCCCTCCCCAGTGGTGCCGTCCGACTGGATCATCTCGCTGAGGATGGAGGCGATCTCTTTGCTGTCCTTGGACTCTGCTTTCAGGGGCTGCTGCATGGCGAGGCGGCCGGGTGAGCTCTGGGAGCTGAGCTGCCTCAGCACAGGGGGGGGTGTGGAGTAACCCACCGGTGTGCTGGGGCCTTCACTCAGCCCCTGCATGGAGTTCATGGGGGCGTTGGGAAAAGGTCTGGTGCCAGCGGTGCCGCAGCTGCCCCCGCCGCTGCCGCTGTTGGCCATGCCCACGGGGGAGTGCATGGTGGGCATGGTGGGTGAGAAGGGATTGCCGGGCACTCTGGGTCTGGGCACCAGCCCTGGGCTGACCCGGTGCCTCGGAGACATGAACTGAGGTGGGTTAATCCCTGGACTGTTCATAGGGGAGCTATTGAGGTTCAAAGTGTGGTTACTGTTCTGGGGACCGGTTTGTCCCTGGCTTAAGGCAACGTTGGCTCCCATCTGGTTCCCAGGTGAACACCCAAAGCTGGTTTGGCTGGTGCTGGAGTTGCTGTTGTGGAGGCCTGGCTGCTGGTTCACGTTGGTGGCCAACATGCTGCCGTTGGAGGGAGGGATGGAGGGCGGGAGGGCCATGCCCTGCCCTGGAGAGATGCTGGGGTTCAGCGAGGGGCTGACCCGGGGAAGAGACATGGCAGAGTTAGTGTTCTCCTGGGGTGAGAGCATGCCATGATCCCTGTGGGAGACAAAAAGGAGAGGAAGAGTCACAAGAGGCATTGACCAAAGCTTTAGTGTCATTCAGAAGGAGGCTTAGACTGGACTAAGAACTTTTTTTACTGAGAGGGTTACTAAGCATTGGAATGAGCTGCCCAGGGAGCTGGTGGAGTCCCCATCCCTGGAGCTATTGCAAAGCCGTGTAGCTGAGGTGCTGAGGGACACGGGTTAGTGGTGGGCTTGGCAGGGTGAGGGGAAGGGTTGGACTTCTAGGCCTTTTCCAACCAAAACAATCCTATGATTCAGGTAGCTCCTGCTCCCCGTCCATGCTGCAGAGCTCTGAAGCCTGAAGAGCAGCAGCTTGCCTTCCCTATCAGCATTCTTTGCTCTGCCAGTGCTTCTGAATCCATTTCAGTAGCACGGATAGAGTGCAGCAGCTTTAGAAACCCTCTAGATACATGACACTGTTCAGGATTGCAGCTGCTCACTGACTAAACCCTGAAAGCATCATCTCTGGGTCTCACGTTCCCACACTGCTGCAGGAGGACTGTGCTCCAACTGCATTTCCCTCTGCCCCACCCTTCTCATACTCCCTCAGGTCCACAGCCTCATCTATCTCTGTCCTGCCAATTTGTCACAGCCTCTTCCTCCCCCAAATATTTTAATGTTCTCTGGGGCAAGGCAGAAATATGAAGCATGTCTATAAACCACCTGAACTCCCAGGGCCACCTCTGCAAAACAAGAATAAACAAGAGTATAAGAGCTGCCATCACGCTGGTTTTCAGCCCCAGATTCCTCGGGGGGATGACATCTCCAAACCAGCACCACAGACCAGCAGTAGATCCTCCTTCCACTGTAGGGACTGGGCACTTTGATTCCCAGATCACCCAGCCAGAGGCTGGCACAGCCTGGAAGCGGTGAGGTGGGCACATACCTGTCGATGACATGGATGCCCATGATGAAGGGCTGCATCTCCGGGCTGGAGGGGTAGCAGAGCTTACACTTGGTGTGGGCACTGAGCACTGTCCCGTCGCTCAGGGTGAAGCGGTACGAGGGACTGAAGGCTGTGCCACGTGTCATCACTGAAGGAAGAAACCAAGAAACACATCAAACCCCCTTAGAAACTCAAGGCAGAACCTGCAATACCCAATGAGCACCAGGAGGAGGGTGGAGGGAGCAGAGGAGAGGGATAATCTGCAATAACCACCTTCCCAGCAAACAGAACTGCTCCATATTGGCTATGTCTGTAGACGCAGAAAATAAGAGGGTGGCATAGAATAATCACAAAGGCACAGAAATCCCCTCAGCTGCTTCTCCAGCTCCAAAGCTATCTCCTGCAGCGGGTAAATCTAAATCCGTCCAGCACCATCCTTTAGCACTCAGTTTCCAAAGGGGCTGTGACTCCACCACTTTCATCAGGCTGATGAAGCTCAGCCAGGCTGGAAAGGTTCAGAGATAGAGCCTTGGCAGTTACAGCTCTCCAGAGGCTGTGACCTCCTGCTCCTACATCCTGCCTCCCCCCATCCCTTTGGGGAGCATCCTCACTGACACAGCAAAGAGGCTCATGAAGGAGCTTCCACTTCTTCTGCTTAGACAATGAGGACGGAGTTTGCGGATGGCTCAGGAAAAAATAATAAAAATATTTCATATTTAGCTCCTATTTATCTCAATTCTATATTTCCTGAAAGATGAGAAGGAACTTCTCAGCTGGAGGAGCAACTCCAGTGCTATTTAGCCCTTTCTCCTCCCTCTTTGGCACTTTGTGACGATTACTGCTGCACTTGTTTTTTTGGAAAGTATTTATCCAGCAAGAAGTACCATACCCTGGCTTCTCCTTGCAGGCAGGAGAGCACACCAGTGAGGAAGAAGAGCCCATTACCTTCTTGAAAGAGCTGTTTGGCATAGGATGGCTCTCGGCCCTGTGGCTGGAAGAAAGCGTAGATGCATTTCCGCACCAAATCCTCCCAACCCGTCCTGCCAGCTGCTCTCAGGGAACTCGTGTCAATGGAGATGATTTTACCTGAGTGGAGAGAGAGAAGCCACGTCGTATGAAATGTCCCTCAGTACAGATCTGGTGGGAAAGGACCTGGGGAGGTGGATCAATAGCGGCTGAAGATGAGGCAGCAGCGTGCCCAGGCGGGCAAGAAGGCCAGTGGCACCCTGGCTTGTATCAGCAGTGGTGTGGCAGCAGGCCCAGGGCAGTGGCCGTCCCCTGTGCTGGGCCCTGGTGAGGCCGCAGCTCGAGTGCTGTGTTCAGTGTTGGGCCCCTCACTGCCAGAGGGACACTGAGGGGCCGCAGCGTGTCCAGAGCCGGGCAGCGGAGCTGGGGAAGGGGCTGGAGCACAAGTGTGCTGGGGAGGGGCTGAGGGCCCTGGGGGTGTTCAGCCTGGACAACAGGAGCCTGAGGGGAGACATCATCACTCTCTACAGCTACCTGAAACAGAGATATAGTGAGGTGGGGGTTGGTCTCTTCTCCCCAGTTATGAATGACAGGGCAAGAGGGAATGGTCTGAAGTTGCCCCAGGGGAAGGTTAGATTGGAGCTGAGAAAGAACTTCTTCCCTGAGAGGGTTGTCAGCCCCTGTCCCAGGCTGCCCAGGGAGGTGGTGAGTCCCGAGATTCACACCCTCACACAGTGGGACACTTCCAGATACGGTGCCCATATCCAAGGGTCCATCAAGCAAGACCTGCTACCAGCTTTCTCCCTCAACAGCTTTGCCAGCTGTTTTACAGCCACGGGCAGCGAGAGTTGAACAGATAAAACACTCATTAAGGATTTTCAGACTGCAGGGAAGTCTGAATGCTGATTATCTCTCAGAAAGAAGGTCACCAGAATGGGTAGGAAGTAATATTTGTCTGAGAGCAAATTCAAAGCCAAAAGGTGACTGTTTCATTCCCATCAATCAGCAATCTCAAGAACCTCAAAAATCCAATGGAGCAGAGTGGGGCTGTGAGCTGGAAACGGGTCTGGTGTTTGGGATCAGCTGAAGTGTCAACTCAGTTGAAGGGCTTCTAGTTGAGATGTCAACCACATTACTTGTAGCGCTGCCATTGGCAAAGGACAGGCCCATGCTCATCCTCTGAAGTCCTGCACTGCACTGCTGACCTCTGAAACCCAGAGATAACACTTCCCTCCCAAGCCAGGACTCCATGGTATGGCTGCAGTATTACCTGTGGTGTCTTGCTTGGTCACGAAGGATTCAGATGGAGTGACAGCTGCTGGTCGCGGTAATCGTCTCGCAATGCAGATCAGACATGACTGGAAATCTGCCAAAGCAGAAGGAACTTGAAAATCAGTTGTTACAACCACTGCTTGTGATTCAACACTTTAATTAAAGTACCACCACTGGGCTTGATTGCCACATCCTGCCCTGGAAGGGTTTACCCTGAGCAACCTCTGGCCCTTCAAAGCGAGTAAAGCCCTTCTAAACTCTCCCCAGTTTGCTGGAAAAGAGGTTTCCAGTGCTTGAAGAAATTAATTGTAAAGGCTTTTTGGATCAGGCAGTATGGTACAATAAAAGTCAGCACTAAAAGCCAGCAACTGTCAGCTTCAGGCAAAGCATTCGGTCATAAAACATCATAATTTATTCCTTCCAGTCGTGCTCTCCTGTGTAAACCACAATGGATTAATCCAGCTAATGTGCTGGAAAATAATAGCTGGGACATGGAGAGGAGAGTTAGGGCATTTGCAGGAGAGCAACAGCCTCCAGGGCACCGAGGGAACCCTTCCTGTCCCCAGTGCTTGGGCACTGATCTGCCTGCAGGCAGCTGACTAAGCCCCAAAATGTGTGGTGTGGCAGTGGTGAGGGTACAAGGTGTGTGACAGGCACGGGCATCCCTCTCCAGGAAGACATTGCAGCCACAGGGCTTTGGTGGATAATTAAATATTGCTCCTTCCTTAAGGAACACTAACTCTGGCTGAAGGGGATTGGCTTGGAGGGGAAAGCAGAATGAGAGGCTGCAGCAAACTTCAGGCATTTCCCCTGGGGCCTCCCCTCTGCCCAGCATCGTCTGTGGGGTGGTGGCCTCCTCCTTCCTGAACTACCATAGCCACTCTGCTCCTCCTCCTCCTGCCCTGTTTCCCACTGTATCCCCCCTCCTGTCTGTCCTGGTCCTTGCTTTGCCACAGAATCACAAAATCTTAGGGGTTGGAAGGGACTTCAAAAATCACCTAGTCCAGCCCCCCTGCCAGAGCAGGACCACCTAGAGTAGGTCACACAGGAACTCGTCCAGCTGGGTTTTGAATGTCTCCACAGAAGGAGATTCCACAACTCATCTGGGCAGCCTGTGCCAGTGCTCCCTCACCTGAACAGTGAAGAAGTTTTTCCTCATGTTTCTTTGTCCTTCTCCCGCTCCTGCCCTAGTTCTCACCTTGTCCTCCTCCTGTCTTCCCTCCACCTCCTCCTCCTGCCCTAGTTCCCACCTTCTCCTCCTCCTGCCCTGGTTGTCACCTTATCTTCATCTTGTCCACCCTGGTCCTCACCTTCTCCTCCTCTTCCTGCCCTGGTTCCCATCTTTTCCTCCTCCTGCCTGCCCCAATCCGCACCTCGTCCTCCTCCTGTCTGCCCTGGTTCCCACCTTGTCCTCCTCCTCTGGCCCTGATCCCCACCTTGTCCTCCTCCTCCTGCCTGTCCTGCCCTCCCCACCCCACACATAGGCTCTGAAGCAGAGGCGGCTTTCCCCTACCTTCTCCTTCCTCCTTGAAGGACTTGGGCTGGGAGACGGTGAAGCACTGCATCACCTCATAGCGCTGCCGCGCCTCCTGGTTCTCCGTGCCTGGCTCATCAGGCGGCCGGATCAGCATCCTGCAGCTGAACGTGTGGCTGTTGCGCCTGGTTGCTTCTTGAGGCCAAGGAACTCCATTCACTGGGGCATGGAGAAAGGAGGAGAAGAGTTAGAAGCTGCGTTGTGCACACTTTCTCTCCAGAAGCTCTTGGACAAGGGAACAGAAGGAAAAGCGCCACCATGGGGAGGGAACACAGCTCATTGCCCAGGTCAGAGATGAGTCAAGAGCAGAGCCAATGGCAGAGCCCTCCCCACCAGCCCTCAGGACTACTTCAGAACTGCTGAAGATGCCATAGAATCCCCAAATGGTGGGTGTTGGCAGGGCCCTGCAGAGCTCATCCACCCCAAGCCCCTGCTCAAGCAGGTTCCCCTCCATCAGGGGGTACAGGAACGTGTCCAAGTAGGTTTGGAAACCTCCTGAGAAGGAGCCTCCACACCCTCCCTGGGTAGCCTGGGCCAGGGCTCCCTCTTCTGAACATTGAAGAAGTTTTTCCTTGTGTTTAAGTAGAACAGCCCTAGGAGGACCTACAAACCCAAATGAGATCAGCATGCCGTTGTCAGAGTCATCTTGCTGCCGTCTATAAATTGCTCCTTCCATTGACAGTAGGTACTATTGTCTCCATCTTATAGGCAGGGGAACTGAGGCACAGGTTCCCTAGGTCAGTCCCATAGGTTGGGAAGAGTCCTGCCTATTGCTGTTGTACTTGAAAACTCCCCATTGTGATGCTCCCAGGACTTTTCCAGCAAGTCCAGCTGAGCATCTCCATTAAAATGGGTTTTTTTCTTTGCTTCCTCCCCATTTTTGAGGTAAATCATCAGCCATACCTTCTGACACATCAGCAACAAAAACCTTCTCCTTTGATTTTTTTTGATAACCTGTCCTTTCCAAAAACCTCTGGGCATCAGCTGAAACGTTTTGCTAACCCTCTACAACCTCTTTGTGGATATTTGTTTTCAACACATGATTTTGCCACCAGCAGATTATGAAGCTTTACTACAACCTGATGGACAAGAGCTGCTGAGTAGCTTGCAACATACAAGGGAAGACAAAATACCCAGCCCTAAACTGGGTGACAGTAGGGAAAAGGTGATGCCTGAACCTTTCTGGGTTCAGTCTGATGAATGTCCATACATTTAAGTGGTTTAAGACATCATTGTATTTACCCAGAAGAAAAGTGTGGATTTCAACAAAAAATGTATTTTTAGTCGAGCTACTTGGAAAAGACTCATCATTTGTGTTCCTTCAAAGGTGTGAGAGGATGAGGGACCTCATGCATGCCAGCACCCCAGAGCATTCTCACCTCCAGTCAATGAAAAAATCTTCTGCACTGTTGTTCCAACACCCTACACAAACCCTGATCCCATGATACTTCCTCTCATCCTCACAACCGTGTGTCTTCCTGCTGTAGAGGACCACCACAAGCTCACTACTTTCACAGGGACCTCTACTTGCTCCCCAAGGTGCAGCACATGCCTGTACTGGAGCTCTTACTGGACAACCCTCCTCCAGCTGGGAGGGCATTCCAAATGAAGTGGAAGAATGGCTCAATCCCTCCAAATCAACACCTCGAAATCCTCCTAATTTCCCTGAAGCTCCTATGTCTGCCTCTCACTTTTGACATAAAGTGAGTCAAAGTTGAAGGCAAAAGTTTTCTTAGTGGAGAAAGACAAAGGGAAAGTGACTTAGAAGAGAATCAAATAATTGTTTTGGTTGGAAAAGACCTTGAAGATCCTCAAGTCCAACTCCTCCCCTCACAGTGCCAAGCCCACCACTAACCCATGTCCCTCAGCACCTCAGCTACACGGCTCTACAATAGCTCCAGGGATGGGGACTCCACCAGCTCCCTGGGCAGCCCAATCCAGTGCTTTAAAACCCTCTTGGTGAAAACTGTTGCCTTGAATGTTGTCATCCACAAGCTGTTTATTCAAAAAATTAATATTGATATCTTGTTGGTAGGATGTATTTCACTAGGCAGGATTTTATGGATTATTATCTGGCTTGGGTGTATCTCTGAATTTCACAATGTAAAAAGGAACAACATATAGACTGGAGAAGAGAAGGCTGAGGGGGCACCTCATCAATGCTTAGAAATCCCTAAAGGGTGGGTGTGGAGAGGATGGGGCCAGTGTTTGTTGTGTGGTGGCCAGTGCCAGGACAGGGGGTAACAGGCACAAGCTGGAACCCAGCAAGTGCCACTGGCACAGGAGGAGAAACCTGTTTGGTGTTGAGGTGAGGGAGCCCTGGCCCAGGCTGCCCAGGGAGGGTGTGGAGGCTCCTTCTCAGGAGGTTTCCAAACCTGCCTGGACACGTTCCTGTGCCCCCTGATTGAGGGGAACCTGCTTTAGCGGGGGCTTGGGCTGGGTGAACTCTGCAGGGCCCTGACAACCCCCAGCACTCTGGATTCTGTGATATAAATAATATATATCCAAAACAACAGAAGATCAGCTTCACCAGAGATGGAGCAGCATTTTGGACAGTGCTTTCCAAGCACCAGGTGACAAAAATAAACCCACCACGAGGGTTTTCTTACCTAGAGACTTTGGCAACAAGTTCTTGACGAACTCAGCGTGATCCCCCACGTGCAAGATGCTGTAGACACTGGTGTTCATGAGCTCCTCCTGGTTATAACCCAGGTAGCTGGTCACATTCTCGGAGACAAAGACTATTCTCCCTTCGCGGTTCACAACGAAGAAGAAGCCATCTAAGGCCTGCAAGGGAAATAAACCCAGGCAATGTGGAGGCAGGATGTTCCTTGGGCAGCCTTCCTCTGTGTCTCACACCTTGGCTTCATCCCCACTTTATATTACAGCAGTGATCAAATAACAGCAGCACTTGCTTAAATACATATTCAGGTCTGCAACACTGTCTGCTAAGGACATCCCTGCCACTAAGGATAGTGCCAGCAGAGGAGAAACAATCCTCTTCCAAAGGCCAGAGCAGTCAGCAAGGCTCTAATTTGGCAAGCCACTGAAATTAAGCATATGCCCAATTTGCTTAATTACAGCCCCAAAATGACAGAGCCTTTGCGTTGTGCAGAATAACCCTTTTTTTCATGCCTTTAGGATGTAAGTGGCAAATTCATCCCTGCAATCAAACGGAGGAAGACAAGCACAACCCAGACCAAATCATACAACACACGGAGATCTTCCTTTTTTAATAAGGATACCACCAATGTCTTTAATTCACCACTATGGTACAGGGGGTAAAAACTTTGTAGTGCTATGAAAAACCCAGACAGAGCCCAGCACTTGTATGAGGGGCCCGTGAGAGGGCTGATATCTGATTTACACTCTTCCAAGTATGCATCACTTAAAATGTTTCATCCAGGTGGGATTTGGTTTTCCTGGAGTCTAATTCCTACTTATCCTGCTCATCAAGAGCAAGTTCTGGTGGACTGTGATCCTGCAACTAGATCTGGCCATATCCTGAAATGGGAGGTGGGGCAGGGACAGGAGAAACTTTTGATGCATCAAAATTGGTACCCATGGCATCGCCCTCTCCTCCCTGTCCTCCCATTGCCCATGCCAGCAGAGAGTTCCTCTGATGGAGAACATCCAGGTTTTAGTTAATACAGTTTCTGAAAATGAGGTTTTGCTGTAGAGCAACGTTAAGTGCAAAAAAAAAAAAAAAAACCCAACAAGGAAGCATTAAAAAAGAAAAAAGAAAAGAAGAAAGAAATCTTTTGTCAAAATGGATCTGGCAGATTGGCTGCAGTTTTCCTTATTCTCAACTGTTGCCAAGACAACCAGCCTTTGCACTTCGGGTGTCCCAAAAAAAGACTTAGGCTGGATGGTAAACCCCACCTGGATCCTTCTCTCCCAGTGATGCTGCTTTTGAGGGGCTGAAGGAGCAGGGAAGGGCAGGGGAGCTCTGAGGCACAGCCCAGGGAGACCCACATTTCCCCCATTCCTCCAGCAGCCTCACTGGGTATTTATCCACGGTTTAAAGATTAAATTACCTTATCAGCACAATTGCTTATGGAGGTCAAGCCCAAACAACAGGTCAAGAGGCAAAAAACCTTCTTAAAAATGAACAAGCTGGTTTTTAATGCACTTTTTAATCTTTGTCTTTCCACATTTAAAAAACGTGCCTGAGCTCAGGGCACCCAGAAGCTGGAATTCATTTGGGGAATGACTTTAGGCTGAAGATTTCAGCCTAAACCCATGAATTGCTTCTCACTGTCCATCTGCATGGCAAATAAACTCAGCATGGTAAGGGCCTGGCATCCTCAAAGTGCTTCGCACAGCCACGTGATGCCCTATAGCATGGGCACAGGTCAGGATCGGCAGCTTCACACATGAGGAGACTGATTAGGAAATTATTCCTCAGCCTGTGTAGATAATAACTGTAATCTAAACATGGATTTTAAATCAAATAATGCAGGGGAGGTTGTTTGCAAAGAAGCATCGACTGAGCAGTAACGCACCTCTGCCTTTGTCCTGCAGACAGGATGCATCAACACCTGACCCAAGCGCACTGGGTAATTTTGAATCCGGAGTTGGTTGATTTAATTAATTTCCTTTTTCTTGATAATAACCTCAGGTTGTCCAGGGCTGTTTCTGTCAGGGATATGCTGCTGTCCCTGATTCACCCCGAGGCACTTTGCAAGTCACCTGTTTCTCCGCTCTCACGGGTCTGTTGGCTCTGCCACTGCTCTCATAGGATGCCTTCTCCCAGTATAACATACATATTGGGTTTTGTTGAAGATTTGTCCTCTTTTCTTACATCACTTGATATTCCTATACTTGTTTCTAGCATACAACACATCCCTCAAAATCCACATGCCTTTCCCAGCCTAATTTCTAAGGACCCTCTGCATTTTTGCCTCTGTTAGACTGAGCACTCTGCACCTGAGCCACCAGCTTCCTCTTAACTCCATCCATGTGCTTCCAGCATTCCTTTTCTCATCTTTTCAACAAGTCAGTCCCTTCCTTTGATCTCAACTCCACTCCCATCCCTTTTGCATGAACTCTTCCATTGGCAGTCACCTCTTGCAGAGTTTTATTATTTTGAGCACCATCACTCTAGGGCTCCAGACCACTGTGATATGGGGAGGGATTAAACAGATGTAGTCAGTCTGTGTGGGTAGGTTTTGGCAACATGTGTCTACAGGAGTGGCTTCTCTAAGCAAAGAGCTGCTGGAAGCTTCCCCTGTATGTGACAGGGCCAGTGCCAGTCGGCTCTGAGATGGAGTCACCACTGGCCAAGGCTGAGCTCATCAGCAATGGAGGTAACACCTCTGGGATTGACAGGTTGGAGAAGGGGAAGAAGTGGCTGCACAGAGGCAAAACTGCAGCAGCAGAAGGGAGTGATAATGTGAGAACATCTCTGCAGACACCAAGGTCAGTGGAGAAGGAGGGAGAGGAGGTGCCTGGGCGCCAGAGCAGAGATTCCCCTGTGAGCTGTGGTGCAGCCCATGGTGAGGCAGCTGTGTCCTTGCAGCCATGGAGGCCACGGGGCAGCAGAGACCCACCTGAGCCCGGGGAGGACCCCACGCTGCAGCGGGTGGGTGCCCGAGGGAGGCTGAGACCCCGTGGGAAGCCCACACTGGAGCAAGTTCCTGGCAGGACCTGGGAACTCAGGGAGGGGGGAGCCCAGCCTGGAGCAGGTTTGCTGTCAGGACTTGTGACCCCGTGGGTCTTCTCTGTTTTGATTGATTGTTAATAAATCAACCCAATTCTCCCCAAGTTGAGTGTGTTTTGTGAATGCTGGTAACTGCTGAGTGATCTCCCTGTCCTTATCTCCACTTGTGAGTCCTTTGTTATATTTCTCTCTCCTCTGTCCAGTTGAGGAGGAGTGATAGAAGCACTTGGTGGGCAGCTGGCACCCAGCCAGGGTTAAAGCACCACAACAGGTCTTGAAAAGCAAGCAGGGCAGTGCAGAAGAGCTCCCCACAGCCTCTGAGTATCATTTCGCGATGCAGAAGAGGCCAAAAATGTGGATGGGGAGAGGAATCCTGAAACCCAGGTTGGGTTTTTGTCTCAAAAATGACACCACTTTTCACCTCCCAGCTATTGGGCTCCCAACAGGAACCGCAGAGTAAATCATTAGACTGTGTCATGTCAGCAATTACGCTCTTAGACTTAATTAAATGAATCAGATGAGGATGTTGCTTCCTTTTGCTCTCAGAATGTGTAATTTTATCAGGTGGTTTCAGTGCAAGAAGGCGGTGCTGGCCGTTCCCAGGGAGGAACCACCCAGCCTTGACCCAGCCCTAACCCCAACCACCCCCTGTGAAATTACGAGCTGAATGATTTAGGATTTGAAGTTTGTTTCTGAGGCCTGCTATATAATAACAGTCATATAATAACCTCCTCCACACAAGACAGTCCCGTCAGGTCCAACTCTGACTTTCTTCCTGAAACAGTTATTTGTGATTTACTGATATCAACCAACATGCAGAGTGCCCTCCTCATCCTCCCTGTTTTCCAGAGGACAGAAAGATTCAAATCTGTTGCAAACCATCCATCCACACTACCTAACCCACCTCCAAATGAGGCTGAGGGCTCAGTTTAATCCCCACTTAGAAGAAACTCAATATTTCAATATTAGGAAGCTAACCAGAACAGCTTTGACTTAAACAAGTTCCAAGCTTAGTTACAACGCACTTTCAAAAGGATTTGCTGAAGCAAAGGACTAAAATCAGTTTAGGCTTAGGACATGGTTGGGCTTAGAGTATCCTAACTATGTCCCCGTTGCCTTCGTTCTCTGCATTTTACTTTTGTGGTGCGCTGCTTTGGCAGCATCAGTCGCAACATTTTAGCACCTACCTCCAGAAGAAGAGGTCCCAGAGACTCCTTCTCAATTACTCCTTGGCTGCTGGATGAGATGTCGGACTTCTGGACTTCATCATCAGCTGTTTTCTCTGCAGCAAAGGAAATTAGATGTTTCAGCCAAAAGAAGCGTCATTTTACTACTGAATTATGACCAATAATAAACAAAATATTGACTGCTTGTCGTACAGGTGATGAATGATGTGTACCAAAGGACTCCAGCATTTTCATTTCATCTCTCAGCCCCATGAAGATATGTCATTTCTAATTATTTATTATTATAAAACGAAGGAACTAATTAGATCCCATTCTACTGTTAGCAGGAAGGAAAAACCCATCTTAATGAGAAGTCTGCAGAAAGAGGCATCCAAAGTCAACGTTTTGAAAAGGAAACGGTATATCCAGTTCAGCACAAGCTGCAGTATTTCATCTGGAACTTTCCAGGCAACACTTGAAGAAATAACTGCCGGGAGGAATTCACGTAGAACAGGCTGTGCCAAAGGAAACCTGATGGAGAAAAATAAAGCAGCTCCTACCACTGATGTGCAGGGAGCACCGTGGATGCTGGACAGCTGGGAGTCAGTGTGGCTGGGAGGAGAGCATCTGACGTGGAGTGGGTGATGCTGCTGGAGGAGTCCAGCCTGCCAGAAACTCACACTGTATTGCTGAATCATCCCTTTGGGAAAAAACAAAACAACCTACCCCAAACACCTAGAGAGGAGGGGTTGTTATTTCTCTTTCACTCCCCTGAAAGGTGCTAGCCACATCGCACAGCCACCCTGAGGGATCCAGGAGAAATCCAGCAGTGAAAGGCGGGTGGCAAGTGGGATGTGATAAAGCCAGTGATCACGGGTGAGTGAGCCACCATGATGCTGGTAGTCAGGGCTGTTCTGTTTTGCTCCTCCATATCCATGACTGTGTTTCCTCCGGGAAAGCTGAGAGGTTCTCTCAGCCTCTCTGGATGCAATTTGGGAATGATGGGAATCCCCATCTTGCAGGACATAATTGTGAATAAACCCTAATCTCTGGGAGCAACTCGGGAGGCTGTTAGTGTGAGCCCTGGCCAGGCAGGAAGGGCTGCAGCAAGTCTGATGAGGAGTGACTGAGGGAACTAGGGTTTTTTTTAGTTTGGAGAAGAGGAGGCTGGGGGGACACATGATCACTCTCTGCAACTACCTGACAGGAAGTTGTAGTGAGGTGAGAGTTGGTCTCTTATCTCTAGTAATGACTGAGAGGACTCCCTGCACATCCTGTTTCAAGGAAGAATCACAGTTTATCTCACTTGAACAACCTCTGAGAAGCGACACCTTCCTCCCACCCAGCTCTGCTGCATGTTGAAATCAAGGAGACGCATCTTACTGAGGAAGACACCCAAATCACAGGATCACACAGAATCCTAGGATGGTGGGGGTCGGAAGGGCTCTCCAGAGCTCTTCCAGTTCCATCCACTGCTAAAGCAGGTTCCCCTCGATCAGGAGGCTAAGGAACACGCCCCTCATCCCAGCACTGGCCACCACACAACAAAGACTGGCCCCATCCTTTCCACACCTGCCCTTTTGATATGCGTCGATGAAGTCCCCTCTCAGCCTTGTTTTCTTCAGGCTGAACAGCCCCAGGTCCCACAGGCTTTCCTCCTCACAGAGATGTTCCAATCCCCTCAGCATCTTGCTAGTCCCCCAGCTCTCAGTCAGGATTTGTTCTATCTGTTGTTTAAAAGATGTATGAGGCAAAAAAAAAAAAATCTACATCTGTAATTTCCCAAATGAGGAGCTTTGATTCTTAGTTAATTAAAATCAGAAGGAACAGACTCAGTGCACCCACAGATCAAGAATGTGGCAGAAAACTGTGCCTTTAATTAGTGCCTGCAACCAGGTTTATCAATCCAGTAAACTCAACAGGAAAAAAACCTAACCTGCCATAAAAATAAACTCGGGGGCTGAAGATGGGCACCAAGGGCAACTTCCAGTGGAGAAGGAAAAAATTGGTTTAAAAAGGCCACAAGAGGAGAAAAAGACAATGATCTTGATGCTGGAAAGCAGCAGGTAAAGGAAATCTAGAGCATAGAAATGGAAACACTTTTGAGTTTTTAAACAGTACTCAAGGCACAAGACATGTCTAGCACTATCTATCAGGTTAGGGCATGTTTGGGGAAAGCCTCTGAGCATCACCAGCTGCTGCTAGTGGTGGTGGCCTGGCCATCCCAGGAGATCAATAAGTGGAGGAAGATACAAACTCAACCGAGAGATTAAGTCAGTTTCCAAGGAAGACCATTGTACACAGCGGACAGGGCAGAGGCTTGGAGCACAATGGCTTCTTTGGAGATATCCTAAATCAAAATTCAAGCTGTGGAAGCTGAGATTTGCCCAATGCTCCCCTATTTATTGTCAGCATATTAACAAGGAGACAGATGCAGAAAACTCTAGCCCAGAGTCCTCCCTTCTTCACTTCCACAAATACCAGATTCCTCTAAAACACTGTATGGAAATCAGCAGCTCTTAGGTTGTGTAACTTTTTATTCTAGTAGGAGGAAGGAAATTATCTGATCTATGAATTTAAAAAGCTGTGGAAAAATACAATCTGTGAGATTCAGAGCTTGAAAATACCAGTGCAAGAAATAGAAAAGCAGATCTTGGCTTTCAGAGCTCAGCACAGCTCTTTCAGAGCCCTGTGCTCGCCTGCTTTACCAAGCCAATCTCCATTGTTTTTGAATGACCATGGAGCACAGGTGAGGACTGTGAGGATGGCCAGTGTCATTCCAGGCTTCACAAAGGCCAGTCAGTCTCACTTGGAAAGGTGATGGAACAGCTCATCCCGGATGCCATCTCTAAACACATGAAGGAAAAGATGGTTATCAGGGGGAGTCTACATGGATTTACCAAGGGGAAATCCTGCTTGACCGAGGAGGCGAGGGAGGAAAATCCTGCTTGACCAACTGGATAGCCTTCTCTGATGGCATGATTGGCTGGCTAGATGAGAGGAAAGCAGTGGATGTCATCCACCTAGACATCAGCAAGACCTTTGACACTGTCTGCCATAACATCCTCATCAAAAAGTTCAGGCAGTGTGGCTTGGATGAATGGACAGTGAGGTGGATCGAGAGCTGGCTGAATGACAGAGCCCAGAGGGTGGTGATGGCACCGAGTCCAATCACAGGCCTGTAGTCAGTGGAGTTCCCCAGGGGATGGTTCTAGGACCAGTCTTGTTCAACATCTTCATCAACGACCTGGATGAGGGAACAGAGTGACCCTCAGCAAGTTCCCTGATGGCACCAAACTGGGAGGACTGGCTGATTCACCAGAGACTGTGCTGCCATTCAGCCAGGTCTGGACAGGCTGAGAGTGGGGCAGAGAGGAACCTCCTGAGGTTCAGCAAGGGCAAGTGCAGAATCCTGCACCTGGGGAGGAACAAGCCCCTGCACCAGGACAGGCTGGGGGTGACCTGCTGGAGAGCAGCTCTGCAGAGAGAGACCTGGGAGTGCTGGTGGGCAGCAAATGAACATGAGCAGCAATGTGCCCTCGTGGGCAAGAAGGCCAGTGACATCCTGGGGGGCATGAAAAAGAGTGTGGGCAGCAAGTCAAGGGAGCTTCTCCTCTTCCTCCGCTCTGTCCTGCTGAGGCCTCACCTGGAGTCCTGTGTCCAGTTCTGGGCTCAAGAGAGACAGGGAACTGCTGGAGAGAGGCCAGTGCAGGGCTACCAAGATGCTGAGAGAATCACCAGTTGGTGATTCTGTGATTTGCACCATCCATCACAATGGTCTGTGAGTGAAGAGACTTAGAGTGCTCCTGAAATGTGTGCAACAACACAGGAGGGAGTGCCAGGAGACCAAGGTGAGATCCATCTCACGAAGTGTAGGACGGAGATGTTCCCACATGAGCTACACACCTCACGCTCCCCTTACAGCCAAAGCAGAGACAAAGACATTTTTAGAGAAGATTTGCCTGATCAATTTTAAATTCTTATTTTAAGATAGAGTCTCACTGGGTTTGTATCGAAGTTGGTGATTTCAAAGAAGCCTTTAAACCATATGAAAAAGACACAACAACCATAGGAAACCAACCATAGGAAAAGACACAACAAGCTGCTGTCTAATATTAACACAGAAGCTTGACTTACTCTTCCAGTTACCTGAAAAACAGCTTAACAGTGATGTTTCAAAACCAAGACAGCATCCCACAATATTTCAGTGCAATTTGCCACACAGAGCTGATGGTAGTTCACATCAGCAAAAGGGATACAGCCACCTCCACCACACTGGAGTCAGGAATTTCATTAGGTCTTTTAATAGACTTTTTCTTATTTTTTTAAACACATATCTACCCAGGAACAGGCACAACCAAGTGCCTCAGGACTATAAAATGCAAATAAATTAAGTCTTCTTTTAACTCATTTCATTATAAATTACAAAGAATATATTCCAGTGATGCCCTCATCCTAACCATCTTTTTAGACTTGATGATCTTAAATGTCCTTTCCATCCAAAATGGTTATATGATTCTGTGCAGTCCACTGAATGGCAACCTGTGACGTCCTTTCAAGTGAGGACCTGAGGGAGGATAGATATGTACTTCCCTTTCATGAGCCTAAGTCACAACTCTGCATTCACACTCCCATTTTTCATCTGAAGAAACCTGATGCATAACCACACACACTTCTTCAGCTTGCGCTGGTGTGGATTAAAAAGTTCGACATGTTCTGAGTCAAGATGCTGTTACACAATCATAGCATCCTCGAATGGTGAGGGTTGTCAGAGCACTGCTGAGTTCATCCAGACCAACAACCTGCCAAAGCAGGTTTCCCTCAATCAGGGGGCACGGGAACATGTCCAGGCAAGTTTTGAAACCTCCCGAGAAGGAGCCTTCACACTCTCCCCGGGCAGCCTGGGCCAGGGCTCCCTCACCTCAACACCAAGCAAGTTTCTCCTCCTGTGCCACTGGCACTTGCTGGGTTCCAGCTTGTGCCCGTTATCCCTTGTCCTGGCATTGGCCACCACACAACGAACACTGGCCCCATCCTCTCCACACCCACCCTTTAGGGATTTCTTAGCATCAGTGAGGGACTCCTCCTCAGCCTTCTTGTCTCCAGGCTGAACAGCCCCAGGTCCTGCAGCTTTTCCTCCTCACAGAGATGTTCCAGTCCCATCAGCATCTTGGTAGCCCTGCACTGGCCTCTCTCCAGCAGTTCCCCGTCTCTCTGGAACTGGGCAGCCCAGAACTGGGACATGCCATATGAATGCGCTCAACCCCAAAGGCATCAGGTTTAGCTTCAAACAATGCTGCTTTCACACATCATGGTGGTTCACCAGCTGGTAGCTCCCTCCTGAAGGACTCCAGATGGAGTGCAAGAGCACATCTGTCCATGCCCCAAGGCAAAGGGCATCGTGCTCCAGTAGTGTACGACAACGTTAGACTAAAACCAAGACACTGGTCCTTGTTCTGACCAGCAAACATCAGTCTCTTTGGCAAAGTTTATGTTGGAAATTCTATTTTTCTGTTTCTGATAAAATCCTTGTTCAAAGCAAAGAGAGCAGAGCAAAGCGTGCTGCCACTACAACAGAAGGAAAGGGGTATTTCTTTCTGTCTTCACACCTTTTAGAGTTAAACATTAATGGTGTCGAGATGTTTTAAATAAAAAAGGCTGGTTGTCTGAACAATGTCAGGAAAAATTATACGGTGCTGAGTGAATGCAAAATTAATGAGTGCTGAATGCTGACAGGAGAGAACAGGCAGAAGGAGCTGAGACTTTTTTATAGTCAATGTTGAAGCAGGTAGAACATCTCCATCTTGCTGGGGGAAGGAATAAAGGGAGAAGAAAAAAAACCCACCTTTTATCTCAAATCCAAAAAAATTTAATTTGCTCAAAAACTGTGTCAACTCTGCACAGCCAAATCGGCAGAGATGAGAAAGGGCCACAAGTAGCTGCCCTCCACACTTTAATTCAGCCCTGGTACAGCCTTCACTCTCCTCCTGCAGGCTTAATATACATTGCTGTGCCATTTTAATGATCCAACTTGATTCATTTTGCAAAGAATTAGCCTGTCTTTTCTCCAGACACAGCATTTTGAAGGCCTGGTACGTCACATGCTAAAGTCCATGAGAAGTTACTATTAAAAATTCACTCATGTCAATCGTTGAACCAGCTTTATGCTCAAGTTGCACAGGCAAATATGTGAGCTGCAGCGGGAAAGAGATGCAGACAATGCAGAGCTCGAGCGTGGTGAAGGGGGAGCTGAGGGAGCAGCACTTCCCCCCCACTCCTCCAAACCCCACTTCCTCGTGCCTCCCATCTGTCTCTCCTCGGCTGCAAAGGGAGAGCTGTCAATCTGAGCTAGTGAGGAGATCAATTTGCTTTTCCTGCTACACCAAAGGGATCTATTGGAGGTAAAGGCAGATTTTGTGGTGTAAAAAGACTGAGAGGTGGCTGGAACGCTGATGTGTATGTGAGTGTGGTCCGTAGGTGCAAGTGCAGCTACAGGCCACGAGATGCCCCTGGGTAATATGGAGTGGACAGGAGCAAGTCATGTGGTATGGGAAGCCACCCAGGGAAGATGAGACTTGTGGTATGGGAAGCTACCTAAAGAAGATGGAGCCTCCTGGTATGGGAAGCCACCCAGAGGAGACAGATCAAGCAACACAAGTGAAGACTGCTTTTTGTCACTCTACACAGAGCCTATTCAGGAGAACCTCAACTCCAAAAGGAACTTCCAGTACCACCATTACCTGCAGAACTGTGGGTGCAGCACCAGATGCTGGATGTTTGCAGTGGGTGCATGAATGTACAGCTCCCTGTCCTGAAGCAGGTGGGTGCCCGGGAGAGTTCAGAGCAAGGCTGAATATACAAACACCTGACAGGAGGTGGTAGTGAAGTGGGGTTTGGTTTATTCTTCCCAGTAATGAATGACAGGACAAGAGGAAATGGCCTCAAGTTGCCCCAGGGGAGGTTTAGATTGTAGCTGAGGAAGAACTTTTTCCCTGAGAGGGTTGTCAGCCCCTGCCCCAGGCTGCCCAGGGAGCTGGTGGAGTCCCCATCCCTGGAGCTATTGCAAAGCCGTGTAGCTGAGGTGCTGAGGGACATGGGTTAGTGATGGGCTTGGCAGCATGAGAGGTGAAGGGTCTGACTCGAGGATCTTAAAGGTCTTTTCCAATCAAAACAATTCTGTGATTCTATGATTTAAATATCTATTCTCTGTTTTCTTCCCAGGAAATCCCAGAGAGACTCATGCAACTGGGTTCTGCAAACTAGGGCCAGGATGCAGCTATTTGTCAACTACTTTTTGAAGAACCATAATAATTATTCCAAACTTTAGGACGGTCCAAACTATATCCTGCTCCCGTAAGAAACTACTCACACACGTAATTCACTGCAGCTGCACCAAACCCAGGGTGAACATCAGCCTGAGGAACCCGACTTTGGCTTTCATCAATCCCACTCATCGTAACACGATTTAAAGGGTCGTTAGCTGAGACTGGAGGTCCAATGAGTTAATGAAAACCTGTCATGAAAGAGGATCTTCCTGAACAGAATTGCCAGAAGGATCATTGAGGAATATCACTTTATACGACCCAAATGTTGTAATTGGCTCTCTGCGAGAGCTCTTGACATTGTCTCTCTATGTTGGCTCTGCTGAAGTTTGAAGTACCCCCAAACACCCCACATTGAAATCATGGGGCTCTGGAGACACTGGGCACAGGGGAATACAGAGGCCTCAGAGGGAAGGAGACAGCTCCTGCATCTCTCACCCTCATATCCCAGTGAGTTTGTTTGCTTTGCCCAACCATACTGCTTGGCATAACAAAAGCTATTTTCTCCCTGTACAAATCTCCCTTCATTTCCTCTGACCACAGAAGTGTTAGGAGGATTAAAGTCTCTAAAAGTTTGTTCAGGAGAAAATCTGAAATGGAAACAGAAGGACTTGCATGGCTGACTCTAAGCTTGGGTTTGGTTTGGTTTTGGATTTTTTTTTTCCCGTAAAAAAGAGTTTTATTGTGCTACTTCTTGCTTCTTAGGCATGGTAATGCTTGCACTGCTGGGTGCTCTGAGGAGTCAATAGTTGACTGGGGTGACTTTCCCTCTGAACCCCCTCTATTTAACAGGAGACTTGATGAGATGGTCCCATCATGGCTGCTTGAAGAGAGGTGGGACAGATGCCCATTGTCTTGCTCCTGCACTCAAAGAGCTGCCAGCTCACAGGATGAATGAACCTCTTTCTGATCATCAACTAAACAAACCAAGGTCCAGAGCAGAGAGAGGACAAGCTCAGAGGAGGCAAATTCACTGGGGCTATTATCCTGGGAGAAGAAGAATCTTAAAATACGTTTGCCCATTTCTATGAACTGGTAAGGTGGGCCAGCAAAAGTGTTTTCAAAGAAAGGGTTGGGTTTTTTTTCCTCCTTTCTTCCTGCTGCTTGTAAAAATGAGATGGAATCAAGGAGAAAAAGAGAAAAGAGGGTAAAAAAAAAGCTAATCTGGCATAGCAGAAGGCAAGAGGAGGAGTGATTCCTACAGGTGGTTTATGACTCTCTGCATGATCCACATGCCTGTTACATCCTATCAGGTCCTCTTCTAACGGTGAGGTGCTAAAGGATTTATTAGTTCTTGACAGTGTGAGATGTTTAAAAGCTTGAGGATGTAATAACCAAATGTTCACTTGTTAAAATAAAGGCACCGTTTGGAGCGGTCTGTGCAATTCTTAGCAGCTTCCCCTTCCCCTTGCTCTATATTTAAGCTGCCAGCTAGATTAAAACTGTCAGAGCAGGGATGAGAATTTTATTGACATGCTTTGTAGGTGGTACAGCTCCATAAAATAAACATATACAGAGGATGCTCCCTGGCGTTGCTGCACAGGCAGAGATTTTTATAGTATTGACCTGGGGGAGTTTGTATCTGAAATCAATCCCTGATATAAAACAGATTCCAGAGGATATGGAGAGACAGCCTTCACAAACGTCTGTGGAGAGCGTGGGCAGGGCTGCAATCCGTTTAACATTTCACATGGAAACCAAACTGCGCAGAACAGGAGGGTGTGAAAATCCCCAAACCTGCTCCAACAAAATCTTCACCCCTTATGTGTGAGCCACAATTAATTCCTCTGATAACAGGCAAGTTTTCATCCCCTGCAGGGAGCAGGATGGGGCGTTGAGCAGGGGACCCATACAGATGCTCAGGAAGCAAAGCGAGGACCCTTGCCCCGGCTTTACCGCTGCTCTGGTCAAA
This sequence comes from Colius striatus, assembly GCF_028858725.1. NCBI lineage: Eukaryota > Metazoa > Chordata > Aves > Coliiformes > Coliidae > Colius > Colius striatus. The sequence continues at coordinate 46,365,412 of NC_084760.1, read as the reverse complement.
GATCCATCTCTCAAAGTATTTTTCAAAGTCAAAGTGTTCAGATTTACAGAGATGAAGGCTAGCAGAGATCACTAGATTGGCCAGTCCGACCTCCTGAATATCACAGAGACATCAAATTTCACCCAATTCCACCACCACAAACTCTGAACTTCTATTTGGCCAAAACCTGACGCAACCCACTGCTTCCCTTGGCAGCTGGTTCCCAGAGCAATCACCCTCCCAGTTGTAGCTCTGGGCCCGAGTCCTAATTTGTTTTTGTCTGGCCTGGACTTTGAGTCATTCTCTGTTATGTTGGATTTTAAAACTTCTTTAGTAGCCAGCATTTTCCATTCTTGTTAGTGTTTATAGTGTCATCACCATGTCCCCACTCTTTTTTTTCTCCCCCAGGATACACTCAACAGAGCCCTTCAACCTTCCAAGCTCCAAGACATTTTCTCCAACCCCTGGCTCATTTCTGTGGCTTTCCTCCTCTTTGTCTACTCTGGATTTTGCAATCTCCTTCCAGGACAGATACCATGTCTGAGCTTCAGTTTTGTCCCACCAACTCCACACACACATAACATCACCAAAGAAAAGCCCGTCTCGCTTTTCATCACATCCCATGGACTGCCTTCACTTCCAGGATCTCCAGATCTTCTTGGAAAGCACCATTTCACAGTATACCATCCATTCAGCAGTCCTGTAAGTCCATGCTACATTGGTCTAGCATTGGTCTACATAATTTTGTGTGTCCTTCCATAATCATGAAGATGTTGAGTAGCATCAAGATCTAGCAAAAATTCCTAAAAAGCTCCATGAAACTAAATTTTGAGCATAAAGATGTCAGGGGAGGTCACCAGTGGTGTTCCTCTGGCTCCTGAGGTAAGGCAGTCATGCAGAGAGAAAATGCACACCTTGAGGGTGGGCTGACCTGCTCACATGAAAGAGAACAAAAAGGTAGAAAAAATACCTAATTGTTCTGCTGAACTGTGCTGTTTTCTCCCACTTTCTACCACTCGGAAGTCACACACTCATCAAACAAGAACACAGGCTTTGGCTAAAAGCTAAGGATGGCTTAATAGAAGTGACAAGAGTAGACAACCATTACCTCCAGCATACTAGGGATGGTACCAGCAACAACCTAACACTACTGGTAAGATCTTGTAAGGAAAAGCATGACAGTCTGGGACAACTCACTCGAGAAAAATGAAGTTCAGCTGGAAGAAGTCCAGAAAAGAGCTGTTGGGTTGATTAAAGGAAAGGCATAGCTGACACCAAGATCCTAGGAGAGTTCGGGTTGTTGAACAAGTCAAGTGAAGTTAGAGAACAACAGTTTCATAAAAATATATTAGGGAAGGGTGGTAATTACCAAACAGAAGAATAAATCAAATTAAAGGGCAAAGCTGGTACAGAAGTGATCCAAAACTCATTTCCACCAAAACCAAGTAGGTGGTTTCATCCTCTTCAGGATTTCAGGATTCCTAGAAGGATGAAGTTAAACAGTTAAAAGTATTGTATCTGTTTATACTGTTTACCTTGGACCAGCCTCATACTTGAGGGCATTCAGTGGGCACCTACATAAGCCAAGGAGGAATTCCCCCTTCCTGCTGATCTGACCTCCAGGGTTTGTTTCTCTGTAGCCCTCTAACATATGGGGAAAAATTGGCTGCTGAGGTGGGACGAAAACAGTGTGCATCCCTCCCTCTAGCAGCATGAGTAACTCCATCAGAGTTAATTTAACCACCAGATTTGGGATGAAGAAAGAGTTTTCCTCCCCCAGCACCTGGAAACACCCTGCAACAGCACTTCTGGCCAAGAAGGTCCTTACTGAGCTCAGGGACAGAGGTAGGAGAACCCAGAGTCTACAAAACACAACTCTAAGGCAAAAGTAAAGATCCCCTTTTCTGACCTCCCTTGAAGCAAACAAAATCAGTATAACTCCAATAAAGTCAATGCATTTAAAGAGGAGACCACAGCACCAGACTGACAGTTGTAGCCTGAAGAGATTCCAATCTCATTTTAGATTTGACACAAACCTTAATGTGGTTTTCATTAATTAATTTTAAAAAATCCTTTAATGAATGTAAACCCCTTAAAGCAGTTTTCATTTACTCCATTTCCAGGAGACATTTCCACTCACATTGCTTCTCAGATGCCACTTTGCTGCTGCTTTTGTTCTTCAGTCAAACCTCAAATGTTACACCTAAACTTCTGTTTATAATACATGGTTGACCATGAGAGTTGGGATGCTCTGAGCTCAGGCTGTTTCTTGAGCCTTCACTTTAAAAATCTTCCAAGTTATGAGGTTTCCATCTCTCAGATCACAAAATTCCCAAATGCTGGGATTGGCAGGGCCCTGCAGAGCTCATCCAGCCCAACCACCTGCTAAAGCACATTCCCCTCCATCAGGGGGCACAGGAACGTGTCCAGGCGGGTTTGGAAACTTCCCAAGAAGGAGCCTCCACACCCTCCCTGGGCAGCCTGGGCCAGGGCTCCCTCACCTCAACTCCAAACAAGTTTCTCCTCCCGTGCCAGTGGCACTTGCTGGGTTCCAGCTTGTGCCTGTTACCCCTTGTCCTGGCACTGGCCACCACACAACGAACACTGGCCTCATTCTCCTGACATACACCCTTCAAGTAATTACAAGTGTTGATGAGGTCCCCTCTCAGCCTTCTCTTCACCAGGCTAAACATCCCCAGATCCCACAGCTTTTCCTCCTCAGAGAGCATCTTGGTAGCACTGCACTGACTTCTCTCCAGCAATTCCCTGTCTCTCTTGAACTAGGGAGTCATCTCTTTTCTGACTAGGCAAAACTCTACAACTTTTTTCTTACACTGCATGAAAGTGTCCTCTTGTGGGACCACTGAAGGACCTCTGTGTTTACCCAGCACAAAGAACTACCAAAAAGTACACTTGAATTCTCTGAATCTAATAGTTTATCTTCATTTCTGCCTGCAAAGCAGCAGTGACAGTGTGCTCCCAACCTGCCTGGGCCAGCTCTCCAGGCCACAGAGGAAGCTCAGACGTGATGAGATCTGATGTGGAAATGTAGCAAGACATGCCTGGGGTCCAGAGTGCCCCCTGATCTCTCCCTTGGCTCTCTTGATGGTGACTGGTACTTGGTAGAGCAGTCACTGGCTTCTGTTTTCAGCATGCTCCATCCCCATGGCCAACCTGGGCACCACATCTAGGAGACTGTCACATCCTGTGTCCAGTTTTGGGATCCCAGTGTAAGACAAACTGGAGCACATTCAGTGCAGGCCACCAAGATGGCCAGGGCTGGAGCACTGATCCCGAGACCAGAGGCTGAGGGAAGGGGTTTCCTCAGCCTTGAGAAGAGGGGGCTTTGTGGCACCTGCCAGCAGCCTGGCCATGCCCACAAGAGGTTATGGAGGTGATGGAGTAAGGTTCTTCACAGCGATGCATGGTGAGAAGCAATGGGTGCAAGTGAAGCGAGAGATGTTCAGGTGGGATAGGAGGAAAACCTTGTTCACTGTGAAGCCAGTTGAGTGTTGGAGCAGACTGTCCAGGGCATTTCTGCTTCTCTGTCCTTGGAGGCGTCTGAATACCAACCAGGTAAGACCCTCAGCAACCTGGGCTGATCCCAGAGCTGACTTTACTTTGTGATCATTTGCCAAATAACACTATCAGAAAAGGGAATAAGCTTTATGGAAATGAGATGGTCGCAGCTGGACAGATTGCCGGTGCCCAGGTAAAATGTTAGACTTCTCCAAGAGGATACTGGATTCCAACACAGGGAGAGGGAAGAGTTGAAGTGAAACAGCATGCAAAAACATGAAATGCAAAAAATAATGCAAACATAAACAAGGCAGAGCAGACATCATGCAGAAAGCACTTTCCCCTTGTGGCACAGAGGTAGCAGCTCCAAGAACCTGAGCAGTTTAATCAGAAACTGGAAATACTGCCCGTGATTCAATGCATGTCAAGAAAGATGCATTCAAATTGGTGTTGGTGAAAGAAGGACATGTAGACAATTTAGGAGGATCCTAAACAGGAAAAAAAATACCCTGAAGAATTTAATTACATTATCCTGGCAAAACAAAGCCAAGCAAGGGGGCAAGTCCCAAAGGCTCCTTCCACTCCTGCACTGGAGATGTCCATCTCCTTTGCAGACTCAGTAACATAGACTCAAGCCATATATTTCCTTAAAGCTTATGAAAGTCCCTGTGGATCTCTGACCATAAGTGCTGTGGACACACACACTGTGGACTGAGGATAATGTGGGAGGCTGGACCTGGGCAGAAGAAACCAGCTGAAAGGCTTTAATTGCTCTGCACTGGGTTCCTCTGCTTTGGGATAAAGCTCACCAAGGGCGCCTCAGCTCTGCGATTCGCTTCCACATACTGCACGCAATTACTCGCTTTGTGGTTTTATGGGAGTAATTATATGATCTTTAATAATGTACCACATCACTTGTCTGCCAGGACAAGAAGGGGCTCTTAACTCAGTGCCTTAGGACAAAGTCTCCTCCTCTCGTCCTCCCAAAACCTTATGCCACCATCACAGGCTGTGGGAGAAGCCTCTTCCCCACCACTAAACACAAAGTCAAGGCTTTTTTTCTCTCTTTTTAAAGCTCACCACGTGTTGGTATTCTCAAGCTCAAACAGAAACACAGTATTCATTTTGAAAAGTCTTCCATACATCCCACTGAGGACCCAGGACCTCACTGTGTTAGAAGCTGTACATATATATCACAAAATAAATCCAGGGCCAAATCCAAGCATATGACAAGACAGCAGGGAAACTTAATTAAAGGAAAGTCACTGACAGCCCACTGATTGTATGCAACAGAGCAGACAAAATCAATAATTATTTCATGCACTTCATTTAATGAACCTACTGTATTTACCAAAAAGGAAAATTATTTCCTCAAGTAAGGAAGTGGTCTTAAATTAAGAGTCCCCTTCTTTTTGGGTTGCTGTGTCGTAGGGAACAAAGAAGCACAAACTTCCCTGAAAGAGTCCATCTTATTATGACCATGCTTCAGGAAAAAAACAAAGCTATCAGGAGGACACAACTGCTCCATGGCTTTGTTGGACCCAAAAGAGCGCACCTCCATGCAGCAGAAGAACAAGTTGTGGAGAGAACAGAAGAGACAGAAATGTTCTTATATCTGAAATCCCTGAAAATTATTAAAGACTCAAGAAGTACCCTTCTCTCTCTCCATGCCCAAAGCAATTCAACTTCAAAAATGAAGGTCATCTTTGCAGGTTAACACAGTAACGTTTGGAAAAAAGCTGATTCTTTGCCTAGTGCCCTTTTCAAACATACTGAAATCAGGTCACTATTCTGTAGCATTATTGCAGAATAAAACTGCATTAAGAAAGATCTAGATTTTTTTATCTTTTACGCTTATAAGAGTACATTCAGCAGCTCCACCACAGAAAAGCCAGGCTACACTGGGGCTGAAGGTGTCACACAACGGGTCATATGCCCCTCTGTCAACAGAAGAAGCCTTGCAGTGCAAAGGCAAGAGCTGACTCGGAGCCCTTCATAAGACAAGTAATATAAATCAAAGCAAACTCGGAATAAATCCTTTCTTTTGGCAACTACAGAGGAAATCTGGGGCTTTTGGACCTTGCAGGACCAGAAAGTCATGAGCATCAAACTGCTGAGTCTTGCAGAAGCTGAACATACGGCAGCACAGCGTGAGCCACTGCCGGCAGGTGGCCATGGGAAGGATGGAGGAAGGAGAGCCCTTGGCCACGGTGGTGGTGAAGTCACTTGTGATGCCTTAGGAGAGGTTTCAAGGCCTGTTTGAGTTTGCAATGAAAAGCGCAATCCTATTTGATTCATTCTGTTAAGGTGCTGCGTTTATACTCCTGCTCTAGAAGGCGACTAATGGAGAAGGCTTTTGGGAAAAGACGTGGTGTCTTCAGCTTTTCTGTTTTTCTGTTGTCTCCAGTGCCAGGACAAGGGGTAATGGGTGAAAGCTGGAACACAAAAAGTTCCACTTAAACACAAGGAGAAACTCCTTTGTTGATTACGTGAAGGAGCCCTGGCTCAGGCTGCCCAGGGAGGGTGTGGAGGCTCCTTCTCGGGAGGTTTCCAAACCCGCCTGGACACATTCCTGTGCCCCCTGATGGAGAGGAACCTGCCTGAGCAGAGGGTTGGGCTGGATGAGCTCTGCAGGGCCCTGCCAACCCCCACCATTCAGTGATTCTGTGATTCAATGAAAAGGAAATACTTTTCTGGAGCCAAAGTGCCACTGCAGAGTCTGGTGTGACAGGCACATTGGAAGCCAAGCCTGTGCTTCTCCTCGGTGCAGGGGTGACCCTCACCTTTATAGGGTAGGCATCAAGTATTACATCATTTTACAGAAAAGGAACAAAACAAGTGTGATCTGTGCATCAACACAGCTTTTCCAATACCTCTGCCCATTTTTGTACTCTTCTGTATGACCAAGACACATTATTTTTACATTTGCAGCTATACATCAGTTGTCTTCCCAGTGGTAATGAAGCCTTCTCCCTTCCTATAGCCTGACTCCATCACAGCTCCACCACACTGCCCTGATGGTTTCTTCCAAAAGCCTTCATGTCACCTCTGCCTACCTTACAAGCCAGAGACACACCTCGAGCAGTGAAGCTGTCCAGCTTGCCTCCATCCCTGGGGTTTTGACTGCCGCTGCACTGCTCTGAATTCAAATGACTAGCTCAGCTCCATGTGATGGATGGACACCAAGTCTGTCTCACAGCAACGCCCCACAGCAGAGGACCCACCCCAGGAGAACACCTATGGCATTCCTGTTCTGGACATGAGGCCAATTCGAAAGCAAAAGGAAGGCAGGTCCACATGGATGGACTTCTGCTCCATGAAGCCCAGGCAGGATGCTCCAGAGAGATCTTCTTACTGAACTCCACACCTCTCAGGAGACATTGGTGGCCTTTTCACCTCCTTCCCCAGCAAGCAACTGCATGCAGGCACAGTTCAGGGCTCCAACACTCAAATCAAACTTGAAAAAAAACTTTTGTGGGATGGACAAAGGCTGAAAAATTCACTGTCTACCCTCTTCCTCCGCTGTGTTTATTGCTGTCCTGGCAGATGAATTTCAGGTTGCTGCCACAGCCGCAAACCGCTTGTTCTGCCAACTGTACATTACTAACATTGGAAGGTGTCCAGACCTAGGAATCTTTTCTAAAAGCATTTGCTTCATACTTTAAATAGCAGCCCAGCAGGCAGGGGGATGGGAGGGAGGGCTCAGCCCCTGCGTGCAATCCATCTGCAAGATTCTGCCATCTCCTCCACCCCTAAAGCCAAGGATGTCCCGTGGCGGAGGTTCAGGAGTAGGGGAAAGATGATGGGATGTGACCTCCAAACCCTTCAGGGCTGCAGCAGGGAGGATGTCCCCGGGACGTCCCTGCTCCCACCAGGCTGCCACCTGCCTCTTTCCAATCTCCCCAGCTCCACGCCTGGCATGTTTTCCAAATTGAATTAATAATAAGACATTGGTTGGGGTATTTTTTTTAATCACTGAAATCTGCTCTGCTACAAGGTTTAGCATCGTTTTCCCTGGTGCTTACTGGTTTTGCCTGTGATTGGGCTGAACAACATCATTTGCTGGGATTTCTGTGATTTGCTGGGTTGTCCTGAGCATGCTGTAACACGACACTGCAAAGTCCAAACTCCTCAGCTCCTCTCTTACATGAAATCATGGCTCCAGGTGGGTATCCTAACAGAGCATTAGAAGAAGCATGGCCTCGCACAGCAGGATATGTTACCATTCCCAACACTTTAGCAACAAAGACATATCTTTGGTAGTTAGCAAATATTAATCAGCTTTATGGCTGAGAAATAGAGAGAAGGAGGAAGGACACAGGCAGGGAACCACAATGTTTAACACTTGATATAACAACAAGGACAGAAGATAGTCTGTGGCCACAAATACTCTGATTTTTTTACCTCATTTTTCTTACCTCCTCATAAGAAATGCTCTCGCAGTAAAACTGCTAAGAACAAATACAGGTGAAGTTTCTTTTCTTCAGTAATTTGGCTCTGTGCTAGATAAGCCAGCAACACGGAGCAAAGCTCAAGGCATAATATTTTTAAGTAGTGCTTGTCCTAGTTAATGTTCAGCCCTGCTGTGCAATGTCAAGAAAACTAATGAACAGTGAAGTGGCAGCAAGCAGGAACCTGGGCGTACTCACCCTCTACCAAACTCCTTTCAGAGCCCAGGCACAACGTGAATGAAATCTAAAAGCAGTTGCTCTTGTTCATCAGGGAGCCTGGGCAGCCCATGCAATGTGAGCTGAATGCTTTGTCCCTGCGTGCCCCAAAATTCAGGGCCTAAAATAATAGTGAACTGGGAAGGACCTATGGCAGCACCTGGCTTGTGACAGGACATGGGGTGATGATTGGAAACTAAAGGAGGGGAAATTTAGACTAGATATAAGGAAGACATTTTTTGTGGTGAGGCCCTAGCACAGGTTGCCCAGAGAGGCCATTGGATGCTCCATCCCTGGAAGTGTTCAAGGGCACGTTGGATGGAGCTTTGAGCAGTCTGGTCTCATGGAAGTTGTCTCTGCCCAGAGTGGGGGATTTGCACTAGATGATCTTTAAAGGTCATCTAAAGTATGAGCCAGTAATGTGCCCTCATGGGAAAGAAGGCCAATGGCATCCTAAGGGGCATGAAGAGAGTGTGGGCAGCAGGTCAAAGGAAGTTATTATCCTCTTCTGCCCTGGTGAGGCCTCGTCTGGAGTTCTGTGTATAGGTCTGGGCTTCCCAGTTCCAGAGAGACAGGGAACTGCTGGAGAGAGGCCAACGCAGGGCTACCAAGATGCTGAGGGGCCAGCTGAGTGGGAAACTCATCATCACTTATAAGGACATAAAGGGTGGGTGTCAAGAGGACGTGGTGACACTTTTTTCTGTAGTGGCCAGTGCCAGGACAAGGGGTAACAGGCACAAGCTGCAACACAAAACGTTCCACTTAAACACAAGCAAAAACTTGTTTGGTGTTGAGGTGAGGGAGTCTTGGTCCAGGCTGCCCAGGAAGAGTGTGGAGTCTCCTTCTCAGGAGGTCTCCAAACCTGTCTGGAGGTATTCCTGTGCCCCCTGATCGAGAGCAACCTGCTTTAGCAGAGGCTTGGGCTGGATGAGCTCTGCAGGACCCTGACAACCTCCACTGTGCTAGGATTGTATGAAAGGTCCCTTTCAACTCAAACTATTCTATGATTCTATGAAGTGCTTGTATGTGTGGACTCACATTCCAGCCATGAGGTTTGGGAAAAATGTAACATCTGTTATCAGGCAACAGGGCTCCACTCGGAGCGTGTGATGGGAGCTTTGGCAAAGGCAATGCTTGACGGATGATGCACTCTCAGCACTAACACTGAGCGGGATTCACCTTGTGCACAAAGGACAAAGTGTTTCCATGAAGGACAAAGTATTTGAGCACACAAAATGGGCAGTCCTGAGCAGGCTTGTTGCAGAGCAAGCTGGAGCTCACCCACAGCAGCTCCAAGAGGGATGCTGAAGTTGCAAGGACCTGAAAAAATGTCACCCTCTCCTTAATACACCTCACTCCTTCTCCTGTGCATTGTTTGAGCCCTTTGAACTTCTACATTTCAGTCTATGAGTTGACACTCAAGGTGAATTTTAACCTTAAATTACTTCCCAAGCATCCCATCTCTATTCATTGGTTACAGTGCCCTATTCACTAGCAGGAGGTGGATTAATGTCCCTCTAATCTGTTTGTTTGGCAAGAGAACAGATCTGATATGGGTACATGGTTCTTCACCAAGTCTTGCACAGTGTGTGGCAGAGCTACCTGTCCTTCACCTTACCCAGATATAAAATGGAGTTTCTGCACACAGTTCATAGCAGCATTGCTGATAAGTGTAACAAGCCCTTCTGATAAATTCTCTAAGGAATAATTTCAGGATGAATCATAAACACAAAGTGCCACCTTGCCCCAGAAACAAAGGTGGCAACTCAAACAAGCCCAACCACGGAGGTGAAGCATACCTTTCCCTACTATCGCTTCAATAAAAGCAGGAGAAGTAAAACTATTGCAAATGGAATGGTTATGTCATGATTTTTCATGAATTAAATCATGATTATGCGCAGTGATTTAGTGTCTGAAGGGTACTGACAAGCCGAGGCAGGCAGCTGCCATCTTACCTTGCTCCAGCCTCTTCATCTGCTGGATCTGATCAACTGTCTTCTTTAGGATCTTGCATTTGTCAGGTTTGACACTCAGGGTGTCGATATCCCCGATGTTTGCAGACAGCAGCTCTGCCAGCTCCTCTAAATATTTGTTCTCCTGTTCCCGTCGCCGCTTCTCATTGCTGTTAGAGGAAGGGAAAAAAACTGTCAAGCCACATTAGGGACTTTTTACCACTGCTCAGTTCAGTCAGATCTGGAGACCCAAAATACAAGTGCTGGCTAATAATCATGCTCTAATCCATATAGCTCCCAAAATACTGGGGAGTTCATTCAGGCTTTTGTCTATTTTTATGCACATAACCAAAATGAATGCCACCGAAGACATATAAGGCGAAACAGATACCTCCGACAAAACTCAGTCTCTAACATTCAGGACCCTGTCTTCCTCTCAGAAACAGTTACATGAAAAACAATAAAAAATACTTATATACAGCCTCTTATTTTTCTGCTGCCAGTCTTCCAGCTGTTGCCGAGTCTAATTCTAAATTCATATGTAAAAGCTAACAGCATCCACCAGAGTTCACCACAGAAAACAGGAATCAACAGTGACAGGGGGAAAATGAAAAAATATTTATGAGATCAACCTTTTTGTCCCAATGTAGTCAGTTTTGCTTTTAACTCTTTTAACTTCTGGGGGTTGGACTAGATGACCTCTAGAAGTCCCTTCCAACCCCTCCCGTTCTGTGACTCTGTGAAACTCATGACCACTGCAGAAGTCCAATGCTTTCCCATCAATAGTTGTAAATTCTGGGAACCGAGAATGTACTATGTACGTGCTGTGACACAGCCGTCATTGAAGCCACCCCGGGCACTGGAAGATATTTCTTTCCCAAAGATGTTATAAGCATCCAAATCACAAACTAAATCTAAAGCAAACTGTGCATGTGGAAGAAACATATCAAGACACACTTTCCTTAAATATTTTCCTTTACATCAACCATGGGATGAAACAAGGACACCCCAAAATGCCCCACACAGTCCTATACCACTTGTGATGCCTTTTATCAGGTTGGTTTCCATAAGCCCCCTAGTTTTTTGTTGCAACCTCTACAGGATGCCCAGCACTCTAGGGAAGATGCACAGCCTGAAAATCCTTAACATTTACTAGAAACCAAGAAGCCTGTGGACACGGTGAGGTGTTCCTGACCTCAAAGAGGCCCCACTGCTCATGGAGAGGCTGAGAAAATGCTTGGTTACAAAAGCTGATTCCAAAAGTCTGGCTTGGTAAAAGGTTTGTGTCCCATCACAGATGAGCTCTGGCTTGTGCTACATGGCCAAACAAGCTCCACTAGCAGCTGAAGGCTTCGAGAAGAAGCTCGGTTTATTTTACCTGCTGAGGGTGTGTGTCACCCAGAGCTTCATGCTTGATGCCTTTATACCTCGATAACTCTGCAGAGATCCTTTAGAAACAAATCTCTCCAAAAGGGGATGGGACACATTAGCTCTCTCTCGTCTAAGGAGTTCCTCAGGTAGGCTGCACAGATGTTTCTTTATTTTTTCCTAATTCCATTCACTTTGTTAGCTCAATATCCAGGTCTGACAGGTAGGTATTGTGTCTTGGGTAGTTTACTGTCCCTTAAATTTGTTCTCATGTGAAAATACCTGACAATCACACACATGAGCCTCTGTGATGAACCTCCTTTTGCCTACCAGATTTGCCCTCCATCATCATTTCTGCCCATGGCTCATTTTCTTTTCACTCACTGGAGCAGCAGAAACAAAAAAGAAAGGAAAAAAACCCATAAAGGCAAGACCAGCTGTGGGTATGGAGAACATAAGCTGTGTTTCTGCCTGGCCCACTGGTCCCAGAAGGTCCACTGATGAGACCTTCCATGGGAAACACATGGTGGGACTCAGAAACTCTTCTGCAATGGGTTTGGGTGGGAACAAGAATCTTCATTTCCCTGGCAGGCATCTGTCTACAGATAGTAAGGGGCTGCAGGCAGCAAAAACAGCTTCACAGAGGTAGGTTGACTGTCCATCTGCTGCAGAAGCACTGGGTCCAGCCATGGATCTCAGCTTTTTTTTTGCACAGGTATGGGTGACCCTGGCAATGGGCATGCAAATGCTTCTCAAAGGAGCTGAGAGAATATTTTAGTTAAGGTCAAATTAATTCCTAGCTCTCCCTGTGAACCAAAGAGCAACAGCAGAGGGGAGAGAAGAAAAAAAATCCCTCTGTTGTGGGTGAGCTCATTTCATGAAAACCCTTAATGTCGCTGTTGCTGTGGCAACTTTCAAATTGTAGGAGGGAGAATTGGCCAATTTTCCTTACATAAAAGCATCATGAGAATATTACAGCAGTGGGCTGTTCTTCATGACTCCCAAGTATCATCAAAAGCGATAGTTAAACCTTCTAGGTTTTAACAAAGGAGTTTTGAAGTTGAGTTTACTCTGGAGTACATTACAGAGGACTCTGGTCAGCTCAGGGAAGAGGATAAGGCCCCTCCCCACCGTGGCTGCAAGTTGGGAGATGGTCTGAAAGAAGGAAGACACAGCATTGGTGAGGACTATTCTGGATTTTGGTAAAACTCCAGCTCCAGCGTTCGGGGTTGGATAGCCAACCCCAATGACAACTATTTGAGTGAACCCTTCTAAAAATGCTTGTAGATGCTTTATGGATGTAAAAACTCATGCTTGCATGAGGAAGGAGAATCCTTTATCCAGAAGTTTCTGCTTCTCTACAGCCAGTTCATTACTATATATTTTCAAAGACCCCTGCTTTCATCAGTAGAAGCCTTTCTTGGAGTGCTTAGAGGTTAGGAAACAAAGCACAAGAGATCTGCTTTCCAAAGGCAGACCACATGAAGCAAAGCCAGATGTGTGCTCATTCATTGAGAGCAGTTTCTTCAAGAACAGGTGTCCAAGTCCACCTTGCTACCCATGGCTCTGCTGGGGGGACTCAAGGCCCAGTGGCTTCACCTCATACTCAACTCTGGAGTGAGGACCAGCTCCAAGAGCAGCCTTGAGACAGCAATGAGGGCTTCACGGCTCTGATTCAAATGATTCAGACAGAAAGGGGAAATACTTCACACTGTTACAGAAGTATTTGTTAAGTGTAAGACAGTCTCAAGTGTTATTAAAATGTCGTCTCCAGTTTAATGGTACAGCTAAGCCACAAACCACAGAGCCTTTGTAAGGTGTGTGAACTCTACAGGAGGGAGATGCTGCAACCAAAAAATGCAATAAACAGAAATTCTCAAACAACCATGTAACGTCTCTCTATTGGAACACTGTAGCCTTAGATTTATTGTCTAGAATATTGTGTATGAGCTGTAAGTGATGGAAAATACACCTGGGCTTTGCTCAGTGCATCAATATTCTGTGATGACGACATCCCAGGCAGCCGAGACCCAGAGCCAGCAGCAGCACTGTGCATTCATCCTTACTAACAGACTGCAGTGCCATGGAAATAGATGGGAACCTGAAAAAGCCCATGGAAGGAGCTCACAACTGCTTCTAACCAAGACTTCTTAAACCTGTCTGGGATAGGAAGGCTCGGTTATAAGGCAAAGGTACGTTTCTGCTGCGAGCTGAGCTTTGAAGCAGCATACAACAGCACTCAAAAATGAAGATGTTTCAGATAGAAGCATTTTCTGGTTTGTAATTGCATCATGGAGCAAGAGGGTCTCCATGAGAGTTTCTGAATATTCCAAAAACACAGGTTTCTGGGGAAACTAGCATGAAGAGGCAGAAGGCTTGGGATCATCTGCAGACTTCACAGAAGTATCTGCCCCAAATTTACCCTGTGAAAGCTTTTCCAATGCTCTGAGCGCTCTCCATTTATAAAATCAATACATTAACTTTGATAACGAGCCTCTAATCATCATTTGCTACCTAAACAACAAGCAGAGCAGATGGAGAGCCGCGTTTCCATCATGCTCCCTCTTCCACTGCAGCCACTGCTAAAAGCAAAGCGAAGTTCTGGTGGGAAGTGTGAACGTTTCCGAGTGGCTGAAACCCGACTCCATCTGCTCGAGCAGACGGGCAGGAGCGACGCGGGGGGAATGACAAAGTAGCCTCAGCAGGGGATGGATTGGGAATGGTTGCACATACCTCTGGGCTGTGTCACAAGGTGAGCCTTTCCTCTTCCGAGAGTCGGGGTTGGCGGGGTCTGTTGAGCTGTCCCCAAGGCCACTCATGTTGGTTGACCTACTTTGCACCTGAAACCGAAGAAAGACAGGGTAAGGACAAGGTTTTTGCAGCTGCACAAGGAGTGATTCCCCCATGGCAGAGGAAGAAAAGATGGGCCAAGTGACCTCTGAGAAGGTAACTAACCCAAGTCTTTCTTATTGAATCAATGCCTCATTTCTGAGGGAAACACGTGAATATGGTAGTCTCCTTTTCATAGAATCATAGGACCGCAAATGGTGGGGGTTGGCAGGGCCCTGCAGAGCTCATCCAGCCCAAGCCCCTGCTCAAGCAGGTTCCCCTCCATCAGGGGGCACAGGAACATGTCCAGGTGTGTCTGGAAACCTCCTGAGAAGAAGCCTCCACACTCACCCTGGGCAGCCTGGGCCAGGGCTCCTTCACCTCAACACCAAACAAGTTTTTGCTTGTGTTTAAGAGGAACTTTTTGTGTTGCAGCTTGTGCTCGTTACCCCTTGGCCTCGCACTGGCCACTACAGAAAAAAAGTGTCATCTCATCCTCTTGGCATCTACCTTTTAGGAACTTATAAGTATAAATGATTTTCTCTTCTCCAGGCTGAACAGCCCCAGGTCCCACAGCCTTTCTCCTCACAGAGATGTTCCAGTCGCCTCAGCATCTTGGTAGCCCTGCACTGGCCTCTCTCCAGCAGTGCCCTGTCTCTCTGGAACTGGGGAGCCCAGAACTGGATACAGGACTCCAAATGATGCCCCACCAGGGCAGAGGAGAAGGGGAGGAGAAACTTCCTCAACCTGCTGCCCACACTTTTCTTCATGCTTCCTAGAATGACACTGGCTTTCTTGTCCATAAGGGCACATTGCTAGCTCATTTTAGTGTGTCTTGGTCCCTGTTTGGCCAAGCAAGCCAACCAATACCATCATCCTTACACCACAGAGTGAGCTTATCTCTGTATCCCCACAGATTTTAGCTTCCTGGCCTTACAGCATTTGACCAACTATCTAAACACATCCTGCTTCAATGCTTTATTTAGGTGTGTTTGATCACTTTTGTTTTGTTTACTTCTTCTGCAAGCCCTCTCCTTCAGCCCATCTTCAGCTCCTCCGTCACCCCTGGTTCCTCTGACTCATGGCTGGTAGAGGATGCTCCACCTCTCACATTGTGTCTGTGCTCCTGCTCCCCCACCACCTCCTTTCCCCTCAGCACACAGCCTGGGCTTTAATTAGAGTTGCAAACTGACTCATTTCTTAACGGGATGTGACACCCTCCCACGACCCCCTTCCCCACCTCCTGCTGAGGCTGCCTCCCACTCCTGGTCCTCCCAGTCCCAACCTTCTCCTGGCAAAGAGTTTCCCACCACGGCCAGTTCCAGCATTAGGAACCTCCTGGGTTCCAGCTCTCTGAAACACAGATATTTCACCCTTATTTTAGAATAATAGAACTGTTTGGCTGGAAAAGACCTTTAAGATGATCAAGTCCATTTAGGATGTAATCTCAAGATGTTGGGTAAACTGGTCCGTGCTATGGCAAATGAGAGGTCTAAGTAAACAAAGAAGTTCCATAAGTCATGAGGATTGTAACATGGCAATATCACACATGCTAAAGCTCCTTAATTCTGAATTTTATTTTTTTCGTGTTTCATAGAATCATAGAATGGTAGGGTTGGAAGGGACCTTTAGAGATCATCTGGTCCAACCCCCCTGCTAAAGCAGGTCAGCTGAATAAAATACTACACAAGCCCAATAAGGGGAAGAAAGACAATTAAGGCTTCTTTCCAGACACTTCAATTTGAAGGTTATTAAAGGGTTTGGCAAAAGACAGAATCACAGAATCATTATCGTTGCAAAAGATACTTAAGATCATCAAGTCGGACACGTAACCTAACACTAATGTAACCTAACACAAGACCGTGACAGTCTCCAACCCGAGAACTTAGCCAGTCCCCTCCAACTGCCTAAATGGGCCTAAACATCTGCAGGACAAGGTCAGAACCTCATACAACATGTTAAATCAAGGGACAGAACTTCTCTAGAAAAGAAATCAGCTGTTCATATTGCTTTCTTTGTGTTGCTATAGCCATTCAGTGATTTTTTTTCACCATAGTTCAATACTGGATATTGTCACCCTTCAAACTATTTAGAAGTGACTTACGATTATATGAAGATACAGTACCTGAGAAATAAAGTAACAGGGCCCCGGACAAGAAATTAGTAGTATAGACAATAAAAGGAGTAATTTCTTAAACTTAATTCCTTTAATTTCTTCTATTCCTTGCTAAAAGCTGGAATTTTAACAAGCATTACACTGCAGACAGACTAGGATAAAACCAACCCTAGAAGACACCTAGGTTCCCACGTTTTATTCAGCCTGCATGAAAGCAAGGTGGGATGCCTTCAGTGGTCCAGCATCTCCTGCTCTTTGCCTAGTCCGGTGCAAGGTGGTCACTCATCAAAAGCCATCAATGCTAGCTAATTTTGTGCTCAGATAGGTGATGATTAAAGTCTCACCAGCTTTTTAAAGTCTTCTGAGTCTCAAACCACATCTCTTGACCTCAGAGCAGTGCAGAGAGATGGATATAACTGTGGGCATTTCCTCTGGTCCCTGGCTGCTTGAAGACTCTAGTCTCTGCATTAAAACCCAGAAAGCCAACCCTGTCCTGGTCTGCACCCCCAGCATGGGCAGTAGGGTGAGGGAGGGCATTCTGCCCCTCTGCTCCGCTTTGGGGAGACCCCCCTGCAGTGCTGCCCCCAGTTCTTGGCACCAACAGCACAAGGACACGGAGCTGCTGGAGTGAGTCCAGAGGAGGCCACAGAGATGATGCGAGGGCTGGAGCCCCTCTGCTGTGGAGACAGACTGAGAGAGTTGGGGGTGTTCAGGCTGCAGAAGAGAAGGCTCCGGGGAGACCTTCCAGCAGCCTCCAGTCCCTAAAGGGCTGACAAGAAAGGCTGAGAGGGACTTTGTGCCGGGGCCTGGAGGGACAGGACAGGGGAGTGTCATACATTTTGGATCATCACCTCCCCAATGATTCACCTCTATGCTTCATTTTGAAAAGCTCTACTCTAGAATAAGTGAAATACCTGCTTTAACACAGTGCTACAGCGAAAGAGCCTGTTCTTTTGGCAGCACACAGGCACTTCTGCTGACACTTACGTCACCACTGCTGAGGTGAACACGATTCCTGAAATAACTTTACCAATATTAGTGCGGTTGATCGATGCCGTGGGCACGAGAGATTGTCCACTGAAATCAGAAACCCTAAGCAGATGCCAGCAAGTTAACCATGACCAGGGATCAGAGTTCATCCCCCACGTCTTTGGCATGTTTGCAAGAAGGAACGATGCCAAAGTAAATATAAAGAATGGGGAGAAAAAAGCAAACTCTTGAAAAATGCAGAGATTGGAAAACTAAAAGTGCTGCATCATGTGCTCTAAGTGAGAAGGGCTTGCTGAGGTTTCCAACAAGCTTCCCGGGGTTTAAACCTTCTTCCTGAAGGTTTAACTTGCTCTTATGAAAACATAGAGTCTCCGTAAGTGGCATTGCTCTTACAAGTCCTGATCTTTCCTCTTGGCAACTGAATTGAAAAAATGAGCAAGGATATGGCAGGTAAAGTCACCATCCCACTGGGATTCTCCACTGCAGGGCTGTGGCTTGGCAAGAGTGACCATATGCTCCAGAGAGGTGAACTAAGGACAACATTGCAGCCTTAGCTGAAATCCTTGGCTTGAGTTACACCCTTGATGTAATACACTCAATGTTTCTTTTTAATGTAAAAGTAGTTTATTTTACGGCAAAACTTGCCAGGGCTGACAAGCCAAAAATTATCATTTGGTCTAAAAATAACAGGGATGACTTGATTTCAAAGCCCTGTTGGGTCTGGGCAAGACCAGGGGTTGATGTCCCCTGTGGAGGGCAAGGGTTGGGCTGCTGCTGAAAGGCAGCTCTGCCTGCTGCTGGCCATGCTCGGGGCCCTTTTGCTGGAAATTTGATTTCTAAACACTAGCTTCCTGTAAAAATGTTAATATTCTGTTGGCTTATGAAAGCAAACATAGGCAAATGAAGGACAGCAGGATGGTACTCATAGGATCATAGAATTGTTTAGGTTGGAAAAGGACCTTTCAGACTCTCAAGTCCAACCAGTACTGCCACGGCCATCACTAATCCATGTCCCTTAGCACCTCAGCTACACGGCTTTGCAATAGCTCCAGGGATGGGGACTCCACCATCTCACTGGGCAGCCTGGAACAGGGGCTGACAACCTGCTCAGGTGTGAATGATCATGTTTCCCTTCAGGCTCCACTTGTCCAGGCTGAACACAGGGCCCTCAGCCCCTCCCCAGCACACTTGTGCTCCAGCCCCTTCCCCAGCTCCGCTGCCCGGCTCTGGACACGCTGCGGCCCCTCAGTGTCCCTCTGGCAGTGAGGGGCCCAACACTGAACACAGCACTCGAGCTGCGGCCTCACCAGGGCCCAGCACAGGGGACGGCCACTGCCCTGGGCCTGCTGCCACACCACTGCTGATACAAGCCAGGGTGCCACTGGCCTTCTTGCCCACCTGGGCACGCTGCTGCCTCATCTTCAGCACCAACTGACACCAACACCTCAGGCCCTTTCCCTGTGGGCAGCTTTCCAGACACTTATCCCCAAGCCCAAAGATGTCCTGAACCCGCTGCTCTGAAGAAATTCCATGTCATGGTGCAAATCCAAAACGAAACATGGGGTTTTTTTTTCAACAACTATGGATATTATTGTTGCAACCAGTGGCTTCACGCTTAGTCTTGCGCAGAGCTGTGCACAAGTCTGTGGTCCTGCAGCAGCAGCGTCAATGAGCAAAGCTGCGACATGCACCATGTTTACAGTGAGTGCCTGTGACACAGACTGCATCTCCTGTGCTTCAGCCAAACCAGAGATGAACTGAAATCACCAGTGAGGCCAAAGGTATGAAGCTTCTCAAAGATGATTCTCCATATCAATATTGCCGTTGCTCTCCTGCATCTTAGCCCACAAATACAGCACTAGTCCCTGGTCCCTCCTGTTACCAGCATCCCGGTGCATCACTGTCTCTGCTCACCAGAGACTAATTAGTCTCCAAGAGACTAATTAGAAGAAAAAAAAAAAACCAGAGGAATAGATAAGATGCACAAGAGTTGAACTGACTTGACCACAGTCAGAGTAAAACTACCTCTGGTTTCCAATCCTGTACTCTCTCCATTTTCACTGGTCCTGCAATGTGACATACTGAAGCATCTACTGGAAGAAGATGCTTTTTGAGATGCTAAAGATTACACTAGCAGAGACCAGAGCCTTGACAGGGAGGATGAAGCACCAGACCACACCAATATTCCAACACAATCTTGGGTATCACAGACATAAATGCAATTTCCACCTTAAAAACTAACAAAAAAAAAAATCCCAATGAGAATTATTGCAACTTAATGCTTCTGCTTTCCTAATAATGCCAACGGATTTCCAATAGCTTCCCAGAGATGGCCATCACTTCCTCTAGCAGTCATAAATGGCCCATGTGATTTGAACTGACAGTGTGGAAGATAGATCTGGCCACTGAATACTTAATACTAACAGAACTGCCTATTTCCAAATTGTATTTCCCACATTTTGGATGAATTTGACCCCAAAAAACACTTACAGACTAACACTAACGTCTGCAAGACAGAAAGACAATTAGTTGTCTGTTTTTAAAAAAAACTACAAAGTTGGAAAAGTCCCTTATATTACAGCTATTTTTCATCAAAATATAACCCATCTGTGCATACTCAGTCTCAATTAGAGGTAATTAAGACCATACTTGGAGTGTCGCAAGGACTCTTCTATATTAATCCCCTCACAAGTTTATCATCAGCTGCTCCTCTTATCCCCAGAGTCAGAATAAACCTTAATTTCTACCTTTTTTAAACTTCTGCAGATTACAGAAGTAACACCGAAGCTCTGTTGTGGATAGAGAAGAGGCAAGGGGTGAGAAATAGTGAGTCACATGCTAGTCTACTGCATGAGGTGTTAGTTTTGAGGTGCCTTATTATAAAAAAAATTACTTCTTTTTCTGACCTTATCCCCAACAACCAAACAAAAAGGAGAGACATAAAGTCCTGATTAAGCCTTTTTTTTGGTGGCTGAAGTTGTCAAAAACAAACATCACATCCGTTTTGTGCAACACTCCTTGTGAGGGAATGGAAATCCTTGTATCCATATGCCATTACTCCAGTCTGCAGAGATGTCTGCCTTCCCATTAAATACTCTTCTTTTGGTACCTTACTCCAATTTCACTGCCAGGTGATAGCGTGTGAGCCCTCCATCTTCTTCTACCTGAGACTCACAAAGATACTGCCAAATGGACCCTCTAGCTCTGGGACATCCAATACAACACACATTGCACAGCCTGGGAAGTGTGGACAACTGGGTTTCTTTTGGTTCCCATTACTTGTCCTGGTCTGAACATCCCCTCTTGACATCAAGCGATGCATCCATTGTTACAGTAATAACAATGATCACTGAATCACAGAATTGTTTTGGTTGGAAAAGACTTTGAAGATTGAGCACAAACTCTACCCTCATGCTGTCAAGCCCACCACCAACCCATGTCCCTCAGCACCTCAGCTACACGGCTTTCCAATAGCTCCAGGGGTGGGAACCCCAACACCTCCCGGAGCAGAACGATCACGTCTCCTTTAAGGCTCCACTTGTCCAGGCTGAACTCCCCCAGGGCCCTCAGCCCCTCCCCAGCACACTTGTGCTCCAGCCCCTTCCCCAGCTCCGCTGCCCGGCTCTGGACACGCTGCGGCCCCTCAGTGTCCCTCTGGCAGTGAGGGGCCCAACACTGAACACACCACTCGAGCTGCGGCCTCACCAGCACAGGGGACGGCCACTGCCCTGGGCCTGCTGCCACACCACTGCTGATACAAGCCAGGGTGCCACTGGCCTTCTTGCCCACCTGGGCACACTGTTGCCTCATCTTCAGCCGCTGGCATCAACCCCCCAGGCCCTTTCCCTGCCGGCAGCTTTCCAGCCCCTCTGCCCCAGCCTGGAGCGTTGCCTGGGGTTGCGGTGGCCCAAGGGCAGGAGCCGGCCCTTGGCCTTGTTAAACCTCATCCCATTGCCCTTGGCCCATCACTCCAGCCTGGCCAGGGCCCTCTGAAGTGCCTTCCTGCCCTCTCACACATCTACTCTCCTGCACAGTTTCGTGTGGGACAAAGATCATGATGCTCTAGTCAAGGCCAGATGAGACATCCTCAGGGGCATCAGGAGACCCTATGTTGGACTCATATCTCTGTGGTCATTAGGGCTGAAAGAGGAGGGAGCTGATGAATAAAGATTCACTTTTACTGGCCTCAGGGGATACTACAGGTGAAGGCAGCGGGGAGATCCTGCATTGCCTCTTCAAGCAGAGCCTGTGGTGTTGGGAGGAGGATGAATTCAGGGAAAGAGTAGCATGCTCTGATGTCCCTGTGTCCATCCAGCCCCCTCCTTCTTAGGGCATAAGTAGGATGTGCAGCAATCTTAATTATCACTGGCTCTGCAGAGGTAGCAGGCTGTCAGCAAAAGCTGACACAAAGCTGTCAGCTTGGGGATGCAGTGGAGCAAAAGCCTATTGTCTCCATTCCCCACATCTGCACCCACCCCTTGCAAGGCGGGGGATGGGGAGGAGCTGTGAGATGCCTCTTCCCTCAGGAGAGGCTTTCCAGTGCTGCTGGCACAGAGAAGAAAGGACCATGGGCAGGTCATTTCTATTCCTTATGAGTTCCCTTGTGGGAACTGGGGCTGTTTAGTCTAGAGAAGACTGAGGAGGGAATCTCAGTTATATTTATATAATAGGACAGGGGGTAATGGGATGAAGAAAAAACTATTAATGGGATATCAGAAAAAACTATTTCACTGTGACGGTGAGGGAGCCCTGGCACAGGCTGCCCAGGGAGGGTGTGGAGGCTCCTTCCTTAGAGGTCTTCAAGACCTGCCTGGACATGTTCCTGTGCAACCTGATCTAGGTGAACCTGCTTCTGCAGGGAGGTTGGACTAGATGATCTCTAAAGGTCTCTTCCAATCCCTACCACTCTATGATTCTATGATCTCTTCTCCTGCTATGCCAGTAGGGAGGTAAGTTTAGGCATCATTGATGCAATGCATATTAAAAGCCACCGATCAAAAACTCTGATCTGCAAGAGATTAACATTATGAAAGATTTAACATTTTGACAGCTAAAAAAGTTTCTGAATATGAATTTCACCTCTCTGCTTTGTTATTCCCTCTCCCTGGGGTGCTATGGCAGAGGGATGGGGGCCTCATCCCAGGTTGCAAAGGGAAGAAGAGGCACAAACCAAAGTCTTGTATGTCCAGATCTTCCCACAGCAGGGCTGGTGGAGCATGACACTGGCACTCCTGGCAAGAGGGACAAGCACAGGCTCCGGAATTTGGGGATGTGATGCAGGGAATAAGAAGTTAGAATTTAATCTCGTTTCTTCCAAGCTGTTTACTGGGTCAAACTCCATCAACACATACTTTTTTTTTTTACACAAGGATGGAAAACTCCTGACTATTGAACATGCAGTACCCTAACTGCTGGCAAACCCTGAGAACTGACTGACAGTATTTACAAAGCACTCTGAATTCTCATGCAAAGGGAACCCTGGAAGTGTAAAACCCTGGCATGTAGTGAGCACCTCGGCCACATGTCACCCTGCAGCAGTCTATAACCTAGCATCAAACCTCTCAGGAGCGCTTTGCTCTTCAGGAGCAAGCGAGGAGATGGATGCAGAGCTAAAAGTCTCTTTTCACCTCATAGACCCAGGTGGGGTTGCTCCCTGCCAGAAAAGAGAAGCTCAACCCATCCCGAAGGAAAACTGAACACCTGGCACCAAGCTCATCCTGCATTCACTAATACAGAAGGTTTTGCAGAAGATGACACAGGAAAATCCAACCAGCTGGTGTGCCCACTGGGAATAAGAGTCAACCCTTGGCTTCACAACGACCCATGGTGTCCATGGTGGGCCAGGCAGCACCAAGGATCAAGTCCTTCACCTACAAGGTCCTACAGATCTATGACCTCTGTAGAGCAGCCATGGGAAGGTGTGAATACTTATACTACTGGGGTAGAGAAACAGGACATTAACTCCACCTTCCAGGGCCTCATTTTTCCTCTCATTTGAATTCGGAGCACTAGAAGCCTCTCCATACTGCATGATGGAAAAGTCAAGCTTTGCTCTCCAAATCCAGGCTTCTCCATCACCTCTGCCCACAAGAAATCGTTTGCTTTGGAAAAGCAACACAGGCTGTACAACCCATAAAATCAAACCTATTCGTCCAAAGGGAATTTTGTGTACATTAACAAAAGTGCACACATCCAAGTGAATTCCTTAAGGATGAAAGCACAGGCCAGCTGCATGCCAGCTCTGCAAGTGCTTGCTCTCTACATGATCCCTAGAAAACACAAAAAAAGAAGGGAAAAAGGTATATAAATCAGTGTCCTGCAGACTGAGTATCATCCTTGGAGAGGCAACGGTCCAAAGAGAAGGTGTGAATTTTAATACACCCATCATCTGTATCGTATCTGCAACTCTCAGACCCACAGCAGTCATTCCCCTTTAGCCCGGGGATAATTCCAGCAGCCAATTTGTTTTACAAACGAATGGCAAAATATGGGAAAGGGCTTTGCCTTAGCACGAGCAAAATGAATAATCCAGCTGTGGGAAATCAATATTTGATGCCTAAGGAGACCTCTGAAAACTCACCATGCCACTCTGTTGTTTTCCCAAGCTCTCTTTAAAACTCACCTCAGTTAAAATACAACAGACAGGAGATAACTGATGTGCTGCTTATTACACTAATTGCAATCATCTCCTTGTTACCTGGTGCTCACCCACATCTGTTTGTCATAGCCATCTGTTGTCTGTCTTAATTAGATTGCACGCTCGGAGGGGCAGGGACTGTCACAGCATGTGATTTTCTAGCCCCTCCCGACATCCCACTTGTGTCCAAGCATCTCCATGCTACTGTGAATCCCCTCACATGGTCAAGTACAAGGATGGCAGCTAGAAAATAAGAAGCAAAAAAACCCCCCATCCACTCCCAAAATTAAAGCAAATAAGCTCAGTGAGAATCACGCTGCACTACGGAGGGTTTTCAGGAACAAATGATCACCCGCAGCTTCTGCTACCCATCCTAACTTTCTAGGATTCACACTCTGAGCTGCTCTGGGGTTATTTGGAAGAACAACTGGGCCTCAAATCACACCCAACCTAATTGAGGGAGAAGGATAAAAACACGGAAACTAAACTTTTCCTTCTACTTCAGAACAAAAAATATAGGCAAAATAAAAAAGATAACTTGCCTCATGTCCCTGTCCTTGATGCTGCTGCTCCATAGGTGAGGGAAGCAGAGCTCATCAGTTCAGTAAAGCCTTCAGAAAGTGACATCTTACACCTACTCTCTCCACATGAATTTCTGGAGCACTGAAATGCTGCTGATAAATTATTAGCAACTTTGAGCACCAGCTCAAGAGCTTCCTCCTAAAATACCTTGTCCTATAGGTTTCTCCAGAAAGGAGAAAGCTTTCTCCAGAAGGTAGCCACTCAGAAGATAATTCTTGACTCATATAATGACATATGATGACATTGAAGAGTAGGATTGTGCTGCTGCCATGGGACTATCAACGTCCCTAGGCAGGATACCCTTGGAGTGACTACCCAGTGTCCTCACTATTTGAACTCAGCTCCACCTTCAAGTGCTCAGGATGAGGAAATCCTGGGTCTCAGTGACTGAGCTACAAGTAATCGGGGGATGAAAATTTGCTGCTAAAGTTCCCATGGATGAGGAGCCCATCTCCTTTCCAAGATTTGGGTCAATACAAGCGACTCTATACTCTCAGCCATGTCTCTTCCCTCCCTCCATTTCAACCCTCTTCCCAAGTTCCTAGAGAAAACCAAGTCTGAATTCATTTCAGCAGCATAAGCCAATAACAGACATTTAAGAGACAGATGCCTCAGTGCAAGGTAAGATGGGAACCCACCACAAATTTTCAATTTGTATGGGTCATAACTCCCTCTCAGCTGAGTTCCTATACCTCTGCCTGCTATACCCATGGGAAAACTTGACTTAAAAGGATGATCACGCATCATTTTCACTTGAAAATTACTCCAATCAGGTATTTTAAGCCCATGTAAAGATCTGCAAGTATTAAAACCGCTTTGTTTTTTATCCTCATTAAAAGCCCAATAGAAATTCAAATTTCCTCTTTACACCAGCTGTTTTCCCAAAGCACACCAACTGCCTTATTATAGGGCTGCTCACGAATGTCAGAATGTACTGCACGAGTGTTTGCATCCATGTATTTCTGCATATTCAAAAATCAGAAGAAAGGCATTCAACCACGAAGCCATGCACAGGAGGGAAAACAACACGGGAAGCCTCACCTGGCCCAGACATAGACAGGATTGACAGATCGAGACCTCTATCGATTCTGTGGGTGGTAGTGCATGGCCATTCTTGGTGAACTGATTTGTCTGGTCAATTCTGATAATGAAAGAGATTCTGGCATGCTAACTAGTAAAAAAAAAAATGTACCCCCACTCAGTTTGCAGATGACACTGAAGCTGTGCGGGAGCGTAGACATGTGTGAGGGCAGGAAGGCACTTCAGAGGGCCCTGGCCAGGCTGGAGTGATGGGCCAAGGGCAATGGGATGAGGTTTAACAAGGCCAAGGGCTGGCTCCTGCCCTTGGGCCACAGAAAACACTCCAGGCTGGGGCAGAGGGGCTGGAAAGCTGCCGGCAGGGAAAGGGCCTGAGGTGTTGGTGTCAGTTGGTGCTGAAGACGAGGCAGCAGCGTGCCCAGGTGGGCAAGAAGGCCAGTGGCACCCTGGCTTGTATGCAGTGGTGTGGCAGCAGGCCCAGGGCAGTGGCCGTCCCCTGTGCTGGGCCCTGGTGAGGCCGCAGCTCGAGTGCTGTGTTCAGTGTTGGGCCCCTCACTGCCAGAGGGACACTGAGGGGCCGCAGCGTGTCCAGAGCTGGGCAGCGGAGCTGGGGAAGGGGCTGGAGCACAGGTGTGCTGGGGAAGCAGCTGAGAGAACTAGGAGTGTTTAACTTATACAAGAGGAGCCTGAGAGGAGAAATGATCAATCTCTACAGCTACTTGAAAGGGGGTTGCAGTGAGGTGGGGTCAATCTCTCTAGCAATGAACGACAGGACAAGAGGAAATGGCCTCAAGTTGCACCAGGGTGGGTTTAGATTGGAGCTGAGGAAGAACTTTTTCCCTGAGAGGGTTGTCAGCCCCTGTCCCAGGCTGCCCAGGAGTCACATAGAGAGGTTTAAGTCTGTCTTTAAGAGCAGGGTTTAAATGCCATCTCACTTGGATTTTGTTAACTATTTTTCATTTCAGGACTGACAGATTCCCTCAAGGCTGCATCACGAGTGGTTCATATTTCTGGAGGCAGCAGGGCTGGTGCCAAGATGAAATAAATGAATGTACAGTGTCAGTGAGAAACAACAGCGGTGCATGAAACCTGCTGAAAAGGAAAGTGAAGTGTTGGTGTGTATCATTTTAATAATAGATCATAATTTTCTTGTTGCCCACCTCCTTTTAGTGTCAATGAGTACACTCTCAGGAGTGTGAGAGATGGAAGTTTTGCTGGTGAACGGTAAAAAGAGCAGCTCTCTACCTAAAAATACATGGGACCAAGGGCTCCTGGTGGGCTTCTGCATGGGGGTCAACCCTTGCTTGCTACAGTAGCTTTGTCGCATGTCTGGGAAAGTATGCTCTTCTCTGCATTGCAAGCACGATCTCTAGTCTTTCAATGAAAAAAAAAAAATCTGTATTTTTTAGCAATTGTTTTGCACCAATAATAGGAATAAATTGCAAATACAAACTGAGGTGAACCCAGAAATGGATATGCAATTCAGTTGCCATCCTTGAGCAGTCTTCCTCGCAGAGCTGCTTGTGTCTCGATGCCAACAAGTATTGCTTGGCAATGTTTACAGCAGAGATAAGATATAAAATAGAACTGCAAGAAGCATAACCTTTTCTCCCAGTAACTGATGGGAAAAGTGGGTTAATTTATACAGCTTCTGAAAGGGAAAAATAAGGCTAATTCCCTCGCAGTCACAGAACATTACACACTTAGTTTCATATTACGCTTGCGAATTACACGTTGCAATTACACAATTTTCTCTATGGGGAGAAGGAAGTATTTGGCAGAATGTACAAATACATCAGGTTCCCATGTAGTGCAAATTAAACTGCGACGTAAGCACATGTGGCTTCATAAAAATCACTGTAACTCACAAGCAGCCAAAACACTGGCACATCCTACATCAGCCCATGGTGCAGGAACCCCATCAGCAGAGACAGCACTCAGCCACCAGCAAGCCCAGGACTTCCCCCAGCAAAGCCATCCCCAATGCCTTTGACCAGAAGGCAGAGAGCAAGATGGAGTGGGGAAAAAATGCTTTTCAGGAATGGCATGGGGGTCTGTGCTCTACAGGAACCTGCTCCAATAACATTGTGTTGGTTACAGTCCTGCTCTAAGGGAGATGCTGGGCTACAGGTCCCTTCTCTCCAAAATTTGCAAGATTTATTTATCTATACATACACACACAGAGTCTATTTTTGTTATTACATATACTTGCATAACATCTTGGATACCTCAAATGCATGGATTAACAAGTCTGGAGTGCTGTCCTGCAGCCACAGAGCCCCAGCAGCCTGGTGAGAGACACCATAATGCCAGTGACAGACATCCAGCAACCCAGATGTGCATCCAAATCACACTTTTGAGGGAAGTTACAGTGTAAAACAGCAGTCCTGACAGCTCCCAGAAAGTCACACAACTCCACATCTTTTCAGCACAAAATTTATTTAATTACCACTTATGCTGAAGTTAGGCAAACTAAAACTCCTCCTTAAAATGCAGGAATTGATGCCCATTGTGCCTGTCTTTATTTCAGGTCTTCAGTCACAAGACCAGTAAAAACCACTGACATTTCCTGACAGTGAGGGAATCCTAGTGAGGGGATTAAGCTCTTGGATTAAGCCATATCTTCATGTCTGAATGATGAGCTTGAGCAAAATCAAGAGTTCTGGTAAATCAGACAGAATCAAAGACACCACACACTGACTCAATATAAAATACATCTGCTGAGAAGACCAAAAATACCAAGAGGCTGAACTGGTGGGATTAGTGAGACCTCATATCTAATGACTAACCTTGTAACCATGCTTTGAAGACATCTAAAAGAGGGCTATTGCACCAGCAGAAGTTCTGGACAGTTTTTCTTTTTCTTCTTCCCTATTTCCTTTTACTCTTTCTCACTTTATTCTGTTTATTCACATCTGTCCTGCTTCTAGTCAAACAATTTGGACTGCTTCTGCTTTCTCCTGCATAATGCCATCACCAGCAATATTTACAGGTGGTTCTGGCACAAGTCAACAAAAGTCACTGAAAGCAGCAGCAGAACAGCCAGACACCTGCTTCTCCCACTATGGCCTGAGGCCTAGGCTTTCCCCTTTGCAGCTCTGGTCTTCTTCTAAGCCCTCCATAGGACTTCTGACACTCACACCTTGGTGTAGGTTTGTTTTGAGCTCTCCAGCTTCAATTCATCTGAGAGAGGAAAGCCAAAATGTTGAGGATCACCAACAGAAAAATGTGAAAAGATTCAAGTGGACAGAGGAGAGATGACAGGAGAAGCCCTCAATAATCTTGACTGGGAAATGAAAAGACAATGCAGTAAGGTCAAGTGAGCCAGAGCGAGACATGACTCTGAGAATAGCTGGCAACCATTCGTCTTGTGGGATGTGAATTTTTCATGCAATGATAGAATGGTTTGGGTTGGAGGAGACCTTTAAATATCATCTAGTCCAATCGCCTGACATGGACAAGGACATGTTCCACTAGAACAGGCTGCTCAAAGCCTCATCCAACCTGGCCTTAAACAATTTCAGGGATGGGACATCATCATTTTTCACCAACAGCACAACTCACAGGAGAATGATTGTCCAGAGAAGCTCTTGCAGCTCTCACCTCTGCACAGCCCTGCTGAGCTCAACAGCCATGGGACATCGCTAGGAAGAGACCAAATCAAGGCATCTAATGTTGAGAACATAAGTCATATTGAGAGTCAACAGGATCTCACACAGGGACAAGGTCAAACCACAGAGACAGGTCCAATGTGAGGTTGAGAAAAAACCTCAGAAGACCCTTCAGCTTTGTGTGCAGGTACACTACCACCCTGAGCTGCAGGAACCCCAACATTTTTAAGTTGAAAAGCAAGAGTCAAAGGAAAGCCTTTCTGGTATTGTCTCCAAAATGATGTTCTATCTGCTGGAGAGAATTTTTCACTTACTAAAACAAAGCACTGCATTATAGAGCTTGTTTGAAAAGACTGTCATGGTTTCCCTCTGAATAAATTAATCAATTTTATTAGATTTGATGCTAAATTCCTGACTGACGGCTTCACTTCTGAAGACGCAAGCTGCCGGCTGGCTGCCACGGAAGAAGTCTGGAAGGTGACAGCTCGAGGAACTAACTGAGATTCAACAAGCACACCAAAAATAAAAATACAAAAGAGTGCAGTTTTTAACCCCTTGATCACTGTCTCATCAGAAAACTCTAGTTAGATTACCTGATCTCTAACTACGTGAGGATTAACAGACAAGGCAGGGTTATCATCCTGCTTTGGATATCATCCTGGTTTAACCGCCCACGGTAAAGTGTTGGCCATCACTAGGATTTTGTTAAAGGACATAAAAATGCACATTTTTAATAACCATAGCATTAAAACCAAAAAGTTCCAAATGCCTGATTGCTGAAGACAAAGCTTTAGAAAATCTTAAGATAAAATGTTAGGCAGCACCTTGCATACCTCAACTGAACTTAAAGTAACCATTGGCTTCTTTAAAGTTCCTAACTGCTACACACATTTGTGGCCTACCCCAAGGGTACTGGGCTCAAATCTCCACGCCAAAACCACTCATTGACATCATTGACACATACACCCAAGAACCCAAAAGAGAGAACTAAAGAAGGTATGGAAATGCACAACTCCCTGGATGGGATGTAGACCAGGGACAGGGGGGACAACCAGAGCTCCCTGTACCCTCCAACACAGAGGATCCATCTGGATCACTGGGAGCAGGACATCACTCCAACTGGGACACCACAAAGAGACTGGTTTAACTTTTCTTCCCTTCTCCAGTTATGGACCGAGCAAAATTTGGTGGTGAATCCCACTCAGGTTAATATAACTTGGAAACTCAAACACTTTTCTCTTATTAAAAACAGTTTCTTAATTTTACAGCTTTCCCCAGAGCATGTTGGTGTAAAACACACATCCTCTCTGTGCTTCAGTGACCACTGTGCTGCCTATGAGCTCAGAGCTTGGGTTTTCAGCCCAGCTCCAGGACACAACCCAAATTGTCTTTGACCAGAACATCCCAACTATTCAAATAAGTTACTAATTGCTGTTCTGAAAAGCGTTGTTCATCCAGAGCATTTCAAAGACTTCAGAAGACTCAAACTTCTATTTTGCTATTTTCTAAGGTCCTACCAGCACTCACAGATGGGGATGTGGTGCCACAAGCAGAGGATTTTGTTCACCCGGACATTAGGACCAACTATTAATCTACCTCTGACCAAAGCAAACAATCCATCAAAGCAAGCGAGTGCTTCACCTTCACAATTAATGTCCTACCCTCATGTAACCAACCATTTCAGCAAGAGGAGGTAAGTGCTGTGCTGCAGCTTTTTAGAGAGAGGAGGAAAACCATTAGTAAGATAGAATGAAAAAAAAAATCTCCCATTGAATTTGGTTTCTTTTCAGCCAAAAGTAAATACTTTGTAATACTTTGTATCTCCCTTTATAGGGAGATATTGAGAAAATAAAACCACACAGAAAGAAAAATGCAACTTAAAAGATAAGGCATTAAGAACCTCTTCCAAATGAAACCAAAATCTTATGAAACCCACTGAAGACCTATGTAGAGAAGTTCCTTCTCACCTGCTTATAGAAAGTGGGATAGGGTCACCATCCTTCTCACAAGGATGAAGGAAATGCTCCAGTCTCTGGAGTATACCCCATAGGATTTTGCTACCAAAAGAGATGAAGATTGTTGTCTCCTGCTGCTGACCTTACTCTACAGAAACACGTCTGCATCCTCAATGTTTCCTGAGCGTCTGCAGTGGGGTGGGGTTTTCCAAAAGTATACAAGATAAGCAATGTACTGCACCAAATCTGCGCTCAAGCAGATGACAACAGAGAAGCAGAGATAGCATTCCAAATATGAGCTCTTCTTTCACCAACCAGGTCTGTGATCCTGTGAAGATTTGCAGAGTATCAACGAGGGCCTCCTAAATCTCTCCGTGCTGTGAGGGAAAGGTTCCTGCTGCTGCTCACAGGATATCTGCTAAGTCTTCTATTTAGTAACTTAATTAGGGACAAGACAGCTGTTGAAATTTGTGTACAGGATAAAATTTGGAAGAGATGTAACCATCATAGAGAACAAAAAAGGATTATGAAGCATCTCAGGGAGTTGAAAAATGTAAGCAAGAAATCATAGAATCACAGAATCATAGGATAGTCAGGATTGGAAGACACCTTTAGAGGCCATCTAGTCCACTCCCCAGCTAAAGCAGGTTCCCCTCCATCAAGGGGCACAGGAACATGTCCAGGCAGGTTTGGAAACCCTCCCTGGGCAGCCTGGTGAGGTGCCAGGGCTCCCTCACCTCAACACCAAACAAGTTTCTCCTCCTGTGCCAGAGACACTTGCTGGGTTCCAGCTTGTGCCCATGATCCCTTGTCCTGGCACTGGCCACCACACAAAAAACACTGGCCCCATCCCCTACACACCCACCCTTTAGGGATTTCTCAGCACTGATGAGGTCCCCTCTCAGCCTTCTCTTCTCCAGGCTGAACAGCCCCAGGTTCCGCAGCCTTTCCTCCTCATACAGATGTTCCAGTGTCCTCAGCATCTTGGTAGCCCTGCGCTGGCCTCTCTCCAGCAGTTCCCTGTCTCTCTGTAACTGGAGAGCCCAGAACTGGACACAGGACTCCAGATGAGGCCTCACCAGGGCAGAGAGGGTGAGAAGAACCTCCCTCCACCTGCTGCCCACACTCTCTTCATGCCCTCCAGGATGCCATTGGCATTCTTGCCCATGAGGATATGTTGGATATGCTCATGTTTATTTGCTGCCCACCAGCACTCCCAGATCCCTCTCTGCAGAGCTGCTCTCCAGCAGGTCACCCCCAGCCTGTCCTGGTGCAGGGGGTTGTTCCTCCTCAAGTGCAAGACTCTGCACTTGGTGAACTTCAGAAGGTTCCTCTCCGCCCCACTCAAGCCAGTCAAGATCTCATTGAACAGCAGCCCAGCCTTCTGGTGAATCAAAATTAAATGAAACTCAGTCAAATACAACTTTAATCACTAGCCACAGGTAACCTCAGCTGCAGGGAGAATAGGCTCCTACTGACATTTACTGTGCTGGAGTGGTGTTATGGGTTTTTTCTTGGACAAACACTTAACAGTAGTCGGGTGAGAAGATGTTAGATGAGAACTAATGCAAAATGCAGCAATAACATCGCAGCGCTCATGGATATTTGGACATGGTCAGCAGAGCATGGAGAATGAAGGGTTTGGGGTTTTAGATGGTGTTGGTAGCTATCTATGCATAATTAGCTGAGCAAACAGAGGATTATGCACAGTTGAGATCACCTTCTCAGCAGACAAATAGCCACAATTGGTCCTAAAAGAGCCGCGTGAATGACAAACCTATTAAAGGGGATTTATAAGAAAAAGATTAAAACAACAACATGGGTGTAGTTTGACCAAACCCAAGTGAAAAGGAGAAGCTGCTTGAACTCAACAGGTCTGGATTGCACACAACATCCCATGGTCCATATGATCCATATGCAAAGGGGGAATGCTTCAAACAGATGAAAATTTGATGAGTTGATGAATTTTGACTTGCAAGAGCAACATCATCAAGGAGCTTCCCAAGGAAGATGGCAGGAGAGTTACAGGAATTATTCAGCCTAATTAGAGCAGGATCCAGCTTTGGGAAGAAGAAAGTAGGTAGCAAAAGGTTTATTTTACTTTCACAAGCATGACTGTAGAATATTTTGCTTCAGAAATCAGCCACTTCACCATCACTTGCAACACCTGCTGGTGTTACAGCAGAAGCCCCTAAATATCTCTACAACATCCCAACCTGCATCCCCTGATGCGTCCCAGCTCGTAGTTAGGACCAGCCTTCCCACCTCCTCTGCTGGCATCACGCCATGGGTTACTGCAGCCAACACTAAATCCAAAGAGTAACAGTTTGGTCACTTTCAAACTTGAGCTGTGTTTACCTCTTGCTGCTCTGGAGAGGGGCTGTGAGCTAAAAGCTCCGAAGAGCAGCTGCTTGTCCCTGCTTTTAACAAATACTAGGGCATCCAGGAGCAGACAGAATACTAAAAAAAGAGGGTTTTCTAGAACACTACAGAAAAGCAACAAATGACAGGTAATATTTCAGAAGATGGGTTTGTTTCCTTAAGGTTTATTTGCATGACAGCAATACCTAGAGGACCTGAGCAAGACAAGGGACCTGTTAAACGAGGCTTGACAGGGAGGATGCAATGGCTGCTGCCTGGAAGCATTTCCTAAGGAAAACACATCACATAGCAAAAGTGCCCTGGGTCTGTGAGATAGTAAGTTTGAGGCTACACAACAAGCCCAGACCTGACTCTGAGACACCAACAAATATTTAAGTCAGGCTTAGAAGCTGAAGTCTGTGGTCTAAACTTGAGTGAGACAGATGAGGACTTTGGCTTCCTTGTGGGTCTCACCACCTCACCAGGCTGCCAGTCCATCCTTTGGCCAGTAGAAGAGGTTTCCCTGCCTCTTTAAAGTCCTCCTCGAGATTTTCTTCCTCCCTGCCTCTAAGTTGCAGAGGTCACAGCTATCTCAACACACAACAATGATATGCCAAGGCGAAGCAAGAGGAGGAGGCACGAGGGGGATGAATAGAAAAAGGAGTGAAATGCAAGGTTGGAGAGATCCCTCTTAGAGAGGAACTGAGCAAACTGCAGAGTATGCCACTTCAAAAATGCAGATTTTTTTTTCCCCTCATCCTCAGTTCAACACACCTCCCTCTCTTCTCAGCTGATATTTTAGACTAACCATATGGAGGAAAAGGAAAAAAAAAAAGCCAAACCACCACCCAGCAACAGTAGTGTGCAACGGAGGCAAAGTCGGAGTCTGATGCATCATTATTAATCCCTTATTACCATCACTCACAGCTGCAGCAGATGCCTCCTAAACACAAGGATCCCTGCCCTGAGGTATTTACAGAGCCAGTTAGATGTGATATAATTAAGAGGTAAATAAGGCAGTAGGGAAATGGGGGGGGGGGGGGGGGGGGGGGCAGGGAGGAGCATCAAGGAAGAGGGAAAAAAAAGACACAATTAACTTTAGCAGCTTTGCAGAGGTTACCCCCATTTTACATTACACTGTGTTGTACCCACAAACTGTTGGACTCTTTTTTTGGGGGGGTAAGCCATCTGTTGTTTTAACCACTCAGCACCAGCCTCCATCATCTGCCACTTTCTCTTTTCTTCCTTTTCTCCCACCCCACTGCTCCATGGAAGACTGAACAGGGAGTGAGCCTGCAGCAGGGCTCAAAATGGCTCAAAGAGCAGCAAAGCATCACTCCTACACCTGCTTGATGTCCCCTGTCCTCCTTGGACATCCTCTTTCTGTCACAAAATGACTTTAGGTACCCATCTTGTTTGCCCATCACCCCCCAGGACCACAGCTTTTGCTGTGCAGTGCCAGGCAGTACTTTTAAAATGTATTTTCCAGGTCTTAAAAAGCAAATGGGTAATGAGAGGAGGAGAAAATGCAACCACAAACCCTACTGCCCTTGGGGTAAGGTCCCACAAACACCAACATAACCCAGCCTGTGGGGAACTGTTTCAGGAGCCGCCCGAGCAGACTGATGGGTGCTTGCTTTGCAACGCCGCTGGCTAATAGCGATTAATTGAAGGACGACAGCCATGAGTGGAGATGCTACGAGTGGAAAACATTACTGGAAATCACACTGCAAGGACAAAAATCTACCAGTTGTGAGTGCTGCATTGCTGCTACCTCTGCTCATCACCTGGGGCCGTGTGTTGGCAGGAGATGCAGCTGAGAAGCAGCAAACCGGTGCCCCAGTGCCTTTCCTAGTCCTCTGGGACCTCTGACTACAGATCCAAGTACATGAACAGCAGATTATATCCCATAGAAGAAAGCTCCTACTAATTTCAGACACGTGCACATCGTGTCCCTCCTGTTTGTGTGCAAATCCCAGACAGGTCCAGAGAGCAGTGCAGATAAAATTGGCATGGGGAGGGATCCTAAAAGCTGCTGACAGCTACCTGGGAAACTTGGGAGCCTCAGGCAAGGCATGTCAAAAAAAGACGCTGCACATTGCACTGATCATATTTGAAAAGAGGAAATTCTCAATGTAGACACAGCCCTGCTCCAGTCCAGAGCTGGATCTCACTCTGGCTGGAAAACTATCACAAAGAGAAACCAGAGCTGAATGTGGTGAGCTCTCCCACCCACCCATCCATACACCTTGCTATCTCTCAACAAGCCCTTTCTAAGAAGATAAACTTTTTAAGCCTACCTTGAATATCTGATTGTTGGCAAAAAGCTGTGAGCAGAGAGGGTTCCTCCCTGGAGACCAGAGAGGGATGGGAGCAGTCAGAGCTCTGCACAGCAAACGGCCATGATAAGACCCTGTGGGGAGCCCAGAGCAGCATCTCACCCAGCAGAGAGACCTTAGCTGCAGTCAGGACTAAGCCAGCCCAACACCACACACTCCACTTCCCATTATCATGTTGGGGACATAACACCTGATCCCAATCTGATAACCTGATTATCATAACACCTGATAACCAATCCCTTCCTCTGCAACCTGTTGGCTACAGAGATCTTCATCTTCTGGGAGTGGAAAGAGGGAGAAGTGCATCTGCAGCTTCCAAGTGCCTTCAGAGGTTCAATTGGTCTGTGCAAGGAGACCAGGGGGAATTCAACACTGCTCACTAGTTAAGCCCCAGGGTGATGGAGCAGCGCTTTGGGAATGGGCTGAGTTTTGTACACAGCCAGGCATCATTGCAAGGAGTAGCACCACTGGAAATTGCTTTGTTGGGTTTTTTTTTCTGCTTAAACTTACATAGCTGCATTTGTAGCCCCACAATAGCACTAAAAGAGTTGGGGACGATTAACACACTTATAAGACTGCTAAAGTCACCTCATTCAGCATTGTAACCTACACTATCATGACAAGCCAGGCTAAAACGTGTTCAAAACAACCCTTAGCAAAAGCAGGGTACACAAGGACATTTGAGCATCACATTCCCCCGAGTCCCATGTCAGAGATACAAACCTGCTAGGAAAGGTTAAAAAAAAGGAGCAAAAAATAATTGCAGCACTTCGTGCCCTTTGAACAACCTTTGGATCCTGATGGCTTTTGCCAGGAAGAATAACGAAAGTCAAACTAATTAAGCAACGAACATGCCCACAGTACAAAGTGTGAAAATCTGAAAAGTCTGGCAAGTTGTTAGGAAGCGCTCGGCTCCCGGTGCCGCTTTCCTGCTGTCGTTCTTGGGAGCAATCATGATGCAAAAGATGATTTTCATGTGTTTCTTTTTCATTTATTTCAAGCATTAAAACAGAGCTCCAAAATGAGGTTTGGCAGAAATCATAAATTCTGGAAACATTTCTCACCCTGCTAACAGGTATTTAGCTGGTTTTTATGGAGTTCATTCAACACTGCCTGTCGGTTACCTGAATAGACCCAGGACAACCAGCAGACACCAAGCCATGGACATCGTATGTGTGTTGGTACCCATCAAAGAGTTCATAGAATCATTTTGGTTGGAAAAGACCTTGAAGGTCCTCAAGTCCACCCCCTCCTCTCACAGTGCCAAGCCCACCACTAACCCATCTCCCTCAGCACCTCAGCTACACGGCTTTGGAATAGCTCCAAGGATGGAGACTCCACCACCTACCTGGCAGCCTGGGACAGTGCTTAACAATCCTCTTGGTGAAAATGTTCTTCCTAATCTTTGGGCGTTGAGTCCATGTTTTTGATTCCTGACCCTCCTTTGTCCAAAAGCACCCCAGCTGGAGCTCTACCCAGCTGCAGGAAGGGGTATTGTCCTCCACTACTTCTTTTCTCTGCTGATGGGGGTATCTAAAGTCACCCACAATGTTTCACCACCAGCAGCAGGCACAGAAAACCTGGAGCATCGGGAGCCAGCACATGTGGATACTCTGTATTTCTTTTGGTAGAAGTGGACTGGTGGTTCTGCAGCAACATCACCTTTGCTAGTGTGGTTGGCAACATTATGGCAGTCACAAGCTAGGATGGATGCCCCACCTCAGCTGACATCATTGCAGATTTTAATGCCCTCTGGGCCACCAAGCAAAGCAAGTGCCTATGAAACAAATCATCTGCCTGATTCACTCACCCACGTCCATGGAGGCCTCTCCAAATATCAGAGATGATCTGGTTTTGTCCACTTGAGTGGGACAAACCAACAGTTTGTTTCCTTCAGATTTCCAGCTCAGACCAACAACAATGACAAAGACAGTCAAGTCTCTCCATCTTGTACCAGAGCTGGGTAAGGATGAGGGAACTCAGAATTGTGGAGATGCATGAATAGTCAGACTAGTCAGACTGGGTGAGTGGGGATGATGGGTGCAGAAGCACTGGAAGGACGAAACAGCAGGAGGAGGACTAAAAAATGGCAGATGTTGATGGTACCCAGCTCAAGACGTCATCAAGACCTCAGCACACATCTAGCTGCAGCATATCAGAAGTACGAGGTAGAGAGACAAAAACCAGCAGGTAAATCCTGGGATGGGACAGAGTGGACAGTCTGACCACTGTCAGCTCCTCCAAGGCATGGAGAAGCACATGTAAACCTTCAGTAGAAGCCTGGAGGTATAAGCAGCACAGAAGCTGCATCTCCATCTCACATCCAGGAATTCTGCACTGACGTCCTGCTGCTTACATCCAACAGTCTCAGTCCCATGATTCTGTGGGTATGGGAACGTGAACATGGATCTGTGGAATCTGTTTTGGATTGGATTTATTTCAAACTGAAATCACCTTCCTCTGTTTTAAGGTCTTGCATGGAGACTTGCTTCATCGCTGATGCAATACTGAAGCATTATTACCCACAGTGTGCCCTTCACTATTTCACCCTGGTCACCACCATCACCACCACGTACATAAAATTGCCAGAGGATGAGGTAAGAGGAACCCAGCAGAGAATACCAAAAAAAAAAAAGCAAATATCACAGAGAACCAACAAACTCATGACAGATGTGAGTCCGTGATTTCAGGCCCCAGCTCTTCCCAATCCTATTGGTAAATCTGCAGCTCCCTGTTCTATCTTTAAAACCAATTTGCCCATCTTTGAGACACATAATACTTTCTGCTACTCTGTCTTAACAGTCTGGGTCCCAAGTTTTCAATGAAAAATAAGTTCTTTTAGTGCCGTGGTGCCCGTTTGTGATGGGAGATCTACATCAATAACAGAAAAAATTCAAAAGGAGTGAACAAAAGGTCTCAAAATACAAAAACAGATATAAGACTCAAGGGCAGCATCACGATACCCAACGCTTAGACTTTATTCTTGTGCCATTTATGACATGCTGATGTCATCAGCAACAACAAAAAAGAGTAAAAAAAAGACAGAATCAGGTTTGGAAATGGGTGTTTGCTCGTGCCACTCAAGAGAGGTGTAGCAATGCCTCCGGCTACAATTTATGCAGCGTTTTAAAGGTTTACATGAATCCTAAAACATTTCTCTCCCAGCACTCCAGCCTGTTACAGGGATGCGCATCAAAAATGAAGGCGCTGCCGCCGTGGGATTTACGGTGGAAAGCCCTACACCACCTTCCCCCACACAGAGAGCTCCAGGCGAGGACTGGGTTTTTATTCACCCTATGTAATCCAGCAACTCTGAGGCAGTGAGTGCTGGCGCCACAAAGGTAGGGACGGTCCCGGACTCAAAGAGTGAGTTAAAGGCAGGAGAAGTTCAAGCACAAAAGCCTACTGACACAGCAGCCCCACATGAACTTCAAAGGGGAAGAGCTCCTTCAAATTGTGCAACACCTTGCTAAAGGGAACCCATATCCATGTGAAATCATTAACTTCATCTGCTGCTTTTACTTCTCCCATCAATGATTAACGAACATTAAGCAATCAGCATTTTTTTTTTCCTTTTAACGAGGAAGGCTTTTTTTTAAAACCAAAAAAAACCCACCCACCCACCCCATGTCCTTCCTTCTGCAAGTTGCCGTGAGGATTCATGCCAGCTCAACCCAGCTTAAACATTTACACATCGATTTTCAAGGTCACCGCTGAAATACGTCATTTTCTACTTAGCACATTCTCCTACGAGCGCGCGGCCGCCTTCAACGCTGCGCGCAAAAGGTACAGCACCGAGAACAGCCTCGGCAAAGTTCAATCCATAAAAGAAATCCAAAGTAAAACGCCCGAGGGAAGGCAGCCTCGGAAAATGCAAATAGCATTCATTAGCTGGACGGCGGCTTTTCTTTGAGCTGTTCTATAAATGCTGAATAAAGTGACAGCAAAGGTTTCTCTCCGCTTTCCCTCCATCCCAGCCAGGTTGCAGCAGGGGAGCGCAGGAGAGTTTGACCTCTCCCTCCCAAACCCACTGTCAAAACCTCCCCCCAAACCACCACCAACCTCAGGGGTGCCTTAGAGGGAAGCAGCCGTCGTCCCTTACCCGAGAGCTTCCCGGCTCCGTCGCTCTGCGCGTCGGCAGCGCAGCCCCCCGATGACGAACATGCTGCCGCGAAGCTCACCGGCTCCTGCTCGCTCCCCCCCATGTGCTCCCTGGGGGTTGGCGAGTCCTTCAGCGCCTGTCGGCACACGGTGCAGCCCAAAAGGATTCGTCTCCAGCTTCTCCCACTCGATTCCCACAACGGCTGCCTGACAACAGAACCCAACACACGCTGCCGGCGCTGAGCGAGCGCTGCCGGTGCCGATGCCACCTGCCAGGCGGCTCCGACGGCACGGGAGCGAGTGAGCAGCAACGCTTGCAGCTCCCTGTCATTGCAAACAGAACCGGTCCCATCCCAGAGACTCTCATTTTTAAAAACAAAAATAGAAACCTCTTGAAATCAAAAGCAATTTTGCTCTTTTTTTTCTTTCTTTAAGTCGGTCAAAACATAGGTTTTTAATCCGGATGTCCCTGTAACTCACCATCCCAGATGAATGTGCCACAAACGTTACTAAATTTAATCTCACGGCCCTCTTCTACAGCAGAGAAAAATTATCATCTCACAGCAGGAAAAACTAACGTGCAACAAAAACATTTTGTACCCAAATCATAGCAGCCCTCTTGTAGCTCCTGTGTCCCAACCTGGTGAGTGAGTCTGCAGCTGCTCCATCCAAAAATGGGCATATTTGCACTTAAATGCAGCAGCTTTTAATTTTCCAAGTGGGAAAGGGGCTCTTCTGAATGTCAGCTTGGGCTGTGGGATAAAACCAGGATCAGCCTGTGCATCACTCTGGCAGCAATCAGGACCCCAGCATCATTCTTCAGACCAGCAACACAGTGCAACACAGTGTATCCTGCTAAAATTTTGGATTAGCCTGGCTTGTGTATGGAGCAGGAGGAAAAAAAGACAATCTAGAGGGAAAAAAACCCCCACCAAATTATTGTCACCCTTCTGCTTTCCAGCAAAGGGACCTGTGTTGGGGGCCAGCGATTGGTCCCAACCACACATCACAAGCAGGACCATGGGGACTTGCTGGATCTTCATACCAAAAGTCACATCACAGGCACCATCAAGGTCTGGATATTCGGGGGTTTTTTTAGAGCATAAACAAAAATTAACAGGAACCTTAAGGTGTCTGGGTGTCTTTTAATACAAATCCAAATATTTTTGGTTTTGCCATGAGGGTGGCATCAGAATGTCTGATTTTGGGGACCCCAAGGAAGGTCCTTCCTTTGTGGCTCTGCTCAGAGGAACATCAGTTCACCAATTCTTTTCATCAAAACCATTTCCACCCTGGGATTTGCACAACACAGCTACAGATATTAAAGAACTAGAGGAGGAAGTGCTCAAAAAGCCATGGAGGGAGGAAATTTCAATGAGAAACTTGAAATGATGTGCATTTAGTAGGATGGGGAAATACAGAAATGATGCTCCAGAAGAAGTCAGCAAAGGAGAAGATGCCTGGAGCCAATGCAGCAGAGCTATATCAAGGAATAAAAAAGCCCAAGGACTTGATTTTTTAAAAAAAAATAATAAAACATTTCAAAGGAGGAAAAAGGGCTGAAAAAAAGAGTGGACGGTAGATATGGAAGGAAGTCCTGGAGAACTAAAAGCTGATATACGTGTGGCTGCAGAGTAACTTTAAGAATAATGTCCAGGTAGCATCTTCCCTGCCCATGGCAGAGAAGTTGGACTAAGATGACCTTTAAAGGTCCCTTCCAACCAAAACCATTCTGTGATTTTTTTTGTCCAGATAGGATGCTGTTATTTGCATGGTAGAGCCTGCAGGATCACAGGCGTGGAACAGCCAAGTGGAGAGATGACAAAATGCAGAACAGAATGTCGGGGATGTGGAGCAGTAACAAAGAGGCACACACACACAAAAAAAAGTTTACAAAACAGATACTACAGCCACAAACAACAGCATTAATAAATATGGTCCCCATCACAGACTGCAGGTACCTTACACGGTCCAGCTGTACTGAGATGGCACAAGGGTAAAGAAGAAAAGGGATCACAGAATCATCAAATCCCTGAATGGATTGGATTGGATTGGATTGGATTGGATTGGATTGGATTGGAAAGGACCTCAGAGCACATCTTGTTCCAAGCCCCTGCTCTGGGCAGAGACACCTTCCACCAGACCAGGCTTCTCCAAGACCCATCCAACCTGCCCTTGAACACTGACGGGAATGGGGCAGCCACAGCCTCTCTGGGAAACCCTCACAGCTTGGAAGAACTTCTTCCCAAGAGCTTATCTCAGTCTCCCCTCTGTCACTTTGGAGCCATCCCCCCTTGTCCTGTCCCTCCAGGCCCTTACACAAAGTCCCTCTCAGCCTTTCTTGTCAGCCCTTTAAGGACTGGAGGCTGCTGGAAGGTCTGCCGAGAGCTGTAATTACACTGCAATTCTACCAAAAACACAGCATCCAAAGAACTTATTTCATCTACAACCACAGAGTATATTAGGATAAAGAATAAATCCCAACACCTGCTCAAAACCCAAGTTTCTGACTGCATTATTTCCAAGCACAGTGTTTTTTGGAGGCGATCCCTCCAGTTTTTCTGCTCTTTGCAGTCTTGGAGGAATTGGGAAGTGCATAATATAAATTAAAATAAAATAATTGGGAAATATGAGAAGTTTCAAGAGTTTACCAACAAAATCCTCCCCTTCAGCTGTTCAATTTTTTTACAACTTCAGCAGCACAAGATTACCCTTGCTGGAATGGCATGTCTCCAGCAATGAATTTGATTCCAGCTGCTGTGTTAAATGAATGATTAATAGATGCCTTTGTCCTGGCTGCATCTGCCTTTCACAAGAATATTGCCAATAACCTGGGTGTTACACCCCAGTTCTGACTTTGGTATGTTTTTCACTCCATTTCTCCACCTTGAAAGAGCTGGATGGACAGAAGCTAATGCGCTGTCACCATAAAAAGGGAAATAAAGTCAGTAAAACCCATCTCTCTGAATGCGGAGTTAAATAAGACAAAGAATTTGGAATACAAAGAACCTGCAGAAGATACAGAGCTCCTGCAAGGAGCCCAAGTTTCATTTTCTTGCCCGCTCTCCTGGGCCCAGTGATTAATTATGAAGGCTGCAGAGAACAGGCAAGTGGAGGGGGTGGATCCCCACCCTCATCCACTGCTCATCCATCACCTGA
The DNA here is from genome assembly GCF_028858725.1 of Colius striatus. NCBI lineage: Eukaryota > Metazoa > Chordata > Aves > Coliiformes > Coliidae > Colius > Colius striatus. The sequence continues at coordinate 46,322,209 of NC_084760.1, read as the reverse complement.
ACTGCCAGCAAACCTCAGCTGAGGGCAGCATCCACTGCCCACAACCCAAACCACACATCCCCACCTGTAGCCGGCCAGCAGCTGGGAACTCTGCCTGACCTTCAGCCATTCCCACCCTGAAGAACCACCAAATACAGGGTAATCTACTTTAATAGTATTTCACTCTTCCCCAAGATATTTGCTAATAAAACAACAAAAAGTGAGAAGCTTTCTAGAGAAAATAAAAATAAAATAAAGAGGGAAAGGGAGAGGGAGAAGAGGAAAGGAGAGGAGAGGAGAGGAGAGGAGAGGAGAGGAGAGGAGAGGAGAGGAGAGGAGAGGAAAGGAAAGGAAAGGAAAGGAAAGGAAAGGAAAGGAAAGGAAAGGAAAGGAAAGGAAAGGAAAGGAAAGGAAAGGAAAGGAAAGGAAAGGAAAGGAAAGGAAAGGAAAGGAAAGGAAAGGAAAGGAAAGGAAAGGAGTTCTTTTAAAGTTGTGTCCTGAATAAGGATGGGGTTTGTAGCTAAAAGGCTCAAAGTGGTTCATGAAGGGCAAACTCAGCTCAGAATAAGTTTTAATGGCAATGATCCTTCCTCCACAAATCTTCAACCCTCTAAATCTATTGGCATTACCTAAATCACTGCCAGCCCATCATAAGCATGTAACAGATTTTTAAAATGTCAACTAATCTGAATTATCCACACCAAACAAGCCCAAAGATGTGGGGGAGTATGCAGGAATTTGGAGACAGACAAGCCCTAACACAATACCAGAAGTGCCCATTTGAAATGTAGGTAAGGTGAGTGCTTCAAAAGCCAGTAACTCAAGTGATGCCCTTCCAGGTTAGGGAAGGAAAATGAGGTTTAGTTTACCTGAGATATGACTGCCAACACAGTGAGCAGATGACACTCCAGAAGGAGAACTTCAGGAATGAACATTATTTTCATTATAAGTGAAAGAATGGGAAATGTTCTTCAAATTTTACTACTGCTCAAAGAAACTCCCAGCTTCACCCGTACCCCATGAGGAGACTCCAGCTGCCTTCTTGGAAAAGCTTGCAAAGGTCTCTGTTGACAGAGCCAGCTGAGGTAGCAACAAAATTAAATCACCAGGTACCTCCAGTACTCTGTACCTTGTACTTTACAGACAAACCACCAGCTACAATAATCTTACTCCACCAACACTGATCTTTATCATCTACTAATTATTTATAGAGACAAATGTTCTGTCGTGAGATTTATCTTGATGTTCAGGCAGCCAAGAACTCCTCCAGGAACCTGCAGCTTCACCCCAAAGAGGGATGTGTCCCTTTTCTTTGACAACACCATCTCCTTGGCCCGCCTGCACGTGCCCATGGATCACTGGTGGTACTGAGCAGAATAAATGCAGCACAAACACACAAGGCTCAGCACTTTGCCAATTTGATTAAATCCACACGATTGTGTTAACATCCTCTGACAGCCAAGCTCCAGAGAGGTTTCCCTACCCTCTCCAGGTAACAAACAGCAAACGAAGAGCATTTGAGGTAAATGTCTAAAATGGGAAAGCAAGAACAAAACAGCTTTGTTTCGTTAAAAAAACAACAAAAACAAGCTGCATGCTCAAGCCTATGTGTCTGCCAAAGCCAGCAAATTCAGCACTTTCCAGCCTGGCTTCTTCCATCACTTAAAAAAAGCTGTAACAAACTAGAAAAGGAGCTAGGTTATGATTTTTGCATCTAGAAAATGAAGTTCACGGTTTAAGCAATTGTCAGCACTTAATGTTTCTATTTACTCCAGTCCAAAAGAGCAAACTTTAAATAAAAACTGCACTTAATTAAGCGTGTCACGTTCTTGCGGGCATGCCAGCTACAATGGTGAGCAAGATGCTTTTCCCAGCCTCTGCTCTACAAACTCTGACACACCAATGTGGTGTTTAAAAGCCCAAAGTCCCTTCCAGCCCAGAGGCTAGCTTTATTGAGGAAGAAATAGGTGACAAAACACAACTCAGTCCAGCTCAGAGATGCTTCAAGGTTGCTGAGTCCCTGCTCTGTGTCAGTGGTCAAGGCTTGGAGAGGTATTTATACACATCTGTGGCTGTTGCAAACTGATGCCAGACGAAGCTTTGACATCGAAACACATCTAAATCGTGGTAGAAGGAGACATAGATCTGTTAGAGTAGATCCAGAGGAGGCCATGGAAATGGTCAGAGGGTTGGAGTCTCTCTGCTATGGAGACGGGCTGAGGCAGTTGGGGGTGTTCAGCCTGGAGAAGAGAAGGCTCTGGGGAGAACTTGTTGTCCCTTTTTGATATATAAAGGTGGCTTATGAAAGAGATGTCTGTTTTACCAGGGCCTTTAATAACAGGACAAGGGGCAACAGTTTTAAACTGAGAGACAGTAGATTTAGATGAGCTCTTGGGAAGAAGTTCTTCCAAGCTGTGAGGGTGGTGAGGCCCTGGCACAGGTTGTTCAGGAAGGCTGTGGCTGCCCCATCCCTGGAAGTATCTAAGTGCACGTTGGATGGAGCTTGGAGCAGCCCGGTATCTTGGGTTAGAACAAGATGAGCTTTAAAGTCCCTTCCAACCCAAAGCATTCTATAAGTCTATGATCTTCTCACTTTTAGAGGGGTAGCCACACTGACAACCACCACCTCAGATACTCCCACACCATCTTTCCTGTCACCTTTACAACTGGGAGGAAAAATATGACAACTACTCCTACAAGCCATGGCAAAACTTGCACCGTGTCCCTCTTCATCTGGCTGCCATCCTAGTGATGAGCACCAACTGCTTGAGAAAGACACAAGAGCATGCAAAAGCATGGCTAAGCCTTGGGGGTTGGGGTGTTTGGAGTGAGGTGGTCAAATCACAGCATACACATTTCAGGGCAAGTCTGGGATTTATCATCAGTTCTCCAAGCATCAACTGAAAATTTCTGAACCTTCTCCCAGAGGGAGGCAGACAATATATCCTCACCCATGTATGTGTGCCTAGTAGTGGTAATTCAATGTTACAGGACACTGCCAACAAATAAACTTGAAATCAAAGTTACCAGGTAACAGGCAGGAGAGCTTAGTTTCACTACCAGCTGGGCCAGCAAAGAAATCACTCATTTCTAAATGTTATACTTGATTACAAGTGCTAAAATCACAGTTTTCCTTCTACCCACCCAAAAATTGCAGCTGCAAAGTCCAGCGTAGATCCACCTTGAGGCTTTAATGTCCTGCTCTGGAGGGAAAAATAATAAGTCAACAGCCAACACCTGGAGACCTCAGGCCTCAGAATCCAGGTTTTGTATTCCAGTTTCTACACACTAAGGAATGTCCTCAAGCAAAGCCTTATTCTCCTCCAAGTTTCAGGCTGGGTTTCAGCCAGGATAGCCAAGAGTAAGAGTTTGCATTTCTCTCCCAAGACCCATCCCCAAGTCAGGTGTGGACATATCTGACAACTACTTCTTCTCCTCCACCACATAGCACAGGACACTCAGACACATATTACATATATATACCAACAAGCTGCAAGACTTTCCTGGTTAGAAAACACATCTAATAATGCAAAACCTCCATGAGCTCTGGGTAAGGGAAGGGTGAATTTTGCTGTTGAAATTGAAACTCAGCCTAGAATTGCTAAGCGACCAAAATAAAAGACATTCTTCTCAATGGATAGCTTGTGTTCTACACTCTGCAGCAGTGCAAGCTTAATATGCAGCAGTAACAAGTGCAAGCTTAGGGGGAAAAAAGAACCTCGAGCAGAATTCTACCCCCTAAATCCCTAAAACATTCATGCCAAAGGGGTGAAGCACAGAGATGAACTCATGAATTTGGGGCAGCAACCAAGGGATCCAAGGACAAAGCCAAAATTATACAAACTAGGGTACAACTGCAAACTCACAATCGTCATAAAACTTCCTCCTCTTATTTTGCTAAAGTGGGGGTTAGTCAACTGAGGAGATGACACAGGGAAAAATGTGTAAAACAACATCCATCTAGACTGATGAGATCCTGATGCTTGATGAACTTGGTCTCTTATAAGCAATAGAACAAGAGGAAACGGCTTCAACTTGCACCAGGGGAGGTTCAGGCTGGATATTAGGAAGAATTTCTTTACTGAGAGGGTTGTCAGGCATTGGAATGGGCTGTCCAAGGGAGGTGGTGGAGTCACCATCCCTGGAGGGGTTTAAGAGGCAGTTGGATGTTGCACTGAGGGAAATGGTCTAGTGGTTGATAGAGCTGGGACAAAGGCTGGACTTGATCTTAAAAGTCTCTTCCAGCTGAAATAATTCTGTGATTCTATGATAAAGGATTCAATGTGTGTTGCAGAGGACAGAGATGAGCACTTGGATAGGAATGGAGACACTTTTATACCTCTTTTTAACTTCTTCCTCAAAATACATGGAGATATTGAGTCAGGAGCGAGACCGACTACATTCTGCATATATGAATAGATACATAAAAATTATTATTATGTACATATATCAGTGACAATTCCCTGAGCTGATGGGGACCTATAATTAGGGTAGGAAACACATAGTAAGGACACAGTTCTCACTGTTTGTCCCCAAACCCTAATGCCTGGCATTCCATCCAGAGCTGGGCAGAACCTGGAGCATCATTATCCCACATTCACACCACAGGAAGAAGGAGAGGCTCTCTCTCCTTCCAGGCAGGTTGTAGAGCACGGACATTTTGGTACCAGCCATGGTCTTGATGTTCCGCGGATACTTGATGAGGTCTCCCTTTCTTCCACCACAGCAGGTGGAGGCTGCACATGAAGAAGAGATGTCCCCTGTAGGCTATAAAGATGCTGAGGGGATTGGAACATCTCTGTGAGGAGGAAAGGCTGGAGGACCTGGGGCTGTTCAGCCTGGAGAAGAGAAGGCTGAGAGGGGATCTCATCAGTGCTGAGAAATCCCTAAAGGGTGGATGTGTAGGGGATGGGGCCAGTGTTTGTTGTGTGGTGGCCAGTGCCAGGACAAGGGGTCATGGGCACAAGCTGGAACCCAGCAAGTGCCAGTGGCACAGGAGGAGAAACTTGTTTGGTGTTGAGGTGAGGGAGCCCTGGCCCAGGCTGCCCAGGGAGGGTGTGGAGGCTCCTTCTCAGCAGGTTTCCAAACCTGCCTGGACGTGTTCCTGTGCCCCTGATCGAGGCTTTAGAAGGTAGTTGGGCTCAATGAGCTGTCAACCCCTACCATCCTGTGATTCTGTTCCCAAATGACCCCTGAATTGCCCACCTTCAGGAAAAGGCATGACCTGCTTGTTTAACTCAGGGCTGTGTGGGAAGCAGATGCGCTGTGTAGATAACTGTGCCCCAGGACATACTCACAAAGGAAAAGAACCTGTTAAGAAATGGGACAATTAACCTTCAGTGCAGTATGAGCAGGGACCACCCCTGTGGGTTATACTGGTGTGCTAATGGCATCGGGCCCAAGGTTGGTGGTCCTGCTGTCTGATCCCTTCTGCTTTTAAAAAACACTTCTTCAATCTTTTGCTCTTCTAATGCCAGAAAGACACTGTTCTTTGTACTTCAGGGTGCTTTCCAGCCCCAAAATGTTTCACAAACAACACAGCTGGTCACAAAGTGCTTACACGCAGACTCTCCTCTTGCCAGGGCAGGGATCAATACCTCCTCACTCCTCCTACTGTAGTTTAATGCCTTGTAAGAGCTTCCACAACAGGAATAATTATAAACTGGTTATGAAAATAGCTGACCTCCCATGGAGCAGAGAGGTCCTAAGGGTTCAATTATGTGACAAGAGAAAACAATCAAGAGACACCCTGGGTTCAGTCTTGCTTTTAAAAATGTCTTGCCTTTGTTATTCTTACCTAATTATACCAGCTTAGGTAACCAACCTTAATTGTGAGCCAGCTGCGTCTGTGGGGCACACGGCCGCCCGAGTACCTGCAGCGCCCGTCAACAAGACCAGGTCTGCTGAGCTGGGACCATTCAGAGCATCCTACCTATTCCCAAATGGGAATGAACACCGAAAAGACTCATAATGGTTTTGAATTAACACTCCAATGATGACATAGTTTTAATGCAATGCCACTTTCTCTTTTTTCAACAAGAAAACTTGGGGAAAATGTGGGTTTGGGAATCACCAACTATGGGTTATGAGAGATGGGCTTCTCACGTAGTCACATGCAATCTTCCTCTCCCTGAAAGCTGAAAAAGCAGGAGAAATGCTTTTCTGATGAAGCAGAGGGGATAGAAAGTAATGTATTAATCACAGAATCATTTAGTTTGGAAAAGACGTTGAAGATCCTCAAGTCCAGCCATTCCCCCAGCAGTGCCACAGTCACCACTAACCCATGTCCTTCAGCCCCACAACTACACAGCTTTGGAATCCCCCCAGGGATTAGGATTACCACAGCCCTGGGCAGCCTGGGCCAGGGCTGGACAGCCCTTTGGGGAAGAAATTGTTCCTCATGTCCAATCTAAACTTTTCCTGGCACAATTTGAGTCTGTTTCCTCTTGTCCTGTCATGCGTAGCTCGGGACCAGAGACCAACTTCCCGCAGCTACAACCTCCTGTCAGGGAGCTGCCAAGAGTGAGAGGGTGTGCCCTCAGCCTCCTCTTTTCCAGGCTGAAAACTCCAGGGCCCTCAGCCCCTTCCTAACAGAATTGTGTTGCAGACCTTTCCCCTGCTCCAGTGCCTGTCTCCGGACACACTCCAGAACTTCAATATGTTTCTTGCAATGCGAGGCTCAAAACTGAACACAGCATCCTCAGCTGGAAACACAAGGATTTCTACAATACCTCCAGAACCTTAGAACAGCGAATGAAAACTAGTATCACAAAAAAAACCCTCAAATTAAAAAATCCCAGTCTGACATGCTCAGAAACCCATGGCACATACAGCGGGGCATACAGAACAGATCCCAGTTGGTGTCCACTAAAGAATAGTGTGGTCCCAGTTCCTATGACATATCTCATAGATAGTCCTGGAGTCAATCACCATGCAGAAAGCTCCCCTTCAGCAGTGCCACCTGGAGAGAACATCCATATTCGAAGGTGCAGGGAAATCAGGGCCAGTCTACACACATCCATCACCATAAGGATGCGAAGAACCCAGCCTGGTCTATTATGAATGATTTTAAAAGGAAGATCTGTGCGCCTCTCATCATCTCTGCACTGCCATCAGCAGCAGTTACAGCAAAATTATATACTACTAGCAAAGCAATTTGATGAAATAGCTGCATTACAGAAGAGCATAGCCCGGGATTGCTGAAGGCAGCACGTGCAAAAAAGGGACAAAACTCACAGGAAATGTTGAAATCCTTAACCCTTAGGGATCCCAATCTCATTATGTTCTAAGGATTCAAATGCATACAAGCTTCATCTTTTCATCTATGCATGAAAAAAAATACAAAAGTCCTGACCATTTTCTGCAGCACACTGAGGGCTGAGTCTCCACCAGGCAAAGCACAAAACCAGAGTAGACAAAAAGTAAAGCAGCAGGGACAAGCGGCACTGGCTAAATGATGGACACAGCAGGAACCCAGAACGTCTTCTTTTTTACAGAAATCCTGCTGCTCAGCAAAGCCTTTGCTCTAAAACAGGCTCCAAACCGCAGCAGGATCCTAAGCCTGTGCCCTCTCTGTGGCAGGATCTGGATGGTCTGACAGGGGGTTGCTCAGGAGATGGGGCACTGGAATGACCTCCTAACATCCAGCACCGAAACAGCTTACCACTGCCCTATTTATAATAATTGTTTCCAAGCAAATGAACAAAAACATTGATTCTCCAATTGCTACGGTTTAAAAAGCTGTACATTAAGTGAGAAAACTACAGACCACCTCCTCTTCCCAGCAGTGAGAGGATGAAAGACCGTTTGCTCCCTACAAGTAACTGCTGTCTGTGGTCCAGCAGCTACCTCTTTATCCCCAGGAGACATTTTGGGTTCAGTAAAATCCCTCAGAATCAATCTCTGCTTGGTTTTCTTGCAGAGCCTTCCCATTGAAATCAGTGATGAAGCTGCCTGGACCAGAAAAGTTGGCATCTTCATCTTTCCTCTTCAGAGCATCAACACACGCCTCCGCCACCAGAGATTAGCAAAAGACTTTCCCAGGGCAGGATGAGCTGTAGCTGCTCACTCCAGGGATATTTTTTTGCATCTTCTTTAAGCCATCGCCATCAGAGAGAGGATATCAGATCAACGAGACCTCTGCTCCAAATCCACTCGAGCCGTGTATTACAAGAGGACCCAGAGGACCCGAGAGCAGACCGTTATGATGATTGACACTGCACAAATACACAGAATTAGATTGTCCCTGCCCCAGATGTCAAACCCTGAATAGATTAGACTAAGTGAAAGGAAAAAAAAATGACCATCTCCATTTTACAAGCAGAGGCTCCAGACCAAGATTTCAGAGTCTGGCCAAAAGCCCTAAGAACAGAGCCATGCCAGTCCAAATCTCGCAGGAAGGCTGATCACCACAAGCATTGGTTCTCCCTTACCCACTTCATGTTGGGTCTATGAACCCTTCTGGTGACCAGGCAGCTGAGAAGATGAAAGCTACACACTCCTCTTTCCTGCTTACCATTTAGTTTTCATCTAAGCAGTCACAGCAAACTCTAGACTTAGACTACATAGCATTTTGGCAGCACTTCTGCATCCTAAGGGTGGGGAGATGCTGGAGCAGGTTGCCCAGACAAGTTGTGGATCCCCCATAAAAACATAGCATCATTTCAGTTGGAAAAGATACTGAAGATCATCCAGTCCACTCCCTCCCCTCACAGTGCCAAGCCCACCACTAACCCATGTCCCTCAGCACCTCAGCTACACGACTGCAATAGCTCCAGGGATGGGGGCTCCACAAGCTCCCTGGGCAGCCTGGTCTCGTTTCTAACAAAATGGAAAAAGTTCTTCCTCAGCTCCAAGTTAAACTTCCCTTGTTGCAACTTGAGGCCATTTCCTCTTGTCCTGTCACTCAATACTTGGGAGAAGAGACCAACTCTCACCTCACTACAACTTGTGTCAGGTAGTTTAAGAGAGTGATCATGTTTCCTCTCATGGTCCTCCTCTTCTCATTGGAAGTCTTCAGGATCAGTTTGGACGAACCTTTGAGGAACCTGGCCTAGTGGAAGATGTCCTGACCTATAACAAGGAGACAGGACTAGACAATCTTTGAAGATCTCTTCCAACCAAATCTATTCTATCGTTAAGTGACCATGTTGATAAATCAAAATTTAAAAGCTAAAGCTCAATCCATAAAGACAACAATGATTTTACACCATTGCTAAGAAGTAGCACATCTTGTTGGTGCCAGAGGAGAGCATAGAGCAAGACCCTGCTTTCCAGAAGAAGATAGGCCAGCTCTTGTTTTGTTCACCCTGCCCTGGGTTCCCCACGTCACCAACCATGCAGCAGGTCTCAGTCTCAGGAAATGTGTGGGTGTAAATGGGTCACTGATTTACAGACTACACAACACGGTGCTTTCCAGTTGATGCAACACAAAATAAAGGCAGGTGATGTGACCACATGTGACTTCTTGTTCCAGATGGGGACTTGTCAAAAAAAAAACCAAAACAACCCCGTGAGCACGTGTGAGAAGAAAAGAGAATCTCTCTGAATGAAAGAAAGCAAGAGACAAAGGCAGCACAGTAGTAAGAGTGGTACTCTGGGTGCTGAGGGCAAGCGAAGGAGTCTGGTATCACCAATACCACAGCTCAGTGTCCCCAGTAACAGCCCTAGGGAATTTAGGGAGAAGAAGTATCTTTTGTTCACTAAACGGCACAATGAGATTTATTTTTGTAGAGACACATGAAATCCCAGGTAGAGTGGAGATGATTCTTTAACATGATAATCCCCATGGAGGAGGCATCTCTCCTCTCTTCTTGCACATCGGTTCTGTTAGAACTGGGTCTTCTTGCTCTTCACTCATGTGCGAGTTTCATCTCAGATATAGTTAATTTTTTCCCTAGGAGCTGGTTCTGGCCTGTGGGTTGGATTTAGTGTGAGAATAATGTTGATAACACCTGATGTTTTAGAGGCTGCTCAGTAGTGCTCATCCTAAATGAAGGGTTTTTCAGTTTCCCATGCTCTGCCAGTGAGGAGATGCACAAGGAGCTGGGAGGGAGCATGGCCAGGAGAGCTGACCTGAGCCAGCCAAAGGGCTATTCCATATCACAGGATGTCATCCCCAGCACAGAAACTGGGGGGAGTTAGTGGGGAGGGTGAATGGCTGCTTGGGCATCAGTCAGCAATTGCATTAGGCATCGCTTCTCTTTATTGGATTTTATTTCCCTCTTTTTGTTGTCTTCCTTTTCATTACAACTATCGGTAATATTCTTTTATTTCAATTATTAAACTCTTCTTAAGCCATGAGTTTTAGTATTTTTTCCTCATTCTCCTTCCCATCCTACTGAGGGGTTGGGGAGTGAGCAAGTGGCTGCGTAAATCATGAAAGCTCACTTCATGCTGCCTAAAAACATGGGGAATCGCGTTCAACCTACATATCTTCGAACAACACAACCAGGTGAGAGGTAGGAGAAATCCTTTGTCCCAAAATCCTCCACAGTACGCAACGCCACAAAAGCCTTTCTGGTGATGGCAGAGAGAAGCTCTTGGAAAAGCAGCTCTCTGGGGGTACGTGCAATGCTTTGGGCATTAAACTTAATCTCTCTTAAACTCTTCAGAATTTGATATTCCCTCTGCTCAACCGCATTCACTGGCAAAGCAGGTCCTGCAACATTTTCCTCAGGTTGAGCAAGATTGCTCAGGGGCCAAGTCTGCTGGCAGAGCAACAGCGTGTAGAAGGAGGGGTGCAGGCAAGGTGTTCCCCATGGCTAGCACGTGGGACTGCAACACATCTCCTGCTCCAGAGAGTCTCCAGAGCTTGTCTGTGTTTTCAGACCTATCTAGGAAGGACTGGCCATCAGGATGGTTAGACAGGAGCAGAGCTGTTCTCACGACCTTGATTCTGTGATTCTGTGACAGCATTCCTCAGTCAACATGTGCTTTCCTGATCACAAAGAACTCCCTCTAGAAATGCCCTTTGTAATCACACAGAACAATCCTGAATTGAATGCTACTTCCCCCAAACTATGTTTCATGTTGCAGAGGAGATAATTGTAATCATAGTGTCTGCAAGGGCAAAAATCAAAAGTCAGAGTCACACAAGACTCAGATTCCTCAGTGAAAGCTGGGAACAAGTGACCACCAATAAAAGCTTCTTCAGGTGGTAAGGACAAGGAAGATGTGACTTTCATTGGCTTCCTTTGTTCACTCAGAGAACCAAACACCACCCCAAAATGCCACTGCAAAATATATGGAAATGCAGAGTGATGGAGCCACTGGCAAGGACTTCTCAAAGAGCAGCCCAGCAGTTTGGGAGCTCCAGCTGAGATCTTGATCTGATGAGCCAAAGCTGGAGCTTAAGAGCACATGAGACAGTTATTGATGGCCAAGTATCTCCTGGGAACCCCTATCTTCCAGCACCATGGGTACAGCATGAACCTGCGCCTCCTTCACCCCAAAGACTTGGAAGAAGTGCAAACCCTCTTGCTACAGGGATGTATTGGCTACTAATTACCTGGGATTTGAAGGACACTTTAGCTGGAAAGAAGTTAGTCCACCCTCTCCACTGCTGATTTCTTGCAGGTTCCTGGCAGCGTTGAACAGTGCTGGACAGGGATGAACTCTGGCTCCCCACTCACTGATGTCATCTGTGTGCTCCCCTACTCATACTCTCCATCTCCTTCCTCAGTGTGCTTCTACTGACTACAGGTAAACTGCATTTAGCACATCTACAGGAACTTCATTAACCCAACAGGAACTGGGACTGTTCATTCTAGAGAAGAGGAGACTGACAGGAGACTTACAAATATCTAAAAGGTACTTCTCAAGAAGATGGGGGAGCACTTTTTTCTGTTGTCTTGAGTGATAGGACAAGAGGCAATGGGTATAAGCTGGAACACAAAAAGTTCCACTTAAACATCAGGAAAAACTGCTTTACTGTAAGGGTGACAGAGCCCTGGCCCAGGCTGCCCAGGGAGGGTGTGGAATCTCCTCCTCAGAAGGTTTCCAAACCTACTTGGATGTGTTCCTGTGCCCCTTGACTAGGACTTGCTTTGGTAGAGGGTTGAACTAGATGATCTCCAGAAGTCACTTACAACCCCTACCCTTCTGTGATGCTGTGATCCTGTGATTTTGTGAATGTAGAGTGACCAAGAAGGCCAATGACATTATGGGATGCATTAAGAAGTGTTGCCAGCAGGTCAAGAGAAGTTCTTCTCTCTTCTGCTCTGCTGAGGCCTCATCTGGAGTCCTGTGTCTAGTTCTGGGCTCTCCAGTTCCAGAGAGACAGGAAACTGCTGGAGAGAGGCCAGTGCAGGGCTACCAAGGTGCTGAGGGAACTGGAACATCTCTGTGAGGACGAAAGGCTGTGGGACCTGGGGCTGTTCAGCCCCGAGAAGACAAGGCTGAGGGGGGCCCTTATGAGCACTTGCTAAGTACCTAAATGATGGATATCAAGAGGACAGGGCAACACTTCCTGTAGTGTTCAGTGACACAACATGCGGTAATGAACATTAACTAGAACACAGAAAGTTCCATTTAAACATAAGGAAAAACTACTTTACTGTAAGGGGGAGGGAGCCCTGGCCCAGGCTGCCCAGGCTGCCCAGGGAGGGTGTGGAGGCTCCTTCTTGGGAGGTTTCCAAACCCGCCTGGACATGTTCCTGTGCCCCCTGATGGAGGAGAATCTGCTTGAACAGGGCTTGGGCTGGATGAGCTCTGCAGGGCCCTGACAACCCCCACCATTCTATTATTCTGTGATTCTGAGAAGTGCCTTGGTGGCTGCTACACTGTCAAGCCTGAGCAGCCTCATGTGCCTCCTGCCTGCTCCCAGGAAGTGGTCAAGATGTGTGGTGACATCATGACATGTCATCATGACATCATCATCCAGCCCTGCAAACCCCTCAGCAGTGATGTGCATGTGGATGAGGGTACTTTGGCTCCCAGTGACTTCTGGTGGCTGATGCAGAAGTGTTTGATGCAAGAATCCCTGCCCGAGTGTCGGGGAGCTGAGCCCATGGATCTGCTCTGCACCCCAAAGCTTTCTCCTTATTTCCTCGAAATACATGGAAAGAAATGACATTTCTTCAGCAGAGATATGCTGGCACAAGCCACGGTGTTGAAATAATGACGTAGAGAGGAAATCTTCTCTTGAGTTTGTAAATCTTGTTCAGACACTGGTGGTGTTTGCAGAAAAAATAACTCTTCTGCTGGCATGAGTTACATCTTGATTGCAGCCTGGGCTGGTTCAGCCATGCTGACAGGAGCTCTTTAACAGCTATGATCATTTTTTATATTAATTTTGATAGGTACAGGTTTGAATTCATAAAGAAAATCAGAAGCTGCCTCACATTTGCAGAGAGCAGGGTTGGAGGGGTGCTGGGTTGGTGGTCAGACAGAATAGTTACTTTTCTGGATATTAAATGATAATATAGCTCATGGGAGCTCCTGTGTGAGACACAGAGTCCCCCAAATCTTGCTTCCTTAACAGTTAGTCTGTGAAACTTTATTGGGGCAGTATGTGAGTGCTATAGACCTGTTTGCAGGATCCATCTTCAGCTAAAAACAATCCCAGTCTTATTCAGTTGTAATACAAATATATGTGTACATACATATATATGATGTGGCTGGAAACAACCCCTGGTTGAGAAGATTTTAAGCAGTTATGAGCTTGCTCTATTTCTTCCTTTGGTGGGATTTCATTGTCCTAAGCATGGGAGGAGTTGTGTTGATATAGAAACCACAGCACAAGGGGCACAGGAACGCGTCCAGGTGGGTTTGGAAACCTCCTGAGAAGGAGCCTCCACACCCTCCCTGGGCAGCCTGGGCCAGGGCTCCCTCACCTCAACACCAAACAAGTTTCTCCTCCTGTGCCAGTGGCACCTGCTGGGTTCCAGCTTGTGCCTATTACCCTTGTCATGTTGCTGGGCTTTTACAGAGAAAAGTGTCACCCCATCATCCTGACATGCACCCTTTAGGTACTTATAAGTGCTGGTGAGGTCCACCCGCAGCCTTTCAACACCACTTTCTCAAAATTCCCTAGCATTACCTTCCTGCAGCTCTTGGAAGACAAACCATTAGCAGGGCACAGCTGTGCAAGGAGCTGGACCAAAAGTTGCGTCATTTTTCTCATTCAGAGAAAGGAGGAAAAATAAACAGTATTTTAGCACAACCGTGTATTCAGCAAACAGCGGTACAGACCTGTGGTCGCTGCCACCAATGCCAGTACTACACGTGTCCATGCATGGAAAATGGCTGCAAGCAAAAGCAACTACTTCAAACAAGCTGGTTTTGCCCAAACAGCAGCCCTTTAAGAAAAAAAAAAAAAAACCAAAAAAATAGAAACAAAAGAAATCCAACAACTTCATTCCCACCTAATTCTTCAAATCTCAGTATTCCCCAGGGATCATATTAGAGCTGTGCAAGGAGTGCTGGGGCAGGAGGTGAGGAGACACTTTCCCATCTCAACTCCTTCCCTTCCTGACTTCTTTCCCAGTGCAGAGGTGAAGCACTAGTTAGAGCACCAAGCTTTGCATAGGGAAAAAAAACCACGCCCTCAAAATTTCAGAGCTGTAAAAACACAGTAGAGCATTTATTTTGCTGAGCCAGACCTGGATAAGGAGCTATGTTGCCTTTTTATCATGCAATTAGCAGGCTGTTAAATTTATCTGTCAGGTGTCAGGATGCAGGGGTATGATAAAGCAGCCCTGGACCTCGCTTCCCGAGGGCAAAAGGATTCAGGAGCTGGATGGATGAGCAGGGCAGAGTGGAGGCAGAGCGGAAACCTATGGCTGATTATCAACAGATGCTATCTTACTACAACACAGAGCGGGAGAGGCTGAGCTGTAGAGAGAAAGAAAAGCTTAAAAGCTAATTAATAATACCAAGAAAAGGAAGTTTTGCTGGCTCAATCCTTGACTTTTTGCCCCATAATTAGGAGAATTATGCCATTATTTAGCAGAAATCTGTAGGCAAAACTTCCTAGGACTTCCATGAGTCGTTCTGCAGGTTTGTCTGTAACCAATTTTATTGTATCAGGTGCCCTAGCAAACCCCAGGGTTGTAAAGGAGTACCCCAAATCCACAGTGACTACAGCAAAATTGTCATTGAGCCACTGCAACCAAAACACTTAATAGAAGACAAATCTTGGATCCTGATTCTACCCCTGCAGAGCACTTTCAAATAAATACTTCAGTCGAGAAGCAAAGTATCTTTTTGTCTGCAAGAAACATCATTTGGGCCAAGAACTGAAGCTTCCTTCTTCCTTATTTGTGCACCTTTCTGACA
Organism: Colius striatus; assembly: GCF_028858725.1. Classification (NCBI taxonomy): domain Eukaryota; kingdom Metazoa; phylum Chordata; class Aves; order Coliiformes; family Coliidae; genus Colius; species Colius striatus. Next base: position 46,306,951 of record NC_084760.1, on the reverse strand, counting down.
GCCTAGACATAAATTAGGTGGATGAAAAAGATAGATACAGTGTTTTGCATATTTATCAAAGTGAACTTAATGTTGGGAGTAGAAATTTAGCAGCCACATTTCTTCTTCCAAAAAAGAAGTCAGAGTCAGCCACTTATGTTGCAACTTCACTGCAAAGACAATCTCACGTTCAAAACAAAACCAACCATGTTTATCAGCCAGTCCACTCAGTTTCTGTTTGCACCCTACTGAGACCATCTGTTCTCTGCAGCAGAGGTTTGGCAGGTGTAGTATTGCAGTAAGGTTGCAATCACCAGAAGAACCAAACACTGTGTAACTCAAGGGCTCCTTGCAGGCATTACTAGCTGGCCTCATCTTCGCTCAGCTGAGGCATCTCCACAGTAGCTCCTCACCTCAGATTCCTTGTATCAGCCCTAGAGAGGAACAAGCCCCTCTGGGGAATGGCTTTTAGATGTCCACTAGTGTGTATAGGTGGACATCTCAAACAGGCCACTGGTCTTCTAACCTTAAACCACCCAAATCTAGTTACATTTGCACTAGATAATCCTTGTAGGTCCCGATCAATAAAAATTGCTCTGTTCTCTTCTACTCGCCAACAACAGGCATCATGACCACTAGCCTAACTATATCATAGAATCCTAGAATCCCAGAATGGTGGGAGTTGGCAAGGCCCTGCAGAGCTCATCCAGCCCAAGCCCCTGCTCAAGCAGGTTCCCCTCCATCAGGGGGCACAGGAACGTGTCCAGGTGGCTTTGGAAACCTCCTGAGAAGGAGCCTCCACACCCTCCCTGGGCAGCCTGGGCCAGGGCTCCCTCACCTCAACACCGAACAAGTTTCTCCTCCTGTGCCAGTGGCACTTGCTGGGTTCCAGCTTGTGCCCGTTACCCCTTGTCCTGGCACTGGCCACCACACAACAAACACTGGCCCCATCCTCTCCACACCCACCCTTTAGGGATTTCTCAGCACTGATGAGGTCACCCTCAGCCTCTCTTCTCCAGGCTGAACAGCCCCAGGTCCTGCAGCCTTTCCTCCTCACAGAGATGTTCCAGTCCCCTCAGCATCTTGGTAGCCCTGCACTGGCCTCTCTCCAGCAGTTTCCTGTCTCTCTTTGAGTTGAACTAAGACGTAGATGTGCATTGTCAGAGACATGACTCCCATCTTGCTGATTAATGTCCTGCTGAAAAGGCAGACAATTCTAGATACTGCTGGATTCTTCAGGAATGGCATTTGTTACTTAGGGATGAAACATGGCACAATGCTCCTTCTAAGAAGGAAAGTACAAGTTCAAGCAAACACATCTGCGTATACTTACAGCCTTTGCTTATGTAAGAGTCTGTAGCTTATATGCAAATTTTGTGGCCTTTGGATATTTTCCAAATTACCATTGCAGCTTTGGAGCTGTTATGCTTGCACGTGTTGAGCTTCAGTCATGGGTCTGCCATCAAAAAACACACCAAAGCCTGGTTTTGGTGCATGGATCTGTCACGACCATGACCACAGAAGTGAGACTTTCCCCATGCGCACATCCTGACATAAGTTTAAAGGAAATACTGCTAAATAATGGTGAAAACATGTAGTTTTGCAGTTGTAGTGCACGGCAGCCCAACACAGTGCAACTACTGGCGCCACCAGCCTTCTGCCCCTCAAGATTCCCTCTGGGCTGGGACGTTTAAGTGACAGGTTTCCAGCGCTGTCAATGTACTGACACAAGACACTTTCAGACCTTAAATATGTAATATGTCAGCTTAGGAAGACTCAAGGGCTGGTGTTGGCCCTGTGGCTTACCCCCGGCTGATTGCCTTTCTTGCTGCTGTTGTAGAAGGACAGTAGAAGGGGTATTTCTCTCCACCTAGGAATGGAGGGGCAATGGAAGAAGCTAATGCAGATTATTTCTTTCTGCAGACATTAATCCAGAGCCAGTGCAAACAAATACTGACCAGTTCTTAGCAGAGGTTCAGTTTAATCTCCACCATCTCTAAGGTGAGGAATGCCCCTTAAGGTCATCACAGTCTGGAGGAAGAGGAGGTAGGGAGTATCTATGTGACAGCAAAGTTTCTCCCATCTGCAATTCTGGATTTTCTCCAGCATGAGGAAGCTGTCAGAAATGCATTTGATAAGCAAAAAAAAACCCCTAAATCAACAGCAAAATGTAAACTCAGCTCTCTGGAAACTTTCAAGCAAACAAGAGCATGTTGGTGCCATGTGAGCAGAGGACATTTGCATGAGCATGGGGCTTCACCAGACTAGTTGGCATGGTGTGAGAAGAAGAAGGGGTTGTAGGGCTTGTACATCAGTTTGATGTTCCAGACAGTTATGCTGCTGGTGGATCTTTATCTGCTCAAAGGTCTTCCCCTTTCCCCCAGTGACACTCAGCCTCCTTCCCTCCCTAGCTGATGGTGGCACTAAAAATAGCCTGGAGAACTTGCAGAACCCCAACCAAACACAATCCATTGCATTACTTGGATATATGGATTTTTTAAGCAACCTTCTTCTGTAATCAAGACCCCATCACGCTCGTGTCAGTCCATTGCAGCCATCAGAAGTCCACCCTACTACAGGGCTGTTTTCAGCAGTGCTCAACAATTGTTAAATTGCTAGTTATTTTGTGCCAAAAAAACCTCGGCACCCAGCAGTTGGCTTTGGCCAGTGTTGGATGAAATGCAGTTTATGTGTCCTTGCATAATAACTTCAGGCCTGCTCCACCAGGCAAAGCGTATAATCAATTACGTTGCTGTTCGGTACATCCTGAAATATTAGAAGCTTGAGTCCTAATTGAAGTTTATTCAGGCAAAACCTAAAATTACAGTGGATAATTATGTAACAAATGAAACATTTTAATGCTGTAATCGATATCCCTAAATGTCAGGTAACTACTGATACTGTGGCATGATAGAATGAATACATGACCAGCCCCTGGAGTGAGGGATTTACAATTAATCATGAGGTGGATTTTTCACAAGAAGTTCAAAACCACACCAGGGGAGGTGGCACCTTCCTTCCTTAATGCAAATTCAGTTGCAGAGAACACTCCTCTGAGCAAATTTTGATTGCCCCAGCCACTTTTAGAGAGTCTCCTCAGGCTGGGTGTTAGTGGAAGACTTCATAATTGTATGTAAAAATGAGATATATGCCAAAATATAGAAATGCATAAAGTTATGTGCATATCTCATTATCTAGAAACATATAAGCTCATGTATCAATAATATATAAATATATAAATTCAAGTACACAGCTCCTTATACATGAATTAATAAGCTCATGTATCAACAATTTACAAATACATTAACCCTACATACTTAACTCCTGATACACGAATTTGTAAGTTAAGGTACCAACAACTTACACAAACTCATATATATCACTCCTTATATATAAGTATCTAACTTCATGTGCATAACTCATAAATATAGACTCATGTATCAATAATATATAAACTCATGTGTATAATTCATTGCTATATACAATTATAAGGTGTTATATAAAATATATCCAATGTATGCAGAGTGGCCCCATAAACGTACACCTCTTATTTAAAAATAGTTTTTAAAGAGAAGAAAAACGAGAGAGAAAAAAAGAAATCAAGCTCTTGAGGACACCCCTCTCATTTTAGGGCACAAACACCAGAAGGAGGCCCCCAGCTGAGCCTTTTTATAGACAAGACGGAAGCAGCCGTGCTCCCCTTCACAGAAGGTTTTCCATCCACTTTTACCAGTCTCTATTTTTGGTGTAACCTGCACACACTTTTTATCCACATTTTTTCAACCATTCTCTATCCCTCCAATTCCCTCAATAGATTTTTTTTTTTGACGACCCATTTCCTTCATTTGCTTTCTCAAGTTAAAACCTTCATTTCAATGCACCTCCTTTATTTTACTTTCATTTTTCCTTTGTTCTCCCTTCCTATTTCTCATCTTTTCCACTGTGGTTTCCATCATCTTTTTAAAGTCTTCTGATATAGAATTCTTTTCTTTTTGGGAAAGCAGAGGAGGTCTCACTTAACTTGACCCAGGTTCACTGAACATCCTCTGCATAGAGTGGCTGTTGCCAGTACGTTTGTGGTGAGATAATTGTTGCAGATCCTTTCCAACTGAAAAAAAAATATTATTTTTCTAATCAGAAATGCTTAATTTCTGGCACATATGAAAGATCTGGGGGAATAAAGGGAAAAAGTGGGATTTGGGGGGAAAAAGGCATTAAAAAACGGTCCACTAAAAAGAGTATGGGCAGCAGGTTGAGGGAGGTTCTCTTCCCCCTCTCCTCTGCCCTGGTGAGGCCTTACCTGGAGTCCTGTGTCTAGTTCTAGGCTCCCCAGCTTCAGAGAGACAGGGAACTGCTGGAGAGAGGCCAGCACAGGGCCACCAAGATGCTGAGGGAACTGGAACATCTCTGTGAGGAGGAAAGGCTGCGGGACCTGGGGCTCTTCAGCCTGGAGAAGGCTGAGGGGCCAGTGTTTGTTGTGTGGTGGCCAGTGCCAGGACAAGGGGTAACGGGCACAAGCTGGAACCCAGCAAGTGTCTCTGGCACAGGAGAAGAAACTTGTTTGGTGTTGAGGTGAGGGAGCCCTGGCCCAGGCTGCCCAGGGAGGGTGTGGAGGCTCCTTCTCGGGAGGTTTCCAAACCCGCCTGGACATGTTTCTGTGCCCCCTGATGGAGGGGAACCTGCTTGAGCAGGGGCTTGGGCTAGATGAGCTCTGCAGGGCCCTTCCAACTCCCACCTTTCTGGGATTCTGTGAGTGTATTTCAATGGATGGTAGGTTTGGTTTCAATTCTTATATATTTGTCAGAGATCTTGTTGCTTCTAAAGATATCAATTATCTACAGGGACTCTGGATATGTTCCTCTCTGCAAACATAATATGCTGGAGTATCAAATAGAGGATGTTGGGTTCGTTTAGGCTCAATATTCATATTTGACCACAGAATGGTGGTCCTTTCTTTGGAAGGACCACGTTCTTGCCGACTGTTGTTCAATCATAAGCTTGGAGTTGGCCAATAGAAACAACCGATACATCCTTCCAATACATCGGAAGGATGAAAATTCAATACGTGGCATCAACACGAAAAGAAAATCCCATGGCTATGAAGGCCAATGTCATCTTATGTTCCTGATCTGTGACAAATTTTAACATCCCACTAGGTATTTCTTGCTTTTATTGTTATCATGTTTTATTATTATTTAACAATATACATTCCTCCACTCCACAATCAAAAGTTCCATTATAAATTGTCATGTACATTTAATAAGTTGTTTGGGTTTTTTTTTAAATCAGCAATGGATTTCAGCACCTAATCTGACACCATGACATAAGTATTCTTTTAGAAGCACACCTAAACCTAGTGAGATTCAGGTCTGCCACGTGAACATGAATGGATGGATGAAGAGGGAAAATAGCCAATGGCAAATTCTAGTATGCTCCTACAACATTTGTCAGGAAGAAACACAGCATTAAAGGCTACAGATTACTTTAACTTAACCTAGGTCTTGTCCCTATTAGTAGCTGTTATTTCCAAGCTTTCGTAAGCATCTAAGTACATATAAGAATCACAAAAGCCTTCCTACCTTGGAGCTACCAGGGATTCTGCTACATAATAAATTACAAATTATAGAAATAAAAGATAATTACTAACTTTCACAGTGATTTACCTCAGAATCTGTCACAATAGTTTAGAGCATTTGCTCTTACATAGAAATTAATGCCCTCCCTGGTTCATCCTCAGTCAGTTCTCAGAGAGGCTTGAGGTTTCAAACAATAACGAGTCGTCTTCTAAAATCACAGAATCACAGAATTTTAAGAGTTGGAAGGGACCTCAAAAGATCATCTAGTCCAATATAGACTTTGCAAGGTTCTCATTCTTATCTCTTTGAGTTTTTCTTTTTAAATTATATATCATATATTAAAATCCCCAAAATGCAAGTCAGGTTTTGTTTCTTTTTCCAAAGTCTAAAGCAAATAGCAATAACTGTTTACTCAGATTCCTCAATAAAGTCCACCATCTACACAACAATTTTTACATTAACCACCAACACATACATGCATTTAGATTATTTTAGATTAATTAGCAGCATAGCAAAAAATTAAAACTATTAATGTCAGTTAAGGAGGAATCATAGAATCACAGAATTGTTTCAGTTGGGAAAGGCCTTTAAGATCAAGTCCAACCCCTTGCCTCATAGTGCCAAGCCCACCACTGACCCATGTCCCTCAGCACCTCAGCTACATGGCTTTGCAATAGCTCCAGGGATGGGGACTCCACCACCTCCCTGGGCAGCCTGGGACAGGGGCTGACAACCCTCTCAGGGAAAAAGTTCTTCCTCAGCTCCAATCTAAACCTCCCCTGGGGCAACTTGAGGTTGCTTCCTACTGTCCTGTCATTCACTAGTGCAGAGAACAACTCCCATTTCACTACACCTTCCTGTGAGGTAGTTGTAGACAGTGCTCATGTCTCCCTTCAGGCTCCTGTTGTCCAGGCTGAACACCCCCAGGGCCCTCAGCCCCTCCCCAGCACACTTGTGCTCCAGCCCCTTCCCCAGCTCCACTGCCCAGCTCTGGACATGCTCCAGCCCCTCAGTGTCCCTTTGGCAATGAAGAGCCCAACACTGAACACAAGATTCAAGGTGTGGCCTCCTCGAAACCCTAAAACAAAACTTATTTAGAGGAAAGCATGCAGAGTCTGTGCAAAAAATATAGTTATTTGATGAAATTTCATTTCTCAATCAAAGCTGAATAGGTGCACTAACCCCTCATCTCCCTCCTCCTCACTTTAATCCAAGTTTTTTGTCAACATAGTTAAAGCATGAGAAAGCCACAAAGCACAATTACATCTTGGGACTGTTAACATGACATTCTCTAATAAGCACTCCCCTGAGCATCTGCTGATCTAATAACTGACACTAGAAAATATGGTGTGCTTATCTGATCGGCCACTGACTCATGGGCTCAACACACCACTGGGGAAAGGGAAAGGAAACATGCACTGAGCAAAGAAGAGTTGATCAAACTTTTGAGGTATCTGTCACTGGATGATGGTCTCTCAGCCAGGCTGGACATTTCAAAACTAGCAGATGAGAGAGAAAGCATCTTAAATCTGGAGTGGATTTGAGCAGAGTCAGTGTCATTGGGATGTGTGACATAAAGAGGGAAAACAATGACAGACAAGGAAAGGAAAAGGAGGAATGGGGGGTAAGAGGAGGGAGAAAGAAAAATGATAGAAAAGGGGAAGGGGAAGGGGAAGGGGAAGGGGAAGGGGAAGGGGAAGGGGAAGGGGAAGGGGAAGGGGAAGGGGAAGGGGAAGGGAAGGGAAGGGAAGGGAAGGGAAGGGAAGGGAAGGGAAGGGAAGGGAAGGGAAGGGAAGGGAAGGGAAGGAATAAGGGGGAAGGGAGGGAAAGAAGAAAAAGAGAGGAAGGGGAGAGGAAGAAAAAAGAAAAACAAAAGGAAAGAAAAAAGAACGAAAAGAAAAAGAGAAAAATAAGGAGTAAAGGGGAAGGGGAAAAAGGGAGGGAATGGAAGAAAAGGGGGGAAAAGAGAGGAAGAGGGGGAAACAGGAAAAGGGAGGAAAGGAAAAATGGAGGGAAGGAGGAATGGGGTAAAAGAGAAGAAGAGAGTGGAAAAGGTGGGACAAAGGTAATTGCTACTTGACAGGAATTTCAGGAATGCCTTTTTTCCATCATTCAAAATTATGTTTTATTGGACAGTGGAACACACTCTCTACCCCAACAGTCTGGATCACCTGTACAATAAAAAGTCTCCTTTGGTCTCTCCCATCTGTGTAAGTCAGGGACAGAGGTATCAGTTAGAATTGTGGCTCCTTGGACAATATAAGGAGGAGGAAGAGGAGGAGGAGTAGATCTTCCTGCCACGGCCAGATCTGGACCAATGCAGAGATTTGCTCTTGCTGAAGCATCACTCAACACATTCCTCATGGAGTAGCACCTCATCCAACACACACAGGCAGAAGGGACCCATGAACTACGACAGCCCAATGCCTTTGACATCTGAATAACTAGGTGGTGGGTGCTAAGGCTGCTTTAATTGAGTTGGGCTACAATCCTGATAAAATTTCAGATTTGGCACAGAGCAAAGCCTTGTGAAATTCCAGGATGAGTTCACCATTCCTCAAAGCACAGCAAGTAGAAGCATCTCAGGTATTGTAGAAGCATCTCATGGCCTTCAAAGCACAAAGAAGACAAACAGCCCATGCAGCCTCTTAAAAAAGCACACCCATTAGAATAAGAGCAGCATTCTCAGACACAACAAAAATACATCTTGTTTCTCTCTGCCTCCTTGTGCCAAAATGGGACAGGATTTTGCCCAGAGTACATTTCAATAAACTTCCACATGCCAAGTCCCTGCTCTGCCACGTGCCAGGAAGAAGTCAGCTCAAGGACAATGGCCAGAGGAGAGGTGCACATACCTCATTTACAACTAGCACTAGAAAATAAACAGCATTTTATAAAAGCAAATATTCCAACAATCTTTTTTGCCTCAGGCCTTGATGGAGGGGAACCTGATTGAGCAGGGGCTTGGGCTCGATGAGCTCTGCAGGGTCCTGCCAATCCCCACCATTCTGTGATTCTGTGAAAGAATGCTTAGTTTCTTTCTAAATTGAATGCATACACTCTCCCACCCCCTAAATGGTGGTTTGTGAGGGACTGTGTGCAGGGATCTTGTGTTTAGTCTCACTTCAGCATCTGCTTGACTGTTGCCTTACAGCAGAGACCCGATAAACCCACCCGCAGAGTGGAGCAAAAGAACCCTGCACATTTCAAACTATCTGATTTGAAGACTGTTTTTGGAAGGCTGGGAAAGCAGCCAGCTCTCCTGGGAGGCTGCCCCAGATCTGGAGCAGATCTGCACTGGCCAGATCCTGCGGGTTGGGGGTTTTAATGATGAGCAATTGCCTGACAATGATGAAGTACTTTTGTTTCAAGAGCTCACTGCTGCTTTGCAGAGCCTAACCCTCTTAAGCAGATATGCTGGAGTAATGCTTAAACAAAGAGAATAATCCACCAAGTCAGTTCTAACTTGTTAAATTCACCTTCTCATCTCCCTGGATGTAGGTCCAAAAATGTGTTTATTGTCACTCTTTGCATTTTCATAGACGTGGTGCCCATATCAAAGTATTTTAGTGGCGTCCCAACTTCACAACACATCTATCTGGTAGATACTACTTTCAGAAAGAGTAACAAAACATAATTTTAAAGGGAGATTAGCTTGCCAAGAGCTGCTAAGAAATACAGGAAAGAACTTGAATGATACTTTCTTTATGAACAACCTGCATTTAATAACCCAGCAATCCTCAGCTCATGCCTTTCCTTCTCCAACAGCAAAAGGAATCAAAGCAAATAAGAAATTACTGCAGACTGGTGAGTTTTTTTGGTGTACGGGGCTTCATTCCTTCCCCAGAAATTCCCCGAGCAGAGAAGACAACTCCTCCTTCCCAAGCTGTTCAATATAGAAATCTCAAACTTCAGAGTGCTGGTGACATCTCTGTGAAGATGTGTCTTCCTAACAGCCCAACCTTTGCAGACACCAGAAGGGAAATGGAAGATAAATCCCTTTCCTCAGACACTTGAAGGTTGTTCTGTGCTTGTGCTGGGACTACAGGAAGGACTCTGCTTCCCAAAACCTGGAATAAGTGCTAAAACACAACCTCAAAGGGCACACCCCAAAATAAGGTGATGGAGTTGTTTTAAAGCAAACTGAAAAAAAAAAAAAGACCATGATAGTTTGAAACTTCAAGCAAGCCGTCTTCTGGCTCCTGCCCATTCACTATGAAACTGGAACACAACTTACTGGGATGGAGAGAACAGAAAGGGGATATGGGAGAGCAAATCAAAGTTGATGATGGTGGAAAGCAGTCTATTTTGCATTGGTCTGGAGGAGTACAAATGAGGCAGAAATTCCATACTCCAAAGAAGTCTCTGCTATTCTCATAGAATATGGATTTTCAGACCAGAAAACACAGGAAGATAATTTAAGCTCCTTGCCCAAGATCAAGTATTGTCAGTGGTAAAGCAAATTTCTGACCCATCATTACTGCAATCTAACCTCTGGATAACACCTGACTCTCCATAAGATTGCACACAACAATATCCTGCTTTTAAATCCTGGTCTGCAAGGAACAAAAATCACCAACATACTCTCATGCATCATATAAATGCTCAGAGAATGAAAATGAATCACAGCCGGAAGGAAAAATTTATCAGTTTAACGTAATATTAATTACTGTTTCTTGTGATCAAGAAGGAACTTCAGCAAGAAGCAGAACCGCTCTTATTTGCCAGGAGCACCACAGAAGCTTCATCCGATATTGCCCTGGGGATGAACAGACTGGGGTTACATGCCCAATTGAGTAATTTCCAAGTACCACCTGCATCTCCCGAGCACGAGTCACAAAGATGCTCAGCTTTCCAATCTCCAAAGGGCTGCACAGGAAGCTATTAATGCTTTGTACCTTTGGAAACAAATTCAAAGCATCCTTAGTCACCTAGATAAGAAATCAAGATTCCAGCCTTAGTTCTACCATTAGAACTGTAGAATGGCTTGGGTGGGAAGTGACCTTCAAAAGTCATTTAATGACAATCCCTTTGCCATAAGCAGGGACATCTTCAACTAGATCAGGTTGCTCAGAGCCTCATCCAATCTGACCTGGACTGTTTCCAGGGATGGGGCATCTACCACCTCTCTAGGCAACCTGTGCCAGGGCCTCATCAGCCTCAGTGTAAAAAAATTCTTCATTATATCTAGTCTGGATCTGGCCTCTTTTAGTTTAAACCCAACACTCCTTGTCCTGCAGCAACAGACCCTACTAAAGAGTATGTCTCTATCTTTCTTATAAGCCCTCTTTAAGTATTGAAAGGCCACAATAATGTTTCTCCAGTGCTTCAGGACAGGCTGAGAGCTATCTCCCTCAGCCTGTTCTTATAGGGGAGGTGCTCCAGCCCTCTGATCATCTTTGTGGCCCTAAAATGTGTCGCCTTATACCTCCATAAGAAATGAAGTCTTTACCACCATTTGCAATGTGCTCTGGAGCTTGACAGAAGTGCAAGCTCAAGGCATGAACATTTTAGGTTATTAATCCACCATTTATATCAAGACCTGCCACTACTGACACTATTTTACTACTCTCTTTTTACAGAAAAGCAGATATGCAGAGCAGATATTACACCAGCAACTACACCACATGCAAGGATGGGCTCCTCCTTTCACTGTCATTCCAGCAGCACTGGCTAGAAGTGAGTTGAGGTAAATGCACAATGCCCACACCAAGCTCCACTTCAGTTTTGTGCGGTGTAACTTGCCAAGCTGATGAGACAGGGGATCCCAAAGATGGAAACCAACAGCCTCACGTGACTTCTTGATAAAGAGACTTCCTCAGATATGTGCTTAGTAAAAACAGAACAACAATAAAAGAAAAAGAGAAATTGCTCAATGTAACAGTTGCTTCCATTTTCAAGCTTTTCGAGCTACTGAATTTTCAACTGCAGCTATAGGAAAGATGTTCTATAAGGTTATATGAAGAGATGTCATTTGACTCCTAGAATTGTTAGGGGATGTCAAGCATGGAGTACTACTGGTAGCCCACAGAATGGTCCAGGTTGCCCAGGTTAATATTGCCATTTGCTTCAGGTGCAAGTGCTGCACCCCAACAATGCTTACAGTACAGTAGTCTGGCTTGGAAAGGACCCTGGCCGCTTGACATCTAATTAAATACCTGGATTTTAAGAAGCTTCGGTGACAGAGGCAGACAGCACCCACACTTCATGACCAGGTTTTTCCAAATACTATTATCTTCATGCAAATGCAGAAATGACTCGTGTTTTCTTGACTATTTATCACGTTCCTGATTCATCCTGAGCACTGCATTTCCATCCAGACAGATTTGCCAAGCAACACATTTGAGGAACATAAGGATTTTATAGGTTTTCGTGGGTTTGTTTGTTTTCCTTAGAGACTTGCCTCTCGACTCAGATCCAAACCCTTAACCCAAAACCTGGTATACATCTAAACACCACTTTCTGGTTTTGAGGGAAAAGCTTACATCATTTTGCAGCTGCATCCCACTCCCTGGGGAGGGAAAGCAGCCCATTTAGGGTGCTGGGGCAGCGTTTTAGCAATACATTTATTCAACACACAGTGTATCTTTTTTTTCCCTTTTTTTCCTTTTTTTGCATTAACGTAGAAAAACTGATCTGCTTCTGCATTATATAATTTCTACTTATGTTCTCCTTTAGGCTTTCTCCTTCAAGCAGGCTGCAGAGAGCTCAGGAGCAGGAGCTTTGCAACAAAGGCATCTGCCAAAGGAAGCTTGCAAAAGTTCAGGAGCACCCGCTGGGAAATACTCTCCCAAAATACATTCATTTGAACAGAAAAATAAGACTGGGCTTCGTTTTGTACTATCTTCCAACCACATCACCTCCAACCTGCATGAAAGCACAACAAGCCATTTTGTTTCACATGCACGCGAACGACTGACATGAAAAAAGCACTGCAGTGTGAAATGCAGAGTCCTCTCTGCTAAGCTAAAACTAAAGCTAAACCTAAGCTGAGCTGAAGCAAAACTAATGGTGTTTTGCAATCCCTTCACATGGTGCCAGGCAGAAGGTCCAACCTTGTCTGGTGGAAAAGGACCTGGGGATCAACAGCTGCCTAAACATGAGCCAACAGTGTGCCCAGGTGGGCAAGTAGGCCAGTGGCACCTGGCTTGTATCAGCAGTGGTGTGGCAGCAGGCCCAGGGCAGTGGCCGTGCCCTGTGCTGGGCCCTGGTGAGGCCGCAGCTCGAGTGCTGTGTTCAGTGTTGGGCCCCTCACTGCCAGAGGGACACTGAGGGGCCGCAGCGTGTCCAGAGCCGGGCAGCGGAGCTGGGGAAGGGGCTGGAGCACAAGTGTGCTGGGGAGGGGCTGAGGGCCCCGGAGGTGTTCAGCCTGGAGAACCTCAGGGGAGATATCATCACTCTCTGCAACTATCTGAAAGAGGGTTGTAGTGAGATGGGGGTTGGTCTCTGTGTTCAAGAATGGAATTATAAGACAAGAGGAAATGGCCTCAAATTGTGCCAGTGGATGTTTAGATTCGAGCTGAGGAACACCTTTTTCCCTTAGAGAGTTGTCAGCCCCTGTCCCAGGCTGCACAGGGAGGTGGTGGAGTCCCCATCCCTGGAGCTATTGCAAAGCCATGTAGTTGAGGTGCTGAGGGACGTGGGTTAGTGTCAGTGTGAGAGGAGTTGGACTTGATGATCTTCAAGGTGTTTTCCAAGTAAAATGATTCCGTGATTCTATGACCCACACCCTCTGCAAGCATAAAAGCTGTAGGCATTGATGCAACCTGCCACTCCAGTTGCTAATCCTTAGGTTTGCAAAAAAAAACCTCACCCCAATATGCACTTATAAAACAAACAGCAGAATCAGAGGTAAGGCATTAAAATTTTTAAAAAAAGAAAAAGGAAAGAAAGATGGAGAGATTGGAGTCCTAAGAATGAAGAAATGGGATGGGGCACCACCAATTGTACTCTTGCTCCAAGGAACTGTGGGGAAATTATGCATTGTGTGCACCTCCTGCCCTAAATATAGTAGATGTGTTAAAAAAAAACCATTTAAATGGAGAAAAAGGGCAAGCTCACAGCACAGAAATGAGTGTAAATGTGCCCAAACCAAGGAAAAATTAATATATCTTATAAAGAGCAAGAGCACAACTGCATGTAGCAAATGCGCAGAGTATAGAGAAAAAAACAGTAGTGGGTCAAGGGAGTCCAGCTCCCTTGTTGAGGGAACAGGAGGCTAAACTAATTAAAATGCACAGCCCTGGGAGAGTTTCAGGAGGAAAGTATTGCAGAAATGTCCAAAATGATGCTATTAAATCCCAGATATTAATAGCAGAAGAGATCCACAAGTATCTGTGCCATTAAAATGGAGGGCAAGGGATGCTCAAGCTGCTTCAAGAAGGGTTGCAAAGAAGCAACCACATTAAAGTCCTTTACCGAGGCTACTCAGCACTCCTTAAAACTGTTTCTACAATACAAAAATAGGCAAGTGCCTAAGAAAATCCAGGAAAATGGTCGGGCTGCTTCATATAAGGCTTCCCAAAAGTAGGACATCCTTTGAAAGACAAAGGATCCCACCAAGGTAACAAAGGGCTGTGAGCTATAAGCCCAGTGTCAAGTTGTTGAATTCTCGCCCAAAATTCTTCATTGCAAAAATGCTCCAGAGAAATGAGTACTTGCTTTGTCCGATGAATCAGGAATCATTGCTAATGAATTCAACAGTTCCCAAAAGTGCAAGGACTGCAAGCAGAAGACCCAATCTTTTAAAGAAAACATCAGCAGGGAAATAAAGAGGCGAGGAGAAAAAAAAAAACAACAAACAACCCCTACCTGGCTATAAATCACTGGAATTTGGTAGAAGATACAGTATCTTCCAGCACAAACCAGAAAAATTGAAGGCCAGTTTACATAACAAAATTTGTGCACATAACAAAACACATCCTCCATGCAAGTGTAAAGTCAGCATTGCAAAAACATTTCTGCAGGAACGTGCTGAAGCTGCCAGCAACATTTTGTTTGAGAAGGGAAGATGAAACTCAGTGTGGGGAAAAAAAAAAAAAAGAGAAAGAAGTAACTGGTATTTATTAAACTATTAAGAGGGGGAAAAAATTGCTAGATCGCAATGATCTGTAAATGTGCATGGGGCTAAATTCCAGGACTGCAAAACAGATGTGCATGCGATTCCTGCAGCTGCACAAACAATACAGGCAAATAAGAGGGCTCCAGCATTTCAGTGTGAAGTTCACAGTGGTGCAAGGATACGGCTTATTTTATACCCATACCATCACACTATGATATAAGGAACAGTTTTCTTTTCCTCTCCATAATTAAAGGCTGTAAAAACAAAGCAATGAAAAGGCTCAGCTGCAGCATGGCGCTCGGTAGCTGCTGCAGCACAGGGAAGGCTGAGGCTGGAGATGCTGCCTTTAGAAGATGTCAGCTATGTGACATCCAGATCACATTAATTGTATTCATATTAAAAAACATTTGGCCTTGGGAGCTCTTCTCATAAGAAATACAGACTATTCCTCCCCTTGCTCTAGAGGATGGTCCAGGGAAGGACACGACAGCTGCCCTGTCAAAGGGAGATGCCACTCTGAGTGGTTGATCTCGAAGGTGACATCCATAAAATCACTGAATTGTTGAGGTTGGAAAAAAAAAATAGAAGATTCTCAAATCTAACTGTTCTCCCAGCGCTGCCATGGCTTCCACTAACCCACATCCCTCATCCACAGCTACACAGTTTTGGAATCCCTTCAGGGACTGGGACTTTACTGTGGTCCTGGGCAGCCTGGCCCAGAGCTGTACAACCCTTTAAAGAAGAAATTGTTCCTCACCTCAAATCTAAACCTCCTCTGGTGCAAACTCGAGGCCATTTCCTCTTCTCCTGCCACTTGTAGCCCAGGAACAGACACCGACCACCCCTTACTCACCGGCCACAACCTCAACCTCCTGTCAAGGAGTCAGGGCAAGACAGTCTCCCCTCAGCATTCTCTTCTCCATGCTGAACACCCCCAGGGCCCTCCCAGCTGTTCAGCCCAGTCAAACCAGAGCTGCTCTGATGCAAAACCCTTCAGACATAGCTCTGATATTGACTGCTTGTCATCACCTCCCCCCACAGGGTGATTTTATCATCCCATGTTATTCGCTAATGTGAGTAAGCACGTGGCAATATGGGCCTGCACCTGCAAAAAGATCTATTATGGGCATCTAATGTGTATTATGAAGTCACACACCTATTGCAAACAGGATGAAGGAAATATCAAATTATTTTTGAGAAAAGCAGCACCACCAAAACCAAAGATCAATGATGGGAGTGATAATTTACTTGACAAGTCTGGTCCCTTATCTTTGTGTCAAGGCACCCAGTCCCCTCTTTCACTAAACTACTCTTAGAAATCACAAAGAATTAGCCTGTTATGTGTATTTTTAATTTTTACTCATCTTGTAAGTCACAGCTTTCAAATGAGAGCATGTCAGGGCTGAACTCCTCATCACACCAGAAAAGTTCACTGCAACCACCTGCAACACTCGTGAGCAAGACAAATCGCTTTCAGTGAGTCTCCCGTTGAGGAGGATGCCATCCTTACACAGTAGAGCAGACATTTAGTTAGCTGTCATGAAATATTTATTAGTCTGCTGATGAGTTAATTAAAAATTTTAATAAGATTTCAGTACTTACTGAAATTATTTACCCCATGTACAGCCACAGTGTTGACAATAGATGGGTAAGTGGGATATGGAGTGATTTTATTTTTTTAATGACTTATCTGCTTGTCCACAAATGCTCTAATCATTGCTAACAGCTGTAAAATTTATCTGTCCTTCATATTTAACATGTAAAGTACTTGCTAGATTGCTTCTAGCCTGTCACTCATTCAGTATTACACCATCACTTTCAGAGACTACTGCAGCATCCCAAACCCAGCCCTCGTGTACAGTAGAGGACTGATGAAATCCTTCGTTACCAACACTGCCATTAATAATGGCAAGGTAGAAAAGGTCTAGAGTTTAACGGCAGACCCTCTCAGGAAACAACAAAGAAGCAACATCTAATTGTAATTAAGTATTTTTATCTGCTAGAGAAATAAGGATGTGATGGGATTACCATTGTGTTGTGCAGCAATGGCATTCTTCATGGTATATTCATAAATAATATGCTTACACAAAGTGGAAAAGCTTCTTCCCCATTTTTACATCAGTCAGGAGACTGCTGTGCAGCTGTATTTTCCATCTAAAGATAGATGGAGTCCAGAGAAATATAGAGCAAAGAGAGCTCATTTGTGACATTATATGATTATATTTAAGAAAAAAAAAGGCTGCAGCTGTATCTGTAGATCATCACTCTGACATGTGCTTGGGTCTCTAATTACTTACTTTCACGAATTAAAGACATAGGAGAGAAGGATTAAAGATGAGACTGCAGAATGTGAGGAGACAACAAAAGTATGAAATTTGGAGGAGTCTCCCATTCAAGCGAGATGAGAGTCAGCAACATTCGGCAGCTTCGCTTCCCCCTCTTCTGCAGGGATCAAAGCAGGAAAAAACATTAATGCTCTGAAGTTACAAAGACGTATAAATACTCTTAATGAGCATTTTACAGTGCCGTGTGAGGCAGACGCTGTGACACAACCAACCAACGTTGAACATCCCCAGATTTCTAAATAGCTTCAAATTGGCTGTCAGTGAGAAACGTGCAGTAAAGCTGTATGTGCCCTCGCAGTGCAGTAAAGAGGAAGGGATTTCTACTAGAAATTAAGGTCATTAAACTCGACTGCTGACCACTTACATCACCACTAGCAACACCTTGCCCTTCCTTGACAACATGGATCTGGATTGTATTTCCTATAAAATTTTGCAAATTCCTATTTTCCTATTTTCATCTGCTGCACAGAGCTGCATGTCTGCTTTACAAACATAGAATCATAGAATGGTAGGGGTTGGAAGGGACCTTTAGAGATCATCTAGTCCAACCCCTCTGCTCAAGCAGGGTCACCTAGATCAGGTCGCACAGGAATGCATCCAGGCAGATCTTGAAAGACCTCCAAAGAAGGAGACTCCACACCCTCCCTGGGCAGCCTGTGCCAGGGCTCCCTCACCCTCACATTAAAATAGTTTTTTCTTATATTTAAGTGGAGCATTTTGTGTTCCAGCTTCTTCCCATTACCCTTTTTCCTGTTGATAGATACCATAGAAAAAACACCCACCATTTAGGTATTTGTATATATGAATGAGATACCCCCTCAGTCTCCTCTTATTCAGACTAAATAGCAAACAGTGTATATTTAAATGCTAAATGTTTTGTATCATGGCAAAATTGATTTTGAACCTCAGGGTGTCTCTGGCCTAACCTGCTCTGGGTCAGCTCTGGGGTCTGCCCTCACAGTGAAGAACTTCTTCTTTGTCTCCATCTGAACTACACTTGCTTTAGCTCCACTGAGCAGAATTCTCCATTTACAACTCTTGCAGAACACAAATAGTTAGTAACACTACCATGCTTTGTTTTAACTGTTTGTCAAGTTCTGGGATAATCTTTCCTTGCACAAGTACATCTATTTCCTTTGTTGTTCTTTCTTTTGTGTAGTTAAGGGGTTTGAATAGCCCATTCACATTTTTACTGTGCTTGTTGAAGTTTTATTTTCATTAAACCTTCCACTTCAAGTATGCAGTTTCACTTCTTTTCCATCTCTGGATTATTTACTGTTACAGTTGCCATAATTTTAAGGCTGCTTAAGTCAGAATTTTATTCCATTATCTTAATAAAAGATTTTTTTCCTTTCATTTGCTCCACATTCAGAGATAAGCAGAAACTGCTCAGTTGTATAAATCCAAAACACATACTATCCATCTGATATTTCGTTACTTTGTTATTAAAATTTGCTAATTAGTTTGCCTTTCCCTCTTCACACTTGGGCTTAAGACAGTAGAGAATTTCCTTACAGACAAAATTGGTCCCTTCTTAACAACCCATTCACACTTCTAAAAGGAATAGGCTTTCTCCCAGGTGACATTTTGATATGAACTGTAACAAGCAACAGGGCAATTTTCCTTTGATTTTGAATTTCATTTTAACTTCGCCAAGTATATTTTAATATACATTCTGCAGTTCATCTGGAGCTGGGATTTGTGACAGCTCCATTAAACAAATGTATGTCTTTCATTGTATAAAGAAATTCTGGGATAACAAGGTGGAGGGAGTAGGGGTGGGAAGGGAAGGCACATTAAAGTGAAGGCTTTATTAACCTCACGAGGCTTCTCAGAAATCTGCAAGGGGAGTCTAAGGTCTTCAAGAAAATAAAAGGAAAAAGCATCTCAGAGGTGTTTGCTATATATCCTTACATGGTTTTGGAGATATATTCCTACCTCCTCACCTTCTTTGCAACAGCTACTGCTTTCCTAATCCCTAACTAGCAACTCCAAAAGGAAAGTAAACTCAAGGAAGAGAGCAAATGTTGTAAATATAGAGGAAAAAAATCTGATTTTTTGGGAAAACATCACTTACCTTTCCATCTTAGAGGCATGAGCTCCCTGTGTATTAGCTACCCTAATGCCACACAAACCCAGGCAGTCTCTCTGCAGCCTCTGTATCTCACTCCAGCAGGGCATCAGAAAATGCAGGTAATTTCTCTGCACATGCTGAATTTCACCCCAAGTTGATAATTCTTACCAGGAATATAAGTTGAAGCTTTAAGAACAGCCTGCCCAGGGAGAGTGTGGAGTCTCCTTCTCTGAAGGCTTTTAAAACCCGCCTGGTTGTGTTCCTGTGCGACCTGATGTAGGCAGACCTGCTTTAGCAGGGGGTTTGGACTAGATGATCTCTAGAGGTCTCTTCCAACCCCTACCATTCCATGATTCTATGATTCTAAGATTTGAGGTTGTTTGAGATGCTGGTATTTCAGGGAAGACAAGGACAGGACATCACAGAGGAATGCTAATCAAGGATGAACAAAATTAAGATCTGCATTCCAAATCATTAGGATTTCATGGGTGTTGTGCTCCTAAAGCTTGCTTGTAATGAAAATTATTTACCAGTATTTCTGGTTCTTGGAAGGTACATTGTCCCCAGCTCACAAGACTGACTCAATAGTAAATAATGATTTAAACCAGTATTTGAGCAAAACTACCAGGAAATACTTTACATTTCAGGCCTTTTGTGGTGATAGCAGGTGTGTGCACGTGTGTTTTAATGCGTACACCTTCATTTTCAAACCACAGGAACTTAGTATCGAGAGGGTGTTTTTTTTCTGAGAAGCAGAGTCATGTACTTAGCAAAATATCTCCAACACTCAGCAACAACTAAGCACAGAGGTAAAGAAATACCAGAAAAAAATCTCACTTCTTGTCAGCCAAGTAGTAGCTCTTCATAGTAGTAGCTCCCAACTCTGAGGTTTTGTGTTTATCTCTTGAGAGTTTACCAGAAACAGATCTTACCTGAGTTATTGACAAGCATTTACTCAACTCCCATCAGCTCTAAAAATGTTTTTAGTGATAACCAGGAGATAAAAAAAGACTTCTCTAACTAAGAGCACAAGTAGTCATTACTAAGGGTTTAACCTGCCTAAAACTCTCCTCTTTCAAAGACAAAATCAAAAGTAGGGCAACAAACAAAAAGGCAGCTCTAAGCCCATTTCTTTGTTATTTTAGGGTCCAACACTTGAATACAGCACTCGAGCTGCAGCCTCACCAGGGCCCAGCACAGGGGACGGCCACTGCCCTGGGCCTGCTGCCACACCACTGCTGATACAAGCCAGGGTGCCAATGGCCTTCTTGCCCACCTGGGCACGCTGCTGCCTCATCTTCAGCCACTGGCACCAAATCCTCTCCAGCTTTCCAGCCCCTCTGACCTAGCCTGGAGAGTTGCCCTGGGTTGCTGTGGCCCAAGGGCAGGACCTGGCCCTTGGCCTTGTTGAACTTCGTACAATGGGTCTCAGCCTATTGATCCAGCACCCACAAAAGTTTGCAGATGACACCAAGCTGAGTGGTGCAGTTGATTCACTAGAAAAAGAGATGCCATGCAGAAGGACTTTGATGAGTTCAAGAAGTGGCCACATGTGAACCCCATGAAGGCCAAATGCAAGGTCCTGGACTGGGTTGGGGAAATCCCCACTATCAACAGAGATGGGAGACAGGGAGGAAGGAGGGAGGGAGGGACAAACTGTTCCCCTGTGAAGAAGGACTTACACGTACTGGTAGACGAAAAACTAGACATGACCTGGCAACGTGCCCTCACAGCCCAGAAAGTCAACCATACCTTGGGCTGCATCAAAAGCAACGTGGCCACAGGTTGATGGGATTCTGCCCTCTGCACCACTCTCATAAGACTCCACTTGGGGTACTGTATGCAGCTCTGGGGTCTTCAACAGAAGAAAGACATGGAGTTGTTGGAGCAGGTCCAGAGGAGGTCACAGAAATGGTCAGAGGGCTGGAGCACCTCTCCTACAAGGAAAGGCTGAGAGAGTTGGAGTTGTTCCATCTGGAGAAGAGAAGGCTCCAGAGAGGTTATTGTGGCATTTCAGTACTTGAAGGGAGTTTCTAAGAAAGATGGGGATACACTTTGTCAGGGCCTGTAGGTATAAAGGGAGATAAAAGTTTTAAACTGAAAAGGTATAGGTTTAAACTGGACATAAAGAAGAATTGTTTTGTCATGAAGATGGTGAGACACTGGAGTACATTACCCCGAGAAGTTGTGGATGTCCCACACATCCCTGGAAGTGTCCAAGGTCAGGTTGGACGGTGTTTGAGAAACAAAGATGTCCTTGCCAATAGCAGGGAGTAGGACTAGGTGAGCTTTAAAGGTTCCTTCTGACCCATTCTGTGATGCTATGGCTCTAATCCTGCCACCCTCTGGAACCTCTTCCATGAGCAAAAAAAAAACCCAAAAAAATAAAACCAAACAAACAAAAAAAGAGCAGAATTTCTCACACTTCTCTGGCCTACTGAGAGCTGACAGCTAATGGGAAGCCCCACACTGAAGAAGTGCCCTTGAGAAGGTCAGAGCAGTAGCTAACATAAACTGACAGGAACCAAAATAGCTAAAACAATGGAAGAAAGTAAATAGGTACCGATTTATAACCTTATATCCACAGGAAGGGCTTGTACAGTAAATATTACATTAGGCAAATAAGACCAAATATTTAAGTCCTGAAAAGTGATAGACTCATTTCAGTGTGGTTTTCAATTAAATAATACATCACCTTTGTGGCCCATGAAGTACAAATTCCTCGAGGGCAGCACAGAACTCAGGAGACTAAAAAGCCATTAATATATCCAGCACCATTTACTGTCCTCTTGGGTGCTGATTACAATACTTCTCAGTCAGGACACAAACACATTTCTACCTTGTTTCCTCAGCACAGCAAGAGCTACCTACATTTTGGGGCTAAAGAAATGATGAATTACACTTCCACTGTTCAACAAACCACTACAAACCTTAAAACATGCATTAATGAGGTGGATGGAGAGCTGGCTGAACGACAGAACCCAGAGAGTGGTGATCAATGATGCTGAGTCAAGTTGGAGGCCTGTGGGCAGTGGGGTTCCACAGGAGTCAGTTCTGGGGCCAGTCTTGTTCAACGTCCTCATCAACAGCCTGGATGAGGGGACAGAGGGATCCTCAGCAAGTTCCCTGATGGCACCAAACTGGAAGGACTGGCTGATTCACCAGAGACTGTGCTGCCATTCAGCCAGATCTGGACAGGCTGAGAGTGGGGCAGAGAGGAACCTCCTGAGGTTCAGCAAGGGCAAGTGCAGAGTCCTGCACCTGGGGAGGAACAAGCCCCTGCACCAGGACAGGCTGGGGGTGACCTGCTGGAGAGCAGCTCTGCAGAGAGGGACCTGGGAGTGCTGGTGGGCAGCAAATAAACATGAGCAGCAACGTGCCCTCATGGGCAAGAAGGCCAGTGGCATCCTGGAGGGCATCAAGAAGAGTGTGGGCAGCAGGTGTAGGGAGGTTCTCCTCCTCCTCTCCTCTGCCCTGGTGAGGCCTCATCTGGAGTCCTGTGTCCAGTTCTGGGCTCCATAGCTCAAGAGAGACAAGGAACTGCTGGAGAGAGGCCAATGCAGGGCTACCAAGATGCTGAGGAACTGGAGCAACTCTGTGATGAAAGGCTGCGGGACCTAGGGCTGTTCAGCCTGGAGATAAGAAAGCTGAGGGGGAATCTTATAAAAACAAATACTTAGGTTTAGATTGGACATAAAGAAGATTTGTTTTATCATATGGATAAAGAGACACTGGAGTAGGTTACCCAGAGAAGTTTTGTATGTTCACACAGAAGGGTGGATATTGAGATGTTGCTGTGAGCCTTTTTTCTGTAGCATCTAGTGTCAGGACAAGGAGTAATGGGCACACGCTGGAACACAGAGTTCCACTTGAACATGAAGAAAAACTTCCTTACTGTGGGGGTGAGGGAGCCCTGGCCCAGGCTGCCCAGGGAAGGTGTGGAGGCTCCTTCTTAGAGGTTTCCAAACCCGCTTGGACACACTGCTGTGCCTCCTGATCAAGGGGAACCTGCTTGAGCAGTGGCTTGGGCTGGATGAGCTCTGCAGGGCCCTGCCAACCCCTACCATCCTGTGATTCTGTAATACTGTACACTGAAGATGATGACCAACTGATCACTGCAGAAGTGGCTGTAGCAGATTAAGATGTTCGCATTCTGAGGCTGTCCTTGAAGAGGATCCAACATTCACAGATGAAGAGCTCACAAGAGCATTTCTCACTTGCTTGGGTTGAAGAGCCATTGGAGAGAGCTCAGCCCAGCACTGCAGATGAGGAGTGCTTTCAATGAGTCTTTCTGTTGGATGAACTCATGGACACCACCAGCTTTGCCATGTAGGTAGTGACCAACGGTGAACGGTAATAACATCTCAGATCTTTGCAGGGTTTCTGCAGCTGGCGTCTGGTCATTGTCAAAGAATTAGGCTTGATTTGCACAGAAATGTGAAAGTCTAAGAAAAGGATGCATTTTCATAAAATTGCTAGGAGTAGTAAGGCAAATGGATGAAGTAACCTGTTCCACAAGATAAGCAAAGTTGCAATTGGGATACTAAAACCAAGAAGGCAAAATAGATCTAATCAAAGCTCCTGGGCAAGCAACGGTTAGTAGAAGCTGACAAAATCCTTACTTGGACATTCTAATTTTTGGAAGGAACTAAGCATCAAAAGTTCTACTTAATGGAAGAGATATGTGTCTCAAGAATTTTCTGAATAAACAAAGCAATCTGACTCTCCAACTATAGGATTTACATGTGAAAACAAGAGTATCTAATGATATTTTTAGAAAAAAAGGAACGGAAAGAGTCCTCAGATGTGAAACTACAACCAGCTCCTGTATCAAAACAGTTCTTCCTTATCCTCATACAGAAGAGTCAAAGACATTAGCAGACATTTGAGATCTCATCCACTGTCTTCTTCTCAATATATGCTTGAAACTTTTGTCTTCAGCATTACACAGGTGCCTCTAACACACAAACATCTAACAGAAATAGGTATTTCAACATTAGGCAATCAAGGACTGCAGTAGAATTAAATGAGCAAATAAAACAAAACAAGGAGGATCACTTAAGACTTGAATACCTTCAACAGAGTGAATGCTTTTAATAGAAAAAAAAGTGGTTTTTTGCTAGTGACAGTTGGCTATTACATCTTCACTACAAATATTAAATGTGTTGGGGACCTCCATGTGCTCATTTTGAACTTTTTCTAACCCAAAAAGACTCAACCCTTCAGCATCTATATTTGGCAGTCTAAAGAGAGAAATACATCTCCTGTTATTTGGGTTGCAGATTGACCAGAAGAAGTACAAGAAGATTGACTTGAAGATGCGAAATTGGTGAGGGTGTCCTCTGCAAAGTGGCAGAAGCTTCAGACTTACCCCTGCACATGGTCCACACTGGTTGTCCTGCCCATTCTCTATCAGGCAACCTAGAGAGCCTTTTCTAGTGATCATGGCAGGGGTTTCTGATTTGTTCATGCTCTTTACTTTTTAAAAGTAAGGCTTCAGGAGTGCCCCAATGGCTTTAATTCATATGTGGCAAGACAAGTCTGGGATTTCTCCTTCCTAAGTCCCCAAAAGTGCTGCATGCATCTTTGTCTTGACCAGCAGGACTCAATTTCAAATGTATGGCTGAAACAACATCTCTCTCTAAAACTAACAAAAGAGGTAGAAGAACAGACAATTTAGAAGTACAGTGGCTGCCAAACCCGTCATCTGTGTCCTTTCTTCCCCACCAGCAGCCCTCGGGAAAAGGGAACGGCAAGGCAGAGGTTACAACTTCAAGGAAACTCACCTACGGTAAATACCTCTCAGGAGATACCATTTATAAAGTGTTGCAACACTTGAAAACATTGTTAACAGCAGGAAATCTATTTAAAGGGGAAGGAATAGGATCATTAAGGACTAAAGAGGGAGTTTCAGCTCAGCAAAGTCCTAGGGCTAGGGTGGGGGAGGGAGCGTCTCTGTGATTGCATTTACATTTTTTCATCTCAAAGCCCCATCATAAAGGGGATGGGAACTCAATCACAGCAACGGGATTTCATGCCAAGCCAAAAAGTCCGTTTGCTAGAGGAGAGAATGAAATTTAATAAGACAAGTGGGGGGAAAAAATAAATAAGGAAAGGCTGGGAGGTGCCAGGTGGGATGAAGACACGGCTCCCCTGACACAACCTCAGGGGCTACCCTGTCAGTCCCCTAAATTAGGGGAAATCCAGAGCAGTCAAGGAGGCACCTCACCCTGAAAATTAATCTAGAACTCACTCTTCCTCCCTGCAACGATATCCAATTTCATAGGTAAGAATTTAACCCTTCACTTGCCTGGACTGCATTCTTCAAGCTGCCTGACATTAAGAGATGTCTTGGGTAAAGCCTGGCCACAGCTGGGCACATGATTTGTACTGATTACTTTGGAGAGGAGGAGAGGGAAGAAGACAATAATGCTACATACAGCCCAGTCTGTGGCATGTTCCAGCCCAAGACCCTTGGTCTGCAAGCTCCCAGCCTGGGCATGTATTAATCAGTGCCTGGAGATCAGGAGGTCGGCAGTGGAGAGAACTCATCATCACCCTGCGAAGTCATCTCTTCAAAAGCTGAATCTGGTCAGACACCAGAGAACAAAAATAGACAGGAGTCTCAGAAGCTAAGATTTTTCGTTTGCATGAGACAGCTTACCCATTTCCAAGCAAAAAGTAGCTGTTATGTATGAAAGGTGATCTTTCTGCAATGAAAAATCCTGAGTCCAACTGTACATTTATCAGGCAAAGTGTGACTTAATAATTAACTCAGAACAGCACTTCCAGCACTGGACTGGGGCTCTGCTGGTTTCTTACCACTCACGGTCAGCCCCCTGCCAGCTCCTCCCCACCTGGGTGGCTGAGCTAACAGTCAGGAAAACACACAGCAAAACAGAAGTGATATTACTCCCAAATTTTACAACCAGGCCTAATTATTGCCTTCATTTGTGCTATAAATGGAAAACACAAAGGCAGACTGCAAAGAGCCTTGCCCAAAAACACAAGGCAAATACTTGACATCCAGATAGATGAGGGCAAGGGAGAAAGGCTCCTCAGCTACCAACATCCCTGCACTCCATCTTGAGCACCCAATTATCCATCCTCCAGCCTCCAAACTAATCAGGGGAAGACATCTAGAATAGAGGCACCAACATCTCCAAGCCACCACAGCTTCTCCTGCAGCAATCTTCCCTCTACAGTTTAGGGAAACAACCAACTCAAGGGCAGAAACAAGACAGCCAAAGCAGTCTATGGAGGACATACTACACCATTACCTTACGGGGACCAGTATTTGTATCACACTGAAGAGAAGCATAGGAGCAATGCATGCTCAGTCCAAAAGGAAATATCCCATTTCCCATTTCACTCCAGTCAAAACCAGATCCAACACAAAAATTTCTTGCAACACCAGCAGTTTCAGAGAGGAAATTGTGATAGAAGAAACATAACATTTCATCAGACAAAAGCAGCTGTAGCGATATATGTAATTTTTGCCTTATGGTATATCAGCTAGAAGCTGTTTTTTAGCAGGGGCACAGGTCTTTACCTCTCCTGCATGCTCACAGCCCACAGTACTAAGCATTCCAAGCCTTGATGGAGAGAGGCTGCAAATCCCATAGCCCTACAGTAGCTCCAGCCAACCCATCACCCAACCGCTACTTGTTTTACCACTTTGTTCATTTCTAAATTTATTCTCCTCTTTCTGAGTTACCACTCCATTACAACAATTTTCCTTTAAGATATTGCTGGCTGTGGGCAAAACACCAAAGTGTTCAAGTTGTTACATGCATCGGCTACTAAGAGCTACCAGGATGCTGAGTACATGTTTCTTGCTCTGGAAGTTGTAGTAGCCCTTCACCATAAAACATTTTGATTTCCCAAGTTTGTGACTTTTAAAATGCCTTCATTATGGCCTCACTTCACCTGATGAACACCACGAGCCAGTCTACAGTGTAACATTGACTTACCAAACCCACGTGTTACTCTTTAGCAGAAATCTTTGGCATGTCATTCTGCCACCGCAGCAATTAGCTATTCAATTTTGCAAAGCATATTGAGAAAGTACGGTTGATTCGAGCAATAATTTCCTCTTTATGAGTTTTTAAAACAACTCTCGTAGCTACAAAGGCGATGCAGACCGACTGCACACCTCATGTGTGGAAAACAACCCAAAGAATGGCAAGGACAGAGAAAAAACAGTGACTTTTGCTTTCAGCAGTCTCAGAATTAATTCTGCATGAAGAGGTGCTCCAGCAAAACCCACCTCCATGATGAGTTTAAACATTTTCTGCCAGAGGAAAGAAGAAACAGAGACCTGCAACCTTACCTCTATCTTCCCGAGGTGAAAGATGGTTCATGGGAAAAATCGGACTCTTCAGTTAATTAAACAGCAAAACAACAGAATCCTAGAGCCTCAGCAAATGCAGGCATCGACCTTCCATGGGCAATCTTCACATGAGCTCTTCTGATAGGGGATCAGCCTCAATTACTGAGCCCTGAGGAGGAAAAGACAGTTTGTCTGCTTGATCTTTTGTTTATCTTTCTGAATTATTAGTCACGAAATGCAATTTTCAGAGTTTTAAGTAGAAAACTAGCAAAGTTGAGGTCGACTATTAACTCGCAGCAGCATCATTAAGAGCTTGCTGACCTTCTCTATACTACCATCTGAAAGATACTTTTAAAATTTCATTGGAAAAGAACTCAAGGTTCCTCAAGCTTTAAGCTACTTAGAGAAACAAAATAAATGAAAGGTTAATACTCTAACTGATAAGTTTTTTTTCAATTCCTTCCTCCCTCTCTGCCAATGCCACTCCTAAGAAATAAAGATTACCCTCCAGAAAAATCACAGCACAGATATTGCAGCAAATCTGCCATAACGAGACAGCATCCACACAACTCAGGAGATAAAAACTAGCACCAGAAAATTACAGTTGATGTTTACAGCCAACAGGCTGCAGACCACCACTGAACTCATAAAACTCCAAGATAATGACATCCTTCCCTGCCTCACAAAGGCATCAATTGATGTTGTTACTAAGCATTAAGCTAGAACTGGACTGAGGGAGCTTCTCCAGTTCCTCCTCTTCCACAGACCTTCTGTATCCCCTTTGGCAAGCCAGGTAGCCTCTGAACCTGAGATGAGCATAATTATCTCTCTTCCGAAGTATGTACACCATAAAATGACATTAAGACTGTAGCACGTCCATTTTCTTCAGCTATCCCCTCTCCTGTAATTTATACCAGTCTGAATCTTGAGTAAGTTCCTCTTAAGCCAAATGCTACTATCTAAAATTACCTGTTGTCTGCAAAGACCTTGCTTGATTGAAAAAATTAAGCTTGTAAAATCAGGCCCTTTACATTGCAACGCATTGCCTGAATTCTAATGAAAAAGTATTTTAAAAAACCCAAAACCCATGGAAACACTGAGATGAGCTTCATAACCTTTCTCCTAAGCTATTCCACACATTGCAATTTCCACAGCCAAGTTTGATACCTGGCCCAGCAAATGCTCTGAGACAGAAGTCCCAATATTGCTTTTGAACATTAATTTGTAGCGGCTACAGGATGCAATTCATGTTAATCAACTTCAGACACCTAGGAGCTGTTTGGAAACCAGAGCTGGTAATTCCAGGGTCACTCTGCAGTCAATAAACAGGTCCAGAAATCTCTCCTTGGAGATGCTGTGTGGGTTTGCAGGTCTCTGGCAGCCCAATTCGCCTCAAGGTTTGGTCCCTGAGGAATCACCAGCCTGGGAGTTCACATTAAATTATTTCCAGGGTGTGTCTATTTTCTTTCTTTCCCTCTCTCAGGGTTACTAGGATTATTTGGTTAAATGTACACCTCTAAATCTGAGCATCTGAAGTTAGATGAGGGGAGTACCACCATTAGTTCCAAATCTGCTCATCCCCATTGCCAGTCCTGCTTTTACAGAAGAAATTACTTACAAGGACACAGTCATTAGAACACTGTCTTAATAAGGCACCCATCATTAGCAACGCAATAGTCTTGTAAGTCACTAATTGCAACTTATTCATGAAAAATCAAGTAGGCAAAAGGAGATTTCCAAAGCATTGGCAAAGAACAACTCTGGAAGCTTACGGACCTGCATCCCAACAGAGAGGTGAGCACATCCCAATGGAAGATGGGATGCCTGCCTTGTTCAGCATCCTTTTTTATACACATGTGCACATCAATGAACACAGAAAGTACACAAACTAGTGTAACACTCAGGTTTCCAGTCTGAAAGTTGCATTTTACCAGTAGGAGATAGTCTTTGAATTTCTAAATAACATATATGTCACAGCTGCTTTCACTACCCCTACAATAAATGGACCTAATAATGGAAGGAACATTCAAAACAGTAAAATATAAATAATAATGGAATCTTTAAGAATACGTTTCCAGATTCCCAGGGCAACTTGTGTGTCTGGAAAGGGATCAAGCTTCCAAAACTAAAAAGGAAAGATGTTCCTGTTTCAAAAGAATAAAATAACTCTTCTCAACCTGTCGCTTATGAAAAGGAAAGCAACAATCAGAAGGAAAAAATACACATGACAAAGAGAAGAAAAACCAAACTGAGTATTAAAATGCATCAGAAATGTAGTGATATGAAACACCAAGAGAAACAAAATGCAATGAGAGGAATTGCAGTACTCACAGGTTTGAGCGTGTCAGGTTATAAAAATTACCTAAGAACAGTAAATCTCAGCGATAGCTGAGTACTGAACACAGCAATCCCCAGCAATAGTAAAGGAACAGTAGAAGAATGCAACAAATAGTTCTGTTCATTAATTAAGAAAGAAATCAGATGGTATAGTCATGCCACAGGAAACATTTTCTACTCCAAACAGCAATGTAGGCAGATGCGAAACAAGAGATAACAGAGTTGGTCGTTTTGAGGGCAGGAACTCTTCAACTCCATCCCAGGGGCTTTAGAAGAACTGGACAAGAAAAAAACTCTGGAGCATTCATCAGAGCTTCCAGCAGGGTTAACTTGGGAGGTTTCGGAGCATTGGAGGACATGTTGTTGTGTCAATATTTTAAATCCATGATTGGGATGACCAGACTAATAACAATCTATCAGTCCAGCTTACATCCCAGGAAAACAAGGGAAATGCTGGTATAAAATCTAATTAGGAATTACAGGAAGTAAATAACTAATGTTTATCAACACCAAGGTCTTCAATCGATCGTATATGTTTTTATTAAGGCTACTCGACTGGCTGCAAAGTGTAACAGCTCTGATGCAACTTACTTACAGTTCAGTAAATCATTTAACTTCGTAAAATATGATTTCTCAAGCAACTGGAATTACATTACATAGCGTGGACTATATTAAAACAGATTAATAATTGGCCAAGTGACAAGTCATAAGATATAACTAGATCAGCATTAATCACGTGCTCATGCTGAAATCCCAGAAGGAGCAATTCTTGCCTCCTGCATTACTCATCCTCCTGCAAGCCATGAGCAAAAGCCACTGCAACTCAGATTCACGACAACTCTGAAAGCTGCAGATAGCAAAGGACACAAGGTCTGGATCTTTTACTGATGTGACTACAAGCAAAGACCTTCCTGGTGTGTCTTCATCACCAAACACAAATTTGGAGCAGAGAATCTTCCAATTCCAAATGGAATGTAACAGAGGAGGGACACACCAGCAGTCTATGAAGGCAGCAGCAGCTTGCTCAGTGTAAGAACAAAGGGGCAAAAAATGAAAGTAGCAGGTGGCAAGTTCAAAAGCGAACAAGAGACAGCCGTTTCTTCACACATGGCCCAGCTAAGCAGTTTAGCTCCTCACCGCAGGATGGTGTGCATGTTAAATGTCTGTGTGAACACAAGTGAAGACTGGTCGTGTCACAGAGCACACACTCATTATGGTTGCTAATAAGATGGACATATGTCTGGCTGGTAAAGTCCTGGAGATGTTGAAAGATCAGAGGCTAGAGAGTTGGGAAAGTGTTTTACAAGGTCTGTCCTGTTTCTACATACTTCTCGAGGCTCCACTTTTAGAAATGGGGTGCAGATACATCAATATTATTCTCTTAGTCTCACATAAGAGTAAACTGTGGCCCACCAGTCACATGTGGCTCTCCAGTGCAGCTTCCTTTGTCAACAGTGCTGCATTGTCCACATGCACGAAAAACTCCTGAGCATTTGAGCTCCACCCACTACTTCAAACACAACTGAACCTGAGGAGGTCATACAGCCTCTCACGCAGGTGATCATATCAGATGCTATTAACAACCTCTCCTTTTCCAGAGATGGTAAAAATATGGCTTTTGAACCACAAGCAGCCTACAGGCAGCCCCACGGTCAGTCCCAGAATGCAGCAAAGCTGCACAAGAAGTAGTGGGGTGATGCCGTCCCAGGATCATCAGATGATCTGAGCCCACATCAGCAGAAGAAAGTAGGTTTGAGAGGCAAACAGGAACACACACCTCTTTTATACTGCACCAAAGATCTTCCAGATGTAATTCAATGGTAGAACCACTCCATCCCTTCAAGCTCTCCCATGTTCCATATGCTTTCTTGTCCTCAACTGTAAGAAGACATTGCTGAGCTTTCCCAGGTTGTTACTACAAGAACTGTCTGCAGACCACCACTCAGAGTCCCCGAATCACAGTAAGAATCTAAACGAACTTCATCTTGGCTTTCCTTTCAAAAACATAATACCTTGAGGCAAAAATAAAAGACACTTCACAATTATGCCCAAGCTTTCAGTTTAAGATATAAAGAGATCTGGAGGACACATAACAGAAAGAAGTATCCACAGATTATATACATCAACGGCCCAGGATATTTTTTGTCTTTCATCAGAAAGCCTGTTAAATAGTAGGAATATGATCTTAGAAATTTCCGATACTAAAACTCCCAAGCCTTTTCAATAAAGCTTGCACCGACTCATGATCTTTGCTCTTCTCTTGTCTTCCCAAATTCTGTACTCAGTATTTCTTGACCAAAGTATTGACAGCTTTCACTGAATAGTTTGATTTGCTTTAGGTGTATCCATGTTTTTCCCTCCAACAAAAGATAAAAAGCTGAGTTGTTCCGTGCAACCCAACAGAGCACAAAGAAGAAATATTCCCATTCAAACTGACGGATTGGACAGTTGAAGCTGAGGGCAAGAAGTGGGTTATCCAGGATCTTGTTAAGCATATCCTCTGAAGCTGCTTTAAGCAAAGTTCAGACCAGACAACCTCCTGACAATCCTTCCCCATCAACTATCCCACATTAACTATAGCAGATTCAGTGTATCAAAGATCCTCCTTATCTCGTGAAAATTGATTCAAACACACACATGAGAGCTTGGTGTGTTGCTGAACCCATCAGCCTTTCCATCGATATGACTGCTTGGAAATTGTACTAATCACTTGAAAAAATAGTGGCGAGTATAAGGCAGCTAAAATCTATCCTGTTGTTTAGGCTCAAGGTCAACTGCTAACATATTTTTGAGTAAAAAGTATCCCCTAAACCATTTCAGACATTCCAGCGACCAAAAGAAACAACTTCCAGCCATCCTTCATCTGAGCTAGATGTCACCCAAAACCTTTCATCTTTAGCTTTCTACATTTTCCTTGAAGCCATGCACTTTCTACTGTATCTTCAGCCATGGACCTACAGGGTATAACTGAGCTCTCAGCCAGCCCATGATGGACTGAGCCGCCACAGCCCGTTTGAAGTGGTCATCACTTAGCATGTGAAACGTGCATCTTTCAATACCTCTCTTCTTATATTTTACTTTAGGGTCTAAATATTTTATCGATGATTAAAATGTCTAAACAAGGGTCTGTGGAAGCAGGACCAGAAATAGCTCTGCACTCTTCACTTGATGAGTGGGCTCCAGACCTACAACATGGAGACAAACATGGGTTTGTTTAACCTTGGCCCACCTGGTGACCATAGGATCCTCTCCTGTCTGTCAGCCACAATTTGTTCCGTTTAGCCTAGTCAATCAAAACATTATACCCAACTAGAAAAAGCAAGCAGAAAGGAGTTAGGATGAGTTTAATGTTTAGTGTATGTTGACAAAATCCATAATTTATTTACTTGGGTTTGGCTGTTGTGCTATATATAAAAAGAGTACACTACAAAGCAATGATAGAAAATAACAGCTTTGTTACAGGAGGCTGCAGGGAGCCTCCCCCAAGGACTTTTTCTGCCTGCTTAGAAGTGACATGCAGCACCAAATATTTTTTTGCAACTCCTCCAAACTCCAAGGCTGTTGGGCCTGTGTAAATGCTGTATTTTTTAAAGGGACATTTGATTTTCCAGGAGTAAGGACATTAGACAACAGTTTTAAGGTAATGCTAATTCGCACTATTTTCCCCACCACTGTGAAAGTACTCTTTCAGATTCTCTTTAAATTTTATTTTGCTGAAGAACTTATACACGTTCTGGGGCATCTGGAAAGTCTGTTTTTCTCCTTATCTACTTCTTCACATACTACTGCTTTATTTATACCCAATACCAAATAAGTGTTGCAGGAGACACAGAGAGAAAAGCCATTTTGCAAGAGGGCTAAAGCTGTTTGCCAGTTAACTGTTGCAAATTAAAAGGTCAGAAAAACAATTACTGTATTTGGAAAGAATAATTTTACACAACTAAGACCTCAATGGAAAAAAAAAATCCACCAAAATTAACTTTGTTCCAGTAAGGCGAGTTGTCTTATCTACCCAGGAGGAAGTTTAATAAACAGCTTTCTGTACTTCTAAGGTTTTGAACACGTGCCAGGTTTTGCAGGGATCTCACTTGTCCTAGATGAAACTGCAGGGCTTTAAATGAAAAGCAAAAAGTGTAAAATACATTTTAAAAGAAATCTGAAGGAGAAATTGATTGGGTTTGTTCATTTGGCCAATCAATAACAACAGACAACGCTAAAATTAAAGTTACATCTACAGATTGCTCCCACTGTTAGAGATCAGGACCACTGAACTATCCTGCTGGTCTCCGAAGACCAAGGTACTCCTGTAATACAGGAGAATCACATTACAGAGCCCAAGTCAGGAGCCTTGATAGACTTTTGCTTAGTCAAGGCTAGGGCAGCTCCAGGTAAAAACACCTGGGCTTCTGCACTGAGGCTTCCAGCTAGAGCCATTCTGGGAAAGGAGAGAGGCAGAAGTGGCCCCAATGTCAGGACAAAGCAGCAGCAACAGCAGTTTATGGACCATTGTTCAATTCTCCCAGTCTTGACAGTCTTGTCTGGTAGTCATCCTTTGGATATTTAAAGGACTGAAGAGGTCAGTCTGAATTTCAATGCCACATAAAGTGGGTTTTGACTCATTACAAGCCAAGCAAGGAGGACAAGTTGAGACAGTGAGTTGTTCAGTCCCTAAACCCCAACTATCTCCAGGTGGCCCACAGGAAGAGTTCAAAGGAAAGGAAAAGCTGTATTTATGTATGCAACACCAAGTTTAAAAGAACTTATCTCAGTAGATCTCTCCAACAATCTCATATGTCCATGAATGCTCAATCTGCCACAGGCCTCCTACACCATCATTCGCTTTTCTTCATTCACCCACCTCATCATAACACAAAGCCCAGAGTTCCCAACTTTGATATTTTTATGCAGATTGCTGTAGTTTTGACCCAGCTCGTGATTTCGTAAGTGCAAATCCATAACAGCACTCTGCTGGCACAAGTCCCCAGCTGGACCACTTCGGGAGCTTCAAGCAGAAGAAATCACACAAGTAAAAAATGTCTCCCTTTCAATGGCTTGACTGTCATCAGCTCTGGGGAACACTGAACCTGCTGCAGGATCCTGCAAAGAGAGTAAAACTGAAAGTTCTTTAGCAGATGACACTTTACAAGGGTGCTTCAGCCATCCCTGCTGCACCACACACAAGCAGGACTGCTGTTTTACATCCTGAAGATTGCCTTAACAGGAGAAAAGAAAATCCCAAAACCAAAACCTGAAGCATTTTTCCATCCACACGCAACCCAGAACCCCAAGTGCCCACTCACAATTAATCCTTAGCTTGCTCCTAGACAAAGAAATCAGCAGATCCAAAAGCTCTCAAGTCATTAACAGCCTTAACTGCACACTTTATATTAGCTTTTAATAACTTCCAGATATAGATTAGACTCAACTTTATTCCTCCCTCTCCAGTTGTACGTGAACTCTACGAACACCCTAACTTCTGGAACAGCATCCAAACTCTCAGAATATTTGGTTTCTCTCATTAGGGCAAATTTGGTTTCAAGACAAATGACATATAAAAAATTATTTATACAGCTCAGTACTCCTGCAGTGCTCAGGTTCCTTTTCTTCCAAAGCCTCACAGTTATCTTAAAAAGTGTCTACCGTCATTTGCAAACTATTTTGTCAGACTGATGCCAAAGGGTGATAACTGCTTGCTCGCTTGATGTCAGCTCCTTGGAAAGGCTGAAATTGCATGACATTGCCAAAGAACTATAACTTAAAATTACCTCTGAGTAATCTAGGGGAGATGATCTCGTACAGAAGATGGTGGTTTGAAGAACTGAGCAAATGCTAATTCCTCAGGCTGGAAAGAAGATGTATCTTTGAAAGTGGAATTTAAGCTGTCAGAAGTTCCCTGTTCCAACAAAACTAGCTCCTACCACACTTTAAAAATAAATCTCTAATCTGAGATCACTTGCAAAGAACAATCATGATCTCAGGAACGTGAGACTGACTTTTAATTCTTTCCTACCTTTTTTTCTCTCTATTCAACGAGGATGATTAAACAATGACAAACGATTTTGTAAGGGAACCATCACGAGACAGGCCGCTGTCCAAGTAAACCTGAAGTGATGCATAAATATGCTGATATACCATGCGGTGCACAGGCACTGTGGTGGCCTAAACCCTTCCTCATCACTTGAACAGCTGTGCATTGGATTACAAGTACGTGGTACACTACTTTAAACTGTTTACTTTCTTACTATCTGTCATTACAATGTGCTTAACAACAAGCACCAGAAGCCTGGGACAGATGTTGCCTTCTTTTTTTCTTCTACAACAGCATGTAATTTTACAATAAACTAATGGAGAAGGATATCCTATATAAAATACATAAAGGATATTGTATAAAAAAATGATAGAATTCAAAATTTTTGTTAGTCTATTAACACAGAAAAGGTGTAATTGAGTCTAAGAGTAACAACTTTGGTATTAATTTGTATGTGTGGACTTCCAGCTCTTGACTATCCTTGTCTTATATTTTTAACTTGAACGATGTTTTCTTCTCCTAGCATCAAAACAATGACAGGAGGAGATATTAGACACTGTGAAATCCTAACTGAATTTGGAATTTCAATTACATTAGACCTCCGGTATCCTTTCATGAGGGCCTGGGTCACACTGAGTCAAACTCAGGGGTAAACATGAGCTGAAGATGCAAAGCACTCTGCATCATCACAGGTACACATCTGATGAAAACATCACTCTTCTCAGCCCTGATTTCAGATCTGGATCTCATCACCTTTATTGAATCCAAGCTGTGGCAAAGCTCATTATATCCAGAAGCAATTTAGAAGTTTCTGAGAAGCTGACTCAATGGGTTTCTTTAAAAAGTAAAGCCAACTAAATCATTTTAGGATGTTCTCTGACGCTTCTTGAGTGTCGTGTCATAATGAAGAGGGGAAAAAAGAAATGAAGATGACTTTCTGAAACAACTGCCACTTTCAGATTTAAAAATTTTTCTCCTCTCTCTGCCCCCATTACTCAGATTATATTTGAGATTTTTGTACAATGTGTATAGCTCAAATAAACAGACTGGGTATGAACACAGAAGTACTGCATTTACTACCATCCCTGGCTGACAATTAAATAACACAGAGCATATTAATACTAAGAAAACAATAATGTTGGTGCTATAACTCCATATATTATGGAATAGCATAAATCCATATATGCATAATATAATATGTAGCTATAGCTACAGAAAGAAAATTCAGTAGTAAAAAGGTAATTTTGAGGACTCTAATGAGCAGAAAAAAAGTAAAGGGAAACCTTCATGACTGCTATGTTACTGCACACTAAAATACAGTGCTGTTTAAACAGTTTAAAAGTATGTTTATATTTTTAATTATTTCAATATGGTACTTGAAAAAAAAGACAGAGACTTTATCAAAAACTTAAAGTGGTAAAAACACTTCTAGAATGTTTCATCAGTCAGGACCAAGGATGGGCAATGGTTTATGCTGCTTCTTGTTCTATCAGAGAGGGGAAAGGTGGGAGCAGGGGGAAGGATATTCCATGAATAACAGCATCCAGCCTGCAAGCTGCTACTGCAGCTGGCAACATGCAGGTGCCACCATGGCTGAGGACCATTAAAGGCAGCTTGGAATATATCACCAAAGCTTTTAAGATGACAGGCTTATCAGCCTGAATGCCTAACCAGAGCTATTGAAATGAAGGATTACTGAGAGTAGAGGGCTCGTGTTTTTACAGAAGAGCTGTAGTGAACTTGAAAGCTTTACAGTTCTTTCTCATGTATTTATGCTTATTGAAAAAAAAAATCAACAGAAAATCCAAACAAACAAAATCAAACCAAAATGTCATAAGCTTAACTGTATTTATAACTTGAGCTAGCTGAATGCTTTGTCTGAATCGATTGCCAGTAGGAACTGAGAATTCCCTGCTTTCATGCACTATTTCAGCTTAATCATTTCACCAACAGCAATGCAGCAGGTGAGCAAGGAGATGCTGAGGGTGGATGTCCCACTTCTGCCGCTCCTGCAAACAACCATGATGACCACACATGCACTATGGGACAGAGATGACAAAGACAACCGCTTTCCTTTCACAGCTACTAGCACCCACTGTCAGATCAGATTCAATAACCAGAATTTCTCAGTTTAACCTATTCCATGCTACAAACAGGCCTTGACAGGCAGTGGTGGAAGAGCAGCTCCAGAGCAGTGAACAGGGGACTGAATAAGGGAAACAGAAACAACTTGAACACAAAGCTCAAGGGTTAACCACCGCTTTTCCTTTTCTCCATTGCAGTCTCAAATAGCTCATGAAATCTCCTACCACCCAGCTATTCTCTTCTCTGCTTCTTTTCCAGTAATTTTAGAGAAAAAGGATTCCAGCTGCACAGGCAAACTAACAAAGTGTCAGTGCTAATATACATCCTCCCACTGCTCTGCTCTTGCATCCATCATGTCCTACCACCGGTCTAGAGCCACCCTGAAAATACAGCATCGTGCGGGTTTTCTGTGTGGTCTGCCATCAAAAGAAGGCACGGGCAGGGAAGGAAAAACACTTTTCAGAAGCAAATGACCCTATAAAGTCCTGCAAGTTGAATGCAACATTATAAAAGAAGGAAGAAAAAAACCTGTTTAAGTCAATCCATCAAGATGTGTTTTCTGCAAAACGTGTCTTTTGCAGAACTTCAGATCCTGTGGGCAAACCAACTCCTTAGCGTTCAAGTTTCTCCTATCCATCAATCCGGAGCCCGAGCTCCCCACTGCTCTGATCCTTCCAGGGAAGGCAGCTCCAACAACAGAGGATTTGGCTGAGAATTTCCACCTGTGGCTAGTGGCAACGTGAACAAGTCATTTTCTGTGAAACTTCTCAAACCAGGCCCAAACCACTTCCTTTCCTTTTTGGAATTAAAAGCAGATGGTAAACAAATCAAAGGACAGTTATCTAAACAGCTGCTGAGATACAACATCTCTCTTCATTATCCAGCTGAAATATAATGTTTTCACATTCATACTCCCAACTCTGATCTGTTTATTGGTTTGCAATAGTGGGGAATTTCCTCCTCCTTTTCCAATAGCAACTTGGTGACCACAGAACATTTGGCAATTTCTAAGACAGTATTCCTTTGAAGTGTTAACTCAAAGGGGCTGGAAATGAGAAACAGCTACATTGGAGGTGGTATAAAGATGCACGCCAATGTAGAAACTTCAGTGAAGATCAAATCTCCTGAAATAACTCCCTGGTGTCTCCATTTGAGGGGAGAATTTGATATGTCCTTTTCTGACAAACAAGCTAGCAGCAAAGTGAAGGATTCAGAAGTGTCACCTCCAATATCCACTCATAACCTGTACAACACACAGCCTCCAATTCGCTTTGATCTACCACAGGACAGTACATTTTGCTGGTAAAGCCACCTTAAAGAAACCAGGGGCTGCAAACACTTCATATGGGCACATATAACATGCCCTAAAAGTACAGTGATGTTGAATTTTTTGCATCCCAGATAGATGCTACTCTACCTTGTCCCATGGTACAGGACCCTGCAGGAAGATGCCACACCTGCATCACAGGACAGCCAAGCCTGGGCTTCCAGGGTCCTTTTAGTTGCAGACCCATATCCTGAAGCGCATGGGATCACCACAGTGAGAACCAAGGCACTGAAACACAGAATCATTGAGGTTGGAAAAGACCTTTCAGATCCTCAAGTCCAACCGTTCCATCAGTACTGTCACAGCCACCACTAACTGACGTCCCTCAGTCCCAAAGCTACACGGCTTTGGGATCCGTCCAGGGATGGGGACTCCGCCACAGTCCTGGGCAGCCTGTGCTGGGCTGGACAGCCCTTTCAGAGAAGAAATTGTTCCTCGTCTCCAATCTAAACCTGCCCTGGTGCAGCTTGAGGCCATTTCATCTTGTCCTATCATTTGTAGCTCGGGAGCTGAGACTGACCTCCCCCTCCAGCCCCTCCAACCTCCTGTCAGGGAGTTGTCAGGAATCTTATGGGTCTCTTCCAACTTGAGATTATGGTTCTATGATTCTAGAGAGAGAGAGAGATAGGAAATCGTGGATCTCAACTAAGGCATCCATTTTACTTAATCCCCAGATTGCTCCAGCAGTGTTTATACTTTAAAATGAGAGCACTCCAGATGCAATTTGCTATATAGAAACACAACCAGAAGGGAGAGAACATTGCAAATCCAGCAAAAAGCCACCCTCTCCTGCATTACATGTATTACCTAAAATGATCTCCTAACCCAATAGCATGCCATCCCAATTTCATGTGTTCCCCTTCCTGTGTGGGTGCAGCACTGGAACAAAATGCACCCTCATCCTCACCCAAGAAATAAGGTGGTTATTTGCTAAAGGCAGCAGCAAAACAACTCAATGTGATGGCAAATATATGCATAAAGCATGGGCATGCATAAAGTTGGGCAGAGAGGAACATCCTGAGGTTCACCAGGGGCAATTGCAGAGTCCTGCACATGGGGAGGAACAACCCCCTGCACCAGGACAGGCTGGGGGTGACCTGCTGGAGAGCAGCTCTGCAGAGAGGGACCTGGGAGTGCTGGTGGGCAGCAAATAAACATGAGCAGTAATGTGCCCTCGTGGGCAAGAAGGCCAACGGCTTCCTGGGGAACATGAAGAGAGAGTGGGCAGCAGGTGCAGGGAGGTTCTCCTCCCTCTCCGCTCTGCCCTGGTGGGGCCTCATTTGTAGTCCTGTGTCCCGTTCTGGCCTCCCTAGCTCAAGAGAGACAGGGAACTGCTGGAGAGAGGCTAGTGCAGGGCTACCAAGATGCTGAGGGCACTGGAACATCTCTGGATGAGCTTCAGAGGTCCCTTCCAATCCCCATCATTCTGTGATTCTGTGAAAGCAGAAGGGAGAAGAGAAATCTGGAAACCTGGAAAAGCTTCCTCTTACTTCAGTTTCTGCAGGTGTAAAATGGAAATTATTGATGTAGACACCTTTTACCAAGTGCTATGGGCTTTGCTTACTGCACCTGGGAAAGCATCAATGTCTCCTGACCAAGCAAACTGAAAAACTGTCACAGATATGGAAAAGGAAATGACATCAATCCAAACTGATGGTTAACCAGAAGGTTATCTTCTGGTTCTGCAGCCAGAGGAAACAGGATTTTCTTTACAAAAAATAAATCATATCAATAATATAAACACCAGTGGCTTAAGTTAAAATACTAGTTTAGATCAATGTGGACTTAACACCTGCAGCATCATCCTGCTAATGACAGCATCTATGACTTTCAGTGGCTGAGTCTTAAAATCATTTAAGTCACTATTGCTCTTCCAGGGTCTTGCCTTGCTTCTGCAGCCACTGCTCAGAGCAACATGAGTGAGCAAAGAGAAGCATAGTCTTCTGGTCACATTCCCCAAACAGAATCAGGTACATAGAATAGTACATGTGTTTCATTTCATTGACAAGATCTTTCATTTATCAGTAGACAAAATTGCTGGTCTATCACATAACCCTAACTGTGGGCTGGAGGAGCATTTGGGAATTTGTTTTCCTTTTTTTTTTTTTTTTCCAAACATACAGGAAAGGACAACACCAACATTTTAGATTCACAGAATGGGGAATGGGCCTTTAAAGATCACCTAGTTCAACCCCCGCTGCAATGACCAGGGACATCTTGAACTAGATCAGGTTGCTCATAGCCTCTAAGTCTGACCACATGCCAGCAGAAAACTGTTAAGCACTGGACTACCGCAAGACACAGTGTTAAAATGTGCTCTTTGGAGATGAGCTTTATATATACTATTTCCATGGTTACCTCCATGTATATTACCATGGATTAGGTGGGACTAAGTACTTATTTTTCCAAACCCATTTATAAGCAT
The DNA here is from genome assembly GCF_028858725.1 of Colius striatus. Classification (NCBI taxonomy): domain Eukaryota; kingdom Metazoa; phylum Chordata; class Aves; order Coliiformes; family Coliidae; genus Colius; species Colius striatus. The sequence goes on along the minus strand of NC_084760.1, from coordinate 46,265,382 downwards.
TTAAGAGATTTTTTTTTCCACTCTTGCCTCAAAGTATTTCATACTATTAGCCACTGTTTTCCTGATCATATACATTATGAATACAGTCTTAACCAAAACTTCATTTTATACTTTCACAGTTTACAGGAACCACATTAGAGACAGGTATGATAAGAAGATATATGTTTGTGTAAAATGTCAAGCTAATCTTGACAGCTAGCAAAGTCCTAGTGTGAATTAAAGGCTACAGGAAAGTATTTTAGCCTTCTACCAGATGAAACAGCTATTGGATTAGACAGATTTTTCCAGATGTTGGAAGTCAGGGCCCATTATCATCGATAATCATGAGTAACATCTACACAACTGTGTTTAAACAATTATATTAATGATTCTTGTTGTGACTGAAGGAGCTCAAGCTAAAGTGGTGGTGTTTTCAGGCCAAGGAATAAAATCTGTAAAATCAGAGATTTTCCTGCTCAGCATTACCTATGGAAAAACTGCTATCTGGAATTAATTTCTTGATTTATATTTTTAATGAAACATTCAAGGCTTGAGGACTCAACTTCTAGAGGCCACCAACAACAAACAATGTGCAGACCTACATGAACATCATACTCTATACTCAGTTCAGTCATCTGGCTGGTTGAGCAACAAACACATAGTCTACCTACCCCAGCAACTTCTTCAACTGAGGAACAGACTTTTATAGGCATCTCTGAGATTCATTTTAAATGCTATACCAAAAAAGCTAAATACTATTTCATGTGGGATGCCAACACATGACAGTAGATCCCAGCTGGAAAGCCAACTGGTCAACCAGAAGGAGACATTCAGTTCAGCAAAATGGGTCGTGTTTTTCATAACCTGCATTGCCCAAATATGACAAAATGACAACCAGATTTACATGATGGGTTTTATTTCAGTTCAACAGCCAGCCTTGCTTTGCATCACATGCCGAGAAGACCCAACTCCTAACAGTCTCCATTCTTCTGCTCCTCAGATACCCACAACTTGTCCTTTTTTTTCTTAGGCATTAAAATAATCCTCACAAATGTAAGGCAGAGCAGACAAATTATTCATTTAAAACATCTCGGTCCCATCTGACTATGACTATGGTTGTGTTATAATGGAATTAAGATACAGAAAATGAGTTACACACCCCTGTTACTTGCAGCCCTACTTATCTTCCTCAAGATGCCAGAGGCATACTAATCCCCAATTTCAAGAGAATAATTTCTTAAAAAGGAACGGAAAGTAATTTTCAAAGCCATCCCATCTGGCAGGAGTTTGGACACCAGGCATGCTAGCAATGGTAAGTTGGCTCACCAGACATACATTGCCCCCAATGCTGGGCAAAGTCAGGCTGTCCTTTCCCTCCTGCAACAAAAATCACAGAATCCCAGAATGGTGGGGGTTGGCTAGCCCTGCAGAGCTTGTCCAGACCAACCCCCTGCTAAAGCAGGTTCCCCTTGATCAGGGGGCACAGGAATGTGTCCAGGTAGGTTTGAAAGCCTCCAGAAAAGAAGATTCCACACCCTCCCTCTGGGCAGCCTGGGCCAAGGCTCCTTCAGTCTTACAGTAAAGTAGTTTTTCCATATGCTTAAGTTGAACTTTTTGTGTTTCAGCTTATGTACATTATTCCCTTGTCCTGTCACTGGAGACAACAGAAAAAAAGTGCCACTCCATCCTCTTGACAAACACCTTTTCAATACTTTTAAGTATTAATGAGATCCCCCTCAGCTTTCTCTTCTCCAGGCTGAACAGCCCCAGGTCCCGCAGCCTTTCCTCCTCACAGAGATGTTCCAGTGCCCTCAGCATCTCAGTAGCCCTGCGCTGGCCTGTCTCCAGCAGTTCCCTGTCTCTCTGGAACTGGGGAGCCCAGAACTGGACACAGGACTCCAGATGAGGCCTCACCGGGACAAAGGAGAGAGGAAAAAATGACGAGCTCCTGTTTCACATTGGATTTCCACCAGTTTCACGTGGCACTGTAGCAAACACAAGCACAGAGGCAGCCAGATGTGCCTCACAGCTGTCGCTGAGGAGCGATACCCAAACCCCGGGAGATGATACAGTTGGAAACATGTGACTTTCTGCTAGATCAGCCAGTCCATTCATCCCCATTCTCCCTTCAGATCTGCTATTTTAGCTCTGCCCTTGCCAGGCACATCGCCAAGAAACAGTAAAGACGATTTAATTTCTGGAGGAGCAGTAGGAAAATTGCAAATCTGAGATATTACAATAAAGACATCATCTTCTTTGTGACACTTTGCACCACAGAATCCACAGGTATGAGATGAAGATACCTGTCACTGAGCAATTTCTTTTCACTTCAACAGATTGCCAGGACCTGGTAGAGCTGGAGATTTCAACCATGGAACCATAAAACAGCTTTCCATGAAGTTTTACAAATAAAGTGTCTTTCTTCTAATTCGGATACTGTAAAATGTCATTTCTTTCAGTGCACTTTGAGAACCAGAACCAGACAAAGAGCAATTTTTAAAAACACTCTACTGAACAGTAGTGTATGCAGACTAAAGGGGACTATTTTATTCTCAAAGGAAAGACAATGCAAAGCAATAATGTATGCAAAATATGTTTCAAAGAGGATTTTTTTTTTCAGACCAATCTTAAACAAGAGCATGATCAAAACCACACAGGGATCTAAAAATATCTGGCCAGAGAAAACACTAAACAGAAAAGCAGCCCTAGATTACTGGTTAAAAGGATTTATTTCCTTTTTTTTTCCCCTTCCTGTAGAGATTCCCAAGTGATACTTAGGGTGGCCAAGGTACCAGGACACAAACCACCAAGAAGATCAAGACCATTTGCACCACAATCTGAAGGGTGAGTGTCCTCCCACTACTTCTAGGTGGGTTTTTGTTTGGCTTCTCAAAGCTAGGTGCGGCATCTCAACAGATAAGACGTTCCAAATATTATCCATGCAAATCTACACCTGTGTTGGGGACATTATGTTTTTAAAAAAATGGCTTTAAAGCACGTTAATAGTTGCTGAAATTCTTCATCTCGGGAGCAGCCCATCTACAAACATTTTGTGTTTTCAATCACGTTAGAGCAAATTAACTCCCTGGTGTTTGAAGTCTGAAGTGAATTCACTCCATGAAAATTACCTTCTGTTCTCATACAAGTAGCTGCTTGTGCCAGCCCAGCTTGCTCTTGCTTCGAGAGGCGATGCTCCAAAGTGCCGCTGTAGTGCTGCGGCTGTTTACATTTCTGCAGACAAGCCTAAAGAACTGGTTTTCCTCCCCTGCTTTAGAAAACTATCTGCAGAAGAGCTTGTTTAACAGAAGACTGTGGTAGCTTTGGGAGGGGGAAAAAACAACAACAAAAAAAAAAAACCCAGAAAAAAAAAATGTCAAACTTTGACAAATACCATTTCAAAACTGCTTCCTAGAGCGAGCTGTGTAAAACTGTCTTGGATACGTGCTTTTCCCACTCAGTTAAGCCAGGCTGAAAGGGAGAATTCCCCAGTGATTCAGCATACCATTTGAAAACGTGAGGCTTTTATTAAGCCCGAACAAAGTGAGGCCTCTCAAGGAGGCACTTGATTTCCAAGCACCTGGAGATGTTCAGCACTTTGCCAGGAGCTTGGGGTGGGTCCATGCACAACATCTGCACGGAAGGCGAAGCTTTGTTGATCAAGGTACAAGCCCAGTGGTAGCAGCCTAATATTGACAGTAGCTCCAGAGAAAGGATTTACTGGCATAATTTGGTCCTCCTAGAGGGGATCAGCACAGTGTCAGAAAGTTAGTCCAGGCTTCAGACATATAAAAAGATACAAGGCACTAGAAAAAATACATTGCATGTTGCTCCCTTTTCATCCATCAGTTATCCACAGTTCTCCCTCCAATACTCACTCCTCATCTCCTGAATTTTTTGCTAGATTTACCTGTTGAAAATTCACACTCCCTTAAAAAAAACCCCACTCAGTTCCAGAGGCCGCCACTGCTCTGAGTGGTTTTACATTTTACTTTTCTCACTTTGCAATGTAACCAAGATCACTACATGTCTCAGCAGCAGCAGTTGATCTTTCTGCTCCCCTTATCTTTCACCAAATGAACCCTAAGTGCTTAGAAATTAGTTGAAAAGTCCTCCACAAACTTGATGGTGAAGCTTTTAGCATCTAGGAGAGATCCTAGTGATCTTAATCCAGGTCTTGTTCTCCAAGTGCTCATCACTCTCCCCTTAAGTCTTATTTCACATACTTTAAGGATGTGCAATATAAAGGGTAAAAATGTGGAGAACAAAACCAGAGATCAAAGACTGCTCCGGCAGACAGAAATTACACTTAATATGCCTTGAGAGTGCTCTCATATAAGTATTTTGAAGCTGATCAAGTGTTAGTAAGAATTAATACACTTAGAAATATCTGCTCACAGGAAGAGAAAAATATCAGCTAGCAGGACTTGGCTATACACAAAATGTACTCATTTCCTAAAATGAGCAAATTAAAGGAAAATATTTTTGTTTCCATGTAAGAATGTGATCTTCAAGTCGATTGTGCCATCTCTGGAAAGCGATCTGAGTGGGTAAGCAAAACTGGGGAAGAAAAATTTATGTCCGAGAAACCCCAGCCCAGTGAAGCAGACGTAGTTCCTCTCATAAGAGTGGGGCTACGTGGAGATCATCCATAAAAATCCAAATTAAAAAGCAATTGGAGGGTGGGCCAGACGAACCACAGCAAAATCCAGAAGCTAAGTTCAGCAAATACTATTTACTAAAAATGAGGTTTGAGATCCAAAGGCGAGCTCTGCGTATGTCCATCTGGCAAATGTCTGAGACATCCTCTTAAAGCTCTTGGCTCTGCAAGAGTAGGACTTTATCCTCTAAGGAAAAGAGATGGAAATGGCTCACAAACCTCCTCCGTGCAGATTTTAGTCCCTATGGATATGATATGAGAAACAGTAGTTTTTCTATTTATTCCCACCATAGGAAAAAACAGACTGGGAGATGATGTTATCTTTTCCAGTTTGCTTAATAAGACGACTAAACTTCTTTTAACATCTGAAAACAGAGACTGCCTTCACGTTTATGCGCTTGGGATTTGGAAAGGGATATACACACATTTGATTCCCCCAAAAAATGTGCAATTGTTTCAGGCAAGCTGGGATAAGGGATGTGCATAGAGGATGAGGGACACGTGACATTCTAGTAATGAAAAACCTGCAAATGGTGGACCTAATATAAATGCCTGTAACTTGTTAATTGTCTGGGCAGAGGTGACTGCAGCCAAGAACTTTAGCCAACTGATGAAATAAAGAACATTTGCCCCAGGCTGAAATGGACATTTCATTAATTATGGGAGTATTAAGCTAAGATTAAGCAAAGATAGAGACCTCTCTTATGGAAGCATAGGTTAAGAACTACGAATTTGTTTAATTTCATGGATAACAACAAATGGACAGCAATAAGATACAAAGTCTAACCAATGCACTTTTAAAGATAGGCCTCAGATTCTGTAATGTTAATATTTGCATATTGACTGGATCTACTGTAGTAACCCCAGTAATGATTCCCAGGTGAGTTGAAGGGTTGAGTAAGACGCCTGACCATTTTGTTGGACTAGAAGATCCAAAGCTGAGACGGGGAAGATGTTTCTGCATCATCACTAAGGAGTGGGGTACACATGGGAGGATCTGTCACCTGCCCAAGATCATGCAGGGATGACCGTGCCTTGCATGACTGGCAAAAAACATGCCCAAGATGAAAGCTACGCTTCACCATGTTCTTTGTGAAGATAAAAGATGATAGGACAAGGGGTAATGGTTTCAAACTAAAGGAGATTCAGACTAGGAATGAGGAAGAATTTTTTTACAGTGAGAGTGGCAAGACCCTGGCCCAGGTTACCCACAGAGGCTGTGGTTTTCCCCTGGAAAGATTCATGGTCAAGGGTCAGGGTTCTGAGCAACCTGATATAGTGGAAGCTGTCTCTGTTCTGGGATTGGACTATGTAGTCTTTAAAGGTGCCTTCCCAACCCAAACCATTCTGTAATCCAATGATTCCATAATTCTTCAGTTCCTCTTGGCATAAGCATCCTCCTTAGCCATGCAGTGCTCAGGGTTCAGGTGATTACAGTAAATTAATTTCACATTTAACATGCATTTTTTGGTGATCATTCATTGAGCTTTTTCCTTTAATCATTTAGCCTAATTCATCTCTTAAGGTTGGCTCTACTCTACACTAACTGCAAGGCCAGAGGGCTCTAAGCAAGCCTCAGACCAACACCTCTGTAGTCCTGGTTAGCGCAACAGGATCCAACTTCCAAGTACAAATAGTGCTGCTGATGTAGGCTGTTGCTCTGCTAAGACACATTTTTCCAAAAAACATGTTGCTATTCCACAAAGCTGCTATTCCCTGTTCACAGAAAGCACCGTGGGTACATCATTGTCCTGGTTTCTCCTTGGACAGAGTTAATTTTTTCCCTAGGAGCAGGTACCCTGCTGTGGGTTAGACTTAGTGTGAGAATAATGTTGATAACACACTGATGATCTAGTTGCTGCTCGGTAGTGCTCATCCTAAATCAAGGATTTTTCAGTTTCCCATGCTGTGCCATCAAGGAGATACACAAGTTGCTGGGAGGGAGCATGGCCAGGAGAGCTGACCTGAGCCAGCCAAAGGGCTGTTCCATACCACAGGATGTCATGCCCAGCACGTAAACTGAGGGGAGTTGGTGTGGAGTGGTGGATGGTTGCTTGGGCATCAGTCAGCACAGGTGACCAATTGCACTTGTCCTTCTTGGATTTTATTTCTCTCTGTTACATTTCTTTTCATTACAATTATTATTATATTTTATTTTAATTATTAATGTGATCTTATCTCAACCCACATGTTTTACTTCTTTTTCCTTTCCCATTCTCCTCCCACTGTGGGGAAGGAGTGAGCGAATGGCTGCATGGTGCTTAGTTGCCAGTTGGTGTTAAACCACAACAGTCACCTTAATGATCTCCCAGAAATGAAATAAAACATGCTAAAAACTTAAAATGTGTATGTTAATAATATATAAAGTATATTAAAATAGATCATAAATGTATTAAGAATGTTCAAGGGGATTTTGCTGACCTCTGAGCTGTTCTCACACTATTTTTCCAGCTGCAGGATGGCCACACAGGTAAGTGAAAGACTAAACGTCATGATATTGCAAACAGTGGTCTCAACTTTCTAATCTTAAATCTTCCTGTGACATAAATAGCCTGTGAGACCATCTAAGCTGACCCCCTAAAAACAGTAATTCCAAACTCTTTGCAACATGTTATTTTTGCTAGGCAAGAACTTGCAATTTCTTTTCTCTCCAAACAAGCACAGGTACAAATCCCTGTCGTTGTAATAGTTGAACTCAATGATCTTAAAGGTCTTTTCCAAACGAAACAATTCCAATTTGGTTCTTTCCAACCTAAAGTGATTCTGGTTTAGGTTCTGAGCACAATAAATAGTTTGTGACTCTTCTAAACATAAGTAAGGGCTCTAAATGGAGAAACTATGACTTGACTTGACCCATCTCTACTTGGCAAGCTTCCATTTCAATGATCTGTCCCTACATAGATCCATCCAAGAGCTGAGGCACAAATCCATACAAGAGCTGGAAAAGGGGGGAAGAGGGTTTGAATGCAAACACACAGATTACTATATGGAAATGATATTTAAAAAAAAATATGCTTCCAATAGCTCTGGCATGAAGCACGGAATTACATCATTTATCAGAACCTGGGAATTCTGAACTCTTGAACACCTGGGACTTCCAGTTCCAACAGGTCCTCTCCCTAAAATTCCACAGCAGACGTTGAAAATTATCTGCCTCTTCATGATTACTTACAGAAAGTGCATTCTTCTCCTCTGAAGAATTGGGTAAAGAAAATCCAACAAAGTTTACTTTTTATTGTTTCTTGGGAGGAAAGGGTCCACAGCCCTCTTCAGCCTCTCTTCATCCTTCTCCTCTGAATAAAACAACAAGCCTTGAGCAAGCACCCGTTTCCATGACAGGCTTGGCACTCAGGTTGGAGTCTTTAAAGTCAGAAGGACGAGAAGTCAAGCAGCACTCTGCTCTGAAGGCTGGCCCAGCTAGAACCAATTCTCTAGGACAAATACGCTATGTAAACACTAATAACATAATCTACTTAAAAGCACTATTACCAATGATACAGAACCACCATGATTTTCCTAACACAAAGATAAATGCTAGCACAAATATTTGTTTAGTGCTAAACAGTAAGATCTGAGTAAAAGCGATTCTGGCCCAGAGCAGCTCCCCATGAACCCAAGCTGCCTGTGCACCACAATTGCTCCATCAGGGCTTTAAACAAGCTGCAAAGAGGTGGAGGGGGGGATGTAATTTTATAAAGCAGTATTAATATTTTAGAGTCCATTCTTCTGCATTTCAAACATATAAATAACTCCAGATTGCTGAATGTTTCAGGTGCCAAGAATATATTCTCTTTACCCTTTTCTGCCTTTTTGTGTTGCAGGGGGGAAAAAAATATATTAAGTATAATGAAAATGCAGACTGACATCATGAGTAATTCTAGGCTTGTTCAAAGACTTCATATCTCTAAAAGCATATGAAATCAACCTAGCAGGTCTGTTTAACAGGGTCGTGTGGTAATGCAGATATAATGAAACTGTAAAAAGTGAAAAGGCAAACAACAGGCAACAGCAAGAAGATTGTACAAAGATTATTCACTAATTTCTCCTTTGATTTAATTCTGTGTAGATGTGTTCTACAGTTAACTACTTGCAGTCAAGCAAGAGAAGCATTTTGAAGTTATTATTGCAAATTACAGCATGGGAGAAACTGGGATTGCTGTAAGTTTCTATGCTGTAAACCCTGCTATCATAACCAGCCAGGGAGTTCAGGAGAGAAGTCAGAAATGATACAATTCCTCACTACAAGAATGTGTCCTGAAATTTTCCACGTACATCCTAAATTTTTGAGGGCACCCTTTCCCCAGGACTTTCTTCAGTCATTCACATATAATAAATCCTAAACAGCCTACACTCAAAGAATTGCCTTTTTTTAGATAGGAAAAAAAAAATCATCCGGGAGATTCATCTCAATCTCAAATCAGTATTTCATAGCATCACAGAATGGTTTGGGTTGGAAGAGACCTCAAAGATAGTCTCGTTCCAACCCCCTGCCATGGGCATGGACACCTTCCACCAGACCAGTTTGATCCCAGTCTCATCCAGGCTGCCCTTGAACACTTCAGCCACAGTCTCTCTGGGCAATGTGTTCCATTAAAACACTAGAAATACTGAGTATCTGTTGTTTCCATGTGTGAGCTTCACGGAGCTGAGAGCTTTTATTGCGGATTTCCATCCTTCCCCCTTAAATCACTTACACTCCTGCAAACAGTTGTGAAAAATATCAGCAACAAACACGCTTCACTCCTAATGAAGAAAATGTACAGAAAAAAAGCACCCTGTAACTCCAAAAGCTAACAAACCCAGGTGTGTTCTCCCAGTCACACTGTTTCAGTATGCTTTTTTTCTTGCAGGATTGCACCTTCATGTTTATAACCAGCCACTGAATATGTTGCCCCTGATGCATCGCATGCCATTAGCCCACCACAGCCTCATCCCTGCTGCTCATTTCATGCCCCTGAAAACTCAACAAGTTCTTTTACAAGCAGATGATGTCCTACCTCCAAATTACACATCAGGGAGATACTCCCAGATCTGGGACAGGGCCAAGATCTAAAATATTGATCTTGCCTCAAAGTAGTGGAGGGTTCAGCTTAAGTTTGTACGGGCCAGCCCCACTGCTGATGCTGTCTGCTACACGAGAGTCTCTTGGATGGTGGACCACAACACGTGCTGGTCTTTCCATAAAAAAACTATTGAGAAAAGAGAGGAAAAATGGAAACCACAGCAAAACCATTTTACCAAATGAAGGGACATAACCACTAAGGTTATGCAAAGAACAAAATCCCTGTGCCTGTCTGCTTCTCATATACCATCTTATTATTATAGCTAAAGCATGCAAATAAAAAAAATTCAGTCCAATTTAACTACAGCAGAAGTTACACTCACCAGTTTATCAGCATATGGGAACAGGAATGACACCTGGAGGAGGAGAAAGCTTGTACAATGGCAGACCGGTTCTACAGAGCAATATTGTATGTTTCTCTAATACATAATAGATCAAACAGCTTAATAAAAAATAAGCTCATTTCTGACAGAACAAATATTCAAGGGCATGAAATACTGTTTTAAATTATTTCACTTATAGAGGAGAAAAAAAATCTTGGCTGAGCAAGCTGCATGTAAAATTGAAGTGCTGTGCCAGCAGCTGTGGGGCTTCGATGCAAACCACGCCAGCAGAACGCTATCACAGCTATAAAGCCACACAACCATCTCTTGTTCTTCCCATTTCTAAGCTACAGTTTCACACTGTACATCGCAACACCATGATATCCTGAGGCCCAAATACATCTGCAGCTCCCATCACGCCACCACACTTTTTTTTCACCTCCTCATCTGACTGATGGGAACCACATCGGTCAAGAGATAATTTCTTGCATCACTGTATGTGTAATAACTGATCCTTCTCTCTCCATGTCAGAAGCACTTTAGGAGGTTAATACCAACTAACTCCGATGGTGCCAAGTCCTCGGTGCAACAATAGGGAAAAGATCCCCAAGTTTCCTTGAGAAAAATCCTTCACAATCTTTCTCCAGTATGTAAAGGAAATTTAATATGCAACCTTATGTTCAAAATTACTCGTCAAATCTGCTCAGCTTGAAAGTCATTTTTATTTTTTCTTAACTGCCTGCCTTGTAAAGTCACCTGGGAGCTAAATGTCAATATAACTTCTGCTCTGGAACAAAGCCTCTGCAATTAGAATATTTCATTACAGCACCGGGTATATTAAACACAGTTATGCTTTATTCTTCTTTTTGTTGTTGTTTTATTTAGTTTAACCAGTAATTTTGTTTCTTCTTACAGGATGCCAGTGAGGTTTATGTTACTAGTAAATAAAATATTTGAAATCCCGTTCTCCTAAAAAGAGATCTCATGCATTAACATAAACCAGAAATGAGCTTATTACTTCTGTGCCCCTTAAAAGGACGAGGATATTTATAGGGAAAGACACCCGCAAAACTGCACTAGGGTACAGAACACCACAAAATGTATTTCTATCTTAAAAATCATTGAACAAATCCACTTAAAAAATACCAAGCGTAGCCCCAAGGCCACAAAGAGAAAAAAGTGGTTTAGCAGGTAAAACGAGACAGCCCATGCTTTAAAACCCCAACTGAACACATGATGATGGTTCTTACACAGAAATACTGCACAGCAAGTGACTGTATCTGGTCAGTAAGTGTTTTTTTAGCTCACTATCATCCAGCAAAACAACCTGACTCTTTCTTCAAAATGCCAGGACCTCCAGTAATTATCCCCCGACACCCTAATTGACTCAGCAACTGGAGGTTTTAATTTCTGAAGCCTCGTCTCTGCAGTTAGCCTTGATTTAATTTCCCATAATCTTCAGCAATAAATTACTTTTACCCAGGCTTTGCCTCTATGAGATTACTCATACAGAGGTAAAACATGAGGAACAGTTCAAAAAATAACTTATGGGAAAGATAGCAGTCATATTTGAAAGCTTGTCATTTACAACAAACGATGCTGCAAAAGAAAATCCAAAACCCAAAGCCTCACACTATGAGTCAGAAGATAAAGGTAAAAACCACAAGTTCTGGAGTCAATATTAGAGATACTAGAGAGCTTTCTAGTACAATTGGCCTGGACAATTTGCTCACTCACTGGCACAAGTTATTAAGACTCTATAAGGATATACAGTAAAGTGTTCAGCATTTCACAGTTTCTCTGGTTCTCCTTTAGGGGTTTTGAAACAGAGAGGATAAAAAAACCAAAATCAAGAAAGCAAACTCTTCAAACAAGATACTACAAAAGGGCACAGTGCAATGTCAAAAACAAAAATTTTTTAAAAAAAAAGAAAAAAACAAAACCAAAAACAAATCTTGAAGGCTTTGGCAATAGATTTTCTGAAAGCCAAAAAGACCATTAAACCTGTATTTATTTGGAAATGAAATCCTTGCTCCAACACAAACCAAGTTCCGGCAAAATGCTCTGCGTCTTTTACATGGAGACAAAGCCGGCACGCAGATAACCATCCCAATTAATAAAGCAAAAGCCCTTTTCCCCAGATTTAGCAAGCCTAATAGGTTAAAGTACATGTCACACCCTTTCTCTACACCCACTACATAACTCTCGGCTTTGTTATGTAGACAAGCAGGCAACCAGCTTAGTAAGCATCTTAGTGTATTTACAAAAGGCCTCTCCATTAGCACTCAGATATTATGTAAACTAAGCCTTTGAGAGAGTGAGATCCATTGCAGAACAGAGAAAAACAGACATTTCCCAAAGGGATCACTATTTTGAAACAATACTTTAAAGGCTCTACCACATGCTGCTGACCCACACAGACAATTAAAAACACAAGCTCACCAAACAATTAGGGGTTTGTTGTTGGCATGAAGTGGAATAAATTCTAAAAGTGAGTATTAGCTTCATAGGGGCATATATGGTGATTTGGAGAGGGATAAATGTGTGCAGCTCCAACGTTCCCAACACCATCTATTTTTGGTATAAGCTGGTAGAGAAATAAGGCTAGAGGAATAAAGGAGCCAGATTCAGCGCGCTTAAAAGCAGAAATGCTCACAGTGACACTAAGGTTCCTCATAGCAACTCCACCATCCCCAAAACCCTTGAGCATGCCAGACTCCACATCTCCTGGTCTCCAGCAGCAGGAAAAGAAAGGGCTGAGATCACAGAATCATAGAATCATTTCAGTTTGGAAAAGAACTTTAAGATAATTGAGTTCAACCCCTCACTTCACATTCCCAAGCCCACCATTAAATGAGGCAGTGAGTGATGCCAGGCACACAGCTAGGCAAAAACAAAAATGTGCCTCTTTCCAATATTAACTCAGCCCTCTTCATCTCCTTCATTCACAGGATAAGTCTATCTGTTCTTACAGAGAGGAGCACATACCTGGGAAGCATTGACATTGGGTGGTTATACCCAACATTGTACTCTTCCTAATGGATTCCTAATCTGGTCCAGATGAGGAACAGAGAACGAAGACTGCCCCAGAGAGCTTTATAAACTAGGTCACTTATATTTTTTTAAAATGAGGTGTGGACTGTAGCACCATCCCTATGGCAGGCAATGCTGAGGCTCCACGTGCCTCCAGAAGCATTCCTCCCTCCTCGTGCTCCTCTGGGTTATAATTACCAGCAAGAACCACAAACACATACTCAACCTCCCTCCTCTACTGGGTTCAGGTGACCAGGCTACAAACTAATTTACAAGGTTGGTATCCCTCAAGACACAGCTCCAGAAGACAGTGTCACAGGCATTTCTAATTGATTCCTGCTTTGGAGTGGAGCAGCCAGACCTCTATGAATAGAAGCTACAAAAGCTCGGGAAGCAGTCTTTTACTCCGTTTTGAAGGAGGGGATTTTCTGACTCCATTATTTGCATCATTCTGACTCAACACAGGCATTTGCGTGCGTGCGTAAACATCAGACAGAGATGGAGCTGTTATTAACAGGGAGTCAGTCTCCTGGAAATGACAAAAGGTTCATTTGTAGTCATCGAGGGGTCTTGTAAAATGCTAGTCAGCACTCAGGCTCATTCCTCAAGCACGAGAGCAGGTTTTGCAGAGTAAAATTTTCAGCTCAGAAAACCACGGCTGCTCAAGCCCCACGCAAATGCCAACTCCCTAGCAACACAAGCTTCATATTCTGGAACAAAAGCTCTCCAAGAAAGAAAAAGATCATCCTCCAACAAGGTCAGAGAAAGCCTGACATCACAGAAAGATACTACCATGCAAGCTACAGGAATGTGCCAAGGCAGTGTCAAAAAGATGTGCAGAAGAGTTTGTTTTCTTCTGAATCAGCATGATGCAAGGCAATGAGTTGGGTGAAAGCAGCAGTATCCCCAGGGGTACAGTTCTGCTGCATTCACTTCAAACTGAAAGAGGGCAGATTGAGATGAGATCTTGGGAAGAAGTTCTTCCTGTGGGAAGAAGAGTGGTGAGACCCTGGCCTAGGCTGCCCAGAGAGGTTGTTGGATGGATGTTCCATCCCTGGAAGTGTTAAAGGACAGGTAAGATGGAGCTTGGAGCAACCTGGTCTGGTGGAAGGTGTCTCTGATCATGGCAGGGGGTGGAACTTGTTGAGCTTTAAGGTTCCTTCAAATCATTCTAGGATTGTATGACTCACACTCAGGTCCTACACAATAACCAGTACCTGCTCTTGCAGTGCCCATCTGGCCTCCCCAGCCCAACGAGATGCACCCAGCATAACCCTGAATGTTTTGAACACAAAGTGGGAAGTCGCGCAAAAATCCTGCAACGTTTAGAGACCAAGAGAAGAACAATCAGATGCTGCACACTTACTCATCACAGATAACCAGAGACAGACTATTTTTCAATTTTTTTCACTTTTTTCATCCTTACTTTTGTGCTGGAACAGCATCATTTTATTCCCAGCACAGCACAGTTCATGTTAACCCGGGTGCTGGGGGCTCCAGCACTGGTATTTCCTGATGCTAGTTACACGACCTTTGCTGCTATGCTACTTCGTCTCCTTTCTCCTTGTTCCTGGATCCAGCCTCATTTAAAGTCTTTTATTGTCAAGCGAGGTTTTGTGGCAACTTTCTTCCGGTTACAACTTCACATTTGAGGCTCTTAAAACATCTCTCTTCTTAATTCCTCTTTTTGTAGCGAGTGTGGCACTGGTAATGGTTTCCACACTCACATATTATCAGTCATCCAGATCCCTAAGAAAAGGATTACATTTTTTTTAAACCAGTTGAGTGTACCACACTGATGTAAGAACAATTTAGGTTATAATCTGAAGCCTTCTGAAGATTAAAGCAAATTATTTCTAGCCTTTTACCATGGTTTTCTTATTTTGTCACTGAAGTCACACAACTTTTTTAAGGTTAAGTGACCTTCTGAGAACCTATTCTGCTTTTTAAAACTTTTTTTCCTTGTTGTGTTATTTTTGCCAAAGAATGGCACAAGAATGGTATTTATTTCACGAGATGATCCATCTATTTAGAGGGTACTTTTCTGTTGGAATACTAATTCCCTGTATGCAGTATTCTTAGTTAAATTTTCTTTCATTTTATTTTGAAAGGATGGGCAAGACCTTAGGATTAATCCTCCTTTTCTTTCAATATACCAGAAATACTGTTGTATTAGAAGTCTTCGTTATTTTATTATCAACAAGCATAGCATTAAAAAAAAAAAAGCACCTTCGGCACCCTTTGGATTGCTGTGGGGGTGCGCAGACAAGATTGTTAAGGAACTTTTTAAGCAAAAATCCGTTCAAGTAGCAGCCCTGAACATTGCACCATATGCACAGAGCTGTAGGTGAAGAAGGTGCTTGGCATTTGAGTAGGAAAGCTTGAAAATTTAACTGCTTTTGTAAAACCACTTGATAGTGAGGTGCTCCTATCATTAAGTCATCAAATATTTACATGTTTTGTGCCCAGCACCACACAGGACAACCAAGACAAGAGGTCCAGGATTAGCTCAGTTATCTACTGATGGGAGCAGCCTTCGTGCTCCTTGAGATTTTCAAGATGGTTGGTCTACACAGCCCTCAGCTTGCTGGTCAAATCAGCAAACCACCAAGCAGCCATTTCACTTTCAGGAGATTTTATCCTATTCCAGAATCCATCAGGTCTGAACATGAGCAGCAGACGGTTTTTAGCCTTTAGCTGGAAGCCAGATCAGTTTTTAGGGAGCACTGAATCAGTCAAAGGAAATGCTACAGAGAGATTTCAATAAGTAGTAATTAAAAGAATTCATAAGATTTGAATTTATTCCCCTTACCGCCTTCTTACTCCTCTTTTTAAAAAAAACAAACAACAAAAAGTCTTGGCTGGCTGCTAATTTTTCAGTGCATCTCATCTCATCTCTATTCTGAAAGCAAGAAGGCAACAGAGCTGCCTTTTGTCTGGTCAGCACAAACAAGCTGAAAAGATCTGGGTTACACAGTGGGCTGGAGCTGCAGAAGTTCTGACACATTGCAGGAAGTTGACTGTGCAGAATTAAATCCCAGTTTCCTCTTTGGGACGTATATATTGGCTGGAGATAAGATGGGGTTTGCAGCCCAAAAAAAAAGAACGGTTTTTTTTTTTGCATGCCTCAAGTTGGAGGTGCTGCACCAACTGACCAAAGGGATTGACAGGACTTTTCATCTTTTTGGTTACTTATGGACACTAAAACAGAAGATTTGTTTTGTTTTGATTTTTTTCCTTTGTTTTGGCATTCCCTTTCCTTACAGATTTATATACATAGCTATAAAGACAGTTTGGAGACTAAGGAGAGATCTTATTAACATTTATAAATATCTAAATGGTGGGTATCAGGAGGCTGGGACATCCCTTTTTTCTATAGTAGCTAGGAACAGGACAAGGGGTAATGGGATGAAGCTGGAACACAAAAGTTCCACTTAAACATAAGAAAAAACTATTTCACTCTTCAGGTGAGGGAGCCCTGGCACAGGCTGCCCAGGGAGGGTGTGGAGTCTCCTTCCTTGGAGGTCTTCAAGACCCGCCTGGACCTGTTCCTGTGTGACCTGATCTAGGTGAACCTGCTTGTGCAGGGGGGTTGGACTAGATGACCTCTAAAGGTCCCTTCCAATCCCTACCATTCTATGATTCTATATATATACATATATATATATATACACACACACACACTCTTTACATAGAAAAAAATAATTCACAGGAAGCAGATGCAAGAAAGGAAACTTCTATGAGTTCATCTAGCACATCCCAAAACCAGCACCAGTCCCATAGTCTGTTCCCTAGTGTTTTTTGGCTGCATGAGGCATCGAAGCCCATGCCACCATATTACTTAAATCACCTATCTTTAAACATTTACTTTGTATGCTGTACATTTAGAATTCAAGATTTTTGGAGGCTACTCCATGCAAGCTGACTTGTTCTCTTCCAAATTCACAAAATCTTGCCAATAGAGAGGCAAAAACTGTCTCGAATTATTTTTAAATCCCTTACCATTCAAAATCTGATAATTGCTTTTAACCTTCTTAGCTTTCCCTGTCTTCTTTTCCCACTGCAATAGTTTCTTTACAGTTCACATCTATGGTTTAACACCAGGCTTATTATTTTAAAAACACTACTTGAGACACCAGGATTTACTTGGCTTTAGAGCACAAGTTTTGACAAATGCCTTTCTGAAATTCTTTGCAAGGAAAAGTCATGGCAACTCCTCTCAAAACAGCCTGGTCCAACCCTAAGATGTGATACAATCTGGAAAACCCTTGCTGCCACATCTGTTTTGGAAGTTGAAATCTCAAATTTCCAAAACACAAGAGGCTAAGGGACAGGCTGTCCTCAAAGTGAAACTTATCTTCACGATGAAGGCTCTTTGTCTTAAATAATCTGCTCTCCAAACAGAATATCTTCCACAGTGTCCAATAATTTCAAGTCCCTCCCTGACTCATGAGCATTTCCCTGCACCTTTAATTTACTAGGTCTCTTCTACATTTTGCAGCATTCCTCAGTGTACTACAAATTTCCTCCTGCACATCCCTACCTGGAGTAGTTCCTTGGGATTCACCCTACATCAGCACAAACCATCACAATTTCATTAAATCAAATGGATAAACTGATACCATCCAAGATCATCTCCTCCATTCGTAGAGCACAGCTGAAATCTCATCCTTTTCTTGCACTGATGCTCTCATTCCCCATAAAGTTTTACCACTACAGTCCTCTCCATCCATCCCAATCCACCAGTTCACAGGCGATTTGCGTTTTCTGTTCCACATTGCAATTTACTACTTAAGGCACATTGTCTCTTACCCACTTGACAATTACAAAAAATCTTCTGTGGAGTTGGTCACAACAAAATACCTTATGCTGAAAAAAACACTGCAGGCTATAATATCTTGTTAACTAAATCAAAAAAGGCACCATCAGAAGTGACAGTACAATTTGGACTCTGAGCTGCTCTCACACGCCATGTAGCTCCTTCCAT
Source organism: Colius striatus (assembly GCF_028858725.1). NCBI lineage: Eukaryota > Metazoa > Chordata > Aves > Coliiformes > Coliidae > Colius > Colius striatus. Next base: position 46,247,341 of record NC_084760.1, on the reverse strand, counting down.
ATAAATTAATGCTTGTTTTGCAGTGTCTTTACATTATTTTACATCCATCTTATAAATAAATAAATAAATAAATGGAAAGCTCATTCACTGCTGGCATCACATCTGCGTTCCCTTTTTGTCATCTCCCTTTTAGAACTTTTTTCTAAGTTAATACTTTTATGGCTTTATTATAGTCACAACGATCCAAATCATCATCTTACACAACCTGTTGAGACAATGTTTTGTAAGCATGACAATTGGAAATGGTGATGATGCATTAATTACTACAGAGTGAGTAAGTAGATTCATCCTCCTTGTGTCCAAGAATGGGACTTTACATAACTTTCAAAGGGAACGGGAAGATTTCCATCCTTAGATTGCTCTTCAAGAGGCTTCTCCTGAAGTTCTCAAGTCTTGGCTCCTACTCTGCAGAATTCCACCAACAACTTACTACAGTCTCCCAGGCAATTTATGATTCTGGCAAGACTTAGTGCAATCTATCACTCGGGTGACAGACAGAACATAAACTGTATCCTGGCTGACATCACTGCTGTAATCTCTAGTGAAGTCAGAAGAAACTATTACAACATGAAAAACAATGCTGTCAGAAGTGTATGCTTTCTGTCAGTCCTAGAGTTCCATATTTCTTCGTTAACACAGGTTGCTTTGTTTAAAGCAGCCTTGCTTTATCCAAGAGGACTTTCACCATCACTACCAACTGAAACACTCAAATAAAAGACTAAATAAAACAGTTCAAAACAAGAGACTGAAAGCAGGAAAAGAGAAGTCATCAGAATTCCCAAAGCAGTCACAGTGCTGAAACTACATAAAATTGATTTTTAATAACTAGTAGAGCCTTTATATATATATATATATATATATATATATATATATGAACAAGAGTTGAAGCTACTAGAAAATGAGCAAATAATTTGATGCTACCAAGAAAAAGACAAAGTGGAGAGCATTATAATTTGCTAATTGTCAAATGTATTCTGACCCTCCTACAATGAAGTAAAGGTTTTACTTGGATCTAATTCACTATAACTTGCTATACAACAACTTTGTCTTGCTACATAGTCCTAAGAAAACCTTAGAGCAAGGTAATTAAAATGAGTGGACTCTTTGCATTCTCTAATTCTATACGCAAGGCTACAGCAGGCTGCAGAAGAAACTTATACAACCCTCAAGGGAAACATGCACGCTAAAATATTCAAAAAATGGAGAAAGTCTTGGGTAAATGCCATTCATACATCGACAGCGGGGATAGGTCACCAGAAACTCCAGCCTTTGTTTGAGGATGGTGCCTCCTACCCAAGAAGTCTCTCTGAGGCTCGTCCAAACTATCACACAAGTGAGGAAGCTCTTCCCACCAACACACCAACAATGAGGACGACTGGCTTATAGGATGAATCATCAAGGTCACAGACATCCTCCCATGTTCTCATTCCTCACAGAAACCAAAATGGAAGACAAATATTTGCATATAGCTGCTAAACCCAAAGACCCGATGCCCATTATTAAACACAAGTAGCTCATTACCGCTGGTGAGAATCACCGTTTCCCAATAAACCAGTGGTTTGCTCAGGGATTAAAATTTCCAGAGGTAAAAATGTGCAAAGCTGTCAGCCGCTCCAGCATGTCGTGTCCGTCCCTACTCCCCGTTCAGGCACAGGAGAAGACTTGCATGACAGCAGACTATATGAAGATTGACACTTTTCCCTCCCACCAATGACTGCAGCAGCCTAGAAACTTTTCCCAAGTATCCTGCTATTCTGATAGACATTTGGATTATTATCATATTCTTTCTAAACTGAGCAATTAATGCAACGCTGACTCGGCGACTCAATCAAACACAAAAGAAACCTGCCCTATTTAGCTGTCTAACACATCTAAGCACTGGTAAAATTTGAACCACTCTACCAAAGCCTCCCTTCCCACTAGAAAAGGAACATAAAGAGAATTTTCTACAAAAATTGAATAACTTAATTAGTGTGCATAACTACTTACATCTATCCTTTAGCTTTCTGCCTTCCATTCCAGCCTACTCTCCCCTTCCTTCTCTTCCTCTTCTCTACTACCTTTATCTAATTTTCCTCCTCCCTCTTTTCTTTTCATTGTCCCTCGTTTCCCCTCCACAAAGAGAGAGGTTTGAAATATCAAAGCAGCATCCTATCCTCCATGGATATTGCTCCTTCTATTCCTATAATGGCTTTTATAGTTTTTCTTCTTGCTCACTCACTGTTTCTGCAACCAAGATTGCGAGGGGTTCCTTACAGCCGGGGCTTTTAAAAGCGAGATGCTTTGCTGAGACATTGCCTGCCCCAGGGGCACGTAAAAAGAACTCTTGAGTGCCCACCACACACACACACACACACACACACATAAAAAAAAGTTTATAATTTTTTTTTAGACACTATTAATATCAAAAGAATGCAGACAAAATCACAGAATAAATGAGGACCAACATCAAAATATTTGTGTGCTTTGTTTACTTCTCTTGCTAATAGTCCTAATTACAGAGACTTCTGTGGTTTAGTAATTTACCTCTCAGGGTACAAAATTTTTTTCTAAAAATTCAGTAATGCCTATGAAACTTTATTTAGAAAAAAATAGGCTCAGATCAAAGGAAACGTACCCAACCTGCATCCATGCCCAGGAAAGCAGACCTCTGCAAAGGCAACCCATGAGGACATACAGAATTTCTTCACTGCAGTGCCACACCTTGAAAAGTTAAAAGATCAGAGCAAAGATCCTCGAGGAGCATTTCAAACCCGAGAGAATACGCTGCAAATAGCATTAGCCACCAAGGCTATTCATTTAACAGGTTTCTGCCGCAGTCGAGGTGAGCCAAGGAGCTTAGTAAAACATTCAAAGGCCTGCTGGATCACATTACAGACAACACTTTCATACTTTTGTGCAATAAAGATTGAGTTTTAACCTAAATATATATCCACTTAAAGTGACAGCTGTCCTTTTAAAAGTAAAAATACTTCTGAGCCTTTCTAAAAGTTTTCTTAAACCGTTCAACCTTGCTTGCAAAAGTTTCCCAGCAGTCTGGTATCAGTACATCGTGCTCCTGTGCTGAAGATTATGTTCAAGACCAAATCTAGCTACACGTCTACAGGGAACTGGAACACCAAGCCTGTAGATGTACTGCAATGGTCTTTTTATCTAAATCACTTTAAATAAATGGTATTTGCATCTGGCTGGAGACAGGGTATAGATAACAAGCATTCCTGACACACCAGTTGCAAAACCTGTATGCCGTGGTTTGAGACTTGTTCCATTCTATAGTTCAAGGAGCTTGAATTCTGGTCTCCTCTCCAGTCACAAAATGAGCTAACATCTTTTCTGGGATGTTTTACAGCATGATGGACTATGGCAAGGGCAACAGCCCTCGCTGGCATGGCTACCAAACATGTTCATATTGGTTTTCAGCCAACATTTTAACAAACTTTCAAAGTGGTTTAAACTAAGAGAGCACCTCTCAAGCTGTGATGAAGGTACAGAAGAAAAGTGGTGGCAGGAAAACAACCTAGATCAGTCGCCTTTTACTAAAAAAAAACCCTCAGATGAACCTTTGATACCATTTTTCATTCTAGGCCCATTATTTATGTAGCATGTGCAAAAATACAGGGAACATTCTCTACTCTTGCTATAGCAGAGCAGCCAAAAGCCGCCTGGATTCAGAACCTTCTGCAGATGATCCTTAGACTAAAATAAACATTAATAATCTTATAAGCAAAGAAAGTCAAAAGGAGAAATAAAAATGAACATAAAAGAGGGATGGAGCAAAGTGAGCTAAGATTTAGGATATTGTGAATGCCCACGCGTAGTGCTCTGTCACACCGGACAGCTCTCGCAGGGACCAGCACCACTAACTGTCTTGACCAGGAGCCACCAGGATAGAAACTGGTTTCCACAACCAAGACAGGTATAACCCTTTAACTCAACATCCAGAACTCACAGGCTGGTGAGTGGACACTGAAGACAACAAGACTTTTCCTGAGGTTTAAGTGAATAGTGTCATCACAGATGTAACAACCAGCCTTATCGTGCCCAAAAGCAGTTCCCACGTGCTTTTTCCTCACCAGAACAAGCCAAAGCCTCCTCCAGACAAGGGGCTTCTCTCCAACAATGCATACGGCACTTGTCCTTAAAGCAATTACACAAGCTATGAGCTATTCACCGTGTCAACAACAATTTCTCTCCTACAGACCGAAACAGCTTAGAAAAACAAGCTGCTGAAGTCTGCTCCCCTGCATCTCCTCACCTGAGCACACGGGAAGAGGAACAAACAATAGCTCCTCTCCCCGCACAGGGGATGGATGGAGACCGTAAAGCTGCTTTGTCCAACTCCAGGTAGTAAACGCTCCACAACTGGCATCATTTAGGAAGATGGATAGTAAACACGTTGTAAATATCATTTATTTTTCCAAAGCTAGTGCAAGGCTACTTCTGCAACCGTCTCAAAATTATTTCAGTTTTACTGGTTTCTGGAAATAACTGGTTAAGCTACTGAGGCTCTGACAGCTCCCAGCTCCTCACAAATTCATGTTATGAGCTGTGGTTTCCTGTTTGTTATGTTTTCCAGTATACTTAAGACATTAACATGAAACAAGTTACTTTGCCCCTGCCCTCCCAGCCTCAGGTTGAGGTTGAGATTAAGCTCTGCAAACATCTGTTTGAGGTAACAAATTTGTCTTGCTTTCAGAAGAGGAAAACTGCCTAAATCCAGGGTCTTTATCACATCCCTTTGTAAATATATACCTCCTTTTTTTAAAAAAAAAGCTCCTCAACGAACATTTAAGTGTTCAAAAATAAGCTGAAAGCTTAAAACTTGTTTTAATTACACTTAGATAAGAGTCAACCCATTTCTTCATGCACTGAAAAGTAGTCATTCAGGCTGTCATCTTAGCGAGTGAATTAATTTTCTGAAGAGCAAGTGGGAAAATGAGTGTCATTTAAGTCAATGCCGAGCACCTAGTAAATGCTTGCAGCATTTACCCAGGTTATTCCTTATACCACCCTTCCTTTAGGGAAAAAGGTCAATCGCATAGTAAAAGCAAAAATATTGTTGAGTCAGGACACCTGCAATTCAGCCCCAGTTCTGAAACCAGGCAGCTGCAAGTCCTTGGCCATGCTGCCAAAAGCTTGTGACTCCCTTCAGTCATCTGCAAAATGAAATGTTCGGTGACACCACAAGAGCACGTCCGCGCACACGTGTGGAGCGTGATCTTTGGAACAAAGAGGCTGCATAGGCACCGTGGCTCTGCCTGGGGTGTTTAACAACATCAGGCCAGGTATTGTACGTGGCTCATAGCAGAAAAAAAGAGTACTCCTGCTAGCAGAGTTTACTTTACTCGGGGTGGAGGATGTGTCAGTGTAAACCATACCAACAAGCAGAACACTTTACCAAGAATAGGATACTGCTAGAGCAGCAAAGGTATACACGTGGCCTTTGAATAAACAACTTTGTTCTCCTTGTGGAAAGATTACAAAAAACCCCCACCCCAGCACAGACAAATGTTCTCTGCTAAGCTGCTCTTTATAGGATGGTGATGTTCTGCTGCACTACAAGGCACTTTGGATCTAATTACCCTAACAGAGTCACAGTAGGGATGCACTAACTATATTGTCTCCAGTAGGTCACTGGCAGGAGTTGTCTGTCCCAAAGCCACACCAAATCTCTCCAGAAGCCACAGAGCAGCACGCTCTCACTAGCTGGCCAAGGAGCAGCCCAAGCAAGCCAGAGGAAGAAGACATTGTCGATGGGGTTGGGATAGTAACAAGGAAAAGCGTGTTTCAACCTAGCAGGCAGAAAAATCACTTGCTGCGTGCTGCCAGGCTCAGTGGAGATGTCATCTGTGATCCTCGGATGATGAGATAAGCTGGCTAACATAAAATGGAAGTGAGGGAGCTGGAATGAACCTCTTCTTGCTGTTGTAAACCCCGTAGCACAATCCCCTTTTGTCTGACAAAGCCAGTGTGCGAGGTGTTTTATTCCCCTGGGACTGCACATGCATTTGGCAGATTGAGAAATCTGTTGTACTTGCATATAAGATTACAGTGCCTTAGCGTTATTTTTAAATGTATCTGCCTCTGGAGCCCAATGATAAATAAATTCATATGAAGAAAGGGTGTGAAAAGTTATATTTGAGAAAATCTTTATGTTTTCTCCCTTTTTTTCTAGCAAGGGGTTTGACTAGATGATCTCTAAAGTTCCCTTCTGACCCCCATCGTGCTTTCATTCTACGATTTTCTAGTGAAGTCTGTAGAATATGGACTTGAACCAACTGTAAAACAAAAGTATTCTACATAACTACATGCAAGATGTTGTACTTTCAGATGACGTTGGTAATTAATTTCCCTCTTAAAGTTACAGTACACGTCAGCCACCCTGGCCTCCTGTTGACAGATGAGCCATATTAGAAGTCTGCCTTCTAATAAGCTCTTACAGAGGCACAAGTCTGGCAGGCTGATACTCGTGGTGCCTCTAGAATCCCTGGGCGTAAAACACACCTATTTCACGGAGCACCCACAGGGCGTTGCAGCTCAGCTTTGTCGTTTGAGTTTCGAGTTGTGGAAGTGCATTGCATCCATAATCCTACCTAACGCACATTTTGGCTTCAGTGACTCTAACCAATAAGGAGGGGGTTTTTTCCCGTTGATAAGGCTATTTGTGGCTGTAGGGTTTTATCTTTCAAATGGCCTTGAAATACACGAAGTCAGAAGGTTATTAACAAAAACAGTGAAAGACCTTTTTTCCTGGAAATGAATAAATTGAGTCACAGGGAAACGGAGAGAAATTCAAAGTAACCCATGCGATTTGAAAACAAAACTTTTAATATGAAGTTATCAAAAAAATTGTTCTAGGTGTCCCAAAACATCTAGGCATTCTGTTCATTTTTTTGCTAGTTTGCTACTCCAGCTTTTAAAGCAGATTCTTCCCCATTTCGTGAGGACACTGCAAGCAACAGTGTTACCAGGCTGTGCCAAAGAAAGAGACGTTCTCCCAAACATCATGTTAAATGAGAAACAAGAAATGTCATTTCTTACCGAAGTCTCTACATTAGACACAACAACAGTTGAAATTTTTAAGTGCAGAAACCCCTAAAAAGATGTTTTTTAGCATCAAAATTGAAATTAGGTAGGAGCCAGCACTGGTACCTTTCTAATTCCAGTGGGAGGCTTTTCTATGACCCCGTGCTTTCAGACTGCGTGCAATTCACCATTTTGCTCAAAGCAAATAGGCAGCACGAGGCAAAGCATGAAACACTGAAGAGCTCCGTGCCAGAACCGACCAGTTTGGCTCACCAGTGTGACTCATCACCCGGCAGCACCACCAAGCTCTCTCCAGCCCTGTGCTGGGACTTCAAAGCAATTCTTCTCCTCTTCCCCAGGAAAACACCAGGGTCATTTTCTCAGTAGAATATCAAATACAAGAAAATCAATTATTTACGTCATTCTTTTCGTTTTAGCACACACACACACGAAAAAACCTATTTACACATCACATAAACATCCACGACACTTGGAGCAGAAATGTCATTTAAACCATTCCAAGCAGAAATTACAGAGATGCTGATAGGGTATAATACCCTAAGCAAATGTTGCCAAAACATAAAAAAACAGACGGATACCACATGCATCTGTTGGAAGTAAATACAACCTTCCCCAGGATAAAAATCTTCATAAACAATAAAATAAAGCCCCACATATTTTCAGCTTGACTAAGAGGATTACACAAGGGGTTTATGAAGATGTTTATACCAGTATTGACACACTGTACAGTAGCAATATACCCATTTGTGTAACTGCAATACTTATAGAAGCCATTCGTTCAGGAGATGATGCTTCACTCATGACACGGGACTTACCAGGCAGGACAGAAAAGGTACTATGTTATGACAGCACTATCACATCCAGCAATGCTTGTTTCCTCAATGTTCCTGTCCCAAGAACAGTACTTAGAGAAGTCCCAAAGATAAAAGGACTATTAAGGTCTAGTGCCACAATTATGATATTGCAAAGCCTTGGGGTGGGGCTTTGCTTACGAACTTCCACACTAAGACATGGTTATTCCATTGAAGTAAAAAGAAACACAAACACCAAGAAACCAAAAACAAACCTATGCTAAAAATCTGACCCTTGGGTCTGCTCGAGATGCAGTTACAAGCTGCATGAGGAAATCAGTTATACAGTCTAATGGGAAATAATACTGTATAAATTTAACAGATTTTTAAAGCAAAATTGCAGTTTGAAACAAGACGGAGCAATGTAACACCACCTCCTTCTCTGGTAGAGTTACACCAGCCATAATCAATATTTCTAAGTCATCTAATGTCTGTCAGGAGCAAGGTGGAACCGTTAACTACAACCACTGGCCAGCTGGTTAGTCCACACACCTTGAGGAACTGGCTCAGCTGATCAACTTTCCTCAAGCTGCACATCAGGGAAACTTCTTCCTCTCCACTGTAGTTGTCAAAGCCAACCCAGCAGCCTCCTCTCTCAGTGCACTTGTAGATAAAGGGATATTCAAATGCAAACCCAGATTTTTAAAAGATACTAATTACTGGCTTCCTCTTAATGGCTTCATTAGAAACTTGAGCTCTCCATCAACGCCCAGAGATCATGCCAGTACATCAAGAAAAGTAAACATTGGTTTCTTTTATTAAAAAAAGTATTCCTTCTTTAGGTACTGCCATGGCAATAAAAGTAGAGAGCACAACTCCAGGATTACAGTATTTCTTTTTTCAAAGTACCATTATTAAATACACACATCTCAATAAGTAGCAGAGATTCTTCAATATGTAAGTGTGCATTTTCTGGGAGAAGTATTACAAAAAAGCAAGCACATTTTGCTACTCTGTCAGGACTTGCTCCTCAAGTTTTGGACTAAAAAGGTCCAGGATCTGTGCTGACTAGAAAGGATCATTTTGTGGTTAAAACATGGGATTACACATCAGAAAGATCTTAGATCTGCTTTCATCTCTGTCATAAAAATCCACTAAGATCTTGAGCGAACACAGTTAAGCCAAATTGGAAAAAAACAAAACAAACACACACCACTTTTCCTTGAGAATCTGAGAGTAATTCTGTGGTATGAGGGAACTGCGCTACTTTCACCATGGAAACACACCAGAATTACTCCCAAATAAACTGATGTATGAAACTGTTAATTCCCAGTGTCTGCTTGTATAGACACCTTGACTTTTCTCTATTTTTAATCTATCAAGTAGAAACGGTAGTACATTCACATCTCACAAGAAATTCTAAAGATAAATTGAAATTAATTTAGTGATTGTGAAGCTCAACTACCTTAGCTACAAGGACTATAGACAAAAAAACAACGGAGCAATTCAGAGAATTTCAAATTCAGAGCAACAACTCAAGTATCAAACCATAGAGTGAAAAAACTGAGCAACTGACCAAGCAAAATCCATCCTTTGCTCTCAGATAAGCGTCCTGATGCAAATAAACAACGATATAGAATTGTGCAATAGTATTTACAGGCATCAAAGCAGTGCCAGATTGGAGCAAAAAATTCTGGCTTTTCTACACTGAAAAGGCAGTAACATTATTCAGGCAACAGTTTTTATATACCTTCTTAAATATCTAGACCTCTATGCCATGAACATAGATTACTCATTTGGGACAGGCTGCAAGCAAATGTGGTTTAATAGATATCACCAGCTTCAATAAATCAGGCTTACATGAAAAATAGTTAATAATGCTCAAGTTGGCTATTAAAATATTTCCCACTACTTACACAGCACATATTAAAGTAGTGCCTAAGTAGTAACTGAACAAATTTCCATTAAAACACAAACACAAATGCCATATTTTACAATTACGTGGATACAGTGATGGCTGTATTTGCCCAGCTCATGGCTGACTTCACTAAGGGTCTATTGTGGAACACAGACAGTTCACCCAAAGTAAGCTTCATTTAAAAAGTCTAAACATTCAAAATATTATTTCCTCAAAACTTGTGGTAAACTGTTGTAGATGCATAAGACCCATAGTCCAACATTTATTTGTGCTAACAGTAAAGTCAAGATGCATAAGACCCATAGTCCAACATTTATTTGTGCTATCAGTAAAGTCAAGATAGAGCTGCAAAAGAAGAGAATGTAAAAAAACATTATGTTTGAGAAAACAGGGGTTTCAGACAGTTTTTCTTTTTTTTTTTTTTACTCTAAGTATATACCAAACTTACTCAAATATTTTTCTTGACATTTCATGTCTATGAAAACTGCTGATACACTTTTAGTCTGAAAATCCTTAATCACCAGCATGCCAGCAATAAACAAGACTATAGTCCATATAAGTTCTTATGTGACATAAGTCTGCTTCTACTTGCCACAAGGACTATTTGAATTCAAAGGCAGTTGAAGACAAAACTTTAACACAGCTTGGGTGTACTGACCCAACAGGAATAAAGAGAAGCAAAATGCAGGCCACATACATTATTAAATATTATGCTTACATGACTAAAAAAAAAGTGTAATAAATATCACGGTACAGGACATGTCAGAGGTAAAACAAGAAATTACAAATATACTTGAATCATGGCAGTCCCTCCCTTAGCTTATTTGTTTGTTTAGTTTCAGGCACAATGGGAGCTTGGGCTAATTCAGGTTGCCTGTTCCTACCTCATTATAAATACTAATTACTGCTATTACTTACTAAACATTTATTTGGGTTAACCTATAATGCAAGTCAAGATGCCTTTTCAAGTCTATCTCAGGAGCCCAGCAGGAACAGTTGTGATTACACGGCAAGTGTGAAGACATTATTTTATAGAGACTTCCTTCTCTCTAACCAGCACTAGATTTTGGGGGAGAATTATTCAATCAGTACACTAAAAAGCCCCCAGAAGGATTGTAAGAAGTGTTCCATCTGTGTCTTCACCCACGGCAGCATGAAGATAACTCTTAGGAAGTGCAGTTAGGGCAAAGCCTCTTACAAAGGGGAGAACGAGGAGGCAAGTTCAACTTCTTCCCCTTTAAAAAGTGAGGAATTTAGTTTAAATTCCCTTAGTAATGTCTTGTAGTTACATTCCAAATGCTTTGCGATCAGCTAATTAATCCTTCATACAGGGAAGTGACACACTTGTTAATTTTTGATAAGAGTAAAATCAAGAAGGAGGACAAGCAAATTACTTAAGCCAAAGAAAATCAGGTTTCAAGTCATCTCAAACCACTGAAACAGAAAATGTTCTTTAGCAAACAGCAGCATATCCTCAGTCTGAAGAAAAGCAGTCATCAGTTCATTCAAACCCTCTATGCTGACTTAACAGATAACATTTTGATAATTCTTTTAACATTTTGTAACATAAGTGGCTGAAACAGGTCCTAAAAACAAGGCCTAAGAGCTCTACTCATAAACAAGGAAAAAACCAAAAATGATAAAAAGCAGATTAAATTATTCTATAGACAGCAGTACGTGTGACTTCAATCCAGCTAGCTTCTGTATCTCCCCATTCTGCAATTCTTTAGTAAATCTGTGCCTGTGCACCAGCCAGCCACGTCTCCGAGTACATGCGTACTCATTTTCTCCTACATGAGAATTCTCATAGGTCACTTCAGATAAAAAGAAAAACAAGATAAGGGCTTTTCTTTCTTCTTCTTTTTTTTTTTTTTAATGAGGATGAGGTTCAAAATAGCCAGGCACACAAAACCTGTGATGTACTGAAGGAGCTTCCAGAGATAAGACTATTCATAACATTTTCAGGAACCTTGAACTGAGTATGTGGTAGCCTTATACAGCAAAGTAGGAAATGAGCGTGGAATAAACAAAGTTTGGTTTCAACACTCAAGGAGAAAAAAAAAAAAAAAAAAAAAAAGCTGTATCTGGAAACACAACTGCAAAAGAGGAGAAAGATCATCTTTGAATTTGACAATCTGCTGTGTACAGGTGGATAGAAAGAGCTCAAGGCTCAGACAAGGAGTCTTGATGATAAAAATTTACAGTCACTGATGCCTGACCTCTCTACACAAGTGACCTAATCCCCTCACAAAGCGTTATGGTGTCTTTCCCAAAGTGCCAATCTGTCTTATTACATCTCGACTACGTGTTGCTCTCGAGACCACATCACAAGAATTTCAAGAACCAGCTGAATTCAACTGCCACATTAGGAAAGGAACCTCTGCCACTATCTCAAGAAGAATTCAAATCCTTTGAATATGTTTGAGTCAAAATGATCAATACTTCCACTACAGCCTGCTGGTGAATGATCATCTTGCCATGAATGGATTAATCTACAAAGATTCTATCAGCATTTTTGTAAAGCCCATCTCCTTTTCACTGCTTAACAGGACAGAAGCAGCTCTCCTTCTGCTTTCCATATTTGTATTTGCATCATGACTCTCCCTTGCTTGTACTCTTTCATTATCTTGAGCTGATGGAGAAACAGAACAGCCTTTTAGAAATTTCCAGCATTTGGAAGACATAACTTGCACTCATCACAACAGAGAACACTTAATCCTACAGCCTGTTCACATGTTTGAAGTTCCAGATAGCCCTTTTTTGCTGCTAGGAACACAACAGCTACTTTCCTTGTGCAGAAACCTTTGTGGACATTGAGAAATGCCTTTTATCTACTTAAGTCATCTTCTGAAGGTGGAAACTACTTGCTGATTAAATCCAGTTTGCACCGTATCACAATTTCCTAAATTATTTCACCAGCAAGGGCTGATGAGAACAATAGTTCTGCGCTGAGCCATATGCATCATTCGGTGGGTTTGGAGAGAACTCATTTAGTGCTCTAAATCTCGTTATAACTTGCTGATCGGGATGTAAAATACACACTTATCTCCAAACAGAAGGCTTTTAAACAGCTTGAAACATACTCCGCTCCTCTGTCTTCAAGTAGCAGTTGTTTCTTATTCCTTGCACTTCAGGAGGCCTATCTGAAGAACTCTCTTAGTAAACAAATTAAAATGATATTGCTATATTGGATTTAGACAATTTAAAATCAAAATCTAAACACTGTAGACCAACTGTTCAAAGAGTAAATGCAGATATGAGGGTCAAATACCGGATCTCTGAATTTCTCTGTGGCAAGCTGGGCAAGCCTGTGCCCATCTGTGAACCGGGAACACTTTTGTACTCCTCAGAGACATTGCTTACATTTCTAAAAAGTTCCCTGTAGTCTCTAGACAGCAAGGGGCTTTGTTTCAACAAGCAGGAATTCTCAAAGGTGCAGAAATTTGCAGCGAGACATGACTCCGGAGGCAGATGGAGTGGTGCAACAGCCCTGACAGCGCTGCTACGCTCCTCAACACCCAACCGCAGCAACCTCCAGTAGATTTAGCATCAAAGTTTCCCCCCTGTCAGCAGACTAATGGGCAGTGCAGAGGGAGAAAAACATTTCCAGACTCGTATTCTTTGGGGGTTTTGTTGCTTTTTTAAAATTTTTATTGGCTGTTCTGTGTATTTTCCCTTCGCATTTTAAACCTCTGCAATGAAACTTAAATCTTGTTCAACTAGATTCATTTAACTGTTTTTACAAACCCCAAGGAGTTTATTTCCAGCCTGCCAGTTGCATGCAAAATGGATGAATTACCGAATGCAGGTATTTTTCAGCATCCAGGAGGAAATCCAAGAGCAAAAGCATGCTTCTTGTTTTTAAAATGCCTCCTTAAAGGGCCTTCAGAAGTTATTTAATACTGTTTTCAAGAAGTCCGCGGTATCTCTGTAATCATACATTCTGTGGCAAGAGGAGGAATTCAGGAATCCAGCTCTCCTTGCACGTAGCACCATGCACACACACCTATAAGCAAGTCAACAACCGCAGTGACAAGCAGGGCTGTTCTAAGTTTGGGAACTAAGGCTGCAGTTTTTTTGGAGCCAGCAGCAGTAGCAATGTGTTCCTGCGTTTCTAGCGATGTACACACATGCTTGGCCTCCCATACCAGATTCTCTCTTCCTGCCCTTCTGCTGCATGACATTTCTCCCTGGTAGGACTTGGTCGATAACCTTTCTGCATCCCAAAATGAAAACAAAAACCCTGGTGGTGTCCCCCATCCTACCTACAAAAACATACTACATTCTCCACAAACCTGGACATACAAACAATGTTTATTCTCTTTCTGCAATCCCCAGCCCTGCTGACCCAGTCCAACCAACCTACCTAAAGGGGCTGACAAGAAAGGCTGAGAGGGACTTGGTCCAAGGGCCTGGAGAGACAGGACAAGGGGGAATGGCTCCAAACTGACAGAGGGGAGACTGAGATGAGATCTGGAGAAGAAGTTCTTCCAAGCTGTGAGGGTGGTGAAGTCCTGGCACAAGTTTCCCAGCAAGGCTGTGGCTGCCCCATCCCTGTCAGTGTTTAAGGACCGGTTGGATGGGGCTTGGAGCAGCCAGGTCTGGTGGAGGTGCCCCTGCCCATGGCAGGGAAGTTGGCTTCAAGGTCCCTTCCAGCCCAAACCATTCTGCAATGCTATGATTCTACACACTGACAACTCCCAAGTGCCATGACGAGGACTCACCCTCACAGAGGATCCCACAATAATTTGATTCCATAAGGGATCAGGAATTACTGCCTTCAGACTGCAAAATACTCCATTTTGAAGCAGTCTGTGTACTATGAGTATACCCCTGCCATGGTTTGGGAACCACTGCCCTAAAGAGCGAAAGCCATCAGATACCTGTCATCAGAGCTACTTGTCAATGACACTGAGACAACTGGAGCCAAATCTCTCGAGGTTTGCTGTCAAAATCAAGGAAAGTTGCACCCAATTTAATAAATCCACATGTACATCCAGTGCGGTCAAGTGTACTGGGTACTTGAGAAGAACCTGTCAAGTGCCTTTTACCTTCTACTAACACCCTATTACTTGGGCAAATTACCCAATTGCAGTGATTCTGTTGTATTCACCTGAAAAAATTGAATGAAAACATTGGAATAATACTTTTTGTCTTGCAGGGGCATTATAAATATTAGCCAATATATGTGTAATGCTCTATTCATATCAAAAATGAATGTCATAAAGCAGTTTATCATCTAAAAACATTAGAAGAAAATTAAGTAGGTTGAAAAATCAAGCACTAAAAATTATAGAGTAACAGATTTGTGATCATCTGTGCAACCTTAATCTGTTCCACTGTGTTAGTCCAACCCATACAGTAAATAAGTCAGAAAATCCATGGAAAAATGTGGCTTCAAGATTATAATTACAGTTGCATCCAGTTTTCCTTAACTTTTGGATGTTCAGCTTTATAATCAAAGTAGCTTTTTGATTTAATGGAACTGCCCAAGTTTGGGTTCTAGTATTCAATACCAAATTCTAATCTTTTTTTTTTTTAATGTATGATGTACTGAAGCATATTTCATCCACAACAGTGACAGAATACTATATTAAATTATGACATTATGTCACATGGAAACAGATTTCATTAATAGAATTTAGGTAGTTTGTTTTTCCATTTTCAATGTATTTGAAAAAGAAGCTAAAGTATATTTACCAGATAGTTATTTTCCATACAGCCAGTTTTGTATATACAATATTGTTTCCAACAATAACAAAAGTGTAAACCCAGGCCAAATGCTATTTTCAATGGCATTTTTAAATTCATTAAAGCTTTTTTCATTTATTTCAGGCCTTCAAAGGAATTATCACCATTGCATCTTCAAAAACACAGACCTTCATGCCAACTCCGTCAAGTCTGGGTAAACTCTTTTAAAGGTTAAGGACGTAACTATTAATCTAGCTGTCAGAGGTGCTGGGATCCCACAGCTTCCACTACGCTTTCAGTGGATATTCCTCACAGAAGGCAATCCGATTACACTAAAATATGAATCTGGGGTTGCTATTTCAGGCTCCAAGGGAAAATCCACATGGAAGCCTTCTGACAAAGAACACTTACAAACAACCTTGATAGAAAAATATTTGCTGCGACAATAGGATACGGCTGAAAGAGCACCAAGAAAGCTTGCAAACAGAATAAATACAAAGCATATTCTAAAATTGTGGATTTTCATAACTGTAATTTAAAAGAAAGCAAGAGTTACATGCTGCCAAAGGCAAAGCTGGTTTCAGTCCTTACTCCTGTCTTCTGAGTCAGAGAGAGACCCACATAACATGGTGTTTTAACTGATCCTTCACCAGCAGCTCTCACTTATTCCATAAACCAACATTCTCAAAATGACCTTTGGAGACACCAAACAGAGGTATTTTACACATCGGTTCTATTCCAAGGAATTCTAACTGTTCATACAATAGCAAATTAGGCTTCACACTAATTACATTTCAATACACATTGGGACTTTACAGTAAGCTGAGACATAAGCACACTGTAAATGCTGGTTTCATCTCCTTAACACTACTGTGCATGCAGTATTTCATTCTTAAGCTTGAACTTATAAGTTTAAGAACACAGCACAATCTTAGGTTCTGCTATAAATGTTTCCAATATAGATGTTTCCATTTATGATACTATAAATGTTTTTCAGAGCATCCAGTTATCATGATTTCAATCCTAATGCAGCATCTTCCATCATTAAAAAATACTTGTCTGGTATTCACCCTTCATCTGAGTGCCATTTGCAACTGGAGCACAGAAGAAAGTCTGGTGAACTCATCCTGCCAAGCTTGCCTGTTAAAACTCTGCTAGGAAATCTCTGCTCATAAAAAAAAAAAAGGAAAAAAAAAGAAACAGGTAGCATAACTGCCAGCTATTTACAGGATTAGTCGGAAGACCCAGAACTCATCTTGTCAGCAATCGCACTTAAGAGCACATGAAAGACAAAGGGATCAAGCTTACACACCCAGTCTACGACAGGTTTAACTCTAGCTAGCTGTTTATTTTCATGCACAATTTTTCCAGTGTGATTTCAAATCACTGGTTGCAAGCATGTGTCAAAATCCTTTTCAGGTTAGTCAGATTTTTGTTTTAAAAAAAAACCTTCAAAGACAGAGGCTGTCTTGCACTTCCGCTACATAGTTCATCTCTCAGTTTACAATCTCTAAAGTATGTTGATAAAACTGGACATAAAACATCAGATTAAAAGCAAAATACAGGGGTCTTTGAGAGAGAAGAAGAGCGGAAGGATAGGTAGTAAGTATGGTATGCGCAAGAATTAAGAAGAAAGAGATGTTAAGCAGCCCTAGCTGAAAGATTTCTTGTATAATTTACACATGAATCTGATTTAATGGTCTGAAAAGTCCAAGGTTTTCCTCTCCTAATTCTTCAATCTGAGAGTTTTACAATGTTAAAAGAAAAGGAAAAATAAAAGAGAAAGAGGTATTTAACTTTCAATGTTAAACTCTCAGTACAGTTTTACTGAAATATTGTAATACCTACTTCTTAAAATTATTATTATTGAAACAGTAAATATTTTTCTGAAACCTTCTGGCCAGGAGATCACCATGCTGTGGGCTGGAACCTCTCTCCCCTCTCAAGGCCCTTACGTCCAAATACAGCATATGCTTCAGGCAGAAGAAAACACTAACATACAACTTTATCACCATCTAACCATGTGATGTGTGTTGATGTGATGTATTTAATAGCATCTGATCCCAGAGCAATGTTGTGATCTAAACGTATCCTTACACTGACAATCAGGATCGTAATCCCATAGATCTGGGAAAGCTGCTCATTTGTTTGTTTTTTAAAAAGTTCCTCATTCATTATTTCATCATAGGAATACCAGAAACAAGCTTACTTCTTGCCTGGCCTGGCATGTTGCCTTGTTTCTGAAGTCTTTACACTCTGAAAATCAAAAAAAAAAAAAAAGAAAAGAAAGAGACACTTGGGATTTCAGATGTCACGTTAAAAAGGAGGATAAATTAAGCCAAAGAAACATTGTTTTGAGCTTGTTTCTTAGAATATTCCATGACAATTAAAAATAAATAAAATGCCTCAAAATAGCCATTTTAATTATTTGTGTTCCAAAATAGCTAATTGCTGGATCAGCATTGACTGGGACATTTATGACACGCATTTAAAACAAGACCCAATGCTTATGGATCTTTTCCCTCTGCAGAAAAACGCAGACACATCCAAGAGCCCCTCCACTGACCACCTCTAAGAAGCTGACAGTTTAGAGGATCCTTGCAGCAAAATATGGATACTGTAGAGTTCACTAAGACAAGCCTGCAAGCTGCTGACATATATTCACTGCAGTTTTCCTTTCCTCGATCACCTTCCTGTAACTCATCAACTTGCACTGGAATCACTAAATCAAGGCAAATCTCCACGTGGACACACACACTGGTTTAAACACAACTGCCAAGATAGCTTGTCTCAGCTTACAGAACATAATAAACCAGTAAGCAGGTTTAAACAGATTTAAGAATATCTATGTGCAGATTTACCTAAGTTGGTTAGCAAATCCACCTAGTTTAGGCCACACAACCTTGTCCCTCAGACCCAAGCAACTTGGGTGAGGATTCTCACTGCAAAGTCTGTGCACAAAAACCCGTCCTCGCTTTTTCCCCCACTCACCCAAGGGCATCTAAGAGAACCATCCCGCTGCTCCTTGTGCTGAGACACGTTGGAGTTTCTTCCCAGTCAACTGGGTCAATCACACGAGAACTTAACTATCTTTTCAGGGAAAACAGTAGGAACAGTATTGCAAGATTATCAGCGCAGAAGCTATTTAGCCTGTGTTTTCCCTGTGGAACATACTGGCACTAGCCCAAAGACAAGCGAAGCCTAGTTTCTAACCTACATTCCCAGCCAGGTAAATTAGTTCAGGTTTAAAGAACCTCCAAACCAGTTCAGCAGTGGTTTTTTTTTTTCCCTTTGTAAATGACAGGAGCTCAGTAAAGTATATGGTGCTGACACATCCTTTATACCTAGACCAGGCCTCCGAGTGCTTTAAAATTTGTCCCACGGCAAGCCACAGCATTTCAAATGGTCAATTTTACATGGAGATGCTGCTGAGGTGGTAAAAACCTGTTCAGCATCACCCTGACTCACATGTGCAAAGGCTAAGTATGCAAAGAGTTCGAAGCCGTTTACAGGCAAGCCATAATTTTTAATATTGCAGCTACAGGCAAACATCCTATTCCAGATCCTGCTGCACCAAGGGAAGAGGTTAAAGCTCCTGACTGTTCTCAGACTGATCAGAGGGGCCACTCTGGTGAATCCTCTCTCATCCACCATAGCCCCAGCGGGCTGGATCAGTCCAGAAGCAGGCAGAAGGCTCAGGCATTGGCAGCACCACAGTAGGCAGTCACCTTCCAAAAGACCACAAAACACTGGCTCACTGCAATGTTACTTTAAAAAAATTCCGAAGAACTCCACATTGAGGCTGCTAATATGCTGTGACTACCAACTTTCCTGCTGCTTGTCACCATCCAACTGCTTCCCCATCCCAGCTCCATTCCTCTACCTCTTCAGGTTTAGGTGGGAAGTTTTTGGAAGCAGAGTCCACTTTCGCTCCGTTTTTGCATCACTCCTACCTGACTGTAAACCTAGTCCCTGCCCAGGGTTCCTGGATGCTGCAGCAATACAAATAACATAGAACCGCCAATAAAAACTGGTTATTTGTATCTGTCAGCAATTCAAAGCTTGTAAGTAGAAGCAGTGGTCACATGCTGTGGGGTATTACACATCACCTTGGCCTTTCAGGAATACGTGGTCAAAATATTTACCTGTTAGTCCGAGCCCTTCCTGCTTAAAATCCTGTCTTTAAAGGCAGAGTCTAACTTTTAAAACTATTCTTTTATTCCTTCTCTTTGATCAGAGAGATAAGAACTGCGCTTCAAAGAAACACAGTCAACCAAGCAAAACAAGAATAACTCGTCATATAAAGAGTTTCCTTATACAAAATATACTGGTTTTCAGCTGGTAAACTATTCATTGCAGGAGACAGGATATTTTTAGTAGCAGCACTCACAATTTCATTTCTGACAATCCCTGCAAAGTCTCATGCAAATCAGCCCCCCTCATATTAGCAAGAAACAAGATGCTGATCTCAAAAATATGCCTATATCATTAAGCAAGCCTAATAATTCCAAAGGCTTCGAATATTTGTAAAAGCCCACCCAACAACCACGCCAAGAGACACGAGACAAGTCAAAAGAGGACACATGTTCTGAAATGCAGACTTTTACAATGTGAGAATGACAGTGATACCGGCTCCAATAAATCTACAGTGGAAGTGTATGACTAATTGTATGAATTAGTCATGCAGTTGCGAGCATGTCTCGGAGCATTATCAGAGTGCAAGGCTTGGGGAAAACACGCACGCTTAAAATCAAAGTTGGGCCCATAGTGAATAAGAAGTAAAGGCCTGTATTCTGATGAGCTAACCCTCCCCTCCTCCGCCTCCCTGCTTCTCAGGAAGCCTATTTGTTTTGGAAGCAAGGATTTGTGCTGCCATATTGTTTGGCAACATGTTTCAAACAACAGATACCCATCTTGAGCAAATAAGTTGAGATTTAACATTTCATCATGCCCATCGGCGTTGAGCCAGGTGCAGTATTGCCAAAGTTACTACTGTTTATTATCTACCATCAAGAGCTGTTTGTCCCCCCTTAAGTGGCAACTTGAACTTTAATCATTTTCACAAAAACAGCGCTGCAAAGCTGTGGATACTACACCACTCACCAAGCTTCTCTGCAAATTTGTATCTTTGCGGCCAGCTTTTTCCTTGTTTACAATGTTTCTCTCCACGCTGCTCTGCAAGAGACCTAGGTATAAAGCCAGAGATGCACCACATACTACCTATTCTTCCATATGTAACATGTATTTTTCACTTTCTCTGGTGTAACAAAGCTGATGGCCACAGCACAAAGAGTTGAGAATATATATCTTCACCGAAATAAGCTGCAGGTGAAAGATCACAACCTCTAAACCACAATGGGACAGCGCATTTCCAGAAAAGTAAAAGAAGCATCTTTTTTGTTCATATAAATTTACCATCTTGCTACTAGAACTCACTGGGTATAGTACTCCTTTTATACATATATATATATATATATACATACACACACACATACACACATATGCAAATTTTACACACACGTACATATATAAGTATATCCTGCCAGCCCACACAAACCCCATTTTCTTTTTTTTTTCAGTTTAAAGCAGCAACACGAAAAACACAAGCCATGAGACAAGGAAGAAGAACATACAAGCACCACCCACACAAGTCCAAATTTCCAGTTTTAATGTACTTTGCTGTGTCACTCTTTTTCTTTTTTGGCTATGTTGTACTTGGGTAGTGAAAATTTGACATCTACTGTAGGCTGATTAAGCTCCCAGTGAAAGCAAGCAGCAGCCCCAGACAGTGCTCCTCTCACCACCTTTGCAAACAGGCTCTTTCGGGTACAAAATAAACCCAGAGATCATCACTCAACACGCATGACCCAGTTCTCCACCACCGAAAGGTCAAAACACACCTAGGAAACTGGAGGGCTTGAGCGTGTGTAGCAACCTACATCGGAAGGAAACAGCTTTTCCGCAACAGATTTTTCTACCACCAAATGTCATATTCCAGAGGCTACAACCTCCCTGCCACACAAACCGGGGCTAACACTTACATATGCACCATCAGGTATTTGGGGCTATTGGCAATCTGCTGCTGGTCCGTATCTCTAAGGGAGAAATGAAGCAAATTGAGGGCAAAGCACTCCGCTGGGAACAGGGAGGCAGACACTAGCTTTGCCACCAGCTTCTTGCAGAGCCTCCCCCCCTAAACCTGACAGCTCAGGCACCCCTCTGAGGAGCCTGCTCCCACACACAGGTAGCTGTTCCCTGCTCCAAAGGCCCCAAAACCCATCCCGTACCTCACCACTGCCTCCAGTTATCCTTGACCAGACACCCTAGCCCTGAACTTATTTGCCTCCTCTGACAGCTACAAGCTCCCCGATGGGGTTTGGAGGTGGTTTTGGGGGACACAGCCACACACACCTGGGATGGGATCACGGGACACACACGATGCCACAGGCAGACAAAGAGTTGCCACCTAAAATGCCACCAAACAGAGCGTTCTCCCTGCCCAGGGGGGTCCGAGGGCCCCCCGCAGGCCTGGCCGCGGCTCTGCTGCCTCCCCTCAGCCATCATCCAGTCGGTAAGGGACTGAGAGGGGAGTTGATGGGGAAAACTGCTTTTTCACTTTTTCTATCAACTTCAAATTATTAATAATAATAAGGTGGGGGTATTTAGGAAAGAGAGGGCTGGGATTTAACGGCTCGAGGCGGGAGAGGCTCCGCCGCGCACGGTCCCCCGGGGCGGCCCTTCTCAGCCCCCCGCGGGAGGGGGAGGGAGGGCAGGCGAAGGGGACGGAGCGGAGTGGAGCGGAGCGAGGCGGGGGGGGGAGGCCGCGGCGCCCCTCCGCGCTCCGCCCGCCGCCATGGCAGCCCCGGGGCGGGGGGCCGGGCCGTCCCCCCGCCTCGCCCGCCCCCACCGTGACAGCTGCGCCTCCTCGCAGGCCGGGGACTGCAGCGGGTGGCGGGGGCCGGGGGCGGCGTGTCGGCCCCGCCAGACACACCCCCGCCCTGCGCGGCGGGACAGCGGGGCTCCTCGGCCGGCCTCCCCCCGCACCCGCCCGCCCGCTCGCCCGCCTCTCTCCCTCCCTCCCTCCCTCCTCCCGCCGCCAGCTGCGGCGCGGCCGGGCGCCACTCACCTGCCGCCGCTGCCTGGGTGACAGCCGCCTCCCCCCGCCGGGGCTGAGGCCGCCGAGCTCAACGGGCAACGCGACAGCGACTCCCCCGGCCAGGCGGCGGGGGCGGCCCCGGGGGGGGGTGGGGGGCTGCCGGTTCGCAGCAGCCCCCGCCGCGATCGCGGTGACCGGAGCGGTGGAGACGGCGGCGGGTGCTGCTGGGGCCCCGGTTCCCGTTGCGGGGCTCCCGGGCACCCGGGGCCCCTTGCCTGGGCGGCGCGGCGCGGCTGCGGGGCTCCGGCTCGCTCGCCGCTCTCCCTCCCGGCGGGACGGGGCGGAGCTGGGCACGGAGGACGAGGGGGGCGGTGTCGGAGGAGGCCGCCGCGGCCCGGCCTGGATCCCTCCTCCTCCTCCTCCTCCCCCCTCAGTCGCTGCTGGCCGCCATCTTCCCTCCGCCCCCTCTAAGAAGCGACCTCTCGCCGCGGTCCGGCTCGGCTCCCAGCATTGCGGGGCGGAGGCGATGGGGAGACCGCAGTCACATCGCTGCTCCCCGGGAAGGGTCAGAGGGAAGTGCGCGCCATCTTGGTGTCAGAAGGGTCGGCCGGGGCCTGCCCGCCGCTGCCTGAGGGGCTCCGCCGATCTCAGGGAAGGGGGAGCCTGCCCTCGCCGGCCCAAGCCCCCTCTGCTGCCATCACCCATGTCCCCACAGTGGCCTCAGCCTCGGGACTGTGTTCTCACTGCTCCCCAGGCAGCCCCACTGCCTCGAACCCAGGCCTCGGCTGTCATACCAGGCTTGACTTAAGGTTTGAGGAGGTGTCTGCTGGGCTCAGGGTCTCCTCATCCCGCTTACCTGTCAGGAGCTGCTGTCCATGAGCACAAGCATTCCATGCTGGAACATACCTGCTGGTTCTTGTTTCCCAATCACCTTCCACAATGAGGCTTTGAGGAAGACTTAAAAGGCCATCTCAAGTTATCACTCTTCTCCCATCTAGATATCAAAAGGTCTGAAATGTGCCTTGGTTCAGAGCTGGGACCAGTAACATGAAGTTCAGCAAGCAGTGTGGGGTGATGGATGGTACCATGCAGCCCTCGACTTGCCGTTTGGTCTGCTCGCTGTCTGTTCAGCTACTTCCATGCCAAGCTGCTGCACATGGAGCAGTCTCAATTCCTCTGACAACTATTTTATCCTGTTCAGGCTGTACCTGGTTACACTATTCATCCTCTCTGTGGAACTGTGACATCCCCAAACAACTCATGTGTCATGAGCAAAACAACTCAATGGGTTGAATAGTTAAAATAAACCAGAGCTTTCAGGTGGCTCCTTTTCCTCGGGGGCTTTAAAGTGCGTATGTTACAACAAAACAAATCTGCCCTAAAAGGCCCAGTCAAGCACACAACATGGCAAATCTACCTGGTGTGGTCAGCCACATTGTCAACTAATCTGGATTTTTTTCTTCCTCAGAAAATTATACCTTTCTTGGGATCCATGCAGTTATCTCTGAGGGTCTCTGCTTCCCAGAAAAAGCCCATGCAAACTTGTATTTCATAATTGCCTCCTTATCTCTGGAGCAACTATGAAGGGGATGAGCAAGATAAGCCTCAGTTAACTCCTTTGATCAGCAAAGGGCCAGGGGATATTGATCACAGTTGTTCAGAGTTGGTTTTTTGTCATTTGGGGATTAAAAAGGCTTTTTCCTAGACTACTTTTTAGTAATTCCAACCTGGTTAACTGTGGGTGCTTTTGTATAAAAGTTATGTGTGTTTGGCCATCTAGACAAATAGTGAACTTTTTTTTAGAACAATTTCAGGCCTGTGCATGTGAACGAAAGCATTGAAATGAGCAGGAAAGCGGTGGAGGAACAAGACAGAGGAGAGCAGCAACCTGAGATCCTGCACCCACAACAAGATCTCTGCTGCAAAACTCACGCTGTCCACGGAGTAACGAAGGAATGCTTCTGATTCTCCTTTAATTGCATTCTTGGTAGGGGCTGAGGCAACATTAACAGCAGCTGCATGCTGCTGCATGACCCTTCGTTGCAACACATCTAGGTGGAAGTGCTAATAGAATCCTTCTGGTCCTGTTCACTTGATGACAGCAGTGAGGGAAGGGAAGCTGTGTAAAAGTCCCGGAGTCTCCTGAGCTGCCAGCTCTCCACTGCCTCTGCAGGCTGTGCCCACTTCAGTTTTATTCAGGCAGAAAACGCTCAGCCTCGACAACAAATACAGAGCTGGATGTTAGAATATTTCCCTTCTGTGAATTCCTCACGAGAAAGTAATATATGAGCTAATCTTAGGCAAGAGGGACATTGTAAGTTTCCAGTGATAGTAGGACTGAGAAGTATAAAGCCGTTTTTATTACTTTATTCTGCACATTAATTTTTCAATGGAATGCAGGCATAAACAATGCTGTTCTTAAGTACATTACAGAGCTGTCAGGCTTTGACAATTTAAATGAATGAGGCTTCAAAACGTATTATGGCAAAAAAAGATTAAATGTCTCGTTGAAACACACATGAAGTGAAAATGAAATCCATCAGCAAAATGAAATTATTTTAAAACTTCCTAGAATTAAATCGAAAACAAAGGCCTCTCTCACCAGGTATGTGATACCACGGTGGGTGAGATTTTATCTGAGTGCAGCTTTAACTTTCAACTGACTTCAAACAACAAATAATTTACTGCTGTTGGATCTTAATAGCCTCAGCACTTTGTGAAACAAGATGATATGACAGTCTTCATTTTACACGTACAGAGCAGCGTTTTAGAGGCTTAAGTGGGGGGCAAGCAACAAGTAAGTGATGGAATTGCCAACCAAAGCGACATCAGGTCTCCTGGTTGTCCTATTTCCTGCCAGAAACCCTCCGTGTGACGCTGTCGTCTGTAGACCTTTTTCCATACAGCTTACTTGGGCTAAAGGCCATTTTCAGACTTTATTTCTGTTCACAAAGCAGCCTATTTTAAGAGTTTCTTATAAGCCACAAGTAGCCACAGTACAGTCGTTAATCTAAGAAGGCAAAATTAATACTATGGAGTTCTTTAAAGCTTCTTGGCCAGACTTAGCGTTGTAATAAGAAATAATTTCTTTGATGATAGTATTGCCTCTATTTAATATGAGTACAGCTCCTTAGAGCTGAATATGGGCTTGACTCTGCCTCAGGCCGAGCTCCTCTGTTACTGCTGGCATGCTTGTCCCCTAAAAAGTAACAGAAATGTTAAGATTGGTCTAAATGGGGGGTTGAATAGGAATGTCAGGTGTGGGAACACCGGGAGGAGCAAATGGCTGTTGAAGGGTAGAAGAATGGCATTTGATGATGGCATCTGGACTAGCAGGTCGTCAGGACTGCGGCATGAATCTATCTGCATAGAGCCTGTGAGCAGCCAGAGGCCTCAGAGGTGGATGATCTCTCCAGAGAGTGAAGCATCACTCTCAGCTGCTATGACAGCAAAAAGCCAGTACATGGAAGAATTGAGGCCTGAGAATGAACATTCCTTGTCCTCCAGCACATCCTGAGATGAGGCAAGAGCCCTGGACAGAAGCACTTTGGCACCTAAAGGTACTACCTGGACACTACGTGCTGATTCTGAGCATGAGAATAGGATTTAAATCAGCTTTGTTATAATTGTTTTTTGTCCATCTTCTCAGGTTGCATGAGCAGGTGTGCAGTGCTGCAGCATCGTGCCATCATTTCCCATGTGACATCCTCGTTGCCAGTGTTCCAGGCCACCAAAAGAGATGAAGGTTTGCATTTTTATGCAGCAGAGTATACATTTCACTTCCAAGAAAAAAAAAAAAAAGCTCTGAGCCAAGAGCAGGATGCTTTTAACACACTGATTTCACACCTTTTCCAAACCTCTTACTTTTACAACTTTGCAAACATGCTTTAGTCAAAATTCATGCACGGCCCCATTAAGGTCAACCAGTTGTTTCTCATTCAGACACCGACTTAGCCCGTGCTGGCTTGTGCAAGCACCGTGGCCTAACTGCTGGCTACAAGGAGAGGGGTGGCAAGCAGGGGAGGAAATCCCTCCCTAGGATAGTTGTCGGAGGCAGCGCCTGCTCCCAGCACCGCTTGGGGAAGCCTTAATGAAAAGCAGCTCATCAGCACTTACGTAACCTAATGATAATCCGGCTCAGGCCAGGCAATACTTAAAGCCACAGCGTCTCTCTGCCGTGACCTATTTTATGCTCGATGCAAGGGCAAAAGTATGTGGTTTGTAACTTTGCTGGGTCCTTTACCGCAGAGTTATTGCCCGTCAGTAGAAGAGCCCCCCGCGCACGTTTCTTCTGCTTTCCTGCCTGCAAAAGCAGCCGATTCAGATTTGTCAGTGGCTTTTTATGGTATTGGCTCCAAGCACAGGCACAGCAGAGAGCAAATTGTAAACAATTAAAAGGAAAACATTTAATGTCCTGCAGGAAACTCGGCGTACTTGAATTTCAGCCTCAGAAGCTGCAGAGGGTCTGGGGGTATGTTGCAAAGTACTTCTAATGCCATGCTCAACCACACAGAAAGCTTTTGTGTTTTTATTAGACCTCAGAGAACAAAAATGTATGCTTCCATATTCCAGGGTCATATTTACATTTGACTTAAGAAATTCATTAAGATGGCACTGGCATAACTCAAACTGGTATGACTGGCCAACCCCCCTGGAATAATTTTTGGGTTTACCTCTCAATCTGCAGAAGCATCAACAGGAGATTAAACGCAGACATGTCAATTCAGATCTCAGCATTTAATCTGACCACAGATGGTGTCAAAAGAGGGACAGCCATGCAAAATAGCAGCAGATTTTTTTTTCCTAAACAATTGCTTTTTTGTTTGATAAAGATTGAGAACAAGCGGCCAAACTTGAAATCTCAGTTTCCTATGGCTCCTCTCCTAGAGAGCTTTGAAGCATTATTAATGGACTGATTCCTGTTAATGATTAATAATGTGTTTATATTTATGTACTTAACTAAAGTTATTAGTGTTGCTATTATTAATTCCTATCTTTCATAGGACAAATATTTCATTCCTTCTAACACTGGTTGAGCTAATGGCACAGCTGGTTGCAAACACGAGGTTGTAGTGTTGTGCTAACTGTAAGAAATGCTGCCTGTTACACATACAGTGTCCTCATTTTGGCGTGACACTTAGGTTTATGTGAAACCCTGTTGCTTTCAAATCACTGATGCCAAAGCTTAGTATTCACTGACACAAGGAACACCAGGTGCTACCACACATGGTACATAGTGCCGACGGATCCCCAGAGCAGATCACAGGGATCTGCTGGTCTCTTTCAGGTTGAAAAAGTTGCTTGAGCTTTGTTTTTACTGATTTGTAATACGCAGCATTAGACAGTTTAAGATCAGAAGGTAAATTAATTTTTTTAATATTTACAAAACTTCAAGATGGTAGAAACATCTCATGATATTTAAAAGGGATAATAGTAATTTCTTAAATGCTAGTCATAGTGTTTGTTGGCTTTTGAAACTTCTTCCTGTGGAGCCTGCAACCAAAACACTGCTGCATTGTACTACCATTTAAGAAATAGAAAGTGGAACTAAGTGTAGATTATTGAAATGATGTGGCTGATTATAAACTCTAAAGGGAAATCATATAACCTCATTTCCTCATCTCATATGAGCAACAGGCTAAAAAAAGGGGTGGGAAAATGTTTTTTGTTTTGGTCATTTCAAGTGTTACTAGTCACGGAAGTCAAACATACTTTTAAATGCATTTAAATACACTTCAGAGTCCCTTAAAGTGGACTCATTAGATGTGAAGGAGTTGGTTCTAGATGA
This sequence comes from Colius striatus, assembly GCF_028858725.1. NCBI lineage: Eukaryota > Metazoa > Chordata > Aves > Coliiformes > Coliidae > Colius > Colius striatus. The sequence continues at coordinate 46,219,010 of NC_084760.1, read as the reverse complement.
CAAAGGGGTAAGGGTTAAGCAGCTCCTGCACAGCTCTTGCATAGGGCCAGATGGTGTCACATGGGTGCCTGTGTTTGCCTGTACCTGTCACTCAGCCCTCCTTGCAATGCACTTGGCTGATTGGATAATACTGAATATAGGAGAAAGAATTTTCTCGTTCTTTCCTGATGGATTTTTGTTGTTGTTATTGGCTGTTAGGTGGCCTGTGTAAAAAAAAGTTGATTGTTTCAGTCTTTTGGTAAGTGGAATGATAACTCCCATCAGAGTTGGTGTAACTTGTCCTTTTTTGGCAATTGTGCCAGAGAGACAGAGTGCTGAACAGGGAATAAAGCAGAGCCTTATGGAATAAAGCAAACCCTATGGAGATGATCTCACTGAGAACCCCCTCTATTTACTCACCGGTGCTTAGAGACTGCCAGTTTTATTCAGATATCTACTCCATCTGTGAAATACTTTTCCTTAACCTACTTTTAATGCCTTTGAAGTATCATCTGCTTCACTAGTTTGAAGAGCACTAAAGCCCTCATGCAGCCAATAGGCACTTAAGTGCTTACTTTGAAACCAGAGTAGTTCAGTGAGGCACACAAAACCTGCTGCTATCAGACAGACCTGTCAGCCCTTCTTCACTCTGTAGCTTCCAACAGCACACAACACCAGATTCTTGCTCCTACGCCTCAAATCCATCTTCTCCCTCTCAATGCATGAGCAGCAATGTGTCCTTGTGGGCAAGCAGGCCAACAGCATCCTGGGATGTATCAAGAAGAGTGTGGGCAGCAGGTCAAGGGAGATTCTCCTCCCCCTCTCCTCTGCCCTGGTGAGGCCTCATCTGCAGTCCTGTGTCCAGTTCTGGGATCCTCAGCTCCAGAGAGACTGCTCAAGAGAACTACTGGAGAGAGGCCAGTGCAGGGCTACCAAGATGCTGAGGGGACTGGAACATCTGTGTGAGGAGGAAAGGCTGCGAGAAGAGAAGGCTGAGGTGGGACCTCATCAGTGCTGAGAAATCCCTAAAGGGTGGATGTGGAGAGGCTGAGGCCAGTGTTTGTTGTGTGATGGCCAGTGCCAGGACAAGGGGTAACGGGCACAAGCTGGAACCCAGCAAGTGCCAGTGGCACAGGAGGAGAAACTTGTTTGGTGTTGAGGTGAGGGAGCCCTGGCCCAGGCTGCCCAGGGAGGGTGTAGAGGCTCCTTCTCGGGAGGTTTCCAAAGCCACCTGGACACATTCCTGTGCCCTGTGATGGAGGGGAACCTGCTTTAGCAGAGGGTTGGGCTGGATGAGCTCTGCAGGGCCCTGACAAACCCCTCCATTTTGGCATTCTGTGATTAGGAAAATAGTGTTGATACTACCACAGCAGCTTCTCTTCTAATTGGGGATCTTGAATCACTGTGGGTACCACTACCGTCCCTCCCACCAGTGATGCTGACACCCCCACAGCAATTACCAAGTTCCTCTTCTATCTCTCCCTGTTAATAGAGGTTTAACACAGAATCTTCCCCATTGCCTGTTTTACTGCACCATGAAGTATGAGGTAGAAGAAAAAAGGAGAGTTTTAGCCAAAAAACTTCATTGGCCTTATCTATGAGCATCCTGGGCATCTTGTTACCCTCACAAAGTGCCTCAGCCTGCCTGGGGTCTTCTCAGCTCTTGGTCTCCATGAAATCTTCTGCAGTTAATTAGGTCCTGAGTTGTATGAGAGACCCCTGCAGAGGCAGATGCATTAACCTGGATAACAGATGCACTAGAAGTGATTAGAAATGCAAGAAAAACCAGGAGAAGCAGTCAAGTAGAGAAGAAAGGGATAAAGGTGGTGCTTCAGGAGTACAAAACCACAAGATAAACAGGAAGCAGTATTTGTAGTTAAAGGGGTGAGTTCTTTGTCAATTCAAATCAACAAAGTGCAAAGGGAGGATGGATCCCCTTTGTCACAATCTGAAATTTATAGGTCATGAACAAACTTTTCTCCATTTTGTCCTCCGTGGTTAGTGCAGAAGAACGAAAAGTCATTGAATATTAAATGTTGGGTTTTCTTTCACCATTTGTATATATTTAGTAACTGTTGTTGGTCAACTGCTGTGGCTGGAAGCAAGAAAGGAAATGGAGCAGAGCAAGGGCAGAGAAAATTTGAAAGCAATTCCAGCATCAGACATGGGTAGCTCTGATTCTGTTGCTGCAGATGCCTCCTCATACTGATAACTGTAACCCCTTCCACTGCTCTGAAGATGACACAAAATTGTGGCAATGGATCACCAACGTTGATAAAACTTGGACATGCTGCAGTTTCTGTTCATGGAAGGTACAGTGTGGGGGTTAAAATTGTGATAATCTACCTAGGAGAGGTTATCCTTATTCCGTGGTGGAATAAGGAATTGTGATGGAGCTTGAACATATAAATCACCCGAGACATGGGCATGGAGAATAGAACAATCAAGGGTTAAAGTGAATGTAAAATCCCAGAATATAGCAGTAACTGGAAATCAGATATGAAACATCTTTAGGTCATGGAATCATAGGATCACAGAATGGTAAGGGTTGGAAGGGACCTTTAGAGATCATCCAGTCCAACTCCCTGCTGAATGCCTTTCTTCTTTTGAATTCAGCAGTCCTTGCTGAGAGAAACCCATTGGTGTAGCAATACAAGACTCCTTTGTGGCAACAAAGCAGCAGGGTGCCCCACTGCTGCACCACAGGAAATAGTTGTATTGGTGGCAAAGTCCAACAAAAATGTAGTCCCTAAGTAAAGGAAATACTTCTAGTGGGGACTCACAGCTGGGTTGGGTGTCATGGTATACAACTCTGTGAGTGGCCTAAGTGATAGTGTATTATGAGCTGAAAGTTTTTCACTCCTTTGGTATAAAAACTCAAACCTAGAATGGCCTAAATTAGGAGGTGCCATGCATCGTGTTGTATGACAGTGAACGTCAAATTTAGGAATCAAGCAAAAATGTAATGAACTCATATTGGGATCATAAGGACCAAAAGCAAAATAAATGTGTATTTATTAAATTTTTTACAATAAAAAGGATTACAACTGAGGAATATTTTAAAACATTGCTACAGCTTGTTGCCAAATGCAAATGTTTGTGGTTGAGACTACTGATAGTAGGCTTTCTCACTAATGGCCTCTTACCACAAAAACACCCATCACCATAAACATATATTATGTAAAAAACGATGTCCAGGTTGATTTAAGTTCCAATCCTGGAAGTGAAACGAGACCACATTATTAAGAGATGTGAGCTAAGGTATTACGCATACAAAAAGAAATTGACTGCCAGAAAATGTATGTCTGGGCATGCTGCACTCACATGACCCCAAATGATTTACCAGTCACTACGGTTAGTCAATATTAAAGCTCAAGAGTTTAGCAATGGTGTAGTGACAGATTTAGAATTTCACTCTGAAAACAGAATTAAATAGGCCCTACTAAACACAGTCTGGAAGATCTTGTGGTCCTGCTGAGAGAATAAGTACTTGTATGTGGCATCAACTAGTAGTTAATGATTCTTGGATACCAGACATGGGAGATGGGTGTTTGATATATGTGGTTTCTCTGTAGTTTCCCTACCTTCTTTGCTCAAATAGCTGACCCCCTCGGAGCAAAATGTGTGTGTAATGTCTCTAATGCAGATACAGAGGTAAAACGTGCAGTATTCACCCTCTGGTACAGTCAAGACCATATAGTATGGGATCCCTCGAGTAAACTTAGTACTGCGTTGCAAGGCATACAGTGAGGAGCTGAAGCATTAGCAAACTGATAGTCAGCAAGAAATTTTTCTGTGAAGTCAGTTGAAGTTAGCTCAGCATCCTGTAACGGTCCTATTTGGGCCTGAAGGCCAGCTTTTGTTCTCCTCGTCTCATAATGAAGTAGCATTGATTTGCCCACACCGCTTAATGCTGTTAGGAGGATCATGCTCCTTGCCACAAGCAGCTCTGAATCTCCTCCAGTTCTGCATTACCCTGTTTGAGGCAGGATTAGAGCCTGGCAGCTGTGAATTGCCACAAAGATGCTATATATAATTCCTCCACATACTGTCTTTGTGTAAACCAAGAATTTGCTTGCTTGTTTTCTATCAGATTGCTTACAGAGCAGAGCTCCTCACAGATCTGTCTACAATTATATGCTTGTCCTTTCCCTGAAAGATGTAGCTGAAGAATAGGTTTTTCTCCCAGTGCACATTCCACTGCAGTTATCGCCAATGTTACCTGCCATTGTGTTGCTGCTGGTTTGATTTGCATCAGTTCCTTTGGAAAATGCCTGGGTTTTCTTTTGATGCTGCCAAAGTGGGCCTCACCTGCAAGTCCTTCGGTCTTTACTGCACCTCTCCCAATCAGGCTTTTAATAAATACATTGCAAACTAGACATACCGCAGAAAGTTAAATAACAATACTGTTAGCCTGGTAATGTAGAGGAAAAACAACTCCAGCTGAGCCCCCCTGCAGTGCTGCCTCCGGTTCTGGGCACCAACAGCATAAGGACACGGAGCTGCTGGAGCAAGTCCAGAGGAGGCCACAGAGATGATGCGAGGGCTGGAGCCCCTCTGCTGTGGAGACAGACTGAGAGAGTTGGGGGTGTTCAGCCTGGAGAAGAGAAGGCTCCAGGGTGACCTTCCAGCAGCCTCCAGTCCCTAAAGGGCTGACAAGAAAGGCCGAGAGGGACATTGTGCAAGGGCCTGGAGGGACAGGACAAGGGGGCATGGCTCCAAACTGACAGAGGGGAGACTGCAATGAGCTCTTGGGAAGAAGTTCTTCCAAGCTGTGAGGGTGGTGAGGCCCTGGCACAGGTTGCCCAGAGAGGCTGTGGCTGCCCCATCCCTGTCAGTGTTCAAGGGCAGGTTGGATGGGGCTTGGAGAAGCCTGGTCTGGTGGAAGATGTCCGTGCCCATGGCAGGGGTGATGGAACAAGATGTGCTCTGAGGTCCTTTCCAACCCAAACCATTCTGGGATTCGATGATTTCTACTTTTTGTTTCTAGTGTCCTAAGAGATTTTTGAGGCAGGACTCCAGCTCCCTGACTTCAGGAGAGCAAGTGCAATATTGCAATGCAAGTGTGCAGGTGAGCTGTCATGGGACCAAGACAAAGAGAAGGATGAGGAAGTGCCCATTTGGAAAGAGGAAAGAAGAGACCTCAGTGTTGGAAAGAAACCTCACAATTCTATATTGAAGGTGAATAACTGCAACAATGAGAAAGGTGGAGAAGTCAGATTGGAACCATGGGAATAAGGAGAAGTAGTAGGGAGAGGAGAAACTGGAGATCATGTCTTCCTTTAAAAGTAGAAGCTCTATGTGATTTGGGGTAGCTGTGCTTGCTCAAATCCATTCCATCTCATTTTAGCAATCACTGCAGCACCCAGGCTTCCTACAAAGGTTGCCATATCCACCTTCAACTTCACCAGCCCCTGGGCAAGCTGCTGGCTTGGGAATTATCTTAGCTTTTCCCAGGTGTTCACAGGAAACCCTGTGCAGCCAGGTGTCTCATTTCCACCCCACCTCCAGGGGATGCCAATCCCTATGTCAATTCCTCGAAGTCACATACCTCAGTCTGCAAACTGGTGGCAACTGTATTTCTCTTCTGTAGCCATGTTGTTGTAAGGATGGATTTGGAAATGACTGGGAGGCATTTGGTTGCCATGTTGGTAGAGCCATGAAGGAGGACAGAAGAAAAAGAGAGAGGAGAAAAGAAAGAATGAGAAATCAGAATAATTAAAGATCAGTCAGAAAAGAACTGCATCTCATGGAGAGTATTTTAAAAGAGCAGAGGGATGAAAACCAGTCTGAAGAAAACACATAAAATGAGGAAAATTGCAACAACAAAGAAGTGTAGAATATGAAGAGAAAAAGAAGGAAAGCTCACAGGGACCATAAAGTGATTTTTTATTTTTATGGAGACTTTCCACTTCTTTATTCAATTTTTTTAATTCAAGTTTTATTAGTGGTTTTGGCTCTGCCCTTGCAAACAAATCAGGCAGCACTACCAACAGCAGCTTGGGAGGAGGTGAGATGCTTTTAGAAGTCACACATCATCGTCTTTCTCTTTCTGAAATGCTGGCTGAGTTAACCCTACTGCTGGAAGGATCTGCCAAGAGGCCATGGATGTTGTCAAATTACTTCTTCGAAAGCATAGGCTCAAAATGAGTTAGGCTCATTTTGCAGAGGAAATTTCCTCTTGCTGAAGAGGCAAGTACTCTAAGAAAAGGCTGATACACTTCCTTTACTGATATGACACCTCCTTGTGGGAAAGTGCATGTGGCTATCACGTTGGCTACAAAGTAAAAATTAATTATAGTTGCACTCAACGATCTTACAGGTCTTTTCCAACCTAAATGATTGTATAAATAGACTATGAAATAGCATATAATATACAGATGGTAAAACCAGCACTATAGAGTCCTTATGTCAAATATTTATTTGCCCCAAAGTTTTGTGCAACCATTGAAATCAACCTGAAAAACACAATTTGGCACAACTGGGGAACTTCCAGTGCTAGAGAGTTCTTCCAGAGGATATCACCTAAATTTTGAGTACAAGTCTTGAGTCTTCAGGATTTTGCCATGCCCATTTCCACCTGGATATGTGCTGGAAGAGAGGAGAAGAGATTCTTCGTGTTTCGCCTGGCAAAGATCTTTCCTGGCTTGAGAGTGGGGCAGAGAGGAACCTCCTGAGGTTCAGAAAGGGCAAGTGCAGAGTCCTGCACCTGGGGAGGAACAAGCCCCAGCACCAGGACAGGCTGGGGGTGACCTGCTGGAGAGCAGCTCTGCAGAGAGGGACCTGGGAGTGCTGGTGGGCTGCAAATAAACATGAGCAGCAATGTGCCCTTGTGGACAAGAAGGCCAATGGCGTCCTGGGGGGCACGAAGAGAGAGTGGGCAGCAGGTGGAGGGAGATTTTCCTCCCCTTTGCCCTGGTGACGCCTCATCTAGAGAGAGGCCAGCACAGGGCTACCAAGATACTGAGGGGACTGGAATATCTCTGTGAGGAGGAAAGGCTGTGGGACCTGGGGCTGTTCAGCCTGGAGAAGAGAAGGCTGAGGGGCAATCTCATTAACACTTATAAAGGGTATGTCAAAAGGATGGGGCAACACTTTTTTTCTGTTATCTCCAGTGACAGAACAAGGGGTAATGGACAAAAGCTGGAACATAAAAAGTTCCACTTAAACATAAGGAAAAACTACTTTACTGTAAGGGTGAGGGAGCCCTGGCCCAGGCTGCCCAGGGAGGGTGTGGAGTCTCCTTCTTGGGAGGTTTCCAAACCCACCTGTACATGTTTCTGTGCCCCCTGATTGAGAAGAACTTTCTTTAGCAGGGGGATTGGACTACGTGATCTCTTGAGGTACCTTCCAAACCCCACTATTCTGTGATTCTGTGTAAGGAGGGCAGAGATAGTCCTGGGAGAAGCCTAGTGGTATTTTCTTGCTATGAGGAGCTGAGGAATTTGTTCATAGATTAGGCAGGTTTTGTGTTGGAAGGACACAGCTGGGGATTGGAACTGTGGACACAGCTACACCGCAGTTGCAAAAAAATCTGAGAAAGTCACTGAACTGTGTCTCTCTCCTCCCTGATAGAACCAAGGATAACAATGCTTCCCAAAGTACCAGATTACAGGGTTTAATTTCTATTTGCATAGTACTTTAAGATCCTGGCATCAAAATATTACTCCTTAGCTTAGTGAAGCAACTTTTCTCTCTGTCAGGATTTCTTCCCAGCACGTCTCATGTTCTTTTTTGTTGCTTTCTTAGGTTTTTTTGACTCTGCCTCCCTATTCCCTTAGAGGTTTGGTTTCTCATCTTTGTACTTGATCTTCTACATCAGAGAACTACTGCTGCTACAGCCACGCAGCTCTCTCTGCCCATGTGGATGACAAATTAATCTAACATTTCACGTCAGAGAAATACTTATTATGTCTTCTATCCCTTTTGTTCTTGTCGTCGTGGCGCTTCTTGAATTGTGCAGCCTGTCCTCCCCGGGGAAGCTCTGCATTCTTCCCAGAGAGACCACAGCAAGTCCAAGGACAGTGAAAAATGGAATATTATTTTCTTGCTGGCTTAGTGATTTTCATTTAGGATTCAGCAAATGCAGAGCCATCTGCTATGTATGAAATATCCAATAATAGTTCTCCAGTTGCTGAATTCTGAGTGGAAACAAGCCAGCAAGGGAGGCAGAGAGCCTGGCTTGCCTCAATCCTCCTCTGTGAGTGTATACAGGAGAACTGCCTCAATGTCTTTGCCATCTGATCGTAGCAATATTTCCAAATATACAGGTAACTTCAAGATGGAACTGGAGGTCAGAGGAAGAGGACATTCAATCCTCTCTCTCTTGGTGATCCTACGTATTGCTTTTCTTTGTTTAATGGGTGTGTGGTGACACTGTGCCTTATGAAACATAAAATAACAATGTTTTCTCCTGGAAGGTCTGATCCTCTCCCACCAAAACCAGTAGGACCTTAATCAAGGATAATGTCACTGGGAACAGTTTCAGGAGCTAAAATATTATCCCTAAGATCCAAGTCAATGGATGATAAGTGAAAAGAGATATAGAAATCTTGGCAGCAGGCGGCTTACTGTATAAAAGCTACTTTCAGCTTTTCATGCCCAAATCTGCTTTGTTTCCCTGCAGACACACAGCATTTTGGGTGCTCCTCCCAACACAGCTCTTCTGCTACTTTTGTTGAGCTTTTGCTGAAATTCCTTAATCTTCCCTCCTTTCCTGGAGTTAATGCTGTGTTATCTACCAAATTAGCTAACAGTACTGACTTCAGTTGTTGGTTTTAGAGCTGTTGGGCTGCACAATTAAGTGGGGTTGATTCAAAGTTTTGCCAGTGCCACTGTCTTGGACCACTGCCTGTCACCAGTGCTGCTGGGCAGACCTTACCTGGACTGAGGACAGTCCCACTGATATATTTAAATTGATGCAAATATCGTATTAGCAAAGAATGGTGTCAATCATGGCTTGTAATGAGTGCAGTTTGTGAGTATTTCAAAAGAGGTCTGCTAGAGGCTGTTACAAGAAGCAAGGACTCAGCTGAGACAAATCCATCCCTAGGACATCTTAGATCCATAGAACAGCCCAAGCTGGAAGGAACTTGGAAAGATCATCTGAATGGCATTATCTAGCACCCTGTCCACTTGAGTCTTGAAAACCTCCAGCAATGGAGACTCCACCATGTCCCTGGGGAGGTTGTTGCAGTACTTGACAGTGCTCACTGTAAAAAATATCATTCTTTCCTACTTATTTTCTTCCTTTTCTTATTTTTAATGGCAATTGTAATGACAAATGAAATTCTTTAGGTGCTGCTCTGGCTTCTGCAGCTCCATGGGGAGAGCTGGGCTTTGCAACAGATTGTTTCCCTGCACAACCATGAATTTCACTGATTTCTGTAGATGAAAGGGTGGCTGTAATAAATCATAGGTGCAAGCTGAGAAATAGGAGGACTTCAGCTCCACATGAGTGCTGTGCTGCTGGGACTGTGCCTTCCAGGGCTGCACCTGGCAGAGGGGAACAGTGGCCTGCAATCGTCACCTGGTAAAGGATAACCCTTAATTTCATAGCCAGCCTCGTCAGAATTAACAAAAGCAGGAGAGGCAAAATGCAACAGTTTCCATCTGGTCCTCTCTGCAGGACTGATGTACAGGGAAGGAGATGCTCTGCAGGTAAGGTGATGCTCTGTAGGTAACTACAGGAAAGGCAAAGCATGAAAAATCTTCCTGGATTACCCATAAATGTAAATATTGTTTAAAAATCCCGGAAGTTTAGTTGGAGGCAAGTGAGCACACATGCACTTGTACACCCTCTCCATTGGCTGTGAGAGGAGGGATGATTAGGTGAGAGAGGATATAGTGACCTGTGGGGAGGTAGAGGAGGAGGAGTCCCCCACGGAAACACCCTGCCTGCACTCCATGGCATGCCAAGTCCCCTAGAAAGGCAAACTGGGGGCTGCCTTGCTTAAAAGGCAAGCAGCACGGGCACTTCCAGGTCCGATTCCCTTGAGATATGCAGCCCTGTCAAGGCATTTGCCCTATGAAAAGCTCCAATGTCAGGTTGCCTCTGTTAGGGAATGGGCAACACTTCCTCCCAAACTGGGCATCACAACCCCGATAGGACTTCTCCCATGACACTGAAGGGTATTATCTCTTTAGATAGTGTAAAAATAGTCTAGGGAGGTTGGAGAATGACAGCCAGGAACGAACACAGCAGTGACAACTTTGTGCCAGCCTTTTTCCCATCATCTAACCACAGAATGGTTTGGTCAAGGTCATCTAGTCCAGCCTCTCTGCCATGGTCAGAGGCACCTTCAACAGGATCAGGTTGCTCAGAGCCCTATCCCATCTGTCCTTGAACACTGACAGGAATGGGGCAGCCACAGCCTCTCTGGGCAACCTGTGCCAGGGCCTCACCACCCTCATTGTAAACCTGTTGGGTTGTCCAGCCCTGACCCAGGCTACCCAGGGCCATGGTGGAGTCTTCATCCCTGGAAGGTTTCCAAAGCCATGTAGCTGTGGCTGAGGGACATGGGTGGCAGTGGCAGTGCTAGGGGAATGGTAGGGCTCAAGGGGCTTCAAGGGCTCTTCTAACCTCAACGATTCTGTCTTTCTATGAAAAATAAATTGTGAAATGTCCTAATTTCTATTAGGATCTAGGCATGGATTATCAAAATGTCAGATAATGGTACAACCACCTCATACCATCCTCCAGTAAGCAGCATCACCATGTTTGCAGATAAATGAAGCTGTTTCATTAATCACTACTGCCTGGGCCAGAAAACCTGTTGAAAATCACTCATGGAATGGAAAAAGGAACATCCCGCAGGTTTGAAACACCCTGTACAATCCCCCGATTTTAGATTTTCCCTTTGAATGGAGTAGTTTTTCTTTCAGTCTCCGTAGATACCATCATGCTGAGTATAATAATGAGATAAGCAGCCTCAGATGCTGTTAAACAACAGATGAAAAATGAAGCACTGAAAACGTCAGGCATGTGGTATTCTGAGTTATGTGACCTATGGGAGAGTGACAAGAAAATCCAGGAATTTTATTCTAAATAGGAAATCGTGTGGCTATGAATGAATCTTTGTGCCACTAACAAACCCCATGGCCAGAGCTTGGCGGGTGTTTTAGGGGGTTGCTGATGCAGTCAGGGCAGTAAAAACTCTGCTCATTTTTATGGTTGTGCAATTAGAAAGGTAAATGTGTGAGAGAAAACACTTTATCCCAAGAAAATTCCCTGTCACAGAGACGTGCTGAAGCACTTGCATCACAGGTGCGAAAAGTCAGTCGCCATCAGGAAGGCTGATGTATGTGTGAGGAAGTGTGTCAAGAGATGAGTTTTCTTCTTGTTTGGGATAATGTGGCAAGTGTATCTTTCTATTAAAATCCCATTAATCCACTACTGCCCAGCAAAGGTGCCTGTGTGGGGAGTGGGGGTGGCAGCTTTTTGGTGCAGCCATGCATTTTGGGACTAACCTTTCCACAGGAACCAGGCCCAAGGCAAGCAAAGCCCCTCAGGAGCTCAGGGGAACACTCAGACCCCACCAAATTTCTGCCATCCTCATGACAGTGCTCACAACACTCTGTCCATGCTCAGAACCCCCTATTTGGAGTTCCAAAGACATTTGTTTCGTTGACTGGTCACTATTTTCCTGACTCCTGCACAGCTACAGACCTCCTGTCCTTTTGCACCAGGTGCCAAATCACACCCACCGTGTTTTGCACCTTTCTGCAATATGTCATGGCACAAGGGAAACCAAATCATGGAATCATAGAATTATTTGGGTTGGAAAAGACTTTCAAGTTTCTCAAGTCTAACCATTCCCCCACCACTGCTACAGTCACCACAAACCCATGATCCTCAGTCCCAAAGCTACACAGCTTTGGAATCCCTCCAGGGATGGGTACTCAACCATGGCCCTGGGCAGCCCATGCCAGAGCTGGACAACCCTTTGGGGAAGAAATTGCTCCTCATCACCAATGTAAACCTCCGCTGGCACAAAGTGAGGTCATTTCCTCTTGTCCTAGCATTTGTTACTTGTAAGAAGAAACCAACCCCCACCTCACTACAACCTCCTGTCAGGGAGTTGCCAAGAGAGAGAAAGTCTCCCCTCAGGCTCCTCTTCTCCAGGCTGAACACCCCCAGGGCCTTCAGGCCCTCCCCAGCACACTTGTGCTCCAGCCCCTTCCCAAATGTCATTGTCCTTCTTTGGAGACGTTCCAGAAGCTCTGGAGAAAAATCTGCTGCGTTCCCCACAGGACATGTCCCTGCAGTGGATTTTGGTCCTGACTTCACCATTTTCTACTCCTCTGAAGGACTGGAAGCAGTTCACAGAAGATGGTGGAATGGGTTCTTTGGGAGTCTATGGCTGCAATGGGCACAGGACCCCATTTTCCACTGAAATCATTGCAAGTTTGGCTTGTACCATGCAGCAAGAGCTCAGATTTCCTCAATTCATCTCCTGGCTCTTCATCATGCCTGTCACCAAGCCTTGGGAGATGAAGCAAAGCTTTCCTGGGCAAACTGGCAATGATGGAAACTGGTGTGAATCGCTGAAGATCCCTGATTTCCTCAGCCAGCGGACCTGACCAAGGCTTCACTCTCACCACGTCGTGTTGAAAGGGGGATAATTTTATTTACCTTTCTTCTAAGGATATGGCAAGGGCGAGTGGTTTTGAATCTTGCTTTGGAGAGCAAATTGTGAAGTGTCACTGTCCATGAATTCCCCCAAAATACAGCCCCTTCTAACAGTAAATTTAAAAGGAGAATTAAATGTGAAAAGGCACCACTCCCACTATTAATTTCTTCACTGCGCTGTTCCCTCTCCTCTTTTATTCTGCCTCATTTTTAGTCCCTTGCCAACAGATCCTTGGCAGCTCTCATAAAAGCAATTATCATCTTTAGTAAAGTTTTTGCAGCATTTTTTTTTTCTTCATGCTGGAACTGAATTTTCTCTGTAATGTCATTCTGTCAGTCCCAAACTTCACCGGCTGCACTGTACCTCCTGCTCAAGCTTTTCTGCCACGTGCCCTCCCTTTGCATTTCTGGGGTTGATCAAAGAGCTTTTCTCTTTTGCTACAGAAGATGCTCAACCCCACGCAGCTCTGAGATGCTTTTGATTGACCAGGACTTGGAAGCAGCCCAAGGCATCACTCTGAGTGAAATTAAAAATACCCCCCTTTTCCACGGTCTGGAGAAATGTATGTGCTTGAAGGGCAGGAGCTGCACCTCCAGGAGATGCTTTCAATAACCTCTATTCTATTTTGGCCAAGGTTGTATCTGAGGAAGGAACAGAGAGCCTCATGCTTTAAAGAAGCTGTCCTGATAAATGGTCCGGATCAGACTTGTAGATCTGAATTTCTCCAGTTGGGGAAGTTCAGAATTGGAGCCAAATTGGCAATTTTGATTTAAATCCTCTCTTTTTGCTTTAATTACATTTCCTGTTGGCTTCTTCTCTCATTCTAGACAGCATGCGGGGTGACTCTGGGACAAGCAGACTATTACACAGCTCTGATTTCCTTGGCCTGAAGGATGCTATTTTTCAGCTCATCTCATTAAATAGCTGCTGTTCAGGGGCTGGGGAAAGCTGACGTTGCCCTGCCGTGGGACTGCTGCCCTGGATGTCCCACCAGCATCCATCAGGAGCAACCTCCCCTCTCCCTACCCAGTGCTGACATCTGCTGAGCAGGTGAAATAAATGGGAGGGATTTGACCCTGGGGTCTAAACTATGAATGTTTCTACCCAAACAAGTCAACCTGTGCTTCATCTACCATCATCCAAGAGCTGAGCAGTGGTGTCTGCAACGTCCTGTCCAGCCATATGTACTCATCTAGATGGGGTTTTCTCTGCTACTCATCTCTGATCCCATTCAAACACATCCAGCTCTACCCTTTAATGCCTTTGTGCTGTAACATGGTATATTCAAGGGTCTCAAGAGGCATCGTGGGCCGCAGAAATTATCTGGAAGCTGGAACTCTTCTATGAAGTCAGGCTGAGAGTTGGGGGTGTTCAGCATGGAGAAGAGAAGGCTTCGGGGAGACCTTCCAGCAGTCTCTAGTCCCTAAAGGGGCTGACTTTGTCCAAGGGCCTGGAGGGACAGGACAAGGGGAAATGGCTCCAAACTGACAGAGAGGAGGCTGAGAGGAGACCTTGAGAATATTTTCCCTGTGAGGGTGGTGAGGCCCTGGCACAGTTTGCTGTGGGTGCCCCATCCCTGGAAGCATTAAAGGGCAGGTTGGATGGGACTTAAGATAAACCTGATCTGGTGGAAGGGGCAGGGGGCTTGGACTAGATGATTTTTGAAGGTCTCTTCCAACCCAGACCATTCTGTGATTTGATGATTCTAAGTGCAGCAGATGCTCTCAATCAGCTTCTCCTCCTGACTCCTTTGCTCACCTTTGCTCTAGAAGCTACTGCAGAAAAAGAGTTTTCCCCAGCACACACCTTCGGGAAGTTGTGTTTGGTGTGTACATTGGTGGTATCAGGCACTTGCCAGTGGCAATCCTGGATTTTCACACCTTGCCCCCAAAATTTTGCATTAAGGACTGAGAATATGACACCCCTTTGTGGCCCATCTTGCTAAGCCAAAAAAGTTCTCCCTTTTCCTATTTTTTGGTTGCAAAAAGGCTTGGAAAAGGGAAAATAGGGAAAATCTTTGGGTGAAATTCCAATGTTCTCTGGAAGGCTTTGGATGCGGGACGGGATCCTGGGCATCAGCGTAGGCAGTGGAGGTCAGATGTTCCTAATTGAGCCATCCATGCCTTGTCCCTCTCTGCTGTCAGGTGGTTGCAGCAGTGTAGTGGTTTAGCTCTGGCTGGGTGCTGTGTGCCCACCAAGTCGTTCTATCACTCTCTCTCCTCAACTGGACAGGGGAGAGAAAAATATAACAAAGGGCTCACAAGTGGAAGTAGGGACATGGAGATCACTCAGCAATTACCAGCACTGGCAAAACAGACTCAACTTGGGGAGAATTGGGTTGATTTATTAACAATCAATCAAAACACAGTAGGGAAATGAGAGATAAAAACGGAACATTTAAGGTTCTCATCCACAGGGAAAGAGTCCCTCAGGAATGAGCTGCTCCAGCATGGAGCTGCTCCCACAGGGTCACAAGTCCTGACAGCAAACCTGCTCCAGCCTGGGCTCCTCTCTCCAGGGGTTCCCAGGTCCTGCCAGGAACTTGCTCCAGTGTGGGCTTCCCATGGGGTCTCAGCCTTCCTCGGGCACCCACTCGCTCCAGCGTGGGGTCCTCCCCGGGCTCAGGTGGGTCTCTGCTGCCCTGTGGCCTCCATGGCTGCAGGGGCACAGCTGCCTCACCATGGGCTGCACCACAGCTCACAGGGAAATCTGGTGCCTGAGCACCTCCTCCCCCTCCTTCTCCATTGACTTTGGTGTCTGTGGAGATGTTCTCATACTCTCACTCCCTTCTGCTGCTGCAGTTTTGCCTCTGTGCAGCCACTTCTTCCCCTTCTCCAACCTGTCAATCCCAGAGGTGTTACCTCCATCACGGATGGACTCAGCCTTGGCCAGTGGTGGGTCCATCTCGGAGCCGACTGGCACTGGCCCTGTCACACACAGAGGAAGTTTCCAGCAGCATTTTGTATAAAGAATCCACCCCTGTAGCCCACTGTTACCAAAACCTGGCCACAAAAAAACACTACAGGCAGAAATTCTGCTTCTCTTCCTCCTTACCCTCCTGCAAGTTGGGATCAGATTGAGCACAGTAGAGCTCACGTGCAGTACCAGTGGGTGAGCACAGGCGTTATGACCCACTGTTACACTACGTTTTCTTTTGTAAGAAGGATCCTACTCCTCCTGCCGACAGGCCAACGGCGGGTTATGCTATACAGCACTGCATATTTTCCACTTGAGATCAATACCACAGTCCCTGATGGCTTTGAAGAGCACTGCTGTCGTCCTGCAGACCCCGGGTGCTTCACCGGGCATCGCTTGGAGAATGAAATGGAGCACTTGCCCACTCCCCCCTACAGCCCCATCGCCATACCCTCCTCGCTGTCATTTCGTCTCCTCCATCCCATCGTCTTCAGGCAGAGCTCTGCCAACACTTTATTTTATTATATTCAATCATGTGAAAACGCTCTTGGCAAGAAACCCAACAGCTCTGAACTTATTTGTTGCATTATTTTCTTTTTGTTTTAACAATTCTGCATTGTTTCGGGCTATTGCGCTCACCAGGAGGCTCGAGTTTCATGCATTCATTTGCTCTTCTTTTGTCAAATCTGCCTTTGGAGCTGTTGTTTGGCTCTGGTACACACCCTCTTCCATCTCCAACCATTCTTTTTCACTTTAAGTCCTTTTTCTGCCAGCTCCAACTCGGTTTAACCATGCTGCGTATTCAATTTCTGCACTTCAGGATCCAAAGGAAAAGAGAAAAATACCCAAATGTGCCACTTAATGCCACGGTGTTAATTTTGTGATGGCTCCCAAACACTAAACTAACTTTGAGGAGATGCAATTGCAGATGACTTTGCACATAGTGCTACGATACTGTTAGTTGTAAACTTATACAACTGCTGTGAAAACCAGATACGATAGTTGAGCTCAGTTCTGCTCTTGGAGAAGGTCCCCTCAAGTAAGAGGTGATTTATGCTGGTGGAAATAAGAGAAGGGTTGGAATCTTTTGCCCTTTGATGAATTCCACGTGCCCTCATCTTGCTGCCCAAAGAAATGCTTCGCATCCTCATTCCAACAAACGTATTAAATGATCGCAATGTTTTTATGTTCCTGGCTGAAGGCTGAAGACTAATCACATTTTCTCTAATCCCTTCAAGATGACAGAACTGAAGGAGCTGCTTCAAATTGAGGTCGAATCTGGCTTCCCATCATAAACTGAGATTTTAGTCCGGAGTTCCCAGGACCGACTGATGACCCCCAAAAGCAGAGGAGAGTTTCTCTTAGTGCTGAGGATGTGGCCAGTGGGTTTTGCTCTGATTCCCTGCATGCAGCAAGGGCACACATGAACATTTCTCTGTCCTGTTTCAATCAATTCTGGCACCAAGTGACGTGCAAGCCTGATAGAAAAGTCCTTGTACAAAACATTGGGCTGTTGTGTGGCGTCTTTAATATTTGGTCTTTTTCACAAACTCTTTTAAAAATTATTTATTCCTTTTTAACCAGTCTGTCACAGAACCACAAAATTCCTGAATGCTGGGCATTGGAATGGCCCTGCAGAGCTCACCCAGCACAAGCCCCTGCTCAAGCAGCTTCCCCTCCATCAGGGGACACAGGAGCATGTCCAGGTGGGTTTGGAAACCTCCCGAGGAGCCTCCACACCCTCCCTGGGCAGCCTGGGCCAGGGCTCCCTCATCTCAACTCCAAACAAGTTTCTCCTCCTGTGCCAGTGGCACTTGCTGGGTTCCAGCTTATGCTTATTACCCCTTGTCCTGGCACTGGCCACCACACAACAAACACTGGCCCCATCCTCTTCACACCCATCCTTTAGGTACTTATATAACTTTTGATGAGGGTCCCCCTCAGCCTTCTCTTCTCCAGGCTGAACAGCCGCTGGTCCTGCAGCCTTTGCTCCTCACAGAGATGTTCCAGTCCCCTCAGCATCTTAATACCTCCACTTGTGATCAGCATTTGGTCTCCCTTTCTGCTGCGTAATGGGCTCAGTGGCTCAATGCAACACCTGGTCTTACCTTGGAAAAATGCCTTTCTGCCCATGGTGCTTGAAATTTGGAATTGGTGGACACTGAATCCCCTCTTCCTAAAAACATATCTGGGATAGATGCACCAGAGGGAGAAGAAATGGGAGGGCCCCAGGTGCCACCAGAAGGGGAATAGGCAGATGATAGCTCTGGAGGGGAAGCACACCTACAGATGGACCTCCACGGTGCAACCACATCTTCCATAAACCTGGTTTTGAAATGCTTTGGCCTCATAGCACTGATGTCCACCCATGCATCTGCACCAAGCACTGCTCCTTAATGGGGAGCTCCAAGTCTCATGGGTGGAGGACACTGAACCCCCTTTCCACAAGCCCTTGCAATCCTGGGAGGTGGTTAAACGTGTGGGAGTTGTGGTGCAGCACATGGAGCTCACCAATGTGCTGTGGCTGCCTTTGGATCCATGGGGTAATGATTTCCAGCTGGTCTCCCACTCCCAGCCTGGATGCTGTTCCTCAACTCGCCTTGCTTTTGGCTGGCTGCCTCCCTCATTTCATCCTCACTGGAGGAAAGCAAGGTTTCTCTCTTCTTTAGAAAGTTGGAAAAATACTACAAAATCATGGGATTTGTGGAAAGGTGTGGAAATGCAGACCTTGGCAGGATGCCTGGCGTCATGGTCAGCTCAGCACACAGGCATGAGGACATCCAGGACGGGCCTTCAGGAACAGGCAGTCTTCTCTGGACCATGATGAGGTTGCAGCTTGAATACTATGCTCAGTTTTGGGCCACTGACTGCAAGAAAGACATTGAGTTGCCAGAGTACGTCCAGAGCCGGGCAGCGGAGCTGGGGAAGGGGCTGGAGCACAAGTGTGCTGGGGAGGGGCTGAGGGCCCTGGGAGCGTTCAACCTGGATAAGAGGAGCCTGAGGAGAGACAGCACCACTCTGCAACTCCCTGACAGGAGGCTGTAGTGAGGTGGGGGTTGGTCTCTTCTCTCCAGTCATGAATGGCAGGAAAAGAGGAAATGGCCTCAAGTTTCAGCAGGGGAAGTTTAGGTTGGAACTGAAGAACTTTTTCCCTGAGAGGGTTGTCAGCCCCTGTCCCAGGCTGCCCAGGGAGCTGGTGGAGTCCCCATCCCTGGAGCTACTGCAAAGCCGTGTGGTGGCCAGTGCCAGGACAGGGGGTAATGAGCATAAGCTGGAACCCAGCAAGTGCCACGTGTCCCTCCCGTGCTGAGGGACATGGGTTAGTGGTGGGCTTGGCACTGTGAGGGGAGGAGTTGGGCTCAATGAATTTCAAGGTGTTTTCCAACCAAAACAGTTCTATGACTCTGTGACTTACTAAACCCAGAGAAAATGATGGGGAAGTTAGTGAGATGAATGACCGAAGCCGTTGACCCCAGTGCTAAGCTTCAGCATCTCAGCTTGAGAACATTTGTTGCCTAAATGGCCCCTAAATAAATCTCAACACAGTAATAGCTACAGGAATAAGCTTCAGCCTCCTAGAGAAAGCTTTAATGTGTTCACCAAAATAGATGAAGTGTCAACATCAGTATTTTTAGGTCAAACTTGTAAATGTCAGAAATATCGTGATGACATGGAGCCTGAGCAGAAAGAGGATGGGGGAGAGATGGATGTGCTTCTGGCAGCTGCTGAAGTGATAATATGTATCAGCTGAACACTGATTTCTTCACTCTCTCCTCCTTTTCCATGGTCTGATCTTGTGGAAGCCTCATGACTATACACAGGTGGAGATGTGTGTTCAGTCCACAGCATCCTAACTTATCTCCTGGTGGTGATGTTGAATGTGTAGTAAGTATGGAGCAAACCTTAGCTAAAGCTGTGATGAGCAGGGAGTATCTGCCTTCCAGCAATGAGCAGCAAACTCACCAGGGCCGTTCAGACATTTTAAGTGTAACTGGCACAACTTTAAACTATTCCCTAATTTAATTTCTTGTATTTTGGTAGCCGGTTTGGTAGGGACCTCAAAGTCAGAAAGGAATAGGCCATGGTCCAAATGTTTCCAGTTTCAGCATTTAAAAGCAGAAGGACCCAACCCAATTCCAAGTTTGCAATGTGGAAGGGAGGATTTGTGTCAGCTCATGTCAAACCATAACAAAAAAAGGAACTTTAAATTGGCATATTGATCCAAATATACTAGGACTGTATGTGTGCGTACGCAGCAACCAGTGCCGGGGCAATGCTGAAAGACAGAGACAGACAGAAACTTTCTAGGGAAAGAGGTAATGGACACAAGCTGGAACACATGAAGTGCCACTTCCAGGGACACTTTCTCCAGGAGAGGAAACTTGTTTGGTGTTGAGGTGAGGGAGCCCTGGCCCAGGCTGCCCAGGGAGGGTGTGGAGGCTCCTTCTCAGGAGGTTTCCAAAGCCACCTGGACACGTTCCTGTGCCTCCTGATGGCAGGGAACCTACTTGAGCAGGGGTTGGATGAGCTCTGCAGGGCCCTGCCAACCCCCAGCATTCTGGGATTCTGTGACTCCTTGGAAATGAGAAACTGGGAGGAAATAATTAAGGAAAGGGAGCTGTGGTGTCACCCTGGCCGAGCCCTGTGGCCACCTGCATCACAACCCATTTCAACATCATTGGCTCACTTGTAAGCACCACTTAAACCTCACCAGGCTCCTTTTAAGCAGCATAATTAGGCACAAAGATGATATAAACATGCATGTGGCATTGACTTAAGAAAAAACTATTTCACTGTGAGGGTGATGGAGCAGTGGCACAGGCTGCCCAGAGGGATTGTGGAGTCTCCTTCCTTGGAGATCTTCAAGATCCACCTGGACATGTTCCTACATGACCTGTTCTAGGTGAACATGCTTCTGCAGGGAGGTTGGACTAGATGATCTCTAAAGGTCCCTTCCAACCCCTACCATTCTGAGATTCTATGATTTGCAGAAATGTGCAAATGTGCCAAAACCTCTGCTCAAGGGAATGATTTTGGCTGCAGGTGCCCATGGCTTGGTCAAGCTGTTTTTAAAATACATGAAAGCCTGAAGGTGGCACAAGAAAAGAAAGGAGAAGACAAAGACACATGGAGCTGTGTTTCTCAGCTTTCTGGAAAATTTTAAAAGTCATTAAATTTTGAAGCAAGAACGTCAGAATGGCACAGCAGCTCCAGACAGCTTAAAATAGGGCGATAAATGACTGTTGGAGACAGAGAGTTTAATTACAAGAGGCAACAGGCCAGGATCATAAAATTTCACCATTGCTCCTGCTTTGGGACAACACCAACTTTGGGTTTGGCTCACCAAAATTTTGGCAGCTGTTCTTTTCATCCCAGCTCCTGGGTGCTCTGTCTCAGTATGCCCAGGATGAGAAACCAGTGGTGGGATTGCTGCCCACCCCTGGATTCTTCTCTGAACTGAATCTTCCTCCAAGATGTTACTGGGAAGATATTTGTAGCCCAAAGAAACCTCTTGTCCAGTCGATAGGGATTTTGGAGGATGGTTTAGAACATAGTGAGGTTGTAGGACATATGAGGTGAATTCTGCATGGACGAAGTGGTAAAATTTGGGCCAACATGGCCCATTCTGTACCTGAAATGCTTACAAAAAGACCATCAGCTCAGGAACAGTGCTGGTCACTGTGTCACCACCACCATTCTGGGATTCTGTGAAGATCTGGGAACCCAGTTCTGGGCTCCCCAGTTCCAGAGAGACACGGAACTGCTGAAGAGAGACCAGTGCAGGGCTACCAAGATGCTGAGGGCACTGGAACACCTCTGTGAGGAGGAAAGGCTGCGGGACCTGGGGCTGTTCAGCCTGGAGAAGAGAAGGCTGAGGGAGGAACCTCATCAGTGCTGAGAAATCCCTAAAGGGTGGGTGTGGAGAGGATGGGGCAACACTATTTCCCCCTGTCTCCAGTGCCAGGACAAGGGGTAATGGACATAAGATGCAACATAAAAAGTTCCACTTAAACACAAGGAGAAGCTCGTTTGGTGTTGAGGTGAGGCAGCCCCAGCCCAGGCTGCCCAGGGAGGGTGTGGAGGCTCCTTCTCGGGAGGTTTCCAAACCCACCTGGACACGTTCCTGTGCCCCCTGATGGAGGGGAACCTGCTTGAGCAGGGGCTTGTGCTGGATGAGCTCTGCAGGGCCCTCCCAATCCCCATCATTCAGGGATTTTGTGGTTCTATGGTTACCGAGCTGCCCTAAGGCCAGCTCCTGCCTGGCTTCTCACCTTCTGCCTCTATCCCTCTCACATGCAGCTAAATCACTGGGATAGGGATTAAAATTGAAATTTAAACTGATTTAATTGACAGGTGACATGTCCATCTTTACATGGTCATTGGGCTCCTTCTCAAACAGCTCCAGCTGATGGAGCATCGATTCATGCTGCTGGAGGAGGCAAATCTCCAACCACTACGGTGCAAATCACCTGAAAACCTGACAATGTACACACCAGAGCATTCTCCTCTTGTAGCCAAGCCCAGGGCTTATGGCTCTTGACCCACTGAAAATGAGCCTTTCGTTCACACAGGATCTTCCTTTCTCCACTGATAGTGCAGTCAGACCCCATGAGATGAGGAATATCTCTTTTTTAATGATGATCTGAGATGTTTGAATATTTGCATACAAAAAGACACTTTTTTTTTTGGTCTTTGGATGCTTTGGAGGATGGATGCACCCTCTGAAACAGGAGCTGAAAGCCTGCAGCCTGGGTGAGGCAAAGCTCCATGGGATTATGGAAGTGATTGTCCCTCTGTTCTGGGCCCTGGTGAGGCCGCAGCTCAAGTGCTGTGCTCAGTGTTGGGACCCTCACTGCCAGAGGGACACTGAGAAGGGTCTGGAGCAAAAGTCTGCTAGAGAAAGTCTGAGGGCCCTGGGAGTGTCCTCCTGGAGAAGAGGAGGCTTGGGGGAGACCTTCTCGCTCTCAGCAACTCCCTGACAGGAGACTATAGTGAGGTGGGGGTTGGTCTCTTCTCTCCAGTCATGAATGGCACGATAAGAGGAAATGGGCTCAAATTGCAGCAGGGGAAGTTTAGGTTGGAGCTGAGGAAGAACTTTTCCCCTGAGAGGGCTGTCAGCCCCTGTCCCAGGCTGCCCAGGGAGCTGGTGGAGTCCCCATCCCTGGAGCTGTTGCACAGCCGTGTAGCTGAGGTGCTGAGGGACATGGGTTAGTGGTGGGCTTGGCACTATGAGGGGAGGGGTTGGACCCGAGGAGCTTCAAGGTCTTTTCCAACCAAAATGATTCTGTGATTCTATGATTAGAGCAGCTCTCCCAATCCCAGCTCATTTACAACATGGAAATAATGAAGGAAAAAAAGGCTACACATTTTTTACTGTCAAAAAAGCCACTTTCTAGCAATCTCGGTTTCCTCAGGACCTTTTTGTTCCAAAGAGTTTTGGCAGCGATGTAGATTCACCACCAAGGAGGTAGAGATTCCATCGAGCTTTTTGCTGAACAAATATAGATTTGATGACTCTTCACCATCTTCCAGCGGCCCCGGGAGGGAAACAGGCGCCCGATCTGTTGGGTCGTGCTGCCCTCTGCAGAGAATGCCGATAGTACTGCGACGCCTTTCCGGATGAACTCGCGGTACCGAAAACACTGCGGCGAGGATGTGTCGGGCGAGAAGCGGCGTAGAAGCGTTTTGAGTGTGATCCCACTCCCTGGCGGACGTGGAGGAGATGGGATGCTGCCATCCCACATCTCCACAGCCGGAAAGGCTTTTTTTTTTCCCCGCCAAACTGTGCCTCTTCTGCCTGGAACAGGCAGTTGTTTTCCTCTGGGTTGCAACTGGCTTTATGACCTCTTTTGCCTGCGCTTGCCCTTTGAGTTGCCAACCCCATGGGCGGCTGAGGGCATGTTGTCTGTCAAATATTGGCTCCTAGGGGAGAGCATTACTGATCACAGATAGGGATCCAGCAGAGCTGGAGATTGGGATTGGATGGGATCAAGGTGGGGGATGATCCATGGAAGAGAGAGTGCCCAGTGCTGGAGGAGAGATGTGTGCCTGAGGACAGCTCAGAGGAAGAGGCTGGTCCTGGGGGGCCTTCTCTGTGACACAACTGTGCTTCTCAAAGCGGGGTCAGGTCTGAAGGTGCACATTCCCCCCTGGGGGAGCAGGACCCTTTCTGGGGTTCCCAATGTCAGGGGTGTTGAATCTAGTACAGGGGGTACTAGGAGCCCTCCTGGGAGTGCAGCTTTCAAGGGTGCTGCTTCTATGGGTGTAAGCCCCCTCCTGGGGGTCTGGGACCTCTCTGAGGGCTGTGGATTTCAGGCGTGCTGTGTCTGAGGGTGTATGACTCCTCTTGGGATCTAGGACTCCTAGGTGTGCAGGTCTCCGGGGTGCTGGTTCTGAGGGTGTAAGACCCCTCCTGGGGGTCTGGGACCCCTCTGGGGGCTGTGGATTTTGTGTTGTGTGAGAGGTGCAGGACCCCTCTTGAGGGAACAGGACCCCTCCTGAAGGTGCACGTGTCAGGGTTAGCAGGGGTGCAGGCCCCCCCGCCACGGGGCACAGATCCCTCCCAGCATGCAGGAAACAGGCTCCGTGGGGCCGGGACCTGCCGTGTCCCGTGGGAGCAGGAAGCCGGGGCGCGGCGGGTGCCACCCAGACACTGCTCCCGTCCAAAGTTGAGCGGCGAGAGGAGGCGGCGGCACCGCCGTGGGGTGAGTGGCTTCCTTACGGGTGGCAACCGGGGGGTCCCAGGCTGCAGGATGCCCTTTAGCCCCGTCTTCAGCACGGGCTGGGGTGCCAAGAAAGGCGGGGGGGAGGCGGGCAGCCACCTCGATCTGAGGCTGATCTCGCTCGTCTTGGGGTACATGGGGAAACTGAGGCAGGGCGGGATGGGCTGGAGGGCTTAGCGGTGCGGGATGTCCCCGGGGCCCGGAGGCAGCGTGTGCCCCAGGGCTGGCAGAGCAGCTGCAGCATCCGCGAGGGAAAAAAACCCCAAACCCCTAATTAATTGTGTTCTGGAGGAAAAGCCCGGCCAGGCTTGGAGCCCGGCTTCAGCTCCCTGTGAGCGGCAGAGCTGTGGCCGTGGAGCTGCGGCGTTTGGGGTCCCCAAGCCCCGGCGCGGCTGCGGGTGTGTGGAGGCGGCTGAGTCACGGCCGGCAGAGCGGGCTCCGCCTGTTCGGCGTTTCGGTTCGCCCAGTCTCTGCTCTCGGTAGCCAGGCTTGCCAGGGGAGCGCAGCTCACGGCCAAGTTTTAGGCAAGGAATCGGGTGGAAGAAGGATATGGGGTTTTGGAGGAGGCTGGCAAGGTGTTTTCTCAAGTGCGGATTCAGGGGCACCCGGGTGGGGGATGCAGCGGGGATGCCTAATGAAGTGCCATCACCCCCCATGCCCTGTATCACCCCCAGTGTCCCAACACCACCCTCTCAACGTCCCAGCATCATCCCTTGTGCCCCTGCATCACCTGCCCACGCCCAGCATCACCTCCCATGCCCCACCATCACACCTCATGTCCAACACCCACACCATGCCCCAGCATCACTCCCCTTGCCTCAGTATCACCCCCAAGTCCACCATCACCCCCATGCTCCAGCATCATTCCCCTTGCCCCAGCATCACCCCCTATGCTCCAGCATCACCACTGGAGCTCACCATCATAATCCATGACCCAGCATTATTCCACATGCCCCAGAAACACATCCTGTGCCCAGTATCACCTCCTTGACTACCATCATGCTCCATGCCCTAACATTACCTCTCCATGCCCCAGCATCACCTCCCTGCCCCACCATCACTCTCTATGCCCAATCATTACATCCTGTGCCTAGAATCACCCGCCATGCTCATCGCGCCCATCCAGCTTTACGACACCCTGCTCCAAGAACCTGGGATGGGGATTGGGCTCAACTTCCCACTTGTTCAACACCCAGAGCTTTCCTGTACCTGCAGTCACTCCAAAATCCTGTGCCTCCCAGGAAGGGAGAGCAAGACAGGATGATGCTGGGAATTCTGGTGGGATGAAGGGATGATGATGATTGAGCCAGCAATGTGCCCTCGTGGGCAAGAAGGACAGTGGCATCCTGGGGTGTATCAAGAAGAGTGTGGGCAGCAGGTGGAGGGAGGTTCTCCTCCCCCTCTCCTCTGCCCTGCTGAGGCCTCATCTGGAGTCCTGTGTCCAATTCTGAGCTCCCTAGTTCCAGAGAGACAGGGAACTGCTGGAGAGAGGCCAGTGCAGGGCTACCAAGATGCTGAGGGTTCTGGAACATGTCTGTGAGGAGGAAAGGCTGCGGGACCTAGGGCTGTTCAGCCTGGAGAAGAGAAGGCTGAGGTGGGACCTCATCAATGCTGAGAAATCCCTAAATAGTGGATGTGGAGAGGATGGGGCCAGTGTTTGTTGTGTGGGGGCCAGTGCCAGGACAAGGGGTAAGGGGCACAATTTGGAACCCAGCAAGTGCCAGTGGCACAGGAGGAGAAACTTGTTTGGTGATGAGGTGAGGGAGCCCTGGCCCCGGCTGCCCAGGGAGGGTGTGGAGGCTCCTTCTCAGGAGGTTTCCAAACCCACCTGGACATGTTCCTGTGCCCCCTGATCAAGGGGAAGCTGCTTGAGCAGGGGCTTGGGCTGGGTGAGCTCTGCAGGGCCCTGCCAACCCTCACTATTCTATCATTCTGTGATAGAGAAGGATCACAGGAAAAATTGCTCCTGGTATTCCAGGGAGAATGGGAACCCCTCACCAGCACCTCCTAACTCATCTCTCCCTTAGCTGTGCCTCCCCACTGGGGACTCAATGGCTCCAGCACTGGCAGAGGCCTTTGTGGCCCCAGTTGCTGCAGTGACGTGGGGTTTGGCCACTACTGGCCTCTTGCTGCTGCTCCTGCTCCTCCTCTGCTCCTTCTTCCACAGGTACAGTACTTTTGTGGGGGCAGAATGGGGAGGATTCACCTTCTTCACAAGGGTTTGCCATGGATATCATGGGAAAATGCCACAGATAGCATGGGGGGCCACTATGCATACCAGTGCAGGATGGGGAATAGGCAACTCCACACATGAGGATGCTCTGGGTGCCACCAACCCACAAGGGGTCAAGCAGAGAGACACTGAGGTGCTGGAGTGTGTCCAGAGCCGGGCAGCAGAGCTGGGGAAGGGGCTGGAGCACAAGTGTGCTGGGGAGGGGCTGAGGGCCCTGGGGGTGTTCAGCCTGGACAACAGGAGCCTCAGGGGAGACATCATCACTCTCTGCAACTATCTGAAAGGAGGTTGTAGTGTAGGGGAGGTTGGTCTCATCTCCCCAGTAATGAATGACAGGACAGGAGGAAATGGCCTCAAGTTGTCCCAGGGCAGGTTTAGATTGGAGGAAGAACTTTTTCCCTGAGAGGATTGTCAGCCCCTGTCCCAGGCTGCCCAGGGAGCTGGTGGAGTCCCCATTCCTGGAGCTATTGCAAAGCCGTGTAGCTGAGGTGCTGAGGGACACGGGTTAGTGGTGGGCTTGGCACTGTGAGGGGAACTCCAGGATCTTCAAGGTCTTTTCCAACCAAAATGATTCTATGATTCTATGAAGGGAACACAGGTGTGAATAAACAGAAAACAGCAAGTGAGCAGAGGGGAAAGGAGGGCCTGTGTCACTCCTGAGCTCGCCTTGACCCATCCCTGGGCCTGAGACGTGGCTCTGCTGACCTCTCCCTTCTTCTTCTGCAGAGGGAATCAGGGGGGTTCCACCCAAAAAATGGAAAAAAGCATGTGCCTTGTCCAAGAGGTGAGTCTCACAGGGTCCCCGCTGCCTCCTTGGGTGGTGTTTAGTGGCCACTTGTCCAGACTGGAGGGCAAGGATAGAGACTAAGGAGACTGTGGCCTAGACCCACGCATTTCCCAGCCCCACACATCCAACATGCTTTGACAGACCTCCAGTGTCAGCACAAGGAACATCCCCTCTATTCACCCCAAATTCACCCCAAATGCTAAATCAGCTCCCAAAAAGCAACAAGTCTGAGGGAGAGGGGCCAGGAATTGGGATGGGAACAGTGGGTGGCCCTGGCCAGGGTGCGACCTCATGGATGCCTCATCCTGGGATTTGCAGGGGTTGAGCAGAGGGGGTGTAGGTGCCCCCCCTCCTGAGATGTGGGGCTGGTTGGGGCCAGTTGGGACTGGTCAGTGCTGGCAGAGAGCAGCTGCCTCTCCACCTTGTTCCCATATTGACCCTCCCCCAAAGTCCTGTGTCCCACCTGAGCCCCTTGATACCCAGCACAAGGGCTGGGGGGTGCATGAGTGCCCAGGGGGGTGCATGAGTCCTGAAGGGGGGATGCACAAGTGCTGGGGAGATTCACAAGTCCTGGGGGGTCGTTCACAAATCCCAGAGGGGATGCACAAGTGCTGGGGTTCTCTCGAGTCGAGTGCCAGGGGAGGGGTGTGCATGAGTGTTTGAGGAATATACAATTGCCTGGAGAGGATCCCAAAGTGCCAGGAGGGATACACAAATGGTAGGGGAGGAGGGATGCACGGGTGCCCAGAGGGATGCACAAGTGCTGAGTGAATGAATACAGGAGTACCAGAAGAGGAAGCAGAAGTGGTGGTGGGGATGCATGAGTGCTGGGAGGGGGATGCAGAAGTATTGGGGTGGTAGACCAGTGCCCAGGGGCATGCACAATTGCCAGTGGGGTTGCACAAGTGCCTTTGGGATGCACCAGGACTGGAGAGTGTGTGGGGGGATGCACAAGTGTCAGGGTGGATGCACATGACTACCCAGGGGGGATGGACAAGTGCCATGGAGGACTGAGGAGTGGCCAAGGGGGATGTACCCGAGTGGGGTTATGCACAATTGCCAGAGGCCCAACACATCAGCACCCATTTGTTTCTGCTGCAGGTGAAGCTGACGAGGATGGACTCCAGTGATAGAGGTGGGTCACGGAACGGGCCAGAGGCTGTGTCCCTCTGCCATCCCAAAGGCATAGGGGTGCTGGGACTCTCCCTAGCTCCCACTGCAGGTTTGAGGTGCAGCAGGATGGGGACTCCCCACACTGGGATGCTGACTGTGCCCCGGAGAAGAGCCAAGTTGGGTCCGAAGGTCCCCTGGGCTGAGCCAGCTCAGTTAATGATTTGCCTGGCCCCATGAACTTGGAGGAGATTGGGGGTGAGGGGACACTTTGAGCTGGCCCTTGGCCAGATGTCAGGGGCTGCACACAGGGTCACAGCAGCCAAAATGAGGGAGACAAGTGGAGTTTGTTAGCAGCAAGCAGCTACTCTCAGGGGATGCCCTGGCAGGGAGAGGATGAGGATGCCTGTGGCCATGGTAGAGTGGCTTGCAGGGTTGCCTACCACAGTCAAAACCAGCTCCTAAAATTCCCAGTCATGGCAAAATATCCCAAATTCGAGCTCAAGCAAGGCTCCTGCTCCTCCCTGCACTGCAATGGCAAGCTCCTGGGTATTTTACGGGGTGCCTTCCCTCTGTACCCCATTCCACAGGCTCCCCCGGCTTTAGTTCACATCTCTCATCCTCAGGCTTTTCTGCAGCAAGATGAGGAAGAGATCCCCCAAATGTGAAGCTTTGGGGTGCATAGGCAATGCTGGGATGCTCTGAGGGGCTTGCTTGGGGGAGTCACTGGGGGTACTCAGGTTGGGGTGCTCTTGTGGGGATGCTCATACTGGGATGCTCATGTTGGTGTGCTCATATTGGTGTGCTCAACTGGGATGTTCACGTTGGGGTGCTCACAGATACTCATGTGTGTTGGTGTGCTCATGCTGGAGGTGCTCACACTGGGGGTGCTCACACTGGGATGCCAATGTTGGGACTCTGAGAGAGTACTCTTATTGTGGTGCTCATTCTGAGGTGCTTATCTTGAGGTGCTCACATTGGGGTGCTTATGCTGGGGTTCTCACTTTGGGCTGCTCAGAGGATAGGGTCTGCTTTCTGACAGGATGGAGTTGGAGGGTGGTGAGGAGGTCATGCTAGCCCCAAGGGGCTCTGGCCTGGACCCCAGGGTCCTGCATCCCAAATCCCACAGGACCACCACATACCCACATAGGAAAACTGCCCTCTTATGCAGCTTTGGAAGACTCCCTTCACCTTTGGAGCTGTCAAACTGGCCAGTTGCCCAGCTCAGCCACCTCCCTCAGCAGATAGATCCCGCTCCAGAGTGGAGCCTCCTGTTTAAATCAATATTTGTCCAAAGGCATCAGCTGCTGAAGGTAGGCAGCAGGTCCCAACACCAGCCCCTCACCAGCAAACCTGGTTTTACTTTGCATTATATTCTCTTTTCTTGATCAAAGTCGAGAGTGAGGACAGAAGGAACAAAAGAACTTTTTCCCTGAGAGGGTTGTCAGCCCCTGTCCCAGGCTGCCCAGGGAGCTGGTGGAGTCCCCATCCCTGGAGCTGTTGCAAAGCCGTGTAGCTGAGGTGCTGAGGGACGTGGGTTAGTGGTGGGCTTGGCAGGGTGAGGGGAGGGGGTGGACTCAAGGATCTTAAAGGTCTTTTCCAACTGAAATGATTCTGTGAAGTGGGACCCATTTAATCTCATTTACTAGATGTTGCCTTGCCCTTGCACTAGCTGAGGTGCCTCCTGGTGTGATGGGGCTGAGGGAACCCTCCCCATCTCAGTGTCCCTTCTTCTCCCTCCCTACAGGCAGCCCATCTCCCAGTGAGCCCCAGCAGCAGCCCAACGGCCCTGCAGTGCCAGGGCACCCCAGGCTGCTCATGCCAGGCAGGACACCCCATTCCCCCACACTCTCTGGAGCAGCCCTGAGGACCCCAGAGTTTCTGCGGCACCGGCAGCTGCCAGTTTTACCTGGAGATGTCAATAAACCCACGTCAGACCCCGTGCCGGATGCTGAGGGATCCATCTACGAAAGCATCCGGTACAAATCTGGGACACTGAAAACGCCTCGGGATGCTGGCAGTGCCCCAGGGGATACTCTGTCATCTCTGCCCACCCAGGATGGACTGAGCATCCTTGAGGAGCTGAGCAGTGAAGGGAGCTCTGGCCCTGTGTACGCTCGGGTGTGCAAGCCGGCCCGGCAGCCACAGCACCAGCAGCCCACCAGACCCCCTGAACCCCAAGAAGAAGCACCTCCACCGCTGCCAAAGAAATGTTTTGATGAGGTATAGGGTGCCCTGGGGATGTTTCAGAGCTGCCTCAAGCCCCAGTGGTTTCTGCAAACTCTGTGGAGGGTTTTTCCAGCATTGGTCAGGCATAGGCAGTGGGCACAGAGAGATGCTCGCTCCCTCATCTACTCTAAAATCAAGTGTAGGTGGCCCACACCATCCCCCTGCACCCAGCATGGAAGTCACTGAGTGTCCCTCTGGGACAGTCTCACTGCTGGGGGGGTTGAGGGATGACCCCCCCGTGGGGCTGGCTGAAGAAAAACCTCAGAAGAAAAATGCATTAGAAATTTTTTTGAGAAGCTCCCAAAAAAAATCTCAAAATGACTTCCACATGTCATCCAGCTCCAATCCCCTGGGGAAAAAAAATCACCTGCAGTGGGGTCTTGCTTCCTGGGAGCACGAGTTTGTGGATGTAAATAGTCCTTAATTGCTATTTTAATCATTTCTATAGGCTGTGCCGTGCCCTGCTTCATCTCTGTGGCAGTTTGGATGGGTTCTGCCAGGGAGATGAGCAGCCCGTGGCTGAAGCTTGGGAAGGGGTGGGTTCAGTGGCTGTGTTTTGCTGGATCCCGGGTGTGGGCTGGTCTGATATAGCCTGAGACTCAGCTTATCTGCTCTCCAAAAGGCTGGCAGGGCCCTGGGGAAGCTGGGAGGGCAGTGCAGAATGGGAGCAGCAGGTGGGTGGGATGGCTGAGATAATGGTGCTGTTCCCAGGATTGTGCTGCCATTCAGTGAGATCTGGACAGGCTGAGAGTTGAGCAGAGAGGAACCTCCTGAGGTTCAGCAAGAGCAAGTGCAGGGTCCTGCACATGGGGAGGAACAAGCCCCTGCACCAGGACAGGCTGGGGGTGACCTGCTGGAGAGCAGCTCTGCAGAGAGAGACCTGGGAGTGCTGGTGGGCAGCAAATAAACATGAGCAGCAATGTGCCCTCGTGGGCAAGAAGGCCAGTGGCATCCTGGGGGCATGAAGAGAGTGTGAGCAGCTCCAACAATGTACAGAGAAGGAAAGATGCTTTTTGAGATATTAAATCCAAATCCAAATACTTCTTGCCAAACTGGATGAAAGGAAACCTCTCACATAGACTCACCTCCCAATTGATGGATGGACTTGCAACTGCTCTAAACCCCCCTCTAATCACTAATGACACCCATAAAGATGTCATTAGTGATTAGAAAAGCAGGTTAGCCTATAGGGAGGTAGATAAACATACGAGGAAGGTGGATGGGCATATAGAAAATCTGATGGGTGCATAGGAAAGCAGATGGATGTCTAGGAAGGCACTTAATTATAAAGGAGGGAAGGAAGATGAGTGTAGGAAGGCAGAGGCAGGGGACTGTATAGGGAGGTAGACGAGCCTATAAGGAGATACCATAGAATCATAGAATGGTAGGGGTTGGAAGGGACCTTTAGAGATCTTCTAGTCCAACCCCCCTGCAGAAACAGGTCAACCTAGATCAGGTCGCGTAGGAACACGTCCAGGCAGGTCTGGAAGACCTCCAAGGAAGGAGACTCCACATATATGAGACTCAACACATGAGTCTGACTGTATATGACTGTATAGGAAGGCAGGTGTTCATATAGGAGTGTAGATAAGCATATAAAAGGTGGGTAACTGTATAGGAAGGTGTGCAAGTGTACAGAAGGTCATCTGAATGTCTAGGAAGGCAGTTGAGCATATAGGAAAGATGATGAGTGTAGGAAAGCAGGGGGTCATATAAGGAAAGCACGTGAGCATATAGGAAGGTGGATGGGTGTATAGGAAGGTGAGTGAATGTACAGGAAAGCACGTGAGCATATAGGAAGGTGGATGGGTGTATAGGAAGGTGAGTGAATGTACAGGAAAGCACGTGAGCATATAGGAAGGTGGATGGGTGTATAGGAAGGTGAGTGAATGTACAGGAAAGCACGTGAGCATATAGGAAAGTAGATAAATATATAGGAAGGTGCATGAGTGTATAAGAGGTAAAGTGAGCACCTAGGAAGGCAGATGAGCATATAGAAAGTCAGTTGAGCATACAGAAAGGCAGATGAGTGTATAGCGAGTTGGATAAAGCATCCAAGAAGGCAGGTGGACACACAGCCCGGCCAGCCCTGGCCCCGCTGAGAGACAGCGGTCGGTGGCCACGGGCAGCAGCCCCTCCTGCCATCAGTGACCGCGGCGCGAACTGAGCTGATGCCGCTGGCTCCGAGCCACCCAACACACCCCCGTGCACCGCAGCCGTGCCGGCAGCCACGCCGGGGCCGTGCCGGCGCTGTCCCGGGGCTGTGCCGGAGTGACTCACCGCCGCCACTTCCAAACAGCAACACGTGTAAATAGAAATGTCCTCGGCTCCTGAGCCAGGAATAACCTCGCAGAGTTGGACGGTTTGGGGTGGCTTTTTTAGGTTGGGGTTTTTTTTTGTTGGGTTTTTTGGTTTTCTTCCACTTTAAAGTGAAATCCCTTTTTCTTAATCTCTCTGACTCAGCCCCAGTGAAGCCACTTCGTAGCAGCAAGTCTCCTCCCTGGCTTATCCGCTGTGGCCCGCGGCACGTTGGCAAATATCATCGTCGACAGCGGGGGCGGGGTGTGGGGGGGTGCGGCTAAGGAGGGGAGATGCAAAACCCGGCGAGGTGGGTCCCGGAGTGAGACACGGCTCAATGTTTCGGTGGGATGCAGAAGTCAGGAGAAAAAGGAGAGAAGGAGGAATGCCTGGGGTTGTATCCCTGTCTGCTTTGGAGGTTTATGTGACAAGAGAAGGAGGGCAGAGAGGATGGATGACTGCTTGGATGGAGAAGTGGGAGCTAGTTGCAGCCAGACTGCCTCGGTGGTGGGACAGGGACAACATATCTCCTTGGCTTTGCCCACTTCAAGATGAGCTGGTAGCTGCCATCAAATGGCAAAGAAGAGGTGATGGAGAGCAAGAAGGAGGAGGAGATGGGTCTCTGCCAGCCCCCACCGAGCTGCCTGGAGTTGGTGGGTGGCTGCAGCTGTAAGGGGGCCTGGGAACATCCCAAAGAATCACAGAAGGGGATTTGGCAGGGCCCTCCAGAGCTCATCCAGCCCAAGCCCCTGCTCAAGCAGGTTCCCCTACATCAGGGGGCACAGGAGTGTGTCCAGATGGGTTTGGAAACCTCCCTCCATCTGCTTCCCACACTCTTCTTGATACACCTCAGGATGCCACTGGCCTTCTTGCCCACAAGGGCACGTTGCTGCTCATGTTTATTTGCTGCCCACCAGCACTCCCAGGTCTCTCTCTGCAGAGCTGCTCTCCAGCAGGTCACCCCCAGCCTGTCCTGGTGCAGGGGGTTGTTCCTCCCCAGGTGCAGGACTCTGCACTTGCCCTTGCTGAACCTCAGGAGGTTCCTCTCTGCTCAACTCTCCAGCCTGTGTAGATACATAGAAATAACTCAGGAGGTTTCTTCTCCACTGGAAAAGGTGGTGTCCAGTCTTCTCTCTTTAGTCAACCAAAGCATCTTTCATTAAAAAAAAAAAAAAAGAGTAATAGATTAATTAAGTGGAAAACAAGCAAAAAGAGATCAAACCAACCAGCTCCCACCTCTTTTCATGTCACCTTTCTCTATGTCAAAATTCCCAGACTAGGGTGAAGTTGCGTCCCGATCCACTGTCAGTGGCTGCAAGCGGGTACAAGTGGCTGGAAATCAGAGAAGGTGATGAGATGTTGCAGGATTTGTGACCCACGCCTGGGCTCAGGAGGGCCCTGCAGATACCAAGAGGCAGGCAGCTTCTGAAATAGCATAACTCACAAACACTGTGGCCAAGAGATGCCTGGCAGTACAGAGGATTCACAAGGAGAGGTTGGCTCTGTCTGGAGGATGAAAGCCCCAGGGTGGCCAGGAGTTCACCCCGAAATGCTGACATCCTGCTTGGGGAGAGCGGCTCACTGGGAAAACAAACAGTCTCCGGGGTGACAGCCAACCTGTAAGGCAGGTACTGGGGATTGTATTTAGCTGCCATTGAAAGGAGAGGCCAGTTAATTATTAATTTTCTATTTTAAAGAAAACAAAGTGAAAGAAGGAGGGTTGGTTGGGTGAGGAGCTTGAGCCTGCGGGGAAAGGCAGGTTGAGATCAGCCCAAGAAGATATGTCTGTGATCCTAAAAATCCACCAAGATCTCATCTGTCAGTGAACCCCAGGAAAGGACGGGTCCTGCCCATGCCAAGGGCATCCTGCCAGAGCCCTCCAACCCTCCTCCCCTTCCAGAGAGTGCTCCCTGACCTGGGACCTTTTGGAAGGGAGGAGATCCAGGACAGGACCAGCCTTTGCTGACATCCCCTATGAAGGGTCCAGAAATCCTCCAGAAATCCCCCAGGTCAGCAACTTCGTGAGCCAGAAGCAACATCTTTGTATTTAAGAGCCTTTGTTGGACTTCTCTCCCTGTGCCATGGATTCCTGGAGCTATGTGAACTTTCAGCATCCAGAGTATCCTGCAGCATGGGGCTGAGATTGAAAGCTCCACATGGTTTTGGACTTGTTGCAAACCAGTTTCACTCATTATCTCCTCTAGTGAAGGAAAACTCACTGTCTCTGAGCCACACATCTTTGTACAGACCTCTGTCACACCCATCCTTGGCCTTTTTCCTCCTCACCAGTAACACAGTCTGTGTGGATCAGTTCCCCCCTCATATTGGGGCTTTTTTCTTCCAGAGGAGCTCCTCCACACTTCCAATTGTCTTCATCATGTTCTCATGTTCTTCCCCCAAATTACCCACTGAGACACAGTAGAGAAGCTCCAGCTTTTGCCCAGTGGTCTGACCCATGGTGAAGAGCCAGGCTCCTTAACATGAGTGCCCTGGCTTCCAATTGTCTTCATCATGTTCTCATGTTCTTCCCCCAAATTACCCACTGAGACACAGTAGAGAAGCTCCAGCTCTTGCCCAGTGGTCTGACCCACGGTGAAGAGCCAGGCTCCTTAACATCAGTGCCCTGGCTTTTTTCCTGGGAACTCTGTACCTCACCAACTCAGATTGGAGTTGCTAAAATAAAGCAAGCTCAGACCCAAGACAGAGCCTGTGGACGTTGCACTTGACCGAGTACTTTGTATAGACCTGGAGACTGCTGAATCTGTGCGGACTGCAAGGCAAAAATGGTGCTGGGAGGGAAACAAAGAGTTAAAAACGAGCAAGCCAAAGGAGGGGGGGGGGGTGCAAACAGGCCAGAGGGATTTTTTTTGTTGTGGGTTTGTTGGTGTTTTTTAAAACATAAATAAAAGTAGAAGGCAGCAAAGAGTAGAAAAGGAAACTTCGCGAGTCTCTTCCCCTCTTGGCTTCTCGTTGGTCTGGCGGCGACGAGAGAGGAGTCCGCAGGTCCGCTTCCTCAGCCCGGCTCCTCTCTTGGAGAAGTCCCTGCGGCTGCAGCATGGAGCAAAGTTCTGCCCTGGCAGGAGCAGGAGAAGAGCCGTGAGCTCTTTCATTCATCGTCTGTTTCCGAAACACCTTTAAGAGACGTACGCGCTGCTGCTAAAAAAAAAGTCAAAAAAAAGCGGTCATCGCCGGCTTTCAACATTTCCACCAAAGCCAAGAGCTGCAGCCAGCGGCTAAAACACCATTTCCTCCCAAGAAACACGGCTTGGGGCGCTTACAGCCACGGTTCGGAAATGTGGGATTTGGGAAGAGCTCTTTAAGGCAAGAGAGGTCTCCGCTACCCCGTGGGCATCCCGACAGCCGCCGGAGCAGACGCCGGGAGCCGAGCGGCTCCGCTCCCTTCCCCAATCCATCGGCATTGCCCGAGTTTAGTTGGGCGTGCACGGCTGATTTGGGGTAAAATTCGCTAAAGAGATTCTCTGGATGTAATTTGGGGAAACAAGAGCAGACGCAGCGACCGACACACGGCGCCTGCGGGGTAAAGGATAAACCAGGCGCGGTCCCGTTATCGTATCAGAAAATAACTATACGGTTATAGAAAACCGGAGAAAAGGGGGGAGCTCGGGCTTCCGTGGGTGAGTGTAAGGTGATTACTTCCCACGGGAGCTTTTGCTCAGTCGGTGATTTGCAAGAGAATAGTCCCTTGCCAGAGCATGTGCTGGCGTTGGGGGTTTTGCTTTTACGTGGACCACCTGGTGCCCATCAAATGTTGTGTTTTTTCAGACTATCAAGGAGCACTCGCAACGTGGTTGCAATTTTCCTACTTGCATTAGAAAAAGCGATTTTTTTAAAAAACGTGTGAGTGAGAAGTCTGCGCGGGCCTTAGATACTGAAAAGAAGCACCCTGACATTGAATTTTCAACTAAGAAAAAAAGAGACCATTTCTCCCCCTTTTTCTTCTCCCCCCTAAGATCTTGTTGCATCAAGTAGGGGCTGAGAGCCAACAGCTGGAAGCAAGAAAGAGCCAGCAGAGGCAATCGGGAGATTTGCAACGCGGCCAAAGGCTCCGCAATGCTCTGCCAGCGCCCGCCCCTCCTCCCTCCCTCCTCCCACGGTCCCCTCCGAAAAGCGAGGGGAGGCGAGGAGGGCTGGAGCGCGGGCGATGCTGTTGGGAACCCACGGCCAAGACGGGGTTTTGGTATTGCTGTTTACATCGTTCTTTCCTGTTTCCTTTCTTGTGTGTATGTGTGTTTTACAAGTAGAAATCCCGAGCTGAACACTCCCCGCAGCCGCGAAGCATCAGCAGCCGCTGAGCCCTTTATTGCGCTATATATGGACAAGGAGCGGAGTGATCCTTTACATTTTGAAACAACCTCCCCTCATCCCCCCCCCCAAAAAAAAAAGAAGAAAAAGACCTTCTTTCTTTTCAAGACATGCTCATTTTTGCAGTTTGTTTTAGGCTGCAAAGCATCCCCTACAAACAAAAGGCAGCAGCTTAGCACAGAGGGAGCGTCTAAGGCAGCGATTTGTCCCTTTCTCTACGAAATGTTTTATTTATAACGTGGAAAACAGCGCCGGGGAGGGGGGGAAGGGAAGGGACACACGACACGTTTGGGTGGAAGTAAAACTGCAAAGGGCTGAACTGCACACGGAGGAATCACGGCTGAGAATCATCGGCTTCCGAGCAACTTCGGACACGGAGAGCTGCAGGACGTGCGTAGGGTCGGAGGATGCCCCGTGCTGTGACGAAACCCGCCGCCTCCACGGAGCCTTCCTGGGTCCCCCCCAAGCTCCCGTGGGCCGCCGCCAATAACCGCGTCGCGTTTGCCTTGGACTGTCCCGTGGCTTTGCGGATAAATCCTTCCAAGCCCCTCCCCAACACTCTGCGCAGCTGCCGTGGGGGAGAATCGGCAAAATTGCGTTATAAACAGCGCGAGGGTCAGCCCAGCAGCATCCGCGGCAGCGGCTGGGACAGGCGCGTTGCAATAAGCAGCTTGCTAAAAAGATTAAAAGGGGAAAAAAACCTTGGGTTTATGTTATTTAAAAACAATTATTCTACTCCCCTTCTTCTCCAGGACCATCCCCTCCCCACACAACGTTTCCCGCAGCAGCTCGCAGCTCCTTCTTAATCTGGGAGGTTTTTCCCCTCCCCAGCCTATTGAGAGCGAGGCAAGGTCGCTGATCTGCTGCTCCCGGCACCAGCCCAAGCTACTGCCTGCACACTGCCTTTTCCCCACGGCGTGCTGGGACTTCATCTCCTCCCCACAGCCCAATCCAGGCTTTTCCTAGATGCTAGAAGAAATTAGGCTCCCCAAAACAGAGATGAGCAAGGCAGGAGGTGATGCTCAGCCACAGCTTCCTCTCGCAGTTCTTGGCTCTCCACAGAGCCAAATGGGAGTCCTGCTGGAAAGCAGCTCTGCAAAGAGAGACCTGGGAGTTCTGGTTGAGAGCAAACTAAACATGAGCAGCAATGTGCCCTTGTGGGGAAGGCGGCCAGTGGCATACTGGGAGGCATGAAGAGAGTGTGGGCAGCAGGTGGAGGGAGGTTCTCTTCCCCCACTCCTCTGCCCTGCTGAGGCCTCATCTGGAGTCCTGTGTCCACTTCTGGGCTCCTCAGCTCCAGAGAGACAGGGAACTGCTGGAGAGAGGCCAGTGCAGGGCTACCAAGATGCTGAGGGGACTGGAACATCTCAGTGAGGAGGAAAGGCTGCGGGACCTGGGGCTGTTCAGCCTGGAGAAGGTTCTTATCAATACTGATTAATACCTACAGGGCAAGTGTGAAGAGGACAGGGTCAGTGTTTGTTGTGTGGACAAGGGGTAACAGGCACAAGCTGGAACCCAGCAAGTGCCACTGACACAGGAGGAGAAGCTTGTTTGGTGTTGAGGTGAGGGAGCCCTGGCCCAGGCTGCCCAGGGAGGGTGCGGAGGCTCCTTCTCGGGAGGTTTCCAAACCTGTCTGGACACGTTCCTGTGTCCCCTGATCGAGGAGAACCTGCTTGAGCAGGGGCTGGATGAGCTCTGCAGGGCCCTGTCAACCCCCACCATTCTATAGTTCTATGAATCTATGAAATTAAACCATTTTGCCTGGTTTGCACAAAAGCCTTACAACCCCCCCGAGAAGTGATTTTGCAAGCCTTGCTTGAAGAAGGGTACTAACCTCTGGCGGCATATGAAGGGACCAGAAAGTCCTTATGGGACGTGATTTGCTTCAAATGGGTGGAACAGCTCCTGCCGTTGGTGCAGTCCTTGGTGAAATGCTGCTATGGGTCAACTCACACGCCTCCAAATAATTCCCAGGAATGGCTGAAGAGCTAGCACAGGCTGTGGGTGATTTCCAGGAGGCAGCTGGGATAAAGTCACTCCTCTCCTGGGGCTAAGAGAGCTCAGTAGTGGGGATGTGGCCAGATTTTGTCAACCTTGCCTCAAGGCTTTAGTGGTTTTGAATTGAATACAGTTGTTGCTGTTGAGGTCAAAATCAGGGAAAAAAAAAAGAAGGGAAACTCTCCCAAATCCATTTTGTTTTGGTTAAGAGCAGGATTTTAGGCAAATACTCTCAGGTGTGGCACAAGGAGAAGGGGTTGAAGGCAATCATTTTGGACGATGCAGTCTCCTCTTTAGATGGGCATCATGTCCCATGGAAGAGGCTCCTTGCTTCTGACAGTCAATCCAACAAGTTCTGAGGTCCCATGGGAGGAAACACTCCACAAACAGGGAGAGAAGTCCGGTTTCCCAACCAGATGGCCCTGACAAAGCTTCGATGAGTGCCGGTGCCTTGAGTGGAAGGGCTTTCCTCTTTTCTTGTCAAAGCTCAATTTGGGAAGGGGCCTGATGAGCAATGATGGGCCATTGGGAAGACAATCTTCCATGTCCCAGGAAACCCAAAAGACAGCATCCAAACTCTCAGAAGCTCTTCAGCAACTTGTCATGCTTGTCTTCAACTGCTACATTGAGAAAAATGTACCTCATTTTCTCTTCCCCATATTTCTTCCTCAAATGAATCATAGAATCAGTTTGGTTGGAAAAGACCTTGAAGACCTTCAAGTCCAATCCCTCACCTCTCACTGCCAAGCCCACCACTAACCCATGTCCCTCGGCACCTCATCTATGCTTCAGTCCCATGAATTTTACCAGCATCATGTTCCAAAGACTGCAAGAATTAGCAGCTTCAAGACTTGGATTTTCCCGGCCAGGAGTCGCTCCGATCGCAGTAACATGCCCAGGTTCTTTGTAACAGCAACAACACAACAGCAGGAGAATCCAGCCAAAACCCTGCAGCTCATTTGGTTGAGATGGGTAGCTTGCCTCCGATTCATCACCCAGCAAAACAAAATGAATGATATTAATAGATCAAAAATATCAGTTAAGAAGTTTATCCCGAGCTCATGTATCCAGAAATGAATAATCTCTTGAGGTCGAGGGACAGAGGCCAAAGTAAAACGCCGGGTAGAGGCAGTGGGTGGGTAAAACTGAGCCAAACTTAAACTGCTCAACCTTGTGGGACTCAAACTAACATTTAATATTAACTAACATGAAAGCTGTGAGCAACGGGTCATCCTGCAAACATGGGGGGTTTATTGTGTATGGTGGGGTTTTTTCTCCATTGTGGGTTTTTTTCCCCCCTCTGTTTTAAAATGTTGTGCAATTAGTGTGAGCAACACACCCAATTTTTAAATCAATTGCTTTAAAAATGGAGTGTGTTGCTCATTTACATACAATACATAGCGATATTGGGAGCACTACAAAGAGGAAGAGTTAAAAGAAAAACAAACCCACACCAGAAATAAGTGTATCTTAGTTCTACTTAAGTAAGCCATCACTAAATATTTCTAGTTGGGATTTTTTTCCCTCATGGAGATTCACCAAGATTCCCTGACAAATTCTGAGAGACTGAGGTTCTGTGGGATAAGAAATCTCTGCTGTTGATAACTCGTTTAAACTGTTGAGGAAACCAAGGGTAGGAATAAAGTTTCACATCCCTTCCCCAAGGCAAGAGGATAACAGATGGAATCCCTCACGGATGTGGATGGGGCGATCTGCTGTTCAACACATCATTACAAAATGTAAGCAGGGAGTGAGAAGTGAGCTGACAATGTCTATAGGCAGAGTTATCCCAACTGATGCTAAGCAAACATATATAGTCAGGACTTCTCAATCAGCTGTTACCTCTCAAGAATAAAAAAATCAGCTGGGGGGAGGGGGGTGATTGTTGATAGTTGTCTGAGAAGATCAGCTTAAGGCTCAGTGGCAGTCACGTCGATTGTTGGCGGCTGTTAGGACAGAAAAATCGTATCCATCACCATCAAAACACTCTTTTTTGGTGACTGATGCTGATCCAGCACTCCCTCAGAAGTGTATATGAAACTACCAACATTACAGAGAAGGGTTCTCGTGGTGAATCGGGGAGAAATCACCTTCTGTATAAGGACTGTGAAGGACACGACTGGTGAGGCAGGGAGGGAGAACGTGCTAGAGCTCCCGAGTCACAAATACGGCAGGGATGATGAAGGAATGATCAGGCAGTAAACACCTAAGACAAAAGCTGGAGACACTTGAGGAAATTCCCCAGGCAAACAAAAGCAAGGAAGGTTTTCACGTACCAGGCCAGTCTCTGGTGAAGCTGCAGGGACAGGATGTGGCAGAGACTGAGCGAATTAAAAGGGTTCAAAGAGGGACTAAAGAAATTAATGGCTTAGAGGTGCATTAGTGCTATTAAACATGATAGGTGGATATTCTTCAGATTAAAAAGGGACCATTAAGCACAGAAAACCTTTCCACTCTACATGAAATGATCACAGTACACGATTTTAAAGGCCATTCTCATCATGATATAACCCTCATCCATGCTACCACACCGGACCGCAATCTCAGCAGAGATGCCAGAGGGGGGTAAACTCCCACATTTGGCCACAAACCTTCTTGTCTAGGGGTCACCTACACAGACATATTAATGGGCTTTATAAACCAGCATCAATCACATGACGTTTCATTGGTATACAAAGGAATTAGCTGCCTGGGATTGGGTGTCTGGGGTATTTAAGCAGTGGATCATGCACACATGCTGCTTTCACTGTATCACTCTAGGAGTACCACACCTACACCAAGTCTCTAACTGTGGGCTGTGTACTGGCATCTTTAGTACTTACTCTCCTCAAATTTAGCCTGTTGAGCTTGCTTTCAGCTGCAATTCAATGTGATATCAAGCCCCAAAGTCTGGTAATAAAGACAGAACTAGCACAATGGCAATTAGTAAAGCTGGGAAGAGAGGCCAAATCATGCGCTAAAGTGAGTTTTCCATGGATGAACTTCAGAAGATTTAGGACGGACGGTTGGTGGGTGCAGTTATTTACTCATTCTTGCACATTTATGGCTTGTTTGTTTGTTTAAAGGGGCTGTACACAGTTTTTTAAGACACAGAGTGAAGAAACGTCTCTGGGAGCAGGAAGCATCTGTGCCTGATGCTGTGGCTGCACCTGGGCTCTGGGTCTCCAGCCTAGTCAGGACAGGGCTTTCACCACTTATTTCCTTCTTGAACTGACAACAACTAAATATCTTTTCCCTCTTAATTTTAGCCAAACTTCCGCCTCTTTTAATAAAAAGATAAAGCAAAATGAACCGCGGCCCCCCACATGCCAACCCGTGGTCGAGCCCGCACCGGGCTGTACCCCGGGCTGTGGCAACAGCGGGACCGAGGGCAGCGCTCCCCACTCCCTCAGCAGGAACTCCCTCCGCCCCCAACCGAGAGGAAGGCGAGAAACAGGCACGCCGGGCCCTGACGGCCGCCGGGCCGCCCACGGGGTCCCCCTCACGGGCCCCGGGCCTCTCTCCACCCGTCCCACTAAGGGAGGGAAGGTCTCCGGCGCCAAACCACAACCTTCACCGGCTGCCGGGAAGGCGGCCAGCTGCTGGCACACCCCCCTCACCCCCCGGGATGGGATGGGATCGGATGGGATTGGGATGGGCCGGCCCGGGCCGGCGGCCGAAGGGAGGCGTGAGGCGCTTCCCGCCCCGCCTCAGCCGCTCCAGCTCGGCGCCGCGCTCGGCCGCAGCGCCGCGGAGGGGCAGCGGGGAGGCGGGACCTGGCCCGGCGGCCCGGCGCCATTGGCCGCCGCGCGGCGCCGCCTCCCGCCATTGGTCCCTCCCGGCTCGCCGCCGCCGCCCCGCCTTCCCCCGGCCGGCGGACGGGGGCGCGAACGTGCCGGGCGGGCTGTTCGCTGGCCGGGGGGCGCGCGCCGCCGCCACGTGGGGAGCTGCACGTAGTCAGGGCCGGCGGGGGGGGGGG
The DNA here is from genome assembly GCF_028858725.1 of Colius striatus. Classification (NCBI taxonomy): domain Eukaryota; kingdom Metazoa; phylum Chordata; class Aves; order Coliiformes; family Coliidae; genus Colius; species Colius striatus. The sequence goes on along the minus strand of NC_084760.1, from coordinate 46,175,824 downwards.
GGAAGGGGAAGGGAGGGGAGGGCACGCGCTGTTCCCGCCAGCGCCGGGGCGGGAGGAGGGGGCAGGGGCAGAGGGAGGGGCGGCCGTGGCGGAGGGCCGGGGACGGACGGTCGTGGGGCGGCTGTGGGGTTTGGGGAGCCGCTGTAGGGCAGCGGTGTTGAGGGGAGGTGAGGGACGGTCGTATAGAGAGGTGAAGGGCAGGGTGTAAGGGCCTGCTGTGGGAGGGGGTGAGGTCTGTGGGGCAGTGGCGGTGAGGGTAGAGGAAGGGGTGCCATGGGTGGCCGTGGGGATGTGAGGGGCTGCCGTGGCTGGAAATGAGGCGTGGTCACGAGGGGCAGCAGCCATGCAGTGTGAAGGACCACCATGGGGGGAGATGAGAGGCAGCCGTGAGGGGTCAGTGTGGAGGGTGGCCGTGGGGAGATGAGCTATGGCTGCTTGCAAGGCCAGGAGAAGGTGACTGGCACCGCCTCCCTCTGAGGAACAGGGCTAAGGTGCGCCTGACACCACTCCCCATCTCCTTGCCCCCAGAGCAGGCAGGGGTCCAGAGCAGGTCCTACTCATTGCCAGCCCACCCTCCTCTCCCCGCCCGCCGGCTCCCACGTCCTGACCCTCAGGCCTGGAGGAGTGGCCAAGCTTGGCATGGGGCCAAGCATCACTGAGCCAATTAATTAACTGCCCAGGGAAGACTCTGCCAACGCTGTGTGGTGCCCTCCCAGCCCCCTGTCCGGGCCCGTTTAAAACGCCTCAACTCACACGTTGCAGCAGCACATCTCTGTGGAGGAAGCCGCCTCCTAACACGCGTGAGATTGCCGCGCAAGGTGCCCTCATCTGCATACGTCAGAACTCACTTTTCATCTTAACAGGTATTGACTTGGAAATCCAAGCCTTGAGGAGCTTGGGAGGACATTTAGGAGTGTTACTGGAAGCAGAAGATTTTGGGTGCTTTAGAGAAGGTACTTTACGTTTACTGGACAAAACAAAGTACAGATGCATTTATTGTTGAGAATTACTATAGTCCTCATACAGACAAGGCAGGTTTCATTTTATATACAAGTGGATGATAACCCATTTCTATCCCAATAATTTACCTTTGACAACTATAGCAAAATCGTGGTTGTGTTGTGCATATTAGTTGGTGGTAAAAATACACTCTTTTGTTTTGTTTGTTTGTTTGTTTGTTTAAGCTGGCTATAGGCCCAGCATTTTTCTCTGGTAGCTGACACACATTAAATGGCCTTGCCTGTACCGAGGTGTTAATGGGGATTACCTCAACAGTCTGGTAGTGAGTGACCCTTCTGACAGTGGGGAGGCATATTGGGGTTTTTTTATCCTGAGGGGTATGAATCAGTATTTGGGGCATCCCAAGTAAAGCCCAAAGGCATAGTGTTGGCTGCTGCATCCATTGCCATAACCTGCTATAAGGGGACAAGCAACAAAACTGGGCATTTTTTGTCACAGGGTACTCAGGAGTTGGGGCTTTGAGGAGGGAAATTCAGTGCCCCAAATGAAAGGAATTCTCCTTTATTGCTAAACAGATACCGTGAGACCAGTGAAGCTGCTCCAGCAGAAGAAAAACCTTTAAGGTTTGCATACAGAGAGTTGCAGTAGGCACTCAAGTCAGGGTCAATGTGATGTCCCCTTGAAATAAAGATAAATTAGGGTTAGAGTTTACTAAAAGTAAACTGAGAGGCTCCAGCTGCACAGACAGGACCCTTGGTAGGGGTAGAAGTGCAGTGGGGTGACAGGGAGCCCTGGCTCTTGGGCAAGAGGGTGACAGGGTGTGGGGCAGCCCGATGTCCTGGGCAGGAGGGTAGCAGGGAGCCCTGGCTCTCAGACAAGAGGGTATCGGGGTGCAGAGCAGCCCCAGCTCTTGGCCAGGAGTGTGACATGCAGCCCTGGCCCCACAGAAGCAAAAAGCCACGATGGCTAAAACTTAAAATGTATTTCGAAAAATGTTTTTTTGAGGCCAGTACAGTTTGGTAAGCAATAAGAGCGAGCATGAGCAGCCGGCATCCCCTGCCTGCCTCCCTCCCCCACCACTCGCCCGGCCGCGGCTGAACAGCGGAGCCGCGAGGGATATAAGGCCTTTCTCCGGAGCCCTGCCTGCCGGGAGCCGGCCCGCTTGGCGGGGAGAGCCGGGAGGGATATGCCCATCACCAACCTCCTGCCTGCCTTTCCCCTCCTGCGGAGGGGCAGGCGGGGAGTAGCGGCATCCGCCGTGCTGGAGCGAAGGAGCCCGGCGGGAGCGGCGGCCGGGCCAGGGCCGGGTGGCGGGGGCGTGCATTTAAAGGGAGCGGCGGAGCCAATGCGCAGGAAGGGGCTGAGCATGTGGGGAGGTTGTTTACACCAGCCCGGCCCCGGGAGCTTTAACCCGGCCGGCGGCGAGGCGCGGAGCGGGGCTCCCCGGACGCTGTGAGTAGCGGGGGCGGTGGGCATCCCCTGCCCGGCCTTGCTTCCCCCTCTCTCTCCCTTCTTTCTGTCTGGCATCGTCGGGAAAAAAAAAGAAAAAGAAGCTAAATATAATAATTAAAGCAAGAGAAAAAACGCGCGCGCGGGAGCGGCGGTTCCCGCCCGGCCGCGCCGCGCCTCCCCGGCCCCGGCTCCTCCCCGCCCCGCCCGGCGGGTCCAGCCCGGGGCCGCCGCGTACGTGAGCCGGCCGCGGCGGGGACGGGGATTTCAAAACAAGCTGCGGCGGGCGGAGGAGGGCGGGGGCAGGCGGGAGCCGCGCCGGAGGTAAGAGCCGCGCCGGGCCCGCTCTCCCGCCGTGCGACCCGCTTCCCAAGGGGCAGCCGGCTCCGAATTCCCCCCCCGCAACCCCTGCTCCCTCAGCCCCTCTTCGGGTCTCTGCCGTCCCCCGGTGCGGGCACCCCTTCCCCTGGGGCCTGCCCGCTGCATGCACATCGCTGCCCGCTGTTTCTATCCTTCCAGCCGCCCCACGGCCCCCCGTTGCATGCACACCCCCGCCTCCTGCATGCACAAACACCCCCCCCCCCCCCCATTGCAAATCCACCCCCCCACCCCGCTTCTTCCCGTGCATGTCCCGCCCAACCGAGGCCTGTGCCCGGTGCACGGCCCCCCCTTCCCGGTGCATGCCCCGCCCCCCCAGCTTGCCCGGTCCGTGTGTCCCCCCCTTCCTTCCCCGTGCATGTCCCCCGCCCGCCGCAGCCCGCCCCGCGCACACGTGCCCTGCCCGGTGCCGCCCTCCACGGCAGGCCCGGGCACACGCCTCCTCCTCCCCTGCCATCTTCCCCACGGGCCCTGCCAACCCCCCCAGCCGCGGGCCCCGTACACGCATGCACGCGTACATGCCGTGCATGTACTGCCCGGTCTGCTCCCGGTGCCCGAACGATGGCTTCAAGTCACACTCCGCCGGCACAGCTCCCAGAAAGCACCAAACTCCCGCCCTTTTCCTTCCTGACCGCCTTCGCTGCCGGCACGCAGCGGCCCGCCGGAGGCCGGGGAAGCGGCTCTGCCCGCGCCGGCATTCCTGCCTGCACCACAGAGCGCCTTTTTTAGCGGGGTGCGCGTTCTCCAAAAGCGTTTTTCCTTCGGGATCGCCGGGCGGTGGGTGAGGGTCTCAGTGAGCCCTTCCCGGCATCGGTACAGCGTGGCCGCGCCGTGACATGTCCGCGGGCGGAACCTAAGCCGGGGCGAGACTGGGAGGGAGCTCTTTGGGGAAGCGCCCGTTTTGTATTCGTGCCCGTGAGGGTTAGGTCCCGCTTGGGTTTGGCTCTGGCCAGGGGTCGGTAGCTCCTTGTTGCTTCTTGTTGTAATAACAGCCCAAACTTTGCAGAGGGCTCGGTTTGGTTATCTTGTTTCCCGGTCGTGTGTGCTGAGGAGCGCAGGGCTGGAGTCTGGTTTGTAAAAGGCTTTTGGGATGAAGAGGGGTTTTTTTGAGGGGAGGGGGAGGGCGCAGAAAAAGTGAAAAACTGGGGTTTGTTCGCAATTATTGCAGCATTTGGAGTCGCTTACAGGGTGGATTTTGCAGTCCGGGTTGCTGATCTGTGACCTGTGGCAGGAGTTAGCTGGATTCGAGGGAACCGACCAGCATTTATTCCTTTTTTTTAAAAAAAAGGGAGAAAGATGCGAGATGTGCTGTAATTGCACATTTTGGGGGGAGGGAATCTGTACTGGCGGTGCTGGTTGCTGCAGTACCATGGGGGCAGGAGCTGCCTGTCTCCCGGCAAACCCTGGACAAACCAGCTAGGGTGAATGCTGGGGCACCCTCCCCTCTTTGCCGTGGCCCCCAGACCTTCCCCGTTTGCCAGACAAGGCGCCTTCTCCTTTCCCAAACCTCTGCGGGGGCTTCGCTCCGCTGACGGCAGCGCCGATAGGCACAAGGGGCCGACGGTTTTCCCGGGCGAGAGCTGGGGGAGAAAAAACAAACCAAACCACCTCGTCCAAAATACACGCCCGGCATTGAAGCGAGGAATAATGTGTGCTCCGTGGCGGCTGTGACCCCCGCGGCGCGTGATTGCTAACAGCTGGGAGGGCTCGCCGTGGCCGGCAGCGTGGCCTCCCGGCTCCGCCTGCGCCGCTCACGCCCTCCCAGCTCCTGCTCCTCTTCTTGCTTTGTGTTTTGGGGCACGGCAGGGGAAGGAGTTGGTTTTTTTCCGACGTTGGCGTGTCACCCTCGGCCGTGGGCTGAGTGCCCAAAAAGGGATCTGGCATTCAAAGGTCTGCTGGAAGCAGGTGTGGCTCTGCAAAGTCTCTTTTGGGGAGGGTTTTCCTTCCCCCGGGTTGTGCCCGCGTCTCTCTCCTCCCTCCTGCTCCCCCCCCTCCCGGAATGGAGCGGGGAAGGAAAGAGAAGGCAAAAGGAAACCCCGAAGGAAATGAGAAGCAGCTTCCCCACCTTCGGCGCTGCCCTTCCCGCACCAGGCCACCCGCCAAACGCTGCCTTCAAACCGGCGTGTGCCGACTGGCAGGGAGGCGGCGCGAGATTCGGCGGTGGCACTGACGTCACCGCATCGCCTCCCCCGGCCCTCTGAGGGGCAGACCTCAAATCCCACTGCCCAGCATATCCGAGAGCAGTGTTTTCTGGTGATGCTGGAGGAAATGCGGTCTGGTGCTTAATGCCCCATGGCAGGGTGGAGAGGCTTTGTCACAGCTTCACTCTTGGGATTTGAGGCAAACCGCTGTGTCCGCCCTCACCAGACCTTTCGCTCTCCTTTGGGATGAGAAGTTCTGAGAGCAGAGCTTGTGGTCATCAGGAAACATGTTACATTGTGGGGGAAAAAAAGATGTTATAGGACAGAGTGGGCTCTGGAGCATCCCCTGGCATGTTCCTCAGACAGGGTGAGATAAGAGGGAAGCCGAAGGAGCAGCTTTGCTCAGCCATCCGCCTCGGCCTCTTTGATCCTGCTCTGGAGGGATGGTGGTGACAGCATCAGCCAGGTCCCTGTGCACTGTGGGACAGGCAGCCCTGGTGCGAGGTGCTTTCCCCAGCACACTTCTACCCATTTCACACCCACTCCTGCTCTTCCTGTTCTATTCTTTATGGCTCCTAAATAGCTGTTAATTTTCTACTTGGGGACAGCAGGATTAGGGGAAGGCCAAAGTGAGCGGAGTGCATAGAGTTATTCATAAAACCACTTGTTAATCTCGGGTGTCCTTTGAAGCGGGACATGGTTCGGAGTAACCCTTCCTGGGATGGTCGGAGGTGAGGAGGAGCAGCGAGCTCCAGGTATCACAAAAAGAGTTGTGTTTGATGTGCCGTTAAAACGCCGCCGCTTCCTGACGGGGAACCGAGCCTCCCTCACGTGAGGAGGGGGAGGGTCAGGGTGCAAGCGCCTGGCAGCTCCAGCTTAATCTTCCTTCTTGCACAAGCAACAGCTCCTCAGCTCCTCGGACTTGGACTCTCTGTCGTCCAGGTTGTGCTCCAACCCAGACAGCTGACAAATAGACACCCGCAGTGCCCAGCCAGCTGGGTGACGCTCGCTGATGAGCCCAGGCCAGGTGGCAAAGGTGACTGGTTTGTTGGTGTGAAAGCACGTGGCTTTTTTTGGTGCACCCTGAGACATGAGGCCACACACCAATCCTCTTGTCTCCTCTCCCTCCTCCTGAAGCCTAGGCATACTTGTCACCTTCTAGCCTTGCTGCAGCACGTGTTCATGCTTCTTGTGCTCCTTGGAGAGGGTGTTGCAGTGGAAGAGACATTGGGAGGAGGATGGATGGAATGGAGGAGGACAGTGTGTGCTGCTGGAGCCATCGGATTTATCAGGGCTGAGTGCATCGTCTGTCCCTGTGCCTGATTGTCCTTTGCTTTTAAGGAAACCTTTAAACACTTTTTTTCTTTTAAAATGGCAGTAAAATCTGTAAACCCAAAGAAACAAGCTGGACAAGCTGCTCTCTGGATGGGCTAGCTAGCAGAGCCACATCAACACGAGGAAAACCTGTGTCAGAGGAAAGGGGAATTATTTCGGTGGTGAAAACAGGTTAAAGATAGTTAGAGAGAAATATTTTAGGATAAGAATGCTCCTGTTGTGTTGCCAGACTGACCCTGGGAGTGCTGGGTATGAGCTGCAAGCTTGGAGAAACCTCTCTCAAAAAGCACAAGAGCTGTCATAAAGGGGAGCATTGGGGTGCCGTTGAGAAGGGGTGCTGGCTTTTGCTGCCAGAGAACTTTCCTCCCTTTCCAGGACACGGGCAGGCAAGTTGCAGGACTGTGCTGGCCACGGGCCCAAGTCTAGAGGTCGTGGTTGAAGAGCACCGGTGGCGGGTCTCAGTGTGACAGGCGGGAATAGCCGCAGTGGCCCCGAGTGCATGCACCAGTGGCAGCTTTAGAGGGGGCTCTGGGCTCCGAGGGCTGTCCTTACTGTGTCTGTGGAGTTTCCTTTAGGCTACCTCATCCCTTTTTTTTGTTTCCAGAGGGGCTTAGAAATGACCATAAGGAAAAGAGCTGCAGGGTCAGAAGAGCTCCATGTCTTCAAGGGGTCTCGACACCAGGGGCTGCTGCTGCTGGGGGAGGAGACACCAGTTGAACATCATGGTCCCGCACTGGAGGTGACATCCCCATGTGTTTTTCTTCCATAGTGTGTCCGAGATGGCGAGTGTGCTGTCCAGGCGCCTGGGGAAGCGCTCCCTGCTAGGCACGCGTGTCTCTGCCCCTGGTGCCTTGGCCGACGGGGTGCTGGTGGCCACCCAGATCCCCAGCTTTCAGCCCGACCTCAGCCAGGCGTCAGCCCACGCGGTGGCACGAGAGGATGGAGCCCATGTGCCATCTGCAGAGGAGAGCAGCCAGGCACTCAGGTTCCCCAGCCCTGGTCCCCAGCAGCAGGTACGTAAGGAGGCTCTCGGTGTCCTTGGCTGGGGGAGCAAAGTCCCGGGGCTCTCCTGATGTGAGGGGCAGTAGGGGGTCTGTAATTACTGAGAGCCGTTAGTGGGTGTTGACATTAGCGCACTCAGCACTGGCTGTGCCTGGTGGGTTTGGATCGTCCTTCTGCAGATGTCTCCAATCTTGGTCAAAAGTGGCTGTCCAGAGGACCTGACGTTTCCCTCCAGCGTTCTTCAACTGTCTGAGCCTAAGGGGGGTGGTTTTTATCCATTTGGTGACTCCTAGTGGACTTCTCTTCCATGAACTCATCCTCTCTCTCCTTAACCCCCAATCACACCTAAAGAGAAGTGGCAAGGAGCACCCCCAGCTTAGTCCCAATGGCGATGAGATGTGTGGCTAAGAGCTTGGTCAATGGTGTGGATGTGTGTGGTGAAGAAGCTCTTAGAGAAATGCAACGGCTTGTCTAGAAAGGAGATGTAGTCCATCAGGACCCTGCCATTTCTTGTGCCCCGGGCTCCTGATGCTTAGGAGAGTCGTGCCTTGTCCTTAGGGATACTGCCTGGGTGAGAGAGCAGTGCATGCTCACGAGCCTGCCAGCCTGGTTCCTGTTAACAGCTGGACAGGCAGCACTGTCTGAGGAGAGCCACGAGCGACTGACGCAGAGCCTGTTTCCTGGCTGCTACCTGCAGAACTGTAAAACCTTTTCTGGGCAGAGTTTGTGAAATGGAGTGTAAATAAGGCCTCTGTTTGGTTTTCTGACTCCTCCTTCCCCCTGCCTGTTAACCACAGGGCAGTGAGAGTTGTTTTCTCCTACATGCTCTGCTGTGGAGGATTTTGTTTGCTTGCTTTGCTCCTGGGGATAGCTCAAAAATAGTGATGGGGTGCATTCACCTCCCAGCGACGTCTGGGACCTGTGCAAAGCCAGAGATGTCAGCTGCTTGTGCCATGCATGATTCCCCATGTGATTCACGGGGAAGCCTTGCTCCTTGTTTTCAGAAAGTAGGGTCGGCATCTTCTGTGTCCTGATCCTTGCCCTGATCTCCTTAACCCTGGTCCTGCTGTGGGTGGCTTTTTCTGCCACGGTGTTTCTGCTGGAGGTCTCACCCAAAGTGGTCTCACAGGCTTCTCCCCAGTCAGGGTTTGGGTGCATATGTCCATCCTGTATTGGCTTCTTGGTACGACACCTGTGGTGCTTCCTTAAACAGATGTTCCTGTTCTTATAAATAGCCAGAAACACGTGAAGCATCTTTCGACACAGATATTTTTACATTAACAGAAATAGGCTCCTGGGTGGTAGTTAGTGGTGGGAAGCTGCCCATAAGGAGGAGTTTGAGACTGTGAAGAAGAAGGTGAGGTTTGCCCATCTCCTTCCCCTGCCCGAAGGAGCCAAGTTTCACTTCACCTGGGAAACCTCCATTTCTTCATCTCCCTCCAGCTTTTAATTCATCAACATACTTTGCCAGGGTGTGTAATAATTTTGGGAGTCCTTGCAGCAGGATGGCATGAGGACAAAGCCAAAGCAGACAAATTAATCAGAGAGAAGCCCACCCAATGTCACCATGCTCAGACAGGCAGCTGATAGTGGCTCGGGAAATCCGTCACCTTGGGATTACTGGAGTTGGGAAGAGCAGATCTCTTGGTGGTGGGGTTGGGAAGAACCCTGGCCACGCTTTTGGTTTGCTGTGATGGGAGTCTGAAGTCCAAGCCCTTCAGGATGGGCTCTGCCTTTGTCCTAAAGCCCTCTTGTGGCCTCCAATGTGGGAGGAGGAGGGATCCCCTAGCATTTGTACTGCAGTGAGACTGATGTTCCCTGGGAGCAATGAGGAGGAGGCAGGTAGCACAGACAAACCTCCTCTTGTATCATTTTCAGGTCCTCGTCACCTACAATGGACAGGAGGGTGCTGGCCTTGTGGAGCAGCACAACGCTCTGTGCGACAAGGTGAAGGTGCTGCTGCCCGAGCAGGACCCGCAGGCGTGCTGGAGGGCACAGGACATGCAGCAGGCCCCGCTCCAGCCTCCAGCTCCACTCCAGCCTCTCTCCCTGCCCACAGCCAGCGGGCCCAGCCCCGCCGAGGCTCTGCACAGATCCGTATCCAGCAATATCGATGTTCCCAAGAGGTTCGTGCCTGTGGCTGGTGGTATCTCACTTGATGGGGGGTGGGGAGAGAGGGGCCCTTGGTGGCTCTGGCAGCGCTCGCGCTTGGTTTTACAGCAATGGAACGAGTGGTGATGCTGGGATGTATCTGCCTTCCCAGCCTGCGATTAACCACAGGATGGTTAAATTTAGGATTAAGGGGATTTTATGGTTTTTTTTCTTTTAAATGGGGATAAATCACCCGTGCCAGTAGTTTAAAAATGACTCCAAGTCTATGAGGGAGCCAGTGGGGGTGAACCTGCACTACTGCTGCAGGTTGTGCTGCCCTTTGGGTGCCCGGTGGCTCCCCAGGTTGTACCCAGGCTGTTTCTCTGCTTTCTGCTCCGCATGTTTCACATCTCTTCCTTCATGGCACAGGAAAGCTGACGCCGCTGTGGAGATGGATGAGATGGTGGCAGCCATGGTGCTGACCAGCCTCTCCTGCAGCCCTGTGGTGCAGAGCCCTCCTGCCAGTGAGAGCGGCATCCACCGTGAGTGTGTATTTTCAAATGTACATATTTATACTTAGGAAAAAAACACCTGAAACAAAAGATATGGAGGAATATGCTGTGTCCTTTGGATTTCAGTGCTGGGGCACTTGCTGGCTGCCTTGTTGTTTTTATGCCTAGTGCCAAGTACCTGCTGGTACAGGGATGCCCAAGGCTGGAGATGGCACCAGGGTCATAGAATGAGAGAATCCTTTCTGCTGGAAAAGACCTTTAAAATCGTCGACTCCACCACCTCCCCTCACAGTGCCAAGCCCACCACTAACCCATGTCCCTCAGCACCTCAGCTACACGGCTTTGCAATAGCTCCAGGGATGGGGACTCCACCAGCTCCCTGGGCAGCCTGGGACAGGGGCTGACAACCCTCTCAGGGCAAAAGTTCTTCCTCAGCTCCAATCTAAACCTCCCCTGCTGCAACTTGAGGCTGTCTCTTCTTCTCCTGTCACTTGTTACCGGAGAGAAGAGACCAATTCCCACCTTGCTACAGCCTCCTGTCGGGTGGTTGCAGAGAGTAATCATGTCTCCCCTCAGCCTCCTCCAGACTAAATAACCTCAGTTACTGCAGCTGTTTCTCATCCGACATATTCTCCAGACCCTTCCCCAGCTCCACTGCCCATCTCTGGACACATTCGGCACCTCAGTGTGTTTCCTGTTGTGAGAGGCCTAAAAATATACTTTCTTGTAGCGAGGGGTCATGTCAGAGCCCAGAGGTTGCAGCACCAGTTGGGGCCAAACAAGCCGGCATGCCCCTGGCTGCGTGGTGGGGGTAACCTTGCTCTCTGCAGCAGTCCTGGGGGACAGGGGAGCCCCGTGCCGGAGTCCTGGGCCTGGGGAGCACCACCCGGTCACTCCTTTTTTTAGAGGCAGTTTCATTCCCAAAGAGTCAAATGCAGTTGGAGGGATAAAAATAACCCTGTGGAGCTGTGGGAAATGTGTGTGCCCCGGTGCTGGCAGCTCGCCATGTGCCGGCTGTGCCCGCGGGGTTGCACCAGTGCCAGGGAGGATGGGGAGGGGAAAAAAAATCCAAGGGATAAACGACCAATAATTGGGAGCTGGCACTGAATGAAGGTGCAAAGGCTTCACCTTGCCAAGTCTGGGTTTGTTGCTTGGGGTTTTTTTAATAAATAAATAAATAGATGCCAACTATTGCTGTGGGTTATCCAGCCTCAGGGCAGATCTCTGCCTTGGGGGGTTTGGTTGCCCTGAGCTGAAGGTGACCGCACAGTGACAGCCTGCATCCCCTCCCCGCAGCCTCACGGGTGGCCTGCGATCCCTGGAAGGAGAGCGGTGACGTGTCTGACAGCGGCAGCAGCACCACCAGCGGGCACTGGAGTGGGGGCAGCGACATCTCCACCCCTTCGCCCCCACACCCTGCCGGCAGCCCCAAGTATTCGAGTGAGGCCCTGAGCTCCCCACAGCTGGACGACGGCTTCGAGACCGACTCTGACCCCTTTCTCCTCGATGAACCTGCTCCACGCAAGAGAAAGGTATTGCTGCTAGGGGCTGGTCCCAGCCCTGGCGGGGTGGCTGGAGCTGAGCCGTCATCCCGTGGAGGGGACGCCGCCAGCAGGGAGGGAATGACATGGGCTGTCTGTCCGACAGAACTCGGTGAAGGTGATGTACAAGTGCCTGTGGCCAAGCTGCGGCAAGGTCCTGCGCTCCATCGTCGGCATCAAGCGGCATGTCAAGACCCAGCACCTCGGGTAAGGCCAAGTTTTCACCTTCCCGGTCCCTGCCTGTGGGCTCTTGCCCCTGTATCATTTGCAATTCCTGCAGTAAATATCCCCACTATCAGAGATACCAACCTTTCATCAATACTTATAAGTACCTAAAGGGTGGGTGTAGGGCAGATGGAGCGACACATTTTTCTGTTGTCTCCAGTGACAGGACAATGGACATAAGCTGGAAAACAAAAGCTTCCACTTAAACACAAGGAGAAACTTGTTTGGTGTTGAGGTGAGGGAGCCCTGGCCCAGGCTGCCCAGGGAGGGTGTGGAGACTCCTCCTCAGGAGGTTTCCAAACCTGCCTGGACACGTTCCTGTGCCCCCTGATGGAGGGGAACCTGCTTGAGCAGGGGCTTGGGCTGGTTGAGCTCTGCAGGGACCTGCCAACCCCCACCATCCTGGGATTCTGTGTGCACTGAGCTTGGCAGTTCTCAGCCATGTCACTGAAGCCACTTCACCTTCAGGGTGCACAGGGCTTTCTGGGAGGCACACGAGCCCCATTTGGGCTTTCAGGACTGCCCAGCTCAGGTATGTGTTTTGCAGTGGGGCAGTTCAGGGTCCACACGAGCTCCTGGGCAGAGGCAGAAAAGCCCCAACCTGGCTGTGTTTCACAAGCTGTGCCTGCTGCAGCGGTGGCTGGCTCCAGCTCAGCCACCAGGGCTGGCACGGGCACCTGTGTGCCAGCCCAGAAGTGACAACCCCTTTGGCAGTTTTTGTTTTATCTTGATTTCCTGTGAATTCCTCCCAAAACCCCCATTGTGTGGAGAAAATGTTCTCCCCAAAACCTGCCAGGGTGTGAGGATCAGCTTTGCTGTGTGCTGCTCCTCTGGCCCCCTATTGCATTTGTCACCCCAGCCCTAGTTTTCTGCTTTTGTCCATGTTTTTTGGAATGCATTTGTATTTTTCTCCTCCTCCCTTGCAAAGGTGAACGCTGTGGGAAAGGGAGGGAGAGGACAGGACAGAAGGGCTGCGATGCAGCAGGCAGCGCTGGACTGCCATCCAGTGCCCGATAAAATAATACACAAAACTTCGGGGGCTGGTTCCTCCTCTTGAGTGATCTGCGGGGCTTAATGACCTCGACTGGAAGCGAGCAGGGGCTTTTCAGCGGTGCCTAGCCAACGTTCCAGCTTTTTTAAAGGCCTCGAAAGAGGGATTGATGTTCCTTGAAACCGCTGCAGAGGCAGTGGCTGCGGGGGCAGTAGCTGTTGCTGATCACAGCCGACATGACGCTTTGGAGCCCGGGCAGGGAGCTGCTCTGCTTGGGAAGGCGAGATCACTCTCCCCGAGGAAACCGGGGTCGTCTCACCTTCCCTGAGATGGAAAAGGGGCCGCCTTTTTCACTGCTGTCCCACTTTCCTCCCCGGCAGGGACCGCGCAGACTCTGACCAGCGGAAACGGGAAGAGGATTTCTACTACACCGAAGTGCAGGTGAAGGAAGAGCCGGCGCCGGAGGCGGCCGCCGCCACCAGCCCCACGTCTGTCTCCGCCCCCATCATCATCCAGCAAGCGCTGGCGAAGCCCGAGGCGCTGGTGGTGGAGCAGCCGGTGCTGGAGCCTGCCCTGGCCAGCAGCGCCCTCAGCCAGTCCGCCCCCGGCTCCTTCTGGCACATCCAAGCTGATCACGCCTACCAGGTGAGTTGATGGCATGATCCAGTTTGCTCAGCAAAGTCCCTGCCGGGGTGTTCTATTGCCAGAGGTACAGAGAGTCACCATCCCTGCCTGACTGCACTTCAGCCCTTGAGCAACAGTCTTTGTTAAAGCCTGGTGAAGGGGCTCGTGTGCTTCTGCCGTGCCTGTTGCAGGGCTGGGGGGAGCTTTGGGCCTCTGCTCCCTTCCGCTTCCCCTGGGCTGGTATGCAACACACCCTTCTGCTGGCAGATAACACAGGGCTGGAATGCAGCCGTGGCTCTGCTGCACCCTCACTGGGGCACTGGCCTCTGAGGCACATGGGAAGCCTTGGGACTGTGAGCAATGGCCCCATGGGCACCCTGGGCCCTTGTCTTGGGGGCTGCTTGAGAGCCGAGCACAGCAAGCTGATGCAGGGACAGGATGTGCAGATGCACAAGCTGCATGTATATCCATTGGCATCCCAGGGAACGGATGGGACATCATCTAAAAGCAGAAAAACTACATAAATAGCTGCAAAAATCTGTTCCCACTGACGAAGGGTGGTGCATGTGGTTTGGTCTTGCAACCAAAAGCAGTTGTGCCCTGGTGAAGGGTGACACGGTGTGTGTGTTGTGCCTCATGTTAGCAGGAGGAGAGGTTGCACAGGGTTTTCTATCTCACCTCCAATGCTCCCAGTTTGAGGTTACTCCAGGCTGGTCTTTGCAGGGAGGTAGATGCCTGTGAGGTGGCATGTGAGAACTGGGGGCTTCCAGGATTAATTCTTCTTTTCCCTCACAGGCATTGCCCTCAATCCAAATTCCAGTGTCTCCCCACATCTTCACCAGCATCAGCTGGGCCACTGCCACCTCGACCCTCCCATCCTTGTCACCGGTGAGTCCTGCATTGAGTGTTTCCTCCTTGTCCTTATGGGGTGCAGGGTTGGGCCAAGAGATGAAGGGACTTCATCTCCACTTCTTTTCTCCCCACTTCATACATTTGAAGACTTGTCTGGAGCACAAGTCTTACGAGGAGTGGCTGAAGGAGCTGGTTTATTTAGCCTAGAGGAGACTGAGGAGAGACGTGAACACTCTGCAACTACCTGAAAAGAAGTTGTAGTGGATCAGTTGCTGCTCCCAAGTAATGAATGACAGGACAAGAGGGAATGGGCTCAAGTTGTCCCAGAGGAGGTTTAGATTGGAGCTGAAGAAGAGCTTTTCCCTGAGAGGGTTGTCAGCCCCTGTCCCAGGCTGCCCAGGGAGTTGGTGGAGTCCCCATCCCTGGAGCTATTGCAAAGCCGTGTAGCTGAGGTGCTGAGGGACATGGGTTAGTGGTGGGCTTGGCAGTGTGAGGGGAGGGGGTGGACTCAAGGATCTTGAAGATCTTTTCCAACCAGAATGATTGTGTGATTCGGATTTGTAAGCTGGGGCAGCCGTTGGGATGGGGACCGTGTTGTCTCATGTGCCCTTGTGACCCCCAATCCCCTGCAGGTTCGGAGCCGCTCACTCAGCTTCAGCGACCCGCAGCCCCCGACGCCGCTGCTCAAGTCCCACCTGATTGTCACCTCTCCACCCAGGGTGTCCGTGGGCGCCAGGTGAGGGTCCTGCCAGCCCTGGGGGGTAGATAAATGGAACCTGGGGACATACCCCACCAAAAATTCCGCTCTTCCCTCTTACAGGAAAGTCCGTGGTGAAGCCAAAAAGTGCCGTAAGGTGTATGGCATCGAGCACCGGGACCAGTGGTGCACGGCTTGCCGGTGGAAAAAAGCCTGTCAGCGTTTCCTGGACTGAGCGCAGCACCGCGGTGCCGCCACCTTCCCCTGCTCCCGCCTGGGGAGCACCCGAATCCCTCACTGCTGCAACCAGGGACCTCGGAGGTACCTCCTGGCACCCCAGAAGACGCCTCCAGAGCTGCGTGTAAATTCCTCCTTCTGTATATTGTACATCTTGATGGGTTTGCCCTTTTTTTGTAAGAAAAAACACTTTTTTCTGCTATTTTTTGGTTTTTTTAAAGAACCTGAAGAATAATTTCCCTTTGTACAGCAAAAGCTGGGGCTGGGAGGGAGGGAGGGACAGGCTGGTTCCTCAGAGTCTGGAGGAGATTGTAGGTGATCTGGAGACCAAAAGAGCTTCCTGCACTTTCCCAAATCAGCCCTAAAATCTCCCACACTGTGGCTGGGGTGAGGCGTGGCACAGCTTTCCCTGCTCCCGTGAACTACCTAGAAAGTGCAAAGCCCTCGTGGCCTTTGAGGCAGGGGAGGCAGTGACCGCTACAGCTTTAAAAAAGAAGAATGCCGGTGGGTTGCTGCGAGCAGGGCAGACATCAGGGGTTTCTCTCCTCACAGGGATGTGTCTTTGCTCATGATGTTTTTGGAGGCATTTGAGGGCCGAAAGAAATCCTAATCAGGGAAAAGTGAGGAGAATTTTTAAGGTGTAACCTGTAGCTCCTTCTCATTTTAGGCTTTGTGAGTCTGCTTAGCTCCGTAACGAGTCCACATCATGGCCCTCACTGTGTCTTTCAAAACTAGGCTTGAGCAGTTTTGTTTCTCTCCTCATGAATGATTCCACTAGCTGGGAGGACTGGGAAGGCTTTCCCTTAGGTTCACCTGATTCAGCAAAACACTTCCCCCGTTGCTTTTGAATCCCAACAAGCCAGGTGGGAGTCAGTTTTCTGACTTCCAACCTTTAAAAATCTATCTTTACCCAACCCAGATTGCTGCTGGTTTCTTGTCATGGCTCTCCCACCTACACCAACGTGGCCGGCGATGGGACGGGCAGCAGGATTGCCGTTCACCCTCTCTCCACTCATGTGGATTTGTAGTATTTTACTTTGCTCTGTTTCTGGCAATCCTGGGCAATAACCCCCCACCATCCATCTGACAGCAATCCCTGCAGGCAGTTTGAGCCCGCTGTGTTTTTAAAGACCCAAATTTCCTTATAAATACAAAACAAGTGTTTGGGAGAGTCTGATCCTGCTCCCCAATCACTGCCAGCCTGAAGGGATAAGGTGGGCAGACAGAGCAACTTGAGATATGTTATCTAATGGTTCCTTTGTAATGATGAATCGTCCCACAACCTGAATGTCTCTCTGCCATCCGACTGGTGGTTGCAAAATTTGGCAGCTAGAAAGGAAGAGCAGAGTGGAACCTGCAGGGTTACATCCCCAGGTGGATCTGGGCAGCTCCTGGGGCTCAGATCCTGGGGAAGAGGAGAGATGTTGCTCCTGGAGAGCCTCTGGCTCAGGCTCCAGTCCCCATTGGAGCGTGGCGTTAGGACTGAACTGTCTGGAACAGCCCTTTCCCTTCCTGCTGCTGTTGGAGACTCTTTGCCACGCTCCAGGGTTGAGCATTTTCTTGCCAGAACACTTTCCCAGAGCATGTCAGGTTCTGCATCCGCAGCCCTGTACCAGTGGAACCGTGGGGGGAGTTGTTGCAGTGCTTGGTGTCTGTCCTGCTTCTTCCCTTCCTTTCAGGGCCCCATGGTGCTGGCTTTTCAGTGATGCTGGAGTTGCTGGGGGCTTTGGGAAGCCCAGCAGCCGCTCACTGCATTCTGATCTTAAAAGTAATTCTGCAAAACTGAGGCTGGAAGCAGCACCCAGGGCATGGAAGGAGAAGGAAAAAAACCAAAGGGTGAATTTGTGTTTTCCTCAGACCTTGTGCCTTTCCCTCACCCCAACTCGGAGAGATGCTGGCAAGACTGGAGAGTTTAATTGTTCCTTTTTAAACCCTTTCTGCCTCAAGGAGCATAGTGCAGTGCTAGATCTGGATCAATCACTCAGGAATTGTCAAAGCAAGCCATGTGGGGTGCAGCATCATCCCAGCCCCAAGGGGGTTCATTCCATAAATGGGATCCATTCCCCAAAACCAGGGTGTGGCAGCAGACCCTCACATCAGGGTTTTCGCTGGTGGGAGCTCAGGTGTTGGAAAAACAAAACAAAAAGAACTTTAAGCAGAGAGATGCTTTTTATTTTATAAAGAAAAGGCAGAAGAAAGGTGTTTGATGGCTTTGGAACACACAGGAGTGCAGCATCCCTGTGTGGGATGGGCTAGGGGGATGTCCCCCTCAGTAAATGAGGGGAACACGGCCCCTCTGGCCCTACAGCACTTGCAGGTGGTGGGATGGGGTCTGCCCTCCTAGGAGTGTTTTATATTGGGGGTAGAGGCACAACCAGCTGCTTGGCCAAGGGCTTTTGCGGTACGAACTTGCTCGGGACAGGGTTGTCCTCCTGCTCTGGGCTCTTTTCTCTTGTTATTTTTTAATGGAGGAACTGATGCAAGGTGGGTTGGAATTTTTGGTTGGGGTGTATTTTGGAACATTTTCCACCTTTAAAACAGAAAACCTCGTGTTTTTGCAGAAATGACAGCAGGTTCCCGCCCTGTCATGTTGGGTTGATTGGTATTGGATACACATACATATAAATATATATATTTTTCTCCATTCCCTATTTTTTCCCTTTCCTATTATTTTTTAACTCACTTCCAACTGCCTCCTGACTGTCAGACTTTTCCTCTCAGACACTTGACAAGAAAACTCCTCTTCAACCCCGACCTGTAAATCCATCTCGGAGAGTTTTCCCTCCAACACCCGCTGTCTCCTGGCACGTGTATATGTATGTACATAGGAACCAATTAATTGGGCACTAAGTAATTAGGAGCTGCTCCTCACCTTCCCCTTTCCCCCCCCCAGGCTTTTTCCAGCCCATCCCATAAGACAAAAGCAGTCGGTTTACTGCAGGGTAACCCCCAAGAGACTTTTTGGGGGAGTGGTTGGGGAAGGGTTTGGGGGACACCTGTCACAGTGGCCGTGCCCCTGTGGGGCCATTGGTCACCCGACTGAGCGGTGACAATGCCATTATCAAGTGAAATTGTTACTCTTTTTGTCTTGTTGAAGCTTTTTCTCAGCTGTCTTCCGAGTATTATTTTATTGTAAAAAAAAACCCCAAACAAACAAAAAGGAGAAAAAAAAAGTTATGAGATTTTAAAAAAATGTGAAATGTTAAATTTTTACAGCAGCAATATGAAATATATTTTATAAGAAATAAAAAGAAAAGTTGCCTGGTAGCTCTCTGGCTCAGTCTTGTCTTTGCAGCCCATATTGCAGGGGTTGCTCCCCTGGTTCCCCGCTCCACCTCCCCATGTCCCCCGTACTGAGGTGGGGGCACTTTCTGGCTTGACTCTGTGATGTTCTTTCATCTCCTTGCAGCTCAACCCTTTCTGGCACCACTAGATAGCAGTGTCTGCCTGGTGCTGGCAGGGCTGCTCCCACACTCTCTTTGGGTTTTGTTTTTCCCGCTAAACCCCTGAATTCATAAAATCTTTGTGGTTGGAAAAGACCTTTAAGAAGGCCATCAAGTCCACCCCCTCCCCTCACAGTGCCAAGCCCACCACTGACCCATGTCCCTCAGCACCTCAGCTACACGGCTTTGCAATAGCTCCAGGGATGGGGACTCCACCAGCTCCCTGGGCAGCCTGGGACAGGGGCTGACAACCCTCTCAGGAAAAAAGTTCTTCCTCAGCTCCAGTCTAAACCTCCCCTGGGGCAACTTGAGGCCGTTTCTTCTCCTGTCACTCACTGGGGAGAAGAGACTGACTGACCCCCACCTCACTACAGCCTCCTGTCAGGGACTTGTAGAGAGTGATCTTGTCTCTCCTCAGCTTGCTCCAGGGCCCTCAGCCCCTCCCCAGCACACTTGTGCTCCAGCCCCTTCCCCAGCTCCGCTGCCCGGCTCTGGACACGCTGCGGCCCCTCAGCGTCCCTCTGGCAGTGAGGGGCCCAACACTGAACACAGCACTCGAGCTGCGGCCTCACCAGGGCCCAGCACAGGGGACGGCCACTGCCCTGGGCCTGCTGCCACACCACTGCTGATACAAGCCAGGGTGCCACTGGCCTTCTTGCCCACCTGGGCACGCTGCTGCCTCATCTTCAGCCGCTGGCACCAACCCCCCAGGCCCTTTCCCTGCCGGCAGCTTTCCAGCCCCTCTGCCCCAGCCTGGAGCGTTGCCTGGGGTTGCTGTGGCCCAAGGGTAGGAGCCGGCCCTTGGCCTTGTTAAACCTCATCCCATTGGCCTCTGCCCATTGCTCCAGCCTGTCCAGGGCCCTCTGAAGAGCCTTCCTGCCCTCACACACATCTACACTCTCTCACAGCTTCGTATCATCTGCAAGCTGACTGAGGGTGCCCTCGATCCCTCATTCGGAACATTGATACTTCAATTTTTCCCACTGGAAGCTGCAGGGAGGGAAGGGTTTAATGTACTGAACCTACTTTTAAATTGTTGTCCTGCCATGAGGGCCTCCGGAAAGCCTTTCATCCAGGAGCACTCCCTTGCTGCAGGTCAACTTTTGAGCTGAAAAGCTGCCTTTCTTGCCCCAAAAAATCCTGCAGAAGTAACCTCTCTGCCCAGAGACCATTGTTAACCCAATCTGGGAGAGCTCCTGCAAGGTGAGCCCGCGAACTTTCACCTCGCCATGGGGCTGATGGAGGGCTGTGAGTACAGGCACCAATGGAAAATGGACCAGGGGGCAATGGAGTGAGGCCCAAATTCTCTTTCTCTCTCTTCAACTCTAAAATCCCTTTTTCCCTCTCCCTGATCTGTTTTTGGCTGTGGGGCACATATGCAACTACCCCAACCTCCCTCCCACCGGTCATTCAACAACAGCCCACACAAGGTGAGATTTCTCCCACCCTAAAAGCCCCCACTCTGGAAATAATTTACAAAGTTTACAAAAATCTCCCTGAACCCAAACTATTCCCCCCTCTGACTGGGCGATTGGCTCCTCCTCCACCATGGCAAGGGAGGGGGCAGTGTCCACCCAAGTGACGGTCGCCAGTCGCAATTATATCGTAGAAACAGTAAACTAATTTATTAATCCTTTTGCTATGTACAAGTTTAATGGAGAAATCTTTGTATGAAACAACTAAAAAGAACAAGATCTGGAATTATTAATGGTTTTCTCTAGTTTTTTCTCTCTGTTGTGTGTGGGGGTTTTTTTCCCGCGGGGGTTATATTATATACTTGTATTTTAATTTTTGGAACAGTGAAGGGCAACGGCGCGGATGAAACCCAGGAAAAGTCGCTCCTGGGATCCTGCTTTGTTTTTTTTTAACTTGGGGGAGGAGGTAACAAATTAGTCAGGAGAATGAACCGGCTCCGATTCTCCTCCTGGGAGTGACACCGGGGGGTGTGGGGAGGGACCCGATGCATGCCGGAGGGGTGAGGGGTGGGGGGGCGCAACGGAAACACGGGCACGATTTGTGTTGCTGAGCAAAGAAGTCAACCCCGGAGGATTCAAGGAAAACGCCTGAAAAAAAAGTCCCCCCAAAAAAATCGGTTTTGAAAAGAGGAAAAAGTTTTTCAAAAGGGGGGGGGGAAAGTTTAAAAGGAAAAAAATGTTAAAAAGGGAAAGAATTTGAAAAAGGGAAAAGTTTGACAAGAAGAGAATGTTTTGAAGAGGGAAGGAAACAATGTTTAAAAGGAAAAAAAAACTAAAAGGGAAAGAAAATTTGAAAAGGGGAAAGAACATTTTAAAAGTAAAATTTTTAAAAGGGGAAAATAGTTGGAGAAGAAAAGAAAATTTTAAAGGGGAAAAATGTTTTTAACGGGAAAAAAATTTAAAAGAGAGAATTTTATATGGAAAAATTTAAAAGGATCCTTTTTTTAAGGGAAAAATATATAAAGAGGGGGAAATGTTTTTTACGGGGGAGGGTTTTTTTAAGGGAAACAAAAGTTTCAAAGAGGACAAATTTTTAAAAGGGAAAAAATTTTTCTTAGAGGGAAAGAAAATGTTAAAAGGAGGAATTTTCAAGAGGGAAAAGTTTTTAAAGGAGAAAGAAAGTTTTAAAACAGGAGAAAAAATGTAAAAAGGGAAACAAAATTTTAAAAGAAGAAAAAAAAAGCGATTTGTTTTGTTTTGTTTAATGAACCATTTCCAGGTGGTTTCCGGGCACTCTGGTGGGAGCTGCGCACCCGCCGCGGCGGGAGGTAACCGCTCTGCGTCCCTCATCCAAAAAGCTGGAAAGGAATCCTGGGGGAAGCAGAAAGCCCCACCAGTGATGGGCTGGAGGGATGCTGAGGTGGGCATGGGGGGTGATTTTCCCGCTGGATCCAAGGCGGCTTGTTGGCAGTGGCCAACGCCACAAAAAACCAACCAAAATCCCCCCAAATATTTTTAGGAGGGGCAAAATTCCCCTCCCCCCTATTTGGCTTAAATTTCCGCCCGCTGCCCCGCGGTCCTCTCTCCCCCTCCCCGCAGCATCTGCCTTCCGTCGCCGGCGGCGGCCGAAATTCGTCGGGTCCTGGTTTAAATCTGCCTTTAGTGAGTGAAGAGCAAAGTGATTTCTGAACGGGTGCGAGTCGGAAGCGCTCGGGGGTCCGTCAGAGAGAGGGTGGCGGAGGCTGCTGGGGCGGACGGGAGCAGGGTTAGTTTGGCCTGTGCCTGGCGGAAGGTGCTGGGATGCGGTGCCGGAACGCTATAAAAAAAAGTACAAATAAAAAAAATAGAGAAAGGGGAAAAAAGGAAGAAAAAAAGAGGAAAAATAAAAAGAAGGAAAAAGAAGAGGAAAACAAGAATGGGGGGGAAGGGAGAAAAAGGAAGAAAGTAAGAAAAAGGGAAAGAAAAGGGAAGTAAACAGAAGATAAAAAAAGAAGGAAAAAAGGAAGAAAGAGAAGGAAAAGGAGGAAAGAAGAAAAAAGGAGGAAAAAAGAAAGGGAGAAAAAAGAAAAGGAAGGAAAGAAGAAAGACGAACAAGAGGAAAAAAGAGAAAAGGACAGAAAAAAGGGAGGAAAGGGGAAGGGAAGGGAAGGGAAGGGAAGGGAAGGGAAGGGAAGGGAAGGGAAGGGAAGGGAAGGGAAGGGAAGGGAAGGGAAGGGAAGGGAAGGGAAGAAAAAGAGAAAAGAAAAGAAAAGAAAAGAAAAGAAAAGAAAAGAAAAGAAAAGAAAAGAAAAGAAAAGAAAAGAAAAGAAAAGAAAAGAAAAGAAAAGAAAAGAAAAGAAAAGAAAAGAAAAGAAAAGAAAAGAGGAAGGAAAAAAAAGGCAGCTGAGCCGAGAGCAGAGGGAGCAGAGGGCGCATCCCCTAATTTTGGGAGATGCCACCCAGGGGGAAAAAATAAAAAAGAAAAAGCACCAAAAAAAGGGGGGGAAAATTCTCCCAAATTGTAAATTTGGGGAGACTGAGAGCGGGTGTTCTCGGCAGCTGTAGGGTAGGGGGTGTAGGCTCCCAGCATCCCGGCGTGTCCCGGGGAGCAGCAGAGTGGGGTTAACCTGCCGCTCAAACTGGCACTGGGGAGGGAAAGGTTCAGCTAGATTTGGATCTGTGAGGATTTGTTTGGAATTCATGTGAAACTATTGCAATCTATTTGAAGTTAAGAACTGTATTTGAATTTTAATTTTTTATTCGAAGTGTTAAATTTGTTCCAACTATTAAATGGGAAAGCTTTTAAATCTAAAAATTTACTTTTCAGTTTTCCTAACTTATTGGGATATTTTTCACTGCTCTGTTTTGGGGGGGAGGTGGTGAGTGGGGAGCTGAACCATCCTGCAGACCTATTTGATGTCGAGTACCCTTTTACTCATAACTAGGAGGGTGACAGCCCCGGGCCTCTCCCCGCACACCCTCCATCTGCCTCCCTCAGCCTCCCTCCCCAATTCCATTTTTTTCCAAGCTGTTTCCCAATTTTTCCTTTATTCTTTTTCTTTGTTTTGCTCCCCTCCCCGCCCCCCCCCCCCCCCCTTTTTTGTTTTTAATTTGCACCTATGGACATGTGGTGTTCGAGAGGGGGTAGAGGGTTGACTTTTTTGGCCATGGTGGACGGAGCCGGGCGGCAGCGGGGTCTGCGTTAGATCTCGTTGTGCTCGCTGATGCCGCCGCCAATGTCGTACTCACTGGAGCGGGGTGACATGCCCAGGTACTGCTTCAGGAACTCGCTAAACCTCTTCTGGTTGTTCCACTTCCTCGCCGACTTGCGGACCCCGATGAAGCCCCCGTACCTCTTCTGCACCCCCTTGGCCGTTGGCGCCGCTGGCCACGAGCCACGCGTCTCCCGCGGGAAACCGCCGAGCCGTCGGGAAATGTCCTCGGGGGGCAGAGCGAAGGCTCGCGGCACCGCTTCCACACCTTCATCTTCGGTTTCCTGCCGCCGCAGCAGCTCTCTTACCTGCAGCGGGTTTGCCGGAGCTGCCGCCTCGTGCCAGGGATCATCCGGGAGATCCGGGAGGTCACGGGGCCGTGGGGCGGCTCGGCTGGCGGCGGCGCACAGCTCCCAGGTGGCCCGTGGCACAGCTTCGCCTTCACACTCCAGGATGCAGACCTGAGTGGGAGACACAGGGATGGGTGGTTACAAGGGGTTTGGTGTCCCCACAAATGCCAGGTGCTTGAGTATCCCCCCCAGTTCCAGCCCACCCAGACATGCAACGCATTGGAAGACACCTGTGGAAAGGCATTGGCGGCTCATCAGCCTTTGCTTGGCCTCACCGGAGGAGGCATTTCCTCCAAAAACCTGTTCCTGGGCCCCAGGGGAGGTTTAGACTGGAGCTGAGGAAGAACTTTTTCCCTGAGAGGGTTGTCAGCCCCTGTCCCAGGCTGCCCAGGGAGCTGGTGGAGTCCCCATCCCTGGAGCTATTGCAAAGCCGTGTAGCTGAGGTGCTGAGGTACGTGGGTTAGTGGTGGGCTTGGCACTGTGAGCAGAGGGGTTGGTGCTCACCATCCCTGTCCCAACCCTCCCTAGAGAGACCCTGCCCCTGGACACACTCCATGCTCCCACCCCACCATGTCATGCTGAGGGCTTCTGGGCCCTTCGCGTGGACACGAGCCCCAAAAAATCACCAAGTCACAGGTCAGTGGAGGTAGGAAAGTAACTCTGGTGTGTGCCCACGGCACGTCCTGCTGCTTGGGGTTGTGCCTCCCCAGGGACAGTACTTTACTCTTCACCTGGTTGGACTTCCTGAGGTTCCCACCAGCCCATTTCTCCATCCTGGCAAGGTGTCTCTGCATGGCAGTGTGACCCTGACATCCACCATCCACACCTCTCAGCTCTGCATCCTCTGCTAATTGATGAGAGTGCATCGGCCACGTCATCCCGGTCATGGATGAAGATGTCAGGTTCCTCCAGGTTCCAGTCTACCTCACTGCCCATTTGTCTACCCTGTGCTTCAGCAGCTTGTCTACCAGGTGTCATGTGAGGCAATGTCAAAGCCCGATGAAAGCTGAGATGAGCTGGTTGTCTCACTGCAGAAAGGGATCAGGTTGGTCAAGCACCATTTCCTCTTCAGAAATCCATGCTGGCTGCTCCCAATGACCTTCTCCTCCTTTGTTTGGAAACGTTCTACAGGATGACATGCACCACCACGTCTCTAAGGACTGAGGTGAGGCCAACCGGCCCATGGTTTCTCACATCCTCCTTCATGCCTTCCTCAAAGACAGGTGTGGCACCTCCTCCCAATCTCTAGGAACCTGCCTTCATCACCATATCCCTTTAAAGGCCATCAAGAGCAGCTTCATCAAGAGGTGCCATCGGGCTTCCTTAGCACCCATGGGTGCATCCCACCAGGTTTGTATCTCGTCCCTTTCCAAGAGGCCTCGTCCACCAAGGCAGGACACAGCCCTGGCACCATTGTGGGGTGATAGCCCCAGGTGGGCTGGTACCACCAAAACCAGCGCCCGGGGGAAACCATTCAGGAAATCGTTGTAGAAGAACCAAACTACATGAATGCCCCAAGAAACCAGGGCTGCAGTGTCCAGAAGGGAAGGGTTTTCTTCACTCACGTTGAAGCGTCTCCATCCCAGTGTTATCTTCAAAATGAACTCTTTCAAATGCTTAACACCAGCTGGGGAACCCCATGTTGAAGCACATTAATGTGTCTCATCACTACAGGCTGTCTGTGAGACAAAACCCTTGCAAAAACCCTCTTCACTGTGAGTTCATTAACTTTACCAGGAAAGAGGTGCTGCATATCCCACCATGGTGTCTCAGGGCTGCAGCTCAAGCACGTGGCTCTGCAGCAATTAGCCTTTTCCATCCCTGAGGGTAGACAGGCTCCTCAGGCACAAAGACAACAGAAAAACAGTTGTCCCAAAGTGAGGTGGTGACAAGGGTGTTGTATGCCAAGAGGTGGTAGAGTCCCCATCCCTGGAGCTATTGCCAAGCTCCATTGTGTAGCTGAGGTGCTGAGGGACATGGGTTAGTGGAGGGCTTGGCACTGTGAGATCAGTGGGTGGACTCAATCTTACAGGTCTTTTCCAATCAAATTGATTCTGTAATGATTTGATGACACCTACGAGGGTCCTTGAGGAGACACTGGAGGCATTCTGTGCCCAACCAAGATCCTGTCCTGGGATCTCCAAGGCTTTGGCAGGGTCTACATCTGATGGACAGTGCCCTGATGGAGCCTTGCATTGGAGATGAAAGGTGGTGGATGACAGGCAAGTATCAGCTCTGGTAAGCATCAGCTGACAGACTTGTAGAGGGATGACCCCAGGTGTCATCCAGGCTGAAGACCATCAGTGGTCCTATTGCTCATCCGCAAAACAGCCCCTTGAACATCCTGAGGTCCTTGGCCATTGTGCCGTGATCTTAATTCACAAGGCAACGTCTTCTAGGAAAGTTTTGGAAGTCCTCAGAAGACACGAGCCAGTGCTCCTCCGCTTCCAGTGCCAAAACCACCCAGGGAGGCTCCTTCTGACTTTCAGTTGGTATTAGTGGCGCCACTGTGGGTTTGCACTGTCCCTGATGCCTCTGGGGACCAGGACGTAGGTGACTCATCCACATCTTGAAGAGCATCTCCTTTAGCTGGTCCCTGTTCTGCCCTGGCAGCCACAATGCTGGTGCAGCGGTATCTCCTATTCACGAGGATGTCCTATTTCTACCTCAGAAGATGGATCAGCCGTGTCATGGATGAGACTTCTTGGAAAGTACTTCTTTGGATATTGTGGAGGATTGTATCAAATCCCACCATGATGCTACTTCTTCCAGCTGAAACTGAGCCTCAAGATTACTCAGCTCCTGGTTGAAACCACTCTTGACTCTGAGATACAATCTTGCATGGGCCCCACGAGCCACCAACCATCCCATCTCCTCTCCATCTTGCTGTCTGGGGAAGACAGAGCAAACTGCAGCTCCAGAGACAGGACTGGGCAGGAACTGGGGAGCCCTGCAGAGATGTCAGTGCCTTCAGACTGCAAAACAACATTCTGGGGCACAACCAGGGCAACTACCCCCCAAAACTTGGTGGCAGCGATGTGTGATTGCAGAAGGCTTTACCAGAAAGGAGGTGGCACTGAGGTGGCTCCAGCATCTCCACAGAGCCCTGGAAGTTTTAGGGGGACATCTCCCAGTCTTGGGGGCTTTCTGAGCTGCTGGCTCCTTTTAGTGGACGTCTCAACCCACCATGACTTATCATTGCTAATAAATAGGTGAGCAGGTGGGAGGGAGGGGGAATGGGAGGGAATGAAATACTGTCAGCCAGGGCATGGCTACATCTCAGTGGAGGGGAAAAGGAAGGATTCGGGGACTGGGGAAAAATCAAACCTGCTATTTAATGTCTCTTTCCACCAGTGTTGCAAGTAAATCAAGAGGATGAGAGGGGCTGTGGGGTGCCTCCCGTGGCTCCTCAGCCATCTGCAGAGCTGGCCCCATCCTGGTGGAGCTCAGAGAGCGGTTTTGGTGGATCCGTGAAGGATGCTGGAGGAGTCTGGGGTGGAGGTCGAGTCTTGGCAGAGGTGAGGACAGCAATTCCGCAAGCCACGGGGGCAGGAAAGCTGGGGATACTCAGAGTCTTAGGACCCTCCTTGGGCCATTGCAGCTTCGTCCCTATCACTCCCAGCAGCAGATTTGGGGGCCTGCATCCTCCCTTGGGATCATCTTGTTACATGGTGTCCCTGGGGGGTGCCCAAGGAGGAGGGACAGTGACAGTACATTCTCCTCGAGGTTTGTCACCAATTGGCAACCAAAGCCCCCCCCTGCCCAGACCCCAAACCCCAGCCCCAGCACAGACAGGAGGATGCCCACCCAGTGTGTGTGTGTGCAGGGGGGATGCAGCTGGCCCAACACCCACGTGTGCTACCAGCCATGGTGGGAGAGGGACTTACGAGGACGTCAAAGCTGTCCCGGTAGAGGTGGCGGTCGCAGCGCAGACAGTCGCTCTGGCAGTCGCCCCGTGCCCGAGCGAAGAGGCAGAGCAGCAGCAGGTCCCAGAGCACAGCCCTCATGGCGGCACCGGCAGCGGCTGTGGGGCACGGAGAGAGGACACCTGTCAAACCAGGACAGCACTGGCACCACCGAGCCCCACACCTGCACTGAAAGCTGCCCGGTCTCAGCCTGTCCTCCCTCACCACCACCAATTTCCCCCTGCCCCCGCTTTAAAACATGCCTGTTCCCTGTCTCCCAGCCAAAAGTACCCTTTCGGGAAAGGAATCTGTGTGCCTTCCCATCCCCAGATCAGATCCAGTGTGTCCTGGCTTCATTTTTTCCATGGCACCGGTCCCAGTTGGGGCTTATTTTAGCAGGTGGACGTGGTGGGGCAGCACGTCCCCAGCTGTCGCCTGAGCAGGACACTCCTTATCCAAACATCACCCGAGCCCAGCAAGGATGTCCTGCTCCACTCTCCCCTCCTGGCTGTTTTTGGGGTGCTGCCATACCAGTCCCTGTCTCAAGGGACTGACACAGGGACTGCCAGAGTCTGGGCTCGCCCAGTATAGAGCCCAAAACCATTTCCCAAAGAGCCCTTTGTGTTCCGTCTGTGTTTGCAACTTGAACTGGCGATTCAGTGATATGACTAAGGCTATGCGTGTCCCTCCCTCTCCCCAGAGATCTGGGAACCAAATCTAACAGGAGGGTTGATCCTCCTGGCCCATCTGCCCACACCCTCACCCTCATCCCACTGGGAAAAGGGATCCAACATCCCCGTGGTTGTTGGTAGCAGGTTCCAGGTTTCTAAGCTAGTGAGGGGATGAGATAGAGGTGATGGAGAGGAGCAGGATGGGGACGTGAAGGTTGAGGCTACTCTTGGTAGCACCAAGGTCCTTCCATGCTGGACCAGCACCCAGAAGCCCCTATACCAGGATCACAGAGTCATAGAATCATTTTGGTTGGAAAAGACCTTTAAGATCCTCCAGTCCACCCCCTCCCCTCACAGTGCCAAGCCCAGCACCAACCCATGTCCCTCAGCACCTCAGCTACACGGCTCTGCAAAAGCACCAACGATGGGGTCACCTCCCTTGGCAGCCTGGCCCAGTGTCTAATCCCCCACCCTCAATAAAAAGATGCTCAGAGGCAAGGAAGACCCCGCTGACGATGGCTTTACAACTCATGTGTTGCTCCAGTAGGATTTCCAGATGCTTTCTGGGGTGAAGATGAGCACCTGGGAAGGAGGTCCTCGTTTATTTCCCAACCCCATCGAGGTTTGGGTGGGATACTTCCTTCCCTTGCAACGGAGGCACAGCATCCATTGGGGCCTCCTGACTGACACCACAGTCACCTTCATCCCTGTCAGCCTGATGGCTCCCAGTTGTCATTTGCTGGAGGGTTCGAGGGGAAGCTGATAAGGAGTAGGAATTAAAGCTTAATCTTCGTCGAGTCTCATTAAAACTGGCTGGCGATGTGAGTCAGAGGCTCTGCAGAAAGCTCCCGGGAGAGGGCAACCCCCCCTCCAGAAAGAAAAAAAACCCCCTCAGCCCCAAAGTGGGGTTCAGCAGAGACAGGGAGGGGGCTAAAACCCACCCCCCAAGCCTTGTCCTCGTGTCCCTAAGAGACATCAAGTTCAATGTCCTGGGAAAAGGAGGTCACATCTGGCTGCGGAGGAGGCGCCGGGATTACGGCCGGCTTTCTGCTTCCCGGTTAATTGAGAGATGCTATCGGCTGCCGGGCCCGCCGCGGTAGGGGTGGGGAAGGGGGAAACATCCCCTCCTCCGCATGTCGGTGCCTCCTCCCCCGAATCAAGTCATCCTGGGGAGAACGGAACAATTTTTTTTCCTTGCTGCTCTTTGGGGCGGAGGGTTGTGCAGGGCTGTGGGGTGGTGATGGCACAAAGCCTCTGTCTGAGTTTCACAGCCACAGACCCACGAGAAAAAGGGATGTCTTTTTCCCCCCTTTTTTTTCTTATTTTTTTCCCATTTTTTCCTATTTTTTGTTTTTCCCCATTTGTCACCATTTCTCCACGTTTTTCCTCCCCACTCCTCCATTTTTTTTCCCCTTTTTCTCCATTTTTCCCTCTTTTTGTGTGTGTGTTTGTGTGTAGGCTTTTTGCTCTCCTTTTTTTTTTTTTCCTCTGGGAAAACTGAACCAGGACCTTTTTTTCCCAAAGGATGCAGAGCCAGTCCTGCTGCCCTCTTGCCTGGAGATGCCATCAACCCTGGCAAAGGATGTGCCAATCCCAGCCTCATACCAAAGCCACCCTCCACAGTTTCTAAGACCCCAAAACCGCTCCTGGACACAAACCTCCCTCTTCCTTCCCAAAAACTAAACCATCCCGTGGTGGAGGACGTCAGGATACGGCCACTCCATCCTGCAAAATAGCTTTGGGACACCGCCCCCACTATAGGCTGCCCCAAGGGTGAATCCTGTGGAGTTTTTCAATCCAGTTAAATTACCCTCATTAATATTTGGGGAGGGGGGGATGAAAAAAAGAGCTTTTTCTAGAAATTCATCCTGCAGTTCAGATAACAGTAGGGTCTGGTTATCTGTCAAGACAAGTGGCTTTTATTTATTGCTCTGGGTGGGATGATGAGGGAGATGCAGTCAGATAAAAGGGTTGATTCGGGGTGCAGTGGGAAGGATGTGGAACGGGAATCACCCGAGGAGAAGAGGTGGAAGGGGAAGCAGGTGCTGTCTGAGATGGGTTTTATTCACTTGATTCGATGCAGTTTGGGTCGGGAGCTCGTGGGCAGTGTTGGGGAGATGCTCCCTGCCTCTCCCCACCCATGTTCCATCCCCTCTTCCTGTGGGAGATGCTCACAGTAGGGATTATTCCAGCAGCAGGATCACCTTCCTTCCCCAAACACCTTCACAAGGGTTTAAATGCCCAGGTCGGGATTAGTCATAGCCCCTCCATGTGAGGAGCACACTTAGGAGCTCCTCACTTCCCTCACCCAGAGCAAAACCCAACCCCGCTTCATTTTTCCCCGCTATTAATCCCCCCACTTCCCAAAGCTAAGGCCTGTTCCAGAGGGCAAGAGAGATGTGATGGGGCAGGATCCAGCCCCTCTGTGAGACAGCATTGAACGACTCAAAGCCTTTTCCAGTCGAAAAAGCACAATATTGTCCAACAGTGTCCCCCACTGGCACTGGCTAAAACACTTCCCCGTCTCCCCCAAACCCCGGCGATGCCACATGCCTTTGTGCTGAGGGCTTTTGGGGGGTTTTTAGGGAGAACAGGATAGATTTAGGAAGGGAAGCATCGCGGGGGGGGGGGGGGGTGGGAGTGGGGGGGTTGGCTACAGATGCCCAGCTCTCGGCAGAAAAATCAGCGTTTCCTTTTGTTGAGCCCCCTCAATCAGGTAATTGGCCATAATTGGCCAAAATTAGATGCCGCGGCGCGACTATAAACACAGATGTGGGCTGGAGAGGCTGAGAAAGGGCTGCTGAGAGGGGAAAAAAGCTAGGGGAGAACATTTCTCCCTGCATCTCCAGGTCCCAGCCATTCATTCCTGCTTTTTAGACTAAAAAACAAAATCCAAATCAAAACACTCCCCCCTCATTTTCCTCCCTTTTGTGGAGTTTTTTCTGAGAGGGAAAAAGGGATTGCTCGCAAGGCAGGCGTCTCCCGGAGCATCCCACAGTCGAGTGCTAGCTGGAAGAAAAAAAGGGGGTAGAAATACTGAATAGGGAAAGTCGAGGTGCAGCAGGCTCAAAAGAATCCCTTACCAAATCCTACCTATCCCACAGGAACCTATCAGCACTCCGTGGGCTTCTCCCTGCCTTCGGGCAGGTGGCCCACGTCGACTCTTGTTGCATCCCCTCCGGCTCCGCTCCGGTTTTTGGGGCTGGATGGTGAAGCCGAAACTTTTCCCTCTCTTGGGATAGAAAGGGGATAGATTTCTCTCGCCGGGGAGATATTTCAGTTAACCCTTGGCAGGGAGAGGAATACCTATTTGTGAATTAAAGCAGGACAAACCACCAGAGTAAAAAACAAACCAGCCAAAGCCCCCCTCGGATGGGAAATTGAAGCAGATTTCCTACCTGAGGGTGTGCTGTCGGCTGCCGACTCCTCTGATCTGTGCCTCCTCCGGTGCCTGTGCCACGGTGGTGGTATATATAGAGGGTGTACACACACATCCCCACACCCCCCTCCCCCCGACACGTGCGTCGCTGAGCCCACCCCCGGGGGGCTGCCGGCTCTGGAGGGATGCGCCAGCCGGCAGCTGGGGACCGACGATGTGCATCTTTCCCTTTGCTCTTGCATCCTACGTCCCTTCGTCGTCTTCTTCCCCAAATCGAAGGAGGTAGCCCCGAATGAGGGGAGGGATGTTGGCCTCCTGGTTCTCCAAAGGTGCGGGTGTTTCTGTGGGGTTGGGGGGGAGATTTGGGGGGATGCAAAGCCAGTTCAGTGGCCTCAATGTCCAGACCTGAGGGCAATTACAAGGACCTGAAGGCGCCAGCAGAGCCCCAGAATGCCCCCACATACCCCCAGCCCTTTCCAGGGAACTCTTTTCCTACCTCAGACCACTGAAGGAGGAGATAGAAGGAGGGGTCCTCAACCCCATTACCAACCCGTTCCGGCACGGCCGCGGCATCGAGCGCGTCACACACCGATGGCAGGCGTGTGAGTGGGAATAATTGATTTGGGACTTGGCAGATCATGGCCTGGGGTGGGGAGGGGTGAGGGGGGGAGCAGAAAATTCCAACTTTACATTTCACAGCTGATGGAAACACCCCAGAAAGTCAGATGCAGCTGTGTGCCGGAGCCTCACCGGGTTTGGCTGCTCTGGCCTCAGGAATAAATGCTGCCTTTGGAAAGGCCAAATCGCTCTCGGACCTTCAATGGTTTCTTCTGCAAATCAGCATCACCCCATTTATTTTTTCCCCCCCATTTTAGGTGATGCTCATCCAGCACGGAGCCAGAACTCTCCTCAAGCATCCCTCCCTGCCCCACCTCGGCAATGAAACACTAAAATCCACCGCGACGCCACGATCCCATCGTGGTAATTTCTCATAACAACTCACTGGGGAAGGGCTGGGATCGGTCAGGGCTATTAAGTAGTTGTGTTTAATGCCCTCCAGGGAGGACTTCAGAGGCATTGGTGCTTGGGCAGGTGTTAAAAAAGATCTAGAAATTGATGAAAATGCCCCAAAGTGGTGAAAAGACATTGTAGGAGTGGTTGGAGGGGACCTGCCTGGTGCTGGGGACCAGGTGATAGGCTGGATTTGGGGTGGTTTAGGGGAGAGTAGTACCCATGGGCCAGATCCCCATCACAGGTGCTGGAGATAGGGACAGTGATGTAATTTTTTAAACACATATATACATTTTATATCTATTTGTTAAACACATTTTAAATAGATTGCTTTATCTTGTGTTGTTTCAGCCTTTCCTTCCCCACTTGGTTTCCATGACGGATTTATCCCCCGGCTCTTACACAACGCTGAGCAGCAGCCGAGCCCGAGTGAGAAGGCTTCATGATTCTTTTGTCCTCTCCTGGGCTAATTTAATGCTTCTCCCTCTGCAGCCCCCCTCCAAAATACTCATTTTTTTGTTGCATTTATTGAAGTACCAGAGCTTTTTTTCCCCTCACTTGGCCAAAGGGCACTACCTCCTGGGCCCTTTCTTTGAGGATGATGATGCTGTTGAGCTCGCAGGAGCAGGAGGCAGCAAATGACATCGAGGTGACGTAGTCGTTTAGGATCTTGCTAATTAATGAGGGGGGAGGGTGACTGACAGCTGAGGTGCCCAAAGGCAGCATTTCTAGGCAGCAGAAATACTCAGTTTTGCAGCAGGCTTTTCTAAGTCCGTGTCGGTACCTGTCAGCAGTACTGGGGAGGGAAAGGCTTTGGGATCTGGAGACAATTCACCCCTTGTAAAATTAGGATAGATAACACATGCTTCTTTTATTTTTTTTAAGGTTTTGGGGCATTTCTGTTTCAAAGTTGGGTCAGATCGAGCGCTCTCCTCTGCAGTTCAGGAGGGGGAAAGAACATCCCTGGGTGAGGCAGAGCAGGAGGATCCAAAGTGACAGGCAATTAGCAGCAAAAAGCAACGATACTTTTCAGAAAGGGGACATTAAGCAGATGGGATCTAGCACAAGAGAGGATTTGAAAGCTGCCTGGAGGATGCAGGAGCAGGAAAACTCTGGAGCTAGGAAGTTGTGTTGATGCCCTGGTCTCATGGATCCCTTAAATGTGGCAGCTGGAGGGGCTGAGGGCACACCCACGTCCGAGTGATGCCTCCCGTGGTCATTTTTGGATACTGCCTGATCATTTTCCTAAGTAACTTTGGGTATTGATAGGGCAGCCATTCCCTCCATCAAGAAAAAAATCCCCCACCACCCCTCTGCAAGAGTATCACCTCCTGCCCAGCTACCACTGCCCAGGAGGTGGTCTTCCAGGAACTTCTCTCAATGCCAGGGACACATCCTGCTTATGTGCAGTCTCCATAAGAGGCTTTAATAAGCCAAAGCAGCAGTTTAAAGGGTTTCCTTGCCCCAGTTTGGGGTGGATCAGTGCCAAGTGCTGCTGCTGATTTACTCCTATTGGCAATGATGGGAGGGCTTTGAGCTCTGCCCCAGTGGGATGAGGATGTGCATGACGAAGGCTCATGAGAAACCTCCACCAAGGTGCTTGGCTAATGCGTGGGGACTGCTGGAAGCCTGGCTGAGGGTGCTGAGGGTTGCCTGGAGACCTGTCTGTACCAGGCAGGAAGAAGATGCTCTAAGCAGGGGCGAGTGCAGGCAGCAAACCCCAAATCTAAATGTGGGGAGGGGAAAACAGCTCTTGGCCAAGACATGGGGACAAGGGGTGTGCGAGTACCCTCCAGCTCCCTCACAAGGGAGGCGGGTGATGTTGGAAATACGACATCTCGGCTGGACCTGATTTAATTCACCGGCTGGAAATAAACTGCTGCTCTCCGAGGAGCTCAGGAAGGACTCTGATGCGCAGCAGGAATCACAGAATCATTTTGGTTGGAAAAGATCTTGAAGATCTTCAAGTCCAACCCCTCCCTTCACAGTGCCAAGCCCACCACTGACCCATGTCCCTCAGCACCTCAGCTACACGGCTTTGCAATAGCTCCAGGGATGGGGACTCCATCAGCTCCCTGGGCAGCCTGAGACAGGGGCTGACAACCCTCTCAGGAAGAACTTTTTCCCTGACAGAGTTGTTAGACACTGGCTCAGGCTGCCCTGAGAGATGGTGGAGTCTCTATCCCTGGAGATGTGATGGGGCAGAAACCATCCTTTTATGAGGACGCAGCCTCATAAGGTTCAAGGTTTCATCCTTGGAGATGCAGGAACCACATCCGGACAGGCGCTGAGCAGCATGAACTGCTTTGAGGTTGGCCCTGCTTTCATCAGAGTTGAGACCAGAGTCCTCCAGATGTTCCATCCCACCTTCCTAGGACTTTCTGACCCAAGGAGGATGAAAGGTAACAGGGAATCAAAACAGGCCAGGAGGACTTTTATTAAAAATAATAAGGGGGGAGGTATTTCACCTCTCTGCCTGGAGTGACCCCAGGAGCCACAGAACAAAGCCATCTCCACCCATCTCCATCTCCGTCATCTCAATCCCCTGTCTTGGTGGGGATGAGGTGCCTCTCGGAGAGTGGCAGTAGCTGAGCAGCATCTGTGTCCCACAGCAAGGTGATTGGAGAGCCTTCATCCTGGTGTTTTTTAATTAATTTGGTGGGACCAAACTGCCCTGACCAGATCACAAGCCCTTCCCTGGCATTGTCTTTGCTTGCAAATCGGCCTGGAGCCCCCACCCTTCCTCTGGTGTTGCTTTTGAGGGTCCTGACACAACAACCCTATACAAAGAACAAAGATGGGTGATATATTTTCTTCAAATGTCTCCAAATTTACCATTCAAGGTGAGTTTTCACCCCAAAGCTCTTTGTGACAGCATCCCAAACCGTCCTCCTGGCTACCCCATGCTGGGACTCACCATCCCCAAATCCCCCCAGGGCTCTGCCCTCCTCAGCTCTGTTCTCCCACGGGACAAATGGCTGTTAGCTGCCCCCACCATCACCATGCACCCACCTCGGGGTGAACCCACAAAGCAGAGCACAGATGGACAACAGTCCACCGTTGTCTTCTCCAAGCTGAACAGAGAAATCGACCCAAGGGCTGATATTGCCACCAAGAGAAGAGCTCTGCCGCTCAATGCTCAGCCTCAGCGAGCGGTGGGGGCTCCATGGGGGCTCTGCCAAGTATTTGTGTCATCTCTTTAGAAATTGCAGCTTTATTGAAAGCTCAATTAGGCTCATTGAGCTGTCGCTCAAACCCTTCTGCAGCCGCTCATCAGCGCGGGAGCGGGGAGCAGTGAGGCTTTGCTGAAGATCACCCCATCCTTTCACAAATTCTCTCTCACTGATGAATTAAAGCCGTCGAGACGACAGTGCCTGAAAGGCAGAAGGATATCTGAAGTTCAGAAGAAGAGCCTGAAGCCATACACCTCTCTATTTGTCATCCGTGAGGCGTTGCATGGGATGCTCAGCTCAGAGGAGTGATGCACAGACAGAGAGACCAGGGGGATGGTTGGAGGATGGGGTGTGGGAGGAGATGTTAAGAAAAGGCTGTGGAGCAATTTTTTTGTTCAAATAGAGAGGGAAAATGGTAGCTCTGACCCTAAATATGCTCCAACATGTGGTGTATCATCCCTTGCACATCCCCTCCATGTCGCAAACGGGTGGTCTGGCTGGAGATGAGCTTGATCCCAGGGTGGGAAAATCACCTTATTAGCACCATAGGCTAAATTTTTCGGGGAGAAAAGCTCTTGACTTTAAGCAAAACCCCAAAACTATTTCAGGGCAGAACAAAAGCTTTGTAGGGGAAAGATTTTAACCCATGGCATGGAAGCATTGGCACGCTTATAGGTTTGAGTGCCCAAACAGTGCCTTGGGACCAGCCAAAAAATTGCTGCATGAGGCTTTTGGCCTTGCAAAGCATCTGGGAGCCATGAAGCCATTACCCCTGGGGTTGTTATATTTATATTCAGCCCTTGGGGCCAGCACTTGAAAGATGGGAAGGATGTTCCAACCATCTCCTCACTTCTTGCTTTGGGGCCACTGCACCCTCTGTCTCCTCCTTTCCCCGTGACCAAAAAAAAATCTTCCCTGGGGAAAAAAATCTGCTCGGCTCAGCCCCGTCTGATGGATGGTGGCAGGGACGAGCTGGCGAGAAACCAGATTGAAACTGTTGACTCATTTCCCACCGGCGGCTATTTCAGAGGGGGGAAGCAGCCATCCCCCCTCCTCCAACATCCATCAGGTGGTCGGAATGTCCCCGCAGCCACCTCCGGCACCCACCGTGCTGCTGCAATGAGTTTGCACCCTAATTGGATCTTTTTCTTTCCTATCTTTTGCATCCCCACCCCGTGGAATGAGGATGCAGCTTTGTCTCCTCTGGTATCCAGATGCCCTGTGTGTCCCCTCACCAGAGTAGGGGTGATTTGGGGCAGGATTTGGGTTGTGAGGCACCAATGATCCCATCTGAGAGCAGAGGTTGGCTCAGTCCAAAGCAACAGCACACATCTATCCTTGTGCAGCCCCAAATGCTTGTGCTGCCTGCAGCCAGGCTCACACTGGGGAAAAAAAGAACTTCAAGTTTAATAAAACAGGTTCAGCAATCAATAAAAAAAACACCCCCAAATTATAAGGGATTTCTTTTCTCAGCAGCAACTATATCTCTCCTCCTGCCCAGCCTCGCACCCTCTGCTCGCCCCATCATTCCCAGTGTGGGGCCCAGCATCCTCCCGGCAAGGAGCCTGGGCTGGTGCCCTCTAAACCACAATGCACCAAAAAAAAACCCCCAAAAGCCCCAAATCTCAGCATTTAGTGGTTTTGCAAATGAAAAACTGCTACATCACTGTCGTCTTTAGCACATAAAACCTCTGAGTCACTGGAGGAATGTGCAGCGCTTTTTAATAGAGTCCAAACCGTCCCAGCGGGCTCAGTGGTTAACATTCAGGGCTTTGGTTTATCTTATCTTTATTTATTTAGATTACTCCATTAAAATATTTCCCCCCCCAACACCCCAACGTGTGGGATGTTTGCAGGAGCAAAGTGGACTCTATGCTGGATGACGTGCATGTGAGGAAGGATGGACCAACCACAACACCGGCCCTCTTGATACTTGATTCATTTTTTTAACCCAAATTAAACCCAATTATTCTCCCTGATAGCAGGAGTGGGGTTATGGGTGCTGCCGGGTGGGGGGTGGGAAGGATGGGGTGGTTCCCTGATGAGGGATGGGGAAAGACTCAGCTCGGGGTGGATGTACAAGAAGTCTGGGAAAGACAGGGAAAAAAAAATACAGAAATACAGTGAGCAGATGGGTGGCTGGAAGGGGAGAGGAGGAGGGATGAGCCATGGGCTCCTTGCTGTGGGACATTACTGCTGTGATAATAAGGGAATAAAAATCCAGCGGAACCAATTAAAATCTTCCCGGATATGGAGTGGTACCTGACATCCCTGGGCTCATCCTCCCATAGCATCTCCATGTGGAATGTGTCCCCGGAGGGTGATTCCTGGGTCTGGCTTTTTGTTTTTAAGAAGCAAGGAAATCCCAGAATTGTGGGGGTTGGAAAGGACCTCTAGAGCTCATCCAGCCTAATCCTCTGCTAAAGCAGGTTCCCCTCGATCATAGAAATATTTCAGATTGATGCTGTGGGTTTATTTCATATCAGGAGCACTGGGGTTGTTATTAAATCAAATACTGGGGAGATGTGCTGGCCATGCAAGGTCAGCTGAGAGGGAAATCTCCCCACCCTTGCTAATTAATGCCAGGGGACCATGGTGCTCCAGTCCTTGGGGCTGCCATCCATCTGCAACCCCCAAGTCCCAGTTTCTGTGCCCAGGGATGACATTTAGGACCAAAGTGTTTTTTTATTTCATTGCAGCTCCTAATGCAAGTGCAACCAGGGAGGATATTCAAAGTGTTTTCTCACCAGAGGATCACATCTGTCTTTATTGTTGTGATGGAGATGATCCCAGCTGCCTCTTGCCTGTCTTTCTCCCCAGCCATGTAAGTGTTAAGGGGCTTATTTAGGACATTGCAGCTCAACTGCACAGCCCAAAGACACCTTTTAAAATTGTATTTTCATTTGGCAACATAGCCAGGAAGGGTTAAAGAGGAACAGGAAGAAAGCATGGGATGATTTGAAATGTCCCCACCGAGATATTTTCTCCTGCCAGCCAGACCAAATCCAGTCGCTCTGTATAAAGTATAAGCAAACGTCTCAATTTTCAGGTGAAAGCAGGTCATTAAAAACAGGTTTGTTTTATTAATTTCTGCAGGTGAGGTGAGGAAACCCCCATGCCTCATCTTGCACATGCCCATGATGAAATCCTGTCCTCCTCCTCCTTCTCCATACATTCCAAAGCCTGAGCTGAGGTTGAGAACAAGGGCAAATCCCCTTGGGGTTTGGGATGAGGGCACATCTCTCTGCATCTCCTTTCGAGGTGTTTGATGCCACTGTGTCTTGGGAGGCTGCATCACAACACTGATTTGGGAGTAGAACCCAGGCAGGCTGGTAGCCTCTGGTGTCTGCCAAAAAAGTTTCCAAAAACTTGTATTTAATGATTTTTTTTTTTAAATCATCATGACCAAATCAGTGTTCAGCCACTGCCCAGGCCAAGCCCATCAGCGACAGAGGTCACACCTCGGGGATTGACAGGTTGGAGAAGGGGAAGAAGCTGCTGCACAGAGGCAAAACTGCAGCAGCAGGAGGGAGTGAGAATGTGAGAACAACAGCTCCACAGACACCAAGGTCAGTGGAGAAGGAGGGAGAGGAGGTGCCTGGGCGCCAGAGCAGAGATTCCCCTGTGAGCTGTGGTGCAGCCCATGGTGAGGCAGCTGTGTCCCTGCAGCCATGGAGGCCACGGGGCAGCAGAGACCCACCTGAGCCCGGGGAGGACCTCACGCTGCAGCGGGTGGGTGCCCGAGGGAGGCTGAGACCCCGTGGGAAGCCCACGCTGGAGCAAGTTCCTGGCAGGACCTGGGAACCCCTGGAGAGAGGAGCCCAGGCTGGAGCAGGTTTGCTGTCAGGACTTGTGACCCTGTGGGGGACCCACGCTGGAGCAGCTCGTTCCTGAGGGACTGTTTCCCTGTGGATGAGACCCACGCTGGGGCAGTTTGTGAGGAACTGCAGCCTGTGGGAAGGACCCACGTGGAGAAGTTGATGGAGAACTATCTCCCGTGGGAGGGACCCCACAGTGTAGCAGTGGGAAGTGTGAGGAGGCCTTCCCCTGAGAGGAAGCAGCAGCAGAGACCATCTGTGATGGGCTGACCGTAACCCCCATTCCCCACCCCCCTGTGCTGCTGCTGCGGGGGACGGAGAGACCCGGGAGAGGAGGGGTGGGGGGAGGTGTGTTAAGATACAGGTTTAATGTCTCATTTCCCTGCCCTGTTTTGATTGTTCATTAATAAACTAACCCAATTCTCCCCAAGCTGAGTCTGTTTTGCCCGTGCTGGTAATGCTGAGCGATGTCCCTGTGCTTATCCCCACCCGTGAGCTATTTCTCTCGGCAGCTCAGCTGAGGCGGGGGCCGGGCAGCCCCAGCCTAACCTGACACAGCCACGACACACTCCCAGCACACAGCCCCAGCACACGCCGCGGCTGCGGGACGTTAGACCCGACGTTACACCGCAGAGGCTGCCGGGACTTGTAGTTCTCCCTCGCCGCCACCATCGCGCAGGCGCACAACTTCCCCGCTGGGGCTGTTGGAGCCGGTGAAGCCGAGGCGTTCGCCGGTTGGTCCGACGGCGCCCTCCCCCTCCCCACCGCTGCTCTGTGATTGGCTCTTCCGCGCCTCCTTCCTTCTGGTTGGCCGGCGTGCGGCCGGCGGGCAGGGCCGCGAGGCCGTGGCGGGAATTCCGGTGGCGGCGTTGCGGCCGAGAGCGAGCGGCGCCGGCGGTGAGCGGGGAGGGGGAAGGGCTGAGGCGAGCGCGGGCGGGAGCGGGGCGCAGGGGCTGGGCTCGAGTGGGCCCGGGGGGACGGTAGGGGCAGGGAGACAGCTGAAGGTGGGGGAAGGGGCTGAGCGGGGGAAGAGGGGTGGGGGGAGGGTGTGAGGTGGGACAGGGCCCTGGGACGGTCAAGGGGTCTCAGTTAAGACGCTGGGAAGGAGCGGGTCTGAGGGGATGATGGAGGCGGGGACGAGGCTGAATGTGGGGGCGGGGGCTGAGATGGCCAGAGTGTGTTAGTTAAGCTGCTGAGGTGGGTCTGAGGGAGTGAGGGACGTGAAGAGAGCGCTGAGAGTGAGGGAAGGGGCTGACGGGGTGGGGAAAGGTGTTGGAGGTCAGGCAGGGGCCTGAGGTGGGGAAGGGATCTTATGATGCTGGGAAGAGCTGGAATCTGAGGAGGTGGTTGGGAAGGGGGTAGGCGCTAGGGAAGTGGTTGGGCAAAGGGAGGGGGTTGGAGAAGCGGACAGAGGCTGAGGAGGTGGGGGAGGGAAGGAATCTTAAACAAGAAACAGAAAGAGCTGGGCCTGAGGAGATGGTAGGAAATAGCAGGGGTTGAGGGAAGGGGCTGTGGGTGAGAAAGGGATTGGGGTGACCAGGGAGGGACTGGAGTGGCCAGGGAGGGTCTCAGTTAACATGCTGAGAAAATGTGAGCCTGAGGGGATGATGGAGGTGTGGAGAGAGCTGAGAGTGAGGAAAGGGGCTGGAGTGGAAGAGGAAGCTGAAAAGGAGAAGGAGCTGGGGGTGAGGAAAGGGGTGAAAGTAGCCAGAGTTAAGATGTTGGGAAGAGGTGGGCCTGAGGGGCTGGGGAAGGGGGCAGGGACTAGGAGCCTGGGAAGGGTTTTGAGGTGGGGAAGGGAAAGAGTCTTAGGCAAGAAGCAGGAAGAGCTGGGCCTGAGCAGACGGTAGAAGGGAGCAGGGGGTGGGGAAAGGGGCTGAGAGGGTGAAGGAGATGAGGCTGGGGGGCATGGAAAGGGGTCTGAGGTCGAGCAGGGGCTCGAGGTGTTCTTAGTTAAGATGCCAGGAAGAGTTGGGCTTGAAAGGGTGGAGGGGATGGGCAAGGGAGAAAGGGCAAGGGTTAGAAAAGGGACAGGAGTGGGGGAGGTGGGCAAAGGGGCCCAGGGTGGGGAAGGGGTCACAGACAAGAAGTGAAGAAAAGCTGGGGTTGGTGAAGGTGGGGGAGGGTTGGGCAAAGAGGCTGAGGTGGGGAAGGAGCTAGAGCTGGGGGGAAAGGGTCTGAAGTGGGCAGGGGCTTGGGGAGGGGATGGGGAAGGGGGCTGAAGTAAGATGCTGAGAAGAGCTGGGCCTGAGGGGCTGATAGAAGCAAGGCAGGGGAGGAGTGGGGTAGGGAAGGGGACTGAGGTGAGGCAGGGGGCTGGACTGAGTGGAGATGGGGAAGGAGTGGGGCTGTTGTTATGCCATGGGGAAAGGCTGGGATAGGGTTTGGGGAAAGGTTGGGGTTTGGACTGTGGTGGGGGGCTGCTTTGGAGAGGAGTTATGGGGCTGGAGGGTGGTGAATAGGGTGGGAGGGGCCTGGGTGGAAAGATGAAATATTTGGGATAGGAGCAGAGCTGGAGGAGGGATGAAGCTGGTGTGGGCTGGAAGATGGGGCATTGGGCTGGGGAAGCTGGACTGGGGCTTTGGGAGGGGAGGAGAATTTGGGGATGAGTATCAGGGTGGAAAACTGGTAGTGGAAGTGCCAGTGGTGGAGGGAAAGCCAGAGTGAAAGATTTAGTGCCAGCTTGGCACTTCTGGCTAACTTTATTTCTTTTAAAAGTCAATTCTTGGTGCAAGTAAGTTCAGCT
Organism: Colius striatus; assembly: GCF_028858725.1. NCBI lineage: Eukaryota > Metazoa > Chordata > Aves > Coliiformes > Coliidae > Colius > Colius striatus. Next base: position 46,133,687 of record NC_084760.1, on the reverse strand, counting down.
CTTACCCAGGAGGTCTCATCTTCCCTTTCCTGCCCTGAGGAGGAAACGTGCCTCCAGAGTTCTTTTTCTTTCTCCCCAACCTCCATCCACTGGGGACGAATCGATGCCGCTTCCCAGGCGCTGGGACCCCACTGTGCGCTCAGGAGCGCGCTTGATAATGTCTCAGGGTTACCATGGATATTGGCTTTCTCTTAACCCCCCTGTTTTAGCTGCCAGGCCCCATGCAGCTGCATCCCACGCTGCTGCACGTACCGCTAAAACTGAGACCCGTCTGAAGCACTTGCAATCGATCGCCGGTAAATGGCTTTGTTTGGGGCAGGTTTAAACTGCTTCTCCCCTTTTCTCTTCCAGTGTTTCACTGCAGAGGGGTGACTGCTTGCCATGAGTTCACGTGTTTCCCTCTGATCCGCTGTTTGCCGGCCTTGGAGCGGGAGATGGCTACGGAAGCCAAGGAAGCCAAGTACAGCATCGTCAGAGAAGTGGGCCGAGGGAGCTACGGGGTGGTTTACGAGGCCATCGTTAACCAAACCGGCGGCAAAGTGGCTGTGAAAAGGATGCATTGCAACGTGCCTGAAAACGTGGAGCTGGCCCTGCAAGAGTTCTGGGCCTTGCAGAGCATCCAGAGGCAGCACGAGAACGTGATCCAGTTGGAGGAGTGCATCCTGCAGAATGGCCGAGTCTTCCAGCCCATTAGCCATCGCTACAGGAAGTCAGACAGCCACTTGCTGCTCATCGAGACCTGCCTGAAGGGGCGGAGGTGCATGGATCCCAAAGCAGCCTGCTACCTCTGGTTTGTGATGGAGTTCTGTGACGGGGGTAACATGAATGAGTACCTGCTGTCCCGCAGCCCCGACGCTCAGCTGAACAACAGCTTCATGCGGCAGCTCAGCAGCGCCGTGGCTTTCCTGCACAGAAACCAGATCGTGCACAGAGACCTCAAATCTGACAACATTTTGATTTCTCATCAACGAGGAAGTCCCATAGTAAAGGTAAGGGAATGTAACTCTGCTGCAATGAGTATGGGAGCAACATCCTTACGAACCAAGTGCTTTGGCTTTTGCTAAGTCTTAGAATCACGGAATCGTTCTGGTTGGAAAAGACCTTGAAGATCCTTGAGTCCAACCCCTCCCCTCACAGTGCCAAGCCCACCATTAACCTGTGTCCCTCAGCACCTCAGCTACACAGCTCTGCAATAGCTCCAGGAATGGGGACTCCACCAGCTCCCTGGGCAGCCTGGGACAGGGGCTGACAACCCTTTCAGGGAAAAAGCCCTTCCTCAGCTCCAACCTAAACCTCCCCTGAGGCAACTCAAGGCTGCTTCTTATTGTCCTATCATTCACTAGTGGGGAGACCAACCCCCACCTCACCACACCTTCCTGTCAGGGGGTTGCAGACAGTGATGAAGTCTCCCCTCAGGCTCCTGTTGTCCAGGCTGAACACCGCCAGGGCCCTCAGCCCCTCCCCAGCACACTTGTGCTCCAGCCCCTTCCCCAGCTCCGCTGCCCGGCTCTGGACACGCTGCGGCCCCTCAGTGTCCCTCTGGCAGTGAGGGGCCCAACACTGAACACAGCACTCGAGCTGCGGCCTCACCAGGGCCCAGCACAGGGGACGGCCACTGCCCTGGGCCTGCTGCCACACCACTGCTGATACAAGCCAGGTGCCACTGGCCTTCTTGCCCACCTGGGCACGCTGCTGCCTCATCTTCAGCTGCTGGCACCAACCCCCCCAGGCCCTTTCCCTGCGGGCAGCTTTCCAGCCCCTCTGCCCCAGCCTGGAGCGTTGCCTGGGGTTGCTGTGGCACAAGGGCAGGAGCCGGCCCTTTGCCTTGTTAAGCCTCATCCCATTGCCCTTGGACAGTTTTGTGATGTTTGCAGTAAGTGCTCTCAGAACATCTGCTAGCAGTTAAGGGCTTGTTTTTAGATGTCTTGGAAGGAAGCGCAGGTCATTATGGTGTGTTTCAGTAATGTGGTTCATTGACTTATCCTGTTGAGCAGTATTGAACTTCTACACATCAGACAGAGATCACCATCCATCAAAGATGAAGTAGTATTTCCTGTGCCCTTAAATTTAAGAACAAACTTCCCTGTTACAACAGATACCACTTCCAATATTGCTGCCTCAAGCATATATTGACATTTGAGGCAGGTGAGGAACATCTTTGTGCTTCAATGTTGAAGCCCTGATTGAGATTAAGGCTCTCTGCTGCTTTTCTTAGTGCACCAGGCCAAAGGGCTCTATACAGCTGCTTTTCAGAGAGCTGGAAAACCATCTTGGCTACCAAGATGCTGAGAGGACTGGGACATATGAAGAGGAAAGGCTGTGGGACCTGGGGCTGTTCAGCCTGGAGAAGAGAAGGCTGAGGGAGGATCTTGTCATCATAAATAAAAAGAGCAGGTGTCAAGAGGAGGGAGCAAATCTTTTTTCTGTAGTGGCCAGTGCCAGGACAAGGGGTAACAGGCACAAGCTGGAACCCAGCAAGTGCCACTGGCACAGGAGGAGAAACTTGTTTGGTGTTGAGGTGAAGGAGCCCTGGCCCAGGCTGCCCAGGGAGGGTGTGGAGGCTCATTCTCGGGAGGTTTCCAAACTCACCTGGACACGTTCCTGTGCCCCCTGATAGAGGGGAAGCTGCTTGAGCAGGGGCTTGTGCTGGATGGGCTCTGCAGGGCCCTGTCAACCCCCACCATTTGGGGATTCTGTGAAAAGCCCCTGCACTTTCAGTCTGCAGAGTTCCCATAGTTAGACACGAAAAAAAATAGGTCAGCGCATGCAGATAATTCATGACCGTTCAGATCAATAGTGGTATTTGTACTTGGACCTGTAGAGCTATCAGAGGATGCTTAAATCGTTGTCATCTTCATCACTGGGGATAATAACAGCAGCACAAGTGCCGCAGTGCGCTCGCTGTGAGCGGTGAGAGCCACTCCTCTCTCGCAAGAGGTGTTGATCGAGGTATGTTTATGCCCCATTAAATGTCATCGGAATGAACATCACAGAAAGAGAACGCTCAGGTACCTGTTTTGCCCGTCTTTGGAAGGGGAACAAACAGCAGCAAAGGATGTTGGGGATTGTGTGGCTGTCAGGGGAAAATCTTCTCGTCGTTTCACCAGAGTTGCCAGCCGGTGAGTGTCGGTGTTGCTGTGAGGGGAACACACCCAGCTGCTGTTTGGGAACGTGCTTATAAACTCAGTGTCTCTGAACTAACCATTTCTCTTTGCTTCTTAATTGCAGGTGGCAGATTTTGGCCTCAGCAAGGTTTGCCAGGGGAAAGGGAACGTGAACCAGCATCGCTTCTCCTCTGCATGTGGGTCCAACTTCTACATGGCTCCGGAAGTGTGGGAAGGTCACTACACGGCCAAGGCCGATATATTTGCCCTCGGCATCATTTTCTGGGCCATGGTGGAGAGAATCACCTTCCGAGATGGGGACACAGAGAAGGAATTGCTTGGTGAGGACCAGAGCAGTACTGTCCTGCTGTCATGGGCATCCTGGATCTGTAGGGATCCTTGGAGGGATGTTCTCCCAAGCCCTGTTACAAATGCTGTGGCATATATGCTTTGCTTGTGGCTTTTTCTAGGAATTTGTAGGCCCCAAAGTTGGGGTATTTTTTTTGAAGGGGTTAGGTTTTTGTTTTTAAGAGAACTGCAAAGAAATCTCTTTTTCTTCAGCATGTGCTACTTCTCATGCAGTCTCTTTGTCTTGAAGACCTGTCACTAAGGCAGAGGGGATGCTTTTTATATTGCCAAATCATCATTTTGTTTGGAAGTTCACTCTTTCGGCCAGATTTTTCAAAGATGTTCTGGGGGATTTAAAGGTCGTGGGGAAGACAGCTGGTCTCAGGCCTTCCTTACCCTAAGGAACACTCCTCAAAACCAGATCTGCCCCTTGTTCTTGCTAAAAATTGTCAGAGCAAAAAAACCTCCCATAACTGTTGGTGAGGCATCTGCCTTGCAGTGAGACTCTTGGTGGAGGATTTATTATCTCTGTCCTTCCATTTGCTCAGAAATGCTTTTAGTGCTCTTGAGACCAAAGCCTTTGTGGAGTTGGGCTCCGGGGTTCTCTTCTGTCCTTGCCTTGGCCCAACCAAGGGATGGGATCGCTTGGAGTGCCCACAGGAACGTGCCAAGGAGCCCAAAATGGAACTGGCAAAAGGCTGCTGAGATAAGCTTCACTGCTGTCTGGCTGAGTTTCCTTCCAGTTTAGTGATGCAAAACCTGTGGGGGATGACTGCATGGTCTGCTCTCTCCCTCCCTCCCCCTCCTCCTCCTTCCTCTAAACCTCCCCCTACACACACGCTTGAAATCCTTTGTACTAAATGATTTCAGAGAAGTATATTGCAGTGGAAAATCCATCTCCAGAGGAGAGAATGCCAGTCAGGCACATTAGCATAAGAATTGAAGACATCTACCCAGGCTCAGAGCTCGTGGTTTACCTGTCTGCCTGTCTTTTAAATGCTAAAATCCTTCAAAGTAATTTCGATGGAAGAACTTTTATTGTGCTACCTCTTTAATTATCTTTTTTTTCCTCTTGTCTTCCAAGCAGGCTTGGTTCTAATTCTATTACTTACTACCTTTTTTTGCTTTTAAATGCCAAACATTGAGAAATGTTGTAGTTGCTGCCTACAGAAAACAAGCAAATGGCTGCAGCTGAGACCAAAGCTTGAACAGATTTCATTAAAATAGCCACCAGCCAACTTGAGATAAGGAGTTTGCAAGGCCAACCTTTTCCAGGCACAGACAGGCTGCTGCCTTTGAAACATGGATTCTTTGCTTGGTGCAGGAGCAGAACAGCTTGAGTGAGCAAAGCTGGTTTTACCCTTTTGGAAGGCAGTTAATCATTTTCAATAACCGGTGAAATTATTTAGATTACCAGGAGCAAATTTACATTTCCCTCCCTTAATCTTGCTGAGTAGAAGTTGGCTAAACAGTAAATGGCATGTGCTGTCGTGTGGATTGAAAATTGTTTGACTAACTGAGCAAATCAGTTTTGGGTTTAACTCTTTCAAGTCACTCAAGCATAGAGTCACAGAATCCCCAAATGGTTGGCAGGGCCTTGCAGAGCTCATCCAGCCCAAGCCCCTGCTCAAGCAGGTGCCCCTCCATCAGGGGGCACAGGAACATGCCCAGGGGGCTTTGGAAACCTCCTGAGAAGGAGCCTCCACACCCTCTCTGGGCAGCCTGGGCCAGGGCTCCCTCACCTCCACACCAAACAAGTTTCTCCTCCTGTGCCAGTGGCACTTGCTGGGTTCCAGCTTGTGCCCATTACCCCTTGTCCTGGCACTGGCCACCACACAACAAACACTGGCCCCATCCTCTCCACACCCTCCCTTTAGGTACTTAAAAGTGTTAATGAGGTCTCTCTCCTAGAGGTTTCCAGCCTGCCAGGTAGGGGAAAGGGAGTTAAATGGAGGACATTCACATCAGTTGCCCCTTTTCTCTGCAGATGGTCCATGTAACCACTTGCTGAGCCCCCTGTGCCTAAGCCTCTCCCTCCATTCCATGTGTGGTTGCACACACGGCCTTGTGCAATACCTCGATGATCATTTGGAGGTAAAACCCTGCTGATAACAACCTCTCCCCATATTTGACTTGGCTCTCACTTCTTAATAAGTGATCTTTCTGGTAACCTTACAGATGTTTTGTTTTTCAGCTTGCCTCTCTCTACTGCCCATGACAGCCTGTGGCACAGACTTTCAACAGTCTAACTTGACTCCTTCTCCTCTCTGTTCAGGAACTTACATCTGCCAAGGCAAGGACCTTATTCCCCTTGGAGAAGCCTTGCTGGAGAATCCCAACATGAAACTCCAAATTCCCCTGAAGAACAAGAAGGCCATGCCAGATGATCTCTGCAAGCTCCTGCATGACATGCTGGCTTTTAACCCCAAGGAAAGACTGGATGCCTTCCAGCTAGAAGTTCGGATCAGGCAAATCTCCTACGGCAAAAAGCGTCAACGCTCCGTCTCATAGAGAGGAAGGACATTCAGGTGAGTGCCCCAGACAAAACAGGGCAGAGCCTGGCAGAGCTTACAGGGGATTTTTCTGTAACTGACCTCCAGGCCAAAGCCCTCTGAAATCAAATGTGACCTCTAGCAGTTCCAAAAATACAGCGATAGAGAGGTGCAGTCAAATTAGAAGAAGAAGAAGCCTTCCATAAACATTTGGGAAGTGGAATTTGGTCAAAGTATGTCTAAGAAAGAAACTTTTTCTTCCATGATGGGGTTTGTTTGGGGAATTGCCTCTCCTTTGCCCTAAACCTTCTCTATTTCCACAATTTCTGCCAGGGGGTTGGACTAGATGATCTCTAAAGGTCCCTTCCAACCCCTACCATTCTATGATTTACCCCTGCTTGTTTGTTGCTTTGACAATGTATTTGCCAGCTAAATTCAAGCTGAAGTGGCAAAGGCACTGTATATTTTCAGGAGTGCACCTTAAAAGCAGTATTCAGGCATGATAGTAACTGTCAGATTAAAGACAGATTATTTTTGACTTTAATTAAAGTGCTGTTAGTGCTCGGAGGGTATCAGAGCTGGGTGCATCAGATGAGAGAGGAGCTTCCTGTCCTGACCTGTTCAACATGTAAAGGCCTTGAGGAATGGCTTGGCAAAGGCTGGGCTGGAAGTCTGGCGGTCTTGCTGAGTCCTGCAGTGAGGCTGTTGTTTTTATGGATCCCCTCTGAACAAAAACCAATGATCCTTGTGAGTTGTCAGTGGCCTCTCTGGTATCTGCCCCAATGGCAGTTTGAAGGTCCAATACAATATTCAAGGTCTGTCAGGCTCCCTGTCCTTCAGCAGAAAACACCAAAGGGAGCTTCCAGGATGTTTCAGTCCTGTCTTCTGCTATTGTGGGCTTCATCTCCTAGAGTTTGTTTGGTAAATGCATCCTAGAAATGAAAGTGTTTGTGTCTGGTGCTGTCGCTAAGGCAGATCATCTGTCTGTCCTCAGAGCTAAGGACGCTGTCCTTTGCAACGCAAGGCATTTCTGATCAGTTTAATGCTGATCTTGTGACAGACTTGTCCTTTACTTCCCCTTTACTTTAAGATGCTTACTTAAGACATTCTTCTCCTTCCCAGCTGTTTGCCCTTTCTTAGCTCTTTTACAGAGGACAGTTGTACCCTGAGAGTTTTTTCCTGCCTGAGGTCGCTCAGTTGGTTCCATCAACATTGACTCGATGTACAAACCATTTCTAGATGAGTCTCTTCAGGTCTTTGTAGAGCACTGACATTTACTGTCTGCTCTGGAAATATTCCTCCTTATGTACTCCAGGATCATATGTCTCTCATATCTGTGTCCCTTAGTCCTCTCATCATTACTCTGTATCCTAAAGCCCTTTTTGAGTTGCTCCAAATCAACTGCCTCCTGGATCACAGCAGTTCCTGTTGCTCACAGACGCATCACCTTGTGTGTTCTGTTCCCCAGTTTCATTCCCTGTCAGTCACAAGAAACAGTGAAGGGCCTTGAACGTCTCCTCATCCTTTTTTACCCCTGTAATGCCTCCAGCTTTCTGTTGCTGGCACTCTGCTCCTTGTGCCAAGGCTCTGAGGGAGATGAGTAATTAAACAAGTCTGTTGCTGGTGCCAATCTTGATAAAATTCTACTCCAGCCTCTTTGTTTCCAAATTACCCCTTTCAGTTTTCCCTTGGGATGAGTTAACTGTTTTACATCTTCCTTTTGACTAATCCCAGTCTTCTCCTGTCTTAATTCCTTCAGGGGTGGTACCTCATCAAACGCTTCACTGATAAGACCAACACAACTTTTCATCTAAAATGAAAAAAATCAGTTTTATTGCTGAAAATGACCCGATTAGTCAAGAGCTGCAGTTCTGGGGACCCTCCTGAACCAGGTGTACTGCAGTAACAGCAGTGCACGCATTGGCAGGCCAGCCTGGCGTGAGTCACTTGCTATGGAGGAATAACCAAGGATAAAGAGGGGGGAAAAAAGGGCTCTTACCACACAGTGGCAATCCTACTACTTTTCATTATTAAACCATCACGGTAAATAGGTTTTTGCAGCCTTTAGGTTCAGAAGAAAAATCCTGAGATGTGTCCCTGCAAACCATCTGCCTCAATCCCTTTGATTTATTTGTCTTTTCTGTTGGGTGGGATCGCAGCTGCATCCCTGCAGCACTTGTGGCATGGAGTCAGAGTCATAGAATTGCTTTGATTGCAAAAGACCTTGAAGAGTCCACCCCCTCCCCTCACCCTGCCAAGCCCACCACTGACCCATGTCCCTCAGCACCTCAGCTACACGGCTCTGCAATAGCTCCAGGGATGGGAACTCCACCAGCTCCCTGGGCAGCCTGGGACACGGGCTGACAACCCTTCCAGGGAAAAAGTTCTTCCTCAGCTCCAATCTAAACCTCTCCTAGCACAACTTGAGCCTGTTTCCTCTTGTCCTGTCATTCATTCCTGGGAAGAAGAGAGACTGACCCTCATCTCGCTACAACCTCCTGTCAGGGAGTTATAGAGAGTGATCATGTCTCCTCTCAGCCTCATCTCTAACTTCTTCAATCTACAGCCAGGAGCAGTGCAGCAGTGGGGAAGGAGTGCCAGCAATGCTGAATCTGGAGGCTTTGGGGAGAGATTCTCCAATAGCAACTTCAAATCCAATAGGAGAGACTTGATTTTCCATAATGCCTTGTCATCAGGGGGGGTTAGCCAAACCCTACATCTCCCTTGGAACAACATGAAAAACATCTAAATGGAGTTTCTTTCACCAATTTAAAAGCAAGGCAAAGGATTTAACCTGTGATTTAGGAAATCCCCATGTTAAATGTTGCTTAGAATTGAGGTTTTGCTGACAGACACCTGCCAGCGCCTGCCCCATGCTCCTCCCTAAGCATGTAGATCATGAGTTGAGTTGGAGGCCTGTGGCCAGTGGAGTTCCACAGGGGTCGGTTCTGGGGCCAGTCTTGTTCAACATCTTCATCAATAACCAATGAATGAAGGGACAGAGGGACCTTCAGCATGTTCCCTGATGGCACCAAACTGGGAGGACTGGCTGATTCACCAGAGGCTGTGCTGCCATTCAGCCAGACCTGGACAGGCTGAGAGTGGGGCAGAGAGGAACCTTCTGAGGTTCAGCAAGGACAAGTGCAGAGTTCTGCATGTGGGGAGGAACAAGCCCCTTCACCAGGACAGGCTGGGGGTGACCTGCTGGAGAGCAGCTCTGCAGAGAGAGACCTGGGAGTGCTGGTGGGCAGCAAATAAACATGAGCAGCAATGTGCCCTCGTGGGCAAGATGGCCAATGGCATCCTGGGGGGGCACGAAGATAGTGTAGGCAGCAGGTCAAGGGAGGTTCTCCTCCTGCTTCCCCTCTCCTCTGCCCTGATGAGGCCTCATCTGGAGTTCTGTGTCCAGTTCTGGGCTCCTCAGCTCAAGAGAGACAGGGAACTGCTGGAGAGAGGCCAGTGCAGGGCTACCAAGATGCTGAGGGGACCGGAACATCTTCCTTAAGAAGAAAGACTGTGAGACCTGTGGCTGTTTAGAGAAGTGAAGACTGAGGAGGGATCTCATCAACACTTAAAGGCACCTTAAGGACAAGTATGGAGAGGATGGAGCCAGTGTTTGTTGTGTGGTGGCCAGTGGCAGAACAAGGGGTAACGGCACAGGAGGAGAAACTTGTTTGGTGTTGAGGTGAGGGAGCCCTGGCCCAGGCTGCCCAGGGAGGGTGTGGAGGCTCCTTCTCGGGAGGTTCCAAACCCACCTGGACAGGTTCCTGTGCCCCCTGATGGAGGGGACCCTGCTTGAGCAGGGGCTTGGAGTGGATGAGCTCTGCCAACCCCTCCCACCATTTGGAGATTCTTTGATGTTCCTGAGGCAGAGCAGTGGGCCAGGAGACCTTTGTTTTGGGCCAAGAAGTATTTTATTTTGCACCTCTGGCACGTTTCCCTTGCAGGTGCCCTGCTGTGATCCAGAGGCCTCAGAGACTGGAACCAACTCCCCCTTCCTTTGGATCAGCGGGTCCACCAGGAGAGCGTCGCAGCTTCCAGTTCTCCCTGAACGGTTATATTTAACAGACAATACCTTTTATTTATTTGTACAGTAATTTTCAGAACTACAAAAAAGAATATTTTTATGCAAACCTTGGTTATTTTTATCTTTGCAGTGTTTTCATGTAGTGAGTAGCACAGTTGGGACCTCAGCTGAGGTGACCTCTGCCGTGTGGCCACACTCGGCCCCGTTGCAGAGGAGTGTCTGAACTTGCTGTTTTTAAAGCGCCCTCGGTCCATGCTGTGGACATCTCCGCTTGGGGATGGGTTTCTTTGCCTTGTGACATGTTGAATCTGCCTTCCCCACCCCGTCTCCTTGGCGAGGAAGTTGTCTTTAAGGAGGTGTCATTGGAACTGTTTTGTGTGTGTAGTTCGCTTGGACCACGTCACAGAGTGATGTTTGCTGAATGAGCTGACAAAGCGGTCTCTGCTCTGAAAAGCTCCTGAGCAGAAACAAGGAAAGATGTATTTTCTTCACAGTGTCTTTTTGAATATTCTTGCTTAGATTAACTAAAATGCTTTCTTAAAATAAATACAAAGAATGTTAAAGATGCCAACTCTTGATTAGAACGTCTGCGTCACTAACACTTAAAGGAGCTGAGGGAATCGTGCTTCCTGCTGGGTGAGCTGCTTGCACCAGCTGTTTGCACGAGGGGAAGGGAAGGGGCTGAGCTGGAAGCTCGGCAGGTAAATGGGGAGTCTCATTTGTGCCCTGTTTGAAAAATACCAGAATATGTCAGTCAGCTCCTGCTGATCTTCACTTTGCTTATGGAGCTGGGAGCTCCTGGCACAGGTTTCAATGCTATTGTGGGGAGTGTCCTCCAGGGACAGCTTCCTTTGATGGGAGAAGAGGAAACTGATGGAAGAAAGATGTCATGGTGAGGCCCTCTATGCCACCCAGTTCATATATTTCCATTACCTTACCTATGTCCAGTTCTGGGCTCCCCAGTTCCAGAGAGATGGGGAACTGCTGGAGAGAGGCCAGTGCAGGGCTACCAAGGTGCTGAGGGGACTGGAACATCTCAGTGAGGAGGAAGGGCTGCAGGACCTGGGGCTGTTCAGCCTGGAGAAGAGAAGGCTGAGGGTGACCTCATCAGTGCTGAGAAATCCCTAAAGGGCTCACCCTTTAGAGGATGGGGCCAGTGTTTGTTGTGTGGTGGCCAGTGCCAGGACAGGGGGTAACAGGCACAAGCTGGAACCCAGCAAGTGCCAGTGGCACAGGAGGAGAAACTTGTTTGGTGCTGAGGTGAGGGAGCCCTGACCCAGGCTGCCCAGGGAGGGTGTGGAGGCTCCTTCTCAGGAGGTTTCCAAACCCACCTGGACATGTTCCTGTGCCCCCTGATGGAGGGGAACCTGCTTGAGCAGGGGCTTGGGCTGGATGAGCTCTGCCGGGCCCTGCCACCCCCCACCATTTGGGAATCTATTTCTTCCCCTGTCCTCTAAGACTGTGACTGTGCTATGTGAGATTCTTATTTTAAGCTAAATTCAGGGAGAGGCTCTTTCTTCCTGTTGTAACTTCATTCAGAGGCTCCCCAGGGCAAGTGTAACATTTTCTCCCCTTGCTCTCCCAGGCTGTCAAACACAATTGTCCTGCAGAAAGGATCACTCATTGCTCTGTGTCCCTGTAAGAGCCAATGAATGCACTGCCTGACCAGAGCAGCTGTTGTGGGACAGTATAAAAACAAATGTCTTGAAGTCATCCATTTAAACTATTGCAGCAGTGCCAGTGCGTCAGGCATGTGCACAGCAGCAATGGTCATGGTGGCTTTGAAGCTCGTTTGGCTCTTGACACCTCTGTGCAGACTGTGTGGTGATGAAAGGAGTTGGAAACAGGGCTGGGATCAATTCTTAAAAGCTTCGTTTGCCCTCTTGGAGTTCTGGGCAGTCATGGCTTCGGGGCTGCGATGGCTTTTCCTTTGTGACTTTTGGTTAGAAATTCTCTTCTGCTCCTTCTGTGATGTCTCTATCCCTCTGTTCCTTATCCCACACCACTGCTGCTCCCTTGTCTGCTTCCTTCCACCTTTCCTCAGCTGCACCAGTGGTCATGTTACTGATCACCCAGAGCTGCTTTTAGTTGAGACTGTGCCCACTTTTCCTCACTACCTGTAGATTTGCACGCCCTCGCAAAACAGGAGAGAGTTGTGGGGTGCAAGAATGGCTCTTTACTCCTTTTCTTCCTCCTTTTGCCATGCTGGGTGAGCCTCCTCACAGCTGCTAGATATTTTTAGCCAGTCTACATATGCTCCAATCTCTTGTACTTTAGTAAAACGCTGTGGGGTTTTTGTTTTACTAATGTTTGAAAAAGTGTGGTGATGTGGAGCATCTCTGCGGAATCACAGCTCACATTTGTGTTTTTTAAGGTACCATGAGTTAGTAACTCTTACTCTAATACCTTGTGAATTGGTAAATGAACACCTGCAATGACAACCTCTAATTTAAGTGAGTGCTTCCAAGGGAAAGGGGCTGCGGGGAGTGGCCTGGAGCTCTCTGAAGATGAGTTCGCTGATCAGAAGTCATCTAAAAGGTAAATGTGACGGCTGGAGCTGGGAAAGGAGCAGAATAACACGGATGGACAAATGCCTGAATCCAGGGTGTTCTCGTTTCAAGAGCTGTGTGAAGCTCTTTAATAATACAGCTGAGCAGAAGAAGAGGATTGTATCAAAGAGCTGGCACAGGGAGGGGAGGTTTGTGAAATGATGTGTGTTATGGAGAAAAGAAACTCCTCGTTCATGAATGGATGCTTCCCCCCTGGTGCTTGGGGAGCTGAGGGGGAGTGTGGGGGATGCTCAGGTCTCACATGAATCCCCTGGAGACAGCAGAAGTGTTGGGCTTAAATCACCCAGCCGTGGGGCAGGGAAAGGTGTGAGTGGTGGCTGAGGGGCGGTTTGGAGGCGCAGAGCTCCGCAGTGGTGTGGGGCTGTGGCTGGAGCTGCTCACACTGATGTGCCCTGGTGGGAGGTGGGTTTTCATCCAGTTCCTGGGGCAGAGGATGTTGCTGCTGCAGTCCTTCCTCAACCCTAAGGTGCTTGTGGTAGGTTGGCCCTGTCCAAGTGCCCATCAAAGCTGCTCTGTCACCCCTTCTCAGCTGGACAGGGGAGAGAAAGTCTAATGAAAGGCTCACAGGTGGAGATGAGGACGGGGAGATCACTCAGCAGTTACCATCATGTGCAAAACAGGGGAAATTCATTTGGGTTTGATGGTGTAATTTAGGTTTATAAGTTTAATTTATTACCAATTAGAACAGAGAAGAGTAATGAGAAATAAAAAACAAACTTTAAAATACTTCCTCCCACCCTTCCTTTCTTCCCAGGGCTCTCCCTCCTCCCCTGCAGCAGCTAAGTGGGATGGGGAATGGGAGTTATGGTCAGTCCCTCACAGATGGTCTCTACTGCTGCTTCCTCTCGGGGGAGGCCTCCTCACACTTCCCACTGCTACACTGTGAGGTCCCTCCCACGGGAGACAATCCCCCATGAACTCCTCCAGCGTGGGTCCTTCCCACAGGCTGCAGTTCTTCACAAAGGTGGGTCACATCCACAGGGAAACAGTCCCTCAGGAACGAGCTGCTCCAGCGTGGGTCCCCCACGGGGTCACAAGTCCTGACAGCAAACCTGCTCCAGCCTGGGCTCCTCTCTCCAGGGGTTCCCAGGTCCTGCCAGGAACTTGCTCCAGCGTGGGCTTCCCACGGGGTCTCAGCCTCCCTCGGGCACCCACCCGCTGCAGTGTGGGGTCCTCCCCAGGCTCTAGTGGGTCTCTGCTGCCCCGTGGCCTCCATGGCTGCAGAGGCACAGCTGCCTCACCATGGGCTGCACCACAGGCAGCAGCTCTGTCAGACAAAGGGAAACCTTCTAGCAACTTCTAAAAAAGCTCCCCCTGCTGCCTCCCCACTTCCAAAACCTTGCCACACCAACCCACTATCATGCTGAGCTCTCCCTGGCACTGCCTGAGGGAGACATTTCCCAGTGACAGCTCCATGTATGACTCACATTTTGGGAAGAGACCGGCATGCCAGGTCTGCAGGGGAGTGCCTGAGCTCAGCACTTGCCTCAGGAGGCTTTGACATATGATTTTTTGCCAGGTCAAAGCAGAGGTGGTGGTGAAAAATTATGTGGAACATGCGGTTTTGTCATCTACAATAATCTCTTGAAGAGAAGAGGAAAGGCCATTGAGGGGTGTGGAGCTGCAATGCAGGTCTGTATTTTGAGCCAACAGCCAGTGATGGTGATGCTTCATTCTGCTTTGGAGAAGAAAAATGTGTAAGTTCTCCATTTTTTTTCTCTCCCTGTCAATGGTACAGGCTGGGGGTGACCTGCTAGGGAGCAGCTCTGCACAGAGGGACCTGGGAGTGCTGGTGGGCAGCAAATAAACACGAGCAGCAATGTGCCCTCGTGGGCAAGAAGGCCAGTGGCATCCTGGGGGCCATGAAAACAGTGTGAGCAGCAGGTGGAGGGAGGTTCTGCTTCCACTCTGCTCCGCTGAGGCCTCATCTGGAGTCCTGGGTCCAGTTCTGGGCTCCCCAGCTCAAGAGAGACAGGGAACTGCTGGAGAGAGGCCAGTGCAGGGCTACCATGATTCTGAGGGAACTGGAACATCTGAGTGAGGAGGAAAGGCTGCGGGACCTGGGGCTGTTCAGCCTGGAGAAGTGAAGTACTGAGAAATCCCTAAAGGGTGGGTGTGGAGAGGATGGGGCCAGTGTTTGTTGTGTGGTGGCCAGTGCCAGGACAAGGGGTAACGGGCACAAGCTGGAACCCAGCAAGTGCCAGTGGCACAGGAGGAGAAGGTTGTTTGTTGTTGAGGTGAGGGAGCCCTGGCCCAGGCTGCCCAGGGAGGGTGTGGAGGCTCCTTGGGAGGTTTCCAAAGCCGCCTGGGCACGTTCCTGTGTCCCCTGATGGAGGGGAACCTGCTTGAGCAGGGGCTTGGGCTGGATGAGCTCTGCAGGGCCCTGCCAATCCTTGCCACACTGGGTTTCTGTGAAGGGGCCTCGTGTGTCAGTGTTGTTTGGTGGAGAAGCCCCATGGATCCCTGGAGTCACCAGTTGCAGGGGGCAGTTCAGTGGATGTTTTGAGTTAGGGATACTCTAGACTAGTTAATTTTTTTTTTTCAGTGAGACAACTGCCATCACTCAGAGAAGTAAAATAGCCAGGGGCTGAATTTACCCAGGGAAGGATTAAATACTCTCTACCTAAGCAGGATCAAGTCAGTCAACACTTCTATTTTTCTATTAAATTAAGCATCGCCTCTAAATCATTCATTAGCAGAACCCATCATTAACCAGAGATCCCAGCACATCTCACCAGGCAGCAGCAGCAGGACTTTCCCTACTGCTGATACATTCATTGCTGTATTGGCTTGTCCTACTGCTGTGGGAAATGTTTTTATCAGGGAGGCACTAAATAAATTCTCTGGGCTGGTCCTCACAAAGACTAATGAAAATACTTTGGTTGCCTCTCACCTCACTGGGCAACCAAGGTGCAGCTGGAGTGGCTAGAAGTGTGGATTCCCCCCATGGACCAGGAGGAGATGAGGAAAGCGGATTTGCTGAGCTGCTCTCGGGGGTGGTGAAGGAGCAGGGATGGCTGGTTTCAGGGGGGACCTGCAGAGGTCCTGAGATCTCACTCTACAAGTCCCTGACAGGAGGTTGTAGTGACATGGGGGTCAGTCTCTTCTCTCTAGTAATGAATGACAGGACAAGAGGAAACAGCCTCAAGTTGCCCCAGGGGAGGTTTAGATCGGAGCTGAGGAAGAACTTTTTCCCTGAGAGGGTTGTCAGCCCCTGTCCCAGGCTGCCCAGGGAGCTGGTGGAGTCCCCATCCCTGGAGCTATTGCAAAGCCGTGTAGCTGAGGTGCTGAGGGACATGGGTCAGTGGTGGGCTTGGCAAGGTGAGGGGAGGGGTTGGGCTTGAGGAGCTTTTCCAACCAAAATGATCTGTGGTACAACTCCTGCTGAAGGGCTCAGAGGGAGGATTGAATTTCTTCGCGGCTGCAGTAGTAAGAATGAAGTTATTGACTCATGTGGGTGCAGAAGGGAACTGGCAGCACTTGTGAACTTGCTGAATCTAGAGAGGTATTTTTGCAAAATACAGACAAAATGGGGAAATGTGGAGCTTAACCCCTTAGAGATGCCACAGGCCTTTTCCTGATTAAAACCCTTCATACCAGAGGGCTCAGTTCATGGTCATGGTTCCTCCTCTCTCATCCCAAACTTTGCTCCTTCGTTTCATTAAATAGCTGCTGCCCTCCCCCACTGAAAGAGGCTGTGTCCACAGCACAGGAACCACTGATGCTGCATTTCCATTCCCTTTGCAAAGCATCACCTGGGTCCTCTTGCAGAGGATTTCCAAAAGTAAGGAGTTCACGTGGTTCAATCTGTCAGTCCCTGTTGTGTCTTTCAGGATTCTCTGTACACTCTGAATTAATTTTGCCAAGGCTTTTAGAAGTTGGAAGCAGCAGTTTGCTCCCTTTTAAGCTTATTTAGCTTTCCTTTATTCTCCAGGAGCTGTAGGACCAGAGAATTTAGATTAATTTGTTTCTTAAACAATGAGCAGTCTACTACCATCCTTCATGCCTGCTGTTCAGCACAGCCTTGTGCTGCCTCTCTGGTCAAAGGGCTGTTTGCTGGAGCTGGGTTTACCAGGGAGATGGGAAAGTGGAAGCACCTGGCATAAACAATCCCAGGGCCAGGAACTGCTTCTTCCTGCAAAGCTGCACAGTGAAGCTGGGTATTGCTCTGGGGTAACGAACGGGCAGCTGTGGTCAGCAAAGCAACTGGCCAGAGGTCCCCCTGAGGCGGTTTTGGCTGAGGATTCAGGGCAGGAGAGGGTGTAGGGTTTTTTGCTGCAGAGCTGTTCAAGTAGGGTGATGCTCAACAGGTCTTCCGAGCACCAGAGAGGACTAAGGGAGCTAGCTGTGCCTGAAAAAATGTAGGTGTAGAATTGCTGAGGTTGGAAAAGACCTTCAGATCCTCAAGTCCACCCCCTGACCTCACCCTGCCAAGCCCACCACTAACCCATGTCCCTCAGCACCTCAGCTACACGGCTTTGCAATAGCTCCAGGGATGGGGACTCCACCAGCTCCCTGGGCAGCCTGGGACGGTGTGTACCAGCCCTCTCAGTGAAAAAGTGAACCCCAGGAGAGCAGCTTTGATCCCTCCTGCCAGACACTGGTCTGATGCTGCACCCCATGAGGAAGCAGGAGGGAACAGCTCTCCAGGATCCAAGGAGCAGCAGATCGAGGCCATCCCACATCCTCTGCATGGCTCTTCTGCCAGCAGCGTCTGCCTGTGGCTGTGGGGAAGCAAAATCCTGCTCTGCAGCACTTGTGCTTACAGTGAGAGGTGCACTTAGGGCTTCACTCATCAGTCCACAGCAGAGGCAGTTGAAAGCAAGGAGAAAAAGGTACAGAAATAGAAGCAAGAGAAATATTAAAGCTGGCAGAGCTTCTTGTCACATCAGGAAGCACAGGACTATGGTAATGAACTCACGGTGTGAACCCTGGAGCTCCTGCCCTGGGCAGGTTATTGCTGCTCAAGCTGCAGCTGAGCTCCACAGCACCACAGGCCGCAGGCAGAGAGCGTCAGCATCCCAAAAAGTTGGAGCAGGAGGATGGCAACAGGATAAAATTAATGCTGAAATGAGCATGACTCACCTTCTTCAAGTATTTTAAGCTGGTCACCACTGTTTGTCCCTGGATGGAGAGAGCTGCTTCCATTAATGGTGCTTTCTTCGTGCCTAATGGCTTATTTTCCTCACTGCTGTGGAAGTGCCAGGCACAGGCCGGGGAGCAAAGCCCCCATACAGCCCCCTCACCTGCCCAGGGCTGTGCTGGGTTGGTTACTGAGTGAGGAGGATGCAGCAGTGGCCTGAAACTTCCCTTGGCACCATTTCAACCTGGAACAAGGAAACCTGGGGCCTTCACAGCCCCAGGTTTTGCTTTCATGGGAGGGGTGTGGGAGCGGCCACAGCCCTGGGCCTGTTGGGTTTCACAGGCAAATGGTGTTTTCTTAGAATTAGCAGAGCCCTGCAGAGCTCATCCAACCCAAGCCCCTGCTCAAGCAGGTTCCCCTCCATCAGGGGGCACAGGAACGTGTCCAGGCGGGTTTGGCAACCTCCCGAGAAGGAGCCTCCACACCCTCCCTGGGCAGCCTGGGCCAGGGCTCCCTCACCTCAACACCAAACAAGTTTCTCCTCCTGTGCCACTGGCACTTGCTGGGTTCCAGCTTGTGCCCGTTACCCCTTGTCCTGGCACTGGAGACAGGACTTCATGACTTTGTTCATCTTTTGAACAGTTGCAAGAGCCCTTGTTTGCTCAATCCACATCAATCCCCTCATGAACAGAGGAGTTGCAGCTTCTCAATACAAATCACCTCAGTGTTTGGGTTGTTTTTTTCTGAGTTTGGTATGAATGAGGTATCTGTACTCAAGTACAGGTTTTTGTGGAGGTTCCCTCTGAGTGTCCCAGTTTGTTATTTGGGTAGTTGGATGCCACTCTGTCACCCCGTATGAATGAAGTCCATCTCAGGAGGCTGCTGCAAAGCCATGGGAAGGATCAGCACAGCTCCTTTTCTCACAGTGAGGTCTCGTGTTTCCTTTGTACCTCCCGTTTTTTGCTGCTGAAGATACCCGAAATCTTACCAGATTCGTGCCTGGTGTCCCTCAAAGCCCAAAACCCTTCAGAGCTGCTTTAGAGGAAAGTGTGGTTTTGCTTTTCCCTCCCAGAGGCCACATCACAGGCAGCGCCACACACTGCAGGAAAGGATCTTACCCAAACTTACATGCAGGCAACCACAGACCCGCCCCTGAGCCACACCAAAGCCTGTGGAAAATTCACACACACCTGCCACCACGTCCCTTCCCCTGGGACAGGCAGACAGAGGGCGAGAAGCCACAGCTCAGCTGCTACCCCACCGCTTTTCCGCAACCCGCTGCGTCTCCTGGGCCATATGGGGCTTCCTGAGACCCTCTGCCTCCATCCCAAAGCCCAGCAGAGAGGACTGACACCAGGAACGTGCCTCGGAGGAACTCCCTGTCCTGGGAAGAGGCAAAGGCTCGGCGAGAAGTACAAACCAGCTATCCAGTTGTCTGCCTTTGTATCAAACACACAAATCAATACATCACACTTCCAAACAAACCCTGGCCTGTGCAGACAAGCCCACAGAGTTTCGCAGCAGCTGAGCCAGTGCAGCATGAAATCACCCTAGAAAGAACACACAAATGGGAAGCTAAAAATAAAGCTGCCCCCTCTCCCTCCCCTCAGATCGCTTGCTTTCTTGATAAAGCTGCTAGTAAACTCAAAATGCACTGGCCTTCAAAAAACAACCCAAACCCCTCAAGCCCCTGTCTCTGGTGTTTCCTGGCTTTGCCGAAGGGCCACGCTTGCACACGCAGAGCTGGGGCTTTTCTGGCCACTACCTGCAAAAAAACTCTGAGCTGTCAGAGCCGAGAGCGTCAGAGTGATTCATAATTATGTCACTGGTATCACAACAACGGATTTGGTGGAAAAATTTGAAGGGATTCTGCAGAGAAATTGCATCCCCTCTCGGTGCATCATCTCCTCTGCTTTCACGCTGTCAGAACCTTAACGGGGCCCATTTACCAATGTCTTGGAGGATGAAAAAAACCATACAGTTGAGCAACTCCAGAAGCAACACCCTCCATTTTCCTGCTTCAAATAAAACCATCTGCACAGCACAGGAGGCTCAGCTGTGCTCAGGAGTCACACACTGACAAGCTGTGGATTTTTTTTCCCCTCACTCCCCAGCCCTTAAAACACAGGTGAGCAGCGCTCACCCTCGATAATAAAAACTTTATTGCCAGATAGGTGGCTCCTCTCCAGAGATGAGGGCGGCAGCAACGGATCTGGGTGGCAGAAGCACAGAGCTGCTTCTGTCAGAGCTTTTCCTCCTCTGCCCCGAGTTAATCATGTGTGTCCAAACCCTCAGTACTGCTGAAGCTTCCAGAAGGCTCCTGACAGACTCATTTATTAGAACAACACCCGAAATGTCAACATCTCTACAAGCTTCTACTCTGGATTATAAACCTGGTTTTGATTGAAATGCTATGAAAAAGGAAGCGGGTGAGGTCAGAGCTTCTGGGTTTGTGGAGTGGGACGGGCAGCCGCAGCCACATTGCTCTTGAACCCCAAATCACTGACGTCAAAGGACGTCAGATCTCTGTGTGTGCTGGGCCATCCCCACGCCAGGGCTGGGGAGAGGTGAGGAGGTGCTGAGCTCTTCCCTCACAGTCGCCACTCGCAGCCCAGCTCATGCCATTTGCAAAAAGAAATTTTACTTCTATCACCTCTGATAGAATTCCTGGTGCCTGGAATTGGCAACAGTTACCCCAGAATCCCCCAATGGTGGGAGTTGGCAGGGCCCTGCAGAGCTCATCCAGCCCAAGCCCCTGCTCAAGCAGGTTCCCCTCCATCAGGGGGCACAGGAACGTGTCCAGGTGGGTTTGGAAACCTCCTGAGAAGGAGCCTCCACACCCTCCCTGGGCAGCCTGGGCCAGGGCCCCCTCACCTCAACACCAAACAAGTTTCTCCTCCTGTGCCAGTGGCACTTGCTGGGTTCCAGCTTGTGCCCATTACCCCTTGTCCTGGCACTGGCCACCACACAACAAACACTGGCCCCATCCTCTCCACACTCATCCTTTGGGTATTTATCAGCCCCACCATGACCTCACCAAGGCCTTGCAGCTGCCCAACTGCCTCATGCCCACATCAGTCCACATCCAGAGTCTCTGCATACCCTTGGAGATATTTAAGCAACATCAATCTGATCTAACCAGACCCAAATTGAGTGAGGATGGAGCAGAGACCTCAGCAGTCCCTTTTAACCTCAGCATGGTTGTGTGTCACCTCAGAGAGTCCATTCCGGCTTTACTCCCAATTCCTCCCCTGTCAGAGCAAGGCACTGGCTTCCCATCCTCAGTCTCCTACTGCCAAAGGATCAAACGGCATCGCTTGGCTTTGGGATGGACAGGAAGCAGCCAAGCCCAGCAGAAACAAACATGCACACACAAAGAATGAATTCATGTTGCAGAATAACAATGCTGAAACGCTAAACGCCCTCTGAGAGCACCTCAGAAATGATGGGCTCTTCCCACAGGGCTGTTAGGGGAATCCCCAAGTTGAGAGCAGGTAATGCCCCATGGGAAACGTCCCCAGCCTCTCCTGGGGCAAAGGGCAGATCTCAGCACTGCTCTGCCCACAGAAGCACGTCCTTGGCAGTTGGGGCAGGCCTTGGATTTTAGCTTATGTCTGTCACCCGAAGCTTGCAGGATGAGCCTTGTCTCCTCCCCTCCTGGCAGGTGGTGGGGGTGAGGAGCTCCTGGGACATCACTCCAGCCTTTTCACCATGTAAGGCCCTTCCAGCTCATAGCCAATCTTCCTGTAGTAGTTCCTCGTGCCAACACCTGTGAGAAGAATGACAAAAAGGTTTAATTAAGCATGCTGAGGGGCCAGAGCTGGGAGGAAAAGTCACTTTAACGGAGGGATGGAGCTGAATGGGGCTCAGCCAGCACTGGGCCTCCCCTGAGGGCTGTTTACTCCTTTGCATCTGGACTGATTATGGTGGTTTTAAGGGGGGAAATGCAGGAAGACAGCAGTTCTATCTGCCCAGATTGTTCCCCCCCTATCCTTTGTCTTAAGAAAGGCCATGAGCTGAGCAGGAGAGGGGAATCAACACGGGAACAACAGTGAAAGGCGAGTCAAGAGTTCCGACTGCCCCAGGTACAACAAAACCTGAGGACAGGCTCTTGAGAGGAGGCAGCCCAGCTGCAGGCATCATTACCAGGAACTGAAGGGCTCTAAAACCGGACAAACTCCATCCAGTCGCTCCCAGAAATGAGCTCAGCTCCACTTCAGACAGACAAGTGGGTTCTGCAGCCACAATCCAATTTCCTTGTTGAAAAGGACGGCTCTGAACGCGGCGCTTCTCAAACAGCCTCTGCCTTTCAGGCAGCATCCTGCTGCAGGACAGGGCCAGCACAGCAGCCTTCCCCCTCACCTTATCTAATTACTCACAGATGCAGACATTAGTCATCAGGGGAGGGAGGAGAAATTCAGCATCATGGTGCAGCTGGTGGGTAAGGGAAGGGAGGATAGGTAGGATGTGGCTCTCCATCAAGAGAGGCAGCCTCTCTTTCCTCTCATCTCATCCCTCCAGCCAGTTCCTGGAAACCGTGGTACTTGCAAATGGCTCTCCAGGAATTGGCTGCGTGTCCTGGAGATGCACTCAATAACCTCTTCCTGCCTATGCATCACTTTTTACCCATTGACGCCTCGGCAGGTTTGTTTGAAGTGGTGGTAATGGATTTCCTGGACACACATTGCAACAGCTACCCAATGGCTTAAGCACCACAGCTCCAGACAAACTCCTCAGGCAACAGCCTGGAAAAGCTTTATATTAACTTAAGGTATGGAAAAGACACCCAAGACCCAGACTTGAGATGTCTTCCTGCCCCTCATCCCAGCTGAAACTGGGAAGAGCTTGCAAACCCACAAATAATCCCAAATTGCAAGCACCTGAGCGAATTCAGGGGTTGGACTTGATGGTCTTAATTATTATGATAATAATAATTATCATTTGCTTCTGAACAGCAACAAAGCTCCAGTGACGTGGCAGCAGAACACTGTCCTTAACAAAACCATGCTGAAGGCATCCAAATCCACTCAGCTTCAGCGTGAGCCTGAAGCTGAGGGAAAAAACAGGTCTGCTGCATGTACCTCCACTCCCCTCTTCCTGATTCCTGCCCAGGCAGATTGGGATGTCTGACGTGGAGTAAACTACCTCCTTTATCAATATCTTGCCTAAAGCCCCACCTCTGGGTTCATTGGCAGAGATGTAGGGGTATGACATACAGATTTTGGAAGTAAAGGGGCACAGCCATCCCACCTGCGGCCCAAAACAACTTGGTTAACAGGATTAGTGGCATCTAAAGCTGAAGAACCACCCTCTTTCAGGTAACAGACAGCTGAAAACACCTTGACCAGGGTTATTAAATCCTTCCCCTTTTTTCTTTCTCCTAAAGTCTTTGAGGAACATGCAGATTTTAAAGGCAGCAGTTAGGGTGGCTTCAGAGCGTTGTGTGTTGCCTCCATTCACCTCAGAGCTATTAAGTAGCACTAGTTAAGCACCAGCTCTCCCTCACTGGCAGTGGGTTCAAGCCATTAACAAAAATGATGGTGAAGTCCCCAGTCCCTGTGCCCCAGGGGTTGCACACCTCTTGAGCATCTAAGCCCTGCTCCTAGCACTAACTTCTTGCACAAAATTATTGTCCTTCAATGGGAAAGTCTACTCTGAAGAGGAAGCAGAAGATGCCTCAAGCTAAGGGCTGCATGTGAAGATATGGCATGGTTTCCCTGCTGCTCAGCTCTAATGTCACAGAATCCCCAAGTGATGGGGGGGTTGGCAGGGCCCTGCAGAGCTCATCCAGCCCAAGCCCCTGCTCAAGCAGGTTCCCCTCCATCAGGGGGCACAGGAACCTGTCCAGGTGCATTTGGAAACCTCCCAAGGAGCCTCCACACCCTCCCTGAGCAGCCTGGGCCAGGGCTCCCTCACCTCAACACCAAACAAGCTTCTCCTCCTGTGCCACTGGCACTTGCTGGGTTCCAGCTTATGTCCATTGCCCCTTGTCCTGGCACTGGACACTACAGTAGTGTCACCCCATCTACCCTTTCAGTCCTTACAAGTGTTTGTGAGGTCCCCTCTCAGCCTTCTCCAGGCTGAACAGCCCCAGGTCCCGCAGCCTTTCCTCCTCACACAGATGTTCCAGTGCCCTCAGCATCTTGGTAGCCCTGCACTGGCCTCTCTCCAGCAGTTCCCTGTCTCTCTGGAGCTGGGGAGCCCAGAAGTGGACACAGGACTCCAGAAGAGGCCTCAGCAGGGCAGAGGAGAGGGGAAGCAGAACCTCCCTCCACCTGCTGCCCACACTCTTCTACATACACCCCAGAATGTCACTGGCCAATGGCATTCTGGGGTGGATTAAGAAGAGTCTGTGATATTTGCTGCATTTCTCATTCTGGGTCTTTTAGAATGGGTTTTAAATTTTAAATATTCTGTATCAAACTGTGCAGGAGAGCTTAGTTTGAACTCAACAGAGCAGACTTCAACTGATTTCAATCTCCTTCCAGATTCACCACCACAAATTGAATTGGTTGAAGGACAAGGGCTCCCATCACACCTGCCTGGATGGAAACTTGTGGCCAGGTGCCAACTGAGGGACCTTCGAAACATCTCTCTGCACAATCTTCAAGCAACACATCCTCTGGCAACAGCTGCTGCTTCATTTTCATTTCATTCTCTTCTTTTGGAAGCATCTCAGTAATGGCAAAGCCTCAGGATAAAACCCCAAAACTGGCTTTTCACTGTAACAATTTCACCTCAAAATTAATTAAATAAAAACCAAAAACCCCCCAGGCTGCCTGTACCAGGGGACAGCGAAAAGCGACCACAGCATCAGGGTTAAATGCTCCTCTGGGCCAGGCAGATGATCAGCTGGCACAAGACTGCTACCCAGAGGACAGCAGAAATCAGATTTCCTTGCCCCTCTGCAGCAACCTCTGCCCGTGACCTTTTCTGTGCAGAGCCCATAAATACACCCTTCTGACTCAGCCCTGCCACACTGAAATATTGCGATGCAGCATCCGGGGCTGAGGATCCTCATAGATTCCTTCACCACGGCTCACTAGTCACAGAAGTAAGTGAAAATGAGATTGTTTTCAGGATCATTAAAGAGCTACTAATAGTTCATAAAATTTCCACAGCAGAGACTTACTGAGGCACACAAGACAATTCTCTCTACCCAGGCCTCTACATCTTTTGGCAACAGCTGAAATCTTCCCAAAAATGCACAGTGAAGGCATCTCACAGCTTCCTTCCCCCTCAAAATATTTCTTACCAGGGCTCCATGTGCCAAGCAGCAAATCTGAGGCAGCTGAACTTTCCAAATTCCCTCAATCCATTAACATCACAGCTGCAATTCCAATGGTAGCGAAGCCTCTTCTGGGATTTTGGGGAGGAATCACCTGGTTCCTGAGGAAGGGAGAGCTTTGGGCTCCACTCAGATAATTTCTTGGATCTCTGACAAGCAGGATTCATAGAATCCCAGAATGGTGGGGGTTGGCAGGTCCCTGCAGAGCTCATCCAGCCCAAGCCCCTGCTCAAGCAGGTTCCCCTCCATCAGGGGGCACAGGAACGTGTCCAGGCAGGTTTGGAAACCTCCCGAGAAGGAGCCTCCACACCCTCCCTGGGCAGCCTGGGCCAGGGCTCCCTCACCTCAACACCAAACAAGTTTCTCCCTCTGTGCCAGTGGGTTCCAGCTTCTGCCTGTTAACCCTTGTCCTGGCACGGGACAGTACAGAAAAAAAATGTTGCCCAATCCTATTGACACTTTAGGTACTTGTAAGTGTTGATGAGATCTCCTCTAAATCTTCTCTTCTCCAGGCTGAACAGCCCCAGGTCCTGCAGCCTTTCCTCCTCACAGACATGTTCCAGTCCCCTCAGCATCTTGGTAGCCCTGCACTGGCCTCTCTCCAGCAGCTCCGTCTCTCTTGAGCTGAGGAGCCCAGAAGTGGACACAGGACTCCAAGTGAGGCCTCACCAGGGCAGAGGAGAGGGGGAGGAGAACCTCCCTCCACCTGCTGCCCACACTCTCTTCATGCCCTCCAGGATGCCACTGGCCTTCTTGCCTATGAAGGCACATGGCTGCTCATGTTTATTTGCTGCCCACCAGCACTCCCAGGTCCCTCTCTGCAGAGCTGCTCTCCAGCAGGTCACCCCCAGCCTGTCCTGGTGCAGGGGCTTGTTCCTCCCCAGGTGCAGGACTCTGCACTTGCCCTTGCTGAACCTCAGGAGGCTCCTCTCTGCCCCGTTCTCAGCCTGTCCAGATCTGGCTGAATGGCAGCACAGTCTCTGGTGAATCAGCCAGTCCTCCCAGTTTTGTGCCATCAGGGAACTTGCTGAGGGTCACTCTGTCCCCTCATCCAGGTTGTTGATGAAGATGTTGAACAAGACTGGCCCCAGAACCGATCCCTGTGGAACCCCACTGGCCACAGGCCTCCAACGCACTTCTGTGCCATTGAGCTCCAGTCTCTGGGCTCTGTCATTCAGCCAGTTCCTTATCCACCTCCACCTCCCTATCCACTCACCCAACCCTCACTTCCTTAAAGGGATGTCCTTTAAATGTGCTAAGAGAAGGATTTGTGTTTCGTGCAGGCAACAAGACAGGAAAGGGTGATGCTACGTTCACCAAAGCACTATGGATTTACCCCAGAACATGCAGTGGGGATTTGGGATAACTAATGACTACTGCTCTTGGTATCAGAAAGAACTTTCCCCTGTGACTGCCAGTGCTGCTCCTGGGACAGCCATGCTCTGTGAGGGAAATGCTGGTTAGAATATAGTTTTTGTGAGTTTCAAAAGACAGAGAGAAGGAAGAAATAAATGCTCCTGCACTCACCTACAGTGTACCTCCATGGACACTGCTAAACCACAGCAATGGCACTGAGCCAGGCAGGAGACTTGGAAGCCACTGGTGCCACAAGGCATATCATAAACACCTGTGTTTTCAACACAGAAAAGCAAAGAAAGGAAACAAGAGCTCCAAGGGAACCTCCTTGGCCTCCCAGCGTGTCTCCCATGATTGCAGCAAGGCTGCCAAATCACTGGGAGGATTCAAAGGGTCATTCAGAGACCACAAAGCTCACATCTCAGAGGCTCAAGGACTCGGGGTCAGATGACTTGGAATCTGACATCAATGGTGAGCAAGCAGACACAAGCCTCTTTTTAACTTGGGTCTTGGGGGAGACCTTGCTTTGACCAACACCAAGTCCGAGAAGTCACTTTGTTAACTGTCAAACAAATGTCTTGTTGTGAAATCAACAAGATGCTGAGGGGACTGGAGCATCTTTCTTACGAGGAAAGGCTGTGGGATCTGGGACTGTTCAGCCTGGAGAAGAAAACATTGAGAGGGGACCTCATTAAAGTTGTATGTCAAGGGGATGGGGTGACACTTTTTTTCTGTATTGTCCAGGGATGGGACAATGGGTAATGGACATAAGCTGGGACACAAAAAGTTCCACTCAAAAATAAGGAAAAACTTCTTTACTCTGAGGGTGAGGGAGCCAGCAGCGTGCCCAGGTGGGCAAGAAGGCCAGTGGCACCCTGGCTTGTATCAGCAGTGGTGTGGCAGCAGGCCCAGGGCAGTGGCCGTCCCCTGTGCTGGGCCCTGGTGAGGCCGCAGCTCGAGTGCTGTGTTCAGTGTTGGGCCCCTCACTGCCAGAGGGACACTGAGGGGCCGCAGCGTGTCCAGAGCCGGGCAGCAGAGCTGGGGAAGGGGCTGGAGCACAAGTGTGCTGGGGAGGGGCTGAGGGCCCTGGGGGTGTTCAGCCTGGACAACAGGAGCCTGAGGGGAGACATCATCACTCTCTGCAACTACCTGTGAACGGAGGTTGTAGTGACGTGGGGGTTGGCCTCTTCTCCCCAGAAATGAATGACAGGACAAGAGGAAATGGCCTCAGGTTGCCCCAGGGGAGGTTTAGATTGGAGCTGAGGAAGAGCTTTTTCCCTGAGAGGGCTGTCAGCCCCTGTCCCAGGCTGCCCAGGGAGCTGGTGGAGTCCCCATCCCTGGAGCTATTGCGAAGCCGTGTGGCTGAGGTGCTGAGGGGGTCAGTAGTGGGCTTGGCAGTATGAGAGGAGGGCTTGGACTTGATGACCTTCTTAAAGGTCTTTTCCAACTGAAACAATTTTCTGATTCTACATAAGGAAGGGTCAAATCCATAACAGCAGTAGGAAAAGAATCTGAGAGAATGTTTTCTTGTCTATTGTGTACTGGATACTGACTGAAAAACCACACACCACATTTCTGAGCTGATGTATGAGTTCGGAATGCTCAGCAGATCCATCCACAACCTCTGCTGAGTTTGCTTTGGCATTTACACTGTTCACAATGCTGGATTTTATCTTTGGGGAAAACATGAGGCTTTTTCACATGAATCACTACCAAGGAACTGCAGAGAAAGGTAACAATGAGGAAAAGGATTTGAGATAACCAAAACACCTTATCAGCACCAAGGAAACAGAAAAAAACAACACTCTTAACACTGTGGAAAAAACCTGGGCACGTCAGCAATCAGAAAAAAGTTATTAAGAAACCAAGGAAAAATCCCTGTATCTACCCCTGCAGCAAAGATTTTTTATTGAAGACTAGATAATTGGCAACTCATTTCCTGAACGTTTCTTAAGATACTGGGAGATAAAAATCCTCTGAATAGCAGAAGCAAGGGCTTTTGGAAACTGTACCCAGTGTCTTACAAATATGATGCTCTCAATTTTCAAATTTGCATGGAGTGAAAACACACAGACACGTTCAATTGTAAAACTGCAGCTTCTGTTGAGAATCACTGTCAAGCACTAAAACTCTGGCAGCTGTCAGAAAACATAATCTGGGCACCGCGAATGGAAACCAGCAATGTGATATTCTAATTATTATCTTTTTTAAAGATAATTGCAAATATTTTGATTTCAGTAGATCCACTTTAAAAACAGAGCACTGGAAACTCTTTCTCGTTTGTTTTTGGCACCCACCAGCGCATTGCAGTGGCGGGTCTGAAGCATTCTCCCTGCAGAGTGACTTCCCACATGCTTCAACAGTCTTCGGAGGGACTTAACCCAGAGAAAGGAGAGTTCAGGATTTCATGACCTCCTCCTGCTGCAGCAGCCACAATGACCTAATTAGCATCTCAGTTTGAGTCATAATTTAAGCATGTCTTTATGTACTTACATGACTGTTACTACCCCTGCCTGTGAAGCATTTCGTAATCCTTCCTCTAGTGAGGGCTCAATGATTAGCAGAATCAAACCCCCTACCACTAACCTGTATTTACTCTGCGTGTTCCTGTTTGTTGGACCTGGAAAGACAAATCCCCACCTGAAAGCTGCTGTGTTGTGGTGTTTTTCTCTCCTCTCAAATTCAAGTTGTGTTTTCTTCCTGCTTGGATTGCTTCCCAGAGGTTTTAAATGTCTATTTTCACACCACCTCTGCCTAGCAGGGAGGTACTGTCATCACCAGGTCCCAGAAGAGCCAAGATCCCTAGCAGCTGGGGAATTTGTCAGAAATCACAAAGTAAGTCTGCAACAAAAGAGAGTTTTGAAGCCTGGCTGTCCCTTCATCAGTTCAACAACTCACATCATTACTGCAAAATACTGATGGCCTTTCAGACTTAAGACTGGATTATTTTTGAAGCCCTGACTATCCTCAGCATTCCCCCGCCAGCCTCCTACACAAAACCAATCCCTGCTCCATTTCAGTCCACTCTGGATTTGATGAAAAGGCAAAGAGATGCAGACACTCTGACAGAGCTGATCCTTCCTCCAACTTGTGGTCACTTTTTGGGCTTGATAAATTAAAATGAAGAAACCCCATTAGGTAAATAGGCTGGGAGAACTTCACTCTCCCCTTTGCAACTCACAGATTCAAGTTCATTTAACTCAATTTCAGTCTGGACTGGCTTGGCTAATTTGAAAAACTTGGAGCTGGCCCATTTGAAAAACTCTTTTTTCTCCCTCTTTTGCATCTCCCAGGTGAAAGGCGGCATCCCCTCATTTACCTCCCATCCTTTCAAAGAGAGATCTCTAACTCCTGCTTCAACCTGTCCCCCTCTAACCCTCGGCCGTTACTTTAGAGGAATCACCTCAGCTTTACAGGGTAACAGGAGCTGTGATGAGTCCTTCTGTAGCAGAGCAGAGACTCTGACTCACTGGCAGTCTCAAGGTGAAAAAGGGATGTTTGAGGACACGGAGGCCAGTCCTCCAGATTTTCTGGGGTATGTTTGCCAAACACCAAAAGCCCCAAATCTAATTGAGCGGGGCAAGTTTCTGGAGTGACATGAGCTTGGTGTGCCTCAGGGCTTTGCTGGGCACAGACACACCAGCCCCGCTCTGGAAAGGTATTTTTGTTGTAAGGATGATAGTACTTTGCTGGAATCACTTACTGACCACATCTATCACAAAGCAGATCTACCACATTTCCTCCTGTCCTATCACTGCAGAATTTGTGCAGAAAAGAAAGAAAATCAGTGCAAAAGGTTTATCACATTAATGAATGGATTGCTCAGGGATTTTCTGATTTGCTCTTAAGGCCAAATCTCAAGACCAAGACTGTCACCAACAACTGTTTGTTTATGTTTTTTTTTAATAAAGCCAATTAAAATGAATGGTTAGAATTAAAGAATTGACTTTACAGCACTCAACTCTTGAGGTGTCTCTTCACACATGGGAGATGCTCTGGTTAGAATTAGTATTTAAACAGCAAGTCTGCAGCTAAGATTCATGCTAAAGCTTCCAGATGGTGAGATTACATCTCATTGATCTCTACTATAGAAGCAATATTTCATTAATGACTACACAGGCCTGCCCAGACCCAGCTGCACTGGAAGCATCCACCGTCAGGAGAGAGAAAGCCACCGCGCCAACATCACCTTTAACTGCGACAGATGAAGCTAGAGATGACAGATCTTCTGCCTCTAAACCAAGCAAAATTAAATATTCAAGAGCTAATACCATAACTTCTCTTACACTTTAACAAAGTGCTGCCAGCGGGGTGGCCAGCAGGCACTGAGAGAGACAGGGACAGTGAAATGTGTCTGCTATTCAACCCCAGATTTGTCACGTTAAGTGTTTGTGAGATTTTAGATCCACAGGCTATGTAATATCTTGAGGCTTCTTCCAGCAATGGCTGCTGAAATATCCAACCCAGCTGGCAAGGTATTACTGAGAGGCTGGGGACTGAGGATGACTCACAAGCATGTGAGGCGTTCACGATCGATTTTCTTTCCTATGAGCTATGAAATTTTAAACTCTGATGAAGAAACACTCAGCAATCCTGAGAGAGAGCCCACCAGTCATTAAACAAGCAGCATCCTCATGCATCTGCTTCATCAGAGAATCACAGAATGGTTGGGGTAGGAAAGGGATATTCAAAGGTCACCTAGTCCAATCCCCCTGCCATGAACAGGGACGTCTTCAACTAGGTAAGGTTACTCAGAGCCTCATCTAAACTGACCTCAAATGTTTCCAGAGGTGGGGTAGACAGAACCTCTCTGGGCAACCTGGGCTAGTGCCTCACTACCTTCAGTGTAAAAACAGCTCACAGCTTCAGGAATTTGTTTCAGTACCTGTCTGGTGCAGGAAGGTGGGGGTCAGAAACAGGCATTTGCTTCTGAACTTTCCCTCTAACTTACCAGAACAAGAAAGCGGTCATTAGTGTTATGCATATGATGTGTCTGTACTGAAGAACAACTTACAAGGTTCCTGTAGATCTACATTTTAATAGCTTGCTGTATCAGGTGTTCCTGACTTCTGGTGAGTAAAAAGAGAGTAGGAGAAGACCCACGAGGCTGAGTATAAAATCCCATGCTCCATTCCTGGGAGCAAGAGGCACACTCAGCAGCTCAGGTGGCTCAACTTGAAG
This sequence comes from Colius striatus, assembly GCF_028858725.1. NCBI lineage: Eukaryota > Metazoa > Chordata > Aves > Coliiformes > Coliidae > Colius > Colius striatus. Next base: position 46,102,238 of record NC_084760.1, on the reverse strand, counting down.
GTTATCATAACACATATTTTTAATAAAATGCATCAAAACACTAAAAAAGAAGTGAGAATGACCAGGCAGGAGAAAAAAATCCTTTATGATCTCTTCTTATTTTTGCACATTAACCTTTTTGCACCTTTTGCAGGTTGCTGATAGGGCTCCTGGGAGTTTCTGTGTTCACTGGGACCGGGCAGTGACGCAAGTGGAGAAGGTCACTCAAACATAAATTTCATTTGCATCCCATTTGCAGTGCAAAGAAGCCCTGAAAATGCTCCAGTGTGGCAAATAAGGGTCCCCCTCTAAAGAGGGACCTCATTAACACTTAGAAGTACCTAAAGAAAGGATGTCAGAAGGATGGGGTGACACTTTTTTCTGTTGTGGCCAGTGCCAGGACAAGGGGTAACGGGCACAGGCTGGAACCCAGCAAGTGCCAGTGGCACAGGAGGAGAAACTTGTTTGGTGTTGAGGTGAGGGAGCCCTGGCCCAGGCTGCCCAGGGAGGGTGTGGAGTCTCCTCGGGAGGTTTCCAAATGCACCTGGACAGGTTCCTGTGCCCCCTGATGGAGGGGAACCTGCTTGAGCAGGGGCTTGGGCTGGATGAGCTCTGCATGGCCCTGCCAACCGCCACCATTCTAGGATTCTATGAAATAGTGAATTAATACAGTCAATGAAGTTAATAGCAGCCTCTTGTTTCTAAATTCTGTGGGCAACACTCCTTACTTGCTTTACAGAAATACTGCTCTGAAAATACTGCTCTGAACAAAGCAGAGCAAGCTGGGCAGGTGGGGAAGTCTGTGTGTGCTATGGGTGATTTCTCTCCAGCCCTTCTGCAGGTACTCGACTCCTCTGATGATCCGGCTAACGGAGCGGGTCAGCGCCGCTTGACATCACCTGATACTGCCCGCCTCCCATTCAGAAACCCGTCCTGCCTTCCCCTCACCACCTTCAGCCCCGGGGCACTCAGGCATGAAACATCCCTGGCCTGTGTCCATGTTAATTTTCTACTTGACAGAACACAAATAGAAGCCCTGGTCTGGGGGAAAACTGATCACCTTGCCGCATAGTAATTAGGTTGCAGCGGGGACCGGCGGCGGTGCCAGACCTCCACGCCACTGTAATAAGGCTCCTACGTCACCGGGATGGAGTGAGGCTCCGGCGAGACCTCGCTGCAGGGAGGCATTAAACCACTGCTTCAAAGATGAGGTGTGCTGCTGGTGAGGATTTGGCAGCCGTTCCAGACACTTCTCCAGTCTCAGCAGTCAATTATCAATGAGGTTTGTTTAAAGGCTACTGGAGACGGTGCAGGAACGGGTGGCAAAATGCCTGCACTTGAGAGAAGAAAGGACAGGGTGTTTATACAACGGACCTCAGTGCACTTGGTTTGAACAGGGCAAGCACCTGTGACAGGGGAATCCAATCTCATTCCCCCACTCCCCTGAACAAGCGTCTTCTGTACAGAGATAAGGAGACAATCCTGTTGGTACAAGCCAAGCCAGCCTGTTTTTCTGATGCCAGCATAAACAGATAACGCTGACAGACGTCACAGCACATACTGCAGTCGAAAAAGCTCTTCCATGCAAGAGCACTGTATTTATAGAGTGAGGTTTTAGTCTTTGAAAACTAATTTGCAGTCTTACAGCGCATAAACAGTTGGTCTGTGCACTCCTGGTCTCTGTCTTTGGAGCAGCCAGCAGCCTCATCCTCCAGCATCTCAGCTTTCAGATTCACTAAACCAAAGAAAGTACCTCACCTGCTGCACCAGCATGTGTGTCGAGGGCAACTGGAAAGACCTCAACCCTCTATTACCAGCATGGTGGGGGTTGACAAGAGCCCTGCAGAGCTCATCCAGCCCAGGCTCCTGCTCAAGCAGGTTCCCCTCGACCAGGGGGCACAGGAACGTGTCCAGGTGGGTTTGGAAACCTCCCGAGAAGGAGCCTCCACACCCTCCCTGGGCAGCCTGGGCCAGGACTCCCTCACCTCAACACCAAACAAGTTTCTCCTCCTGTGCCAGTGGCACTTGCTGGGTTCCAGCTTGTGCCCATTACCCCTTGTCCTGGCACTGGCCACCAGACAACAAACACTGGCCCCATCCTCTCCACACCCACCCTTTAGGGATTTCTCAGCATTTATGAGGCCCCCCCTCAGCCTTCTCTTCTCCACGCTGAACAGCCCCAGGTCCCGCAGCCTTTTCTTCTCACACAGATGTTCCAGTGCCCTCAGCATCTTGGTAGCCCTGTGCTGGCCTCTCTCCAGCAGTTCCCTGTCTCTCTTGAGCTGGGGAGCCCAGAAGTGGACACAGGACTCCAGATGAGGCCTCACCAGGGCAAAGTGCATTTAGGGACATGGCAGGATAATAGTTTATCCTGATTTAGGCTGGATAAGTGGGGATAGGCACAGCTCCTCCATAGCTGGATACTATCCTCAATGAATAAAAGGAATGCTCAGTGGTAGCCTCATCTTAGCTTCGTACAATAAACTTGGGTTTCAGAGGTAAAACAAATAAGCTTTGTGCTGCCACTGTTAAATCCCACTGATACTGAAACCACCAACCACTGCTGTGCCCACAGAAAATAAAGTTGGAGGCAGTTACCTGTGCTCTGCATGTGAAAAATTTAGTGGAATGTGGCTTTCATACACTGAAGATGTTTAAAGGGGATGTAGAGGCAGTGGTGGACAGTACAGCTACAGTCTGGAGAAGGGAACATTGAAAATCCACCTGTAAAGCCAATGCTATCCCTGAGATAGGAGACATTTCATTTAAAAAAACAAAACCACAACAAGAGGATGAACGTTACACATGGAGCCTAGGCAAGATATTTTGGTGCCAGGACAGGATGTCAGTTTGGCAGAACCCCAACACTCCTCACAAAGAGAAGCAAGTAGATTAAGGACTTGGCGAGGAGCTATCGAAGTGTGACAGCCCAGAGCGCTCTTGGAGCCCAGCATGAAGGTATTTTGGAGCTGTGTGTCAGCACAGGCTGGGCAGATCTGCTCAGGTATCAGCCAGTTGTGCTCCAAGTCTTTAAGGCAGAGGCATGAAGGCTGTAAAGCCCAGCCAGTAATGACAGCAGGACTGAGTAGGCCCCTTCCCCAGCTCAGTTTCAGGCTGTGTCACTTCCTCCCTCCCTGGACAAGCACCCAGGCTTTGGCCAGTGGTGCTGGGCACTTCCAGGGGCACCAGGTCCTCATGAGCAACCTTGAACATGTATGTGCTGCTACAGTCACTTGTACCCTTGTATCTCTGTAGACCTGCTGACTGCAGCCTCTGTTCAAATTTCCTAAGTTGCTGTAACAGAATCACGGAATCATTCAGGTTGGAAAAGAACCTTGAAGATTCTCAAGTCCAAGTGTTTCCCCAGCACTGCCACAGCCACCACTAACCTATGTCCCTCAGCCACAGCTACATGGCTTTGGGATCCCTCTAGGAATGAGGACTCCACCACAGTCCTGGGCAGCCTATCAGGGAGTTGCAGAGAGTGATGATGTCTCCCCTCAGGCTCCTGTTGTCCAGGCTGAACACCCCCAGGGCCCTCAGCCCCTCCCCAGCACACTTGTGCTCCAGCCCCTTCCCCAGCTCCGCTGCCCGGCTCTGGACACGCTGCGGCCCCTCAGTGTCCCTCTGGCAGTGAGGGGCCCAACACCAAACACAGTAATAGATGATGCAGGACTTAACAGAAATATTTGGGATGGGAACTTTCCCAAAACCACACCCACTTTCACTTTATTTAAGTTCACAAAGACTATTTCAAAAGGCAGTAGGGAAGCATTTCTGCCACCTATTTTTCAGCTTTGTCTGTAACTACTGTACTTTAAAAGATAAAGGCACCGGTCTTGTCATTTTATTGCTCAGGTGCTTCTGACTCAAATCTCTCTGGTCATCCTTATTGCCAAAGGTAACCACCAAAATCAGAGGATAATTTAGAACAATTAAGTTGCTGCTCAGAGGAAACAAAGGACCCACAACATATGAATGTGTACATCCTGCCAGGAGCTTTATGCTTCTGCCATTGAGGAGGGGAAGGACCTAGGACTTCCAATATTTCAGCATTTGTTGTATGATCCATTTCACATTCTCATTACTGGTGCTGTTTTAAAGAAACAGTTTAAGTACTTGCATCAGAAATAGGGTCAGAAGGGCTAATTATGGGATGTCAAGTAGCAAAGTCAGAACAATGGCAATAGGAACTCACAAAGAGACAACAGGAAAGGTTTCAACAGAAGACTTGTCCTTTAACAACCTTCACTTAGAACGAATGATTCCTCGTCCCAAGCTGAAGGTACAGTGGTGAGGTGGCACGACCAACCCTGAAAACACTCATGGAAAGGGATGGCGAGAGAAGTTTATCAGTTGTTGCAGGCAGACAGACTGGCAAGGCAGAAAAATCCCTCGAGGGCTATCAGATACAAAGACATCCTCTCTGATTCTAGACGTCCTTGGGCAACAAAAGGCTGGAGGCTGAGAAGATGTTTGCATGCTTACTCGATATTTACTCCCCTCCCCAGACACTCAGCATCGGCAGCCTCGGAAATGACATATTGATCTGACCTGTTACAGCCTCCTCATAATTCTCTGGGCAGAGTCTGAAGCAAACAGGCTGCAAGTTGGACTAAAAGACAACAGGCACGAGGGCTGCGCTGAACTTACGCCGTGGGAGGAACATGGAGAATGAGCGTGTGTGTGTTTGGCCTAATTCATCCTCCGGATGCTGTGCAGTTTCTGACATAAAATCCCCCCTGTGTTGCCTGAGTCACTGCACGTAACTGCTCACCACTAACTCCCAAAGGAGATCCTGACAAGTCCTGACATCTACAGACCACAAAACGGGTACTACAGCCTCAAAATAGGGCTAAGAAACATCCCATCCCAAACAGAAGCAGATACAGGACTGTTTAAGAAGAGTGGAGGGGAAAGCTTTGTTAGGGACTGGTGTGGCATCATCCTGCCAAAAGGAAAGAAGGCCCTGAATAGAGAATTCAAGCCTTGTCTATTGCCAAAAGGGAAGAAGGGATTGTAAATTCAGCAAGCTTATGAGCCATCCACTAGCCTCAAACACCAAGTTTTCTTACGTTTTCTTACACTTGTGGGCATCAGGGAGAAACGTGTTTAAAACTGTTTTAGTGTAATTTATGTTTGAGGGGGCTTCATTTTTTCTTTTAATGGGGAAAACGATGTAAATTCAAAGCAGGTACAACTAAAAGTAAAAAGAAATAAAAATCAAGCCTGAAACCCACACCACAAAACCAACAAAAGGAAAAGAAAACACACATGCAATTACAAATGCTGGAAAATGGAAAAACAGACATTTCAGATCAGACCTCCCCAGAGCTCTGAATAATGGAGTGATGCCTCCAGGGTCTACCATTCAGCTACCCAAGCCTGCATACTAATATACTACTCACATCAGAAGAGTAGAAAGGCACCACTCATGCAGAAAATTACCTTAAATGAGCAATGACTTCATGATAAACAAGCCACTTGCTTTTTTACTTTGCTCTTTGATTTAGGTGGTGGGGGGCACCACCTCCCTACTGCTAAGCAGCAGACAGCTCACTTCTGGCCCTGCACAGAAGCAGGCCACAGAACCACCTGGCTACTGTCAGCATACAATTCTGGTTAGTTTGCTCACAGATCAAGATATGAGATCACATCTTTGGAGGGAAAGATGTAGCTTGCAATCTTAAGCATCCAGAGCCCCAGGCATCCAGGATCACCAGCATCCAGGATCACTAGAATGCAGCATCACCAGCATCTAGGATCACTAGAGTCCAGCATCACCAACATCCAGGATCACTAGACTGCAGGATCACCAGCATCCAACCTTTAAATAGAGCAGAGCATCCACACAGCGGCAGTACCGGAGGTATCATTACAGTGTCACGCACCATATGAAGCCGCAGTAGCTATGGCTGATATCATTTCCCATCCCACTGCTGCCCTAATTTCCCCCTGTGCTGCCAGAATCCAAAGTGCTCTTCCTAACCTGGCTTACTAACGCTCATCTTCCCTTATGAATGCACTCCTGGTGCATTTGTCATTGATTCCATAGTCGATTAAATGCAGTTCTCCCACCGGTCCTCTTCAAATGAAGTGCTATTTAACTAGACACACCACGAGGCAGCTGCTGTACAGCCCAGCTTGCTTTCTGCATCATTCCCCGGTCCATTGCCTGTGATGACTCCTGGGTGCCTAATGCAGGCGACCTCAGATTTTTCCTTTGTTTGAAAGTAACCTTTGTAAGGACTGTCCTTACAAGCAACGACAACCCTCTTGCTGCATCATTTTCCTCTTTTGCCCATCAGTTGAACATCCTTAAAAGCTAAAAGGCTTATGATGAGCAGACAGGTTCAGCTGAACCTGTTTACTCCCAAGAACAGCAGGGAGAACAAAATGCTTTGGAAAGAGTCTGCTGGGAAACTCTGAATTTGTGGGGTTTTTTCCCTAAGAGTACAAACTAATGTGCTCTAAAGAAGCACAGGAACTGATGGTGTTCATTTGTGCAGCCCTGGTACGAATGTGCTTCGAAAGGAAAATCTGCTCATTGTCTCATGAATACCTCCTCCTCACTTTGCCCTGGATAGGGCAATAGAAGCCCAGGAGGTGCAGTATGCTACCAGGATCCCAGAGTGCATCTGATAAACCAGGGAGGAGTGTTAAGGCCTTCTGTAACAGCCTTTAAAGATGAACAAAGCACGCCGGAGATAAGCCAGCCTTAAGCCAGAGGTAATTCTCAGCTAAAGCAGCAGTCAAAAACCTAGACTGCAAGCCTGCAGCAAATATGGCTTATAAACGGGACAAAGACGAAACCCACAACCCAATGAACTCTACACTCAAAGCTCTGACTAAGAACAAGCTTAAGTTAAGCCCTTAACCTCCTATGCAGCCTTGAAAAGGAGGATTACCAATTGCAGGCAGTGCAGAAACAGTGGCAGGCAGAGAGGAAAACTCCCATGAAAGCAAATGGTATTTTAAAACCCCGAAAACTGCTATTGCTCACAGTCCTGATTCAACACTACTTCTGCTCCTGTGTATTACAAGTCATTAGGGTTGGTTCTAGGGCCAGTCTTATTCAACATCTTCATCAACAACCTGGATGAGGGGACAGAGTGACCCTCAGCAACTTCCCTGATGGCACCAAACTGGGAGGACTGGCTGATTCACCAGAGACTGTGCTGCCATTCAGCCAGGTCTGGACACGCTGAGAGTGCAGCAGAGAGGAACCTCCTGAGCTTCAGCAAGGGCAAGTGCAGAGTCCTGCACCTGGGGAGGAAAAATCCCCTGCACCAGGACAGGCTGGGGGTGACCTGCTGGAGAGCAGCTCTGCAGAGAGAGACCTGGGAGTGCTGGTGGGCAACAAATTAACATGAGCAGCAACGTGCCTCATGGGCAAGAAGGCCAATGGCATCCTGGGGGGCATGAAGAGGGTTGGGCAGCAGGTGGAAGGAGGTTCTCCTCCCCCTCTCCTCTGCCCTGGTGAGGCCTCATCTAGAGTCCTGTGACCAGTTCTGGGCTCCCCAGCTCAAGAGAGACAGGGAACTGCTGGAGAGAGGCCAGCACAGGGCTACCAAGATGCTGAGGGGACTGTAACATCTGAGTGAGGAGGAAAGGCTGAGGGACCTGGGACACTGATCTCATCAGTGTTCTGCAGAGCCCTGCCAACCCCCATCATTCTATGACTCTGTGATTAGGATAGAAAATACCTTCATTAATCTGACATATAAATACTTCTTACCCAATCTAACTTCAGAATGTGTGAATTTATTAGTCATTTGGGTTTTCACAGAATCATAGAATCATTACAGATAGAAAAGGCCCTTAAGATCATTTGAGTCCAACCCCTCTCCTCATCCTGCCAAGCCCACCACTAACCCACGTCCCTCAGCACCTCAGCTACACGGCTTGGCAATAGCTCCAGGGATAAGGACTCCCCCACCTGGGCAGCCTGCTCCAAAGCTTAATAACCCCCTCTGTAAAAGTTCTTCCTAATGTCCAATCTAAACCTCCCCCTGTTCAACCCATTTTCTTGTGTCCTATCATCTATTATTGGAGAGATAAACTTCAGGATAGTTTTAAGTTGAGACTGGGGGAAGCTGTTTAGGAAGGAAGTTTTCCCCACAGTCAACTCATAGAATCATAATGTCCAGGTGGGTCTTGAAGCCCTCCAAGGAAGGAGACTCCACAACCCCTCTGGGCAGCCTGTGCCAGGGCTCCCTCACCTGAACAGTGAAATAGTTTTTTCTTATATTTAAATGTAACTTTTTGTGTTACAGCTTCATCCCATTACCCCTTGGCCTGTCGCTAGGTACCATAGGAAAAAGGGATGCCCCAACCCCTGACATCCACCATTTACATATTTGTAAATATTACTGAGATCCCCCCTCAGTCTTCTCTTCTCCAGACTAAACAGCCCCAGTTCCTGCAGCCTTTCCTCGTATGAAAGATGTTCCAGTCCCCTGATCATCTTGGTGGCCCTGCGCTGGACTCTCTCCAGCACTTCCCTGTCCCTCTTGAGCTGAGGAGCCCAGAATTGGACACAGGACTCCAGATGAGGCAAATAACTCCTGCTCACTCTCACTAGATTTTGTGCAAGGTTTGTTTTACCTGCTCTTCCTCTGTCCACTCTTAAGGAAAGCTCTTGCAGACAGAGACCACATAAAAGCCTGAACAAATCAAAGCAGATTCCCACTTTCCAAAACATGCTCAGCTGGGACAGATGCAAGAGAGGCAGAAATTTCTGGTCTGTACTATGCAGGTTAGGCTGCATTATAAATCTTTGTTTGTAAGATATATTATGAAATATGCACACACACACACACACACACATATATATAAAAGCTTCCTGCCAGTACACCTTGCAGAATGCTGGGTTTTGCAGAAGTGTCCTTGCTTAAGGACAGCAACATTCCTGTTCATGCCTGCACTGAAATCCCAGTTCATACAGTATCAAGCCTGTTTTCAAAGCTGTTACACTATCAAACCTTTAAAATGAAAGTTCTTTATGAACTAGAGGGTTGTGCATGGTAGCTACTACACAGCACCAGTCCTCTTAGTACAGGCTTACCCTTGACTTCTTTCAAATCCCCCTAATTATTTTTTTTTCAAAGGCCATCAATCTGCGGCAGACAAACATCACAGAGTCAATTCATTAACTTTCCCATATTTCCACTTATCTTGGGCCACTTCTCTTATTAATAGCTACTAAGATTGGCATTTCTAAAAATAACCAACCAGTGCTGGAAGCAGAACTCCAGGGAGCTCTCACAACCCCATCAATCCTCCCAGCCTCGGAGCCTCGTCCTACGGTCTCCTGAGTACACCCTGGCAGTTGGCAATCTCTGAGGCAGCCCATGAATCAACATCCAATATGAACTACGAGACGCTGATTACTCCAGTAATTTATTACTTCTAGGGTGACCAAAAGGCTGTGTACACGAGGAAATTAGGATACTTTAGAGCACTGTTAAATGTGCCCTGAAACTTTACCTCTGATTTATACGCCAGCTCAGTTTCTCTCCCCTGAATGTTCTTCATCGCGGCTGAATTTAACACTAGTGTGATGCTCTGGATTTACTTATAGTAAGTTCTGAACCTCTGTTTTCTCCCTAACTGCAAAAGGCAAAAGCAAGAGTAGCACCGTTTCCTTAAAACACAAGAGACAGTGTGCTCGTAGCACTGGCAGACGGGGAGATGAGTCACAGACGATAATGAACCATTTCATCTCTCATAGAGACTACAGAAAACAGGTGGTATTAGTTTAATTTCTATTCACAGCCTCGCGACTGTGGATTCTTGACTGCTGCTTAGGAGAAAGATGGTGGGATCAGTCACCCCAATCTGATTATTACAGTCCTACTGATCTTAATCGGGAGGCAATCACAAATTACTCACTTGTTTCCCATTTACATCTTTGTATCAAATGATTTTACAGCACTGCCTGATAAGAGAATATAAACCTGCAAACACTTCACGCTGAAATACGCCACTGACTCACTGCTGAGGGGGAAGGAGCTTTAGCCCTCCTGGAAGCAAGAAATGGGCAAGTATAACGACACCTGACTTAACGAAGGGGACATCTGCATTTGCAGGCAAGTGAAATGATGTTTAATTAAGAGCATTGACTAGGTGATACGTGGGAAGGAAGCAAGCAGAGGCTGAAGGGAAAAGATTATGCCTGGAGTCCTCCGGGGAGTCTGGACAAAAGGAAAATTGGCTCTGGCATGGAGGAAAGAGGTTTCTAATGAGTAAGGCTCCAACAGACACAGCCTGAGATGTCAGGAAATGTTGACTACTACCTTGATCAGGATGGGCAGCAAATCAGCTGGACAGGAGAGAGGCGTTTCTAATGTAACCTCACTAAAAGCACATTAGTCATACTGTGTTGTTCTTTCTTTCTTTCCCATTTTTCATAGCCACTTGTAACTGTATTGCCTGTTTTGAATGTTGTACATACACTCATCTGAATTTACCTTAATCTGGCTTATTTCCAAACCAACTTCAAGACATGCTTCAAGGCTGTGACAAATAATCAGCCATAGACTCCTGGACTCCTCCAGCCTTACCTAGCTCCCCAAATTCATCCCTCACCAGCTGCATGAGCCTGTGATACACATCTGGTCTCAGACATCTGGAGAGATAGGAGTATCTTTGGTAATCAGCAGTGCAAAGCAAGGCCCTGGCACACAGTGAGAAACAGGGGGCACCTGTCATTTGGGGTCCCTAGGAAATTGGCTGTCAATCAGTATGAGATGCCCCTACTCGAAACCAGGGTAGGGACCAGTCACAGATGATCACAGAATCATTGAATGGTTTGGATTGGAAGAGACTTTGAAAGATCATCTAGTGCGACCCTTTTGCCATGATGCCATTTTTAACCAGAGCTGAACTTGAATTAGTCTTAGAGATGAGCCCTAAACTTTAGCCAACAATGGAAACCCTTCACGCTGTCCTATCTCAAAAATACATATATTTCTTTCCAAAGAAATCAAAGAGTGAGTTTTCTACTTAGACACTACTTTTCTAAAAATTGTTAGAATATAGAAATTCAGACCATCTCCTCTTACTTTGCTAGCAGGAGCTCTGAGAAACTTTCAGCCCAGAAGGGCCAGCATTGTCCCATGCAGTTCTCTGCCAGAGTGTGTTGTGTCAGTGTGGACCATTCCCTGAAGATGTAGTTTGCACATTCTGGCACGACTTAGTTGACTAGGACTGATGTAGCCATTAAGTGCAAGACTGAGATACACTCTTGAAGAAACGAGACTGTTAAAACACTGCAACAAAGCTTCCTAAAAACACGTGGTACTAAGGAGACAGGGTCTGGTGAGAGACATCTTCAAAGCAGATCTCCCTTAAGTGCTTCCCTCTAGAAAGCAGTCCACATTTTGCAATATATTTGAGATGTAACCTTGCAATGGGTTCCCAGATTAAAAAACATAATCTTCTTTTGAAACCCAAATTAGCAAAATTAAGTTCACCCTCCAACAGAGAAAGAACTTCTGGCTTCATTTTTATTTCAGATAAAACCTACAGGAGAACCGAAATCCAATTGGTAACATCTCCAAGGAAACAGCTGGAAAACTTGTGGTCTTTGCAGATCCTGTAGTATTCTGTATTCAGAGATAAATTGTACTGTATTGCACTTTGCACCCCAGGGGAGCAAAAAAAAATAAAAAGCACAGACAAGGTCTTAGTAGGATGGCACAAACTGCACATACAGCAAACTGAGGCTTCTTAAACTGGATCTCCTTCCTATCAGTTTGCGAAAATACAGCTAAAATTATTAACATGAGTGCTTTCACAAGTGATGTTTTAGTAATTCCTGTACCATCCCTGTTCTGGTTGAAAAAAGTGTTCTTTAGCTCAGAGGAATTACAGCTTCTTCTCTCCATGCGTTCTGAGCCAAGTGGCTACTATGAAAACAAAAAGAAACCATTTTCACTTTTGCCTCTTCTCCTTACTGATGTTTTTATGGACAGTTCTCAGCTGTAGGAAATTCCCAGGTCAAACTGACACTCATGCAGCAGCAATAGAGAAACAGGACTGTGTTATATCTTAAGCAAACAAGAAATAAGGAATCCAGACAATACAGAATTATCTTTAAGCACCTGGCTTCTGCCTGCACACTGTCCTCACACACTGCCCTTCTCACAAGTGCTTGTCAAGATGGTCCACTTTGGCTTTTCAACATCCAGGAACATTACACAGCTGGAAATGCACAGAGAAGCTCTTCACTTCAGCACTCAGCAGCTTGGATCAAAGTTATGGATTTCTGCTTTTCAAGGTTTTTGATAGTGCAGCAGATGATGATTTTTTAAAAGTCTCTATTACTTTTTACAAGGGTAAGTAGTGACAGGACAAGGGGGATGGCTCCAAACTGACAGAAGGGAGATTGAGATGAGATCTGAGGAAGATATTCTACCCTGTGAGGGTGGTGAGGCCCTGGCACAGGTTGCCCAAGAGAGGCTGTGTCTGCCCCATCCCTGTCAGTGTTCAAGGGTAGGTTGGATGGGGCTTGGAGCAGCCTGGTCTGGTGGAAGGTGCCCATGGTCATGGCGGGGGGTGGAGTGAGATGAGGTTTAAAGTCTCTTCCAACTCAAAACCATCCCATGATTCTGTGGTTCCAGCTATTCTGTTTAAGTCCTGCAGCACACAATAATCTTATGACAACAAGAATTTATCTTCCCATCCCATTTGCCAGCTTCCCCAGTTATAACACCTATATGCCTGTAAAAGCTTTTCATAGCTACTGTGACTGCTCATATCAGCTAAATTAAGACACAACGGCAGACCTGACCTTGACTTCACACAACATGCAATGAACTGATGTCACTCTTCTTAGTCACAATGCCTTAAAAGTGAAACAAGAGAAATGGCAGCAGCTCTTTCTTATATAGCTCCCTTCTTCGTGATAATGCTTAATGTATCCTAAAAGCATGTCTGTCCACTCTAATGATGGTATTTGTGGCAATCTTCTATCCTCCCACATTCTTGGAAAGCAGCCCTTGACAAGAACCTGTGACGGGGCCAAATCAGGGAGGCTGGAAAGAGCAGTCCTTGGAGGAAGAAGATACCTATGGTCAGGCAGCCTGCCTCTTTAGGCACCAGGAGCAGGATGGATCCCTGCAGTGTCCTCTGGTATGATGCTCACAATAATAGGATTTTCTGGGCAAAGCTACAGTGGAATTTGATTCCATTACGAAGAAGCATGTGCTGATGCTCATTTTCTACCCAGTATGATGAATGTTCAAAGCAGTGGCACTGGCTGCAGTGGGTTTATTTTCAGATTAAGAGAGATATAACAACAACAAAAAAGGAATAAGGCAAAGGTACCTGAAATTACAGCAATTTTCCATGACCCGTGCTCCTCCTTGGCTATTCTTTCTGCCTCCTCCATTAGCAACATACCAAATCCCTATAATGGGAGAAATAACAGGAAGAAAAGGTAAGTTCTGTAAAAATAGAAAGTGTACACAAGGTCAGAACATAAGCATTAGTACAGTTCCAAAAGACTCATATTTTTGGCACAGGAATGATCCTGTGATTCTGTGAATATAGCTGAATGTTGCAGGAGAGAGCTTGAGAAGAGGTGTTCCAACACTAAGCCTTACAGTGGAGCTTTCTCAATTTGGGATTTTTTTTTTGTGATCATGAAATTATTGATAGACAAATCATTCTAGTGTCTGACTGCTCCTCAACAGCAGGAACAGAATGAAGTTAAATCCATTAGTGGCAAATCAACTCTGTAGGCATCCTGTAATTCCTGGTGCTGAACAAGTTAATCCTGAGACAATCAATTCTCAGCAAACATCACCCATCTTAATGGCTGTCTTCTAGACCTGGGTTTGTGCTAGTGAACAAAGCCAGAGCACAAAGACCAGATGCAATTGCCTATGCAGCCCAATTGCAGAAAGATCCCAGCGCCACTCTGACTGGGGATATCAATCAAAACAGATGTGGCCAGATGTCACAGACACAGAAATTGGCCTTGCTGCTGTTCACTTTTCTTATATAGATGTTTGCCATGATATCTTGTAATCTTTGTTTCCACAACCCCTCCAGAAGTCAGGAGCTGTTACCATGCTCGTTTCAGGATGGAGAACTGAGGCACAGGGCTTGTCAGGGATACCCACAAAGGCTGCATCAAATGCCTGTGTGAACCTTGCAGACCTAGGCAAGGCTGAAATCTGTCCCCCTCTCCTACGCTCATCTTTGACACAGAGATGCCAAATCAAAAAGAATTGCAGAGCAACATGTTAATATTCTGGACCAGATACGTGCCTCTATTTACATCTGGGAATCTTGCACAGCAGGAGTGCTACTGGAATCATAATAACACTTCAAAATAAGGGAATAGCCTTTCCACTCTATTTAACAACTTTGTCATCCTATGTATCTGGGAATAATCGATTGGATTAATTCACTCCTAACATTAGGATGCAAGAACTATACTCGGCTCTTTGTTCATCTGTTTCCCTGACAAAATGTACAGAACAGGGCTGCAGCGACACTGAAGCAGATGTGATTGAATTAAAAAAAATGTTTTAACACTCACAGGCATTTTTAAATAACATACAGAAACCTTCCATTCCAGAACATCCATCTAATCAGAAATTGCCCCCACAACTGTGAAGAACACTTTCTGATTAACCTCTTGAACACTGACTATTCTGAAAGAACACGAGTGCGTCATATGCCATGAAATTTCAATTTGCAGCCTATTTTAATGTTTGCAGTTGGCTACTTCCAATTGATTTTATATTTTTTTGGTGTTTTGTGTTTTTTTCCCCCACTCAATTACTTAGGATGACCAATGTTTTCTTCCTAAATTTTTAAGTGTTAACTATTTTATAGTGAAAATATCCACTTCTCTTCTTTTATTCCCCCAGCCACTGCCTTAAGGTCACATATCATCAGCGTCTACTAAAAACTGCATCTTAATGCATCCACTCAGGGAAACATTAATAAATACAAGGAAGTTAATTTAAAACGTCAGCCCTGAGCACTTCTGGCAAAAAGGACAAATTGATTGCTTTTTTTAAAAGCTCAGTCTAAAAGTTCAAAACCTACCAGGGCAAAATCTAATTCACATCTTTGCTCACCACAAGCCACAGCATGTTACATGCAGCTGAAGGATAATGTGCCATTTTCATACAAGTCACTGCAAGGAATTAAGAAAGGCAGCTTTCCATTTCACTCTTCATGTGCTTTAAGATATAGATGAAATGGTCTCACAAGTGTGTCTGAAGGAAAAAAACACCAGACTTGTTGGGAATTTCATCGAATCACCTAAATTGATTAAACATCTTGGAACCAAAGACGGTTTTCTTCCGTTTTGGTAAGAAGAATGTATGCAGTAAATGTTCCTTTGAATGAAAACTGAGTAGTTAAAAAAAAATATCTCACTTTCTCCTAAGTAATTATTTCAGATTTCAGAAGTTAAATTCATCTAACAAAACCAACCAATTTTAGAAGGATACAATGGCTATATCTCCTTTGTTTTGTTTTCACTCAGTTTGCAGTCAAGGCTGATGTACCCTACATGGTATCAAAGGAAAGAGACTTCAGAATCAAAGATGCCCAGTACTTGAAAGTCAAATTAGCACCAGCGTACATGAGCTCATACTGTATGGGCATGAAGCAACACTGATAGCATTCAGCTACGCTATTTTTTTATCTCAGAGCAGTTGCAATTGCTCAACCATGATCACACCAGTAAAAGCTCAGAAGCAGCACAATTTCTGTAGGTGAAACGCAAGGAGGAGTTCAAACTCAATTCTCTTTCTACTGCAGCAGACTGTAATTCAAAGCAGCTGAATGAATCTCAGGTATTAATCAAAATTCTTCCCCAATTAGACTGGGGAGAGGGGAGAAAGGTGCGAGAAAGAGGCATAGATGAAAAAAGAAAGATAACTCGGAGTACCTGGTGCTGAAATTTGGAAGGATCCCGACTGCTCACAGGGACCACACTCCCATACACGTGCAATTCCCGGACAATGGAAACTCCTCCTTTCAGCTCAGGTCTGAACGACTCCTCCGAGCACTTCCGCAGCCGTAAGAGGCCGACGAGAATATCCTGCTCTGGATCTTCATAGGACAGGAAGGTCTCCCAGCCACCATTAGCTACGTAATCCCTTCTAACTAATTCAATCTGGTCAAAGAGAAGAAAAGAAGACAAGTACAAAGAGGAAAAGAGAAGAGGAAAATGTCTTTAAATATACTTAAGCAACACAATGAACAGACCAAAAGCAATTTCATGGATCCATAAACTATTATGATTCAGAGAAAACATGAAACGCTGTCTTAAAGGCCAATTTAATTCTAGATGGATTTTAGTACTGGATAAGAACTGCTGTTACTGCAGTCATCTGAAAGACAAAACATGCAATTACTTTAATAGAAATGTATTTGCCAGTGGGACAGAACCAGTCTTCAATCTCTATTTGCAAGCTTTCAAGAAGGGCTGGTAACCCACACAGTTATCTGTTTGTAAGTCAGAAACCTGTGTTTCTTGAGCTACTTGAGTTTGCTACCCCTGCAAAATCAATGGAGGCAGCAACTCTTGCAGCTAACCATGGGACATGCTCTAATTGAGATTCAGCTCCAGTCAGAACCTTGCTAATGTAGGATGGGCAGTTTTGCGTTTGACTTCACTGAACTGTCATTTAGAGTCCTGTCTCTACTGCTTTGCAAAAGAAACAGCTTGAGATGTCTTCAGGACATGGGTCTTCTAAGCAGCAGTCAATTTCTTTACTAATTACCAATTATCTCTTTCCAGCACTACACAGGATCCACCTACATAAGCAGACAAGAATGAATCTGAGCTGGTGTTGAGTGAGCATTGCATTACGTGTGCTTTATAGAATAGGCAGGAATTGTTTTCTTACTCACTCATAGAGTATAAAACCATTCAGACAAGTACCCTAAGAACTGACCAGGAACAACAGTATCACTTGTCTCAAATCCAATTTTTGGTAACAATCTAGACAAATGCAGCTCTGAAGATCACAAGTGGAAGAGAAAAGTGAAGTGAGTGGCCGGACAACTGGAGAATACAATAAATATCATACTTGAGTAGAAGAAATGACTTCTGCAGAGCACCTAGGAGCTATAAAGAATAACTGGTGGATAAGAGAGCAGAAATCAGAAAAAACTTCTTTTTGAGACAGTCCTGACCTACCATCAAGGAGCAGCTCCAGGACTCAAGATAAGAGCTGATCAAATCTCACATAACAGGAGCTGTGTTTATACACAGCAGAGTTAGCACTGACTTAATTTGATGCAATCTGTAGCCAATGATGATAATGTCATTATCTTTGGTGACAGTTCCTTTATCTGTATTTTGAATTAATATAGTATAGCTGAAATAGCTGCCCATCCTTGCCCTAGGGACTCTCTTTGCCCACCTGTAACAATCCGCTGCTAAGCAGACCAAAATTATTTCCCAAACTGCCTGGCTCAATAGAGGAGTGGCAGCAAGAGTTTGCAGTATTCATCACAGAATCCTTGAATAGAAGGGGCTGGAACGGCCCTGCAGAGCTTATCCAGACCCACTCCCTGCTCAAGCAGGTTCCCCTCCATCACGGGGCATAGGAATCTATCCAGGTGTGTTTGGAAACCTCCCGAGAAGGAGCCTCCACACCCTCCCTGGGCAGCCTGGGCCAGGGCTCCCTCACCTCAACACCAAACAAGTTTCTCCTCCTGTGCCACTGGCACTTGCTGGGTTTCAGCTTGTGCCTGTTACCCCTTGTCCTGGCACTGGCCACCACACAACAAACACTGGCCCCATCCTCTCCACACCCACCCTTTAGGGATTTCTCAGCACTGATGAGTTCCCCCCTCAGCCTTCTCTTCTCCAGGCTGAACAGCCCCAGGGCTCACAGTCTTGACTGGGAGCTGATGACAAGACAATATATGCTGGGAGGTTTCAGTAGACTAGTCCTGGTTCTCATTCCATGACACAGGCACCCATTACCAGTTGGCGTACAACTGCACTTCTGGAAGGAGCTTTCTGAACTAACCTGAAAGGAATCAGGTTTCTGTGCTTCCTGATGCTTTCCAAGTGAGGAACAATCAAAGGACTGGCTTTGAAAGCACACCCTTGATCTGAACTAAAGCCATCACTTGGGTCTGCCTGCCATCATTCTGGCAGACTCCTTTAACTTTAGTTAAAGTGAATGGCAAGTGTCAGCGGATGCACTGCTGTTTCTGACATTTATATCCTGACAGTACAGTATAGGAATGATCCCTGTGTATAGTCTCCTCAGTACTACTATAAACACTAAAGCAAAGGATCTCAGTTTGTTGTTGTTATGGATTTTTTTTTTCTGTAAGTCTCTAATATCCAGAAATCCATGAATTAAAGATTTGTTTACTGACAAGCCGTAAGGGATTCGGTCGCTTGCCTGCGCTATTCCATGACGAAGCCTGGGTGAACACAGCTCACAATTAAATCTCTTACTGACTAGAGAAGCAAACCTCACTTCAACGCTGACATACAGCTAACAGGATGAGCACCCAAGGAGATGCCTGCTGATGTGCCAAGTTCTCCAAGAGCATAATTTGACTCCAGGCTGTGTCAGCCATCCTGATCCAAATCCATCATTAGGTACGTAACACCACGAGTAAAATACAGAAAAACCGAAGAGCATGAGATTTTCCCAGACAGCAGTTAGTTTCCTATGTGTAAAAACAGTTGGGTTAAAGCTTACTGCTGATGTAGATAACGAAGTAGAAATTATTATTAAATGCTGCTACACTAAGGGTTTGAAATGGCAACACTGAAGAACTGCTCTCTCCTGAGGGGAAAATAAAGCAAATAGAAAAGATGGCTCCATTGCTTGTCCTCCAGCAGGGACTAGATGCTGGTTTATATCCACATCCAGTCTAAAAGGCACTTGTAGACAGAGAGGAAGCAAGATCACAGGAAGCTTCACCAGGAGGCTTTATATTGTCTGTAGCACTGTAAGCATGTACCAGGTAAGCTGATCCTCTCAGAGAAGTCCCTATTGGACCAAGGTATTTTTTGTTCTCTCCATATCCTTCAGCACAGAGCGTTCTGGGACACATAAACCTCCTCAAAGGGTTTACAGGGCCTTGTGAGATGTACAAAGCCTTGTCACTCTGGGATACTGGTATTAGTGTGGCAAAAGCCACCCCAGATCACCTCCTGGTTGGTTGGTACACAGCTACATGCAGTAACATGCTGCAATCCTCAGCTTCAGTCCATTGGCCATAAAACATCCTGTGTGCTGGGTAAGAATAACCCTCATCAGGGTGGACCATCACTTACTTCAGTGTGCAACCCCATTAAACGTACAGCAAGCTCTGTTTCAACCTTACTGTGACAAAGGGAAAACCGAGTTGCAGATTACACTCAACCTGAAACAGCTACTCCCAACTTAAAAAAAAACTGCCTTATTCCCACTAAAGCTTGATACTGTGATCATTATTTTGACACAAACACCCTGGCTTTGCAAGAACAGCAGCTTCTATGTCTTAGACTTTTTGGTTTAACACTAATGTAGGTTCATATCTTGAACAGAGCTGTCACTATCCCTCGCCTTGCAAAAAATTGTCAGTCCAACATCCCTTTACAGCAACAATTCAGTGGAGCATTTTTAAGGCTATTAAGTAGCACTATGCAGCCTTAACCATTCTGAGAGCAAGCAAATACCTTCCGCTGCTATGGAGAGATGCTGCTAATTGAGAAGGCAGCTTAGAGACAGCTCTGTAAATAACCAGCTCTGGGCAAGTCATCTACTTCAAATAGGTTACAAACAAATAAATAATCAAACAATCAAATGTTTTTAAAAGCAAACACACCACCGCTGTTTTAAAAACACATACAGCCTACTGATCCTTTACTGAAGGAAGTTGCATAAAGTGTAACTAATTACAACAAGCGATTAATTGATTTTGGATCTGACATGATAGCCTCTCTTAGCAAGACAATGTGTTGTTTACTCACGAAGGCAAGAAAAACATCATACCTTGTCATTAGTCTAAAAAGCATGAGAAATGATATCACCTTCAGAATATTTCTCTTGCTGGCTGTCATGATCAATTTTGCTAGGACTACATAATGACATCCTCCTGCCACTCAGGCAGATGGGTTTAACAAAGGGAATTTTCAACATCATGTTGCTTTGAAAACCCTGTGATAAGCTATTTGCTAACTACTCAAGGAATTTACAATTTAAATTAGATTAGCACTGCTGACAACAGACACGTCTTTGGGAGATATTTGGTGAGATGGCCGCAGATCCAACAGGAGCAGAGCACAAAGGCTGCATGGCCCATGTACAAATGAGTCAGTACAACCTCAGTTCTTGGAGAAATCTGGTAAGAAAAGAGAATTCATTTGGGATTGTAAAACATTTAGAGATGTTATATCCAGTTATACTGGATTTCTCTTATGCAAGATGGGAAGTATTGCATTCTATTTGAATTCACATAATGGCAGGAGAAAACCAGAATATGGCTCCTAGTAACCTCTGACTTGCGAAGTGCAAACATCTTTCAGACCTTCAACTCAAAGAATATGCATTTTATTTAACCTCTGGCACCAAACTCAGAGTCTCTTTGAAGCCTAAATAAGCAGTGGAATTTCCAAAGCACAAGTGAAAGGAACTCTGTTTGGAATCTCTCTCTGGACGGACACATAGGAAGCCTAACTCCAGTTTAGTGGCTCACATTCAGAAAGTAGGTATGTGCTCATCGCATAGAGGAGGAGAGAGGGACGTGTCATTCTGATTCAGCATTCTACCTGAGGGTGGTAGTTATGTTCTGCCTGGCACAAACAATTCAGGTTTGAAAGTAAAGGTGATATATGATAGGCAAAGTCCAGAATCACTTCCTTTATGTTAGCAAAGGCACAGGAAGAGAATACTTTCAGGGTATGATAACCTGTATAGTGAGATGGGTCAGATGGGTGTGACCTTAGAAAGCTCATCTCCTTGGATGCCACAGACTTCCTGATCATTTTCTGGAAGGATTGATCCCTCCCTTGTGACTACAGTGAACTAAAGGATTAATTTCCTAAACCGGATGCCTGAAGATCAGCAGGGAACATTTTCCTTTCCATAAAATAAGCATAGCAATCTTTTTGTGTGCTACTTCAGGATGGAAAACCACAAAGCATGTCATATACTAAAGGGATCTACTCACATATGAATCTATACATACAAGTGCAGAAGTGTATTTACACATATACTGCTTGCCTGCATCAAACACATTCTCATAAAAAAAGGTTGAAAAAAGGGTTGTTAACTCATGCTAAACATTCATTCCTGTTCAGCACGCACACATAGTGTTACTACTATTTTCTAAATCCAAATTTGCAATGAGGAAGGAGAAAAGGGAAGGCAGTTATTTTGTCACAGCAGTACCAATACCAAAATCACTGCTGGCTCTAGTCAGTTTATTGAACATGGTGGTCCATAAATTTCGACATGTGACTGTGCTCAAACAAAAGACATCCAAAACTGCTGCGAAAATAAATGGATAATTGGATCCAGCTACAAAGGCAAACCACGGGATCGGATGTGCAACAAATGGGTTCCAACTCCTCCACACCAAACACACATAACAAATTGTGTCTGAAACAGGCTCTTACACACACACAAAAAAAAGACAAATCTTACCTGATATGGTCTCACTTTATGGTGAATTTCTTGAATTCCAACTTCTCTTGTCCTTACATCACGACACTAGGAAAAGAAAGAGGAAAAAAAAAAGATTATGTAGGAGAACGACATTTAGCTCTGCAACATACAGATTTCCAGCCACCTATTGAGCTTAAAACTAAACTGAAATTGCGTGAAGTTGCACAGATGAATTTCAAATGGGTAGACTTCAAAATAAAAATGCTCACCGATCCATCTCTAATATACCACAGAAAGAGGTCTTGGTGCTAAATGGAAAGACATGCTGGCAAAAATCAATTCACTAAGCAACCATTATGGCTCACGAGGAACCATACTCTTTGATTCACAAACAGCAGGGTCTGGAGGCGAAGTCAAAATATATAAAAAATAGCAGAGAGAAGAAAGATTTTGTGATAACTCCTTTTACCCTGCATTGGGAAGGTCAAACATTGGCAAAATCAAAGCACCAGAGAATCCTTATACAGTCAGGTTTTGAATTTGAGCAACTCCTTTCTTGCTTTTAAACGAGTACTGTTGCAGAAGCCCTACCCAAACATCAGAATGCAAAGCTAACGCTCTGACCTGGCATCCTCAGAGTATCACTGAGGCTTGGGACTGATGCTGCAAAAAAAGACAGCCAAAAGCAATCTTTCCTCCCTTAGAAATCAGACAGAGGAGAAGATAAAGGCCCAAGCTCGGTGCTTGAGATGGGTTACAGTTTGCATAAACTTTTGTGCTTCTCAGCAGAGCCAGTGAAAGTTAAGTGATTTGGTACACACTCGCAATCAGCTGTGATGGCGTAAGCACTCTACTGTGGGACACCACGTGCATTTAATGTCTTAGCGCATTTACTGGGAAGTCCAATGCTAAGCTCAACCCAACTTTTGTCAGCAAATTGCAGTCACAGTAATTTTTACCCAAAGCAGCTGAGTTGTAAATGCTTGTTTCCATCCACAGGCACTGCTGTACTTGGAGGGAAGGAATCTGGGGACAGTTCTGTTTAATATCTTTATCACTGATCTGGATGAGGAAATGCAGTGCACCCTCAGTCAGTTTGCACATGCGTGGTGGTTTAATCCTGACTGGCTGTCAGGTGCCCACCAAGTGCTTCTATCATTCTCCCTCCTCAACTGGACAGGGGAGAGAGAAGTGTAACAAAAGGCTCAGCAGTGAAGGTAAGGACAGGGAGATCACTCAGCAATTACCAGCACAGGCAAAAAAGACTCAACTTGGGGAGAACTGGGTTGATTTATTAATGAACATTCAAAATAGAGTAGGGAAATGAGAAATAAAACCAAATCTTAAAACATCTCCCCCCACCCCTCCCTTCTTCCCAGGACTCCTCCTCCTCCAGACCCAGTGCCGCAGGGGGATGAAAGTTTCCAGTCAGCTGAACTTTACTTTAGTCAGTTTATCTACTACATGGACAGATGAACTTTGCTGATGTTTCTTCTCAGGGGGAGACCTCCTCACACTTCTCACTGCTACAGTGTTGGGTCCTTCCCATGGAAGACAGTCCTCCACAAGCTTCTCTAACATTGGTCTTTCCCACAGGGGCAGCTTTTCATACGCTACCCCAATGTGTGTCATCCACAGGCGAAACAGTCCCTTAGGAAGAAACTGCTCCATAGCGAGTCCCCCAGAAGGTCACAAGTCCTGACAGCAAATCTAGTCCAGCATGTTCTCCTCTCTTCAGGGGTTTCCAGGTCCTGCCAGGAACTTGCTCCACACTGGAGCAAGTTGCTCCATGGAGCAAGTTGTGCTCCAGTGTGGAGCAAGTTCCAATGGGGTCTCAGTCTCCTTCGGGAACCCACCCGCTCTGGTGTGGGGTCCTTCCTGGGCTGCGAGTGGGTCTCTGCGCCACCATGGCCTCCATGCAGGGGCAGGACTTGCCTCACCAAGGTCTTCACTACATCTCTCCACCACGATGGAATCTCTCTTCCAGTGCCTTGGCGCTTCCTCCCTCTCCTTCTCCACTGTTCTTGGTATGTGCAGAGATTTTGTTGTCACATTCTCACTTTCTTCTGCTGCTGCTGCAGTTTGACATCTCTGTGGCAACGTCTTCCCGTTTTCAGATACTTTATTGACAGAGGCATTATTTCCACCGTTGATGGGCTCAGCCTTGATCAGTGGGGGGTCCATCATAGAGCCAACTAGCACTGGCCCTGTAACATATAGGGGAAGCTTCCAGCAGCATTTTGTTCAATGAAGCTAACCCTGTAGACCCCTTGACCAAAACCTGGCCACACAAAACTACACGAAGATGACACAAAGCTGTGCAGGAGTGTAGATGTGTGTGAGGGCAGGAAGGCTCTTCAGAGAGCCCTGGCCAGGCTGGAGCGATGGGCCCAGGGCAATGGGATGAGGTTTAACAAGGCCAAGGGCCAGGTCCTGCCCTTGGGCCACAGCAACCCCAGGCAACACTCCAGGCTGGGGCAAGGGGGCTGGAAAGCTGTCTGCAGGGAAAGGGCCTGGGGGGGTTGGTGCCAGTGGCTGAAGATGAGGCAGCAGCGTGCCCAGGTGGGCAAGAAGGCCAGTGGCGCCCTGGCTTGTATCAGCAGTGGTGTGGCAGCAGGCCCAGGGCAGTGGCCGTCCCCTGTGCTGGGCCCTGGTGAGGCCGCAGCTCGAGTGCTGTGTTCAGTGTTGGGCCCCTCACTGCCAGAGGGACACTGAGGGGCCGCAGCGTGTCCAGAGCCGGGCAGCGGAGCTGGGGAAGGGGCTGGAGCACAAGTGTGCTGAGGAGGGGCTGAGGGCCCTGGGGGTGTTCAGCCTGGACAACAGCAGCCTGAAGGGAGACATGACCACTCTCTGCAACTCCCTGAGAGAAGGAAATTGGTCTCAAGGGATGGGACAAGAGGAAACACACATCCTCAAGTTGCCCCAGGGGAGGTTTAGATTGGAGCTGAGAAAGAACTTTTTCCCTGAGAGGGCTGTCAGCCCCTGTCCCAGGCTGCCCAGGGAGCTGGTGGAGTCCCCATCCCTGGAGCTATTGCAAAGCCGTGTAGCTGAGGTGCTGAGGAACGTGGGTTAGTGGTGGGCTTGGCACTGTGAGTGGTTGGTCTTGATTTCTTAAAGGTCTCTTCCAACCAAACCATTTTATTCTTCTATGACTCTGACCTCCACCAAAGAGCTAAAATTGCTGCAACAACACCTACCTGCCCACATGTCTCCAAAAGCCAGGCTTTTAGATGGGGAAAGAATGCATGAAAATCCAATTCACGCAGAGAGTACTCAGAACAAGCACAGCTCTGTATCATGCCCCGTCCTTCTCTGAGTGCTTTTAAATTCATTATCAATATTAAATAACAATCTCTCAAATAGCAGAAAAAACTGGGAGGCTCTGTTTGGCTTTTTTTTTTTTATAGTGAGCTATGGTAAAACCAGGATTCACTGTTTGGCCAGAACCCTAGGGCAGACAAAGTCCTCTAAGCTTTACAATTTCCTAGCTACACAAAGAGTCCAGTAAAAGGCAGAGAAATGTCTACTCTTCAACTAAGAATCTCAGAACTGAGGGAGGACAATGTCTTCAAGGATGTTGACATAAAATTCTGGGTCTCAACTGTGTATCTCTGCTGGTACTCAGTCAGTTGCTGGCACTCACAAAGGCCAGCATCTGGTCCCTCCAACAAGGCTCCTCAAGAATCATTCCTTTCGAACAAGCACCAACACAAGTTGCAGTGTTGGCATGACTGATCTCTATCCCTCAAACACACTTCTCACTGAGATGTTACCTCAAGACAGATGCCAGAGATGGTTGATCTTTACCATTGAGCCTGCAAACATGTAAAATTCTTGCAAGTCTCTTCCTTGCCTTGGCCTTTTCCAAGCTAAGAGACAAGAGGACAAGGCATATTTATAGTTTTATCCTATGACACAAGAAAAACGCAAAGTACATTTCAAGCTATATTGCAGCAGACTGTTTGGTTCCTCATTCCACCAGCTGCAGTGTTTCTGCCTCACTAAATTAAAACCTATAATCATCTGAACAGCAGAGATATTTCCAGATTTGGTTCTTCTAAAAGTGATGATTGCCAGCCTGACAAGCCCTCTAACGCTTCAGCTCAATCCTGCCTGCCATGGATCAGGTATCTCTATTTCTCCAGCTGGTCTTGATCAGGTTCAGATCAAATTATGTGGTGTTAGTATCAAACCCAGAGAAAAGTTCACTAGTAGCCCTGAAGAGCTCAACTGAAAAGGCTCAGTTGCACCATGGAAGTTGTCTTGCCTGCCTGGGTTTGAAGCAAAAAGTCAGCAGGAGGGATGGAAGCTTCTGTGGCTGGCAAAGCTGCCTGCCAAATCCTGGCTTGCTTCTGGGAAGAATGACTTAAGAAGAAGGTCCGGGGCATCGACTTAGGAGAGATTTAAGTGGCATGGAAAGCCCAGCTGGAAGGAAGACAGCCTTGAGTTTATTTTCTGATGATCTTCTGCACTGCAACTGCCAGATTTAAGTGAGATGGCAAAGGCAGCAAGGAGTTAAAAGCAGCCTAGAGAACTAAACACCAAAAATATAGGTTAGCAGCATGAGTTCATGGGGGACTACAGGCACACATGCAGTAGCCAAAGACTTTGATGTTGCTCGATGCAGTAATTCCTTCAAATCTCTTTAAGAAAAAGCGAACTAGGAAGAGAAGCACAGACACATAGAAAGGTTGTGGTGAGGATCTGCCCTCGTCTGAACACAAGAACACCAGAGCAATTAAAGCCTTTTGGAATATTCTCCAGGAGCATGGGATTTGTGTGATGTTTTTGTCTAGGAAGTCAGACATCCCAAGAAAGAATGACCTTGGGCATCACTTTACTGGAGGATCTGCAAACTGTGGCTGATAATGGGGTTTTGGAGGGAGGTTCAAACCGTGAGTGTTGTCAGAGCAGACTATGAATGTCAATTGCTGCAGCAACCTCCTGAGAAAAATCAAGACTGGGTGTACAAACCTCCCTCTGACTTGAAATACAAACGCAATTCCTCCCTCCCCCTCCTTCTCGCCACCCCCGCTCGTATTTGTATTTGACCTTAGAAATATCAAGAATATCAAGTCTCATTTGTTTGTGCTGAAATCTCTCCTGCAAGATTTCTCTGGCCTCAGACTAAGAGCTTTTCTTCCAATTGTTCAGTCAAATAAGTGCATGCGTGGGAAAAAGAAAAGAAGGAGAATTTCTAATAGCATAAATTAAAAAGAAACCTTCCTGCTTTCTCTCTGATTTAAGGGTTTAATTCTGCAAAAGAATAGAGTATCACAAACTAGTTATCAAGTACCTTCAAGAATGGGGTGAAAGTGCTGCTAAAATGAAAAATTAGCCAAACAAAAACAGCTTTTCAAAAGTATCATCAAGGTGCTTTTTATTGCTTTTTTTGTAAGACCTTTGCAGATTGACTTAGTTCAGCAGTAAACCTGGCCCAACTATTGCATCTTCTAGTCATTACTTTCCTCTCTGCTACTTTGTGTAAAGTCATCAAGCAGCTTTCCCTCCACACCAATTGACAAATATTTTACCTGTGTCCCAAGATCTTTCATCCTGGCCAAGGCAAGCTCTCTCAGGTTTCCATGCTCCACTCCAGAGCTGACCAGTGGCATTGGGATATCTCTGTACATAAAAGGAAAAACAAAAGCCTTAAATAACTGCATTAGCAGACAACACACCATAAAGTGCCATTACGGTTACCTAAGTCAAGACCTCAAATAGCAGCCCACGGAACTTCCCTGAATTACCTTTGTTTCAAGTCTTCAGTTGAACAAGAAATAACACAGGCAAAACACAACTAAAATCAGGAGAAAAATGAAGGGAAAAAGCCAGAGATTTTACTTTAGTAAGAAGACAAAAGTGGGCTTTTATAATCCCAAGAAATAGGTTATAATTTTGCTCTCAGTTCCTCACTTGGAAGTCTGGAGCAAAAAAAAAAATCATCCAGCCAAGCCTGTGCCTTGCTGAGGACTCCAGGTCAGGTGTTCTTCATAGTATCTGTTGCTGGAGACCAGTGACTGGGAACCACGCTGCATCTTTCTGTGGTCTCCGAGTTGAATGCCCACCAGGGAAAAAAATAATCAGAATTACATTCTTACATCACGACTCTAGCTGCTTAACAGTGAAAATGTTCTGTTTAGCAAATGATTTGCAGCAAAGCCCAGACAGAAAGTCTAGGGCCTCCCAATGTGACTGTGAATGATGAGTCTACAAATGGCAGAACTCCTTCCTTTGGTTCTCCAAGGGAGGAAATATAAGGAAATAAGAAAGCAAGACCAGGTTTGGCCTCTCCATTGCTTTCCAGGGCAGTTTGTCTCACTAGAAATTACATCAGGAAAAAAATCCCAAAGAAAGTGGAATACCACCTCTTAGGTAAAGGAGGATTCGTGCATTTAGAACAAGCTGAAAAATAAACATGATTATTGCCACATCTCACTTGTTCTATCTAATGCTATGCTATCTGGTGATCTCAAATGCCTCTCCCTTCATCTGCTCAAACTCCACCAATCACGTGCACTACTGTGTAATCCAAATCCCCTCAGATCTTCCACAGGGAAATATAAACCATTCAAGTACTAAAGACACACAGTAAATTGTACAACAAGTTCCTTTCAAAACAGGACTCAAACATTTTTTGGTGAGTGGTTTTTTTTTCCCTCTTTATCTATGCGAGCATTTGTCAGAGAAAAGAACAGAGCATCACAAAAAGAACAGAATGGGATGGTTCAGGGAATTGGTAATGTAATTAGCTTAATCCATGTTGCTTCAGTAGTGATTGAAAGTCATCACCATCTAGCAGCTGTCTGATGACCTCTATAAGATGTATTAATTGATCTATTCAGGTCCTTGAGGACTTGCTTCACACCGTGGCCTCCATTAACAATTATCATTTTTGGCAGCAGCTGTACTAAAGAGAAAGGTCTTCAGGGGTCCTAAAGACCTGATCCTTGTGTCACTTCAGCCTTGTAAAAGTCTGAGACACTGGCAAGGAGGGTAAGAAAAGGAGTTTCCCTTTACTATTGAAAAAGAAAACAAAGGTGTCCAAAGAAGGCTGGAGCACAAGTCTGACGGTGAGTGGCTAAGAGACCTGGGAGTGTTGAGCCTGGAGAAGAGGAGGCTGAGGGGAGACATGATCACTCTCTGCAACTCCCTGGCAGAAGGTTGTGGCCTAAGGGGAAGTCGGTCTCTGCTCCTGAGCTACAAGTGATAGGACAAGAGGAAACAGCCTCAAGTTGCACCAGGGGAGAGTTAGATTGGAGATGAAGAACAATTTCTTCCCCAAAGGGTTGTCCAGCCCTGGCAAAGGCTGCCCAGGCAGGTGGTGGAGTTCCCAACCCCGGTGGGATTGCAAAGCCGTGTAGCTGGGGGTGAGGGACATGGGTTAGTGGTGGCTCTGACAATGCTGGGGGAATGGTTGGATTTGATGATCTTAAAAGGCCTGTTCAGATCTAAATGACTCTGTGATTCTATGAAGGGCTCCAAGACTCCAGGATTCTCCTCCCATTTCAGCACTTCACTCCAATTCTGGTACAGTTTCCTCCAGCATAACAGAAGCCTTGTGTTTTACCTTCCCCTCATGTTTTCCTTGCTCTTTTTTCTATGAAGCCAAAGAGGCTACGAAAAATTCCTCACCTCTTACATCCACATGCCAAAAAGTTGAGGCAAATTACAATTAGTTAACCAGTTCATTTAGTCTGTGGATTTCTTTGAGTAAATAAGACACTGCAGAGCCAACACAACATACTTCAAAGAGCTTCAATTAGAGGAAATGAGCACTTCACATTGTGACTAAAGGACGCACTAGAGGAGAACAGCATTTTCATCAGGGTATGTTAGATCTACAGTGATAATCCAACTAAACGCCTTTCTTCTAATTATGGAACGACTCCAAAAAGTCAGGCTGTATGTGTTTTCTCAACAGCGACATGGATAGAACATCCTGACATCTTCCAGTACCAGGTCTTTAGCTAAATCTGGCATCAACTATGAAACAGAAAAAGAAGTACTTCATATAAAAGACAGATTACAATATAGAATAACTTGAGCCCCTCTCCCAGCCTACTAGGGAGCAAGCTAAATTAAAAGATGAATGTGAAAAAGGAGCATTTAAGAAATGGAAAGCAAGAAATAAGTTTTCCACCCCACTTCAGATTAGGGTCAGATTATTTAAATGAATACTCTGTGTGCATCACGAGTGTACACATTAACTGCCTATTTCAAATGGCCACAAGACAGCAGTGTACCAGTGATTTTAGGACTTGTTAAAATGCTAAACAAATTCAGGAATACAGGGGATTAAATCCCGACCTTATTAAAGTTAATGTCTAACTTGCCAGAAGCTTCAACAAGGCCTATTTAATCTTCTATTTTTCAAACGTTTTGCATTACTTAGGACACTTGTGAGGCAGCTGGCTTTCACTGAAGCACATGGTGAAAGTCTGAAGACCCTGTGTCTACTCTCAGCTCTAATTATACAGCCTCAGTTGAGGAAGGCATTTTATTTTTTCATGCCTACATCTCCCCATCAGTAGTTTCACACTGAGATCCATAGAAGAATAAATCTCAAGGTGTGTGTCACTACTTCTCCTGCCGTTTCACACCTTGTCACACACCAAAGCACTTTGGTGATAATGAGGTTCACAAACATTCAAGATAAATACAGTATTAAGCATCTCTGACAGTTACAAAAAAACCTGGAAGGCATATTCTCCTCTAAATAGCCACTAGCAACAGCAGTTGATTTTTTTTTTTAAAAAAAAAACATATTTGACCTGGTTTCCTGAAGCAGAAAGACTTCTACAATGTTGTGTCAGTGACACTTCTCTCATGCTCACACAACTCACTAAACTGATTATTTTAAGCACGTAACAGACTACAAAAAACATAGAGTCCTTTATATTTCCTCAAAACGTAGTATTAAGGAACCGAGATTTCGAACAGTGGGCCTCATAAGGAAAGGCATGGATGCTTAGTCTTTTTCTGGTAGTGTTTGCTAGAAAACCTGAATGCACATGCCAAAGGACCAGTCAGGATGTAGAGAGATCAGGATAAACTGCTGTCTGAGGCACAAGCTGAATCTGAAAAGTTGGTGGAAATAAGAGTCTGAAGTGCAAGATATAAAGGGTGGAGGCAGCAGGCTGGAGGGAGATGGAAAGAGACTGAGGCAGTAATGCAGAAAGAAACTGAAGCAGTAATGGAGAAAGAGAAAGAAGTTGTTGTCCTCAGTGAAGTGTTGGGATCAAGCCACAAATGTTTTCAGAAATCTGGCTTTGTTCATTATTCTGTTACAGAGTCACACAATGGTCCCAAAAGCAATTTAGATCACAGTAATAGCTTTTGGACTTTGCACTGGAGGTGTTAAAGTCCATAATCACCGTGAACATGTTTCAGATAACATGAGCCAGTTGGTAAGAAAACAGCTATTCCACGGAAACATAATAACTGACAACCAGCTGACAGCTGGATGGAGGCTGCTGTCGTCGACAGAAGAAATTGCAGTCAAGCTCAGGCAAATCAGCACACCAAGCAGAGATTTTTTGAGGCCTGTGTTCCTTAGGAGAAGATCTGCCAGGCTGCAAACTCATGCTGTCCTCTGAGAATAAACCAGTTCATTTTAGATACGATGCTATGGTGACAGCATCATGAGCCAACGAGCCATCGTGTCCACACTGGAATGGCTGAGGAGGAAGGAAAACAGGAAGAAGTTCTGCCTTTAATAACACTTCTGTGAGACATGGGACAAGTCTGAGGGAACATCAAGTAGAAATTCCTGTAACTCATGTTTTATGATTAATCTCTACAACTGCCTGAAAGGGAGTTGTAGTGAGATGGGGGTCAATCTTTTATCTCCAGTAATGAATTACAGGACAAGAGGAAATTACCTCAAGTTGCCCCCAGGGAGGTTTAGATTGGAGCTGAAGAACTTTTTCACTGAGAGGGTTATTAAGCATTGGAATGGGCTGCCCAGGGAGGTGCTGGAGTTCCCATCCCTGGAGATACTTAAAAGATGCATAGATGAGGTGCTGTGGGACATGGCTTAGTTTAGTGATGGGCCTGGCAATGTGAAGTGAATGATTGGACTCAATCTTAAAGGTCTTTTCCAACCATAATGATTCTATGATTCTGTAATTCTATAATTCTCATTCTGTTTGGTAATTTTGGAAAGTTGCTCCAGAAATTTGGAAAGCTACTAAGTCCTGACCAAAAACTTCCAGCTACCAGTCTCCTGCAAGGCTACTTCCTATTTTCTTGTTTTCTGCCCAGATCAATTTTCCTATTTCTTAAAAGGTTATTTCCCTCATCTGAGAGACTTGCAGATATCATTTTTGTCCATGTCTATCCTTAAACAACAGACCAATGGCTCTCTGCATGTATTTCCACAGTTCATTCTCTTGAAGGTGGGGATTATCCAGGCAAGGTCTTTCCAAAGCCTTGTCTGGCTGCTGCATTAATATTTTCATCTCTAAGATGAGTTATCCTGAATAAAATGTTTTTCACAGCTGCACTCACCAGTGGCTTGTCCACATTACAGACCAAGACAATAAGAACTTTTCCTCCTCTGCTATTTCACATGGTGATCTCATGCAAGCTTTCCTCAGTGCCCTATTACTTTTTGTGTCACTGTAAATAAATACAATTTTGAGCAAGATTAGTTTTTAATTTGAGAAGCTCCACTAATAATCCTGAGTCCATACTTTCTTTGTCAAAGCTACTCAATGTTCCTTGCCTTGGCCACTTTCTTTACCATCTCTCTCTGCTTATCCCTGCTCCATTCTGTTTCTCATAGGGCACAAAATCAAATGCCTTAAGGAAGTCCAAGCAGGTGAGGTCTAATACACGAGGCTTTCTTGTTCTGCATTCTCCTGGAGAGCTAGGCATTGGCACTGCTTCTAGCTCATGTAGCTCAAAGCCAACTGAGTATTGTCTGTACATGCAAAAAACAGGCAAGTATGCCATAGCCTCCTTTCCTATTGTCAGACAAATATGAGATAACAGAAAGAAAATAATCCAAGGAAGACCCCACACTGAAAATACAGTGCTAAATGAAGTATTAGCTATTGTCTCAGGAGGTGAGTGTCGAAAATAACAGCATTATCATCATTCATTTATGAAAACCCTGCAACACCCACGGGAAAGAAAGGAAGTCTTTACAGCTAACAAAAATGACACACCTCGCAGCTCGTGCAATGAATAGAGGAAACTTCACCCACAGCCAAGAGGCAACTATCCATCAATATCATTAAAGCATTGTTTGTGCTGCATCCTGTGCTTTTCTCTAGCTGGCAGCAAGAGCTAGGCCTCCAGAAATCTTGAAGTTTCTGGGTGCTTTAGAGAGGCAGTTCAATTTAAACAGCTTCTCATTCTACTTGGCTTTTTCCATTTTGAAGAGATAGGAAACAGTTTTAAAAATCTTTAGTGCATTAAGGATTAAGGCTGAAAAATAATAAAAGGCTGAGTCAGATCTTGCTGTAATTACAAGTAAGAATTCCTCCAAGCGCAATAAATAAACGTACAAGGCTCATCACAGAACATTACCTCTGAACACGGTACACACGTGTCCATGGGGGGACAAGAGCCAGGATTCTGGCCACCAGATCCACCAGAGTGCTGGGGGGATAGCTCTTGTATCTCCCAGTCTTCCAGAGCTCGTACAGACCAGTGCCGCGGATCACTAGGGTTGGATAGAGCTTCATGCCATCTGGGCGAAAAGCAGGATTCTCAAAAAACTCCTGCAAAAGTGGAACAAAAAATGCAAGTCAGGGCAAAGCAAGCTACATTTCCTGGGGTTTCAGTGCCCCAACAAAACTAATTTCAAGACAGATTCTGTAAAGGCAATTTTAAGTACTTTTTAGAGATTACTGGCTTACATTGAGTTGTCTACATTTATCACTTTAAAGCATTTTTGAAATAGAAAGAATATGATCTAGATTTAAAGAGAAGGCCACTAAAGAAAAACGAATCCATGTGACAATGCTACGAGACAAATCTGTACATTATTTCTACCTTTCAACATTAATTCAATAGATACTGCACCATTTATTGTAACAGTCTTGGCTCAGAATTAGAACAATAGAAGTGAGTGCACTTATCTTCAATCTCAGTAGACAACATTTAGAGATTAATCAATGTGTCTGTGACATGTCATTTGAATAGCAATGAAGAAAAACAGATTTATTCTACAATGATGTTCTGAACAACCCTGGAGAATGGGAAGACAAACTATCTCCTGATAGCTCCTATGACTAAATCCCAGCATAGAACTACATATTGAACAGTATTAGCTCACACTACACAACAATCATATTAAGATTTCTTCAGATTAAATTTCAGCAATGAAAATTAAAAATGAAAAAAATAAAAATCAAGTTTAGGCAAGGCACCCTGAACCACTAAACTGACTTAAGCGATGACATGGCATTCATTGCAATGGCATCTACAGGACAGATCTAAAACCGGATTAGACTGCTGCTACTTGAAATCCATTCCTCAAACCCTTTTTAGAATAGTGTTCATATAATAATACAGAAATATGAGTGTCTTAAGCTAAGTTAATGGCAAGCTACTGCGGTCCCACCAGGTACTATGCTAGCTTTGGTAATCACCAGCACTCTGCTGAAGTGCTTCAACATGTTCACAGAATCCCAGCATGGTGGGGGTTGGCAGGGCCCTGCAGAGCTCATCCACCACAAGCCCCTGCTCAAGCAGGTTCCCCTCCATCAGGGGGCACAGGAACGTGTCCAGGTGGCTTTGGAAACCTCCCGAGAAGGAGCCTCCACACCCTCCCTGGGCAGCCTGGGCCAGGGCTCCCTCACCTCAACACCAAACAAGTTTCTCCTCCTGTGCCAGTGGCACTTGCTGGGTTCCAGCTTGTGCCTGTTACCCGTTGTCCTAGCACTGGTCCCATCCTCTCCACACCCATCCTTTAAGGATTTCTCAGCATTGGTGAGGGTCCCCCTCAGCCTTCTCTTCTCCAGGCTGAACAGCCTCAGGTCCCACAGCCTTTCCTACTCACAGAGATGTTCCAGTCCCCTCAGCATCTTGGTAGCCCTGTGCTGGCCTTTCGCCAGCAGTTCCCTGTCTCTTTTGAACCTGCCTGCCCAGAACTGGACACAGCACTTCAGATGTGGACTCACCAGGGCAGAGCAGAGGCAGAGGAGAACCTCCCTCAACCTGCTGCCCACACTGTCTTCTTGATGCTCCCTAGGATGCCATTAGCCTCCTTGGCCAAGATGGTACATTGCTGCTCATGTTTAGTTTCCTGTCAACAATTCAAATGGCCCAGACATTTTGCTACTTATCACTGCTGTGTGCTAACCCAGCCCCTGGAGCACTCTGAAAAGCTCCAACATTGGAATAAAATGCTAGTAACAGCCTCCTGAGAGCAAGATCTCCCCATCTGGGCAGATCTAAATGTCTTTGCACCATACTTCAACTCAACAAAAAGCAGAAAGGAGTTTGCTGCTAGCTTAAGCACACCAAAACGGATCCATATAGCCTAGAAGGCGTGCTAGATCCAGCACAAGGACACGAAGAGATGAGCAAGGTCAGAGGGACGGCAGAACCACATCAGCATAGGCTGTTTCTGGCAGACTCCCTGCCTAAGCCTGAGGCCAGCTTCACCAGCCTCTGCCCTGCGTGTCCCCACTCCTGTGCCACCCTACCTGCTGTGGTGCTATGGAGAAAAACAGACCAGAGAGCTAATCCAGCTGAAAAAATAAACCAGTTAGAAAATGTATTTTCCAGGCAGAGCAGCATCCTGAGTCATTTATACACATTCTCAAAAAGAGAGATAGGGACAGCTGAGTCAGTTTAAGGACAAAACAATATCTGGACCATGGATAAAGTAATAGAATCATTGAATAGTTTGAGTTTAAAGAGACCTTCAAAGGCCATCTAGTACAATCTTCTGCCACAAGCAGGTATATCTTCAACTAGACCAGGTTGCTCCAAGCTCCATCCAACCTGACCATGAATGTTTCCAGGGACGAGGCAGCCACAACCTCTATGGGCAACCTGTGCCAGGGCTTCACCACCCTCATCATAAAAAAATTCTTCCCTGTATCTTCTTAGAATCTCCCCTCTTTCAGCTTAAAACAATTACCCCATGTCCTATATTTCTTATAGGCCCTCTTTAGATACTGAAAAGCTGCAATAAGGTCTTCCTGGAGCCTTGTCGTGTCCAGGATGAATAATCTCAATTCCATACTGCTGCCGGAAAACTACCTGTCAAGTCCTGCATTCATGGTCTGGTGAAGCTTCAGGAATCATCATCCCAGTAGCACTGCTGGTTTAAAGAGCATCAAGTCCTGGATGGCACCATAACAAATAAAAAACACCACAAGGGGGAGGTACTGTTGTTAAATTTTGCAGAGTTGTTTTAAACTTAGATCAACGCACCGACTTGAGTTACTTGAAGCTTTGCAAAAGCTGCTGCTGCTGGAAGAACTTCATACAGCCTCAGCACTATTGCATTCATCTCGTTATAGACTCACTGCGCAATTTGGTTCTCAACCCTAAGACTTCAGAAAGGAAAATGAACTCATTTCTGCCCAAAGAGTATCCAAGGTGGGTAACACATCTTTTATCTTATTAAGCTGCACTATCTGTAAAGTAAATGGTTTACAGGAAAGTTGGCCAAAGCCAGATAAAGACAGATGACAACCCCACTGTCAAGCTGCTCACTCTGGAATGTGTGTAAATATAAGGCTGGTCTCCTCCTTACCTCAGGATTGCTTATGCACTCCATAAACACTCTTGTTTGTCACAAATCTCATGTGGCTACCATGAGATGAAAAAATATTCTTATCTTGCCAGCTCCATAAAATAATAAAACCATCATCATTACTTCTGAGGACAGAAGATAAATGACTTATTTGGAGGTACTCTGGGCTGGTTTCTACTGCAGCACAACAGGCAGATGTGATGGCTCCCTGGCCTGCCCACGCTTGAAGCCACCCTGTCCTGCTCCCAGCCTTGTGCCAGCTCCGATTCCTGATGGACTCTTGACTAGGATGACTCACTTCACCAATGTGAGAGAATCGAACATGCATTTTTGGGCGAGAGCTTTGCTTTTGTTTCAGCATTCGGCTGGGTTAGGAAGCATTCTATTGAGTACCACTGATGAATCACAGAATATCTCCAGTTGGGATAATGATCAAGTGCAACTCCAGTAATGAATCAAGGTCAAAACCAGGATCTGTCCCCATGTGACAGCAGAGTACCATTATGTCTGCTTAATGCATCTCTTGGAAGCATGTGTCCTCCCCTCTGCTCCAAGGGTTCAGTTTGACTTTATGGGTCAATACTGTTGCTGGTGGCTGTCAGAGAAGGCAAACATGTTCTGCCCTTGGCTGACCACTATTACCACCTCTGTGCTGGTCCTCGTGTGCATCTGATGCTCAGGATGCAAAGATGAGGGGAAAAATAAATCACTGGACTCGTTTTCAAACCAGCCAGCTGAAGTAGATGTGTAATCCAAAGTCATATGGCATATGAGGTAGCGTAGGGTCAGAAAAATAAGTCAGAATCCTGTTGTCCTGAAACAACCCAAAAGTGCAGACTTACATCTTTAGAGCAGCTCTAACCACTCACAATGTAAAACAAAGCAACTGTGAAGGAATAAGAGAATTGTGTAAGACGTGATTGTTCTGACAAGAGGAGCTCTATGACCAAGCAGCACTGAGGAAGAGAAAGACCTTAAGGTATAGAAGTAATGATGTTTCCCAAATGAGATACAGGAAGTGAAAATAAGCCACTCCAAGCACGAAAAAAAGGCTTACAGTGAGGTTATGCATTAATATTTGCAACGATACTGAACAGACTGCAAAAGTGTGTATGATTCACCAGTCAGAATATTTAACACTCACCGATTTACATTGCAGATTAAAGTCTGGCACCAGCACACACTGAGGTTAAAGCCACCCAGCAGCCAATGGCAAGGTCAAAAGTTAAGGTTTCCAATCACATCATGAATTTTGCCATTTCATACACACTGCACATCTTACGTCAATATACTAAGCTGTCTGATAACGCTGCCTCATATTTCAGCATTAAAAAACCCCAACATATTTCCATATTTCTTAGACTATTTTTCACAATATTCCTCAAGCTTAGTTATTTCAGAAGTAATTAATTTCAAACAATATAACAAAGCGGTGTCTCCTTTTCTTCCCGAACCCCCTTTTCCAGCAATAAACTTTAAATAGTCTCTGTAAATCCCGATATTTAAAGGCTTAACCTTTTCCCATTTACAAACAGTCTTGATTAAGTCTCTCATGAAACAAAGGAACTATAAAATGCTAACACACGCCAAGCTTCAGCAGGAATTGTAGCCTTTTCTTTTTTTTAATTAGTCACCTTAAAAGGTGTCTTTGACTGATAAAAACGTTCTGAACGGTTTACTGCCAAAACAAATTCAATCCCTAAACCAACATTTGTTCCAGGGAGCATCATCCATAGCATTACTTGAGTCAACAGGAGGCTTTCCATCAGCTCTAGCAAGCACTCAATCAGGGCTTAAATCCACGTCTGCTAATGCACCATGAAGCTAGACGTTAAAGATGACCTGGCAAGAATGGATCCTTACGTGTTTCCAGTCTGTTTGAATCACTGGAGGATGCTCTGCCATAGTGCTCTCGCATGCATGAATATTCCAAACAGAAGCACGTACAACTTCAAAGCCACTCAACCAATTTTCTTTGAAGTTTCCTCCCCTCTAGCTAAAGCCAGTGAGCATTTAACATGTCTAAAGACGGATGCTAGAGTGAAATTTTACATTTGTGCGTGCAGAGGACGGACAGGATGTGAGAGATTACCATAGTGGTTTAATTGTAATTAAAAAAGGTCACTTCAGATCAGATGAAACTTAACTCATCTGGACGTTCATAAACACGGACCTCTTCATAGCCTAAAATAACACTTCTCACATCTTTGCCCAATTTATGAGGTATGAGAGAACAGTTGAGTACTTTTTCTCAGCAAATAATATAATAAGTAATCAGAAAATCCTGGAATTCACTTCTTTTTTTGCTTCACCTGAACCTCATTAAACATACCATCCTTGTAGGAACAGCTGCTCTCTGGATTACAAACAATGAATCTTAATAAGATCCCATCAACACACAATCAGTCTACAAGGTTATACAAGTTAGCTGCTAACATGTTTTATGAGAACAGTAATTGATTTTAGTAGCATATGCCTTTGTTGTATAAGTTCCCTGTTATTAAAGCTAATGGCATCTATAGGATCCATTCATCCACCAAACTCATAAACTCCCTGCCACTATGAATAATCAGGGTCCAGTGGGCGTAAAATTAGTCATTTAGGTGCCAAGAAGCCTCTGATTTTTCCATCAAGGCAGTACCATAGCACACAATGGAATCCTTCTGTCCAACTCCCGTCAATTGCTTTGAGTCTTAAAAATTGCATGACATTGTAATTACTGTCCAAGAAAACAGACATCAGTGCAAAGCCAAAAGTCAATGGAACACTATGGGAACCAAAAAAAGATCAGAATGTAAGAAGAGAACGGATCAGGAGATGAAGTCCCAAGCTCAAGTATTTAACGTGTGTTTGCAATAGCCTTTTAAAAGAGAAAACCTTTCAGTCACCTCTGTATCCGTTCAGAGTTACAACAGAAAGGCCAGATGATTTGGGATCATAACGAGACCACACAGTGGTTTGGTAATGGCACAACTCAGACAATATTAAAAGATTATACTTCACGGTTTTAATCTGACTTTACTGACCACCTTAAGTTCCAAACAAATTAGAAACATGTGTTGAAGACATCCAACAGCTACAGTTTTCCAAAAAGAGAAAAATGCTATTCCACTTCCACATTTTACAGACCAAAGATACAGTTACCATCTTTAATCTCCATGCTTTGAAGATGTTCAACTGTTTGAGGAGATAGCAGTTATAGGATAAACGCAGCAATTTTTTAAAGCCATTTACTAAAATGTCAGGGTTTATTAAAAATAAAGGTCACAAAAAGATCTATTTTTAATGACTTTCCTCCAGCAATCAGGTGCTGTTCAACCTGACTCTTGAATTAGTTCCTTTACTATAATCCCTGCTTTAAACAGATGATTAAATTCATGTCCAACTACATTAAGATGAACATTATCTTCATTCTCCATATTAGAGCATTCCCTATCTCCATCAGCTGTATTATTTATGACTATGAATACTGGTAGCATTTGAAAGCTACTGCATTGAATGACACTTCCAACTCTACAGGGAATGAACAATCACTTAGTAGTTTAATTATATGCATTAACAGAAGCTTGTGGCTCAAAAATGTGGCTCTGTTTTAACTCCAAATTTGCATTTTCCTGTCTTTCTTGTAAATGCTAGTCCAATTAAAATGTAATAATAGGATCTGCATTCACTGATACTGACAATGGCCTAACAACTGAGAAGTAGAGACTGATTTGTGCCTTTCTACCAGTGTTTGTTGTGTGGTGGCCAGTGCCAGGACAAGGGGTAATGGGCACAAGCTGGAACCCAGCAAGTGCCAGTGGCACAGGAGGAGAAACTTGTTTGGTGTTGAGGTGAGGGAGCCCTGGCCCAGGCTGCCCAGGGAGAGTGTGGAGGCTCCTTGGGAGGTTTCCAAACCCTCCTGGACATGTTCCTGTGCCCCATAATGGAGGGGAACCTGCTTTAGTAGGGGCTTGTGCTGGATGAGCTCTGCAGGGCCCTGCCAACCCCCACTGCTTTGGAATTCTGTGATTCTTTAAATTCCTTAAAGAAGACTCTCTAAATACTAAAGGAGTTTATCAGCAGCACATCACTGCAGACCTTGGTATGTCTTCTTGAGCTATTACAATAGCGCAAATTGAGAAAAACAGTATGGTTCTGGTTGCTACTGAACAGACTGATCTATATGCTTACTTTAGGATGTTCTCTAATGCCTCATATGGAGGCTTTGAATGCCAGATGAAAAATCTGGATTTGCCTGCTAACTTCCAGAGTGAAAAGACCTTGTGATTCATCCCTGAAGATCCAACAGCCTCAAAACCTCCAAATCCACATGCCAAAGGTAGACTTATTTTCCAGAAGTTTCTAACCCAAGAGAAGCGTCACAATCTTTAGCTTCAGGAAGAACACCTTATCACATTAAACTCAGGAACAAACCACTACAGTAGAGACAAACTAATTGACAGAAGCACTTAGTCCACTGATGTGAAGCTGTCTTCAGCAAGTTACTCACCAAGACTGTGCACCTCAGCATCACAAATACCATGATTCTCTACACAGTAGAGGAAACTGCTCCTGCCAGATGAGGAGGGAATATGTCTGCCTCCCATCCCATCCCATCCCATCCCATCCCATCCCATCCCATCCCATCCCATCCCATCCCATCTACTATCTCTTTTTACCCATGGTCTGTCAGGATCTACAGGTTGCCTCATGTCTAACACTCTTGGAGAATTGCTCTCTCCAAGTTTGCATAGAACAAGGAGATCCCAGTCTGCGACAGTCCCTGGCACTGCTAAAATACAACTCACTAATAAGAAG
This sequence comes from Colius striatus, assembly GCF_028858725.1. NCBI lineage: Eukaryota > Metazoa > Chordata > Aves > Coliiformes > Coliidae > Colius > Colius striatus. The sequence goes on along the minus strand of NC_084760.1, from coordinate 46,061,129 downwards.
AGACAATTCATATTTGGAAGAGGCCTTGGGCATGAGCAGTATGACCTTGGAGTGCGGTTTTGACTCCTGAACACACTATCTATCTGAACACCAAGACAAATCTCTCCAGATTGTGCTCATTGCACCGAGCAGCCCCATCTGCTTGGTCTTGCAGGTGCTCCAAGTGAGCCTCCATTTATTACGCAGTTTTGGAGAAACCCATGAGAATACCTCTATCAATTTGTTGTGAAGTTTCACCTTCACTTTTACCAAGCACAGGACTCTTGGTCTTTACATTTCTGGAAGGGTCAGCTTTCCCCTAGGGCTAAGTACAGGAAATATAGCATTTTTCATTGTCTTAAGTACACAATTTTTGCAACACAGATCCCTGTAAAGCAGGTCTTCTACCCTAAAAAACATTGAGACCAGCAACTCTATAATATTTTTCACAATCTAATCCTCCTTCATCAGACCTCTCCATAAGAAGCATCAGTACAACTATATGCTCTCTCCCATGCCATTCAGCACCGCAAAAGCTTCTCTTAATTATGTTCACAGCAAAGTCATTATGCTTTTTTCATTAAAAAAACAACCTCTCATCCCCTAAATCAACAACTAAGTCGTCAATAACTTCAATTTGACATCATGGTTTATCCGCTCTGATGACGTGCATTTAGTTGCTGTTGCTGATTTGAGCTACAATGTGTATTTTCATGAATGACGCTCTCTCTGTCTAAGTGCCTGGCAAATTTTCACTCTCTATCCAAGATGCATCCCTTTATCCTTGCACTCCTTTCCATTTGGCTGTATGTTTCCAGCCATATGCTCATTACTGACTTCAGCAGTCAGGGGCCTTAGTGAAAGAGCCTCAGAAAACAACTTTGAATGCTGGTGTGAAAAACCACCACTTGAATGGATAAGAGCAATGTGTGAGCCTGTGCAACCCACAGTTGTCTGGGGACTGGTAATGCAGAAATTATCTTCCATTTCAGGTAAAAAAAGGGTCTCAATTGTACCTTGATCTTTAGCAGAAGCTTTTTCTCTGGGAGGCTATTTTAAAGGTAGTGATTGTTATTGTCCTAACTTCTATGTCTGGCACACTGGAGGAAAAAATGTGTGTGGAAAAAATACTAATTCAGAAAGACAAAGGAAACAATCCAGGACCTAAAATAAATGCAGTTTTTCTACGCAGCCTTGCAATTTGTCATGTCTGTACTAAAGGTATGGCAATATGCACTGTTTCTCTGCAGTACAACATTGCATAGCAAAGATCATGCTGCTCCTGAAACCCCCATCCATTCGATTTTCTAGTTTAAATTGTGACACCTAGAATCCCAGAACCACAAGATGGTGGGGGTTGGCAGGGCCCTGCAGAGCTCATCCAGCCCAAGCCCCTGCTCAAGCAGGTTCCCCTCAATGAGGGGGCATAGGAACGTGTCCAGTCAGGTTTTGAAACCCCCTAGAGAAAGAAATATTTAAACAGACTTTCCACGTTAAACATAAGGAAAAACTACTTTACTGTAAGGGTGTGCAGTCTCCTTCTTGAGAGGTTTCCAAAACCTGCCTAGACATGTTCCTGTGTGATCTGACCTGGGTCAAACCTGCTTTAGCACAGTGTTGGACTAGATGAGCTCTAGACATCACTTCCAACACCTACCATTCTGTATGATCTGTGTGATTCTGTGAGATTCCACAACCTCTATGGACAGTCTATGTCAGAGCTCCTTCACCTAAACAGTAAAGCACTTTATGTTTAAGTGGAACTTTTTGTGTTCCATCTTACGTTCCATCTTTGTCCCGACACTTGAGACAAAAAAAGTTTTGCCCTGTCCTCTTGACATCCACCCTTCAGGTAGTTGTAAGTGTTGATGAGGTCCCTTCCTCAGTCTTCTCTTCTCCAGGCTGAACAGCCCCAGGTCCCGCAGCCTTTCCTCCTCACACAGATGTTCCAGTCCCCTCAGCATCTTGGTAGCCCTGTGCTGGCCTCTCTCCAGCAGTTCCCTCTCTTGAACAGGGAAGCCCAGAAGCAGGGCAGAGCAGAGAAGGAGAAGAACCTCCCTTGACCTGCTGCCCACACTCCTCATGCCCCCCAGGATTCCATTGGTCTTCTTGCCTGTGAGGGCACGTTGCTGCTCATGTTTATTTGCTACCCACCAGCACTCCCAGGTCCCTCTCTGCAGAGCTGCTCCTCAGGTTGTTCCTTCCCAGGTGCAGGACTCTGCACTTATCTTTGTTGCACCTGGGAAGGTTCCTCTCTGCAACATATCCAGAGGGAAGTCTGATCTGCTTTATAGGAAACATATCCAGAGCTGCAGCAAACACACCCAGCAAGCAAATAAAAGTTCTCTTCACGTGGCCACTGGAGAGGGAGAGAAGCTTTGTGCACACAATTTGACCATCTGCAGAAGTGGGCACACACTAAGGCTTTATCTAGATATTTTATCCACAGCGCAATTAGCTGTGAAAAAAGTTTCTAAAAATAGCCTGTTCCTTACTACCATCATCCTCATTAACATAAAAATTACCACATCATTGGCCATAGTTCATGAAACTACAACTGTTTCCAAAGTGAATAGCTTTTTAGCACTAACATTTACTAAGAGTCCAAGAGAAGCTCTAGTAACTGAAGGACTGATCATTAAATGCTGTCTAATCTTTGTTTGTAAATGTGCCTCTGAAAAAAACAAAAACTCAAATTTTCAGAGGTGATGTTGGCTATCTGCCAATGATAGTGTTTCAATGAGATGCTTAGTAGGAATTGAAAGGAAAATCATTTACCCCACTACACATTTCAGAGCTATATTTAAAAACACCGATAATTGTTTTCCCAAAGGAGTAAAAATCAATGTAGATCAGCAGTTTAACTGCCTTTTATTACAGTTATTAAAAGCTCCTGATAGAGCTGCAATATATTAGTTTCATTATGAATTTCATCTCCTTGATAAAAACAAGAGCCCTCAGGAAAACTATCTCCTTATTTACAGCTAAAGACAATACTATTTAAAGTTTTACAACATGCTCAACTACAGAGAGAAAAGAGACTCATATTATCACACTGCAATACTTGATCACTTTTTTTTCCTCTCATGTTCAACACACCCAAGAAGGCTGTAGCCCTCTGCATAACTTGCACTTATGGATGTATCAGGCATTTCACTAAAATTAGTCTATTTCTGGGAAATGCTTATTTTGCCGTTCCTTTAGAGAAAAAAACCCAACAAACCAGCCTGACACGTGACCGTGATGCTGAGAAAAGGAATCCTCACCAGACTGAAATCGTTCAATGATTGTATTTTGTTTAAAGAATGGCTCTGCTGAACTGAACCGAATATCATTTTGATCTGATACTTGTCTCTGGTACTATGCCTTAAATGGTCCTGCTTATGGTCTTACCCTCAGCAATTTATTTATACACAACTTTAGATGGACAAAGTGAAGCCACAGAACCTCCACATGGATGTCCTCAAGAAAAAAAGAACTTCTCGGCAACTGATGGCCTACCTGATGTTTCTGGGCAGCATCCACCAGCTCCCACATGCCTTTAGAGGTAGAGAGTTCTGCCAGCAACTTGCTATGACATTTCCCTTGACACTTCCCGCACTTGAAATGTCTAATCTTCTGGCTCTCCTCCCTGTGTCTTTTCCTTTTTTCTCCTCCTCAGATTTATTTCATTTATGAAGACTGTTTAAAGTTGCTGGAGGACCAAGAGGAACAGCAACAGTAAATCATATGAAGAACATAAAAACAAAATAAAGGCAAGCATAGCAATACTTTCTCCGTTAATAAATGTTACTGGCTTAGGAATATTTATGGTGGAGCAGATACAGTTTGTTGACTACAGTATTGCCACTCAGTGGCTCTGCAGAAACGGAACGAGGAGTTAGTAGCAGCATCCTGGGAATTCTTTAGCCTCCTAAAGTTTTTGCTAAAATCCTAAGTTCTGCTTGGTAGCCCCGTTGGCAAGTGTGATTCATTAAGCCTTCCAACCATTTACCCCTAGAGTCACCTCATCTCTCTCACGCTACAACAGCAAAGCGGAGTGTTTATCGCGTTCCACAGAATGAGGTGTCTGCTCTGGTAACAATTCCATTATTCCCGCTGAGTCCTTGATTTATTCCAGCTATTATTCTAATTATTTTCTCCGACCACCTGCTACGTGAGGCACTGCAAATCGCTCTTGTCTGTTATGCTTCCACTTGCCAACGATAGGCAGCAGTGTGTGTGTGTTCTCATATGTGGGATGGGGTAGAAAGACCTGAAGTAGAAAGGAAATCCTCTGAGGCTATAAAAAGAATCAATAATAAGGGAAGAAAGGAGGAGTGATGGAGGAAGGAGTGGGAAAGCACAATATAACTGGGACGCAGGAGTAGTACATGTGCTCTGTTGAAGGAAAGTAACTAATAATCTTTGTGATAAAGGCAGGCAAAAAGCTACTTGCTGTAAAAAAGAACATATACATATAACTTGGACTTGATCTTAAAAGTCTTTTCCAACCAAATCAACTCTATAATTGATGAATATAAGTTTTCTTACAACTGATGAAGAGACTGAGAGTATTCTCGGCATCGAACTGTGAGGCCTGGCTCATTCACCAGAGACTGGCCTGGCTCATTCACCAGACCTACACAGGCTGAGAGTGGGGCAGAGAGGTTCACCAAGGGCAAGTGCAGAGTCCTGCACCTGGAGAGGAACAATCCCCTGCACCAGGACAGGCTGGGGGTGACCTGCTGGAGAGCAGCTCTGCAGAGAGGGACCTGGGAGTGCTGGTGGGCAGCAAATAAACATGAGCAGCAACGTGCCCTCATGGGCAAGAAGGTCAATGGCGTCCTGGGAGGCACGAAGAAGAGTGTGGGCAGCAGGTCAAGGGAGGTTCTCCTCCTGCTCACCTCTGCTGTGCCCTGGTGAGGCCTCATCTGGAGTCCTGTGTCTAGTTCCAGGCTCCCCAGTTCCAGAGAGACAGGGAACTGCTGGAGAGAGGCCAGTGCAGGGCTACCAAGATGCTGAGGGGACTGAAACATCTGTGTGAGGAGGAAAGGCTGTGGGACCTGGGGCTGTTCAGCCTGGAGAAGAGAAGGCTGAGGGGGTAATCTCACTAACAGTTATAAGTATTTAAAAGGTGTATGTAAAGAGGATGTGGCAAAACTTTTTTCTGTTGTCTCCAGTGACAGGACAAGGGGTAATAAGCTGCAACAGAAAAAGTTCCACTTAAAGATAAGGAAAAAGTACTTTCCTCTGTGGGTGGCTCAGGCTGCCAAGGGAGGGTGTGGAGTCTCCTTCTCAGAAGGTTTGCAAACCCACCTGGACATCTTCCTTTGCCCCCTGATGGAGGGGAACCTGCTTTAACAGGGGGCTGAATTAGACAACCTCTTGAGATACCTTCCAATCCCTAGCATTCTGTGATAACAAAAGATCTATCTAATATATACTCACTCCTATCAATAAATTAAAAGTTTTGAGTAATTATTAATAAACCCTCCAGGAAAACAATTGCTATACTCACACACATACAGAGAACTTTGAAAACTTGGCAAAAAAGTAACTGATGGGCCTGCTAGCTGCTGGGTGAAAGTAACAGGACTCACTTCAAAATCAATAGGTCATAAGGGACAGATGCAAAGTTACTCTTGAAATCGTAATAATTACCTGTTCAATTTGAAGAAGCACCCAATATTTTTAGTATACAGTCAGCACAACCAGCAAGTTATTACCTTCCCAGGAGAAGCCTCTACATTTACTACATCAAGCAGTAATGAAGGAAAGGTGCTTAGATCTCCTTCTAAACTTGGGTGCTTTTTGTCCTACCTTTCCCTGGTAGAAAGAGAAAGGAGCCTAGTATCACAACAAATAGAGGTGGGCTTTTTTTTTTCCAAGCTTATTCAGAACTACTGCAAAATCAAAATTCTACAAGGATCCTTGATACACTACAGGTGTCTTTGTCTCAAAAAGTCAAAGGTATCTTCTAGAGACTATATATTTAGGAGAATTCTGCATAAAAGAGCACTAACTGCTGCTCATAAACAGCTTAGTGCTGTTGCAAGAAGACAACAGATGCTCTCCACTTGGGTCCTCTCTTCACTCTCACATTATTTTTATGTTGTAGAAGTGTCTAAATATTTACCAGCACGGACTAACGTTTATATAGTACAACACAGAAATAAGCTGGTTAATTAACTCAAAATCAAAATATAAAATGTTTAGGTAGGAAATAGAGAAGACACTATCTAGCCGAATCCCTGGGAAAAAAATAGAACTATTGTTTGCTGAATACCTTTGTCTTTTGTTCACCAGTATAGGGCTCTGGAAACAAAAAAAGGAGAGTTGTGTTTATCTTCTCCTCTCTCCTATTTAAGACAAAGGATCTTTCAAAACTAAATTCTAATGCATGTAAGCAAGAGGAAGAGGATAGCTGTCTCTTGTTTACTGTTCCATCTTGAAACATGTCACAGTGATCCACAACCTCTCCACTCTCATTCCCTGCAGCACCGTTTTCTGAAACATGTGGTATTCACTTAGCTGGGCATCGCTTCTGTAGCTGCCTCTTTCAGCAGGTCTTTTGTCTTGTCCTGTCTGATCTCACATCATGGTGCTGACCCTGTGCACCTCTTTAACACAGGCAGTTTTGATTCCTTCTCTACAACACTCCCTTCTTTTTAAAACAACACGGGTATAACTCCTCTCCATGTTGCTGTGATCTATCACCCCTTCCCCACCAGCTCACCTCCCCAGCTCCCATTTTTCTTCCTCTCTCTGCAGCATTAGCATTACTTCTCGAGGGCTTCACCCTCCACACTGATTACTCACCCTCCAACTCCTCATCTGTATGTTCACTGGCATCGAATTCTAATTTGATCTGTGAGTCCTTCTTCAAATTTCTGAACTTGTCAATAGGGCTGTCACTTGAATTGGTCCTCACCCCATCACCCTCTTTGTATTCTTAAATTCTCCCTCTTTAAATTATCATTTGGGTTTATTATCCCCCTGCTTCGCCTTTCTCTTTCCTTGCTCTCCAAATAGCCCTTCATCAAAAAATACTTATCTTAATCTTTCTTTCTCTACACTGAAAAATGTCTTAATTCTCTTTGGGCCTCTTTCTCATCTGCTCTCACTTTTCCCATCCTTCCCCTTCGCAACATGTGAACTCCCTCCTCTCGTCATGTCCCAGAAATGGCCCACTATCAACATTGGTTTTCCCAGCTCCTAAAGCCAAGAGGTTTCTCTGACAGAAATAGTCTAAACTAGTCGACCTTCTCCGCTCTATTTTCTCTCTCTTGTTTTTCTATGCTCAACTATTTTCCCAGATTTCTTTTAATCCCCATCCCCACTCCCCAATTCCATCCCTTTTACTGCATTCTTGTGTCTGCTTTCTGCTTCTTTTATCTCTACAAAAATGGTCATTAATAAATTAACAAAATACAGTATGGCATTACCATAGCAAGCAGAGGAGCCTGCTGGCCTGCAGAAATTGGAGGCAGTTCAGCATCACTTGAAACTCTACCTTTTAAACAGACTCACCAAATCTCCTGCAGTGAAACAGGAGCAACTTCAGATGTGTCCCTGCAAAAGCCTTTATCATAAATAAGCAGCAAAGAAAAATAACCACTAACCAATTTCCATAGAAACTTGTAATTCTTCCTTAAATAATTCCTCTCTCTTCAGTTTTACATCTTGTAAGTACTTCAGATTACTGTTTTCTCTTTTCTGGGTCTTATCCAAGGTTAGCTCTTTAAATCTTTCTGTCACTATTGCTAGTCTTTCACCACAAATCCTCTCCAGCCTAACACTACTTCACTAATGACAGGCCCATAAAGAATACAGAACTACAGATATTGAGTAATGGAGGAGGTTTTGCCGTATCCTGTATCACAAGTAATTCTATGAAAACACAGCTGCTGTGATGTCCATCGTCCATCCTCTACCTCCTTCAGCATTATAATAATCTAGGAGCAAGAGTCTGGGACAGGAATTTTTAGTTAACTGCCATTTTGAGTTGCAATTTTCAGTTTTGCTGCCATTCAGCCAGATCTGGACAGGCTGAGAGTGGGGCAGAGAGGAACCTCCTGAGGTTCACCAAGGGCAAGTGCAGAGTCCTGCACCTGGGGAGGAACAACCCCCTGCACCTGGACAGGCTGGGGGTGACCTGCTGGAGAGCAGCTCTGCAGAGAGGCACCTGGGAGTGCTGGTGGGCAGCAAATTAAACACAGGTCAGCAACGTATTCTTCTAGGCAAGAAGGCCAACAGCATCCTGGGGACATCAAGAAGAATGTGGGCAGCAGGTTGAGGGAGGTTCTGCTCCCCCTCTTCTCTGCCCTGCTGAGGCCTCATCTAGAGTCCTGTGTCCACTTCTGGGCTCCCCAGCTCAAGAGAGACAGGGAACTGCTGGAGAGAGGCCAGTGCAGGGCTACCAAGATGCTGAGGGGACTGGAACATCTGAGTGAGGAGGAAAGGCTGCAGGACCTGGGGCTGTTCAGCCTGGAGAAGAGAAGGCTGAGGGGGGACCCGATCACTCTTAAAAGTACCTAAAGGGTATTTGTCAGGACGATGGGGTGACACTTTTTTCTGTACCAACCAGTGCCAGGTCAAGGGGTAATGGGCATAAGCTGGAATCCAGCAAGTGTCACTGGCACAGGAGGAGAAACTTGTTTGGTGTTAAGGTGAGGGAGACCTGGCCCAGGCTGCCCAGAGAGGGTGTGGAGTCTTTTCTTGTAGGTTTCCAAACTCACCTGGATGTGTTCTTATGTGACCTGATCGAGGTGGCCAGCTTTAGCAAAGGGGTTGGACTAGATGATCTCTTGAAGTCTCTTCCAACTCCAACCATTCTATGATTCAGCTCTCTCACTGGCTTCACTTCTTGTGCACATCATTTTTACCCCAGCCTCTCACTTTGTCACGTAACATTATGTTTATGAAGAGTTCAAGGAATTCTGCACAAAACCCCTTACAAAAAATGCCTACCACATGTTTCTGAACATGTCACGTACTGTACCAGTGTACTTCGATTGCCTCTTACTAGATGTGCCTGTTTGCAGCACATCAACACAAACTATTGCTTTCTGCCTGTACTTCTAATCAATACATTCCACTGTATCGACAGCTTTTTAGTGCCAAAAAGCACCTAGTCTTACCTTGCACAGAAATACACCCAATTTCTGTATCGTGAGTGCAATTTCTGCACTACTTTAAAAAGATGACAATTTAGACTTAAGAAAAAAGATGAAATAATTAAATGAAACCCTACCACGCTCCCAGATAAAATGGTTGATTCCCTACACTGTTTACCATTTGCTCTTTATTCCTCATTTCAATTTCTATGGAAATAATTTTGTATTTTCTTCCACACCATTGACAAAGATATTGAATGGCACCAAGCAAAGCACAGAGGTGCTATATAATACACCTGTACTCTCTACTTTGCAATTAATTACCTTCGAGATAGTATGCTTTTAACTTCGAATCATGCACTATTCTAAATCCAAGGAAAGAAAACCGCCTTGGAAAAAAAGTAAAGAGCCCCAGCTAATATCAGAAGAGCTGTATTCCACAGAGATCGGAGTGACTCAGTCTTTCATTTTCTGGATGAAGTAGTTCAACAAATCTTTCTCACCCTCCACCTTCAAAAATGAATTTTAAATTATTTGTCCTTAAGAAACAATTCTGGCCTGGATCGTAACTAATAGCTGAGCCAAGAAAGACAAGCGGCTTTAGATGATAAAGCCGGAACACACTAGAAACTCCCAGTTCCTTCAGGCCATACTCACGACAAACTGGTCCATGTCCCTCTCAAGCCCCATGTTTGGTAGGTCAGGCATCATGTGTGCCACCACTTTAAACCCGGCGTCCTTGGCTAAGTGAAAAGACTCGCACACAGCCTTCACGGTGTGACCTCTGGGAAAAGAGAGAAGAGATTCAGGATCACACAGAGAAGGTACACTTTGATACGTTTAACTGTGATGATTCTCTTGGAAGTGAAAAGGGTTTTGTTTGGAACATGGTCGCTAATAAATGACACTAACGTGCTAAAAATATTCCAGTTTGCTACTTCTGTAGCAGGTGAGCCACACGAAGGCTACAGCTACTCAATTCACTGCCTGAGAAACCTCGGAAAGCTGCTGAAATTCCACTTGTAAAGCAATGACACAAGTTGATGCTACAACACAAGGTAGAGCATAATGCACTGAAGACTGTGTCTAATCAAAATTAAGCGTAACCAGAAACAAAAGCAATGGAAGAGCAAAGGGAGACAGGTGGGGGCTACACAAAACCAGCTAGCTAGAAGATCATCCTGCAACATGCTTGCCAAACTCTGAAGTACTATTTTTGGAGAAACACAAACTCTTCTTGACTTCTGAGAGGTGCCAAACCTTTGAAACAGAGTCTACTACTCGGATTCTTGAAGAATTTAATGTTCTCCTCTACTGACATCAAACCAAACTAACTTGAGCATGTTCTGCAGGAACTTGGAGAGAGTGGGAGTCCCAACCATGGCAGGAACAAAGTTTGAATCCCACACAACTCATTAGCCTCAAGCAAACTCCTCTCTCCTTCCACCTCCATGACTCAGGAGCCTCCTTCTGCCTCCACAATAGCAATCACTTTCACTACAAACAGCCTCTAGGAGGCTGTGAACAGTCTTCCCACAAAGTCCTTGCTTTTGCTCTTTCCCAGCTGGAAGGGCTCCTCAACTACTGACTGTCATTTCAGAACATTTACATCCTCTTAGCATCTTCTACCTTTCCTCTCCAATCCTCATTTTCTTCCCATCACACTTTCACCCCAGCTCACCCCATCTATCGGAATTCCCTGCCAAGGGATTAGCTCAGCAGGTGACTCCTCCCCAACAGTCCTTTGGATGAAAAATCAACACCATCTGGGCATCTCTACAAATGCATACCTTCTGCTGAGACTTAACATTAACCAAACCAAATAGGTACTTCTGTCTTTTAAGGGCCTCTTCCCTCCTCTCTACTGGAAGATTTTGTCTCCGTTAAATCCCTACATGTAGTTTTATGAGTGTAATTTTAGTTATGATTTTTTGTCAGAAATATTACATTGTTTTTCAGAGAGTGTTCAAGGACAGTACTACTCAAGGCCTTGAGTAGCCCGAGGGGAGTAAATGGAGACTTGCTTCATAAATAAAAATTATTTTCTTATTAGAAGTGGAATTTGAGCTGCATCAATAACTTGATTATTTGATGCCTAGATCTGTTCTTGAATATTTTTCTGCCTCACAGCCACCAAAAGCACTCAAAATCCTCACTAATGACTTAGGGAACATAATAGAAAGTAATTTCCAAACAGTTAGCCTAATTGGTTGTAATCTGACATTTTGCTACAAGCAAAATATTAAAAGTTTGAAGCCCAAACACATCCCCCACAAAGAAGAAGAACAGAAGCAAAATGAGGTCATTTCAAAAGAAAGAGAAACTTGAATCACCCTTCTCTAAAAGTATATTCCAATTCATCGTTCTAAAAAGTTGGAGGGAGATATTTGAGTGAACAGCCTGCGTTTCCCTGCTCTGAGACAGTCTGCAGCAAAGCCTTTTAGGAATTCTGCAAGCGGCTCTGAACAGTGCCAAAAGCCCTTAAAAAACACAGGTTTACTTCTGAATGAAATCAAGTCGGTAATATACTACTTCATTCTTCTTCTGATTCATCAGCAGGAAAGCAAAGGTTCATTAGCAAACACATAAGCCAAAACTGACAAACAGCTTTCAATGATTTATGGAAGCAGCTGTGATGTGACAGAGGCAACTGGAGGAAAACTGAAGCTGACTGAAGTGAGAGTTAACTGAAGTTTTCAAGTTCTGCCTCAGGATAGGACATCTTTCAAAGATTTGAGGTGAAAAAAATGATTTTAAAAAAGAAATTGTTACATTTACAATCTGTGTCAGAATTAAATGTAAAGGAATACATCTAGCCTAAGAGTGAGCTCTAGCTACATTCTTCAGTATAGATTTTTTTCCTCTGGAAAGCTCTGACATCTAGAGGAAAAAACTACCACTTATAAATAAATATTAGCTCTTCATTCTTGGATTACTCAATTAATGGCTTTTCCTGCCTCCTGAGACCTGGAGCCTGACCATTTTGTAGGAGCAACATCATGCACTTCCATGCACCAGCAATACTACAGGTAAACCCACAGGAGGAAACTCATTTTGGATTATTTCTTCAAGTCTCTAAAAGAAAGTGTCCAACACTTTCAGTTTTGCACCCCTTTTTTTAAGATATCAACAAAAACATGCTTTGCTTATTGAACCACAATCTCGCTGTCATTATATATGTTTATGGATTTTAAACACCTTTGGGTGAGTGGAATACGTAATAAAAATGAAGGCAAGTTGAATGAGCATTAGAAGTGGAAAAACAAGAGAAAAATCTCTTCCTTCAGAATCTCAACAGAATTATGAGACTTGCAATAAAAAACAAGCGAGAGACTGGCTTACTTGCCTGTAAAGGTTGGAACAAACAATATATTATTCCATCTCCTACATAGGACAAATGTTCTTTTACACAGAGGTCCAAGATGAGGAATATATCAAAGGCCTCTTGCAAATATACTCTGCAATCTCTAGAGATACTGTATGTCTAGAACAACTGTGTTTATTCAATCACCAGGCATCATTTCTGGCTATGTCTCACCCTCTGTACTTGCCACTGTCATCTCTCCTCTCCAATGCTCAGCAGAAAAAGGTATTTGGTGTAGAAAACCCACTGTTTGCTGATAAAGTACCTCCAACAGATTGTACTGCATTGTATCTACTCAAGCCTGTAGATTGTGAATTATGTAGGGACAAGAACTGTGATGTCTCTCAGGGCACATGTTCTCCTTCAAAAACTGCATTTATGTATATTTATATATATTAAGTAATAAAAAAGCAAGAGAGGTGTACAACACCGGAAAAGAGTACAAGTTTAAAATAAAACATCACTAATAACTCCATTTTCTTAAGTCATGGGCTACATAGTATCACAAATTAAATCCATGAAACTGCTGTAGTTTATTAGATTTTCCTAACTGACATATAGTCACACAAGCAAGGAGGTGTGTCCAGAGCCAGGCAGTGGAGCTGGGGAAGAGGCTGGAGCACAAGTGTGCTGGGGAGGGGCTGAGGGCCCTGGGGATGTTCAGCCTGGACAAGAGGAGCCTGAGAGGAGACATCATCACTCTCTACACCTCCCTGACAGGAAGTTGTGGACAGGTGAAATTGGTCTCTGCTCCCGAGCTACAAGTGACAGGACAGGAGGAAACTGCCTCAGGTTGCACCAGGGAAGACTTAGACTGGAGAAACAATTTCTTCCCCCAAAGGGTTGTCCAGGCTGCCCAGGGAGGTGGTGGAGTCCTCATTCCTAAGTCGGGTACCTGGAGGGCTGAGTGGCATGGTTTAGTGGTGGCTATGGCAGTGCTGGGAGAATGGTTGGACTCGATGATCTCAATGGTCTTTTCCAATCTCAACAATTCTGTGATTCTTTGAAATGAGCTAAATGTTGCAACATTAAATATTAAATGGGTGTTCAAGCAAACAGGTCAAGACAAGAGCAGTCCAGAAAGCACACAGTGAGCAGCCACGCACAGAAGCTTTCCTCTCACCTGTTGGTGTCCCTGGCGACATCCTCGTACACACTCTGCACTCCGATCTCCAGCCTTGTACAGCCATAGGATAACATGTCGCTTAAATGCTTCTTCAGGCAGTAATCTGGTCTGGTCTCTATCGTTATCCCGATGCACTTTGTCAGACTTCGTTCTGAATACCTGCAAAAAAACCACCCTCTGTTAAAATGGTTAGGGAGTCACAGGTAACTTCTTTAGAAGAGTTTCCAACATCCTTCCAGGTGAGAGTTTCTGTGTCACTACCAGAAGTGAAAATCCAGGTGAAATGACACACAAATATACACACTAATAAAAGTCTGGGGTTTGCTTTGTATGTAAAAACCCTGGAGTATGGTAGCCTTGCAGAGCCCTTTTAAACAGTACTTGTTAGAAAGATGCTCCCAGATCAGACTGAGCTTTCAGTACTTACTGACTGGGAACAAAGCCAACAAAGCTGAGGCCAAAGGGAAAATCAGAGTAGATAATGAGAACCATGATCAGATTTGGGGACACACCAAAGGCAGCCTGAGCCCTTGCTCCCATTCACACATTGACGATAACACAGGACCTCACGTTAGGGAGAGTTTGGTGCATTTTCATTTGATTCCCATGACATACAGATAAATTCAAGGGATTAGGACAAGGCCCATCGGTGTTCCCACAAGAAAACATACGAGACTGTCCATGAAAAATTCCTCAAATCCCTTCCCTTTGTGAGCAAACAGCATGTTCACAACTTCATTGAAGTCTAACACTGAAACAAAAATCATTGCTATCCCTTTCCCCTTTCCTCTCCCATTTATCACTGGATGTCTAACAAAGACTAATTATTCCAGCTAGCAGAAAAATCCACTACTGATGACAAATGGTAAGTTACTGACCTACGAGACAGTAAAACAAAAGAAAGAAAAAAACCAGAATCCAAAGCAGCCTTGGACCAAAGTTCACAGAAAGAAACCATAAATCAACATAATCTCCAATATCACCAGTAAGGATAATACTCTTTTCTGTACAGGAATCATTTCACTTGACCATCTTTCCTGAAGAATACAGAGGTTGTATAACAGAGCACTGCAGAACAGAGAAAAGATTTACACTAGGAAGGAGGAAAATTCTTCTTTTGAAACTATTTGATGCTGCAGAGATAACCTGGATAATTCCCAAACTGGGATGTGAGCAGGTTTAACAGTCACTGTTGGAGAGGAGTATCAGTCTCTTTAATGATCCCAAATGATGAAGATCTCAGTATTAATATTAAATGTTGCTGAAAAGAGGACACCTTGAGTGAGACAGAGAAGTTATGCTAAGACTTGAAAGACTATTACACAGCAAAATCACAAGGATGACTAACTTCAGCTCTTTATTAGCTATAGTATAAAGTCTCATTATATGATTTCCAGCTTTGGATAGCCGGAAACTTCTGAATCAAACTAAAGCTCCACAGCTTTTTTCTGAAATTTGAAAAAAACCTCACCTAAACGAACAAAACCACCTTCTCTCCATCCCCCAAAACCTCAGGGAAAAAAACCTCAAGTGGGCTCAAACTCCTAACCAAAAATAGTAAGCCTAATATATCTCAAGACCAAGATATTTGGGGGATAGATTGTAATAAAATAAGAATCTTTAAAAAAAAAATCCTAAAGAACCAAAAAAACAATCAACAAAAAAAACCCCCACACACACAAAAATCAAGAGTTCGTGGCTCACTAATCCGACAGACTAATGGAACAATTGTTTATCACACTGACAATTTGTGATTCATTAACATCAGACTGAAAAACATCCACTTTTAAAGACGTAATTTGCATGAATTAAAGAGAGAAATTTTAGCTAACACAAGGGGGTGTGGGAAAAGTCATCGGAAAACTCACCCATCTTGCCAGAGGGTACATGCTCATATTAAGCACCTGCAATCAGGCTAGAAATACTGAGGGGAGATAAACATAATTTTATCCTCACACTCCAAGCAAATTTATGGCTAAGTTATGAAATGCTGAATGTAATGAACACCAACAGACCCTACTCTGTAACATCTACTACGGGCACCCACAGGATTTCAGGATGGTGTAACGGCTTGTAAAATTGTCTTGCCCATTGAAAAGAGAAGTGTGTCTTGATGATAACCAGAAAAACAAAATAAAACCAGATAAAGTAACAAAGATGACACTTCCAAAAGAAGTCACAAGCCTCATCAAGTCACCACCCTCTGTAGTAGACATTTTCAGCCCAAGCCACAAGTCCTTCAGCTCTCTCCAGCAGTCCTGAAGACTTCTGGTGAACAGAGAACAGTCTGTTTTATCGACATAAAATAAAAGCTCGAATCCTCCGCTCCATGTTTCATAAAGAATCCAGATTCCTTTGAACTAATTGGAAAAGAAAAATAACTGTGTAACAGCCAACCTTCCACAGAATGCGATTCTGGCAACACATCTCCATCATGTCCTGAATAAAGAGAGAACTCTGCCATGGGCACTACCCCATACCCCAATTTGCCACATAGCAAAAGGAGATCTTGCAAATAAAAATGGAGGCAAAGAATCACTGCATACCTCAGCCTTTTCCTATGACCTTTGTCACAGAGCTGCCTGTATCATCCAGCAGCTGACTCACATTTTCTTTTGTCTTCATTTGCTGACAAAGTATCTATGGAAGTCCTTCTTGTTGCCCTATAATCCTTCGGGGTTTCAACTCTAGCTAAACTTTTATAGTGTGCCCTCTTGCCTGTCTGTATATTTCCGGAGTATCCCCTCTCTCCTTTCACTTTCTGCACATGGTCCCCTTTTCCATCTTTGAGCTCCATGAGAATTTCCCTGTTAAGCAAAGCTGGCGACCTGTTACAGAATCCCAGAATGGTGGGGGTGAGCAGGGCCCTGCAGAGCTCATCCAGCCCAAGCCCCTACTAAAGAAGGTTCCCCTCCATCAGGGGGCACAGGAACACGTCCAGGAGGGTTTGGAAACCTCCCAAGGAGCCTCCACACCCTCCCTGGGCAGCCTGGGCCAGGGCTCCCTCACCTCAACACCAAACAAGTTTCTCCTCCTGTGCCACTGGCACTTGCTGGGTTCCAGCTTGTGTCCATTACCCCTTGTCCTGGCACTGACCACCACACAACAAACACTGGTAGAAAGGCACAAATCAGTCTCTACTTCTCAGTTGGTAGGCCATTGTCAGTATCAGTGATGAGGATGTTGTGGGAGACAGTGTCAAAAGCCTGTCTGAAGTCAAGCCTGTCTGCTGCTTTCCCCTCATCTAGCCAGCCAGTTATAGCATCACAGAAGGCTATCAGGTTGTTCAAGTAGGATTTCCCCTTGGTGAATCCATGTTGACTGTCCCTGATATCCATGTTTTCCTTCATGTTTTTACAAATTACACTAAGGACAGGTTCAAGGAGTTTTGTATATTTTCATTAAGCGTGTATATTCTAATGCTTAGATCATTTGCAACCCTTTTCTTAGCACTACCTCCAGTTTTTAAGCATTCTTCTTCTTGCTTTTGATACCAAAAACAGCCACAGAACTTTGCAGACACACCAGTATTATATACAGATGGAATATGATTTGCCTATTCCTATCCAATTTTCCACTATTTATACAGTCAGGGGTAATTTGGCTGTTGAATCATACAGAAAAGCTCATAATGCCACTTAGCTCCTAAATATTTTCTAGATATTTCGCTGCTTCTCAGAATAGATTCCTGTGCCATTCCTAGAAAAACAGCTTTACATTTTTCCATAATAAAGTACCCAGCTTGCTCGTATACAACTTACTATGGAATACAGATTTACCCCTTATTTGCCATCTCCAATATTGATAGCTCCTGCCAGCCTTTAGAAATTACTATTTTAACACAAGTATTAAACATAAGGCCCAGAGGCAAAACCAACAGAATCCCATTAGAAACTATTCAGGTCAATGACAATAATTTTCTGCAATGCCTGTTTTGAAAACCAATCTAATGAGTGACATGTTGTTCTAGTCTCTTTTTAATGGTAAAATATCTCACTGTATCAAATCAATTATCTTCCAGAAGTTTATGTATATTACACTCAATTTCTTCCAAAAAATGTGTAAGCTCACTGATAGGACACAGTGACTTATCATGATAATGAACATGATGGATTTGTCTTTACTTCACCTTTAAAAAAAACAGACATGGAGCCACATACCCTGCAGGAATCCCATGTTAGCCAAGGCAGATGCGAAAAGGGATGTCGTGGTTTGGCCCAGCTAGCACAGCAGCACCACGACAGTCTCTCACTCAGTTCCCCCATTCACCTCCACCCTCCTTAGGATGGCGGACCCCAGCAAAATGGGAGTAAAAAGATAAGCAAGAGTGTTGTGGATTAAGACAAGGGCAGGGAGGGCTCGCTGCCAATTACGGTTCTGGGCAAAACAGACTCCAGTACTCGACTTAGAGAGGAAAGTAGGAAAGTTTATTCTACAAGAAACAGAACAGAATAAAAGCAAAACGGATGATGAGAAAATTACAAAACTCCCTCCCCTATTCCTCCTTTCTTCCTGGGCCCAGCTTACTGCTCCCAACATCCCCACAAGTTCTTCCTAATGTCCAGCTTAAACTTCTACTGGCAAAACTTGAGGCTGTTTTCTCTTATCCTGTCATTCATTACTGGAGAGATTGACCCCCAACTCACTACAACTCCATTTCAGATAGTTGCAGAGAGTGATGAAGTCTCCCCTGAGGCTCCTGTTGTCCAGGCTGAACTCCCCCAGGGCCCTCAGCCCCTCCCCAGCACACTTGTGCTCCAGCCCCTTCCCCAGCTCCGCTGCCCGGCTCTGGACACGCTGCGGCCCCTCAGTGTCCCTCTGGCAGTGAGGGGCCCAACACTGAACACAGCACTCGAGCTGCGGCCTCACCAGGGCCCAGCACAGGGGACGGCCACTGCCCTGGGCCTGCTGCCACACCACTGCTGATACAAGCCAGGGTGCCACTGGCCTTCTTGCCCACCTGGGCACGCTGCTGCCTCATCTTCAGCCGCTGACATCAATCCCCCAGGCCCTTTCCCTGTGAGCAGCTTTCCAGCCCCTCTGCTCCAGCCTGGAGCATTGCCTGGGGTTGCTGTGGCCCAAGGGCAGGACCCAGCCCTTGGCCTTGTTAAGCCTCATCCCATTGCCCTTGGACCATTGCTCCAGTCTGGCCAGGACCCTCCGAAGAGTCTTCTTGCCCTCGCACACACCTTCGTGTCATGTGCAAACTGACTGGGGCTGCCCTCGATCCCTCATCCAGATTGTTGATAAAGCTGTTAAACAGAACAGGCCCCAACATTGAGACCTACTCATTCTGGCATTAATGTTTATGATGTGCATTCCTTCTGGAGTCTAAGAGTAGAGATGGATTTTATCCTCTCAGGCATCAACAAACATCTTACAGTATTCCTCCTCCCCTGGAACTTATTTGTAATACAGCAGTGCTGAGAAACTCCATATAATCAAAAGAGCCATCAGAAATCTAGACAAGTCTATAGCACAATTTAAATAATAGTGAGGCAAGTTTAATGATAGACTGACCACAAAGGTGAATTATGCAAATAAAAGAGATACTAAGCAAATGAAGGAAATGAGATGCAGAGAAACCTTCAGATTTGCACAGACAGCTATTGTAAAGTCAATTTGTTTCAGCATTGATTATAGAACTGTCTGAAACTTGAAGAAGTAAAGGAGAGATTACTAATTTTAATTAGTGGACAATATTTGACTAAATTTGCTGAGAAAGCTGGTACATTAAGCAGACTTCCAAATCAGAATCATCCTCTAAAATAAGCTTGTTTTTTCTGCAACAGACATGTCAGTTTGATACAGGGTCTCAAACAC
Organism: Colius striatus; assembly: GCF_028858725.1. Taxonomy (NCBI): domain Eukaryota; kingdom Metazoa; phylum Chordata; class Aves; order Coliiformes; family Coliidae; genus Colius; species Colius striatus. The sequence goes on along the minus strand of NC_084760.1, from coordinate 46,041,739 downwards.
TTTTTCACCTAAGATTAAAAACTGACAGCACAGCTCCAGCATAAAACAACTCATTTAACAAAGCCTCTACTCACTCTCGATTAAATTTTGGTCTAGAGACAACAGTCTTGTCAACTAAGAGACCTGAACATCAAAGACTTAATTATTTACAATCCATACTACAGCAGTTTTAAAAGTCCCTGGTCGGGATTAGAGTGGCTGGATGCCAGACAACACAGAAAGACTTGTCTCATTCCCAACAAGCTCAGAAAAGATGAACTGTAAGAATACGTTAATCACATGCCTTTAAATCATTTATCTGTTTTACCCATTTTGCAGTAGAAGAGTACATAAGCAGGAGGTAAACAGAGAGGCAAAAGGGCAGAAAAAGGCACAAGCAGCAGCAGAAGCTCAAAGCACAAGAAGCTCAAAAGCAGCATCAAAGAGAGCCAGTCACCAAGAGCAGTAAGTGTTCAGGTCTAGACAGACAGAAGGAAAGATCTAGAACAACTCGTCCAACCCAACAGTTTCCAAAAAGTTTTGAAGCATTACTTCAAAAGCTGAAGATGGAATAAACTATGGAGATGCTCATATTACCTTATCGCCATTGCTGCTAATGGATTATCTGACAGTGGCAATTTCCACAAAATGTAGTGCTCCAAACTACACACCACAGTGAGTGCTCACAGCTTAGCTGGCATGGGGAAGGCACTGCTGCTCCTTTCCCCTTAGGCTATCCTCAAGGTAAAAAACGGTTGAATCGTGCCTTACAAGAGGTGTTTAGTCTTGTGAAAAGAGGGAAGTGTTGGAGGGCTGGGTGAGAAAACCAAGAATTTTAATCAGCAGCCAAAGGGGTCCTCAGCAGAAGGTTCCTGGCTTTGACTTTGTGAAGAAGGTTGCAGACATTCAGCATCTCAAACAAGCCTAACATTTTGAACAAAAACATTGTGTCTTTGACCGTGACAAGCATGGTCCTAGGCGTAACACAGTTACGGATGTTTGATGCAAACAATTATGTCTATATACATGGAATTGGGGCAAAAAGTTACACCATCGGTTTCTGAAAAGGGAATTTTGTTACCAAACAAGGGCACAGAGCCGGGGAAGAATTTGAAGCACAAGTCTGCTGAGGAGTGGTTGAGGGCCCTGCAGGTGTTCAGTCTGGAGAAGAGGAGGTTGAGGGGATACATGATCACTCTTGGCGCAGGGATGTCAGTCTCTGCTCCCAAGTGACAAGTGACGGGACAAGAGGAAATGGCCTCAAGTTGCATCAGGGGAGGTTTAGATTGGAGATGAGGAATCATTTCTTCCCCAAAGTGTTGTCCAGCCCTGCTACAGGCTGCCCAGGGCAGTGGTGGAGTCCCCATCTCTGGAGGGATTCCAAAACCATGTAGCATGGTTTAGTGGTGGCTGTGGCAGTGCTGGGGGAACAGTTGAACTCGAGGATCTTCAAGGTCTTTTCCAACCTAAATGACTCTGTGATTGTGTGGTATAACATACAAGTAACTTACATACCACATCCACACCCCTTAGTTAAATGACCTCTCTTTTCCTGATTTCTAATAGCTCTGCTTTATCACACTGACAATCTCTGAAACACAGCTAGCAATAATGAATTCAGTACCTACAACTTCCTGCTAGTGAAGAAAACAGGTGGCATCTTAGTCATCCAGTATGTATCAAAACTTGAATGTTTGATGACTGCCAAGAGCAGGTATTTCCAAAAGCTCAAATGCCAGTTATTTGGCTTTATACTGCTGCCTTTTTATTACAACATTTCAGTGTGTTCTTTATCACCACTACCAGGAGTGCCACAGATTGCTTTCATTTCTTAGCAGCATCAGTTTCCCAAGGCTTAGTTATCAAACACTAAAGAATTTACCTTCTCTTAAAACAAAGTAATTTATTGACTAAAATATAATTTCCCAACATTGATAAAGTAAGTATTTCTATCTAATAAAAGTTAAGTGAGGGTAAGTCCTTTATTTTTTTCATGAAATGCCACTAGCAGATACGTCACACGGAATTATGCTCCCTCCTGGTGTGTCACTTGGTGTTAGAAATCCAGGATAGGAACTTTATTCAAAATCGTATCCCTTCTGCAGCAAAAAAACCTCTAGAACTTACCAGTTTCCTCTCTTTCTTAATTTGTTTACCAAGTTGTAACCACAATGAATGGATCTGACATCCCAAGACAAAGCACAGCACGAGCAGCAGTGGCGGCAACAGTGATGTTAACACACTTCAGGCCTAATCAAAGTAGGGTTATTTGCATGGACTAATTAAACGCCCGGCTGTAACGACAAGGAGGTAATGATGTTGGCTACAGAGGGAAGGGGGTGGGAGCGTGGTTTGGTTTATTTTTATATCATTCACAGCTTTCAGAGAGCAACATCATGTCGAGGGCCTCTGGGCAAGGAAGCTGGAGCTTTGCTGGAGGGGTCTGCCGTTCACGACAGGGAGGACAGAGCCACGCACGAGAGCTGCCCTGCACTTACCATGCTGGGCTAATAAATGCACAATTATTTCGAAAGCCATAATCACTGCTTGTTCCCAGAGGACATCTGAAGCAGGCCTTGAAAGGTCTGTCTTAGCTCAGGAGGCAGAAAACAGGACACTTGAACTGAAAACCCTGACAAGACCTTCTAACACTGCAGGCTTGTTTTCTAAGCTCCCATCCATCAAGTCCAAGGCCAGAGCAACAGAGATAATGGGTTTTTTCAGCAACAAATTGTTAGCAAGCTGTAACTGAAAACACCAAAATGAATAAGCATAGGCCAGAGTGAAACATTTCAATAAAGAAAAAATCACGTATGTGAGGCTCTAACAGGAGCTGAGCTGTGACTCGTTTTTTACCCACCTCTGTCAAAACTAAAGGTTCAGGAGGACAAAAAAGGAAATCCAAGGCTAATATGGGCAAAAGAGTGCTTATCTCCTCCTCCCTTATGCTAGCTCTCTGTCTTTCTCAAACCTATACCCGTGGGCACAGCCAAATTACAGCCTTGGAGACCGAAGTCTTCATGTTTCTCCAAGAACGGAAGCAGTGACACGAGATACCAGTTTTCCTCCAAAAAGTCAAGAGATTTGAGGCTTTGAACTGCCTTCAGATGGCAACTGGAGTGCCACTGATCTGGTCTGGAAGTGGAACAATGGATCTGCAAGCCCCAGGAATACAAGAACATTGTCCTGGACAAGTCCAAGGTCTGTAAGCCCGATATCCCGTTCACCCACCACTGTTGCAGATGCTTGGACTCGAACAGGAGCAGGACAAGCTGCCATGGCATTTTCCTTGACTACTCTCACAGCTGCCAATTATTTCCTCTTCTGGGACTCCTGAGCCAGAGATGATGTCTTTAGTGGTAGTTTAGTTGTCTTCCAAGACTTAGCAGCTCTCACTGGGTATTGTTCCTATGAATGGGTTTAGTCACCTCTCAGCCTAACTACACACTGCACAAAGAAGTGTCTCCTTTATGTTTAATTCCCATCTCTGACAGCCCTAGTTCTTGTGGTGTAGGCAATAATCAACGTTTACCCCTTTTTTTGTATTCTCCATGCACCTCAGGATTTCACAGATCTCTATTATATCGCTCTCAAATATTTTTTTCCTTGGTTCCACGGTATCATTTTCTTTCTCTCCTCACTTATTTTTAAAAAGAACTGAACATAGGTTCAAGCTGTGAAGGCACTGCTGAATTAGGCGGCACCATAATGATATTTCCTCACATTGAGTTGATATATCAAGCATCAAGCCTGTGTTTCTCACAGTTACAGTAGATAACTTTAAAATCTTGTTTCTGAGTGGCATTAGGCAACCTGGAGATCATTGTTCTGTAGTAAAATAAGGGAAAAACTTTCTTACACACATCGCTTTAGATCTATACTAATTTTCACCTGCTCTTTCACCACTCATCAAGCATGGTCAAGATCATCCACCTATCCCTGCACAGATTCCTCTGAGACACCAGCAATGACTTTCCTCCATTGTGTAAATTGATCATTTATTCCGTCTCCTAATATCTTTCAACTATTTACACATGCAAAGCCGTCACTCTTATCCCCACAATCTTTAAAGAGGCTTTGGTGAAGGATCTCATTTTTGGAAAAACAGGGAAAGTTACACACATTTGTCAAATACTTCAAAGAAAATGGCAACATAGTTGTTTTGTTTAGACATTAACCCATTTCAAATAGCCAGAGGAAAGGAGTTCATCGGCTGTAGGATGACAACATGTCCTGTGGAAGCAAGAACCTCTCTATACTTCTTCTATATAAAGAGGGAATTGGTTTGGTTTTTTAGAAGCTATCCAAATCAAGACAATTGAGGTCCAACACATCAGCAACAAACCTTTTTTACAAGATGTATGAAAGAAGAAAATACATGAAGTGCTTGCAAAATGTCAACTCTCTAAGCCCAATGTATACTCAATGTATTGGATGAGAAGTGTATACACATTTTCCTTCATCATAAGCCAGGTACTTTAAATTTCAGACTAACATATGAGTCCCAGTAAAAAACCAACCTTCCATCTTATATGTGGAAGATGCAGCTAGTCCAACCACACTGATCATTCCGGCTTCGGTTTTCAGCAGTCAAGACAAGCAGATCAATGCACCACACATAGATGAAATGATAGATTGGTTGTCTGTGTACTCAACCAGCCATTCTAGAACTCCCATCCTTACTCCCAGGATGCTTGTACAGATTTGTTATCTTCTTTAATTACCACTAACAGCATTTGAAAATGACAACCAAAGAAAAGAAGCCACGAATGTCATCCTGAAACACTCAGAAAGGAAGACTCATAAATTGCAGATGACCAGAAGCTTGAAGGCACTATGAAGGTCTGGGATCACTACAAAAGCAAGTATGATTTCTTGTGCTAAACAACGCTCTTCTGCTATTTAAGAAAAGAAAATAGTTTACAAGTAATAACATACCCTCCTAGGCTACTGAAACCACACAGGTCTCTTCCGAAATGGAGAAAAGCCTCCTATGCATGAAGGTTATTGACTCTCAACAGCATTGTTTTCAAAACCATTTGTCAGTTTATGGTGCAGAAAAAAAGCCTGGAAAAAAACATGCTCAGCATAATGAGAGAAAACTGGAGACACTTTAGGCTAAGAAGTTTTAGAAAGAAACAAATGCAGTTACAATTTGGGAACTTCTGTCCAGTAATCCCAGACAACCACTGGAGTCCTACTCTTTGCTTCAAGCATCAGTTCTGTGCAGCATGGTGGGCATAACCCACAGAGTATTTCAAAGAGAGAAAAGCAGAAGGCTGGAGGCTGTTTGGTTAATATTTCATTTTGGTCAATTTTGCCTTTCTGCTATCTTTTCACCAAGCAATATAAAATCTAAAAAGTAGCAGCTCTTAGTCCCACTTCAGCTGTCCCTTATGTGGACTGCAGTACAATTTTATCTGACCTTTAGTTAAAATTCCACCTCTGCCAGGCAATCAATATCAGCTATTCTCACAGGACAGGTTTTAGTCTACATCCCTTTCTGCTCTTATCCAAGTGTACAGAAGCAGATAACACATCCCATGAACAACAAACCATGTCACCACATGATGGTGAAGTGCAAGCAGCTCATCAGTCTGATACATACTGCTAAACAAAGACTTCTATAAAACTTGCACAAGGAGGTGTCCAAGATTTGCCCTTGATTTCTCACATCTTTGCTGTGCAATTGAGTTCAGGGAAACTTGAAAGAACAACAATTCAAATGCCTGTTGCCAAATCAATATGAACAATGATTATATCATAATTATACAGACAGTTTGCCATGGAATAGTCAATATATAGTTATAGACACATGATAAAAAAGGATTTGGGAGAAAAAAATCCTTTTATCCAGAACTATGAAAGAAATGACACTGCAGTCTCTTTCATTAAATTTAAGCTGAAGTTCAAGCTTTTTTTGCTACAGTTGATGAGAGAGACTGCACTAAGTGAGATGTAATTGTATTTTAAAAGAAAAATCCAGTTCCAATTTCAGTTTTGATATTGACTCACTGTGGCCTAGGGAAAGTTGCATATTCTTAGTAACAACCACTTCCTAGCTGTTATTGAGGAAAATAACCACTTCTGCCACTGTGGTGCTGCTTATAGTTCCAATAACTCAACACCCTAAAAGCTATTGTTGCGTAAATACAGTGTCCAGTAAAGACTTTGCTTCGTAGTTTCTGCATCTATCTACTAAACAGAATTCATCTCATCCCCATCCAGCACTCTAATATGAACATTTAGCTTGAGGAAGGAAAACCAGCTTGATTGCTTCTTTGAGGAAATAAAGAAATTGTATCAATAAAATTATAAACAGAGCTAATAAAAAGCAGTCATCAGCCGAAACTGCCAGTGAAAACCTACGGTTTCACTAATCTTGTTCTCCCTCCAAAGCAACTCCCTCACCTATAAAGCTGTAATATCATTTATTGCAAAAAAAAAGTGCTAGAAAAACATACACGTGCTTGCTTTCTGCATGCTTGTAAAAGAAGGGCTTGGTGCAGTAGACTACAAGATGGTGCCATTGCCCCAGCATCATTTGCCATCCATCGTAGGTCTAATGCAGGTTCCAATAGCTACTGAACTTTAATACTGATTGAGCTCACGCCTTCAGAAAAGTATTTCAGCTCTTCACTGCTACAGTAGCTTTAAATTGCATCAGGCAGGAGCAAGTTCCTGCTAAGGAATGAAGTCAAATACTTCCTATCATGGCTACAATGCCCTGTGAATGGCACAACCTGGCTTACAAGGAGACCAATCCCAGAATAGTAGTGGTTGGCAGGGCCCTGCAGAGCTCAGCCAGTCCAATCCCCTGCTAACACAGGTTCCCTTCAATCAAGTGGCACAGGAATGCATCCAGGTGGGTTTGGAAACCTCCAGAAAGGAGACAGAAAAAGAGTACAGCCAAAGGTGATTGACTACCTGTGTCTTCCTTAGAGGTGGGCAAAAGAAAAGACCTGGAAAGGAGAATGGGACTAAGAACCAACACTGGAAGAGGTGCAAGTACCTTTCAAAAAGCTATGCTGCATCAAAAACTAGCATGAGCTTGAGGGCTCAGAAGTTGGAGGTTAAGAAGGAAACATCTGCCTGAATTTGAAATGAAGGCAAGACTCTTGGTGAGGTATCCAGCTCATGGATACAAACACCTACATTGACCTAAGGTTCTCATCTCCCATGCCTGGTCAACAGAGATGCAGACCCAGCACAGGTGCCAGGCTTCAGCATCAGTTGGATCCCCCTCTGGGCTCCGTCGACTACATCTCCACTGGCTGTAAAGCACACAGTTCACATAGAAACTTCTGAATTGAGCTGTCTTAACCTACAAGCTGAATCCACATCTCACCTCAGAGCTGTTAAAGGTAAATATACCAATCCACGCAAAGGTCCTGCAGCAAGACAAAAAAAACCCTGTAGGTAAATCATGTAATCCTAGGCCCAGACAGGGGGTGACCAAATTAAGGCTGCACAAACACCTCCAGCTCTGTCAGTTCCCAGCTTTTGGGTACTTGACTTTGCAAACTGATGGGCCACGAGGAAGCAGAGTCCCAGAGCACATTAACTGCAACATGTTGCAGAAAGATGTATTTCCAAAGCAAACAGCCTCTGCTTTGCCTATGTGAAACAGTCACAGGAAAACCACGTCTTGACATCCATAAAAATATGGAAATTAAGCCTTCCTTTTTTTTGCATGCCTACTGCAACCACCTTGTTACTAGAAAATGACTTTTCTTTCATATTAATTTAGCACCATTGAAAGGCGGCAGATCTCAGTTTACAATATCAATGAGGCAAGCACAGCACAGCTGAGGGAACTATAAACCACATCTCGCTATTTTACCAGCCCATTTTAATTTGGGGTGGAAAACAATCTCTGCTGAAAGCAGGCTAAAAAACAGTAGTGCAGGTCCTGTGTTAGCTCTCCAAGGTGTGGGAGTATCAGCCTAGTATTGCTTGCATCCTTAGAGCTCAATGCAATTGCTGATGTTTGATCTTCTGCCCACTTGGAAGATCAGAATACAGCAGCAACTAAGGCAACGCTGCTGTAATACACAGGATGGTGCAATGCTTTCTGTGTTAGGGAGGAAATGAACCCAGAAAGATTATTCAGTACAAGCCACAGCGCCTCTTTGTGACATTACATTTGGATCACCAGCACTATTTGAACTAGAACCATATAATTATCAGGCCAGGTTCATATTCATATTCATACAGGTGATGAAGCCATGAATAAACCTCCATCTCCAGTTACCAATCCCAGTTGACCACTCAGATCTCATCCTAGCATTAACATTTTACTGCAGGTCACCGGAGAACTTGTTACGCTTGCCAAATTACAGACGCACAGCAGTGAAGCAGCAAAAATGAGAAAAGTATTCCCTTTGGCAGGTGTTAGGCAGTAATTTGCTGAAAATGTAGAAAAAAGAAGGCACTGAAATTCATTATTTAGCTTTGACAATGTCATGACCGCTAAGGCCATCATCCTTCCCACCAGCATACGATAAAATACGGATCAACGGTGTTTATAAATATTGCTAAATTTGGTGTGGCACAAATTGCTGTGATGAATAAACACTACTACCTCATAAACCTTGGACAAAGACATGTTTAGGTCCAGCATCCACCTTCAAAAATGGAAAGTCACATAATAGCACATGTGCTGTTGAATGTGCACAGAAATATGTGGGTATTGGCTTCCTCGTGTCTATCTTCCTGCACCATCTACGTTCAGTCACAAACCTCAGTATTTTACATGCAGGAGAAAACGCTGAACAGGACAGATAACTGGATAGGCAATCACTTTCCGTAACTGCAGGAGGTAAAAAAGATGAACAGCTACCCGTGGCAAGATTAGGATCCGATGAAATGGCTTTCACTTATATACCGCAGTTAAAAAGTTGTATCATGCAGTAGAAAATAGGCAAATGCAAAAGCAACAGCATGACAACAAAGACCAGGCAGCTTTGGAGAAAATTTCCTCAAATTCCTCAAGCTGGAAAGATGTTATTCACGCTGAAGGAGTAAATACTCAGCAACAAGCTGGCTTTAATGGCTCCTGCACCATGAAAGAGTCACATCCAAAGGAAGGACAGAAGGATAGAAGGAAGGAAGACCTGCCTGCTTCTCCAGAATATTAGGAGCTAGTCTCCAAATCTCTGGGAACGAAAGGAAATTTAGGCAGAATCTCTGTTGTAAGTGATCTGGCACTAAAACAACAGCCAGTTATCTCCTGCCTGGCACAGAGGCACAGAAAAATCCTTGCCCAGATACCCTGAGGGATTTGACAGACAAGCTCTGATGGATGCAGCCACAGCAATTTGCAATGTTGCTGCCTCCTGCTATTCCTTTCCTTCTCTGCCAGAAGCTGCTGCCTGCACAGGAGGGGATGCAGAACCGGCTAAGTACCTCCACACCTCAGTTGCCCAAATTACTGCTAAAGCAGAAGCTTAAGTCGGCAATTACAGTGGTTTGTGCTGGAGCTGCTAGAGCTGCAAGAGCCTACCTGCCACAGTACCTACTCATTATGGCAAGTCAAGAGGTGAGATGTGACTATCAAATTCTGGCAATTTGTAGTAGGGTAATTTATCAGGCTGGGCTCCCTGCAGCCAAAGGAAGAGTGTATCTTCTTAAATCTCTATCTGTTCCAAATGACATTTGTTTGTCACAGGGTGAACACTGGCAGCTGAAGGGTGGACAACTATGTTTAGCTGCCTGTTTTGGATGGGGTAACCTCAAGCAGAGGGTCAAGGTAGATAAAAGGAGAACAGTAACCTCTTCTAGTGCTCCAGCATGAATCATTGGAGTTAGTGAATCAAAGCCCTCGGTTATTTTTTTTTGCTAGAGTCACAGTTAGTACTCAGAAAGCACAAAAATGCATTACTGGAACAAGCAACTATGTGTTAACTGAGCCATCTGAATTAGAGGAGCGCATCTTCTTTGCCTGTATTAACTGTATTAAAGCATGTTTGCTTAAACCTCTTTCCTTCAGATACACAGTCCACTAGAATCTCTCAGAAATGGGTACAGTGAGATACATACACAGAGGCAGCTGCAACAGGGTAATCCACTTGTTATCCCTCATAACTTCATCGTGGGTCTACGCCCTACAAGTCAAGCAGCCAGACTAAATCCTGGTAAGATTACAGCACCAGCAAGACCAGACCTACCTGCAGAAACCTACATCTTCTAACAAAACCCTGAAGTCTTATTTGGGAAATTTAAAACAGATTCCAACTTTATCATTAAAGGTTTATTCCTCACTATGGAAAAGCAAAATTAGGAGCTGTATTTCTTGTGAGGAAACTGCAGCTTCTATTAGAAAAACTACTGATATATGAGATCTAATGTGGCTATTTGAGAAAAGGATCTTTCCAGAAAATATATCATCTGATAACCACACAAACCACATTTTTCATGGGTTGCTCTGACCTGGCATGTTCAAGAAGAGTAATTTCCAGCTGTGTTTTAAAAGGCAGCATGAGCTCCACATATCAAACCAACTGCTGCTCGAACTGCCAGTGCTCAGGATTTTATTTCTTCCCAAGATAGGCTAAGATGTCTTAGACTGGACACACAATTAATCCAGTCCTAAGCAGGATTTTATATCTTAAACCTCTTTCAGCAAAGGCTCTAAAATAGCTGGATATATCTGCTTAGTTGGGAAATAAACATGAGCAGCAATGTGCCCTCACGGGCAAGAATGCCAATGGCATCCTGAGGGGCATGAAGAAGAGTGTGAGCAGCAGGTGGACGGAGGTTCTCCTCCCCCTCTCTTCTGCCCTGGTGAGACCTCATCTGGAGTTCTGTGTCCAGTTCTGGGCTTCCCAGCTCAAGAGAGACAGAGAACTGCTGGAGAAAGGCCAGTGCAGGGCTAACATGCTGATGGGGCATGCTGAGGGGACTGAAGCATCTTTCTTATGAGGAAATGCTGCAGGACCTGCAGCTGTTGAGCCTGGAGAAGACTGAGGGGGATCTCATTAACACTTACAAGTATTTAAAAGGTGTATGTCAAGAGGATGGGGTGACACTTTTTTTCTGTTGTCTCAAGTGACAGGACTAGGGGTAATGGGGAAAAAGCTGGAACACAAAGTTCTACTAAAACATAAGGAAAAACTACTTTCCTGTGTGGGTGAGGGAGCCCTGGCCCAGGCTGCTCAGGGAGGGTGTGGAGTCTCCTTCTTGGGAGGTTTCCAAACCCATCTGGATGCGTTCCTGTGCCCCCTGATCTAGAGGAACCTGCTTTAGCAGGGGCTTGGGCTGGAGGAGCTCCTACTCCCACCATTCTGTGATCCTGTGATATTGCTTGCCAAAAGATCAATACGGCTTCTAGGATACATAAAGGAAATTTCCTGGTGCTTAATGCAAACGTTTGTAGCAGCAGGAAGTTCAACAGCTCAGCAGAAGACACAGTTAATGGTGGAAACACAAAAGGACACTTGGCAAAAGCAATCGATGACAAGTCTAAGGAAAAGGCAGTTTCACGGTGTCAGCTGGTATTAGGAGCTGCAATTTCTCCAGCAGGAATCAAATGCAGCTGACAGCACTCAACATCTTCAAGACCTGGGCTTCAATGCATGACGGAAGCAGAAAATGAGCCTTTTCCTAGACTACTGACTTAGGAGTGGACGTAAAGCCAAAGCAGTCTTGGATTACAGACCTACTTTGGAAGTAGTGGTGATGTCTCTTCTGCATCTGAATATTGTCACATAAATATCAGATACCTGAACTTCAGAACAGGAGGTTATAGCCATTTTATCGCCTTCTCACTTTGCCATAAATAGTACAATTTCATAGAATAGAATCATAGAATCATAGAATGGTAGGGTTTGAAGGGACTTTAGGGATCATCTAGTCCAACCCCCTGCAGAAGCAGGGTCATCTAGATCAGGTCACATAGGAATATGTCCAGGTGGGTCTTGAAGACCTCCAAGGAAGGAGACTCCACACCCTCCCTGGGCAGCCTGTGCCAGGGCTCCCTCACCTGAACAGTGAAATAGTTTTTTCTTATGTTTAAGTGGAACTTCTTGTGTTCCAGCTTCATCCCATTACCCCTTGTCCTGTTGCTAGCTGCACACAGAAAAGAGGGATGGCCCAACCTCCTGACACCTACCCTTTAGATATTTATAAATGTTAATAAGATCACCCCTCAATCTCCTCTTCTCCAGACTCTTTCTGACCAGACTGAACATCAGACAACAGATTATGGGTTTTTTTAAATTACTTTCTCTGCATTTTTAAATACACTAAGAGAAGCCAGGCTTGATGTTACAGTCCAAGGAGCTGTATGGGTGCACAGCCTAGGGACCTTTCCGACACATGCCTTTCTCAAGACAGGCAAGTACTCCTTTGGCCTCATTCACTAATTAAAAGTCAGATCCTGGCTCAGAGAAGAGGTGCTCAGCCCTTGGAATGAAGTGGTGAGTCACAGCAGCAGTTAAATATGCCCAGCACCTCTAATGACTCACGGGTCAGGTGAGAGGAGCCAAATGATGCAGAGCAGCAGTTCTCATTTGCATGTGTATTTTACACCTTCTTGGTTCACTGTCCTCATGAAAGAGCAAACGCAGCCGCAGTCAACACTTCGGCTTGATGGGAACAAGTCCCAGAGAAAGATGGATTTTCCTGGGTACAAAGTGAAAAATCTGTCTTAGTGATTCTTCAGCAGTTAAGTACAATTCTCCTCCAAAAGAAGAGAAGCTTATCACCAAGTCCACAACCTTACTTGACAGGCATCCAGAAGTGCACTGAAATCTCCCAGGTGGTGTTCTCGGCAGAAAAAAAATGAAAACTTCTCAGTCTTGTTGCACACTTTCTACAACACAAAGATCCCTTCTAGCTCTGCAATTCTTTACTCCTTCCTTGTTTAACTCATTTCTCAGGCATATCAAAGCACCTCAAGCAAAGACTTCTGTCTGAATGGTCTAAAAAGTGTTTATTACCTCATTTGGGATCGATTACAGAAATATCAAACACCAGCAACACTTTCTCAGGGAAGTCATTTCCTTCCTCCACTTGTCACAGAGTCATTCTTCTTTGTTTATCTTCTCAAAAATCACACTTTTGGTTGGTGAGTTCATGTATGTAAATACAGTCACTTCTACACTCATGTCATATTCATGCATCCATAAAACCTAAAATCTTAACTCACTCCAGGTATAGTCATGCAAAAAGGATCTGATATCACTTTATAGATGGAGGTATAAGGGAGTTTTTCACAGTTAGCTGGTCTGTCTGGAAACAGTTTAAAGAAACAACAAAGCTCAGATGCTCTGAGCCATCCTGTGAAGATACTGCTCTTTGTACTCACTATAAAGGCAGGGCCTCACCACCCTCACAGCTTGGAAGAACTTCTTCCCAAGAGCTCATCTCAGTCTCCCCTCTGTCAGTTTACAGCCATTCCCCCTTGTCCTGTCCCTCTCGGCCTTTCTTGTCGGCCCTTTAGGGACTGGAGGCTGTTGGAAGGTCTCCCTGGAGCCTTCTCTTCTCCAGGCTGAACACCCCCAACTCTCTCAGTCTGTCTCCACAGCAGAGGGGCTCCAGCCCTCACATCATCTCTGTGGCCTCCTCTGGACTCCAGCAGCTCTGTGTCCTTGTGCTGTTGGTGCCCAGAGCTGGAGGCAGCACTGCAGGGGGCAATCCCTGGAGCAGAACACAGAGGCAGCACCCTTTCTCCCACCCTGCTGCGCACGCTGCTTTTTGATTTACCATAAGACTGTATCTGCAAGAAAGACAGAAACTAATTCAGAATATCAGGTGGAGTCCAACAGCCAACGTTGAAGACTTATTTCTTTATAAAACCCTGTAGTGCAGGTCCCTGGTGAGGAACAGCATACGCCTTCATGTCAGGCTACAGTTGTGCTGAATTGCTTGAAACTGCACAGAGTCACATCCTTTTTATCAGATTAACTGGGACCAGAAGCTGCAATGGGTTGATCAAGACAAAGTATTAGATGAAGAAAATTCAAAATTACTTCAAGAGGAGGATGCCAGATGGATGAGCCTTTCAGTCCTGCACAATTCAAACCAAACAGATCAGTGTATCACTATCACTGAAAAGACAGCATTGGACACAGAAGCATAGCTCAGACTGAGGACAAAGAAAGGACTGGACAAGAGGGGTAAAAACTGTTCACACTTAGGTGGACTGTAGCCTATACGGATAGATGCTTTCTGGCTGAATGTCTTTTTCCTCATTAGGGAATCACTGCACAAAATCTAAAGGTAAGTAATAAAAACTTCAAGGCTACTATAATCCCCTTGAAAGTAAGGGGTGAGAGACCAGATCCCAGGTTAATGCTGAATGCAGAGTCTGCAATATAAAACAAGTAAAATACTATCAGTAGTCCCTGCGTAGCATGGCCTCTGTTGATGGAAGTAGTGAGGGAGAAGAACCGAATCCTCGTGTAGAAAGGGAAATAAATTTAACCTTGAGTGTTTATTTCAAGTGTCATTGTTACCTCAAAGCAGTACTGCAGTGACACAGTACCAGAGCTAAATGGACGAAACACAAAAAGTAAAAGGTCTGATTCATCTTGAACCTAATTTTCTCACCCCCAGAATATTTAGGAAGTGCAATTTGAGTAACTCTCACGTACTTCCATATACTATTCATCACTTAAGATTAATTTTGCATTAAAAATACAAACCTTTATTTATCTGCTAGGGAAAAAACCCCACATTGTTAGTGTAGGTTTTCTCACATTGCTTGAGCTGTGCGCTTGCAAGGCAGCATGTAGACTTCAGAGACTTGGGTTTTGCACACACTTAAAATGCGTTTGGAACACAAAAAGTTCCACTTAAACATAAGAAAAAACTATTTCACTGTTCAGGTGAGGGAGCTCTGGCACAGGCTGACCAGGGAGGGTGTGGAGTCTCCTTCCCTGGAGGTCTTCAGGACCCGCCTGGACACGTTCCTATGCGACCTGATCTAGGGGGGTTGAACTAGATGATCTCTAAAGGTCCCTTCCAAGCCCTACCATTCTATGATTCTATGAAAATGACTTGGTTACACAGTCTGTGTGGTAAATAATTTCCTCAATCTGCAGAGTAAGGAAGAGGCTACTAAAAAAACTATTTCAGGT
Source organism: Colius striatus (assembly GCF_028858725.1). Lineage (NCBI taxonomy): Eukaryota > Metazoa > Chordata > Aves > Coliiformes > Coliidae > Colius > Colius striatus. The sequence goes on along the minus strand of NC_084760.1, from coordinate 46,026,677 downwards.
CCAATAAAATCAGCTAGACACCTGCAGCAGAAGAAAGATGGAATGACCACATCCTGAACCATCTGATGTCTGTATAAGCAGTAATTTAAACAGACAACCTGCAAACATCATCCTTCTTCCATAATGAGCTGTGTCCTTCACTGCTCACAACCAGGGCACTAGAGCAAAAGCAAAGCCATTCATTTCCCAGTTTGTTCATTATTTTATCTTGATAAAATCCACTTGGAAAGAGCAGCATAGCACTTTTTGTCTAGTCTTTGAACCACAAGAAAAAAAAAAGACCACCAGAAGTGTTTGCTGCCCTCCAGAGGGAAAATATGTGAAATGACAGCTTTAAAATACGAAGGTAGACAGGAAGCTAGGCAACGGCTAGACCTACTCAGCTTTAAAACTGCTTTATTTACTAGATGATAATGGCATCGAGGAAAATCCACTGCACTGAAAGACAACAAGGTAGCAATCTAAAACTGTCTGTAGGGATGCTTACCTAGTTTTAACGAATCCAAAATGTCAAATCTCTCATTTTCCTTCCCGGTTTTACACTGAGAAATGCACTGAAAAGTTATGTGTTTAATGACCCAAAGCACAGGTAAATAAATCAGCCTCTTGTTTTTCTGTTCATCAACTGGAAAGGGAGAAGAGCATCTCCCTGCCACACAGAAACACTACAAGGGTAACTGCATTTGAGATCGCAAGGGGCTTGGAGCTCCTGAGCACTGACGCTCTCGGGGGTGAGTCATCCCTTGTGGGAGCTGACGTCTGGCCACCCTCCAAGGCAGGATCAGTTCCCCTTCCCAGCTAAAGGAAACAAATCCCACGGCAATGTCATTCGTCACAACTCCAAATCAAGGTAATGAGGCAGAAAAGGTAGAAGTCCAGATGGAACACCAACAAATCAGAAGCAGCTCAGCATCTCCTACGTGAGAAAATAGATAAACTGTGGCTCTATCTTCTGCTGGTGCTCTGCAGCACACAAAGCAATGCTGCAAATCGAGCTATAAACAGTCCATGCCTAAACATGCATTTAGATAAATACTGCCTTCCAAAAAACAAATTTTAAAAAGGTTTGTCTTCAATATTTTCTGTTAAAGAACACTTTGAAACAATTACAGTAAGGAAATTCAAGATGCCTACCTGACAGCCTCTGCTACATTATTGGAAGTGTGACCTGATAAGGCATCGTGAAGGTTTCTTATGAAGTAATCTCTGTAGTCTTCAGGCAAGGCCATGAATGTTCCACCCATCACAATAAACTCTACTTTATCCACACTGTGGCCCAATTGCTTCAGCTGTGAAGTTGAAAGAGCCGGGGAAAAAATATCAGCCAGGGACCTCTCTAAAAGACTTCTCTGAAAACTTTAACATTCCTACAGTACATTTCCTTCTTTGGTTGTACTTTTTTTCTGAATTATAAACCATTAATACTTTTTTACACATTTCTTACAACTACCCCCTAACCCTAAAATATGATTTTTCTTCTGCAAGAACACAGTACAGGTATTAGGCCCAGAGTAATACGTTTTCATGACAAAGCAGAATTATTAAGAGCTTGGCATCTTGATGATACAGCTACACTGGTTCCCGTTGGAAGCCAGTTCAGTTTCCTCCCATCTGCCTCAATCCATGTATAACTAATTTTCCTTACAAGATGGTAGGAGAAAGAGACTACGCTGAATCCATGGAGCATTTTCCCATGCATTTGGAGACAGAAAATCAGTCAAAGTAGAAAAAGTTTGAGAAACTCTTCAGCTCTAATTCTCCATCAGAGACCTCTGAAAAAATCATTTGGCAAGAAAGCCACTATTTCAGTACTAAATTCTCCATGAAAGTAACTATCAAGAACTAGCAACTGTCACAAAAGCTCAGCACAATTTTGTTGTAATAGTGTCTGCTATCAGTCATCACATAAGACCTTGTGAGAGCTTAAAAACTTGTCATATCTAATGGATAGGTCTAAAAATGTTTTTTTATGTGGATCGAGTCAGTCTAATCTAGAATTATAGAATCATTACAAAACTGAGGTTGGAAAAGACCACTTAGTCCAGTTTCTCCTCTCAATGCAGCATCAGCTACAGCAGTTTGCTCAGCGCTGTGTCCAAACAGGCTTTATCTCACAGGATGGAGACTGCAGAGTCTCTGGGCAACCTGCTCCAGTGCTCGGTCACTCACAGTTAAAAATTGCTTCCTGATGTTCAGGTGGCATCTCTGATGTTTCAGTTTGTGCTGATTACATCCTGTCCTGTCACTGGGCACCCTGAGAAGAGTTTGGCTCTGTCTTTACAGTGTCTATACACATTGGAAAGATTCCCCTAAGGCTTCTCTTTGCCAGCCTAAACAGTCTTGGCTCCCTCAGGGACTCCTCAGATGTTCCAGTCCCTTCACTAACTTAGTGGTCGCTCGCTAGACTTGCTCCAGTATGTTCATGTCTGTCTTCTTCTGAGGAGCCCAGAACTGGACACAGACGGGACCTCACCACTGCTGAGACTAGAAGGACTCTCCTTTGACCTGCTGGCAACAGTCCTCCTAATGCAGCCAGAAGGCTGCTGGCCATCTACTTCAGCTCAAGGGCACAATGCTGCTCATGGTCAACCTGATGTCCACCAAGACCTCACGGTCCTTTTCAGTTGCTTTCCAGCTGATCAATTCCCCACATCTCCTGGTACTTGGGGTGGTTCCTCCCAAGAGGCAGGACTCAACATTTCCCTTTGTTGAGCTTCAAGGAGTTTCCTGCATGCCCATTTCTCCAGCCTGACCAGGTTCTCTCTGAATGGCAGCACAATATCCTGGTCTATCATCTACTCCTTCCAGTTCCGTATCACTTCCAATCTTGCTGACAGTGTGTCCTGTCCCAACACAGAGACTAAACGTTGTCAGCCCTGATACATCACCAAAGCCTGGTCTTCAGCTAGACTTGTGCTGCTAATCACAACCCTTTCAAGTCTACCAGTTCAGGCAATTAAAAGCATTCTCAACACATTCATCACAATCACAGTGCATTCCCTGGAAAAATGTTACCTGTTCCACTCTGTGTCTTGTCTGGAGATAAGGGTCATATCTAGCCCGAATGGCCCTCATGGATGTTGGCTAAAAAAAAACACAAAGAGATTCATTTTGTAAATATATTCTTTGTTGAAGGACACAATGAAAGAGAACAAAAGAAAACTTTAGCACTGAAAAGGATGCTGAAGTCTTCAAATTCTAACTGACCCTAAAGTCTTCAAACTCACAACCAAAGAAACCATCCAATTCTAAGTATGGATTCGGCTCCTCAAATTTTATAAAATTATAACAGAACACATTTTTGTCCTGAGATGGCAAAATGACTTTAAAAGAATGACCCAACTTTTCCAATTGCTTAGTGCATTACGATAGGATGGATGAAGAAACCCTGCAGCAAGCCACAAAAAATATTGTGAAAATCACAAACGCCTCTTTTTCTGCCCCACTGATTCTAGTTTCTCTTCACTTGCACAAGTCATCCAAAAAGCACCCTTCACAGCTCAGTCTAAACTTCAAATATTCTTTAAACTAAATATATTCTTTTAATTGAAATCCCTAAAAGCTTATGTTGTACACTATTAACTGATGCAAGCCTATTAAAAATCCCCTAAGATAAGGTTTTCAAGTACCTTGTGTATTTTGGATACATCTGGTATTTCCTATCTGTCATATTAAAAGCTCTAAAGTATAAGAACATGCTGTTCATACTGAACAAATGAATAAAACACACAGGAAATAGCATGAATGATGAAGCAATTACATATACACAGGATCTTCCTACTTTGTACTAACAGGGCAAGTTTCAAGCCATCGTGAAGTGGATAACAACAGACAAAACTCACAATAAAAGGATGCTTCATCACAGTTTGCCAAATAAACTCAGTTTGTATTTTACCTAATTTTTCTACTTTACATTTGTACTATAGCTCTGAGATGTTTTCTTAAAAGTAGTCACAATAATTTAGTCACAACAAGGTCTTCCACTATTAAGATTTCTCCAGTCAACAGGAGAGTACTGTTTTGGAAACAGAAATATTTAATGAGATGACATTGCAGATACAGAGATATAAAAGGGCATGGATGTAACTCCAGAGGCACCAAAAGATAAAGGATGGGCTTTTTTCCAGAGATACACCTTTGTAAGTCCCCAGGGTCCTGTCCACAGGTAGAGTGGACAGGACTGAAAGCAGGTTTAGTTAGGGCAGGATGATCAGAGCTGTATCCAGTCAGCGTTTGACTATAAGAACAGAGATCTCAAAACTTCTCTATATCTCTACTCAAGTTTTTGACAACTGTAATGTTAAAACACTTTCTTGCACTAAGTCACTGTTTTCCACATTCTAACTTGTGTTTACTGCCTCTCATCTTTACACTGGGCAGCTCTGAGGAGCTGAGTACAGCTCTGCCTTCGTTGTACCCTTCCCTTAAACCCATATTGAGCCACAAGTAAAACTCTATGTTCCTGATGGACTGTTTAGTTAGGAAAAAATTGACACAGATTGGTAAGTCCTGTAGCAATCACAGCTAGCATTCATTTCAACACAGTGCACGCAGCAGTGTCCCGTGGGAGACAGTAACATCACCTTCAATCGCTCTTACTCATTGCTTTCCACGGCTGGAAATTCAGAAAACAGCTGTTCCCAGACCAGCGAGTCTGGGGGTACAGCCGTGACACTGCACATGCCTTGCTCAGAATCACAGCCTGCTCACTCCTGCTCTACACTGTATTACACACGTAACACTAGAAACAGCAGCAAGGTGAGGAGGAAGAAACAACCGCTGCAAAAATTGAGAAGAATTTCCAGCCTTGTGGTTGAGCTGCTTTAGATCTCGAAGTTTATGAAGTCTGCTTTTTTCATTCTTGCAACACAAGTGAACTTGTAGAAATAAAGATCAGTTTAACCCCAGTTTAAAGAGAGTGCAAGCAATGCATCACGGCACACTAAAGTAATACCTCATATCCAGTGTAGGACTGTGTTGAATACTCAAAATCAGAATCAGGTCCACCTGGGCAGTACCTGTCAATATCAGACAGAACACAGGCATCAGGCTCCAACAGTTGCTAGTGATGGGGTACACAAGAGGGTGCAGACTGAGCAGACATTGCTTTAACTACCCTATCTCTCATCAGAAACATGGGGGAACATAAATTTGGCACAGCCTGACTGCAGCAACATGCCAACTGCTCTCCTGCACTGAGGAGTTTTCATGTAGGTAAAGATAAATCCACAAAAGGCTTTAGTAGCTGAAGGACTACAGTACCTTAATGCTGCAACATACCTTCTAGACTAAAGGTGGCTCATGACTGTTCAGCTCAGAGCAAGAGGTGAGTGAGGGTATTCCTGTGTTTCTGCATCACTTGATGCAAACATAGGTGCAGACCCAAAGGCAGGTGCTGGAGAGAGTGATTTTGTTATACCCAGTAGCACTGAGAAGAACTGAGCCTATGTGTGTTTATAAATGTTAAGTATGCAGTGCAAAAAAAAGCTCTTTCATTTAATACTAATGAGAATGGAATGTGAAAAGCCAGTCCAGACCTGCCAAATGACTACATTCACACAAAACAACACGGCAAGATTTACTAGAAGCTAGATGTACCATGAGTGTATTTCTGGAACATGGTGTTATTTTAGGGACCTGTCATACAATTTTGGAGTATTGTTATGCACTGATTATGAAATTTTAAGCAATTTTACAATTTAAATACTTTCCACCATTCTATCTAGAACATTGTCTCACTTGTTTGGTGTGGAAAGACATAAAACAGATGTTTCTTGCCCTCGTGGGCAAGAAGGCCAATGGCATTTTGGGATGCATTAAGAAGAGTGTAGCCAGCAGGTCGAGGGAGGTTCTGCTCCCCTCTGCCCTGGTGAGGCCTCATCTGGAGTCCTGTGTCCAGTTCTCGGCTCCCCAGCTCAAGAGGGACAGGGAAGTGCTGGAGAGAATCCAGCACAGGGCCACCAAGATGATCAGGTGAATGGAATACCTTCCTTATGAGGAAAGGCTGAAGGAACTGAGGCTGTTTAGTCTGGATAAGAGGAGACTGAGGGGGTATCTCAGTAACAAGTATCTAAAGGGTGGGTATCAGGAGATTGGGGCATCCCTTTTTTCTATGGTACCTAGCAACAGGACAAGGGGTAATGGGATGAAGCTGGAACACAAAAAGTTCCACTTAAACATAAGAAAAAAATATTTCACTGTTCAGGTGAGGGAGCCCTGGCACAGGCTGCCCAGGGAGAGTGTGGAGTCTCCTTCCTTGGAGGTCTTCAAGACCCGCCTGGACATGTTCCTATGCGACCTGATCTAGGTGACCCTGCTTCTGCAGGGGGGTTGGACTAGATGATCTCTAAAGGTCTCTTCCAATCCCTACCATTCTATGAAAACAGAGATATCATCCTGCTACACAACCTGCATTTCTCTTCTAGGAATTTTTATATCTCAATGGTGAGAATACTCATTTACATCTGTTTTCTGAGCTTAGGAATGTGCTGTTTAAGGAAATTAGCATTTGAAGACTATTTCAAAACAATACAGTCTGTCTGCTCTGGATAATTGTACAGCAGTTTGATGTGAAATATCAATTTCTGCATGTAGGGGTTTCTTTGAGGCTCTGATGCTGTGACACAGCAGGACAGACTTGCAGCTATCACAGCAGGACTGCCAGACAGGACAGGAATGCTGCATGGCAGATAGCAACAAAAAGGAATATCAACTTCTTCTGAACGGTCTTTAGCTTTCTTTTGAGGGCTGAGGGACTAATGACCAATCTAAAGCTACTCTGTGCTCAAAGATGACCTGAGACAGGAGGGCTGATGACCCCTTCCATTTCAGCTGCAGGTGTTGAGCCCGTCAGCAGCAAAGGTAACAGCAATCAGCATATCGTTATTGACGGTGCGGATCTCAAACACACAGACACCAAGACAATGTCATCTCTGTCAAATTGGACACATCTGGCTCACAGTATAATTGATTAGTTTCCTCACTGCCTGCCCTGCAAACTCAACCCAAGTCATCTGTCCCCATTATAAATTAATTACTAAATAGCCATGGCCAAATTAATTTGCTGGCAAAAGTTGTGCAATCCAGTTGAAGGCATTTCATAAACGTTAATTACCTGGAACATCTCAAACAGAATAGTTGCTCATGGAAAAAGCAAGAACAGAGCCAGCTCACTGTTAGGCAGCTGGTAGTGAAAGCCACTGCTGCTTCAGGAGCAACAAAGTGGGAAAGAGAAGCAATGTTTTGAAATAGATGAACTGACAGAGTTAGGAAAAAAAAAAAACAGATGAGATTTCAGGTGCACAGTCTCTTAAATCAAACAACGGTAACATACTTCACGATAAACTTGGGCTTCTCAATCCAAATAAAACTCAGAAGTTGTTCTCTTAACGCCACAAGGTCTTGGCAGATGAAAGCCTTCTCTTCCATCTGTGCTTTTGTCTCCTCCCAAAGCCAGGCAGAGACAGACCGGCACACTGAGCAAGTGTTTTGCAGTCATCACCTGCACCTCTTCAGGTGCACTTCCAAACTTTTTTGATTAAGCCTTGTTTCTTTTCTGTAACATCTCTGATCTGCTGGCATACCCACTTATACATACAACACACCTGTGCAGCTGAACAGGACAATACAATATGCATTTCAACATCACTATGTTCTCCTGGTATCTACTAGATATTGTGTATCTACTATAGTAGACAGGTGTGATCAAAGAAGGGCACCAGAGCTGGGGAAGGGGCTCACTCACTACAGCTCCCTGACAGGAGGTTGGAGTGAGGTGGAGGTCAGTCCCTTCTCCCCAGTAATGAATGATAGGACAAGAGGAAACAGCCTCAAGTCGCACCAGGGTGGGTTTAGATTGGAGCTGAGGAAGAACTTTTTCCCTGGGAGGGTTGTCAGCCCCTGTCCCAGGCTGCCCAGGGAGCTGGTGGAGTCCCCATCCCTGGAGCTATTGCAAAGCCGTGTAGCTGAGGTGCTGAGGAACATGGGTTAAAGGTGGTTGTGGCCGTACTGGAGGTACTCTTGGACTTGAGGATCCTGAAGGTCTTTTCCAAACTAAACAATTCCTTGTGATTCTGTGTAAGAAGGGTTTTGCCCCTGAAAGTAAAAGGTTTTGTCTTTGAATAAAATCTCCCAACAAGTAGCCTATTTTAGTATAATGTGAAGGTATCAGCAGTCTGCAGAAAGGATGTCTGTCACCAATACATTGCTACTGCAATACCAGATTTGTACATAAATACTAGAAAACAGTCCTCTTACATCATCTAAGCTGTCATACTTACACACATATGTTGCCTGTAAAGTTTATGTGTGGACACCTGTGCGGTTTGCACATCACAGCCACAACAGCAATCTGTAGGAAGCAAAATTAGAGCAGAGAAATTATAGTAATTGCTTCTCAAGTTACTAAAATAAAGTGCATCTTGGAAGGCTACATATACATGTACATCTGTGAGAGACTATTTAAAGATGTTTCCTGCTTAGTCGGTTGCCTAGAATAGCTCTGTGTTAACCCTTGAAGAAGATAACAAATAGACTGAGAAACAGTAATCCTATTATTTAATATTTTCCCAGTTCAGAATAAACTTACAGTCTATTATAAAGAACCAGGTGTCTTATACCAAAACTTTGCTAAAAGGAAGCACATAGACATTCAGATATTCACTAGGACATACCTAACACATACCTAAACCAGTGCAAGGGCAAGATTGCCACCAAACACTACCTGGAAGAAGAAAACGGGGGAGAGATGGAGACAATCAAAGAAGATATAAACCAAAGATAATAAGTCGTCTCCTCCCTCCACCTAACTGAGCCAAGCCTTTTTCTCCCCATCTGATCTCACAACTGCTTTTCATCCAACAAGTGCCAGTGTAAGGTCAGGTGCTAATCTCCTTTGTAAAACGGATCAGAGGGAAGAATAGACACATACATTTTCTAGAGGCCACTAATGTGAGGAACACAACTCGGAACACCTAATTTCCAGGTGTCAGAAATCTGCTTGCAGTAAGAGTTTAAAGAAACATTCTATTGCCATAAAGAAGAAATCAAAGAAATGAAGTGGTTTTGGGCAGGGGAGTTGCTGTTAAGAGTTTTTTAGGTAAGTGAGGGCTTTAAAGTTACAAACACTGAACACTTCCTGGTTTTTGGTTTCCATTTTGTTGGGGTGTTTTTTTAGATTGGCTTTAGGCATGCTATACATACAGTAGGGAAGCTTAAAACCACACAGATTAATGTTAGCCATATCTCTATTACTGCTCTTAGTCTAAACTACCTTTCAAATGAATAGGTTAAACACTAACATTTTCCCTTTGTTCACTGAGAGAGCCTGCAGATCAAGCTGCACTGTTTCTACAGCAACTAAAACACAAGACATGCTGCTGTGAAACAAAATCTCCACATGTCCTCTTTCTCTTAGGTGAAACTGCTTTAGCAGAGTGGTTGGACTAGATCATCTCTAGAGGTCCCTTCCAACCCCTACCATTCTATGATCCCACAATTCTCCCATATCCTTTGAAACAAATAGGTGTGTGGGCACAATACCCCAAAAAAGGCAACCTGGAAACTAGCAGTGCAGACACTGAATCTATATTAAAGCTTCTGGAAAGTCAATATCTTGGTTTGGAAAACAAATAAATATCATTTATTGATGAGAGCAGGGGAAGATGGTGGATGGCAGTGAATGGAAAGAATCACAGAATGGCAAGGAAGGGCCCTGCAGAGCTCATTCAGCCCAAGCCCCTGGTCAAGCAGGTTCCCCTCCATCAGGGGGCACAGGAACGTGTCCAGGAGGATTTGGGAACCTCCGGAGAAGGAGCCTCCACACCCTCCCTGGGCAGCCTGGGCCAGGGCTCCCTCACCTCGGCACCAAACAAGTTTCTCCTCCTGTGCCAGTGGCACCTGCTGGGTTCCAGCTTAGGCATGAGCTTACCCCACTTGCAGTCCTTATAGGCTTGGCCTTCAGCTTTGGCACGAGCACCTTCCGGTGCTGCGGTGGAACAGCAGCGATGATGTCAACCAAACGTGGCTGTGCGGACAGTCCGTACTTGGCCGATGTCTTGGTTTTCAGTCTGAAAGCAGAAATACCTCAAATTAACAATTCCCTTCTGACTTGCAGACCCATATTCTACAGCAATGCTGTTGCATTGCTGCTTAGTTAGATGGTAATCTAGGTAGGCTCTCACAATTCCCCTTTGCAGGTAACTCAATTAAAAGACCATACAGTAATTACTTGTAACAGCTGCCTGGTGTCCAGAGCTGGGCAGCAGAGCTGGGGAAGGGGTTGGAGCACAAGTCTGCTGCACAGGGGCTGAGGGCCTTGGGAGTGTTCAGACTGGACAAGAGGAGGCTGAGGGGAGACATGAGCACTCTCTGCAACTCTCTGACAGGACACTGTAGTGAGCAGGGCGGAGAGAGCGGGGCAGGGGGGGCAGTCTCTTCTCCCAAGTAACAAGACAAGAGAAAACAGCCTCAAGTTGCACCAGAGGAGGTTTAGATTGAGAGAAGGGACAATTTCTTCCCCAAAGGGTCATCCAGCCCTGGCCCAGGCTGCCCATGGAGGCGGTGGAGTCCTCATATCTGGAGGGATTCCAAAGCCACGTAGCTCTGGCTGAGGGACATGGGTTGGTGGTTTTAGTGGTGGGGGAACGGTTGGACTCAAGGACCTTAAAGGTCTTTTCAAAAGAAATGACTCTGTGATTCTATGAAAATAATATGTAAAGAAAGCTGATAAGCAACAATTGCTTTTTTTTTCTTTAGTTCCTATATATTTTTCTTCCAAGTTGGGTTTCATCAAAACATTGTGAAGGCTGCAACACTCTGGCTTATGTGTTTTCAGAGATTTAACTCTTTTGTGTGATTAAACCCTACACACAGTGACTCTAGTCAAGTTCATCTCTAAGACATTTGTGTCATTTACTTCCAGCATCAGAAAATAATTCACAATTTTATCACACAAATGAAATGCAGTGGGACAAATGCAGCTTTTAGTACACCACATATGTAAAGAAGAACGAACCTTATCTAAACAACTTCATTTAAAACACATTACTATGGATATTTAGATTAAACTTTAGCCCTGCATTAATCTCTCCTCTCCCTGATGGAACTAAATTGAAGGTTACTAAAGTATGAACACAGTTCGATAAACAAAAAGGCAACGACAAGTTTCTGAAGAGTTTTTCATCATCAACACAATCCATTTTGTACTCTGAGCGTTGCCAATGAAGCAGCAAATCACCACAGAATTTACAAACCATAGTGTCCTTATGATCAGATAACAGTATGAGAAATTAGAGCAGCCTGTGAAAATAAAACACTTCAAAATAAAACCTGAAGGCAGTAGATTGTAGAGGACACATTCACCACTGGTGGATCAGCTCTTCAGTCTCATCCCAGAGTGACTTACTTGTTCAGGTTCACATCTTTTCCCTGCTCATGAGCCTCAATTAATTGTTTTATGATGTCTGCTATTGTCATCATCATCAGCTCTGCATGGCTGAGGTCTCCTGAAATAAGAACAAAACAAGCCACATGTGTAATCAGCACTTTCTAACCGTTTGTGACAACCAAGGGTCACCTGCTCCATGGTTCCTTTCCAATATTTCCTACAACTGCTGCCTACAGAGCAAATTTTGCTGCTGCACTATCAGTCTTGGTTTGTGGTGTTCCCTGAACAACTGACAGCTACAGCCTCGTACTGTTGGGTTTTGTTCAATTTCTAGGCCAAACTCTGTCTTCTTACGTCAGAGCAATCTACACAACAGCCAGAACCAAAAAGGCAATGGAAGTTCAAGATGATGAGTAGAATAGTCTGGTGTCAGCAGAGGTGAGAAATGAATCACATTGGTGCCAAGGATGAGAGAGTAAACTGCACCAGGCAATGCTAGCAGGGCCTTAAATCTTCACAGCTATGCCTCACAAATCCACCCCACACTGCAACAAGGGTCTGCATGGTACAGACTGTATATATTGCTCACATTTCTTCCATACTATCATTAGAAAAAGAGGTACATGGGATAATAAAATATACACATCAAACTTGTAAGAAAACCCATCAGTGGGGACACAGCTGGGTGCACAACTGCACTAAGAGGCTTTTGTTGGTGCCAGCAGCCATCCAGGACAAGCATTGCAACAATGCTCCCATCTGGTCTCTCTCTCTCTGTAGGTAGTGTTATGGGACAGACCAGGCCTCTGCTAGCTTGTATCTTTCCCCCAGCTTTATTCTGGTCTGCCATGAGGGAAAAGCCCAGCAATACTACAAACATACTGCTCCCAGAACCCTCTTCTGCATCTGACAGTCAGGGCAGCTGTCAACTCCTTAGCGGCCACAGAAGTTGTAAAGGACTCTGCCTCACAGGGACAGACAAATTCAACACCAGGGAGAGAAAATAGGTGTCTTGCAGAAAGGTGCCAAGTCCCTCTAACTCTCAAGCCTCCTCAGGGCTGGTCCTTCACCAGCCTCCAGAAAAATATGGATGGGGCAGGATCAGGTTTTGCCTCGTTTTTCTACTCCACAGACAGGTACAACATCAGATGAGGGGGAGAAGCCCTGGCACCCCACAGCTCCCGCTCCCACAGGGGTGAGGGAAGCATGAAGAACCCTGTCCCACAGTCCCCCTGGCATGCCCAAACACAAAGCAAAGCATTGTTCCCCGTCACCCCGGTACCTTTACAGGACACTACGATCCCCCTTCACCTCCACTATCTTTCCCCGGGCACTGAGAACCCCCCCCACAGTCTCAGCACTTTCCCTCAGGCACGGCCATCCCCTCTACAGCCCCAGCACGTTCCCCAGGCGCTGCCATCCCCCCACACGGGCCGTACCTCTCCTCTTCTGCTTCATGGTAGCGGTTCCTTCTCACCCTCTCTCCCCACGGACCAAGGCCCGGGCCGCCTGCCGTAACGCGAAACCGACACGCGCCGTCGTGAAAGCCTCCAGGCACGCTGCCGGAAAGCGCGGCGAGGCTTGCGCGCTCGGTGCTGCGCATGCGCCGCTCGCAACCGCGTGCGGCCGGCGCTAGAGGGTGGCAAAGGGCCGGCGGAGGGGAGAGTGCGGCGGGTCGCTCGGCCAAAGGAGCGCGGTTCTCGTCCCGCAGTCCCTGTCCCGCTGGCGCCATGAGGCCGGAGGCAGGCGGCTCTGACAGCAGCCCCCGCGCCTCCCAAGAAGAAGTTTTCTCTTCAGAGCGGTATGTAGCAGCACGATGGGCATTAAGTTTTAAGGACAAAAGTGTAAACTGGTTGTTAGGTGGAACTTTTTCAAGGCTTGGAGTTGGTTGCCCACAGCGACTCTGCCATGTTTGGAGGATTTGAAGACCCACATAGATAAAATCCTGAGCAACCTGGGCTGATCTCAGGGCAGACTGTGCTTAGAGCAGGACTCTTCTGACGCAGGACTCTTCTTCCCTTCCAAATCCAGTTCTCCAATGGTCCTATGAAATGAGCTCAACTCATAGAATCCCAGAATGATGGAGGTTGTCAGAGCTCTGCAGAGTACATCCAGCCCAAGCACCTGCTCAAGCAGGTTCCCCTCGATCAAGGGGCACAGGAACATGTTCAGGCTGCTTTGGAAACCTCCCGAGAAGGAGCCTCCACACCCTCCCTGGGCAGCCTGGGCCAGGGCTCCCTCACCTCAACAGCAAACAAGTTTCTCCTCCTGTGCCAGTGGCACTTCCTGGGTTCCAGCGTGTGCTTATTACACCCTGTACTATCACTGAATGCTACAGAGCAAACACTGGCCCTATCCTGACACCTACCCCTTAGGTACTTTTAAGTATTTATAAAATTGCTCTCTCAGCCTTCTCTTCTCCAGGCTGAACAGCCCCAGGTCCCGCAGCCTTTCCTCCTCACACAGCTGTTCCAGTCCCCTCAGCATCTTGGTAGCCCTGCACTGGCCTCTCTCCAGCAGTTCCCTGTCTCTCTGGAACTGAGGAGCTCAGAACTGGACACAGGACTCCAAATGAGGCCTCAGCAGAGCAGAGGGAGAGGAAGATAACCTCCCTCCACCTGCAGCCCACACTGTCTTCAAGCCCCCCAGGATGCCACTGGCCTTCTTGCCCACGAGGGCACATTGCTGCTCATGTTCATTTGCTGCCCACCAGCACTCCCAGGTCCCTCTCTGCAGAGCTGCTCTCCAGCAGGTCACCCCCAGCCTGTCCTGGTGCAGGTGTTGTTCCTCCCCATGTGCAGGACTCTGCACTTGCCCTTGCTGAACCTCAGAGGTTCCTCTCTGCCGCACTCTCAAGATCTTTCCATGAATTTCCAGCGACTTCTACAGCCCACATGAGCTTCAACACCTGCAATTTCTCAAGGCAGGGAATTGCACCGCTGAATTACATCTGTACTGTGTACTGTTGTTCATTTATCACTGTTAGCTAGAGCCTTGTTGGTGCCACTAGCTCCTACTTCTCCTTGTGGGTGGCAACCTGGTCAACCAGTAGAATCTGGTGGATATCTTTGTGATTAATGTGAACTTATCAGTGAGCAACAAGGGAGAGGCTGCCTATATGAGAAAACAGACCTGTAGAGGAGGAGAGAACAGGCAGCAAGAAAAAACAGGCCACCAAAAGAAAAAAAATACTAAGTGACAAAAATATTGGCAATGGCCAAGTGACCTGCTCTTGTGTTTCTCGGTGGCTAAAACCCTTCATTTGAAAACTTATAGATCTGAGGGCAGGACTTAAGATCACACTTATGACCAGTGTGTGCCTTGGCACTGAAGGTCAGTGGAGGGAGGGAGGAGGGGATGTGGAAGGAGCAGCAGGTCAGTTAGCTCTTCCCACTGTGCAGGTTGGTTTCTAAAGCCACTGCAGCCTGCTCTGGCAGGAAGCTTGTATGAAGATATATGTGTCTGTGCATGTGTTGCAAGACCATCCTGCCTCCCCCACCTTGCTCTCCCCCACCTTGCTGGGTGGGTTTGGCAGCATACATGAATTGAGATCCCGAGTTGAAAATATGGTTTAGACTGTCTTCCCATTGCTACCTCTCTCTTCCCTTCAGGGCTTTTTGAAGAGCTGCATTCAGTTTCTTTCCTACAGGATGTGCTGGGAGTGCCTTGCAATGTTTGGACCCGCCTCTACCTGTGATTTTACCTCCCCAAGGGTCTCCCAAACATCCTGTTCCAACCAGCAATTTATCCATGGCTTGGAAGGTGGTTGTATTCAGGATAGAGGCTGCAAAAACAGTTACAAAGCATCTATCCTGATATGCACTTTCTGCCATCATCTTTCTTAAACTCATTGCCTCAGCTGCTGTGCCACAAGAGGGTTTGTTTGGAGGGTTGTATGTCTGCCATGTCCTGCTTTGGGCTGGCTAGGGATGAAAGCAATTCCTTCCCCTGAATGATTTTTGGTGGTGCATGTACTACACAGCATCCATCTGGAGAATGTCTTTGTGTGTCGCTGGAGACGGAACAGAATCACAGAATCCCCAAATGGTGGGGGTTGGCAGGGTCCTGCAGAGCTCATCCAGCCCAAGCCCCTGCTCAAGTAGGTTCCCCTCCATCAGGGGGCACAGGAACACGTCCAGGTGGGTTTGGGAACCTCCAGAGAAGGAGCCTCCACACCCTCCCTGGGCAGCCTGGGCCAGGGCTCCCTCACCTCAACACCAAACAAGTTTCTCCTCCTGTGCCAGTGGTACTTGCTGGGTTCCAGCTTGTGCCCATTACCCCTTGTCCTGGCACTGGCCACCACATAACAAACACTGGCCCCATTCTCTCCACATCCTCCCTTTAGGGAGTTCTCAACATTGATGATGTCTCCCCTCAACTTTCTCCTTCTCTAAGCTGAACAGCCCCAGGTCCCGCAGCCTTTCCCACAGAACACGGCGGGTGGGATGCCTGTGCCAGACACAGGATACTGAGATCAGTCTAAGGGCATGCCAGCACAGAATCACAGAATCAGTTTGGTTGGAAAGACCTTTAAATTCCTTGAGTCCAACCCTTCACCTCACACTGCCAAGCTCACCACTAGACAGTATCCCTCAGCACCTCATCTATGCATCTTTTCAATATCTCCAGTGACAAGGTGACTGGTTTTTAACTGATTCCATACCCCCCTCCCTCCCCTTAATCTGCACCCTGCTAAACACAACCCTGTACAACATGTAACTGCCTCCTCCTCTCCTCGGCTTTTCCCTACATAAGCTGAGCTGCGTTCTCCATTTGTTATCAGCTTCATCCACCTATTACAGCAACTTTTTATCTTGCATTTAGCTCCCATCATTAGTTGATTTTTCTCTGCCACATGGTCTCCATGCTCTTTGGTCCTTTCATCTACTGTAACCCCAACACTGGTGCTGAGGCTTCATTCTCTGAATGCGCCTACTTCCTTGGCAACTGCTCACATCTCCCATCTCACCACCCAAGTTGGATGTTTCCAAAAATCCTCAAGTCGTAATCCATCTGTGCTCCCACCTGCAGCTCCCATCAACTTCAGCTACACATATTCCTTTTCCAAACTTTCTGTTTCTTTTACTCTGAAGAGCAATAATTAGGAAAACCTCGTTTTGGCTCCCAAGCCAAACTACAGCACCAAACTGCCATTGCTCCCGGCAAGGAACACCGGGTAAATGCAGGTGGAGTTTTGGGCAGAAAGGGATGGTAAGGCTTGGGTAAGAAGGTGGATGGCGTGTTTGGGGTTGTTCCCCACATCTGAGTGGGGCTGTAGCCTCAGGCTCACATTCTAGTCTTGCTTGTACTGGCGAAATTCAGATGCAGCACTGCTGATTCATGGGCCTCTGGGGTTTAAAAGGTACTTTCAGTTCTTTAATCAAAAGGCTGTGGGTAATGTGCAGGATCTGGAAATGCCGAATAGTGCAGGGAAATGCGCATCTACAAGAAAGAGGAAAGGCAGAACAACATTCCTCTGTGCTCCTTTGGCAACTTCTTAGCTGTTATCTGGAAGTGCACTACAAAGGAGGGTAAATAACATCTGCCTCTGCAGATCAGCAGCCTGGGGCACAGGCTCCCCAGAGACCAACCAGCAGCTCAGTGGCAGAGGCCAAGTGATGGAGACTCT
Source organism: Colius striatus (assembly GCF_028858725.1). Lineage (NCBI taxonomy): Eukaryota > Metazoa > Chordata > Aves > Coliiformes > Coliidae > Colius > Colius striatus. Next base: position 46,009,662 of record NC_084760.1, on the reverse strand, counting down.
ATCTCTGTATCTTTCCTCTCCCTTTCAGATTATGAGCCATTTTGCAACCTCAGGAATGACTGTAAATGATGTTGGGAGCACACAATGGTTTTATTCTACTAACATAATCATTAGGAGTTACATCAAGGCATTATGTAGGTCCACTGGTCAAGGATAGATTACTGATCTTGGTGCATTCCTGGACATTACTGTTAGCTATTTGACAGCATCATAAACACAAAAAACTTTAAAAATCAGAGAAGGTCTAAGCCTTCAAAGGTATAGTGAGCACTTAATATGTGTGATTTGCTGCAGCAAAGGCACAGTGCCTTTGGTAATGCCTGAGCACTCAGCTCCAAGACCAGTCCAATGCTGTGAACCTGATGTTTCCAGCAAGTGCGCTCATTGATGAGAAAAGAAAAACTGCTGCTGCAGACTTACACCATTTCCTCACATAGCCATCTGTTGTTTGTACTGTGGGCCTAGTGCTGAACTGCTGCCTAATGAGGACCAAAAGAGAAGCTGGAATGACAGTTTGGACATAAAAAGCCAAGAAGCTGTTTCCTAGAGGAAAAGGCTTCTGAGGAGAGATTTGCAATAACAGGGAATGATGACGATCAAGTGTTATGGATGAGATTTACCCCACCTCACTTTAAATGCTCAAAAGTTCACTTTCTTAATAAAAATTAGTCAATCTGATCTCTTGCATAATCAACAGATCCTAAGATATATGAGATATATATGATATATTGCCATCAGCAAGTTCCTGTTTCAGCTGAGAGGTGACCAGCTTAGAATCACAGAATCATAGATTCATTTTGGTTGTAAAAGACCTTTAAGATCAAGTCCAACCCCTCCCCTCACAGTGCCAAGCCCACCACTAACCCATGTCCCTCAGCACCTCAGCTACACGGCTTTGCAATAGCAAATGGGCAGCCTTGGAGAGGGGCTGACAACCCTCTCAGGGAAAAAGTTCTTCCTCAGCTCCAATCTAAACCTCCCCTGGGGCAACTTGAGGCCGTTCCTTCTTGTCCTGTCATTCATTACTTGGGAAAAGAGAGTGACCGTCACTTTGTGGATATGGTTTAGTTTAGTGATGGGCTTGGCAGTGAGAGGCTAGTGTTTGGACTCATTGATCTTAAAGGTCTTTTCCAACCGTAACGATTATATGATTCTATTCCATGATTCTCTGCCACCTCCTGTCAGAGAGTTGTAGAAAGAGATCTCCCCTCAGGCTCCTCTTCTCCAGGCTGAACACCCCCAGGGCCCTCAGCCCCTCCCCAGCACACTTGTGCTCCAGCCCCTTCCCCAGCTCCGCTGCCCGGCTCTGGACACGCTGCGGCCCCTCAGTGTCCCTCTGGCAGTGAGGGGCCCAACACTGAACACAGCACTCGAGCTGCGGCCTCACCAGGGCCCAGCACAGGGGACGGACACTGCCCTGGGCCTGCTGCCACACCACTGCTGATACAAGCCAGGGTGCCACTGGCCTTCTTGCCCACCTGGGCACACTGTTGGCTCATCTGCTGATGTCCCCAAGATTCTTCCCCTGCAGGCAGCTTTCCAGCCCCTCTGCCCCAGCCTGGTGCGTTGCCTGGGGTTGTTGTGGCCCAAGGGCAGGAGCTGGCCCTTGGCCTTGTTAAACCTCATCCCATCACGCCAGTCTGGCCAGGGCCCTCTGAAGAGCCTTCCTGCCCTCACACACACCTATGCTCCTGCACAGCTTTGTGCCACCTGCAAAGTGGCTGTGGGTGCTCTCAGTCCCTCACCCAGATCATTGATAAAGCTGTTAAACAAAACAGGCCCCAGCACTGAGCCCTGGGGAACACCACTGGTGATCAGCCAACAACTGGATTTAACCCCATTTTCCACCACTGTTTGTGACTGGCCATCAGCCAGGTTTCCACCCAACAGAGCGTATGTTCATCCAAACCATGGGCAGCCAATTTCTCCAAGAGGATGCTGTGGGAGAACAGAGCTTCAGAGTTCACTAAAGTTCAGCTTTAGAGTTCATGAGCTATTAGGCTGTCCTGTCAGTTTGACATGAACTCCCCTCTCCAACTAATCCAGGGCAACTAGAAAAATGAAGGAAACAAAGTCTGGGAGTGGGACATATACTGAATTACCTACTCATTGATGTGGAGCTGGAATTCACAGAGCGCTATACCAAATACCCCAAAGGGCAGAGCCTCCTGCTCAATGCTCAGTCTTCAGGTAAGATCCATGGTGTGGCACGTCTGGTGCCTGGTCTTGACAATGACCAATGTCTCTCCTGCCAAAAAACTTGAAACCCTCAAGTGACACAGTGCAGAATAATCTCAGAGAACAGAAGTCTTCTTCTAATCCCTGTCGATCAGTAGTTGGCATGTTCTCTGAAACATGATTTCTAGTCTATAAATGTTGAGAATTCATGGATGTACTGTGACTCTTCCTAAAATGTGGAAAGGTTCGATTTTATCCCAGCTCTCTCACACTGGGATACGATAAGGGATATTATCATATGTTACGGTTACAGTTGCTGTGCATTCAGACCCTTTATCCTGAAAAACTGCTATTCATTATATTTACAAGGTATTTCCTTAATTTTGGAAAAGTCAAGTAAGAGCACATGATTTCTATTCTCTTCAATAATCAGACTAGTGCCAGCTCCCCACACAGAGCCACACACAATGCTGTAATCCAGAGTGTGGGACTTGATTTCCTTCTTACTAACATGACTGAAAAGATGCAGTTGCCTTGTTTAACACATGAAATTCTGTCTTCAGTACAGCCCTAAGTATTTTTTTCTTGAAGGAATGAGCCTCCTTTTTCCCACATTAGAGGCTTTCCCCTTGCACTTTCTTCACAGTCTAGTTGATCTGGCAGGGGCTGTAGGTTTCAGCTGAGGGATCACTTTAATGCTGGTAGTAAACCACTCACTTTGTAGGCAGGGTGCAGCTTCTATCACTCAGGTGGCTAGTACGTCCTCCCTTGTCTTCCATAGTTCCCTTGGTACCCATGGAGACAGGAAACTTCTGCAATTCACCGGCAAAACATCACAGAGCAGCTCAGGCATGGGATATGCTCCAAGATGTCCAAGTGACACATGAGCAAGCTCACATGAGATCAAGCAGTGCCAGCAAGGATCTACACAAGTGTCTTCGTGGTCAAAAGCCTGGGTGAACTTTGCAGGGATGATGTATCCAGAAGAAAAAGGGAATATAGCACCAGCTTGAGAGCAGCAGTAACAGAAAACCAGGCTGAGAAGCACAATGGGAAAACAGAGTTTGAATCTACTGCAGTTTGAAAACTGGAGATCCCACCTGGAGATGCCAATGGCTGGCAGGAGTCATTCCACCAAGTATGGTACTTCTAAAAAAAAAAAAGTAAGCCATTTCTCCAATACCTCTCTATCTAAACTAGCGGCAAGACCGTTTTCTTTTGGACAGCCTGAGAACAGACATAGGACATCCATGCCCACTTCTTTGCATTGTGCAGTGAAAAAGTCTTTTCTAGCAACAGTTGAAAAGAAAAGCGGGTACTCAAGAAGGACTGAAAAGGAGCTGCTCATCATTGAGCACAGCCTGTGACTTAGGATATGCTGCTGTTGTTTCCCAGAGCCAGGAAGATGAGCATCTGTTCTGCTGGGATGAAAAACACACGGGATCCTCACTTACTCTGTGTCAGATCCTTGGTTAGATAGAGGTATGTGCCAGGGGTGAGCCTCAAACAGTGGAGATGCTAGACAAAAGTAAAATAATGTAAGAATTAGATTAATCTAGTCAGGGTATTTAGATTCCAAACATATTTAGGTACTCAGTTAATCTTTGAGCTTTTGGTAGCATTTAAGACCACAAATGCCTTTGCAAATCTGAATTTGATTTGAAACCATCTTTCCATTCATCATTTCATTATAGAGAAAATAATTATAAATCAAAACGTTTTTACTTTTCCTGCCCACCTCTCTGACATCTGCAAACATGCCCTTATAAAGTCCAGTTGAAGCCTCTCAAGCTGGTAAGTTTACCTTGGGGAAAGCCAGGCAGAAATCACAGAAGTCCAGGAGGTGTCACTGAAGGAATTAAGATAGAATTTGTCTCTCTCTGATATTAAAAAAAACCCATAGTTTTCCTTGCAAATTGCCTCAAACTCAAATTGAGTCCCTCAGGGATAATTTCCTTGGTCATTTTTAAACTATGGCAATGGTGTTTGTACATAGCTTGCTTCCCCACTAACCCCAACTCTTTTCTCATGCACCCCAGAGAGCAGCAGTGGAAGCTGAGTGCCACATTCTTGGGAGGCCACAACACTGCTGCCAGACAAGCCCAGCTCCCTTGATTGACTGGAACAAGCAGCCAAGGCCCAGAGCCAATGCTTAACTCTTCATGGCTTGGCCTCAGTCCAGGGTATGACCTTTCTGAGGCTCTCTCCAGGCAATATGACTTCAGGATCAGAGTCTTATTTTATAGAAACCTTGTATTGCTTTAGAGGGGCTGTAACCCTCTAGCCTAATCTTAATGCTTTTCCCTCTTGGCTTTTATGGCCCGAATGCATTTATGTACAGCTTCCTACATGAAGAAGGCTTCATATATTATCCTTGGGCCTCATCTTACTCATTCTAGTGCATTCCCCTATGCATCATCCTTGTCTGAGTTTAGATCCTTTCATTTATCTTCCACAGAAGGATGTGTGATCACTCATTTGCACTGTGAGTGCTCCTCATGGGCATTAGCCTACAGACCTGCTAAAAATACTAGACAACTGAGAGATCCAAAGGGATGCTGCAGTCTCCACAGGCTCCACTGTCTCCCTTCTTGATGAGGTCATCCCCTCACTCTACTTCTGTGACCTCTCTGAAAATCCCAACAGTATCCCATCAGAAGCTTCTTTTTTGTTCACTCCAGATTCTTTACCCACTAGTCTTCTCACATAATAAAAATACCATCAGGGGTCACAGATTGCAATCCTTATGTTGACAACCCACTTATGAACCGACAGGGCCTTTACCAAAATCTGCACAAAAGTTGTGCTCTTCTGAAAGACCACAGAATTATGGAATGGTAGGGGTTGGAAGGGACTTCTAGAGAACATCTAGTCCGAATTCCATGCTAAAGATAGCAAAAGACTTTCCCAGGAGGTTGCAGATACTGAGAACCTTCAGGAGATGCTGTGTGTATCAAGAGGTGACGACATGAATAGCTGCCCAAGCCAACCCCAGAGTGAGATGGCATAAAATTGGTTTTGATCATGTCAGTCTGCCTCCTTATTTTTGGAAGGTGTTCACAGATCAGCTGCTTTCTCAGCTGTCATCTCCCTGGACCTGCCTGCTTTGTCCTGCAATTTGCTGAATGCTCCAACTGAACTGAACCAGCTCCTCCTGGCATCTATCCAAGGATCTGAGTCCATGAGCCCACTGTTATTTCTGATCTAAGATCTCCTGCTCTGCCACTGAGTGAGTTAAAATCCTGCAAAGCCCACACCAGTGTTGGTACCAAGATGACAGCCATGACAGGCAGGTTGGGGTAGCAAGTGCTTAATCTGACGTCTTTGGCCATATGTTCTCTTTTGCCACAGCAAATCACTGTCATCTGGATTCCCATCATCCAGAGTGATTGCTTTCTCCTTTGCCTACAGAAATACACTGCCAGCACCACCCCCTTCCCTCCATGCGCTAAAGTTGGGTATCAGTGATCTCTGCAACAGCTTCCACGTGGGATGTGGCAGCAATACTAACACGAAGACTTGGGGGTTGTCCTTGTGAAGTCTTTCTTTCCTCTTTCACGTGGTTTTGGCACTAGAGTTAGAACAGGTGCTGGTCGTATCCCGGCATTCCACTGGGAGCTCTGGACCAGGCTCTTAGCCGCTGTGCTGAAGGGCAGGATCCCAGTTGACTGGTGAGTGGCCCAGCTGGGACGAACTGGCGGTTTTGGAACAGACTCGAGATCTGCAGAAAGTGATAGCTAAGAAGAGAAGGCAATATAAGCATCATATCCTCTTGATGGGGAGTGAAAACTCTGGAGTCCATTTAGAACTTCCTCAAGTTCTACACATTCTATTAATTATATTCCTAAATTATATCCCTCAATGATATTCCTAAATGATACAAGCACAGTCTGTATTATTTGCAGCAACCTCTGCTCTGGTGCAACTTTACCTTAAGGACAAAAGGACTCAATCAGAAATTGATGTTAGTAAATTCAAACCTGTGTTAATTGATTCCTCACATAAATTCATATGTTAATGCACAAATTTCATGTCCCATCCCCCCAACCCTCCCCCCCGACCCCTCCACCCCATGCATATGGCTGAGACTAATATCAGTCCTGTTTGCTGTTCGAAGTCTGGCAGTGTAAAGGATGAAGTTGCTAAGGGATATGGTTTAGTTTAGTGATGGGCTTGACAGTGTGAGGTTAATAGTTGGACTCGATCTTAAAGGTCTTTTCCAACCATGATTCTATGATTCCAAGTTTCTTTTAACATCCTGTTCAATGAGCATTTTATTAAACAGTAGAAAATGAAGCAAAAAAAAATCTTAGCAGCACAGTGATTGTTTATAGAGAAGGATCCCAAATACTCAAAAAGCACAGGTTCTACAGACCAACAGCTTTAGCTTTTTTTTTTAACTGACACAAATTATTTGGTAAGACAAGTGAACAAACATTAACAAAACTAAACATTTTACATAGCAACTCATGAAAAAGCAATATGGACAGATGACTTTATGTAAAACTAATCTCCACAGTAAAATGGCTGTGTAGAAAAGTCAATGCTGTGCTACTATTCCTGCCCACCTGTTTCCCCTTTCCATTATTCAGATTGGCAGCAGTGATGGTAGATGGTGCTTGGTGCCCAATTGACTACTTATAAAGAAGCAATCGAGCAACTGCTGAATCTCAACCCAAAGAAAGGCCAGTGATTATACAACTGCTGTCCAGGACCTTAGCACTACCTGACATGTGACCAAGCTGGTGTGATAAAAGCAGCTGTGGGTTTTTTATCCTGGCAAGAAAAGCCCAGTCCCACAAAAGCAGCAGTAGTTGCAGGAGGGATCTGACTATTTCATGCTTTGCAGATCCTGTGGTGTTGGTGGTTCAGTTTTAGAGCTCATAGGGACAGACAGGCATAGACTATTAAAGGCAGGCTGTACTTTTAAAAATAGTGACATATATAAGCTCAGTTTGAATATACAAACATGCTGAGTTATTTTCACTCTTAGGACTAGTCTCATGAAATGTTAACAGAGTTTCCTGTAAGAATAAATAAAATTCAAAACAAGATTTGCAGAATATAAATATCCACTGGACAGGACAGTGTGTGAGCACTGAGAACTCTGGATCTTCATGTGGGCTATACCCACACAGTATATAAATGCGATTCATTCTTGAAACATCAATTCCCTGTCAATATGTCAGAAGAAAAATTATTCCTGACTTCAAATGCCACTATCTTTTCACCTTAGGATATAGGCAGTAAGGCAAGAATGACTGATCCTGTCAAAAAGATGTTATTTACTAAGTACTAAAAATAGGTCAGTAATTCTGGAACAGCTGTGAGGGTGGAGCAGCCTCTCCAACAGAAAGAAGCAGACAGCCTGGAAGGCAAAACCAGCCCCTAATTGCTGACATTGCAATCATTTGCAAAGCTGTCAAAAACAACTATCATGTTTTACCTTTCTAAGAAAGTATCTGGGAATTTTGACATTTGGGCACAAGGCTGCCTATTTGCTGAGATGCAGCACAGCAACTTGATAGAGTGAAGAGGAGGGACGATACTGTGGCCCAAAACAAGAGATTTGGTTTCCATGCCCAACCTGAAAAGCTCAGAGAAGTCACCAAACCCGTTTTTGTTTCTGTAAGAGTGGGACAGTAGCTGCTGAAGGCAATGTGAGCATCAAGGTGGTATAGACAAGATACAAGCCTTGATCCAGCAAGGAGCTTAAAGAGATGGTTAAGACTGAAACTGTACATATCCTTAGAGGAAGGCATTTCCCTGAGTGAAGACAAAGCAGGTACTCCTTCCCTGCTGTAGAGACACAGGGGTTGCATCTGCATTCATAAGAAAGAATGTGGCTCTTCCTTCAGAGACCTAAACAACTTCATTTAGTATAATTTACTATTTATTGTAATTTAGTTAATTTCCTTTATTGCAAATTAAGTGTGAGCCTGGTCACATTTTATGCTACTGTTTCCATGATTACTAATAAACTCCAAAACCTCACAGGTTTACTAGGAGGAGAACTGATTTACCACATGCAAACCTGGAGCCAGTGGATGTAATTCCAGGACTCAGGTCATCACCTTAATTACGTGCAGCTTCTCTTTTGGTCTGCTGTCTTTCAGCCTCCTGAGCTCAGAGCTCCATATAATAGTCCTTCACACATCCTCATTATTGGCTGTAATACACTTTCTTCTCACCTACTTTCTGCACTTGGATCATTGGTCGATTTAAGAGCTTCATTTTAATTTGACTTGATGTTTGCTTGCTTGAGGCACTTACTCTTTCATCATGGTCTATTCTTCTGAGGATTTACTAAAAGATTTGAGCATTAAGCCTCTTTATTTGGTCTTGACTAAAGAGTCTTCATTTCATCAAGGTTTCCCAATGCAACCTTAATAATAAATGGAAATTAATTTTGGATTATTCCTAGCAAGTTATATTATTTTTCTATGCATCAGCCTAACCTTTATTGTCATGCAGTGTTGCAGTCATTAATGGCTAGCATAACAGCAGGCTTCTACATCAGAGAATAAGAAATAACTCTTCTAATGAAATTTGGACAATGCTAAACTCAAGAGAAATATAAGCCTATTTTCAACATAAAGGTCTAAGAAAGAGTGACACAGCCAACACAGGCTACCTCAGATTTTTAACACAATTTAAAGCCAGTGCTACCAAGATTGTGTAGCACAAAGGCATGGGGCTCTGGGGCTCTCTTCTGGGCTGATCTCACCAAGGTGTAACCCCATGGGCCACAGGACACTTACCCCTAGCTTAGGCTGTCCTAAGTGCTTAGGAGGGACCAAGGAGGATGGTGGACCTCCCAGGCCTTGGCAACAGGCAGTGGCTTTGAAGCTTTTCCCAGGGCTTTTTGTGGGGTGAGAATTCAGTCCCCACTAACTCTGCATGCTCCCCAAGAAATCTGTCTATGAGCATTTTGCATCAAGCTAGTTGCTTTCTGGTGACTATCTCCTACAGGAAAAATAATGTTCCTTTAAACTATGAGCAGACAATAGAAAGTGACACACACACATATATACACAAACACTGTTCAACCCCGTACTGCTGCAATTTGTAGCAAAGCCTCCCAATGACATTGGGCAGGAGTCAGACTGAGTGCTTCTGCCTTCCTGATTGAGGGTTGTAGATAAAGTAACTTGAAAGGACACATAATTTTCCTAAAACCTGGGGAAATAAAATGAAATTAATCTCTTCTGAACCTGAACTAAGAGTCTTTCACTTTTGGATTGACAATAAAAGTGTTTTAAATTTGAAATGGGATGTCATGGTGGAATGAAACCGTGTGAGGACATTCTGATCAGAGGGCTACAGAGGAAGCCATTGGATAATGGAAACTGTATAACATGGGCTGAATAACTTTGATTACGTTTTCTGTCCTTTAACACTGACTGAACCTATTTCCTTTCAAACAGGCTCTGTTTGGGTCAGGAGAATGCCTCCCAATCTCGGGAGACAATGCCTCTCTTTTATGTAAACCTTCTTTAGCTCAACTCACATTTGTTCCCTGGCTTTCATCGCTCAGGAAACACGCTTCCAGGTCTGCAAAACCCCCTGACACGCTTGTAAGCACGTCTGGCAGTTATTTGTTGCTGTATCTACAAAAGCTTACACCCATGATGCTTTCTGGAAGCCTGACTTCCCTACACTCCTTTCATGTGAGGATGCCCTATTTTACCAGAGCACAATGAATCCTCAGTATTAAGACCTTGGGACTGCTTGCTCAGGCTCAGCGCAATGAGCAGAGAATAAACTAACATCAAACTGCAATGATCAAAAGTTGCGAGCACAGAAGAGGAGCTTTGGGAAGAGACACAATTCTTGTAAGAGAATTGATCCAGTGCTTTGTGAAGTATGGAAATGGATTGTGGGGATACTATACAGCAAGCAACATGAGGGAGGAGCAGATAACAAGGTCACTGTCTACAGACACACAGTTGCTGTCCTTTTCCCACTGAAGGCAGATGGACTGTGTCTAGGCAGCAATGAGAGATTGCCCCAGTAGCAGCCAGACATGGGCTGCTTTGTGTCCTCCTTCTGCCTCAGTATCTCCCTTGGGGACAAGCAGCAAACCTGCCTGTAAGCTTACAGCAGAGACAAAGCTTCACACTTGCCTAAGTTAAGTAAAAGCTGTGAGCAAAAATGTTCCTGGGTGTACCTGACACTGAGCCTCAGTTGATATAATTACAAGCTGGTGATACTTGCCAGTGATTTTGCCTCCTGGAGCTTATTAGATCCATGACCCACTCTCTTTTTTTTCTCAGCTGCCTGTCGGCTGAGGTCTGGGGTCTCCCCTCCTCCTTTCTTTCTCCTGCAGAGTAGAACAGGATAGCATTAACAAGTGCTATGGAGTTGGATCCCTGGGGTTGAGAAAAAGAAAATCCCTTACGATATTCCCACCTGAAAAGGCATGGCTTAAGATAATGCATTTTATCTTGCCCTTGGGGTAGACCAAGAACACACAATCAGACACTGTGGCTCAGAGGAGGGGGGCTAACTTGCTATTTTTTAAGTTTTCAGCACTCAACCACATTTTCAGCACTCAAATACAAGCCCTTAGCTTGAGCCTGACAGATTTAAACTAAATCCACAAAACATGTTACATCAGCTTAGTGGAATTCACAGAAAGTTTAGCTAAATCGATTTGAGAGCTTGTGGTGAAGTCCAAGTAACTTGTAAGACAGATATTTGAGTTATTTATTCAGTGTTTTTATAGCCAAATACTTTGTATATGTATATAGAAATATAGAAATTTATATGCAGCTATTGTTAAAGTCCATACAATTAACTGGCAGAACAGGAATGTTCAAGAGTATGAAAATGAAGTACACTGGATTATGGTCAGTTGTCACAGTTTTCCAATATGAGGAATAAAATTCATACTATTAGGAAGTTTTTTTAAGAACCCAGGCAGCTCCATAAACACCTGTGTTCTGAAGGTGTTAATTCTTCTTCACATTCAAATGCTGCAATACAGAATTAGTGAATTTAAAGCAGCAACTTTGTGTGCCCTGCAAGCACTTCTCCCAGCTCCATCACCAGTGAGTGTCTCTGCTCCTGGAAGGCATACTAAAAAGCACAGTATGATTACAAAATCGTGAATACAAAGGGCAGAAACAGACTCTAAAACCAACATTTATCCTATAAAGAAACAGAAACACACAACATAATGCGCATCCTCAAAAGTAGCCAACACTAGCATGTATCTGGTATTCACTCCCAGACCAGCTGGAGATCAAGAATCATAAAGATATATCAGAGATTATTTCAAATAGCAAAAAACTGCAACCAGCTTAGAAGCACTTCAATAACAGTCAAGAGAGAAAATTACATTCAAAATATTATTGTGAGGTATGAAATGGTCATCTGAACTGGCTGCCCATGGCTTGGATGAATGTACTCTGTGTTGGGTGCAAACCTGGCTGATGGCCAGTCACAAAGAGTGGTGGGGAATGGGGTTAAATTCAGTTGCTGGCCTATCACCAGTGGTGTTGCCCAAGGCTCAATGCTGGGGCCTGTTCTGTTTAATAGCTTTATCAATGACCTGGATGAGGGATCGAGGGCAGCCTCAGTTAGTTTGCAGATGACATGAAGCTGTGTGGGAGCATAGATGTGTGTGAGGGCAGGAAGGCTCTTCAGAGGGCTCTGTCCAGGCTGGAGTGATGTGCCCAGGGCAATGGGATGAGGTTTAACAAGGCCAAGGGCTGGGTCCTGCCCTTGGGCCACAGCAACCCCAGGCAACGCTCCAGGTTGTAGCAGAGGGGCTGGAAAGCTGCCCGCAGGGAAAGGGCCTGGGGGGTTGGTGCCAGGGGCTGAAGATGAGGCAGCAGCGTGCCCAGGTGGGCAAGAAGGCCAGTGGCACCCTGGCTTGTATCAGCAGTGGTGTGGCAGCAGGCCCAGGGCAGTGGCCGTCCCCTGTGCTGGGCCCTGGTGAGGCCGCAGCTCGAGTGCTGTGTTCAGTGTTGGGCCCCTCACTGCCAGAGGGACACTGAGGGGCCGCAGCGTGTCCAGAGCCGGGCAGCGGAGCTGGGGAAGGGGCTGGAGCACAAGTGTGCTGGGGAGGGGCTGAGGGCCCTGGGGGTGTTCAGCTGGGACAAGAGGAGCCTGAGGGGAGACCTCATCACTGTCTGCAACTACCTGATAAGAGGTTGTAGTGAGGTGGGGGTCAGTCTCTTCTCCCAAGTAGAAGCGACAGGAGAAGAGGAAACAGCCTCAAGGTGCCCCAAGAGAGGTTTAGAATTCATCTGAGGAAGAACTTTTTCCCTGAGAGGGTTGTCAGCCTCTGTCCCAGGCTGCCCAGGGAGGTGGTGGAGTCCCCATCCCTGGAGCTATTGCAAAGCCGTGTAGCTGAGGTGCTGAGGGACATGGGTTAGTGGTGGGTTTGGCACTGTGAGGGGAGGGGTTGGACTTGAGGATTTTAAAGGTCTTCTCCAACCAAAATCATTTTATGATTCTATAAAATCTAAGCAATGAGTTTCTCAAGTCTGCAAAGGACAAGGGCATCAGCACTGAGATGGGGACAGTAGGTCTCTCACTCCCAGTGCAGAACTTGGTGTTTCTCACCCCGCTTTCCTCCCTGAAGGATCGTTTTTAATTCCCACAAGCCTAACAGGCAGGGAGCACTGGGCGGGCTATTCAGAAACATGAAAAGCAAGAGACAAGCGTTAGGATTTGGAAGGACAGTGAAACACTATCCTCTTCTCACGCAACTGAGCCCCTTTTTGTTAGAAACTAGGCCCATGCTGCTGACGGAACAATTACTGAAAGTAATTATTTTCTCATTGGGTAAACACTCCAGTACAATATGCAACTGTTTTTAGAGCCAGCCTATGTCCATAAATTATCAAACTAAATTAGTGCTGGCTTCCAGAAGCCTGAGCTGACTGGGGGGAAAGGAGCTTGCATTTTGGTTGAGCTGTTGTCGTTGAGAAGTAGCAGGGCTCTTCCTTGAGGCACAAGGACACAGTCCTGGCAGTGGTCCAGCACTAGGCTAGAATTGGAATTCATTATTCCTGGTAAAATGGCAGGCAAATCTTTTGATTTATTGACAACAAGCAGCACAAACACCAGATGCCTTCCAGCAGAACTGTATATGCATGACCTGAAAGAAATGCCTCTTCTGGTCCTTTTTAAGCAGATCAGAGTCCCAGAGAAAATTTGTTAACTTAGTTCCACACTTCAGATAAAAATCTTTTGCTTCACCTTTGTGATATTTCTTTGTACCTAAAGAGACAAATCCATCCTTATGGGTCTCTGTTTTGTTCATATAAAACCCCAAAACCTAGCTGGACAATTCAGGCAGAAAACAAACCAGACCTACCAGAAATCATCCTTATGATAAATCACACGCACACATGCAGCAACACTGCAAGTCACAGCTACAGTTCTATCAAGGGACTTTGATAACCCCTTCCAGGCAATTTGTAATTCAACCCCTGTCTGTATCTCTCTCTGTATCGCCTCACCACTCTCTCAACTATGCATCTGATGACTGCTATTCTTAATTTCACTGCTCAGTGACTGTGAAGCTTTTCCCACATGATCCCATCGAAACCAAATAACCTCTCAGTGAAAGTAGTTGGGGATCTCTGTCCCATCTCCTTCCTGCTGCTGTGATGTTTGTCACTGAGGCTCCTGGGTGCCATTCAGTTTTTATAGTACAAGCTCATGCCTTTCTGTGCAAGCAGCAAAAAAAAAAAAAAATATTAAAAAAAACCCCAAACCAGTCAAGTCTCAGTTATCCTGATTGCAAATTAACACCACTCTGCCATTTTCTGGGGCACTACCCAGCTGTAATATAGGAGTATTCTCCCCAGTGACATGAAGCACCAGCACCGTCCAGCCCAAATCCTCACCCAATTGCTCCACAGAAGTCTAATTCTTTGTTTTTCAAAGGTAAATACATTTTGTGTTCTGTCTTTTAGGACTCTCTTCCTCTCTGCAAAACAGAGAATTGACTGTAGCTTGTTACAGTTCCCATGTTTCACCTTTTTTTTGGCTAAGGAGGATAAGATCTCTGCTATGAATTCATAGCAGTGTAGTTTTGATGCTTATAGATGGGATCATACTGCTAATGACTCCTCTCAAAGGGCCCAACAAAGAAACAGAAGATAACTCTGCCATTTAAATGACAGTATTTCAGCTATGGCATGGACACTCTCTTATGATGCACAGGAGAGTTCTCACCTCTCTTTGGACCAGAAAGCAAGTACACGGTGAGGTCAAGCAGACTTTAACCAGGTCCAAGAGCTAGGAAAAACTTTATTTTTTGTTACTTCTTAAATGCAGCAAATTTTAATCTGACATTAGGCAGATTAACTTTCATTCAAAGAAATAGCCAATGACTAGACTCACACATTGCTTTGATGAGGGCGTCAGTTATTCCTTTGATGTAATCTGGTTTGTTCACAAAGAATTTTTCTACAAATCCAGTTTTCCTCTGCACAGCAGAACTCAAAAGAATAGTTTGTTGGCTCACAGCTTTCTAGCCAACCTGCTTGCCTCCAGGTGCTCTCTCTAGTCTTCTCTCAGCCATCACTTTGGCTTTCTGCTGCTTTTCTGCAATTTCTGCTGTGTCTTTTTATGCCGGTTTATGACTTCAAGGAAACATTCATTCCTCTCTGTATGCATTCAGACTGCAGCAAACCCCATTTCCTCTCCCTGACTATCTTTGCAAAAGCCTGTATTTTGGGAAATCACTCCTATTGTTTTAGGAATCTCATTTTACATAGATTTCATTATTTCTGACATTCATTTTGCATGAAGAGTGGTTGTTATGCCCTTGAGCTCCAAGAATTCATCTACTCTGAAGCATAACTATACCTAACACACCCTGGGGGGGCAGAGATTTTTATCTTGGTTCTCTGTTCTAGTTTTACAGTCCTATGTACTGGTCAGGCAGGGTCTGCCTGAGCCTGTGGGCT
Source organism: Colius striatus (assembly GCF_028858725.1). Classification (NCBI taxonomy): domain Eukaryota; kingdom Metazoa; phylum Chordata; class Aves; order Coliiformes; family Coliidae; genus Colius; species Colius striatus. The sequence continues at coordinate 45,994,549 of NC_084760.1, read as the reverse complement.
GCAGTAAGGTAGATCATCTTGCATAGTATTCACATCACAGTCGTAGCTCAGCCGACCTTAAACACTCACAGTTGGCTGAGCACAGCCTTCATCAGCTGTCCAAAACAACGCTTGGCATCACAGAGGGACACTCTGATCCCCCTGCCATTGTGCTACTGTTGAGAGGCCACTGACACCCACCCAACACACACCATGAGCTGCTGCTACTGCCACCAAAAGCCAACATCTGAGGAACACTCAGGCATGAAAGGTGGTGTCTCGCTGCTCCTGCTCCAGGTACAGAGCCAGGTGAAGTGCTGAAGACCCAATACTTAGGCAGCTGCCAAGAAACAACGGATGGAGGAAATAGTGTGAGGCAGCAATGTGCTCTCATGGGCAAGAAGGCCAATGGCATCCTAGGGACATGAAGAAATGTGGGCAGCAGGTTGAGGGAAATTCTCCTCCTCCTTTATTCTGCCCTGGTAAGGCCACATCTGCAGTCCTGCATCCTGTTCTGGGCTTCTCGGCTCAAGAGAGACAGGGAACTGCTGGAGAGAGGTCAGCACAGGGCTACCAAGATGCTGAGGGGACTGGAACATCTGTGTGAGGAGAAAAGGCTGCGGGACCTGGGGCTGTTCAGTCTGGAGAAGAGAAGACTGAGAGAGGACCTCATCAGTGCTGAGAAATGGGGCCAGTGTTTTTTGTGTGGTGGCCAGTGCCAGGACAAGGGCAATGGACAAAAGCTGGAACATAAAAAGTTCCACTCAAACACAAGGAAAAACGTGTGTTTAAGGTTTTGAGGTGAGGGAAGTGAGGGAGCCCTGGCCCAGGCTGCCCAGGGAGGGTGTGGAGGCTCCTTCTCGGGAGGTTTCCAAACCTGCCTGGACACATTCCTGTGCCCCCTGATGGAGAGGAACCTGCTTGAGCAGGGGCTTGGGCTGGATGAGCTCTGCAGGGCCCTGCCAACCCCCACCATTCCAGGATTCTGTGAATATAGAGCCTTAGTGGGAGGACACTTCTAGGAAGGGGCTGCTGAGGGGACTCTAGTGGTGATGTGTCCACGGAAAAGAAGCATCAGCATATCCTTATGTGAGTGGGAAGCTGGGTCAGAACCTGAAAGGGCACACCTGTCTTGCTGAATAGTCATTACAGACAAGACTATATGCTAGCAATTACTTTCAGCTTAAGTGATATTAAACAGAGATACACAAGCAAATCTCATAGAATTCATTTCTCTGCTTGCAATAATCCTCTATAATTATGGATAAATGCCACATTTGCTAGAACACTCGGTATTAAACTATTCTCCATTGCACAAATGGATAGAGGCTCAAATCTCCTTTAGCAGAAGAAAACAGTCAGTGTGCTTACTGTATCATTAGCAGCTCAGAATCATTTGCATTTGCTTGTCAGCTGCACCTACAGCTCAATGCTGGAACAAGTGACTTTTAAACTCCTCAAACAAGGCTTGTCCAACTTCTTACACTGCATCATGGCCAGCATAAGGGAACTCTAAACCTCACAGAAACCTTTGGGAGTCACCACATAGAAACGTTTAGACCAATTGAAAAACAATATTGGGACATCCACTTGCAACAAGAGGCACGTTGACAAAATATTTAGTTAAAAGCCTCAAAGAGCTCTACCCAAAATGGTGCTAGAGTTTGGAGCATACCACAGAAAGAGGGTGAGGTGGAAACTGGAAAGCTCTTTGAAGTAGTGCAGCATCCTAGGACTAGGGGACGCGGATTAAAAAATGATTCATAAAAGACTTTTGCTCAGAGACTGGGAACTTTGTGGAACACCCTGGAGCAGCGGTGGGTCTGGCAAAGTTAATCACATTCAGAAAGAGCCTACGTGAGCGCACAATGGCTCAGACAAATAATCACTTAGCTGGGGTAATTCATGAACTGATTGTTCCTGTACAGAGGGCTAATCTCAGCTCTATCAGTTATTCATTTTAAATACAATCTGGATACTTTCACTGTGGCTCAATTGGTTCCCAAGGTTTTTGTTGGCACCGTGAAGAGAAATCCTCTCTTCTCTGCACATTTGGTTGAGTGAGAGTCTGTGCAGTCCTCACAGAGATTCACACAGGAATTAGGCAACTGTCAAGCTCATCCATTACCTGCATAGCAGGCCCAGATTAATGATAGCATTACCAGTTTCACAAGTGTCTGCACATCAGCTGAATTGAGGTAACTGCTGTGAGTCCACAAAAAGTAAGAGATGGTATTAATAGAGACTTAAACAAAAGCTGGGCCAAACACTGCACACAGGTGACTACTACAGCCTCCTTGCTATTTCTCCTGCTGATGCTTGCTAATGTAAAGAGATATTACAATATATCTCAGATTCTGAAAATACCTGATGCCAGGTGTGTCAAAGGAAAACATGGGGCAGTCCTGACACAAGCTGATGTGCAAAACTACCCTTTGGACTAGAAATGCCTTTCTTCTCCCAGTTGCTGAGCAGATAATCCTGAAAGCCCAAGAACTGATGCATCTAGGCAGTGCTGTCCCAGGCAGTGTAGATACAAATATTATTCATTACTTATGTTCTACAGTACATACATACTCTTACATCTTAAATCTTTTGTGGACAAAAGATCCTCAAAGCAATATAATTCTTTTTCCTCACAACTAATTCCTTCTTCCCCTTCTATGCAAAAAATGTAGTTTTCTCTCAACCTTGCAGCTTTATTTTAAAACTCTTAAGCAAATTCTTGACCTGAGTCTTCCCATTATAGCTGTGTAACCTCTCCAGGAGTTACAAACTATTTTATTGTCAGTCACTAAGAAGCTTTGCTCATGCTCTGTGCTGAAAGGACACAAAGTGCAGCCACAACTACAACTGGACCAAGATCAATCCAAGAAAACCCAGAAGAGCGGCAAAACAAGTTTGCAACCAGGTTGCTGAACTATGAGGTTTCCAGTCAGCATGGAGCATGGGCAGAGTGAGCTTGCAAAGGACACAGACATACCCTACGTTGCAGGAAAAAGCAGAAGAGAAGAGATGAAGCTCTTACGCCTGCCTGGCCTGCTCGATGGGATCATAGTTGTCGAGGTAGTTGAATCGGATGGTGTCTGTAGGGTGTCTGTCTGATGAACGCCACGGTGGGAGCCCTTTTTTCTCCTTGCTTGTCCTCTTTCCTGGCACAGAAAGTTTCGTCTCTGGGACATTGCTTCTTACAGGTTGCACATCAATAACTACAAACTCATCCTTTGAAGGAGTCTAATAAGAGAGATTAAAAGAAGAAAATAAGTTTTAGCCTATGATTAAAATGAGCTTTACCTTGCCTAACTTTAGACTGCTAAGAACTGGGTATTAACTCAAATTTAGTCTCTGAAGGCTCCATTACAGTCAGTGGACAGAAATAGACACCTTGACAGTGCCTATTTCTGGCACAAACTCATATCCCCAAATCTGTATTAAGATGAGCTGAGCTGCTTTTGAGATATATTTGCTTTTCGCTGTTGACTAGAGACAGTCTCTGGGGGAGTTTGGTTTAAAATTAGAGGGCTGAGTTTTGAATGCAAGGCAGAAGAATTCCTCTCTCACAGCCCCACAAACCAGGCATGGCATCAACAAATCTCGTGAGAAAGCAATGGCATCTGAGTAATGCTACATCTCCCCAAAATGGCTCTGCCACCTTTGAAGAAGAGAGAAAGGGGTAACGACAAAGGCTATTACAGGAACTTTTTTCCTCTCCACCACATAAACTGGGTCTGAAATGTCAGCAAGGTGATGCTGGGCACCCTATCTCTGCTTATCAGATTGAGGCAAGCCATCATATGTTCTAATAACTGCGAAAAAAAAAAAAAGAGGGAAACAGCCTTGAGTGCACCCTGAAAGGATAACAGAGAGAGCCTTTGGTGATCACTTCTTTTAACTCATGAGATTTCCACTTCCTCCCTACTAGAAAAGCAGTTGGGAAAGCAGAGACCATGGCAAGTCATGAGTTTAGAGTCTAATTAAAAACAATGTATCTTCCATTTTACTAGTGGGAGATTACAGAAAGATAAAAAGGTCAAGCAGTTAGGAACCCAACCAGCCCAGTTTTCCCACTGGTCCTGAACATCTCTAGAATTGATAGGTATATACCTTTGGTCTTGTGATGTGCAGCTCTTTCACCATCTCAATATAATGTTTCTTCCAGATTCCTTGCTCAAAGGGAGTGGGAGAGAAGTTGATGTACCAGCCAAAACGTAGGCATTTCAGCATCCAAAGCTGATCCAGTTCAGAAAGGTACTTCCAGTACCAGCTCACCTGTGAATACCCAGGGAGTTTAAAACCTTGGGCAGCTAGGCAGCATCCTGTGCTGTGGATGTAATTCCCCTTTGTCCTTAAACTTGTACAATTCTCCAGCACTGTTCAAGCTCTATTTAGATCTTTCCTTAAACCATTTAAACCATTCAAGATCTTCATGACATACTCTGTGCTTAATCTTAGCTGAACTCCAGCACAGGGTGAAATATCCCAAAAATCACAGGCCAAGAGGATTTCAGCTTGTTTAAGGCAACTCCCTGCACTTCTACTCAATAAGCATACAGTAATTGGAATAAACACTTTGTGCCCACTGAGAAAACAGCATCAGTAAACTCCCCAGGTCTGACAGATCTGTTCTGAATGGTTTCTCCTTACTCATGTTCTGCTGTTACACTCCATCACACAGTCATTTTGTGTGCAATGCTTGTTTCAGCTTAAGGACAAATATCATCTATTGGCACTGTCATGCTTATAATAGCAGTTGTCCAATAATATGACATACGTAGCACTATGAAGTCCTTTCTTTCTAAGTAAGCAATTTACTAACCTGTCTTTTCCCTGCTTATGAATGGTGTTGAGCTGCATCTACGCAAAACATGATACCTGAGCAAGCTTAAAGCAAGCTGATATTTTGATATATGTGTTATACAGAGTACTGTGTTAGTGCAGCAAAAATGTCACCATTATCTGAACTCATTAATTCAGAACTGCTTTGGGCATCACCTCACAGCACTTTATCTCATGCAAACATATTTTTGGAGTCTTAGCCACTGTGTTCAAAAGACTGAAGCCCCAGTCAATGTGCTCAAACGCCCATCTAACTTCTCTGCTTCTCGACATCCAACACTTTACCCTCAAGCATTTTCAAGGATCTAGTTTTCTTAAAGCATTGTACGTAATTCTTTGCAACTAGCACATGTCACTTTTCAAAGCAATTAATGACTGACCGTAGTGCAAGGTACTTTAAAATAAGATAATCTTCAGAAAGTACCAAGCCTCTTTCTTGGGAAGATTCAGTCTTATAAAGTGCCACATGTTAAATGTCTTAGAGCTGAGCATCTAAAATTACTCTTCACTTTTGTAAACCTTGGTCAGTCTGGCTCCATTTAGGATGTGTGGAAGTGTTGCATTTGGCACTAGGCTGCCAAATCAGAGATGTCCTTGAATCATGAAGAACAGCACTGGTATGTCTTTGCAGAAAACTAGTGCTGTTTCCTGGTTTTTAAACTAGCTTGAACTGATTTGCATGTTGGCTTTTTTTTACCTGTGCACATCGACAGAGGCTCCGTGGGTCCAGGAAGGAAAAGATGTATAAAGACAGGACTCTCGGAAGCCTCGTGGTAAAATCTAGAGCCTCAATGGGGACTCGATCCTGTAGCTGCTTGGCACAGAATTTCTGCTGTGACGGGGAACAGCGTTCCAACAGGTCCACCAGGATCCTCCGCCTCTGACCATCTGTCCACTTGTCAAACTGAAAAAAGGAGTTTCAGGTTCTGACAAACCGGAGATTCAGCTTCTTAAAGCACACATTTAAGGCAAGGGAAAGTGCATAAGCAGCAGCTTCTGGTGACTCATTCAAGAGCAAAGCACCGAGGAACTGGGAACAAATGGAGAGGCTACATTAAAAGAAACTCTGAAGCCACCTAACATATGATTTATAATCCTCAAAGGATCCAGGATGGCTTAATCCAGGACACACTCATGCTCTCAAGACTTTGCTCCTGGGGTCAGCTCTGAGACTTGGCTTCATTCATGGAAAGGATAAGACTCAGATGTGTGTTTACAGGATCAGGTCCCAAATTACAATGAGTTCAGGGCTGATTCCTCATCTATCCTGACACAGTAGCCACCACTACTGCAATATTTGAGCACCTCACAATTGTTGAAGTATTTATTCTCACAAAATAGGGAAATATTTGCTCGCTAGAGAAGTAAAGCAAAGAAAAACTAAGTCAGCTGCCTATGTCTCACAAGGAAATCTGCCACACAAACCCGGCAGCGCAGAAACAAAGATTTTTCTCAGCCTTTCTATGCTTATAAAAGGTATCAAAGAGGAGGATTAAAACAGTTGTGGGAAGAAATGAGCATTTAAGTAACCACACAAGCATGTATCACTTTGCTACTGATGGCAACAACAGGGCTGCATTGAGCAGAGTGGGCAGAGCTGTGTAAACAGGGTGGGAACAACGGTGGCAGTAGCTAGTGTTTATGCTGTGTTGATAGCAGAGGATGGAAAGGGCTCTGTCAGCAGGAATCTCCTGGGAGGAGACTGACCTCATCGCCACAATCTGTGCAATCTGTCTCAAAACCTGCAAGAGCAGTCCTGGCTGCTGGAGGGAGCAGTGTCAGAGGACCACGGTGGCTGTGGTTCCAGGCAGGATCAGCAGGAATCCCCAGTGGGAACTGCACAATAGCCGTAGTTAAAGGCGGCTTTCCAGAGGCAAAACGTGGTTTCAGACAAGTCCCACTTCATCCTGCTTCTTAGCACAAGAACAGCCTATGACCCAAACTCACCTGCTTTTCAAAGGGAAAACAGATCTCTTTGGGGAATTCCTCTGTTTGGGGAATGCTGCTTTTCCTGTTTCTTTCTCACACCTTGGCCATCCCCAAAGCATGGACCCTGCTTTCACAGGGCTGTTTCCTGAAGCCAGCTTTCCACAGCTGACAGCTTGCTCTCCACAGGTCAAATCACAGCACATTAACTTCTGCATTTAACCTCAGGAGCATTTGAGGGTCTTAATTAAATGTGACTTAAAAAAAAAAAAAAAAAGAGAAAAAATACACAGTTCTTCCAGGTTTTTTTATTATTATGATTGTGGGTAAATGGTTTAATGTCCACTGTCCCTTTCTTTCTCTCTCAGAACAAAACAGCCTAGAAATTAAGATTTTTTTTTTTTTAAGCTTCCCCCTCCAAAATCTCTGGTGAGGTGGAAGAGTGGCAGAATAATAGTTTAAACTTACTGTGCAGTTGAGAGGTAATTGAAAAGTAATCTCTTTCTAGATAATTTTAAATAAACCCTTGCTCCTTTCTGTATTTTTACTTCGATGTATTTAATTCCAGTACTAGAGAACAAACTCCAAGAAGTAAATAGCTCTTCTCCTTGCAAACATCTCTGCCAGACCTTCAAGAAGGTCAACATGAAAAAAAGATGGAATTAGCATTCCTGAGATCTCAGAGAGATGAAAAGCCATGTAAAAAAAGGCTCCCAAATGTCCATGTCTTTTTAGACAGAGACAGTGAATTCAGGAATATACCCTTTGCCTCCCATTCCTGTTTTGCGTGTAACTTTGACTTCTAATGATGTTTAACAGAACACTAAGGAAAAACTGAAGCAAAACCTTTGTATTTGGGGTTTAGAAACATATTTCCTGAGAATAAAATTAGAAAGAGACAGACAGAGAAGGTTTTGCCTGTCCCTTTCTCATCCTCAGCTCAATATAAAAGGCTTTCTGTGTCACATGGTGAAGGGGGAAAGCCTCTGCTGCACACACTCCCCATTCATGATCACAGCTACATCCTCCTCATTAAAACAATCCACAATCACCAATTTGCAAAGATCAATTTCCCCCATAGAAGTTCCAGAGACAAGGGGTAACTGGCTTACTCTCTTCCACACCAACAGATTAAGTGAACTAATCAAAGCAAATCTAGCTTCTCTTTCCAGCAGACAGAGTATTTGCTGCTATTTAACTCTTCCTGTTCTGCCACAGATTTTGCAACAGAGCAATTCCTTGCAGCATCCTCAGCCCGTGCTCGCACTGCAAAGGAAACTCCATTTAAATCAGCCCCATAAGGTCAGGAGCATGGGAACACACAGCTTCTTATCCACCACATTCAGCAGCAGCCAAGTAGTTAAGCAGGCATAATTTGTGTATTTTCCAGTATTAACAAGCATGTCCCCATCCCACATTTGGCTCCCTTTCTCCACAGTTCCTCCCCTTGCATGTGATTACAGCAACCCAACCAGTTGGACCGGATTCCCCTTTTCAAGGTGCTGCACCTTCTCTCTCTGCAGCTAGGAATACTTTTTCCCTTTTTCTGTGCCTTTCCTGGAGCAGAACAATGCCTCCCCAGGGACTGTATGACATAAGGCTATGCTGGCAATGCAGAGTGCTCAGTCTCTGCTTCTGCGATCAGTTTACAATTAATCCATGAGTGCACACAGACAAATAACACAGTCTGACACTACGGGGAGAGCCCAGGACCTCAGTGCCAAAGTACAGGGGCTCTGCTGCTTAATCTAAAGAGGCCCCACTCTGCTGTAGGAGACAGGTTGTTTTGCTGACTTGAACTAACCACCAAAATGGGACATAATTCTGATCTCCAACCCAGCATATTGACAATAAGTTCACAGGGCTACAATCACACTCAGGCATCCCTGTGCTCTGCAAAGGTAGGAATGAATTCTCCAGTCAATGGGGCTGTTTTGCAGAATGACTTGCAAGCAGATGCAGGTGAGTCACCTGGGGAGAAGCAATTTTCCCCTCCCTCCCCAGCCATCTTCTCCCAGTCTTGATAAAGGGATTTGTTGGAGACCTGGGACCCAGGTAGGAAGAGAAGGGATAAAGCAGACAGGCACCTCGTATCCGTAAAACACGTTAATCCACCCAACCAAATCCTAAACATCTCTGCTGCCAAGCAGCCGTGTGTCAACAATTAGCAAGTAGCCCCTGGGTTCTGTTCCTTTTTGCTTTCATCGCTGTAGTTAAACAACAAAACTTGAATTTTCATACAAGGAGACTCCTGGGGAGATTGTTGAACAAGGCAAGCTGGCAGCCTGGTGACAAGAAGCACCTCTTCAGCAGGAATCATTGCTCCTGCACCTTGACACCTAGCATAAGGCCAGTTCCTGGGTAAAGAGGTGTCTACAGGTGGGAGGCTGCCATGACTAGGGATGCCCGAATACCAGCATCCGCTGTTTTAGGGTATCTTGTAAAGAGTGACAGTTTTCTGCAAGTCTTGCATCATATCTGTCGTGCTATGAGAGACAAGAGGTAGATAATGAATATGTCCATGCTATTGAGGTGGCTGGATCCAAACTGTGTATTTGGCATGGTTCTTGGCCCAGGCTTATGTCTAAATTGTGTCTGAACAGTGTCCAGAAGAGTGCTACCAGACCAGGCCAAAATCTTGCCAGGGAGCGTGCTAACAATTTCATAGCATCGATGAGCAAGTTCCAGTACCTGGGAACACTCAGATGTGCTGTATAAATTACTAGCTGAAGATGTAGCCCACAGGGTGAGCTGAATCACTGTCTGGGTTTCCCTGACTTGTCTACATCTCATTTGCCTATAATGGAAGCTGAGATGCTCAGATCACCTGGAGACATTGAAGCTTAGGTGGCTTAATCTACAAGTTCAACTCCAGCTTCATTGTCAACTTATTAACCTGGGTGTCAGCATGATAGCACTGAGCATTAAGGTAGAACAACATGTTTTATGTTTTTTAAATTAATGGGAGGAACGTTTGGCTTGCAGAACACAGCAGAAAGGGAGGCTGAGAGGCAGCACGTCAAGGCATCTGCCCTGGGCGCAATACAGAATAAAAACAACTAGAATAAAGCAGAAAAAAAATAACAGAGAGATGTTAACTCTTTCACAGTTCAGCCACCAAAAGGGTTTCAACTGAAAGACAGCACTACAATTTCTCTTCTCTATATATCCAAATGGTATTTGGGTAAAGGAATTGGCATGAAGGAAATTCAATGCAAATGCCTCCAGCAGGATCGAATACCCATGCATGTGAACAGCACATAATACAGGCAGCACTACATACTACCACTGCTTCCATTCTGTGCAGCAAGAATACTTTGTGGAGCTAAGCACAATCTGAGACAGCAAAAAAGTTGCAGAGGGTCTCATCGTGTGTCTTGGATACTGTAGGTGACAGCACAGCCAGTCCCATCTCCTTTGGGGCTTCCCAGCAGCACAGAAATAGAAATGAAATCCCTTCAGGTCACCTAGTTCATTGTTTCTCAACCACAACAGCCTGGGAGACATCAAAGATGTTCTGTGGAACAACTGGAAGAAAAATAAATACATGAAAATGCACAGAGTCCCTGGATGCATGTAAATAAAATCAGGAAGGGTAAATTAAATGATGATCATCCAAAGGTTCACCTATAATCTTTATTTGGCTGTAAGGGAAAACCACTGTGGCAATACCGCACAAGGCAACCTGTTCTGCTTTCCCAGAAGGTTGGAAAAGTGTAAAAAGGTTAAGAAACAGAGCTAGTTCACCTCCTGCCGCAAGGCAGGATCCACTCTACCTAAACCATTCCTGACAAGTGTTTGTCTAACCTGTTCTCAAAAGGCTCCAGCGATGAAGATTCCACCCCTAACCCCCAGGCGAGCTATTCCAGCAGTGAATTACCTGTAGCATTGGATTTTACTGGTGTCTAAATTGTGTCCATGTCATTGCAGTTCAAGCCCATGATTTCTTGTCCTATCCAATGTGAACACAGAGATCACATCATTCCCTTCCTCTTCTCAGCTATCTGTTGTGTGCCTTCAGAAAGATGTTATCATGTCTTTTCTCCATCTTCCCTTCATCTTTTCTTCCTTTTCTTCCATCATCCCTTCCCAACAAAGCAATTGTTTTCAAATTTTCTTTCTCACATATTACTTGTTCTCAGAAGTATCCCAAATTGGTTCTCAGCTTTCTCAAAATGCAAGGACCAGAACTGGGGATGGCTCTGCTTTTCAGACAGCCCTTTGGGATACTTCGTTTTATTAGAAGACACTTTCAATTTGTACTCAGTTTATGATCCATCAGAATTCCCTGCAAGTTTGCTACATACTTGTGGCTTCTCAGATCTGAAAGTTTTTGTAAATGTCATTCTGACATGCCTCTTTTCACTCATCCTTATCAAACTGCAGATCATTTCATATTGATTCCTATTCTCCAAACACCAGGAAATCGCTCCAAGCCTGGTACCATCTGCAGATAAGTATGTACTTTCCATTTCAGCATGAAGATATTACTGAAAACACTCAACAGGTGTGGACTTGAGACAGATTTCAGCCTTCCAGTTTCATAATAAAGCACTTACGACTACACTGAATATGGAGTCTCAGTAGTTTCATCTAGTTTATAATTCCTGAGAGCATTTTGAGAGGGTCATGTGAATCAATGTAAGAAGTCTTGCCCAGAGCACTGTAATTTTTTTGCCATGGTTTCTCCCAAACTCAGAGTGCTCTAGGCGTTGCATACCAGATATTATAATGCTACAGGCTCTAAAGTGAGTTAAGAGCAGCTTTTGTGCTTTCTGTACCCTTTTCATTGATATGACGGGTAAACAAGTGCAAGGAGAATTAGCTCTGAAGGAGTGAAATGAGCGCTTTGATCTAATGTCACATGAAGGGTCATAAATTTAATCTTTCAGAAGATGATTTTGCACTTTTATGTATCTTTGAGGAAGGTTGCCTCCAGATCTTGACTCTTTCAGTGAGGGTTCTAATGAAAACATTTCTGCCCTTCAGACATCCAACAATTTTCAAGAGACTGGTTTTAGATCTGTCATCTACTTAGCATTACAGCAAATCTTGTGCCATCATGTGCTCTGCCATCAGCTTCCTGGGTAGGTCAGTTAGAGTCATTCCTTTCAAGCAGCCAGCTATGACTGGTGAGGCCCCAGCTCGAGTGCTGTGTTCAGTGTTGGGCCTCTCACTGCCAGAGGGACATTGAGGGGCTGGAGCATGTCCAGAGCCAGGCAGTGGAGCTGGGGAAGGGGCTGAAGCACAAGTATGCTGGGGAGGGGCTGAGGGCCCTGGGGGTGTTCAGCCTGGAGAACAGGAGCCTGAGGGGAGACCCTCTTCCTCTCAGCAACTCCCTGACAAGAGGTTGTGGCTGGTGGGTGGGGTTGGTCTCTGCTCCTGAGGTGAATTGACAGGACAAGAGGAAACAGCCTAAAGTTGCCCCAAGAGAGGTTTAGATTGGTGCTGAGGAAGAACTCTTTCCCTGAAACGGGTTGGATTCAAGGATCTTCAAGGTCTTTTTCAACCAGAATGATTCTGTGATTCCATGACTCTCTTCTTAGGCTATGGAAAGAAACAGCTGATCTTGCATCCTACATTAAGTGAGATGACTTACCCTCTGGAAGTACTGCTTTCTCTTTGTTGACTCTACAAGAAGCCTGTGATGACCAGACCAGCCAGGCTTAAATATTATGTTTCAAACATACACACCCAGAGAGAGAAACCCTATCCAAATGCCTAACTAGCAATCACTGGGTTAAGGCACACAAATCCCATCTCACGTCTCTCTGTACCTCAGTTTTACGTCTGCAAAACAAGGTGATAGCACTTTCCAGTCTCATACTGGAGCTGTGAAGATAATGACAGTAAGAAATGGTGGTGTGCTCAAGGAACGCAGTATTGGGAGCCATATGTGTGCACTTGATAGATAATGTAATTTGTTCCGGGTTTCAAAGACTTACCAGCAGACAACAGCAATACCTAAAATACTTTTCCCAGGGTTTCTTACCCCATTTCAGATCATTCTGATGAGGGAATATGATTTCCCAGGTTCAGAGCTTACAGAATATGGGCACTAAGAGAATTTACATCTTTACCTTCAACCCCTTTTTCAAAATGGGACAGGTTTTATATTCCCATTACTGTAATCTCTTGATCAGTTCAGAAACCTAGCTGTATTCAAATATATAAAGAGAAAAGTTTACCCATTTTCCAAGCAGGGCTCTTCTTTCTTCAAATACCTATAAAACATACACATAGAAATAAATTTGAATATGTAAAGGGGATTAAATATGTCCTAAGAAAAATACAGCTAGAAAAAACAATCGACAAAATATAAATAGAATCATTGAAGAGTTTGGAAGAAACCTGTGGAGATCCTTTAGTTCAAGCTCCTTGCTAGGGTAAACTGAAGCTCACATCCTGATGGGTTTTGAATATCTTTGTGGATGGAAACTCCACAGTCTCTGTGGCAATTTGTTAGAGTGTGTGAACATGGCCACAATTAGGACATTCTCCCTTATTTTTAAATGGAATTTCCTGTATTTCAGTTTGTGGCTATCACCTGTCTTTTCACTAGGTGCCACCAAGAGAGAATTGAGAGAATCAGGGAATTGTTTAGGTTGGAAAAGATTTTTAAGATCCTCAAGTCCAACTGTTAACCCAGCACTGCCATGGCCACCACTAAACCATGTCCTTAAGTGCCACGTTGATAACACTGACATACACATTGACAAAGTCCCCCATGAGCCTCTCTTCTCTAGGCTGAACAACCTCAGATCTCTCAACCTCTCCCTATAATATAATTCTCCAATTCCTTAATCATTTAGTGTCCTTGTGCTGGTTTTATTCTCCTACACAGATCCCTGAAGAGGTCAAAGTCTGCTCTCTTGGAAGTCCAGGACTGTGATCCTGCTATTTGTCTTGCTCTTTCCTCTCAGTATCCTGAACTCCATCACCTTCTGGGAACTGGCACCAACATTGTCTCTGACCTCACATTCCCAACGATTCCTCCTTTATGAAGTCCACCAGAGCATCCTTCCGTGTTGGTTCCTTGGTGACCTGTGTCAGGAAGTTATCATCAATGCACTCCTGAAATCTGGATTGCATATGCCCTGATAGATTGCCTTTCCAGCAGGTATCAGGGTGCTTAAAGTTCCCCATGAAGACCAAGGCCTGCAAACATGAGGCTACTTCCAGTTGTCTGAGGAAGGCCTCATCTACTTCTTCCTTTACTTCTTCAGCTCTACAGGCTGGATCCTGTGGAAGGTTCCTTTCACTGAAAAAGACTCCCTAAATTTCAAGAGCTTTGTGTGCACACCTGTAAAGGATAACTCTGCAGACTGGCTGCAATGTGCTATCACTCAGCTCCTCTCTTTGCAGCTGCTGCACACACGATGTGCCAAGATAATACTCTGCTCTCTTGAGTGTACAGAAGCTGGGCTTCCCATCTCTTTGTTTGAGAAATTTCAGTTCTCCTGAGTTGGAAACATTGGGTGCCTGGAGTCTCCTGGAATGGAGACAACATGGGTAATTATCACACAGCCCACATGATGGCTGTAATCTTAACACAGGAAGACCATTGGGAGTAAGATAGTAAGACCAGTTTTTGTTCCCTGGCTACTTTACAGGGACAACTAACAAGAACGATGATCAGTATCAAAATACAGCAGGGGATTTATAATGTTGAGCTTTCTCAATAGAGAGCTAGACCTAGCATGAATTCACTAGCATGTGGCTCCCCACGACCAGAAAACTGCCTTCTCTACTCAGGACTGTGACCTGGGAAGTAAGGAAATGCTGTAGAAAATTTTTCCAGAAGACAGATCAAAGAGGAAAAAGCCCAGCTCATAACTGCACATAAAACTAGCTATTAACCACAACTAGGAAAACATGCTTCATTATTATAAACTCCAAACATGTTATTGCTATGACAGCCTGCAAAGAAAGTTCCTGCAGAGAAAGACATTCTCAGTGCTGATGTCTGGTACAGCAGTTGACAGCATTAGTTCTGTCTTTCTCAGCAGGAGTGTCTCTTGTGAGGAGTGGAGAACAACATTGCTTTTATTTGTATGTTGACAGTTATTATTTGCGTGTGGGACACTTGGCAAAGTAAAAACAAAAACCTGACAAGCTGAACTTGGATTTGCCACAAGCAAGTGATGAATAGTCAAAGCTCTAAGTTTTGGGTTGGATAATTCAAGTGAAGCAGGGAGCTATTTATATAACTGAAAGTGATGTTAATGGTCTTTGATCAAAGAAACACACATACTTGCTTTCGGCAATCTTGGAGATACATCTGAGCCAGAAAGTTCTGCCTACTCCTGGCGCTTGGAAGCATTAATTACCAACAGAATGGTCCAAAATTGGTATAATCATCCACTGCCTTAATCAAGCCCATGTTTACTGTCCTCTCCTCCAAGGCCTTGGAGTTATACCTACAGCGTGCCTAAGCTGGCTGGCTTTGGACATAGCCTGAGGTGTAGGCTGCTCCTGAAATCTACCATCTCACATCCATGTCTTCAGGTGGTTTTAAATGAGCTCAGCTTCAAGGCTGTCTGGCAAAGTTGTGGATGTCTCATCCCTAGAAGTGTTCAGGCCTAGGTTGGATGGGACTTGGAGCAACCTAGCCTAGTGGAAGGTGTGATTTGCCCATGGCAGAGGGCTTGGAACTAGACAATCTTTAAGGTCCCTTCCTACCCAAAAACCATTCCATGAATCTATGATTCATTGATAATCTCTCCACTCTGCTGCAAATGCCACTTGAGGGCTCTCTCCCTCACACCTGAGTTACTATCCATCAGAAGGCAAATTATTTCCTGACTCCCAGTTCTTCCTTAAAGGCAACACAGCCCTGCACACAACACAGAGATTTTGCTTCAGGCAAGCTGGCTGCCCCATCTCCTACCTTTACTTCATCCGGAACTGTAGCACAACCTCAGCACACCTAAGACTACACCTCTACATAGCTGAACATGAATGCCGCATAATTTGAGGTTTCTTGATTCTGGCTTCTTGACTTTGGTCTCCCCTGATGGTGATCCTAGCTTTAAAACAATCACAACTGCCTGTGTCTCAGCAGCAACATCCTGAATAGTCTTTTCTGTTGTAATAGCTGCTGTGAGAGCAGAAAACCATAGATGGAGGCAGCAGGACTTGGAATGTACAATGGGCAAGAGAAAACTGGGTCCTACCAACAATGCAGACAAATGTACTCCTGAGTGCGTTTGAATATTCAGGGAAATCTTGGGAAAGATGGAGTATTCCTAGGATTACCCAAAATTAGACAGGTGGCAAATCTGTGCCTCTAGCAGTTCTTGGGTCTTTTCCTAACAATTGTTTAGATGGAGCTTAAATGCTTCTGCCTTGGATAAGTTCTGAATTGCTTCCAACTCCTATCATTCTATGATTCTATCAACAAGTATATTTCTTACACATCTCTCTATGGTTTCATTGCTTTTCACATTCCTTCCACCTATAAATTCTGTTCTCCCTTCATGCTTTCTCTTAAGTGCAGAAATGAACAGAGATATGATTGTATAAAAATGCTGCCTTCTCACTCACTAGCTGCTTATACCTATGAATTGGATTATCTCCTCATTTTAGCTGCCACCAATATTTTTGTGGCAACTATTTTTTCCCTGCTAACACTGCAGAGCAGTACAGTGATATACAAAAAGGAGCTTCAGGCAGCTCAGTGCTTTAAATCCTTGATCAGAAATAAGTAAAAACAGTTTTTATCATGGCTTCCATCACTGTGCATATGTCTGGGAGCCTATAGTATGTTCTTTCAAGTGTTAGAGTATACAAGAATCCAAAATAAGCTCCTAAATTTTGCTGCAGCCCAATGCAACATCAGACTGCCTAAGGAGAAGAAGAATAAGAAGGTAGGAAAAAGCAGTTTTATGCACATCACTTTATTGCACAGTGATGTGCATCTGTGAAAATATGTTTTAAAAAGTGTAAGAAACAGGCACTAAAATGATTCAAAGGCTGGAGAATATGCCAGATTGAAAGGACATCAAAGAGCTTAATCTGTTTAGTTTATCAAAAAAGTTCAAGTGTTGGCTTGAAGTAGAGTCCTTCCACAAGGAAAAAGTACTGATTACAGAAGAGTTTAATAAGCTAGCAAAGGTAGATTTAAATGATGGAAGCTAATGCTGGAGGTATTCAGACAGGAGACAAGGTTTCATCTTTTAATGTTACAGGGGCTTAATCATGAGAACATTATTTGAGAAGTGACGACATTTTAATTTCTTGATAAACCCAAAGGCAATCTGGATACCTTCGTGGAAGACATATTTTAGACAAATTCTAGTTACTGAACTCAAGGCTGGAAGAACTGTGTGAAACAGGAGGGCCCAAGAAATCCAGGAAGCCAGATTACATGACGTAATGCCCCACTCTGGATTAAATTCTGTGAATCATCAACAGAAATCTAAAGTGGATTCTGAGGAAGAAATATGCTCCTGTGATATATAAGCCAAACCTGCCTCAGTTATGTTAGCAGATCCCAGATATAGTATACAGAGTAGGAGGTTAGGAAATGCACCTTGTTATTTATAAACTGAGTGCATAACTTCAGTTTCCAAAAAATCAAGCTAGTCTCATCACTAGCAGGGAAGCCACAGCATGGGTACTCAGGCCTCTCCTGCAAGGTGAGATGGAGTACATCAGCCACTTACAATCTTACATTGACACTCAGTTTGGGGTTAAATTGAAGTCTTCTGGTGCAGAAAAAAAGGGAAAGATTTGACAACTTTCACTATGAAATAAAAAAACATTTTTTGTTTAAAGACAACTGATTTGGCAAAATATCAATACTTGAACTAGATACTTGTATGCTTTAAACATTGTGCATTACAATCATAGAATCATAGAATGGTAGGAGTTGGAAGGGACCTTTAGAGATCATCTAGTCCAAGACTAAAGGAGGTTCCCCTTCATCAGGTTGTACAGGAACACGTCCAGCCAGGTTTTGAAAACCTCCTGAGAAAGAGACTCCACACCCTCCCTGGGCAGCCTGTGCCGGGGCTCCCTCACACTCACAGTAAAATAGTTTTTCCTTATGTTTAAATGCAACTTTTTGTGTTACAGTTTCTTCCCATTACCCCTTGTCCTGACACTAGATACAACAGGAAAAGTTATGCCCCAACCTCCTGACAACCACCATTTAGATCAGCCCCAGGTCCCGCAGCCTTCCTTCATAGGGAAGACTAGGACCTTCAGTTTTATTGAGGTTTTTATATATGTATACATAATAAAGCCTGTATATGTGTTTGACATTTCATACTTCTAACAATAACTATTAATGATCTACACAGGCAAAGAGGTAAGTTAATTTTTTCTGTGACATTAAAATTTGTGAAGTGAGCCGGAGAATTTGCCTTGGGATTTGACAATAATCAAAACTTGATCAGATAAGATCCTGAGCAAACATTCTAGTTGACAGTGTCTTGAGGGGCTTGATTGTCCCACCCAACCTCAACCATTCTGTGATTCTATGAATTTGACCCATTTACTGAGAACTTGCCTTGTCATTCAGGAGTTGATGGTTCAGTGGAGTCCATGTGCTCATCCTGGTCTGTAGCTTGGGGCCATCCATGTTTCTGGGAGGTGCAAATGCCATAGATATGGGAGATGGGGGTCCTCTGATGTCAGCACCAATGACTACAGCAACTGAACAAACACCAGTATTATCTCTGTGCTACTCCATTACAGTGTGTTAGTGGAAAAGCAAACCATTTTAAGTAAGAATTCAAAGATTTTATAGCATAGCAATGATACAAGTAAAGTTATTTGAAAGTCAGTTAGGGCATAGCCTTTTATTTTATGCACCCACAGTAACCATGACAGTAAGGGCCAGGTTTCCTGATGGAACCTCTGTGCACTAATGTCATATAAATAATTAATAATGAAGCAGGCCTTTCCATATTGTTGAGTATGCCATTGATTTTCACTGCATGAATGATCACAATGGGGTATTTGCAGTGAGCTAGGAAATATACAAAATTTCTCTTTCCAGTTGTTGGGTCTGAGAATTGCAGATAAGTTGTGCATCTATTTAAGTGACACTAGACAGGTTTTTACTAATTTTGATAGGGATATAATGCCAAGTTTCAAAGGCCCAATTTGTTTCTGTAACACTTAACTGAAAGAATGAGATCTAGAATGTGATCCTACAAGACGCATGCCCACAAGAAAGCAAGAGAGGGACTCTTTACAAGGGCATGTAGTGATAGGACAAGTGGAAATTACTTCAAACTGAAATAAGAGATTTGGATGAGACATTAGGAAGTTCTACCTGTGAGAGTGGTGAGGCCCTGACACAGGTTGCCCAGAGAGGCTGTGGCTGTCCCATCCCTGTCAGTGTTCAAGGTTAGGTTGGAGGGGGCTTGGAGCAGCCTGGTATGGTAAAATGTGTTCCTGTCCATGGCAGGAAGTTTCGAACAAGATGATCTTTAAGGCACTTTCCAACCCAAACCATTCTGAGATTCTATAATTGGTTCAGAATTGACTGAAATCTCTGAGGGTCCTGTCTTCAGAGAGATTGGTTTTGATGGTTTGGACTTACTGTGCTGCTCTTTTAAACAAAAATTACTACATGAAGTAAATCAGATATTTATCAAAGTTTTCCCTTCCCTTTTTTGACAACAAGTAACTGGACTTTATTCAGACAACACCATTTCTTCATAAATTCTTGCCCAAACATAGGAAAAGCTTTTTTTTGCCTTCATAGTCTATATTGCAGCTGAGTTCAGCGGGATTCATTGCTCACCTCAGGCATCTAATTTGCAGAAAAGAGGCTTAAACTGCAGCAGCCTGAAAACCAAGTCATTTCTTTGTCACATTAAAAAGCATCTCAGTTCCCTACATGAAGATATTAGGCAATTTTTCTGTAAACACTTCAGACTGCCTTAAAGCTTCACAGTGGCAAGGTGAATAATGAGACTTTTAGGATGAAGGAAAAGGTAACTATACTATACTAAGTAATTCCAATATTATGTTGACAGCCTACCCTGAACCCAAGCACTTCAAAACCACCCAGCCAATGGACCTTTCCAGCTAATATAACTTGGGCTCACGAGACACATCTTCATGAAAGCCCAGTCCCCCATTTCTTACCCAGATAAAATTCCTGTCTATATAAATGGAAGATTCAAAACCTGCTGAAGGATCTGTATGAGCACAGCACCTTTTTGTTTAGTATTTCCTCCCTTTCTCTCCTCAGTTATTATGGAATCAAAGAAGTATAAGGAAAATATATGGTGATGTAATATGGTCTGTGGTTAGGAAATAAGTTCATTACAAGAATTGGAATTCATATTCTTTTCGGGTTTTTCTTTGGTTTGGTTTGGTTTGTTTTTTTCCAGAGATCCTTAAATAACTTCTTGGCTGCACAATGCAATTTTAACTTTTCACATAGAAGCCTTTGAGAGCTAAAGGACTTACAAAGGTTTCAAAGCCTCGCATTCCCTAGCTGGCTAAAGCTGGAGGTTTCTTGTGCAACCAAGGACATTCATTTAGGATATGCATTATGATGGGATCACTTACTGGGTTGTTTTTGTTTTGTTTTTCTACAAGGCCCCTGCCCTTTTCAATGCCCACAAATACAACATTACAAACTAGAGAAACAATTCCACTGCCAAAAAAACAGGTTCAGGCAACTATGTCCTGTTTTTCAGGGACAGCCTTCTACATTAGTCAGAAAACCATCAGTTGTCACTGCAGCATACTCCCAACCCTGGATTCATGTTCCAGTTTCCCTGAGCAGACAGGCTTTCTTCGAGCTGGAGCTGCTGCATTCACAAAACACCTCCATGAACTGGTGCACTAGCAGCTTATAGCCCAAATGGGGCAGTTGTGCCTCTGGACCCTCTTGTACCATGCCATAAAACTAAATTGCACCAAGCACAATGTGTAAAAAGGGCTGCTAAGGCAGGTACCATCCCTGCCTCACTACTCCTTTGCTAGCACAGTCACACAACCACCGTCTGCTTCACTTCTCACCTCCCATACTAACCCTAAAAATCACTATGAGGAGTGTGTTTACAGGTTAAATTCTTTGGTGAAGTCAAGACGGTGCAGTGTTACTTTAGAGCCGGAGCTTTACTGGGGTTCTTGAAGGGCATGCTGTACATGCTGGGACTAAATGCTCTTACTTATTAGATGGCCTTGAATTTCATAGACTACATCAGAGGAGTCAACAGCATTAGAAAATCTAGAAGCACCTGACGTGTAACATGCAGTCGGCCTAAAAACTGAACTGCAACATCTTTATAGGACTTGTAAAAACAGACTTGGTTTACCAGCTACAATTTAACTGCCTGTTTTGTCTAGAAAAGAGAAGACTGAGAGGGGAACTCATTAACACCTGTAAGGACCTAAAGGGTGAATTGCCAAGAGTATAGGGCAATGCTTTTTTCTGTAGTGTCAGGCGACAGGCCAAGAGGTAATAGACATAAGCTGGAACACAAACAGTTCCACTTAAACACAAGCAAAAACTTCTCCCCCACCTTTCAGGTGAGGGAGCCCTGGCCCAGGCTGCCCAGGGAGGGTGTGGAGTCTCCTTCTCAGGAGGTTTACAAACCCACCTGGATGTGTTCCTGTGCCCCCTGATGGAGGGGAACCTGCTTGAGCAGGGGCTTGGGCTGGATGAGCTCTGCAGGGCCCTGCCAACCTCCATCATTCTATTCCCCAAAGGAATATCTGTGCTTCTTGTCTTCATGATCAACTCCCTATCCCTGGCAGGATTAATAGCTAATCTGGCTTCTTCAAGAGCCTAGAGTAACTCTGATCAGAGTTAACCTATGACATGATACTGAGATGGCTGCAGCAACTTGCTCAGTATGCATTAAAAAGCAGCTGGTGTACTGTGTAGACCAGCAATTGTTAAGTTGTTTAGCCAGGGCCCCATTTTTCTTCTGCAACAGTCGTTATCTTTGGCCTGGCTGCCCAAAATAACATTCCAGAGATTGCTCCAGCTTGCTCTTCAAGTATCCTGAGATGAAATTCATCAAGCTCAGCTGATCTGAAAACATTCAGCCAGCAAGAGATGTGAGACAAGGCCAACAAGAAATCAAGCTTTAAAGATATCTAAGGAAAATGTTAGTTCACGTCTCAAAGAGGAAAAGGTATTGACACATCGTGCTAAAAAAATTATTTATTATCCTTCTTCTAAGAAAAATGAAAAGGCAAGTGGCAGGCATAGTAAATACCAGTGATTTCAAGCTTGTTGTGTTGTGTTTGATTAACTTCATACCAAGTTGTTCAGAGATCTCCAGCTGCTTCAAAGCAGTTACCTTACACAGTTTGCAGAGAGCAGGTGAGCCTGGCAGTGCACAAATGTTTAAAAAAGAGAAAAATTGCCCAAGTTAGTACAGCCAGGGAGTACCCAGGAATGGTTCCCAGATCAAATCACATGAGTAAGGATCCAAGAGATTTGTGCTTTTTGAGATGTATGAAGAAGATATACATCAGTGTCACAGGGCAGGAAAGATAAATGGCATTGTCTAACCACGAGACAATTCCAAGACAGATCGATATCCTGCTGAAGGCAATGGAAATACTTTCACTGATTTCAGTGAAAGCCCTCACTTTAAAAATATGTGATTGCATTTAAGAAAGATTAACAATGCATAATGATCATATCATAGTAACAAAAGGCATTGGAATCACTTCCTTTAGCTGGGTTAATCTCTGCTTAACCTTCTGGAATGGCATTCCAGAGGTTTGTGCAAACCATACTCAAAACAAAATCCTTCAGAAGCAGACCCACTTTATTAATGTTTTTGACCACATCTCTGTAGCAGCAAGCAGTAAGCCTTTGTGGTTCAACAGAGCCTGATGCAATCAGAGGTTTAAGGATGCACTGTGATGACAATGGCACAGTCAAGAAGTTCAGTTGCAGATAAACAGAATCCAACAGCATCAATCTCAAGCTCAATCAGG
Source organism: Colius striatus (assembly GCF_028858725.1). Lineage (NCBI taxonomy): Eukaryota > Metazoa > Chordata > Aves > Coliiformes > Coliidae > Colius > Colius striatus. Next base: position 45,971,875 of record NC_084760.1, on the reverse strand, counting down.
AAAGTAATTTTTATTAGAAATTATTGTATCGACAACAAACAGTGCAAAGATTGATGCTATGGAAGAAATGCTTTAAACAGCAGTAACAGAGAAACAATCTAAAATGCAGGACAAACTACAGGGGAAAAAAAAAAAGGAAAAATTCAAGAGGATAGCTTTGGGTGGGAAAGATAATGTGAAACAGATCCTCATACGTAGGAGGACACCTAGAAAGATGGCAAGAGGAGAAGGGCAGGAGGCAAAGTGCACATTTGCAACTATTTACAACAACCAGGCCAATACCACATTCCTCCTTTCCCTCTAAGATAGCCCTTAACTCACAGGCTGCAAAGCACTGATATCATCCAGCTTCCACGTTTGTCAGCTGCACTTTGCATAGGGATGCCCTGCCCTCAGCTAACACATCCACTCTGACTGCACGATATTGCCAGTGTTCCCCACCACCCCATCAATCTTCTCATAGTTGTTTCTTGTCCTGTAGAAGGCTCTCTGCCCCTGACACAGATGTTTGCCCAGCTGGCTTGGAGGATCTCTGTGATACCAATGTTACACCTTCAATAAACCCCAGACCATGGCATTGCCAAGGTACTGATAAACCCTGCAGCACCTTGTGTCATTGGTATTTCTGCCTCTCCCCGGTACCGTCATCCCTCTGCACCCTGCACTGCATGAGGCCAACACCCTTACCCCTGCTAAAGTGTGCTAGAAATATTGCTGTGCACAAGAACCCAAGGTCTCAGTACCTCTACAATCCCCTTTACCCCAAGCACTGAGTAACTAACTCTGTGTTTTTTCCTGGCTCATGATGCCCACCAAGGCATCAGCACCTCCATCCTAGAGGCTACACTTTCCCCACAGATCTCAAATCCCCTGAGCCTCTCCACACCCTTGCCCTCTATCAATGCCCTTGTTATGCTGCTTTAACTTCCATGCTCATTCTCTTCATAACCACAGCTCAAAACTGCATCGGAGGAGGTTCAGACTAGATGTTAGGAAACATTTCTTTACAGAGATGGTGGTCAAACACCGGAACAAGTTTTCTAGAGAGGTGGTTGATGGCCCAGGCTTGTCAGAGTCTAAGAGGCATTTGAACAATGCCTTTAATATGATTTGATTTTTGGTCAGTCCAGAAGTGGTCACACAGTGGGACTGGATGATCAGTGTAGATCCCTTCCAACTGGAACTACTCTATCCTATTCTCTTTATCTCACAACATCACTCAGCTGCAAAGGACCAGTACCTTCTTTATATATATACCTGACATCTCCAGTCAATTCAGCATTCTCACCATCTCACCTCTCTGCTAGTGTCAATACTCTACTGCTCGCCTCTGTGACCTTGTTACAGATGTTCTTCAGTACCTGCTCAGGGCCTAGAAGCACTGACTCTCACTTCTGCTCCACATTAGTCTCCTTGTGTCCTGCAGGACCAACCTCTTCTGAAGAGCTGTCACAGCACTGCATAGTCCCAATGACATTACACTCAGGACAACTGATTCCTACCACCATTTCTTCCCTAAATAAGGCATCAGCAAGGTCTCCTTTATCCCTAGAGAAAAAAAATTTTCCCTTTCTATGCCCAATCTCACTGGATTTATATTCTGTTATGCAGTTGGATGTTATGCATGATGCTCTTATCTCAAAGTCCATTGGAACTTCCCTAGTCCTGCAGCATATAGTTACACTATTCAGTGTCTCCATGTCCTATGATGCCCCAATAGCTTTCCCTGTCCCACTTTAAAAGTTGTTCAGTATTCATGTCCACAGATACCAGTGTTTTTTCCACTCATTTACCAATCTTTGCATGATGTCTTTACAACTTGTCCCTTGGAACATTTTCAAGTCCTCCTTACACACTTGGATCTAAAGGCACTTTTCCCTGGGGCCTTGGGGCCTCCAGTGATGGCAAACAGGGAGAGCCTAGGCCCTCTGTGCCTTAGTGTCCTCCACTGTAACATTTATACCTTATCCACTGGATGTATGGGAGACTCCCTTCCTCAAAGCACATTGGGGTCTTCCATCTTTCTGACAGCCTCCCTCCGTGCATCCCGTTGAACTTGTGACCTCGTTCACATATGCTATGCAGTTTGTACTCCCCCTCTCTTTTCATTGTCCCTCCAAGTCCCACTGCATTTCTGATTCCTCCCCATGCCACACGGCGTTTGTCCCCTCAGTGTCCCACAGCACTTGTCCTCTCGCGCCTCACTGCAGTTATAGCCCCTGCCCACCCCTCCGCCACCCAGAGGATCCTCCCACCCCGTGTTCCCTCAGACCTCGGTTCCCTCCGAGCCCTAGGTCCCCGCAGTCCCTGGTGCCTGGCCGTCCCTCACCTGCCTCCTCCCCTCCCGCGGGCGGCGCGGCCTACTCCTCCCTCAAGGCCGCTTTCCGTCGTTATGGCAACCGCTTCCCGCTCCCCCCTCTTCAGGAGGGCGACAGCCAATCAGATCCTGCGGGCAGGGGGCGGGAAGGCAGGACGGCCGAGGATTCCGATCCACCTAGCAACCTGCTCGGAGCCTTCCGATTGGTCCGTTCGCTTCGGCAGGGCGAGGGGCGGGGCGCGGTAGGGCGTGACGGCGCGGGGGGCGGGGCGGAGGCGCGGGGCGGGGGCGCGGGGCGGGGCGGGGCGGATGCTGCGGCGGGGTCGGGCGCGAGGAGGCGCGGCCGTTGCCTCCGCCGCTGCCGCCGCCACCGCCACCTGAGGGGAGGAAGCGGGGCCGCAGCGGCGGGACCCCGCACTGAGGTAACGGCGGGGACCTGGGCCCCGGGAGGCGTGGAGGGGAGTGGGACGTAAAGATGGGCAGGGAGTTTCCCTCAGGGATGTCGTTCTTACGGCTCCACAGCGGCCGCCTCGCTCGCCCATGGGTAGAGACACTCGCTCCCGGAGACGGCGCTGTGGGGGTCGGCCATGAAGCGTCCTCTGGGAGGGGGAGTGAGCGGAGCGGAGGGTTAAGTCCCCAGCTTCGTTTCAGCGGGCGCCCGAAGGACAGGGGATGCTAGTCCTGTCCTTCCCGGAACGCCATGGAGGTGCTGTATCCAGCCCCCTTCTCCCTCAGCAGCGCCTCGGGGCTGGGAGATGGTGGTCCTGTGCATTCCCGTTCCCTACGTCCCTGGCAGGGCGCTGGGGACCTAGCAGAAGGAGATGCTTGTCCCGTGCATTTCCCCTCCCTTTCCATTAGGGACCCAAGGGGAGGGGGATGCGAGTCACAGGTACTCTCCCTCCTTCCCCTCGCAGTGCACTGGGTTCCCCGGGGAGAGCGATTTGAGTCTATGTGCACCTTTCTCTTATTTCTCCTTGCTATATATGTGAATCCAAAAAGAAGAGGGCTGCACTGCCACTCTTTTGCCCTGCAGTGCCACGGGGACCCGAGGAGAAGGGAATGCCATTCCTCCTACCTTTTCTTCTGCAAGGCGTTGTGGACCCAAGAGGTTGCTAGTCTCACACTTCCTTCCTTTCTTTTTGCAGTGCTGTAGCAGTGATCTATGAGGAAAGGGATGCTAGTCCCATGCACTCCTCCTTCCCCCTTTTCCCTTTGCAGGAGGGAACCAAGGTGATGCTAGATTTCTCCATACACTCTCCTTTTCCTTTTGCAATTCAATGAGGTTGTAGAGGGAAGGGATGTCCATCTTATCCCTCCTTTTCCTTTGCAATGTCATGGAAATCCAAGAGGATGCTAACTCCTTGTGTGCATTTGTTCCTTTTACCTTTAGAACCCAGTGAGGATTCAAGGGGAAAAGGGATGCTAGTTCAGTTTGCACCCTATCTCCTCTTCCAGTCTACGGGATGATGGCTAGCTCCCTCTCCAGTTCCTTTAGTTTGCCAGGCAGGATAAGCTTAAACAGAGAGAGGTGCTAGAGTATCCCTCCATATACATGGACAATCTTCTCAGAAAGCATTTCTGCCTTTCCATCCTCCTTATGGAAAATGGAGCATGGACTGTGGTGGTATCACTGTGTAGAGGAAGAGGGGAAGAAGAGACACCACGTCTCTTCGTTTTGCCCCATAGTACAGTGAGGAGGAGTATGAACAAATGGGAGTGTTTTTCCTTCATGATCTCCTAATTGAAATAGAGGGTGTATGGGGATTATAGTGTGGTTCTCCCTTAATATGTAACAGAAGTGGAACAGGGGAGTACAGCCCTGGCATTTCTTTCCTGCTGACTAATTAAAATGGAGTTGGGAAAATAATGTATTCTCCTCTTGTCCCTTCATGTGGGTGGGAATGGGTTGGGGAAGTGCTGCAAGTGCTTGTATGCAATGAGTGAGTTCCTTTTCTTTCTCCGTGGTCAGAGTTGGGTGGGGAATGACTAAGGTGACATTCTCCTCTTGCACAGGAGGAGTCTAGTTTGCTGTTTTATCACCCCATTTCTTTAGGACAGATAACTGTGAATTAATCCACCTACATTCTTTCTAAAGTATAATAACTTTTTCTTCATTGCCCAACCCCTTATTGCGCTTTTAGTAACTTCAAAATTTATAAGAAAAAAAATTCCCTTGTGAAATTCAGCCCTTTTAATTTCATGATGTTTACTCTTTACAGTAGTCATTGATGCATGTCTTAATTTATTCTTTACAGCAAGAATGGGATGGGCTTCTTATGATTATAAATAATGTATAAATCTGTAACAACACTGACAAACTAGCTGTTTCCTACCCCACTTACCCGCAGGTTTTTTTGTGGTGCCTTGAGGTAGATGAGTACATGTCCCCTCCTCCTCTTTTATCTTCAGAGTCATCAAAAGTGTTTTGGTTTGGTTTTATATACATATGAAAATAACCACAAAATGTCATAGGTAGAGGCTTAAGAAAGCATATACAGAACTGAATCTGTGTTAAGAAACTATCTTGACACTAAAGATTGCTTATTACAGCATTCATCTGTCTACAGCAATTAGTAGGTCATCTGTATGCTGCTTTGCGAAACTTTGGTCTTCTTTCACAATGATATGGTTGTCTTTTTTTTTTTCCCTATGAAAGGGCACTGCATGACTAGGCTATATAATTTATAAATCTCTTCTGGCTCTACGTCTTAATTTCTTTTATTGTATTACATAGTAATAAGATCTTGAGCATAAAACAGAAAAATCCTGAAAGGACATGATGATTTTTATTTTCCCTGTTTTTTTTTGTGCAGTTTAAACTTTTTGTGGGTTATTGAGTCTAGGGTTTTGTGTGTTTGCATTTTTTTTTCAGTTTGAGGTTGGGGTGAAGTCAGAGGATGGGTAGATTTGTTTGGAGTCTCTACTTTGAATGTCATTAATATGATGATTTATGTGAAGTGTTCTTGGAGGTTTTCCCAAGACTCTAGATCCTGACCTGAATTTGCCCAATGTTTTCCTTCAGACTTATAACAGAATAACCACTGTGCGTACAGTTCATCTACTGTTGCTTCTGAGACTCTGTTATGAAGCATTATCTACTCACAACTGCTGGAATCCCACCTGGGAGCATGCTAAAAAGTCCGTTGCTAATCCACACTGCAAGTTGACTTGAATGAAACTGTTGAATAAAAATGCTTAGGAAAAAGAAAAAAAAAATACTGGAAGCCAGTATTTTGGAAATGACAACAAACTGAAAAGGCTTCTTTTCCTGACTTTGGGGAGCTATTATTAAAATGTTAAAATCAAAGGACTAGATTCAAAGGGACTTGGGCACCTTGTATGGAACTAGGTAGGAAATAATTTTGTCTGTCTATGACTTGTAATCTTCCATTCAGGATATGAGAACATGCAAAAGTTTTCAGGGTTAAGTAATAGTTCCTTAAAGATGAGGTAGTTCAGGTCATTATTTTTTTTTATATGACATCAAGTTCTTGAAATATAACTTTGAGAAATGGTTTCCTCAGATCAGAAGAACTTAGATTTTTATGGCCATATGAACCTGAAATTGCACTAAAATCAGGTGTGGTTACCTGTAGCATGTCTTAAATATTTTGGCTAATTTTTATCTTTTTAATTCAGTGTGTTGACTTCTCTTCACAGCAACACTTGCTTCAGAATATGAGCAAGATGCTGTGATTTCAACTGTGTTGATTGGTTCCGCCACCTAATTTAAGGTGTACATAGTTCTCTTTCCTGCCTTTATTTGGACCATGTTTTATTTTACCTAGCTTTGCAATAGTTTTATTACTAATATTCTTTATGTACGGCAGTGCTGCTTCAGACATGGATTCCCCATCAATAGCTGTGAGAGAATAAGCAGCCTGTGAAAGCAAGTTGTCAATGAACTTAATTTAACATGGTTATGTTTAGCATCTTGGTCTTTTTCCTGTTTGCCTGTTTGTTTTTGCCAGTCTGTCTTGAATAGCTACAGCCAAAACCATTGCCACACATGATGTGAAAGAAAAGCACAGAATTGTTTAAGTTGGAAGGAACCTCTCAAGATTATCTAGTCCAACCCACTAAGTATATGAGGGTTTAAAGAGGTGTATGGTATTTAATTTTTCTGCCCATAAGATGGGCTTATGTAAACAAAAGTGTGCATATGTAACATTTTTTGATCTGCAGATACCAGCAGAAGACTGGTAATTAACTGTTTCATATCTCTTGATAATAGGCATTGGGGAGAAAGAAAAAACTTTATTTCTCTCTGATATGTAGAATTTATTTCTCTTCCTCAATATCTGAGGAAAAGCATTACTCTGTCAACCTTGGAAGTCTGTTCAAAGTTGTGATTGCCAGCTGTAGGGAATATTGATGGAGAACCAAGGGCTTTCTGATTCAAATAGAATTTTGAAATTCCTGCTACTTTTTTTAACCATAATTTTTTCAAAGCAGTTGGTTAGAGACTGAAGTTTGCAAATTTTGTTGCTGTAAGACAAAATTGTAAGAAAAGGACCTCTTTGTACTCCTACAGTTCTGTCAAATTTTTCCAGGCTTTAGCCTCCAATTTCAGAGTTTGTTTCCCTAGCTGATGAGTGCAATGTGCTGATTCCCCACTCTGCTTCTTCCACTCCAGCCCCTCAGTGCTGGGAAAATGCCAGTCTAGTGCTGGGGAGGGATTGCTGTTTAAATTGGCTCTATAGGTCAAGTGGAACTGGCAGAGCAACCATTTGTAGCTAACTTTGCAATTTCTACCTTCAAGTGTGCGTGGAGAAACACGTGGCCAAAGAATGTGGTCTTCTGGTTTATCCTTAGCTGTTATGATGGTTTCTGAACAGGAAGATGAGAGATGTGAGCAAGTAAAATGTGTTAGAGACAACAAAAAAACTGTTTACAACTTGACCAAAACTACATATTTGAGCACAGGTAGCCAAACCAGGACTGTAGCTTGTTGGGCAGACCAGTAGTCTTCAGTCTTGCAAGTTGAGACTTGTGTATTGCTGGTGGTGACTGTTTTGTTTTTGTTTTATATTTATTCAGCAGAAGTTATAAGGCCATGCAAATGAAGAGATGCTATCAATGTGAATATACCAGTGGAGATACTGAGTCATAAATATCTTGGTTTCAATGTGGTCAACAATTGTAATTCTTACATGGTTAAATTTAAAGTATGAGGTTTTCTAAAAATATTTTCTTCATTAATGGAGGTGGGCTGAGGCCAGTTGAATGAGATTTAACAAGGCTCAGTGGTGAATCCTGCACTTGGATCACACCAACCCCAGGTACACTCCAAGCTGGGACAGAGGGACTGGAAAGCTGCCCACAGGGAAAGGGCCTGGTGAGGGAGAGATTGGTGACAGCAGCTGAAGATGAGGCAGCAGTGTGTCCAGGTGGCCAAGAAGGCCGGTGACACCCTGGCTTGTATCAGCAGTGGTGTGGCAGCAGGCCCAGGGCAGTGGCTGGGCCCTGGTGAGGCCGCAGCTCGGGTACTGTGTTCAGTGTTGGGCCCCTCACTGCCAGAGGGACACTGAGGGGCAGCGGAGCTGGAGGTGTTTCTTCCCTGAAAGGGTTATCGCATATTGGAACAAGCTGCCCAGGAAACCAGTTGCAAGCTTTTTACTGTATTCTGTTTGTTACATTTTTCTTCTAGGTTCTCTAACAAAAGAAGAACATCAGTTGACTGCTGTTCTGTCACGATGGGGTCAATTGTGTGGGAATGTGGTTAAGCATTTTAATATCTTAACCTAATGCACACTATGTAATACTGAGGACAGGCAAGATTTCTCACACGTCTGCCTCAAATACATCATCTTCAGAACTCAGCTAAGAATGTCGTACATAAAGCATATTCCAGTTTTGAGGAACTTCAAACAAGGACTGAAAGTATTGCTGTTGAAGTGAAATCTGAAGGTACGAGTGGAATTGAAAGAGCTTTTAGACTGGACTCGCTAACTGGCCCATTCCCAGTGTGGAAGGATGGCTATTAGCTGGATGTTCTGTTACCTTTGGCTTTTGGATGTTTTGGTGGGACACACAAGAGGGCACAGTTTATTTTCTTGTGAGCCCATCATCTTGCGGATGTGCCAGGATCTGCCTTACAATACCACCTTCATGCCTAATCTTCTGAATCATTATGACCAGCAAACAGCAGCACTAGCAATGGAGGTAAGACTATTTTTTTCAGCAGTATATATGTTTTTGTCCTCTAGTTGACAAATAATTGGTAAGAGAATCCAGGAAAATTTGAAAAAAATAAGACATTAGAAGTAAAACCAACCAAGATAGTTCATGTTTAAATATAAAAAACAAATACTCTTTGCATGAGATGTATTGTAATATATACTAAAATATTCTATGACTGCAAAATTTGCCTAATTTCTTATAAATTGGATGCGTTTGTGTGTTAGGCTGTTACTTTAAATATTTAGACAGCTCAAGAGTGCATGTTTTGAATGGTCTGTGGCTTAACTAAATGCCAGAGAAATAGCATACTGAACAATAAAGAGAAGATTTTTAGTTCTGAAGACAACATTCTGGTTGTGTTTTATAAACCTTGGTCTTTTCTTAGTTGCTGAAAACTTGGTGTGAAGAAGGTTAGAAAAATAAGAAACACCATGAAAAGAATGGAAATTGCTTATGTATTAGTATTGCTTTTCTCAGCTGCAAGAAAATCTGTTGTCTTGCAGACAGTTAACCTGTTTCTGTTCTATATCCTGGCAGACAAGCTTAGACCTGTACTTTTTTTGTTATAATGGTACCTTATTACTGTTGCCATTATTCCTCAAAACCTTCTTATCAGTGGAAATGTGATGGTTTTTTTTAAAAGAAGAGAAAATAGTTATGTATAAGTCCAAAGAAGATTTTGGGGAATTTGTGTAACCTTCTGTGGACAACTATCTTGATCGGGCTTCACCTGCACACTTAAGTCTCTTTTATCTGTAGTCTAGGTTATACATGACTTTTAAGTTCATTTCAGTCTATTCTCTATCCTGACACCTTGCCTAAGGAGTTTCCTTACTTGATGTTCTGTGATATGACTAAAATTGATGGAAATTCAGAATAAAAATTATGGAAATCCAGAATATTAGGGAAATCTCACTGTTGGAGTATTCAAATTTTCATGATATGTGCAGATTTTCATGTGCATTTTTGTGTGCATTTTTTTATGTGCATTTTGCAGGTTTCATGTGCAAATTTTCATGTGCAGATTAGGTTTATTTGTATTTTTTATGTGCATAGGAGTCCTCAATGCTGTGCTGTACACTGAGAACAGAAAGAATGATCATATATCTTCATCTTTGAATGCTCTTCCTGACAATATAGAAACTTAATTTTATTCTTGTTAAATAATATGAAGCCAAGGCTTTATGTAGACTTTCTGTGATAGAGTTGCGAACCAGACTTGCCAGGCTTTTTGCCCTAAGACAGCAATAGAGATTCTTACCTTTCAGTTTACTTTATTTGAAAGAACTATGGACTTGCATTTTTACACCTCGTTTGGATATGACAAGGGATTCCAGTTGTACTAAATACATAGCAATAGGAATGAATTTTACTTTAGAATTGATTCTGGCAAGTTCTGAGAAGATCTAACTCTAAGGAGGAAAAATGAAACCTAAGCAAGTGTAGTAGGCTAACAGTGTGAGCATCTAGGTGTGGAAGAACTGTTTATTTCATCTGTGAAAGGTGAAACTTCGAATGTTAAAGGAATTGATCAAACCAGCTGGATTGAGGACTTTTGAGACTTGGCTTGTGGAGATGTGGAGACAGTGGGTTTTGGTTTTGTTGAGTGGATGGAGAAGTAGATGGTCATCTCTTGGAGTGGAGTATTTTATCAGTGGAAGGCTTGCAGGATCTGTGCAGCTCAGTATTTCTTTAAATGACCCAGGAGAGTTTAACAGTAAGATGAGACAGCCTATTGATACTGTTGTGGGTAGCTTTAAGGTCAAACCAGAATAAAGAATCTTGAGATTTTGAGATACACTGACACATAAAATTGTGGAGGTGTTGAAAGCTTGACTGAGCAGTAGGAAAACCAAACATTACAGTCGCATTATAGTCCCATGGCTCACAAATAGCTTAAGTGTTGTGTGAAGTTCTGAGCTATCTCAAAGGGTGTGTTTGAGCTGGAAGAGGTAGAAAGACAAGAGAGAATGACCACAGCTTATGGAAAATATCTCATATGAGGGCTGTTAGACTATGGTGGAATGCTTTAGCCTACTTCTAAAATAGGAAAGAAAAAAACCAAACCAACAACTGCCATCCTCAGTAGCACGCAAAGGGTTATAGGAACTGACTCTACGCTCTCTTCCAGCACAGGAAATAGACTCCATCAAATGAAGTTGCTAGAAGCCAAGTCAGAACAAAGAGGAAGAGGTGCTTCTTCAAGAAGTTGGTACTAGAGCTGTGAAATTCTTAGGCAGTGCTGTGGATGTGAAAAGGTTGAGGAGACTGGATCAGAACTTGAAAGATAATGCCAGTGAGGATGATGAGGTATTAAAAAAAACCCAAAACACTTTAGGTTCTTCCTATTGGCAGAAAGCTGTCAGACTGGGAGAGCATTTAGGGAATTTAAGAAATACCCTGCTAATGGTTTGTTTTGTGAAGCGTTCTGTCTCTGATCATGGCAAGAGGAGGTACTATTTATGGAAGGGATGCAAGCCTTGCCTCTCCTCTGCAGGCTGGTGCTTCCCCAGTACCCACAGTCCCTGAGTCAGGGATGTTAGAGGGTAACTTCCTATCTGTTCTCTTTAGTATCACTTAATGGACCTATTATTTAGTTTAAATTTTGTATTATTTACATGTGATACATTGACCACTGAAGGGCACCTTCACATAACACAAATTTAACCATTCTGGACAAGTAACAGGTTTGCACAAATCCTGTATGTGGGATGTCAATTCCTATATCATCAAGAATACTAAATCTGTATTTTTTAATGAAGAGACTCTCCCATCTACTCCAAGATTAAAAAAAATGTTTCTAGAATCATAGAATGGTAGGGTTTGGAAGGAACCTTTAGAGATCATCTAGTCCAACCCTCCCTGCAGAGGCAGGTCCACCTAGATCAGGTTGCATAGGAACGTGTCCAGGTGGGTCTTGAAGACCTCAGAGATAGACTCTAAAACCTCCATGGGCAGCCTGTGCCAGGGCTCCATCCCCTCACAGTAAAATAGGATTTTTTTATATGTGTTCCAGCTTCATCCCATTACCCCCTGTCCTGTTATTAGGTCTTTTTATTTTGTGAGATGCTTTAATCTGAGTCGAGCAAATTACTTGAATACATCCTTAATGCCTACAAAAGAGCTCTGATATCTCAGAATCACAGAATGGTAGAGTTTGGAAGGGAGCTCTAGAGATCATCTAGTTCAGCTCCCTGCTAAAGCAGGTACACCTAGATCACATCACACAGAAATGCATCCAGGTGGGTTTTGAAAACCTCCAGAGAAGAAGACTCCGCAATCTTCTAAATTATTTGATGAATGCAATACTGTTAATGAGTTAGCTAGCCACAACGTGAAGAAGTTCTTATTCTCCCTGTTAGTTGCCTTTAACATGCTGTTGTACTGAAGTTAAATTGTCTGTGACACTTGGGATTTTGGAAACCCCTTTTTTCTGGCCTTGTCCTTGCTGTGGTGGGAAGATGAGAATGACACACCACTCTGGATATAGGCACACCAGGGATTTGCCGATAAATAAAATCACACTTTTTACTGCTAATAGCTTCCAAGTAATTGCCAACATTACATTCCCTTTTCTGGCTTTTGTTGCGTGTTAAAACCAGTGATTTCAGAACACTGTCAAAAATATCACTTTCACTAGCAATCAGTTTACAGCCACTGCTGGAAGCAGAGCAGTAATTACATGGACCCTCAGTCTAAGCCAGAATAACCAGCGTAATTGTTCTTATCTTCATAAAATAGCTTTCTGCTACAAGGAGAGAAACGGTGAGAAGCAAATGTCCTTTCTGTGCACTCTGTGATATAAAGCTCAACTTAATAGCATAAATTAGGTCACATTAAACACTGTGCTGCTGCAATTCATATACTAGCTCCATGCCAAAGCCATTCTTAGCATAGGTGCATTGGCACTGTGAGTGTATATAGTATTTCCTTCTGTCAATATAATGAGCATATAGGCCAGCAGTTTCAGTCTGGGAGTGAACTATGGGCTATTTCTGAATGCCTCATGAAAAATGGCAAAGGCTGTGCAAGGAAATTATCAAGCTTAAATTCACTATACAGGGGACTGCACCTCCATTGCAGAGTTGTTTTTAGGGGGTTGAAGAGGAAAAAAAGAATGAGAAGCCAGAGGTTTTTGTACGTGTATTTCTGCTCTCATGTTAGTCTTGATTGCCTCTTCAAGCTGTACTTAGCAAGAAAGAAGTTTTTATTATTTGGCTTTTTAGGCATTATTGAATATTGCAGTCTGAAATTTTGAACTGAATCATGTTTATTAAAACGTGCATTGTGACATTTTCGGGTAAACATCTCTCATCTCCAAGCCCTCCTTAATTGCTGTCAGCATAAAATAATGTAGCAGCAGAATCAGTGTGATTCATCTGGTGTGTTGGAGGGGGAAAAAAGGAAGGTTGTGTAGTTCTCACAGTCTTTCAGTGCCACTTTTTCACAACACTTTCTAATAAGGCCCATAAGAAAAATTCAGCTTGGCTGGACTGAAAGAGTATAATACAAGAAATAGTGAATGTAAAGCAGAGAACTAGTACAGCTATTGTCTTACAATCAGTAAGTTCAGTGTACTTCTCTTCTCATACCATTGATTGGTTCTTTGAAGGAATTGTTTAAAAACTTATATATTGTTATTTCTTGAAACCTCAAAAAAATCAGGAAGTTGCCCTTTTGAGACTTTATGCTAGTATGATTGCTTCATATTATAATAAGTGCAATAAGTCACATCATTGTTGTCTTATTATGTTGCAGCAGTATTGGTATTAACCATCTTGATTAAACAAAGAAAAATAGACCATTACACCAAGTAATTACTATTAGTGTATACTGGTTCATACTGTAATTGGTTCCTATGTCTTAATCTACTAGGAAAGATTATACCTTAAGTTTTCTACCATGCTACACTGGCAAGGGCTGCTTTAATCCAGGAAAACTGAAGGGAGGGTTTTCTGCATTTGAGGGCCAGGAACATTATTTTATCCCAAGTATCTCTCCAAAGGGGCTTACTCCCTTTTGATAGAGGACAACTGCCAGTTGCTGTAGTCCAACCTCTCTTAATGTCTGCTCAGATCTAGCAAAGAGTAAAATGAGAATCACTTTACATTTGCTTCTTTCTGAAAGGAGTAGTACCGCATAATATAGGCTAGTGATGGCAGAAGATGGAGAGATGAGGTGCGGGATGTAAAGCGTCTGTATTTTGGGGAGTCTCCTCCGCAGGCGCCGAGGCCAGGCTGAGCTGTCCGGGCAGCAACAGAGCGGGGAGCTGTCCTGCCTGCAGTACTGCACAGCAGAACATCACCACCCTTCACGGCTCTCTGGGCTCATTCCTTTTCTCTGCTCCTCGCTACTGTGTAAAACATGTTGTATTGTATTTTAAAATTTTCCTGTGATTTGATTATGGGTGGTTTTGTTACAATAATCAACTGGTATGGTCTGTCTGTAAAAACTTTACTCAACATAAGTTTGTGATGATAGTGTGACATTGAGGTGATGCTGCACTGTGCTGCTGCCACAATTCCTGTGTGTTACATAGATTGTGTGCTGAATGAGGCAGTGACAATTCAGAAGTTAAATTGCTCCTATCCCCCCAAGGGAGCTGACCTTGTTTTCCTATCTCTTGGATTATTATTATTGCAATATGAAAAATTCTCCTTAGTCTCTTTTTCACGTAATATTCCTTTGGCCTTGAAGGATTTGCTTGTGGATAAGGCTAGCATGCCATGGTTTTTTATCAGCCTTAATGCAGTTTTTATAGACAAATATTTTTATCAGAGAACATGTAATTTGGTAGCCTGTTGGAACCTGGGAGCATGCTATTAAAGCTTTTGTCACTGATGAAGAGGAGTGGTTTAATATTATTGTTGCCAGCCTTTTTGCAGTTAAGTACGCTGCCAACACTTCCTTCTTCTTACCCTGATTTTGATGAGACCTCACAAGTAATGCTGTGGATCAAAGGGGCTTTAAGGGACAGGAACCAGACATAGTTTAGGACTAAACAAGTCCCTCTGGGTGAATACAGAAAAGTTGTCATTTGGGATTATACTAGAGGTCAAATGCTCCAGAAATAAGATGACAGAGTCACCATATGGATAGACAAGATAACACACTATCCCTTTGCACTGTCTCACAACCTCCATTCCAATTTTATATATCAAAAAAGAGCAGCGACAACCACTTAGAGCAGCAGTAGGGACTTAGGGCTGCACCATAGCTAAGGCTGGTTAGTGTGTAGGTGGGAGATGGAAAAGGAAAAATTGAGAAATAATGTTATCCTGCAGTTGATTTGTGTTTTTGCAGTGTTGGGGAAGTAGCAGGAATGGGAGACGGGTGATGTTGACACATATGCTCCTTCTTTGGCAGTGTGGCAGGGTTCACTGGCTAGGAATCATTAGATTCATATAAATAAACTATCCACTCATGGAGTTTTGAATATTTCACAGCAGAGCTAGTAAATAAATATTTAATGGACTTTGTCGCAGAAGACACCTTATTTTCCTTACACTATTTCAAATGTAGTGTTTTCTTGCTTGTACAGATTCTTGCAGAGGGTAATGCTGTTGACCTAATACACAACAGAATGAGTGCTGCAAGAGTTGCAGACCCTTGCTAACTACATTTTTGTATGTATACTACAGTTTCTTTTTTGTGACAATATATATTTCTTTTTCTCCTCCTAGTAGTGATCTTTAGAGTCTTAGTGTGGTTGGTTGGTGTTTTGTTTTGTTTTGTTTTTTCTTTCAAGTGGAAAAGAACCAACTGTATTTATTACCAGCCTGGTCTTAGCATCTGGGATAAGAATTAGGCTTTTTTCTGGTATAGATATGATCAAGAACTGAGTGGGTCATTTTAGTGATATTTCTCAAACAGCTTTTCTGTCAGACATATATTAATACAGATTTCAGGTAACTGGAATTTGGTCATGGAATATTGTCCCTCACTTGTTGATTTGTAGAAGGGCCAGGAGAAGTGTGCAAAATTCGCTGGTCTTGGTTGAGGGGATTGTGGAGCTGGGAGATAGTACTGCCCTACTCCTCTTCTGTTTCTGTGAGATTTTTTTGGATACAAGTGGGAAACATATTTTTTCTTCCCCACTGATCAGCGAAGATGGGGAGAATATAGGGTAGAAAATTCTCATCTTCTTTCCCCTTTAATTCCATCTTTATTCCTTTCCGACCTCCATCTTCTTTTGCCTTGCCTACACACCATACCCTCATAAAGCTCAGAGCTTTTCCTTGTCTTTCTATATTCTTCAGTTCTGCCTCTGAAACTTATAGAAGAATATAAAGCTAATGGAAAAGTAGGTTTTAGTCAACTGATTTTTTTGTAAGAACCTCAATCTTAAACACTAATTTGCAATAAGGATTAATTTTCTCTTTAGTGTGTAAGATTATGCTGCCTACAGAACAATGAAACTGTACATGATCATAAGAATGCAAGCTGCACACAAGCTGATTAAAGCCTACTTGTTCATTAACTTTACATTATCCTTATTTCCACTCTGAATTTGTCCTTAGAAATAGGCACATAAAGATTTTAAATTGGCTTGCTTTTTTTTTATTAAACCAGAATGTGTCAAAGCTGGAATTGCAAAAATGATCATGCAGAGTAGAGACAGGGCAAAGGAGTACCTAATACTGTACTGCTTTAGGAATAAAAATAATTACCAATTATAAATAATACATTGGGAAAGAGTAGGTAATGATTAAAAAGATAAAGAATATAATATATATTATAAATTAAAATATTATTTCTTGCTTTAGGAATAGCTGAGGGTTGTCTGTTTGAAATGCATCACCTTGTGATGTGTTTTGTGATGCATAGATACAGAAAATGAGGATTTTTTTGGCTGCTGTTGCATGCAGTGTTTGGGAGGGATTGTCATTCTGAAAATTGGACTATCCAATGTGGACTTACTGAGGAAGATATTTGTTGATGTGGAGATGCCCACATGCCCAAAGCCAACCAAATGGATTTATGGACCTAGCTCATACCTGAACATGAAAGGACCATCCTAGTGCAACCATCAAAGGGAAAGTAAACTAACCAGCATTTTAAGATGGACTGGATGCTTGTTTAATGCAAGCAATCACGATGGTGAGTCTCTTATATTTTTTTTTCCCCCTCAGGGGCTATATCATTGCACTTCAAGGAACCAGAAAAAGGTATTTTCGTGCTGTGCAGTACAGAGTAGCATGAAGAAACAGAGTACTTTAAGAGATGCTCATTTCTAAAATGAATACAGGAGAACACAAGGGTTAAAACTTCTGCATGTAAATCATCAATGCTCAAATAGCAGAGCTAGATAGCAGAGGTTGGAAACCCTTACTTTCTTTTGCCTGGCTAACACACATTCTCCAGAGAATAATTTCAGAAATACTGTTTTCTAGTCTTCTATGTTTGACGAGAGCAAAGTGCCACTCGAGTATTTTCAAAATGCAGAGTATTAGTGAGAGAGAATATTAAGAGAAATAGGGTTTGGGTGGTTGTCTTGGAGTTTTGTTGTTGTTAAACTGATAAACTTCAACTCACTTGTTGAAGATGAACCCTATCACTATTTTTGTATTTTCTTGAATAAAAAAAATATCTGAAGGGCGATTCAATTGAAAATATGGAAATAAAGTTTAGCCTTAGTAGTTTAGTGCAAGCATATGAAAAAAACATTAGTTCTATGTAACGATTCAGTTCAAAGTAAATGATCTACATCTTAATCAACATCTATTCACAGTGGGCATGTTTTCAGGGTCACGAAGGCAGATGGCTCGGCAGTGTGGCTAATTCTGTAGCATCTGGTGGAGGCTTAAAGTGGAGTTATTAGGAAAGGTGCAACACACAATTTATTTTTAATAGTTAAATGACTGTGAGCTTTATAGTAAGTTGTAGCTTTATATCTGCAAGTGTAATCTCGGAAGCAAAAGAATGTTCTGCCAGAGCATGAAGAGAATATTGGTCATACCATTTACCATTCCTCGTTTCCTACCTCAAGTGTGAAGACATTCATTCTTGTCTTTGCTTTTTCTCTACCTTAATCAAAATCAGCCTGTGGAGAAAAAATGAGGGAGCATCAGCCATCTGCATTTCTTAGATGCAGCTGCTGTGGGACAGAAACCATGTTTATATTGCATATTTTATGCTGTAGTAGTACAAGTTAGTATTTGTCACAGTGACTAGACTTGCCCATGTATCTAGTAGCATGTGTAACCTGGAGGATGTAGTTTGCTACATCAATACTAAACACAGATTCTGTCCCTCATAAGGCAGAGATCTAGAATGCTTCTATAGAATCAAATCAACAGTTCTATTTAGTCCAAATTACTAGTAAGACCTTTCTCTTCTCCCTTCACGTTCTTCTGATAAAAAGATTAAGTGTCTTCCTGTGTGACCTGATCTAGGTAGACCTCCTCCAGCAGAGGGATTGGACTAGATGATCACTAAAGGTCCCTTCAAACCCCTACTATTCTATGATCTTGATTCTAACTTGTGAGCTGACATACTAGGTTGGGAGCTCTTCAGTCTTCTGCCCTTTCACCTTGCCTTTCTTCCAGAACGTGTTTGTTGTGCAAAAAGTTGGCAGTGATATATAAATAATGGTGGACTGCTTAAAAAGCTGTGTGGCTTGGCTAGGATGTACTTTTTATTTTGTTAGTGACTTGGAAGTGATGGATTTTTTCCTTGCTTTCCTCTAGTGTATGATGATGGTTCCAATTATAGGATGGTTGGATTAAAAAAGAAAGCCACAACAGACTTGACAAGAGAATAAGTGTGAAATAACAACTTAAGCACCAAGGAGCAGTTGTCATAAATTTTATAACTTATCTTCCTGATATGGCTGCAGTTTTCTTCTTTATTTTAGAAGACATTTGTGGTGATTTTTAGAGAAAGTTAGGATGGCTTTTATGGATTCGACTCATTTTACAACAATGGGGTGTTCCTGTTTGTCTGTGAAGCTGTTGTATCCTGTGGTATGTGAAGAAGAGTCACCAAAACATGTTTTTAGCATTCGAAGGACGAATCCTCTTAGATTCACATGTGCCTCATTTGTGCACTGCTGCCTTAAATCCCCATTCTGTATCCTAGTCATTAAGAGATCAAATACTTGAGGGTTTTGTGACTTTCTGGAGAAAACTGAGGCAATGTTTGTCCTACATCTAGCACAAAACCGGTATGGAAGTAGTAAAATGTCCTGATCATTGAGGAACTCAGTGCTCTTGAGCTGAGTGCATTATTCAATCTTGTGACACTTGGACCTGCAAAATAATACCATTTTGGTAAAGTATACTTTTAAAGAGTATATTTAATGTTAATGGTCACTGTGTGTGCTATACAAGGCAAATAAGAACATGTCAGATACGTAACATACATCTACCTAGGCTGTTCTTCCACTTTCAGCAATTTATGCCTTGGAAATGATGTCCTGAATTACTAACATTTCTACAAATTTGTCAGTTTTCTTCCCAAATTCTTACATTCTTTTAGCATCCACTCAAATCAGTGGCAAATAGTTACACGAGTTAAAGGTGTGTGAAGGATTTGCTGTAGTTGAGTTGTGGGTTTTTTCCCCTCTTCAAACAAACCACCTGCTGTTTTTATGTTCGCTACTTTTGGTGCTGAAGATACAGTGAACAATTGGGACATATTTTTTCTTTAGCATTTGTGATTTTTATATAGCTGTTTCATGCCTCATCCTCCCGCTGTCTCTTTTACAAGGTACAAGAATAAAAGTATGTCATATTTATATTTTTATGTAGTACCTGAATGTGATGCCATGTTAATACAGTAGGTAAATCTCCCCTGGCAGATTGCTTCTGCAGTAACAGTAACGACTAGACTGTCTTCCATATTGTGCCGAACTGTTAGCTTAAACTGGCTCTGCATGTTTGAAGCCGTAGCTCAACAGCAACCTTCCTGAAGCTGTGCTGTTTCCAGTTACCTGTGAGGCAAAATACCTTCAGAGCCTATCAAAATTAAGCAGAGCATTCAGTGTCTTTTCAGAACATTAAATAATTCATGTAGGATTTGAGAATCAGATCTGCCCAGTGGTCTCATTGAAATTAATTTTATGCAATTATGTAGACTTAAAACTAGCACCAAGTTGGATACTCATTCCTTAAAATGTTACTCTTTTTAATTGTTAAGACTTTTTTTCACTATTGCAGTTCTAGTGCTGCTGTTTTAGCGCTGCCTTTCCCATGTTGTTTCCCATCTTGTGAATTTGGTCATGATGCTCCCTCCTCCTCCTCCCTGCTTCTGTCCCGCAGAGTTAGTTCCTATGGTTACCCCCGCTTTGCGGGGGTGACAAAGGTTGGCATCTTGATTCTCCCGAGCCGAATTCTGCCCTTTGACTCTCTCCCCTTTTCACACCCCTAGCTAAGCTTGGCCTCTCACTCTGCTCGGAGGCTTGTCAGTGAGGGTGTTCCCATGGAAACGAGGAAGGAAATTTGAAAAGAGGAGAGTGCAGAAGCACAAAGGGCTGGTTAATTTGAATTTGAACAAGGAAGGAAAGCTCCTTGTAGTTCATCTTTGTGTGGTGTGGAAACCTGAAATTTATCTTTTAAAAGTTGCTTTCAATTTGTAAACTTGTTTATATTCCCTGTTTCTTGATTTCTAGAACAAAAGTTGTCATGTTTTTGGCACCGAGCAAAGGAGAAACATCTTTCTTTTTAAATTCAATGAGAGGATTCTGGTCAGCTGTTCAGTTAGCTTTCCTTCCTTCACAGGTCCAAAAGCATCATTCATGTTTATAATATTTTTCTCCAAAAACTTACGTATTACATTTTTCCTCTTCATAATGATTCAGTCCTACTGTCGATTATCTAATATCTTTGATGACCTTTTTGTGGAGGAGTGGATGAATAAATGTCCTTTAGAATCAGCAGACCCCTTAGTCGAACTGTGAGTATTCCTTCCGGTTTCTTATGGTACAGTTTTGGCAGGTGCACTATGGAAATGGAACTGCAGAGAAGAACATGGGAACAAAGATTGCCCTTGGATTTCAGTTTTGATGCTTACTGTCAATAGTAAGAAAAAAAAAATCAAGAAAATAAAAATCTGTGTCATGTGATAGTGACTTTTGAGACATTTTATCTGCATATTTTACAGATATGTTAAATAATTAAAGTTTGGTATAAACTTGTTAAGAACGGTGAAGTTATTTTATCCAGATTTTCCTCTAACTTTTTGAATGACAAATAGTCTGTCAAATTCTTATGGAAAAAGAGTCTATCTCAGGTAGAATAAATACCATTTAAATGGTCTGGTTTGAAAGTTTGTCCTCCGGTGCACTTACACAAAATCCTGTAGCTAAAATAATAAAAAATATTCAACCTTGAAGAATACACAGACATTTTCTGTAGTCTTACTTTGCAACTACAGGCAAATTATTCCTGTGGCTCAGAATAACCTTAATTAAGTGGCATCACAAAAAAGCAAAATAATTCTTCAGATCAATCAGTTACTTTTTTCTGACACAATGGGAGGCAGTTGCTTTTGTCTGACAATGGTAAGCTGCCAGGCTTTTAAAATTGAGGTTTTAGTTCCCCTCCCACTTTGTACTAGTTGCTATTAGTAGTCGGGGTCACAGAGGGGACTCAAGAAAGGGGCATTGAATTGAAGGCAGGACTGTAAAAGGTCTGTGGCTTGTGGTTCTCCTACAGTGTTAGTTGATTGTTCTGACATAACTCATTTCTACCCATCAGAGAGGAGCCAACTGTGATGGATTAAAAGACACATTTTTATCTCTGGGTGTTAGTCCTCATCCATGAGGCGGGAGACAAGTTTGAGTGAAAGCGGTAAAGAGCTATCGAGCAGAACTCATCACTAAACATTAACAAACGCACGCATGTACACTCCTTTCCACTTTGCCGTCCTCGTCCTGCTGCTTTTGAGGCTTGAGAGACAAAGGGAGTTGGAAAGGCAGCTCTGGTCTGTGAATTTTGTATGATTCTTCAGAGCAGAAACACTCTCTGACTGATCTTCAGCGGTCTGCCAGAGGACCCTTGCTGTGGCTAACCAAACTAGGCTTATCACAGCAGGCTTTCAGCTCTTCTCACCATCTCTACCTTACAGCTCCACACCTGGTCTTTACTCAATTGCATTTTGCATCCTTTTAGACACCTGTATATATGAAAGGGGTTTTGCAGAATTGGGCAATTATGCAAAGAGGCAATCAGTGGGAAAACACACCTCCTCTTGTCTTGCGCATCATCCTCAAATGCTTATATTGCTAAGCAATTTAATGCAGGCTTTCCTATTTATCAGCCCTAGTTTGATTCCCTTCATTCCATTCTGTGTCAGTTCCCCCATTGCAAACACCCCTGCAGTGTATACCATACAAACACATGGAATACATTCACAGTGCTTGTGAGTGTCGCTTAACTGTTGGAGAGATGTTTGGAAGAGGTACTTCTTCCAGATCACCTGTAGATGTTTGCTTCTCTTTATTCTATTTAACTGGAAAATAATTTTGATCTATCACTCTGTGTAACTGCCTCTCAGAGAATCTGTGTAGCCTTTTTGTGTTCCTTGTTTCCTTCATCTATGTCCCTTCTGTCCTCCCACTGTCCTGTTAATCCTGTTATTGTGATGTGTCTTGTCCTGCTTGTCTAGAGTGTTCCAAAGACATGCAGGATACATGGTGGGAGCAATTTTTTCCCTAAACATGTTAGTGATACAGAAGAGAGCTAAGCATAAACATCGTCCCTCAGCAAGGAGAAACTTCTGGACTTTTGAGGGCAAAATATTGTTTAATCTATTTTGAGGGAAGCCAGCATGCTTTTATGGTGCTGCAGAAACAAATAAACAGAGGCACTGTGGGAATTCCTGTCAAATAGTTATCTGGTAAATTATTAACTGTAGGGAAGAAAAATCAACTTCATGAGCTGTGTTATATACTTAATTTAATAGTTTTGGTGACATTTTCAGAATTGGTTATTGAGACACTTGTGAGGTGGGTAACAGCTTTCTGTCCAGTGGAAGAATGTTGTAGAATTGCAGTTATATTTAATTCTTATTCCCTGTCCTCCTCTGTAGAGTTCATCTGTCACCTCATTAATTTAGCACTAAATGGGAGAGGTAATACCCCCTGATGAATGTTAAATTTTAATTTACAGCTGATGTGATTGGATGTGATGTTTTTGAAAGGTTTAAACATTGAAGTCACCAACTAATTATCTTAAAGCTTCTATTTTGAGCAGAAAATAATTTTCATTTCATGTATTTCAATAAATTGAAGGTTTTTTTGTTCTATGTTCCTGCCTGATGAAGTAAGGAAGCCCGTTTAGTGGCCTTGTAATTCTGTAATTTGGTAAAAGAAATATATATGGTGATGTAATATCTCTTTCAAAAGTTAAAAAGCCTTCCCAATAAACAGTGTCAGTGGTTTTTCAGAACATATAGACATAGAACTATAATAATGACAGGAAAAATGTCTTTCCAAAGACTTTGACAGCTTCCCTCACAAAAGCCACCTCATTTTCCCATTCTTTATGTCCAGCTGCACATGCTGTACACATAGCACAGAGGAAGAATTTCATCTGTAATACCAAAATGTAGAAAGCTGACCCCGAGATTCCATCAGCCAGGTCACCTGTCCTTTTTGTAATGGCATTATTGAACTTGCTCACAGTAACAGCAGCAGTACAGGATGATTCTTGGGTGGAGCTCCTGGTAACAGAGATACATTGCTGTTTTTTTACTCAAATTTCCAGGTACATATACCAGTTTTCCTGAATAAAATCAGGATTATATCATCATCTCCTCAATTAATGCATATGAAGAGTACTAAGTACTGCAGCTTTACTTGTCTTGTGTTAGAAATTGGCTATGATAATCATAAAACAAGATATAATCCCCTGAGAATCCTTACAATCAACCTGTAATTGGTGTACGAGAGACGAGAGAAACAGTAACAGCTGTGGTAGAGTAACTGTAAAATGAAGTGGAAGGTGCCGTTAAATTGAGATTTGGAGATGATGTGCCTTGATTTGGGCTGGATCCTAATATAGTAAACATAGATCTGGGACAGCAGGCTGCTGAATTAGACCACACATCCACAAAAACCATCCTGTATTATTAAGGGCTGTGAAACAACCTGCTAATTTTTAGAATTAACTAAACCAAGACAGCTTAGTATAGTAGTCTGACTTCCTGGAAGTTAAATGTGAGGGAAAGAGAGTTAAACGAATTGTCAAGCCAGTAGACAATATATTTTAAGTACTGCCCCGTGAAACATCCTTAATTTTGAGTCCTGAAGATGCAGATCTTATATCCAACTGTTGATACGTGCATATGTCTGTGTGCAGATGTCTTTGCTGGTATGTAGCTGTAACAGATAGTTTGCAATGTTGGATTGAGACCCAGCTGTTAAAATATTAGCATTTAATTTACATACAGTTTTTGTCAGAATAATTTTTATAACATTAGTCCAATGGATTATGTTCTTACATCGGCTTTCATCATATTATTTACATACATAGCTGTATTGGATCAGTGTCATGCTCTGCATCTTTTCAAGCTATATATACAAAAAAACCCTGACTTTTCCATTGTCAGAGATGCATTATTGTATTACCTGGGTGTTCCTTTTGTTTTCAGTTTGAACAACAAATATTGGGCAAGGTCAAGAAAAGTTCAGTACATAGCCAAATACATCTGTAAAATTATTTGGCACAAGTGTTGTTTTTTTAATATATATATATATATATATATATATAATGGTATATTACAAACCAACAGTCTTTAGTGGCTATGGCAAGATCATTCCTTGAAGTATTTAGGTTAGATTTATTATGAGGTTTCATAGGAGCAAAATTAAGTAATTTAACCTTAGGAGATGTTGATCTGAATGTAGCCAGGCAAGACATGGGTGTTTGCATGGTAATTTGTTCTTTGAGAGCACTATCTGACGTTCGTAACTCAAGCAGTAAGTTTATTATGATGACTGAATCTGCCATTGTAGTTTCATATATGAAACCAGGTGTTTTGGCTAGTAAGAAAATTTTGTGAGACAATTTTGACAGCAGACTGGCTGCCAAGGGAGTAGCAAATAGAGCTTCTTGAATTAATTTAGTATGTTTTTTCTTCCCTTGCAGCCTTCTGTCTGCAAAAAAAGCTCCTGGGCTTTAATAGCATCAACACCTGTTCTCTGCCATAGCAAGAGGTCTTTGTTGTCTTTGTGGTGGAGCCAATGCTATAAGGCTCAAGGGTTTACCTTCAACCTATCTTTGTAATATTTTCTGCATCTGAGTCCAGGGCAGTTGAGCTCTATTTTAGATGGTTATGAACACACCAGACGACATCCAGAGCAGCACAACTTAGGGTTCAGTGTTAACTAGCTGTAAGGTCAGCTCAGCTGTGCCCAGTTCCCTGTTCTGTAGTAGCATGTACATTTTGCATCCCTTGCACTGACACCAGCATTTGCCCACGGCTACTGTAAAGTTAAGGACTTAAAGCAGTAAAAAACTTAAGCATTGACTAAGCTTGGGTGTATTGTACAGGAAAGATATTTGGATGTTAACACTGAAAGGTCTCAGCAGTCAGGATCTTATCCTGACTTTTTACACTACTGATGCTCTAAGTACAGCATGTGTGGCTTTGAGGTTAGTTTCATGGACAGTTTAAATCGATCTTAAACCCAAGTCAGTGCAAAGGAGGCTGGTGGCGGAGGAGAGGGCAGGGGTCGATAAACTTACGCTCATTGTGAAACTGCACCCTGAAGGGCATTAGATGACAACTGCAATTTGTCCTCATTTCACAGCCCTTGCAGGAGGAGGAGGATGGTTTTACAGTTCATATTTAAGGGAATCAGCATACTATAGGTTCCCTTGGTTACTCTGTCAAGAAGCACTTCGGCTTGGATGTCAGAACTGAGAAAACAGTAGCCTTCTTCCATCCTCATCCTAGTGGAAAAGATGGGGCTTCATGTAGTCTGCACTGGCTTTTAGTATTAAGCTCTCAGATATTCTGCTACATTGGCTGTGTAAAAACAAACAAACAAACAAACAACAAAACAACCACCAAAAACCACAGTGAAGTCACACATGAAATAGAAGTCAGCAAGAAATAAAAGTAGATTTTCTTCAATAGGAGTACTCAATGTTGTTTTCATCGTATTTTAGAAAGCCAGCTTGTCTAATTTTATTCTGCAGGGCATTTATGTTGCTTAGTGTGTGGCAGACACTGTCATCCTCAATGTTGATGGCAGTAAAAATGTAAAGGTGAAGCGAATCATCTGATTTTAAATCTTGGCTATATCCTTATCTGTATTTTTCCTCATGTTTCTGATTTTCAGAGATTCCCTTTTTATGAGTTCTGAAGAACTTGTTCTGGCTACTGACTCTGTGTGCTCTCAAGTTAGTGTCAAGCCTTCTAACAAATCTTCATATAAAAAATCTTCATACAAATCTTTGTAGGTATATGTCAAGAGGATGGAACAACACTTTTTTTCTGTAGCGTCCAGTGACAGGCCAAGGGGTAATGGACACAAGCTGAAACACAAAAAGTTCCACTTAAGGAAAAGCTTCTTTACTGTGAGAGTGATGGAGCCCTGGCCCAGGCTGCCCAGGGAGGGTGTGGAGTCTCCTTGGTAGGTTTCCAAACCTGCCTGGATCTGTTCCTGTGTGACCCAATTTAGGTGGACCTGCTTTACCAGGGGGATTGGACTGGATGATCTTTAGAGGTCTCTTTCATTCTATAATTCTCTGATACCAAATGCTTTTCGTTCTTCACTCAGCAAGATCAATTTTTGTGCACCATGCCAACAGTGACTTGTTTATACTTTTCACTCCTGTTACTCTTTAAGGAGACAGACCTCCCTTGAGTTGGCAGAAGTAGTCTGTGAGTCCCTGATGTGCAGATCAGTCTGCTGTGGCAGAGCTGAGGGAAAGAAAAGGTTGTTACTGCTAACGCTCTGCTTCTCAGAATGAGTATCTTTCTCCTTCCCACAGTGACAACAGCACTGGAGCGTTTTGTTCACAGGCATCAAAGCATTGATCACAGTCAGTTTGTACTTGGAAGGTTGACTTTGCAACCACAGGAGATAGAAATGTGTCATTTAAATGAAAAATATTATTTGTCAAGGCTTACTGCTCCTGCTTGGCCAGGCAAGTGTGCTTTGTAGTGTCTTAACATAATAGCATCTAAAATACAGTCCAGAGAACAATATATTTCTTTCTCTGTGATACCTTGGAATTCTCCCAAGCCCATCACAGCAGGCATATGGAGAAGAAGGAGGAAGTCCAAGCAGTCTCCGCTGTCTTAAAAAAACTAACACTTCTTGCAAATGGAAATTGTTACCAGGACCACCCATCTGCATCCATCGGTTCCTAAAACATAAAGATCACATCTAGGAAAAGTGCAAATTGACAGATGGGTGCCATCTTTTCAGTGTCTTCCAAAGGAACTTCAGAATTTAAAATGAAGCCCAAGACCTTTTTAAAGAACAAGAACAGATGGCTTTGCTTTTTAGTTATATAGATGGAGATTAATGTCATTTGCTGTCTTTTAACTACTTTCATCTTTATCCTGCTTCTTTTTTCCTGCAGTTGAGAAATTAATCTCAGCTGACTGTTTAAAAACCAGAAAGCTTAGGACGCTTTGCATGATTGCTGCCCTTTCATAAATAAGGCAGGTAAAATAATGGGTCTTAGGTTTTAAAGTGAATAACAGGGCGATTGTCTAGTTCAACTTACAGCATGAGAAAAATATGAGTTATACCCAAACTAATTACTTGAAAATTTTATTACTGTAGTGACTCAATATCTATTTAAATGTTTACATATAGTTTTAGTACTAAGGTGAAACAATCTGAATTTTTTTTTTACCTCGTAGTCCATAAAGTAGGGCAGCGTCAATTTAATCCTCATTGCAACTGTAATTTTTCCAGCCAACTTCAAATTAGGAGACATGGGATATCAGAAGTGGTGGGTTATGTGATTCATAAGGATTCATGCAGATGATGTGAGAACAGCTTTTTTTCCATACTGAAGAGCAAAGCTTAACAGGTGGCCAGAATTGAGACCCCGTTTGCTTTTCATATATGCTTCACTGTTCCAAGCTAAAAATAATTACGAAATAAAAAGTGTATCTAAGTTTCTTCAGACAAGGAAGTTAATGGTGAGGTATGTAAGCTTTGAATGTACATTATGCTACATATTCTACACTAAATTTGTCTTGGCAGTCTGCATTAAGAGCAGGCTTGGGCAAATAAGCCTCTTGCCTTTTGAAAAGAGAATAAAGTGCCTGTGCAGAAAAGCCACACTTCCATAGTCACATTAAGTAGAACAAGTGTGGATTGATTCCAAAAGCAATGAACCTACTCTTACACACCAGGGTCTGTGTTTCTGGCCCTTTCTGCAGCTATTACTTATGTGGCACTATCTAACTTGAGGTGAAACTGAATGTGGGGGGAAAACAGCTTTCTGTTAGATCCAGCTACATTTTTTTTTTAAGCAGTTAGTGTCCCAGGTCACTAAATCATCAGCTCTGCTGTGTATGTGTGAACACTCCCCATTCTTCGTTAGGAAACACCCATTAGGTTAAAGCAGGACTCTGAAGGTAGCATCAGCATTGAAGTACTACAGCAGTCGTTCAGCTCAGGATGTTCACTTAAACCAAATATTTTCAGGTTAAGTTTGTGTGCCAGCATGACTGTGGGCCCTAGCAAACCTAGCAGGATGCAGAAGAGAGTACAGGTCAGAGCCTTTGGAGAACCAATTTCCACTATCTCAAGCAAACCACTTTTGCTTCTAACAGTCTCTAGAGAGCATTCACAAGAACTCTCAGAGCTGTGGATGCAGTTCAATTGGAGAAGACTTATAGTAACCAAAAGCAGGAGACAGTGACATGTTTGGTCTAAGCAGCAGTTATCTGGAGAGGTAAACCTAGCTTGGGATTCTGCTCAGGAGGTAGCTTGGAAAGTGTTATTCCCCATGCATTTTGAGATACAATTCATGATTCTTCTCTAATGAATAGCAAGCTAAATTCAAACATGGGGCAACACAAGACAGAAAGAGCAGATGATGTGGCTGGCCTGAACCAGGATATGCCCTGAGGCAGTTGCTTCCACAGAGAATTGCAGCAGTAATTGATAGTCATAGCATCACTCTCTTCCCATGAGCCTGAGGGAAGAAAACTTCCCTCCTTCTGTCTATGAGTCTATGAGAATACTTCCTGTTTAGTTTTCTCTTAAAAGAAAGGAATATATAAACCAACAGAATAGTGAAAGATTGCCAAAATTATTTCCTTTAAATCCTGCAGTAATGTCACTTCACAAATAACAGCCAGCTAAATGGCTTCTGCTGTGTAAAAGAAAAAGTAGAATTTGGTTTATTATCTGTCAGTAATATGGGAAGTCTAAAACTGTAACACAGTTCCATGGTACATTTATAGTTAAGAGTTGTTGCTCTTGCTTTGTAACCAAAAGTGAAAATTTATTTTTAAAAAAATATGAGTGGAAAAAATGTACAGGTATCGTTGCACCTCTTCTTTGTCTTTCATCCCCTTCTGAAAACAAAACAAAAAAAACCCCAACATAAGAAACCTAAGGACAAGTGGAAAATTTCTAGTCTCTGTTAACAGAGCATGGGCCATTAAAACCTTTTCAGCAGATGGGAATTGCAGAGAGGGAAGGAGCTGGGAACCACACTACTGGGAGTAATTTGGGGAATTTCTTACAGCAACTCTGCTGCAAGCCAAGAAAATTCCAGGGAAGAGAGAAAGGAGAGATGGGTAAGGTTGTATAGCAAGTTGGACCACTCTGAGGAAAGCAGTGATATGTGATTGTGGTGTGTTATTTGATACACAACACCTGCATGGTAAAGGAAAGGAGGGATGAGAGTGTTCTGACTCAGCCTGAAAAAAAAATCCAGTTCATAATGCTGTTGTTATCATGGGGTTTGAAGGAGCTTGTGTGATCACAAAGATTGTTCTCTGAAGTGGAAGCCCCAGTGGGTGAGCAACTGCAGATATGTTATACAGTTATGTGATCTGGCATATATTAAATACTTAAGTACTTTCAGGAGTGAAGAAGTGTTTGTCTTCTTAAAAATTTATCTCTTCCCTTTCTTGGATTTCCCAGGACTTAGCCTGAATTATTGAAATCAGTTTGGCTATCACATCTCTCATGTCCTTGTCCTCTTCCTTTTCCTGTGCATATGGAGTTGTTTGACGTCTGGCATTCTTCAAAAGCTCGTCCCATTTAAACAGAGAGCCTTGTGTTAAGCACCGTGGAGTAGGGCTAAATGTCATAACTTGCATTGCATCCTTGGGCAAGAACATTTAAAAAGCCTTTTAATCTCCCTGCCTTTATTTTTACTAGTGAACAACATAATCAGTAGGTGGAAGTGACTTTTCATTTTAGGAACTGTGATGGGGTGAGATAATTTTAGAGATAGGGTTCTTAGACATTGAGCTGCTTACAGGCACAAATGCTGTGTCTGATTGAAAGTGAGTCTCATTTTCCGTGTTATAAAGAGCGATTGTAAGAGTTTTATTTATTCTGTTTGCTACCTTAGCCTCTTCATGATTTTAAAATAAATGGATTTGATCTAATTCATAAGGGAGTTTTTGTCTGCCTGCAGTTGCTGTTTTGAGAGACAGAATGGTGTGAGGCCTGGAGGCTGAGAAACAGAACAGCCAGCACTAGGGGAAGAGTCCTATTAAATTGTCCATACATAAGTGTTGTTGGGGTTGAATATGTCTGTACTGTGTTTTGAGGGGTATGCCGAGGTCATGCTCAAAACCAGACTTGTTTTCTGCAGCTGTAAAGAACCGCAAATGCAGATAACATGCCCTCTGGGAGACTTTGCCAGGGAAGATTCAGTTACATTTGTATTAGTTTGGATGTTTCAGCATCTTCAGCCCAGTCTCCAGCTGCCATGCCAGAAGGAAGTGAGTCTCTGCACAGGCATTGCCTCTTATCTATCCGGTTCAAGAGAGGTCACATCTTGTGCCCAGTCATCTTGGAAAACAGCGTCTTAGATAGCAGAAGAAGCTGGTGTTTTGGCAGCTGTCTCACATCCTGTAAGTTTTAAGCACCCTGTACCTCAGCCTGCTGAAGGAGATGAGTGGGGACAGCACTGCTCCAACTGTCAGTGCTCTTACAGACCCGTTGCCAAAGAGTACCATCTGTATCCCCATTTTTGGACATTTCTTGTCTCAGTTCCAGTATTCCCTGGGACACCACTGCCCAGTGTCCTTTGGAGTTGGCTGAAAGCCATTACAGCAGCCACCTGCCTGTGGTAGGATCGACAGGATACAAGGATATACTGGTACCTTTCTGTTCCCTTGAACTCATTTTACTCCTTATCTTTGCAATAGCCATGACATGGAGCTCTGTTTTCACAATTTTCTTATGTGCACATCTTAAGATAGTCTGGGATCTTCCTAAATGGTACAGTTTTCTGCAAATCAAACAAAACCAAACCTGAAGGTGAAGTAGCAGGAAAAGAGAAATTTCTGAATCGTGTTTTCTTAATGGAAGGCTTATCAAAGGAGAGTAGTAGAACATTTGTCAGGTGAGCTTGCACTTTAGGTATGGATATGTGCAAAACTGCAGTGATGGGAGGCAGGACTTGGGGTTGGGGACAGGCATTAAGCCAGTAGCTCTTTTTCATACAGATATAACTTCTCTTATTTTGAAGGTTCTTTGAAAAGAAGGGAGGTTAAGCACTTTTCAAAATAAAAGTGGAGGTTTTATTTTTTCCTTTCCTTACCTGAAGCTTTTCCAGATAGTCTACACTATCTAGAATCAATTTCTTGGATCCTTATTCTCAAACAATATCTTTAATTGTGTTATAGGCACTAACTGTTGAAAAATAAAAACATATGCATCTGATGTAAATATCCAGCCAAACAGACAGTTTTCCTTGCCTAACAATGAGCTTGTAAATGTAAATACTTTCCATTGTTGCTTTTTTCCTTGTCAAGCTCTGAAAGCTTGTACTACTCATCAGAGCTGTTGCCAAATTACAGGGCTCTCTTGTCGTGTGGCAACAGTTTCCAAAACGCATAGAACTGAAGAGGATTTAATCAGCGTGGTAAATAATAATTAAGTTTAAAACCAAATTGGTAAAATCACAGCATGATTGTGTCTTGTAGTCTAAAAATTAACCTTTTGCAGGGCAAAGGAGATACAGGAAGAGTAGGTGATAAGGAAGAACTGAAATGTGAATCTTTTCCTCATTGTTTCTAGTAATTGTTGTTTATATCACCACAGAAGGTGACCTATTTTTTGTTGTTGGGTCTGGTCTGTTCTACAGTTTAAAAAAAGAAACGTTGAATTGGTTTAAAATACTTCTCAGGAAATTGCTGTTTGAAAATGTAATCTTTCTACAGCCTACTTTTCAGCTTCAGTTATAATAAGATTTAGGTTTTATATCTATAGACATATATAGCAGGTTCATTTGTGCTTCTGCTACTGCAGCACAAATTCTGAAGATTAGACTTCTTGCTCTGTAATCCTGCTAGGCTGTGGAGAAGAGGAGACTCTGATATCAAGATAATAGTCTTTCTATAAAAATCTATCTAGAACATAGCTCTTGTTAGCATTCCCGTTGATCAAGCAACTGTCACCTATTACCTTCAAGCTATAATTTGAAATAGAAGGAAAAGAGGAGGCTTACAAAAATGTCCCTGCTGTTTCTCCAACCTGGAGGTAGCAGCATAATTCAGCATTCCTATGCTGTTGTGGTTTATTGCAGAGTTGTAAGTCCTAATGTATTTCAAATGCTATAGTTCCACTCTTAAGATAATATAATTGATCTTATATTAATTTCCAAAGATATGGAGAGACTTTGTAGAGTAGTAGATGCCACACAAATTCAGAACAAGGTCTTTATTGGCTCTTGGACAGTTTTAAAGACAAGCTATAACAAGCAAGAGCAAAATGAACCCAGGGCTGGATAATAAGAAGATAAGATGGATTATCAATGTGAATCAGTTTTTACTAAGACATAAATCCCTGTTCTACTTTTTTCCCCCCTCTCTTTCATCTTTAGAAATACTTAGAGCTGTGTATTGGCTAGTTAATGTGAATTTTCTCTTAGTGCTTCCAAGGGATGTTGCTGTTACTTAAACCTGTTATAGAGCAACGTAAGTAGCATAAGACACCAGTTATTATTTCCGACTAATATTTTTCAGGCTTTGATATCATAGTGCTTTCTGATAGTTAGTCAGGAAATTACATACTTAGTGTGACTTCAGTGTCCAGGAAGCTAGAAAGTTCTACATCTGTATGAGAATTTCAGTAGCAATGATTGCATGCACGTTGGGACTGTTTTCTGTCTACAGATATACTCTGATGACAGAACTGAGGTTATAACAGATGGATTCTTTTCATTTGGACAAAATACTGTGGGAAGAATGCAATGGAGAATGTCCTATGTTTGTATTTTGTAGAAAGACAAGAACACTGTCCTGCTGAAGAAATTAAAGAAATAGAATTTTTACAATCATTATGTCTGGATCTGAAAATATTGTTTGAAAGATCACAGGTTGCTATTTTTCTATACTGTCAAGGAATCCCTCAGATTGTGATCTCATCAACCAAAAGCTAAATCATCCTGCTAAGTAAGCAGCTAGCAATTCATGATGTCAGTTACCCAAGCCCTGAAAGGAATCAAGTTTATTTAACCATTACTGCAGAGTGTGAAGCTAAGCCCACGTCCTCAGAGGTGTTTAGCTGTCTAATTCCCTTTGATTTTTAATGCAAATTGAGTGCATAAATGTCTCTTGTGAATCTTTGTCATCATTGGCAAGGTTTCTTGATTGCTTGTCTTCCTAAAATACCTAAGTGCTGTGTTCTGATTATCATTTCTTCCACTGAAGGTCATGATTCTGCTTGTGAAAGCTGAAACATCTCACCAGACAAATTAGGGCTTCATGTTGAAGTGTTCTACAAAGCTGCTTTTTTGTTTGTTTGTATGTGGCCATTTAATTATCTTTTTTTACGTTTTCTAGCCATTTCATCCAATGGTGAATTTGGAATGCTCCAGAGATTTTCGGCCCTTTCTATGTGCCCTCTATGCTCCTGTGTGCATGGAGTACGGCCGCGTCACTCTCCCTTGCCGCAGACTCTGTCAAAGAGCATATAGCGAGTGCTCCAAACTCATGGAGATGTTTGGGGTCCCTTGGCCTGAGGACATGGAGTGCAACAGGTGAGCAAATCAGAGGTTTTCTTTAGAATCTCAGGACAAAATTTTAGTATGGTCTAGGATGTTTTATGATCCCAAGCAGATGTTTTAAGTGTTCCATTACAAGTGCCCTTATTTTCCCTTCCATTTGTTTAACAGCCTGTTTCCTGGGGTGTAAACTAAATTTGTGTTTCTATCATCTACCCAAGACAGAAGTTGAAAATTTATGTGGGCATTTTACTGTAAACATGTATATTCGTAAACAAATTACTATATTTGTCTATTTTTCTTCTTCATTCTCATTTATACTGACCTGGTTTTATCTGCTGTACTGAAGTTTAATAGGTGATATTGTTGTAAATTTCTCTGAGAGTTAGGCAAAATTACATACACTAGAGATTAATAATCTCTCTTTCTGAAGGAGGAGAGGGCTGGTTTTGGTGAGCATCTACCTCTCGTTGAGCTTGTGTACAAATTGCTGTTTTCAGCTTTACGTTCCACAAATAGCTATAGAAAAATATGTGATGATCTTCCAATATATTTGAAACAATATACATGAAATTGAAAACAATATCTTAGTTTTATTTTTCGTAAGTGACTCAAACAGCTGATAAAATACTGGAGCACCAACAGGAAGAAATAATCTTACTTAGCTGGATTGGAGAGAATGAAAAACAACTAAAACTTGTTTTAGCAAAAGAGTAAGTCGAAGGATGCTTCTAGATCTTGATAACCTGGATCAAAGATAACTCAAACTTCACGCTCCAAACAGATGCGTGGGTCCTTTTGGTCCTCCCATCTCCTCAGTAAGGCCCAGGTAGCAAAATTTCCAGAGCAAAAAAAGCTATTCAAACTTTGCTGGTGCTGTGCTAGTGCCATTGTGCCAGAGCATGGACTGGGCAGAGGAACAGTTTTATGCTGTGTGTGCTGAATTGTCATGTAGCAGAAGGAGGAACTGGACAGCTGTGCATGGAATCCCTCCAGTTTCTCAGGTGGAACTTCAGACCGTACCTCCAGCAGTCCTTAGCCTCCAGTCAGAGCTTTGCTTAATAACGACAATCCTCGTCATAATTTCAATTCATTAATGCTAGTTGCAGCAGTAAGTAGGATCTTTGGTGTAACTAGCTCACCATCCTGTCTGATGGCAGTGGCTTAGAGAAAAGTTTTAAAACGTTCTATAAAATCCTGCCTCCTTGGGCACATATTGTCTGTTTACAGTAAGCCTAAACTTACTATCAGCTTCCTGAGATGGATTTTGTATCCTTACCTTCATGCTTCAAACTCCAGCGTGCCCCTTGCCAATTTATCTGTTTTGTTTTTAAGCCTATTTTGTAGTTTACACATCCACTGCATTCTGGGACAATTCTGATTTATTTATACATAGTGCAGTATCTCCTGGATTACCCATTGTATGGACTGCCTTTGTTTTCACTCAGTTAGTGTGTCTAAAGTGAGACATATAAATAAGGTTACTAGTCTTTGCAAAGTACGTGTATATTTCTTTTAAACAATTCTTTTCTTACTTTCTAGATTCCCAGATTGCGATGAGCCATATCCTCGTCTTGTTGACCTCAATTTAGCTGGGGAGCCAACAGAAGATGCCCCAATGGCAGTACAAAGAGATTATGGTTTTTGGTGTCCTCAGGAGTTGAAAATAGACCCTGACCTAGGTTACTCTTTCCTGAGGGTACGGGACTGTTCCCCTCCTTGCCCTAATATGTACTTTCGGCGTGAAGAGCTCTCCTTTGCTCGCTACTTCATCGGAGTGATCTCCATCGTCTGCCTTTCTGCTACCTTGTTTACTTTTTTAACTTTTCTGATTGATGTCACAAGATTTCGCTATCCAGAAAGACCGATAATATTTTACGCTGTCTGTTACATGATGGTGTCACTAATTTTCTTCATTGGCTTTCTGCTTGAAGACCGAGTAGCGTGTAATGCATCTAGCCCTGCCCAGTACAAGGCTTCCACAGTGACGCAGGGATCTCACAACAAAGCTTGCACCATGCTTTTCATGGTGCTCTATTTCTTTACTATGGCTGGCAGCGTTTGGTGGGTCATTCTGACCATCACGTGGTTCTTGGCAGCTGTGCCAAAATGGGGCAGTGAAGCAATCGAGAAGAAAGCGTTGCTCTTCCACGCCAGTGCCTGGGGCATTCCAGGAACTCTAACCATCGTCCTCTTAGCAATGAATAAAATTGAAGGTGACAATATTAGCGGCGTATGTTTTGTTGGCCTCTATGATGTGGATGCATTAAGATACTTTGTACTTGCACCTCTCTGCCTGTATGTTGTTGTTGGAGTTTCCCTCCTGCTAGCTGGCATTATCTCCCTCAATCGGGTTCGCATTGAAATCCCATTAGAAAAAGAGAACCAGGACAAACTAGTGAAGTTCATGATCCGGATTGGCGTGTTCAGTGTTCTGTACCTCGTGCCACTGTTGGTTGTAATTGGCTGCTATTTCTATGAGCAGGCTTATCGAGGTGTGTGGGAGACGACGTGGATTCAAGAGCGCTGCAGAGAGTATCACATCCCATGTCCATTTCAGGTGAGGAAACCAATATGACATATTCAGGAGGGCAGAAAATGGATAATGAGGGGAAATGTTAAGACTTACTTCTCATCCCTGACTGAAAGTGCTGCTGTTCCTACAAGGGAAAGTTCTTGCCATAATCAAATTGCTTGGGTAATGCATTAGGCCTTCTAGAAGACTAGGTATTATTGGGAAATTGGAGGCTTCCATTAGCTGCTTGCTGGGATTTTTGTGGAGTTTATGGGCTGTGGAGGACCTATATAGGATATAAAGATACTATTTTAAAACCAATTGCAAGAACAGGGCTTAATGAGTTTATTTTTGGTCATTAGAGACGTTAGAAGTTTTGCTCTGAAGGAATGTTGGCACTCAATCCAAGTTGTCATCAGGCTGATTACTGCTCTTTCTAGTTTTTGTTGTTCATCTGTAAGGGTTTTCTGGCTTTGATTAGCCAAGAGGTTTTGTGCTCATTTTAAAGCATGTGTCAGAAACATCTATAAAGTCTTACTTAAGTGTCTTCAGAAGAGAACCAGAGCTTACAGCTCATCAGTTTTGTTTTTTCAATTACACTGACCCGCTCAATTTGTTTAATTATCACAGGAAAAGAAACCTCTGAGAGCACTGGATAGTGAAGTATCCTCTCTTTATTTCAGTGTTACGCTGGTGAAGTTGCAAAGTAAAGTATTGGAAGCAATAATTACTTGAAGCCTACTTTTCTTTTGGAGCCAAAGTGGCAAATTGCATGTGGAGTGATATTGCATAGATATCTTCTACAGCTTACCTGAAAGCAACTTTATTTCAGGAAGGTTGTACAGCAAGCATATATGACGTAGCTACACACACTGGGGTATATAAAAAAAGTATTTTGGCTCTAAAGCACTTAAAACACCAGCTGCATCATCAAAGTTCACATTTTAATGCAATAAAATATCACTTAAAGGTTTGGCTTAGTCTATACAGCTTGATAATAATATTTTTATTACATTTTCACCCTTTTTATTGTTTTCTCTGATAGATTTTATTAGGGTGTGACTCTTCCCTGCCATCCAATGTGTGAGCGTTTTTATAGCAGGAAATAGCTGTCTATGGGTGTGTTCAGTTTCATTTGCTCGATTGAGTTTTCATTGCTGCAGATTTTAATATGTTAAACTGCCTGATGCTGAAAGAGAGAGAAAAAGAGGGACATGTGGTTTTCTCTATTAATTTAAAATAGCCACTATATGCCAATCTAGAGTTTGTATAAGAATCTATAAAACAGAAAGGATATTGCTTTCTCAGAATGTTAAACAAAAACTCTTTTAAACCTTGAAACTTCTGACATGTGAAGGCTGAAATACTGTCTAGTGGCATAACGAATAAATGTAGTAAAATGCTACTCAAATCTCTAGAAAACCGTTAAGATAATGGCTCAGCAGGAGTCAAAAGAACAATAATAGTTTCATTCACATCAAATTGGGTTGAAGGACCCGTAGACCCTGGGGAGTGTTAGAAGGGTTTTTCTTCTAACCCATCCAGTTTTTTTTTCTTTTAAACTAAACACGCTTCCTTAACTAAACTGTCCAGACTTAAAATTGAAACAAGCTTCCAAAGCTGTAGGGAAAACCAATTTTATCCTTAGATGATGCTAGTAAGATTTATTATTAGGGGGATATTTAAAGCTTTGAGGAGATTATCACTCATTTGCAAAATAAAACTGTATTTTTTCTAAGCCATGATGTTATTTAACTGAACTTTAAATGTTTCAATATCCTTTTTAGAGATTAGACTATCCTAAATTGGGAGCTGTAGTTGGTTCCACAGTGGATGTAGGTTTTACACAAGGTTGTGTTCGTTGGAATTTGCTGCTTGCATAGGCACACTGTTTCCAACACCAGCAAATCTGAGGTTAAAAATTCATTAGTCCATTCAACCGTTACATCATGTTTGCCATCAGAGGATGATGCCACAGGAGCTTAGTCTTGAAAGTTGCTAATGGGGGAGTTGGAATATGCAGCTGCTCCAGGCCTGCCTCCCTCCTGTGTGACTGCTTCATGCAGGAGATACCATGGGTTAATAATTTGCTTCAAATTCTTCCAGCTGCTGCTAAACTAAAGAAGGCCTTGGCAGCTGGTGTTCCAATGAAAAATAGACATCATGTTTCTTTGACTCCCTAAAGGGCAAATACTCCCCAAATGGAGGAAGCAATAAGGTACCTTTGCACTTCAATCTTGACTTCTGGCTTCCTGGATGTTTCCTGAGTTGACCTGGCTATGTATTATTATGTATTGTTATGGTTATTTGTCAAATCTAGGGGGCCAACTGTTGCTTTCCTTGTGATATAAAAAATGTTCTTGCTACAAAGACAGGAAAAGAATATCCCAGTATTCTTGCTCTTTGAGGAGTAAGAGCAGGACAAAAAGGAGCTTAAGGTGCCTTACCTTGGCCTCAGTGTCCTCAGTGCTCTACACTTCTACGAGAGGCTAGGAGGGAGGGGAAGGGTTTGTAAAAGCTGGCAGCAACTCTCTCCCAACAAGCACACTCCAGGCCTCATTTTTTCTATAGTATCATGGGCTGCTGCAGTTCAGGCCGTAGCTTTAATGTGGGCAACAGCAGGTAAAACAGGCAGCAGTCAGCACTTGTACCATGGCTGTAAGATGAGCCATCAAAATTTGAGTAGAGTGAGTGTCGTTTCCTGGAATCTCCTTTATTAAGGGAAAAAACAACTTCTACGCTGGGAGGTGAGGTTTATTTACAGTATCTAGTATCTAATATGATTAAGAAAGTTCATTGCACTTTCTATACTGCATGGGAAGTGCTTTGGTTTTGGGGTGTCAATCTATTCAGGCAACCCAGGGAGCTGTGTTTTGTATCAACCTGCACAAATCTCTTAGTTAAAAATGTCACTGTTTCTATATGAGAGCGTCCTTCTTTCAATATGAATAATGGCCAACTGACTAAGGTGTTACCACAAATAATGATTTTTCTTGTTTCTGATGCTAGGACCATTTGCAGTCATTGCAGTGAGGTCATCTTCCCAAGCACTATTACTTGTATATGAAATATCCTCTCACAGTGGCCTAAAAATGTCTTAACCCATCTACCTCAACTTTCACTGAGATTGGGACACTTTTTCTTGAGGGGGTGAACAGTGCCTTTATAATTCACTTTGAGCACATGAATATTCAAGTGAGGCGCTGAACTTTCTGTTGGTATCTCACTTTTCAGTCATTACATTAAAATGAATTCAAACTTGTCCTCAAAAATGGAATAGCATTTTTGTTCAAAAAGAGTTCATGCAGTTAAACGCAAAATTAGTCTTTCCTAGCTACAAAACCTGGTATACCATCATAAAAGTAGCAGTTCAACTGGACTATGTTCATTACATGTTCTTCAGTTGAGACCTTTATCTCATATTGAATCTTTTTAATGAGGATGTAGCTCAATTTTATATCAGGGTAAAATGCAGAAGGGAAGCAAAGTAGGGAAGCATGACACAGTCCAATCATAAAATAATGACAACTAGTCATCTCTTTTGCTGTGGTAGAGAACACATGCTTTGCTTCTCCTCCTTCTGCTTCTGTTTGTAACAGCTGTGATTCTGCCAATACCATATTGTTGTTTGGAGGACAGAGCCTTGGAACAGAGAGTTGGATTTTTGTAACATTGAACTCAAGGAGAGACATTTGAAGAAACAAGATTCTCCATGTACTCCTGTTGCTGTTCAGTGTGATTATTGTCATCACTTTCTCACTAATAATTCTATGGTTCTTAAGTTCTTGGTTCTGGCTTTAGTCTGAGGTCCTGACCCAGTGGTTAGCTTTCAAAGTTTCTCTCTTCCCTGCCTTACTCTGAAATTTCTTGGATATCGATGGAGGATGTCATGCTGTGGGAACTAGTTCAGTGAAGTAGTGGATAAAATTTTGACCAGTCACTTTACAGAAGCACAGAATCATTCAGGTTGAAGGGACCTCTCTGGAACTTGTCCAACACCTATGCCCAAGCAAGCTCAGCTCAGCACTGTGTCCAGTCAGGTTTTGAATTCCTTTTTCATTAAAAGCTGAAAGTTCCTCTGTCAGACATCCAACCTCAGATATATGTGATGTAAGGTAAAAGGTAGGAAAAAAAAGTTTGAAGTTATGTATTCTTGTCCTTCAGGCACCAAGGTGTTTTTCCTCTTGGAAATTACAAAGACAATCAAACAGGGACAAAGTGACCTGCCCCCATCTATGAAACTAGGTCTCAAAAGTGGGATGAATTTGGCTACAAAGTGAAATTCAGCAAAGTCTGTCCCCAAAGCTAGTTGTAGTGTATGTTTCTCTTAGGAAAAGTAGGAGTTGAAATGGTCAGTAGAGCTTTTCTAGCTCAGAGAAAAGGACTGCATCAAGCCAGAAACATTACAAGGTGGGAGAAAGTGGTAATTGGTAAGGAAAGGAAATGTATCTGCTTTCTTGGGATGTCAGAGTATGGTGTTAAAAGCTTTTTCCTCTTTTTTTAGTCCCATAATTGAACTGTATAAGGTATGTTAGGCTTAGAAAGGTTTATTGGACTGAACCACAAAATCAAATTTCCTGCAAAGTAAAGAAGGTCCTGCCTTAGCATTTGTTTCTCCTAAATCCAAATGTAAATAGACTCTCCCTAGTTTTGAGAAATGTTTCAGGTCTGGACTAGGCACTGTGCTGATGTGAGAGCCATCCAATTTAAATATTAAAGAGTGGGGAGGGGGAAAAAGAAAGATAAATGATTCCAAAGACATTTGCTACCCTAGTGGGAATCCTTGAGAAATTAATCTAAGCAGTATGAGTTGTCTTTGCTTGTCATCTGACATTCATAATTTCCCTATTCATGTGGCTTCACTGGATTAAATGTCCTTGGTGCTAACTTACGAAGGGTGAACATGGTGCTCCCTGCTTATCTTTTTGAAATTGCATAGAGGAGTGGAAGCAGATGTGGATAGCACATTTGATTTACTGTTGATAGGAAAGACGTGATAGCAGAGTGAGTTTAGAACAAATTGCAAACATATTTTTATATTGGAAACTTTTCATTTTCATTAGGAATTCAGTTTGGGGCTGGATGCTGGATATCCACCTAGTCTTACTCAATCATTGTTGTAATGTACTCTGACTGATTCCCAAGCTCAGAACCGAAAGCAATGATAGTCCTGAATACATTTAGACATAGAAGGTATTGAACTGTATAGAACCAGCTATGGAGACTGTTCACAACCGCCTTGCCCAACGTCTGACACGGTGCATCTTCATAAGTGAACCTGCTTCTGGAGGAGGGTTGGACTAGATGATCTCTAAAGGTCCCTTCCAACCCCTACCATTCTATGATTCTATGATCTGGTTTTAGCTTTGTGCTTGAGCTCATATAAACTGGTGAAATTTCAGAGATAAAATAACATATATTAGAATAGAAACAATGTGAAAATGAAGAACAGCTACTGAGAGCAGCGTTGATTTATCTAATTTCAGATGTCTCCATCTGAACCTCTTTTCCAGCTGAAGCAGAGAAATGGGCATTTTTACATTGGTTCATTGGACATTCAGATGATTTGTACCCAATCTGGTACAATAAAATCATTATTGTCTCTTTGAAGAGGTCACATTTGCTTATAGTGGATATTTTCACATTAAGATTTTTGCTACAAAATTCTGTGGAAATTTTTGGGCGACAGAGTAGGAGAGGTTGGGTATTTTTGAAGGATCCCCCTCAAAAATCAAAATATGCCTCAATGCCTTTTAAACACACTTCCTAGATCCTGACTAGTCTTGGCTCGAATAGCAGACATCCTAGAAAGTAAACTTGGTAACATTTTTTGGTTTTGACATGCTGGAGGGAAAAGAGAGCATCCAGAGTGACCTTGAGAGGTAATTCAAAGAGAGGAATTCAAAAGGGCCCTGCACATGGGTCAAGGCAATCCCAAGCATAAATACAAGCTGGGCCATGAGTGGATGGAGAGCAGCCCTGAGGAGAAGGGCTCAGGAGTGTTGATGGAAGGAAAACTAAGTATGAGCCAGTAATGTGCCCATGCAGCCCAGAAAGCCAGCCCTGTCCTGGGGTGCATCCCCAGTAGTGTGTTCACCAGGGTGAGGGAGGGGATTCAGCCCCTCTGCTCTGCTCTGGGGAGACCTTCCCCCGCAGTGCTGCCTCCAGCTCTGGGCACCAATAGCACAAGGACACAGAGCTGCTGGAGCGAGTCCAGAGGAGGCCACGGAGATGATGCGAGGGCTCGAGCCCCTCTGCTGTGGAGACAGACTGAGAGAGTTGGGGGTGTTCAGCCTGGAGAAGAGAAGGCTCCGGGGAGACCTTCCAACAGCCTCCAGTCCCTAAATGGGCCGACAAGAAAGGCCAAGAAGGACTTTGTCCAGGGCCTGGAGGGACAGGACAAGTGGGGATGGCTCCAAACTGACAGAAGGGAGACTGAGATGAGCTCTTGGGAAGAAGTTCTTCCAAGCTGTGAGGGTGGTGAGGCCCTGGCACAGGTTGCCCAGAGAGTCTGTGGCTGCCCCATCCCTGTCAGTGTTCAAGGGCAGGTTGCATGAGACTTTGAGCAGCCTGGTCCGGTATAAGATTCCCTGCCTATGGCAGGGGAACGGAGTGAGATGAGCATTAAGATCCCTTCCAACTTGAAGGATTCTATGATTCTGTGTTTTTTTTGCTCAAAAGAACATCAGTGAGCACCTAAGAGTGCCTACTTGGAGTGATGTAGACTTGCATTTGGCAATTCCATCAATGATAATTTTCCTTTGATAAGTGTCATATAAATAATCTTGACCTACTGTGGGAGAAGACTTTTTCTGGAAGAGCAATGAGCATGACTAATTTTCCAAGTGTAATTTTAACCAAGCTTTTTGAAACAGTTACTATGCTTATCTCTTGAAATCTTTTCTATTTTTCTTCTGGTCTTCACTTTAAAAAGAATTTAAACTACTTAATAATTAAGCCCT
Organism: Colius striatus; assembly: GCF_028858725.1. Lineage (NCBI taxonomy): Eukaryota > Metazoa > Chordata > Aves > Coliiformes > Coliidae > Colius > Colius striatus. The sequence continues at coordinate 45,928,780 of NC_084760.1, read as the reverse complement.
TAAAAATATCTCAGAGCAATTCTGTACAGTGATATAATATCAAATATCACTTCTATTGGCAACAAAAATAGACAGTCAATCCAGGCAGTTGTTTTCTCTTGCTGCTCTACCTATTTCCCTCCAAGCTGAGGCCCCAGTCTTGTTGTGTAATAATGTCAAATGGGTTTTTACTGAAGATGAGAGTTCTCACCCACTCACTTCTTCTCATTGCTGGTGTTGGATAGACAGGAGAGGATTAATTGTGGTTGCCTAAGATACCGAGAGCGTAAATGGAAGGAATGTTTGATTTGTAGTGCCCTTTTTCTGTCAATGGCAGTTTATATGTATGTAGCACAGGCACAAAGGAAAACAAAGAACAAGCTTGCTAATAGATTTCTGTTGATATTGAAATAGTACTGCATTGCAGCTTATTTTAGTGCATTATTTGACAGATAACATTGGGGGAAATGGATTTTAATATACAGATTCCTCTCTCTCACTGGCTGATAATTTTAGCTTAAGATTTTGTCAGTGTGCTTGTTTCCCATTTTCAGAAATTTACTTTTTGATCTAATTGAAGTTAATGGTTTTTACTGTAAATTTTTGAGACTGTTCTAGTTGTCTCTAAATTAATGCTGTTCTGATAAAAATGTCTTAATATCAGGCTGCTTTGGATCACCAACTCTAAATTGCTCTGTTTGTTTTGTATCCTTTATAAAGGTTGCTTATGTGGGTAATGTTTTCAAGTGTGTTTCGTTCCCACTTGGCATGGCTTTGTCCTTCCTCTCTGCCTGCTGCCCTGAACAAACACAGCAGGGACATTACTGAAAGCAGAGAGGGCACGCAGCCGTCTTGCACAACCCTTCTAACACAGGGAAGCTTTCTTACAAACAGCAGCCATGGTGGTAAAGTAATGGTAGGTTGAGAGCCAAGAGTAGGGGAGTGTTTAGTTGTCTGCTCTGCTGTTCACTTCACTCAGTTGACTGTTACATCTGCTAGCCCCTACTTTGAGATAAAATTGAGCAGAAGCAAAAGAGATGCCAAGACAAACTGCTGAAAGTTCCAGCAGCTCTTCATTTCTCCCCCATCCCCTCAAAAAGAGAAAAATATAAAACAAAAAGCCTCACTTTATAAATTGTATTTGTATTCAGATTTTATAGCACTTCCCTGCTGTCCAATTCTTAATAGACATTTGAATTTCCTGCAGAGATTGTGAATTTTGTGATGGCAAAGCTGACTCATATACACTTAAGAATTGCTCTTGCAGCAGACTGTCTTTTCCCAAGGCTGCATTGGGGGTGAAACACAGCCCCTGTTGACACCAGCTTTATTTTCATGCACAAGTGCTTTAGAACAATTGCACGTGCAGACCAAAGAGCAGAGAAAAGATAGGGCTTGCAAACATCTTACCAAAAAAAAAAATGGTGAGAAGTAATTGTTGAGATGTAGAGCCTGCATTTTGGGGGTTCTGTTTAAGTTGGAGTGGAGTTGCCCCATTTTTACCGGATGCAATATGTGGCATTATCCAGTTTTTGCCACCGGGGATGTTGCCACTGTCTTTTAAAATACAAAACGTCTCAGCTGTTTTGCCATCTGTGTTACAGTGGGTCTTCAGAAACGTGTGGGGGAGTGTACTAAGCTGCATACAGAAAAGAGGCTTTGTTAAGAAACGTCTCAGCACCATTTGTGTGTGGCGCAGGCATAAAGAGAATATATTTAGAGATGCCTATAAATCTAGATTTCTCCTCCCCCCTTTTTTTTTCATTAATTATTGTTTAGAATTCCTCTTAGAAGAGGTAATGGATTTGCTTAAATCTGCCCTAAGGAGTTGCTTCTTGTTGAATGTCATTATTTTCTCCTAAAAAAAAAAAATAGAGGTTGAAATAAAAACATATTTCCTGCATTGCTATTTACTCAGAAGAGGCTGAACAAATCTGAATTAGGAGTTAGTCTTCTTTCAAAAACAAAAGTTGTGTTAGGTCAGTATGACAACATTAATCACAGTATTATAGTGGTTTCTAGCAGTGATTCAGTTAATTTCTGATTTAGATGATTATGAAAATTAATATGTTCAAGGAAAAGAATATACTCAAATTAGTTTCTCAGATTTCTCCATTTCAGCATTATTAATATTAATTCTGTCTCCTCCTTGCACATCCAGGACTTAGATAAATCCTATATGGGATGCAGTGGATTCTCTTATCTCACCTTGGCATGTATGCAATTTCCAGTCAATTAACATATTGAGCGAAAGCAATCATTTCATTCACATGACTCATTTCTGCCTGTGTTTTTTAATTGGATTGACTGAGCTAGAGACAAAGGGATATGGTGATTTCTCAACCATTATCTTCAGACAGGTTGATTTGTACTTGCACCCAAGTGTGACTCCTCAAGGTCATCTTTTCTGGGTTTGGTTTTTTTTTTCCTTTCTTTTTATTCACTGTTTTGCTGAGGGTGACTTGCCAAATAAGGTCACATCTTGCTGGTTTTGAGTTCTTAGTTTCATTCCGTTCTCTCTTTAATAAGCATGCTTTATCCTCTAGAACAGCTTTTAAGTCTCATTATTAAGGAAGCTCTTTTTTTCCACTGACTCTTTTAATTGCTATTAAAATGACAACAAAAACTAAGTCAGGAGGTCTTGATTTGTCTGGTTCTGAAGCACCAGTCACTCTTAACTGTGAGAACTGAGTGTTGCAGTATATGCATTAGGAAATCGACTACCATAAAAAAGGTTTAACTTTTAATTTTTATAAATTAAAGGAAATTACTTATCTTTTACATCTGAAAATTCTGAATAGCAATGCATTTGCTAATGATTATGTCTCCTTCATTGGATTTCAGAGTTGCTTTGAGATGTTGGGCAGCCGTGTCAAAATAGCTGTAGAGGAGCTTGCAAAGAGAAAAATCTGTAATGGGATGCTTACTGTAGATCTCTGCTCAAATTTCAGTGAATGCTGAACCTCGATGTTTGTAACTCCATATGTTCTGCATTGATGGGTTTTGCTGTGCTCTCTCTAGACTTCTTTGACTATTTAATTGCTTGTCCTATCAGCACAGAAACACAAAGTACAGTAAATTTTGGATAAACTGCACTCTGTGCATTTATTCCTACTGATTGCAGAGTATCATTATTATTTTCAACGTATTTTTTAAACTTCAGTCCTGAAGACTGTCCAGAGCTCCCTGATGTGTTCTGTACATGCCTCAGGCTCGGTAAATGTCCACCTAGCGTGGACGTGGCTGGGCTGTGTGACATGAAAGTATAACAAACACTTGCACGTTTAAAGTTTGATATTTCTTTTATGTTATTCATATGAACAAACAGTGCTCCCCAGCATCATCCTTTCATTACTTCTTTTTTTCTTAACAGAATTATTCTGTTTCCTAGAAAGTAAATGCAGGAAAGAGTATAGTATCTTTTCCCAACAGGTATGAAGGTTTGCTTTCCGCATGAGCTGAACCCACTCAGGAATCAGGTGCAGCTTCAAAATTCAACTGAGGAATGTGCAAATACTTCAAAAAAATATATATATATAAATAAGAATCTTGTACAAAACAAGACTAGGAGTTATCTGAAGAGCTGGGTTATCCACATATTTTCCATTTAGAATAATAGAATCATAGAATGGTAGGGGTTGGAAGGGACCTTTAGAGATCATCTAGTCCAACCCCCCTGCAGAAGCTGGATCACCTAGATCAGGTCGCATAGGACCATGTCCAGGCGGGTCTTGAAGACCTCCAAGGAAGGAGACTCCACAACCCCTCTGGGCAACCTGTGCCAGGGCTCCCTCACCTGAACAGTTAAATAGTTTTTCTTATGTTTAAGTGGAACTTTTTGTGTTCCAGCTTCGTCCCATTACCCTTTGTCCTGTTGCTAGCTACTAAAGAAAAAAGGGATGTCCCAGCCTCCTGACACCCACCCTTTAGATATTTATAATTGTTAATAAGATCCCCCCCTCAGTCTCCTCCAAATTAAACAGCCCCAGTTCCTGCAGCCTTTCCTCGTATGAAAGATGTTCCGGTCCCCTGATCATCTTGGTGGCCCTGTGCTGCACTCCAGCACTTCCTTGTCCCTCTTGAGCTGAGGAGCCCAGAACTGGACACAGGACTCCAGATGAGGCCTCACCGGGGCAGAGTAGAGAGGGAGAAGAACCTCCCTTGACCTGCTGGCCACATGTTTATATTTTTAATAATACAGACATATTTTTACTTGTGTTTTTTTAATGCATTTTTTCTTTTTAATAGACATTAAAAGTCACTAGATATCATCTTTGCTGGATTATGTGAAAATGTACTATGCTCAAAAAACGTAAGAGTCAAGGTATGAGAACAAAACTAATAAGCAGTATCATAATCACTGAGTGTCAAAACAGATAAGCAATATTAAAAATGGTGAGCTATGTTGTCTTTTGGGATGTAGAACACTTGCAGATCAGAGTTATGATACTTCACCCAGGCTATGTTACTCCTTGTTGAGGACTTAAGTTCCTAAAAATTCATTATTGTTTGGGTTAAAAGCTCAGCTTTCATTTGTGAAAACATTTCCTTCTCTAGTCCTGAAGCAGTTCTTTCAGAGAGAACTAAGAGGAGTTTTAAGTAGAACTATGGCATTAATAACTCTTGTTACTACATTTGAATATATTTTATGTCTCCTATATAGAGTTGGGAATAGCTGGGGGCAGAAGGGGCCTGTGGAGATCATCTAATCAAACTCAAAGTGGGGTTATGGCTCACAGCCATGTCCAGCCAAACTTTAATGTCTCTGTGGACAGAGATTCCACATCACAACCTGTTCACTATTTGGTCATGCCCACAGTATTCAGTATTACACTGTAAAATTTTCTCAATTGATTTAGTAACTCTGACACCAAATTATTTTTCAAAAATTCAGTTAAACTGATTTTTTTCTTTAAATCAAATAATGTCCTAATCATTCATATTTTTCCATTCACATCATAACTTGAAAAATAAGGCCTTTAGACTAACAAAGTGTTTCTGTCTGTGGAGAAGAACGGTTTTATAAATATGTTTGCCAAAACAGCTATTTATTTCTTCTCCTCTGAACTTCTGTACTTTTGCTTTAAGCCATGGTTTGGCTATTATTTGCATCTTTACAAAATTACACTAATCTGTTTCTATGACTTCATCTCCAGCAATTTCACAGTGTGGCAATTACCCATTCCCAACCATTATTGTAGCAAATATAATCTCATGTGCAACAAGGGTTTTTTTCGGTATGGTATTTTGTGACTGACTGTGGTGTGTTTGGCTCAAAAAAGACCATCAGAGGAAAACAAAAAGAAATGAAAAGTAATGAAGCCAGGAATACGGTTCTGTTAAAGCTTGTCTTTGGGGGAGAAGGGTGTAAGAGTATACGCAGCCCTGCCAAAAAAGAGTAAGAAGAGACACGGTTGCAGCCTTACAAATCCATAAAGGACGTTAAAAAAGATCTCTACTAGTCAAATGGCAGTGCTGGCAGAATAAAGTGGCCATGAATAAAATTCAGTTGGAAATTAGAGAATTACATGATGAATGGAGGGAGGAATTCGTGACTCCAGGATAAAGCTGAATGGGCTTGTGTGCCATTGCTGGCTGCAGCAATGGAAGACTTGACTTGACCAAGGATGGTTCTTTTGTCCTGTGTTCTTCATGGCAAATGTCTTCATTCAGGCAGGGGGAGTTTATTAATGGAGATGTATTCCAGGCCTGGATCAGAGTAAGCTTGCTAAATTGTTTCTTGTAAGAACTGAATAAAAGTAAGTTAGTATCTGTGGCCAAAAAATTATATTAAGGCTGCAAAAATTTAAGTCCAAGCTTTTTTTTAGCAGCAGGTTATACAGAAATCAAGTTTTCTGATTCATAAGGTTTGGGGTTTTTTCCCTGCCTTATTGTTTGATTCCCAATAAAATGCAAATATCTGAAGAAAAAAGTGCTAATTTTTTTGAAGGGCAACAAGGAGCTTCCAACCTCTCAGGCCATGGGATAGATCTGCTAAATACAACCTACTGCAGAAACCTCTCAGTATCCCTAATTCAACAGATTTGCCAGTAATTCAGATAAGCATGTCTCCAATCTTGTCTTAATCTCTGTGAAAGATAGGTGCATCAAGTAGTGTTGGGGGGGGAGGTAAGGAAGTAAGGTAAGCAGTAAGGAAACATTTGCTGATAAAACTTTGTTTCAGCTATAAGTTTATTTACCCATTTTAGCCCACACCAGCTGCAATCCCTGTTTGCACAGAGTATTACAGTGATGTCATCTGTTTCCATATCAGGGCAAGGACCACTCCACAGCATTTTTTGTCTGGTGAGCATTGACATTTCAATGAGAGAAGTCATAGTAGGTAGGGTTTGTTTCATCCGTTGTGTTAGACGCCTTTGAGTGAGCCGTGTCATGACTTGAAGTGATACTTTGTCATTTTAAGACCTATGTTAGTTAGGTCTGTAAGGGAAAAAAATGAAGTTTGGAGTCTTTGAACCTGTTGTGTCAGCAACAGCTCGTCCAAAGTGAATAGTTTGGAGAAGGGCTGAAATAGTCCTAAGTGAGGAGTATGTTCCATAGTTGTTTTCAAAGATTATTTCAGGGACAAGAGGAAGGATAAACTGTAGTTGGGGAAAAATGTGTGGCAGATGGGGACTTGTTTGCTTTTTTTTCTTTCTGCAGAGGACATCCCACTTCAGCTTGTGTATATCTGCAGGAAAACGTAAAAGAGGTCCAAGTCTCTCAGGGGCAGTACACACATGTAGACTTGCTTTTCCCATGCTTATTGCCCGGTGCTAGTGCTAAGAGACTGGTGATACCAGTTCCTCATAATGGTAAGACAGAAGGCAGGTGCTTGGGCAATCTCTGTAATTACGAACCGTGGAAAGCACTTAAAAAATTAGTTGCCATGATTGAATCTTGACTTCCATTTCAAGATAAAGCCACAAACCACCAGACATCCTGATAACTTTGCTGAGATGCAGCTTTCCTGTGATAAACAGGGCGTTCTCCTAGAAGTACTCTCCTGAAGCTGCAGAATCAACCTGAACCAAGATTGTGATGAGATACCTGAGAGATGATCGCTGAAGCTGTGGTTCTCTGTGTTACTATCCCAGGAAGGCAAAGCAGTTAGCATCAGCCTTCTTGATGATTGTTGTAACTGACACGGTGACTAACTGCGGGGCCTGAAGGGCAAAAGCCTTTGTGGCCAGTTATGATACTCTGGTCATGAGTCAGGACCTTTTTAGTTGTCCTCTGGGATTCCTTTTCAAGGAGATAGATGAGGAAATCACAGCAGCATTGCCTTGCAAGAGGCCAGTCTTTGCTGTGTTAGTCTTTATTCAAGCTATGTTTCCAGCAGATGTTTAGACTCCCATGTGTTCCCCTGGCACAACACAGACAAGGAATGTCTTCTGGTAAAAACCTGTGCAGTTCTTCTATCAACTGAGTAATTTCTTTCCCATAATGTGCCAGAAAAGCTCAAGAGAAATCATTCAAAAGATAATTCATTGAATTTTAAATGTTCTGTAGAGACAGTTTTCATAAGGACTTTTTTATTTAGGCACTTAGATGAAATTATTAAAAAATTATGTATTGCAGGTAACTTTGACATGATGAGATGGTTCTGCAGTACCTGGACTAACACTTAACTTATGTCATGAATAAGAACTTATGTCATGAATAAGGTTCCTCCAGAATAGCTTGTATCCCATTAAGATGGTAATTTTATAAGCTTTTCTTCCAGTGTTTTATTTATTTTCATCTTGAGTTAGATTTTGAAGCTATCTGTTACTGGCCCAAGCCTTGCATAGGCTGATCACTTTGCTTTAATTTCCACTCTGATTATATAGAAACTCGGTAGTTATTAAGTCAGTCTGGAGAATAGTTAGTAATGCTTTTTCACAATTGTTCTAACAACTTAATTGTTTTACTGTGAGCCAATGGGCAAAGTCAATGCATGGTGCTTTCAGGCACCCATGGCTGAGTGCAGCTGAGAGCAAGAAACAAAAGAGCATCCGTGTTCTCACTTGGCAGTGCAGGGCTGTGCCTTCAGAAATCCTGCTGTCTGAATGGTTCTGCTTGGAACAGCCTGGGGATCTTGTGAGCTGTGTGGTTTTTCTGGTATTTGGAGCTAAAAAAGTTTCCTTTTTGGATGCAGGGTAGTCTCCTGATACTCTTGAGACTGTTTGACACAGACTCAACCTATTCTTAAGCTCCTGAAATATGTATTTGCTTTGGCATTAGCTCTCAAATGAGGAACAGATCAGGTTAGCCATTACCTTTATTTCATGTGCTTTTAGTTTCTCAATCAGCTTGTGCAGCCTGGTAGCCAGAATAGTGGCATGGATTTGCCTATTGCATAAGAGTAAAACAAGCAAGTTGCAATATTTTAATAAGCTGGAAAAATGATTTCATTTTATAGTGACAAATGCTGCTACATCTTACTGGGAAATGAGCAATGTGATGATGATATTTTAAGTCTCAAAGCAATGACAGTGATGGAAATCGTTATGAAAGTGAGACTGTGGGATCAGATTCCCTTTGGTCTTTCCCCCACTTCTCCCATTTTCAACAGAAGGATGGGTTAATTTGAATTTCATTGCTTTTTATCCTTGGGGAAATATCAAAAGATCAGCATTATTGTGGAACTGTGCCCCAAAGGAGGGGGACAGGTGTTGTGTTTGTGCTTTCACTTCACATGTGCAGCCAGCTCATTAATTTGTGACTTCATGCATTTTAGTGGGAAAAGGCCACTGGTCTGTGTCACTAAAAAGCAACCGTGATTGATCTTTCAGGGCAGAAGGGGAAAATATTCTGAAATTAGTTATATAAGCATCTAAAATTAACAGTGTGCCTACAAAGAAGCGTTATTTTTCCCTGGAGGAATGCTGAAATTGATGTTTTTAACCTCCTTTCTGCACACCTGCCACTGTGTTTCAGTAGAGGAACCATGCATTCAAAAGAGTGTCTTTTTTGCATTCACTGAGGGAAGTTCATTTCTATTTGATGACCCGTACCAACCCGGCTGCTCTGCCAACCCAGCAGATGGGGGTGGGGGGAAGAAAAGGGTTCCAGAAATCCCGCTATCACATATGCAATCTCTATATCTGACAGAACTTGTTGGTTGGTCTTCACTAGGTGAAACATCAATGCCTGTGCTGTTTGCCAGACATGTCTGAACTAGAGTGGCGTGTACAGCACACAACCCAAAGCCGTGTGTCTACATCTTGTTGCCTATTGTTTCTTGTTAGCTGAAGGCCTCTGCAATCCCACATTCACACAAGTGTCTGCATGAAGCTTGTCCAGGCTTTCCCATCACATCTTCACGTGTGTCTGCCTTTACAGCAGGTCCAGCTCAAGGTGCAATGAACAGGCCGTCACTCAGGAGCAATGCTAACTGATTTGCTCCAGCTCTGCTAAACTGCCAAGTCCTCATGTCACCAGAGTGCATGAGCCCTGCTGCATCTCCAAGAAAGTGATCGGGTATGAGGAAAACAGAGAATCACCACCAGTATTACCTTTCCTCTAGAACAGGTTCTCATCTTGAAGGACATGGCTGCCGGCTGCCTTTTGGTCTCCGTTTCCTTGACACTGTCTGCCCTCATGAAAAAGACAGCTCCTGATGTTGAGAGCAGACCAGTATGCTCATAAGACAGGCTCATAAGACAATCTGGAAAATAAGTTTTAAGGCCCAGAGGAGATCCGCAGTGCCTCTTGATTTGAGTCAGTGGCTTGCCAACATAGAAGAGGTATTTTGAAAGCCTTTGATAGGTGATAATGAGGGGAGTGCTGAGGTTAACAGATGGAAAGAAGGGACTGGCAAGGCACCAAGTGGGAAACAGAAGAAATGCCTGAATTAAATTACTTAGATGTTCGCTGTTATTGTTTCAGCTGATAATGTGAGTGCAGCAGGCCTGAACTGTAGTGTTAGCTTTAAGAAGTTATTTTCCTCATCTGCAGTGGAACTCAGATATTCAAGGGGTCACTTTTCTAATGAGTTTCTTGCTTCTCCATCTGTGCCAAAAAGGTAATAGTATTTGAGAGCTGTTATTTTATAGCTCCCTGCTTTTAGGTGCACACTGGGACTTTTTATTAACGTTTCACATCTTGGCTTACTTGCAGAAGAAAACTGCAAGTTGAAGTTAGCGCTCATAAGGAACTCATTTCAAGGGAAATGACTGTAATGTATAATCTGTGGTTAACACTGAAGTCCTAAAATAATGAACCGAGGTGAGCTGGATGGTGCTGCAGCTGCAGAGGATATTTTGTGATTGAGTACCTGTTTAGATCCCAGCTGTGAAAGCCGAATATCTAAAACTGCTCCAATGTGTAAACTGTTGGGAGAGGGCGTGAGGATGTTCCTCATCTCTGCAGGAAGGGGAGAGGGATGTAGCATGTTACTATATGAAAATCATTGCAGCACATCGGTGATGGGTTGTAACCCAAAAATGTAACAGAATTCAACATCTTGTGAAAATACTCTTAGGTCTTTTAATTGTAACTTCAGAGGCTACATACCATGTACCTGTCAAAGCACAAACATTACAACCTGCTATTTCTTAGGCTTTTTTTGTCTTGTGCCCCTGAAAGAGTGTTTTTTGTATTTCACAGCCTCTCTCTTGAGCAAATTACAACATAAAAACTATTGTCAGTGCTTTGTTTGCATTGTAATTGTCAAAAAGAAGAGGAAATTCTGCATAGAGAGTTCACACTAGTGTTTTTTACCTATTTTTACAGTAATTGGTATGGGTAGTTACATGGAGCTCAGCATAAGTTAGCTGTATATCGTTTTGTAGAATAGTAAGAGATGAAAATATGTGTTAAATTCTTAGAAACTGCATTTAAGTTTCTTTTCCTCCTTTTGATTATGTCAATAGTTCAGCTTTTGTGCATGTTTCTTAAACTTTTAATATTTGAAGCAAGTGACATTGATCATGTAAGTTTACCCCTTTGGTTTTTCTCATGAAATAACTGCCACGTTTTCATTCAAAACTTCTTAATGGAGAAGGAGATTTTAAAGGAGAAGAGAATTTTTAAAGAAAAACTTGGCTTTGTATTCTTGCTATCCATCAGTTTCCAAATTGTGTATTCCCTCACAGTTCAATTTTAGTACTTTTAAAAACTACAACTGTTTTTCACTCAAAGTTGAAATATAAAGAAGATATATAGACATAATTAGTGCTTTAAGAAGTTTGCGTTTCTTTCACCTCAAACATTTTTGCTTATGTTGTAAATTTTAAACAAAGATGGAAAGCCCATGAACTGACCTTATTACTTAAGTGTGGACGATGTCAGAGACAGAGTCTCTCATTTCACAGTCAGTCTTGACCATTTTTTTTTTCACTTCTGTCATACCCAAAATTTGGGTGATTTCTCTCTTGCCTCAGATTTGTCAAAGACATACTGTGAAGAATCAAACAAAACTGAGCTTGAGCTAACAGCCTGGAGAACAGGAGAAAAATTATAATCTCTGCAAACAAGGGAGAATGGTCTTCTACAGCATCAAGGACCATATTGTATATTCCCTGCATCTTCTCTTTCCGAGAAGATACATAGAAACTGAGGATCCCTTCCTCCTTTGCTCTGCCCCAGTGAGGTCTCATCTGGAGTCCTGTGTCCAGCTGTGGGGTCCCCCGTTCCAGAGAGACGGGGAACTGCTGGAGAGAGGCCAGTACAGGGCTACCAAGGTGCTGAGGGGACTGGAACATCTCTCTGAGGAGCAAAGGCTGTGGGACCTGCAGAAGGCTGAGAGGGGACCTCGTCATCACTTCTAAGTACCTAAAGGGCAGGTTTCGAGAGGATGGGACCTGTCTTTGTTTTGTAGTGGCCAGTGCCAGGACAAGGGGTAACGGGCACAAGCTGGAACCCAGCAAGTGCCACCGGCACAGGAGGAGAAACTTGTTTGGTGTTGAGGTGAGGGAGCCCTGGCCCAGGCTGCCCAGGGAGGGTGTGGAGGCTCCTTCTCGGGAGGTTTCCAAACCCGCCTGGACCCACCTGTGTCCCCTGATGGAGGGGAACCTGCTTGAGCAGGGGCTTGGGCTGGATGAGCTCTGCAGGGCCCTGCCAACCCCATCGTTCAGGGATTCTGTGATCTTGTCCAGTTTTCAATGTCACCTTCAGAGGTGGTTATACATGTAAGTGTTGTGGTTTTAAAGAGGTCTGGGGTTCAGTGAAGCATCGTGTCTCCTCTTTTAGACATTCAACTGAGGTGAGTTTATGCTAATTATTTGAGAAGTATAGACAATGTTCCAGCAGCAGCTTTTTGTCTGAGTGTTCCACCAGAAAATGATTGAGGTTTCATGTGTTATAGTTGAGTACTTCTGGAAGAGTTTGGGTCCTGCACAATAAAGTCGCCGAGAAAAGGAATAGCAATTGTTGCCTCAGCAGTCCTAGTTACCTGGATTTTCTCAGCAGGAGATATAAATAGTAGCAGACAAGCTGAGCTTTGGAGCTGAGGGTATATTAAAAAATGCTTTTAAAATAGCAGAAGTGCTACAGAAACAGTTTTAATGTTATTTTCATTGTCAGTGGGGATTTACTATAATTAGGGACCTGAATTTCTAGAATTAACAGTGCTGCGGTTCTGCAGCAAAAAGCAGATCATATTAGCAGAAGCTTCTGGAAAATATGTGGCATTTAGAAAAGTGGTGTGTGAAGTTTGGATATTCCAGGTCAAATTAAATTTCAATGTATTCTGAATATTTCTAACCACCTTCACAGTCTGCAGTTCTTCACTGCTGTATTTTTTTACTCTTCCTAAATGGCCAGGTAGTACAGAAAAAGTGAAAATGTCCTCGATTTAAGTTTTGAGGGTGAAGCTGAGTGAGTTTTTGCATGGTTTCACTGCTTTTAAAAACTTCAACCTAGTCTCTGTCCTAGTGAAAGAAAATGGCAGCATTTCAGGCTTGGAGTTACGAGTGCCGTGCTCCTGAGAAATGAGCTCAAAGGCTTTGGATTTAATCCATGATATTTTCAGTTGTATAAGCCTGAAATACTAATTTCCAGTTTTATTTTTCCTGTGTTAATTATTATAAATGTCTCATAATCTGTTGATTCACAGGGTTTAAAACGAGTGCAATATTAATGGTCAGTGAGTCGGAGTTACTACTGGAATTGCTTGCTTTGCTTTGTGCAAAGAGGCTTATTTTCAAGAACTGTAAGTAATGCTGGTTAATAATGTGCTTTGCCACAGAGTAGGATGTTCTTCCTTTCCCCTGAAAGTATCTGTTGCACATGTTTTAATTTTTGCTTGGAATTATTTATATCACCCAGCATGAATATGTCGAGCCGGAAGCTTGGATATCAAGTGATTAATTATACTATCTTTATGAAAGCAATAGAATTTCCTTCCTGCAATAGGGATTTGTAATATATTCAGTATGGGCAATAGGATGCATCACAACACCCGATTTCTGTTGGCATTAGCATAAGCTAATATGATTCAGGCAGTGAAATAAGGACATGCTGAAGTACAGTGAGCAACTGAGAGCTCTGGTGCAAGAACTGTTGGTTTATTTGTAATGCAAGAATCAAAATTAAATTCCCTTCAGGCCTGTAGTTACACCAGAGGAGACTTGGCCCAGTGGACAAGCATTATATGTCAATATTAAAATGTACCTGAATATTACCTTCATTAAGAAACAATGAATTTTGCTATTTATTCCACTTAATGCCACATTTGCACATTATGAAATGAGATAATAAGGTTATTTTTTCAGAGCTTAATTTTGTTGGATATTTTTTCGTTGGGTAATAGGTTTTTTTCTTGAATGGACTCTCACAGGTTGATTTACAAAACAACTTAGCCTTCAGACTTGCTTTGTGTAGCTAAAGGGTTGCAGGCATATGAAGATCCATGGTGTTTCTCAAAGACCCTTCAACATCAGTGTTTTTCCTGGGGCAGAGGTGATGGAAAGCACACTGAGCACTGCTGAGAAAGGGCCTGGCATGGGGAAAGCTGTGATCTCACTTCATACTGGAAGAAACATAATAATGTACATTATTAATGCTCATTTAATGGAAAGATGAGCATGGAGTTACTAGTTGGAATCGATGATCTTAAAGGTCTTTACAGAGCACTGGCTGCCCAGTGGAGTTGTGGAGTCTCCTTCCTTGGACGTCTTCAAGACCCACCTGGACATGTTCCTGTGTGACCTGATCTAGGGGGACCTGCTTCTGCAGGGTGGTTGGACTAGATGGAATAATTCTGTGATTCTGCTGAAAACTAGTGTTGATGGTCCTGAATTCTCATTGTGTCCTAGCCTGCCACAGCAAGACACTGAAATTCTCATTTTCCATTTACAGTAGTGATGGTTTTTAAAAATATGTAATGGTATAAAGTATTAAAACAATGATTGTTGTATTTTCCCTGATCTATATTGAAGCTGTGCTGCCCCTCAGTGTTGTATGAATGGTTGGAAGATCATGGGATGTGAGCCTACTTCAGGCAAATTATTTTGACACAGTGGCTACATTGAATTCAGATTTTCAGTTTTGGAGGGAAAAAAGTGGTTCTTGAGGTTGTTTTAGGAGATACATGTTTCTACATTAATACAGGCTCATAAGATCAGGGGAAAGCTCTGACTGTCAACTGTCAACATTTTTCATAAACCAGTAACACTCAACCTTCAAAAAAGCCCATCACCACAATTCCTGTTGGAAAGCTATTCCAAAGTCTAAGGATGGCACTTCTTCATGCCTGAGGCAGACATTTCTTTCCTATTGCGTAGCTTAAATACTCCTGGGTGGTTTTTCCCCCACATTTCAGTGTTTAGCTATTTCATGTTATATAGCAATTACATTTTTCACATCTTTGAGTCTTCAGAGGCCAGACAAGCTTCTTACAAGACAGGCTGTCACTTCCCTGTCATCCTACTAGTCTTTCTCTATACACCTCTGCTTTCCAGGGAGATAAATTGAACCTGAATTCCCACAACCTCACCAAGTGTTTCAGTCTCTTACCTTACAGAGCAATGTTCTCCTGGCTTGAAACAGCTCGCTTGATATTTTATTCCATTTTAAATGGGCTGGTAGATATCCAGATTGCTTTCTTAAGGCAAAGGGCTTTTATCAGCTGCCTTACCACCAGTCTGAAAGCTGCAGGTACTCCTTGTTGGAAAGAGACCTGATATCCTGAGCATGTCCCCATGGTTAAATAGCCCCAGACTTTACTGCCACACTACTCCTCAAGTCATCTATGGGTCTTTGTTACCCTTTTATGTACCTTGTTTTCCACTGGGATCAGGAGAACTTAATGGAAGGTCAGTCAGATTTCCATAGTTTAAACATCTTTCTCAGCCTTAGCATTGCACATCCTACAGCCATTCTAGTGAGAACATTATACTGTCAACGTGTCATGATATGAGACACTCGCTAATATCTTCCCCTTGCCTGTCAGGTTTCTTTTCTGCCTCGCATCCACTGCTTTAGCCATGCTCCTCAGGCAGAAGACCCATCTGCTCTGGATCCACTCTGGTTAAAGGCCTGTCAGTCCTTACCAAGGGCTTCCCAGCTAGAGGATCTCCTCACCCTTCTGGTGTGTCTTCTACTCCTGCTGTCACATCTCCTGTCCTTCCACATCATCTGTTTACTATTCACATTCTCTCTTGCTTTCTGACTGGTTTTCTTTTCTTTCTCTGCTTACAGAACTACCCACTCTTCTTTCTTGTGCCACCACCTCTGTTCATAGTCCTCAGCCCCCATTATAATACAAATTTTCAAGGGGTTTTGCCAACCCACTCCTTCAGACTCAGCCTTTCTGAGGTCAGTTTGATTGACTTCCCTGGCTGCTGACCGCATTGAGTCTGTTGACTGATCTCTCATCTAGGTATTCTGACCAGCTATGGCGAAAAGCTGGGAACAACTTCTTATATCCCAGGTCATTTCTTGGATCTTTGATATCTAGGGTACCTTCCATGGCCACAGTGTGACAGTGTCACACAAATGATTACAGAGGACTTAATTCACCAGAATAAGTTAGTTCTTTTCCTCTACAGCCTTCTTGTAAGAAGATGGTGGTATCTTTCAGGCTTGCACTTCAAGTTCTCTCTCTTCAAAGGTTCAGTTTTTGAGCTAGGTTATCAATTTAAGGGAGTATCTGGTTATCTATTTGTTTTAAAACTACCTTACAGACCTTCCTGGAAATAACATCTTTGTGTTTTCTCTGCATCTGTTCCAGACAAGCCCGTTGTATTGCCAAAATGTTTGCAAACATAGACCTTTTACACATTCAGCTGATCTCCCGGGAGAAGTAGGGATGATGTTGGATGGGCAAGAATCAGGCAGTCACACCTTACCAATGCCTTGAATTCCTGAGGGAGGGAAACTACAGGTATAAACCCTCCACTGAAGGCTAAGGAGTAAAAGATCAGTGTCAAACATCCCATGAAGCACTTCAGTGGGCTTTCTCTCAACAGCAACTGTAGCACCTGATTGCATATAGGTTAATTCCATCAAAGAGAAGACTCTTTATATTTTGCAGACTAGAAAATATTTCCCAATTATTCAGGATGCAGGCAAAAGACCAGAAATACAACTAAAGGCAAAGACCTCCCAGCAGCTGAATCCTTTGTTTTCCTCCATAGCGAGCTGTACGACACACTTGGTCATGCTCCCCAGCGCCACGAAACAAAGGAACCCTGTTGATGTTTACTTTGGCTTAAGGCAGACACAGTTATTTTAAATGGGTTAATAAATAAAGTAGTGATGAGTTGTATAATCTTTTCTTTTTCTCTCCTCCCTAGGTCACTCAGATGAGTCGTCCAGATTTGATTCTCTTTCTCATGAAATATCTCATGGCTTTGGTTGTTGGGATACCCTCTGTCTTCTGGGTTGGAAGCAAGAAGACCTGCTTTGAGTGGGCCAGCTTTTTCCACGGGCGCAGGAAAAAAGAGTGAGAATTGATTTCCAATAGATAAACTACTTGAGTACTGGCAAATAATCTCCTCTTCCTTCGTAGTCCCGGAAGAGTCTTTTGGTTTGGTTTTCCTGGAAGCAAAGACAGGAATAGATAGGGGCAGTTTTCTTTAGAAATCTCTCCCTGTCCAAAATGGAGCGTGGAGGGACAAGACAAGCAACAGCTCAAAAAAACCCCACAGAAAACCCCAGAATTGTCACTTATTTTTCCATAATTATTCTTTGGTCCCAGAATCATCTGTTTTCATTTTTTTTTAACAACAACTTGGTGTCAATTGGATGTCTCAGCTTTTCTGGAGTTTACCCAGAGGTGGAATTGAAAGTTTTGAAATGTGCTTATCCAGTGAACTGAATCAGACCTTTAAATGGAAATCAAAATGTCTTTGCCTTTAATCTTCCCTTACGGATTCATGCCAAAGCACAGTTGGATAAAATGTCAAATAAGAATGTTTTCTAGCTTCTGTAAGGTTGCAATTAATTTCTACTAAGATATGGCATAAATTTAGAGACAATCTATATGATTTTGTAGTAGCTGGGCATAGCTGTTGTCATAACCGTAAATGTTGTCTTTTGAGTAGACGTTTCAAAATGGACCCACAAACACGGGAAACTTTACATGAGTACTCTGTGACTTTGACCCATCCATCCTTAGCAGAACTGGCATCCTGCTGTGGTTCAAGTAAAGTCACCTTCTGTAAAGTTTGAGTATGTTTTGTTATTCAGATGATGACCTACTGCGACATGCATGGGGTTAACCACAGCTTCATAGGATTTTAATACATGTGCATAGATTTAGACATGGTTTGCCCAGAGGTGACATCCTACTTTGGTTAGTAGAAGACAGAAATAGAGTTCATGAGTACAGGGGAAGCTGTTTTGCAGGAGTGGCTATTGTGGGAAGAGCTGTGTGGCTCTGTGAGGCACCTGCCTCCCTCCTGCTGCAGCCAGGGAGCAGAGGAGCTGCCTCACACAGCATCATCTGGCTGGAGACAGATTCCTGTGCCAGCTCTTACCATGGAGAGGCAGAGCCGGTACAACCTTCGTCCTTGTGCAGCCTGAGCTCCTCTAGGAGCAAATAAATCGTAGAATCATAGAATGGTTTGGTTGGAAAAGACCAAAAAAAGTCTAACCCCTCCTATCAGACTGCCAAGCCTCTCCTCTACACGGCTTTGGAATAGCTCCAGGGATGGGGACTCCACCACTCTAAAAGTTCTTCCTCAGCTCCAATCTAAATTTCCCATGGGGCAACTTGAGGCTGTTGCCTCTTATTATCCATTACTGAGGAGCAGAGACCAGCCCTGACCTCACTTCAACATCCTGTCAAGGAGTTGCAGAGAGTGATGATGTCTCCCCTCAGGCTCCTCTTGTGCAGGCTGAACACTCCCAGGGCCCTCAGCCCCTCCCCAGCACACTTGTGCTCCAGCCCCTTCCCCAGCTCCGCTGCCCGGCTCTGGACATGCTGAGGCAGAGGAGCTCAGCAAACAGAGGGAACAGAACATGAAAGAATAAGGTAGAGAATGGGAGAGAAGAAAAAGGTCTCCACACACAAAAGAAGAGATTAAATTAAAAAAGTAGGCACGCAGAGGATGTGATAGCACCTGCTTTCATCATGCTATGGCAGCGCAGCCAAGTGTGGGCCCCTCTGCCAGCCCTTCCCAGCAAGGGACATCAGCAAGCAGAGGAGCTGTGAGACTGTAGCCACTGATCTAAGAGCTGCAGTTCGGTTTCTTACATAGTATTATAAATGTTGTATATCAGCTGCTGCTCTCCTCCTGCTGCTGGTTATAATCCAGATTTTAAATGCTCATTTGAGGCGTAAGCAGCTTCCTGTGCTCCCTGTGAGGCAGGTCCCTGTCCCATTGATTTCTCTTGTAACAGTTTGGGCAAACAAAGGCCATGAGCAAATCCACTGCAGCTATCCCAGCCATCTAGGCCAGAGGGTCAGGTTCAGGGAAGTGGGAAAGATTCAAAAATAGGAACTTGACTGAAATATCCAAATGTAGAGGCGCTTCTAAATTAGGCAAATAAGGACATTATAATCTAAATAGATGCTCTTCTCTGCCAGGCTGCAATATTTGTCTGTGCTGTTTGTTAAACAATCACTGTGTTGTTACTGTGATGGCTTTTATAATAGTGGTGACAATTCAAACTGCTTCTCTTCTTCAGAGTTGTGAATGAGAGTCGCCAAGTGCTGCAGGAGCCAGACTTTGCCCAGTCTCTTCTGAGGGATCCCAATACCCCCATCATCCGAAAGTCCAGAGGCACTTCCACCCAGGGCACTTCGACTCATGCCTCCTCTACCCAGCTGGCCATGATGGATGACCAAAGGAGCAAGGCAGGCAGTGTCCACAGCAAAGTCAGCAGCTACCACGGCAGCCTGCATCGATCGCGGGACGGACGGTACGGTTCTTCCCTTTAAAGTCTCCTGAAATATGGGACAAGCCTCTGCTAGCCACATGTTTGGCCATGGTGTCACTCAAACTGGAAGTTCTGGTCATATTTGCTTTCTCTGATTGCATCTCTTTCCCCTGGAGTGTCTGGATTGGCAAAAAAATCAGGATATTTTTGGAGTCTATGTTAGTCTTAGACGTAGTGTGAATGTAAGTGCTGGTTTTCCTGCAAGGGCAGCGTTTGATGTGACCTCAGCTGAATGTGTGGGAAAACAGATCTGTCCTCAGACACCTCAATATTTTTGTGGTAACTTTTTGGGTGTCACCAACCCCAGGCAACGCCCCAGGCTGGGACAGAGGGGCTGGAAAGCAGCCCACAGGGAAAGGGCCAGGGAAGGCTAGTGCCAGCGGCTGAAGATGAGGCAGCAGCGTGCCCAGGTGGGCAAGAAGGGCAGTGGCACCCTGGCTTGTATGAGCAGTGGTGTGGCAGCAGGCCCAGGGCAGTGGCCGTCCCCTGTGCTGGGCCCTGGTGAGGCCGCAGCTCGAGTGCTGTGTTCAGTGTTGGGCCCCTCACTGCCAGAGGGACACTGAGGGGCCGCAGCATGTCCAGAGCCGGGCAGCGGAGCTGGGGAAGGGGCTGGAGCACAAGTGTGCTGGGGAGGGGCTGAGGGCCCTGGCGGTGTTCAGCCTGGACAACAGGAGCCTCAGGGGAGACATCATCACTGTCTGCAACTCCCTGACAGGAGGCTGTGGCTGGATGGGGATCCATCTTTGCTCAGGAGATAAAAGCAACAAGACAAGAAGAAACAGCCTCCAGTTGCCCCAGGGGAGGTTTAGACTGGAGCTGAGGAAGAACTTTTTCCCTGAGAGGGCTGTCAGCCCCTGTGCCAGGCTGCCCAGGGAGCTGGTGGAGTCCCCATCCCTGGAGCTATTGCAAAGCCGTGTAGCTGAGGTGCTGAGGGACATGGGTTAGTGGTGGGCTTGGCAGGGTGAGGGGAGGGGTTGGACTTGAGGATCTTGTGATCTTTGTAACTGAAATGATTCTATGATTTTGTTTCTGTAAGTAGAAAGCCCCTGCTGAAGTAAACTATAAAAAAAATGTACCCACCTTGAACTGAGGTTTGGGGTTAAGATTTATAATTTAGCATTGAGTGTTTTACCCACTTAAGTATCAATTTTGTACATAGAGCTGTAGTAAGGACTGAGCTGCATAAGGAGCTGAAACAATTTGCCTGGGGCTGTCTGAGTGGCTGAGCTGAACAGAGAATCGCTTTTTCTCCCAAAAGCAGAGGGTTTGAGGAACAATAGTAATAAACGTCCTGTTTGTATCAATCAGGTACACTCCCTGCAGCTACAGAGGCGTGGAAGACAGACTACCTCACGGCAGCATGTCCCGGCTGACCGACCACTCCAGGCACAGCAGCTCCCACCGGCTCAACGAGCAGTCCCGGCACAGCAGCATCAGGGACCTCAGCAGCAACCCCCTGACGCACATCACGCACGGCACCAGCATGAACCGCGTCATCGAGGAGGACGGCACCAGCGCCTGAGGGGCCTCCGCAGCCCAGTGCTCTCTGCTTCTCACCCAGCGCTGGTTTTGTGCAGCAGGAACCCAAACGCAGCTTCTTCACTTTGAAGCCAACGTTCTTGTACTCACTTCAGAGCTAAAGTGTTCAGCCACCTGGAATTACTGAGTACAAACCTGGCTGCCTCGTTTGTACCTCTGTAGGTAATTATTTATTCGATAGGTGTTGCGCATCAGACGCCGTTGCTGAATTTCTTTGTTCGTCCATCCCCTCCGATGGCTCTGCACGTCGGTCCACGTTACCCTGAAAACTCACTGGTTGGGGTCACGCTGAGAGGGTTTTTTCTTAGGAGGCGTGAGGTGACTGCCGGCTTTGGAAGGAATTCCTCTGCGTGCTTCTCCGGTTAGATAAGAGCTGCCTGTTTGCCTAGAGCCAAGGGGAACGGCGGTGCGAAGGACTTCCCCGGCCGGCGGCGGGCGGGAGGGCAGGCGGGAGGCTGGAGCGGTTACCTTGGAAACGCAACGCGGGAAGGGGCGCTTTGCAGAAAGGAAACTCAGCTGATGATCGGCAGCTCTTACCGGAGCTGTTCAGGCCCGGTGGTTGTGGGGGGGGAAGGAGCAAGGGGGCGGGGGATTTGAAAGAGAGAGGCAGGGAAGAGTGATTTTTGTATAACTTGTACTGTCCTTGCTTTTTTATGAAAGACTATTTAAATTTTCTACTTGTTTACAGTTTATGTAGGAAGAGATCCATTTTAAAACCAGTTACCTAGATAATATTCAGCCACTTATTTTTTAGATTCGTGTACAGAAGCTAAGATGGCCTGTTCCTCATCTATTTAAGAACAGTAATCATAGAAAAGCTGAATTTGTCACCAAAACCGGACTGCACAGCCTTTTCCTTACAGACAGAACAAAGCCCATTTGCACCCCCAGAGCCTGAGGCCAAAATGGTCAGGAGAAGTTTATTCAGGGATGGCACATCGCTTTCCTGGTGATGGCACACTGGTTTTGGGGAGGATTCAGTTTGCTCCGAGCAGGTGGGGAGCAGGAGTTTTAGACATGGGCGGGAGAAATTGAGGCAGATTAACCTCTACTGTAGGGGTTCTTCATCTTGTTTCACAGGAGAATTCTCAGTTTGGGCTTTTTCTTGTGTGTAAATAATTTGTTGGGGTATGGCAAGTGTTCACTGATGCTGCAGACAGACGTCAAGGCAGGTGTTGGGTGATGTGGTAGATCTTCTGTAGCATCTGCTGTCAGATGCACTCAGCGTGAGGAAGCACCAGTCTCGTTTAAACCTACCTCAGATCGTTGCTGGGAAATCAACACTTGTGTTGTTTTCACAGTCCTGACATCATTCTTTTGGTGCCCTGTTTGAGGCCTGTTGGGAAGCTGTTGTAGGTGCTTTGACGGCAGAAGCCCCAGGGCAGGAGTAGAGGCTTCCACCGGTGCCGGGAGCAAGAGCCACACCACCGTTACTCATCCCCGATTGCAGTGATGACACAGCAGCGAGCCCTTTCAGATCAAAGAGTCACCATCTCTCAGAAATGCATTTAAACTACAATTCCTTCCTGTAGGCCACAAAGGTGGACCAGTTTTTATTATTTTCAAATTCAGCCTCTTCTAAACAACTTGCTGCACCAAAGGGGTGACTAGTTTTAGGCATCTAGATCTGCAAAAGGAGCCGGTAGCTGAGTTTTCCTAAGCACTGTAACTGAACTGAAGAAGCTCTGACGATCTTCTTGGCTCAATTTCCAGTACTTTTGTTTTGGTTTGTTTGAAATTGTAGCAGTGCTTTGACTTGTTTGGAGTCAAGGAGGGGAATGAGGTTGGAGGTTTGAAATACATCCTGCTGGAAATGTTGCTAATTTGGGAGGTTTGGTCCCTGTATTGTTTCCAGATGGGAATGTCGTAGCTGTCCTTTGTACATGTGCACGAGGGACAGACTCACATCACCCCAGAGAGGTGATTAAAAAGTACAACTCAAGTCCTGGATGGGGTTTGTTCCTCCTCACCCCTTTTATCTCGAGCACTAGAGTGAGCATGCTGCTGTTCGTGCCAGGCCTTTCTTCCTGGGAAGTCAAAGCCCAGAGTCAGGGACCATTCCAGGCTTCACATGTGAGGTTGTTGGCCCAGCCTTGGTGCCATTCCCCAACAACCCATCGTGCCTGGGGGCTCTGAAGCCTGTGAGATGGTTGATTGGTCGTTGTGGCCACAGGGTACTTGGGTGTGTTTTTGGAGAGCGTTTCTCTCTGCCACGCCCTGAACACCGCTGACAGCTCCAGCCCTGGCCCTCGGTGCTGATTATTTACATTTCGTGGAGCTGAACCCGCCACCCCGAGGCCGGAGTTCAGCACTAGCTGAAAGGCTGCGGCAGCTCCGGGCTTGGGCTGAGCTGAGGTCGCCGCAGCCCCGGCGCGGTGCAGAGGCACCCGGCCCCTCCCAGCCGGCGCACGCCCGGCTGCCTCCTGCCTTTGAAGCAGGCAGCCGCCCGGGTTCTCCAGCTCCTCCCAACGGCACATGGATTTCTCTCCATCCTCCGCAGGCAATGGCCGAAGCCCCAAGATCACGTTGCCAAAGCTTCCCGTAAACATTGCGGCTTCTCCTTCCCAAGGAACTGAATCTCCCAGTTGATCCCATTGCAAATGCATCGCTCCCGCTGCAGGGAATGAGGTACTGCAGGTGCTCAGCTCCCAGACCTTTGCTGACCCAAAGCAGGAGATGGAGGAAGGGGTTGAGGGGGGAAGGTGAGGGGATGCAGACTCTTACAATCCCCAGAGTTCGTGGGATTTCCTTCTTTCTTAATCCCTCCCTGTCCCTCATGCACTGAAGTACCGCCAGGGACGTGGTGGCGTTGCGTGGGAAAGGCCCCGCAGCAGCCGCCTTCCCCGGGGATCCGTCCCACTCCTCTTCCTAGGATGTAAAATAAAATCCAGCCACATCCAGTTGTAAATATGTATGTCAGCTCTCAAGCTTTTTCCCTTTTACCTAGTGCTTAGGCCTGAATTTTGCTACGGGAGCTTTAGCTATGAGCTGTACCTAGGGCGGGTACTGGGCTGCTCTGGCATCTCATGCTGAAATCCAGCCGAATCCAACACGGCTAAATCCAGTTGTTCCAGCGAGGAGGGGAGGGGAAACTCCATGAGAAGGGCCAGGGAGACTGTGAGAAGCACCAGGCAAGTCATAGCCAACAGGGCTGACCCCGCAGCCAAACCCAGGGAGGAGAGGACCCCAAAAAAAGACATTAGCGGGATGCATGCGGCCCTGGCTGTAGCATGAGAGCAGAGCAGCCCCCGCGCACTGGAGCCATCCCAAGGTTCACCGCTAGCAGCAGAATGTCGAATTGAATGTGATATTTCACTCCTATCTCAACGTGCTTCGTTTCTAACCGGGTGGGATTTGTTTGCACTGAGGGGAGATGCTTTGCCTGTGAGGAGCGGCTGCCGGGTCAGGGCGTTGGGGAACTCGGTGTCGCCGCCTCTTCCAGCGCTTCCGTGTTTGTTTTGTGATTTCGTCCCTTTGGGAATGAGGGGGGGAAGAAGCTTCATGTTGGGGGGAGCTGTAGGCAAGGGGTGCATGTGGCTGTGGGCACAGGGCAGTGCCTGACTGTTGCTGCACTCACTTGAGCTCAGCTCTCTGTAGGTTTGTTTACGGTTAGTCCCGTGTGGGTTTTGTAACGGTTAATTTTTAGCACTTTACCTGTGAGTGTACAAACTGGTTCTGTTGTAGTAGGTGTACGGTTTCATTTTAGACCTTTGAAAGTTTGTAATAAAACAATGGAAAAATCCTGGTCTCCTCGTCAGCAAACCCTCAGCGACGTGCAGAAGGACTCTCCTCCTTTAAACACCCAGCCCAGAGATTTCAAGGTCAGATTTCACTCCAGCCAGCGGCGCTCTGAATTTCAAGAAAGACTTTCTAGACCTAATCTCCCCCGAGCGCGTGGAGGCTGGGCAGCCTTCCAGCAAACACAAAGTTCTCTGCAGGCTTCAGGCTCTGGTTTGTTCCACCCTTTTCTGAGCACCCGACCACTCAAACCACCGGTGTTTTGGTGAGCGGAGATGAGCGAAGTAACAGACAAGTTTAGGGGCAGCAATATAGGGGTGTTAGGGAGGTTTTATTGATGAATCACAGAATGGTAAGGGTTGACTCTAGAGATCATCTAGTCCAACCCTCTGCTAAAGTAGGTCCACCTGCATCAGGGGGCACAGGAACGTGTCCAGGTGGGTTTGGAGACCTTCCAAGAAGGAGACTCCACACCCTCCCTGGGCAGCCTGGGCCAGGGCTCCCTCACTCTCACAGTAAAATAGATTTAACTTAGGTTTAACTTCTTATGTTCCAGCTTTTGTCCATTACCCCTTGTCCTGTTACTTGAGACAACAGAAAAAAGTGCTGCCCCATCCTCTTGGCATACACCTTTTAAATACTTTTGTTAATGATCTCCCCTCAGCCTTCTCTTCTCCAGGCTGAACAGCCTCAGGTCCCACAGCCTTTCCTCGTAAGATTCTTCAGTCCATTTATCATCTCGGTAGCCCTGCACTGGCTTCTCTCCTGCAGTTGCCTCTCCAGCTCCCTCCACTGAGGAGCCCAGAGCTGGACAGAGGACTCCAGATGAAGCCTCAGCAGGGCAGAGGAGAGGGAGAAGAGAACCCCACACTCTTCTTGATGCCACCTGGGTTGCCAGTGGTCTCCTTGCCCATGAGGGCACATTGCTGCTCATGCTTAGTTTGCTGTTCAAAACCCAAGAATCAAACCCAAATCCAGGATGACTGTTTTTTTTTAAGGCAGCGTTTGGCATTGGGGTGGACACAGGGTTATTTCAGTTTGGGAAGCTGTATGCTCTGGGTCTCATGTGGTTGGTGCTGAAATAACTCATTTTAATAATCACAGCTGTTGCTGATTTAACACAATGTGCTGTTTTGGGTCTGGTTAAGAGAAACAATTGAGTTTGGAGATGAAACTTTAGGAGCTGCTGGTCCTGTGGGGCTCCATGGAATGTGGCATCAGCTGCATCCTCAGTGGAATGGCTCCATCCCCCAGCATCAGCCTCCCGGGGAATACTGCACCCCAGAAGCCCTTGGGAGCGGCATCAGAAGGCTGCAAAAACTCCTACTGGATATGAACCCTAGGTGAGGCTGTGGATATGGAGCTCTGGGAACTCATGGAGCTGGCTGGGGACACTTTAGACAGCAACTGCCTGTGTGCTGTGAGGCTCCAGAGTAGAGCAGCTGAAGGAATGATCCAGCTCAGCCTCGTGGAGCAGCCAGGGGCATTCCTCACTCCAGCTGAAGCCATCCAGCATGAGGATTCAGAGCTCATCTCACCTGTCTCCCCACTTTTGTCCTGTGTTAGCAGGTCCCAAAGGGGTTAACATAGGAGATGAGGCGAGGGTAGGAGAGGACATGTTGTTGCGTGGAATGGGTTTACCCTCGGGAAAGCAAAGTTTAAAGATGGTTGTAATGACCAGCATGAAACAGGCTGTCTGGAGGGGTTGTGGAGTCTCCTTCCTTGGAGGTCTTCAAGACCCACCTGGACATGTTACTGTGCAACCTTGTGTAGGTTGACCTGCTTCTACAGGGAGATTGGACTAGGTGATCTCTAAAGGTCCCTTCCAACCCCTACCCTGCTATGATTCTATGAAACAGGAAAGAGCAGCTGGGAGAGGAGACAGTGCCAGTGCTGGAGGCAAAGGGCGGCCTGGAGCCTCGTGGCTTCCCAGGATGAGATTAAGAGCAGCAAATTTTAGTCCCTGACAGTGTTCCTGATGTGCCTTAACAGCCCGTTTGGTGGTTTGAGTCCAGCTTTGCCCCTCAGCCCTGCTGACTCGTACCTTCATTGCAGTTTCCTCACGAGTCTGAAGGGAGAAGAGCATCTGGCCATGTACAAATCCTCAGGAAATTAAAATCTCTGAGAAATCCTTGGTAAAAGGATTGAAACAAAATAAGTGGAAATGGAAGGATGTTTTTTAAGAAGTCATTTTCTGTCGGCATTAACAGCAGCTCAGTGCTACTCCTGTGCAGTGGGAAGGAGCTGCTGACCCTTCTGCGTGACCGTGTGAGGGATCCACCATTCCGTGCTCTGTACTGGTCTGACTGGTTTTTATGATAATCCTCAGAGTATGTTTGATTGATACTAAAGTCTCCAGTTTTGCTGTCTGTACGTGTTTGCCACCTCTTCCCAACACCCACATCCCCCTCCCGCAGCCCCACCGGCACCTCCTGCTCCCCCTCCATCCCACCAGGATACCTCCAAGGGCCTTGCCTGCTTCTTCCACGTCTTTACTTGTTGTTTTATTAATCTCCACCTTCTGCCTGGCCTCACTGCCTCATGCCCCCAACCCCCATTATCCAGTACCTCACCCCTTGATGCTCAGCGAGTTGGAGGTCTCACAACACCTGGAATGGTGGGAAAGCTGAAGAGCAGATCTGCAGGACTAAATGATTGCCAGCCTCTTTACAAATTGCTGCAATAGAACATTTACAACATTTAAATACCATTTACAACAATTATAACACAATGTTTTATATTATATAGATAAAAAAGTATCATATGTATAAATGTATCACAGAATTCCAGAATGGTTTGAGTGGGAAGGGAATTCAAAGCTCTTCTCACTCCAGCCCCTTGCCCTGGGCAGAGACTTCCCAGCAGACCAAGCTGCTCCAAGCCCCATGCAACCTGCCCTTGAACACTGACAGGGATGGGGCAGCCACAGCCTCTCTGGGCAGCCTGTGCCAGGGCCTCACCACCCTCACAGCTTGGAAGAACTTCTTCCCAAGAGCTCATCTCAGTCTCCCCTCTGTTGCTTTGGAGCCATCCCTCCATGTCCTGTCCCTCCAGGCCCTGGCACAAAGTCCCTCTCAGCCTTTCTTGTCAGCCCTTTAGGGACTGGAGGCTGCTGGAAGGTCTCCCCGGATCCTTCTCTTCTCCAGGCTGAACACCCCCAACTCTCTCAGTCTGTCTCCACAGCAGAGGGGCTCCAGCCCTCGCATCATCTCCGTGGCCTCCTCTGGACTCGCTCCAGCAGCTCCATGTCTCTCTGATATAAATATATAAAATATTAAATACATATTTTAGAATATAAAACTGTAATAACCATGACCCAAAAATAATTCCATCACACAGCCCTATACACTGATACGTCCCCATGCCAAACATATCCAACAATCACCCCCAGACCAGAGCCCATGCCTGGGGCTCACAGCCTCAGGGCTGAGCCCCCGTATCTGCCCTGTTCAAGGTTCTGTTCAGGTGCTTTAATTCTTTTTCTTTTTTTGATTGCTGATTTTTTAGGGTTTGGGTTTTGGGTGCTATACCATTCTTTGGGGGTTATGTTGGTTTAATCAGAGAAATAATGATGGTTTCCCCCTCCTCAGCTGCCACCTCCTGGGGCAGGAGCAGATGATGGATTTTTTTTCTTTCACATCGATCTGCATGAGCAACATGAGGAGGAGGAGAGCACAGGGGTCTTGTCCAGGACCTGGACATCTGCTCACAGCTTTGCAGCCCAGCCAAAACCAAGGGGATTCTGTGTCTCAGCACTTTCTGTATTAGCTATTTAACCTCAAAATGTCATTTCTAACCCTGAAGGTTTCAATGAGACCCGGAGATGTCCCAGCAGCCCAGAGGGGAAGAAGAAGGAGCCTACATAGGTCACTGCTCTTTTGTCTTCTGTTTTAAACCAGCTTCATCTTTCTAGCAGCAGGTTGGGTGTTTTTAAAGTGTGAGATGTCTTTATTTCTAGACAAAAAGGATAACCAAGCAAGGCCCCAGCTTCACATCAGAGAAGCTCTGCTTCACCCCAGCCTGCTCTGCTGCTTCTGGGCGCTGGGTGAGGTTATATTTTGGGCTCTTGGAGCTTCAAACGTTGACCTTATTTCTTAATTGTTTTGTGATTAGAATATAAAAAATATCCTTTGTTTTCTTTCTCGGGGCTTTTAAACACATCTTGTTCCACACAGATGTAACCTCTGCTGCTTCTTGTCTTTGTTGGCCCCACGCTGGTGCGGAGGGTTCCTGCCTTTGGGAGAACCATGCTGAAAAAGTCCCTTAAGGCCCTGAATTGCAACATAATCCAGCTACAAATCCCACCTGGAATCTGCCAGTAGTGACGAGCCCTGACATGCCTCCGCTGAGCTCCCGTGAGGCTTTCAAAGCCCTCTGATCTCCTCCATGGAAACGCTGCCATCAGATAAGGCTCAGCCCCTGCCAAAAGACACCAAACATCTGCTCGACTGCAGAAAGTGGGATTAGACAAAAGCTAACCTTGCTCCTAATTTTTAATTGGGTGGGTGGGTGGGGGTGGTGACTGGCTCCTTGTGCTGATTCTCCCTTGCATGGTTTGGGGATTTCATGGTGGTCCCCAAACCCCATAGCCAAGGTGCTGTCTGGCCCTTGGGGATGGTGGCACTGATGCACAGAAGGAGTAGGGCTGTGGAAGAGCAATAGAATCTGTGACTAAACAACTATTTGGACCCCATTGAAACCAAGAAAAAGTCTTTATATTTTAAATCTTATTTTCCACTTGAAAGGTTCCTCTCTATCTCCAGTTTTAAAGCCCTTGATTGCCCAGAAAACTCCTGGAGCTCCTTTGGGAGACCCGACCTTGGCGGCAGCCCAGTGAAATGGGAGCCTCCAATGCTGTTTGAGCACAGTTCGGCAGATGAAGAGTTAACGCTGGCCTTTGGGTGCCTTTAACTCCCGAATGCTGCCAAACCTCGTTAGTGTGTGAGCAGGGTGAAGGGTAACGGCGCTAATTGGAGTGACACGGCTATAAATTACCAACGAGGACGCACCGAGGAGGCGCCGAAGTTTGTTGCTGTTCACAGCTGCTGGGTCACCCGCAGACCCCTCAGAAACCCGGGCTCCCGAGTGGGTGACCTTCAGGGACTGCCCGGGGGCGTTTCTCCCTCCAGCTGCCGCCGGGGGAAGGGATTTTGATCCATGTTTGTGCGGCGGCGGCGGCCGCGCGTCCCCGGGGCTCCCCCATCCCGCACCTCCGCATCCCGGGGTGTGCCGCGGGCACGGGAGCTGCTGACCGCGGCACTGCGGGCGCTGCGGTAAACTGGCGGTGGGGAAACACGGAGCAGCTGCCAACGCGGTGAGCCGCAGGACTGAAACTTTCTGAAGCCCGGGAGAGGGGAGCCCGCGGCCCCGCAGCAGCGGCGGCTGATCCCGCGCCGTCCCGCGGCGGCACGTCCAACTGCCGGTGCTGCCCCCGCCCCACACCCGCCGGGGCACGCAAAGAGCCGCACCGGCCCGCAGCCTGTGTGACCCATGCCGGGAACGGCGTTAGGCTCCAGGCAGCTCCTGGCATCGAGGGGGCAGGTCCTGTCCTCGGCCGCCTCGGTTCCACCGTGAGCAGGGCTCGATGTATTTACCTCTGCCCCATTTCCCCAGCGTTAAACCATCCTTAAAGGCCTTTCTTCCCTCCTAAGCCAGCAGGGAAATGAGGTCTGGTCAAAGCAGAAGCAACCTGTGTGCAGGGAGGATGTTTTGCTAGGGAAGGAGGGATACTTTTGGGAATGGAGGAATGGATGCTCATGTGGAGGGAAAGGTGCTCCTCGGCTGGAGGAATGGTCACAGAGAGGGAGGGATGGATGCTCATGAGGAAGGATGCTTGTGGGGACGGAAGGATCATGAGGATGGAGGGATACAGGCTGAAAGGGAAGGATGCTCCTGGAGGTGGCTGCCCCTGGCAAGGAGAGCAGGACCTTGAGGCAGCTTGAAATCTGGCCTGCTTGGAGTGAAGAAAATGAGTGAGGGCTTGTAAAGCTGTTGAGTGGTGTGAACACCTTGCTGGACCAAACCAAATAGCTTTTGGGAGGGCCCTGCAGAGCTCATCCAGCCCAAGCCCCTGCTCAAGCAGGTTCCCCTCCATCAGGGGGCACAGGAACGTGTCCAGGTGGGTTTGGAAACCTCCCGAGAAGGAGCCTCCACACCCTCCCTGGGCAGCCTGGGCTGGGGCTCCGTCATCTCAAAGCCAAACAAGTTTCTCCTCAAGAAACAAGGATGTTATGGGGGAAACCATGATGCTAATTCTGTGCAGGGTCCTGAGCGTGGGCCTTGTCCCACACTGTCACTCGGGTGCCTGCTGTTTGGGGCAATTTGGCTAGACCCACTGCAGCTTTTCCACCCAACACTCTGAGCAGAAATGCCCTGGGAAAGGAAAAGCCCCGGGAAATGCAAGATCTCATCCCAGGGAGGCTGAGCCCAGGCCGGGCGACACTTGGGGACAAGAAGGCTGTGGGAATCCTCCCAAAAAGCAGCGGCATCCCCGGAGGGCAGCCTGGATTGTTAGTGCAATAGTGCCACCCCGTGCGAGCCCCGGGCTCCCGCCTGCTGTCACAAGCGGCCCGGGTGGCCAGAGGATGGGTGACAGGGAGGATGGCATCCGCCAGTGCAGTGGGGCCAGTGGCTCTGGGGGTCAGAACACCCAGAAGTGGGAGGCCTGGCAGCAGTGGGGAAGGAGTGATGGCCGTGTCCCTGTGGGAATCACTAATCCCGTTGCCGTTGGGATCCTGCAGATGCCAAGTGTGTCTGTGGTTTGTGGGACACCACAAAAGCCACAGAAACATGAGATACACAGAAATCACATCAAACCTGGCACTTTCTCAAGCTGCAATGGGAGATTTTGTGCTGGCTTTCTGCTCGTTCCTGTCTTTGCTGGTGGCTCATACTGGTGAACAGCTCCTGACCCACACAGTCCCCTCTTTTGGTCTGTGTCCTGCCCTGAAGGGAGGTGGGGATACATGGGAATACCCCATCTCTGGCTCTGTGAGAGCCTTGTGCCACCCTGCACCACAGGAAGGGCCAACATCATCTGGGAGAAGCCTCACATGGGAGCAATAATTTTATGCTGGTACACTGTGATGTTTAGGGCAGCAGCAGATCCCGATCCCTCACTGCTGCAGTGAGGGTGGGCGGGTTTTGGCTGCCTCCCCAACACCCCTGGGACCAGGGACACCCCTTGAGCACCCAGGAAGAGGGAATGGAACAATGTCTTGGGTTTCAGCTCCCCAAACTTTTTTACCACGGAGCATTTCAAATCCACCATCATTATCATTAACATATTTAAATACACAAAGGGTGGATGTCAGGAGCATGGATGTCAGGAGGTGACACCTTTTCCTGTGGTAGCCAGTGCCAGAACAAGGGGTAACGGGCACAAGCTGGAACCCAGCAAGTGCCAATGGCACAGGAGGAGAAACTTGTTTGGTGTTGAGGTGAGGGAGCCCTGGCCCAGGCTGCCCAGGGAGGGTGTGGAGGCTCCTTCTCGGGAGGTTTCCAAACCTGTCTGGACACGTTCCTGTGCCCCCTGATGGAGGGGAAGCTGCTTGAGCAGGGGCTTGGGCTGGATGAGCTCTGCAGGGCCCTGACAACCCCCAAGTTCTGTGATTCTATGACTCAACTCCCTCTGTGACCGTGATTCAGGGTGTCAAATGGGGACAAGAAGAGTTTGGGACAGAATCAGTCCTATAGGGTCCATATGGGACCACCATGCCCCTAAGGCTGGTGAAGGGCTCTGTTGGATGTGCAGCTGGAAGGAAGGAGATGGAGATGACCCCCTAGGCTGCGCTGTGCAAACAGAGCAGCTTTTGCAGGCTGTAACAGGGTATGGGGAGAGGGTTTTGTGGCGAATGGTTTTGGCCTCCAGTGAGCCCCTGGGTGCAGCCGCCTCCCTCGGCTCGGATCAGGAAGGCTAATCCTCCGGGAATAATGGCCGTAAGCCTCTTAGCTGGCTGCTGTCAGTGCCCGTCACTGATGAGCTGATTAAAATCAAACAGAAAAGATTAAACACACCCCCTCTGGGTACCCCGGGAGCGGCCCCGACGGTGGGTGTTGGAGGGGGGATGCTCCTTGGTGGGATCGGCAGCTTTGCTCTGCCCCATCTGTCTGTCCGCTGCGGGTCTGGCTAGATCCTGGGTGCTCCATAGCCAGGAGGGATGTTTGGAGCCTTCAGAATCTCCACAAATCCACAGTTCCCTTCCTTGTGCTGCACCAGGAGGAACCAGCAGCAACTGGCCCCTTTGGAGGTGATGGATTATCCGTGTCCAAACCACCACCTGGAGCCAGAGGGAAACGGTGCCAGAAAAATCGGTTACGGGCAAAATTTCCTGTAAGGGAGCTGCTGCCCAGCTCCTTGGTCAGTCCCGGGGACATCCCCAGTGTTTACTTAAGTGGTTGTGTGAAACATCTCTGGACATGAGACATGGCAAACACATCAAGGCACAGCAGAAAAACGTGGAATTCCCTTGGATTTGAGACATTTCTGCAGCACTCTCCCAGAATTTGGCCAAATGTTGGTTGGGAAAGGGATCCCCATCTCCTCAGAGTCATGTCTCTGATCCTGGGAAGGAATGGAAACGTGTGGGCAGCAGGTGGAGGGAGGTTCTGCTCCTCCTCTGCTCTGCCCTGCTGAGGCCTCATCTGGAGTCCTGTGTCCAGCTCTGGGCTCCCCAGCTCAAGAGAGACAGGGACCTGCTGGAGAGAGGCCAGTGCAGGGCTACCAAGATGCTGAGGGCACTGCAACATCTCTGTGAGGAGGAAAGGCTGCGGGACCTGGGGCTGTTCAGCCTGGAGGAGAGAAGGCTGAGGCATGAGAGGTCTCCTGTGGACCCTCTTACAGAGTGGTGTTTGGAGTTTAGCTCCCTTTTTGGGGCAATCAGAGCCTGGTTGGGTGCACTGATTCCCTCACAGAGTAGTATTTGGGTTTTAACCCCAGTTTTGGGGTGCTCCCACTGTGGTTGGGTGTATTGACCCCCTCCACAGAGTGAAGTTTGTGGTTTAACCCCATTTTTGGACAATCATACTCTATCTGGGTCTATTGACTTCCTCACAGAGCGGTATTTGGGATTTAACCCCATTTTTGGGGTGTTTCCATCCTGGTTGGGTGTATTGACCCTTCACAGAGCAATATTTGGGGTTTAACCCCATTTCAGGGGCATTCAGCGCCTGGTTGAGTGTATTGACCTCCCTACAGAGCAGTATTCAAAGTTCAACTGCATTTTTGAGGTGTTCTCAATCTGTTTGGGGTGATCTATCTGGATGTATTGACCCCCTCACAGAGCAGTATTTGGGATTTAACCTCATTTTTGGGGTGCTTCCACCCTGGTTGAGTGTATTGACCCCTCACAAAGTGGTATCTGGGATTTAACCCCATTCTTGGGGTGCTCCCATCCTGTGTGGGTGTAGGATCCCGCTCTACCCCAGTCACCACCCTGTGGCCTTTTCTTCAGGGTTTTACAGAATCCTTGGTTAGAGTGTCAGGAGAGCAAAGCTCCTCCAGCCATGACCCAGGGAGGTGATATCTCCTGCAAGCCACAAAGCCTCGTTAACTTCTAATCGATCTTTCTACAGAGCTGCATTAATGACCCACCTGAGCTGCACTAATCACCCTCGTGGGCAGAGAGGAGGGGCCTGTGGGGAAAAGTGGGGCAGAAAGTGCCCCAGAGCCTCCCAGCTCTGCCTTGACCCCTTCCCTGCCTCCTGCAGTACCCATGGGATACCTATGGGGTGCCTGGTACATCAGCCCTCCCAGAAGGGGCACTGCTCCGAGTCTCACCCCTCCAGCCACCAGCGCACCCCAAAAGCCATAGTGCCCTGATATCTGCCACCTCCTCTCCACGCTGGTGTGGCCCACAGTGCTTGTGTTCTCAGGAACGTTTTAAGGTGCCTTTTTGGGCTGCTTTTGGGGTGGTACATGGGAACAGGCAGGGATTTGGGGGGCAGAGTGGGAACGGGTAGAGACTGAGGTGCTGCATGGAGATGGGCAGAGATTTGAGGCCTAGTGTGGGAACAGGCAGGGATTTGAGGTGCAATGTCGGGACAGGCAGGGATTTGGGGTGCAGTGTGGGAACAGGCAGGGATTTGAGGTGCAATGTCGGGACAGGCAGGGATTTGGGGTGCAGTGTGGGAACAGGTGGGGATTGGGAGGTGCAGTGTGACCATGGGCATGGATTTGAGGTGCCATGTGGGAGCTGGCAGGGATTTGGAGTGCGATGTGAGAGCGGGGAAAGATTTGGGGTGCAGTGTGGGAACAGGCAGGGATTTGAGGTGCGATGTTGGGACAGGCAGGGATTTGGGGTGCAGTGTGGGAACAGGTGGGGATTGGGAGGTGCAGTGTGACCATGGGCATGGATTTGAGGTGCAATGTGGGAGCTGGCAGGGATTTGGAGTGCGATGTGAGAACGGGGGAAGATTTGGGGTGCAGTGTGGGAACGGGCAGGGATTGGGAGGTGCAGTGTGGGAACAGGCAGGGATTTGGGCTGCAGTATGGGAACGGGTAAATATTTGGGGTGCACCGTAGGAATGGAGAGAGGTTTGGGGTGCAATGTAGGAACAGGACAGGATTTGGGGCGCTGCCTTGGGACGGCAGACAGAAGCAGCAGGTTTGTGCGAGTCCCCATCACTGACTTGGCCTCCCACTTGTGGTTGCTCCTCCTCCAATTCCTTGCAGGGGGTCAGAGCTCATGGGGCGCCGGACCCGCAGGGCCGTTCTGGGGGTGAGTGTCCATGGGGTCCTACAGCTACACAGGCCCTTCACCCCCCCACCCCGCGAGGAGACCCACGCGAGACCCGCCACCAGAGGGCACCGCGCCCCCATTTTTGGGGCCGCTTCCCACAATGCAGCGAGTGGGGTCGGGGGCTCCGCGCCGCTCCGCGCCGGGCTGCGGCCGCAGGGAGAGCGGCCGGCACCGCACCGCACCGCGCACACCGCGCCCTCCCGCGGCCCCGCGCACAGGTAAGCGCGGCCCCGGGCCTGGCGGCGAGCCGCGGCGAGCGCGGCTGCTCGGGGCGGGGGGGAGGTACGGACGGGGACGGGGGTGTTCGCTTGTTTTCCTTTATTTTACTTCGTCTGGTTTCATTTTATTTCCTTTTACTTTGTTTTGCTTCATTTTCATTTAAAAAAAATAATTTATTCCTTAGCTTTTATTTGGAAGATTTGGGTTTTTTCCCAAGTATTTTAAAGATTCCATTTTTAAACAATATTTCAATATTTTATTTGGTACTTTTGTCTTTGAAAGATGTTCAATTTCCTAATTAATTTCCCCCTAATTAAAGGTCTCATTTCCCAGTTTTCTCTTTCACGCAGTTTTCCTCATTTTAATAATTTTACTTTTCTAAATATTTGATATTTTATTGATTTGATTTTAATTACTTTGCTTTTCCTCCCTTATTTTCTTGATTTAATTTGTATTTGTTCATTTATTTGCGTTGTTTTCCTTTATAATCCTCTGCCCTCCCTGGCACAGGAGGGAGGCCCCGAGCTCTGCCAGGGAGCAGCAGCATCTCCTCCTGGGATGGATCCCAACTGGAAGGGGCCCATCATCCCATCCCCAGCCTGGGGATGGCCCCTGGGCAGGAGGAGGAATTTCAGGATGGGCTGAATGCGGGTTGGGCACAGCAGCCTCTGGAGGGGGGATGGTTTTTCACCCCCAAAGTTAGGGGAAAGTTGTGGCACTGGCTCCCCCAGCGTGGTGCAACATAAATTCGATTTAATGTGAAAGCGGCTGCTTAAATTTCGAGTGAGGGCTCCTGTGCCCCTGCTGAAAGCCGCTTTGGAGTCTGGCAATTTGGGCCATGTGGGACATGAGGAAAACTGGCTGTTTTGAAAGGGCTTCTGAGCTGCAGGGTGAAAAACCCCAGCCAGGAGGGAGAGCCTGGGGTGGCTGAATAGGAGGCAAGTGGCCCCTGAAAGCGGAGGAACAGGCTTTAGCTTTCCCTCAGAGAGTTATCTCAGAAGCCCTGGTGTGCCCATTGCTGCTGCTTTCGTGGTACTGCTTCCTTGTTTGGCTATGGCTGCATTAACTCCTCGTCCCGGGATGTGAATCAGGAGAGAGCAGAAGGACTTGGAGGAGTTGGGATGCCCCAGTCTTGCTTCCTTACCAGGTTTCCCTTCCATGTGATGGATCTGGAGGGGCTCAGGACTCACCAGCTCCCTCAAATTGTATTTTGGATCTGTTGGTCGATTGAAAACCTTATTTTTGCACAGAAGCTCTCAGCCAGAGCAGCATTAAAGAAATTTTTCTGTGCCAGGGAGGTAAGTTGGACACAGGCTAAAGCAAATAAACTCATGTTTCATCATGCTGGGGTTGGGTTTCTTTGTTTTCCACCCTGCTCTGGGCAGTCTGGGCTCCCGGCAGCCACAAATGTTTCCATGTCCAGCCTTCACCTTTAAACACGTTTCCAGTGGCCAAGCAAAAACCCTTTTGCTCCTTTCTGCAAACCTCGCTCCCTGCAAAGGCTGCTCCATCCCCTGCCTCCCACGTGCTTTTCCTTGGGTGTCTCTCCCCTGGTTGCTGCGGGGAGAGGAGCGGGGTTTTGTGGGGTTTCTTCCCACGAAGCAGCTCAGGACCAGGCTGAGAGATGCTGCAGATGTGGAAAGTGTGATCAGGACTGACCTGACAGCGGCTGTGCGTCAGCCGGGGCTGTGTGCTGTGCCCAGGGCTGCGTGCCGGCTCCATGGCTCATGCTGCTCAGACTGGGAGGTAAAGGATGCTGTAAAGGAGGGAAGCCAGGGTTATTTTTCTTCCTGGAAGGGGTGTTAGGGAAATAAATAAAAGGGTTTGAGAGGTTTCTCTGCCTGTCTTGTCCTGCTGCAAACCTGGCTGTGTCCAGGAGCTGGAGCACAGATGCATCCCAGCGTCTGCAGGAATGTGACTTCAGCGCAGGAACTGAGCGCTGAGGGGACTTCAGGGCTGGAGGCACCAGTACCTATCATTTATACAGGGCTGTAAATGCTCCCAGTTGACTGTGTGGAAACCTCAAGCAAGAGCTTTCTCCTTGCTGGAAGAGACTGTGTGGTCCCAGTGATGCAGGATGTAGACGGAGGGGGAGCAGGGTTGAGGCATGGGATGCGCAAGGACTCCTGGCAGGGATGCCGGGGAAAGCGGGGTAGTAGTGGGGAAAAAAAAGATGAAAATGAAACGTTGTGTTGTGTCCTGATGTGCTCTTCCAAAAACAGAGTGCACTGACCCCATAGCGAGGGGCTGAGGGGAGCCTGGGGCGGCTTCGCTGCAACAGTGTCAGCACAGAGTCTGCGTCTGGATGTAAAGTCAGTGTAGTTTGTTAAATGTGTTCCATGTCCTTACAAGAAAAGCAGATGAAACGTAGGTGCCAATGGCTGGAGTGCATGCAAAAACGCTGTTACAGTGGGAGAGAGGGACGGTTTTTCACTCATTCCCACCCGTTAGTCATAATATTTCCAGCATGCAGAGGCTACTTTTTTTACCACACCACTCACATTGCCACATAAATAAATGCATGTGGAGCAAAACCAGGGGTGGCAGGAGGGAATGGAGAAACCCAGGTGGATTTTTTTCCCCAGCGGGACCCTTTTCTCTCTGAGAGAGACCTCCAGCTTCAGTCCTGATTTCCCAGCGTTTGTGGCCAGTGTGGCTGATGCCTGCTCTCCTTTTCTCCAGCATGCTTTTGACTTCTTTATACCAGTCTTCATGCTTTGTGGGAAGGGAAGATGGAAATGTAACTGTCCCCATAGAAAAGTGTGACATTTTGTAGAAGGCCAAACGTAGACATTTGCTTTGATTTGGCTTTTGTTTGCTGAGTTTATGGGGAGGCAGGAGGGGGATTTCGGCTGGAGATGGAACACACACGTATGCTCCTTGTGTCACGGTGACATCCAGCTCTGGGGTTTATTTTAAGAGAAATACATCTGTGGGAACAGGCACTCTCCAACTTTACTCCTGCCCAGGAACTTGATTCAGTTGTATCCAGCCAAAATCTGAAGGGAGGGAACCTCCTGCTCCTGTGTCACCAACATCAATTTCTGTGGCAGCTGTGATTTCATCATTGGGGAGCCCAAAAAGGATTTTGTGGTTGTTGGGTGAGTTGGAGTCAAAGGCTTCCTTCGTGTCTTCTATTTCTCTGGACTGCCTTGGGAAGGAGAAAAAGGTTTCCAGTCCCCTGTCAGCATTTGTCTTTATTACATCTGTAGTTGTTTTCTGGTGAGTCCTGGGAGCAGCTGGCTGGAAATGCTCAGAAAGAAGGGTTTATGATGTGTGCTACCTCATAGCAGGACCAGGACAGTCTCCTGGTGGCCTTTTGGATGGAGGAGGAGAGGTGGATACTGGTGGCTGTCATATGAGGTGGACACAGCTGCTGACTGCTCCCTACCCAGGGATGGCTCTTTCCGGATGTGCCATTTCTTTGTTTTCTTTCCCAAACATCTGCTGGGTTTTTGGGGAGATGAGGTACTGGGATGTCCAGTTGAGAATGGTGTGGAAGGAGATGGTGGCATTTTGCCTGGCTGCTCTCTGGGCTGCATGCTGCCTCCCTGCCCTTTCCATATTCCCCTGGAAAAGAAAACAGAGGATTTGCTGTGGAATGTGGCCTGGGGATGCTTTTTCCTCTAAAATGGGTCTGAACCTGTCCAGTTCTGTGGTAAAATCTTCATCTGCTTGCTTGGGCCAATCTTTAAAAAGAAAGGTGCGTAACCTGCTTTTTTTCTTATAAACTAGCGTTGGTATCTGGGACTTTTGCTGGGTCATCTTCCTGATGATTATGGTATGGCTTTTTTACTAGTTAATCCAGAACTACAGAATGGTTGGGGTGGGAAGGGCTGTCTAGAGCTCATCCAGCCCAAGCCCCTGCTCAAGCAGGGTCCCCTCCATCAGGGGGCACAGGAACGTGTCCAGGCAGGTTTGGAAACCTCCCAAGAAGGAGCCTCCACACCCTCCCTGGGCAGCCTGGGCCAGGGCTCCCTCACCTCAACACCAAACAAGTTTCTCCTCCTGTGCTAGCTGAACTTCCTGTGTTCCAACTTGTGCCTGGAACTGTAGTGGCACTACACCACTACAGAAAAAGGTGTTGTGCCATTCTCTTGACATCTACTCTTTAAGTATTTATAAGTGTTGATGAGGCCTCATCCTTCTCTTCTCCAGGCTGAACAGCCCCAGGTCCCGCAGCCTTTCCTCCTCACACAGATGTTCCAGTGCCCTCAGCATCTCGGTAGCCCTGCACTGGCATCTCTCCAGCAGTTCCGTGTCTCTCTTGAGCTGAGGAGCCCAGAACTGGACACAAGACTCCAGATGAGGCCTCACCAGGGCAGAGCAGAGGGGTAGGAGAACCAATCTTCATTTGTTGCCTACACTCTCCCATTGCTTCCCAGGAACAGGGATGTGACTCATCATCTTGGTAGCCCTCATGGCTTAATGTTGATTCAGGTGAGCCTCACTGAAAGAGTTCCCAGCCAGAGGCAGGAGGACAAGTCCAGTGCTGCCTGGAGCGTCCTCTGAAGGTGGATCAGTTTGTTCCTAAGGCAAGGCTGGAGGTAGGTCAGAGCTGATGGGGGCTCTGAACAACCTGAACCCACCTTGTGCCTTTTTATGACCCGTTTTGTCTCCTT
The DNA here is from genome assembly GCF_028858725.1 of Colius striatus. Lineage (NCBI taxonomy): Eukaryota > Metazoa > Chordata > Aves > Coliiformes > Coliidae > Colius > Colius striatus. The sequence continues at coordinate 45,888,630 of NC_084760.1, read as the reverse complement.
TCTCCTCTTTACATTGCTGGAAGTGACTCCTCCTTCTGCTGCATTTACAGAAAAATAGTTTCTCCTCATTTGGCACCAGGACATGCCTCCACTTCCCATACAGATCATGAAAAGCGAGCGTGGCCCTGCTGCCAGCTCCTGCTGAGTGCTGGATACATATTCACCAGGCTGGGCTGTTTGGCTGCTGAGCAAATGATCCTCATGTGAAAGGCAAGATGTCCAAACTGGGGCTCCCAGCAACCTGGTGAGCCCCTCTGCTACCACCTCTGGCTGCCACAAGCCAGGGCTGGCACAGAGATCACCCCTTGGCAGCCCCAGGGAAGAGCAAACACTCTTTTGCTTTTCCTATTAATTAATTTAAGCATTTCCTATTACAAACATTGACTTATTTCCCTGGTGAGGCCAAATCTGGAGTCCTGTGTCCACTTCTGGGCTCCCCAGCTCAAGGGAGACAGGGAACTGCTGGAGAGAGGCCAGTGCAGGGCTACCAAGATGCTGAGGGGACTGGAGCATCTGTGTGAGGAGGAAAGGCTGCAGGACCTGGGGCTGTTCAGCCTGGAGAAGGCTGAGGGTGACCTCATCAACACTTATAAATACTTAAAGAGTAGATGTCAAGAGAATGGGACAACACTTTTTTCTGTAGTGGTGTAGTGCCACTACAGTTCCAGGCAGAAGCTGGAACCCAGCAAGTGCCAGTGGCACAGGAGGAGAAACTTGTTTGGTGCTGAGGTGAGGGAGCCCTGGCCCAGGCTGCCCAGGGAGGGTGTGGAGGCTCCTTCTCGGGAGGTTTCCAAACCTGCCTGGACACGTTCCTGTGCCCCCTGATGGAGGGGAACCTGCTGAGCAGAGGGCTGGGCTAGATGAGCTCTGGAGGTCTCTTCCAACCCACACCATTCTGTGATTCTACGATGTGCCAGCACTGACTCTGGTAAAGTGGCCACAGTGCGCAAAGAAACAACCAGCTTTGCTTCTTGTCCTAGCTTTGCCATCTTGAAACTAAATTCATCCCTGCAACTTGGGGCAGGGGAGATCATACACTGCATTGCAGGGCACTCACAGAAACTTTTTATTTAACAATGGGTGAGGATAAAGTAACAAAACAATTACAGAGCTATTAAAAAGCACCCCAGAGCAAAGGCGACAGGTGCTGAATGCAGGGTGCTCTGTCCCATGTGCTGCAGGTGTCTGTAAACTCCTTGAAGGGATTGTGCTTTGCTGCAGTCACATCAAATTTGAAGATGCTGTAGAAAAATGGTTAAAAATAAGCTTTTCCTGGATGCCTTGAGTGCCACTGTCCTCATGCTCTGCCGTCCTATCCCAGGCTTTTGCCAAGTCCTGTCTCCGGCATCGGTTTGGAAATCTGAGTGTGTGGCTTTGTGGCACACAAACGCTGTTCCCCGAGTCTGGGGATTTGCTGGAGAATTACCAATGCTGCTGAAAGAGGAAGGAAATGTCAAGGTGTTTGTATTTGAAAAGCAGCTCCGCAGAGGAGTCCTGTGGGGATGCACGTGCCGGTCTCAATCAGAGGGTTTGGCCACGTTCGTCAGCGGTGGGATCGGGGCCAGCGCTTTGCATTTACATCTCTTTCAGCGTCTTTTCTTTTACTTGGCTGGCACTGTAGAGATTTCTTACAGATGAAAATGAGAAAACTATGACAAATATCCACCCCAAAGCCCAAGCAATTCAGTCTCCCCCAAGCTTTCATTTCACAGCTCACCTGTCTTTCTGGCTCTAATTTGTTCTGGGGCTTCCGGCTTCCTAGAGAAAGGGTAGGGGGAAAAAAAGAGAAGACAGCAGGCACTTAATAATAGATCAAAAATTAGATTAAGCGGTAAGACATCCCTCCCCTTCATTCTTCCTTCCCAAAAGCAACCAAAGAAATTGCAAATTGCCTTGAAAAAGGGGAGTGAAAACAGTGAAGATCAAACCTGATGTTAAGTATAGATGAGCTGTTTATATTTTATTTAATGACTGTATACTGCCACCCTTCTAGAAAAGCAACGCTTCTCCAGATGTCTGTATGTGAGTAATAAAACACTAGAGATGAATTGGAATGGGGAAGATCCAGGAAGTGCAAGGCCCCAAAGGTGGATGCAACAGGCATCCTTAGCCAGGGTTTGCTGCTCGGGGCACCTGAAGGTCTGTGCACACCCGGTGACATTGGTCATGGCTGTAGTTGGAGGTAGCTTCCAAAACCCAGGAGGATTAGAATCATAGAGTCATCATAGAGTCAGACCCTGAAGATCGTCCAAGTCTAACCATGAACCTCAAACTGCCAAACCCACCACTAAACTAAACCAAATTCCTCAGCACCTCATCTATGCATCTCTTAACAAGATGCTGTTTGTTGTCCATCTGTGTTGACTCTTTGAATCGATACTGAGCATGTTTGGTAGAGCGGTGGGGTCTCAGAGGGAAGGGAAGCCAATGGGCTTTGTGCAAGGTTCTGGCAGAAATGCTGTGAGAGAGGGAAGAGGTGAGCTCCTGTGGTGTTAGACACTGGCCAGGCTGCCCTGGAAAGAGCCTTTCAGCATGCCTCAGCCTGGGAGAATGTTCAGTCAGGGCTTGTGCTTGACGAGACACAACTTCCCTGGAAAGGAGGCTTTAGCCCTGGCACCAGGTGTTAGGCCCATCAACCCCAGGCCTGTTTTTCTTTGCTTTGAATCTTCTGGCTCATTTGGGTCTTGGTTTTGGTCGGCTACTGCTGCAGGCCAGGTGGGAGGGCAGGAGTTGGGACTTGGCATGGCCTTGGCTGCCTCACCAGCCTGTGGGGATGCTTTCATCCTACCTCATCCCAAAGGCCTCCAGAGCTGCTGTGGACCTCATGTGTATCATGAGGTCAGGTTGGGAGGATGGGCAAAAGCAAAGCTCTTGCTTTTGCACTGTGTCTGTACTGGAGACAGGACAGCAGAGGAGAGGACCTTCAGTCTCACCTGCCCCAAGGTCCTGTTTGCACCCTTAATGAATGAAATACTAAGAGGGACATGAGGCGTAGCCGATCCTCACCAGTATTGTCTTTGTACAACATGAGATAACCTATCCAGAGTCATGCCATGGGGGTGAAGACCCACATGTGCAGCTGCAGATTTTTTTCTTGCTAAATCACATTTAAATGCCAACAGTGTCTCATCACCTGTCGCTCAGTGACTGCAGCAGGGAAGAGGCTGAGGAGCCATCACAGCTGTGGGTGGTTGAAGGCATGGCAGGAAGAGAAAGTGAGCAGCAGTCCCATGCCTGGGTCTGGCATGTGGGGCTGTGAACGTTCACCAAGGGCTGCCAGAGCATGAGATGAGGCAAAAACTGCTTTGCCCATTGGGAAGCACGTGTGATTAGAATCCTTTAAGATGTTAATTTATCTTCTTTGTCACCTCCTTGGTCACCTCTGTACCTTTAGAGTTGGAGGAGAATCTGTTTCATTACTTACTGGGCTGCTGCTCTTTCTTGTTCATTCCCCAAAAGGAAAAAAAAAGGGGACAGGACAGAGCTTAGACTTAAAAAAAGCCCCAAACTTTGGAAACAAACACGTGGAGGTAGAATAAGCCTCACCAAGAAAATGTTTGTCTTCCACCTTTTTCTGAGTCTGGCTGGGAGTAAAGTGCAGGGAGAAGTTGGGGCAAGGTTTACTTTCTTTGATTTTCAAATAGATTCCAAAAGCAAAGCAGTTGGAGTTGTTAGGGGTTTTTTTAAGTTGCTTTGCCAAGTCTGAGTGGAGGAAACCAGCCGAAAACCATGCATTAGTGGACGTGGGTTGGAGGCAGGAACGCATGTATTTCATTTATTTACCTGTTTTTACTGGTGAGGCCCTGAGGTAAAACAGCAGAGCTGCTGCATGCAGGCAAAAAGAGCACTTTTACTTCTCCCCTCCAAACCCTTTTTTCCCTGGCAGCGTCAAGATCAGCACCAAGATACACGGTTGAGTCAGCAATGCAGATGCCATCAAATGTCTGTTTTATTCCAAGCATTCTCTGAGTCAGAGCAGAGAAGTGTCAGAGCCTCATATCCCGTGTCTCCTGATCTGAGTGCAGTTACCTCCAAGGAAACAAAACATGGTGAAATCCCATTATCCCACCTCTTGTGGGCACCTATAACTCACGGGCACCAGCAGCACTTGTTTTATTGCAACTCTTGCAGTAGCACGTGTAGGTTTTACTTGTTTGGTGTGGTGGATTTTTTATCCTTTTAAATCCCACATCCTGGAGCTAGAAGATGTTTTGCTTTTGTTTTTTTTTCTCATCCAGCATGTCTATACATGTACACACATCTATATGGATGCATCATCAGGACTGTTTTCTGGAGCACAAGCTGGTTTGTGTTAACCCCTGTTAGGTAGGAGCAGTGTGTACCACTGTCCTGGGTACTACTTGCTTACTCTGTGTGTTTTCCCACTGTATCTTATTCTTGGGCAGGATTAGCTTCATATGACTTTCCAACCATGTGTTTACCTCCAAAATCAGCTTAATTTCCAGACATGAAACTTTTCCTTCTTGGTTTGTTGTGGAAATCATGTGCAGAAGTGAAACCCTTTATCCCCAGAAGTTTTCTGCTTCTCCCTTGCAAGACTCTTTCATCCTCAAGTACTGGTTTTGAAGGCACAAAGCACAGCCAGCTCAGTGACAGTGTTTCCTTCTATTGTTTGATGGGGACAGCAAAGATCTGGCTGTATTGTGCCCAAGGGACAGTGTGGAGTTCTTGAAAAGACAGTTATGCCACTGTACTACTGGTAGAGGCAGACAAGGATGATTTTTCACCCAGTTTCCTCTTTTGAGGGGCTTGTTTGTTCCCTGAGGTTTTTCTACACCAGAGACTACAGAAATTGAGGGGATAAAAAAGTTTCTGCAATTCTCCATTTGTAGATTTGAGGGGAAACTAGTTGAAATCCACCACCCTAAGCTACATCATAAATCTTGCTGCAAAAATAATGAGCCTGGGCATTAATAATTAGGAGCTTGCACAATAAAGCCCTGTAATATTTCATGCATGACACAACATCTTTCAGTCCAGCTGATGCTGTGCAGAGGTCTGTATGAAAGTTCTGTGCAACCAAGTTGGAGAAGTTTTTGCTTCCATTTGTGCCTTTTGAAGGAGAAAAGAGGAAGGAAAAATCAGATTGCATCCCAAAATCGTTTGCTGAGGCTCAAGCATGAGGGGTTTTAAAGCATTCCCTATTATAAAGAGGTTTTATGTGCTGAAAGAAGACGATGAAAGTTAATAGTTATGCCTTCCCCGCTTCCCACATCTTCAAGTCACCCCTATTCAGCCATGCTGCCTCCTGTCAAACTTCTAACACAAAAAAAAAGGGAAAATCTTCTGGACTGTGACTGAACATGAGAAATGTTAGTCCCCTGGAGTTCATGTCTGTGAGGTTTGAGGGCTGGATGATAAGAGCTTTGGGCCCTGAGATGACAAATGTAACTTCCCAATTGCTTGTTCATGCTCCAGCAAAGGTGTGGTTTGGGTGTAGGTATCCCCCAGCAACAGAGCTGAGATCTTACCAGCTCTTACTTGAATATTCTTCACCTGTTGTTTTTGATGCAGTTAAAAGTAATTGGAGGGCTGGTGGTATTTTGAACACCCGTATCCACCTAGGAAATTACGACCTTGGGTTTATTCAATCAAATAATATCAAGATTAAGAGTGAAAATAGCTGAGCTTGTCACTCATAAGGAATTGTGTTGCAGCATGGGCTCAAATCCATCACCTGAAATCAGGAAAGTCTGGCAGGGTATTCTTCATTCATCAGCAAGAGGCATCACAGCGAAATCATTTAACTGTAATTCATCAGTTTACCAGGCTACTCAATTAAGTGGGGGCTGGGGAGAGGATGAAAGAAATGAACTGCCTGTTATAATGACTCTTTGGCCACCTGAGGACTTTTTTGGCTTGTTGCGCTGTTGTGTTTCTTTTTGCCTTGAAGGCCCCTCAGGAGGAGAGCCTGGACCGGCGATGCACTGCTCTTAGTGGCCCTAGGGCAGTCTTTTATGCCATATCTGCACGCTACCTGCATGCTTTCTGCTTGGGAAGCCTTGCACCATGCATTGAGCTGTGCAGGAGAGGAGGGTGGGATGCTGTCTGGTTGCAGGACACCAGCAACTGTCACATTCACAGATACAAGCGTTCACCCTGTGACTGCTAATGAGGAAATAAGCATGATATTAATAATCACTTCTGAGTGCAAAGTAGGTTGTTACCTGAGCATAGGCTGTGTTTGCTGTTGGATTTAGTTAAATCTCTCAACTCTTTGCACCTTGGCAGTAAGTTGAAGTAGGAGTGCTGGTTTCTGGGTTCTTTTCTTGCTGTCCAGGTTAGCCTTGTGACTATGAAAACTGCACAGCAATCTCATGACTGCAGAGCTTCCTGCATCAGGATGCCAAAGCAAACATTCAAATGCTACATCTCTCATCACTCTTCCAAGCCTTGTTAAAAGGAAAATGTATCACAATGGTGGTGAAAAGAGAGAGCTTAAAGAATTACAGGGATTAATAATGAGCTAGAGCTTTTCCTCTACATGGTTGGTCACTGACCTGAGCCTGACTCAACCATAGACTGAAGAAATCATGGAGAACCCTGGGTGGACATCTGCAAAAAAAAATGACCGAAGTCTTTGTGCCAGCCTGGAGTAAAGGGATAGACTTTTCAGGTCCATCCTGATATCATCATCCCTGGAGATACTGGAAAGCTGTGTAACTGAGGGGCTTGGCAGTGTGAGGTGGGTAGCTGGACTTGATCTTAAAGATCTTTTCCAACCAAAATGATTCTGTGAGTCTGTCATTGCTCAGCTCTTCCTGTGTTTTCCGTGGTTTGACCCCAGACTCATTGGTGAAGCAGTTTTGGAGCTTGATGCAACCTCTGAGTCTGCTATGAGTGGTCCTATCTAGCACCAGCTGCCCTGAGGCCTTGGCAGTGTCGTTCCAGTGGTGGCTGATGCAGCCCTTCTTCATCAGTCTTGCAGAAAGAAGCAGGGCTAGAGGCTTCTTTAGGAATGTGGTATTTCAGACATTTGCCTGTTCCTGAGTATGTAAAAATTACTGATTTTTCTGAGTGGCTACACCTAAATCTTGAGGCTGCTTCACTGCTTGTAGCTCAGTGCTTGGGATCTCTGCTCAGATCCATGAGGACACTCCCTTGTTTTGCCCTTCTGATCAACACCGTGTTGTTTTCTTGGAAGATGAGACAGTCTCATCCACATTTCTTATCACCCCATATGTATGGATGTTTGCACCACGCCAATAACTTCTGAACTCGTCAACCTGTTTCAGTCAAGCCTGACAAAGAGACACAGGTCTGCAAAGGTAATTAAGGTTGCATAAGTTCTTAAAAAACAGGCAGTCAGGCACGAGAGATAGCCCAGGTACTTACTGAGCCTCGGGGAGAGGTGCAGCTCCAGCTTGTGTGAGTGGATACCAGACAGTCTCCATGAGAGAGAGATCTTCCAGCTTTTTCAGTCATGAGATCTATCAGCTGGAGCCAGAGCATTGCCCTTTTGTTGCCCTGGTAGATCCGAGGCCCATGGGTGATAGTCTCTATTTGCAGTAAAATGCTTTCTCAGTTTAAATGCAGTGGTGGTTTTGGCAAAACTAGCCTAAGCAGAAACTGGTTGGTGCTGGGGAAGTCTTCATCTCAGTGGGAGGTGTAGCTGCTTGCCTGCTTTCTGTAGAAACACTGCAAAAAGACTTCAGCAGGTCCAAAGTCTCCAAGTCATGAACATTTCCTTCTAGCTGGGTTTCTCCTGTTGACTTCTCTCAAAAAAAAGCAAAAGAAAAGGAGAATGCGTTTGATTTTAAGAACAAAATACCTTGAAGGAGATAAAGCAAAGGGAACATACTCTTTATCTTGCTATCCCTTGAAAACACACACACACACACACACACATATTACACATGTATGTAGCTAGACCACTTCTCCTTGTGTAACATGGGAGAGCTAAACTGAAAAGGAAAACAGTACAAGTTAGGATGAAAGGGGGGAAAAAGAAAAGAAAAGAGGATGAGTCAGCTCTGCTCCTCCCTGTCTGAATCAGGGAAGCCTGGCTGGTGCTCATGACAGTTTTTTCTTCAAAAAAAGATAATGCATCAGATTGATGACAGCCTATAAGATCTACTGCGAGGGGTATGAAAATTGCTGGTAGGTACTTGAATGTCACCGACTGCAGAGAATGAATTGTAGGTTGAGTCGCAACAATTTCCCTAAAGCTGTGTATATTAACATACAAATACCAAGGAAGTCCAATCTTTGAATTTTTATCTGCTTCAGCTTGAGAGTCAAATAGGCACATTACAGAAGTGTCATCCATTTGAATCAATTGTTGCCGCTGCATTTGTGGGAAGGATGCATCTGGGTTTATTGATAACATTATTGAGGTGCTTAGAGACACAAGTGTGTTGGGTTTATTCTCCCTTTAGTAACTTATTCTTGTTTCTGGCATTTTGTGGAAATAGTTTGGTTTTTTTTTCAGTTCCAGGCTTCTCTGAAGGTCTCTGCTGAGCAGAGCACTAGTGAAGGAGATGCTCTGTATGTCTGTATCATCTTTCCTCCAGCAGTTTGTTATAAACCTGGCTTTAAAACAAAAAAAAAGCCAAGGTAGTTTTGTTTGCTGGAGGGAACACTGCGATGGAGAAGAAAACGTAGGAATTGTGATTTACCAGCCTTCGAGTGAGGAGGCTCAACTGCCTTTTTTTTTTCCCCGCTTAGTTAAACCGCATCAGCTGAAATGCAAGTTAGTGGCCAAAGCTTCCTGTTACCTCCATCACTTCACCCATTTTACTTCCTCTGCTGCTCTGTGGATCCCTGTCTGTGCAGAGAAGATACAAAATCAGCCTTACATCCATTTGAGAAGTAACTTATCGATCAGGTTTCAGGTTTGGGAGCAAACATGTCAGGTTGCAGGTGTCTCCTGTTGTCAAATGCAAGGGACATTCTGACTAGTGAAGGCACTATGTGGCTGGGAGCCCTGAATTTCTGCCTTGTGCTTGGCTGGTTTTTAAAATTGCCTTTTAGGAGCTGTGGCCAACGATTTCACCATTTTGCCTTTGTTCCCATCTTTACAAACAGTTCCTGCACCTAAGGAGGTGGTTGTGAGGATTAGTCATTGGTTTTAAAGCTCTTTGAAGATGGCAAGTGGTGTATAACAACTCAATGTTTATTAATGGCATGGCTTAATATGATTAGAATTTTTTACAGCTGAGTTCAGATATGCCAGGACAGGGCCTCAGCAAGTTGAAATAGGCATTGCTTCATTGATCTCATCCCAGCTGCGCTGCCTGATGACACCTGATTATCTGGCCCATCATACCTGATCTGTGGGATGCGGCAGGGAGCCCTCCCTCTTGTTATTCCTCTAGCAAGTTCTCCTTCCGCTGGCCTCCTGCCACAGCATACGCCAAGTTGAAATCTGGTTCTGTGTTTTTGGCTTCGTTCCCTCTAAATGTTTTCAATTTTGTTGGCTTTAACTGATCCCAGTGGCATCTTTTTATGATGCGCTTTATTCATCTTCTTCTACTGCTTCAAGCGCAGTAACACTCCTAAAGTTCAGCCTATATTTAATTACAAAAAAGCCCCAACAAGGCAAAGGGTAGTATTGTTCTGTCATTGGTAGGAGGAAGGGAGGATTTGTCTTAATTTGATTGAATTTAAAACTCAACATAGTGGTACATAGTGGTTTTAGTGGAACATTGGTGTAATTGGAAGGGCAAATCACTGTTTGTTCTTGCTCTGTTGGGAGCCACCATTAGTATTGATTAAACACAAGTATTGCCATCTGTTAGATGATCTCAAAGCACTTCAGGACGGGTGAATGAAGATGGAGAATGTCATTAGTTCCTCTACTGATAAGGAAGCTGAAGCAACTTTCTTTGGCTCAGATTGAGACAAAGATTACCAGGGACAAAACCTCCTGATTTGTAGCAGCGTTTGTAGATCAAATCCCTCCCCATACCTGGTGGAGTGATCTCCATATTTATTCCTTGGTTTTCTGCAGTTGATGAGATTTCAAACTGATGTAGTGTTGTCAGCCTGTGAGTTTCTGCAGAGCAGGCATGATTTTATAGGGTGAGAGAGAAAGGATGGAGGACAGAGTGTGTGTTTGAGGTTGTATAGGAGCACAGTCCTCACTTCCACTAGATGCAAGCAGCTTGCATCCATCTCTGCTGAGGACTGCAGTCTTACTGCTTGGTTTCTGTCAAAGTCATTCTGTTGTTAAGGAGAGCTATGAGTAATAAGCAAATTAAAGAAGGCAGCATTTGCACACTTGTCACCCAACACTGAATGCATGGGTTTGCATTCGGGGAAAAAACAGAAGAGAAATCACCTTCTTTGGCAGGGGTAGGTTTCCATGAGCTCCTTGAACTGTCATGCCCTGCAATCTTGCCATCACCAGTGTCAACACAAGACACTGCAAATGCAACTGCCCACTAAAGTTCACAGGACTGCAATGAGTACAGTTTGCCTCAAAACCACACCTGTGAATATACATTCGCAAACATTTTAGGCAGGACTACAATTAGCAGAAGCAGTCCTGCTCCCGACTGCCCACTTTTGCTCACCGATGATGCTCTTCCTCCGACCTGATGTTAGTGTTGCTAACAATATGGGCATGGCTGCACAGACAACTGAACTGCAGAAGTAAGCTGGGTTAAAAGAAGACGTTTAATGAAGTAGTTTTTGCCACATTTGTTTTACTTGAGCGTCAGTTCTCCCTTTGTGTGAAAATAGAAATTAACTTTGTTTCAAGTTCTGAAAACCTGAACACATGCTGAATAGATAGAAAATGGTTCTATTTATAGGCTGCAGAATTCCTTTGTAGAATGAAACATTTTGTTTTAATTTACACTATGTATTCAGCACATTGAGGTTAATTTTATTTAAGTCCAGGTTTTACGTGCCGTTTTCCTGCATTCTAATTGGGTTTTTTTACATTTGTGACATAAATCCTAAGTGCAATTAAAGAGTCAGGTTAGTCATTAAGAAATTTCATTTACCATTTTTAACATAAAAACGTGTCAACTTGCATAGTTTATTAATTTTTACAGATGCCCAACTGTGAAAACAGGACAGCTTTCAGTTTAGCCAAAGGCCTGATTTATGGAGGAATCGGCTTTTGTTGTTCTTCACTAGCGAAAGTCGACTTTTCAGTAAGAATAAAAAGACAAAAAAATATAAAGCAAGACAGTTTCAATCAATCACTTAGAACTGAAATATTGCGCTCTCTGTTTTGCATCAATAAATCCTGGAGTCACGGGAGAAAAGGTAGGATGGGTTAAGAAGGATTGGCAGGCAAGTTAGCAAGTTCCTCAAGGACTGATGTCAAGAGTAGTGTTGATCAATGTATGAACTGATGATCTAGCAGAAATGAATGGGATTTGGAGATGTCATCAAAAGAGGAAAAACAGGGTATCCCATGCAAAGAATTAATTATATGGGGACTATTTGCCTGTGAGCAAATGTAAGCTTTGATAGAAAGTTGAGGTTTCTACGTTGGCGTTGGAAAGTAGTAATCAGTCACAGGGTAATTCTGATGTCCCAGTGACAAAGGTACATACTGGGATCACATTTGTCAACCAAGTTATTTCCACTAGCAACGAGGAAAATGTGAATGCCACCACAACAGGTTTTAGCGAGGCATTGTGTAAAATGTACTATGCGTTTCTCGTCCATGTAGGGGAAAGAGACTGATTTCAACTGTAAAAGGTGCAGGGGAGGGTGTCTGCTAGAAATGATCTGGAGAAGAGAGAAGCCTGTTCATAGAACGATTAAGGGAGCCTGGATGGTAAGCCAGTGACAAAAAAAAAGGCAGAGGAAAATGATATTCCTTCTCTATAAATACACTAGTGTAAATACCAGAGAGGGAGAAGAGTTATTTAAGTTAAATGACAATTCTGGCACAAGAACAAATGGCTCTGGATAAGTTTAGACTGGAAATGAGCAGAATGGCTTCAAACCAAGAGAGGTTCTTGAAGAGACTTCTAATGGGAATTGTGTAACAGGGGCTAAAAACCTGATTACTCTGAAGATGGAGCCTGATAAATGTATTATTGGGATTACACAATGTGGTTGAGTTCGGTATTAAGGGATCAAACTCAGGATTTCCAGTCCTGTGCTTTTGCAAATGCACTTAAGAATCCTGCAGGTATGAGAAAAAAACATAGAAGGTTTTTGTTTTAGGAAATATTTTCGTAATGATTCAGCTCGTAGTTGGTTTCTCTTTCTAATGCACTAATAACTGAATTGAGTGAACAGTGGAAAGAAGGAATTAACCTTTCTGCGGTGGGAAAGAGCAGCAGCTGGCAACTGTTTCCCCATTTTAGTGGTTGATTTTGGCAGCAGGCCTGTACTGCTTAAATATTTATATTTTTTTACATTTATATAATTTTGGTGCATTATAATAAAGATTGGCCTTGAAATAGCTTGTGCTTAAAATGATGACAAATATTTATTCTTATTTAACTTTACAGTGATGTTTTTTACAAAACCTGCAGCACTTCATGCACACTAGAGTTTGTTATCCATCTCACCGCTCTCTGTATCGATCCCTGTTTTCCCCTTTTACTCATAGTCTCCAGATTTCTTGTTGCTTTGCTAAAATCCCAATAAATAAGACTGACTGTCTGTTTGTCTGAAGAAACCGGTTATTTTATCAAAGATGAGTGCCAAGCTATTTTAGCACAATGTTGCTTTGATCTCACGGTGCACTTTACGCTCTGTATTTCCATGCCTTTCATGTTTTGATTCAGACTCTGTTCACAAGTCTTGTCTGCAATTGACAGCAGCGGCTCCCCCAAGTGCTGCCATCTTGAGCCCATTCTCCTTAAGCAGAGAAATTCTGTGCAGAGGTCTCTGCAATTTGGGAGAGATGCTGGTTGAAGGAGGCTGGTATTGATAACAATGCTGGATGGTTACGTGAGGACATCAGACACTCATATTGGCACTTTCAAACACGAGCTATGGGATGAAGAGGTTTGTTCTAGCACTGCTAAGATTTTAATGCAAAGATTTTTGAATTTTAGTTGTGGGATTGTGTAGACAGGGTGCCCAGGGCAGCAGTGGAGTCCCCAACCCTACAGGGATCCCAAAGCTGTGTAGCTGTGGCACTGAGGGACATGGCTTAGTGGTGTCTGTTGCCATGCTGGGGAACAGTCAGACTCGAGGAGCTGAAAGAATCTTTTCCAAGCTGAATGATTCTCTGTGTGATTCTGTGTGACTTGTTAGGAGTTCTTGCTAGTTGACTTGACATTTTGTCGGCCCAGAACAGAGTGCACAGAGCTGTGCAGTTGACTTTCCCCTGGCTGGAGAAATTGCAGGCAGACTTTCTTGCAGCTGACCCTGCCTCTGCCCCTACCTTCAACACTCTCCCTGTTACTCAACAGCAAGGCTGCGTCTGTATTCAGTCTGGGGGCTTGACCATGACTATCTCCAATCTCTATCATGTCCTCATTGCTTCTTTACGTGTGCTTTTCAGTTGTCTCCTCTATCCGAGATACAAATGGCAGATGGCTTTTCTTCTTTGTTTTCAAGGTCATCTTGTTGGAGCCTTTCAGCCATTCAGCCCCATCGGCTTCACAAACTAGTTCCCTTAATTACCCCAGCTTTTCTTTTTGAAACTGAAAACCTCACAGACCTGCTTTTATTTTGCTTAAACTGAACCCATCTGTGGAAAATAGGCTCAAATTGAGTGATCACAAGCAGCTTTTATTACAGCATCTTCACTCGCTGCCTCTTGTTTGCTCAGCGCCTATTTTGTAGAGAAGTCTGTTGGCTACTACTTCCCGGACTTACAGGGCCCTGCTGTTAGTATTTGTTCTTCCTTCTGTATCTGGAATTAAAGACTCTCTTATCAGCCAGTTCCTAGGAGTATTTCTTTCTAGTCATTTTTAAAAGCTCTCTGCACACATCCAACGGTGGGGTCTCCAGCAGACTTCTAACACAATCCCAGCAGACAGCCTCTTACAGTCTTTTCCCAAAGTGACTTTAATCCAGAACGATTGTTTTATGCATGCTATCGCTTTGGATTTCTAGCAAACCAGATGATTCACTCAGTTCACAGAAAGAATGGTGGAGCAATGTCCCAGAAGATTATTTAAACAGTTCTGGAAGTGGACTTGGTGTTATGTGGGCAGTGTGCGTACTCAGGTCATATTCAGTGTGCAGGCTTTGGTTTGGGGCTTTGAGGGTGGGGGTTTTTTTCTTAACCACCCATGTACATGTTTACTGTCCTTCTTTACTATATGATGACTGTAATTTCTAACAGATTGGTTTTCTGACATGTAGGAAGAATTATCCCTGGTTTACATTCTGGTAACTGAACTCGGAGACAAATGAAGCAGCTGGCTTAAGCACACAGGTCTCTCTGAGAGAAGTCTGTGTTCCCCGATTCTCCTGTCTTCTCAAGCACTCTCAGCAATCTGGCAGGTTGTCAAGGCCCCTCAAATTGTGTGGACTCAAGGCTGAGCTGAAGTGCTGGAAACTCACAGCCTTGCGTCTGGTAGTCTGGTGCAACAAAGCACACGCTTAAAACGATGCTTTTGTACTTCACCGAACTGCTTGTTTTGCAGTCACTTTTAATTTAAGTTTAGACAGTGCTGAATGCTTAATTAAAAAAAGAAGTGCTTCTGGTAGACAAGAGTGGAATGCCCAAGCATCACTGCAGTTACAGTCTGTAGGTGTTTTGGGATCATGTTATATACAGACGAAACGATTACTTCAACTCCTGATTAAATATCATTCAAATTATGGAATATTTAGTAGAACAGAATAAGCTGTTGCTTGCCAACCTTTTCATGCCAGTGGTTACCAGATGCATCTGTATTTATAACCCTACCATCTGTTCCAGGGTGGAGTCTGGGGGCAGTCTAGGTATTTGGATGTGTCTTCTTTCTTGAGCGTCTCTGGAAAACTTCAAAGCATCTGTTCTAACATGCAGGGGAAGCATGGTTAGCTGTAATGCTCAAGGAATTTAAGGGAGTTTGACAGAAATGCAGCCGTTTCCTTAGTGGAGCAGGGCTCTGAAGAGGAAAGAGCCTTACAGCGCTGTAACTCCGTGCTATTACTCCATCATCACCAAGATCCACTCAGAGTTTTGCTTGGCTGTTACCAGACTGGGTTGCTGTTTCCTGCTTTGGATCGCCTCTGTCTTAATGGTCACTGAAATTTCTAGTAGTGTTGCAATGTGGAAGTCTCTCAGTGGGAGAGTTTTTTATTATTTCTGTAGGTGATTTTTCTTTTTATGCTGACTTTTTTTTTAAGAGTGACAGAGCTAAGATGAGCCCAAGAAAGAAACAAAACAGATGCATCTACTCTCTCTACTGTCCCTCCTGCAAGGGTCCGGGTGTGGATGGGAGAGCAATGACACTCTGTAGCATTGAGGAAATAGCTCGGCCAGTTTAGTTTCTTTGCCATGAAGGCACTCAAGTAGTGGCTTGTGTGCAACATCTCTCTTTTCTTGGGGTACCACTGTCGTGAAGACTGCTGGTGGTAATAGCTTGCTGTTAATGAAGTTTGTTAGGCTTGATAGACACACACAAAATGACTCTGCGTGGCTCAATGCATTTCATGTTTTAGGTAACTATAAAAATGCAAAGGAACTGAGGGCCAGGTTCCCAGAACTGCTGTGGAGTTGCTGAGTGGTTATAAAGGCAAGGAGAGGAAAACCTGCTTTATCTTTCCTCATTCGCACTTGGTCTAACTCCACCAGAGCCAGGAGTGAGTTGTCAGACTGCAGTTGGTTTGCTAGTCGTTTTGGAATTGAAGAAAACAACATTTTGGTCAACAAACTACTTGTGAAAAATATTCACCCAGTGCTAGTAAACAGCCTTCAGTTGCTAATGGCCTGGAAGATACTGGGGGAGGAGAGGAAGATATGTCTCACTCTCCCCATCCTCTGAGCCACCTGGTCTCTCATGGTTTATTAGTAACCACTGTCCTAATCTCTCATCATTTACTTCATTTCTGTCAAAATAGGAAAATTACTTTTTTAGGCATTGTGCTCATGAAGAAAATAACATAGTGTATTTATTTGTCATTTTATAAACAAAGTGTAATACAGTCATTTAATTAATCTAGAACATTTATTGTTAATCAAATGTGTGGCAGTACAACTCGACATACTCTGAGTGTGAGCCATAATATTCCACCTTAAACAAAACCTTCTATGACATTTTTTTGCCTCATGATTTTTCTTTCCAACAACTAGTAAAATAAGAAGTGCTAACTGTGCCTTCATGAACAAGGGAACGGGCATTATTTCCCTCACCCAATTTTCCTGCCAGGCAGTGTCCTCCAGCATCCCAGCATCTTGCCAGAAGCTTTCACTGTTTTTATAAACTTACTCTATTCTGCCATCAGGAGCTGGTTCCCCTGTGTAGGATGCTGATAGCTCCTTCTGTTTGCTGTTTGGATCCCAGCTGAGGCTGCACTGGGTCTAGACTCAAATTAGCATTTGGGAAGGAAAAGTCTTTACGTCCATGTGTCCTTTCTTATGCTAACTTTTCCTTTCCCAACATACACATTGCCAGTGAGTGTTTCATTTCATGCTCTAGCCCTTGCAATGCTTTATGGCCAGCAGCAGGGTGTATCGTTACAATACTTCTTGTGCCCATGGGGTCTTCAGAGTGCTTTATTGAAATGTACAGAGATGCCTTCACCTACCATTGAAATGCAGCTATTTTTGCTTGCAAAGCATGGCAGCTGCTTTAACAGCAGGAGGAGGACCAAGCCACTGCTTTTATGACATAAAGTAAGAAGAGGGAAAAAAAAATCCATATCCATTAACAACTGCAGGAAGAATGTAAATTGTCAGAATGTAATTTCCTAAACTGGAACTTGGCCAGCATTCCAGATGAACATTTCCTCTCTTGAGAAGCATGCCATGGGATACCTGATGGCTGAAAACAGTCAAGAGTCTCATCAGGATTAAAGATTGAGCTTTGCTATGTAGTTCCTCCATAGTGGCTGAGAGATGTATATTATCTATTTAGCACCCTGGGGCTAAAAAGTCACCAAATCCTATGAAATCTGATAGGAGTGTCTGAGGTTAAGAGTGTGGTCTAGAAAACATTCCATGAATCTTGTAAAATCCACAGATGATCTGGCCTTGATGCTATCTCCCATGGAAGGGAAGTGAAAAGAGGTTAAAAAAGATGTACCAAATGGACTGCAGCAGGGAAAAGATGAAAGTTTAGAGTCCTCCCCTTAGACTGTGGTTCCCTTGACGAGTGATGGATGTTTTTCTGGGGTTTATTTTAGGCAGTGGAAGCGTGCCATGGAAATGTGCATTAGCTGGTTCTAAAACTCCTTAATACCTGCTTGAAATGACTCAATGTAGTTTATAGCAGGGTAGAGGCACCAGTAGGTTGGATGTGAGAAATGCTTACAAGTGAGACGAAGAAGAGGGAATTTGGTGTGGGTAAGGAAAAGAGGTAAAATGGGAACCACTTGAGTAGCAGAAAGGAGGACACAAAGGTGTGATGGCATTCACTGTATTCAGTTGCAGCTGCCAACTGTAGAGCTACTTAAAAGGTAACAGAAGGTAGGTTCCCAGCTTGAAATCATACAGAGGTGTCTAAATTCTTCTGTGAGCTGTAGGACTCATGGAGCTAGTTTTTCTTAGATTTTGTCTTTTCCCTGTAGCTTTTTACTGCCACCATTTCTTCTGACTTCTAGGCTGTGTGCAGTAAGTCTGTGCAACTCATTTTCCTCTTTGAACTATTATTTGTCATAGGTTATAGACCCAGCCCATTAGGATGCACTACTGATGTGAAAATCTTGGTCGTGTTCTTGAATACTGTATAAAAGAAAACAAAAGCCCAGATAGCAGAAAGGGTGGGAAACGAAGATATTTGAAAACAGTATTTTTTTCTGCTGGGTTATACAGAAGGCAGTTGAGCAGTGGATATTTTGCTTGGTGGAAGGGAATCTGAAAACTCCCCTTTAATACTGGTCTCCTATTGCATTAGGATGGGAAGGCTAAGTACACAGAGAAGGGGATTAAATCAGAAGACATCTTCATCAATATAATGTCTAATATCTTCGGTAGTGCTTTCTCAAAGAAAGGCTTGCCAGACAGCTGCTGATCCTGAAAGCTTGTTTTCTTTGGGGAGCTAGAAGAACTGTTCTCCTGGGGTGCATCCTGAAGTGCATGTTCCTCGTTTGTATTTCTTCTTCAGCAGGGTCCTGAAGGGAGTTCATTATCTCCCCATTTCCTCGTGTAAAGCTCCAGGAAGAGCAGAGTGGTATAATAAAACCTCAAGCCGTGGTGGAGTAGGAACAGATAATGTGTGCTAGGACAACGTAGGAGTTAATTTTGTCTTTGTGCTGGGCGATGCAATCGTAATCTGGTTTGTTTCTTTTTTTTTTTTTTCCTGAAAATATATGTATTGTTTCTTACAGCCTTTGAACCTGTAGTACCTATTTCTGCCCTTTGGTACTGCACGTTCCCTGCTTGTGAGATTGGATTTTGTATTATTTATCAAAGGGTAGACCTGTGCCCCCTCCTTACCCCC
Source organism: Colius striatus (assembly GCF_028858725.1). Classification (NCBI taxonomy): domain Eukaryota; kingdom Metazoa; phylum Chordata; class Aves; order Coliiformes; family Coliidae; genus Colius; species Colius striatus. The sequence continues at coordinate 45,870,142 of NC_084760.1, read as the reverse complement.
CCTTCCATTTTTTCATCTCAGTAGAAAAGTCAGTTTCTGCTTGCATTCTTAACATGTGTGTAAGTGACTGTTAAAAAGTGCAGAGTGGTGGAAAAGTGCTTTCTTGCAATTTTGAAGTCTTCATGTTTTATTAAAGCTCAGATTCCTGGAGCTTTGTGGCCAGAGACACACTATAGTTGCCACCCTCTCTGCTCTTACGTAGACAAACCCCCATTTCTTCCTGAGAAAACTCCCTAGTCCCCCCCAAAATTGTCAGTTTGTGTGCTTTGGGGTAAGAAAGATTTGAATGCCATAGATATGAATGCATTCCACGGGGCCTTTAAAATACAGAACTGCAGTTAGAATGCGTAAAGCAATGAAGCAGACTACTGAACCTGCTAAATTGGCTTTGTTGTGACAAGATGCTGGCATCAGAACCTGCTTTCCTCCCCCCCCCCCCCCTTTTTATTTCCACATTGCTTTCCCCTCCCTACTTTTTGCTTCAACTACCATCTGTTGCATGGTATGTTCAATACTCGTTGCCCTGAATTTTATATAGCTGCAGTGACTTAACAGCAGTTAACCACTGACGACTATTTAACACCACTCCAGTATTTAAAAGTACTTTGTCCGAAATGAGCGATGCTGTTAAGGCAGACTTTCCAGGTTGGATCTTGATGTAATTTTGTAACAAATTCAAATATTTTGTGGTATTTTAGTCCTTGTAAGCAGGCCCTGCTGTCAGTGTCTCCACCTCTTTGCATCAGCTTCCCGCAACGCAGTTGTTTTCAAAACCTCTTTTGCCAGGAGTCACTCAGGCATCTCTCAGGGGGAATCTGTGGCAACCCTCATGGTCACCACTGCTTTGAGCCACACAGCTCAGACATGACTGAGCTCCGCCGAGGCACCCCCAGCCCCACGTGGGGTTTGGGGGGCAAGCTGGTACAAGACAGAGCTGCTGTGACTACAGAGATGAGGCAGCGTCAGGCACTGGGAACACAGCAGCCGCTCCTGGCGGCTCCTCGGTGAGGAAGCGGGGGGGGGGGGGGGGGGGTGAGGAAGAGGAGCAGCGACGCACGTGCGTGGCTTTAGGCGGGAAAGCCGTTCCCGCGCCGTGCGCATGTGCAGCGGCGGGTGGGCGGGCTCCCGGAGGGGAGGGAGCTGCTCCACCTCCTCCGCCATTTAAAGGCGCAGAACCCCCTCCCTTCGCTTTGCTGCCCGCCCGCTCTCCCTTAGAAGCGGGAGAGGGCGGGTGATAACTGTGTGAACCCTTAGCAGCTTTGAGCTTTTCTCCCCACGCTGGGAGCGGGGCAGAGCGAGGGAGCTTCGGCTGCTCTCGGCACGTTCCGGAGCCAAGAGGCTCCTCCTCTCCGTTTCTGCTCTCCGCCCTTTCAGCCCTTCGTTTGGCTCCGCCGCCGGATCGGCTTCCTCCGCCCCCACCCTTCGGAAAGGCCGTTAAGTTCCGCCACCACTTCGGCAACTTCCGCCGGTTCGGTCGGAAATGGCCGAAGACGTGAGAGATCCAGCGGTTTAGGGGAGAAGACCGGCCCGGCTTCTTGGAACAAACCAACTGTGTCCGAACTGGGGGGGGTGGGGGGGGAGCAGGAGAGAGCGGACGGAGGAAGAAGACAAGGCAGCGGCTATGGCTCCCCCCCCAGCCACTCGCGGGAGGCAGCGCAGCGGGCGCCGGGACCGCGACTCCGCCAGGAGGGTGAAGTGAGGGCGGCAAGAGGTAGGGTGGGCCGTACCACGTAGGGGGGGCGGGGAAGGGGGGGTGGAGAGCGACTTGCGGCGGTAGCACACCCCGTACCACCACCCCCGGGAGAGGCCGTGGAGCCGGGTGAGTGGCGGGAGTGGTACGGTCCGGAGGAAACCTCATGAGGAGGCGGCGGCGGCGGCGGGGGGGGGGGGTCCCGCGGTGGGGTGTCTCTGAGGGGCAGTCCGGGGGGAGCAGGGTCCCTCGGGGCTGGGGACACGGTGAGACTGGGCTACCTGAGGGCTTAGGACACTGGGAGGCGGGAATCCTCGCAGGATGAGGGACGTTGTGGGGGTGTCACAGGGCGAGGGACGCTGCGGGGGTGTTCCCCCAAAACTGAGGTCCCTCACGGCGGGAAGGTCTCCGGAAGCAGAGGTCCCTTACGGCACGGGGATCCCCCGAAGCTGGGGTCCCTCACGGCGGCAGGGTCCCTGGAAGCTGGGGTCCCTCACGGCGGCAGGGTCCCTGGAAGCTGGGGTCCCTCACGGCGGCAGGGTCCCTGGAAGCTGAGGTCCCTCACGGCGGCAGGGTCCCTGGAAGCTGAGCTCCCTCACGGCGGGAGGGCTGCGACAGCGCTTGGGCTCCCCGGCGCTGTTACCAGGCTTCAACCTTCCCGCCTGCCCTCCTGCCTCTTCCAACTAACTCTGCGGGGGGCCAGTGCACGGGCAGCCCTGAGACCCTCCTTGTCTGGACCCATCTCCCTTGGCTACCTACTGCATCTCCAGTTCTTTTGGGAGGACGTTGCCTTCCCCCGGGCTAGTGCAGCCCAGTTGCTCCCCCTCTGAGGCAGGTTTTGGTGTGGGGGCTTGAGGCCTAGCACCCAGTCTGGCTTTGATGGGTCACGGAAAGCACTGACCCCGGTGTGCTCGTTGCCACTTCGAAGATTTGTCTCGTGTCTTGGCAACTTGACAAAGCTCTCGCCTCTGCCTGTGGCGGCGAGTTCCCTCGGATTGGTGCCTGCTCCCCTGTTGCTGGGGCTTTGCCTTTCGGGATGGTGAAGACAGAAGCGAGAAGGCTGTTGTCTCTCTGGGTTTCTCAGTGCGTCTGGTATGCTTGTATTGTGCTTCTGTGAATTCTTTACTGAAGTTGAGGTCTGTGTTATTTTATTTTTTTCCCAGCTGTTTTCCCCACATGAGGTCTCTTCTTGCTCAAAAACATAGGGGTCTTTCCTCAGTCAAAATTTTTATTAGTGTGAGGCTAATAGCATTGCTGCTGAGTGCTTAACACTCTGTTTTACTGGTACAGATCCAAACAATTTGGTGCCTGGAAGACTTGGAAATTGTTAAAACATTATGAAGGATTCACAAAAATGCTGTTTTGTTGCTGTATGTGTTAATATCTAAACATTGAGAGTCTCAATGCTTAGTTCCTGATCTCATGTTGCTTATGCATGCTCTTGATAAATTGTGCGATTTGATGTCCTGGTATGATAGTTCATCTTTAAAAATGCCCATGTTTCCACGTCCCAACATCTATATGCAGAAGATTAAATAACATTGTTTTCTGAAAGTATCATATACAACTGAGTATCTGACAGCTATTTTGATTTCATGGAGAAATTATATGTTTAAGATTGCAAAGGTCTTGGAACATAGGGTGAGTTTTGTACATTGTTGGGTTTTATCAAGTAATGAGTAATCTCAAGCTGGTTTATATGTAGTGTTAGCATCAGAAATGCTAACTACTGTGCTAACACACCACAGTCTGATTATGTGGGGATGGGGAGAGGAAGTGTTCTCCCTCTGACAAATCCCTTAACATGGTGCACCATCAGAGAGTCTCTTCATTACATGTAGTTTTATCAGTATTCACTGACAGCTTTGGGATGCCTCATCATTTTAGTTTTTCATTGAAAAAACAGGAGTTTGCATCAGTTCGGCTCAGTGTTAAGAGATTCTGGAGCAGAGGTAATTGACTGTCTTCTTTTGAGCAGGGTACAGCCAAATTCTTCTGGCAACTCAGCTGTGGTACACACAGTTCTTGAACTTCTTGATGCCTTTTTGCACAAGGGAAGTCCGAAATAGTGTTCTGAAATTCCCTAATTTTTCAAGTGGAGACTGTTAGTTCTCATGTTTATTTGCTTCTGAGGATGGATTTTGGCAGTTGGCAAGTCAGACCAAAGCAGCAAATACACAGAACAAGAAAAACATGATTGTTGAATTGCCTTCACTTCGACTGTTTCTCATTTATATGTGGCAAAACTGGAAGGTTGTTTGTGTGCTATTCGTACGTAATGGGAAAGATCATCATCATCACCATCTTCCCTTGAATATTTGTAGCATGGATCTCTGGGAACATTCAGCTGAAGAGTTGAATGCTGTTGATGCATTCCCAGAGCGAGCTTTCATATGTGGAGCCAGAACCCACCTTGAGCCCGCTTTCCATGACTGTTATGTCTTGGAATTCCATAATACCAACATCTTAAGCTTTTAGAGCTTGTTACTCTCTTTCTGGCTATGTATATTTGTTCTTTTTTTTTTTTCCTTTCCATCTCTGCTGCCTGGATTTGGGATTTTTACTTTTTGATTCCTTGCTGTTGGCTGCCTGTCACTTCTCCTTGTTTTCTTGCCTGTTTTCCCAGGGCATTCTTCCCTGTGCCCACAGTAATGATTTCACTGGGGTGGGAAATGCAGCTAACCCCATATGCTATCTGTTTGAAGCCAAGATCAGAGCAGTTGAATGTGAATTGGTTCCTAGTCCACAAAACCACTAAACTGGAAGGGACCTCCTGATCATTGGATCCCTTCTCCTCATCAGCAGTTAAGTTTTCCTACTGCTTGCTGTCTTATTTCTCTACCTGTGATGTGTGCTAAACACTCTTTTTTGGGGTGACTGGAACATATTTTGAATATTTTGAAGTGGTTCCTAACTCTGGGGTTTTAACCCAGAGTGGAATTTTGCTGTTGCTGTAATGAACAAATCCAAATGCAGATTGGAATTCCTGCATCTTTACCACCTGACAAGCAAAATATATGAGGATTTTGTTTGTTTTCTTGTGGAAAAAGACAAGTGATGCTCATAGACTTATTTAGATATGCATCATTTCTGTACAGGTAGGCATATCTCTGGTAGTATGGAGCTAAACAGTAGACTAAAATGGGATTTAAGGAACACAGCTGGGGCTTCCAGTTGTCTCATATAACACATGCTTGCTGGGCTAAAGCTGACATGTGTATGCTTGCAATTTTGTGGTTGCAGTTTAGACATATCCTCAAAAGCCTGTAGTTTTCATCTTGGAGAATACTTGAAAGCACTCTTTGCTGGAGTGAGTTGTGGTTGACTTTGGCTCCTGCAGCTTGGATGGCTCTTTGTCACATGCAAATGGTATTGGTGGATATTGCCCAAGAAGTGCAAAGACAATTTGAGGTTTTGGGTTTTGTTAGGAACAGTAAAGACAGAAGCATGTACAACTCCATGGCTTACAGGTGATTGATCCTTGGATCGTACAGGACAACCAGGTGATCGGGCCTCTTCAGTCTAAGTTTATGAAGGTCTTGCTTCACTAACCTGAAATCATATGACAAGATGACCCACCTACTGTGGATGTTGTATACACAGACTTTAGTAAAGCCTTTGACATTGTTTCACACTGCATCCTCCTGGAAAACTGCTTGCTTATGGCTTGGACAGATGTGTGCTTTACTTGGTAAAAAACTAATTGATGGCTAGGCTCTGGTAGTGGTGAGGAATGGAGTTAAGTTCAGTGGCTGGCTGGTCACCAGTGGTGTTCCCCAGGGCTCAGTGTTGCGGCTTGTTCTGTTTAACAGCTTTATCAATGATCTGGGTGAGGGATTGAGGGCACCCTCAGTCAAATTGCAGATTACACAAAGCAGTGCAGGAGCATAGATGTGTGTGAGGGCAGGAAGGCTCTTCAGAGAGCCCTGACCAGGCTGGAGCGATGGGCCCAGGGCAATGGGATGAGGTTTAACAAGGCCAAGGGCCAGGTCCTGCCCTTGGGCCACAGCAACCCCAGGCAACACTCCAGGCTGGGGCAAGGGGGCTGGAAAGCTGTCCGCAGGGAAAGGGCGTGGGGGGTTGGTGCCAGCGGCTGAAGATGGGGCAACAGCGTGCCCAGGTGGGCAAGAAGGCCAGTGGCACCTGGCTTGTATCAGCAGTGGTGTGGCAGCAGGCCCAGGGCAGTGGCCGTCCCCTGTGCTGGGCCCTGGTGAGGCCGCAGCTCGAGTGCTGTGTTCAGTGTTGGGCCCCTCACTGCCAGAGGGACACTGAGGGGCCGCAGCGTGTCCAGAGCCGGGCAGCGGAGCTGGGGAAGGGGCTGGAGAACAGGTCTTATGAGGAATGGCTCAGGGAACTGGGATTATTTAGCCTGGAGAAGAGGAACCTAAGGGGAGACCTTCTTGCTCTTGACAGCTCTCTGACAGGAGGTTGTGGCTGGAGGCGGGGTAAGGTTGCTCTCTCCAAGCAAGCAACAGAGCAAGAGGAAGTGGCCTCAGGTTGCACCAGAGGAAGTTTAGACTAGAGGTGAGGAACAATTTATTCCTCAAAAGGTTTGTCCAGTGCTGTCCCAGGCTGCCCGGGGAGGTGGTGGAGTCCCCATCCTTGGAGAGATTCCCGAAGTCATGTAGCTATGACTCACTGACATAGTTGCAGTGGCAGTGCTGGGTAACAGTGGGACTCTATGATCTTAAAATGACTGTTCCAACCTCAACAATTTTGTGATCACCCGGGTGTCGGAAGCCTTGAGCTCTGATCGACCAGGTAAATTGATATTATGCAGCAATTGCAGCTCCAGGTTTGAACCGCAAATTGAAATCAGTTTTGTGACATCATTGCTGTTAGTTAACTGTTACCAGCAAAAACTCATCTGTCAGAAATGGATTTGAAAGGACATTTGGTAGCTTCTACTTTGACTTTCTGAACATTCCCTATACGACTACAGCAATTTTAAAGCAAGTTCCAATGTTGATGTTTCTTTTAAATTTAGCGTTTGCTGAGGAAGTTTGGGACACGCCGAGTCTTTGGTGCAAGAAGTGCATACGTGTGCTCTGCTCCCTCTGCCCCTGCTGACTCGTGGGGAGCGGATGTTGTTTTTCTCAGTGCTATGTTGACATGACCAATAACACTACAAAGTGACTTACCCTTTGATAAAATCAAGTGAAATACTGAAAATTGAGACTCCTAAATCAAGCGAATGAGTCTTATGTTTATTAGAGCAGGTGAGGGAGAAGGGAATCTTAAAACTCCAAACCAATAGATATTCTGTAGCCAGTAATGGATGTAAAGGAGATTTTTTTTTTTTTTTGAGGCACCTGTTTCAGTCATTCTCAGAATTTCTGCCCTTACAGTCAGTTTTTTGAAACGGTTGGGATCTGGTTCCCTGGAGTTGGAGATGTGTGTTTTCCTTGCCTATCCCCTCCCCCCACTCGTGAATTTTGGTGCATTAAAAACATGTCTCACTTTTCTAATGCAAATGGCTGCCTGAGAGTGGTATCAGAACGTGGGGTTAACCCGTGAATGTTAAGAAAGCATGTCAAGTTTCTTGTAATGCTAATAACATTGCCCACTGCACAAGTATCATTTTTGTTTCCTTTTTTTATGTATAGTTTCCAGATGGTTAGCCTTTTATCTATCTTAATGGAATGCTTTTTTGTGATTCAAAATACTTTCCGATATGTTATCTGACTTTCTTCCTGGGGATAGTGGTAGTGCAGGTAGCCTGAGGTTTGTCGTGTCCTGTGTCCCCCCCCCCAGTGTTTTGATTTGGTAAGAACAGTTGCTGTGCCGAAGTGTGTGTTCTGATATCTGAGACTGTAAGATGAGCTTTCTTACTGTTTCGTGTTAGCCTTTCTGCACGATGTGAAAGGATTATGGAGCAGTGTAGTCAGCTCAAATCTATGCCAGCGTATTGGTTACCTATGAGTTCATTTGAAAGTGCATGATATTTTTTTGAAAGCTAAAATGTCACAGAGTATGAAATAAATTGTTCTATGTGTATGTTGCCTTCCTTAAGGAACACTTCCCTACAAGCCTAGTACTTTCTAACTTAAGTCAAATAGCTTAATGTGGCTGCTTAATGTGGAAATCAGCTCCTCTGCCTATACAAAGGCAGTAGAATCAAAATGATCCGTGTCCTCCATTATGTTGTCCTATCAACACATCTCAGTTTTCAACACGAAGATAAGGCTTTTTCCCCCAGCCTGCATGTACCCCACCTTCTGGGTCCAGATTTGAATGTGATGGAATGAAGCACGTCACTGAATGTGGGAAAGACTTCTTTATCTTTTCCACCCTCGATTAAATGCCTCCGCATCATATGTAATGCCGGAGTGCAGCGGCGTGAGATTTGTACACGTCTTTTAGTGTTTCTATTACGGGCACGAGGAAGTAATTATACTGCAGGTCTGCTCTGTGTAGGCACTTAGTGGGAAGTGATGTGTTCTGGATTGTGTTGGTGTTGAGAGGAGTATATGCTGTGGAGTACTGCTAACATGCAGATGATGCCTCAAAAAACTTGGCACGAAAGCAAAGCTTGTGACAAGATGAGCTGCCAAACAAGTGGGGAGCCTTGGAGTTGAGAGAAGGTCCTAAATATATAGAGCAATGATGTGAACCTCTTTGTAAGGGATCTATAAAGTCGAAACAAAGCAGTTCTTAATTTGCCATTGGGAGCCTTTGTGTCTGCAGGGAAACTTGTAAGGATCTACAAATAAAATAGGCCAGAAACCTTTGATCTAAATGGAGTAGAAACATCAAGGCTGTGATAGGTGACCAGCAGGTGGCCAGAAAATGGTACAGTATGATCCTGTGTGTTCCTCATTTAGAGGTAATCTGCTGCCCAGAGATAACATGCGATACAGGAACTACTTTGACTCCCAGAAATGCGTTGTACATCTAATTATACATGTCAGTGAACAGGTTAACAACGTTCTCAGATTATTAATACCGATAGCAGTTCCATAGCAAATGGGAATTAAAAAAACCCAACCCGTGCAGTGTTTAGGTAAGATATTTCTTTCCTTAGGCATCTCTCCTGGGAAGACCTTGGTACTTGTGAATGAATCTGCCGCCTACCTTGTGTACCTTCATTTTAATGTGGGGATTGAGGAGGAGCCAGGGATTGGAAAACCAGCCAGAGATGGATGCCTTGGAAGGCTGCCAGTAATTACTGTGGCGTCTGACAATTAGCTGTTGTTAAACCTTTCCTTGCAAGTTCTCAACCCTGCTTCAGGAAACAAAACCAAGGACCTGGAGAAAGGCGAGAGCTGTCCTAGTTGTAATCATCTTGTTAAAATAAGAACCACCCAGCACCTTCTTTTGTTGATCTTACTAAAAGCAGAACATAGAGTTGATTTTGATGTGGTTCCTTTCTAGCAAAGCAGGCAGGATTTGATGGACCCAGCAGCTCTGTGGTTTTTTTTCTGTTGGGCTCTGCTGTAGTCTGCAAAGTTCTTATGCCTCTTACCTATGAAACAGGTTTGAGGCTACCTTTCTGCATGGGGAAAGCTATAAATTGGTAACATTTGCTAAGTGTTATTGCCGATGTTAATCTGAGTTCTTAACAAAAAATAAGATTTAATGAAAATAAGAATTAAAAAATAAAGAATAAAAAGAAATCTTACAATTGGTTTCTTGCATTTATCTCCAGCATCTTTGGACTTTCTTTTTGCTTTGTGGCAATGATGAATAGCAGCAGGCCTTTTGCCAGTGTCTCAATGGTGGTGTTAGTTAAGACTATAAGGTGTAGTGGTTGGGATTGAGCTGGAACTGGCAGATATCTCAAGACTACTTTGCAGAAGCTAATTTGCCCCCAACCCCTTGGAATGGGACCTGTTCTTTCTCTGGAAATTACTTTTACATGACCATGACAATGACTATTTTGATTAGAAAGGCCAAGCAATAGAGTTATTTCTTCCTTGTGGGGGAAGATGTTTTTGCATCAATTGAACGTCTGTCTTCCAGAGCTTGCTATTTGGACAACATTTCTCAGGCAGCAAGGCCCAGAGCATCTTCCAGAGTAGTTCATACAAGTACGACCCAGGCTTTGCACCGACTTGTGTCTATGTATAATTCCATTGACTTGGAAGGAGTGACATGTAATCTTTAGACAGATCTCAAGTCTATTTTAATATGCATCTCTGATCTATAATACATGCGCAGACAAGGCGATCCTTTTGGTTACTGCTGAAAGCAGCTATATCTGGGACACAAAGTGGCAGCTGTTTGACAAATGTAATAGAGTAGGTATTATAAAAAGAACCATAGTGTATTTCCTTTTCTTAAAACTGCAAAAACAGAGCAAAAGCAGCATTGTGAATGTGTCCTGTGAGCTTAAGACTGCTTTGTAGGGGTGTTTTGCTTGGACTCTTTGCTGTCCCTATTCTTAGCCTGCTTACCAAAAGCTGTTGTGTGTATTGAGGGGATGCTGTGTTAACTCATACTGTGTACAGACTATTTGTATGTGTCTTTAGGAAACTGAGGTTAATGTTTCTGTAGATTCTCAGCCTGTCACTAAGCTTCTGTGATGTAGGGCAGTATTGCCCAGTACTTGTTGGTGCTGACCTTTGGATTCGAGATTTGTGACTTGGTTGAAGTGATTCCATAGTTTGCTGCTTGGAAGGGGAGGCATGCCATTTGTATGATGCTTCAGTGAGGTGACTCAGTTTGATAATATGACAGCAAAGTGGTTGTGGGTTTCCTGGGGCAAGATGAGGTGTTCCCTTTGTAGCAGGATTGGTGAGGAGGTTGCTAGGCACTCTTCTTTTCTTACTGTTTACTGTCTTAATGATCCTGCATTTGGATATACTTGTCTTGAGCCCAACCTGGCTCTTCCAAGATGTGAGATATGAGCATTGGCTGTGCCCGAGAAGAGAGACCCACTCACTTCTCAGGGGCAGGGAGTGTGTCTGTATACTTACGTTTTTACTAAGCTCTGGCACTCTGGATTTTACCGCCTTGAGGCTGTGAGGGAGAGATTCCTGGTAGGAGCTACTGTGTTTGTGTTACTCAGAAGGCAAAGAGAGAGGCGGAGGAGTGAGGAGTTAGGCTTGCTGATCTTTTGCTGCTGCTTGGCCCCTTCCACTGGCAGCAGCAGGAGTGGCTGAGCATTGCAGATGGAAAATAGGTAGTGGGACAGACAGAGCTGCTGTGCCACATCAGAGGTCTGCCTCCAGCACTCTTTTGTCTTTATTGTACATCTAGAGTCTGCCCAGGACCAATGAGGGTAATTTAATGAGGAGGGGGTCCTTGTTATAAATGAATGTGCTGAATGGACAAGAACAGCTTGCTGTTGTATATGACTATGAAGGTCACCAGGCTTGGATGCTCATTTTTCAGTTCCTGCCTGCTGCTGGGTGAAACCAAGGTTTGTGCTGACACACGCAGTTCCTGGTAATGGGCACTGGAGTTGCACTGAAAGAAGAAAATGCCCCATTTTGAAAGATGCTTGGTAGTGAAACAAGTGCAAAGACATGTAGTATCAGTACAAATATTTTCAGGCTTTGTGCTGCATTTTTATCTGTTTCTTATTCTGAGGTGATTTTACTATGACTTCTGTTATGAGAAGTGAAATTAACGATCTCCCATATTTGCCGTAAATGGGAAGGAATGTCTTCATTCTGGTCCAAGTTTAACTGCAGATGAGACCTGTTTTGGGAGCTGTGTTATGCAAAAGCAGAGGGAGAGGAAGAGGAAACAAACAGTTGTGAAGCCTACTCATTTTGAAATGCAGTTTTAATGGTTCCCTGGTATTCATATAATTATTTAACCAGCTATGTGATCCTTGGCATTATTACTCTTTCCAAGTAATAACTAGAGCAGTAAAGATATCTTGTTAAATGGAAAAAAAGAATTGGCATATGTTGTTTTCAGTATTGCATTTTAGTAATTGTTTGCAATGACCTTTTGAAATCTCAGAGAGAAAATTTGTTTGCTTGACATTCTTCCAGATCAGCTCCTGGCTATCTCGATACAGAGCAGAATTGAGCTGTTTTGGTTTTTTTAATTACATTCTGACAGCAAAACCTATTCTTCTGTGTGCATTCCAGTTCTGGCTTCTTGAAAGGTTAAGCTGTCTTTAACAGGACTTCCACAGATGTAGTTGTCTGAAACTTGGGGGAGTGGTGGTGTTTGGTTTTTGTTGTTTGGCTTTTTTTAAACCAAGAATTGCTTGTCCTTGGTGTTATTTCAAGATAATGATTTATTTATTAATCTAAGGAGAAAATTCTCACTGTATTTTTCAATGCCTAGAGGTGTGATGATGGAACAACTGTGATTTGTTGGATTTTGTTTGGGATTTCAGTCTGGGGTTGGTAGTGGGTTATTTTGGGGGGTTTTGTTTAGTTTTTTTTTAGCTTAAGAGGGTGTAATGTGATTAGATTATGGAATCTTACCAGGTTTAGAAACAAAAATAATACTGTAAAATTATTTTTTATAAAGTTTTAGCAGAAGCCTTGTGAAATCTTGTTCCTCAATGTTCCTGGATTGTGGTCACTGCTTGTGCGTCTTCATGAAACTTGCTTTTCTTAGGGGTGAGACCAATATTTTCTCCTTTTAGGCTTTTGAAATGTCTCTTCCAGCCTTCCTCTTTCAACTCCTGAGACAGAAGCGTTGGAAAGCCAGATTGTCTGAAAGCTCTTAAATCAACTCATCATTTAAGAATGAGTTCTCGCATGAGAGCCCATTGCACTTGGTGTTTTCTGAGTCTGTGTTTGAGAGGCTGTGAGAGGCTGGTCCTTCACATGTGCCAAAGAAAGCTCTGTGAAACAAGCATCAAAGAGCAGGTGCTGCAAAATTGGGGTTCTGCCAAGTCTTGAGAAACAAAATTGCAGTGATGGAGATCTGTATCTCTCGAGGGAAAATAAGACTCCAAAATGAGTTTCCAAGCTGGAACAAGAGAACAGATACCGAAAAGATCTCCAGTAGCTCAGTTTGTGGTGGGTCCTTCCCGGCCTCTCAGTCTGATCTGTTAAGGCAGTGTGATGTCTATAAGGACTGAATGCTGGAGTTATTTGCATAGATGATGGAAATGAGTTGAAGAAAATCAAATGGGACCCAACCATGTGTCTCCTTAGATCAGCACTGAGCTGGAGCAGGATAAGCAGAAAAACCTCAGTGATTTCAGCTCCCTAATCAGGCTGGCTTTCCACACATCATAACTTGAAAAAGCGGGCTTTTCATTCTTGAATCTGAATAGTCAGACCTGAGGGGGCTCTATATTTCCTGCTAAATTCCAGATAAGATCTTCTGCTGTTTGGACTTGCAAAGCAGTTTAGGTGTGTGCTTCCCTGCTCGAGGGGCTCCTGAAAAAATTTGATCCACCCTTTCATTTTATTGAGCCTGTTAGGAATTAATGATGTACCTCAAGCTGTGAACATGAGAATGGTTTAGCTTTTAAAAAAAAAAAAAGATCCCTTGCAAACAGATGACGTAATGCCCAAACTCCCTGTTTAAACAGTAGCTAATTTGCCAGGGGATAAACCAGAGTTAAACCTGTCAGGCTTTCTAATTCTCAGATTCAGCAGGGCTTTGTTCTTCGTGCTTTCAAATGCAGAAGACGTATTTGTGTGTCCACTGCTGTCGGTGTGATTTCCTTCAGCTTCTGTAGCTGAAGTAAGTTTGTCCAGGGGTGAGAGAAAATGTTGCTATAAACCTTTTGTTGCCAAAAACTTTAATATGTATCTTTTTTAAGTTTTACTCAGCAACTGAATTAAACACCCAAAACAATTTCTTCAGTGAGCTGCAGCACTAACAAACAATATTTCTTCTGAATTTGGATCTTGTGTCTTTGTAGGCACCTTCCTTTTTGCCAAGCAAGATTAGCTCCCTGCAGGGTCCCAGAGACACTGCTGGGTGGGAGGCTCCATGCTCTGCAGCTGATTTGGGACTGTTTACTTGATGTTTGGACTCTTCTCTCCCAGTCATTTATGTACAAAACAAGGGATGTTTAGTTTTTATGCACATAGCTTTGTTTTTATGAGCAGATTTCTCTGCACATGGCAGCTCTGACCCATGTAATTTTTTGTATCTACTGACAGGAGGGGACTTCTGTGGTTGGTTGTGTAAGAGGAAGGTTTGTATCAACACTTGCCCCTGCTGCTCCCCATCTGGAATGGTCTGTTTATTGGGATTTTACTTTAACCTACTCCTTTAATCTTCAATTTTTGCACTATTTCCCAGGGCTCATGTAAGCAAAGAACTTTGCCAGCTAGCAAGAGGAACTAGCACATGCAAACAGGTTAGATCCGGAAACTTTAGTATCTGCCTATGATGATGAAGGAGGTGAGGCTACCATGAGAAACTAAAGCAGCAGTTAAAGAAATTGCTTCTATCTCCTCTAGCTTTTTATTTTGAAAGCAAAAAAAAATATCGCTCTTCTAATCTGAAGCAACTTTGCATTAAAAGCTGACACAACCTCGTGTGAAACCTAATGACACTTTGCAATGTCATTAACCAACTTGGCATGCTGGGTGGTTTCAGCAGTTTTTCTTCCTCTAAACAATGCTGGCAGAAAACTCTTGAGTGTGAGTTGCGCTGACGCTGCGCCTGGTCTGGAGCTGTTGCTCTGGAAAACAGTCACTTTGGGAGAGATCACATCTGTGAAGAGTCGCTGCTGACTCACAGCATCAATATCTGCTGGGATGTGCTTGTTTTAAACAACTGGATTTCAGAAGCTTAAAAAATTGCAAAAGGGGGTGGGAAGCTAAGAGACTGTCCTGCAAATCATGGTTTCTTTTTTTTTTTTCCCATGATTTTTGTTGAAAAATAAGAGTAAGAGTAGTGGGCTGGTCACAATTTATTGTGGAGTTGTGCTTAAATCTGTTCCATTTATTAGTATTTTATTCCTCACTCTGCCTGCCGACTTGACTGCCTCCTCTTTGGCATTATTTTCACATAAATCCTTTTCCTCAGAATTTCCCTGTTCTCTCTGCCAGCTGTGGAGCAGCTGTGAAGATACCAGAAAACATTAACTGCTCCTAAGAACTGCTCAGAAGTGCGTGGTTTTGCGATGGAGACTGGATTTAACTGGAGCTTCTTGTATGGGCTGCATTGCCCTATAGCTAGCGGTGATGGGGATGTGTTGAGAAACTGGTGCAGACAACAGGCCTTTTGTTTGATTGCCTTAGCAACCCTGCCTCTCTGAAAGATGAGATGTTCTTGCTCCCAGTAGTGTTGTTTGCAGGAAGGCTGGTTGTTTCTCATGAAGCAGTCCTGGTTTGAAGGACTGATCTTGGGAGACACTGGTCTTTCTATTCCCTTAACTCCCCTTTTTTTTTTGACAACAGGAGGCCTCCAGCAGAAAGAAGTCTGCAGTAATCTAGTGGTAACTGTTTGTCCCTCAAATCCCAAACAGCATGCCCTGCTATCTCATCCTGTGCTACATCTGCCCCCGTGGGCATAACGTGCTGAATTTAAATAAATTGTAGTCTTTGCTTAATATCTGTCTAAAATGGGCTTAGTCTGTGGTGTGAGCTGACTAAGCTGAAATTAATGGTGCAATTCTAGCTCATTTAACACATCTGTATAGACACTTCCATTGCAGATGGTAGAGGAAATGAAGATCTTACCTTGACTTCATCTCAAGAGGAAGAGAGAGAAGCCTCCGGCTTATGCTGCAACTAAGGAAAGACTTGGCAGAGACATGGGGGGAGAATGTTTGTAAAGATGTTATTTGAGGGTGATAAAAACTATTCTTAATAAGTGAGGTCATAAGACAAAATTGAGGAGTTGATGTTAATTGAGTACTATTACAGATGTCTTGAAATGATCTCCTGTGTTCTGGTCCATTGCCATACCCCTGGGATAATTCTTCTTAATCTCTTGAAAATGAGATCTGAAAAAAATGAGACAATCTGGCTGAGGTTTTGGCATACATCAGCAGAGACAGTGCTGGTATCTGCTGGCTACACATATTTGTTCTGTGGATGCTTTACTCTTCGCAGAGATAGGGTATCTAGAAAGAGGCTGTGGCCTCTCTTTTCTTTGAGTTGAGGAGATAAGGACAACTTAGTGTGCTTTCTGAAATGCTACTCAAAGTAATGGAGATACAAAGTGATGCTTGAAGTCATATGAGTCATCCAAATGAGCTGATGACAGAACTGGAGCTAAAACACGCAACTTCTGTCATGTTTCAGAGCTACTGTACAGCCTGTCCTTCAAACTTTTTGTGAGCTTGTAGTTTTTTGAGGTTGAGAGATGTGTTGCTGATATAAATTAATCTTGGGATTCAAAACAGTAATGATGCAGCCTCAGGACCAGTCCTGCTTGAATGACTGCAGGGATTTCACTGCTGGTACTTTGGATCTGGTGGAAGCTTATGTACGTGGTGGGCTCATTAGTTTGTTTTTTTTTTAAAATATACTGGTTTTTTTTCCTCTTCACCTCCCTCCTCTTTAACTCCAGCTTTTTACTGCAGTTTTGATGTAGTCAGAAAGATCTACATTGTAGCTTTCAGCTTTGTTGGGAGCTTTATGCCTACAATTAATTGGATCCTAGCTGATCTTCAGTAAGTAGCCCAGAGAGCAAAGGTAATGCAGCAAATTCAATATATGCTAAAATATTTATTGTATTACTGAAAAGGTCATTGCTGGCAATGAAGACTCAGTATGACATAGTCCTGAATCTTTCCAAAGCTGGTATCTGTCACCACTCTCTTTTGAGAGCAGTCTCTTAAAGTACCCGGAATAACTTACCCTTGGCACATGCTGTTCTACTGCATCTGTATTTCACTTTTCTGTGTGTATTTCCACAGGCAGACATGAAGGGTAGAGCAGAAAAGGAGCCTTAATTTAACCTTGTACATTTTTTTTCTTGATTTAAGTAATTTGCAGAGTTGTGTAATAAAATCTGTGATCTTATTTCTATTAAGATTATAGTAATCTAGAATTGTTATTAATGCTAAAGGGCACTTTCGCTCCTACGTGTGTAGGAGTGAATTACACGTTGCATAACATGATTTAGAAAGATAGCAATACAAAAGGCATCTCAGCAATGTGGTGGGCTGTGTTTTGCCTTCCCTGAATCACAAAATGAAGTATCATTTGGCAAATGGATTTGAGACTGTGAGGTACCTCTGAAGCCATTTTCACAGGTGCATGAATAGTGATGCATAACTGTTCCCAGTTCTAACTGAATGGCCCTGAATGTAGGATATATGACTGACCTATTTGCTGGTAGTTCTAGCATCTGGGCCAGGGTTAGTTGTTTAGCCAGCTCATACCAAATTCCTTCTTATAACGGCATGTCTTTAAGCAACACTTAGATGATTAGATGTGAAGAGCATTTTGGAGTCTGACCTTGTAAATACAGCTTGTTAATTGAAACTATGCTTGCTGTCAAGGCTGCCTTTTTAAGTTCTGCTGTCTATCCTAACGATATTCCAGTCTCTCTGGCTTCTCATTGACTACAGACGAAGCGCTGAGTGCAGCCTGCTTCTGATCCTGACATTGTTAGACAGGGACAGCAGGTTGTCTGCCAAGCAGTGGCTGCTGGCATGCACATTTGTCACCTGTGGCCACTCCTCTTGCTGTGATGGGCTCTTTCCTCATAGTACCAAGAGCTTTGCTAATTGGAAGTGAGCACTGAAGGGGCTGCGTTTATGGTTCCATGTCACGAGTAAGCTTTTTGCCTGAGTGTGCATTTCAGGCAGCTGCATGAGGTTCAACAGCTTTGTCTGTCATGATCAGACAGATCTCTAGATAATCTAGCAAATCCCTTGATTGTGAGGGTGAAAAATAATATGCTTTGATTTACAGATGTTGCTGCACAAAAGTGCTTCTGTGAATTCTCTGAATGGTGTGTATTTGGCATCCTCAGTTTCTGAGTACGTCCATTTTCTGAACATACCCTGAATTTCTGCAAACTTTTCTGGACAGAGTATGCAGTTGCTTGCACTTATAACATGGGCAGTTGTTTTACAGATGAGCAGATTATTAACATTTTTTTAATTTTAATAATTTTAAGCCAAGTTGAGGGATTATGTTGGGTCAAGAGTCCTTGAAGTTTATGGTAATAAACCAAGGATGACAGAGGCTGTTGCTTTATGTCTGATTTTACAGGCAAGGTTGAAAAAAGGGAGGGGATGAAGCACATGTTAAATTAAATCCTCCAAACACCTTTTCCTTCTCTCCCTTAGGGATTTGTTGACAAACTCAAAACCGTTTTCCAGTGCATGTGGCTCTGTGAGCAGGGGAAGAAGGAAAGGGATGCAGCAAACGGGTGTATCACATCTATAGCTGGGGATGGCTGTGTTGGTAGGAGTGTACAGCAGCAGGAGTGGTGCAGGTGTTTTTGAAGGGTGTTGAAGTATTTTTCTTCTTCTGGGCTCATAAGCTTGTTTGGTTCTAGATTGACTGACAGATATGCAGAATATTAGGAAATGTTTTCACAACCCCTTGACATTGTGGTAAGCTGGAAAGAAAGAGGACCTGTGGTCTCTTTCCTGACTGTGTGGTGGACTGTATTGGGAAGTGATTAGATTGAATCTAAGCTTTCTGCTTGTTTGCAAGGTTAGTCCTAACCTCAGTTTGCTGTGAAGCCTCACCATGCTTTCTCTGTGACAAGGAAGAGGAGAGATAATGGGAGGGAAGAAATAATCTGGTTTTGTTTTGAAGAACTATCACTTTTATGGTATTAGAGCTGCTTTGCTATTTAAGGTGAGGGCAGTGACTAAGGGGAAGATAATTAGGTTGGGACTCTTGTACAGATGCAGTTCTCTAAAAAGTTTGGTTTGGTTTTCTGTCTTCTCTCTCTGCCTTGTGTTCTCAGAGGCCTACTTTGTAGTACACAGGAAAAAAAACCAAACCAAACCTGCAGCACAGTTCATCTTGTCTTTAACCAATCAAGGTGTAAGTGCCCAGAAGTGCCTGTTTCTTTTGCTAACTATTATAGAGAGAGTCAAGCCAGCTCATTTAGGTGTGATGGCAATCAGTCGTAGCTACTTGGGACACCTTATTGAATTAGAAGTGGCTGACTAAAGGCTAAACCTTGGGTGCTGGGTAGTTTTGGAGGCTGTACAAGATCCTTGTAGTTACAACTTCCTCCTCTTCAGAAGAAGAGCTGATGTGGTCACTGGATCTGATGAGACCATGTGGTGGCGGGGCCGAGGTTTGAAGCATGTTTCTGGCTGTTTCAGTGATTCATTGTGTTTAAATATCAATGAAGAAAGTTAAAGGGCTTTATTTCACTCTCCTAACCCTGGAAGGACTGGACAGTTTGTCAGTTGTGATGCATCCGCAAGGGAAAAGTTGAGCAGGATGGGGTGATGTCCTGGTAGCAAGCTTGAAAGATAAAAGATAGTGCAAAACATCTTTTCCCAGTGATTTTTGTATCTCTGATCAGATGTGTATTGGTGGAGGAAATCACACTGAAAGTGACCACAGAGCTTTTTGTTTTAACTCTCCAACTTGAGCGTAGATAATACAAAGCAAACCCTCCAAGCCTGTGAAGGGGGTTTTGTGAAGGACTAAAGCTTATTGTCAGCTGTGTGTTCAGACCCTTGGGAAATTGTGACCATTGTCTGGGCTATTATTGCTTAATAAAAGCTTTGCATTTCCTCATTCAGGGTCTTGAAAGTCTGATTCTGTCCTTTTAAAAATAACTCAGCTTGAGCCACAATTGAGAGCTTTCACAGAGAAATTTCTTCAACCGTTTAAAACAAAGTGAAGGGAGGGAAAAAGCTCGCTTTAAAGTGCTTTTACTTGTCCATAAAGAGCGAGTGTGTCTGAGCAGTGCTTCCGCTATCTGGAGGAAGCACAGTGGGGTGAGAGCCTGGTTCTGCTCCTGCATGAGACTGGTTTGCTTACAGCCTTCAAGAATTTTGAGTCCAACACTACACCAGCTGGGAAACCAGGGGTAGTACTGGGCAGGACACACAGAGTGTCTCCCCTTGGAATAGAAGGGACAGTGTACATCTTGCAGATGAGTATCTCTTGGCAGGTGGGTAGAGTGGCTCATGGGATTGATGCGTTTTGTGCTTAATGCAAAAGGCAGGAAAGTTTTTCTTTCTGCTTGTAACAGAGGCCACTCTAGAAAAGGTAACTTCAGGCAAACTAACGTGGGCACGTGCTGAAGGATACACAGCATTTGGCACACTGGCTGCTGGTCACTACTGCAGGACAGAAACGGAGCCAGCACTTAAAGTGGAGCCTGCATGCATTGCCTCATTGCTGATGGTGTGCCGGGCAGAGGAGTTTTGTTTTTTTGGGTTTTTTTTTTTTTTTTTGAGCCAGACAGTCCTGGGGTGGGGAAGAGGGATAGAGAGCTCTGTAATATGGGCTCTGCGGTGGGCATAAGCTCTGAAGTTGGCTTATCTGTACTTTTTCCTCTTCCTGACTTCTGCTGTGAGGTTGTAGCCCTGCACAGAAGCCCCTGAACTATTTTTTGCAAATCCAATTTTGAAGGCTTGTTTTTTTCCATCTCTTTGTTCTTGGATTTGTTTTCCTTCTTGTGTGGAAATAATTATATTGCTTGTTTCTTATGTTCTGGCTTTGATTATGAGGAGGAAAGTATTGAGGCTTTTTGTATTGTGGTGTTTTGATTTTTTTTTTTCCCTTCTGCAGCAAGCAATGTGGTTTCTGCTGTTAAAATATTCTGGACAGCAGTTACTGCCCACGTAGAGCACAGAAATGTGTGTTTAGTGGTTGCAAGGCATGCTTGCTCTGGGTGTGCCTTATTTTGTTCAGTGCAAGTGTCCATGCATATGATTAAACATAGTTTATAATTGCCATTAAGCTAGGGAAATATCATTTACATGAGTAATTTGTACTTTATGCAGGACAGAATTATATATGTTAACTCTTGATTTTGAAATAAGTTTTTTCTCTTGGAGCTGCATGTTTCTGGCGGGAGAGAGGCCACAGCATGAGAAGGGAGCTGCCTGGATTACAGCAGTGCTGTGGAGGATACTTGGTATTGAAGAGGCTGATGGCTAGGATATCAGCTCAGTTTTACCACTGAGGAAATTAATTTAGGGCAGAATATGCCACTTCTGGGCCACTGGAAGATGAATACAGCATGACTTGCCTTTTCACTGCGTTGAACAGCTTACAAACTCTTCAAACTCTGAGTGATGAGCACTGGAGAAATACCTGAACTGCACGGTGTGGTGAGATCTTAGTACACAAGAGTGGTGAAAAAGCCAGTGTCAGTGTCTTCCCAGGCTATGTTCCAGGCAGCACTGAAATGCCTTAGATACAGTACACTGTGAAGTTTGTTGGAGCTTTTGCATGCAGGCAACACTGAGAGCAGCTTCTTTTCCTTAGAAAGAAGGGTAGAAAGGTTTTGTGAGTGCATGTGTGTGTTCATTAGGAGCAAACAGGAGTTGCGTGTCTTCCCTTTTACTGTCTTCTGGAGTATCTGCTATACACACAGGCACACGCAATGCAAGAGAAGGGGGACAAGACACAGCCCTGCAGTGAATAAATCCTGTCACTCCTTAGTGTGGATTGGTATCGCTTGACATTTTCTAGGTCATGTGTGCCATTAAAACGATTTCCTTGCCTGTGTTTGGAGAATCTGCTGTTCCTATTTTTGTTCATATCCATGTGACTGATCCAGGGCCATATGTTAGGAATATAACTGCATTTTCTATTTTTTTTTTCTTTTAACTGTTGGCATCTAAATATATCTAATAAAAATGCAGACTGGAGCTCTTTAATGAGGCAATAAGTCATTCCTGCCTCTCTTCTTTTTAAGACAAAACCACCTCACACACTGGCTTCTTTTTGTGTGGACTTCTGCTTTGCATTTCTACACATTCATCATAGCATGAAGCCTCTCACAAAAGGCAGTAAGAAAAGGCTGCTGAACAGACCGTTTTGGTGTGCATAAACCTGAAGCCTTCTAAAGGGAAAACTCTCAGCCTTAAGCAGGGGAAGCCACAGGCTGTGAGTGTATGTGATGATAGAAAATGTTTTGGGGAAAAAGAAAAAAAAAACCAGAAATAACAGTGCTGAGTAAGTTTAGTGTGGTCTTGAAATATACAGCTGAGAACAGGAGCCATTAGGAAGCAGTTTGCAAGGGGAAGTATTTCCAAGTTTGTCCCCTCCTTTTGCAATGTTTTCAAAATTCAAGTGTTTGTTGGAAGTTTCCGCCATCCAAAGGAGAATCTTTCTGTTCCTAGCACCTTACTTCTTGGTTGTATGCAGCAGCATAGAGTGACAGCTGGAGTGTGTATGGATGGTTTTTAAACCTTTGGTTCTGGGAGGAAATAACTGCTACAGGAACAGCTCTGGTTTGTGAGCACATTGCTGTGCATGCTGCTGCAACAAATGTACCGTGGTTGTGGTTTGACAGCTGAAGTCAGAATAGGACTGCTAAATCAGATTAGGCTTGCACATTGGTGGCTGGGTGTGAAATCCCAGGTGGCTGAGTGGCCCTTTCACTGGCACACCACTGTGCGGGTGCACAGCATATTTTCTGGAGCAGCAGGGTCACCTCCCTGAGTTGCTGTGCCTGAGCACTCGTTTTTCATCCCACTTCTGCCAAGACATTTGTTTGTGGGCTTGGACTGGCAACTGCCTTGCTGAAATGTCTGCACTGGGGAAGAGAAAAGATACACTTGTTTTTAAAGGGCTTCTGCCTTTTTGTACCACCAACAGGTTGATCCTGGTTGTGGTCAGTGTGATGACAAGCTTGAATTTAGGGCCCCAGTCTTCTTTTGCTAGAGGAGATTTACCCTGTGGCTTTATAGAAGAAGAGGAGGAGAGGGGAATCATAGCAATAGGTATGATTGAGGATTGAAAGCCAGTGGTTTGGTGTATAAAACAACAGATCTGTGAGTAAGTGTTTAACCATGAAGTGTGTCAGAACACCTGAAAATGAAGTTGATGAGCTCTCTTAAATGTGGACCACGTGAAAAGTTTCTCAGAGAAGGCAGTCAAAGTTGCGGTTTTTAATTTAATGACCTCTAATGGAAACGCAAACAACTATTCAGATTTAGCAGGACCTTGCATAATAAAGAGGTGCTTGATTTACAGGCTGCACATTCATTCATAGACATTGAGGCACAATGATAAATTATTTAATTATAGCTGTCCAAAGCAGCAAGCCAGGTTCCTGCTGGGCTCCCTTTTCTCTCTGGCTTCTCAGCTTTGCATGGTCTCTCTCACAAAATCCAGCCATTTGCAGAAATGGTCTCCCGGTTATTAATGTTAATTAAGCAAGGTTCTGCTCTATGAAGTAATACGAGCTTTCAAAACATACAAAGTGCTAAGTGCTTCACCCGTGTAACGAGCATGTATATAGCTGTATTGTTAATTAGCTGCATCCCTCTGAGGATGTGTGCCCCTCTGAGGAATGGCACTTCTGGTGTTTAGCTGCTTGTGGTAGTTAGAGCAAGTCCCCTCTGAGACTCACTTGCAGACTTGTGCCATAGTCAGGTTGTCAGGTTTTTGGCCTTTGTTTTAATCATTAGATTCTCCTCTGTGCATTCTACTTACTAAACAGTGCAATTTCTAATATTAAGTGATTTTTGGAATTGCCATCAGTACATTGTTTTAATTAGTGCCAACGAAGTACCTGACTTGATATATGCTCCACATAGGGGTCAGGATTTAAGTGTTCTTCAAAAAAGCTTTTATGCTACAAGAATGATGCTCCTTTTGCTGATGACTCTGCCTCTTGATTACCCACCTATGATAACACCTTCTTCCTCTGACTTAAACAACTTTATCCAAGGACAGATTTTCCCTGAAAATGTGTAAGCACTATTTTTTCTGCCAAGTCCAATTGGGGATTTATTATGGCCCCAATTTAATATCTTCAGTGGTGGGATGGTCTTGCTTTGGGTGAAACATCTGAGAGATATCTTCTTTCTATAGAACCTTCCCTTCCTTGTTTTAACACAGAGGGCAATACAACAAAAGAACATGGTGCTCTTTTGCTGTATAGGTAAATAATACAACTGTAAATAAGAACCAAATTATACTTTATATATTCAAGAAGAAAAAGCAACGTGAGATCAGCAGGTCTTTCCAGAAGAGGAGAATTGTTCTCAAACATGTATGCTTTGGCATTAGTTTCACATTTTCAGTATCATCCAGAAAACTTTTGGGTTTGCTGTTTGATTATAATTTGCATTTAGATTGGCTGCCTGAAGGGGAGTCACTTACAAGGGGAAATGGGGCTATATGGCTCCAGTCTCTTGCAGATCTGGCTGACAGTAATAGCATTTACATAAAAACCATTAGCTCTGTTATTGCTAAACATGAAAAGCATCCATTTCATTTAATTTTCTGATGAGTCTTTAATATAAGCATACAATACCACTGCAATAGTAACATTCCTGCCCCTCATCCCTTCTTACTGACTCCTTGTTGTTCTAAGGGCAAGTTTTGATTAGGATTTCGTTGGTAGGGAGAAGTGGAGTTATCTCTGTTCCAATTTACTGAAGTAGCCAGTTGCCTTGCTACATCGCAGGGAATTATTTAATGCTCATCTTAAGAGGTGTCTCTATTAATTGAACGGGGATTTAATGTCTCCCTGAAGTGTAATTGATCTGTGTGTGATATATACACTGCTATATGTCTAGTAATGAGTTTTCCTTTTGTCTGCATCCCAGCACAATTCTATAGGTAATCTTTTGCTTAATGAAAATGGGTTTAAGCAGAAATTCAGTGACTCCTTGTTAAGGGGACAAAGTGTATTGAACCAACAAATCTCCGAAAGAAACTTCTTTGGTGCATACTAGATCACTGCCCATCTGATCTTTCAGGTCTTTGTGTTGATAAAATAATTCTTGCGGCCAGTGAGGAAAAATGACTTTTCCCATGTAATGTTCTTGACCACATGTGCAATGGTGCATTGCTGATCAGTATGTGTCGCAGAGCCATGCTTCGCTATCTCTATAGTTACTGGTTTTGTGTAGCCATTGCTGCTACTTTCTTGCAGATTGGATCAGGTGTGACCTCCTTGTGAGCCTCCAGAGGCAGCCAGGTGCCATAGTTGTTTCCAAACATCATAGCATTTTCTTGAGGAACCTTGCTGTGAGCTTTGCAAATTCTTTCTTTTTTTGACCTCAGTGTTGGGGCCGTGTGTATCTGTGTCTTGTTTAGCATTGCTTAGCTGGCCTACTTCTTGATAATTTTTTCTTCCTTCTTTTTTTTTTTTGTCATTTTGTATATTTACAACTTTTTTCCTCTCTAATAGGCTCCATACAGATGAGTAGAGAGTTGAGTACAGAAGAGCGACAGATTCCAGTTTTCTGGTTGATCACCTTGTACAGTGAGTACCTTAATATTTCAGGAAAAGAGATTTTCTGTAGTGCCTAATGTTGGCTTAAAGTCGCCTTCCCTGGGGAGCAGCATTAAGTCTGCATGCTTGGACAATGTTGTCCTAGAATTACAAGTCTCCTTGGCTTAGCTCTTGTTTTGGGAGAAGTGTGTTCCAGCTCCTTTCATCTGAAGTGGTAAATTTGCTTTCTATCCCATTTCCAGTAGTGTACATGTTTCAGCAGAGCAGAGAACTGACGCAGTTATGTCTTGTACCTATTCAAGGCTGTGGGGAATCGACACTAAAGGTGTTGCCAGATAATTTAGTGATGTGTCATGTGTGGCTTCCTGTGCTCCAGAGCAGCGGAGGCTCTAGGGTCAGGAGAGCAAAGGTTCACCTCTTCTATTCCAGCCTTGTCAGAGATGTTGAACTTGGTGAGGAGTGTGGATGAGGGACCTGCCACGGCACATGTAGGGGTTACTCATAAAGACAGGCTGTGAAATCAGGCAAATGAAGCTTGACTTGACTTGTGGGCTGGAAAGGGTAAGAACTGGAAAGTGTTGCCTAGTTCATGGTAAGGATGGCAAGTTTTCTCAGAAAGTAGAGGAGAAAATTGTTATTTCATGGGGAATTTTTACACATTAAAATATCTTGCATGCATGTTAATGGACTGTGATAACCAGCTTGTGCTTTATGTGGTGTCTACAAATACTTTTAAACCTACTACTGTGAGAGGCTTCAGCTAGTAAGAGTAGGGTTATTGGAACATCTTGGCCCCTCAGGTGCAGTGGCATAGCCAGACTGAAGTAGTTAACTGCGATGGGTAGGTGTCTGCAAGCTGGGAAGAGACTCTGCTTTTGGGTGTAAAATGCAGGTGAAGACACCACAGGTGATTGTGGAAGCTGCACGGACTGACCGAGAGCAGTGCACAGTGAAGTTCACTGCAGCAGTCCTAACAGGCACCTCTCCTAAGGATAATGTCACATGATGAATTCTAAACCTGAGAGTGTTTGCTAGCAAAAGATGAGGATAAACCAATACACTTTGAGACTGCTTGAACTGGTTGATTTGATTTAGATACATTATGGGACCAGGGCAGAGACTTCCTGTACTTCTGTGAGGGAAGAGAAAGAGACTTACTTGCAGTTTCCTAACATCTGCTATACCTGATGTAGTGGTTTTGCCTGGGCCATGTTTTTTGGTAGCAGGGGGGCTATAGGAGTGGCTTCTTTAAACAAAAAGAGTTGCCAGAAGCTTCCCCTGTAGATCACAGGGTTAGGGCCAGTCAATTTTAAGCTAGACCCTGCACCTGACCCAGGCTTGGCCAATTAGTGATGGAGAATAATATCTGTGAATAACATATTTGAGAAGGAGAAGTTGTTGCACAGTTGTAAAACTGCAGCAGCAACAGGGAGTGAGAATGTGAAAACATCTCTGCAGACACCAAGGCTGGTTGAGAAGGAGGGGGAGGAGAGTGCTTAGGCACTGAAAAGGCTCCCCTGTGATATGTGGTGATGACCTTGGTGAAGCAGGTTGTCCACCTGCACGCCATAGAGGACCACCGGGAAGCAGAGACCCACTCCCAGCCCGTGGAGGACCTGACGCCACAGCTAGTGGATGCCTGAAGGAGGCTGTGACTCCATAAGAAGTTCATCCTGGAGCAAGTTCCTGGCAGGACCTGGGAGTTCATGGGGGAGATGCCCACACCGGAGCAGGTTTGCTGGCAGGACTTGTGATCCTATGAGGGACCCAGGCTGGAGCAATCTGTCCCTGGAGGACTGTTCTTGTGGATGACCCATGCTGGGGCAGGGTGTGAGGAGCTGCAGCCCATGGGAAGGACCCACGTTTGAGAAGTTTGTGAGGGACTGTCTCACGTGAGGAGGGACCTCACACTGTAGCAGTGGGAAGTGTGAGGGGGCCTCCCCCTGAGAAGAAGCAGCAGCAAAGTCCATATGTAATGAAATGACCGCAACCCCCATCCCCTGTGCCGTTGAGGGGGAAGGAAAGGGAGTCCCAGGAAGAGGAGGGGTGGGGGGAGGTATTTTAAGATTCAGTTTTATTTCTCATCTCCCTGCTCTTATTGTTTCTTTAATAAATCAAACCTTTTTCTCCCTAAATTGAATCTGTCTTGACTGTGACGCTAACTGCCGAGTGATCTCTCTGTCCTTATCTCAACTCACAAGCTGTTTGTTATATTTCTCTTCTGTCCGGTTTAGGAGGGGGAGGAGTTTTATGACTGGGTGGACATCAGACTAAACCACCACACCTGATCAGTGTAGCATGACATGCAGGATGTCCTTGGTTCAGGTGTCCTGGTTCCTCCATACTACCACATTGATTTTGCTGATTGCATTTCTAGATTCAGGACAGTCTTTTCTACTCTGCTCTTTCAACCTTCCAAACACAGTGGGGACTGTCAGCTGCTTCATAGCTACAAGTGTGATGGTGAATAGGAAGAGTGGAAGAAGAAGAGAGGTCGTATGAAGAACAAGCGATGCCATTATTGACCAGCAGTGCCATCGTGCCGTGGTCTTAATCGACGGATCTAATCCCAATGTGTGTTTAGAGTCAAATCTGCTGACTTCAGTTGCTAAAATAAGTCAATACCATTGAATTCTCTTTCTTCTTGCATATCTTAAGTAGAACATAGTAAGTTACAGCCTGACAGGTGTGCAATCTGCAGAAGGCCACAGGGCTGTGCAGGCTTCCCCCAGGGCATAATTTGGCCTGCAGAACATTTATTATGGCTGGTGTCATGTGTAGCAGGCTCAGCACTGACCTTCAGAAACTGTTACACATTCATGGGCCTGATGGCTGGAGGAACAAATATAGGAGAAAAGGATTTGGTGTTTGGAGTCCTTTTGTTGAGCAGAAGATTTTGTTTAAAGCAAGAAGATGGCATGTGTGAATTTAGGTCAGTAGGAGATAGCTGAGCGAAGGGTTGTTCTTGGCACATAGCTAGAACTGAAGAGATACTAGAAACATGGTCTGTCTGTGATTGACCTAGAAGAGAATGAGAAAATAACATCTTTACAAGGGAGTCCTTAGTTATTGTTACACAAGACTCTCTGTGGCATTAAATATCTAAATAACTGGGCTGTGGCTGGAATCTGGCTTGGCAGCAAAACTAAGTGTTGTGGGAGGTTGTAATGCAGTTCCCTTCCTATGAGGATGTGGCATCATCTGTGTGAATGAGTGTAGGTCCGATGATTCCTTCCTGTGCAGGCATCAGGCTTAACTGTGTTAGAGCTTGTGTGGTCTTTGCCTGCTTGCAACTGCAATTAAGAAGACTGAGAGCAGTTAGTTTGATATTGCAAGTAGGTTTTATGCTGCCTCTATCTCTTCCCTGCAGTCCTCCAGAGGAGCACTGGGCAGTGAGGGAAGTGAATTCCTGCTTCATACTGCTGTTATCAGAAGATGTCATGGATGCTTGCCTACTTCATTAAAAACTCAGAACATGACAAACGACAGCCTTAGCTATCCTGTCTCTAGCATTGGCCAGTAGAAATGGTCTTCATCTCATATCAGTTTATTTAGCTCTTTGAATCCACTGTACTTTCGGCCTCTGTCCTGTTACCAGACATTTCAAAGTTTACCTGTAACCACCTCATTTTGGTAAGTGAACCCACTAACACTGGTTTACTGTAATAAGGTCCTTTTTAGGGAACTGTTGTTTGCATGTTTGCCAGTTCCACACTGGTTGGGTTCTGTAGATCCCTGTGTGCCTTGTCAGAGGTCTGTTTTTCCCAGATTAAAATGTCCTAGTTAATTCAACTGCCCTTACAGAACATGCTCCAGGTCCTTGACCACATTTACTACTCTTCTGTCCTTTTCCCTTTTGATGGCAACTTTTGGTTGCTAAGTGTTCTTACTTATTAAAAGCTTCAAAGAAACATTAGGTTTCTGAGGGCCTGTCCTCTTGCTTTATTTCTCTGTATTTATAACCCCAAAAAAGAAACTAGCACTTTTATATCCTCCATATAATAATAAGCCATAGCCTTTGTGTCTTGTTTATTTTCTTCTTTTTTTTCTAAAAAGCAGAAGTTTATCTGAAGACTATCAGAAAAGCTGTGAGTAAACCTGATGCATTCCAGTGCCTGGAGTCATTAGAACAGTATAGGATTTAACAAGGAGCCCTGGCAGACATTGTGCCAAAGCTATCAGCCAGGATATGGGATGTATCTTAGTTTCATGAAACTAAGTGGCTACTGATGTGTGCCCCATCTTCTGATGGGGACCAGAAACGCTGTGGATGTTAAACCTTCTCCCATACTCCATTGGCTAAGAGAAGAAATAATATAAGAAGAGATAATCAGTTTTATTGAGGTAAATATGAGTCGATGTCTCTAGAGAGGCACCAGTTCAGCAAGGAAAAGGCATGGCCCTCCATCCTCTGTGCTTTGTATAAATGCTGTTTATTTTATTAGTGCTGTGGTTGCCAAAAAGTACAGTATGATTAAAATCTTAACATCTGGGGCTGTAGTCACAGGTCTGCAGTGATGGTCTGCAGACTGACATGCCTGGGACTGTTGCAAGTTAGTGGTTTTGTATATCTGCCCTGACTAACATCTGTGGCTTTTGTGCTGCCCTAAGGTGAATCACAGCTCCCACAGGGGTGGTTAAAGTCCTGCACTGTGGGCAGCCTGGGAAACTTATGCCTCTGTTCAGCTAAAGAACACTTGAGTGTTTTCTTCTTCCTCAGCACTGAGTCAGAGCTCCATGTTTTCACCTGTGTTGAGGCTTATCTTCCAAGTCCTGGAACATCCTCCCCTACGCCTCCCAGCTCCACGACTACTCTTCCCACTGAGCTTTTCTTCCTCTTTCCTCCCTGCTGCCTTCCCCGGTGTTTCCTTCCTGCTTTTAAAACCCAAGAACCCAACCCAGTGATTTGGGCCTGTCTGTGCAGTGCTGATGGTTTTTGTCCTGTTCAGAGAAGCCAAAGGACCTGGCTTCTGTCTGCCTTAGCCAGCTCCTTGTTTCAAGTGACTGTGTTGGTCATTGTACCATTTCTGCTGGATCAGTATCATACCTAAGGCCCCCCAACTCTTCTGCATTTGTCAGTGATATCACAGTACTGTAAATTAGACCCACAGGGCTGTGCAGACTGAGTCCTCACAGCAGCTTTCTCCTGAAGCAGCTGATGTTGCTGCCATGTCACTGAAAATATGTCAACAAATGTATAGTTATTTCATTGCACAAATTTGTCCAGACGCTGGTAATAAAATACCAGCTCCATAAAGCCTCGTCAGGCCAGCCAAGACATGTCACTCTGGGCACACTGAACCGCCTCACACAGCCACATAGTCTGGAATCCAAGCTGTGGAGTCCCCTTGGACATGTATGGAATGAGGAGAAGGATCGAGGGAGAGAAATGCATCCAGAAACCATAGGTTGATCTAGAATCTATCACTACCCAGGGCATCCCAGCCCCTGCTTGTTCCAAGTGAAGATGAGAGGTTTTTTCATTCTGTCCTTGCCTTCTTCATATGTATTTAATATATATTTAAGATTCTTTGTCATTTTTTTTTTTACATATGGTTGTGTGAAGTTGCATGCAGATAATGTGCCATCCCACAGACAGCATCCTGTAACAATTTCACATGTGGTTTGTTGAGATAGTAAATTGAGAGCAATTTTTAATTTGGTTGGGGTAAGAACAACCAAATTGACTGTTTCTCTTGTTGGTTTCAACATTATTTTTGGCCAGACGGTCCTTAGAGGGTGTAAATGTGCCAGACATCGATCTCTGAAAGAGGGATCAGCTGTTCCTGGACAGTGCTGGAATACTGTGTCTATTTATTTATACATATATATACACACACACACACATACTTTTATTTATTTTAGTACATTGACTGAATAATATAGCCAGCATGGAAAGAGGGAGTTATGGAATGCTGAGTTATGTGTTGGACTTTTGCTCAGCCCAGGAAAATCTCTCACAATGGACAGACCCCACACAGGGGAAACCTCAGATGTTGGAGTGAGGGAAAGTTTGGAGGTCTTGCTAGTGATACTTGGGAAGTGGTATGCTATAAATGGGGAACTTCAAGGAGCCAGCTAGCACCATCACCCAGGGGAGTTTTGCATTTAATACAGCCATTGAAACTGAGATTTGAGGCTGTGTGGGACAATGCTGTAACGGCAGAACTGTAACAGGCTCCCTTTGTGGCAGAATTACAAAGCTGGCAGTATGTGCTGAAGTGTTCCTTCTTGCTAAGCCTGTAATATCAGTTTGGGTTCTGTTCTCCTCCCTTCCCCTCCAGGAACTGGTTCATATTTAGGTAGAATAAGTCACTGTTTGTGTGTCCTATTTCTTTTCTGCTTACAGTTCTTGAATCACATGGCAGGTTAGAGGAAGAGAACTCAAGTCAGACTAAAACCATCAGGTTGCATGCAGGATCCCCCATAGTATGTTAATGCAGGTCTGCAACTCTCCACCCTCTTAATCTCTTGGTGTTGATGTTTTTTTGGGTAGTAAATAATGAAGCTCAGCTCTCCCCTGTTGGGCTCTGGCTCCAGTATCCATGCTGCTGTTCTCCAGGCTGTTCCCTGGGTTTGTTCCTGAACTGCTCTTAAGAAGGCAACTGCATAGATTCCTGTTTTGGTTTGGGGTTTTTTTCATGCTGTCTCTGCTACAGGGGGTAAAGTTTCTAGACTCATTTCTTTCTGCTTCTCTGTCTTGTGCCCCCATCCAAGAAGGAGGGGGGAGAATTTGATAATTCCTGTTTAGAAACACCGTACAAGACTTCTTTTTGAAGCAGGGATAAATATTTACTGACACTTTTGAAGCAACAGATATAAATAGATACAGAAGTTGTAACTGTGGTTTTTGCATTGAGGTAGATGATCATCAGGCTTTTCACACGTTTGGAGTGAGAGACCATTTTCTGCCAGCCTTTTCTTCATGCTTCTCTGCAAGCATGACTTTTGGGATCCTCTCACTGTATGTGTGCTTTCTGCTCTAGAATTAACAGCGGTTGATTAGAAACTTTGTTCCCTGGAGGCCAGGTAGCCTGCTGGGGCAGTTTCCTAGAGCTGTGTACAAAATGAGCTGGTGAGGAGTCTGAACAAGTCCTTTGAGGAGGGACTGAGGGCCCTGGGGGTATTCAGCCTGGAGAAGAGGAGGCTGAGAGGTGACAAGATCACTCAGTACAACTACCTGAAAAGGATTGTAGCATGGTGAAAATCAATCTCTACTAATGAATGGCAGGACAAGAGGAAGTGGCCTCAAGTTGCACCAGGGAAGGTTTAGATTGGAGCTGAGGAAGAACTTTTTCCCTGAGAAGGTTGGCAGCCCCTGTCTCAGGCTGCCCAGGGAGATGGTGGAGTCCCCATCCCCGGAGCTATTGCAGAGCTGTGTAGCTGAGGTGCTGAGGGACATGGGTTAGTGGTGGGATTGGTGGTGTGATGGGAGGGATTAGACTTGAGGATCTTCAAGATCTTTTCAAACCAAAATGATTGTGTGATTTTATGGTTGTGCCAGCCCAGAGAGCTGTGGGGATAACATGGGATCTTCTCTGCAAAATAAAGGCTACCTTGGCTCTAACCTGCGTCCTAGCCAGATAAGTCTGAATTGAAATTGCATCCAGTTTTACCAAAAGCATATTGTATGGGGATGAATGATAGATCATCTTGGAAGATGGACAGAGGCCAGGGAGTTAAGCCAGCAGTGCATGTCTCCTTGTCATACACAGAATCAGAATGACAGTAATATTTAGATTGGAGAAGATCTTTAAGATCACTGAGTCCGTCTGTTAACCCAGCACTGCCATGGCCGCCACTAAACCACGTCCTTAAAGCCTCCTTGAATCTGATCTGATGGTTTCCTTGCTTTGCTCTGTATTCTTCTGTTGAGCACCCCAGGTACTGTAGCAGTGACACATTATGGTTCAAGAGGTGCTGCTGCTCCTGAGAGGCATGTCTCTGCCAGCCAGGAGTAAAAGGGCTCCGTGTCATGAGAAGTATTGGCTTCTGGGTGATTTGTAAAGCAGAGGCCTGAACTGATAGTGCTCATTAAAAGATTCTGTCATTGAAGTACGGTTAGTAAAGCTGGGGACTGGCCAGATTTCAGTTTGATTTAAGAAATTCTGTCTTCCCTCACTGTCTCATGAATGTAATATCATTCATTTATTTAAAAGCAGGTACTGAGGACTGTCCCTGTTGGAAATAAATATATCTGGACTTTGACATCTAGGAAGGGAATGATGCTGAAGACAAAAATTCTGTAAGGTACAAAGATTAAAACTTGCTTTGGTTAGAAAGATGTTGCAGTAGTTAATTACTAAAATAAAGCTTTTCGGAATGGCAAAAAAAGTATTAAAGGGAATGTTTAGGAGTTTTACATTGCTACAGTAATGATAGGGATGTAGGGACCAATATTTGCTAGTAGCACTGATTCGCTTCTGTAAGTAAAGTCTGTAGACAGCTGGACATAAATACCTTCTAGACAGCCTTAGACTTGAGAAAAGATTGACTAGTGACGTTTCAGTTTGGATAAAAGCGCATTAACTCACGTTGTCAGATGAAGCTTTTTCTACACTGAAGGTTCAACGTGATAGTTTGGAGAGAGGCCCCTGGGAACAATTGTGGGAAGCACAAGCTTTTGTATCAGCAAGGAAGTTTCCAGAGCAACTTGATCACAGAAGGCCCAGATATGAAAAGGATTTACTTTGTGGAATTGTTCTGTCATCACTCAGCAGGATAATTGAGTTCTGATTAGGAAGAAGATATAGCTGAATGTTTGAGGTAATAGTCCTCTTCAAAAGGCAGAGCTCTTAATTCAACAGCAACTGCTCTGACAAGAACAGGATGCTTGTGACTCCATTGTACCGGTATTGATGTAACAGCTGTTGTTTGAACAACTTGTTTCTCCCTCCTTCACACTCCTTCCTCCTCCTGTTGCAAATCAAAGGAAGAGTGGTGTTTGTTTGTTAAATAATAAATTTTTCACTTCTGGAGATGTTTTTGTCGTGTGCTTCCTGCACTTGGTGGATCTGGGATCTGCTGCTGTCTGGGTGTTTGAAGTTGCAAACACCCCAGATCAGGGTGATGCTGATGATTGCAGGATTCTTATTTCCTACAGACCTTTCTTCTGTTAGCACCTCAAGTGACACAACCTAAAGTAAGCCAAGATTTGTACCTCCCACAGGTGGCAGAAAGACTGATGTGGAAGTCATGGTCATCTCACTGAGAAGATGATGCTTAAAATTTTAGAAGAGGAAATCTTGGTCCAGAGTGGTGAGCAAGGGGTATGACTTAAAGTGCTTCTCCTGGGCAGAACAAGTCTCAGTTCTGCCTCTCTGAGCAGCCTTCAGCCTGGACCTGCATTAAACAGCACTACAGAAGAACTTGTCTGAAGACTTGAATCATTGCTAGTAATCTATGAAGAGTCAGATTATCGTTTTGCATATTAATGTTTACACTGATAAGAGTGGGGAAAGATTTTGAAGCTGGTGCTAAGTTGGTCTGGATTTGGAATGAGTTGAGAGACATTGCACAGTGCTTTGACTCTCTGTACACGTGTGTTCAGTGGTGGCAGCTGCTCTAGACAGCATAGATCTTACAGGCTATAGCTCAGTTCTTATAATGCAGTTCCTATGAAAGTGTTATCAGAAGAGAGATTTGAGTTGGGAGGGGTGGAAGGTGAATGCATTGCTTCACCGAAACTGCCTCTAAGGAAAGAAGGATGCACTTCTCTTCCCATTCCCGTCTTCCACGTGTGGCTGCCTGGATACTCTGCTACATCCTGCTGATCCAGCTGCTGCCTTTCCCTGCGGACAGATTTAGTGTCCTTTTAATTCTGGCTAGAATTAAAGAAGAGACAATGTCTTTGAGGAGGAAAGAAAGCCTTTGTTAGGTCTCTAGGGAGCTAATTTATACTGATACTCTTGGGTTTGCTAGTCAAGTGTGTCTTAGTTTCTGTATGCTTGTGCCTCTGAGATCTTCCTGTAAGAGTGAGATGAAGTGCCAATCTGCCGCTGTCTGTGGGACTATAGGCACATTATTAATGGTTAGCAGGAAGAAGAGGGAGAATTGACAAAATATTTGTGCTGAAATTGGATGTGTTAGCCTTCCTGGTCAAATTTGAGGTTTGTTCTCTCAACAAGTTGTGGATTCTTTCAACCTTTTTAGACTAAAGCACTTTTTGATAATTTTTGTAAATCTATTTTATCAGTGATACTATCAGAAAATGAAAAGGTACGTGGGAAAAGAGTGATCTCACCTTTGCCAGCCCTGTTAAGTGGTATCACTGGTATATTACTGTCTCCTGTTGCATTTTATTCCAGTACAGTAAAAAAATAGAAAATATTTAAAATGTGTGTTAGAGCTGCATTTTTTTCAAGCTGTGATTAGAAAGGAAAAAAAAAGGTACAGAAATTGGCTATTTACTGTTGAACGCTTTTTTGTTGTTGTTGAGCTTTGCCTAGTAGTAGCCAAACTGAGGAGTTTTATATATCTGCTGTGAACACAGTTCACTCTTTCCAGAAACATCTTAAAAAGGAGTGCAGCCTGAATGGGAAAGGTTTTAAAACAAGTTTATTGGAATTCCCCAATCAGCAGGAAGTAAATATGAACAGGAGAAAACAACCACATCTTCTGCCCACATAGCCCAAAGTTTTGTTTTCAGAAAGGTTTTCCCTTTTCTGGAGAAGGTAGAAATGCAGAGAGTGACTTAGAGGTGAGTGATGAAACCCAGTGCCATTGCTGGGTCTCCTGATGTTTTCTCTTTCTCACATGAAGGCCCTCTGTTTTTCTTTCCTTCTGTTCTATTGAGACTAAGTGTTCCCATTAGATTGGAGGTGTGAAAGGGTGCTGGAAGCTGTTTGAGACAGATAATAAAGGAGTAAGCCAAGAACAGCATAATACATAGATGTGAAGTGATTCCTTTACAAAGCATTAATGAGCAGTGGCCCAAGCACAGCTAAACTGTTGGTTGGTTTTTTTTTACCTTTTCCTCCTAAACCTATGCATTTCCCTCCCTGGGCAACCTGTCCTTCACAGTCATTAGCTTTGTCTCTTTTTTTTTTGTCTGCATTCAAAAGTTGAACCTTTTTATCCACGATTGACGTGTTCTCCTGTAGGGTGGAGAGCACTACCATGCTGTAAAAGCATTTAGAATAGAATGGCTCGTTCTTGTGTTAGGAGAGAAATAATGGACGTGAGATACAGCTTTATAGTTTGAAACTGTCTAAATTTAGAGAGTGGTTGTGCATTGTAGCTGAACTGATCTAATGTCAAGCTGGTGCAGCAAGGAGAGGGTTTGGTCCCAGAGTTGTGCTCCCACTCATCTTTTTTGCACCAATACATACCCAATTGCTTCCTTCTCTGTACAGATAAATTTCCTTCCAGCTTAACTCCCTGAATCAGCTCATTGTGGATCCAGATTTGGAAACTGGGGATGAGATCTCTGGTTTTAGCAGCCACAGGCCATTAGATCACTCAAGCGATGGTGCAAAACCACCTTCTAAATGAACTCTTTTGTGCCAGTAGCATGTGTCATTATTTGAAAAGGGATTTGCAGTTGTTCTACTTTCTCCCACTATGACTCAATGTGTGGGGCAACCATTGCAAAAGCAGTGCTTTCGTCTTACTTTTGTTGTCCAGAGTTAATTTACCTCTCCTGGAAATAGCTGCATTTGCTTACAGCCACCAAAATAAGCGCAGAGAATTGTGGGCAAATGATATATACAGCATATCCTCTGCGTTGTTCTGTATGTTATGGCCAACTTGAAAAAAATAATTAAAAAGGAGAAAAAAATGTTTTGCTTTTTCTTGTTAATGTTGTTGGATACTTAATGGAGCTCGTTGACAGTAAAGCGCTCCCTCCCCAGGGATCTTTCTAGAGTCATTATGCTCAGTGAAGGATGATCTGGATGAGTCTGCTGTGTAAGAAGCTGCTGCTTCTCTGAAGTGTGGAACATTTGCTGGACATAGGAGCTACAGAAGGGGCCCTGTCAGGCACCTCTGAGCAGCTGCAGGGGGGAAATGTGTTTGGGATGCTGAAGGTCAGCAGAAGGGTCACTATCTCTCTCTGTAAATATGTAATAACAGGTGATACCTTTCAGGGGGAAAAAAAAATAGTCCTTTAACTTAAAGGGCACTGTTGATCCCTAAAAGGAGAATTGTATTATAAAGTCACAGATAAACAGTAACTGAGTTAGAAGAAGGCTTTTAGTCATGACGTACACCACTCAAAAACAGTAGTTAGGGTGGGAAAAAGGGGAGTGAATTCAATAGCCAGTTGGACTCTCAAACATTTTCATGCTTTTCAGAAAGGGCTTTGAGTTGGTGACTGTAGCAGGTTGTACTTGCAGTAGGGAGGTCCTGAGCTGTCCCATTCTTTTTTGTAGTCACTGTCAAGATTAAAGGCTACTGAGTAATGCTTGTTTTCTGCGATAGATGTGTGTGCCTGGGGTTTGCCTCCTGTGAGGGCAGGAGAGAGTGTGCACAGGTGAGGGGTTATTGAGCTGTAGAAAGTCATGAGGACAGCTTACGAGGGGATCTCTGCAAAAGGCTTCATCCCCAAAGGGATGTGGGGCAAAAGTTTGTTGCTCTTTTGCTCATTTTGGGCTTTCTTCTGAAAGCATGTGCTTTCAAGAAGGATTTTAATGTGATTTCCAGATGTTAATATGATAGTATTTTTAATGCTGTATTTTGAGAGAGAAGCTTTTGCTGAATGTAACCTTGGGCAAAGTTTAAAACAAACAAACAAAAAGTGAAATGGGAGGTGATAAAGAGTTGGCAGTCATACAACTATGGATTTGTGTGGGAAGGCAAAAAATGTGCTCTCTTATCATAAAGAACAAAATAACAAGCCCTGGTCCCTGCCTCTTACAGAGGCAGAGAAGGGTACCGCCTGCTACCTCTGGTCCTTCTGTACCCTTGAGCACTGAGCCTCAAACCTCTCCTTGAAGTTCAGAAGAGGAGGGCTGCTCAGATGTCAAAGCAGCCCACGCATGTACAGATTGGCGTGTGTGCCTGTGATTTCAGAGCCTTCTGCAGGCTTTCAGCCTCTGCCATCTCTGTGGACAGATACGCCTCAGGCCTTGGAGGTCCCAGGCATCCCACCCTCTCCCTGTGCTGGATATTGTCCCCATGTGCTGAGTATCCAGGAATCAGGTCATCAGTGAGACCACCTCTCAGCTGATACCAGTCAGCTGCTGCACCATGCAGATGTGCACTGTGTTGGAGGGCACTGTTCTGTCCTGTGTCCTCAAAAGGCAGTAGAAGTCCAAAACCACTCTAAAAACAGTAAACATTTGTTGGAAGGACCCCAGAAGGGCAGCCAGGGAAGCTCACTGCAGCTGCCTTACATCACAGCGTGTGTTAAAACACAGCAACATTTCTCATCTGGAATTACTTTGATTCAAAGTCCTCATCAAGATGAAGTATACTGCAAATACCCACATTGTGGGAATTGCTGCAAATGCAATGGACACCTTTAATAATGCCTCAGTATTTGCCTCACTTTGTGCAATGTTAGTTTAACTAGAAGCCAAGGACACAGATGAAACCTCAAGCCAAAAAAAATTGACTCCATCTATCACTAAAAACTGATGCATGGGGTTGAAGTGCATTAATTTAACCCCTGTATTGCCACCATCCCAATGAGCAGGCTGGAGAAACAACTCAGAGATGGATGGCAAAGGAAATGGGTGCCTGTATGGGAATTGCCTGAACTGGGACTGGCACATAGGGTTGGTTGAGCAGTTGGGGTTCCCTGTTGATCTTGCCTCCCTGCAAAGGGTCAGAGAGGGGTTAACTAAATGGAGCAGCATGTCTGCTGGCTCTATCCAAAATGTTTCTGATGTCTTCTGGCTGTGCCAGATTGCAACAGCACATGTAATGCTGGAATTGCACAACCAGCTACCTGGCTCCATGGCTATATTTCAGGTTTTCCTGGATCTTTGGAATTGCCTCTGCCTTGGATTAGCAAAGAGAAGATGGCTGCCACCTATGTGGGCCCCAGGATGCTGTGGCCTGGTTTTGCAAGCTATACCTTGCAGCTCCTGCAGAAAGTTGCTATGACCCATGCAAGCTCCCAGGAAAGCCACTTGAGGCACCAGATAATTCTTAGGGAAAGCTTTCCTTCCACATTTGATCCGAATACTACTTGCAACCCTGGACAATCTCCTGACTTGCTGAGCACAGTGGCCAAATGGTGATGAAGGCTATGCTGTGCCCTGTGGGACATGGTGGTGCATTATACACAGAAATTGAATATCAATTATCTATTAAAAAACCCTGTAGTTCTACCATGTTTGTGTGAT
The DNA here is from genome assembly GCF_028858725.1 of Colius striatus. Lineage (NCBI taxonomy): Eukaryota > Metazoa > Chordata > Aves > Coliiformes > Coliidae > Colius > Colius striatus. The sequence continues at coordinate 45,830,971 of NC_084760.1, read as the reverse complement.
TAGTGTCTGCCATTGGATATCTGAGCTCTCCAGAAGGAACACTGACAGCATTTGTGATGTGAATGGTAATATCTGAAGAAGATGTGACCACACTAGGAGGTGGGTTTTTAAGCCAGGCAGACTGACCCTAGATGGACAGCAAAGGAAGTCGGAGAGAGCAGCTGGAGATGCGATGGATGACTAGAAAATCACAGAATGGTCGGGGTTGGAAGGGCCCTTTAGAGATCACCTAGTCCAACTGTGGGGAAAACAACCTGAATGACATTGAATGAAAGAGTCTAGAGGATAAGAGCAGATGATTTTCATGATAGTTTGTATCCACAAACTCCTTACTTTCTTGATAGTTCCTTTAGGTTGAAGAATTCTCTCAGTGCTTACAAACGTGGAGGATCTGTATTTGCTGTTGAACTGGCACATCCAAGGAAACTGCTGCAGACTCAGCTGAATGTAGGCATCTAGTTTTACTGTCAGAAATGAGACCTGTTTGTTCAGCTTCAGGGCACTGTGCATCACTCAACACCTGTCTTATAGGAGAAGAGACAACAGTCTTCACAGAAGACCTCCTTCCAGTAGGAAAAGGCAGAAGGGGTCTATGTCAAGTATGTGTTAGACAAGAAATTAGAGTGGAAATAAGGTTTTAAACTACATATTTTATACTTTCATATTCCTATCCAAGTTTCTCCTAGGCTATACATGTGTTCGAGTGAGATTTTTGAGAACTAGTGGATTTTGTGCCTTTTGGTGTCTTAAGTCTTTGAATATGCTCCACTTAAGAATAAGTTTCCTTTCCAACTGCATGATTAAATGTATTTCTAACTGAAATATGTACTTAATCAGCTGCCTCAAGGGTTTCTTTTTTAAATAGGGAAGAACTCCAAATCTGCTTATTTTCATGGTAAGATCACATATCAGCCACCACTGTGTATTTTGGCTCTTTAGTTCACATGTGGACTTATGCATATTCTTCCTGTCTTTGTGGATGTTCCCACCTATGCTTTTGTCGTGGTTTAGGCCCATCAAGGAACAAAGACCACGATTAGCCTCGAGTACCGAAGTGGCTGAGAATTGCTCAAGGGCAGGGAGGGCTTAATTGCCACTTAAGGTTCAGGACAAAACAGACCAGGCCACTCGGTTTGGGGAAGAAAACAGAAAAATAATTTAATGCAACATCAACTAAAACATACCCCCAAAAACCCAAAACATAACCAAAACAACACAGAGTAATACATCAATGAAGAGTCCAACCAGCCTTTTTAAGAACACCTTCTTGCCACACCTCCCCTCTTCCCGGGCTCAGAGCCCTGATCCCGGGGTTTTTACCCTGTCCCCCCCTGAACGGTTCGGGGGGGCAGGCAGTGGGGGTTTCAGTTAGTCTGTTCCCGATAGCTTCTGCTGTCTGTCCCTCCTCAGGACGGGTGAACTCCACACCAGTCCTCCCTGCAAGTCCGTGGGGTAACTCACACACACAGCAGCCCTGCACGGGCTGCTCTGACGCGCACCCATTCCAAAGGCTGCAGCTCCTCTCTGTCTCTCGTGTGGGGCTGCTCTGTGGCACACAGGCTCTCCAACATGGCCTGGGCCATGGCCGCCTCCCCACACAGTCCCTCGCCCGTCCGGGCTCACTCACATGGAGCTGCTGGTAACTCTCAGTCCTGCCATGGGTCTCCATAGATTGCAGGGGCACAGCTTGCATTCTCGCCTCGGCTTGCAGAGGAGTCTCTGGTCTACTGCTCCTCCTTCCTTCCTCCTTCTCTGGCTGAAGGGTCCGCGTGGTCGCCTCCATCTTGTATCACTCATACACCTCCTGCCTCGCATTTCAAATTCCCGTCCCCTAAATAGTGATGGCAGAGGCACCAGATTGGCCCAGCCGGGCCGGAGGTGGGTCTGAACCCAGGAGCCGGGGGAGAGTCCGCAAACTCTTTACAGGGTCTTCACTGCAACCCGCTCCCCCTGTTACCAAGCAAAAGCTGCTCCTTGCTAAACCAGAACAGCTTTGTAGATCCAACAAAGTGACCCTTCTCAAATCTCTGGGGATGTTCAAGACCCACCTGGCCGAGTTCCTGTGTGACCTACTCTAGGTGGTTCTGCTCTGGCAGCAGGGTTGGACTAGATGATCTTTTGAGGTCCCTTCTAGCCCTTGAGATTCTGTATTTCTGTAAATTCAAAGTTTCCCATGTCAGTTTAGCAAATAATTGTCTCGTTTTCTTTTGAGGATAAGCTCTTCTTTTACAGAAGGAGAACTACTGCTTCTTTTACAGAAGAGTACTACTGCTGTGCTAGTGGAGGTGTCTCAAATACTTCATGCCTCTTTCCTTTTTTTGGTAAATATTTCAGTCATCCTTTTTATCTCCACTGGTTCTCCCTGCTTTAAATCGGCACATTGGATTAAATTTACACTAATGCTATTTTATTTTATCATGCTGGGGAGTGATGTATGTCTGTCAATATATGGAATACAAAGCTGCTTTGGAAGGGTAGCAGTTGATGGCCAGGCATAAAGCTACTTTGAAATACTTAGATGTGCTGATATAATGTCTAATTAGAGAGAAGATACATGAGACCTGATTGTTACTGGATTTTCAGGCACTTGCTTTGGGCTCAGCGAGAAGAAATTCAGCCAAAGCTGAGAACTCAAGTTTCTAATTGGAGCATTGCATGGAGAAGATGCTGGAAGTATTTCTCTTCTTCCAGAAGGAGGGTGTTGTAGCAGGCAGGTTGCTGGGGGGACACGGTCCTCCCTACCTGAATAGCTTAGTTAAGAAGCCCAAGAGCCTGCGACATTTCCCTGGACAGTGGCTCTTCAAAGATGGGTGTTATAAAGCAGTGCTGGGAAGTGGCAATCCCACAGGGAAAGGTTCTCAAATGAGACATTTCACAGCGTGAAGCCCAGTCAGTATGGTAAAGGTTTTATCACCTTTTGAAGAGGAAAACCAAAGGAGGAGCAGTTGAATTGTTTTCTACAGCTCATAAAGGGATGATGTTGCTTTGGTGCTTGTATTCACCTCTGACCTGCACAGCCAGATCTGGCTTGCCTTTTCTGCAGTGTCAAGATTTCTAGGGGGGCAGTAGTCAGAGGGGAAATAAGAGGTAGAAACTCTGTCCAGACTGTATGCTGTGGAAGGCAGCTGGAATGGAAGGGTTCATATGTGTTCTTAGTATTACTCTCTGCAACTATCTGTCAGGATGTCGTAGGGAGGTGGGGGTTGATTTCTTCTCCCCAGTAATGAATGATAAAACAAGAGGCTCAAGTTGCCCCAGGGGAAGTTTAGATTGGAGAGGAGGAAGAAGTTTTTCCCTGAGAGGGTTGTCAGCCCCTGTCCCAGGCTGCCCAGGGAGCTGGTAGAGTCCCCATCTCTGGAGCTATTGCAAAGCCGTGTAGCTGAGGTGCTGAGGGACATGGGTTAGTGGTGGGCTTGGCACTGTGAGGGGAGGGGGTGGACTCCTCGAGTCTTAAAGGTGTTTTCCAACCAAAATGACTCTATGATTCTATATATCTATGGGGCACTTCCTAAGTAGAAAAAGTAGATCCCTTCTGTTAAAAGGGCTTGAGATGTTCATTCCTCTCTGTGAGAAGTAAGGGTAACTACTTCTTGATCTGCCAAAAGGGGCTGTGTGGGTTTAATTAATGTTCGCAAAGTGCTTGTGGATAGCATCTTTCTATCTCAGGATCTAAAGGCAAAATATATTCTAGGCATTCTTGCTCAGCTTTGCAATTATTCTTCCAGCTGTCGTGAGCAGTGCCAACAAAAACTACTCTCCTGTCATCAAGGGATTGTTGATGCCTTGTGACTTGTTTTGATTTTCATATTCTCTTCCCCCCACTCCTTTTCCTCTCACACTTGCTACTCAAAATATAGTAGGCTCCTTAAATCTGAGGGAGAATAAGGAAAAGAATAAACCATATTTTTTTCCATCACAAACTATGTGTCTCATTAAGTTCTCTCTTGCCCCCCATTTTTGGTCTATGCCTTTTGCTGGGGGTGATGATGTCTTTTTCTTTTGTTTTTTTCTCCCTTTTACTTAGTATAGTTTGATAATATTGCCATAATAATGTAATAACATTGCCACAATTTATTAAATGCCAGTCACTCCAGGGGGTCATACTGGTCCATGCCACTATCATTTTTTATTTTAAGATAGATGTGAAATACTAAGTGAATTTTTCCATTCCCTGAAGTCAGGGAAACCTGGCTTCATAGTCACAGTGTTTGGGGAGTTAAGACCTGCAGCATCTTCTCCCAAATGCTAATTTTATTGCTAACAGTGCTTTGTGAAAGCCTCTTTGTAAAAATTGATATAATATAGTTTTACAGGAAGGCTTGAATGTATATAGTCTCCAATTAAGCCAAACAATTTTTAGATTAAATGCTTAGGGATTGAGGTGCAGCCTTTCTACAAGACTGTGAACTTATCTATGTAAAAAGGGAAAAATGTCTCTGGCTTCCAAGTACATTTGGTCTATTGATGCTTGCTGTGGGACTGGGTCCCTGTACTCTTGTGTCTTGCTTTCTCTATCCATCCTGACATGTCCTTGCAGCTGGTAACAGTGGTTGCCCACTGTAGGACTGGGTGGATTTGTAGGTGAGCTGAGCACGGGCAACCTACAAGGGAAGTGTATGGGCATGGGAAAACTGGATACCCCAACGCAGCCCCACAAGCCTATTGCTTAGGTAACTGTGGCTATTAGTGTTATTCTTGTGAGGATTCTTTAATCTTGTCTTTAAAAGCATATGAGATTTAAAGGTGCAAAATATCATTTGAAGTCTTGGAATGTTTAAGCTCATAATTATCTGTGGGATTGAAGGCTACAAAAGAAATTACTTCAAGAGTAGCTATGTATGGCCACTTTCATCAACCTGTTAATGCTAGATCTGTTTGCTTTAGCACTTAAACCCTTGCTCTTGTTTGCCCTTCAGATGAAATAATGCTGTGGGAGAACGAGCTGGAGTCTGTCCCACTGTGTGCATCTCTATCAGAAAGTGAGCTGGTTCTTACTGACAAATTCTTTTATTATTGGCAAGGGTTTAAGAGCTAGAAAAATAAAATGCGGCGCGATAACTTGTTTTCCCCTCTTGAAATTCCAAGTCACACATTGCAAAGTATATGGCAAAATGTGATTATTCCTCCGCCTGGTGCTTCGGGCTTGGGGGATTTGATGCTTCAAGTTGAAATGAATGTCTCTCCCACTAAGGGTGGGGGAAGTTGCATGACTTCATGAAGATTTGTGTCTGTTTCTGTCAGTGCGAACTTCATTATGGGAGTAGAGATGTCTGAGTCCCACATAAAAATGCAGCAAGTTTCTTCTCCCCAGAAGAGAATTCTGAATTCTGCCAAGTTTGTCGTTGATGGGTTTCAAAATAATAAATCTTTGCACTCTGCATGCACTTCGTTCCTTGCTGTGATATTTGTCGGGTGAGGACAGCAGTAGCTGAGATGCAATCCACCACTGCCTCACTGTGCTTTGGTGCCTTAAGAAGGGGTAGAAAATCTTTGTGGTAATGATGACTTAACCAACAAGTTTGATTAAACCAAGAGGTGAGCTGATGTGAAAATTCTAATAATCATTTGCTCTTGTATGTAACTGCTGAGACTAGAACTTATGACAGTGTATTTCCCACTGCCTCTGAGCTGTGTGTCCTTTGTGGAAGTGGTGTACCAAGGATATTCCCAGTGCCACTCTCAGGCAAGGGAGGCTTTCGAGTTACCTTTATTGCTAAGGAGCTCTTGATGTTTTCTTAAGAAATGTAGGGAAATGTTGCCTGGTGTTTGGATATCGTTCTGGTTTGCTCTCTGTTTTGAAAAGACTGACTTTTCCCTCCTCATAACCCCCTTTTCCTATGTGATGACTGTGCCCATTGTTTGTGGTAATACACATATCTTGTGGCAACATGAGCGGGGGAATAAAGGGCAAGCGGTTTTGAGAAGAGACTGGGAAGAGGAAATGAAGCCAAATGCAGAAACTCCATGTGCAAAGTTTGTTCCTGTAACTTTGAGTTCTGATAATGTGCAGTGCTGTGGCATAACAATCCTCACAGCTATGGATAAGTTGAGTGAGATGAGCAGTCAAGCCATACCTTGGCTGAGGAACCAAATCGCTTCTCCACTGTGCATCATCTTGTGGTGTTATTGCTGAAAAATGGGGCTCCTACTCCTGCTCTTAAGAGACTTTTTGATGTTCCAGTACATCTTTGTCATCTCCAAGACTGTAATTCTGTCATGTCAAGCACAGCTTTGTGTATCATTGCCAGATAGTTCCTCTCCCCTCAAATATGGGGTGCCATTATCATGTTCCTCTCTCAGCTGCTTTTTAGCTGCTCTTAGCTCTGGGGCTGTTCTGTTCCTGGAGCAGAAGAGATCGACAAGTTTGTCATGATTTCTTTTCTTCCATATGCCTTAATTACAGAGCTTGAGTGGAGGGATTTTTCCCATCTCTCTCTTGTGTAGTTTATCTCATTGCAGGCCTTTCCTTGGACTGGATTTAATGGGCAAGCCAGGTCTGTAGTTCAGCTGGTATTTAGTCATCCCTCACTTCAGAAGTTGAGCGAAATCCATTCCTCCAGTTTCACCTCTCTGCTGTGTGCCTGACCCAGTGGCCGTTTTCCTTTTTCTAGCAGACTTGCATTTCTGAAGCTGGGTGAGTTACTCCCCGCTCTGCTGTGTCATGTTTTCCCTAAGCTGGTATGACTGATTCAATCCGTACCCTCTAAGCAGTCTTGTTCACTTTAAGTGAAATCTTAACACCGTAAGATGAACTTGGAAAACAAATTTGTTGTTCCTTAATATTTTCAAGCTCCCAGTCTCGCATACTTATTTATTTTTTAATAGAAATCTTGTATTGAGCTCTTTTGTGTCTTGACTTTTAACAGCTGGCTTCTGAGCTACTTCAAGTATAATAGCCTTAAGCATAGTCTAATGCTTTCCATGCCTAGGATCTCTAAGCCACAGACAGGAATCCATTCACAGCTCTGTGGAAATACAGCCATCTGGGAGGTGGAAGATGATATTGACTAGAAGAGCTGGATCACACTTGAGGCTGGGAGCAGAAGGTTGGGCTGAGACTGCTGTGGGGTGTTTGGCAGGATTTCTGGGAGGCTCCTGGCTCATCTGCAAATGGATATGAAGGCAAACTAATCTGAATTCAGCTTTTCAGGTTCAGTTGTTTGAAGTTTATGGAATTTAGTTCTCACTCAGAATGAAATTTGCCTGAAGGTTTGTCTTAATTTACTTCCAGAGTCAAAATTAAGCTAATGCGAAAGAAGGTCACTTCTGCAAATAGAGGTTTGGTGTGGTTGAACTAATTGGCTTGGATTAATACCATTTTAGTTAAAATAGAGTAATTTTCACTGGATGGCCCTGAAGTGAACTCAGAGCTGAGTTAGGACCCAAGAATTATTGCTGTTGTCAAAGGGTTTTGACTTGCTTTTATTCATGCCCTGTTTCTGTGCCTTTGATGTGGCACACTGGCAGGGCACTGGGGTTTTGTACCACATACCATGTGGTTCTGTCTATCGAGCTTTCCCTGTGCACAGCAAATGCACCACGTCATCAAGTGAAATCTGCCTTGCTAAGCAATGTGATGCCTTAAGTCTAACAGAGCAGTGCACATTTGAAATTTATTTTAAAGGAAGGAATGTTGTTTGTTTGGGGGTTTTTTTCCAGAGCAGTAAAGCAATAAATTAGAAAAGCTTCCTCGATGCTTTTAGGAAATGACAATTTTTGTTTATACTTTTTCTGACATCTACAGCAAACACATTAATGATTCTGTGGAATGTAAAGGTTTTAAGGTTGCTCCAAAGCTGAAAAAATGGACTAAACCAAAAGCTTAGGCAGCTTATAGATCTGTTTTCCCATGGAAAACGCTTTTCCCTTGTGGACATAGTAAAGTCTGAATAATCTTGCCTAGAACTTAATTCTCAGATTTCAGGGCAAGTTTGCTTTAAACCTCTTGAATCCACACACAATTTGTCCTTCCTGGCAAATGCTGTGGTGCTGGCTTTCCTTGTAGAATCAATAAATGGAGATAAAGAAGAATAACAAGTGCTGAGGTCTCTGAGCAAAGGGAGGAGATGGTGCTTTTGCAGGTACTTGGAAGAAATGAAATTTAAGCCATTCTCCTCATCTCAAGCTGCTGTTCTTGTACGTATTGACTTTTAAAATCTCGTTCATTCTCCAGTTCCTTGCTAGGAGGAGAGCACTTGCACTCATCTGAACTCTAGCAACTGACTGTTAGGTAAGTGTGTGAACAGGAGAGAAGCACCTACAATTCCTCCCAAGCGCTACAGATAAAATTTCCCTCTGTAAAAGCATGTGTACATGCTCCCAGTTTTAGACCTTGTATATTTTACCTTGAGTAGTCATCCTTTCTACCTTAATTATGTGACTGCATTTTAATTGTAGCAAATAATCTGGTTTGATTATGATGACTGTTTGATAAGAATGGGATCTTACATACCTATAATTGTTACGGACAGCTTTGATCGGCATCAGGAATTAGTGTCTTGGCAGTGCTTTCAACCTGTCAGTAAATATCTGAAGCTTGTATGAGTTGCCTGTCTGTTGAATGCAGGTATCACTTGTCACTGACCCCATGGTAACGCTCCTTTGTCACAAGAATTAAAATTGTACTGCTGCCTTTCCAAATTAATAATTAATTATTTATCAGATAAAAGGTAAATGGGCTTAAAAGATGGTGCTTAGTTAGCCTGATAATTTAGTTCTGTGTTAACCTGCTGTTTAAATTTTACATGTTTATGTTCTTCATTTTGTTTAGTTAATAAAGTAAATACAGCTGGGACCTTTTGTGTACCAGTTCCCTTTTTGCCAGGAACAGGCACAAAGTGAGAGCCCAACCCAGTCCACATCCAAGCAAGCTCTTTGAAGCTGTGGAGGAATCACTTCTATTTCTTGAGTGCTGATCAGTCTGTGAAACTCAGACTGCAGGAGCAGCAGAAACATGTGGTTCTTCTCCCCCTTTCCCCTCATGCTCATCTGGAAGCACTTAAAAGTACATACAGTGATTTGGTCTCTGGGATCTGTTAATTTTCAGTGCTTATAGAGTGTGCTCTGGGGCCAGGACAGCATGGTGTTAGCCCTTCCATGTAGGTGGCTGTGGGGACCCAGTGCTGCACTGTGAATGTTTTGAAAGATGAAGGCTGGGGACAGTGGATAAGGGGGTGGACAGTGTGCTGGGTCCTGCTGCTTCTTTAGTGTTAGTTTGGGGAAGAAGAAGAAATCAATTAGCTTAATTGATTATATTTAAATTTTTATCTTTAAGCCAGGAAGTTTTTCACTCCACAAGTCAAGGATTTTCCCCAGGCAAAAGGACAGGAATTATTGGCTAGAAGCCCAAAGCTCTTGGGACCAAGAGTGCTTTTCCCTTAGAGCTGTCTGAAATGTGGAGTGTAGAGAAACTTGAAGAGTCTGCAAAACTGCTCAAAGAAAGAGATTTCCTCAAGCCTTACTGTATAATATATACAAATACCTAAATGATGGATGTCAGGGGGTTGGGGCATCCCTTTTTTCTATTGTACCTAGGACAAGGGGTAATGGGACACAGCTGGAGCACAACAAGTTCCATTTAAACATAAGAAAAGGCTGTTTTACTGTGAGGGTGATGGAGCCCTGGCACAGGCTGCCCAGGGAGGGTGTGGAGTCTCCTTCTCTGGAGGTCTTCAAAACCCATCTGAACGTGTTCCTGATCTAGGTGAACCTGCTTCTGCAGGGGGGTTGGACTAGATGATCTCTAAAGGTCCCTTCCAACCCCTACCATTCTGTGATTCTATGATATAAGTACATTTCTGTCATCAATGGTAGCCTGTTGGCAGGGATCTTTGCTTTGACCTCATGAGTACTCTTCCTTCTCTTTGTGACAGGATCAGAGTGTGCAGGTTGCTGTGTGGCAGCCAGTAAGTATAGTTGCTCCTAATCCCTTAGAGAGCAGTTGCTGCCCCTGAGAGAGCATGTGAAGGAACCTCATCTTCTCCCTTATGGGGAGTTCATATATTCCTGTTCAGGTAATTCTATTTTTGTGACTCAATTGCCTGTCACAACACGAAGTCTTTCTATGATTGGTCTTCAGCCTCAAATATTGGCATCATCATGCCAGACTCCCTCTCCTGCCAACGTGTCCAGTTCTGGTCATGAGGTGGCTGTGGCCCAGGGCTCTGTGTGTGGTTCAGGATGGCAAGAGAAACAGTGCTGATAAAAGCCTGTGGTTTACACCATCTGAGGGACTGTGTTACCTGAGCACAATGGGTGGGACAAAGCTAAAGTCAGCACCAAAAGAAAGAGGCAGGGAGCTGTATATTTGTCGAATTGTAAGTGTGGGTTTTGAATCCATTAAATACCGTAAAAACTGAAATCCCACGTGGTCTTATGGTTTTAAAGGAGAGAACAAGCTGCTTTCTTTCAGTGAGCAAAGAGGTTAAAAAGCAATAGATTTTCTTAAATGATATCTTACTAACTGCATTTCTTCATACCATAGTTAGGACTTTAGACTTTACAAAAAGTGTTTTGTTTGTTTGTTTTTAAGAGAAATCGAAGTGCTGTAACTTGTTTGATAGTCGTGTTGGAGGCATATCAAAGGTCTTGTGTTAGCAGAACCAGACACAGTTGAGGCTAATACATAAAACTGTAGTAAAAGTAGATATTTTCTTCCTATTTTTATTATGGAATTCCCATTTCAATCTAGATTTTTTTATTTCCTTTTCTAAACAAAATTTTACCTCCTTATGAATCAAAACCCCTGAGATATGCTATGCTTTCATCCTTCATATGCACCTTTCTTGGATGGGATTCTCCTGTAAAGGATATGGGAGTCTCTGGACTGCTACAGTGAAAGGAAATCACTTTGGTTTTATTCTCTTGAGAGCTTTTTCACAGTTTCTGCAGTCTCAAAGCACCTCTTTATAGAAGCTAAATAAAATCAAAAGGAGATCTGAAACATTTCAGTCGTGTGTTTCTTCTTTGCAACAGCTGGGTGCTTATCAGAGATGTACACAGTAGAAGGGATGACGCAGTAAAATTAAAGCTACTAGTGTTCACCAGCGTGTGCGAATTGCATCAGATCTGCAAATTCCAAAGCCTCCCTTGTGTTGAACCAGGGACAAGACAGTGCTTTGACAATGGAGTAAACCTCTGCCCGTAACAGCTGTGTTTTGTTGACACTTTTGCTTTGGACTGTAATTCCTGGGACCAAAAATCTCTCCTTGCTCTGTTTGCTGCTCAGGAGTGAGACGGAAGTGAGCACCCTGAGCAAACCTTTCAGAGGAGAACACCCTCTACAACTGCCTTAAAGGAGGCTGTAGTGAGGTGAAGGTCAGTCTCTTCTCCCCAGTAATGAATGACAGGACAAGAGGAAATGGCCTCATTGTACACCAGGAGAGGTTTAGATTGGAGCTGAGGAAGAACTTTTTCCCTGAGAGGGTTGTCAGCCCCTGTCCCAGGCTGCCCAGGGAGCTGGTGGAGTCCCCATCCCTGGAGCTATTGCAAAGCTGTGTAGCTGAGATGCCGAGGGACATGGGTCAGTGGTGGGCTTGGCAGGGTGAGGGGAGGGGTTGGACTCAAGGAGCTTAAAAGTCTTTTCCATCTGAATGATTCTATAATTCCATGACCCTATGGATCTTTTGTGGAGATGTTAAGATTTGTAGCAGAAGAAACAGTTCTGTAGAAGTTAAAGCCTGAGGGTTGAATCTCCTCATTGGGAATCACAGTTTCTTTGTATGGCTGAAGTCCTGATCTGGGTTTGCTGGTCTCCAATTTGAGCAAAGGTGAAATTTGCATTTGAGTCCATAATGATCCAGTTCCTGACCAACTTAGCACAATTGCCTCTGCTGAAATATCTCTGTTGTGTCAAGTTTCCCAGATTAACTTTCCCTTCAAAGCAAGGGAAGCTCTGCAGAGGCTTTGGTAATGTCTGTGTTGTGTAAAGTTCATGGTGCAAAATTAAACAAGACCCAGATCTCCCTGTGTCATACCAAATAGAGGCATTTTAATTGAAGACAGCAATGCTTTTTGTTAATGGCAGGCAGCTGCTTGTCATTGCACATCTTCACAGCACATTGAAGCAGTTAGATGCCAAACATCATAAAAGTCTCAGGTCTTCAAGAGATTGGATGGAATGGAGGCTCTGTCAGCTCTTGAGTGTTTATTCAGATGTGCGCACTGTCTGGAGTGCTCTTGTTCCCTAATGATGGCTCTGCCTTTGGTTCTGGGATGAATCAGAACAGCTCACTAGGGGACAGGATTTAGAAGAATACAGGACTGAAGCTCTCAGGGCTCCAGTTGTGCCTCTGGCTCTGAATGATTCTCCACAAGCCACATAAGCTGTGTTTTGCTGCTGGGCTGAGTGGCAGATCTGCCCAGGAATGGGCTGCTGTGCGTGAAGCCTGAACAAATGGTTCATTTGCATGGTTAGTTCATATGTTTGCAAAGTCTGTTTCATGCTGTAAAGCGCTAAGCTTCATTTCTGATGAGCAGGTGTTTGGCAAGTAAAGACACATCACACCATCAGCTGGGATAGAGGAGGAATCTGCTACCGGAGTCTTGATTCAGAAGTTGTGGCTGGTGTTCAGGAAACTTTGAAGAGTTTTATGAAGTTCTTTGCTTGCGAATCAAACGAGAGAACCCTGCTGAGCTCTTGTGCTTAAAAACAGTGCTGGGCAGCAGGATCTATTTCTTGGAAGCCCTAGGAAGAAGTTTGGGATACGGTTAACTCCGAGGAGGGGTCGAGTCCTGGGTCCTCTTGGATCTGTGTGTTGCTGTTAACATGCAAAGCATCTCCTTGCCTCTTCATTATTACAAGGTTATTATTTAGCCTTTTACTCTTTACAAAGTCTGCTGCAGTGCTGAACTTCTGAACGTGGCTCAAAGGCACACGTAAAAATTTGTTTGAAAGCGAAGTGGTAACTTCAGACCTCTCAAGGTACCAGTCTCAAAGTGTCGGTCTCGGCAGTGACTTGGGTTCATCCTGATACCCTCCCTGTGTACAGTCTCCTGAGTTATCAAGTGGATGGGCTTAAGCTCTTTTTCTCTCAGTGGCTTCATTCTGCCTCCACAATTGTCGCTCGAGTGATGGCTCTGGCTGGAGAAGCAGCAGGTTGCCTGACTTGCTGCGGCTGGGGCTGTAGGTCCGTGTAATGCCGCTCGCTGCGCAGGCTGTTTCTCTTTAGCATTCCCATGTCCTCGCGTGTGGGTTTTTGTTTGGATTGGCAAGCGTGAACAATCATTTTTGAAACAGTCCTGCAGATATGAAAGCTCTTGTCCTGAAAAAAACTCCCAAAATGGAGTCTGTCTGCCCTTTCATCCTGGAAAGATTACAGAGGGCTTTGAACATTTGGGAGATACTGGACACAAGATGCTATTGGAAGGCAAAGGTGCAAAACAGGGTTTTTTAAATGCAGCCTTGCCCTGACTCTGCCCTCACAGAATGCAATGGCAATAATAGCAATTATTTTAGTGAAAGTTGGAGCAGTCTCGGAAGGTCCAACCCATGCTGTATTTTTTTTTTATAGTGTGTTTTCCAGTGAGATTTCAGAGCTATAGGAGCCATGTGCAGCAGCAGCCCAGGAGATGGGTTTGTTGGCTGTTTGTGCGGCCCTTTTGTAGGGGTAAGTAGGTCAGTGTTACCAAGCAGTACTCATGACACTTCACCCTGAGAGCAAAGCATAGCTGTCGATCTGTTTTCTGGCCACTTGCTTCATTCACCGTTACGTGTTTTGCCTTCAAACTGGCACATGATGATTGAAATCTGCACTTGCTGTGACACTGCCTTTCTTCCAAGGGTCTGAGCCCCGATTCCTGTAACACAAACTTGCTGATTAACTAATTGGATCACTGTGCTGCTGGTGGGTATGGATATGCAAAAAGGAGATGGGAGGTGCTGATGAGGGATTCCTATTTCAGACACAACCTTTTGTTACGCATTGCTTTTCTAGTGTTGAAGCTACTCTGAGGAGTTAATACAGCATCTCAACATTTCACAGTTTGATGTGGTGCAACAGGTTTGAACTGGAAGGTATACCATTAATTAGTTTTGGCCCTCTTCTTGAGGACCTCAGAGCATTTTACAAACAACTATTCCTGCTTTGTCTCCCTGCAAGGGAAAACTAACAAAAGATCTGGACTACTAGAATACATTCAGTTCCAAGCAAACTTCAAACTTCAGTGCTACACAAGTGTTGTGTCAGAAATAAGCACCCTTTTTATCTTTCCTTTCATTCTTTAACTGTGTTTAATTTGAGGAGGTGGGGGTGTGTGTGGGGGGGTAGTGTGTCCCCTCCACATTTCTTGTTATTGTGGGTTTGGTGGGTTGTTTAGTTTTTTAAGTTGATCAAAGCCAAGGGGCCAGGAGGGCTCCACTAAAAAGTACTCCCATGTTTCTGGCATGTCTCACTCTCAGGCTCAGGCTTTACTTCAGAGTCAGAGCTATGAAACAATTTAAGCCAGACTAGCAAACAGTGCTGATTTTTTTCCTGTTTCCCAGGATCATCTTTTGAGACTATCAAAGACAAATGTCTTCAAATAAGTTCCCTGGTGGTGTGGGGCTACGGGCATGGCTCAGCATAGGTGTGCCTTTTCAATTCCCGTGGAAGTGTGTCGTGGTTTGGCCCAGCTAGCACAACAGCACCACGACAGTTTCTTGCTCGATGCCCCCATTCACCCCCACCCTCGTTAAGATGGCGGAGGACCCAGCGAAATGGGAGTAAAAAGATAAGCAAGATTGTTGTGGATTGAGACAAGGGCAGGGAGGGCTCGCTGCCAATTATGGTTCTGGGCAAAACAGACTCCAGTACTCGACTTAGAGAGGAAAGTAGGAAAGTTTATTCTACAAGAAACAGAACAGAATAAAAGCAAAAAGGGAGTAGGATGATGAGAAAATTACAACCAGCACTTTAAGATCTCCCTCCCCCATCCCTCCTTTCTTCCCGGGCCCAGCTCACTGCTCCCGATATCTCTACCTCCTCCCCCCGCAACAGCTCAGGGGGGCAGGGAGTGGGGGATGTGGTCAGTCTCTCACAGATGGGCTTTGCCGCTTCTGTCTTCTCAGATGAGGATGACTCCTGGCATTCTTCCCCTGCTCCAACACGGGGTTCCTCCCCCGGAACACAGTCCTTAACAAACTTCTCTGGTGTGGGTTGTTCCCAGCAGCTGTGGCTTCTGCCGATACAGGTTCCCTCACACGGGACACAGTCCTTGGTGAATATCTCTGGCGTGGATTCTTCACCGCGGTTGCAGTTTCTGCAGTTGCAAGGTCCCTCTCTTGGGACAAGGCCTCTTCTGGGCATAAGTTTAATGAGCTGCTTTGTCGTGGGTTCCTCCCCACAGTTGCAGCTGTGGATATTGGGTCCCTTCCTCGGGACAGGGCCTGCTCCGGCCATAGTGATAAAGGGCCCCTCCTTCGGGACAAGGCCTCCTCCGGCCAAAATCACTGTCCCTGGCTTGGTGCCTTTAATGAAGTGAATCGCTGCCCCTGGTCCGGGGTCAGCTTTAGCAAAATGAGTTTCTGCCCCTGATGCGGGCTCATTATCAAAATGAGTCTGTACCGCTGATGCGGGGTCTTTAAAGAAATGAAAATAAATCTCAGCTTCACCAGGTCTCTCCATAGAATGCAGGGGAGTCTCTGCTACAGTACACCTCCTCCCTTTCATCACTGACCTTGGAGTCCGCATGGTTGTTTCTCTCACCGTTCCTACTCCTTGCACCACCACCAGCCAGAAGAAGAGAAAAAGGGGCAGAAGAAAGAAAGAAAGAAGATGGAGGAAGACACCTCCCCTTCCGGCTTCTTCTTAAAAAGTGATCGTGGAGGCGTCTAATTGGCTCAGCCCCAGAAGTGGGTCTGGCTCTGAGCTGGGGAGAGTTGTGAGCAACTTCTTGCAGGAGCCATCTTTGCAGCCCCTTCCCCCTTACCAGAAAAGGCTGTCATGTCAAACCATGACAAAGTGGGATGGTTGGAGAGTGCAGATCCATTGGTTTTTGTGTAGTTAAGTCTTTTGGTCTTGTTACAAACAAATTTGTAAGATGGTTTACATCCTGCTGAACAGGAAGTTGCTCTTGATTATATTTCTAGTCTCTGTTGCTATTTGTAACCCATGAGATCCTTTGGGAATTACTGAGGAATGCTGTGAGTGAGGGAACTGGAGCGGATGAAGCAAATTCCCTGAGGTTGCGCAGAAGGTCTGAGACACAGCTGGGAGTAAAACCCCAGTCACCTGACACCCTGTCCCTTGCTTTAAGTACTGTACAAGAATTTCCTCCTACTGTGCCTCTAATAGAAACTGCAGGGCCAAATTAAGCGGGCAGATTGTAATCACTAATGCTGAGCTATCCCAGCTGTGGAATTACTGCAGCCCTCTGCTCTTTGCTACTAATTTGGAAAGTTTGCTGTCTCTCCCCCTCCAGTATTCCACCTTGCCACGCTTCATGTTGTGGGAAAAGAGCTTGAATGACCATAAAGAGCCCAGATGTTGTGTCCAGGGGCAGGAAGCACAAGTCAGCTACCCACTGATTTGTGAAGCTAAAAATAATGAGAACATTAATATGGATCTCTCCTTTCAGCTCACTGGGCACACTGGCATCTCCAGATGCATCTTCGTTGTGGGAGATGTACAGGGCAGTGTGCAGGCAGGCAGCTTGTTAGATTAATTTCTCGACAGTTTGTTTGATTTGTTTTTATATTGGTATTATAAGAGTGCTTGCAGGCCTGAGTGGAGCTTAGACGCCCGTTAAGACATCGGTAAGGCATGACTGTGCCTTGATTAGAGGCTGGACTAGGTTAGTGGTTGGGCTAGATCTTAAAGGTCTTTTCCAACTGTATGATTCTATGACACAAATACATTGTTAGAGACTATCTGAGCATAAGGATGTTCTAGATGAATTTAACAGTAAGCAAGTGTAGCAGGCGATGGGAAGGAAATGGAAGGCTGCAGCCAGGTGACAAACCAGCAATGTGTTGTTTCTTACCTGTTACCAGCACAATTAGTGTACTCAGCTCCTGCTCAGCCAAGTCATCGCTGTCAGCTGCTCTCCTCACTGGGAACGCTGTGGAACAGCTGGTGCTTGGTGGGCAAACAGGAGAGCCAGACATCTCCTCCTTCCTAGATCAGCACAGGAGCATGGTCTGTCAAGAGTGGTTGCTTGAGTAGAGTCTGTCTGGATGGCAGATGTGCCACACAACCTTTCAGAGTCCCGTTGAGCCTTCAGTGATTTCATGTCAGGGGCAGTGAGTGGGAGAGCGCAGGTGGGACTTTGGGCGTCTGGAGCTTTGGTTCTCTGCAGCATGGGTTATAGTAACGTTGCTATGGCCACAAATCTCCCTCAAATTGCTGCAGCCAATTCATGAATTCCTTTTTTATTACATCCTAACATCAAAAATCAGCTAGGCTGCCAGAAACCTCTCCCAAAGAAATCTCAACCCCTGGAGATGTCTAGAGCTGCAGCAGAGACTGGAGTACAGGTAGTAAGTGTTACTGTGTTAAGGGAATGCTGCAAAGAGAATCTCTCGTCGCTGTAATTTTAGGATGCTTTTAAGGCTGAAGGAATGAAATGAATCCCAAATATTAACTGCTTGCTCATATCCTATGACTCCCTCTTAATTAGTTACTCCTGTCTCTGGGGTAATTGAAGTATTGGAATACCTGAGTTGTAGGCAGTCTGGTCCTGTAAGCTTTGTCTCTTCCCTCTGGTCTGCTCCCAGTGGTGGTTTCTCAAGGAAGCCAAGTTGTCAGATGAGCTTCATCATCACCTGCACTCAGTGGGTTTCCCAAAGCCTCCTGCAGTGCCTCCTGATGCTGCAACCCATTAGAAACTTTGTATATATCCTTCAGTTTGTAGCTTTGCTTGCTCACAAAGGAGCTTGTACACACAGCGTGCCTTGGGCAGCCCAGCCAAGCTGGCATCCCTTCAGCCGTCAGCAATTCGAGCTCCAGGCACTGGAGCGTAAGGGACTTCAGTTTGTGATTCTGCTTTCAGTTGAGCTCTACGTGTTGCCTGAAATCACTCAGCCAGCAAAACTCTTGTCTCTGTGGGTGGAGAGGAAGGGAGAAAGTTGGTTTTGGCTGTAGCATGGCTTTCATGCCCCATGGCAGGTTGTGAGATGCCAACGCTTTGTTCCAGGAGCTCCCATGTGAGTCTGTCTCAGGGGGGTTCTGTCAGGACTTTGGGAACAGAGATGTAAACAAGACTCCTCAGCCCCACTCATTTCTCCATCACTGACTGTCTTCAGTGGCCCTGGGCAAATTATGTAGCTCTTCCTTGCCTTAATTTGCCTAATTATTGCTTTCCAGTATCTCAAAAGTTCTGCTAATCAGTGCTGCTTGTTGTGCTTTGAGGCAATGACTAGGAAGCTCTTAACTTGCAGAGGGACAGCTTCAGTAGGGTTTCTCTGTAGCCAAATAGCTACAGGGAAGTAGTTTGTGGTGTTTGATACAACAATTGAGAGGTGGTGAGTAAGTTTATAACCCATGGCTTCTCTGTTGGGGTGGGGTTGTTTGCCCATTCCAGCATAGGTGCTCACAGGTGCTACTGGTGTGACTTTGTCTGGAAATCAAACTGTATGTTATTTTGATCAATTTCTTAATTTGACACTCATTGAAGCATATCTTTGGTACTCATCCTCTTCTGAATCATGGGGTAGGTTTTGCTGTGACTTGATGTGACAGAGTGAAAGCTTTAGTGCATAAAGCAGCTTTATTCATTTCCTGAGCTTAGGCTAGAAATCGTTTGCCTGTCTACACTGTGTATTATTTGAGGAACTATGAGATTTATAGTTACTGAACATGATTGAGCCTTCCTGCCTGGGAAGAGAAAGGGTTGGGCCAAGTGCCTGGGTGAAGCACAGCTAGTGTTTAGCATCTTTAATGTCTGTTGGCTTGTTCTTCCTGGGCTGCCTCGTTTTTGTGGGTATTGTGGATCTCTCTTGCATAGCCCCTGTGTTTGCATGCACATATCAAAGGCTCAGTGTCAGTGCTAGCATCAGGAATAGCGAGCTTCCAGCACAGCGGTTGGGTTCAGCTCCTGGGAGGTACCTGGGATGAGATATGAGCCTCTGAGGAGCCCTGTTTGGGGCTGAGGGTGCAAGGGGCTTAGATGGAGAGTTGAGGCAGCAAGGATGAGCCTTTTAGGGTGACTGTGCTTAGAGGAAGAAATCCTCTTGTATCTACTGGAGCCTCCCGGAGCACTTTTCTGATGGGAGGGAGAGGGCCAAATCTGTAAGAGCTGTGTGAGGAATGGAATAAAGATTGTGGTCAAACTGGAAGCAAAGGAGGGAAGCGACCCAGATGAGGAATGGTGGGATAGGAGACAGGCTCAGATTGGAGGCAGAGGCTGTGCACCCTGATTTCATTCCTTTTTTTCCTCTGTTTTATTTTATTTCCTTCTCATGCCATTTACACTAACCAGACTGACACTTCCAGTTGATTTCTGAGAAGAGAAAATAAAAGCAAACCAAAACAGCTTCTGCAGCTTTCAAAGCAGGAAATTGTAAGTAGCTGTGGTGTAGATGTAGCCTTATGGACTTGTTCTGACACTGGTGGGTTGGGCTTTGCCACCCTTAAGTCCCTTCCCATGGCACAGCAAGCTTGGACTGGGCTGTTTTGGCTCTTGTGAACTGCATGTCTGGCTAGAAGAATCAAGGCCATGCTGAACAGACAGAACTGGACCACTTGGGCACCCACTGGCCTGGTCAATGTGATGGTCTTCTGTCCCCATCCACGGTGAGTTCTCATTGTTCACCCCACGGTGTATTGATGTTCTTGTAACTGATTTGGCAGAGAAATTTATGTCCAGAAGTCATAAATAACCACTTTTCCCACCACATATCATCCTAAATGTTAGTGTGACTCCTTTTTCCCTCAGAACACCAATTTGAAGTGTCACAAATCAAGTGTGGCTCCTTCATTGCCTCTTTTGGTCCCTTTTGCAGAGGGCACGGCATGGAGCAAACTGCACACTCCACCAGGCATTTCCGACGGGAGAGACAGACCAATTCCTCCAGTACTGATAGTTGTCTATCATGCAGCTGAATACAGAAGGAATGTGCTGCTTCTCACTCAGGACTTGCTGCTAATTCCTTTCCTCATTTTCTGCAAGACCTCCTTACTGCCCTTCTGCCTCCAAATCATCTGCTGCGGGGCTTGGTTTGGCTCAATTTCTCTTTTCTAAAAAGCTTCCATTGCTATTCCCTCTGCATGTTATCAAAATATAGATAAATACCATGGGTCCTCCTTTCCTCTGTGTGTGTGTAGGCAGAGGGAGGCTGGGGGCTGTTTTTTTGAGGGACTGTATAGAAATCTTTCCCAGTTCTGTTGATGTAATCAATGCTTAGCATTCTCACTGTGTGCTTCAGCCCCATCACCTTTAACTCGATTGTTCTGAGATTACTTATCTGAAAGAAACGGAGGTTCATTATGTTAATTGGCTCTGAAATGACTGCATTAAATATCTGTAATTGGTATTATTATTCCAGTCTTGCTGTGTCCTCGGGTTTTCGGCGAGCAGAAATTAATATGGAAACCTGCGCTTTCCGCTGTGGTTGCTGGCGGGGCCTCATGTGGGCTTGATGTTTAAAAGAGCCTGTTCAGTGCTTCCTTTAGCAGAGAATGGAATTGGTGGCATAGAGAAGGGTCAGATCCCTGCTTGAAGATGTCTGTGGTGAATATCAGCTCCAGGGAGAGCTCCCTGCCCTGACTGAGGTGAGGCTTCTTCAGCAGCACTGACTTAGATCCCAAAATGCTTTTTGGAGAAAGGAAAGCACCACTTACGCCTTCCTGTACTGACCCAGTGGCCTGACTGCAGTGCAGGGAGGGAAGCACTCACTGGGATCTGTCACAAAGCTTGTGGACATTGAGGGCTTTCTGATTGCCCACTTGGGCAAATGGCCCTGGGATTCATTTTTGTCTGCCTAAAAGAAGCTTTTAAAGTCATTCTAGAATAAGAACTGTGACTACAGGGCCACTTGGAAGATGAATTATAGATGTGCAGTTGGAAAACTAATTTTAAGAGGGAAGAAATGTGGTATAAGCTGATGTTTCTACTCCTGACTGCACTGCCTGAAATTATTAGAGGAAGGGATAGCTTCTGCCATTGTGGTGTGTCTTGCTCTTGTTGACAGCACAATTTCATAGAATCACAGAATGGTAGGGGTTGGAAGGGACCTTTAGAGATGATCTAGTCCAACTCCCCTGCAGAAGCAGGGTCACCTAGATCAGGTTGCAATTTCTACCCAGTTACGAGACCCTCTTACAACCGAAGCTACTCTGAGGAAAGTAAGAAGGTTAGGGTAGAAGCCACAAGTTGGACTAAGGACAGCATTAACAGGTAGGTGAGGGGCATGAGGAGGAAATTAAATACAGGGGAGGAAGTGAGGATCTGCTTTCAGTTCCTCCCAAGCAGTGCTTTTGAAGGACACGTGTTTGGTTCTACTCCCTTCCCTGGTGATCCCTAGGAAACTTGCTCTGCCAAGGGGCTGGAGGGCAACATTCTGAGGAGTGCTGAGCTGCTGGAATGGGCATGGCTTCTTGCCCAGGAGGTGTTAGGGAGAGGTATGTGGCCACCCTGACTGGACAGGAGGAAAACAAACCTTGCTCTGTGTGTAGGGCATGAGAGCTGTACCCTCTGTACATTGTATCTACCATGGTAATGCCTTTGCTCCTTGAAGCCGGAGTTATTTGAAGACTGCAGCAGAGTATTCAGGGCATCATTTGAAAGAAAAGACCCGTATGGCTTGCTTGGGCCAAATGTCTGTTTAAAGCAGCATTCTGCATGTTGGCAGCAGTAAATGCTCGGGGAAGAGTAGAAAAGCAGGCGTTTTTAGGGATTCTCCTCCTATTTCCTCCTGCCCTGTAGCAATCGGGGACCTCTAGAGCTGGAAGTTGCCAAGTGACCTCTTTCCATCCCTGTGCTCCTGTAGATCAAACCATTCCTACATATGTCCTTAGCAAATAAAAAAAGATGCACGGTCTCTGTAGTATCTTGACTATGAAAATAAAGACAGGTGCTGAT
Organism: Colius striatus; assembly: GCF_028858725.1. Lineage (NCBI taxonomy): Eukaryota > Metazoa > Chordata > Aves > Coliiformes > Coliidae > Colius > Colius striatus. The sequence goes on along the minus strand of NC_084760.1, from coordinate 45,808,975 downwards.
GGCAATTCTACCTTTATGTGCTAGTAGAAGTACACCTTTAAGGATCCTGCTCTGCTTTTGCAAGTATTAGTTTGCTTGACAAAGACACGGCTCTGCATCACCTCTCTAGCACCAGAGTAAGAGACGAGCTGGAGTATCTTCTGCATTAGACATTGCTGATGCAAATTAAAAGCTGAATTCAAGCTTTAGAGGTTGCTTCCTGAGGTGCTGCAAGTTGGAAAGAGTGTTAGAGCTGTGTTCTAGTTGTATGAGATACTTTAAAAAAAGGCAAAATACTGATTTGCAGAAGGAAAGCTACTTAGAGGCAGCGGATAAGCAAACTGTGGGCAAGGGAATCATTTTCCCACTCCAACTGCCTCTCTGGATGCCTGGAGCTTTGTAAAGAAATTTTCCACAGTCTGATGCACACATTGTAGAATTAAGCACAAACTTTGCTGCTACTGTTTTGAAACTATCTCCTTATTATTTGAATCTTTGACAAAAAAATCAAGGCTTTTTTCAGTGTGCCTCTGAGTTCTCTCTGAGCAACACAAGATGCTCTCAGGGTTTCCTTGAAGTCAAATTTTCTCAAGTTTTGCCTGGATTTTTTTTCACAAGAAAAAAAAAGTGTTCCTTAGATGGAGTCTGGAGTGATACAGCTTCCACCTGGGAACTATTTTAGTCTTACTTTGAGAAAACAGCCTATAAAACACACACTCATAAAACCAGTTAGTCCTTTTCAATGTGCTAGAAAATTATTCTTACCAGCCTCTTAAGGCACTCCTAATGTATTTAAGCTCTATGACATGTTCAGAGAGATAGTTACTGTGGGTTTTAATGCAGGGTCATACATAAATTCCCAGTATGGATCATTTGGGGAAGATTAATATGGAGAATGTGTTAATAGTAAAGAATTTGAAGTCATTGCAGATCTTGCTGTGCACAAGTAGCTTAGTGACCGCAGAGCTGCTGTCTGGTTTTGCTGGAAAATGAGATGTACTCAAAGGATGTACTTACAACTTCTGAAATCAGATGTACTCAAAGGATGTACTTACAACTTCTGAAATCAAGCATGCCTGTACATGTGCAAACACACTCCTACCTTGCTGCAGAAGTGTAGTTGGCACGTGTTGGATGTTGGCTGTGGGCTGAAAGCAGTTCAGCGTCATCACCTGTTTGCTTCTGCCTCTCTGTTGTCAACGCACTGGAAGCTGTAAGGTTTAAGAACAGGGTACACCAGGGCTTTCACCCACTCAGCAGTAGCATGGCACTGTCCAAATGCACGGACTAGTTTTTTGTGGACTTCTGGAAACCAGCTCCCCGAGTCTGGCTTTTTAGCAGTGATGGCATCTCCAGCTCCTCTCAGTGCAATTGAGTTTGCGGTACAGGGGCAGGAATTAAGGTACCACTTACCAGCTTAAGGATTTACCAGCTGATGCTGTCAATTTTCCATAGGGCGATACTGATTTCCTGGGCTTTGATTTGATGTTCTTATTCATGAGCCTGACAGAACCCGTGCGTCTCCCTCCTACCCCAGGGAGGTCCCTTGATTAAGTCATTCGTGCTTCATGGGACCTCATGGGGAGCCTGAGCTGCCAAAAGTAATGAGCTGAAAAGACTGGCAGTGTCAGATGATATCGGTCTCCTGCAAAGATCTCATTCACTTCTGATTCTTCATTATTCTTAGTGGGCTTGGTTACGATGCCATCTGATTTTTGTGATTAGGAAGTTTTTGCAGCCTTGGATATGAAGGAGCAGAGTTGGGCAAGGGATCATGCAAAGCAGCAAGCTGTCTGGCAGCGTGTGACCTGCAAGGGCTGTAAGTGCCCACTTTCTCCTTCATTCTAAGTGGTAGTTGCTTCAGGGATCGTTGAAGACTTAAAAAGAAAAAAGCCCTAAACCACCATCAAATTGCTTTTGAGTAACGTGAAATCCTGATTATGGAAATGTTAATTGTGTATCATAACGTGCATTCATCTGCTGCCTCCTCAGAAATGCTGCTAGTGGCCCATGAATGAACAGAAGGCCACTTAAAGAGAACTTTGCTTAAAATGCACTTGTTAGGATGCCTGCGTAAAACCAGTACCTTCATGGGTAAAATTGATGGTGGTTTTTCTAAAGTAGCATCAGGTTGCTGTGTAACTCTTATGGGCAAATAAAATGTTGAGGTCTTTTTCCAAATGAGCATGCAGCCTAAACTGGATAATGCAGCAAAACAAAATGACAGAGGAAGGTGGGTAGAGAGCCCTGATAGGGAATTGATGCAGGTTTTTATCTGGGAGAGGTGAATGGTGGCGTTCCTAAGCTTCTCCCTGATAGCATTTCCATGTAACCAATCTTATAAAAATCCTTGGAGTACACATAACTTAAGGTACAATTGTTGTAGTTTGAACACAATTGAGTTACAGCACTCAAGGGATTGTGCTTTTATTATGCCTGATTTTGCCACAAGTGATGTTTGAAGCAGGAGGTCAATTTGGGGCTCTGAAAGGAGGTGAGGGACTCCTGACTTGCAAACCCCTGCATACGTTGTTGATCCAGGTGAGTGGCCAAGAGAGGGGAGGTATTTCTGAGCAAGTGCCTGGCAAAGATGTCCTGAACTGCCTTTGGGAGGAATGTATCTCCATCTCTCTATTTTTCTCTCCCACATTAGCAAGACCCTAGAGACACTAGCTAGCCAAGTTGGGCACCTGATGTTTGGTGGTCTATAAAGACCTTATTGGCAGTTTGACCCTTTGAGTGCCGCAGAGGCTGATAAGACCCGTTATTAGAAGCTTGCCAGACTTTTATGTGTTTGAAAATCCTGTTTTGATTTGCTGATATTTTGTCAAACTTATTTTCAGTGAGAACTTTCCAGTTAATTGTCTGCTGGGAGATGTGCTTTTTGGGGAGACTCTAGTGAAATCCATTTAGCTGTTTTGGAGAATGAAACTGAGAAAATAGACACTTTCTTAAATATATAAGCCCAGTGACTGTTTCCTTTGAAAGTTCTGATACCTGCCACACTTGGGAGCAATGGTGTGATGTTTGGCAGATGTCACTTTTTCAGTTCCTGTAAAAATTCTCTGAAGCTGGGCCAGTTTAGAAGTGTGGGAGGAAGTGGGGCAGGGAACTGGAGGAAGAGGGAGAAAGGTTGTGTTGTTTAATTGTCACTGAATACTACCCTGAAGCTGGCTCCTGTCCTTCCTGTTGCCACAGAGTATGTGATTGTGGGGAAGCTACTAGAAATGATATAATTTCTGAAGCAGTATATGTTTTTGGAGACTAGATGTAGCTTTGCAGGGTTTTTGGGGTTCAGTGGGACCTGTTCTCTTGTGTGTTTGCATATATGTGAAAATACATGTCTATATATAGCTGTATGTTGGTGAAGATGGTAAAATTTATCTACATATAGATATAACAAAATCTGGGCATCCTCCCATTAGTAGAAGCTGCTGATCCTATTCTCTGCCTCGGAGCCTCATGTCCCGTGGAGGAACAGCTTATGGAAGGACAGTCTTTATGTTGTAAGACTTTCATCCTTTGTCAGATTTAGGTTGAAACTGCTTCAGAATATTGTAGAAGAGATGTAAGAAACTACAGCTGTACAAATCTTATTTCTGTAAGAAACTAGGCTGGAAGAGGGCTGAGGGCAGTGTTTCACCCTCAAGTGTTGGGCAGAACATCTGTCAGATGCAGAGCGTGGGACAGAGATGCTCCAGACCTACGCCCCTCCTCCCCCTACCCTACTGGCAGTCAATGCCTGCAGGAAGCAGACGGGCAAGTTCCTGTGACCCTGTAGAAGTGGAGGGCCAAGTGAGCAGAAAAAGCCCCAAGGGACATCTTGGATTAGACTCTACGAGTTCCATTTGAGATATCATGCCTTTTTCTTCAACATACTCTGGAGTTGGCAGAAAAGAGACCGGAGGCCCTGTGACTCCTCTGTGCTTCTGCAGCTCGGGCTGGTGCATTGGGCTGTTTGCTTGAAGCATCGTGAAGGGCAGTGAGGATAATGACTCTTCTTTTTCATTTTAGTGGAAGTGGTGGTGACCTGGAGGAAAGAGAAATATGATGAGGCATTACAGAGTGCTTTGTGCCCATTTTCCTCACAAAGGAAAGTTTTAATTGCAGGATATCTGAGGTGAACAGATATCTTGTCTAAGTGCACGAGATATTTTGTACCAAAACAAATGAACAAACAACCTACTTGACTTAAAGGGGGAGCCTACATCAAAATGCAGCTCTTGGCGTAGGTGGAATCAGAATTGCCCTGAGAACCTGGACTTTAATGACCTTCCTATAAAGCTTTTTGCATGTTTTTAGTTACAGAATCAAATATCATTGCTGGTAGCACTGAGCATCGCTCCTGTGGTGACAAAGGCTTCCAGGAGTACTGGATGGAGAGGAGAAAAATATGAGTCATCGAAGGATGTATTTGTCTTAAGTCCTGCACAAATACCTAAATTTGCCAGTTTTTCAAATTATTTTGATTTGATAGATGTAGATTAGCAAATGTATTTTTAAAGGACAACTTCTCCTGCTTAATTTCTCTCTTGACCCTAGTGAAAAGAAATTGAATGTGGTATTTTGTACTCATAGGTAGGAGTGGATTCTCTGCAAGCTCATGGTAAAACACTGCTCTGAACGAGTTCAGTTTTGTGTTACTAGACAGTATCAAAGCTGTCATGAAGGTAGTGTAAGCCCATCTCTCTGCTCTTTTTTCATCACTGTAGGAAAAAAGTCATGTAAAGGCTGTGATGAAACTGTAGAGCTATAAATGTAATCATGGGAGTTCTTAGGAGTAGCTGCGTCATTGCTGTTCTTGTGATTTTCATCAAGCACAGAGTTGCTGCCAAGAAAATCTGTAGACTTCACAAAAGTGATGGAGTAATAAATTGTTATAAGAATATGATAAATGACTTGGAGTAGTCCAGATGACATCTAAACCACATTCCCACAAATCACACATGAAATGACCCATGAAGAAGTCACTTGTGGAGGAGCAAGCAGCGTGGGCCATGCCTGAGGAAAAGAGCTCTCTGGCCTGGGGAAACAGTCACTGAAAAGGTGCAGCCAAGTCTACTCAAATTCCCAGAGTGGTAGTGCTGTAAGAAGTATTTAATGTTGTCTTTGAGACATGTGAACTGGGAAATAGGAACAAAAGATGTAGGATGTTTTTACTTCCAAAAACTGCATTTATAAAAATACTAGTGGAATAGCTTATTTATCTATATTTTAAAATAGACATGGGAAAAGCTAGAGAACACACAGATGGAGCAGCAGGGCAATCTTTGCAGCAGGGAAAAAATGTCTAGACTTGAACTTTTAAAATCTCTCACTGTGTTGGGTCAAGAGAGATTGAAACACGGCTTCCTTTTGTGGGAAGAAGATGCTGGATGCTGCTGAGTCTGTCGGAGAGGACTGTGGGGAGTACCAGCTGTTTGGAAGGTGAGATTAGAAAGTAGACATGAGCAGCAGTTAATTGTTGGAGCAAATTACCAGGACAAGAGTGATTCGCTGCCTCTTTGGATCAATCTTGGATGTATCTCTGGCGTTAATACTTGAACTAAAAGCAGGTAGCTAGGTTTTCTGAGAGATACATAACCACTTACTTTTGCTTTAGATACAAAAATGCTGAGGTACAGAGAGGGTGAGGTACTTATGCTGTGCTGAAAGTCTATGGCATGATCAGAAACTAAGCTATGGTATTTATCAGTCCAGTGTTTGTCACAAAATTGAGACCATGTCAGGAGGTGGTTTCACAACACCTCACACCAGCACAGTTTTCGTGCAGTGACACCAGTTTGGTGGTGCTGAGCAAAAGGAGTTTCCGTGTCCTTTCTTGAAGGCAAAATCTCATAGCATCATTTTGACTGTGAAAGCAAAATGCCAACGTGAAACAGGGTGGTTTTGCACAGTAAAATGCTGGAAGTTCTTTCCCGAACCACTTCCTTTTGAATGAATTTCTTCAGTGGACTGGAAGCTTAGGACAATTTTCTGCAAGGGAATTGTTGCCACTTCAGTGTTCTATCTGCATGTGGAAGAAGGAAGGACTTCGGTGCTGAAACAGACTCTAATGGGTCTCTTGCTCTTTTTTGAAGCAGCTAATTTGTGTGTGCCTAGCAGCCCTCCACTTGCACGCTAATTCTTTGTGCCACCCAGCTGGTCTAATGTGAAAAGGATTTGTGATGTCCCTAACAGTGGGCTATGGCTTCAGGTAAAAAGAGACAAGCCAGCCACTGAGGACTTTAATTTAGAGGTCTGATTTTTTATCCCTGAACATCTTGAGAAGCTTATACAAAGAAAAAATTCCTTCTTCCCCCTCTCGCACCTCAGAGTAAGCATTAGGACGTGTCCTGTTGCTCCTTGTTGATACATGGTAGGAGTAACAGTGCCAGAATAACGGTCCCTTTTTCCTCATCCACACTTGTTTCTGCACTGAACGTCCTTGTGCATTCCTCCTTTTCTTATGTCAAGTCTTGCTCTCTCTATGCAAAGCCTCTCTATATATGATCCTGTCAGCTTGATTGGCAGACTTGATCTTGCCAAGGGAATTTAGGGATTTTTAAAGGGCATTATTGTCCATTTGGGATTTAGATAGTCATCTGGTTATCTAAAGGTGTGTGGTCAAGTGTTGTGTCCGCTGCAAGAAGATTTCTGGAGCAGGTGTGTGAGGAGACAGAGACCTTTTAGTTGAGTATCTTTTGTGCACTGGCAATCTCCTAGTCAGCTGCAAGGTAAATTATTAACTTAAATCCCCTTCCTTTCTGGTTACTCAGCAGGCAGGCAGTAGCTTTTAGAGCATCTCTAACTTGTTTGACTTGTGATTGTGAGTCTGAACCCAGATTGGTATTGTCTTTGAAAGTGAAGGGTACAGAGAAGGCAGTAGAAACTAATCTTTTGCCAGCAGGATTGGACTTGACTCTTGGTAGGGGGGCAAAATAATTTCCCTGTTTGTTTCTGGGAAATCAATTGGTTTTGTTTGGGTTTGTGGAAGAAACTAACAGTTTATCCCTATTCTTCACAAGCCTGTGCAGTAGGGTCATAAAATCTTTGACTTTTTTTTTCTGTTCTGCAACAACAGGCTTTAATTTCTTTGTTTGTATGTTTTGTTTGCTAAAGTGAAGCTAGTTAGGGCCTCTCTGGGGTTTTCTTCTGTGCTTTTTTTTCCCCCCTCATAGACCCCTCCTGCCTTATCCCACTGCAGTCTGCACTGTAACTGTGCCGTAACAACAGGGATCACAAACAGCCTTTCATTTCTAGCTCAGTTTTACATGTTCTTTTCCAGAGTATTAATATGCTGGGTAGCCTTTGTGCTCAAACGAGGCATAAACAATTCAGCCAGTAAATGCTATAGAGCAAGTGCAGTTAATGGACCCAGATGGTTATGTTGCCAGTTTTATGTGACATGTTGCCCACATTAGCCTGGGAAACTTTCTACTCTTAAATATCAGAGCTCTATTTCATGTGTTGCGTTGTCTAAACTTCTGATGGACTTTAAGATCTCTTTAGTGGCACTTGGTACCACAGGTAGGGAAGTACCAGAAATGCCTCCTGCCTGAGCTTGCACCATGTTTGCGTCCCAGCTGTGGGCAGCTCAGCAGCTTTGGTGGAGAGACCCTTGGAGAGCTGCCAGCATGTGTGCGCACAGTGGAGCAGATTGCAGCTGTGAATAGGTGGCCCACTGCAGCTGTAGATCTGAGCTCACATTGCACCATGACTTGATCGCATTGGCCTTCTGCTCGAATTGGGTTAAAGTGTTGCATGCCTGGAAATTACTTCCATGGCGATATTTCTGTATTAGGTTGCAATATTTGCCTACCTTTGTGCAGCAGAATGAGCTTAAGTGACCATACTGCAAACAAATTTTAGATACGCACTAGCTTGCCTGACAATGTGAAAAATGAGAATGGAACAAGCAGACGAGGGAAATAAATAGAAAATGCAGCCTGGATGAGAGCCTTGAAAGAAGAGAAAATAGGGAAGCAAGTGGATATAATTGTCAGGAAAGGGTGAGATGAAAGCAGATTATGATATTTTTGTGACCAAGGGATAAAGTAAAAAGCTTTCAAAAGCAGATACTGAGAGGATGAGCCAAAGGAAATGGACAGATTTATCTGGGTAGTGAAGAGAGGAGGTCAGAAGAGAAAACAGAGATAGTTGTATGTGCCAAGATGTCCTTTTGTGCCGTGTGTATCGCTCTTGGCCTTTCCCATCCACCACTAATATGGATTGCTCCAGGCCACCCGGGGCTGCAAATTCTCCATTGCCGTTTCCTGCTGGGGAGAAGGAGAGCTCGTCTCTGTACATATCCAAGATACTGTTTTTAATTTCCAGGAGGATGTAGATCTTATTTGTTTATATTAGAGCAGTGAGCTGGAGAAGGCCATGTGTTTAGGAGCAGGGCTGGATTCCCCAGAGAGCAGAGGAGCCCTCCTGTGCATCTCTCCGTTGCTGCTCTCCTGCACCAGCTGTGCCCCTCTCTGCCTTCAGCCCATGTTCCTGCTGCCTTCCTCCACCCCTGCATCCCACAGATGTTGTACATGGTACTGTAGCAACATTTCCCTTCTAGTAATAGCACAGATCTTTGCTGAGACATAAGGACAGGTTTAATCCTTGCCTTATGTATTCCATCAGTCTCCATGCAGTTCCAGAAAGACAGTAGGGTGAGCGGCAGACGTCACTAAGCGTTGTCTCTGTGCCGTTCTGCTCCATCTGTGCCAAATGCAGCCCCATTTCCCTCACAAAATAACTGAGGATGAAAGACAAGAGTGACGTGAGAATATGCGATTGAAATGTTCTTTGAAAAAGACAGCAAGAACAAACTTGTGTTTCAAAGGATGGCAGGGTCTTTATCCACTAAATACAACTTGCCACGCAGATTCCTGTGATCTCCAGGGACCTTTGGGAGCTCCAGCTCACCAAACACTAAGACATCAAAGAAGTGTCCGTGGGGCTTGGAGTACAAAGGTGTAATATGCAGATGGCAAAGGGAGTTCACAAGGCTCTGAGTCCGTGCCCAGGGAACAGATACTCCCTTGCTGAGAGACCATCTGACAGCCTCTTCCTTTTAGATGACTCTTTGCATCAAAGGTGACCTGAAAAACTTCAATACATTCAGGGGGGGAGGGGGATGCTTCAAAACTGAAAAAAATCTCAAAGTCCAGCTACAAGAGCCATCTTACTGCTTAAAATATCATACTTTGAAAAGTATGTTTTGCTTGTCTTCTCAGACTTTAAGTCTTGGTGGCCTGGCACAGGGATGTCTTTAGCTCTTGCTCTGGCAAATGTGCATCTCTACTAGAGTGGTGCCCACATATGCCAAGTGGAATGAGGAGGGACTTACAGAAAGTGGGCACCTGAGAATTACCTCTCCAATGCTTACATGTAACATCATTTGATAAACTGGAGGAAAGGGATGATATCCAGGGGGATCCTGACAGACTTGGTGAGTGAACCATGTGAATCTCATGAAGTTCAACAACACCAAGGGCAAATTCCTGCACATGGATTGGGGCAATCCCAGTATCGGCAAAGGCTGGGGAACGAGTGGATGGAGGGCAGCCCTGAGGAGAAGGGCTTGGGAGTATTGGTGGATGAAAAACTGAATACAAGCCAGTGGTGTGTGTTGGCAGCCCAGAAAGCCAACCCTGTCCTGGGCTGCAGTGTGGGCAGCAGGGTGAGGGAGGGGATTCTGCCCCTCTGCTCTGGAGAGACCTCCCCTGCAGTGCTGCCTCCAGCTCTGGTGCATCAACATCAGAAGGACATGGAACTGTTGGAGCAAGTCCAGAGAAGCCCATCAAGATGATCTGAGGGCTGGAGCCCTTCTGCTATGGAAACAGGCTGAGAAAGTTGGGGCTGTTCAGCCTGGAGAAGAGAAGGCTCTGGGAAGACTTTCCAGCAGCCTTTCAGAATATAAAGAGGGTTTATACAAAAGAGAAGGACCTTTTACAGGGGCCCCTATGACAGGACAGGGGACAATGGTTTTAAACCAAAAGGAGGTAGGTGTAGATTGGACATAAGACATTTTTTTACGAGAGTGGTGAAACACTGGCACAGGTTGGCTAGAAAGGTAGTAGGTGCCCCATCCCTGGAAACATTGAAGACAGCTGAATGAAGCTTTGAGTAACGTGATCTAGTGGAAGATACCCCTACCTATGGCAGGGAGCTGGGAACTAGATGATCTTTAAAGTTTCTTTCTGACTGAAAGCATTCTGTGATTCTGTCCTCTCAGCTGGGATCATGGTGTTTGGTAGTTTCATCTCAGGTGACAGTGGTAGAGTTACCTAAGGCTGTTTGTGCAGGAATTATTTGGAGTTGTTAATACTGTTTTAAGGCTTCTGTCTGTGTATGTTAAATGGATTGTCTTTGACCATTGATTCCTGCAGAAAACCTCACTTTTGTAACAGAGCTGCTCTTGAGGCACCAAGTAACACTGACTTATGCCTCAGGCAATGTAGGTTGGGCTCTTGATGCACCTCAGTGGTGTAACTGAGATCTGTGGGCAAAAAGGCTCCCTCTGCCCTGAGCATGGAGTGACCCAGGTTCAGATGGATTCTACCTTCTGCTGAATCAGAATCCATGATGCATCAGAGAACACAGCCCTGTGTGCCCTTCCCACAGAGCTCTGTCAGCCTGCGAGCAGCCTCTCACTGCAAGCACCCCAAAAGGCGGGGGGTGAGGCAGTCCATGTGCATTTCATGGCTTGCTCTTGTGTGGGTAGCACTTTGGGACCTCAGGGAAGCTCAGCATCCCACCGAGCAGTGGGGAAGCAGGGCTTGAATTTGTCTGGTGACCAGAGGAACGAATGCACTGCATTGACTGAGAATGTCCCCCATTCATTCTGCCCTCCCACAAAGTAACACTCTCTTCTCTTTTTTTGAGGTTATTTGTCATAATCGGATTTGGAAATAAGTCCCTTGCTAGGCAGGCAGCCAGCAGAAAGCAGCAGCATGTTCTCTGCTTTCTAGCCCCATGGTACTTGGGACAGCTGGATGAGAATGAAGACCAGCATCTCTTACCACCTCTGTCTAGTGGGGAGAAGCAGCTGGGTTGGTTGATCAAGAAATAGCTCATACAAATGAAATAATTTTTGGATTGCCTGTAAAGAAGAGTCCAGCAGAACCCCAGAGAGATGCCTGGACAAAAAGCAGGTGCCTACTGTCTCAGGAATCTTCAAAACATTCCTCCTTTTTCCAGTGCTGTATGAGGCTTTCCTGGGTTGGTTCTGTGCCAGTCTCATTGTGCTCCAGCCCTCTGTTTATCCCCTTGGGGGACTGGCACAGGAAGGAAGAGGTATTATCTGCCCTTGATTGTTGGCATAGCACTTGGGCACAGCAAAACAAATACCCTGGGGATATCTGGTGTCTCCTCTCCATATCCTGCCTCCTGAGGAGGCAGCCACCTCAAGCTGGCTCCCTCACATGTGCCAGCAGCACCTCGGTGAGCTGTCTTTCGATTGCAGCATGCATTAGAGGCACTAATTTTTGTGCATAGAGATGAGGGCAAAGGAGAGGTTTGTTTATAAGCAAATTAGCGTAAGGTCTTCTTCAGTGTGTGCAATCCATCCAGATTACATGCCATGGGGAGCTCATTGTGTGCAACCATGCTTGATTTTAGTCCAAAGGCTGTGAAGCTCGCACTCACAGCATCCTCCAGGATAAACTGTCTGCCTATGGCTTTTATGGATGTACTCTTTGTTGAGTGCAAACCTGACTGATGGCTGGGCCCAGAGAGTGGTGAGGGATGGAGTTTAATCCAACTGACCGTTCACTAGTGGTGTTCCCCAGAGCTCAGTGTTGGGGCTTGTTCTGTTTAACAGCTTTATCAATGACCTGGATGAGGGATCGAGGGCACTCTCAGTCAGTTTGCAGATGACACAAAGCTGTGCAGGAGCGAAGATTTGTGTGAGGACAGGAAAGCTCTTCAGAGGTCCCTGGCCAGGCTGGAGCCATATGCCCAGGGCAATGGGATGAGGTTTAACAAGGCCAAGGGCCAGGTCCTGCCCTTGGGCCACAGCAACCCCAGGCAACACTCCAGGCTGGGGCAGAGGGGCTGGAAAGCTGCCCACAGGGAAAGGGCCAGGGAAGGCTAGTGCCAGCAGCTGAAGATGAGGCAGCAGTGTGCCCAGGTGAGCAAGAAGGCCAGTGGCACCCTGGCTTGTATCAGCAGTGGTGTGGCAGCAGGCCCAGGGCAGTGGCCGTCCCCTGTGCTGGGCCCTGGTGAGGCCGCAGCTCGAGTGCTGTGTTCAGTGTTGGGCCCCTCACTGCCAGAGGGACACTGAGGGGCCGCAGCGTGTCCAGAGCCGGGCAGCGGAGCTGGGGAAGGGGCTGGAGCACAAGTGTGCTGGGGAGGGGCTGAGGGCCCTGGGGGTGTTCAGCCTGGACAACAGGAGCCTGAGGGGAGACATCATCACTCTTGGCAACTCCCTGACAGGAGGCTGTAGCAAGGTGGAGATTGATCTCTTCTCCCCAGTAACAAGTGACAGGACAAGAGGAAACAGCCTCAAGTTGCCCCAGCTGAGGTTTAGACTGGAGCTGAGGAGGAACTTTTTCCATGAGAGTGTGTCAGCCCCTGTCCCAGGCTGCCCAGGGAGCTGGTGGAGTCCTGGGACAGTCCCTGGGGCTATTGCCAAGCCGTGTAGCTGAGGTGCTGACGGCCATGAATTAGTGATGGGCTTCACAGTGTGAGGGGAGGGGTTGGACTCGACTTTTCCAACCAAAACGATTCCATGATTTTATAAGCAGAGTGTGGGCTGTGCTGCAGAGTTGCAGCAGGTGAGTGCTGGAGCAGTACTGGCTCCCACCGGTGGCAGGAGAGAGCCATGACGTGTGTGTGTTTATGTTCATGTGTTTTGGAAGAGCTGCAAAAATCTGCATTTACCACGTGTTATGAAGCCACATACCATTCTGTCAGCTGAGAATAACAGAGTGAGAGCAGAAAGTGCACATCCCAGTGAGGGAACAATGTGGTAGCAATCAGCAGTTGTTGACTCTTGAACAGCTTCTGCTGGTCCATCCAGTTCTTCCAAGCCTTGGGGTTTTTGGTTTTTTTCTTTATCAATGGCAGCTTGCTAAGATATTGTTGTGACAGTACCTCTAAAATCCTCAAGCTGCTTGAATCACTCCAAGGAGCCAAGCAATAAAAGAGCTAGAATAAAATGTATCCCACAATGTCCTTCATTTCTGCTGACAGCTGCAGTTTAAATTACTGGTACAACCTTTTAGCATAGCTAGCTTGTAAAAACTAATAAAAAATGAAATGAAGTCATAACAGCTACTTGCCACTGCTTCTCTAATGGAGAGCGGGGAGAAACTGCCTTTCTTTGCAGGTGAGCCTATGCTGGTATCCTATTATTGCTGTTAATATTATATTCCAATCACTGTTACTAATATATGGTCTTATTTTTTTTACATTATATGAGTTACACAATGTTTCTTAGAGACAGAGCTTTGCTTGTATCATAAGGTAGCCTTTATCCCATGAGCACCATAATGCTTTTTAGAGCTTATGTTAGAATTACACTGTTTTAGAAAGCCTCTCAGGAGAGTAGTTTGTTTGGATTCTGTGAATTTGGGCATCCTGTTTCCAGGTGCTCAGAGTTCTTGGATCCTTTGCTTCAAGAGTTTTGGAGATCTAGAATAATTTGTGACTTTGTTAAAATTTAACCAATGTGGATTTTGATTTTGTAAACTATGCAGGTTGTGCACAGATGTTGATTTGCTGAGTATGGGTAAGCTTTGGAGTGTGCATTTTGCAGGGCATGTTGAAATTAAATCCTCAGCTGTGGCTGTTGAGCAACGTCTTCACTCGTGATTTCTGGAGAAGTCCCTGGTCCAGGGAGGAGCGAGGGATAGAGGGGTCGTAGCTGTTAGTTCCCATTTCTCCAAACATCTTGTAGCCTTGTGCAGGTGGAAACTTGCCACATCCTGCAGCCTGCCAAGAGAGAGGAGTTATGTTCTCTATATGTTTCCTTCTTTGTAGCCCAAAGATGTAGGCACTTGGGAAGCATTTTGCTAGGCAAAGTGAAAAGAATGGAGACAGCCTTTATAATCAGCTGCCAGTCTTGTCACCAAAGCCCAGCACCAACCCCCAAGGACCAGCCCCAGCTCCCTGCTGGGAGTGGCTGTGGAGCTGGGACTATGTGAAAGGCTGCAAGCATGGAATGCATTAGTAAGAGGAGGAGTGGGAAGAGAGAGGCTTGGGATACTTTGATTGTCCTGGCCGCCAAAACTCTGGCTGTCCGAAAGGCTGTGTAGGAGGATGAAGGCAGGATGTGGAAAGCCCTGATGCACAGCGTTTTTTTGTCTTGAAACAAAAGGAAATGCCACCTACAGCAAAGACACCACCCTCTAAGTGATAATCTCGAAGCCTTGGACTTCAGTTAGGAAAAGGTATTTTACTTTATTTCAGTTTTCTTTATGTTTAGCTGCCAAGATCAGCTACTTGTTTGTAGAAGAAGTGTGTGTGGTAGGGGATTTGATCTCGGGGAAAAAGCTGGATGAAAAATCAGTGTGAATTACTGGGCTTAAGGCTGGAACTGGTGGGTGGAACTCATGGTATGTCATGCAACAGGTCAGGCTGAATGGCTTGCACTCTTTGGCCTTGGCACTTATGGAACAGCTTTATTTTTTGTGGGAAATGGTCCCATGCACGTGACTCTGAGAGTTATCAGTTGTCAGGTATTGTAGTGAGAATGATTTTCCATGAAGGGAGCTGAGAATGCCTGCAAGGTAGCTTTGAGCTCACAGAACTGGTGACCCACATCTCATCTCATTTAGCTACATCAGATTTGGAATATGTCTTTTCAAAGTTGTTTCATTTAGAGAAAGGTATCAGCAGCAGCATTTGTAAAGCATGCTGATCATTTACCACTGCAGTTCTGCTGCTGTAGATTGTACTGTCTCTTATTGACGCAAAATATCCTCATCCCAAGCTTCAGATGATCGGCCAAGGTTTGGTAGAGTGAAGGTAACTCAGCAAGTCAGTGACAGGGCTGATAGCCAAGAGCATCTATCCTTCTTCTGGACCTCGCTATCTCTGTAAATGCATATTGCCCTTATAAGCCAAAGCATGAAATTCAGGTAGGGGAGGCTCAGAGTTTCATTTCCTAGAGTTCCTGCAATGAATGGGGCTAAGGATCAGGAATCCAGATCATCAAAACTTTGCTGCGGGAATTTTGGCCAGTTTTTGTTGTATTACAGATGCCCTGCACTCCCTTTGTGAGTCTTTGCCATGGTGAGGAGCTCATAGGCATCATAGCACCCAAGGAGATGACTGTTGCCTTGAGCCTAATCCTGTGCCTGTCTCCTCAGCCAATGTCTTCCAGCCTCGGGTACTCCCCAGCAGCATAGATTGTCAAACCCATGGGAACTTTCAGGCTCAAGGCAGCTTGCACGATGCCTCTAGGCAATGGGTAACATATTTCTTAAGTACATGTGGGGGGGTTTTTTATGTGTTTCTGTATTAAACAGGAGAAGAACTCTTGAGATCAATTCTGTGAGAAAGAAAAAGTGTAGTGAAGGAGTCAGATGGGTGACGCAGGACAGGTCTGAGCCAAGGTGCAGAAGGTAAAGCACAGAGGAGCACTGCAATGTCAGTCTGCTCTACGCCTGGCATTATATTGCTTCTTCCCTTGTTGTATTTTGACACAGTCTACCAAAGTATCTTGGCAATCCTCTAGTAACACTCTACATTCTCCCTATGGTTAAATTGATGGAGAGATGGGCAAAGCTTGTTAAAATTGGGCAGCACCAGTACAGTGTCACCCATGGAGTTTTAATCTGGCCCCTTACATATTTTTTTTTACCATAACCTCTTTTATTTAATCATCTATTTGCTGTAAGTTTTAGCCAAATTCAATTGGCAGAACTGCAGATGAAGAAGTGGTATTTCACAGTATTCTGATTTCAGCAGTTTAAATTCTGATTTTAAAAGCAGTCTTGAATGCCACTAATGGTGTGATCTTGCTGGCTCAGTTTCTGGGTGCCTCAGCATCCAAATCTCTAAACACAGCTCAGTGTGCAAGATCTGAAAATGTTTCTTCTTTAGCTGCATTCGTTGGGCAGATTCTGTCCCAAAGTGATTTGTCACTAAGGTAGGTTCACCATGTAAGGATTAGTCTCTGGGTGCTGATGCGCAGCTTCTGCGGGGGTGTGTGGCTGACTGGATACCACAGGCAATCTCACTGCACAGGCTAGAGAATGCTGCCAGCAGCACATTTCTCCAGTTTTCTCCTTCTCCAGTTTTCCTCTCAATCCTGTAATGAAGCCAGAGGATGAGATGTTGAGTCCTGTGCTGAGATCAGGAGTATTCTGGAGTATTGTCAAAACTGCCGATGAATTTGGAGTTGAGCAAAGGTGTTAAGCATGAAGCAAAGTGACTGGAGGATGATATCTCTTCTGCCAGGGAGTGGTGTTTTCTGGCAGAGGAATGCAGGGGCACCAAGAGGCAGTTGCATCCTACACAAAGCTACTCTGGCAGCCTGAATTTTTGAGTAGAAGTTGCGTGTGGATGGTTACTGGGAGCCACCACAGTTATTCAAGATGATACTTGGCTGCCAGATCCACTTCTACTCTTAGGAAAACTTTGAAGTGTAATGGCCTGTGATACAGCAAGAAGCAGACAAGATGCTGTCAAGCTTCCTTTTGGCCTTGAACTCTACTGATCTGTTTTAAAAAAAAAAAATCAAGAAAATCACAGCTGCATCTCTAATGACACAAGACCAGTTCAAACCCCTGTTTTGACTTGCTGTCAAAAGATTTCTCCAGGAGTGCTGTGTCCTTTGTGTCACATTTGAAGCATCTGCTCCATATGTACTTGGACTGAACTGCTTCCAGCAGACTTCTCAACTGTGCTAGTGATTTTCTCCAGGAAATCCAGCCATGCAGCATAGTGTTTAGCTTATGGATTCATGGCAATCAAGCCGTAATGGCACTCTTAAATTGTCTTTTAATACATTTTTTTTTTACCTGATAACTGTTACCCCACCCCCCAACCACATATCTGTACATCTATGGTTTGGGGGTTTTTTTCTGTCTTTTTCAAGTGAAAGAGTAAATTCTTTTTGATTTATTCCAGAGCAGCCCTTGAGCTCAGCTCCTGTGAGAGCCTGCTGACTTGGAGTTCAAAAGATCTCACATCTTTGAGGCCAGGCTGTGGCCTTCCATCTTGCCTCAAAGTTAAACTGAAAGAAAAAATTCTTTTGATTTTTTTTTTTCCTTAAAAAAAGAGACAGGGAGAAAATAAGCGTGCTTTGCAAGGGAATTAGTGTTACCTGCAGCAGAAGAGAATGCCAACATGTGGAATTTCAGGTTAAAATCTAGTTGTCTAGTGAAGGCTTAATTTTCAAGCACCTAGCATGTTGTTAAGTAAGTGTTTTGTAGAGATAAATACTTCCTTTTAAAGCAGTGCTGTTGACTGGCTGGGATCCAGCCTGTGATCCTACATTAAAGCACTTTTTGGTGTTTAAACCACTGCATTACCATGGTGGCTAGAAATGGTGGTTCAGATCCCTAATTTCCTGCTGATCTGCTGAGAGGAAGGTCTGGCTCAGGCCAGGCTTTGCATTGCTTACTCCTGAGTTTGGTCTTTGAGCTGAATTTCACCACAGCAGGAGTATTAGTCACCAACATAATTGCCTTCTTGCCTAGTTGATGTTTTTGGGAGCAAATACTAAAAGATAGGCTAAGAACAGTGCAGTTCAACATTTAGGCTTCACATCTGCCATCTACCTCAGTCTCTGCATTTTGTTTTCCTTGCTGCCCAGCTTGAGGTGTTCGGAGGTGTTCACATTGAGCAAGAAAGACTTGCCTTAAATGTGGATTTCTAATGCTTAACTTCAAACATCATCCTGTGCAGCAATATTATATGTGTCCAATGGTTGTTGTGCATGTCAAATGACCATCTGGACATACCAGAGGGGTTAGGTGTGGTTGATACCTTAAAATGTGTGCCATGCTGGACACTGTACAATTAATAGGAAGTGTTAAGACCAAAGATGAACTGTGCCCCTTGAGAGGGAATCCCAGAACGGTTTGGGTTGGGAGAAGTCTCAAAGCTCATCTTGTTCTAGCCTTCTGCCATAGGCAGGGATACCTTCCACCAGACCGGGCTGCTCCAAGCCCCATCCAAGCTGCCCTTGAACACTGACAGGGATGGGGCAGCCACAGCCTCTCTGGGCAGCCTGTGCCAGGGCCTCACCACCCTCACAGCTTGGAAGAACTTCTTCCCAAGAGCTCATCTCAGTCTCCCCTCTGTCAGTTTAGAGCCATCTCCCCTTGTCCTATCTGGCATATATATGTGTGTCTGTATGTGTATACATTTATATGCATGTGTAGATCAAAATGAGTATGTAAGAGCTATTGTATGCTTGCTCTCTTTTGTAGGGTGCTGCTTAGTCAAAATTTGTGCCATTGTTACTACAGCTGTGTTTGACAGGGCAGAGGTAATAGATAGAAGACCTTTCATATACAGGGTCCCTCATTTTAAAAAGCAGCTCTTCTGAGCAAGGTGACCTTGGCTCTGCTTCTAACTTGGGAAACCAGCAATTCAGTGGAAAGGAGATGCTGCTCAGTGCAGTGGAGGCTTAGTCAGGCACCAGCAGAAGATAAAACACAGGTTGAGTGTGCGGTGTTTTAACTACAAGTGAGATTGTCAAGCTTGCCAGGTAAACCTGCAGGTGCTCTCCCAAACTTGTATGCATTGAATATCTACCTGGGACGTGTGTATCTGTAGTTTTTTTTAAGAAGGTCCAATGTCGGTGCAGCATATAGGGGAGAAAAACAACTTTCAAGAAGAACAGCCTCCAAGTTACACAGGGATTTGTTGGCAGAGTAAGGAGCAGCTCAACTAACCCTTACAGGCATGATGAAGATCTCGTGTGATGTTTAGCCAGCCATTCTCATTTTCAGAAACTGTCCTTCAAAGTCTTATGGCCCACGGAAGGTGTGCATGAAAATACCTTGGGGTTTATACCCCCCTTTTGGAAAAAAGCCAGGCAGGTGAATCTGCAGTCATTTTCTGCCACATCTGTGCACAGTGAATGCACAATGCTCAGGTTATGATACAAGGACAGGTAACAGACTGACTCTTCTTTTGTTTGTTCTGTCACCATTTCTCCTGCTCTTTCTTCAGCAGAGAAAAAACCATGTATCGACCTTCTCCCGCAAACCCATGTTCTGAGCCAGCAATAAAGTAGGAAAATGTTTCTTCCCCAATCTAATTTGAAACATGATGACTGGACCATTCTTAAAACGGTTTCCAACTCAACAATAAAGAAACTTCACGGAGTGCTTGGCAGGGGCCTCTGTACATAATTTAGATCATAATCAGATGCATTAACACATTTATATGGATCTCATGGGGGCCGAGAAAGACGAGGTGTGCTGGGTAATTTCTTTCCAGATTTCTTTACCTGATTGTTTATTACTCTTGGGGACTTCATTTGCGGTCCAAATGTCACCAGCAGAATCCTGCTGCTTCATGTGCCTGCATTTAGAGTAGCTCCTAGCAAGGCTTCAAGTAACCTAATTGGCCTGTTATCGTCAGTCTTTCCATCTGTGTGTGTCAAAGAGAGGATGGAGAGTATGCGGGGAGGGAGAGAGGCGAGAGGAACAAAAGCAAGGACCCAATTCTGCAAATTGCTGAGCTTCCCCTGTGCCTGGCACTCGGTGGGAGGGAAGGTGTTGAGAGTGCTCGACAAGTAGCGTGTTTCCCGCTGAGTACAATCATGAGCTCTGCTTCGAGAGACCCGCACAGGGGAAGCGCTCCCTCCCCACCTTTTCATTTTAAACCTAAGCAGCTCTAATTTTATAAAGCTTCTGAAAGCTTCTCGGCACTCTGTGCAAAGAAACGTTCATGTTTCACTCTTGTTGCTTCATTGTTTTGAATCCACCCATGCCCAAAGCATCCTTGTTATGAAATCTCTCCTTTGACAGAAAATTCTGTTGCTGCTTTGATAAATGATGTTTTGGATTTCTTTCTGCTCTGCTGGTTTGTATTATCCCTTCAAAAAATGGGAAGTGAAGTTCCCTGTCACTTCAATGTCTCCTTTATACATGCTGAAGTAGCAGCACTTCCCATGTTTTTCATGGATATTTATTTGTTTTTAAATGCTGTGAGCCTGTGTAACATAAGGATTCCCAATTCTTCCTCAGTCATGGACTGTTGAGGCCAGGCTCTGCTCTGGGATGTACAGCTCAGGGTTGGGAACCTGGTCAGCAAGGGTGCTCCTGGGCACTGGGACTGACTTGCCTAGGGTGTAACCCACCCACCAGTGGTCTTGGCTGGCCACCATTGACCCACATGATGTCCAGATGTTGGCCAGAAGTGAGCACAACCAGGAACTGAACCCACAAGGCAGGGTGAATGTGGCCAGTGTGTTCAGAAAAGTGAGAAAGTTCAAGAGCATGAAAGTAGCTGGATTACAGCAGCTGGACTCGGAGTGAGAGAGCAGTAGTGGCACAGCCTCAAGGCCACAGCAGTCCATACAAAAACCACAGAACACCTCTTTCACCTTTTCCCAGTGATAATGATACAGAAAACCATTCCTGACTGGAAAAAACACAGGGGTTTACTGGCATGCAGCAAAGGAGTGCTTTGGAATGGTGCTTTCAAGAGCAGTGTATGACCTACAGGTAAATTGCACCAGCTAAAATCCCTGTGACCAGAACATGGTCTGAGTGCAGAAAGATCCTTTGGAGGCCAGAGAAGAACTGATTCCTCTTTGCCTTTTTCTTTTTTTCCTTAATAATTGTTTATCCACAACATTTTCCTAGGCAATGATGAAATTCAGCCACCCAGATTAGCTGAGATACTGAAGTGTCTTTTATAACAGAACATAATGATGATGAAGAAATGAGTGTCCTTAATCAGAGGCGATTGGGTTGTTGGCTTTCCGTTTCATGTACCGAGTACTCGAGTCCCCGTGTCTCACCACTGTAACAACACTTTGTGTTGTGCTGTTGAAATGTTGCTGGGGAGAAAGGAGGGAGTAAAGAGCTGGATCACTCTGTGCTTCTTCCACAAGTACCTGCCTTTCCATGGGTTTTCCAGCAAAGTACTGAGGAATGGCATTACTTGCAGGATGTTGTACCTCAGAGTGTAGAAGTTGTGGTTGCTGGGCTCTCCGAAACAAACCCTTTCTCTTCAGTCTCCTGTTTGAGTTGTGAGAGCATCAGAGCAGACGAGTACGGGCTCCGGAGGGTTTGTGCAAGCAGGGTAGGCAGGCATACTTGAGAGGGAGAAACTGTCCCCAGTCCCTTTACTATTTATATCCAGTTCACAAGCAGTTTCCTTGCTTCCAGTGCCCAAATTACCAAGTGTGACTGATGTATTCTCCTTAAGTCAGCAGCACGTACAGTGACTGGCTTGTGTGGACAAGCTTGGGGTGTTCAGCTGACAAAGTTAGCACAGTGGCACTCTGAGCAGCAGTGCTCTACTCTCTCTGTGGTTTAGCTGAGGCACGGACACGCTCTCTTAAGCTGTGGAAGAGAGTCTGAGTTTGCTGGGATGATGAAGGAGAAAAGAGTGTTTCGTTCCCTGTTTGCTTAAGATCTGCTTGGGCTGGACTTCAGAATTCTTGATGTTCAACTTGTCTTTGTACCAAAACACTGTGGCTGTTCAAACAACTGCTGAGCTGAAACTATTGGATTACTTCTCACTAAGGCATTATTTGATTTGCCTTGCTGTTTTGTCAAGTCTCTGAAGACAATAGCTTGCTTTAACCTTTTGTCTCCAGACAGCATCAAAGAAGCTGCCATCCAGAGGGAGTGCATTGCTGCATTCTGTGAGTTAGAAGCACTGTGGGTTATCACCTTGGTGTGGGACCCATACAGCCTTCACCTGCTTTCTCCTTTATATTCTGCACAAATTGCTTAGCTGAGTTAGAATTTTGTTTGCTGAGGACCTACCAGGTGCTGGTTCCTGCTAGGCTGCAGCTGCTGTTTTCTCTTGGTGGGTAATTTGAGCTCAGACCTCATATCTGGGGAAAAAAATAAAACAAGGTAGTGAAACTCTTCTAGTGATCTTATCCACACGGTTGTGTGCTGAAATGTAAGGAGAAAAGTGTCGCTTTTCTGCTGTGTGGTTTGCTTGTGTGGCCTGGCAGGTCTTCTTGTCTATGTATGGGTAGAAGGGCAGAACTGCTGCTGAGGTGGGGAATGGAGTAATTTAGGTTCTCTTTTGCCTGATTTCAAGTGAACATACTCTGCCATCTGGGGATACTGTTTAAGTGTCACAAGGAAGGACACAGACATAAATAAGGCAGAATGGGAAATACAAACCAAACTCTTCTGGTGGCTGGAAATGGGCAGAAAGTGCTTTTTTCTGTATCGGGCAGTAGAGTGCTGGCTGTTATGTATGTGTGTGGTTGCCCTCTACTGGTTGATATTAGAATGACCTCCCTATATCAGAGACATTTTTTGGCTAAGATCTGTGTGTTTCTTCAGATTGAAGAGAGATAGGAGTGTTTTAGATGCAAGGATGGTTGTTGAGAACTGGTCAATGTGACTGCTCACTCTTCATCTGCAAAGCCACCCAAGGCAAGAAGCAAATTCTGAGATGATGAGGCAGATGAGTCATCCAGTGCCAAGGGATGCACAAAAACAGACTGTCAATAGACAGAGACAAAGTTTGCAGAGAGGGGCAGATGCTTGCAGCAGGATAGCCAGGGCTTGGAGAGGCTGCAATACACATGCTGCTGTGAAACATGTCTCTAAGCAATCTCTGATCAAGGCCTGATGATCCCATGGGGCACATCACCCCTCAAAATAGGCAGCACACCCCTTCTCTCATGGCCTGTTCAATGAAGTAGGCTGCAGTTATACATCAGGCTGAGAATTATGAGAGAGTCTTAATTACCAAATCATTTGCTGACCTTAGATTTTATGAAAATAGTCTAAAAGTGACTTTGTCAGCACTTAAATGGCTGTCACAGTGGAGAAGCAGAGGCTTAGAGGATTTAAGAAAAGTGCATCCAGAACTTGTGATTTCCACTCAGGTGTATTATACTATGTCCTTGAAGGTTGCTGATGTTCATTAAGTCAGGTAATCCTGGTCAGCAAAAGCAGTGACTTGTAGTTTGTGGGGAGGGGGTTGTGTTTTTTTCTTCCTTCTGGACCAGTACCAGCAAAGTCAGGAAGATAGCTGTGTCTCTTAAAAAACCATATTAAGGGAAAAAACTTTGCTCTGCACTTGAAGCCATTTCAAAATGTGTACACTACAACTATAGATTTTTGTCTTCTCTGGATTTTGTCAAGACAGCTCTTAGAGCAAGCTGAAGAGAAAACGAACCTGAGGGGTGCTTTCAATTTTGGTGAAACTCAATAGTTACACTTTCCAGTAACAACAGAAGACACTTCTAAAAAAAAATCCCAAATCTGCTGACACCTAGAATTCAAAGACAGCATCTAATCCATTCTTTTGTCCTCGCACTAACACAACCAGAGAGAATCCAAACTGGGATGTACATGCCTTATGTATCTCTCTGCATGTTGGATACATAAAAAGGATTTGGAGAAATGATTGTGTAGTCATTAGGCAGAGAGATGAGAGCAGAGGAATCCTTAAAAGGATGTCTCTTAAAAATGTCTTTTAATGTCAGTCTGACCCATTTAATCTCATAGTGTTGCTCTAATGGATATTTTAGCACCTCCTGCAGGTAGTGAGTCTTACAGCACCATTAAAGCACCTCTGATTTTAATGTGAAGGTGTTATATGTATCTTAATTAAATGGATGTATTCCTCTGTCAAGATGCAAGCATTGAAGAGAAAAGTGGTTATCATCTGCCTTGACTTCAGAAAGGGTTTTGACACTGTTGCCCATAACATCCTTGTAAGAAAGTTCAGAAAGTGTGGGTTGCATAAGTGGACAGTGAGGTGGATCGAGAGCTGGCTGAATGACAGAGCCCGGAGGGTGGTGATCAATGGAGCCAAGTCAAGTCGGAGGCCTATGGCCAGTGGGGTTCCAGAGAAATTGATTCTGGAGCCAGTCTTGTTCAACATCTTCATCAATGACCTGGATGAGGGGACAGAGTGACCCTCAGCAAGTTCCCTGATGGCACCAAACTGGGAGGACTGGCTGATTCACCAGAGACTGTGCTGCCTTTCAGCCAGATCTGGACACGCTGGGAGTGAGGCAGAGAGGAACCTCCTGAGGTTCAGCAAGGGCAAGTGCAGAGTCCTGCATCTGGGGAGAAACAAGCCCCTGCACCAGGACAGGCTGGGGGTGACCTGCTGGAGAGCAGCTCTGCAGAGAGGGACCTGGGAGTGCTGGTGGGCAGCAAATAAATGTGAGCAGCACTGTAGGGCTACCAAGATGCTGAGGGGACTGGTACATCTCTGTGAGGAGGAAAAGCTGTGAGACCTGGGGCTTTTCAGCCTGGAGAAGAGAAAGCAGAGAGGAGACACTTAAAAATACTTAAAGAGCGGGTATTGAGAGGATGGGGCCAGTCTTTTTTCTGTATTGCTCTGATACGGCAAGGGGTAACAGGCACAAGCTGGAACCCAGCAAGTGCCACTGGCACAGGAGGAGAAACTTGTTTGATGTTGAGGTGAGGGAGCCCTGGCCCAGGCTGCCCAGGGAGGGTGTGGAGGCTCCTTCTCGGGAGGTTTCCAAACCCTCCTGGACATGTTCCTGTGCCCCCTGATGGAGGGGAACCTGCTTGAGCAGGGAGCTGGGCTGAATGAGCTTTGGAGGACCCTTCCAACCCCCACCATTCAGGGATTCTATGATTCCTTCTGTTGTCAGGTCATTCATTCAATGAAGAACTTGTGAAGAGTTCTTTTTGTTATACGCTAAATCTCTGTATAGTTCAGCTGTCTCCTTGAAAGACTTTCATCTCTTCTTTGGCATTTCTTTGAATTGTAGAACAAAACAGGTAGGAAGGGACTTCTGGAGGTCTCTTATCCAACATCTTGCTCAGAGTAAAGGTAACCACAAAGGTAGATGAGGTTGCTCAAGGCTTTGTTCACTTGTGGGTTGACCGTCATTGGAATGCAGGATCTACCACCTCTCAGGGCTCCTGTTCTACTCACTTTCCCCTGTGTATTCAATTATATGACTACATGAAAAACCTTGATAATATCAAGGTAATTAACATCAACTGCTGTCTGCTCCTCTGCCAAGCCAGTCCCTTGCTTAAAGAAGACAATCAGATCACTGCAGTACAACTTGTCAATGGTACATCTGTGATGTTCCCAGTCACCTTTTTGTCCTTTGTGGCCATGGGAATGGCTTCCAATAGGATTTGCTCCATCCGTCCCTTCCCACAGACTTCTGCTGGCAGCAAAGTACTGTGCAGGCGGCTGGGCAGAGTAAGCACAGCTTGTCCAGTTACATTGCTGTCTTCTTTATTCCTACCTGTGAGGTGCAAATGCTCTCAAGTGAGTTCATGTTGTCAGAGTTAATGCTTGGCAACTTACTGCAGATAACCTTGGCTTCCATCTTGACTTAGCTGTTCGTGGGCTTTCATTGCTTTCTCTAATAAAGCCTTTGCAATTGCTTAGAGACACTTGACGTTGCAAGTGTTTAAATAAAGGCATTCATTTCAGGCATCCTGGTGCTAAACTTGTACGTTTGAATTTTGAAAAAGTGCGTTTTCCCTGTGAGGTGTGAACAGGCTCTGGAAACAGGTTTCCTTTTATCAGCTAAATGGACTGTAACTCCTCGTAAGGAGCTGCTGAACTCTTCAGCATTGATTTACGCTTGCCAGGGAATGGAAACAATTACGTTGGCTTCATGAAGAGTAAATAGAGAGGGGTCTTATGGCATGAATATAGGAAGGTGCATCAGGAATACCTGCCCTTTAAAACTACTCTTGCTGTTGGTTTTATTGATTGAGTCAGAATTTTAACATTTCCGTGGCTTGGTTTCCCTGCCTATAAATTATTGCCTCTTCCTTTTGGGTTGTTGAGGACTGCTTGGCTATCATATATAAAATGCTGTCAAGGTAGGGTGCCAAGTGAATGCAAAGCGTTTTATTTTTAGTGCGTTTTGAAATCTTGGACTTTTTATTCTCCCTTTTATCTGTCTCTTTCTTTTTAATCACACAAAATGGAAATAACCTCAATCACAGCTGTTGCTGGAGAAGAATCATTAGGCCCATCCAGCTGGCTCTCTGGGGGCCAGTGCAGGATTGTTCCCTATGCTGCATTTCCAAAGTATTTTATCTCCTTTCGTCTTGCATGTGTGCAGAGTGATGAGCGTCTTTCACTTCTGTCAGCTCTCTTCATTGATCCAAATGGCAAGGTCTATTTTTAGGTGGCTATAAGTAAACGGACATCAGGCACCACAGAAAGGGAACTGGGTTATTTTTGGAAACCAATCACCAGCAGCTATTCTGGCAGGTCCTGCTGCAAGTTTTGTCTTCGCTTGGGCTGTCTCAGGTTGTGGTATCAGTTCCCAAGGTTGTGAACCTGGTTTCTTGGGTAGGATTTGCAGCCCAAATCTGGAATTAGCAGCTGCTGGAGATTGTCATGATGGCATCAGTTTATTGGAGTTAAGTCCTCCTAAACCAGCCTTGGCATGGAGGCATGCAGGGTGATGACTGAGCTGGAGATTTTGGGTCAGAAGATGAGCTCAGCTTGGGGGCAACATGTGAAATACACCTCAAGTGCAGACACACTTGGAGATGGCTTTGCAGTCCAAGCCCTGGACTTCAGTGTGTGTTGCTGGCAGTTTTGGTGTGCTTTTGAGCAATTCACTTGGGCTTATTCTGCTCCATTGGATTGCAGGAGAATGACATTTTCTTGGGTTTGCTTAATCTTTTTCAGGAGCATTTTGGGACAGCTTCATAAGCACTTTGGGACAGAATTTGTGAGCAGAGCTTGCTGCTGTTGCACGGAGCCATTAGGCATTCCAGTTATTCAGCTATGAATGTGCAAGTTGCAGTCCATGGAGGCAATGACTAAACCTACACTATTGCTGGTTGGAGAGCTTGAAAAGCCCAAGCAGAAAACATTCTGTATGTGATTTAGTTGCACATTATCTAATCTTTCTCTCAGCAAAGACTCAAGTCTCATTTCAAGGGTCAGAACATACTCTCACCTGGGTCTTCCAGGCCTTTTATAGATCAGTTGAAGGCCATTACCTAAAATTAGCTTACTGCTTTGAGAAAGCTGATATTAGCTTTGTATTAGAACACTTTTCAAAGCTCTTGATGATCATTTATGTGACGGGATCCTATTGAAGCTTGTGAGTACAAGAGCATGGAAGATAAATGGCACCTGAATACAGCTTCCCGACTGAGAGGAAAAATTGGGTGGGCTTTTTGGCATAAATCCTCTTCTAGGATGGTTTTTGGTGGTGGGTTTTTGGTGTGTTTTCTTTAAGGATCTCCAGTGAAGCTTTCCTAGGCAAACCACTGGACTGCCTCTAGAGCGAGGCTTACACTTCTTTTCCTCCAACTTCCTGGTGGTCCAGGTGTGGTGGGGAGCACCAGGAAAGGAGGACATGTGATTTTGAAGCAGGCTTAAATTGTAAAGCAAGGTCAGATCTGCTAAGCAACAGCATTGACATGTTTAAATACATCTGCCGTTGAGTAATATTGAGTGATATATTGAGAGCAATTTAAAAAGAAAAAGGAAACTAGGCACAAATTTGGAAAATGACTGGAGCAGAAACAGAACATAGATGTTAGGACATTGGATAAAAGAGGTGGAGGTCTGCTCAACCAGAGGACTGTACTGGAGAATCAGGGTGTTCATCAAGAAAGATGAGATAGCAGAAGTGCAAATTTATGATGAAATTGTCTCTTGGTAGTAGGATCCTTGTATTTACACTTCTCTAACAAGATTAATGATCACAAGGATTGAAAAAATTAACACTTCCTAGTTCAATGAGGAGCACATGGTGGGACGTGGAAGAGCTTAGAGAAGGTTAAGTGGTGGTTCTTGTGGTGGTTTTCTTACTGTTGTTCCTCTGGGTCTGTTGTGAGTTGGGTGAGAGTCCTGTTGCACCCATCACTGTAGAGGTACGTAACACTGTACAAGAGGGTACAGACTGAATTAGGAGAGTTTGTGTGTGATGAATGGAAATAGCTTAGGGAGCTCAGCTATGGAACTCACTGCTGCAAGAAACTATGCAACCAAGTGCATGATGTGGTTTTCCTTTTTGATTTCTTCTACCCCCACCCCCTTTTCTCTTCGTTTTTGACAGTTCAGACTTTACAGATGAGAATGTTCGTGATCAATTGCTTCAAAAAAGTATTTTGGTGGACAGCTTCTGTTCTTCAAGGGCTCATGCAACTCCTGTTTGCTAGTGGTTAGGGGAAAATTGTTCCAAATAAGGTGTTCTATGACTATGATTTATGAGTATTTTGCACCAAAGCAGCTGGAAATGAGCACTCAGGAATGAAAGGTGAAGTGGATGGATCATTGGTTTGATCTAATATAGCCATCCTAGTGCTCTTTTATTATTTTTATTGGATTCTATACAGTGGTCAAATTGAGTTGTAAATTTTGTGGCTATCTTAATGACTTGGTTCCAAGCCGATGCTCTCATGTCTGTCTGCATGGCACGTTCGCAGTGGAGTTGGTGGCTGTGTCGCTGAGTCCTTCAAAGCGTGTGTTCACCAACAGCTTTCCCAGGCTCTGGGAATGCCTCCTCTTTTCCTAGTTGGGCATCAGATATTTACTCTGGACATGAGCAGCTTTTGTCCAGGGCATGGCAATAGTTAACTGATGCACTAGCCAACCCATTATGCAATGAAGTCTAAAAGGTGATAACTGTGCCGTCCCTTGCGTCATTTGTGTGTGATCTGAGCCGTTTATGGCTCAAGCCACTGAGATGAGAGATGGCACAGCATGAGAGATGCTAGGCCTTAATCTTCTGCTCATAATAACTGATACAAATGGCCAGAAGAGACATTTGTGGCTTCCTTTTCTGTTAGGACCCCTCAGCATCTATTCCACAAATGCTCCCTGGAGCTGGCATGTGTTGGAAATGGTCTAATCTTTGGGATGACGGCTGGGAGACAGCAGCTTTTCTTGGAAGCTATTGCTTCATCTGCATGACTGTTGTGTGCTGGTAGAGTGCCCCACTGCCCATTTCTGAGCTGATCCAAGGACATTTGGCCCCACTCACCCAGCAAAAATAGCTGTCGTGCATTGGAGATTTCTGCCTGGAGTGTTTTTAAGCCTGTCTTGTCCTCGCCAAAATAGCTTCAGCCTTCCCAAATGTACCCCCTCTGCTAACATTTGGATTCTCTTCACAGTCTGTGGTGAACGGGCAGGTGGGACTGTGCATGGTGAGGATTACTTGGGCAATTTCTGAAGAAATGCAGAGCATATCCACAGAATCCCTGGCACGTGGTTTCTCAGGGGATTTTTCTTCTGGTCCATGAAAGTGCATTAGTGATGTTAACTATTTGAAGCTCTGTCAACTGTGAATAAGATCTGTCTTGCACATCCTGCTGCCAACCCAGAGAAGCTGTTAAGCCATTAACTTTGCAAAAACTTGGCTGGTGTAAGCTGCTCAGTGCTAGCACCAGCCTCACCACTCATTGCAGTGGCTGAATAGCTGAAGCATTTGGACATTAAATGATTACATCAGACAGATTGTCTCAAAGCCACAAGGTATTTCGCTGGCCTGTGTGTTCTGTACCAGTTAATAAGGATTTCTTTAGAAAGATGCTACCGCTTAGCGTTAGATGCTTTTTAATATTGTCAAGAGTGTTCTAATAAAATGGAATTTTGGCATCTGGTCTTATCTGTTAGTCTTCCAATAACTTTTGAACCCATCAGCTGTTTTCACTCAATGTAGAGTGATAGAACTCACCAAGGCAATAGCTCCCTATAAATGTCCTGCAAATAGGAAACTGATGTTCTTTATGGGGTACTGGAGAACCCCCCATGGAAGATTGAAGGCATCAAATAGTAAAAATTCAGGCTTCATTTGTGCTAGTGTTCCCAGAAGTACTTTTGGGGACTACGTTGAGAGCAACAGATTGTATTTTTCTCTGAGTACAGTGCTGAGCATCACAGGGGCCGTTATAAGTGCCTGACTAAATAGTCATTCCAACCATTTCTCCAGCTAGCTAACAGGACACTGTTAGGTTTGGGAGAGCAATTGAAGTGCCTTCAGACCAGGCTGTATGCTTGACAAGTTTTTTGGTTTCAAAGGCAGGGGATTTAAAAAGATAAACAAACCAACTCACACAAGGAGTCATGCTTTGGTGCCTTGGCCTGGAAGGCAGCGTTGGAGCTAAAAGCTCTATTAGTGAGTTTCAATTTACTGAGGCTGAATCTTTCCCTGAGGATTGTTCATGTTCTGTGGAATTACAGGGTCTGGCGTGATAATGTTTTTCTCCTTTATTTCTCCCTTTTGCGTTTTCTCAGTGTGAACAGGCAAAGCAGCAGTAGAGCTCTTGCAGACTGGAGAGTGCTCAAGGGCTCACATGGGAGTGTGGCTCTGTTAGACCAGAGATGTGTGGGCACAGCAAGATGTGGTCTGAGGAGGTGAGCAATGCTCTCAGGCTTTGGAAATAGTTAATGTCAGCAGAGGAAATGGGTGCTGAGTGTCTGCCCTCCAACTGCTCATCGTTAGCTGACTTGCTGCAAAGGACGATGGAGGTGGTTCACAGGGAAGTATGAAGGAGGATGTGGATGAAGTAAATTTGATGGGCTGACAGCAGCTGTCTAACAGAGGGTGCAGGAGACAGAAGGGAAGAGAGAGAGGCAGGACAGGAGATACCTGAACAGGAGGAAGTGAGATTCATGCAGCAGAAGAAAGATGGTGAGAGAGGGGCAAAGAAAATGATCTCAGCAGCTGCATTTTGCGTGGCTACTCCTGTATCCTGCAGCTGTTCATTAGAAATTCTGTTTATGCCACAGGGAGTTTTGGAGTCTCTGAAGCTGACACAGTTTTAATAGACAAAGACGTTTTGAGTGCAGCACATCTGCTGCGGGATGCTAAGGAACAGGCTCCATGCAGCGGTGCCATTGGTTGAAGCATTTCATCCTGCTTTTTGTTTTTTTTAAGACCTGGTCTCTTTTATCCTAAAAAAGTAATTTTTTGAGGTCAAAAGAAGTGCTGTGGTTTGCACATTAAAAGTTTTCAGCCCTTAAACAGTCCAGCCGTACTCTTTAGTTCAGTTTTGGGCCCTTCACTACAAGAAAGACATTGAGGTGCTGGAGCGTGTCCAGAGCCAGGCAGCGGAGCTGGGGAAGGGGCTGGAGCACAGGTGTGCTGGGGAGGGGCTGAGGGCCCTGGGGGTGTTCAGCCTGGACTAGAATAGCCTGAGGGGAGACATCATCACTCTCTGCAACTCCCTGACCAGAGGTTGTGGCTGGAGGGAGGAGTTGGGGAACCTCTGCTCATGAGCTACAAGATGAAGTGGCTTCTGTTTGCATCAAGGGAAAGTTAGATTGAAGATGAGGAACAATTTATTGCCCAAGGGGTTGTCCCTTCCTGGCCTAGGCTGCCCAGGAAGGTGACGGAGCTATTGCAAAGCCGTGTAGCTGAGGTGCTGAGGGACATGGGTTAGTGGTGGGCTTGGCACTGTGAGGGCAGGGGGTGGACTCAAGGATCTCATTATCTTTTCAAATCAAAATGATTCCATCATTCTTCCGAATGCCCTTGACTTTCCAGCTCTGAGAGCTGTCAGGATCACCTTTTATTTTGAAGGATCCTAAAGCATTTCACATAAGTGGCCTTCACAGAGGTGTCAAGCAGCGGTTTGAAGGAATACACTGTGTAACATATGAGAATGCAAAAAAAATGTCAGCACAAGTATGCAATCCCACTCAGACTTCCTGGAGTATGGAGGGTTGCCAGTGCCTCCTGAACCCCAGGTGTGAGCTGCCAACTGGAAGTGTCCAAATTAGAATAAACAATGTTGTAAATTACCTATAGGGCAAGTATTTCATAAGATACAGGGTTTGGTGGGTTTTTCACCTGTTAAGTTTCAGATATGAAGAAGCGCTCAAAAAGGACCAGTCAGTTTGGGCTGCATCTCGCCCAAAATGCAGCAGTGAAGCTGTGTGGGAAGGAGCAGCCCTGTTGGGACACTCAGCATGGGCCCAGGCTTGGGGTTGGAGGCATGGAGCTGCAGAGCAAAGGCCTCCTTTGCTTGCCTGATGGCTCATACAATGCTGCATTATTAAAATTTTGGTGAGCAGGTGTATTTAATTGATCAATTTAATTCTAGGCAGGGTCAGTCTAATCCTTAGCTTAACTTTTATGACCCGTGGCTTTCCAAAACCCATCAAATCTTGCTCAGTGATTGGATCTACCTTGTGCAGGTGAAAAGTTAATTCCTTTCTTCACCTCCAGCTTTGGACAAGTTCCCTTCATCTCTCTTTCTCTGACCTATCTCTTACGTCTTGATTAAACAGAACAGCGTAACTTTGCCTTTCCTAACTGGGCTGATACTACTACATCTGTCCCCCAGTGTTTTCTGCATGTTTTTCTGCCTACCTATGATAGAAGCAGTCTCTGTGCCAAACACCCATGCTGAGTGGAGTTTACTCTCTCTCATCCTGCCTCTTCCAGGGACTGGGTGTTTTTTGTTAGTCTTCTCCAGCCACGCAGCTTGAGACTAGGTTTGTTGTTTATATTTCTTTATGGTATCTTTCAAATGAAGCACCGGGCACCAGTGGCAAAACAGCACACAGCGTGTGTCAAATTATCCACCATGTTAAATCCAAGCTGTGACTTTGCTCTGTACAAATTTAATTGTCATGCGTTCTGCTAGTGCTTATCTTCTGTCATACACTCTTCTGCTGGTTAATAACTTCCTTAAGCACACCCCCAAGCTTCAAGCACCATGTTTTGTTCTCTCTGGGTATTCTGAAGTGTTGTATTTAGCCACTCCCACATCTGCACCACCCGATCTGTATCGTGTCAGGGTCCTGAACCACTTTCATTAGCTGAACTGTAAATATCTGGTTTGTTAAATCACCTGGTCGGCTTCCTCTTTGCTTTGCATGACTACAGCAGTTAGCTTTTATTTCTTTATTTCAGCCATCACTGAGATCACTGTAGTTGGCAGAGATCTTACCTGAAACATCTGTACTAGTGATGTCTCTTGGTTTCAGATGGGGACTTTAATCTAGCACAGTGCTTTCACCAGCAGGGTTTTTACAGTGAAGGTGCTCCTTACTATATTGCTTTCTGCCAACATGTGAGTACTGTGCACAGGAGGGAGACCTGCAGATAAACTTCAATGGTGCTCTGGGAGTGTTTTAAGGATAGGCCATACCCTGGGGAGCTCACAGGTTAAATGCATGGGGAAAAGAATGGCCAGACGTGTGTGCTCACTGTGACTTGATTGACTGCTGTGCTGGGTCTTGCTAAAGTACACTGCCAGATTGGTGAGTGAAAAGAGCTCCTGGGGAGTCAAAAAAAAAGAAACAGGAGGAAAACACTGTGTAAAAAAAATTCAGAAGGACCAGTAAAGTTGGAGGCATTTATGTGATGAGGGAGCAGGGAACAGGATAATCATGCACTTTTCTCAGAAAGATATTCTCCCTTTTCTAGCCTTAAAGGCTACACGTTTTGCCCCATGTCTCAGTTTTTGGGGGATGTGTGGTTACTCCAGAAGCAGTTACAGCATTTCAATCTCCCTGTGCAGAGTGCGTTTCCACTCTTGTAGGAGACCAAATCTACATGACGTGGACATGTTCCTATGCGACCTGATCTAGATGAACCTGCTTCTGCAGGGGAGTTGGACTAGATGATCTCTAAAGGTCCCTTCCAACCCTACCATTCTATGATTCTATGACACACAGTCCAAAGCCTACCCATGAAGAAGTGCTACTAGCTACCAGTGTAACAGCTATAGTGGAGCTAGCATGCTGTCACAGTTAAAGTGGGAACACCTTTTACACAAGCCTAACAGAGGTGGTAGCATGACTGTGTGAGACACGGTGACGTCTTTCTCCTTAAAACTTCTACAGATTACTTAAAGGCCTGTGTTCCTGCTGTGTTGCGTGCCTGTGAGTGCAGTAGAAAGGCATTTAATGTCCCTTACCTAATTGGGACTCTTGACTCAAGTGTCTGGTAATGACAGGGGGGCTTGCACCCATGGGACCCCCTTTGAAGCCAGTCCTGCCAATAGTTGTGTTTGTGCTTGTGAATTTCTGCCTTCTTTTGTAACAAACTGTACTGGATAAGAATTCACCTGCCGTATAAACAGGGGTGAGTTTGGCATGTCAGGTAATTGAGTTGTTTGGCATGATCAATTGGGCTGTCTGAAACAGAGCAGCCTCCACTCACGCAGTGATGAAGCATTCTCCAAAAACTGCAGAAGGTAGGCAGGTTGCTAATGACACTACATGCAACTGCTTGCCCCGTGCAGCACAAGCTGTGCTGGGAGGAGGGGAAGAGCTGGTATAAAAATGCACAGCAGCACAGGTACATACAACAGAATCATAGAATCCCCAAATGGTAAGGGTGGACAGGGCCCTGCAGAGCTCATCCAGCCCAAGCCCTTACTAAAGCATGTTCCCCTCAATCAGGGGACACAGGAACGTGTCCAGGTGGGTTTGGAAACCTCCCGAGAAGGAGCCTCCACACCCTCCCTGGGCAGCCTGGGCCAGGGCTCCCCCACCACAATACCAAACAAGTTTCTCCTCCTGTGCCAGTGGCACTTGCTGGGTTCCAGTTTATGTCCACTACCCCTTGTCCTGTTGCTGGACACTACAGAAAAAAAATGTTGCCCCATCCTCCTGACATCCACCCTTTAGGTACTTAAAAGTGTTGATGAGCTCCCTCTGTCAGCCTTCTCCAGGCTGAACAGCCCCAGGTCCTGCAGCCTTTCCTCCTCACACAGATGTTCCAGTCCCCTCAGCGTCTTGGTAGCCCTGCACTGGCCTCTCTCCAGCAATTCCCTGTCTCTCTGGAACTGGGGAGCCCAGAATTGGACACAGGACTCCAGATGTGGTCTCAGCAGGGGTGATGAGAAGGGGAGGGGAACCTCCCTGCACCTGCTGCCCATACTCTCTTCATGCCCCCCAGGATGCCATTGACCTTCTTGCCCACGTTGCTGCTCATGTTTGTTTGCTGCCCACCAGCACTCCCAGGTCTCTCTCTGCAGAGCTGCTCTCCAGCAGGTCACCCCCAGCCTGTCCTGGTGCAGGGGCTTGTTCCTCCCCAGGTGCAGGACTCTGCACTTGTCCTTGGTGAACCTCAGGAGGTTCCTCTCTGCCCCACTCTCAGCCTGTCCAGGTCTGGCTGAATGGCAGCACAGCCTCTGGTGAATCAGCCAGTCCTCACAGTTTGTCTTGAAGTAAAAGTTCATCAATTGCTTCAAGGCAAAAGCAAAAAGACCCATCCCCTCCTCCCACACGTAATTGATCCGTTTTAGCACTGAACAAATATCAGCCACACACCTACTTCTCAAGTAGCTTGTGCCACCGCACATGATAGAGCAAAGTACCTGCTCCCTCGGTTTGCTTCCTGCATCCTGAAAAATCTTTAGCACTTTATAAGCAATGACCAGTACATCATCAGCCACTGTGTGCTTGTATGGATTTACCAACTTTCTGGTGAAGCTCTGCCTTTGTGGTCCCTTGCTCTGAGGTTTGGAGTAGGGTGAACTTGCATCCAGAGTGCTCCACCATTTGGTACTGTGATACATAAAAGGATTTGCTTATGAGCTGGTGCTCACGAAGAGGATCTCTTGGAGTGTTTATCTGGGACCCTTTTACCCTGTGCATGCCTAGCTGCAGGTGTGGAGCAGGACTGGAAGCAGATTTGGCCTCACATGGAGCTGCAAACATGAGAAAATTCCTTGGTTTAGATAAAAGCTTTCTAAAGCCAGGGATGCAGTTTATTCCCTGAATTTACAGATTATAAGATCTTTCACTGGTTGTACATGTGGCAGTGTTGATCTAAGCCTGGGATAATTTCTCTGTACCTGTGAGCTCTCGAGGTGGTACAAATCTCTGGTGATGATCCCTAAGGCTGTAGCATACAGAGCATTTCAGAGTGAGTTTTACATGTGCTCCTTTTAAAGATCTGCTCTCAAACATACCTTAAAGCACACACCTAATAGATTTATTCTCCTTGTTCAACTGCTTCTGTTTCCCAAAGTGATTGGAGATTTGGGGTGTAATCCTTTCCTTTGAGAGCATTAGGAAGTAGAAAGTTACTGTTGCTGAAGGACTGTTTTGTGTTTGTTTCTTTTCCATTTCACCAGAATTCATG
Source organism: Colius striatus (assembly GCF_028858725.1). Classification (NCBI taxonomy): domain Eukaryota; kingdom Metazoa; phylum Chordata; class Aves; order Coliiformes; family Coliidae; genus Colius; species Colius striatus. The sequence goes on along the minus strand of NC_084760.1, from coordinate 45,772,869 downwards.
TTCTGTAGCAGGGGAATAGACTGTATTTTCTCCATTTAGCAAAATTTTCTGCTTCTCCTTTAAAAAAAAACCCCTTATATATGTATTTTTCTTTGATTTCATTTTTAGCACTGGTGAAAAAGAGACTTGGCAGGAGAAGCTGTCTGTTCAAGACTGGACAACTAAAGCACAGGAGCCACTAACACACACTCCCTGACTTTCTCCATTCATCAGGAGGGAACCTGCATGACAGAGGTATGTACAGTGCTTAGTTCTCCATGGAGAGGGCCAGCACAGCAGAAAGTTTGTGGAAGTAACATTGTAGATCTATCATTTGATTAGGAAAAGGAGTAAAGATGAGTATGGATACATACAGCGTTTGGGAGTTCTAATTTAGCAGATGTAGGATCACTGTGGGTTTTCCTCTTGGAAAGCTGAGTGTGGTCTGTGTCACTGTATTCTGTCTAATGGTTGGTTGTTGCTGAGCTCTGGAGGACCCTAACTTTAAAATTTCCAGGCTCTATGCACAAATATGCTGAAAAAGAAACAATAATAAAAGAAACAATAACCTAATTTTATAGGGAGGTGGGCAAAAGGAGGTGTAAGCAGGGAAGAGTAGGTGCGCTCAGATGGTTGTAGGAGACCCTCAGTGACTGAACATTTGCAGAGTAATGTCTCCATGAGCATCCACAGATGAAAACCAGCCTGGCTCTTTCTATGAGAAATGCAAAATGTGACCACCCATGGAGTTCAGGAAGGCTGGGAATGTAGTTTGAGATTTGACAATACGCTCAAACAGCAATTTATCACTGACTGTTATCACTGAACATATGAAGGAAAAGATGGTTATCAGGGGGAGTCAGCATGGCTTCACCAAGGGGAAATCCTGTTTGACCAACCTGATATCCTTCTATGAGTGCATAACCAGCTGGCTAGATGAGGGGAGAGCAGCAGATGTCATCTACCTTGACTTCAGCAAGGCTTTTGACACTGTCTCCCACAACATCCTCATCAGAAAGCTCAGGCAGTGTGGCTTGGATGAGTGGACAGTGAGGTGGATCAAGAGCTGGCTGAATGACCAGAGGTCATTCAGTGGGATCTCGACCAGCTTGAGAATTGGGCAGAGAGGAACCTCATGAGGTTCAACAAGGACAAGTGCAGAGTCCTGCATCTGGGAAGGAACAACCCCCTGCACCAGTACAGGCTGGGGGTGACCTACTGAAGAGCAGCTCTGCAGAGAGAGACCTGGGAATCCTGATTGATAATAAACTAACCATGAGCCAGCAATGTGCCCTTGTGGCCAAGAAGGCCAATGGCATCCTGGGATGCATCAAGAAGAGTGTGGCCAGCAGGTTGAGGAGGTTCAGCTTCCTCTCTACTCTGCCCTGGTGAGGCCTCATCTGGAGTCTTGTGCCCAGTCCTGGGCTCCTCAGCTCAAGAGGGACAGAGAACTTCTGGAGAGGGTCCAGCGCAGGGCCACCAAGGTGATCAGGGGACTGGAACATCTTTCATACGAGGAAAGGCTGCAGGAACTGGGGCTGTTTAGTCTGGAGGAGACTGAGAGGGGATCTTATTAATATTTACAAATATCTAAAGGGTGGGTGTCAGGAGGTTGGGCCATCCCTCTTTTCTATTGCAGCTAGCAACAAGACAACGGGTAATGGGATGAGGCTGGAACACAAAAACTTCCCATTTAAATATAAGGAAAAACTATTTCACTGTTCAGGTGAGGGAGCCCTGGCACAGGCTGCCCAGAGGGGTTGTGGAGTCTCCTTCCTTGGAGGTCTTCAAGACCGTCCTGGACACGTTCCTCGGTGAACCTGCTGCAGGGGGGTTGGACTAGATGATGTCTAAAGGTCCCTTCCAACCCCTACCATTCTGTGATTCTATGATTTAGTCTCTTGGCCCTGTGCTTTGAGAGAAAGAACTTCAGTGTGCAAACCTGTTGTGCCTAAGAAGCCAGTCACTCTGGTGTTTGGGAAAAAGCTCAGGTAGTTATGAGCTTCTTATTTCCTAAGAGCTCTTCCTGCCTCTTTGTGTGTGTATGTGTGTAATTGGGTCTATCAGACACCAACACTGTGTTATAATGTCAACAAGAGTTTCGCAGTGTGAGGCTTGATCAGTTTAAAGAGCTAAATAGTATTTGGGAGCAAGAGGAATAAGTTGGTTGAAAAGCCCAGCAGTTAACCCGTTTCTCCTCCTTCCAAGCCTCTTTTCAGGAACTATGGAAATCAGCAGCCTTTTTCTCCAGGGCTGCTCATTTCTCTTAAATACAACACTGAAGTCTCTCTTGGTAAAACCACAGATTGGGTTTTTACTTAGCTTTTTTTTCTTTTAAGTTCTAGTAACAATGTGTTACAACCTCAGGCTCCATTGAGTTGATGAGGAATAAAGTCTTAGTAATGAAGAGGAGTCTGGGAGTGTGTCTAAAGTGCTTGCTTTATCACCAGCACATATTTCATACTGACAGTCAATACTTTTAACAGATTCCAAGCCACGCATGTTGCATTTTAAATCCCTCCCCAGCCTGCTCTGATCTTTCCAGTGTGATCTTTTCCAAACTAGCAGCAGAGTCAGTTTGTCAGCTTCAGGTTTCTGAATGTTTTTATTAATTTGCAGCCCACAGGAGGATAAAGTTTATTCTGTGTCAACTGAATGGAAGGACCAGAAGAGCCACTGGAAGGATTAGGTCGCAGAACAGCTGCAGAGGATCGTGTGTGGGGTGATGGGTTTAGCTTTTCAAGGACCTCAGTTACCATTTTAGGGAATGCAGTTTGCCATTTCATTACTGTTTAGGGCTTGTAAATGGGCAAAGTGCCTACAAATGGACAAGATTTAGATGTAGTCTCAGCTGATAGCCTTTGCTGCCTGTGGGGCTGCATTTTTCTCTGGACAATCTGAAGGATCGTGTCCACCCGCCTCCTCATTCTTTCTTGGCTACCTTTATGATCCCTTGTTTCTGTGTTGTCTGAACACTTTGCAGGGTTTCACCACACTTATCTCGTGACACCCCAAAACAACCAGAAAGATATATCAGAGCTTATTTTCTTACATGTACCTTGAAGTTATGCTGATTTTTAGATTCACTGATGTTCAACCGAGTGTGTGCTTTGGCTTTTCACTCAGAAAAAGGGTTGATAGGGCAACTCTCATCTCCTGGCCAACTGATTACAGAAAGCTAGTAGCACATCCAGGTTCAAACAGGAGGGACTGAAAAACTGGTGCATGTATGTGGACAGTGACAGCATGAGCTTCATTTCCAGGGAAATGCTTAAAAAGAGTGGGGGGAAACAAGAAAAATAGACTTTAAAAGCTGCATTTAATTACTATTTTACCTTCACTTGCCTGGTTTGTACACTGGTGCATGCTAAAACCCTTCTAGGGTGTAGCAGTGGCCCCAGTGGCACAATAAAAGCATGCTGCTATTGTCAGGGCTACCTGTGCTTGACTGACAGCCCAGTGCAGAAGCACTAGAGATTCATATTCATCACCAGCCTCTCTCCTAGCCTAGGCAAATGCAAGTTGGTGTACAGAGAACAGTATTAAATTGTCCTACCAGCAGAGTCGAAGCCTCCCCCATCTGCCCGCAGCGACTGTCCTGCCAAGATCCAAGAAAGCTGATTTAGCCTTTTTGCTGACTTTTTAGCCGTTTTATCCTTTCAGCTTTCTGAGATTTACAGCCTTTACCAGACAATGTTATGAATTTAAAATCTACCTTCATTTTAAATGTCCATGCTGCTGTGCAACTCAACTGCAGGTCAGGTTGGGGGAGATTCCCTTTTCCTTGTGCGGCATTAAGTTACCAACAACAAACAGCCTTGTAACAAAAGTAGGCCTAGGAATCGTGCTTTATTACCCCACTTGTTTCCCCCTTTCATTTGGATTTTTCCAGATTAAAAGTAATTTTTTCCATTTATATTTTTTTCCTGACATTCACTTACGTGCTACACTGGAAATCCTTCCTGACTTTTCTCCTTTAAGATCAACTTCTGTTTTCCTTTGGCCTATTTCCAGATCTCTGTTTCAGCGGTGATTTGCTTCCTTGTCTTCTTTCTGCTAGCTTTTGATGAGTAGATGAGAGGAGTATTAAATAGATTTAGTGAAAAATGACCGTCACCAGTGTAGATGACTTTCCGCTAATTAAAAATTGAAATGGAAATGACAAAGCTTCTCTTGAGGCTGAGCAGGTGTCAATGCTAAACCCAGAACAATATTCATCAGTGATGAGGAAAGTCCAGTATGTGAAAGAATATCCCAGGAACTTAGATACCTCGGAGGATGCCAATAAAAGGGAAACCAAAGTTTCTAGTGGCAACATATTTGTGTGGCCTAGATTTGCATCTGTTGCCATAGACCAAAGTCTCAGAGCTCAATTTGGCACGTCCTTGATTTTTATGCCCAGGCTAGGCAGGCATAGCAGAGTTTTCATAGAATCCTAGAATGTTAGGGGTTGGAAGGGACCTTTAGACATCATCTAGTCCAACCCGCCTGCAGAAGCTGGGTCACCTAGATCAGGTCTCATAGGAACGTGTCCAGGCGGGTCCTGAAGATCTCCAAGGAAGGAGACTCCACACCCTCCCTGGGCAGCCTGTGCCAGGGCTCCCTCACCTGAACAGTGAAATAGTTTTTTCTTATATTTAAATGGGACTTTCTGTTTTCCAACTTCATCCCATTACCCCTTGTCCTGTTACTAGATACAATAGAAAAAAGGGACGTCCCAACATCCTGACACCCACCCTTTAGATATTTGTAAATATTGATAAGATCGCCCGTCAGTCTTCTCCAGAATAAACAGCCCCAGTTCCTGCAGCCTTTCCTCGTATGAAAGATGCTCCATTCCCTTGATCATCTTGATGGCCCTCTGCTGGGCTCTTTCCAGAAGTTCTTTGTCCCTCTTGAACTGGGGAGCCCAGAACTGGACACAGGACTCCAGATGAGGCCACACCAGGGCAGAGTAGAGGGGGAGCAGAACCTCCTCAACCTGCTGGCCACACTCTTCTTGATGCATCCCAGGATGCCATTGGCCTTCTTGGCCACAAGGGCACATTGCTGGCTCATGGTTAGTTTATTATCAATCAGGATTCCCAGGTCTCTCTCTGCAGAGCTGCTCTTCCAAGCAAAAGGGAACGTTTAAGCAAGGTGATACCACTTGGGTGCTGCAATACCCAACAGATACAAATTTCAGCATCTTTGCTTTGATGTACTTTTGTAGACTTTTCCAGTTTTGACCTGAAATTGTCTCTCATGTGCAGTCAGCAGAGGTAATTGTAACGACGATAAGTATGTTCACTTTAAACTTTCTCTTGTAATAAATAAAAATTTTCCAGCAGGAAATGAAAGCAAAATGCTTCATCTAAAAATTCCTCATCAGCTCTAGTCACTAGACCAGAACAATAGTGATTACGCTCAGCGATGCAGTACAAATTCACAGCACTGCTGTGTCCCAGGATCACGATATGCCACTAAAGGCGGGAGGAGAGAGCAGGTGTGCATTAATATCTCCATTTTGTACATGAGGAGACAGGGACTTGCAGATGTTAAGCATCTTCTGCAAAGTTCCATAGTGAGATGGTGGCAGAGGCAGAAATAGGGAACCAGATCTGGGGGCTGTGGTCTTGCTGGTCTGGCCACTGACACATGCAACCCTAATGAAAAGCAGAGTGCCTGGAGAAAGCCATGTGTCCGCATCTAATGAATCCCATCACTTTCCCAGGTTTGCTGGCATTAACCCTAGAGATGTTAGACACACGTACAAAGGTTGCTCTTTTGCAGAGAGAGCAGTTGCTTTTAAAAACTTACAGTGTCTTAGGTTGCTAAGGGGTCGTTTTGTTTGCATTGTCTGAATATATGATTGTTCTCTTGTAGGAATGGCAGAGCATCAGCCGGGCAGCAGCGATGAGAGAGACTGACATTCCTACAAGTCTCTTCTGGCTCCTTCTCCACAATGGCTGGTGCCTCTGCATATTCATTGGATGGTAATGCAGGATGTCAAGAGCAGTGGTAGAGTTTGGCTTGATCCCATTGTGTTTTTCTTCTGCTGGTAGAGGCTTTGAATCACCATGACAACGCCGTGACACTTCCAGCAACTGATTGCCTGCAGACCAAGGGTGGGCTGAGGGTGGACGAGAAGGTCAATGATTGAGTCTAACGGGATCAAAAGTTGCGCCTGCAGCAAAACGATTCTAGAGAAGCTGTCAGCACAACAAGAAGATGAAATTCCCCTTCTATTGGCTTCTCGTTAAGCAGGCACAATAACTTTTTCTTTCAAGAGACTCGCTATAAAAACTCTTTTGGTTATGGCTACTGATCCAACGTGATTGGGCGCGCCGCGACTTTTGAACTCATGACTGGATATACGATGTTGCGGAATGGGGGAGTGGGGAATGGAGGCCAGCCGTGGGTGTTGAGATGGTCCAGTCGGATCCGGCTCACCTGGCTTAGTTTCACCCTCTTTGTCATCCTTGTCTTCTTTCCCCTCATTGCCCATTACTACCTAACCACCATCGACGACGCGGACGATGCCGGCAAGCGCATCTTTGGCCCTCGGACCGGCAACGAGCTGTGTGAGGTAAAGCACGTGCAAGACCTCTGCCGCATCCGTGAGTCGGTCAGCGAGGAGCTGCTCCAGCTGGAGGCCAAGAGGCAGGAGCTCAACAGCGAGATCGCCAAGCTCAACTTGAAGATCGAGGCCTGCAAAAAGAGCATTGAAAATGCCAAGCAGGACCTGCTGCAGCTGAAGAACGTCATCAGCCAGACTGAGCATTCCTACAAAGAGCTGATGGCTCAGAACCAGCCCAAGCTCTCCTTGCCCATCCGGCTGCTGCCAGACAAAGACGACGCGACCTTCCCCCTGCCAAAATCCAGCCGGAGCTGCAGACTACACAACTGTTTTGACTACTCACGCTGCCCGCTGACATCTGGCTTCCCAGTCTACGTCTACAACAGTGACGATTACCCTTTTGGTAGTTCCTTAGACCCTTTAATTAAACAAGCCTTTGAGGCAACTGTCAGAACTAATGTTTATGTTACTGAAAATGCAAATATTGCTTGTCTGTATATAATTTTAGTGGGGGAAATTCAAGAGCCCGTAATGCCAAAACCTACTGAACTAGAGCAACAGTTGCACTCTTTGCCATATTGGAGGACTGATGGACATAACCATCTCATCATCAACTTGTCGAGGAAATCTGAAACCCAGAACTTCCTTTACAACATCAGCACAGGGCGCGCCATGGTTGCCCAGTCCACCTTCTACGATGTGCAGTATCGACCGGGGTTTGATATTGTGATATCGCCTCTGGTCCATGCTATGTCTGAACCCAATTTCCTAGAAATCCCGCCCCAGGTGCCAATCAAGCGAAAATATCTGTTTAGTTTCCAGGGGGAGAAGATCGAGTCTCTCAGATCTAGCTTGCAAGAGGTTCGCTCTTTCGAAGAGGAGATAGAAGGCAATGCCCCAGCTGACTATGACGATCGGATCATTACCACCTTGAAGGCTGTTCAGGACAGCAAGTTGGACTTTGTTTTGGTGGAGTTCACGTGTAAGAACCAGCCTAAGGCGAGTCTGCCCACTGAGTGGGCTCTGTGTGGAGAAAGAGATGACAGACTAGAGCTACTGAAGCTATCTACTTTTGCACTGATAATCACCCCAGGGGACACCCATTTAGTGATCTCCGCCGGGTGTGCCATGAGACTGTTTGAGGCTCTGGAAGTTGGAGCCATCCCGGTGGTTCTCGGAGAGCAAGTTCAGCTACCCTATAATGATGTGATCCGGTGGAACGAGGCAGCCTTAATCATACCAAAGCCACGTATCACAGAAGTGCACTTTCTTCTGAGAAGCATTTCTGACAACGATCTCCTTGCCATGAGGAGGCAGGGCCGCTTCTTGTGGGAGACCTACTTCTCCACCTCTGACAACGTCTTCAGCACAGTCTTAGCTATCATAAGGACTCGAATCCAAATCCCGGCTGCTCCTATCCGAGAAGAAACCGCCGTGGAGATTCCCCACCGGTCTGGCAAAGCTGCTGGTACAGACCCCAATATGGCAGACAACGGTGACCTGGACTTGGGGCCTGTGGAAACAGAACCACCCTACGCATCTCCCAAATATCTCCGCAATTTCACCCTCACTGCAATGGACATCTACAGGAATTGGAATTCTGCTCCGGGGCCTTTCCACCTTTTCCCCTACACTCCCTTTGACCCTGTTTTACCGTCAGAAGCAAAATTTTTGGGGTCTGGGACTGGATTTCGACCAATTGGTGGAGGAGCAGGTGGCTCTGGGAAGGAGTTCCAAGCTGCTTTGGGTGGCAACGTCCCCCGGGAGCAGTTCACAGTAGTGATGTTGACTTATGAGCGGGAGGAAGTGTTGATGAACTCCCTAGAAAGGCTCAATGGTCTCCCGTACTTAAATAAAGTTGTGGTAGTGTGGAACTCTCCCAAGCTTCCTTCTGAAGATCTCTTGTGGCCAGACATTGGTGTCCCAATCATGGTAAGAATGATTGTAGCTATTTTGGTCTCGCTTCCCAGTGGGGTTTGTGTGTTCAAGTTGGCTGTAACTCTTCAGTAGCATGTAAGCTCGTCTTAAGCCGCCTAGGACGGCATTCATCTCATATGGTTGTAGATGTCTGTACCTGATCTGGACTCAACCAGAGAGATTACAAGTATGACTCATCTGACCCATTTTAGGTGTTTGCATGAGAATGCCATGGCTGGTGCTCTAGAAATGTGTGAACTTAGGCAAAATGAATTGGTGTCGTGAGGGATTTCATTAGGTGGCCTCTGGATTGTTAGATGCAAGGAGCTGATACACATGACAGCCTAAGCCGTAAGAATATGGGATCTTTAGAGGTGCCACGTGTTCAGCACTTGGGAAACAGTAATTGCTTGTAAAGGGCCTAATGTGAATCTCTGAGCTTTTTAAAGCTAGAGATTCTTGCTTATTGAAAATCTTTGCTTAAGTTCCGTGTCACCCTGTGAGGACAGTTGGCACCTTATAAGTACCTAAGCAGGGACTGTTTCTGCACTTTACCAGATAAATCTTTTATAATAACAAAAGAGGGGCCTGCTGAATCCATGCCTGCTGCAAGGGCCTTAAGATGCACTTTATATTGCAAGAGATGGTAGAGAAGAAAACAGGGGAAAACATAAGCCAAGGCCAATGAGACTGTAACTGCTTCCATACTCCAAAGGCTGAAATTGAGTTTTGCTTTAGGTTTGGGTTGGTTTTCTTTTTCTCTGAATGTACAGAATAAGTGACACCTTCAAAAACCAACAACACTTCTTTACAAGCCCAGCTGCTTGCTTGCAGTGTTGCTTTTTAAGGAGTTAGTTTTCCCTAAATGATTACTTATGTATGTATTTATTTATTTATTTAGGACTTCTGTGTCATGCCAGCAGAAGCTTTTGCGCTGGCCACTGTTAACAGTCAATATTTAATATAAGTCTCTGTGCCCGGGCTCTCTTTAGGAAAGCACAGGCACAGAGCCACTGACAAGAAGCAACACTGTGTTGTCTGTATCCAGATATGTTTAGAGGACAAGTGGAAGGATCATCCTTTACAAATTAGAGAAGGGAAAAATAAAAGAAGGAGATGGTACTTAAGTACACAAAACAGCGTGTGGTTTATGTGACAGGACGCTACTAAGCTTAATAGCAATGTGAGCTTTATACTTCATGCAAAGAGATTCATTGATTTAATATTTCGGTTTATTATTATTGTGATGAATAAATAATTCTGCTCACATTTAAAAACCTTTATGGTCCAGGGACAATGAGGAGTGAAAATTGCTTGGATAATTGCAAAATAATCTTTCGTGTTAGTCCCGTTGAACGCCTGAATTCTGCAGAATCTTTGCATTGTGTCTGCTGAAAAACTGTGTGCTTCTTCAGAGCTGAAGAGTGGGGATTGTTCTCCTTGGAGTTGCTAATGGGTGTTATTTGTGAAAGAAAAATATGTTTTTGTTGATGGAAGCTAATGGCTTTCTTTACTCTGCTTTCATCTGCACAGCATCTATTGTATTGGAGGCTCACTGGCTTGTTTTGAGACTTTGACACACACGAGGTTGCTGCCTGGCGTTTGTGTGCTATGGGGGATATTCAGTACCCCTCAGTTCAAGAAAAGGAATTTATCTCTTGTCTGGTTTGGTATGTTGGATGGTAACACTTCTCGTGGCCATGTGCCAGGGAGAGGCTGCAGCACAGCGAACTTCTGCAGGGGTCTTTTCCAAAGGAGTATATTGTCTGATAATAGATATGTTTCCTTCTCTCTTTACTAAATCTCATTTTTCAAAAGAGCCCAGGTCTCCCAGGATCTCTCATGGGAGGCTTAACCTTCTGCAGCTTCCAGACTTACATGCCACCAAAATACTTGTTGCTAAGTCCATCTCCAGATGGAGCGAATCACATTGAGAGTCTGTAGTATTCATCTATATGGATGGTTTAATGTGGGAATGATAGCAAAATTTACCTGGGCTTCATCAGACAGCAACAGAACCAAAGATCCGCTGTGGAAAACAGCAAAGGGAACTTGAGGAACAGAGGGGAGGCTCTATTTGAGCCACAGTGACTGGGACAGGGGATGTGCTAGCCAGGGAAAGAAGAAGGTGGGCATGTGAGATTGGCAAGAAGTACAAATCCTTAAAACTACTGATTCTGAAAGAAACTACAAAGCTGTGAATTTGATTTTCTTACAGGGAAAAAGGTGTCTTTTGGGAGGGAATATCCAATTCTCTCAGATCTTGAAGCAGTACTGTATCTCTGTGTAGTAAATATGTTCCAGTAACTTTGGAGTGCAAGGTGCCCTGCGTTCAAGTCCCAAAGCACAGAGCTATGCAGAGGAAAGGTGAGGGAAAGGGAAGCAGATGGATGCAGATTTGGGTGCCCCCTCCTTGTGATTGAAGGGGATCCAGGCACCACCTAACTGCAAGGAGCAGCACAGCAGCACATCTGCAGTCCTAAGTCTCACCATCAGAGCTTTGGTGGGATATAGGACTCTGCTTTAGCTGTGTGGCTTCGTGCTGGCAGAATACCCCAAGAAGAACTGGGCCTCCCTCCTTTAGTGTTACTGCATGGCCTGACCTTAGTTCATCAATCAGTTCATTGAAACTCCATTTGCAAACTATGCTGCTTGGTTGTGATTTGCTCTTTGAAGCAGGCTGTGTTACTTCTTTTCCCTGGTGGGCTGTGGGTAGCTGTGTGAAGCTGTGTTGGATCTTTGCATCTCTGGTGAGTAATAAGATAAACAGGGCTACCGAATGTAATCTATTTTTTTTTAACTTAGATTTCTTGTGATGGCAGAATTTATTAAAATATCTGTAAGATTCCTTAGCTGCACAGGACAGGAGTCTCTGATAAAATACTCTGGCCCTGTATGGAGCCTGAAACAACTAGGTGCAAATATCATTTAATGTGAAGTTCTGTGTGTAGTCATTCAAGGTTGCCCCTGGAAAAGATGTAGGTAGACTACTCTTTAGTTTAAAGTGCCTTGGTGCTGGAGTTGAGCTATGAAAGTACTGTTCCAATCTCACCTTAAAGTATTGCAACAAAAAGCCAAAGGTGTGAGAAATCTTGTTTGTGCAAGCTTACAAACACTTGGATAAAGCAAGCTTTTATCCCTAGTACTGCATTAGGAGAACTTCCCCAGAAGACAGGAGAACCTAGAGATCATGACTCTACCAGCACCAACACTGACATTGCAACCTCTGCTTAACTTCTTGTATTAGAAACAGTGTGGCCAGCAGGCCCAGGGCAGTGGCCGTCCCCTGTGCTGGGCCCTGGTGAGGCCGCAGCTCGAGTGCTGTGTTCAGTGTTGGGCCCCTCACTGCCAGAGGGACACTGAGGGGCCGCAGCGTGTCCAGAGCCGGGCAGCGGAGCTGGGGAAGGGGCTGGAGCACAAGTGTGCTGGGGAGGGGCTGAGGGCCCTGGGGGTGTTCAGCCTGGACAACAGGAGCCTGAGGGAAGATGTGATCTCTCTCTACAGCTTCCCTGACAGGAGGTTGTAGTGAGGTGGGGGCTGGTCTCTTCTGCCAAGTAACAAGAGCCAGGACAAGAGGCAGTGGCCTCAAATTGCCTCAGGAGAGGTTTAGACTGGAGCTGAGGAAGAACTTTTTCCCTGAGAGGGTTGTCAGCCCCTGTCCCAGGCTGCCCAGGGAGATGGTGGAGTCCCCATCTCTGGAGCTATTGCAAAGCCGTGTAGCTGAGGTGCTGAGGGACATGGGTTAGTGGTGGCTGCGGCAGTGTGAGCAGAGGGTTTGGACTCCATGAGCTTAAAGGTCTTTTCAAACCTAACGATTCTGTGATTATGAGCACCTCCCTGCAGCATTTATGCAGTGCTAATGCATCATTCAAGATATGTCCTTCAAGATGTCTGTGGCATCTGACAAAGTTGGAATGTACTCAAGGAGTTAAACACTGCCTAGCCTAGTGATCCCTGCCAGCAGTTGTGCAGTTGAGTTGTAGCAAGGGTAAGAGTCCTCTTATATGTGACAGTGTCACTGAAGTCCCTAACATGGTGCAGATTGCACCTGACTGGTGAGTGCTGCTGCTCTTTCCATGCTTATAGGGAAGAAAAGGGGAAAGGGATGTGGATAAAATCCTGCTGTGAACAGGAGGAAAGACTGCACTGGAGTTTAAGGGAAGTGGTGATACTGGGCTGTTGCTCCCACACTGCCCCTGCATGCAAATTAATCTTGGAAAGATTTCCAGCGGAGGATTAAAGGGGGAAGCATTAAGGAGAAGACAGGTCTCAGTCTTGGGATAGAGGCTTCCAGCCTCCCTGTTCAGCATCTCCACACTCAGGATTTCTAAATAGCGTACAGGTCCTGACAGGAGAAACCTTGCTCTTCTGCTTTGCAGTTCCTTGACAGCATTTTCATCCATGTGAATAAAAGCGAAGGGAAACAAATGAAACAAAACACTCAAGACAGCCACACATCCAGCCCACGCAAATGGTAATCAGAGGCACCCGAGAAAATTCACATCCCACTGCACTTTGTGGTATGCTCAGCACCAACGTGCTGCTGCTTTCTGCTTGCTGTCACACACTTGCTTGCAATTCCTTAGCAAACTTCCCGCATAGAGGCATGCCCAGATGCTTAACAAACCAGTACCTGGTTTTAGCAGCTCTTCAAATCCTCTGGAGCTGGCTAACCATCTATCTTTCATGCAGCTCTGATCAGGAGGTGAATTGGGTCAGGGGAAAAGGATTCATTTTCCCCTCTTTCTGCTCTGGTTTCAATCCTAAAAACCTAAAAGAATGAGTTGACCTTGAACAGCCAGAGTTACCTGAAGAGACTTTGGTTTAATATATTTTAGAAGGCTGCCAGTGCTGCAGGTGCCCTTGGTTGGGTGGGGAAAGCATAAACCCCTGAGCAGTGAGGTGATTAAGCTCTGGAGTGGCTTGCACTTAAACCAGCTGCAGGTCCTCTAATGCAGCAATTAAGTTATCCATTTCTCTCTCAGAAACTTCCTTAAAGCCCCCCAGGAGTTGCGGTCCAAGCCAAGAAACTGTATGCTCAGCAGACCCCCCTTTACCTCCTGCCCACGTTTCTTAGCCTGTGGATCGTGCCCTGCAGATGAGACTGGGAAAGGGAAGATTGAGCTCAGAAAAACTCTGGTGATTTCAAGTAAAAATAATTCTCAGCCCCTTGTAGACACCGTCTGCCACCCAACTCCGTCACCTTCATGTCGATTTGTCTCAAACTGGACAAGGGTGCATTTTTAACACTTTATTTTCTCCTGTCCTTAGGAGAGGAGGGAGAAAGCATCTCATTTAAGCAAAGGTTTTGCCAGCTTTCAAACTGCCAGGGCTTTGTGCTGTGGTGCCAGTGATCTCTGCTTGCCAAAGGCTGCAGAGGTCCAGGCAGCGTGAGATAAAGGTTTGTGGAAAGCAGACAGCTTCATGGGAACAAATGTTTCATCTGTTTGCAGGGATGTTTGAATCTCCAACAGTGATTTCCAAGTAAAGTTGCCCTTATTTCTTTTTGCTTTTTCCCATCCTGAGTCTTTTGTGTGCAGCTCAGAGTGGCTGCTGACATTAGTGAAATCCATCGCCTTGGCTGTGTGGCATGAGTGATGGCACCATCTCAGCCTGCTGGATTGGGGGTGTTGGAAGCAAGAGCGAAATTTATCCTCATTAGCTGATAACAGAGATTTTGTAGCGACTTGATGTCAGGGTTTATTGCTGAGGGGATGAGTTGGATCAGGACTATCCAGTTGTGCTATGATTTTACTTTGTTTTAAGCCAGTGTGACATCTCTCCCACTTTGCCAGTAATAACTGGATTTTGGTTGGGGGCTTTGGAAGCCCGTGAGCTTTGCATGGGTTGCCAGTGTCATGCATGAATCATTACCTGAGACAGACTTTATTCAGCCCAAAGCAATGCTTTCATGACCTGTACTTATGTTCTAAGAAATTGCAACCTGAACTTCCAGCTTGTCTTTCTTCTCTGTGTGTGTGCAGGTCCTTCAGTGACAGAGCCATGGCTGGAAAAGCCCTGCAGCATTTTGCTTTCTTCTCTTCCTCCCGGGTTAGGTGGTGTGTGCTTGTAGGCATTTCTGAGCAATTTTGCTGGGTTCACTGCCAATGCCAGCTCCTGTGGCTTTTGGCAGTGACTAATCCTTTCCTTCAGCTTTGTTACAGAATAAGTAGCTGGCTTTGATCTCTGCAGCCAGCTCCAGTGGCGTAACGTCCTTTTCTGCTGTCTTGGTGGCTGGCTGAGAAAGCTCATTCAATTTAACTGCTTGTTTAAAAAGGAATAATCTTTGGAAAATTTCTAATCCGGAAGCATTGCTGCATTTCCAGACCTTTTGGCTGGCCATGGTGTCCCTTGAAATGCCATTTATTCATCAGGAGCAGACTGGGGGGGAAATGCTGTCATGACTTTCCCTTCTGTTTGAGCAGCCTCTGTGTAACTGTAGTGTGCTAGGCATGCTGCTGAAGGATGAATGTCTTAGGTTTGCACGTTCTTTCTAGCAGATATACCTGGAAGTGCTTTGGCCTCTCTATTTTAAGGGGCATGATGCGGTCCCTAGGTGATGCTTCTGGCTGAGAGGAGGAGGAACAGGCACTGGTCAGACTGAAGCATCAGTGTGTAACATGCCATGGTGCTAACATCCAGTTTCTCTGCTTGTCCTTCAACATCAAGTTTGGTTTTCTGATAAGAGCAGAGCCAGCCTTGCAAACTAATGGATCATGCAGTCACTGGTAACTTCAGCTAAACTGGAGTGGTGTGCATGATCCAGTGTGAAGTCCTTGCAGTGACAATAAGTTAAACAATAAACTCCATGCTTATCACACTGTTTCACAGGACACAATCCTAGAATGGTTTGGATTTGAAGGAACTTCAAAGCTCATTTTGTTCTAGTCCCCTGCCATGGTCAGGGGCACCTTCCACCAGACCAGGCTGCTCCAAGCCCCATCCAACCTGCCCTTGAACACTGACAGGGATGGGGCAGCCACAGCCTCTCTGGGCAAGCTGTGCCAGGGCCTCACCACCCAGACAGCTTGGAAGAACTTCTTCCCAAGAGCTCATCTCAGTCTCCTCTCTGTCAGTTTGGAGCTCTCCCTGGAGCCTTCTCTTCTGCAGGCTGAACACCCCTAACTCCCTCAGTCTGTCTCCACAGCAGAGGGGCTCCAGCCCTCGCATCATCTCTGTGGCCTCCTCTGGACTCGCTCCAGCAGTTCCGTGTCCTTGTGCTGTTGGAGCCCACAGCTGGAGCTTCAGTCAGTCCTTTATCTTCTTGGAAGCTTTGCATAAGTACCAGCTCAGGTCCTGACTCAATTGTGTGATTGTGTACCTAACCTTTGCTTGGTGATGTGACTTGTTCTTTTCTGAACCAACTCAGCTACTGACGCTCCTCAGTCAGAGCTTTACAGTGGCCAGTTACCTACCTTACCTGAGCTTATAACTCTTGTGTATAAAATCAGGAGGAACCCAAATTCACTTTCAGGTCCTGGATTGCATGTGGGAGTGGGAAGCTCCAGGTTTGCTTCCAGAAGTAAGAATTCAAGCTGTGCTTTCTGAGACATAATCAGCAGAGGAAATCACACTTGTTTCTTCACACTGAGACACTTTGCACGAGAGATTTGTGCCATCCATGAGTTAAACGTGCCCCAGCCAGTGCACCAGCTTTAACCAGAGTTTAAATTTCTCTGTGAGAGCAGTTTTACAGGGCAGGGTGATGTTTCACTGCAATGTCTGGGTGCCGCAGTCGGGTCGGTGGCACCACCTGCTGCCTGCAGAGCACAGTGCTGCCGGAGAGGAAGGCTCTTCTCAAATCCCCGGGAGTTTTGCAGCCTTGATAGATGTTTTTTTCCCCGTTGTGTAGCAGAAGAGGAAGGAGCAAATTTGCAGCTTACTTTACCTGCGACGCTGAAATCCAGATGCTTGTCACTGCAGGGCCTAGGCAAAGGTGCAGCGGTGCGTGAATGTACGCTGATAATGGAACAAGCAGTGCTGACTTCTTGGGGATTTGCACTCTGAATATTAACTCAGACACCCTGCAATACTCCACTGCTATTGCCTAAAACCATATGCTGGTTTGTAAGAGCTTCTCCATAGACAAAATGTTACTGTGGCCTCAGCTCTCTGAATTCCTTTGGCTTAGGATGCAGCTTACGAGTTCAATGCCCAGAAGGAAAGCATTGTTTTGGGGCATTGCAAGGGAAAAACAAGAGAGAGAAGCCTCCTTGCACACTACTGTGTACATAGTCAGGTGTTTTTTCTCGCACGTTAAAGCCTGAAGATGTCATGAGGGCAAATTTTCCTGTGTTGAATCCTTTAACCATCAACATGAAAGCTGTCTGTGCATCTCTAAAATGCTCTTTCCACTCCAGAGCAGACTCTGTCACAACAGCTACGGGATGAAAGCAGCATGACAGGACTTGGCAACAGAGTCAGTGCAGCAGTAAAATGCCACATCGTTTTTCCAGGGCTGGATTCCTGCTACTTTTAGGGTTTGCATGATGGCTTGCATGTGCCTGAACATTTAATGTCATCAGATTATTTCGTACAGTAGAACAAGTTGGGAGGGGTGTAGAACTGAGTGCATTTTAACTACATTTTTCCTTCTGTTTTCACTTCCCTTTAATTCTGTGACGTTGATATTGCAGCTCTTACTTAGTTTAAATGGCACCATGTGTTGGCATCCACTTCACTGCAAGCTACACCCCTCTGATAAAGTTACAGAGCCCAAGTATCTGTGTTTCCTTTCTTCCAATGCTTTTAACTGTCTTGGTGGGATGGTTTTGCTGTGAAAAATCATTTGATTGTGTATTCTCTATGGACTGCTTTATTTCTGAAGTGAAAACAGCCTTGTCTCCCACAATAGCTATAACTTGATGCTGTATCACAAGTAATGGATGGGTCCCCAGGGACAGGAGAGGGAGCAGGCAACAGTCACTGAGATCATGAATTTGGCTTTGGCTTGTGAGTATTAAGTAGATGGGACGAAAGAAAATCTATGTTGTTAAAGTTTACTGGAACAGGAGGAACCTTGCAGGGCACTGGGATATCAAGGAGGCAACTGTGAGGGACATGAGAAGGTTATAAAAAGGAAGGTAACTCTTAGATACAAGGTTAGAGAAGATGAGGAGCAAGAGAGAGGTTTTAATCACTGCTTGTTCTTATGTGTCTGCTGTAGCCTCCCCAAGGTCTGTGGGATCGATCAGCAAAGATATTGCAGCTCTCAGGTACAAGATGGTGACTTATTCCCAAGTTTACGGGTGGGCTGATGACGGTGCAGCACAGCAGCCACAATATTATTCAGCTCCTGGACTGTCTCCTACCCCTTTTCCCCATGGTACCTGCTGGTATCTGGTGAGGAAGCAGGTGCTGCTCTCCCTTATCTAACTGATGGATGATTTTCTTCACTTTTCTGGAAATCAGACTCTGCGGTTAGTGATAAAGCCTGACGGGTCTCCCTGCTGTGCTGTGCATACAGAGCACTTCCCTGTCCAAAAAGCAGAGCCTGAGCCTGCCTTTCCTTCCTGTGCCTCTGGAGGAGGAAACTTCTCTCATGTAGAAGCGATCGATAAGCACAAAGCTGATGGAGTGGCTGGATTCACAATCAAGGGCTTTTTCTCGTCAAGAGATTTTTCCAATCAAGTTTCTTTTCTCTTTGTCCTGACTGCTAGACCCCTGGAATCAGAGCTGTTTAACTACAAGTAACCAGAAACGATGGAGCTTTTTAATTTCCTGGTAACAGTGAGGGGATGCCATTTAAGAGAGCATAAGAAAATTGGAGGGGAAACCACTTAATTTTCAGTCACTTCCATTCATTTAAAGTCCTCAGTTAACTAGTGAAAATCTGCTATTAGCTCTGCAAAGAAAGGTGAGGAATATTTTGCTGCTTCTGAAACTGGTAAAAAAACCATAAGGAAGGAGCTAAGGGCTTCCTGCTAATGAGCCAGAGGGAAACTGAGGCACGAATAGAAAAGTATGCCTGGTCACTAAAACATGCACTTGTGCATCTCCTTACAAGCTCACAGAAATGCTGTTTTCAGCTATTCCCAGATTTACTAGCAGTGGAAGAAAGATGGGAAATCTGGGGAGGCTGCTCTTAGGCTTCCTACACAATACTTTCAGATCAAAATAGTTTATCAAAGCCTTCAGGTTTCTGAATCCTTATCTGAATCGAACTCTTGAGTTTTTTTGAGGTTTGTGTAGGGAAGGGGAATGTTTTTTGTTGAATGTTTAAAGCAGTTTGGGCAGGGAGATTCAGTGTGAAGCTTTGTTGCTTTGATCTCCTGAGGTTCCCAGAGCCCTGGCTGGTGAAAGCCTGCCTTGTCCCTGCAGTCAGGGACAGCATCATCTTTCACCTTGAAAGAGAACCGATAGGGAACAAAAGAAGCTCTTTTCTGGAGAATACAGCAGCTGTAAGCTAGATAATTCTTTGCAATAAGGCTCTTTTTCCTCTTGCTCCAAATGGCAGTTTATAAAGCAAATTGGTTTCAAAACACTGGTAATAATTAGGTTGATTTTATCAGGAATTTATAAAAGGAAATGATTTTAATTATACCTCATTTATGTGAACTTTGTAATTTCTAACACATGGTGGTCCTTAATTCCCACCCCATACTGTGGCTCGTGGGAGGTGGTTTTGATAGTCTGTATTCATCCCAACCACCTATTTGTCAGTAATGTATTAACTACCTCTTGATGGAAGCATTTGTTCCCCCCTAATTTTGTTTTCATTTTTAATTGGCTAACAGCAGAAGTTTAGATAGATCACTACGTTGTAAAAGCCTCAGAACCAAGCTTTGAAGAACATGACATTGCCTAGTGCCAAGCCCATCGCTTGGGGAGGACTGAGGTGGTGCTCCTCTTGCTGCTGCCCTTTGCTCCTCTGGATTGTGAGCTGGTGTGAGATAGAGACCAGGAGAAGTAGGATTCAGTCAAGGATTCTAGCAATTAAGATCCAGCGATTGAAAGCTGTGAGCAAAGGGAAGATCCTCAGAAACCCATCTAGGGCTTCTATCCTGTCATCGACTGGCTCTGCCATGTGAAGTGAGAAGGCATTTATTGCTTGATGAGGCAAGACTGTGTTTGGTGGAAATGCCTTTCCTGTTTATTTGACCACATTCAAGATAATATCCTGACCCAATCTGCGGATATTTGAGCTGGTGGGTATTGCTTTTCTCCAAAAGCTGTAGTCATGAACCAACAAGAATAAGAGATAAAATGCTGATTAGGGAATCATGGTATGGCTTTGCTAGTTCTTTTCTCCTGACATTACATAAAAGAGCTATCATCTCTAGATAATGGATTTGAGGACAGATGTGTTGGCAGAAAGCTGTCTTCATTCCATTCAGCCCCAGTAGAACTTTCCCAATGAGATCTCAGCCTTAATCTCAGAGGTCCTGAAAAGCTTCCAGCCTGGAATGAACCTGGAAGCTGGAAATATGCATGCCTGAGTGCCCTTTGTGGTTGCTGCTCCCAGCCACGTAAGCGTTAATAAATCCTCTGTCCTCTTCCCATCAGAAAAAATCACCTGCCTGCAAACTTGATGGCTGCATGGCTCTGCTGATATGCCAGCTGTTTTAGTAGCTGCTCAGTAAGTTAATAGCTTGACCCCAATTCCTTCCCCCGTTAGCTGAGATACAGTGTTCATTTTGATGTCTTTAGCCCACATATATGAATGCCTGTGTCAAAGCTCTTCTAGATTGGGACACAGCAGCTTTTAAATGCTGAACAGTATCACCAAGCATTGGATGCAATGTATTCCAAACACTGAGACATACCAATTTTAACAAATGTAAAAATAATCACACCTGCCCTGCCAAGTGTTTTGTTTTACTGCTGTAATGGAAATCCTGTTTGACAGAAAGAGAAGCAACCTGCTGAAGAAGTAATTGCACAACAATACTGAGGATTTTCTCTGATGAAAGTCTCTGTTAATTAAAGCAGCCAGGCTATCAGCTAGAGAGCAAAGTGTGGAAAGATAAGCTCTGCCTCACTTAGTGAGCGAAAAGAGGATGTTTCCAGTCATCCCCTGGGACCACATCCCTTGGGTTTCCAGAACTTTCTTCTTCCAGTGGAGATGCTCTGCCTTTCCTTGGTGTATTTCTGTATCTGAAGTGGATGTTGCTGTGTTTCCTTCCCATTGATGCTGATGACCTGGTATTGCACGGCAGCTGATGGCTTGGCAAGAAGGAGATACCTCAAGGGTGCTCCTAAGAAGCCTTGCTGACTTTTACATGCTTTCTGTCTTGCAGATGAGATGTGACAGCCCTTCTCAGATCCATCCCTGAGCTCTCAGTCCATTTGCTGCCAGACTTCTCAGCATGAGCCAGGGGACTAACAACATGTCCTTTCCAATAAAATGAGAAGTGCATGAATTAGCTAGTGGAGTCTTAAGAGTGAAGGGCTGAGAGAGATCCAGCTTCAATACTTTAGAAGTTTTTGAGTTTTGCCTGTTCTTTTAAATAAAGCCAGAGAGCTGCAGTTTGTGCTTCTTCCTCAGTCTCTCGTGGCTCTTCCAGGTTCTTGTATGACTCTTTCAAGGAGGACAAGATACTGGATTGCACCAGGTCAACACATCTCCCAACACATCTGTGGTGAGCACCGCACCTACACAGCACAAGTGGGAAAGTGAGGCAGGGGTACTGACACACTTATTTTTGCCTAAGTCAAGTCATGCTTTCCCAGTTGTTTCCAAGCTGGTCTCATTTTTCTTCTTCACCCGTACAGGTTGTATTGCACAACAGTACTGTGGTTAGTTCAAGTACAGGGACATGGTTGCCCTGACCATGAGCTCTTTCCTTGCCTGTTTTCATTTTGCTGCGCTGAATTTCACAAGCTGTTCAGAAAACAAATTTGCCCAAGCAGCGTGCAGCAGTCCTGGCTGTGGGTAACACTCTGCCCTTGTGCAACTCTGCCCTATGCTTCAGTGCCAGCTTCCCTACAATACCCAAAACAGAGCCAGGAGATAAAAGCTAGTTCAGAGCACGGATTGTTTTAGCCTGGTGTCCTCCTTGGGTTCTGCCAGAACGCTGTGAGGATCTGCAGCTCCTCTCCTGGCAGAACCAAGTGCCTGCTGAATCCCAAGAGCCAGAGATGACTTAAATCTGAAGCAGAAAGATGGTATCTGTTCCCAGTGTGCACATCTGTTCCTGAGCTGGTGGTATTTACCAGTCTAGCTCTGGAAAGTGTTTGCCACCCACAAGTAGTTTGAATCCTCTATCCCTGAGCTCCAGGCTGTGAACTCTTGTGAAAAGAGTTAAAAGCTGCTGCCTGCCCTCTTTCTGTCTCTTTGCATGTTCTCTTTTTCAGCAGTGAGAGCTATCTGGAAACAGCATCTCTGTGTTTCACCTAATATTAGCAAAATGGCTATAGTGCGGAAACTGCAAGGCAGGTGTCCCTATTTCATCAGCTCTCAGCTCTGCCCAAGCACACTGCTGGATCTTGTTCAGGGAGAGCTCAGGCACCCAGATTGAATGGAGACAGGGAACTGGAGAAGAGATATTGTAGAGCTGAGGAAGTCGTAGTGTGGAAGACACTTCCTCTTGGATTGGATTTTATAGTGCAAATAAAATTTATCAGGGATGGACACCAGGAAGGCTGATGTAAGCCTCCTATTTTTTTGCTGTATTAAATGACACAAAACTGCTTCTCTAGCTTCAAACATCTGTGTCTCAGCCTTATGTATCCAACTCTGTTGCTTCATCACTTAATTGATGCTACCCTACCAGGCATTGGAAGAAATTTGTTGGTTTTCATGACTTAGAATCTAAAAGGGCAATATTCCTACTGTATAGGACTGACCTTTGAAAATCCCCTAGCAGTTCATTCCAATCCAAAGATCTCTGAGTTGCTAGCAAGAATTTGTCAGGCTAACAGCTGCCCTGTGAGATTAGGAAAGGATAGACAGCACCAATTCATTAAAATTCAGCCACATCAGCCTGGAGCACACCAGTAATTTCAACAGTGCATTTATATCATAACCCTGAGCTGTAGAAGATCAAGATGGTTTATCCAACAAGCTTTTCGCTATTAAAATTGCCATGTGGCAGCCGAGGAATATATGGAGAGGAAGAAGAGGAGGCACAGAGGATGAAGTTCAGAGTTGAGATGGACTGTCAGAAGGAAGAAGATGGAAAGGCTCAAATGAAGGTTGGGAAAACTTTTTTTGTGGTTCAGGTGAGTGTTTTGGTGCTGTCACTAGAGAAGTCTTGGTGACAGGATTGTTGTGCTTCCTGCAGAAAGCTGGATGTGACACCCCACATGGCCTCTCACGAAGGGTCCAGACAGAAGCCTCAGACAGCAGGAGAGTCATAGAATCATAGAGTGGCAGGGATTGTAAGGGCCCTGCAGAGCTCATCCAGCCCAAGCCCCTGCTCAAGCAGGTTCCCCTCCATCAGGGGCCACAGGAACATGTTTGGAAACCTCCTGAGAAAGACACTCCACACCCTCCCTGGGCAGCCTGGGCCAGGGCTCCCTCACCTCAACACCAAACAAGTTTCTCCTCCTGTGCCACTGGCACTTTCTGGGCTACAGCTTGTGCCTGTTACCCCTTGTCCTGGCACTGGCCACCACAGAACAGACTGGCCCTATCTTCTGACATCAACCCTTTAAGTACTCACAAGTGTTAATGAGGTCCCCTCTCTTCTCCAGGCTAAACAGCCCCAGGTGCTATACCCTGCCTTTTATGTTTTACATCCTCCAGAGAGGATGTTTCTAGTTTATTTGCCTTACTTTGTCTTACAGAAGTTGTATATTTATGTCCTGACTTGTATTGAAGCCGTGCACGCTTTTGCTGCAGACGCTCCCTCTGCCGTCCAGCATATTTCAGTGCTGAGCCCTGGGACTGCTTCTAGGCTCAGCAGGATAAATTTCATCTACATTTTCAGGCCTTGAATACCAAGACAGGATTCAGCAGGTGAAGGCAGACTTGCAATATTTGTCTAACTACAGCATCCATAAAGAGCTACCTATTCATTCATCTGTTGGAACATCACGCTTCTGGATATTGCCAACTTCATTCCAAAGTAAAACCCCACTGAACCCCAAATTGAGGTTATCAGTATCAAAACCCTGAGCATGAGATCTTGCCTTCTTGAATGACTCTGTCTGATTTCACAGCAAGCAGCAGCTTCTGAATCCAACTTGTGATCCCAGATGTGCTAATGGACGTTGGGTCGTGAGCTTTCCTGTCCCCTTGCACTCAACCATTTTTCCCTATGAGCATTCATGTAAAGCAGAGAGGAGAACTTCAGAAAGTTGAGAAAGGAATGAGGTGAAGCAAATGACAGGTTGTCCCAGGGATGTTCTTTGGAGCCAAATAATTACAAATAATTGTGAAATAAATCTAATGGGACAACCAACTCAATATGCATCTTGAACTGCACAGCAACACAGAGAGAGAATAAAAATAAGTCAATATCTGGATGCCTTTAATGTTCAAATAAGTGTTCTTCTGCTTTAGTTTCTCTAGAAAGATGTGGCATATGAAAATGAATAAACAATCAGTTTTATTTGCATCGAAAGCTGTTTTCTCCTCTCAGAGACGTGCAACCCACTGGTAGCAGCCGAGGGAGAGCCCAAGTGTTTGCAGGTATTCTGTGCACTGACAGAGTATCAGTTTAAAAAATAGAATTTCCACTAGTATCTTCCTGTGTGGTTTTGTTCTCAGTAGGGAACAATTTATGCTTGGGTTTATGTTGCATTATTTAATTACGCCTATTTTAAAAATGCATCTGTTTTGCCAATTTGCTATGCAGTGTGCGCTGCCTTTGAATGGCTTCGCACTTAAATAGCCTTCCAGTGAAACTCTTTTTCATACCTCTGGAGAGGAGTCTTAAAATAGTCTGTAAATCCTTGCCATTCAAATTTTGAAAATGCCTGAAGTTGGAGGTGGCAAAGCACGTAAGTCTGGAGGTTCAGGGCATAAAGGAGGGGGCTGTAACTCTTTCAAGGTGAAGAGGAAGCACTGGGGAAGGAGCGGCAGAATAATTAATAAGTGAGGAAATGGATAACAATAACCTTTCCAATCCATCTTTGCAAGCAAAGATTAAAGGGAAAACAAGAAGATGAAGAATTGCCACGGGAAGCCACCATAAAAACCAGGGACATCTCATCAGGCAACAGGTGACTGAAGAAATATCCTGCTAAAGGTGTTTCTGAAGAGCTGTGTTTTGGTGGGCATTTGAATAAACAACCGATATTTTTGGTGCAAGTGCCATCAAATCGATGCAAGACAGCAGATGCCAGAGAATACCTAGGGGGTAGGTGAGAGCTGATGCAGAAGAGTTCTAGGAAAGAGTACCACTAGTAAAGTGTTGTCCCATTTCTCCTGCCTGCTTTCCCCCTTACCCAGCACTATCTGCAGCTGCACACGGCATGGTCTGGGCCTCATCCAGACCAGACGGAGTGGAAGTGGGATCCAGTCAGGAGAGGAGCACATCCCTTGGGGCTGCACCTCACATGCAGGGCTTCCGAGCAGCCTAGATCTCTCTCCTGGATGGCACTGGCCTGGGTGATGGGGCTCATTCAGGAGCTGTGGTCATGTACATGTCCATTTATCAGTATCTTCCGTATTTGAGTGAGTTAATCCTAGGATAATGGCAGAAGGTTATTGGCGTGGCAGAGAGGGAGGTTTGGAAAGAAATTTTCCTTGTGTTTCAGTGGAACTTTTCATGTTCCAGCTTATGTCCATTACCCCTTGTCCTGGCACTGGACACTGCAGAAAAAAGTGTTGCCCCATCTTCCTGACACCCACACTTTAGGTACTTATAAATGCTGATGAGGTCCCCCCTCAGCCTTCTCTTCTCCAGGCTGAACAGCCCCAGGTCCCGCAGCCTTTCCTCCTCACAGAGCTGTTCCAGTCCCCTCAGCATCTTGGTAGCCCTGCACTGGCCTCTCTCCAGCAGTCCTCTGTCTCGCTTGGGCTGGGGAGCCCAGAGCTGGACACAGGACCTCACCTCTCCTCACCAGGGCAGAGGAGAGGGGGAGGAGAACCTCCCTCCACCTGGTGCCCACGCTTTTCTTAATACAAAAGAGCTGCTTTCTGCATCCCTGATTTTGCCTTTGCATCGTGTGTTTTTTAAACATTAATTATCATAGACATCAAAAGAGCATCCATTTCTTCACAAAATGCTGATCTGCTATGATCTGCCAGTGCTGGCAGTGTTTCTGAAAGGAGTTTTTAAACACCACATCTACACACGTGTCAAAGTGCAGGGCTGCAATGTCCCCTGGATTTGCAGTTCATCAGGAACTGTCAGAAACACCCTGCAGTCCTGTGTCAAACTGGACTAATTTCCTGCAGTTTTGGGGTCTGGGCTGGGAGTGAGAGCACGGTTACAGGGAGGAAAGGCATCACGCTGAGGGCTTTGATGATGGATCCTATCTTCTGCCTGCTGTCTGGTCACATGCCATTATGTTCTATTGGGTGCGGCCAGATTATTTTCTTTCTCGTGAAATGAAGAATTGCTGGCTGAGCTCAGGGCTTGGATCTGTGCTTTTCAATATAGTTTTGGCTTTGGAGAGCAGGATGCTGGCCAGCAGGATTTGAATGAATTTCTGTCCTCTGCAAAGCAGGAGGATTTTCTCATGATGGGAGTTGAGACTGGCAGGAGGAGATGGTTCTGTGTGGGCAGGGCAGGACCCCTGGGCTACTGAGTTTGATGCAGCACTTTCAGGAGGCAATTGATAGTGTTCAGTAAGCACTGCTATAGTTGTCCTTGGTAAGGGCAGTCAAATAGATTTGAGGTCTGGGCTGAGAGCCATGGTGATCTTGCCAGCTTTTGTGGAGTGTCTCAGCTTGCCCAGGAGCAGGTAGTGATAAAGCACTGAGAAAACTGAGGGAAAAAAAGACTGCACTCTTGGTCAGACCCTTGTGATTCACATGAACATCATCTGACTGGGAACGGGTAGAAGGCTGCAGCAATTTTTGTTGGCCTCTGAAACAAAGGCAACAGCTTCTTCAGCTTTGCTTTGGCAGAAAGCTTGGCTTCTCATTGTGCAGCCAATGCACTTATGCCTTGGGACTGGTTTCTTTATTTTCAGCTGCCTGACATGTCAAATGGGGGGAAGATAACATAGAGCACAAGAGAAATCAGGATCAAAGTCATCTTTGAGTGAACCTCAGGTGTGGTGTTTCCATATGGAGCTTCTCCCAGTGCCAAAATCCCTGCTACAGCCATGGATGTTTACAATGTACTGTATCCCCATCTGACATCCCAAACTTGTTGCTTTATTTCCAGCTGGTCAGTACAAACCCATTCTGACAGCTGCACTCCTGAAAAAATACATAGTTTCAAGGATGCTGCTGTTTCGTTTGGGCCAGGCAGATGTGTCATCTTTCTCATCCCTGGTTGCATTTGCAGAGAAGCAAGTTCCAGCCTGATCTAACACCACAGTTGCAGAGGGAGCAGGGAATGGAGTAAGCTGTTGTAAAAATGGTGTGATTTATCCTGCTTATGCATATGTGAATCTGGACACACATAACTCCTTCTAAGGAGTCTTGTAAATAATCACAGAATCACAGAATCCCTGCACAGAATGGTGGGGGTTGGCAGGGCCCTGCAGAGCTCATCCAGCCCTAGCCCCTGCTCAAGCAGGTTCCCCTCCATCAGGGGCCACAGAAACGTGTCCAGGTGGGTTTGGAAACCTCCCAAGAGAAGGAGCCTCCACACCCTCCCTGGGCAGCCTAGGTCACGGCTCCCTCACCTCAACACCAAACAAGTTTCTCCTCCTGTGCCAGTGGCACTGGCTGGGTTCCAGCTTGTGCCCGTTACCCCTTGTCCCGTTGCTGGACACCACAAAACAAAGACAGTCCCCATCTACCCTTTAGGTACTTACAAGTGTTGAATGAGGTCCCCCCTCAGCCTTCTCTTCTCCAGGCTGAACAGCGCCAGGATTTGTGATACTTCCTTGTCAGAGAGATGTTCCAATCCCCTCATCATCTTGGTAGCCCAACATCAGCACTTATATGCTGATGCACAGAGAGAAGGGACCCTGGGGTATCTGGTAGTCTGATCTGTGCAGCTTTCTTAATTGGAAGTTGTCTGAATTTGTCCAAACTAAGAGTTGAAAATAAATGTTTGATTACAGAATAGTTTCAGGGGTACTTGGTACCTGCTTATTGTTACCCTCTGCTGGAGCTTGTCATCTCCCAAAGCCCTCTAACAGAGCACTCTCAAACCTCTTTGAAGCTCACTTTGGCTGATTTCTAATTGCTTTCCTTCCCACATCAGCATCTGCATGTGCTGTGCGCCTGGAGGTTCATGGGAGAGCTAGAGAAGTCTTGGCTTCCCCTGTGCTTTCTGCAGAGAGTGCCATGGTCAATGTGGATGGGAAACAGCCTGCTCAACTTGAAACAAGGGTGTGGAACAGGGATGGGATGAAGACCTGAATGTGCAAATTTTGCCTTCCTTGATGGATGAGGATGACGGTGATAGCACCTCTGAAGGCAAGTCCAAGTGGTCAGACTGGTCACTCATGATTTGGGAGCTGTGTTACCACTTCTCTTCATGGAGAAGATTGTGCTCCTACTTGCTCCTCTATGTGGAGTAGGGCATCAAGGTTCTACCGGTGAGGTCCTGGTCAGGCCCCACTCCTGAAGTAAGTGCCGTCCCCATTATGCCATGATGGTTTTTACAGAGGGCTTTACTCTGGTCCTGCAGATTGGTCCTAGGGACAGTGGCAAGCCTCAAGCCTCTGGCTAGAGTGCTCCCCTGCAAAGCAGGAGACCTGCTTCCCCAAGTCTTACTAATAAAACGTTGAGAGTTGGTGCCAAGAAAAGGGATTGACGGTGCTGTAAATCTGCCTCCTCCCTGGAGGACTGCGCTGGCAGGAGCTTGCGGCTTTTCCCTTCAAAGTGTAGATCGAGGTCAACCCTTCAGGCAGAAGAGACAGATGCATTTGGCTCCTGTGTGTCTTCAGTGCCATAATTCTCTGCTGCATGGTGAAAGGGAGTTTGTGGTGTGTCCATCCCCATTATACCTATGGTGCTATTTTTCCTCAGCCCATTTGGGTCAAATTGGCACATATTTGGGAACAATGGAAACAGATACTTTTCCTGAGAGCTTGCTCCTTGCTTCCCCAAATTATCCAGCTCTCCTAAGGGCATCCTTCTAGCTCTTTCCTCATAAAGACCTGACGTGAGCAACGAGGATGCTGGTTTCTTGCAGAGTTTGCTCTTTGCCCAGAAATCAATCCAGTTCACTAAGCTGAGCTGTCAAAACTTCTCCATACTTCATGTTTGCACTGTCAAATTATATGTGTCAGTTTAAAGCTTAAGTGTAAAACCTCACTAGCACTGAGATTGCTGGAAGATATTGATTTTACTGCATTTTTGTGTTTATGTATAGAAACGCCCTATAAGGTGTTGGTTAAGGGTATTATTGCTGGACAGACTCTGGATTTATGCTTTGGTTTAGTTCTCTCTAATAATTTAAGATCCATTTGCCTAATGTGGCTATGAACAACACCAGGAGCAAATGGACTTGCATAGAGTTGTGAGGGTTTGTGCACCTTGAAGCACAAAAAAACTCCACACTGTGGAACTGAATCACCTTGAGTTGATTTGTTGAAAGGAGCAGAAACTTCTGATGTGGCATGTCAGGTGCTCAGAGGCATTTTAGGCCTTGTGGCTGTCTCAAATTTGTAAACTCTTTAGGAAGCTTGTGGTTTTGAGCTGGGGACCATTTAGCCGATGGCAAAATGTGGTTTAAAATATTATTCCTCAAAATAACCAAAACCTCAGCATTGCTGAGGGAACATTACATTGGGTTTCAACAGAGCTCTTGGCTCGAGAGTGTTGGAAAACAAGATTGTGGTGAAATTGGTCATCAAAATGATATGGAAAGGCTGAAGAAGGAGCCTGGGTGACAGACTGAGACAGTTTGAAGAAGAATCTACTAGAGAAGAAGAGACCCACCAAAGAGCAGCATCTGAGAACCAAATGCAGGTGATTCACAATGAGAAGTAAATTGTTAATGTTTGAGTGTTAACATCTCAACTGGTTCTCCCACTCTTGATATCTTCACATGCAGTCAGGATGCTTTTCTGGCAGTGATGCTTCTGTCAGCCACAACTCTGGTCTGAGATGGGGTCCTTGTGACCTGGATCGTGCAGAAGGTTAACGCAGGGGACTTGAAAGTCCCTTTTGGCTTAACTCACTGATGTCAGCTCCATCAGCTGTCTGCTATTGGTTCTTCAGTAGGCATTAGAGTTCAACCAGTGCTATGGATTTGCTCTCCTGGCTTCGTAATTTTGTCTGAGTTGTCATTTCACAGCTGGTTACAATGCCCTGTGATGAAAGTCTTCCAGAGGAAGGGCGACTGCATTGAGTCCCCTGGTCCACCAGGTGAGGAGGTCACACAAGATGATCAGGTGACCTCATGTGGCCTGTAAATCCCTGAACATGTGTACAGTGTCTCTTACATATAGGTATGCAGTCACCATATCATCTGCTGGCTTTCTCCACGCTGGCCTGCGTGTGGTGGAGGGAGATTAATTTGGCATTGCTGAAGTGCTTTGAGATGCCTCCATCGGAGGACGTGATGCAATAAAGTGTCATTCAGCTGCATTTTAAGTGTGTGATGAAGTTATGAAAAAGTGCTGAATGTTATTTAATGCCATGTGAGGGAGAAGACTGGACTTTGTGTATACTTTGCTGTGCAGTTGCATGTGTTCTTTTTTTCAGCTGGCCTAATAGGCTGCAGCTGAGTATATTTGTGTCCATAATATCCATTTGAGGCCTGAGAAAACTGGTCTTTTTAGAAGCCCATTGAAATTTAAAAACTTTAGAAAAGACAGAAATGTTTCAAGTCCCTGAATCAAATACTCTCCCTATTTCCTCTAACCTGGTTTTAAATTAATTCCCTGTATTTAAGCAGAAAAGTTAACCAAAAATTTACTTTTCTCTTTCTCAGGAGTTATATTTTCTGTCAAATAATGCAGTGCCCTGTATGTGGTCAAAATGAAACCCTGGACTTGCCTAGAGGCACCACCCTTGTACTATCTTAAAAGGGACAGAGAGAGGAGAGAAAGGTTTTGAATCCGGACCACATTGTTCTCATCTCAGATCACTGAATCATAGAATAACTGAATGCTGAGGGTTGGCAAGGCCCTGCAGAGCTCATCCAGCACAAGACCCTGCTCTAGCAGGTTCCCCTCCATCAGGGGGCACAGGAACATGTCCAGGTGGGTTTGGAAACCTCCCAAGAAGGAGCCTCCACACCCTCCCTGGGCAGCCTGGGCCAGGGCTCCCTCAACACAAGTTTCTCCCACTGTGCCAGTGGCACTTGCTGGGTTCCAGCTTGTGCCCGTTACTCCTTGTCCTGGCACTGGCTACCACCAAACAAACACTGGCCCCATCTACCCTTTAGGTACTTACAAGTGTTGATGAGGTCCCCCCTCAGCCTTCTCTTCTCCAGGCTGAACAGCCCCAGGATTTGTGATACTTCCTTGTCAGAGAGATGTTCCAATCCCCTCATCATTTCACAGACAGAAATATAAGGAGAGGTTCATTAATGTAGATAAGGACAGGGAGGTAACTCAGCAGTTACTCAACAATTTATGAGAAATAAAACCAAATCTTCTAATACCTCCTGCCCTGTCTCCTTCTTCCCAGGACAGTGCTTCACAAACTGTTCCAGCATGGGGCCTCCCACAGGGGCAGCTCCTCACACCCTGCCCCAACGTGGGTCATCTACTGGGAGAACAGTCCTTTAGGTACTAACTGTTCCAGCCTGAGTCCCTCACAGGATCATAAGTCCTGACAGCAAACCTGCTCTGGCGTGGGCCCCTCTCTCCCCATGGACTCCCAGGTCCTGCCAGGAACTTGCTCCAGTGTGGGCTTCCCATGGAGTCACAGCCTCCTTCAGGCATCCACCTGCTCTGGCAGCCCATAGCTCCTCCGTGGGCTGCCAGTGGGTCTCTGCTCCCCGGTGGCCTCCATGGGCTGCAGGGGCACAGCCGCCTCACCATGGTCCTTACCACAGGTCACAGGGGAGTCTTTCTTCCAGGACCTGAGCACCCTCCTTCTCCACTGACCTTGGTGTCTACAGAGATTTTGTTGTCACATTCTCTCTCCCTTCTGCTGCTGCTGCCATTTAGCAACAGTTCAGGAACTTCTTCTCATTCTCCATTATTCACAAGGATGTTACTTCAGTCACTAATTGGCCAGGCCTGGGTCAGCTGCAGGGTCCATCTTAGAATTGACTGGCCTTATCCCTATCAGCTCAGGTGAAGCTTCTAGCAGGTATTTGTTTAAAAGAAGCCACTCCTGAAGCCCTCCCACTACCAAAACCTGTCCCAGATGAAACCACTACAGGGGGATAGTTTCTTTGAAAACAAGGTATAAAAAGCAGTAGTTTTAAGTGGCTTCTAACTTTTGCTAGAGCAAATTCGTTGTGATTATCAAGGCTTGGAGGCATCTGTCTCCTTCTCTTTAGGGAAGAGTTTAATGCCAGTCCACTGATGTCTCTGTCCTTTAGAGTCCCCAGTTTCAGATGTTTGATGTAGGATCTGCTTCACTTTCTCAACTGACAGTAGTTGCATCATGCTGTTGTTCAGAAAATTATGGGGAAACAAGTAAATCGATACATTTGCTTCTTTCCCTTGGGATTTATTGATTTACAGGCTGCTTAAATCTGAAATGCTCCCAGATGAAAGGCAGGAGTACAGCTATTTTCTGTGACATGTGAAAGCCTGGATACTGACTTTTCCAGCCCTGCAAAGCTTCCAACTTGATGGAGTAACCTGAAACACGCCCAGTGCAGAACTTGTGCCAACTTTAGCATCCTGTCTTGGTCTTTGTAATGCAAGAAGGTGGACCTGACTCCAAAGCTCAGGTGAAAACAGCCCTGACTTTGTTTAGTTATTGGACCTCTGAGCTAAACAACACACCTTTACCTCTCTCTTGATTTTGAATAGCAGCCAAAGACCTGGCCTTGGATTCTCTTTAATCTTTTGAGTGTTCCCTTTGGAAATGGATGAACCACAAATGAACAGTTGCCACAGGTGCTCACTCTGGCAGCAGAAGTAGCTTAACCACAAATACAGGACAGTGCTGAGGGCTAAACCTCCATGCTGCCATTTTCAGCTTTGGAGACCAGAAATGAGTTGTTTGCAGATACAGTACCCAAATATTTCCTGAGAAGCCGAGATGAAAACTCTCAGCGAGTAAGAGTCTGATAAATTCACTTCCCAGCGCATCGGTGAGGCAGAGAGGGGTTTCTGCTGCTCAGCTCTTCTTTTGTCCTGTATCCATCCATCCACCTATCTTCAACTGGCAAGGCAGGACCTTGCCTGGAAAGCATGATCTCAATTTCCTGTGGACTCAGTCCAACTTCTGCTAATCCTAATGAGTGAGACCCCACAGATTTCGCTGAGGTCAGACTTTACAAGGAAATACCATGGTAACAGCAGAGACACAGCATGGACTGTGCTCTTTAGCAGAAGGCTGAGTTATGTTATCAGTCATGGTTTTAAGTAAGTTTGTAAACTTCCCAGAAAGTGGAATCTGCAAAAAGAGGAAAAAATATGTGGTCTTGACTTCATCAAGAGAAGCAGTGCTGCTTTTAGTAACCCATCATGTATTGTTGTTGAGCTGCAGAGACTGACAACCAGCTCCCAAGTGGTCCAGGCTGGAATTTACTGAAGGGGCCCTTTGCCTGTGTCAGAAATGATGAAAACTGCTCTTGGGTGGCTTTTGCAATTGCTGCTGATCCTGAAGTCTTCATGAAGCATGTGGGAGCTGGTGTGCAGGGTGGGTTGGCTGTGCGCTGACCGGCAAAGGAGCCGCATGGGTGTGGGAGCACAAAATTTCCTGAGGCGTTAAATCACTCACAGGATAAAATCAGATCCTGTAAATGTAACGATGCACTGGGTGATTAATTAGAAAAGGGTTGGAAATTAGGGCTAATGGCTCATAATTAAAAAGGTGAGCAGCCGTCATCACTCTGGAGGCGTTCAATGGCCCCCACCAAGCTCTGCTTTGCCACCTTGTGAGATGTGCTTGGTTTTGTCATCACATCAGTTTGCCGATGTGCTCTTCCAGTCCAAAAAGCACCTCCAACAAGTGAGGCCCAACTGCCCCATCTAGGGCCGTGTCCCCTCTTTCTGACCCAGCAGACCTGCTCCTCCTGGTCCCAGCTGCAAGAGCACATGTGCTGTAGCCAGTTACAGATACAGTTTTATCAGTAGGGTGTAGGAGAAGGTTTTAATTTTCCTTGGCAACAAATTGGCAACCACTTTTGGCTCTTCTTCTTTTCTGGCTGATGAATCCAGGAGATGCCCACAGTGTGTTGGGTTTGGTGACAGTTCTGTGGAGGTGGTTTTCTCAAAGCCTGCTTTGGCTTCCTTTTGTCCAAGTCTTCCTTGGCCTCCTGGGCTGTATTGTTCCAAATCCTGCCCTACCAGCTGCCTCCCCTGAATCACTGTTGGGAGCAGCTTCTTGTCTTGCTTTCCTCCTCATCACCTGATTCCTGCAACCTCTCTTTTCCAGCAGTGCCCAGACAATATCCCCAGGAGCATCTGCAGGCTCACGCCGATTCTGAAACTCAATACAAATGCCGTGCTGATTTTTGCTGGGCTTCTCCACTTTGGGAGGTAGAGGGGGAAGAAATCACTCCCAGGGTGGCAGTGCTGTTGGCTCAGCTCTGTCCCTGCTCTGTCATGCCTTAGAGCTGCATAATTTGTTCATCTCCCTGCAATAAATTGTTCGTGCTTTTGATGGATCTTTAGTGAAATATTTTAGTGCCTTCTTGTCAAATGTTCCATTTCCCCCCCCTCCAGCAGATATTGACAGATGAAAGCACTAACACTGGCTTTACATGGGAATTTAATTGTACCAGCTGTCATGCAGATCCCTGATACAAATATTTTCCACTGTTAATGGTTTCAGTGTGGGCTTTTTTTGTGTGATCAAATGTAATCTTATTTAATGGAGTTTTATTGCTGTGACGCCTTTTCTTTTCATCAGGCTGGACTTTATTTTTAAATCAGGAAGGATTGTTCAGAGCAGAGCCAGAGAAATTACTGAAGGGATCTGAATGGAATGAGAAGCCCTGGATAAACTGAGTGACTATAGATTAACCAGGGCCAGCAAAAAACGTTAAGAGGAAGGGTCAGACATGAAAGGGACAGCCAAGAAGAGGGGGAAATTCAGTTATGGTCTTACACATGTGTGGCTGAGGATAAGGGAAATTGAAGAGTGAGGGGTTTGGAGGAGTTTTGAGAGAGGGAGATGTTGCAAATGTGTTGTATCCAAGGTGGAAAGTGTGGATAGTTGCAGAAAAAATTCAGTTCAAGTGAGTGATAAGGGTCACTCCTTTTGTGGCCATAGGTTACTGTTGTGTTTCACTCTCATTGTTATTACAGAGCCACTCTCCTGATGGCAAGCACAGCCCTGGAATCACTGGCACCTCTCTTTGTTGGGTGGAAAACTGGCTGATGGCTGGGCCCAGAGAGTGGTGAGGAATGGAGTTAAATTCAGGTTTTGACTGGTCACCAGTGGTGTTCCCCAGGGCTCAGTGTAGGGGCGTCTTCTGTTTAACAGCTTTATCAATGAGCTGGGTGAGGGATCGAGGGCACCCTCAGCCAGATCGCAGATGACACAAAGCTGTGAGAGAGTGTAGGTGTGTGTGAGGGCAGGAAGGCTCTTCAGAGAGCCCTGGCCAGGCTGGAGCCACAGGCTGAGGGCAATGGAATGAGGTTTAACAAAGCTAAGGGCCACATCAACCTCTGGCAACGCTCCAGGCTGGGGCAGAAGGGCTGGAAAGCTGCCTGTAGGGAAAGAGCATGGGAGGGTTGGTGTCAGCAGCTGAAGATGAGGCAGCAGCGTGCCCAGGTGGGCAAGAAGGCCAGTGGCACCCTGGCTTGTATCAGCAGTGGTGTGGCAGCAGGCCCAGGGCAGTGGCCGTCCCCTGTGCTGGGCCCTGGTGAGGCCGCAGCTCGAGTGCTGTGTTCAGTGTTGGGCCCCTCACTGCCAGAGGGACACTGAGGGGCCGCAGCGTGTCCAGAGCCGGGCAGCGGAGCTGGGGAAGGGGCTGGAGCACAAGTGTGCTGGGGAGGGGCTGAGGGCCCTGTGTTCAGCCTGGACAAGTGGAGCCTGAAGGGAAACATGATCATTCACACCTGAGCAGGTTGTCAGCCGCTGTCCCAGGCTGCCCAGGGAGCTGGTGGAGTCCCCATCCCTGGAGCTATTGCAAAGCCGTGTAACTGAGGTGCTGAGGGACATGGGTTAGTGGTGGGCTTGGCACTGTGTGGGGAGGGGTTGGACTTGAGGATCTTAAAGGTGTTTTTCAACCAAAATGATTCTATGTGATTCCATGTGGTAGAGTCCCCATCTGTGGAGGGATTCCAAAGCCATGTAGCTGTGGCTGAAGGACACGGTTCAGTGGTGGCCATGGCAGTGTTGGGGGAACGTTTGGACTCTAAGATCTGAAAGGTCTTTTCCAACTGTAGCGATTCTGTGATTCTATGATTGTATCACTTGTGCTTGGCTTCTCACAGGCAGTGCTGTGAGAAGGGCTGGAAGATGGAGCTGGCACCACAGCAAGCTGATGCTCTTTGCTTATGAAGCCTTCTCCTATTGCAGGGGCTACGAAGCAATGCCAAGATGCTGGATCGCTGCAGCTGCAGCCTCAGTCCCTAAATCTCTTCTCAGCGCACATACAGCCACTGTAACTATCATGTGTTCATCCCTTAGGTCGTCCGCACAGAGAAAAACAGCCTGAACAACCGTTTCCTGCCGTGGGATGAGATCGAGACAGAAGCCATCCTGTCCATTGATGATGACGCTCACCTTCGCCACGACGAGATCATGTTTGGGTTCCGGTAAGTAGCTTCCCCACAAGTAGCCTTTGGTGTTTTCCACACCCAGGATCTGCTCGGGTGCAGTATGGCCTCGCTGGCTAAAGCTTGGGGCAGAATTAAGATTAGCACATCCCTTCCTGTGGCTTTCCAACTCCATTTCTTGGAGGAGTAATATGCAGTAATGAAGCGTTTGAGCGCAAGCAAGTGGGCTGATATCAGGTTGTCCAGGCAACCCTGATTCTCATGCTTCTAAGCCTCACCTCTTCGTCTTTTTCTCTGCTGATAATGTTCCCTTGATGGTTTGGAGGGTGTGTGGTTTCCTAGGGTGGAAGGAAACTGGAAAACAAGGCTGTTGCAGTCCATGGTTCCTGTGCCATTGGCTAGGCCAAGATGGCCGCAGGCACTGCAGGGCGTGACGCCTGTGTGCTCGCTGTGCGCTGCTGTCCTCTTTGCTCCATGTGACACTGGGATGTGCCAGCTACTTTGACATTTTTTACTGCAAAGCACGGAAAAGACAGATGTTACACAGAAAAGGCTAGTGCTAGTTGATCTCATTCCCACTCCCTTTCTCCTCCAGCATCTACACTATCCCCTGGCAGAAAGCTTCCTGATTACAGGGCCAACAGAGAAAGCAGCTACGTGGGCTCCTGCCGTGGGAGGTTTCTGCAGGCTGCTCCTGCAGCTTGCCCAGCTAAATCTTAGCAGCTGCCAAAGAGGCACCGGGGAGTGAGGATGACAGGAGGAGAGAGCACTGGCACTTGTTTGGCTCCGGCTGGGCCAGGAACCAGGGCTGCCAGTGCTGATCTGAGAGCACCCTGCAGCTAGTGGCAGGGTGGGAGATGGGAAGCAGCCCTCTGCTCTCAACAAAATGTGTTGGCTGATGTTTGGGAGAAAGATTATAAGGCACAAAATGCTTGGAAACTCAACAAGCAAGATGAGAAATGAGTTGTTACAGTGATTAAAGCAGGGGAGTAGGCGTTCGGGCTCTTGGCTTCCCTTCCATGCCCCGTTTCAGGCTCTTTAGCTGAACTTGGCTGTTTCCTCCTCTCTCTTTGGTCTTAGTTTTCCTTCACTCTTCCACAGCGCCTGGCTGGGGCTTTACTGATTAGCCCTGGAGAACATCAAATGAAAATGAGAAGTGCTGTGCATTCTCCTCACTCACATTCCTGCTTACAAGCACCTTGGTCCCACAAAGCCTCCCTGTGTTCAGCCAAGGACGAGACGGTGCCTCGATGATGGAGCCTCTGCCCATAACAACTGGGTTCTGTTGAAACTTTGCTTTGGGCTGTAATTCCTGCTCTATTTGCTGCTCAGGAGTGAGATGGAGGTGGGCACGCTGAGCAAACCTTTCTGAGGAGCACACCCTCTACAGCTCCCTGACAGGAGGTTGAGGTGAGGTGAGGGTCAGTCTCTTCTCCCCAGTAATGAGTGACAGGACAAGAGAAAATGGCCTCAAGCTGGCCCAGGGGAGGTTTAGATTGGAGCTGAGGAAGAGCTTTTTCCCTGAGAGAGTTGTCAGCCCCTGTCCCAGGCTGCCCAGGGAGGTGGTGGAGTCCCCATCCCTGGAGCTATTGCAAAGCCGTGTAGCTGAGGTGCTGAGGGACATGGGTCAGTGGTGGGCTTGGCACTGTGAGGGGAGGGGTTAGGCTCGAGGAGGTTCAAAGTCTTTTCAACCAAAACCATTTTATGATTCTCTGGAGAAATCCTGATTTTTCTGGCTGAGCTGAGAAGCAAAAAGTGTCACATTTATGGCAAATTGAGAAGTGGGAGAAGCGAAAAGAAATGAGTAGCTTTGACTCTGACTTTTGAAAACAATCACTGCTTTGACAGAAACTGCAGCAAACAATTGCTTGCAAGGAGGACAGTGCCAGGGAAGCTGCTGGTGGTGTTAATTACTCAGTTTTCATCACTAGATGATACTGGAGTTTCATTATTTTGAGCAGAGGTTATAACAATAAACACATCTTTGGTCCTGACTGTGTCAGTAAGTGTTAGTGGAAGCTCAGGGCTCTCAGGAACCAGTCTGTGGGAGGAACGTGCATCCACACGAGGAAAAAAAGACCCAAAAAGGCTACTTTCTGCCTGATTTTGTGCCTGTGAAGAAAAGAAAACCCTTCCCTGTCCAACAGGCTCCTGCTTGGGACTTTGTTGTAGTCTGGAGTGCCAGGGTTTGGAGATGCAGCTTGGATAGTAACCCTCGGGAAGGTGGGACCAGGTGATCCAAAGGAAGCAGCACTCCTACCAGTGGATTTATTTCCCAGGATAGGCATCAGGCACTGATGTTTTTCTCAGTTATCCGTGCCAGTATTGCAGCTGTCCTAGAGGATTTATTTCCAGGAGAGTGAGCTTCAAATGAGACCTGTGTTCATAGGAGGCTGTGAGCATGTGTTAGGGTGGAGGATGAGCTCACAGCCTCATTCTCTACATGGATCGAGCCTCAAAGCTGCTTTGATTGGGAAGTTGTCTGTTTGACACTCCATTCTGCCTGAAGACACCAGAGACTTCAGCATCTCAGCAGCTTTCCTAAAGGGAGCCTGATGTTGACTATACAGAGGAAGGAACTGAGCTTCTGAAAGATGGAAAGTCCCAGGGATTTGGGGTAAGAGGTCAGGAGACACCTGGTTCCTGCCAGGATGAGCTGTGGCTGCTCTGGACTTTCAAGAGAGGGGAAGTGAGAGAGAAGCAGTGCTGATGTACGTGTCATGCTGTGATGCCCTTGCACAAGCTGTGAGAAGCTGGTGGCAAGTGGAAGAGCTTCCCAGCTCACTGGCTTTACCTGCTTCTCTCTGCCTTTCCATCGAGGTCTTAAGTTTTCCTTTCTCTCTATAATTCCAAAATGTATTTCTGTCTTGTTCAACATCTTCATCAATGACCTGGATGAGGGGACAGAGTGTGCCCTCAGCAAGTTTCCTGATGGCACCAAACTGGGAGGACTGGCTGATTCACCAGAGCTGCCATTCAGCCAGATCTGGACAGGCTGAGAGTTGGGCAGAGAGGAACCTCCTGAGGTTCAGCAAGGGCAAGTGCAGAGTCCTGCACCTGGGGAGGAACAACCCCCTGCACCAGGACAGGCTGGGGGTGACCTGCTGGAGAGCAGCTCTGCAGAGAGGGACCTGGGAGTGCTGGTGGGCAGCAAATAAACATGAGCGGCAATGTGCCCTCATGGGCAAGAAGGCCAATGGCATCCTGGGGGACATCAACAAAAATATGGGCAGCAGGTGGAGGGAGGTTCTCCTACCCCTCTCTTCTGCCCTGCTGAGGCCTCATCTGAAGTCCTGTGACCAGTTCTGGGCTCCCCAGCTCAAGAGAGACAGGGAACTGCTGGAGAGAGGCCAGTGCAGGGCTACCAAGATGCTGAGGGGACTGGAACATCTGTGTGAGGAGGAAAGGCTGCGGGACC
Source organism: Colius striatus (assembly GCF_028858725.1). NCBI lineage: Eukaryota > Metazoa > Chordata > Aves > Coliiformes > Coliidae > Colius > Colius striatus. The sequence continues at coordinate 45,733,222 of NC_084760.1, read as the reverse complement.
TGGGGCTGTTCAGCCTGGAGAAGGTGAGAGGGGACCTCAACGCATATAAGTATCTAAAGGGTGGATGAGGTGACGCTTTTTACTGTAGTGTCCAGTGTCAGGACAAGGGGTAACAGGCACAAGCTGGAGCCCACAAAGTGCCACTGGTCCAGGAGGAGAAACTTGTTTGGTGTTGAGGTGAGGGAACCCTGGCCCAGGCTGCCCAGGGAGGGTGTGGAGGCTCCTTCTCGGGAGGTTTCCAAACCCACCTGGACATGTTCCTGTGCCCCCTGATGGAGGGGAACCTGCTTGAGCAGGGGCTCGGGCTGGATGAGCTCTGCAGGGCCCTGCCAACTGTTACTGTGCAGGGATTCTGTGATTTTGGGCCATTAGACTTTTTTCTCTTCAACCTCCATCTTAGCCCTCAGGAGTTAGATGATCCCCGGTTTATGAGTTAGGAACACTGTCCCTGCGAAGAACCAACTTGAGTGTACCTCTAGGTGAGGACCAAAGCAGGAAGCTCAACACATCTGTGCTCACAACTTGCCTTTGGCAGCACTGACTGAGGGATGCCTCAGTCCACAGCTTTTAACCTTTAACAAGAGATGGTCAGCAGATCCTGCTTGTTTGTTAAAGCCAAGATTTCTGCCTTCAACCCTTTCCTGTGCTACAACAGGAAAAAGTCAGAGTTGCTTCAGGGTGGAATGTCGTTCCTGTGTCACAGGACAGCTGTGACAGCCCTCTCCCTCCAACTGACAGCCACGCTCTGGTGCTGTGGAAGTGGGTGAGCTTGCACTGAGCAGCCCATGTAAAAAGATACCTTTTCCATGCTGGAACGTTCTGTATTTTGCTTTTAAAAAGCCTAAATGGACTTTAAAGCAAGGTAACAGCACATTTTAACAGTATTTGTCCTTTTTGCCTAAACTACAACATATGTTGGCTGTTCTTTGGATGAGCAGTTGCCCAGTTTTTCTCAGTCTAAGCATCTCCATCACTTACAACCGGCCAGGAGCCCGTCTGTTGCCATGGAGGGCGCACTCTGTGTGTCGTGGTTGTCAGGCAGAGCCCTTCTCACCTCCAGATGGGCTCCCTGTGTCCGTGTCTCACTGAACGCCTTTGTCCATCCCTGCAGTGTCTGGAGAGAGGCGAGGGACCGCATCGTCGGCTTCCCGGGGCGGTACCACGCCTGGGACATCCCCCATCAGTCCTGGCTCTACAACTCCAACTACTCCTGCGAGCTCTCTATGGTGCTCACTGGTGCTGCCTTCTTCCATAAGGTGAGCTGTTGTGGCCACAAAGCCCTGAGCTTTCCCTTCCCTCACAGAATAACCAAGTGTCCTGTGTTAGTGGGGTGGGTTTTTTTCACAAACCTGCCAACTAAAGCACAGGCAGCACCTGGGCTGTGTCCCAGGGAGGGATCTCCTTCAGGAGCAGATGTTTGTGCCACGGGAGAAGCACCACGGCATGGAAACAGGTGGGGTAGAGGGCAGGGCCAAGGGTGTTTTGGCGGTGCCCTGTCACAGTGAGGGTGAGGAGGGACACAGCAGCACCTGCCCTACATCTGTACTGCAACAGCTTGAATCTTGCAGACTTACAGACAGGTAATCTTAGGGCTACCAAGATGCTGAGGGGACTGGAACATCTGTGTGAGGAGGAAAGGCTGCGGGACCTGGGGCTGTTCAGCCTGGAGAAGAGAAGGCTGAGGGGGCACCTCATCAGTGCTGAGAAATCCCTAAAGCTGGATGTCGGGAGGATGGGGCCAGTGTTTGTATTGTGGTGACCAGTGGAGAGGTAATTCACCAGCTATTGCTGTGTGCTAACTGTGCAGCAGCAGAGACAGCAAGATCTGAGGGGCTTGAAACCATCATTTCTCTATTTCTGAAGCTACAGGAGCCCTGGGACTCGGTCAGGGTGGTTGGTGGCTATGGGGTGGATTTGCTGCTGCTCTGGCTACAGGAGATCTCATAGGTGCAAGATAAACTCCCTTACAGGAGGTCTCTCCACTGCCACCCTTGTGCTTTTTCCTTGGGACCACCTTGAGCAACCTGGTGCCTTTTTATCCCCTCCAGTACTACGCCTACTTGTACTCCTACGTGATGCCACAGGCCATCCGCGACATGGTGGACGAGTACATCAACTGTGAGGACATCGCCATGAACTTCCTGGTGTCTCACCTGACCAGGAAACCTCCCATAAAGGTAAAGCACTGGACAGGAGTTTGTGTTTCCAGAGAAAAGGTGCCCTGTTCTGTGTTTTGGGAAGGCAGATGGTGTGTTAGGAGGCTGCTCTGCCGCCGGGGACGTGCACATCCCTTCCTGTCAGTGCCCTCAGCACTGCCTTCCCAAAATCTGTCTTTGTTGCAGCTCTGGAGTGTTGCATTGCAAATGTGACACACTCAGGGCTGTCAGCACATCCCCTCTCTGACCTTGAGGAGACACAGAGCATGTTCTGGGGCCAGTTTTGTTCAATATCTTCATCAATGACCTGGATGAGGGGACAGAGTGACCCTCAGCAAGTTCCAATGGCACCAAACTGGGAGGACTGGCTGATTCACCAGAGACTGTGCTGCCATTCAGCCAGATCTGGACAGGCTGACAGTGGAGCAGAGAGGAACCTCCTGAGGTTCAGCAAGGGCAAGTGCAGAGTCCTGCACCTGGGGAGGAACAACCCCCTGCACCTGGACAGGCTGGGGGTGACCTGCTGGAGAGCAGCTCTGCAGAGAGGGACCTGGGAGTGCTGGTGGGCAGCAAATAAACATGAGCAGCAACGTGCCCTCGTGGGTAAGAAGGCCAGTGGCATCCTGGGGAGCATGAAGGGAGTGTGGGCAGCAAGAGAGGTTCTCCTCCCTCTCTCCTCTGCCCTGGTGAGGCCTCACCTGGAGTCCTGTGTCCAGTTCTGGGATCCCCAGTTCCAGAGAGACAGGGAACTGCTGGAGAGAGGCCAGTGCAGGGCTACCAAGATGCTGAGGGGACTGGAACATCCCTGTGAGGACAAAAGGCTGCGGGACCTGGGGCTGTTCAGCCTGGACAAGGCTGAGGGGCATCCTTATCAACACTAGTAAGTACCTAAAAGGTAGATGTCAGGAGAATGAGGCCAGTGTTTGTTGTGTGGTGGCCAGTGCCAGGACAAGGGGTAACGGGCACAAGCTGGAACCCAGCAAGTGCCACTGGCACAAGGAAAGAAACTTGTTTGGTGCTGAGGTGGAGCCCTGAACCAGGCTGCCCAGGGAGGGTGTGGAGGCTCCTTGGGAGGTTTCCAAACCTGCCTGGGCATGTTCCTGTGCCCCCTGATGGAGGGGAACGTGCTTGATCAGGGGCTTGGGCTGGATGAGCTCTGCAGGGCCCTGCCAACCCCCATTCTATGATTCTGTGATTCAAAAAGCTGTGAAGGCTCAGTACAGCTCTTACAAAACAGACAAATCTGCTTCATGAGTAGATGAGTTGGGGTTTGCCTTAGGCTGCAGCTCAGACCAGAGGATTTCCTGGCTCTGAAACGGCCCTGAAAAGCAACTGATCCCAAGAAGATACATCTACTTTCCAGCACAGCAAGCACAAGTGGAAATTATCCCTTTAGTGTTTTTGTGTATCTTTCTAGAGATATTTGGTCTTATCTGCATGCACAGGGCTGCTGGTGCAAACCTTGCAGCCCAGCTGAGGTTCCCCTGCCCCATGAGACCAAATGAGTGTCATCATTCTGAGTGTGAGTTTCAGATGCAGATCATTCTGCTCTTTATCACTGCTGGCAAACTCCTCTGTACAGCCCTGCATATGTCTCACTGTCACAGGCCAGCTGCCTTGGAGATGGCTCTTGGCTGTAAACGTGATGGGTGGGTTTTTCCGTGTGGTGTTCTTCCCATCTGGAGCTACTCTGAAATGTGGGTTATAGAGTTTTGTGCAGCTGAGAGGAGATTTGAACCAAATCCTAAGGGCACTGCAAAGGGATGAATGATCCGTGACAGTCAAGGAAGCCCTTTAATCAACATACAGCCCTCTCCAAAGACCTTACTCTGTGTGCCTAAAACAAGAGGTGTCCCAAATTACTAATTCTTCCTGTAGCATCTGCAGCCACTGTGTCGAGGGAGGGGATTGTGCCCCTCTGCTCTGCTCTGCTTTGGGGAGACGAGACCCCCCTGCAGTGCTGCCTCCAGCTCTGGGCACCAACAGCACAAGGACACGGAGCTGCTGGAGCAAGTCCAGAGGAGGCCATGGAGATGATGCGAGGGCTGGAGCCCCTCTGCTGTGGAGACAGACTGAGAGAGTTGGGGGTGTTCAGCCTGGAGAAGAGAAGGCTCCGGGGAGACCTTCCAGCAGCCTCCAGTCCCTAAAGGGCTGACAAGAAAGGCTGAGAGGGACTTTGTCCAAGGGCCTGGAGGGACAGGACAAGGGGGCATGGCTCCAAACTGACAGAGGGGAGACTGCGATGAGCTCTTGGGAAGAAGTTCTTCCAAGCTGTGAGGGTGGTGAGGCCCTGGCACAGGCTGCCCAGAGAGGCTGTGGCTGCCCCATCCCTGTCAGTGTTCAAGGGCAGGTTGGATGGGGCTTGGAGCAGCCTGGTCTGGTGGGAAGTCTCTGCCCAGGGCAAGGGAGCTGGAACAAGATGAGCTTTGAGGTCACTTCCCACCCAAACACTCTCTGTAGCTGACGAAAGGGAGTTCCTTTCTCAAGGTCTTTTCATTTTTTCCTGACACAGCTTCTCAAACATGAAACCAGAAGAAAGCAGCTCAGTGGGAGCTGCTCACCGTGTTCCCCCTCCAGTCTGTACTGATGCCACTGTCCCTCTCCCTGCAGGTGACCTCCCGCTGGACCTTCCGCTGCCCCGGCTGCCCTCAGGCGCTTTCCCACGATGACTCTCACTTCCACGAGCGACACAAGTGCATCAACTTCTTCGTGAAGGTGTACGGGTACATGCCCCTCCTCTACACCCAGTTCCGCGTGGACTCGGTCCTCTTCAAGACCCGGCTGCCCCACGACAAGACAAAATGCTTCAAGTTCATCTAGAGGCCTGGGAAGGGGGAGGCGAGGGGCAGTGTGTGCCCCCCGAGCCACGGAGAGGGAGGGGGAGGGCAGAGAGTGGCTTTTGGGTTGGGCTGGGAGTGCAAAACGTTCGCTGTTGCCTCTGGCCAGGCCCAGCCCCTGCTCCCTGGGGCTCCGGCTGCCCCCATAGGGAAGGGACCGGAGCTCACACGGCTTCTGTAAAGACACTCCCGAGGATCCTACACTGAGGAACAGCCCGTTGGCTAGTGGCTCTGCCCCCTCACTAGCCAAGGGCAACCATTCTTTTTAATTATTGTTATTTAAAATGAAAGTGTTTTAGATTTGCCACGTGAGGGGTTTGTTGGTTTGGTTTCTTTTTCCCCTCCCCTTACCCACCCCCTTTTCCCCTCTGTATCTCTCTGCCCATCAGGGCGGGGGGGGGTAGTGGCGTGGTCAGGCCAGGCTGGAGGTGTTTGTCACAGAGAAGTTATTCCCAGTGTCAAGGCAGCCCTGGTCCCCGCTGCTGTCCCTGTTTTCCTCCTGCAGGGCAGCCACACTCCCCTCCCACACTCCATGTCCCAGCTCCTCTTGCCCTGTGGCTACTACTGAGGACTTTCAGGTGTCAGCTACTGAGGAGCTCTTGGCTGTGCTCTGCTCACCACCCAGAGTGCTGCCCTTGGAGAGGGCCAAGTGGGGAAGAATTTGGCCCAAGAGGGTCCTTCCCATCTTGCAGCACCACAGCCCCTGTTCTGTAACCCGTAGTGGGGGGGGGGGTATTGGTTGCTGCAGTCTCATGCTCAGTGTCCTCACCCATGGCAGCCACTGCTAAACCTCCTGTGTTTGGGGCTTGGGAATGATGCAGGAGGGGCTGGCAGTGCCCCAGGCTCATGCGTTCAGCTGCAGGGAGCCTGGCCTGGCCCTTCACAAGCGCTTTGGGACTTCTGTCCTTCAGGGCCTACTTCCCTGGCCCCTCTGATCTGCACCTGTAGCACCTTGGGATGGGCTACACGATATAAAACATTGTGATGAAGCTCTTTCCCAGGAGCAGCTGAGCACAGTCAGGCTGCCCAGAGAAGCTCCAGGGGGCAGTCCCAGCTGCAGCAGTGGCATCAGGACGCCGGGGCCAGCTCTGTTGATCCCTTTGCATTTTGTGAACAGAGGAAGGAGAAGAGGCTGCAGCCCCGAAGAGCTGAGGCCAGGTAGAGCCCATAGGCCACAGTCCCCGCTCTGCCTCGTCCCTCAGCCCCATCCCAGAGCCAGCCGTGCCCACGGCGGGTTCTCTGCGGGGCTCAGTGTCACCGCCTTAACGTCCCGTCTTGTGCCCGCTCAGGTCCCAGCTTTGGGGTGATCCCACCAGGGGCTCCCCCAGGCACCACCAGCACTGCGATGGTTTTGGGAATGGTCTCAGAGATGGTTTTGGGGATGGCCTCAGAGACGGTTTTGGGATGGCCTTGGAGATGGTTTCTCCCAGCAAAGTGAAACACCGTCCCATCTGTGTGGTCGTAGCTCCCTTCGGCCTCAGTCCCAGCCCATAACAAGAGGGAAAGGCCCCGCTTGGGTCACTTTCTCCCTCAGTGCATCCCAGATGGTGAAGAGAAGCCTGGAGAAGCTCTTGCTGAGTAGACAGGAAGGTGAAACTCATGTGATTCTCCTCCACATCCCCGTCTTTCCCAGCCCAACTTCCACCACTGCGGCTCTAAGGGACGCCACTGCCTGGTTTGTCTGTGCCGAACACAGGGCTGGGCCTGGGCCCACCCGTAAGGCCATCCCTGTCTGTGCTCCTCTCCTGCACCACAATTTGAGGTGTTCAGAGGCTCCTCCAGCAGCGTTTCGGCCTATTTTTCACTTCAGCCCTACACCTGAGGCTCACTGACAGCTTCTGCTGGGGAAGGGAAGGGGCAGCCCATCCCCAGCCGAGACGAGGGCTCGTGCCTTCACCAGCACTGCAGACTGCAGCCAAATAGGGATCTTTCCCTCTCCGTACACGGTTGGGTTTTCCTTTCCACTCGCTTTTTAACATCAGGTGCTCAAAAAAGAGCACGTGAAGGCTCTCGTTACCCTGAAAGATGTGATTGGAGACTCCTGTGAGGCCCTGAAATGCCTGGGAGGGGGTTTTCTGCCCCTGCTCAGAGTGGGAATGTGGCACTTGGCAGCAGCTACAGCAGCTTCAGTATCCCCGAGGGGCCGCACAGCTTTCGCCGCTGCCGTTAGCTCTCCCCTCCTCAGCGGGTGGTTCGTGGGCAGGGCTGCAGTCGCTGAGGTACACGCAGGTCTCCAATGCTGGCTGGAGGCAGCTCTGCCCTGCCCACCCCTCCACATGGATCGTACTTTATAGCGACAGAGAGATGCTGCTCAGCAACTCGTCTTCAGAAAGTTGTAAGGGAAACGTCACTGTTCTGGTGAGAAACTGTAACACAGGCAGCTCAGGAGATGGAGCCAGGGCAGGGAGCGTTTGCATCGGATGCCTCGCCCCAGCGAGGCTGGGGTTTGCTGAGCCTCGGGGTGTGTCTGCAGGGTTTCTTCCCTCTGTTGGTGCGTTTCAGTTCAAGGCCAGTTAAGAGACAATGAAAATCCAAATGATCTGAAGCGTTGTTTTTATGGAGGGTCCGTGGGGATGGATGTCAGGCTGGGAGGGTCATGGTTGTGGGGGAGAGGCTGCCTGAGGGCATCAGGGCACAGGGCAGGGGGTGGTTTCCTCCTCGCTGAGACCCCCAGATGGGGGAGGACTTGGGGATGAAGGGGTGAGTTGTGCTGCGAGTTGCTGGTGGCAGCAACACTGGGAGGGATGAGGAGACAAAATATGGGTGAGAGCAGCCGCACCAGGCTGGGCCGTCCCTCCCGCTCCTCTGCTGGTGCGGCTCTCTCCCAGATCTTCCCAAACAGCCACGCCGATCCCTCTGGAGTACAGACTGGCGATTCCCACCCTGGCTTTCTCCTGTGAGACATCTCAGGATCCGAGCTGTCCTTACTCTTCACCATCAGGGAGGTGAGGGGCGTTTCTGGAGAGGTTCCATCGCCCGTCGCTCTGCAGGGATGTCCAGGGGGTGACCCCAAAGCTCAGGTCAGGTTGTGGGAGCCCTAAGAAGAAGGGAAGGTCCCCCAAGGGAAAGGCCTTTTCCGCCTTCCCACATTTGCTGCCTCTTCTCCCAGGACCAGGGGTGGAGTGAGGCCTTTTTCACCTTCGCTGTAAATAGCATCATCTGCGGTGACACGGACCCCTTCCCCCCCAGCCCTGGACCCGCTTCGTGTCGCGCAGCCCCCGCCTTCCCCTGCGCCGTGGTTGTGTGAACAGCTCCGTGAGCACCAGGTTGAAACAGAAACAAACAAAATACCCAAGAGAAAAGAAACACTCCTTCAACACGAGCACAATGTCGAGTCTTTTTGTAAAAGGATCCAATAAATGGAGTTTAACTTGAGAGCATCTGGGTGACTGCTTTGCCAGGGGCTGGGGAAAGGGGTTGGAGTCAGGATGGGGTTTGCAGCAGCTCAGTGGCCCCAGGGCACCTCAAAAGGGGCATCTTCCCAGGGCTGGCATTTCCCGAGGGAGCAGGAGGAAGGGCTAAGGGGAGCTGGTCTGGGATGGTGGGAATCCCAAGGCAATGGCAGCATCTGGTGCTGAACCACACCGTGTCCCTCAGGGAGCTCGTGGTTGGGCCAGGAGACTCCCGTGGGTCTGGATGGGACCCCCTTGTAGCTTCAGGGGACGTCCCATCCCATCTGCCAGAGTGACACAGCGTGCTGGTGGCATCAGGGACAGCCAACCAGGACCACAGGTCCAGGGGAGGCCAGAAACCCTTCATTTGTACATCGCAGAGGGCCACGGGGCACCTCTCCCGAAACCCTGCTCTGCTTGCAGCTGTGGTGGTTTAGCCGTGGCTGGCTGCCAGGTGCCCACCAAGTGCTTCTATCACTCCCCCTCCTCATCTGGACAGGGGAGAGAGAAATATAACAAAGGACTCACTAGTGGAGATAAGGACAGGGAGATCACTCACCAGTTACCACCACGGGCAAAACAGGCTCAGCTTGGGGAGAAATGGGTTATTAACAGCAATCGAAACAGGACAGGGAAATGAGATAAAACCTGAGACTTAAAACACCCTCCCTTCTTCCAGGGTGTCTCCCTCCTTCCCCAGAGCAGCTCAGGGGGATGGGGAATGGGGGTTATGGTCAGCCCATCACAGATGGTCTCTGTTGCTACTTCCTCTCAGGGGGAGGCCTCCTCACACTTCCCACTGCTACACTGTGGGGTCCCTCCCACGGGAGACAGTTCTCCATCAACTTCTCCAATGTGGGTCCTTCCCACAGGCTGCAGTTCTTCACAAACTGCCCCAGCGTGGGTCTCATCCACAGGGAAACAGTCCCTCAGGAACGAGCTGCTGCAGTGAGTCCCCCACGGGGTCACAAGCCCTGACAGCAAACCTGCTCCAGTCTTGACTTAAAACCCCCAGGCAAAGCAGGGTTTTGCCCAAGGTGCACCCAAATGGCTGCAGTGAGGTCAAGAAGGAACTGGGGAAGTGACAGGGGCTGTTAGTGCTGCTGGGAAACACCATCACCCAGGCAGGGACTGTGTGTGTCAGGCCAACGGCAGCAGGAGGGGGTTTAGAGGCTCAGAGTGCTGAGTATTGAAAGCAGTCAGAGGGAAATGAGCAGTTATTAGCTGGGCAATTAATAAAGGCCTTACACCATGCTCAGTGTTGTGCCTGCAAGGGAGGGATAATTGTCACCATTCATTCTAACCAACTGATTTAGTGGAGTAAAATACAAAAGCAGCCAACCCTGGATCAGACACCTCCAGCTCTGCCCCTGGCTGCAGAGTCCTGGAGCAGCAGCGTGGCAGAAACCCAGCAGATTTTGTTTGTTCACTCTTCAAGAGTGAAAAAAAAAAAAAGAGGAGTGAGGGTTAACTCCTCTTTCTGCCACTTTCAAGCCCCTTGGATGCTCTCCTTGCAGCCATTTTTCGGCACAGGACGCAGCTCTCTTGGGTAGCTGTTTTTTAAGCTCTGCATGTTTTCCTGCCAATGTGATAATAACAAAAATAAGACAAGTTGTGTTTGTCTGCACTTGGGCTTCTCCACGTAGCACCACGGGGCTGCTTTGCTCCATCCCTCACCCTTTTGGTTACCAAGTACCCATCTTAATATCAATAAAATGATAATGCAAAGTTTTACCACGGGGGAGGGCAGCGGTTGCAACTTTGGTTATTGCTGCAGCAGGGTGTGGGTTGTTAGAGGTTTTCTCACCAGTGACTTCATGCTGACCCCCATGGATTGACCTTGTCTGAAACAAAGAGTTTCAGGGCTGAAATTCATTACTATAAACTTGTTTGGTGTTGAAGTGAGGGAGCCCTGGCCCAGGCTCCCCAGGGAGGTTGTGGAGGCTCCTTCTTGGGGAGGGTCAGGACAAGGGGGGATGGTTCCAAAGTGACAGAGGGGAGACTGAGATGAGCTCTTGGGAAGAAGTTCTTCCAAGCTGTGAGGGTGGTGAGGCCCTGGCACAGGTTGTCCAGAGAGGCTGTGGCTGCCCCATCCCTGTCAGTGTTCAAGGGCAGGTTGGATGGGGCTTGGAGAGGCCTGGTATGGTGGAAGGTGTCCACGCTTACAACAGGGAGCTGGAACAAGACTAGCTTTAAGGTCCTTTCCCATCCAAACCACTCTGGGATTCGATGTTTTCCAGGTCCCCTGTGAGTCCCCATGTCCTTAGCACACAGAACATCCTGCCCACAGGCCTCAGCACCACTGCCTCAGCCAAGGGGAGGCACAGGCACGGGCCTGGCTCCTGAAAGCAACAACATTTATAATGATAAATGCAAATTACTCATCAATGAAATGAAAGCTCTGGAGCACTGGGACCAATGCTGGAGCTGGTCTGAAGGTAACATGTGAAAAGATACTCTCAAGGACTCACCTATTGCAGCTCTCCCTCTCTCCCCACCTCAGAGTTTATCAATCACAGGCCCCTCTGTGTTACAAACAATCTTTTCTGGAGATTTAATTACAAGGTAAATTACATCCAACTCTTTTATTCTCTTTTGGAGCGATGATAAAGAAGCTGAGTGACTGCAAATGTTGTAAACTGATGAGGATTTAATGCTGCTGCAAGAAGTGTTTTTATCACATTAATGATCCCCTTTCTCTCATGCCCATGACACAGACACCAAGCGAAGGTGGAGTCTGCACATCCGATCGAAGAGAAATCCTTAATGTGTAAAAAAATGTGAGGTGGGAGCTGCAGTAGGAGAGAGTTTTTATGACAGAGCTGTTGTTCCACTGCCTTCGTCTCCCCACAGCCATAAAGCGGAGAAGTGGCCCCGTGTTCCAAATGCGCGCATACGCGCACAGGCGGATGCGGAACGGGCAGGCAGATGCTTTTATAAACCACAGAATGTGCCTCCTCCTTGCCAGCCTCACTATGCCTTTTATTCTTAACACCAAATAAATACAAAGCGGTCTGATAAAAAACAAACAGCAGTAAACCCGAGGACTCGGGTGCTGTTAAACAGCGATACTGGTAACTAAGTCTAGGCCCCAAATATATGATTTGGGGAGTGAAAAAACCCCTCCCCGGGTCTGCAGTACTGATGGCTTTGTATAAATGACTTGGTATTTCAACCAGGATTTGGGATTGTGAGGAGCTGAAAGGACAGGTTTTTGGAAGGCAGAAACAAGAGGCACTTACAGGTTTTCAGGAGCAGTAGAAGATCTTTACGTACTTTTCAAAGTATCTTCCTGAGATACTTCCTGACCTGCTGATGGAGGAGCCCAGGAGAAACCAGCCCTCTGTGTGTGTGTGTTTCAGTGAAGAGCTTGGAGACAGAGGGGAAATGTTGCTCACAGAGGCTGTGGCATCAATAAACACCTCGTGCTGCTGAAGCACAGAGCTTTTCTCCAACCTCTCTGCTGTTGCAGGGGCTGGCTGGGCTCTTGCCCCTTCGAAGCTGTTCCACAGGTCCACTGTAGCCCCTTTTTCCACTTTTATTTTGATACTCTTTGCCTTACCAGCTTTGTCATTCCTCCTCCTGCCAGTGAAATACACATGCACAACGGAGGACAGACGGCAGATTGGATCTGGTGACTGGGAAGAAGCAGTGGGGAGAAAAAGAAACCTGAGTATCTAAGGCCATGGTTTCAGCACTCCTGCAGAGTGTTCTCAGGTAAAGGACTGGGGCATACATTGCTGAGAGGCTCACAGACAGAGATGTCTGTGTCTGACCTTGTAAATATACACTCTGTTTATTTACTCTGCAGTTCACATCTCCTGTAAGATGCCAGCTCCCAATTTTACAGGACAGGAATCCCCTCCAAAGTATTCCAAAACTGGTTAAAAATAAACTTTTTAAAATAGAGAAGATGCTAAAACCAATTCCTTCTTTCTCCATGAATGGGATGTTGGTTTCTGGTCACTTTGAATCATGGAATTCTCTCTCTCCCCCTGTGGTCACCTTCTGGAAAGCTCTAAGCTCTGGGATCTCTCCTTGCAGAGTAGCGTAATGTCCCTCAGCTAAAATTTCTGCAGGAATTTGAGAACCAGGTCACGCAGCTTCACCCTCAAAGGTTCATCATTGTCACAGATGATGTGTGTGGAGTCCTCCTCGATCTGAATGAGGGTTTCTGCCTCCTGGAGAAGCACAATGTGGCCCTTGGCTGTGTCCTCCACCTTCACGTCACCAAAACCATGCTAGAGGTAGTGTTGGGGAGGGAGGAAAAGACAGAGAAGTTACTATAGCTCTGGAAACCAGGCAGAGATGAAGCTCTATGGCACAGGGAGGAGGAGAGGGGAGAATGGCTACAAAATAGGGAGTGCCACTGCAGATAGCCACCATCTCTGAGCTTTGCTAAGGAAATACACATAGGCTAAGGTGAATACAACCCTTGTTACACAGCAGAGAACAGGGAGGCTAAAGCCCCTGCGCCAGGTCACAGCAGCTGCAAAATCTTGAGACAAAGGACAAATGGCTCCTTCAACTACAGAAACTACCTTCTGCTGCCTCAAAGAAGACAACAGTGGAGAGCTACCAAACCCCAGGGCACACTTCCTCATAGAATCCTGCCCCTCTTCCTGCTAATTCCCTCATGCAGGTGAGAGCAGGGCTCCACAGAGCAGCAAACAACTGCCTCCAAGTTCAGCCACTGAGTCCCCTGAAAGCTTCTCCATCAGTGGACACAGTTCCAGGATTTCACTTCACCTCATGTTCACAAAACCTGTAGAAACTTAATTACTTTGGAGACTTCCTCCCCATTGTTGACACCTATTGGAAACCAGCTGATGAATCTAAAAGTTACATGGGGGAGATTCACACACTCAGAGTGACTCCAGCAGCTCTGCTTCCATGGGAAGCCAGGAGGAAATGACTGACAGGAAGCCCCTGTATCAGGACATGACTCCACAGGGAACCATTCCCTCCATACTCAGTTCAGGGTCACGCATTTCCTGAAGTACTTTACCACCCTGTTAGCCCCTTTCTATTTCAAGCTACACTACAATCACCTTCCCTCCCTCTGCAAGCAAAGCAGCACATTTCTGAGATCAGCAGAAATCTGCTTGAACCCCACTTGCCACCAAAGACTTGTTACCTTCTCGAGTGTCTGCACAAACTGGTCCACAGGAATGGAGCCACTCAACAAGGGCTTCAAGGGTTTGCACTCCGGCACGTCGTCACTCACTCGCTTTCTCTTCTTGCTGGTGGGAGGCTGCGGAGGTTTTGGAGGGAGCTAATGGGTGAGAGAGTGCACAGTAATCATAGAATGGTAGGGGTTGGAAGGGACTTCTAGGGATCATCTAGTCAAACCCCTGTGCTGAAGCAGGTCAGCTTACATCAGGTCACACAGGAATGATCATGTATGGAATCTCATCAGCTTATGACAATTTAGTTGGAAAAACAAGTCCATGAGATGGAAGGGGAATCCTGATTTTGTTTCCCGTCACTGAAGGGGTACATTGCAGCGCTGGAGGGGAAAGGAGAAGCCCAGCCTGGGGCTCTACTGCAGCTCTGCACACACAGCCACCATTTGTAGAAATAAATTAGCAGTTTGAGTTTGGATCTCTGTCATCTTTACGCTTCTGTCAAATTCAGTCCTGTTTAAATCTCCGTCATCTTAAAGGCTCGTCTGGCTCAGTTAAAGACCGAAGCTTTTTACTTTAGCATTCAAGTGCTTTGCAATACTTTCTAGGAATTGTGCCTTAAGGCAGTCAGTGCCTTGAAAATCACACTCTGAAAGATGCAACTGGTTGAGGAAGGGGCAAATTCAGAGCAGGGAACTACTAAGGGATGAGAAAAACAGGCAATTTATTTCTCACTGGCTTCAGAAAAGTGAGTCTTTCGGGAGAACTTGAATACAGGCGGAGAGATGCTGCAGTGCCTGTGAAATCACTGGAGTGTGAGCTGGGCATAATTTTGGGCTGCCTCAGAAAGCCACCTGCCTCAAACCATTCCGGACATCGCACACCGTTTGCAGGGAGAGGGAGGAGCAGTGGCTACCAGCATGGTGTGTGTGGGCAAGGTGTGGGGCTAACTCCTGAAAACCCCCACCCCTGGAGCTGAGGGGATGATGGATTTCATGGAGATGAAAGCCAGATTCCTACAAAAAGAACAGCGAGGGAATGACAGTGTAGAATCAGTCCATGTGTCCTGTGCCAGGTTAGTGGGTTCAGGGAAGTGTCAGCATTGGGCTCTCCCGGGGAACTGACAACTCACACCCTGGGAAAAACATGCTGGGGTAAATTTCTCCTACATTTTGGCATGACCATTCACCAAGGATGTGTCTGCACTACACACAGGGGCAACCCAGTGCCTTGCAGCAGCCTGTACACTCCAGGTGATAGAGTGGGCTCTTCTCAACTTTCTTTCCCATCATCTAGTATCCCGTCTGAACCTGCTGGAGGTCACCTCTCTCCTCTGGCCCTAAGTCCACAAGAGGCTGACTGATGCTGATCCTGATGTATGGGTTATAGAAGACAGCAGCATGATTTTTATCCTCTCTTCAGGAATAATCTCACTTCCCCTTCTATCTTAGCCAGGCACATAGCCAATGAAAAGAGGGTAGAGAGATTTATTTGCATCCCATTCTCTACTCTTCGGTGTCATTCCTCACTTGCACATGCCAGCTGTGCAAGACTGCACAAAGCATCTGACACAAACTCTGCTCCAGTGGGGAAAGAGTAGTTGGAGGGGCTGCCTCATGAGAACAGCTGGGGTCCTAGATGGCAGGAAACCTGTCACGAGGATGTTTTTCACCCTTTCCCAATTTACTGTACCTGCAGCACATGCTTGTTGTCTTTAGTATGCAACACAGCAGAAACTGTTGCTAAGGAAATACCAGGCTTAATCTCCAAGGGCACAAGCGAATCTGCAAGCTGAAGCAAAAGAAAGATGTTGTTCAGCAAGTGATAATCTCCAAATTTGTATGAATCCAGCTGTGATTTAAATTGGCAGCATGGTATTTTTAAACATGGGCTAATGAACTGTAAACACAAACCCCCTGGCACAGTCACAGAGCTCTCCTCTTACCTGCTTTGCCTTCCTTCTACCTCCTCAAGCTACTGACTTCCACGCTGTTATCAGAACGCTGTTATCAGAACAGCATGAGGTTTTCAGTAACCAAGGTGAGTCTCACAAAGTGTAACAGTTAGAGAGAATCAGAGTCCCCACAGAATGGTGGGGGTTGGCAGGGCCCTGCAGAGCTCATCCAGCACAAGCCCCTGCTCAAGCAGGTTCCCCTCCATCAGGGGGCACAGGAACGTGTCCAGGCGGGTTTGGAAACCTCCCAAGAAGGAGCCTCTACACCCTCCCTGGGCAGCCTGGGCCAGGGCTCCCTCACCTCAACACCAAACAAGTTTCTCCTGTGCCAGTGGCACTTGCTGGGTTCCGGCTTGTGCCTATTACCCCTTGTCCTGGCACTGGCCACCACACAGCAAACACTGGCCCCAAGCAATACTTGATTTAAAAAGACACCAACTACTTGAATAATAATTTTGCTTGGTAAAATGTGTAATTTGTCATTATTTATTATGAAGTTTATTATGTGCATGAACAATGAAAAATGAAAGCCAGTTTCCTTTCAGTTCTTTAGTTCTGTGGCATTCTGGCTGCAGAGTAGCAGGAAGCAAAGAGTTGTCCTTAAAAATCTAATGGCTCTAACTGGCTTGAAATTTTTCCTGCACAGAAACCCTTCCATGGCCTTTTATATCAGAGAAAAATAAAATTCAGCCTTGGCTCCAACTTTGAATTCAGTGGCAATCTGCCAAGATGTTCAGCACAGAGGGTGCTGGCTGTGAACGTGGAGTGGGCAGCACTGCACCTGCTGAGCCTTGTGGAAGTCGCCAGCTGGGAAAGGCCTCTTCCAGCCATGTTTCCACAGGAATGCTGCAGAAAACAGTGCTCATGAACACAGAAAATTATTCCCTCTTGCTCTCCAAGGGAGTTCTAGATAACAATGCATTGGGTAGCCTGTCCATGTCTGCAACCAGCATCTAGTCCTAGATAAACAGGTTCCCTCACAAGCAGTGCCCCAGTATTCAGATATGTGCACTCCCGTTGTTTGCTGTGGACTCAAAGGGAAGGATGTGTGAAATGTGCTCTGTGTCTGTGGGTAAACCCTGCAGATGTGGGTTGCACCGCTGGATGGGAGGACTTTTCAGTTGTGAAGACAAGTAACACCTCAAGGGACAGAATCTACTTGCTATTTTTTCCCAACAGTTGTACCATCTACTGCTCAGATCATCAACCCATGTAGAAGGAACCTCTATGAGACTGTCTTCATCTGAACTCCACTCCCTTTTCACCTTTAACAATCTCCAGTTGGAGCCATATATTAAGAATAGCTTAAGCTCCAGGTAAAGGAGTTCTCTCGAACTTCAAGCATCTATGGAGCAGAGCTCCGGAGAACCAGTTATCACCACTGCCCTGCCAGCAAGGCAACACCAGCTCTTTGGAGCTTGCCAGATGCTCCCACATAGGAAAAACAGAAAGAGAAACCCAAGGGATGACAGAAAAACATTGTATATTCCCAGTTTGAAGAGAGTGCACCGGAGGCAAAGAAAGATTAAATTCCTTACTGAAGAGCATCTAGTGAATTTCCAACAGGATTCAAACCAGGAGAGAAATAGAGCAGACCAACTGAACACTGCCACTTCTCAGGAAATTTCAAGTACTAAAACTTCTTCTGAGTACTCTGGTCTAATGCAAACTATGATTATGTAGCTGATCACTCTATTACTGCAAAGCACTAGTTCTTGTGAATACAGAGGCAACTGAACTTGGCTTCAAAAAGCACTCACTACTGTCCTAATCCTTTTGCCTTCAAAGCACTGAGGCTCTTCTGTTGGCTTCAACAGCAGCAAAGTTCAGTTACTTCTAATAACTTCTGAAAATCTTAGCTACCACTAGTAAAGCTGCAGGAATGGTTTGAGAGCACCTCCATGAAATAAACCAGTTGGATAGATGACTATGTGGAAAACACTGGCATTTTAAGGCTGCATTCACATCCCCCTAAGTCTTTGCATATTCAGACTTGGTGAATCTTAGAAGTCAAAATTTCACAGAGCAAATCAGATCGTTCTCTCTCTGGGACTCTCTTCAAGATCTTTAAAGCGGGTAATTTGAACATAGCTTTTAGAGTTTGTTGTTGAAGGCTAAGAGAATGAAAATATAATGATAATCACTGCTTCAGATTTCCCCTGGAACGTAAAAATAGTAACACTCGCAGCCATGTGTTGTGCTGCACTTTGCAGGGGTCGAAGGCACTTTCCATTTCCATCACCTTCCAGAGGAGAATCGATCCAAAATGGGCTCTAATGAAGAATACATGGCAAACTGACAAACGCTGTAAAGAGGAAGAGCCTTAAAAAACAAGAGAGCTGCTTAGAATCAAAGTCCTCTTCTGCCATTGAAATACTTGGACATTAAGATTTATGCAGGTTTTAACCACACAGTTGGTAAAAGGCAACACTTTAATTATTAACAGTGAAGCAGACAGTAAGATAGACGTTCATTTTTATTTTCCCTGAGATACTGCTTCATCTCACAGCCCTCTCTGTGTTGCTGCCAATTCTTCTATCATAGAAATTCACTGACCCAAACCAAAAAGGTCATTTAATCACATCCAGTAATTCGCCCACCAAGGCCAGACGGCACTGCTATACTCCTTTCAACTGACCTCCTGCACACACAAATCACAGAACTCTCCCAAAATGCTGGATTAAAGCAACCCTTTTCAGAGAGACAGCAAATCTTGCCTATACTACAAGCAATGGCAACTCCACCATTTCCTCTCCAAGCTGTTCCAAACGTCAAATTTCCTTGCAGCTGGGAGACCATCTCTCATTTCAAGGTTGAATTTGTCTAACTTTCAGTCTGTGGATCTTGTTATGCCTTTGTCTTTGAGATTGAAAAGCCCCCCACTATGCAGGAATAAAGCATCTTCCTTCCAGCCATTATCACGAGTCTAATGCCACATGCTGGCATCAGGAAAGTCAGGAAAGCAGAGACACACAGCACTAACATCACACACATTAATCAATCCCCTGCCTATGGACGAGCACTTGGACTACCTTAAGACAAACCTGTGTGTGTATGTGTACCGTGTGTTTCATTGCTTTAAATCATTTTTGTTAAGCAAAGTTTAAAACACGGATCAACCAAAGGAAAAGTCATTGATTCTCAGTAATCTGAAACTGCAAATCACAGAATCACAGAATGGCAGTTTGGCAGGGCCCTGCAGAGCTCATCCAGCCCAAGCCCCTGCTCAAGCAGGTTCCCTTTGATCAAGGGGCACAGGAACATGTCCAGGTGGGTTTGGAAACCTCCCAAGAAGGAGCCTCCACACCCTCCCTGGGCAGCCTGGGCCAGGGCTCCCTCACCCTTACAGTAAAGTAGTTTTTGCTTATGTTTAAGTGGAACTTTTTGTGTTCCAGCTTTTGTCCATTACCCCTTGTCCTATCACTTGAGACAACAGAAAAAAAGTGTTGCTCCATCCTCTTGACAAACACCTTCTAAATACTTTTTTCCACTTTGACCTGTTGCCCACACTCTCTTCATGCCCCTCAGGATGCCTCTGGCCTTTTTGCCCATGAAGGCACGTTGCTGCTCATGTTTATTTGCTGCCCACCAGCACTCCCAGGTCCCTCTCTGCAGAGCTGCTCTCCAGCAGGTCACCCCCAGCTTGTCCTGGTGCACGGGGTTGTTCCTCCCCAGGTGCAGGACTCTGCACTTGCCCTTGCTGAACCTCAGGAGATTCACTTCTGCCCAGGCATTGATGGGAACCTTGTAGTTAGCCGAGAGAGAGAAGAGTCAGCTTGGGATGTTCTGTTCCATACTCAGAGCTGTCCACCTATGCTCTTACAGAGTAAAGACATCTTTACCACAAACTGCCGTTGAATCTTTCCTGTTAGTATTGCATTTTCCACAACAAAATGAGATCTGACACATACTATGTGAGCCCAAATCCCATAGTTGGCCAAATTCTAGGTGTTTATAAAGAAGAATGAAACCTCTACATGGGTTAGGTTACTCTGAAGTCTCTACTAAGGCCGTCATCAGGGACTGTCCTTAGGCTTAAGGTCACATGCTGCCTTCAGTCACCAGCTGAAAATCCTGTTGTTGGCATTGAAGAGCTGAACAATGACTGAGGATGGGATCTGAAACTCCTAATGTTAAAAAAAAAAACCCAAATCATGGAGGCCGAATAATCAATGAATAAAACCAGAAAAGGATCAAAATTTTAGCCCACATAGTCTTGGGCCTACAGAGGATTCTCCTAGGGGCAGACACAGACACACACACCAGACAGTGTAAGTTGTAGCTGTACTGGCAGTGGTGACTACCAGCGATTTCTTCCTAGACTTTTGGAACTCTTTGCTTAACTCCTTCAGTTTCCCTCTTCACCTCCAAGTTTGCTAAGTGCAATAGGTCTTGGTTTACACTGGAGAGAGTGCAGGAAGAGTGACCCAGCAAGGAGAGGCAAAGCCTGAGTTGAGAGAGGTGAGCTGGATCATCACCCTCCAGGGCTGGAGCAAAGAGGAACAAGCAAAGTGAAATTCACTGATATGTACAGTAGATAATAGCGTGTGTATTTAGAAAGGGGCACTGTTGGGTTTTTATGTCCACAGTAAATGTGTGTTTTCCAGATTTGCAAACTGTGCATAAATGTATGACCTCTGCATTGGTGGTAGAAGCCAAAGTTGCAACTATGGATCAAGCCAGAGAAAGGCATGAAACAGGGCTGTGAAACTACTGGGCAGGACAGATCCACTATGAACTCAAGACATGGCAAATCCTTAGGGGAAAAAAAATAAAGAAATAATAAAGTTGGAATGTATTCCTTGGGGCAAGAGGTCAGTTTTGTTCAGTGCCTGTGCAGTCCTGCTACAGGGTCCATTACTCATGCTACCATAGTGTACTAATACAGCAAAGGGAAGGAAAACTTAAAAAACCATCACAAGTGGGTCACATGTGACTAACACAAGAGCTTTCTCTGGTAAGACAACTGCTGAGGGAATTGGGGCAGCTACAGCTTGTGCTTCACGAAGCACCAGCAAGGTACTCCAGGGGAAATCACAAACTGTGGATTTCCACAGCGGTCCTGAGGTGGAGGAAGTGATGGTTAAAGCAAAGATATTCCCAGACAACTACTGGGCTGATGCTGTAACTCCTGAAGGGTCAGCCTTGAGCCTACTCCCAGCCAGTTTTTATTAATGAACTCAGTACAGAACAAAGAGAGTGTTCAAGAAGGCTCCACTGAAGTTTGCAGAGGCACCCTTAATGAAGAGCAGGTTAGCAGAGAGGAACAATCAGATGACCTCAAGAACTGGAGTGAGAAAAACAAGATGAAATTCAATAGTGTGACATGCAGGGCCAGGGACTGGGCTAATAACGAGAACTTCTGCTGTGATTTGGCAGTTGCTGGAAAGGACAAAGGTGAAGAGTCCAGCTTTATTAGTCCATCCCATGAGAACTGAGAGTTACAAATGTGACATGGCCATGAAAAAGCTAAATGTAACTCCAGAAAATACCAGGTAATTCTAGCAGAGATGAGCCATTGCCATTATACTGGGCCCAGCAAGATCTCATCTGAACTACAGGTAATTTAGGTTCAAGTAATATACTCTGAAGGGTAGATTAGGGCAGAAGCAGCTGCCTTGTAAGAGGAAACTAAATGTCTTGGCTTCTTTGGGCTCGCAAAAAGAAAGCTAAGAGGAGAATCTCATTATTCTACAGAAACACCACAGGGAAAATACCAACAAAAGGGAAAACCTATTTATGCAAAAACATGATGTTAAGAAGAAAAAGTATGTGCAGACCAGCTGTGAATACGCGTAGCCTCGAAATTAGGATGTTTCCAGCCATCAGGGACAGTGGGGGTTTGAACAGCGTTCTAGTGGGAACAGCAGGGGCAAAATCCTTCACAATTTGAAGCTGATGCCTTACATTTTTTGAGGCACATTATTAACACTGTTGCTAACTGCAATTGTGTTCTGGCCATGTAACCCACGAGGGCACTTCCATTTCGAGGTGGAAATGATCACTTGCAGCCTTGGAGCTTGCCAGGTATGAAGAGATTGTCACTCAGATCCTAGCCCCTAACAGGATGCAGTTCATATGGGACAAAAAAAATATCCTTAGAAAAGCCCAAAGACTTTGAGATCTGCCTGCCTTCAAAGGGAGCCCACCAGGCCTTGGTGATCACAGTTTCACAGAGGTTTTTATAAGTAGTCCTCAGCAAAATCTGAATGGACAACAACCTGCCTTATCCTCCATCCCTCCACTTACCTTGCTCCTCACACACATCAAATCCACTTTCTGAATGCAGAAAATCATCTTCCCCAGATGCCTTTTTTAATAGGAAAAGAGTGTCCAAATATTCCACATACTTAGAAGCTGTGCAATAGCCCTTTCACAAACAGGGGTGATCTGTAGAGTCAGTTTTGTAAACAAGAGGAAAAACACGGTCTTCATCCTGTCATTTATATTTGCATGGCAATGTTAGGAAAGGAAGACAATTGACTTCACCTACTACCTCTCTGCCTCTTCTCAGTCCTTCACTATTTAAGTAGCAGGAGCTCTGTTGTTGAGTGACTTGAAAACAGACACAGAAATGCACAAGAGATTACAGTGTGGGCAGAAATCTCAAACAGATTCAGCCTTGGATTTCCACCATCTGCTAAATTAGGTACAGCCTGAGTGCAGGAAGTCTGCAAGTCTCAGATCCTGCAGTGGAAACTAAATTATAAGCAATAACAATAAACTAACCATGAGCCAGCAATGTGCCCTCGTGGCCAAGAAGGCCAATGGCATCCTGGGATGCATCAAGAAGAGTGTGGGCAGCAGGTAGACAGAGGTTCTCCTACCCCTCTCCTCTGCCCTGGTGAGGCCTCATCTGGAGTCCTGTGTCCAGTTCTGGGCTCCCCAGTTCCAGAGAGACAGGGAACTGCTGGAGAGAGGCCAGTGCAGGGCTACCAAGATGATCAGGGGACTGGAGCATCTTCCTTATGTGGAAAGGCTGCGAGAGCTGGGGCTGTTTAGTCTGGAGAAGAGGAGACTGCAGGGGGATCTTATTAACATTTACAAATATCTAAATGGTGGGTGTCAGGAAGTTGGGACATCCCTTTTTTCTATGGTATCTAGCAACAGGACAAGGGGTAATGGGATGAAGGTGGAACACAAAGAGTTCCACTTAAATGTAAGAAAAAACTATTTCACTGTGAGAGTGATGGAGCCCTGGCACAGGCTGCGCAGGGAGGGTGTAGAGTCTCCTTCCTTGGAGGTCTTCAAAACCCACCTGGACGTGTTCCTATGCGACCTGATCTAGGTGAACCTGCTTCTGCAGGGGGGTTGGACTGGATGATCTCTAAAGGTCCCCTTCAAACCCCTACCATTCTATGATTCTATGAAACCAAAAGATATGTGGTCAAACACAGGCACCAAAGGAGAAAGGTCTAAAGATTGAAATATGCCTGTGGAGTAAGCATTCATGACCAGCAAGCATATTAACCAAGGCACAAGCATGCTGTAGGCCACTCAGCAGTAGAATGGAAATCGAGGGATCTTTCTAGATCATTCAGTCTGTGTGGGCCTGCTATAATTCTCTTTGGAATCTTAAAGTCTCATTAACTTCAGTGGATAAAGAATCATAGCCAAAGCTTTTGTTATAGATGCAAATGCCTAAATCTTAGCTTTACTCTTCCATAGAGTCAACATCTAGTGGAAAAACAAAACAGGCTGAAGGGTTAGTCCTGCAGCTTTGAGCAATAAAACAAACTTATTTTCCATCTACATGTTTTCATGTTCAACTAATAGACCAGGGCCTCAGATGAACATGATGAACCTTGCCTCAAAAGCCTGAAGATCAAAATAGAAAGATACAGATTGACCAGACAACAGGAAATAATCCTGGATAGGACTATAAACAGTAGTATCAGTACCAAAGAAAACTGGCCTTTTGCCAATTCTGTGCCACAAGACAGTTTTCAGGACATGTAATGATGTAGATTTATGGCTGCTTAATGGAGCTCTTCCCCAGGATGCTGGGTGCAGGCATGAAATAGTTGTTCAAGGAAGTTACAAGAGGACAGCGGAAGCCAGAACCAGCAGAAGCAGAAATTAGCCTCAAACATGAATAAAAGATGACAGGTAGGGGAAGCAAGGAAGTGAAATATCTTCCAAGTTACGACAAGCAGTTTACAGAGGCAAAAGATGAGTAATTTGAAAGATATGGAAAAGGCATCGATCAAAACATTCAAAATACAGTATCCGGTTTATGGGTCAGAATGGGATGTTGTTGAAGGTGACTGGGAAGATAGAGGCAAGTGCCTCGCTAGCAGGTAGTGTTATCTTACAGCCAGCCATCAAATATGAAGGAGAAACAAACCTAGATATTAATGTGGGCAGGCAAGGCAGGCTGGAAGCAGAAAAGCAAAGAACATGAAGGGTAACACATTCAAAGCCTGCAAAAGAGGAGGGGAATTCTCTGCAGAAGCATGGGAGGCTGAACATTCAGAACAGATACAGGAGACATTTTAAAGAAGAAAAGAAGGGCTGATTGCATTGAACAATAAGACATGAATCAGGAAGATGGCAGAGTGGTTCTGGCTTTGTCTAAGAAAAGGTTGGTAAAAGCTAGGACAAGAGTAGTCTTGGTGGAGTGTCAAAAGGTGGAGTCAAATTCAGGGAGGGCCTGTGATGGAACAGGGAGGGACTCCAGGCAATTTTACAGACAGTGGATTCAGTGAGCTTGGAGCTGAAGGGAGGAAGGATAATAGCAGAAGCCAGCAGGCTGGTTATATTTCATTTACTTTATGGTAAGTGAAATTATGGCATCTTCATACGGTGGGAACAGTCAGGGGTAAGAGGGAAATCAGGAGATTGGGTAATGTGAGGTCGCCAAGTATGTTGGGAGTTAGAAGATAGACAAAAATTAAAGCTCTTTATTTACTGAAAGATGGAAAGAAGTTGGAGAGGTGATGAAAGACATGTTTTGTCTTTCTGTGTCTCAAGAAGGAATTGGAAAGATCCTATGTGGAAAAAGAAACACTAGAAGGGGAGGGTAGAGTGAAAGCTACATAATTACAATAGGCTGCTTGTTTTCCTAATTCTTCTCTGCAACAGTTCCTTATAATTTCACTTCATGTCAGGCTGTGTATTGCACATTCACACTCTCCTGAAGAACTTGCAAATGGAGTACTTTAAAAATACAGAGCCCTCTCTGAACTCAGTCTGCTGCTGAAATCTAGTGATCCGTACCACTGTTCAGCTGTGATTAAACTAGGGGCATATTATTTGCTCGAACACTACTGTTTAATTTATTCATTTGCTCCTGAAGGTGTTTTCCATTTTCCAGTCATTCTCCTGTGAACAGATAATGCCTAACCAATTGCCAGGAAGCAGTCTTTTTGGGGTTTCATTAGTTTTTAAAATGAAAGGCAGATGCCTAGAAGAACAAATTAGTTTAAGTGTAAAGGTTTCCACAATACCCCTGAGAGCCATTCTAGCCTGGTGCCTTGGGATTGTTAAAACCGCTTCTAAACAAAGGCTGCCTGGAGTGTAAATCTCATTAACATACAACAGTCCTGCTTGACCTGACTTTGCTCTTCAGTGAAGTGATTGAAATGTAGACAAGCTCCAGCAGTATAAGTAAATTTACATTAGTCTGATGGGCCAGAATCTGAACCACTGAAACAGTTTGGGAAAGGAAATGTCACACTACCATACCTTCAGTCTATCTTGACTGAACCCATGTTGAGACAGACAACTGTTTGGTTTTCCAAAGCTTTAAGAAACCAGACAGAAGATTGAGCACACGTCCATTTCTGAGAAACAGCTGTGAATGTTAGGAGAAGGCCCTGATCAGGACTTCATTGAAGCAGATACCCTTTTATGAGACTTTTAGCTGTACTTTACACACAAATCCTAGCCCAGGAGCAGATCTAGCATTTTTTTTCTCCAGGATGGACTTCATCATTTCCTTTTTAGCTAACACAGTTTTGACAAATAACAAGCCTTCACAAAGTTTGCTAGGAGCTATAACACACCAATTCCACTTCACAGAACCCCAGAGCTGGTGGTAGGTCATATGAAACAAATGCCCTTTCCCTGCAGTACAGAAATTCTTACATATATTTGAGCACCATTAAAGAGTCTTCAAGACCCACCTGGACACATTCCTATGCGACCTGATGTAGGTGGACCCGTTTCTGCAGGGGGGTTGGACTAGATGATCTCTAAAGGTCCCTTCCAACCCCTTCTATTCTAAAACTACTGAAAAAGGGACATTAAGCAGCAAATACTCCCCACTGGGAAGTCTCATTGATCATATCTGCAATCCTGTCCTTCATAACCCACCCAAAAGAAGAGGAAGCTATATCCATTTTTTTTCCACAACTGTGTAAACTCTGCCTGCATCCAACAAGCCATCTGCATCAGCCTCTCAAAACCAACATCCTGACCACCTCTCTTCACAACAGGACAGGCAGGGCTCTTCTGCTGAGAGAGGGAATTAGCAAGCTATACAGAGGGCATGTCAAAATTATTAGGGAGGTAAGTTGCTTATTCAGGGGGCTAGTACCAAAGGAAATAACAGGCCTAAGAAAAAAGACAGCCTTTTCCTCCTTCTCCCATTTATTTGAAAACTAAGCAACAATCATTTGGGATTGACTGTTGTGACTGGTTACACAGAGTAGGAGAGATCACACAGTTACAGTTCTCAGCAGTTGTAATCTACACTGCTACTACTCAAAGACCAAAGTCAGAGTGGGTGGGAGACAATGGATCATCCCTCCCAAGCCTTATCACCACTATGCCAGTCAAGCTGGAAGCAAATCTAGCCTCACACAGTGATGTGATGAAGACATCCTGAAGTAGAGATTATCCTCGGGAGACAGACAGCGATCACTACAAAACTAGCATTGCTATTGCTCTAGCAAGTTCTCTTAAAAAAGAATGAGCAAGATTTCTCTGAGAATGATTTGCCTGTCTAAGTGCTGGGGAATGGCATCCTATTAACAGTCCTGAATCACAGAGGCAAGCACACAACCACTAATAGATCTTAACTCTCAAAGAATCCCAAGGCAAGCAAATGCTACTTCCCTGACATCAAAGGGGAAAGACAACAGCTTTTCTGAAAGTCTCAGAGATTACCTGGTCTACCTAATTTTTGTATCCTCTTAAACAGACTTTTCAGCAGTGTCATTATATCCCAAATAGCTTTTTGCAACCAGTTGGTAAGTGCAGATTTGGAACCAGAGAGAATACCCAGACACTGAAAATCACACAAGATATTTCAACTCCCTGAACAATGATAGCTTTGAAATTAGGACTCCTGTGTGAATATAAATTGATGTTATTTGTTGAAGGAAAAAAAAGGCAGTATTTTTATAAACATCCCTGTCTGAGTAGCTTTCTGCTTGAACTCTGCAAGTTAAAATTAATGCAATATAAACCAGCTCTCATCTCCTATGTGTTGCTTTGATACCCATGTCCAGGGTGGTGAACACCACCTTGTCTACAGTGCATCCTCCCTCCAACATCCCAGCAGTTTTGGGAAGCGCTCGTATTCCTATGCGCTGTTTTTACCTAGAGGTAGTGGAAGAATCCATTTGCTTCAGTGACAGACAGCATCTAAAAACCCCTGGAGATGTGAATTTGAGAAATGGAGAGCATTTTCACATTAGTGGCTGCCAATGAGACTGAATCCACATGGCCTTTTGAGTCCGTGCAGATCTTGCTGCCAATAGCCAAGCTAACAAGAGAAACGCTGACTTGTTTCCTCATGTGGTCTAGCCCCGTGAGCTGCCTTCACACTAACAAGCTTTGCCAGGGAACTCTTCAGTCCTCACTATCCTTAAAATGTGAGCTGCATTTTGTGTTTTAGACTTGTGCTGATCGCACAGGAAGACTCTGACAGAGCAAGAAACTGAACAGTGCAACTCTGTTTAGACAACCCTCCCCCTAGATAGGAACTTCAAAATAAATGAGCGTTGGTGAATATTCACCTGTAGCATCTGTACTAATTTGCCTTCTGTTTGCAGGGAAATCTGGTATCCACCCCCTTCACAGGGTTGACTCAAGGGATAGGCTCACCAACAAATGCTCACCGATACCCTCACCATTTAGGGGAAAACCCAAAGCTTCAGTGGAATCTAAATAACAGGTAAGCCACATGCTGGCTCTGCACTCAGAATGTAAGGTTTATTTTGGTCACGCTGGTGAATGGAAGTTACTTTTTACTAGTCTTAGACTTAAGAGGATCCAACAAATATGCAAATTTCCAAACCAATTAAATATACATGCCATGATAGAGTTGCATCCAAGCTTTCTAAATAAAACCTGTTCTTGTTTCTAACAGTCCTCTAACCAGTGGCAGGGATAGGCAGACTCCTAACAGAACTGATGCACAAAGTAGACACAGGAGGAAGAACTTTTTCACCAAGAGGGTTGATAGACACTGGCCCAGGCTGCCCAGGGAGGTGGTGGAGTCCCCCCACTCCTGGAGATATTTAAAAGATGCATAGTTGAGGTACTGAGGGACATGGGTTAGTGCTGGGCTTAGTGATGTGAGGTGATGGGTTGGTTTTGATGATCTTAAAGGTCTTTTCTAACCAAAATGATTCCACGATTCTGTGAAAAATGGAAGGAATGGGTGTTGCAGACTGGCTGCCTGTACTTCATGTTTGACCTAACTAAGGGTGTCTCCTCCCTCTACTCTCCAATGAAAAGTAGACTTACATATTCAATAGTACATTTCAAAGGACACTAACACCTGCTTGTAAAAAGCCACTGTCTCCTTTGATTCAAGGACACATTTGTGCTGACTGGATTGTCAAATCGTATTTTAAGATCTGTTAGACTATGGGTCACCCTTTGAATTATGGGTACATTTATACTTGATTTATGGAGTTAATAAATTTTGAAGAGATGTTGTGGGCATAGGTAGTCCACATTATAGATGGCTACAAGCAACTTATTAACCTGTTGGATTTCAGCAGTCTGCAGGAAGTAACCATTTACTGAACCTGTTGTAATACAAATGAACCATTTCACTACTATGCCTTTAACAAAGGACTGAATGCTGCTCCCCAAGGGAAAGGGCATTTCTCAGGACAGGTACAGCTGGGCAAGGAGGAAGACAACACTTGGCTACTAACTCCCAGAGTCTCTGGATCCTTTCCACAGCCCTGGGCCACTGATTCCAACTGCGGTGCTTCAGCTCTCATACTTACTCACTGACAGGAGGTTGTAGCAAGGTGGGGCTCAGTCTCCTCTCCCAAGTAACAAGTGATAGGAAAAAGCCTCAAGTTGCCCCAGGGCAGATTTAGATTGGAGCTGAGGAAGAACTTTTTCCCTGAGAGGGTTGTCAGCCCCTGTCCCAGGCTGCCCAGGGAGGAAGTAGAGTCCCCATTCCTGGAGCTATTGCAAAGCCGTGTAGCTGAGGTGCTGAGGGACATGGGTTAGTGGTGGGCTTGGCACTATGAGGGGAGGGGGTGGACTTGATGATCTTAAAGGTCTTTTCCATCTGAAATAGTTCTACGATATTTAACCTGGAGATGATGGGGTTGCCTCACAGGTGGCTAGCAGGGATTGCCCTTTGCTCTGCAGTTTGAGATGCAGTATATCTATGCAAAGGACAACTCACCACAATAAATCTTTGTGCTTGTGGGGTTTTTTTTCAATTCCCATTCATTTACACAGTGAAACCGTCTCTCTGAAATGTTTCTTTCTCAGCTCTCTCTTTGACAGAAAGTGCTTTCCATGCTTGAACTTGGCTGCATGAGAAATCACAGAATTGCCACCACCATTTTCCTCCCTGCACCCCTCCTCCCCCCCCGATTTTTTTGACTCACGTCTGGCATGATTTCGATCTTCTCATAGCGCCGCTTGTAAGGCAGGGTCAGGACCTCTGCCCGGCGGTAGGACATGGGTGGAGGTTGGCAGTCTATCATCAGATCCGTGCGATGGGACTGGGTGGGGGGAGGCTGAGTGTACTGCTCCGGGCAAACCACGTGCAGGGGCTGGAGAAAAAACACCCAAAATGAGTGAGGTGACTGACACAAAATGTTTGGTTGGTTCTGTGCGCTGCCCAGGGACGGGAGTCGTCGCCAGACAGCGGCGTGCAGATTGTTGTTATCGAGGTAAACTATTTGGATGAAAACAACATCCAAAAGATGCAATTCAGAAGATCTAGTCAGTATTGGAACACACTGTTCAAGGAGCAGGCAGGCTTTTCTTTGTATGAAGCAGTGTTCAAACTAACAAGGCCTAAATTTGTGTCTTTAATCACCACTTCAGTATCAGCAGTCATGTTAAATGCCATATAGAGAGAAAGAAAGAAGACTATTCAATAGATTTTTCTAAGTCTTGTCATCTATACGGAAGTAAATGACAGTAGTGGTGGGGGCTATCACAAACTGGCATGGAGTGAGGCAGAGGTATCAATATGCAAGGCTGCAAAAACATTAGCACAATAAGCAACTTGTGAGTTTTCATGACCAATTCATTAACAAAGCATAAACAGGCTGGTTGCCATAAGGACCACTGCAGGATTTAAGGAAGGCAAAGGACAAGATAGTGTTTCTGCAGACTGTTTTGGAAACAGGATTATACCTCAGCAGTAACGTGGAAGGAGATGCTTGTCCAAAAAACAGGCAGTGGCAATTGCTAACAGTTGTGTGGTGACAAGCCAGGTCATGGATCAATGAGGTAAAATGATCTTGAGATTGCTAAGAGGTTAGGAAGAATATGTATTTTTGTGTTCAACAAGTTGAAGACACAACAAATCAGACAAGGTAAAAAAAAGGTGTTACTTTAATTATCAGTCATGAGTCAGAAAGCAAATTGCAGTAGAAACCAACTGGATGCACAAGGAGAGGTCACTACAGATAAAAAAAGAGTCATCAGGGAGAAGCAGAGACTACAAGAATGTTCTGGCCTTCCTTCTAGACAGAAGTCTGGATTTTGCAAGTGGAGTAAGGAAAGCAGTGGATCCAGAAGAAAAGAGAGAGTGAAGTGCAGTGCCAGGACCAAAACAAGTGTCAACTGCAGGATAAAGAGCAGAGATGGTAATTAAAGCTGAGGGCACAAAGGACACTCAGCGCTTGGTGTCACCCTTTACATTAAGGCTGTACAAGGCACAGCTAGGCTTAGTCATACAACCATGCAAAAGAATGAGAGAAAAAGTTATTATGACTGCACACACCTAAAAAGGAAAAAAGGGATGTTCACAGTGTTTTCTCTATGCTCTAAGCTTTTAGGGATCTTCCAGCCACTTTGTACAGAGCTTGACAGTCATGCCATATTCATTTTGGAGCAGGATGATTAGGAGAACTCAATGCTGTGTGCTCTCTCATGGAAAAATGAGCCAGGACGGCTGTTCACAATGGACCCATTTATTTCAGGTGTGTGCAGAAACAAAAGAAAAGGAAACAGAAAATTCATTACCTGGACTTCTTTGAGTAATTTAGACACCTGAATAAAATTCAGTCTTGTGTCAATGGGGCAGTAAACACATTTCATGGCCAAAGGCTGATAAGGAGCCAAGGCATCCAGGTAAGAGAAATCAGGTTCTGAAAAGAGAAATGTTGAAAACAGTGAATGCTCCTTAACAACAAAGATGGCCCAGTCCCTCTCTGATTCCACATTCTAGTCTAGACAAGCTGTTGTTCAGAAATGTTAATTCTGTTACAGATCTCTCTTCCCTTCTTCCCCACCCCCTGTTATTTTCAGTTAATTTGATGAAAATTATGCCCACAATTAGTCTTACCTTAATCAAGCAACAGAGCAATACTATTTCATTTGTACACATTATTGCATGATTTTTATAACAAATTTAATCACGACAAAAACATCACCTCTTATTTTTAATCAGATCCTGTAAAAGAAGGCAAGATGTATACATTTTTGATATCATGAGGTAACTCAAATGTCAGCTTGTTTTTCACTCTGACAAAAATGTAGCATAAAGTTTATAACTTGATAAATATATCCCAATATGTTCTGCTGTAGACACATTTCCTCTCAACTCCTCTTTTTCCTTACAGTATATATTTCTTTTCTAATCTAGGTGCTGGGTTTAGGCTGGTGGTAAAAGAAGGGTTCAAATTCTAATATAACCCAAGAGTACGTGTAGGGAGCCCTTCTGCTAAAGGGACTGGCAATTGGGCTTTTGACAGTTATGCCAGTGAAGCAGTTGTGGTTCAACACAGTATGAACTGCAGTAGGTGATAGCCAGAAGGGGAGAAAGGCTGTGATAACTTTATTAGTTGGTATCTGTACTAGACCTAGCAAGTCTCAAATTCCCTTTGTAGTTTTAATTATTGACTTTTATCAGAGGAATGCCAGGAAAAAGTTGTGCACTGAATGGGCTTTTACTCACATAGACAGTAATACAATATTGAGAATACTAAAGTAATTCACTATTTTTCTGAATTTAAAAATGTGGGTCTCAAGACACAGTATAGGACGTGATCATCACCCAGCATGGCATTTGACATTTAATATTGGGCCTCATTGCTCTGATAAAGACAAGTGAATTGCTAGCCTAAAACTGCTGCTGGCTAAGAACCAGTGATCATGATGTGGTTATATTTACCCTGTGAGAACAGAATATAGCATCAGCCCATGATACATACATTTGGAACCGTCAAAGGGATAATTTTCCCAAGTTTAAAGCAATTGTCAGAATAGCTGCATGGGAACATCAGGGAGAAATATTAACAAAAAAATGCTAGTTGTACAAGAACATCTTACTAGATGCCCAGAAAAGCCATGAATCTACAAACATGAAATAAAAATTATACTGGGCAAAAAGCCATGCTAGTTAAAAGCAGATGTGTTAGTGGCAATGAAACAAAGCCTAAAAATATCTGTGGAAAAAATGGGAGTTAATGGCAGTCCAATTTCACAGCAGTGAATAATGAGAACAGCAAGAAGGAAGCTAGTTGAAGAATGATCAGTGGTCAATTAGGGTTTAATCAGAAGACATTTTAAAACTCATTGAGGAAGCGATACAACTTAAGTCTGGCACAGGTCCTCTGCTAGAGGTGAACAATGTAATTGCAAACAGTAAGTTTAAGAAGAAAGCTTTTCCCACCCCATCTGGTGCTGTGGATGACAGGGAGGATTGACTATATCTGAGGATGCCATAAGGCAGCACCTCATCAGACTAAGTATTTTTGAATCAGTAGGTTCAGATAATGTATGGATTGGATATTTTGATATCTATTTTGAAGAATCCAAAATACATCCAGTCTATAGTCTCTCGAACAACTAGTAAGAACGTTAGGAGCCTTAGAAAAGCAAGAAATTCTAACATATAGGAATAGTTGTTTTGAAACTACCAAAGACCCAGAAGTCATCTGTCTGATGGAAGACAGCAGTTGTCAAGGACACAATTGACTTTTTCTGACGGAATTACAGGTCTTTAGCTTTTCCCCCAAGACATCTGATTTACTACCTTGTGACACTGAGTTATAAAATCTCTCACTGTACAGCACTAATATGGCATGCATGAGATGTTTTTAGGATCTCCTAGGGAGTTGGTTTTTAAAGCATTGTTATCGGAGACAGAGCAAGAAGCAGACTTATTTCTACTATGTTCTCTTCTAGATTTTTTTTTGGTGGCTTAGTGGTATTCAGTAGTTTTAATCAATAATCTATTCAATAGTACTTCAGCAGTAACATTTGCAGATGACACACAACGGCAAAGCAGCACTACAGCTCACTCCCAGCTGGTGTCCCATCTATTGGCTGCAGCTGCTGTTGTAGCCTGTACTCTCCCATAGTTGTTTTTTACGTTACAAACTGGAAAGGTGGAGACTACCTATTTTCTTTGGTGTTTTAGGCTTACATAGAATCATAGAATAATTTTGTTTGGAAAAGACCTTTAAGATCATTGAGTCCACCCCCTCCCCTCACCCTGCCAAGCCCACCACTAACCCATGTCCCTCAGCACCTCAGCTACACGGCTTTGCAATAGCTCCAGGGATGGGGACTCCACCAGCTCCCTGGGCAGCCTGGGACAGAGGCTGACAACCTTCTCAGGGAAAAAGTTCTTCCTCAGTTCCAATCTAAACC
The DNA here is from genome assembly GCF_028858725.1 of Colius striatus. Classification (NCBI taxonomy): domain Eukaryota; kingdom Metazoa; phylum Chordata; class Aves; order Coliiformes; family Coliidae; genus Colius; species Colius striatus. Next base: position 45,699,715 of record NC_084760.1, on the reverse strand, counting down.
TCCCCTGGGGCAACATGAGGCTACTTCCTCTTGTCCTGGCATCCATTACTTCAGAAAAGAGACCAATCCCTACTTCACAGCCACAGCCTCCTGACAGGGAGTTGCAGAGAGTGACCATGTCTCTGTTCAGTCTCCTCTTCTCCAGGCTGAACACCCCCAGGGCCCTCAGCCCCTCCCCAGCAGACTTGTGCTCCAGACCCTTCCCCAGCTCTGCTGCCCAGCTCTGGACACACTCTGGCAAAACAATATTGATAACATGGGGATGTTTTTGTTATTGCCGAGCAGTGCTTGCACAGTATCAAGGTCTTTTCTGATCCTCACCCTGCCCGGCCTTGTTTGGTTTTATTTCTCTATTTCTTTTCATTACTATGACATATTATTATTGTTATTATTACATTTTATTTTCCTTTAGTTAGTAAACTGTTCTTATTTTAACCCACAAATTTTACTTTTTCTCCCCCAGTTCTCTTCCCCATCTCACTAAGGGGAGTCAAAGGAGGAGCTGAGCGAGTGGCTGCGTGGTACTTAGTTGCTCTCTTGGGTTATGTCATTACAAGTTTAAAGGTCCTAATTACTAGAAACTAGGAGGCTTTCACAGGAAAAGCTGTAACACCATCTGCTATCACATACTGCTTCAAAGGACCAAATTTCTTTCAGAGCTACAGGAGATTTTATCTTGAAACAGGTGAAGCTAAATAAAAAAATCCTGGGCATCAATGGAGGTCCTTGGGATTTCCACTGGAGTTACTAAGAACAGAAGAATTTAATCTACTAGGAGTTTCTGGAGACAAAGATGTCTTTGTTCCAGCTGAGACAGTCATAAGGAGGTAGAAACATCCTGCTGAGTGGATATGCCTATAAGGCAGAGCCCAAAAGCCACAGATAGATGAATTTAGGAAACAAACCATCACAAGCACCTGGAATTGCTGTGCACTCCAAGGTCATCACAACCAAAGCAGATCTCAACTTGAGTTTCATTTGAACTCTAAACTGGGAATGAATCTCAAAGATCATGACCTAGTGCATCCACGGGTTGTTAGCCCTGCCATTCAGAGGCATTAACAACTTGCCAGGGCCATGTTCTGATACAAGTCTGCTCTATTTCACAGAAGGATTACATTTTAACACAGAAAGGTCAATTACTTCTCCCTACAAGAAGGCACAGAACAAGAATTCTTGCCATTAAAGGCTAGTTTCTGACAGCCTCGCTGATGGTGGGTAGCATATTCAGAACATGATTAATGCCACTGATCTCCTAGGGATTCACAAAATGCACAGCCCAGCAAAGGGCATACACACTCTGCTTTTAATTGAAGTCCCAACTGGAGCAGAATTCACTATTTCCAAGACAATGCATATCTATACTGCAATTTTACCAATTACTGTAATTAGGGCATATCTTCTGAAATTACCTCAAAGGTCAGGAGTGATGGGTACTGTAACAGCTCCACGCACCATTTCCCAGCATAAACACAGTCTAGATTTAAGTGTCTTCTCTGCTCAGCGGGAACCCCCTTGTATCTTCCCTCCCCTTGCAGCAGGGCTAATTACACACTTCTTTAAATCTTTCCAAATCGGTTTAAAAGTATCATGATACTGTGACACTTTTTGGTACCAATATTGTGAAAGAATCAAAGGGACTTGCTCATTGCTAGTCTCAAATCTACAGTTAAAAAAACCCCAAACAAACAAGGAAACAAGTAACCCTTTTCCAATCCTCTTTGCTTTAGAAATTTATGTGCCTTCCAACAGTCCTAAGAAGAGGAAAATAAGCTTAACAGTAGGAGTCTATCATGCCCTTGCTGTGGGAGCAGGTTTGATCAGTTACACAGTGTTCTGCTTACCATTTCTAATTACTTTGTCCTAGTCCAAAATGCACACTTTTTTTATCTGGCTGAGTTATACGTAACACTCCCAATTGTATCAGAGGTCTTTATACTTAACAGTAGGAATAGCCTAAAGGACTGTTTTCTTGCTCACATCTCAAGAGTGCCCACTGGAGGATTCTGGTTGGAAGACACATCAGATACAAAGAGGAGGCACCTGGACAGAACATCAGTTTGAGGGAAGGCCTTGAAGTATTTTTAAAGGCGATAAAACTCTGGAAGATGTCTCCTTTTCTAGATTTCACAGAAGTTTCATGTTCTCTCTTCAATACTTTATTTTGCTTTTAATGATTGCCATGGTCCCAAGATTCAGCTACCCTGAGGATCTGACAGCTCATTCTGAGGCAGATAGGGCTTGATTCATTAAATCCATTAAAAGTAGGGTCAGCACTAGAAGCAGAGTGGGAAAAGTGGAGGAACCTAAAAGACCCGTTATGCCCCTGGCAGCCTGAGTCATTGAGAAAGGAAACAACTCCCCAGGGTATTAGCTAGAGCCCTACCCTCAGCTTCAGATACAAATGTGCCTGTCAGCCAGAAACCCTCTGCAAAAACAGTTCAGTCCACAGGCAGCAATGGCACAGATCACTACTGCCAGGTCTGTACAGGGGGCACACTTCTGAAACTGCAGAGATGACAGAAACGTCTTCAGAAACACACTGGTTGCCTGAGGTTTTGATGCAAAGGCAGGAGAAAGGACGAGGAAGGGTTTGTGATTCCAATGGAATAAGGAGAAGAAATGTTTCTCCTTTCTGACCAGCATCAATTTGGTCTTGCTGGGGTTTAACTTGCAGCCAGCTGCTTTTAATCCAAAAAATTAATTTCCTGTAGACATTTTACTGCTGTGCTTAACAAAGATGTCTCTTAGAAATGGCAGGAATGGACTCTGCATGGCAAAGGTTGACTCTGCAGGGCTAAAATGAATTAAAAGGCACAATAATTACATTTGTCCTTATAGTCAATCCTGGAGTCTTAATTTAGATGAGCTCCTACTGAAGCCAGAAACTCCTGCCTCAGAACAAATGAGTAAAGCCCCTAGGATGTGGCCACACCGAATCAGAGTGCAAAGCCTTTTGTTAATTTGTTAATGATATCTGCAGTTTACTTACCAGTGAATATAACAGTGTTCAAGCTAGATTTTCCCCATAACTCCATGAAATGAACCACGTCCCCAAATCTAAGGGAGGGATGTCCAGTGAACACAACACATGGCTGCTTGAAGTCATTGCTGAAGTCTCCATGGATGCTGGGATAATGTTTCAATTTGTTTGTCTGAATGAGCTGAAATAAAAACAAAAATCCAGACATTACAAGCTTTTATTCCTCTGTGTTCTGTAGTTCAATATTTTTTTTGACAGGAGATTTAAAATATTCTATAGTTTATCTCTAAATCATCAAGTCTCTTCCTGCATATTCCCTAGATTTTCCAACAGATTTAGTCATGACCATCCTAAATGTTATGAAAAGAAAGTCAGAGTGTGGGGCCAGGGGCCTCTAAGCCCTTGCTCTCATTTCTTTGGTACCAGTACTAATGGTAACTAAGAGGAAACTCTGCAAACACTCCCTGCTTAGAGTTTCCTGGAGTGAAAAGAGTGTTCAGCTGCCAAATTCAAAACAAGCTATTTTTTCCTATTTGCCATGTCTACAAAGAGCTCTGGGCACTGATGTCCAACCTGGTTTTCTAGCATTACATAGTGCCAGGCAATTTTGCCTTCGCCAGTATTTTGCTGTGACTTTCACTGGTATAACAGGCCCATAGAAAGTCAAGTCTCCTGAAAAAAACATATGAAAGATCAGACTGACTTGCTCTTCCTTAATTATTGCTGAAACTAGTACTAGCAATGAAGTGAGAGCAGTAAGAAGTACTTGTGACTAGGGTTGGCAAACAGAATCTAATCAACTATGCATGTGGAACAGATTTCTTTAGTAAGATGCTAGTTATAATTTAGTTATCAAGGCACTTTTTGAAGAAGAATTTTACATTGTTTCTCCTGCCACTGTTTTCTAATCGGCAAATACAGTTCAACTTTAAAAGCAATTGAAAAGATCGGTCTGCTAAACACACTCATGCAACGCTTTGCAAGTATTTTCTTGGCAGGTATATGCTTCCATCCCCAGTCTGAAATAAGTGTAAATACAGTTTTCTTTAAAAGTATGCAATTTAACACAATGGGACCACACACTGAAAAACTAAGAACATACACAGAAATAAAGAGTGTGAAAGAGGGTAATGGCGTTTCCTTTGTTGGTCAGTTTTTAAAGGAGGTGGGTCTGTTCATCAGAAATCTCTCATACTTTGCCATATCCTGCCAGGCATTGCAGCATTACTCAAAACACAGAATTCCCACATGCAGAGTTCAACAAGGCATTTCTCAGCTGCTGTGCTGTGGAAGGATACAGTTAATTCCCAAACAGCATGTTCTTCACTAAATGTCATAACGTGATGTGTGTGCGCGCATCATGCCTTTCCAGCAGAAAACCCTGCCACTCAGGACATTCCTCTTTGTTCTAACATACGTGATTTTCAAAAGAAGAATTAAGAAAGAATGTTACGATAGGCAACTTTTTTTGGTCTCTCAAAGCTGTTGATTCATCTTTTCAGATTCTTTTTTGTTACTTTTTGCCACGGTAGCTCTAAGTCAAGGTAGTGTGCGTACATGGAGATGAACAGAAAGCTGAGAATTCTGATGCTTCTTTAAGCCTCTTCAGAAACTTATGAACAGCAAAGTACTTCAGAACTTATGGTTATTATGCAATTATGCTCTTAATTGAATTTAGCATCATTAAACAAAAGTAATAAACCTACTCAGCTTCTAGCTGTCACCACCTAAAGATATGCTTTGGAGCTAGAACAATGTACAAATCTCCCCTCAATACCCTTTCAATAACAGAAAGCTGGCAGCACATGGGTGTCAATATTTATATCTTTCTCCTCTGCTTCCTCAAGTTTGGTCTCCTTCAAGCTCCTAACAGGGTCAGGGTGATTTTGCATTTGGCTTCCCACATGTCCTGTTTATAACTGCCATGCAAGACCTAGATGGCTGGGATGGAATGGGATGGCATAATTCCTTCTGGGGTTTGATGGAAGATGGAAACTGTAGGTGGACATGGCCCGTTACATCCACATGGATCTTGGATCATGGAGGAAGTAGTTAGGGGACTACATTTTCTGCAGCTTGCTAGTAATATCAAATTTCTGTTTAATCTTCAAGAGGCAAATTTGCAAAAAAAAACCAAACCCATCCAATAACCGCTCTGGCAGTTAATATGCACTGAATCTTAAAAACATTTCTGCAATTAAGACTGGTAAAGATTTCTGATTAACACATCTGGAGTGCAATATTTAGCATCTAAACTTAGCTCCAGTAATAAAAACTGCAGTTTAGCAGACAACAGGCAAAACAAATTTGATCCCATAAAATACTGGCATTTAAAAGAATGGGTAGGGAATGGCTCCACTAAGCTTTTTCCTGTTTCTTTGAGGGAAGCCAAAAGCCTCCAAAGTGAAGTTGAAAAAGCAGTTTCAACTGGGTAAACTAGAAGAAGGGGACAATTTGTAATTAAATGGGATACGTGATGTTCCAGGGCAAAACTTTGTCAGGGACCAGTAGTTAGCTAAATGGAAGACATTTCTACAGCTAACATTTATGTAACACACTCCGGAAAATCACAAACTGTTCTTCCAGCACTGTGTCACAGGTTCCTTAGGATTCTTATATTTGCATACAGCACTTAAATCTCTGCTAAGATTTGAGAGCAGCACTATGTGCAAAAGCATTCTCAACAGCTTGTTTCACTGCTATACCTATACAAACGTTCATTGTTTATGAACATAAAAGTTGTGTTCTCTGCAAAGCATTATGGAAGCTTCAAATGTCTCCCTGTTATTACTTTATAGAGATACACGGGATCTCTAATTCAGTTTTCAGGGCCTTGGGTTTTGTCTGTGTCATTTTTTAATTCTTATTTTTAATTTCCAGCAAACAAAACCTGTGGCGTAACACTGGGGTGCACTGCTTCTAACTGAGGTGCTAACTCAGGAGAGAAAAAGGACACATCTTGAATCTCCAGAACTGTGTCCTAAGGTGTGGTGATTTTTTTTCTCTATCTTTTCATTTTCCTACAGTCAGAGAATCATTTTGGTTGGAAAAAACCTTTAAGATCATCAGTCCAACCACTAACCTATTTTTTCTTGGAAGACCTCTTCTGACAATACTACTGAAGCTCCATACTTTAGGCTCACAACCTCACAGCTGGACACAGCTGGAGTGGAAGGCTCCGAATCCAAGTTCAGAGGCATTCTACTCACTCCAGTGATAAAGCCGCTGGTAGATTTTCGTGTCTATAGCAAAGTCTTTTCTAATTACCCAATCAAAAATATATGGAGCTGAACTTGCAAAAATTTCACAAATCATTAGGGGAACTAAACTTGTATGATTTGCACAGGTCTTTTACATCTCCTGATGAGATGGGTTGTATAAGCACGATAGTCATTACTATGTCACATTCAGATCTCCAATCTGTACCAAGACTGAGACAAAACCAATGCCTGGCATTTAGCTAACCAGCATTTTCAAAATGGGACTCATTCCTGGAAAGCAGAGGCAACGTTCAGAGCATCTTTCTACAGAAAGAACCATTATTGACTGAAGGCATAAGATATAGAGGATGGTAAAGTACTAAACTGAGACTGAGAAGAGATGTGGTTTTTTTTAAATCCCAAATGGTTATGCTTCCCTTTAAAGTGGTAGACTTGATTTACAGGGTCAGCAACTGCTGCTATAAACAGGATAAATCTCCAGAGCCTTTGTGTACCCTTTATTGAAGTGAGCCAAAATACACTGCTATTTACTCTGTGTGTGGTTGTGTGTTCTGTATCCAGAATTTTGAACAGATGCAGTTCTTATCAGTGAGTGAGGGAGGCTCATATTACTTCACCTCCCTCACTCACTCCTTCGTAGGACCAACACTAACAGAGGACTAATTCTACAGAACATTACAAGAGAAAACATAATCCCATATAGTCACTTGGTTCCAGGTATTTATTGCTTTGAATGTTATGCAGGAACTGGTATATGGAGGAGGGAATCAAAGACAAAGAAGACAAATGCTAGTATTTAAGATCACAGAATCAATATTACTCCCGCTCTGCCTGTTTTTTTTGAGTCAGAAAGAGGCTTTTCACAGCTATTTCTCTTAGATGTTGCTAACAGAATCCTTAATAAGAGGATAGTAAATCCAAATACTTCCTCCACTAGCAAATATTGATCAATATAAATTACCTCTCCAATTCTTTCTGTTGCAGACACTTAAGAGTCTAGCTTCACTTCTAGTTTGAAATCACCTGTGTCAAGATTGAGCAGAAAGGAAAAGGAGCAAAAGCCTCTCATTTTGCTTTGCTAAAACAATTCAACTATTCATTTATAAAGTCTATACCTCCACAAATGGGATGGTGTGGAGTGTACAAGCCATGGTTCCAGTTGACATGGTCAGGGAGATGGCTAATTCCTCAAATGGAGATAAGGACAGGGAGATCAACCTCAAATGTGGCTGTGTTAGGATGGGACATTCCCATGTGCTGAAGGAATTTGGCAAAACACCACAAGTTGGTCTGATAACAGAGTAACATTTCTAAAGAAAACGAATCACTGATATATGTTCCATGATATGTCAGCTCAGCATTGTGAAGCTTAAATCTAAGCCTATCTAGACAGTTGATCCTCGAATGTAACTGAAACAGTGCCTTGGAAATGCAAGCCACCACCTCTCTCAGCCAGCCTGCCGTAGTCACAAACATTTGGAAAAATGCAAAGTTTTCATCTTTGCAGAAGCTTCCAACACTACTTCAGTTTCAACTCCTTCTCTTCTCTTCTCTTCTCTTCTCTTCTCTTCTCTTCTCTTCTCTTCTCTTCTCTTCTCTTCTCTTCTCTTCTCTTCTCTTCTCTTCTCTTCTCTTCATCACAACTGCTGGTAAAAAATTGAATTGCCACTTTTGTTTAAGTGTAAGGAGAGCCATTCAGAGAACTGACATTCCCTAACTGACTATTTCTCCATTCCATCAGTTTTTGTCCTGATAAATCACAGGCTGGAATGTAGAACATGCCTGCCCTGGACTCTTAATTCACTCCAACAGAGTCACAGCAACTCTTACCCCAGCAATCACAGAGAAATGCTTTTATAAAAGAAGCTCTTTTAGTTTGTGCACTGCTAAAAGGCTGCACGTGAGACTTCAAAAGCTCATGCAAGACTCTGGATGCTCCATTCATATTAACTGTACCAGGAATTGATGTCCAAATCCATCCTTACAAGTCTGAAGCACTTTAGCCCATGTGCTTGCTCATAACAGAGAGAAAGTGTATTGCCTGTTTACTCAGACCAGATGTTAGGAAACAAATTGCCACTTCAAAAAGTTGTATGCAGTGTAACTGAGTAGGAGGAGATACAATGAATACTTAACTACTACATTAAAGCAGAAGTTACAAGAAGGGAGTGGAAGTGTTTTGAGTTCTCTGCAGAACTGAACAGTGTGTCTGGTCTTACTCAGCACAACAGAACAAGGAATGAGTTCAAAACAGGTAAAATAAACCATAAACTTGGAAAACTTCCATGCAAAGAGAATGAAAAAGCTGCAAACAAACTTGTGAAGAGAGAAGAATAATATGAAATAAAACCAGTAATTGTAGAGAAAGTGCTTTTTTTAATCTGCTTGTAACAATAATAAAGGGATAGTTAACTGAAATGCCAAATACAATCAGAACTGATTGAAGGAAGTAAACACCCTTTGATACTATGCGTCAGGCACCAGTGGAACTCATTGCTGCAAGAGACCATATCAACAATTTGGGGGATTTTTTTGCCTTGTTTGTTTTGAAATCTTGCTGTTTATAGAGCTAAAAGGAACATTGAATTTCAGGACCAGACAGCGTGCTGGGCTGGTCTTGTTCCGTAGATAATTAGAAGCTTATTTCCTGGCCTGTCCCTTTCTGATGTACCATGCCAGGCATGTTATTAATGCTTGCTAATAACTAAGAGGCATGTCTGGGTAATTCCCTATTTTCTTCCAACAATTGAGCAGCTAAGCACATCCTTTCATGATGGGCAATTTCCGTATAGTTTACACTGCACAAGCCTACCATTACTTTGAAAAAAGTAAGGCAATTCTCCACTAACAACCTATCCAATAGAAATGATCATTCAATGTCTGTTTCTGAAACTCATTAAAAAATCCCTTAAATACTAATAAGCAGAGCTCCTGATTGTGAGGCTGTGGAGTCACAGATTTAGAAAGAGAGCATCTACCTAAGACAAAAAGCTGGCTGCCGAGTCAGACTCTAACTTAGTAACTGGAAGCTTTGAGTCCAAGTCCTTGCTCCCTTCTAGACTGGTGGCATGGCTGTGGACAGGTTATTCAGGCCAGGTCTCTGTAAGACCATATTTTCTTGGCAAAATTATACCAGAATACTACAGCAGTTGAGTCTACTGTGGATACTCTTTGTAGAAACATAACATAACAGGGTTTCTGCCAGGGAATAAACAATACACTTGCTAAAGATTGTACTGAAAAGAGGTTAAATAGATGTTTTACATTATACGAGCTATGTATATGGTTTTAGCTGCAAGTTTCTGCCCCTCTTCTGCTAACACTGTTCCAGCTCTGTATTTCATAGAAGAATCCCAGCTCTTCCCCCATGCCTTAGAGACAGCATGACAGCATTAAGCCATAACCAGCTGTAGGTATCACTAAAACTGGAATGCAGTCCAAGGGTGCTGAGAATCAGAGAGATAAAAGGATGACAGTAGCTGACCCTCAGAAGACAGCAACAAGGAACCAAAGGCATGTGGTGAGCACTGGGTACCTGACATGGATGTTATCGTACTGTGTTGGTGAGTGTGGGTGTCTTACATGTCAGTCATCTATGTAACTCTCAACATGCTTTGATTGCCTTAAACCAAACTAAACCAAACCATGCATCTTACAGAACAGCAAGGAGCAATCTGATCTAGTGTTCTCAAGCATGTCTGAACTTCAGTGATTTAAGACCTTAGGAAAAGCACTAAATGAAATAGCAGCCTTGGTTTTTCTTTGTCTGGGTATCACTTTGATTTGGTTTGCTATTAAGCCTGGCTTTTTAAAGAGTGTTGCTATATGCCTTGGGCCACTGCCTCCTACCACAAAGCCTGGTTTTGCAACACAGTCAATATACATCAGGAATTAGTAATGAAGAGACCATTTAGTTCATCATGGGGTGTGGGTAGTGCAGGTTACTTCACATCCCAGTATTTATACAGCAGCTGTAAGTGAACACCCAAACATATAACCTTAGTTGTGTTAGATAACTTACATTGAAACATGCCGTATTTCAGATGGAAGCTCCGTGCTGAAAGTCCTTAAGGCTACAGCCATTTCATAGTCTGGGAGCCACAAGGATGTGTGTACATAATATATTGTGTCATTTAGCACATTTAAGGCAACCCTTAGTCAAAAAATGTACAAAGTCAAAGAATGGTTTCCTATCAATGGATCTGGATAAAGCTGTTTGTGCTTCTCAGGATAAAAGTCCTCGGCTTTGTGGGTCATAGTCTGTATGATTTGGCATTGTCAAGCAATGCCTGTACCTGTAATGCATGTTACTCTGTCTGTGCACTGCATTTTGTCTTAAGGAAGCTGATCCACTGCCTTGAGTTCTTTCCTAGATAATTACTTTGATCTGTACATGAAGCACAGAGGAATGTCTCATCAGCTAAACAATAATTTGGCAAAATCTCATTATCAATAGGGCTCTGGAGAATATAAAATGTCCTAAAAATTAGAGGACACAGTTATCACTCTATAAACACAAGGATTCATCATATAAGATGGGTTAATTAAGCCAGTCTTTGACACATGCATGTTTGGCTTGTCATTTTTGGAAGGGCTTTCACTTAAACCTGCCAGTTCCAGTGCATATTGTGAACTAAAATTTTAAACCAATGTCTTTGTTAGGGTTGTCAGTGAAAGCAATGACACTGTGGATCAACAAGGACACCCCAGAAAGCAAAGATGCAAGGGAAATTAGAAAGCACAGCCAGCAGCTTGGCTACAGAGTTTTGTACTCAGAGATCAGGCTTTGGAATTGATTTATTGGTATGAATGAATATTTTGTTACAAATAGAAGTGGTGAATAGGTGGTGGCTTGCCTTGCAGTCTGCATTATTCTTGGTAACAGATTATACATAATTCACTGTGCATCCTGCTTGAAATGCAATCAAGCATTTGAAAAGAGTAGGGGCTTCTGGTCAGATCCTGCTTCCAACAGCGCCTTTGAAGCAACTATAGATAATAGATACAATGGGCAATTTCCAGAATAAGTCTCTGGTTGAGATATCTCAGCGGAAAAGAAAATCCAATGCCTAAAAAAAATATTTAATCTCTGGACTCTTAAAACTGCAACGACCACTCTGAATGTCTCTTCAAACAGTTTTGACCACAGGAACTAAAGGAGCTAGTTTTTTGAGATGGCGTGCTGCAAATGGCTCACTGTCTCACAGCGGTAGGATTCACTCAAAATTACTTCTCAGCCCCATTTCTTCTTGCCTGGCCTCTCACTTCAGTGGGAAAGCTTACCTGTTCTCAGTGGAGAAGTAAGAAATTTCCTTTCTTGATATGTGAGATAACGTCAAAGCCATGAGTTATAAGACGTTTATTTAATGTCTGGCTGGCTAAAACTTCACCTGAAATTAATGAAGATCCCTTCAACATATGTTGCAGTGAGAAACCTCCCAAAGATAGGAACTTAATTCTTCTTTGCTTCAGTAAGATGCTAGCTCAAGTAATTTCATTTAAAATTGCCAGTGACAACACTGGGTGCTGTAAGCTTTAACTTGTTTATATCAAACCTCTCTTTCAAGATACCATTTCTCCTGCAGCAGACCACATGGTGCCTATTTCATCTAGGGAGGTAGGAGATGAGATGACTAAGCTGCCTCAGATAACAAGCTCTTAGTTTTCCAAACTTTAAAAAAACCTGCTTAGACAAAAAGAATATTCGTGGTTGCAGTCTGATAAGAGCAAACATTCAACCATGTGTATGCCAGATAGCCTTCTGTGGGGGAGGAAGTAAAACAGGCGAGCATATGCAAGTTATACGCTGAAATAAACATCATGATAATTTTTGAGGAAACAACATCATTCATTCCTCCCCCACGCTCCCAAATTGATCACAGAAAGCAAAGGAAAAAAACCCCAAACTTGTAGGAATAATGACATAAAAATATCAAATAGCTGTAGAAGCTTTAATCAGAAAAACAATTGCCGTACAGAACTGTTTTTCAGAATGCCACTCACTCTGTGATCTTAGCACGCCGAGACCATGGTTTACTTACCTCAGCATGAGGAAAAGGAGGTTCTGGAAGATATACTTTTGTTTGTTTGTTATGACACAACCTTTAAAAGAAAAGGAAAATAAGCTGGGTTAGAGAGATGTGGAAGATGCCGCAGCATTTGCTGCCATCTACTGTTACACTTTTTCTGGAGAAAGCCATTTCGTATGTGTGGCATTAGGTTGGCAAAATTACCAATTTGTTCTACTGCTTCCAGTCCTTCTGTTTAGAGGAACAACTACAAGACACAACTCAGTCATAGTGAGATCACTCAAAGAAGATACAAGACAGTTGAAAGTAATTGTGTATGCACTATGTAACAGAACTCCTTTTGATGTTGAAGACAAATTTGTAACTCAACATCCACTTCATTTCATTGTCTAGACCTCAGCAGCTTTTGCAAAGCCAAATCCTGCCAACAGAAAAATCCCACTTGTCTCTTCCCACTTCTCAGCAGTGACTCTTCCTTTTGTTCATTATAATTCAATTCCCCAAAGCATTTTATTATTGCAGCTACGATGTTGGTAAACTGCCTCTCACCATGACATAATGCTCACTGTTACCTGCTATTTTACATCAATCATTTATTTTAAAACATAAATATTGAAAGCTGTTGATTAGCTCGAGCCAAACTCCTGATTCATCATTTTACAGAAGTCCAAGAAAAAAAAAAAGATACTTGTCAGAGGTCTGTGTGATGTTACTGTTATCTGCAGTGACACTGTCCTGGTGGCTTCTTCTGGGAAACAGTACCCATCTCATACTTCCTTCTCTTTATTAAAAAACAATAAGCCTGCGTCAAACTAAATTTGATAAGGTCTAAGAGATACTAAAAGCAGAACATTTCTTTTAGCTGACTAAATAGTAGAACTGGAAGTCTGGAATCCCTGAATTTCAACCCCAGTTCTGACCCCAAAACCTCTGTTGCACACATGTTCAACCTTTGCTTCCGTTTCCACATAAGTAAAATATTCGCCTTACATAGAAGTGTTTGGGGTTTGGCTTTTGAATATAAGCCACCCCAACAAAGTAGAACTAAAAAAAAATTGTGTCTGAACACTTGAGTGTCTGAATTGTACCAGCTGGACACAGCAGACAAAATGACCCAACTGGCATAGGTAGTATTCCTACTACTTTGACAGTACTATTATAACAAGATCTATGCAGCTACCACTTCATCTGCTACAGAAATGTAATCACCATATAATAAGCACAAACCAAACAATTGTTTAACAGTAAACTATATGAGTCAACAGACCCTGATGAGTACATTGCAGTTTGACCAGGACACCAAGGCTTAATTTTCCTACTTTTGCTGAAAGTAATGTGATTAAAATTCAGCAGATTTCAATCCTCTTTACAGTTTTCCTGGAGGATCAACTCACATAAGATTTCCATGACCTCTCTTCTCTTTCCTGAACCCCAGATTTAAAAAAGTGGAGGGGAGGAGAGGGAGGAAAAGCTAACTTAATCTATTTAATAAACTACAGCACATCTCTGTTTGTAAGAATTCAGTTTTAAGTGACTGGGTTCTCTCCTTTCCATATCTCAGAATCACAGAATGGTTGAAGTTGGAAGGGACTTCTTGAGATCATCCTGTTCAAGTCTCTGCTCAAGCACTGTCAGCTAGAGCAGGTTGTCCAGGAGTGGCACCCAGTTGGCTTTCGGTGTCTCTGTAGATAAGATTCCACAACCCCTCTGCGTAGTTCGTGTTTGAACATTCTCACAGTAAAAAAGGTGTGTTTCTTTTGTTCACATGGAATTTCACGTGTCTCAGTTTGTGCCTCTTGTTCTGTCAGTGGGCCCTACTGAGAATAGTCTGGCTTCCCTCATCCTCATTCCCATCAGGTATTTCTACACATTGATACGATCCTCCCAAGCCTCCTGATCTCTAGGCTGAAGAGTCTCAGCTCTCTCAGCCTCTCCTTATCTTTGTGTCATCGTGCTGGCCTCACTCCAGTAGACCCATGGCCTTCTTGTAATGGGAAACCCAGAACTAGGTACAGGGCGCTCCATATTGCCTCATAGGGCTGAGTAGAGAAGGATTCCTTTCCCTGACTTATTGGCAGTGCTCTCTGCCTAGTGCATCCCAGGATACCATTGGCCTTTTGTTGTCATGAAAATACATTGCTGACTCAACAAAAAGGAAGCCTGGAAAAAAATCTACTTTGCTTATATAGGGAGATCATGGTACAGTTTTGGGGCCACTGGATAAGACATGCTATCAGGCACAGCTAAAATTTCAAGTCAGGTACGTCATTTAATCATCAGTGCAAGTACCAAAAGAGACAGATTATCTGAGTTTGTATGTTTTATAGGAAATGATGCTTCCCTAATTATAGAACATCTACTTACACACGCACACACCCCCTCGTGACTCAAGAAACGTGTTCACAATTCTAATCAAGTATAGATTAGAGTATGTTAACCTGCCTTTATCTATTTACCATAGCTAAATGTGGGAATCGAGGCCAATGAAGCAGCCCTTTAACACCTACCACTCGGCAAAAATCTGGGAGAACTCAAGGGAGCTGTTGGCAACAGGTGAGATAAAATAAAAAGGGACATTGGACAGTCCAGCAGAGTCAATGTACTGATACAGGCACTCCAGCAGATCATATATCACTCCAGAGGGGTAACAGGGAACCAGAACATTTCCTCCATTCCGGACAGTCATAGCTAAGGAAGATAAGAAGTTAAAATTAATTAAGAGGATTCATATTTCATTTTTGTAACACAAATCCTTTAATTCAAATATTACATAAGGTATAGGAAGAAGCTATTGCATGATTAGCAGAACACAAAGCATATATGAATTACGAGAAACACTTCTGATCATGAAACACTTTTATTTACTTCTTTCTCCAGACTTAGTGGAGAAAAAAATGTCAGTCCATTAGCTGGGGGGTACACAACAGACTGAGCACATGCAAAACTCCTGACAGGAGAGGGCGGTCTTGCACCAGCACATGAGGATAAATGTGTGCCACAAAACACCTTACCATCAAAATAAACCCTGCTCCATCTATCAGTTGTGCCCTAGAGTGGAAGGACAACAGTTCATGGGTCTCTGCTGAAAGCACTTCACGTGTTCTTTACTCAGTTTTCAGAACTCTAAGATGAAGGGCTGAAGATGTGGTTATTTCAAACAGCTCTCAAAGCTATAAGAGGGTATGGAGTGTTTCTCCTTCTTAAAAACTAAATATTTCGGTCCTTGTGATATAAAAAGAACAGTTTAAAGCTTCCACAAATTGTAGACAGCAATTGTAGACTAGAGCAAAATAAGGAAAGGAGAAAAGAAAAATAGTTTCACTCTGTAGTTAAGTCAGATCTGAGCACAACAGCAAAAGCATGTAAGGAATAAACATTTTGTCCGCCTGGCAGAATGAATCACAAAAATGTTGTACCTTATGGGAAAGGGGAAGCACTTTGTCCAGCTCACTGAGCAATTGCTGCCTCACTAGGATTTCATCTGTGGTCCTGGGGTAAAACCATCTACTGACGTTAATTGCAGTGTAGCAGCACTAACATTAAGCACCAGGGCATTACACAAAAAGCTGTGAAAGAGCCTGAAAATGCATGTATTACATCCCACCATAATCACTTCCTGGACTTCAATTTATTGACAAGCTTTGATGGGGTATGAATGTAGCACATTAAGGGTCTTTTTTGCCCCACCTACATGCTCAAGGAAGACTTTTATGGCTGAATGTTTAAAGATTTGGAGAGCCTAGGGAAATGCAGACTCTGTAGCACGATTTTTCACCTGCGTATGGGTGCTTAACTCCTTTTTGGCAGTCTGTGTCTACTGCATGCTGCTCCCAACAACTAGTGGTCAAAGACACCTGTATCAGCTATAACTGCAACGTAGTGGGTTTATTGCCTAGGTTTTCTCCAGGTCATATACAAAGCATACCATCAAAATATTGGAGAATACGAATAGCAATATTGTACATTTGTCTAGAACCTGAAATATTACAAAACATCTCAGCAATGTGTTATTACATTACCCCTCTTACATCCATAAGTCTAAACTATCCTATCTGTAAACAGGACGGGAAGAGAGGAATGAGGAGATTAAGAATAATATTTTCAAAGCCATCTGGGGGCAGAAAGTTAAGCCTCTGGCTCCAGGAACAGAATTTGGATTGCTTCATTATACACCTAAAAATTCTGCACAGAGGAAAGATAAATTCCTATAGCCCCAACAGCAGGAATGTTGCATGGAGCAGAGATAGGGGATGTAGTGCCCGGTGTACTAGTGATTAGTGGAACATGCTAAGGAAAAGGGTGTCTGCTGCTCTATCTCTGCTTTGAACTGGCTGAAACACCAAGGTGTATGTCTCCATAAAACAGCTTCCTTCTTCTTTCACCCAAGCACAAACTCATTTCAGCCATTTAAGACAAACAGCCCCCTCCTTCCACTGAAAAGGCAGAAGCATTATCTAAAGACTGTCTGGTTAAAGAATTTGTCTGGCATATGAAAAACATGGGTTTCATTCCTAAGGCTCAGAGTCTGAGACCATAGCTTTCCCCTTCCTGCAGCCATTGGTTTCCTATGGGAACCTCAAGCCTTTTCTGTTGAAACAAACAGAAGCTCAAGATTTCTGGGGCCACAGAGAAAGTAATGGAGGGTAAGGACTTGGAGCAGATGCCAACTTGAGTTTCTGTTCCCAGGCAAAGCACACAGCTTGTTATCAATCATCACACCTTTCCTGTCAGCTGCCCTACTGTAGTGGGTTTGTGTGGGCAGGTTTTGGTAGCAGGGGGGCACAGGGAGTGGCTACTTTAAGCAAAGAGCTGCCAGACTTCCCCTGTATGTGACAGGGCCAGTGCCAGTCGGCTCTGAGATGGACTCACCGCTGACCAAGGCCAAGCCCATCAGTGATAGAGGTCACACCTCTGGGATTGACAGGTTGGAGAAGGGGAAGAAGTTGCTGCACAGAGGCAAAACTGCAGCAGCAGAAGGTAGTGAGAATGTGCTTTACAGACACCAAGGCCAGTGAAGAAGGAGGGGGAGAGGTGCTCAGGCACCAGATTCCCTTGTGGGCTGTGGTGCAGCCCATGGTGAGCCAAGGGAGGACCCTACACTGGAGTGGATGGGTGCCTGAGGGAGGCTGTGACCCTGTGGGAAGCCCACACTGGAGCAAGTTTCTGGCCAGACCTGGGAACCCATGGAGAGAGAGGAGCCCACATCAGAACAAATTTGCTGTCAGGACTTCTGACCCCGTGGGAGGAATCTCATACTGTACCACGAGAAGCGTGAGGAGGCCTCACCTTGAGAGGAAGCAGCGGCAGAGACCATCTGTGATGGACTGACCATAACCCCCATTCCCCACTCCCCGCACTGCTGCTGGGGTGGAGGGAGAGACTCAGGAAGAAGGGAGGGGTGGGGGAAGGTGTTTTAAGGTTCAGTTTGTATTTTCCATTTCTCTACTCTGTTTTGATTGTTAAGAAATCAACTCAATTCTCCTCAAGTTGAGTCTGCTTTGCCCATGGTGGTAATTGCTGAGCGATCTCCCTGTCCTTATCTCCACTAGTGAGCCCTTTGTTATATTTCTCTCTCCCCTGTCCAGTTGAGGAGAGGGAGTGAAAGAAGGACTTGGTGGGCACCTGGCAGCCAGCCACGGCTAAACCACCACGCCTACCCACTGGGCTAGTGACCCAGGGTTGCTGGCCTTTTTGACTCTTACGTACCTGGTGGCTCAGTGCATGAAACTGGCCTGGTAAATATTCAGGAGGGGAAAGGACAGCAGACACAGCTATCCCACCACTGACCAGGTTCTCTGTGATAACGTTTTGGCTTAGAATATCATAGAATCATAGAATGGTAGGGGTTGGAAGGGACCTTTAGAGATCATCTAGTCCAACCCCGCTGCAGAACCAGGTTCACCTAGATCAGGTCGCATAGGAACATGTCCAGGTGGGTCTTGAAGAACTCCAAGGAAGAAGACTCCACAAACCCTCTGGGCAGCCTGTGCCAGGGCTCCCTCACCTGAACAGTGAAATAGTGTTTTCTTATGTTTAAGTGGAACTTTTTGTGTTACAGCTTCATCCCATTACCTCTTGTCCTGTTGCTAGCTACTATAGAAAAAAGCGATGTCCCAATCTCCTGACACCTTTAGATATTTATAAGTGTTAATAAGATCATCCCTCAATCTCCTCTTCTCCAGACTAAACAGCCCCAGTTCCCACAGCCTTTCCTCATACGAAAGATCCTCCAGTCCCCTGATCATCTTGGTGGCCCTGCGCTGGACTCTCTCCAGCACTTCCCTGTCCCTCTTGAGCTGAGGAGCCCAGAACTGGACACAGGACTTGAGATGAGGTCACAGATGAGAATATACAACTGAGTTCTTTGGTGTAAGTTTGTTGTGCTGCAATCAGCACAGCTAGGCATACTTCTTGAGGGTGCTCTTAAGTGGTTCCATAAAGGGATAAGAATTCCCTCTCAGCTTCTCTGAAACAGGGATGAGAATCTTTATAAGCATACTGCTTTCTATGGAAGCAGGTCCAATCTGGTTCTCTGCACCACTATGGCAACTTTCTATAGCTGTCACTAAGAGGACACGTATACTTGAAAGCTGCTTAAAGCCTAATTTATCTGTGATGGATGTACTCTCTTGATAAAAGTTGTATAATAATCTTGGCATTTCAAATTTAGTCTCCTTCAGTAGCTCTATAACAAGTTGTCCAATTTACAACTCACAATGAGATACTTGCTTTTTGAACAGCTGCCACCACAAGGTCAAGTTGGCACCTAAAAAGCAAACTGTACTCTTTCCTGCTTTATATAAACACATGCGCACACACACAGAAGCACAACTGCACACGAGCACAAAATATCACAAACTGTCCCTACAGACAGTCTGGCAGTTTTGCTGATGATGCCCAAGGCAATGTAAAAACACAATTGCTTTTCTGGAGCTGCAGAGTGCTGGTGCTGTAGTGCTGAGCACAATAAAAAAAGGAGTTTGGACTAAACTGAGAGGAACTTGGAGACGCGACAAAGTAGGGTGTCAGTGCTGCACACACAACGTGTAGAGGTAACCACGCATGTGCCTTGGTAATAATGGCAATTAGTGTCTACAGCTCTATATGCTGGGATGAAAACAGAGATCAAGGTGAAATTTTCACACTTTCACTTCATAATACTTATTCACAAACATGCTGCTAGCTCGTGATACACATCTTTGGTAAATTCCCCGTGTCTGCTTTAGAGTTTTTACCTGGTGTATTCTGAACTTCTTGTGAAGTCTCCTGAACATTTTGGAAATGGGAGATATAAATGAAAACGACTGTGCTCAGCTTGCCTACTCTGTTGCTTTTCCCAGTAATCTATTGCATTTTGGACTTTTTTACACATTTGAAAGAAAACTGATTCACTATTTCTTCTCCTGATGTTGAGTAGATGTGCAAATACTGCTGGTGTCACATAAAAGACAGCCCTACAATTGTATCATTCATCGATTTCTTAAATTTCTTCAGGTTGCTGTTTTTAGGCAAATACCTCTTAAATTCCAGATTCTTACAATGGCATTATCTTAAGTATTTATCTTCCTTAGGTCTTCTCTAATTTTCTAATTTTTCTGAGTTTGTGTCTTTCAAGATAGAAGCTGTCTTGAAGACCCTCTGCAAAACCATGAATCAGAATGTTCAGAATGTTTCTGTAAACCAGAACAACTTGTGCAGATCAACACCCACCTGTACCTACACATGTATCACATTTATTTATATGCATTGATCTTTTGAATTTTGGTTTAGCCCAAGCCATGTCTCTAACACTTTGCTTAACTTCTAAAAGCATTTTAGTTAAAAATGGTCTCACCCTCGTTTACTCAGCATTGCAGTTTGAGACACGAGTGACCACCAGTGTGCTTGCTGGAGCACACTGGCAGCAGAACGCCACAAACCACTTCACGGCCTCTCCAGTACAAAGTCTAACATTTCAGCTCAGACTTGTTTCCTTGATGGTTTAAGGTAAGATGATAGGATGTGATCAGGCCATCCTCTGTCAGAAGGACAGTAATACTCATAAAGGGATAGAGAAGGGCAACACATCTGGATCCAGCACAAGAAGGTCATCAAAGCTTATCAGTGACATCTCATAGGGTAATAAAATTAGCAATGCTTAGAAACAGTGAAAACACAGACCGTAATACACACACGTATATAAACATACAAATGGTTTAGGAAAGGAAGTCATAGGTGTTAAGAGTTTTCACAGCTTCAAGGGGAGGTTGAACAAATTTCCTGGAAGAAAAGTCCACTGAACACTACTAACTACAAAAAAGTCAGGTCTGATTCAGGGAAATCCTGAAACGAAAATACTTGAAGGCTAGGCAATTACAACGGGAAAATATTACATTGTCTCATCCTGCTCTTCTACTCTTCTCTAGATATCTGCTCATGATTCCTGCTGAAGCCAAGATGTCAGATGGCAGAGAGGATATTCAGTGTAATTCAAGATTATTGTTCTTACAAAATGCCAAATCACACTCTCTTAAGAGGTATTTACACAACAAAGAATCACCCTGACCTCGTAACTCGTCTTTTCATTTAAACAAAGGGCACAACATTTTACCTGTACACTCCACAGCAGGACCTAGGACTCTTGTTTGAACTGAAACTTGCCCTAAACGAAGATGTCTGATTTTGATGGAGATTGATGGAGGAATCTGCCACACCCTTTGTATTCTTTGCCTTCCAGTACCATGTCAGTCTCATATCTGGATTGTAAGACAGTATACAGATATTCAGCATCTATGAATATGCACCAGGATTTTAAAATGGGAAAAAAAAAAATCCAAAGTATTGTTGTTTCTTTCTTTTCCAAGAGTGCATTCACGTGTAAAAAGTAAGACTAAGAATTGTTTGCACTTCAATTCTCAGCCTTATTCTGCAACCTTAGGCAAGTCACCTAAATACTGCAGCTCAAATTTCTCCCAGGTGTGTGATGGGGACCAGAACACTTGCTTACAGGGAGGATTCCCTGATTTAGACTCCTGATGTCTTTTGATAACCTTTGTGACAATCCTCCTATCATGAGCTTTTCAGTCCTATTTGTAAAAAGTAGATAGTTTAAAATAAAGGGAAGATCTCTGATAAAAGAACAGGAAATATACAGCAGGACAGACATGAGAAAGCAGTTTGATGACAGAAGGGTGAGAGCACAGAGCAACTGAAGTGGGGGAAGGGGAGAAAAGGAGAAACTAGCACTGGATGTGACATTCCAAACAGGCTGGAAAAGACTGGAAAATGCTGCCATTCACACTGATATCACAGCTTTGCAATTATCAGCTTTTCCAGCTGTGAAAGCATCTGATTAGGTTTTATATTTCTGGGATCTATAAATATATCCTGATTTTTTTTAAAACAGAGTTTGTGCTATTTGCTTTTCATATATTTAAAGATCAGGTGTAAGAAGGGAAGCAGATGTGCTTGTTTTCAAATCTGAAAGTCATAAAAAAAGCATGTAAAGATTTTACACTGGCTGATATAAAGGAAGGAAATAGTAATATTTCAGCTGGGAACAATATCCAAAACCTAGGCAACACATAGTCCATTGGCAGCTAAGCGACATACTTAGTCAACCCAAGAGCAGCAGATGATTAAATCTCATTATACCTGTTCCATTCCAAAACATTTTAGGTACAACTTGTGTCTCTCCAAGCACTTACTGTATTAATGACATCAGGAGCACATCGTAAAATCTAAACAGCTAGTTTTATGCCAGAAGCTATAGCTGGACAACTTAATTCCAGGAATCTCAGAATTATTTCCCACCCAAAGCAATGAATAAGATTGTAAAATCGGCAAAAAAATTATTTCAGCGACCTACCCAGGTTGCTGCAGAATTCTCCTACCATGCCATCTGGGTTAGCAGTAGGGATTTGGGTAAGACCCGTCAGGATGAGAACATCACTGTTTTTAAGAGAAGCCTGGTCCATGGGCTGGAACAGAACACAGTGAAACAAAATGAGTAACATGAGAGTTATAATACAGGTTTCTCTGCACAAAAAAGACTGCGGTATATAACACTGACCAAGAGGAGAACACGTGGAAAACTTTAAACTTAACATCCCTCTATCTGCAGAAACTTTACTGGAGTTAATAAAAACACATACCACTGTTTACCTGCATACTACAGCCCAAAACAAACAACAGAACTGTAACTGGATCCAACTGGAAGTAGTCTCCACAGACTAATCGTTTCATGGCCTCAGGAGCTGAACATTGAGAAGGCAGCAATTTGCTGAGGATGTTGTAGTACAGCCAGGTATGGTTTGACACTTTGCATTCCTACCTCTCCCTGCACTAGTTTCCAACTCACTTCGCTCTGCAAATTGAGGTGTCAGCTTTGATTTCCAGGGCTCACTGTCTACAGAGGGCTGTACCATTTTCCTCAACCATTCAGTGGATTCTCTGTAGGGCATACGACCAGCAAAGGACTTCGGGCTTGAAGCCCTTAACTTTGTGTAGGAAGCTGAATGCCACACCAGGCTGCCCCTTGACTGTGAAGTCTGCTCTTCTGCCTGTAGTATTACAGTAAGGACTTTCAAATATTCATTTGAGATTTGTTTGCATAGTCCTTTTTAGAAGTCTGTTTTTGTGAAATGGTAAATGGCTACTGCTGGTGGAAAAGATAAATTGGTTTAGATTCCTTAATATTGATGATTTTTATTTCATAGAATCACAGAATGGTAGGGGTTACAAGGGACCTTTAGACATCATCTAGTCCAACCCCCCTGCAGAAGCAGGGTCACCTAGATCAGGTTGCATAGAAACATGTCCAGGTGGGTCTTGAAGACCTCCAAGGAAGGAGACTCTACACCCTCCCTGGGCAGCCTGTGCCAGGGCTCCGTCACCTGAACAGTGAAATAGTTTTTTCTTATGTTTAAGTGGAACTTTTTGTGTTCCAGCTTCATCTCAATAACCCTTGTCCTGTTATCTAAGAAATAATCACACATATTAATTCCTTGATGTAGCTATATTAGGCCAAACAGACAAGAATCTCCTTAAAAGCCAGTAGCTGGAAACAAGTAAAAAATCAAAGCTTCAACTGCAACAAAAAAACCATACAAAAAGTGCTGCTCCTAATGCAACAGCAGAGCTAAAATAATATAGAAAACTTAACTTGTCTTACCAGTCTCCCTTAGTGAATGAGACTAGCATTATGGTCTCCTCCAATTCCTTTCTTTGAAGCCTGTGTTAGAGGCTAAGTTATGTCAAAGTGACCTCTGACACACAGGGTCGACAGTGTACGTTATACTGATGACCTACAGTCATAGGTACAATCCCAGATATGTGGTTAAAATGCTGACAGTACCCATCATAAGCATCTATTCATGCCATGTCTGCTTCCTGTGGTTCACAGATTTAGCAGACAGGTTGATGATTATTGGGTCCAAAGAAATCGCGTGGTAACTTGGCCTCTGGCAGACAGTCTGATGTTAAACATCGCTTCTGCCTCCACTGTGCACAAAGGCTCAGACTTTCCCATGTTTGATATTGGCATTGTATTAAAGCAGAATGAAAATGCATACTCATTTCTCACCATTAGGAAACACGGAATAGATATTCAGAAGCATCATTTAAGTGTGACTGTTACAGTTATGTGTAATATTTCTTATTTACAGAACAAATATGTATTATTTATATCCAAAATTTAGCATAATTCAATCTTGAAAAGGTAAAATCCTCTCCTCTCTCTGCAGATGCCTTTAGCTATGGTGAAAAGGTAACTTTTAGCCTCGCCCTGGGCTGGTATGCACTTCCCACAGCTACCATCCAAGTGAAGGTAGGCAACTGTAGCCAGCTGCATGGTGTTTTGTGGTTATTTATTCTGAGAAGACTCTCTTCAGTCTCACCAACCAGGAAAGATTTCTATCAGAGGAGACTTAACAAAGAGACTTCCTTTACTGAACTTAGAAGCTCATTGTGCAGTTAGTTCTTTCGCTCGGTCCCTCAGTGCCATTCTCAAGTAGTTGAGAAACACCTTGCTCTCTTAAGCATGCAAAGGAATTTCATATCAACTTTGTTTATGGTGTGCACCAGCTTGTAGGACCAGACCTGTTACATGAGACTTATTGCAATCTTTGACTCTCCACAGCGTGTCCGTGAAAACGAAATGTCAATAACGCAATAAAAAATCATATTGAATCTGCCTGTGATAATGTACATAATGATTATGCCATATTAGATAAGCATAATTTTAGCTGCTACTGCACTGAGAGGGCTTGCATTGATTTCTGTGGGTTAATGTAAAGAATATGTCTTAAAAGGCTTTTAGTGACATGTCTGAACCTGTCAACTCCTGTTCTCCACTTCAGTGGCAAAGGTGCCAATTCCAGCCTTAGTGAAAAGTGAGGCAAAAATTTTCAGTACATCTACTAGAAGACAGAAGTAAAGGGAACAATTAATGGTGCCAGACCAAATTCCCAAACAAATCTTTTAAAGCTCCTCAGTTCTTTTCTGCAGCTATGAATATGGTCTTGTTCAACCCTTCACTTGTGAAAAAGTTACTCCTTCACTTGTGAAGTTACTCCTGCTGCTGCATCCAAGATTCACCAAACAGTCAACACCCAATTCCAGCTACTCTGTGCATCCCGAGCCATGTCTAAGATAACTGGCTCACTCTCAAGGGCTGGAAGGTACCTCAGGAGATTGTCTAGTCCAACCCCACTGCCAGAGCAGGACCACCTCGAGTAGGTCACACAGGAACTCATCCAAGTGGGTTTTGAATGTCTCCACAGAAGGAGACTCCACAGCCCATCTGGGCAGCCTGTTCCAGTGCTCCATCACACCCACAGTGAAGAAATTTTTCCTTGTATGTCTTTGGAACCGCTTATGATACAGCTTGTACCCGTTGTCCCTTGCCCTATCATTGTACATCACTGAGAAGGGCCTGGCTCCATCCTCCTGACACCCACCCTTTATGTATTTTTAAACATTAATGAGGTCATCCCTCAGTCTCCTCCAAGCTAAAGAGCCCCAGCTCCCTCAGCCTTCCTGGACTGATTATTACAGACATACCATAACTCTGTGCTGATTATAGAAGTAACCTAGACGTAACTTAACATTTGAGAAAACCTTAAGCTGTAATTTATATGACAGAAGTGACCACACTCTCTTCCCATGCTAATTCCTACCCATGCTGCCATCTCCACTATGCCAGCAGTTAAATCCCAGTGCCGGCAGAAAGGGAGAAGGAGGGAAAGACTGGGTGAGTAGTTTTGGTTAGGTGAGATGAACCTTACCCTGTTTGTACCTTGAGAGAAAGAAACGCTTTCCAGGCTGTTGCTGTGTATATTAAACAAGAGGAAGAAGTATTTTTCTATTTGTATGGCCAAATAATCTGTGTCTTTGCATGCTAAACAAACAAATGGTCAGCTGAAGCTCATTTTCAGTAACTACAGAGATATTTCCAGAAGGTTTTATTACTATTCAGAAAACTCTGGGTATGTTTTTACATAAACATATGCTGATTAATTGAATATTCTTTTTAAAACAAAAGACAGCGATTGTTTTCATATGCTGTTAAAAGACGGGAATTTCATTTTGACTGCTCATGATGATTCTATGGAGAAACAGGTTAGAAAACCAATTTTTTTATGCCCAATGAAAAAAATGCTGATTTGTTGAATGCAGTTTTGACTCTGTCCTGATCAAGACATTGTTTTCATTACATATTGTCTGTCAAACATCAGATAAATGAAGAGCTGGTTGGCAACTCAGGCAAAACCACCAGTCATTACAGAATCACCATATTGTAGTAGACTGTAGTGGTGTTCACAGCGGCTAAGCTTGGACAAAAACCATCCACTGTCTTCAAAAAGCATCTGGAAGCAAATAAAGAGACAATGGTGGTATCTGATATGCAGAAGTTATCTGGTAACACTTGCGATGTGGTAAATAACAAAAAAGTGCAAATTGAATTTAATTTCAGCTATCTGGTAAACTATTTGGTCAAACCATGTGTTAGTATAAAATAATGCAAAGTGCAATGGACCACATGCTAAAGACTGAGGTGCTTGGAGAGCACTTGGGACAAAGCAACACTGTCAGCAGAATGAATAGTTCAGGTTTCAAGTCTTGTTAGCAAAGTCCCTAGGGTTTCAGGTGGCCTCACAGTACATGTTACTGCACTTGTTAAAGCTGAAACTGCCTCTTCTTCTGCCACAGGTTGCGGAGAGTGAGTGCAGAATTGCTGCTCATGGGCTGTGTGCTTACCAGGCAGTTCATTCACACACCATTCTCTGCCACGTGGAGGTAATTTCCTTAAAAAAGTGGTTTTACCAAAAGTCTAACCTGACAAACTGAATCACCATCTCATGTCAATGAAAAGGAAACACTCTCAGTTACCAAACTACTTCTTACAGTTCAGTTGCTCCTCATAGGAATATTGCATTCATATATTGTCAAATACTGTTGCTCCTTCACTACATGGGGACGAAATAGCACAACCCAGGCCAGTATGAGGCTGAGGAGAAAAAGGGATTTAGAGTCTCTGATACATTGCGTGCAGCTAAGTACAGACAGACTACTAAGGATGGTTTATCTATTGTAGTTGTTCAGCTCCTGAGAGCAAGCTTTCAAATGAAGGATGCTCAGAAGCAGAGCTTTACCTTAGGGGAAATTACTTACTGATCGTGAACCTGACATATTTTCTGAATTATTTTAAATACCTGCTGCTAATATTGCTTTTAACTATTTCGACAACTTCTGAAGCACACAGTACTGCAAACTTCAAGCCGTTTTTTGCACTAAGAATTTATGGATGTAGAGAGAATTAATTTACTGGAAATTACATCTACAGCACTATAAAGACTTTGCCCTTAGCAGAGCAGGGTGGAAAAGTTGGCAGCCAGTTAGCCATCATTTCTCCCAAGGAAGGATGTTTCAGAAGTGATATAGAAGCAGTCTGTGAACTGTCTGTAAAGACTCTTCAATGAAATATGCATTTTTAAAAAAAGTCACTAATGTTCTATTGTTTAACTCTGTTGAGAATTTCCTATTTAAGGTGAAGGAGAATTTCACAGCTGGCAACTTATCATCAAATCATTGATAACAAAGAATTTTAGTTATCTTTCCATAGTAACTACTGATACCTCCCCACTTACTAGGGAAGTATTTCTTTTCAGTGTCCATCATGTTAGCTCACTGCTTACAGACTTACCTTGGTATACCTTCTGTACTACACCTGATCCCAGCTGCAGTGAGCCCCTCAATTTTCTTTGAGCAAAACCACTTACCCCTATAGAGGACAAACAAAAATCAGGGGCTGTACCTGAGGGTGTGTTGTAAGTAGAGAAGATCCTGAAACATAGGAAACTTTTTCATAGTGTGACTGGATAATCCAATTGGAACTTCCAAGAGCGTAACCGGAGCTGAGAGGGGTGACCTGCACAGCACCAAACAGTTCCTGAAACACCCAACAAGAGACATTAACTTGAGCAAGCCTGCAAAAGAAGTCAGAAAGGTTATTTTATCATCACAGTGATATTAATTTTAAAAGTAGTTCTGCTACTCAAAGCCTTTATGAAGGTAGTTGAACTTTATGTCTGTTGGTTTTGTTTTCCTGTGTCTAACAGGACACACGCTCTGAGAAAAGGTTTTTGTGAGGTAATGCCTAGAGTCTGTCTGGCGTATGAATTCTGTGGCACTGAACCATAACTCTAAATGGAGGAATCAACTTGGGTGTTGATCCTCTGTCTGCCTTTGCTTTACTGAAGAAGACTGTAGGAGCTTTACATGTTTGAAGACTCTGTACTCCCTTAGGCAAATTTTATTAGTATTGTCCATCAGGAAAGAAGAAAGGACAAGTAGCTCTGTACTGATGGAAAACTCTGTTTTGCCACAGAAAACATAAACTTAGCTTCAAACACACTCAGTTTCTAAGTTCATTTCTTTTTAAATGCTATCTACTGGTGACTCAGAAAAAAAACTCTGCAAACTCAATCCAAATTTCAGTTTTGGCTCTAAGCATAAGCAACCCAACAGTTGTCTCCTTTCCAGGTGTCATTAGAAAGTGTATTGCTTTATCTGTACACAGTAATGCGTTATTCCTGTTTTGGAGAAAGGAAAATTAAGCCTCCATGTATAACTCATTAATGTGCTCTACTTTCTGGTTACTGAATAATAGAACAAGCATCTGGTTCATGCAATACTAATGGTTTTTCTAGTATCTCAATATATATTTGGATGCACTGCAAAACAAGGCAGGATTCCATCTCTCAGAGTGTGTAAACCAAGGCTCTGTATTCTGCTGATATGCAGCCACGTGAAAAAGACAACAAAACATTCTTGATGCTGCCACTCAGTTTGGGGTTAACTGACTAATTAGAGTGTGATAATTTTAAAAGTTAGCTTTAGGAAAGAGATATGTTTCTTTTGTCAGGAACTACGAAAGAATGATCGGTTGAGATGCACAGACCTAAAATTAGGTGAGATACATCCATAGTGTGAGGACAGTAAAAAATGAACAGTAACACCCAGTGACACTGAGGAGTCCAAATGCCCTCAACCTGTCCAGTTGCTCTCAAAGCTGCAGCTGTTACTTATGTGAGCAGTCACATTAGTGACGGTTCAGGGTCTTTTTTCACCAACTGTAATGCAGCACCACACAAACCCAAATCCACCAAATGTAGTACACAGCAGCACTGGTTACTGTTCCAAACTATCTTACACATAAACAGCAGTCTCCAAACTTCAGTCACTCATTGCTTAGGGGAAAAAAAAAAAAAAAGCTTTGTGCGAACAATTCAGTTTAGCTACCTTTTTATTCCCTACAGCTCTGAGCAACAACAGTAAATACGGTGTCCCACGTGCTGCCTACAAGCTGTAAGGGAACAGTGTATCTGCAAGCTACTAAATTGTTAGTTCAGTTCATTCTAGAAACTATACTCGATTCTAGTCAGTGGCATTATAGACAACAAATGTTAGCTGGGAACTCTGGGAAAGAAGTTTTTGAAGTTCAGGTCGAACCATTAGGTTTTGTTTACAATCCCTAATTTGCAGTATAAAAGAAAGCAGAGGCTAAAGCACTCAAAAGATTCCCAGAAGTGAGATACCATAAACTCAGAAGGGGATGTGGCTTACAGAGAGAGAGGATACATTCATTTGGTACATCATCCCAGCTCTCAGTGGGCCAGTCATCAACTCCAAATTTCAAGGTATGCCGTCTTAAAATTGGCCTCCCTGAGGAAGAGGAGAAACAAATGGACACTCTCTGATCTCACCAAACAAGAACCTTTCCCGGGGAGCAGACTGAGGGACACTCAGTATAATCTTGTCTTGCTTTCCTAGGCTACTGTAACTAGTTCTTACATGGGATTTAGAAGGAAAATAGAAAAGGAAAGGCATTTCCAGAGAAGAGCTGGGAAACAATAAGCTGTTACTATTGACCTGAGAACAGCTTTACAGGTACTCACAATTTTCTGAGAATACCCCACCAGCTGGATCTTACTGAGTGCAGCATTCACTTCTGGCATCGTGTAGCACTTTCTCCACATAGACACCTCCACTGCATCCTTCAGAGGGGCCGGCAGCAATCTGCAAAGATCAATGGGCATTTTCAGAACCTCCTGATGGACCAGCAGCTTTTATTCCCATTTATATACTCCAGATCTTAGGGTTTTTCTCTTTATTCTTTTTATTTTAAATATGTCTGGTGCTTCAAAGTCAGGAGGAAGACTTTCTGCCTGTTGAGGAGCTGAACCACACTGCCCATTTTGCCTCACTCTTCAGCTCTGTTGTTCCCATCCGGCCCTTTCATCAACAAAGTAGCTGTGATGAAGGTGTTACAGCAACTTTTAAGAATTAAAAAACAGCCACAATCTTGTGATTAAAATACAGCTATCAGACTATGAACAAAGGCTGTCTCTGCTCTCATTTTGTCACCAGTCTCTCACCATTTGACCCTGCACCTCAGTTTCCCTGTCTTCAACTTGGATACCCCACTTGCCTTCTGAGTGCACTGGCAAGGATACATTAGCTGACGCTGCAGAGCTCTTTGAAATCTCCTACACGGAAGTATTTAAGATATTTTACACCAAAGTAAAATCCATCCATTCTGCTCTTCACAGACATTGCAAGTTATCTGAACAGTGTTGTCAAGGGAAAAAGTGAACTGTAATGTCACAGGCTGTAAGAGAGATGGCTAACTTCAAGGGAAATAAATCTTCGTCAGCAACACGAACTGAGGCAGGAAGCAGCATAGCTGCCAAATGCATAAGAATAGGATTTTTTTTCTTTGTATATTAAACCAATGCTAAATCAAAGGCTAATTCAAACCAATTTCCAAAGATTTATGGAAATTGGTCAAGTTTCCTTGATCAATTTGTTTAAAGGAATTTAATTTATTGTTATATCTACTAGGACAGTGAACTCCTCCATAATTCAAGATACTGAAGAAAGGACTAAGGCCAGCTATTGCCAAGACTGCTGTACAGGTCTAGTGAGATAACTGTAATTCCAGCACACACTGGCTGAAAGCATTGTGCTTAAGGAAACAAACAAAGCCTTCAAGGTCTTTTTTTGGGAAGTCATAAGCAACAAAAGGCCAAACAACGTGGATCGTTGTCCACTATCCCACTGAAGCAAATTGCCTGTAAAAGCCTTTAACCTACCATAAGAAGCATTTAGTGTTGGATGCTTTCAGGAGCTTCTCTTCTGGGAAGGGGAGAATATATCTCCAGGTAATGGAGAAAAGTGGGGAATTGTCCTTGGTGACCCAAGTAAAGTTTCTATTAGCCTTGACTCTCTGGCTCTGCTGTAAATGTAGTCTGATCCCTAACAAAGACCAGTGGAACCAGTCTCTGGTGGTTTCATTCTTCCCTGAGTGGCATACAGAGGACTGATGGTTCCTCAGATGTCTGTCTGTTGGCACGCAACCTGTCACTCACGCTTTTAAAATGTGTACAGAAAGTTCCTAGAGGATATGTTAAAGTCTGGAGTGAATCTACTAACACTGTAGCAACATCTTATTATGGATCACCTCATAACAACCAGGGCAGTCATCTACAGCTATAAAACAGATATACAGGTATTGTGAAGCAGCATAGCCCAGTGGTTAAGATACAAAATTTATGCTTAAGAAACTCAGAGTCTTGCATTCTTAACTGGGCATCTATACAGAGACAGTTCCTCCTGTTTGATGCAAAGGATAACATTTAGTACATGACATAAGGTTTTCCTGTTTGAAGGGCGAGGAGGATGACAGTACCAAACTAGATCAGAATGCTGGCCTCTCTTGTCCACACCGTCTCAGGAAACAGTTGTTTCACATATTTTATAGAAAGATGTAAGAAATCATCAAACAGGTAGTCAACAAAGTGTCTTTCATAAGGCAAACTTCCTCTTTGGCCCCCTGAATCCTGGTGAAAGATGCCCTGGCTGAGCACCTATACAGCTTCCATAAGATTGATCATTTAAAATAAAAACTAATGGTAATAAAACTTGCTAAGCAATTAGTTCAGACTGGATCTGTTAATGGAAAAATGTAAGCTACTATAATGAACTTATTATATTTTATACAGTATTTGCATTTAAAATGCTTCAATGCTTTGTCTAATGAAGATGACAATACTTTGTGTTTTATACCAACTATTTAGAGTAGAACTAGCTGAACTGTAAAGCAGTAATGGTGATTGATCAGCCTGGAAAATTGATGTTAGATTCTGAAGTAATAAGTATTCTGTTCTAGCAACAGTCAAGGACTCAGAAGAAAATTCACCAAGGATCACATTTTCTTAAATAACGGATGTCAGTCCAACCCCGCATGTGCTATCAGCCAGGTGTTAATTTGTGGATTGGTAGACGTTTGCTCACATGCTATAATTATCAGTTCCATTCATGCTTGCATGACACTTGTCTCCAGGAATCTCAAAACACTTTGCAAACATTAATAAGTCCCTGTGTATACTCCATGGTGGATAGGTGCTGCACTTTACAGAAGCACAAGGAGATGAAGGGTGAAACTCAGGAAATCACACAATCAGACAGAGAGTTCATATTTGTCGTGTTCCAGTTCACAAACAACACTGGTTTGTACTATATTGGCAGAGTTCATTATATATGAAGTTTTATTACTAAACAGCTGCAGAGCTTCTAGTTACAACTGGCTATCTGCACTAGATTAGCATTTCTTTGCTCTGACTTTGTCTCATGTTTGGGCAAGGTGTGCATTTTATGCCCTGTGCTCTACAGAGGTCCTGTAAGGGTGACAGGACATCATCTGTCCCCAGGGGTAGGTTCTTACACCTTTCTACTACCTCCACTGGTACTCCAATACAACAGCTACTTGGTAGTACCAAGGAGGAACTATCACTATTATGATATTTTCCAAGCACTGTGAGACAGAAAAATGTATTTTAAACATCTCTCCAATAAAAAGACTCCAGCCTTCTACAGTAGTTGGATCAGAACAGAGATTACCTCTCTGTGTTTTCCTCTGGAATAGGCAACGGCACATAAAGTGCTAGACAGCACTTTTTCTAAAATACGACCACCAGGAAAGCAACGTTAAATGAGCTCCTAGATATATGATCCTCCTTTAAACCATGCATACAAAACACACGCAGTAGTGTGACAAGTGTAATGGCTCCAGTTCTCTCTCTTCACATCACTGAGAGCTTCAGGAGCGAGTCCAGTCAGGCCAGGAGACTCCAATTTTTCTCTTTTTTTAAAGCTATTCTGACAGACTATGCATCCTGAGAAAATCCTGATCAACTCTATTGTCTTTAGTTTTGTTTTCCATCTGTGTTTTGTTTGTCTTCTTCAGAAGAGTGAGAGTTACAGGGCTGAGGTCAGACTGCTCCTAAAGTCAGTAGGGGAGTATAGTATATGAATAAACATATGTTAATTTGGATTATTTTCTTTGCTTTTACAACATATTAAATAATGGAATTTTAGTAAATTTCTAAGCCAAGCCATTTTAAGAATTAGGAACAGAAAATGAGAGATCAATTACAAATGCACAAAGCAGCTTTTAAAAATAACTTGCTAATCAACCGTCCCTATCTTTACAATGTGCTAAAAACAAAACTGTCTCCTCCATTGAACATGATGTGCACCTAAATTTGTTTTTATTTCCAAGGAAAGTATTATTTGCAATTAGTAAACTGTATGGATAATGTTTAGATTACATAGGCTTTCAAAGTTTAAGATGTAGAGGACTTTAATTTTGAGTGCTTTGTTTTTACATATAGATGAAACAATGGACATGAAGCTTCCAAGTAACATTTCTCATTCACATTTCAATTTGTTCCCAAGCTTTGAAAATTTTTAAAAACTCTAACTCTGGTCTCCAAGTGTAAGACAGGCTGCAGTAGCTCTGGGAAGGAAGATAGCACTGCTCTCAAGTTGGCCACCTGTGGCCTCCAACAGTTCTAACTTAACTTTCTTAGCATTTCAGCAAACATGAATATAAATATAATTTAAAATCAAAATGAAATTAAATGCAATATAATTAAGTTCGCCTATTAACTTCAAAAACTTTTTATGATGTTAATACAAACATATGATCTGCTGTTTTTATCTGTCCTTGTCGAGCTTAACTATGTGAAGGTAGATCAGGGGAGACTTTTGTGTTACCAGGTCTTCCTCCAAGAATCAAAGGTGTAGTTGTTCAGAAGATCAACAATGTGCAAACCATTTCAGAATAGACACAAGGAATCATAGTTGTAAACCTCTTAGGCTTATTTTCTGCTTAAGGGTAGAAGCAACCTCAACCATGGCTGCTAATCCATCATTACAGTGAATTCTAAACTTTGGTTAGTGTTTTAGGACAGTCACCTTTTCCAGGTGACTTTCTCCTTACCTCTGTACCTCCTTGTTCTTCCACATGGAGGCAGACTGAGCCTTTGGCACACGTTCAATGGAATTCACCAGTTCTTCCATGAGAAGTCTGAAAGGACATAATAACTAAATTAGTATTGCAGCCTTTCACAGGAGAGAACTTTGTCCCAAATGTTTCCAAGCTATCACAGAAATTGTAACAATATTAGGCAGTTTTAAAGAGAGGTTCTTCCCACAGAGACATCACAGCGATTATCCCTCACAAATGCTACCACTGTTAGTCCAGTTCTGCCTGCCTGGTTGTGACAGCAGAGGATCTGGCCCATTGGGTTATGGGTTATTTGGAAAATGGTAGGAAAAAAGGAACTCCCCAAATCTCCTGCTGCACAAGGTGATTTCTTTGTTCCTGACTGTCATATGGAAGGAGAAAAAAAATGTAAAGAAAACTTGTTATCTGATGCATGTTTCTCACTTAAGAGAAGTCAAACATGTTGTCAGAGTGAACCCTCCTTGTCTACATGCACAATCTGAGATAGAAAAATGTCAAACAGTAAAAACTGCCACTGCAGATTTCACTGCACAAAACTAAACAGCATTTGTACTCGCATGCATGCTTCCCCTTGAAGATAGGAGGTGACAGATGTAACTCCAGAAGAATGGCATCTGGAATTTCTTGGGATGAGAAGGAGCACACTAGTACGCTCTCCAACAAGACTGTGCTTGTTATCTTCAGCTATGGGCCACCAATACTCCAGAGGTCTACTTCTAGTTCATATTTATACAATTCCTTTCTTCTACAAGGGCCTCCAGTTTCTGTTTGTTTTTACACAAAGACAGAATTACTCTGTCATGGAAAGTTTGCATAGGACCTTTAATAGACAAAGATTCCTGTCCTAAAATGCTTACAGAGTAGTTCAGATACCATGGCCTAATCTGCTTTCTAATTATTGAACATGGCAGCCGTTCTGCATGAGAGATGCACACAGCGTAAGTTCAGTTAGACTTCATCTAGAGTCTAACCTGAAGCTTTTGGTATTGACCTATCCAACTGACAGACAACTTTGTAAGAGATGACTGCCAAATTTGATAATCAAGTTTTCGACTGCATTGTCAGGCCTTTCACTTCCTACTTCGATCTCATATTTCTGCTTTTTTTCTTTCTTAAGAGTTCAGAGCTTATGTATCTCAGCTGTCACTTGAGATGAACTTTAAATCCCATTCCATGGTGTGCAGAAAAGTGTGATTACATGAATTTCAAATGCTGAAAAACTGCAAAGCGGTAATCTTAAAGAAATTTATTGTTGAAGAGACTGGTGATTCCTCCTTTCTGTAAGGGGAACAGAGAGGAGCGGGAGAGATCTTTGATTCATGGTTTTTGAAGGTTTGAAGCTGGCTATACAGTAATTTCTGCTCAAGGTGTCTCAGCCTACTCAAGATCTACTATCCTAAACCTACTGCCTGGACTTAGCAAAAAGCACCTGCTGTAAATGTTGAAGACAGATGGTTCCAGAAGTTGAGAAACATTGAGTTAACACATTTGCAGCACTAAGGACTTGGCTGTAGTTCAGCTACTGCCTAAGAGCCTCTTTGGAACATTAGCCACCACTCCTTTACCCATATTGTCCTTTACACTTTTCCTTAGCAGTGATGAAAGAGGAACAGAGAATATTAAGGGGCTTTTTACCTGCCAATTTGAACAGTGGGCTCAGTGGCATACACTGTGCCAGTGAATCCTGTGTACTCTGTGATATAGGGCAACGCCATCATGCAGTGATAGTTTGAGATCAAGATTACATCTACTGTGGAGAGGTCAAGCAGCTCAGTCTGAAAACAGAGGAAAGAGAGAAGCAACATGTAACCCTTTCATGCAGTTTAAGCAATGGCAGAAAACCTTCTTGTTCATTTCTTTTTTTTTTTAAACTTCACATTGTAGGAATTTAATTGGTTTATTAAAGAAAGCCAGGAGGGGGACATGTCTCAGATCTGGCAAAGACTAATGTTTCCTTTAAATTAAAAAGATTTATTTAAAAAAAACCCTAACATGTTTTCCTTCTCAAATCCAAAAAGGAAAATATGTCCTGGGTTTGTCTATCTCTTATGTAATGAAATGGCTGCTGTTAAGAGAGGCACTATGATTACACTTTTATCAAACGACTGACGTTTACTTCCTTAGGGGGGAACACTGAGCAGACACCCAAAACTTCTGCAGTACCAAGGTAGCAGGGTGTCTTTTATGTGGCACGTGGTACTGTGCCCCAGGAGCCCTAGAGGTAAATTTACACTGTATTTATTCATATTCTTAAAATAATTCTCATATTTTCTCTAACTGGCATCTTTATCATTCACATTTTCTACAGCAGGAGATTAAACTCATTCACAGAATACAACAAAACAGATGGGTGGGTCCAATTTGTTTTGATGTGACAGTTAAGACAGTAGTTCAGAGAGTGAAAGAAGATTTCACACACTGTTAAAGGAATTTTAATTAGAAATATTTACTGGTAATGCTATAACACAAATGGTGTCAAGTCGGAAATTTACAAGATATACGACCTCTAACTCAGTTATTATAGAGCAGCTAATGGAATTCAACACTCATCAAGCACATATTATCTGATTACAAGGCCTGGTCCAGCAATTTGAATCAAAAAGGCAAGAAAGTAGGTCACTCAGCTTTTCAGAGGGCTGACACAGTGCTCTGGTGACAAGCTGCTTAACTCATAGCTAAATGTTGACGGTTTCAATCCATGATCACAGCTAATGTTGGAGGCATGATCTCCAAGCCAAGTACAGTGGGTACATCCTCAGATTCACGACAGGGGATCCTTTAATCTTGTGAAGCTTGCCAGGTAGAAATACACTCACTGCAGGGCATCAGAGTCTGCTGACACCTCCTCCTACCATGACGGCCCTTCATGGCTTGGTTTTTGTCTGTGTCCAGACCTTACAGAATGAAATGGGGGGAGTCAGTCAGCCCTGAGCTGAATTCCAGCCCAGCAAGCCATCAGGAAGATACAGACTACC
Organism: Colius striatus; assembly: GCF_028858725.1. Classification (NCBI taxonomy): domain Eukaryota; kingdom Metazoa; phylum Chordata; class Aves; order Coliiformes; family Coliidae; genus Colius; species Colius striatus. The sequence goes on along the minus strand of NC_084760.1, from coordinate 45,662,654 downwards.
ATTTTCAAGCTTAAGTATCTCATGTCTCAGCATCCTAGAAGCATTTACTAATAGGATGAAAAGGGTGTCAAAACCAAAACAAAGTAAAATCTTCCCTGGGACTTGTGGCAATCTTACTCAAAGTGCCTATGATGTGAAGAGGTTGAAAAATGCTTCCTGAATGTGAAGTGAGAGAGACCAGGAGGCTGCCAAGCAGAGAGGGCTTCACCCTGCACTCTGACACATGGAAGCGTACTCTGCACTGAGACAGCCTCTTATCACCTTGTGGCTTCTGGATTACATTAAAAACTTGGCTTTCTTTGGAAATGGTGTTCCTGGAAGTGATACTGTGATTCTCTAACTGCTTTTGCAGGCAAGTTTCTTCATAAGAAAGTGATGTGGTATGAGACAAAGAAAAAGTCTCTTTTACACAAGCTCTTCCTTATACTGTACTGCCAAACACCAGCAAATTTCTACTCTGCTGATGCATTCATCTGCCATGACATCTGAACTGTCCTCCAGGCAGGGGAGCCCCTGAAGCTGGAGATGTGAGTTGTGAATCACTAGCAGATCCGTTCCCAGTGCTTGCAGTGAAGAGTTGGCATCTGGCAGAAACTTTGGAAACAGAAGCATTTGAGAGGCCATTTGTAAAGTCCGTACAACAGTGACATGTGCAGCTGGTTGCTGTCTTCTAGTTGTAACATAAACTGCCAGAAAACAGAGTTAGATTCAGTGATGACACCGGTATAACGAAGCATCAACTCCCCGGTAGTCATGTTTAGGGGTACACATATGGCTAGTTTCCAGCTCAAAAAGGAAGCCTAGCTGAAGTACCCTAAACCCCAGTAGGTTAGCATTCCTGAGCATGGTCTCAATTCCAAATGGAGTCCAGAACATAAACTCCACTCTTCCAAGGATCTGGGATATAACGGCACTTTTGGGCACAGAGATGCTTCCTACATCTTTCCCTTCCACAGATCAGTAGCCAGAAAGCACACAAGAACCCAGAATTATTAGAGTATTGATTTGTTTGTTTGTTTGGGTTTTTTTTGACTAATTATATCCATTCCTATTGGCGAAGACAAACAATTGAACACAGTTCATTTGAATCACAGTTGAAATGTTGATTTGTTGCTATCCCTTGCCAAAATCAGTACTAGAGTTGCCAACTTGCTTTAAGAATCAAGATTACAAGACTCAGAAGCTGCAAAAGGTGAATTGCATGAAATCAGCTGACAGAAGTGCTATTGCCAGAACCTCAGCAATGTGACAACAACCTTTGAGGCTGCTTTGTACTTCCTGTCAACAAGATCAGGCAGAAAGGAAAAAAAAAAAAATTGCTACCCAAAAGCAAGAGTCTCCATTTTTGAAAGACAGAGAAAACATCCCAACATGAAATGAAAGAAGTGATGTCATCAGTCTGAATACAGCTGAGGAGAGAGCATACTATTCCAAGGCTATTCCCCATCGTCCCCACAACTCTGCTCAGTTTTTTACTTCTTCAGCTCTCCTACATACACTGTAAATTTGTTGAGCCAAGTAAGCCCAGTTAATTCAAACATTCTCAATAATCTTGCTTTTTTTGTTTAAAGCCAGATATTCTTGAAAAAAACCAAACAGGTTGAGAAGCAACTTGCAGTTATGTCAGTGGATATGAAGGTACAGTTCTTCCCTCAAAGATGCAGTGACAAATAGCTAAGAAGACAGCAAAACTTCTTGAACTAAATTTGCTGCTGGCAGAACAGCATGTCTGACTGTAGCCCAGCAGAATCAAACAGTGGCTTAACCACACGGTCGGCTCCCTAGGGAAGCTCCACTAGGCAGGTCATGCATCTGTGGTTAGAGACAAGCAGTTTTCCTTGTCTTCATTCACTGCCCTTATCTAGATCAGCACACGTATCCTGTCATAATCGAGTCCAGCTTTGTCACACTGTCTTTAGAAGGCCCATAAAAAGGGACAGTTAAGTCTTATTCTTCTGTGAGATATTGATTTGCTCAAGTCTTCCAAAATCATTGTTGAAAAGGGCTGTTTCCATCCTTTTTCCAGTGTCACAGGTATTAGATGCACCTTAACAACATGGAGATTTTAGTACTGCTATTTATTAAGAAATTAGTATTAATCTGATAATAAGAATTTAGCAAGTTTCTCCCACATGATTGGAATAATATTTTTCAGTAAGCCTTAAATAAACTCACCTCTGGTAAACAGAACTCAGGCACAGAGTCTACAAACACATGGCCAGAACACTCCTTTAGTTCCTGTAAGAAAAGTGCAACACCAGAGAAGACACAATGTTATTCCAATGCAGCAGATTTTGTACTTTCAAAACCTTTTCTTTATCACAAGTAATTTCCAGTCCCTTACTGCATGATGTTTATCCCCCTTCTACATACAATTGGCTCCAAGCAGACCTGCTGAAATTGCTTTCATGCAAGATGAAGCTGCTTGGGACTTCAAGAAGTCAGATCCTTGTTTGGAGGAACACAGATAGCACTCAGGTAGGTAAGGAGAGACCCTGGTAACCCCTGACTGGTTTTGCTTGGGCCATGAAGGAGGTGTTGTCCTATGAAGCTGTGTTTGTTTTGCTCTTCCAACTGCAGACGTGTTGCCTGGGAAATCTGTAACAATGCAAGTTGACTTTATCTACCAGAATCCGCATGAAATGAAAAGTGAATTGTGAAGACCAGTCTTTCCGGAGCTGCTGCTCTCCTGACCCAGAAGGTGTGCACAGTTATCTCACAATTGCCCTGGCTATCTTCTAAGTTTGGAATTTAGTTTTGGTTCCCAAGAATATCAAACCTTTTCTGTCTTATTAGGAGCAGAATACAATTTTTAGCCCCTTTTTTTAACCTGTCTCATAGCACTGCATGAAATACCTTTTGGCGATCTAAGCTCCATGTGGCACCTTTTGTTAGATTCATCTCTACTGGATCTCTAGTCCTCTATTTTCTTCCTCTTTTTTTCAAGGCTGACATCAGAAATCTTTGTCACATGAAAAGTCATATTCTTCAGGGTTATGTATGGAACAAAAATATTCCCAATTCTAGTTCTCACACACCTCACGGGCCACCTATCATCCACTTTGCCTTCTCTTGTGGATGCTTCCCTTTGCTCGTCCCAAAGTGAGTGGTCTCAGACAGCTTCAGAATGACAGAATTAAAGATTGAATACAATTCTTAATAATTACAGTGGACCTGCCAACTAATAACAAATGAGCAATTACATCTAGTGGCAGAAGTCTAACCTCATCTCAAGGGAGTTCAAAATGATTAAAACTAGACTGCAGCAAATTTCAATGCCTCTTCCAGACTTAAGTTTTATAACTGTCATCCGGAGAGTGCTATAACAGGAACATCCACCCGACATGATAAAACATCCCCCTTTGACTCCTTCTGTTGCCTTTTTCCAGCATGGGTCAAAGAATTTACCACTCCAAGCAGTTACAATGGTCAAGGTGAAGGTAAGAGATGCTGCCTTTGAATTTTTAACACATGATTTCCATTGACGCTGTGCAAATTAGAAGATTTCTCCTGAGCACCAGACAGGGCAGAAGCAGCACCACCACAGAAATGTAAACACATCACACGTGAAAATACACAGAACGCAGCCCAAAGCTCTGAGACCAAGGCTAGGGCTCAGGAGAAACAAATTCCAGGGAATTCAAAATGAGTAACTCCATTCCTGTCACTCAGTCTTTGTAGCTCTGCGATTGCCAGTTAGCATGTGCTCTGAATAGAGCTGTTACTATTTTACTAACAGAAATGCTGCCTATACAGTTTCTTTTGTCTCCAACGAAAAGAAAATTCAGGTCTTTAATCTGTGATCTTCAGCTCCCTTGCCTGTAAAAATCAGATCAATCCATTTTGTCCACCTCAAAGTCCCCTACAAAGGCAACTATTATTACTGTTTCCTTTAATGTTCACATAGTCAGAGAACAGTCTATTAAAACAGTATTTTCTCTGCTGATACCTATCGCTGCACATATTTGAAACGTATCTGCCTATTTTACTAACATCTGACATATTTTTGTGTTCATTGTTCCCCTACAGCAGATCCAGCTGGACACTGCAGTGCCTAGTTTTGGTTGAAGCCCCGGATAAATTCTGCCTACAAATCTAATGCAATGAAAAGAGGGGAAAAAAGACAAACTCTGTGTGTCTGATGTAGCTGAGTAAGTCCTGTGTCTTAGAATTAGGAAGCTGGAGATAATATCCTCCCTGCAGAGCACGTGTTGATTTCAGAGGCCAAACACATGCTTTTCCTCTGTAAGAGACCTCCCATGGGCAAACCATTCACTTTTTCATAGTTCTCCTGCCTAAAAAAGGGTATGATACCAACCTCATTTATAAGCATGCTATGAAGCTTCAGTGTCAGAAAAGTGAGACTGTTGAATAAAAGGCATTCTAAGGAGGCAAAGCACTATTATTTATGGAGCTCCATTAAATAAGAAAATATTCATACTGATGATTTCTACATTTTAAGAAGATTTTTTAAAAAAGCTAGGCTACCTCTGAAGACTGAAAGCCTCAGAGCTGCTCTTAGCATTTAGTTTCAAAACGTTCTGCTCTACAAGGACATCATGGCTGGTAAGGGTATACAAAGAAATCTTTGCAGTGAGTCAGCATGGAAGTATTGTTCCTGCAGTGCAAGCTCCTAACGTGTCAGGCAGCTTTTTCGCACGGCAAGAAAACTCTAACCATCAATATAGTACCTTGTCCAGAAACGTGCTTCCATCTTTCAAAACCCAACCAGGAAGTCTGGACAGCCTGGGACTGCGGAGAGAGAAACAAAAAATATTGTAATATGAACAATACCATTATCGGTGGCTAAGCATACACCTTCTATTTGGTGTCACACAGGAAGAGAACACCATTTCCATCTCAGGGAACTAACAACCTCAATAAAACAGATAGACAGTTTCACTGTGTTTAAGTGTTCACTGAAATGACTTTTACAAATCATGATTGTGACACTTTTAAGTAAAAAGAACCAGAGGATGGCATGTGTGCAGAGTTTGATTTTATTCATTTGCAGCAAGAATTTTAAAAAGGCTCAGTGCAGCATATCTTGCCCTGCAGTGAAACTGTCTGAATGACAGGGCCCAGAGGGTGATGATCAATGGTCAAGTTGGAGGCCTGTGGTCAGTGGGGTTCCACAGAGGTCGGTTCCAGGACCAGTCTTGTTCAACATCTTCATCAACGACCTGGATGAGGGGACAGAGAGACCCTCAGAAAGTTCCCTGATGGCACCAAACTGGGAGGACTGGCTGATTCACCAGAGACTACGGATCTTGGCTGGCTAGAGACTTGGGCAGAAAGGAACCTCATGAGGACTAGTGTAGAATCCTGCCCAGAGTCCTGCATCTGGGGAGGAAAAACCCCCTGCACCAGGACAGGCTGGGGGTGACCTCCTGGAGCGCAGTTCTGCAGAGACGGACCTGGGAGTTTTGGTGGGCAGCAAATAAACATGAGCAGTAATGTGCCCTCATGGGCAAGAAGGCCAATAGCATCCTGGGATGCATAGAGTGTTGCCAGCAGGTCAGGAGTGGTTCTCCTCCCCATCTCCTCTGCCCTGATGAGGTCTCATCTGGAGTCTTGTGTCCACTTCTGGGCTCTCTAGTTCAGGAGACACAGAGAACTGCTGGAGAGGGGCCAGTGCAGGGCTACCAAGATGCTGAGGGGATTGGAACATCTCTGTGAGGAGGAAAGGCTGCAGGACTTGGGGCTGTTCAGCCTGGAGAAGAGAAGGTCGAGGGGGAAACTCATTAACACAAGCATTTAAAAGGTAATGTCAAGAGGATGAGGCAACACTTTTTTTCTGTTGTCTGAAGTGACAGGACAAGGGGTAACGGGCACAAGCTGGAATCCAGCAAGTGCCACTGGAGCAGAAGAAAATTCTTGGTGTAGAGGTGAGGGAGCCCTGGCCCAGGCTGCCCAGGGAGTCTCCTTCTTGGGAGGTTTCCAAACCCATCTGGACACGTTCCTGTGACCTCTGATCAAGGGGAACCTGCTTTAGCAGGAGGGTTGGACTAGATGATCTCTAGAGGTCCCTTCTAACTCCCACCATTCTGTGATTCTTTGAAATAGTTAGGGTATTAATAAACTCTACATATGAAGCCATACAGAAGCACTATAAAACTGCCCTGGGACAGAAGATGACAGACAAATATTCCCATCAACAAAGACCGATGCTCTGGACTAAGTCATTTACAGACACTGAGGTTGCGATTTTAGACCCACATAAGCCATGGTTTCATGCTTAGGTCTCACCCTGAAGCCCCACACCAGCAGCTGTACAATGCATTTACCTGGGTTCGAAGGACAAAGGGGCAAGGAGGTTTTGCTGTGAACTGTGTATTTCAAGCCAGCAGGTATGGAACCAGTCAGGAACAACAGGGTCCCTTTTAAAAATCATTTCAAATAGTAATAAAGAAACTTCAAAGTGGACGTTGCTGCAGCAGTAATTGCTGCAGCAGCATTTCTTATTACCTGAGTTATTCATACTTTAGAGTGACAGTTTATTTTTGTGTGAGCCTACAACTTAGCTCTAAAACCAGTGTCTGCCCACATTCAAGAACATCTACAAAAATAATAAAAAAAAAAGATAGGTGGAAGAAACAAGAGAATCTGGAACCAAGCCAAGCAATAACCAGAGACAGAACTCAAGAACCCGCTTGGTTGCAATGAAATCTGCAATACTGTGCACTACAGACAGGCATGCTTACATGCTATAAGGGCTTTCAAATGTAAGGTCTTGACAATAGGAAGTGATTCAAGGGCTCAGAGGAATGCTTTGTTCAGATGAGCATCACTACATAAGAATACATCCTAACTGGCACTCCAGAAAATCACTAGGAAGGAAAAAGGACAAATCTAACACTCAAAGAGTAAAGAGCGAAGGTAAGAAGTGAGAGCAAAAGGACTTGTGTCATGGTTTAACCCCAGCCAGAAACTAAAAACCACATGGCTGCTCACTCACTTCCCCTGCTTCCAGTTGGATGGGCAGGGGAATCAGAAAAGCACTTAAACTTGTGGAAACAGTTTTATAAGTAAAATGAAATAAAATATAACAACCACAATAATACATTACAATAATTATAGTAATGAAAAGAAATGTAACAAAAAGAGAGAGAAACAAAATCCAAAACAGATAAGTGATGCCCAATACAATTGCTCATCCCTGCTGATTAGTGCCTGAGCAGCCACCTGCCTCTCCCTACCAACTCCCCTCAGTTTCTGGTGCTGGGCATGACATCCTGTGGTATGGAATAGCCCTTTGGCTAGCTCAGGTCAGCTCTCCTGGTCACGCTCCCTCCCAGCTCCTTATGGACCACCTCCTTGCTGGCATAGCATGGGAAACTGAAAAATCTTTGATTTAGGATGAGCACTACTGAGCAACAACTAAAACATCAGTGTGTTATCAACATTATTCTCACACTAAATCCAAATCACAGCACAGTACCCGCTCCCAGGGAGAAAATTACCTCTGTCCCAGGAGAAACCAGGACAATATGTGACTGAGAAACTATGTCAGAGAAGTACAACCACTTTTTTGAAGATAAAGAGTAATTCTGAAGAAGTCTGATGATAGAAAAGATGAGGTAGCTAAATGTACTCCCCACTGACACATTCAAAAGCACAATTTAAGAGCAGTATTTTGGAGGCTGAGGGGGCTAAGTAGGATCGGTGCAGAGAGACTAAAAGAGCTACGAAAAAAGCAGGGAAAAGGCAAGAACAAGCCACTCTGATATGCAACAATTTGACAGATAAGGGAGGAGAGGACAGATATTTTGTCTGGAAGGGACATCTGGAAGTCTGTAGTCCAGCATCTCAAAGGCAGCACTAGACCAGGTCAGCCATGGCTATGTCCACTGGGTCTTGCAGACCTCTGAAGTTTCACCTAATGGCCAACCTGAGCTTCCCAAGAGCCTCCCAAGATACAATTTGTGGCAACTAGCCCCTTATACTGCTTACCATTGTCAAGAAGAGTTTAGCTCTGTTGCCATAGGTGGCTCCTAAACTCCCCATCTAGGCTCCTCTCTGCCCAGCTCACAGTCCCAGAATCACAGAATGGTAGGGGTTGGAAGGGCCCTGCAGAGCTCATCCAGTCCAAGCCCCTGCTAAAGCAGGTTCCCCTCAATCAGGGGACACAGGAATGTGTCCAGGTGGGTTTGGAAACCTCCCAAGAGGGAGACTCCACACTCTCCCTGCGCAGTCTGGGCCAGGGCTCCCTCACCTCAACACCAAACAAGTTTCTCCTCCTGCTCCAGTCGCACTTGCTGGGTTCCAGCCTGTGCCCGTTACCCCTTGTCCTGACACTTGAGCCAACAGAAAAAATGTTGCCCCATCTTCTTGACACCTGCCCTTTAGGTATTCAGCTTTTGGTATTTTAGATCTCTCACCATCTCCACGTAGCCATGGACTCAAACTTCTGACCATCTTGGAGCCCCATGAACAGCCTCTCCGGTTGCTCTCTCCATCTGGGAGTCCAAGTCTGGATCACCAGTACAAGGCAGAGAGGAACACAGTTCCCTTGATATGCTTGCCCTACTCCCCCTAATTTAGCTGTGTACACAGTTTGCTTTATTCATGATGAAAGAGCACTACTGACTTGTACTAAACCTGCCCTCCACTCAAAGAGTATACAGTCTTGAGAGGTAAAATTAGCAGCTAGGTCTTGTGTGCATGTGAAAGTGGAATAAGCAACACAGGACAGAAAGGACTCTACCTTGAAGTCAAGAAGTAACACAGTTCCTACCGACATAGTTTTGACATTGTAATAGAGTGATTGATTAATCCAAAATAGCTAGAACTGTCCCATAAATAATGTGAGCAAGTGTGTCATGGCTAGACAGGAAAGGTCAAAAGCTTCTCACATGTTCATTTTACCGTTTTGCATTTGACTTTGGTACCGGGGAGAAAATTCCAGTTGACAAAGCTCCTTTCAAGTATATGAACTGGTATAAAGTGTTTGGCAACTGCAGGCACTTCTCACATGCTCCCTAGGCTGGTAAGAACAAGGACTGCCATTTCTAGGACAAAGTGGAATTTAAATACCTTTTGATGGGTTTTTTTTGAAGAGCAAAGAACTCTAAAAAATTACCAGTTCTTTTAATGACACAAACACTACAGCACTTTCCTCTCTTACAGATTAAAGCACGAGCTCTCAAAATGTTTGCTCAAGGAAGGTCCTATGCCTCATACAACACAGAATTCAGCTGCATAGCTAAATGTAATGTAATATCTTTATGATCCACAGAGGTAAAAATTAGGGCACCTTTGCAGACCACATACTGAGACTTGCAGAACCCAAGTGGTTAACTTTGGGGACCACTGGTTTAAAGACAAGAGAGAGAAGCATAGCTCACCTCTGCTAAAGATTTCACATGGATCTCACCTCAGCCTACCTGCAAGAAGCAGCATGTCTGCTTCTGAGAGGACTTAGAGCTGGTAATAACCTAAGATCTGACAGACATGTTTCACCCAAGGGCTCAGGCAGTCAGTCCTCAGCCCTTCTTGTAGATTCCCACTTGGAAACTGATGGTAGTGTCAGCTTTCTACCACCTGGGTGTGTTATGGTGCTAATAAACATTTGAAATTCAGAGGTATTTAGACATCATGGTAATGGAGGCCTCATATCTAATGGTACAACTATGAATACGATAAAGAGATAAGGACTTCTTCTGTGGCAGTCACATACCTCCTCAAGTTTCTATCTCAATTCCACAACTCCCTGCAGGACATCTGTTTTGTAGAGTACTGAAGAGATCAATTACTCTCACCCAAGTCCACGTGCTCAGGACAATCCTTGCTGTAAGGGGTGTTCAATCACCTTATAGACAAGATTGATTGGATTTAAATCCAACTGTTTGCTCCAATTCCACTGGGCCATCAGGGGTCAAATCTGACATTCTTTCTTATTGAGTTTGAGTCATTTTAGTGCAGACATTTTGGAGGTACTTGGAGAATTCCAGGTTGTGATCTGCAATTTGGCTGTTCATTCCCAGGGTCTGCTATCAGCAGACAAAGCTGGCATATCTCTGGGGAGCATTGATGCCTCCAGTTCTAAAGAACCTCTTAAACCTTTCTTCAATCACCTAATTTTGCTACTTGTTCTTCCCTCAATTTCCTTTTTCTTTGGCCCATGGGAAAAAGCAAATGCAAGGCAATTCTGTCTGTGCCTGGATTTCTCCCATTTTCTCTACTCCTTCAAATGTTGTAGTTAGCAACTGCATCATGGAATATACTGGAAACTGACTATCACGCTGACTTTAAGGCATCTGTTCCATATTCTACAGCAGATCTTGAACTCCATCTTCTTGCAGAACAATGCATATATTGCCTACTATTTTCCTCTTCAAAAAATAACAAATCATAGGAAGCACTGTACAAGCTGATTTAACTTCATTAGGTCATTTAGAAAACTGTCCTTCCCAATCATATTCTCTCCTTTCCAATCAAGCCTCCCCTGAATGTTTCTCACTTGTTTCCTTGTGGATCAAAATTACTAAATGGCTTTCGTGAAAATTCCTACTGCTTCCCATCACCAAGAGTTACTCATTCCCACCTTTCCAACCCCTCCTTGTTCTAATTTATTCCACTTATGCAAGACTGAATATCCTTACTGAATTCACACTTACTGAATACCCAACTTCACCCAAAAACCTGGGAATATATTTCTTTGTAGTTAGGACATAGAAGGGCTAGTCTTGATCCCAGGATTCTCTTCTGGACTCTACTTGTGTTTCACTGCTGTTCCATTCCTGTGCCCAGCTGTACAGCCTTTTTATTTATTTAATTTTTAAAAGGGAACAATTATGCCATCAACTCAACTAACGAGGACTGTTAAGTGCTATTTTTCTTTGCATTAGTCTGTGCTCTGAAGAAAAGCCTGAGAAGATGGTGGTTAAACGGTACTTGCAGGGCTCCACTCACTCCATCTCAGTTACCCATTTATCTCATCTTGCATGAAGAAGCCAGAAAGATGACAGATATGTGACCTCACTTGTGCTGAGCAGTTGCAGCAATACTTTACTGAAGCTTAGAATAAATTATCTAGAAAAATCAATCAATAAATCCATAAAATGTCTTCCGTCTACTGAGCCAAAGGACGTTATTTTGATAAAGAGAATTTTTAAGTGAACAAAGTCTATTTATGATATCAGATGATGCTGTTCACTTGTGCTCATCCCCTCCCTCCCTCCAATACACCATTTCATGCAGAGCATTCCAACTGCAACCCAAGAAGACGCAGACTAAGTGCTTACAGGCCGCTGAGCATACCTCTGAACCAGTGGCAATGGGAGGAAATTGAGAGTAGACGTCATATCCAGTCCGCAATCCAACATGATGGTGGTGGATTTGAACTTGAGTACATTGCATGGTAAAGTTGGATGTCCCGACAGGCAGTACTGAAAGAGTAATACAAGGATGAGTTACCAGATACAAGGATGACCTGTACCAGAGTGAAACCTCGTCCCACCCCCTGCCCTGAAAATTGTCTTGTTCCCTTTATTTTTAAACAAGTAGTTTTGTGCACACCAGAACAAAACCTGACTTCTTCTGAGCCTGTGTCTCACAGCTGTGTCTTCATTGAAATTTCCCCACATGGGGGTACTAGGAGGCAGATTTCTTCAGACAAATTGTTCTGATCACAAGAATTGGGTGGATCACATAGCTCCTCTCTTTGTAGAATCTTTTTTTTTTCTAACCACCATCTAATTTCATACAAATTTGTTTCTTCCAAACCCAGTCCTACCGACAAAACTTGGCTGAAACTGGCTAGCAAATTTCAAAACTGCATAGGGTGGAAAGAGAGGGAGAGAATCCCTGCATTTATTCCCTTAAGAAACCAGCCCAAACATCCCAAAAGGGTGCAGCTCACAGTTTTTGTGGCTGCTTAGCAGAGATCAGGGGAGGAAGTTGTACATGTGCATGGAAGGGGGGGGGGGGGGAGGTAAGCTCTGGGGCATACTCTCACCTGCTTTTTGTGTTGCTAAACAAAAACAGGAAACACCAGGGAATGGATAACTGTACCTGAATGAAGGGTTTGTGTACTGAGAAATCCCAAATGCTTTGCAAGCTTAATGAGCCAGTAAGCAGGTTATGTACAGGGGCACTTCAGCATCATTGAGATGCAGTCACCTCTTGTGTAGAGAGTGGCAAACATTTAACCAGGCACAGGAGTAGCTCTTCTTTGAATAAGAAGAGAAGTGAATAAAAATGCCAGCTTTAAAATGTGAGATTACAAAAGTCAACAGTGGCTACCTTGGCCACCTTCGCATTAGGGTTACTCTTCTTTGAGGAGGGTTAGTTCTTCAGAGATTGCAAGAGCAGGATATCTTGCATCTTGAATACAGGTTTTTGCACCTCTGAAGTCTGGGCATCTGGCAGCCCAGCAATGCTGAGGTGGCCAAACTTTAGTTGTTAAAGTTTTGGTCAATTGAGACAAAAAATAACAGCTGTTTGGCCATGCACTGCACTAAAAACAGTCTCAGCCATTTTCTAAGTCAGTTATACTTTATGCTTGCTTTCTATACTTCATACTTGCTTTCTATACTTCTGGAAAGAAGGTATATGAATCATTTCATTTTCTACAACGGAACTGTAACCGTCTGGATTAACAACTCCCAAGGAGTCTATTTACATACATTAATCAAAAAGCTGCTTAAAATTATATTTAAATATTAACAAATTACTAAGGCCCAAATATTAAATTAAAAATATCACAGAGACTTTTGTTTTAAATTCGCAAAGGCTTAATTATTAAGAAGCAACATTAAATTCTACCTGCTGTTAGCAAAGTTTTTGTTTTAAAAAAAAAAGAAGTGAAAAGCCAAGCTGGTGAAGAAGTGAGTATACAAGTAAGGAATTCAGCTGTTTTATTCACAAACATAAAATAAGCATGTGAAATTAACTTCTCCCCAGACCAGAACTTTGGCAACTGAAGCTATAAATCCAAGTAAACAGAAAGAAATGAAGGAAAAAAAAAATATATCTAAACTATTCTTCTAGCTTTTGAACTATTGCTAATTTAAAAAAAGGCAATGAAATGTTACCACTTTCATCAGTTTTTGCACTATGTATGTCTCTATACACTCCATAAATGTGATAATTTCTACCCAGTTTATGCTTGTCACTGTCTAAAACAGATGCAGAGATCCCACTCACTAATATCCCTGACCAGACTACATCCTTTTTGCTCAAAAATTTGTTTATTTTCATCTTTATTCCCTTACAGCTAAAGATTGGTGCAGTTAACACAGCAGGTGCCTCACCTCCTAAGTGGAAAACAGTCATGTTAAAAAAGTCACAAAACCTACAAAAGACATAAATATGGCCACCTCAGCTCAAAACTATCTTAGCAGGTTTTGTAAATTGAATGAATGTTTGACAGAGCAGGGCCCAGAGAGCAAGATGAGGGACTAATTCCAGATGCTAAAGCCCTCAGTGAGGCAGGTTCTCAGTAGACATTTGGTTCACACTGAGCACTCGCCAGCTCAGAAAGTCTCTGGTGATCTCATGGATGGCAATGTGACAGAGAAAAGAGAAGATGTCTCACACTAGGAGCTCCAAGAGGTTCAAAATTTTGCAGGATAAAATTAGTAATTTGAATTCCAGCTAAAGCCAACAAATACTGCAGTATTAATATCACATGCTAGCTAAAAATCTAGGGGGAAACTAGCAACTGGATTTGCCTGGATCAAAGCACATTTGAATTTGTGGGAGCCTGACATTTTCACTGGGTCAGGTCAGGAGTCTGTCATCTCTACCTTGTTCTTACAAGTTCAATTGAAATACATGAGAGGATGAAATAGCATCCAACTCCTTCCCCTGCAAAAGTCCATGGTTCAGTTAGACACATCTCCAGACAAATGCAAGATGAAGAACATTTTCTTATGACTTTTATTCCTCCTACATAGGTTTAAAAATGTTCTAATACAGATTCAGATAGCTTGTATTCCATCACCTCTAACCCCTTCCCTATGCAAGACTCTAGACATTAAAAGAACCTTGCATTTCCATGATGCTCTTCATTTATAGATTTCTCAGCTTCCTTTGCCTTCTTGCTTTATATCAGCATCTACAATCATGTCCAGCAGTGCTCAACTTTGTACAGTTTGTCCCACTGCTAGTATTCATCCACTTGGAGACCTAATTGCGTGTGTAAGAGTATGCAGGATCAAGCTCTTTTAAGCTGAATTAAGTTTACAGTTACACAACAGACTGTGATTTACTAAAGTCTCAATGCTACAAAAGCCAAGTTCACTTCTATGAGTCTCCCTCAAGACAAACTCCTGTGTCTCAAAATGCAGAGACAATCTTCCATGTAAAACAGTGTAACAAATCAACTGTTACACTCAGTTCAGGTATTTTGAAAATTGGTTTTGTGTTTCACCTTCAGAGAATTGCAGCACATTATGTGAAAGGAAAATAAAAAGCAGTGGCCTAATCCAAGGTCTCTGGAAAACTCAGAATAGTTGAAGAAGGAGATCTAGAAAGGAGATATATAATATGGGTGATGTATTTTGTTAACTTTCCCTTTAGAAGATTTGAATCCCAGAATCAAAATATTTGTTGTAAGCATAGTGCACCCTTGAAAAAGCTACTCCAGGCTGATTTTCTTATCAGTAATCACCTGTATTAACATCATAGTGTTGATGGAAAATTACTTTATTGTGAACCACGGGGATTCATGAACGTTCTCGGAGCAACTCGCGAAAAAGCCCCACGTGCAGCGGGCTTCAGCACTGCTCCACGGCGAGACTGGTGTGTAAAGGGTTAGGAAGGAAAAGAAACACTCCTTCCATCCAGAGCTCCACACATCCGAATCTCAAACTCGGGTATCCTCTTTCTGGGACCTACGCCCGGCCCTCCCAAGCTCTATTCCCTCAGGCGGCAGCTCCCCGCCACCCTTTTAACGGCCGCCGGCCCGCTGAGGGGAGCGGAGCGCTGGGCCCGCCCCCTCGCTTCCCTCAGCGCCTCAGTTTCCCCCCACGCCCAGCGGCGTCGAAGCCGTAGCTGGCCAGGACCGATCCCAGGAGCCCTCCCGCCGCCGCGAGTGGATGGCAGAGCGAAGCCAACCCCCCTCCCCGCGCCGCCCCCAGCTCCCCGCACTTACCAGCTTCATGCTTCGCCCGGGTCTATTTACTGGTACAATCCTGCCCCTCACCTTCCTGCCCGGCCCCCGGCACCCCCCCCGCCACAAGGCACCATGGGACTTGCAGTCCCGGCCACTTCCCCCCCCACCCAGGATGAAGTCATGGCCGAGCCCTTCCCCTCCCTTCCTCCCGAGGCATGCCGGTAGCTGTAGTCCGCCCTGCGCTTCGCCTCGCGCCCCAGCGGTGCGTCGTGGCGCCAAGGTATGCTGGGAGTTGCAGTCCCCGCGCGGCGGCTCTCCCCGCCACCCTGGGGAGGGGGGAACTACAAGTCCCAGGGTCTCACAGCTGCAGCAGGTGGGAGCTTGGATGTTGCTATCAACATGGCGCTTGTCAGACAGACAAAGACAGTCAGTCTGGTGTGATTGAGCCAAAAAAAAAAAAAAAAAAAAAAAGAGGGAGCGAGCGAGGAGGAGGGAGCGGCTGGAGCGCAGCGGCACGGGGAGGGGGCCCTTGTCCTCGGGGCGGCCGGGGAGGGGGGCTCGGCGGCCGAGGGATTTCCTCACCCCCCCCTATTGTTCTCGTCCCTCTGTACCCCCGTTAATCTCCCCTCACGCTGGGGCGCGGGCGGGCAGGCGGGGGAACTCCCCCCATTCCTGCCGTTACATGGTGAGGTGGAGACGCCGCCAGCACCCAGAGGTGAGTGTTGCTTGTGGGGAGGAGGGAAGTGTGGGGCCGGGAGGAGGGGAGCGGAGCGGGGCGGGGGGGGGGAGGGTGGGGAAGGGGGAGCGAGCGAGCGAGAGCGGCGTTTGTGAGGGGAGGGGGGCGGGCGGGTGGGTGGGCTGGAGGGAGGGGGAGCGGGAAGGGGGTCCCCCCTCAGCCGGCACCGGGGCTGCCTGCGGGGGAGTTGCGCCGCGCCGGAGAGTGGGTTTCCTCGCAGCGCGGGATGTGCGTGAGGGGGGGAAGCCGGGGCGGGCGAGGGGCGGCCGAGGGCGGGCAGGGGCAGCCCCTCAGCCCGGGCGGCCGCTCGCCGGCAGAGTTTGAGCCGCGGCTCTGGGTGGTTCCGCGTATCCTCGGAGCCCCTGGAGCGGGGGAGGAAGAAGGTGTCCCCGGGAGGCTGCTGCGGGGGTCTGCGGGAGGGTAGGGCAGCTTCTGGGTTTTAAAGAGGAAACCTGCGTCGTTGTTCCTGCCATTTATTTATTCATTCTTAATTTTTCCACTTCTGTCCGGGTGCGGAGGGGACAGACTCGTGGTGGCGGAGTCTCCTCAGCCTGGGTGGGTGCTTGTTTGTTTGTTTGTTTTTGTGGTGTTGTTTCGGTTTTGTCCACCGCTGAGTTTGGGGCTGGGCTGGTGCAAGCCCCAGCGCGGCTGCGGAGGGCGGCAAGGGTCCCCGCTTCTTGTCCTCGGGACCCCTGGTAGATGCTGCCCCGGCCCAGCCCGGCGGTGCCTTGGCCGGGGAAGGCAGAGGAAGGAGGGAGGCTCCGACCCTGCGGGGTTGCGCCGTGAGGATCGCACCCAGCATCAAGCTTCTTTGCCGGGGCTCTGCCTGGAGGGCTGTGCATTGGCTAAGGGGCTGCTGTGGGTGTGCGAGGGCTCCGCGGGCTCCGTTCTAGGGTATCCTCGGGGCTTTTTGGCTCTGGAGGTAAGGGAGAACGGGGGCCACGGGTGTCTCAAAACGCCGCCGGGTTCCCAGGGCTGGGACGCTGAGCGACGAGAAAGGCGAGATCTGTTGCAGCTTCCGGGGCTTTGAGATAGGGTTCTTGAGGAGGGCAAAGGCATGAATCCGAAGGGTGTCTTGTTGCTGGAGAGTTTAACACGGGAACGGGTGGGGGAGGAGGAGGAGGACCTGGAGGGAAATCGTTCCCCAAATGTGCGAGAAGAGCTTGGGTGGGGTGTCATAGGCTTGTTTGTTTTGTGCTTCTTGGGAAAAGATTGGGAGGAGGAGGGTAGATGCTCTTTGTATCCGTCCCTGGGATGGTGGTTTGTTTGGGTTTTTTTCGGCAGAATAGCGTGTTTGACCCCAGGAGCGGTTGGGGGGAAGCGGCAGGGAACGCCACTGAAGTGTTTTGCTCTGGTTCAGGGTTCAAACAAAACAAGAGACAAGTGGTTTTAGGTGCAGAATGCCCATTCGAAATACACCGAGACGAGTTCTTTAACCTCAGTTTTGTGTGATGGGGTTTTTATTTTAGTTGTATGAGCGTCTCTAGGTATGTTTGCAAAGCACTTCTTCAGAAAGCTTTTTTTTTTTCCTTTGCGATAGATCTGAAAAAGCCTTGGTCGGTGTGCTATTTTTCCCAGTCCTTTCGTGTTACAGACAAAAAAATGTTGGTTTAGTTTGTTTTTGGGGGATGGGGAGGGAAGAAGGAAGAGGAAGACCTTAAGCATGTTTGCTGTTTGTCTGTGGAGTCGGGTGTATCTCAGTTTGTTCTGCTCAGGTAACATTGCGACTACAGAGAAGTGTCTGTCAAGTACGAAATGTATACGAACAAACGCTGGAAAGGTTATAACTTTGTAGGGAGGAAAGCGTTAAACTGATGGCCAGGGCACACGTTTGAGAACACTGGGAGCAGATCTGATAGACGCCAGTTACATGTCCCTGCTTCAAACTAATGGGGATGGAGAAAAAAAGAGACTGGTAGGGGGAAAAAGAAAAGCGCCTACAATTTGCATGAATGATACTATGTAAAATGTATCCGGGAGAGGAATTGTGAGCTACAGACGATTTGTGGGGCCGGCAAAACCCTGGTGGCAGCTAGCGTCCCGTGATATGACTAGCTCATTTCTGCAGGGCTCATCAGGTACAGACTCTGCTTCCTTCCTGGGATGGTGCAGCTGGCATTTGATTTCCTCCATGGATAAGAGAGGAGGAGTCCTGTTCAGGTTTTTTGCCTTTTTTTTTTTTTTCCCCGAGATGATTGCATTTTCTTTGGCCTTGCTGTACCCAGCCTCATTAGTAGGAACTGCATCTATATTTATTTACCATTATACCATGTCCCTGGGGATGTCGGGTGTAGTTTGGAGTAGGTATATATGGATTTATCACTCTTAACATTTTTTTTTTACATCCCATCGTGCCAGGACCAAATCTGTCAACAACAGAGAACAAACTTAATTTATTTCTGTGTTTTGCATCTCCTTTTTTGCCATTTCTCTTCCAAATTGCAAAGAAAGCATCTCATAGATGCAGATGAGGGAGAAGGGGAGAAGCGAGAAAGGGATGGAATATGTTATCTGTGCAGGGGATGAATTTGTTATCTGCATGTTCTGGGAGCACCAGCCTCTGCGAAAGAGCAGAGTTTGATACTGCATCTGAAAAAAGGTTTAGGAACGCTCTTTTTCCTTAAGTGAAGATTCTTCTTGAGCCCTACAAGAGTCACAACTTTTTTTGTATGGTTGACAGAATTGTTTGACGAGCCTGGGCATGAGGCTGGGAACAAGGAACTCGTGTTTTACTCAGCGATGTCTGATGTCTGCTCTTCCACCTATCGTTCCTTTAGCACCAGTGCAAGCACCAGAACAGCCATCAGCGTTTTTACTCCTGTGTCATCCCAAGTGTTCAGAGCAGGTCTAGACGACATTGTGGTATGCAGTCTGCCAGCTGTGTTGCAGGAATGCTACCATAGGTGAAACTGCAGCATTTTTAAAGAGTGGTAAGGATATCTTGAAGAAAATCCTGTATGGCTGAGGCCTGATTGTCTCTAACTGCTTGACTTAAACAATTCGTTTCTCTTTGTTGACCTTTCTAGAAAACATGCATCTCTAGCACTGTGATTCTGAAAATTCCACAGAACTAGTAACTCGTGTCAGCTGCAGAAAGCTTACTTCGAAGGCAGTTTCTGTGTAGGTCTTACTAGTCTCTTTCAATAGGATATCAAAAGTTCATGGCTGTCATGTTTGAAAAGAAAATGATTATTAAATGTTTACTTTATAGTGATAATCTGTAAGGTCATCGAAGTATTTGTTATGCTTTTTTGTCAGTATCTGGACCTGGGAAAACAGTGGGGTTTTAACATTCTCTTTTAAAACTAGCTTTATTTTTAATGAAATATGTTTTAATAAGCGTGAATTTTTAAAATGGTATTTTGGGGACTGCTCATTTTTTGTGGTGTGTTTGTGAGGCAGCGGTGAAATTTGGGTCTGTAGGGTGTGATGTTTGGGTGGGGAACTAGAAGGATTCACAAAACTGAAAGATCAGAAAGGAAGAACACTGTACTATCCCTTTCATAAGTGGATTGTTGAAGATATTTGGTTTTATGTGTTAAAAATGAAGTAATTTTGTGCGACATGACACATTTTAATCTGAAGAAAGCAACTTGTGCTTTACGGCGATTTCTGTGCAGAGCTTTTAGAGACACTTCAGAATTACACATTACAATGTTGGGATCTGTGACAAATGTTTTTTGTCTTCTGTAAAGTTTAGGATTTGAAAAGAAACACTTGGAGAGATGCTGTCAGCTTAAGAATCTTACTGTAAAAAACCTCATGCCTTTGTTTCTCTTATTGATAAGTTTATGCAGTTTTGACACTTCTGATGTCATTGAAGTTGATTGCGCTTGATAGTGATTTGAATGGAGCGGGCATTGGATTCTGACTGCACGTCCTTGTGGGATTGGACTTTAATTATACCTGTTCTGATAATATTGTCTTGTGGGTTAGCAATGAAGTGAGACCAGTGTCATGATCATAGTGGGATTTTTAGGAGGTAAAGAAGAGAATTTGGGTGTTTTTTGAGTCTATCTCATATTCCTATAGCTGACTTTGTACTTAGGATTAGTTATACACTGTATTTTAGCATTTTAATATTCTTGTATTGACGAAGCTTCCTTCTGACAGGTATAAAATTAGGGTGGCTGGGTAGCAAAATATACTGAGAGTACATATTTGAACGCTCAGTCTTGCAAACAGATTGCATGTTAGGTATGAATGCAATTTCCAGTGTTAATGCTAAAGATAAGTGTTTTGACAAATGCTTTTAATTTGGGAAATGATACAAACAGAATAACAGGATATGAAAAGAAAGCATTATTTTTCATTTTGCAGGTGGCAAATCAAGGTGTAGGGGGATTAACTTGCCCAGGTTCCTGCGTGGAGTCTGTGGCAGAACTAGTAATCAGCTTGTGATCTCAAGGGTTTGTCAGGGCTTTAATCAGGGTTTTTCTTCCTCCTCTTGTTAATTGTCTGATTTCCACATTTTGAAAATAATATCTAGAGATTATTTTTCTTTCCTCCAGTTTCAAACCTTATAGCTGGAAGTTTTTTTTTTTAATTTTCATTTGAGCCTTGAAAACACAGGGTTGGTCTGAGCAGCACCTCCCTGACATATGATACTATCTTGAAACAGCCTCTGACAAGTGAACCCTCTCATTGAAATCATGTGAGGAATTTTATTACTCAACTCTGAAGATCTTCTGGGGGAAAGGAGGTTGCAAACTATTAACTACGTGGTCTTCGTTGCAAGTCGGCACATAAAATGTTCTTATCTATTGAGACAGTCATGTGGTCCACAGCAAGAAATAGAGAATTGGCTTTGTAGTCCCTGGCCAGCTGAAAATTTCATATTGTAACTGTGAGAAACACATTTATTTTTTTATTGTGCCTGCTGAAAAGAGACATATTTGCTCGAAATCTAGTCTTTTCTTTAAACTTGATGTTGTTTCATTTCCTTACCCTCTCCTCCCATTCAACTGGGCGCTTACGGAGGGGTTAGCCTATGACCATAAAAGCATGTGGAGAACCTTGTGTGACAGATAACCTTAAAAAGTATATTTTGTTGGGAATGCTGCTTTTCTTTGCTGTTGCTGTTTACCAAAAGCTTGTTGTTCATGCAGGCTTCCTGCACGATACTCTGCTGAGCAAAGTACTCGTTTCACAGTTATGAAACTGCTGCTATCGCAATTACTGCATTGTCAAGCCCTAACCTAATCACAAGTGATCGATTCATGACCAGAACTTGTGCGGTGGGCAGGTGGAGCAGAAATCTGAAGTTTCACATTTCATTCATTATCACTGAGCCACTGTCCTTCTCCCTTACTGTTCCCTGGTAAAATAATACTTTGTACTTTTGCTCGTAAATCTTTTTTAAGTGCTGCACAGAGTCTTTTACAGACAGGGAAACTGAGGCATAAAGGCCAAGTGACTTGCTTAAGGTCACTTACTGAGTTAGTGGCAATTGAACATGTCTGTCTCTATTTTCTCCATCTATTCCACTTTTTACATCTGTGATATGTTAATATATATTAACCATATAAGGAATTTATTGGCTGGTGTTCTAATGTGCTCAATAAGAATACCTAAGTCAATGAGATTCTATTTTTTTTTACAGTGATGGGAGGATTTCCCATGTTCCATTGACTTTTGTGGTTTGACACTTGTCATCCTTATTTATTCAGTTGATTTTGATGCTTTCAAATCCATTAGATTTCTCCCTCCCTCTCCCTCATTGGACCAAAAGCTCTGTGGAGTAAACTTTCTCACAAGACTGTAAGAGGTGCCTGTTTTTCTTACATGGTTTTTCTTCTGCTTTGTTTAATTAGGAGTTTTTCAGGGTTGGACTTCAGATCTATCTTGGGAATGCACATCCATGTTTGTTACTTGATTCAGCACCACGTTAATGTAGGCACCAAAAGGCTGAACAATTGCTGTTTTGATGTGCTTTTTTTAAGAATTAAAACAATAATCTAGAACTGGTGATTGTAGCTGTCCCTGTGCAGATTTCCCTTTACCAGTTCTTAATCAAAGCTACATGCAGAGTCTAAAGCTACAGACTGTTCTTAAAACTGGGAACTGCTGTAGTGCAGAGCTTCTGACAAAGTGTATTCTGCTTTATCTTTCCTGTGCAGCCAACCAGAAGCTGTGGAAGGTCAGTTAACTCTTTCTCCGTCAGAATTGTTCTATGAGTGTTTACCTCATGATTTCACATTGGCGTCAGTGCAGTTTCTAGCCTGAAACTTGTTACTTAGGGTTGACTCTTCATTGAGTTGTATGTATGTGTACACTAAAAATTATTTCTGTAGTATGGCTTGACAAAGACCGAATGTTATGTTTGTGTCTGTGGTGTGTTGGTGGGAACTTCTTCCAGTCACTGTTTGCCTGATGAATGAAGTGTTCTTTCCAGACCTCAGTGAAGAGCTTCTTGCAGCCCAAGGAAACAAATCTCATTACCTGCTTCATGCATGGAGATGGCATTCTTTTGTTCTTCATACATACAGATGTCTGTTTAGCCTGTATTAAATTTATGTGAACCCCATTCACTGTTGTGGTGGTAGATGAGGCATTAACACTAGGCTAAGGAAGTAATTTATGAGCCAAGCATACAAAATATATTCACTATCTACCCCCGTCTGAAACTCACTTGCTCTGGATTCTGGTTTTGGTTTTCTTCCCACTTTTGAACTTGATATTTAAGAAGCCTTATTTTTTTTCACATTCCTTTAAAACAAAAATTAGTGAATTTCTAAGCTCATCAGTAAAACAACTCCTACCACTGAAACAATGCTGTAGGGTGCTCTTTCACGGAACCTTGCGAACAGCCAGTTTTATTCTTCTGATAAGCTTGGGCCCTATCAATTGGGAAGTGTAGCATATAGTCATTTCCTGCATTTTTAGCTGCCTGTTTCTTGCAAGCTCTGAAGCAAGCACTGAATCTGCTTTTTGTTCTTCCAGTAGAACTGTAATACTAATGGAAGCAGAAAGCATTTAGTTAGTTCATAAAATACAAGCGCCGTTTCTACTTGGATATTTATTCTGACCTTTATTTTGGACAGTTTCTCTTGCCATGATCAGATTCTCTGATTACAATGTCAGCTTTCACTAGAAATCTCTTTGTGATTTAACTGGCAGGCTTTGGAGTTTGAGCAACTGGGTGTGCAGAAGCTCTGACATGTAAGTCATACTTAAATGTTGAAAGTTCTTCCTGGCAATGAGATGGCACTGGGCTCTCATTTCCAGGCTCTGCCATAGGTCTTATTTGATGACCTAGGGCAAACTTCTTGACTTGCCAGTGTTCCAGTGTGCAATATGAAAATAATCCTTTCAGGGCTATTGAGATGCTTTCATATTTGTGAAGTATTTGAAGATTCTTGACAGGATGGTAGTGCATGCTACCACTTTACGTAGTATAAACATAAATGCCATAAGTGTATTTACACAGAATAAGAACCAGCTATTTAAGCTAATACAGATTTTTCATGCTGCAGATAGGAGAGGTAAGTGGCTGATCTGTGTTGTGCGTGGTTTCCAGACGTCGTAGTTGGTCATTCACTATCTGTATTTCATGGAGGCTCCATCTGTGTGACGGAGCAGTAGTGCTTGGTGATAAGTACAGCAGTCTGGAAAAGGGGGAACTTTCTGAACTTGAAACTTATTCCTCCCACTCTGATTTTGTGGTCTGTAGAAGCAGAATGATGTTAACATATTGGAGATTCATAAAATTTAAGGTGACAACAGACAATTAAATTGCCTTCTCTGATCTCTTTTGTATGCTTTGCATCACAAGCCTTTAAATTTTAATCATTTAGTCTGAAATTGAGACCAGTAACTGATGTTTGGCTAAAAACAGTTTGAAAGCTTTCCAAAGCCTTGAGTGTCCATCGTTGGTAATTTCATACTCATCACTTCTCTTGGTAGTTTGTGCCATCTCACTGTTGAAAATAAGTGGCAGATTTCTAATTTGAATTTGTCTTAAATTCTGCTGCTGGTTCTTGTTACGGCTTTCCTGACAAGATTAGCGCCCTTTAGTATCCAGTACTTTCTTGCCATGGAGGTACTTACACTCTGTAATCAAGTTACTCGATTGATAAGGAAAGCAAGTTGAGCTTTTAAGTCTCACTCTGAGGCATTTTCTCCAGCACTCAGATCATCCGGTGATTCTTCATGGGCTCAGTTTATTTTTAACATTGTGGGAACCAAAAATGGTGAATGTTCCAGCCTGTATCTGATCCTTACTGAGCACTGAGATGCAAAGGCCCTTTCTGCTAGGTTCACAGCAGCCCTTTTGGATAAGGAAATCCTGCTTGTGAGCCTCACTGCTCTGACACTGAGGTTCTTTCTAGTAAAGCCTGCCATTTAGTTACAGTCTGCATTTCTCAGATTATAAATTTGCCTTTGTATTGAGATGTGTTTTGCTTTCCTGAGAGGAGTTAATTTCGGTATTCAGATTTCATTCTTTTGCAGTCCTTTCCCCTTAAGAATGTACCCTTCCTGTAGCCCTAGTGTCAGTCACAGATTTTTATCTGCAGTGATAAAAATGTTGAACTGCATCAGACCTTAAATTTAGTGACAAAAAAAATTAGCATGATGCAATCCCAGGAAGTAGATTAAGAACTGGCTAACTGACAGCTCTCAGAAAGTACCAGTCGATATGGAGCAGCCGATGTGGATTTTCACTAGAACCAAAGTATGCTCTGTGCACCTATTTTCTTAGCAGCATTTGTCATCTCAAAGAACAAAGTCCTTTATCAAGGCATTTGTCACCAAAACATGCTGACTGGTACTACCGATGTCCCTGTTCTCCAATTCTCTACCGGGTAAATACATGTACTTTTTGTTGTTGTTGTTGTTGTTGTTGGTTTGCCTGAATTGATAGCAAGCAGACTCTCCAGATTTGCTCCATCCTCTCTTTGAGCGTTAACATAATATGAACATCCACCTGGTCTGGGGTTATGCCCTCATCAAAAAAACCTCCAAAACAACAAAAACCTGAAAAAGAAACCCCAAACAAAAAACCAACAACCCCCCCTCCACACACAATAGAAGACTGCAAGAGGGTCTCTTTGCTGCATGGTTTTTTAGGCTATTTTAAAATGTTTCCCTGCTAATGGATTTGCCAAAAATTGGCTTTTATTATGGGTGAATTAGAAGGTATTTTATGTGACAAAAGCTTTGTTCCCCACTACCAGAAAACTGTTGGCAATAATGTTCATGGTTCTCCCACTAGAAAGTTACTGGGTTTTTAATCATTATATTATTTGATTTTTATATCTTCAATCTTTAGTTAGTAAGAGGAACATCCCAAGGCCTTTTGGTTCCTGAATGTCTACAAACTTGCAATGCTTTTGGGGTGGCCGTGATTCATCTGCTGACAGGTTGCACGGTGTTGTGGAAGGAAAGACCTTACAAGCGTCTGCTTCTGAAGACACTTGTGAATTATCTTTCAGTTCATTTCATGGGCCTTATTGTCATAAATACTGGTGTTGCACCTCTGTCACGCTCAAGCAAATTCTGTTTTATTCATAGCAACACGTCTTCTTGCTTTTTGTTAAAAATACAGCTGCCTTCACTTGCTGGCCGTTCCTTTGAATTTCCCTTTTTCTGTCCCAAACTGATTTACCTTTTAGTCCCTCCATGTTACAGCTGTAATCAGCAGTGTGCAGGAACATCCCTTTCTGTAGGACATGCACTGTTTTTGCTGTTGCTTTTTAGGATACTGGGTAATAACGGATCTTGAAACCAAACCTGATTTAAACATCATTGTCGGTAAGAAGTGAACTGGATTGTAGTTTGGGTTGGTTTGTGTTTTTCTTTAAGATAGATGTTTGAAAAGACTTGCTTCTTGAGAAAGTCCCTGTTTTGAAACCTGCAAATTCCAAGCAGATAAAATGCAAAGAGGTCAGGCAAGTATCTTAAGTATGGGATGTCTGCTTCCTCTCTGGCTATTGAGTTGGAAACCTGCCATAGCGATAGGCTTTGAGGAAATATTTGGAAGGGGGAAGAAAGTGGATTAAGGCTGGGGAAATACTATAAAAGAAGGTGTGTCATCTCTACTAATTGCAGTCTGTGACACTGTGGAGGTCGCTAAGGCAAGTAACAGAGACTCAGAAATGTGTACTGTTTTGTTGGACATAAATATTTCTTATAATGCAAGCCTCAGAGCTCACCCAGCAGCTTTCCTGCCTCCTAGCTAAATCACTATCTGATTTTTTTTTTTTTTTTCTGTTCCTCTGCTGTCTTCTTGCAGGAGTTGTTTATTGACTGAAATTGTTTCCATATGGCTGCGATGTAGAGCTTGATTACATTAAACGTGGCACTTTCCTGTGGCATTGCAGTGCTATGGAAAGATCATCCTTCTTTCTCTCCTTCCAACCTTCCCTTCCTCCATAAAACCTTGTTTTTTGGAATGTGTAACTTGTTTAGATATTGTTGCCCCTACCCCAAGGCTTGTAAGATGGGAAAACTTACCCAGTTCTTTTCTGGTCTTTGTATTTAATTGCTTAGGTAGGTTAAGTTTCTTTATGAATTGCTGATAAAACACTTTAAGATTAAGGTGACAGAAGTGGATAATTTAAAAGGATTCCTGAAACCAGGACCCCAGTATGTTAAGCACTAAAGAAATATGCAGAGCAGAGATAGTCTCTGCTTCCAAAGAGCTTACTGCCCATCAGGACAGTCCATTCAGATTGTATTCGTTTACGCTGATGGTCAATTCAAATGGTACTCCAAGAAGATGTTAAAATTCCTGTACCTGGACCCTTTAGGATGCTAAAGAACCAAATCCACCACTTCTTTGGAGCCTGGAAGCTATGTCTAGTTTGCAGAAAACCTTTAACAACAAATGGGCACATATGTATCTGATAAGAGTAGAAGCTAGAGGATTGTTGACTAAGTTCCGCTACTAAAGCCAGCAATGAAGTGCCTCCACCCCTTCTTTGCAATTCTGTTCTTTCACAAACTTGAGTTAATGACCTGGATTCAAAATTTTGATTTTGTTTAAAATGTTTTCTATTTAGGTTAAAACACAGAAATAACTTTCTTGAGCTTAAGTCATCTGCTGTAATGCCCACTTTTCTTGTAATGGTCTTAAACAGAACCTTAGGCAGCATGTTTTTACTATCGATATCCAAAATAAAGTCAAACCAGCGGAGTGATGGTAGTCACTCTTGGCTGGGCACATGGAGCTGGAATCTGATAAAGCAGTAAACCAGCTTTTGACAGAAATAGCCTCTTCTGCATGTGCATAGAGAATATTTTCTTCATTTCTGTATATTCTGGTAGTTCAGATCACAGACTATTTAATTCAAAACTGAGAAACCATTTGGGAGCTGTAAATGCAGAAATGCCTGTTTTCCTCACCTAACATAAAGTGGAAAAAAAAAAGAGCAATGAAGAAAGACTCACTAATACTGAAATCTTTCCATGGAGGACACAGCAAGGTTCAATTCACTTAATAAAGATAATTCATTTGTTTTCACTAAAGCATTTTAAAATGCAAACCATGTTTCTGTAACCCTTTTATGCGTCCAGCACATATGATGTATCATGCAAGATTAATAAAACTGTAATACATAAAAGCTGGCATTTAAAAATTGTTTTATAAACAGTCTGGCTAATAACCTGAGGTGGAAACTGAAGAGTAGGTATGCTGCTCAAGCCTTTGCCCTTCCAGAGTGTGAAGCTCCCTGCAGTCTGTTTTTAATTCAATGTAAAACAAAGGCTTCCAGGGAACAAACTAAGCTTTCCTAACCACAGGGTATCCAGTGACTTGCATGGTGGTGTGGTGCACTCTGAGGTGTTAGATGTCTACGAGGCAGGTTCAAGCTGCGAGTTATTTAAATGTCCCTCATAATTTAGAGGTGTTTGACTAGTGAGCTGGCAGATGAAAGGAAGATGGTGACCACAAAGCCGTCAAGGCCATCTCCTCTGCTTGTCCTTTTCCTTAAAGGACTTGCTGCTGCCCAGCGCTTGGCATAAAAGACTGTAGGCACCTTGTTCCAGTTGGGCTAGTACAGGTCTTAAAATTGTTCTGTGATGAAGCAGCTGCTCTTCAGCCCACACCAAAGCACCTCACTGCAACAGACAGGTGAATTAAGAACCTTTTATTATCCTTTGTGTGTCTACCTTAGATGCCCCTTTATCCAGCATGCTTTCTTTTGTGGATCCCTTAAGAGATAGCTTGTATACATTGTGATGAGAGAACTTTTCAAAAAGACTGTGGATTCTGTGACTTCATCAAGATGCCTATAGATCCTGATCTGTCTTGAAGTTCTCTCTTCTCCGTATTTTGCAAAATGCTTTGGGAAAGAGAGGCTGGGGAAGCCTTCGTTTTCTTCTGTCCCTAAAATGTACTAGCTATGTGGGAGCAGAAATTAAGATGAGCACATTTAGTTTTCAGTGTTGTCATCTTCACAGAAAGGGAGAAGAAATTATAAATTGTGACTTGTCACAGACCTTGTCTTTTCTACTTCTTGCACATCGGAGCTGCATTCTGTGTCTTAACCTGTGGGTGACCAGCTAAAACAACAGCAAAACTTCACCTCTCCAAAGCTGCCTCCACGGAGCTCCTTTACAGTAATGAAGTTTAGTTAGTTTGCTAGTTACTTTTCAGTGATTGCCAGAACTGTTGAAACAGAATAAGTTGATGTAGACTCTCTTGTGTATTTTATGCAAGCTTATGTATTTGAATATGGAACAGAAGTAGCACTGAGTATCTGCCATTTGCATTACATTTCAATGCCTTTAAGGGGTGAGTCTTTAAAACATTATTTAGTGAAACTAACACTGGAGGCAGTGGGAGTGCTTTCTGTTGGCTTTTCAAGAGCTGAACTGGAACTCTGTTATTAAGAGAAGATTGTTGAGTTCTAGGTCCTTTCATACTTAGGAGTAATTAATTCTCCATTGTTTTTGCTTTTGATAGACTTTTACTGTCAACCTTCCAAAGGAGACGTTGGCCCTTCCTCCAATTATTTGGTGAAACAATTTACAACGTGCAGCTTTCTCTCCACCCATCATGGTAGAAATCCGCTTCTAGTGTCCTCCTGGGTGCAGCTTCCCAATTCTGCTTTATGTTCTCTATCTTACAGATAACAACTTGCACAGTGTTGGGATAGAAATACTTTTATTCTCCTTGCCCACTCTGGGAAAAGTGCACAGCACTGGCCTTCTAGTGAACTGCATGTGTTAAATGTTCTGCAAATAACTGAAAGATCATCCTCTTTATTCAGTTTTTATCTAATGAGTATTACTTCTGGGAAAAGACTGTAGGCTTGGGGCCATACTGCCATTGCAGTATTATCAGTACACTTCGGGTGCAAATATTATTATTTTTTTTTTTTTTTAATAGTAAAGGGAGGGGTTATGACTTTGGAGGTATAATTGTGTAGAAACATTACTTGGGCAGACCTCCTAAACTCTTCTATGTTAATTTGGATGTCCTGGTTATGAGCTCTGTGCACTTACAGCCACAAAAGAGAGTCTTGGACCGTGACTGATGTTTGCAGAAACCAGAGAAATTGCCAATAGTGTGTCTGCTTGCTGCTGCATCTTGAATGTCTCTTGCTTGCTTTCCCAGCTCCTAGTGACAGTCTTTCTTTCATACTTGTTCTGTGCCATTGGCAATCATAGTTCCCAATTACAAGCTTAGCTTAAATCCCATTTTAACTAACTGTTCATCTCTAGCCTGAATCAGCCACTGTAGCAAAGTGGAGTTTTCTCAAGTTTCTCAAGCCACCATGCCAAGAAGTATGGACATCCCCACCTTGCAGCTATGAGACAGCTGGCCTTTGTAGAAAGATGTGTCTTAGCAGTCCAATGACTACTCGAGCGCCATCCTAAATCCAGGTGGATCATCATGTGCCTACACATTTATTTTTAGAGCAAGTTGCACAGGAAAAAATGTGTATGCAAGGGCTTAGACTTGACAAGCTTGAAAAATGCTATCCAACCTCCACAATTCTGGGGTATGTGCAAATGGGGAAATTAAACTGAATAGTTTTCATATAGCTACATCTTTATGCTTTTCATCCTGTCCCCCATTCTTTCTCTCCGTATTTTTGAAAGGTGGATCTTTTAAAGCCTTTTATTACAGTTCTGAATCATAGAATCATAGAATGGTAGGGATTGGAAGGGACCTTTAGAGATCATCTAATCCAACCACCCTGCAGAAGCAGGTTCACCTAGATCAGGTCTCATAGGAACATGTCCAGGTGAGTCTTTAAGACCTCCAAGGAAGGAGCCTCCACAAACCCTCTGGGCAGCCTGTGCCAGGGCTCCCTCACCCTCACAGTGAAATAGTTTTTCCTTATATTTAAGTGGAACTTTCTGTGTTCCAGTTTCATCCCATTATCCCTTGTCCTGTTGCTAGCTACGATAGAAAAAAGGGATGTCCCAACCTCCTGACACCCACCCTTTAGATATTTATAAATGTTACTAAGATCTCCCCTCAATCTCCTCTTCTCCAGACTAACAGCCCCAGTTCCCACAGCCTTTCCTCATATGAAAGATGTTCCATTCCCCTGATCATCTTGGTGGCCCTGCGCTGGACTCAGAGACTTAAAGATGTACTACTGTCTGGATTTAGCATTGGCTGGCACAAGGGAGGGTCAGAAGCCAGTTGTTTAATTGGCATTTTACAGAGCAGACTTTGAAACTGTGGATTCAGTGAGGTTCTTGGTCTGCTGCTCTTTTTTCTGCAGAGAAGCGATGGCGTACACACACAGTACTTCTAAAAATAAGGGTGTATGTTTTGAAAGTATTAAAACTAGGCTCTGATGTGCAGTAATGGCAGAGCTATGCTAATTTGTACCTCCGAATACAGGCAGCTATAAAATAAGATCACAGAATTGTGGAGTCGTTGAGGTTGGAGAAGACAAAAATTTTTTAATTGAGTTTTTTTTTTTTTCCCCTCCAGGAGGGTGAGAAACCCTGTGTTAAAGCTATTAAGCTGCCACATGACCTAATAAAATACCAGCATGGCTGTCACTGGTCAGAGCTTTGCACCTCAAATAAGGTTTCTGGTAACAGCCCAATGGCATCAGTTGCCTTTCAGCATTGAACGAAGCTGAGAACTAAATGTAGAGTATGTGTCATAGAATCACAGAGATTCAAAAAGACCTTTCAGGACTGCAGTTCAACTGGTCCCACAGCCCTGCCATGGCCACTGTTAAACCATGTTGCTCAGCCCCACAGCTGCACAGCTTTGGGGATTCCACAGCAGCTCTGGGCAGCCTGGGCCAGGGCTTGGCAACTGTTTCAGGGAAGAAATTTTTCCTAATATGTCCTTAAGAGTTGCATGTGATAAATGAATGTCTGTAGTGGTCAGATTAGAAGTTTGCCTTATCTTTGGTGCTAGACTAGGTAACCAGCAGTTCTGGATGCAGAGGAAAGCCAAGAGGAATTGGGCTACAACTTGCTATCTGCCCAGCATATACTTGCAAATATCCTCTGTGTGCTTCAGGCATCTGGTGTCTCTTTTGTATTCCTCTTCTTCCACTAAAAGAGAGGGCTAGGTGTGTGAAATCCTTAATGGCCCATTTGTCTAGACGAATTTCCACCTGCTTAATGTCACATACCTGGAGGCTGGGTAGCCTTTGTGAAGTGAGGTGGTTTTTTTTTTCAGTTCAGTTCCTAGGGAGCAGATGTCCTTAATTTATAAATTCAGTCACCTTTTTGTTTTGTTTGTTTTATTACCTTTCCCCCTTCACTGTTCAGTCCCGTCCTTTGCCACTTAAGGCATGAGAAAGTAGTCTTTTAAATTCTGTGTGCTGGGTAGTAAACGATTCTGCCTTCCCCCTCAAAGTTACCATTCTCACTGATCTGTTGACAGGGCTGCTTGTTTAATAACTCAACCATTTGGTTCAGGTGAAATTGGTTGGGATAACATGAACCTGTATATGACTTCATGCTTGATCTAGCCTAAATGGTTTTGCTAAAAATGATTTGGGGAGCACTCACAAACAGTTCTGTGCCAGCAGGACTCTGCAAGGGCTGCAGGAGAGGCAGGACACCCGCAGATTAGCTTTCTACTGACATACCTGCATCCAGAAAAATACATCTGTCTGTGTCCAGAGTAGTATGAACATTGCAGAGCAAGGGCATCGAGTGATTTCTCTCCATTTTGGGTCATCTACAAACATCTATAGGACTGTCAAGTTACTGTTTAACTCCAGCTCTGTGTACTCTTCATGCATAAGGACTAAGTCTGCTGTCATTTAGAAAATGAAGGGGCTTTTTCAAACTTGTCAGTACCTTTTGGTGTGGTATGATTCCTATTTGGCTGTCATTTCTCTAACTTGTAAAGCTGTCTCCAGTGTATACAGTTTTATATCCCATTAGCTAACTCTTTCTCATGCTCATCATATTGCATTGCAATCATCTGTCCCGTTTTCTGCCCCCTAATACTGTTGGGTCACTCTCTTTTAGTACTATGTTTTCTAAAAAACTTCTTCCTGTAATATACCACTGTGTGAGATTTATTTTCTTGGCTACGTGATCTTTATAAGTCTTGAACAAGGAAAATTTAAACTTTCTTTTTTTCTAGACATATATTTGATAGCCTCAGCTTTTTGGAGCCTGAGTATTTCCCAGTTTACCTAAAACATTACTTTGTTTTCTAGGATAAGTGTGAACATAGCAAATCCTGTGCAACAGAGCAAATTCTTTAAACGAGTGGAGAAAAGAGCTGGAAACAGTAGTACAAATGAAGTTCCTGTGAGTTGCATCATTGAAAGTACGAGGGTTAATATTTTTCTCCAGATGTTAATCTGTTTCCTGCTTTTATTTTAATGTATGCATATAAAAAGATTTTGGTTTCTTTGTCCCTTTGCACTTGATCTAGAAACTGTAATCTATTTCTGGTCCATAGTACAGAAGTATTTTTTTAGTATTTTCAGTTTAACAGTTTTTCTATAGAGGAAGAAAAGAACAGAGACATCCTTCCAGTGAAATTGGAGAGGAATGCAATATTCCTTGCAAGAAGTTGGTAGCAGTTCTAACAGGAATGTATTGGAAATGGCTTTTCTTAACTTGAAGTGAGTAGCATGCTTAAATTTCATTGCTGCTGCTGCTTTGTATCCAAAGATTTCTGTTTTACAGCTGTTATTAAAAATTTATGGGACAACTTGAGATCAAAGCAAATATATATTCTCTTTATTATGTAAACTTGATTTTTGTGCAACGTATGCATTGCATCCATACACTTTATGCAGGAATTCTTGGTCTAGCAAAGGCCAACAGCCTGTACCTTGCTCAGTTAAACCTGAGATGTGGAAAAGCAGGGTTATATCCCAGGTATTAATGATAGTTTGTTTCTTTGGCCTCCTATCTTCCAAGTAATTTACGAAAAGGAGCATCTCTTGAGGTGCTGTACTTAACGTTTCCTACTTGAAATCTTCTGTACTGTGCTTCATATTGAGGGTTGGTCACTTTTATTTTTGGTGTGTTCCATATAACCTAGGTTTCCCACTGCTATGCTGAGGGACTACCTTGGACTACCTTTTGCTTCTTAAGACCTAGACCTGAACGCTTTTATATAGATACTTAACCTCTTGTGATGGATCACAGTCTGAGAATTAGGGCTTTAGACTACAAGCAGTCTCCACGAAAGGGATGGCCTTCCTTCTGTGTGTTTCTTTGTCACTGAGAAGAAGACAGCCTTTGCTCCAGATAACAGGCTCCAGATAAATGCCTTCTGTTTATTCATTTCTTTTTTGAATATCTCCTTCTTGTCCTGCATTTCTGTTTTGCTCCACATGAAAGCAAACTGTCAATATTGGCATTCTTCGTGAACTTCTTAGGGTGTTTTTTTATTGTCTCAGCATTGATAATCTGTTATCTGGCAATCTCAATTTTTACTAAAACCTGTGATCTCACTTTTGCAGTGAAAAGCTTGCAGTCATGAACCCTGATGGTTCCTGTTGGAGAAGACAACTGGAAAGCCTGTAATTGCATGTTTTCTGAAGGGCTGTGGTTGCTGGTGTTCAGGCGTCTCTCCAGAGTTCATCTATGTCAGTTCTTCCTTGCTGAGTATTCCACTTCTGCTCTGTCTTGCCTCCAGCTAGGGGGTGGGTTTTGAGCTCTTAACCGAGCTGTTGCTTTTGCCCTCCATGGGATTTGTGTATGCAGTCCTGGATATAACTTTGCTCTTGGTCTGCTGTCCCTTTAAAGCACTGATAAAAATACTGGTAAAATGGGGAAGGGGGAGAGAAGGCAAAAATCTGAAAAGCTGCTGGATCTTAAAGATTAATCAGCCTGGTTTAAATAGGAAGCAAAGCTACAAGCATTCTTCTCTACACAGCATGTTTTCTTCCATTCTGCTCTCTGAGTTGTTTCTCCAGGGGAAGATTTCAAGCTCCATAACACTGTGTTCTTATATTAGTGTCAGGACACAGGCTAAGATTATTTGTGTGAATATGTAAAACAGTTACATTACCTGGGGTTACTTTCATGGTTTCTCACTTGGAGGAATTATGGCTTCACACTGCACGATTGCTTATCTATTACTCTGTTTATATGTATCTGTATTTACAAACTCGTACCAGGGAGCTCTTGTGTATGAGCTCCCCTCCTAAGCAAAGAAAAGTCAGTGTAAATGACAGGGATTTCCTAGCCTGTGTAGATAATAAAACCGACCCTATTTATAAATACTATGAAGAATATACAGCAGTATGCTCACAAGAGGGGTACAGTCAGACTGAGGATTGCTATAATTGTTTTAGCTTGTTAGTGGTTTGGTTTTTTTTCAGTGGAAGAGTTATGTACCCTTATGCCTGTAAATGGCTTCCTCCACCCTTATAACACATGTAGAATTATTTCCCTACAGCAAAACTGAAAGAAGTGAGGGGAGCAACCTGAAAAATGGAGGTACTTCCTAAAACAGATCAACCCTTGGCACTGCCTTTGTAGACATGTTTTCTCCTGGCAGTTGCTCATCCTCTCCTCTTTCCTCTCTACTGGGGTTTTCACCTTCTTTGCTATGCAGGTTTGACTGCTTATTTAAGAAGGCTCAAAGAAGGGATGTAAAACTATGATGAGGGCCAGGGGACAAGGGAAATGAGTAGAAATGATAATTTATTCTTTTACATTTTCTCCTCTTTTCCAGATTGATTACCAGTTGTGCTTACGAAGCACCATTTACAACACAGATCAAAACCTGAGGAGGTCTTGCTTAAATCTGTATCAAACAGCAAGTTTCCTTATTGATGTTAGTGACTTGCTGACTCTTGGTGGTCTATAAAGTATTAGAAAGGGGGACTTGAAATAATTGCAGGAAATTTAAATGTTCTGAACTCTACTTACGGGCATGTTCCCCAGTGCTTGCTGCCCTTATCTGAGAGGTTTAAGCTGAAGTGATCCAGGTTTTTTATCAATATTTTTGATGTGGAGAAGGTTTTATCAAAAAGGTTAGTGGTTTTATGATTCTGCTACTTATGTGTATCTAAATTTTAATGGGATATAGGGTGGCCCATGGAATTGTTTCCAAAAAAATGTACTACTTTAACCTTAAGAGATATGATGATCTTAGCTATAGGCAAAATGAAGCAGCTGCAAATGGTGTGCAGGTTTCACTGCACATCCAGCAGACCTCTGCATGTATCCTACTGCATTGAACTGTCTGTGAGGTTGGTGTGGTTTGCCACCACCTAGGGTTGTAATGAGAATTTATAGTTTTCATTATGTTCTGGTGATGGAAATAAATATATATAAATAAATAGCTACACATATATGTGTTTATATGTGGCTTCCAACTGAAAATGTGTTTTCTGTTACTCAGTAACATTTGATACAAGGTCAGAGTTTTCATTTATGGAGATACTAGCAGCTTTTTCTTCTCTCATCAAAAGCAGAGAGATGGGTAAGAGGGCAGGTGTGAGTCACGGAGATATTGATCTGAGGAGATGCAAGCTAAACAGGCATGCTAGAAACTATACTGGAGGGGACTAGACATGGTATTTGGTAGTTGTAGGTGGCATTGCCCAGGGTAATAATGCTGCAGCGGCCTGGGACTGCAAAGTGAAACAGCAGAAGTGGTAAGCGATGAGTGAAGAGGTTGTATGGTGGTTAGGAGTTTACTAGGAGGCATTTTGCTCCTCAGAGAGAGGCTTAAGTTCTGATCCAGCAAAGAGTGGTTATTGGATCTCCTGGCAAGCAAAAGAAAAGAGGGAAAATAAGAAATTCTGTTTTTAAGCACCCACTGTCCTGCAGTTTCCCTGGTCATGGTTTTTTTGGGGGACACTTTTTTTTTTTTTCTGAACAGCGGACTCTCAGATCCAAGCAGTTAAGAGTAAAATAAAAATGTTGCTCTTACTTGAAACATTTTGGAAAGGAGACTTAAAGGCAACAATAAATGCTCTGGTATAAGGCAGACTAAACCGTACTTAAAACAAGTCTATATCCATCACTATGATATACTGAAATCCCAATCTGCTGATTTGATGTCAGAATGATGAATTATGACCTTTTTATTATTTATTTTAAGGTTTAGTTGCAGACTTTATAGAAACGTAAAGCATATCTGAGTCAGATTGTAAGGTTTATTGAATAGCTGCGAGAAGCTTTTAGATTTGGAGCACAAGTGGAGGGGATTTTTTCATATATTTCCATACACACAGATGCATTTGTATGTGCAATTTATAATTCATGTTTATAATTCAGTTCATGTATGTAACTGACAATGGGTAACATTACAACCAGGTATAAATCACAGGTAGTTAGTTACATGTGGTGGTCAGAAGGTAATTCATGGGTGTCGCCTTGCTGTGATTAGTAAAGTTCCTGCATGTGGAGAGATGTTTAAATTGGTAGGGAACCAATTGAGGATCAAACAGCATAAGGCACTTGTAGTGATGCTCAGGTAGTGCAGATTTACTTAAATTGCTCTGAGGTCTGGTTTAATCCTTCCAATTTGTGTAGACAAGGCCATAGGAGAACATGCCTGAAAATACCATGCATGGGCATGGCTTTGCATAGCAAACACTGGGCTCTGCTGCAGTACTCCTAAACTGCTCGGGTGGTGGTCTACTGGTGGGATGGCTTTATTCAAACCCCATTGACTGTGTCCCAGCAGACATGACTTTTGCAACACAACATTTAGTTTAGTTTGGTTTAGTGATGAGCTGGGCAGTGTTAGGTTAGCGGTTGGACTTGATAAAGGTCTTTTCCAGCTGTAATGGTTCTATGATTCTACGAACACTGCAATGTTTATCTCTGTAAGGTCTGCCGCTTTAGGTATAAATGGGTATGGATGGAAGGTCCTTTGTTTTAAAATAAAACTGAAACAGCTGTTTGGCCAAACAACTCAGATTGTTCATCTACTTTCTGGTTGCCACTATGGTTGCTTTAGCAGTCAAAGGGTTCATTGGCTTGTGCTTGTGTTGATAGCCTGTCTTGATAATGCGAATAGATCTGATATGAAATATCATCAATTGTCCTAGTCCTCACATGAACTAAAACCTTCTCTACTTCTTGACAGTGAGTAAATATTTCCCTAAAAGTTTTGACAATGCTTTTGCTGCTCCTTAGCATGGGAGTGACAAACTTTGCGTGCTCAAAGCACAGTTTAATAGTTTATAAACAACTTATTATGCCTGATTCAGCATTCCCTTTCTATCCTATGTGATACAAAACTGATATCCCCAGCCAGCCTCTTAAAGTTTGCATTTTTAGAAGGTGGAAGAAAAGATAGTTTCTTTTTAATTTGTGTGTTTCTTCCTAAAGAATGAGTGCAATTGTTTGCTTGAATTTCACATTTTTAGCAGTTTGCTCTATTTGTACCATATAAATGTGATTGTTCATCCCATGCTTTTTTTTTTCCCCATCAAGCCTAGAAAGCTGACCAAAGAAAAGTTTGGGATTACCTAGTGGTACAGAGCTGTTTTGTTGGATGAGGCAGACAGTGTCTTTAAGTCTGGCTTTGCTGTGTCTGTACCTGTGCCTCTAGGTGTAAATATTTACAAGCTAAACAAACCTAGTTGAGAGGCTTGAATTCCAGGCAGCACTCCTACATATAAGTGCAGGCAGGACCTTGTACTTGCATATTACTCCTGCTAGTAGAAGTGCAGCCAGTGGCAGTCATAAGTGTCCACCAAGACTAACTTCGGCCTCTTAAAAAGACAGAAGTTTCTCCAGGAAGTAACTCCTATGATATGCAATTAAGCTACTGTTTTGAATCTTCTGTATAGAGCTTGTGTCTCCATTACCTGGAAAATTAGCCTAAAGAAATTGTTTTTTGCTCTCACTAACCCGCTCAGAACAGGCACTGGCTAAACCACACAAATGCCTCTGGTCTTCTTATTGTTTTCTCCCAGAATTTCCCTTGCTCTCCTTCCAGTAGCTGCTGAGGGCAGAAATAGAATTGACTGCCTCTGAGGTAGGTAAAAGATCTGTTACCTATGCCCCAGAAATTATCTTACCCTCAGTAAATACATCACAGAGGTGCTGTATTAACCTAAGGTTTAGCTTCAGAGGCTGGTAAGTTGTACCAGTGTGTCCGTCATCAAAGTTAACACTGCATCATGTAGATCGATTTAAATCAAAGTGGTTTAAATAGCAGGCAGGAAACTTTGGTTTGAATAATTGATCTTTAGTTTTGTTTTGTCCATGTATTTCTGAAGTTCTACTGAGAACTTCAGAGTTTTCTAGCAGGTGGCAAAAGCTATCCTAAGCAATTACATTACTTTCTATAAATTTATTACATACTGAATTAGAAAATGGTTAATGCTCTGCATATTTCCCAGCTGATTGTTATTTACGAATCATGTCAAGCTACATTTGGCTGGAAACTGGAATTTAATTGAAAGTGCAGTTTTACTTGGTGTTAAGACTGTTACAGTTATGTCAAAATACAGGTTTTCTCTTTACATACGTTTATTAAATACAGTGAGTCTTGTCTGGATAAGGCAAATTTCACTTAATTTCTGGTTACCTTGCCCTTCAAAAACACAGAGCTGGCAGATCTCATCAATTTATCTTATTTTTATTCCTCATTTAAAAGTGAGAAACTGTTTTTCCTGCTTTCTGAATTCCCGGCTGATTTCTCAACTTTGAAAGCAGCAGTCATTGAACTGCGCTAAATAAGCAAAGGAAAAAGAAAATGTTTGTTCTTTTGTGCTTGCAGACAAGGATACTGCTTGAAAGATGGGCTGGCACTTAATCAGGCCCTAGTTCCCAGTGCTTACCAAGTGACTTCCACTGGTTCACTGGCTTGATACTCTTTTTTCCATGGAAGATTTTAGCAAAATATGCATATTATTCATTTTTGCTAATTGAAATTATTTTAAATTGGAAAGGCATTTTAAAGGTTTTATTTTTAATCTACATGACTCTGCAGTGATGCAGATGCACCTTTGCTTGTGAGTGTTGCAGCTGTGTTTGTGAAATCAAGGGCATGTCTAACAGCGGACCCAGCCCTGTCAAATACCCCGTATCTGAACAGGGGATCCACAGGGCACTCTTCCTCCCAGCTCTCTTCTATTGCCTGCAGATCTCGTGAACATGCAGCCCAGCACTACGGTGTCTGTTTTGCTCTAGGGCCTCATATCCCAAATTTGGACACTCCTCTATGATCAGCCTTCCAGTGGTACATGTGGCCAGGGACAAGGAAAGGAGGGATGCCATCCGGGAGCTGCAGAGTTGAAGTGTCCCTCGCTAAAGAGAGAGACTCATGCTCAGATTATTGTCCAGCTTTCAGTCTAGTCTGGGGATTTTTCCTTGGTATGAGGAAAGACCCTGAGAGTGTTTATTCATGGCCTGCACGTCTGAGCTCTGAAAAGAAGTGACCACAAGTAACGTGCTTAAGAGTGAGCTCTTCACTCAAGGTAATGTCTATGTGAGGTCCTTCAGCAGGTTAAATGACAGGATTTGGTTTGGCTTTTTTGCTAAGCCTGCCCCTAAGGTTTTTGGATGAGTCTCTGAAAGATAGTTGGAAAGGAACTGCTTAAGTTGCTTCTGTGGAAGAATATACGTTCATGGCAGGATGCTTGATGTGTAATAAGGTGCTCTAACAGCTATTTTGAGCTTGTTTATCTTTTTAGATAATGCTTGCCCTGGCATCATTCATAGTACTCTTTAACTTTTAAAGGCTTTAAATGCAAGTTAAACATAGGCCATCTACTAAATCCTCCTTTCCAGCCCACATGAGATGTTAAAAGATGGCAGCAATATGTCCTTTTACTGACAAAGCAGTGAGTCTTGATCGGATGGCAGAGCTGCAATCTGCAGACATTTACATTGGAACTAGTACATGGAAAAACAAGAAATGGTTTGAGATCTACTGAAGGCAAGAGAGGAAAGTCCTGTGATTGCTAGAGCAGGAGCTCAGATTGAAAAATGAGAGGAAATTTGGGAAACATATCTGGGAGTCAGTTTATGGCAGCTCTTAATTTTCTGAGTATATTGGATAATGAATTTCTAAGATCTTGAGGCAGGAAATGTCTATATGCAGCCATAATAGTTTATTTGGCTCTCCTTTTGGGATATGAACTTTTCCTGTTTCTTAGGTCTGGACTCTTTGCTCTCCTGAAATGAGCTAAGTTTTGCCTGCTTTTTAAAAATGAGGAAAATGATGTTTTGCTACATAGAGGGATATGAAGGGTTTTTTTTTGCCTTGGTTTGTCCAGCAAGGATATTTTAGGACTCAGTATGGTTATTTAATATTTATAAAGTTTGTCTTTTTTTGTTCAATCTTGGAACAAAATAAATGGGGTTTTTTGTATGATGAGTTTTGTTATCTAACAATGCTGTCTTTTCCTATTGCATGCTTTGTTTTATTTACCAATTAGTGATAAGTGCATAGACTATAAATACATGGATTTAGGTAGAACTCTTTTACTAAAATGTATTTACTTTTCATTCCTTCCCTCTCAGTTTGAATTCAAAAGCATAAAAAGCTACTTAGGATCAATAGCTTCCTGGTTTTCTTAGGAATAGATTCCTTTTGCTTTCACTTTTTTTCCCCCTCCCCGAATGTGTGTTGCAGATACCATTTAAGCTCTGATCCTGAAAATGCTGAAGTATGCTAGTAATCCTGCAAAATCCACTTTGAATCTCCTGAGAGGAAAAGCTCATGCAGTCAGGGCCATTTGTTCTCCAACCAAGAACTTTTCAGAATGGTAACTTTATGTGAGAAATTGTAGTACCATTTAATCTTTAAAGTACTGTAATACTTTACAGTGTCTTGTAATTGGATCAAAATGACCGTGATACAGTTATTAGCTTTGTGCTGTTGCCTTAACATGTTTGCGTTAAAAAAAAAAGCCTGCTTGGTACTCAAGACAGTCTTGCTGTTTCCAATAGTTAGTCTTGATTTTTGAGAACTGTAGTTTGGGTAAAATGTTGTGCACACAAAGCATGGTCTCAGTGAGAAACTCCTGTCCTGTCCCAGTGTATGCTTGGTAATTCTTTAATTAGCAAGATCTTGATACTCTGTTTCCTTAGCACACTTGACTCCTTCCACTTTCTTCAGCATTTCCTTTCCTCATCCTACCATGAACTAGAGGCTGCAGGAAAGATGGTGGAAGAACTATGAAGAAGAGTTGATATTTTGAAGGGTAGCTTACAAAAGGCTCTGGACAGTATCAGAATCTTTCGAAAGCTTAGGTGAAGAGTCTGAGGGTGAAGGAGACTAAGCAAAAAGGATAGTAACTGGGAAAGAGCTAAGAACCTCAGAAATAGTTTTAATAGGAAACAGCAAAGCAGGCCAGGGAGAACTGGAATGAAAGTCCAGCTTTCACAAGTGCAGAAATTGGTAGGTTCTAGCTAATGTTTTTGTTGCCTTTAGAAAGGCAGTTTTCCTTTAATTGATGGAGCTCCTCCACTATGTTAATCCTCGCTTTGGTCCAATGATCAATGCTGAAAAACAGCATGCTGTGAAAATTTACCACTGTAGATCAATAGCCCCTGGCTACCCAACTGTATTAAAGAGAATTGATGGGCTGAGGGGATCTTGTAAACACTTGTTTGTCCCATCAGCATGTTTGCTTGTTTGTTGATAGTAAGGACATCTACAGAGCCGCCTGTCAGCTGTAATGTATTTCTGGTTTTACTTGTGATTACTGCAGAATGTGCATTCGTTTATCTCTTAAACCACTTCAGCATCCCAAGTATGATTAGACATCAGTAATGGAAATGTATTAGTTGATAGTGAATTTTATAAATTTTTAAATAAGAAAACAACTCCTTATTTATGCTGCATGAATTGAGATCTAGAGAAGTATCCAGCTAACTTTGGCCCTTAGATGACATTTTAAGGGATAAACGATCAAGGTTATGCAAATGAGTGAATTGATCAAAACTGGTGATTTAAATCACTTTGATTTACATCAGCAAGAGGGAAGCTTTGATTTAAATCATTGATTTTAATCTTGTTTTGGGATTGTACTTTCATTATTTTCCTAAAGACAGGTTGATTTTCATTGGCTGGTAACTATTTGAAGCATGTTTATTTGCAAACAAGTACAGCTCTTAAGTTAATTTCTTAAT
Source organism: Colius striatus (assembly GCF_028858725.1). Lineage (NCBI taxonomy): Eukaryota > Metazoa > Chordata > Aves > Coliiformes > Coliidae > Colius > Colius striatus. Next base: position 45,620,394 of record NC_084760.1, on the reverse strand, counting down.
TTCTTTCTTTGGGCAGGAGAGGGAATGCTTAACTGGTAGAGTAGATGGGACAGGAATATGTGCTTAAGCAGGTACGTCATTTAACAAATCCTCATTTAGATTCTTTAACGTTTACGTTTTCCAGAAGTGGCAGATGAGCTCTGTAGAGATGAGAATTGCAACCAAATGTGAAGACATCTCACAATTTTGAGGTTTGTAGTTGAATGTAGCTATCTTAAAAAGCCGACTTCTTAAAAAATAAAGATGACAAACATCTCATAAATGTTTTACATTTTAAAACTGATTCATTAAACAAAGAAAGCATTATCTGCAGCTAATGAACTGAACTGTTTCAGGATACCATGTCCTTCAAGGTTTGAAAGCTGGCAGAACTTATTCTCTTACCTCTTTTATTATTCACAGATTAGAAGACAGAAACAAGCTTTTCCTCCTCCTTTTTTTTCATTAAAAAAAAAAATTAAACTCCCAGTTGATTATTCAGCTTTTGAATGAACAAGTCATTGATTTGAATTGCATGAATAAACTAAAATGAACAAAAATATTCCTTCTGTGTGCTAAAGAGAGCAAAAGTGGTTTAGCACTTGAGACTTTCCTTCTAGCTGCTTATGCTGCACCTTTCACCAGTGCAGGAGTTGGATTTATTGCTCTCCCCTTCCGAGCCTTCCCAAAAGACAACAATAGCTAATGCTGCTAAATATTTCACATGTAATTTTAATTAACATCATGGTAAGGTTATGCTTTGGAATAGTTGATCAAAATTTTAATACAACATAAAAAAAAGTTGTGGTTTTTTTTTTACAAAAATGTCAAATATATTTCAAAACACTTAAAAAGTCGTCTAATATGAATGCAGATAATTTCCTAGCATTATTTGGATAGTGAATGCAGTCGAGGTTTGGTAATCAAGATGAAAGAAATATACTAAGTTACTTTTAAGCTTGGAATACATATTGAATTTTCATTTTTGTCTGCTTTGTGTGTGTATGTGTAGGGTGTGTCTGTCCTGCAGACAGGTTCAAGTGGTTTGGTCACTGTTTAAATTCACAAAGCTAACGAGGCAGACAGACGCAGTTCTGTTTTCCTGTGATTAAAACCAAAAGTCTTTTCACTCTTGTATTTTTGTGTTCCTAGACCACAAGATTGGTTGAAGCTTTAGAGCAGTTATAATGAAGATGGAATAAGAGTAGACAAGAGATACTGCTCTGTTTCGATTTTCTATTATATTTATTTTATTAAAATTGATAGGATGTTGATAGCTTTTTCTCAACTCTAAAGAGCACTTTAAGTTCTTTGATAATTAACCATTTGCTTATTGCTCTGCATTCTCATGCACTGTGTCAATCAATATGGTTTGCAAGAAAGGCAACAGTTTAGGGTGAAACTGATGGTGTCTTCCCACCTTCTTTAACAGTATCAAACCTGTGATCCTTCTTAAGGCACCATGCTTGTGCTCTGCTGAAAGCTATGTCTGTGTTCAGCTAGAAATAAAATTAATTCTTCAGAATGGACTTCTTACCATCATACCACCTTAAAACAAATGCCTCACCATCTCAGTTTACCAGCACTCTGTTGTTGCATGTGCTGTACTGTAAATTAAGGCGAAAAGTGAAGTCCCAACATTTTGTCAGTCTCAGTTTCACTAGAATTCTGTATTGTCAGGTCATTCAGTTTTCTGCCATTTCTGTTCCTTGCTGATGCTATGATAAACAGCTTTACCTTCCATCATTCAAGTGACTGATGCTGGAAATGACTAAGCGATACACCTACCCATTTCTTTCAGATGTTAAGCTTTGCTTAATAAGTTAGAAAATACTTGGGGTTTTTTCTGATCAGAGGAAAAAAAAAAGCCATTATATGAATGAAAAATGCTGTTGCTGTTCAGATCTGTAAACTGGAAGGAGGAAACAATGGTACATATGACCTGACGATAAAATAAAAATGACTGCTGTTACATCTTGGGTGCTTATGTCTTACATATCCTAGATTAGCTTTTTTAATTCTCTCAAAAAACCTCTGCACATATCTGAATATAAAGCAAAAGTTGGTGGCTGACGCAATGTATTTAACCAGTTTATATATATCGGAACGTCTATTTATAAAAAAACCAAACCAAGGTAAGACAGAATAGAAATACCAGATGGAAAAGAGACATTAAGTGGTAGCTGCTGTTTACTGATACTCCTTGTACAAGGGGTGGTAGATGTAAAATGAAATGGAAAGGTTAAACTTCAGCATATGTGACAGCCTTGGTAAAATATGAGGATTTCTTGCCCTTGCTGTGAAACACCTGGTTCTTAATACTCTCACATATCTGATCCCTCAAAAATGTGGACATGGAGGTAGAGGTACAGGTTTGTGGTCTTTAATTGCACTTATTCACCCCACAAAGAGGCAGTTCCTGCCTAACTGTAGCACATACTTTGGACAGTTGGACAGGCAAACAAAAATAGGGTGGAAGTGTGGAGCAGGAACAGGACTGGAAACAAGATGTTGTGAAGTTAGTGTAGAAGCTGAAAAAGTGGCAGAGAAAAGATGAAGACTTGAGTTTTGGGAGGATTCCTAGTGTGGAAGGAAAAAGCAAGGACATTTGAAGTGAAGCCCTGAATAACCCACCCACTTGCCAAGAGCTGTTCAAACCCCATGTGCAAGTTTCTTGTAAGAAAATGAGGAATGTGCTGTTTTCTATGTCTACTGTGGGGAGTGCAAGAAATAGTCAACCTAATTTTAAGCAAGAAGTTGATATTAGGAAAATAATTTCTGTGTTGGACTTCTGGAACGGCTCACTTGGGGAGTCTTAATATTCTGGTTGCTCTTCCCTGAGTTGCTGTAGGCTTTTCTTGCCAGTAACTTCATCTCAATGCAGCAACAGTTATCTGTAAAGTCTTTAAGTGATCCTGCAATAAAAGGGCCTTCTTAATCAAAGATGGTCAAGGCAGAGACAGTCAGTGCTTTCAGTATTGGCATCCTGTTCTGCTAAGGCAGTCCCACGTAGGAGGAAGACAGACACAAAAAGTGATTTGGCTGTGATGCAGCAAAACAAATTCTGGCCAAATTGTGGACTTGGAGTTAATGGGTACACAGTGTTACTCTGCAAGTTTCTGTAATGCTGACTGGAAATCAGTGGTGAGTTTTGTAGTCTGTTAACTACTTAAGACTGTTTCGTTATTTCACGTTTGGCTTCAGCTGCTGAAAAATGGGACACTTTCATGTCTTGTGTTTCAAAAATAAAAACATTTTAAGAAAATTAAAGGTAAATCTTACTAGACTGCTTTAGAGCGACTGTGAGGCTGTGATCTAATCCATTTGTATGCATACATATGTCATCTCCCCTTTTCCCTCAGCCAACTGGATTTTGACTTACGGAGTCAGTTTTCTCCTTGTAGATGTAGAGCAAGTCTTTTCTGATGTACCATGTTTTACAATATGTTCACGCACTCTGGCTTGTGGAATGGCTGGACATAAATTGTGCCCAGGCCATTTGAGAACATAATATCCCTGCAGGGTCAGACTGATGGTCAGACTAGCCCAATAGCCAGACTGTGATTACAGTAAAAACACTACTTGCAGAAACTCAGCCTTTATCTTGGAATTGAAGGAGTGGCAGAAGCCATGCTCAGGGCTTCAACTCCATGTATTCTGCCAAAGTTTGGGCCATGAGGTGTTCCTTCTCTGCCCCTCCCCAAATCCCTTTCTTTGTTACAAATTTCCCCATAAGCCTGCTTCACTTGGTCTCTGCAGCTCATTTGCTGTGTAGTTCTTCTCAACAAGACCACTTACTGGTTCTTGACCGGTCAGTCTCAGTTACAGGTAAAAGTGGCTCCAGACTCCCTTTTATAGGTTAAGACGGTTTTTTAGAGCAATCCAATTTGGTTTCTTGTCAAGAAGTTTATATTAATAACTATTAGGCTTAAACAGTCTTTTGAAATTAACTGGTGTTTGTTATTTACAGCATCAAATATACAAAAAAAATTGTATTTATTCAGAGTTTGGTGAAGTGAAGGGGTCATTTCTGTCTTGAAAGGTATTAGGTATGTTCATTCATTTTACATTTCTCAGCTTTTCTTTTTCCACTTTTCTTTCTGTCATTTGACTCCAGGAGCTGGAGCTCAAAGAAGAGAAAATGCCAACTATGACTGTGAGGACAGTGGGAGAACAGCTAGTATGTTTTACTTTCTGATTTGGATTCTAAAGAAAGTCCTTAAAAAAAGAGACTATCAGTCACCCCACTTCTGTTTTCCTTTTCACATCCTTAAATGGTTCTGTTAATGCAAAGAGAGTGCAGAGAACTGTCCCACACTCATTAACCCTTTCCATTGACCCAGGTAGCTTATTATATGCATCATACTGTTCTTGGAGCTTGCTATGTACAGTCCAGGCACCCCAATGCCAGCAAGAGGGAGCACTCCAGAATAGAGTTGGTGGCCTGTGTTTGAAAGGCTTAGCTGCATAGCCATGTTGATGGACAGAAAGGAAGATTTCTGCTGGAATAGTAATATTGTATAGAGGACAGTGTTAACATGGTGAAGGATTACTTCCTTCAGTACACTCGTTCCTCAGTTTCTGTAGAAATAGCAATAAAAGCATCTTTATGTTACTGTAAAGAGATGAGGGAGGAAATTATATCATTTTAAGTAATATGATATTGTAATTTCCTAGAGTGGAGAGATCTGGGTTTGAGGCTTAGGTAATATCAGGTCATAACTTCTCCTCCTCCTCATTTTGCTTGCTAAGTTCCTGAAACTATTTTGTGAGCTTTCCAAATGAGTGACATCTTGGCCTTACCGCTGTCATAGCATGCACAGTCTGGCGTGATGTTCACCAAGCACACCGCTGTAGTTTCTTCCTCTCCAAGATTTGACTTTTAAAATAACTGCTTTAAGGTACATTGCCTGTTTGATAAATGGCATCTTCTTATATGGACATGTCACTCCTTTACTGTCTCTAGCTAAAGAGAATCAGGCTTTTTTAATGCAAAGTGAATCTAGGAAGGTGTATTTCTTTGCTACTAGATGAGACAGAACTCATAAGCGATGCATGCAGTGAACTTGCAGTTGCATCCTAAAAAACTTGATTTAGGTACTTGTTTAGAACGGTGGAAACTGGAGGAGAGATGCATGCAGTCTCCAAACGCCCTCAAAGACTGCTGCCTGGTTTTGTTCTCCAGATGATCCTGCAGCAGTCTTAGTGCTGTAAGTTTTGAGTGTCTTCCAGGAGTTCTTGAAATTTTATGACTGATCTCAGCCATGGGAATGTAGCTGTGTGTTCAATGGTAAGCCTTATTTAAACAGGGGTTAAACTGGCTTAACAAGTAGTATCCATGTGTGGATGCAGACAGCGATTTACGTAACAGGTAAGTGTGCCAGTACAGTATCAGCTGGATGTAAAGATTCATAAAGATCCATAAAGATCTAAGTAATAAATGAAGTGGAAAGTACCCGTTTATGTAAGTCAGTATTTTGGAAAATATTCTTAGGACTAACTAAAAAGGAAAAAAAAAATCTTACTATCTTCTGCACTTGGCAGCAGAATTGTTAGTCAGCAAGAATGTGCAGAACTTTGTGAAAAATTGTTTTTTAGATAATTGCCTGTTGCAGACTGTCCAGAGGAACTTGCATTTTATTTTTGGCACATTGCTTTAAACGGTAGCTTTTACATTTTAGGACTGATGTGTTGATTTATATATCCTCCCATCCTCTGGTGGACATCCAGTTTCCAAACTTGGATACTTCTGTTGAGTAACTGTTGAGTCAAAATTTTGGTTCTCTGATGGGAAGAGAAATGTTCCAGCATACTACCTATCCAACTTACAGGAAAATAGAAAATAATGAGCATGATGGGTCTAAAAGTGTGCACAGAGAAGGCTTTGTGCTCATTCCCACCTAGATTTTGGTGTGTAAACCTTTGAATGGGTTCAGTATCCCTCTGAACAACTTATATGCACTGAAGGAAGGCTGGGAAACTTACCTAAAAGTTCAGGATAAAAATGCAAGTAATGTGTGAATTAAAGGTGGGATTTTTTTTTTTCTTTCATTGCCCTTAAAATTGGAAGGTTGTACAATGAGCAAAGGGCTAAATTGAAACAGCATCTTATTGCTGTTATTGCCATTTGTTGGTGTCACTAGTACACAGGAGGTATTGCACAGATCTTTCTGAATTATAATTGCTAGAAACTTGTTAGAAGTCTGGGTTGTAGTAGAATGTACACAGGAAATGCAGTTCCCACCTTTGGCAGTACAACTGTGCCTCTGGAAGCTTGTTTTGGCTCATCTGAAGCATGCATCTGCACCACAAAAAAAAAAAAAAAGTCTTACAGCTTTAATTGGCAACCATTGTAACTTTAATTCATATTGAATTACACGTGTGTAAAGCTGCCAGGGTCCCGGGTTCCTCTCCAACAGCTGTTTTGCTTTTTTTTTTGAGTCGTGGAGCTGAATGGGATGAGATTAATGGACCCTATATCATTTATTTGGGTTTAAAATAAAGTATGTATATAAAAATATGTAGATATAAAAAAAACCTTCAAGAAGCCTGAGTTGCAGATTATAAAGAATCTTCCCCAATCTTTGAAAATACAGAGTGTAGCGTGGAGACAGAGTAGCATAAAGTCACGTCTAGAAATGATGAAAGTCAGGGCTGCAATAATTCTTCAGATGGTTTCTGTTCATCGTGTTATCACAGCACAACAGAGTGGTCTGCAGCTTTGAAGGCAAGTCAACCTTTCTCTGAGACAATCCCTTTTGAACCACTGTTTGAGCTGGTAGATACCTGACCCGTTTGGATGGAAGCGAGTGGATACCTTAAGACTGCTTGACTGCATGAAAGGGTAGAGAGCTCAGCTCAAGAAAACAGCTCCAAGAAAGTGTTTGTGCAAAAGAGTTTTAGAAAATAAGCTGCATTGTGGCTAGGAAGCATTTTTGTTAGAGGAAAGTTTGTGGGGTTTTCAGAGCTTTCTGGAGATGGTCACTCCAACAGATAATACAGGTTGAGGAGGAAAAGGTCTGCACAAACCCTGGATGTGTGGTTAGTTTTGTGAGTGTGGGGAAATAGCTCCATAGCCCATAGATGTTACAGAACAACTCGATACTGTGAAAAATATGAAATACCAAGAATGGGAAGAATAAATGAATGTTTTGCTAGCTCTCATTTTGTCTGCTTTCCTGTTGCTTCCCCTAGCATCAGACTGGACCCTGAGTTAAAGCTAAGTACAAATGTTGCTTGGTTCAAATGCAGCTGTGGTAGGTAATGCATTTTCTACTTGTTTCTGAAAGTGGAAAAACTCGCCGATCATTCAGCTATGTAAATAAATTGATGGCCACTCTGCCTGTCTTTAGTACAGATGATTTGTTCTAGTTCTTCCCGTCTGTTTGCCTTCTGTGTCTCTCACGGTTAGCAAGCTTCCTGCAGAAATTGCCTGCATTCAGTTGCATTCTATTTGAAAAAAAATAAAGTTTTCAGAGAAGTTAGCTGTTGAAAATGGAGTAAGTAATGGTAGCCATAGCTTCTAATGACAACTATAATTATATATGAGGCACGTACATTCTAGCAGGTGCTTCCCATTTAAACCACACTGGTTTCAGCATAGACCAAATTTAGGATCTAAGCATGGTGACCATAGCACTCACTAAATCTCCAATTCTATCTTCTGCCATTTACTGTCTTTCTCAAATGCTCAGTGAGACGTTTTTCCTAGTTGTTCTATGGAACAGCTTTGATTTTTCTCACTTTGTGGTTATTTTAAGGTTCAGAAAACAATAAGAATGTACTTTTCTTTTTTTGTCCGTGTCATCCCCCCCCCCCCCCCTTTCCTCTGTACTTTTATGAAAGCAGAATCTGTGTAGCTAAAGTACAGTTGATCTGTTAGGGATTACTGTTTCTCAGTTATTCTTTTGCTCTTGCATATCATGCCTTTATGTAGAAGAATATTTAAAGGTGCCGTGTAGAACAGCGAGATGAAAGAGCCTTTGTGCATTGAAGAATGGTGTTACAGGAGTCCACCTGTTCTCTCTAACTTTTTTTTTTTTAAACTGAAGTTTATTTAAAGTGATTTTTAGTGCTTATAGAAACTACTGGGTTTTGTCAGCCTTACGAATTGAAAAGCTGTGCCCACAGGTGGTGGCAGCAGCACTGTGGCCTGATATTCAGGACACAGGAGTAGGAATCAGAAGACCCGCGTTTCCCTTTGTCTTTGTCACAGGTGACCTTGAGCCAAGTAGCATGTTACTGAGGCTCAGTTCTCTGTGGAGAATTTTACCCTGGCTCATGAGGACATTGTAAAGATTTGCTACTCTTAGGAAAGAAAAGACAAGGACTAAAAACTTCTTGCGTCGTCATCAAGCAACTGACCTCATCTCCAGTCTACCAGCAATGAGAATAATTGGCAGTTTTCAGGAGAATGTGCTACTAACAGCTGGTTAAAAATCTTGGAATAAGTGGAATTACTTTTTCTATGCACAGTTGTCTAAGAGGAACTAACCAAATCGATCAGATCCAAAAAGACTCGGTCTCTTGGACTGTCCTACATGAAGTCCTAGTAAATTTTGTTGAGAGCCAAACTGAACCAAATCTAGAGGTCTATTTGTCGTAGCATTTGTGTCAAGCAGTGGTCAGTACTAGACAAGGAATGCACCTATCCAACTTGCAAAGCGATTTCTCTGATTTAAGTACAAGAGGAGTTCTCTTTTTGACCCTTTCAGGCTATCAGCTTAATTCCCAGAAGCTTCAGATTTAATTACCCATATCATTACGACAACATGCATAGCTGCAGATTTTATTAATGACCGTAAAATTACCAAATCCTCTTTTAAATGAATGCAGATTCCCAGCCAGACCTAGTGTTAAGTGAATCCCACAAGATGGTGTTGCACCCCTCACATCCTTTTGTCAAATACTGAGCCTGGCTCATCCATCTTTTTGTGCCAAATTTCCTGCTACTTTACCAACCACAGTAATACTCTTCTGCAGTTCTGTCACCAAACTCAAGTATTCTTACCTCTAAAATGGTAGCTGAGATGAAGTTTTACCCTTCCCAGAGCCCATTTTTATGCCTTTAGCAGCAGACTGACCTTTACACCTCTCTGTTTCAGGCTCCTTCCGTTCACTGTATTGCTTTTGTTCCTATCCCTAAAATGTTCTTTAATCCATTTCCATTCCTTTTCCCTGCATGATGCTTTATGACTTTGTAAATCAGTCTGAGTGCTACAAAATCAAATGCTTTCCTGGGATCCTGATAACTTATGTCCACTGCTTCACTCTTGTCTAACCTAACGATTTGGTCGTATAATAAAAAGGATTTCAGCAAATTTGTCAGGCATGACCTTCCTTTTATGAATCTGTACTGGATGTCCTCTACTAAATTATGCATTTCAAAATGTTCTGCAATTTTGGCTTTTATCAACACTTCCACTACATTCCCACAGCTGAAGCTGGATTTCCTGTTCTAAGAGAATTCAGCAGAACTCTTGTCACAGCCCAACCAAATTTATTGGTTTTTGAGAAATCTCCATAATAAAACTTCTCTATTTTCTACTTTTTGTCCTCATGTTACTGAATTTTTTGTCATTGGAATTAGTATTCTGCTTTCTATAGCTCGGAGAGTACTGTGTGTTCAGGAAATAAACTGTCTCACCACTTCCAGCTCAGCAGGTTTGCGTGTCATGCGCAATGAGTCGCCGAGTCTCAGCCTGGTCGCAATTGAGAAGATGTAGGCCAATAGCTCAGACTCTCATTTTGGTTCCAAGCTTCCTAAATTATTTCATTTGAGACTAGAGGTCACTTCACCTCTCTGGGCATCTGTTTATCTTTCTGGCCTGCTTCCTAAAGAGTATTTCACTTTGCAGGCTTGTATTGCGCTTTTGTCTGAACAATGTGTGTTTGTGATGGGGGAAGGGAAACTCCAAATCCTTCAAATGTTCTTGCTTAAAGCTCTTATGCTTATACTTACTTCAAACATATAGCTTGCCACTTGGGCTGTGCTTCCAAATACGGATTTCTCTTGGAGGTATGTTCTGACCCACCTACTTTGCACTGCAGATATATTTAGCAAAGTTGCTGTAATAGTCCTACACTGCTGTCCCAAAGCTGTCACCTGCTCTTCCTTGTTACTTCATATCTCCTCCCTAAACCTCCTGTGGTGGTTTAGCCAGATGTCCACCAAGTCATTAAATCACTCCCCCTCCTCAACTGGACAGAGGGGAGAGAGAGAAAAGTAATGTGAGGTGAGAGATAAGGACAGAGAAATTGCTCAGCAGTGTAATGGGCAAAACAGAATCAACTTAGGGAGAAAAAGGATTGGTTTATTAAAGGAACAATAAGAACAGGATGATGAGAAATAAAACTGAATCTTAAAATACCTACCCCCACCCCTCCCTCTTCCAAGGACTCCCCTTCCTTCCCCCCAAGCAGTGCAGGTGATGGGGTTTACAGTCAGTTCATTACAGATGGACTTTGCCGCTGCTTCTTCTCGGGCGAGATCTCCTCACACTTCCCACTGCTACAGTGTGGGGTCCCTCCCATGGGAGACTGTCCCTCACGAACTTCTCCGGTGTGGGTCCTTCCCATGGGCTGCAGCTCCTCACGAACTGCCCCGTCATGGGGCCTCCCATGGGGGCAGCTCCTCACACCCTGTGGGTCATCCACCGTGAGAACAGTCCTTTAGGTACCTACTGCTCTAGCCTGAGTCCCTCACAGGATCACAAGTCTTGACAGCAAACCTGCTCTGGTGTGGGCTCCTCTCTCCCCACAGACTCCCACTTCCTGCCAGGAACTTGCTCCAGAGGGGATTTCCCACGGAGTCACAGCCTCCTTCAGGCATCCACCTGCTCCAGCGTGGGCTCCTCCATGGGCTGTGAGTGGATCTCCGCTCCCTGGTGGCCTCTATGGACTTCAGGGGCACAGCTGCCTCACCGTGGCCCTCACCTCAGGTCCCAGGGGAGTCTTTTTCAGGGCCTAAGCACCCTCCTCCCCCTCCTTTTCCATTGACTTTGATGTCTGCGGAGATGTTTTCATATTCTCACTCCCTGTTACTGCTGCCATTTAGTAACTGTGCAACAACTTTTCCTCAAATACATTATTCACAGAGGTGTTGCCTCAGTCACTAATTGGTCAGGCTTGGGTCAGTTGCGGGGTCCAGCTTAGAAATGACTGGCCTTATCCCCATCAACTACAGTGGAAGCATCCGGCACATCTTTGTTTAAAAAAGCTACCCTTGTAGTGCCCCCCACTACCAAAAAACCTAGCCCAGGCAAAACCACTACACCCCCCATCTGTCAAAAGCTATCTGCCAGAGTTCTACATCTGTGGTCAAGGCTTTCTTCCACTAGCACGCCTCTATTTCGGCTGTAGATAGAGTGCAGACAGTAACCACCCCCTGTCCTTCCTGGGTGCTGCTGCTGGCTGGGCACTGCAACTGGCCTAAACTTGGGTTAATTCCTCCATGTCTGCCACAGAGATCATGAGTTCTGGGAGAAGCCCCCCAATCATAGCATCGTAGAATGGACATGGATTAGGAAGGGATGTTTAGAGACCATCTAGTCCCAACACTCCTGCAGAAGCAGGTTCACCTAGATCAGATCACACAGGAACATGTCCAGGTGGGTCTTGAAGACCTCCAAGGAAGGAGACTCCACAACCCCTCTGGGCAGCCTGTGCCAGGGCTCCCTCGCCTGAACAGTGAAATAGTTTTTTCTTATGTTTGGATGGAACTTTTTCTGTTCCAGCTTCATCCCATTACCCCTTGTCCTGTTGCTAGCTACGATAGAAAAAAGGGATGTCCCAGCCTCTTGACATCCGCCATTTATATACTTGTAAATATTATATCCCAAGTTAGGGATGAGACCAGCAGAATGGGAGACTTTCGTAATTGAAGCCTCAAAGTAAGGGGGATTTGGGGTTTGTTTGGGTTTGATTTGGTTTTGTTCTCATTTTTTTAAGCAGTATGCGCAAAAGGATACATATTCTTTTCCCCCAATGCTGGCTCGTGCAGAGCAAAGACACTACTCAGCCTCGTTAGGCTGAGAACAGCACAGGAGGCCCTACAGTTCAATCACGATGCCATGTTTTAGGACCACAGGGAATGGCTCTTATTTGGCTTAGACCCAGCTTAGAGCAAAACTAGCACTAGAATACTGGTTGAGCATGTGTCTACCCTGTATCTGCTGTTCATAGCAGTAGAAAATTCCTAAGTTATAAGGGTACCTAAGACAAAATTACAGAAGACACTGCATTTAATGGGCTGGCTTTTCTTTAGAAAGCCAGATTCTGCCTCCCTCCTCCAACATTCCTGTTAGATGTCATCCAAGATGGAATCCAAGAGCAAAAAAAAAAAAAAAAAAATAAAGCAAGCAAACCTGCACTGAGTGATTAATTCCTACTAAATTTAAACCACTTGTTTTGGGGAGGGGAAAAAAAAAACCCAAAACCAAGAAGAAAACTCAGATTACACGTTTAACAAGCACATATTTCAGCATGTCTTGCTGTATTTGTAATTGCCAAACTACTGATTGCTTGGAACTCTGCTATTAGCGTTGTTAAGCAGTGTTCCAGACAGTCACTCCTATAAATCCCTGTTAATATGTTGAGCAGGAGAAGGCCATTGCAAGAATAATATTTAGCTGGCACGCGATCTCTGTTTGGGGTGTTTTGTCCAGGCTAAAGGGGACCTAACAGTGCTTGCTCTTAGGATGTCCTGCTTGAGCATCCAGCTGTTCGCTTGAATGTTATTGCCACTTCTAAAAGATGCTTAGGAATACTTTTATTTTCAATTTGTTTAACTTACTTATTTAGACAGAAGTGTGAGACATTGTATGTACTTTGTGTAGAAGGTGTGCTTCCAGGAGTAAGGCCTGTATAGTTTACTGATCTCCTTCATATGCTGTTCAGGCAGTGAGTAATGACATGAAAAACACCTCAGACGAACAAACAAACATCCTTTTCATGGACAGATACTGTTATTTTTCAAGTGTGCTATTCCAATTAAAGAAATGCCTCAAACCCTGAAATTAAGGGAGCATGTTGCTAAATGCTCCTTTTTAAAAGCTGTATTTTCATGATGTCAACACAACCAGAACATTTTCATCACTGCCAGTCTGCTGGCTGAAGTCATCTCTGTCTCTCCTAAACTAGACAGGGAGTAGAAATAAGATGGAGTGTCTAAAGAATAAAATTACTAAAGTACAGCTTTACCTTGGACAAAAAAGATTGTCCTCTTTCGCCGGCATCTGCTGAACCATGTACCTCTGCAGGAGTGAAAGAGCCCTACAGGCTTTCTGGCAAAGCATATGGAAAAGAAAACTTTGATCAGGCTATTTGCTTGACGTGGATAATACCTTTAGAAGTGGACCTGATGAAGGTCTGGGTCATCAGAGAGGGGAGAAGAGAGGAAAACAGAAAAGGAGGGTAGAACCATAGGTCAATATAACCAGTTGACAAGGGCATGGGGATAGAGAGGAGCAAGGAGACTTGTTTGATCTGCTGCTGCAGTGAGGACATCTGCCAGATCCCAACCCAGTTCCGGCATCACCAGTGGACGTGCTGATTTTCTGATAACTAATCACACTCTGAAGTTAACAGATCCATGTTCTGGGTGCCCTGTGACTGTCCATCAAATCCACCTTCACTTGTAAGGCAGAGGGCAGATATCTGTGAGACTGCCATACCTGTAGTTTCCTTTTGTGGCACAATTTTATTCAAACTTGTTTGGAGGTGGAAAAAGATTTTATCCTTATCTTATTAGAGGTAGCGGAGAGCTTGTAGGGCTTTTCACAACAGCATTCAATGTTTCATAAAGTTCCTAAGTAGTTTATTGTTTGTATAGCTGTTTGGGAAAAGGGGATGATGATCTTAAATCCAAAACTTATTTTTAAAAAGATAATGCTTCTCTTAAATTTTATGCAGTATATTTGCTATTGCTAAGTGATACCACAGTCCTCCTAATACTTTTTTTATGCCATACAGCAATGTCAAGTAAAGGATTATAAGGCATTACTTTACTTCCAAGCTTGTTCCTGGAACTATTGATGACAGATGTACTCCAGATTTCTTAGGTCATCAGCAGCTGGGTGTAGGTTCTTCAGCTCAATGTGCACGTGTCTTATATTAGGAATCTTGCATTAGGCACCTTCATATTCATGTAGAATTGTGTAGCAGTAGTTTTCTGTGCCTGCTAAGAGTTTGTGATACTCCTGTCTTGTAATTAATCTCCCCCTGTCAAGTGATATGATACCAGGTGTGATTTCTGGAATTCTGCTAAAGGTTTAGTGGCACCTACTAAGGTGCGTTAGAGTCCCTTGGAGAGTCATGGATGAGGGAAGATCACTGCCTGTCCCGTCTGATAAATGCTCTGTTTTTTTGAGACTGCTTTACATTTTACAGTACCTCTTGGTTTGGTCCTGTTGAACTTGTCTGTCACCAGCTATAACCTACATGGTAACTGATTGTTAATCTTCATAGTGGATGTTTGTATGCAATGCGGGACAAGCAAGGTGCAAGTCTGAGTGGAACTGACAGCCAAAGAGAACCAAAGTCTTTAAAAGACTATACTTCAATATTGAAGTACAACATGTAAATCTGTACAACAGAAGATCAGAAGCTAGGCTCTGTAAGCACTGATTCTAGTGGCCTTGGTTAGGTGTCCTCTAGACATTGGTAAAACTATAGTGTGTTTTTTTTTCATCTATGTCCTGTTGCTAGCAGGCTGAGATTGGTTTATTGAAGTTTCACATACTGGATGGATGTTCTGAGAGCACTGCTGACCACCCCAGATCTGCAAGATCTTGTGCTTCTGCTGTTCTTGCTGATTTTCCTGTAGTGGGTATCTCTTGCCATGTGTAGTGTGCAGGGCAACTCTGTCAGGTTGTTCTCCAAGAGCAGTGGGCTTCCCACTGAGGTCTGGAAGCCATAATAGCAATAGTTTCATTGTTGTTTCTAGTGTGCATTGTTGGGCACAGTGTGCTTGGTCTGCAACCTTTTGCACCCAAATTGCAGTTGAACAGGGGAAGTAATTTGTATGTACTAAAATAGGTATCTCTCTAACTAGACTAGAGAGATGGCAAACCTGGGCCACTTCAGGAGTTCATGTTCATCCACAGCATACTGCATAGCTGTTTATTTGAGTGGTTCTACCTGGTGAGAAATTTAACTGAGGCATTATTATGGTCATAACCACATAGGTATGGACTGCATGTGAGTATACCAACATAGATTTAGCAGAGATATAACAATATTCTGGAGTGGAGGTATACTCACAGTATGTAGACATTATGTCTGGCAATGTAGAATCTCATTCCAATTGGCGTAGCCAGTGCTACTGTGTCACTGTATTCCTAGCAGAAAACTGTCGGGATAATTAGTGTTAACTGAAATTTTTTTGAATGAGCCTCTCCTTTATTGTATGTTGGCCTAGATTTGGTCTCAAGGGCTTCTCCCATCTGCAGTTTTGTCCAGATGAAAGTATATGCCTTACAGTATACAAATCCGCAAAGTTCAAGGTATAGTCCCCTACTGTTAGCATGTAAGTGCTTTACACCTTAATTCTACTTTAGGGTATGTCTTGTCCACTGTAGCTCTTTAAGAGCTGGCATTGGACCTGCTCATTTAACCCTCTGCTCTTGCCTGTTGTCTTCTGACAAGAAGTTACTAATTCTGTGACAGCTTCTGCTCTGTGGCAGTGCTGCGTCAAATGTTTTGAACCGAACCTCTCAACTGAGAGTCACCATTGTCTTAAATTCTCTCTGAGGTGTGAATAACCATCTCAGTCTTCTTCATCAAATTGATCTAAGTGGATTAAGATAACCTATTTGATCATTAAGGAGGTGGTCTTTGTAGCAGCCGTTAGCTATTGCAATTAGCCAGGAGTTCATATGCCTTGCTCTCAGTCTTCTGCTGTTGAGATTCCCTTGTAATTTTAGCCAGAAAGCTAACTCAAGTCTGGCCTTTGGTTCCAGGCAAGTTTTCAGACAAAATTGGAGGGGACAACAGACTGAAATTCAGGAGGTACAACAATGTAGGTGCTTGGTACATAAAGGCTGGAAGCTTATTTGTAAGCAATAATGAAAATATAGCCCAAGGTTCTTGGCTGAAATGTGTCTACATTGGTATCTGGCTGCACAGCATTTCATTTCCCAGATACTGTTGAGGACAAAGCGGTACTAGATTATGTCCATTTACTGGGACCGCACTGCCTTTTATGTATCTCTGGGACTTCTGGAGTAACTCAGGATCCTTTCCAGTGAAACACAGATGAACTTTTCTGTCTTTCTGGAAGTCTTGGGTGAGCGTGGGGAACTTCATGATGTTATGACCTTAGTTTTTCTGTAGAGCGGATCAGGTGCTAGCCTGCTTCAAAATAGAGCCTGGCCTCTGGCTTGCACTCTAGGCAATTCTACTAGATTTGGGTAGACAGGTTTCTTTTACATGGGGTTGGAGAGGGAAGAGAAGAGAAACAATTTCAACTCGGCTTATTGTTCAGTGGAGATCTACTGTGGGGCATGTTGTGGAAACAATTATTCACTTGCTTGCTTTTTTAAGTTTACCAACTTTGGCTTTAATATAAGATTGAGATATGTGTTTTCTAAAGGAGAAAAGGCTTCTTTTGATGGTTTCCTTTAACTTAGAAAGGAAAGAGAGGGTCCTGTCAAAAAATTTATCTGTAAGCTGGACAAGGTGCTACTGTGTTCTGTCACCATAATTCCAAAATATGGGTTTCTCCTGGGTTGCACTGTAAAAGCGCTTAGTAAATCAACACAGTCACAGTAAGACTGAAAACAACATTGATTGGAGGTAGCTTCTTGAAGAATGTTTGTGTTTGTTTGCTCCCTTTGATTCAGTGGTGCAGGTTGCCTGGAGAAGTGGTGGAGTCTCAGACCTTGGAGACATGGTCTTGGGCAACTGGCTCTGGGTGGTCATGCTTGAGCAGAGGGATTGGACAAAAAGAACTCCAGACACCCCTTCCAACCCCAACCATTCTGTGGTTAGAAAGTCACAATCCACCTCCTAAAATAAGATCTCTGCCATAGCAATTCATGCCTTGTAACCTTGCAGCTGAGCCAACATTCTTGCAAACATCGGTTCAAGGTAACCCAGAAGCTACAGCAAGTGCAGTGACAGTGTAGCTTTTTTAGCAAAGATTCTTGATGAGAGCTTGTTACACACCTTCTTGAGGGTCTGCACAAGACTGTGCTCAAGGTACAGATCAATGTACTGACTTAAAGTAATGATATTTCAAGAACCTGAAGCCTGGAGAGTTAAGAAACAGCTGTTGTGCTAAACAACCACGTGGAACTGCATGCTGCATGTCACTAAGCCACAGAGAGTGCTCAGGAGGTGGCAGTTCTTAGGGAAGGTCCTTAACCTTGCTTTCCAGGGTACAGATGTAACACATCCTCAAGTCATATGGCAGAGCTATTTTTTTGCCTTTTTTTTTTTTTCTTCTTTTTAATAGGCCTATTTTGGGAAAATGGGCTAGAGAGTCCTAGATTAGCTTTAGTATTTTGGACACTAGTCCTACTTTTGTGCGTGCACCCAGATGAATTTGTCTTTAAGTTTTGAAACAAATGCAGTGCCTGGAGTTTTAAATGCAGCAAGTAAACAACAGCCTGTCTGAACGTCTCCCAAGAATGAAGGACTGCAAACTGGCAAAGGAAGGCTTAACAGGAGCTACTGTCTGAAATCTGAAGCCAGACATTCAAAGCAGAAATCTAGTACAAATTTGTAATGGAAAGGGTGATTAACTACTGGAATGAACTAGAATGGATGGATCTTGCCTGGTTTCTTGCTGTTTTTTGATGCAAGATGTCTTCTAGATGTAAGTTAAGCCAGGTAATGGGTTTGTTTTACTTCTTGGCATAGAGAAGGTGAAGTGGATGAAATGCAGCAGCCTGTGTTTATAGACATATTAGACGTGCACACACACTCACCATCCAATGTGCCAGGTTTATCAGCAAGCTGAAACTTGGTAATACTTCTATTGTAGTAGAGGCCCATGTCCTTAGGCAGATACCCTGTTCAGCCACTGATACTATCTTTCATGGCTTTAAGACAAGAATTCAGCCACTCTGTTCATATTTACTTTTGACAAAATGGTGATGTTTCTCTTCCCCAAGGACAAAAGCTTTTAATTTGTTATTTGTAAAGCCCTTTTAAAGAACTTACCAGGAAAGTATTAGTGAAATACTAAGTGATGACATTTTTTTTTACTATGTGACTCATTCAGAAATTAAAAGGAAAAATTAATTTATCTCCCAAATAGGTGCTATCAGCCTTATCTTCACCAAGTGACTTCCTCCTTGCTTCTGCAGGATATTGTGGATCAGGGAGAGCTCTACTTCAAAACATTTAATTGCATTCAGTAAGAAATGAAGAAAACTGAAGTGGATCCCAAGAATGTATTAAAAATCTGCAGTAAAATGAGAATGATTTCATGTCAAGAGAGACAAAATGCAGAGTTGATACTCCAGTGCTTCACATTTCCACTTGTCCTTGGCACCAAGAAAATGAGATTTTTGATAATCTGAAAAACACATTGCCATTAAGACTCATCCATTGTAAATTTAAGCTGCCTTTATAGCAACTTAAGCTGGGGACAAGATTGTTCATTACATTTGATTCTACAACTGTGGCCATGATTTCCACATTAATATTGAATTTTTTTTATTGTCTGTACCAGAAATAGGAAGGGAAGCTGGCAGTGTTTTTCCTATGTTAGCAGATAATTTACTTAATGAATAATGCGAAAAGGGCAAAGGTTTGTGAGTTCTTACTCACATACCAACTATAGATAGTGGTGACACCTGCATATGCTGCTGTTGTCAGGAAGCCTGGTTTGGCACTTTAGTTTGTGCTAAAAGGAGACTTGGGGAAGGAAGGATATTTATTTATCATTTCAGAATCATGATTTTTTTGGTGACAGAAGTTACGTTGATTTGGGTTGAATTTTTTTTTACTATAGTTATAGGCGAGGGATTCCTTGTTTCCTGTCTGATATGCCCCTAAATTACAGAAATGTTTAAGCAACCTTTAGATATGGCTGGGGGCAGGGAAGGTATTTCTGTGCCACTGAACTTTAGACCAACATTGAGTCAAAGACTTATTTGTAACCCTTTTCAGTAGCAGCCGTTCTGTTCTGGCATCAGGCATAGGAAGCACTAGCTTCCTCTCTTTTCTGTGTGACTGCATTTGCTTTCATAAGCCTAGCTACCAAGGCAGACCTGAGGATTCCCTGACCTGCCTTCCTGCTTGACTCTCTCTGTGACAGTTTGCAATTGCATTCAGACTGTAATGCTGCCACCTCAACCTTTAACTTCACAAAAATTGAGAATTTATCTTATTTTCTCATGAACTCCTGTGTATTTCTGCTGAAATGCTATCATTGTCTGCACTCATACATCTGAAGTCTTTTGGAAAGGTTTCGTCTCCCTCTCTTCACATCCCAACTTTGTTCTAGATCCTAATGGCTCTTCATTTATAACATCCGACATCTACACCATTTTTTTCTCTCTTCCAGTTGTATCACTGTTACCATTGTCTGCCTTTGTCATCTCACACCTGAGTTACTGCAGCCTTTTCTTTGGCTCTCTGTCTCATCTCCTCATGTTCCAGTTCTAATACTAGGTTTTGTGATGATGGAAGATGATCTTTTCTTTCCTTTGTGGGTTTTGTTCTTTGCCACATTCCTCACCCTGGAAGCAAATCTTTCTTGGAGGAATCCAGTTCTCTATCATTAGCCTCTCTGTCCTTCAGAAAGTTTGTACATATTTAAGTCTTAATTTGTTCGTCTTTGGAAAACAAAACAGCTCTCTGTATTAAACTCAAAATTTGGCAATAAGTCAACAGCATGATCTCATTTTTTGTGACTGCCTCAGGGACAATGTTTTAAATGTAGTTAAGACATTTAACAGAGAAGTAGTTTGGTGGAGAACTATCCTTAAAAGGTTTGGCGTGGCTGACTGTGAGGGGCCTGCATGTTTATCTTTTCCATCCCTTGCTACTTTAGTGTTGTATTTTCTTGCCCAAGCCACAGTATGTGACCTTTGACAGTCTGCTGGGACAGATCAAGACACATCTTGTCTGTGACCTTGCTCTTGGTGACCTCCTTTTCTGGAGAGGAAGAAATCAACTCAAGGCCTAGATGTAGGCCAAATGAATTGTTCTGGAAATGGCAGCAGCCAGCTCTCAGCAGCTCCCTCCTTGAAAACACCCAGCACTTTCCTTTGCCACATGTGGGTGAGAGCAGGCTTCAAACCCCTGGGAAAGTTGGTGGCCAGATGCTGACTGCTGCTGCTTCTGGAAAAGCTCACACACCCCAGCTTTTTGCCCTGAGAGTTCCTTAAGGTTTCTCACAAAGCAAAAACAAAAGCCATGCAAAGGATGACATAGTTCGTGTATGTCGAGTGAACCCCATCTGGAATAGGTGCAGTTCTTCCCCAAAGCAAGTGTGATATAGGAAGAGTCATGCTGTAGTGTCTGGACTGCTCTTAACCCCAACCCCTGAGAACAGCCAAGATGTGTCTGTCCACAAGGCTTGCTTGCTAATGTTACAGACATCTATGGAGCAGAGCCCATGTAAATCCCTATGCTACTCTGCCCACTTGTTTCCTATTCCAGCCTACATGTGCCTATGGCCTGAAGTATAAATATTCTCTCTAGTTCTTTCTACATCTGTCTGAATAAAATATTCTAGCTTTCTCTTTCTTGGTGTTTAATAGTTTGACTTTCAGTCCACGTTAGTTTGTAGAGAAAGACATCAGCAGTGATAGCTAAAGAAAATTCTATTAGGTCATTCCTTTTCAGAACATAGTACCTGTCTTCTAAGCTCTTTGCGGATGTTAGCCAAATAATCCTTTTAATAGCTTTTGTGAGTTAAAAGGGTAGGTAACTGTCATAAGGCTAAATGATTGCATAGATTAATTTACTTGTGGCCAAAAGAAATCAATTGTAATTTAAAATTTTGTCTCTGGACTGATTATACTAGCAGACAACTTTGTCCTTAGGAATCTACTGTGTGCATTGGAGTATAAGTATGGGATTGTATATGGGTCTGGATTAGATACAAATTATGCAGGGAATGTGATTGAACATTTCCAGTTTTTAGCCTATGGTTGTGCACAAGTTCAGAATACTCAAGACAGTTGGCCTGTTAAGATCCATGAAGTGTACATTTATAACTGGGGTAATTGTAATTCATAGACCGTTTGGATTCAAAATATTATTTACCAGACTGTAAGACTATAGATCTGTTGCAAACCGTGTCAAAGCTCCTACTGAAGGCAAAAGGAAGAAAAGAGGATGAGGGTTTAATGGTAGAATTAAAAAACAAAAATTGAAAGATGATATAAGGAAATTCAGTGATTCCAGGAAGCATTTTATCTTAACCGTAGTTATATTTAGTGATTGGTGTACATTCTGCTGCCTTTTAGCAGAGGGATGGACTGAGTGATTGAGAAGGATCTGGAAAGAGCTGGTCTCTTTTTTTAACAGGAAGCGATTTGGTGCTACTGCCTGGTGGCCTGGTGAAACTGCTGTAAGGTTGCCCTCTGTAAGCTGGTTGTATAATTTTAAGACAGAAAACAAAAAATCAGAAAGTATTTGCCTGTCATAGGAATCCTTAATGTTCTTGTATCTTTTCTTTATGTCTTACAGAATGGTGAATAACACTGAAGACCTTCAAGAGGCTTTATAACGTCCCATCCCCATGTAAAGTATGCTCAGAACTTTTCCAGTAGTGTAAGTACAAGCTAAAAAACCCACAAAAATTGAAGTTTTTTGTGTGTTTTTAAATTTTTCTGTTACTTTATCTAAGAAGAGCAGAGAAATGGTCAAAATGGTTATTAGCAGTTGGTAAAACTGGACAGTTCCACTATTTTGATGTTGACTAGACATTTAAACCAGGGAACCATCATTTAATTTCTTACTTGATCTGGCGAACAGGTTATTTCTATTTCTGTTTTGCTGTCACTGAAACGCAAGGAAGATCATACAGTTCTTAGAAACTTAGCCTTGAAGATAGTGTTAAAACACAGATCTCCATACATCTACTGAACATACTAGAGGGATACCAGAGCTGTGCAAGAGAGTTCAGTGAAAGGGATTGAGTACACCATTAATGTAGCATTGCATGGCAAAGGCAGAAAACTTAGGGTATGTAACCTAACGTTAGAATTGGATGTGTTGGTCCAAGCAATCACCATTTTGTCTTGAATCCTAGTACCAACTGAAGTTGCCTAAACTTCATCCTTGAATTTGAGCCTGTTTGTTCTTTTCAATGGCTTCTGTCACGAATCTTCAGTGTAATCAGTATCCATGCTGTTCCTTTGCTAAATAAGCAAATGAATTCAAAGTTTGAAGCTTGTCAGGCTGAAAGGAAAGACTTGACCTGTACTGTGCTGTCATTCATCTCTCTTGCTGGCCAGTCCTATATCACTCTTCCCATACCTCTTTTATAGTCATGAACAAACACTTGTCTACTGGCAATCAGATTCTTGAGATAGTTTGACCTCTCGACTTCTGATTGTACCTTCTGTCAGACTGAGTTGGATAGAGAAATCCTGCCTGCAGAATAGGTAGCAAGGAACTAGGCTGCTGTGAATGCAGTCAGATTTTCCCAGATGGATTATTTCAAGGATGAAGATAATTCATCTAGCGAATGGGCATTCATAGTGCCAAGTGGCAGTGCAGCGACAGACTTCTGTAGAGGGAGTCACAGTAAAAAGTAATGTCTGCCAGGGATTTTCTGTGGGAGACTAAACTATTAATGATACAGCTATTAATTAGTTATTTTCTGTTGCTGGTGGTTTAGCCTTCTGTTCAAAACTAGTAGTTTCCTACTTTGTTGCCAGTCTCCTGAGCCACCTCCTCTTCTTTCTTTTAGCCTGAAATATGTTGGCTTTCAGTATTAAAATCACCACTTGAAATTGTAAAGATCTAGTTCACAGCAGGAAAGAAGTCTGGAGGTAGGGCCACACTGCCCTGAGCATCTTTATTATACTGATAATTCAGAGTTTGCAGAGTGATCTTCTAGCTCTTCTGTGCTTTGTGTGAGCACAAGGACAGTCTGTCAGTTTTAACTCTGAATCAAACTTTTAACATAAATTTCCAAACTGTGAAATATATTGTTTTAATTTGCTGTACTTTAGCTAGGTTTCAGTCATGTTCTGTCCCTGTGCAGTTTTAGTTGGACACTGAGTTGTCCTGTTGCTTTCTGGAATCACTGTAGCACTTCGATGCCTGTTAATCAGCTGCCACCCTCCATCAGAGAAGTAGCAGCCTTTTGGATTTATTCCAGTATATGTGCAGTTAATACAGCCATCAAGAATATAATAGAAGTATAGGTAGATAATTTGGTTACTCCTACCATGGGGCAGCATCCTCTGTCAGAAGAGCAAAGTAGGCAACTGGCTGCAGTTACCATTTCACCTATCTTATTTTTATCCACAGTTGGATGAGAGTCAGTACTCAAGATGAATTTTGGGCATGGTGTGAACACAGGACTATTGATTTTGATCTCAAAAGAATTAGTCATTTATCTGAAACTAAGTCCTTCTGTAACCAATGCAAGTGCATCTCTAATGGGTTCTCCATAGATATAATGGGAGTAATTACTTGTACTTCACCAGGTCATGGCAGTATTGATTGATTAATATGTGTTAATAGCAAGATATGACTATCAGTGTTTGTGTTGCATGTTTCAAACTATCAAATCTGATTTCTGGTAGAATTAAACAGTTCCAACTGAATTATCAGGCCAGTGCTTAAGAAACTGCCAGCAATGACAGAGCTGTCTTGGGAGTGAGTAAAAGTCTGCTGAGTGGAACAAAAATCAGTATGAGTAATGCAGATGAAAAAGGACTAGACTGAAGAAAAGAATCAGTATGTGAACACATTTGAAGAACAGGTAATGGAGTTACAGCGACTTAGAAAGGCACCACACAGCTGAGCAGTGTTAACTGTCCGGCTTCCTTTAAATGTGGCATGAAACAAGTTAATTAAACTTGAGTGATAGAGGACTTGGCTAATTCGCTCTTTTTGTCTTCAGTGACAAGGTATCATGTATATAGTTGGTGGCTATAGGAATGTTCAGTTGGCGTTTGAAGCTTCCTTAACTGAAACAGTGTCTTTTCCGATCCCTTAGTTTTACTTTAAGATAAACAAGATGAGTTATTTCATGATTTTGCAGATAGTTAAACCACTCATAAAGAGACTAGAATAAATCTTGTTGCATGGAATCACAGACTGGTGGGGGTTGGCAGGGCCTTCCGGAGCTCATCCAGCCCAAGCCCCTGCTAAAGCAGGTTCCCCTCCATCAGGGGGCACAGGAACACGTCCAGGCAGGTTTGGAAACCTCCCGAGAAGGAAACTCCACACCCTCCCTGGGCAGCCTGGGCCAGGGCTCCCTCACCTCAACACTAAGGAAGCTTTTCCTTGTGTTTAAGTGGAACTTCTTGTGTTCCAGCTTGTGTCCTGTCACTGGACACTACAGAGAAGTGTCACTCCATCCTCCTGACATCCACCCTTTAGATATTCTAGTCCTCTGATCATCTTGGTAGCCCTGCACTGGCCTCTCTCCAGCAGTTTCCTATTTCTCTGTAACTGGGGAGCCCAGAACCAGACACGGATTCCAGATGAGGCCTCAGCAGGGCAGAGGAGATGGGTGGAGGAGAACCTCCTTCCATCTGCTGCCCATACTCTTAATATGCCTCAGGATGCGACTGGCCTTGGCCACGAGGGCACACTGCATGTGTGCTTCTAATGCCTACTTCTGCTTTGGGCCAAATCGGCATGTCCTTATCTGTAGAGCTGGGAATAGCAATCATCAGATCCATCTCTAAGCTGATTCAACTTGCCAGCCCAGGCAGAAACTAGCTATGGATGGGTAGAGTGGTTGATAAATTTTGCTTATGAGTTAACTGAACTGAACTGGTCTGTGGAGATTTCTACCAAGTCCTGGAGCTATGCAGAAAAGCAGATCATAGATCCGTTCACCCTCTGTCATCCATCTGCAGCCTCAGGACTTGCGTCTGAAGGTGTTCTGCTTTAAGCAGAAGGATTTGGATTTGCCCTGAGAATACAGCATAGGTCTTCTATGTGTCATGCAAAAGGAAATTTCCCTAGTTCAGGTCTGGACTATATAAAGATACTCTTGTTTCTTTAAGAGTGTTGATTAGGACATGTGTTTCATTTTTTAAATGCTTTTAAATAAAATAATACTCTAATATGGGCCTTTGGCTGCAGTTGCTTCCCTGTTTTTGCCATTATGATTTATATTCTTTGAGCAGCTACTGTTATCTATTCCTGAGTTGTGCTTGAAGTATAATCTCTGTCTTCACTAAGGCTGTGTTCCAGTAAAACTGTACTTGTTAACTGTTTTCTAGTGGAAAGAAAAAATGCTGTGTAGTTTAACACAAAATTAGGGATAGGTAAGCTTCAGTTGTTTCCCGGGTTTGGCTTTTAGTTTTCTGAAGGAACAAATTTCTCTTTTATGGAAATGTGTTGATTGTTACTGCTGGTGATAGATCCTGAGGGAGAATGAAGGTGCCTGAAATACTACAGAATGTCTCTTTTTCATTAGACGTGGAAGAGAAGTGATGGATATCCTGGTGATGGCATTCCTTGAAACTTGTCCTACGTCTTGTCATATCTAATCCTATAGATGAACCATGGAGGATGGCTGTATGTATGGTGAGAAAGCCTCAAAATTTGGCCAGGCACTTGGTCTGTGTTCACTTTGACTTGCCTGGAGGCCAGCCCCTTTCTATGACCTCTTGGTCTTAAAAAAGGATCAGTCAAATTCTGAAGTGAAATGGAGGAGGCAGAAGAAAGCAGTCAGTGCACCTACCCCTGTAACCTTGACAGCTGAAAATACACGACTTGTCAGTCTGGTGTCTAGAATAACCCCATATCCCCACATCTCAGTTTTGTTGCCACGACTCCATTTCTTTGTGTGAGTTAAAGGCAGTATTTCAGTCTTTTGGTGAGATTTGCTTAGCTGTGTCACTCAAGCACACAAGTCCTGCCCTGGTTCTGTTACAGAGCTTATGTATCCAAAGTTTAGTGTTCGACTCCCAGACCCAAGAGCTCCTCCTTAGCTCTTGGCGTAGGTTTGGCCTTTTGGCCATGGTTCAACACTCAGCTGACACTAGAGTTTTTCTCTCTGTTTGTTAGTCCTTCTGATCCCTCATTCTGCCCTTGAAGCCAGCCTCAGAGTTTGAATTTCTGCCTCATTCCTGTAGAATTGCAACAATAGTAGGAGACCCACATTTTAGAAGTAGGGAAGGTTAGGGTTAGACAGATAAGGTATCAGCGTGAATCTGTCTGTGCCTTCAGTAGAATTCAGAAGTATCTGGCTCCCAGCCTTGTGCTTAGTCAGAGGTCAGTGCCTTTTGTAAGACTTGGATTATGACAATAATTGGCATTTGTATTATATTTTTGCCTTGTAAGATCGATCTCAAGTTCTCTCTCTTTCCCAAAGATGTAAAGCAGATACTGTAAAGCAGAGTAAGTTACTCACCCGAGTGGAATCATTGGCAAAACTGCTAGGGCTTGCTTACAGCCAGCATGCCAGCATCCAGGAAAAAATATTTTTTTCAGCAGTGAAGAGTTTCAAAGACTGGAGTGGAAGAACAGCTTATGTAGAAGTACTGAATCTGGGTTTGGGGCTCTTTTAACTAACTGAGAAACTTGAAGCCTCCTGAAGAAAATGATATGTTGATATTCTGCTCTCAGCTTGCCTTCTGTAATTTGTGCAGCGGTGAGTATTTGATTATGTTGGATTTATTTCCAGAAGTTTCAGGCTGCTCTTATTAATTGTCACCATTTTGATCGAAAGCGTATGGCAGTGTTCTGCATTCATAAGACAGTGGTTTGCATTCATAAACAGCACTGGTGACGTTTAACCTCGATAGATCAGCTTCTAGTCTGATTTCAGTCCTTGCTGCAATGCAAGGCTTTCGTTTCCCTGAGATGAGAGCAGTCATTACAACCATTACATTTGTTTGTGAATCAGGATGAATGGGAGTAGAGTCCTCTTTGAAAATCAGAACTAAGAGATGCAACTGCAGGAGATAATTATGCTAACGTATGGATAAGGATGGCTCTGTGTTCGCTGACATGATGAGCACTTGAGGCCTGATTTTTTTCTATCTTGAAAACTGGTACAACTCCACTGAAAATACTGGAGATGCAACTGATGAGCATAAGTGTTGGCTCAGATGAGTCAGATCCTTAATCCTCTGTTGCGCCCCAGAATTCATAGCATCAACTACTGTTTTGAAGACAGCTTTGCTTAATATGGTGCAAAGCTCTGGATGTTTCTGAAAAATATTTAAATTGGCTGTGAATAAGAGGAGATGTGCTTTTTCAGTAAGAACAGAAGGCCAAAGCTTGAATTTTAGAAGACTGGATAGTGTTATGCCCTAAATTTCCTTGTTTTGTTCCAACAATGTCTTAGAGCTGCACTAAATGGATCACAATCTTTGCCCCTGAACGTGTGTCCATGGTCTGCGTCGTTTCCTTTGTGATATAAGTAAACTGCTCTGTTTAGGGAACTGCTACGGCTTAGAATGAGCTTGCCATAGATCTCTTGAGCATCTTGTAAGAACCATCTGCATCCTTTGGGATGGGTAACGGTGAGTGAGATGTAGAAAAGGAAGGAGTGAATGAAACTTTGCTTGAGTCTTTGAATCTCACAAGGATGTATCGAGAGATAAACAAGCTTGCATAATCCCCAAATGGTGGGAGTTGGAAAGCACCTCCAGAGCTCATCCAGCCCAACCACCTGCTCAAGTAGGTTCCTCTCAATCAGGAGGCACAGGAACGTGTCCAAGGTGGGTTTGGAAACCTCCTGAGAAGGAGCCTCCACACCCTCCCTGGGCAGCCTGGGCCAGGGCTCCCTCACCTCAACACCAAACAAGTTTCTCCTCCTGTGCCAGTGGCACTTGCTGGGTTCCAGCTTGTGCCCGTTACCCCTAATCCTGGCACTGGCCACCACACAACAAACACTGGCCCCATCCTCTCTACACCCATCCTTTAGGTTTTTTTTAGTCTTGATAAGGTCTCCTCTCGGTCTCCTCCAGCCTAAACAACCCCACGGCTTGCAGCCTTTCCTTGTATATATGAAGCATAGTTAGAAAAAGTAGGCAGCTGGAAGTGGAATTTCTTTGTGGCCACTGGTTCTACTGGGAAGTATCCACAGTGGTAGTTCATATGTGAATTAGGTTGTTGAATATCTGTCCTGTTGATAAGCAAATTACATTGCCTTTGGAAATAACAGTGCTATCCTTAATACCCATTTTTGCTTGTTGTCTAAATCAGGGACCTCACATAGAAGGGAAATGTAGCAGCCCAGTGGTACCAAACAAGGAGCTTGATACTGGTACATGATCTGGGGACTGGGCATGCACAGCCAGCGCAGCTGCTCTCTCTGCTCTATGTTTTTAGTAGCTGGAAGTCATCCACTGCGATTGTTCAGATAGCAGTTCTCACTAGTACTTTACACACATACAGGGAAAAAAAAACTGGCAGGCTAGGGAGTTCAAGCTGTGAGAAAGACTCTGATAGTTAAAACACTTGTTTTTGTTAACTAGTTCTAGCAAAAAAAATTACTTTTAATCTACTTTGGAGATAACCAGCTCCAGATGAAAATCCACAACTTTACCTTGTGATTTCCCCCCCGCCCCCCCTATTTAAAGGACATAATTATGTTTAACGACACCCACAAAGTGCACATTATAGCACCAGCATTTTTATAACATAAAATATAAGATTACAAATTCTGGAAATACTGTGAACAAGAGAGGGTCGTGCTGTTACAGTCCTACTCTGGACCACCAGTAAATCCCATATGTCAAAGGATAGAAATTATCATCACTCCCATTCCTCTTTGCCACAGCTGATGTGACTTTATCTGAAACGTTCTTAAACCAATTACCAGACTGAGGTTCCTGTTCTGAAGACTTTGACTCTAGCCCACATAGATATTATGCAGATTATATCAAATATAGGTCTTATATCAAAATGTGCAACTGCTTTTCCAAGTCTTGAGCTTTGCAGAGCTTATTAGATAAAGCAGTGAATTTTAATGGAAATTTGGAGAAGGACCTCTGCAGAAGAGGATCTCTTCAGTGATGCTACAGTACTTCGTGCTCATGTACTGTGAGTAAAGAGTGGAAAAAATGATTTCTTGTGAGTCCAGAGCTATTTTCTCAAGTGTTAGAGGTGTTAAGGCTGGTGTCTGGCCTTATTCCCAAATGGGTAATTGAATTGCTTTGAACTTCTGCAAGTTCAATTGGACATGGACTTGGCTCTTTGCTATTTTTATGGGATTATTCTGCTGTGCTGGGTTAGAAAGTTAGCGTTGGGTAAATGATTCTGTTATCTGTAACAGGTTGGGCTATGATAGTAGGTGAGAAAGCCTTGTTATGTTTTTCCTTACATTTCTTTATGAAATACAGGAAGATGAGGGAAGAGAACACCTCTGTATCTGGCCACGTACCACCACTCAAGATCACCACTTTCAATGTGGGGAAGAAGCCTCATATCTAAAGGGTGCCATCCATACGAAAAAAAAGAGGCTAAATACGTCTTGGTGGTATAAACAAGTAAAAGCAATGATCTTGAGAGCAATTAAGCCCCTAAACAGCCTTCCTCCAGAAAGTGGTACTAGAAGTGAAAGAGTGATGCTGCATCTGGCTGTTTGAGATCTGCTGGTTATTTTCTGTCTCTGGATTTGTTGAAGGATCCGCAATCAGGAGAAACTTATCTACACAGGAATGCAGATAAGCAGGCAATTCTTTATTATGCAGTGCTGGGGGGGGTGGGGGGTGGACAGCTCCTCCATACCTGCATTGTTTTCAGCCAAGGTAACCTAACAAACACATATACCAGGGTATTGTCGCTAAGGTAACCTAACAAATACATTTACCAGGGTCTCATGGCTAAGGTAACAGCTAAGGTAACCTAACAAATACATTTACCGGGGTCTCATGGCTAAGGTAACAGCTAAGGTAACCTAACAAATACATTTATCAGGGTCTCGTGGCTAAGGTAACAAGTCCCTATCAGGTGTGGTATGTAACTCTTGCAGTTTGATCCTTATGTGATCCAAATGAATACTTAATAAATAGATATTTGAGTTATTTGCAAGTGCTTAGCTAATTGGTTGAACTAATACCAAGTGATTAACAAGCGCTTAACAAGTGCTTGACTACTTATTGTGATGATAGGTTGTTAAATAATTGTGTATCTACAACACATTGGGAAGGGATAATAAGTTATATTTTAGCTAGCTCCTCATAGTTCTGCCTTCAGTCTGATATTCTGATTCCTTTTGGATGAAACACAAAAGATAAGCTTGAAGTTTTAATGCTTTCGAGATACCAACAAGCAGTAGATGGAATTGGTGTGGGGTGTGACTGCCAACTCCATGTAAGTAATGTAGATAAGTTTGATACTTTTAACCTACCCATTTTCTGTAAGGTTCTAAGTCAACTTGATTCATTTTAAGAGACAGATTCCGTTGGTGAAAATTTGGTGGATTTTTGTTTTGAGCTTAAATAGTATTTTGTAGAAGCCTTGCTATCAAAATTTCAGGGGGAAAAAATGCATAGCGATTCCCCCTTGGTTGACGCTCTTTTTCAGGTATCTCCCCAAAGAAATTTGACAGCCCATTCTAACTGGTGAGAATTTTGCTAACTGATCAGAAGTTAAAGCATTTAATAGAAGCTAAGATCTGCTAGCATTGCCGAGATCTTGCTACGTTGGCAGCAAGGTTTGCCAAAGTTATACTACAGCAAAGCAATCGGTCCACACTTTTTGTTCTCAAGCAAAATCTTTGCTATCTTATTTTCTCCTACACCCTCCCAATCATTCTGCTCGTCCCTGTCTTATTTGTTACTTTTGCAGGTAATTATATTTCACAGGGAAAAAGGAGGGTGAAAGCAAATTGAATTAGAGCTACTCAGAGAAGTTCAGGAGGATAAGAGGGTCTCACAGCAATATTGGGGGGGATGAAGAGGTGGAGAATATCCATTAATTAATTATGTGAATTAAATTACAATGATTCTAAAATGGCTGATTTACTTAACTGCTTTGTAAATTGATCTTTAAACAGGATAAGTTTATTAAGATATTTTTAAATGGGAAAAGAACCAAAACCCTGCTTAAATAATGGTTCTAGATAATGTTACTGTAGTTATTCATTAAAAAGCAGTAGATAGCTGGCAATGTTGGAACCTGTTCAATAATACCACATTTTGCAATATTTGTTTGGGGGTTTTAATGGAAAATTCCCAGTTCCTGCAGTTGTTTTCAGTACCTAAAACTCACTCAGAAGCATTGGTTCTGCATCTCAAGATTGTGTAGCAACTAGGACATGAAAATGTTAATATGAGCTTGAGAAGGCCAATAAGAAGTATGTCAGATGCAACATATGCTGTGTAAGTATAAGCAAGGCAGTTTTTACATCTGCATGTGACATTAGTGAGACCGGCAGATACTGTATCTGGTTTTGGTGTTCTTATCTTTGTAACTGTGGAAAATTTATACAGAAGTTGTCTACAAGGGTTGGAGGGCTGGAAGAATACTTTGCATGGACAGACAGACGTCACTGGCTTGTGTTTTTTTTCTTTTCAAATTGCCAGCGTTTTCCCAGTGGTTTTGGTAAAGACAGTATGGTGGATTTAATTTGACAGTAGGTTTACTACTCTTAAATTACTTTCTGCAAGCCTTTTAGAAGCAGTGCATAGGTTAACAGGACTTTGTGGAGCAGGTGTTGGAAGTTACTTAGGATTTTATTCTTATGGCAGAGGGCGGTTTTGTCCAGCAGCTCTTGCATCTCTGAGCAATTGAAATTACCGCTCAGGCACAGCAGATCCCCACTGCACCAAAGTGGGACAAATTGGAGGCCAGATCACTTCCCCACATAGAGCTGCCTATGACAGAAGGTAAACCATCTCTTTTGCATCTAAGTGCACTGTGGTTCATTATGTGCAATTCACTAGTAATTCACTAAAGGATACATAGGATTCACCAAAGGATTATGTGTGATTCACTAAAGGAGATTAATTTGACCTGAGACCCAGATGTAGAAGCTCAGTCCTGACATGTTAGACAAATTAAGAATTGCACCCAAATTTTCAAGGAAATGACTGGCCATGGCCACAAACTGCTGCAGGAAATGGTAAGTTCTGTGTTGCTTGGCATTTTTTAAGCCATCTGGAAAGTCATGCTTTTGTCAGATATTAGGTTTTTGGTTCTAGGGGTAGATAGACAAAAGTTCTGGGTTTCTAAGTCTGTGATGAGAGATTAAATGAGGCAATTAAACAACTAGGTTTTAGTATTAATATTGAAGAGTCAGTAAAGTAGGAATTTTGAGTAGAGGTGATTCTGGAGGGAGACTCAGGTTCATTAAATTCTCCAGTTCAATAAAGTACTTGAGCCTATGAAACTTGCTTATTGACAGATAAATGATCCACAAAATGGTGACATGAGAAGTACAGGTAAGAAATGCCAAATATGGGTTCATCGCTAAGGAAAGGCAAGCTGGCGTATTTAGTGAAAAACATCTTGAGGCCAGATGTTTAAGAAGGGGATTTTCTATTTCAAAACCATGCTACCTGGAGCTGATATGCGGGCCTTTTAGGCTGTACAGGAATTTGATGTGAGTCAGTAAGGCAGTGTGACACTTCACAAACCTTGGAGAAAAGGATTGAGCAGCCCTGCCTCCCTCAATGCAGAGGCCAAACCTAGAACACAATGTCTGTTTCCAAATGCTCCTTGTCAAGCTCTGTACGTCTCAGTCTGAGATATGACTTCCAAATTTTAGTTGTTACAATTCCAGTCAGTTGCTAGTCTACTGCTTCATTGGCTGCTGTGCTGTCCTTTTAGTGGAATAGTCTGGGTGCTTGTCTTTTAAAATTTAAAATGGCTTGTACGTTTTCAGTAATCAATTGTCCAAAGGACAGCACATTCCTGTTGGACCGAGGCACTTGTGTTGCTGAAGTCCGTCCATCTTCTCACATAGTCATTTTCTTGGATGGGAGTCATCCCCTTGCATTGCCCTCATGCTTCCTTCTCCTACATATACACCGTTGAAACAATGAAAGGGACTGAGTAGTTGCTTGATGAGGCCAAAGACATGAAAATCTTCTCATTTCTGTATTCTTCAGGCTGAAAATGTCTTTTTTTGTGTCTTCATGCACCCTGACTTTGTAACACCATGTCTATACGGTTACACTTGAGCTGCAGCTCTACTAAGCAAACTAGTTCTTGGTGATGTTCTTCAGCCCCGAGGCCATTTGGCCACATACGTACTACCAGCCACTCTTAGGCTTGAGACTGAGTGGTGGCATCCAAACAGAGTGTGTGTGGTTTCCACTCCATGCAAAATCTTATAGTAAGCCTGTGAACTGGTCAGAAAGGTCTGTGTTGTGAGATTTAACTTCTCTGAAAAGATTCCCTTGCTACACCCCCAGAACCTACAATTGAAAAAGTTTTGTCACTCTGTGGCTCCCGTTGGGGACCTCTCCGTGCCAGTGCAGAAATGGAAATAAGAAATGATCTTCAAAATATATGGAGAGAAATAGACAGCCTCGTCCCTGGAAGGTCTGGCATAATCATGACAGCCATCATCCCTCTTTTGGTTTTCATAGGGTCCTTAGAATTCTTACTTGACTTTCCTAAGGCTGCTATTTGTCTGCTCTTGCTTGCAGGAGTTGTATATTAGCTCTGTCATGTCCCCTGGAGTTTGAGTGATCTCTTCACTCTGCTCTCCTGCAGGAATTGTAATAAACCCTTGACTCAAAAGAAGGTTCGCAAGAGGTATGGAAAATGCCTTGATCTCTTTGCCAAGTTCTGTCTGTCCTCCATCTGCCATCCCTTCTTCTCAAGATCTTGAGTTCTGAAGGAGGTGATCTTGTCATTCGTGTGCCATTTGGATCAAAAGTGAGGAGACTTAGAAAGGAAAAGAGATTAAGGGAGCACATAGTGATTTTTTTTTTTTTAAATTCCATTTCTGGGCTTTGCAGCAAATAATCATTCATTGTTCTGGCACCTTAGGAAGTTCAGGAGTTAAAAATGCTTTTGATGAACCACCATGACGACTGAGTTACATGAGAAGTCTGCCTTTGGAGGGGAAAAAGCTGTAGACATTTTTTCTTTAAATGAAAGTTCAGCAGTAATTGGATGTGCTGCATTTTCCTTGTTAGGGCAGACGATCTGTGACAACATTCCTGGTTCAAAAGTTACTAACTTCAGAAATGAGACTTCAGTCAAATCAACTTTGGTCCTACAGGCCACTAGAATTTCCGCTAGGTATGCTTTTATCTTCTGTTTTTTCAAGGTAGCAACAAAAAGGTAGGGCCAATTGAACTCCTTGTATTTAAGGTTCAAAAGAATTGAGATTCATAAATCTCATGTCATAACTGGTTAAACCTTTTCCAGAAAAACTTAGCCTCTGGCCTCGACCTAACAGTTTGTGATTCTGGGGTTTCTATCTGGTAGATGCTCAGCTACGGGAAAAAAATTATTTGGAGTCAGGTTGCACCCTTATTTACTGAGCACCCACTGTCTCTAGTAGCAGTTAAAAGCAAGAGGGGTACTAACAGCAGGTTTGCTGTAGAAGGTGTAGGGATTGCTAGTAGAAGAGACAAATGCTGTTTGAGCACTTCGAAGGAAAGAGACCCTTCTGCTATGTAGTGAGACCAGCATTCATGGCAGGTTGCCTGCTGAGGTTGTTTGGAGGTGGACTGCTGGGCTGCTAGCTCTGTTGTGTGTGTGACTTAAAGGTTTGGACTGGAATTGAACTTTCCTGCGTGTAAGAAACCTCCCGTGTACCACAGAGAACTATTGAACTGAAGTATTTGTTTTTACATTTTCCCTTGTTTTCAGTCTGCTGGAAACCATGTCTCACTATACCGACGAACCAAGATTTACCATAGAGCAGATAGACCTGCTTCAGCGCTTGAGACGTACGGGAATGACCAGGCATGAAATCCTCCACGCGCTGGAAACCTTGGATCGTCTTGATCAAGAGCATAGTGACAAATTTGGGAGAAGGTCTAGCTACGGAGGTGGTTCCTACAGCAACAGTACCAACAATGTCCCAGCATCTTCTTCTACAGCCACAGCTTCAACACAGACCCAGCATTCTGGGATGTCCCCATCA
Organism: Colius striatus; assembly: GCF_028858725.1. Taxonomy (NCBI): domain Eukaryota; kingdom Metazoa; phylum Chordata; class Aves; order Coliiformes; family Coliidae; genus Colius; species Colius striatus. The sequence continues at coordinate 45,585,248 of NC_084760.1, read as the reverse complement.
CCGAGCAACAGTTACGACACCTCCCCACAGCCTTGCACTACTAATCAGAATGGGAGGGAGAGTAATGAGAGGTTGTCTGCATTCAACGGGAAGATGTCACCTACCCGCTATCCACTTGCAAACAGCTTGGCTCAAAGGTCATACAGTTTTGAAGCTTCTGAAGAGGACTTGGACATTGATGACAAAGTGGAGGAACTGATGAGGTTAGTAGAAGTCTTTGTAAAAAGTTTGGAAGGTCAGAGTGAGAAGTCCTTCAGAAGAAATCTGCATGTTGGAGGACTGCTTGTAGTAGTGATAGGTATTATCAAGGAAGCGGGACAGCTATTCACCTGCTAGCTCCTTAATGGTTACTATCTCAGTACCTCTCACCTGCCTCTTAGTCTTGTGTAGACAACCTCTTGCTGTGTGTAGGTATCCCACAGTCTGTTTTACTGCTGGAATATTTTTTCCCATACCATACCAAAAATTACAATTGTTAGCACAGTAATTTTTCCACCCTACTCTTACTCAGAAAACTTCTGACCGAGTGTTAATTCACATGACTCCTCCTCTATTACTTCATACCAGTTGTATTCCCTTCCATATATAGGAGGAGTAGGGTATCTGCTTGGTTAATGTTTTCCACTGGGATCTGCAGAACATGTATATTATCCATTTATAGTTTGTGGCAGGGGCTAACTCTGGGATTTGCGGAGTCTGCACATTGACATTGGAAAATACAAATAATAAAGAAGCAGAAGTCTTCAGTATGAGCCAGTTGGGTTGTTTTGGGGTTTTTTTTTCCCCCTGGACTGACCTTCCTTTACTTTTAGCAGCTTCCTTTTCAGCATTATGGCAAAGATGAAAGGAGGGGATTATACCATTGAGGATGAAAGTCAGAGTCACTGGGCTTGATAGCAAAAGAAGTAAGAGGAAAGGCCAAACGTCTCAAAGCAGTTTTGATCATAATGTTAGAACGTATTTTTTTCCCCAAAACTGCAACATTTATGTAGTACCTATGAGAACTAGGATCCATAAGGTCCAGGAGGAAAATATGTTAGAATTAGTTTGAAGATTTAGGGTAAACGTGTGGCTTCTGGGGGAGAGGATTAGAGGTAAGCAGTAAGAAAAGACGGTCAATGTCATTTACTGTTGGCTGCAAGATAATGAGGAAGTGCAGGAAGGTGGTTAGTGTAGCAGTAGGCTGAAGTTTAATCGTTCCTTTGAGTTTTGGGTTCCTGTGCAATGAGTCTTGGGTAATGCTTTAGTGCCTATTTAAACTGAACTACTTGTATTTGCAGGCATATGGGAAATGAGTGTTGGGTACTGAAATAAAAATGAATCCACAACATAGCATTTACTTTGCATTTACACTCGCAAGCTGGAGTCTGCCTTCAGTGCTGCTGGGTGGGAGGGGAGAAGGGGAAGGGAGATTAACAAATAATAAAATCTAATAAAGTATGGTTATAATTGTCTGCCCTTCTCAGGAAGAGAAGGGAGGAAGAGGAAGGAAAAGTATGTTTACTGCAATTGAAATTTGCTGCATATCACAGTCTCTATGCAACCTCCAAATTATTTTCTTTTTAGCAGAGTTTTAGTCCCTTCTGAGCTATCTTTGCACACCTTGTAAAAATCATATAAAGGCTTGAAATGTCTGGCACTTCTTCATTCAGTGCAAGTTGTGGACTAAGGAAGGTAGGGGTGGGGAGGATAGAGGTTGCCAAATCGCTTCTCCTTTAGCTCTTTTCCTTGAAAGGTTGGAGGTGGTTTGAGTATGTATATTCATTTGTGTAGCAAACCATACAGACCCTGCTCTCCTTTATTTTTTATTTTTGTGCCTCATTTTTATGACTGAGGTTTTTATGCTGATATGAGAGATTTATTCATCCCTGTGTAATGAAACTTTGTACATTCCATATGGCAGTGCTGTACCTAATATGAATTATATAGGACATGAGTCATCCATTCTACTGCTAGGGTATTTTGATAAAACGTGACACTTGTTAAAAGAAGTGTCCACTGGTGAGGCACTTTGACTATTTTACTGCTCGCCTTCCACACTCCTTGTCCCCTAAATAAAGGAAATAAAGCCATATTGCATTGTCAAAGTGCACTTTGGTCTGTCTGTCTTTTTGTGTGTTCTTTTGGTTGTGTTTTTTTTTTTGTTTTGGTAGGAGGGACAGCAGTGTGATAAAGGAGGAAATCAAAGCCTTCCTAGCCAATCGAAGAATTTCCCAAGCAGTTGTTGCACAGGTAACAGGTAAGAGCTCGGGGTGTCCTTCCTTCGTTTTGGGAAACTGTGTGTAACTGCCTATCTGCACACGGTGCAGATGTTGGAATATTGCTTGGCTTTCTGCATTGCAGTGCAGATCTGTCAGCTTAGTCATGATAATGTATGCCTTTGATTTAAGACCCATTGTCCCGCACATCACGGAACTTCCCCAGTGAATCACTTTTTTCTTTTTTTTTAAATTTTTTTTGGTGGCTTGTGCTAGCAGATTTTATTTTACAGCCTTATAATAAACCCAAAGTTCTTATCTTAAAATGAAAATGTTTTTCCTTAATTCTTAAATGGTTTGTTGAGCATGGCAAATAGATGCGTATCTGCATCTCTGTGTATGGAAAGAGACAGATACAGTATGTATTTATATTATAAAATCTGTATGAATAGTCAGGAGGCAGAGCTATAGCTAGTATCAGTACAACCAGGATTCAGATTATGATAGTTTTCAGTTTTTCAGTCACTTGCATTTGAGTCATGATTAATGAAAATCAGATGTGAGGTTGAGAGGATGACCATGTTAGCTCAGATTTTACCTATAAGTAGTTCTTTTTGCCCTGTGCCTTCTGTCTTTCACATTCAGGACAGACTGCAGTAATATCCCTTCTTCTTCCTGTTTCCAGAGCTTTACACAAAAAGTAACAAAGTCTTACTGCTCCTCCATGGGGTGGATGCTATTCTCCTTTACAGTCTCACACTGCTTGTCCAGAGCAGCATAGCTGGTTAGCATATTTCGAATCACAGATTCATTTGGGTTGGAAAAGACCTTGAAGATCCTCATGTGCAGTCCTTCCCCCAGCACTGCCACCATCCACCGCTAAACCATGTCTCTCAGCCACAGCTGGAATCCCTCCAGGGATGGAGACTCCACCATGGCCTTGAGCAGCCAGTGCCAGGGCTGGACAATCCTTTTGGTGAAGAAATTGTTCCTCATCTCCAACCTAAACCTCCCCTGCAACTTGAGGCTGTTTCTTCTTTGTCCTGTTGCTTGTAGCTCAGGAGCAGGGACTGACGGTCCCTGGGCACTACCTCCTGCAAGTTGTAGAGAGTGATCATGTCTCCCCTCGGCTTCTTCTTCTCCAGGCTGAACACCTCCAGTTCCCTCAGTTGTTCCTCATCAGACTTGTCCTCCAGAGCAGCTTTGTTGCCTTTCTTTGGACAGGCTTCAGCACTTGTATGTCTTAAAGTGAAGACTTGATGATAAAATACAAATAGCTCAGTCTCATGTTAATACCTATAACATTTATTCTTTTTTTAACCCACGCTTGAATAAAGATCTTGAAATAGATAATTTTTAAGGTTCCATGGTGACTAGGAATGCCAAACCAGCAGGAGGAAAGTTGTTCTTTTATGATATTTCCAGTATTTGAAATGTCATAAGAACCCATCTGTCCGGGAGATCTGGGTTTGCAGACACACTAGCAGCTGAGGTAGGCAGGCAGAAACAGGTGCTTGAGCTGTGGAGCCAGGAATTCCTTCCATGTCTCCAACTCTTCTCTGTGATCTTGGGCACAATTACTTGTCCTTCCCTGGTTTCAACGTCATCTGTGAAATCATGAGATTAACATTTTGTGCAGCTCTAAGGAATGGAATGTTATTAGCCTTATGAGATGTTAGCACTGTCCTTTAAAAATTAAATGCTAAGTCTAGTTGCTTAAATTGTACCTGAACTCTGAAGTTTTGGTAGTTTTTGAGTCACTCCTCTACTTCTGTGTAGTCTGTGCCTGAATATAACCCATCTTCGAATTTACCCTTCATACCTACCAGCAAGTCAAACTAGCGTCACCTTCAAGACAAATAACACAAAGAGGAAAAAAATGCCTACTGCATGCAGCAGGGCTGTTGAATTACCACACCAAATCTAAGACAGAATCTGTATCAGTTAAAGGAACTGATCTGTTATAATTAGCTAGGTGTCTCAGGTGCATATCTTGATACCCCAGTAGGCAGACTGTAAGAAAGTCAAGTCTCTTAATACCTGATCCTTTTGCTCTTTCTATCCTCTGCCTACTCTCTTTGATTTCAGTTGTTAAAGTCATTAAGTTGGCATTCAGCCTTTGGAAGCTTTCATTGCTTGCCAGGCTGTTTCTCCGGTGAGTAAACGACATGGTCCACTTCATACACCCTTGACTAAGTTTCATACCCATCCCACTCAACTCTCATGTTGAGGAATCCAGAATGTGATCAGAGAAAATATTACTAGATGTCTCTTCAAGCCTGTCAGTGGGACAAGGGGAAGACTGAACTAGTTGGCACTGTGTTATTACATTATTTTTAAGCCAAATCTTGATCTGGGAATCAGGTAGACCTAAAGGTTAAATGACTATGTCCTTTTGCAGCTGACCCACTGGGACCTTTCAAAAAATAAAAGAAAGTGGTATTTTGCACATGATGCAGTTTCTCAAGCAGAGGTGGCTGCAAGGCTTGAGCCTCACTGTGATGTACCAGTCTCTTCCTTGCTTTGCAGTTGAGCTTTGTTATCCCTCCATATGTTTGGTGGGAAGGTCTATGGGAGCCAATTCATTTTAAATATAACCCATAGCCTTGTGTGAGCAGATTCATAGTACTTATGTGCTGTTGTTAAGTACATAGTTATGGCTTATCTGAAAGAAATAGTAAATCTCAAAGAGATATTTGAAGGAACCAGATTAAAGAGTGTGCTCAGCACTGCTGGGAGAAACATCAGCTTCCTTTCAAAAGCACGGTATGGTGAAGAGTGACTGAAAATAGCTCAGGACAGAGATCTAGAGCAGAGAGCATGTGTCCCAGGGCTCTCACTTCCTGAGCTGTCTTAGGCCTGATGAGTGCTAGTTGACTTGTGTATTCTTGAGATGTATCCAATATCCCTTCCCATTCTACTGTGAAACAGACTCCCAAGGAAGGCCTAGAAACCCCTTCTTTTTCATTTAAAAAGCAGTTAGTATAGACAGAGGTAATGCTTTGCAGAATGTATGATTCCAAATGCTATCATCTCAGTATTTACAGTCAGTCTTACTGGTAAAACTACTCTGTAAATCATTCAGTAAACAAGAGGAAAAATAGATAAGTAAAATCTAAAGAGTGATCTGTAGCAGATGACACCAGAGGGAGGACCACAAGAGTGAAGTGATACCTTTTGAGCATACTGTTCAGCCTCCAGTGAGCCGTGGTGTTGAGGTAGAACGCTGTTCTGGTCAACGGAAAGTCTGTGAAAGGAGCATGAAAGGGGGCAATTCTGCAAGAACAGATTGGCAGCCCACAGAGGCTGCTGTCCTTACAGCCTCCGTCACTGTTTGTTAGAATACAAACACAACAAGCTGTTTCTGGAGGCTGCAGTGCAGACCTTGGGCATGTTTGAGTTGTCCATCCACTGACTACCACCTTGCATCAGCTGGCAAGTCATTTGTTCAGCATTTGAAATAAATGTAGAATAGCATGGCCTCAGCTTTTTACATTCATTACTTCTGTCCCAGGAGGTGGGGCAAGAAAGAAGTGAAAAATTTATGACTGACTCCGTAGGAGAGTTGTTGGGCCTGGCTGCCCATACTGTCAGTATTCTCCTTTCAATCTCTCTTGTATGTGTAAAGGGAGAGGAGAATGGCATGGAGAGGAGAAAGGAGTAATAGTGCATCTGAGCAGTGACATTAGACCTCTAGCTAGGAATCTAAACCTTCGTTTCCTTTTCTTAACTATGTCTGGGTTTTAAGTTGGCCAAATTGGACATACAAGTGATGAACTTGAGCTAAACCAAGGTATTTGCATGTCTTCAAATAGCAGGTCTTGGATTAGCTCATCAGTGAGCATAATGCTTCCCCAGGGTTTATAACCATGTCTGTACCCATGCTCTATCTTGTCCTATTCTGTCCTTGGTGCAGGAGCCTCTACTGCAACTTCTATCCCTTGAAACTTCCATTTTACCCTATTTTGCTAAATCTTCAAGCCACTTAGGGTTTTGGTCAGAAATACCTTCCTTCTTTTTTTCTTCTCGATTCTAATATTGCAGTGCAGTTAAAGAATACACATTCCTACATCAGCCATCATCCTGCAAAGCACATTGGGCAACTTTGTAATTACAGACTCTGCAACATTGAACATAAGTGAGGATCATGGAACTGAAAGTTGAAGTCAGCTGTTGCAGTAGAACAATTTTTTTGCCTCTCTTAGTCTTTATAAAATTACCAGAAACTTTAACAGACACTTAGATAATGAATCTGACAGGGAAAATTAAACCTGGAAGTTATTCTACAGGACTGCCTTGTGTACCGAAATAAAAGGGCAGATTGGAAAATAGTAACAAATTACTAAATGGTGAGTTGAAAATAAAGGAATGATTGATAAGAAGCAAAAACCTAGCATAACACTTATTAGTGCTGGTCCTAAATACAGGAGGTGCTTTTTATAGAAACTTTTTTAATGGTGTCTGTAATAAGATAAACAAGAAGCACTTGGGTTGGGCTCTGTATAAATAATCTCCTACTGATAAGAAAAATGACAGTATAAACAGGAGCTAATAATAGTTCCTGCTGAATTTCCTATCTTGTTATTTGAAGCTCCTTTTAACATAGCTGCAGCTTACTTGGGGGTAGATATTTAGCCCTACATTCTGGCAGGTGAGGTGCCAAATTTTTATCAACAACAATTTGAAGTTGTGGACTGGAATTTGCATTAATTGCCACCATAGTTGTATCAGGGTACCAAGTTAGTTAGGATCAGAAGGCAAGGATAAAGAGAGAAAGGTAAACTTAATAAGAGATACTGTCTGTTAGGTTCCAAATGTAGATAAAGGGCAGGGGAAGTGTTTTCAGAAATGAAAGTCTTTCTGTTATGTAGTATGGCAAAGGGGACAGGGAGGAGTATACACACCCGAGCCCTTTGCAGCCGGGCAAAATGCTTTGATGGATGATGTATCTGTGAGGTTTAGAAGTATTACTTTTTCCAAGAGTGAGTAAAGGAAGAAAAAAACCCTTACTTTGGAACTTTACAGTGGAAGCAGTGTGTTGCAGAGCAGGAATTCATATCCAGATTTCTTGATTCTGAAGCTAGCACTATAAGAACTGAAACACCATTTAAAGTAAAATCAACAACAATAAAATACAGAGGTATTTTTTCTTTCTTTTTTTTTTTTTTAATGGTAACACATAGAGGTTTCCAATGTTTAGTTCTGCCAACCTTCCCACTCTGCTTGTACAACTGAGCCCTGTCCTACCATCTCTGTCTCAATTGATACGAGATCTCTGGGATTTAACTTTACATTACGCTCAACATACACAGCATCTAGCACAATGGAGGGCAGCCTTGAAGCACTGCTGTAACATAAATAAAATCCCTTCAGGTTTGGAAATTACTTGCAGGGGTGCTGACTAAATGCAAATACAAAGTGAAACTTAACGAGTTCCATTGTGAAGAGACTTCAGAAAATTACTAAATTACTGATCATGTGAAATGGCGAGAAAACTGGATTTTAAAAAACATTTTCCTTTTTTTGTTTTAATACACATGACAACAGAGGGAAAGATTTGCTTCTCTGTGATTTTGATCTTTGCACGTTTTCTGTAAACAAGCTTTGCTAATCTAAATTGATAGATGTCCTTTGCAAGCAGTTATTACATGAATCTAGGACTTTGCTTACAAACTGAAGAATTAAACCACAGTCAGTTATTTTTTTTCTCTGAATCTGATGTATTCCAGGTGCTTCAAAAAAATCTCTCCTAAAAGAAACATTAAAGAAATGCAAAGTAGAGTCACTCAACAAATCTATTTGTGAAGGTGAAAACCAGTTACCAAAGACTTGATGAAAATAGTTCTAAGGGTTATGAGCAGATTTTTACTGCAGATACCAGTTGCCTTCTCTTGATGCATTTTGCTGTTTCTTTTAACTATTTGAAAGGGAAACTTTTTCCCCACGTAATTTATGTAGGGGAGAGTGGGCACACATGTACTGTCATCCCCATCTCATTTGTAATTAGGAAGTGTAACCTGCTAAGAGAAGGAGTGATGTGTGACACAAGAAGACAACATTTGAATTGCTCTAATCCTTTGTGATTACCAGTTCTTTCTTCAGTATCTTCCGTGAGAGAACTAGTTGTACTCATTGCAAAGTGTGCATGTCCCTGCTGATGCTGAGCCCAGAGGCTGGCAGTCTTCCTTGAGGTCTGTGGCTCAGTTTCGGGGGTGAATTTCCTCAAGACAGCTGGATTCCCAGTACTCTAGAGAACTTATTTCATTAATCTGTTTCTGGCAGCAGGATGATTTCTTTTTTCCTGCCAGTGCAATTTCCTAAAGTAGCATGATTACAGACAATGTGACACGATAGTACTGGTGGTAGTACTAGTCATTGTCCCTATGAGTCAACTGTGTAAAATCCGCTTGAGGTACAAGAAAGTCTGATGTGACAATTTGGAAGTTTAGGGTTTCTTTTTCACATTAAAGTTGTGAGGGATGGGTCTGTGATTAAGACCTTGTGCTGGGATCTAGGAGATTGTGGATCAGTTCTGCTGAAGACTTGGAAAGTGACCTTGAATCAGTCAAGCTGTTTGAATGCACAGTTTTGGGGCTTCTAAACCAAGCTGAAGTACAGATGAAAGATACTTTTTACCTTAAAAAGAGAAAGAGTGGCATAGGTAGAGGAAACCTTTAAGGAGCTCAGCTGTCATTACAAGTGTCTGAAACAAGGAAAGAGAAATACAAAAAACTAGAAAAGCGTGATAGGAAAGGAGACTTCAAATAGGTAATGAGTTACATTCCTATGACCAAAACCAAGATCAGCTGCCTAAGCTGTACCTGTCACATTACCTAAGTTTGCAGCACTGCTCTGGAGGTCTGCTAACCGAAGAGCAAAATGAGCCCTGGGCTTCTTGCTAGTGCAAAAAAGGCTCTGGATTGCAGTGCTGTTGATGAGATACCATAGTCAAACAACAATGTACTGAGAATTTATGGTGTGTTTGTTGAATCTGTGACTCTCAATCTCCTTTACAGAGCTCCATTTTTGCAGAAGCGACATCATGAACTGTGAGGACTTGCAATGAGTCAAATGTGGACATGGCAATACACAGCTGAGTCTTTTGACTCCTGCTCCTTTGCTTTATCTTGAGCACATTGTCTGAAGTGGCTAACATCTGTACCACTTTGTGACAGTATCAGGCAGCCTCTTGAGCAGAATTTGGGTTTTCCACTATACCACTCTTGTTGAAGACACTTATTCTCTATTTATAATTTTTATCTAATAATGGTTTGCACTTATATCTTACATTGTTATCAAACACTCGACAAACACAAAGTCACTGCAATAAGTGTAAGTGGTCTGTAGTAAACAAGTCAATTAATGGTGCTGTTACCCATTGATTAATAGGAGCCACGCAGCCAAAACATTTGTGTCCCACAGCACTGTGTTAGAAGTGGCTTTTATAAATCATAATAGTAGGTGAAGAGATGCAAATTTCCAAAACTTGGTCTTTTCACTGGTGATCAGACATCTAGATTGCATGATTTCAACTAGACTGAAGCCTTGTTTTGAGGCAGAAAATTTTATCAACTCATGTTTCAGTATTGGCTTGTATGCTTCCACAGTTACTTGATGTAAACTTGGTAGTATCTTCAGTTTGTGTTTGGCTGATAATTCCATGTCCCTAGTAGTATAAACTCAATTAGATATCCCAATAGGGGCCCTGGGGGTAGTCAACTCTTGACTGCTCTAGTTGTTCCCGAACTCTTTCAGTTGTGGGGCAAAGACAGTTTCAGGGAACGGGTGTTAAGAAGATTAATAGATGTACAGGAAATGAAACCAAACCGCGGTACGTTTTGTGGGCAGAGCTCTGTTAAATTGCAGCAAGTTTCTATTCTCAAAAACAAAACACAGATAGCCCTTTTCCCCAGGACAATTAAAACTTCATAGACTCCAGAATTCTGTATAAGGAAGAACAGTTAAAAGCACAAACCCAGTGATTTTAAAAATGTAGTGGGAATAAACTCACCTACATGTGATACTTGAGAGTAAAGTTGAATGATTCAGAAGTTAACCAGCTTCAATGTTGAACACGAAAAAAACCTCAACAACAAAAAACGCATAGTAAAACCCCTGTATTACAAGTGGTAAAACCACAGGGGGGTATTTTTAATGACTTAAATATGAGACTTTATAAAACCTTGATGCATCTCAAGAGAGGAGAGGGAGTTGGATTTCTTTGTGAAAACCAGCCTTCTACCTGCCTTCCTATTATCACCAAGCAGGTGGTGGCAGGTGGTATTCAGCAGTATATTGTTACTTGGAGCACCTCCTAAAACTGTAGTTCTCAGACAGTTTATATGTTGTTAACCCTTTCTGATAGCTGAAGAACTTTGTGAAAACCATAGGGACTCCTTCTGCCTGAACTACTGCTTCAGTTAGCAAACTATTTTTTTCTTTTTATATTTTCAAGTGAGCCTACAGTTCACCTCCTAGTGCAATTTTAAACCTGTTGCTGTATTTTATTTGGTTCCTCTCATTCAAATCACTTCTTTTTACTTTCTATGTTGATCCTCCATTCAGTGTTATGCTTTGGAAATAACTATATGTGATGGAGCACTGGAACGGGCTGCCCAAATGGGTTGTGGAGTATTCTCTGGAGATACTCAAAATCCACCTGGCCGAGTTCCTGTGTGACCTACTCTAGGTGGTCCTGCTCTGGCAGGGGAGTTGGACTAGATGGTCTTTCAAGGTCTCTTCCAACCCTTGAGATTCTGTGATCCCATATATGAACTTCTAGGGAGTTTTTCCCCTTATTGTTTTCTTCAAAGTCATGTTTTAAAAACTCTGGAACCCTTTGTCCCTAATCTTGCCAGGATACCTAGAGCTTGAATCTTGCTTTGCTGACAGACAGGTGCCCTTTCTGTTTTATTTTCTGACTGTTGTTATAGGTGCTGATAGTTGGTTTTGTTCCATTTCTGGGCTGACTTGATCAATATCACATAAAACTAGTTTTGTGTTCATCTCCCTTATTCAGGCAGTGAATGATAATGGTCTCTTAACTATCATTATATAAATATAATAGTGGATAAGGGACTTGTTTTCATTTCACAGATGAGGAAATTTAAGAACCAAGGAAGTTGTGTAGGTAGTAGGTTTGACTTTTCAGTTTGTACCCTCTTTGCTTGTGCCAGTTCCAGGATGTACTTTGAGCAATGTTGAAAGTAACAACAGGGAGATGTTAGTGCAGTTAGAGACAGAGTGGGGAAGCTTGAACTCTGCTTTTTCTGTGATTGAAACATGATCGGTTCCTGGGCTTTGTAGGGCAGCACCTTTTATCAGTGTATAAACCACTTGAAAATGTTTTTAAAAGAACAAGTTTTCTCTTCCCCTTTCTCTGTTTTGTTTTGTTCTGTTTTTTTTTTACAGGTATCAGTCAGAGCCGAATCTCCCATTGGCTGTTGCAGCAGGGGTCGGACCTGAGTGAACAAAAGAAAAGGGCATTTTACAGATGGTACCAGCTTGAGAAGACAAATCCTGGTAAACAAATACAGCCTGAACATCTCCTGCTGTTTATTTTTGGAAAATAAGCCTTTTGTGACTGATTTTTATAATCACTGATCATTAATTTCTTGTTCTGGTGTACTGATGAGGTATTCCCTCTGACCAGTTTTAATTTTTAGGAGAGTAGGAAAAAATCTATGCTTTACTTTGCAGTGCGTGATCTAGAGCTGATCCATCTACAGCTTCTCAGTCCGGGTTATTTCCTCTGTTCTCTCACTGCCAGCTGACTGGGAATCAGAAGCAGTCAGTGAAGTTCTGGTCAGTTAACATAAAATACTTGCTGAGGCTTGTAAAGGTGAACAAATAGAAAACAATAATGTCTGCATAATACAAAGTTGCAGTGAAAAACCCCCACATTTTGGTGGAGAGCAATTTTGGGATAACTTCAGAGGGTTTTGGATTGGATCTCAGGCTCGTGGATAGGATGTTGATTGTTACAGTGATAAGTTGGAGATGTTTCTCAAATCCCACCTGCTTCTCTAAATCTCAAAATAGATCTTTTATATTAAAAGAGAAGTAAAGCTCCTCATTATCTTTTAACAAACTAGCGATCTTCAAAATCACAGTTGAATTAATTTCCTTGCATTGTTCTTTTCTATAGATTTTTTTACTACGGTTCTTATTTTTCGCTTTTGCAGTTTTATCGTAAAGATGAAAATATTTATGTTTAATTTCCTTTAAACAATGGCTTGATTGAATTAACTGTGTAATTCCTTTAAGGAATTGAAGACTGGCTCTCTAATGGGAATTTGTCTTCAATATCTATAATTCTATTAAGAAAAATTCCAGTGAAAACAAATCTTCAAAACTTCTGCTTTGTGTGTGAGCTGAAAATCAAGAGGCTACAGCTGTCAGTTGGCCTGAGAATATTTTAGCTTAAAGTTCAGTGGGGTGAAATTGTGATACGAAGGATCATCAAAGTTGCTGGGTACAACCATTCAGTATCAACTGCTGTGAAAGCCTCAAGTTACACCCTGCAAAATAACTCTCAGCCATTTCATTTTTTTTCCTGGAAGGTACTGCTACCAAAACAGTGGAGAGAACTAGAGGTGTTTTGTAAGCTGTACTTCCAGAAAAAACCCTCTCCTAAAGAGGAAAACTGTTGTGTGGATCTTCCCTTCTTGGCATGTTTTCTTTCCAGTGTCATTTGGAGCTATTTAAGAAATGGTATTCTGTTGTGGGATTAAAGAAATCTCATCAGATTTAGCGTTAAAACATTTATTTTTTTTTCCTCTTAACTGTCTCTCCCTGTATCAACAAGCTCACTTGTTTGTCTTTTCACTCTTGAGAACTGTCTAAGGAAGGAAGACTAGCAACACTGAAGGTTATGGCTTAAATTGAAATGAATTGATGTTAACCTCTACTTTTTTGATACCCTGTCTTCCTGTGGTCTTCTCTTTTCTGTATATACATATGGAAAAATTTCTGGAAGCACGATTGTTTCAGTTTAACTTTCTTCAAATAAGAGATCTTTTTACGGCATTTTTAAGACATGTAAAAGGCAAAATGACTCCTCTGGCTATGCCTAGGGACTATTTAGATGCACTTAAATTCCCTTTGGAACCAAAAGTTTGGTTTCTTTTTAGAGGCTGAGGTAAAGGGGAGAACCCTTAGTTTTCCTGTAGCTGTTGAAAAAGTCTACCTAAGAAAAATGGTTGTGTTGTTAACAATCATAGAATTGTTTAGGTTGGAAAATACCTTTAAGACCATTGAGTCCAGCCATTAACATAGCAGTGCCATAGCCATATCTAAACCGTGTCCCATCTGTGCCTTTGGAATCACTCCAGGGATGAGGACTCCACCATGGCCCTGGGTAGCCTGTTCCTGAACTTGACAATCCTTTTGGTGAAGAAATTATTCCTCATCTCAAATCTAAACCTCCCCTGGCACAACTTGAGGCCATTTCCTCTTATTCTATCATTCTTGACCTGTTGTCACTTGGGAGAAGAGGCCAACACCCACCTCACTACAGCCTCCTTTCAGGTGGTTATAGAGAGCAAGAAGGTCTCCCTTTATTGAAGGATAATCCACTGCTTTGAGTTATTGCTGTCTTCCATGTTCTAGGTCAGACTGACTGGCCAAGAAGTACTTAACGCACATACCTGTGCAAGTGTGTACAGTGTATTAAGGATGGTACCACCCTTGTCCAAAGCATCCTGGTTTTGAAGCCTGAATTTTGGATGCTACTTACGTATCCTGTGATTAGTAGACTCAACTAGCTGTTCTGCTGCCTTCTTTAGAGTCAGAAAATGACTTTTATTCTCAGAAATGGCTTTTTATTCTCAGATATCTCATCTTTTCCAATTCCAGCTGCTTGCAATAAAATCTCAGTCCTTCTCCTTTGAAAGACAGAGTCAGGTTTGTCTGCAGAGAAGCACCTATATGAGTTACCAATGGGCAAAGTGAGGTCTCTGGGAGCTTTCAGTTCCCCTCTTTTTTTAATTCCTTATTTTTGAAAACTGGATCTTGAGAGTAAGTCCATTTTCTGTCTGAATTTGTGTGGTAACGGAAAGAAAACTTCACCTTAAAATTGAAACAGTTTTTAAGAACTGGGACACAAGATGTAATCAATTTATAAACTGTAAAGAAAAAAATAGTTGTTTCACGAGGAAGGGACTGGACATCACTCAGCAAACCTGCAGTATTTCCTCGGCTCTGCTAGATTTTCTGTGCAGCTCTTAGCAAGTGATTTCACCTTTACACCTCACTTTCCAGTGTCCTATGTAAAGATGAGATCATTTTCCTGTGTATGACTTCCCTGTAAGGTCCTCACAGCAGGGACTGTCTCTTACTATGCTTATATGAGCAAAGGATGATTTGTAAATACATCAAGACTTTATTTTTCTTTTCTCTAGTGTGTGTAATGGTGCTCTGTAACACTTTAAGTCGTTCACAAGCAGTCCTTCTTCTGCTAACCAAAACTTTGTGTTGTGGAGCCTTGGGGCAGTTTTGAAATGTTGCTAGATATTGCTCCTATGCAGAAGAAACTCAGCAGTTCCATCAGGATAATTATTTACCAGCTTGCTTTGGCCTCTTGACTATGTTGTTTGTTGATTACTTGGTCTTGCTTGCTTCTTTGCATGGGTACTTTCTATATTTCTTCTATCTTTGATGGTGGATGTTGAGGCAGCAGCAGACTGGAACATTGCAAAAGAGACTTAAGTCTCATGGAACAGAAAAAAACCCCACACCACTTTTTCTGCTGTATGCAGTAATCTTGCTCAAAAATTTCTTGATCGACATTTTCTTTGTAGGAGTGATGTTGGAGTTAATAATAATGCTATGAGTTCCAGTGTTATTAGTGATTGTAATTTTTTCTGGAGTTTCCAATTATAGTGAAAGGCTTTTTTGTTGTTGTTGTTGAAGGGAGGAAGTCAGTGCTAAATGCTAGTGTTTCAAAGGTCTTTAATCCAATTAATAGAGATGCTTTTATTTTGGACAGGCACCACATCTACTGTGTTCTCTACAGGACTGAGAGCATTTTGACAACAGAGAAGTAGTATATGTTTCAGAAACCAGTATATGAGTGCATAGATCCTATAATGCTCTTGATTATTTTTTTCAGAGCTCCTGGACTTAAAATTAATTAATTAATTAATCTTATGTTGGTAGTTGTTAACCTGATGAGTTTATCTGGCACTGGGTCTTAGCAATGTGGGGTTTTTTTTAATGGAGTAACTTTAGCATGTCTTTTGCCTCTATATACTTCAAACTAAAGCTGGCACCTAGAAATGATGTGCTGAAGTTACAGATGGATACAGACTGCTTCCATTTAGGCTGGATATTTATTTCTGCCAGTATTCAGTAATAGGAAGGCAGCTGTGGTCACCTTGGAGAAAACCATGTGCTCTTTCTCCTTGAACAAAAGGGAGAAGAAAGGTAGTTATTATCAAGATGTAGCCTCTCTTATGTTATTCCCATAGCAGTTCTTGTTTAGCTATGAAAGAAAAGCCTAACAAAAAATAAAAATCAAAGGCTCGGTATCCCATGAGATTTGCACTGGAAATGTATTGTTGGTGATTTACTATTTTATAGAGCTGCAGAGAAAATAGTCCCTGCTCTGATCCTTTCCATCCATGCAGTGAGCTCTGTAGCAAACCTTTTGCTGTGCAGGCTGCTGATTCAAATCTAGCCTGGCTCACTAGTAACTGAAAGGTGTTTATCATGTGGTCACAGGTCAGTCTGGCTAAAAATAAAGTGTGACATCTGTTCTTATCAGTATAATATATGATAGGAACTTGCTGCAAAGGCTTGGAACTAAATGTTTTTTTGCAGCTGGGAGATGGCCTCAGGTTTGCTCCAGCCATTCTGCACATCACCCCTGTGTGGCAGGACCTCACTGAGACACGTGATGCGGATCAGCAATTCATGTGATGCTTTTAAGAGCAACCTTTTTTCTTCAGGGTAGCATCTGGGGTGTGCTGAGAGAAGGCAGACCCTTGCCATGAGAAATTTTGAGTTCAGAGAGAGAGCAGCATTCCGATTGGAGAGCACTGCTCTTGTCTCTTCTCTCCAGAACCCACCTGCAGAATCCCCACAGTCATACTCTGCATTTGAGAAAATGATGGCTTGCACAAAGGAAATTCTGTATTGTTGCAAAAGATGCTCAGCACTGGCATTAGTAAGAGATGTTGCTTTTCATTTTTTTTTTCAGCAAGAGGAGTTCATCCCAGACAATTCACCTCTCTACCTCTTATAGATCTCTTGCTTTTTGATGCATATACTAAGATGAAAATCTCACACTGCATTTGCTCCACACATTCTGCTCAAGAGAGAAGTTTCACTTCTTCTTAAAAGCTGTTTGAGGAGTTTGTAAAAAGAAGCTGACCTAGTAACTAGGATGTAACTTACTAAGTTGTAAAGAAGTGGAACTGGGTGGTGAGAAGACTGAAGTGTTGAAAGAGCAGAATAAACAGGGTCTCTTAGTTCTCAATTGAGGAGAATGAAGAAAAGCTCCATAGTTAACTCAGGGAATGTGGCACCACTTTTGCTACAAATATGTGCACCACTTTTGCTACTCATAGATCCAAGTGCATTTTGGGCCTCTGTGCATCCAGATGCTTCTGTCTCTGTGTGTGCAAAACCAGTGGTGGGTACTTGCTTGTCATTCTCAGTGTAATTCTCTCTTGCCTGCTGCTCATATTGATGTTACCCTATAGAAAAGAGAAACAGGTAAATTGTCCTAGCAAGGCTACTAAAACAAAAATCATCTTCTGTTCAGTAAGTGGACATATCAGTAGCAGACTCAAGTTTGTGCTTTAAACACAGATTGTATTTCAGCCGTTGTCTGAAAAAGCTCAGGCCAATTGCGTGGAAGTACTCTGTGTCTCTTACCTTGATGTTTCCAATGTCACTGATATTCTCATACTCTGTGAAATGGAATTCTCGGGTAGGGAAAGTATATTGCAAAGACAATGCAGGGAAAACTAATTTCTTATCCCATTCTCCCATGACCCTTTAAAAATGTTTTTAAAAGTGGGAGTTTTTTTAAAATTTTTGGAAGTGTATTTAAAGCCCAGCAACTTGATACTGACCCAGAGTCTTAAACTGTGGAAGTACTGGAAAGAGTAGATAAGAAGCTTTCCTTGGAATGGCCTCCCAATAAATTGGCAATATAGGAAATATTTCATGTGTCAATAAAGCTGAGTAATCTATGTAGACTCGTTAGCTGGGAATTACTGAGAGTTGGATCCGTTACATATGTAAGCAGAGATTGCGAGCTTCGCTTCCTGTAGACTTCTCCTGGGTAAAACTTCTAAATTATTTTGGGCTCCACACAGATGCAAGCCCCTGGCAGTATGGAGGATATTCATTGTGCATTTCTGGAAAGGAACACAGCCAAATGCATAAATAGCCAATTTCTTGGTTCTTAACCGTAGGAATTCATTGGTTAAATTCTGAAGTTCCCTTAACCCCTTTACTCTGTTTTAAATTAAAACAAGCAGTGTTGTTTCACTAACGTGGTATATTTTTATGATTAAATCCTAACCATTCTGAGCAAGTCTTTGTACCCAGAGGGATTTGCTTTTGCAGCCCTGATTTTATGTGTGCCTAATACTGTATTCCTCCTGTCAGCAGAGCTGCCTGCTTCTCTTGGATCTGTGCAGACTGGTTCAGTGCATGAGCTCCATATGCATACAGGATATAGATGGCGATTTATCTTTTTGTGTGACTGATTTTTTGTGTTTTATTTCATTTTGGCACACAAGAACAGCTATTTTTTCCCTCCAGGGGAACTCACTGAGCACAAATATGTCCTTCAGAACATACCCTGTTTTACGTACTAATGTCCTATACCAGTTTCTCATCCTCACCAAGGGATATAAGAAAGATCGGTGTACCAGCATGTCTTGATTTATCTTGATTTGTTAACCGAGGGGCTCTTGTCAAAAGAATCGGGGATAAGTTTCAAAGGGCCTTTCCCAAACGCATTATGCCAAGTCCCGTCTCTTGCTTGATACTTTCCAGCTCAGGCTTCTTGAAAGGAGAAATAAGTCTATAAAAAAGGGGACAAAAGAGGAAAGGTGTGACATTTATCTGCTTCAGTGACTTTTTCAGGCAACCTGCACTTGGAGCCCTTGCCTGCACAGGTCACAGGGTGTGTTTCTATAGGTGCAGCTATTTCAAGTGTTTACTCAGCTGTTTGAACAACCTAAATAAATGCCAACTGAGGCATAGCTCACCCTTCCTGTAAGATGTTTTTCCTCTGGATGAGGACAGGACAGATTTCCCTGAGTGGCTATCAGCTCAGTTACGTCTCTCTTAAATTTCTGTGGTCACCTGTTGCCTCTCTGACTTGGAGACTGGGAATGGGAACTCTGTCTATCTTTAAGGTATCTTTGTTTGATAATGCTTTACTTTTGTAGTTCATATGGTTTCATCACCTGTCTTGTCTTTTTTTCATGAGCAGGAGTGAGAAAATGGGCATGATTTTTAATCCACTAGGAAACACAGTATCTATTATTCTTAGGGGCTACGTTAAGCATGAGACCTGCTCCTATCCCAATAGAAGAGCCAGAATGGAGACAGACGCCTCCCCCAGTCACAGCTACCTCTGGGACCTTCAGACTACGGCGAGGCAGTCGGTTCACATGGAGAAAGGAGTGCCTGGCCGTTATGGAAAGGTATGTCACTTTGGGGTTTTGGTTTTAAAGCCAAGATAAATATCCTTTTTCTTGCCCTGGTGAACACCAGCTTCATTTTCATGGATATGTTTTAGCACCATGAAATCTAACAATGGTGTAATTGTTGCATTCTGGATGATAGAGTAGGAAGAGACATTTTACCTCTTTTGTTGTTTTAAAAAATTATGTTAAACTACTCTGAACAGGATCTTGATTTTTTTTTTTTATAGTACTCAAGACATCTTGTCCTCAGCTCAGTCTGGAAGTGTTGGTGTTCGGCTCTCCCTTTGCTTTTGCAGAAACCTTTCCATCTAGCCCAGTCCAGGCTCTGTCTCAGTGGTGGACTGCATACTCTTTATGTTCCACATTTCTCTTTGCAATTTACTGATTTGTCTTCACGATGTATCACGTTATTTTATAGTTGATAGTGGCATTTTGGCAGCACTAGAATTGTTCAGGAAGCAGAACTTTGCCTAACAAGCAGTAGATTCCTCATCCAAAAAGGCTCTTAGAACCCTTTTACATGAGCTGGGAACAGTACAGAGCAAAGTGGATCTTTCAAATACATATGCAGAGTGGCAGGTGATCATTAGAGCTCCCAGCTCTTCAGTCCTGCAGAGACGAAGCACTCTCTGAGCCTGGTCTCCTGGCTGCCTATGTGCTTTGCATTTCCCTCTACTTGCACTAATGTCTCTTTTGTGGATAATACCATATAATAGAAAAGGGCCAGTGAACTCAAAGTTTAGGGATGAATGCATATTTCTGTTAAGGGCTAAATGGCTGGGAGGAGTTTCCTTCCCTCTGAGAGTGCAAGGAACCTCCTTTCCATGGAAACACCAAATGACTGACTGTGTGTGTTACGCTCCTCTCTGGTTTACAACTTCACGGAGTCTTTGGCTATCAGAACTTTAGAATGTGCTGTTGCCCTTTCTGTGATGCTTCTGTTTAATCTGGCTTGCACAAGGGTCTTTTTAATTGATTAGGAGCCTTTTGCCTGAGTTAACACTGAAATACTGAGCTCCCTCGAGGCCACAAACCATTTTACACTCAAGATGGACGTATTTTTGTGTGCGCATAGGCCATCGCAGGGTCTTTGCAAGGCTGAGAGCAATAACTTGGTGTTTGTTTCACTATTCTATCCTGGAACTGCATTCATGTTTTCAGCTTTGACTGAATGTTTCCTTAAAGAAAATAATGTAAATGTTTGAAATGTGTTCTGCTTTGCTAAACCCAACTGATGCAATGTCCTGAAAACTGATAGTACAGGGGACTGTGTTTAGTTTCTAGTGTCCCCCTCTGTACAGACAATATGACGTGCAGCGGGGGATCTTTCGCGCTTTAAAAATGCTCGTGTGACTGTCCTGATAGCAATGTGCAGAATGACAGAAAGTGCTACAGCTCAGTGTATCTTCAGGACGCCACCATCTCTTTATTAACCCTCTGCATGTGAAACAGTTGCTCTGAAACAGAATTAGAACTCTTTGGGCATGGATATTTTTCTTCTTGGTTTCTGTTTGGCCTAAAGTGTGATAACTGCTATTATTTACTGTCTGAATCATGATAGTATCTTAGACTCCTTTGTGCTAAGTGCTGTGGAAACACAGAGCAGAAAAAGAAAGCTGAGCAAGCAAGCACTACCCTTTCTTTCACATCTCTCCTAAAGATAGTCTCTGCTGTGACACTCTAAAGAAGTCAGACAACTTGTAGTGGTTTGGTATCTGTCTGTTAGAAGGATACGAGACTTGATTTCATAGATGGAAAGCAGCAAGTTGGTGTTATATAGAAAATCATCCAATTGTGTATGCAGATATAGTCACTTGATCCAGTTTTTCATTACTCTCCTTCTTCTTTGTCATTCTTGGTTTTGTTTGCTGTGTCTAGTCTTGTTTGCTATAAGGTCTTCACTGCTGGGGTTTTCCTCTTATTCTGTTGGTGAATGGAGACTTTGGCCATATTACCTTAATCCTGGCTTTAATATTCATTTACAAAGCCCTTGGTAAGCCACTGCAAACATTGAATTTCACAGCCCTGTGTGTGGGTACCAGAAAGCATAGAGGAGTTTTACTTGAGGCAAGAACACAGTAAACTCGAGTTGTGGTAAAAGCTTTGTATGACAATAAAACTACACCATAAAGCAAGTTGGGAATGTGGTTGTTTAACTGTTACATTTTAATAGGCCTAGTTGAGCTGTAAGGATGAGCTGTTTTATATGACAAGTTTTGAAAGAGTGGGAGGAAAACAGTCTCTTGGGAGCCCTAGGAAGAATCTAACTAATTTCACTTGCAAGTCACCGCAGTCTTCCAGACTTGTCTGTAATATGACTCATAACAGTAGCCAGGAAGAAGGTAAGCAGACTCCTGGCTGTCTGGCCCAAGCAGATCAAGTTCACTTGGTGCCATAGGGTCAAGATTTGGCCCACTAAAATGGTGTTTGGCTTTACATGTGGTGTGGTGCAATTTTTCTGGTAATTTGCATTTTCCTCCGGAGGATTGTTTTGACTGTGAGTGGAGGCATCTTACTCAGTTTAATGAAGTATTTTCCCTAATTAAATGCAAGTTTCGTTGCATTGAGTTTGTATGTCCTGCAGCATCTTCATGTGCTGTCGGTGCACACAGGGATTTAGGCACCTAGTTTTGAATTTCTCACTGGAGAACCCCAGTAAAGTGCTTGTTCATCTAAGCTTCCAACTGTTGAGCAATGAGAAACAGAGATTGAGAAGACAATCCCATCCCACTAATTCAACTCAAATCAGGGCTATACGCACCTTCCTCTCTAGCTGCAAAAGAGGAGCCTTCTGCAGTTAAACCTGACTTTGGTGGTTTAGTTTAATGCTTGAAAGTAAGAGTCTAGATCTTAATGGAAACTCTTTAATTTGCTCTGTCAGTTAACTGAGGTACGTGCTTTTGACTTGGATTCAGTTGGTAAGAAATGCAGTCCCTGGAAGTAAATGTAGCAAACCACCTGAGAGTACTTCGAGAAAAAGAATCTGAGTTTGATTCCAAAAGTCAGAAAGATTTGCTTCTAGTTAGCAGCCTGTCCAACTGAAGATGCACAGCACTGATCAGGATTTGGTTGAAGGGTTGAGGGTTGAAGGGCTAGTCTCTCCTTTTTAAAAAAAATTAAATCAACAAAAAATCCAGTGCAATTAATTATTATATTGGTGCCGTCCTCGTATAATTAAGATTAGAGTTAGGGCCAGCACATGTACTTAAATGTCTAATGCGCATAAGTGTCTGTGTACAGAGTATGTGTATTAAGGAAACTAATTGGTTTATACTGGATTTCCAGAATGCTGCTTGTGGTTTCTGTAATTCAATTCTCCAGTCTTTACTGCTTTTTTGGAAATTCTCCCAGGGTAGTTTATTAGTTGCTAGGCTTAGATTTCGGACAAGACATTCAGGTCTCTTTCTCCCTCTCTCCTTTCTATTTTTTTTTTTTAAATATCTCTCAGAATATTTATGCTCTGAAGGTTAAGAGGAGCAATAGTTCCAGAAAGTAAAGTTCTATATTTAACTGCAGACTAGGTGTGGTTCAGACAACTGCAGTGCAAGCTCCCTCTCGCTGCTGTGCTAGTGATATCAACCTTGACCTGTTCTCTTCTTGAACCTCCTGCTCATGAAATATTCGGAGTTTTGTGTGTGGTGGTGTTGTCATGTGGCTTTTACCCTCCTTTGGGAATAGAGCTAAGACTACAGTAGTCCTTTATGTGAAAACCTGAGGTTAAACTTGAAAGTCTGTTTCTGGTTCAGTTTTGTGTTCTTCCTTATGTCTTGTCCCAAAGATAATTTTTTTTTCTTCTTTTCTCTGCTTTACTACTTCTTTTCAACCCCTCTCGTTAGAAACACAAAACTGAGAATTCCCTTAGGGTTTCATCTTTTTTAATGAAGCTGTATTGTCTGTACTTTTATTTTAAGTGATTTGTGCTTCTCCTCTAATCATATGTTGGAGTTGAGGTTTATCTTCTTTTTCAGGCAAAAAAACCCATCTGAGATTGGCAGCAGAATCAATGACTGTATACCCATTTTAAGGCACTTTTGTTGAGTGCCATTACAGATGGGGGGGGGGGGGGGGGGGGGGGGGAGAATTGAGTGTTGTTTTTTAGGCATATGCTTTATCCAAAGATAAAATTAAAATAACTGTAAATTCTGCTCTAAACAAAATGAATAATTCATCAGTTGAAAGTATTTTGGTTTGTCTAGGGAGTAGGGACTTTGCTTTCTGATTGAGGGATATTTGGTTTGATTTTTATGGGCCTGTTTCTTGTATTTTAACACTTGTCTGTGCTCTTGAAGCGTCCTTTTGTAAAGAAGTATTTAGACTAAATAAGACTGGACGATATAGATACCTATTCATAGATGGAAGAACAGTTAGGTTTTTCACTTGGCTTTGTGATCCAAGACAACTTTATCCATAAGAAAATGGATTTAGATTTCTCAAGATACTGAGGGTATAGTTTCATGCTATAGCTGAGCTGAATTAACAGTTTGTTACCATCTCACCCTTAGGTGTTATCCGGTCTCATTGCCCTTCTTAATTCCTCCTCCTCAGTTTCCCTGCTCCTTCCACCCTGCATTGTGCCATATACATTGCTTGTCTGATTGAAATATTACTCAATTCAGCTCAGTTCAGAAAAAAGAAATCCTTTTTATTTCGCTCTGCATTTTATTGAATTGGTTCACCTTGCCATGCAACAAGGATGTGACAGACCTGGCCTAAGGCAAATGACAGGAGTGCACAACTGAGAGCACAGGAAAGAGGAAATTTAGCTAAAAGATGGACAAGTTTTTCATAGTGTTGTTTTTATCTGCACAGTTATGTTCTGATTCTTGTTGGTTTGAGTTGCATAAGTTCCTGGTTTGGTTAAAAAGCTGGTGTCATGGAAGAGGCTTCCTTTGCTTTTTTTTGCCAAGGAGCAGGAATGTATTGCGATAGCATCACTGCCAAACTCTTTGTGTAATTTGACCAGGTTGTATACTTATTTCTCCTTTAAAGTGGTCCCAAGTTGTTGAGGAAAGTCGTCTCCATGCCAGAACCAGTCGCTGTTGCATTTCCATCAGCTTCACACGTAACACTGTGGAAGATTTAGCATCATCTGCCTTCCTGAAAGAAGCACTTTCTGCAGTGGTCCCAGCAAGCCCTGTGCATGGTTCTGGCCCAGCGAAGCCCTGTGCATAGTTCTGGCCCTGAGTGATATCAGTCCTGACATGCGTTATTAGAAATTCTTCCGATTGTGAAAGCGCTATTACTGCAGCTCTCCTGAGTGCTGGGGCTTCCACGGCTTCCCTGGGGAAAATGAGAGCTCTATTAGCTCCTGAAATTCAGTTAGGAAATTTTCTTAGTTAATTTCATCCCATTACTCTTAGTTATGTCTTCTAGCAGAACCTTAATACCGGCCCCATAGGGGATGTAAGTTTCCTGTGCAAGGCTTTGGAGGAGATTTAAGTTTTGGATTCATTGCGTTTCTCCCTTTTCAAGCTGACAACAGAGCAGGAAGTAATGTCTTTTGGCCTCTTCCATTAGGCTTGAACATTGTTAGCAACAGAACATCAGTTTCTCATCAATATAACGATGTCCACCGCTTGGCTCGGGAATGCTGCTCGTCTTCCTCGGGTTTGTTGCAGGCTGCTAAGAGGTGAGGAGTGCTGAGAGTTATGCTTTGATGTCCTTGTGACCCTCAGATGTCATTGAACCTTTTGGTGATTCACAGTTCTTAACTGTAAAATATCTATTATTTTCTTGGGAGACTGAGCCAAACCAAAGAAACAACGAGCAAGATGGTAAAAGCCCATAACTCTTGAGTTACCTGGGGAGATTTGTGTTAGACATTAGGTAAAACCTAACTTCAGGAATGGTTGAGCACTTGGCAGATTATCTACAGAAATTATGGAACGTTTCTCAGGAGCAAATGATCTAGCTAAAATCTGTCAGGATGTTTCTGATATACTTGCTCTTAATGCAGAGGGAAACATCAAATGACTTCTGTACATTATTTTCCAGCTCTTTCTATTCCATCAGAAGGTGTTTGTTAGTCAGCAACTTGCAGTGGGAGGTTCAACTTCATTAAGTCCTTTGAGATGTAGGAAGGGAGTAGGTTTTTTTAGGATCTTTCTTTGCTGTTCAGGCTTGTGAAATGCTTTGAGGTGCAGGCAAAGGCATTCAGCAAAGTTCACTTTACGATTCAGACACAGGCAAGATCTTTTTATTGTCTGAAAGTTCAAATGGTGTGGCTTGGGGTCATTGCTGTATGTCTTCATAAAATGCAAGAGCAGCCATTTTATGCTTGCTACACAGTGTCTTTCTTATTTTGCATCAGATCAGGCTATGTTCCATCTTAGACATGCATAATATACAAGCTTCCTATTCTAATCAACTGTAAGCAAATCCCAGTTGTTTGGCAGATTGCATGCAGTAAAATATAACACTAGGCTGTCTGTCCAAAATGTTCACCAGACTCTTAGTCTCTTGAGGGATCCAGCACCTAATGAGTTATTTTTCAGGGAGCTCAGGTGCTTTTTGTATCTTTGTGTTTTGTCTCTTTCTTTTTTATTTTGTTTCTTTCTTCTTTTTTTTTTTTTTTAATAATAAAACTCCAGATCTGTGGGAGGGGCAGCTCCTTGCAGCAGACTCCTGATAAATTTTTTGTTATCTGCCAAGGTCAAAATAACTGAAATCAACATTTGCAAAAGGAGCCTTGTCAATCTGACCTGCAGCTGCACTGTCTAATGCAATAAAGCCAAATTTTAAGAATGAGAATTCCTCTCTAGTCCAGATACTCTCCTGCATTTCTCTAGGAGAAGTTAGAGATACTTCAGCATTCTGTGTTCCTGCTCATGAAGGTGAGAAGCAGGATCTCACTCTGAGTCTTCTCATAGCATCAAAGCAATTGTCATACTTACAGGATTGGAAATCTCTGTAAATGCCCCAACTGCTTTCAATGAAGCTGTAAAAAAGCACGATTGTTCCTACTGTGCAGGGTAATGCATTTTTTGCTGGCTTTGGTAGCACGCAGTGTATGGGAAAATCTGCAAGACCAAATTTACCTTTTAACCTCTCATTCGCTTCCAAGAAGATCTGCTGACTCCTTCCTGAGTGATCCAACTCACAAACCCCATACTTCAGAGCATACCCCTGAATGCTTACTGGTGCAACATCCAGCTGCTGTGCTTGCTTTTGCACTGATACCGTGTGACCATCCCCAGCCTGTGTTGGGGTGTTGCACAGGGAGAGGAGTTGTAGAGGCAGCTTTGATTCAGCTTGAGTTCACGTTAAGACCACACGAGTGTGAAGTGGAAGATAAGAAGAGCACCATGAACTATAGGCTACTTCGTAGCTGCCGAGGTCAGCCTTGTTTAAGAGCAGCTGTTTTGTCCTTGAGTGCCTTTTCCAGCTCAATCTTTTGTCCTTGGCACGAGGGCTGACTTTGGGGATATGTGCAGGTACTGCATGAGCACTGTGGAGTTCTGGCATGTGACTGAAGCTTCAGGGTGGTGGTGGTGATGATGATGGTGTTTGTCATTCTTTCTGCCTATCCTCTCCAGTATGTGACCAGCTCACACATGTCTAGCAACCTGTTGGCAAAAGCTCTTTATCTCCTATCCTGTATTTTTAAAAAATCCTGTTGTTGCAGCTGTGGGCATTCTTATTATTCACATAAATATGTAATTCCTTCTAAATCTCACTAAGGTCTTCAGGGTACTTAGTTAAAACTAATTATGCCTCGTTTCATTTTATATGCTAAAATGTGTTTAAAAAGCTGGAGGTCCCTTTTCCCTGAGTATCTTGAGAAAGAAAAAGAAAAACCACTGCATTTACCTTCCTGTGGTCATTCATAGTATATCATACTATCAATGTGCTGCTTATTTATCTCTTCACTGAACTAAACAGTCATTGTCTTATCTCTTCTCAGATATAAGTCTTCCCTTGTGTCATGGTATAACCCCAACTGGCAGCTGAGTACCACACATGCTGCTCTCTCCTTCCCCTATCCCTCAGCGGGAAAAAAATAAAACTCACGCCTTGAGATAAGAACAGATTAATAATTGAAATAAAATATTAATGATGATGATGACAAAAAGGAAGATAACAGAAAGAGAAATAAAACCCAAGAGAGACAAGTGATGCCCACTGCAGTTGCTCACCCTCTACTGACTTATGCCTGAGCAACCATCTGCCCCTCCTCACCAACTCCCCTCAGTTTCTGTGCTGGGCATGACGTCCTGAAGTATGGAATAGCCTTTTGGCTAGTTCAGGTCAGCTTTCCTGGCCATGATCCCTCCCAGCCCCTTGTGGACCTCCTTGCTGGCACAGCATGAGAAACTGAAAAATCCTTGATTTAGGATGAGCACTACCGAGCAGCAACTAAAACATCAGTGTGTTATCAACATTAGTCTCACAGTAAATCCAAACCACAGCACCTAAGGAGAAAATTAACTCTGTCCCAGGTGAAACCATGACACCTGGCTTCTGGTAATATTCATTGTCACTCTTCTGGACCTTTTCTATTTCTATATTCAATTTTTAGTGACCTGGTGTAGGTGAGTAAGGACAGGAGCGAACCTGATTACCATATTTCCAGGGTGAATATTCCTGCTTATGCAGGCAACTGAGTCTGATTCCTATTGTTCTCTGACCTCCAGCCTAACATCTGGTTTTTGCTGATCATTTTTGTGTATTGATTGAGTTTTCTCTGAGTAGTCCACGATGATATGAACAGTTGCAACTAATTTAGAACCCATCATTTATATGAAGAGTTTGAATTTGTTCTTTTCTATGTGCGTTACAGTGCTTTTTGCAAAGTTAGCAAATGAAGTTCAATCGTGAGAGTGTTTAGATATTTTTGAAATTCACAGCAATTATCTGCTTTATTTGTATCTTGTAAAAATAATTCACTTTCTGGAACATTATTTGATGTAACTAGTTTAGGTCACAACTTCTCTGAGCCAAGGACTTGTAATCTGTTCACATACAGAGCCTAATGCAGTGGGCTCTCTTCGATCAAGTTGAGACATCTAGATGCTGCTTGCTGTAAGGACAGTGTAAAAGTACAAGTCTAGTGCTGTGCGTTATCACAGAATCACAGAATCTCAAGGGTTGGAAGGGATTTCAAAAGATCATCTAGTCCAACCCCTCTGCCAGAGCAGGACTATATAGAGTAGGTCAGACAGGAACTTGTCCAGGTGGGTTTTGAATGTCTCCAGAGAAGGAGACTCTACAACCCATCTGGGCAGCCTGTTCCAGTTCTCCTTCACCTGAACAGTGAAGAAGTTTTTCCTCATGTTTCTCTGGAACCTCTTATGTTCCAGTCTATACCCATTGTCCCTTGTCCTATCATTGGCCATCATTGAGAACTACCTGACCATCCTCCTGACAGCCACCCTCTACATATTTGTAAACATTATTGAAGTCACCCCTCAGTCTCCTTTACTCCAAGCTGAAGAGCCCCAGCTCCCTCAGCCTTTCGTCATAAGGGAAACGCTCCACTCCCTTAATCATCTTGGCGAACTCTCTTCAGCAACTCCCTGTCCTTCTTGAACTGAGGGGCCCAGAACTGGACACAATATTCCAGCGATGGTCTCACAAGGGCAGAGTAGAGGGAGAGGAGAACCTCTCTCCACCTACTCCCCACAACCCTTCTAATACACCTCAGTATGCCATTGGCCTTCTTGGCCACAAGGGCATATTGCTGGATCATGGTCACCCTGCTGTCCACCAGAACCCCCAGGTCCCTTTCCCCTACACTACTGTCTAACAGTTCATTCCCCAACCTGTACTGGTACATGGGGTTATTCCTTCCCAGATGCAAGACTCTACACTTGCCCTTGATGAATTTCATTAGTTTTCTCTCTGCTCAACCCTCCAGCCTGTCCAGGTCTCGTTGAATGTCAGCACAGCCTTCTGGTGTGTCAGCCACTCCCCCCAGTTTAGTACCGTCAGCAAACTTGCTGACAGTGCCCTGTGTTCTCTCATCAACGTCATTAATGAATAGATTGAACAGTACTGGTCCCAGCACTGACCCCTGAGGGACTCCACTAGACACAGGCCTCCACCTAGACCCTGCCCCACTGATCACCACTCTCTGCCTTCTTCCCTTCGACCAGTTCACAATCCACCTCACTAACTGATATCCAGCCCACACTTTCTCAGTTTTGCTGTGAGGATGCTGTGGGAGATGGTGTCAAATGCTTTACTGAAACCAAGATAAGCCACATCCACTGCACCACCACCATCTGTCCACCTGGTTACATCTTCATAAAAGGCTATTAGGTTGGTCAAACATGATTTCCCTTTGGTAAAGCCATGTTACCTGCTCACAATAACCCTCTTGTCCTTTAAATGCCTGGAGACAGCACCCAGGATAAGTTGTTCCATCACCTCTCCAGAGATGGAGGTGAGGCTGACCGGTCTGTAGTTACCCAGCTCCTCCTTCTTGCCCTTTTTGAAGAGTGGAGTGATATTTGCTTTCTTCCAGTCCTCAGGCACCTCTCCTGTTCTCCATGACTTATTAAAGATGATGGAGAGTGGTCTAGCAATGACTTCCTCCAGCTCCCTCAGCACCCGTGGGTGCATCCCATCAGGCCCATGGATTTATGTACATCCAGACTGTTTAACTGATCCTTAACCTCATCAACCAAACAAAACTCCTCCTTTAATCTGACTGCCTCTGGAGTCTGCGGCTCTTGAGGCCATTCTCCAGCAGTATAGACAGAGGCAAAGAAGGCATTCAGTAACTTTGCCTTCTCTGTATGCTGTGTCACCAGGGCACCCGTCTCATTCAACAGGGGGCCTACGTTGCCTCTAGTGTTAGTTTTGTCCACAGTATATTTGAAGAAGCCCTTTTTGTTGTCCTTGAACGTCCTTGCAAGGTAGAACTCTAACAAAGCTTAAGCTTTCCTAATTGCCTCTCTACATCCTCTGACAACAGTCTTATAAACAAAAAGCTCATATCCTCTAGCTACATGGTGGTTTCCTTACCTGTTAAGGTGATTTCAGGAGGCAGGGAAAGTAATGGCATACTTCTCACAGAAACTGTGAACTGGACCCTGGCACTTTCACTCTACATTTTGTGTAGCCATTTTATAATGGCTGTATTATCACTGTAGGCTGGCTGGAACAAAATTTCTGGCCAGTATTATAGCCTGTGTAAAAGTGATGCCTCTTGATGTGCTCTGGTGCCAGGGTATGACAGTAACATTCTGCTGTCTCTATGTCTATACTGGGAAGTTTAGCAGGTAAGGCAGTGGCAAACAACTCCCTGGGCTATGAGAAGCACAAGTTACCGTAAAGCTGCAATCATTCCCCCTTGGGCTCTTATTCAGCCTGCTAAAAGTCCTGAGAAAGGACTAGACAGCCCTGATCTGACAAGGAGGGTCATTCCAGGTCCAAGTTCAGCTAAAAGTGATAGCTATCGCTCACAGTAAGATTCACCTGACCTGTATGTAATGTTATCCATGGAATAAACCCACTTAAGTGAATTACAAAATTAACTTCTTGAGTGATCTGGAAACCATTGGGAAGGAATTGGTAATCAGGTTTGGCACCTTGTCCCCTCTCACTTTGATGCAGCCAGCTGTCAGAGTGGAGTGTACGTGAGCACCATCCAGCTCAAAGCACTGTTGGAGTTGCCCATTCCTGGTTTCTAGAAGTATGCAAAGTGTTCCTGCTGACTCTCCTTGCAGCTAGCTGCTGAACAGAATCCAAACCTACCTCAGTGAAAGGAAATTCTCTGCCATCTAGTAACAGATGTGAGGTCTTTATGCAAGTAATAAACAGGGTAATTACATGGAGAAGTAAGGGAAGAAAACTCCTAAGTAAAACTCTAAAGTATGCTTGCATCATGTATTTATGGGCTCTTGGTCAGACTGTGGAGCCCTTTAAACAGACTAAAAAGAGTACTTTATCAGAAAACCATGTGATCTTTAACCACAAAAGTCACTACCACATCCTAAATTCTTTTTTATCCTTTTATTTTTTTGAGTCCGGGATAGCACAATTGACCTTTTTTTTTGTTTAATTTTCCTTTGGAACATGCGTAAGTTTAATCTGTTTTGAATACTGTGCTGTTTCTGAGGAGCTCTTTAACAGAATAGAAGACATGGACCTGTTCCAAAGAGCTTTTTAAATATGATTTCCTTATAAAGAAAATGATAAAAGAGGGCACATAAGTACAAAATATACAGAAAAAGTCATCTGATTTGTGCTTATTATGTATATGTAATCTACGTGGCTGGCACTCTTTATGTTTCTAAATGCCTCTTGATTTCTCTTAATCACAGGAGTGTTGGACCAGGATTTCCAGTTTCATGTCCAACTTCTCTTGTTTCAGTCAACCTTTATTGTATCCCTTTCAGAAACTGATTAAATTGTCCCTCTTGGAAGCAGGTATAGCCAAGGGCACAAACGCCTATTGGGAGATCGCTACCTAGCAGGCTTTTATAATTTCAGTGGTTGAAGATCTAAATTCCTGAGATTCTTTGTGACCCATCCTTCTTGAATCAGCACTATCATTTAACTAAAACAGTCCTTACCTCCATCTCTTGTCTCCGGTATTGGTCCTCTTCATGTGTCTTTAGTGAACTATAACCTCATATTGAACATTTAACCCCTGCCTTGAGGCTTGCTGAGGTGGATTAGACTGCAAGATAAACTTTCCATTCCTCTGCCATCTTATGATTACTCTTTTGAGATGTTCAGTTTTAAATTCATCTTTCTTGAATACTGCAGACCAGGATTATACATAATCAGGGTGAGGTCTTATACAAGTGTTTGAATGCTTTTTTTTCCTGGTTTGGAAATAAGTGGCATCCTCAACTATATCAGGCTTTACCATTTTGTTGTATTGTGTCTTTTGGTCATAGTGACTTGACAGAAAACAATCTTTACAGCTAGTGATCTTCTCATGTATATGAGAAGCTGTTGTTGTTCCCAAAGTGTATGACCTTGCATACTGCACTGTTATATTTCTTTTTAGTTCTCACCCTTAGGATTCTCTCTTACTTTGTATGATACTCCAATTCACTGTACTGACATGACTGCTGACTTTGTCAACAGCAGATTTCATTACCACATTCAGACCTTGCGTCAAGATCATCAGGTGTTTTCGTTCTTAAGGTACTGCAAAGATGATACTTGAGGAATGTCACTGATAGCTGTCTTCCGAGCCATCATTTTAAATTTCCAGCCCAGTTCTTAGTTGTATGTTTCCTTTTTACCCCTCATAAATACACTAACCTTTATCTTTTTCAAAATGATGACTAATTTCCCATTTGTAACTGTATCAAATGCTTTCCTGCAGTCCAAAAATGATAAGTTATTTTTCTAGACATAGGGCATACAGTCAACAACTCCTAGGTTTGTTTTGGAGCATTGTTACCAGTACTGTTTAAGTAAGGCCTCCTAAAGCCTGTCCCCGGGGAACTTGGCTGTTTTAAACTAGGATGACAACGACATTTAAGAGGAAGCACATGGCAAAATACATGGTTAATGATAGGAAGCCCATATCTAGGAGTAAGATACTGTGGACTGGTTTCACAGTTCTGTGTCTGGTTTCTTTTCTCTGTATCTCTTTACTATTCTACCTGTAAATTGTCCTAATAATGTTAAAGAATAAGATTAAAGGACACAGTTTCAGTATACTTTTGAGGGGTTTATGATCTGGTCATAGAAGGAGCTCTTGAAATACAAAGGATGATAGGTATTTTTTAATGAAAATATCTTCATAGTCCTTGAACCTTATTATTTCCAAGGTAATTATTCACAGTCCTATAGGCAAAAAAAAACCCAAAACCAAAACAGTAAAAAGTTGGATAATAAACTCAGCTAGCTGTTTCCTTTCCTCATGGATGATGAATGGGTATTGAGTAATCTCTAGCAAATAAATAAAAAGATATTGCTGCCAGGCTTGAGATATAATAATCTTCAAGGATCCACAAAGCTACCTCGTTGCTTAAAAATTTCCTTAAACCTTCTTCTTTGCCATGATGTCTACAAAGAACCTCATTAAGCTGATCTTGACACTATAGTATCTTAGTCAACTAGCATGCTGACCTATGTTCATTCATTATTTCTTGTTCTCGTTTGCTTATATTCATCTGTTGCAAGGCAGAGAACCGAGTGATATTAAAAATAATCCAAACCTTTTTCTGCTTTGTGTCTATTCAGCAGTTAATACCATAATAGTTCTAGTCCAGACCTTGGAGGTACTTGACATTAGGGAAAACATATGAGCCCAGAATCAAAAGCTTTGACCCTGAGCCTCTTGACTTTAGGCACTGGATATCCTGCAAGAATTTGCCTTAGCTTGCCTTTTGAATCCTGCAGGCTCCTTTCATTAGTTGAATGAATTTTTATTTTCTGAAAACACAGCAGCAATGGTGGCTGTCTGTGCACTGCTGGGATGAATCTGATCAAGTACTGGAAGCTGAAAACAAAGATTTGTAGACCTGTGAGGAGAAATGCTGGTGATTATGTTGGAAGTTGTCAGCTCATACTAAGCTTTATCACAAATCTCATGATCAGTATTTTTCCTCTCCTGGAGGCTTAGGACAAAGTGAGACTTCAAGCTTCATAGCCAGAAGGACTGTGATATCTTGAAAAACATGACCTTACTGAGAATAAACTAGTAACAACCTGAGGGAGACCTTGCTGCTTACACTTGACATTCTGTACATACATTTTTTGTGATGCAGTGCTGAACTTCCGTTAAAGCACAACTTTGAGGCAAGGATAGGCTATTCTTCTAGAAATACCTTGCTTTAGATGAGCTGATTCTGATCAAACAGTTCTGATTCTGAGTTTATGGTTTCCTCAAGAAGGCAAAGAGTGATGTTTTAGTTTGAGCAATGCAAAATCCGAGACACATTTCAGCATTTATTTATGTTGTCAAATAGAGCCTTAGAATCCTCTGTTGTCTTGCAAGTACTGTCTCCAGTAGCCACAGTGTCGATTACAGTGCATCTCATTGGAAAGGTGAGTCACAGAGAAGCTCTTACGAGTGAGTAAGCTTTTATTGAAGTGCCAGGGTTGATTTCTGCTGTGTCTCCTCACTTCTTGGAGATGTTTCATCCATGGA
Organism: Colius striatus; assembly: GCF_028858725.1. Lineage (NCBI taxonomy): Eukaryota > Metazoa > Chordata > Aves > Coliiformes > Coliidae > Colius > Colius striatus. The sequence continues at coordinate 45,551,313 of NC_084760.1, read as the reverse complement.
CTGACCCTGCCTTAGCTCTACTTGTCTCCTGAGAACTAGATTATCCAGAGGATGTAACTTAAATAACTCTTCCTCTGTACAAAGTTAAAAAGTGCAGATGTGATATTTGTGTCACAGTTGTCTTTATAAAGGTCTTGTTTATCAGTTGGTTAAATCCAGAGGATTTAATGCACATAAATATCCCTTTAGTGTGTAGATCTCTATTTAAATAAGAGAACAAGAGATACTATTATTCATGCTTAGATGCCTCGTTAGGAAGAGTTTTGAAGGTGCTGTATGCTCACGCCAACGAGTTGTTGAAATATTACAGAACAATTCTCACTTTGTCATGTCTTGGTGTATTAGTTTCCATCTTTTCCCCCCCCTTTATTTTGTGAACAATTTAGTTAACTATGCTGCTTTGAGGAGCCTGTGATGCTATTAAGTTAAGGATAGTCATAAAATTTTAGCCATTTTCTGCTGTCAGCATCTTCAAGGTGCCTTAAGCAGAAGGTACCTGTGTGTTTCAAATCACTAAAAACTCCCAGTCTTTCAAACTAGGAAGAGAGTTGTTGTGTAATTTCAAAATTACTCTTTATCACCAAATCCAATTACAAGGAAGAGTAAATCGCCACCTCCGATGTCTTAACTATGCTTTTTTTTAATTGTTAATTATCTAGACGGTAGGGTGCTATAGATTAGGAGGCATAGATCTTTTGCAAGGATGAGACTTTCAGAGCTATTATCAATTAATTCAGATTTTAAACAAATTCTAGGATAATATTAGTAGCTTGATAGGATTGTGTTAGTGCTTGAGACCGCTGTCAAAGCACCGAGGAAATTATTTTTTAGAAAACTTGGAAACTTGGTGATGTTAAAGTAGCTTTGAAGGTCACACAGTTTTACGCACTCCAGTGCAAGGTGTATTTTTGGCATTTTAATCTACATTGCAGAATGGATTCCTGCTAAGAAACATCAGTAAAATGACTGTCTCGGAGTTTAGGCACTGATTTGTAAAACCAGGATAGAGAGTCGGCTCCATTCCATGAGATTTTTTTTTAATGTGAACTGAAGTGGCTGTGCAATTTATGTACACAAACACAAACCAATGTGTGAAATAATTACGGTTTAGGTATGTCTGGTGCTCTTAAGTGATCTACTCCTGTTGAGATCGCTCCTCCAGATTTTCACTTTCTGTAAAGAGAAGTGCAAGAAAGACACTCTCTCATGGTGAGAGACTTAAAAACTGTTCTCTCCCTAGACAGAGAGTATGGCAATACCCTGGGATTGAAAGCTCAAGTTGGGAATGAGATGAAGATTTTGAAAGGATGAAGGTTTTTACAGTTTGAGTCTAACGCTTCTTCAAATTTATGGTAGATTCTGCATTGGAGGAAATGACAAATTCTTGCAGCTTAATGCCAGAATTGCTGCAAAACCTCTGGTCAGTGTTGTAGAAGAGGTCAGGCTAGAGTCCTACAGTGGTTTCTTCAGTCCTTTAAATCCATAGACCTATGAAAGCCATTAGCTAAATGATAGTGCTATATGGAAAACATTAGAGAGCTGTAGCAATTGTTTTTTTCTGGGTTTGGGATATTTTTATTTTATGTTTGTCTTTTGCCTGGATGGAAGGTCTAGTTGAGCTGATGCTGCAGGAATGCCTAGATTCAAATTCATCTGCTTGCATCCAGAGAGCAAGTTCTCGTCCTTGACTGATCTCAAGGCAAAAGTTGCTCAGCAGGTGTTGCCAGTTTCACAACTAAACTGGTGGTTACCTTTTGGAATCTTGGAGGATAGAGATGATGTCTTCAAGTGTAATACTCAGCTCCATCAGAGTTTATCTGTGGAGAGAGTATCTTTGAGCTTTCATTTTGCTGTCTGAAATAGAAATGACTTTGCTATATATTGTGGAATGAACTGTTCAGTTGACACACGTGCCGTTAATATAGAATCTGTGGAAATATCAGTAGATAAAACGGATGGTGTCATCTGTTGACCTCGCTGAAAATGGCATTAGTGATATTCTTGGCCAGTATTTACTGGGAAATAAATTAGTCATTACACTTTCCGATGAGATTATGCTTTGAATGTCACTCCTCTGACAGTCTGTCTCGTGCCATGCAGAGATAAGATCTCAGGCGCAGATGACAGACTAACTTCAGAAATATTTCCATTGATTTGACAGACTGAATAATAGTTCTGTTAAAAGCCACAAAGACTGAAACAATGACCTCTTGCTATTGGGTGATACTCGGTTGATAAATATACTAATGAGAGATAAAGTGGGTAACTGTATTTGAGTGTTTTGTGTAACTTGTCAGAAGAAAGCAGAGGTAGAGTTTGAAGGGAAACCAGATAGGGAGCTGAAATTACAGGCAGTCTTATTGAAGACAAAAGAGCAGCTTGCACTCTCATGTATTTTGAGACACCAGAGGCTTTGGCAGGGAGTTCAGTCCCTGGTGGCAGAAAGATCTTCTGTTCATCAACAGGGGTCAGATGGGAGCTGGGGAAAATGGGCAGTTCTTTTTTTACCATCCATCCCTGGGCCTGTCGCCGAGCCCATCACTCAGGCTTTGCTTTTAGCATGTGTTAGAGAGGATGTGTGAGAGCTGCCATTGAAGGAACCAGTCCCAGCTGCACGTTTCAGGCATCTCCCGCCCGCCTCCCTTGGCTGCGCAACCACTGCTCTTGGCATGTGTGGAAAGCTGGACCAGAGAAGCAGTTGGGCAGAAAGCCTTCCCACAGAAAGGGAATGAAGGAGACGATAGGACCATTCATAGAATCATAGAATCATTTCAGTTGGAAAAGACCTTTAAGATCGTCAAGTCCAACCCCCTCCCCTCACAGTGCCAAGCCCACCACTAACCCATGTCGCTCAGCACCTCAGCTACACGGCTTTGCAATAGCTCCACCACCTCCCTGGGCAACCTGTTCCAATCCCTTTCAGTCTCTGCTTAAATTGTGTTAAGTTGGGCTGCATCCTGAGTTTCAGGGAAGGTGACGGAGTCTTTGGTGGAGAAGTTAGAGCCACTGCAAGAGTGCTGGGATATTTCACTCGCAGCTGCTTCTTCCATTGATGAAAGTGAAAACCCAAAGACGCAAATACAAAGTTAAGTGAGGAAAGGACCTTGCAGCATGTCTACTCTTCTTCAGTAAATATCCATCTGCGTATTCTTGTCTCCCATTAATTGAAAGGTAAATTGTCCTTCCTTCAGGGAGATTGCCCTAGCACACCTGTACCTGAATTACCTCACCTTGTGTGTGTGTAATTCTACTGTAACGGCTGACCTGCAGTGAATTGTTACTCTGCAACAGATTTGAGCCTCTCTTCTTTGAATCACTTCCACACTTTGAAGCTTTAGCCATTATGTCATGCTGTAAACTAAGCCATTTCCCCTAACTCGGGGTCTTTTGAGCAATTGTGGGGTTTTATCTGATTGTGTCTGACATCCAACCGTATGAAAAAGTGCGGAACCTGATTGTCCTTCCTCTGCTTCATAGCTTGGGTCATTTCAAACACTTCCTTGGCAGCTGCAAAGCTGATACGAAGCAGCAAAACTTCCACCATGAATTATCAACAATTCTACTGAGGTATTGCTTAATGCATCTGATATCTAAGCCTGGATAACAGAAGCTGTACATCCGAGCAAAAAACCAAAGATTGGCAGCTATTGCAAGAATTCAGATAGGGACACCTTGGTAAGGAATAGGGTAGAATGTGTTTACTTCCATTACAGAGCACAGGACTGAGATGGATTCTCTCTCCATCATTGTCCTAAGCACATTATCCCTGAAAGAAAGAGGGTTTCTCTGAATCTGCAATTTTTCTAGGCTTCAGTGTTATTGAAATGAAACGACTTCAAGGATATCTGTGTTCTTTACCATCATATGGATTCTCATCTCATGTAAATTATTTGGCCACTTTTCACTTTAATCCTCCACTGTCATTTTCTACAAAAGAGATCATTTGGTTTCTTCATTGAAGGTATTCAGCTGACAGCTGCCCTTTGTCTAGAAAGCAGTGTGCCTTTGCAGGATTTACTTGTGCTTTTTCTTTCTTTTTTTCACCCCCCTTTTAAGTTTTGTTCCTTCCAATTTTTCATCTGTAGCTTTCAGGAACTTTTCGGATTGTAAGCAGCCTGTGGTTTGTAGCTGTGAAGAAAAATTCAGACATCCCACGTCCTTTCACCGTCCCTTAGCAAGGGTATACCTGGCTGAGAAGAAACAGAGATGAAGGCAGGTTAATTAATTTCCTGCTTGTGAGAAGAACTCTAGTTAAAAAATTCACAGTGTGTTCACAACTCCTACGTGAACAAATCAAAACAGTTAATGATGAATTCTTGATTTTTTTTTTTTTCCTCGGCTTCCTTGTCTTGAAAACTCCATTTTTCTCACCCACTTTCCAGAAATGTTGGGAGGCTTTAAATGTTGTGCTTTGTGTTATGGTATACCACCCACAAGTCCTGTTAAGACCTTGAAATCAAGTGATGGGAAGGAAAATTTCATGTGTTGATAGTGTGTATCTGGAGATTTTTCAGGCTGAAGATGAAAACGAGCTCTTAAAGTTGAGGATGTATGTTTGTGGTTGCCTGTAGGTATGAGCCTTTTCCTCTAAGACTGAAAACTCCCAAGTATGATCTCTTCTCTGATAAAACCAATTTACACTCTGGTTAAAAGCACAATGTGGTGATGGAGAAGAGTATTATCAGGACAATTTGAGGAGAAGACACAGTTCGGGAAACACAGGTTGGGGGTTGGACAAGTTCATAGGCAGCTTGAATGTGTGTGGGAAGGAGAAACGATGTCATGACTGTGGATATGCACTAAGCCAGCAAGTAGAAAGAGAGGCAAGTTCTAAAATTACCATGCTAGCTACAGAAGCTGAGTTTAGCATATCCAGTAGCGCCCATCCAACTCTGCTCTGGTGCCTTCTTAGCTTTGTGATCTCCATGAAAATGTCTTTACCAGGAGACCTGCTTGAAAACTTCTTAAGTTTTTGATGTTTTTTTTTAATAAAACAGGGTTTCAGGATGAAAAGAATTTCAGATTTTCAAGTGGGAATCACTTTTTTTCTTGGAAACTTTTAGTCATTTACGTTGAAAGATTAAAGAATTGTATTAGAATGTAAAGAATGGTGAAAAATACATTTTGATCCAATCAAATACAAATGTTTAGAGTTTATTCAGTTGTAAAATGTGTTATGATAAGAATTACTGTTTCAGCAGCAGATTTTTTCTAAATCACAAAAATGATTGGACTACACAAAGAAAACGTCCTCGTTTGCCAGAAGAAACGTCTCATTCGTTGTCCAGTTCTGAAAGTTGGCTCCGTCATCGAGAGATTTCCTGTTGTCCCAGAGAATTGTAAACTGGAGCCTAAGTTTTTATTTTACTAGAAAATGTAAGCTTTTTTGCTGGAGCTAGCAAAAGTATATGGCAGTCAGTGGCTTGCTAAAAGAGTAGTGTTTAGTTATATGCCAAGGGAAGGATCACTGGTGGCGTTTGTGTTGTCTTCTTTAATTGGTGGCTCAATTTCTTGTTTATCATGATAAAAATGAGCAGTTCACATATAAACCGTTCCTTAATTTTACATCTTTTGTCATTTCTTCCGTGAAGTTAGGCGTTTTCTGGCAGTTTTATGACCACAGATGATCAAGATCCATAATATTGCATGATATCAGAATTTCACCGTCTGGTGTTAGTAGATCTACACCATGTAGGTCTGTCAGGTTTTCTAATTTTATGGAGTTTCTTTCCTGGTGATTATTCTTGACTTTTGCCAAACAAAATCATGTACAGCAAAGGGAGCCCATAAAATAGCTGTTAAGACTGCCAAAATTTGCTGGGTTAACTTTTATACACATGGTGATGACCTGAATTCCTGATTAGGATTGCAGGTCACACAATATATTCATGTAAATAATAGTATATCAGTTTTCAACTGTAATGTCTCAATGTTCTTCTATTTAATTACACTTAAAGAAGAAATAGTTCTTGGCTCTGGGCAGAGACTGGAATGCACTGGGTTTTAGGTGGGAGAGCTGAGACACAGTCAAGAGACAGTTGGACTGGAATCTTGAGTTTCTGCTTCCATCACTAACTACTAGAAAAAACATTTTCTGGTCTGTTTTCCAAGCTCTCCATTCACAAAAAAAAACCAAACAAACCAAAACAACAAAAACCCTCTTTGTACAGAACACAACCCATATGAACAGAAATTTGCAAGTTAAGATAGACACACGTACTACTTCAAAGGCTATCAGAAGAATAAATATCATAAGAAGAGGAGACTGAGGAGAGACCTCATTAATACTTATAAGTATTTCAAAAGTGTATGTCAAGGGGATGGGGCAACACCTTTTTCTGTAGTGTCCAGTGAGAGGACAAGGGGTAATGGACACAAGCTGGAACACAAAAAGTTCCACTTTAAGGGAACACAAGGAAAAGCTCCCTTAGTGAGGAGCCCTGGCCCAGGCTGCCCAGGGAGGGTCCCTTCCAACTCCTACAATTCTGTGATTCTATGATAATAGAAAGAATGATATATCTGGAAGAGGAAAGAAAACAATTTTTAAAATACTGTGCCCAGAGACAGGGCATGTTGCTGAGAGGGAGAGAAAAGGAAAACAAAAGCTCTTGCTGATAATTCAGGGAGTGTTCCTGCTGGTGTCAGTGCCATTGCCCTGTACTTGAAGCTTCTAGGAAAGTAAAGTGTAACTGGGTGTCCTCTTCCTATCTAATGGCAAAATCTCAACTGTTTTTCAGAGTAGGATCAAGAATAGTGGGAATCCTCCTGCGGAGACAGACTGAGAGAGTTGGGAGTGTTCAGCCTGGAGAAGGCTCTGGGGAGACCTTCCAGCAGCCTCCAGTGTCCTAAAGAGAGGCCGAGAGGGACTTTGTGCAAGGGCCTGGAGGGACAAGACAAGGGGGAACGGCTTCAAACTGACAGAGGGGAGACTGAGATGAGCTCTTGGGAAGAAGTTCTTCCAAGCTGTGAGGGTGGTGAGACCCTGGCAGAGGTTGTCCAGAGAGGCTGTGGCTGCCCCATCCCTGTCAGTGTTCAAGGGCAGGTTGGATGGGGCTTGGAGCAGCCCGATCTCGTGGAAGGTGTCTCTGCCTATGGCGGGGAGAATGGAACAAGATGAGCTTTAAGGCTCTCTCCAACCCAAATGATTCAATGAATTGCAGTTATGGTCAGTCTCTCCGGATTTATTTCAGAAGAGCACCTGCAAGGTCCAAGGAAGAAGTAGTGGACGTTCACTTGTAAATGCCTCCAAAGCCCAAATTGATAGTTCATTTAGAGAAGATGGAGCTATCTCTGTGGTTTCATTTGCTCTCTAAGCTAGCACTTCAAGTGAAGTACATTACCAGTGCAACTAGCACTGCATTTAGAACTGCATTTGCAGGCATGGCTGAAACTAAATAACTCTGCGAGCAATGGGATGCAGGAGTCGTAGCTAAAATTCAAACAATGTTCAGAATTTATATTTACAGTGAATCGATCTAAACTGGAAGTGGAACAGTGATTTCTGTATTAGTAGCAGTTATTATTCTGTTGGACAGAAACAGTTCTGTGTGGAACAGAGTGCAGGTTTCCATAGAAAATAACTGAGCTGGGGCCAATACCCCAGAGGAGAAATATGATCATGCAAAATAATAATTGCCTAAGATATGTGTAAATCTCCTGCTACCAAACGATCTACAATTTGAGGAAATATCTTATTTTCAAATAGAGACTAGCTGTCTGACAGCTGAACCTGATGCTGATCAAAGTTGATCAAAGAATTCTTAGGAATTTGTATTATGGACAATCTACAGGGAAAAAAAAGTTGTGGTCCCTGCTTATGGCATGCTTATCAGAGTCCACTGAAGTAAACAGGACTTTTTGTTGGTTTTAATGCAAATCTGATAAGCTCTGTGGAATGTAAATCAGTTCATTAAAATTTGTAAAGCACTTAAATGAAGTAAAAGAGAAAACAGTTTAACTTTTATAGGATGTTTACTGCATATAAAGTACAATAAAATCCCAATTATTCAGGAAAAAAAAAAGACTGTTAAAAAATGCAATACTCAATATGCCATTCTGGGGAAGATTTTAAATTCTGATTTTCAAGACCAGAAGTAGACTGACTCTAGAAATCGTACTGTATTACTGTGTTACTTTGTCTGTATGATCTCCATACCCTATCTGTCTAAAGAGTGCAGTATTTGTATGTGTTTGTGTGTAATATATGTACAAGTATGTATGTATGTGTGTATGCATTAACCTAGGGATCACAATAAATATTGAACAGCTCCTTCATTTGTAGAACACTGCCTAAGCTCGAGGTATGTCAGGAAACAAAACAATAAGTAAATTATAATAATGGCAGAGGCATGGCCTGTAATTCTTCTGACATGGTGCTTCATCAGACAGTCTTAACTCTGATATTCGTAGCATTGCTCACTTTGTTATATCACCTAGTACAGCATTCTAAATGCCCAGGTGACACTGCAAGCACTAAGGTAATATTCATTTGTCTGAGGCATTTGGGACGTTTTGTGCACTCAGTGTGGGATATGAGTATGTGCTGATATTACCTGATGCATATACAGGTCTGCATAAAATTTACTGCATCTCTGTTACCTCTATAAGAGTGATGCATAAACTAGCAGTTGACACTGTTTGGTGAAGTGCAGCCCTAATGCTCTGATTTCTGAAAAAATACCTTTCTTTTTTTTACCCTCTTGCAGTTACTTCAATGAGAATCAATACCCAGACGAGGCAAAGAGAGAAGAAATTGCAAATGCGTGTAATGCAGTTATACAAAAGCCAGGTGAGGAGCTGATCACGGTGTCCTTTCCAAAGGCAACTGCAATTAGATTTCAACATCTCCTGCTAAATTCAGCAAATCTCATTTTATTACTATTGCTAACAAATGTAGTGCCCTCAACTAGTAGGTTTCTTCTGCAGCATTCTGTAAGTTGTATTGTTCAGATGTCGTACTTGGGTGAACGTGACAGTGCAGTTTTCAAACCTAAATGCTGATATATGAAACTTAAAATCCCACCACTTAAGATATGAAGGGCATGTTGTGCATCTGAACGTTACATTTATACAGCCTTGTAAATGACATTGCAAAGAAGATAAATGTATCTGAAAGGTTTTCATTTTTTAACTTCACACAATCACACAGATGGTGGGGGTTGGCAGGGCCCTGCAGAGCTCATCCAGCCCAACCACCTGCTAAAGCAAGTTCCTCTCGATCAGGGGCACAGGAACTTGTCCAGGTGCATTTGGAAACCTCCCGAGAAGGAGCCTCTACACCCTCCCTGGGCAGCCTGGGCCAGGGCTCCCTCACCTCAACACCAAACAAGTTTCTGCTCCTGTGCCAGTGGCACTTGCTGGGTTCCAGCTTGTGCCTGTTACCCCTTGTCCTGGCACTGGCCACCACACAACAAACACTGGCGCCATCCTCTCCACACCCATGCTTTGAGTATTTCTAAGTGTTGGTAAGATCTTCTTTCAGCCTTCTCCAGGCTGAACAATCCCAGGTCCCACAGCCTTTCCTGCTCGGAGAAGTGTTCCAATCCCCTTGGCATCTTGGTAGCCCTGCGCTGGCCTCTCTCCAGCAGTTCCCTGTCTCTCTTGAGCTGGGGAGCCTCCCTTGAATTTAGACACGAGATTCCAGATGAGGCCTCACCTGAGCAGAGGAGAGGAGAAGGAGAACCTCCCTCCACCTGCTGCACATAGTCTTCTTGATGCGTTTCCAGATGCCATTGGCCTTCTTGGCCACAAGGGCACATTGTTGCTCATGTTTATTTGCTGCCCACCAGCACTCCCAGGTCCCTCTCTACAGAGCTGCTCTCCAGCAGGTCACCCCCAGCCTGTCCTGGTGCAGGGGGTTGTTCCTCCCCAGGTGCAGGACTCTGCACTTGCCCTTGCTGAACCTCAGGAGGTTCCTCTCTGCCCCACTCTCAGCCTGTCCAGATCTGGCTGAATGGCAGCACAGTCTCTGGTGAATCAGCCAGTCCTCCCAGTTTGGTGCCATCAGGAAACTTGCTGAGGGTCACTCTGTCCCCTCATCCAGGGCATTGATGAAAATATAGAATAACACTGGGCCCAAAACTGACCCTTGTGGAACCCCACTGGCCATAGGCCTCCAACTTGACTCAGCACCATTGATCACCATTCAAGCAATCAACAGTGATGCAAAAAATTTGTTACACTCCATGGAAGTGGGATTTAGTGGTTCCCTTTTACAGACTGGAAATCTTAGGTTCACAGACTGAGGCTTGCTGGAGGTCATACAGCAGGTTCTCTTTAGCTTGAAGGAGGCTGAGACCTCAATAATGTTTACAAATATGTAGAGGGTCGGTGTCAGGAGGATGGAGTCAGGCTGTTCTCAAAGTCCAGTGACAGGACAAGGTGCAACAGGTACACGCTGGAACATAGGAGGTTCCAAAGAAACATAAGGAAAAACTTCTTCACTGTTCAGGTGAGGGAGCACTGGAACAGGCTGCCCAGATGGGTTGTGGGAGACATTCAAAACCCACCTGGATGAGTTCCTGTGTGACCTACTCTAGGTGGTCCTGCTCTGGCAGAGGAGGTGGACTAGGTGATCTTTCAAGGTCCCTTCCAGCCCTTGAGGTTCTGTGATTCTCAGAGGAGTAAGGAGCACAGCTTTCCTGTCTGTATTTTCCTTAGAGCTAGGCAAGGGTCTCATGTTAGAGTCTATTAATGGAGGACCTTGTATTTGGGTCGACAAGCTGCATTTTTCCCTGTTCCTGGAGAAATGATGCTTGGGAAAGGAGCTGAACATTCAGTGTAGTATTACTGGATGCACTGGCCTTTGTTTAGTTTTTCTAACCAAACATTCCGTTTCGGTTTTCAATTCTAGATTTTGCCTAACCAGAATAAGAGGTGATGCAAAAGAAAGTTAAGGCATGACTCCTGAACACTGAGATAGCTACAGGATAACACAGAATCACAGCAATTTAGGGTTGGAGTGGCCTCTGTAGATTATCTGGTTAGGCAGGACCAACTTAGATTAGTCTCCTTAAGGCTTTACTGTGTGAAGTTTATCTTTAAATATCTCCAAAACAGGAGGTTTTCTCGTCTCAGAGCCGCCGTTCCACAATGTTGAGCACTCTCCTAGCAAAATACTTTTTCCTAATATCCAGTGAAAATTTCCCTTGTCACAACTTTTATGTGTTGCCTCCAGTCTTTCTGTTGTGGAAGCAGAATGCTCTGGAGGATAGAGCACTGAAGAGTTTAGAATTTTATTCCTGGGTGTGCTGCTCTTTAGTTTAGCAACTTTCAACAAACTACTTGAAAAACCATGTCTAAGGATTGGTAAAATATTGTGTTACTGATGCAAAGCGTTAGGAAACAGCATAGCTATCTATTTCCAGATTCTTTCACTTGCCTCATCTTACTTATTTAAAGTTGCAGATTGCTGCAATTACACGAATGTTTTGTATGCTGAATAAAGAAACTTTGAGAAACAGTCTGAAGCAGGGGATTCTCATTCCCATGTAGCCTGCAGAGTACTGAGGATGCAGCTACACTGAATAGGGTCAAGACCAGCTGAAGAGGTTTCCTTACTATCACTGCAATGCCCCTTCATGTTGGTTACCAGGAGAGGGGATTGTCTTTTGTACTTAGCTGGTGGTTGTGGGGCTTTATTTGCCTGTTCAAGTGTAAAACTCCAGTGATCTGGTTTCCAGCATGCCCCCTTTTTTCCCCAAAAAAGGACGAGTGCCCTGTCACAATGGAGAGTGTGTGATAAGCACTGCAGCAGCTCCATAGCGGCTGGTGGTGGAGAGGAAGGAAAGCAGATTGAAAGGGGAACACAAAATTAATTCCTTCATTTTGCTGCTGGAGAAAACACGTCATTGAACTGTATCCTCACGGCAGATAGTAAGAGAACTAGCCCAGGGGCATGCAATTTGTGACAGGGCTCTGAATTGAATTGCAGTTTCTTGAATCTCACTTTTGTGCTTGAACTAGAAAAGCAGCTCTCTGTTCTCCACCGGCTCTGGATTTAGTTGACTGGAGCTGCAGAGAAATTCCCCTATTTCAGATTTTAAAGGCAGAAGAAAGGCTACTTTGTTTTTAGAGACATTTGGAATTTATTACCATAGAATCTGGGCACGTAAAAATCACTTTTTTCTCAGTTATAACAACTTCTCAGTGCGGTCTGTATTTCAGGTGTAAGGGTCTTTTGCCTACCTCTGGAACCCAGTAAGTAACAATGCTGTTTTGTTTTTTTTTCTTGGTCCCCTGTTACTTTTGTAGGAAAAAAATTATCAGATTTGGAACGAGTCACCTCCCTTAAAGTGTACAATTGGTTTGCCAACAGAAGAAAGGAAATCAAGAGAAGAGCCAATATAGGTAATGTATCAGAGAGCCTGCTATCAAGGTTTAATATGTATGTTCGCTTGGGAGAGATGGAAATTACCTAAGATTGTATTAATGAAAATACTGGAGGTTCTGACGTTAGTAGGAGTGTGAAGCAAGTTTTAAAATTAGTCTCTTGCCGTTCCAGACTTTTTTCTGAAAAATGGGTAGGAGTTTAGTTTATGGAATTCCATCCCCAAAGCAGGAAAATGATGTGGTTATGAAGTCTAACGGCAAGATCAGTTTTAAAAACTGAAGTGAGAATTCTGTTGGCAGAAGGAGAGGCAGATTTCTCTGTGCTCAGGCTCCTTTGGGTATCCAAAACAAAATCTAAAATAAAACCTCAAAATCTCTGCCATGGAAATAAGGGCAACGGCGAGTTCACAACCTTAGCATGCTGATAAATGAGAAGTAGCTGTTGTGGAGAACTTTTATCCGGTTGTATGTTTCCTTGTGTCTGTGTTGCACTGAAATGTGCTTATTTTTTCAGCCAAAACCTGGGGGGTGTCTTTCTTACTGCCATCCCTGAGAACCTCACAGGGATCTAAGAGTCCAGAAGGGTTTTACATCTCAAATACAGCCACGAGGACCACAGGCTCTGCAAGCCAACTACTTATTCTGGTTACACCTGTGCTCCTTATTGCCCCCCAGCCAAGGGCTTGCACAGGGACGAGTGGCTGGAACAGAGCAATATTTTTTTCTTGATTATCAGGGTAAAACAAAAGTCACTTAGCAGGTTCTTTATGCGAGCAGGAGATCGTAAGGAAATTAGAAGTGGCTCTGAACTTGTAAGAAGTAGACCTTCTAATGTGAATAAACATAAGGCATTCTAATGAGAATAAGCTCACAGGAGTGGCTGGGATTCGACACATTTCTGCAGCACATGCATAATTTTCTGCACTTTTAGGTACTGTGCAGAATTTCATTTGCAATACGTAGACAGAGACCCATACCTGCTTGTCAGCCGGTGTGTTTGTGAATGTCAAGTGCCCTGATGCTGACTGCTGCTTTTCGCCGTGTTCATGAATAAGATGTCTTTCTTCATCCTTTAACGTGCTACTGAATTTTAACCTAAATTAATTCTTTTTCTAAAAATGAAGCTGATCTGTTGAAGGGGGGCTGGGTGGGTTGTAACAAAGCAAAGTCAGTCCAAGGTGGGTGGAGTTAAAGCTGTATGTGCTGCATGGGGAGGAGGGTTGAAAGGAGATTAAAAAAGACCAAAAGGGAGCTGTAGATGCATGGATCCTATCGGAAGACGAAGATAATGTGTGTTTTTAAATCCCTTAAGTGCTTTAAAAAAATTTCTCCATCTATTTTCAGACACACCCCGCCCCCAAGTCCTGCCAGTCCAAACTATGTGGGACGATCTACAGGGAATGCCTTTGCCACTCCAGTGCATTAGAAATTAAGCTAATTTCTGGACTGGCTGGAAAACAAGATTCTTACCCGCAAACAAGTCTATTAGTTGGCAGGGAAGGATTTCAGGCAAACCAGTATCGGTACATGTGCTACCTTCCCAAATACTGGAGAGTGAAGCGGAAGAGGCTGAGAACTAACTCTGTTCTTCCAGTTATTCTAACTCCTTGGAAAAAAAAATATAGTTACTTTTAATTACTCTAAATGCATCAGATAAATTAGGGATCCATTTGCTTTTTTCGAAGAAGCAGCAATCCTGGAGAGCCATGGAATAGATGTACAGAGTCCGGGAGGTCATTCCAACAGCGACGACGTTGATGGCAATGACTACTCGGAGCAGGTAAGCATCGTGGCTGAGCTGCGTGGCCCAGAAAGGGAGAGCTCACCTCACACGTGAAGAGGCCCTCTACCTCTGGCAAATCAGATGTCTCTCTGTCGTTTTGTTTTGCTTTTATGTCATTGTAATGGGGAAAGCGGAAGAGCACAGCTCCCCTGTTTGAATGTGTTGAGCAACCAGTATTCACCCACATGGATTTATTGTCATACAACAGGACACTTGGCAAGTACGCAATGGGGAGGAGGAGGGAAGATGTTCAGAGGGAGGCAGAGAAGCAGAGAAGGTAGAAGAAGACAGGAGGATCTGCTCCAAACAAGCAAGTTACACCATTCACGCCACACGCAATGTATGAAAAATGTCAGGAGAGTGTTAACTCCCCCAGTGCACCATACCTAACTTGTGCTCTCCTTACCCCTGGCACTCTTCTAGTTACCCACCCTCCAGAAAGAATGGATAGGTCTTTAACTGTTGCTCCTGTGTATTGGGACACCGACATGCTTTCCAGCCAAACTAGGCACGTGTGTTCCTCTTGTGCCTGTTATTTCTGTGTCCTCACCTGTGCTACACCTGCTGCGAGTTGTCTGTGCAGCAGTAAGCCCCTGCCCAGTGTGCTTTATAATCCCTTTTGTCAGCCTTGTTGAGCAAGATACTGAGCACCCTCCTATAAGGTGCTGAGCTCCCACTGTTTGTCCATGGGAGCACCTTTCAGGAGCACCTCAGCATCCGCCCCTAAGACACTGACAGACAAAGGGTGACGGGTGGGGGGAAAGGATTTGATTAAGTAAAGTTTGATGTTAATTTGGCCCATACTGTTCTGCAACAATGTGCCACTATTTGGATTGTTTACACTTTATCTGTCTCTTTTTTTAAAAATTATTTTTATTTTTGCATTTAATTTGTGCCTGTTCTCTATTTTTCTTGGTTATTTTTAGCCCTTGACAGCAACTTCTTTTTTAAATTCTCTAGCAAAAGAATACCCCTTCCCGCACTCTGAGCCCTCACCTACCCTAAAGTTGGTGACCCTTCCTTCACACACCTTCCTGACAGGTATTGCACCCCCTTACCAATTTTCCTTCAGGTGTCAGTGTTGGCCAAATTCCCCAGGGCTGTGTGTGCTGGGCACCGGTGGACTCAAACAGTTCCACTTGGTTCTGGTTTTGATATGAGCAGTGCTCTGTGCTACACCCAACAGCTGGGGTGGGCAGATTGCTTTTAATTGACTTGTTTGGGAGAAGTAGGTACGTCTCCCTCTGTAAGTGCCGCTGCTGGAGTGTAATAGCAACTGAGTGTCCTGGAATGAGTCCTTAGCATACTTGGCTGTGGCCCAGTGTGACAGATATCTGGCAGAGGCATTCCCAGATGCTCTGCTTCTGATGGGTATTAAGGCCCTTTTTATAGGTCATCACCAGCAGATTTGGTGGAACCAACTCTAGATGGTGAGAAGCTGCTCTGTGGCTGTTGTAAAATATCTTGAAGCTGCTGTCAAGCACAGAGAATTCCTTGTCAGTCAGAGACAGGAACTGAATGCAGCCCCCAGACTGTGGTTTTCTTCTCTGAAAAGAGGAATTAGTTATTAAAGATCTTTGTTCAGAGTCCTTAAAAATGACATTTCTCAGGCTCCTTTGTAAAGTGCAATTAGGCATTAGCAGCAAATGGCAAGCTCTCCCGATGACCATTTTACATCCCTTAGCTGCTAAAACCATACATTCTGTTTTCCACAGCAACACTTAAACTCTAGTAAATCTTAAACCACAAAAGTTCACCCAAATACCAGTAAAGCGCCTGAAACTCCAGAAGTCAGGACTTTGTATTTCTTACCATGGTAAAGATTACTGAGTAGTGAGAGGCCCTTAGAATATGTGCTCATCACAAACATTTGCCTGGCGTATGCTGTAAATGAATGCATTCCTTTACGTAACCTCAGGATTTTACCATATCCTGGCTTTTCTATCCCCCTCAACATTTGCCACCTGTCATCTTAATTTTAAAAATGCGTAGCACACGTTTCAAATTTCATGAGTTCATCCCTTAAAGGCTGTTGGAAGATTGTTAAATGTTTATAGCTTCCTTTCTGTAAATAATGGGTTTTTTTGAATTTGCAAGGTGGTGGTGTGGTCACTGATAGTTCCCCATTTTAAAGAGGGAAATAAAACAACCCATGTTTTCACTCAAAGTTGCAGAAGAATTTATTTGATGGCTCAAGTTGAAGTTTGGATTTTGTTGGTTCTCTTTGTTATTGGAAACCAGGCCCTTCTTTTCTGATGTAGTCTGAGAAATGGGCACAGCTCACTGTAAAGTTGTCAGACTTTGAGGCAGTTGTATGGCCATTATGCACCTGTAAAAGGTTCACTGAATTTAAAACTTTTACTGCAGCCCTGTAGAAGCTAAGTTTCCCAGCCCATCACAGCTGTCAACACAGTGGTCTTCTCGTAGCTCTTTTGAAAAGAGACACACTGGTGTGTAAAATATGGTGTTTAGTTCAGTGGACTGCAGGACTGTATCTTCACCTGCATATTTGAATTATGATGGTTCCAGTCCCCCAAAAATCGTTATACTGCTTTTCTTAGCAGTCTAGGAGCTTTTCAGCATCTTATCCCTGTACCCCTTCGAGTTCAGTCTCTTCACAGGATATTGGCATGGGCCAAAGGTTAGTTGAGGTTTGTATCCTGTTTCTGCATGAGGCCAATAGTAGCATTAAAGGAAACGAAAAAGTTTTTAGAGAGTATGTGGAATGATTTTATTGGAGTAGCTTCCAGCTTCTGGAAGACAGTAGTTTTGAGAGGCTACCTGAGCCAGGCAGCGTATCCACTTTCAGACTTGATAGTTGCTAGCAGACCACTTTTCTCTGAACCTGTGTAACCCATTTTTACTTTTGTGTGATGTAATGATGTTTGATGCAGTGACCGCTGCAACTGAGCTGTGGTAAGTGAAGCGGTGCTTCGCATTGCTGCTCTGCTGCTCATTCCAGTGAGTGCCTTTGCGTTAGATCACGGGAAGCCACAAACAATAGCTCTCTGTATACTAATAATTTGTTATAAACATTTACCATATCAACCATCAGCCATTTCTTCTCCAAACTGAAGAACCCGAGTCTATTTAGCCTCTCTTCACGAGGAAGCCACCCCATGCCTCTCTGTCTCCGAGTTGCTATTCTCTCTGCCTTTTCTAGTCCTATTGTATCCTCTTTAAATGGGATGACCAGAGCTGTATATTAAAAGTGCAAGCATAGCATGAATTTGTGCAGTGCATAACAATCCCTACCTTAGTTTGGTTTCCTGACACACCCTGTGTATACCTTTTGTCTTTCGTCTAATATTTTCCTCAGAATATTTCCTAACCCTCCCCACCCACCCACCCACCCCCAAATTTCTCTCTGGAAATTGGGTACACAACTCCTTGCCTTGCTTACCTTTGTCTGCACAGTGAGGGAAACGGGTCCTTAATTTTGTAACTTCCTTTCACTTCGTGCCCCTGCAACAAACATGCAATTCACTGCCCCGTGTCCCATTACTTTACACACAGCTTTTGATGCACTGGTTTTCAGCTTCTGGAGTAACGATGCTTCTCTCTCTCCTCCTTTCCACATGCGCAGGATGACAGCACTAGCCATAGTGACCATCAAGACCCCATTTCATTAGCCGTGGAAATGGCAGCAGTAAACCACACCATCTTGGCATTGGCCCGGCAAGGAGCCAACGAGATCAAGACAGAGGCTCTAGACGACGACTGATACAAAGAAAGGGGAGGGTCAAAGCAAGAAGTAACTTAGTTTTAGACGTAGCACCTTAGCAGACTTTCCTCGGTCCTTAATATGTGTTCTTAAAGTATAACTTTGCAGTTTCTTGTACGTCAGTTAGCTGTTAGGGTCTTGTTCTGTGAAGATGGCATGGTGCCCTCAGCCTTTGCATATACTCTCTCAGTATTAATTCCCAATAAATAATCAATCAACCAACCAACCTCCCTCTCCCAGCCCCTGTGGCTAGAAAAAAAAAATCTTGCTGCTCTGTCTTAGCATTCAAAGTGCTTCCAGGTATTTTAGACAGCCCTCAATTACAAGTCTTAGGCTACACTTAAAAATCTTGGATACCCTTAGAGATCGTGTTAAAAAACAAAACTAGTCTGTACGCTTTTCCTTCTCTGAGACTGAAAGGATGCAAGCTGAGGTAGTGGCACAGGGTCGATGGACACCAGATCGGGAGTATCAACAGAGAGTAAAAAGAACACTAGAAACCCCACTTCAGCATGGGAATAAATGATTTCCAGCTGCAATAAGCCGTGCCTCACTGGTCACACAGTGACTCGATATACTTTTGGGTGCTGTGCTGAGAATGTCCATTGGAAACACATTCACACATTTTGGTTGACGTTCACATATTCAACACAGACATCCTCTACTCTCACAAGCTGCGTGGCTTAGTGGAGAAGTACTGCCTTCTGCCTCTGGGACCATGATTGAAGCCCAGCCTGGGATCATAGGAAAAAAAAAAATGAGCTGAATGTCTAATGGACAACAGTCCACTCCTCAAAACCACTATTCCTTGTTTGGCATGGCTAGCAGTGCCTGCTCAGAAGAGGTCTAGACTCTATTGGTCTGTCATTAACAATATCACCTTTTATTCTTCCTCCCGCCTTTTCTATCCCTGCCCTACTTGCCTCTCCACTTGGCCACGTGCAAAAGCAATGCTTTCCAGGAAGGTTATTAAGGTCATAAAATCGGTGAGTGGATTTTTTACACTTCTGTGTAACTAATGCCTACGTCCTGACTAGCCTGAGAGGTTATTGGAGAACTTTTTGCATCTGACCTTTGCTAGATCACCATCGTAGCGTAAATATTCTCCTAAATATAAACTTGTTTGTTTGTTTAAAGGCAGGAGGATCTCTTACCTGAGAAATGGGGTGTGAATGTTTTGTGTTCTCTTTACTCTGTCCTTGTTAAGATGTGAGAAAGCTATACTGCTACGAGCAATTTAATTAATTAATTGGAAGCCATACTGATAATGGATGTGGTAATATTTGTAAAGCAAACCTACTTTAAGTAGCAGAAACTAATGGAATTGTTTTCCTTGATCATATGTAGCACTTTTGTTACTTTTTTCTTAAAGATATTTATATTTGATAAGTCTTTTTTTTATCATTTGAGAATTCAAAATACCAAACGGCGAACTTGCATTACAGAGTCACCCTGCCATCACCTTGTCATCTAGTATCTAAATGATGAACTGTGTGTGCATCTAAGAAAATTACATCTGCTGGCATTGTGTGGAAATGATCTCCTGGCATCCTGATAAAATGATCTGTTGCTGCCGGTAAGAGGAAACGTTTCAGTGGAAACAGCACGGGAAGTGTTGGAGACGGGCAGGACCGTGTTACGTGGAAAACACAAACCTACAACCTATGTAAATTTTTACTTGCAACAGTTTAAAAATTTGCATGGTGTTTCCTCAACATTCCATTGTTGTCTTCCCCGTTTCTGTGGGAGTACCTCGAGAAGGGGAAGACGGCTCAGTCGGAAGGATGGGTTTCCCTTTTCTCCCCTCCACTTCTAGAGGAGAAAGGGAGTGAAGGGAAGTTGCTGGCACTTGGCTTGTTCTCATCAGATAGCGTCGCGACCTCCTCAGATGTGGCTCCGTGGCAGGTTTTTGGCCAGCCTGAGCCCCAGCAAGGTGTAGGCTAACTAGATCGTATTTGCATCTGTTCATCTGGTGAAAATTGCTTAGGTAAGTGTGGAGGGGAATTTTGTGCTTTCAGAGGGCACCGAGTTGACACCTCTTCGTCTCTGTAACTTCGAAGATATATAGGTAGGGCTTGGCCTCGTCTTTCATTTATGGGTTTCATTGGAAAATTGATGTGCTTTCCTTAGATATAGATCACTGAAGCAGAATGAAGCCGTCTTTTTTTTTTTTCCTGTTTTATTGCATTTCTTGAGTAGGCAAATTCATAAGTAGCATCAGGGCAGACTCAGGAAAGAAAGGAAATGGATCAGTGACCGTTGTACCATCCCAGTTTTTTTCTTAAATGTGTGTGTGAATGTTTTGGTACTAAAGAGTGAAAGGACGGGGAGAGCTTTTATTTCTATTTTTGCACAGTGGAATGATCGAGCAAACTTATAGCCTTAGTGGAATTTTACCTACTTATTCATACTACAGTCACACACACCAAGCTGACAAGCAACATCCACGATTTATAGGAAGGAGATTTTAATAATCGATGGCCTCTTTACGTTGGGATTGCCACCACCATTTGTTCTGGCTGTTTCATTTTAAAAAGAACAGACTCAAACTGTTGGACAGCTGCAATTTTAAAAGAAATATTGCTTACTACACCGTCTCAAAAAAAAAAAAAAAGTCATTGTTTCAAGCATTGCCTTTTTTAAGCAATAGGGAAGAATAAAAATAGCACTAGAACTTGTTACAGATTTATGTGATGAGGTATTAAAGTTACACCACCGTACCATCTACTGTAGAATAATCTGGTCTTAATTCTGTTTGTCACGCTCCAGTATCCCATCTGAAGGTTAAACAGTTAAACCCCTCGTGAACAACTGGAGATTGGCACATCCTCCTTGTCTGTAGCTTCCTGGTAAATACCATCCTCTCACCAGAGAAAATAACAAATGGCTTAACCAGGGTATCAGACACTTAGTTCCATGGTGTCAGGTTTGGGTTGCCTCTGTCTATTTGGGTTTTTCTTTGACCATCGAGGGGTCAAAGAGCGAGACTCACCAGGATGCTCACGGCAGTCCACGTCCTTTATTCTGAAAGTTCATAGAACAATCTGCAGCTGGCTAATAACTTTTTTATTTGACATGAATTAGCTAAAACAGAATAGACACTGGTGTGATGATATCAGGAGAAGAGTACGTGACCTAGAGCAAGTGAAAGAATTGATGGAGAGTGTGACCTGGAATTTGTTGTAGGGGTTTCTTTTCAGCAATATGGGAGTAATCTTTGTCTTTCTGTCTCTGGACTTTCTTGAAAATTAAGGCTCGTTTTTGTAGCTCTGCAATTCAGTTGCAATTTGTTGCAGCTGATCTGGAATTACTGCAATTTGTTCTCATGTGGGTTCCCTTGAAGTGGATCTGGTGGCAGACTGGATCAACCTTCTTGTTCTGTGAATAGAGAAGAAATTATTTAACATGCTTCTCTTCTGTGATGGACACAGATTGTTTTTAACTTTGTAGGATAATTTCTGTCTGTGGTTTTGTCACTCATGAAGTCCTTATACTTGAGTTGTTGTCTCTTACTGTCTCCTTAAAACAACAGTTTCTACCTCTACTTCGTTTTTGGCTTGTTTGGAGTTTTTTGTTCTTTTGTTATTTGTTTTTAATATCCCCCCAACCCCCTCCCTCCCCTGCTTTTTCCTGAAGTTTGACATCCCAGACATTTGCAAAAGCATTATGAGTTGATAAAAATAAGCCGACATAGCAATGAGCAGCCCTGTCAATGCCCCGGCGTTATAGACATCTTCCAAATGCTCTATAAACATGCACATTGTTATGGCGAGATCCCACGACTCACGTGTTGGTTGGATGTGAACAAGTCGCACACTTGCAGCAATTCAGGAATCTCATCAAGAAGAGCCTTCAGTGAGTCAAGGAGAGCGATTGGGCCCCTCTGTTCATCATTTGTGGGACCGCATCTCGAGTCCTGTGTGCAGGCTTGGGCAGGAGTGGGACTCAGTCGTAGGGCTGCTGCGATGAGAGGACTGGAGTACATGTCGTGTGGTGAGAGATGGCGAGATCTGAGTGTGTTTGGACTGGCTCTGGGAGCGTATTTTGTTCTTCAGCTGTTTTAATGGTTGAGTTTAGAGGAGATGGAGACAGGCTCTTCTCAGAGGTGCAGAGCAAAAAGGTGAGGGGCAGTGGGTTAGAGCCTCGTTAACGAAAATCCCAGATGAATATAAAAAGAAATATTTTCATGCTCAAGAACAGTGGCTCAGAAAGGCAGTGCAAACCCCATCCTCGGGAATATTCAAAACTCAACTGGACAAGGTTGGATTAGAGACCTCCAGAAATCTCTTCTGACCTAAATTATTCTATGATTCTGTCCAAACCTGCTCAGGTTGAGGTATTTCCTAGTTTTCATCCATTCATATTGAGTTGTTTAAATAAATTATCTTAATTTGTTGTTACCGTCTTTTTTTTTCTCCTGTTTTGCTGTTCATAAAAAGTTCTCTCTCCTATTCTCCTAACAGAGGAGAGCTTTATTTGCAGGGTCTGTCTCCAGGTTCCAATCAAGCCATAAGTAATAGATTTCATTAATTATTTGCTCTGTTTACACAGTTCTTCAGGGATATTTGAATTATTCTCTTTATTTCCTTGCCTAACACCAGACTGGTAAGTTTCCCGTGTTTTCGTAACGTTTGTGCTGTAGATGGATGGGGTTTTGCTTTCCTTTGTGCGGATTTGTCGTTGGCTGGCTGGCTGGCTGCTGTGGGTGCAGGCAAAAAATTTCACATAGCTGAATGTATTAGAGGCAAAATTGAAGTTAATTTCAGCCTACTAGTGTCTACTATGATAAAGCAGGACTTTTTTTGGCCCAGTACATTGTTAAGTGGTGATTATCAGAAGCTGAAAGGGTATGACTGGGAAGGAGTCACCTTATACTCACTTGGATCCTCTTTCTTAAGTGTTTGCTGTTGGCCTCTGCTAGGAAAAAAACCAAACGAACCACACTTCACTAGGCAGACTTTAGGTCTGATTTGGATGTTATTTGGAAGAGAAATTGCAGCGGTGTTTGCCAGTATGGACTGGCATGGGGTCAGCCAGACTCCCAGGAGTGAATTTCTGCCTTCAAGTGCATAAGAACGTGGAGATGAGTTTACCGAGATTTTGGATTCCCCTGGGTGCTATGAAAGTTCTCCTTTACTGCTTGCAAGGCAGTAAAATGAAAGCATCACTGTGGCCTTCCACCCAGAGCAGTTGAGTCACCGAGACACGTGGTAGTTTGAACATGGTCTCATAAGGAACCAGGTCTTTATCTTTTGTGTAGTTAAAACCATCGGAATTAGTGTAAGAGTTTTCAAAACTCAAAATCGCTGCCCCTAAAGCACTTAATGCCAGATGTTGTTTCCCTGTGTGTAATCTGAACTCAGATGCAAAGTTGGATTCACACCTTCCTCTGTGAATTGCTATGATTAGGTGTGAGATTTTGCCCGTAATACAGAGCTGTGGATGTTTAGTAGGAGAAGATCTTTTCCCTTCCCTTTATCCCTGGAATTGTGTAAATTATCATTGAGATGATCATTTTCTCACCAGAAGGTTTATGTTCTCCCTCCCAGCCCAGCTACATCATCGTGCTCATTCCACGGTGTTCATCAGCTCCTTTCAAGTTTGTTGGATAATTACCAGCAAATCCTGGAAGGGTGGGGTTTTTTTTGTCAAAATAAACTTTGCTCTTATTTTAGACAAGGCTTCCCACCCAAGTAGCTCTTGCACTCTTTGAAGTTATTTAACTTGATAATATTATTTAGATCAAAGTCTTAAGCTTGTAGGCAATAATCTTGAGTTTGATGTAGCTTTTATCATTTGGCAGGAATCTTTGTTGGCAGGACTGGTCTTGAAAACTGCGTTAAATGTCAATGACCCAGCGTGTTCATTCTTATTAGACAGCCGAAGATTTTATGTGTGTGTGTGTGTGTTGGTAGCATTAGTCAGGGCTGTATAGTGATCCTGGCTAATTTAATGTGGACTCAAGCATTTTCACTGTGATTTCTTGGAAAGGAAGGTTGACAGCCTGACCAAAAAATACCTTGCACTTCCCAAGAAGAGTTGCAGAGACATTTCGAAATCAAACATTCCCCCTTAAGGGTTTTTTTGGGATATTTACTCAGGATATTGAATCAGTTACAGGCCAGCTGGCATTTGGCGAGCTGAAAAGCATCACCTTAAACCCTTCATTTTAGCATCTATTCCCGTTGTCTTAATTTATGGGCTTCAAACTGTGTGACTAAAAGTGTTGCACATTAATGGGGGGGGCAAAAAAAAGGCATTCTAGAGGTGGCAGCTGTAAATTCAGTTTTAAAATACACCAAAATTACTTTTTCTCCTTTGTGAGAAAGGTGTTTTAACTAGAAAAGGGGACTCGGGTGTTTTGAGGACTGTCAATAAGATGACAGCATTTCCATGTTGTTTTTTGTCCAACAAATAGAAATAAAATCAGATATACGGCAAGTACTCTTGGTGACACCGGTGAAATTGGGGTTTGGGGAGAGAAATTCAAACATCTGGAGAGCTGGTCATCGCTAACCCACGGAGGTGGGAGAATGTTTGGAGTTTTGGGTGCAGGGGAAGGTTTTTAATATTTCAAATGCCCCTTTTAATCAGGCTGACGAAGAAAATGAACGAATCGTTTGATTGCTGCAACGTTGTGCTCTTCCTCGTTCTTTCCAGTAAGCTGTGGAGAGCTCTGGCCAACAGCTTAAGCGCCAGTGAACCGAAACCATTGAACTGGAGTGAACTGTGTAATGGGCCTTTGATGTTTCTGCATGTACAGTGCATCTCTCACTCAGATGGCTTGGCAGAAGGCACTCTCTGCCATTTATTCCCTCTCTTCCCCTCGCTCTTAAATGGAAGCGGGTGTATTCTGCTGATCAAAACATCCAGCACGCTTCTGCTAAATCCTTTCAAACTGCAGCCAGGGTAATTGGGATGGGTAGGATAAATGCAGAAGAGTATGGCAGTAAAAGTGATGGCAGTTCTTTTGAATGACTGGGTGTCCTCCTGACATGTAATTAGCTGCTTTAGAAAGATGTGGATTGGCATGGTCATAATTAAAAGGATTTCTGTCTTTTCTGTGATTGAAAACAGAAGATCTTCCGCCCCCTAATTCTCTTTAATACCAGTGTTATTAGTGACACTTGGAACACAGCTACTTTGTAAACTTAAATAATGACCTGTTCCTAATGGTAACT
The DNA here is from genome assembly GCF_028858725.1 of Colius striatus. Taxonomy (NCBI): domain Eukaryota; kingdom Metazoa; phylum Chordata; class Aves; order Coliiformes; family Coliidae; genus Colius; species Colius striatus. Next base: position 45,526,295 of record NC_084760.1, on the reverse strand, counting down.
TACAACAGCAGGGACTGAAACAGAGTTTAGTTTTCTATGCAAAGCTGCCTCTCTTCCTTTTATCTTTCCCCCGCCCCTGCTCATGTACGTATCTGCTTCTCAGTGAGTTCTAGAAGCAAAAAGAACGTTTAGTTATGTGTGACAGCATGATTACAGATTACCCAGGGTTCTGGTTTAGCTCTTCTTGATTTGTTTTAGATTAGTTGTAGTGTTTGAGGAGGATCAGCCGGAGTCTCCTGGACTCCACGGTATTACTCGTCCTGTGTTCTCACCCTGCCTGCAAGTAGAGGGTACTGGTCACACTTGTCCTCTGGTTCCTAATGGAGCTAGCTCATCTGCCACCTCAAATTCTCCTTGTCAATGTCTCAGTTTGGAAGCCTTATCAGAATAACCTGCCTCTGGATAGTTGCCTGGACAGTATGCTTGCCGTTCACTACTGGAGAGGGTATATGGTGATGACTTGAAATAACACTGTAATCTTTCTCTGCTATGTTGCTGGAGTCTCAAAAAGCATCTGTCTTAGGGTGTTACGTGCCTTTCTATCCAGTGTTTTTGTGAGAAGTGTTATCTTTCGTCCGGTCTCGAGCACTGCAGAGCCTGTGCTCCAGTTTTGCCCTTAAGCTTCTTGACCATATTTTTCCATAGTGCTGTTCTCCTGCTTTAGTTACCCGTCAGACAGGTTTCCAGAGCTTTTTGATATTCAAAGATTATATTAGAGACTTCTGGTCAAATTTAGAAAAAAAATAGGATGTTCTTAACTCCAACAGATTTGCAAAAGAAGTTGGGAACTTCCTCAGCCTCTTATTTGAAACCTCTAATTAACTTTCCAGCTTCTTTGTACTGAAAGACTCGTGGAAATCGCACGTGATGTCACTGTGGCTGGAGAACAGCCTGTGGGTCTTGGGTACTTAATTTCTTCCAGCAGGGTTACCACTGGTTGCTACCTCACTCACGGTAGCAACTTCTTTTCTAGGACATACGTTTTTAGATGTTAACTTGCTGCTGTCACTGGCCTCAATTCAACTTCCTGTCCTCTCCCCACCTCTTCTCCTTAACTAATTAAAGTCTTCCACATTACGGCAGGATGGTGTATGTAGCTTAAATAACCCACCTCTGTAATTAAGAGGTTGACTTTAGCCTTCTGAGATATATTTTACATCATTTGAGGTTTAAAATTACATTTTACTTACAAACTTTATCTGTCAAATCGTTCAAGGAGGGCAAGGAGATAATGAAAGTAAACTGTTAATTAATGCTTCCCACCCAGTGCAGTCCATTATAGAACATTAAGCGTATATTCCATTCCTCAGAGCACGTTTTTGACTTTGGGTATAGGGTGGGGTTTTTTTTAAGTCTTAACTGCTGCTGATGAAGTTGCTGCTATCTCTCTTTAACAGGGCCATAGTGACAGTACTGAAAATACCCTTCAGGAACTCAACTAGAGCCAGGAACTCAGAATATCAGCTCCCTGACCAGTTTTTCCTTTACCAGAGCGTTTCCATTTACGTGTTACGGCAAGTGAGCAGATCTTTTCAAGACCAGAATGACATAGACTCTCCTTTGACACACTGAAGCTGTTCAAAAGCTTTGATATCGTTTTGGAGTGGAAAGTAGCAGCGGGAGCATCTCGCCTGTCTGTGTGGTCTGAGTTTAGGTGGAGCTACATGGGGTTCAGAATGGCAAAGAAGAAACACGATGCATCGCTGGGGAGCGCTGGGTGTGTTGCAAAAGCTGTGAAACTGGAGCTTGAGAGGGGTAAACTTCCTGGATGCTTTATTGATGAGGTAGTTGAAGCAGTTTGGGAAATGCTCCAAAATCTCCAGTGTATGTATCTTTGTGCCAACGTGTCTCCATGGCATGCCGTAGAGTGTTGTAAGCTTGAGCCGTGCTTTTCTAAGTCACAGTCCTCTTTCTCCAGGTGCCTGGAGAAGAGAAATACTACTGAGATGAGGGTATAGATCTCATAATTTGCAGAGCTTTTCAGAGTTGACCTCAGTTGAAAATCTGCCCCAGGATTTCAACCATAGTCCCTCATTCATGCTGGGATTCCTGGCAGTGCGACGACGAGAGAGTCCTGAAGTTGCTTTGTCGGTAATTCAGTGAAGTGGGCTCGAGAATTAGGCATCTGGTTTAGGAGTAAAGAGCCGGTGAGGTATCCTTGGACATTGAGAAGGTAGTTGTACATGTGTTGAGAAAAAAAGGAAATTCACTCCATTTGTGTTTATAAATCCACTGGGTACAAATGGTGAGATTTGTAGAGTTGCTTGCAAGAGGCAGACACTTTCCGTTAGGGGATTTATTTTGGGTTGTTTTGCATTTGGAAGGGCAGGATGGTTCATTCATCCCATAGGATGGGGTAGATGGAGGTTTGCAGTGGGATTGTGGGAGGCCAGCTGATATTCGGGGTCTCCTTGTAGGTGATAGACTCGTCCCTTCTGGCCTTAATTGTAAAACTGTGATTCCAAAGAGGTAGACTTGTCTTTTACCATTATAACCTGTTCCTAGTATTTAAGAATAGATAGAGATTTGAGTACTAGAGGGGTTCTCTGCGGCAGGAACTTCTTTAAAATGTATGGCTTTCCATCAGAGAACATATTGTGCCTTATGTCTCTAAACCACGTGAAGCTCCGGTTCTGTGTGATGAATATCTTCTTACACTTTGTACTTCTGCCATAATGGGAATCAAACAAATGCAGTTTTGATACCAGGTGGTCTCTGTACACTGCCATATGATTTAGCCTGACTCCTGTGTCTTACAGATTCAGTCTGTCCCATTGCCACAGCGATGTATACTTTGATACCAGTCAGTGTTGAGCAGCTAAAGCAGCTCTGGAACAGCATTCTTCTGTTCAGCTGTTGGGTTTGCTTCTTGTTTGAAAATAATCAAAAAAAGCAAACCCCACCCTAAGCAAAAGCCCAGACCAGTCTGAATTTCTAACCCTAAACTTTTGTTGCTGTTCATTGCACTTGGGTACACGAATTCCCGTGGTTACGGGTACCTTGCAATGACTTTTGCCATTATCCGAGAACGTTCGACACGAAAATCGTTCGCCGGGAATTAAATTTGATCAGTCGTGACCACTTCCTGTAGCTGCAGTGCCTCAAGCAACTGCTTTCTTACAAATAACTTTCATCAGTTGCCAGATGCTTCAAAAAAATATCGCAGGCAGCAGAAGTCCTCTTGCTTACACTGATGTCTCCGTTCCTACTCTGAGCCTCTATTTCCTTGAAGGAATTCCAGAGGAGTGTGTGGAGCTGTACCTCCTCCAGCCGCTCTGAGCCGTTCACTTCCCTCTGAAGTTGATTCTTGTTGGTACTGAATTTGTCACACATTATTTTCCCCCACTTCAGTTCTTCTCGTAGAGATAATTTCTTTTATCTTTCATCCAAGCTCCGTCACACCCTGGTAATCCTATTTTACCTGGTTTGCCCGGTGATTTTCACATCCTGAAGTTCTCCAACCTGAACCTGTTATTTTTACAGTCTCTAAATATATTAGTCCCATCCTAATAAAAAGGATCCAATGTAGTGATGAAGCTTAGGTTCAGTTGGGTCTCATGAAACCTTGTGAGCTTTCTCTAGCTGAAAGACCTCGGGTTTTCCCAGCATGGTTACTTTGCACCCCTCATCCCTTCCCTCATTTCAGTTTTGACACTTTGATTAGAAAATCAGGGAAATGGTAACTTTTAAGTATAATGCTTTTTTATTATTCCTCAGAGTGTCTGGGGTTTTTTTACTGGGAAAACTGGTACCGGGCTGTGCCCTTCAGAAACATTCTAGGAAATCACCTGCGAAAATGAAGGTCTCTCTCAGATACAGCAGCGCTTCTAAACAGGTTGAGTGGAGGTTTCCTGCACACAATTAGACTGCTCAGCATTCTCTCTTCTCAGACCTGTTTGTGGTTTGCTGCCTCTCCCGCTCCTATTGGGGCTCACTTGTTGCTCTCTGCGCCCTTTCTCCTCTTAGTCTTCAGTGACGTGTACCATCTTAATTTTGTTCCTTCCTGCTTTTTCTCTTCTTTCTTCTCTCTTTTTTTTTCTCCCCTGTGCGGGCACTTGATTACTGTCACACCTTCCAGCAGTGTTTTTGTGATTAGACATCTTTTAATTCCTTTAAATACTACTCTAGCGCAAGCCAGGAGGCATTCTCCTTTCCTTTTGCCCGTTAGGCAGTGCTGTATCAACCGCATGTTGGAATCCAAATATCTGTCATCCACACTGCACTGTAAGTATGAAAAATCTTGTCTGCTCTGGCTATTTAAAAAAAACTCCACAAAAATGGCTCAAGAATTTAGTCAATTTACAGCAGGTGACCTCCTCTGGGAAATAAGGTAGTGCCAAGGTGTTGGCCCCTGGTTAACAGAGAGGGACAAGGCAGTGGCACTTTTTTCTTCCATTTGATTTTCTCTGGCGTGCTCTTGGTGTTGGAAGGTGTCTTAATGGGGATGTTGCTTCTCTTGGTGAGCGTGTTGTTGCCTGCTTTCTTAACCTGAGGCTTTTGGGGCAGGGTGTGTGCATTTGGATAGCTTTACTGGAGGAGGCTGTGTAACTGTTCCCCTTGTCGCTTCATTCGTGTGGGGTTTGGGATCCTGTTTTGCAGCCAGAGTAGCTCTTTATTCCTATTGTTTGAGTTGTTTTAGTTTCAAAAGTGATTTGAAAAAAAACTGGAAATTTCTGAGTGAAAAATTAAAATGAAAATAGAGTTTGGATTTTGAGCTTCCCATCATTCAGTATTACTCACTGGATTTTTTCCTTTCTTTTTCGCCTTCTGCTTGAATTTAGTTCTGTCCTCTTGAGACTTGTGCCCAGCTGAAGCTTGTGACTTGTTTCTCGTTGCTCTGGGGTCAGAGGCCCTGCTTGTTCTTTTGAGCAGGACAGCTTTTCCTTTTCATCACCATTGCAATCCAAACTAAAAAGCAAAACCTCCCTTTTGCCTCGCTTTTGGCCCTGGCCCTACCCTTAGAAATGTCTTTCCGAATCTCGTCAACAGCCGACCCCTTCGTTTGCTGCTGGAGGTGTTCCTGGGGGTTCTGGGCAGCGCCTGGCACGCTGCTGCTGGTTAAACTGGGAGAGCACTGTGTCTCTTTGGAAGTCAGATATCTATCTGTCAGATCCTATATGATAATGCCATCTCATCGTGCCACGGGACCACCGTTAAGACGGGCTTTTACCTTAAAGATGATACAGGAGTGACAAATTTAAAGTGGATTTCCTTCAACAGCAGTTCTATCAAAGAGTGACAGATAAAAGTCAGTTGTGTCCATGGGGAGCACTATTTTCTTGACAGATCGCCTTGGTCTGTATCATCTTCCCAAGGCTGCTGACAGCCCGGGAAGTGTGAAATATGTGCAGTACTTTTTGAAGTTGTTTTTTTTTTATTATTTTTTGTTTAGTGTCAATTTTAAAAGTGCCTAAGTGAGTAACGGGACTCCAGAGTGAGCTGGAGGAACAGGATTTTAGACCTCGTTTCCCCCTTAAGAAAAGAGCCTTCCTGCAGTCCCTCCACACGTACGGCTCCAGGTGAGCGGTGCGAGGCCGGAGCGTGGCAGAACCGTGTCTGGGAAGAAATCTCCGCTCCTTCCTCATGCTGTCCCCTTCGGTTTTCAGTCTGGTGGTGGGTGTCTTCTCAATCTCATTTCTCAGCCAAACTGTAGCAATCTCTTGGGGTGGACGATAAAGTGTCGGTGGGGCGGGGGGAGGAAGTTTGGATAGAATTCAGTAGGAAACTGCCTCATGGATTTGCAGATCCAAATAGCTGCGTGCATTAAACATGCAGACCGTATACGTCTGAGCTTCTGGAGGGAAGCGGCTAATATGCATATTTAATCACCCCTTTTTGGAATCACAGAGACAGTTTCTTCCTATATTCTTAATTATTTTTAGGCTTATAATGGTGGCACCTGCTCGACATTTTGTCGTAGTGATTGTGACTATTGGCAGGTGGTTATGATTTTGTTAAAATACATGAAACCCAAGAATAGCTATCGACTCTGGTATAAAAAATTGCCTTCAAGGAGAATGTCTTCTGACCATAGTCAAAGGAAATAATGCTATTAAGAGGTATTAGCACCACTTGAGGATTCAGAAAATGAAAGCAATCCATATGTAGATGTTTTATTTTTCATTAGTAACACAATATTGTTTTCACTCTGACAACTTCATAACGTAGGAGCTGGGAAAGCCTGGGAAATGACTATTGGCAAGAAAAGCTCTAAGGACATCTCTTTTGCAGAGAACGGAGAATTAGCTCGTAGGATGTTGATGGGTGTTGATATAAGCAGTGATCAAATGGGAATCTATTGCTGGGGTACTGATGAAAATCGAGTGTTTGTGGAGCCTGTAACGCATGTAGACCATCGGATGCTGTGCCGTCGCCCCGCTCCAGAGATGCCTTTTTTTAACAGTGATTTTTTTTCTTCTCTAAACCAAGTGATTGTCCATAACAGGGGTTGTAATTGAAAAAAGATTAATGCGGTAGGGAGCGTTGCAACCCGAGAAGTGCAGAGACAGCGGAACAAGTAGCAGAGGCGCAGAAAGAAATGAAGCGAAACCCTTCACCAAGTCCAAGCCGCGTTTCTCGTGGCCAAAACTTTGGCGCCGTCTTCATTCCCTGCGGCTGTCAGGTGGCCTGAGGGCGAGCGAGCATGGCCGTGCTGTGGCGTTACGGTGTGTGGAGGAGGGCTGGCAGCCACCTGCAGTGATTCCGTGTGTCTCCCAAACGCGGTCGGTGAATGAGCCGTGTCCCATCAGCTGTGTGTCCCCCCTCCATCCCTCTCCGTACGTCCCGCCGTCAGCATCTTCCACGCGCGTGTTCGTTTCTCCCGACGAAAACGGCGCCTGTGTCTCATCTGCTGTAGGTGTTCTGCCTACCTCAAGAGGTAAACGTGGTATCCTGGGGTCGGATGTTCACAGTCAGTTCTTTTTTACATGAGCACTAGCGCGCGCACACACACAAACACACACACTGGAATGTATATTCTCCTCCTCTCACCCCCTCCACCCCTAAATAACCTCTTGACCTGATCGTTGCTGTAGCCACCACCAACTCCTCTTGCAAATTGGATGCTGCTTTAAATGTGAAAACAAATGTTCAAGAAGCTATAAAACCTGAATGAAAGCTAAAGCTGAATTTATAAAGCCTTGTTGCATATGAGCCAAAAGTGCAAAAAGCTCTATATAATGAACTAACCTGCCACTCATATAAATATAAATATATATAAATATATTAAAATCAGACTGTTCTACAAAATTGTGTATTTGTATTTTTGTGTACGTACAATTTTCTGCTAAGCAGAAGGAGGATGTAGTATAGGATGATGTGAGAAGAGATTTTGTTTAATCATATTTCTTTGTTACTTATTTTTGTTAACATCCAGATGCCTGTCTTTGTCTTATGTGTATGACACTGTTCCAAAGGTGCAGTATCTCTCTCCCGCCTGTGCGTTGAACCTCTGCCGCTGCAAAAGAGTTGGGTAAATCCACACGGCATCATCATCATCACCATCATCATCATCAAACCCCTTGAATACGCCCAGGATTTGATCTTAACAAGGGCTGCTCCTTCAGCTTAAGGACTTTTCTGTTCCACATTGGCATTTAACAGGCATCTTGTGTCATTCCTCCTAATGGCAACGTCAGATATCCACCTGCTAGTCGATTGCTTCTCACACAGGTCTCTGAGTGCGCTGTCTGCACCATCCATGATCTGTAGTAGGTTTGCTGCTGGCCTTCAGCCTGAAATCTAAAGGGGAAAAAATAGAAGATTGAGAGGAATGAACAGATCTTTGTGTTAGGGAGTTGCTTGGTGGGGGGGAAGACACCATGAAGCAGTAGCACTGTACTTCCCAGGGAAGCGAATCTCAGGCACCACCACCACCAGGGAGGAAGGTCCGGCGGGGAGCCTGTGTTCCCCACAGCTGGCTGCACGCTGTCAAAAGGCTGTTTTTACGTTCAGGATGGCAGTTGGCAGGTTCGTGGGTTGTCCCCCTCCCTGTGCTGCACCAGACACATCCTTCTGTCCTTCGTGGGAGCTGAGCCCCAGGCACACACATCTCCGCGGCCTTCGCAGCCATCTAGGATGCTGCCATAGGAGTAGTTGCAGCAGGCAAGGCTCGTCTTCTTGTGGCTTGATGCCCTTGCAGTAAAGATACTGATTTTTAAGAGGAATAGTCTTAAAATCACTGCATTTACCTGCAAGATGCCAGGGGGTCTGCCCTGCAAGGGAAAAAAGCAGTCGTTCTTCTTTGATGCGCCTCAGTTAGTTATCCATCCCAGAGTGGAGAACTACCCAGGGACAGGGGTCTTAAAACAGGACATAGAGGAAAAAGTAAAGCAAATAGGAGGATTTCTCTGTGCAGGAGGTGCTGGACATTCCACCTTCCATTTCCACCGCAGACCCTTGGGGCAAACGGGTCCTTTCTGCGTGTGTTCCCATCTTCGAAACGCAGGTGAGAGATCACACCTTCCTCAGGCCTCAGGGCCCTGCAAAAGGGTGAAGTACCAACTTCTTCCCTCCACTCTTTTCTCTTTTTTTTTTTTTTTTTTTTGGTGTGTTTTAAATTTACTTTCTACCATTGAACCCAATTTTGGCCCAGGGAGAGCGATACTGCATCTTTACATGTAGGGCTCATATTTATAACAATGTGTAATGACTGTAGCAAAAGTCCTTGTTTCTGTACGTGAATGGACAGAGAAACAAGTGCTCTATTGTATTGATTAAAATAGTTAAAATGAGTCCTGTATCATTGTATCTCCTATTCTGGATTAGTGCCTTTTGGACAGTAGACTGTTCTGTAATTAAAATGTAGTATAACTGCTTTTTTGTACAGTTTTGTTTTATTAAAACTTTTTTTTAATTTGTGTTTATTTTAGTATTGTACCTATTAGAAAATAAAAATGTATAACTCCACAAGGATGCTTCTCTTCTGTCAGTCAGTCCTTGGGTTGTGCAGAGCTCTCTGGGTGCGAAAGCCCTTGGAGAGAGACACCTTGGAGGAACCCAAGACCTAAAATGTGTCTTGAAAACTTGGTAAACCTGGAAAGCAGGAACTCCAATGAGCGAGAGCGGAGTCTTTGTGCCCTCCCTCATGTACTTTGGGTGGTCTCTGGGAGGGATGAAGGTGGTGGTGGGACTCGCAACCCCAGGACTCTGCCTGGAGAAGCTGGTGAAGGGCTGCAGGGAGCACACTGAGCCCAGAAAGAAAGAACTCATTGAAATAAGTCCAAGTGTAATTTTAAGAGGCAGAAGGGTGTGTTTGCTGCCCTACAACTGACAGGAGGTTGTGGTGAGGTGGAAACTGGTCTCTTCTCCCAAGTGACAGGACAAGAGGAAATGGGCTCAAGTTGCCCAGGGGAGGTTTAGATTGGAGCTGAGGAAGAGCTTTTTCCCCGAGAGGGTGTCAGCCCCTGTGCCAGGCTGCCCAGGGAGTGGTGGAGTCCCCATCCCTGGAGCTATTGCAAAGCCGTGCAGCTGAGGGGCTGAGGGACATGGGCGGACTTGGCACTGCGAGGGGGTGGACTCGGGAAGCTTAAAACCAAACAATTCTATGAAAATCTGTGTGTGTGGCCAGGGCTTGAGGGTGGTTTGAGGGCTTTGTTCAGGAAGAACACCACCAGGACAAGGGGCAAGCCCTCTCTCATTGTGTTGAAGCTGTAGGTGATACCTGTGGGGTGGAAGCACCTTTCAAACTGACTCTTGTGCCTCTCTCAGGGGTTGGGAAAATGAGACAAAACTCTGACATCATCTGCTTTGTTAGCTGAGGGGGGTCTGGGGATGAAGGAACTGAACCTCCAGGGCTGTCATTCCCCTACAGCCCTGCTGCCCCTCCTCATGCCTCCTGGCTCTCCCAAGGAAACCAAAAATAAATAACCAAAAATAGGGCCTTGCTTCAAACTGGTGGTGGCTCAGTAGCTCTAATTAAAGGCTAACACCCCAGGACCTTTTCAGACATTTTTCTCATTGGGTTTTGTTTCTCTGCAAGTTCATCCTCAACATATTCCATTTCTTTCTAATTTCCATCATAAGGGTGACCCAGTTGAACGGCTCAGCGATTGCAGAGGAGCTGGTAACACTGCTGGCCCTGTCCTGGTTTCTCCTGGGACAGAGTTAATTTTCTCCCTAGGAGCTGGTACTGTGCTGTGGGTTGGATTTAGTGTGAGAATAATGTTGATAACACGCTGATGATTTAGTTGTTGCTCAGTAGTGCTCATCCTAAATGAAGGGTTTTTCAGTTTCCCATGCTCTGCCAGTGAGGAGATGCTCAAGGAGCTGGGAGGGAACATGGCCAGGAGAGCTGACCTGAGCCAGCCAAAGGGCTGTTCCATACCACAGGACATTATGCCCAGCACAGAAACTGGGCAGAACTGGTGGAGAAGGGCTGTTCAGGCATCGGTCAGTGGGGACAAGCAATTGCACTGGACATACTTGAATGTCTTGGGGTTATTCATCTCTCTTTTTATCTTCCTTTTAATTACCGTTGTTTGGGTTTTTTAATTTCAGCTATTCAACTGTTCTTATGTCACCCCACAAGTTTTACTTTTTTTCAATTCTCCCCATCCCACCCTGGGGCAGCTGAGTGAGGGGCTGCAAGGGGCTCAGCTGTCAGATGGGGTTAAACCACAACAGTCCTGCAGCTTGTTTTCTTACAGGGGAGTGGGGAAAAGTGGAAGAACTCAGGGCAGAGGTCAGGAGCAGTGTGGACTGGGCCTTTCCCTGTGTGACGGCGAACAGAGCTCAGCTCCTCCTTTGGTCCCTCACAGCAGCTAAAATACAGTCACTCTCAGCTTCAACGCTTGCCTGATGCAGCAAAGGGCTTAAAGACAAGCGAAGCCATAAATGTGGTAATAATCTGAAGGAATGCAGGGGGGAAAGTGTTCTTTGTGGTTGTGTTTTTTTAAAATTTTCCTGCTCGTTTTGATCGGTGCCTTTTAAAAAGAGCTTTGGCTGAAGAACAGAAAGCAGAGCGCAGTTGCGGTGTGGAGAAGGTGTTACAACCACCTTCCGGGAAGAGTGAGGTTTGAACAAAGTAACGGCGCTTCAAAAGGCTCCTGTGTTTCAGCCAAAGATTTAGGGTTTGGGTTTTTTTTCAGAAGGTAGAACATTAAAGGGAAGTGGCTTAAAAAAAAAAGAGGCAGCTGTATTTTCATGCACTGATTGCAAGACAACACAGATAAAAATATCCTTTGGTAAATGACTTTCAGCAGGGATTGTGGAATCAACACAGCACTTGTTGCTTTAAAAAAAACCCTACAAAACCAATTAACTAAAACAAAACCACCCTTCCTCCAAAAAAATCCAAGCCAAACCCTGCCAGTTGTGTCCGCCTTGACACTGTATTTTGGAGAAAGATGTTGCCAAAGAGAAAGAAAATTGCATAATGTTTCAAGGACGTAGAATAATTTTGGTCAGAAAATACCTTTAAGATCATCAAATCCAACTCCCCACACAGTGCCAAGGCCACCACTAACCCATGTCCCTCAGCACCTCAGCTACACGGCTCTGCAATAGCTCCAGGGATGGGGACTCCACCAGCTTCCTGGGCAGCCTGGGACAGGGGCTGACAACCCTCTCAGGGAAAAAGCTCTTCCTCAGCTGCAATCTAACTCTCCCTTGATGCCACTTGAAGCCATTTCATCTTGTAGCTCAGAAGCAGAGATCAACCTTCCCTGGGCCACAACCTCCTGTCAGGGAGTTGCAGACAGTGATGAGGTCTCCCCTCAGGCTCCTGTTGTCCAGGCTGAACACCGCCAGGGCCCTCAGCCCCTCCCCAGCACACTTGTGCTCCAGCCCCTTCCCCAGCTCCGCTGCCCGGCTCTGGACACGCTGCGGCCCCTCAGTGTCCCTCTGGCAGTGAGGGGCCCAACACTGAACACAGCACTCGAGCTGCGGCCTCACCAGGGCCCAGCACAGGGGACGGCCACTGCCCTGGGCCTGCTGCCACACCACTGCTGATACAGGCCAGGGTGCTGTTGGCTTCCTTACCTGTGTCTGAGATGCTGATTCCTGCAGAAGGTACAGCAAGCATAAGGGCCAAGTTTTCAGGCTGTAGGGCACAAGTTGCTCTAATCATGGAAGACAGGGATTGGCAGCTGCTCCTCACACGCTACTGCTACAAACAGTGATGGCTCCAGGAAGCACTTGGCTGCTCCAAGGACCCTTCTTGTTTCAGATTTGGGGTTAACACAATCCCAAGGTCATCTCACAGTTTTTACTCAATCTGGACACCTGATCACAAAATAAATAATTTCTTCAGCCTTACCTCTTAGTTCTTCTTGTGAATTCCTAACTGGGACAGATGAGCTTCTGGCAGATGTTTCCCTCATAGCCCTTCTTCTCATCTGCTGCCTATTACATCTGTACAAATTTAGGGAAATTAGGTAACATCCAAATGTAACCCTCTTAAAATAAGTATTCAGTACTAAGTTCAGGCTGATCTGTTTTTTCCTAAAGGAGCCATCCCCTCCCCAGCTCTCTCCCCTCTAACCATCTCGTGGATTTTTAAGCAGTTTCTCTGCAAAACATGCCCCATCCCATGCTGCATCAACCCTCCCAAACCCAAAGTGCTGGGGCCATTCGCCCTCTTCTGGGGGGCTTAAGTAGTTGTTTTTCACAGCCCACAAGGGGAAACAGAAGTAGCACAGGAAAACCACCCCCAGTGACTAAGGGCAGGGCCAGCAGCAACAACGCCCTGGCTAGTCTGAACCTGGAGAGAGTGAGGGGAGTAGGACAGACCTCAGCCTGCATTTACTTAGTGTAACAATAGGGAAAATGAGAATTAAAGCTCTCCTCAGGCTCTGCATGGGTCCATGGACCTGTAGTCTGTCCTGAGGATTCCCCCACCTCAATGGCTGTAGGCAAAGGGCTGTTTTACTGAGTATCAGAGGGAGGAGGGAAAGAAGGGAAAGCTCCTAGTTTTCACTTGTTGATGGGAAGGTCCTGAAATTGCAGGCAAGAGAGTAAAATTCTAGTTTGAAACAGATCTCAGCATCTTCAAGCGATGCTACTCCATTGCAAGGCCAAGAATACTTTGAAACATTTTCATAGAATAATTTTGGTTTGAAAAGACCTTAAAGATCATCAAGTCCATCCCCTCCCCTCACAGTGCCAAGCCCACCACTAACCCATGTCCCTCAGCACCTCAGCTACACGGCTTTGCAATAGCTCCAGGGATGGGGACTCCACCAGCTCCCTGGGCAGCCTGGGACAGGGGCTGACAACCCTCTCAGGTAAAAAGTTCTTCCTTATCTCCAGTCTAAACCTCCTCATGTGCAACTTGAGGCCGTTTCCTCTTGTCCTATAATTCCTTTCTTGGACATAGAGACCAACTCCCCCTTCACTACAGCCTCCTGTCAGGGAGTTGCAGAGAGTGATGATGTCTCCCCTGAGGCTCCTGTTGTCCAGGCTGAACACCCCCAGGGCCCTCAGCCCCTCCCCAGCACACTTGTGCTCCAGCCCCTTCCCCAGCTCCGCTGCCCGGCTCTGGACACGCTGCGGCCCCTCAGTGTCCCTCTGGCAGTGAGGGGCCCAACACTGAACACAGCTTCCGCAGGCCCTTTCCCTGCGGGCAGCTTTCCAGCCCCTCTGCCCCAGCCTGGAGCGTTGCCTGGGGTTGGTGTGGCCCAAGGGCAGGACCAGGCCCTTGGCCTTGTTAAACCTCATCCCATTACCCTGGGCCCATGGCTCCAGCCTGTCCAGGGTCCTCTGAGGAGCCTTCCTGCCCTCACACACATCTACACTCCCTCACAGCTTCGTGTCATCTGCAAACTGACTGAGGGCGTCCTCCATCCCTCACCCAGATCATTGATAAAGCTGTTAAACACAACAGGCCCCAGTACTGAGCCCTGGGGAACACCACTGGTGACCAGCCAACAACTGCATTTAACCCCATTCCCTACCACTCTTTGTGTCTGGCCATCAGCCAGGCTTCCATCCAAAGCAGAGTACATCCATCCACGCCGTGCACAGTTTGTCCAGGAGGATGCTGTGGGATGCTGTCACTTTGAAGAGATGAAGCGGATTAACATGTGCAGACTCCTCAGCTCTAACGAAGATGTTTATTTAGGTACTGCAGCTGCATTGCATGTATAATACAATATTACAGTAATTTAGTATTGTACAGAAATAATTAAAAACTTTACAGGTCATTACAAAGTATCTTTGGATTTCAGCTCATTTAAAGTACACTGATCAACACAGAACGATACCACAGCGTAAAGAGCCACTCTTTATATACAGACCCACCACATTTACAGAAATCAACAGAAAGAAGAGTTGGGAAAGGCTCTTCCTGAGCCTTTCCAGTGAAAAACACACAGGTGGTTTAGGAGAGGAGTTGAGAGGGCAGAAACCAAAGCAAAGACAGCTAAAGAAGATCCAGGAACAAGACACTCATTTGTGATCCCAGTTCTAGAATATTTTGTAGTGTGACCTTTACTTATCACGATCTTCCTTTCCTAAAAGGGAGGTGGCCTTGGGCCGCTGTAAAATCAGCCCCCGACCCAGGGATAAGGCACTGCAAGAAGGGAATTTCTTCTGCAAAGATTGGCAGTACCAGTCTCAAAGACTCATGGATAGCTGTGCTACATGCAAACGGGACTGTACAGCACCCAACCTCCTTTCATGCAGGTTTTCACGAGGAACAAGAAGAGGCTCTTGGTTTGTAGGAGAGCAAAGAGAACATCCCACCTCGCCAGGGGGCTTTTGTCTCAACCATTGACAAAACTCTCCTCTTAAGTATTACTACACACAACTCATTTCTATTACTTTTCCTCAACTAAACTGCATATTAAACAGCAAAGGGCAAAAGCCCTCAAACTGAAAAGGTATTGTGTTGGACACAGAGATCAAAACACCATAAGAACACTAAACAGAACACTGCAAAAAGGCTTGGCTTGGTCTGAGAAAACCCAAAAAAGTCCCTCCGAAAAGCCTCCTCTTGGCTGGCTTGGGGCAAACAGCAGCCTGTGTCAGAGCCCAGGCACCTGCAGAGCTGCAGCACCATCATTTCCCATCGACACATTTCCCACCACAACAGTTTTCTACACCCAGAACCCGAGACCTATCCACGGTTCAGGGATACAAAAAAGGAAGCTCATGCTGCCAAGCTAGATGGGAGATGGGACACAGTGACAGTTCCTGCATTAAATATTCTTCTTCCCTGTATAAAGTGCATGAAAACCTTGGAAAATATGCATAGCTATTGCCACACCAGCCATGGCTGCCGGGCAGTTCCAGTTAAGAGCACCTTCTCCTTTGTGCCAACTGTAGAGTTAACATTACCAATGATCATATATATATGTATATCTTACCTTCATTATGGTTTTAAACTGTTTTCTGGTTAGTTGGCTGAGCTGGTGCAAAGTACCAGATGGCTTTAAGTAGAGGGATGTGCACTCACTGTGCCAAAATCTTGGAGAATCTCTTCAGAAGCAGCTGTGGTGATCAGGGGGAGTCAGAGAAGCCCTCTAAAAACACACTCATGGCCCAGTTTGAGTCGTTGGGCTTTCTGAAGCTTGTGCTGCACTGGGGGGTGTTTGGGTAGAATGGCTTCAGTTTTGGGGTGGGATTTAAGGTGAGATTTTAGTATCAAAAATCAAACAAGATGGTAAAAACTGAGCGCACTACGAGTAAAATCCTCCTTCTGCCAAAGTCAACAGGTGCTCTCTTAATAGAGCCCCTTCATCGTGCTCATCATCCATTGGTGTCTGGAAACAAACCAGACAAATTTAAGACATTTTGTTTTCAGGAGAAGTTATCTTAGAGGAAGCAGCAAGAATAGTCTCTTAAAACCATGTTTCCCCACCCCTCTAAATAAGGCTTGTAACCTAACCGAGGGTGGGTAGAGGAGGAAATGTACCCGATATCAGTCGGTTGCAGCCTCCAACCATGTCCCCCAGATGGGCAAACACTGAAATACGTCCTTCTGCGGTGAGAGCTGTCGTACAAATACAGCCAGCGGAATTTACAGTGGGTGGCAGAAATAGTCAGCTGTAAACCCAACCACCTTCTGCTTCACCCTCGCACTCCTGCGCCTTCAATACCTTCACACTGGTCCCACAGAGCTCTGGTCCTCAGCACCAGCAGGGCAAGAAGAGAGGCTTCAAAAAGGATTTGGCCAGGTTCTTCCCTTCATCTCTCCCCCAAAGGGGCCACCCAGCAAACACCAAGAAGTTTTAAAGACATCCCTAACTCCACTAAACAAAATGCCGAGGCTGAACCCCACTAGCTATTCCACATTAGCTCCCTTCCCGCAGCACATCAGAACAAAGTGCAATTAGAAGAAACTAACAGAAGAAAACTTCCAAGGCAGTATAAGAGGCAGCACGTTCATTAGTGGGTGGTCTTTCATCAACAGGACTCATTATACCCCGACACGAAACGTTTGGGTGTGTGAATGACATCTATAAAAACCAGGTACAATTTCAGACTCAATCCGTCAGGACTAAAAACTTCTCCCATCGTCTCGGCTTTAACGGACAGGAGCTTCGTGCAAAGGAAGACGGAGGAAAAAAACCCTGTACACTAAAAATATCTTTAAAAGCTGCTCTGTACATTTTATATTAAGATTTCTTTAGGAAACACTGAATCTAGTTACACAAAGCTGAAGGGATCTACAGATCCCCCGCAGTACTACGCATGCTGCATTGTAACCCGTCCCACTTCTGCTACAGATTAGTTTCTATTTTAATTTTATTCCTTCTGCATAAATGCTATTAATTACAGTAAATCAGCATAATTATCTCCTTCGCTCAGCACCCTGATCTCCTCTGGTGACAATGTACCTTCCCCTCGGACCTCTGACCCAGACGGTTAAGGCACTTCGATACCTGCGTGCGGCACGGGCGGCAACAACGTCTGGATTAAAGTTTAATCATTAATTTAGCATCCTAAACATTCCCCACATAGATAAAACGTCTGTTGCTCAAGCTCTCCAACCTCCTCCGACCCCCATCCCCATGATGACTAAACAAGTTACAAACAGCTCAGAATATAAAAGGCTGTGGCGTTTCTGGATTTGATAGAAAATGAGTGTGCGTCCGTCGATACGTGCACACGTAGGTAGGTACAGGAATAGACCATTTGTGCCACAGGCAGTTAAAAGTCAGCCAGGGTTACCAAAAATAAAACTGAGTTTGATAAAAGCCAGCCCAAACCTCCTCATTTTCAATTCTGGGGACTCTTGGGGATGGTTTGGCTAGCGAGGGAGGCACCTCTCCTCTTTGGCTTGACGCTTAGTGGGGTGTGAGCAGAGCTCCTCTGTGCAACATCGGGGGCTGGGTGATTGTAAAGCGCAAACATCTCACATTTTCAAAGAATAAATAAAAATAAATAGGGTGGATTAATCCTGTTGTGAGGGCGGCGACTCTCTGCTTTGCAGGACTGGTACGAATCCGAGTGTCTCCAGAGACTGAGAGGGAATCTCAAAGCGCGGCAAGTGCTGCCGTCGCCCCAAAAATCCTCTCCGCCTACAGGGCAGAACCAATGAGAAGGTCCCGACACTTTGGGGCAACAGAAAGGGGATCCTGTCATGGTGAGAGCGCACGTTAAATGGATTAGACAGCAAAATGGCTCAACTCCCCTCTTTCACAAAAAGATGGGATCAAAAAATATTACAGAGAGGATCATGGGCTTTCTGCTGCTCCCGACAGGTCAGCCAGAAAGACTCTGCTAATTTCCACAGGAGAGGGGGACAACAGGACAGAAACCACAATGGGCACCAGTCCCAGGTCACACAGCTGGGAGCTGTCGCTTTTTTAAATAAAAGGGGTTTTGGAGGTTCTTTATTTCCAAGTGAAGTTTTACATTGGCCCCTCTGCCTGCCTGGAGTTGTTCTACCTTTGCCTTCTCACGGTGCATTACATGATATGGACGCAGCTCTTATGAAATTAGAAAAGATCTGTTATCTGGGGGGCGGGGTGTGGGGTTTAGGTTCAGAATTGCCAGTCACCTCAAGAGAAGCACTGGTGCGTGGGTAGCACTTTGCAGCTATTGGAAAGCCAAGCCACCATTTGAACAATTCACATGTCTCTTCCTTTTCTGAAAGGCGGAAGAGAGCAGAGCTCACACCCACCCACCGCTGACAGCTTTCACCAGCTGCTGTCACTCAGATGCTCAGGTGTCACAATTTGTAACAGGAAACGGAGGATGTCGATCCAGCACCGGGACGAGGCAAAGAATTAACATGTCAATCACCCAAAGCTGAGGGGAGAAAACCCAAAAACCTTCATTAGTGTTTGCCACATACTAGGAGTTCACATGGTTGGTTCAGCTTCCCGAAGCCAGAAGACCCGCCGCTCCCCTGGCTGAGTCGCACGGCGTTTCCTGCGGTGGGTAAGGGCTCAGTTTGCCCAGGATTTCCTGTTTTCCAAGTTTTTCTGGCTCTTCTCTGGTCGCAGTGGGGATCCTCCTTCTGATTTCGCCAGGGCTGTGAGGGAGGCCAGGTTGGAGGCTGAGCCAGAGAAGTTGCCACTCTTCCTGTTCTCGCTGCCGGCTCCTCCTTGCAACCTCAAGCCGGTGCTCCGCCGTCTCGCTGGTCCCGTGGCTCTTTTAACTCTGCCCGGTTTCACGAGCAATCCATAGCCTGGATTGCATCTGAAATAGTGCTTCCCTCCAATCGAGCCGTCGTTCTTACCTTGGAGTAAGGAAAGAAAGAAAGAAAGATGAGGAACAACATGGCTTTTATTCCATGCATGTGGCGTGCTACCGGGAGGACGCCGGAAGGAAGCGCGGGAAAATGTTCAGAGGGAAAACGACTGTTCCCTGTAAATCCTCTGTGACAGTGAGACACCCAGGAGGAGGGAGCAGTGTGGGCACTAGAGGACAAAGCTGCTACAACAGCAAACAAATCTGAAGACTGACACACTTATGGACATAAAGATGAGTCTTCCAGCTACCAGAGGAGTAGAGAAGTGGGAGTAGCCTTCCCACAGGAGGAAAGAGAAAAACCCAACAGCTGGTTTGATATCTGAACTTGACTGAATTCTCAGAGGAAGCAGTTGGACTGGGTTCGGGGGCAGGCTTGTGCCCCGGTGGCACCAGAATATTCCACTGCGAACACCAGCAAAGCCACTGCAGAGACAGTTACTCTGAACGGGACACTCTACCTTATTTTTCCTCCCCATTTGCTCTTCAGAAGAATTCTTCAATTTCCCCAAACCTGTTAAATAACCAGTTCAGAAACAGATGTCTCAGCAAAGTATCAGGAAGGAAAAAAGACATTTAAAAGAGCTTTTGTTTTTTTGAGTTGATGAGATTCTGAAGAAGACAAATTGCTTCCATGTCACAAACCCTCCTCAGAACAGAGAGAAGAATTTCTTCATGCTGATGCTGTTGAGATCTTTCAATTTCTCCCTTTAGATTGTTTAAAAATTCTCACCATGACTCTTCTAGGTCCCAGGAGAGAGACCACTCCCCTCTGTAAAGGGAATGCAAAAAAATGCCAACAGCTCTTTACATGCCATAAAGTCACCTCATTAGTTTTACAGGTATTTCCTTCTCTCTGCTACTGTTACTGTGCTGAATCCTCACATGGCCAAGGACTCGGACTTCCTACACCTGTCCGCAGTGTGACAAAGACACAAGCTGGTGACTCTATTTCCCAAATGAAGCTCCAGATATGCTAAAAGCCAGTGGTGCTCTAACAAATCAGGGACTTAAACAGAAAGGAACATTTGCAGTTGAGTCTTCAACAGACCAAAAATCCTGTAGCCATTTGACTCTTCCTCAGAGAGTGAAGCTGATGCTTACTGGGTACATGCAGACAGCTTCACAGGATTAGCACTGTGCACTTGAGTAGCCAGAGAGGGAAGGAAAGGTGACTTCAAAAGTGGAAGTGAGTCTGTACATAGATAATTTAATTTCCTTTAAATAAGTAATGATCCTGTGTGACCTACTCTAGGTAGCCCTGCTCTGGCAGGGGGGTTGGACTAGATGATCTTTCAAGGTACCTTCCAACCCTTAACATTCCATGACTCTGTAATTCAGGACTGAGCATCAGGTCTACAACTTCCAAAGGGATCAGAGCTACAGTTTGCTTTCCAGGATGGCAAACTCCAGAGAGTTTTCTGAAAACAGCTTGAAACGACTGCCCAGTTCAACTTTTATGAGCACACCATGCACAGGGAAGACAACTGCTTATTTCATGGGAATCCTGGATCCTTGACACAGCGTTTATCTTGGTGAAGGGCTCCAGTCCCAGGGGAGCATGTGGCAGAGACGAGTGTGGGCATCTCCCTGGGAAGTGCTGATTCACCAAACAGGGCCTGCCCTGCAGACCTGGAATGCTACAGCTTGGTCAAGGGGATTTAAATACGGAGCTTTATGTGCCCTTGGTAAATGAAACTCTCTTACTGTCAAAGGCAGTGGTAGCTACAATTCTCCACCAGTACGCTTTGCCTTCCCCCAATCCTGCCTGCCCTTGGAGAAATCAAGTCCGCTGGACGTGGCCATGAACCTGCAGAGGAAAGGAGCCTTGAAGTCTGGGGCTCCAGCAGAGAACATATGCCGGCCACCACCTTTCTTTCATTTTGTGCCAAAGTCGCTGTTTTTCTGCATCATATAACAAACAGATCCTTCCCAGGAACAGCACCCTTGTTTCCAAAAAGTGTGTATTAGAGGCTAAATTCTGGGCAGTCTACAGTTGTGCAGGTAAGAGTCAGACAGGAATGACAAACCAGAAGGTGAAGGAAACCTTAAGTCTAGTCTTTTGCAATTTCACAGCTTATATTGAAATAGCTCGTGAGAGTCTAGGTAATCTCTTTGGAGACTTTGCCTCTTATTGAGACTAAATGTTCCTTTGCTCACTTGAATCGCACAGCTCATGTTGTGCTCTTCAGCATCCTAATCCTCAGAGCGGAAGCCAAGAAGGGAACTCTTTTGACACAAGGCCTGTCTCCTGCATCTACATACTTGCCGAGCTGCATTGTAAAAGCCGTCCCTGTTCCTATCTCCACTGTAAGAAGCCAATGCAACAACTGAAAAGGGACATAATTCAGTCAGACATCCGTGAGACAAGGTTTACAAAGGCAGACTAGAAAAAGGTTACAGCAGGGAAAGATCTTCTCCATTTCCCTCTCCAAATGCACCTGGTAATGCTAATGAACCGCCTCCCTCATCAAAAAGTGGCACTAAAATGAGCACTGCAAATTCTGACACGCCATCTGTTTTGCACTCAATCTTGTTCATACTTTACCTGAAGGCAAATCCAGCTCAACACCGACCCACGTTCCCTCCTGAAAGTCTGTGGGCCCAATATATCTCACGGTGCCTGTCTTATTTGCGCCAACTGTGACATATTCTCCCTCTTTCAGCCACTCAGGAACTTCATTGGCATCTTCCGAGTCAGAAATCACCTCCAGCTTTTCCTCTGCCATCTCTGATCCATTATGGTTCAGTCCACGGGCAGTGGATGTGCTCTTTTCTCCTTCTTGCTGCTCTTCTGTGTTGAGTGAACACGGGGGATCTGTCCCCAGCATGCTTGTAAAGGACTTCAGCTCTGATGTCTTGACTTTCTGGATTTTGAAGGGGGAGGCTGCAACGCCAGGCTGGGACAATTGGTCAGGACGACTCTGTGGTTTGGGAAACCCCAGCTCTGAAGCCCCTGAAGCCACTTCTTTTTTCCTAGCTTGTCCTGCTGGCTCCATTGATTGTTTGGGTGATGACTCCTTCTTTGGAGTGGAGGTAGAAATAAAGGTTTTTGCATCTGTGGCTACAGAGGCATCATTTGCCTGTTCACTTAGAGTCACAGGAGATGGACAAGACTTTGATTTCAAAGCATCATTTCCATTCACTTCGATGCCGTCTTTAGGTCTTGCGTGAGCACTTTGAAGGCTGAAGGTGGATGGACTGTCTCTTTTAGCACTGAGGCAGCTTTCTAAAGAACTCTCTGAGTGCCCTGGCATGTCAGGAGAAGAGACTTGAGCCACGGTGGGAGCTGGGAAGTCACTCACTGCAGGCATTTGCCCTCCTGGCTGAGCCACAGCATCACTTCCAGCTGCAAGGGCTTCAGAGAGGGTGGCTGTTGAGACACTATGAGAAAAGTATCCACTGGAGGCTTCGCTCAGAGGACTTGGGGGTCCTTCCTGGGAGTCCTGAGCCTGGATGTCTCCTGTGGGCTGCTGCAAAGGCACTTTGGGTGTCTTCTCTGGACTCTTGTCTGCCACAGACCTCTGCACTGCAGTTTCGAATGGCTGTTTCCCTACTTCCTCTTGGTTAACCTGAAACAGAAGAGGATAGGGACTGTGGAGCTCTGCTGCCCAAAATATCAGGGCTAAAAGGGTATGATGCAGGGCCTCTGGGAAATGCTAAAGCCTTCAGTTTATCTAAATCCCTGTGTTGTTGCAATCTGCAGAAGATGCGAGTTGATCTGAAGGCAGCTCTGCCAACCTGGTGGGATTGTCAGCTCGTTCCTTCCATTAATAAGAAAGTGTCAACTAAAAGAAATACGTCCCCCAGTATTTACTGAGAAATTATTTATATTACAGGAATGGTCATCTGCTGTTTGAATAGCAGGATTTATATGAAATGTGAAACAGCCACAATCTATAAGTCTCTCGCAGTTATTTGGCTTAAGTCTCAAGACTGATAAATCATCCTCTCCAACCCAACTGTCACTTACGTCCCCGTTTCCAAATGCCATTCCCACCTCAACGCCGCCAGCCCCACACACTTTCAGAGGATGAAATTAACTGCACCTCATGAGATTAACAGCCCATTTTAGTGATGTATTTCTTGGCTGTAAAGTTTACTAAATCTGATAGATCAATATCTTTTGCCAGCACATGTACTCTAAAAGATTAGGATGTCTCTAAATCTCTTTGGGATGGAGCGGGGAGGCTGCTAATATGAAGGGAGGGGGTGGGGGGTGGGGTGGGAAGTGGCTAGATGAGAGCAGGTTTGCACATATCCTGTCTTAACTCTCAGGTGTACATTTTTCTTTACTGTTCAAAGTTTTGTGGTTTATCCCATCTGGTGGTTAAGTGTCCCAAACCACAGGATTATTCTGAAGGGCCTTTGCCACTGGAAACTAAAGTAGCATTTGAAGAAAGAGGGATTTGGCTGAATTACAAGAATTTCAGAACCAAAGGCTAGCTTGCTATTGTTACATGAAATGTAATATAGGACAGTTCTTTGAAATATTCCTGAGGATTAAAGACATATTTCTAGCTTTTCTGTGAAGAGGACAGTGTACACGTGCACTCTGGACTTGTGCTCTTTCTTTGGGTTTTCCCTGTTAGGCGTTCAGTTAACACACATTTTGCTAAGACAATAAAGGCACAGTGGGGGAAAGCCGATTTGCTGTTCATAAGACAAGTTCTGCTGAACTGTGGGAGATCACAGGGTCTATTTTCTCTCCAGCTTGGCAAGAGCCTTTTTTATGCCGATATCATGAATTGGCTAGAAACGTAGAAAAGAGAAATAAGCTCAATGCTCAGAACAACAAACACGTTCTGCTTACAGGAAGCGTCAGAAACGAGCAATTTGCCTTTTAAAGCAACAAACCAACTAAATTTTAGCTAGTTAACTGCTAAGGAAATCATAATCAGGTGTCCTGGTTTTGCCTGGGCCAGAGTTCATTTTCTCCCTAGGGGCTGGTACTGTGCTGTGGGTTGGATTCAGTGTGAGAATAATGCTAAGAATGTACCAATGCTCTAGTTGTTGCTCAGTAGTGCTTATGCTAACTCAAGGACTTTCCAGCTTCTCATACCACCCTGACAGCAGAGGCTGCTGGGGCACAAGGAGCTGGGAGGGAGCATGGCCAGGAGAGCTGACCCAAACTAGCCAAAGGGCTATTCCATGCCACAGGACATCGTGCCTGGTATAGAAACTGGGGAGAAGTGGTGGGGAGGGGTGAATTCCTGCTCGGGCATTGGTCAGAGAGGGGTGAGCAATTGCACTGGGCATCACTTGTCCTTCTTTGGCTTTATTTCTCTCTTATTTTCCATCACAGCTATTATTATTTTTTTTTTTATTTTAAGTACTAAACTGTTCTTATCTCAACCCATGAGTTTTAGTGGTTTTTCTACCAGCTTTCCCCCAGTGTGGACAGGGAGGACTGGGCGAGCAGCTCTGCGGTGCTCAGATGCTGACTGGGGTTAAACCATAACACCAGTCTTTCAAACCCAGATGTGTAACCAGTAATGTAAGAGGAAACTTTACCAAGACCTAAGAAAACAAAGCAACACACACTGCATCTAATTCTCTGACAGTGAAGAAACAGAAGAAATGCAACAGGTTTTGTGTAGCTAATCCAGCAGTTGCTTTTGCCACCTCTGGTTTCCAGGCCTGTGAATATGAATATTGTATCATTGCCATCTCCTGGGACACACTTTACCTGTTTTATCCTTGCAGCACTGGCATCCATACTGGCAGACTGAACCATAATTCTTGGGACAGCCTGTAGGAATGGAAAAAAAACAAACCAAAACAACAGAGCATTCTTGACTTAAAAGGATTAAATATTGTCAAACTAGTAAACATTAAAACTTGTATTTGAAATTCTGGAATCAGAAACAAACCTTTGTCAGGAAAGGACAGAGCACTGCTATTTTATTGCATTCTAAGACATACTCTGAAGAGGGTTAAAACCTTAACCAAGGCATGCCTGAATTTTAATACATAAGCAGCTACAAGTTCAAATTCATAGCATAAAAAGTTTTCTTTTATGCAGTCAGGCAGGCAGACTTCTGAGCAATCAGGTGACAGAGAGACCTGGTCCAGCTAGTGAAATACTCAGCATCAGTCCACCTCCAAAACTTTCTCCATCTCCACTACCCTAATTTAGTTTATATTTTAGGATTCTTCACTTTATTTCAAAAGGGAAGCCAGAAACAAGATCTGCACATCCTCTTTTCAAAGCGGGCATCACCACTGTCTGCTGGAGTGAAGACCACATGTGCTATTTGCTGATCACCATATCCTGGTCCTGCATCAGCAGGAACACTTCAGTGCTTCATCAGTATCTTCTCTTTTCACGTCAATCACGGGACTTGACATGAAGGCATTGACAACAAACATCCCTCACTTGCTCCGTATTCAGGTTTTTATGTTAAAGATTAGAAACAATCACTCTTCTAGAACTATAATAGCAAATTGTGACAATGGACTACAAATCTTAGGCTAAGCTGTCAACTTGGGCTATTGTGCACTGCTGACACAGAAGGGAAAGCGACCACTAGTCAATGAGGAGCCTTGGGAAATGAAAGCATGAAGAAAAGGACAGAGCAGAAAAATGAAGCAAACAAAATATGAGTCAGCAATGTGCCCTCATGGCCAAGATGGCCAATGGCATCCTAGGATGCATAAAGAACAGTGTGGGCAGCAGGTCAAGGGAGGTTCTTCTCTCCCTCTCCTCTGCCCTGATGAGGCCTCATCTGGAGTTCTGGGCTCCCCAGCTCCAGAGAGACAGGGAACTGCTGGAGAGAGGCTAGTGCAGGGCCACCAAGATGCTGAGGGGATTGGAACATATCTGTGAGGAGGAAAGGCTGCAGGACCTGGGGCTGTTCAGCCTGGAGAAGAGAAGGCTGAGGGGGTCTCTCATCAATGCTGAGAAATCCCTAAAGGGTGGGTGTGGAGAGGATGGGGCCAGTGTTTGTTGTGTGGTGGCCACTGCCAGGACAAGGGGTAACAGGCACAAGCTGGAACCCAGCAAGTGCCACTGGCACAGGAGGAGAAACTTGTTTGGTGTTGAGGTGAGGGAGCCCTGGCCCAGGCTGCCCAGGGAGGGTGTGGAGGCTCCTTCTCAGGAGGTTTCCAAACCCGCCTGGACACGTTCCTGTGCCCCCTGATGGAGGGGAACGTGCTTGAGCAGGGGCTTGGGCTGGATGAGCTCTGCAGGGCCCTGCCAACTCCCACCATTCGGAGATTATTCCTTTTAGCACTATTAAATAGTGTACTGCAAACTGCAGGTTCATACTTTCAGGGAAAGAGCTCTTTAAGGACAACATATTCTACAATTTGGGAGCAATCTGCTTTTTCGTTTTTTTCTCCAAGGGACCTGAGAACTCCTCCTGTACAAATGTGCAGCCAGTGCTCATCTGAGACAGCTATTTCCAGAATTCGACAATCTGTTTAAAGAACTGAATCTTTCCAGTTGAAAAGTAAGGTCTCTTCTCTTGCATCCCTTCAAAATACAGTAAAGCAGGAATATGACTAATCCAGTTCCCAAAAGAAATAAAACATAGGAGAGAAGAAGAACTTGTTATTTATACAGAGATTGCCAGGCACTAAACACAAACACTATTGTTCAAGGTAATAAACAGAAAGACAAAAGATGAACAGAAGTCCCAACAGGTTCACAGTGGGTCAAAATAATTTCTTTTAAGACATTACAGCTTCAGTTCAATAACAGAAACTGGGAAAGGGGCGGGGGGTGTTGCTTGTCAATAAACCTGCTAATTGAAATTACACCACTGAAGTGGGGTTCAGAGCAGAGTGGCTCTGTGTTGGGTACACAAGGTATTTTCTGATCCTTACTATGGCATGCACTGGGGCTCCAGGAAGCAGATGGTGACCTGAATCAGAACAAATCAATGAAGTCTAAAAATAAACACAGCTTGAGGGCTTGTGATCCAGTGGTTTTGAGACATCTCGTACTCCAGAACTTCAGCTTCCTTTGGAATAAAGTGTCGGTCTTCTAGGACAAAAGTATTAACCTGAAAAGAACTGCAGTACTGACTCGTGAGCGAGTCCAGAGATAGCTCAGAGCTCTGAGGTGTGTGAGTATTCTGACTCGTTTCAAGTATTAACCTAGACATGCAAGGATAACTTGATTGTCGTTAAAGCCAAGTGTTTCACATTCAGAAAGACTAGAGAGGAGAGGGATTAACTTTCTTATGAGAAAATGTTAGGTTTAATGGAAGCATATCACGGTGTTAAAAGAAGCATAGTATTTGGCAGAACACACTCTTCATTTCAACCATCCTTTAACCAAGGGCTGGTCCATCTTAGGAGTGCAAAGCCAAGTTATTAAATATCACCTTTTAACGAAGAAAACATCTGTGGTCGCAAGGCATTGGGGCTAATCCCTAGGCAGGCACTTGCATGGCGCTTTAAACCTTTTGCAGAAGTGAAGTTGAACCTCAGTGAGAAGCCAAGGCTCTTGAATTCAAATTATCCTAGTTAAATATCTCCACGGTCCAATGCTAAAAGCACCACATTTTGGCATCTCAGAAAGGCTGCACCAGGGAAAAACACTGTCCTTGTTGCTTCTACACTACTGTTTGTCATCTGATATAGCTGTGGAAAGAAACAGTCTTTTTCAGCAGACTTTGTATCAGAAGCTAACGCCAGCTCTGGGCTCTCACATTGCCATCATAACACAACTTGATAGTTTTGCCCTGTTTTCTCTCGGTATATGTGCCATTTCTGGGCAGTGCTCTGAGGTCTAGCATTATTATCTACAGATAAGGACTCAGAATTGGAGCAAGAAAAAGTATTTAAAGAAATTTCTTGGTTCCTTTGATCTCCCTTTTTTCCCCTTTAAAATAAATAAAGAGAAGACAGTGTTTGAGTTTTTTATCTCTCAAAAACCTTCAGTCTTACAGTCTGTAAATCCATGAAATCTAAAAATCCAGCTGATATCAAAAGAAAGAAAACTGTTACACTTTAATCGTTCCTCATCTACTTCTTCTCCTGAAAGGATGACAAATCTCAAAACTGCAATAACTTTGCCAAGCAATGTTTAGAAAAACAGGGAGAAAAAAGTAATTATGAGAAGTGGCACTTGCCCAACTTTGGTGTTGACAAGAAACAGATGGGCAGAAACACCCTCACTGGGGTAGCAAGGGTACCAAAACAAATCTTTGTTATGAAATGTAGTCAAGTTACTTGATTAGGGAGGGGGAGATTACTGAAAACAATGTGTTTGACTATCTGTGAAGACATTTACTGGATAAAAAAATATTTCTGAACTGAGAGCCAAATTCTGTCATTAAATATTGTAGATAGGGACTGCTAAACTAGACATATATATTTATCCAGTGGCAAAACATGACCCTTTTACAGTCATAATTTTTGGCACCGTTTCTTCAACCAGGCTGAGAAAATACAGAGTAAGAGAAAATATGAAAGCAATTCACTTTAAAGCATCTCTGAATCTTTGTAGAACAAAAAAATGTGTCTTAAGAGCTGCTGCTCTGTGCAGTGAGTTTATAAGGATTCTAAGAGGATGTATTTCCTGGAGGTCTGTTTGCACATACTCTGAGGTGACCAAAAGCCATTTAGTTACAAGTGCATCACCTGGAGACCAACCTGGTACGTTGGTGAGCTTGAACGGGAAAAGCAAATGTATATCTCGCTCCACTTAGAGGCACCAAAATGAATCCTAAATGAACTCTTTTTCATACCATATTACATGTGTGTAATGGCAACCACTTCGATGAGCTCAGAAAAACACACTTGGAATTTCTACATCATTAAATGCTTTGTAAATTGCCTCTGACAACGGTGACCAATGATTTCAGCACAAAGCCTTTTGACATCATGTCACTGGACAAAAATCCTACAGTGCTAACACCCAATATGCAGATAGTTCAGCAGCAGCTGACAGAATAGACTGGGCCAGTGCATTCACAAATTATCCTCCAAGCTCCAGAAATGGTCTGGCCAAGGTTAGAGCCGATGCAATCCTAAAAGGGCTCGATCAGAAAACTTCCACCGCTCTTGTCGATGCTCCGCCATCCGCAGACAGGAATGACTGAGCTCAAGGACTGTCACACTGACAGTATTATGTTCACGTCACCATTTAAGAGCAGCTATTGGAAACTTCTGCAGCAGAGCATAACAGTTGCCTCATTAAATGTAGATTTAAATCAGTTTTGAGCACTTGGGGTAAAATACTTGCACAACACATACACAGCAATGCAGTAAGAATTCTGAATTCCCCTACTACACAGCCAAAATTGTTGAATCCATTCTTAAGTGCGCCCCCTGCCCCCCATTCCTCTCTGCCCTCAAAAAAAAATTAAACTAATAAATAATTGAAAAAGAAAGTATCCTTCATTTCAAAAGGAGATCTGAAACCCAGTACATGTATGCTTGGAGTTTTTTTAGTGTGTGTTTTCTCCTTTAAAAGGCACTGTGCATTTAAATAGCAACCCAGACAAAACCCTCTTATTCCACCTCCCATATGTGGAACACTTCAGCCTGTAATAATACTTTTGAATTCCACATTTCTAATATACTTTATGCAAAATTAACCATAACATTTTCTATGCTGTTAAATTACTTTATTCCTAGGTCTGGGCAGATTAAGAGGGTAATTCATAACCATTTTCAAGTTAGTTGATAAAGAAATTTCAGTGGTTTGCTCTAAGAACTTTAAAAGCCCGTTTTCCATACTCGTTCTCATTAAAAACTATTTATATGAGGATGATAGGGAAAACGGAACTCAGAAAGAAATCAAAACACTAACAACTCAGTCACAAGAGCTAGACACATATGAGCTCAGCTGGCCACAGAGGATCTGTTGAGCTATGCTGATTACAGCATCCAAATGATTCTTTGTTTGAAACTCTGAAAAAACCCTTCGAGATTTTAAAGACGGTTCTCTGAGGCCACCTTATTTACATTCGATTATGGAATGTCAGTTCTAGCAATTATACTTTGCACCACACATATCTACAAAACTCTTATTTTTTTTTAATGCACTGCCAGAAAAAGGGTTTTGTCTGTTTGGATAGCTTTTCATTAAGTGCTTTTCATTATTTTTTAAGATTAATTACAGGAGGTGAAAGAGAAGAACTTGAGAGCTGTCCTCTCCACATGTCACATGTCTACATTTCTATACCACAAAACAAAAAATGAATTACAGTAATGTATGGAAATTCAAAGAGTTTATTCTTTTTTTTTTTTTTAACATAGCTGTGACTTAAGACCTCTCATTTAAGCCATGTGCTAAGAAAAAAGGCATTTGAGCACTCAACAGGGTTTTTGAGTATAAAGGTGACCAAAATCCACTTACCAAACACACACTGGTCAGAAGAATGTGCATCTGCCACAGCAATGTCAAAACAGCCCAGAAACTGAGATTTATCATCTACATTTTTAATGTCAGCACCCAGTGATGCCCTAAAATGTAATTACAAAGGCAGTTCCTGGAGATCAACAGGGTCACAAGGTAAAGAGCAGCGACTCTGCTTGGTTCAAAGTATGAAAAGCCTCAGCATGTTAATATAAAGACTAGCTTCAAGTGCATGTGCATGATATAATTAAGCACAGACAGATTAAACTCTGATTTTCCATCCACCTGCATATTTTACACAAGTATTTTAAACTTTT
Source organism: Colius striatus (assembly GCF_028858725.1). Lineage (NCBI taxonomy): Eukaryota > Metazoa > Chordata > Aves > Coliiformes > Coliidae > Colius > Colius striatus. Next base: position 45,496,022 of record NC_084760.1, on the reverse strand, counting down.
CCCCATCAGCACTAAGGTTTGGTAAGGGTTTAAATCTTGCACACTGCAGTACTAAGGTTTTTAAAGAGTAGACTAGAAAAATACAAAGCCATTCCAGCAATCCAAACAGGTTTAAACTGTTGGCTTTTTTTATTTACAGACTACTGGCAATTAATTTAAAGGCACCAGATAATGGAGAAAATAGGCATTTTCTAACTTAAAAGTATATAAACAGCTTCATCAGAAACCAATCTTTTAGGTACATAAACAGCTTCATCGGAAGCCGTTCTGCTAGTTACATAAAGAATCCTATTATGCCAAATTAATTCAATCTAACTAATTAGAGAGCAGGAAGTTCTTTCAATTATTTTATGTGCTGTCTGAGAAACACACTTGAATACGAGAGCAGATTTCATTAATTGCGGTTCATTATTCTCCAGATTAGTTACTAAACTTGCATCAGAAGGTCAAAGACGGCAATTTTGTGAGCTGCCACCACCTTGACTGGAATGTTTCTGCATTTTTAAAACACAGGCAACCACTGGCTATAAACAAAAACCGCTCTGGGAAAGACCATTTTGTTAAGATAACTTTTGTATGTGCTCACTTTAAGGCTGAGGCCAGACTAAGCAATGGCACATGATTGAAATGAAAAGCTGCTGAAATTTTAAAAAAAAAGGTGTATTCAGAATGAATGATCAGAACTCCATCTTCTGTTTACTCACATAGAAGAAGAGATTCAGTAATGCATCCACTCAGAGAGCTGCTGGGTCATGATGAACTTCAGTTATAAACATGGAAAAAGGTTAAGTACTGCTTCCTTGGAAATGATGCTCAAAAAGCACTAAAATCAACTCAGGCATAAGACCCTGCTTACAAGGCACAACAAAACAAACCCGATGCTTTCTGCAGAGCTGTTCAGTCATCTAACTCTGATGGTTTCACTATAGCATGTTGGAGATTTAATACAACAGCTGGGGCAGTCATCGAGTTCATCGATAGGGCAGTCATTGATGGTTCAGCAGCATTTTTCCAGAAAGGGTTTTAATAACATTAGATTATTAAATACTCTCAAATAATATAACAGAGATGCACTGTACAGGGAGCTTGATAAGAACTTTGGAAAAACTCTTTCACTGTAGTATTTGATGAACCAGGAGAAAGTAATAGACTGAGCCACTTAGCTTTTTGCTATATATGTTTAAAAAAATCTGTTATTACCTATCTGCCTCGTTTGCTTTTAGCCAGGAAGGGATGATTTAGATCATTCCATTTGCTTTGTAAAGCATTCCTTTAGTCATTTCTATTCCTGAACATGTTCTCCCAATTTGTTGTTTACAGCAACAGAAGCCCATCAGTTCCCAGTCAGGGGTCAGATTCCTTTGCAATTACAGGAGAAAAATTCTTCTGACTTTGCCTCCCCCCTTAGGCTTTTTTAGTTTACCACCTACTCCTACCTTGCACGTTCATTTATGTCCCTTGCCACTGCGTACCGAACTTTTTCCACAGAAGTAAGATGCATTGTTCTGTATTTTCTGAGACAGAAATATCGTTTTTTGTGTCCTCTCCGTTGCAGAGTTTACTCCAGTTATGCAAGAATTACCAGCTTGCTGTCTCGCTCTGGCAGGTTAGCGATAAGGTGCTGAAGCTGATTGCCAAACACTGACCCCACAGCAGCCCTGTCATCTGCTGAGTACAACAGCCATTCATCACCACCACCACTGAAATTCTTGTGGCCACATTTGCATTATCGGGCCATTATAAAGAAACAGCAAGAAAGATTAAGAGACACGATATTTATGATCTTAAAGCCAGGCTCGCTAAAACAGCACCTATTTATTCTTTTGTGCCTCACAGAAGAAGCTGCAGCTAATTCTGTAGCGGTTCCTTCAATTTTTCCTCCTTCTTCTGTGCACTGTGATTGCTAACGGGAGTGAAGAAGCTCTGGTTCCCTACTGATAGAGTTGCAAAGAATAGCTATAAACCTTTCAAATCAATGAGGTGTGTTTGTAGTACAATTGACTTGTTTTATTACAAAACTAAAAGTAGCAAATAATTTGAAGGTTGCATTTTATTATACAGACCCAGTGGCCATGGAAAAAACTTAGGTGGCTCTCGGGGTGGACTAGATATTCTCTAAAGGTCCCTTTCCAACCACTACCATTCTTTGATTCTATGATCACACACTCCTGTTTATATTGTTAGCTTTCACCTTTTTTAAAACAAAGCAGAACTAGCATTCCTTTCTCTTGAAAACTGTTGTGATTATAATCTGATCGCTTTCCATAGTAATCCATAATATAAAGTACAATATGTATCTTTGGAGGTTAAAAATTCACTTTGAGACAAATAATGCGAGACTGATCTTGAACAGTAGGAAGGAGTGGGAACAGGTGGTTAAAGTAGAGGCAGGAAATTAGGCCTTGCGTGTAATCTCAGCTCTCATTGAGTCAGTAAGAATTCAAGAAGTTGTGAAAGGCTCTCACTGCAATTGCAGAGCACTTATTTGCATCTTTTGATACCCAGATACCTTTAAGAAAGTCACTGTCTTAATTTTATTTCTCTGCATTTCATAGATGAGTAAGTCTCAACACTAAGGCAGAATACAACATGAAAATGTAAAGCAAGAAATCAGATAAGATTTGGGAGTAAGATTTGCTCCTGTTATTCCTTTGCAGATGATAAAGCCACAGTCAAACTAAAAATATTTTGAATCTCCCTTACTTTTGTTTGTGCTAGGTCTGTCACAAGTTACTTTCAAAAATATTTAAGTGTTAGTGTAATTTTTGTTGGTCTAGTTACTTATTTAATAGTTCACCAAACTTCTACAACGCCAAAGCAACTTCCTGTAATCCTCAGACATTCTTATAATGGCAAGTTTGATTGTGGCAAACCACAGGCAGGGAGAGAATGGACTTCCACAAACTTGAGATCTGGCTTCAGATAAATCTTTACAACAATTTGTTTAATATTCCAGGCTTACACTTGTAGAGGACTAATCCTTTGTAAATAAACTACAGCCTCTCAAATAAAGGATATATTACAATTCATAATGAGATTCTCTATTTCGTGTTTTCTTTTAAAAGAGAGTAGCTTTTTCTAGTCTGTTTGACCATGCATTAGCTACTGCTCAGAGGAGACGTCACATCAGGGGGAGGTGGAGTTTTGCAGCACGAAACAAAAAAAGAAAATATCAAATGCTTTTCTGACATGTGAAACAGGTAAGAGAATGAACAAACGGGACGTTCAAAGGAGGTAGCAGAAGACGGTAAAAGGTGATTTGAGTTGGAGCAAGGAGTGGGAGGGAATGCCGTATGAAACAAGGAATTAAAAATAGAATTACATTTTCCACTTGGCAATACACAAACAACACTAAGTGCACTTCATAAATTTTACTATTGTTGCTGGAAGTGGTATTACCATAAATCACGCTGGTAGTGTACTTGGCAATTCTAAAAAGGCAAGTGGCCTGAGTGTATCAATAAGTTTAAACAGCTCCTCTATCTCTGGACAGAATGGAGGGGAAATGCATCACATGGCTTTACTATGACTAAAAGCTTGGTTTGCACTGCAACAAGATATAAAATAGCACTTTGCCATCAAGTCTAACAGCACTCACCAATATTACTGCAGAGCTGATCTGATTTAATTTCTTACCTGCTGTGCAAGAGGAGAGGTCTGCCTGCCCTTCTTCTCATCTCTAACAGGAAAGAGAGACTTCAGCAGCTTTGGCATCTGAGGCACAAAGGACTTTACAGGATTCAGGTAGGAAGCAGCAAGGCTACCAATACCTGTTGGAAAAAGTTATAAAATGAGAATAGTTATGTTGGAGGGAGGGAAGCAAGCGCTTATAAACAATACGACGAAACACAACATCTTCCAGCGATCAAGGCATCAGCCATGGAAAAGCATTGAGTGCTAGCTCTTCCTTGGAAGGGACATTTGAATTTGAGTAGGTCTTGATCTGTGGTCCCAGTATAGTGAAAATTTTTTTCTTCCCATGTTGTGAAAAAGCTTGCTGTTTGCAATTGGAAATATAAAATGCTTTGTAAGTCAAAGAAGCAAAAAAAATCCCAATAACAAAACAAGAAGTAAAATAAAAAAAGGATCTCCATGCAACACACAATTTTAATGACATTTACAAAACTTACTAGAAGAGATGAGACTATCCAAGTTAACAGAAAGAAAAAAAATGTTAGGGGCATTCAAGCCTCCTTGGTTCATACTGCCTCTTTTTCCACACTAATTCCCCTTGAGCAAACCTAGGCAGCCACACAAAACATCACTACTATCTACCTCTGCACTCTCAGTTACATATTAGGCACATCAGCTGCATCCAATTCCAGTGCTGTTTATTCTCTAAAACATTAGTAGCCTTACTGTCTTTGGTATTTTACTCATGTAACTGATAGTGTGTTCTGAGCCCTGCTAACTTTTGGCTTTAGAAATTGAACTACTGAGATAAAGACTGCATCTTCAGACAACTTTGTACATGTGGCATTTAGCTCTTAGCAGAACTGGTATCAGATTGAAAGGAAAGGCTAGTTAAGAGCTGCCTAGTGGCTGAGTAGCTTAGCCACAACTGCTGAACATTCACAGAGAAGGAACTGCACAGACAGTGCTCTGGAGAAGAAATTTCTCTCCATCTCTAAAAGCAGCTCAGTTTTATCTGACATTCAGGAGCTGCAGTAACTTCATTCCACTTTTCGGAAAGTCATCTTAGTTTTAGGAAAGTCCTTACCTGCATCAGGAGAGTGGTTTTGCTGAGCAGAGCCCGGCAGGGAGGTACGAGATGGACTAATGCCTCTACTGGAATTTGTGGCACCTTGGGATACATCTTGCTGACTCTCCCATCGGCCCTACAGGAAAAACAAGTTGTGTTTTTCAAAGTTAGCACACCAGCAAGAGTACAGCAATACTTATATCCCATGCCAGCCTGCATAGCCCCTTTGCAAAGTTCAGAAGGCCCAGAGATGAGGGAAGCCCCTTCCCCAGAGGCACTTTTAGTTGAAACACCCAGTCCTGCGAAAATAAGCACCCTCAGTATCAAGGCACAGAAAAGGTCTACTTATAGGCCTTAAAGCTATAATATTTCACTTAATGGTGCAGCTGTGTTTTGAAAGTTGAGTATACTACAAACAGGTGAAATTAAAGTAGTGCTGTCTGCCCAAAATTCCTAAATGTTTTTGTGTGTCTGCTCCAGAAGCAGTCATGAGTGAAGTCTGAATGCAGACTGTTACAGGTGGGGTGAGAACACACAGAGCTTTGAAGAAGAAATAGGATCTTAGACCTAAACGCTGGATGTTAGTGCCTTGGGTCAGAGGATAGATGAGCTGATCCGCTCAAGAGAAAGAAACTGTAGCATTGCATTTCTTTTAGCAGCCTGGAAAAGAGAACACACAACAACCAGCTGTGAATAACCAGGAGCCAAGAAAAAGATTAAGTAAAGACTAGTCAGAGTCTGACATAAGTTAGCGAAGATGAAATGTGATGATTTTCAGACCTGCAAGAGCCTGAGTGTATATAAAGTAGGACGAAACAGCAACCGAGAAGGCAGTAGGCCATCGGCCTTCCCAAGGTCTCGGGATTCTCTACATGGGTTTTCACCTGGATCCCAAGATACACACTGCTCTGCATGTGTGGTGTGATTTCTCTTGCTTTTAAAGAAGCCCACTGTGGGCTTGTGTCTTTCATCTCAACTTTACAGGTCAGGAAGTGGCTCAATGACAAAGCCTCTTGGCTAAAGGAGAGAATCTCCAAGCTAGTATTTCACACTAGCGCATGACTGTCAAGGATCTGTGTGGCCAAATCGCTTTTTTCCTAAATCTATCATTTTGATATGTAAAATCATTTACAGACTTGTCTGCAATGATTAGACTCAGTGACTGGCCAGAGGGTGTGTCTGCTGAAAGTTTAATGTGGATACAAGACAGTATATTGCTTCACTCAACTGAGCTCTAATAAAGCTACATGGTGCTAATTTAATTTATAGGAGATTACAGGCAATTCAATATCCATTTAAGAATTTATAGGTAAAAAGATTTTGGACTCAAATGCTACAAGAAGTCTCAACGTCTAGTTGAAAAATGTTGTGCTATTCAGGTAGCAGAGTGCCCTCAAGACTACATGCTGGCAAAGTTTCACATTCGCAGAAACAGAAGTTGCAAAGACAGGGGAGTGCAGCCAAACTGACAGAAACTGAAGCCTGATCTCACTTCTGGTAAACAGTTATGCTACAGCTGGTACAACATCTGTACTTGTCTGGATTATAGTGTATCTATATCTGAATCTTGCTTGTTCTTTTAAAATACGTAACTGAAAGAAATATATTCCCAAGAAGATGGTACAGTGAACATACTAGAAAGGAGTCATAAGGGATGGGTAGACCTGCTACATCCCAGACCACAAGCGTCATACATTTTTCCTGGAGGAAGAGAGGGGAAACGTTCCCTTTCAAGAAGCTTCACGCTGTTGGATGCAAGGAAATAATCTGACCTTGAAGAGAAAAATGACAGGCAGCTAAACTAATCTTAACTGTAACTTGAAGTCATGAATGTTTCACAAATAATAAATAAGCCAGGATAGGAGGAATAGATTTCTCCAATGGGTTGAAGGTCACACTGAGCAGCCCAGAGCAAAAATCATTTCCATTTGGATCTATATGTTAGTCCCACAGAAGCCTTCCTGCTTTGAATTGCAAGTAACTTTCATTTTTGCAAAGTAGCACCCATCTTCAGACCTCTACTAACACTTGCATTATTAGCTGTAGAGACAACAGGCACTGTTCCTGTGAGGTAATATTCGGGATACCTAAAGACTAATGGATGTCTGAGATCCCTGGAGGCAGCTATCCTCAATGTCAGAACTGATATAACCCAGGCAGTAACACCAGGGGTTTGTTTAGTCTTGTATTTTTGAGGACTTTGGTCTTTAAGCCCTTCTTGAAAGCTTCCTGCCCTATCAGCATGGATGATAGTTATTCTCCCAGTACCTTAAGCCCTCAACTTAAGCATTATCTTTGACCTGCACCTCATTTATGTTTTACACGCATAAAAACCTCATGCCTACGTCCAGACAATTCTTTCTACAAAATACTTCTATGAAACAGTCTTTCCTATTCCCAGAAACTCTTATTTGGAATTTTACAGTCTTGTGTTTCCACTAGCACAGGGGTTTTTTCAGGTGGCCTTACTGCATGCAGCCTTGACCCCTCATACCCATTCAAAATACTGCTTTAGAGACTGCTTTCATGATCATTTTGATCATTTCACACTTTGCAGTGGACACTGAAGGTCAAAATGGAAACGGTCAGCAACTGCAGACTACGCTCAAACTGTCTTCCCTTCGGAATGTGAAATGTTTCCTGAAGTCTCCCCTTCTCTGTCTCCCACTGATGGGTTAGTTTGCAGAAGAGTCAAAACATGACAAAAGAGTTTGTACTCCGTCCAGAAGGGGAAAGTATTTCAGTGTAATCCTATGTTTTTTGGATGCACCAGCTCAGTTGTGCTGAAGGAGCTTAAAAAACCAAAACACCACGGAAGACTATTTGGCAGAAAGTTGTTGCAAGACTCAAATCTTGAAACGCTGTTTGGTTTTGCTTCCTTCTGGTCTGGTTGGCATCAGCCTGCTACACAATGGCATTATATTAAGAAAAAAGAACTATGGAATAGTGCAAAGCATCTGAAGGCTTGTTTTTTGGACAGAACAAAGCTTGTTTAGTGTTACTTTTGGATCTTAGGACAATGGTCCACTTACTAAAGACAAATGGATAAAGGTGACATGTCTTAATTTTCTACCTCTAGGCCAAGACTAAAGGCTTGTGGAGACCACAGAGACATAAGAAACAGAAAGACTATTCAAGGAAAGTTTTCTAGCTTACTAGAACACCGACTTGGTGTAGGTAAAGAGGAACTGAATCATTTTATGACTCGTGATTTGTTGAGTCAGAAGTGCCCTTCACCGACTCCCAACAAATATAATTTCAGGCAAGTATCTTGATTTTCTAGACCTGTTTGGAGAATGATGAAAAAAACTGGCATAGGTAAGGAACAGAGCAAACCACTTCCAGAATATTCATAAGTTAGATAAAGAATGGCAATGTTTCATGTATTTTCCTTGGGAAAAGCTTTTCTTAGGACCATAAGGAAATTTTGCCCAAGCCTTGACATTATCTAAGTAATTTTAGATATTTTCCCAGGTTAAATAAAATGAAGGTCCTCAGAAGAGGAATGTAGACTTGAGGAAAGGATTGGTCTGGCCACATACTTAAAGCATGCTGGATTTTTAAGTAACATTTGCATTGGAGAGAGTGGAAAGATCATTGTTTTAGACTGAAGGTCAGATTTGTAAGGGGTAATGAGAGCCTCAGCTCTGAGATGACAGCAAGCCATTAAAAGGTAGGTAAATCAGAGCAACAAGTGGAGAAACATTTTCAAAAGAAAATACTGCAGACAAGCGCTGTGTGAAGAATCTGTAAAGTCAAAAGGTAGCTCATGAATGATTGGTTTTACTAAGATGGATTGAAAGATAACCCATCTCAATCACACAAAAAGAAAAATAAATATAAGAATTATTAACTACATTAACTTGATGAAGTTCCAAAGTTTCACATATGCACGTTAAACAGCACTCTCACGTGATTGCTTTGTGCATTCACTAACCGAGACACTTAAACTTTAAGCAATTGGTATTATTTAAGTGCTGTGAATCTTTCCTCTAACAAGAAGGGTGGTGAGAGAAAGGAAGGAAGCTTGTAAATCATTTGCCCAGAGGAGCCATCATTTCATGAATATATTTGGTCTCTGCCAAGTGACCAAACAGAGGTCAAGTGACTTAATTTAACAAATCAAAAATAACCACTGGAAGAATGCATGTCTCTTGATGTATTTTGACAGAGCTGTTTATTAATTGTTTTATTTCTACAATACCTTCTCGTTCTCCTCTACCTTCCCTTCTTTCACACATCCTCCATGAAAAAAAACAGGGAATTTATTTCAAGTCAGCACCGACATACATAAAATCTTTACAGCAATATGGGTGATCACTACCTAAATCATTTGTAGGCTTTACCTGACAACAATTCTTTTCTTGAGGCTGACAGACCATTAAAATGCAGACACTGGGTAAAAGAAATGAATAGTTCTTGTGTTTTATTATTTTAGCAGTTCAGAAAAAGCTTAGGAAAAGGTGACCATGTACCACTTAAATATAAGCATACAAGTGGGACAAAAGGCACTTGTTCTCAAGAACAGCAAGATTATTCAAATTCATCTACATGGTGTCAATTTGCTTAAAAAAAACTCTGGTTCCCAGTAAAACCTGATGGTGAAGTGGCACAACCTTGTCTTTCTTGGCTTTGGGATACAAGGCTTTTGAGCTAAAAGCTACTGGGCCTTTGGGAAAGAATAACTGTAAAAAACACAATGATTATTGTGTAAAGGTATTTTAAGACCAACTCATGAATTTTTTCATCAGGATGTGATTACAGTCTGAAGAGGATCTGTAAAACAAGTCGGAGGTGCTCTCCATTCTTTGTGCATCTGATTCAACCAGTTTTAAGTCCACTGAATTTTTAAGCTTCTAGTGCAAGCAACCTGGAACACAAAAATCCAGCTCTGTATCTTGTATCACCACTGAAAGAGTCTACACTCCTGCATCACCTGACATGTGCTGACGTGCAAGATGAAATAAGATTCATCTCACTCTTCTGTAATCATATCTGTAGCGATAATGGGAGTAAAAATTGGCTTTTTTTCATTTAAGCAAGCAGATATAATTTAAGAGGTGAGACCAAATGCAGTCCTGTTAACCTCATATGAAACATTCCCAAGACTGTCTTCTTAAGTAAATTTAGAAGGCATCTCCTTGCTTTCTCAGCCAGTTAGGTAGCTTAATCTTATGAGTTCTTATTTAAAAAAATCCCAACGGTGATTTAAATATTTCACATGAATGCATATCTCAGTGTGAGAGTTATCCTGTTCTCTGTAAGCTCTCCATGGTGTCACTACACAGAGATACCCTTTAATGTTTTGAAAATGTGCCCAACCCACACCTCTGCTCCAGTCCTGGAGGAAGCCTTTTTTAGCTCTTCATGGGAGTGTGACCACCCATCTATGTTTGTAGTAACAAAGATTCCACTATGGCTGCAAGATGAATCCAGGCTCTAGTTTTGGAAACTCCTGATTTGCCTGTTTTAGTTGCACCAATACCATCTTTACTTCTTATTCTACCTTAATACTTTTGTTTACAAGGGAATGGGTCCTGGCTATTCACAGTGCTGAAGAATGAAGCAGCAGCCACTTTCCTAACTTCACCAATATAAATTGTGCTTTACAGAATCACAGAATGGTAGGGGTTGGAAAGGACATCTCTAAAGATCACCCAGTCCAACCCTCCTGCTAAAGCAGGTTCCCCTCGATCAGGGGGCATAGGAATACATCCAAGCAGTTTGGAAATCTCCAGAGAAGGAGATTCCACATCCTCCCTGGGCAGCCTGGGCCAGGGCTCCCTCACCCTTAGAGTAAAGAAGTTTTTCCTTAAGTGGAATTTTTTATGTTTCAGCTTTTGTCCATTATTCCTAGTCCTGTAACTGGATACTACATAAAAAAAGTGTTGCCCCATCCCCTTGATATACACCTTTCAAATGTATTAATGAGATCCCCTCGCTCAGTCTTCTCCAGGCTGAACAGTCCCAGATCCCACAGTCTTTCCTCATAAGGAAGATGCTCCAAGTTCCCTGATCACCTTGGTGGCCCTGCGCTGGCCTCCATCTAGAAGTTCCCTGTCCCTCTTGAGCTGGGGAGCCCAGAACTGGACACAGTAATGAGACTCAAGAGTCTTATCCAAAAAGCTAAAAATCCATGGTAAAGAGAGATGGAATGCAAGGAATAATACTGTTAAAATTAGAGAGAAAAATGAAGTAATTAAATAAAAGCGAAGGAGTGAAGTATTCTGAAATGTGTCAAAGGCTTTCAGTAGTATTAAAGAACACAGGCTTGATAGATTAGTTCTGCTTCCAATCCAAGATGCTGTGATTTATAAGCTAATCTCAAACAAGTGGTTTGTTATATTCACTTGTAAACAAATCCAAATTCCTGGTAAAATAACAATTTCTGACAGCTGGAAAAGTCCTCTTTTTCACTCAATTTCTCAGCAAGTGCCACCTAACTTGGCTGAAACCATGCATATCAAGCAACTTTATGCTAAAATATATAGGACTGGTATCACTAATGTTGCTTTATGACACCTGCATGCTATAGGAACATTTAAGAACTTGTTTAACATTCCATTGTGATTAAGAAAGCTTTCATTCCTGTCCCTATAGAAACTGAATCAGAGATCCATTTGAAACCAGAAATTTGTAACAGGGGAGTTTGCAACCCTCCTCCTCATCTCCTGAGTAACAAGTGCCTTGAAACGAAGCACGCAGCAAGCAAGCGGTAAGCTACACAATCTCAGCTCTGCGTTACAGCAGGACAGTGTGTTTGTCAGTGGCTACATCACCCACGGTGAAAAGCTGCAAAACCCCATGCAAACCACAACCGAACAACTCTGGTTAACCAAAGCTTGGTGCAACTAAGGGGAAGAACAGCCATTCCTCCAAGAGAGTTAACGTGACACATCTTTTCCATTGGCCCAGTATTAATTGGAAATTATTCTTTCATGGAAATCAAGAGTTGTTAACATTGAACCTTCTGAAGCCATAAAGCCTGAGAAAGATTTGGAAGAAACTCTCAGCCTTTATCTCATCTCCAGGCTAACACACACGATTGGCCTGTATTTACTGACTTTCATGTTCAGCTTTTTTTAAAGCTGAGATGTGGCCATTTCGGAAGTAACTTCAACCTGTCCAAAGAACTGTGAGAAATGGCATTCAATAGCTATAGCTTTGTAACAAATTGTAAGATGCACCCAAGAAGGAGAAACTTCTCTCATTTGCACCAGTTTCACACTGCATTAATGACAGGCTTGTCAATGGAAAAACTCATTTACTGTGTACTATGCAAATGAGACACCACCAGCCACATCTTCAAAGCAGGAAGTAAAAGCGTTCCAAGTGAGCAAAATAAAACTCTATAGTGAGATAAAATTATTATCCCACTCATTAGGTGGACCTAATGCATTACCTCTGTTTGGACCTTTGGACTCTGAAACATGCAATGAGAGAAATCATTGAGGGGAAGGGAGGAGAAAAGTAGAAATCATTAAGAACTCCGGTCTTTAATTTTGACTTGAAAAACCTGTATTGAAATATCCCACAGTTCTCTCCAAATAGAAGTTGCTATAAGCACTTTATCACCTGCACATATTTTAGCATTCTCTACATGGATCAGATGTCGCAGATTTAGCAACCAATGCTAGAGCACTACATCAAAATTCTATTATTCTGTGCAACTGCATTATGCATTAAAATGCCTTGTCACCACCAGATTCTCCCTTTTAAAATGACTACACGCTCACTGGGCAGAATATCTATCAGGAGAAAACCCTTCAGATTATCTAGGATTTGGAAAATAACTTTAAATTCCATCTTCCACTTTTTGAAGAAATACTTTTGATCTATACTGTTGTTTTTAAGGGGTGTAATGCAACGAATTATTGTCCACCACAAGCTTAAGGCTGCTCGTTTCTAGGCCTCTATCTGTCCTACGGGAACAGAACTCATATATGAACCCAACTTTGTCCCTTACCAGAAGGTTTGCATCCACAAAACACAGGTGAATGCAGTAGAAGGGCTCTGAAGCTTGACAATAAGAAAATTTCCACTGGTAAAAGCATTGCTATGTGATGCATAGCTACATTTAATCTCATCTGCTCACCTAAGTCTGCCACTGTCCATCCCACAGCTGGGCTATATTCCCTAGGGAAGGCCTGGGAACTTTCTCAGAGAGGTCTAGTGTAGCACATCCAAAGCTACTATGTCCTAGGAACAGTCCCAAGGACACAAGGAGCATATGGGTGTCTCATCTTTTACAAATCTTTCCCACTTACGTCCCTGTCACTGGTATAATTAGTAACTGTAGCTACCCTTTTCCTACAGAAGATTTCCCAGGAGTCCTTCAGATACTCACCCGGTTACTGCTCAGGTTATAAGGGAGTGCTAAATCTTGGCGGCTTCCAGAAAGCTGAAATAGTTAAGACAAGCAGAATTATTTGTTAACAAAAACTTAAACAACTGATAAATATGCCTCTGGACAAACACGAGGAAGAGTGAAAAGAAACACTTTTGCGATTAAAGCAGAACTAAAATCCAAGAGATGAAAGGTGAAATCCTGATTATTGACCTGAGAGGAGTCAGAATTTGACAAGTTTGATTAACAGTCTTATCAAAGGACTTCTCTCCAAATTTTGGACAACAGAAGTCTCATCTTTCTTACCCACAACACAAAATTTAAGTTCAAGTAAACACTTGTAACTTGCTGTCAAATCTTCCAAAGGAAAAAAAAATTCTCCAACATGACAGGAAAAAAACAAGCCAAAGTTCTTTTTACATGCCTTTTCAGATAGCCTGGATTTATGGGTGTGCTTTCAAGTATACCAGTCTGTATGATGAAAGCACAAAAATGTGTAATTTTGTCTCCATTCAGCGATTTACACGCTCACAGACTAACAGAAGGATCAAACAGAAGGAAATTTATTGCTGTACTCTGTGACCCCGGCATCGTTGGAACCCGCAACCGAAAGACTGGACCTGCTGCCCTTGCTGTGCTGCCAATGTCAGCATGGGAATACTCACCCGATTCACGTTGGGAGAGCTCAGGCTCCTGCGGTAGAGCTTTCCTTTTCCCATCAGCTGCTCTTTTACAGCAACTTCCTGCCAATCACAGAGAAGCAAAACAAAGAAAATACGCCTGTTTTACAAGAATCCCAGCTCCAACCACCCCAGCATAGTTTTGTCTATACAAGAAAAAATGTTTGTAAACAGCATTACTGCACGAGCTCTCCTCTGTAAAGTCTACTGTAACCTAAACCTTGCAGATAACATGGTTAGAAATGTAAGAGTGGATAACTTTAACGTCTAGCATTTTGCTGCTTGGCATATATAGGATTTTACAGCTACTTCTGAGAGATGACTGTTACAGATGCAAAGACTAAGATTCCCTTTCCTACATGAGCTCTTATTTTAATCCTTTACACTAATTATATATGACAGGGAACTTGCCTTCAACGCTTAAGAGTGCATTACACTTCACCATTAATTTACAGTGGGCAGATTCATACTCCAGTTTGCTTTGCATAATTGTCTTTTGTGCTTGCATAATTCATATCCAGAAGAACAAGTTTCGATAAACGTTTCTCCTATATTTTTCCTGGTAAACAGATCAAGTTCCAGGACTTAAGATTAACCCAGTCAATGTCTTATTTATTGGCAGAACAGGTTGGTTATTTCAAGGTAGAATAAGGGTAAAATGAGAAGAATTCTGCTATCAACTTTGGAAACTTACTAAAGCCCGGGTTGCAGAAAGCAAAAGCTACTGTCATAGAATCATAGAATAACAGAATGGTAGAGGTTGGAAGGGACCTTTAGAGATCATCTAGTCCAACCACCCTGCAGAAGCAGGTCAATATAGATCAGGTCACATAGGAACATGTCCAGGCGGGTCTTGAAGACCTCCAAGGAAGGAGACTCCACAACCCCTCTGGGCAGCCTGTGCCAGGGCTCCCTCACCTGAACAGCGAAATAGTTTTTTCTTATATTTCAGTGTAACTTTTTCTGTTCCAGCTTCATCCCATTACCTCTTGTCCTGTTACTATCTACTATAGAATAGAGGGATGTCCCAACCTCCTGACACCCACCCTTTAGATATTTATAAATGTTAATAAGATCTCCCCTCAATCTCCTCCAGACTAAACAGCCCCAGTTCCTGCAGCCTTTCCTCATACGAAAGATCCTCCAGTCCCCTGATCATCTTGGTGGCCCTGTGCTGGACTCTCTCCAGCACTTCCCTGTCCTTCTTGAGCTGAGGAGCCCAGAACTGGACACAGGACTCCAGATGAGGCCTCAACAGGGCAGAGGAGAGGGGGAGAAGAACCTCCCTTGACCTGCTGGCCACACTCTTCTTGATGCATCCCAGGATGCCATTGGCCTTCTTGGCCACAAGGGCACATTGCTGGCTCATATTTACTTTATTATCAACCAGGACTCCCAGGTCTCTCTCTGCAGAGCTGCTCTTCAGCAGTTTGACCTCCAGCCTGTCCTGGTGCGTGGGGTTGTTCCTTCCCAGATGCAGGACTCTGCACTTGTCCTTGTTGAACCTCATGAGGTTCCTCTCTGCCCAATTCTCAAGCCACTCGAGATCCCACTGAATGGCAGCACAGCCTTCTGGGGAATCAGCCAGTCCTCCCAGTCTGGTGCCATCAGGGAACTTGCTGAGGGTCACTCTGTCCCCTCATCCAGGTCGTTGATGAAGATGTTGAACAAGACTGGCCCCAGAACCCATCCCTGTGGAACTCCACTGGCCATAGGCCTCCAACTTGATTCTGTGACACTGATCACCACCCTCTGGGCTCTGTCATTCAGCCAACTCTTGATCCACCTCACTGTCCACACTGCTTGAGCTTTCTGATGAGGATGTTGTGGGAGACAGTGTCAAAAGCCTTGCTGAAGTCAAGGTAGATGACATCCACTGCTCTCCCCTCATTTAGCCAGTCGGTTATGCACTCATAGAAGGATATCAGGTTGGTCAAACAGGATTTCCCCTTGGTGAAGCCACGTTGACTCCCCCTGATAACCATCTTTTCCTTCACATGTTCAGTGATAACATTCAGGATGAGTTGTTCCATCACTTTTCCAGGGATGGAGGTGAGGCTGATCAGCCTGTAGTTTCCTGGGTCATCCTTCCTGCCCTTTTTGAAGACTGGCTTGACATTGGCCTTTCTCCAGTACTCAGACACCTTACCTGTCCTCCATGATTGTTCAAAAATGATGGAGAGAGGCTTAGCAATCACATCAGCCAGCTCTCTCAGCATTCTAGGATGCATCCCATCAGGACGCATTGACTTACGAGCCTTAAGCTTGGCCAACAAGTCTTTAACCTCTTCCTCTTCCACCCAGGGCAAGTCCTCTGCTGTCCTGGCCATCCTGTTATCCTTGCTGGACTGGGCTTCCCGAGGGTCAGCCCTCGGGAAGCCCATTGCATTAATATCTGTAAATATTAATAAGATCCCCCCTCTGTTTTCTCTTTTCTAGACTAAAGAGCCCCAGTTCTTCAAACCAAATCAAGGAACCAATAACAGTTAATACAAAGCTCCCAGTCCCATCCATCCCTATTGCAGGTAGTTGAGTGAGAATAACTCTGTGAAGAGAGCTACACTTGCTCCTTTGGCTGTTTGCCACGCGCACACTTTGTAAGGCTGAGGTATGCACTGAAGTAGTGTTTTTGGTTTCTTAGCTGCTGTTTGCACTTAGGAGAACATTTGCACTGCCATACACTGTTCTCAGTTAAGTGGATTCTCTGCTGTCTGCTACAGCCTTAAAACCAGACCTGGCGCAGACGGTCCAAGGTGAGAATGTTCTCCACAGCGAGCACACTCCTCAAGTACTTCTCAATATAGGCTTCGGAGTCAGCCGAAGCTGCATCTTCAACGTTTGCTGCCATTCTGGCTAGTGCCTCACGCTCTTCAGCTCCTTGAGCATCCTAGGAAGAAGAAACGAAACAACATCCTTTTGAAATAAAATAAACATCTCCCTCCACCAGTCCTGAAGAAAACACATTTTTTAAAACATGCAGGACAGATTCAACATTGTTTTCCCTTAAGCTCAGATGTCTTTTTGGAGATTTCTAAATATAAGCCTCATTATATTGAAGGAATTTGTGCCATGCCAACTGCACGGGTGCTCCTACCACTATCACAGACATCTCAAGCTACACACGGTTATTGTTCTTTCGGCCTTTTGCTTTTGAGAATTTACAGTGAAGCATTGCCATTGATTAGCAAAAGGGATGCATTCAGATATTTTGTAATTAAGAAGTGCTCAAACACATATGGGGCGTTATCTATCCTGTGAGGAAAACAAGATTTCAAGTGACTGGCAAGGAAAAAATAGAACACTGGTTGAGAAACATTTCAACCCAGAGTGCTAAATACAGCAGAACATAAAAGACAGAATCAGGCAGCAATCAGACTTTTGGCTCTTCATGTGTTAATGTTTTTACAAGTGCTCTGATAGAGCATCTGTTTGGAAGGAAAGGATTAGCATCTAACTAGGAACACGCTCAGGAATCAAGAGTTGCATAAAGACTTTACTCAGAAAATGCCAACTTGTTATTTTTTATGTATTCTCGTGCTCCTTACATTAGGCACTTCACCTACTCATCTTTACTCCTCTTTTTCTATCTAAAATGTTTCTTCAAGGATCTGAGCAAATAGATGCTCGCTCAACCAAATACACAGTGACACTGCTAAGACATAGGTTGATGCAAAGCCACAGCACGTAAAGAAATATGCTTAGTGTTTTACAAGAGCCATAGTTTACGCTTGCAGGAGTAAGAGTTAGCATGCTCAAAATAAAGGAAAAATCACACAGTTAGAGGCTCAGCCCATTTCAGGTGCTCTGAATTCTTATTTACCTCTGGAATATTTGAGACTATCTCAAAAGTGACGCCACAGCCAGGAATGGAACTTCGGTGAGACATTCTTCGGAGGAAGCTCTGTGCAAAACCCTACAGGGAAGCAAAAGAAAAGATTTCTTGCTTTAAGGAAAATTATATAACTTGGAGGCAAATAATCTGCTTGTCTGTATTTTAGACGCAGAGAAAGGATTAACTTCCTTCATTGCAAGGTGACCGTTAAACACACACACAAAGCATTGGCGTGTTCTAGAAGTGGGCTTTTTTTTTTTTGGGTAGAGCCCTAGGTGACTTGTCTTGAATATTGACAAGTACGGGCATTAAATTCTTGACCAAAGAGATCGTTATGAAGAATGATTTAAGGGGGCATGGTCATTGTTTATGCTGACTTGGCGCCTTGCAGGGTTAAGAACTGGACTGTTGAATTAATGCGGAGATGAGTCATTCAAAGATGCTGCTGAGACGAACACCCGAGAAAGGTTATTGATGAGGATTTTTAGAAACCTAGCAAAAAAGCCAAAGAATCCGTGTTGAAAAAAAGTAAAACACATCATTGACTGAATCTGTACAAAACAGAATTGATAAAGACTTAACGTAATTATAATTATCGGCACGCTAAAATCTATTGAATACTCTTTTCTAAACAACAGAAAATTCACTGTTCTCTTTCTCAGAAAGAGCTTTTGCCTAATCAAAGCACCAAGAACTCTAGTTCTTCTCTTCTGAGCACTAAAAGCAGTTTAAGTGTTGCCTTCATGTTTTTTGGGTGTGACCACACCCCTTGTGCTCTTGCTTCCGATCTTAACTACAGATGTGCAAACAGAATAACAATTCAGGATTTCTGCTTTGTCATTATCACTGCTAGAGGAAGCTGGATTCTGAGATGGTGCTGAACATAGTCTTCCTCACCATCTTCCTCAAGAATTAAATGCTTTTCAGGACACGATACTGCAAGTGGAATGACAACCATCTGTTTTGCATTTATCAAAACATCCTGCTCTCACCTACATATTATCATGAGAGCACAACCAAATTGGAAAACATACAAGACCCAGAGTGATTAACTTTGACAATATCTGGATGCATAAACAGAAATGGTTAATAGTAATGTGTGAACATACTACAGGACTAGGGAAACACACAAGTTTCTTCTGATGCAGAGTTTTTGCAAAACATGAAGTCCAGGCTCATGAGAAGTTAACTCTGCTTTTTCCACTGTTTGGAGATAAATCACTTAGTAGTTAATTCAAATGGCACTGAGTGGATTAATTAGATGCTATTTGGCCTTTAAAATATATAAAAGATACTATGAAAATTACTTGGCAGTTTAAAGTCTTGATGCGTGCCATTTATACAGTGCTCTCATTCAGGCAGAAATGAAGGTAGATACAAGAAAATAAGAGGCCTAGCAGCAGCATATTGCACAAATCACAGCCTTCACCTCTTCAGGCAGTGACAAACATGGGGTAGAGTGGAGGTGTGAAGGATTCCATGAGCTATACCTGTCTGCCATACACATTGACACAAATGCGCTTGCGTAACACTAATTGCATTTCTGCAGGGTGGCTGAGCTGGACAGTGGCTCTCACGATAAGGTAAACTCTTTCATCTGCTGCTGTTCCTTTACTGAGCTGGATACAGTCGTGGACTGTGGAATCCCATGAGGCTTCTGCTTTCACCTGCAAAGGAAAAAAATGTATCCTCTAATAAGCATAATTAGGTGTATAATTAACTGTAATTAATTAGAGCATAATTAACAAAAATACATAATACATAAATTTTGAGAGTCAGCTTCTCCATTTCACTCCCTATGAAGAAAAATCCCTGCATGTTAGAAGAGGCCATTTAAAAATCAAGATTAGTTTGTCAAATGAAGATGCTGGGATTCAAAATGCCAACTTGCTTAAACTCTAGAATATTTCCTCTTGAAGAAGATCTTTGAATACCCAGGAATACTGCACATAAATTGTAAAATATGCAGAACTACGGGACCATTAGGCCTAATTTATTAAGATAAACCAGAGAGCAACAAGAGATAGCAGTGAAAAATCTTCCTTCACACCACGTAAACTCTCCAATCTGTATTTGAGAAGTACCTTTGCTGAAACATTTCTAGCAATAGAGCAAAAGCTGGAATTTCTCTTCTGGAATGTTAAAAGACAAGAATTACTGAAGATTTAAATGTTTTATCTTCAAGCCATATGAAAATTGGTCTGGTAGCCATCTTTGCAGGCTTTAAAAACAAAACAGAAGAAAGAAACTACCAAATTCATCAGGATAAAAGCTCCTCTCAGAGTAGGAAGAAAAAATGTTAAGATTAAAAAAAAATAAATCAGACATTCTAAACCTAATAGCAAAAACTTTAAATCAATGATTCTAAAGTTATAAAACGATAAGCTCTGTGGCGAAAGGGAGTATAATGAATGCAACAATCCAGAGGTAAATATGTCAACTGTAGCAACAGTTCAGACTGTTTTTTTTTAAGATGGGGGCTTCTGTATTCCAGTTTGCTCAGGATTTTGCTTTGGACTTTGGAACACAAACTAAGGATCTCAAGCTTTTGTACTACTTGCATTTAGACAGAGGAAGATCCTTGAGTTTTGTTATTTTTCAAATCACAGTTATACTCCTAGCGAATATCCCTTGAAAACACAAATGAGTCATGCAAGAAACAAGTGTTGTATCCTTTGTATGCCATCTTGGATGCATTATTTTCAGATCTGAATATATAAAAAGAATTTTAAAAGACTCCTAAGCTAAATATAGAGGTCTGAATTTCTGCTTACCTCACTATCATGATGCTTCACAATCTGCAGTTCGAAGAATTCCTCTTCTTCTTCTGCAACAAGAGTAGCATCCCACCCGCCCGCTTCTGGGTCATCAAGGTTATCTTGGGAACTGAAGTCATCAGCTAGAAACAAAAGCAAATGCAGAAGGTGAGGAGAGACAAAGTGACTACCTTTTTTAAAAACACCTGCAAGTTATGAATTCACATTTTCATCACTAACTGCCCATCTTGGCTACTCACACTCTACCTGCAAAAGAAAAACTCCCCACATTCTTCCACTTCAAAAGAATCTCATTTCTAGTCTGGAAGTGTGCACAAAGATTTAGGGATACAGACCCAAGTGTGCCTTACAAAGCCCTCTATTGTGCAGGAATCTCCTCCAGTTGTAAACATGCCCTCCTTCCTCACAGGTGTCTTTTAAGGACTACTGCTCAATCATAATAAGTACATTGCTCATCTGGCATTAGTTAGGTGATGGAGATATTTGTTTTTCTAATAAAGTTAAGCTGCTGGTTGTACAAGTAAAAATATAGTACTCTTAGATCATTATTAAACAAATCCTTAATCTGTTTTTTGAGAAGAGCTCAACCTCTTCTGGCTCAAGTCTCACACCATGAATGAATTATTAACTAGCCCCTCTCTGAAGCCATTTGATGTATCACTGCGCTTTTTGAGGTGAACAAACCATAACTGGGAACAGCATTGCAGCAAAGACATCCTTGCCCTCACCTGATGTTTCTAATCCAAGTGTTAACCCTCTTTCAAACATCTTAACAAGGATTTGTTCAACTGATTAGGCACTGTTGGCTACCTGGACTACTCTGGTGTTGCTGCTTTGATGGCTACAATTTCCCATCTTTGCTATAGGTGTCTGACAAATGCACTATTCAAACTGTATTGAAGCATACATTGTTTAAAGAAACACATACAAACGCACTCTGTAAAACTAACTTGAGCTTATCATGCCACGGGTTTTTGATATGCAAATATTATTACCAATGACTTCACATTTTCTTCAGTTAAGAAACTGTAGGACACTGATCACTGCTGCATCCTTCTGAGACCTCAGGAAGCACATTCCCAACACTATTTTTTCCTCTACTCTGGCTTTTGCTGTTTGGTCCCTCAGGAGTACTCATTTTCCTATTTCTATTTAATTAATTAAATATCTTCAAAACACTGGGATTATTAAAACCTTTGTCTCCTTCCATATATAATGCCGTGAATTTTGAAACTTAAACAAGATGTTTCAGTGAAAAATGTGCACTCTCAAATTATTCTACCGGCCATTCCAGGCATTTCTTCATTTTATTAGCTTGCTCAAATTCTTCAATGCCATTGGCTGTACAAAGTTTATTTCAAAGTACTCTGTCATTTTGAAAGCCACTTACCATTCAAGTCAAGGAAAATAACAGGAATGTGAGTCTCCATACCAGGCACAGGAGTCCTAAAATGTAAGACAGGAGACAATGGTGGCATTTAAACTAACACAGATTTACCCAGCACACGTACCTTACGATACAAGTGTGCAGTACATTACATTCAGTACAACTGCAATTTTGAGCCAGACCATTGATAACCTTGGCAAACAGCTTTATTTTAAGCTACTATTGCAGATTCTGAGACTTGAATAAATTGCCATCTTTTTTTTTATACCGTCTCCTTTGGAATTCTTATATTCTTTGACCTCTGCTTTCAGAAATATTTTCTTGCTCTAAAATGCTAACAGCAAAATTAAGTTTACTTACTCTGACATGCACATTTATTAAATGCAAACCCCTCTGCATTGGTGATGGTAGTGAAGACAGCAGAGTCAGAATCAGAAAATCCAGTGTCAGAGTTTTTAAACCACAGAATCCCAGAATGGTGGGGGTTGGAAGGGCCCTCCAGAGCTCATCCAGCCCAACTCCCTGTGCAAAAGCAGGTTCCTCATGATCAGGGGGCACAGGAATGTGTCCAGGCAGGTTTAGAAACTTCCCGAGAAGGAGATTCCACACCCTCCCTGGGCAGCCTGGGCCAGGGCTCCCTCACCCTCACAGTAAAGTTGTTCATATCCATGTTCCAGTGGATCCTCCTGTGGTCCAGGTTGTGCCAGTTACCCCTAGTCCTACCACTGGCCACCACAGAAGAAAGACTAGTCCCATTCTCTTGACATCTGCCCTCTAGGTATTTATAAATGCTGATAAGATCAAATATTAAACACTGATGCAGCCACACTACACTTTCCTACAAAATATATATATTTAAGACTCAAAGCTACCATTTAAGGTGTATTTCATATCGTGGAAGAAGGGGTAATGCAGGTGGTGCTCTCTAATATTCCATAGCTTAGAACTTTTAAGCTACACAACATGAATAATGTATATGAAGCACAAAAGGCTTGAAGACTGTGTCCTGGTTTCATCTGCGACAGAGTTAATTTTCTTCATGGTAGCTGGTACCATGCTGTGGTTTGAATTTATTAAGAGAATAATGTTTTAAAGCGTTAGTGCTCACTCTAAATGAAGGAGTTTTTCAGGTTCCCATGCTCTGCCAGTGAGGAGGTGCACAAGGAGCTGGGAGGGAGCATGGCCAGAAGAGCTGACCCAAAGGGCTATTCCATACTACAGGATGTCATGTCCAGTACAGAAACCTGGGTGAGATGGCAGGAAGGAGCAGATGGCTACCAAGGCATTGGTCAGCATGCAGTGAGCAATTGCTCTAGGCATCACTTAACTGTCTTGGGTTTTATTTCTCTCTTTTGTTATCTTCCTTTTCATTACTCAAACTGTTTTTATCTCAACCCACAAGTTTTATTTTTTTCAATTCTTCTCCCCACCCCACTCTGGGGTAGAGAGGAGTAAGATGCTGCGCGGTGCTTAGTTGTTGGTTGAGATTAAACTGTGACAAGATAACAAGCTCCTTGTTATAGTCTTAGCTGTAAAAAAAAGGGCTGTAGCCATCTCATGACAAACTTGGTCTTGATTAAGTTGACGGTGAATAAGAGCAGGCTGGAGTCTTATGTAAAATATCAACGTGCTTGAATCATACTAAACCTTTCCTCTGGTGTAAAGGTGTTCAAAACAGATTCTCCTTCAAGTAAATTTTCTGTAGTTTTGCTAGTCAAACACTTTGATGTGAAAGTTGATGTGTTTCCAACACACAGTTGCCATTTTTCTGTTTCAGAAGTCCTAGCTTCAACAAACTTCAGCTTAAAACCCCATGATGCTCAATTCCATCAATAAACACTGTTAGAAGTGTGCTCAGAAAAACATTTCAGAAAGTTCAAAGCATCTGAAGACAAGAGATTTGAAGTGAAACAACCTTGCTTATCTGCAGTAGTTATTATTCACAGCTGCTACAGCATGTAGTAAAACTACAGACTAGCGTAGTTTACTATTTTTAATGTTTAGAAAATTACATGTAACACTTGCTGACTAAGCAAACTTTGCGCTCAAACCAGGGGCGCAACAAAATGCTTCTGTAGGTGCAATGTTATTATGACAGAGCAGTCTTTTAAGTGAATGAACTAGGTAATTAACATATCAGCTAATTTTTTAAAATGGTAAGTGCAGTAGTAATAAATATTGATTCTGTTTTTTTTTCAGAAGGTCTTAATTATACTCTGATCAATAATGGTACCGTTTACTAAATAACATTTCTGGATCTCAGATACACAACCTAATAAAACAATTTGAGCAAGAGGCCTAATTTTAACAACTTTTCTCATACAGTGTACAGAGGCCAGATTAAGGAAAACAAAAAATGGCAACCATCCAAGCCCGGAAGAGGCCATGTATCATTTTTACATCCATTCTTGCATATGGCACTGTATGTTCATACCATTCTGCTGGAGCTCCAGGGATCCCACTGCCAGCTGAAGGAACCATAACAGCATTCCTTTCTTCAGTGAGCGTCAGTCTCATCTCTAAAAGCTGTGCTTCCCGATCTGCATCATCTTCTGTTTTATCTGGAGAAGCAGGATGTCAGCCAGGACAACAGAGAGCATTTCTTACTCAGTGCCTTTATCATGTGTTGATGATTTTATATCATCCATAATAGAATAAATCCCACTCTGCTCAGAAATTCAACACACAAAGAGGAAACACACCATATACAAGAACAATGAACACTTTTATATAGGCTTCTCTAACTTTAGTTTCACTGAAAACAAATTAACGGTGAGTTCAGAGATGCAACTCTCCGTTAACAACTTCTCTGCATTTTACAACATATTAGGATAATAAGTGTGTGCACATGTCTCTCAACCTGTCCCTATTGTTATCTTTAACAGTATTTTGCTTACCAGGCTTCCCAACGAGTTTTTGCAATTGTTGATCGAGATACTCTTGACGCTTTGTTAAGGCACAGAGCCACTTCCGACGGAGCCTCTCCAAATCCCTGTCCTGCAAAAGGGGAGAGTAGTCATGTTAAATGTTGATCCAGGAAAGTCAAGGCTTCCTATCTGTGGCTTACACATTTCCTCAACCCTTCTGCTCATCCTGTACCCAAGAAGTAGATATGCAAGAGTAGATCTCTAAGCAATCACTCAGCTTTTCTCTATTTTCTTTTGCATGAGACAACTTAAACAGAAACACAGAATGGTTGTGGTTGGAAAGGACCTCTGGAGATTATCCAGTCCAGCCCTGCTCTGTGCCCAAAGCAGGATCAACCACAGCAGCTTGGTCAGGGCCATGTCCAGTCGGTCTTTGAATATCTCCAGTGATGGAAACTCCCAAACCTCTCTGGGCAATCTGTTCTAGCACTTGACCACCAACTTCTGTGCAGACTCACTGCCTCTTGTCTGTTCACTGAATATCATCAAGAAGAGCCTGGCTCTGTCTTCTTTACCCCTTCCCACTTACATACATTGACAGGATCTCAGCTGAGCCTTTTGTTCTCCTTAAGGCTAAATAGCCCCAGTTATCTTAGCCTTTCTATACAGGTCCAAACCTTTAACTTTCTATATCTTAAAGTATTTTTTCTTGCCAGCCTGAGGCATCTCTTTTCCTAGCTGTTATTCTGTACTAGCCAGCGGACAAACTTCACTTTATAGATCACCTTTGCCCCCAAACTAGTCTAAAAATCACCAACAGCCACTACCTTGAGGCAAACTTGGAAATCCCAGTCCTTATTCATGACTCAGCATTCACAGGGTTTCGCAGGCTCACCTGCATCATGTCATCATCCCTAGTTAAGCCTTTTGCAACTAAGCCTTTGAAAATATTTTTTCTGAAGTGCTTCTGTCCTTCAAAATAACCACCTCAATATCCTCAAGAACATTCAGTTCATTTGTCTCTGGTGTAGAAATGCTCAGAAATGATGAATGATACTCTACACGCAGCATGTTGGGTGCCACGAAGATGAGCTATCAGCTCAGAGATGCCTTCAGGCAAGCCTCTTTTATGGTAACAGTAGTTCAGATTCATTCCACATCAAACTATAACAAAATACTTTGTTGAGAAAAAATGGGTGGATGCAAAACTATAACCTACAGTTGTATTACTCACCTGCAGACTCCTACTCTGGAATCTGTCAGAGAGCATTGAACCTAAATCTCTGGTTGCTTGCATTATACAAAGTTGAGATCTATAATGGTGATGATGTCCTTTTCTTATTCAGAAAAAGATGAAAAATATATCACAGATATTGTACCTTATCAGCTCTCCTTTAAGGCTCATGTTTCTGTAATATTATACATAAAAACATAGTGTGCCGATTTTGGTAGTTTTATCACAGCTGTCTTAGGGTTCCAGGAACAGAATCTGCCTTGGTCTACCAAGGGTTGATTACTCTGCAGTGTGCTCCAGCTCTCACACGTTACACATTCATAACAAGAAACACCATGAAGTACTTTTGACTGCATCTTTTGACACTTCTGTGCCTGCTGTTCTTTGATGAGAATAGACACAACCTAACTATAGTGTGTCAAGAAGGAAGTCTCCTTCCCCCAAAACACCAAAACCTGACAGCAGTAGGAGCTTTTTAGAAATAGACATTTAAGGGCTCTTGTTCATTCTCCTCCTCCTCTCTAATCCACCACAGCACAATTTTGTAGCATAATCATCTATGCAGTTCTTAGGCTTTTAGTCCCTTCAGAAGAGAGAATCTCTGCATAACCAACCAGTACCGCAAAGAGAAAAGGTTGATTCTCTTCTAATGTGTTCTAATCTGAAAATACCTGAGTTCATAAGAAGAGAGGATTCAAAATTTTTACCTGATAGCTGTCCATTTCATCCTCTTCTTCCTAGGTCAAAACACACAAAAAAAAAGTCATAAAAACTTTTTGACAGCAGGGAACATACTGAATTCAAAAGGTGTAGCTATTTTAAGCAACGTTAGGAGTCTTGTATAAGAGTCTGAGCTTAGCTATGGTATGATCGTGGAATTAAAACATATTGAAATGCCAAAGGTTTGCTGCTATCAGCTCATCTAAACACAAACTACAACAATCCTATAATTATAATGGGAAAAAAATCACAGAAATAGCTCTAGAAGATATCTTCATAATTGGAAGCAAGCAGAATGCTTATATTACCCTTTGAAACCTGTTGACCTTGGACAGCAAAGAAAAACACATTGGTTTACTTTCAAGAGTTAAGTCTAAATGTTACAGCAAGCACTGAAAAATCAAATTCTGGGATAAAGGATTCAAGGAAAGCTTGCTGCAGCATTTAGAGGGGAAAATTGTAAATGTCTAAGTCTATTGTTAGAGAGTTAGAATAACTCTCTCTGCTTCACCAGGAGCCGCAACATTGACCTTTGACATTTTGATTTCCATTATTTTCTGATGGGAGACACCTCCTTTCATTTTTGACATTTGTCACAAGCAGAGCCCCTTGCAATGAGTGTAAGCACAACTGCCACTCCTGCACACTGAATGGAAAAGCAATGAGGACTCCAATCCTCACTGAGATATTACTTATCTATTTAAGTATTAACAACTCACTGGAGTCTACTTTTGTATCTTAATAATGAAAGCAAACACTTAGCTAAGCTAAAATTAAAAAGCCATACAGAAGAGGCATATTCTTAGTTCAAGATCTTTAGAAAATCTTCCATATTCCATAAATACTGATTTACTTGAGCTGGATAAATGCTAATAAAGGGACTAAAAATCCAGGCGCTCAAGTAAGCAATTGGACTAATAAAACATGGTTTTCAATAGCCCTTTCCCCTGTGGGTTATCAGTGTCAGACACAACTCACTAGCCTCTCTCTCAAGACGAGCTTAAGTCTTTCTTCTTGAAAGAATTTGTTTTTTCGTGGACCACCAGCTCTGTTAAATACAGTTAAAACTGGCCGATGGATCACAAACTCAGTGGGGAAGAAACAGGGTGAGACCAGACAGGATGCTCATCTGAGACTTGCCCTATTATGAAACAGGCTAAAAGGGGCATGTGCATGTTGAAGGTTTGTAATAGCTATCAATAACACTGTCTCAGAAGAGAAGCGTCTTGTAAAGAACTTGATCCATTTAGGAGAAAAACAGTTCACTTGCTCTGTAGGATGTGGGTAATGGGGACTACTATGACAGAAGGGCAGCTAAAAAGCCTGTAGGCAGAGTCACTAGCATAAGCATAATGACATAGAAAAGCAAAATCCTACCTAGGATGTCACTGAAAAGTGAGATTTCTGCACAGGCAAAAAAAAAAAAAATCCCCTTTTTGTACCCCTGACACACATAAGCCAAGGGACTGCTCAGGTTAGGAAACAACAAAAAGCCCAACTACCTCAGATCTCAAAGAGAAAAAAACAATTCTAATTAAGCAAAGAATAGTGAGCAGACAAGCATTGAATCATACTCTGTCAACAGGGTAAATGTTCCGGAAAGCTGGGAGATATCCCAAAAACTACTTGACATTTAGTTGGCTTTGTCTCAAGTAGGGCAGCTAATCAAGCAAATCGAGAGACTTACTTGTTCTGTTGCACCAGACTGTTAACTCAGAGGAGTGACTAAATTTTGACTTAACTGTAGGGGGGGAAGAAGTCTAACTACACTAGCCTCAGAAAGGCAATCTCTAAAAAGAGATCAAGATTACTTGCACTTTAAGATGCAGTGCTTCTGAGGTTGTCAAACAACTCGTCAATATATACTATAGGCTAACAGCTGGCTCTAACATTTGTAACTCGTACACTATTTGAATCTATGATCCATTGACTTATTTTAATTGGAACACTTATTTAAAATTGCTGCAATATATAGAATTCGAAGTAAAATCTACTGGACAAACTCCTAATGAATTTTAGGAACTTTGGCATATTCTTTTTTCTTTGAATGGTGTGTTAAGGCTGTGCTACTTTTAAGAATAGGGGAAAAAAAACCCCTAAAATTAAAACCAGAAGAGACACAGAAGGCAGTCTTAGAAATATTATTTTCCATAGAAAATGATTTCTGATTCAGAAGAACTTCCACAACACTTTCTGAAATACAGAGCTTTAAACTATTCTGAATAATCCCTAAAACCATCATCAAAGCAGTTCTGACAATTCTTTGTGACCTTGCTTCATGCACGTAAGAAGTAGGTTCAGAAAATATCCCCCAAAACAAAACTGACACTTGAAATGAATGGGGCTGCCTCCAACTGCAACAAACTTAGGACATCACTTTATGCTTTTACATGTCTTAGAACTAGTCATAGCTGACAGGAAATAGTCACACTCTTACCTGATAGTTTTCAGGTACTTTCTGTGACTTGACGTGTTTTATTTGAACACAGCCAATGCCAACAGATAATATGGATTCCTCCATCAGTGGCAAAGTCCCAGATTCCTGTACAGATCTTACTTCAACCTGAATTCGTCGAGATTGCCCCTGCCCAAGAGAACAATTTGAAATGCTTGGAAAGAAAGAAAAAAAAAAAAAAATCTAAAATGCTGAAAGCTTAATGACAGAGAGACCTCTACTGGCAGCCATTTGCAACGAACAACCCCTTTGCAGGGAACAAAAGTGATGAGTATTGCAATCTCAATGACCCAGTGCTCTAAAGAAACCCCTTTCTGTTGCAAGTATTTATGTTTACAGAATTTATATATTCACAGAAGGAAAAATAAAGTTCAGCGTTCATCAGCTCCACAGTTTACTTTTATGGAGAGTTTTCAGAACATACACTTAGAGGATTTTAATGTTAATACTTCTGAAGGTGGAAAGTAAGATTTCTTCCTCACCTACAAGAGAATATTCTAATAAAAGGGAGAAAAGAAAATAGTCTAATTTGGTAAGCTACTCGAATTTCAGTGAACTTTTCTTGATTCTGGTCTCCTTGATTTCAAAATGTTTACCCACTGATGCTATCAATTTAGTAAATAACTGTTCTTTAGTAAGATTCATAGGAAAAAAAACCCCAAATATAAATAATCAAACAAGCTGTGCAGTTCAGAGGTGCAGCCTGTATCCAACTAACGCTTAGTGTTCTTTGGGAAACAGCTTATCGCTTAAAAATGTTAACTACTCAGTTAAGCATTAACAATCTAATGCGTGTAGAATTCAAAGAACAAAGAAGTGGTTGGCTGGAAGGATCAAATAAACGGGAACTCTGGACCTCTTTAAAAAATAATTAAGTTCAGTCGAGATCGATGTTCTTTTTACCAGGTGCTATCACAGAACTGGGAGCAGAACATAGCATAAAGATTACAGGTAAGCCTTTGATCTCCTTTCCATCTGAGCTTATGCACACTGGCAGTTCACAAAACACAGGAGGACTCCACTTTCTTCCATTTTATGTCCGTTTCACATAAGATCACATTTTGTGTCTAAGCTTGACAGTTCCTCACATGTCATCCTTTTAACCATACAAAACAGCAGCTTCTTAGCTTTCCACAGGCTCTTTTCACAGCTCAAAACCTGTATGTGCTGCCTTACCTGCCTGAGCTGGAAGATGCCCCCTGTGCATACATCCTTGGCTGGAGTCACCTCAACTGGGCAGTATTCTCCATTCTCATTTAGCTCTAGAATTTGAACCCAGAGCTCTAATTTGCGGGTTACTTCACTCCATCTGCAAAACATATCAAATATTATTTCTTCTTTTTCCCTTCTTCCTCCAAGAAAGAAAAAAACACCACAGCATTAGATCACGCTGCAGATTGCAGAAGCAAAGGAACACCTCAATAGATGCACCATTTGTGAATATATAGGGTTACTAGTTGTGAAGTGCTTATGAATTTTACTGACAAATATTTTAGTCAAACATCAAAACTAACCCTCTTATTGATTTCAATACAAACCCCATTTCCACTGTACTCTTAACATTTAAGCTCTGGTCTCACCCACTGCCACAGAAACCCAGTGCTGTCAGCACAATCAGATTCATGCAGAAGACAGCAGAATGGGCACTTTCCTGAACTTCATCATACTACTGCCTTCTCTCCTATTCTTCCAAGACCTTAAATAAGAAACAAACACTTTTGTAACTCTTAAAATTACAACAGAAGAGGATACTTATTACTCAGCTACCAAATGTGACTCACTACTTAACAGCATCTTGTTTCCATCTCCTCTTTGCCATATCTTCCTGACACTAAAATTTCCCTATATTTAGCTTAATAATCAACATGCTCAACACAAGCTTCTGATGGAAGTAAGAAGAGAAATTACTGCCAATAAATTGAAGTGCAGAGCTGCCTTCTAATTGGACAGGCAAAACAACCCACATTAAAGAAAATGGTGCTAAGCTTACTTTGGGGATAACAAATAGCTGCAAGCAAAAAAAGCAACCTCCTTCCATCCAATTACCATACTGTTGCATATTTACTCCAGTTGAAGTAATTAGCAATACAGGTCTTCCAGTGAAAGCATTAGAGTGATGACATCTTATGCCCAAGAATGAATTGGAGTCAGATTTTGAATAAATATATCAAAACAATCATCTTACTGTTTAAGACTTGTTATCTCTTTCTGGTAACAATATAAAGGAAGATAATCAACTTGCTTTTTTGTTAAACACTACTTATGCATTGGAGTTTGTCTAAGTAAAAGAGACTGCAAATTCCTTCAAGTTTTACCACTTTTCATTTGAAACAGAGATGGGCATTTCTCATCTTTCACTTTTTTAAAGTCTAGCGACACATGGCATGGTGCTTTTCCAATAGACAGAATCTATGTTTGAGACAGATACAGTCTCAAACACATTCAGTTGTCATCAGTTCCAAATGTGACCATTTATCCCAAAGTTGCTTAAAACTGGGCACCTCAGACTGTGATCTTCCAAAATTCTAAACTAAGGATCTACTTTCCACATTTACCTGTCACGAAGGCTTCGTGTTTTGGCTTGAATTATTCCCAAATCCCACAAGGCTGGATTTTTGCGGTCACCACTCTGCTTGTGCCCATATACTTCAATTGCCAAAGCACCATCATAAAGATGTTCCATGAAATCTTCAGAAATATTTACAGAAACTTCCTGCAAGTAAATGACAAATTGGTTGATGACTATGACTACTCAACTTAGGCTTAGAGATTTAATTACATGCATATATAAAAGTGAAGTCACCCTGGTCCCCAATACACAGTATAGAGGAAAGGAAGAACTGTCACCTCAGTTTGTAAAATCAGAAGGCGAGGCAAAGATATTTGATTTGCGGAAGATGAAAGACTATGAAGAGCTGGAAAACTACCACATGCTGTTCCAAGTCCTCATCCAGTGGTTCAAAAAAAATTCAAGTCATATGTTCTAATGTTCAGAATCAGAAAAATCAAAACTCAGAAGGTATTGTACCTATTGTACAAACAGTAAGTGGAATAAATTGTTCATATCTAAGGTGACTTTAGATCTAATCTCTATTAAAGATGCCTCCACTCACACAGTTGCAGAAGAAATAGTCTAAGACACATGACCTAACTTCAATATCTCCATTAGGATAACAGGCATCATGGCCCAGGACTGGGACATTTCTCTCCACTGCCTCAGAGTGATGAGTGATTTGATACAGATATCAAATGTACTTGAATTTCACTCTTACATTCACACTCAGTAGCATGTCTAATGTGAGTAAACTCCAACACAAATCTCTCTGCTGAACAGACTGATTTTCTTTATTAATCCACTTCTTCACCTTCTGTGATTTTTGTTTTGTGTAGTATGGACTTTAAAAATGTTTAAGTTGTTATTAAGAATGTAATTAGGGTACCATCCTATCAGAGTACAATAATGAGTGCAAAGAGGTAGCTATTGTGCAAGCATAAACTTGCTTTTTCTGCCTACAGTTTCATTAATAAATAATAAACAAATTTACATTGCAATCATCGAAGACAACCATACACCGTGGCTCCTTGCTGATGGGAGATAAGGAAGAGTCCACCTCAGGTGCAACAGTAACTGGCTCCACTTGATCCCAGAATGTATATTTGCAGAACACAAAGTTGGAGAGGTGCTGTGGCAAACCTGTAGCCTGAAGTATTTTAATCTAGAGAAGAAATGAGAAACCAAGGAAGAGCACTTACTCATTAGGCATAGAATTAAAAATATCTTCTCTTAGAATGTTATTCTTTTCCACTGCAAAGGATTTAAAAAAAAAAAAAAAGGAAAATAAAGAAGCAAAGAAAAAAACCCTTTACAAAATATGAATTTCTGCATTCATATACATTGGAGAGAATATTTTGCACGCACCAGCTGAACATCGCCACTAGATGTCACCAAGGACATATTTCTTGGGAGAAAAACTGAAGGGCTGAATTTTAAAAACACATCATACCATTTTGTTACTTTTTAATGGTGAGACACACCAAAAACTTTGTAATTAAAGTGCAATACAATAAAAGTCTCCAGAAAAAAGTACCGTGAGAAAAGACCATGCAGTAGTGCTTCAAGACAAATGCTGCGCACACGGACACGATATAAAGCCATGAAACAAAGCCATCCAAAGTATTAAACTCCATACATACAACTGAATGATAAGATATAGATAAATTATTGACCTTTTTTGTGTTTGTTTTTGAAATCATGAAACATCAATAAAGTTTCATGTAGTCAATGAGTTTAAAGACAGGACTTTGCCTGCGCAGCTGCACACTGGAAGCAAACGTGGTACGTGAGGTTACAAAGAGGCATCTAACATCCAGAAGCCTATGCACCAGGGACTTTTTAAAGGCTTGGGGTGGAAAGAAAGAAGGTTGCTGAGAGGTTGGGATATATCTGGAACTCACCCTGCAGACAAGTTTTCTCTCCTGAGTGTCATTTTCATTTGAATAGTCTGGACTATCCTCACCTCCCACCAGCCTGTCATCTATCTCACCACTCACTCGAAAAACTTCAACATGAAGACGACCCGATACCTGCCAAAAAAGGAATAAGAATTACTTGTGTACCAGAAAACAGTGACAGGTTCATCCCCTTTTCAGGGAACTAAAACAACTGCTGGTTTCAGCTTGTAAGGAGACAATGTTTTATTCCTTTCTATTGGTTTGCACTGTACATTTGTTGCACCAGACGAAGAAGGCTTTGGAGCAAGAATCAAAGAGCCTTTGTTGCAAAACCATGAAGAAATCAGCCACTACAGAGCGATGCTAGGAACACCATACTGCAATCTCACTCTCTGTCACATCAGTCTCTTGAGAGTCTGCAGAGTGCACACGTGATGCTGAGCACAGAGAATGTTGCCTGGTATGCTCTAGCTGCCTTTGAAGTTGTTCTATATATTTAAAAGCCTCTTTCTGATGGTAGTCAACAAAAGCCAGTGGAGCTATAGCTCATACTCGTTCCACTAAATATTTATTTTGGGTTGCTTCTTTCAGAAAGCTGATCACAAAGCTTTCTCCTTTCACAATCACAATGCTGGTCAGCCTTCAGAGCTGTTTAAACAACTCTAGTAAGGTATTAGGGGATTTGCATAATTCCAAATTGTTAGTACAGAGTTCGCATACATGAAACTTGAAAACACCTACTATATACTGGTAAATAAGATCCATAGGCTGTAATTAAACAATTGAGTAAGGTTAGATTATAGAAGAATGACAAACCTCTCCCTTCTGGTTGATGATTGGAACAGCATACTGTAGTTTCACGTCGTAGAACAGGCACTCGAGAAAAACATTGGCTACTCCGATAAGACTGTGGTTTTCCTGCTCATCGTAGAATGGATCAGCTCGCCTGAAGTAAGCTCTCATCACCTTCAATCAAATTTGGAACAATGTAAGAAATCCAGAGTTTTCATGAAACAGTTTCCAACGTGTGTGACCACCCCAATGAAAGGAACATGGACTTATGCAAGAGGCTAGATTAGATCACAAGAAGAGTGGAAGCTTGAATATCACTTTGGACCAACTCTGTCCTCAGCACATTCTCTAATGTTGTCAGATTCAGAGAAGTCAGTCTGAACATCAATTCCTGTTGTGTTTGTTTACTTACTGCTTGTTATGGTATTCTTGGTTTGGTCACCAAACCACACATGCAAACAAGCATCAAAGTGACACAGTAACGGTTAATGAAATGCTGAAGATCCACTTCAGTAGTAGAAAAGGCAAAAACCTCAGGAAAAATTCTCTCTTCGCATATTCCCCCTGCTCCCTGAAGATTTTCTCACATTTGTTTAAACAAAAAAATTGAACAGAGAGGTAACTGTGTCAGAAAAATACTGGAATAATTTTTACTTACCGGGTTGTCTTCCTCACAGTCTTTCCACTCCTGGTAAAGATCCCTCATATCTACCAATCGATTCTCAAGCTTTTCCAGTGACCAAATCTGTTTGCCTTTCCCTTTTCTTCTCACCTGAATAGCGGGCTCGCTGAGAATTGCACCTCTCTGTGAAACAATTCAAGAGCTATCAATAATGAATTCATGTTGTCACAATGAAAAAACAGTTTAAAACCAATACAAAACTAAGAATATTTTTAGGAAAAGTTTGGAGTTTGTTCTTTTTTTTCATCCTAGCTTGTGCAACCAAATTCAAGCGTGTCACACTCCAAGTTCAGTTGTCACAGTACATCCATGTTCAGTTTAACTGTGACGCCTAACTACAGCTGCAGGCACTAGTTTCTGTGGCTTTTCACCTTATATAAGTGTTAGAAATAGGAACATTTAAGCATTTCACAAATACCCTCAAGTTACAGCAAGCCTGGAGTTCCATGTGAAGTTACCACTCTCTGCAAATTTCAACTAGTGCAGATGCTGAACCTTCTTTATAATTCTGTTCCTAGATGCGCCTGAAGACTGCAAGAGAAACAAGTAACCCTAAAGCTGGTTACTGGTATACTGTTTTTGGCTGTGATTGAGTTCATTTTCTTCACAGTAGCTAGTATGGGGTTGTGTTTTGGATTTGTGTTGAAAACAGTGTTGATAACTCAGGGATGTTTTAGTTATTGTTGAGCAGGGCTTACAGAGAGCCTTTTCTGATTTTCACACCACCTCACCAGTGAATTGGTTGGCAGGGCACAGAAGCTGGGAGGAAGCATGGCCAGGAGAGCTGACCAAAGGGATATTCCATACCATTTCATGTTGTGCTTGGCATATAAAGCTTGGGGAAGAAGGAGAAAGAGGGAGAATGTTGAGAGTGATGGCATTCCCAAGTAACAGTTAGGTGTGATGCAGGCCTGCCTTCATGGAGATGGCTGAACACCTGCCTTCCCGTGGGAAGTGAACGAATTCCTTGTTCTGCTTTGCTTGCGTGTGTGACTTCTGCATTACCTAATAAACTGTCTTTACCTCAACTCATCAATTCTCTCACTTTTACCTTTCCTATTCTCTTCCCCATCCCACTGGAGAGGAATGAGAGAGTGGCTGTGTGGTTTGGTTGCTGGCTGCAGTTAAACCACGATACATGGTAACAAAATAAGTACATAGCATGTGCTAACAGAACCATATTTAATACACAGGAATAGAACTAGCATAGACTATTAAAGTCAGAATACAACAAATAATGAATGCTGAGGGGCAAATTTACTATATAACATATAAGTTACATTAGGGTTACCTTACCTTAGTGTTAGCATTAAGGCTTGAAGCTGGGATCTGAAGGGTAACTTTATACTCTGTCCTCTTGTCCAGTTCCTCTCCAATAAAATTGGCTTCTCTCACATACAAATTGGCTTTAACAATCTGTTCTCGCAGCTTTCTCAGGCTGTGGGTCAACATTTCTTCTCTAAAAGGAGATTTGGATAGGGAGACAGGAAAAATCATGGCCTTTAAGTACTGAAACTGACTGCAAAACAAATGATCATCTGACAGGAAGAAATATCAACATTCAGCTTTTTAATACAAAAACCAGATTAATTATACTGCATTTCTTCTGGGGAAAACACCCCACATTATCTGTATGATTTTAGCAGTATGAACATTAGCATAGTGCTGGCTTTGGAGACTTCACCGTGCATCTGCTGAACAGTCAGCTCTTGTGTGGCTTATTCCAGAGTTTCCCCAACACAGATGTGGATGTTCAATCTTACAGAGAAAGGTTTATTCAGTCAGTCATGACCCACTTGCTCACTGGCCTTCCTGGCAACTGTGAGAGCATACAAACAGTGCAGCAAAGGAATCTGGTACCACAAAATACTGCAGACGCACAGCTATCACCTTGTTAGAGTGTCTCAAATAATTTTCTGTTTCAAATGTTGCTTCTCTAGTCATGAAAATTACAATGAGAAAAGAGAAATCTAACACCTTTACCAAACTCATTGTTTTAGGGTAAATTTAGTCTTCCTCCTGCAGTTGCTCTTTTTGACAGTAATACTGGAAAAGGTAATTTAGAGGCTCAAGTAAATAACCTCAGTGTGATTCCCTAGGAAGAGGCAAAGAGGATAGTAGCCCCTTTGTTAATTAATTAATTATTTTTTGTGATGCTTTGGATCAAAATGTTATATATCACTCTTTTATTTCCTTTTCTTTCTGCTTTCTTCTGGTTGTTAGGACCTCTCCAGGTCAGACAGATGGATGCAAGTCAAGGGGAAAAACAACCTTCCAGGAACTGAGTCATGATCCGCAGAAGAACACACACATATAGGAGTCTCAAAATTTCTTCCAGTCACCTCTTTAGTGAAATTTTTTGCTGGTCAGGACAGACAAAGCAGGTTCTCATTCCTTCTCATCTTTTCTAACATTATACGTCTGATTGCTCTTGGACTATTATTTTGCTATGTCCTCTCTAACCCATGAGCCCTCTCAGAAACTTGGGAGACATGGACAATGAAGTTACAAGTCTTGGAAAATTCACTAGTGCTGAAGAACTTGAAGTGAACAGTCCTGATGGTCAGATTTGATTACCTACCTCTCCTCTGCCCACTGCCGTAAGCGCTGCTGGGCGCTGGGAGAATGAAAGGAGAACCTGTCCATGCTGCGGAAATGTTGCTTCTCTGGCGAGAGCCGCCTTCGTAACTGCTCCAGTTCATGCTCATACATCAGTCTCTGGCGCTCAAGTGCAGATCTCTTCTCCTCCTGGTGTTGCTGCTCCAGGCTTTGCAAGATGGACTGCATTGGGTCTAAGCAGATGTTAAAAAAAAGAGGCTAGCACCTCTGGGGGTGAAATACCTGGTAACCACCAAATTAAATGGAAACAGTCATGTAACAAACATAGGGCAGACAGGCTAGACTCGGAAATATGAGATCTTAACCATGTTCTGCTACAGATGTGCTGTATGACTTCAGGCAAGGCACAAATTACTATGATTTGATACTTCCCCATTTTATATTCGCAGTTATACATGTTAGGTCCTGGAGTAGCCACTGAAACCCATGGTCAGGAATATCCTAGACAGTAAATACAGTTATCACATAAAAAGGGGAAGAGATTATACTTGCCAGGGGAGGTTTATTAGAATTAGAGGATATTAGAAAAAAAAATTCACCAAAAGGGTTATCAAGTGTTGGAACAGGTTGACAAGGGAAGTGGCTGAGTCCCCACATCCCTGGAGATATTCAAAAGCCGTGTAGATGTGCCACTTAGGGACGTGGTTTACTGGTGGACTTGGCAGAGTCAGGTTAATGGTTGGACTCAATAATCTTTTAAGGTCTTTTGCAACCAAAATGATTCTGAGATTCTATGACTTTGCAGTAATGCATGTTAAAAAAATGCTGCTGAACAATGGATCAAAATAAACATCTAAGAACAGACTGGATGGATAATTTAAGAGAACTGAACAAAGAGAAAGAGCAAGCTGAAAAAAAACTTCGTCATGTTTCCCAAAATGATGGCATTCTGAGACAGCTGCACAAGATCAGTGAAACTAAAGAACATGGTTTCAGAGACAGAAATCCCTATAGTTAATATCTGAGTGAGACACAACACAAGAAAAATACACAGCGAAGTGAAAACAAGGTGATTTGAGGTAGTAGTTCCATCAACATTCCAGTTTTGCCTTTTCCCTCAACAAGAACTGCCAAACAAAACAGTCTGCAGTGTTTTTTTCCCTCCTCAAGAGTGAAAATGGCTATGATGAGTCATTCACGAAAAAAATCCTCCAGTAGGAAGTTGAAAGGGAAGAAGTCTGTGGTTAAGTGTCTTGAAGATATTAACTTCATATTCAGTACCTATTTCCAACTATTTCTTACCATTACTACCAAGTGCCTTCATAGTGACTTCCATCTGAGCATATTCATAGCTGAAGTTAATCTCACTAGACACTTCACTGGAATTGTCTCCATCTATGTCCAGCTGCTCAACACTATTACTGCACTTCATAGAGCTGTCTCGCTCTTCATCCTCGTGATCCATCTTCTTTTTCTTCTTTGGCAAATTAAGCCTTTATGTAAGGAAAAAAAGTTTTAAAGAATTAATTTCTCAACCTTGAAACAAATGCCACTAAAATTCAGGAAAGTACCCAAATCAGCAGATTCTTCCCTTTCAAAATTTGTGGATCTCCTGTGAGTGTAGTTTTCTTCAGGGTAAATGGAAGAGCTCAAGGCAAACGAACTGATCCCTTCTACATTCTATTATTAGAGAATATCTGATATTACTAATCATACTGTTTCGATAACCATGATTTTTTTTCAGTTGTCCCAAATCCAAAGAATTTAGAGGCAATAATGAAATGCTATCCCACTTTTTAAAGCAGATTCTTCTTTCAAGCATAAAAGAAAACAATTAAGTTGTAGATTATAAATTAAATCCACTGTTCTCTAAGGTACTTCGGACCAGCCACAGAGGGTTTCAAGTACGGTCTTTCACAGGAAAACTTGTACCAATGACACCATCTGATTCAGGAATGTCGTGGGTATAGTCGGAGCTGGAACTCCGGGGAAGGGAGAACATAGCAACCTTGTAAGAGTTGTAAAACTCAGGTAAAAAATCTAACAGATTATTTAAAAAATTCAAAAGGAAATCTATCAAAATCAAAACTTGTGTGTAGTATTTTCACCATGAAA
Organism: Colius striatus; assembly: GCF_028858725.1. Classification (NCBI taxonomy): domain Eukaryota; kingdom Metazoa; phylum Chordata; class Aves; order Coliiformes; family Coliidae; genus Colius; species Colius striatus. The sequence goes on along the minus strand of NC_084760.1, from coordinate 45,456,421 downwards.
GGGAAAGGATTTAGTACTGATGTGGTACCAAACCACACGAAAGAGAAAAGCTCAAAAATCATATCTCTTCAGTGCGATAATACTACTGGTAGCTACAGCAAAATCCTCAGCAGCAAGGTTACAGTCCCTTGAAAATACAAGAAGCTAAGTCAACACAGTGTTCTGAAGTTAAAATCACAAACAGACTTGAGAACAGTCAGTCATCAGCACTGCCTTTATAATTCCAATGCAAAAAGAAATCACCTCCTCCTGCAGCTTGAATGCTCCACTGACATCTTTCCTTATATGTCAAGATAAAGCAAAGTTGGCATAAACTTACAATTTCTTTAATATGTTTTGTACCTGAAAAAGTGGTTGTTTCCCCACAGTATTCTGTCTCCGTGATGTAGCTGGATAGGGCACACGACAGCAGAACCATTTACGAACGTCCTATGAAAAGACAAAAATCTCAAGTACATCCGTTATATAAGGCTTAATTTTTTGTTTTCCAGGACTAGTTTCTTTATTGTAACTACTTATACAAGGACAATCTATCCTGTGTTGTTTCAGAAACTCTTCAAACTCTGCTTCTTTTGACTGCTTAAGATTACAGAGTTCAGTACCTTTCAATAGATACTGACAACTATGTCTGAGGAGTATAATTAGAGCTTAAACATGAAGGACCTGAAAAAAAGATGATGCCACTGGAAAAAAACACTTCTCACACGACTTTGAAACAAAGACATGAAATAGAAACATTTGAATAAGATATTAGAGACCTTTGCTATATAAATAACTTAAAGACAATAAATAAATTTGAATAATCAGAAACTACTTTTTTTTCAGAGTCGGATTAAATCTGAAAATAGGATCATAGGATAACTCAAATTTGAAGGGAATCTCAGGATGTCACCCTATCGAATCTCCTACTCAAAGCTGGAACAAATCTGAATCAGGGCAAATGTGAAAGTGCTGAATATTATGTATCTAACAATAAATTATTGGAGATGCTGATGATGCATATCACTTTGTGATCAATTTGAATATACCATCTGCTTTTCAAGTACTGCTACCTAATCAAATAAAGCAACAAATGTTTCAGCAGCTCTTTGCATATCAACAGATTTCCTAGAAAATTAATTCAAATTCTGATAGTTACATGTACACAGCTGCAAATCAGTGAGTATCTACTTGCTGAAAGCATGTGCAATTTTCTCATCCTCTCTTTGAAAACTAAGACTACAAACACCATCACTGACAGAAATCTCATTAGAATGAAAGATATGAGATGACAGAGAGGTATATGACAATTAAAACAAAATATAAAAGCAGGATACAAGAAGCAGAATTTTCTTACTTCAGAATATATAGAAAAGTTTACTTTGCAATTATCTTTTTGCATCACTAATAATAAAATGCTAGATAAAACTACAATTATTATACAACTGGAGCTGCATTTGATTCCTTTACCTAGTGTTTTTTTGAGGTGTTAACATAACCTGTCCTTCTGGAGTGATGTCTATGATGCAGTGTTCAGGAAGAATTCCCATTCCACACAGTTGGATATCTTGAGAGTCGTCTGAGCCTATTAATGTGTGTTCCTGGGGAAAATGAACTCACATATTAGCAACAGATCACAAAAGCTCACTGGTTGTACCTCATCCATTCTCCTGGACATATCTTGTCATCTAGTTCCAAAATTTGAAAGAAATTCAATACCTCCCTTTGACAGAGAAAGAATGAAACATTGCAAGCAAATCCTTGCTTTGTCTTACAGTAAGATGTGGGGAGCACTCAGGAAGGTTTACAGGCAATGGTTAAATCCAAAGATGAAGATTTAAACATATAATTCATTGCCTCAGGATGTTGTAGAAGCCAAAAGGATAAAGGAGTTCAAAGACAAATTAAGACAGGTTCACAGTGGCTAGATTCATGGTTATTACATAGGTTTCATCTAGATCATTCAACAGCTCAGGATGTTCCTCAAGTATTTGAGGCATGAGGGACTTGGCAAATGAAGGTTCATCACTCCCCACATGCCTTAGTTAATCCACTTCTCTTTTAGGCATTCCTAAGCATTTCTGATGAACAGACACAATAGTTTAGGTAAGCTATATGAAGTTGTTTGTCAGTACTTTTAAGATCTAGTACATATGCAGCTCAGCATGAAAGAAAATATTGGGAAGATATTTACTCTGAGAAGCAAGAGCTTAATCTCAGGGTTTTAGGCAAAACAGATGTAAGTAATTTTACCAAAAGATTTGCAAAGCACAGGGATTTCTACACCAAAATTCTCAACCAACAAAACAAATTTAATTAAAAAAAAAAAAGACTGAAACACACAAAATGTACCCCATGCAAAAGGGGTTTTCTCTAGAAAATGAAAGTAGTACAGCACCATCTGAGACTTTTCTACTGGTACTGCTGAGCCAGGGCCTGTTTTCTGAGCAGGCTTTGGCTTCAGTGTGCTCTTGTCATGTGTTCACAATGAACACTGCAGAAATAGGCTCTGTTTCAATAGCTGCCAGTGTCAAGGCTGATTTAGCAGCTTGAGTCACACTCTGGACACCTACGTGCAAGGAGCCTGGAAAGGATTTGATTCTCCTCTCAAAACCTCAGCTCAGCTCTTTTGTCCTTTTTAATTTTTTTTTTTTAGCAGATACAATGTTGAGACAATTCTTCTCCTCGCTTTCAATAATGACTGATATAAAAGGATCACATATTTCCTAAGACCAAATGAACCAAAACCATTTTTCAGCTGAATTGCTAATTCTCTGGCTGTTTTGAGAGTTACTATGGATCACTTCAAAGCAAAGAGAATGATTTAATTGGAAGCTCAAATTGCCAACTTACACTGCTAATTTCTTAGAACTTGTATTCTATAATGTGATTTAAAAATGGTTGCATCTCATTTCTCCTCCTGACTTCAGATCATGTCTTCATGTTGTTAAACTAGGATAAACTGCCCAAATGTTTCAGCCCAGAGTCCAAAAGTCGCATCACGTGTTTTATCTTTAACATCAGTAACAGGGACTGCATATCGCCAGAAGCGCTAAAGCAGAATAGAATTTGATTTTCACTCCTCGTAAGTTGCATGAGGAGGAATAAAAATGCATCTTATGAACTAAAGACAGTTGTCAGGATTTGGACTACACATGTAGAAGCAAGTTAATTACCAATATACCCGATCTTCCTAGGTAAAACCTCATGAAATTTAGCATTAAAGAACCAAAAAAACCACCAGCCAAAAAGAGGAAACAGCTTATCAAAGAGAATACCTCTAAATTACTTTCAAAACACAAACCAAAACCATAAAATCCCCAAGCCTTCCTCTGACACAAAGAATTAAACTTGAAATAAAAACATTGTACTCGTAATATTTTTAATGAGGCATTGAATAATGGTGAACGCTTTAGATAAGCAGTTTTTATTAGATTTCTGAAAGTATACCTTTGCCAATGGCTTTAGAAGCTCACTTCTATTTTAAAAAAAAGTATATCAACGTTTATTTTTACCTTTAAATAGTATACCAGAAGTTCATTGAGAGCTGGATCTGCATTCAAATTAACCAGGAAGCACTTATTATCCCCCACTTTTATTCCAGAAGACTGAAGAGATATGCCAAGACTTTCCAATTGTTTCTGACGCTCCTGCAAGAGAGTAGCCATCAAAAAATTGAAGCTGACTGACGTACAGCCCTGTGGAAATGCATTCCTATATGCCAAAGCCACAAGATAAAATGATGGACTGCTACTTCTGAAAAAGGTAACTCTTCTGCAATAGATTAGACAGAAAAGCCTTGGTTATATCAAGCTTTGATCACGATATCTGTAATTTATCTTGTCTTTCCACCTGTGAACTCAGAGAGTGCGTGCTATGGTCTCGCACAGTTGCATCTTCCTAGTGAGAAATGAACACAGCTGAGAGCAGCACACTGCAGTACTGTAGGAACTTCTCCATGACCTCACTGGAACAGCAAAACATTACCACAAAGACTTCTCTAGAGCCCTTTATTTTCTCTTTTGAGTTAAAAAGCAACGCGTCAAGTCAAATCCCTGGCCAACTCAAGCTCCATGTCTATCTTTTATTCCAGAGCAATCAAAATGACAAAAAACTGGCAACCTGCTATTTAAGTAATGCAAATAACACTTCCTGCTGAACAAGAACAGTAACATTTTGGACAGTGTTTTGTTCTTGTCAATAGACTTCACAGAAATCAACAACAAAGCATTACTGTGCAGAAATGTACATCTTTCAAAGGGAAGTGTTTGGGTGAAGACTCAGCGGTGAAAGAGGAATGTTAAACATTTCTGACTAAAGAACAGAAAGGGATTCTTCTACAAGGAACACTGAGATAGAAATGTTGAGGATTGTTCCCAGGATAATACAGGATCTGAAATAACACTCACTACTCCCAATAGCAAACAAAATTTTAAATCTAAACATAGGAGGACTCTCACAGCATTATTAGGCAGAAGTAAAAATAGAGGAAGCTAAAACAAAAAAATACGAGAGACAAGCAGTGCTTTCCCTGTGATACCGAGACTTAAAAATCCCTAAAAATTAGCAGAGGTTATGTAGGAATATTGCTGGAACATTTGTTGTTTTTCTTACCTTTATCTATGAGTTTGCTTTGTATTAAAAAGCTTACTAAGTCATAGTATTTAGTATAATTTTCTGTTCAGCATTACCAGGTCTAATTAGACTAAAATTGCAAAGATAGCAAAGCACATCTCGCCCTTGATTTTGTCTACCCTGTCTCACCACACACGTACAAAACCAATATAATGTCCTTGTAAGGAAAAGAGTGTAGGTGGGGTGTGTGTGTTAGAGAGAGAGGGAAAAAAACTCATCAGACAAAGAGCAGAGGAAAAATTGCAGTGTGATGTCAAAGATCTCTCTTCCGATCATCAGTGCCAGGCTCTGAAGTTCAGATCATACCTTATTATCTACAGGGGAAGAATGTGTTGCCCAAAGGAGGACTTCGCCCAGTCTGAATCTCATAGGACTAATTTAAAGAAAATGAGCCAGTTTCTGTTAATTATCATTAAGTCTTGAGCAAAAGTTAACTTAAACATTCAAAATACATTAAAAGTATGTCAAATGTGAAAGATATATTATTCATACAGTCTTTAAGATTTTGAACCCTTATTGCTGCTCCATCTCTACAAACTGCCTCTTTGACAGCAGCCCTCATTCTTTAATGAGGAATCGTTCTTTCCACAAAGATTTACAATTTTCTCTCCATCCTACCTACGTACTCTGCTATGGTTTGACAGAGATTTTGGTGGATGCTGGCCAAAACTAAAATCCCTCAACAAGCCATTATATACATGCCTTTAACCTTGGGCCTATGTAATCCTACTGAAGGTGGCAGAAGGTTCTTTCCACTGGCTTCCAAGTGGTCCTGAAACAGCCCTAGTCCTTATCCCTCCTCTGAAAAAGATCACTTTTTCTACAGATGCAAGGCTCATGAAACTCCCAGCTCTGAAACACTGTAACACACTGAGAAATTAGAGACAATGAGGAAGAGATCTGAAGCAAGCAGCTAAATGCAAACATGAAGGCAGATTTAGCATTAGAGATTTAGCATTGGCTATAGTTTTTCAACCCTGAGGGTTTCTATGACTAGAAACTATTGTGCAGGATGACAGCAGAAATTTTATTATTGTTATTACTATTATTCACTCTTATACAGAAAGAGGAAAATCCATGGTATAAATCTGCATTGAAAGCCAGGAAGCCATCATAGTCACAAGCAGCATTTCTGACAATGGATCTTTAAGAACAAATTCAACACAGTCTGTTCTGATTGTGTCATCTACAAGAGGGCTTTGCATTGGAGGCTCTGTTTTCTCCTTCTTTATTACATGCTATTCATCACCTTTCAATAGCCCTCCCTCCCAAGATCTCCCTACTGCAAATACATATATCAGTATTTGTGTGGTAAGAACTGGAAGTGTCATGGTGACACTACACAAATTTCCAATATAACCACCATATTCAATTATGGTCTGAGGCCCTAAATATCAGTGTAGGAGGTATTAAAGTACACAGGGATCCTGAAGAGTTCTATCTTTTAATACTCTGAATGCCTTTTGCCTTGTGTATTGAGGCATGCTGTACATAACCTTGCATTTAACACTCAGTGCTCCACCTTTCATCACAAACAACAATTTTACTGTCTGAAGAATATAAAAATCCCTGTAATCCTCTCATCTGTGGATTATGATTATTTTAAATAACTACTCCATTTGCATACAGTGACAATTTATTATTGTCACTGGAATAGTAATCTGGGAGGCACCCAGCTATCACAGGAATTAAGTGAAGCTTTTCAAAAGGGCAGTATGCTTGACCTACTTACCCATAAACGTGGGGAAACATTCAGACAATCTATATGAATCGACAGACAATAGAAACAAACCTATTTTTTCATAAAAACTGGGGTGGGGGGTGGGGAGAAGAAAGCAGCAAACCTGTGCTATCTCCTCAGTTTTTCTTAATTTTTCTTCCCAGGTCACAGTCATTTCCTGTATCAACTTTTCTGATTCCTCCAACCGTTCTTTTAATTCTGGTGATTTCATAGCCTGCAGAAATAAAAGTAAATAAAGCAAGAAAGCTTGTTGTGCTTTGTTCGTTTCACATCGCTGTCACACAGATGGGGGAAAAAAGGAAACATAACTTTGCTCATTTCTGAAAGCACACTTACCAGTAAGTAAAGGGATTTTTAAAATACATATTGCATATAAATTCAGAATCCATCAAAAAGTTAGTTTAATTAGTTTCAAGCACAGATGTTGGAGTTTATATACTTCTGTGCAAACCAGTTATATGACACCGGCAGATTTGCACAAAGATATTCAAAGGCAAACTCATCTCACTTCTATACCAATACAAGTATCCCAAATGAGTCATATCCAAAACAATCTTGTTTCTCAAGATACTGCTCATCTGGCTAGATACCAGTATCTCAACTGCTATCCCCTCAGAACAGCCCTTAACATCTCAGTCAAACTGCCATACTACCAAAATATTTTTACTGTTCATTTTGATATGGTCTGATGAATGTGATTTTTTTTTTTTCTTTCCAGAGCAAATATCAAGGCATTTGAAGTATTCCAGTTATCCATCTCTACATGTGCATTTTCCAGAGCAGATATCAAAAGAAACCTTACAATGTGCTTCCAGACAATGGAATTCAATTTTCTTGATAATCCATCACATGATTTTGTTTTGTGAAATAGTCAAAGGCCTACACTCCTTCCAAGGACTAACTTGAGAATAAGAAGATATCCTCACTGTCACCCAGCAGACACTCCAAAAGCTAAAAGGACATCAACATTTTTACACATTTTAATATATGTATTAACTTCCTCCAGTCTCAGTACCAGCATATTCCTCTTCTACTACCATTGACAGGAAGCCTGTAAATTTCCTTATACCATTATTCCATTTCTAATAGCAAGATGAAAGAACTTGTGGCTGTCCCATCCCTGGAAGTGTTCAAGGGCAGGCTGGATGGCACTTGGAGCAACATGGTCTGGTGGAAGGTGTCCCCGTCCAGGGTAGGGGGTTGGAACTGGATGATCTTCAAGGTCTCTTCCAACCCAAACCATTCTAAAGATGCTATGAAAATGGCTTTGGCTGGTAGGCATTTATGCAATGTCAATTAAACAATGCAAGCATTGTTCTCCATCAGATATTCCCTTAGGACTAACCCAAAACTCTTCACAGGAATCCAAGTCAGGGTGGCTGCATTAAAATGCAGTTCCCTCAAGAAAAGGAGCAAGTGTGGGGAATGGGAAATCCTATTTTAAGACAGTAGTGTCCTCTGCCTCAAGACACAGCAGCCTAGGAACTGTCCTCTGATAGTCCTGTGTAGTCTTTTTCTGCTCAAATATCTAAATAGAGGATAAAAAGGGAACATTAATTCCGCTCAGGAAGGAAAGTGAAGCAAGGCAATCTCCAGAACAAAGATTTACTATGACCAATAGAACATGATCAGCACAACAGAGCAGGACAGGAAGATGAAACTTAGTTACTCTCAAGGTCTAAGCCTTGTTTGTCAATTTATTTGGACCTTCAGTGAAATTAAGTAACATTTTCAAATGTTTCAACTGTAAAATGAGCTACATAATTCTCCTCACTCCCTTCACTGGTTATAACAGATAACAACAGATATATGGGCCCGAATTCACATCGGATGAGCAGGTGTGCTTGTCTGCTAGAAGCTCCATTTAAATATAAGAAAAAACTATTTTACTGTGAGGGAGCCCTGGAACAGGTTGCCCAAAGGGGTTGTGGAGTCTCCTTCCTTGGAGGTCTTCAAGACCTGCCTGGACATGTTCCTATGTGATCTGACCTAGGTTGACCTGCTTCTGCAGGGTGTTGGACTTGATCTCTAAAGGTCCCTTCCAACCCCTTCCATTCTATGATTCTAAATTCTCAGCCTAGGAAGGACAACCTGGTGACCTTGGCATAGACAAATTAAAATGTGATATTCATTTCAATAAGAAAAGATCAAAATGTGTGGCTTAAAGAAAAGAAGAGGATAATGCCTTACTCTTCTGGGTGTTAAAAAAAAGTTAACTGTCAAGTCCTGTTCTGTCTCAGCTGTTTAGAAGAGAAAATGATACTAATACCAAACAGAAAGAAATTCCAATCCCACAACTTGGTAACTCCTGTAACTGGAAATGAGCTTTAAAAATGTAACCTGACTGCCATAATGGGCCAATCCTTCTGTTCACTTAAAGTTATTTATGCACATTTCTTTAAGAACAATGAGATGAGCTACAAATATAATAATGGATGGAGAGTACAAGACAACAAATGTGGTTTTTGACCTTTACTGTGTAGCCTCTTAATAGCAAACTACACCGTTTTTTCCATGATCTTTGTCAATGCCGCTGAGATGACAACTAGGGTGGGATTTAAATACTTTGAAAAGGAAATACTTATTACTTCATATTTGGGAAACACTACTTCATTACTTTGGAAAGCTGCCATTATTTTGGCACTAATGCTCCCAAACAAAAAAAATATGGAGTATTTCCACCTCTCAGAGTTAAGTCTGTGCTTTGTATTTTAGAGCATTTTTTTACTATTTAACACCTGAAAGAAATTGATAAGCGCTTATTGGATGTTTTGCATATTAAGCAGCTCAAATGAGAATTTATTTGAGCTCAAATTCACTAGTTGTTTCTAATAGTGCAGTCAGCATTCCCTGTGTATCTCATGAGGCAAATACCATAATCATATTTTTTTCTGAAATGCAAGACTGATTATATCACCATCCCTTTGACACATATGAGAACAGGATTCAAAATTACACTAGTTCTTGGCCTTCGTTTAGCATTTAGACCACGCTCCTTTCACAATTTCCTTGACATAGCAATGCCGACACTCATATTGTCTAGCATCTGTAAGACATTCAGTTGAGAATGGTCAAAGCTTGTAAGCAAACAAGCATTATTTGAATGAGTTCACATCTTGCAGGATGTAACTACGTTGAACTCCTAAACTAAACTGGCAAAGTCCTACTTATAAACTGCAGAATTTTGACACTCCAACCCTATTCCTGTCACCAATGGCCTGAGTTCTTGCTTCAAGTTGCAGCAGGGAAGGTTTAGATTACAGATGAGGAAAGACTTTTTCCATGAGAGGGTTGTCAGCCCCTGTCCCAGGCTGCCCAGGGAGGGGGGGGTGGAGTCCCCATCCCTGGAGCTATTGTAAAGCCATGTAGCTGAGGTGCTGAGGGACATGGGTTAGTGGTGGGCTTGGCACTGTGAGGGGAGGGGTTGGACTCCACAATCTTAAAGGTCTTTTCCAAGCTAAACAATTAAGAGCCATGTAAGTTTTGATAATAGCTTTTACAGGACTTACTGGCTCTTCAAGACTAAAATTTGTACCTCTGCTTTTGTGAGCTGTTCTCGCAGCTTCTCCACTTCCTCACGGAGCTCCCGAATGATGCGAGCGTTGGGGTCTTCGTTCACCACAGCATGATTAACGATGTTCTTGGCCCGGTCTGCATACCTCAGTGTTGAAAGGGTCTCATCGTAGTTGTCTGCTGCCGGGCTTACTGTTGCTACCATAGCAGTCTTACTGTTGCCACCAAGGCTATCCTGGAAAGTAGTAGAGGTCAGAAAATTCAAACAGTAAAGGGTTTTTTTGTGTTATCCAGTCAATGAATATAGGCAGTGAACAATAACTGAGAGTGTGGAATAGAGGGAGGCAACTAGTCACAGCAGCATTTTTGTCACAGACCCTTAGTTCAAAGTTCAACCAGTTTTAGTGGTTGGACTTAATGATCATAGAACCATTTTGCTTGGAAAACACCTTTAAGATCATCAAGTCCCAATCATAAAAATCTTAAGAGTCTTTACCAATCAAAACGATTCTATGATTCTATGAAAAATAATTACTGGTTTAAGCTCTGTAAATCAAGGAAAGTTGCTATTTTCCTTTTTTCAAAGGGAAAATGTCATTCATGGCTTTCAGAATCATTTTTGAACAGGAACAAAAACAGTCCCTTTTTGGAGCTTTACAGTGTCTGTTAAGGGCTTCAAAGGTTTATTTCTATGTTTACTGCTTAGGTTTATAAAGTAGAAATGTTAGCACCTATTGTAGTAGCTCACTATTGTAGTAGCTCAGGGAAGTTCATGATGAATTCAGAATATTTTAAGAACTGGAAGCAAGATGTCTCCAGTAAGTACTTAATTGAAATTACTTACAGATTTACTCATAAGAAATATAGTTGATTTTATTCTTGTAAATATTTCAGAATGGGGCCTTTCCCATCCCCCCACTTACACAGTTCACAAATGTAAATTAAGTTATGTAAGAAATTACCCTTCTGGAATTTAGTTGACAGAGAAGAAAGGCATGAAACCACATTCCTGCAATGCAACGTCAGGGGAGGGGAGGGGAAGGGAGAAGAGGGAAGGGAAGAAGGAAGGGTTCATTCTTTTTATTGATCCCGAAATTGTAGTTTATGATTTTGGTCAGTCTAAAAGAAACTATTCTGGTTTAAATTTTGCTCAAATCCCCCTTTTTTTTTGGTCAGTTGTTTGTTCTGGGCATTTTCAAAAAAAAAAAAACCCCACCACCAAAACCCACCTTAACCCAATATGCCTTTCGGAGATGAACCAGGCTATTAACTTTCATCCTCAATAACCCATGAAATCTAGGTCAGGCATTGCCATTAGAACAATCTCACTACATTAGCTGCTTGTCTAACCATTTCAATTACAAAGCACACACATAGCTTTCCTTAGTAATCATTAAAATGCTCCTTTAAGTATTTCCTTAGGACTCTCTTTCTTTGCTGTATGATGCCTAAAAATAGTTTGACAGCAGGCTGGCTGCTTCAGCAATCAAACACTGACCACACAGGCTGATGCTGCTTCACTGTTGCATTAGTAACATTTTGCTGTCTCTGATCATGCAAAGAGGATGTTATGTCTTTGGGTAGAGAATACAACTTTATCTATACGGTGCTCAGTACACTGAGGTACACTGTCATGGTTAGCACCTGCAGATAAGAATATAGAGAAGCTAACTGAAATCAGCCTTTTGACCGATACACGCATGGTTTTTTTCTCATCTGAGGTGCATACACTATTTAATAAATACACAGCTTGGGAAGATACACTCTGCAAAATGGAAATGTTTTTCCAAAGCATCTATTGAAAACTTTAAAAAGTCTAACATGTGACTGTATCAATGGGACTTCTGGGTCTGCAAAGGCCAGGACTCTTCTTCAATCTATCAATGGTTTTCAAAAATTAGGAATGACACTCTGTAAAACTGCAATCCCTGTTCTGCATAAAACAACAAAGTTTATCAGGGTGCTGGCCAGGTACTTGGCTTCCAAATCGAACCTTAAGAGTTTGCACTTTGGGAACCTCCTTCACTGCACTAATTAGCTCCAAAATAGGATTAATTCATTATTTGAACTTCAACTCCACCGTACAGGCAGCTGAGAATGCTATTACAGTGATATACTGTAATTCACAGTACACCCATTATAAGTTGTGTAAAGTTCCTCTTGTACTGTGGCTATTCAAGTCCAATGTCAGACTGTCTGATAAAGTTTTATGAGTAAAACCGTTGTGCTGATTTGACTGGCTTCTTTAACATTAAGCAAGAAAGGTAGATGAATAGTGAGATGGTCTTTCACTAGTGGAGACAGCATCTGCAAATTATCCTGGAAAGGCTGGGCTTACATGTAACAGATACATACAGAATGGAACTGGAAAGAAATAATTTTAGTTATTTTTAAGACTAAACTAGCACAGTCCTTTTCTAGTATCAAGATTACTATGAAAATAACTTACAATGTAAAGATTCTTAATTATATTTTTAAAAGCAGACAGCAATAAACCATATAGGTCTTCTGAAAAAAACCCAGGAAAATTAGATGTCTCTATCAATAGAAATGACTGAAACCAAGACCCTAAAGAGTTGATAAGCTATTCTGCTTCCCACAAACAACCTGACACCACTTTTCAAGTCTCTTCTTGCAGTTACATTTTTCATCAGGTATGTTCATTTAAGATCCTCAACAAAATTGAAGACAAAGTGTCAGATTTTGAGATCTCCTGAACTCTATTGGCTTCTCAGCTTTGTGGAGAGACTCTATATAGCAGATATTCCTTGTGTTAGAACAGATTTACTCCTCTTAGGCATCAAAATTAAAAGTTGACAGCTAGAGAAAAGATAGCCCACCACCTCATGGCTTCTACGAACAGGCCTCTTCAAATGAATAAATCTCTCCTTTGAGCTTGAATTTAAAAAAAATGTTTAAATTTTCCCCTTTCAAAATAAAGCTTCTCTTCAATAATCTTGTTTGTAAAAAATCCAAAAGCCCCAAACCTTTTGATTGCACTTAACATAGCTGGATGTTAAAGACACAAAGAAGGTTTGCTTGAAAGAAGGCAGAACAAAAGTGAGCTTCTATTTATGAGCGCAAGTATGTGCTGTGTATGGCCTTCGTCACACTAGCTACAATGCATCAGACAGGTGCTCAACAGGAATTCCAGTCTGCTTGCTGAATTTGTTTAGAAATGGAACAGCATAACGAATTCTAACAACGCTAGAAACTCGTTAGGAAAGTTTCCACTCTTGGTCACTCAGACTGTTTACGACCACATCAGGAACCCAAGCACACATGCCACTGCAGCAAACCCAAGCAAGCTGCAGGCTGGTTTTGTTTCCGTCTTTGCAGAGAGCCAAACAGCACTCATCTAGAGTAAAGCTCAGTGTAAATATACAGAAGCAAAAATATATTTAAACACTAAAAGTCTTACTGTGAGGAACACTGTCAAATGAGGATTTATTTTGCTGTAGAAAAGCATAAACACTACTTCTGTTATGCTATTCTTATTTTTATATAGCCCTCAGGACTGTATTACCTGCTTCTGCAGGGGGGTTGGACTAGATGATCTCTAAAGGTCCCTTCCAATCCCTACCATTCTATGACTCTATGATTCTATGTCCAGTACCTGTGATGTTTACACCTGAGAGAAGAGATAAATTGTCTCACAATCGTTATGCTGAAAGGTTCAGTAAAAGTGTGGAGAAAAATGAAGGCTTGTGGTGTGAAAGGGTTACATGACCACAGATTTTGTTTTATTTAAGCATTGAAGTCAACTTTATTTTCAAATCTCCTTAAGGAAAACATCTGTTTTAATCTCGACACCTCTGTATAATCTGCAAGGAACTTTTTCTTTCAACATGTGCAGTTAAATCATAGGGAGGACAAATTCAAGCAAGAGCTAAAAGCTCTTGGTGAGGAGGCAAAGCAGAGTATTCAAGACAACAAAATCTAGCCAGAGCATCTACAAAAGTAAGAGGACAAAAAAGGCTTGTGGTGCCAAAATTTAGTTTCTTCCCAGATTATACCTTTCTACTAACAAATCTCTTAGTTGCTCCTTGACAACACTAGAACAGAGCACAAGGTAAAAAAAGGAAACTTGGTAAGTTTGTATTTCTATGGTTACAAAACATCTCGGCAATCAAATGATGAAAGAAAAAAAATTAACAGAATGTCAGGTTCCAAATGTCAAACTGAAGTCATTTACAGATCACACTTAATTAAACAATCTGTCAAAATCCATGTCAACCATGACCACTCAAGCTGTACCAGGCAAGGTAAGAAAAAAAAAGACAAGTCACCTTTACTAGCAGCAAGCTTTTAACAAATACAGCTTTTAGTGGTTCTATTTGTGCTTGCCCCTCATTCAGAGAATGGGAGAAATCCAGATGCCAACTACACCTAAAAGCACACTTGCAATCCAAGATTTTTTGCCATACGGCTTTACAGCTACCGTATCTCTGATGTGGGAAGATCAACAAAACCGAAAGCCTACCTTTTAATTTGACATACATAAAACTCATATTTAACAATTTGTTTTTTCATTTAGACCTTACAGATCTTCACTAAAGCATCATCATGATGCAATTTTCTCTCCCAAAAGAAAATCAAATGGAGTCCTATGCAGTATAGAAAATTGTTTAACTGCTCATTTTGTATTAATATGATGTACAAGGTCTTCTGATCTATTCCTCAGACTGTAACTGGGATAATGCTTTGCAATTATACTTGTCTTTTGTCAGTAAAGTATATTAACAAATATATTAGACAATTAGGAAAAGGTAATAGTCTTAAATCAAAATCTTCAAAGCTAACCATGTCAGTATGTAAAACTCTGTTGCATGTGGCAACAGCCCAAATTAAATTACCCTCAAGGTTGTGTGTGAAGCCATGTTTAAAAATTTAAGTTCCTTATTCTTCAGGCCATTATAGGTCAGCAGAAGAGAGGGAACATATTTAGTCTGTAGAGATACTAACGGCTTACATCCAGCTATATTTGTCCAAAGACAATTATGGTTACCATCAAAACCAGAAAATGAGGCAAAACCTCCCAGCATTTTACTTCGTAAAATGGGACTCTTCTCCCCTTTTCCTCCCTTTTATTTCTCTCTAAAAAAACCCAAGATCAAAGTACTTACTTTAAGCAACCAAGTGAGCACAGAATCACGATAAGGAACAAATTTGTTCTTGTTTTTGCCAGCAGCCTGATCTGCCAGGGCAGAAATAACTAGCCCGAGAGTCGTGAGGGATCTGCACAGAGAACACAAGCAATCATTAACAGGTGCAAATATTCATAAGTCAAATGCATATTTAGATGGTGACTTTCTCTCCAAAAATGAACTCTGAGGAAGAAGTTTCTAGTACAGTTTTGATCACTCTTTTCTCACAAAAGCTCTGCTCCTCCTTTTCAGTATACGTCTCCAGTCTTGTCTTCACAATGCAATTATGTGGTAGTTTCAGGAACACAAGTACAGAATGAAAAATATCAACAATTTTTAAAAGGCAGAGATCTTATTACGAAATCTACGAGTATCATTATGTCTGAAGGAAAAGTAGTCACAATTTTACTGTTGAGAAAAGGCAAAAAGAATAATCCTAGTCTTACTTGTTAATGTTGCTTCCTTCTTTCAGCCTGTCACCTGCAGCACCAGTCTTAGTAGCTCTTTCACTACCTGCTAAGTCCACCAGACTCAGCTTGCCCACCTTCTCACCTGATGTCTGCAGAGGGAACCAGAGAGAACAGCTACTGTTAGTTCACTCAAATTAAGCTACATATTTTTATAGTTTGACGTATGTTCAAAAAAGAATTAAGATTCATTTTTTGGTGTAGACTCTACAGCTGTTCCAACAGCTTCAAAAGTTATCAGACTTGAACAATATTGTGTGGTAACTCACTAGATGCTGCTCCAGAAGCAGTAAACAGGAGGATTTGAAGGTACACTTATACCTTCAAGACATGTCCAGAAGAGAGAAACACTGGGCACATTAGTCAAATGTTAAAGCAAGAAAATACATAGAGGGAGTACAGGCCAAGGAGTCACAAAGACATACAAGTCTACAAGCTCTGTCTTTGTTTCATCATCTTGAAAAATCTCAGACTTATACTAGGTTTCCACTGTTCTTCAGAAAGTGAGAAACAACATGACAAGAAGCCTGTTATAATTTATAAAAACTGCTACAACTGCAGAAGTCTCCTATAACCTACAGCCTCCTACAAAGCAATCTAAACCATACAAGTACCTTAATCCTGTAACACAGATTTTGTTATAAATCCTTTTAGCACATTTGACCCAAAATGACATTCTGAAACCCTCTGTGAATTTCACAAGTCAATTTGAAGCTGAAGAGCTAATGCTGTCTGAGAGAACAGTTTGCTTACATCACGTTTTTCTGCAGCATCTATGACTTTCGCATCTCAGTATCACAGCTGCAAAGTGATATGATCCTCTAAATGAGCAGGATAATTAGAATCAATATGCTTTCAAAAATGTTACTGCTTGGACTAGATGATCTTTAGAGGTCCCTTCCAACCCCTTTGATTCTGTGAAAATACAGTGTGATTATCAGGCCATACTGAAGCATATAATTTCCAGGACTGAAAGAAGCAGCAGATTGGAAAACAGAGGAATCTTTTCTAGAAATTCCCACAGCAGTCACTGGAAGATGCAGGAAAGACAGAAAATCAGAACTGCCACCTTGCAGTCAGGGTGACCATGAAAACACAAAAAATACTTAAAATAAATACACAGTACAGCCACGGCAAAAAAAGAATGACAAGCCCTAGCAAACTGCTGATTTGAAATGCAAAGGGGGGGAAAAAAACAAACCAAGCACAAAGAAAATAGTTTGGATAAGAAGATTGGAGGAGACTGAAAAATAAGGAGGAAAAAGTCCAAATGCTCGTTATACTTTACATTGTAGTTAAAATTTAAGCACTTAGATTTGCTCCATGGAAACTAAACATTTCTCTAAGGCTTTGAAGACATTAAAGAATTGCATAAGCATGGAATCTATTAACAAAATTTAAAGAGTTTTGGATTGGGAGATCTATTTTAATTTCAGTTTATCACCATTTTCTGTGAGAGATTAAATATTAACATAAATGTATTTCACCTACCACTCCAAGGAATATTTACATATAAGGAAACATAAAGAAAAATACTTTCATATTTAAATATCTTTTAGATATTTTATATATATATATACCTAAAACCACTGATGCCATACAATGCAAAATGATTTAAATGAGTGCTTCTGTTTCCAAAGTTCATCATTTATACATATTTGCATGAAACAACACCTTGAGATTACCCGACATATACTCAAGTGTTCTATTTTTCATCTGCACATTATATCTTTAGTTTCTGTTCCCAGTCTGTACTACACGTTGCTCTCTAAAAAAAGAAGTGTTTCTTTAATTTAGATTCTAGGATTAAATCCTTCCTGCACCCTCCAGCACGTCTGTTGCTTGGGGCCTGCATTTTTGCTTTCAATTTTAAAGAAATCCATTTCACTTACAAACTTACTAAAATCAACTTCCCTTCGTTGCTGAAAAAGGACATTACAAGGACTTAGCCAGACAAAGTTATAGCTAACCTACTTCAGTGCCAGGAGTGCACAAGGGCAGGAGATTGGAGCAAATGACCTCTTGGGGCCGCTCCCAACAAATGTTCCTATGAGTTTATGAAACATATTAAAGCCAGAGAGACATTTCCAAGCTTAACATTTGAAACTTGTGACTTATTTTGCTTACCCCTGATTGTACATCATAGAGTGTGTGCGTGAGGATAATCTTGAAGACTGCATGGGACCGACTGCTCTCTTCATTCATGTTGGTTGCAGCTACTGTTCGAGATTTGTTGCCCTCAGACATCAAGGACTCGATGTCCTAGATACAATTTTCACAGCCATAAGCATATCTGTATTAACTTCCTTTTCAATTATCTACTGAAACAATCTCATTTTGGCAAAATACAAGAAATATTTTCTCAGTAAATTTCCTACTGTTTATTCAGAAAGTGTGAGGGAAAAAAACAGTGATCTCCCCTTTAAAGACTAGAAATTATGTAACGTTGTGACATGCATATCCAGCCATCTCTTCTACTTAGACATTGATTATCAACAAAAATAAAACACATGGCTGCACAGAGTAATGCTCAAGAGTAAATTAAAAAGTGAGGAAACTGCAATTCCTGTTTGAACATTATAATAGTTTAGCCTCAAACACACATTCTTGAAATCTCTAACACTGAGATAAGGCTCAAAGTTTTTTGAAACACTGAACAGATCATTATGTTCCTCTTACGTAAAAGAGCTTATGAAGTCTGACACGTTAAGTTGTGACACTTGAGAAATATATAGATCACTTGTTTCAGGGTTCTACAGTAAACCTGTAAAATAGCTAAAATTGTAGATTCTTTGGCTTAACTTTCATTTATGCATCTCGAGATGGATGATGCTAAAAAAACCCAAAAAACAAACAAAAGACCATCATGGATCACTTGGACTTTGTATGGTGCATTACATAAAGCTGCTGGGCAACATGTAAAGGAACAACATGCAATGTGTCATAACTGAAACCACCAAAGAGAGGTAGATGAATACCTGGAGAGACTGCAAAAGGAAGGACTATACCATCTGCACGTTTTGCTTAAGATGACAGAATTCCATCCCATATTTACTCATTTCTCCCACAGTACATTAATACTTCTTAAAAACGAGTGCATTTTGTAAATGCATATATAAACATCTACTATCCAGCAAGCAAGTTTCATGCCATGTTCTCAAGTATTTGCTCTGTAAACAACCATGAGTTTATAGTTCTAGTATGCTGGTGTGCTATTGGAAAGTGAAATTACAAGACAATAGCACAATAGCCAAAAAAGTGACAAAATGCAGTACTGAAAGCTTGTCTCTGCTAAATCCTGGTTCTGTAATTAATCATGGATTTGGTTTACACTCATTTTAAGTTTTGCTTGAAAGTTGTATCATGAAACAGTTTTACTACTTGCAGAGTTATCGAGTAACATGGGATGAAGATGTATTCCTGCTCTTAACCCTGCTAAGATCCCCAGTGATCACAATACAACATCCTTACAGCTCTCTAGCTCTAAAATCCATGTTACTGCCATGGCAATTAGGAGTACTTTAATAACTTTGTCCTGCTTAAGGGACAGTACTCAAGTGTTTAGGATGTCAACACAAGCCTTTCATAAAATTGATCCTTACCTTGTAGCTAGCAACAGCTAGTTTGGATAGGCCATCTACGTAAGGACCATAAACACTGTGTTCTCTAACTTTTAATGACTGACGACTTCTGGTTGGAAAAAAAAAGTTATTTATAAGCACATGACTGACTTAAGACAACATTTATAGAAAGTCAATTTCTCACTGACAGATCTCAAACACGATGGTCTTACAAATACCATAATAAAGCACAGAACAAGGACTACAATACAAACAGAAAAGCCTTATGTTTACACAGAAAATGCTGACATAGATATCTCTGTTGCTTCATAAAAGCTAGCATTGCGGTGAGTTTGCTCCAAGCTTTTAGTCTTTCTACTTTATTTTGATTTAAAATGAAAGGATGCTAAGATCAGGAAGAAGCAAAAGCCATCCTACACAAAAGTCTTAGATGAGATCCATTAGGGCAAACCAGTCACAGAAAGGAAGAGTGTATGACAGTATGTTACAATGCCATAGAGACATGAATTACTTACCCTTTTGGGTCAAGAAGATCTCTGACTTTCTCATTGTATATCTCCATGTAGGATACTTCCACTTTGAAACTCTGCTCTTCATTTTCCTCTTTCTGTGCTCTTTCAAAGAGTCCACTGCAAAGTCTAGGGATTAATCCAGGCTGGTCAGCGGTACCCATCATTGTATACGATTTTCCAGATCCTGTGTGATTGAATCTGTGATTAGTGTACATACAGAACACAGAAAGGAACTAGAGATAAGAGAAAAAAAAAATTGCATTTCAGTGATAGACATTTGTGTTGTTTGCTACTTTACTCAAAACGTGGTTTAGCTAGACTATTCCATTAAAAGGAAAAGCAAAAAAGTTTAGTTCAAATTGACAGAGTAGACTTTCATGTAGGTACAGCCTTAATGCAGATGACAACCCACATATAAGCCACAATGAGAAAAATCAGGTGCGTCAGCACGTTATATGTAAAATTGTGATAAAGATTACTCCAACTCCTGATGTAAAAAATATGTGATGCACTGAACTCAAGGACAACCATGATCATTCCAAAGATTGTAATCTAAGGTGTGAGAAATAAGGGTAGCCAGCAGCAATAGTCCTATTTCTCAGCCTGTCCTCCTCATACATAATGTTACAAAAAGAGAGAAACATTTCTTATCTACATTACAAGGCATTTCTCCTGAAACAATATCACAACAATTGTGAAAAGATTCTCAGGTCAGAACGTGACACATTTTGGGTCAGCAATATTTTTTGCTTACATCTGGCAGGAACTTACCAGTTTGCCCGTAGGCAAAGATGCAAGCATTATAGCCTTCAAAGGCATTCTGAAGAATATTCTCACCAAGGCACTTGAAAACAACATCTTGACCTAAGAAATAAAACACAGAAAATAACATTGCAACAGAGATATTTTTCAGCTGACATGTTCCAGATTTATGCTACTCTAAAAATCAGCAGCTGTCATTATCATCTATATACCTCTACATGCTTAAAACATCATCTGAAGTTTCATCACCAGAAAAACTACTACCAAGTACCTGCTTCTGCAGGGGGGTTGGACTAGATAAGCTCTAAAGGTCTCTTCCAACCCTACCATTCTACAATTCTATGAACTACAGAATTTAATACAGTGGTGAACGATACCACCAGAAAATGTACGGAACTCTTAAATTTTAACAACTGTCAGTTGATTTTCATCCGGTGCAATTAGATAAGCATTAGATAAATTTACTGTATAAGACATTAAATAATACCATGAAGAGATTCTCGCAGAGAAGTAATCACAACTATGTGGGAAATATTATAGCACAAGACATACATTAGCAAAGTATAGGGTACATCACTTCTTTTGTATTTGAACTAATTCTGTAGGAACAGCTTTTCAGCTCCTTTTCCAAGCAAAGGAAGAAATGTTTAATATAGGTGAGTATTATCTATTGAAACAAAACCTCAGTTTTCAGAATTTCTTTTACAAGCAGAGGAACTTAAGTCAGAACAAGACATGGCAGAACTTTATGGTCTGAAATGTCCTCACAAACATGTTAAAGTTCTTGAAAAGCTCTTCCTTTCTCTCATATCTCTACATTCAAGTCCACCCAGAATCTTATGCATGAAAATTTCTCCATCAAAATTACTAGCAGTTGTGCCTAGCCAGGCACAGAGGAATCGTTTTGGACTAAACACTTCCAAAGTGTAACAGACCATAATCATAATATGTGACACAGGCATCTCTATTTGTTTGACAAACAAAAAATTTGCCTTCCTGTGCAATTTCTATGGCTGAAGGTGCACTGGTTTTCTCAATTCCTCACTAAATTACAATTAATTGGTTATTTGTTAGAGAAGCTAAAATTTAGAAACGTATGCATCCTCAATGTTTTCTTGTGATTTAAAAAAAATAAATGTAAACAAGCTTAACTGTGTCCCAATTTTAAGAAACAGCAAATACTAACAGATCACAAGAAACAAGTTTGAAAGGAATAGATTCCAAGAATGCTAAGTCCAAATATATTTCATATTTTATGATTGCTAGTTGCCAAAATGTGCAATAATACTACATAAAAAATGTTTCATTAAATACATTACATGTTCTCTCTAGACCACATGAATTCACATACCCTTATATTAAATTAGGGTTTTTTTAATACTCCATTATTAAGTTTTATGCCAAATTTCCATCAGCACTGTGACACATGTACATTCCTATATATAATTTCCTCAAATCCTGAAAAGAAATTGATTTGATGCTTTTAAAGTGATGGACGTGGAACCACATTTTAAATAAAGGTGTAAATGTTAGTAACCCATTACTGTGATGTATTTTTCTCAATTTACTATGATCATCTTTAAAGAAGAGGAATTATTGAAGAGTTTTCTTTTATTTTTGACGACAAGAAGTCATATAGGGGGAAGGCACTTTGTGCCATATGGTCTGCGCCTTTAGCAAATACTGCATTTTAATTAGATCATTTGCACTTAGAGACAACAAGCACAAAGATACAGTAAATATTACCTGCATATTTTTCTTTGACAGATTCATCCATAGACCAAAAGCAGTGATCATAAGCAAACACCTGTAGGAAAATAACCAGGAGGATACTTTATAAAAACTGTTGCCAAATCAAACGCTTTATCCATATTTTGACAGAACTGTTTTATGCTGGCACATCGCGTTGCTCAGGGTCATTCTGAACACAACACATTTCCACAGAATTACTTCTTTTTTTATTAATTTGAAGCCTAAACAAACACCACACCTTCTTGTATGCAAGTCTATTCTTTGCTTTTATTTGCTCCTTGTTCTTCTTCAACTGTGTGAATCCTATTCCATGCTCTCCAAATGTTCTCCATGTGGCACCTGAGTAGATGTCAAGGAGCTCTGCTCATCTTCCTTTACACCTATCTCTGTAATTAATTTCGCACAAGACTTTTATTTTGCAAACTGACAGATGTCCCTTAGCTCCTTCAACCTACCATCTCCTCATGACTGCATAAATTAAAAACATGCCTTAGGCAAGGAACCTGTTTATCTACAGGAGGAGTATGTGTGTATATATAAACAGAAGCGGTCAGCATCAAAGTGTAATACATGTAAAAAAAGATATAGAGCAAATGAGTTTTATCTTAAGAAGAGTAGCATTATAATATTTTATAAACAGAAAAGTTGCAATTCTGTGGTAAATCTATTTAAAGGTCCACAGATACCTTTCATCATGAAAAGCTGACCTAATCAGAGCATATTTTGGGACAAATGGTTGCAAAAAATACTCATCTCTGTGTATTTGTGAGAAAAAAAAAAATCACGGCAATATCTGACCTACATTCACATGGGCAAATTTTGTAAAATACAGGAAAAGGGAAGTGTAATGTGTTGCTCTTTGTTTCTTTCTCTTCCGAGCTTAAGGAGGGCTGCTCTTTCCCCTTGCATGTTCTGCATTGCTATGTAGCTGAAGTTTGCATCATTTCAGATCACACTGGCAGGGCAAGCTCACCATGCCTTTCATATCCACGTTCTGCACCCTTGTGCCACTATTCCTGAAAATTTCTTTTTATTTGTTAACTCATTTTCATGCTTCATTTTAGTAAAACAGCAGCAAAGCAAATCTTCCTCAAGTACTTGAAATAAGTAGAAAAATTATGCAAGAGTTGAAAATCTGTATTACTGATATATCCAAATACTATGTACATTTATGAAAATTATAGAGTACAATCCTTGAAATTTAATCAACTTATCTTCAAAAATACATTTTCGACATGCGACATTAATGTCCCAACATCAAGAGATGAAAGTGGTTATTTTACATCCTCTCATTGTCTATCTAAAATTCAGGGGGTTTGGTTATCTGAATTTATTATACAATTAAACATATGATTATAACATTCCACACCTTTAGAGCACTTAATGAAACAATACTGGTTCATTAAGTGCTCGCCAATAAAGCTTAATCTTGATATGCTAGGAACGAGATATCTGTGTACCAAATACAGAGTCACTGGTCCGTAACCCACAACAACGAAAGGAGTTTGCTTTAACACAAATACCAGAAAATGCTTTGAAAAGCCCACAAATAACAAGTAGTCTTCCATTCACAGGCTGTAATGCTGAGTATGTATGTTCTCATTTGTTCCTGTGACTCATGTTTTGGCACAGGCTGTACAGTGCTCTTCTGCAGCAAGGAGATGCTTTGAGTTTCTTACTCAACAGCTGATCAGCTACAGAGCTGTTTTTTTGAAATCCTTTTAATATCTGCATAAGCCAAGATTGGTTAAGCAATATGACAATTTTTCACACACTGATTTAACATGCAATAAAAACTCTTACCTTTGGTTGCGTCCTAGTGTCCCCCAAATCATCAGGAGCAGAAAAGATGTGGTATAGGGTTGAGGTAAGAAAAAGACAGACAAAAGAAAAACACAGACTGTTAGTTGCCTTTATTTTAGCTTAATTATCATTAATACTTCAGCACGGGAACATTATTTAAAAAGTTCATTTCTCTCCTCAGGTCTTCCCTTACTTACAGATCCCAAGTGATTCTTTTAATCAATGTTTATATCTTTTCAGGAGTGAGATTTGAGATGCTGCTCTGAATAAGTCGACTTTTAACTCAAAGCCACTGATTTTCCTCATGCTGCCACCATCTCTTCCTCTTTCTCTCCCAGGAGTTTGTTTTTTTTTTTTTTTTCCCTTGTGACATCTTTCTCTCTAATTTTGTGGGTATCATTGTTTCCTAAAAATAAAGTACCCAAGCAGTATAAAAATTTCCAAAACCACTTGAACAAGAACTTCAGGAAAGTTATTCAACTTGCCCAACTCTGTTCTCTCACTGTTGCTGGGATAGTAGAGCAAATATTTGGTTCCCTAAAAGAATGAGCAGAGAACTGCAATTCTTTTAATCTGTTATGTGCACAATTTAAAAGTTTGTGGGAGGGCTTTCTTTGTTGTTTTATAAAAAAAAAGCAAACAAAACACCAAACCAAACAAACCACAAGTAAAACAAATTACTGGAGTAGTCTCCAAAATAACTGCACTGCATCGGTCATTGCCCAGACAGCTGGTTACAGTCTTCTCACATACTGAAGTCTAGAGAAATACAGCAAACATACAGCAACAAAGAACCAATATTCTCCTCGTTCTGGACCTTCCAAATGAGTTTAAGAAGCTCTTGACATCAGTAACAAGTAAAGTCTTGTGACAAGCATCACTGATTTCTTTTGAACAGAGCAAGAGGAAGACATGGGAGCCATATAAGATTACTCTCAGAGTCTTTGCTTTGCTGCTCATATGGGTTGAGAAGCAAGTTTAAAAATAGTAATTTCTCAGCACTGTCTCTCAAAAATAATTATTTATTAAGCAAGTCCATCACCTTTTTTTACTGAGGCTTGGATCTAAATAGGCATATTGGTTTGACATAACAGGAACAGGAATGACTCGCTAAGCAGGATGATTGTTAGCTATGTTGCAGGGTCAGTCAAGTCAGCAGCAACATGACCACTTTTCCCCCGTCACTTGGCTAAGTTTGAATAAAAGCTCTCCCTAGGCCCTTAGCAGTACGCTTGGTGCAGACTCTCGACTGTCGCTCCTGGGTAGGTTGTAGAGATAAAGACATATTGATGGAATCTCCTTCACCAAGGTTTTGATACAGACAGGGGAAATAACAGAATTACTCTGGATTACTCAGAGACACACAAGAACATTTTCTGGGCTCTCAAATGCTAGTGAAGCATTTTGCTGAAGGACTTCACTGGAAACTGGGGCTTTTAGGGGCGCTTCTGCCTATTCCTGTTCCTACAGGAAGATTATTCTCACTGTAAAACAAAGAAAACAGCAAGCCTGGATTCTGAGATTGAGTTTAGTATTCAGAGATGTGACATGCTCTTAATTTAGCATGCACTTATGCTCCTAGTCCTCAGACCAGTTCAAAGGCAGGATTTACATTGTGACAATGCACTTGATCTTTCTGGGCCTCAATACAGAATATATTATTATTTGGGTTAAAGCAGCAATAAGGATATAATCTCAGAAGTCCTGTCACATATACAATTTTAAGAGGATGGATTATGCTAGGCTATGTAAATCATCAAGCTTAGTTGCGTCTAAAGGTCTTAAGTATCTAATTTTCAAAAGAGTTGCACAAACACACAAAACCCTGTCTTGCAGCCTCAATCAAATATGGACAAATGCAAGTCCTACCTACATCTAAGAGACCCAGTATACAGTATTTAGGACACAGCACAATTATCTAGAGCTATGGCTTATTCTCTGTATTTTGGACCAAGAAGAGACTAAACAAGTGTTTCCCTAAGGAAAGCATTAAGGGTGCACACTGTATCATGCAGCATTGTGCTGCGCACACACAAACCCATCACTGCAGCAGCTGTGTGCTGCAAGAACTGGGACCATACACCCACAAAAAGATCTTCAGTCTGATTCAAAATCCCATGGGTTAGGGATGCAGCATCCACAGCAGCCTGCATAGTTACAAGCACTCACTGGAAGCAGTGGCTGTTTATAGAAAGCTCCATGCCCAAGTATGGTGCATTGCTACAGAGGTGATGCAAAGGTAAATACCAAGCAACTGCATCATCTATAGAACAAGGGAGTATCTCCTACAACAAATCTGGGACATAGAACACATTTAAATTTTTCCTATGCTTAAGGCTGGCATTAGCAAGAAAACACCAGAGTATCCTAATATCAACTTGTAATGGTAATGAATAGTAAAGAAACTAGTTGTAGAGTAGTTCTAAAGCAGAAAAGATCATGTACAGTTGTGTCATTTGAAAACTGCTCACATGGAAACCCATCTCCAAACCAGCATCTGCAAGGCAGAGTGAAAAGTAGCACACAGTGAAGTGATCATTGCAGGACTCTCAAAGAATCCTTCCAGCGGCTATCCAGCAGCTTCCCCCAAAGATGCTGCCATTTCAGAGGTGTGGGCAGGACTTGTTACTGTAACTTGGCCGACAGTCAATAATTCACATCTGTCTCAAATGTACTAGAAATTTCCAAGGCAGGAAGGGAAAACTTATCTTTAGCTACTGAAGGATGTCACTAAGATGTTTTCAGTTACATATTTTCCCCAGAATCCAGACTGACAGGATTTTCCTTTACCAACTCTTTCTTTTTTCAACTCAATGTCAAACAGAAGCAAAGAGAATTTATGTATTTAGGGTTTCTACAATTAAAGAAGGATAAAAAGAATACTCCAAAACAACTACCTACGTTTGTTATGATTTTATTTGTTGCAGCCAAATACATATGTTGTTTTGAAAGTGAAAAAAGACATGCAGCCCTGAGTAACCATTTCCTTTTAAGCTTACTCTTACATGGTATAAGCTTCTTGACCAGGACACATTTGCTTTCCTCTAAAAACGCTAGTGGTTTCACAGACCTTAGGCGTAATTTAAACATCAGATAAAACCTGAGCAGTTCCCAGCTGAGATCATCAGTATATGTCCAATATTGCTACTGCTTATGTTTTTTTTTTTTTTAAGTAGAATAATATATATAAATAAATTATATATTCAAGCACAATAAACTGCTCTGTCCAGCAACAGTCATCAGCGCTGTTTTCATAACATCTCAGATCAGTTTTTACTCTGGCTTTCCATGTTCAAAAGCAGAGGGAAGGTACAGTGACCTTAAGTATATCTGAGATTCTGTAAATCTTGTGAAGAAAACACCACAGCAAACAAGTAGAGGTGAAACATCACTGGGAAGAAGCAAGGATAGCTCAGACCTTATCTATTCTGTTTGGCTGACCCAACAGCTCTGAGATAGCAGCCAGCTGGCAAGTCAGCACATGTTCTAAATTAGTCACAGCACATCCTGCTTCTTGCCTAAATCAGAAACGGGCTAATGGGGCAAATGGAAGGACTAAATGGGAGGCAGCAAGTCAGAGAGCAGGAAAAAGAGGTACAGAGGCTGTAGGACATGATCTGATAATCGAGGCTTTTTTTTTTTGAGAAGGGTTGGTTTGGAGTTTTTTTCCTGTTGGTTTGTTTTGGGATTTCTTGGAAAAAGAACATTTCCTATGCCAACAGTAACCACAATACCATCCAAACCATAAACTTGGTTGATACTGCTCTGTGGTGCAAGGCTGCGTCAGATTTGGAAAACAGAAACATAACATTTTACCATTTTCAGAGGCTTCTAAAAAAGTAAAATTTAATAAGAATTTGGAGGTTAAAAAAGGGCAGAGGGAACAATTATAATAGTAACTATGAATTGGGGAAGTCTCCGCAAATCCCCAGAAAATTCTTATTGCTTTCCACTTTCAATCTTCGACAACCACTGCTAAAACAAGCATATCAAATTCCAATGTAGTTAGTGTTATTTTATGCCCTTCAGCAGAAATTGTTCAGCACAAACCCTCAGAAGTAGCTAAAAATGCAACTAGAAAAGCATACCAATGGTGAAAAATTACTTGGGGCTTAACAGCAGAAAGGTGCCAGTCTCCCAATGACCACTCTGTAAGACCATATCTTTATGCTGCTGGCTGAGTTAGTTGTGAGTACAAATCATTTTGTATTCACACACATTTTATTAAAAGCAAAGTTGGCATTGCCTGTCACAATCATTTACCCTTCAGATGTAGAAACAACTCCACTTTGTAACAAGTTTATTCTTTTTCAAGTTTGTACAGACACAGTCCAAACCACTATGTTTCTGATGCTTCTTAAATCTATTATCAAGTAAACTGGTCTTATCTCACATTCACAGAGTTTGTTAAACCTGGAAAAGAAATGCTGAGTTGGAACTATGCCTTCACTCTTGCTCAGCACAGTTGGGAACATCAACACAACAGGACAAGCAGCCCCAAACCTGGTTTCAGCATTGAGTCAAACGAAAGAAAGTCCAGCGTAGCACTAAAAGGACAAATGGTAAATGATCTGCCAAGGTCCCTTCCAACCTCGGCCATGCTGTGATTCTGTGATTTTATTAATAAATTGTTGCAAATAAAAGCAGTACCAAAACTATGCTGGGTTCTGACCCACACGCACAGCTGCATCATACATCAGCTATTCCCAGGAACCAAATAACTAACAGGCAGAATGAATTGTTGCCACAGATCTTTCTCTCCTTCCTTCCTTTCCATGGTTAAGTAGGGCTCGGTAGGGTACCTGTATGTACCTTCAACTATATTGCTCACTTTCTTTTGTGGCTTCTGTACAGTGTTTTCCCTCACTCCTCCTCACGCACCCACCTGCCCTGAACTTCCCCACTCAAACATAGCAGGGTAAGGATGCTTGGGAACACCTCAGAAAAACCAAATATCACAATCACAGAGCTTTACTAAGCAAATGTAGGCTCTGTTTGAAGAGTGATGGGTTAAAGGTAATGGCTTGCATGAACTGAAGGGTTTTTCAAGGAAACTCATCCTTTAAGACGGAGGAGTCTGACCTCAGTCTGTGTATCAGAGGGTAAATACTGGGTGTAAATGGAGCAGCATACCAAAAGGATCTGCAGTAGCTCACGCTGTCTGCATTAGTTACCTGCCTGTAACAGGAGGTAAAATTTAACAAATCACTACTTCATAGTCTTTTATTTTGGAATAACAGAACTTAAGATTTGCAAGTTTACCTTCCACCATGAAGAAGAAAAAAACATCCTCCACTGTATTACTGGAGCTTGCTAGTGCAGAGATGCTGATAAGTGGTGTAGGAATTACTGAAGAACTCTAGCACCAGTATGTCTCAAGGCAGACAACTTCAGGCACATCAGATAAGGACGTAGGCAGAAAAATGTATCAGGAAGATCTTGCATTTGTTTGAAGTTTGGGAGCTTAGCTATCTTTCTGACGCAGATCCTTTGATTGGTAGGGGTTTTTTGTGTGTGTTTTTTTTTAATATGAATAAAGGACTCAGAATAAGGTCTTTTGAAGAGATAGAAGTTAGTTAAAAAAGATACTACAATGTTTAGAGTTTTACTCTTTAAATTTCAGTTGCAGAGTGTCTTTCCTGGCATAAAAGAAATCCAGTCAATAGTGAAATAAATTTTAGATACTTAATTTTTTTTACTAGCATAGACATAATTGAAAAAGAGAGCAGCATGACAACCAGTAAGAAATAGAACTGAAAAGCTGTTTCCTTTCTTTCCACATATCAACCGAATACAACTTGTGTCTCATTTTTTGCTGCTAAGTACACAATGAGAGGAAATGTCAACTAAATCAAGTTTGATCACTGCAGGCCTTTTTATCCTATGATACTTTGAAATCCTTTTTATCAGAATATTTTAGAAGGTGAAGTGCTTAAGGTTGCTGAGTTTAACAGTTTATAAATATTCTTTCTCCATAGCAGTATTAAAATGCTGAGTCCTACTAGACTCTAATTTCTGGATTACATCCTCCAATTAATACTAATCTTACAGAGTCTCAATTTTACCTCCATAGCAATATTGAGCTCTGAGATAAAACCACATTGCCCTATTTGAGCAGAAGATTTTTTGTGAGCCCAGTCTCTATAAAACAAAAGACCCTAAATGCATAAAAAAGTGAAAGAGCATACACAGTTCAAGTCCTAAACTTGTATAGATAAAAGGAACAAAAGTGATCACTGTTACTTGGAAAATTCCTTCAGTGCTCCAAGGCATTCCAGGCATAGTTGGCAGATACTTAGTTTCTACTGACAAAACTCATTTTTGCCAGCTCACTCAAAAAAAAAAAAACCAAAAAAACCAACCACCACAAACTCAAACAAACAAACAAAAAAAACCCAACAAAACCAAGCCTCAAAAATGGGATGTCAGGTTGAACAGCAGCTTTGTCAGTTTGAGGTGTTTTCTTCTTGGAGTTAAATATTCTGTATTGTTAGTACAATAATCTGCTTAATCCTGACCACATTCAAGTGGTGCATGAATCCCACAAAGCTTGTGTTATGACAAGGGATTACAACTTTATCCTTTTGTTTGTAAACACGTAGATGTCAGGACACTATTGTGCTCTGGAGAATGTCTGGTGAACAGCCAGTACCCAAACTTTCAATTACTACTGTGAATTCCAAGATTTTTTAATAAAGCCTGGTGAAGCTACCATTTTATTACCATGGGAGAGAGGATAAAAAACCCCACTCTTATGATTTGGCAACCTATTAATTCCACTGATAGATCTCCAGATGGAAACATCATGGTCCTAGCCCTGAGATTTTGCAGAAAATCTTTTCTGCTTCTCAGACAACTGCAAAACTTGCCTTAGTCAAACATGATCTTCAGTCAGCCCAGGAGCTGTGGGCTCCTGATGCAGAATACAGTATGTGTGTCCATATATGCACATAGGTGTACAAAAACATGTATGAATCCCACAGTCTCAGAATGGTGAGGATTGGAAGAAACCTCTAGAGCTCATCCAGCCCAACCACCTGCTAAAGCAGGTTCCTCTCACTCAGGAGGCACAGGAACTCACCCAGGCAGCTTTGGAAACCTCCTGAGAAGGAGATTCCACAAGGACAAGTGCAGAGTCCTGCACTGGGAGAGGAACAAACCCCATAACCAGGACAGGCTGGAGGAGAGGGACCTGGGAGTTCTGGTGGGCAGGAAATATGAGCCAGCAATGTGCCCTTGGGGGCAAGAGGCCAATGACATCCCAAAAGCATCAGGAAGAGTGTGAGCACAGGAGGTTGAGGGAGGTTCTCATTCCCCTCTGCTCTGCCCTGGTGAGGCCTCATCTGGAGTCCTGTGTCCAGTCCTGAGCTCCTGGACAGAGAACTGCTGGAGAGAGGCCAGTGCAGGGCTACCAAGATGCTGAGGAGATTGGAACATCTTTGTGAGGAGGAAAGGATGTAGGACCTAGGGTTGTTCAGTCTGGAGAACAAAAGGCTGAGAGAAGCCCTTACAAATGCTGAGAAATCCTTAAAGGTTGGGTGGCAAGTGGATGGAGCATCTTTGTTCTGTAGGGGCCAGTGACAAGGCAAGGGATAACAGATACAATGTGGTGAACAGAAACTAACGTAGGGATCTATAAATACAGCATTCTCAACCAAGACAACTGTTATCTTCATAGAATCACAGAAGTGTTTGGGTTGGAAGGGACCTTAAAGACCTCATTCTAACCCCTTGTCATGTGCAAGAACATATTCCACCAGACCATGCTGCTCCAAGGCCCATCTAACCTGTCCTTGAACACTGACAGGGTTGGGGCAGCCACAGCCCCATTGGGCAACCTGTACTAGGGCCCCACCACCCTCACAGGGAAGAACTTCTTCCTAATGTCTAATCCGTGTCTCCCTTCTTTCCATTTGAAGCCATCACACTGTGTCCTATCATTATAGGCCCTTGTAAAAAGTCCAGCCTGGAGAAGAGAAGGCTCTCACGAGGAACACCCCCAACTCTCTCAGTCTACCTCTACAGCAGATGTGCCCCAGCTCTTGCATCATCTTTATGGCCTTCTCTGCACTCACTCTAATAGCTCCATGTCCTTCTGATGTTGGAATCAGATCTGGAGGCAGCATTGAAGGGGGGGTCTCACCAGAGCGGAGCAGAGTGGCAGAATCCTCTTCTTTGACCTCCTGGCCACACTGCTTGGATGCAGCCCAGGATATGGTAGTCTTTCTGGGCTGCAAACACATGTTGCTCCGTCGTGTTGAGCTGCTCTTCAACCAACACCCCCAAGACTTTCTCCTTAAGGCTGCTCTCACTCTGTACTCAGCCCATTCTATGTTTGTGCTTGGGATTGCCTCAACCCATCAGCAGGACCTTGCCCTTGAACTTCATGTGGTTCACACAGGCTCCAGTCTGTCCCTCTGGGTGCCATCTCTTCCCTTCAGTGAGTCAACCACACCACTCAGCTTGGTGTTGTCAGCAAACATGCTGAGGGTGCACTCCATCCCACTGTCCATGTCACTGATAAAGATGTTAAATAGCTTTAGGTGAGGAGCTAAAAAGCCAAGTCACCATTAAACAGGATTAATCCTAGAGTCATCTACTGCACACTATGGAAAGCAAGCCACAGGCTTTCAGGATAAATATAGAGAAGGTGAAAAGGAGAGGCATATTGCAGTCTACCAATCACTGGAAAACACTTTGGAGGAAATTATCTACACCTGGTAGAATAAGCTAGTGGGATAACTGTATAGAAAAGCCTTCCTGATGTGGACATAGTCATGTGTTGTAAAGATACTTTCAGTAACAGTGTTTTACAGAAAGGAGAAAACAAGTTTGTTTTTCCAGTGGCACAACAGAGCATACAAACAGCAGCTGTATGGGAATAGCTGCCATTAGAGTTACTTCATCATACTTATAATCAGATTAAAAAACCCAACCCAAACCCTAAAGAATATGATTGGATGAAGAGTGAAACAAGCTCAACAGATCAGTCTGACCTCTTACTTGGAATTCTGAAGGATGATCATCAGAGCTACCCATTGATGCTGTAGTTTCCTTCACCCACAAAATCAAAAGTCAGGAAACCCTTTTGACTCTGATATTAGAATCACATAGTTAATTTTTTGCTCTTACTAAACTACTACCAAAAACATACAAATGCAAAACTCTTCTCTCAGAACCAAGGGTTGGGTTTTTGGAGTTTTTTTGTTTTAAAAACCATTTTACTATCCCATTAGATGAGTTTCAGCCCATCCACTTCACTTTCCCCAGGTCACATGCTTCTTATTTTATAGAATCATAGAAATATTTTGGTTGGAAAAGACCTTAAAGATCATCAAATCCAACCCCTCCCCTCACAGTGCCAATCCCACCACTAACCCATGTCCCTCAGCACCTCAGCTACACGGCTTTGCAATAGCTCCAGGGATGGGGACTCCACTACCCCCCTGGACAGCCTGGGACAGGGGCTGACAACCCTCTCAAGGAAAATGTTCTTCCTCATCTCCAATCCAAACTTCCATGGTGAAACTTGAGGCCACACTAGGCCATATCCCCATGGCACAATGCCAACCCCCAGCCTCATCAGCCCCTAACCTCATTTCTGTATGTGCATTTGCACATTTATGGCAGAGCTACCTGAGTAGAACCTGTCACTAGATCTCCAGGGGAGGGGAATCTTTCAAAAAATCTTTTTCTGTGTTTGTTTTTAGTTAACTAGAGCAGTATTTTTGAAAGATTTGTCTCACTTCAAATTGAACTCAAGGCTTACTGCAATTCCTTGTTGCAAGACGTTTTTTCTTGCAGTTCAGGTAAAAGGTAAAAGCTGGGAACAAGCCAAACTGATGCCAGTACCTCCTCCTCTAACAGACACTGTACCAGACAACCTTCCCTGGCCCTCTCCCTGCTCACTCCCCTTGTTCAGGATTTGAGAACTGTCAACACTCACTCACTTCAGAAAGAAAAATGTGCTGACAACCACAGAAATCTCTAGCTGCCAGTAGATTCCCCTTAGAAGTAGAAAATAAAGGTAGGAAAAGGGAGGGTGAGGAGAAGTCCTTTAGAATCACCTAGGAATGAGAACACTTTTTTTTAAAAAACCCATGACAGGGTATTTTAAGAACTCTTTCCCTTCCACCATGCTTGGTATTTCCTCCTTTTGTAGATCAGCCAGCTGTATCATCTAATTAATAAACTAATTACAGCCTCAACCTTAAACCACCTTGAGTTTGTCTGTCTTCCTTGAAAGCACAAATACATCATCCAGAACCATTTTGGAAGAAAGTTCTTTTTTTCCCCCATCACAGACTCAGTTATATTTACAATCCCCCACTATACACAGATGTGTGTATCCAATATCCTTTGACAAAAACAGATTCTATCAGCACCTGTCTGCTTCAAACATGGAAGCAAAAGAATGGCACGTGATAAAGAGTAAAAGTCATTTGCAGGAGTATGAAAGGGTCTGGAGACATGGAGGCTTCAAAACTCCAGAAAAGTCCAGAAGCTCTTCACCCTCATATAAAGCAGGCAAATTGCAAATTACAGAAATTGCTATAAGGACTCTTCAACCCAGGGAAACAAATGATTCATCGAGACAGCTAAGAAAATGTTGGCAATGTTTCCTACTTCTTTTAAATGTGCATTAACTCCCTCTAAACACAATGTGTAGAAGAGGTGTCTCTCCTCTGCTTAAGTGTCTCTGAGTACTTGCTAATTCCCTATCTCCTTAGAACATTGCTTTGGCCACAGTTTGCAACGAAATCAATCTTAATGGTGTGTTTTGTATTTGTACAGTGTATTTAAAAGGTTACTTTCTGAGTCTTGGTGTAATTTTGGCATCTCTGGGTGTTCAGCTGTTAAGGAGAGCAGTTCTTGGCACATGCATAGTGCAAAACTTTATACCTTAGCATCATTTTTCGTGCCTCTAGAACTGGTGAGCTGCTAAGCAAACCGTTATTTTCATGTTGTAAATCTATTCATTGGATCCAAACTAGGGACTCAGGCAGTACACACTGGAAACCACAAATGATGTTGACCTAATTGTGTAGGTGAAGAGGGAGAAAATAAGAGCTGTAGGCAAAGAAGGGTTAGTCATAAGCATTAAAGTTATTTGCCTTGCCTTCATCTTTCAGTAACCATTTGAATTTCCCTACTTCAGCATGTCCAGTTTCCATGAACTCAGTGATAAGGCAGAGGTGGTTGCACAATATCTGTGTACTCTCAACTCAAACCTCCCTTCAATGTCCAAGGAGCCTGGGAGGTGAAAGAACAGCACAATGGATCTGAACCACTCTAGTAAAAAAGGAATCTGAGAATGGCAGCTTGTCAAGACACTGGCATCTCAAAAAGAGCACTTAAAAATAATCTTGACAAAAACCAATAAAATCTCAGAAGCCTCAAACATTCAGCTACAGTAAAATTAGTGTTTGATATCTCTCAAAAACCCAAATATGTGTCATACTGTCTTTCACTCTTCCCAAGAGCACAAACTGCATACCTTCCCTCACCCAGTCAAGCTCTTCCAATACTGTCTTATATTCCTCCAAGCCATTTTAGCAAACTCATATATTGTGAAGATATGAAAGCAGGCAACGATATCCCTGTCACCATTTCCGGAGGTCTTTAAAAGCCATGTAGCTGTGGGGCTGAGGGACATGGTTTAGTGGTGGCTTTTGCAGTGCTGGTGGAATGATTGGACTTGAGAAGCTTAAAGGTCTTCTCCAACCTAAAGAATTCTATGATGCTAATATCCACTTTTAGGTGGATGCTGCATGTCAACAGAAATTTGAAGTGTTTTGGCATACTCTGATATATTACTTTTTCTTCACAAAGATTTCAAGCCTTTTTACCAGCACACAAACAGTTTAGCAGCTGCAAGACTACAGTTCCGCCAGTAATGACGTTAAGGGATTGCTTTCCTCACCTCTATCCCCACTACAGAAAGCAGGAGTTTCTGTTGGCATTTTTCCAAACACCAATGAGCATTCAAGGAGTGAAATCTTACAACTAAAATACCCTGCATGAGGAAACACATAAAAATCTTTGTCCCAGATGATTAAGACTAGAAAGAATCATTAAGACAAACAGCCTAGATCCCTTCATAGCTCCTCTGACTATTGCTTTTCAGGGTAGTGTTTTTGCACCAAGCTGCTCTTCTGCTTGACCTAGAAAACAAATCTGTAGCCTCAGTGTACCATTCAAATCAGCTGTTCTTTTCCCAGCACGAGGACGGGAAAATAAGCTATATTTGACCTGTTTGCTGAGATGCAATGGGAAAATACAGCATATTATGAAAATTACAGGCAAGCCTTCACAGTGACAGCTCAGCTCCTATGTCCTGTATGTACCCTACTAATGGCTCGGGACTGCTGAAAAAAAAAAGTCATAGTGCTCTAGGCTTGTGGGCACACAATGCGCACAGTAAGCCAAGGTGCAGCTGAATGTAGAGCCAGAAGGTACAAGCCTGAAGGTGCAGTAGCCCTTAGCTACAGGACTAAAGACTGCTTGTGTAATCAGCATTTCCATTTCTTTCTCTGCAAAATATCAAATTCTTCCGTATTTGGGCGTAAAAGCCCAACAATTTCTTCCTAAATAAGTGCTACTAATTCACTGTAGCATTCATCTGTGTCCTTAAATTTCCTAAATTCATCTTTTGTCCATACGATGAACTTACACATCTGCTTTGTCTATTCTTCTCCCTCCCACCTCAGCAAATCACTGTGGTCATTTTTAAATGGAGGAAATATTTTGTGAACCATTCTTGAGTCAAAATGCCACATAACTATTTCAAAGCGCTGCAGTTCCTCCATGCCCATTGTGTTCCAGCTCAAAGCTTTCATTTGGGGAATCAGATAATCCTAAAGTAATTAATGGGGAAGGTTATTTTCAATAAGCTTTTATTCTCTACCTCTTGTTCCAATGATCTTTATTCTTGTGTACAGAAAATTCTTTCACTAAACACTTGTAGTAACACCCATCACCTCCAAAACCAAATCTGGCAGTTGCTTAAGGGCTTGTACATTACTGTTGGTAATTTATTCATGTTAGGGGAAAAAAAAGTCATCAGTAACAGGCATTAGCAGACAAGTTTGACTAGTGGTACCAACTATAGAAGCTACAATGTAGATAGTGAAAAGCATCTGGCCACAAATTATTCAAAAGTTAGCTAGCTGGAATAGGCATTGTAATTGGGGTTGGTAAAACTATACATAATTCCTGACTGACAAAGCATTCTTCCAGAGATTATGGCCTGCAGCGCTGCGAGAAGCAATCAAGGATTAAGTTATCATTTCACAGCTCTGGCAAGAGAATTCAGATATTTAGCAAGGTGAAACATGCACCATGCACCATCAGTTCTCCCTTTTATCCAAATAAATCGTGTCAGACTAAATCCTGCCATGTACTTTTCCTGCCAACCAATCTCCTGCGCTCTGGAATCTGGCCAATGACTCCTTCACTCTTGCCAACTCTCATGTTGTCCCACGGCAGGGCAAAGAAGTGTTTTCAAGGAGGATATAATTCCCATCCTACGGCAGACTGACGGGAGACTGTTCCTAGTACTCTTATCAGGCATCTAAAATGTGCAAACATGAGTCCTCCGATCTATCACCAACTTAAAACCTTATTCAGGCATTGCTTAATATATACGGTATAAGACACATGAATGGCTTTCAGATACATGAGAAGTTACACCCTGCAGGTTTTCAGCAGATTTCACTAAGTCTTTCAGAGGGAATTCAAATAGCAGCAAATCTTTCCCCAGCAGCTTTGAAACACCTACAGGCCAAGGTCAGAGGCACTGCTGAATGCACAGCAGCTGCCAACCAGATTTCCTCCTTCCTCATTCTTATCACTAATTACTTCTAAGAGCTTCCCACAAGCAACAGCCATCTCTTTACTTCCTGCACTCCTCTTAAACAGCTCTGTGTTTATCTCCTCAGCATGCCTTTTCTTTTGAAATCCCTTTCAACACCTTGGTGTCCCAAAAAAAACCCACCAAAAGGCAACCTCAAATAGAGCCTTAAACCCTTTCACAAGATTGTTTCTGGAGTAAACCTGTTTATGATTGTAGATATTAAAAAAAGTCATTTTCATGACGTGTATGCTGTATTACATGTAGTTGAGGCCAATTGAAAATTCATTGTACATTTAAGTGTTCTGTGCTGCAAGAAGGCAGCTATCTAGCTATTTAAATACTTACCCCCTCACTTTTACAATATAAACAACCTCAGAAGACAAAAAATAGCACATGGAACAGGGAACCACAGAGCTAGCTAACAAGAAATACTATGTATGAATAAGTCTTCAGGTAACCACCTTGAATTAACTGTATAACAACTGCATTACAGATCCTGTGTTACTTGTGAATTCAAAGCTCTGAACCTTTTTCTGGACTAAAGCATCTACAATGCCCACCCTGGATGACAACAATCCTTGTTTGGCTTTTATGTGAACTTAGCCTTAATTAACTGGGTTTTTAGAAAGTTCTAGTGAACAGAGTGATCAAACACCCAGAAACTGAGACCTGTGCAATATGTATTTCTACATATTGCAGAATATGTAGAAATAGCCCCATTCTCATCACTGACTCTGTGATGCAGCTCTGTAAAATATTAATTTGTTAAAGCTGTGCCAGTGCTCTGCAAGAATTTGCCCTCAGAAAAGCTTGTGGCCTGGTGGTACAGGGGTGACTTTTACCTTTATAAAACTTACAGGATTTCTGCAAAGCACCACTATTCAATTCAATTCTGCCATAAACCACTGTAATTAAAGATGTAAAATTCCCTAATAACCTATAAAAGCAATCACATTTCCTCGATGGAGTTTGATGAAACTTCTTCCTCATACACCTAAATTCTTCACCTAAATATGCAACTTTTAAAAACAATGCTACCATCACTAAATGACCACACTTATAAGCGAACATTGTAATTTTTTTATGAAGTGAATGCATATGTAGCCTATGTACTCTGTGGGTTCTGTTACAATTTAGACACAACACTCTGCAAAAAGTTGAAACTCTGGAAGAATAAAAATCTAAAACAATATGAAGAAAAATGATAAATTTCAACCTAAAGTTTGAGCTAATGTTTACCTCCTTATGCTATCCTTTTGTTCCACAGTAGCCAACAGCACCAGATATTTGCTAGCAGCTGGCTTCACTTAAACTTCTCTCTTTCTTTTCCAAAGAGCTATTTGGGAGACTAAATGTGGTATGTGCCACATGGAAAAGTGTCTAATATCTTGTGGTTTCAGTGATTATTTCTGTGATGGTATGATATTGACATAAACAGTTAAGGAGCTGTTCATTTTCCTGAAAAAACACCCACATAAAGGTGACATCAAATAATCTTGCCAGCTCCTGATGCCAAGTTCACAATGCAAAGAAGCTATTTTAAGTCTGCAATTGTAGGCTATGCAGCTAGTTGCTGGTATTCATAAACAGTAAATGAGATGTAAGGCTTTCATGTGTACTGAAAGGAGACAAATAATGGACTCTGTTGAATTCTAACTTTGAACTTTGAGACTGCCTGCTGGTTGTCTCTTCTAACTGAAACATCTTGCTTTTAGATGCAACTGGTTGCCTGCTTGACTGTGATTCATATGGGACAGCATATGTAAAAGCACTTTATTTGGTACAATTCTCATGTAGCAATGTACATAACACTGCCCCTACAAAAAACAACAAACAGACATGTTTCTCCAAGGATCTTCTGAACACCTTTGAATTATTTTAAACATACACATCACCAAGAACAGTATCATTCTTGCTAATGCTAAACCAAATTTAGAGGTTAGAAACATGTTGAACAATATCTGCAGTTAGTCCTGGATTACAAAAAGCAGTAATGAATACCTATGTCGAGTAAGAGGAAGATATTGGAAATCTAACAGATGAACAAGACTGACTTAAACAGTTTGAAGCAACTACCCTCACAATCACCCAACCTTTATTTTTCTAAATCCAAACATCAGGCCATTTTTGAGAAGCTGAAATACTAAATTTTCCATCAGTTTAAGACTATTAATCTAATGCTTAACACACAACACTTCATCTAGGATAAGAAGACAAGAATCATTAAGCTAATCTAAAAAATGTCATTGCTGGATTTCCTAGTTACTGTATCGGCTACTCAAAGTCACAAACAGCTTTGCAGTCACACTGAAAAAACCCAATGATGCAATTGGGAACATAACATGGAATTTGAAAGTCAGCTGTTCTCCTTCCCATTTGTATCCTTAACATACAAAATGTTTTGTGATAAGAAATGTTCAGGTAGTAACCAAAAAGATTACTGCCTCTTTAGTGAAGCAGGGAGATGACATTTACTGTTATGTGTAGAGAAACTCAAGCAACAGTTGCAATTTTTTACCATTAGACCATGTATACCAGTTAAACAAAACTGTCTTCATTTCCATGTAGATACTTTCCTGGTTCTAAGTCCCCCAAATGTTGCAAATGTATCAACTCAATTGCCAGTTACTTCCTTACAAAACAAAAAATTTCCACATGCAGAAGTTGCTTAACAAAATGCTATCAATAATGTCTTGCCTCTGCCTTACTAGGGGTTAGGAGTGGGAACAGGAAGGTGTGCTCTCTATTTGAAGGGAAAAAAAACCCTCATTGCATTAAAATGTCCTAGTAGTCCAGTTAAAAATAAACTACAGTGCATTTGCAGCTTAGCTGTTCCACAGAGCTCACCACTATAAGCCATCACCTATCCATAAAAGCAGTAACCAAGGAAGAAATAAATAAATTCCCAAACCCGTGAGTTTAGAAAGAGGTTTGCTATACACCACTGGCCAGCGTATATTTAAAGTAATATATGCAGCACAAGGAAAAAGACAGGCATGTAGCTAACATCTCCTAACTGAATGGGGCAGTGGTAGTAAGAATCAACAGCCAAAATTATCTCTGAGAGCTACCACATGGTCTACTTCATCTAGAGCACAAGGCTGAGATTAGGGAGACATAAACACCATGGTAAAAATCACTTTGAAAAGTCCTGCATACACTTTCCTTTTTTTTGGATTTCCCACTTTTGCTGGCCATAGTTTTCACGTAAGCTGTCGTGGCCATGGTTGGAGTCACAGTGGCAAAAAAATTTATTTAGCTGTTATACAATCTACAAACGCTTTCCAAACTTTCTCCCCCTCACTTAATAAAACTATAATGACTTTCTGTAGGACCTGTGAGCCCTAAAGAATCAAATTTATATTTACAGGCAATAAACTTTCTTCTGCAGACTCTTTAGTGACAGTGCATGATGCTCACGCCCACCTCCCAGTGTCACTCCTAAAAATCCAGGCTGAAGCCAACTCCTTTGGATATGCTAGGCTCTCCTCCTCTTCCTGGCAACAGGAAAGGAGAACGAAAAGGCCATCAGTTCACAGGCAGGTTGGGACATTACCCAAGGTCAGCTGCTCTAGGATGAAGCCTGTATTGCAAAAGAAATAATTTGTTATCACAGCCCTGTGGTAGGTAAAAGAAGTCTCTCCCCTCTGGCTTTTTTTTTTTTTTTTGCAAAGGGAAAAGA
Source organism: Colius striatus (assembly GCF_028858725.1). Classification (NCBI taxonomy): domain Eukaryota; kingdom Metazoa; phylum Chordata; class Aves; order Coliiformes; family Coliidae; genus Colius; species Colius striatus. The sequence continues at coordinate 45,414,992 of NC_084760.1, read as the reverse complement.
TCTAGTAGCTTACTTTGATGAAAACCACTTAATGCATGTGAAATTAATATCAGACTTTCAGATAAAAGCTTGTGGACATCATATGAACTAAATATAACAGTCACCACAGTACACAAGAGGAAACAGAAGTAAAAGGACATTCATGTAAGGCTCAGATCACATGCTCTAGCTGAGTTCCTCAAAAATCAGACTTCAGCAGACTGGTTGTTGTCCTGCTTTACAGAAAACTAGCTTATAACAGTTATGACCGCATTTAGCAAGGCACATACAAAAGACCACGGCATTAATAAGCAGCAATACCCTAAAACAGTTGCCTATTTCTCTACTGCTTTCATCTTTTTTGGTAACATTAGGTATATGTTTGTCATACTCAGTTGAACAGATGATGCATTTCTAGAGCCATTACGGGTGACCCAGCGTATAAAATGAACTTTATGGATTATCAAGTTATTTCACAGCATTTAAAAGATAAACTTGGAGAAATAATAAGCTCATATAGTTTCTGCACTGTTCTGCCTGCCTCTAAATGTCATGAATCTAAACATATGTAGAAAGAATATCCTAAAATCAAAGTATTCAAATACATACAGCAGAATTGTGACAGCTTTTAGCTAAGCCAATTTTTTACCTTCACCAACTTGACAGTATTCCTTTAACCTCATTACTGTCCTGCAGCCAGTATAACAAAATAGACAAGATGTCTAATTATCTTAATTTGGCCACTCTGGCTTATAAAATCCCTAAGTGCTCATTCATGCAGCTGATTAAATGAGTCTGTCCAAGCATAATCACAAACACAGAAAAGATGCTGGATATTCAATTTGGTGATTTGATGCTACAAAAACAGGACACGGTTATAAAATTCCTTTCCACAGGTATTGCAGCAACAGTTATAACCATGTTAAGATTGTCTGTGTTATTCACAGCTCTTGGAATATAGAATCCTTGATTTCCTAACTAGCTCTCATTAAAAACAAAGCCATACAGAAATGTACAGTGCTATTTTAAGCACGGGATGAAGAAAGGACATTTAAAGATGGAGTGTCACTGCTATGTCATCACACCAAATTTCTTCTGCTTAAGTAACAATCAATAGTAGCTTCTTACCATCCTTCAATGGAACAGTTGCTCGAAGTGGAGTTTGCTGTTCTAATATGCAGGATTTTCACTGCTGACCCAAGTTATTACTGTTAAAACATGTACTGAATGAGCATAGAGTATTTATCCTCATTAGCAACCTGTACTGGCTTCAGTTATTGTAGTGTTGGACTGAGGAGGAGACTGAAATGCACGGCTGCTATTGTGCTGGTTACAGTGACCAGGAAATCAGTCTCCTGTGAATAAAGCACTTTATATAAGTGGTACAACTATAAATTACAGGGGTGAAGGGCTGTACAGTTCTCTCCCTTCATCCCCAACATCCATAAATTAGCATTTATGCAAGAGTGGAATAGCATGTAGGAATGCAGCTTCATCTTCTTCGGTGATATGGCTGTCCATACAGTTTTAGATAGAACTGTGATACTAAAAAGAGATGGGTTTTTGAAACTCCCCAGAGTCAGAGCTGGAAAAGATTCAGACAGACACTTGGCTCACACAGAAGAGCTTTAAAACACCGTTTGTGTTTGTCTGTATGTTAAAAGCAAGTACCTAAAGAGACCTTTCCTTGCTTATAACTCTATCCTTACACCTCTATTTTTCCCTCTCGAGCTTTGATTTTTCCCCATCAACAATTTGCTAACTGCTTCCAGAGGAAGAGTTGGGTTGTGTGATTCCAAACATGTAAGTTTCCATTTATTGTTCTACAGAATGAGAGGAAAATCTCACCTCTCCAAGTACAACACTGCGCTTCAAACATTATATCTGCCTTCCAGAATTGAAAGGAAAGAAATATGGTTAAAACATGACTTGCAAAAAGAAAGGAAGAGAAAATATGTTATATATGAAAATAAAGCTGCATTGTAAGAAAATGCTTGAAAGGCTGCCAATGCTGCAATTCCCCACGGCTTCTTTGTAATAAATGCACATTATAAACTGGAGGAATACCTAATAGGATATTTTTAGCTGCCACACAGTTTCAATTGGGGTTCTGATACTAAAAGAGATTCTAAAACTCCCAAGCCCTCCTGTAAGGCTTCCAAAGGTCCTAGAGCTTGTGTCAAGTCTCATCTTCCTTTCAAAAATTGGGCGATTGATTCCGCCTGCCTAAAAGAGTCACTGAGTAAACCCAATAGAAATTAGCCACAAAACCAGATCTCTTAGTATCCTCACCCAGCTATTTATTCTTCTCCAATGGAATGCCTTTAAGTTCAACTGCTAAATATACTTTTCCTAATGACAAGACTCAACACTAAAACGTTTTAAATAACATACAGCCCTTCATAGCACAAATCCATTAGAAAGAAAACACATCTAAACATTCTGGTACTGGATGCAAAGAAAACCTTCATTAAAAATAACACTATGTAGCTTAACTAATGAGCCTAGAGACTGTGTTTATCAATTTGCAATACACAATGAAGCAGGCAGACTTTCAAGCCCAGTGAATTTACTCACACTTTACATTCGTAAACACATCCTATTGAGCTATCACAGCATTCACATTTGATTTTTTAAAAAAATCTACATTACAATGCTGTAAACCTTAGATTAGGCACTGTTTCTGTTTGTGAGTGCATGTCTCACCTGGTTCCATGGCATTAACTCAGCTACCTGTGCAATCAACAAAATCCACCCAGATGACTCATAAGGAGATTACTTAAGCATGAAGCTATTTTTCCTTTTTTAAATAACAGAAAAGAATACAGAGTCTTTTGAAGTTTCTTGCATTGGATATGTATGGATATGATAAAGGGGAACAGTAACTTATCCAAGGCTGTGTGTGTTGGCAGCAAAGACAGAGCTCAGGGCCTTACCTTATTCCCACTCCTTGCTACATGTTTTACTGTCTGTCATGCCAACCTGAGGAAGGGAGCTTCAAGAGTTATTTTAGTCCAGCATCAAACGGTTTTAGAAAGAATGCAAGAGGAGGGACTCCATGGTTTTAAAGACCTCATAGCAATGTATTGCCCTGCCTTTTCCCAGGTGAAGCCCTCCTTTCTGTCATTAAACTAATGGAGGTTACTTAAAGGAGTTGCTCATGCCAACATAGCCAGCTTTTTGAATTGAATATAGATAGAGACTTCAAGGAGGTTATCAGAATCAGTCCCACAGCCCATGTAAAACTTGACTTAAATGCAATTGCCAACAAATTAGGAGTACATTAAAACTGAATAAATTCATCACTGATATTTTTTATCTGTACCACAACCACGCAACATACTTAAAGACTTATCATGTCCAGTATATATTCTGAGATACTAAAGCTGGAAAGAACTGCTAAACATTTAACTTGACCTTGCTACAGCAGTAACACAACAACACCCATCAAACTGTGTTTGAGCCATCATAGCTCCTCTGAAATACATTCTTATTCTTGCAAACATGAACCTGCTGCTACCTGTCATAATTTGCTCCAATACTTCATAATCTTTTCAAAATGGTGCACAAATTCCTAATTTGTATTTCATTATTTTTAGGTTTCATACACTCAGGATTTGTGATACCCTTCCCTTCTGATGATGCAGACAGCACTTGTACCACTCACAGAAGTCATGTAGTATCTCCAGCATGTGAAGTACTTCAGAATTTGTGACCCTTCAGCCTCTAAAGCCTATGATGTGAATATATATTTGAACAAATCATAGACATTTCGGTAATGAGAAAAATATCTGCTGGTGGCACATACGCACAAAATTTCACCTTTTATACTCAGTCCTATGCTAAAGTATCTTCTAAACCTTTCCATGAACTCTCCATATCAGCAACAAAATCAAAAGAATTAAGAAACAACAGATAAGCAGTTAAAGTCATTTCATACTACTGACTTGAAACTGTGACAAAGACTCTTTTATATCATGGGAATAAGTATTTTACTGAATGATTCCAATAAAATAAGTGAATGAAAAACATCGTAGCAAAGAGCAAGTATGCAAAGCTACAGTACAGAAAATGGTCTTGCTTTTACAGAATTACTACTGGAAAAAGACACCAGAACTCCTAATTTTCAAATATCAAAGGGTAGAAATAAAAATTATTTTGACTTTTTTGGTTTTAGCTAAATAGAAAGCATTTACCTATTTACCTTTCAGTTTGCACAATTCACAGTTCAAGTGAGCAGTGTTAAACCAGCATCCCATTGCTGCTGACATCACTGTAGTAAATCTTTCACTGCAATAAGCACTTAAATGGTCAAAAGATTTCTATCTGCATCAGGTCCTTAACCACTGCTAATTAATAAGATGATAAAACAGAACTAGCTATTTTGAAGAAGAGATTAATGACAGAAATATATTATATACATTCTGAGTCTGTGTGCAAGGCCTACATTTAATTAACAAAACTGAGAAATTACAAAGCAGAGACATTAAAAAAGAATCAATATAGACCCATTTCAATCCAAATTTCCAAAACTGTGTAAAGGTTAGTTTACTTTTCCCACAGCACAACCCAGGAGGATCATACACAGTCAAATTCCTGGACACAGTGTTAATAGGTGATTCTTATTAAAGATAATCTTTAAAACAAAGAATTTGAGCCATGGAAAGTGAGTGTTTACAGGAAGGAACCTGTTCTGCCTGGATCTTACTGCTATGGAAGCAAAGTCACTTTGAAGTTCTTTGTGGCTGCATTGTTTCAACTGTTAAATGGCAAGATAAACCTTCCAGGGGAGTCAAAATAAAACTCAAAGACTTGCAGCTATTTTATAGCTTCAGGGAAAAATGTCAACCAGTAGACACCCAGGAACAGATCCATGGTCATGTAAGGCAGATACATCGGGCCAGAGAAACTGTGGCTTCCAAAACAAAGGAGATTCACCCAAGAAGAAAGGAGATGCTGTTATCTGATGCTTCCTAGGAAGTGCTCCAGATTAGGATTGGCCTTCTGGAACTTAAAGAGGTACCTTGCATTCAGTAGTTCATGGGTGGAAAAGTGCTACTTAGACTCAACACAGGACAAAGAAACAGAAGGTGACAACTCAGAGGAGTAGGGAAATGCACTTCAGCTCATTCAGAAGGTTATGCCTGTCATATTTGCAGGATGCACTGTGAAACAGTGGCTGTAGGCAGCAGGTGACACCAGATATTTGGAGGGGTAGAGTGTGTGTGTATATATATATATATATATATACACACATGTACGCACACAACCCCTGCAGTAATGGTTCTCAGCCAGCATGAGATGTGTAGCATGTCCAAGGAACCACAGGAATGAGCCAAACAAGGTGTTACACTCTAACTGTTGATGTGCTGGATAAGACAAAGCCTAACCAAGGCTTCCTCTCCAACCTTACCATCCTTCAATAGACACCCAGCTCAGTATCATTATGAAAAACTTTAATGAAAGCAAATTATCTCCAAAGTCTGGATGATGTATAAGCCTCCAAAACACAGCCTCACACAACAGTTTGGCGTTATAACTACTCTACAGCACTCTACAACTGTCTGTAACCTGAAATATCTAACTTCAATAAATAAATAAATTTATATAAAAATATCAAAATTCCTTTGCAGCAAACCAATCTACAAGAACACTGAGAAGTGCGCTCCTCAAAATACTTCAAAATTTGTAAATGATTCATTTAACACCCATAGTGTGTCTACTCTACATTGTCACACACACACCACTGTCTCAGGTCCACAAAAAAATCAATTCTGTCAGTATGAAATCAGTGGTGCAAAATATAAATGGTATCAAAAAACCCTAACACCATCTGCTGTCTTATCTGCCAATTCCCACATCTTTGCAATCCAAATAACTGCACAGATTCAATGCAAAGAAGTGTATCTTCCACTCTTATCAAGCCAAATTTGCTTTCTCATCTTGCACATCATGTCACCTGGATGAAAAGGATAGGAGAAGACTAGGAAAAGAAAAAGAGGTACCTCCTGAACAAGCCTTTGGATTGCAAGTACAGAAAATACTTGAAATGGTTTCTCCTTTGTGATGACTACAGGCTCATTATCTCTATAGAACATGTAGCAACAGAATGGCTATTTGACAAGTTTGCTTTGTGTTGAAAGCATGTCTGGGTCACCATGCTCTTCCTGGCCAAAGGCAACACCACAGCAACACTACAAGGTCACTCTAAAGTGATTTTGGTGTCCCTTCCCATCTGCCACTCGAGTATCTTAAACAGGAGGGTTCGAGACTGGCAGGAAATCCTCCCTCCCCCAAAATTCAGATGCACTATCAGTGTGACTTTTTCTTTTCATAGTTACCATTATGTAACAGAAAAAGGCTACAAAGGAGCAGAAAAGCCATATAGCAGAAGCTATAACTTGAATATACTCAGTTGGTTTAACAGTCAAAAAGATTCCATACAAAGCATCCACGGCAAGAGACTCACATAAGAATAGGCTGCAGCAATTTGGAATTCAAATAATAAACCAGAGATCTCCTTTTAAGGAAGGAAAGAAGATCTTATACTATACTACTGTCATGCTCACTCATTTTACATACAGCCTTTGTTACTGCATTCTAATAGAATCTGAAGTTTAAAATAGATTTTAAAAGGCCTTCATATGGCATTCTTCAAATCACAATTAAAAATTCCTTTAGAAACTGTTTCACTGTAAGATAGTTCCTTTTTTTGGGTTCATATACATAGATTTTCAAGTCTGAAAAACTCATTGTATTTCATTACAGTCCTGTGCAAATGCAGAGAATAAAAAGTTGCTCAAAACGTTCAATTATAATCCCAATCATAATCATATGCAAAACAAAAAAGATATTGGAGTTATGGTGACTTCATTTTTCTTCTGTTTTGTAAACTGCTGTATACAGATGCGGATGACAGCAGGAGAAAACCACGATTATGCTGTAATTAGTTTCTAGTTGTCCTAGAGATGCCAGGACAGACCAAGCTGTCAATTGAGTTTCTTCTGTGATAAAAATTAAGTTAATTTTTCTGCAAGAATATATTTCTTCAATACTTTTCTCTAAAGCACCTAGCTCTTTCTAAGCATTAACTCTGACAATAAACAAGGATTAATGACTTCTATTGCAATTTGGCAACAGTTTTAAAACTTCTTAGTGCCGATGGAAGTCTTCACAAATACATCTCCCAAAATTTGCAAGTATAAAGCATAGGCATAAACAGAACTCGTGAGCTCCTAAACGCTAATCTTCTTTTCACCTAACCTGCAGTGTCTAACTGAATACATTGCAACTACAGCTTCTCCTTCCAACACTTTCCTTTATAGCTTTTTTGTACTACCAACTTTTGGAGGTATGGACTTCGCTTTGCAAGCAAAGTGCTTTGCAATACACTGCTCAGCATAAAGATCTAAGCATTTATGTCTCTGGATACTGTGAGAAGCAACTGTCACGAGCAGACTGCCTTTTTTCAGGATGCAGCTAGTCTAGTAAATATCAGTATACATTAGGAAGCGTAAAATCCTGTCTAAATCATCTCTGGATTGGTTCTTCATACAAAGGAAGCCCTTTCAGTCATGTAAGGTGATGCATTTGTTACCTATGCAGGATCCAGTTGAGTGACTGTATCACTTAAAAACCACTTTAGCAACATATACTATTGTCAAAGTTCAAGGATCCAAGCAGTAGTTAATGTTCAAAATAGAAAGGAAAATGTTAAGTATGTCAAAAGCCACAGTAACTTGAAATGTGTCTTTCAGGTTTTGTTAAGGTTATAATCACTACTGTGCTTAAGATCCTCCTAGGACTACCCCAAGAGTCAGGAAAGATCTTCCCCAAATGACAAATGACTGAAGAAAAAATGATTAAAAAGAAATCCACAATCATTTAGGACAAAGGATGACGGGAATTACCCCAGACACGCAAAATCATGAGTGAGACCACAGCAGGGCAGCGTGGGTTTGTAGATGAGATATCCAAGTGAAAGGTCATGCCTAACCTTTATTTTAAATCCAGCAGGTTTGACGAAGCTTCCATGGACTGTTGCCACAGAAGGCATTGGTCATATGACACACAATTTTAAAAAATAAATCAAACAATCCATGTCCTACTATCAATGCTTAGGAAGGCTTGAACCCTTGACATCCTTCAAAGGCTGTTTATACAGAAGCCAATGCAGACAACAGCTAAAACACAAAAAACAGACCAGCACTGAGACGAGCATGCACCTTAAGTTGAAATTACTTTGGGTCTGCTTCCAACATTAAGTATCAACTAAGCTTTCCTTTAGAGAAGAACTATTTAAGATGAACATTCAATAACTGTGATTAATTTTTTTTAGTTTCTGGATGGATGTTCTGTTAAATATAATTTAGCAAAAGATAAAGGCTTGTATCTTGCTAATAATTGTAACTTAGTGTGTGAGAGGTTAACTGCTGACACCACTACTGCCTTGAAAACGAACCTCTCACTTTCAAACATATTAATTTTGGATAAAATTATACAGTGACAGTATTTCATCTTAGTTACCACATCTCAGTAAGGCAGATGTTTTCCAAATTCTGTCACTCTGAGTAAAGTCACTCTTCCACAGTACACAAATCACTTTTGATTTTATTCATGTAGAGAGCTACAGGAATTATCCTTGGAGAGATTAAAAAAACCTCTGGACATAGTCCTGGGTAATCAGCTGTAGGAGACCCTGCCTGAACAGAAGGGTTGGACTAGATGACCTCCAGAGGTTCCTTGCAGCCTCAACCAGACTGTAACTCTACTCATACACTACTATGTTTAAGACTACCATGAGTAAGCCTGCTGTGACTACAATACCAATCGTAAAATATTTTGAGACCACATTGACTCTCAAACCTGGAACCTGAAAACAGGCAGCTGACCTCCCTGCTCAGTTAAGTAGCCTGCACAGAATCTCAGTAATGTTCTCTGGAAGGAGTTGCTGGCATGACTTCACCTGAACAGAGACTAGAAGCACAGTCAAGGAAAACAAAGGTATGACAAAATGTTTGATTACAAAGTACACAATATTCTTAGTTCAAAAGGCTAACACCCTTTCACAAAAAGCTGTGCCGGAATATGTATCATGGTATGAGCGAGCAGTATCAGTTTCACCTTGTCTCCTTCACAAGTAAAATGCCTCACTACATAATCATGAGACTATCTGTCACCAAAGACTGGGTCATGGAGGACTATTCCATGCCTACTTCCAAACCTAAGTCAAAGCGCTGCAGTAATTACTCCACATGCAGCCACACTCTTACTCTACATTGCTTGTATTCCTGTACAACAGTGGGAACCTGTCATGGTTCTACTAATCTGGCATGAATCTTGCATTTGGTAAGCTGTAAAGGACTTGCCAGTGCTTTTCCAGCAATTCAGCTAAACTCTTAGCAGCTGAAAAGAAAGGCATTTTAGTGGTGATAGGAAAAGTATTAGGTGTGAAAGTTTTGCAGACAGCAGTTGCACAGGCCCAAGTGAGGCGAGGACCTAAGGTTTTAGCATGAAGTTACCACATAACTTACTTGCTGCTGTGGGCAGTACAGGTACTAAGTAAGATAGCTTGTAAGCAGTAGAGATGCTTGTAAGTCTGAGCTGGTACATATGTGGTTTCAGCAGATGAGTAAAGCAATCAGATAATTGCTTCCTCCCACAACCATCTCTATTTCGCTCTTCTCTGCCACAAAATTTGCATATGCTTTTTCTCAGTCCTCTTTTTTCCCCTACACCTCTGAAGTGTTTATTTTTGTGCACAGCACATTGTAATTCTCCTTTCCCATGGTACCACATTGCAAACTCTGCAAAGTCATCATCTCTAGCTGCCTTCCAGGAAGAAATCAGAATGACAGAGGCTATCTAATGAAAGCTGGCTGATGACAAATACCAGTCAAATAGTTCAGAAGAGCAGAGGAAGAGATTGGACAGAAGAATAAAACAATTGATGATGTTACTTTTGATCAATTATGCATATTAGATAATTTTTTAAAGTAATTAAACTTGTTACCAAGTATAAGTAAAATTCAGATCATAAACATATACAAATAATGCTTTAAAAATTCAGAGAGCTGGAAGTGCTAATCACTGAAGGGCTATTCAGACAAAAGCTGAGTGGATATCTTGTTTCTTATTTGTCTGACAAGCACAGTAGAGCTACAACTGCTGAAGAACAAAATTCTGGTGAAAGTCTACAAATCCTGAGGAGAAAGAAAGATAAAATGGTACTGTGAGTTCTAAAAGAGTAAAAATGAAACTAAGTGGACCTCAGACAATACACATTAAGCTGTAGGGTTTCTTTATATCACTACCATGATATAGAGGCCCTAAATTCTGGTTCCACTAAGCTCTGTGACCTATATTAACTATACAGCACCACAGGAAGTTTCCAGCTTAAGAAAAACATAAACAAAAAAACCCTCAAACACAAAAAAACCCCAAGACAACATTAACAAAAAAAACCAAACCAAACCCATTCTCCTCAAACAATAAAAAAACCACCCTCCCCAAACAATGAAACCCTTTTTGCACTCAATATGAACAAAAAAAAGAGATAGATTTGTTTTGAAGGCTAGAATTGGAAGAAAACAATCTGTTTGTGGGACCATCCTTTCAGATAAGAAATGTATGATAAAGGCAAAACCTAAATTCCTTAATGCAGCCACTGCTCTTACCGGAGGTCCATCCTTTCTCTCCCCAACTATCTTTAAAGTCCAGCCCTCTCCCATTACACTCATTTAGCAAAAAAAAAAAAAAAAATCACTACTTCACCTAATTCTTCTCTCCTCAAAGAAGCACTGATTGGACAATTAGGCTTTGTATTTTTGTAAGAGAGCATATGCTTATCAAAGCTGTCACAAACTTTAAAACATTAATTAAAATGTTATTTTGCAATCTCCCAGAACACTGAACACAACACTCACACCACAGCAATGCACAGGAAGCCAAAGTTTGTGATCAGACTTTGTCCTGATCTATACCAAAACAATGGATAAAGACACAAGTTATTTTTATGTAAACTAGAACTAGGGAACAATAGTTTAGTACCTCTAAAACTGCAATAACAACAAGTTTTAGTTTTTCCTGCTTACAGAAAAAACACCAAAAAAAAAAAATCCAAACCAAAAAACCACTCTGACAACATCAACAAAAAAAACCCCAAACCTAAACAAAACTTGTCTTTTAGGAGAAGGCCATGAACAGCCATACCTCCCTAGCTTCTTTTGAAGAAGGACAGACATTCCAACCCTTCCCTCTGGGTTGGATGCAACAAATGCTGCATTTCTCAAGACCTAGCTTATGGAAAACAAGAATACCTACAAGATGTAATTGTTTATTTCTCCTTATAGGAGGAGGAGGAGAAAAATCAGTCTTTTTGCTGTCTACTGAAATTAAAAAGATAAAAGAGTATCAAATATTAAAGCAAACCTTGAGGTGCAATTGCAATTTTCCCTTCTTCCTCTAAGAGCTTGAAAGCAAAGATACATACAAACAATTTTTTCTTCACTCAGTAGTGTTATTTTCCACTTTACAGAGCTGTAAGGTGGTGGCAGAATCAGGCCAAATCCTTTAAATGTGATGGAGCATCAAGTGTCACAGTGTCATTTTTTGACCATCTTATTCTAAAAATACCACTAGAAAGGAAAAAAAGGATATTACCTCAAACTGATGCACACAACTCCAAAAACTTGTTCAAAGATTAAGACATTAAGAGATACAAGGTTTACTTCAATTCTCATAATAACCGCATACAGTATTCAGGAAACAAATACTGACAGCTTTTATATTCCATTTTCCAAAACCTAAAGAATTCAGAAGACTATACACGACATTATTTGTCCAGCTATTCCAGTTGACTATAAAAGTATATGCATGACAATCACTGACAATGTCATGAGGCATTTAACCACCCCCTCAAGAGAGCAGGAAAGCATGTCCTGCCCCAGATATTCATCTCTGAACGTTCAGATTAGTTTATTTCACAGATGGGTTTGGGCTGGAAAAGACCTTAAAGCTTATTTCATTACAATCCCTCTGCCTAGGGCAGGGACACCTTTTACTAGATCAGGTTGCTTCAAGCCCCATCCAACCTGTCCTTGAACACTTCCAGGAATGGGGCAGCCACAGCCTCTCTGAGCAACCTGTGCCAAGGGCCCACCACCTTCACAGGAAGGACTTCTTCACAAACTGTCTAAATCTCCCTTCTTTCAGTTTGAACCCATCATCCCTTGTCCTATTGTTACACTCCCTTGTAAAAAGTCCCTCCCAGCATTCCTTTTCCAGCCTGAAAAACCCCAAGTCTTTAACCTGTAACAGAATCACAGAATCTTAAGGGTTGGAAGGGACCTTGAAAAATCACCTAGTTCAACCCCCTTCCAGAGCAGGACCTGCTAGAGTAGGTCACACAGGAACTCATCCAGGTGGGTTTTGAACGTCTCCAGAGAAGGTAACTCAACAACTCATCTGGGCAGCCTGTTCCAGTGCTCCCTCACAGTGCATAAGTTTTTCCTTATGTTTCTTCAGAACCTCTTATGCTCTAGCTTGTACCCAGTGCCCCTTGTCCTATCATTGGACATCACTGAGAACAGACTGGCTCCATCCTCCTGACACCAGACCTTTACATAATTGTAAACATTAATGAGGTCACAACGCAGTTTCCTCTTCTCCAAGCTGAAGAGCCCCAGTTCCCTCAGCCTTTCATCATACAGGAGATGCTCCACTCCATCATTATTTGCGGCCCTGTGCTGAACTCTCTCCAGCATTTCCCTGTCCTTCTTGAACTGAGGGGCCTGAAACTAGACACATTATTCTAGATGTGATCTCACAGAGGCAGAGTAGGGGAGGAGGAGAATCTCTCTCAACATACTGCCCACAGCCCTTCTAATATACCTCAGGATGCCATTGGCCTTCTTGGCCACGAGGGCACATTGCTGGCTCATACTCATCCTGCTGTCTACCAGCACCTCCAGGTCCCTTTCCCCTACACTACTGTCTAACAGTTCATTATCCAGCCTGTACTGGTACATGGGGTTATTCTTTTCCAGATGTAAGACTTTACACTTGCCCTTGCTGAATTTCATTAGATTTCTCCTGGCTCAACACTTCAGTCTGTCTTCATAGGAGAAGTAATCCAGTCCTCCAATCATCAATAGATGTATTTAAATTCTTTTCTTAAACTTGATATGAACTTACATGACATGTATGAAATCTCACTGAAGGTGTGAGGTATTCACTGACACTCCAAATACTTTCCAATGCTGAGGTTTTTAAAGTTATCCTGAACTGCATCCATCACCTTCCACAGAACCCAGCAGCTTCAGGAGTATTCTTCAGGAGTATTCAACATGATTCTGACTGTCAAATCCCTTTTATAGTCTTACCTCATGAAGCATTATTATTTAAGAGCTGAAAATTAAGATGGAATAATTTCACAGAAGTGCTCACAGTTGCAGCATTTACTCAGAACACCAAAGGCAGATAAGCTTGCTCCCCTAACTCTTGTTCACTACAGTTATGGCCACTAGGTCAGTCCTCTTTCTTTCTTGATTTGTTAACAGGAAATACATTTTAAAGCCTTTAAGTCTTCTGTTAACATACTAGATCAACACAGGAAACAAACAAAACTCAACTTTCATTATCTATCCAGTGTTTGGTTTGGTTTATGCTGTCACAATCACACAGGGTAATTTGTTAGTGTCATTCCCTTATTTTCATACACTCGAACAGAGTTTTAACTTGATTTCTACCAATTCAAAGAAATACTACAATCAAATCAAATAAAATGCTGTGCATTTTCAAAGTATTTTCACAAGAGATAAATCTACATTGCAGCAAAGTCAAACAAGCCATTGCCTAAACTGGAAAACACTAGGTCATATCCTAGTTCCATTGAATCCGAAGTCGAGAAAAATACTGACACTGAGCCAAATTCTAACCGACTCATCTTAAAGCAAATGGATTTGCCTACGGTTTTAACAAGTCAAGGAAACAATTAATACATCACAGTCTCCTTGAAGCTTCAATGGCCTGATATTCCAAGCTTCAGATATAGTCTAGCTTTAAAACCAAAACTGTTGATAGTTCTCTCAAAATTGCTACAGAGATTTAAATAAAAGCTACATTCCACTCAAATATTTAACATGTTCATTCTTACAGCTCCAATACACCACAAACAGGGGGTTGGGGATTTATTTTTGTTCTGTGGTGTGGGTTTGTTTGTTTGCTTTTTTTAAAAAAACAACAAACTCTGCAGATACCGCTTTGCAGGGGGAAGGGACTACAGATACTTTCTATTTACAGCTAAAGTCCACTCCTTAGATAACTCAGAATCAGAAGCCTTTGCCAGCTTCAGAGAAGTTTGCACGAAGGACAGGCTGCTTGGCAACTATCACCACCATCCTCCAAACACTGTCTGCAATCAGGTCAACAATGTTAAGAGTTCTCCAGGACCTGCTGCTCAATTACAGTCTATTAAAAGCCTTCAATTTAGTGAAGAATTAAGGCTGTAGGTACTTTGCAAACTTACTAGGTTTTAAGAAGGAAAAACTAACACAAGTTAGGAATCCATGAAACACAAATTTAAGGTTATACTTCAGATCACATGATATGCGAACCAAATTAGTTCTTCATTTATAACCTTTACTCTTTCCCTAAAATACAGGAGGTTAATTTGGTCAATCAGCAATGAGACTAAAAATGTCTCCTTTCATGTTTGACTAAGAAATAGAAGGTGGTCAAAGATTATTCCTAGTCATGGTGTGACCACTCAGTTCTCACCTCAAGAGGGTATAGCTTGTATTAAAAGTGGTTTTCGCTGACAAGATGGGTGCAGAAATGATAAATAACAGATATTCCTGATTTGCTATAGCTATGTTAGACATAAAAAAGGCAGAAATAAAGAGGTGTGACCCAACTGGTGGGAAGGACAAGGGGTAGTGGGATGAAGTTGAAACATAAAAAGTTCCATTTAAATATACGAAAAAACTATTTCACTGTTCGGGTGAGGGAGCCCTGGCACAGGCTGCCCAGAGGGTTTGTGGAATCTCCCTCCTTGGAGGTCTTCAAGACCCACCTGGACATGTTCCTATGCGACCTGATCTAGGTGAACCTGCTTCTGCAGGGGGGGTTGGACTAGATGATCTTTAAAGGTCCCTCCCAAACCGTGTGATTCTATGAAATTGTCTGTAAATAAGAATGCTAACAGTCTCACCATTTTATTTTCTTAAGCAAATCAGAATAGGATACAGGACTTTTGCAAGCACATTGCCACACACAAGCACAGTTTAGAGTTTTCTTCACCTTTTTTTTTTTTTTTGTCTGTGACAAGAATTTATGGAGGTGTTTGTCTTGCATTTTCGTTTTTATTCAAGTTAAAGCACGTGAGCTGTAGCAAATACACTTCCTCAAAAGCACAATTTGAAGTGCAGCAGCTCCCTTCTCTCCTTGCAGAACTCCAACTTCTCAATTTTACACACGATTGGTATTTTATATAGCAAGCATTCACCTCCTTGTGAATACAATCCTTCACTCATGCAAGCAAAGACTCAGGAGGTGTACAGTAAGAGAGCCTTGTGTGCCAGCCCTGCTGTCCGCAAGACAGTGTCTCCATCCTTTGTCTGTCCCAACTTTTATATGACTTAAGATCTTACCAGGACAAAGAGATGACCTTCAAACTTTTAAGAAATAAAATTATTTCTAGGCACTGCAGCAACTCATCAGAAGTATTTAGACTTTTTTTTTTTTACATCAGAAGCAGTTCTTCAGTCAATCATAGATGACTGGCAGCTGGATGCAGACTAGCTTTAATTCACATGTTCAGAGCGTGCTCCATAATATAGGTTTAATATGACTTCCTATGAAATAAACCCTAAACTGAAAAGGCCATGGTTTTGCCATAATCTCATTCAAGCATTTAAATGACTCAGTCCATTTTAGGTGAGGCTTATTTTTTCACCCCTCTTCTAACTTATTTATGCTGTTCAGTAACCTGATCAATAAAAAGCAGCAACACATACTCGAGGGAGCTCATCAGAAACAATTATCATTTTACAGAACAAAGGCATGCTTGAAGTGAGAGTTGTATACAGAGATGCAACAGAGCTGTACAGGCACATTCAGCAATACAGGAAAATCTCATAGCACTGTTTTTGCAAACATGAATTTCCTGTGAGCTGTTTTGTGCCCACAAAACAAACATCAGTATGGATGTTGAGAGTGGCAGTCTTCCCTGGATGTCAGCTATCAGTCTCAAGAATACAAACACCCTCTTTCCCTCCCCCTCACAACTTCCTGGAACATTTCTTCATTATGAAACATTGTGTAAATCTGTTCACTGTAAGACAACGCTGAACTAACATCTAACCCAGAAATTTCATTCTCAGTTAAGAATTTTGTATGGGTCTGAATCCTTAACCACATTGCAAGCTATTCTCCCTTACTGTAAGGAAGTAATGCTGCCAACTATGCAGCCAGTGTTGATTAACACACTCGCATCCCAATCTGAATTGTTTCTATTTCTAGCAGTTTAACACAGCAGGAATTAATACAATGCCAGGAAAGAAGCAAAGGCACATGCAATGAAATTAATTTTCACCCATCTTCAAAGACAACAGTATTTCCTCCTTTAAATTGCTTTGCTGTCAAATAGTAACTGTACCACATCACGCAAATGGTCCACCAAGCTCAATATTCAATTTCTGTGTCCAACAGCTGACATTTCCAAACACAATTTGTGAACAACTGGGGATATCCACTTAAAACATTGCCTAAGATGAGGCAGCTCTTCAAGTGGTTCTTACCACATCAGGCACAATCCTGGTGTATTTCAAGAAGATATCTGCATTTTTCCATGACTATATACCAGTAATTGCCTCTCACTGTTTTCTTGAGGCAAGACGTTTTGCAGATTAATTTCATACAAAGCATTGTCTTTGTGCATTGTCCTCATTTTCTATTCAAGCACGTTCTTTCCTAAGGTATAAAAAGTGAAGTGTGTACCCCTACATGCTCCTGGCTAGTCCATGTTATTTCTAAAAGCCAAAGTCTTCCTGGTTACTCTTACCAGTCAGTTTTTCCAGTTCATATTTATATAAACAGACACCTATATAATCAC
The DNA here is from genome assembly GCF_028858725.1 of Colius striatus. Taxonomy (NCBI): domain Eukaryota; kingdom Metazoa; phylum Chordata; class Aves; order Coliiformes; family Coliidae; genus Colius; species Colius striatus. The sequence continues at coordinate 45,397,900 of NC_084760.1, read as the reverse complement.
ATCAGCATTTTCTATCTAGGCATCTTGGCTGCCTGTCTGGAAGATATGAGGAGAATGATTAATTGTGCAAAAACTGAAACATACCAGAACCTAGATAAAAAGGATCATGATATTTTCAATTTTTGTTAAATATTCTTCTAATTGGGATTTTTGTCTACCATCCCACAAATATTTTCGTGAACTGTACAAGTTATATACATATTTCTTCACATCACAAAGAAGTTATTTATAATTGGTAAATGCAAGTTTTCACTGGTTAATGTGCATTTTTCCCCAACTAACACACACTCTAGCATATTTGCAAAAGAAATTGATTTATGCACAAGTTGTACCACCTCGCCATTCAGGCATATCACACAATCAGCTACACTAAGGTTGCCATTTTCCATTTTTATCAAGAGAGTGGGAGATCTCTAATACTCCACACAAGCAAGAGGTAAGTTGTGACTTATTTTCAGCTTTTAGCCAGCTTTAAGGAAAGTTCTGGAGTCACACAAGCATCATAGCCTGTGCTCTCTGCAGACCAAATATTGTATAACTGCTAAAGCTGTGCCAAGCAGGACAGCAGGCAGAGGGAGTTTGCTTAGGTTTGCACAAACTCTATATTTTGGTTTTCAGTAACTAAAAACAGGCGAAAACAGCATCTGATAAGACCACATTTAGTTCTAAATACATTGAGCGTGGTAAAAGCTCGGGGTGCTTCACCTGTTATTTAACATAGCATCTAGGCATTTTGTGAACTTTCATGTTCAAGTAGAATACAAGACTTGGCTCAACAGATATGTCTTAATTCCCAGCAATTTTTTACAATCCTACTATTAAAAAAATAAACTTAGAAGTTGAATGCATTTTTTACCATTCATCCACTTCACACTTAACCCTTCCAAATGAATGAACTAACGTTACTTAGTCCTTCAGACTCCAGTAAGTGTATTCCAGTTCCATTTTTTCAATAGCTAAACCTTTGACAGCATTCTATCTTGGTTTTAATCTTCATTACTCTTCAAAAGGATTAAAAGGTTCTTCAGCTTTACAAGAAGAAGAAATCCCAAACTTCAGTCCCGGGAAAAGCTATGGAAAGTTTTCACATGCTGAGATGTTTATTTCAACTCAAAGGCTGCCTAAAGTCTATCACTCATCTGAAACCAGCAATTTATTACACACTTACTTATTTTTCACTAAATACTGTGAGTATTGGTTTTATTCTCTCAATAGTCTTCACATTTATTATGGAAGAAAATAATATTTGAAAGCATTATTATTAGAAGCCACACCAAGGTCATTTACCTACAGCTCTGAAAGGTGACCTTGTTTCAATAACACGGAAAATAGACCAAAATTCCTTATCTCCACAACAGAGCTGTTGTCTCAGAAAAAAAATGACAATTGGAAAGGCAGGAGAATCTTATACAAAAGTAAAACATACTTGGGCTTCATCCAGTTCCTTATCAAAGGAGAAATCATCAAGCTCAAGTATTGAAAGGCTACAAAAATCCTCAAGTCTTAAAGATAATAGTCTGCCCCTTCTCAGTTTCAGAAAATCATCAAATTGAGTTTAAGTATCATGACTTCATGAATAAAAGGTTGTCTGTCTGGATATGCACAAGTAAATGTGTTTACATCCAGGAATAGGTATCTTAAAAGCAAAACACTGAAAAATATTTAGAAAGATATTCAATTATTGAAAGATATTGAAAGCACTAATTATAAAATTATTACAATAGCTGAAAAGGTAAAATTTACCATGATTTAACACACATAACTGTCAGCTTGAGTCAGTTTGATTCCTTGGAATCTCTTTTCTGTAAAAAAAAAAAAAAAAAAGAGAGAGAGAAAGCATCTAAAAACCACAATCTCGGACAAGAGTGCACAGAAGTTGACACTCCTTTTATTTTTAAGCATATTCTCTTTTTCATAAAAAGGATCAGAGGTGGTGGTTTGTTGGGCAGATTTAATAAATGCCTTGTTTTACAAATGTCGTGGCTCATTCGTAGGCCTGCGCCAGATTAATACACAACTGATCCTTGAGCCTGTATCAGTTGGCACATCAATTACAGTTACATCTACAGTATATAATAGAACTCCTTTGTCTGACCTTTCCAAAATAAACATTTTCAAAGTTTTTTTAATAACTCTTGTTTTGGAAATCTAAAATGATAGCACAAACAAATTGATAGTAAAAAAAAAAAGCTATAAAGGAACCTACAGAAATCAGGAGTCTATTTGGAGGTTTTCCAACAATTAATTCCTATAAACAGTCCAATTGTTGCCTAGGACTTATCTATTCACTTCAATGAAATGAGTTCACACCCTCTTTCAAACCCTAACCACCAAGTAAAAACACTGTGAGTAATCTTCACAGCACACAGTAAATCCCGTGTTGATAAAGGAACTTTAGCCTTGACCTTTGCAACAGAGGGAAGACTCAACTACATATGGCAAACAAAAAAAGTCAACAAGTCATGCTAATGATACTATTCCTTTACAGCAAATCCCTGGGGGTTCACACATCCTTCAGAGGGGAGATTTTGATTTAAAGAGGTCATTTGGGGAAATTTGTGACAAATTTGTGTCTCAAGGCTTTGTAGTAAATAATTTTAGGAAAGCAACTGAAGAAATAGTTGACCATTTCCACACGGTATCATTTTCATTCTAATTTGAGAAATCTCCACTGAACCAAACCCACCCTCTCATAGCTCAAGGGCTAGTAACAAAGCTGACCTAGCCTGGAGGCCATCAGATAAGACTTTAAAATTGATCTTTTGTATGTGATCAGATTACTGAAACCTGCACAGAACTATTAAGGATTGCTCAATAAAATAACTAGTTCATTTCTCTCTCTCAGGAAGGGTCATTTCTTGGTTAAGGAGTAGCTAATGGCACAATGCTAGATTCTTGATGTCGTATGAAAATTGTTGCCTTATGTTTAATGTCTTTGTCAGTGGCATGGGTAGTGAGTTTGAGTGCATCTTCAACAAATTTGTTGACAACATCAAGCTGTGTGGTGCAGTGGGAAGGGAAGAGATGGCATTCAGAGGGACCTGGAAAGGCTTAGGAGGTGGGCCTGTGAAAACCTCTTGAAGTTCAACAAGGTCAAGGGCAAGGTCCAGCACATGAGTTGGAGCAATTCCAAGCACAAATACATGCTGGGCTGAAAAGAGAATGAGAGCAGCCCTGAGGAGGAGGACTTTGAGGTGTTGGTAGACGAAAATCAGAATATGAACCAGCAATGTGAGCTTGCAGCCCCTTCTGGGCTTCAACCCTGTCCTGGTCTGAATCCAAAGCAGCGCTACCAATAGGTTGAGGGAAGGAATTCTGCTCCTCTGCTCTGCTTTTGTTAGAACCCACCTGGAATATCGTGATCAGCTCTGCGGTCCCAAACATAAGAAGGACATAACAAAATAACAGTAGCCGGTCTAGAGGAAGGCACAAAGATGGTCAGAGAGTTGTGGTCCCTCTGCTGTGGAGACAGACTGAGAGAGTTGGGGGTGTTCGTTCGGCAGACAAGAAGTCTCGGGAGCAACTTCCAGTCTCTAAAGAGTCTGACAAGAAAGCCTGAGAGGGCCTAGAGTGACAGGACAAGGGAGTAATGGCTCTAGACTGAAAGGAGGGAGATTAGATCTTGGGAAGAGGTTCTTCCAAGCTGTGAGGGTGGTGAGGCCCTGACACGGGTTGCTCAGAGAGGCTGTGGCTGTTCCATCCCTGTCAGTGTTCAAGGGCAGGCTGGATGGGGCTTGGAGCAGCCTGGTCTGGTGGAAGATGTCCCTACCCATGGCAAGCAGTTGGAATGAGATGATCTTTAAGGTCTTTTCCAACCCAAACCATCCTACGATTCTATGATTCCATGAATCACACAGAATCTAAAAATGTTTGGAAGGGACCTTGAAAGATCATCTAGTGCAACTCTCCCTGCTAGAGCAGGACCACCTAGAGTAGGTCACGTAGGAAGAAAGATTTCTTTTTTTTTGAGAGCATTTATTAAATACTCAAGTCTCTGAAATAAATGTGTAAATAATGTATTCAGTTTGCAGATGCAGCAGAAAGTGAGGTCAATCAGTTACCACCTGGATTTTCAAAACATTCCTCAGTTTTTAATACAAAATTTCAAACAGCTAGAGAATCTCTTTTTCTGAAGACAGGAAAACATTTAAATGGCAATTACACCAACACAGTTTGCTATCTCTGCAAGTCAATTCTCACACACCTCAAGTTGTCTATCTATCTAAACATGAAATCCATAAAGACAGTGGACATTTCCGACTCTTTCTGTACACATTCATTGCCAGGTCCTATGGGAAATCAGGAGGAGAGATGGGTGTATCAGTTAGGAACTCCAAAGCCTGCTTCTCCTCTTTAACCCAGAGACAACTGAATACAATATGTCAGGTATTTGCCATTTTAACTGATCTGACTGGCAGAGGTTTTATGTAGATCTCTGGCCCACTGAGGACCACCTTGGGGTAACAGGACAAATATGTGTAACCGTGACACAGGTTAATTCAGCCATTAAATAATTTATTTACCCCTACCCATCTCCTAGACTTGGTTTCTACCAGAAAGGATGTAAGTGGGAAAACATGCATATTTCCAAAAGTCACTGGTTGTTTTTCCAAATGTCACTCCCTGCCAGAGCATGGCTGAGTCATGACAAGAGTGGATGTGACAGCACACTTTTGTGTTTCTAAAATTCTGAGTTCCTGAACTGACCCTGGCATCTTAAGAAATGCAGCAGAGAGTTTCAAACTTAAGATTTCGAACTTTTCCTGCTTTGCAAGCATCTGAAGAGTATATTTGCAATATTATTTACTTTTCTGTTTAATTAAAAACACTCTAGGCTTGCCAGGATTCCTTCAGCTTGCTTCAGACACTAGACAAGTATGACATCAAAATGAATGATTTTATAGCAAAAGGCAAAGCTGACGATGGTGAATTTGGAAACAGAGGCAGAACCTGAGTGTAAATTAACTCCCAAATTTAGAAAAACTGTAACTAAAACTAACCTTTTCCTTGATATTTAAAATTCCTCTGAGGGAGTAATTAAAAAGACAATTTAGTGGCCGTCTCTCTCAAGGGTATTACATGCTAGATGGAACAGGGTTCTTTCTAAATCCTACTACTCCCACTATGTTTTTGAGATATTTTGTCTCACTGTTTGCAGGCAAACCTTTAGTGCAGTTAATGGGCCTCCAATTTTCCCTCTTCTGTTAAATCACTCCCTATAAATTTACTATGCTTCCTGCTTAGATTAGCAATGGGTATTTGTGAAAATGCAAATGAAGTATTCTTCCGTCTGGCCCTCTGGTTTCTCACACAAGGCTCACCATCTTGTCTGGGACATCAACGCAAATGCCAACTGATTCCTCCCTTGCCAGGAGGCACGATTTGCATGATGCATTCTCTCATGGCTGCGTATGAACATTTTCTAAACATAAATTAAGGGTTGCCATGTTTTAGAGAAACCATGAATAACATCCTTAGGAGAGCTCTGGCTGACTGGGCTTCTGAGAAACTCCATTTCCTGTCATTTTTAAATGCTCCGTTTTAAAGGCTCAAATCAACATAGGTATTTGGCAGCTAAACAATACGTGTTTCTGGAGGAGGTAGATATTGATACAAACAAAAACACCGCACCACACACAGCCTTACACAGTTTAAGTAACTTATTATAGCTCTAGTCCCGCTGTCTGTAAAAGGTCTTTCAGCTGATGACAACAGAAAGTACATATTGCACCTGAAGCTCTGCTTTTCTGTTTACTACCACTTGGGTTCGAGCAGTTGAAATTACCACAGACAAACGGACCAGCTTCTCTATGTTTTTACTGCCTATTTTTCTCATTTCTGTCACCATTTTTTGATTCCAGAAAACAGATCATGACTGACTGTAGACGTCCAATAACAGGTTCTACCTTTTCCTGCACCTGATATTTTGTTTCATGCATATGTTTTTTTCATTTCCTCCCCTTGCAAACAAGCAGTAAATTAAGCAGTCACAACCTTAACCCTTATTAATTATTACAGGAATCTTCAGCTTCACAATAACAAATTGATGCCACTTCCAACATAAATTGGCCCCTATCCTTAACCAACTTTCCAAGTATTTTTGGTTCATGTAATGCCCCACTCTCAAGACACTCCCTAGAGCTACACCTCTCCAGCATGTCCCCACTCCTTTTCTTACACAATCCACACAAGCTCACTAAGAGAAAATAGTTGTGAAAATTTCATTCCAAAATGACAAACCGTGCCCCGCTCAAATGATTTTGTGGATTTAAATTGTTCTTGTTCCATAATAGCATATAAGAAGAAATGAAACAGTTCACACACCCATTAATTGCTCACACATTGTTTAGAACAGGAAGCAAATACAGTAAGCAGTAGGTTTTCAAAACATCTTCCCAGCATGGTAAAATAATCAGCTTTATTTTATTATAGATGATGGCAATTACGTTGCAGAAAGAGTATATATTATTTTTTAAACCGAAAGCCCTCTATCAAGGGCTACATTTCCTGGTTGTTAGCCTCACACTTGTAATTGATGAAACCTGACCTTCCTAATTCAAAAATCTTACCTGGCATCTCCTTTTGAAAGGTTGGTGTTTACAGGATGAAGAATAACCTTGTTTGCATCCACATCCACCACACATTTTGTATGCAGATCAAGCTCTACAAAGAAATGAGAAAGTGTCAAGTGCTGCTCCTAAAGCACTAGGATTATACACACCATTACTTCCTCCAGACACCAAATTTATTCATGCAGTCTGACAGCCACCCATCAGCTACAGAATAGAAACAGGACTATTGCCAAATTCCACTTCTGGAGATATTCTGATGGGATGGATCCTGTCCAGCTTTAAAGTATGCACTCTTTTCAAAACAAAAAAGAGCACTGAGGTTTTTCTGAAGGACAATCAGCATATACGAGGCACGATGAAATTTTTTCTGGGGAAAGAACCATTAGACATGGTACCACTTTGACAGCTCTTCTTAATGTGCTCTCAATGCCTCACATGCTCAGAGGGAAAGCTGCCCCTACCATCTGCAGCACATTTTCCCTGGCCACAGTTGCGATACACTGCAGCATGCTATGCCAGCTGTCAGTCCTGGGGCACCTGCTTGGAGAAATTCAAGTCCCATCTAAAATAATTTAGGTGCAAGCGTGTAGAAAAGGGCTGCTTCTTCCCCACAGGCTCCCAGTCAGCTGGAAAGCCCTGCTCATCGCTGAGCAATGGAATACATACTATGAGTAATCAGGATATTTGGAATGTACGGGAATTCTAAGCCGCAGAGGCGGGGAAAACAAAATAAAAGCTTCAGATAACACTGACACTCGTCCAAAGTACCCACCCAATGACAAATGGAGTGAGATATTAAAAAAAGCACACAGCCACTTGCAAATCAGAGTCACTGCCTACAGACCTTCGGGCCTGACATAACCAAGCCCGGTCCCATGTTCTTATGCTCCAATGCTGAACCTGGAAAGCACCGATACCTATAAACATGACACACTAATCACACCCAGCAGGCACCCTGCAACGCCCTCACACACTGCGATGACGAGGGGCTACAGTGAATAATCTCCAGACAGGGTTCAGCACCTCAGCTGAATCACCAAAATATGCTCCTGTCTAATCATGTTAATCACAGTCCTCATCCTCCTTCATCTCTGCTCTTTCCTTCTGTCACCTGTACTTGCTCTTTCACCTTACAGCACCTTATAAACTCCAACTGAAAATCTCTCAGGCAAAGACCATGGATCTTAATTATGGCACAGCACCTTGCAGACTTCTTGCTACCTTTAAATAATACAGTAAAAGGACGTTTCTTCCACTGACATTTTTTGAAAGCCTTTTGCTGCTTGAAACAGAACAAGAAAGCCGAAGCTCAAGAATACTGGTCACAGCAGGCAGCAACATGAAACTGAAATCCTGAACAAAACTACTCTTCTGTTATTAAACTGTGCTTTTGCAGAAGGAAGACACAGACAAGTTTCAGAAGCTAGTGTTTATTCTTGTTTCTCTCCACACCCTGAAAGCCAATTTACCTATCATTAACATGTGATACCTGCTCCCTTAGATAAAATGATGTTCTTCATACATCCCATATCCAACAAGCCACTTTATCTTGGTGTGCTGGTTGGTGATTAACATTCTGCATTGCGATGACCTGCTTTTCTACAACTACTGAAGAAGGTTTTTAGATGCTATCTCCATTATGCAGAGCAAATGGTATGTGCATGCTGCATATAAGCAGTATGATCTCCACCACATTTTTTAATCTGTCTCTTGAGAGTAAATCTTGATGGCAGGTTTTGCATCCATGGACTGCCCAGGGAACTCAAAAGTCTTGCTAGTATTTGTTCAACTTCTCTTTGCGAAATACCTTTAAGAGCCCACAGGCAATATATGAGAGTTCCTTAAAGTCACATGTTCTCACAGGAAAAGATGAAAGATTCAAAGCCAATTTGTCACATACAACACATCTTGTTTGATGATCACCACCACAAAGATCACCTTCACCCAGGCATTCTGCAGACAGGGGACATCAAGGTTTCAGAAGGGGAGCCAACCTAACATCTATTGCCAAACAGGAGGCTTTCAGTCCTTCAAACCTGTGCCGGTTGCTCACCCTTCATCACTACCATGCTCGTCAAACTCCTCTGTAAGTTACTTTAAGTTACTTCAACAGCTGAAAACTACCCAACGTGAAACATGGATGTATTCAGGTAATACAGAAGGTTTCAGCAGCCCAGTGAAAGCTCTGAAGAACAAAGCCCAAAGAACAAACGGGTAGACCTGTACAACGGGTAAGAGAGAAGGCAGAAGAGTGAGAGATGAAATGCTACATCAGCTTGTAGTGTCCCACGAAATAAACTCCTAAGAAACAGTTCTATTTAGTCTTTAAGCTGGGTTATGTATCCACACAGCCTTAAGACTGCTTATCCCAGTTACCCTGGCAAAAGACTTGCACTGCAGCAATCCTTTTGGCTGAAGAAGTAGTTTAAAATTCTGTTTTAATAGCGCATCACAAACTTTCTACAAATTCTGGTACCATTATAAAGCATGTTCTTTGACTGATTTCTTTAGTGCTTCTGGTAGGTTGAGAGATGATCTTTATATCAGCTACTACTAAAAATTATATCATCATAGTTTTCACCTTACTCATTTTAAATATTATTAAAGCAGATTAGCCTTATAGACAAATTATCTTCCTGCTCTTTTGGATAGGATCACACATGGACTCCACCCTTACTTTTACTAGTTTCAGTGTCTCCTAAATAAGCTGTGCACCTGCTGCCTCTGAACAACATGCAAAAAACTAGGATCCAAGACAGAATGGTAAGCATGCACATCCAAGAACACTGATTAGTTCATCTTGTAGTAAGGACTGATTTGTCAAGGCTCGGTATTATTATTTCCTTCAACTACACAGCTGTTTTTTCAGGCAACAGCAGCATAAATTAAAAGATGACAAGTGTCTCACTGTCAAAATTTAGAGATTTATCACAAACCTGGTAGCTCAAGGTTTAAAATCTCACCTATTGTTATTGCTAACCTGCTTCTAACTTCAGTCATTACCAAGCAAACACAATCAACTACTCATTTGCTTCATCAAATCAAGAAACTAATCAGCTAATTGCTTTTCGAAAAATTAAAACTCAAACTCTCAACATCTCAAGAAACATTTATTGCAGGGAATGAAAGCCTCTTTCATAGCTTCAAAGTAAGAGAGCTGTGATGTCCATAATAAAAGGGTAACATGTATCTTAGTCACTTCTCCATATTTACATTTCAGAGCTGCAGCAATGTTAAGCAAAGCTGGCCTGACTGCAAGAATAATTGTTAAGCCACCTGCATCCAAGCTACTTATAGAGTCTCTCTGGTGACTTATTTTACTTGTGTAACTTGAAGGTGAGGCTTGAATGAGGCCATTCTCCTCGTTTCCCTCAATTTTTCAACTCCTCACAAGAGCTTTCAAAGACAATAAAACCTGGGATTCAAGCAGTGCAGATCTCAGCTGAAACCACACTCATGTAACTACTAAATCACCATGCCTTTGATAAAAGCCTTAGGTATTTTCCAAAAAAGATTTCACACCATCCATATATACTTTGGGCTTTTTCACCAGCTTAGAAACTCGGTGTGTTTCAAACAGGGTGGAAAACTCAGTAAGCAATAGAGAGCAGGAGAAACCAAACCAGAAGCAGCATACCATCATACACAGTGGTGGATTCAGCAGGTGCTATTGAATCCAAACAAGAGGTAGCAGTTTACACTCCCTCTGTAACAGCAGTTACACTTCTGGTAATCATAAACTTAGCATCACAGATTTTTCACAACAGTGTTAGGAAAAACTAGCAAAGCTGCAACTTTTAAATGTACTAAACAGGTTTGAGGCTGAGATAGTGTATGTGGAACCCAAAGGAAGAGGAGAGGATATGTATTTTGGAAAATATGACATTTTCAATTCTGGGAAATCTTTCCCTTGGTTTATGGATTGCTTTGGGAAATGTCTTCACAGATTAGCTGCAACTAATGCCAACGCTGGTTGGATAATGATGTACCCAACACACTCACTCTAGTAGGGAACAGAATCAAACCCAGCTGCACAACAAAAATATCTGAGCTGCCTGGCAGTGATGCTGGAGGTTTTTCAGCCAGCACCCTAAAAAGTTATGCCACTTTTAAGGTTACTGTACCTCAGAAACAAACAAAATTATCCTACTAGGTAGCTTTTACAAGGCAGTTTGAAAGAATCTTAAAATAAAAGGTGCTACAGTAAATAAGTTTCTCTGTAGTTTATTAAACTAGTTGGTGCCATAGCTTCCTAATGGCTTTCAGTGTAACTGCCATGGTAGCTGAAAGGTCTGTTACAACTTATTTGATCTTCCATATTTTCCTCTTTAAAGATTCTATTTTTTCACATTGTATAAGATATTCAAGGGAAAGCATTTCCCGACTCATTAAGAGCCTTTATTCCCACATATATTTCCTATCAGATTTCAATGTAAGAAATTAGTTTCCAATGGCTGACAGTTTTTCAGACCTTTCAAATACCATTTGATCCCAAACCCCACTGAAACAGAGATGTGAGCTTACATTATAATACAAATTGAATAAAATTTGTGGCCAGTTCCTCCTGGTCTCACTACCATGCTTAGGGCTGCTGCACCTAAGGATCCCTTGGGGACAGGGCATTGAGCTCAATAGTGTCACTGGAAACCAGCATGGCTGCTTTTGTAGAGTTTCAGAAAAGCTCACTGAACTATAAAAAAACCAAAATGTGAAAGGTTTAAAGTGCATGTACTAAGCTCATAATCCAAAATTGGCCCCAAATACAAAAGCTCAAACTAAGCTCCTTTAAAGACTGAGACAACAGAAATTTTATGTTTTAAATTGCCAGTAGATTTTCAGGAGATTAACATTCCCTTGAAGGTTAGAATTGGAATGTTGTGGCCTGAGCCTTCAACTGCATTCACTAAGAAATTACAGTTGCTTTCTTGTACCTTTCTTGGTATAATGGAAATAACACTGAGAAATGTTTAAAAAGTAACTTACATATGTTTAAAAGTTTATTAAGCAAATGCCAACTGAAAAGGCAGTTGTTTGTTTTTTTGTTTTTATTTTAAAAGGAAAACTGGAAGCAAGTTCAAACACAACAGGTATTCAAGTCTCCCTGCCAATATTTGTTGCCTTAGACTGATTGTTCTCTTTGCCCTTTGCTATGTAGGAGCCAACACAAATAAGGGAAAAATTAACTGACTATAGGAGAGAGTGGGAAAATATCTTACATCTAAATGAGGATAGGGTGACACTTTTTTTTCTGTAGTGTCCAATGATAGGACTAGGGGTAATGGACAAAAGCTGGAAGACAAAAAGTTCCACACAAGTCAAAACTACTTCATTGTGAGGGTGAGGGAGCCTGGCACACGCTGCCCAGGGAGGGTGTGGAGTCACCTTCTTGGGAGGTTTCCAAACCTGCCTGGATATGTTTCTGTGCCCCTTGATTGAGGGGAACCTGATTTAGCAGGGAGTTGGGCTGGATGAGCTCTGGAGGTTCTTTTCAACCTCCACCATTCTGTGACTCTATAACAGTGCTGAGACCTTAAATGAAAAAAAAATTCCCAACCTTAGTGTAATAGCACTTTTAAGGTATTAATGAGAAGAGGTAGTACATTATGCATTCTTAACAAAAATACAGTAATTTGACTTGTCCCTTAAGTCTACACAGGCATCTTTCAAGCTTCTCTGCTATATATACAAGCTGCGTAAATATAATTCATGACATTTTCAGTTTGCAGTAATTAAAGATCTTTAAATATATATGAGAGCATCTGGAAGAGCACACAATACTTTCTAATCTTGATGATGAGGTGTAAGTCAACTCAAACCCATGAGCACACTATTGCCCAAATGGTTAAAAAAAAATATTCTATTTTCTATGTTTCATTTTTTTCTGGAAGAAAGGAGCTTGACACGTGGCTTTCATAAAGGTGCTCTATGTAGATAAGACATTAACCTTACAGTCAGTTTTGCTGCTGCACATGCTGGTCAGCTCACAGAAACGAAATACATCAGTCTAGTAACTTTCCGATGCAGGGAGGAGCTCTGAGGAAGTTCAACACATACCTCTGGGCTGCTGCTTTGTTTTGGGCTTCAGAGTTAACAGCTACAAAAGTCTTTGCTCTGCCATCAACCATCCAAAAGCCAAGGCAGAACTATTCACAGCATAGGTATCTGATCTTCTGTTGATTTCAGGAAGAACAAGCAAAGGTGAAACCAGTGCAGCAAGGTAATTTCATAGGGCACTTTAGGCGAGCTCTAAAGATGTCATTAACACAAGAATTGTGTGCCTATGTGGCATCCACATTGGAGTGCCTGGTAGTCTCTCCATAGACTCAGGCTGTGGGGAGTAAGCTTGTAACTTCATCGGAGCTTTTAAAATACAATTGCCCCACTGAGGAATGCAAGATGAAACACTAACTTTACATACTTTACCCACTTGTCACGGTATCTCCAGGTTAATCCTGCTCATACCGTAAACACTATTTTATAGGTTTTCAACAACCACCAGGTAGAATTAAAAGCCCTGCTCTCACCTATGACAAGGATAATGGTGAAGAGGGTTGTGCTTTGCATATTGCCATCGGGATAAAACAGGTGTCATTTCATTTACTCTAATGCTATAATTAATCTTATAAGACTGCTTGCACAAACTCCAAATTATAGATAAATTGCTTCTGTTGTAATCTCCAGTGGAAAAACCAACCAAACAAAAACACAGGAACAACCCCACCTCCTCCCCCAAACCATTTCAAGGGACTGGAAATGTAACCTCCTGCAAAGAGCAGGAGAACATAAACTTAGCACCTAACAGGATGGTCAGAAGCTTGCACAAATATAGAAGGAAATTCCTTCCTTACAAGCACTGGAGACAGAATCTTTGTCATCAAGGCACAGAAAGATCCCTGTCTGAATGTAGAAACTAGTCTGGACGAAAAGACACATTAATGTAATAGACAATTGATGGTATATTACAGGCTATCTAGCTATCTAAACAGGAAGCTATAGGTTTTACACCACAACCCTACAAACAGTTTAATCTGTCAGCATTGCCAGAATTCAGGCTGTGGTCCCATACAGTTTAAGCCTAATGTGGCACATCCACCTGCCCACCCTTGTGTCAGCACCAGTACTTCTACTGCTCCTCAATAAATTCATTCCGAGCACTAAACACTGATTTTTTTCTTTTTGCAGTTAAGTTTCCTGCCTTCTTTGTTCAAACAGAAAAGTATTAAGCCAAGTGAGATGTAGCAACACAATAGCAGTAGTTTTGACTGGTTGTACCCTTGAGCATAAGTCATATTCTTTTAGCACCAAGAAAAGATGTTCCATTTTAATTAACACTACACTGAATTGAATCAAAGGTACAGGGAAACACAAGGACTTAAATGTACTTATGGGATGTGTGTACACCAACATCACCTGAAAACAAAATATTCAGTAAGGCAAATCTTAATTAAAAAGCCTCCAGCTGTCTTTTGCTTTGTTTCATAGTATGGCTTGAGCTTTGTGCAGCATTTACCTGAAACAGAATGAATATCTGCTAAGTGAAGTCACATACTGACAGGATTTGTGAAGAGGAATGCACTGCAAAGTTAAAATATAACAGCAAAAGAACTTATTGTTATTAAAAACCCTTCTGAAAAAGCAGAGTGCTAGGAAATGTTTTCAGGAATGGCAAAACAAAGAAAATAGAAGGCAAGAGTGAGGGGACCCTGGCCCAGGCTGCCCAGAGAGGGTGTGGATTCTCCTCTGGAGGTTTCCAAACCTGCCTGGACACGTTCCTGTGTGACCGGATCTAGGCGGACCTGCTTTAGCAGGGGGTTGGACTGGATGATGTCTAGAGGTCTCTTCTAACAACTACCATTCTGTGCTTCTATTATCCCAGTTTGCAAAGTAGAAAGTATGCATAAAAAAAAAAAAAAAAGAAAAAAAGAAGTGACAATTGCCACCTAACAGAGCCTACAACCTTAGCTGTGATGCTGAAAGTAGTTTGATGTAGTAGCAGTTTGACAAAAGCATGGCATCCACACACGGATTGGCATTTAATTTGAAGCAAGATGCAAAAAAAGTAACTTAGATGCAAAACCAAACCAACCCAGCAAACAAGAAATCCAAATACAATTATGGATGCTGCTAATACTTTGTATTAGAAGCTTAGTTTATTGATTGCCATCTATAAATGGGATGAGAAGGAAGTGAGACCCTCAATACCTCGAAACACGAGTACCACGAATAACCAACTATTTGAGATGGAACTTCCATCAACATGCACGCAAGGAACCTATTATACTTTTATGAGCTGTATAAATTAGTAATAAACATGCCACTTTTATTAACCTAATAAATCCTTGCCTTAAGAAATTCGTAATTCAAACACTAAAGACAACCTCCACCGCCACAAGCAAACACTGAGAATATTTCAAAGCTCAAATTTCCACAGTTTTAACTATCTGACAGGTTTGCAACTTTAAGCCCTTCAGTGCAGAGGGAAGGAAAGAATATTACTCGTGATCCTGAGGAAAACAAATACTTGCTTCAGGTCCAAAGCCCCAGAACTTCGAACAAATACTCCTTAGAACAAAGTAGATATTAGAGAGCTTCCAAAAAAGCTGCCTCTTGACTCAAAGCTTATTAAAAAAGCAAAGCCACAGAAGTCTTACAACTGGATGACTCTTGAGAAAAATCTGTTACATGGATTCTCAAATTTAATGTTAAAGAGGTAAGAAAAATACTAGGCTTCATAGCACTGTTTCTAGAAATTCTAGGCACACCAGAAATACTACAGGGAGGTATCAGTTGTTTAGAACTGACCAGAACAACTGGACTGTGACAAATAATCCACTCAAAAAATATAATCAATTCCAGTACATTTTGTTTCAGGGAGAGAAAGACATTGATTTTTTAGGCTAGACTCACATGGATTAGGTATCACTCACAAAATAAAACAATGCTTAATAGCTGCAAAGTGGTTCTGACAAAGAGGAAGCACACCCCAGCTGGCAAGCTACGTGCAAAGAGTGGGGCATTTGAGGTTTCATCTTCTCTCTGATGAAAAAGCAAGGACTGATACTCTAAAGTCCCTCACTCCTGGATGAGCCTAACAGTCATCACAAGCTATCGTCATCCTCTCTAGTCTGTAAGTTTATACTGAATAAAATAGCTCTGATAACAAGACACACTCTCTCCTAGTCTTCCAGATTCACACAGCTCAGTGTTAGGATAGTCCCAACAAGGCAGAAGCTTCAAACAGACGTAGAGCTTTAAATCTATAATCTTCCATTATTTTTTCCCCTTTATTTCCATCACTTTTTCCTCACATATTTTCTGCAGAACTCAGTCCCTAGCAGGAAACTGCTTGAAGACAACAACTATGTGTGCACAAATTCAGGGCTGAACAGGGAGGGAGAGGTGCATTATTCATCCTCAGAGATTTAAAACCTAGCTAAATGAGGCCCTGTGCAACCTTATGTAATTTGATCTTCTCTGAGCAGCGAGTTGGGCTAGAGGCCTCCAGAGGTCCTTTCCAATGTGAATTATTGCATAATCCCAGGGGGTGAAGAGCACTACACAGTTGGAAGATGTATGGGTCACAGCCAAGGAAATGACCTATGACAGGAAAGGGACATGAGCAAGAGGAAAGCCCATGTCTATCACTGAAACAAGGCACCACCTTTCAGCTCCTTTCCATCCCAACTCCCACCAATTCCTCCACTCTGTCACTCAGTCTCTTCCAAGCAATTCTGCACAAGGATGAACTCCTCTTCAGTTTTGAGAGCTGCTACCTGAAGTTTAATAAAATGCAGATTTTGGTCAAAATACCCTGGATTGCCCTAACCCACCTGACTATAAGGACACCAACTTGTTCTCCTCTGTTTTGGCACATGGAACTTGACAGTTTTTGTGAACTCAGTATGACATTTCTCTGCTTTTATTTTTAAATGTATGGAAATACTATATATATAAAACTTGAAACTTTTTTTTCTTACTTATTGAAAGAAATTGAAGAGCTGTGTTTTTTCGGGTCACAGAGAAGATAAAGGGCTTCCTCTCCTCCCTCTTTGCTTCAGCTGTTAAACTGACTTTACTCGACTCCTTTTCCCCAAAAGGAATCATTGGCATACTTCTGTGAGAACCGGGACAAAAAAGCCACTCTACATGATTCTTGGATTTTTGCCTTCTGCACCTTCCCATTCTTTGGCTGAAGTTGCCTTTTCATACTTGCTTCCTCATCATCTAGAGCAAGTTTTTCTAATTAAGACAAGTAATAAACACTTTAACAGATGCCCAGACCACGGTCTGATTAACGTAACCCTTAGGCAAGTTTCATTGAGGGGTAAAAAACGCAAACCGTGAACACTAAATAAATAAATAAATAGATCTTCTCTTATCAATTAACGTCTCTTCTCCCATGTTTTCTTGTTTGGTTTTGTTTCTTTTGTCTTTACAGCGTCTCTGTCATCTGGTTAACTCCCTGGACCACTCAGTCACCAACGGGTAAGAAGAGTGACAGAGCTGAGGGGTGAATTAGTACAGGAAGAAATACAGAAAGAGAGGCATTTTCCCCCAAACTCTCAGAAAGCAGGAAGAAGGAAGAGCTCTCCCAGCAGAGAACAGGGCACAGCCCGGTTGTAAAGCAGGTGCAAGAGGTGCGGAGGGGGCTGTAATCCCGAGGGACGAGGGGGAAAAAAATAAAGGAAAAAAAAGCCATAAATCAGGGAGAGTTTAGGAAAATATGTCAGGAGAGGGACTTGCTTCGTGCGAGCAGCTCGACTTCGCCCCCAAACCTCCCTAGTACCTGCTTAATAAATAAATATAGACATACACATCCCCCGACAGACACACACAGCTCTAAACACGCCCCGCGCCCGGTCGCACACATCGATGCGCTCACACCTGCGCCTACAGACACCTGAGGGGACAAGGCGCCCCCGGCCTCCCGCCCCGCGCTGCCCCGCAGGCCCGCTCCCCTCACACCCCCCGCCAGGCGCCGCGGCGGGAAAGGGAGCGCGGGGTCGCTGAAGGACGAAGCTCTCACCTCGCCGGTTCATGGGGCGGACGCGCACCGCCACCTTCACTTTGGAGTCCCCCATCGCGCCGCTCCAACCTCCCCGGCTCCCCCGTCCCTCCTCGGCTTCCGTCTACGGAGGGACACCCGGCAGCGCGGGGAGGAGCGCGGGGCGGGGCGGGGGGGGAGTGGGTGAGACCGGGGACGGCGGGTGGGAGGCACCGTGCGTGACCAACGTCCTCTCGAACTACAGCTCCCAGCGTGCATCGCGGCGGCTCGTCGACGGAGGGGCGGCGCGGTGAGCTGCACGCCGGGAGCTGTAGTCCTGCCCGCAGCTCTCGTCTGGAATGGACGCCGTGCATGCTGGGATATGTAGTCCTCCAGCCTAGAGGAATTTCGGGGGCGGGGGGTGGGTTGGGAGGAGGGGAGTGTACACAGCCGGAATGGCTCTTATGGGTTGTGTTGTACAACAGAGTCCTGACGAGAGGGGCCTCAGTGTCACCCCAGGTCCTGCTACTCATTCCCTGAGTGGCTGTGAGTGAACTCCATTGCACCTGCTTTCCCCCTCTGTGTGCCAGGGTGTTCTCTGGGAGGAATACTGTGATATTTTGTGCAAGCATCACTGCTACTCATTCCCTGAGTGGCTGCGAGTGAACTCCGTTGCACCTGGTTTCCCCCTCTGTGTGCCAGGGTGTTCTCTGGGAGGAATACTGTGATATTTTGTGCAAGCATCACTGCCACTTCTCACCGTGAGATTTACTCTGGGAGTAACCACACGTCACTGCAAGATTTACTCTGGGTGTAGTGAAGCAAGGCAGCATTGCTTTGCTGGTTGGTGGGGTTTCTGCCCGTTACAAATCACATCACATTGAATATCATGAACCATAACCCAGCCTATGGACCATGGGTTTAGGTGATGACTGGGTCTGGCTTCACAGAGCAACCTCTGGCAATTCGCCACTGTTAATGTGCCCGTTGACATTTGCTTAGCAAAGGTGGTTCACTAAAAGAACTCAGCAATAATAATTGGAGTCAGTTTGAAAAACATTACAGTTTGTCCCCATTAGACAGCTCGACTGCTCCACAGCAGCTACTGATCGCAAAGACCGAGAACGAAACTATAATGCAAACATGCAGAGAAAAAAATAATCTCATTTAAATGGTCATGGTTGAAAACCCTTGCAGCTGCTATTTTAGTTTGAAGCAAGGATTCTCTCTGTGCTATTTTGAAAAGTCAGATTTCAGAGAGGACAGAGGAAAAAAAAACCAAACTCAGAATTGTAATCCTTTGGCCCTTGAACATCAAAAAAGGTTTTATGATAAAAATAAATAAATAACACGTTTCCAGTGGCCTTGTGATACGATTTCAGAAGGTAATACTTTCTGAATTACACTCAATGTCTATCATTTCATGCCTGACTGACCTAAAGAATATCTTGTCAAAGCAGAGAGGAAAGGAATATTAAGTTGGCATTTAAAGTGACACTAGGATTAATGTCCATGTTCTTAAGAGGAGTGTCAAAGCATCCTGAGTGAGCATGAGTGTTAAGAAGATGTCTTGAAGTTTAAAAAAAAGAACAACTGAAAAACAGCAAGTCAGCAACAAGCCGGGTGGCAGAAGCTTTGAAACAAACCACTTTTGCCTGCAGCAACAGAAACCATGGTCTCCTCAGCATGTCATGCTCCGTGGTTCAGTCCTGCAGCCCTGTGCTGCGGAGGGTTTCCTCTTGGGAGAGGGGACATCCTGCTTTCAGCCTGCACAGTTGGTTCTTGCACTTGTGAACTTGAGGATCCAATTACAAGATGAAACCGGGCTTTAAACTTCTTGTGGTATTTTCCAGCTGGGGCCTCAGCAAACCACACCAACGGTTTCTGAAACCAAGTACTTTGTGATGGGAGATAAATATAATCCTCGCTTTACAGTTGGCCGTGACGAGCAGCAAGTGGAAGGTGGGGTTTATTTTTATGTCATGTTGAATCACCTTGAACCTGAATTAAATAAATGGGGTGAAATCTGCCAGATATGCATACTGCATACATCCAGTCCTTCCTCCTGCATTGTGTCCTCTGATATTAGTTATCACTGTTTAATTTTACATATAACAAAGAGATTAAAAAGTCTTTTGGGGAAATGATTGAAGAGCACCTTTTTATTTCTCAGAAAGAAGTGTGTTTCAAGTGCCACATACATGGACAAATGCAGGCATACAGTTCTTGCAGGATCTGCTCCAGTTATCTACTCAGAATTAAGAATTTAATTTACAGTCTGAAAAATCAGCATTTTAGCCTTCCTTCAGTTGCAAATTCCAAAGAGAATTTAGATTCACATAGAATTGTTGCTACTTTCTGCAAACTCCTTCAAAGATGGAAGTATCCCTAGAACTCAAAGAACCGTCCTTGCCTTTGGTATCGGGATGTATCAGGGCTCTGGGAATGTGCACGGGAGCATAACTTCTCATGGATCTCTGCAGGCATGCCTCTGGACTTGTCCTTTATGCAAGCTTCTGCCTCCTGCAATGAATTACAGTAATGCAACTTCTCTTGCACTGGCACAAGCTACCTCAGTGTAATTACCCCACTGTGAATTCCTCGACAAGCCCTTTCCCTGGCTCAATGTTTCACAATCTGTGGGAAGCATCTCCCTGGAGGGGCACAGTTTGGAGGGAGGATATTGTTTCCATTCACAGCACTGGAACATGCTAATTATGCTGGGAGGAAAGAGGTGGGGGTGGCAGCTTTCACTTGGGAGGGACAGGCTGGGCAAATAGTTTGTGAAACGCCAACTTAACCCTGTCTTGTAGAGAATTGTCTCCAGCTCTTTTCCCCCTTCCTAGTTACTGTAATGAGGGGCTGACTTCCCAGATTAGCTCTGGCTATTTAAATGCTAATTTAATTAACAAAACATCTTTGGGGGAGAGGCATTACTTGTCCCTCCCATTCATTTATCGGGTTTCTGAACCCAACACTATTTTTGTCAGGTTGAGGAGCCACAGTTATTGCAATACCCACCTGGACATAGGAGGGCTTAAAGCAGTTATGTGGAGGAGAGAGAAATCATATCCTTTGTCACATTTTTTTAATAAGCAACTAAATTTGATTTTGTTTAGAAGTAACTAAGTCAAAACGATTTCACACGTCCTGCATAACTGCAACGATTGAGCTGTGCCTATTGCCAGACAGCAATGGAAAAAAACGGTTTTGTTTTTATCTAGATGAAGGTATGAATGGTTTAGATCTCAGATCATGTAGGTAGAATTATATCTCAGGACAAGGCAAAAAGCATGACAGTCTTTTGGATATCTTCTTCCAAACGATAACACATATCAAATCAAGGAAATTTAAATCAATTTTTTCATTTCTTAGACTGCATGTTAAAAGAGACAGATCACTTATGAATTTGCTGCAGGCTTCGTTTCTGCCCATAAATTATTCAGGCACTGGGAAACTAAACCAGAAGATCTTATCAGTGTTTAGTTAGCTGTATGCAAACTCTTAAGTCTCACTGTGGTCCACTTTTGCAAGAACATGAGTATCAATTGGGACAGTCCCAGTCAGAGACTGGGAAGCATTTGTGGTATCCTTCAGCTCTTTAGCATCTTCAGCGATCAGGTCCTCAGCACAAAAGTATTTGATGACACATTTAAAAACATAAGATCTGTTGCTGTTGTGTATCTTTTGTAGACTTTTGTTTTGGTCAATCCCTGGGGAAATTAGTTTTATTCTGATATGCTAATTTTGTCTTAATTTTATCAGTCTGGAGACACAAACATAAACATGGAGTGAAAAGCTATAGGCACTTATAGGCAAAAAAGACAGAAGAGGAATTTTATTATAAATTTCTTTCAACTGTACTGTAGAAAGAAAGCACTAAGGGAAATCAGTACTAAGAAAAGCTCAAGAAATCTGGATAAAACAGAAGATCAATTTCTCTAAATCACTTGTATCAAAATTCTGCTTGTTATCAGAATGTATGTTTTGGGGTTTTTTTAAAAGGCATTTCTTAAATATCTCATGCAACACCTTGTACAGGTTCAGGAAACCCACATCAACTTTAGCAAGGCATTTCTGTCCCCTGTTATTTTAATAGGAACTTTCTAAAATTGAAGGATTTATTATTTTAAGTGTCATTCATAACTGGGAATTTTACTAATCTTGGGATAGACTTCTAAAGATATTTGAGTGTGGTTGCACTGTGAACAGTACCTATGGCAAAAAAAGGAAGTCTTGAAATCTTCTTGCAGTACCAGATTATAATAGCGTAAAGCCCAAAATAAACTCTTGTAGACAGCACCCACTTTTGAAAAATCATTCCAAAGTTCAAATTTCTGGTCGTGAGTTTTTCACAGCACTATAGGACATAATATTCCTTCTTATATTACCCAGAGGGAATCTCAAATTGATGGCCAGGCTCTGATCTTTCTATAAACTCCATCCATGCCCTGTTTATGGCAGAGAAATTGCTTATAGCTATGTTTCAGCTGGGGTGCTTCTCCTGTACAGTGGGATTTTGATAGAAATTCCTATCTCTGGCAGCAGTGCAAGGCCAGGTAATATTAGTAATTTTTGTGCTGGTAAGATGAGACCCCTGAAGAGAATTTTCTCATGAACTAAACATCTTTAGTATTCTTATCAGCTGTTCGGTTTGCTGATACAGCATATTTCAAAGAAACTCGTTTTACCAGTTGTGTTCCATTTTATTTGAACGTTTCTTTCCTCAGATAAAGATTCGACATTGGATTTCATTTGTTTGAAAAGAAATTAGGTTGTCTGTCTTTGGGAAATAAATGGAGAATCTCTAAAACACTTTAAAAAAGCAAAATTAGCAGGAGAGTCTGTTTAAGGGTTGCAAGACAAGCTTGTAGTCCTAGAAAAAGAAGAAAATAAACCCAACAAAGTGACAATCACTGATACTCTGAAGAATGCGTATCCAGAGCTGTGTAATGTTTGCAGGGTTTATCTCCAAGTACTCCTCAGATACATGATTGGTGAGAGCTGAACTGATTTGACTTCAAAGGCTGGAATACATTGTAGCTTCATATGCTGAATCATGTTGTTCTTGCTTCACTTCTGCAAAGCAGATGCCTGCAAAAGACACATTTTTTTTTTTCTCTCCTGCTCATCCACACATCGTCTTCTTCATCTTCCCTCTCCCCAGAAGCTGTACAGCTTCAAGGCATGTCCCAGTGATCCAGACACTGCCTGAGCTCCTAATCCAAACCCAGATCAAAGCTTTTCAGCTGCACGTGCACTAATAATAATTTTTGTTAATGTATTTTGCCCATGCTTAGCAAATAACACCACAGGTTAGCATGCCAAATCCAAATAACCCCAGATTTAAGGAGTTGGTGATTTGAAACCCTGCAAATTGTGATTAATGGGAATTCTGCTCTCACTGCTGGTGGCTGCAGAATCTATTGGTGAAATACGATTCTAACAGTCACCAAAAAATTTCCTATCTGACTCTACAGACAAGAGTGACACCCGGTGGCTAAGGAGCAAAATAAAACCAGGTCTGATGGTACTGTTTCCATTTCCTGTCGTTATTTACTGGTTTTCTGCTGCAGCTTCTAAAGAAAGAGCTGGGAACGGAGAAATATTTTCTCAACATAAGCACCTGACATCTCGTGGCACCAATTCCCCTGATGAATTCCCCCGAATTCCCCTGATTTACCTCCTTTCAGGTGAAACTAGGAGAGAAAAGGGACGCTGGCAACTCTCCCATAGCTCCTAAAATACTGCATCTGAGAATAAAATCACAGAGTCATTGTGGCTGGAAAAGACCTTTTAAGATCTTCAAGTCAAAGTGTTAACCCAGCACTGCTATGGCCACCACTAAACCATGTCCCTCAGCTCCACAGCTACACATCATAACGGAGGCACAGATGTGGTCCTGGTACCCTGAAGCTGAGGATTTCCACTGATCTTGCTGCTACCCTTCCATGGCCCTTCCCAGGGTTTCTCTAAGTTTAGGGCTTGCTCTCAGGAGGACATGAGATGCCAATAATTAGCATAGGTGACCAGAGAGAGATAAATACCAAATGACTTCTTTTTGCCTTGTGACTGCTTGGTATTGCACTAAAGATTACATAGCAAAAAGAATGAAAAAGTATGTTTTGCTGCCACTGTAGATGTACCCCTCATACCTTCAGCCAAGTGATTATTGATGGGTATTATGAATAATTAACTATCTCAAGGAAAGTGTTAAAAGCAGTAATCTTTGGTGAAAAATGTACTTTATTTGGACTTTAATTTGTGATTACTAAAAATGAAAAGTAAATGCCCAGGTAATTACATCACTCAGTGAGCTGTGGCTTTAATAAATGTCAAGTATTGGCAGCGTACTGCTAAAAGCTTGTGTCACAGGCCTCCACTGGAAATGTGCTGATCAAACAAACAAACCAATTTGGCTCCCCAGTCAAAACCCCCGTGGTATTTCTGTGTGGGTGAACCTTGATATTAGATACTCCTTAAGATACCTATCTATACCTCAATGTGTAATATAGAGGGAGCTCAAGCTGAGATCTGAGTCTAAGCATTCCAGTTCAAGTCTCTGGGAAAATGAAGCCCAGCTCTGATACTTGGATCTTGCTACTGACTCTGCTCCCAGACCTCTGCTTCACTGGTGTGGGTGATATCTGGATTTAGGAGCTTGCTGTTTCTAATTGAAAAGATGGAGCAGGGGAGGATTGTTGGAGGGCTGGATCAATTTACTCTGGTCCCTCACTCATGAATGGCTGCAAAAGTAAGAAAACACAAAAATATTTTCTCTTAAAATGTAGGAATGTCTCTCCTGAATAACTAGGATGGGAAGGAGCATCAGTTTTGTGCCAACAAGTTTTTTGAGTTTTCAAAAAGGTAAGAAACCACATTATCAGGAGCAAAGAGCTTGAAGAAGAAGTTGTTGCGTAGCACAAGGCCATCATAACCAGAGAAGCAAGGAGCAGTGTGTAGCTGCCAGAAGGACCAAGCCACCTCTTCCACCATTGCTCAGCTCAAAGGCCAACTCTTTGCAAATACATCCCTTTTGCACAGAGTTGCTTCATATAATATGTGACCTATTGCTTAACTGGAGGAGGTATCTATTAAGAGACTCTTCCATAGTCAAACATCTTCACATCTACAATATTGCTCCTAATACTCAGTAAAAGGTGAATAAAAATTTCCACCTGGAGAAAGAGTCTCCAGAATGAAAATTTCCCCCAGGCTCTTCTGTGACAGGCTGCCCTCGGGCTTTTCTTCTTAACCATTCACTTTTCCACTTCCATCTCTCTTTTCCCTTGGTGAAGTATTGTGTCTGGTAAAGATGTAGCAAAATGTGAGTTTTCAGAATGTTTATCTCAGAAATACATAGCCCTAAGGTTTTGCAGAAATCCCTGCTCTGACTCAGTACAGGACCTCGGTTCTCCAAGGTTTTCTGTTTCTTTCTCTCCCTTGTGAAATTAAAATAAAGAAAAGCTAAATAAAGGCATCAAACTGTAAAGCATCAGGGTGAATCAACCAGATAATAAGTTCTAAGGCTGATACAGATGTTTCAGGATGGTTGTGTTTGGGGACTCCTGTGGAAATGATGTGCTCAGGGCTTTGCCAGATGCAGCCAGCCTTCCCTGCCTCAAATGTTTTCAGAGATCTCATGTAACAAACACTTCACCGCACGTGTCCCAAGTGCTAAATCACTGCTAGGCTACAGTCAAACAATGAACTGTCAGTATTAAAAGCCAAATCAGGGAAAGAGCTCTTGCCAACTAAAAGGTTAGTGGGATCTTTTCCCACTGCTTTCCAGGAGAGGTCCTCTACTCTCAGCTTTGCACGTCCCTTTCTCCACTGGTTTTTGACTGTTCTGTTGTGTGGGAAATGGCAGTTGCCCCTCAAAAGTCAGCTGAGTTCATGGGTGATTGTGTACACATACCGAAGGGAAGTACTTGCATTGTAATAGACACTTGTGAGTTGAATATTCACACAAATTAGCTTAACAAATTACCCCTTTACAGGGAGAATACTTTCATTAATTCACAGCAGAACCAGTAGTACTGGAGTGGTTGCTTCTAGGCTTGCCAGGGCACACCTAGGTTTATCTTGTTTCAGTATTTCCCTTTCATGTTATATCCTCCAGCTAGGAAAGCCCACTCCGACTCTTCTGCTCTACATAGACCATGATTTTACACACTGATTCTTTCCATAATTAGGGCTGGTGGTGCTTTATCTCCATCTTGATTCTGTTTTGGTTTTTCTTCCAGTCTTCAGATCATTCTGCCCCGATGATCTAAATTGTGTTTTAAATAGATGAGATTGTCTGCTTCCCACCTCGTGCACCTTTGTTTTTCTACAGCGATGCTCTGAAACTTGTTGAAGGCTTTGGTAGGAACCAGAAAGCACCCCCCTCACTTAATTCATCTCCCAAAAATATAACATCCAATTGACATTAGTTATCTGCCTTGTTTTTGTAGTTGGGAAACAGAAGGCGAGAAGTAACTGGAAGACATTTTTCCTTTCCTAAAATAAGTGACAAAAATAAATCACCCTTGTACTGGTATTGACCTCTCTCCAGGGGTGATGGGGAGAGCTGAACTCTCTAGTGAAGATTTAGAATATCTAACTTATAATTTGGTAAAGGGAAATGACTTCCTCTCCAACCAATCTGATGTCTCTTTTCCATGTGCAGGTTGCAGATCTGCAATGTTCCAGTTTGCAGAAATCAGTGGAGCTGCTTTTCCCCTATTCTGCCAGCCATAAGATGATTGCCAAAGAGGTGTGTGGCTTTGGGAAGAGGTAGATCCTGCTTCTCAGAGATGCTTGGTGTATCACCAGTGTATTTTACAGGAACAGTCCATGCTCAGCACTCCAGAGAGCTATCCTGGCCCTTCTTTTTCATGCACTGATGTTCTCAGGCAGAAGGGGGAGCCCATACATTATTTTTTATGTGTAATCATCTCAAAATAGTGATACAAACCATCAGATCAGTGGAGGTTTTTTTTGAACATGAGAGCTTCTACTTAGCTGATGTTACAGAGACATGCAAC
Organism: Colius striatus; assembly: GCF_028858725.1. Taxonomy (NCBI): domain Eukaryota; kingdom Metazoa; phylum Chordata; class Aves; order Coliiformes; family Coliidae; genus Colius; species Colius striatus. The sequence continues at coordinate 45,371,315 of NC_084760.1, read as the reverse complement.
TATGGGAGGGCAGGCTTTTAGAGCACATATTGCTGCTATGTATTCCTTTGCAACAATAAGAAATCAAGGAAGATTTGAATTCTAAACAACTTTATCATGTGCCATCACATCAGTTCAAATGCTAGAAAATGAAATTTAATTAAAAACTAATTAAACAGACAAAAAACCAGAGGGAAAACAGACCCTTAGAAATGGAATAAGTCATAGCTGAATGACATTTGGTTTTGCTTATTTACTTACACATCCACTGGGAAACCAAATAAATCATCTGTATGGTACCGCTACGGCTCTTTGTATAGAAGCAATATGTCAATTATTTCCTAATGACACATGTGAAGGTTACACAAAATTTGGGCTTTTGTTGGATACTCTATCAGGATGAGCAACTAAATAGAGACACTGTGCAGTTGTCTTTATCACCACCCAAACCCTCTTCAAATAATTTCTCAGCTCAGAAGCTCTGTAGCGTGCCACTGTCATATCCTTCAGTCACAGCTCCTTCTCCACCCTATAACATTTTGGTCCATGCATGTACATCCAGGGAAACCCATACATCCATTTTAGCTCTGAGGACCTCTGCAGTCCATTCCCTGGGTTGGATTTCTCGTTACTTTTCCTCCAAGAAAGCATTGGACTGCTCTTTCTGATGAGTTTGAAAGCAAGTAGGTGCTTTTGCTTCATCTCTTTGACACCGTCTATGCTGTTCTTTAGTGGCATTACCCACTTGCCTCTTGCCATTAATGTTTTTGAGAATGACACAAGCAAAGATTTTTGGCCTTGAAACCTGTGAGCACAAGGAGTTATAAATTAATATAAGCTCAGGTTAGATTTAACCTACACTATATGTAGAGTGGTGTTTTGGGGTTTTTTTTTCCCCATCTGGTTAATTGGTGCTGTGTTGGGTTTAGTACACACCATGGAGTCTTAGTAATTTAGGTAGATTTATTAGGTAGAACTGTGGCTATGTCCCATTTTCCTGACTGTGCAAGGAAAATTGCATAGATGCAGTTACAATAGATGCAGTTACAAGCAATCCTTTTGCTTATGTAGCTGGTTGTGTTCAGGGACCTGGCTAATGAACACTTAATATGTGTAAAGCTAACCTGGAGTGGAAGTGCTTACACAATCTGTTTGATATTTCTGAATGTCCATGAGCTCTGAAGAAGACGAACTTGATTATCAACATAATCTTCTGTTAGGCTTCCAGTCTCAGGCTGTGCCTGGGTCTCATCTGCCCTTGCCAAAGGCAACATGAGGGATCTTTTAAGTAATTATGTGGTCCCTGGAAGGAAGGAGCCTGGATTACCGTCTTCCTCCCTCACGTCCTCACAAGAAGAAGGATGTAGACAACAGAAAACTGCTGGGATCATGCCTGTAGGCTGCTCTGAGCATGGGTACAGCTCAGCTCTGGGTGATTGCTCTGCCTCCTGCGATGGACAAGACAAGCAGGAGTTTACAACAGCATGGTCACAGCCAAAATCCCTGGAGCACTGAGAGACTGCAAGGAAATGTCCAAACAAGAGTCTTGTGTTTTCCAATGGTGAAACATTGCTGCTGAAATGAATGATGCACAAAAAATGTTGCCACCAAAAAAAGTAATTTGGTCTGAGTAATTAAGTTGGTTTCTTAGCTTTCATAGAATGGTAGGGGTTGAAAGGGACCTTTAGAGATCATCTAGTCCAACCTCCCTTGCAGAAGCAGGTTGACCTAGATCAGGTCACACAGGAACGTGTCCAGGCAGGTCTTGAAGACCTCCAAGGAAGGAGCCTCCACACCCTGCCTGGGCAGCCTGTGCCAGGGCTCCCTCACCTGAACAGAGCAAGTTGTGCTGCACGAATGCAAGGACCATGCACCTCTGGAAGGTGTGAAGCTCCTAAGAGATATCAATTCTATGTCAGAAATTTGGTTTGTGATAAGGGTTTTGAGACTGTGGAATTAATATGTAGGTTTGGAAGTTTAGAATGATCTCAGCTCATAGTGGGATCTGGAGACAGAAATCTGAGCTAGAGGCTGATAGGACGTCCCTTAAATTAGAAGGAGTGAGAATTTCAAGAATGCAGAACATAATCAGCCCAAGAATATGAATTTGATTTTTACTATGTACAAACTGGATACTGGAGTATAAATTAACATTTATTTGAAACTGCAGTGCAAGCTTTGTCAAGAAAAACCTCACTGTGTTGAACAGGGATAGGTTTCAGACTGCATGGTAGAGAAATCCTTCCTAGCATTGATGTTTCTGCACCTGATGTAAAGATAAACTCAGAAAGATAAACTGCAAATTGTTTCAGGAAATGGTGTGTCTGTTCAGAGGCTGAAAATATGTCAGAGTCTATTGTGCTGATAGGGATTATATACAGAGGAACTGGAATTCAAGGAGATAGAAAGCTAAAAAGAGAAATAAAAGACAGCCCTACCTGTAAGTATAGAAATACCAAAGCAAAGGTGAAATTTTGAAACAAAAAATGTCACAAATAAAAATTTAGGATAGAAAACTTTAATATAGAGGTACTCCACTGAATGTCAAGACTGTGACCCTGAAAAATATGCTGGTTAGTGGTTTGGTGGAAAGGAAACCAAATTTTCTCATAAGATCTAATGTAATAGAGCAGTTGAAATACACAAGGACATTACTCTGCAGCTTAAGATAATTCCCATCCAAAACCTGCATGCAAAGGCACAAGATGATAGTGTTGGTGTGATACTTAAATAACATAACATTGAATTGCTTAAAATGTTGTACTTCAAGCAACTGCATCTTTGTAGCTGTTTTGATGTAAACAAAAATAATACTAGAAAAAACCCCTGTATTCACCAGTATAATTCTGTGGCAGGACAGCAGTTAGCAGAGCAGGGTATCAAATGACTGACAGTGAGTACAAAACATTGGGTAGGTAAGTAATGGGGAGTAGTCACTGTGCTATTTAAAGCTGTCCTCCTTCCTTCAGGACAAATCTGAAAAATCATAGCAAAGAAAAAAAAAACAGAAAAAAAGAGCAGAAGTTTATATTATAAAAGTCAATATATTTAGGAAATCCGTAGGCTTTTGGTCTGAAGTGGTGTGAATTTATTTGCTTATACTGTTAGAAAAATAATGTTAGTTTTGGATTAGAAACACATGCTGAGGATTCACATAAACACATAAAAACTCTCTAAAATATATATTGTGAGAGGACTCCTTGATTTAAATCCTTTGCAGACTTAGAATAATATATTTATGGACATGTTCCTATGTGACCTGATCTAGGTGAACCTGCTTCTGCAGGGGGTTTGGACTAGATGATCTCTAAAGGTCCCTTCCAACCCTACCATTCTATGATTCTATGATGTTAAAATTTAGGTAAAAAGAGCAGTGACCCGTAGACTTGCTCCTCACTTCAGTAAGATGTGTACTAGACAAGGATAGATCTCTACATCCCAAGCATGTGACCTGGGGAAGGCTGGAGGTGCATCTAGCCCAGGATCCTGTCTCCATGCATGATATTCAGGGAAAAGCAGAGCAACAGGGTGCATGCCTTGATCCTGCTTCCAAGCCTGGAGATGTTATTTCCCTGTACTGATTTCAGTGGGTAGGAAAAGTCAGAGACACTTGGGGGAAAGAAGAAGTTGGTTTTCAGTATTGAAGCAAAACTGGAGAAACCCAGGCTGTGGAGGACCTGGAGGAGCAGATCGCATTCATAAATGAGCATTTTCTTGGACATGGAGACAGTTATGTTTTCAACTGTTCAGGTTGTATCGAAAGTTTTCTCCTGCCTGTGTCCTAGAATCATAGAATCATTACAGTTGGAAAAGACCTTTAAGATCAAGTCCATCCCATCACCTCACACTGCCAAGCCCACCACTAACCCATGTGCCTCAGCATCTCAGCTATGACTCTGCAATATCTTCAGGGATGGGGACTCCACCACATCCCTGGGAAGCCCATTCCATCTCTCAGTGGGTTTTTTTTTACCATCCTTATGAAACAGTTCTTCCTAATCTCCAGTCTAAACCTCCCCTGGTGCAACTTGAGCCCATTTCCTCTTGTCCTATTAGTATTTACTGGAGAGAAGAGATTGACCCCCACCTCACCGAAACCTCATGTCAGGGAGTTGCAGAGAGTGATCATGTCTCTCCAGCCTCCTCTTCTACAGACTGAACAACTCCATTCCGTCAGCCTCTCCTCATCAGACTTGTTCTCCATCCCCTTCCCCAGCTCTGGTGCCTGTCTCTGGAAATGCTGCAGCACCTCAATGTCCTTCTTGTAGTGAGAGGCCCAAAACTGAACACAGTATTTGAGATGTGACCTCACCAGCACTTAGTATTGATGGAAGAGAACACTTAGTGTCCTTAAGAACACTTGCAGCAGGAGGTTAGAGCAGCAGAGCTCTATAGGTCTAACCTCATGAGATTCAGATTTGTCTTTGAAAAATACAAAGCTAGCCCAGCAAATTTTTACAGATCTGTTTTTCAGAGTGGCTGGAGGTGATTTGGAAGTCTCCCTCTTCAGGTATGCTTGTTTATCCAGATGTCTGCTCTGGCTCTAGAGTGTCCAGCAGTACTTTTTAGCTAGGACTCTCTAGCTGGAGCTGCCCTTCTCTGATACGCTGCACCTGGGGGTGTCCCAGGACCTAATTTCTAGGCTGACTTTGGATTGCACCTTCATGGCATATGTGTCTTGGAGCTGATGTGCTTGCTACCAGTTGAGCTTGGGCTACTGTCCTGGCAATCAAGGTATGTGGCTGAGCTCCCATGCCAGAGCATCACTAGAAGTGGGTGCCAAAGTAGACCAACATGTTTCCTTGTGAGATTTTAGGCATCAGGACATCCTTCAAGACTGAATGCACTGTCACATCAGTGTCACAAGCCTTTTGGGAGCAAAGTCCCAGATGCTCTGGGAGAACCTGTTATGGCACCACAAACAACACTGACAGCAGAGTTTCCATTCCCCTTGACCCCTTGGGTTCTATGCCAGCCCCACTCCTGTGTTCCCTCTTGAGTGTCTAGAAGTTGCTAAGCAACCTCAATCCATCTAGTAACCAGCAGCATCATCACCACAGGGGTGCCATGTGTGGATACTTGGGTTCCATTTTGTCCTGCAGCAGCTATTGCACCTGGGAAAGCCCCATCCTTCCCCTCCAGAGCCAAGAGAAACCTCAGGGCTGTCCACAACTTTGCAGAAACACATAGGCATAAAAACAGATAGAAACCAGACGTATCTGGCCTTTGTATGATGCACCTTTGGCTCATGGAGGACCGTTTGAGGATGATGTGGATTTTCATCCGCCTAAGCTATATGGGGCATTTACAGGTCTATCCCTCTGCTGGCACTCAGGTGTTGCATGATTATAGAAGCACAGAATCACAGAATAGTTTGGGTGGGAAGGGACCTTTAAAGGTTATATAGTCCAACCCCTTTGCCACAGACAAGGACATCTTCCACTATACCAGGTTGCTCAGAGCCCCATCCAACCTGCTCTTGAACTCTTCCAGGTATGGGGCATCCAACAACCTCTCTGGGCAACCTAGGCCAGTGTTTCACCACCCTCAACATAAAACATGTCATCTTACATCTAGTTTGAATCTCCCTTCTTTTAGTTTAATACCATTATCTCTTGTCCTACTGCTACAGGGCCTGATCAAAGGTTTGTCCCCATCTTTCTTATAAGCTATGTGAAGTGATGGAAAGTGTGTAAGACAGGTCAGTCAGGGACAGGGTAGGTGTTGCGGAGGGAAGCACCTTGCTTGGCTCCCCACAAACCATCCAGCATGAGCTATTCTTGAGGGCAGACAGACCTCAGAATAGACTCAGGCTGGGATATTAGATACATCCATTATGTGTCCATTCAGCTTTAGCATCCTAAACGTGTGGCTGACGTGCCAACTCTCCATTGCTGAGACTTATTTTTCCAGAGAAAGCAAAAAGCTGGACTGGAGGGATGTAGTTGTGAAAATCTGGGGCAACGTTCCTTAAAACTGGCAAGCTGTTGCTGTGTTTCTCTGTTATGGAAAACAATTTGCTCTTCAGCCCCCCCGCCCTTCTACTGCCTCCTTCCAGCAGTGCAGCTTCTTGGCGGTGTTAGAAGGGTATTTAACACATGAATAGATTGCTCAGAGGCAGCACGATGATGAACCACACAGACATTTTGGTGCCCTTTCCCTCGTGCATCGCTTGCGTCGGTCCTTCCTCGCGAGCCTCCCGCCTTCCTTCGAGCAGAGTTTCGAGACGCTGCTTCTCTCCAAAGGAGGCAGGGATTTTCCGAGTCCCGTTCCCGAATTTGGGGCTCCGATCCCTCCCCCTAGTGGCTGCCGCACAGAAGTGCCGGCCGCCGCGCGCTCCTTACGGCTGATCTCCGCTCAGCAGCGGACAGCAGCGCCGAAATCAGACCGGCTGCCAGAGGTGCGTGGCTCCCGCGGGCTGGGAAGCCAGGCCCGTAGCGCATCCATCACTCGTGGCGTGCCCTGCAGGCGTTGCGAGGGATTTGTCAACTCGGTGATGCAATTTCTGCCGTTCCTTGATTTAGATGGGCTGTTTGCAATGTGGGATTTGTCCTCCTGAACTGGCAGAGAAGGGTGTGAATGCGAATAGCTGTGTCAGGCTTCCCGCCTGGGTCTCACTGTGTGTCTGGTCAAGGGCACTTCTCCTTCACCACTAACACTTGGATTCATCCAGACCAGACATGCCAGGGTAAAAGCTGGCTTAATTTTAAATCTCATTACAGTTCCTCTGTGTTTCATCATCCTGCAGACATGCTATTTGCTGCAGTATCACTCCTTGCGGCAGTAGGAATTGCAGTGAAAGCCTCCAGGGCTGATGGGAAGGGAAAAGCGCTGCCATCCAGCACACAGGACTCCCTTCAACGTCTCTACTTTTCCATCACGATGGAGAAGCCAATATAGAATCATAGAATGATGAGGTTTGGACGAGACCTCCAGCCCAAGCCCCTGTTAAAGCAGGTTGCCCTCAGTCAGGGGGCACAGGAATGTGTCCAGATAGGTTTGGAAACCTCCTGAGAAGGAGCCTCCACACCCTCCCTGGGCAGCCTGGGCCAGGGCTCCCTCACCTCAGTACCAAACAAGTTTCTTCTCCTGTGTCAGTGGCACTTGCTGGGTCCCAGCTTGTTCCCATTACCCCTTGTCCTGGCACTCGCCACCACACAACAAGCACTGGCCCCACCCTCCTGACATTTACCCTTCAGATACTTCTAAGTGTTGACAAGGTCCTCCTTCAGTCTTCTCCAGGTCTTGCAGCTATTCCTTATGTTCCAATCCCCTGATCATATCTGTAACATAACATAACTGTGTGTGCAGTCATTCTTGGGATTAAACTACTGAATCTTTTACCATCACTGTAGTAACATCTTTGTGGCTAACTGGAAGATGCTGCATGGATGGTGGGAAGACAAAGCTCATGCAAGTGTGCAAGACAGAATCTCCTCCCAGGTCAGGTGCAACCAGAACAGCTTATCTGATACTCCCTGATAGGAATACATCTGTTGGGGGGCTAATGGTGCCTGAACTCCCCCCAGAGGTGCGTGAGGTATTGCTCATCTCAGAGAGTCAGAGATCCAGACTTCTCAAAGGAGAAAGGTTTTGAAAACCCAGGATGACTATTTAAATGTAAACACGGCTAAACCTTCTGTTGATGGTTTGAACAAAACCCATCCAGATTGAATAGAGCAATCAGTCTTGGTTCCACAAAACTGCTCTCCCAACAAGCAGAACATGTGGCTCTGCTGATAAATGACAAGAATGATTTCTGACTACTGGAAACTTTAGTTGTAGTCATCTTTCACGATCATGGATCTTCCCTGGATTATTTCGGTTCCAATCTTGATCTCAAGGCTGTTTCTCTGGCTAATTAAAGGACAACTGTTTGGAACTACTGACCAAATTTTTCAGCAGTCATCAAGTTATTTTGCATTTTACTCAGCCTGACTATTAAAATAAACTGGACAATTTCCCAGTTATTGCTGACTCTCAGGCACCGGCACAAATGTCTGTTGCTGCAGGGAACACACAGACTTTTAAAGAAATTGCCTCCCCATTGCTTCTTATGAGAGATTTCTCTGTTCAGTAGCAAGAAAAAATTAGATTCCAAATGAGCCAAATTTCTGTGCTCTGGGTGCCTCTGCCTTTCACAGAGCAGGTAAAGCAAAGCCCACACACCTGAATTCCCCTAAAGGTACACTTGTACTTGTTAGTTTTTAACCAATAAACTAAGCAGTGCCAGGAGGAGGTTATTAAGCTCTCTCCCCTTTTAACAGGGGAGCTGCATCCCAGTGTTCTGGTGGGAGCACTCCTATGCTGGTGCTGCCCCGTCCCTCTGTGAAGACTGCTTTTTACTGTCTGTACAAAAAGGCGTTTCTTTTGATTTCCCTTCTGCATCTGCTTGTGGGGCCTCTACTGCATCTCCCAGCCTACCCCTGTGGTGGCAGAGGCTGGAAACTTTCAAAAAAGAAGGCAAAAGAGAGAATCAAAGATTATCCCTTCAATCCAGGAGCTGGGGCTTTGAAGTGATGTGAACAGCAAAAACTGTCCTTACAGAGCCTTGGGAGATGGTCCCTATTTGAGACTACGGGAGAATGCCCTGGCAACTGCATGTTGAACAGAGTAACAGAGGAAGGAAAGCCATGATTTCCTCCTGGCTCTACTAATATTTCCTTACGTGCAGGTGCATGGATGTGTATGATATGATATATATGTACCATACATATATACATATGTGAAGGTGTACATCATAGCAAGTGGTGTAATATCTGCTCCAGGCTGGGGTGAGCTGAGGTGTAGGGTGTTTGGGGTGTGATACAAAATATGAATATAAGAAACTCCACATTAACTCTGAAACTCTCTATATTAACCCCAAAGTATCTTAATAACGGCACATTTGACTTTTTTCATGCTCTTGGAGGCACCCCATTGACTCCCTTCTTGCTCTGCATCGCTAGGGTTTCTGCTACCATCCAAAGTTGATTGCATCAACAGGGAATAGGCAGCAGATCTAGGCAGTAATTAGGCCACAGAGTAATTTCAACTTGTCCTGAGACCATTGAGCACTGATGGAATGGAGTAGGTGATCCTCTTCTGAATGGAACGAAATCCCCTTCTAAGATGCATCGCTCCTCAGACGGTGCACAAGACACCGATTTGGTGTGACTGGGTGACAATCCCTACCCATTTGTTTTTCTTGAAGGTCATAAGGGGTAGGGAATAGATCCTTTTATGCCATGTGAGGTATTTATATAGATAAGGGCTGCTGGTCACTGGGAAACTGCCCAAGACTTTAATGGTTTAATTGCAGTTTCCTGTATGTTCCCCTCTCTGTTGCTCATCACAGATGACAACTGTGATTTTGCATCCATGGGACTGCTCTGGGTCTCCCCGGGAATCTCGGCTCCTCACACAATTACTGCTCCTGGATATCTTTGCCAATCTGAGTATGTCCTTGAAGTCTACTCCCAATTAAGATCATCCTTATGGGCTTTATTTCCTCGTGGAAACTCCTACAAGATGATGTTGGTCTCTTTTTCACCCTGAGGCACGGGTGAGGGATGGAGTACAGATTTGGGCATCCATTCAATAACCCAGAAAACGCGCTGTGTGCAATGGGATGAGACCAGGATGGACACTACGCAGGACAAAGACCAGGGGAGGACTGGAAAATGAGCACATTTTGGGTGCCCTGGTACTCACTGGCGGTGCCACAGAGATGCATTAGTGTAAAGCAGGGCACAATTAGACCTTTTAAGACTTGCGTGTGCTAGCAGATAAATACACCATTTACTCCACCCTGATATTGATCTTGAAATAAAACCAAGCTACCCTCCACTCCCAGTTCCATTATCTCCAACCCCAAATGCCCAGAAATCACAGCCAGAACCCCCAGATCACAAAATTGGCTCCAAGTTCCTGATTGTATTTTTAGTACTCTTTCTAATGTGCTTTGAGTTTGCCTCCTGTTTTTTTTAGCTGCTACAGTAAACTCAGCTCATCCCTCAAACCTTTAGAAAATTGAGGGTTTTTAAAAAAAAATCTGTTGCCTCCAGGGCCTGGGACTTTAAGAAAAACAATATGAATGTATGTGTATGCATTCCTAGAAATATTTATACCTACATAAAATCAGATGCATGGTAAAATTACACAAGCTGTCAGCACAACTGCCCTATCAGGAATCTCTTTGAAAGGGTGACAACCCACCTACGTCCAAGGTATTGTGCTTTTTCTGCCCAGGACAGAGATGAGAGGGCAAATGTTGGCTTGGCTAAATCAAGCCCTGTCAGCCCTGATCCTTCATGTCACTCACCGATGGCTTTCACACATGCACTCCCTTCGTTTGCCTTGAAACATGTAGATATCTCCCTAAATTCAGTCTGGGCTACTGCCAAGGACTGGATGAATGCTTTAAATTGCAGAGGTCTTCCCTGCCATGCTTTAAAAGCTTATCCTGGGCTGAAGTCATGCCAGGATGAGATTTACCAGTGATAGGAAGAAGATGACCCCCCCCCCCCCCCAAATTACAAATCTTTCAGAGCATTGAAAAAACCCAAAACCAGACAGCCTCTTCTCCCGTGGGCATTTTAACAAAGCGAGTTACCCTGGGGTTGAGACAGTGCCCATCATGTGCCCCCCACCCCCCCCCCCCCCAAGTTAACTCATCTCTTGGCACTTTTACCCCCAGAACTGCCATCAACGCCATCACTCAGTAAATCTGCTGGAAAAAGCTGCTGGGAAAATGCATGTGGGCAGTTATGTGTGCAAGGATGGTGCCAGCTCTGCCTGGGGCACTGCTGGCCCTGTGGGCAGCTACTCAACAGGCTGATTTTGGGGAAAGGTTGCAGCATCAGGACCACTGCTGGGTAATCCCAGCCCAGAGACCTGCTCTCCTGTTTGCTCTGGCATCACAGGTAGGCACTGAGCCTTCATATTTAATGCATAAGGAACCCTGGGATGATCTTTTCATAGAATCATAGAATGGTGGGGGTTGGAAGAGACCTCCAGAGCTCATCCAGCCCAAGCCCCTGATAAAGCAGGTTCCCCTCGAACAGGGGGCATAGGAACTTGTCCAAGTGGGTTTGGAAACCTCCCAAGAAGGAGCCTCCACACTCTCCCTGGGCAGCCTGGGCCAGGGCTCCCTCACCTCAACACCAAACAAGTTTCTCCTCCCGTGCCAGTGGCACTTGCTGGGTTCCAGCTTGTGGCTGTTACACCTTGTCCTGTCAATGGGCACTACAGAAAAAAGTGTTGCCCCGTCCTCCTGACATTCACCCTTCAGATACTTATAAGTGTTGATGAGATCCCTTCTCAGCCTTCTCTTCTCCAGACTGAACAGCCCCAGGTCCCGCAGCCTTTCCTCCTCACAGATCTGTTCCAGTGCCCTCAGCATCTTGGTCTCTCTCCAGCAGTTCCCTGTCTGTCTTGAGCTGCGGAGCCCAGAATGGGACACAGGACTCCAGATGAGGCCCCATTAGGGCAGAGGAGAACCTCCCTCAACCTGCTGCCCACACTCTTCTTAATACACCCCAGAATGCCATTGGACTTTTTGGTCTTTTTTATAGGTGGTACTCTCATGCTTCATTTTTTAATTGTTGGGTTATAAAGGCTTTGAAATGATATGCTGGGTCCTCAGGGTGGTAGAACCAACACCTGAAACTAGAGTTTTGCTAGAATCTATTCCTCATCCTGGGGACCAGAGACCCCTGGCCCATAGATGGCTACTGGTCTGAACTGCACTGCTCAGACAGGCAGAGAGTAATGATGACGAGATGGATCCAAGCTCATTTTTTTAGCAGAGGGTTCCATCAGCTTCCCCTCCTTGAAAGTGAGGATCAAAACCTGGTTTTAAACCACTGGGTTTTGTTCTGGAAAAATAGGAGTCCGGAGATCTGGGCTATATACTGTGTGTTGCCAGTGATGTGCTGGGTGAGAAGTTTGTCCTCAATTAAACACATCTATAATCCTCCTTGTACCTTGTTGGATTTGGCCATCAGCTTGATGGTCTACTTGTACCACCTGACTTGAGTGGATTAAAAAATAAAGGACTGTTCCTCTCCAGAGTGGGGATTGCCCTTTCTTCTCTGCTGATTTTGATCTGGCTAATTTTAAAGAGAAATCCTTGAATTGAGTATACAACGTCTGGATCAGTAGGTTTTAACTCTGGTCCACAAATTGCTGCTGGTTTGGACTATGGTGCAAGCCAGCTTTTGTTATAGAGGTATTTCCAATACCACGCAAATGAAGCAAGAAAACAAAAGAAGGAAATTAAGAGCTAATTTTATGGGCATTTCAGATGTAACCTTTTTTTCCCTGGGCTGCAAGTGATGGCAATGTGGTAGACAAAGAGCCTTTGGGATTTTAATCCTAATTTACTGGTTAGCTAAACCCATGGACCAATGTCAATAGAAATGATGTCTGTAGACATCACTTGGTCCAGCCCTAGAATCCTGCCTGCTGCTTAGCTGTTTTTTAAAGGCATTTAGTGATTTTCCCAAGAATGGTGGGAAACACTCATCCCCTTGTTCCAAGGCAGGATGAAGTATTTTCTTCTGTCATTCCTGACACGTGTTTTTTTCTAACCTGGTATTAAAACCTCCCAGGAGCAGAGGGTCCACGCCAGCTGCAGGCAATCCACCCCCACGTTAAACTAACCTCTCACCCGGTAGCAGGGTGAGAAAAAACTCCCAGTATCAATTGACTTAAATATTTCTTTTACTGACTGTATCAGTAACTAGGCTATTGGGTTCATTAACTCGGTGCTAACAAGGGCAGCATTAAGAGGATGCTGCACTGGGGAGTGTATATGAATGGAGAGGTAAATTTGGGTCTTTTGTAGGTATAGAGACAACCAATGCTCTATGTCCCCTTCCCCCTATGTATCACATCCCGTTACATCACCCCATGTTAGTCAATCCAAGGTGTTTGCCTCCTCTCCACCAAAATCTAACCAGCTAAATTCCTTACTATATAGCTGAACTCAAAGTAGTATGGGAAAGAGGGACAAAATGCAATATAACAGCCCGTGATATAGTGCTATCTATAAATATTTTACCAGGAAAGGTATGCAACTGGTATTTTGAACAAATCCCCAGCCACAGTTTTAATAAAGTGCCTTTAGCATGCCACTCTGCTGTGTTTAAATCTAATTCCAGTTGTCAGTCAAATCGCTGTATGTTATTAACCTATGGGCATAATTGCCTATTCCAAGTCTGCTGCTCTAAGAGGCTTTATGTATGATTGTAATAAATGAAATAACTTTTATGATTCCAACTCACAGTTGAACACATTGACATTGAAAATTACACACACATATGCGTCGCTTTTGTCTTTCCCTATATGAGATATTATCATGGCAACTATGACTGCAGATGAAAACCGTGTTAGCAGGAAAATGCCTGAGCTGTGTGTTAGCTCATCTCTACAGCTGGTGCTACATGGAAACATTTCAGCCCATCTTAGTTTAAAATAAAATGTCTCCATCCAAAGAAGCAAACATTCATAAGATTGCTACTGTGTGTATTGGCAATGGAGAAATCCTCATATGCTGCCACGACCAAAGTGATTTATATCAGATTTAGGCATTGGTGGCTGCTGTTTCTCCATCCCCAACCTCCTCGTTCTCTCCCACCATGTCATATTCTGTGCCTGTAGGAACAACTGATGTCAAAGGGGTGATGGACTTGTTGGTTTATCTTTTGTTTGTCACCACTGGGGCAAAATGAATATGAAACATGAAGGACAAAAGCAGTGTGTCCCAGCCTTTTTCTGCTGCTGAAAACCACAGCACAAGTGGGAAGGCAGTGAGGGATCACTGGCCACCAAAGGATGTAGGTGCTATGAGCAGAGGTCCTGAAGAGCATCATCTCAACCTCTCTTGGATGTCACCGAACTTTACAAATGGTTATGCCCACCTCCAGCAGTAATTTGTGCCAGAACCATCTCACCTGCACCCTCAGCAAGTTTGCAGATGGCACCAAGCCGTGTTGTGGTCAACACGCTGGAGGGAAGAGGTGGCATCCAGAGGGACCTGGACAGGCTGGAGAGATGGGTATGTGCAAACTTCATGAAGATTAACAAGGGTAAGGGCAAGATCCAGCACATGGTTTGGGACAACCTCTGATATCATCATAGGCTGGGGGAAGAAGTGATTGAGAGTAGGAGGAAAAGGACTTGAGAGTGTTGGTGGAGAAAAGGCTGGTTGTGACCCGGCAATATGCGCTGTCAGCCCAGAAAGCCAACCCTGTCCTGGGCTGCATCCTCAGCAGCATGAGCAGCAGGACGAGGGAGGGGATTCTGCCCCTCTGCTCTGCTCTGGGGAGATCTCCCTGCAGTGCTGCCTCCAGCTCTGGCCGCCAACAGCAGATGGACAGGGAGCTGCTGGTTTGAGTCCAGGCTACAAAGATGATCAGAAGAATGGAACTTCACTCTGACAAAGAAATGGTTTTCTATGATTCTATGATCTTGGCAGAGCTGGACTTCTTGGCCCCTATCACTTGCCCAAATTGCCTTTATGTTCATGAAGTGGAGCTGGGGAACATGTATCTTTACCCATCTGAAAGGTATGTGGATAGTCTCCAGTGGCCTGCCAAACTGCTTCCCGGGTGGGCAGAAAGACAGACATCACCAGAGGGTGAGAGGAGGGACGATCCATCAGCAATGGACATTCACATAATGTGACTTACAGGCATGAGAGGACCTGTAGGCAGATGAGATTTGGTAGGACAAATCCCAACTGTGCAGCTCCTCTACCTCCCTAACCTAAAGCCTGCTGAAGAGAGACTAGGACACTTGGAAAATACTTACTGAGGACTTTGCTTAAAGTACCATAAGGGATAGGAATAGAGTCCTCCACTGAGCTTCCAGCCTGTCCCTAGCTCCCTAAATACCTTTGGAAGAGGCAGCAAGAGGGAGATAAATCCCTTATCTGGGCTGCTCAGAGCTCTCCTTGGGTATAAGGAGAGGTTGCACTGTACAGTGACCAGCCAGTGGGACCTTTTATCCTCTCATTATTCTGCACTTTGGCTGAAATAGTCCCAAAACACCCTAAGGGAGACTCAATTGCAGCCTTCTCCCACTTGAAAATACCATGTCCTCACTCCAGGACAGGAATGGTCCAGGCTGCTGCTAACATGGCTTTTAGAACTGGGACAGACTCGTGTCCTACAATCAGGATACTTCCGCTGAAGGACATGATGGGCATGTTAGGGATTAGGTTTTCTGGGGCCACCATGGGTATGTGTATATGTCACGATGTATAGATGTCACGATGTATAGATTTGTATGAGGACCGACTAATACTATTCAATTTTTTCCTGGCATTGATAGAGATTAAAGAACTGTGATTTCACTGGGTAATCACCTCTAAACCTCTGAATGAGGGTCAGGATAGCTTCTGAAGGCTCTGCACCTCTTGAGCTCTTCTTACCAAACTCTGTCCCTCCAACTCAACTGATCCTGTTGAGAAGGTCAGGATCCGCCTCTCTGACTACAGCATGATAGGAGCCATGGGAACCCCTCTTCTTTACTCATCTCCTGGTATATGGAACCTCTGCTTCAGAGCAGTCCTGTTCCCACTCTGGGACTCAGCCCTGGCTCCCTTTCCCCTACGTGCAGTGCTTTTCAGCCTTGACTCTTGGCTGCAGAGCAAAGCACACTGAAAGCATATGAGTACCATGGTGGTATCGCCATCCTATAATCACAGTATGACTGTGTTTCGTGAGGAAAGACTCCGAGCCCTGGGGCTGTTTAGCCTGGAGAAGACTGAAGGAGGACCTCATCAACACTTAGAAGTATCTGAAGGGTGGGCATCAAGAGTATAGGGTAACACTTCTTTATGTAATATCCAGGAACAGGACAAGGGGTAATGGGCACAAGCTGGAACCCAGCAAGTGCCACTGGCACAGGGGGAGAAACTTGTTTGGTGTTGAGGTGAGGGAGCCCTGGCCCAGGCTGCCCAGGGAGGGTGTGGAGGCTCCTTCTCAGGGGGTTTCCAAGCCCATCTGGACATGTTCCTGTGCATCCTGTTCGAGGGGAACTTGCTTTATCAGGGGCTTGGACTGAATGAGCTCCAACCCCCACCATTCTATGATCTTATGAACTGTGCAGATACCATGCTAGTGCAGTATCCTCCATCATCATCAGCCACATAGCAAATACAGGACGTGCCTTCCAGCTCTTAGGCAACAGGAGATGCGAGTCACCTCCCAGCCTCTGTGCCAGGCAAAGCTCATGGGCTCTGTTTGGTTGGACACTCATTGCCTGCGGGCTCAGACCAAACTCGGTCACATTGAGCATCTTGGCAGTGTTTACTTGTTGGCTCCCCACAGTCTTTAAGCACATCTCCTGTTTGGAATTAATCTAATTCCTGCTCCAGTTCTGGGCATTTTAGGTGATGGGAAAACCATATTTTGAGGGATTGCTTCAAGGTGTTTTAATTAGAGAAACGAGATGGCCTCGGTGAGCGAGAGCATCATTCAAGTGCCATGTCCAGCTTCCCTATTTGACCCCTTAATTTCCAGCACTGATGTCACTGAAATCCCTGTTTGTGGTCTTGCTGGTAGTCTAAATTTAGAGTGTTTGAGGTGCTTTGTAACTCTTGTTGTTGGGGGGAATCAGGGAAAGAGAGGGTTGGGGAATGACATGTGAGTCCTGTGTCATTGAAGTTTGTTAAGGCTTTGGAGATGGTGGAGTGGTGTGTGGAGATGATGGTGCTGTCCAGGAAGAATGGAGAGGAAAAAAACATGTGAGGCTCTCGGTCCTTTTTATAGTCTAAGCAATTTAATCGAGCTCATTGCTTAGCCAAGACATTAAGAAAGGATTTTCCCCTCGAATCCTGATTAGATTTCCCAATAAAACGCCCACTTTGACTGCTGCTGCTAGGAGATGTGCTGCTCTGCGGTTCAAAGAGGCACGCGGCGTAAAAATGAACTGAAAAATGGGGATGGATGCTGCAGGGATATGGAGAGAAAGACCTTCCCACATGGAGACCATCATCCTTCATGGTGTTAGGTGAATGGCAGAGCTGGACGGGGCTGGAACTCGACAGAGAGATGGGAAATGAGGGAAACAGGAATTTCCTACATCTTCCTTTCTGACTGCCCGCTGGCGCCAGAGCATCTCGACTCAAACCAGCACTGCGGTGGCGAGCGAATCGGTCAGGGGGTGGGCGTGGGCAGGGAGAAATAAAAATGGTATAAAATCACAGATGAAAGGATCTGCATGCCCTGCTTCTCTGTTCCATCCATCCCTTTCCTCTCTCTGCCTTGTGGGTGCCCGTGGGTCCCTCTCCCAGCCCTGACAGTTGCTTCCAGCATGTGACCTTGAGCCCAGACTCCTGAAGGTTATTCAGGGGCATCGCTGTGTTAATCAAACGTTTACACAAGCTGCTTAATTCCCCCCCTATAATCCAAGGGAGGATGGAGCCTGGCAGGTTTCTAGCTGTTATGTTTACATCGGACTGAGAGTGGAGGGAGGAAGGAGGATATGGGGAACAGGGAGGGGGAGCTGACGTGCTTGGAATAAAATCATGTTATGTCCTCCTCCATCCCTCAGTGAAAAAATCAAATGCATCTGTCCACCCTCCCCACCCCCCCTGCGCCATCCCCTACCCAAAGTGTCCACCCAGAAGAGGAGGGGCCGTGCTGCAGCTCATCTCAAGGGGGCAAAGGTCTTTGAGAACCCCCTGGCCTGATTTATTCAGGACATAGCAATATTTCTTGGGATTAACATTAATAAAAGCCTCCCACTCCCTCCTCTCCAATCTCCCTCAGCTGAGCCTGAGGGAGGCAGCCAGGGCCTGGTGGGATACCAGGCCTCCCGCCTTCAGGTGCAAGGCAATGGCATCTCTTCATCCCAACCATTTCACAAGCTAATAAATGGGTTGCTTATTTATTTGGGGTTATTGAGACCTTGTTTCTCTCTCCCATCCTGCAGATTGTTAATGGAAAAGCCGTTATACTGTCTCTCCGAGTGCTGCTGGGGCTGGCGGCGCTGCAGAGGGATGCGGCAGGGCAGGGATCTGCCTGTGAGGATTGAGGCCATCCCAAATGGAAGGCACCCCAAATCCTCCCAACCTCCGCCCCTTCCATTCATTAAACAGGAGCCCTTTGACAGTTCAGGCTCTCCTTGAGGTCCAGGATGCTGAGATGCCAGCCCAGGGTTGTGCAGGCGACCGTGGGCTGCCAAATAGAAAGGTTGAGGTTTTTATTTTGGGATTTCGTTTAATATTCATCCCCCACCTAGTGCCGAGTGTGGGTCCTTTGTGTGGGGGGGTGTCCTTCCTCCACTGCCGGAAAGAGATGGGTGAGAAATCTCCATGAACAAAGGAGAGGATGCGGGAGCCCACAGTGAAAGAGCTTTATTGGCACAGCATGACCCGACAGGCTCCTTGTGGCATCCGCATCAGACGGGCTGCAAGCTCAGGGAGAGCTGCCCCACAATACCTGCAGCACCTGGGGGAGAGGTGCAAAGAAGCGTCCCAGGGACCCTGAGCCGCTGTCGATGGTCTCATGGGCACCATCCCATAGGTGAGGGTCTACGTGCAGAGCTGCAAAGACAGATGGACTCCCCCCCAATGCTGTCATCAAAGGGCCCTCCCAACTCAGGTGCAGCTCTGCAGCCTCTCCACAGGCTGGGAGACTGTTCCCTTCAGTAAGGCCTGTCCTTGTACAGTGTGAGGCACTTGCCAGGAGGACTGGGATGTCAATGGGATAGTCCCTGGGACAGTGATAGGGATGGAGAGATGTGGGGCAGGTTGGCCTCCAGCTGCAGAGAGAAGGGAAGGGAGAAGAAGGGATGAGAGAAGAGCAGGGAGGTGAAGGGCCTCAGTGAGAAGGGCAGGGGCTGGCCATGGGCCCCCAGACACCTCCCTGGTTAAAAAGGGTGAGGGAAAAAAACCCATGAAAAGTCAAGAGGAACATAAAGCAGTGGGGAGAGGGAGTGGGGGTGGCAAAGCAGTCCCTGTGTTAGTTAGGCCGCGGGGTTGCAGTGTCCCTCTGTCACTCTCCCCTCCTACCACCTCAAGCTTCCAGTTTCTCGATTTTCATTTTATTTTCTGAATAATTCAGGTGCTGTTCCCCCTTCTACTCCCCCTTCCTCTCCCCCCCACCCCTCCTCTCGGCTCCTCGGCACACACGCCTCTCGCCGGGGCTGTGTTAGGGGTATAATGAGGCAGCCGATGGGTAATTGGGATCTTTTGTAGGAAGGATGTATGGCCGGGGCAGCTGCTGGGGGGGCAGCTGGTGGGGGGGGACACGACACAGCATTACCATACAAAGGGAACAAATGACATGTTTATTCCTCTAAGAGATTTATGCTCGGCCTCGCCCTGCAGACACAGCGCTCCCCCCCCTCCCCCTTTTTCTTCCCGGCACTTTTGATTTAAATTATAAGGATTAAAGGGGAGAAGGGAGGGTGCAGGGGAAGGACACACAAACAGCCACCGGAAAAAAACCCCAACAATAATAATAAAGCTTTAAAAATATAAAGAGAAAAAGCGCGGCTTTGCTCCAGCCTCCCTCTCGCTCCCCTCTTCCCCCCAACCCCCCCGTCGGGGGAGCAGCGTGAGCCCCGGTGACCCCAAGACCTGCCCTTGCATTTAGCGAGGGGAAAGAAAAATACCCAAACCCCATCGCGCTGAGGAGAAAAGGCAAGAGAAAAGGCAAAGCACAAAGCGGCGGCGACGGAGCAGCCCCGGGGGCAGCAGCCGCGGCCCCCCCCAGGGCCCACCCGCGGCTCAGCCCCGAGTGACAGCTCCACATTTCACATTCCGGGTGCCTATACGCGCAGGGACAACCCCCCTCCTTTCCCGAGGACCCCCCCAAAAAGGTGCCCGGTGTCCCGTTGCCCCCTTCTTCCATCCTTCCTCCCCGCCCCCGCCCCCCCCCCCCCCGGCCCGCGCTGCGGGTGCCACCTGCGCCGGTGCGCAGCGCTGCCTGCGCGCCCCGCGGACAGGCTTCTGCGGAGGGGAAGGGGGGCGGGAGGATCTGGGGGGGTTCCGCGGGTGCGGAGGGCCGCGGAGCCGCCTCCGGCCTCGATGCTGGTCAGCCTCGTTCTTGGCATTCACCGCGTGCCTTAATTGTATGGACATTTAAATCAAGGTCCGCTGTGAACACGGAGAGAGGGGCCTTTCCTCGGGAGGGAAAAAATGGATAGAATAAGAGGGGGAAATTATTACAGAAAAAGAAAAAAAAAGGAGAGGGGGAGGGAGAAGGAGGGGAGGTAAGAGAGGGGGCGCGCTGCCCACCGCCCCCGCGGAGCATCAGCCTTTGTTCTCCGCGCCCCGCGGAGGGCTCGACGCGCCCTTCCCCATGGGCTGGGGGCGGAGGGGGGGGGGGGGGGCGATAAAATCCAACCCTAACCCCCCCCCCCCGGGGAAAAATAAAAAGTTATATAAAATAAAATCAATCAAAGGCTGTAGGGTGCTGCCCCGGGAAGCGGCCGGGGTGGCGGGGGGGGGCCGCGCTGCCCCGTTACCTGCCCTCCGTCTCCGCCCGCCGCTGCCCGCTCTCTGCCGCCTTCCCCGAGCCCCGCCGCGCTGCTATAAACGGGGGGGGGTGGGGGGTGGGGGGGGTCTGGAGGAGCGCAATAAACCTTCCCCCGTTCGCCTGCTGCAGTCAATCCTTTCGCTCAGATCCCAAGTGGTGCAAAAAAAAGAGGAGAGGGGCCCATCTGGCTTCTCATCAGCTTTGTCAAGTCTTGCATACGCTAAAATGCTAATGACCTAGATAGCTCATGCAAAATGCAGCAGAGAGAGAGAGGGAGGGAGCAGCGAGGGAGGGAGGGAGAAAGGGAGGGGGAAAGGCAGAGGGAGGGGGAGAGCCCGGGTGCATCACCCCCCCCCACCTCCCCATCACCCCCCCATCCTCCCCCCCAGCCTTTGCTGGCCAATGCACCTTGGTAGGTACGAGTCGGGCTTTGATTTGAAAGGTCACCCGGGTGCCATGGCGGGGAGGGGGACGGGCAGAGGCCAGGGATAAACCGCCCTGGTTTCACCCCCCCAAGCCTCAGCCCTCCAAGGCGGGAGGAAAAGGGCGCGGAACAAGAAGGGGGGCGCGCAGCCCTCATTGCATTCCCCCACCATTCCCCGTGGGGTGCTGAGGGGTGTCCTGTCTTTCCCCCCATCTTGCCGGTCCGACCCCAACCCCAACCCGCCCGCCTTTCCAACCCTCCCCTCCCCAATAAGAGGCGAAGGAAATACCCCCTGCGGCAGCCCCGCCGTGGTCCCTCCGTCCGGGAGCCGATGCAGCAGCGCGGCCAGGCGCGTAATCCCGCGGAAGATGCTTTGGGGAGGGGGGGGACTAGAGTTGTGTCCCCCCGCCCCGCGCTATGCGGTAAAAATTATATATATAATCTCTCAAAAATATATACAAAAAAAAAAGGAAAGAAGAGGGGTGTTAGTGCCGGGTGGGCAGTGGGAGCGGAGCGGGCGGCTGGAGGGTGCGGAGGGAGCGCGCAGCGCGGAGCAGTCGGACGGGCGCTGCGCGGAGAGAGGAGCTGTCAGCGGTGCCTTCTCATTTATCATTAGCCAGCCCTAATCTTGCTCGCTGTCCTCCTTCGATGATGTTGATCCACTTTCCCTCCCTCCTCCCCCAGCCTACCCCCCCTTTCCCCGCACACCCCCTCCCCGTAAAGGATTATTCAGCCAAAAAAAAAAAAAAAAAAAAAAAATCACAGCTGCTGACTCCGTGCGCCGAAAACAAGGCGGCTGCAGCCCTCGCCCCCAGCCCCTCTCCCGCAGAGATGCTCCGGGTGTTGTCCGCAGAAATGCTGCCTTTTAAAACAAGGAGCGACCCGCGGGGAGAGAGAGCCTCCAGCCCTGCCCAGCCCCCCCCCCCCCCCCGCCACCCCCCGCACCCTCCACCCGGTTTGGGAAGGGGGGAGGGAAACCCCTGCCCTGGCCTCCCCTCTCCACCCCCCCGCGGCCTCCCCCAGCCCCGCTGCGGCGAAAGGATGCTGCAGAGCTGGGTGAAGCTTTGCACAAAAACCACACCATAATAATAATAATACTAATAAAATAATAAAGGACCAGTTTTGGTTGAGGCTTCGCTTTCTCTTTCTCACCCCCCCACCCCCACCTCACTGCTGGTTCATGGCTACGCTACTGTAATTATGAATTCCTCTTCTTTCGACTCGTGTGTGTGCGGGTGTGTGAGGGGCTGGGGGTGGAAGTGGCTGTTTGGCGGCTGACATCACTGCAGTGGCGTGGAGCTGACAGCTCCCAGGGCTGCTGCGTTCAGGGCTGCAGTGGCTCCTCAGCTTTTTTTGCAGCCTCTCTGCTGACAATTGTCAGGGAAAAGGCGCGGGGGTGGAGTGGGGTGGGGGAAATAATAATATAAAAAACCCCAACAAACCCACCCTGTCTCACTGCGTTCAAGGTGAATTTCAAGGAGAAGAGCGTGCGTTTTTGTTGATGGTAAAGGTCCTGACGTACCCGGGTGATAAGAAACGCGCCCTGTGCCTATCTATATGTCTGCATCCAGGGATATCTATATATTCACAACAGCACTGGCCCTTACTGAGCACCCTGTGAGACCCTGCATCCTTGGCAGGGTGCTGTGAGGTGTTACCCAGGCTAAGCCCCAGCTGCAGCAGGCTCTGAAGGCAGGAAATCCTTTATCACTCACTGGATGATTTCGTGTCAAGGGCATGTGCCCGCTCCTGGGATCTCTGCACAAACCGTGACTACTGTGGCCGTTGAGATCATCCCGGCTAGGTCTCAACCTACATCACACATATATTCCTTTCCATTGCATGAAGACAAATACGTGCTTGCTTTGCAACACCCCCCCCCGGCTTTTCTTTATTTCTCCAATTGAGGCCTAGAAGTTGCTGAGAGAAAAAACACATGGAAGCAGGAGCACACGGTTTGTGCTCAGAGACAGGCTGAAGCATCCGACTCTGAATAAGCACAATAACTCAGTTCATATGGAGGGGGGGGTTGTGGTGGGGTCCTCGGATAGCTCAAAATCTTCGTGCTGAGACATCTGGGAGCCGTGGCCCTTTCTTTGTAGTGCTGTTTAACAGCAGTACCATTTTGTTCCCATTACGATAATGACATTTCATCTCATGCATCAAATTGGTGGCGTTTTCAAGGAAACATTGAAAATTAGATGGCAAAAATTGTTTGGGAGGGTCACCATCCCACATAAAAATCTCCCTGCCTGCCCTTTATAATGTTATCTCCCCACTTCAAAAATGACACAATATTCCGTGCTTAAAAAAAGAACCCAAAGCCTATTTACCCTGAACGAGCAAATTCTCCTATAACTCCCGTTTGCAATTCAAATAAGAAATGGTATGGTGCAGGTTTTAAAGGTCTCGCTGACAGAAGCCAACAGCCAGAGGATCCCTCTGAGACTGTCACGCTTCAAACCGCAGCTGGAGCCATGGGCCACTTGGGCATCAGCCCCTGCCCGGCAGCAGTCTATGACAGCCGAGCGGTCACAGCATCACCTTATTTATCCTCTCCTTGGTTTTCAGCCTCAGAGATTTATAGAGAGCTGAGCTGTTTTACTTGAAAATAAATATATGTGTTCTGGGGGAGGTAACTTGCTCGAAGCTAAAAAGTTGTCATTTCATTATATGCCCCCCCCCAAGCTGACTGATCCATAATATGTTTTCTAAGTAACAGTGCTTTATCTCTCTGCAACCTCTTCTTTTCGAGGTTCCCAAGTGCTTTGGGACTCTGCATTAGCATCAATCCCAAGTGGCAATTTGAGGGAAGTAAATGCAATTCCCCCTTTTCACAACTGGGGAAACTGAGGATCAAGGGCCTTGGGGACGTTTTGCCACCCATCTTTTGTGGCTTCAAATGGAAGCGCAACTTGCTGAAAACCAGGGTGGGCAGCTGGGGGTGCTGACCCCAGCCTGGTCGAAACTCCTTTGCAAAACGGACACAGGGATTTTCAGCCTGAATTTCAGCCTGCTCACACAGGGGGTGGATGCTGCATATAAACTTGTGCTGGATTAATGCTCAAAGGGATTTTTTTTTTCAGGGTCTTTTCTAGTTCACACTCTTTCCCTCTTCCCATCACGTTTACTGGGGGTATTTAAAGCCCACTCCAACCTGCTCAAAAAGACATTATGCTCCCTTAAAAACACAAATCCTTGGACTTAACCCGTGATCCATTCCCTCCCTCTACACTATTAGCACATTAAGAAATTAAACGATAAAACTCCTAAAGATCCGATTGACCAGAATTGCGCCGCTCCATATGGCACGGCATATGTGTCCGGCCCTCCTGTGCGCCCCATTCGGGATCGCCTGCATGCCTGTTCAAGTAGGTTGGGATGGGAAAAGGGTTTCAAGGCAAATTCATATGGATTTAGAGTTCATTTTTTTATTTTTTTTTCTCCCTTCTTCACAACATTTCACTTCTCTGCTCCACCTCCAGTGCCGGAGGAAAAACTGTAGAGGTGATGTATGCCCCTAAATAAGGATGCAGAGCTTTGCTTTGCTGGAGGAGGTCAGGTGAGGCTATTTAACGCTTTACAGGACGGCTCCTAAGAGATGATGGGCTTAAGGAAACAACCCCAGACCCCATAGCTACATCCTCACAATCAGCTTAACAATTGCTGGACCTGATGGCAAAGGTGACTCTGGGGGAATGGGTCCCTGCGAGTGGGAGCTGAGCACCCAGACAGTGAAGGGGAAAGGTGCCTTTTCTGCACTACCCGTTCCATGATAAATCACATTGCAGCAAACAATAGGCTCTGGGCCTCGCTGGGGGCTTTCCCCGAGCAATGACAGGCTCCTGAAAGCCTTTATGAGCTTTTTCACCCCTCTGGTGAAGGATATAGCTCTTTTTGTGTGTGTGTGCATGTGTGTGTGTGTGTTTGTGTGTGTTTTATCATTTTACTTGAATTTCAGGGTGCTGGGAGGTGACGACCGAGGAGCTGAAGCCAACTGCACCTCACTGGATTCAGCCCCATGCCCAGCACTGCAGAGACCAACGGACAGAGTCCATACTGAAAAACTTCAACTCTAAACATGACCTAAAACAGCTTAGTGGGGATATATATGAAGGAAAGGATTAACCCCCCTCACCTCCCAACCAGCAGCCGCAAATCCCATTAGCTCCCTATCTCTGGGAGGGGGAAACTCTGCATCCGCCGGTCCCCAAAATAGAGACCCGTTGCATTTATCGAGTTAGTTATTTCAAATTAAAAAATCCCAGCCCGTGGCGATGTCTCCTGCAGAAGCTCTGTACTGAGAATTAATGATGGTTCCTGCGGAAAGCATCGGCATCGCTGCAAACCAGCCTGACCGCATTATTCTGGTGCGACGCCTGTGTCGGCTGCTCACTTCCTAAATAGTTAATTCCTGGACACTGCAAGAAGGTTAAATATGTATTGGGATCAGATGCAGTTACCTATAGCTCCCCTTTCTGCAGGATTTCTCAGAGCTACATAGAGAATTTGGAGGAAAATTTAGCAAAAGAGGGATGTAAATCCTCTCTCTGCCTGGAAAACCCGGCTTGCTCCCAAGTAATTTGCTTTAAACCAGGCGAGTTACCGAGGTGATAGGTAGGAACTGCACAAAATATAGTGAGGGATAAAAAGAAGCTGTTAGGGACAACAGCAGCAGAAAAACTTCGTTATCTATGGTAACAGTCTGGAGACTGATTTTATACGGTGTATAAATAGAGCAGGAGCAGCTTTCTCGATGTAGACACTCTAATGGTAAAGTGAGGGTTTCTTTTACCCTCCCTTTCAGGTTCAGCTTAAGATGAAAATTTCCTGTGGAGGTGGCGGCTGCTGCTCGGCGATGCGCGACACCGCACCGATTGCCATCCGAAACAGGCCCAAACTTTCTCCCCTTGATGCCTTACCAGATGCAGGCATGGGATGAAAACCAGGAGGTCCTTCCCCACATAGCCATTTCAACTTAATTAAACCCCCCACCTCCCCCCAGAGCAGCCCTTTCTAGGCCCCCAAATATTATTGCTTTGTTTGCTACTGGGTTTTGTGGCAGATGAAAGCTGAAGGACTAGATCCCTATTTCAAGTACTTACTCCCTTCCGTAGTTTTCATAATATCATTTCTTCTATTGGCTGTAGAGGGAAAAAAAGAAAACCACCCCAAATCCCTTGAAATCTATGATTTGTTTCTGAATTTTCCTCCAGGGGAGAAAAAACCATCATCAAAAGGTCTCCAAGACGAGGGTTTGATATAATGCATCATATTTAGGCAAAATAAATTGGGGTACGCAGAGAGGGGAAAAAGGAATGATGTAGTGCTCGGCTGGAGCCTTGTTAAGCATTTTGAGTGATGTAATGTACATACCATTCTATGATATTTTAGAGAATAAAATGTGGGGGGTAGTAAAGGCATTTTAGGGCTTGTCTCAAATACACTTGGGCAGTTTGTGTTTGGGAGCTAGAAACCCCATTGCGCCATTTGTTCCCTTTGCATTTTATGCTTCTGTTCATTTTATGAGTATTTGCAAAGCAGATTAAACCCGAAAACTCGTCTCACCTTCTGGAATTTGCTATTTCTTTTTCTGCTACAGCAGCAACGGCCTTGAAATCCCGCAGCTTCGGTTTGACGGTGACATCTCCCAGCGTATACATTATCTTGGCTCCTATTGTTCTATAGGTCAGTGTGAGAGCCCCTGAATCAGGTAAAAGCACTTTCCTAGTCCCTTTTGTGCCGTATGCCACAATATAAATGTCTGCCTAGCGTGTGTTTCCCATACGCAGATTCAACTGGCATTGAACAGCAGATGGTTCAGGTAGCAGATTTAAAAGCTGTCGTAGCCAACCCCCAGTCCTGACCTATATGGCAGGATGAATGCCAGGCATACCTTTGCTTTCCCCTATATTGATCGTATGTCTTCAGATTTGTTTTGTCTTCCTCCTCATCGGCTGTCAAAAAAAGAAAAAAAGGGGGGAAAAATAAAAAAGGGCAAGTAGAAAAAAAAAAAAGCCATACCTTTGTGACTGGTATTTACACAAGTAAATATTTTTTATGTATATACAGACAGTATTTTTAATGAATTATCTGTGAGTGAAAACAGTTCTGTAAATCAGCAGGGCTGCAGGCAATTTTTCCCATATGTCGGCTTGCATTTGTATCACAGAATTTGGTGGGGTTGTTTTTTTTGTAAGGACAAAATATCTGCTTCTCTTTCATTGCTTATGTGCTAGAATGAGGATCTACATAACTCAATGCATTTAAGCAAGAATATTGTCTGCTTTTATTGAACTATTATTAATGCAAAGGCGAGCGTCTCCTATACTGTGCTGCACATCCAGACAGCCAGGCAGGCAGGAAGAGCTGCATGTTAGCAGGGAGAAGCCCAAATGATATTAAAAATCTCTATTTCTCCCCCCATAAATCTTCTTTCAAACATTTCTCTGGGAGTTTTCTTCGAGTAAATTGACAACTTGCCCTGCAAACCCCCGAAATCTGCAAAATTTAGGCTGTGCTCTGCATGCATCGCTCCCTTCCCCCTCAGTGAAACAGCAACTGAATTCCTAATGGCAATAAGGATGAATTACTTAATGTATGGAGGGGGTGCTCAGTCTAAAAACACACTCCATAATAATGCTGAGCTTTATTATCAGTGTATTTACCCACAGAAGTGTAAGGCTCGTCATGCACAACAGAAGCCAGAGCTGAAAATGAGAAATTGGCACCGTAATACCCTGCAAAATGCAGGTTAAAACTTCTGACTGATCCAGGTTAGGAATAAATTGCTCTCCAAAATTCACTTACAAAACCAAGATGAAAAGTAACTGGGGGGATGGGGGGCAGGGAGAAAAACATAAAACCAAATCAAAATTGCTATGGAGATCTTTTTACTCCTGCTTTATTCCTGAACTCTGGGGATTTTATTCCTGAGCTGGTAATGCTGAGGAAATGTTTTCATTATCTTTTAAAAATATTGCCACAGTCAAAATCTGAAGCTGGATTCTCCATCGTTTAGTCAGGGCTAAATCAGAGAGCGGAGGGACTTCACCTGGATGCCGTTGACGCTGGGAGGGAGGAGAAGGCCTCTGGTAACAGTGGTCCTGGTGGCGTACTCTGAACAAAGAGGGAGGTTACTCCTATTTGTATACAGGTCCTGTATATCTAGCAATTTGCCACTGACTTCAAAAGGAATGGCATGCTTTCCATTTGCCCACGGGAATATTTCTGGCGGTGCTGCCTCGGGGAAGGGAGAGAGGTTGAAAATAGTTTGGTTTTGGTTTTGGCTTTTATTTTTTTAGTGAGAGAATGGAAATAATAAATAATAAAAAAATTGTCAGATCCCAATT
This sequence comes from Colius striatus, assembly GCF_028858725.1. Taxonomy (NCBI): domain Eukaryota; kingdom Metazoa; phylum Chordata; class Aves; order Coliiformes; family Coliidae; genus Colius; species Colius striatus. The sequence goes on along the minus strand of NC_084760.1, from coordinate 45,343,083 downwards.
CTCTCTCTCCTGCCCCCATTTCCATCCCCTCCCCTCTCTCCCCCTTGCCGCGTGGCGACGATGCAGCCATGAGACAGAGGACGACGATTATATAATGACGTAATGCTTAGATGAAAAAAAATGTCATAACCATTTGTCACCAAATGCCCCGCGTACTGAGTCGAAGCAAACAGTGTGAGACTGACAGGGCTGATGAAAAACAGCACTTAAGCTAATTTTTTTTTTTGTTTCCTGCTAAACTCCAGTGGTGCGCTATGCAAATATGATTGCGAAAGTGGGACATTATCAACACTTTAACGCTAGTTAACTTTCGGGAGATGATACTCAGAGCAATCAACATAAACTTTGCCGTACAGTAACTTAAATAACAAAACCGTTTCCTCGCCTGCTCGCTTGCTTGGCGCTGACATTTGGTTCCAGGCAGCGCAATGCCATGTGATGGATTGTGCCGTGCCTGCGAACAAATTAAAAAGACATCGCTTCACATCACTTGTGGCAGTAGCAAAGAGGAACTGGTTTTAAACCAGAATAACAATAATGGCAATTATATACCAATCTGGCCTGAGTCGTCTCGCCCTGCTAGCAGTTATTGATTATTAATAGGATAATATTTGCACTAGCCCAACTTAGGTGGCATCCCTCATACTGCTGGCTTCTGCGTCAGCACATGGCAAGAACCAACCCTCTCCCAAACCCATTCACAGACTGATGGTGAGTGTTTTCCAGCTCTTAAATTTGTCAAGTTCCTCCACAGCCCGTTTTTTTTTTTTTCCCTTAAAAGTCCTATTCCTAACTCCATGTGATCATGTGAGAATCTCAGCTTTCCTTTCCTTTCCTTTCCTTTCCTTTCCTTTCCTTTCCTTTCCTTTCCTTTCCTTTCCTTTCCTTTCCTTTCCTTTCCTTTCCTTTCCCTTTTTTACATTATCTTCAGAAAATAAATTTCTTTTCATGCAGCAGAGCTGTGAGTTGCAGACCCTAAAGGTCACCCTCCCAAAGGACAGAATAACCTGCAATGTGTTGTTTTTAAAAGCTCCCAGTGGCGGGAGAGATGGCATATGAAAAGATGAACTGATTTACAGGAGAGGATGGGGCGCACATCTCCCTTGTTAGCATTCACCCCATACCCTGCAGCAACGGGGAATAATAATAATACCTTAATACCTCCCAGCAGGGCTCAAAGGAAAAGTAGGATTTAGGGTGCTAGCTGGGGATGAAAACAAACCCCGCGCTGCAGCTGAACCCACGGAGAAAAGTTGAAGCTGAATTTTATGTCGTGGTGTTATTGATTGGGATGTTAACAAACCTGGAGCGCAGGGAGTAGAGGGAGGTTGGACAACAGCCAGCTGCTGCCAGTCCAGGCCTGGAGGGATGCCTGCTCAGATACAGCAAAAATCATTCCCCATCCTAGGTCTTCCCCGTGCTTCTTCAAAAACGTTAATTAAAACTTTCATGCTGAGTAAAGTACAGAGAATTAGCTCTATTTTGCATATGCAGAATTGAGGCATGGGGAGGAAAAGCACCGTAATGAAAGTGGCCCAGGGACCTTACTGAGAGTTGAACCCCATCTTCACAGTCTGAGCCCTCCTCTTTGACTATGCCTTGTCTGGTTTTCTCCTTCATCAAATTGCTGGTGATCCTATCCAGTTCACTAATCAGAGAATCATAGACACGTAGAAACATTTTGGTTGGAAAAGACCTTTAAGATCATCAAATCTAACCACTAACTTCACACTGCCAAGACCATCACTAACCCATGTGCCTCGGCTCCTCATCTATGCATCTTTTAAATATCTCTAGGGATGGAAACTCCACTACCTATCTGGGCAGCCTGGGACAGTGTCTAACAGCCCTTTAAGGGAAAAAGTTCTTTCTCATCTCCAATCTAAACCTCCCCTGGTGCAACTTGTGCCCATTTCCTCATGTCCCGTCTTTCATTACTTGAGAGAATGAGACAGGACAATTCATAGCAAATGTTATAGATTGGAGGAACAAATGGCATCTTTTCAAAAATCCAGGAGACATACCAGAAAACGTGGTTGGTACAGAGACTGGAGAGATGAGCAGAGCAGCAGTCTACCATGGGAGATCCAGCCAAGGAAACAATTATATCCAAGAAAAAAAGTTTTTCTTCCTGTCTCCAGGGCTGACTGGCTGCAGAGAATCCCCAAAGTGCAGGTTTTTCCACTTTTTGAGACTAGAGCTGGTATTTTATGGGTGAAAAAAGCAAGGAGCCTACTGCATTTGGTGGATCAGCTCTGAATTTACACCAGCTCCAGGCTTGTACAGCAGAGACTGCAGAAATCACTAGCTAGACCCTACTGCATGACCTTATTTATTAAAAAATATACTAAAATGGGCTTAAACTCTTTGACAGAGGTGAAGAGGAAGGCTTACACATCACAAAAGTATCTTTGCTCATGGTGGGATGGGATTCACTTCTCCAAACATCAGCTATTTTGTTGCCCAGTGCTAAGACCTGTTTCATGGTGCCTCTGAAGCTAGCAGCAATTTGGGGGCACCAAGGAAAGGCTGAGACTGCACATGCACCCCATAGTCACGGCTTCCTCACGCCAAAGACATGACTTCATGGCCAAGCAAAGAGGCTCTGCCACAGATTTATTTATCAGTAGAGGCTTAGCTAAATTCTACAATTTACTTTAAAAGGTCTGCATATCTCCTCTGGTCCTGGCCAGGTTGAATGAGAGATGGAAAAATGGTCCAGCTTTTTTAGGTCATGGATGGGGCTTTTTTGTTTCATTAGTCTGTACTCAGTAGCTCAACTTGATGTTTTATTCTGTTTTGACTCCTTATACTTTAGTGGTAGGGCATCACCAAGGCAGTCACTGAAGCCTTGCAACCTCCAAGGTACGCCTAAGGCAGCTCTTTCCACTTGCCCTGATGTCCAAAGTCTCCCTGGACTTCACCCACCTTCAGCTTCATGCCTCAGAAGGTATGTCTGACCCTGGGAAGTAACCGAAGACCACCTCACCACAGCAGAAAGCCTTCTTCTGTCGCTGTGGCTTCTCTGGAGGGGAGCTGAGGTCAGCCAGCACATTGTTGTTTGACAAGAGAGCTCTCCTCGCTCTCACCCAATGAAAAGGCACTTCACTGCTGAATTTCTGAAGCTGTAACAAGCCCAGTCTCAGTCCCTGGCTTCCTCTCATGCCCATCACTAAGTCCTGGAGTGAGAGTATAAATGCACTTGTTCTGCCTTCCTGAGTGCAAGGAAAATGTCTCAACAAAGTGGATGAAATATTTGTCGTGGCTTTCCATAAATGAGAGAAAGCAGGGCAAATGGCAGCTACTTGAACCACTCTACTTGGCTACTCGTAGCCTACAAGAGCTTTGTGGGACCACTGGGAGAAGGCTTTTCTGCCGCAGATGAACCCACTTCTTTATCATCTCTGCCCAGATTCCCTTTTCTGATCTTTCAGTTCCTGGTTTCATAATAAATAGTAGCCGGGTCTGTGAAAGGAGAGCAAGAATAGCACCCCAGTGTCTCTTACTTTGCTTTCCATTGCATCTCCAAAATCCGTGTCTGTCTCTGTGATGATCAACAGGGGCTACTACCGTTTACCTCAAATACCAGTTGTGTTACTATGGTTGCTATGGATCTCATTTTTTATAAGACAGAGATTTGAGCATGATGGACCCTTCCTCCAGCAAACTGACAATAAAGCTCAGTACTACCTCTTGCACGAGTCACACCAAGCTCAGGCAACGCTTCAGGCTGGGCAGAGGGGCTGGAAAGTTGCCCAGCAGAAAAGAGGCTGGGAGTGCCAGCGGCTGAAGATGAGGCAGCAGTGTGCCCAGGTGGGCAAGAAGGCCAGTGGCACCCTGGCTTGTATCAGCAGTGGTGTGGCAGCAGGCCCAGGGCAGTGGCCGTCCCCTGTGCTGGGCCCTGGTGAGGCCGCAGCTCGAGTGCTGTGTTCAGTGTTGGGCCCCTCACTGCCAGAGGGACACTGAGGGGCCGCAGCGTGTCCAGAGCCGGGCAGCGGAGCTGGGGAAGGGGCTGGAGCACAAGTGTGCTGGGGAGGGGCTGAGGGCCCTGGGGGTGTTCAGCCTGCAGAAGAGGAGCCTGAGGGGAGACCGTTTTGCTCTCTGGAACTCCCTGACAGGAGGCTGTGGCTTCTCCTGAGCTATAAGCAACAGGACAAGAGGAAAAGGCCTCAAGTTGCACCAGAGGAGGTTTACACTGGAGATGAGGAACAATTTCTTCCCCAAAGAACAGACTTGGCACAGGCCCTCCAGGGTCATGATGGAGTTCTTGTCCCTGGTGGGATTCCAAAATCATGTAGCTAGGGGGCTGAGGTACCATGGTTTAGTGGCGAACAGAGCAGTTCTGGAGTAACTATTGGTCTCAGGGATCTTAAAGGTCCTTTCTGTGATTCTATGATGTCCAGCTTGATGAACCTTTTTTCAACGTCCCCTTCTGCACATGGAATGGAGGCCAAGAAAATATCTCAACTATCATCACATCATCTTGAATCACTGCTGTTTTTGTTCACTTATGGGACCAGCATCAGCCCTCTCCTGTGTTTTATGTGTAGCCCACAAGAGACAAATATCTTTCATAATCGGGAAGGAGCACATCCAATTAAACTAGCAAACAATATTATGTTTTCCTATTACTTCATGGTAAGCATCCTTTCTGGTAAAGAGAAGGCCAGAGGTTATAGAAATTTTAAGGATTTCTTTTTCAAACTCTAATGTAGCGGAATCTGTGATCTCAATTTGAATTAGTTGGTACCTGCTGTTTGATCTGTTTGTTGTTAGATGTCACCAGCAATGGTGATACCAGAAAGACCGTAACAGAATAGACTCAAAAGGATCTGAGGTTAAGGGCAATAAAATTTAAAATATATCATCTCTTTTTGTTTGGAGAAGTTTTTGCACATATATATCCTGAAAAGAAAGTTCAGAAGTATAATACTTTCAAATACAATCTGAAGAAAGTCACAGGGAAAAAGGGAATGTATTTTGCAATGAATGCGTTTAAGCAACTCAAGTGATATTGTTGATTTGCTTCTCCCTGGATTGTAATTTATTAGAAATTGCTTCTGATGTTTACAGGATGCATAAATAGCAGTTCGGTGTAAATAAGGTGCTGCTCTATGTTTAAGTGTCCCTTCTGGTGAATTAAATAACTTTGTGAAAAGACTTCTTGCATATATTTACTCACTTCCTACTTCAAAGTCATCTTGGCTCAGTTAACCTGAGGAGTAAAACCAGATCATGTGTGAATATTTTCCCATTCTTGATGGACACACACTTTTATACAGTTTGGAAAACTCCAAATCCCCATGTTTGCTCTGCTACCCTACTCACCCCCTTGACACCCCAAGGATCCTTTCTTCAGGGATGAGATGCCACTACATGAAACAGAAATGCTCCCTCCCCTCCCTCAACTGCTGTGCCAGCTTGAAAGTGCTGAGTTCAGCAGCTGAAAAGCTGCCGCTGTCAAATGGGAGGGGGATCATGGCATGTAGCCTACACAAGACATAGCACATGATGTTATTCAAGAGTCACCTTTTCAGTGGAGTGATTTGCTTTCTGTGAGGCTTGCTTTCAACGTAAGAATAAATCTGAAAATCTATATACAACTGTCTCCAATTGATCAGACAAATCTTGCATAGCCAAGGCTAATCAGAATGAGTTGTAATGCATGGATTCCTTAAAGCATCTTAAAATTAATGGCAGGATCTTTCCCAGAGCTATATTTTTTTCATATTGCTTAAAGCAGGTTATGCTGACATAATTCAGCTGGATCGAACAGTCTAATCTGAGATTTACATGATGGGTAATGCTTACTTCTCTGGTGATCAATTTGTGCAGCACAAGAAGGAGTTCTGAAACATGCAGCCTTGTTGTGAAATACATAAATTCTTTTAAACAGGTTTACTCCTCCACCATTTGTTTGTTGAGCATGATGTTGCATTACACCCCTCACAGACAAACCTGATGAAGCATGTCTGTTTGTTTAACCGATTTACAGCCAAACTTGAAATATCAGCACTTGCTTCTACTATTAACCATGTCCTGCTTTTCATGCAGAAACACCTTGCAAACCCCCAGCTAGCTTTTGTAGCCCAGCATCCCACATTTTCTCTTAGCAACAGTGCCAGTTTTCTTGAGCAAGCTCATGATCTGGTCTGCTGTATGTGGTGATGACCCTTCTCTTGGCACTGAGGCTCAGCATAAGCTGTGTATCCTTTACAGTCCTCAAAATTTAGAATTTTTGACTCATTTTCCAGTATCATCACCACTGCAATATTACAGAAAGCCCTTTAGCAAACATAAAGTCCCTCCTTCTTCAGGGTAACATATGTTTGACTTTCTCCTTGTGCTTTACTTGCCCTTTCATGGGCACTTTCAGGATGATGAATTTGCTGGGGATACTCTCCCATGCTGCAACCATGCCCTACTCATTGCCCAGCCCAGATGCAAATCCATGAAGGTATTTATGCCTCCACCTTGGATCCTAGCATCTAGGAGCAGAAACTTAGCTACATGCCTTGTAAGCCCCACTCTAGATGTGTAGGTGGCATGTTTTGTGCACCTTCATGAGACCAGGTTTTGGTGCCCATGCAAATAAACAAACGAATTTTTGAGCATCTCAGGCTCCTGGTTATGGAGTTACTTGGAAGTGGTGAGTCTCTCAGCACCTCCTGACCTTGAAGTGTTTTGATTTTAAAAAATACGTGTTTGTTCCAGCTGTACTGTTTTCACTGGAGGTGAGTTAAACCCCTTCTTCCTGACATCTGATATGGTCAGATTTTACTCCATACTGGCAGCGTGAAAGGGAGTTAAAGGAGGAGGAAGCCAGGGCTGAATCCAGCTGTGGCCACTACCTCTTCTGTGGGGGTACAGCAGTGCTGACACTGGGCCCACATGAGGCAGAGAGATGGAAACATCTTTCTTACCCTGAAGCTGGACCATGGCACTGTCTCATGGGTAAGGTCTTTCTATTCTGTATTTTAATGAGTACATTCATAGAAACATGGAATGGTTTGGCTTGGAAGGGACCTTTAAAGGCCACCTAGTCCAACACCTCTGCCATAAGGAGGGATATCTTCAACTAGACCAAATTGCTCAGAGCCCCATCCAACCCGACCTTGAATGTTTCAAGGCACGGGGCATCAACAGCTTCTCTGGGCAGCCTGTGCCAGGGTCTCATTGTAAAAAAATCTCTATTCAGAATCTACCCTCTTTTAGTCTCAATTTCCATTCTTACTCTTGTCTTGTACTGATTATTTTATTTTTATCCTGTGACTTCATCTCTTCCCTGGCAAAAGTATTGCCAGATGCAGGACATGGCTGTGGGGTCTGTGAGCTTTCTTGCAAGATTGCATTTCCTTTTGAAGTCACATTTTTTTGCCATCCCTTCCCAGGAGCTTTCCTTCTGAGGGTGATGATGGCAAGGGAGCAGCTGGTTGGAGGGAAATATCATGTGCCAAGCACTCTGCAGTGAGGCAAATGCCTCTTTGCTCCAGGCTTTTAAGCGTGATGCAAATGAGGAAAAAAAGTAATATTTTCCTTCCTGTTAGGAGATGCATCCAAAGCTGGTTTTGTTCTGATCTGTCACAATTCTGGTGTTATGCAGGTGCTGCTGCATGGATGTGACAAAAGTGACTTGTCACTGGGCTCCTGCAAGTTCCTTCATTTTAAAGAAAGCTATAAAATGGTAAAATTCAGACAACAAGCTTAAAAATCTCACCTTATGTATGCAGTTAAAATCTTCTTTGGTATTTCAGATTCCTGGCTAGGATTTCCATCCCCAGGAGATATTTCAGGAGTAAGCCCATGGCATGGCTTGCAAGCTGGATGAGTAGCATGCACATCCTCCAAGAGAAGTGTGTTAGGGAGGATGTATAGCAAAAAGAGAGACTGCAAGGTAGTGATGGAGGAAATGCTGAAAATATAGAAAATGGGAGAAGCATTTCTAAACAAGAAGAAAATGTAGTCATCAAGTTATGGTCTGACATTTCTTCTGCTTGTCCAGTGGGAATGGAAACGCATCTGTGAATGTTCTGCACAGGGATGGGCACATTTGGCTGGGACAATGTGCCAAGTGCTTTGGGTTTGCTTTGGGTTTACAATGGGTTAAGGGCAGGTGAATGAGCAGGTCCCTCTGCCTGGGAAGCTTGGGCACATCAGAGTCTGAAATGATGATAAAAAGATATCATGGGGTGATTGTCCCCCATAGTTACAGATCAATTGAATTCAAAGAAGTCCACTTATAACTACAGGGCTTCAAGCTCTGCTTCAGGTCATCTGGAAACCAAAATCTCTTTCTGCCTCTTCCATCTTCTGTGGCCATATGCTGAGTTTGGCTGTCAGAATTCAATCATCATTGCTGGTTCCTGAATCAGAAGAGGCTCTAACTTATTCTTCCTTCTGTATCTAGGCAAAGAGATGTTTGTGACACAAGCTGAGTTAGAATTAGACTTACTCGTATTTTAATTTTTCTATGCAGAAGCATTATGTTCCTTAGACTTGATCTTACAAAATGCTGGTTGCTTTGGCCCTGATCCACAACCAGAAATCATGCATGACACCTCATAGCATGCCTGAGGGACATTTGCAATGTGCATAAAAATTCTGGAAAATACATGATGTGTCGGTGACATGAAGCAGTTTGTTCTAGTGCTGCTACTGGGTCAGAATGAGCAGGAGCTGTGTCCAACCAAGGAAGGACCTTTCCCATGAACAGCATTATGCTTGTGGAAAAGGGAATGCCAAAGTCAATCATATGAGCTATGAAGAAAGAGGAAAGATGGTGTTTGCCGGTGCTAATGAGCTCACACAGCCTCATTCATCTGAAATTAGTGCTTCTTTTTGACTTTGTAAATGTTTTGTAGTGACACAGAAAGGAAAAGCGTTACCATCCCAACACGATGGGGAGATGAATTTAGACCAGACTGTGTCTCTAGATCCCCGTCTTCTGTACACAGCACTTCTGCTAATGGAGCCATGCAAGAGGCATAATTTTCTTTTCAGTTAAAATGATCAAAGAACCTCTTGGATTTCTCTTTTCTGGATTCTTTGGTGGGACAGGAGAGGAAAAACCAGAGAGGAGACTGGAAAAGAAGGAGCTCATTAGCTGACAGAGTGCTCCGGCTCTCTCCTTTCTTCTAAAGCCTGATGAATGTCACAAATAAGAGAAGAAAATAAAAAATCATCTCTGTGAGAGCTGTAATACCTTGGAATTAGGCTGAGATCCTGTTATCTCACAGCTGAGCAGAGGCATCCTGGAGCACGGACCAGCAAATGAAGACTTCCTTGCTATGCTGTGCTGGTTTAGCTGAACTGAATGTGTCAGCAGACAGAATGGGAAGTTTAATATTTATAACATATTTTGACCAGTAATATATTCATCCTGTTTTGAAGCTGCATGGCTGTGCATGGAAGGACATCTCATGTCTCTGAGCTCTGTGGAAAGCTTGTGGCTCCCGGAGGCAGCTGGAAAAGCTTTGCAGCTGATGTCCACGTGTGTAAGAGAAGTTTTCCAGCCTTGCTTTGATTTTCCATCAACTTGAAGAAGCACCAGGGCTGGGGGTGGGATATTGCAGGTATTGCTCCCACTGGGTGGGAGAGGACACAGCACTTACTTACAGATACGGGATGCTTGGGAATGGCATGGGATCTGCCAGGGGGATGTTAGCTGCAATTACATCATGGGCGTTCACCTATTTGCTCTGGTTTAGGTTATCTTGATAAATACTTTCACTGTTGCTTTAGGAGGAGATTCTCTTGGCAGCATTTCTCAACCACAGGTCAGTTTATTTATATGAAGAAGGATTTGGATAATGAGAAAACACCATTGTGAGCCCTAATAAGCACCAAATCTTTTTTTTTTTTTTAAAGCAAGGAATAATTCTCAAACAAATAAACTAGTTAAAATTCAGATTCTAATGACAGATCAGAAGGAAATTCTATAGAAAGAGAGATGAAACCTGTCTTGTTTGGATTATATGCTTAGGAATGTTACTATTTTCCGTATCACTAAAATGAAAAAGTAAGCAATATCAACAGAAAGTTAGTCAAGATGGGAGGAGAATTTGGTGAGTATACCATTCTATGATTCTATGATTGTATGATTTTGGATTTTATTTATACATTGGAAATCAATTGTTTATTGAAAAACACACAGGGAAATTCAAGCAAACTGATGTTTCACTTCTTCTGTTGCACGCAGAGCCATGAGAAATTGGTGGCTTTTTAGAAGGGAATTTGCAAGGGATGTGACAGCAGTTTCTTTCACACAATTCCTAATGTGTCCAAATACAGATATGTATGTATATATATATATATATATATATATATAATGTTGGAGGCCTGAGAATTGTTCCTAAGTAAGTATGCAAAAGAGATGTGGCTGGTAATGAGTAGGCGTTACTTCATGTCTCCAAACAAGCCTCACCTAGGTGAGATTTATGGCTACATGAGTCTTTCCAAATGCCTGTGCATTATTTGAGATATAAATAAAACACCCCAGACTGTTCAACATTGAATGGGAGGGTGAGAGCTGTCTGTGAGGTGCCTATATCTGGAGCTAAGCCAGAAGATGTAGGCGCTGGTCTCCCGGCTTTCTGTCTCATGACATCCTCTACAGCATGCAGGAAAGGGCAAGAGACTTGAAGGTTGATTTTCAAAAGAAAAGTTACCCCATTTTCATCTCCATGTAACCTGAGTAGCTGCTAATGCAACTGAGCTGATCCAGATCCCCTCCCATTTTGGGAAAAGCTGATGCAATGGGAACAGGTCTAACTCAAAACACAATAACAGATTAGGATAGGTTTTGAGATCAGAGATCCTGATTCGTATTTATACGTAATTCTTTCGCATCCCGGTAACAACATAAACAGCCTTAAAATGTCTTTGCAGTATCTTTTTTTTTACTTATTTCTCCAGTGATGCAGAGGTATCTAAAGACAGGCTCTGCTGAGCAAGAGCTAAAGAAAAGCTAGGGGATTTAGGCTTTATCTCAGAAAAAGTATTTCAATACATCAACCCAAAGGAACCACTGACAGAGCTGCCATTGGGTGAGCAAACCTCAGTAACAGGTGAAACATTGGGCAGGGCATGGAACATCATTCAGACAAATTTAGCAACCACCATAATAGGATTAAATGACACCAACCAATAGTTACATAGGCTTGAGAAGATTACGTGAAGCATGGGAGAGGATGAATTAGCGGGAGATACAACAAAAAATGGGGGCCAGGAGTGTGCACTTAGCACTAAGGGTGAGCAGTGCCATGCACTGGGCAAGCCCACCTCTGGACAGTGTAGACTTGCCTTCTCCATCCACAAGAACCATCCCTGATGTATGCTTTGAGTGGCTAGAAAGCTGTCCAGAGGGAAAAGATTGGGGGGAAAATTGGTTGACAGTGGCTGAAGATGAGGCAGCAGCGTGCCCAGGTGGGCAAGAAGGCCAGTGGCACCCTGGCTTGTGTCAGCAGTGGTGTGGCAGCAGGCCCAGGGCAGTGGCCGTGCCCTGTGCTGGGCCCTGGTGAGGCCGCAGCTCGAGTGCTGTGTTCAGTGTTGGGCCCCTCACTGCCAGAGGGACACTGAGGGGCCGCAGCGTGTCCAGAGCCGGGCAGCGGAGCTGGGGAAGGGGCTGGAGCACAAGTGTGCTGGGGAGGGGCTGAGGGCCCTGGGGGTGTTCAGCCTGGAGAAGAGCAGCCTGAGGGGAGACCTCATCACTGTCTGCAACTCCCTGACAGGAGATTGTGGCTGGGGGTCAGTCTCTGCTCCTGAGCTACAATCAACAGGACAAGAGGAAACAGCCTCAAGTTGCCTCAGGAAGGGGGAGGTTTAGATGGGAACTGAGGAAGGACTTTTCCCTGAGAGGGTTGTCAGCCCCTGTCCCAGGCTGCCCAGGGAGGTGGTGGAGTCCCCATCCCTGGAGTAAAGCTGTGTAGCTGAGGTGTTGAGGGACATGGGTTAGTGGTGAGTTTGGCAGTGTGAGGGGAGGGGTTTGGCTTGATGATTTCAAAGATTTTTTGCAACTGAAATGATTCCATGATTATATGTCCCATTGCCACTTGAACACCAGCTCGTGCACTGCACTGGTACCAACATGGTCCAGAGCTTCTGGGGCTGACAGTCAGTGGGAGCATGGTCAGCTGTATTCACCAAAAGTAAGTTACTTAAGGCTACCTCTCGTCTCCTTTGCAGCGATGGAGTGACTGATGTCTCAACTACTTTTGGCTTTCTTGTCCCAAAATGTGACTGATGAGACAGTCAATTCAACCAACAAAAATACGCACGTGAATGTGTCCTGAGATTCATTCTTTTGCTTCCCTTCTGCTTTCTGGAAAATCAATTTGTTAACGTATTTGTTCCCCTTATGATACTCTTAATAAACTGAGTGGAAAATTTCTTTTCCTCAGGCACCTTCATGAGATGGAGGTATCCACAATGGAGTAATCTCAGACCTGTGAATTTACATTCTCTCATGGCTTTGTTTTAGCCACAGACTCTTGAACTTGAGTAAGAAATATAAATGTGTTTTACCTGCTGCATAGGCCATGCTTTAGTATCATGGTTTTGGTGACTTCACTGATTGAGACTGTGTGAGGTTTGAGCTGTTGACAGTCTGCACCGTCACCCCTCATCACTTTTGCCACATAAACCCCGGGCCAAGCTCTATAACTTCAGGTGTTATCAAATGCTGTAGAATTTAGATGTTTGCACTCTTGAGAATCACACAGCTGGAGTCAAAGGCCTCTTTCAAACTTGAAGACTTTTTGGAATTTCCTGTCTTTGTAATTTGAAATATAGTTTCCAATGAACAGAAATCCCACTATTATGAATGTACAACACAGCTCAGCTGGCCATCCTGCCCATTATGTTGAGGATAGTATGTTTCTCTCACACGTTTCATCTCCAGGTCTGTCAGGGCAGCCTGACATTGGCTTTCTGTGCCCAACCTGCACTAGAACCATCTGATCCTTTAAAAATAATATTTTCTTCTGTTGATCTAAGTGCATCCTCTATACATTGGTCAACTGTCCAGGATCCTACTGGTGACATGACTGTCATGGTGATGGCTGCCTCTTGGCATGCAAAATAGCGAGCAGATACTTTCAAATATCTTTGTTAATAACAACAGCAATAATGGTATGCACCAAACCACTTTACATTAGCAAATTTTAATGATGGATGCTATGTAGCACTGAGTGTTGGTACTGATCTGTACTCACTGCATAGGGATCCTGAGCTGAAAAACATGTGCATTCATGTGTGCAAAGTACTTCAAAGTGATGCATGACCCTCCACACAGGAAGGTGTTGCAGCTGCTAGCACTGACTCCTGCTACTACTGCTTATGCCACCAGTGATAGCATCAAATAAAAAGTTGTTGTCTTCACATACACCTCTTCACCTTTCTTTTCCCAGGAGAATGTACTCGAGATGCATCCTTACTGCTGGGAGGCCACAGCACTCAAAAAACTGTCAGATACCATGACCTGCTGTCATTAACAGCTCTGTCTTTTGCACTTCCGGACTGTATTTGATAGCTGCTCCAGCACTGGACTGCACATTTGGGGTGTCACTGATTCCTTTTTTATTTATTTGTTTAATCTCTGAGCTTTTTGTTAGTCTACCCTTAGATGTTTTCCCAATATAACTGTTTCCAATAGAAAATGGATGATTACATTTGCAAGGAACCTATGGACACAGATAAAACAGCAGTTTTTGTGGAGTAGTTCCTCCTTTATTGTGTGTACTGTGTGCCATCAGTCTGAGGCCCGTTTATATAACAGAACTCTGTTACAGAAAACTGCAGTTCTGAGCGGTAAACGCAGTGTTCAGTTATCAAACAATTACTTATTACTGACAGGTGTGACTGGTTCTTAGCCCATTTAGAAGCTGGACTTCTTCTAAATTTCAACCTAGGAGTTCATGTCTCCACTGGAGAGAAAGATTCACTCCCAGAGGACAATTTTTTTCTCACTTACCACAGGATGGGATGAGCCAACCTCTGGCAGTGCCTGTTTTCTGCATAAGAAAACTTCCTTTCAAGAGAGAACCTTTGACAATTGCTGTCTCCTTAGACCATGAGACATTTCTTTTTTGCCATCTAAAAGAAAACTCAGAACAAGTCCATGAAGCTACTTGGGGAAAACCCTAGAAAAGCCCTGTACTGACCATGTGCTATAAAGCTGCTGTGGAGAAAATGCCCAGAGCCTCCTGCAGACCATTCCTTGGTCATGCTGCCCTTTGAGCTGACAGGCTGCTAGCACAAAAGGAGCTGCTGCTTTAGCTCCTTTTAGCAAATCCATGATCTCCCATGCACTGAGCTATCTCTGTGTCATCCTCCCAGGCATCCTGCCTGCAGCTGCAAAGACAGCTTTACGGATCTGCTAAGGTCATATCTGAATATCCTGAGTAATCTTCATGAGTGATGGAAAAATGGTTGTATCTCTTGGTAAATAGCTGCAAAGGGCAGTTACCATAGGTTAAGACGCCTATCTGATTTGGAACCTTACCTCGTGTAAACTGTGAGCAAGACTGAGTCAGCCAAAGTGCATTAAGATTGCATTTTTTTTGTGTGTGTAAATATATATATGTATAAAACTAATGACCTGAGGCATATTTCCATATAAAGCACTTACTTTGGTAAAAAGTCATTCTTTAGTGAAGAGACTGAGGAAAAAGAGAAAGAGAAACTGCACATAAAAAACCCTCCAAAACCAATGCCTTCTTTCTTTTGTAAAAAGAGCCTTGAATATTGATGTTTTAAAAAATAGTATAGAATTATGTAATTTTTGTTTGTTTCCCTTTAAAATGTCTTTGGAAATATGTCTTTGAGCATTTCTGACAAGCCCTGAAAATAAACAGAGTCAAACAAAGCTTAAGTCAGCCAGCTATAGAGACATGGAATATATCAGGATTCCTCCATCTAGATCCAAATTTTTCATTTTTTCAGCCTTCTATTCTGCTTCCATTAGTACAGTATGTGAGCTTCAGTCTGCTTATGAATAAGAGTATCACTGCAAGAAGCAGAGACTACCCTTTCATAGTAGTCACAACAACTCATATTCTTCCTAACATGTTCTTAACATCTTCACTTAGTCAAACTATCTTCTGCCAGCCCACTCCTCCTTCTTTAATACAGTCAGTAGTCACATGATGTGGTATCCAAACCTCAGGTAAACACATAGGGATGATGACTTGTGGGAGGTGAAGTAGAGTCATACGCACATGAGGTGTTCTGCAGAGATGGGTGTTGGATTTGCTGTTCCTCAAAGCCTCATCTGCTCCATTGCTTTTGAGAATCAAAGGACCTCCTGAAGAGCTCTATAGGTGAACATTGATATATTTCCTAAGAATGCATTCAAAAAATGTCAATTTGAGGGAAGGGAAGAGGAAGAGAGCTCAAAGAGGAGAGCACCAGCATTTAGAAGCTCCTGATCTGCTGACTCCCACCTCTGGATGTCCTGAATCTAAAATTGGAAGCAGAGAATTTCTTCCTGCTC
Source organism: Colius striatus (assembly GCF_028858725.1). Lineage (NCBI taxonomy): Eukaryota > Metazoa > Chordata > Aves > Coliiformes > Coliidae > Colius > Colius striatus. The sequence continues at coordinate 45,327,593 of NC_084760.1, read as the reverse complement.
CAAAGGATGTCACAGCCATACAGTCTGTCCTGGTCCTGCTCACAGCAAAGAAAAAAAGATTGCTGCACTGTGTGGGTGTCCAGCTGCTGGATTAGGTTGAGGACTACTGTAAGCCTCAACAGCCCATGGCTGCACAGAATTTCAGAGGGTGATTTCCCCAAGCACGTATCATCTGACAGCTGGCTGAACATGAGCCAGCAGTGTGCCCAAATGGCTAAGAAAGCCAATGGCATCTTGGCTTGTACCAGCAATAGCGTGGCCAATAGGACTAGGGAAGTGATTGTCCACCTGTACTCTGCACTGACAAGGTTTTGTACCTGGGTTCAATTTTAGGTCTGGAACTCCCTGACAGGAGGCTGTAGTGAGGTGGGTGTTGGTTTCTTCTCCCCAGTGATGACTGACAGGGCAAGAGGAAACAGCCTCAAGTTGCCCCAGGGGAGGTTTAGATTGGAGCTGAGGAAGAACTTCTTCCCTGAGAGGGTTGTCAGCCCCTGTCCCAGGCTGCCCAGGGAGGCGGTGAAGTCCTCATCCCTGGAGCTATTGCAAAGCCATGTAGCTGAGGAGCTGAGGGATATGGGTCAGTGGTGGGCTTGGCAGGGTGAGGGGAGAAGTTGGGCTTGGTGATTTCAAATATTTTTTCCAACTGAAATATTTCCATGATTCTGATTCTATGTCTGAGTATTTCTTGCAGACTATTAGATTGGGGGGGGTCTATAACATATAATAAGAGTTTGATAAAGGCTGAAAGGCACTCACATTTTTACTGACTTCCATTTAAATTTAATTTATAATTAATTTAGATATTACTGCATGTCCCATAAATAAATGGCTCCAACTGATGCTGCTTTTTGTTCTACTTGAGACTCAGTTTTAGTCAGAGAGGTGGCAAATGGCCCTGGATGGACAGGTGGAGTTGCCAGCTCTGGTGAAGACTTGCCAGATCTAGAGCCTCCCATTGCTGCTGACATGTGAGTGATAGCACACAGCTGCCCTGAGATGTTTATTGATTCTGTTAAACCTGGCTACAGCATAATTGTCTTGGCAACTCTGGCCAGAGACATTGGTTGTCACACAACTCTTTAGCACTCAAGGAGCCACATCTACAAGCTGGCTGAAGATGGATGCAGCTGGTGAGCACTCGTGGCATGCTGCAGGTTATTTGCAGAAGCAGAGCTGTGGAAAAATGCTGAGTACTCTTGTTTTGGTCACTGCTGCTGTCCCTTGTTGGCCTCACCAAGTCCTATTTTGCATCCAGAAATGCTATCCGGTACTCAGAAAGGACAATGGTGTTTTTCACCGTGTCTTTCTTGCTCAAAACCTCACAGACGTGGCTTATGCTGCTCCATAATACGTGCAGGATCCTCATCCACATCTTAAAAGCTTTTTAACTGTTATCCTACAGACTTATCATTGTAGCTACCCAACATCAGGCTTCTTCCACTTTTACTAAAGAGGTGCAATGCAGTCTAGGTGTCTGGGAGCCTCCGTTGAAATCAGAATTTCTTGCATTAATGCTTTATTGCCCCCTCAAATAATCCTGACTCACCTCAGACCCGCACAACAGCACAATCTAAGTGGACTGAACAATGGTAGAGATGACCTGAATAATGCATGGCAGAGACAAGCCATGTCCATATTATCAGAGCCTTCAAAATCAGATGACACAACCCAACTGCCTTTTGGGATTGGCACTTGTCCTGCCATGCTGAGCAAGACCATGTTCTGTCACTGCCAGTTCTACCAGCACAGAGGCGATGTTTTAGTTTTCCATCTTTCTCCTGTAGGTGCCGTTCCTGAATTCCTGCACCGTTCCCTGCAGCTGGGACTTCTTTCTGTGTTCCTGACTCAAAAGATGTCTTCAGCACACTTTACATGTCACTGCAGCCTCTATATATGGCTACACTTCAGATACATCCCCAAGTATCAGTGTAGCAAAAACAAAATATAAAGGAGCTGAGAAGGTTCACAACTCTTAATGACTTCAAAAACCTTTTCAAAGGACTGCAGTTGGATTCTTTTTTTAGTACAGAGCCACACCTTTGGGACTTACTCTTGGTGTAAACTTGTGCTGGTACAATCTAACATCTGAAATAAATCTGAAGCTAAGGTAATGTTTTAGAACTCAGTCTCATAAAACACTGAGCATCATCCCCATCTGGATCAATTGTGTTTCTTTATTCTACCTCTGGGTACAAGGGAGGATCTTACTGACCCTTTTTATGGGGCTGAACACTGTGTTCCTATCTTCATGATGGTCCTGTTGTGAACTATGAAGATGTCTCTGACACTTCACTTTTCTATTCTGAGAAACACAGACAACAAGATATTCCTTAACAGCTTCTTCTTATAAGTAAATACATTTTTTCACAAAATTCCCTTGAAATATGGCAAGTGCTTTCACCTGTGTACTGAAGTGCATATCATGTTATCTGTACAAACATTAATGTACAACTTACACATAGTAAAAACCTCTCAACATATATCAAGGGTTTTCTCATTGCCTTCTGTAACAGTCAAATGAGCCCTGGTGCGCTCTTAAGTGGAAAGACCTGATCAACCTAAATGTTAATGCTCACGTTTCTCCACAAAGCCACCCGTTTGAGTTCAGTGTCGTTTGACTCTGCTCTTCCATTGCCCTCAGCCTCATATGGGTATGGGACCTCCACTCCATTATCTTTTGCCTCAGGCAGTTACTTACAAGTTGGATGTAAGCCTTAAATGTCACATTCAGGGTGATGAGCATTTATCTCACACTAGGCTCTGACAGAAATAGTGAGTTTAATGGATGTTGGAGCCCAATGGTCATTGGCAGCATGACCCTGGCATGGTTTTGACCTGGGAAAAGCAGTGTTGAGCTATGGGCCTCTGAGCAACCTGTTCTAGTGGAAGATGTCCCTGCTCATTTCAGACAGTTTGTACTAGATGGCCTTTAAAGGTCCCTTCCAACTCAAATCATTCTATCATCTGATGATTCTATTAAATAATCCCCAAACACAGATTAGCATGGACTAGAGATTGTTCTTGTGGAGTCTCTTCCTCTCAAGGTTTCCAAACCTGCCTGGACTTGTTCCTATGCCCCCTGAATAAGAGGAACTTGCCTTAGCAGGGCATTGTGCTGGATGATCTGTAGAGGTTTCTTCCAAACCCCACCATTCTGTGATCTGGTGTTCTTAATAGCTTTTCTGGGTGCCACCACCTTGCCTGGAGGAACAGCGGGGTCTGGTGGTTTTGGGATGACCACACCACCCCAGCCATGCTGGGACCAGGGGACAGACCCCAGCACTGTTCATTTTACCAGGAAAAATGCAGCCGTACATTACATGTGTTGGCATCCCAGTCTGTTATTAGAGTAGCCATCTTCCAATGTTATTGGACATTCATTTTATCACAGGCTTTGACTGCATTTTCTAAAGCTGTGCTGTGAGAAAGTTGTAATTGGAATCTTGAATTTCAATTTAGTGGTTGCCTCCTTGTTGGGTAGGTTTTCTTCTCATTGTACACCAGATGTAACCATATTCCATCAGAGCCAGAATAAGCCAGTATGTCCTGCATTACTGAGTGTAACACAAGTTTTTTGACTGCTGGAGTTTCTTGGGTTAGGGTTTGGATTCTGCTTTTTTTTTAAATGCACATATCTGGTTTTGTGACTCTTCTGTGGACCTTGGAGTGTTGAATTATGATGGTACATGAGGAAATCAAGAGAAATGGTGAAAATACCAATTTGGAAAGCCCAAGCAGTGGCTTAGGTAAGATAAAATACCAGGCAACCTCATTCCTGTGTTTGTCATATTGCTAAAAGCGTATATTCAGCCAAGACTGGGAGAGGGAAAGAGAAGAGTGTTTGAGAGGATGAATAGGAGCTGATGTTAGAAATGAGTCTGGAGCAGAAAAAGAGCGATTTAGTGTCTGTGTGGATGATCTTCACTTTGCCTGTACTCCTGAGATAAGATCACCTCCAGGGACATGGCAGCCCTCATCAGTGGAACATGGTCACCTCCTCTATCTGTGTTGGCTCATCCATAGCTGGGCTCTCTGCCCAGTTCAGATCAACTCAGAGCAGTGGTGAATACACATCTGTCTGCACTTATATTTGTTAAAACACCCACCGAAAGGCCAAGCAGCCATACAGTTAAGTTATCTGGTGTCAGGTGAATTTTTTCAAGCCTGCATGAAGAGATTGAAGCACAGGAAACCCCCACATATTTAGGCTGCTTTTGCTTTCATTACATATACATATACATATACATATACATATACATATACATATACATATACATATACATATACATATACATATACATATACCTAAACATAAACATATACATATACATACACATACACATACACATACACATATATATTCATATATCTATCTCTGTGGGTCAAAATAGATAAAACCAAAGGATTAAAAGGAACCACTGCAGAAACAGATACATTCAGTGCAAATGCCTTTAAGAAAAAGCCATCTAAAATTAAAAGTGAATTAATGGATATTCCTATTAACACTTCAATTGATTAGTAACTGCTGAAATTACGAAGTGACAACTAACAGCATCATTTAAGCAGTGACTGTTAGCTGCTGCTGGGGAGACTCACCCAGGCTTGGGGGAAGTGCTGAATCAGGTTTTGAGAAAAAAAAATTCTTCTATGGGTGCAAACAACATATTTGCTGTGTTCACTGATTTCAGCACTGTAACACCGTGTGGAGATGCTCTTGGCTGGAGGGCTGATGTGAAGTTTGTGGAAGATGCCCAGATCGCTTGGAGAAACTCAGCTGCACTCCCCTGGCAGCTGCCTGCTGCTGCCAGCAGTCCTCAGTTGATGTTATCTCCTGGCTTCACCCCTGAATGCCTCTCTGCCCTCTTTTGCTCCCTGTTGGAAGCCCTTTCCCTCTGGCAGATTGATGGTGTCAGGGGAGGTGTCCCCAGTGGCCATGCTGCCATCTGTCCTCCCTCCCACTGGCACTACCTAGAGGTACCACCACTTTGGGATGGGTTTCCTGAGCACTTCCAAAGGTCAGGTTTTCCCTCTAATGACTTGAGTGGAGAAAACATCTCTCTTGATGAGATGCATGCACCTGAAAACCAGGCCCAACCACAGGACATCCTGCCTGTTTGACACAGCTGATGCAGCGAGGTTTCCTCTTTGCTGCAAGTTTTGCTCCAATCTGTTTAAAAAATAACTCAATAATGGCAATCTGGTCCCAGGAGGGAGCAGAAGACCAAATCTCCTGGTTCCTCTTCTGGTTTCATCTTTTATCCATCCCCGTGGCTTTTCTATCCCCTGCCTGCTGCTAATCAGCATTCCTTGCAAAGAGCAGCTGCTAATCTGCCGTCAGTAGTTAGTGCGTGCAGAGTGCAGAGAGGTGGTCGGGGTGATGAAGCAGCTCCTGCCTCCAGCATCACCAAACCTCTCCTTTCTCAAGCTCAGAGGCACCATGGCAAAAAAGAGATTCGACCTGGTACACTCATTAAAAAAAAAGTAAAGGGAAAGAAAAGCTGTTTAGTAGCACTTTCATTTTAGGGAGGAAAAAAGAAGTATTTGTATATGTGTACATGTGTTTGTGTGTGCGCACGTGTGTGTATATATAAATACACATATATATTTTCCCCGCTGGAACAACTTGCTTCCCTTTGGGAATAAAGGGGATCTTTAAAAATGCAAAAATTCCTTCCAGACAGTTTGTCATGTCTTACTAGAAACAGCCGACCCTATTAGCAATTTAAATGATGCCTCCTATTAGCATAATTTTTAATGAAGCAGAGCACGTGTTTCACATTTGCGTTTCCAGTGCAGTGGGGAGGAGGCACTTGAACACCCAAGGAAAGTAGTAGAAATCAGTTTTGAGAAGATATGGAGTGATGCTACAACCTTTTGACAGCAACCCAAGCCAGTGCCATGAAATTCGGTGCTGGGGGGAAGGGTATGTGTGTAAATGGTCCCCTGCTAAGGCAGTGGATGGTGTCCACGTGGCTATCGTAATGGATTAGCCTATAGATGACACATCCTGCTTCAGTGTCACACCACGGAGATGCTTATATCAGGATTAACACTGCACGCTCTTGACTTGCTCTCATGATTTCTGAATCCTGGCCAGCACTTTATTTTACATAGTTGTCTGCAAGTGAATCATAGAATTGTTTCAATTGGGAAAGACCTTTAATATCATCAAGTCCAACCATTATGACACTTTTCTCTAAATTCTATGTACAATTTGATGGAAACTCCTCGCTGACAAAAGAGGCCACGAGCATAAACTGCCACCACTGTTGGTCAGTCTGCCGGATTTTTAGCTGCAGGAGGAGTCAACAAAGGAGAGGCATATGTGGGTTGTGTGTGTGTGTTTGTGTGTGTGATTTTTCTTCTTGTGCAGCAGTTATGAGTTTGGGATGTGAATTCTGAAGGTCAGTGAATAATTTCTGCTGTGGCTAAACAGAAAAGTGTCTGTTGCGTGGCCAGCTCCACCAGTGAAAATGCAAAAGGATTCCACTGGAATATTTTTAGGATTTAGAAAAGTTTGCAAATGGCAAATGTGGCTTTTATTTCTCTATATATTATTTTTGTTCCCCCAAAATGCTGGCAATAGTAAGTTTTTTTTTCCCCTACTGTCATTCATAAAGTCTTTGGCAGCTTTTAAACAAGATGCGGAAGCTTTCTCGGGCTGTTGCCCTACATGCCAGGCTGTGATTGCAACCCCAAGTCCTCTCTACCGAGTTGGGAGTGCAAAAAGGGTTAGCAAACCCAAAATGACTGATGGCAATAAATGCTAAATAAATTCCCTTACCACCCTAGATATGTTAGTATTATTTCAAATTCTTATTTGCTTTACAGTACCCTCGTGGCAGTGCGCAGGAAGGGAATGCCAGTGGGTTTTTGACTTGATCAAACATCAGATAAAATCAGGGCTGTTTTCTGGTTTGGTTTTTTTTCCTTTTTGCTAAAAACTTATGAGATAGTTACTGAAATTTGCTCATCTTTCTCTCTGTTTTCCCCTTGATTTTCCCACCTCTCTCTCCCTGCCTGCAATGTTGATCTGTTGCACTACACCAGGTCCTCATGGTGCACGAGCCATTTGCGACGTTAGAAGGGAAATTGTGCGTGGGTGTGAAATCTTGTGTGCACACATGTTCCACATTTTGTTTGCTTAAAAGCCCGTGTAAAGCTTTTTCTTTTTCTTTTTTTTTCTTTCTTAATGGGAAAATCCTCCTGGGAACTGAAGTTACACGGGCAATAACACAACACAAACCTGTAACCGATCCCTTCCAGGGAGGACAGAAATGCCTTTGCGCTGGGCCACCCTTTGGGAAGGCAGAAGGTCATTTGGACCAACCTTTCCCTAGCGTCAGCCTCCCTGTCTTGTGAGCGAATGGGTCTGCCATGATACAGAAACATCCTCATTAGGATAATAGGCAGATTTCCAGGATCCACTTCTGATTCCCTCATCCTGGAACAGTCCCAAATATCACAGATGTTTTGACGGCTCTCCCAGAGGGCGGCAGCAGCTCGTCCTCCACTTTTGGCATGTTGAGCCCTGGCATGCTGTGAGCAGCAGGCTGTGGGTGCCGTGTTCCACGCTGGGGATGGCAGCCACCCCAGTGCTCCAAGTGAACCCAATGCCTTCATCCCAGCAGGGTGAGGTCCCAGTGTAAGGTAGTGCCCAGACAGGTTTTTCAAAGACATGTGGCAACCTGGAGACACAGTCTCCAGCCTCTGTGTGCTGCGGTAGCTTCTGGGGAAAAATACATCGTTTTAGGCCATCTTGCAAGCAAATACTGCTTCTTGAGAAGTACATTGCTTTTAAGAAAGATGCAGGGGAGATAGATGGATCAATGGATGGATGTAGATTGATGTCTCCTCTCCACTGACTAGGAGATTATGAATAGGAGGCAGAGTACCGATTTGCAGCATTAATGAAAAAAAACAACAGGGAATAAACCTTCATCATTAAGGTGTTCTTCAGCATCAGGGTGACCTTCTAAGTCCATCTCAGTGTTGAGCAAATAGAATAACAAACTCATAGAACCACAGAATCAAAGAATGGTGGAGGTTGGAAGAGCCCTGCAGAGCTCATCCAGCCCAAGCCGCTGCTAAAGCAGGTTCCCCTTGATCATGGTGCACAGGAATGTGTCCAAGTGGGTTTGGAAACCTCCTGAGAAGGAGACTCCAAACCCTTCCTGGGCATCCTGGGCCAGGGCTCCCTCACTTCAACACCAAACAAGTTTCTCCTCCCATGCCAGTGGCACTTGCTGGGTTCCAGCTTGTGCCCGTTACCCCTTGTCCTGGCACTGACCGCCACACAACAAAGACTGAAGGCATCATCCTCTGGACTGGTGTGCTCTGTGGATATTTATCAGCAGTGATAATGTCCCTTCTCAGCCTTCTCTTCTCCAGGATAAACAGCCATGCGTTCCACAGTCTTTCCTCATCAGAGATGCTCTAGTCCCCTCATCATCTTGGTAATCCTAACACAACCTTTATTTCTATGCTGGGTCTTATCCTGGCACCAGTGAATCGAGAGAGATGAAATCATGTCTTGATTTCTTAGATAATCTCAGGAAATATTTCTCCTTCCATCTACTCTTTATCCTCCCCACCTGCTTCAGAAGAGGCTGTGAAGCTTACTTCATTCAGGATTGCAAAGTGCTTGGGAAAGTTCAAGTGAAAGACAGCATGGAGCTGTTATTGTTGCTGATGTTTTATTTTTCTCTGTCAGTCAATTAAGGGGGAAAATCTGACAATGACAAGTTATTCATCACACTATATAACAGCCTCTTGCAGGGTTTATCTTCCTTGTGAAGGGAACAAGAGCCACCTGTTTGTGAGAAGACTGGAAATATCAGACTACAAAAGAGAAGTGTCTCCACGTATTGCTGATCTGGCCTATCTCCCACCTGGTGTCCTCATTTTTATCTGCTCAAAGTGATTCCAAAGTGGGTGCAAAGTGCTGTTCTGGCAGAGTAGCACACTGCCTTGTGTGGCACCAATGTCCATGAACGGAGTCAGACCCCAAATCAGAAACCATAGGGCTCAATGATGCTTGCAAACAAGCTGAGATGGGACTAGGTGGGCTCTGAAGGGCTTTAACTCCCAGCCTGGAAACTTGGTCACAAACAAAGGGAGAATGTGGCTAGTGCTGCTGGAGTGATATGAGACTTGCATAGGTCAAGTCCTCAGCAGCAGGGATAGAGATATTGTTCTTTTTTTTTTTCCCCCCATTCAATGGAATCAAGTTCAAAAAAATCTAGGGCTTCTCAGCTTTGCTGCGTTTACTTGGCACGTCGTGCTCAGTGAGATGTCTGTGGATTTTGTGGCATGGCAACAAATTCAAAGCTCAAGTTACAACTGACAGGTGACTGGGAGAATAACCATACATGTTTCATACCCTTGTTGTGCCTTTATTTGAAGCCCTTCACAAATATTAATCAAATAAAGTGCATTGAAGTACCATGTGAATTCAGTTAGGGAGATTAGGGCTGTATCTCTAACACTGTGCAGAGCACTCCCAGGACTCTTTGCTCCTACAGGACTATCCATCCCTGGGGCAGCTGCTGGAGCTACCCTGCTGATGTTCCTGGGAAACATCAGGTTGTCCTGGGGAATGTCAGGTTGTCCTCTCACCTATGCTCTCATAGCTCCTGGACCTCAAGCTAATCCTGCATTTATTGAGACATTGAGTACTCACAAAAAGTGCTGTTGTCATGGTTTGACATGACAGCCTTTTCTGGTAAGGGGGAAGGGTCTGTAAAGATGGCTCCTATAAGAAGTTGCTCGCAACTCTTCCCAGCTCTGAGCCAGACCCACTTCTGGGGCTGAGCCAATTAGCCGCCTCCACGATCACTTTTTAAGAAGAAGCCAGAAGAGGAGGATTCTTCCTCCTTCTTCCTCCATCTTCTTACCTTCTTCTGCCCCTTCTTCTTCTTCTGGCTGGTGGTGGTGCAAGGAGTAGGAACAGTGAGAGAAACAACCATGCGGACTCCAAGGTCAGTGATGAAAGAGAGGAGGAGGTGTGCTGGAGCAGAGACTCCCCTGCACTCTATGGAGAGAACTGGTGAAGCTGAGATTTATTTTCATTTCTTTAAAGACCCTGCATCAGCTGTAGAGACTCATTTTGATAATGACACCGTATCAGGGGCAGAGACTCATTTTGCTAAAGCTGACCCCGGACCAGGGGCAGCGATTCACTTCATTAAAGGCCCCGAGCCAGGGACAGTGACTGTGGCTGGAGGAGGCCGTGTCCCATGGGAGAGACCCAACCACTTGAATGCAGATCCCAAAACATGGGCAGTGATTTTCTTCTTTAAAACTATGGCCAGAAGAGGCCATGTCCCGAAGGAGGGACCCTTTATCACTATAGCCGGAGCAGGCCGTGTCCCGAGGAAGGGATCCTGCAACTGCAGAAACTGCAACCGTGGCAAAGAGTCCCCGCCAGAGACATTCACGGGACTATGTCCCGTGTGAGGGACCCTGTATCGGCAGAAGCTGCAGTTGTTGGGAACAACCCACACCAGAGAAGTTTGTTAAGGAGTGTTCCAGGGAAGGAACCCCATATTGGGGCAGGGGAAGAATGCCAGGAGTTGTCCTCATCTGAGAAGAGAGAAGCAGCAGAGCCCACCTGTGAGAGACTGACCACATCCCCCATTCCCTGCCCCCCTGAGCCGTTGAGGGGGGAGGAGGTAGAGATATCGGGAGCAGTGAGCTGGGCCCGGGAAGAAAGGAGGGATGGGGGAGGGAGATCTTAAAGTGCTGGTTGTAATTTTCTCATCATCCTACTCCCTTTTTGCTTTTATTCCATTCTGTTTCTTGTAGAATAAACTTTCCTACTTTCCTCTCTAAGTCGAGTACTGGAGTCTGTTTTGCCCAGAACCATAACTGGCAGCGAGCCCTCCCTGCCCTTGTCTCAATCCACAACAACCTTGCTTATCTTTTACTCCCATTTTGCTGGGTCCTCCGCCATCCTAAGGAGGGTGGGGGTGAATGGGGGAACTGAGTGAGAGACTGTCGTGGTGCTGCTGTGCTAGCTGGGCCAAACCATGACAGCTGTGTGATCCATCATGGACACATTACTACCTAAAACATAGGGCTAAAATGTAGCTCTTTCCCTACCTTCTCCACATAGGTTTTTCCTTTGAAACAAAGCCTGTGGTCATTCATGGTGGGGAAGTATCCATGAAAACCCATGAAATAGGATCCCACAAAGAGCCTTCTCCTTAGAGCATCAAACTTGGTTCATGTCTCATTAAGAAATTCCAAAATCATAACTTTTTGAGTTAGAGCTTGGACAGAGCATTAAAATTAATTCTGTGAACCAAAACATATGTCCTGACACCATAAATGATCACAAATGGTTAAAAGCCAAGACTGATATGTGGCCATCAGCAGTGCAGACCTACCCAGGATGATTCAAGCACAGAAGTGAAAAGCCATCTACAATGTCTGGTGTCAGCCAGAGGCTGGAGATCCCAATGTTGTGTAACTAGGACTTGTGAGACTATCTATAGAAGGAGAAATGTCCACTCAACGCAGCCCAGTGAAATGTCTGAGCTACACCTTCCTTCTCAGAAGGCCAGACGTCCTGAAAGGGTGTGGCTGTGGCCAACACAGGGATCTCCATATGTGCCTGCAGAGGCTGAGGAAGTTAGAAAGTATATTCTGTCCAAAAGGGTCTTATACTGGAAAACATCTTTGATGCTACTTTGATAATGGTACTGCTTTGACTATCCTGGTACAAATAAATAACAGCTAACAATTGACTATGGAGAAGGATCTTTTGGAAGGATCCCTTCTTCACTGGAGATTCAAATAGTTCCCATTAAAATAAATGAGAAGAATTTTTGTTTTTCCTTCCAAGAAGACCAAATCAGGTATTTCATGAAGGTTTGTTTTATATATCCCATTGCTGATGGAAAGGTTTGAAATCCAGGAAGCTGAGAAGAAAAATGTGGGTCCATGCCTCCTCTGTGAGTAATCTCCATGAGTACATGGGTTTAGCTTTCATTGATAAACAGGTCTGTGGCAGAGACACAGATGCTTTGTGTCATAGGTCTCAGTCCTGCAAACACTGCACTACCATCTTGCTGCTTGTGCAGATGGGACGGTATCATCCCACAGACTACTAGTAGTAAGCTACTGGGTATGCACAGCAGGGTCAGCATCCTGCTCTGCCAGAAACTCACAAGAGGCTTAGGGTGATGTGTTTGGAAATGGCAGAAAAGTGGCATTCACACTGGTGGTGGCTGTCCAGCTGTGAGTTTCAGCTCAGGACCATAATGCTTCAGAAGACCTCAACAGCGGATAGGGATACACTCTGTCTGTGTCTATTGGTCCTGATGAATCCAGGCCTCTGTTGACTCTCCCACAAGGTCTGGCACAGAGAAATGCCCTAACTTTACTCCCACAGTAGCTGGACTGGCTTATTATCACTGTTGAGCTACCTCTCTCCTCCCATCACTTGCACAGAGCTTTGGGGAGATAAGTATTTTAAGAGATGGAGTGTATTTCATTTATTTTATTGTCCTCAATTTATCTGATGGGTGGAGGTCAAGAGGAAATACTCTGTTTAATTTTAGATTTTAATTTAGGAATATCTGAGTTTTCTTATCAGATTGAAGCTGACACCTGCAATGCTGCCTGCTAAATCTTTCAGAGAAAGATGCAAGGTATCTATCAGTAGGTGAGGATGAAATTCTTTGCTAGTCAGCAAAGTTTTTGTAAACCCCTTAATCAGAGTTGATCTTACAGCTGCAGGATTAGTCAGGTGGGGACTGTAACTAGCACTAGCAGTGCAAGAATATGTTTGCTCTGCTGTTAAAACCCTACAGTTGCTCTCCACTTTCTCCCAATGATTGCTTGCTCCTGCTGTACCATCCTGTCAGCTGGAACACAAACTGATGGCAATTGGCCTTTTAATAACATCAGCACATTTTCCAGCATGACCAAGTGCCAGGACTGATTTGGGCTCCTAACACTTTATTATCATGCAATCTCCCAGAAAATTAGTTGCTATCACTGTTAGCAATAACCCAGACTCTTAAAGGTTAGTATTTCCTCCTGGTCTACGTAGTTAACTCACTGGGAGAGGGGTTGCTGTTTGCTTGTTCTGCTTAAATGAGGTTTAACTTTTTCCTTTCCTTTCCTTTCCTTTCCTTTCCTTTCCTTTCCTTTCCTTTCCTTTCCTTTCCTTTCCTTTCCTTTCCTTTCCTTTCCTTTCCTTTCCTTTCCTTTCCTTTCCTTTCCTTTCCTTTCCTTTCCTTTCCTTTCCTTTCCTTTCCTTTCCTTTCCTTTCCTTTCCTTTCCGTCTTTCACATCTATAAAACGTGTCTCTCAGTGAAGACAGGGTTCCCGGGAGCAAACAGAAGGGTTCGCTCCAACTTGTGCTCTTTTCTGGCAAGTGTCAATGCCATGGGGTGTCAGAGGACCTCCTATGCAGAAGGTAGCTCTTCCATGTAGGTTTTCGCACTGGGCAGTTTGTGGAAAGCATATGAAATGCCTTTTCAAATGTGCTACAGAGTAAATGTTTTTTCCTGCTCATTTGTTGCTAGGCTAATGTTGTGAAACAGCAGAATAGGCCATTTGCAATTGTAATGCTGAGCAGTCAAGCACAAGCCTGTTAGCATCTAATGCTGGCTGTAGAGCCCACAGATTGGCAGCTGGCACTTTAGGTATAGCCCTTAAAGCTTATTAAATTGATTGGTCTTTGGAGTTTTACATCTTCCCTACAGCGTCATATTTATGGGCACTCATGCCTACCAGTTGCTCTGCTGAGATTAATTGGCATATCTTTGTGGGATCTTCAAATTTGAGCCAAGCCATATGCAGTAGTGACGCCTTCACAAAGTCTTCTGAAAGGACCTTTGTAATAAACAAGCCAATTTTGTTACAAATTTCTGTTACTGGTTTCTGGGACTGGTTCAGGACATTTCTGTTGACTGTGGATCCAGAACTTTAAACCCTTGAGTCAAATCTTCCAATTTGCAGCCAAGTTAATCAGAATCAAAATTTGCACTGAGAAATCCTAACTGAACAAAATGTGTGAGAAAAAGAGATGGTGAAGAAGGAATTTTTTTCACAGATAAGTGCCCACAGCACCAGACTGCCAGAGAAGAAGCACTTTGCCAACAACCCATTTTTCTGCAAGGCTTTCCTAACTTTAAACTAATCCCAACTGGAGATGCATCCAAACCTGCCAGCTTCGTGGGATATGGCATGTTGGTGTTTCTCCTTGGACGAAGTAGATATGCACTGACTTACAGCTGGCACTGAGCTTCCATGATAGGGATGCTCCAGAACACGTATTGTCCCATTTTTTTTCTGTAAGAGAACTGTGGGTCCTAAAGTTTGACATACATTTATTTTTCTTGCTGTTGTACTACAATAATGTCCCCCAAAGGATCTGCCTGTATTCTCTGGAATTCTGTTTTGAGACCTTGTTAAGCTTATTAAGAACCACAGCTACTTATTATCTCTTTCCACAGCAAAAGGGAATTATTTCCCTTTCTTTTTTGTGTTCCACTCTGCTGTGGCCCAGGATGAGGAAACTCACAGGGCTCTTAGAAGGTTGACAAGGGGTTGCCCTGTCACTGTGTTTTGGAGAAGCAGTAAGAGGATTCAGCAGCCCCATCTGAAGCTCCTATGCTGCTCATGAAGGGGACAGTACTTGGATTTATCGTCCTGTGCAGACTGTTTGGCAGGAGCACTACTTCTCCCCCACAAGGATGGTGGGAGGCACATCATCTTCCTCTCCACATAGTTGCTGGTGAAGCCACAAAATTAATGTGACCATATGGAAGTAGGCTGCAGATCTCGACTGTCTAACACACTCCAGTTTCCAAAATCATGCTCCTGATACAACGCAACCACAGGCTGCTCCAAACCCAAGACTTGTGGCAAAAAGACAATTTTGTTACTCTACATCAGCCAAGGTACTCTTAGGTGTGAAAGATAAAGGTCTCCAGCAATTTATAACTGTTAATGTTCTGGCCCTGAAATAATCATGGAAGACACTTTATTTTCTGTTTATTCCTCCTGACTTGAAGTGAATCAACTTCTGAGCTCACACCATGTGACAGTGGCAGTGGCGTATGTGTTTTCTGTGCCAGGAAAGGGTATCCAGGCAACTAGACCAAATATCAAAATCTTGTTAGATTTTTCCCACCCTGTATTTTGTCTGGTTTATAGCCCTTATTACAGCTGAATTTAGGACTCATTGATCTCTAATGAATTTCCTCTCACAGCTGCCTTTTGCAGATAGAACAATGCCTCTATTCTGGACATGGAGATTGGAGACATGGAGAGACTTGTAGGAAACCTGGCTGAAATAGGGATTGAAGTGGGATGTCTCAGACTGTCAACTAGTAACAGAGACCCTTGGTTAAAGGTGGGAACAGGTTTATGTGTGAGACATTCAAGACAAGAGAAAGAAAATTAACAAGAAGGTGTTTTAGTGGACTGTAGGAGAATTTGGACTGGAAGAGGCCTTCCGGATGTCTCTGGTGCAACCTCCTCCTCAAAGGAGGGTCAGCCCTGGCTTTACACCAAGTTGCTCATCCAACTGAGTCTTGAAAACATTCAAGGACAGAGAGTGCACAACTACAACCCAGTCCACTTTTTATGTTCTTTGCCGACAGTCTGAAGCCTTTCTGCATTCCTCTCTCAAGCACCAGCCCAGTAAGTCACCATAAGTATAACCTGAGAGCAGGACCAAACTCATTGAATGGAGGCTTCTGCTTTGTCTGCTGAAACCAATAAATTCTAATCCCAGTAACAAAATTTGGATCCCTGCGTATGAGTTAGAAGTAGAATCTAATCCATCTCATACAAGCACCCAGATCTACACCTAAATTTTGCTCCTGTCCTGAACTACACATGTACTTGTTACCTACTCAGCGCAGACAGGCTCTGAATCACAGAATCACAGAATCTCAAGGTTTGGAAGGGACCTTGAGTCTAATTCCCCTGCCAGAGCAGGACCACCTAGAGTAGGTCACGTAGGAACTCATCCAGAGTTTTGAATAGGTTTTGAATGTCTCCAGAGAAGGAGACTCCACAACTCATCTGGGCAGCCTGTTCCAGTGCTCCGTCACCCTCACAGTGAATAAATTCTTCCTTGTATTTCTTGGAACCTCTTATGTTCCAGCTCGTACCCATTGCCACTTGTCCTATCATTGGACATCACTGAGTACAGCCTGGCTCCATCCTCCTGACACTCACCCTGTATATATTTGTAAACATTAATGAGGTCATCCCTCAGTCTCCTCTTCTCCAAGCTAAAAGAGTCCCAGCTCTCTCAGCCTTTCATCACAAGGGAGATGGTCCACTCTCTTAATTGTCTTGGTGGCCCTGCGCTGAACTTTCTCCAGTAGATCCCCGTCCTTCTTGAACTGAAGGGCCTGCAACTGGACACAATATTCCAGACGTGGTCTCATGAGGGCAGAGTAGAGGGGGAGGAGAACCTCTCTCCACCTACTAACCACAGCCCTTCTAATACACACCAGGATGAAGGTCCTTAGACTATCCATTACTTCTCTGCACTTGTTACCCATCCCTGGTCAGGAAAAACAGATCAATTCACCTGTTAGTGTAACTCTGCCCCTGTGAGTGAGAAGCAAAAGCTGAATTCTACTGCGCTGACTTTTTGTGATTCTTTTTATTCCTGCTTTTTGTTCAGCACTTCATTGTCAAGAGGAGAAATTGAAGAAGACAGGCACCATGGCCAAACAGCCAGGATGAAAACAGAATATCTGACTTTTTTTCACTAGTAAGAATGTGGAGGTTAGATGTCGGCATTGTCATGGTGGACCAGTGGCTGGATACTGAACACAATTGGATTTTACATTAAGTATGGAATTTTGAGAGCTGAGAATTCTTTATGTTGCAGAGATTCATTTCCCTCTCTGATCTTATTAGGGAAAGAATAAAGTTTCTTGTATTTTAAGTTAAAAACAGTGTTGTTGATAACCCAACAATCTCAAAGTGACTCCTGAGGCAGGAAATCAGGAAAATCATATGCATTTTTAATTCCTTGTGACTTTAGTTTAATGTCCTCAGGTTTTATTTCTTCAGCAGTTCTTCTTAAATGCACTTATTCCAAAGCCTACATCCTAATTAAAAAGCACAGTGCCCTGAAATAAGAGATGGCATATATGAATGTCCTAAATAAAGAAAAATAAATAAATAATTGTCCTGTTAAATTTTCTATGTAATGTCCATGAATGAGGAAGCGCCCCCCTCTTCCTTTTTTGACCTATAGATATCATTAATATGGACTGTTCCAGCACAATGAACTGGAAAGAATAGTAATATTTTTAATTTCCTCTCTTCAGCAGAAATAGTTGCTTTACCATATTAATGTCTACATGGGTAATACACTGACTTCTGGCTGACATGAAATGGGACTTTATCTTGGGTTTTGTGGGTATGTCAGAATAGAGTCTGATTACTTTGGGAAACAATGTTCATGCTGCAAATTCTAATGAGTCTTCCAGAGACAATTCACTGAGGCTCTTCCTAAATGACTTGGAGTGAAAAATTGCTAAAAATTCCTGTAAGCAGCTTGGGTACCCTCAGTTATAAAGTCAGGCATGTGGCCAACAAATGCACAGTTGTTCTTATTTCTTAGGAAAAACAGGATTTTGTGCTGTTACAGGTGTAATTCAGCTTTCACGAGTTGGACCATTACCTCAACTTTGCTCAGTTCTGGCATTGTTTTTCCCAGGAATAGCTTACAGTGAATTGAAGTGATAGTAATTAGATAGCTATTAGAACAGCTTTCATTGACCATTGACCCTGCAGCTGGGCACAAGCGGAAGGTGAGAAGAAAAACAGACTTAATTTTGCAAAGGAACTTTCTCATTTCCTTAGAGTGGTTCTCAGCCTTTAATTTTCCTGCTTAAAATTATTTTGCTAAGAATCTTCTGAAGAAACACAAGAATAATGCCTAAATCACCAATCCTTTCCTCTTTTCTGCGTTCCAAAAAGTTTGCTACTTTGTGGGCTATATGGTCCCGTCTGATGCATGCACTGTTTGTTATGCAACTGAAAGGATCTGGTTTAACCTCTTTCTCTGCACTTTGTCTTTTCAAAGTAGAGGAGAAAAACAGCTTGGGGTTTAGTTTATATGCAGAAAGACACACTGTAAGTAACACTCTGCAATTCTCCAGCCCCATGTGAACACATTGTATTTAATCTTTCTTTGTTATATTTTAAAAATATATGAAGATTCATCTAAGGAATTTTTTAGGCTGAGAAAAGCCTTTTACAGCCCACAAGGTTTTAGTGGAGGAGAAAAGAATGAAAGAATAAAGAATGGAGAAAGAATGAAAGAGAAGAAAGGAGAAAGAATGCAAGAGCTCTGCTTCCATGCAAGCTAGGAAGGGAGATATGTGGCAGAGTCTTGAAAGAAGAGATATCCATCCCCATGTCTTAGTTGGACACCATGTTTCTGCGATGCCTCCATGCAGAGGCATGGATACGCCAAGGATAGCAGTGCATAGAGTAAAACCAAAACCCTCCACTAAAGTGATCCCAAATAGGCAGGACAAATGCAGACATGATTCAGGACAGGAGCTTGGGCTGATGATTGCTCTGATGATGCTGCAGAAGTAAGACAAGAGGAAGGAGAGGAGAAAGATGGAGTTGGTTTTGGTTTTTTTGTTTTTTTTTCTGTTAAAGAAAAAAACACAGAATCCTCACAGAATGGCAGGAGTTGGAAGGGTTCTCTATTGCTCATCCAGTCCCACCCCCTGCTCAAGTAGGTTCCCCTCAATCAGGGAGCACAGGAACGCATCCACATGGGTTTGGAAACCTCCAGAGAGACTCCACAACCTCTCTGAGTAGTCTGTGGCAGTAACCCGCACAGTAAAGAAGTTTTTCCTCATGATAAACATAATTTTCCTCATGAAAATGTGATGAAGGGAAGTCAGAAGAGCACACCCTTGTGAAACACTGCTCTGGAGCAAATGTAGGTTGCTCTCCAAGAAGAGGACTGGAAGAAATAGGCTTTATTTGGGAGAGGAAGATTTAAACTAGATATTAAGAAAGCTGTCGCATTCTAAGGGTGAAAGAAGACTTTTTCCAAGAAGGCATCAGTATGACTGTGACCTCTTGAACAAGAGCAATTTTGGCTTGATCGGGGAACTTCAGAGATCTAACGTGGCTCAGGTCACATTTCATATGGGTCCTAGCTGTAGATAATTGCTTTCTCATGTTTTTGTGTTGGTGCCTGGCTTGGGGAAGGTCTCTGAGAGCCCCTGGAGGGTTGCAGGGATGAGTTAAATATCTTCTGGGAACATGCTGAGACTATTTCTTCCCACCTTGGTGCAGGGAGAAGCTGAGCACCACCCGAGAGAGCCTCTGAAGCTCCATCCATCTCTCCCAGCCCTCAGAGCAGCACCAAGCCCTTCCCCTCACTGCTTGGCCAAGGCACAAAGCTCGGGAGATCTAACACGAGCGCGCAGGAGGGGGCATAAATGATCAAAGGGTAGAGCAGGCTGATGTGCATTAAAATGCTGTGATACAGCAGAAGAGATCCCCTCTAGCCCTCGCCGATGCTAATGCATATATTTACCTCCTGATTGATTTCATAATTAATTGACTATGCGGGGTAGATTCTTCTCTTTTCCCTTGCTCTAAACAGGGCTGGAGAACCCCGCAGAGTGACATGGGTGTAAAATCAAGCCACACAAGGGATGAATGAGGCCTTTTGTCTTTATTTTCTCTGAAAGTACAAAAAATCCATAAGGAGCCCTGTAAGGATATAAATGAAGGCAAAAATGTATTTATTTCAATCCTCAAAGTGCAGCAGGAGAGAGTCGGCATGCAGGAGGGCTTAGTAGTTAAAAAGAAGAGGAGTTTGTAATTTTGGCTCCAAGGTGGATATACTTTTTAAAAAATGCAGTAGAAATGTAGGGGAAATTAATACTTCCATCCCAACCAGAACAAGGAGAAGAAGCATTTGTTATGCAAATCTTTTCATTATTGCAAATCCCGAGTGCTGATAAGAGATAAGCGTTGTTCTAGCTTTATTTCAAGTAGCTCCTGCACAGACGTGGGGACGTGATTGTATTGGTGCAAAAGAAAGAAACAAACACACACATTTTTCCCTGTACATTTATTTCTGTTACTGGAACATGATTTTCTGGAGCCTGCCTGAAAAGGCATTTGGTCCATTGAGGCTTGTTCATTTTACTGCTTTGTTTTCTACTAAGGTGACATCTGCTCCTGAATGACCTTAGCATCTTTTCTCTCTGCAGCCTGGCCCGGGTGGCCATTCCTTTTATGCGCATACATTAATGTTCGGGTGAATCGCAGCTTCATGAGGTCTGTTCTTTATCCTTTTCATTTCCACTAATCCTGGAGTCTGCGGGGAACAAAGGGCTGGATCCTCGCGGTGTAAACGGCCAGACCCCAACTGGAGGGATTTACATCCACTGCAGTGTGACACCAGTTATCTCCAAAACCCATTCCCTACTTTACCATCTCCGCCACCAAATTCCTTTCCCTTGTTGATAATTTATTGCTTCGACCCCCCACCCCCCTTTGTTTTTTGTCTGCTTTGGAGGCAGCTGTAAAATTTGTTTGCAGCAATGGACACATGGAACGGCAACATCCCCCACCCCGGGTACCCCCAGCTCCGGTCAGACACATCCCCACTGAAGGCTGAAGCATGAGAGAGGTTGTTGGTGGGCTGAAGGGTTGAAGCCATCTGAATGACATGAGATGCTGCTTTGCTCCTCATCACTGTCCCAAGGTGCTCCACATTTTTGTGGCCCTGGTGTAGGCTTTATCCCCAGTTACTGCCTCCTCTCATGGAAATAATGAAGTTTGATCAGCCCTGCATTTAGTTGAGACACAGCTATGTGTTTGCCTGGCTATTAAATGACTTTTCCATGTGACAATGGAGCTTCCAAAGTTTGCAGTATAATTTCAATCTTCATGTGCAGCTCTTTGAGCCATTTTTTCCTCTCTCCCATTGTTTTACCACTCTCCAAATTCAGAGGCTTAGTGTTACAACAGGAATATTACATTTACCCCATCTCCCTTTGTCTGGTACCTTTGGTTTTTTTTTTTGCATCACCACCGAATGAAATCAATTTTACAACTGATTTCTCTGATCTGGCACCAGAATGACATGCCTACAGTTTCTGCTACAAATTCTCCTTGCTGCCTGTAATAAGTTACTTAACCATTCCATTATTTCATGCTGGCTCCCAGTGGGTTTTAGCTGCACAAGACGTCTTTCTGATGAAATTGGCACCGGCTTTTAAAAAATCCGAATCAATTATATCTCCTGAGCCCTGCTCAAGACTTTAAAACAGGTTAGTTAGACAGGATCTTCATTTTGCACATCTGGGTGGAAAATGCACAGGCATTTTTTTCCCTCCTGCTGCACATACAAACGGCTCACATTGTTTCCTCGATAAAATTGTTTATCGTTGGGAGAGTCGGGAGCTCACTCAGGGAGGAAATTTGGCTGATATATATGGCAAGACTCCAATAGCTTTAATGAATGCAATGTTGATCACTTGAACAACAGGATCAGCAATATGGCACGGATGCGATAGCCCTTTTTTCCAATCCTGGTTATAAAGTACCAGATAACACAGTCGTGTCAGAGGGCAGTTCCCATTAGAGGGGAAGAATTATGATCTGGGTGTTAGATTTGGTATTTTCTCCCACCTTCTCCCTTGCAAGACTTTGTCCCTGGAGCAGGTCCAATTCTTTTTCCGTTCAAAGTGATCTTGAAGTCAAATATTATCTATCCTGGCAAGACTTCTGCTAAGGAAACAAGGAAACCCAATGAACTTTTTAAACACCAATTTCACTAGATCTCTCAGTCTTCTCAACCAAGTCTTACTGGAACTGTTTTCTAAATGAATCTGAAATGTTCATTTACAGAAAGAGGAAAAAAATATCATCTCCCTTACTTCTTCGAGGTCATATCGTTATGCAAAAACCCACATGTGCACAACTTCCCACCCTTTTAAAAAATCAAACCTAAATTTGACTTGTTCTAAGTACCTAATGGGAGCTGCAATTTCTTGCTAATTATATAATTACTCCAGATTGTTATGTAGCACTGGCAATTAAACACTTGAAATACTTTTAGCTTGAAGAAAATAATTACGTAATTCCAGTGAACCTGTGCAAGACAAGCTGCATTGGCTGCTGATCCCTTTCCTCTGTGACTTCACGTCCACAGCCGCTCACAGAGAGGTGAATTCCTGAGCTGCTGCAAGCTGGCAGAGCTCAGCCAACCTTGGCACATCATTTCATAGCACCTGAAGGCCAAGCTGGGTATGATGTAGGGGCTTAACATGAAATAAACCACCTTATTTATACAAATGAACAGAGTGATACGGGGTGTGTGTATACTCATGTATGTACCACATTCTGATTGTAGAAGCCTTTTTCTTTTCAGAGGCCAGTAGAGTCATGATCAGGAAAGCATCCCAGCATCCCAGTCTTCCAGGGAACTTCCCTGTCATACTGTCCAATGTGGTCCCAGTCCTGGGACTTCCCAGTGGATATTTCCTGGTGGATAGGAACTGTGTGTAGTAACATGAGTGAGAATATGTACCCCTACAAAGTTTGACTTGCTTTTGATATTAGGGGCTAGAAATTCCCCTGACATTCACATGCAGAGGCTTGTAGATTGACAAGTACAGTGTGTAGCGCTCAGAACAGGAGTAGACACCCAGCCACTTAACATGCTTTTCTCTTGAACTTTCTTCACATAAGGAAGACCAAAAAAATAGTATTCAAAGTAATTCTGTTATCCGCACTAGGCAAGACAGGAATAGTCCTTTGAACACTTCCACATCTGTGATGGTTTCCTACCCATGCTTTTTCCAATGTCTCCAAGACTCACTTAATTTACCCTTCTCCACATTTTGCTGGAAGAACAATAGAATTTAGAACAGCAGATCTTAGGAAATCTTAGAAGTACATGTGTAAAGTAAGCAAACAAAACACAGATCTCATCTGTTTTTGACTATGATTCTATGATTTTCATGGGAAGCATTCGTCTAGCCTCAAAAAGGAGTGCATTTCATCTGCCATACAGACCCAGGGAAAGCTCAAGAACAGCCCAACTGCTATTCACCATTCCCTTCTGTGTAACTGGACTGGGCTGACACAGCTACATGTCTGACCAACACAGAAAGAAAATTGTCCTTGTCTCCGTAACTCAGTGTATTGGCTTTGGCGACTAATCCTTTTAATTCAAGTGATGGTTCTGGCCCTGAAATCTCCACAGTCTCTGCTCTCTGTGCCAAGGCATTCAAAAGATGTGTTAGTCTTCAATCCTATACTTTAACTTCTTCCTTCATAATAGCAATGATAATTAAGAAGTCTGCTGTGTCTTCGTCTTCTAGGCCTGTTCCCAGAGTCACAGGGATCAGCGAGCAGTGATGCTGGCCACAACTGTCAAATGCTGTGACTTTTTGCTACATCCTTTGTGGAGAATGAAGCAGTTTGTGTGTAATACCTGTATGAGATTTCAACATTGCATTAACCTCTTGGTTCAGACTTCAAGTAGATTTCGAAGACAAATATAAGGGCTGTAATAAGGAGAAGGGGAAAGGAAACACAGGCTGAAAACAAGTAGTAAGAACAAAAATAGTTAAACAACAGACTGAATTTTTGACAAGGCTCTAGAAAGTAAAATGACTGTGACTAGTCTCAACAGTTGAGAAGAATTTGTTGATGTCCACTGAGTTCAACAATGAAAACCTCCTTGTCATATTGTTTATACAGAAGCTATCATGATTCAAAGACCAGGATTTTTCATGCATTTTGGTGCTCTGTTTATATCCCATGGTCCCAATGACCCTTCTTGTTTAATTTTTATTTTTTCCATGGGAATAAGGACTGAGATTGGAACCCCTAAAACCTCTAATCCTTGTCTCTCTCTTGGAAAAGAATAGCAGGGACTTGCAGCCTCCCTGAGGTTACTTTGCTGCAGACACTTTACCAGATCTCATCCTCCCCCTGAGAACTTATTGCCTCTATCCTCTGAGAAGCTAAAACTCAGCCAATCCCCTTCTGGACCTGGAGACTGGAGCAGTGGCACCATTTTTTGAGGGAAATCCCATCC
This sequence comes from Colius striatus, assembly GCF_028858725.1. Classification (NCBI taxonomy): domain Eukaryota; kingdom Metazoa; phylum Chordata; class Aves; order Coliiformes; family Coliidae; genus Colius; species Colius striatus. Next base: position 45,303,502 of record NC_084760.1, on the reverse strand, counting down.
TTGAAGCCTTGATGTGACGTTCTCCCATATTCAATGTAAGGACCATGAGAAGATTGTGAGCAAGTAACAGAAGATGTTCATCCAGAGCTTACTGCATTGATGGAAATGTTTCTCTTGTCTTGGCTCCAGCAGGCTTTGGTTATCCCCGGACTATATATATGTGTACACATATACATATGTGTATGTACATACTACTATATAGTATTATAAATCTCAATACCACTGATCGTTTCATGTCTCTGTCTTGCTGATCTGATGCAAATAAAACTTACAGAAGTAGACTGGCGTTCATTTTCATGAAAACCAACAAGTTTAGTCCTTGCTTTGTTAGAAAACATTTACATCCAAACCCAGTTAGTGCAAATCGGCCTGGAAAAAATACCTCTGTCACTGAGATGATCAGAGGTGATCTGTTTTGACTTGACAGCAAAAAAAATAAAGATCCAACCTCTTTCATTTTCCTTGCCCCTCCTAAGCCAGGGGCAGTCCTCTGTTTAGTCATTCCTGGGGCTGAAACCAACATGGAATGCTAAATGGATTAATTAGTACTACATCACTCTAAATTTAGACAGCTTCCTTACAGAATTAGATTTCTTCAGGTTTATGCCATTATATTTCTTAAATGTACATTCTCAATCACATTAGCAATTATGAATACATTACATTTATTTTCTTTTTGAAATATTTAACTGTGGTACCTTAGGATATAAAACATACACACTGTCCTACCCAGACAGAAATGTGAGGTCACCACTGTTTGTGATTTTATTGCAAATCTCATGACTTTAAAGGTAATTCTGAGATACATTTCAACAACTATCCAGTATGTCCTTGCATGAGAAAATCAACTTCCATTTTTCATGCAACTTTTTATCTCCTGGAGCTGGAGAAATACTCTTGAAAAATTGGAGCGTCTGCAGAAACCAGAAAGTGAATAAAGATATTTGCCATTCAAACTAAAACTCTGTTTATGTAAGGTAATCACATAATTCTAGGGACTAATCTCATGAATTCTCATGATTGGAAGTGTACATTGCTGAAAATGACATAAATTGATATAACACCCCAACAATCAAACAAAAACTCCCACAGGGAAGGATTCTGGAGCAAGTACATTATCTGAGAAGCAATGTTAGAGCAGCTTCTGTGCCTATGTCATAAGCTTTGCAGTTCTGGTCTTACACTAGGGAGTTTTTCTCAACTGTCCACTACAGCTAAAGACAATCGTGAGCAACAAAACTAGATGTGTTCTGTGACATCAAGGTAAAAGACACGTTGGAAGGTGTTTGAGAGTTTTGTATAAAAGAGGAAAGTTTTTTCTGACTTCTCTTGTGAAATCAGATTTTCAAACGAGGCAGAGATATGTCTAAGTTATGCACACTTGAACATCTGAATGTGTTGAGCTCTCCTGACAGTTCTGGTCATAGTGATTCTATTGGTGTAAATGGGTTCTTCTGTAGAAAATCTGGAGATTAAGAGAAATAGCAGGAGAAACATGGTGAAAATCGGTGAAGCTATTGCAGAAAGTGAGGGTAGGTAGCAAGGCATTAAAAATAAAAATGGAAGTATTTCATGTTCTTTGGTATTAGGAAAAATGCAAAATGGAACAATAACTACCATTTGGACACATAAAAAAGACCAACTGCACTATGTTTACTTAGGAGGCATGGTGTGTGTTACAGTGGGGAACGTACGCAAAAGTGATTTTAGGCAAGGGGGAACTTGAACATTTTTTTGGGAACAGTAGCATTAACAACAGTGACAGGAACAACAGTGAAGAAATTACAAGATTTGCACACATAGCAAGAGAACTAAACCTGATTCAAATAAAATGTCAAGGCAGTTTACTGAGAAGGATGTTTCTGCTTTAGAGAGTTCATTTTTACCAGTTTGAAAATTAATAGTGACTGAGAGTCACAAATGGTTCACAACTGGTGACTATAAAGCTAGAAAATGGAAAGACAACAGCTCAGCAGCTCCTTTAGAGAGAGCCAGCACGGCTTCACTAAAGGAAAATTGTGCCTGATTAATCTAATGGACTTCTGTGATGGGATGACTGCATCAGTGGACAAAGGAAGATCTATGGATGTCATCTGCCTGGACTTTTGAGAGGCCTTTGATATGAATCACAGAATCACAGAATGGTAGGGGTTGGAAGGGACCTCTAGAAAGCATCTAGTCTGATCTCCCTGCTAAAGCAGGTTCTCCAAGATCAGGGGGCACAGGAATGCATCCAGGTGGGTTTGGAAACCTCCTGAGAAGGAGACTCCACACCCTTCCTGGGCAGCCTGGGCCTCATATGAAGAGTAAAGTATGTTTAAGTGGAACTTGTTGTGTTCCAGCTTTTGTCCATTACCCCTTGTCCTGTCTCTTGAGACAACAGAAAAAAGTGTCACCCCATCCTCTTGACATATGTCTTTTAAATACTTGTAAGTGTTAATGAAATTCCCCCTCAGCCTTCTCTTCTTCAGGCTGAACAGCCCCAGGTCCTGCAGCCTTTCCTCCTCACAGACCTGTTCCAGTCCCCTCAGCATCTTGGTAGCCCTGCACTGGCCTCTCTCCAGCAGTTCCCCTTCTCTCTTGAGCTGGGGAGCCCAGAACTGGACACAGGACTCCAGATGAGACCTCACCAGGGCAGAGGAGAGGGGGAGGGGAATGTCCCTTGACCTGCTGTTCACACTCTTCTTGATGCATCCCAGGATGCCATTGGCCTTCTTGCGCATGAGGGCACATTTGCCACCCACCAGAACTCCCAAGTCCTTCTCTGCAGAGGTTCTCTCACAATATTCCTATCTCTGTTTTAATGGTGGGTAGACACTGTGGCTTATTCCCTAGAGCAGCCTGGAGAAGCTATCTCTGAGTCTACAGTGGGGTGCACTAGAAGATCTGCTTTACCAGTCTGGGCTCATTTGATGCTACACCAAACCAGACCTTGAAGATGGCTTCTGTCCCAACATGTCAGCCTAGTGGTGTGTATTTGAATGCATTTGTTGGATATCTGTCCTCTTCAAAGAAGCAACCTTTGACAGGAGGAAGCAATGTACCTTCTGGGAAACCATTGCCTGCTCAAAGCTTTGAGGCCAAACAAAAACTGGTCTTCAGACTAAACATTGTACAAGTCATAGAGATAGGGAACAACAAATGATGTGGGGATGCTCCTGAGAGGCACTTCAGAGACTGGCTGGTGCTGTCTGGGACGATATCAACTTCCAGATTTTGTCCAACGAAAGGGAGGACCAACGAGGCTTGAATAATGAGACAGATGCAGAAGCTCTTGCTTGGTTTTATTTCACGTAATATAAGGCCTTAACAGAATGCTGTGAGTGGGATTATCTGCTCCTATGAGACACTGAGGGACTAACTCCTACCCAACAGCCAGCAACATAATGATGTTTGTCAATGGGCAGTCTGTGCCAAAAATGATTGTTGCTTTTTGAGTAAATACAATGTCCTTGGACTTCTGTAAAGCGTTTAAATTAGCACCATATAACACTGCATTGCCAGTGAAATCTCCTTTTAATGGATTCAGTACAGGAAGATCTCACAAAGCAGTCCACAGAGGAGAATTGCTGTCAAAAGCCGGGATGTTTATGAAAGTTTCATGTAGATCAAAACAAGGTCTGACAGTGTTCCACATTTTTTATTAGTCACTGAGAAATAAATATAGAAGCACTGCTGATGAATGGCCCAGGTATCTCTTAGATTTACTGCAATCACAGCGAGGAAAGGGCAGCTGCTTTTATTGCACCCTAATCCAAACTTAAATGTATTGGGAACAAGAAACAGAAGATGAACCTACAAAAAGGTGAATTGCTCTTGGAAAGCAATGGCTCTGGAGAGGTGTTAGAAGTTTAATAGATGGTGAGTGAACAGAGGATGTTATGATATATAGCGCTGTGATAAGTCGCAAATGTGATGCTTGCAAGAACACACAAGGGAAGTGTGAAGGGATCAGCTTCTCCCAGTCCCTCTCACGTAAGTAACCTGGGCATTTGGCAGAACCAGAGATTTTCCCTGCCACAGACATATTCCTGCTGCATTGCGATGCTCAGTTTTGAGTGCAAGCAATAATCATGGCCTTCATTTTCTGTACCCTTTAAAAGGCATAAGGCAGGTGGATTGCAAACTTGGAGTTACATGAGATTTCCAGGAAATTCATGGTTTTTTTTAGTTTTTAAACAAAATACAGCATGTTAATGATCCTGACCTGTATTTCCCGTGCAAAGACATTTCTTCATGGAACATCTCAACTAGTTTGGAGCAATATCCCCACGCCTCAACCTCAGTCTCCCCAGTGTTCGTTTGTTCAGCTCTCTCACCTGATATTAATATGTAGAAACTGTCCCAGCTGAATACGGTGTCAGAAGTCCCTCCCTGAGCTGGTCTTCACTTGCAATGCCTTGAAGAGGGTAAAGAAAAAGTACTTTGCTGCAGGGAGACAGTGTGGATCTTGGAAACAGAACAGAAATGGAGACAGCTACTCACATAACACCTCAGCACCCAGCAATCCCCTGTCTTTATTTTCGTGACACGCTTACTGGAGCAGGGAGGGGAGAGATATGAGACTCCTTCTATAGGCAGGAAAATGAGGCAGAGGCACACTAAAAAATTCACAAATGGAATTGGGATCGTGGATCTAACGATTTAATTAGATGTCCCATTCCAAAATCTGTTTCATCAGAGTCCCAGCCAGGTTGCTGTATAACCTAGGAGGTAGCTGATGTTTAGGGATGCTCAGGTTTGTAAGAGTTGCATTCCCAAGCACATGAGTGGCCTCTGTACCAGTATATTGAACAGTACCAGGAGATGCTACTAGACACTGAACCTGTCATGACACATATTTTAGGTTTCCTCCATTATTCTCAATTCAGAGGTTCCATCTGGTAGGAAGGTTTCAGTCAGTTGGGACCAGCACAAAACAGAGAAATGGAGGACTGGTTTTTCTTCAGTAATTCTGGCGATAGGGCTCTCTGGAAGGATGCTGGATAGCAGGGGTTTATCTCCCTTTCTCAGAAGAGTTTGAGACCTTACCACTCTGCAAAGCTCTTAGGCTGCAAACCCAGGACAGGATGCAGGTGTGTTATCTTTCTTCATTGGAAGCTTTTCATCTTGGTATTTGAGTGTTAATTGCACCAGAGAGAAGAAGAGTAAACACAACCTTTCAGCTTGGTATGGAAAGGAGAAGGCTCAGGCTATGCCTGTGCTGTTGGGCTATAACACTACAAGGGCAGTGTTAAATTGTCAGCACGTTACCTGGCACAGTTTTGGTCTGCACCAAGTAACAACGACCCAAATAACCCTCAGGCACAACAGAAGGTATAATATGAATCAGAGGTCATTCCCAGTGAACAGTGTGGACATAAGCACCCTTGTTTTGGGACAGTAAGCTTAGCCATGCTGCTTGGCCTTAGAGCAAAGAGCCATTCTCTCACCTTTGCCAAACCACATTTAGTTTGTTAGTATGAATGAAAGTGAGCGATTAATTTATCGAGCAAGTTCTAGGTCACAGGTCTCTCCCAGCAGCTTGATGAACATATGGCACGTTAGAGACCCATCTCAACAGCTTCAGCAGAAGAAGGTAAAAACATCCCCTCCTTGAGATGAGTCTGGAGTGGAGTCAGAGACAAGGAAACAGGAGGACAAGCCTAGTCCAGGCAGGGAAGCTCTTCTTTGTCCATTGCACATGCTGTGAATTCTCTGATGGGTGGATGCATTGAAACAACACTTGCTGAGTTTGAAAAGAAAGATTATTACTTTTCATGAAAGAAAAGTATCTGCAGCAGGTGCAGGACTGTGAAATCTCTAAGAGGGAAGGCATTTGTATATTATGTGCAGCAACACACACCATTATGATGCCAGTGCAGGGGTATCTGAGACCATCACAGCTCTCAGAAGATGAAGCGCATTAAGGTGCTCAGAAAGCCCTTGCTCATTGCTTTATAGTACTGACATAGGCCAAGCCCCCTTTGAAAATTTAATCCTCGTCCTAGAAAATTTAGTTACAAGTCTGTGGTCAAAAGAGGCCATGGTATGGCAAGGAAATGAATCCAGTGTGTAAGTCCCAGCCATGTGTTTCAGTTCTCCTTTGTACTAAAGCTGTAAGTACAGATGTGAGTTCACGTATATATTTATACAAATATTTATGCATATTTTTACACAACTGTATGTAAATACATCTATATCAGCTCATTTTCATCCCAAAAAATCATTGAAGCTTAAAAGTAATTTCACAATAAAGAGTAAACAGGGAATGATGTCTTTTTCAAAATATTTATTATAGCGTGGATGCAGCACTCTGCTATGGCTTCACCAGACTCATACCCACCTAGTGACTACAGATGGAAACAAAGCCCAACATGCTGTCAGATTCATACATGTCACATATTAAATGCAGCCACAACATCCTACTTTTTACAAACTTTCACTTGCTGTTTTATATTTCAGAAGGGATCGAAACCTTGTTTGCCACTTAAGACTTAATTTTCTGTCTCTTTCTTACATCAGTAAGTGAATCTTTGATGTTCTCTCTGCCAGTCTTTGTGCCTTTCTGCAGCCTTATATTTGGCTTCATTGTACTACCTTGTGAACATGACTGCCTTCAAACAGAATAGCATTGATGCACAGACTGTCAGTCAGAGAGAAGTGAGCCTCGTTCTTCTTTTAATCATGTGGGCTTTCCTCTTTCCAATTCTTGGTGACTTTCCCCCTACAGGAAATAAGTAGGATCTTCGGGCTCTGACTATTGTAACATTTTACCACGTGTGTTTTCTTTTGTTCTGAATTTCTCTTCAAATGTGCCTATCTGCGTTGCTTTTTCCACGTTAATGTCAGTGAAATAGATCTTTCTTTCTCCTTCAGCAGCTTGTGACAGATCTTGAAACCTGTACTCGTTGTACAATTAACCATTGTAGTATGTAACTTTACTATTTCAGGCACTAATTAATTTTATTTATCCTCTCAAAGTCTTGCAAGGCAGAAGAATACCGTATGCTTGTCCCCACTTTATTGGTATGATGTGTACGCACAGAGAGTTGGTATTCACCCAAGAAAGAACTGGAGAGGCATCTTAATGCCACCAAACACACACATGGCTCCAGCACCCTCCTCAGGGGTTTCACCCCAAGATCTTCTCCGCTCACTCATGCCTCTGTGGCACTAACTAGAAAGTCACCCCAAATGAGGGCATGCCACATTATCTGTCATAGTTTGCATGGTTGTATGGTTTTATCAGCTCATCATCTTGTGACTGCTGGTAAGTGCACATATCAGAGCAATAATCAAGGGAGAATTCTGGTTTTAATTATACCCTCTGCAACACGTTGAAATCAGCAGCATCACGCAGCCACATCTCAAATGAGAAAACTGGAAAAAAAGTAAGTTAAAGGAATTTGGTAAAACATTTCTGATGGAGGTTCAGGAATTGAGTTTGGTTTTAAGTAACTCTTGCTACAGGAAAATTTTGGCCTTTTTGCTCTCTTTTCTTGCCTTTTCTAATTATTTTTTAATCTTTCTCTTCCTCAGGACATGCTAGTTTAACAAAAAAGAGTGAATGTCAAAACTACTAAAAGCTAACATTGAAAGTTCATTTAAAATCAGCATCAAATCAATGTGTCTCCCTAGTGTTCTCCATAAACTCCTGAAAAAATTAGGTGTTTCAACAAGAGCAGTTAATTATACAGACAAAATGTGGAGCAAGACATTTATAAAATCCCCTAATGGCTGATCAAATTATCAGAGAATCACGTAGAATTTGCAATTAAACATAGAAATATTCTGGATTTCTGGTTGTGAGTTGCACTGTTGCTGGCAATCCTATAGTGACAAACAATAAAACAGTTGTAAAAGCAAAGAAGTCCCATAGAAGGTCTGGTGATGAAAAAACACATTGTGATCATGAAAAAAAAAGGTTTTTCTGAGTGGAAATGTCTCTTTTCCTTTGAAAAAGGTGGGTCCTAGGTAATTATAGAATCATAGAGTCATAGAATGGGAGTTGGAAGGGACTTCTAAAGATCATCTAGTCCAATCCCACTGCCAAAGCAGGTCCATCCAGATCAGGTCACACAGGAACCATTTAGATACTTTTAAATATTAATCTGATAAAATGTTAATGTCTCCTTCCTGTTTGTCTGGTAGAAGATCCCACATGTTCTCCATGCTTGGTCTGTGAATTCCATGTTAATGGCAACACAGATAAAAAGTAAGTAGGAAATTTTGAGGAAAACTTTGTTGGTGAGCTCTGAGAGCTAACAATCTTCCTTGTTTCTACAGGTTTGTGAAGAAGTTGGAAAGATTTCACAATATCCCATGGAGACATACAATTTGTATTCAGAACAGGCTTCAAAAGTGACAGCAAGATTTTCCATTGGAGATTTCCTCAATTAACCCCAAGACATGCAAACTGGCATTTTTACTAATATTCTCCAAGGTCTCAGGCTTGTGATGAGCAGAGCGCTGTTTCTCATTAGTATACCTGTAAGACCTTTCATAGAATCATAGAATCATAGAATGGTAGGGTTTGGAAGGGACCTTTAGAGATCATCTAGTCCAACCTCTCTGCAGAAGCAGGTTCACCTAGATCAAGTTGCACAGGAACACGTCCAGGCGGGTCTGGAAAGCCTCCAAGGAAGGAGACTCCACAACCCCTCTGGGCAGCCTGTGTGGATGATGGGTGAACCAGGACTACGGGGCACAAAGAAGTTATGTGCAGGTGTAGCTACAGGGGTATCACTGGAGAAAGCAGGCATCTAAAAGATGTGGTTGCTGCCAGGTGGGAGAGGAGTTGTCTTCCTATCCATTTAAGGGGTCATTAAAGGAACTGCATAAACAGCATTTGAAACAGGAGCTCTCACCCTCAAGGCAATGTCCTTTCCATGCCAAGAGTCCAAACTCAAGCTACCAACTGTGAAGTTTGCTCTCTTGACCTTTACCTTGTTGCTCCTGGCTGTACAGCATCCCAGTGTGAATGTAAATTATGGTAGTTGTCTGGAAACTGAATCCTAGCCAAGAATTGTGTGTACTGGTGTGAAGGGAACAACTGAAGGTGAGAAAGATACAGTTGGAAGTGGAGAAAATATCTTTGGACAATTCTGATCCTACTTCAACAGGTACATAAAACAGGCAGTTGGGGCATATGTTGACGTGCTCCTCATTTCAACATAAGTGGTAGAAAATACAAAGTGGCTGACAGGTCTGCTTTTGAGTGCAGGTATGAACATAATAGGTATAGCAGCAAATTACTGGGGAGAAGATAATCAGGAGGCTATCAGAGCAAACTATAAATTATACACGAGGGGCAGAATAATTTGCATTGTGGATGAGCAGCAACACAGTTAAAGAAAACAGAAGAGTCACATTAGATAAGTAAGTTAACTGTAGCAACAAATGACATCAACACCAGGAGACCAAAGTACCACACCCAAGAAGATGACTATGAGAAAGCTATTCCTCAATAACATGGCCAGTGCAGTGTGGCACCAGTGGTGATAGAACAGACCAGTGGCAGTGACACTGCCAGAGATGTCCTAAAGGAGACCAGAGGTGCCATGGGTGTACAAGATGCAATAAAAATGGGAAAAATCACATACATTGGATAAATGTCATGTCCAAGCATGATGTGGAGGGTAAATTTTTAGATAATCGTGAACAAATACTTCTTGGAGACATAGTTGGTCGAGAATGAACTCCTGGTGCAGCCCAGTTTCATTATGGTCTTACCAAAGAGAGTCTGTATGAGAGGAGTATTGATGTAATGTACGGAGCTTCAGTATAGTTGTAGGAACAAGAAAGCCAAAAATATCACCAGCAGAGTCTTGGATTTAAAAAGGAGCCCTATGAAAAACAAGGCAATTTGTTAAAAGAAAATTAACATAGGCCACGACTGGGTGAAACGTTTGCAAGCAGCAGAGTTATTGTTTAAAGACACCATATTAGAGGCTCAGAGAAAATACATAGAGTGTATTAAAAAAAAGACTTTAAAAAGACCAGAAGAAAGCTACTGCAATTAAAGATCAGAGCAAAGGAGGCTATTACAAGAAGGAAGACTTCGTGTTCAAACAAGGAGAAAATAAAAAGCATACATTCCATTAAAAAGGTAGACTAAAAGATTTGAAGAACAACTTCCTAAGAACGTGATCAAATTATCAAACCTTTTCCAAACATGACTGGATTAAGAAGCCTGCCAGGCAGGGTGAAGGGGCAACAGAGGACCAGGGTGTAGAGTGAGCAACTTCTGATCCTAAGGCTACAGCATATGCGTCAAAGAATACCAAAGGAACTTGAATCTGAACTGTCTGTGTAGAGGAAATTGCTTGTACAGATAACAGACAACGGAAACAGCAAGTGGATGAAGTTAGTCAAGAGGCTGAAGTCTTACTTAACAAAATTGCTAGAGTTCGTTGCCAGCACTAACTGGTACGTTAATCTGGTTATGTTGTGTATGGGACCTTTCGAAAGCCCTCACCAATGAGCTAAGAAAAGCAAGCTGTTGTGGGCGTGCGATGCTGTAAGAGATATGTGTTTTTCCACTGATTAAGGGACAAGCAACAAAGCATTTTGCAGAAGAAGGGGATCATTAACAGGATGCTAGCACTGAGAGGTGGACTGCTGAAAAAATCTGATGTTACTGAATGGTATATTTACTGATGATATTGGATTATTTGAGGTCATGTAAACGAAAACCCGTTGCAGAAACCCCATAGAGTTGAGAGGTTGGATGGTAAAATGGGAGCTGAGATTCAGCATCTGTCATAGCAAATTGAACTACAGGAACAAAAGCGACTCTAAATCTCTGACAAGTATTGAGGCTGAGTGAGGTATTGCCAGTGTAGGCATGATCTTAGAGCTATGGCACAAAGGGTCACAAAAATGGCAGAAAATCCATTGCCAAGTAGAAAAAAAAAAATCCCCTCCAAGTGACAAAAGGACTGTTAGGAATTGTTAGGAAGTGAAAAATAATAAAACAAATCCCATCATTTCACATCTGTAAAATCCCATCGAGGGAATTGCATCCAGTTTCTAGACTCCTCAGTTAGCAAGAAAGACGCTGACAAGTTGGAGCGAGTTCATTGGCATCATCAATATGCTTAGGAAAGTGGAACACATGGAATGTGAAAACAGGCTGAAGGAACTGAGTGTGTTCAGTGTTACGAAGAAATGGCTGAGGGGAGATTTTACTGCCACCATCAATAATCTTAAAGGAAGGTGTTGAGAAGATGGAGCAAAACTCTTCTTGGACGTGCACAAAGTGTAAGGTTTATATGTACACAAGCTGCAACAAGGGTGGTTTTAGCTAAGATGTATGGGAAATGAATCTCCACTCTGAGGGTAGTCAGATACTGGAAGGCTGACTCAAAGAGGAACTGCCGTCCTTGAAAACACCCAAAACCTAAGTGAACAAACCTCTCAGCAACCTGGGCTAAGCTGGTATCAGTGTAGGACATGACTGGAGACATCCAAAGGTCCCTTCTAACCTAAACCATTTGTAATTCTAGGATTGCCTTGCATATCTGTAGATTGCGGTGCCTCTGCACCTAGAAACATGCTTACTGTCTGGGTGCCCTTTCTTTGCACTCAAAAAGGGCACTGTGAAGCTGGGAAAGTATAAATGAAAAGAGTAAGGATGACGGAAGCTATGGAACAATACTAACATGAGAAGAGGTGAATTTGACTGAAACAAGATAGTTGAGCCAGGAGAAGAAGGCAGGGATGTCTGAAGAATAAGTGTTGTTAAGGAGATGAGCAGAGAATGATTGTAGAATCATAGAATCATTTTGTCTGGAAAAGACAAAATCAAGTTCAACCATTAACCCAACACTGCCAAGTCCAACCCTAAGTCATGTCCCTCAGCATCTCATCTATGTGTGTTTTAAATATCTCCAGGGATGGTGATGCTACAGACTCCCCGGGGAGTCCGTTCCGATGCTTAACAACCCTCTTGGTGAACAAGTTCTTCCTCATTTCCAATCTAAACCTCCCCTGGGGCAACTTGAGGCTGTTTCTTCTTGTCCTATCATTGATTAATGGGGAGAAGAGATGAACCCCCAACTTGCTACAGTCTCCTGTCAGGGAGTTGCAGAGAGTGATCATGTCTCCCCTCAGGCTCCTCTTGTCCAGGCTGAAATTCCCAGTTCCATCAGCTGCACCCCAGCAGACAGTGTTCAAGGTGTGGAATAGTTTTATAGTACAAGATGAGCATCTGAGGAAATGTGTAAGCTGTAAGTTCACCACAATCCAAGAAGAGGTTTGGGGGAAGTGCCACAGTATATTTACCCTATCCTTAAATTTTTCTGCAAATGTTTATGAGTGGCTTCATCAGAAAGAGAAGACTGCTTGCTCAGTGGAGTCTGTGCTGCCCTCCCATGCCCAGACCCCTGCTCGAGTGAGCCTGGGAGAAGGCTGCAAAAGACAAGACACAGATACAAAAATACCTTTACAAGGCTTGACCCAGCCCAAAATTTTGAATGAACTGGTATGTAGCATGGGAAACAGAAAGCTCCATCCTTACTCCGGCCTCAAATGCTGCTTGCATGTGTTAGCACATATCTTGCCTGCTGACATATTTCTGTAGGTGAAGTTGAGATTAGTAAACGTGTTCAAGATGGAAGCTCACCGTGGATAAAGAGAAAAGCTGCTGCCAGAGCTCCCATGCCTTGTAGCTCTGAAACCTTCTCTCTTCCCCATCTGTTTTTTTAAACTGGCAGAGTACTCTGCAACGTCTGTATTTTCATCCAGTATGTTGTGAAGGGCAGAGGGAGGAGGAGGAGAAATTATGGGGTTGCAGCAGTTGTTATTCTCTTTAGTGGCAAGTTACACTTGTCTTTGGAGAAAGGTGGCTATTGGAATGTTTAAAATAATAGGAAAAATGCATTTTCCCATTGACTTCTTTGGAAGCAGCTTGCACATTTCTGCAAGCAGATGGTATGATGTATATTAAATTATCACTTATGTCGGGGGGCTTATTTTAAGGATGGAAGTGTCGTCTCTTGGTATTTGTGCCAGAACTGCTCATCCCCAAACCAGGATTTTTTGTATCCTTCCAGCTATCCTGGAAAATATTTGAAGGAACATGCCCTTCCCAAAGACAGGTAAAAACCACATCATCTTGTTGTTCTTTTGCATCTTTTACTGAAAAGGGAAAGCAATTTTAAAAATCCCTTTTATAAAAGGAGGGTCCATATTGGCATTAACTGAACTAAATATCCCCCAGACTTCACTGTAAATCTCCTCCACTTGGGTGAAAGTTCACATTGATGAACTATGACAACATGAATAAGTAGTGCAAACATGACTAGTAAAGACCAAGAAGTCTAAAGCAAATGCTGAGTCATCAACAATATTTATAACCTCCCACACTCAGAATAGAAGATACCAAGAGACTGCAATTGCTGAGATATGACAAACATTGAATTTTTAATGACTCCAGCTGTAGGACACTTCATTGTCCAAGAATATTGCTGCTGAACGTCACAACCTTTGTTTAATCCACACACTTTGGTTGTCAGTTCTGCTCTGTCCACTTTGTCTATAAAAATATTGATATTTATTACCTAAAAGATTAAGTCCAGTTTTGCGTCTATCCATATCTCATTTTACCCTGGTCTACTCCATAATCTGGTTTTATAATAGACCATTTCTCCATGTTGCTTGCAACTCTCTTACATTCATTTTGGTGCCTTATACCATACAATTGTTGAAACACACTCTTCTCTGGATGATCTTAAAAGTCTTCCAAATGAAATGATTCTGTGATTCTGTGATGTATACTTTAATCCTCTTCACACCACTGTTTCTGAACTATCCTAGTAATTCTAACCCATCATCATAAAAAACTATGCAACAAACAACACCTGCACTGGGCTCATTATGACTTTGGGATATTCAGTCTCATTTGCAATATGAGTTCCTGGGGGGGCAGAAGAGGCATAAAAGTCCTACTGACTCCATTGGGACTAAAATATCTAGATACCAACAGAATTCCAATACCTATGCAACTTTCATAGAATCATAGAATGGTAGGGGTTGGAAGGGACCTTTAGAGATCATCCAGTCCAAATCCCCTGCAGAAGCAGGTTCACCTAGAACAGGTCGCACAGGAACACATCCAGGTTGGTCTGGAAGGCCTCCAAGGAAGGAGACTCCACAACCCCTCTGGGTAGCATGTGCCAGGGCTCCCTCACCTTCACAGTAACATAGTTTTTTCTTACATTTAAATGGAACTTTTTGTGTTCCAGCTTCATTCCATTACCCCTTGCCCTGTTGCTAGCTACTATAGAAAAAAGGGATGTCCCAACCTCCTGATATCCACCATTTATATACTTGCAAATGTCAATCAGATCCCTTCTCTGTCTTCAATGTTCATAGAATCATGGAATGGCTTGGGTTAGAAGGGACCTTAAAGCTCATTTCACTTCAGCCCCTTGTCATGGGCAGGGACAATTTCCACCAGACCAGCCTGCTCCAAATCTCATGCAAACTGCCCTTGAATACTGACGGGGATGGGCCCATCACAGCCTCTCCAGGCAACTTGTGCCAGGGCCTCATTATCCTCACAGACAAGAACTTCTTACCATGATCTCATCTCAATCTCCCCTCTGTCACTTTGGAGCCATCGTCCCTTGTCCTGTCCCTCCAGGCCCTTCAACAAAGTCCCTCTCAGCCTTTCTTGTCAGCCCTTTAGGGACTGGAGGCTGCTGGAAGGTCTCCCCAGAGCCTTCTCTTCTCCAGGCTGAACACCCCCAACTCTCTCAGTCTGTCTCCACAGCAGAGGGGCTCCAGCCCTCGCATCATCTCCATGGCCTCCTCTGGACTTGCTCCAGCAGCTCTGTGTCCTTGTGCTGTTGGTGCCCACAGCTGGAGGCAGCACTGCAGGAGGTTCTCCCCAGAAAAGAGCAGAGGGGCAGAATCCCCCCCCACCCCACCCTGCTGGCCATGTACCAGGATACAGTTGGATTTCTGGGCTGCACAGGCATATATCACTGGCTCATATCCAGTTTTTCATCTTCCTGCAACCCCAAGTCCTTTTCTGCTGGACCTGTGGATCTCTGCAGGACCCGATCTGGACCTCTACCTTGCTGTAAATACTGCATAGCATTATATTATGCAGCAATTCCAATACAGAACAGACTCAAAAGCCAGTACATCCCATGGATGATAAAAACAATAATTTAATAGGCAGTCAGATATCTGTTACATATGCTGTTAATTTATTTTCTTCCAAACAGAATATTACCTGGCATTTAATTTCCCTCAAGAATCCAGATGCTGTCAGAAAATGTCCTGATATTTTTGTTTAAAACTGAGAAGCATTTCAGGTGTCTCTTAATCCATTTTATTATGATTTCTCCAATGAAACTATCTCAAATACACCACCTTTCCATTTACATCAGCACCTGAGCGCATTTTGCCAAGCAATGACAGGCTGTGCGGCATATCTATTCCCAGAAGAGCTTTCTGTGTTGCAATTCAATAATCACTGTTATTGCTGGATGCCAGAGCAAAAATAAGATATCCGTGGTCAAAGCCCTAAAATTTTTCTCATCACTTTTAATGAAATATCAGTTTTATTTTATTTTTCACATTTTCCTTCTGCACGGAGGTGAGAAAACCAGCTCACATTTCGTAAAGATCATCTGCTCGGAGCACACAAATTGCCTAGTTTGTAGGCACTGCCTTCTGCAGTGGAGGAAGGAGCCCACAAGAGGGCTCAGGGAAGCATCCCTGCAGCCCCGGGCCAGCAGCTCCGGGCCAGCAGCCCCGGGAAGATGCTGGGCTTGGGAGAAGCAGAGCCCGGAGGGAAAGATCATCTGTTCAATCATTCACCGCACTCCTTAAAACATCTCATATAGGGCAAGTGAATAAACAAGCAGTCCAAACCACATCAGCTTTTATTACCATGGATAATATCATACATGTATTTTTAATCCTTTGCCATTTCTTACAAACTTTATTAATAACAGGGAACGCTGCTGTATGACAATATACAATAGCATGTAAAGGTTATGAAGCTCCCTTTCGTTTTTATAGCACTGGCACAGCAGGCTCTGCTGAGCACCACACGAGCACCACATGAGCACATTTATAAAAAGCTTATTACAGCATATAGCACAAGAATCGTTTTTTTAACTGGGAAACTACCACTATTAAATACGATTATTTCCTTTGGTAGGGCAGCATAAACAACTCTTGTTGTTTGGTTTTACAAAAGCATCAGTACCACTGCATACAAACCAACACTGACTAACAAAGCCCAGGAATCTACTAGACACTGTGCAATGCATTTAAAACCACTGGCAGAGCATGTTTGTGTTGCATAATTTTCCACTAAAAAACTTAATTGTTTCCATTAGGGGTTTTTTTTGCTTGTTTTTGGCATTTTTTTGTAACTGTGTGGTTTTACTATCAGATGAAACCAGAATCACAAAGAAAGTCACAATATTTTGACCAAGTGTGTACCTGTGGATATAAGCAAAACAGGCTACAAAAATACATTGAGTGACATGTCATAATTCTTCCACTATCTAATCTACTACAAGTCAGTCTGCTAGGAAAAAAATTACCTTTATTGACAGAAGTGATGTTTTTACAGATTTTGAAGATATTCTATGTTATCTGCAGAATTTATTATGGGAGATTGTAAAAGAAATCAAGTTACACACTACTTACTTGGATTTGCAAGCTAGATCTCATCAGTATCTCCAGTGGGCTGTAGCAAAATGTTACCTCAAAGTATTTGGACAGCTTACATGTTATCTCTGCTTATTTTCTTCACTATTAAAGAAATCAAAGTTCTTAATAAACTTCAGACACTTGTACAGATTTATGTGAATGAACAAAAGATTCAGTGACTTGGAAGAACTTCAAAAAGGTCAGTATTTTAGCAAATAAATAAAATATTCATTTGGGTTTCAAGAAGAAAAAAGCTTTTAGTAAGGGAGGGGATAAATCTTGAGGGCTATGAGATCAGTAAGTAAAATCTGGAGTGCAGAATGTAAAATATTACTTGTGATAGGGAACATGAAGGACATTCTGCTAAATATTTTGGAATGGCTAGCCAATGTGTAAAACAAATAACATTTTTCTAGGGCTGAAATTTGCTTTGAAATTCTGCACTTTTTCCTAGGTAGACAGGAAACAATCTGTCTAATTCCAAGTACCAAAAATCAAGCTATCTATTCTAAGCTACTCACTAGGACACTTGATGTGACTTGAATGGAATAAATCTCTCTGGAGAAGAGTCCATCCAATCTGCTTGACTCTCCTTTTTTAAGATGGGATGAATTATGCTCAGCTTGGATGAGGTGCCATGTTTCTAGACAGCTCAAGTTGGGCAGTATCAGTCCCACTAAAAATTATTTTTTTATGTCCTCCCCTCTGGTGATTTATTTCTGTTCACAAAGTCCATGGTGCAAAAGGAGAGTTCACAGTGCTAAAAACATGGAAATCTCAATTTTCTAATGCAGAAAATATTTACTGAGAAATTTATTACCAAAGTTACAGTTTTACCAAGAGAAGGGCTGTGACACGATGGTTTCCAAATAGTGAAATGTGTTAAAAAATCAGATTTTAGGCAAGGAATGGTGCTATGATGATCTAAACTGTTGTCTGCAGCACCAGCCACTCAATGTGCCCAGGAATTTGTCCTCTCATAAACTGGAATCTGACCTACAGTATATTTTGTACCATAGCGGGAAATCTTGATTAAAAAACCCCAAGGCCGAGCCTCCGCTGCTGGTACCTTCTCTTATGTCCAGGAAATTGTATAGAGCTGTGAGAAGCCACGCTATTGAAGGAGATACCTGCTAACTCTTGAGCTACCAGCTACCTGCCTGCAAGGAGTTAATTCACTTCTAGCAGGTGTTGGCATCTCTGCAGGACA
This sequence comes from Colius striatus, assembly GCF_028858725.1. Classification (NCBI taxonomy): domain Eukaryota; kingdom Metazoa; phylum Chordata; class Aves; order Coliiformes; family Coliidae; genus Colius; species Colius striatus. The sequence continues at coordinate 45,285,630 of NC_084760.1, read as the reverse complement.
TTAAGTCAGCAAAGACAGATAACTCTGCTCAGAAGTGTTTGACAACTTTTGACCTTTTGTATTGGGTTAGGATTTGGCTCAAGATTTGGAAATGTTTTATGTGTTTACAGACGCATGGGGCACTTAAAAAGACAGGCAAGCGTTTTCTGTTTTGGAGTGAACGAGCTCCTAAACCAGTGATCATTTCTCAGATTAATTGTTCTTCTCACATCGTTGATGGCAGGACTTCTTTCAGCTGCTCCCATATGGGAGCTGAAAGCCCTTTAAAATGCTCTAGAGCATCAGAGATGCCTGTGTGGAGTTTGCAGATAGGACAAGAAATGTTTAGACCAGCATCAACTCGGAGGAGCACCTAAAGTGCAGGCGATGTGTCCCAGGGCACCATGAATGCTGCTATATGCTTATGTGCAGGCAGCAAAACAAAGCCTTGTGTTGACCTTCAGTGAACTACCATGAGAGATCAAAACCTGTTTCCCACAAATGGGCAGACACCACAATGCGGGTCACTGCCATCACTTTGTGTGAAGGCATAGGGATTGTTATAAAGATGCAGCCTGAAGCTCCAGTTGAAGGAACGGGCAAGCTTAACACCTGCAAATCTATAGGACCTGACAGGATGCACCCACAAATGCTAAAGGAGCTGGCTGATGTTATTGCTAAGCCACTCTCCAACATTTTCGAATCACCATGGAGGACTGGTGAGGCACCTGAGGACTGGAGGAAGGCCGATGTCACTCCAGTCTTCGAAAAAGGCAAGAAACTACAGGGCAGTCAGCCTCATCTCCATCCCTGGAAAGGCAATGGAACAACTCATCCCGGATGCAATTTCAAAACACATGAAGGAAAAGATAGTTATCAGGGACTCAACATGGATTCACTAAGGGTGAATTCTGTTTGACCAACCTGATAGTCTTCGGGCTGGCTAGGTGAGGGCAGTGGATGTCATCCACCTTGACTTCAGCAAGGCTTTTGACACTGTCTGCCATAACATCCTCATGGATAAGCTCAGGCAGCGTGGGTTAGATAAGTGGATGGTGAAGTGGATGGAGAACTGGCTGAATGACAGAACCCAGAAGATGGTTATAAATGGATCTGAGTCAAGTTAGAGGCCTGTGGCCAATGGGGTTCCACAGGGATCGATTCTGGGGCCAGTCTTGTTCAACATCTTCATCAATGACCCGGGCAGTGACCCTCAGCAAGTTTGCTGATGACACCTAACTGGGAGGACTGAGTACCCTCAGCAAGTTCCCTGATGGCACCAAACTGGGAGGACTGGCTGATTCACCAGAGACTGTGCTGCCATTCAGCCAGATCTGTAAAGGCTGAGAGTCGGGCAGAGAGGAACCTCATGAGGTACAAGAAGGACAAGTGCAGAGTCCTGCACCTGGTGAGGAACAACCCCCAGCACCAGGACAGGCTGGGGGTGACCTGTTGGAGAGCAGCTCTGCAGGGAGGGACCTGGGAGTTCTGGTTGATAATAAATTAAACATGAGCCAGCAATGTGCCCTCAAGACAAGAAAGCCAATGGCATCCTGAAGGGCATCAAGAGTGTGTCTAGCAGGTTGAGGGAGGTTCTCCTCCACCTCTCCTGTGCTTGTGGTGAGGCCTCACCGGGAGTCCTGTGTCCAGTTTTGGGCGCCCCAGCTCAAGAGGGACAGAGAACTTTTATAGAGTCTAGCACAGTGTCACCAAGATGTTCAGGGGACTAGAACATCTTCCTTATGAGGAAAGGCTGTGGGACCTGGGGCTGTTCAGCCTGGAGGAGACTGAGGAGGGACCTCATTAATACTTACAAGTATTTAAAAGGTGTATGTCAAGACGATGAGGCAACATTTTGCTCTGTAGCGTCCAGTGATAGGACAATGGGTAACAGACAAAAGCTGGAACACAAGAAGTTCCAATTAAAGGAAACTTCTTCACTGTGAGGGTGAGGGAGCGCTGACCCAGGCTGCAGAGGGAGGATGTGGAGTCTCCTTCTCTTTAGATTTTCATAACCTGCCTGGACACGTTCCTGTGCGACCTGATCCAGACAGACCTGCTTTTGCAGGGGGCCTGGACTAGATGGTGTTTAGAGGTCCCTTCCAACCCCTATCATTCTGTGATTCTGTGAAACAAGGGTTACACCTGCCAGGAAGCAAGCTTGCAGATAGCTTGCTTGTCATGTTAGCACTTTTTTTCTCCCCTGTAATTGGTACAGTGCTATGGAAAAATGAAGAAGAACCTGTGTGAAGAGGCTGCTTGCATCCTGCATTTCTGCCTTCTCCCTGGCACGAGTGGGAGACTCTGTTCTATTAAATTGCCCATTGTTTTTGATATCCCTCTGTAAATCCCAAGTCACTGCATTATTCCGAGGTACAGTGCTGATGGCTCTTCTACGTCAGCTCCATTTTTAGTATAATTTATGTAGCTTAATCTGTATCTAAATGCTCATCTAGATCCCAAATGGAAGGCGGATGAATGACTGATTAATCTTCCCGCCTCTCTCTAGAAACTGTCTTACGTAGATCACTTTACCATATTATCATCTTTGCTGTCCTTCTGCGGTATGAGATACAGCCGCTGACAGAGGAATTCAGCTCTTGTTTCCAAAAAGACCTGTGGTACTTAAAAGTCTCCAGCTCCCTTGATTGAGCACCCTTAGAATCAAGTTCATGTCTTCTTGCTAAAATTGGGGAACCAGTGGGTTCGTTCTGATGAGATCTTTTTCAGTGATCTCGTTACCTGACCAGTCACAAAGTGTGATTGTAATGAGGCAATCATCGCAACGCTGGTGTGTTTACAGTGATGTCACGTCACCATCAGTCCTAAGCTCCATTATTTGACATTTTATCAATTACAGAGAACAAAGAAAATGATTTCCAACTGACAGCAGCTGACCCAAAAACTGCAGGAGCACCAGTGACAATGATAAGAGTTTGTAAAAGCATATACTAGTAACTTAAATGGTGCCAAGGACAAGGCATAGAACACAATCTGCTATATAACTCCAATAATTGTTTATATATTGCTATAGAATCATAGAATGGTAGGGTTGGAAGGGACCTTTAGAGATCATCTAGTATAGATTGGTAATAAATTCCTGAAGAGCTCTCCGAAGACACAGCAGTGCACTGCTGAGGCTGGAAAGTCCAATAGGATAGGATGGATTTATGCAAAGCTAAGCAGGAATGGGGAAATCACATCACATCAGCACCTGCATTGGTGCAATCAGTACCAGAATGCTGCATTTCTTATTCATATTTTCATCACAGTGCAAAAAAATGTATCAGGAAATACATTATTTGAAAACGTGGAGTAGGTAAAGAGAAGTAAAATGACAATAATTAACTAGAAAATAGATAAATATTTTGCTGTGATGAACTCCGAGGGTCCTGTTTATCTTGTCTTGACGGATGACCACAGCGTACAGCAGTTAAGTCAGGGTAACAAAGTGGGTGAAAGAGATCTCCACATTCTAGGAAAGAGAAACTGAGATTTAATGGGTGGGAGCTGAAGCTAACCTAAAAATAAGGTGCATATTTTTAACAGTAATCGAACACTGAATAATCCACTAAAGCCTGTGAAGGATCTTCTTTCACTGTATGTTTTCAGATAAGAGAGATTGCTTTTCCAGGAGATGCACACAGCAGCACAAACCTGCCTTCACAACCACAGTATGACCACTGAGACAGCTGCGCAGGGCTTTAATAATTTCAAGATACAGCAAATTTTGCTACGTGGGGAAAAATATATCTACCCTAAAACACAAAGATGAGCAAATTCAACTCTGAAGAAAAGGATTATGAACAGTAAATGTCAGTCCTGGGAAAAATCCTGCACATTTTTAGCAAGTTCCTAGGACTGCATAACTGGGAATTTGTACAGTGCCCTGGCTGAAAGGAAACAGGTAAGCCTGCATCCTTTTCACTCTTTCCTTCTTTACGCTGCTTTCCTAAAGATTTTTAGCACATGCCATAACATTTCTGTGCTAGGAATACTGTGATTATTTCATGGGAATGCAAAGCACTGTGTAGGTGCTTCACCTAGGCTTGCTTTCTGATATACTTCTTAATTCAATCTGTCTGTTGGTACATATGAAGTCTTACGTCTATAGATGAAGTCTACTATGAATTGTGAAGCACAGCACACCATGAATTAAAAGATAATGACTGCTTGCTTGGACAGTGAATCTGTATCACGAAAACTTTTTAGAGTGAGATTTTTCAGACTCTTCCATCCAGACCTCAACCTGTGGAAGCAGAAGGGGATAGGCCATGCCTTCCAGAAATGTAAGCAACATTTATCTAATTTCAGAAGTATTCTGTTTCCATGGAGCCAAGAAGCACTACGTACTTTGGAAAATCAGCAGTTTTTCTTTGTTAAGTGGCACAATGGCTTATTACTATTGAATACTTCAGATCCAGTTACGAAGCAGGAACGGGGTGTGTGAAGTGCCCAAGAAACACTGAGGGAAAGGCTATTTTCTGCTCGTAAGAGCAGTATGCAAACTGCACCAGCAGCCCCGCTACCTGTCACTGCTCTAGCCACCGGTTTGGAGTGCCACCACAGATCCTTCACGGTCCCACTCTGCTGTGGTCAGCCTCACAAACAAAGTAGCTGAATGCCCTGGGTAACAAAGCAATTTCTTTTCCTGTAAGACTTACCATGCTGGCAGGGACACAGGATTTAAGAGACACACACAATATAAATACACAGGGACAGCATGAACAGCATGGAGGATCACCGGGCTCATTTGTGCAGAGACAATGCTAGCTTTTCAACAGCTGGCATTTCAGAGCACATCAGGGCTCTGGACGATCTCAGTCACTTCATCTACAAGGCTCAATAGTCAAACATTAGTCTGTTTTTCTGTCCTTCACCTCTGACTGACCTCAGTTCATGCAAGGAAGATGGCCATGAAAATGTAACCGTTGACAAAGAGGCTGTAAGGATGCCCACAGTAAAAGACTCAGGTTCATGGGTATATTAACTCTTATGGGAAAGATGCACTGCTGTCTATTGTGGCATTAAGAGGGGTAACTTTTTAGAAACACAATCTTGACCAAGAGTGGAGTCATATATATATAAACATATATGTGGTGAAACAGAGGAAACAGTCGGTATAGCAACAGCTGACATCATCTTTAATGGCTTCTTACGACATAAGAAAGAGCCAAAAAAAGTCAGTGTGACTATCAATAAAAGGCCAGCTAATTAAGTGAATGTATTTTAAATTTCATATTGGTTATCGAATGTTCCTGATTCTTACTAACCTGTACTGTCAAAATATCAGTTATTTATAATACACATCTCTATATTCATGCATTCTTTATCTAATGGATTTTCTTCAGGTTCTCGAGAGCTTTTTTTGGAGGTCATCTGAGGTCTTCTCCAGTTCTGATCTCAAGGACTCTAGCTGTATCAGAATTTAACAAAACTCAAAAAATGGACTGCAGTCTTGGGACTACTTCTGCTCAAAGAGGACATCGCTTACCTTTTAAACACAGGAAGAGTGAATCTAAAACCAAAGATGGGATGGTTTGCCTCTCAGGTTCCCATCTGATTTTTTAATTTTAAAGCTGCCTGACTCCTGCAACATGAATTTCCTGCTTCTCTAGATTCTCCTAGAAGCATCTGGGAATTCTCAGTATTGCCATATACATTCCACTCCTTTATAAATATGAATTAAATTCTATATCTCAGGAATACCATATCCATGTAAAATCCAGCTTGATTATGAGACAAATGGAATGGCATTCCTTTGTCGTAGTTCATTTTTGAGAGATCTGGTCTTCCTTGAGAGATCTCCCTTTTCAGCTAACAATCCAACTTTTTCAAAACCCTGCAGATGAATTTTGTATTCAATTACTACCATTTCCTTTCTGTAACTTCTTTGCTACTTCTTCTTTCTGCATTATCTATTCTCAATACTCTGAAATTCTCAGTGCAAGACCCCTGTCTAGTTTGCTAACCCTCTTTGCAGGGTTTTCTGCAAATTTCCTTTCTATTGACCGAGACTGCATGCACAGAATGAGCTTCAGTCACTTGAAAAACAAAAAGCCATTGTTATAGCTTCTGTACGTCTTCTCCATTAGAAATCTGGAGGTGTAATACACATTGTATGACCCCTGAAGATAAGAGTGGACATTTTCCACAATTACTTATACTCTGTTCACTTTTTATTTCTGTACTTCTATTGCATACACACGTGTAGACACTGATCTCTGAAGATGCATGCTACTTAGAGCATCTTCATACAGAAAGTACTTTGAAAGACTGGCATGATAGAGGACATTGGCTAAACATAACGTGAGGAGTGCTGCACAGGTCAACATCCAGAAAATGCTGGGGGGTGGAAAAAAAAATTACTGTAAAATAAAACATATTACTGCATGAAGAGTATGTGCAGCAGGTTTTGCTGTGCTTGCACAACCCTCCCCACATCAACTGGGCACGTGGATGACAAGCCGGGGGATGGATATTACAAGCACACATACCCCACCAGGGGCAAGAAAACAAAAAACCCTCCCGAGGTAAAAATACATTGGGTGCAACTGTGCAGGGAGCATTTCAGAGCACGGAGCATAACACACAGACGTAAGGCCCGGGACAAGGCCGAGCAGGCAGAGTTCAAGGAAGGGTCTCCTTTTGGGTGGGCGCACGCAAACCGTGGCAGCTACAGCCCCTCGGAGCCCACAGACTCAAGGGAACACCGCTTCGGGTTACAAGGAGGCGATTCCCAATCCACAGACCAGGGAGGGAGCAGGGGACACCCAGGACACCCCGACGGGAGCTGAGGGTTCCCTCTCCGCAGCCCCCAGGACGCAAGAGCCCGAAGCTGCGGCCCGGCGCTGCCCGCCGCCGCTCGGCAGGGGGCGGGCATCGAGCCCAGCCGCCGCGCGCCCGGCCGCCCGCCACCCACGCACCCGCTGCCGCCGCCCGTCCCAACGGCCAGCGCGCGCCGGGACGCTCACCCCTCCCTTCCCCCCCACCCCGCGCCGACTCCCCTCAAGGGCGATGCCGACAGCGCCGCGGCGCTTCCTTCGCGCGCTCTGCAGCTCCACCTTCAGGATGGGTGACTCGGCCTCCCGGCTACCGCTGATGGAAGAAGCGCTCCCCGGCAGGAGCCAGCGCATCTCGGTGGCAGGTAGGGACGACCCTTCCCCGCTCCCGCTCCCGCCCCCTCCCTCTTCACCCCCGCGGCCCGCGCCGGTGCCGGCGGCGGGGGAGGGGAAGCGGAGACACGCTCCGGGAAACAGGCGGCGCCGCGGCTCCCTCAGGCGGCTCCTGCGCGCGTGCGCAGAGCCCTCCCACTGGGGCGGGCGGCGGTTGCTGTGGCGCCTGCGCGCGGGGCTGTGGCGCATGGGCGGCGGGGGGCTTGGCGTGTGGTGGGAGGGGGGGCGGCTCGTACGTCTCCGGCGGCGGCTGGGCGGGGGGCGTTGAGGTGTGGTCTTGGAGAACGCCTCAGGAACGGGGGCGTTCGGCGTGCGGTGGGGGAGTGTGCGGGGGGCGTCTCGTCCGCCTCGGGGAGTCGAGCGCACTGGTTGCATGATTTAGCTGCACGGTGACGTCTGTGTGCTCTTGTAAGAATAGGGATTGATCGCTTGAACAGCCAACAAGCATATAACCTGTTTTTCCCTTGGCCACATGTGAGTTTTCCGCTTAGAGCCATATAGAGTTTAACGGTATAGAGCCGCCTATAGTCCTAGTCACGGTCTTAAACAAATTTCCCCAGCCGGTGCGTTTTCTGTTAAATAATACCTTAGAATAATACCGAGCCATGGTGTGGATATTCTAACTCTTAATGTCTGTAGAGTGTTTAGGTTAACAGTGTTCTCCAGTACTACTACTTTTGTTTTGAGTAAATGTGTGCTGTCAGGTAAGCAAAATAGCAACCTTGAATAAAGCAAGCAATTTTGTCTTCTGTTCGAGGAACCAAAAACAAAGCAAAATGACTGTGATCACTGTTACATAGGAATTATAGTGGCAATGAGGTACTCTAATATGTGTGATGGTTACCTCATTGTAAAAGGTATTTATTTAACTGTATCTTTGCTCCAGGCACTTAAGATCCCCAACAAAGTTTGTGAACTTGGAAAGAAACCTGTAAAATCTAAACACAAATGTACATAAGTGCTAGTGGGAGACTAATAGATGATGGTATAAGCCCCATGAAAGAAGTACTAGAGAACATAGTAAAACCTTATAGCATGTAGGCGTTTGGAAAAATGCTGAAGGTAGCAAAAAGGTAGTGGTGGAATTAAAGGTATTATCAGGAAGGATATTACAGAAACCCAGAATAGTGAGGGTTGGATGGAACCTTTAGAGCTCATCCAGTCTAAACTGCTGCTAAAGCAGGTTGCCCTTTATCAGGGCACATGGAATGTGTCCAGGCAGGTTTGGAAACTGAGGAGACTCCACACCCTCCCTGGGCAGCCTGGGCCAGGGCTCCCTCACTTCAGCATCAAAGAAGTTTCTCCTTGTGTTTAAGTGGAACTTTTTGTGTTCCACCTTGTGGCTCTTACCCCTTGTCCTGTCGCTAGCCACCACAGAAAAAAGACTGGCCCCATCCTCTCCACACCTGCCGTGTAGTTATTTTTATGCATTGATAAGGTCTTCTCTCAGCCTTCTCATCTCTGGGCTAACACCCCTAGGTATCTCAGCCTTTCCTTGTTAGAAAGGTGTTTGAGTCCCTTCAGCATCTTAATAGCCCTTAGTGGTCTCTTTCCCTATTACTCTTGAACTGGAGAGCCTAGAACTGGACACAACACTCTAGCTATGGGCTCACCAGGGCAGAGTAGAGGGGGAGGAGAACCTCCCTTGTCCTGCTACCCACACTCTTCTTGATGCCCCCAGGATGCCACTGGCCTTCTTGCCTTCTTAATCACTACCTTCTAGGCTCTGTCACTCAGCCAGTTTTCCATCCACCTCCCAAACCACTCATCCAGCCCATGCTTCCTGAGCTGTTCTTACAAGGATGTTTTGGGAGATAGTGTAAATTCAAGGTAGATGATGTCCACTGCTCTCCCCTCATCTGCCTGGCCAGTCATTCCATCACAGAAGGCTATGACGTGGAGAAGATATACTCAAAGGAAGGCTGCTAAACACTGAGGGTATCCTGGTGTCTGAGGATGCAGAGAAGGCCGAAGTACTGAATGCCTTCTTTGCTTCAGTCTTTATGGCCAAGGCCAGCCCTCAGGAAGCCCAGTCCGGCAAGGATAACAGGATGGCCAGGACAGCAGAAGCCTTGCCCTGGGTGGAAGAGGAAGAGGTAAAAGACTGGTTGGCCAAGCTCATTGACTCATAAGTCAATGGGTCCTGATGGGATACATCCTGGAATGGTGAGGGAGGTGGCTGATGTGATTGCCAAGCCTCTCTCCATCATTTTTGAACAATCATGGAGGACAGTTGAGGTACCTGAGGACTGGAGAAAGGCCAATGTCACTCCAGCCTTCAAAAAGGGCAGGAAGGACGACCCAGGAAACTACAGGCCAATCAGCCTCACCTCCATCCTTGGAAAGGTGATGGAACAACTCATCCTGAATGTTATCACTGAACATGTGAAGGAAAAGATGGTTATCAGGGGGAGTCAGCATGGCTTCACCAAGGGGAAATCCTGTTTGACCAACCTGATATCCTTCTATGAGTGCATAACCAGCTGGCTAGATGAGGGGAAAGCAGCAGATGTCATCTACCTTGACTTCAGCAAGGCTTTTGACACTGTCTCCCACAACATCATCAGAAACCTCAAGCAGTGTGGCTTGAATGAGTGGACAGTGAGGTGGATCAAGAGCTGGCTGAATGACAGAGCCCAGAGGGTGGTGATCAATGGCACAGAATCGAGTTGGAGGCCTGTGACCAGTGGAATTCCACAGGGATCGATTCTGGAGCCAGTCTTGTTCAACATCTTCATCAACGATCTGGATGAGAGAACTGAGTGTACCCTCAGCAAGTTGGCTGATGACACCAAGCTGGGAGGACTGACTGATTCCCCAGAAGGCTGTGCTGCCATTCAGTGGGATCTCGAGTGGCTTGAGAATTGGGCAGAGAGGAACCTCATGAGGTTCAACAAGGACAAGTGCAGAGTCCTGCATCTGGGAAGGAACAACCCTATGCATCGGTGCAGGCTGGGGGTCGACCTACTGGAGAGCAGCTCTGCAGAGAGAGACCTAGGAGTCCTGAATATTATCAATCATCAACCATGAGGCAGCAATGTGCCCTTGTGGCCAAGAAGGCCAATGGCATTTTGGGATGCATCAAGAAGAGTTTGGCCAGCTGGTCATGGGAGGTTCTTCTCCCTCTCTGCTCTGCCTGGTGAGGCCTCATCTGGAGTCCTATGTCCAGTTCTGGGCTCCTCAGCTCAAGAGGGACAGGGAAGTGCTGGAGAGAGTCCAGCACAGGGCCACCAAGATGATCAGGGGACTGGAACATCTTTCGTATGAGGAAAGGCTGCAGGAACTGGGGCTGTTTAGTCTGGAGGAGATTGAGGGGAGATCTTACTAACATTTATAAATATCTAAAGGGTGGGTGTCAGGAGTTTGGGACATCCCTCTTTTTCTGTTGTAGCTAGTAACAGGACAAGGGGTAATGGGATGAAGCTGGAACACAAAGAGTTCCACTTAAATATAAGAAAAAACTGTGTTACTGTTCAGGCGAGGGAGCCCTGGCACAGGCTGCCCAGGGAGGGTGTGGAGTCTCCTTCCTTGGAGGTCTTCAAGACCCGCCTGGACGTGTTCCTATGCGACCTGTTCTAGGTGAACCTGCTTCTGCAGGGGGGTTGGACTAGATCATCTCTAAAGGTCCCTTCCAACCCCTACCATTCTATGATTCTATGATTCTATGCAGAGGTGACATTGATGTCGTTAGGGCAATGAACTCTATAGATATTGAGTAGTGCATTGCCTAGATTAGTAGCACCTTCGCATTGCTTGTGGATAAAAGCCCAGGTAGAATATACACAAGGTCAATTTTATAGTCTCCTACTCACAGATACAGTAATTTTGTGCTACAGTACAAAAAGTGTTTTCATAAGGCCAAATAGGATTTTTTTTTTACATTTTTATTCTATGACTACATATGATACTATGTACTTAACAGCGTGGAGCTCCAATGAATTGCAAAAGTAAAAATTTTTGAGATGTAAACTACTTTCAGAAAAGAATAGCAATTTAAATTTTAATGTTGTGTAACATTTACTCTGTAAGATTTATTTTGTATAAATTTCTCTCAGGTTGCAGAATCAGAGAAGTGTTGGTTGTGAGGATGATCCAGTCCCTGTGTCAGTGCTGTGTGGCCTTCTTGTTCAAGAGTTTTAACATGTGTCCAATGTTATCTTATGTAAATGGCTGGTGCCCTTTCAGATAGTGTCTGGTGCTGTTGAGAAGCGTTTGGCTGAGTTGTTGTTCTCCCTCCCTATTAAACATCTGTAAAATTGACCTTTAGTTTACCTATCACCAGCTGAAACATGCCCAGCTTCTGCGAGCTTGGTAGGTTCACGTGCTGTAGGCTGCTGACCAACCTGACCACTGGCTTTACAGACTCTTCCTATTTTTATAATGTCTTTCTTGAAGTGAGGACCCAAAACTGGACATGCTATTCCAGTACAATGTAGAAGAAATTACTTCTTCCTTACTCTGCTGTCCATGCTCCTCATAATGCACGTGTGGTTTAGCCCTGGCTGGGTGCCAGGTGCCCACTAAGTCCTTCTATCACTCCCCTTCCTCAATTGGACAGGAGAGGGAGAACTGTAATAACAGGATCACAAGTGGAGATAAGGACAGGGAGATCACTCAGCAATTATCACCACGGGCAAAACAGACTCAACTTGGGGAAATTAATTTAATTACCACGGAAACTTGAGTAGAATAATGAGAAGTAAAACCTAAATTCTAAAAGATATCCCCCACTCCTCTCTTCTCTCCGGGTCTCTCCCTCCTCCCCGTGAGTGGCACAGGGGGGATGGGTAATGGGGGTTATGCTCAGTCCATCATAGATGATCTCTGCCTCTGCTTCCACTCAGGGAGAGGCCTCCTCACACTTACACTGCTACAGTGTGGGATCTCTTCCACAGTCCTCTGCAAACTTCTCCAATGTCGGCTTGCAGTCTTTCACAAACTCTGCCAACGTGGGTCTCATCTACGGGGGAAGCAGTCCATCAGGAACAAGCTGCTCCACTGTGGGTCCTCCATGGGGTCACAAGTCCTGACAGGAAACCTACTCCAGCTTGGGCTCCTTCCTCCTCAAGTTCCTAGGTCCTGCCAGGAACTTGTTCCAGTGTGGGCTTCCTACGGGCTCACAGCCTCCCTCAGACACTCAGCTACTTTTGCGTGGGGGCCTCCCTGCGCTCAGGTGGGTCTCTGCTCCCCCGTGGCCTCCATGGCTGCAGGAGCACAGCTGCCTCACCATGGGCTGCACCACAGCTCACAGGGGAGTCTCTGCTCTGGACCTGGAGCACCTCCTTCTCTCCTTCACTCAGCTTTGGGGAAGCTTCTGGCAGCTCTTTGTTTAAAGAAGCCACCCCTGTAGCCTGCTGCTACCAAAACCTGGCCACACAAAACTACTACAGGAGCTCAGTCCACAGTTTTCTTTATTTGCAATGAGAGCAGATTGCTAGTTGATTTTTAACCCGGCATCCAGCGTTAAGTGCAAGTACTTTCTAGCAGGGCTGAGATTATCTTGCACTGGTGCAGTACTTGCACTTCATGTTGACCTTCATGAGGTTTCTGTTGACGTAGCTCTGAAATTTTTCAAGGTCTTGTTGGACTGAAACTCTGCTGTTTGGCACGTCTGCTCTCACCCTGTGTTTAGCATTGTGCTCAAATTTGCTGAGTGTGTTTTCTGTCACATCATTCATGTTATTGTTTAAGATATTGAATGATATTGGCCCCAGCATCAGCCCCTGGGGTAACCTGCTACACAGTGGATGTCAAGATATTGATCACTGCCTTGTGAGTCTGGTGGTCCTGCCAATTTTTGACGTGTCTAGTGCCTAGCAGTCTGTTCTTCAGCCAGCACTTTCTCAGCTTCCAAATGCAAATGCTGTAAGAGCTGGTGTCAGAAGCCCTACTAAAGTCAACATGCATTACATCCACTGCTTTGCCCTCATCTGCATAGCCAATCTCATTTCATCATAAAAGGCAACCCAGCTGGTCAGGCATGATTTGCCTTTGGTAAATATGTTGACTATTCCTGATTACTTTCCTGTTCTCTTTGTGTTTGAAAATTATTTCTGAGGACATACTCCATGATCTCTCCAGGGACTGAGCCGAGGCTGAGCAGCCTATAGTTCCCCAATCCTCTTTTTGCTTTACTTAAATGTGGCTGTTACTGTAGCCCATTTCTAGTCATCCAAAATCCATCCCAGTCACTGGGATTTTTCTAGATGTCATTATATCTAGATCTGTCATGGTGTTGTGACGATCTCACCAGAGAGCTTCCTCTGTAGGCTTGGAAAAACTGCATGGCTCTTCAAATATTTAACTGCTTTAAGTAAGCCATAACCCATTTTTCACCATATTGCTGCTTTTCTTTCTGAGTGTGCCAGCATGTGCAGAGGTTTTGGAGCAGTCTTGGTTTCTGAAGACTTAGACAAAAGAGTACCTGATTCTTTTCTGTACTGCTTCTAGTCTGTCTTCTGTATTCATCAGTGCACTCAGATTTTCTCTGAGCTTCTTTTTACTCTTTTAATTTTTGTGGAATCATTTCTTACTCCTGTTTATGTCCCTAGTTGGTTTTAACTGTCTCTGGTCTTTCTAATTTTGTACCTAAATGCCTAGGCAAGGTATTATTGTTATATAACTCCTTTGTTGCTTGTTATTGTTTGTACTTGCATGGTCTTACTTTGCATTTTAGTTCATTCAGCAGCTTCACGTTTTTGGTGTAGTTCACAGTTTTTCTGCATGGTATTTTGTTCGTTAGCTCTCTTAAAAAGGTTTTGTCAAAATTCAGACCACCCTGAAGGGTGTTTTCTCCCTTTGAGAGCCTGTCAGGAGCCTCTACCTAGGAATTCCCTAAGTAAGCCAGAGTCTGAGGTCTGAAAATCCAAAATGCTAAATCTTTACCTTTGTGTCCATCTTTTGGATCCTGAACTGCCATCACCTTGTGGTCACTGCCACTCTCTGCCATCTGCTGCTGCAGTGCTACCAGTTCTTCCATGCTTCTGAGCAGCAGGTCAACAAACAACTATAACCTCTGGATGGTCCTTCTGGTACTTTTGATAAGAAATTGTCACTCATGCAACATCCTGAATTGCTTGCAGAATTTGATGTTAGCTTCCCAGTGGACATCTGGGAACTGAAACCTCCCTTGAGAACCTGAGACTGCAGTCTGGAGACTTCAGCTAGCTCTTTATGGAAAGCCTCTTACCCTCCACTTGGTCAGGTGCTCTGTAGCGGACTGCAGAACACACCATCTCCAGGGTTTCCACTCTAATCTTGACTTGGAGACTGTCAGCAGATGTGACTTCAGTTTCACTGGAGCTGTGTGCTCAGGTGCACACATCAGCATCAAGGAGTTTGTTTTATTAGAGTGCAGCTCCCCATCCTATACTTCTGTGCTAATCCTTCCTACATACCCTGTTCCCATCCATGACATCACTCAAGTTCTGTATGCTTATGCCAGGTCTCTGAATCTTATCACATCATAGGTCTGGACATCTAAGCCATCTCCTTTGTGAACTAAACTCTACCTTAGTCTACAGACATTGGAGGAAAACATCTACCAGACCTTTCTTCTAAGTAGTAACTAGCACTGATCCTAATCCAATGACCTAAGTGTCCATCCTATTAATCTTCAATGGTGTCAAGGGCCTGTAATTATTTCCTAGGTGAAGAACTGCAGAGCATTTAGCTTCTTGTGTGTGTGGCTTCTTTGAAGATCCTGTTGATCTCCTGCTTCTCATGCCTGATGTAAAATAACATGCTCAGGTCCTTCTCTCACGCTGCAGTGACTAGGTCTGTCAGAGCCACCTCTCAAAGGTGAGGCTGCTGCCACTGCTGTGGAGGAGCAACAGGCCCTCCGCACAGCCTGAGACCAATCTCAGATGTACAGTCCAGAGAGAGGTTGCTCAAGGTGTTAGCACTGTCTGGGTCAGAGAAATGTGCCCTAGAAGGTATTTTCAGCAGCTGAGGATTTGAGGATCTGAGTCTAAGAAAACTATGCAGTTAAACTTTGTATATTATATGGATTTCTGTGGAATGACTGGAAATAGTTGGTTTCCAATGGTAGAAGCCAGTTAAACGGGGATAAAATGTCATGCTGTGAACTGAAAACAAAACAAGTGTTAGTAAGCAACAAATTTCATAATCTGGGAATTAGAGTTTGTTGTGATGTGTTGTGATGTGTAGAACTCCTGCATTTATTTTTGAAAATTATTCCTTTCTTAGGATTTCTGTAAAATGGCGCAATATGATGTTTTGCTTTATGGTAAAATCACATTTATTGCTTCTACCTCTCTAATATAACTCCAGTTTTCAGAATTATTTTTAATTACATTACTGCTGAAACATTGCTGTGTTTTATGAGTATGTGAGTATATATATTACTTACACTATTTAACTGAGTATTTTATTTTATGATCGTGGTAGGAGAACTAGTCAAGCTCTGATAGTGTAGAGGAAACCTCCTGTTCCCTCCTGTGCAAGATATTGCATAATAACATATACACACACATGATTTTTTCTGCTAGATAGCCTGAGATAGCAGTATGTAGTAAATTAAAAGAATATTTTGTCTCACTGGTCCCAATTTCCTGACTAGTGTCAGGAAATCCCTTCTCTCTGTGGTGTCTGCTACGTTCCTAGCAGAGGTACTTGAATTCTAACATATACATCTGTAGTGTGTTAACTTTTTGAGACAGTGAAGATACAGCTCATGGGTAGACAGCCTTGTGATGGTTTAAACCTATTAAATCTCTTTGCTTTATATAAATAATAGGGCAATAATTACAAATGTAGAGGAGGTGATGAAGAACTTTAGTCTGACCCTCCATAGAAAGAAGAGCACAGCATTTCCATGAACTAATTCTTGCTTGGCTCTGTTTAAAGAAAACATTTCCGTCCAAGGTAATATTTTTCACTATTCTTAAAATACCAAACAGAAAATATTGTGGTCAAACTAGCAGCCTATGGTCTGGTATTTTCATTTACCACATCGCCTGCACTTGGAGGAAGTTACTGACTGGACTGTGTGCTGCCATGGGCACACAGAATGATAGAATCTTTTAGCTTGGATTGAGTCCAACCATTAATCCAGCACTGCCATGGCCACCACTAAACCACGTCCCTCAGCACCACAGCTACACGTGGAAGGGTGCTAAGGCTAAAAGACTGTAACTTTTCTTACATATGCTTATGCTTTCCCAGTGGAATTTGATCCCTGTGGGCATAGGATCATCCAGTAATTTTCTCAACAGTAAATCTGTGTTGCATTGAAGTTTAAATTATGCTGACTTATAATGATGGAGGGGCATTGCACTAACAAAGTGTACTAGATACTACTGAGCTGTGATCATTGAATAACTTATTCTTAAATCATCAGTACTTTCCTACCAAGGACAAATGGTAAATTGGAGAACTGCTAAATGGGACAGCCTGATCCCTTGAGACTTGTGAATTACTATGTCATGGAAATCTCCATATTTTTGTAGCCTCCTTTTGCTATGCAGAACTAGGGAAAAAAAATCTGGTACCTTATGCTTACTCTGTGCCTAAATATGTATGCAGTGTTAGGTTGAGAAGTTTTAAACAGATTTTCCCTGATATTCTGACAGTTACCCAAATTGTGCAAGGCACAAGATTTTGCAGTAGAACTAAAATGTAAGCTTAATGTTTTCATAGAATCATAGAATGGTAGGGGTTGGAAGGGACCTTTAGAGATCATCTAGTCCAACCCCCTTGCAGAAGCAGGGGGAACACGTCCAGACGGGTCTTGAAGACCTCCAAGGAAGGGGCCTCCACAACCCCTTTGGGCAGCCTGTGCCAGGGCTCCATCACCCTCACAGTGAAATAGTTTTTTCTTATATTTAAGTGGAACTTTTTGTGTTCCAGCTTCATCCCATTACCCCTCGTCCTGTTGCTAGCTAAGATAGAAAAGAGGGATGTCCCAACCTCCTGATACTCACCCTTTAGATATTTTAGATATTTAGATATTAAATGTTAATAAGATCTCCCCTCAATCTCCTCTTCTGTACACTAAACAGCCCCAGTTCCCACAGCTTTTCCACGTATGAAAGATGTTTTCTAAGATATTTTTCCAGTAGTTTTTAAGGAAGAAGACAAAATTATTAGCTTGATTTTCTTTTAAAGATGAAATAAGTTTATTAATCATGGGCAAATATAAAACTTATTTTCAGATGTGAATTTAATTTTGTTCTATTGTGGGTCGAAAATATAGATTCTTGAGTGAAATTATGAACAAAGCCTACACAGGAAATACAGTTTCTCCTGAGGTTTAGAAGGATTAATGTCTTAATGTTTTCCACCACTTTATTTTCCTGATACATTGTTTAACATAAAGAATTAACTAGTTACCCATTTTAACTGGTTTGTAAGGAATATGGGCCAAAAAAAAGTGAGATCTAACTTCCATCAAGTACAATTCAGGAGTATGTTGAGTAACAATGTCATATGTGGTCTAAGATTTCTTAAATTTCAATTTACCTTTCTAATTCATAAGTGTTAATTAGTTATTTCTTCATTCTAAAGAGCTGATCTTTGCCTCAAATACACTCAAGCCATCAACTTCCATATAATATTCAATTTCACTATTTCCCTGTGTATGTCAAGATTAAAATATGAAAAGATGTAAAACAGAGTATGTTTCTTTGTGGAAGCACCTCACCTCCAGTGATTGTTTATCATCTGGAAGACAACTTTGGAAATTTGTGATTGTAACATCTTTATAAGTAGATGTGAGATGAATTTGCTTGGAAATCCTGTCTGTGTTAACATACCATGACTTTTTCTTGTTTGTTTTTTTTTTCCTCCGCCACTGTGTCAGGTATTTATATCTAAACACTAAATAGCTCCTTTTTAAGACAAGTGTACAACATATAAATATTATGCTGTCATTGGAACAACAGGAATTACTTTTTAGCCCCGCCTCCCCCCCCCCCCCCAACATTTGTGTTTTGGAAGGTGTTACAAGGAGAAGCGAAGGGGATCAATCTAAGGGGATTTTTTTTTTTTTGGTTGTTTGCCTGTGCCTTTTTTCTCTTGGCACCTGGAAAACAACAACAAAAGGAAGCTACTGTGCACACACAATGTTTGATAGATTAAAAACATGTTTACAGAGCTGCACATCCAGTTGTCAAATGCTTCTCCTAAGGTAACACTACCCCGATAAAAAAAACCCTGCACTACCTTATCACCTCTAAGTGCACTGCAATAGAAAGGGCTACGTTATTCGTCACGAAGCCTGCTCTAAAAAACAAACCAAAAAAAACCTCCCCAAAATCTCTTGTTCCGGTCCCTGGAGTTGCTGTCAGAGTACTTAGCATGCGGCTCACAGTCGGGTGTGTGTGCTGGCATGAAGCAGCATTGCACAAAGCTGTACCCCCAGGACTGCGGGGCTGGTGCGGAGGAAGCTCTCCCCGGGGTTTCTCCTGGCAACAGCTTGGGTTGCTGGGAAACAGAATTACTTAAATGGGGAAAAACTTTACCCAACTGGCAGCCTCTTGAATGCAAATAAGGCTTGAAGGAGACTTCTCTTGCAGATACCGTAATTTCCCTCTCTGAAATGAAAAATGAATCCAGAGGTTCTTTATTCAGAGGATTATGTGTGGATGCTGCTCTACAGAATTATTCAAAGTTGTGTAATAAAAGAGGATAATTGTTTCTAGTACAAGGTAGCAGTGTGGTACGCAGGATTCAATAGCTTCTTATTGCTGCTGTTTTGAAAAGGGATGTAAGTCTGAATTTGCCAGATTTGTGTTGTTAAATAAACCTATCAGTTATGAGAATTAAAGACGAGTTATATTTACACAGTTTTTTTCTTTTTTCCACAAGATAATATTTTATATTATTTAGTGTGAGTCATGGGATGCATTGGACTTCTTTCACTAATTGTGTCCATTTGTCTGTAGTGCAATTATTGCATGAATGTCATTGACTCGACATTTAGGTAATGTTGTGGTTTTGACTCAGAAAATAAGAAGGCTGAGGGAAACATCTGACTTTCTTCACTTGGTCTCCATGCTACTATTTAAAAGCCTTTTGTGCTTGGATGCTGAATATCTGTGGCACCGGCTCTGTATTCAGTTGGATCTGTGTAACTGAAATTAACAAATATTCTACTTTTTCAATATATTTGTCTGACTTCATTGTAGTCACACTAGCACAGTTAGCATACATGGGGAAGACTAAGTTGTTTTTAAGTGATGAACTGTTGCAGGTATTTACATACAAATAAACATTGCTAAAATACCATGTAGTAAAAATCAGGTTGTGCCCTAGATTGCGCCTGTAATGCTCATTTAGTGAGTGTATACCACAGGTACAGTCATGGGATTAAATTGGTATTGCTCTTTCCATACCAGATAGGAGAGTATGGGGGGAAAAAAAACTTTAACTTTACACTGAACCAGGTACAGAGCTGGGATAGAGCATCAGAAGGAACTGTATGTGTTATTGAATTGCTGCTTCAAGTACTGGTACAGCAATACACAGTTACACTTTTATAGGTAAAATAGGCACTTGTGTGTTTAGTTCATCACGTGGTAAATGGCAAGAGGCATTTAAACCTGGTGAGTAGTGTCCACAGACTGCCTTTTTCTTCTGCTTTCTGCGAAGGGAATGTCTAGTGACCAGCTCAGATGGAGATGTTTACATTATAACCAACTAAAGTATGATGACATGAATCCTCTCTTTGCTGTCTTAGACGACCGTAGAATCATGGAATGGCTTTATTTGGAGGCCATCTAGTCCAACTCCCTGCAATAAGCAGGGACATCTTCAACTAAATCAGGTTGCTTCAGAGCCTTGTCCAACATGACCTTAAATGTTTCCAGGGATGAGGCAGCCGCAACCTCTTTGGGTGCCAGTGCCTCACCACCCTTATAGTAAAAGATGTTTTCCTTATATCTAGTCTAAATCTACCCTCTTTTAGTTTAAAACCATGACCCCTTGTTCTGTTGCTACAGGCCCTACTGCAAAGTCTGTTCCCATCTTCTTTTAAGTCCCCTGTAAGTTTTGGAAGCATGCAATAAGGTCTGCCTTCTCTTCTCCAGGCTGAACAATCCCAACTTTCTCAGCCTTGTCTTGTAGGAGATGTTTTCTGTCCCTGTGACCATTTTTGTGGTCCTAACCAGGCAGTGCACAACTTTTCCATGGACATGTCTGTTCCAGTCTTCTATTTTGACAGGTTTTTGAGGAGTGAACTGCTTTGACTGTTTATAATGTTCTTTTGATTTAGACTCTATTGGGGTTTTTAAAAAATCTTTTTCTGTCTACACAGCCATTTAGCATCTCTCTGTTTTCTTTTAATTCCGGGTCCCATGACTTATTCTCTGGTATTCTGTTTAAGAGTAAAGTTGTTTTAATCTCTGTCAAATGGTATAACCAACGGTCAAAAGATTACCACACTGTACACAGTATTGGTGTGGCCTCACCTGGAGTGCTTTGTGCAGCGCTGGGCCCCAGAGTTTAATAAGGATGTGAAAATCCTCGAGTGAATCTAGAGGAACATGATAAAGCTGGTGAAAGGGCTGGAAGGTGTGCTCAATGAGGAGTGGCTAAGGACTTTGGGCTTTTCTAGTTCAGAGAAAAGGAGGATGAGAGGTGACCTCACTGCTCTCCACTGCCTTCTGAGGGGGATATGTGGAGAGGGGGGTGCTGAGGTCATCTCCCTGGGATCCAGTGAGAGGATGCTTCGGAATAGTTCAAAACTGCATCAGAGAAGGTTCAGACTGGATACAGGAAGCATCTTTACTGAGTAGGTGGTCAAACACTGGAACAGACTTCCTTCCTAGAGAGGCTGTCTTGGCTGCCCCAAGCCTGTCAGCATTTAAAAGGCATTTAGATATGCCCTTAACAACATGCTTTTACCTTTGGTCAGACCTGAATTGGTCAGTCATTTGGGCTAGATGACCATTTTGGATTTCTTCCAACTGAAATAGTCATCTCCTCTCCTCTCCTCTCCTCTCCTCTCCTCTCCTCTCCTCTCCTCTCCTCTCCTCTCCTCTCCTCTCCTCTCCTCTCCTCTCCTCTCCTCTCCTCACCTGTTTTTCATGTAAAATAGGTTACTTTAAAAAAGAAAAGCATCATTATCATACTTTTCAGCATAGTAGGGCTCTGTTCCGTGTGGTATTCTTAAAGGAAAGGGTAACTGCTATGGAGTCTCATTCAAACTAGACATGATCATGATTTACATATGGTTACGTGGCCAGATTAGCTCAGTGTAAGCCAGGTGTGGATTTATAGCGTAATAACTACTTCAGGATGGCCTACATGGATGTCTTTGTTGTGCAGTGAACACAAAGTAATCTGTCTCAGTTTCATTCAATGGTAAGCTATGTTACATTTACTCCAGGGTAAAAATGTGTGCTTATCACAGAGAGATGCTCTGATATGTTGACTATTTTGTTTATGTGAATAATTTTCATTGTCTGTTTTTTCCCAGAACAGCAGAGCCAAAATTAATTGAGAGAGTAATGTTATTTAACGACCTACCTCTGTAGCTGATATTTAGTGTAAAGCCTCAAACATTTTTTGTTTCCCAAAGAATTATTCTGGTTGCCTTGAATCAAAAGCTATTCCTTTCCTTTCCTTTCCTTTCCTTTCCTTTCCTTTCCTTTCCTTTCCTTTCCTTTCCTTTCCTTTCCTTTCCTTTCCTTTCCTTTCCTTTCCTTTCCTTTCCTTTCCTTTCCTTTCCTTTCCTTTCCTTTCCTTTCCTTTCCTTTCCTTTCCTTTCCTTTCCTTTCCTTTCCTTTCCTTTCCTTTCCTTCCCTTCCCTTCCCTTCCCTTCCCTTCCCTTCCCTTCCCTTCCCTTCCCTTCCCTTCCCTTCCCTTCCCTTCCCTTCCCTCTCCCTCTCCCTCTCCCTCTCCCTCTCCCTCTCCCTCTCCCTCTCCCTCTCCCTCTCCCTCTCCCTCTCCCTCTCCTTTTCCCCCCCAATAATAAAGAATTTCCAAAGTTGGGATATACTAAATGAGAGTTAATTTGTTCACATATGGAACATGTTCACATGTAGAGGTACAGCAGCTTTAGTTCCTGCAGAAACCTCAGGATGTACAATAGTGAAAGTCTTCACACTTTAATTGATTTGAAAGAAGATAAATGAGGAATAGACCTTACTTTAGGTTACCTTAAGGCAGATTTTAGATTGGTTGAATGTCTTAGCTATTAGCCCTGTGTCTTTGTCCTTTTCTGTGTCTTTGATGTGTAGTGTTTACTTCAACTCCTTTTGGCTTAAAAACCTTTTGTGATTTAATTAATATCTTCCTGACAAATTTATACCTTCAAATTACAGTGATGTACTTTGCCTTCACTTCAGGTTCATATAATTTTTATTAAATTTGTTTATACTTTGTGACTATGATACGCATTACTTTGTCTTTGCATGCTATTTTTTTATTTATTATGTGTAGAATTTCAGTGATATGGATGTGTTTATGTATTGCTCTTATTTTGTTGCAAATTTTTTCAACTCATATGCAACTTTCATTTAAATTTCTAGTATAATTAATACACATAAATAAATCCTTAGTTCATTTAAGATGTAAACCTGTGCAATATCAAGCCCTACCATTCTTTGATTCTGTGTTTATTGCAGTTTCTTGTATATTGCTCATAGTTAATTCCTGTTGCAAAATTGTCACTAGTGGTATTTCATCCACCTGGGTAAAGAGATTATTTTGGTCTTTGTTTTGAAAATAGGATTTTATTTTCTGTTGAGAAGTGTGGACAAGTAGAATATATCTGTATTTTTACTGTAGTTTCAGCTTGATTTTTCAGGAGCCTCCAAAAATCTTTTAAGAACTGGCCAAATTTCAAAACTGACTGAGAAGCAGAATTGTAGTGGTAAATAAATTTTTTGGTGTCCCTCGGTATAAGACAGAAAGTTCTTGTCTTGAGGACATACACCCTGTTCTGGGGCAGAGATCTGGTGCCTGAGACATTGATTGATAACTTCTATTACGAACCCAGTGAGAAAGTGGAAATACTGTGCAAGGGATGGTTGTTTTGAATAAACAATAAAAGTGCTCATAGAAAGCCTGAAGATTAGCAGCAAAAACATGACATATAGAATCATAGAATTGTTTAGATTTGAAAATACCTTTAAGATCGAGTCCAACTTTAACCAAGTCAACCACTAAACCATGTCCCTTAGTGACACAGCTGCATGGCTTTGGAATCCCTCCAGGAATGAGGACTCCACCTTGGGCGGCCTGTGCCAGGGCTTGACAACCCTGGTGGGGAAGAAATTGTTCCTAATCTTCAATCTAAACTTTTCTGGCACAACTTGAGGCCTTTTCCTCTTCTCCAGGCTGAACACCTCCAGGTCCCTCAGATGCTCCTTATCAGACCTTTTCTCTAGACATCCTGCACTACTGCTCTGTAATCAGAAAACGCTGGACTGCCTTTGTGGGATGTTAGATACTTACCATAAACCACAGCCAACTCTGGCCATTCGTAGAAGTGTTTCAGTATTGCACCCTTCCTCTAAAAAGAGAAGCATAGTTAGGTTCTTGTTAATTAGGTGTCTCTCCAGTCTTTGGTGGTGTGAAGTGCAGACTTACAGACTTGCCCTCTTGCATTTAAATGACTAAATTTCTCCTTGAGTCCTCATTAATGAGCCATCCTTGTGTTGTGCACCAATTAAGATCTAGTCAGTGTTAGATTTAATTTACAACAATTGAAAGCAAGCTTTTTGAATGAGAGGGGAAAAAAAAATCATCAAATATGTATCCCATATGTATGGGTATCTGCACAGACATTCCTGGGTACTACTGTTATAAAAATATTATTGAGTATAATAGAAGTAGAAAATGAGCAAAAAATTACAGTGTCTGGGCTGATGACTGGATGCATATGAGGAATCCTGAGATATTAATCTCTGTAGAACCATTTAAAATATTTAATTTATGAGAATTTAATTGTTGAAGAGAATGTTGAACACAAAGCACTTTGTACCTGATTTTTACAATAAAACTCTTGCTTAGTGCAAAACAAAGATGTTCTTATTCCTCACACCTGGACTGACAATTATGAGACGATAACCTGAACATATTCACTGAAGATATTTGAGAGTTTCTATCCACTTTATTAGAAGTCTGTTTTCACTCTACCCAAGTGAACTGTAAGTGGATTCCATGAGTAACTACTTTTACCTAAAAGTGCTATGCATATATTTTTCATGTTGCATACTGTAATCGCTTTTCTAAATGACAGTCACGAATGCCTGTGAAGCCTAACATTTTCATTTTTGTAAGTATCTGTTTTTCCTCTGAGATCTAAAAGGAAATTATAAGCAGTTAAGGGTACAAATGATTTTTAAACTTCCATTTGGCACTTTATATATAAAATGTGTGTATCTGAAGTGTTCTGGGTGGTACTGGATGGAAATGTTTTAACCCACGAATGCAAATTCTGTTTGATATACTCAGGAAAACAGCTGGTCCTCAACTGAAGAAGAACACATTTAGTGAATATTGACCCATGTATTATGCCATTTCAAATTGGGGCGTCATGACAGCAAATGATGAGTAGTTGAAGCATACAGTAGAATATTTAGGAAGTTGTTGACAGCTTCCCATAGAGTTTGGACTTGCAATTTGTTTTCTTTGCAAAGCTGGAGAACTCCACTCAGCAGCGTGACAGTGTGCCAGCCGTAAACTCACCGCACTGCGGCATAGTTCAGGTGTGCAGATCTGCTGTGATTTTCACCTGGATACAACTGGAGCAATCCATTTCTGGTGCTAATCTTTTTCAAAGCATCACTCAACTATCGCAGCCTCCCACAGAAAAGACCATAGACGTACATAGATTGTGTTGTCAAAACGATAAACAATAAATGAAGGTGGTAAGTGGTCAGCTGCTCAGGAAAAGACAGTCCTGTAGCAAAGTTAACTGGGTACATACAGAACTATGTAAAACAAGCTGTCTTAGGTGGTCTCTGCTTGAACCATCTCAGCTGTCTATTGATCCGTCACCCTGGCACTCTGGGAGCCTTGAGGTGCACACTGGAGCTTCTTGCAAATCTAGTCCTTCATGTTCAAATTGTTCATGCATTTTTATGCCATGATTCTTGGCTTTTTTCAGTTTATGTGGTTGAATCTTGGAATGTCCACTTCAGCTGTTACTGTTTGTCTTTGCTGATTCTGTGTGGCTTCAATATTCCTTATTTTTTTCTCTTTTTCATCTTTACTTCTCTCAGTATTCATTCTCCTTTTATGTTGGTCTCTATGTCACTCACTCATGGGTTCGTAGAGCTTCACCAGTGTTTGGCTATTTAATAATAAATGAAAAACAGAAAAGTGAAGAGTCATTAGGCAATTCATTGTCATATCTCCGTAAGAACAGCACAGGTAAAAGTAGCCTTTTTTTCTGTCATATGATGTAATTTTAGCCTTTCACAATAAAACAGCAAAGCAGCTGTCTCCAAAATTTGACTCCTAGAAAACCTCTGGCTTGTTCTCAGAGGAATTAGCTTCACTTATCTCTAACAGGAGTGTCTAGAAATAATAACAAGTGTATGATAGCAGAAAGACTAATAGAGTTATCCCTGATATGACAAACCTGCCATGTTAAGAATGTGTTTATTCTTAAGAACAAAATGCTTTTGGGAATATCATGTGCAAGATATTTTTGAGCAATAGTCTCATATCAGGTGGTCAAGATGAAGTGTTACACAGCTGTCATTGATCCATAGCACTTTGATGTAGCGTCAAGGAAGACAAAAAGGGAAAAGGCAGGTATACCTTGAAGTTTTAAAAGTAGCTACTTGGGGTTAAAGTTTCTTGATGAGTTTTCCAATGGATAAAAGCCCTTTTATGTGTATAAAGGCTTGTTAACATTTCTAGTTTATATTCTCTGTATTTGGACATGCATTTACTGTGTTTCATGAGAAAATGTGGGCCTGTGATTCTGTGTTTTATGCACCATACTCTCATGTGAATTTTAGTCATAAAACTTGCCTGGTAGATTCACCTTCCCTGCAAATGAAGAAAATAAGCTGTGGCTGGAGATCCCATCTTGTGGGTGACGTCTGTATTAGATTTCAAAAATAACGTCTTAAATAAACGAGTTCTCCTGTTCCATGCTCATTTGAAAAGTATACTAGGACAAATATCCAGGTATTCTGCTTTGGTGGACACGGCTGCTTTTGAATGAGATGGAAAATTACATGAATAAAGAGATTTTGAGAAAAGATAGAATAAAAAGTAATTGGGAGGTTTTTTTGGGGGAGGATTTTATATGAACAAATGGTAGGGGCATCAAGGTGAAATATATAAAAGACAGAAAAAAGAATTTGAATTGAGTCATGACCAAGACACAGATAAATATTCATTTTTTCCTGATTCATGAAAGAAAGATCAAAGTTATACCTAAGATATTGCAAAAGAATAAACCTGTGGATTTTTTTTTTGTGAGCATGGGGATGTAGATAGTGTTGAAGGACAGACCTACATGATGTTCTGTAATGGTAAACATCAACAATGAAAATGGTCAATTTTGGAGTAGAGATGGATAGGAGAATGTTAGGAGAGAAAGATGAGTAATTCAGCTCTTTTGGGATTTTGTGCATTGGAAGAGAATAAATTCAAAGGAATATCAGGAGGATGGCTGGAGATGTGAAAATATGCAAGAGAAAAAAATATAAAGAGTCAAAAGGTACTTTATAGAGTTACTGACACAGAGCCTGATGTCATTAGAGTGGGTCAAGTTATGTGGGATTTGAGTACTGGATTACTGCAGCCTCCCACAGAAAAAGTTGTAGTCTTAGCACAAGAAGGGAAGAGGAGAGGACTGACATCAGAACTATGAGAGACCCAGGTAACAAAAAGGAGAAAAGCAAATAGGAGAAGCTAGAAGGAGAGTGAGGTGAAAGACAGAGAATGTAAAAAAGTCCCAAAACACAAGGTGTGAAGAAAGTTGTATTTTCTTCCTATGTGGATTAAGTGGGATGCTAGATTGATCTGTACTGGAACCTTATTTATGGGTAGGAGGAGAAATTGGCTGCATTAAAAGACTTTGACAGCTCAAATTGGACGAAGATGCATTTTGGAAGGTGTCACTGAGGGTAGTGTAAGCAATTCCAGTGGAGTGAAGCAGAACTGAAGTTACAGAGTTTTTAAGAGAATAGAGAGAGAATTAGGATAGCCACAATATACTACACATTTGAAAAAATACTTTTAAGACAGGAAGAAGGCAGTTATTTCTGCAAATGTGATCCACTCTATTTGGAGCATTGTATATTGAGAGATAAAATAGGGCTCCTCATCCTGTTAGCAAGACTCTTCTCAGGAAAGCGTTTGACTGCTAGGAAATATGTTTTTCCTGCCTCACTTTCAATAAGAGTAAGGAATGGTTAAAATTGGTAATCTCTGTTGGAATTTATTTATTTTTTTATCATAGCTGAAATACTCTGTTGTCAATACATACAGTTTTTGAAGGAAAACTAATTAAAATATGAATTTCTAATAGTGACTGCTGAAGTAGTATAGCCTTTCAGAGGTAATTCCACTGACAGTAACTTCTATGAGATCTTTTTGTTCCCATATTGATGCCTGATGGTCTTTCAGTAAAGGCAAAATGACATATTAGAGCTTTCTGTGAAGAAAAGAAATAGAAATTATACATAATTGTATTTTTTACCAAGTTGGTCTGTCATAATGATGCTAGGTGCTAATTGAAATGATAGAATGTGCAATATCTTTAAGGCAAAAATATGTCTTCTGGAGTTGGAAGGCTATTGGGAAAAGCATGGGTAGATCTGTTGAAGTTTATTCCTCTAATTATATGAATTCTTGTTATCTAGAATCTCTTGAATGAAGTTCCAAATATAATTTGTTATCCTTATAGTCTTGCAACATATCAAAGATTTTTCCACCAAAGTGAACTGTTAATGCTGAGGCATTTCTCCCATGAATGTCACAGGAACTTGTGCTTTTGAATTAACGGATGACATAATTGGCATCTACAGATATATGGAGATTGATGAAGATTTTTAGTGTGTTAGCTGGAATCAGATTCAGTATTAATTTTCAACTGATTTTTAATAATTATGATACTGATAAGAACTAGTAGTTTTCAAGCTGGAGTAGAAAGTTAAAAAGTGCGTGACTTTCAAATGTGATCTTAATTCAAAACTGTACATCTCCTGCTCCTGGCATCTTCCCATGACTCTTGGGAGGAGAGAATGAAAACATATTATTTTAAGGAGTATTTGGTGCTTATTAAAATTACACATACGCCCGCCTTCAAAAGAATCTTGATTTACTGCAGGTTGTTCATGTGTCGCATGCGGACATTTTTAGAGAACAGATTTCTTATCACTCTGAACAGTGAATGGCTTCCAGTGCTCCACGATCAGTGAACAAAAATGTTATATCCATTGTAAAAGGTAGGAAACCATGAAATCTATAAGCCGATTTGGCAGAAGAAACGGTTGTTGGTGCCAAGATTTGGTTACTGACCCACAGCTTCCTGTTTTTAAATATATTAATTGATTCGCAAAGAGCATCTTTTGGAAAACAAGAACTCAGACAGACTGGCACAGGCTGGAGCTCCGCCAAGACTGCTCGGGAAGGTTGCCATGCTGGGAGCGAGCGAGCGAGAGAGAGAGCGAGCGAGAGAGCTGAGGAAAGAAAAAAAGGCAAGACTTGGCACGGCTCAGTCAAATCAGCTTCTTTTGTCTGCTTTCTCGGCTTGAGCTTCAGGAAAGAAAACCGTCCTGGGGTACAGAAAAACTCAGAACTTTTTGGTTTTCAAACTTAGATAGCTTTTTAAGTCTCTTGGGCTGTTTGAAAGTGGTGGTACATTGAATGACGTTCAGTTACCAGTGATAAGAGAAATAAAAGACTTCTTTAATGAAGCCTCCAACATTGTCAGTTCATACATATGGGAAATTCGATATTTGGTTTTTTTCGTATGTCTGATTAAACTGTAAGGGAGCCGAGTCTCTTGGAAGATTACAGAGGGAGTGCCTAAATAAAAGGGAGAATTTTTGTTTTTCACAACCAAAAAAGTTTTCGTCGACATGAACATGCTTTAAAGCCAAATCTGACCTCCTTCGGAATATGTTTAGAGTGGGAATTTCAGCATTTCTCTCATGTATGCTTCAGATACGAACTTTTAATGGAACCTCCTTAAAGATTTCATCTGACCCAGCAATGAAGTAAGAGTAGAGAGAAAGTTATGGCATCCTAATATAAAAGTAAGTATGTTCTTAAAGCAACAATATTTGTTTTTGCTGCTTCATGCTGTCCTAGCTCTATCTCCCAGCTGTTAGTGACAACACTGAAGACCAGCAGGGCAAGCCGAAGACACCCAGACTATGCCTGAAGGGCAAAAGAAGAAATGAGAGCATAGTTATTTTGCTACTGCACTAAAACATTTCCTCCACTGCATCTTACTAGAAAGTATATAAAATTTATGAATTTTCTACTTTTAGAGGAAATAAGAGATGGAAAAATATTGACTTCTTCCAAGTGAGGAATGTTTAAAGATGACAGAGCTGGATTTGAACTGATGACACTGGATATAGAAACTTCAATCTGTAGTGACAGTACCTGTTTGCTCTTTTCTTATACATGGATTAAAAAAATCTGTGACGACTGAAGCATGGATGTCTTATGATTTCAATAAAATTAAGGACCTAAAAATCCATTGTTTGTTTTCTACAAAGGTGCCTGGATTTGCAGAGAGGCAGGTACCTTATTTCTGATTTCATAGGAACAAATACTAACATACTGCCTATTAGGCCTGGATATGGTTGGATTATACTACTTCTGCTGTGACAATGAGCATTATTATTTCAGAGAGTAACTGTAAAGCATAGATTTTTATGGATCGTCTTGACTTATAGTAAGTATTATATACTATCCTTAAAGAATAGATTGTTCAGCCTTTAAGATGTGTAGTTTCTGGCATGCTGCAGGAGTACATTTCCCTAATTCTTTTTATATGCTGAAGAAAAGTAAGAAACAACATTAATTTGGAAAGCATTTTAACAGCAATGTGTTTGTATTTTAACTGTATAGTTTACTGGATTATGAGAAATAACCGGCCTTTTTGATTATGTAAAATAACTTGGGTTACTCAGTATTACATTAAATTGGTTTCACAGAAAGGTATGTCAGATTTTTACTACATCAGTGAACCTTGTGAAAAATACCATAGTTACATAGTGGGTAGATGCTGTTGTGATTACCATTTGATGTACCAAAACCTTTTAATATGATTAGTGATTTATGAAGAAAGTGGCTCCATCAGATGATATTATATTAAATAGCAACCCTGTCTTTCTAAATCGTTAAAGTATATTCAACAGCTACATGTTAAAAAAGGTATACCATGAATGATTACAAACTGATACTCAGTGGAAAAGAAAGTGTTTGGAGGAGTTCGGTTTTGCTCTCTGTGTGGTTAGCTAGTATGTTGTTCATTCCTGCACAGACATTAACATGTGATGTGATTGGGGAAACAGAGAGATATGATGAGTTTAAGTTTGTAATCACAGCAGTGTAGTAAGTTTGTCTATCTGTGTGCATATTCTGAAATGAATTTCCTATATTGCTTAGAAATAGTGTGTCGTTTCAAAGCATATGCAGTTTTCTTTAGTCATGACGTTTCAAAACAAATTTTTAATGGTTGTCCCTATTAAAAGTCAGAAAATAATAGAAAACTTTAATCATGGTGCCTCTAAGTAAAAACAAGCTCTGAAAATTTGAATCAACTTATTTATCTCCCGAGTACTTATATCACAAATGATTTCTCAGGATTTAAACATGATCAATATGTGGATCCTTGCAATGCATTTACAAGTAGAAAGAGTTGTAAAAAATATTTGAGCATAAGTTGACACTGAAGTTACTTTGAAAGCAGTTACTACAATTTTGAAAATATGAGTTATCTGAAATTTCTAGTCAATACATTTTGGTTTCATAAATGAGATATCCACCACTGCAGATTTCGTTTGGCCTAGATAATATTTTTTCCTTCTGCTAAACCCTTCACTTCTAGAAGTTCATATAAGTGCTTCTTTTTGGAATATACTTTAACTGAGTAAATTAAAATAAAAATTTGAATCGCATGGTTTAAATGGTTGGCTCCAGAATGTTGATTAGATTGAGTGAGAATGTGAATTGTGAGTGTAATTTGACTTGGTTTATTGTATTTGTATGTTCTGTTTACCAACGATATAATAATTTGGAGTTTTCTGAATACTTGAATCAGATTCTTCGTTATCACCATTCATTTATGCTCCTTAGTTATTGGTGAAGTTTAATAACTTCCTAAATAAGAAATTTGTGTTTAATTTATAGTGAATCGTTAATATATATTTTGAACTGGGTTGTGCAGTTCCTTAAAGTGGCATATTTCAATGTGGAGGTGAGGATTACAGTTTACAGTTTAACTTGATTTTCTTGTTAAACTACAGAAACATAATACTATTGCACATAAGAGCATTGCATCTGATGCTGTAATAGGCCTGTGTCTGAGCTCACTTAGATGTATTAATAATATATAACCCAAGGTTTACCATTCGTTTTTTACTAGTATCTGAGGAAACTGAGATAAAAATGGGACTCTAATGACTTTGTTTGTGACTTTTTTATTTTTACATGTAAACCATTTTTAACACAGATCTGTATGAAGGTTGAATGAGCGCTTACTAGGAACCAATATGTTTATTGGACAAGGAAGAGATACACAGCTGTCAGTGTGGCTATGGATTTTCCTAAATATGACTCTAGGATAGTAATATGAATGTTAAAATACAGTGTCTGCAGGTTTTACATGTTATTTTTCATGCTGATATCCATAGAAAATGCTGGAAATTAGCTTAATATTCTACACATAGCAGAACTCCATATTCTGCCATTGCTGAGGTAACCTCATCTTCTATTTCCAGAATTGTTTTTAAAAGCTGCATATATTTTAGGGCTCTTTCCATTTACCGTTTAGCATTCCTCCAGAGCAATTGCTTATTTTGTAGCCTACTACATAGCAAGATGTTTTCTCTCTTTATAGCAAGTTTTCTGGCACTGATGTCATCACTTTAATTATTCCATATAACTGTAGCATGTATTTCTTTAGATCTTGTTCCTGTACACAGCAAGGCATGTAAAACTGTAAATGTATTCCTAATATTTTGTCTGCAGGTCCAATGTTGACCAAGGTGGACAACTATCTGAGAAACTGCAGAAGACTGTAGTATTCTCCTCTTTCTTAGCATCTATACCTTAACATAAATTTCTTCTCCAATTGTTCATGAATACAGAAACACTTTTTAATTATTTTAGTTAAAATCGTTTGTCGAGTAATATGTGTGCATCTGCTGGTTAGAGTCTCAATACTGAAAATTGGCATAGTGAGACTGACTTTGGTGAGATTCTACTCCTTTATTCCAGATGGAGGTACAGGCCACATTCTTTATCTGTGCAATAGGAATTTTAAGCAAAATTGGTAATATTTTGTCCAGTTTAAGTGTAGCATGCAAGCATGCACCATGTGAGTTAAGTAATTTTCAGAATCATTGTGAAGAAACCTTTAGAAAGTGATTTAGATGGCTGTCACGTTGGTACTGTGAATCACTCTATTGACCATAAAGGTAACCCAAGGCAGCTAGCTTAGTCTCAGACATCTGACATTTAGTTATCTAAATCTGAGGAAGACCAAACAAATTCTTAGGAAGATAATTAAAAAAAGAGAAAGGTTACAAATAAACAGTGGCAGTGATTATTTGTACAGGCTCGTGCTCCATTACAATGCAGTATTTGCTGCATTCGCTGCCAAGGTTAAGCAAATGGGAAAATAGGAAGATTAAAATATTAATTTGTAATATTTTAAAATTGGCTTAAGATAACCATATTGTTTGCTATATTCACATTATTTTAGATAAGGAATAATCCACAGTTGTTTAGGAGCTGACTGATTCTGATAATCTGATTGAAATTATAGTAGAAGTGATAGAAACTTGTCCTTTTATGGAGTCCAGTCCATTTATGGAGAGACATATTTTTCAGTTGTTTCTCTGTAATTAAATTATATCCAGTATATATTTCTCTGAGTCACTATAGCACTTTTTCCATATTTCATAGAATCATAGAATGGTAGAGATTGGAGATCATCTAGAGATCATCTAGTCCAACCCCCCTGCAGAAGCAGGTTCACCTAGATCAGGTCGCCTAGGATCGTGTCCGGGTGGGTCTTGAAGACCCCCAAGGAAGGAGACTCCACACTCTCCCTGGGCAGCCAGTGCCACTGCTCTGTCACCCTCACAGTGAAATAGTTTTTTCTTATGTTTAAATGGAACTTTTTGTGTTCCAACTTCATCCCATTACCCCTTGTCCTGTTGCTAGCCACGATAGAAAAAAGGGATGTCCCAACCTCCTTACACCCACCCTTTAGATATTTGTAAATACTAATGCGATCCCCCTTCAGTCTCCTTCAGACTAAAATACTTGTCTGATGCTATGAAATTTCAAAATGTCTATCTATTCCCTGAAGTAGACAAGGACCACCCAGTTAATGTAGTTGAAAGCTCTAGTGGTCTTCAACTTGTCTTGAGTTTTCGATGTCCTCTTATCTTCACAAAGATGTCAATTGTTGTGGCTAGAAAAATTTAAAAAAAGGAATTGGCCACTCTGCATTTTCTCACTAAGTCATGGAGATGTTGGAATTGAAATGTGGACCTGATTTGACTGTTATTTTCATTATAAGGAGATGAATTATGGGTCTTGCAAAAAAATCCCATTATGGTATCTTCTATACATTTGTTAAATCACCTATTTTTTTGTAAGTTTGCCAAGATCAAGCAGAACAAGGTTATAATTTCCTTTAGCTAGCTTGATTTTATTGTCTTAGTATAATGAAGGTCAACTTTTCTGGGTTTGATTTGATTTTAAACATTCTGAAGACAGAGACACTTGAATCTTGTCTAGCATTTTAAACTGGAGAGTGATTCCTGTATTTGCTGCCTCCTAATAAAAATACAAATCTATTATTTTCTGTATTTTTTCAGTGAAGATAAAAGATAAAGTTGAAGGTACTCGTAACCCATGTTTTCCATATTCCTAAGTATCTTGGAACAGATTAATTTGATTTTTTTTCTCCATTTTCTCAATTTTTTTTCATACACTATATAGTTTTCCCAAGTCTATATGGGGGGATACTCTATGCTCAATAGTTGTTCAAAGACTATGTTCAATTTTGGGACCCTCACTACAAGAAAGTCATTGAGGTGCTGACGAGTGTCGAAAGAAGGGCAACGAAGCTGGTGAGTATTCTGTGATTCTTTGAAAAGGATCTATGTATTTCTTTTCTTGAACCGTAAAATAGCAGCCCACCAGAATTTCTTATTGATGCTGTCTTCATTCTCCCGATAGTTGTGGGTAGGAAAACAGCTTTTTAGGGAAGTAAGATATATTCTCTAGGAACATCTGAGGATTTTAGGCATATAACGGCAGTATATAGTTCCATCCTTAGCTGTGTGAGGTATGTTTATGGAGCTGGCAGCCATGACACAGGGCATACAGGAGACTTGAAGTCTTTTGGAGTAAGAGCTGAAGCCAAGTGGGAACATCTGAAAAAGTATTGGACATTTGAAATTGCTTTCTTTTTTATCATTTTCTGATGAAGACTAGAGACATTTTGTAGAGATTCTTTTTCTATCAAGTATTTGATTCCCAAAGTCATATTATGTAATGCAAAAGTCAGATTATGTAATGCAAAGGACGATGGCCCTACAAATAATGTAATATATCTCCTGATTAATGACAAGAAAACTCATGAGTACAGGATCAGGATCCCTTGTGACATGTCCTCTTACTCCTACATTTTGGCATCTTAACTCTTCTGTTCAGAGCAGTGCCTTAATTTGCATATCTCCAGTTCTTATTTCTCTCTTGAACTCGTCTTGTTTTCTCTAATCCCTGAAATTTTCAGTTCAAAGATGACTGATTTAGTTTATTTTGTCTCCTTAACTAATTCTACTGTGTCTCCATTGTTCCCCATTTTTCAGGGATTCAACACAGAACAATTCCTTTTTGAAAGAAGAATTTCCTTCTCGGCATGGGGCACAGGGTTAACAAAGCATCCCATTTCTACCTATTCCACATGATAAGTTAAGATTTAAGTTTGATCTTGTACATCATAAAATCTCAAAAGTGAGATAAAGGATGTTTGAGTTCTCTGTGCTTGCTTTGGGACTACTGTATTCTGAAGCCATTCTTTTCCACCCTCCAGAGATGTTTGTGCTTCCAAGGCAATTAGTGGTGTAATCACAGAGTCCCTAAATGGTGAAGGGACCTCCAGAGCCCACGCCCCTGCTAAATCAGATTTCCCTTGATCAGGAGCACAGGAACGCATCCAGGTGGGTTTGGAAACCTCCCAAGAAGGAGACTCCACACCCTCCCTGGGCAGCCTGTGTCAGGGGCTCCCTCACTTGAACAGGAAAGAAGTTTCTCCTTGTGTTCCTATGAAACTTACTGTGTTCCAGCTTGTGCCTGTTACCTCTTATCCTCTCACTGGCTACTGCAGAAAAAAGATCCTTTTGACATCTGCCTTTAAGGTATTTATCAGCACTGATAAGGTCACACAACAACACGTCCGGGTAGGTTTTGAAAACCTCCATAGAAGGAGACTCCACACCTTCCCTGGGCAGCCCGTTCCAGGGTTCACTCACCCTTACAGTGAAGTAGTTTTTCCTTGCATTTAGGTGGAACTTTTTATGTCCCAGTTTTTGTCTGTTACCCCTTGTTCTGTCACTAGACACTACAGAAAAAAGTGCAACTCCATACTCTTGACATACGTTTTTATGCAACTTTTGCTATATAAGAGCACAAAAGGAAAAAAGGTCTTGAAATGTATGTTAGCATGTAATTGAATTAGGATCTCTATGGCACAGGTAACTGTAGGAATAGTACAGAATAGCACAGTGTTGTGTAAGAGCGGTGGGCTGTGATTTCCCAAAAGTATTTTGATTTAGCCAGGGCAGTCAGAGCTTCTTAGAGCTTCTTCTAGCTGTGCAAAGGAAATGCTTCCTGTATGTGTTCTATGGATGTAGTAGAGATTTATTTTGTACATTTTCTGACAAAAATTAGACATGAGATGGTTTTTATCTCTCCTTGGTAATCCACCTTGGTAAGGTTGATTCAGAAGGGTAGCAAAATCTGACATGACCACTTCTGATCCATGTGACTGCCTGTCTCCATAGCAGAAGGGCTCCAGCTCTTAGATCATCTCTGTGGCATCCTCTGGACTCACTCCAACAGCTCCATGTCCTTCTGATGTCAGTACCCCAGAGCTGGAGGCGGCACTGCAGGGGGTTCTCACCAGAGTGGAGCAGAGGGAGAGAATCCACTGTCTTGACCTGCTGCCCACGCTGCTGGGGGTGCAGCCCAGGACAGGGTTTGATTTCTCACAAATTACTGGGTCATGTTTACCATCTTGTCAACCAAAACCCCCAAGTCTTTCTCCTCAGGGCTGCCCTCAATCCATTCTATGCCCAGTGTGTGTTTGTGCTTGGAATTGCTGTGACCCATGTGGAGGACCTTACACTTAACCTTGTTCAACTCCATGAGGTTTGCACAGGCCTACCTCTTGAGCCTCTGAAGATCTCTTGTTAGCAAACATCCTGAGGGTGTACTGAATCCCCACTGTCTAAGTCGCCAACAAATATGTTAACAATATGTTAGCACTGGTTCCAATGCCATCTGCTGAGGAATGAGAAAGCAGAGATAAGATCATTAGCAAGGTACAGGGGAGTGCCATACTGAATGTGCTGCTAACCAGCAGCATCTTACTGCAAGTGCTTTGCTGTTTTCAAGTAAAACCAATGCTGGCTTATATCTCCAAGTTCAAAGAGGACAGCACTTCTTACTTTGTCCATAGCTTTGTCCAATGACTGAGAATGTTGTAAGAGTAATCCCTATGTCTGACCTAATGCTGACATCCATTTTTGGTGCTGTCCAAGGAATTCATGCATGGGCACTTGGTAGCAAGCTGGGAACCCTCCTTTATAATCTATAGATAAGATATGGACCCCAGAAGGCATGAAGTTGCGTATATATGCCTTTCTTTTAGCTATGCACAGTTACAATGCATTTTAAGTACTTGAGATGTTTTGTTCCCATGCAATTACACTCAGGGCTCTTGTTGTCTGGCTTTGTGTACTAGTGTAGTCACTTTTTATAAATCAGCTTCTATAATGTTTGCTGTATTTCTTTTGTTTTCACTATAATTAAACTCGTAAACTCATAAGAATGGTGTAATTTTGCATTTAAGCTATGTTGTGCTATTGTAATAAGATATATTGTCCAAGCGTAATGTTTTTCTTTTCATAAGGATTGACGCTGTATAATTCTTTTTTTCTGTTATGATACTTTTTCTATGTAAATTCATCTAAAAGGGAAATGTTAAAACCTGATATATTTGTTTTAGCAGAGAGAGCAATGCATTTCCCTGCAATACTGTCTCACTGTCTCTCCTTTAAAATTGCTGTCTTGCAGGAGACTATTGTGGTACTTACTTTTATAGTTAGGAAACATTTTTCTTGTTATTTAATTCAGATACTGACATAATGAGTACTCTGCTGTAATGAATATTTGATGTGTTTACGCTAATGTAAATGCCCAACTATCTTGCCAGTTCTCTTCAACCTTTATAACTTTTTAGGTAACAACTTTGAGGGTGATGCAGTTTTTCTGCCCAACACATTTTGATGCAAGGGGGGAACGTACATTCAGTTAACAACTTCTAGAATTCATTTTCTTGTGATCTTGACTGTTATTCAGTGAGATTTTGAGTTGAAATAGTCTTGTTAGACTCTCATGAGAGAACTGGGCCAGGATCAATATCTGCTACTTAGGTATGCAGGACTCATTACTCCTGTTTTCCTTCAGAGTCAACAGACAGATATAGGCACTTTTAGGCAAATTTGTTAATTTTATAATACAATACTATTGCCAACTCAGGTGGAATAATTTCTAGTAAAACACAATATCCTCAAATTAATTTCCTTGTAGAAGTGCTGAATTATTTCCGAGGTGCTCATAAGCAGTGAGTTTGTAAATCAAAGGCTTTTCTTAAGTCTTCTAGTATGGAACACGTGAATGTTCTGTAGACATTACTAACAGCATGCAGAACACTTTGTAGGCACATAATTGCATCCCGCCCTTTGTGTATGTGTGTATCTTCTGGGTGATGCCATCAAGTTGCACTGTCTCACAGGGGACATTTTATAAGATGACCTGTATGAGTTGATGTGACACATCTCTCTGTTATTTGCCTTGTTGTTCCAGGGGATAGGCTACAGTATGGAGTAATGAACATTTTAAGGTTTTGGCACTGCATTTCAGTAATAAATATAGGCCAACTGGAAATAGTCCAGAGGACAGCAATGATAGTGACCAGAGATCTAGAAAATATAACCAGTGAGAAAGCAAATTTGAGTTGTTTAGCTTAAGGAAGAGAAGACTGAAGGAGAATCTGATAACACTAGTTGGTAACACTATTCAGTCATGTGAAAGCCTGCTTTAAATTATCCTAGAATAGAATCATAGAATCATTTTTGGTTGGAAAAGACCTTTAATATCATCAGGTCCAACCACTGACCTCAGACTGCCAAGCCTACCACTAACCCATGTCCCTCAGCTCCTCAGCTGCATGGCTTTGCAATAGCTCCAGGGATGAGGACTTCACGAGCTCCCTGGGCAGTTCCAGTGCTTAACAACCCTCTTGGTGAAAAAGTTAATCCTAAGAAGAAATTGGAAGGTTGTAATCAGTTCTCCATGTCTGTGATAACTCAAACAGGGTGTAGTGGGTTTAAACTGTGTCAAAAGAGATTCAGGTTAGATATTAGGGAAAGAGATAAAGATATGGGTAGAGCAGTACTGAATCTCTGGGTCTTCGGAGCATCTAACTTTACTGATATTTAAAATATATTGAGTGTAAATCTCTGTTAGAGACAGAATGATGGATCTCTTCAGGGCCATTTTCTCTACAAAACCTCCAAATCTGTTTTTTATGATTATTGATGCAATATATGGAAAAAAAGAGATAAAATGTCCCAATTAGAACAATGATGCTTTTACAAAACACTAACATTTCTAAAACTACCTTCCATCAGTTGGACTGGCTCTCAGTTTATTGTACTTCCAAAATAGATCATTTTGGTTAGGGAGACTAACAAAATTCAAGTTAACACTGCAGTTTACTGACAGTAAATAGAGATGTTAGTAAATGGTAAGGATTGCTCATTCTAGTATTGAGATAGAGGTGAGGCTGGAGGAGCTCCATGCCCTTGAAGTCCACTCAGCGATGAGATCGGAAAGCCTTGTTTGATATTTTGATTGTTTTCTTTATTTTCTTCTTATAGTATTTTGAAGCAATTCTGTAAATGAAAAGAGAGACGTGTTAAGTCTTTCAACCTGTGTGCCTCTAGTCGTGTCAAAAACTGGCACCTCTGGATTTTATGGTGTTGTAGTATAAGGAAGCTCAGTGATACTCCATCCAGTCTTTTCTTTATGGACTTTCAGCCTGCTTTCTTGCTTTAAATTTCATTTAGAAAAAGGAAAGTGTTTGTTCTGCTCTCTGTTGTCCTTTTTGTATATGGAACTTGCATGTTCTATGTATGGCTGGCATAATCTCTCTTATTATTATCACAATCTCAGGGGTCCTGACTGCATATGCCATCTGCTTTTGAGTTGCATGTTAGAAGTGGTGAATTTTGCATGTAGTATTTTTCTTCAGCTGTTTCATCCTCTGGCACAATCCCATTGGCAGAAATCATGCATGATATTACCATTACAACTGACCATGTCTTGTAATGAAAGTGCACAGTACCCTATCCTGGAGTAGCCAGGCTTATATTTGCTTTGTGAATTCCTTTATAAGGAGCTCATTGGAACAAATTTTCTGGTTATTCAGCAGCTGAAGCTAGTTTTAAAATGAAAAAATATTTTTGACATAGTCCAATAGTGAAAAAAAATTAACAAAAATGTAAAACATGTTAGGAAGGAAACCGGTAAAGAAAGCGGGGATAGGAAGAAATTTTTCAGATGAGGTCTTCCAAGAAGTTCCTATATATGTGTTTTCCATGTTTTTTTTTTTTTTTTTTTTGCTCTTAGGAGCAGAAATCTGTTGATTACAAAAAGTTCTTTTACTACCGGAGCATCGATTTCCCTTGCCCTACACGCTTGTGCAGTAAATGCTCAGTGCTCTATGCTCTCTGGGAGAGGTGCATATTTTATCTTTGTTCTGTATTGCCGTGGCATGGGGGCATATAGCCAATTAAATTAAAGTAATTTTGGACAACATATTAAGGATCAGTATTCCTATTGTGTTGGTACTGTGTATCAGTTTTTTGCACCCTTTACTCCCTTGATGTTTTTAGCGTATTTTGAGTTTTCTTTATATTCCATACAATATTTTATTTTTGAGTTTGCTTTTGGATAACTGTAAAATCCTTAGGTACATTTTTTTTATTCCTAACTTATTGATGTGTTATTAAACTTATCTTTTACACAGGAGATTTTATTTACAGATGAGAGGAGTGTGTACGCATCTGTATAAATATATGTATGTG
This sequence comes from Colius striatus, assembly GCF_028858725.1. Taxonomy (NCBI): domain Eukaryota; kingdom Metazoa; phylum Chordata; class Aves; order Coliiformes; family Coliidae; genus Colius; species Colius striatus. Next base: position 45,244,904 of record NC_084760.1, on the reverse strand, counting down.
TGTGACTGTGGTGAAAACACAACTTCATGTTCATATGCTGCTCTGAGATAATGAAAGCATTTACTTTTATTTTTTCCTCATTATAATCAGCTATCACAGAGCTTGTTCAAAGATTTTTTTTTTTTTTGTGGGTAAATTTCCCAGATATTGTAGTATTCAATTTCATTTGTATACTTGCTCAAATTTGAGTTTCTGAGTTACATTCAGATCAAAGGCTCTTAACTGTTTTATTGTAAATCATTACAATTTCTTTTGTAACAGATAAAAATGGGACAAACAGATGTGGAAAGTCCTTGTCTGCCTGCCCTCTAGTAGTGCATTTCCTTTTTATTTCCTGTGCTGGGAGTTGGAGTATCTTATGTTGCCTCAAATTCACTGCTTTTTCTTTACAATCATTTCTGTTTTATGTATAAAAAGTTTATAGATTTAGTTAGCTAATGCAGTTATTGGTTTTAAAATATGCCTTTGGGCTTCAAGCAGTCTTTTGTGGAATTCTGTTATATATGCAAGTGATGAGTGTGCTGAATGCTTAACTTGCCTTTCAGAAGGACTTGTGAAAATAAAACGTGGTATTTGCATATCTTTCAGGATGAGACCAGAAGTCTTATGAGGCACAAATGTCAAAATATCTGGTGGAAAACTTTGAGTGTACTTCCTATGATCCTGAACATTGATGAACTGAAAAGCAAGACATTAATTTGTCTATAATATTTCGCTCCTTCTTCTGCCTTGAAGGGAACCAACACAATATCTTGTCTTTGGGTTTTCTGTTAAAGTACTCAAGTTTTCTCCCACCTTTTTCTGTCCATGTGAATGTGCTATTTAGTGTGCCTCAACTGGAGGCTTATGGCTGTAGTTCTTCTGTCTTCAGCTCTTCTAACTTCAGCTCAAGTCATACTCCCTGAACACCTGTATCTCAAAGCTCTTGTCCTCCCTAAGGGTCCTCTGAGATGTCAGCAGCATGAAAAGTTCCTTCCTGTTACTGGGAAGCTGTGAGGCTTCTCTGTGAGGCTTCTCTGAGAGTTTCACTGCTACCATTCTACTTGCACCTTTCCCTTTTCAGAAGCATTTATGTTACATCCATATGGATCCACAGTCTTGGTGCCTAATGCTGTGGAATCAGGAAATAAAAGCCCAGTACTGATGTATGAAATGCAATGTGTTGTCATGGATTTACATCTGCGTGTTTACTTGCTCTTTTATTGTTTAAACAGTAAAAAGAAGTTTGTTCTGCAGAAAACTGCATGTAACTACTGCAAAGACTTTTAATGAAAATTCTGTGTTATTTAGTCTCCTCACTTTTCTAATTGTGCTTGCTTCATTTTTAATGGTGATAATAGTGAAGGTGATAATGTTTTTTATTATCAGAGAATGTTATTAATGTTAGTAATGTTATTTATTATCACAGATCCATTCTACTTTGCACTGTAGCTAAACTCAATAGACCTTCATTTAAGTAACCTCAACATCTGTATTAATATTTCTCTTGTTTTCCTTTTTATTGAAAAGTTATGCCTCCAAACATTCCTTTCTTAATATACTGCAAATAAATTTGTGGCTTCCATTACTGCTCTCGGTTGCTGAGCACTCCGGAGAGCAGGATACCAAATATTCCTCATCACTCATCTGCTATATCCCAAAGAGAACTCACGCAAATCTTAAAATTCACTGGAGAGGAAATTGAGAAATTTAATGTGGTTAAATGTGGTCTTGTTACCTCATTGTGTAGCACAAGGTCTGCACTTACGGCATTTAAAAAAATTTAGCCCCTGGTTTCTCATTGAGTAGTTAAATGACACAAAAGATGTTTTATCCTCACTCCCACACCTGTGAGTTCTTAGAACTGCAAGCCTATTTGTCAGAATTGCAGAACTAATGATACACTTGAAGAGGGTTTTTTTTTTTTGCAGGTCACCTGCAGATGACCTGTGGTAGACTGGGATTACTACTTTGGGGGCAACTTAGAGTAATAGATGATGAATTAATTTTATATATATATATATATATATATATATATATATATATACACACAATATATATAAACAATATAATATTTTTTGGTATTGTTAAATCTATTTTGACTGAGTCTAAGCTTGCATGTCACAAGTGATACTGGGACTTGAATGTAATAGTGAAACTTGAACCTTTGCTATTTGCACACAGCTTCTTGTTTCCTTCTGTCTGTATTCCACAAAACTTGGACTTTACTTTTTTGACAGTAAGTGAAACTAAATCCTCTCCTCCCCTTCACAGCCTAGGAAACATCATCTTTCCTATAATTCTTTATCTGAGGATTTTTCTGTCAATTGCAGATTCCTAAGTCCCAGTATTTTTTAATGGATAGCTTATGTTTAAGCTGTTCTAAGGATCATAGAATGGTAGGGGTTGGAAGGGACCTTTAGAGATCATCTAGTCCAACCCCCCTGCAGAAGCATGTTCACCTAGGAACACATAGGAACATGTCCTGGTGGATCTTGAAGACCTCCAAAGAAGGAAACTCCACAACCTCTCTGGGCAGCCTGTGCCAGGGCTCCGTCACTCTCATGGTGAAATAGTTTTTTCTTATGTTTAAGTGGAACTTTTTGTGTTCCAGCTTCATCCCATTACCCCTTGTCCTGTTACTATCTACTATAGAAAAGAGGGATGTCCCAACCTCCTGACACTCACCCTTTAGATATTTATAAATGTTAATAAGATCACCCCTCAATCTCCTCTTCTCCAGACTAAACAGCCCCAGTTCCTGCAGCCTTTCCTCGTATGAAAGATGTTCTATACCCTTGATCATCTTGGTGGCCCTGTGCTGGACTCTCTCCAGCACTTCCCTGTCCCTCTTGAGCTGAGGAGCCCAGAACTGGACACAGGACTCCAGATGAGGCCTCACCAGGGCAGAGTAGAGGGGGAGAAGAACCACCCTCGACCTGCTGGCCACACTCTTCTTGATGCATCCCAGGATGCCATTGGCCTTCTTGGCCACGAGGGCACATTGCTGGCTTATATTTACAGAAATTTTGTGTAGTTTGAATATTTTGAAATCAAGCTGTAATTTTGCCATTGGTGATAGCAGTAATTCTGAAAAAAAATTAATAAAGCAGTTGGAACCCTGCAAGTTTTATCCCTTAGATAGCAGGAACATGCTTTCAGGGCTTTCCAGATTTAATTTCTGCAGCGTAGCCAAATATTTCAAGGACATATGTTGAAACTGGATTTCAAAATCTGTATTTAGTCTTTGATTTTATTGGACGTTGTAAGAGGCTGGTCCTTTAAAAAAATCAGTCTCCTCTAATTATGTAGGTAACGTATTTTAAAATGTTAGATTCTGTCTATGAATCATTCTCTCCCATTATTAGAGATGACATTTCCAGGTAATTTCCCAGTGGGATTCCATTTAATGTTTTCAAAACAATGTCAGTTGAAATCATATTTGTTTTGGTTGTTTGCCTTTCTAAAGAAGTTTTTATAAGAGGAATTGCAAAGTTTTTAAAACGGAAGAAAGAAGAGTTTTTAGACATGAAATATTTGTAAAAGTTCCACTTGTTATTTTCTTTTAAATTCAGTGCCTTGAATAGATGTCAAACTCATGAGGCAGCTGTGGAACATCTAAGTATAATATCAGAAAGAGAAGTTTTGAGAGTCTGTTGAATTTTCTTATTTTTAATCATGTTCTTCAGTGAATCATAAATATTTAGTGCCACTATGAATGAAGCTAATACTTTGATTTTAATTTAGAGATGAAGAAGTTAGTCTAGCCTTGAAGTATCTATATTGTCTTATCAGGAATAATTTTTTTAGCAGATATATAATTTTTTTGTTACATTACTGGCTATGATGCAATATACTGGTCTAAATATTCCAAATATTTATTTATAAATAGAAGGCAGCCAAATTATTTTTGACCCTGAGACCAGGTAGCACCGACTACCTTATGTCAGTCAGGCCAAGGCATGGATTCAGGCACTGAAACAAGATATTCTGCGTTCTCCAAATGTCCTATTGTTTTGGACATGATGAAAGTTCGATGTGTCTTAAAGTTTTATGAGCTATCACTAATAAGGTTCTCCAAGATACTTGGGTCTTTGCCTTGTTTTGAGTTTGGTGAAATGTGATGTATTAAGTATAATGTGAAATTTAAATGTGTTAGGAAAATTTCTAGATAAAGAAGAACTGCTAATGTATTTGGGAGAGCGTGAACACAGAGAAAACTAGTGGCGGGGGGCAGCAACATATGTGTGAGGAGTAAAAAAAGATGTAAAATCTTAGTATGCTGCTTATTAATAGAATTTATTGCTACACTTTACGATAACACTGATTAAAACCATTTCTTTAACATTTCTTACTCGACACATTTTCAGGAAATTAGAAGAAAATATTAAATGTGTTGCCTTCTTCTGCATGTCCCCTTTCTCTGGATCTTTTTACTTGTTAGGTTTTAAACATTTATGGGGAAAAAACATTTTAAAAGGGCATGTAACACAAAGGTAATAATCACTGTGCCATGCTGTTTTATGGGGCAATAATCCAGTTGCCTTGTTTGAATAAACTACTCGGCCTTCATTCTCCTAGACTTTACCCTAGGGAATGGGGTAGATTATTGCCTTGTAAAACTGCTGCATTCCTGTTGTTGATTAATTATAAATCTTTGGCTATCACTAGCCATAGAGTACTTTCTCACATCATTCCTGTTTCTTCACGTTTTTGTCCTGCATGTCAGAGAAATCACAAATAAAAGCTGAATTCAGCCTAATTTGTGTCTCTCGTAACATTTATCTCAATTCTGGGAGTTTCTATTTAAGCCTATTATCGATTTATTTTCTTCAAATGAATGTGAATCACAATACTATCCATGTGAACAGCTTCTGAGTGAGATTCAGCCTGCCTAAATGTCACTGAAGTCATTTAAGTCTGAGGTAATGGGGAGCACACTGTTGGTTTCAGTGCTGGTGAGGATCCTATGCCTCCCCATGGGAATCTACTCAAATTCAGAGCATGTATCATCTTATTTTCTGTAAACACCGTGATGTGTAAGCCAGTAGTAAGTAAATGTTAGCAAGGGACTTGATTAATACCATCTCAAATGAAGTTTAAGAAAGTTGGAATCTCCTTAAGTTTGGATTGGGAATGTGAGTTACTATCCCACAATGTCACCATAAAGATACTGTCCTTGTTAGCACTTATGTGTATACTGATACCCCTACTTCTTCTTCATGGACCTTGTTGGCCTTTTCCAGAGAATTTTTATGTCTTTTTCCACTTCCTGAGACTTTCTGGGAATGGGAAGAAACAGTCCAGAAACACATGAAATAGCAAGAAGCCAGACACAACTAGGATCATAAGGTTGCTGCCATGACATTTTCTGAACTGCAAGTAATCTAGCAGGACAGTCAGTTCAGAAGTACTGCCAAATAGTGTTACAAATTGATAGACTCAGTCCAAATTGGAAGGTTATAGGAGTTGTAATATCGTTTGTAATTTGTGTGCTGAAGAAGAATCTCAATACTATTCTTATAAATGCCATTTTTTGTGGGGTGAAGTTTGAGTTTCTCAGTGTACAATTAGTTAATGAGTGTTTTCTGATGTAGAATTTATGATTTGTCCTTGGCAAAATGGTCATTACCATTCTTTGTTTATATATCAACCTGGTTGCAGTGGTCTCTACAATTTAAAAGAATTTGGAAGTTGAACCTGTTGTTGTGTGTGACCACCAGCTTATTAATTAGTGTTTGATGTGGAGGACTTGCTACACATCCAACACAATAATCAGATATAACCATCAATTGCTTGCTTATGAAAAGCAAAACAGTAACAAGGAAAAGTTTGATTGCATCTAAGGAAAAAATTCTTCATAGTAAGCCATCGTTAGAGATTTTGAAAAGTTGTCTTTTGAAAAGATGTGAAACTGAGCAGTCTGTTATAACTTGGAGTTTGTTCTGCTTTGAGCAGGTGTTTAGGCTTCAGACCTCAGGGGTCCTTCCAAGCTATGTCTTTCTGTGACTGAAACTGGAAGGTGCTATCTTTGTATGCAAGAAAAGGAAGCATGAACAGGAAGCCATGTATTCAGGTTTTGTATGTATGACAGGTTTTTTAGATTCTCCTGGCTTGCAGGATCCATACTTTCTTCTTGTATTCCTCCTTTAGTAGTTCATAAAGCTGTGCAGCTAACTTCTTGTTACTTTCTGGGTATGTTGAAGAATACATGCTGGGAGAGTAGTTACATGAATGTTCTACTCCCTCAGTCTTAGGTACACCACCAGAGTTGGTGGAATACCTTCATGGTAGTCATCTGCTTTCAAACCACACATGACCAGTAAGATTAGAGTTAGCGTAAACAATGTGAAGGGTATTTACAAGGTTTTCAAATACTTGATAGAGAAGAGATCAACTCATGCTTGATTGACCTATGCCAGAATCACACCAGAAATACATGTCTGTGAATGTATTAGGCTACATCATTGCAGTGAATGGAATGGTCTTCTGGTCTTGAGTCAGTCTGACCACATCCACACTGTTAATCGCTTTCACCTGACAGAACACTACAGCGACATTCAAAATGTCTTTTAGAAACGTTCCTGGTCCATACTGACACTAACTGAGTAGACAAATGCACCAGCCAGTATGCAGGGCCAAGGTCTTGTATCTAGTGCACATACTACATTCTGTTAAAATTTACTTAAATTAGAATTTTCCTCCCTTTCCTTTCCTACTCATCTTTGTGATTTGTTGTTCATCATTTGTCTAGGAGGCAGTTTCTGCTTCTGTTCCTGACAGCGAAGTGACCTTATGTGCTAAGATATGCAATTTTTTTGACATGCCATATGCAAGAATCTCTTGTGCTTGCCTGAATTACAAGGATGTTATTAGCTTTTAGTTGTGTGGGCTCCTCTCTCACTCAGGAAGACAGTGTGCAGGTTTCACACTTTCAGTGGAGTTTTGTACACTGCATTTTATAGTTTTTATAAATACATACGGTAACAAATGCATGTTATAGGCATATGAGACAAATCACTACACTGCGCCACTGACTTTCGTTTGAGGTCAAACATCTTGATTATTCACCTGAATGGGACGGTGAATTTTGGGTGCCTGATGCTCAGTCTTGTTTTTGATGGAAAGTATGATATTTATTTCTTGAAATTCTCAATGTTTCGGATGCTAACAGCTTAGTTAGTTCTTTGTATGGAATGGTAACAGATGTGGTCACCCAAGAAATTAGAATTTTTCAGTTCCTTGCTTTAAGGGATCAGTGCTGATGGCGCCTTACTTTTACAAAGGACTTTGGTTCTTGAATATTACAAAGAGAAGTATGTAAAATCAAGGTAACTCTCAGTTTACCTGTGTAAAGCAGTTTAATGCTAATAATTTCAAGAGGATTTTTATGAGCAATGTATACTGATGGACAGTGTTGTATAAAAATGTAATATCAGTAACAATTGTTTAATAATTTGTAGTGTGCATTTTTATTTTTACTGTGTCCACATTTGGAAAGTAACAGATATTTAAACATCAAACAGATTATTATAGGAGGAAAAAGCATAGGTTGTAGGGGATGAGTTTTAGGAAGCACAACAAAGTCACCGTGTAAAGAGGTAGCTGAACTGCTGGTTTCAGTTGCAGCCAATCTATGAAAAGATTTACAATGAAGAGCCAATTTAATTTTAGAAAAGAGGACTCTTCATGTTCCATCACTTGTGTTTGGTACATGCAAGTTAATTAGCGTCTTTTTTCTACATATACTCAAGTGAGATATTCCTTAAAAATGAAATCCATTTCTTCACCCCCATCCCATATGTCCTCATTGTTTTCTGCAAATGAAGTCAGAAAAGAAGTGTATTTTAGCTTTTCTTAGAGCAGCATAATTGGTAGGATATATGATGAAAATATATTGGCTCAAATTTTCACCTAATGTACCCCTGCTTTAACTCTGTTGCTGCTCTTGTGAACTGTAGTTATAGTTCTTGGATTGTAGTTGTCTTTGAAGAGGCAGGGTTGCCTGTGGCAGTAGAGGAAAAATCATAAGAAAATTTAAATGATTAATTAATGTAATCTAGTGTCTGTTTTACCAAAGGCTTTCAGGGACTTATTTAGTGCGATTAATGAGAGAAATTCCAGCAGCAGGTTTTTAGAATAGGTTTTTGAAGAGTGTAAATGGCATAGTTGCTGGAGGGAAAATGATCTTACACCTCTTTATATAAAGCCACCCACTGAATTAGTATGGAGGAGAATGTTCTTTTAAAGCAGTCATTTTTAATTTATTTATCGTTTAGCATTTGTAAAAATCAACCTAGTACACATTTTCTTTCCGGTTGTAAAGGACAGAGGGTGTAAATCTCAAATAAGACTATCAGCTACAAGTGTACATGTTCTTAAAAATGACTGGGCAAAATCATGTAAAAAAGTCCACTGGGGGATACTGAATACAGGTACTACCTTTGGGCCAGGATGTCCCTGGGGACTGGGCCAATATTCTAGGGAGCTGTCAATATGGGCTTGCTAGCTAGAGCTTAGATGCCCTTCCATTGAAGGGAGTACTAAGTTGTGCCAAGGAAGGTTTAGATTAGATATTTTGAAGATTTTCTTTCCCAAAGGGTTGTCCAGCCCTGGCACAGACTACTCAGGGCCGTGATGGAGTCCTCATTGATGGAGGGATTCCAAAGCTGTGTATCTGTGGCTGAGGGATGTGGATTTAGTGGTGGCAGTGGCAGCACTGGTGAAACCGTTAGACTCAATAATCTTAAAGGTTTTTCTTCCAACTTAAACAATTCTGTGTGATTTTGAGAACGAGAATTTGAACTGACCTTTAGTTCAACCTGGTGTTTTGCAATCAATGTTTTTTGGATTCGGAAATAATTGTAACCAGAAATGTGAAATAAATAAAAATGTTGAAATAGTTAAAATTTTGAATTTTTAAATGAATTTAAAATTCTTGTTACTATGCTTAATTTTGGAAAAAAAATAAAATACTGTTATTTCATACTATTATAGAAAGAGTTAGGCTAGATGGGGTTAAAGGAAGTTACTTAGTTCAATTCTTTTCTCTGAGTGTGGCTACCTTCGTAGTTAGGGCCTTGCTTAGTTGAATACTGAAAATCTCTGAGAATGTAGCTTTCGTCCCTTTTTTAATGCATCTTGTTCTTGTACTTAACCCCTTCCATTGTGAAAAATCTTTCCCTTCCGTGGAGCTGGAATTTCGCTGATTTTTTTTTCTTCAAAAATACACAACTAAATGTTTTAATACTTCCAAAACATTTGTATTTTTTTAAATGAAAATATCTATTAGTTTATTTTTTCCAGCAATTTTTAATATAAGAAATGCTAGCAATTGCTGTTAAAGAGTGTAATAAATTCCTGTCCAGCTGTAATGATATTATTTAACATTGGTGAAAATGTTTCTTGTCCCAGAAGTTAAAGGTATTATAGGGATGCAAAATGTCTTGAGTTGAGATATAGGATCCTGGAGTGGAACAGTGACTAACACCACAGAGAGAGATTTTCTAAGTTGCCTTAATTTACTTTTTTTTTTTTTAATAGCCTCAGAAACTATGCAGATGCACAGGCTCTCTTCCTCATACATGCTTCCCTCCTGTCCTTTGGAGAACATGCTTATCTAAGCAGTTAAGTAAAGTAGTTAAGTAGCTCTATACCACAGGAATACTGTGATTTTGGAAACGAAAGCTAAAAAGCAAAAGTTTTCACTGTGTTGTATGATCATAGAATAACATAGATTGGAAGAGTCCTCTGGAGGTCCACAATCCAACTTCCCACTCTGAGCAAGGCCAGCTTAGCTAGGTGAGACTGCTCACTTTTCAAACTATAGATGGCTCATCCATTAAAAGCGTTTTATCTGTTGAAAGATAGCATAGGTGACCACTTATTTTTCTGAGCTGTCTCTGTTAGAAGACTTTTTAGTGGTTAGTAGTTCAATGACAAAAAATAAACCAAACCAATGAAAAAGTATTTTTCAATCTACTGAAAATGTGTACACTGTACGTGTGGCTATATGGAGTAAGGCTAACTGCAATAATTTAAAAGATGTGCTAATTATTGTTCATTCAAGAGCAAAGGCAACCATATTAGACTCACCAAAGCTGACAATCAGGAGGCCACTACGACAGTGAGAGCACAAAGAATTGGAGGTAAAGGGAGGAAGAAAGCTAGAAAATAGATAAAAATGAATCCTCAGGCAATCTGAAGATATGAGTCAGAGAGGGAGAAGGAAGGAGGATGACTAGTGGAGGAAATTTAAAGTAGGGAATAAGAATGTGTGGCTTTCAGGGTAACTATGACATGACTGTGAAAAAGAGGATTGAGACATGGAATTTCATGGGAACTCATTTCAAGGTCATGAGCCACAGAGGAAACCCCCCAAAGGAAGGTGACCAGTGACCTGCCTCCTCTTTACCATTGACTACAACATAAGCAGAGCGGCTCCCAGAGGAAGCAGTTAACCCTCTATGGGCCTCCGTGTTAACAATATCCCCAGATTGTCAGTGTGTTAGACCTAGTGTACTAGAAAGAGATCTAGTACACTCAAAGCAGCAGTTTTTATTTTTTATCTTATGTTAGTACATAGCTTCACCAAATTAGGCCATGTGATATGCCTACATTTTTAATATCAAGAGGTTTCATTGAAGGTGAAGAAAAAGAATGTTACTGTTCTAAAGCTTACATAAAATATTACATTTGAATACAAAGCAATTGTTTCTGTGAACCATAAACCAGCCCCAGTGCACCAAGGAGGTTCATTATTGAGCTCAAGAACATTCATGTGCAGCTCACAATTGCAAGCACAAATGGTATCCCGTATGGATTTTGTTTTAGTGAAGACTCTGTCAGAAAAGGTCTATTTTTTCAATAACTGTATATACATCTTGATCTATGTATCAGGATAATTTCTATGAGGACAGCAAAAGATACATTATGTTGCCTAAAAAGTTTCACTGGTGTATATCTGTCAATGATAATTCTCTTACTGCTTATACTCAGATACTGGTGCTTCTAGTTCTGTCTTTAACTTGTGAGAGAACTGTGTAAGTTGTGGCCAAAAGCTGGTAGAGTGAAAACCATGGCAGTGTAGCAGCTTTGTTGGTACTGAAATGAACCTTAGGCGTTTTTCTTCTGACAGTAACTTTTGGGAGCAGTGTATATATATGTGTGTATATATATGTGTGTGTGTATATATATGTGTGTGTGTATATATATATATATATATATATAGTTATGCTGACATTTACAGGGTGATTGTGTAGTAGTTGGATATACTACCCAATACTGCCTTTCACCTAATTTGTCCAGACTAGAACGCAGTGAAGACCATGTTCAAGTCTTGTGAAAAATCTGTTTCCTGAAAATGTATCTGAGAGGGAACTGTGGTAGATTGGAATGTGTTGCCAATTCATGCAAAGATAAAGCTTTAAAACAGTCAAGCAGTAGAAAAACAATAGCAAGGTGTTGGCATTTGAGCTTATTAAGGGCACTCAGACTCTTGTCTACCTAGATCCCTCAGCAAAAGATGGTGCATTCTCAAGGGATAGTAGTAGTTGAGCTAAATACATCTGATCCCCCTATTTTGTGAGCCATGCCTGTCAGAAGTGGTGGATCAAACAAATATAAGATATTGTTGGTAAGTCAACTTCTTGCTTTAACAGCTTTTAGTGGCACTTAAGAAAGTAGATAGCCATACCTCTGTGATTTGGGGTGCCTCAGCCAGGTACTGCGTTGTCACTGGAACTAGTCACCTCTGAAGATCTTTGAAGACCAATACAGTGAACTTAACTGAAATTATTATCTTTCTTTATTGAGTGTAGATGTTTCTGGAAGGTGAGTGAGCGCTTCTACAGCACAAATATGCCTGTTAGATTCCTGCAGGGGCTGAGAAAACAACATTAACATTACCTGAATAGTCTGGGCTTGTGTTTGTACTTTCCATTACTCTCTTTGTTTTTGACTCTAGAATGGCAAGCATATTAAACTTTTGTTGTGGTGTTTCTCAGATTTTGTTTGCATAGCTGAGATGTGTGTTTGTATAGTGTGATTTTAACACACATCCCCACTGGTTCTTGCTAGAAAAAAGCGGGAAGAAATTTAAACACTACCATATCTCTGCTTTTAGTCTTAATAGCTTTCAGTTGGATCAAAGTGCCTACTAAAAGAAAGAGAAACTTCTAGTCTGAATTTAAAAAATCTTCACAGACTTATCATCAAACTCCAAAGAAACATCAGTTTTCTTGGTTTTACTTTTTTCTATTTTCCTTATTCCTATAATCCTTCTCATGTTTCTATTTATCTTTTTTTTTTTAAGTCCATGCATTCGTTTTGATGTTTAGCTGCAGAAACTGACTTTTCAAAAGTTGTGCCTTTTTCAGTACGTTAGAAATATTTTGGATTTAATACAGTAGCTGCATACATCATTTTAATGTAGCTATATACAATCTTATAGCTTGCAGTTTTTCTGTGTGTTTATATTGAAGAAGCAAAAGTATAGCATTATGTTATTATTAAAAACAAAACTGTAAAACGTTACTCAACCCAACAAATAAAGAACCTGCAAAGTATTTGATATTGCTTGTAAAAATAATGTCAGTACTGTATCACATTCAAATTGTTTTATGATCTTTAACACTGCATTATTTTTTTTCTCCAAAGCTTCTGTTGGATCTTTCTTGTTGTGATTATTTAACAACTTGGGTTTTGGTGTCCTTATGGGTGAAGAGCGACACTTTTCGCTGCTGCCTACTTAAAAATTTTCTTATGTCTCATTTTTATGATCCTTTAATTGTATTGAATCCTCCTCTAATGGGCAGAAGCTGATGCTTTATTTTACCAAGGGCAATACAAATCTTTCACTCATTTTTATTACCTCTTTTATTATATTTTTGAGTGGTAAATATGCTGGACCTGTTTTGATATACTGCACATATCACTTAAGTAGTTGTGAAGCCTTTAAGACATTCGGTTATTGTGTTAGAATGTTTCTGAGTTAAAAGATTTTTGGTTTACATTGTTTTTAAGGTGCAAGGTGTTTTGCGCATTCTTTAATAAAATAAAGATAAACTTAATATTGTGTCCTTCATCATAATTGATACTTTGGGATTGTAGTCTCCTAGCAACAGAAAAGATGACAATTTGAAATAAAAAGTTAAGTATAGAGAAATCTACTTCTCCTTACTTATTAATTTCAAGTTCTTAGTAACCTAAAAAGCTGCAGCCAAACTGAAAAAAAGAAAAAGAATTCCTTACTCCTAACTACTTTATGCATTTTCTCTCCCTGCAGTCCAGCTGTGCAGGGAGAAATGGTGAAATTTGCAGATAAGGCTGATCTTAAACACAATTTTTAACCACGCAACACCAGATTATTCATCCCGTTGGACCATCTTAGCATTGAAACAGACTCGAAGAATAGATACTCAGTCTGTAGTGGTGAATATCTATCTTCAGTGGTCAGTAGTGTACATCAGCTCATCCCTCACCATGTTTTCCCTTTGTGGTTGCTGTAATATGAGTCAGTGATAGATGTCTTCACACTCTGCATAGACAAGAAGCTTCTTCCCCAAGGCTATGTAAGAGATCACCCATACAGCTGGAAACAGAATGCAGGTCTTCATGCCCTTATCAGGTACCCCATCTGCCAAATCAGAAGTCCTTAATCTATAGGCGATAAACAACATCTTGCCTTTGAGACTCTGATATTGCTCATAGCAATGAGAAGAGCTTGTGGTGCTGTGATCTAAATGGACAGGAGAAGTGAGGGATGATGCTGCCTATGGCACTTTATGTTGCCAGTACTGTTGCCCACAGGTCTGCAAAGATTCAAGGCTATTTGCTGTTAAACCATGTTTTACTTTTGACAATATGTGGCTACCAGTGCATTGTTTATCATAGTGACACAACACTTAAAGAGACAATGTGTATTTAAAATACTAAATGTATTAAAAAATTAAACTTTGTTGTAGGTGCCTGGAAGATCTTGGGCTGTAATGCAAGAGGTGGAGGGTACAGAAGAGGCGGGCATGGGGTGGACTGAAAGGAGGTGCTTGTGTTAGCAGATAAAAGCACATGGTGCAAGCAATAAGCTGGAATAAAGCATCATCCATACTGAGTATGCAGTGATCCTGTCCCCTCAATGGTCAGTGGGCTGAGTGATCCGTGCGGGCGGCCTGGTGATGTTGCCGGTAGCGGCAACAAAACCTAAACACAACCCCAGGATTCTTTTCCCCCAAACCAGTTCATGGCTTTACATATCCTATTTTTGAGTATCACTTTCTACCTATTTAAAAGAAAGCTTCTAAATGTCCTTTTTTACCTGTGAATTATAATGTCCTTGCATTCCTGATTTCTGACTTATTGTCAATATGAGACTTGACATTCATTAGATTTATTTCTACTATTTCAGTACCCTATTAGGATTTTAAGTTTGACCTGATCTGCCTCGAGTATTTTTGCTCTGTTTCTTACCAGTACATGACCCCAGCATCATGACTGCTTGTAAGCACTAATATTAAAACTAAGTTAAACTTGCATTTAAAAGTGAATGCTATTTAAAATGAAACAGGAGAAGCCCATAAGAAGACATAACCTTTTCATTTGATAGCTGTAGTTGCTATAAGATTTTGGTATATAAGGATAGTAAAAAAGTTACTATCAGTAAACTTGGGTGCTAGCAGCAGTGTCTGGGTCTCTCAGCTTCGTACTATTTTATGTTGTTCTTGGTTTCAGTGGCTTTTTGATTTTGTTTTGCGTTTTTTAAAAAAATAAAGACATGTAACCTACTTATTGATTCAGACAGCCTTTTTTTTTAATTGATGGAATGTCACTTTGTCCTTATTTACACTTTATACACTGGTTTTTTTCTGTACCATTAAAAATTTCAGTTTCTAAAGATGTTTTCAGTAACTGTACCAAATAATGCTGTTAAAATGGGGACAAGCTATGTGAGAATATATTCCTTCTGCATATCTGGGCAGTTCAGAAATTGTTCTGCACTTTATAAATGCTGTCTTGAACCATGAGACACATTTCAAAGAACTTTCCCCTTCTCACAGGGGTATTTGCGTAATCATTTTTGCTGGAACAAGTTCCTTTGGCATGATAATGAGTTCTCAACTCCGGGAGGTTCTTTATATAAAGTTGCTTTACATCAGATTTAATGCTGTTAAAAGCACACAAGAAAAATTAACCCGCAAAACATGTGCCATCATTGTTTATGCTGCTTCATGAAAATGTGACATGCATGACATGAGGGAATGATTGACTAAGATAACTGTGTGAAGAGGAACAGGCTAAGATGTAACCTTGCTCTGTTGGATATAAGCAAAGCCCTGAGATGATGCCATTGTAGGTCCACATTAATTACTCAGTAATTACCCAAGAAGAGAAAGAAAGAATTTTTGAGAGAAGATATTATAAGGGATATTGGATGTCTGTAGTGTTAATTTTGTTTTACACAATTTTTAGGCTTTTCTACAAGCTCTTCTCTTTTGCTGACTTTTATGAGTTTTCACAATTCTTTTTAATGGAGTATCTTTAGTTCATTGTCACAATCCAGAGTGGCCTGGAAACTAGAGTCTGACATATCCAAATTAAAATTGCCATGAAACAGGAAGTAAATTTTTTTTTGGTACCTTCTCTGCAAATTTTCCCTCTGAGATAACAGGAAAAATGGAGCATCTTCTGGTGACTGTGCTACCAAGTCACAGAGTTCGTTTTACTCATGGCTACATGATTCCTGCATGCTTATCATTTCAACTGGAGATGTCAGTAGTTATTTTGCTTAATCTGATGGTTGGTATATTTTATAAGGGTGCAATGAAAATGGATCTTAATAGTTTTAAGATTCTGCACAGAAGACTGAAATTTAATCTGTCAAAATATGTGATAGACTCGGTTGATATGTGTTAGCAAAACTACATAATGGAAACTGGTAGAGTAGCCATGGTGGTGAAACATGCACTTAGTGCTCAAACCTTTTGCTGTGTTGAATTTATTATTTTCAGCAAGGAAAATAGTGGCTTCCCATGGGCATGCTAAGGATGTTAATGGAATGCTGCAGCATTCAACAGTGTGTTAAAGTGGTAAATACTGTAGAGATTTGCAAAGAGATATAAACATTCATTTTCTATTTTGATTTTTATGGAAGTTGTGCATGCCAATACTTGATTTTTTAACATCCCGCCTGTAAATTATTTAAAAAACTTGCCAAAAGGCTTACTTTTAGTAATAATTCTTAATGGAGAAAAAAAAAACAATAGTGCTACTCCATCGTTAGAAATAGTTCCTGAAACCGCGCTACGTAATTCATAAGAATACATCAAGGATGATACATCTATTGATGATGTCTCTGTGATGGGAAAGATGTAAAAATAGCACAGAGAAATAAAGGTCAGCTGCAAAAATGATTTTGAAGCTGAAAATTATGCCTTGTAATGGAGGTCTTGAAAAACTCAAATCATAATTCTATATGAAGAGAAGAAGGATAGACAGCTTGCCTTGTATGTGGGTACTTGTATGTGGAGAAGATTCCCGCTAATGAGTGACATTTTGTTTTTGCAGAGTAAGATAGAAAGACTGAAGTTAATGATAGATAAATTCATCTCTAAAACAAGGCTTGATTTGCCAGCTGCAAAGATCACTGAAGTATGGAGCAACTACCCAGGGGACTGTTATTAAATCTGGAGTCCTTTAAATGAGTTTAGGTTTATATTTCAAAAGCTTAAAACCTATTTTGGGAGACATTATTTGACCTGTATGTGCAGAAGACATTTTAAATTTCGTAGTTCTTTTCTGCAGCCTCTTGTGTGACAGATTTTGAGCACAGAGGGTTGCTTGTATTACCCTCAGTGTGTTAACAGTCTCTATGTACTGTATTAAGAGAGTTATATTATTTTTAAGGGTTATTGCAGGTCATCTGTGCACATTAGGGCCTTTTCTTCTTCAGTACACGGTTGTCTAACTAATTTTTTCTATTACACTTCTTGCAACTAGAGAGGGGATGTCCAAGTGTCAGAACAACGTTTACAAAGCCACAAGTATGTATTTCAGTGGAATTACTCAAAGTGGATCTGCTGGGATAGTGTTGAGCATATGCCAAGGCAAGAAGTGGCGAACATTGAAGCATGGTTTCTCCTTGGCTAAGTCTGGTGGAATTAGTTCAAACCAGTCAGTAGAAACCAGTTTTTAGATAATGTTGAGAATGTGATGTCTATGTTGTGGACTTGTCAGGGCTTTTTACATCATACTAGCTTTACTCTGGCCCCATGGGCTGAATGGCCATTTGCAATTGGAGTGTAGTAGGTCCATTTCCCGTTTGGTTTTATGCAAAAGAAAACAATGTCATGCACTCAGAGACCATTCCTCATGTGAGACAGAGGAATTAAATGAAGATATCAAAAGGTTTGCCTCAATAGCATACTCCTTCTCTGAGCTAAAATGCTTGATGTGGACATGTCATGGGTTTGTGAGGAGCTGCTTTTGCTTGTTAACAAGGGGATTGGGCTGCAGTGCAGACCTAGTAAAGAGTTCTCAGGCTTTTTCTCAGCTTTTGGGTTCAGATCCACCTCCAGCACAGCTGGGCCAATCTGGCACCTCTGCAATCACTATTTAAGAATGGGAATTTGAAGTGCTTGGTGGGAGGTGTTGGAGTGGTACAAGATGGAGGCAACTATGCAGATGCCACAGTCAGAGAAGAAGGAAGGAAGGAAGGAGGAGCGCTGGACCGGAGACACCTCTGCAACTCGTGGTGAGAACGCAGGCTGTACCCCTGTAACCCATGGAGGTCAATGGCAGGATTGAGAGCCACCAGCAGCTCTGTGTGAGCGGACCCTGACAGGCGAGGGACTGTGTGGGGAGGTGGCCATGGTGCGGGCCGTGCTGGAGAGCCTGCACGCTGCAGAGCAGACCCACATGAGAGGCAGACAGCAGGTGCAGCCTTTGGGATGAACGCAAATTGAAACTGCTCGTGCAGGACTGCCATGTGTGTGAGGTACCCCACGGAGGAGCAGGGAGGATCGGCAAGGAGCCCATCTGCCCTGAGGAGAGACAAATGGCGGATGATGTAACAACTCATCCTGAATGTTGTCACTAAACATATTAAGGAAAAGGTGATTATCAGGGGCGGTGAACATGGATTCACCAAGGGGAAATCCTGTTTGACCAACCTGATAGCTTTCTATGAGTGCATAACCAGCTGGCTAGATAAGGGGAGAGCAGCAGATGTCATCTACCTTGACTTCAGCAAGGCTTGTGACACTGTCTCCCATTACATCCTCATCAGAAAGCTCAGGCAGTGTGGCTTGGATGAGTGGACAGTGAGGTGGATCGAGAGCTGGCTGAATGACAGAGCCCAGAGGGTGGCGATCAATGGCACAGAATTGAGTTGGAGGCCTGTGGCCAGTGGAGTTCCACAGGGATCGGTTCTGTGGCCAGTCTTGTTCAACATCTTCATCGACGTCCTGGATGAGGGGACAGAGTGACTCTCAGCAAGTTCGCTGATGACACCAAACTGGGAGGACTGGCTGATTCCCCAGAAGGCTGTGCTGTCATTCAGTGGGATCTCGAGTGGCTTGAGAGTTGGGCAGAGAGGAACCTCATGAGGTTCAACAAGGACAAGTGCAGAGTCCTGCACCTGGGAAGGAACAACGTCATGCACCAGTACAGGATGGGGGTTGACCTGCTGGAGAGCATCTCTGCAGAGAGAGACCTAGGAGTTCTGATTGATAATAAATTGACCATGAGCCAGCAGTGTGCCCTCATGGGCAAGAAGGCCAATGGCATCCTGGGATGCATCAAGAAGAGTGTGGCCAGCAGGTCAAGGGAGGTTCTTTTCCCCCTCTACTCTGCCCTGATGAGGCCTGATCTGGAGTCCTATGTCCAGTTCTGGGCTCCTCAGCTCAAGAGGGACAGGGAAGTGCTGGAGAGAGTCCAGCGCAGGGCTACCAAGATGATCAGGGGACTGGAGCATCTTTCATACGAGGAAAGGCTGCGGGAACTGGGGCTGTTTAGTCTGGAGAAGAGGAGACTGAGGGAGGATCTTATTAATGTTTACAAATATCTAAATGGTGGGTATCAGGAGGCTGGGACATCCCTTTTTTCAATTATATCTAGCAACAGGACAAGGGGTAATGGGATGAAGCTGGAACACAAAAAGTTCCATTTAAATATAAGAAAAAACTGTGTTACTGTTCAGGCGAGGGAGCCCTGGCACAGGCTGCCCAGGGAGAGTGTGGAGTCTCCTTCGTCAGAGGTCTTCAAGATCCACCAGGACATGTTCCTATGTGACCTGATCTAGGTTGATCTGCTTCTGCAGGGGGATTGGACTGGATGATCTCTAAAGGTCCCTTCCAACCCTACTATTCTATGAACTCGTCAGGAATAGACTGACTGAAACCCCCATTCCCCGCCTCCCTGAGCTGTTCATAGTGGAAGGAGAAAAAGACACCGGGATCAGGGCTCTGAGCCCAGGAAGAGTGGAGGGGTGGGGAGAAGCTGGTCGTAAAGGACTGTTTGTACTCTTCATCATTGTACCACTCTGTGTTGTTTTCTGTTTGTTGTATTTTGGAGTTTCATTGTTATATTTTGGTTGGTGGTGGATTAAATTATTTTCTGTTTTCTTCCCCAAGCTAAGTAGCCTGGTCTGTTTTGTCTGGGACCATAAATGGCAATTAAGCTCTCCCTGCCTTTTGGGAATTCTTAAGTCTGTGGTTCTTGAGTCTAATCGTGGTCTTTCATCCCTGGATGGGCCTAAACCATGACAAGATGCACCTTGCAGCCATGACGATGAAACTTAGGATTGAATTTGCTACAACTCATCCTGCTTTGGAAGGAAATTGTTTTCTCTTAGAGAAAGTCCAGGAATAAGTTAATAAAGATGAAATTTTGATAAGGAGAACAAATTGAGAAGCAAACCAGCTATATTATATTGACAAGTTAGACAAACCTTTCAATAACACTGTGCTGAGGGGTAAATATTCAGTGATTTATCAGGTGTGTTTTAATTAACATTAGATCTTTGGCAATGCTCCAAAAGTAAATTTGACCCTCACCCTTTTGCAAATCTTGGATCAACTCTCTATGTAGAGAACATGGGGAAAGAATTGCCAACAGTGAAGAAATGTACTGATCCAAGAATATCGACATGGTTCCTGGCATAATGTGGCCAAGAATAAGATTACTGTAAAATTAGAAGAGCGTTTCCAAAAATTAGAAACATCAAGTTCTGGACTGGCCGTCCAATGGCAGTAATAAGGCAAATCACTTAAATATTGTATAAATTAAATGACCAGTGTATTACTGAGAGCATGAGATTGGACTCAGTGACCCAAATGGTCTCTTCCTAAGAGAATAACAATTAAACTATATCATATGATATAAAATAGCTTCCAATGTGAATGATATTTATCTTAATATCTGCCTTTTTTCTGAAAATGATTTGACTATCTAGCCTTTATGAATTGTACAACTGTGAGCTGAAGATAAAATTTTAACTCATTCAGGAAAATATGCTTCCATTCATATAGAGTCTGAGATATGCTATTCCATTTTGTATTCTCAGAAAAATTCCTTGGTGAGTAAAAGCTTTTTTATTAAATTCATGCTATCTTATCTTCTTTTTTCCGTTTGGCAAGGATTAATATTGCTCTAACATTTAGTCATAAAAGAACAGGTCCTTATAATGAACTGTGACAAGAGAAAGGTGAAGAAGGACTTTGATAGACAGATCTGATATAATGACACAGAAGATAATATACAATCCACCAAGTCCTCATGTCTTGATATTTTATGTATGTTCAACTGCAGGAAAAATGGAGAAAAAAGCTTTTCATTAAAGGAAAAAACCCACTATGCAGTTTGCTTACAGAAAACTTACTTGAATCACTGCTGCGTAGGAGCAGAGAATATGTGCGACCATCCAACTCTCTTTTCCTCCTAGCAGGGATGGTAATGTTTTCTCACTGATCACTGGAGCCTACTGGAGGAATCATTTTGCTAAAATGTCATCAAAACTGTTAATTTACCCTGCAGTTCCTGTGCTGGCTAAAGAATGAGAAGACTTTGGAAAAGTTGTTAAATACCCAGAGCATTTTGAATGTATGTTTCTCATTCTTTTTTCATCTCTTTCTGCACAAGGGGAAAAAAAATGGCTTCCAGCCTGTGGCTCTGTATTACAATTGAACAAAGCTTCTGTGATTGTCCCTTGTTGTTCCCTTCCAAATCAACTGGCCAGCTTCAAGCAAATTTTAAGGAAGGATGGTGTAACTTAAGCAGAGAGATCAGTGAGTGCTCACACTTATGGAGAGGTAGGGAAATTCAGTTCTCCTGCTTTAGAGGTAGTTGGCAAAACTCTCAATGTGTCCTTGTAGCTGTCTCATCAGCAGAAGCATGGCCCCAGACTAGCCTCAAAATGCTCCTGTACCAGTAAAAAAAAGGGTCAAATGACGTGGAGAGGAGCTGTGATCAGTGAGAAGGTGGAGGGAGCAAAGTTTACAAATCTATGGGAAACTAAAATTTGGTGGCTTCTTTTCTCCACAAAGTATCCTCATCAAACACGTTGGTCCACACATGGTGCAACTGTAGTGCAGACGAGTTATGGTTTTCTCGGGTGTGAGAGTTTGCTTCATTCCAACATGTGTGAAATCAAACAATGCTTTCCACATTATTTTCTACTTATAACTATGACAATTAACTGTTACATAGAGGTGTTCTCCTCTCTTTACTCCCTCCTTCAGTGCTGATCTCCAAAATACACATTTTCCCATAATTCTCATACACTGTAAAAAAAATTGTAAAAAAGTCTGTGAAAGTGAAAGACAAAATAGTTGGCACCTAGCCAGTTCAACATTGTAATACCAAGGAAATATTTTCTGCTCAAATACTGTCTGCATTTGTTCTAGCTTAGCACAGCTTTTACATGTTAATTTTACTGTGGCTGGAAGTGTCATCCTGAATCCCAATAGCTGGTTTTGTAGAGAGTGATTTTGTATTTGCTTGAAACTTTAATCTCTCTAAAACTTGGTAGTCTTTGTTTCTTTGGTTTAAAGTTCTGTTTATTTCTTCTTTAAAAACTTTTTCGATGAGATGTTATCATTAAAATGACTGTATTAAACTCAACATCATGAATAATTCATAATGCAATTTTGAAAAAAATTGCCATGCAAAACTATAATAATTAGTTTTATGTGATAGGAAAAGCTTTATTTTCATATTTAGACAGGAAGTGAACATTTATTTAGATACGCTATTCATGGTATACTAAATTATGGCATAAACTAGTGTTTGTAATTTGAAAAAATGACAAGTTAATTTGAAAACCAGCCCTAAGATGCGAACTCGTATGTTGCCACCTACCTGATAAAATTGATTACTTTGTATATTTATGCATTCACTGACAAGTGGGTGGTTTTAAAATGTGATTGCACATTTAAAATTAGACTTGAGCCCACGCTGTTGCCTTTTATGATTTTTTTTTGCATCTTATTTGTAGTATTTTGGGTTGTAATATCTATAATTTTCTGAAGATACAAAGACAATTCTCGTTAATTGCCTCCAAACTTGCAGACTACTTTAAAGAATTTGTGAGATGGCTGGATGGAGTCATGACATATGCCTCAAAACATTACTTTCATGAATCTGGGATTGGAAGCAGCCTAACTACTGTTATACAAATACTAACCTACATCTTCCCAAAGGAGACTGTCTGGCAGTTTTGAGTCAAACTGTTGTCCTTTATTGACATCTTAGAAAATCAGTATTCTGCAAAATGTGGAGTTTAGGGCAGGACAGAAGTTCAGGGTACTTATTCAGCACAGTTTCTCACTCAGTGTTTGAGAAAGGGAGGAGATTTTTTATTTATTCACTGAGTCAAACAGTATTTTTTTTTCAACTTAATTAATCACCATGTGCAGAGCAAATAAGCAAAAACCAATTTATTTCTTCAAGTTGTGATTGGCAAGGCTTCCACACTTGTGTAGGAAGAGAGGCAACAGTTATTTTCACATTCTCTGTTGACCTCAATCCTCAGGCTGCTGGATGTTGGCATGTGTTTTCCAAGAAGCTAGTAAGATAAAATGTAATGTTGCTTCCATTTCAGATACTATCTGCCATGTGATCCAATTAGTATTTCATGGAGCCTGTTTTATGTCCTGTGCTCTGGAAGGTTTTGGCTCAGGAAAGTTTTGGCAAGTGACTTTGATCTTGTTGGAGGTCTATGGAAGCAAGCATTTTAATAAAATGTCTTTAATAAATACAATATGTGTATTTATAACAAATACATTACTTTTAATAAAGCTGCTGGAATACTTTTCAGCATTGGTGACCATTTAGTGGTACAAAGTTTAGTTTGCGCTGGGTGGTTGAAGCTGACTGTTGAGAGCTGTCAGGCCAGGAAGGTTAGGAGGTGAGCTGAGGGCCTACAGCTTTAGCTGAGCAATTGCTTGGATGCTACTAGTTGTAGCTGCAAAGAGTTTAAACAGTCTATTAGATAGAGCCAGGTGCCGGGATAAAATGAAATATTGAGTATAATCATGTTCACAAAACAGAATCTGTCCAGAAAGAAATTAGTGATATAATTGCATCTATATCCTGATGGATACTCACAACAGGATTACTGTAATGGATGTAGGCAGACATAATTCTGGCATTTCCAAACTTTTGAGCACCTTATTTTGTGATTTTAACATGACTGGAATGAATTATTGGGAGTAATGCTGTAAAAAAGGGCTTATTGAAATGCACAATGGCTCTGAGCAGATGATAGAGGTTTTATTCATATATTTTATTAATCTGAATGGCATGTCTGAATCTCACAGCATGCTGTGAACATTGCACCCAGTGTTTGTAGTATGAGCAGTGGGAAAAGAATCAGGCCTTGTCCTGTGTTGTACTACTGTGTGGCGCTTACTTACCTTGAAACCTTTCAAAAACTTTCAATTAAGTGAAGAATTCAGCACAGCTCTGCATTCATAGAATTTTTCCCCCTGATGTCCTGAATTTATGATCATTTCCCATTGGTAGTTGTTGAAATATATTGGCTGTGTTTTAATTGTCCTATTAACATCTTGAGAAGTATCTGGACATTCGGCCTAGGAAGTAATAGATTAGATAAAGATCATTGCTATGAAGGTAAGACTAGCACTGGTATATCTAAATTCGTCCTAAATATCCTTTTTAGTGTGTTTTTTTCTACTTCCATGATGATTTTGGAACTACCTCGTTAGTGACTGGTACCTAGTGTAAAGACCTGAAAAAGATTTTGTTCTATCAACAAGGAAGGATCCACTATTATTCTCTGTATGATGCAGGGTTTTTTTCTAACAGAAAGAGGCTATAAAATGTTAGCAAATAATTTTTTTATCTATTCCATTAAAGGCATCATCAGAATAATCTTCACAGCAGTTTTGACACCTTTTGTAACTTCATATTCTGCGTAGAACAGTGCATACTCATTTCATCAAAGCTTATATATGCCAACTTTTGTTGTGCTAATGTAAGCTCCCTCAGGGTTCTCTGTAGCACTAGCACAAATTTTAACATTTTGACTTCCGCACTGCTGGATTTTGTGTATGTCACCTCAAAAGCATCAAAAAAAATGTTTCTTTTTTACTGTTATTGCTAGTTCTTTGTTCTCTCAAAGGCGTTTCAAGGCATTTTCCTCTATTTTGTGGATACACTGATTTCTTTCGATGATTTAAAGTCAGAAGATTTTCTCTGTTACTTTTTGAACTGACAGGTTCTTTTGGAGGTTTCAAAGGCACTGCAAGATATAGGGTTGTGTCGTTATCAACACTGTCAGATTCTTTCTGCAATAACAAAAAAGCCATCCAAAGACTCTCTAGAGTAAGATGAGAATTTATTGTATATGGGCAGAAGCCCTGCCTAAGATTTCTTCTCATTGCTCCTGGTGTGAGAACTATCAACATGAAAATAGCATTGTTACAAGTAGTATGGAAAAGTTATGTTGCCTGTGCGAATTAAACTGCCATTTCCTAGCCCTGGGAAATGACATAGCAGTATAAAAAATGTTTTCAGTTTTGTGTATAAAATTTCTAACATCTGGCAGTAGTGGCTTGATTTAGCTTCTGCTGGATTGCATGTGAATCTTTTCTGACATCTGTGTTTCAGTGGACAATGGATTCCCTAAAGCTGGAGACATGGGGCGGTAGAGGCTGCATTAGGGTTAGGATTCCTAAAAGAGAGAAAAAAGAAGTGTTGCATCAGCAAACCAGTTCATTTAAAAAAGAATAAGAGTTTTGCAATTGTGGTGGTTTAACCTTGGCTGGGTGCCAGGTGCCCACCAAGTTTGACTATCACTCCCCCTCCACAACTGGACACGGGAGAGAGAAATATAACAAAGGGCTCATGAGTACATGGAGATCACTAAGCAATTATCACCACAGGAAAAACAGACTCAACTTTGGGAGAATTGTTTTTGATTTATTAACAAATAATCAAAACAGAGTAGACAAATGAGAAATTAAACTCAAATCATGGAACACCTCTCCCCACCCCCTGTTCTTCCCACAAGCAGCACAGAAGTACAGGGAATGGGAATTTTGGTCAGTCTATCACAGATGGTCTCTTCTGCTGCTTCCTCTTAGGAGGAGGCCTCTTCATGCTTCTCACTGCTGCAGTGTGCTGTCCCTCTCATGGGAGACAGTCCTCTATGAACTTCTCCAATGTAGGTCCTTCCCATGGGCTGTAGTTTCTCACAAACTGCCCCAATGGGAGTCTCATCCATGAGGGAAACAGTCCCTCAGGAACAAACTGCTCCTGTTAGGTCCCTCACAGGATCACAAGTCCTGACAACAAACTTTTTTCCATGGGTTCCCAGGACCTGCCAGGATCTGACTCCAGTGTGGGCTTCCCATAGGGTCTCAGCCTCACTTGCTGTGGCGTGGGGACCTTCCTAGGCTCAGGTGGGTCTCTGCTGCCCCGTGGCCTCCATGGCTGCAGGAGCACAGCTGCCTCACCATGGGCTGCACCACAGCTCACAGGGGAATCTCTGCTCTGGTGCCTGGGCACCTCCTCCTGCTCCTTCTCCACTGACCTTTGAGTCTGTGGAGATGTTGCTCTCACATTCTCACTCCCTTCTGCTGCTGCAGTTTTGCCTCTGTGCAGCAACTCCTTCCCCTTCTCCAACCTGTCAATCTCAGAGGTATTACCTCCATCACTTGGCCTTGGTCAGCAGTGGGTCCATCTCAGAGCCAACTGGCACTGGCCCTATCACGTACAGGGGAAGCTTCCAGCAGCTCTTTGTTTAAAGAAGCCACCTCTGTAGCTCCCTGCTACCAAAACCCACGCAGACCCACTAGTACAACACAATTAAAAAGAATCAATTAAAATGAAAGTCTTCCCAGGCAATTAAAAGGGGAACACCCTCAATATTTCAAAACAACAAAGTACTAGTTTTCTTCTGTAATAAAAACTGTGAGTGTACACCATCATAAATGACTTGTAATTTTTCAGATAATCAGACTGTAAATAAGATGGCAAGTGCAATGTGACTTCATTGACCTCATTGGTTTTAGCTCGTAAAAAAAATCTGTCTCTTCAATATGACATAATAAATAATCCTATCTTCTTCTATAAGTTACGACTTCAAAAAAATTCTGAGTGTAAATTTCAGGACAAAGGATCTGATTTGACTTTTCTTTTTATCAGTTGTGAATTTTTGACAACTTGCAATCTTAAAGCTGAGGTTACTCGTACCAGCAAGCTAGAGTGTCATATTACAAGGTTTCATGGTAGAGGAATGAAAATTAACTTGTTCCTTGTGCTAAAAATAGGCTCATATTTGCAGTTCAGTTTCATAAAAATGCTTTTCTATCGCAAGCGCTTTTATGGTGTATCTCTAAGTTACTGAGCACATCATCCTCTAAATCTGACCCAGTGTAATTATGGAAAAATACTATATTTCATGGAGAAATACAATGTATATTAATTTTCTGTTTCATTGGGATGTTCTGTAACTACTGAGAGCAAAATGATTACATTTTAAAGATGTGAAAAACATTATCGTTCCATATAGGTTGTAAATATTCACTCTGCTGTAATTCAAAAATTATTTATAAGTTGTTTATGTAAAACTTCCTTTTAGAAAAAGAAATTTTCTCCTTTCATAGTTTTTAACATTTGTTCTTATATGCTGTGTTGTGCACATAAATGTTTATTTTTCTGGAAAATGTTTTAAAATTGAATCTTGCTTCAATCAAGTCAAGGAAAATTCTAGTGGCAACAAAATTAGGCCAATATATCTTAGATTACTTTTAATATGGTGATTGATGTTTTAAAACAGTTGAAGATTTTTAAAAAGAACAAGTTTGAAGACTGAAATTGAGTTAATTGCAATAGGTAAATAGAAGAATGCATGATTTACTAATTTTATGAATTTTACGAAAAGAGCACCTGTAAAGTCATGATGAGAGTGTCTTTTAGCATACATACTTTCAGTTCTGTCCCAGAAAAGAGGAGCAGATGAATATGCACTGATGTTGTTTTTATAAAACTAAATAACTTGGAAGTGTATTCAAGGTAATAATTTAGGAAAAATATTTATGATATAGATTACTGTCTGTTCCTTGTTTTATGCAATTTTTATTTCAATTTTTCAGTGTTTCAGTGTCTTCTGAATAGCATTAATTAGATTTATGTTGGATAAAAGCACTAAAATGTTATTTGCAATATTTTTTTCACAGCAGAAATCAATGAGAAACATTTTCTCATTTGCCTTTTTGCATCCTTGTCTGCAACAGCTATACAATTCCAAACTAGAGGAAAAAATGCTCTTAAAAAATAATAGTCAGTTTAAACAGAGAAAATGGCATTAAAACTGTGAAAAAAGAGGCAGAACTTTGTATATATACTTATTCTGCTTAGCTATGTAAAAGTTTTGTACCACTTTACAGTCCTGCATGAGTTATTTAATTATGTAAAAAAGAAGCATCAACTCTGAAAATATGATTTTAGAAATGGTACATCAGTATTGCTGTAATATCCCAATGTGCTGCACACTGCATGTATATCCATACAAGAAGAAATGGTTGTTGTCCCAAATCAGATTGACTAAGACAAGCAGAATTATAAGAATGGAAAGAAATAAAAGAATAGGTACATACAGGCTATGTTAATGACGGTAAATTAAATTGACAAGAGCTGAAACTCATATTCTGTATACTGTTAAAGTATTCTATATACTCTTAGGGCTCTTGGTCTCTCCTCCAACTTCATTTTATCAGGCAATCCCTGGACATATTTCAGCAGTGAAGACAAGAACCACTGAAACAAGTCTTGCACTAATCTGTTGGCAGCCATCCTGGTTGGAAGATGAGTTTAGTGTGGATGTGGACAGACTGGTATCGTGCCAGAGAATGGACTATGATGTTCTCCAGTTTGCCGTGACGGTGAGACCCAGTGTGACTCCTAGTGTGAAGAGCTGATGTTGTTACCACCACACATTTACCCAACCATTAAAGTGATCTTTAACTGTTAATTGCTTGTTAAGGCCATGGAAAAATTGATTTTATGAAAGAATTTGGAGAAACAAGGGGATATTGGGATGCTCTGAGTGTAAAATTCAGCATAAAATAAAAAATATACACAGGGAAATAGCCAGAAGGTGTGTGGAAATTCACACTGTTGGTGCATCAATCACCGTAACAATATTATAGTAGCTGATGGTTAGAGAGTTTCAGAAAGTTGCATAATTTGTTTGAAAGTATTCTGTACTTTAACTTGATATCTGTAATGGGAGCTGGCAAAAGAATTCAGTGACAAGTAACTATGGTGACCTCAGCTGTGTTCTGTGTGGACGGGAAAGTGCGATGTGTGAATCTAGGAGACAGTTATGGATGGAAATAACACGGCTTTACTTTACAATTTTATCTGCAAAGATAGAAAAGAAAAATTACCTCACAGAAATGTGTTGGAAAAAAAGCAGCCAAACATCTACTTGGAGCAGAGATGAAAGTGAGGGAGAGTACAAGTTGGCTCTGACTTTGAAGACTGAAAAGAACAAAATGAGCTTTTAAAATATATATATATGTATATATACACACAGATAGATATATGGAGATATATATGAATATGGATATATAAAAATACCCAACTGGTGTAAATTGTGCCACTGCTGTGGCAAGGAAAGACCATTTAAGAGTCTGATGCTAAGAAATTTTGGAGTTTGTTGTTATAGAGACCTTGGATGTATTAATTTTTTGTCACCAGAAAGACAAAATTAAAGGTTCCTGCCATTTTCCTTTTGATATGAGGGTCTTAGTTAATGAAACAAAAAAATAGCACATAGTTGAGATTCGCTGAGTTTTGTCAAATCTAGTCTTCATCATAGATGAAAACTCCAGTGACATTACCAGATAACTTCCACATGATCATAAAAATAAAGTAAATTTTATATTTTGTAATTATCACAGATGATTTGTAACCAATGTAAATTATTTTGGTCACTTACATGTTCATATTTGTCTGAATTACTCCAGAGCTGACACTATTCACTCAACTTATGTTATTATAATAGAAGAATAAATAGAAGATACATTTCTGCTAAACTTTAGTCCATAAATTGTAGTCTTTATAGGTAAAACTCTTGTCAAAATATTCTAGTTCTCAAAATAGCCCCACAAAAACCTACCTGAATATATTCATCATGGATTTTTGGTGACATTTTTTCTGTATTAATTGTACTCCTGCACAGAAATCTTGAGAGCCTTTCAAGCTTAGATCATGATGCTAGTTTTCAGGACAGGATACAATAAATATCTCCTTCTAAAGCTTTTGTCTTTCTTTTATTTATACCTATTCAGCTATAATAATAGCTGGACAAAGTAAATGTTTAAGTCTTGGTATCTTAAGAGGCCTAAAGTTGTTTGGCTGCTTTTAGGTTTATTTATTTGGTGCTGATTCATAGCTAAAGTTCTGTAAAAGTGCTATTTTTGCTTTTTATTGGCATTCTTTTCTGCTGAATTCTGTGTTTCTTTTCATACCTTCATGGTTCTGTGTGAGATCCCTTTATACATTTTAAAGCATCTCGGATTAAAAGTGAACCCAGGAACTGCTTCTGGAGGCTGATGAGCAGTCTCTGGAAGCAGGTGTGCTCTTTATCTCTCTCTTTGAAGAGCTGAGACTTGGGAATTTAACTCTTCAGTTATTTGAACTTTGCTGGTGTAAACTTTACATCTTCAAGAACTCCTATCATGTCAACACTGTAGGTTTGTGGTTTGGAGACTTGTTATAGATTAAGCAAACAGATAGTTTTTACCTGGCTTGAAATGTAGACAAATCCAGACGAAAACAGTACATTTGGCAGTGCTTCCTTGTCTCACTTTCTCCATTATGACTGAGGTTAAATTAGGTTTCCAGGGTCCTTCTCCTGCAGCTCTTGGATTGTTGTCTGAAAGATGTCATTTCGTCTTGCTACAGCCGCATCTAGTCGTCACTAGCATCTCAGTTAAAAGAGAAACTCCTTTCCCACCTCCATTATAATATGCTGCTTTGTTTTCTCAGTGTAAAAGGTTCAAGAGGCTTTTCAGTGTTTTATGGAGGGACCGATTGATTTCTTCCACCTCCTTTCAAAGAATTACTTTTGGTAGTTGTGTTTGAATGAAAGACCATTAAAATTTAAGTGATGAATTCTATCCTTGCCCTAGTGGAAACAGAGCCCTAGGACCATGTTGGATGGAAGGGACACTCTAAGGTCTTTAGTTCAACATCCTACACTTAGAGGAGATTGCTCAGGAGTATGACTATTATGGGACCAGACAGCTCCTACTGTCTTTCTGACCACTGCTGCAGTGTTTGACCAGGTCTATGACAAATTTTTTAGTATTTGGAGTTGGAAACTCCTGTTTCAACTTTTATCTGTTGTCTCTTGTCATTTTAGTTTATACCTACAAGAAGAATCTGATTTCATCTTCCCTGCACCTTCCAGTTAGTCAGCAACAAGATTGACTCCTATCTTTGTCCTCATTATGTCATGCAAATCGAGTTCTTTCAGCATCCCCTCATGTGTCCTGTGTTCCAGAGCCCAAAGCATTTTTGGTTTATCTCTATCTACCTGTGTACCTACTGCCTGTCTACTTATATTTTGGTAGCCCTGTTATACAATCATTATAGAAGACTCCTGAAAGCAATGGGCAATAGGGTAATATGAGACTTCTTTAAGCAGTTTTGTAATAATTACTTCACAAAGTCAAACTATACATGAGCTACTTAGGTGGAATCACACACCTTTTAAGCAAAAGAGTCATTCTTAATGCGGATTCTATGAGGTTTTGTACATTTTGTAAACAATTAATATATAATTCACAATTCCATATCTAAGTGTTATTTTCTTTTTTTTTATGGTGCACAAATTCCTTAGTTACAGTGTTTTTGTCTATAAGCAATGCATACAAAGAAGGAGGCTGCAGTCATATGTTTTACAAATGCAAAGTATCTAAAATTAATATTTGCTTTTGGAAGCTGAAGTTATGGAAATGCCATAAAATAAACACAGAGCAAATGAAAAGAGAAAAAAAGAAATATATAGGAATGTGTATTTTTTTAAACTGCCAGGATCTGCAATGAGCTTTCCGATGTTAAATACCATATTGTCTTCTTATTACTTTTCTTTTCTTCTTTTACTTTGGTTATTAAAAGAACAAATGATGATAGAATATAGAGGATGAGCAGTGAGGATCAGGAGACTGAAAGTAATATTTGCAAGTCTTTAAAGATGAAGGTAGCACAAAGCCAAAAGGTTTCCAAAAAGGGACATTGCATGGAGTGATTTATCTGCTATGGCATTGCCATTTGTTGTATAATTTCAGTCTTGTTGCTATAGGAACCAATTTTACTGTTGCAGTGATTGTTAATCAGGATTTGTAGTGCTACCATTTTTACCACAAGGCCTTATATCCTTACAGATTAAATCATGGTTCTCATTGACAGTGGTGTACATCACACATTATTGCCAGAAATAAAATCTGACCAACCTTCTTGTCATTTTTCTCACCATTACCAGCATCGGAGAGCAGAAGCTTAAGTTAACTTTTACAGTAACTCAAGGATTCTGCTTCAGTTACATTTGTCATGCTTGTACAATTCCAGGAAAAGAAGAAGAAGAAGAAAAAACTAGAAAAAGAAAAACAAGCTTCTACCTTGTACTATAATAATTTTATTTTTTCATTTAAGTGGAAATGAATTGAATACTCAGGAGATAAATTTTCTAGATATTGCTTCTTTAAGCATCTCTTAAAGTATAATTAAAGCCATCTAAACTTTTCTCTCTGTATTATGAAGAGAGAGATATTTGTGTTTTTCCAGGGAGGATTCAACACTCGAAGTTTAGATATCTTAGCAGCATCAATATTCTCTTATCTTTTCATTCTTCTCCCTAGTTTTACAGCTGTCTCTGCAAAGAGCATGTTGGTAGGAACAGGGCCAAAAGGGCTAATGCAGTGTAGAAGGCATTATGCTTTGCTTCAGTTAAAGGAAGATACTAGGGTCAAAAAGTATGACTTCTCTGGTCCTGGTCCCGATCTATTCTCTGAAAGGTGAATAGAAATGGGAGGAAGAATTCTTTCTCTCCAAATTTACTCTTTTGGTGACCTGAAGAGCTAGGCTGAATATTTGTCTGGATGCTCAAAGCTGAAAGTAAGGATGCTATGCATTTCTGCTTGCTTTATATATCTTACTTGTTTCTTTGGTACCAAAAAAACCAATTTCAGTTCTGAAAAAAGCCACTGGTAAATTGTAAACTGATGAAATGCTACGCTCAAAGTTCAGAGAAAACTTGAGAAGCATATAAGAATGGTTAACTTCTCCATTCATCTCAGTGGGTGTTTTATGCTGAAGCACAGTGATGACCAATATTGTTCAGTGTTCACCAGAGATCACTTTAATGGAATCATTAAACAAAATGCTTATCTCTGAGACTTCTGATGACAGAGCTCCAGTTCCTCACTCGCTTGGTCAGCTCCTTGAACTTGCACAATGAAAAGTTGTAATCCTAAAATTTTCACTAGATTGTGAGATGAAATTATGTGGATCACATCATGTGAGTACAGCCTGGGCTGGGGATTATTTTCATATCCTCTCTATTATTTAAGTGGTGTTTTGGCAGAATTTCTAAAGTGCTAAACCAGAATCATACAGAATTACTAGCATTGTTCACAGATGTGTGTTTTCTGATCAGTATGATACAGCTAGGTAGCATTTTAAGTGACATTTCACAAAACTCCTGGTTGTTGGCTTTTTCCTGATGTACCAAATTCACAGCTTCTCTAATTTCAAGTCAGCTCTGTTGAGCCAGGAACATCTACGTAACAGTTTTGTTTTCACTTCATTGTATTCCAAGTACACTGAGGGATGCAGTATCAAAATATTATCAAGGTTCTAGTCACTTTTTTTTTTTTTTTTTACCTCTTTCCTCATTTTCTTTCTCCCTTCTTTCTCCTTTTTCACAGTTGCTGCTGCCGATACCCAGCCCCCACTATAATTCTGATTGGCTAAATTAATTCTGCAGCATCCTGCTGTGAATAATTATGTTCATCCAGCTTGGAGCTGGATGCCTTTCTCTCCCCCCCCCCCCTTCCTTGCCTAAATTATAATGTGACAATTGAAGCTCACAGCTGGCTCATCAGAGGTGGCCAGTTTGGGAATTGGCACATCTGAATGTGCCTCTCCGTTAACTCTCTGCCTTGATTGCTTAAGACAAGACATATGTAAACCCCATGATTATTACCATTTTGTGCGTTTCACAAAGATACTGCTTTAAACTGCAAAGCTGTTGTGTTTGTTGGGGGAGGGGAAATTACAGGAATTTTTCTCTTCCCCTCCCTACAGTTCCCTCCAACAATAAATAGCTGTCAGACTTATGTCAAGAATGAAATTATAGGAGCACATGAGGCCTTGATTACATTGTTTTGGATAGATTGCTATTAGCATACTGAAATGAAGTCTAATTTTTCAGTGCTTTAGCTCCGTCAAGAATCAAGTGACACAGGAGGGGGAAGGGATATCATCTACAAGAAATGAATGATGTAATTCTGTGCAACCGTTCTATAGCCTGTTTCAGTTATCAGTAGTTAAAAACAAACAATGAAATAAATAAATGTATTCTACTGAAATGTATTATTAGTTGGGAGGTAAGGCAAGGCTGACATATTACTGAACAAAACATTCAGGTTAGATGTCATTCTTTGTGAACTTATTAAAGACATCTCAAAAGCAAATTGGTATATATTTAATCCATCCTCATGCAGCTCTGGTTCACTCAGGACGTTTGTATTTTACAATTGAAAAGATACTGGTTTTTTATTAGTTGTTTGCATAATTCATAGCACATTGCCAGTTTCAGCTAACGTGCATCCTCTGATGATGCATGCTTATTATCAGATCATGTGTAGGGCAAATGCCCTTGTTGTGTTTTTGTTGTTTACAATTTTTGATGATGTACACACATTGCTCGCTTAGTTTGAAAATCTTTCATTTTGTATTCTGTGAGTGTCCTAACCTTTAAATGTTTTAGTATCTATGGCTCCTAAGATGGTAGTTTTATTACTCGCAGAGACATTGTTTTAACTACCTCTGTTTCAGTGGGGTGGAAATAAATAAAAATTGTTTTTACTGATTCTTGAAACAGTCAACCTGGAAAGGGTCAAGTTGCATTTGGTTTTACTGGAACACAGAACAGTGGGAAGAGAGCATAAAGCTGTGCATGATGATACATAAAAATTCTACTTGCATGAGCTTGAGTTGGTTATGTTCTTTCTGAATGCTAAAGTAGTGGGTGAGATGCACAAGACATCCAAATCATAGAAAGGATTTTTACCACAGCATCAAGAATTTTCTAGATGACACATACTCTGCAGAAAGTTCATATTGAAATGTTACACATTTTATCTTTATAACTTGAAATGCTGAACACTTTGTTATCACTTAAATTAATATAAATGTATCAGCCGCAGAGGGACATGGTAATTGCAATTAATTAAATCTGAAATATCCTTAAAATGAAACAAAATACTTTGCTTTTTCATTAAGAAGTCAATTATGAGATCTGATGTTTTGGAGACCTCTTCATACTCAAAGAAAACACTTTGTTGGAAAGTTCGATGTCTGTTCATGCAGCCTGTGTGGATCTCATTACCAGAAGTTTACAAGAACTCAGAGGGTACTTAGGGAAATTCAGAGAAGAAAAATCCATGAAAAGCTGTTAAACAGTAAGCATCACTTCTAAGATAGGCCCTTAGTGTAGATAACTGGAAATGAATGTACAAGGAGTGGAGCATCTCCCTTATGATGAAAGGCTGAGGGAGCTGGGGCCGTTTAGCTTGGAGGAGACTGAGGGGTGACCTCATTAATGTCTACAAATACATAAAGGGTGGGAATCAGGAGGATGGAGCCAGGCTGTTCTCAGTGATGTCCAATGACGGGACAAAGGGCAATGGGTACAAGCTGGAACTTTAAAGGTTCCAAAGAGACGTAAGGAACAATTTCTTCACTGTGAGGGTGAGGGAGCACTGGAACAGGCTGCCCAGATGGATCGTTGAATCTCCTTCTCTGGGGACATTCAAAACCCACCTGGACAAGTTCCTGTGTGACTTACTCTAGGAGCTCCTGTTCTGGCAGGGGGTTTGGACAAGGTGATTTTTTGGACATCCCTTCCAGCCCTTGAGATTCTAGGATTCAGTGATATCACAGTGTGTTTACATTGTTACACTCTTCACTGAGCAACATTTAAAGCAATACTATCAGATACACTTGTGGTCAGATCCAGTGTAGATATTCTTATGTTTACATGGAATATTGACCATCTTGCATTTTAGTTAGTGTTTACGTAGGGTTTGTCTTTATGTGTATTCCAGGTGGCTGTTATTCAATTCTAAAGCTTGGACTATTTCAGTAGGTTGGACTTTCTTGAACATTTCTTTGTAGAGTTGAAAAGACAATTAAAAAGACAGCTCTTAGCAAAGAGATATTATTAATTTCTATTTTTAAATTATTTCAGTTGCTTCAGTACTATTTGCAGAGGGTAATGGGGAGAAAGGGAGAAAGAGGGAGTGTAAGCTGGTATGAAAGCAAAGGCTTTTTAGGTCAAAGCTGGTATGTCTGCTTGTACCCAACGCTCCCTGTGACATGCACTTATCACTAAATCTTTCTAGTAAAGTGGTGAGATGCTCCATCCATGGTCAGCCAAGTAACTCTTCTAAGTCTTAGTCTAGACTGATCATGAGGCTCAGCTGCACTGCTCTGAGTCAATGAAGGAGATGTGAACCTTATTGGGACTCTCATGATGACCTTGAATGAACCAAAACCCCTTGCCTCACTATGTGACTCACAAAAGGGTCTTGGTAGTCAGATGAATGGATACAGTTATGTGGTGTCCCACTGGAGGCATATACAGCACTAGGTAATATTTATTTTGCAGTTTCTAAACTGTCATGGCCTATGATATGACTGTGAGGCCAAAGCATTAAACTCAATGCCTGAAAATTGACTGTAGTGGTTTTGAGGAACATTTAATATGTTCTTTGGTTATAACTCATAGCGTGGCAATCACTTCTGAACTGGTTATGATGTGGGAGCCATGGGAAAAACGAAGACAATGCAGCATGGTTTATTTTTATTTTATCCTTGATACCTGAGTCTTGCAAAGTGAACTTGGTAGTTCTGAAATACACCCTTTATATCCACTATAGTGAATTCTTGCTGATATTTTGGTACAACCTCAAAACCCATATTGTTTTGTCACTATAGCAGTTTACTAAGAAATATATCTCCCACAGTTAAGTGAAGAACCTGATCGTGTATGGTGTATAAGAACATTTTAAAATGGCATAGAACTCAAAACAAACAACTGGAGTTGTTGTTAAAGAAACAACAGAAAGAAATGAGAGGAAAAACAAGCTTAATAAATGGAAAATGACAAGTTCAGAGGAAAACAATATTTGATTTTAAATTGGAAGATGAGGTCATAAGAAGTAGAGAGAAAAATATATTAGTAGATTTAAAAAAAGATATGCTTGTTATTTAGAGAATCCTAATCCAACAAATAAAGAAAGTAAAAAATTCTACATAACATTTAAAAATCCTAAAAATCTAAAGATATTTATGCAAGGGCTAAGCAATATTTCTTGCTGAACCATATTTTTCATGGATTAGTTCTACTGAGCTGTTTGAAACCAATGGCAGTGTTGCTGTTGGTGACGGGAGGTACCAAATGTTGCTCAGTATGAATAAAGATCTTGCAAACCAATACTTAAAAAATTAAACAGGATTTGTGACTAGAGAGGCTGCTATCTTTCCTATCTGGGATGTCTCAATCTTTAATTTCACTGGTGTGAATGAGTTGTAAATATTTCGTATGAGCACTTCTTGTAAGACACCAGAGTTACAAGTCTAAAAGTTAATCAGAGGAATAGATCTATTAGACATTTCAAATGCTTCAGAAAAAAGGCAAGAGAATGCAAACTCATGTTAGTGTCTGCATGACTTAATAAAAGAAGCAAATTATGTGCTACCAGAGCCAGAGGGAAAATGATGTCACTTATTTTCTGACAAATGTGAGTTTCAGACATAATTAACCCAGCATTCATATACTTGTGACAATACTATTGATTAGCTAATCAATGATAACTAAATACACACCTCTAAATTACATAGTTTAAAACACATTACATTATATCAATAGAAACAAACCAGTTAAAGTGCTTTAAATGAATACAACTAATCAGGAATTTAATACATGCTAATTGTGACCAAAATTTCAATTAATGTGTTGATACATTACATCATATTCAAGAATGAAAAAAAAGCCATCATATTCATCATGATTGGGCAGGGAGAAACCTCCTGAGGTTCAACAAGGGCAAGTGCAGAGTCATGTGCCTGGGGAACAACCCCCTGCACCAGGACAGGCTGGGGGTGACCTGCTGGAGAGCAGCTCTGCAGAGAGGGACCTGGGAGTGCTGGTGGGCAGCAAATCAAACATGAGCAGCATTATGCCCTAAAAGGCAAGAAGACCGATGGCATTTTGATATGCATTCAGAAGAGTGTGGGCAGCAAGTCAAGGGAAATTCTCCTTCCCCTCTCCTGTGCCATGGTGCTCATTTGGAGTCCTGTGTCCAGTTCTGGGCTCCCCAGCTCAAGAGAGACAGGGAACTGCTGGAGAGAGGCCAGCGCAGGATCACTAAGATGATCAAGGGACTGGAGCATCTTTCTTGTGAGAAAAGGCTGTAGGCCCTGGGACTGTTTAGCTTGGAGAAGAGAAGGCAGGGGGGAATTTCATTAACACAAGTATTTAAAAGGTGTTTGTCAAAAGGATGGAATGACACTTTTTTCTGTAGTGTTCAGTGACAGGAGAAAGGACAATGGATAAAAGCTGGAACACAAAAAGTTCCACTTAAACATAAGAAAAAGCTTTTTTAAAGGTGAGGGAGCACTGGCACAGGATGCCCAGGGACGGTGTGGAGTCTCCTCTGGAGGCTTTCATAACCCATCTGGATGTGTTCTTGTGTGACCTGATCTAGGTACACCTGCTTTAATAGGAGGTTGGACTAGATGATCTCTAGAGGTCTCTTCCAACCATTACCATTCTATGATTCTATGATCATATCAAATAATCTCTGAGTCAAGAAACAATGAAATAATCTCTGAGTCAAGAAACAATGGTAATTTTCTGCTGTTTGTGAACATTTTCTTTTTACAGATATGAATTTAATCTCTGTATGTGTATATATATATGCATATATATATACATTTATATATAGGTATGTAATAAGAGTGTGTTCCAATTCTAGGGTGGCCTCAAGGTGATATTGCCAAATCTCTTTTTTACAATGTCATTTCTATCATATTCTTTTAGCAGGTATGTTTGAATAGTTTAATGCATTACAAAGGATTAGTTCTGGAGAGGATTACGTGGTGACTTGTAAAGGGCTGACAACAGGATAAATATGTTTGTGTGTAGAATCTGTTCTCTGAGTAAAGTAAGATTTGTGTGCTGAATTATCATTTGGAGAGTGCTAACAAATCATGATTTCCTATATGGAAAATTATTGGATAAGAAGGATTTGTGTCAATATCCCTATTGTTGCATCCTTTTTATTTTACCTGTAAACTATAGTGAATGTCTAAGTAGACAAAAGATAGTTAAGTATGGAGCTCTTAACACGAAATGGAAATTGAACACTTCATAAATCACTTTCTGAAGTTATTAGTGTAAAAATGAATAGTAACATCATGGTATCAAGTTGGTCCATACAGGAATAGGTGAGAAATAGATGGAGGAAGAATTGCCAAAAAATCTAAAGAGCAATCAAAAGAGAAAAATTGGATTCAGTTCAAAGTTAATGCACCCAAATTTATGGATCTTTCAATGCAATAATTGTCTTAAGTTCCCATTATAGACACTGGTGGTGCAACCTGAAGAGCTGCCCTATTTTAGGGTGTGCTGCTTACAGGGCAGAGGACTTAACTCTGCCTTGTGCTGATGTGTTGTAGGTGGAAACAAGGACATGGAAACAGAACTGTGCAAGTAATTGATTCTGACTTATTACCAAAGTTGACTTGAAAAAGTTTTTTGATGACATCCCAAGAGTTTAGGGATGCAGATGCTCTCACCAAATGTGAGAAATCTGATTTTCAGCTCCTTTTGCCTAATAGGATTTTAAATGATCTTCTCTTGTTTTCTGTGAGATTCCCTTGATCACCAAGCAGTGAAGGAAGCACATTTTTTGGTCAGATATTACGTTGAATCTTTGTTCAGTTTATAGATACATAAAGAAACGTTCACTAGCAGGAATGTGAACCCAAGTATCTAATTTCCAAAGGACTACTCCAAGTGTCCTAAAATGAGTCTAAGATGTGGCTTTGAGTTATTCCTAATCCACTGTATCTACAGTTTGATGTTATAAGAGATCACTAGATGATCTAAAATAGGTTTTTCATTGGGTATACTTGTATTTACTGGTAAACGCTTAGGAGCCTGAAAGCAAGCAGGGGACTGTGAGGGTGATAGAGCAGTGGCACAGGCTGCCCAGGGAGGGTGTGGAGTCTCCTTCCTTGGAGGTCGTCAAGACCCGCCTGGACGTGTTCCTATGTGACCTGATCTAGGTTGACCTGCTTCTGCAGGGAGGTTGGACTAGATGATCTCTAAAGGTCCCTTCCAACCTCTACCATTCTATGATGCTATGTACAGAAAGGTAAAATAACAGCTGAAGTACATATAAACTGTAAGGGGTGTATGGAAAATAAATGAAGGACTAGAAATTTTATTACAATACGATACAGGTTTTTTGTGAACTTGAAATATGCAGCTGCAGGAGATGGGAAATTTCATACAGTAAGCGATGTGATCCTATTAAAAATGTCAAATGTGCAAAATAAGGTCATTATTCTGCCCTACTTACCTGATTGGAGTGCTGTGCTCTATTTTGGACATTCCTTTAAAAATAGCAGAAATCATCTAGGTTGACTCTATGCATAATTAACAAATACATTGAATTTTGCAGAATAAAATGTAATAAGGGATTTCAGTAGATTTCAAAACATTTTGCTTCAATAAATAATTAAATAAACGTGAAAACAGTGGGACTACAATCAGCAAAGAACGCAACTTTGCCACTTAGAGCAGTAGATACAGCAATATCTATTCCTGAAAATCCTGATCACTGTACAGAGTTAAGGATTGCTTGTGGAGATAAAAGTTCAGTTTTACATGTCAGTTTTATGTTTCTTTCATAAGAACCTGTGACCGAACAAGGCACAACATAACATGCTGCCAGGAATGGAACTAATTCATCTCTTCTCTCCAGTAAGGAATGATAGGTCATGAGGAACTTTTTCACCAAGAGGGTTATTAAGCATTGGAACGGGCTGCCCAGGATGGTGGTGGAGTCCCCATCCCTGGAGATGTTGAAAAGACGCATAGATGAGTTGCTGAGGGTTATTGTTTACTAATGGACTTGGCAGTGTGAGGTTAGTGGCTGGAGTCAATGCCCTTAAAGGGCTTTTCCAAATGTAATCATTCTATGAAATGCTGTTAATTAATAAGATGTAGCATAAATGTGATTTTCCTCATGGCGACTTTTGACAGCCAACGCCCAAATCCTTTAGCAAGAAATATTGGAGTATCAAACCTGAGGTTATGATTTTTTTCTGATGTGAAAAGTTCCAAGAAAGATTAATCTTTTTAAAAAATAGTCAAAGGAGGGAAAAAAAAGTAAATAAAATAGTGGATATTCAGATGACGTTAAAAGAGATAGCAGACAGTTGTAAGGGCCTCTTTGAAAAACTGAAATTATGTTAGTTCTTCTACCTAAGTGACGAAGTGAAATACAGATTTACAAGATCAAGCAGAATACAAGAAAAGAAGGCAGGTTTTTTATTTGTTTTTTTGATTGGGTTTTTGCCTTCTCTATGGAAATACAACTTGAAACCCTCTTGTGTTAAAGAGACAAGTCTGGAGCTGTTCACTTATGTTTCTACTTGTTTCCAATGATCAGCACTCAGATAATACTTTTAGTTTACACTCTGGAGGCTGGAGAACATATTAGCATCTTTGGAAACTGTGGACAAAACCTGAGAATCATTGAAAAAGCACTGGAATATTTGTAAAAGACAAATGTTACTTCCTTTCTTCCCTAAGACCAGGCAGAAATAGCTTTGTGTACCAATGTCTTCTTGTTCCATATACATATGTGAAACAAAGTGTTCTCAGTAAAGACAGCTTACAGAAAGAGGTAGTCAAGAAAGCTTATGCAAGAAATAGCCTTTTATCGGAGCAAGCAATGACCAACCCATAGCAGTCCAACAGTTTCTATTCCTATTAAGCGTATAAAGTTAATTCTTTCTGTAGTAGATAGAAAGAGGGAACTAGGGGTGTTCAATCTGGAAAAAAGAGGCTGAGGGTAGATATTCTCACTCTGACAGGAAGATGTGGCTGGGGGACAGCTGGTCTCAGCTCCCAAGCTACAAGCAACAGGACAAGGGCAAACGGCCTCAGTTGCTCACAGGAAGGTATAGATTGGAGATGAGGAGAAACTTCTTCCCCAAAAGGACTGTCCAGCCCTGGCCCAGGCCACTCATGTCGGTGGTGGAGTCCCCATCCCTGGAGGGAATCCAAAGCTGTATAGCTGTGGCTGAGGGACATGGTTTAGTGATGGCTGTGGCATTGCTGGGAGAGTGGTCAGATTTGAGGATCTTAAATGTCTTTTCCAACAGAAACGATTGTGTGTTTCTATATATTTTAAAATGCTGTCCATGAGAACAGCAGTGTTTCCAATAGTAACAACCTAATGAAAAATAAGCTTCTGTGTGAACTAAACAATTTGAAGGTGTGACTCAGAAGGAGACAGATTGCTGCTCTGCACATTTCAGTGCTCTGAGAAACAGTGATGTCTACTTTGTACTTCCATATTTATGTCTAAATAAATATACAAAATAGTCCAGACATTCTGATTGATGTATTTTCCATGATACTTTTAACCACCTGGTAGTTATTACATATTGATGAATATATGCAAATAATCCCTTTTGGAGGAGACTTCCAAAATTTTAATATAGAAAGCAGCATCCTTTCATTTCAGATTTTTGCATTTACTTATTTTTGAACAAAGGTGCCATTCTGTGTCAAACTATGAAAAAAGGTATTAGTGCAGAAGTAGGAAATGAATCTCTGAAAGCCAACAAATGACTTTTCATGAGGTCTTGTCATGGAAACAAAAAACACCCTCAACAAAACCTACAAATACAGAACTATAAACAAACAGAGTGGTAAAAAGAGTTCAGCAGGGAAAGAACAACAAAGTTCCAATATTGAAAAAATGAAAGAGAGAAATTAAGAAAAAATATTAATTTATGTAATTAGAGAAAGTAGATCAGGATAAATAAAGATTTAGGATAAATATAACCATAGAAAGTTTTCAGCAATATATTTCTAAAGGTAAATTCCAAATTTTTATAACATTATTCCAAAATTGTGAATGTGTAAAACCACCTGCAGAATCAAACTTTGATCAATTTTTGAAGTATATAGAAATTAGTCATCTCAATTAAGCATGTGGAGTTAAAGTAATATCTTGCTTGACTTCAGTTCCTTTTAATTTTGTGAAAATACTGCAAAATTCTGAAAGGTAGTCTTGTTCTCTTGGCACTGCAGTCAGCATTTCCAGAAACATAGCATTGCACAGTGAATGTGAGAGCTACAATTTAGTCTAAAGTGTTTCACGTTGCTTGCAAATAGTACAATAAATTCAGAAATTATGAGAACGGAGATTCTCAGTGGGATTTAGACAGATGGACAACTCAGTATTTACTTGGTTTCACTTGGCAGGTTTCTGACTACTAATTCTGTGAAGGCACATAGGTCATACACATATATGTCACCTTCCACAAGGTTAGAGAAATATGTTAAAAGAAGCAGAAACGTGAACTGGCCACATACACAATTCCTGCTTGAGTAGCTCCCAAACTTTCAAGGCCTTTTTTGCTTGGTATGAACAATGTGTTCAGATTTTTAAAGGAGCAATACAGCTTGTTTCTTAGAAAATAATGTTAAAGCAGGGGTCAAACTATCACATTAATTACCTGGAGGTCATTTTTAGAAAATTACTATCAAATGTGTTGAAAAAGGTTTTA
Source organism: Colius striatus (assembly GCF_028858725.1). Classification (NCBI taxonomy): domain Eukaryota; kingdom Metazoa; phylum Chordata; class Aves; order Coliiformes; family Coliidae; genus Colius; species Colius striatus. Next base: position 45,201,293 of record NC_084760.1, on the reverse strand, counting down.
TATTCTCACAGAAATTATGATCTGCTGTTTCTATGGAAACTGCAACAGTAGTTCATAAAAGCTCTTTAATGGAGGTTTACAAAAGCTTAACATCCTGAAGTCTAGCAACATCTATGGAAAAAGCACACACTCATACAGACACATAAGGCTAATTTAATCTATGCTACAACTCTTTGATTTCAGTCAGAGTTACATCAGACATGAATTGAGTCCCTAGAATGTAACAGTTTGAGAAGATATAGGGATAAATATTATAAGATAATATTTGAATTGTAATCCTCAAATCTTTCCTCTGTTGGACACGCACATGCTGTCATATTGTCAACCTGATGAAATGGAGTAAATCTTGGAGGAACAGAACTATTTAAAAAGGAACTTTATTTCAATCTGGAGAACATTCCTGCCTAGGATTTTATTTTTCTACTTCTCTTTTTCGTTAACTGTACTTTTCTGGTGAGTTCAGCTGGAGTGAAGCTGAATGCTTGCTCTTTAACACATGCTGAACTTTAAGCATGTGAATAGTAATGTTGACTTCAATGCATAAAGATAAGAAAATGCTTAAGTGCCTTACTGGCTTAGAGCCAGATTGCTCAGCTCCCAGCAAGAGCGTGCCCAGTATCAATGATTAGTAATTATGAAAATGAGAATTTGCATTTTCTTAGATAGTTTATTGATAATTTTTCCAAGATGAATATTCCTTTATCTACCATCCACACACACAGTCTATTTCTCCACTGAGATACTATTGTAAAAACATTTCAAGAGGCATGATGGACTGCAATTTGCTCTCTTTTAGTTCAGAGGACTAATAAACATGAGTCTTACAAGAAGAGGAATAATTGGCTCAAAGTGCAGTCAGGGTTATTACTGTGATTTTGGGAAGATTCAAAATACTGCTAATTTGACGACAAATCTGCCATATAAATCTTTACAATTCAATAACAGTCTCAGAAAAAATGTGGATGCAGTAATAGCAATGAATGGATCATTACATAATTTAATGGAAGTGATAGAAACACCCTTATAGCTATTGTCTGCAAATATTAGTTCTATATGATTTTTCTGCTTTCTGCTAAGATTTCTTAACAACTCCTGTTCATTTAGGGTAATGAACTACCTTATGGAATTGAACCACAGACTGTTTGCAGACTCTGGAAACGTTAATGTTTTTCTATGTTTATATTTGCTAATGAACATCTAAGCAATTGTGGATGAAATTAATAGTAAAACTTTGCTCATCTGCATGAACAGTGGATTTTCTGATTTTACTAAATCTGAAAGGGAAGAGAAAAGTATGGGTAACATTTGCTTGCAGCATTAGCATCACCTTAAACTGAATCCTCCAGTTATCCCTCCTTTCCGTCAGCTTGGTTTGGTGTATACACTAAGACTCCTGTGGAGAAAACTAACCAACTCATCATATTGGAAAATAAAATCTGAACTAGTGACTGACCTTCAGGCAGTTTCATACACATATTGCAATGGGAAATCAGAGTGAGTATTGTCCAAATAATATCTTCTACTGCATATAATATACAGTTAGAGACTTTATCAACAGCTGCTTGTTTACTAGTTTATTTTGGTGGAACGGAATTACTCTTGTAAACATAACCTCTTGGTTTAGGAATGCAAAAAATAAAATTCTGTCTTTGTGCCCTTTGTTTCTTGCAGCCACAGTTTGCATAAAATGCCACAAACCCTGGGAGATATAGGTTGATGGTAGTTTCTCTGAACTATGTGAGTGCTGTTGACCACAAGCATGTACTTGAAAATGTTAAATAATAATCTCAGGTGACTCGAGTTCATTTTGATTCCAACTATAAACTCAGTTAAGAGAAAATAGGAGATTTCTGTATAAGGCATGTATTAGCAAGTATGAGTTAAACTAGCATATAAATATTTTAGGTAATTTCCTGAAAGATTAATTGCACTAAAAATGACAGTTTACTTATGTGATTGAATTGCCTAAAGGACTATGACTGACTCTCTAGCTGTTCAGACACTCCTGCTGGTTAACGCTATTCACAATTTTGAAGTGATTTGAAAAACCGAATGATATAGGCATATAGTCAAAAGGCAGTAGAAATAGAATCACAGAATCACAGAGTTGCCAAAGATCATCAAGTCGAACTACTCACCTCACATTGCCAAACCCACCCATGTCTCAGCTACATGGCTCTGCAATAGCTCCAGGGATGGGGACTCCACCACCTTCCTGGGCAGCATAGGACAGGAGCCAACAAACCTCTCAGGGAAAAAGTTCTTCCTCAGCTCAAATCTAAACCTCCCCTGACACAACTTGGGGCCATTTGATCTTGTCTTACCATTTATTACTTGGAGAAGACACCAACTCCCACCTTGCTACAGCCTCCTGTCAAGGAGTTGCAGAGAGCGAGAATGTCTTCCGTCAGGCTCGTCTTCTCCAGGCTGAACACCCCCAGGGCCCTCAGCCCCTCCCCAGCACACTTGTGCTCCAGCCCCTTCCCCAGCTCCGCTGCCCGGCTCTGGACACGCTGCGGCCCCTCAGTGTCCCTCTGGCAGTGAGGGGCCCAACACTGAACACAGCACTCGAGCTGCGGCCTCACCAGGGCCCAGCACAGGGGACGGCCACTGCCCTGGGCCTGCTGCCACACCACTGCTGATACAAGCCAGGGTGCCACTGGCCTTCTTGCCCACCTGGGCACGCTGCTGCCTCATCTTCAGCCGCTGGCACCAACCCCCCCAGGCCCTTTCCCTGTGGGCAGCCTTCCAGCCCCTCTGCCACAGCCTGGAGCGTTGCCTGGGGTTGCTGTGGCCCAAGGGCAGGAGCCAGCCCCTTGGACTTGTTAAACCTCATCCCATTGCCCCGGGCTCATCACTCCAGCCTGGCCAGGGCCCTCAGAAGAGCCTTCCTGCCCTCACACACATCTACGCTCCCACACAGCTTCGCATCATCTGCAAACGGACTGAGGGTATCCTCAGTCCTTCATCCAGGTCATTGATAAAGCTGTTAAACACAACAGGCCTCAGCACTGAGCCCTGGGGAACACCACTGGTGACCAGCCAACTGGATTTTCTCTTCATTCCCCACCACTCCCTGGGCCCATCCATCAGCCAGTTTTCCACTGAGTGAAGACTATGTCTGTCCAAGCAGTCAAAGCCAGTTCTTCCAGGAGGATGCTATGGGATCCTTTTATTGTTTTTACTTTTAGAATAAAATAGGATTAAATTGAAGTCCGTGACTAAAACCCCTCTATTCTCAATGAGGACAGTGATTTTAGTAATAGAGTAGAGTTTTTTCCTCTTCCATTTCCCTAATTAAAATAAAACAATAGCCTTCCCCCCAATTAAGCATATAAAAGCTCTATATGTAATAACAATACTAACTATTTTGATTTTTTAATGAGACTGATTCTGCAGCAGCCTTTTTTTTTTTTTTTAAATTGAGAGGTCTAAGTGCAAAGTAGATATATACAAGGACCAATAGAATTTCAGTTCCTGTGGTGCATGTTCACTTTGTGGAACCTTTGTTTGGATCTGTGTCTGTAACCTCTCAGTCACAAGACTGAGCCATAGCCAGGTGAAACAGAAAGTTAAAACTTCAGTCTTGCCTACATCATAGCCTAGATTCATCATCAGTGTATTATATTGCTGTACTGTTCCTATATGACTTAAAAGGATGCCTGTTAATCAAAGCTCCTCCTAATTTGCCTTCCAAATAAGTAGTTCTTAAAATTCTCTAACCTATTTTCAGTGTAGAATTTAAGATTACATTATTATTGTAATAATCATCTTGATAAATTATTTTTATGGAACAAATGAAAATACTTGTAATAAGCATAAATACAGAAATAACAAAAATAGATTTTTTTTTCAAAGAAACTCAATTAAACATCAGCAGAGAATGTGTGATACTGCTATGTTTTTAGATGCCTGATTTCTAAGAAATGTTTCTCTCTCTTAGGTACACCTGTTCTATAACTAGAAAGAAAACCAATGAGCAAGGTAGTTTAAATCTTAGTAACCTGCTTCAAAATTTGACTATCCAACACCCATATAATTTAATTATTTGGACTATTGCCAAGAATATTTATTTAATTAAATATCATCTGTTTCCTCATTAATATGTGGTTCTTCTTAGCTTTTTGTTGTTTCCTTTGTGCAGAAATCATCCAATAAATTTGCATCAGCCCTGATGTATTTTCTTCATTAGATGCTTGGGATGATGAGTCCCCAGGCAGGCCTTAATTTGATTTACAGTGTACAAAGAATTGAACCTTTTTACAAATTAAAACCAAAATGAAGCAAACCATAACAGAACAACCTTCACTGAAGCTCTGAGAAGTGCTGCCATTTGTTCTTTTGAAAAATAATGTAGAGAAACTGCAATTATGTCATAGCAAACTATTATCATAAAATTAATTCTGAGCCTATTTGTACTCAATTCACTAGTCCGTACTAAGGCAAGAATTTTCATCAGCTTAAACCCAAAACTTGCTTATCTTCCTTCTGTTATGAGTTTTAATTGTTTTCAACCTTCCATGTTAGATCATTGAGATGAGTGTTTGTGGAATTTAACCAAAGAATCTAACATATGTGAGTGAATAAGTGCAAATTATGTGTGGTAATTGGTAATAAAGTCCGCTTCAGCTGTGACCTGGATTTGCCAAGCTGTATCCTAGTTGTCCCACACCATTTAATTTCAGCTGGTCCCCTACCAGTTTATCACATAGATTAAAACAATATATATTGCCTATATTAGGATTTGAAAATGTCTTAGACAAAATTACTGTCTAACTTGTGCTAATACTCTGTTTTAAAATCAAGCACAGGCAATACCTAGAAACATACTTGATAGAAGTCAGGTAGAAGGAGTGCAGATTCAAGGAAAGGTACATGTGTTTAAAAAAGCCAAATGAAATAATTGGTATGGTTGTTACATTGTTGAGTACTATGAACATCCACCACTTCATTGAGATAGGACACACTGGTAGTGAATTTTAACAGTTTTTTGTTTGTCTGAAGAATGCAATGAACTTTGAATCTTCTGTTTTAAATTCCAGATTGCAAAATTCAAAAGAAGAGACCTTACAATGAGCAAGACAAGATCTACTTTCAATTTCTTATTTCAAAACAGGGAGGCAATTGGAAATCTTTAATTAAATGATTGCAAAGATTTTGGTTTTAAATGTGGATAAATCATTCCTTTATTTTCTTAAAATTGTTTTGACAAGTGGCTGAATTAAAATTGTCTGGATTTATAAAAATTTAATAGATATAGACATTGGAATGGGAAAATTTTCTTCTAGCAGTGGAAGCCTGGCAACGTTATAGGCAATGTGAGACAGATCTACTGTGAGCAATGGGCAAGCTTAATTATAAGTATATTAACACGGCAGCTAACATGCCGAGTTTCTAATTGAAAAAATCATGGTCATTGTTTTCATCTTTTCCTTATAATGAATGATTCAAATTTCTTGGAGTGATTCCTAATATTTTCCTGTTTGATCCTAGTTTGAAGTTTGTTCAGCAAATATAGACCTTAATTTTGCAAAATATTACTCATGTGGTGCACCTTTTCCTCGTAGGTTATACAGTTGAATAATAACTTCTTGTGTGATAAATTTGCAGCGCTGTGCAACCTCAGTAAATGAGCAGATTTCTGCAGACTAAGTGCTGCTTAAGCATAAATATAGCAAGTTCCCAGGTTTCCATCTTGCTCAAATCTCAGCCTAGGTGTTGCAAGAATCTCTGTTGAGAAAAACTCTGTCTAATGCAGGATGTCCACATACACAGCAGTACTAATGAGAGTGACTTACCCTCATAAGCCTATTTGTTCTGTGTCCTTCAACCATCTGAATATGTATTAACTGTGTTTAGTTTTGGGACTCTCACTGCAAGACAGACACTGAGGACCTGGAGCATGTCCATAGATGGGCATTGGACCTGGGAAAAAGTCTGGAGCACAAGTCTGATGAGTAGTGGCTGAGGGAACTGGGGGTATTCAGCCTGGAAAAAAAGGAGGCTGAAGGGAGACATGATCACTGATAGGAGGCAGTAGTCAGGTGGGGGTTGATCTCTTCTCTCCAGTAATGAATGATAAAACAAGAGAAAATGGCATCAAGTTACACCAGGGAAAGTTAAAACTGGAGTTTAGGAAGAACTTTTTCCCTGAGAGGATTGTCAGCCCCTGTCCCAGGCTGCCCAGGGGGGTAGTGGAGCTATTGCAAAGCCGTGTAGCTGAGGTGCTGAGGGACATGGGTTAGTAGTGGGCTTGGCACTGTGAGGGGAGGGGTTGGACTTGAGGATCTTAAAGGTCTTTTTCTCTGTATGACACATAATAAAATAAGGCAGGGTTTGTATCTGTTGTGACCATATTTTTTCATCTCTAATTGCTGTCTTGAGATTTATCATTATATAAATGAGTTTGGCTTGAGTCTGTTTTATACATCAAGTATATGTGCTTTATATGGAAGTTCAGTTAGATTGGAGAACTGTCTTGGTTCACTTCTTGTTTACAAGCCTAGAGCGAACTTAATGATGTCCATTTCCCAGTCATATGTGTCTTGGAAGCCTTGCCCTCTGCTTTTGAGTGATTTTGTCTCAGATGCTTCTGAAATATTATCCCCAACTTAAAGTGTTAAACGTGGTACAATTTGCCTTTCCCAGTTCAGGAAGCTTGTGACAAATTTAAAGGCCGAACCGAAATGATATGAGTCCGACTTTAGTGTATTTAGAGTTCATACAGTTTAGATCCATGATTGTAACTACTGTGACTTCTTTACTTAAGTCACTTAATTTCCCTGTATTAATTTTTTTCCTTGTCAAGAACTAGCACTAATTCAAATTATATCTCTTTCCGTTGCTGATTAAGTAATTAACATTTAATACTGATTTGAACATAAAAAACACTAATCAAGCACAAACATTAATGGCTCTATTTTGTAGCTATTCCTCTGACCTAGGTTGTGAGTGCTGCTTTATCTGTTACGGCCCATGAGTTCTCAGGGCACAAAGTATTTCTGGTATTTATGATTTTTTGCTTACCTCCATTCTCCCTCAAAGTGATTCCTGGTGGTAATGTGATTTATTTATGATAATGTGAGCCCCATCTGTTCCCAGTACACTCATAGAATCACAAAATGGTTTGGATTGGAGAACACCTCAAAACTTATCTGGTTCCAACCCCTTGCCATGGTCACGCATGCCTTCCACTGGACAAGGTTCCTCAAAGCCCCATCCAACCTGGCCTTAAACACTTGCAAGGATGGGGCAGCAACATATTCTCTGGACAACCTATGCCAGGGCCTCAACACCCTCACAGGGAAGGACCTCTTCGTAATATCTCATGTAAATCTCTTCTCTTTCATTTTGAAGCTATCACTCCTTGTCTTTTCAATACATGCCATTTTAAAAAGATCATTTACCTTGCAGTATGTTCTCAGTGTTCCCTTCTCATTCATCAGTCCTAACTCCCTACGTGTGGACTTCTCTGTGAGAAGATGGATAGATACGCTTTTGATAGCAGCAAAGATTATATACGCTTTTGATAGCAGCAAAGATTATACTACTGGGTTTAATATTGGAAAGGCTGTGTGATAAATGAGTATAATGCCCACCTGGACAAGTTTCTATCTGAGCTGCGCTAGGTGGTACTGCTCTGGCAAGAGGGTTGGACTAGATGATCTTTCGAAGTCCCTTCCAACCCTTAAGATTCTGTGTGTGTGTATGTGTGTGTGTGAATGCAACGACACACCAATACCATCCTCATCAGAAAGCACAGACAGTATAGGTTGGATGAGTGGATGGTGAGGTGGATGGAGAACTGACTAAATGACAGAACCCAGGAGATGGTGATCAATGTCACAGAATTGAGTTGGAGGCCTGTGGCCAGTGGAGGGGTTGGTTCTGGGGCCAGTCTCGTTCAACATCTTCATCAGTGACCTGGATGAGGGGACAGAGTGACCCTCAACAAGTTCTCTGATGGCACCAAACTGGGAGGACTGGCTGATTTTTCCAGAGACTGTGCTGCCATTCAGCCAGATCTGGACAGGCTGAGAGTTGGGCAGGGTAAATGCAAAGTCCTGCATCTTGAACCCCTGCACCAGGACAGGCTGTGGGAGATCCGCTGGAGATCAGCTCTGCAGAGGGGGACCTGGGAGTGCTGGTGGGCACCAAATTAAACATGAGCAGCAATGTGCCCTCATGGCCAAGAAGACCAATGACATCCTGAGGGACATGAAGAGAGTGTGGGCAGCAGGTAAAGGGAGGTTCTCCTCCTCCTCACCTCCAGATAAGATGTGTCCAATTCTAGATTCCCCATCTCAAGAAGGACAGGGTACTGCTGGAGAGAGGCCAGTGCAGGGCCACCAAAATGCTGAGAGGACTGGAGCATCCTTCTTATGAGGAAAGGCTGTGGGATCTGGGTCTGTTTAGTCTAGAGAAGAGGAGACTGAGGGGGAATCTTGTTAATATTTACAAATATCTAAATGGTGGATGTCTGGAGGTTGGGCATAACTTCTATCTAGTGACAGTACGAGGGGTAATGGAAAGAAGCTGGAACACAAAAAGTTCCATTTAAACATAAGGAAAAACTATTTTACTGTGAGGTGACAGAGCCCTGGCACAGGCTGCCCAGGGAGAATGTGGAGTCTCCTTCTCTAGAGGTCTTCAAAACCCATCTGGATGCATTCCTGTTTGACCTCATCTAGGTGGATCTGCTTTAGCAGGGGGTTGGACCAGATGATCTCTAAAGGTCCCTTCCAACCCCTACCATTCTGAGATTTTGTGATTCTATGATATAATGTTCTTTCTTATCTATAAGCTTTATAAATCTTTCTAAGTAGGAATTCTTTCATTCATGGTCTTTTTATTTGGGCTTGTATATTATTAAATTGTAATTTTTAATAGTGTCTCTTCGACTTTCTTCAGTAAGACCACCATCTTTCTGGTGGCTTTTTGTTGTTGTGAGTATAAAGTTTGTATGTATATGGTGAACCATAATAACTACAACACCACTATAAAGCTATCACTTTTCTTCTATCTTTTAGTACAGGATATTTCAGATACCTTAGTCATCTAAAATAGCATTAGCTATATTTATGTATTTGAACATTTCCAAATGTGTCTTAGGAATGCATTAACTTCCTTGCTTTTTTGTGTTTGTTTTACTAATTTAAATATGCAATTACAAATATAAGTACCAATAGAATGAGATGCTTGGATGTTTTGAATTGTGCATGCAACAGGGCAGGATCTTTGCTGGTGCCTTGATATAGCATAGAGCCACCAAGCAACTGGCCAAAATTCTGAATTAACACTGAAGAACAATTGTCTGCAGCAAATAATTTAACTTCATGTTTCTGGCCACTCAATTTATCTTCCATCTGGCAGTGTAGCTTTTTGAAGATCATGTGCCTCTGCCTAGTCTCTTGGATAGGACTGCTATAGCTGAACAGCATAAATGAGTTTACCAGTTGAACTCCAGTTCTCTTGCATGAGGAGAGCTTATTCGGCACTCATCTGAATATGCTAGAGGTGATAAGCAAACAGTCAATTGATTTTTTCAGAAAGTAAACTAAACAGAAGGGCATCCAAAACACTTGGAGGCTTCTGAGAATGCCTTGAATTGCTTTTGAGCTACTCTTTTTGGCTGACAGCTAAAGTGATGGCCCTAAAGAAAGCTTCTTACAACCTTTCTATGTATGCCTGTGGTAATAGCAATGCAGGTTTAGTAAAAAGGAAGGAGACAGATGAAAGCAGGAAACATTTTTGAGAACAGTTCCCAAACCAAATATTGCCTGTCACATTCTATAATTTATCAACAAACTGACAGCCTATTTCAGATTTGGAAACCTCCCAGAATTTTAAAATAAATCAAGTCATCCTTCTCAGTTTAAGTAGTACTTTGCCCCTTATCTCAGCTCTACTGTTTGGGGAATATCATAAGGGGAAGGTGGCATAACCTAGCTCTAAATTAAATTACTTGGCATTTTTCCAGTACCTACTTTTTCCCGCTACCATGAACTGTGTCAAGATCCTATTTCCTCTCAGTTAACTCTAATCAAAATATTATTTTGTCGTTATTGATACTTTCTTATTAATGCTGAAAAGTGCTGTATTTGAAAGTGCTTCTTCCTTGGTCCAAATCTACAGTCAATATACAAAAGCTTCCTCATTGTCACTTTTCCGTCACTGTCTTTTCTTACATTTCCCTTATCTTTTCATGTCTTACTTTCAATGACATTCATATAAAATGCTGGCATGGATGAAGAGGGAGCGGAGAAGAAGACAGGAATCCTGCTTGTGAAAGAAGAGCAAGAGACACATCTTACTTTGTGTCTGGACGGATTGTAGCCAGGGTCTTCCAAACATACTGCTTTCTTCAGAAAAAAGCAGTAAAAGTGGTTGAGAAACGGAGGTTCTTTATTGAGCTGCACATCGGGAGAAACAACAGTCACAAATTGGAAGGAGAGGTTCCAACTGAATGTGAAGAGGACTTTGAGGACCTCTTTTGCACGGAGTGATTGTGGGATGCTTTACTTGGAGTTTTTCAAGTCACAACTGAATGAAGTCATAAGCAATCTGGATGAATTCAGAGCAGGAGGTTCGATTTGAGACTTTCTGATGTCCCGTCCAGCCCGAGTAAGTCTTTCTAACATATGACTTGTCTTTACGAAGAGAGTAATCTTAGCAGATGATTCAGATGCTGTCACTGTCAGTATGCAGTGCAAATTAATGTATAGGCAACATCAAGTGTCAAAATAAAATAACATGATAATGAACTCCACACAGAGTTTTCAGTCTCAACTCTCATATTAAAGACTACATGTCACAGCATGTCCAGGGCTTGTGATTCACTGTTTTGTTCTTTTACTGATGTTTATATAAATTAATTAAAATGACATAATGCCATTTGCATAATGCAATAATGCAGACTTTGTTTCAAAAACTATGACCTGTTTTTTGTAAAGGTTGCCTCTTGTTGCACAGATAATTTTATATTTGATTTCGCTATCCAAACCGACTCATTAGTTTAAGTAAAAATAATGTTTAACATATGCTCATTATTAACATTTTATTGAACTCTGTCTCTTCAAATCAAAATAAAAGTTATACCAATAATGCTTTCCCAATAATTACATTTTTCTGGAAAAATCTAAATCAATCACAGATTCACGTTAGTGATTAAAGATGGGGTGTTTTTAATATCAGTATTTAGTGCTGATCATGGACAAAAATATTTTCTTATGGATTCCTTTAATCCAAAAAAATCTTTGGACAATTTAGCTACTTCAACTAGCAAAATCTTCCAAAAACTTCTACAAAGTCTTCTATCAGAGAACCTCAATATTCTTTATAACGTCTGTTTAAATTTTCTAAAAGTAATCCTCTTTGAAGTAAGACATTTAGATTTTTTGGGTGATCATTATTTAAAATAATTTAACACTTTTTCGTTCTATAGGTAATTCAGAAAGAAGTTTAATTTGCAGCCAGACTGACAGATCATTTAGAAATTATGTACTTGGACTAATCTCTCTCCAACATACGTTGTGTAATCACAGCTACCTGCTATTGTTTCTTACTCATGATTGACTCATAGTTTTTAAGTACATAACCTAAAATGTACTTTTTACATATGTAATACATAAGTAATACAGAAGAATTAACTTTCCAATACTAGTTTTTTACACAGTACAACTAGATCTACTGAGATTCATGAAAGTTTGGAGTCACAACTGAGGTCAAACTCTTATTGTCTTGTCCTCTAAGCATCTGCAAGCAACAAGTGCAGCTTCCCAAAAACAGTGCACTTCCCTAAATATCTTTGTTACTGTACATATTGCCCAGCTTCATTAGTGTATCGAGCCATGAAAGAACTCCTCATTTTACAGACAGAAACCCACAGAAATTTATAGGATCAGTCAAAACTACTTCACAGCCTTGATGATGACATGCATTAGAAAATTTTTAATGAGCTGATCTGTAAGGAAAAATGTCTATATTAAGATATGTTGTTCCTCTCTCGGTGGCTAAATGATTGTTTCCAGAAGCAATAATCAGCTACTGATATAAAAGCATCCAGTTAATTAGCTAAGGGTTGTACTATTCAAGGAAGCTACATTATTCAGTCAACCATAGGAAACAGTTTCATTTTACAATATTATTAAATGCAGCTTTTGAAATTGCTTAGCTGGTAATACAATTCTTGAAAAATGTATTTCACCAGGAAAATATCTTTGTTGGTTAATAACTGCAAAAGAAAACATGTACAATCTATAAGCTCCATTGTTGTGCAACAAATTGTTTCCTTTTATTGCCGTTCAACTTTTAATTATTGTAGTAGAGATTACAGTAGTCTCAAATAATTATATAAAATTATTAGACAATGCACTGAAAATCAAAATGCAATTAAAGCATTTTCCTTATTGTATTTCATCCAGAAAGCAGTGTATAAAGTATTTTTCCTACATAGGTTTTTGAAACTACAGTGGATTGCTAATATTATATGTCAAGATCAGGAATAAGACTTGGTTTAATTACACACAAAGAAAGAGCACACCTGGTAAGATATCAGTGTTGTAAGTACAGAGAACTCTTGTTTGTTTACTCAAAAAAAAAAAAAAATCCAGATTGGCAACCAATTGAATAGCAGAAAAACAAGGTCTGTAAACGTTAACTGTGACATTTATCTAATCTACTTATGCAAAACCTCTCTAATGAACACATAAAGTCCTTTCTGTGGTCAATGGAGAGAAAGTGACAAGCAAATAGCTGAATTCCTGTTCTCTACTTGAAACTGTTTCATGATGTAATCTAGAAATGCCTTTTGAAAGCCAACTGCACTGACTTTAGAACTAGCCTACAGTGAAACATCAAACGGGAAATGTTTATATACCTTCTATTTCAAAAGTAAAGATGGGTCTAGACCATTTGAATGTGAAGTTAATTAAGAGAAGACTAACTGGGCATTGTTCTGACCTGATTCTGCAGCAACTCAACTGTGCACACATCATCTTTCTGTTGGTTTGGGTCAGAAAAGAATTGAGGGCAGTTTAACTTACGAAGTTAAAAGTGTTCAACTTCCCAGAGGAACTCATGGTCTTCAGAGAGAGAGCAGATGCTGTGACTTGCTAGACAGGCTAGATTGATGGTCAAAACTAGTTGTATGAGGTTCAACAAGACCAGTTGCTGGGTCCTGTCCTTGGGTCACAACAGCTTCATGCAATGCTCCAAGCTGGGTCAGGGCAACTGGAAGACTGCTCAGAGGGAAAAGCCCTAGGGAAGCTGTTTGACAGCAGCTGAAGATGAGGCAGCAGCGTGCCCAGGTGGGCAAGAAGGCCAGTGGCACCCTGGCTTGTATCAGCAGTGGTGTGGCAGCAGGCCCAGGGCAGTGGCCGTCCCCTGTGCTGGGCCCTGGTGAGGCCGCAGCTCGAGTGCTGTGTTCAGTGTTGGGCCCCTCACTGCCAGAGGGACACTGAGGGGCCGCAGCGTGTCCAGAGCCGGGCAGCGGAGCTGGGGAAGGGGCTGGAGCACAAGTGTGCTGGGGAGGGGCTGAGGGCCCTGGGGGTGTTCAGCCTGGAGAAGAGGAGCCTCAGGGGAGACATCATCACTCTCTGCAACTGGCAGCAGGTTGTTGCCAGGGTGGGGGTTGGCCTCTGCTCCTGTGCTACAAGCAACAGAACCAGATGAAATGTTCTCAATTTGTACCAGGGGAGGTTTAGATTGGAGATTGGTAAAAATTTCTTCACTGAAAGGATTGTTTATTCCTGGCATAGGCTGCTCAGGGCTGTGATGGAGACCCCATCCCTGAAAGGATACCAAAGCCATGTAGCTATGGGGCTGAAGGACATGGTTTGGTAGTGACTGTGGCAGTGCTGGGCGACAGTTGGACTCAAGGATCTTAAAAGTCTTTTCCAGCCTAAATGATTCTATGATTCTGTAATTGTACGTTTCTATAACTTAGACAGATGAAACTCTGTCCTTTGATTTGAGTAGTCTCTTGTTCTGCTTAGGTTGGTAGTAAATTCAGTTTTCATGTTCTGCTGTAACAACAGAGTGAACAACTTTTATATTTAGCTGTGCAAGGAAATAAAACATTAAACTTACAAACTTATTCCACATTTGATTGTATCAATTTTATGTTATTTGAGCAATTCTCAGTAAACATTGCAAAGGGATATGGCTTACAGCTGCAGCATTTTCTGACATCACTTTCTGTTCTTTCATGAGCTTTGTGCTCTTCATTTATTGCCTCCCCTGAGTCATCAGTATTGGTCTAATGGACTGGAACAGCCTAAGGTGAATGGTAATTACTTATTGAGTTGCTGATAGCCCAGTTGAGAATAGGACTTATTAGATCAGTAATAATGGAAATCTGTGTTTAATGCAGAAATTTTAGAGTCTAAAAGAAAAATGTCTGAATTTTTTTTTTTTTTTTTTTTGTATGTAGGAAGTTAAAATACTGTTGCAGAAAGGTTTACAATTATATGAATCATGTTGAAAGAAGACATTCCGAGAGCTAAACACAGTAAGCGTGCACTGATTGTGGTCTTTCTTAACAAAACAAATAAAATGAAAATGGTTTTGAAACTGCCTCTTTTATATGACAAAATATGAAACAAAATGTGCAGTTCCTTTGCAAGAAATGTATACAACCTGCCTATGTCTACTGAGCAAATAATACCCCTAAATTGTCTGAAAAGCATCACCGGATCCAATTCCTTTCCCCCTTCATCAACACAGGGATGACCACGTTTCAGTACTGATATGGTTTCAGAATTGCACGGATTCTAGATTGAGATCTTGCTAAACCTTTATACCTGTCATCACTTAGCTGTCTTGGTGCTTGGTTGGGGAGTTATTAGGGAACACAACCTGTATAAAGTGATTCTATGATATGATATTTAGAAATATCGCTTTTTTTTTAATCTTTAGAGAGATTATATAACAAAACATTTCAGTTTAATTACTGCCATAACTTGCCTTTCAATTCAAGAAATCTGAGCTTCCTATGGATACACAAGTTTATGTAGATATAACCTATACAATAATATCTAAAGAATATACTGTAAATCAATGCCTTATTTTCAAAATTACAGAATTAATCTTATTTCTGGCAGGAGTTTGCAACTCAGATTAATTACTGAAGTTTAATTATATAGTCATACATGAATGTAGATATATGACTGTATATATAAGGTAGTTATTTTCAATTTGCAAGGCTGTCTTGTTTGTACTTGCATTACTGAATACTTTTGTCCACATTAGATATTAGCCCTTAGCCTTCTTTCCAGTAGTTTACATGATGTTTGCAATCATTTGAAATAAAAATTGTAGTGCTTAGCTATGATTATTTCCTGTTTCAGATTGCTTTACTGTTAACTGTGATAAAGTTGATGATATTGTTAGGATGGGTAGCTCAGACCCTGGGACATGCAAATACAGTGTCTTCCTCTACTGCTTGCTTCTTTTGTAGAGATGTATGAGGTAGCTCCTAATTCTGCCTTTCTGAGAGCTGTGAGAATATATTCAATAAAAACTATGAAGTGTTTTAAAACTATGGAGGCTTTAAAAGTAAGTGATAAAAATTGACAGGGTGAATTTTAAATTCCACTTTTTTAATGTCTACCTATGTGATTTTTGATTTTTTTTCCCCTCAACAATTATAGCAGAAAAATTCAATCAACTGAAAGTTTGTAGAAAGGAAACATAAAAGTGAACATGGTTAAAGCAAAGTAATTTCAAAATGTGACCGATTTTCATTAGGAAATGTTTTTACCTTATTGACATTAAGTATTCCTCCATCTCTACATTGGAAATATTGAAGTAAAGTCTTTGTTTCGCTTTGGAGAAGACAATGAAATTTGAAATAATAGAATGGTATATACTTATTAACTATTATCAAAATTAAAGATACTTATGCTTTCTTTAATCCACTTGACCATCCTCTTTCTGGATAAACTACTTCAGAGATCCTAATGTCACAGAGGTCACCATTGACCTCATAATTTTTTATGAACTTACAGTAGCCTACCTGCAAAATCATAATCTTTAATTTTTTTTTATTCTACACATAACTTAGATTTCCTATTTTCAAATACCAAACAAAGTTCAACAGTAACCTTAGTAAAAACAGCAATTATGTTGTCATTATTCCCTTAGTGCCTGTTAAATTGGATCTAGAGCATTTTATGGATCTAGAGCAATAAACATTATCTTACAGTGAGAGGTATTACAAAATGTTGAGAGAAACATAATTAATTATTGTTATGGAAATGTTCAAAGTTTTAATGTGAGAATGTCAGAGGAACGTAATTATAGATAAAGTTTTTCCCATTTAATACCTTTATATTTTGGAGATCTGATAATGTCTTACAGAGCCTTTCATCTGTGGGCATTACCAACGAATCTTTGATAGTCTGTAGCAAGCCAAAGTTGCCACCTGAATTTTGGCAGCATCTCAAACCTATTCCATCTACATTTGAAGAAACACAAAAATCACTCCTCTTTCCAAGTGTAGCTTTAAATAAAAAATAGCACAAAATTAGGAACTATGACTTCCTGGCTAAACTACCTCAAGCAACTGCACATTGCTTGATGTAAAATGACTCCATTTGTGATGGGTTGTAGCTTCTTAGAAGGTTACTTGAACCTTGTGAAATCTATTTACTGTGGTGGCCTTAAACACCAGTGCCCAAATTCCTACAGTATATGACATCTGAAAAACCTCCACAGCCTTTTAAGCCTTTAGCCAACATCTATTTAAATAAATTAAGCAGAGACAGGGCCATTTGTTGGCTTTGAGGCCACTGGAGTGGTTTGTCCACTTTTGTACTGTTAAAATCTCTTGTTTTCCAAAATATCACAAGCACATCCAAACTGCCTGTCTGGAATGAACCTTGACTTTCTCTGACTCCTTAATCTTTGCCTGAGAGAGTGCTAGAGAACCACCATGAAATCATTTTGAAGACAATGTAACTATGTCGATCTTTGAAGTCCAGGCCATGTGCCTCTGCCACCATTAGTTTATTATTACAAGCAAATTCAGAAGAGTTGTCAATCTCATGTCAGTTCTTACTGTCCATGTACATTCATAGAAGTGCATTGATAAGGGAAATCAGCTGGTATTTGGATTGGCACTCAGGAGAAATGCACAAATCCGGTGTGATCACGCAGGCTAAATAATTGTAGGTGACCAAGAGACAGGCTAGGTGATTAAATGTACACCAATTCTTTTCCAATCAAATTATTTTTTTGAATACTAGCTGGAATCATAGAATAATCAATTGGTAGATGTTGGAAGGGACATTTAGAGATCATCTAAGCCCAACCCTTCTCCAAAAGCAGGACCACGTAGATCAGATCACACAGAAACCTATCCAGCTGGGTTTTGAAAACCTCCAGAGGAGGCTCCACAACCAGCCTGGACGGCCTGTTCTGAAGTATTACACAGGATTCAGATCTTACAATAGATTGCAAGAGAAAGGTCTTATAATATTGTGCTGAACAGATAGGAAATTCTGCGATCAGTTCAATGGGAGTTATAGAATGATTTTGAGAAACTGTCCTTGATTATATAGTACCATAAGCTACAGCTGGTCATAATACATGCAGCAAGAAAAAACATTTCAAAATTGGAGTCACATTTGCAATACTATTTCAGCAATTTAAAGACAAAAGTACTGTAGGACTGTTGTAGTTTTCAGCAAACTCAGGACACTTGATATTATATTTACTTCTGGTAAATAAAGGCACATTAAATACTAAAGCCATGATTATGTCTTGTCATTTTATGAAGGCCAAAGAAAAAGTTTAAATAATCTACATCCAATTTATCTCCCAAAACTTTGCTTTGTGTAGCATGAAATGTGAGATTTAAAGGGGGAAAGAGATAAAACCAGGCTCACTGGAGATAAGCCTGTGTACAGGACAACCAATGTTTGAGAGATGGTGTTAGAAACCCCGAGAGTGCTTGTTTGAAAGAAAGGTTCAGTTCCTGATATGTAAGGAAAGTGTATTCACTGCTACCAGAATAAATATTGGGGTGCGATTAATGCTGCTGTAATAACACAGTCTGACCTTACCCGCTTTGAAGTGTCTTTATCCTTGCAGGATTAACATTCTTTAGAGATACAGGATTCCTTGGAAAATTATACTGGAATTAGGTTCTATGGTGCAGATGAGAAATCATTGCTTTGCAAATGGCAAAAAAATGTTAGATTAATTTGGCCAAAATTTAGATGCTCACAGTATAGGTGTTGCTATCAGAGCTAGTCAACACTGGCTCTGAAACAGTCAGGGCAAGATAAATTCCCTCAAGGTGTGGTTAGAATGCTGT
Source organism: Colius striatus (assembly GCF_028858725.1). NCBI lineage: Eukaryota > Metazoa > Chordata > Aves > Coliiformes > Coliidae > Colius > Colius striatus. Next base: position 45,182,974 of record NC_084760.1, on the reverse strand, counting down.
TATTAGATGACTGCTTTAGGATGACATGAATGATTTTAGAATTACCAGTGTATATCACTGTGTGCTTTATTTGTTTATATCTCTTGCTATAGTGGGTTAAAATGTTCATTTAGATGATTTTCAAAATAAATTCTAGCTTTCAACTGAGATTTGTTGTGATTTGTAGGGCTACAGAAAGAAATTAACTTCAGCATAAAGCTAACTGCAGCATAAAGAAACTAAAATCTCCCGTATTTCTTCTTCCACAGTCAATGGAGAGACACAGAGTGGGAGAGAACCTCATTCAGAGGCAGTTCAAAGCTGAAAACTAATTTTAGGTTGTCTGAATTGCTCTCTACAATGCCCTATCTCCCTGTTGATCGTACAGAAGAATTTCGAGTGTTTACTTTGGGGAATATATTGCTTTTGCCTGCCAAAATAACTGCCAAATCCACTTTCTTTCTTTTCAATGGGATAAATCCTTTCTTGGCATTCCTCAAAGATGACATTGAACTCTTTGCCATCAAGCAGAGATGAGGATTGGATTGCTTGTGCCCCCTCTTCCCTTGCTGGTGGGCTTCTCACGTCTTCCCAGAAAGAGGCAGTATCTTCCCCTGTCTGATTGATCTTGTTCTTTGAATATTTCAAGGAGCAGCTTGTTCTTCCTGGTGCTGTGAGGGATGGAGTGCTCTTGTCCACAGCAGATGACAGTTGGCCATGTTTTTGTACTCTCAATTGCTCTGTAAGCATAAATTTTTGCCAGCCTTAAGCATGATACAGTCATGCCAGCAAAGAAATGCTGGTGTTTTCAGTGATGTTTAGAAACAGATCTCTAGCTGATAGAGTTAGTAATAATACCCTCCTTGGTTAGTATTTTGATATATTCTACAATTCTCTTTAATTTTAGTATTAACATAAGTTGCCAATAATTAAATATATATGAACAATCCCTGCTGAACCTTTTTCACAACTCCGCTGATGTACTTAATGTGTGTAATATCCTTTCCAATCAAGCTCTCTTTTTCCTGTGTATCTTTGTCAGTCTACATCCTTCCTTGTGTGCTCTGCCTCCTTCCTTTGCAGTTCTGCTGAGCACCCATGACATGACCCCTGCTGTTCTGTCTCTGGATTTCCTCCAAGCTTTCAGTATCAATTATATATAATTGTTCTAGATTTGGTAGTCGTTTAGTGGTGTCTACAATGCTCACAGAGGCCAGGTAAAGGTGGCTGAGCATATTTGCACTCTTTAAAAAAGCTTTTAAAGCTGCTGTCTTCACTGGTGTTTTAGTAGAGTTTAGTGTATAATCCACTTCTTAGCAGTATTTTGGGAAACATCTAAAGGCCATAGTTAGTCTGTCGACTTTAGGTTCCCAATTCAGGCAACACAATACCTTTAAAGCAGATGCCTTGAACAAAAGGGATCATTGAGGACCCCAAAAGGAGGTACCTTGCTCTTTTCATTACCTGAGAGGAGGCCTCATCATCTCTATCAAGAGATTCAGTACTATAAATATGAATATTCATGATGTGAGACTACAAATCACTACCAGAATGCATAGTTTTACCAGGAAAAGTAATCTAGGTAAGTCCTAACTGTGCACGTATAATCAAAGAATGTTTTACCTACAGTGAATAAAACATCTGGTATGTTGAGGGTGATCACACCACTCAGAGACAGTCTTTTTGTTCCACTCTTCTGTCTTCATCCTGTCTTCATCTCCCACAAAAGTCAATGCTGGACAGCCTACCTGTAGGATAATTCTTCTGAGCCTCTCAGGGTTGATTTCAGAAGTGAATAAAGCCTAGTCAGCAAGGCCGAATCAAATCCACTTTGCTTCCTTTACTTGCAGCTGGTCCACTTTCCCAACTTTGGCTACAGTCCTGCTCAGCAGATCTATCCAAAGATCATCAGATCTATCCAAAGACAATCACTAGACAATTTTATTTGTGCAAGTATCTAATGTAAGATCTCATATTAGATGCTCTTACCTAATGCTTCGTGAGGATTTAAGTCCAGTTCTTAGCCTATGTGTAGCTTTTCAATGACACTCTTCTAGGAATAGTTGAAGGCATCTTAAACATGAAACTTTGGTCTCTAAGAGACCAGGTTTCACAGAAGATGCTTAATGATGTGGTGAAACTAACATTATGATGCCGGGTAGATGGCAAGCAAGGCTGCAACAAAGATACAAACATTTCAGTGCCTAAACATGTCACCCTGTGAGGGCTCTGTGCCTTATGCTTGGGTTTTCTGAACAGCCAAATGCATCGCTGTTCATGTCCAGACCTCTTGCATCTCACCCTCAATCGCTTATGCTCTTTGGAAGGTACAAAATATGAACTGGAAGTTTACTGTGAGGCACCTACTCATGATGGGTCTTGTGGAGATGGCTTCATAGTGATTAGTGGCTAGTTTGGTGTTGATGATCACCAGCTGCAATAATGAAACATAGTCTGAGCCTAGAATCCTGGAGCAATTTATTTGACTTTAGATAAACGTGAAAAAATGTATAATTTGTATAGTATGAAATATTTTTTGATGCATATATAGCCAGTTAGAAATAGAGTATCATCCTTAAACTGCAGTAGCTGTTCAGGATTAAGTTTTTATAATTGGCATCACTACTTATCATTTTGCTTTAAACATTTTCTTTTTTAGAATCTTTTCCATCCATTCCAGATGCAATAAAAGAAGCAATATGATGTTGTCTCACAAAGAGGATAAGCACCTTAGTAAACTATATTTAAGGCTGAGGTGCATTTCTGAAGCTTTGAGTGAGACACATCCATCCTTTCAAGAAGACAATTAACAAAGGCCTGGGTGCATTCTAGTGAATGTGGTGGGTTGATGCCAAGTGCCCACCAAAGTTGCTCTGTCAATCCCCTCCACACTGGGACAGGAGACAGAAAATATAATGAAAGGCTTGTGTGTTGAGATAAGGATGGAGAGACAGCGATTATTGTAATGGGCAAAACAGACTCAACTTGGGGAAATTAGTTATTACCAATCAGAACAGAGAAGGGTAATGAGAAATAAGAAATAAATTTCTAAGTCACCTTTCCCCTGCTCCTCCCTTTTTCCTGGGCTCAACTTCACTCCTGATTTCTCTACCTCCTCCTCCCAAGTGGTGCAGTGGGGCAGGGAATGGGGAGTTACAATCAGTTAATTACATATTGACTTTGCTGCTACTTCATCTCAGGGGAGGCACTGCTCACACTTCCTACTGCTACAGTGTGAGGTTCCTCTCACGGGAGACAGTGCTCCACAAACTTCTGCAAGGTGGGTCCTTCCCACAGGCTGCAGTTCTTCACAGAATGCCCCAGTGTGGGTCTCATCCATAGGGAAACAGTCCCTCAGGAATTAACTGCTCCAGTTTTGGTGCCACACAGGGTCAAAAGTTCTGCCAAAAAACCTGCTTCAGCCTGGGCTCCTCTCTCCATGGGTCCACAAGTCCGTCCAGGATCCTACACCAGTGTAGGCTTCCCACCCAACTGCTCTGGCTTGGGGTCCTCCCCGGGCTCAGGTGGGTCTCTGCTCTGCCATGGCCTCCATGGCTTCAGGGGCACAACTGCCTCACCATGGGCTGTACCACAGCTCACAGGGTATCTCTGCTTCAGCGTATGGAGCACTCCATCTCCCTCCTTCACTGACCTTTGAGTCTGCAGAGATATTACTGTCACATATCCTCACTCTTCTTTCTGGGTGCAGTTGTGCAGGTTTTTTTCCTCCCTTCTTAAATCTGTTCTCCCAGAGGTGCCACCACCATCAGTGATGAGCTTGGCATTGTTCAACGGCGGGTCCATCTGAGAGCCATCGGACATTGGCTACATCAGATACAGAGGAAACTTTGGCAGCTTCTCACAGAAGTCACCCCTGTAGCCCCTCTGCTTCCAAAACCTTGCCATGCAAACCCAATACAGTGATTTATAACACTATTCTTGTAGGCATTTTTGCCATCATATTATGAGCAGCTTTGAGTAGTAAGATCACAATTCTCTCTTTTTTTTTTGAAAAAGAAAAGCATTTGGCCTAACCTTGGCACTCCCTGATCCTGCCTTTGTGGTGCCGACAGGGAATATTACCAGAAAAAGGCTGATGTTTGTCTGAAACAGATTGCAAGGGGAGGCCTGGACCCGTCAAGCTTAGCTGAGCATTAGGCCTGGTCATTTATCACTGTCAGATGGGCGAGGGGGGAAAGAAGCACTGGACCGTTCCTGCTCATCTGCTGACTGACAGCTGACTGGAGCCTAATGCAACCTCCAGGCAGATAATCTGCCATCAAGGGGGAATGTGTACGAGAGAGATACTCTATCACAGGCTGCATGCTGCTTCTTGCTCAAAGCTACTGACATCTTCACAAGGAAAAAAGAAATGTCAGTTGTGCTTTAAGGGACTGTGGTGTATTGTAATGCTTCACTAAAACTGTGCTGTACCTCATTTCCATGGCTTCATGTAGATCCCTTTTTAAAAACAGATTAACGGCATAGTGGAGACATGCGGGCAGGCACAGAAATGATAATATGATGACAATGTTCAGATGAAGAAAAGCACTGTTTGTTTCACCTATCAGTTTAATTCACAAGGCTACAGATATGCTGCAAAGCAGCATAATTATTTAAAAATAGCAAAACCCACCATGCCAAATATAGGCCTCTGAGTAAGGCTGCATATTTAAGGAATGAGAAAAATATCTTGTGAGTGAAAACTGAAATTAAAGCAAGAAAAATCCAATAAGTAGGGATTAATACTATTTTCTGCAGTGTTTTGTGCAACAAATACTTCCTGTGGGTGCTAATTTAGAGCAATGCTCTACAAGACAGGCTCCCAAAAGGGTGTGAGAATATCTTATTTTAGAAAACTCTTGCTCTACTGCCCAATAAAAAAATCTGAATCTTTAATTTTGTCAGTCTTAAAGTCAAGGTTTTATTGCTTTTAATTTGCTATTATTTTTATTAACAGTATCTAATTTTGCTATTCATTACAAATCATATGCATTAACTTAACTGGGGAACATTTTAATTGAGCACTGCTGGAGATTTTCCAATAAATTAACATTACATACTTTTAACAGATGTCTGAATTAGACATTGTTATTAGACATTGTAATTAATAGAAGTATTACTCAAATTAAAATTTCAGGGCCTTAGAAAAATTAAATTGTAGGTGACTGAGTGATGTTAACTCATTAATAGAGAGTGACTATTGAATTCCCTCCATTGGGTTTTATCAGCCCAATAAACACCCTTTTCCAAGTAGCTGGAGAGGGAGCTAGACAAACTCTTTGGTGTACGGGACTGGGAATCAAGACATGCTTTAACAGTGATATTGTGAAGTTCTTTCACCTGTCATTGCATTACTAATTTAACATGCACAATAATACCTTTCTGGGATGTTATGAGTTTCAAGACCATGTGTCTGTTAGATTTTTTTTAGATACAAAAATGACAGTAAGTCTGTTTTTTCACTGGCTTCCATCTTCAAAATTCCTTTTGTCCATTTCATGTAGGACATATACAAAGCTCGTACAAAGCAAGACATTTGTGCAAGGAACAATCAAGTATAAGCCAGCAGACAGAAGAAAGTATGTGGCTTTTCTTTGATATTGCTTCTCTAAGTGAATGAAAACAGTCTGGTTGGAATGAATTTGACTCAACATAGATATTTTTATCTGAGCTGACCACTGTAGAATGCTTAATATTAATTGGTGAAAAATAGTCCCCTGTAGGATAAGATTTATCTCTTCTGTATGTGGATGCCTAAAAGCAGATGAATTGGTCAATACTGCATATTTCTCTATATTAGTCCAGGTGCTTTGGGTGAGAATTCTCACCTGGATCAAGCTCTTACATATCGTGTTTCAGAAAAAAAAAATGAAGAAGTTACATGTATAGTGGTCTCATCAACTTGAATGTCAAGTTTTAGTGAAATGTTTAAGTTTTGTAACATTAGTCAAAGAAATCTACATTGGAGAACCAGTGTTTATCTATGAGTCTCTCTGAAGGAAAAAAATGTTTGAGTTTTATCTCTCCATATGTAAATAAGACTTGAAAAAACACACCACTCTACTATTTAGCTTCAAAGGGATTTTTCCCACTTTGAACATCTACGTGAATGTCCAGCAAAAACTATCCCGAGTCTAATTTTGAGAAGCTATGGACACAAAAAATCGATAACAGCGTGTCAATGTTAAAATACTGAGTATCATTTGGCACAAAATCTAACTGCTCTCAGGCTGAGTTCTCAGAAAATGAGTATCCTAAATAAAAAGTCACATTTAGAAGGTTATTTATGTAAATATTAGCAGGGTAAAGGAAATTATAAAAAAAGCAACTGACTTAAAAGCAATTAATGAGACTTTGCCATTAGCTCTGCACTGTTTTCTACATCTAGCTTTTCTTTGCATAGGCTAGCCTAGAATTTGGCACTTACATTGCTGATTCACAAGCAAGGAGATGTTGAGCCAAGCAGTGTCAGGAAGTTTACCAACAGATTATATCTCCAGGATAGTATCTGTTAGAGAAGCTGAGGACACATGGGTTTCTAGAGTCTGGCCATTATAAGATTTTATTTCTCCTCTGAGTGTTCTGTCCTTCTCTCATGCTGTGGTCCTTTATAAACATTTTTTTTCCCCCATTATAATCTCAAGAAGGATAAGAGCGCAAGCTCTTCTTCTGTATAAAACAGTGGTATTCCTGGAGCTACTTTACATTTCTCTGTGCTTCATTGCAGAATTTCTGCCTAGAGCTTTGTGCTAGTTTTCATCTTTTATGGTGTACACATGAAGTCCCCATTGAGTATCAAATGCATGTTTTATTCATGTACTTTCACTCTTTCTTTGAGATCATTAATAAAGCTGCTAAATAAAGCCAGGTTTAACAATCCTCCTTGCCACACCCCACTGGACATCTCCTTCCAACTTGGCCACACTGTGTTTATCGTCGTCCTTTGTTTGTATCTCTGGGTTTTCCAGCCTGTCTAATAGTATTCTTATCCAAGCTGGTTAAGATAAGAGTTTCAAGTGGAGTGATGATAGGCATTGTCTCTAATTCTGAAATGAAGTCAGATCATGTTTTGTCAGCTTAATTCAATTCCTGCACTAACAACCAGATGCTACTGGCACTGTCTGAAAAGCAGTAGTGGTAGAGATGGCATGGATTGTTGGTGTTATGTGGATAACTCAATACCACGCTCTGCTACAGGTTTAAGGATTTTTCTATCCATTCAATGAATTGCTGGTCATTACAGGGAGCCAAAAAAAGAGAGTGTGCTGCTGTATTCTCTCAAATGATGACACATTGGTCTATTCTTTTGCAGAAGGAGTGATTATCAATCCAAATTATTCAACAGCTATGCATTACATCCCACACAGTAAAAACAACACTATTTAATTATTTTTATTTGGATTATCACATGGTGGTACAGAACTGGCAGACAACTGAAATATCTATATGTCAATACCCTTACAACCTGACTGTACATTGCATACAAACAGGCTAAATAGTGTCAGGTTTTTCTTCTATGGTTCCATAAAGGAGAGGAGTCTTAAGGAAAGAGATAGGGAGGGAGCTCTGTTTTGTTTATGGGGATCTCCTCCCTTTTGTGAGGGTGACTACTACAGAAATGATAAGGAAACTTGTTAGAAAATGTGAAGAGTGGTGGCTGGCATCTTTGAGTGATCAGAGGTGGAACATGACATTCAGCTTGTGCATGAAAGATGGGCAGCAGCGTAGTCAGTCAGGAAGGCCTTGAAAGTTGACAAGTGAGTTCTGCAATTTGAAGAGGAGAGTGACATTGTCAAACTGATGGACTAGAACACTGTTATTTGCAGCAATATTATTGGGGAATTTCAGTGCTCCAGATAACCTTTCTCAAGTCTCATGGAAAGCGTGCAATCAAAGTGGGAGATAATGAGAACCTAAACAGAAGATTTTTATGTGCATGTAGATAGTGGAGCTATATAGTAGAGGTGTTAGTAAGATAAATTGTTCACCATTTAAACACTGCACATCTTCTTAGAAGGAGAAATTATGTTTGTCTTTGTTGTTTAATTTTTAAGTTTTGAACCTAGGCGTTCTCCATTTTTAGTCTCCCAACAGGCAGGTTAAAAAGTGTGATTTTAAAAATGAAAACTGAGATTTTCATGTTATGTCACAACTCCGTGAGTGATGTTTTTGCAAATTGAGATGATGTGGCATTCCCCAAAATACTGCAAGAGTTGACTACTATGTGGTTTTAATATGTTACTTGTTAGAGCTGACTGAACTCTGTATTGGTTAGAGGTCTATTACACAGCACAGCAACAAAACAGCTTGTGAGACAGACTACCTTCTACCAAACCTCATAGGTAGGATTTTAATTTCCCTCTGCTATTGTTTCCTTTAATATTTTGATTATATATTTTACTATTTGTCCTGGTTCATAACCCAAAATCTCTGTTGCTCTCAAGGCCATATTTAAAAAATACGTACAGCTACGTATAATCCTCCCACTGAATAGATCATAAATTTCAGTGATGTTATTGCAGGTGATGTAGGTGGAATTCATCTGAGTTTGTCACTAGTTTGCTGATAATCAGTGTGCAGAAATTGACATTTTAAAATATGATACATTTTGTCCTGAAGAAAACATCCAAAGTATGTCAGATGAATCACCACAGAGATGCCTGATTCTTTACAGAGTACAGAAGGATCCAAGGCTGAATTCTCAGATGCAGATACCTGGTGTAAATGAATAAAGCCAAGTGGCATGAATCCCAGGTTAAGCATATTTAAGTTAACCTTAATGTATCTACCCCAAAATTCATCTGACCTGCAGAATCAGAAAATACATTGAGCAGCACATGTTGCGTACAGTCAGAACATGACCAGTCTACTTTATCTAAGTCTCATGTGCTTTCTGTGTGTGAAAGTCACAAAATTGTACATCACTTTGTGTCCTTGAAAGTAATAAGTCTGTTATTGCTGTTTCTAAGATGCTTTGCTTTGGTCATACCCCAAAGATATTGCTGATCCTCATGGTTTGCTCCCACCCCCCACCATCCTCTGTCCCAGCTGCCACATACCCACTATCCCACATCCAGTAAATCCATCTGCTCTCTCTAAAGTCTTATGCAGAGCCTCGCAGACAGCTTTTCCCCTTGTCCCACACATGCTTCTCTAGCCTCTCTTTCCCATCGCACAGACAGTCTCCTCTGACCTTGCAGCCCCTCTACCCCTTCCTGCTGCGCAGCCGCTTCCCCTGTGGTCCTTAGCTGCGTGACATACTGCTTCCTATTAGCACGGTCACACAGCTACAGACACAGCTGTTCAGCCACTAATCTGCAAACCCCAGTAGATTGGAAATTTCAAAATCACCATTTCTCCTCCTCAGCATCTCCACTGCCCGCTTCTAAGAAATGAATTCATTTTCATTTGCAAAAACTTGTTTTCCTGTCATTCCTGTTGGAACATTTCCCAGTAAGAACGGCAGAACAAAATCAGTGTGCAGTGATCTTGCCTTTGTTCATTAAACAGAACCTATGCTTTTTGAGAAGTCCATGTGTTTTGGGGTCTGATCTGACACACTGTGCTGGGACGCATCACATTTTGTAGCATCAATCAGTTTCTGGGTAGTAATCTGTTTGATAGAATGGATGCAGCAGAATACAGTGTGTCACATTGTGAGACATCATATCCAGAATACATTTCAAAACTGTTTTCAGCTACTACTCTTCCTTCCCTGACCTATTTTAATAAGCAAAGTAATTTATTTTTCAACAGAATATGTAATTAATACTTTCCATGGTTTTTAATAATAATTGGGAACCTCCATGTGAGAACAATAACACAATGCTACAAATTCTTGTAGGCAGTGAATTATCATACGTAGCTGACCTCTCTTTTTAATTGGTAATGAGTTGACAGCTGATCTCTACTGACTAATGGAGGATGGAACTAGAGAAATTAGAGGTGAGAGAAACCCAGTAGATCATGTACGCCATCTCTCTGCCATGCTGAGAACCAAAATGACGTGTCAGAGTTGGAAACATAAGTGGCTGGGTTCAGGCAGCAATGTCCCTGTGCTGAAAATACTCTTTGGGAGACAAAGTGATTTGAAACTTAACACTTCAGGTTTCATCTGATATGACATTAGATTTTCTTATTGTACAGGTTCTTGCAGAACTGACAGTTCTGCTCATTGAACTAGACCTGAAAAAAAGAAGAGCCTCTATTTCATCACCAGCTATGAAGAATTTATGGAGAAAATTCTGCCATAAATTACACATCTAATACCACTATTAGCTCCACAGAGGTCTAAAGTAGAGCAGTCCTCTCCCAGTTGTGTCTCTCCAGTCCTCTCCTGTGTCCCTGGTGAAGCTACACTTTCATGGATTTTTCGATTTAATAGCTTTTTGACATCCCCAAAATGATGAAAGGAGACTCCACCTTCAGGGACAAGGATGAATGAGTGGTTTTAGACAGTTTAAGTTGGAAATAGAGGGATTTAGTAGGTAATTCTTGTTCCTTCAGCAGCATTGCCTACAAGCTTTCTCTTTGATAGACAGACTTCTTCCCCTCTGCCCTTTCCAGATCATTGTGAAACCATCTCTAAATCATTTTCTGATACCCAGGAGATCTTGGTAGAGGGGACAGATGTAAACAAGGTGAAAGACTTACCCTTTGTCTGAAGAAACAAGAATCTGGTTCAGTATTAATGACTGGAACAATCTTGTCTTTGTACAATTTATAAAATCCTAATATGTGACATAATTTGGTACACAGTACTTGCATAACTCTTCTGGGCATACACATCAGGTGCTGTATTAGAGAACTAAACCTTTTTTTTTTTGGTAAGGAAATATCTTCCAGGTAATGAAATAGGTAGATGGTGAAAAGTTTTGCATTTATGCTTTTGTCTGAAAGAACTGTCAAGCTTAATCCTAGAATAACTGACAGAGCAATCCAAATAACTGTTTTGATCAAACTATCAGCCATACCTACTGAGAATGATAGGACAAAAAAAGAAAGATTCTGGCTCTGTGACAGCTAGGCTTTCAAACCAGAATTTAGTCAGGTTGACTTCAAATTGGATGAATCAGTTGTTAAAAGGTTTACTAGATATTTAGTAATTTAGAAGACAAAAATAAAAAGATTTAACAATTACTGTTAAATCATTTCACAGGGATAAGTTATAGTGAAAAAAACCCCAGACCTTAGGTTTAGAAAGTCGGGCTTCAAGTGTTATGTTTATGTATATCAATGAATGACCTGTATTTCAAAAGGACTGACCAGTTGTGACTTTAACTGAAGTAATCAAAATTCTGGAAACCCGGTTGTTTTTAGAATCAGGCAATTTATTCAGGTACCTCATTCTAGGCACAAGTACAACAAAGGCCAAATTCCTGTTTTCTAAGCCTAGTGAATGAAGTTCAATGAAACTCTGATCAGATCACATGTAAGTATACTGTAATGGAGTTCTATTTTAAAAATATTGAGTACTTTTTATACTTGGAAATGTGAATGACACATTTGTTACTGTCTTTTAATTCCACAGACCATGAAGCATAATGAAAGTTTGTATTTTGTGTAACCTACTCTAGGAGGTCCTGCTCTGGCAGGGGGGTTGGACTAGATGATGTTTTGAGGTCCCTCCCAACCCTTAAGACTCTGAGTTAGTTCACTGTTGCATTCAGTGCTGCCTGTAGACTTCTATAAGGGTACTGTAAAGGATATGACTGTTTGAAAAAATCAACAGATATCTAGTTCATTCTCTGTTGATATGTACTGGTGAAATTAAAATGAAAATATTTGTTTGGAAAAATACTGGTAATTAAAGGCTAGTTTTGCTTCCTTTGAACTGCGTCCTCATGTGTCACTTGTGTTGAACTTTGACTCAAAGGCAGTGAATTCCTTACTTTTACCACATAGTCTTCTTTAGCTTAGGGTTTCTTCCCTTTGATAACACAGGCCTTTTATTCATTACATGTTAAATGGTAACACTGTACTCGCAAATCTGACCACTTTCTTCTGAATGTTGTATTTTTTCACTGGAAGTAAAAATTAGATAATTTCTTGTTTACAAGACAGAGAAGAAACCCACTGGCCTTCAATTATGTACTGTATATTGATGGTGCACAGCAGTGAAAAGTGTTATATGAAAAAGCAGTAGGGGATGATCAGGCCTGATAGCCCGTGTTTCTCGCAGTATGTTACCAATCATACCATAAGGAGCTTTTTCTGAATGTCTTACTTCTCACAAAGCACTTCCACTTGTCTTGTGCTACAGGTTAGATTTGTTGTTACATCAGTTTTCAGACTGCTGATAATTCTGTCGTCTCCTAAAGTAGTAAAACTTCCTCAGCCATCACAGGAGCAATCAATCTGGTGTCATCTTGTAGCGTTGATTTTACTGTGTTCTTTCTGGAGTGTATGAACTCCAACACCGAAATTAAACTTGTGCATTCAATGAATTTTTAAGGAAAAGAACATAGCAGCTGTAGGTTACAGTGAAATGCCATCAGTCTGTCTCCATGTTATGAGTTTTCAAATGGTGTCTGTCATTCTACTTTTCATTACTTTGCTTTAGAGTGGTGGAGTTGTGACTGTGGATGATATACTCCCGTCACATCCAAAATTTAGGAGGCATGTAAATAACTTGCTTGTTTAATGCTGAATGATTTTTTTTTCCCCCCACATCTCTTTATTTAGATGAAAGTATTCTTTCACACATGCCTGGCTCTAAGTTTTATGCCCCTTTATTACCTCCAAACTTTTGTTTAAAATGAATATGGCAAATGCAACAAATATTACATGCACATACCATGCACAGCCAGCACTGAGCAGTGGTTTTATGTTTCTTTGCTGCCCATCTTGCAACTCTTATGATATACATTATGACTTATGTGCCACTTTTGGAAACCATAACCACTGAGTTATTTTTGTAACTGTTTTACAAAATTCTTGTATCTCTTGACCTGCTTTTTTTTTGTTATCTGTCTGAAATTTCCAACCTCTTATGGGTCTAGCTACTACATCGAGAGCTGGATGTGTAGCCAGAGAAGAAAACACCTCCATCGTGGTGGTGTGATGGGAACTGCGGGAAAAGTAGTCTGAGGCAAAACAGAAAGGAGTCATTTAGGCATCAGCTGAATTCTTTTAGGAAGTTCCTCCTTTGCCCCATCACTACTTGCTTATCCCTTATTCCTCCTCTCCCCATATACTCATCATGTTTGTGCTGGTAGGAGATGGAGGTGGTTCATGGTACTTGGATAATCAGCTATTTTCAATTCAATTCCTGGCTGTGCTTACTCTGGAAAATTAACAGTCCTTGTATATAAATATGACCCCTACTCCTGGATTAATTTGATTATGTGAGAATCTCAGTTTTCATTTAAAACTAATAACTTTCTGGCTGCCCTGATAAAACAAGTTTGTATATGTAGTCTAAATATTCCCTAATGGTTTAAAAATCCAAAGAGAAATATGAAGAACAAATGAATCTCTTACTAATAACAACTAAAGATTCTCAAATCTTCACTATGATTGCTTGAGACTGAATATTTGAAACCAGAAAATTTCTGATTTTCACTCAATGCTGGATCAGCATTGTCTGAAAACAAAATCTTTTTAAGCAGATTCATTTGGGTCCACAAATAGAGAACTTGTGTTCATTAATAACTGTGGGTATCTTATCCCACATCTCTCAGATGTGTTCAGTTATGCAAAATGACTTGTATAGGCTTTCTACCCTGTTGATGTAATTCTTGGTTTAATTTTCGTTTCATCTCTACTACTGTAAGAGAAGACTTTTCCTGTGAGTGACTGGATGTTCTGCCTTAGATGAGTACTTTGATTTTACATATTTAAGAAGGAAGCACAAACTTCAGCCTCTAATAATTGCAAGTTTAATTGTGCTAAGTGCTATAAATTTTGTGGTGATGACTTTATTAGGAATCTGAGTTAGTGGCAGTGAGTTTTTATTTAACTGAACTTTAAATTTCCTCCAGAATTAAAGCAGAGCAGTAAATCTAAATCAGACTGAATTTAAAGGAAACATTATAAAGCTTTCTCATTTCAACATCTTTCCTTGTTAAATTCATCTAATACAGATGTGATAGCATTGACATATGTGGACTTGTGAAGAAAAAAGAAGTGTATATCACTAAACTGTGCCAGAGAACAGGTCCAGGCACTGGAATTTGATTGTCTGTGCTCGTAAATTACTAGGATGGGATCTAATGTGATTTCAGCTAGGCTAATTAACACTCTCTCAAATAGTTTCTAGATAAGACTTGTTTATTTTGATCGTTTACTTTTACAGATACAGCATCATCAATGTTTGGACAGAACTTTACTTGAATCTTTATCAAAGGGCAATTGATGGACAGTGTTAGAAACTATTGAGTGATATACTGCAAAGACTGACTAATGCCAAAGAAAATATTTAGGACCTGTTTAGCAACTTTTAATCATCTTTTCATATATTATGCTGTTTCACAGATACAGAGGATCTGTGAAGGATTATTTCCATAAAAATCCAGAGAATCTAAGGAGAATAGGCCAGCCATTGCACTTGTCTAAAGTAGACTTTGCCTGAAGCTAAAGTCGAATGTCAAGACCTCCAGGATATGTGTTGCTTTCAGTACATATTAGTTCTGTTCTGCAGGGAGCAAAGTATGTTGCAGATATCTTTCAGGCTTAGTTTGAAAAACAGTAGAAAGTTTTTGCAGTTGAGGATGGAGCAGCATTTAACAGTCTGGAGAGAAGGTTTCCAGTTGTTTGGTTGTGAAGTTATGTTCATGAAAATGTTGAGAGCTTGAATATCACTAAAACAGAAATAAAAATTTGTTCCTTACCAATTGGCTTTCTATTGAAACCGTAAGGATCACAAAGATCAAGATGACATAAAGATATCCATGTCCTCTCAGTTCTACTTGCCCAAGAACTGAATGCTGTCGTAGTTGACAACATTAGATTCAATTAACCCTGCAAATATTCAGAATGTCAGGGTGAAACATGTTTTCATCACTAAGGAGCTGAAGTTAAATTCTAATAGCCAGTACTGTGTTCACTGGTAATCTTTCCAGATTTCTGTGACAGAAGTTATTATCTTACATATTGTAAGCCCTTATCCCTGAAATGATGGTGACCTTGGAACAATCATTTATTCTTCCTCTTGGCAAGTTACAGGGAATGTTGTCTAATTTTTATCTTATTACATGGGGCCGAAGTATTTCTGTTTTCCGTAAGTACTCAATCCAATTTGTAGGTGAGAATTAAAGCTTATGTTTTCACAAGAAAAACTGTTAAGTAAAAAGCCCCAATCTGCAATGTTTTTCAAATAGAGCACTTGTGGAGAGACTCTTTACACTCCATATTGTTACTTTCTTCCTAAGATTGAGTGCCTGTTTTGCAGACATCCATGTAAATTTTGTTTGTTTTTTACTATTTAGTGTATCTGGGCAGAGAATACTGGAAAAACAGTAAAACAAAGTACAAACGACAAGAAAATGAGTTGTTTTATCTGGCAAAGATCTCAGAAATACAGGAATGAAGGCACTGGAAGATAACTTGAGAATTCTAAAGATATTACTTTCATTGAATACCATCTCACCTCTAAAAGTTTAATTTTAATTCTAATATATTGAAAGTCTCGTCGTTTGAAATGATAACTACTTCATACATCACATATGTCATTCACTCTTTACATGATGGCAGCTGTCAGGACCAGGGCAGGGTTAGTTTATTTGATCTTGTGTGATGTTTCATAATTTTCCTGACTCTTCGCTCGTCTCAGACGGCTGTAGATCATATGCTGTAGCTAACAAGGTTGAAACTTCGCATGGCACTGGTCATATTACTGCCACTCTGGAACTTCACAACAATCTTCTTCTTGGCTGTGTGGCACAGGGCATTCAATCTTCCTAAATGTAAATGATTGAGTTTGTGACACCTCTTCTTGCTTCAGTTGCACATAACCCTGCTTTTCACTTCTCATTGAGTGTTGATAAATGTTTGATGCCAGCTGGGACTAGTACTGTGCTATACCTCCCTGCCTATGAAAAAGATTGTTTTCAGAAAGTTTACAAAGCAATCCTATGTTATTAATTTCACCTGTTTTATTCTTCACCAAGTTCTGTACTACAGGAAGTAAAATAATGCATGTAGTGAGAAAATCTCCTGACCTTCTCCCTGGAAAGACAGAAACCTGTATTTTGAGTTCAGGTGATTTTCTTTCTTTCCACCATAGTTGACAATGAATCTTAGGAGATTAAGAAATGAATGTGAAGATGCCAGTGAAAAGTATTGGGTATAATTTGCTTTATTTGGAGAGTGGAGAGCTCTCTTCCAGGTTGTAAATACAACTCTTCCAAATAATATGTACACCTTGATTATACAATAGTGATGAGCCTATATTATCACAGGGAGCAGAATTTTCTTTATGCAAAGGAAAGTACATTGGGATGGGAAGAATTTATTATTTTGTTTGGAAACTGAGTAGTTTCTGACCCCTGGGAGCCATCTTGTCATAAAGGTAGTAAAGCCAGTCTCCTACTACTTTATTTCATAGAAAGAATCCCTGTGAGCATCAGCAATGCCAGAGTATTGCACTTTCCTGTATGCTTTGTGTTCCTTAAAATTGAAAGTTTCAGTCTTTATTTGGCTTATATGCAAATGCTTTGTATAGATATTCTGTCTTATATCCTCCTGTATACATGTGCAAGGATATATAAATTTGTCTTAAGCTGCAGTTTGTGATAGCTGTAGCTCATCTGACTGCTTATACAAACCAGAAGATTTCCCAGTGCCCAGCTGCTCTCTAGAAAAAATGGTGTTTCACCTGAGAGCGGGTATCCATAGTGCCTAGAGAAGGAACATTTAAGTAAAATAAACCTCATATGACCAACTTTCCAGTTACAATGAAAACCATGGATGTAGTTTTGCTAATTTTGTGTCAGGCCTCATGTTTTCTAAGAAAATCAGAAGAAATATGTCTGTACCATAGAGGAAGAGTCCAGTGTAAAAAATATCTCCATTAAGGAGACCTGGTGTGACCTGGAAGGTGCTGTGGATACTGACTCCAAGTCACTGAGGACATCTGCACTGTGGATTTTGGTTTGCATTTTGTGTGTCTCTTCGCTTCTTGATTAAGCATTGTTTCAGGGAAGAAGAGTTACTTTTGGTCTGTTACAGTGGTTTCCAATGGTGACAGTAATTTAATAGTGTTGAAACAGTCCAAAGTGTGACTGCTGTAAAGGCCAGTCTCTCCATGGTCTATCATGAATGGATGTGGCATTAGAGCATGTTGGATAAATACTCATTTTAGCAAACAAGTTGCTGGTTGCAATGGGTGAAAATGTCCAGGTTTTGGCAGCCCTATACAGGACACAGTCGGTTACAGCTGTCTCAGAACTGCCCCACTGTTACTGAAATCCATAACGAATGATCACTTTCCAAACCAACTTTGATAGTTTAGAAAGCTGACATTAGTTTATTATGGCACTGGGTGCATGGGGGATCTCTCTGCCAATCATGCACACCCAGAGACGAAGGAACACTCATCATATACACTAAAGAAAGTGAATATTCCTGTAATTTCCAAGAATCACTCATCTATTTCTAGGATGCCTAACACATATGAAATATATGTTATGCATGCTCAGATAAATGAAGAGGGGTCTCTGGGAGTCTCTGGTGGTTATTTGAGAGGAGATACCCTGAATGTTTTTACCATCATTTGGTCATGAATTTTCTCAGGACATAACTCGTGTCTTGGTAACTTGTCACACTTCACAAGACCAGAATGTATTTCTTGGATAGTGTGTACATCTGGCCATTAAGACTTGGGTCTCTCTTATACTTAAGGTCTTCAGTATGTTGTGGTAGTTACGTTCTTGATAGGTTTTACTGAATTAGCTATTTTGTTATGCTATGTTGAAGCAGCTGCTCTGTTAATTCTCTGGTATGCTTTGCTGGTATCAATAGCACAGGACACAACTGAGCCTGTCAGTTGTGCTGGCAGTGCCTCTGACAAAATAGATGTAAGAACGGGCAAAACATGGCATAGCAGGGAGGAGTGAGGAAAAAATTGTGAGAAACAGCACTGTGAGCCTGAAGGTCAGAGTCAGGAATGAAGTAAAGTCGAGTTGGGAAAAAAGGGAGGTGGGGAGAAGATGTTTTGATTTGACTTTGTTTCTCACTAATCATAGACATTTTGATCGTCAATAAATTAATTTTCCCCACGCCAAGTCTGGTCTACCTGTGATAGTAGTTGGTAAGGGAGCTCCCAGTATATTAACCTGACCTACGAGCTTCTCTATCTTGTTCTCTTCCCCTGTCCTGTTGATGAGACAGAGCAAGACAGCAGCTGAGTGGGCAGCTGGCAGCCAGTCAAGGTCAACCCACCACACCTAGTGCAGAAAATACAGATAAGTTCATGCCAGATCACAGAGAAAAACTTGTGGTTGAGCCTCAACGTGTCCTAGCAGCAAAGGAGAATTGTGACTTCCTTCCCTTTTGAGCTTGCAAGAGGAGGTTGCATTGAAGCGTACTCCACCTTTGTCAGTGATTGCTACTGTATATTGCTCTGTATGTGTGTCATGTTAGTATCAGCTGAGTTATCTTAACTGCTAAACTGAAATGCATCTAACATTTGTATCTTTGGACTTATGGACAATGTTTTGAAAAACAGTCTCAGAGAGTGTGAAGTTCCAGATGTTAGTGAATTGTACAGGTTGTCTTTCATAAATCAGACCTTAGGTTTCCAAGGAACTGTAAGAAAAAAACCAGTTGATTTTATGCAAAGCTTCCTTCCCTTTTATTTTATAAAGCTTTATTCTATTACATTTTGACCCTTATTTTTCACCCTTTCTAGATAAACACCATGTCAATGGAAACAGAATGGTAGAACCTTTCCCAGAAGGAACACAGATGGCTGTATTTGGTAAGACATCCATTTTAAAATAAAACCTTTAAGCTGTATAGTGTTAGTGCATACCAAATTTCTTGATTTCAGCCTTATTACTTCAGAGTTTTAGCATCTGGATTGCTATTGCCATTTTCTAATCACTACAATCAACTAAAGCCACTGATCATTTTGGGGGATGTCCATTTCCCAAAAGAAGTATGTTAAAAGTATTTTTTCTGAGTTACACAAGCAGAAAATTTAAGCCCTTATTTTGTTCCATAAAAGTTTCAAAATTGTAGCATTTTATATATGCTAATTCCTGTAACTTTATTCACTAGTTTAAATGAAATTCTGAAGGTGATCCATGATTCTCCAGACCTTGTCCTGTAAGAAAATCTAACTGCTGGTGTCTACTGTAGAGTCAACAGAGTTGTGACCTGCAGAGTTGTTACCATTTACGTGCCCCAAACAAAATCTACTATATTGTACTTTACTTTGTGAACAGTTGCATAGATTCCATGTGGAATGGTTGCCAACAGAGCTGGCAAAGTGGCCAGGTGTAAAAGAGAATATGTTTCATTTAAATGTATCTGTGTTATTTTCTATGAAAATGTCATTCTTTGAGCCGTTTGGTAAAACTGGAAACTGTTTCTCTGGAGAAATTCTAAAGAAGAAATGACTGACATGCCAGAAGGATGTGCTGCCATTCAATGAGGCCTGGACAGGCTGGGACAGGGAGAAATCTAATGAAATTCAACAAATGTAGAGTCTTGTATCTGGGAAAGAATAACCCCATGTACGAGTACAGGTTGGGAAATGAACTGTTAGAGAGCAGTGTAGGGGAAAGGGACCTGGAGGTCCTGGTGGACAGCAGGGTGACCATGAGCCAGCAGTGTGCCCTTGTGGCCAAGAAGGCCAATGGCATCCTGGGGTGTATTAGAAGGGATGTGGGCAGTAGGTTGAGAGAGGTTGTCCTCCACCTCTACTCTGCCCTCTTGAGATCACATCTGGAATATTGTGTCCAGTTCTGGGCCCCTCACTTCAAGAAGGACAGGGAGCTGCTGGAGTCAGTTCAGCGCAGGGCCACCAAGATGATGGAGTGGAACATCTCCCTTATGAAGAAAGGCTGAGGGAGCTGGAACACTTTAGCTTGGAGAAGAGGAGACTGAGGAGTGATCTCATTAATGTTTACAAATATATAAAGGGTGGATATCAGGAGGATGGAGCCAGGCTGTTCTCAGTGATGCCCAATGATAGGATGAGGGACAATGGGTACACAGAACATAAGAGGTTCCAAAGAAACATAAGAAAAAACTTCTTCACTGTGAGGGTGAGGGAGCACTGGAACAGGCTGCCCAAATGGGTTGTGGAGTCTCCTTCACTGGAGACATTCCAAACCCACCTGGCTGAGTTCCTGTGTGACCTACTCTAAGTGATTCTGCTCTGGCAGGGGGATTGGACAGGATGATCTTTTGAAGTCCCTTCCAACCTTTAAGATTCTGTGATTCTGTGAAATATGTATCATAAAATATATCAGAGTCAGTAAATTTTTTAACCAAAATATGGGCTTTACCCAAATCTGGGAATTGTCAGAACTCTCATTTCCGGATGTGCTCATGTTAGTCTTCAAGCCTATATAATTTACTAGGGAACAAATCAGTGTATTTATATGATAATTATTCTTAAAAATTACTGTTAGCTTACTGTTATATAGAATGAAAAATTTTCTACCCATGTTTTGAACCATAAGACTGGATTGTTTAGAAACTCTCTATTGACTTCTACAGTATGATACAAAAGTGTCTTAGGAAATTTAAAATATCCTATTAAATGTTTATCTATCTGGGATGTTGAAGTAAATATTAGATTACTACTTGATGCACTTGCTGTATCATCTGGCCTGATGAAGATCTAAATGAGAATGAGTGCATGTCAGGTGTATAAAGCAGTCGTCACTGTTTTTGACCCGGGCCTGTTCTAATAATATGTGTAAATTTTGGTAATTGCAAGACAATGTGTGCAACGCCAAATATGTAAAAATGGAGGACATACCTTGGAAAGCAGTGATTCTGAGAAGCATTGCTATATAAATGTTCAGTATGATGTAGCAAAAAGAATAAGTGCAGCCTTCAGATATTAAACCAGGGTTATAGTGAGTAGGCAGTAACAGGTAATTTTACACCCGTGCATCATGAGTTTGAGACAGATATTAAAATACACTTCATGTTCTATTGAATAATTAGACAGAATTTATTAACAGCAACAAAAAGATGAAATGCTAAAACAAACTATCAAAACAACTAAGAGAAACTGCTTGTCATTGTGTCTTTAGATAGGGGCAGTTAACAGGGTGCCTAACCAGAGTTTTCAGATGTCTTAGGATCACCAGGCTACCAGCTGCCAAACCAGAGAGATCGAGGTCTCCTGTAGGCCTGAGATGTGGGTATGTCAGTAGTCCTAGGGCACCGAGAATGGACCTAGACACTTGAGTCAGGCAACCCATTCACCCTAGATGCTCCTGATGTTATGCATCAATAGAAAACACATTATTGATCACCAGAAAGGCAGAAGAAGTAGAAATTATCCTCCAGACATGATACAGTAGATCACAGTAGATAATCTTATAATCCCTACTAATTAGGAATCTGTATTTTTCAGGAGAAAGTAGTCTGTGTCAGTATGACATTTTCTCAGTCATCAAGCTTAGTGATGGTGATCTTGTCTAATTTATAAAAAGAAAAGTTGTAGCATAAATATTTCAAAAATCTGAGTGGCGTCTGAAAGTTCTTATGTAGTATCAGTTTGCATAGAACAGTTTACAGCTCAGCCTTGATGTCATCTCTGAAAACATAAAGGAAAAAATGTTTGTCAGAGAGAGTGAACATGGATTTGGCAAGGGGAAATCCTGCTTGACTACCCAGAAAACCTCTGATGGCACGACTGGCTGGCTAGATGAGCAGAGCGCGATGGATGTCATCTACCTCAAATTCAGCAAGGCCTTTGACACACTCTCCAATACCATCCTCATAAGAAAGCTTAGGCAGTATAGGTTGGATGAGTGGACGGTGAGGTAGATGAAGAACTGTCTGAATGACAGAACTCAGGAGGTGGTGATCAATGGCACAGAAGGAGGCCTATGGCCAGTGGAGTTCCACAGGGATCGGTTCTGTGGCCAGTCTTGTTCAACATCTTCATCAACGACCTGGATGAGGGGACACAATGTACCCTCAGCAAGTTCCCTGATGGCACCAAACTGGGAGGACTGGCTGATTCCCCAGAAGGCTGTGCTGCCATTCCGCCAGATCTGGACAGGCTGAGAGTGGGGCAGAGAGGAACCTCCTGAGGTTCAGCAAGGGCAAGTGCAGAGTCCTGCACCTGGGGAGGAACAAGCCCCTGCACCAGGACAGGCTGAGGGTGACCTGCTGGAGAGCAGCTCTGCAGAGAGGGACCTGGGAGTGCTGGTGGGCAGCAAATCAAACATGATTAGCAATGTGCTCTCATGGGTAAAAAGGCCAGTGACGTCCTAGGGTGTATTAAGAAAAGTGTGGGCAGTAGGTCACGGGAGGGGTGGGGGGAGGTGTTTTAATATTTGATTTTATTTCTCATCTCCCTGTTTTGATGGTTATTTAATAAATCAAACTCTTTCTCCCCAAGTTGAGTCTGTTTTGCTCATGACGCTAATTGCTGAGTGATCTCCCTGTCCATATGTCGACATACAAATGTCTCGTTATGTTTCTCTCTCTCCTGTCCAGTTTAGGACGGGAAGTAATCTTACGACTTGGTGGACACCTGACATCAAAGCAGGTCTAAACCACCACATTTAGTAAGCATTAACTTTCCTGTGGAGCTAATGTTTCTTCTGTAGTTACAAGGTTGAAGAGGAGAAATGATTAGTGAGCATTGTCCTTCACTTATCGTCATGGTTTCTTCAAGTTTTCTGTAGCATTCTTCTAATTGAGTATTGTCTTACCTTACAGTATTCCCTTGTCTGTGGGTTTTGGGAACATAAATTATTGCAGTGGTGGAACAAGAGATTGTTTGATAGTGGTTTTTTTGAGCTTATGGAAAATGATTATATGTTATCTTTTGAGTTTTAAGATTAGGATGGATGTAGAGCTGCTTCTTTAAATTTCCTACAGCAGAGTTAGAGAACTCCAGTACAGTTTGATATTGATACAGTCTTCCCTGATTAATTTTTTTCGATCTCCTTTATTTTCTGCATGCTGATCAGATCAGTTTTGCACTGGTTATGGTGAATGTTAGTGTGAAGGCTTCTGTTGGTGAAATCACTGTGGATTGTACTCGATTTGTAAAATTTCATAGAAAGTATCCTGCCTAGAGAATCACTTTGGAATAGCACAATATCATATTGAACAGTCCACTTTAAAGCGTTCCTGAGCAACTCAGTTATATTCATATCAAGCCTGCTAGCTTTCATCATTTTAAAATTGCCCTAGATTTTCCATAACATTGTGATTGCAACTGTTGGGCTAGGTGGTGAAAACTCACGCTGCTGCCATCTGTGCTGTGAATGAATGGAAAACCTACATATTCTTAGGTTTACTATTAGACCTGAAATATAATATTATACAAACATGACTCTGATGATAATTGTTGTCATTTGTTGGCATTGGCATCCCATTCTGATATATGCTATAGAAGAATGGAGCTACAGTTCACTTTTGCTACCTCCAAGGTGGCAGCATTTACCGATCCCATGTGAATGGGAAGGGAAAGAAACACTCAAAAAAGAAAATCATGACCTGTTAGTAATTCTTCTCCTCAAACTGTTACTTATGTATACTCTTGTTAACAGCAAGTTCTTTATATTTTAGGACTTTATAAACTGAACTAAAAGACTTTTTGACTCCACCTGAGCAAGAGAAGGCTTCTCATCCCTCTTCTCTAGAAATATTCTTTAATCCTTTAACTGGAATTGCCCAGGGACAAGTGTTGAAGAGCAATAGTTACTGAGAAGTAATCCTTTTTCTCTAAGAAGATCTACAGATGCTAAAAGATGGTAAATAACCATATGATTTTGTAGATATAGCCTACTTGCAGTGAATTTTCCTGCTGCTTGGATAGTTTTAGATTCACCACTAAAAATCACAGTATAAAATGTAATGCAGGGTTGTAAACACTAATCCTTTTACCTGCTTGCAGAATATGGTTAGATTGCATCTAGATAGCTCCATCTTCTGCAAAACCTCCTTCATGATGCTCTTACTAATGCTGTGTTTTTTATTTTCTGATCTGACTTCTTGTTTTGATCAAGGTACAGGGTGAATGTGCATGGGTCATTGTTCCTGCAGTTTTCCCATTTATAACAGAACCTCACAGTTTTCAAAAGACTATTTAAATGATCTTGAGATTCTCCATTTGTCTGTTTAGCTTTATTCAGCTGCCAAAGATACATGTATTGTTCATTAGAATAGAGAAATGCGTCCTTGTTTCTACAATGGTGAAAAAGCAAGATTTCAAGGGTGAGGGTGACTCTTTAATGGAAATCTTTTAATGCTAACCATACAGTGACCTCTTAATCTAGTTTCCAGCAATATTGAAGCACTAAGAGCAAAGGCACTGCTCACAGCCTCACTGGAGACACTGTAGAATGCTATACCAAAAATCATTGTGTCACTTCAAGTAAAGAGGGGAGTGTATTCTCAAGTTCAGATGAAGCTCTGTATGTATGTGTTCATGTTATGGATGGTAAAATAGAAGCCATTTAATAATTGCCTGTCAATAAATGTTTCTTGTAGATTTTATGGCCATAGATATTTTCAATTAGAAGTATTTTGTCAGTGGTGACTGATTATGACCAAAAACATAACCAAAAATCGAAACCTGAGCATATGTTAGAAGATTGATTATGTTTTGAAAGGAAGAGATTTAGAGTCTAAAATGAGCTCCTGGATAGAGGCATAAAAAGTGAAAAGAAATGCTTCAAAGCTACAGGACATATGCAACTTTCAATAAATGAGTACTTCCATCAGTGCCATTTGTAACTCGTTGCATAGTTTAAACTTATTTATATATACTGCCATATTACACTCATAAATATTTCTGGTCAGCATTTTTGAATTTTAAGTGTATATTTTTCTTATCAGCTGCTACTATTACGAGACTCCAGTTTATCCCAGGGCACCTATGTGCCTTATGTGTTACCTGATACCTCTAAGAGGAAGCATTATGCATATGGTGCATTCATAGAAGGGCTGTTATTTACCTTTAGTAAAATCTGGCAATAGTTCAGATTTGTAATTCTAACACTTTTAAAATATGGGACTAAATTGTGTTGTATTTGCTTGACATATACAGACTAGTAATCGGATAATTGATTTCTTGATGTAAACAAAGCACAGACAGAAGTAGGATGTTAAGTACTGATAAGATATAATTACAGACATTTCTGAGTTGGCAGACACATCCAAGCCTGTTCACCTTCTGCTTTGCACTTATTAGACAGCAACATCTTCCGGTAATTCTATAGAGCCTTATTATTGTTGTACTTTCTCTGACTTATTACGTCCCATTGAAATTCAGATGTACGCTAAGCATTCCCACAATTCCCACTGCTTCCAAAGGTTATTTAGAAACTAAAATAGGATTACACCAAGATTGTCCAATTAGCCCTGGGCAGACACAAGTGTTTCTTAGCCTTTGCATGTGAGCCTGTTCACCTGCAATGCAGCAGCACATGATAACTCTGTGTGTGGCTTATTCAGTTGGAAAGCTGAGCTCCTCAAACAAGACCTGCTCTTGCATGATTTAGTTCTCTTTAATAAAGGCTTGATCAGGGCAACTTATTGACTAAAGGGAACTAATTTCACTTGAAAGTGAGATGAAGTGTTTAAGAATGGATCACTCTATATAGTTTCTTTTATTCATTCCTGAAACAGCTACTAGTGACCATGTTAGATAAGTGTGTTAGGAAGTTCTTTGATCTGACTCTGTTTTCAATTATTATGTTTTTATGATGAGCTCTGCTCTTTTCAACAGGAAAATCACAAGACAGAAAGTTTGCCTCCCCTCCAAAATACCTTTTTTTTTTCTATTGGTAGTAAAAATATAGCAAACAGTTTTTCTTTGTTGCTCAAAAAAAAAAAAGAAGAAAACTTTAAACCACGGTATGTGTCAGAATATATTATATCTCTATCTGAAGAGAATATAAGACTTCATGATGTTGAAATAGATGTGTGTGTTCTGACCCAAACTGTAGGAGAAACATCTATAGCAATATTACCAAATATTACAGGGATCACATTGTGGAAGAATTGAGAGCCAGAGGGAATGTCTTCCAGAAGGGATTCATGTGTCTCATGCAAATTCTCTTTCAACATCTTGGAAAAGTGAAGGAAATGTGCTAATTGACTGGATTCCAACAATAACAATTCTGTGATTTGTAAAGCATTGAAACATTAATGCTATCCTGTGTTCACAAGGTGGTGTAAAAATGGACATGGAACTTTCTGCAGTTCTGGAATGAGAAAAAAACTTGTAGAGACATTGCCTAACAAAAGGTATTGTCTAAAGGGATGCTGCTCTGTCCCTAAACCAAATCAGCTTCATATTCTTACTTTTGCAGTAACTTTATTAAAGAAATATACCTGTATCTCCTATTTTTTATTTTTATCTTCCAGATACTGACTTATGGCTGATGTCTTTTTGACTCCTTTTCTATAGAACTTGAAACACAAGCCAGTTCCCTGCCTCTGCTATCTGGTCCTGGTTCACCCTCATTGCCACCAGTGCCTAAACATCTTCTAAACACCTTCTTCCTTAGAATCTTGGCTGAAGTATGATGCTCTGGTTTACTGGTCAGACCTTCAGGGGTTATGTCAGCCCTAAGCAATCTGTTTAGGAATCTGTTGTGTTTACCAATCCGTTTCAGGGAAGCCCTGAACTGAAAATTTTCCGCTAAGCCTGTTGTAAAATAATGTGATAAACCCAGAAATAAACATAATTCCAGGACCTTTTAAAAACAAAACCAAAAAATCTTAACATTAAATTTCTCTCGTCCTTTCTCATATCATAGGCACTATGCATTAAATGCCGGTGATCTGATTTGATAGCATTGTGCATGAACTTTGTGTTAGTGTCAATTGCAGAACACTATGCAAGGCAGACCCAGATAAATAAAGAATGCTACAATCTGCTTGGTCTTTGCCAAGGACATTTCCTGACATTTATAAACACTAATAAGGGACAATAAAATATCCCTAATGCAAAGTGAAAGCTGTCCTTGATCAGCACAATCCTTCATAACATCCTTTTATTTCAAAGGATCCACATCTCTTTTTGCTTCTGAAAACAAAAGTAATGTGGCCTTCAAACACAATATCTGTCCTTCTCCATCGGGGACTTGTTTATGTTAATTTAGTTTTTTTGAGGTAATGAAGAATTTAGCTTTGTGTGGATTTCCACTTAGAATGTGTATTGCACATTAGTGAGTTCTGGAGGTTTGAAAAAGTAACTAAAATTGCAGCTTTTCAGTCAACATCATTCACCTTAAACCAGCCTTTCAATTGTTTTTGGGGGACTTTCCCACTGAAATGAGTAGAGAAACATAGTTCATTTTAATGGATTTTGGGATAAGACTCAGTGATCTCCAATGGCAGGAGTTGTCTCTAACATATGTTTTATCTTCCATGGAAGAAGTCGGAAAGAGTACCTAGATTCCTTTAGCAATGCAAAACTTTTGCAGGAAAGTTATTTCTTGCTAATGATAAATAAGAATATATCAGTGACTTGGATGAACATATGCTTGGCATCATTCTGAGCTGGTTTAATTTTGAAATAGAACTAAATTATCCTGTTAATGACTAGAGACTGCCCCACCGCAAATTTATGCTGCTTTGCAGGAGATGTGTGTGTGTGTGTGTAAAGTATTGCCAATGCATCTTACAGATTCTAATGAAATTATTTTTACAAGACTGCTGTCACAGACTGGAGTTGTGAGCCTGAGCAAACAAGGTCCTATTTTTAAAATATACATATTACTTATTATTGAGTTATGCAGTTTGGGATAGTTTAGAGTGATTTTCCAGAGTTTTTCCTCACCTGATGAAGTTACTGGTGATCCCCAAAAATGTATCAGTAGATATCTTGCTTAAAATATAAGATACAAACATCTTCATTTACTACTTTTGAAATACTTGCTCAGAAATGCTCTTGAAGCTTGAAGGAGACAACTGGAGTCATTATATTGATCCTATCGGTGCTTTCAGCTCATCAGGCTGGAATTAATCTCAATAGATTTTAAGTATGTAATCTAAAATGATCTTCACAAATTTCTCCCCAGTCAGAGAAAGTACATTCAGAGGTCAGTTCGTAACAGTTGTCTCAGAAAGGAATAAATCCCTCTCAATATGCGCCTCATTCTGCCAAACACTGAACAACTAGCTTAAACCAGGTGGAATCAATTTGTTTGTATATGTATGTGGTGAATGTTTTAAGCCATTTGAGGTGACTTTGGGCAGTTGAGACATCCACAGGGAGCTGGAAGGGATGATACAGGTCTCCCAGGAGATCCATACTATTCTGAACTAGAAGATAAAAGGTAGATTTCTGTAGGTTGTCTCAAATGATATCAGACATTCTTGTTTAGGGATTTCATGTGCGGATAAATGTAAATGTAGTATGTATACAAAGTTTCTCTGATCTTCAGCTTTGAAGAACACGGGCCTACCATTTTTCATATGTGACACTCTTTTGCCAGTCCCGTGCAGAATTGCTGCATATGCCATCTCAGAATACACCAGATGCCTTTGTTCATGCATTGGTACTAAACCCTGGATCCCCACCGATGATCATGGGAGCTTGGACACCTTTTGTCACACGTGAACATCTATTTGTAGAGATCTAGTAGTTACTCAAGTCTGCATGCTGTTGCACACCTTTGAGGTCTCTGTTTCAAGTGTCTGAGGAGAGCTGGATAGAATTGCTTCTAGAGTGTTTCTCACAGAACCCCTAAGTCCCAGTATTTCCAGGTACATTAATAACCCTTGTATTTAGGGTAATGCCCATGTTATTAGATTATTTTTACTGGCAGTCTATGGTGGCTAGTACAGGCTCTTTGCTTTTTCTGAGTGATACACACAAGGCTTTTGTCTTTAGAAAGGAGTGAAAACTCTGCAGTTTAAGAGAGTCACACAGCATTTTATTCCAGACTTTTCTTCCAGAGTACCACCTGACTGCTTTCTGTGCAGAACATACTTTAGGAATGAAGGAAAAAAAATACACTCCAACATCTACAAGAAATAAATAATATGATCATTTTTTCAAATAAGATACAAACTAATCACAAAAATATTCTGATTTGAGTTGAACTGTAAGTAATTTTGAAACAGACGCAGTTATTTGTTTGTGAGCCAGGGAAAACAGCATGCAATATGTCAGGCTTTGAGATAAAATTTATTGGTGTGTCATTGGCTTAAATCCAACATTATGCTCATAAATAATATAATCCTAGTGTGACACATTTCTGCTTGAACCTTGACTGAAAATTATTGAGAATCATGTTATGAATTATGTAGTAGCAGTCACGCATTTGAGTCAAAAGGGTGTAACTTGAGCGAGATGCTGAAATGTATTTGTAATTAGGTACACTATCTAAAGAGGCATAGCTGCAGAAAGGGCAAGGTGTCTTTCTCTGTTTCCAAAGGTATAACATGGAACTTTGCTGTCAGCTTAGGCTAATGGTCATCCAGCTTTTTATTGACTCATTCTTCTGGGATGTGAAGACTGATGTGGTTGAATGTTGTTGTCATCTATATCACTCTCTTGTATGCTATTAGCAGCATCTTTTGTCCTTAATTTATACTAGCTCAACGTGACCCAAGGCTCCAGACAAACCTTGGCAATAATAAACAGTCCAAATGCACAGCAGGATGGGAGTAACTTAGTGTTGTTCAGTGGAATGTGCCTGACAAGCAAACATAGGGGTTTAAGCATTGAAATGGTTAGACTTGGACTCATCAAGTGTGATGATGTTTATCCCTATGGCAGATGAAGAGATTATCAACTGCTTTGCATTCTGGAGACCCATAAACCCAAGATCATTTTACTGTGCTGCTACGTTAAAGATCTGGCCCTGTTTTTCACATGTAGAAGGACTTTTGGCAGCTGACATGGCCTCTCTT
The DNA here is from genome assembly GCF_028858725.1 of Colius striatus. NCBI lineage: Eukaryota > Metazoa > Chordata > Aves > Coliiformes > Coliidae > Colius > Colius striatus. The sequence continues at coordinate 45,152,968 of NC_084760.1, read as the reverse complement.
CAAACCATTGTGTACTGTGCTGCTTGACTGCAGTGGTTATTTCTAATCTACCACAGATATTCACACCTGGGTTCTTTTTTTTTTTTTTATTTTGTTTTGTTTTGTTTTGTTTCTTTGTCCTTGCTATCTGCATACCACTTTATTCTCAAGCTGACTTCTGGAGAGAACCAATTGGTTCCCTTTGAGATGAAACCTGCATCTGGTTCAGGGAATAGGTCATCCTGGGTACCACTCCTAATCATGTTTTGAAGCAGAGTGAAATTTCACCCCCTCTGCTCTCTGCTGTCCCCCAGTATTCTCCTGGCAGGCCTTGTATCCTCAAATGTCTTGATATGCTCTCACACCATGCTCCAATGTGTGCAGCCCCCACCCTTGGTCTAATGCTATAGAAGCATCACTCTTATTGGACTGACACTGATTTGAAAGAAACTGTTAAGTTGAGAAACTCAATGTGCACAAACACACACCCCCCACTAATTATGCCTTAGTGCCATTGGTGGAAAATGTTTTCCATGGTGAATGGAAGAACAAGGCTGTTGACCATGTTTTCCATCTCAGAGCTTTAGCTTTTCTTAAATTTCATACATCTCATGCCATGGTATATCCTGAAAACAGAGAACAGCAGTGTTGCATGAATAAATGAATACAGGCCGTGAACCACCTGTGGTACAGACATACTCAGCCAACTGGAGCTGACTGTAGTGTGAGGATTTAACATCTGTGAAGAATTCATGAATGCTCCTGACTTTTCCTTGTTCTAGTAGTGTACCTTCAGAGAATTTTAATATGTATTTCCTCTTTTTAGCCAATATCTTCTCTATCTTTTCTTTTTGCTTTCAACAGATTTTGAATAAGTCATCAGTTCCTTGGTGTGAGTGACAGGGCCAAAATTTATATTTTTTATAAGTTGTGTTTATACTTGAATCCTTTAAGTCTTAAGTCACAATATTGCCACTTACCTCACATAAAAAATAATCTCAGTCCCCTCCAGTTGTTTATTCCAGACTATAATTATTTATACTTTGCAATGCTGTAGACCAAACTCAGTGGTAAAACTAAGATCTTTGTAGCCTTGAGGCAGTTTTGTTGCCTTAACAGATTTACTGACTCTATTCAAATATTTTCCCAAGGATGCAAGGTACTGTGTGGATCCAAAATGTTTTCGAGGATGTGCTGGAGCTTACAGAAGTACTATGTTGTTTGTAACCTGAAGCTGTAAGCATTTCTCAGATCTCAATCAGTTGTGTTCTCCCTGGCTGCAGCCTACTGTGAATCTAAGGCACTTTGTTGATGACTCCATCAGTCATATTTTGCCCCCAAACTCCCTTCTTACACATAGTTTTAGAAGGAGGGTAATATATGGATTTTAACTGATGTCTAAGTGTGCGATTCCATTCCCTGTTGATGCCTGTTGTTGGAAACTGAGATAGGAATGGAAAAGAGAGCAAAACAGAAATAATCCTTATTGTAGTGCACCAACCTGTATTTTTTCCATGTGAATATTTCATGCATTTCTGCACTACTCGGCTGAAAAGAGACCTAGAAGAACTGAAAATATTCAGTTGTGCAAAAAAGGGTGATCAGAAGTATGGATCATCTTCTATACAAGGAGGAACCAGGTATGCTAGGACTGTTCAGTGGGAAAATGAGATAACCTAGTGGAGTATGAGAAGTCTATAGGATGATGATAACATGGGAAATGTAAATGGGAATTGACTTTGCCTAATGTCTCCCCTTGTAATAGGTAAGAGACAGAAAAAGGATGCAGATGGGAGTCAGTTTCAAAATAAAACAGAAAAGCTGGAATAAAATAAAAGACTGTTGGTCTCCTTGCCAAAGGATTTTCTGCATACAGAAGATTTCTTAGATTGAAATGGGGCCAGGAGAAAAAGCTGGATGAGAGATCCTCTGAGAGTTATTCAGACCACAGCAGGGTCAGGAAATCCTGCAAAAGTCAGAGACTGGGACTGTAGTACTTGCAAATATTGTGTGTACTTGTCCTTTTCTTATTATTCTCTAAGTACTTGCTGTTGTCAACTGAGAGATGGATCCTCATTATACCATATACCGTATGTCATAGGTCACTTATCACATGTGTACATCACCAGTCAAACCACATTGACTGCTCTATTATTGATTAATTAAAAGCTGTAGGAAGTTGCATAGCTAGAACTTCTGTGCTGATTTGAAGATACAAGAGTCCTTGTTAAAAATGGTGTTGACCATGCAGATGTAAGCCACAGTTGTCAGCTCCTTGTTGAAAAAGTTTCACAATGAGAAATGATAAATTAAAGATGCATGTGAATCGTCTTCTGTGGAACAATAAAGTCAGGGAAGTTTTGCTAACTTAATATGCATTCTTGTAATTCCAACTACCCTGTTTTACTGCATGTAAAAAAAAAAAAAAAACAAACCCAAACCCCAAAGGAGGCAAAATAACTGCACAGTGAATGCTATAAAATAGCCAACAGCTCTTTCTGGTTGTACGTCTAGCTTGTCATGGATATGAGAGGTGTCTGTGCCTCTGTGCTTGGGAAGCAGATGGACTGAAGGCATAGAATCATATAATTGTTTCATTTAGAAAAGACCTTTAAGATCACTGAGCCCAACCACTTCTCTTGCACTGCCAAGCCCATGTCCCTCAGTACCTCATCTATGAATCTTTTAAATATCTCTAGGGAAGTGGACCACCCTGGGCAGCCTGTGCTGGTGCTTAATAACCATTTAGATGAAAAAGTTCTTCCTAATGTTCAATCTAAACCTTTCCCGGTACAATTTGAACCCATTTTTTCGTGTCCAAAGCATGGAAGAACCACTTTCTGCTTCCATCCTGGGGCAGTACAGCTCTGTCTCTCTGACTGAAGTACCTGAGTTACCCAAGCCTGATTGCATAGATACAGTTATCCAAAATACATTTGTACAAGGATCTCTGGCTAGGGTTTGTATAAGCTGATATATTATCTGCTTCAGTGTTCACTCTGTTTCATCTCAGGCTTGTCTGCCATTTATTAATTTAACTATTGCATTTTTTCTGAAATGCAGTAGACAGAAGTAATACATATTTTATTGTTTTTTAAAAAATTGATGAATTAAAATCTGTGAAGAAAGAGAAAAAATCTGTTGCATGAAAGAATAAGTGGATGTTTGCTTGTTAAAAAAGTTGCTATACAATGACCACATCTGACTTTGCAGTAAAAATGGGGATTTCCACCTTAGCTGACTACTGTCCAGCTGTCACAGAATCACATATTCACAGAATGGTACAGGAAGAGGGAATGGAAGGGACCATCAGAGATCATCTAGTCCGACCCCTCTACCAAAGCAGCTCCATCTAGACCAGGTCACATAGGAATGTGTCCAGGGAGGTTTTGAAAACCATCGGGAGGGAGACTCCACACCCTCCCTGGGCAGCTGGGGCCAGGGCTCCCTCATTTCAGTGGAACTTTTTGTGTTCCAGCTTTTTTACATTGTCCTGTGTCCTGTCACTTGAGACAACAGAAGAAAGTGCGGCCTTATCCTCCTGACAAACACCTTTTAAATACTTGTGTTAATGAGATCCCCCCTCAGCCTTTTCTTCAAACAGCGCTTCTTTCATAAATGACAGTGTGTATGCCTGTTGCACATGATGAGGCTGTCCTGAAAGTCACCTTCTAGGATAAAGAGACTATTTATTTAAGCAAGATTATGCCACTATGGCCCTTAAAACAGCTCGAGGCTATATGTCTCCTGATACCCTTTATCTTAATATTCTGCCAACCACAGCCAGAGAGTACAGGACATTTAGAGGATGTCTAAGAAAATCACAGGGTTAGAGGGTGAGCAGGTCATGGACTTTGTTGTGTGCAATGGCAGTTCTTTTGCCAAGGCATCAGTGCAGCACAGACACTCGGCCTCAGCATTTATTATACATACTTACTTTAAAACAGTGACATACCATGTTTTTTGGGGAATGAGTGCACGTCAAGTACTACGTAAATGGTAAATGACTAACCACAAATCTATTTGGCCTCTATCTGTCCCTCTGGATATAAATTAGTTTTCCTTTAACAATCTTCTCTGGTATTTCGTTGAGTAATTTTCTTTTCAGGAGTGGATAAGAAAGAGTTATTTTCTTTTGCAAGTGAGAACATACTGTAATTTTCTTGGCTATGAACAGATGAGGGAAAAAAACCACTCTTGGAAAATCTATGTTTCCATTAAGGACAGCTGTTGTTCAAAGTAGTAATATTAATGATCTTCTAGGTACACTGAGAAGACTTTTATTAGTGTGGGCTTTTATTGGAAAAGGATTAAGGCTATGTTTCTGTGGAGCTCGGGAAAAGAGGACTAAAGGGCTGCTTGTTGAATTGGCTTTTATTTGAATGTAATTATTTTTTGCTCCTGAGCAATTATAGGTTGTAAGTTTAAATAATTGTCAGGGTGCCTACAGCTTTCTATTGTTGTCTAAAATCTGAGATTATAAATAAAATAAGTAATATGAGATTACTTTTTCTGAATATGTCTATGGCAGTTAATTTAACTTAGCAGTAGTTATCAGAAAAAGGAAATAAAAGGCAAGATTTCTATTCCTTGCAGTAAACAAACTTTGTAAACAAGTTATTATTTTCTGCAGCATAGCCCTGAAGGTGATTCTTATTTTGCTGGTAACAAAGCATTTGTGGTGCTTTCCTTTTATAATGGTAGAATGCATTTTGTTTTGCTTCTGTATATTTCAAGCTCCCTTTAGATTAGAGAGATTTTCACAAGACAAGGGTAAGACTTTGTTATTATTGCAGAGATGAATTTATATGAAAGATAGAGTTTCAAGAGAATCAAATGGATTACACAGCCCTGATGACATCTCTTATTTTATGTGTACATCAAGTTCTACTTGAGTAGCAGAGCACTAAAGTGTGTCAAATGACCGAGGATGATCTAAAATGAATCTCTGCAAAGTGTTGGAATGCTTAGAGCAGAGGAAGATCATGAAACGATTTGAAAGCTTCAAATCAATGACTGAAGTAAAGATGTGGTGCTTTGCAATGAAGCAAATAATCAGGTTGATGATAGGACCATGTAGCTCTATCTCAGTCTCTTTCAGGTATTATTGTACCAGAGGTTCTTTTTATCCCTAACAGACGTTTGAAAGGTAATATATTAAGAAACTACTCCCTTTTTCAAAGGAGATAGAAAAGTGACTAGACTGAATTTATCTGTACACAAGCTAACAGAATTTATTATTTATTGACTATATCCTTGGAAATTCTGCTGTGTTCATTCAGATTAAGATTTGGTTCTGTTTCTCGACACTTCAAAGGTATGATGCTTGTATTCATAGTCACCTTTTTCATTGATTCAAGAGTTTATTTTGTAAGAAAACTTAAAAAGAGTAAACAGTTAAAGGAGTCAGAACTTTAACCATAAACCTTGTGTCTTTGGGACAATTCAGTCATCGTCTTTGTGGCCAAGAAATATCAGCTCCCTACAGTACGTTTAAAGATTACTCTTTAATTGATTAGACAAGAAAGACATGCAATTTCAATCCTGGTATTTTGTACTTAAGGGCAGATTGTTCCTCCTTTCTGAATAGCACTTCTCTGCAGGTCATAACTGATTTTGGTGCAATATTGTTTTTTGTGTGGTTCAGGTGTTCATGAAAAATGATGTCCAATTGTTCTCAGCCATAAGCATTCAGTCAGTTGCATTCTCAGATCCCCAAAAAGGAAAGAAAACATGTGTTTATTCATTTCCAGTTCTTGAATTGTACAATTTGTGACAGTTCTCTTTCACATTTATGGAATGTACCGATATGAATGACCTTGTAGATAGAAAACTAGACTTTTGGGGAAGTTACTATTTTGTTCTTCGTTTGTACCCAGAACCCAGTGCAATGGAATTCTAATGTGTGATGAAGGCTTTTATATGATGTGGTTTTGAAACTAGCAATGCCACTAACGAAAGAAACAAGCCTGAGAGAGAAAATCTTTTTTAGTCTTCATTCAGGCTTGAATTCCCAAAGCCTCCTTCTCATCTGTTTTTTTGCAGTTCTACACCTGTCTAAATGTACTGAAATCAATACTGAGTAAACAGAATTAGTTCCATTTCATGAACTACAAATTTCATGAATTACAAAGTAATTTCTATATAAGGTAGAAATTGAACTATTTTTTTGAATGAATTTATTATTTCTCTTGCTCTGTGCCTATTCTTGACTGATTCTGTCCTCAGCCTCACAGATATGAAGATTGTCAGTTGATATAGCTCAATATTCTGATACATTTTCTCTATCTTTGGAAGCAGCTCTTTATTTTGTCTTATTTCCATGTTTGTATTGCAGCTATATGCCACTTAGAGAAGACAAAAAGGTGAAAATGGCTAAATTTTATTTAGATGAAGTTTTACTAAAGAATACAACTAAATCAGCTACAATTTTGGAAGGAAAAAGTTAGAAAATCGATAGTTTTATCAAATGATGCTTCCATCACCCAACCCGCAGCATGACAAAGGGGTCTTTTAAACAAAGATCAGTTAGTTTGGAGCCTTTCCAAAAGGGATTCTTTGCTTTACTTTAGCACCACTCATAACTCGGTTTTGGAGTATTTCAAGTAGTAATTCAGAAATTATGATTTATGTGAGGCTTAATTATTGTGTGTAGAATGCTTTGATGTTTTTGGATGAAAGGCATTCACTATATATGAATTTTTATTTGCTTTATTTGCTTTCTAGAGGAGGCAAAAACATGGTTCCTCAGATCCAAATGTTTGTTGCCAGCCTTACTCCTATGACATGTTCCCATGCTGATGTCCTTCTGGAAGATGGGAAGTATAACCTGAATAGTTCAGGTGCAGCTCACAGGTGGAAATTATGTTGCACTGTTGCCTTCACAGCTCTGCCAGGTAGAGGCTTGTGTCATAGGTAAAAGGAAATTCTGGTGCAACTCTGAAAGGTCAGAAAGTTTGACCTCTGCTGCTTTTACGTATTGTCCTTCCAGTGTGTGATGAAAACCTTTCAGATCAGCATAAGTGATTTTTTGAGTGGGCTGTATCTTCCGCTTTTATGGGAATTAGGGACTTGAAGTTTTCCAACAGTGGGTTTTGATGATGGAATTTTCTTATTCTGTGGACTCACCAGAGAGCAGTTTTGTTGACCTTCAGGATAACATTGGTTTAAATATTCCTGATTATTGGGTGGGGAAAGAATACTGAGGTGACACATGTATATCCCTGCTCTCTGCTGGTTAAGATCAAAATTGCATTTAAATAGGAATATCCGAAACCTCTCCTAATGTAACTGAGATTTAGAGCAACTGTGGTTTGTGCCTTATTAACATTCTTGATATTGACTTCAGATTTATTTCAATCCTGTTGATTTTGTATTCTTTAAAACATGTAATGTGCTTCTATGATGGATTGAATAAACACGTTTTAAGATTCATTTTCTCTGTCTCTCTACTGCTTTCCCCAGTTTGAGTGCTGTTGTCTTACAGAGTTTTTCAAAAGTCATACTTATACTTATGACATATTATGCATATTTTTCATTCTAAAAGCATGGCAGTTTTTCTCTTGACAGTAAAATATTCCCTTTCTATTATGATAGTCTGCTTTTCCTTCTACAATAATTCTAATCTGTTGTGCAGATTTTATACAAACATACATACATACATACACAAACATGTGCCCACACACACTTTGAATGTCAGCAGCTACCATACTGGCATAAATGAATTTCTTGGACATTTGTTAATTTGAATGAACATGAGGCTTCTGCTTCTCCTATGGAAAAAGAAGCAAACCCAACAGTTTCTCTGGGAATTCATGCAGTGTGAACAGAACACATCTTGGCAAAATGGTGAGCCAAGAAATTCCTCTTTAGTTGCTCTGTTAGGCAAACTGCATTTTAAATTTCTTGCCGAGGGCTTTGTTTGACTTGCCCCAGGCAAGCTGTTCAACATATTTATCAACCCTGTTGTAGCATTAGAGCCAACGCTTATCTAGGAAGATCATCCGCTTAATGCCATCTGTCATCAGGAGTTTTATTTCTTTCAGCTGAGCTTGTTCTCCATTTCACTTTTTTGCGGTCTTTTTTTTTTTTTTTTTTTATTCTTCCCAACCATTTTTTAGTTGATTGTTTTCTGGTGATCTCAAATATTCTGTGTTTGCTCAGGTATTCTGTCGTTGCTACATGTTAAACCCCTAAAGACATCAATAATACCGTTTTATGTTAAATCCTGATTGATAACATTAATCCTATATGCATCCAGATGGCTCACCAAAGCGCCCTACATATTACAGTGTTATGTAAAAGGCGATATAGTATTTCAATCTGAAAAAATTTAGAACAAAGACTCTAGGGTAATTCATGCTGTATTTTTATCTGGGTGTCTATGAGGACATGGCTTTGATAATTTTGGATTTTCAGACCCTTATTAACGGTTGTGTAAGTGCACAAGCAGTATGTGTTAAATAATCATAGAATCATAATGGTCAGAAAAGGCCTTTAAGATCATTGAGTCCAACCACTCACCTCACACTGCCAAGCCCACCACTAACCCATGTCCCTCAGCACCTCATCTATGCATCTTTTAAATATCTTCAGGGATGGGGCAGCCCATTCCAATGCTTAATAACCCTCTCAGTGAAAAACTGCTTCCTAATGTCCAATCTAAACCTCTCCTGACACAACTTGAGCTCATTTCTTCATGTCCTTCTTGTTCATTACTGGAGAAAAGAGATTAACCCCCTCTAACTACAACTCCCTTTCAGGTAGAGGGCGATCATGTCTCCTCTCAGCCTCCTCTTCTCTGGGCTGAACATCCCCAGCTCCCTCAGCCACTCCTCATAAGACTTATGCTCCAGACCCTTCACCAGCTTCATTGCCCATCTCTGGACATGCTCCAACACCTCAATGTCCTTCTTGTAGTGAGTTCATCTAACACGTATTCACTTGCTTTACACATGATTGTGAGATCCAATTCTACTTTGGATTTGTGTCTACAATCCTAGTGAAGCCAAATCGACTGGCATATTTCCCTGTAGAGAACAAAAGTTAATTTTCTGGAAGTCTGATGCTATTGAGTTATATAAAGTCAAGAAAAAGAATTGTAGCCAGGTGTAAAACCACTGTGTATAGACTAGATACAGGCTGGATGTTCTCGTGGGTTGCCAGAGTGTCCCGATCTCCTGGTTGTCCAGACTAGGGAGTCTGGTGTGTCCCATCACAGCTTCCTTGTTGCCTGTTGCCCATCTTCTCTTTGGGAGAGGGAACACAATGGTCCTAAGCAGGGTCTCATCCTGACCTTTCATAGTGAAGCCAAGGTACCCACTTCAACCTGTGAAGTATAAAAAAAATAATGGTCTCCACAGTTTCAGAGCACACAGCATAAATATCTCTTTGGCTCAGTACTTGGAAATATCAGTACTTGGACTGACTTCAATCAATCAGCTGTACCAACTGCTCTACACAATTTTTTAAAGAGAAAAATGCCAATCACACTCAGTTAGTATTTGGCAGAAATGTATGAAGCGAGCATTATTATATAGGTATATAACTTGCTGAGGTTCAATTTATTCCTTCCAACTGGAAAAAAAAAACCATTTCAGTTCAAAGCAGCTGAGCATTCCCTCCTCCAGATTTTATAGAGGTAACTAAAGCAATCATATTCAAAATTTGAGCCAAGTCCTATACTGGCCAAGAGAAGCGGGAATACTGGCAGCTGTGTCTTCAGCTCCCGGAGAGATGCTGGCTAGAGCAAGATGCATTGAGGTAGGCCAGTGGGATGTACTGTTGGCTGTCCTTTAGTGCTTCAATGTATAGGAGCAGCCTGTGCCCCCAGCTACTTTTGGCTGGGTACTGTAGCATTTGAGCAGCTGGCAGAATCGTTGCTTCTAGGGTTTCAGAACACAAGCTGGCACAAGAGCCAGTCTCTTCTGTCTAGTGTGCTTCTGAGCTTTGGATAGATCCTGTCCCACTGCTTACTCTGATCTGGGGTTAGGGAAGAGGTTTCCAGGGCACATTGCTCTTTGTTCTCTCAGCGTACCAGCATGTTTTGTTTTTCTGAGTATATATTTAAAACTGATATTTCCCCCTACTTAGTGGAATCATACATTCTAAAATCCTGTTAACAGAAGGAGGAACGGGATCTATATCCTTTGCAGTTCGTCTTCTGCAGTGAAGCATTTCTATCAACCTGGCATTGAAACAGCTTCTTAATCTGCTGCATGGAAAGGTGCCTTGAAGTGTGGGTGTAGGGTTTGCAGGCGTAAGGCCAGAAAAGACTTGGCTTGCCAATGAAATAATGCGTTCATTCTTCAGAATATGACAAAAAGAGTCTTCTGGATGTTCTGTTGGGCTGCTGGGAGGGCAAGAGAGGGAGAATGCTTGTAAAGAAAGCTGGCAGGCGTGAAAGGTCGTTGGATAGTCAGGCAGAAGTCAGGTTGTATACATACCTGATGCCCAGTGGAGAAAGATTCACCACAAAGGTAAAGGACAAAAAAACCCCCACAATTAAAAATAGAAGTTCCATAAATGAAAATACCATATAGGTGTACATGTTTGAGAGAAAATATGAAAATCAGCCAGTATATAAACACAATACACTTGCTGTGAGTTTCTTTTAAATGGAAAGCTGAGAGTTTCTGATGCATGAGCCTTCTTTAGCAGCTATGGAGCTCTGAACATAGTAGAATTACATTAATAGAGAATGGGTGCATCATATGAGGTTTTAGTTTGGATCAGGAATGCCTTTCTGATGCAAATTCACTACTTGTGCTGATTTACCTCAAGAGATCATCAATGGGAATTTTCATTAGGGAACGTGCATGGAAACCAGACATTATTCAAAGATTTAATAGGAACAGACACTGGAGAAAGGGATCACAGTGAAGGTCAGAAAAGACTACCTTTGCAGGGTCATGCAGTTTCTTGTGTGCTTGAACAACACATCTTGAATGTTGCATCATTTTCAAACAAGTTTTCCAACCTGTTTTTTTTTTTTTTGTTCTATGTGATGGCTATTGCATGCAGTACACAAAAATATGTTACAAGCTACAAATGTCATTAGGATAGAATCGTACAATCATAAAATCATTTTGGTTGGAAAAGACCTTTAAGATCACCAAGTCCAGCACCTCCCCTCACACTGCCAAGCCCACGACTAACTCATGTCCCTCTGCACCTCAGCTACACGGCTTTGCAATATCTCTGTAATTAGCAGTTTTGCTTTAGGATTCATCTGACTTACACTGCAGCAGAGACTTCTACAACTAAGCTAGGCACGTTAGGTGAAAGAGCTGCAGGAAACCATTAGCAGACTATGTAGTATTAGAGGAGTGGAGGTGAAGATTGGTAGATGGTTCCACAACCAGGTACCAGCCCCCCCTGAAACTCAAATGCCTTGGACCCTGGTAATAAAAAAACGCAGGACTTCACTTCATAACTCTCCTTCCAGTGTGCCAATTATAAATAGATATGAGGCATTAATGATGGTGGACATAGACAAACAAAGTCCAGAAGGGGAAAACTCAGCAAACAATTCACTACCACTCTCCATCATTTTTGAACATTCAGGACAGGTGAGGTGCCTGAGCACTGCAGAAAGGCCAATGTCACTCCAGTCTTAAAAAAGGGCAAGAAGGAGGACCCAGGAATCTACAGGCCTCTCAGCCTCACCTCCATCCCTGAAAAGCTGACGGAACAACTCATGCTTAATGTTTTCACTAAACATATGAAGGAAAAGATGGTTATCAGGGTGGGTCAACATGACTTCACCAAGGCGAAATCCTGTCTGATCAAACAGATAGCCTTCTATGAGAGTATAATTGGCTGGCTAGATGAGGGAAGAGCAGTGGATGTCATCTACCTTGACTTCAACACGGCCTTTGATGCTGTCTACCATAACATCTTCATCAGAAAGCTCATGAGGTGTGGCTTGGATGAGTGGACCAAGAGCTGACTGAATAACAGAGCCCAGACGGTGGTGATCAAGTTGGAATCGAGTTGGAGGCCTGTGGCCAGTGGAGTTCCACAGGGAACAGTTCTGGGGCCAGTCTTGTTCAACATCTTCATCAGCAACCTGGATGAGGGGACAGAGTGTACCCTCAGCAAGTTCCCGGATGACACCAAAGTGGGAGGACTGGCTGATTCACCAGAGACTCTGCTGCCATTCAGCCAGGTCTGGACAGGCTGAGAGTGGGGCAGAGAGGAGCCTCCTGAGGTTCAACAAGGGCCAGTGCAGAGTCCTGCACCTGGGGAGGAACAACCCCCTGCACCAGGACAGGCTGGGGATGACCTGCTGGAGAGCAGCTCTGTAGAGAGGGACCTGGGAGTGCTGGTGGGCAGCAACTAAACATGAGTGGCAATGTGCCTTCGTGGGCAAGAAGGCCAATGGCATCCTGGGATACATCAAGAAGAGTGTTGGCAGCAGGTCAAGGGAAGTTCTCCTCCCCCTCTCCTGTGCCCTGGTGAGGCCTCATCTGGAGTCCTGTGTCCAGTTCTGGGCTCCTCAGCTCAAGAGAGACAGGGAGCTGCTGGAGAGAGTCCAGCACAGGGCTACAAAGATGATCAAAGGGACTGGAGCATCTTCCTAATGAGGAAAGACTGCGGGAACTGGGACTGTTTAGTCTAGAGAAGAGGAGACTGTGGGGGGGGAATCTCATTAATATTTACAAATATCTAAATAGTGGGTGTTAGAAGGTTGGGACATCCTTTTTTTCTGTTGTATCTAGTGACAGGACAAGGAGTAATGGAAAGAAGCTGGAACACAAGAAGTTCCATTTAAAAATAAGGAAAAAAGTATATTATTGTGAGGTGAGGGAGCCCTGGCACAGGCTGCTCAAGGAGGATGTGGAGTCTCCTTCTCTGGAGGCGTTCAAAACTCACCTGGACGCATTCCTGTGTAACCTGATCTAGGTGAACCTGATTCTGCAGGGGAGTTAGACTAGATGATCTCTAAAGGTCCCTTTCAAACCTATCATTCTATGATTCTATATTAGTCTCTTTTATAGTTGTGAAAGAGAAATAGGTAACTTTCAGATACAAATCACTGTATTTTGGGGGATTTGCTACAACTGCTGATTCAGAGACTTTCAAGTTTTTGTAATGACTGAAAACGGGGTATGGACTTATTTCTCTTGCCTTAAAATATGCAAACAGTTACATTTTGAGATGTCTGGGAACATTTTGTCTGGTTTCAGGATGCCTTCAGAAATGTATCTCTCCTGAGTCTTGTGTCATTTATGTTAGCCTTGTGTAGATAGATATCTTGGATATTCTAAAGCATATCAAATGACCCTGAATGTCTCCATCTAGGCAAATAAATTAGTCCCTGAATGCATGAGCTCCTGTTGCAGTCGATGGAGATATAGTCAATATGGTAAATGTAATCTTTAAAGCTATTCATCTCACTAGAAAGTAAGCACCTGGGGTTCAGTACTGCTGTTTATCTCTGTGAATATTTCAAAATTATTATGGATTATCGTTAACAATGGGATACTTATCTTTCTTACCAGAGTAAGACTTTGCTTTCAGTATTTTAGAAAAATACTTCAGTTTATGCTAAATATTTTTTACAAATATGCAAATTATTTGAGTTGCCTATGGAAACACATGTTCCTTGGCTGAGCATCAGGCTGTGTACAAAAAGAGTTGTTCAGAAGATAGTTATGTGTATGCATATATAAAGAGAATAGTTTGAGAAAATGGATATGGATGCTAGAAAGAAGTAGGGGTACTAGCATTTATTCCCAAATTGTATGATTGATTTTTTTTTTTTTAGGGAAGAATAAACCTTTAAAGATTGTCATTTGAATACTTAGTTTTGAAGTTCAAAAGCAAAAAAAAATATCTTTACATACTGTTTGAAATTCTGATTAAGAATCAATCAAAACCCATCACTAAAAGAATAGTTTTTGTTTTACAAATTAGCAATTAAAAAGTGACAAATATCTTCAATGCTTAAACACTCTTTTGCAATACTCATTATGTTCAAGTAATACTTTTTCTGGGAACACAAGTATATTCCCTGTTATTTCTTCTATCTCTATTTTTTTTTCTTTCTCTTAGGAATGCCTCCAGAAGCTCTATATCTAACTCTAAAGCAGCACATTCACTTCACAAGGATGGAAGATTACGCAAATTATTTCATGAATAGTTTAAAATCACATTCATGTTTTCTAGTTTCAAATTATAATACGAGTGGCTTATTTTGCTTTTATGTTTCTTTTCCTACTGTTTTTGCTGTCTTTTTTTTCCTCTGAGCTTTATTTAATGATTTATTTTAATTATTTAAATTATTTCTTTCTTGGTTTTCTTACCAGAGTAGTAATTATTAGGGGAAGTAAACTTTTTGTACTACAGGAGCAAGTGAAGTCTCTGTTTGAGGTTATTTCCCTATTTCAGTAGTCATTGTTCGTGTTAAACATGACTTAATGCAGCCGGTGCTCTGAAGAATAGGCATTCCCTGAGCTGATGTGTCTTAACTCCAGAATATTATGTAGGGGTTTATTGTTAACATTTTTCTCCTTGTGATAATTTCTCAGTAGAACCTGGCACCACTTTAGCAGAATAACAAACATCATCCAGTGAACATATTAATACTGTGGAAAGCAATTTAGTATTGTATTGTTGTAAATTATGTCCCTTTACTAGCAGGTTGCTTTATTTTGACAAAGACTTCAATTTTATCTGTTCTCATGGATGTGAGGATTTATTGTTTGTGCAAGGTGCAAGCATACTTGAGAAATGATGAGAACAGTTCACCAAGAGAATAAAATGACTCTCTCTCAGAGGAAGGAGAGCAGAATGAATTAGAACGTAAATGGGAAGAAGAAAAAGTGAAAGAAGCCATGATAAAGATGTAGGTCACTAGGTCAGATCAACAGGTCAGAGAGGGTTATCAGTGGGAGAATCCTGAATAATAGTTATTGGTCAAGGAGGCACAGTGACCACTACTGTGATGGGCAACACTTTTTTCTGTAGTGTTCAGTGACAGGACAAAGGACAATGGACAAAAGCTGAAACACAAAAAGTTCCACTTCAACTTAAGGAAAATCTTCTTTACTGTAAGGGTTACAGAGCACTGACACAGCATGCCCAGGGAGGGTGTGGAGGTTTTCAAAACCAGCCTGGACGTGTTCCGGAGTAATATGATCTAGGTGGACCTGCTTGAGCAAGGGGATTGGACTAGACGATCTTTAGAGGTCCCTTCCAACCCCTACCATTCCATGATTCTGTGACTCTGTGCTTCTGTGGTCAGTAATTTCAGACTGGGCAGTTGGGGATTTATGAGCATTAAAATTCTTTTCCTGGGAAAAGAATGCATTTCTACTTGAAGTTGGGCCTGTACCTGATCTCTGACTTGCATTTAACTTGTGTCCTTACTTTTGTATTACTCATTTGCACTCAGGTGTAGGGCTAGGAATATGTTGTGGGAAAAAATTTGGCATAGATGAAATAGCCCAATTGCCACCTCACAACATATCTGTCCAGACAATACTAGTTTGGTAAATTTGCTACAGAGTCCTTTCTGCAAGGGTCTTAGCATCACCTGGTGCAGGCACAGGTGAGATATTAGGCAGCTGGAGTTCAAACGTCCCTTGTAATATTAAGGATGCACAGCATTGAAGTGTTAGTGTTGGACTGAAGTTCATTTTACATGCTTAGCATGCAGATACAGCCTTAGGATCTAACAAACAATTAACAAAACAAATTAAAAGCATTCTTGGAAGATATCTAATATAGCCTAAATCTGCCCACTTCTATGTGAGTTTTGATGTCCTCTTCTGCTCTCCACCTAAATCCGACTACCAGAAAACTGCTGAATGGTGCCTATTTTTTCAGGACAACAAGTCATGGGAAGCAGAAAAGAACCTAATGGATTCTGAGACCACCAAGTTTAGAAAGTTCTAAAAGATAAGCAGTATAACTGGGAAAATATATTAGTTATTAGTTATTAACTGGGAAAGAACTGATATTATTAAAAAATCAAAGGCTTTGTCTAAACTAGGTGATCAAAGTCTGTCTTCACAATGGACCATGGACCATGTCCCAGCTCACTACTCTAGGCTACCTCTCATCTGTGACACGACTTTACACTGTCTCCCTTAAACTGACTTCTGACTTCTGTGAGAAGGAAACCTGAGTGTCAGGGATTGCTCATGTTCTCCAGTTACCCTCTTGATTTGAACATGATGAGACCAGAACAGCTGTTTGTACTGTGCAACAGTACTACCTGACAGGAGGTTGTGGCAAAACTGCCACGGTTGGTCTCTACTCCCGAGCTACAAGTGACAGGACAAGAGGAAATGGCCTCAAGTTGTACCAGGGGAAGTTTAGGTTGGAGATGATGAGCAATTTCTTCCCCAAAAGAGTTGTCGAGCCCTGGCACAGGCTGCCCAGGGCCATGGTGGAGTTGTCATCCCTGGAGGGATTCCAAAGCTATGTAGCTGTGGCTGAGGGACATGAGTTTAGCGGTGGGCATGGCAGTGCTGGTGGAATAGTTGGACTCAACAACTGTAAAAGACTTTTCCAATGTAAATGACTGTGATTCTGACAGAGTGCTATGTAAAAACTGTCTCATCCTGTATCAGTTGACTAGACCTAGGGGCATAATTACTGGATAACTTCTCAGTGTTAGTAGAGATAAAATAGTGACATCAGGTACAGAAAGAAACTGTAGTTTAAATCACCATTAGATAAGTGATGTGAGAGTGCCTGAAAAATTTCTCAATTAAGAATTCTTGATTATTCTTTCTGAAAAAATGAGAGGGAATTTCAGGAGAGATCCTACAGCAGTTTGCCACCAGCCTAATTCAACTGAGGAACCCAAGTTGAATAGCCACAGCTATCTCTGTAGTCAAGGGAGAATGACTTATTTGATCAGCAATTTATACCTTCTGTGGGCTGAATTGTCCTCAGGAAATGCCTGTCTCTTTCCATGGTCTCCAGGAGCAGGCCAGGCTGCTAATTTATGAGGCTTGGTTGAGCACCTGAATTAGGAGAAACCTGAGTCGTTACTTCTGTAATTTTTGGTGCATTACAACTTTAATTTGAAGTTAATTTCTGAAGTTTCAAAGAAAGAATATGCCTTTGTGAGCCACCAAAGATGGTAGAAGGGACAGCTTTGTTTTTCCAGTTGTCTTTTGAAAGAAGATTTCTGTTATTTTTTAGCCCATCATATCTGCAGTGTTATCAGTAGGAAACCCATCTTGGATCATTGATTTCTAAGTGTATTTAAAATTTAGCTTGTTTTTTACTGCCTTTTATTTCTAATGTTTTAAGGTTATAATAAAAGGAAGTTTGTTATCACTGAAAGATAAACTACATCACCCATAATCAGAGATAAGCTAAACAATAGTAGAGTGTTCATGACATATTTCAGCTTTAGAGAGTCCTCCAATTTGTAGCTAACACCTCTTAAGTATTTAAGCCATCAGAGAATTGTGAATGTTAATCTTGTTTGTTCCTTCCCCCTGGCTTACATACAGTGAGCTTGATTCCTATTACCAGGAGGGTTTTACTAATTTATACCTGTTGACAGTCTGATGTCCTTTGATAATTGGCCATGTGGGTGAATGACTACCAAAATTTTGTCTGAACATCAAATATGTGCATGCATAAATTGTAAAATTAAAGCATTTTTCCTCTTATGTAGCATATAATTTAATCCATTCTTTCTGACATATTTATAGTCTGAATACACCTGAAAGCAGAACATTTAATAACTGTTTGCCATTAATACAAATTTTGGGGTTTTGATCAATTGCTAAAGTAAAAATGGTGCTATACAAATATTGCAATTGCAGTTTGCGTGACTTTTTTTTTTTGTAATGTGCTTGCTTGGGCCTGTAGTGGTTTAACTCTGCCTGGGTGTTCACCAAGTCATTCTATAACTTTGTTTCCTCAACTGGACAAAGGGAGAGACAAATAAAACAACGAGTGGAGATAAAGGACAGAGAAATCACTCAGCAACTATCACCACGAGCAAAACAGACTCGAATTGGGTCGATTTGTTAATGAACAATCAAAACAGAGTAGACCAATGAGAAATAAAACCTGAATTTTTAAATACCTCCTCCCACCCTTCCCTTCTTCCCAGGTCTATCCCTTCTCACCACCAGCACCACAGGAGGACAAGGAATGGGGGTTATGGTCAGTCCATCACAGATGGTCTCTTCTGGTGCTTCCTTTTAGGGGGAGGACTCCTCATAGTTCCCACTGCTACAGTGTGATATCTTTCACCACAGGGCAAGAGTTCTCCATGAACATCTCTAACATGGGTCCTTCCCACAGTTCTTCACAAACTGCCCCAACGTGGGTCTCATCCACAGAAAAACAGTCCCTCAGGAACGAGCTGCTCCAGCGTGGATTCCCTCACGGGGTCACAAGTCCTGACAGCAAACCTGCTCCAGCCTGGGCTCCTCTCTCCACGGGTTCCCAGGTCCTGCCAGGAACTTGCTTTCCTCTGGTGCCCAGGCAGCTCCCCCTCCTCCTTCTCCACTGATCTTGGTACCTGCAGAGATGTTGTTCTCACATTCTCACTCCCTTCTGATGCTGCAGCTTTGCCTCTGTGCAGTAACTTCATCCCCTTCTCCAACCTATCAATCTCAGGGGTGTTACCTCCATTGCTGATGGGCTTGGCCACCTTGGTCATCGGTGAGTCCATCTCAGAGGTGACCGGCACTGGCCCTGTCACATACAGGGGAAGGTTCCAGCAGCTCTTTATTTAAAAAAAACCCTTCCCTGTAGCCCCTCCACTACCAAAACCTGCCCACAAAAATCCACTACAGGACTTCTGAACTCTTATAGATTTTTTCCTCTGGGATGTGTTAAAATTCAGAAACAGAAATAAAGCTTTAATTGAGTTGTGCTCTGATGCAGAGTGTATAGTTACTCTAGGTGTAATCTTGGGAACCATTTGACTATCATGTGCTGGCTATAGATGTTACTTCCACTATGGACTGTATTAATTAATATACAAATGAGTGACTAAGTCTTGAGCAGATTTTGACATATTGATTTGTACTTTACATGATATTTAGGTATGGGCTGTTTCTGGGGAGCTGAGAGGAAGTTTTGGAGACAGAAGGGAGTCTACTCCACTCAAGTGGGCTATGCAGGAGGGTATACTCCAAATCCTACCTACAAAGAAGTCTGTTCAGGTAAGTTTTTTGGTTTTTTTTTTTTTTTAAAGGATTATGCGTAGAACCCTGCCAGATTGAGTGACAATGAAGGGTAAAATAAGTGACTGCAGCGACTGAATTAATTTGATATTTAGTCAAATCTGGTATTGATTTTTCATCCTGATCTGCAATGAAATGTATCTTATGTCCATCCTATTGTTTACTCTCATCAGTTAATGTCTTAATGTATGTACAAATATTCTGAGGAAAAAGAAAAAATAATTTCTTCAGGAAATGAGTTCTGTTTCAAGCTATGCAAATGTGTTCCTTAGAAAAAAGTATGACTTTTGATTTTGCTTTCATCTGTATCTGAGTATAAACAAAAATCAGAAAGCACACATTCCTTCTTTTCCTTTCCGTGTAGCCAAGAGATTTTATGGAGAAGTCTAAATTTCTCATTTGTGTAATTATTAACAATTTGCTCAATTTTTATACAGTTCAATGCATAACATCCTATCATTCCTGTGTCAAATCCTTGCATATATTTTTCATTGCACTCTTACCCTAATCCTTCTCCAGTACTAATAACCCATTACAGTTTTCTTCTGTGATCTAAAACATAGAACCAATGGCAGCCAACTGACTAATGTTGCTGTTAATGCAAAATCATGCTTTCCTATACTTGCTGGAGGAGAACAGCTTGGAAGTTTTCATTTGGTTTATTTTCTTGTTAACACTTTTTATGCCAAATGCTGAAGTCTATATACAGTTCTCACTGACAATCTGTCACATAGGCTTGAAAGAAAAAGTTTAAAAAGTTGAGTGACACAAACAAATAATGGACGCTTGAGTACCTCAGCAGAAGTGCTGCAAGGCATCCAAAAAACGAGACACTTACTGGAAATAGTAAAAAAAAGTGAAATTAGCTGTTTTAAGGTAATATAGACTAGACTAGATTTGACTGTTTCTGTTGGAAAGGACCTATAATGATCATCTAGGACAAATGTCTGACCACTTCAAGGCTAACAAAAAGTTAAATCATGTTGTTAATTGCATTGTCCAAATGAGTCTATTTTATAGACAATAAGGTACTAATTAGAAATAACATTACAAATGCTAAAGAAAATATTTAGATTAGAGAGAATGCATTCTCCTGAGTGCAAATGTTTATTGTAAATAGCTGGAACAAAACCAAAAACCAGGACACTAAGCCTTTAGCATTAACTGATACATAGATACACAGCACTCCTGCAAAACATTGCAATAAGGAGCTTCATCTATGTAAGCATCAGTGAAGCCTGTCCTATGTATTCAAGTCATAGAATCATAGAATGGTAGGGGTTGGAAAGGACCTTTAGAGATCTAGTCCAACCCCCCTGCAGAAGCAGGTTCACCTAGATCAGGTTGCATAGGAAAATGTGATCCATTGTTCCTCATACTTCTGCAGTCTTCTATTTTGTACTTTCTTAATTTGTCTGTGTTGAGGGGAGAGCAGTGGATATCATCTACCTCTAATTCAGCAAGTCTTTTGACACTGTCTCCCATAACATCCTCATCAGAAAGCTGATGCGGTGTGGCTTGGATGAGTGGACGATGAGGTGGATCGAGAGCTGGCTGAAT
This sequence comes from Colius striatus, assembly GCF_028858725.1. Classification (NCBI taxonomy): domain Eukaryota; kingdom Metazoa; phylum Chordata; class Aves; order Coliiformes; family Coliidae; genus Colius; species Colius striatus. Next base: position 45,132,254 of record NC_084760.1, on the reverse strand, counting down.
GACAGAGCCCAGAAGGTGGTGACAACACAACAGAGTCAAGTTGGAGGCCTGTGGCCAGTGGAGTTCCACAGGAGTTGGTTCTGGGGCCAGTCTTGTTCAACATCTTCATCAACGACCTGGATGAGGGGACAGAGTGACCCTCAGCAAGTTCCCTGATGGTACCAAACTGGGAGGACTGTCTGATTCCCCAGAGGCTGTGCTGCCATTCAGCCAGATCTGGACAGGCTGAGAGTTGGGCAGAGAGGAGCCTCCTGAGGTTCAGCAAGGGCCAGTGCAGAGTCCTGCACCTGGGGAGGAACAACCCCCTGCACCAGGACAGGCTGGGGGTGACCTGCTGGAGAGCAGCTCTGCAGAGAGGGACCTGGGAGTGCTGGTGGGCAGCAAATAAACATGAGCAGCAACGTGCCTTTGGGCACAAGAAGGCCAATGACATTTTGTTATGCACTTATAAGAGTGTCAAGGGAGGTTCTCCTCCCCGTCTCCTCAGCCCTGGTCAGGCCTCACTATATCCAGTTTTGTGGGGTACTATGTCCAGTTCTGGGCTCCCCAGTTCAAGAGGAAGAGGGAACGTCTAGAGAGAGTCCAGCGCGGGGTCACCAAGATGATCAGGAGACTGGAGTATCTTCCTTATGAGGAAAGGCTGAGGGACCTGGAACTGTTCAGCCTGGAGAAGAGAAGACTGAGGGGAGAACTCATTAATACTTACAAGTCTTTAAAAAGTGGATGTCAAGAGGATGGGACAACACTTTTTTCTGTTGTATCTAGTGACAGGACAAGGGGGAATGGACAGTAGCTGGAACATAAAAAGTTCCACTTCTACTTAAGGAAAAACTACTGTTAGGGTGTGGAGCCTCCTTCTCTGAAGGTTTTCAAAACCTGCCTGGACATGTTCTAGTGTGACCTGATCTAGGTGGACCTGCTTGAGTAGAGCCTTTGGACTACATTATCTTTAGAAGTCTCTTCGAACCCCTATCATTCCATGATGCTATGATTCTATGATATATGGTCCAAGACCTATCTGGTAATCATTAGCTACTTTGTTTAATACATTGGGTATTAAATAATTAGATTGTTTATATAGAATAGGAATGTGCAGTACAACTTTTCATTCCCAACACACTCATGGTTCCAGTATGCTGAAGGTAGTTATGATGAACTGTTGCTTTTTAATCCTAAGATACTGAGTGCTGGCTGTTGGCCAAGGAGAGATGTGAACATAGGACAGGATGTTGTAGTCGGAGAAGTAGGAAAAAGGGGCCATCCCTTTCAATTCTGAGCAGTATAGGCTGGTTTTCTATTTCAGAGTAGCTCCATGGTATGGTGAGCTTTGTGTTCGGTTGAGATAACTCTGAAAGCTTTTTACAGTTACTTTATGTTTTGTAATTTACCAACACTGAAGAAAAATAAAAATGACAATTATATAATAAGAATCCTGTAATAAAGAAATGGGGAAAATCCTTGAAGTCTATTTTATGATAGTTTCTTTTAGTTAGATTTGTAGTGCTAAAACACAGCTGAAGATATTTTTCTAGTGCTTGTTTCTATACACATTTGCATGATGGATGTTTATATGCCTCCAGATGCTGGACACTGGAGGATTTTTTCCTCAGAGATATCCAGAAACATTAGCACATGTTTCATAGCCTTGTCTGTGTGAACATAAATGGGATGTGCTATACATTTCTGTTCCTAGTTGTGCAGCTGAGCTGAGTTTGAGAATTTACTGATTTCTGCAGACTATTTTTTTCCTACTGAGCTTCCTTTAGGCATGTTTGATTCCTTTTTTTTTTTTTTTTTTTATTTGGCAGGGTTTTTTCATCTTTGAACATACTTCTTGGAAGTCTCTTTAAAGACACCTCTCACAAACTCCACTAAGATATTGCCATCTGACTGCTTCTAGTTGCCATAGTTTTCACTGAGAAGAACGGTTCTTATGAAATAGTAGACTTCAGTTATGCAGTGTGTGATTGCCACTTTCATATTCATCTGTTCTGGCAAGATTGTATCTATGGTAAACACTTAACAATCATGTCTTCTGATTCCAGCTCTAGAAAAGACATCCGAGCCTTCTAGACAGTATCCACATAGAAAATCTTTGATCTTTTGCTTTCAGCCCAAACAGTCCTGAGAATCTAGGCAGGAAGTTATTTTAGTCCAAAGCCCTTCTGATATTTGTCTCTGTAGAAAAAACCAACAATTCTGTGGATGAAATATTGATAATTTCCTCTAAAAGCACGTTGTCAGCTAGATCTCTGGCAGAATGATGTGGATTTACTCTTCCTCATACACTCAAAGCATATCATCCAATGATGGGGCTTTTTTGATTCAGTTGCCTAAATGTAGGATTTCTTACTATTTGAGATGTCAGAGAATATCCCATGTGCCATTCTGTAGTCATGTATGACCGTTTTTCATGGATGACTCAGCTGTCCTTGGACATGTCAAAAGTAACTAGATGCCTATATCTGAACAGTGAACTAAAATCTAAGGTACATTCTATATCTATATCTATATCTATATCTATATCTATATCTATATCTATATCTATATCTATCTATCTATATATATATATAAAAATCTATATGTACATCCACTATCCACACTTCTATTAAAGCTAGAAGACATAGGCCATGCACAGATGATTTGTGTGCATATTTGCTGCCTAGATGTTGTGGAGGCAGGGGAGTGTGTGCCTGCTGAGGCACAACAATTTCCATTCTCTTGCTCTTGGATATTCTTGGATGCATGTACTGTTCTTGATCATGTATCGATCATCTTATCTATGTGTGTTGTATATCAGAGAATTACAATGAATCATAAAATCACAGAATGGTTCAGGTGGGAAGAAACCTTAAAAATCATCAAGAAATCTTAAAAATCATCAGGTTCCAACCCACTCTTGTGGGAAAAATGTCTTTCACTAGATCAAGCTCCTCAAAGCCCCATCTAACCTGATCATGAACATTTCCAATGATGAGACATCCTCAACTTCTCTGGGCACCCTATTGCAGTTTCTTACCACTCCCATTTAAAAAAACAAAAACAAACCATCTTCGTAATATCTAATCTGAATCTACTATCTTTCAGTTTAAAACTGAATGCGGCCCAGGATACCATTGGCTATCAGTGTGGACTGCAAGCATACATTTCTTAATCATATCTATTTTTTCACCTGCCATCACCCTCCAGTTCTCCTTCACGGGGCTACTCTTCATCCATTCATCACTCAATCTGTATTGTTACTATTGACTGCCCTGGTCCAGGTGGAGGACCTTGCACTTGGCCTTGATGAACATAATGAGGCCCACTTCTCAAGCCTGTTGAGATCTCTCTGGATAGTATCTCTTCCCTCAAGAATACCAACTGCACATTCATCTTGTGTGACTCACAGACTTGCCGAGGCTGTGCTCAATTCCATGTTAATTATGTCATCATAGAATCACAAAATCACAGAATAGTGAGGGTTGGAAGAGATGTCTAGAGGTCATATAGTCTAAACCCCTTGCTAGAGCAGGTCCACCTAGATCAGGGGGCACACAAACACATCCAGACAGGTTTGAAAACAGAATCTCAAAGTCTGGAAGGAACCTCGAAATATCATGTAGTCCAACCCCCTGCCAGAGCAGGATCACCTAGAGTAGGTCACACAGGAACTCATCCAGGTAGATTTTGAATGTCTTCAGAGAAGAAGCCTCAACAACCCACCTGGGCAGCCTGTTCCAGTGCTCCATCGTCCTCACACTGAAGAAATTCTTCCTTGTATTTCTTAGGAACCTCTTATGTTCCAGCTTACACCCATTGCCCCTTGTTTCATTGGACATCACTGAGAACAGCCTGACCATCCTCCTGACAGCCACCTTTTATGTATGTGTAAACATTAATGAGATCACCCCTCAGTCTCCTCTTCTCCAAGCTGAAGAGCTTCAGCTCCCTCAGCCTTTCATCACATAGGAGATGCTCCACTCTCTTAATCATTTTGGTGGCCTCCTTGAGAGAATGAGACTCCACACCTTCCCTGGGCAGCCTGGGCCAGGGCTCCCTCACCCTTACGGTAAAATAATTTTTCCTTATTATTTGTAAATATTAAAGAGATCCTCCTGCAGTTTTCTCTTCTCTAGACTAAACAGCCCCAGTTCCTGCAGTCTTTCCTCATAGGGAGGGTGCTCCAGTCTTGTTAGCCCTGCGCTGGCCTCTCTCCAGCAGTTCCCTGTCTCTCTTGAACTGGGAAGCCCAGAATTGAACACAGGACTCCAGATGAGGCCTCAGCAGGGCAGAGGAAAGGGGGAGGAGAACTTTCCTTGACCTGCCCACACTCCCTTCATGCCCCCCAGGATGCCATTGGCCTTCTTGCCCATGAGGGCACATTGCTGCTCATGTTTATTGGCTGCCCACCAGCACTCCCATGTCCCTCCCTGCAGAGCTGCTCTCCAGCAGGTCACCTGTCCTGGTGCAGGGGGTTGCTCCTTCCCAGGTGCTGCACTGTTACAACACTAAGTTGGTAACTCATGAAAACTTAAGCCTCTAAAAGCAAACCTCCAGTCTCATAAGCCATGAAGAGCACCGTGTCTCACCACTCTGCTGGGAAGGTAGGAAAGTCATGATCCTGCTTGAAAGGGTCAGATTAGAGTTATGCTGTTCAGATGTAGAACAGGTCATCTGAAGATTCTCCTATCAGATGATGTGATGTTGCCTTGCTAAATTGATGTTTAAGAGATGTTTATCGAGTTACTTTGAAGCTTATGAACACAGTGCTGGAAGATTATTTTTACATTTTGTGTTGATAACTATACACATGAAAATCTGAAAAGGCATTCTGGAGTGCATGAAGAATTTTGAGCTATTTTTGGTTCATTAGCCTAATACGTAAATACACCATATTTGGCCAGCATTAAACAACGCAGGATGTTCATTCAGAATGAAACATCTTTTCCTATTTTGCTTACAGATGTTCAGAACAATTCTGTTTATCTGTTTATTCATAAGCTTTTTGAAATCTACATAGCTCAAGTGGCACTGAAATCAGAAGTGAAAAACTGCTGTTGTTATTCATAAACTGGTTATGTACAATGTTACCATATAAAATATGCAGCTAATGATGATTTTATTAAAAACAGGACAATTTATAGGCTTGTGGTTCAAGCTGTTAACATCTAAGCAGGTCATTTTATTTTGTTTTATTTTTTTCCTTCATTTATCTTCAATGACTATAAAGTAAGACAAATAGTATGCATGTTTATTATCCAATATTAGTTAGAAGGCTTAGTGAACATAGTAGTAGATTTAGTTAAACCAATTTGCAATCTAGTCAATCCTCAGTACATTTCTGAAGCATATTATGTTGTACAGAAGTCACATTTCTTAATGTGACTTTGATTCTTAACGATGCAATATAAAAGTGTGCCACATTACTTAGTTTTTGTGTTGAGTTATATTAAATACTTTATCGTGGTGCCATTTCATATTTCCTAGGCAGAAAACTCACGTTTTCTAAGAAATACTATTGCCTCTTGCATACTGATTAGTCTTTTGACTTATATATAGTTGTTCCAGTTCTCCTTAAGATGTCTAGGCTTCCAAAGGTCATTCAGAAAACTTCTAAATATGTAATGGAAGAGAGTGGAGAAAAGCAAAATTAATTTCTTGCTGTTGTCTCTTTTAACCCGTTGGTCAGCTGGCGATTTACAAGTTTACATCTCTACTTCATCTTAGTTGCACTTGAAAGAGAGAGCAAGACAGCCATTGAAGTCCATAGCAAGATAATTATTAGAATATCTTTGCTTTAAGAAGGAAAATGTATGTGGAAGCTTTCACTCCAGGGTATAAGGCTAATCAGACTAGTGTTTTCCATGAGTTATTAATGACAATGTAGAGAAAATGTAATATGGGAAAAGATTTCCTTCTCAGATTTCCCATTCTCTGCTAAATACAGATGAATGCCCTATGACAAACTATCAGACAGTGCCTTATATTACTTGAAAATCCACCTATTTAGACATCACAACACTATTCCAAACTGAGTCTAATTGGCTGAAATGTTTAAATGTATAATTAAACTACAAATACTCCCTTTGCTTTCTGTAGCTTATAAAGGGATCTTAAGCTTTTCATGAGCAGAAACTAAGTCCACAATATTAAAATTTCCAAGCAGTAATGAGAATGGCTCAGAACATTTTCTTTTATTATTAAATTGCTGGCAAGATAATAGATACCTGTTGTGCTTTTGTCTGTTCTTTTTTCTGAGAAGAACAGGATATAGGAATTTTAATGACTTACAGATTCTGTGAAGAATATGTGTTCACCATGCACTTGATCTGTACAACATGCCTTGACTACTGGCCAATTGCTCCATCTCTCCCCTCTTTTTTGCTTGGTTCACCTGTGAGGAAGAAAGGAAAGGTCAGCCAATCAAAGTACAAAATAGTGTATGAATCAAAGTTAATGTCATGTATTGTGAATATTGGTGCTTTGTATATTTTTTGTAGCAATTGAAGAACTTGATTTTACAGAAAATACATCATTTTTATTAACTAGTGCACAGAATAAGCTGTGTCTCTGTAATTGTGAGCCTGTAGTCCTAGGATTCTCTAAGATATACAGACAAAATCTTGATATCACCCTATTAACTATAATTTGTCCTCCATGCAATTGCTAAGTCATGAAATAAAATGAATGTACCAATTTAACTTCACAAAATAATTTGTAAAGGTGATAGCAGATGCTGCTGCAACGTTAAAACCTTGGTAACAAGAAATATAACAGTTGCATTAAATTTCAGTTACCTGCTATATTGCAGTTCTACCTAGAAAATTGTTGACATGACTGACATGTTCTTTTTCAACAGAAGAGCTTCTTATTGACCAAGAAAACTTCATTATACCTTAGTGTACCAGGATACAGAAATGTGTTCTGTAGATTTGTCATTTAAAAATAAAAGGAACAAACATTTTTTTACCAATCATTGTCTGAAAAACAAAAAACTCCTTGTCTACAAGGAATGGTGGCTGCTCTGCTTGGGGAGTTCTGCTACATCATTAACCAAAGTTGTTCCCAGAGATGGATGCCTTGTCCCTGGAAGTGTTCAAGGGAAGGTTGATTGAGGCTTGGAGAAACTTGGTCTGGTGATAGCTGCCCATAGCAGGGGAAGGAATGGAATGGTGTTTAAGTTCCTTTCCAACTCAAACCATTCTATGATTCTAATATTAAATTTACATTTCCATTTCAGAATTTGACTTCTCAGGGTTAATATCTTAGCCAATTCAGACCTGAAGATGTTGAAGTAATATTTAGTATTTAGATACCTTATTGTGCCTTGTGGCAAATTTGACATCCAAGTAGCCTCACTGCTTTCCTCTGTTCGTATTTTATTTGTTTCAGCATTGCCCATAATCACAGGCTTAGGTAGTAGTAGAAGAATAAATGCTAAATACATTATTTGTTTTTAACAACTTTATTTGAATTGCATTCCACTGAGATATGTTGTTTCCATCTTTCTCAGCTCCTGATTTTATTAAAGATATATATATAAGATGAAAATGTGATAGCCCCAGAGGTTGAAAGAGCCGTTAAAGAACAAGTCAAAGACAAAATCTTCTGACCTGGGCCTACATTAAGTTCCCAAATGACCTTCATTTTTAGAACAAACTGTGCAGAATTAGGCTGTGATGTTCACCGTGTCTGAAAACAGTAGCAGATGTATCAGGAAGCTCTTCTCATCGTGTATTTGTGAAAAAGATGATGTTACCGAAGGGCTCAGTGTTGTTATGACTATGGGGGTTTTCTTACTTTTTCTTTTTGTTATGGAGACACTTACAAAATCAAAAGCTGATCTGCTTAGTCTATCAATCTGTCCTTCCGTAAGTGGTGATTACTACAGGTGATAATTCTATTGAGGTCACTTGTGGTTATTCATTTCCATGAGAACCATCCTTGGTATGTAATATTTGAACTATCCTGTGACAACTAACACTGCAAGTCAAAAGAAAGAGGTAAAACAACAGACAAAGGAATGTCATGAAGAGCTGTGACAGGAGATGGAAGAAGCCAGAGAGAAACTATAGCTATTGGGAGAGCTCGGGAAGTAAAGCAGAGGGTAGAACATGTTTGCATTTTCCCTTTACTTATTATTTGTTGTGATGTGTTTGTGTTATTTTTCTGCTCCTACTGCTTATTCCCCAGGCTGAAATCTTCATTCCTTTGGTGGTACATGACTGATATGCCTTGGGAATAATATGGATATTTTGGAGAATATATTTTTTCCCTGAAATTGGGAGAGGACTGAAATTACTATGTGTAAACGTAGCCCGCTTCATCTTCCTCCCTTTATGGAACATGTTCCTATGCTGGCATTTAAAAGTTTTAAAACTGAATACCGTCTCACCAAGATCTCATTAAGATTTTGAATAATTCTACAATCAATTGGATGAATGATGAAAATGACTAATTACAAGAATCTAACTTTCTTCTTTTTGTTCAGCCGTGCCCAAGAAGACTATTGTATCTCAGATTATGATAAGAAAAATTATGATAGTCAAAATCTGCTCTGTCTGTCTTACATTTGAAGGCTCCCACTCTCACATGAGTTTCTCCAGGTGAGAAGATTTAGTTCATGAGTAACACAAGAAATTGGTCCTGTGATAGGAGAGTCAGAGCCTTTGAGGTCCTCATAGCTGTAGTGCACTGTAGCTACAGTTTCCACACTTGGCATGAGGTAACAAAGAGGGAAAGGACACTTTGAGAAGGATTTTGGAAAAGCCAGAGCTCAAGGGAGTTCATGGAATTGCTCATAAAAATTAAGAAAGATCATACAAATCCGTTTGAGAGTGTGACACATAGAAGCAGGCAACTGCATTGTACTACTGATTTAAAGACCCAAAAAGAGAAGACAGTTGCTAAGGAAATAGCTTGTTTTCAGTTAGGTGGTTGCACTGAAAAAACTAAATAGAAGGAATGCTTGGTTCAATTCATTTTTTTCCCCCTCTCACCCATTAGTTCTGGCTCATAGAAAAAACAAAGAAATTAAATTGGGACCAAGTAGAAAAATTTGGATTGATTTTATTTTAAATTGTTCTTAAATTTTTAGGAAGTATTAAGGTAATGGAACCATGTTGTAGAATGCTACTTGGGCTTGAGCTGAAAGAAAAATTAAAATATTATGAAAAGAACAGCCTCCTACTTTTCACAGTTCTACAGTGGCATCCATTAAGTGAAACCATAAAAAATCTGAAATTTTTTTGGTCAGCCTCAGGATGCATTTGAGGGGGAAAAGATTTATAAAATACCAAGAGATTACAACTGTGCACAGAGAGAAATATTTTCTAAGAGAGATCAGGCAGTTCATTTGAGGAGTCCTCACTTATCCTGGTAAAGCCAAGAAATGAAGGATCCTTCAGGGAAGTCATCTTTCAATTTAACCACTGATGATTTGCTGTGGGCTAGGACTTGAGCACATCCACTGTAGGCATATTGTTTTTAGAGGAGACAAAAATCTTTCAAATGTTTTGGTGCACTAAAAAAGGGAGAATTTGTAAAGCTATGGTAGGCTGTAAATTATGATTGTGACACAATTCTGGTCTGACAGAAGGTATAGGATGACATCTACAAATCTCGGTATGAAATATCAAAACCATCACTTTATGTTTGCATGCCGTCAGGTTGTTTGACTCAGGTACTAGGTACTATAATCACAATAGTATGCTATGAAGACACAGCTACTGAAAAGATTATTATCCAATTTTTATTTCAATGTGCAAAGTGATAGAAAATTAACTGTTTCCAACAGTAGGAAACTTCCACAAAGTAATAGAGTGCAATAGCCCTCATAATTATTTGTAGGACTGAGGCAGACCTGTTTGACATTGCAGCAGAGATCTTTACCATTAGAGCTGAAGAGATAACCCACAAGCCATGCAAGATGCTTCTGACAAAAGGTAACTGAAGTACAGTTGATCAACAAACTCCTTCTTTTTGTTCATTGACTTAAAGATCCTTTAAAAAAAATGGTGTATTTTTGTGTGAGACCCGTCTATTTGTACAGCCTGGGCAGGAGGAGGGTGGAACACTTTTCTTGAGCCCAGGATTTAAGCTTGTTTAATGAAATATATTAGCCATTGATGGAGTAGCTGGATCATTCAAAAGTTTATTTGGATACCGAGCCAGGGACTAAATTCCCTTTTTATTTAAGCTGTCTTTCAGGAAATTTCTGGGATATACAATCTCAAAAAAGGGAGAAAAATAAAAGGAAGAGTATTTGACTAATGGAAATATAACTGCTGATCTTTTTCACACTAAGGATGCATTTAGTCTAACAATCTCATTCAACAAAAGTTAGCATGAGTTCTGTCTTCATACACCTCACAGCTTCCAGATATTTAGTGATTTAGTGTTTAATAATCACTGATGACCTTTTCAGTATTGTCTATCCATTTGGTTAATATGATTTTATTTCTGGCATTCACAAATATGAAGGAAAAATTGTGGTTCCAGTAACTCAAGTGCTGAACTGTGCAGGAAGTTTCAAAGAAATTTTTGAAGTTAAACGATATTTTGCTAAAGGTTATTTCATCCAAACTAAATATCAATACATCTGGGAATTAAGTATTTATTCTGAGGAATAAGCAAGAAGAGCTTCATTTGCTTTACTGACACTCTGCATTATCAATGAGTATTCCATACTTACATACTGTATTTCTGTACCATCAGAAGAGCTCAAAGCAGCAAGTAAGCTGGGAAGTGGAGAGAAATCAAGGTAATGAGGAAAGAGCAAACAGCAGAGCCATTATAGGAGATTTGAAAATATCTGGTTTTGGGGTGTTTTTCTTCTGAATGGTTACTGCTTTAAAACACTTCTGTATTATATCTTTGGAGGCTTTCATTTTGACATCAGCAAGTAGATGTTTCTTCATAATGAACATCATATGACATCAGCCTTCCTGGTGTGATTCACATACAATGCTTCCGACAGGAGGTGGATTTTCTTAGCTGACAGTTATAATAGTTGCTGTCATCCATTTACATTGGATATAAATTATATGTGATCTGTGACCAGCAACAGTACTGAGAACATACCTCATTTCTGCATCAATAAGATCTCTTTGACCTGTTGATATGGACAAAGTGAAAGAATGTCTCCTCTTTAACTTCTGAGAAAGCTTCTTTGTTAGCAACACTAGTGACATTCCCAGAAGAGTTGTCATGGCTATATCTATGTCAGTAACAGGGTGCAGATTTGGATAGTAGTAGATGATCAGTCATACCACTGGATTGCTTTGATAGTCTCTTACATGACTTATCCAGGCCATTAGCCTGCCCTGTACAATTTCTAGACAGAGGTGATGGTTAATATGATACAGATAAGCAAACCCAATGAGCAATGGGGATGCGCAAATCCTGTATAGTTTCATTGCAAGGTAAATTCTATTGTGCAGTTGGCCAAACAGATAGGGAGTAATGCTAGGCCTGTTTTATTTACTAGCAAATATTTTGCCCCGAAAAAACTCAGGGGACTCTTGGGCCTGCTCCACTCTTGTTTTCCATGTTTTCCTGAGGTGTATTTTCTATAGCCAGCTCTTTAGACTCATGGATCCTAGGAGCTCTCTGTCTGGGAAGATGCAAGAAGGAATTATTACCTTTGCCTCCTCAACTCTGAATGTGGTGCATGCCTGGAGACACTTCTGTTCATATTACTGAGTGCAAAAATATGTTGTGGTAGTGCTTGTATACACATGTGCCCACAGTGCTAACACACAGATCAAATCTGCTTGAAAAAAACCACCCAACCCTGCCGTAGGGCTAACTATTTTTTGTATACTGATTCCCCACTTGGTTTTATCCAGTGTTTATTCAGTGAAGTGATTCAATTAGAAACTATTTTTATTTTCTTTTTGAGGAGTGAAAAATGTTAATTGTAACTGAAATGCCTTTGAGTGATTCTGTTCTAATGTCACATTTCCATAAAGTCTATACAGTTTGCTTTCTGCTAATATAGTATAGCAGTAGAACAAAAATACTAAAAAAGCGTCATTAATGTTTTCAATGTGAGACTTGGCATGGCCTATGACCTTACTGGGTAAAGCACAGGAAAAAAATAAGATCCTTTCCTTCCAAAGCATACCATATAAGACTAAGAGAAAAGACAACAGATTGCTGCAGACAGTTGGAGAAATCAAAAGAAACTATAAGAGAATTTTAATTAATGTGATAAGCGATCATCTCAACGTACCAGTACCTGTTTTTGAGCAGAAAGTAAGTGAATAGAAAGCAATTTCAGCTGTACAGTCCTTGGGTTCTTAGGCTGTTACTGTGTTTTAAACTAAAGGATGATGCAGACTGAGACAGTCCTTGGGAATGTCATCTGTACACTCACAAAATGGTATGGTTGGAAGGCCCCTGCATAGCTCATCCAGCCCAACCTCCTGCTAAAGCAGGTTCCCCTCGATCAGGGGGCACAGGAATGTATCCAGGTGGGTTTGGAAACCTCTAGAGATGGAGACTCCACACCCTCCCTGGGCAACATGGGCCAGGGCTCCCTCACCTCAACACCAAAGAAATTTTTCCTTGTCTTTAAGTGGCACTTCTTGTGTTCCAGCTTATGTCCATTACCTTTTGTCCTGTCACTGGACACTACATAACAGAGTATTCACTGTCCTCTCAAGATCTACCCTTTAGGTAGTTATAAGTGTTGATAAAGTTGTTCCTAAGCCTTCTCTTCTCTAGGCTAAACGGCTCCCGGTGTCACAGCCTTTCCTCTTAAGATGTTCTAGTCCCCTGATCGCCTTTGTAGCCATTTGTAACCCCACTCCTTTTACCTGATACTAAAGCATTTGGTAACATCAGTTGTAGCACCTCTGGGAGAGGCAGAGAAAAGAGGGTTATTGCTATCAAAAGCATGAGTTCACTGAGTGTGTGTCATGTCCCTGTGAAGGGAGGAGTTTGCTCTCATTAGATGATAATATTTCAAGGAACAAGTATAATCTGAATAGATGATATAGGTGATACTCAACACATTGGTGTTAAAGGAGTGGTAATTCAGTTTTGAAACTTCTCAGGAGCAACTAGATGAAGATGGCATTTGCAGGAGGCTAGTGAGAGCAGTGAGTAGTTATACACATTATACAGGTTATAGGAGAGTTGTCTGGGGAAAAAATGTCATGGTCCATAGGCATTGTTGAGCTCTTCATGGCCCTGTCATAACATTTCTGCTTCTCCTGTAGTGTTTGCTTTCGGGTTCAGTCCTAGAGACAGAGGAAATTGAGCTGCTTTCAAGTACTCACCCATACTCATGCATCAAACTGCTGAAAGGTGCTGTGGCAACTGTTTTATCTTGCTTCTCTGCAAGCAGAATAACCATTCTGTTCAGCTTAGGAGCCAGCTAAACAGCAGAAATATGCATTGAGGCTAAACCATGCATTATAGCTGGCAGCCTTGACTAAGATTCATCTCCTTAATTATAAGGCTTAGAAGAGATTCCAAAATGAGGTAGAAATTTACCATCACTGTGAAGCTTTACATTAGAATTTGTTTCTTTTTCTAAAATGTGTTCAGCTAAGCCATGAATTACCCACCTCACTGATATGAGAGAATACTCTCCTCCTCCAAAGGAGTCACAGGATTAAAGGAGGCTCTCTGACCTGTGTTACTCAGGAGGTCGTAATTTATTCTGGCCATAGTTTTCCTTTATTCCTCTCGGAAAGGTGTCAGGTACTATGTACTAAACTTAAAGTTTGCATTAAGATTAACTACTATGATTACACGTGGTTTACTTTTCTTTTTCTTTTTCTTTTTTTTCATTTTTATCTATAATTATGGTGGTTTAGATTTTATGGAAAGGATACAGGGTTTAATCATGTCATTATATGTGCTGAGTGCTGTGAAAATTCTTTGTTCCAGCTCAACTGGAACACCATTATAATACTCTTATCATCTATTAAGAAAGTAATAAATTCAGCCAAATTGATCCTAGACATAATTCTGCTGTTGTCAATGGTGTTACATCAGGCAGAAATTTGTCTCAATCTGTTAATATGATGTTAAGATAAAAAAGAGGCTACTGAGTAGCAAACAGGTCTTGGAAAAAGAAGTTCCACTGTCATTGATTGGAACCTGTTTGCAATGTTTTGGAGCTACAAACTATTGCATGAGTGCTAAAAATTATTGTTGCTATTGCTGTTGTTATTGCTATTCTTAGTATTTTCTGAATGGACTGGGTATGATGAGTAAAATGGTGAGGATTCTATTTCACTCTTCTCCTTTCAGTTTTTGGCTGTGTATTTTTCTTCAGCAGAACTGACCCCAAACCGTGGATAGGTGTGGATGGGACCATTATTTTTCACTGCTTCATTTATTTTTATTTAACAAATGGGTACATTGTATTTCTTGTCTCATTCCTCTCTGTTAGAGACAGTTTGAACACCTTCTGCAGGTGTTCAAAGATGTTCAGAGACAGGAGTAATGTGTAATGAGTTCTCCACTCACAATGCAGTCTCCCAGCCTCCTTTGTGATTCATTTAGAAGTCTTTAAGTCAAGCTAAAATTAAATGAAAAATGTAGAGTGGAATCTTGTGTCCTTAGTCTGTGAGTGGAACTTGGGCTTCTATCTTGGAATACCAAGAAGGTAGGATTGAATTTTCGTGAATTAAGTAGGTCAGATTTTGGATGATGACTGAATGTGCTTCTGAACATGTGCTTCTGACACAGACCACCCAGGGCTGTGGTAGAGTTCCCAGCCCTGAAGGGATCTCAAAGCTATGTAGCTGTGACTGAGGGACATGGATTAGTGGTGGCTGTGGCAGTGCTGGGGGAACAGTTGGACTCAAGGATCTTCAAAATCTTTTCCAACCTCAATGATTTTGTGATTCTATAATCTTGCACTTGTGGCTACTCAGTGGCCTTGCTTCATTGAAAATGTAATGAATATGCTCGCTCAGCATATCCTCTAGCATGGTAGTTAGGATACTCTCAAGAGATGTATGTCTCATTTTGAGAGTCATTTGAGATCCAAGCATCAAACTTCTTGAGCAGGAGTTTGAACCAAGTGCTATCATACCAAAAGTCTGCAACTGTTTGCTATGAACTCACAGTTCAGATTCAATTTACTAGGAAAACTGAAATACGTTTCGTGGTTTTTCCCAGAGATCCACACATTCTGAGTGTCATAAAAGACTAATGATTAGCAGTATCTTTTATGTAGCTATGAGAATTTAAGGAACTTTGTGTAATAAAGAGAGGTATTTCTAAATCCTGCTTGAAGACTGAGTATTTCAGGCAGCTACGGAAAATAAAATAATTAATTAAGAAAAGAAATATTTTGTAGCAAAACTGCATTGTTGCTACTACTCTTGTAATAGGTAGTTTTGAACTTCTACTAAAAATGCAGAAATAAATAGTGTCACAACAGATATGGAAGACAAATTCTGCAGACTAAGTGAGTATAAACCCAAATGTCTTACTGCATATTCATCTATTTACCGCCTTCAATTCTTCTCTAATTCCTTTATTTTCAATATGGTAATAGACTTTTCTCCGTGAAGACTCATTGTTACCATGAAATGGAATTTGTCTACACATGATATGTTCATATAACGTGTGAGGGCAGATTTCATCAAAACAATTGAGCTATGAGCAGAGATATCACTTAGTTGCTTTTTGCTTCCTTTATTCTCATCCTTCTGCATTTGAATTTTTAAACAGCAGCTCTGCTGCGGTGTCAAAGAGTATCTTACAAAAGCTGTTGCCATAGTGTTACTCCTAGATATGAATTCTTTTTATATCACTGGCATGATAAGTAGTTATTTATTTGTACTTAGGCCTATTTAATAGCTCTTAATTAGAAGAATGGCTCAGAGTTGGAGGAACAACTTAACTTTAGAACTACTGCTCCCATTGTAATGCTAAAGATCAGATAAAACTTTTTCAGATAACTTTTTTCAGAATGTAATAAGAAAATAACCCTCTTTTGTCACCTCTTCCAAGAATACCTATACTACCCCTGCAGTTGTCACACTAGCAATGCAACCTTCCTCTCTTCTTTTGAAACCCCTCCTAGAAATGAAATTTCTCCCTGAAAACAGTCAGGGAATATCTCTCATTTAATTACACTTGTATTGAAAACAGATAGCATAAGTTTCTCTCACGCAGTACCACAATCTTGGTTGGTGTGTGCATTCTTCCATTTTGCTGCTCTTGCCTTTCATGTTCCTCAGCAGTGGTTTTGATGTTGGACTTTGCCTGGCAGATCTTTAGAGCAGAATGTATTGCTGAAAGATGAAGGAGCACCTCAGCTGGGCTGTTACCTTGAGACTCAGCTGTTTTCCTTCTATTCCTGGCTCCAAGGCTGTCTTAGATTCAGCTCTTCGCACCTATTGTCCTCATTTATAAAAAAATGGAGATACTTGTCACATCTTATAAAGCACTTTGAAATCTACAGCCGTGTGGCTTTTTCTGGTACTGAGTGTTGGAGGAAAGCATAGGTAGCAAGGGGAAATCACAGAATCATGGAATGTTAGGAGTTGGAAAGGACCTCTGAAGATCATGTAGTCCAATCTCCCTGCTCAAGCATATTCACCTAGATCAGGTCACACAGGAACATATCAAGGCAAGTTTTGAAAACCTCCTTCTCAGGGGACTCCACACCCTCCCTGGGCAGCTTGTTCCAGTGCTCTGTCACCCTGATGGTGAAGAAGTTTTTCCTTATGTTGAAGTGGAACTTTTTGTGTTCCAGCTTTTCTCCACTGTCCCTAGTCCTATCACTGAACAATACAGAAAAAAGCATTGCCCCATCCTCTTGACATACACTTTTTAAATGCTTCCAAGTATTAATGAGGTCTCCCCTCAACCTTCTCCGGGCTGAACAGTTCCAGACGCCTCAGCCTTTCCTCTTAAGAAAGATGCTCCAGCATCTTGGTGGCCCTGCACCAGACTCTCTCTAGAAGTTCCCTGATCTGAAGTTTTATCTCCAGTAGTGACAGAGAAGCTCAATGGATATATTTAGGTATTTATGTATCTAAAATGTTTTATTCAGCTGAAAAGGGAATATATCTGAATATTTTACATTAAACATAATTTGTAATCTCCATTTAAAAACTCTGATTTTTAGTCATGTAGGATGCAGTAGTAGATACTGTAGTGTATTGTATGAAATCTTCTTTGACCACTTTATAATTGTCCAAATTTTACAATATGTGATGATGCATACTATATACCATATCTGGTATATAGTATGTTTCATTAAAATATGACTTTTAATTGAAAGAAGCTTTCAGAGAGATATTTTTACAGCTCTACAGAATGCAACTTGATGGCTTCATTCATTACTTACTTGTGGAAACGCACTAAATTCATTGGAGGTACTTTTTTTCATTTATAATGAAGTTACTGACAAAAAGATCTGCTCCAATTTTAAAAAAATATACATATTAAATATATTAAAAAGCAGTAACAACAGTATTTTTTTTCTTATGGATGGACTGTACCATATTCTTAGTTGAAGACCTTCTATGAAGACTGAGTTTTGAAAAAAATCTCCTGCAAAAATGTGCTAAAACCCCCTAATTCTCCTATGAAGGTTTTTATTCCCCTAGATGTATTTAAAATGCTTTTTCTGTATCTCCTTAATTGAATGCAGCAGTATTTCCATGCCACAAGCCAAGGTAAGTTTTATTTCATTGTAAAACTACTACCTTGACACAACCAAAATAATAATAATAGTAAAAAATCTCGGGGGGAAAAAAACCCAACAACTCTGAAGCCAGAAATAACTGCTTATGCAAGGATAGTGTTAGTGGTTGTGCTATTCCCTTTTAAATAATTCCTCTCTAATTGGTAACCCAATG
The DNA here is from genome assembly GCF_028858725.1 of Colius striatus. NCBI lineage: Eukaryota > Metazoa > Chordata > Aves > Coliiformes > Coliidae > Colius > Colius striatus. The sequence continues at coordinate 45,114,429 of NC_084760.1, read as the reverse complement.
TAATGGGTAAGTGAACATATTTCACAGCAGCAGCTGTTGGATGTTCAATGACTGGAAAATACAGTGATGGTTAAGTGTATGGAGTACTCATCCCATCAGCAAGAGTAAGTTAATCATATACAATTCACTGAACAGTAGAGTTGCATTTGCAGAGCAGTGGGCTGCCTTTTAATTGTTGTAGGTCTTTTTCAATATCTTGCAGTATCTTTTGTCTCAGCTGTAGCAGTTTTGGTTGCATCTCTAAAACTGTCAGTCTTCCTTATTTTTGCAAGGGCCTAACAATTCCTCCTTCACAATGCAGCTTAAATTGGACCAGATGCTGCATCAATAGAACAGTCTGCCCATCTCAGAGGCATTAAGCCCAAAATTATTTAGAAAATTGAAGCCTTTAACATACTCTGGATTAATGTGATTAAGTAGAGCTTGCTTTAATTCATAGCCATCTATTCCTTTATTAATAGCCATTTCATCAACAGGAGCAGCACATATGGGTACAAGATGACTGAAAGTTAAATTGATTGCTGTAAGCCTGTAAGAAAAGCATTTAATGTTTCAGTAATAACTGATGTAAGACTTCACTGTGGGGCATTTTAGATAGATTTAGAACAGCTTATAGACACAGTATTTATTAACATCTTTTAATTTTTAATATAAGCTTGCTAAATGAAAGTCCTTAAAAAAAAATTAATCCCTTCTTTAAGTCTGCATTTGATATACAAGATCAGTGCATATATAAAGGAGAATCTCTCATGTGAATGATAACAGCTGGTCCAGGGCATGGTGGAGTTATGACTTCTGTCAGGCTTAGGAAAAGATAAAATGTAACGGAAGTTAATTTCGTGAGTATATATGCGTCTTCCAACAACACACAGTACTGATCCTATAATCATTATAGGTACTGGAACAGTATGTGGCAGCTCTTGTACAACATACAATACAGGGAATCCATCCTTCCCACACTTAAACTCCATTTTTTGGGAGGGTTCAAGTGGTCCTTACTTATTTCCCAACTCATTGATTATGTATATGCAATTGTATGGATGCACACAAATGTGTAAGGAGAGGAGAGAGTTATATACAGCATGACCCAATGCCATGGAGATGCCATTCCAACAATTTACAGTTGAAGAAGTCTAATCCCAGTAAACTGGGAATGTTCCCTGGTACTGTTTAATTTGCTAGTATAGGCACAGCCCTACATTCTACTGGATATAACTAGGATGCCGAAGTTTCTTTGCATGGACAAACTATGCTATGTCCTCCAGACTAAGTCTATAAATTTCAAATGGAGAATGAAGAAGACTAGCTGTAATTTATTATTATAATTGTTGTTAAGATGTAGAATCGTAGAAATGCTGGTTGAAAGTAACATGTGGAATCCTTTACTCCAAACTCTCATCTAAAGCAGAAGCTTCTTCAGCACTCAATCAGTGGCTTTAAAAGCTCCAAAGATGGAGGTTACACAAGTGTACAGGGTAGTGTGTGCTCTGTTGCAGCACTATCCTCCACAAAGGTTCTCCTCATGTCCAATTTAAACTTTCCAGGTTACAGTTTATGGCCGTTGCCACTTGCTATACTCCTGCTGAAGACTTTATTGCTGTAACTTCCCATCAAATCTTTTAGGTTGGTTTATAAACTTTCCCTTTTGTATTCTCTTTGACAGATTTACCTTCCATCAGGTCATGTGTGTAGGCCCCTTGCCATTTTGGTAGCTTTCTGTGGACCTTCTTAGTTTCTCAAAATCCTGGAATTAGCCAACAATCTAGCCTTCTTCACGCAGAAAAAACCCCAAGGGCAGATATCAGTGTAATCTTATGTGTAATTACAGTTTCACAAAGGGCCACCAAAAAATTTAATCTTCAGGCTATGGCACACTTCTACAATTCATCCATATTTCCATATTTAAGCTCAAATAACTGTAGTACTATATGCCATATATAAGGAGCAGGCAACAGAAAAGTGTGGTCAATATACAAGGCCTTGATAGTGGCAGAAGAATTCACTAAGATGATCACAGAGGAAAGCTATTCACTTTCCTACAGGTAAAGTGAGAGATGAAGAGGAAAGAGTGAAACAGATTAATTGTCCGCCTGTCGTGGAGAAATATCTTCCGTTCCTTCGTCTGCAATGCCAACCATGTAGGCCAGATGCAGAGTACTGGGTCATCATGTCCTCAGTGTAGGGGAATCAGTGCTTCAGTGAAGACAAAAACAGAACATAGAGAATATCTCTGGCTAATTATATAGAGGAACATGGGGATATTACTTTTTGAACAGTTGAAGCTCGAAAGTGTAAGAGTTGACCTTAGTAATTGTTTCAATGAGAGCTGGAAACTGTTACGAGTGCTGGACGTTGAAAAACTGATGTTCTCAGTAAAGCTTGTGAAGAAAAGGAATGAAGGACAGAACCGTAGAGTCATGAATTCTGGTACTGTGGATGATCACCATGACCATCCCACTGGCTTTATGCATCTGCAGACCATAGAATTCAGCAGAGAAGATGACTATATAAAAAATATCTTAAGGAGGTAAATAATGTCAAGTACATATCTCTCAATGTTAAGAAACTGCATTTTATTACAGATTGAATTTATGTTACCTCAGCTTTTAGCCACAGAATCTCTTTCTCTTAGTAAAGCTGGAGCTCCTCTCAATATTGGAAAAAATTAACTCCAAGGAGTTAATCTGTGAGAAAGAAATCTGTGCCCCTCATTTTGCCAGATTTGGTGTTATTACATTCAAATAGATCTCACATTAGTATGTACTGTACTGTACAATAAACATAAATGCGAGCACAGTGATTCTCGTTATTTGGATATAATACTTCCTTGAGTTTTGGGGTTTTTGTAGTAGATTAACAATATTTTTTTTTCCTTGTCTTCTAAGTAGTTTTGGGCATCCAAATGGGACATTTCTCTTTGGGTGAATTAATGTCAAGGAATATTGGTTTCACTCACACTAAAATCTTTTCTTTGCTTTTTTAAAATGCTCCTGTTCAAATGAGAATTTTAGAAAGGATACTTTTGACCTGTATATTAAAACTCTTGATTTGTGACTGGTTGAACAGAAATAATGGATATTCAAATACAATGAATGTTCATTAGTTTTAAGCAGGAGGTAAACACTTTCATTGGTCTGATGTGAAGTATAACATTTACATTTTAGGAAAAAAAAGACAAAGAAAAGAAATTTAATATGTATAAGTAGCAGTATAAACAGCATGCTGTTTACTGGAGTAAAATTTAATTAATTTTGTCAGTGGCTGAAACAAAGGTTGCTCTTCCTGGCCTATTAAAGAATAATTAATCATCGGTAATAATTAATTTTTTTTGATTTCTTGAGGTTAGGCATTGGCACAGCCATTCATTAAAATTGAGGTGAAAATTAATAATGTCTAAAGGTTTGCCACAAAAATAGTGAAATCTTTGTAAAGATTTATTAAAGCTAATGATTGATCTACTTGCCTTTAGTTGTTAAATCTGATCTTAAATATGGGTCATGCAGCTGTAGAAATATATTAGCTGGTGTTTGATCTTTTCCCAGTGGTTAATGGTCTTTGTGAAACCTATGACACTGTGTAGCATATTTTTCATGGAGTCCTTACGAATATGCTTGTCATCACTAAGTGGGGTTTTATGCTCAGAGTGAGATTCTAGGAATGAAGAATTCCACTTACTGTATTCATTAATTCTAAGGTGCTGGTGTAACCTCAGATAATGCCGAACATAGAACAAGCCACCTTTCTTCATTTCAGCGACCTTCATGAGAATGGTTGGGAAAAAGTAAACTTGCAGTCATGGAATTGTTATTTTTTTCCAGCACTCTGAGTGAATGGCTGGGCTGCCTCTTATTCTACATTTATATAGCACCTTGCACTTTCTACATCTATACAGACTAGATATGCATATTCATTACATTTCTTAGAAAAGGCAGGATTATACAAATTAGTTCCAGTAAGTCATTTACATTAGCTCCTCCCAAACAGCATGCGCAATGATGTCTTGATGGTCTTTTGATGGCCTCCAGAGATGAAGGCTCCATGTCTTCCTCAGAGTGAACTTAAACTTTTCCTCTCAGCACATGCTCTTTAGGTTGCTTTTCATAGTTCTCTTCATTAACAAGGCTATAGTACTGTCTCTTGCAGGCTTATTGGCTTTGCAGACATTTGGTCTCCATGATATCCAAGGACCCTTAAACTTTTGGATAAACTTACAAAGATAGTTTCACTCCACAAGCAGAGATGATTTGCAAGCTAGCAGACACGGTTTGGTTAATACTTACATGGCTTCATCTACGAGCAGACACAGTTTACAAGTTAGCATCAGCAAGTTAGCAAAAGCAGTTTGGTTAATACTTTGTTTAGACTCATCTGGGAACAAAGGACCACAATCAGCTGTAAGTACCAATGGCCTTTGGAATGCTCTAAGGACAGAGAAGGCTCAATTGCCATTTATGAGCCTGGGCAAAACCTCAGAGCTGGGGGATGTTTCGAGAACTGCTTACTGAGACCAGCACTGCAGTGCCCTCCCCCTGTTACCAAGCAAAAAGTGGCTTCACACAAACCCATGACACAAAGCAGCTACAATTTGCAATGTACTGCCCAGGTATTATAAAAATGAAATTAGGCAGAAAGGGGAGGAGATATAATTTTCTGGCAGAAAGACAACCTAATGCTATTTTGTAAACTCAGACTGGTCACCAAGAGGAGCTGTGATTGCTGGGAACCCCTTGCTGGTGTCACTGTTTTTATCCTTATGATTAAGGAAAATAAAACCTTTTCTTAGGTATGCCTCAACACCATCTGCAGTTAATGGAGAACAATCTGTGGTTCCCTCACAGTGGACAAAGAGCTGACTTGAGCCAGCTGAGAGGTTACACCAGTATATGTTGATTTAGTCTTCACAATATCCTGATTACCAGGCTGTAGGTAATGACATCGTTTGTCAAAATCCTCTGTGATGTCAAATATCAGACAGTACAAGAGCTCTATTATTTTTATTCATCAGATATGGATTCTTTGGGAGGGATAGAATGTAAGTGCATAGCATAGACTGCAGCTATATTCATAGGATCATAGAATCACAGAATGGTAGGGATTGGAAGGGACTTTTAGGCATCGAGTCCAACTCCCCTTCAGAAGCAGGTCCACCTAGATCAGGTCGCACAGGAACACGTCCAGGCAGTTTGGAAACCTCCTGAGGAGAAGACTCTACACCCACACTGGGCCAGGGCTCCCCCACCTCACAATAAAAGAGTTTCTTCTTATGTTTAAGTGGAACTTTTTGTGTTCCAGCTTCATCCCATTACCCCTTGTCCTGTTGCTAGATACAATAGAAAAAAAGGATGTCCCAACCTCCTGACATCCACCATTTATATACTTATAAATATAAATGAGATCCCCCCTCAGTCTCCTCTTCTCTGGACTTAATAGCCCCAGTTCCCACAGCCTTTCCTCATAAGGAAGATACTCCAGTCCCTCATTCCCTTGATTAACCTTAAGTTGTGCAGTAGCTAGCCTGTTTTTAGTGAGCTCACTGCAATTTCCTGTCTTTCTTTGCCAGTTCAGTTTTCTGAATTCGAGCTCATTTGATTATCAAGGATTTAAGTTTTTTATTTAAGTTTTTTAAATATCTTTTTTATTAACCAACTTTTTTACCTTTTCTGATTTGAAATTCCCTTCCTTGCTCTTTGCAGACCCTTGTACCATCCACCAAAGAATACGTTTCTGATTTATCTGTTTCTGACCTTAATGTGATTTTTAATACTTATACTGTGCAAATTTTTATCCCCTTCCCTCAATAATCTTCAGGAGTATCACTTTGAGATGGACAATAGCTATATTTTACATTGAAAAGAAAAAGCATTTTAAAGGCCCTTAAATGGAAGATCCAGTTTTGCCAAGGGTCTGTAAATTAAACAATTGAATAGAATTTTAATGCTTTTGACTTGAAGAATTTTTCCTGATCCTTAAGGTACTTCTTTGCAGTTCCCCTCTCACGTCTCTTAGTCTTTAGTTTCTATTAGTCTGTAGTTTCATTTTGAAAGGTGCTTCCTTTTGTTTCTGTGCCAATCATTGGTCTTTCATCACATTACAAACAATGTTTGCTTACTCACTTTTCCTCAACTTTCTCATAGCTGTGTTCTAGATATATAAATTGTCAAAATTTTATCTTTTTAAGCTCTTACCCACTTACACAGCTTGTTTCTGATAATGACTTTTGCAGAAAAGTTTTTACAGAACTTACATTTTAGAATTTTTTTATTAGTTTTAGTGGATGTAAAAGTGTTTATAAATTAATTCTGAATTTTCATCCTAGATCTCTTTTTTTTGCTAGAAGCCCTCTGAATGTCTGTCTGTCATCATGAAGTTCTCTACTCTGTGCCTGTGTCTTATCAGTTTGATGTCTGTGATAAGTCTCTGGTGTAACTAGTTTGCCTGTACTGCTTTTTGCATATTTGCTTTTGGGAAATCAGGAGGGAAATAATGATCCCAATAATATTTCTGTATAACACAATACTGTCAGATTAGTTTAATAAAAGTTAGATATGAAAGTGAAGCTTTCAGTGTACAAATTTTGCATTTTAGCCTACAGTTCTCAGATATTAAGAGATGTAATTTTCTTCTCATAGATATGTTGATGTCCAAGTTCCCAGTGAGAATTAGCATATTTGAGAAATCTAACCTTGTATGCATAAAATCATAGCATTATTTTGGTTGGAAAAGACCTTTAAGACCATCGAGTCCAACCCCTCCCCTCACAGTGCCAAGCCCACCACTAACCCATGTCCCTCAGCACCTCAGCTACACGGCTTTCCAATAGCTCCAGGGATGGGGACTCCACCACCTACCTGGGCAGTCTGAGCATGTGTCTAACAGCCCTCTCAGGGAGAAGTTCTTCCTCATCTCCAGTCTAAACCTCCCCTGGTGCAACTCGACACTGTTTCCTCTCGTCCTGTCACTTGGAGCTTGGAAGGAGAGACTAATATTCCCCTGTCCACAACCTTCTGTCAGGGAGTTGCTGAGAGAGAGAAAGTCTCCCCTAAGCCTCCTCTTCTCCATACTCAAGACCCCCAGGGCTCTCAGCTGCTCTTCATCAGACTTGTGCTCTAACCCTTCACCAGCTTTGTTGCCCTATTAGGACATGCTCGAGACCCTTCAAAGGAGATGTCCTCATAGTAGTAACCTCTTTCTGATATCGCTCTAGAGATAAAAAGTATAAAACTACCATTTTTGTTATGATAGTAGAATAGACATTACAGACTTTACTCTAATTTCTTCTTTTCTATATTCCAGATGATTTAATATTTTCCAACTCCTTCATCGAGCTTTCTACAAATTGATATCCCTAGTTATTATATTTACCTCCATGTATCCATTTTCAAAGTTGTTCTCAATACATGGCATATTCTTCACATTTCTATTATTCTTTGCCTTCCATTATGCTCATTTATTGAAGGAAACTCTGTATGTTGCATAACTGTAGTACAGAGGCTTTGCAGCTAAAAGCTGTAAATGTTTAAGCAAAAAATCAATTGTATTTTCTGATAAATTGGCATTAAAAATATATTCACCTTAGAGATTTAAGTTGGATTTCAGTACCCGGTCCAGGCCTTTTGTTTATTTATATAATCTTCACTTTTCCATTTGTACTTTTTCTGTAACAGAGCAAAGCCCCAGTACTTTGTTTTGGGATGTTACAGCCATTTTTTGTGAACAAAACTTCCCTTAAGACTCCTTTTTGGAGACTTTGCTCTCTATAGCTCCTTACTCCTGATCCTGGTTGCACTTGTTCTGGAACATCACTGCCTATCCAGCCAATGGGAATGCTCGGTTTCCATTTGCCTTCTCAAGAACAAATCACAGCTAAAGCAGACCAATAAAGTTTTTTATGAGACAGCGATACACAGATTATTGAACACTTTTTGACTTCTTAAAGCATAAATATTCAGGTAAACTGAAATGCAATCTAGAAATACTCTAGAAATAATAAGGATACATTAAGAAGAGTGTGGCCAGCAGGTCAAAGGAGGTTTTTCCCCTCTCTCCTGTGCTGTGATGAGGCCTCATCTGAAGTCCTGTGTCCAGTTCTGGGCTCCTCAACTCAAGAGGGACAGAGATCTTATTAATATTTACAAATATCTAAAGAGTGGGTGTCAGGAGGTTGGGACATCCCTTTTTTCTATTGTATCTAGCAACAAGACAGGAGGTAACAGGATGAAGCTGGAACACCAAAAGTTCCATTTAAATATAAGAAAAAACTATTTCACTGTTCAGGTGAGGGAGCCCTGGCACAGGCTGCCCAGGGAGAGTGTGGAGTCTCCTTCCTTAGAGGTCTTCAAGACTGCCTGGACATATTCCTATGTGACCTGATCTAGGTGAACCTGCTTGAGCAGGGATGTTGGACTAGATGATTTCTAAAGATCCCTTCCAACCCCTACCATTCTATGAAGTAATGGTTTCAGCCTCCCAATAATTTGCGATATGTGTGATTTAATATTTTTTAGGTTCTTGCACTCACTTAAGTAGCTCATGCTGCTAGGATGGGCTCTGAAAAAGTGCTCAAGTAATTTTTTTTTTCTCTCTGCAGTCAGCTGCCTCTTTTCCTGGCAGATGCAGCAGTCAGAAGGTTCTTGCTCTTCAAGGACTTGTCATTTATCTCTCAGAGCTTTTTTTGGATTGTATTAACATTTGATTTATTCACTGCTCTTTAAGGAAAATGTCAATGTTTCAACATCTCTTATCTCATTTTGCAGTCATCTTCTTGTCCTAGGGTACTTCACTTGGAATTTGTTTTTATTATGACTTTATGTTGTCTTTGACAAGAGAAGGACATGATACAAGTCCTAAAGCCATTGTCCGACTTCACATCCACCAAGGCTGTAACTGAGGTAGCATTTTAATAATTCAAACAAGATTCAATCACTATACACAGTTCCCTTTCTGAAATTATCACAGTCTGCTACCTCACACTTGTGTTGTGTCTGGAGACAATTTAATGTATCTTAGATATAAAATTCTGAGGGAGATATTAGGATACTTGCTCAAGTTGGCAAAGCAGATCTATGCCTGGACCAAAACTGAGCCAGAGGGCTGCAGATTGTGCCTGTGCATTTTACAGTAATGTAACTAGAGATTAATTGAAGAATTCCTTAAAAGAACAGACATTTAGATACCATATCTGAGACATCCAGGCAGGACCAACAAATTGTCACTTTGTTTGTAGAAGATGTGCTGCCTTCTGGAGCAGAAGCTAAAGTCCAGACAATTTATCCTAAGCCATCACAAACAAACTACATTTCTTCATGGCACAACTGAATTGGTGTCTTAATTTCATGCATCTGAAGAGAGTATCCTATTTATTGAGCTTGTTAGAAAAGATTGGGTTTTTGGAAATGGTAGGTAGTATAGCCATAGTGTTAGCTTTCAAAATTCTTATCTAAAGTCCAAGTTGCATCACTATATATATTCTACACATCATGTCATAACTGAATTATTTATTATCTAAGCAGGATAATATTGTTTCCCTTAGCCTTACACTAAAAACTTTTTCACTGTCAGGATGATAAGTTGTAGAGTCTTCTTCTCTGGAGATATTCAAAACCTGCCTGGATGAGTTCATGTGTGACCTACTCTAGGTGATCCTGCTCTGGCAGAGGCATTGAACTAGATGATCTTTTGAGTTCCCTTCCAATCCTTAAAGTTCTGTGATTCTCTGATTAGGTAAGGTTTTAAAAGAACAGAAATGCTGTCAGCGTTTAGAGAATTTAGAGCATTTAGTATTTAGAGAAATTATGTTGCATATATGGAAAATTAATTACGAAGAATACAATATAGTAGTGGCTTATGCTCTGTAAAGTGGGGATAATGGAATCCAAATTTAGAAAGTACTTTGAAGTCTTTAGGGCAAAGGCATGGTGTAACTGTAACATAGTATTACTCTTTTATCCTCAAAGTTTTTCATGCCCATGGATAACAGGATATATTTCCTGGGCAGATCTTTATTCACTGTGTTTATATGCTATGGTAAAAAATGGCAACATAATGTCATTAATTTAATTTCTCAAAGGAGCTTTGCAATGAAACGATCTCCTGAACTACTCAGTTCATAACTGCATGACAGCAGAAGTCGATGATATCAGAAGCAGTCTAAAGCTGTATGGAATGTTGTGTGGTAGGATAATGACTCCTGTGCTTTAGTTAGTGGCAGAACTTTTAGCTGCAGTTCATTATGGGTCTTATTCCCTAAGAAAAGGGCAATGAGCTTAAATCAGAAGCCCCAAGGTATTTTTGTGTCTCCAATCCTCTTCTTTTGCCATACTGCTTTTTAATGTTTTTCAAGAATGTCCTGTATACCTAATGCTAATCAATGAATCAATGTGTTTATAATGTATTTTAAAAATATATATCAATAAAAGACAGTCTTTTTTGGTGTTTCAGTTTGTTGCATCAACATAACAAGCCTTGTTATGTTCCTGAATAGACATTTTCTTTTCTGACCTAATAGGCACAAGAATGTCAGATAAGGAATTAATTTGAGGGGATGTGACTGAGTAGCACCAGAGAATACAAGAACTTAAGTTCTCAATTACAACATTTTTTTTTTCTTCTGAGGAAATTAAATTCACTCAATTAAAATATCCAATAAAAACCTAAACAGAGCAGTTCCAGATTGAATTCTCCCCAAACACAGAATCTAAAATTCTGGATGACTAAATCTTTCCTGTAAGATGAATAATTTTAATCAGAGGAGTAGCTTTGCATTCATGATACGTTACTCTATTAATAGAAGTCAAGTACTTTGTCAAGTACTTTGGACATACTTATTCCTGAGGAGACTGTATAAAAAAATAGAAACCTTTCATCCCTTGTTTTCAGGGTTTTTTTCTCTATTACTGATATGCTTATTATCTAAGACGGGGTAGAGAAATGCACATGTGAAAAAAGCAAGTTTGAGGTATGTCAAAGTAGAAGGTGATGAAAACAAAGAAAATTAATGTATTATCTTCCATATAAAATGAGTGGGGAAAATATAATGTATTGTGGATTTTAGCTCCTCTTCTAAAAATCATATGAACAAAAGATATAGTGCTAATATATAGTTAAATCAAAATGGTATATTGAGCAGTTATCGTGCTGTTAGGAAAGCTTTGGAACAAGTGGTGGATTTATACTCTTTTATACTATTGTTTCAGTCATAGCAAAGAAAGTGACAAATTCTGTGAGTTTTTTCAAAACCATCTGTCTTCTGTGCGATATCTTCTTTGTATTGTGTGTTCATACGACCATATTTTTTACCTTCTTTGATTTCTAATCACTCTCCAAAGTGCTTTTCATGAGATACATTGTGATTTTTCGGTATCTGAAAGTCTATAAATATGATTTTGTTTCTAGGAGCAAAGCTTAAAGTTTTTATAAGACCAATGGTTATTTTAGCATGCCTTTTGTACACAGGACATGTAGTCTAAACTTTTTATGTCCTAGTTCTTGGCTCCACAGCAAGGTAAGATTCTGTCAGTAATCTAAGACTGCTGTTATTTATAAGGCTAAGGTTCTGTGCTTCCCATTACTTCTTCCATATTTAATCCTTCATTTTATTAATTAACTTTGTAATTAATGTGTCCTAGCCTAAAGCTGGCATTTGTCACTTGCATGACTGTTTATTTTGTTCTGTATTCATCTAATCTAGTGTTCAGATTCACACCAAAAAGGGTTTATAAGACTGGCATTGCATTTACTTGGCACCAAGTATAGCTAGTTTTTCAGTAGACAAATTTATTGTCAGGTAAAGGCTCTATCTGATGTGTGTGTTTAGGGTTAAATTTGGGCTTTTAAATGAGAACTTTGTGAATATGGCAGTATGGTGTCTTTCTGTTTCCAAAACTGTAGTTGAAAGTTAACTCTCCTATATAAAGGTTATATAGAAATTCTGGTTAGGTGAGAGTCTACCTCACCAACCAGGATGAAAAGAAGATAATACAAAAGTCCCAACTCTTTTTATGGAAAACAATGTTTGGGATAGAAAGACTTTGTTAAGTGAACAAAAGAAAAAGAGTGTCAACTCACTCATATATTCACAGCATTTACGGCTGGTAAGGTCTCACTGCATTATTTAATTTGACGTCTGTTATATCATAGGTCATTATGTTTAATCCAGTTACTATATTATTAAGTCCTATAATTTTTTCCTTAAGATTAAGTGGTATTTATCTGAAGTATCTTTCCCTGAAGCAAATCTGATTTGATGTGAAAACATCAGGAGAAGAGGAACTGACCCCTTCTCTTGGTTTATAGAACATAGGTTTATAGGAGCACGGAATGATCTAATGCTGTAGTTGAGCAGTAACTATCTTCCATATTTAAAATATGCACCTACTTTTCCATTTGAATTTCAATGGTTTCTGTTCCTACCATTAGCTCTTGATATGCTTTTTCATTGCTTATTCAAAGACCCCTTTTGCACTTAGTCATTCTGTTCCTGAGAAGATGCTTATATCCTATAAAACCTCTAAGTTTTCCTTTTAAAAGACTAAACATATACTGCTTGTGACTGTCAATTAAACTATTTTTGAGGATCTACCTAACATCAGGGTTGATCTCACCACTGCGTTTCCAACAAACCTTTTTTGAATTTAAGCATCCTGATTCAGTTACTGTTCCGTTTTGTTGCAAAATTGCAATGAAATTCCATATTCGCTTGCTTGTCTACTGCCAGCCTTTCACTTTCCTCAAGGATTGTTCCCCATTTGCAGCTATCATAGAATCATAGAATGCTCTGGGTTGGAGAGGGTCTTAAAGTTCATCTCACTCCATTCCCCTGCCATGGGCAGAGACATCTTCCACTAGACCAGGTTGCTTCAAGCCCCATCCAAACTGCCCTTGAACACTTCCATGGACAGGGCAGCCATTACCTCCCTGGGCAACCTGAGCCAAGGCCTCACCACCCTTACAGGGGAGAGCTTCTTCCCAAGATCTCATCTCAGTCTCCCTTCTCTGTCAGTTTGGAGCCATCCCCCATTCTCTTGTCCCTCCAGGCCTTTGAACAAAGTCCCTCAGCCTTTCTTTTCAGCCCCTGGAGGCTGCTGAAAGGTCTCCCATAAGCCTTCTGTTCTCCAGGCTGAGCAATCCCAACTCTCTCAGTCTGTCTTCATAGGAGAGAAGCTCCAGCTCTTGGGTCATCTTCATTGCCCTCCAGAGGAGAATCACATGTGTGTCCCTTTTTCAAGTAGAACTTTTACTACAACTATTTTTAATACATTTTTGATTGAATAGCCCCAGTGCAGCAAGTAATTGCTTTACACGACCATCCTATCAGCCTTCGTGTCTGAGATATCCCCAGATTTTTTAAGTTGAGACATTCTATTTCTTTAAAATTACTGATGAGAGACTTTAACAGCAACAGGCTTTGTACCAAATCCCTGCAGAGGACAGACAAAAATGCTGCCATTCAATGCTTGTTCCCTTCAGATAATTTTTTTAGAACTGTCATTTAGACAATTCTTAATCCATTTAACGTGTGCACTATTGATACTGTATAGTGCTAATTTTTTAATCAGACTGTCATGAAGCAATAAGTCAAATGTACTAATAAAGTCTAAATCTGTTACATCCGTGCCATTACATCATGCATTTATTACAACTAGACTTCTAATTTCATGAAAGAATGAAATTGAGTTTGGCTGACAAGACCTTTATTCCATACAACTATGTTGACTGGCATTAATGATAAGCCTATCTTCAGCATTTTTTTCTTCATCTGAATGCTGCAGAAGATATTCTGTTGTATTGTCCAGGAGCAATGTCAGACTAAGCCTTAAGATGATGGGATTCATCCAGTTCAATGATCTCTGGCATACCCTGGCTAGCAAAGGAACGCAACTCAAAGTAGAGATATCCCATGTCACATACCACAACCAAACTCCTCATTTCCCTAGGATGCAGAACTTTCTCCCGACCCAAATGGTAAAAATACTTTCTAGGAGCAAACAATGTACCTATAAATAGCATTCAGTCCACAAAACCAGATCATATTGAGCCTCGTACCCATTGCCACTTGTCCTATCATTGGACATCACTGAGAACAGCTTGGCTCCACCATCCTGACACCCGACCTTCATGTCTCCTCTTCTCCAAGCTAAAGAGCCCCAGCTCCCTCAGCCTTTCATCAGAAGGGAGATGTTCCACTCCCTTCATTATCTTTGTGGCCCTGCACTGAACTCTCTCCAGCAGCTCCCTGTCCTTCTTGAACTGAGGGGTCCGGAACTGGACACAATATTCCAGATGTGGTTTCATGAGGACAGAGTAGAGAGTCAGGAGAACCTCTCTTCACCTACTGCCCACATCCCTTCTAATACACCCCAGGATGCCATTGGCCTTCTTGGGCACGAGGGCACATTGCTGGATCATGGTCACCCTGCTGTCCGCCAGGACCCCCAGGTCCCTTTCTCCTATACTACTCTAAGAGTTCATTCCCCAACCTGTACTGGTACATGGGGTTATTCTTTCCCAGATGCAAGACTCTACACTTGCCCTTGCTGAATTTCATTAGATTTCTCTCTGCTCAACCCTCCAGCCTGTCCAGGTCTTGTTGGATGGCAGCACAGCTTTCTGGTGTGTCAGCCACTCCCCCCAGTTTAGTACCATCAGCAAACTTGCTGACAGTGCCCTCTGTTCCCTCATCAAGGTCATTAATTAATATATTGAACAGTACCGGTCCCAGCACTGACCCCTGAGGGACTCCACCAGATACAGGCCTCTAACTAGAGCTTGCCCTATTGATACCAACTCTCTGCCTTCCTCCCTTCCATCGGTTAACAAGCCACCTCACTAACTGATCATCCAGCCCACACTTTCTCAGTTTCATGGATTTTTAGGAAAAATAAAAATAATATTCTTTGTTCAAATTGATATTATTATTTACTTTCATAAAATTCTAGAATGATTTCGGTTGGAAGCGACCTTAAAGTTTGTCTTGTTCCAGTCCTCTGCCATGAGCAGGGACACTTTTCACCTCACCAAGTTGCTCCAAGCTCCATCCAGTCTGTATCCAGGGATGGGACTGTCATAGCCTTTCTGGGTAGCTTGTGCCCATTAGCACATTATAAAGATTGAGTATCTATCATTTCCATGTGTGAGCTCAGAACTTTTTGAAGTGCTATTATTTTCATATATCTGACTTGAAATTTCTGTTTCAGTTTGAAGCCATTGCCCCTTGTCCCATTACTACCTGCCCTTATAAAAAGTGTATCTCCAGCTTTCTTGTAGGCCTCTTTTAGCTACTGGAGGTTTAGATTCATTCAACTAGTTTAATTGAAAAATGTGACATTTCTATGAAAAAATTATGAAAACCAGCATTTTGTGCCCCATTTTGCCCTGTCACCGTGTTAATTTTGATTTGATGGGCTGAAAACTGATTCTAACAGTCAGCAGAAGTGCATTTTATAGCAGTTCATTGTTCTATCAGCAAATTTTGATATTATAAAATTTTCACTTACCATTTAATTAATCTGACCTCCACTAAAATAAATAAAGAAAATCTAAGAAAACCTCTGTAGATGTATTCATCACATTGTAGCTGCTGTATGTGCTACTTTTTGTAGGTGCTAGAAGAGACGTGGGTTTCCTGTGGTCCAGGCAGAAGTTTCTGCCTTGCAGGCAGATGTTTCTAGAAGTTACGGAAAATTTGATTTTGATTAACAACTACAGGATTGGCCAGCATATAGTGATAAATTGGCTTCTTGCTGTATGATTGACATTTTTAAATATAACTGTGTAAAAGAGCACGTATCACACTGAGAAGGTAAAGTGTTACATTTTGTAAAGCAGAAATTCACAGTGGATAATAAACCAAACATTATCTCCTAGTTCAATGCTGTCAAAGTCATTAAAGTTATTGGTAATACAAAGAGGGAGGTAAAAAAATAGTAGTCACATGTTAGTGCAATTGTATTTCTGATATATTTTACAGTTTTCTCCAAACAGTGAAAAAATCACCATGGAAAAATGAAAAATGATCAGGAAACCATGAGTTGCAGGAGGTGAATGCATAGGGATGGACTGCACATTGTCTCTCCAAGCAAAGCTACAAAGGGCTCTCAGAAGAAGCCAGTGTGAGCAAAGTTTAGATAAAGACAGTTGGTTCTTCACGTACAGTGTAGTACATATGTCACATATGCTTTTTCAACTCTTCCCTGGGTGTCTGCTTATGATCATGGCCAGAGAGAGGTTGAAGGTCTGAACTAATACATTCTTATGTTCTCAAAAAGTAAAAAAAATGTGTCCAACAGTGTCATTAATTAGAAAGATCAATTCAGTTGAAATATTCAGAAAAGATAAGGGATGACTTCCTAATGATCTTTGTCTGTACAGAAAAATCTTTATAAAACTAAACTCAGGTAACAAATATCTGTTATCTTTTTTTTTTACCAGTGAGAGGTGTTAACCTCGTGATGAAGTTACCTTGTCTGATGCTGAATTTTCTGTCTGTTAGGTTCCTTGAGTCAAGAGCTGTCACTTTTCTAAGTAAAGAATATGAGCCTGCTCCATTGAAATTCCCTCATCAATGTTAGGCAGGAAGTCAAAATTACCATAATGGACACTTCTTAAAAATCTATTGATTTATGATTATTTCAATTCTTTTCATCCTCACTACTTTGAAAGTAAAAAAGTAAAAGTTAAGTAGATTCCCAAAATGTGGATTCTCAGTGTATAAGTGTTGAACCCTTCATTTGCTTATTTAACATGTGGCTGCCTTAGGAAGAAGCTGAAAATTTTATTAGTGATGACTGCAACGTAATAACAATTCACAGGCTAACCTGGAGAAGGAGATGCTCAAAAGACCTACTGCTTTTTCATGTAATATTTTTCATATTCACTGGGGCCTAGGCTTTAGCTAGCCCAAATTGTTCTACCTCCAAAATCAATAAGCTCTGAAATGTGCATCAGCTGAAGATCTACCACCTATTTCTTTGTATTTAGACATTGACTGGATTTAGGGCCTTTCTTTTAGTGGGTAAAGAGAAGCAGGTCTTTTTTATTGAAGACGTGGGGCAGGAGGGAATAATTTTGGCAGTGCTTGAGTTTTATAATTTAATTCACCCAGGGCTGGACTAGCTAGAGATGAAGCCCACAAGTCATGTAGTGGTGCCATAGCTTCCTGGTGGCTGTGTATCTGCAGGTGAGACATTCTCAAGCCAGCCCTTTGAAGTCGTTCCACTTTGCCCGAAATAATTAAATGCGTACTGGATACAGCAAGTTAGAAAGAATGAGCTTGCTTCTGTCGGCTTGGGCACTCACCTGGGAGATGATTAAGAAGGTGAAAATCTAAACACTATTAGGGGGAAAAAAAAATAAACCCAACCATAAGAAGCACCGAGGTGTCAGTCAGATGTCTCTTTCTATTGCTCTTTACAGGAACATTTTTTGCCAGAGTTTGAATCCCCACTGAAAGAGCTCACTGTAGCTAATCCTCTGAGAGTGGCTGTGTTTTCTGAGTGGGAAATGGATATAGGATAAACAGACAATCTGCTGTTGGCACACAGCCCTCTCTGCCACGGTGTAATAAAGTCTTATCATCTACAGCAAGGTTCTTCAATGGCTAAGCTCCTTCTAAAGCTGAAGAACTGAGCACCATAACTGCAAATCCGATAATGGCACCTATAAATAAAGGATTTCTATTTGCAGTTAAAAGCAAATGAAATTGTATGTAATGACTCAATAAATTATTTGTTAAAATCTGCTTCATATATTAAGTTTTTTCGGGGAGAAGGCTTCTAGAAATGTTCACACTTACTAAAACTTTCGGAACTTAAAGTGAAGCATGCTTTTGCTGTGGAATAGACAAGATCAGCTAATTAAAAGCAATAGGTGAACTAAGGACACCATGACTCTCTGACTGAATATAAATGGACTTTTCATGAGAAATTCTGAGGGAGGTACTAAGGTGAAGAGCTCAATATCATGAAGAGAGTAACATCTTTCACTGATCATTTAAAGTTGTTTCAGCCATTCACTGCCAAATTTCTTGTTAAAAGATATGCAGCTTTTTTGAGAACAAGTAGGTTTATTGTTTCCCTTTGATTACTGCCTTTCCATTTTAAGAAATCTTACAAAAAAGATTTGATTAGCAATATTTCAATGGTTCTTTTTACAATACAGAGGAGAGATTAGCTTATTTAATGCCCACTCTTCTGTTGGCACTGTATTGTACGAAGTATATGAAACCCAAACTGAAACATGATTGTTTGTAGCCAAACTGAAATCTAATGCAAAATGTGAAAGAAGATAACAGGGAGAGCCCATTTTAAGTTTCCTTTTGCCACTTTAGTGTCAAATATGACTCACCTGCAGTCAATGTTTCCACATGCTACTTGGGGTAACCTCATGGTGTCTTTTGATTACTTCTTGTGGAGTGTACTTCACCTATGGAGAGATTGCTCTTTTTTCCTTCTGCAGTCCTCTGATGCTAGTTTCTCTCTGTGCTGCTTCTAGGAAATTTTATGATTAATCTGTCCCATATGGAACCTTTTACCTAACCGTTTGCTCATGTGTACCCAGTTGATAGGTACAGTTTCCACTAAAATTGTTGGGAATTAGGAATGCTCACCACAAATGACTATGATTGTCCATAGTAGAAATAGCCACGATATATTCTGAAAGAAAATCAACTAGACTGTGAGAAGGCTTTGAGGAAAAGCAGAGGTGAATCTGATAGGACCAGCAGTATTACCTCCTTGCTTTTCCTCTGGGGACAAATATTGATTTTAAATATACTATAGGTTCTAACAGTCTGCTAGCCACACATATGAGGATTTTTTTCTTGAGGTCAGGCTACAGTTCTCAGAGTAGCTCCATTATTTCCTTATTCAGAGGAAAAGGAGAAAGCTGATTCTTTGAACTTCTGAATTAGTCAGAGCAGACAGTGTTGACAGGATGTAATTGCCGCTTCAGTTGAGAGGAAAGGTAATGCTTCTGTTGTTTTGAAGTTCTTTAAGAAACTCTCTTGTGATCTGAAGCTAGTCATCTTAGACAAGCAATTTGCTGCTGAGTGATAAGAACCTTTCATACGGGTCATCTTGGCTTATGCGCACACACACACACACACACACACACACACACACACATACACACATACACACAGAATTAAAGCCAGAAGCCACTCCTTAATCTCTTTTTAGTTATGCAATTTAGGCTTGCGAGAACTGGACAAACTGCTGTCTGTTTGCTCTTCTTTATCTCAAGCAACAACAAAAGTCCCAACTTGGGCTTCAGCTAAGGCTAACCCCATTATTTTCACTGATAGTCCATATTAAACTATGAATTTTGGAATAAATTCCATCCCTGACCTAAGCTGTCAGTTCACGCTGTAATATAGAAAGACCAGTTTATTTTATTATTAAGCCAGTTATCTTTGACTTGTATTTTTATTCAAATAAATGTGTGATCTCATTCTGCCAACCTGCCATCAGAGTTTGACTTCAGATAATGAGTGGCTTTCATGGACTTCAATAGGCATAGTGCATGTGAAAGAAGAATTGGGCCATCATCTGCCTGGACAATACCCTGGTGGACAGGATGATGTGGCTGTAGCTGCAGGTTATATCAGAGTTGTATATTTTTTCTTTTAATCTCAGTGAGCATATCTTTGTTGTATTGTGAAATGTTCTAGATAGGAACTAACCTGATTATGATAAAAATTTTTATTACAGATCTCCAAGATGTGTCCCCTTTTACTCCTCTGTACTCTAGAATAAATTTAATCCCAGTCTTTTAAATGTCTTTTAGTAGCTAGCCCACCCCTCTGTGCCTTGTTTCAGTTTTCTTCATTTCAGATGTCCCGTTACCAATATAATGCTGTCATAGCTGACGCTGTTTAAGAAATCCTAGAATCCTTTTTATTTTTTTCTACTTTGCTTTTTAATTCCAATTTCTCTTGATACTGAATTGGTATCTCTCCTGAATGCTTCCCAGTAACACATAGACTGTTTTCTCTTGTTTGGTGACAGCTGATTCAGAACCTATCACTAGGCCAGATTCGGCTGATTGTTGCACTGCCTAAAAATGGAATGATTCTGTTGGAGTTAGTGAAGTAAATCTGAAGTTTATGCTAATATAAATGAGATAAAAACCTGGCCTAGTATGATCAAGGAGCTTATTATGTCCCCACCAAAAGGCAGATCTGACTGTTCAGTTTACTTTTTTTTGGTAGTTACTTGTCATGATTTAACTCAAGAATGAGATAAAGCTTTTTTCCTCATTCATGCATATGTTATAACAACAAATATATTTATAAATTGTAAAATAGATATAATATTTATTAGATATTTAATATAAAATGTTTGCATAGCACTCAATGCAATGGGCGGGCTTTCACCCTTAGATGTCTGAACACTCATCAATCTAACGATTGGTTGCAATTCATGTCAATTATGTGGCCAAATCCTTTGCATCTTATCAGGCTGGATCTTTCAGTAATACCATGAGTGGTTAGACACATAAGAAATAAAAAAATAATGCCCATAATGTAACTGAAAAATAGGAATAATATGTTTTATGTAATGTAACACCTGGTAATTTTTCTTGAACTTCTTTTACTGTTATGAAGTTCAGTCAGGCTGGCTTTGGCTCTTTTTGAAGCCTCTTGGCATCAGTGGTTTGGACGATGTGAAATAATTTCAAGTTATTTGTGTGGTCTTGTGTAAACACAGCCTTGACATTTGCTTTTATAATCAATTACTTTATCCATATCTTACCTCATGGGAACGAAGTTCAGTTTTATACTGTCAGGATGACTTAGACATACAAGGGTACACATTTTAATATTGTATTTAGAACATTTAAAAATATTTTACTAGCTATCAGTTACAAATATTAAAAATTATTTTTATGCTGTAAGATGAAAAATAATGTGAAAGCATCACACTCTTATCTTGTTGCCTCTCTGGGTGGTTTATTTCATGATGACCTTGTCCAATCTAGCAGACATCTTAGAGTTGGCATGTGTATGAAATTTTGTGTGAAAACACTTAAGTATGAATAATTGTAAATCAAAACACCTTTAGGGAAAAAAAAGGAAAAACAAAGGATTATGCTTTCGATCTTAGTTGAAAGAACTAGATGTGCACTAGCTAATTCTCACTAATAACATCTGATTTTATTTTGTCTTTTAAGGTAAAACTGGCCACACAGAAGCTGTACGAGTAGTATATCAACCAGAAAACATCAGCTTTGAGAAACTGCTCAAGATCTTCTGGGAGAATCATGACCCGACACAAGGTAGAGTGATGAGTGAGCCAGTATTTAATTATCTTACTAATTACAGCTGGGATAATTAGTGTTTGAGCTGCATGAAAGAGATGAACCTTGAAATCACACTGGAGCTCAAGAATATGATTGCAGACATTTATTGACAGAGAAAGAGAGGAAGGGAGAGAATGAGAGTACAGAGGCTCACAATACCCCTCCTCCTTTACAGCTGTCTGTGCTGGGAAAAATCCCACAGAGAGACACAGTAGACAATAGAATTTTTTTTCAACTTTGATTATGACAATTTCTTCTGTAATGCTATCTTTTGTCTCTTAAATTAAAGTGTATTTCTTCACAGCTTCAGAGCTGGTCATTTTATTTGTGCCAAAGACCTTTATCCTTCATTCAAAAAAAAAATGGTTTTTATATTTTTCAGTGACAGAGAATATCTTTTATGATTTGAAAAAGGGAACAGAAAGAGATAAGAGATGGTGTGTAGAGACACCAGCAGAGCATTCTAGCTATTTGCCTTATTCAAACCTTTTGATTTGTCTTTCTTGGAAGAGGATTCGTGGTGACATTACACACATCTGTGCAAACATAAATGGGAAACTGTGTTGAGAAAACATTTTACATGTTTATATAGTTTCAATAAACATCATCCTTTCTACCATTTCCCAGAAATACTACACACAGTAACTCATTTCCATATTTTAACAGCTATCATATTTATGCCACTTGTTACTACATCTGGGAACACAAAAAAAAAGCAGATGATACCTTCAAAATGTGATACCATCCTGGGAAACAGTAGCTTGGAGAAGGATTCAGGGTCTATTGTGGCCAAATGTGTTCCAGTGAGCCCAGGGCACAATGCAAAGACAAAATGGATATTGCAACTTCTCCCTATACAAAAAGGGAAACCTTTCTCAGGAATGTGAAAGATTTTTTTTAATGCAGAGTCAGTAAAATCTCAGAAAATTTTGTACAGTTTCTGTCTTGACAGAGCGGTAATCGCACAGTGATTTTGCTGGGAATTTAAAAGAGGGAGAGAAAAAGCATATAGAGCCTAGGAAACTGGGCTGTTGCTGTCAATAAACATGCTCAATTAGTTGAATAGACTTAATACTATGATCAAGTAATCTTTACAGGTGCCTACGTTAGGAGCAGATACCTCACACTGAGGTTGTCAACCCAACCACTGATAAGCTATAACAAATTGCAGTAGCTCAAAACTGAAGTTTGAAAAGTTCTACCTTGGAATAAGATCGTTTCATGGCTTTTTCCTTCACTATCCTTTTGAGTCTTTAAGATAAGATAATGTATCATTTTAAAAGAGGAGCATGATTCAAGTAATGAGAAGAAATTCTGTGTCTGTGTCCAGTGTTGTGACCTATACTGTTGATTTATGAATCTCCCTTTTCAAGTCCTTCCTTTATAGTTAGATTCAGAGTAATTTATCTGCATCATCCTTGAAATTCTTGTGGCTGTACATTAAGACAATGATCATTTTCAAATCATGCTTTGTGCTTTTATTGTAGCAGTCAGGAAGGCCATTGTGGTTGGTTTAGGTCTTTTTTTTTTTTTTCTTTGGTTTGTCAGAGGTTGGCCATCACCAGAGGCTGGCTTCTTTGTAATGGACTGGTTGTACTGATATAGGAGAGGATTCTATTTCAGGCTAATTGGTTCATGTGTCGTGCTCATATGTTGGGATTCATCCTGATTGCCAGAGCTAGGGACTGCGACTGGGCAGGGCTACAAGATTCTTCACTTTTCAGAGCAATATGACAAATGGATTTCTGCTGAAATAATCTGGGCAATGACCACCTAATCAGTCATCTGCCGTGCCTGTAGACTTGGCTTTGACAGTCCCATGGTTGGACTCTGCCTGTGGCACACATACAGTAAGTCAGTCCCTAAAGGACTTCAGTGCTTCAGGCTGACTAAAGTCCATACAGTGGACATAATAGTATGTGGATGAACTATAGTAGTTGTGATAACAGGTCAAATCAGATGAATTTATGATTCCTTCTGGCTTTAAAAAAAAATAAAATGTTGACATTATGTCTTTACATTCACCTTGCATTCTCACATAACTGAGATTCAAAATAGTCCCAGTCTGCGCTTTCAGAAGAAGATTGGATGTTGGCAGATGTACGATTCACTCTGGTTTCTGGCAACTGGGGAAACATCACCTAATTAGCCCAGGCACAGAGCCACACTAATGTGGCTATATTCCTTCTGGGATGTGAGCTAATATCTCTGCATGACAGTGAGCTATGTAGATACCCAAGTCATTCACAACTGTCTCAGGCATCTATGTGGGACTGCAATGCTTAGTGTATACATACTTTGGTGGTTTAGCCCTGACTGGGTGCCAGATGCCCATCAAGT
The DNA here is from genome assembly GCF_028858725.1 of Colius striatus. NCBI lineage: Eukaryota > Metazoa > Chordata > Aves > Coliiformes > Coliidae > Colius > Colius striatus. The sequence goes on along the minus strand of NC_084760.1, from coordinate 45,090,795 downwards.
CCCTCTGTCACTCCCCCTCCCCAACTGGACAGGGGAGAGAGAGAAATATAAGAAGAGTTTTGTGAGTTAAGGATGGGGAGATCCATGAACAATTACTGTCACAGGCAAAACAGACTCACCTGGGGGAGAAAAGGTTTGATTTATTAATGAACAATCAGGACAGAGCAGGGAAACTGAGAAATAAAACCAAATCTTAAAACACCTCACCCCACTCCTTCTTCCCAGGATTCTCCTTCCTTCCCCTGCAGTGGCACAAGGGGATAGGGGATGGGGGTTATAGTCAGCTCGTTATAGATGGACTTTGCTGCTGCTTCTTCTCAGGGGGAGGCCTCCTCAAACTTCCCACCGCTGCAGTGTTGGGTCCCTCCCGCAGGAGACAGTCCCTCACAAACTTCTCCAATGTGGATCCGTGCCATGGGCTGCAGTTCCTCATGAACTGCTCCATCGTGAGTCCTCCCATGGGGGCAGCTCTTCACACCCTGCCCCAGTGTGGATCATCCACCAGGAGAACATTTCTTCAGGTACTGACTGCTCCAGATCACATACCTTACAGGATCACAAGTCTTGACAGCAAACCTGCTCTGGTGTGTGCTCCTCTCTCCCCATGGACTCCCAGGTCCTGCCAGGAACTTGCTCCAGCATGGGCTTCCCACAGAGTCTCAGCCTCCCTCGGGCACCCACCCGCTGCAGCGTGGGGTCCTCCCCAGGCTCTGGTGTGTCTCTGCTGCCCCGTGGCCTCCATGGCTGCAGGGGCACAGCTGCCTCACCATGGGCTGCACCACAGCTCACAGGGGAATTTCTGCTCTGGCGCCCAGGCACCTCGTCCCCCTCCTTCTCCACTGACCTTGATTCTTGTGGAGATGTTCTCACAGTCTTACTCCCTTCTGCTGCTGCAGCTTTGCCTCTGTGCAGCAACTTATTCTTCTCCAACCTGTCAGTCCCAGAGATATTACCTCCATCACCCATGGGCTCAGCCTTGGTCAGCAGTAGGTCCATCTTAGAGCAGACTGGCACTGGCCCTGTCACGTACAGGGGAAGCTTCCAACAGCCCTTTGTTTAATGAAGCCACCCCTGTAGTCCCTTGCTACCAAAACCTGGCCCAGACAAAAGCACTACACATACCTAAACCTTTATCTAAGCCTGGCTCAGTAGAATTTCTAAATGTGTTTTTTGTTATAGTTTGCCAAAAGTGAGAACATCACTTTATCCACAGAGAAGGTATCAGTCTTCTCTGAAGATTTTTTGTACCCCAGGTTGCTTTGCCTATGTGTTTTTGTGGTTGCTAAATACTCATTTCTATTGAAGAACTTTCAAAGCTCATCACATCTCTATGACCTTTCCTCATTTGGGGAATACCTAAACCACAAGGTCAGAATTTCAAGTTTCTGTGTTTTGTAAGATATGAATGATATGCTTATGTACCCTTTCAAGTTTAAGCAGTTATCAGTAGAAGGTATTTAAGGTGTAATTGTTTCTTTGTGTTGATTTGTATCTACTCCCTGCTTTTAGCTTGCTGTGGGAAAGTAGTTTTGTGTAAGGTACTGAAATTGAGAAATAACCCTGTGACCTATGGTATTTTTTTTCCCTTCCTGAGGTTCATATGTGTTCACATAGTAACTCTTAATTAGCCAGCCTTATGGGAATGCAGAACTCAGTTTGTCAAAGACAAGTTTTTACTAAGCAGATATATTAGGAAGATTTCTTATTCATCAACTTCAGCACTCTCTTTGGATGAATCCTGTGCCTCATATTGCCAGCAAATGATGGACATCTGGAGTATAGCATTCACCCAAAATTATAAAACCTTTGTCTGTGGCATTGTCTTTTCTCTGGAAGATAATGCTATTTAAGCCTTCCTACCCCCGAGCAGAGATAATGATCTTGTCTAATTGTTCTAGTATCTTTAAATATCAAATATGTACATTCTGTTGTAGTTAAGACTTTTCAAATATCAATCTAGAGGTTACCAAGTTGCTAAAGAATATAGACTGGCAATCATAGAATCATAAAATGGTTTGGGTTGCAAGGGACCTTAAAGATCATTTCATTCCATCTCCCTGCCCTGGGCAGGAACACCTTCCATTTGACCAGGCTGCTCCAAGCTCCATTCAAACTACCCTTGAACAGATCCAAGAATGGGGCAGCCTCTTTTGGCAACCTGTGCCAGGGCCTCACCACTCTCACAGGGAAGAACTTCTTCACAAGATCTCACGTCAGTCTCCCCTCATTCAGCTTGGAGCCATCTCCTTTTTTCCCTTCACTCCAGGCCATTGTAAAAAGCCCCTGTCCAGCTTTCTTTTTGGCCCCTTTAGAGACTGGAGACTGCTAAAAGGTCTTTCCAGCTCTCTCAGCCTGTCTCCACAGGACAGGAGCTCCATTCATTATTGTATGAGTATATTAATATTCAAAAGTTCCTGCTTCCCAAACAGTCGGACCTTCAAGATGAGACTGACATCTCACTGGAATTCAAGCTTTTTCTGGGAGGCAGCTTGGCTCTTGTTTCATGACGCTCTTGATTCTGAGTATTACACTGAAGTCTATTGAAAAGCCAGAACCTTTGATCAAGTCAAATAGTCTGTGAGTTAAAAGAGATTCTCCCAGATGAACATCTCCTAAGTATGGGGCCCTGATAAAGTCTTTCTTGACTATTAATTTAGACACTATTTTAGAATTCATTTCATTTGGGATATTGAAAAGCAACAAACAAACCCCCAACTTCTGCCAAGTGACATATGGTTGTCATCTCTGTTCTGCTTCTAATGCACAGATCAGTATTCCTTTCTTAGGAATGATCTTATTGATAAGAGGATTGCTCTGTATAGCTCTGTTAGTGATTGTGCAGGTTACTTCTCTGTCACCAATACAGAAAAAGAGAATGAAAGTAATATGCTGAAAATACTGCAAAAGAATATTATAGCTCTTCACTTTGTACATAATTTTCTTCTAAAGTTTATAGAGTTGTAGGGCAGATTTTATATTGCCTCATTTTTGTGCTATGAGGCCATCCTCGGATCTTTCCATAGTTTTAAAGATATAAGCCTGATTGTCTACTTCAAATTGCACCCTGACAATGGTTCTGCTGGCTTCTTCATATTGTGTGTCTGGAACAATGTGGATTTCCAGACCATACGTTTGTCTGTGTTATGTTTCAGCCTGTAGCTTCACAATTTCTGTAAACTAATCTTAGATTTAACTGTTAGGTTTTCAAATAGGGCAATTTTCTTCTCTGTCCCTGACCTGTCTGCAGGATACAACTTCTTTCTTTGTGTTGATACTGGCAATCACAAAGTTCTCTGATCAAGCTGAAAATTAACCCTGCATGAATTGAAGTGAAATGTGATTTTCAGCCAGGACTTAAATTGCCAGGAGCATGACTGCTAGGCGGACCACCTTTCTGGCATTAGCTCTGCCCTATAGTGTGTGAGACAATTGCAAAACCCAACTGTGCTTATCTTCAGAGAAGAAGACATCATATTTTATCTGATCAGAAAGTTTAGCCACTCTTTGTGGAGTGTCAGAAACTATTTCTCTAAACCTTTGGAAGAATTGATCTGAGAGCAGAGGACTCCACTTGTCATGATGCAGATGTGATTCCTGTAAAACATATTACTGTTCATACTTATCCTGACCCTGTGTGTGGCTGAAGTCCTACATGTGCCAGAGATTTCAGCCCAGTCCAAGGCAACTCTAAAGAGAGGCTCCTTCTTGCTTTCAGTGGCTGTACAGAAGACAAGCAGAAGACAAAAGAAGTATTATTTATTTCATTTTAAGAAATATTTAGGCAAATGAAAAATCCTTTAGATCTTGAATATGACATAAAATAGATGCTTGGTTTCGTAGTTCTGCTCCCCATGTTTGTCAAGAGTGCCTAATCCAATCCTTCAAATCCCACAAGAAATAATGGCCTCAAGTTGCACCAGGGGAAGTTTAGATTGGAGATGAGGAAGAACTTTTTCCCTGAGAGGGTTGTCAGCCCCTGTCCCAGGCTGCCCAGGGAGCTGGTGGAGTCCTCATCTCTGGAGCTATTGCAAAGCCGTGTAGCTGAGGTGCTGAGGGACATGGGTTAGTGGTGGGCTTGGCACTGTGAGGGGAGGGGGTGGTCTTAATGATCTTAAAGGTCTTTTCCAACCAAAACAATTCTGTGATTTGAAGAAATAACTTAGGTACAACTACAGTTCTCTAAGTTGAGCCCGTGTTGTACACAAATCTCATACTTTTTCCTTGCCTCTGGCTTTCTGTTTGGATTTTGTAATTTTTGAAAGGAGCTGAGAGGAAGCAAAGACTCCATAATTTTTTCCATACTCTGACAATGGAGTGAAGAGCAAAGACACTCATGGGCCACCACTGCCCAGGAGCTCTGGAAATTTCCTTCTAGCCTTATCAATTCTTAGAGTGTGAATATACAAAGAAACAAATTTATTGCTGAGTAATCTCAATCCTCTTTTCTGTCATGAAGAAGTCCTTATCTTGCCTGTGTTTGTACAGGAAATGTAAGCAGAACTGATATTTTTCCAGCAGTTGAGGACTACCTGTACTACAACAAGCTCATCACCTGCCAGCTTCATTCAAAACATCTCTTAGTCTGTATGTCTTGTGTATCCATGATAAAGAAGGGACGTATGAGCTATTTCTCCTCCCTATGACCTTCTGAATAGTTTGGCATTTAGCCTCATGCTGATACATGAATTCTCCAGATGAATATCTGTTTTTCCTTGTGCTGACCCATTTTAGTTGCAGAGGGTATATTTATTTGTCACCAGTTTTGAAGGACTGTACTTTTTTTAGACATTGCATAAGGAATCTATCATGTGCAAATAATTAAAATTAGACACTAGAAATGACATTGTATTGCTAATGAGCAGATGTGTCTACTTGTACCAGTGGAAGAACAGCTGTACACATAAAAACCGCTACAGCGACCCTAAACCAGCATTATGTATTCTGCTAGAGGCCTGTAACTTCATTTAGAGATTAAAAGGAAAAAAGTAATCTCTCCATATAAAATATAACCACTTTTCCATTTTTTATTTGTATTTCTGTAACTTTCTTACCTTGATAATTTGAAAGAAATTTGCAAGTCTCAGACTAAAGCATAGAGTACCTTTGTTTTGTCTTTCAATATTAAAAGGCACCATGGTTTCAGCATTATTACAAGGTGTAACAGAAAACAGTAGAAATACAAAATCTATTGTCACCAGACATATTAAATATATTCAAAATAGAATTACCAGCTCCTTAGGGAGCCATTCTTGGTCCAATACTCTTCAATATTTTCATTAATGACTTTGAGGATATAGTGGAGAGGATGCTAATTAAATCTGTGGTAAAGACATTGCTAGGAGGCTCTTGGAGGAAACGAATAAAACACAGCTCTGTGCTGATAAATTTAAAAAGCCATATAAATCGATATGCTGAGACACGATAAAGATAAATGTATATTGGTTCATGCAGGAGAGAATGCTCAACAGCAGAAACACGCACAAAGTTGTTTGATAGGAGGCAGTGTTTTCTGTGGCCTTCAGGTTCTTCTGCTTCTTGCTCTTTCCATTGAAATATCAATGATGGGACATAGTTGACTGATGTCTGCTCATCCCACCGACAAACAATTTAGTGGTCCCTTGCCCATAATCGCCTCATAAATATCTGTGGTCTATACTTTTTGCGAAGAGCGAAGATTGTCTTTCCCCGTGATGCTTAACTAGTATTGCAGTTTGAGAATTCAGCTTATTTATTTCATGAACTGAAATGCCTAATGTTGTGTTTTCCTATTCTTTGTCCCTTTTCTAGAACTAAATATGCATTAAAAATAAATGTGTATTATTAAGCTGCTCTGAGTCCCCAGGAACTTTAGCTGTCATGACCTAATTTACATATTAGACTCTTTTTATCCTTATAGATTAGAACAGACTTTTTATGACCTATATTTCCAGTTTAGGAAATGTTGTTTTTCCATATCACAGTGAGAAGCTGAGATTTGACTTTGCATCTTATTTAATGAAGGGGATTATTAGCCAGTGCAGTGGTTGCTGAGATGGCTGAATAGTTTGCATTATGAAGTGAGTGCTGCTGAATCAATTCTGGCTCAAGGGCAGAAGTCCTTCTGGGTTCTGATTTTTTAAACTACTTTTAGCCTATTTATTTCAAATGGGACAATGACGTTTTAATGACCTACTAAAAATTAACTTTATATTTCAGTATTGCTACAGCCAGTAATAAAATGGTCAGATCAGAAAAGACACGGCGTCAGTCTTTTCTACCGTTGCATATGACACTGTGACTCTAATGCTGTGGGAAACGTGAACCCATCACTTACCTAAAGAGATGTTATATTGAGATTAGATATAAGGAAGAAATTGCTTACAATGAGAGAGGTGAAACACCGAAATAGATTGTCCAGGAGGTGGTAGATGCCCCATCCCTGGAAACATTCCAGGTTGGACTGAAGAGGGCTCTAAAGCTACCTGATCTAGTTGAAGACCTCCCTGTTCGTTGCAGGGGGATTGGACTAGATGACCTTTAATGATCCCTTTGAAGCCAAAAGATTCTACAATTCCTTTTGTGCTTAATGCTTTTTATCTGTTAAGAACAACTCTGGAAAATATTTTTTTAGTGGAATAGAGGAAGACTATTATAGTTTTCCTCATGATCATTTTTGAGTTTGGCATTACAGCGTAGCTGTGTTTAACTGAGCAAAGGAAGAGGGAGAGATGAGGGAGGGACTCTTCATTTTAGTTCAGGCTTGTTGATTTCTAATTTATGAAGGAAAAGATGGATTTCTCAGGGCTCAGGTCTTCTCAGTGCTTAGGATTGTAAGGGTAACAGACCACTTGAACAGGCTGCCCAGGGAGGGTGTGGAGTCTCCTCCTCTGGAGATTTTCAAAACCCACCTGGATGTGTTCCTGTGTGACCTGATCTAGATGGACCTGCTTTAGCAGGGCTTTGGACTGGATGATCTCTAAAGGTCTCTTCCAAACCTTAACATTCTAAGATTCTATGATTCTGTGACAATCATCAGTAGCTTTCAAATATCCATGGAGTCAATGGATATGTGGTATGCATAATAGCATCTAGATTTTCAAGTGTTTTTATGGAATTAGAAAATAGCAACCTAAGAAGGTCTTTTTCTGCAGATTTTTTTGATGAACTGTTTCTAATCTTTGTACAAGGAAAGCAATAGACAAAGTCAAAACAAAGTAATACCATTTTTTTCTTCTTCAAATAACCCACTAGTGAATTTACTGTACTTGGCTCTAGAAATGTGAGGCATTGAAGCATGGCATCATTAATCATAGTTTATGGTGATTATTAGTAGGTTTTTAATCTTTGTTTTTGTGTATAATTAGGTACAAGAGGTCAAAGCTCACTCTCTTCTAAACAACAATATTTTCAGTGAGTGACTGTTTTTCTCTGCCTACAATTTTCTCTCGCATATTTATAAGAGCATACTTGTCTGTGTTTTGAGAGAGCAGTGTCCCGTGAGTTTATCCGCCGATAAAAGCAAATGGCAACACTATTATTTTTATTATCATTAATTATTTTTATTACTATTGCAATAATACCTCATGGATCACAGTATATTTAGATTCATAATGCTAACACATGCCTAAATTTAGACAAGCAATCGGTAAGCAACAGATAAATGAAGAGAAAGGAGAAGGCACATAAAGAAAACAGCAGCAAATATGTGTGATTCGGTATCTGAGTTCTATGTAGTACCCCATCTGAATTGCTATATTTCTTAATTATATTTTCTCAGTAGTTGTATGGCTTTTTGTAAGCATCACAGCACAGCTAGTCCATGAGGGAAAAAGGCAATGAGGGCCCAGTTCAAGTGCCCAAACAGAAAGCTCTTTTGCCATGTCAGATCCTCTTGCACATTCTTCCTGTTTTCCAGTTGTGCTTCAGAAAATGTGGGGCTCACTTAACACTCTGTGTTATGTCCTCCAGTCTTTTCCAGACATCTCTGCTTTATGAATTTATTTAGTATTGAAGATCAAAATCTTTGGTCAGGTTTGTCCGACCAGCATAGAAATGTCAGGTGCGATAAAGACTGAGATAAAGCCACCTAAATTTAGAGATTTCCATAGGCATGGAGGATCTCAGCTCCCACAACTGTCAGTAGACATCTAAATCAATTCAGTTGACTTTCCTCAAATTGGACACCTGTTTGGTCAGCTTTTGGTTGTCTAAGCCTGGAGGATTAGTTCCATCTGCACTGATAAATATTGTTAAAAGATTTAACTCCTGTCCTAAATTCATCCAGCACTGAGACAGATTTTTAAGAAGTCACCTTTGAAAGAGCCTACTGTTTTTGACAGAAAAAGTCTGAAAACTTGTCTAAAACTACTAATTTAACTTTTGATTAAATTTAAATTTTAAAAATTCTCCTGCAATAAGTTTAATGCCATTAAAGATTGTATATTATATATTCAACATTTTATTTGCCTTTTCTATGCATTAATGGTAAAGAAGCACTTTCAATTGATAGTTAGAAGTGGATTAAAAGTCTTGTCTGCCAGTGACATTTAATACTTAAGCTTTGTGACACTCATAAAAAAACAAGCTATGTTTTTTGTGGGCTCAAGTAGATCACCCAATTCCTTCAAAGGTCAAAGAGCCCTCAAGTTCCCTCAAAGGGAAACTCAAAGACCATCTAGTCCAACCTCCCTGCCATGAGCAGGGACATCTTTCACTAGATCACATTCTTAAAGAACTATTGTTATTTCATTTATTGAGTATTATATTGACCATCATCAACAAGCTCATTTACGTCAGCACTGGCAATCTTGAGGAAGTAAGTATTTTGAAATGTCATTGTCCTTAAAGATATTCAAAACTGGACTGGACAAGGCTCTGGACAACCTGCTCTAGCTGACACTGCCTCGAGACCTCCACTACTAGAGACCTCCACAAGTCCCTTCTGACCTCAGCAAATCTGGGATTCTGTTTTAGCTTCAAAGCTGCACCAAACAAAAAGGGTAATCTGGTGGATTCATGAAGTTTAAAGACCAGATATTTTTATAGCTAATGTGAATTATTGAAAACATTGCTGCAGACATGATGTTATGTGGGCAAGTCAGAATTTATAGGGAAAGCTGTCTTGATCCCAAAGCAAATGGGGAAGACCAAAACTTATCTTGTCCAGACGCTGAAAACCATGTATACGGAAAGCTTTCTAAAACTTTTTGTCTATTGACAACATAAGATTTTCATATGTACAAGCTCATTAAGGTATTGTAACCTCCTGATAAACTGTTTTTTATTTCATTTATTGTTCCTGCACTCAAGCACCTTGAGTATCAAGAACTCTCAATCCAGAGCACTGTAACTAGCTTTTTTTCTATTAACATTTTTCTCCTTTAATCATATGCTATAAAGAGTTTTACTTTCCCTTGACAACTTTTAAGCTGTATAGATGTAATCATTACAGTGAGTGATGACATCAAGCCAGGGTGACATGGTGCAATTGATTTTTACTAAATAATTATATGATGAGCTGGAAGAAGGAGTTTTATTAGTCTTAACTCAGCAAGGATTGATTGGGGAAAAGAAAATGACCAATCAGTGTATCAGATTTCTGTGGGTGTAAGAAAATAATTGACAGCTGCAGAAAAGTCTATAAATCACGGGAAAAATATGATAGAAACGAGAGATATGAACTGCCCTTTGAAATTTCACTGGGTGGCACAGAAGAGTCGAACAGACCTTAGTCATTTATCTCCATTATGCTTGGGATCCTCTGAGAATAGCAAGGTTGAAGAATGATGCCATTACTTTTTTTTATTTTGTTTTGTTATTTTTAAACGGAGAGAAAATAAGGGGTAATGTATAAGTATTACTTTCAAGTCATTAGAGGGTTGAGTCTTCAAATGAAATCCTCCATTTAGCCAATAAAGTAAATCAGTGTTTTGAAACAAAACTGCTTCTCTGAAATTAATTCTCAATTTCTTAAGCACAAAGAACAAGAAAACATAGTGCTGGGAAATAGGTGTTTTTATTAATGATGTGGATATTCCCATTTCTTATTGACCTTAAGATACTGTGGAGTTAGATAGGAAGGACAATGACCTACCTAAGATGAATCTCAATAGAAACTCAAACTGTAGATTAACAACAGTGTCACCCTTTGCCCCAGCCATAGAATCATTTCAGTTGGAAAAGACCTTTAAGGTCATCAATTCTAACCATTAACCTAGCACTGCCAAGGCCACCACTATCCATGTCCCTGAGCCAAGACAATTCTGTTGTTTAGACAAGTTATTGAAGCTATGAAGGAAAACACACTGATCAACTGGATAGAAGCATTAATTATTTCATATATTCTGATCATTCAAATTGAAAGAGAGCTAGGATTTACTACTTTGATGCCAGGGAACATGAGAGAGACCAAAATTAAGTCATTCCTACCCAGGTGCATGAGAAGATATCAAAGTGTTGGTAAGAGGGCTTTTCAGAACTGTTCCTTTGACTGTCATTTAGCATTTTGGCAAATAACTTTTTTATTTTTCCCAATGACAATCTGTTTTTATTGCATGACAATATCAATTTGGGAAACATTCCTTTTGCAGGATCTGGGAGATCATCACAGATCCCTGTTCTTTCCATCTACTGTCCTTGGCCATAAATTTCTGTTTCAAAGTCAAAGCAAGCACTCAGCTCGTGAGGGCATTTTTGGATCAATTGATGTTCTACTCTTTTCTGGCAGTGAGGAAGTTTTATGTTCTTTAGAGTGGTCCAGGCTGCAAACCACCAAGGTGCTTTGGTCAGCCAAAGCAAAATTCCTAAATATGATGCATGCCCAAGATCTAAACTCATTTAGAGCTCCAAATGCCCTCATCCTCCCAGCTTCACTAGAGACGAGAGCTTACAAGGACTGGCCAGTTTTCAGACAGGCACTGTGCTTTAGGCTTCTAGTCTCTCACTGTGCAGCCATATCAAAAACAATGTTTTTTTCTGTCTTGCCAGAGAGATGCAAATTCTTTGCTTTTCTATAATTTCTAAGTTCAGCATGTCTATCTAAGCATCTCTTTGACAAGAGGTTTTGCAGCTGTTGTCAACATAGCAGCTGATTTTCATTGTCTCGGGTATCAACAGCAGGTGCCAGGCTTTTGACTCCATGCTATATTTGTTCTTGTTGCTGTTGAATGTGTTCCTGATAACCTGGGCAGGGAGACAGATATTTGCCTTTTTGCTAGTTACTGACTTGCACCATTGACGTTAGTAAAGTATAGCTAAATGAAATAGGATGATCTTGCAAACCCTGATCTGGCCAAGGGATTTTTGGTGTCAGAATCCTGGACGACCTGATGTGAAACTTAATGACTTCTGCTCTGAACCTCTTACCCTATCTACAAATGAGGTAAGTCATCTAGGCTTTGCCTTCCTGTGCATCATGGCAAGGACATTGGATAGGCCTTGAAACTCTGACTGGTTATTTCTAGTTGTAGAGATTCTGATCAACACTAAGAATGAGTCCTCTGGATGTCCTTTGTGACAAAGCAGACCAGGTCTGATGCTGTATATAAGATGACATTCTACTTTCAGGCTGCTGTAAGCTTTTCCTCAAGCTACATTTGGAAAGGAATGGACTTCAGATGACTCAAAGTGTATCTGCTGGTCATTAAGCTGCAGAGAGGTTTTTGCTGTTACTTCATTCTTATAATTGCAAAATTTCTGAAAGAGTTGCTGAAGGTCTTTCTTCTTGTCAGGGACCTCATTCCTCAGTGTTAATACATTTGGTTAACATCTTTACAAAGCAACTTGGTTGGCATCTCAGCCTAGAATGAAACGGAGCTTCAGACACTACTGACAAATTTCACATATATTATATCCGTGAAGAAAAGAGTTATCTCCTGGCTTTACCCTAAATTCTATCCCTAAATTGACAGGCTTTGGACTTTAAGAATTAAAGTGACTTTAAGACATCTTGAGGAAGAACAACTGTAGGCAGTCAGCATTTCCTTGCTTAGAAGATCCTGCTGCTCTGAAGATGTACAGCTGATATTCTGTAGAAATTATTCCTTCTTCCAGTAGTGAAGATTTAGACAAACCTGATTTCCTGGATGATTTGGAACTAAAGCAAAATCATATATAGGTCTTAAAAATGGAGCTTGACACAGGTGACAAAAGTAACTTTCTTATTCTTATTATTTTCAAATGTCTTATTTGATAAAATTATTTGTGGAGAATTTTTATGGAACATCTGCTACTGAAATGCATCCATTAATGATAACAGATATTGCTTTAATCCATCCAGTTCATAATGTTGAGCTTTGTTCACTTTTCTTCATAAATGTAACAAAAATATTGGTCATTCAAAGTACTTTTAAATCTCAAATATTTTTTGTAATATTTGATTACTGTTTGCAAAAGATATTTGTTTTGAATCATAGAATCATAGGGGTTGTAAGGGACCTTTAGAGAACATTTAGTCCAACCACCCCTGCAGAAGCAGGTCCACCTAGATCAGGTCACACAGGAATGCATCCAGGTGGATTTTGAAGACCTCCAAGGAAGGAGACTTCACACCCTCCCTGTGCAGCCTGTGTGAATGCTTCATTACCCTCACAGTAAAGTAGTTTTTTCTTATGTTCAAATGGAACGTTTTGTGTTCCAGCTTCATCCCATCACCCCTTGTCCTGTTGCTAGATACAATCATCTGGAGGTGACAGGGAGGAGAACCTCCCTTAATCTGCTGCCCACACTCTCTTCATGCTCCTCAGGATGCTATTGGTCTTCTTGGCCAGAGGGCACATTGCTGCTCATGTTTATTTGCTGCCCACCAGCACTCCCAGTTCCCTCTCTGCAGAGCTGCTCTCCAGCAGGTCACCCCCAGCCTGTCCTGGTGCAGGGGCTTGTTCCTCCCCAGGTTCAGGACTCTGCACTTGTTCTTGTCGAACATCAGAAGGTTCCTGTCTGCCCAACTGTCTAAACATGTTGCAAGTCCTCTTTAATGGCCTGGGATCTCATAGGCAAGATTAATGACTTGAAGCCTGTAAAGATTTTTTGCAACTTTAATTATATTGTAAACTTTAAACAAAATTCTTGACTTTATTTTGGTGCACAGAAAATCAGAGATTGGTTCATTGTCTCAGCTGAAAACTTTTTTTGAGACTGATAGGCATCCAGTGTTGCTAGAATCAATGGCAGTAATGTTGACAATCCCTTAGAAGAGCAGCTTTTCATTTAACAGTACACAATATCTTCTAATATGTGTACCATCTTTATTCAATGAATTATTTAGATATTTGCATTCTTATCTGAAGCCTAATGTGTATAACTGTGGTGTTGTGTTATGAGAGAGACAGAATGTCATGATAGAGAAAATAAGAAGGACATTTCAGAAATGGAAGGAAAGTCAACTACAGATGACATTGTGGAACTTTTAAATAGACATGCAGAGATCATTTTTTATTTAGTAGACTTTCTTTCAGACACAAGATTAAGTTCAATCATCCTACCACAGTTGTTTAGTAAATTGAATTTCTTGCCTTGTTTGCTACTCATTGAGTTAGTGAATCTCAACAAATAAGACTTGCCAGAGGGTTTTCAAAATCAGAGATGGACTCTTGAGAAGTGAGTTTGTACATGTGAGGTACATTGCAAATAATAGCTGCAACAGTGACAATTGATTTTGTCTATACACATTGAATTTATTTTATTATCTCATAGTCTTTGTGGCTCAGGTAATTTATTAGCTACTTATTGTGAGAGATTTAGGTACAAATTCATTTAAGTTACAAGTAAAAATAAATTATATTTTAGCTTAAATGATTGATCACATTAAACTATGCTTTGGAGTAATATTCACAATACCTGTTCAGTCTTTTACGTAGTTATTGGGTAGTATAAAAGTGCAAGACAGCACCTGAGTGCTAGAAGGATCATTATTATCACAGCCTGACCTCGTCCTAACTTTATATTTTCATCACTGACCTTGTACAGCTCTTTGAGTTTCGGTATGTATTTGGGGAAAATGTATATCCTTGATGTGAAGCCCTCAGGAAAGGGATGTTGGCTTTATGCATATTGTTCCAGTGAGAAATGTCTTCAGTATTTGAACATTGCCTTATTTCCCATCTGGATCTGTATAATTTGGCTTTCAATTGCTCTAGATAATTAAGAGACTTTGAAAAGACAAAGAGCTTTGTTTCTCAGATTATTTCTCTATATATGTATTCATAAATCAGAGTCAGTTCTCCTCAACCTTAATTGCATTAAATTAATTAAGCTGACCACTTCCCTATCACTATGTAATGGTGGCACTTGTATACATTAAATAATCTTGTTTATGTCCTCACTCAGAGCACTGTGCACATGAGCTCATGCTAAACATGCTCTTGAAGTGCATACTGTAATAGTGATCCTCCATTTATAGAGATTTTTGTAATCTACTCCCAAGTCAATTGTTAAGTAGTTTGTTAAGGAATAAATAGATTTGTGGAATGCTAATGCTTAAGCGCAAATATCAATCAGCATTAACATATCCTGGCAAAACTAATGCTTTACTGGCCTGTTTTCATTTTATGCCTAACTGTTCAGTAGCCCTGGCTCTACAAGAGCTCCCTACCATCCTAAAATAAAAGAAATGAGAAAAATATTCTCTGCCTTGCAGACCACACTATTAAGTATTGATGAACAATGTACTTGTTCTTCTGTCTAATAATGAAACACTTTAGCAATTGCAGAGTAACTCGAATCATTAGAAAAGTCCATAACATTTTTTTGGAATCACATTCTCTCGTATATACTATTGGCCAATTGAAATTTTTTGTCCAAATTTATCTTTGGAAACACTTCTGCATTTTTTAGTTTATGAACATTTCAGTCAGATTCTTTTTTTTTTTTTTTGTACTATCCTCTGAACCATTTTTATGTTTCCTTGGAAAGTACAAGAGGGTTAAAAGTTACAGTTTTAATAAGTAATTTTATGTTGATAGCATCTTTCCCACCTCCACCCTGCAATATCACAGGCTCTTTTCTACCCTCTGTGCTTTGCTAGAGGGGTATGAGCACACACAGGTTTTTTCCTATTTCATCTCCAAAGTCCTGAGAGTTGATGGTAATTTTCAAAGGGACTTCTGTAGTCAGGTAGCAGTCAAAAGACAAATCCTGATGATCTCAATTTTGTCTTGGGTTGCAGTCATTTGGGAGGATTCTACTTGTTTGAGTCTGCTTCAGAAACTCCAGACTTGTCACTCTTCAAAGTTCATATGCAGCACCAACTTCCAACTTAATACATTTTTGTGTTGGGTTTGTATGGAGAGCTTTTTTGCTTGGTAACAAGAGATGGAGCTGCAGTGCTGACCCCTGTGAGCAGTTCTTAAAACACCAACCACCATTTCTCAATTCTCCCCAAAACATCTTCCCTCTTTTCTTTTCTCTATGCCACCTTTGGGAGTGTACAGGGGTGAGTAAGTGAGCGGCTGCGTGGGCCTTGTACCTGACTGGGCCTAAACCATGACAACGTTATTAGAGTGAAATTATCTATGTCATTCATATATCGCATTCAAGCTGCACCTCCAGATTGTTCTTAATGCTACAGCTCTGCTCTAAGGCTATTGTTTGAAGCTGGTTTGTGGCACTGTGGCCTGAGGGACTGGGGATGGATAGTGATGAGTCAGCAATGTCTTTGGCCAGCGTGGCTGTCTAGGACTGCAGAATGCCAAACTGTATCTGGGGTAGTTGCCAAAGGAGATCATAATCTTCTGTCTGCTTTGGCCCATTATTTTCTAGTTATAGATTAGGTAGAATCTGTCTCATATTTTGGAAATTTGTATGTGAGCATCTTCATACAAATAGTCTTTGAAGGGAACTCATATATTAACATTAAAGGGGCTAATTCTTTTACCAAAATTACTTATTTATGGGCTAATTTTAAGGAGTTAGTATGTATAACTAAGGGTTTGTCTTCATAATGTTATGTATAAACAGTATTATATACTTTTTCCATTAATGTTATCCACATGTAGATTGCAAATAAAATTTAGTTGATATTACATATATACCTTTGTTTTCAACTTCTTCAACTTTTCAACTCAAAAAGGAAGGTGAAAGTGTTGCTGTTTCTAAGCATTAATCACTGCAGAACTGTACTAATGAAGAAAGACTTTCTCCAAACTTTCAGCTCCTCTCATGGAGTCCTTTTCTGAGCTCAGATTTGAGGACTTTGTAAGATTCATTCCTTCTTTCCATAACTAATGGTGATGATGGTAGGAACTGCTAAATTTAGATTTAATCTAAGTATACATACATACTGGTCTTCTAGCAAGATCATTGCTTTGTGATTAGAGTTGTTGGTTGTCTCCAAAAGTATTTTGAACCTTTCTCCCATTAAGATATACTCCAGCAGAAGAACATTTTTAAGCACTTACTAAAATCAGCATTTTTTGTAACCATTTGCATGGTTCAAAATGAATATTTTAAGAGTACCTTGATTACAGTAACTAAAACTTGATTATTTAAGGTTTTACATCTGTATTTGACTACTGTGTGATTTACCAAAATGTAAAATACTCACATTTCATTTGCATGTCATTTAAAATGAGATATCAGACTTGAATTTCTTTGGGACTATTTAAGCAAAGACTTGGACTTCCTAAAAATACCTACCGAGTACACATGTAAGAGATGTGCTAATCCAGGTGTATGGAACATCTTAAATTTAGGTCTATTGAAATTATGTGGGCAGCCTAGTCAGGTAGGGAGGGAGGATGATCCTGATGTTGTGGTGTGCTTTGTCTCTCTCCAGGAATGCGACAAGGTAATGATGTTGGCACACAGTATCGCTCAGCCATCTACACATACTCTCAGGAACAGATGGAAGCTGCCTTGAGATCTAAGGAAGAATATCAAAAGGTAACATTGGGCAGGGCATGGAATTGCTTCACATATAAGCAGAAGTCAAAGACATCAGCAATTAGTGCAAAATCCTTGCACTGTGCATGGTCTCCGTGTTGCTATTGAAGCTCCTCACTCCAATATTGAACTTGCATCCTATTTGTTTAAATTTTCACCTTTTGTGAAATGTCGTGGGTTGTGTTTTTTTGGTATGAGTCATTTTCTAGAAAAATAGTTACTTGTGCAGCATAGAGAATTTTAATCTTCTGGAGATTTTTTTTAGTGCGGGTACACCAGAGCAGAGTTCTGTGATCATGAAAGCTATGAAAATGTATCTGGACCTCATACTCTAAAGACTGAAGCCAAAATCTCAGACCCAAGAGTTCTTGAACACTGGGTGAAAGTTCTGATCAATATTTAACCTCGGTATCTCCAGATCACCCACCTGCTGCTTGTAAGATACTTCTATCAAGCCATTCCATAAATGTCTTTGATTAAATGTGACAGCCCGTGGCTTAGTGAGACTATTTGTTTTGACACTGGGATTTGTGTGAGAGAAGATCAACCATTTCCCTTTCTATACACAATCCTGTTTTTAGTGAAGATGGATTCTGTCTCTTTCCTTTCACATAAGCTATTATTTAACGAAAGGCAGGGGGATTAGTGTCCTACAGTGTTGCTGCATTGTAATTGCTGTCTGATCTGCCTAGTGGTCTTGTCAATGCAAGATCCAGATTCTACAGAAGAGATACATAAATTCTTATAACTTACATGAAATAAAATACCCAGGACATAAAGGCAATAGAATAACTTAGTGCTAAAAGAATATCAGCTTTCATGAATTCACTTATACCATGGCTTCACTAAAGTGTTATGTTGAAGAACTAGGGATTTTGTTGAATGTCTAATGTTAAACATAAAAAACTGTGGTATGAGGGTATTTCAGTCCAAGACATGTACCAAATTCCGAAAAGGAGATGCACGTGCAGAAGTCTGCATGACAGTTTGGTTTTCATCTGTGTATGTGTGACTTTGGTGGGCTGAGCTGTGTGTACACTTGTGGGGCTGGTTTGTACGTGCAGTTGGTGTTATTTTGCATGCAAAGAGATGCTCTGAACTGCAAGGAGCTAATTTGCAAGTCATTCCTAGCAGTGTGATAACTGTGCATGTAAATTAAGTGTTCAATGACATATATATCTTCTCATGAGTAGCTGAACACGTGGGGATAAGTCAATCGTGCAGATGTTTGTCTTTGTTAACAGAGAAGTTTCTGAAGGTTCAGTATTCATATTTATCATTCAGAATTTCTTTATACTCATTGTTTACCTTGAATCCATTGCTTTTCCAAGTTGATTTTGATCCTTTTTGTTAGCATCTGCTGACCGATATCAAACTGTAATTCTCAGAGCTTTTAGTTTGCCTTCCTATCTCTATTATTCGCTGCTGTTATTTGTCATTAAATTAATACTTACTTGAAAGCAAAATTACAATGTAGGAGATTGCAGTAAGATATTACAGAAATTTCCATCATCAAATAGATTTTCTCAATGGCACAATTTAAAATCTACCTACCTTGAAGTCTATCACCTTTTGAAAAGTGTGTATAATTAGTACATTTATATAATTAGGCACAACTCTGTAAGTGATCACATGTAGAGTTTCTCTCTGCGTTGAAGTAGGGAGAAGGACGAGACCCTGTTGCCAACTAAGGAGGCACAGCGAATACATACTGAAATTCCTAGAGGATTTGTGGTTTCTATGTATTATTAACAACATCTCCAATATTATCTACTATGGTGTTGCAGTAGCAGTAGAATGGTTGTATGGGAAACATACCGAGCAAACAATACGTCCAGGAATCCCTTTTTGTATTAAATATTTGAATGTAATGCAACCACTTTCCTTATTGTTGCACTAATTTGAAATAAATACCAGGCTTTCCTATCGGTGACACATGCATATCTCTGCACCTGATAATGACACATAAAAACACACAGGGATGGCATAACACCTGATTTTTCCATGATAAGCAGTGGTGCCTACACCAAACCAGGGAAGGACTAACAAATATCAAAAGTACAATAACTGCAGTATTTATGAGTGACTCTGGAATTTTTGATACAGCAGATGAATAAAAATAATATGTAATTTTTTAATTTATTCACTGAATAATTGTGCATGTGCTTTTAGATGTCGTTTTGAGCTGAGGACCTGGAGGAAAGCTAAGAATGGCCTCCAAACAGACAACAATGTGTTTGCTAGATGAAGCATTTTAAAACAGATGGCATTGTTAACTTAAAGGAAATATTTTTGTTCACTGAGGATAGAAACTATCTAACCCCAAGGTTTATATCATGAATTCCTGCCTGAAGACAGGCTATCCTGAAGCACTAGCTCCTCTCTAGAAGTCAGCTAGAGTTCAGGTCTGTCTACATTTAGGAAGCAGCATGGGCTGAAGGGAGCAGATCTGCAGAACAAGACTGTTTGTATCGAGGAGCCCTACATGTTTCAAGACGCTTTACTCTTCAGAAGCTGTCGTTTGGTCCTCTGAACCACATGCCACTGGCAGGTGGAAGTCAGCAGTGCGTTTCTGGTTTAGCTCCATCAAAAGGAGTGGATTTCATCCATCCCAAGACTGCTCTGTGATGTGAACCAGTACACATTAAGTGACAGTGATCAGGAGATTTATTACAAAAGCCATACTTCTGCTCCAAACTGAAATGGTAATGGAGATTACACTTTTAGGGTAATGCTATGCTTGAGTGGAGAAATACCGCAGTTAAGTGCACCACATCCTGTCAGCCTACCAGTGAGAATCATAATGCACATTGAGCCCAAGTATCCTGCAGGGTCACATCTATTTTAAGTTGTGGAACTTATTGCTGATTCATGCAGCTGTTTCAACAGCTGAGACATAGTGATAAAACAATGAATATGCATTGAGCCATGCATCTTTAACTGTTGGTGAAGCTGAATGCATGCAGTCAGAGGCAACAAGTAGTAAAATATAATACAATAGTTCTGCTAAATTGTAACACAATGTAAGTGTAATCAGAAAAACATAAAATGAGGGACAGGACTTGGTAAAAATACTGTGAATGAGCTATTCCATCAGTTTTGCCTGAAGCTGATTTTTTTTTTAACAGAGTTGAACCTGAGGTTACTCAATTTTCAAGACAGTTGCTAGGCTGGAGTTGGTTTTCAAATGAATTATCTAAGCAATAATCCAAATAGTGAAATCAGTGTGGGAAGAGGTTTGTATTTATTTTTTCTGAACCAGAGGCCTGCATTTTTTTGTCAAGCACTAACACTGGATTTTCAGCTCCAAGAATACACTGAGTCCCTCTCCCCCATGTTTGACTTATTAAAGTTGCATCACCAAAATGCCAACATCTCTGCAGCCTCATGTAGGAGAGCATTAACAAAAAACAGTGTGCACAGAACAAAGTAAATAAAGCAAAAGCAAATATTTGGCAGAATTTCCTTATACAAAGCGACTGGAGCGCCTCTTCATGAATAATTATGAATGAATTGAGTCTTGAGCTCTTGACAGATGTATTGGGTGATATGAGCAGGTTTGTTACAGCCAATAGAAGTTGATGGAGAGAGTTACTGTAATTCACGCTTATAATCTGGAGAGAGTAATAAAGGCTCGAAGAGGCAGGAGTACACAAATGTTGAAATTTTATCAAGACGTTAAAAATGTGGCCTTTAGTAAAGTTCAGAGAACTGCGATGAAGTGGGTTTTTGCTGAACGTGTAGGAAATGTTGATGAAACACAGAATTTTTTTTGCTTAGAAACGGATGAAGCTTTGCTACAAGCAATATAATACTTTTTCTTTCTTTCTTTCTTTCTGTTTTGATTTGGACTGTAAGGCTCTAATCTTGGAAAGTTTCTCTGCAGGAGTAGTTTCTCTGCTGGTAGAAACCCTCTCTGAAATCTAAACCAGCTGATCAACGGATTGAGAAAACAAATAAAAGTAAAACAGTAGCTGCACCAAAGCCAAAATTGCAAAAGAAAAAAAAAAAAAAAAGAAGCAATGTCAATTGTTTACTTTGGGACCTACAAGTATGTTCAAGTAGTTCAAAAAGTATTGTAAGTAGAGGTGAAGAGATTAAATTAAAAAATTAAAAGTTAGTATACACGTAAAATATCAAGGCAATTGAAACAGACAATTGACAGACTTTCTGGAGATCTTGAAGAGAACAGTATACGATGCTCAGAGGAGAGACAGGATCATACTCCAGCCATAGCAAATATGTTTCTATTAAGGTCTGAGGAAGATGCTCAGTTAAATGACTAAAACTTATCCTTGACTTAGTCAAATAGTAATTTTTCTTTACATTTCATCACATAACATTTTCTGTTAATTAAAAAAAGATTTGGGCTGAAGAATGTGAATTTGACCAAACATCTAACATTTCTTTTTGAATCAAGCAACCAAAGGATTATTATGCTGGACTAATGCTCCACAAGTAGTAATATATTTGTATGATGGATTAGTTTTACCCATATGCTTTATTGCTCACATGCAGCTTGGAAGGGAATCCTTCAACTTATAACTTCAAATGTACTGTTTGGCTTCAGAGATGTAGATATTGGAACACCTGAACCCGAAGCATCATTGACTTTTCTATTTCTTTCATTCTACACGGGTATTGCAGTGATAGAGGTTTTTCTGGGGAGAATGGGGTGAGTTTTTTCTTTTGTTATCTTTTTAAACTTTTAAAGCCCTGAACAGTTATATGATAAATCATGGACGACCATAGGAAGAACAGGGATTAATTATTTTACACAGTTGTGGATTTACAGTGCTATTTTTCATTTCCAGTGACCATCTTTTAGTGTGGTGACAGTTATGTGATAGCACTCTTGATCCTGATCTTGCTCACAGGAGGTCTGGGAATGCATTGAACACTGAGATCGGCTTTGGTAATTTTCATGAAGGTCCTCTGTGGTGAGATAGTCAGATATCATGTCTTAGCCAAGAGCTGAAGACGAGCTGCTGGCTAGTTAAATCTCTCTTATTTCCTTGTGGAGTAGAAGTGCTTGTGCAAGGAAGCTCCACGGGAAGGACTCAATTAACCAATGATCTAGGAGTTCACATTTACCCAAAATGGAGTGTGTGCTCAGCCATGGGACACATTCCCAGGGCCTGATTCAGTTGTTCACACTGAGTGCCGTTGGGGAAGCTCTAGCCGGTCTCAGTCTATCTGCCACTCTGCAAGTACACAATTATCCTTTGGGGACTGTATCATACCTACCAGTCTTGTGTATATATCTTAAATACCCTGGGCACTCCAAATAAAGGTAAATACCTGTATTTGGATAGCTGATTATAGGCACACCCTGATCTCGTGTGACTGTAATGGAAGTTCAGGTACTTAGTGCATGTCCAAAGAAAGGCACTAGCGCTGGGGAAGGGTCTGAACCACAAGTCTGCTGGGGAGCGACTGAGGGCCCTGGATAAAAAAGAAGCTGAGTGAAACCTTCGCGCTCTCAGCAGCTCCCTGACAGGAGGCTGTGGCCTGGGAGTGGGTCAATCTCTGTTCCAAGTGACAGAACAAGAGGAAATGGCCCAAGTTATACCAGGTGACGTTTAGACTGGAGAAGAGGAACAATTTCTTTTTCAAAGGCTTGTACAGCACTGGCACAGGCTGCCCAGGGCACTGGTGGAGTCCCCATCCCAGAGCTGTGTAGCTGTGACTGAGGGACACGGTTTAGTGATGGCCATGGCAGTGCTGGGGCAATGGTTAGACTCGACAATCTTGAAGGTCTTTTCCAACCTCAGCAGTTCTGTGACTAATGCACATGTGGTCCTCACTAGGTATAACCAGATTGTGATGAATGGATACGTTCTTTAGAGTAAGGGAAACAGTGGATTAGTGCTCGTCAGCAGATGATGTAACAGTTTCTGCAGCTCAGCAGCCTAACAGATATGGTGAAACTTTCATGAGCTTGCTGTGGGATTATGAGGGAACAAACCAGCAAAACTCTCAGGTGCAAAAGCAAGAGCTTTGTATTTGCTGTCATAGAAAAGAGGAGAGATTTAAAAGCTGGAGTTTCCTGGCTGCCACAATGAGCTTTGGAGCAGCAGTCTGCAACAAAATGATCAGGATTGTATTTGTCAGGGCTACAGGAAACATTATTTACAAATCTACAAGATCAACAGTTCTGAGTTTTTAATTACATGATGGACTGCCTTGTGGGGTGAATTCACAGCACTCACATGTGGTTTTATGTAATGTTCTGTGTGAGTTTAGAACATGCTTTGCCTGGGAAACAGTTTTTCACATGTTTTTTGGCTGGGAGAAGTTAAATAGCTGTTTTTAAAAATAGGTTGCTGTTATTAAAGCAATACAATAGAGTCAATAAAAAAATAACACCTGCTTACTCCTCATCAAATTATGTTTATTTCAGAGCTTTACATATTGAATTATCTTTTCTTCACTCTGATGTGAATAGTAGCTACTTGATTCCTGATTGATGGTGGTGAAAATAAGCAAATCTGATCTGATAAGCTAAGCCATTATTTATTTTGTAATCACTCATCAGTGCTACAGACATACCCTTTTTATGTTCATCGCTCTCTGAGAAAGCTTCATTCAGCTACAAATGAGGAGGTTTTGTGTGAACAGTTGCTAACTCTTTTCATATTACCTTAAACTGCAGAAAATTCGAGTTCTTTGTTGCTCACCTTGCAGCAGAAAGGTATCTCAAAACTAATACACACTTTTACAGTACTTCCTGATGTCAGTGGTAACAAGATAAAAAGCTTTAATGGCATGAACCTAGGGTATTGTTGTTGGCTTGTTTGAGTTTCTTAGAATAAATACATCTGTGAGATGACCTGTCCTATTGTCAACACTGATTAACAACCCACTTGTTCTGCCTTTGTTGACTTTATACTGAAATGCATCTATGTGATGAATTTATAGTTTTGTCATTCTCTGTTGTATCTGTTATTTTCTACTCTTTTGATAGGCAATACCCTTTGATACTCTTTCTCTATCGCTTTTCATAGGGAATTCTGTTAGACACAGTGAGTGCCCTATGGTTTTCTTCACAGCCATACCATGCAACAGCAGAGTTTACTCCATATTATAGTTAGTGTTTATGTGATTTTTTTTTTTCTGTCTTAATAATTTTTCCTACATTTCTGTGTTATAGAATGTCATGTAGTGGGAGGAAAACCATGTTAGTATAACCATCAAGATGATTTTATTTTGAAACAATGAAATGTACAGGATGTAAATGTCCATATGAAAACACAAATGAGCATCCTGGAGAGCACAGGAAGATGAGGGACACCTTTCAAAATTCACTGAAGCAGAGGAGAGGTACAACCATCCAATGCTGAGTGCAGCATGCTACCAATTGCATACTATTTCAGTTCCCCTGGATGCATCAACAGCATATGTTGCCTGCTTTTATCAATGCTGAAGGAGGCAAGATTTTTTTTTAGCTCTGGATTCTGCTTATATGCTGTTCATTTGATCAAAGGCTGGGCATCTCACTTAGCCCTTTGACTGTTGAAAATATAGCTAATTATACATTTGAAGTTAGAACTGCGAACAACATTATGAAACCAAACTTCCTATTTTACAATCATTTTTTTCATCTGCGAGGTCATGGAGTTAAGCAAAGAAGCCATTTGCGTTATTGTACTGTACTTCAAGCTCACGCTTGTATTGGACATTTAAGCTTATATTAGAAATTGCCCTACAATAAACTAATGTAAATATCAAATAGATTTGACTCCAAGAGTGGATTGTAAATAAAACACTTCCTGCTTGGTATTTCTTGCTCTATCCAGCTTGTCAGTAATGTAAAAATATCCTAAATTTGCCTAGCCATCGACTTTTCATATACCTGGGCAGATAAATTCTCAGTCTTCAGGGCAGACCTCCATGCTTATCCAGAAGATAAAGATTTAAAGGACTGAAATGAATTGCCTGCAGGAGTCTAGTGCTATTTGAGATGTCCTGTCCTGTCTGACCTGCCTTCCAGCTGCCACTCCAGCTAGATTGAGATCCCTCATGAGTTCTAAGTCATACCAGTGGCAAGGCAATGTAGCAGAGTCTGTAGTGATACCAAAACACTGAAGCTATAAATACCTTTACATCAGCCTGTAAATGTGTTCTTACATGGTTCAGTACCATCTGGGATCATTGTGAAGGGCTTCAGGTTCAGGCTTTTGAATATCTTGGTCTTGATTATGGATCTGTTAAAACAGTCTCAAAATTTCACTAACATACTAAATATCAGGAGCATAAAATTGATAATGATATTAATAATTATGATTTAAGAATACACAGTGATTTACAGGGAACAGGATATAGTTCCTTCTCTCATGGAAGCTTTCAAGGAGCATAGTTTAACTAAGAGATTAGTAAAGGCAAGAGAAAGATTATTATGATTAGCTGTTGCTGTTCTGTGTCAGATCTTGTGGTCTGTGGCTGAAATGCAGCCCTTAAAACTGATTTAAACAAAAAATTTCCAGGAAACAAAAATCTGAGAAATCATCATGAGATGTGTTAAGTCTCAAGATGTGTTGAGAGTGTTATCTTAATTCTGCTCTGGCTTTTGAATCTGTCCATCTCCAGGTGAAAAATAAGGCTTGTAGTGGGACTCTCTGCATTGATATGGAGAAAGCAAAAGAGGTTTAAGGTTTCCATACAAATTAATTTTTAAAAGAGCATGTTAAAGTCTGAGAGCATTGCCTCTGCAATCCAAAGAGTGCAAAGCTGTGGGATCCAAAGAACACTCTTCAAACCTCAAGTTTTCTCAGTGACACAAGTGTGCCTAAGCCAGAATTCAAGCAAGTACTCATGGAACACTTTTCTACTGTTTATGCAACTCTAAAATTTAAAGCCTGAAGCAGGGCTTTTCAAGCCAGATATAAGAACATAATGGCACTTCAAAATGTTCTGAGGTCCACAAAGCTCACACGTGGAAATGACAGATACTAAACATTTATAACATTTTAATGGGCATCGGCACAGGTTGCCCAGAGAGGCTGTGGCTGCCCTGTCCCTGTCAGTGTTCAAGGGCAGGTTGGATGGGGCTTAGAGCAACCTGATCTGGTGGAAGGTGTCTCTTCCCATGGCAGATGATTGGAATGAGATGAGCTTTAAGGTCCCTGGCTCTATGACTCTATGATAAAATATGCTGTTTGGGTATGTAAACACAGATACAGGAGTGTCCACTTCAGCACTTGGGCTCAAACAATTTGATAACTGGATGAACTATAGCATGTATCAGCAACTGTCACACCCTGATGAGGTTCCTTTCTTACCCATGTTAATATCTGCTTAAATATTTTTGTGCAGATTTTCTTGCAGGACCCTGTGCAGTTCAGGCATACAGCTGCAAATCCAGAGCAACACCATTAGAATCAATCAAATTTCTTTGGATTTCCAGTCATGCAATTGAGATTAAAATTTGGCCCAGGAGTTTCTTTAATTTCAACTTTTTTGGTCCCCAATGAATTGTCAGAGAATTCTGTATATTATTTTCAGTTTCAAGTATGTCACTTAGTTAAATATAGCTCTCAGCTTTGGGGAAAATAAGTCAATACTTCCTGGGAAGAAAAATCAGAGCATGCTTTAGCAAGCAACATTGTCATATCTGTTTTGATCTTGTGACCTTTATGCATCAAGTTCTTTTTCTTCTTTATTGACTTCCACAGATTGCTTGCAGGCTAATCTTTTTTGTTGTTGTTTTATATCCAGGATGTCTACTGATTTCAGTAATATCTAGATTGCAGCATGGTCTTTTTGGTTAATGGGCAATACTATCAACTGCATTATCAGTCTTGTATTCGAACTTTGTTGGATTGTAGACATTAAAAACAACCTAGCTCAGAAAAGACATGACATTTCTCTCTGTGTTGATGCATGTGCATCTTTCCCAAGAAAGCATGGAGTTACAACAGATACTAAAATTTTTCTCAGTAGTGTATCGATGGGCTTAAATCATTTGTACATAGACATATAGGAATATAAAAATATATTTTATTAAGAGCTACTGTGAAATACAAAGAAGGAAACATGCTTGAAACATGCTGCTATCCCTAAATATTTAGGTGTGTCTGAGGACATTAAAGGATGAGATTTGCCTGAATTCATTCCTGTTTTACAAAAATCTCAGTTTAGCGATCTCTACTTCTGTGACTTTGATTTTATTCAGTGGCTTTATAGCTAGTAGTTTTGTCATGCTGCAGGGCTTATGAGCCTAACTGGTGAAGTACCAGCTAGATGGATGTCTGCATTCACACTACACAGTGCTGACAAGCAGGATCAAGCATAGCTCAAGTTACAGCTCTCCACTGAGCCGATGTAGAGAAATCTTCTGCCTTTCTCTCTTCATTTCCCACTCCCAGCTGTATTTCAGCCTTTATTTGTTGTTTGTTTCCTCTCCAAATTGTTTCATTTCACTTTTGCTTTCCAGGACCATCTATCATTTGACCTTACCCCTTATCCCTTTCTTCCTAGTTTAACATTTCTCCACAGTCTTCAAATTTTCCACTTTCTTCACACAATCACAGAATATCAAGGATTGGAAGGGATCTTGAAAGATCATCTAGTTCACCCCCCCTACCAGAGCAGGACCACTTAGATTAGGTCACACTGGAAATCATCTAGGTGGGTTTTTAATGTCTCCAGAGAAGGAGACTCCACAACCTGTTTGGCCAGCCTGTTCCAGTGCTCTCTCACTGTCACAGTGAAGAAATTCTTCCTTGTATGTCTTTAGAACCTCTTCTATTCTAGCTTGTATCCATTGGTCCTTGTCCTATCATTGGACATCACTGAGAACAGCCTGGCTCCATCCTCCTGATACCCACTCTTTATGTATGTGTAAACATTAATGAGATCACCCCTCAGTCTCCTCTTCTCCAAGCTAAAGAGCCCCAGCTCCCTCAGCCTTTCATCAGAAGGGAGATGTTCCACTCCCTTCATTATCTTTGTGGCCCTGCACTGAACTCTCTCCCTGTCCTTCTTGAACGGAGGGGCCCGGAACTGGACACAATATTCCAGATGTGGTTTCATGAGGACAGAGTAGAGAGTCAGGAGAACCTCTCTTCACCTACTGCCCACGTCCCTTCTAATACACCCCAGAATGTCATTGGCCTTCTTGGGCACGAGGGCACATTGCTGGCTCATGGTCACCCTGCTGTCCTCCAGCACCCCCAGGTCCCTTTCCTGTACACTGCTCTCTAAGAGTTCATTCCCCTGCCTGTACTGGAAGAAATAACTGGGGTTATTTCTTCCCAGATGCAAGACTCTACACTTGCCCTTGCTAAATTTCATTAGTTTTCTCTCTGCTCAACCCTCCAGCCTGTCCAGGTCTCGTTGAATGTCAGCACAGCGTTCTGGTGTGTCAGCCACTAACCCCCAGTTTAGTACCATCAGCAAACTTGCTGACAGTGCCCTGTGTTCTCATCAAGGTCATTAGTGAATATATTGAACAGTACCGGTCCCAGCACTGACCCCTGAGGGACTCCACCAGATACAGGCCTCTAACTAGAGCTTGCCTCATTGATAACAACTCTCTGCCTTCTTTCCTTCAACCAGTTAACAGTCCACCTCACTAACTGATCATCTAGCCCATACCTTCTCACTTTTTCAAAAGATCCTCTCTTTATCCTTGCAGATAAAGTTATATGTTTTTCTAGCTAAGCTTTAGTGCCTACCATTTAGTCTTAAGGGATAAAAGTAAATCCAACTACTTGACATATCAAGGTGGACAAAATGTGTTCTCTCTTCCTGCTGCCTAAAGCATCCTAAAATACCTCCTACTTCAGGGCCATATAGGTGTATGCTGTGCTGGACCAATGCAGAAAATGTCATCAAAGACTGAGAAATCATCTTCAGCAGAGCAGTGCTTCCCGCCCCTAGGATTTCTTACTCTGTAGTTTTTGGTCCTGGCCTTTCCCAGCTTCCTATGACTTATTGAAGTTAACATATTTCCATACTGACTGCTCCTTTCTCCTTTGCTTTGGTTATTTTTAGATGACTCAGTTAAACCACGTCTTTTTCAATTTTTGAAGGAATTGTATTTAAGGTGTTTGTAGAAGAAAAACCCTTTTACACTTAAATGCATTTTGTAAGCTAGTAGGGAAAGGCATAATGAAGGCCTATGGCGAGCAGTTTAATCTAGGTGAAGGTATATATTTGTAGCAGCAGGTGACTGACAGTCAAAGCCATGGATGCACCATCTCCTCAAGAGAACAGTCGGTATTATTCAACCAATTATTTTTTTTGTCAGGAGATGTGTATAGTCGAAATTGTAGCTTTATGCATCAATGTTCTCATCTCAGTGACTTTCACCAAAAAGATTCTTAAAATTTAGTTTCAAACTTTATTGCAGACTTTGTCTTTTAAGATCAGATTTGTCTTTCCTATGGGAAAAAAAATGGATACCAGAAATGGATACAAATCACAGAACTAACTTAATGACATATATAAAGTCGAATTACCTCCCTGAGCACAGAGTAAAATTCTGTTTATACATGTTTCTGTAGATGCACCTTTATTTTTAATTCCTAGATGTAAAATGTTTGGATTTCACCCTTGTAGATGTACAATTTGGGGTTTAATTATGTTATAATGACCTCAACTGTGCAATGTGAATGACCAGGCATTATCAACATTTGCTGTAACTCTGACCTTCATGTGATCTTTCAATTTGACCAGCACTGATTTTGTAATTATTTGTAACATCTATCACTTCATAACGATTTTGGTGAAAGTCCATCTTGATACAGTTACTGTTTGCTGCATTGATACTGTGAGATATTTTGTTTGTATTTGACCTGTTTTCTAAAAAAGTATGTTGATTGACACTAGTTATATTCTTTACCATTTGAATGTAATTTCATTTTTTTGTTTGTTTTTTGGTCTTAATCAATTACAAATTGGCAGTGTTGCATGTGTTGTCCTACTTGTCTCTTTTGAGTGCTACAGGAAACTGCTACTCGTTCCTTCTTTTATAATATTCAGTATTAGCCATCCACTGAGTGTATGAAAATTGTGTTTTTCTGAAAAGTTGAAAAATTGGACAACTTTTGGTTTATTAGCTGCTTCTTCATGCCGAAGGAATCCCAACAGCAAACTTAGCCTTAGTTTTTGCATTCTTTAAATAAAGTGCCTCAGATTAATTTAATATGAAAAACACAATCTTTTCCCCAGTTGTACTTCTCAGAAATGGCCAAAGAGTTATCCTAGAATGTTTGGAAAATTAGTTTCCTTGATTCAGTGACAACTTTCAGCCAGAAAGGAAAAGTTTCATGGAGCTTAAAATACCCAAAGACAAATATTGAAAAAAGAGGAGTTGGAAAATTTCAATGAGGGTCTGTAGCAGCTTCTCAACATCTACACACAAACATGCACTTTTAATATCTCCCTCATTTTACTTTCCATAATATTATTTATTTTTATCTCAATCAGCTAATTATATCTTGGATGATTATTTTTCACCATCTTTTCTTGCATTTTGTAGATGTGGTTGCTATTTTATGTGCCAACAGTCACAGGAAATAAATTTCCACATTATCCCATGACATATGATTATAGGAAAAACCTTCGGTGGGAAATTAGGGGATTTAACAAGGTTGGAGGAAAACCTGATTTGTTTCATTGCCCTCTAGCGGCCTCCAGACCGTCTGCAATGACATGAAATGCAGGGGCTTGTTTCCCTTGCTCTTTGTGTGTGACACAAACCATCAGATTTCTCGTCATTTGAGCGTCCTAAAGTTGTTTGTCAACATTTGCATAAACCAAAAAGCACTGTTTCACAAATCAGATAAAGCAGAATTCTCCTACAAGTGTTCATAAATTATGACTACAGGGGATTCTGTGTTTTTATATTTTTTTTTTCTGTGGAAAAAAGGAAGAGGCACGTTACCTATATAAATGCTATCTATCAAGTGGCTTTTGAGAGGGATGCCCATATATCATGGCCCATGATTTAAATATATAAAGTCTAGAGAAGCAGACATCAATTTTTTTAAGCTTAATTTTCACGTAATTTTATACTCAGCCGTTGCTGCGTATAATTGTGAATTCATTACACAGCCCAGCTGAAGGAGGACTTGGCAAGTGTTTCAACCTGTGTATTTGTAAATTATCCTTCCACGTGGAGTGAAAATCTTCGTTGGCATCCACAGGTGTTGATCATTGCATGTGTGCAGTTCCACTTGTGGATGCAGAGATGTTGAAGGCCCATGAGAGTTGTGGTTTTGTGTCTTGAGTTTACTGAGCATCTTCAACCACATTGATACTCACAGAAATGATGAATGCTCAGCATTTTTTGGAGTGAGCTGTTGTCATGCTCAGTGCTTGACACTGGACAGAGAATACAGAAATGAATGGGATCTAATTTTAATTCTGAAAATAAAAGAATGCAACATTCTGATCTCCCACCCCTCCTTCCAATTTTATTGCCATGTAGTGTTTTGATAAATGTATCAGTAAGGTGCATTAGACACAGTGAATTAGGAGTGTGCAAGACCTGCCAAGGGAAGAAAGAAGAAGGAATAATACTTGTGTTGAAAAAAGATAGTAATTTTAAGAATGTCCTTTGGTGAATTTAAAAAAAACCCAAACAAAACAAAACTTGAGGCAAAGATATTAATTTTGAACAGCAAGATCAGATGAACTCAAATGCTCCATCAGACTGGTTGTTACTATTTATAACTTTGAGGTAAGACACAATGCACAACCGAATTATAGCTTATTAGTCTTAAAAATGGAGTGACTGCTCTAAAATGCCTGTCTTAAGTATATTGACTTTATACAATGTTGTATTTCTGTGCTATCCTAGAAGAACAGGAAGTGATAAAGCTTTACAGGACATTTTTTTTAAATGAGAGCGCAGTTCTGTCTTGGATAGTTGCTTTAAGTCAGGCATTAATATAGCATCAGAAGAAAATCACAGCTTTCATTAGAGCGCAGAGCACAGGCGACTAGAGCACCTGTGTGAAAGAGATGAAAGCACATTTATTTGTACGTTTGTGTTTGCGGATGCACATTGAGAGCGTAGGAAAAAAATATTGCAGCTTTGCACTTACTTTAAAAATGACTCACTCCCTCTGGTGGGAACATTTAATTCTGAACGTGTGATGCTACTTTCCCTCCTCCTCCTCCTCATCCATCCCCCCCCCCCCCCCCCTTTGCCACATCACATTCATCTTGCTTCATGTGACATCTGCTCCGTGTGCTGCAGAGCAGCACTTTGGTTTCTATGGTAGCTACTGTAGCCAGTGGACCGACAGACCGGGTAGGGAGAGGAGAAAGAAAAAGCCCAAAGTAGCCAGTTTCAGGTACAGGATGGCTGTTGTGCCCTCAGCCAGCAGGCTGGGATGCATTGGGACAGGGTGCCTCAAGGGTAGGTTGCTACCATGGCTGGCAACTGCCAAGGCCAGGAGCATTTGCTTTCTCCTTCAGTGTGAAGTGACTGAAGCACAATAGTCAAATGGAGGGTGTGAAGAACAGCAGATTGTGGGTTTGGTTGAACTTCACTTGATGGTTCATTTTGTCTTGTTTAGAGCTCCAATTTTGCAGCAAACAGTCCTCTGAAAAGCTTCTGCCTTTCAGATGGGGAAAATGCAGATGCCAGACCTAAGATATTATAGTTGTCTATTTATAACATAGTTTGTCATTAGAATTACCATGTCATTTTTTAAATGAGAGAATAATGTCAGTTCACAATCTACACCTGTAGCTGTACTTTTTAATAAATTTTAAACAGAGTTCTTCTTCTCTTTATTCTGGCTCTGAATTCATTAAGAGGCCTGAATTAGTATCCTGCCATATTGTCTGTGGTATCTTTGCTCCTCCGGCCTTCCAGGCATAAACACTGGGATTCTGAGCTATCGCACTTCAACTACAGTGAATGGATTAAATTTAGAGCCTACTTCTTGTTCTTTTTTTAATTTTTTTTTTAATTCTCTATGTAATAGAATCAGAATATGATTTGTGTTTCTCAGTCCAAAGACCCATGAGGATTGGCATTCAGGTTGAAACACTGTGGTTTGAGTGCTACCATTTACTGTGGGACATTACTGTGTGAAGCATTGCTGCTATGAAATATCCTGTGTTCACAATCAATGTCACTGTGTAACAAAGTTGTATTTATTTTAAAGCAGTTTGTAGGTGGGAGACTAAGCCTGCAAGAGCTAGGGTTCTCTAGTAAAATTAATATGAACTTTGCAAATGTAAGAGGAAAAGTTGTCAGTGATTAATATCACTCCTGTTCCCCATATCTGATGGAATGAAGGGCATCCACCATGTGCCAGTGTGTGGTGTGTGAATTCATGGATGATACTGGGCTTTGAAGGTTTTTGGAAGGGACCTTTGGAGATCATCTAGTCCAACCCCTCTGCAAAAGCAGGTCCACCTAGATCAGGTCGCATAGGAACACGTCCAGGCAGGTCTTGAAGACCTCCAAGGAAGGAGACTCCACAGCAAGTCCTTTTCATGGCCATGCTTCTTTTATTTCTTTTCTTTGAAAAATCTTTTCTCTTTTCCCTCCATTTTCTTTAATGTTCAGAATTTCAGGGAGCTAAGGCCAAGAGTTTCGTCTTGAGTGAACAACATTTTTGCATCTCCACATAAGCTGTACATCGCATGACTGTATTATGTATCTGTCATGGTTTGACATGACAGCCTTTTCTGGTACAGGAGAAGGGGCTGTAAAGATGGCTCCTGTAAGTGGTTGCTTGAAACTCTCCCCAGCTCTGAGCCAGACCCACTTCTGGGGCTGAGCCAATTAGCCGCCTCCACGATCACTTTTTAAGAAGAAGCCAGAAGAGGAGGCTTCTTCCTCCTTCTTCCTCCATCTTCTTACCTTCTTCTGCCCCTTCTTCTTCTTCTGGCTGGTGGTGGTGCAAGGAGTAGGAACAGTGAGAGAAACAACCATGCGGACTCCAAGGTCAGTGATGAAAGAGAGGAGGAGGTGTGCTGGAGCAGAGCCTCCCCTGCATTCTATGGAGAGAACTGGTGAAGCTGAGATTTATTTTCATTTCTTTAAAGATCCTGCATCAGCTGTAGAGACTCATTTTGATAATGAGCCCGTGTCAGGGGCAGAGACTCATTTTGCTAAAGCTGACCCCGGACCAGGGGCAGCGATTCACTTCATTAAAGGCCCCGAGCCAGGAACAGTGACTGTGGCCAGAGGAAGCCATGTCCTGTGGGAGGGACCCAACCACTTCACTACAGACCCTGAGCCAGGGGCAGTGATTTTCTTCTTTAAAACTATGGCCAGAAGAGGCCATGTCCCAAAGGAGGGACCCTTTATCACTATAGCCGGAGCAGGCCGTGTCCCGAGGAAGGGATCCAATATCCACGGCTGTAACTGTGGAAAGGAACCCATGACAAAGCAGCTCATTAAACTTATGCCCAGAAGAGGCCTTGTCCTGAGAGAGAGACTCTGAACTGCACAAAATGCAACCATGGCAAAGAATCCATGCCAGGGATTCTATGAGGGACCCTTTATCGGCAGAGGCTTTAGCTATTGGGAACAACCCACACCAGAGAAGTTCATTCAGGATTGTGTCCCGGGAGAGGAACCGTGTGTTGGAGTAGGGGAAGAATGCCAGGAGTCGTCCTCATCTGAGAAGATAGAAGTGGCAGAGCCCACCTGTGAGAGACTGACCACATCCCCCACTCCCTGCCCCCCTGAGCCGTTGAGGGGGGAGGAGGTAGAGATATCGGGAGCAGTGAGCTGGGCCCGGGAAGAAAGGAGGGATGGGGGAGGGAGATCTTAAAGTGCTGGTTGTAATTTTCTCATCATCCTACTCCCGTTTTGCTTTTATTCTGTTCTGTTTCTTGTAGAATAAACTTTCCTACTTTCCTAAGTCGAGTACTGGAGTCTGTTTTGCCCAGAATCGTAACTGGCAGCGAGCCCTCCCTGCCCTTGTCTTAATCCACAACAACCTTGCTTATCTTATTACTCCCATTTTGCTGGGGCCTCCGCCATCCTAAAAAGGGTGGGGGTAAATGGGTACACCGAGCGAGAGACTGTTGTGGTGCTGCTGTGCTAGCTGGGCCAAACCACGACACTATCTGTCTTTGTACCTTGCATCTTTTGCATTTCGTCAGTTATTCCTATTTAACCTTCTATAATCTTTCCTTGAGTCTTTATCATAGTGCCAGATCTCAGATATCCCCTCAATCTAACTAGCTGCTAATGGCATGATACATTCTCTAAATCTCAGTCCTAGTCTGTTGTGTGTGGCTCTTTGGTGGTGTGCTGAAAAAACACAAATTAGACTTTACTACAATTAAAAAAAAAAACAAAACCACAGAAAGAGAAGAGGAAGACATTTTACCAAGGTCTTAAGGTCTGTGGTTATCTCCCAATTTTAAAGTGCTATTTAGCTGTCTTTGGTCTCGCTCCTGTTCCCATCTGTTGTGTGGAGCCTCTTCCTGCTGCATGGAAATCTCATTTCAATCTCTTCTTCTTAAGGACTTTAATTTCTATTTATTATTAATAGTCCTCCTTATAAACAACTATTTTTAAAATTTCTTTTTTTATTTTTATCTAAGAACAAACAGGCTTCATAGCCTTTAAATTGACTTGAATCCCTTGAGCTATCTAGAGGTCATGTTTGGTGGCTAAATTCTACACCAGCCTTCTAAAGGTAGCTGGAAAAAAAAAAGTTAGATCTCTCTAAAAGGTGATAGTTATCTGGGTCCTCCCCCTTACTTAGAGGGTACCATAGACTCCGTCTGGTTGACATTGTCCCATAACAGTGATGTTCATTACCATAACAACTGTAAATTATTTATTTAGGAGCTGAGATCATCCCACAATTCCCACTCTGTGGCTATGAACAGTCATAGACCCCATGATCCACTTTGGACAGGTGCAACATGAATTCTGCTCATAGGAGATGCCACACCAGGAGTTGCTTGGAGAAGGTTAAGATCTTTTCCTAAAATGGTCCTTGAAAGAAACTGATTATAATCAATAAGGGTGTAAGACAAACAACAAAGTTCCGAAGGTCAAGAATTGCTTGCAATTGCATAGACACCTGATTTATTCAGATGATAAGTTATATACAAGTTCCTTGGGCCCGGGATGACTTTCATTTACATGTATGGTACCATGTGCATGTTCTCCACTTCTGTTTGCTATTTGGCTACTGCCTCAACATTGTTGCTCATACTACTGCTATTAGATTAATACATACTAAAAGGTTCTTTCTTATGATCATTAGAGTCTGTGACATCTTGATACTAGGTGAAGCATAGTTGTAGTTACACTTTTTTCATGTTTCTTTTGCACAAATTTCTTTAGGTGTTTTTTTTTTTTAGATCAGTCAGTTTATGACTTATGTGTCTATGTATTGATCAATGTTTGGAGACAATATTAAAAATGGGATTAGCACATAGCAGTGATATATTAAATAGTGTACTTCATCATTCTGCAAAGGCCATCATTAATTTAATTTGTTTAATCAAAATATCCAATTAAAAAGCTGGTGCTGGATTTAGTTACTGGCATAAAATCACTACTCACTTCCTTTTTGTTAATGGGACATAATATTATACAAGGTCTCAACAACTTCAACATTGTGCTAATTGAATCAGGAGTTCAATTTGGAATCAGTGTTGCTGGGAAAGAAAAACAAATCAAATCTAGAACCTAGTTAGCATTTAAAACTTGAAACAGGGGGTTTCCTTATTTTCTTTTTAGTGAATGGGAGCAGGAGGTCAGATTGTTATGTGGACATTAAAAAATGTCATCACCCGACCTGCTGTGTGCCTGACAATGCGTCATGTTTATACTGACAGAAAGAAGCAAACAAAACAAAATGAAAAGCAATGAGGTAGAGCACAGTGAGGTTGTGAAATCTTCCCCTTGGAAAGCTCTGCAATGTTTATTAATGTTGCTGGTTCGATATAAAAATGCAACCTGCAATGAAATACCACTGTGGATTTTTCCATTTCAACTTGGAATTTGCCCGCAGGAGAAAAGACAAAAATGAAATAATTCTGTATCTGAGCATAAAGGCACAAAATATATCTCTGATGGTAAGCATATTTCATTTCTACCATGGTTTTGAAACATTGTGCATGGAGCAGAGAAAGTCCAGTTTTACCCCTTTGGTATTGTTAACATTGAAACCCCAAACTTCCTGTAGGCTTTCCTTCTGCATGGCTCTTCTGGTTATGCCTTCTGCAATCTTCCCTCTTTGGACTGAGTTTGTGTTGTCTCGGAGTGAAACCCCTAAACCTTTTTTTTCTGTACAAAAATACAGTAAGTGCCTATGCTCAAAGCTGACTGGACCATCCTGGATGACCTACAGTAGTTCCTAAAACTCTAACACAGGGGTCCAATGGCTTGGTAATTCTGTTGTAGATGTTAGGGTAAAAAATTTGGTTGCTCAACTTAGAACCTGGTGCAATTTGAGATGCTTCAGGATATATGGGACACCTGTATGGTGCTGTTAAATAGGTCAAAGGACCTTCAGGAGTCCTGCACACCTCCAGATCAGTAGCAGCAGTGTCTGTATTTAGGGCAACTGAATCCAACTTCCAGTTTACTAGCAGATACCTCTGCTCTACATTGGTCCAGAACAGGGTCATGGAGTTGAGCTATAATTTAACAACTTGCTTGGGCTCTCTCCTAGGGCTCTTTTGCTCTCTATTGCAGGTGTATGTAAAAGCTAGGCTGATGATGGTGTGCCAGTCTCCAGAGCTATGCATGAGAAAAATCTGAGGGTGATAGGTGAAGGATGGTTCCCAAGAGGCAATTTCAGTGTGACCAAATCATTGGGAATGGGGGAGTCTGGTTACTTGGACATGAGCCCAGCTGTACTGCTTGGCCTGGAGACCACATAAAGAATAAGGAAAGATTCATTGCACTTTCTTTTCTAATATGAATTAAGCCATTCCATGTCAGAATTACTTCTGTGAATGAGACGAACTTATACTGTTGGCTTTGATCAGGGTGAAATCAAGGAATACTCTTCTCCAGAGTTGTTTTAAATAAAGTGCTTCACTTAGATGGATGTCCTTTTGCCTGCTGAGAAAATCAATGGAAATGTGTTGCCATAACCTTTTCTGATTTTCAGATGCTTCAAATAGTAAGAAGGGATAGGACCTAGAGATACTTCTGAGTGACACTGGAAGGTCGCAGGGAGGTGTATGAGTTAGGTCTGAGATCCACCAACCAAGTCATTTTATGTAGAACTGGGAAATTAGAGCTGTAATGATCATGTGGAAGACATTAATTCCGACCTCTCTGCAGTATTGTATACATCTCCAGTCACTTATTCAGGACAGATCCAGAAAAGTCTTGCCAGGATGATCAGGGAACATGGAAGTATTAAATAGAAAAAGACTGATATGTTATCCAGCAAACAAGCTGAGCAAAAAATATTTTTTTTTTTTTTTCTAGAAATAGGAAAGGAGTAAATATCAGGGAGGCAAAAAAGCTGTTTAAGGTAAAGAGCAATGTTAGCACAAACCCAGGTGGGTATAAATTGGCCATCTTTACATTTAGGTTTGTAAATTAAATGTTTTATAATCATTAGAGCAGCTGGGTTCAGAAGCAGCTGCCCAAACAGAATAGAAGAGGTAAGAAATATGACAATTTATGTGACAGTGCTTGCAAAGTTCATGAAGGGATGTATGTGAGCTTTCAGTGGCAGGAAACTGCATTTGATAACACAGGAGGAGGTCTTTCAGACCTGTGGTCTTATCAGTGCAAAGCACTACTATTTTATGAACTAATTTATCCTCAATTTTTCACTATTTTGAAAAGCTAGGGCTTCATTAAGCTGCTATATGGTATCCCATGCGTTTTCTTTTTGAATTTATAGATTCATTGGGAGAACCATTACTTTATCAATATTCAATTTCCTGGACCATATGGTTCACCTGTTTCTAGTGTCGCACTATTCACAGCTGTTTGTGTAATGCCATGAGTTGCAAAGGCTGATGTATTGAAAAGATGTGATGTACAGAGAAAAAAGCAAGTTTGATGGCCAGAGGGTACTTTTGTGATAGTAGAAAGCTTGATGTCCTGGAATTATACATTGACAATCAGTCTGTTTTTCAACATCATCATGAAATACATTATCTAAAGTTACCTGTGACAGCAGCCATGGAACTCCCAACATCTTAATGATCATGAACAGAGAAAGCTTAACACATCTTTTTCTATTCAATAATCACAATAGAAGATGATTTTTTTCTCTTTCATAATTATGACTGACGAATCTATTCCCGTTTTATTTTATATTTACACATGTATATTGCCTTCTTTTGGTTTTGCCATTCCCTTACGTCAGTTAAGTTTATAAACTGGATCTGATAAAAGATGAAGTGGAGAGAGACCTCTAAAATTTGGAGAGACATCTCAGGCACGTAAGTTCATTTAGGTGCTTGATAAATTTCTTTTGTGTTGAGGTGAGGGAGCCCTGGCCCAGGATGCCCAAGGAGGGTGTGGAGTCTCCTTCTCGGGAGGTTTCCAAACCCGCCTGGACACGTTCCTGTGCCCCCTGATCAAGGGGAACCTGCTTTAGCAGGAGTTTGGGATGGATAAGCTCTGGAGGGCCCTGCCAACCCACATTCTTTGGAGATTCTCTGATTCTGTCATATGTGAACTTGGGCAATAAACAACAAGAAATTCATAAAAATGAGTGTGAAAGTATTCTTGCAAATTATAGAAGCTAACCTAGACAGATAGTCCTGATTTTAAAGTTCAGGTATCGTGGTTGTCAGATCAATATTGAATTAATAGAAAAAAAGGCTGTGTTCATGGAGGAAACTGCCAAATAGTCTGTGAACTGATGCAATAAGGGTTTTAGATCTTTCAAACAGATCCTCATTTCCACTTTGAGGCTCCATTATGCCAAAGGCATCAACATTTGAAGTAAGTACTTGAAATAAGGTGTTCCAGGTGATTCTGCTGCAGGACCAGAGATTTCCTGTTGGTAACCATATTTAATTCAATGTATCTGAAAACACTACTGAACATTACAAATGTGATTTGATTTCTTTTTTATTAAACTACTTGGTTAATTATTGCTTTGATTATAAAGCTAGAATTGCCATCTTTCACAAGCTTGGTGGGATGACCAAGCTTATTTTGGCTTAGTGTTTTCCTACATATAGTGTTTATTATTCCCCAAATAATATAATGTGGGACAGATACTATCATCCCAGGAGAACTTGTCACGTGATAACTTTGCTCATATCAACATACTGTGCTGTAATGCAATTGTATTTTCATGTGCCACTCTGTGAGCTACGTGGTATTATATTGTGCATAGCTTGGAGTTGTGACCCAGACAGGGAAAAAATGATGCCTCTGACCGACATCTATGTTTAATTAATGTTATTTCCACGTAATGAGTGTCTAGCAGTTAGCCAGTAGGTTTCCTGAAAGTAGAAAGCACTTGTGAAAATATGATGTTACCGTCAGATTAAAATATCTTCATTTTGTTAAGAATCCTCCTCAAATCTATCACAGAACAATGCTCTTCTCCTTTGAACATGGAAGCTGTAAGATAAGTCTCATGGTGCTGACTGCTATTGCTGGATTTCAAGGGAAAAGGCATAAACACATCCAGTTTTGTTTGCAGCTTTGCAGATAAAAGTGAATATTTAACTATCATCCTAAACTGAAAATACTTCCAGGTGAGAAAACACAAATGTGTGGAAATATGACTAAATAAACAGGCAGATGTATTATCCTCTGGTTGGAGTCTTAATTGAGCTTGAGCTTTAATTCTGGGAAAATACATTACTGTTATCAGCTTCTCTGTGATGAGGGCTGTTGCTAGCAGGAAAAGTTTCAAGCTGCTTGCCATGTAAAGTTTGGGGAAAAAAAATCACATTCTAGGCCGGATCTAAGTTAAAGGATCATTTTACACAGTGACAAGTTAATATAGTGACACCACCAAAGCCTCTTGCAGGTATTTTTCCCTTAAAAATAGGTAGAGGAAAACTGGAGGATGTTTTGCTCTTACTTGTTAGCTCCTAAAAAGACTTTCATGTCTTTCACCTGCCATTCCACCCTGTCACTTGCTCCTTGCTTCTTCGGGCTTTTTATTTGTATTTTTCCCTCTAGGAACAAGAAATGATATTTGAACCCAAGATGTGTGCACAGAACAACTTCAAAATTACCCATTTTTTTTTCAAATGTTTCCTATGTAACTAATCAATCATAAGGAGAGGGCCAAGGTGTTACCTACTTTTTCAGTTTATTGCAGTGATCCCGATGGAAATCCTTATGACCATTTCTAATCACATAAAAAAGTGAAAAAAAATAATAGCAATAAAAATAACTAATTGCCAGCAGGCCGGCTTTCATCATGAGATGTACTGACAAAATGCATTACCTATCTATAAGCAGTGAACAAAGTGCATGTGAACTCAAACTCCAGGAGATGAGAATAAAAAAACCTGTAGCAGGTCTCTTGTCACTGCCTCTTCTGGCCGACCAGAAAAAAAATCCTTTGGTTGTCTTTTCCCCTTTTTTCACAATTTTGATGTGGAATGTTCTGTGCAAACAAGCTTCAAAACCCGAGTTACTGAGCTTTTCAGTTAAATTCCCATCAAAGCCACAAATAGAAAAATCAATATGGTTCACCTAGCATTTCTAAAGTTGCTCCAGTACTACCTGAAAAAAGACACAATGGCAGTATTTCACCCCATGTTGTTTTGTTGATTTAAAAAATCCAATACTTTAGAGTCTTACCTCTGCAACTTGAAACAAACTTAAGAGTTTATTTTCCTCCCTTTCACGTGTTATGTGTGTGCGTGTGTGAGAGTAAGGTACCAATAAAAGCAAATTCTTCCTTGGGCAGGAGTACTGAGGACTTGTCATACGCACTCAAGCACGTTGGTCTGTGCGTGCTCTGGAGGAGACCCTCCAGCCATGCCTGAGGCAGCACTTGCAAGTCCCAGTGCAGGGCAGGACTCTTTTCCAGGGTAAGCTTCAGAGGATGCACTGGGAGATACTCAAGGAGATTTGCAATTTAAGACGAGGTGGTAGAATCAGGTCCCTGAAGCATTGTAGATGTTTTTGCTGACTGCCCTTGCAAACAGGTGCAAAAGCAGTGGTGAATTTTGAACATAGCTGCCGTGTCAGCATTGTTTTAATTAAATATATATTGCTTTATTTAGCTATATGGATAGCGTCATAGTATTATTTCTTTAAATGAAGGTCTGATATGAAAATGGAGTGCATTTAAGCGTGGAGAGCTAAGGATGCTATTATTGTAAGAAAAAACGTCTCAATGAAACACAGAGAAAAGAGTTGAGTCTCAGAGATATTACTGTTTATGGCAAACTTGGTAGAAATGTGCATTCACCCATTAACTCCTCATGTGCA
This sequence comes from Colius striatus, assembly GCF_028858725.1. NCBI lineage: Eukaryota > Metazoa > Chordata > Aves > Coliiformes > Coliidae > Colius > Colius striatus. Next base: position 45,048,599 of record NC_084760.1, on the reverse strand, counting down.
CACAAATCGCATTCCCAGCTTATTCGGAGCCTGCATACTGTTAGCACAGTCACTAGGGTGTTTGGGCAGCATTATTAAAACAGCATTAGTATGCAGCAAGGTGCTCCTCGCCTTGCTAAATCACTTTGTAAAGTGGGCCTACAAGCTCTCCTGCTCTTTGTTATGACAGCATTACTCCTTGTGCTTCTGATGCAAGACTAATAAGACTTTAAAAGTCTAGAGAGCTAAATTAGGTAGATGGGAAATGAAGGCAGGGGTAAGGAACTGAACTGGACTGATGGAGAAATGGTGGGAAAGACAGAGAGGAAGTGAACATAGACAAGGAGAGGCCCTGGGGAGTCAGGGTACATGAACAGGGCACAAGAGGCTCTGTTACCTGGGAAAGTAATTGTAGCTTGTTCAGAATCTGGCATGATAAAAATGGCTGAAGTGTCAGCATCAAAAATAAAAAAAAAGAAAAAACCCCAATATTTGCAAAACAAGATGATCCAGTGAAATGATGCATGTGAAAGAGAGGAGAGTGAGGAATGAGTAGGACATAATAAACAAAGGAAATAGAGAGCTAAATGACTGGAAAATTGTAATATTTCTGTTAGAAGGAAAGAACATTCAAGGTTTTTGCTGTTTTTTTTCTTTAAATTTTTCCTACAGACTTCTAGTTCAAGAATGCTTCTAACCAAACAGAATGCTGTATTTCTGGTCCTATATGGTATTTTTTAACACTTGCCAAATGGTGTCTGATAGCTTGTAACAGATGTAAAAGATTATTTCCCAAATCTGCAAGAATTGTCACTTTACACTTGCAAAGTGAAGATATCTTGACTAGAAATACAGGAAGAATGAATTATGCATGGAAAGTGCTGCATGCCTATTTTTAATGGTGCATGGACATAGTCTGAAACATTATTTGTTTCCTTGACTTATGTTTAAGTGTGAGTAAGGAAAGAATGAGAAGGTAAACAGGGAAATCTGCCTTAAAAACATGTGCTGAGATTTCCTGACTATAGAGAGACCAGTCCAGCGCTGCAGAGCGATTCTGCTCTCTGAGGAACTGAAATTAGTGCATAAATGTTAGTAACTTCATGATATCTTTGTCACCGTCACTAATAAAATGACATTACAGCAGCAGGACAAGGCAGCGATAACAGTAAGCTTCCTAAATTCAGGCTAGTAAAATGGCTTTTTTTTAATTAATTAGCCATACAGAAGCAAAACAGAAGCAAACCTGATCAGAGCAGGATTTTCCCTTGCAGCATAGAAGAGGAAGGCACGTTTCTTCCTGTTGTTTTGAAAGTCATGTTTTAGAACATCAGGTGGAAGAAGTGATGACTTTCCCGCTGTGCTGGCTTGTCGCAGGTGATAGATGGCTCATGCTCCCCTATCAAAGACCTCATGCATTCCTTGTTTATATCCAGTTGTAAAGGATGAGGAGAGTGAACAGCTTGCACATCAGAAAGTTTGCATTGGAGGGGTGATTAATGAGATGAAGACGTACTTGCTAGAGCCATTTGGATCTTTAGAAGAGTCTGAATGAAAGATTTCCAAGCAGAGAAGATGTTCAGGGTGTAGCTTCAGTACATCATAATGCACATAAGCAGGAATGATTAGAGAGGTAAAGTCGCAATTAGTATTTCATTCTAAATTGAATTTTGACTCCCTCTGTTAAGTAAAACAGATTTCTTTCCAACATTTCTTACGTACTTTGTAAACTGTAAACAGGGCAAGTCAGAAAAAAAGTTGTGTTTCTTAGAAAACATTCGGATTATCAAGGTTTATTTGCTTGCTTTTGCTTTACATTAAAGCAAATAAAAAATTATTTGATTTGTGTGTGTATGTGTGAAAGAACAGAGATATGGTGAGAGAGGGAGAATTTGTGCATACTGCTCAGTTTGTGATGGCTGTGAGATTGCTCCCCAGCACTTAGTCCTTGATGATCCTGATGAGGTGGGATCTGCTGCCACATTGCACTGACACTGCATTGCTACCTAATGGGAGGTGACCCCTATTTTAAGAAGTTTTCCTAGAGAAGAGCAAATATTTCAGTTCTGATCTAATGAGGATAGATGCTTTAGTGGAGAGCTGTAGAAGACAAGAAAGTTGACTGAGGCACCACAAAGAGCAGGAGGCAAAGCTTAGTTAGAGACTTCTCTTCTGCATCTAGTGATGAATGGGACTTTGATGAGTGTTTCCCTTGGTTAAGTCTTCCACAGTTTTGGAGACCACAATGGCCTTTCAGCGTCTGTTTTTTCGCTCTCTTTTTTTTCAGATCAACTCTTGAAAATTTCCTGCTTGACACTGATCTTTGTATGAGGTGGTGTCATATTGGTACTTTCCTATTCAATAACTAATATAAAGTTATGGTAGACATGGATGTAGCTGAGGACATTTGCAGTTAAAAGATAAAGAGGCTGTCAAGCAGCTAGTCCGCATGCTCTGGGAATACTGCTATGGAACTGATACTGCACACACGATATGTGTTTATCTTCTACTTCCGTTAAGAAATAAGTCATTACACAGTAATGCTCCCTCTTGGCACTGCCTCTTCCTCTCAGAGGGAATGGGAAATTGATCTAGTAGATTGTTTTGACAGATGCCTACCACTGGCCTGACTTTGGCAGCTCTAAGACCCAGATGCCTGGCTCTGACTAGTTTATCCGTGGCATGTAGGGGTCAGTTATTACACGACCTGGCTTGGCCAGCTTGCTTCTTGAAGAATGTGGTGTGAAGAGTTAGGGTTAGTATGTTACTTTCTTCTCAGATTTAAAAAATTTGATTTATTCTTTGCGGTCTTGAAACTATGAGTAGAGAATGCATCACTATAGTGGAAGAGTAACAACAAAAACAGAGTATGCAGTGAATTAAACCCCTAACTATATCAAATATTTATATCAGCATGCAATGTCTCTAACAAATTTTCAGATAACTATACGGTTTTGTTAATAATTGCATCTTACGATCTTGACGTGTGTATCACACTCAAGCATGTAAAATCACAGACAGTAGTAAAGAAGTCACATTCCAGACTAAAAATACATTAACACTGTGGCATATCCAACAGATTTTTGAGTGAAAAATGAAATCAAGATTCCTTTAAATTCTGAGGTTGTGGCTCCTTCCATGTGTTTGCAATCATGACTTCGTGCCCATTGACTGCAAGGGAAGCGGTTAATCCATTTTTGGGTCTTAGGCTAGGGGATCTGGTTTTCATCTTTTAACAAATGTCTCTTGGTTCCTTGGGGAAAAATATCTCATATATCATGGTGAGGTAGTACTGATTTTTCTATGTGTTTTACATTCTCATGCAGTTATATCTTGTGCACTACATGTGAAAATCACAGCGACCCCATGTAGAACGATCATTAGTTGGTATAAATAATCCCAGTTCTAGTGGTTTCCAGGCATCCACTTTGGCTTATGGTAGCTGAGAATATGAACCATAGCATTTCAAACCACAGGTAACAAACTCAGAGCCCAATCCTGCTTTCAGCAAACTCAGGAGACTTTTTGCACATGGTTTAATGGTGCCTGAGAAGGCCCCAGATCTTATAGTTTTCTTTATGTGCTGCTTGCAGTTTTAAGGTTTGGTAATATGTTAACTTAGCTCTGATGAGAAAGGGAAAAGGCAGCAGTGCTGTTCTTCATCTGTGGAAGTACATTTGTTGGGTAGGCTGTGTTCTTTTAATGCTTTCCTCAAATGCCAATTTGTAACAGTAAAATGCTCACTAAAAATACTAAAATATTTTTAGTTGTCGAGTACAAATCAGATTGAGCTGCACATTTCCCTCGTGAGTAAAAGTGATGAGTTTGTGTTCATTAACTCGGGGCCATCTGGTGCAGACATGCTGCAGTCTGTGAATCAAACATGCATCAAACTCCAGGGATCAGAATAACAGCCAGACCCAGTGTTTGGGGGGCTTGGGATGAAGGGAGGAGGAAGAGAGTAGTTGACTATAGATTTTTACTCTTTTTAAAAATAACCTCTGCTCTACAGCTGATTTCAGAGTTTAATGAAACACTACTGTAAAACTGTGTTCCGAGCTCATCAGTGTCCATTTGAGTAGCCTTCAGGGGGTTTGCCTGCCATTAAAGTAATTGTATCTGTCATCACAACTATTTTGTGTACAAAATGACTAAATAGTACTGTGTTTCTCAGAACTTTTAAATAATGCACCTTGAGGGTGCAGCTACACAGATACATAGAAGGAATAAATCTAAACGGCCTTTCTTGGTCCTGTGGAGAGGGACTTGGGAGTTCTGGTGGGCAGCAAATAAACATGAGCAGCAATGTGCCCTTGTGGGCAAGAAGGCCAGTGCAGTCCTGGGGGGCATGAAGAGAGTGTGGGCAGCAGGTTGAGAGAGATTCTCCTTCTCCTCTCCTCTGCCCTGGTGAGGCCCCATCTGGAATCCTGTGTCCAGTTCTGAGCTCCCTAGCTCAAGAGAGACAGGGGACTGCTGGAGAGAGGCCAGCAGAGGGCTACCAAGATGCTGAGGGGACTGGAACACCTCTGTGTTCAAGAAAGGCTGTGGGACCTGGGGCTGTTCAGCCCAAAGAAGAGAAGGCTGAGGGGAAACCTCATTAACACAAGTATTTAAAAGATATAAGTCAAGAGGATGGGTTTGCACTTTTTCCTGTTGTCTCAGGTGACAGGACATTAAGCTGGAACACAAGTTCCATTTAAACATAAGGAAGAACTTTTTTACTGTAAGAGTGAGGAAGCCCTGGCCTGGGCTGCCCAAGGGGCTTGTCGACTCTCCTTCTGTGGAGGTGTTCAAAACCTACCTGGACCTTTTCCTGTGTGACTTGATCAAGGGGAACCTGCTTTAGCAATGAATTTGGACTAGATGTTCTCTAGAGGTTCCTTTCAACCTCTACCATTCTATGATTCTATGTTTCTTAGTTTTTCTGGCGTTACACGGATACACGTCCCTGTGTTTTCACTTACATTGATGTAACTGGATCAGATTTTTTTGCATTTTTACAGAAAACTTTGAAAAAAGGAGTTGTAATTAGAGGCCTTGATTCCATCTCAGAGATCTTTTCCAACCTAAATGAATCCATGGTTCTTTGAAATCCACTTTGATTACCAACCTGGCAGCCTTCATACATTTCTTGACCAAATGTCTCTGGACTTTCTTCTTCTTGCCTCTCCTGTATGCTTTTTCTGGGCTCTACTTTCATCTCTTCCAAGCTCATATCTTTCATAGGCAGCAGTGATAGCTGGGTAGTCCTATAGGATGAGGAAGATCCAGTTTTAAGCCTGTACATATTTTAAGATGATCCAAAGTCACCAGGCTCCACCTGCAGACCTGTTTAACCTTCTGAGTTTATTATCATGTGATTCCACCTCCTCCCATCTGCATTGCTTCTTGTTTTCATCATTTTTTCATCTGTTAACCCTTGTATCAGCTTGAGAATGACATAACTGGGGCTGCAGGAAGCATTTTCCTTTAAATTTTGGGAACATAATTCCTGATAATATGTTTTTTCTTTTCTGTAAAGACTCGTTTTTTCTTGTGACTTGATTTCTCTTTTGCTCCTTTCTACCAAGACTATCCACGAATGATGAGTAAGAGGGAGGCACAGGTGAGGCAGGTGTGACTGTGCTGAACACAACTGATGTGAATGGTGTTACTGGAGGAGGATGACAGACCAATGATCATACGTGTGCGTTGCAGCTGCAGTCCATGGGGAAGTCCATGGGCATATAATCCCAGAAAAGCTAGAGAGTGAAACAGCAGCAGAAGAAGAGCTGTTATTAAATATTAAGAAGAACTCTTAATAGGAGAGAGGGAAGGATTAAATTTAACATACTTGAGATCAACTCTATAGTGGTAAAATGAAAATAAAGGATCAGGCTCATTTTCTGATCCTGTTGTCATATTCATATATATCTGCTTAGATAAAAATAAACTGCTATGGTTGTGTCTTCTGAGAAAGATCCTGAGCCCATTGGTTCCCCGGTACAGGCAGTGCTAGGGCAGACACCAGGGACTGCAGGGTGCCACAGGCCACTCAGCTGCACCAGTGCCTGAGAACATGTCTTGACCATGCTTAGTTTACTCATATAAACATAACCTTTGAGTCTAGGGGGTACTTTGCAGAATCGAAATGGATATGCATATATACCTTTGCTTATTCTTTCCAGCTTCAATCTCTGTAATAACATATTACACTACTCTTATACAAGGTTTTCTTGTTTTGAATAGGCCATCTGTGTCACTGTAAACATCTGCTGACTCCTGGCTTCAATAGATTTTTCTTTTCCTAACATCAGGAGAGATAAAATCTCAAAGAGATCATTTTGAGCTTGCAGAAAGAACCATATTTCAGGAACCATTTTCTGGAACCAAAAGAGACAGTGCTGCATCCAATGTCTGTGTTCAATTATTTCAGTGGTATCTCATAGGGTTTTGCTCAGGACAACAGTCAGTCCACTGAATATCTCCTAGGTGCTTAGTGCCTGTGTTTAGGCAACTGTGTTAGGATTGAACCATCAGAGCCTTTAGAACAGTCCCGCTGACCACAAAAAAATGTTTACTTTAGGAAGAGTTGAATGACTCTCTGGGCTCCACTGGGCTCAGCTAAGCTGCTTGCACATACATGTTGAGTGCTGTTAAAGACAGTCTTGGGTACTTAAGATATGCAGGTAAGTCTGACAGGCATGGATTAGTACCCATATGAGATTTGAGCCATGGGAATAGTAGTTGGGTCCTAGACAAAATTCACTGTGGCGTCTTAAATAATGCCTGTGAATGGCTAGGCTTAAGCAACTATATCCTGCAGTAAGATTTATTGTCTTTATAGGAAGCTTAGAAACCTTTTTATAAATGCCCAAGTCAAACTTTCTGGAGGAGAATCCCATTTAATCTTTGTTAGATGTCCTGGGATGTGAGTTGTGTTCTCAGTATCAGTGATGTATCCACTGGCTCATAGTCTAAAAGTTGTGTTGATCCTTGCAAAAGACAGCATATTGTGTCTCCTCGCTCAAACAGATGCAGTCCGTGTGTGAGGACTGGAGGGCAGTTTTCCCTGTGGTTTGTGGCAGTACTTGTGGGCCACTACTGCAATCTGTAAATGAGAAATGAAAACCAGGATGAAATCCATGCAGGAGATAGGAGGAGATTTGGGTCTGTAGTCTGTCGCTGACATAATAAAATAGAAAAAAATAGAAATCTATTATTAATGTATGAAGGGAATATATGAAGGGAATGAGAGCAGGAGTAAGTAATCACGTCTGAGTGAAGATCATGTTTCCATGACGATATCCCTATCACCAGATAATTCCTAAATTCAAACAGAGTTATGCCTTTGAAAAAGTTGAGGTTTTTTAAAAGTTTCCCACTTTTTTCATCGCTTTCTTAAATGACTCGTCGTATTAGCAAGACCCAGTCAAAGGAGATAACAGGGCTGCACAGCCCTCTTGTTTCTTTTCTCTGTTCTTTAGTCTCATCGAAATGACCATCCCTGCTCTGTCGCTTAATTTCCTGCCTGGATTCAGTCACTCTGCTCTCCCATTAAGGGCAGTTTTGTGAATGACATCTTTGAAAGCTCATCATTGCCTGCAAGGGAAATGACTGCTTACTCATCCCCTTTGGGAAATCAAGTTTACCTTCCAAGGAAGTCTTTTTTTTCAGTACTTTGTATTGAGTCTTTGCAGAATTCTCGGTACGCTTCTTGGCTCTTCCTTTGTGCCACCTCTAGGAAGAGAAATACGTGTTTATTCTCATTCACGCAAGAAAGTGGGTGACTTTCAATCTCTAATGGCTTGTTTTTCTAATAACTTTTTCCTTGGGACAAAGTGATTTTTTGTCATCTTCTATTAAATGATATTTCAAGGTTGTACCGATTTTTTTCTCTTTAGAGTTGCTTTTTCCTCCTTCAGTCCCATGACGTTTTGGTTTCAGTCTTTGCATCTTGAATGCTAGTGCAATTCTGGATTCTGATTATTTTTGTACTACCTGCCTGTTGCTCAAGCTCATTTTATACTCACTTTTGGTTTCTTTCCATGGTGAAAGCAGGAAGTTCACAGCAAGCCTTAGCAAAGATGGAAATCAGGTGCATAGTTCTTGTTGAAAGAGAACTAAAAGTTCATTACATCACTTGATTGCACATTGCCTTGAGAAGACATCTGAAGCTTTCAAAGTGTTTGACATGAGCTGCAGAGCCCACTGAAACTTGATCTAGCACACCTCCAGAACCACTAGTTTTTGCAATTTGCTCTCCACGCTTCCCATTTCTACAGTCCATGAGGCAGTTTCATGGAAATTACGTGGTTAGGTGCAATTCTCAGTCAGAGAGAAGTACCTCAGCAAAGCAATTTTCAATTTGTTTTTTGTTAGGCTTATTGAGAGAGGCTCACTTGTGCTTCTGAGGAAGACTTTATAACTACTAATCTCCAGGAACAGCAATCTCAGGGGGCCACAGTGGATAAAACAAGGTTATTTTCATAGATCTACACTTGCCTTTTTTCTGTTCCTATTTCCTTTCTGAAATTGCATCTCATGTCAGAGAATAAAATGAGTTTTATTCAGTACTAGTGTCCTTATTATTACTCTTATTCTGTCCTTCATAGAATCACAGAATCTTAAGGGCTGGAAGGGACCTCAAAAGATCATCTAGTCCAACCCACCTGCCAGAACAGCACCACCTAGAGTAGGTCACAAAGGAACTTGTCCAGCTGGGTTTTGAAAGTCTCCAGAGAAGGAGACTCTACAACCCATCTGGGCAGCTTGTTCCAGTGCTCCATCACCCTCACAGTGAAGAAATTCTTCCTTGTATTTCTTTGGAACCTCTTGTGTTCCAGCTTGTACATATTGCCCCTTGTCCTATCATTGGACATCATTGAGCCTGACTCCATCCTCCTAACACTCTCTTCTTTTCTTGTCTCTTGTTTAGCCATGTGCATACCTTTCAGAGTAGGAGATAGCCTTTTCTACAGCCCAATAAACTCAGCAAAGTCCAGGCTCATCAGTCTCTTTAGGTATTTCAAATATGTTACCCTGAAAGCTTACAGGGATAATGATTGTCACATACTATGCCAACGTACCATGTCTAGAGCCATGACAGCCCTTCTCCCTTTAAAATGTGACTGTGGTATTAATTTTAAAGCTTTAATTCCATCTGGATCTTCTTGGCTTCATTCTGTGGCTCTAGAAGAGCTCTTTTGAGGGAGTGTATCTGAAGAATTCTGTTTAATATGGGTAAATAACCTATCGCTGTGTGTTGGTCAGAAAAGAAAGATGAAGAAGTCCTAATTAATCAGATCTCATCCTAATTGGCTATGGCAAAGAGACTTCTAAGCATGCCAAGTGCATAAAGTGGCCGAATAGCTGGCTTCGCCTAAATAAGATAGCAACTGTTTCTGAAACTGTTGTACTGAATTTGGATTTGCTTTGAGGAGATGGCAGCACAATGTCAGGTAGATTAATCTTGACTTTAGTACATCCTGTCCTGGAGTGTCATCCCTTTGCCTCTTATCCACTTAGCCCAGGAGTTTGACTATAGCATTTTTAGCCTTGAAATTTGAATTGTTCTGATCAAGCTTGCATGAACCAAATACAATTTGACTGGCACCTCTGGAGAAAGCAATGTTTCAGTGAGTGAGTAGAATTAAACTGTTGAGTGTGAGTCATTAAAGAAAGAAGAGAAGGATTTATAGTCTTAGCCATTAGAGTTTTTTTGTTTTGGTTCAGAAAGGGTTTTAAACAGCCTGTTTGAACCATATATAGGGTGTAGCTTTGCAATATTTTCAAGCAATAGAATGTGATGTTGACCATTTCTATTGGCTACTTCCTGATCTTGGTACTTTTGGATCACCTCACTGGCCTAAATCTATTCTTTTGGTGGGAAAAATGTCCAAACCAATCCTGCTAGGCAGGAGACAGTAGTTAGCTGAGCATGTACTGGATGAAGAAATACAGGTGCTGAGATGGTACGTCAGTTAGAAAAAGCTGTCACTCTCTGATCTTCTGAGCTTCTGCATTTTAGAAATCACCTCAGGAAACAAAGTTATGCCCAGACATTGGAGATGAGCATTTGCTATCCCATTTGCTGGATATGAGCAACCATTTAGCACAGCCACTAGCCCATTTGTTTCAAACAGGTCCCAGAAAGATGTTAGAGAAAAGGGTCTATCTGAGCCCATCACTATGCCTGGCAGAAACCACTCCACAGAGCCTTTAGGCTAGCAGTGACACATTTTTCCCCAGTAACAAAAGATACAAGCTTTTCTGCGCCAGCAGCAGTATAAAAGGCAAGATGGGAAAAGAGAGTGAGACAGCAGTGATGTAAGAACGACCACAGCCAGGTTACAATGAGATTATATCAAATGTGTTGGGAAAGTTCTAATAATTAATTGTTTCTTAAACTGTGCAGCCTGTTTGTTTGATCTTTCTTATGCATTTTGAAAGCAGTATATCATTTATTTTTCTTCATTCTTTTTTTCCTTGTGAACCATATTTCTATACTTCATACTTGATTTAGTAACCATAGCAATGAAATAAATGCATTGTCTTCACTTACAATGGTGTCTAAATAGGTACTCATCTCTGTGTAAGTCCTTTAACAAGGGATGGTTCCCTGCCACCATAATGGAAAGGCTATGAACTATGTTATTGAAATAATTTTCACTTTGATTTTTCTGACATTAAGTCCAAAAGTCTCTGAAAATGCATTTGTGTCTATTTCTCAAGAGTATACATATACATACATAGACATAACTTTCCAGGGGTATTTTTTGTGTAGAGAGAGAACGTGGTTAGCATGATATCTTTACAGATACAAAGAGATGCATTAATACCTTTTATTTCCTTATGCTACCCTCACATTATCAATAACCCAGAAGCTTCTATACACAAAAAACCCAGGAAGGATGCATACTGACTTTTTCTCTCTAGGAAAGAGTACATACTCTTGTACTTGGGTAGTCCTTACAGGAATAGATAAAAACCATGTTCACTTCCTAAGGTTAAAAATAAAGCCTGTAAAAGCAGAAAAAAATCCTCTCCTTTTGTATTCTTAACAGATTGCAACTCAGTGTCATGACTCTCTTTAGCTTATTTACCTTTCATATATTCATCCTGTTTATCACAGCCTTATTCAGACATAGTTCAGCCATTTTCTAAGAAACAGACGTGGATTTCTATACATTTATACTGCAGTCATGCTACAGCCTCACAGCATTTGGAGGAGTTGAACACCACATTTGAGCAGCAGTTTGCAGCTATTTTATTTTGTTAGGATCATATGTCACGATCAGAGAGTGCTGTGGTAGATTTGCACTGAAATTACAGCATTTCCTCTGTACATCACGTTCTTCCATACCTCTGCCATCAGCAAGAAATGCTGAATTAGTGTCATCACTGACTTAGATAAATGCAAACTGCATGTTGCTACATGCACCATGAGCATCTCTAGGATAGAGTAGTGTTACAGCTACTGTGTTATAAATTTAAATCTTTCAGCTCCAGGCATATTCTTTAGAAGAAAAGGCTTATTATTCTTTTCACATATGGAGCCTAGATTTCCAGGAAAAAGAGACTGGAAAGCATTTGAACCAGCAAATTAGAGACTTAAATTAGACTTCCCTGAAAACTTTGCACAGAAATACTTTTGATCAAAAATGTAATTTTAACGAAGGGAAATTTTCTCATGTTGATGAATTTTATATCTACATCTTAAAAAAAAAATCAGTTTAGGCTGTTAATTGTGTACATATATATGTTGACGTATGAATATGTGTATGTGCTACATAAACAGGCATTATCTGGATTTTTACTTTTTCACCAAAGTTTAAAAAAAAAACTCAGAGAGATAAGAACAGATTTAAATGTAATGCTTCTATTTTATTTGATTTGGGGTTTTTTGTGAAAGAATTTTCCTACCAGCTTTCATTTTAACTGTAAATCATAGCTTCTGGCCATTGCCCGTGTATTATAAATGCCCAATTGCAAAAGCCAGCTGCTGACTCTGGACTTTTAAACTCTGTATCTCTCTAATAGGCTAAATCAAGAAAAAAAATCTTTTGCAAGTCCGTAGCATGGCTAGCAGCAGGGTAGGTGATTTATACATTCCCTGGGGTTTGCAGGAAGCCTGGAAATTGAAATTGAAGCTCAGCCCTATGTCCTAGTAATGTCATTTCTGTATCACCTGCCCATATGTTACTTAAAACAGTTCTCACCTGTGTCACTACTGGGGTTTGAGCCTTTACTACTTGAACTGCTGCTGTGCCCTAGCTGGGAGCTGCATTTTGGATACAGAAGGGAGGCTTAAAATACATGGAGTTGCATTTCAAAAGAGGAAGGTGTGTGCTGTCTTTGACTCAGCAGGAAAATCCTTTTATCTTATGGAAACCTTCTGGAATACTGTTTCTTTTTACTTCTTGAAGTACTTGTTTAGATGACTGTGCAGGCAGTTCCTGCTTTTGCAGGGTAATGAGTTTTTGGGGGATAATTTTTAGGGAGAGGTATTAAAAACAGAGACTTTTCCTCAATACTGCAGTAAAATAGGAGTGAAGCCTTGTGGTGGACAGACCCCTGAACCTTGACAGCAGAAATCATAGAAATAATAATGTTCTAGTGATAATCAGACTTTTGTGTATATCTCTAAGAAACAGTGAACAGAGAGGTTTGTAGAAAATTAAAGTGTTCAAACTGCCTCACGGGAAAAGTCATGGGCTCCTTTCCCATACAATTTTTTTGTCTTAAACCTTTTTATTTAATCTTTCCCCCTGCCCTCTTTTTCTATCCCTATCCTTGCTTCTTTGCCCCTTAGGAAATAACTTTGCCAACTACAAATGTCACAGGGTGTCATCCAGTCATGGTAGTTGCACTCTTCAAAGCCTAGAAGCTATGCTTTTTATTCATAACTGGGGAAAGCAAATCCAATACTATGTGTGTTCAGCTTCTTTTAACTTTTGAATGCATATCTGTTAAAAAAAAACCAAACCAAAACAACACATCTCAAAACCCAAAAAGAACAAAAAGGAGTGTTAACTTCCATTTATGCTAAGGACATGACAAAATAACATTGAAACAGTAGTGCTTCCCCTCTCTAATGTGTATTCCTGTTCTGTGTTGCTCACGCTTACAGCATTAGAGCATTGGGAAGGAAGAAATTGAATGGATGTGTTTTCTATGTTAGAGGTAACAGTATGAATACGAGGATCCTGAGTTCTGGTAAACCATTTTAATTTAGATTTTTAAAGACAAGTTTTGACACTCTGTTAGTCCTGGAAAGATAAGCAAATACTCTTTGTTCTTAGAAAACATTTCCTTTTTCATCTTATAGGACCCTCAAATAAGGCATGAAATATGCAAGTGCTCATGAAAAAACCCATTGTTTTCTGAGCACAGTATTCAGATTGCCTATATTTTTGAGGTTATTATAGATTGTTGTATCAATGGGCCAACAAAAAGTACAACTCTAGACTTGAAAGAGACATCTCATGTCTTCAAAGTTCAATCTTAGATTCTTGCAGACTATACTATATGATGTTTTCCCTATAGATGATGAGATTTTATCTAGTAGTACATCCTTTCCCGAATTTCTCTTCTACATATGAGTCTCTGGACAGACAGCCCTCTAATCTTTGGTTTTCTAAGAGCAGAGGAAATCAGATCATTATGTCCAAAGTAGATAATTATAGAAATATGTAATGGAGATAAGTTTACTCCTGCATCATTCACAGCTTCTGAACAGTGCAGGACTGTTATAGTGAAGATACCAGTAGTGAAGAGTTTATATTTGTATGGACTCAAAAGCCTAAACTTCTTATTTTGAGAGGTCCTCATGGAGTCCTTTTGCAGCATCGATTTTCCATAGAGGAGCCTGCTGCAGTGATGCTCAGCAAACTTAAGGAGAAAACTTCACAAGGATTATGCAGTGAAGATTCAGCAGACTCATATCTCAGAGAAAATACCTACACACCCAAAAGTTATAGGAGATGTAGAAATATTTCTGGATGGCACATGAGAATGCTGACCCAGGAATGACTGTCTCTGTTTATGAAAACAAGGGCAGTATAGTCAGATTTCTCCAACTTCTATACGAAGCTATCGGTATCAATGTACTACTAGAGAGGACTTGATCTAACAGAAAAGAGTGAAACAGGCACCAATTCTTTGGTGTACATTTCCTTCACATCTTCTATCCAGAGTCCTTCAAAATCCTTGACCTGAATGCTTTTAGTCATCTCAAACATCCTTTGGCATATGCTTCTAAGCAAACTACTTCTGGTCTCCTTTAGGCACAATGTCCTGTTTTGGTTTGTTTTTTTCTTAATCACTGCCCAGATTTACAAAATCTGATTATGCATTAGATTTGAAATGTTTACCTTCCAAACTGACATGCCAGGAAAGAGCATCTATGGTGAGATGCAGCTTCTGCATTTAAGTGTCTGCAGATAGGGGCTACCTGTGCACGAGTCAGTAGAGCCCGTGGAATCCAGAGAGCTATGCAGGGGGCCAGGCTCTATTCAGGCAGAGTAGATTTCCTCCTATGTCCTATTGATTAGGTCCCCATTACCTTTACAAGGAGATTAGACACCTAACACACAGGTATACCCATATATGTAGACATCTAAATTTGTCTTAATCTCAGAATGAGCTCTTGCCTTAGGACCATGTGATCTGCCCTAGATTAAAAAAACTTAGTGTCATTGAGAATGTTCTGACACATTCATCCTGGTGTGAAGCAGCCTGTCCAGATGGGACAGGTTAGCTGTAGGTTGTGTGTCTCACCTGCCAGCACTGTGTAGATGGTTAAGGTGCTCTAGGGCATTGCAAATGGCATTGGATGTCAATGTGTGGTAACAGAATTCAGTCCATGTAGATACCTAAATACAAGTGTCTGAGCCTGATGCTGGATGTCATTCCTAGTTTTATGGAAAGATATTCTCTGATCTGTCATGCAAGGGTATAAGGGAATTCTGTCTTATGAATGCAAAGTATGTCAGTGCAATAGATGACAAAGTTCCTGATACTCCCCGGTTTCCTCAGGACATTTAAAGAATTCATTTCAGAGGCAGTTTCTTTTCATGAACATAATTTTATCCTAATCATCTTTATGCACGTAACATTAAGTTTTTCATTTGCCTCATTAACTGTTGCTTTAAAATTTACATGGTCAAATATTGATGTAGTACCGAGCTCTGGGATAGATCATATCCTCATTCGCCAAATTCAATAGTGGGGTTTTTCTTTTTCATCTTATACGTTGTCATCAATTTCCCTATATGCACAGATCAATCTCTTTTCCTTTTGCCAGAGGAAAATTTGTAATAGCTGAAACCAAATATCTCAAATTGATGGTGTCTTGGATGATGTTTAAGGATATCTGAAATTCAGAATTGCACCCTGGGCAGCCTCTGTCTGGCAGGGGAAATTTTTCCTCTGAGGCATCTGGGAGCAAAATACTATTTAGTGTCAGTGTCACTGGTTACAGTTATGGTCTATGGAGAAGTTACCTGCAACACTTATGAAAGTGAGACTCATGCTCCTAAATGGCTTTGTTTATACTATTGAATAGTAACAGGAAAAGTTAAAAAGTAATCACACATTTCTTAAAAAGAGTATTTCTTAACATTTCTTTAAAAAATTTCTTACAAAAGAAACCTGAATATTAGACGTCCTGAGGGAGCCATTTAAATGCTGTGCTTTTCATGAAGATATTAAGCATCCACAAGTCTAAGAGCCAATGGTCTATTTGAGGTTCAGTGAAGGAAGATGTTCAGCAGAGAAGTGTGATTTAGAAAACTGGACCTTACAGTTAAAACGTTGGCAAACAACTGCTTTAACTGTGCAAGTGTATATATTGGTTGATATATTTTATGGAGAACATGTGTATCACATCTGCTCAGTGCCGCAAGTATAAAGCATGTCTCAGCCATTCTGGGAATCTTTCTCTTGCTGTCTTGAAAATGCCAGTGTCCTAGAGATTTAAAGATGTTGCTGACCTGCTGTGTTTCCCTTCAAATAGATTGTGCAGAATTTTTTATTTGCTGATAAAGAAAATTATATGAAAGGTTTACGATTTCATTAGCTAAAATTATCTCAGAAGACAAGTAATACTGCTAGATGGGCTTATAAAAACTCAGTTATAGGTGAGATCTCTATACGGGGAACATATTTACTATTAAAGAAGCAAAACCCCAATCAGTTGTGTACTGCTTGTACAGTTTCACCAGGGCTGAATAAATGAAGGGTTTAGGCTTTAATACCTAGTGGAAAATAAAGTAATGGGATAACGCAAATCAGGTCTTTCATTCTAAGTCAGTAGTACTTTCCACGATTAGGATAATGATGTAGGAAGTCACTGCATTCTAAAATCTATTTTGCAGGTTATACTTGTTGAAAGGTTTGTCTCGTGCATGTTTCCATTTGCATTAACTAGTACAAACTAGTGAAAAACCTAAAATATTAGAAAACGAAAACAGTTTCCATATTTCTGGAGGTGGGTGCTGGGACAGTCAGGCCACTGGTGCAGAGTTTAGTGCAGAACTGCTTTCTTACTTCAGAAGGTCATGGTTTTGAAGATCACACAATAACAGAGTGGTAGGGATTGGAAGGTACCTCTACAGAGCATTCAGTTCAACCCACTGCTAAAGGAGGTCCACTAGATCAGATCACACAGGAACATGTCCAGGCGTGTTTGGGAAACCTCCAGAGAAGGAGAGTCCACAAGCCTCCCTGGGCAGCCTGTGCCAGGGCTCACTCACCTGAACAGTAAAGTAGTTTTTCCTTAAGTTTGAGTGGAACTTGTTAGGTTCCAGCTTTGACTCCCAGGGATCTCATGAAAGCTAATGTAAATATCTTCCCAAGCATCATACCACATTTTGTGTGATTTTAAGAAATCCATCATTTTATGTATGCCATAATGTTCATGCCAATAAGAAGATCCTGAGGAAAATCTGTGGGCCACTATAACTGTTAGACTATCACATGATGTTTTTCACCTAATAAGAGTTTGTGTTTCCTGCACTTGTAGAACTTGAAGCCAGTGACCTGGAAACCAGACGCATGCTCTCCAGTCCTGAAATTACTATTGTACATCTTTCTTACACCATCTTCAGTTTTTCAACATCCTTTAAAAATGTGGTTGTCAGGGAGTGGATTTAATATTCCAGCATTGGTCTTGATGCTGCTGTAAATGAAAATCAAGTTGCTCTCTACTACTGCTCTGCTGTGCACATGTCCATGGATTGCATTAGGGCTTTTCATCACAACATCCTAATGGGAGCTAGTGCTAAGCTGTTTGGCTACCATGACCCCTAAATTACTTTCATATGCTATTTTCCATTATGTAATCCTTTGTTCTCTTTGTTCCTGCTTTCCTTCTTCCTAGCTGAACACAGTCATATGTCTATATTAAAGTACGGGTTTGCTGATTGAGCCTAATGTACTAAGGAATCCAAGCTGATTTTATGACTACCTCACTCTTCTTAATACTTATTATGATGTCAAAGTTTGTGTCATTCACAAATATTATCAGCAATGATTTTGTATTTGTTTCCAGATCCCATAAAAAACATAATTCAATAGTGTTAGACGTAAGACAAGGCCTTTAAAAGGTAATGCAACACTTAGGAGATGGCTCAAATGGTTTACTTCAGAGCCAGGGTGAAACAACTCCTGTTTAGGAGTAATTCCCAGATTCTCAGTAGTGTAGATGAATGGTGAGTAGCAGTGCTTGTGATATTTATTAATGGTCAAGATGGTGCAATAAACCCTCATCTTTGCCTCCAGCTCAAAGAAAGGAAGCATTTTAAGGGTAAAAATGAGGCAAATATTGGTAGCTGACTTAGCCAGCTGCTCTCCCCCTGTTCCCGCTGTAGTTAATGGAGAGAGAAGGGCTCCTCTGCAGTCAGTACAGGCTTGGGCTTGGGCACAGAATTGCCTCCTGTCTCTGCGGACTGTTGAAGGATGTCAGCTATCTTCCGTGCCTGAAGCTGGGGGATGTGAATTACTCCTTTCCCTCAGCTATTAAATAATAATCTCCAATTTATGGCTCTCTAATTTGAGGTGCCAAGCACCTATGAAATTCCCTCAATAAATAACAGAAAGAACTTGC
Source organism: Colius striatus (assembly GCF_028858725.1). Taxonomy (NCBI): domain Eukaryota; kingdom Metazoa; phylum Chordata; class Aves; order Coliiformes; family Coliidae; genus Colius; species Colius striatus. The sequence continues at coordinate 45,030,532 of NC_084760.1, read as the reverse complement.
ATTAACATCTTAGCGTTCAGGAGCCATTTTAGGCATTAAAGGGGTGACAGTGCTAGCATTTCACAAGCGGCTCTAATGCTTCCCCTGCTTGCCTTTGCTTTATAGTGATCTTTAATTTCCTGATTGCTCGCTGATTTCCAAATAATACAATATACTGTGTATAAATTCTAGATTCTTAGAAAATGTATAGAACGACATAAGCAAAGCAATACAGTATTCTTATATAATCTTCTACTTGTGCAATGTTGTAGAATACTGATATACATCTTAGAAATGTCTAGCTCTCCTGCATTTTTTTTCATATCAATTAACTGTATCTAATTGCCTCATCTGCCAGTTTGCAATTCATATGTGTTCACAGGTATATTACTTTTGTGTTTAACTGCTTCATTTCCACAAATTGTATGCATAAAGGGATTGCAGAGCTCCATGTAGTACAATGCTGCTTGCTAAAATATTGAAATACAGACCTTAGAGAGAAGAAAGATCATCTGAAGTTGATTAAGATCATGTTAAACAGATTAAACATACAATGAAGGAATGCTACCTACCCTTACAAACAAATAGGTATTATAGGGAGGTCTGTGAAACAAGAGATAGCAGAAAACAGCAGAATCACCTTATAAAGCAAATTCTCCTCCTATGGACAAATCACTTTGTTAAATTCAGGGGAGTCGGGTCACAATAAAACCTGTGCAAGACTGAAGGAAGGTCTTCTCAGCACTTAGGGTCTATGGGAGCAGAGGGAAGTGTGCAGGAACAACTCTAGTTGTGGCATTTCCTGATTGTGTTGATTGCTTAATTGTAACATTCTCAATACACTTGTTTCAGGGTGGAATTTCTTAAATGAATACCCCTCAGAGCTGTTTAGGACCCAGAGATATACAGCAGCCAGCATTATCATAGTTAAAAAAATACTGGAGGAAGCATCAAGGCTGGAAATGATCATGCACAAAAACTTTAATCTGGATCCAGAGTTTTGCAGTATTTGATCAGCTAATTCATGTAGTATATTGTAACGAACTTTTCTTCCATAATGCTACTTATGCACTGCAGGATGTTAAAAATCAAGGAGTATGTTCCAAACCACTTTATATTATTTGCTTGTGTGAAGGTTGAGGTTAGGTCAAGACTAATGGTCGACAGCAGACTGACCTTGAAGGTATTTTCATAAAGAGAGCTTCACTCTGTGTTAGAGTATCAATCTACCCAACTGGTCTTGCAATAATGCAAACAGGGTCCTTCCTTGGAGGGCTCCTTTGGAATGTCTGGAGGGGCTTACTGGGATGCAGCCTATGGCTATATCTGTGATGATAAATGTTGCCAGGGCACAGACCGAGACAACAGACTGTAACCATTCCTATTGTTTGGATAGTCCTGGCACAGTTTTGACCTTGGTGAACTTTCTAGACACTTCCCAGCACACTCTGGGAGCTGACACCTGCCAGAGATCATTCCCAAAAGGCAGTTTGGATGCCACTACCCAGTTCTGGAGTGTAGAAGAGCGTGGGCATGGCCAGACCATACCATCTGGCTTCTGATGCTGGGTTAGCTGAGTTGTGGAGGTGTGAACTTTTGTCTGCAGTTTGAGCAAAGTTCTGTTTTAGAGCTGCCATCCTTTGAGGCTGGATCCAGCACAGCTACTTTTAGCCACCACAAAGGGAGCTATCTCATCTAAACTCCCAAACTGGGAGCCTGCAAGAGTGCAGAAAGCTGGGCTCCTCCAAAGGGCAATTCATCCCACTTAGTTGCCAATTTGGGAAAGACCCACAGCAAGTGGCAAACGCTTCCCTCTTGTGAAGGAGTAGGTGTCAGTGTCTACAGCAGGGCAGACACCTACCACGGGAAGGTGATGGAAATGGAGATGGATGCACCACCAGCATGCAACAAGGGTGCAAGCATCATGCCAACTTGGACAGCATGAATGATGTTAATCACTTTGCAAAGAGTGACACAAGAACTGTATAAACTCACAGCCCTCACATGGGATGCGAGTGGTGCAAAATCTTTAAAGCCATCTGTGTAGGGCTCAGAAACGAGCCCTCGATGGACGAGTGATGCATGCACGTGAATTGTGATGGGCTTACTCTCATGTCTGATAACTTGCTTCCAAAAAGTGCTGATTGGGAGAAGAAAACTTTCAGCTAATTACTGTCATTTAAAAATTTAAAAAAAAGAAACAAAAAAATTTTCCCTGCAAGCTCTGACTACTGTTCTTAATTTCCTGACCAGCTTGCGCCCTTCCCCCGCGCCTCTCCGAGCATCTGTGGTCGTTTCAAATTGAGCTGTACTACCTGCTGCTCCGACTTTCTAACATACCATACCAGTTGGTTTGCCAAACAGTGAACTGCCAGCCATCTGCCATCCGAATCAGAATTTACATTGTTTCATCTTAAAATAACGCCTTCGGAATATCAAGTAACTCTCTACATCAGGTTTTGCGAACTGAAAATCGGCCAGGATTAAAAACAAATACCAAATGTGCCTCTGAAAAGAGTGGGGAGGGGAGTGGGAGGGGGAAAGTTAGAGAGGTAAAGTTTTTAATTTGGTAGTTGCCTGATCTGGAGTGAGATGATAAGGCTGATACTTTTAACCTCGCAAACTCCTTAGCAAGGGAGCAATTTCACAGTCACTGGTGAGGTGGAGCTGGGGGAAATGAGGAGTAGTTTCTATGCATAGTGTGATACTCTGGCTTTTTCTCGAGTCAAATACTCCTTGGGCCTCAGTTTCTCTGTCTTCAAATACTTCAAAGTAAGTATTCACAAGTTCTAGGAGTATTCTGGCCTTTGGTCTGCTCTTTGGGTGTACGGTTTTCATGACTACAACAGTTAGCTGTAAATTGAGTCAATTGCAGCAGAGTATTAACTTAGTGGAGATCTAATTTCCCTGACTCCTTAATCCCAGTCATTAAGAGGAAAAAGAATAAATTTATAAAAATACAAAACACATTCTGCAGCTGGATCTTAAACAGTTTTAATCATCAGGCTTTCAGATTTGTTTTAATGGTAAGGTCAGACAGCTGGTAGATCTGTTGAGCTCAAGCTGTATACCTGTATACCTGTAATGAAGGTGTCCATAGATATTTGCTTGTAGCACTAAATAGAAGAGAAAACTGAATGACTGATCAGAGTCCCTCTGTTCCTGTGATCTAAACCATAACACTGGCCAATGTATTTCTACTTTGAAAAGTCCACCAGCCTATCCAACCTATGGCCTGTTATAAAAGGCAATAAAACAGAAAGGGGTTCAGATGTCGCCAATAGACCTTGGCTCCCTCACCTCCTGCAAACCTTCCGTGTGGTTCTAAAATCCCTTGAGCCCTAAAAAATGCTGTAGTAGGATGATTTCTTTTAGACAATGTCTTGCAAATATCCCTGTTGCTGAAGAAGTCATGGATAGTGTGTATACACTTACAGTGACAAGTCCAATTAGATTAGTTGACTTTAGTAATGGAAGGTGCAGGAGCAAAGATAACATAATAATGTGTTGAAATGTCAGCCCACAAGATAAATTTCCAATGTATTTAGTTCCTAGTTAAAGAGAAAATAAGTGCATATTCCAGCACACAGAATAATAGCAGTCTCAGTCTTCCCATCTTCCAGGACTGTAGGAAAGGTATATTTGGAGTAACATCCATCCATTAGTAACAAATTAATTCTTTCAAATGGAATCATCAGAAAACTGACATGTCTGCATTTCGGCCCAAGGCACTGAGTAAGAGTCAGACTATTTATCTGTGGTGCCTAATGCATGCTAAATACTCAGAAGCACTTCTTTCCAGCAGTGACTCCTCCAGGATCTGTAAACTCAGATGGAACATATGTTTTGGGCCAGGGAACAGAAGCATGCCAGTTTGATTACTTAAGGACTCAGAGGGTGATTACTCCTACCTTGCTGTAGCTGCTTAAAAAGAATGGCCTTAACCTAAATTTGTCATGTAGGTTACCTCCATTGTCAATGGAAAGAGTGCAATGCCTCCAGGGAACAATTCAAGCCATCCTAGTGTAAGTCTGGAGTCAGTATACCTCAATGGCAATTTTCCCCACTTTTCTCCTGAACCTTAAGAATTAGCTAGAACTACATTTTAAATTAATCCTATAAAATAGATGCCACCTATTACCTTGGGTACCTGTTTGGTTTTTATTTTGCAGAAACAGCACGTTTTCTTCTGCCAGAACCCCACATCTGCTGGAGAAATTTTTTTTCATTGATTTTTGAAAGACTGAACTCTTTTCAGTTGAACAATTGGCCTCAAAAGACCGCTTCATATTCTGAATCTGGGTTGGACATTGCTAGTGGGACCCCCTCAAAATCAAGAGAGTTAACCCATCTTCATGCCTAGTATTTCAAGTAGGCTAACTATGAATTACTCTTTAGAAGTGCCTGGGGCTAAGTTAGTATTATTTTGTTGAAGAGGCAATCAGAGTTGTGACACAGGCATTTGCATTGAAAAGTCATTCTCCACACTATTAGAATGTTAGAAGGGTTCCTGGTGAAGTTGGCCAGTTTTGCTTCAACAGAAACTCTCCTAGATAGTGACCAGGCATGGTTAGAAAACTTGGACAGACAAGGAACTGTTCCCAGTGGGTTCTTTAGATGCAAGCAATATGTTTGAATAGAAAGAATAGCTAGTTGGGCCTCAGGGGCAGAAAAGGGGACCTGGCATGTTATTTGCCAGTGTAGATAGTAGCATTATCTGCAGAGTGCTTAATTGAAGCACTCTAAATTAATGCCAGGCACCTGCATTTTAGGTGTTATAAAATCTAAGTAGGGACCTGAGGCTGCCTGAATCTTACTGCACGTGCCTTAGTTTGCTCAGAACTGGGCAAGGACCCAGATTCTGGTTTGAGAGCTTTCTTTTTGCATTATTTATATACTTGTGTTTTAGTAGCCACTACAAGTCCAGACCTCACTTATGCAAAGTGTTATGCTGACATGTAACAGCAAGATTGTGCTTTGTCCAAACCCACTTATGATTCATGTATAAAGTGAGAGGTAAGAAGTATTTTCAAGAAACAGATGGTGGGAACACAGGATAACAAAGAGATCCATTAGTGGAGGTATTCAATGAATTTCTTTCATTGCCCTTTCTCCCAGAGGTCTCTCAAAGGATAGTTTATAATAAAACTGTGAATAAAACTCAAGAAAATGATGTCAGTTAAGGCTTTAGAGTGGTAAAGTTCAAGCTGGTAGATAGGTCTTTACTCCAACCCCAGAAAAACTAGTGGAGCATATTGATACCCAAATTCTGTTCAAAATGGTCCAGACAGGGAAAATTCTCCATGTTGAGCTTCATGCCTGCACATTCATTTTGCTACTCACAGGCAAAACAGCTAGTTTAAAGCTATCTCAGTTACCTTAACATAAACCCTTAGTTTTTCTAGTTGCTAATGTTTCACATCTCTCCTCATTCATGCAGAGAAGCTCAAGCCCTTGCTAAGTCTTTCACCTGCCAGCTGTGTTTGTGTATTAGCAAAAAGCTGTTTCCACTTGTCCAAGGTCACTGAGATGTTTCTTCAGCATTGAGTTCCAACTATTCAGTGCTCTGAAACTCACAGAAACATGTGAAAACAGTTACCATTTAGAAAATCAAGGATGAAGAATTAGATCACATTCAGTGATTTGCATTTATAAGTAAATGCATTTACTGGCAAATTTTGTGGTTTCTTTTTGTACCTAAGTTGAAGTTTAACCACCTCAAAATGCTGTTCCCAGGACACCATGGGAACTGTCAGGCATTGTGAAACCTTACAGAAAAAGAAAAAGGAGGGGCAATAAATAGCAGCTAGCAAAAATTACTTTTATTTGAGGAGTGGGAGAAGGTGACTTGTTCTGGACTTTGTAGGTGGGCATAGGCTCTGAGAACCCAACTATTCAAGTCTGTGGAAGATTTTATAAATTAATCTTTGACTTTTAATGTCTTTGATTTCTCTCACTTAAGGAACCATACACAGGACAAAAATTTGTCTAAGTCTGTATTTTCACAGTATTTTTTGCCTTTAGGAATGGAAATATACACAGAAGATCAAACATCTTTTTTTTTTTTTCCAGTTCTCTAAATAACTTCAAGCTTTTAAAGCCCCAAGAAATTTATAAACAAAAATATTTGAGATATAAATATTAGTGTCCGTAATCCTCTACTGTTTATTTATAGGAAACCAAGGAAACACAGAAATGGTAGGTGGATGAATTGAAAAATATACTTTATTAAAGAAAAAGGCATAATGAGCAACCATGTACTGTGCTTGGTGCTGTGCCCAGGTTATTTTATGGAAGACTTGCAGATTGTGTTGTCACCTGAATTAAGTCCTTTTTCAAGGAAGTGCTGCAAAGGATGTAATTGTTAGGAAGGTCATTTCCATCCTGATGTAAATGGACCCTTCCATTTTGTGAAAAAGAAGAATACATGTGTCTGAAAACCAGAGCATATCTGTCTTTGATGTTAGTCGATAACTTGAGCAAACCTTTGTCTTGTCCACAGAGCTGTAATGATTCATCAGTTGGGAGTGCTTGAAACCTCCCTGCTGCTCAACAGCTCCTGGAGCAGCAGTGATGTGTGTGATTAAGGAGAAGGTAGTTACGGGAACTGTGGAAGGTCCTGCACTCTTTATGCCTTCTGAGGACAGCAGGAAATGGGACAGAAGGGTCTGTGAAGAGAAGTGAAGCAGGTGGTGATAAAAATTCCTTTTGAACAGTTCAGTGTAACTCTTTTTTGACTCCTCACTATTTCCTGGTGAAAACAGCCTTTCCTAGGAGTTGGTGCTAGAACTTTTCCCATGTACATTTTCATACCTGAATGCAAACCTGCCTACCTTTCATCACTCTGGACAGCATCTCAGCTATGTGTAGAAAGGAATGTTTTGAAGACTGAGAAAAGCCATTAGCTTGTCTCTCTCTGAGAGATATATAGTCCCAGAGACTACATATAAGATGCTGTCTGTGGGAGGAGTGGAATTCAGAAAATGTTCAACTCTGTTCTGAAAACATGGGCTGTGGACTAAAATTCCACCTCAGTTTGCAACCTCAGTGGTTCCAAGAGGCTCTGTGCTTTTCATACCTGACGGAGCTTGACCTTCTCCATATGGATAAAGCTGAGATCACGTAAAGTTTGCTAGGACAAAGATTGTGCAGGTATTCATTCATGAAGAAGACAGATTATGGAGACAATATCCTGGAAGAATGGTCAGAAGCTGACAAAAAATATTTCAGTGTAGCCAGCCGCTACATTATGTCTGACATAAAGGTAATAAATAGACGTGGTATGAATGGTGTATTGAATAGAAACAACTAAAGGATCTTGTATTTGCTTGTGTTTTTAAGACAGTTATTGATATCCTCTGTTCAGTTCTGGATCCATTTGGAAATGAAAGAATGATATAGAATAGAATAGAATAGAATAGAATAGAATAGAATAGAATAGAATAGAATAGAATAGAATAGAATAGAAGTAGAATATTTTCATTTGGAAGAGACCTACAACAATCATCTAGTCCAGCTGCCTAGACAGATAGAGAAAATAGCCAGTGATTGTAAACCAAGAGGCTTGAAACTAAATGTTTTCAGCTTACAGAAAAGCAGAGATGAAAGAAGAGATAGTTTTACCATTAATCTTATTTCCAAACATGGAAAAGATTTAACATGCAGGACATTTCAGTCCTTTGGACAAAGACAGGATAAGATAAGTTACCACTGGGCAAAATCTAACATAGTGTTTCTTGGAAGTGCAGATAGTTGAACATTAATATTGTAGAAACTTGGAATAAAATTTCACATCCACATATCTTGTGGTATAGCCACGGCTTTTGACCCAGGGACTAGTTTGTCAAAGGATGTTCTATGCTGTGGCTAAGTCTCAGGCTTACAATTCAAAGAAGTTGATGAGATCATACTACAAACCAGATCAGAAGATTCCTCTTGCTGCAAAGAAAGGTTTTTGTCACATTTTTTATGGTTTTGATGGTTTCAATTTTAAACAGTTCCCTGGTGTAGTTCAGGAAACATTGTTTGAACCCTTGATTCCTGGAGATGGTTCACACCATGCCTTCCTTGAAAAACTGGGGCACCACTACCTGTCACACTTTCCTCAAGGCCATTGAATTCTTGAAGTGAAATAACTTCATCAGCTTAACAACAGAAGGAGAAAAATCATAGTCAGAAACCTGGGGATGGTCAAAATTATCAGAGATGGTCAGAAATGTTCAGTTTGTGTGCATATGAGTGTACATATATTAATATAGCCAATTTATTCTGTTATCTAAATTCTTTTAATCCCTGAGTCCTTAGTTGAACTATTTGGGGGAAGAGAGGTAGAAGGAAGGGAAATGTTATGAGGATGTTTGTGGTTTACAGTTATATTTTTATAGAAATGAAATGGAATTTCAAATCTTTCCACTGAAATGTTCTTAAACCATCTTGAAGAAATTCTATTTCACCATGTCTTTACCTTCTTTTTTGCCGATTTTGACCCATAACATTATAAAAAAGGTGTAGTTCTTTGATACTTTTTGATTATTTCATTGGCATCTTTTATTTTCTTGTTATTATTTTTCATAGTAAGGAAGGACAAAAAGTGGGGAAAAAAAACCTGGACAAAGGTGAACGTTATTTTTGTATACACAAGAGACCAGAAGAACCCTAAAGTAGAGTTTGAAGTTTGGGATTTCTTAAGAAAGGTAGAGTATTTCAATAAAATGCAGCTTTACCACTGAAGTTTTCTGTTTCAGACAAAATTCATTTTTCTGAAGAAAATATAAGGACTTCTAGCATTTGTGTACAATGATGCTGATGCTCTAAAAAACCTTTGTCGATGGTTGCTATAGAAAACCTTTTGAAAAAAGATGTATATATAGTAAGCTTTCAGGCAAGTGCTTTCTTCAATTTTTTTTTTCCTTTTCCATTCATCTATGGTCTTAACAGAATAGATTTACAGATGGCCACATGCTAATCTCACTTAATTAGGGTAAATCAGAAGTACATTTTGATCATCCCTGAAAGCAGACAGAACTGAAAGTGGACCAAAAGAAAAATTCCGCGATGTATTTATTTTATGGTTTTATTTCACATGGGTTTTGCAATTAGTTATTTATGTTTGGCTTAAACATCTCCAACCTGAAGGTGACACAAAGCCTGGTTTTAAATGTTTTTCTGTAGCAGTCCAGCTAGTGCCTCAAGCATAATTTGGCTCACTGAGCACAAGATCCTTTTGCACCCCTCTAGCAAAATCTTCCATCAGAAAGTCATGAGCCCTGAGAGGACTTTGAGAGAATTTATTGCATTATTAATAAACCAGCTGATTAAAGGACACAGTTCCCTCTGGCTTTTCCTAAACTGGTTTTGTTCATGGTATTTTAATTCAGGCACATTCCGTAATTAAGCCATTTTGATTCTGTTTCTATTAACAGTGATAAGGAACCAAATCATAAAGAAATCAAATAAAAGTGGAGGAAGGCCTGAGGACACAAACCTCTAAGAGTGCCCTGTATCCTGCAGTCAACTATGGTATTTTCTGCATGAAAAGTATCAATTTCTTTTAGTTCACAATGTCTCCTTTAGAGCTAAAGAAAATAAAAATGGGGAAAAGTGTAAGTACGGCATCTGAGATAGGGAGTGCAGTGCATGTCTCACCCTGCATGCTGCCTCCTCTCCACCACAGCAATCTGGACTGGCATGGCTCAGAGGTAAATACCTTACAGATAGGAGGGTGTAAGGGAAAGAAATAAAATTTACAAGACCTACATTTGCACAAGAATTATGTTAGCCATTTGCAGATGCATTCCTTTGCATTATACTGAGATTTGACTGGATTCTGCCTTATTAGAAAAACACAAAGAATTTAATTGAAAAAAGAGGCTTTAATTATGTTTAACATATGCAGTGCATGCTGGCGATCCCCCTCCAGTAAAATGGGCATGAAGACCCAAACAAATGGAGCTGACCACCAGGAAGGATGACTGGTTTCCAGCTGCAATGAGCTGAGCCCATTTGTGAATTAACTGCAACGAGCATATCCTGGCAGAGCTGAATTTCACAACCTCCTGGCATTTTAATATACTTTAACTGTAGCCTGATAAACTACATCTCTATTAGTAAACTAAATACAGCCAGGGCATGGGCTCAGATGTTGGCCCAGGATTCTTAGTAAAGCCTTTGACACAGTTTTGGCCAGATTAACTATTCCATTCCCAGATGTCATCTGATAGTCAGCACATGCCAAGTACCAAACTAAAGTTTGGATGTGGCTACTCGCTTTGGGATATCTAGTTGTATGTACTTAAATAGGACCATGACATGTCAGTCTTTAATTCTTTATCCCTTATAGAAACCTTCCAAAAGTGGATACCGTAGGGCCAGGTATATAAAATGTAGGAGGGGGGAAAAAAGAATAGAGAAATATCTATATTCTGTATTAACCCAAATCTGAAATAAAATCATTTTCTAGATATAGGGCAAAAAATGTCTCCTGACTACACTTCTGTTTTCCTAAGTACCTATTGCAGAATCTTAATGTGTCTTTCTGTTGTGTCTGGGTTGTGAGACATTCACTGTGCGGGTGTACATCTCTTTTCTGACTCAAGCTTCAGAAAAGCGTTTTCTCTGCAGCAGAAGTGCCTGAAGAACCCCTGACAACCCTGACCAAGGAAGCGTTTCTAGCTCAGTAGCTGCAGCAAGGAATGGAAAAGAAACATTGATGTTGTCAAATAGGTACATCCAGGTGCAGAAATAGATTAGCCAACCTGGAAACCTTTGGGTTATCTCCAAACAAGAATTGGCAGGTCAAAGATAAAATGGGAATGTGGGTCTGGTTAAATGATAAAGGAACGTATTGAGGCAGAAAGCAAGCTATATGACAAAAAAAATAAAAAAGTGGAGAGAGACTTAATGCTGAACACTAAGGGCAAATCTGGTCATATCTTACTCATTTAGAAGAATATAGTCCAGATACTTCCAGTAAGGAAGAGATGTCAAGTTTGTCCTCCCTCATATTTGCCACTTGCACTCTGGCATATCAAGGCAGATCAACCTTAACCTCCAAGAGATGCTACCAGCCACCTGTTTCTTCTTTCTTCATTTTGTGGACTGTGTTGACATCAGTGAATTACACCAACATGACATTGGTATCATGAAATGAAGGATATGTGGCTTATGAAGCAGTGCCTAACCGATCCTCACCAGTAGCTCTGTGATTATCTTGATGTGGTGCTACATGGACACTAGTGAGGGCTGAAGCTGAATTCGAGTGACATGTTGCCCCTGACATAGGGCTACCTTAATCTTCAAGCATTGTGGCTTTCAGGTAGAGTGTAGGATGGTGGGTTTGTTCTCTTTCTTTCTGATTCACCACTGGCTTAGGAAAAGTGTTATTTTTCCTCTCCCTGCTGATCAGTGAAATAAGCACTAAAAGAAGACTGTGCATTGCAGGTCATCTACCCACTCTTCTACTTTACAGGTTTTAAAGTGCTTCTTCACACGTAGCTCTATAATTTTCCGGCCTTTCATAAAAGATAGACTCAAGCTATCTGTCAGGGGTCATAAAATGAAGACCATTGTGTTCTATGTCTGATCTAACAGGTAAAACTGGAACTTGCTTTCACAGTGCTGCCTGAAACAAATGAGCCAACCCATTGAGATTTAAGCTCAAATCCACCTTGCCCTCCTAACTTCTGGAATTCTAAGTACATTTTCAGAATTCTTGTATTTCTCCATGACATTTCAAAGCTCTTCCAGATGGATGTGTAAAACAGAAAAACACTTTAATCTCATATTAAGACCTGATTATTCACTATTGTTATCTCTAAGTATTGCTGCAAACTGATGTAAAGAGCATGTGGTGTATCAAAGAAAGCTCAGAGGAGAATAATATTTGAATGCAGACACACTTTTGGAGAGAAAGCAAATAGCTTCTTTCCTAGTCCCCCTCCCCAAGCCCCCTGAATACATGTAGTCAGCTCTTTCTGTATCACCAAGGGGGTTTTATTCCTTTGCAATATGGCAAGCTATTTATTCCTTCTTAAATTTAGTTTCATCAGCAGTTATGGCACAGTGTGTGGCTTTTCATAATTCTACTGATGTTTCTGCAAATGATTACTTAATGCAGTGCATTATTATTACTGTGGACGATCACTTACGAACATCTGTCAAGGCTGACATAGGTAGAACTGAGCTTGCCTTCAGGTCAAAGGATGGGTTAGAGGTCCTTCCTAGTCCTGTTTTTATTATATTCTGCTTATTCAATTGCCTGGTTTTCTCTTTTTTTGTATGTCTGCAGCAGTGGATGTCATTATCTGCCCCAAATCATCTTTTTCTTTTTTTGTGATGCCCTGATAATGAGCTTTTGTCATGTACAATGACTACATCTTATTTCCCCCCACACACACACTTTTTATCATAATATCATCTGCTTGGGATGTTCTGAGAAAAATGCAACAAGCTATGATAAATCACCTTGTCAACTTACACAGTAATTCAAGCTGTTGCTGAAGTTACAGATAAAATCCAGCAAGAAACTTCATAGGGAAGAAAGGTGGGGGAAGGAATTTGGTTCTTCAGAGCCTGAATCTCTCTTGCGTCTGTAATGAATCTATGGGCGGGATGAAATGTGGGGGATGTGTCAACCTTGCTGTTGTTCCTAATGAATCAAAAAGCTATTTTGAAGTTTCTGTGTCTCTCAGGAGCTGTTTCCATGTTGCAACATTGGATATGCATTTAGAATCACTCTGCCTTTTCAACCTGCACCTGCAGTGCAGTAAAATATATTAAATTTAGTACAGTTTGTGTTATCAGGTCAAAGGGTTGGATGGACCTGGCTGCAAACTTTATAGAGCTCTTTGCAGTATGAGCTTTTACAGCAGCCACAGAAAATAGAGACAAACACTGGCAGTTTTGCAGATGTTGTCTCTGTATTTGTTGTCAGGGACCTCTGAGGGGGGCAAAAAAAAGCTTTCCTCTTTTCTCTTAAAGAAGATTATCAGGGACATAAGTGTTCTCAAGATGTTAAGACCAGTTAGTATGTAACTAACAGAAGTCTTAGCATTTCACTTTGTAGTCCCTTCAGCCAAAACTGAGTTCTGGCAGAGCCAGAGCACGCTCATAGCTGCTGCATCTGCTCACAAAGAAAGAGCAACTGCATCCTTTGAGAATGAAGGACTCTGTTTTCAGATGAAAGCAAAAGGACATAGAAAGTCCAAATATAAGGGTAGGACACAGTGTGTGTTTCTTTTCTGTGGGAGCAGCCATCTTAAACTGAAGTCATTCTCTGAATTGCAGCTCCTCATGGCAGATGGGTAGGAAAACTGCCTGAATACCGGGCTGTACATAGAAATGAAAAGCAGAACAGATCCATGATTACAGATATAAGAAATAGCTAAGTTTTAAAATAGTTTTACTTCAAGTTGCCCCTCTCCCCCATCGTAGCAATGTTTTGATAGTTTAACACATTAGTAGAAAAAATAGCACCCAGAAAAGACATCATCCAGAGGAATTAAGATACCATTATTTACAATATCTAGAAATTGTCTATGCACAAGAAGTGTAAAATAAGCTTGGTGTGAATTAGTGCATAAAGCACAGCCTGAACCTATCCTTGTGTATTAAGTTGTACTGTGCAATTTTTACGGGCACAGAAGCTCCTTCGTCCACTCTGGTCACTTGTTGGCATGTCCTTGGCACACATGAAGCTCATGCTGGCTGGCACTAGCCTGGGAAGTTCCTGGCCCCAGAGTATAAGGTAACACGGGCCAGGAACTATTCCCTGTATGTAATCTGCACGTGGAAACCCATCTTCAGGGTTAATAGAATGGATGCAAGCTGTGTCATAACATTTAGCCTCTGGGCCACAAACCAGTCTCAGGTGCATTTTATGAAATACAGGAATTGATGAGCATGAAGACTATGATTTCCCCAACAAAAGAGGTTTTCTTGTAATCAGCCTTTGCAGGGAAAAAAAATTAGATTACCTTTGTACATGGTATTAGCAAGAATAATGTTTTGGTTGAAGTTACACTGGGTAATAGACATAGTCTGAGCAATGAAATAGCAGGAGAAACGCTTGCTATGAAATACAATTACAAATCCCGGCTTTGCACAGATGCCTGAATAGGGCCTCTGTTGTGAAATGCCAGATGCGAAAATATCCCTTTGTTCAACAGTTCAACACAGTTTGTTCAACAGACGGTGACAATTTCGTATCAGATTCTTTCAGCTGAGCACATATATAAATTATTGAAATGGCCTGGGATTTCCCTGCCTGGGAGATAACCTCTTTTTGTCTGTGCTGCATACCTAGAGTGATGGCCAGCAATACTCTCTGTCTCTTTGCCCCTTGGAAGAAGACTGCAGGCAATGCACTCCCATTGCTTTTGAAATATCCAACCAAACCTTGCTCTCAAGGGGAATAAACAATCTCCAGGACACACTGCAACACTCAGCTGTTTATGTGGGGCTCGTGGGAGACAATTGTCATTGATCAGCATTCTTTAGAGGAAGAGATAGATTTTTTTCCACTATTTTTCCTGGAAAAAAAAGATAAGTTATCACATGTGCATATTGTGGTTTCATCAGGCAGAGTTTTTAAATCATTGCAGAAAATACTTGTGGTCTGCTTTCCCTCTTTGTGAATACCCTCCTAGCTGCCCCTTATGTACATGTGCCATGCTCTGTGATGCCTAGTTCAGTTTGTAAGTTCCTCGGGGCAGAGACCCATCAGCACTCATTATCCTGACACGAGCCATGCACACCCTTGCTGCTATATATATAAAGTCATCTTGCATATAAAACCAGGGTTGTCATGGTGATTTGAATCTCCCTGAAAGCTTGCTATAATGCAGTTAATCTTATGCACATATCTACGCTTATTTAAAATCAACCATATGACAAGTCACCTTATATGTAATGGCATCCAACTCACCCCTTAGGGAGCAAAAAATCTGCATAGACTGCACAGCTGCCTTTTTGGGGGAGTAATATTTTGAGCATCCCACTGCTTTTGACCTCACCTGGCTGCCAGATGCTGTCAGCTATTCCTACAACCATGCAAACAGTAGTCCTCCTCATTTATAATTTACATTGCTTTTGTTGGGGTTTGGGGCTCACATGGAGGAAGAGCCTGTCTATAATTCTTAATGACACCTCAAAGTTCAGCATGAGCATGGAAAGCTGCTGTTTTCTCCATGTGGTCTATTGCTTAAATATTCAATGAAGAGACAACCAGAGGAGAAAAAAAAAGAGAAGGGATTAAATTTGCCATCTCTGTAGAGATGCTCTGTAGGGAGCAGTTCAACTCCTATGAAAGTCAGTGGGATGGGATCAGGTCTTGAGAAGTTACTGTGAAACAAGAAGGAGATAGAAGTATTAATATTTAATTTTCAAAGACTGTAAGTTATGTGCCATTCCTGAAGAGATCCTTTTTTGTAGCCATCATTAAGAGCAAAATATAAAATTCTTTCCACATCTGTATGGAAACTTAGTCTGCAGATAAAGACAAGATGTTCCTAGGCAGTATTGCACAATACAAAGTAAATTGTACCATAACAAAATGAAACTATGACTTCATCCTAAAAGCAACTGTACTGTACTCCCGCTTCTTTTTGATGGCTGTTGTGCCCCATTCATGCTAAAAAGCCTCAGACACCATGGCTGTATTAAAGTTGCCATTCTGTAGTTGGTTTCTGCTGACACCATGTTGTTGGAGGGCTCTCTCTTTTAATGTCATTGCAGTTAAATTACTAAAACAATCACATGTGCAGTACCAATTAGCTTCTTAAATGGTGGCTGGCAGAATAAGAGTAGTAGTTAATTTCCAGCATTTGCTTCAGATGAAAACTGTAACGTGCTCAAATTTTGAGGAGGTTGCCAGCATTGTGAGAAATTATCCACAATGTCTGTGGATGGTGTTTACTTGGACTTCAGTAATGCCTTTGACACCATGTCCCACAGCATCCTCCTGGAGAAACTGACTGCCCATGACTTGGATGGATGTACTCTGCTTTGGATGGAAAACTAGCTGAATGTCAAGCTCAATGAGTAGTGGGGAATGGAGTTAATTCCAGTTGTTGGCTGGTCACCAGTGGTGTTCCCCAGGGCTCAGTGTTTGGGCCTGTTGTGTTTAACAGCTTTATCAATGATCTGATGAGTTATTGAGGGCAGCCTCAGTCAGTTTGCAGATGACACAAAGCAGTGCAGGAGCGTAGATGTGTGTGAGGGCAGGAAGGCTCTTCAGAGGTCCCTGGCCAGGCTGGAGCGATGGGCCCAAGGCAATGGGATGAGGTTTAACAAGGCCAAGGACAGGGTCCTGCCCTTGTGCCACAGCAACCCCAGGGAACGCTCCAGGCTGAGATAGAGGAGCTAGAAAGCTGCCCACAGGGAAAGGGCCTGGGGGGTTGGACTCAATGATCTTAAGTTCTTTTCCAACTAAAATTAGGCTATGGTTCTATGATTACCAAAGTTACCAAACTCTCAGTGTGTTTCAGTTACAGGAAGGACCAGGTTCATCATATGATATTCAATATGAGGGTTATACATTTTTAGCATGTAGAGTGGAGCAAGGGGAAGTAGGCAGGAGTACTTCCATGACCTTTATTTATGACATCTTCAAGCAGTGCGGTTCTAGTTTTAGTTCCTGTGACTGTGCTTAGTACGGTGTTAGCATCAGGCAGGGTATAGTTCTTTCTCTAGTGGCCTGAAGCGGGACAGACAAACTAGAACTTGAAACAAATTTTGTGCCTCTGATAAGAATAGAAGAGAATTAGCAGCACTTCTGTTAATTATCTCCTTTGGTAAAAAGAATTATACTGAAAAAAAAGACAAAGTCTGCAGGATCAGACCAATTATGATAAGGAAAAAGAAACTGTAATGCTTATATTCAGCAAAAGCCCTGTAACACTTATGGTAACACTGGCCTTTAGGGAACAAGCATTTAGGTATGAAGGAGAACTCAGAGTACATTTGATATTGATTTGGTTTTCCTGCTTGTGTCAGAGGATCAGCTGTTAGCCATCAAGCGGGAAAAAACACTGGGCTCTGGGTTGATATGTTCTAGTTTTCTTCTGTGAGGCCACTGAAAACAGGGAAGGGATTAAATAAATGGAAAAAAAATCCAATGAGACTACTTTTTGTTCACTCTTCAGATTCTTTTCCTTTTTCAGATTTAGGGATGAATTTCCCCTTTCAAGGAGAAAGGCGTTGTGTAGTGCTTACGTTACTGTCTCATCTTTTCCTGGCAACAATGAAGAGAAGCTACAGTCCATCTTTGGGCTTATTTGCACTACTGGTTGCTGTAGTATCTGGCCACTTTTGCACTTCAAGGATTAGCTAAGAGAAAAGGACTCTGCAGCACAGTGGGGCACATAGCATATAGATACCATTCCCCTCTGTGCCACTCCTCCTTTATAAGACCTGCCTTACCCAGCTGGACTCTGTGTCTCTATCTATACCAATATCCCTGAGCTTGAGCAATGTCCTGAGCTCTTCTATGCTGTGTAATTGATACAGGGTTCCTTGTCATGGTTTTGGCCCAAGTCAATCAGTGCTCTACTCAGGAAGGTCTGGACATGTTGCTCTTTTAGATGGACCATGTGGTTTCCAGCATCATTTTGTTTACCTGTAGAAATCTGAGCCATTCATTTAAAGTAGTGGGATATAAAGGAGCAGACTATGTTTTCCTTTATTCCTTCTCTATTCTTTTGCTTATGCTTCAAATTTTTTTTTTTGTGTTAGCGTGTCTTCTTCTGCCTTCATCTTCCTCGCCTTTGTTCTTTGCTTGTTGCTTGCTAACGCTTGTTACTATATATACAGCATTTCTGAGCTGAAAAGCTTTCATGCAGTACCTTTATTTCTTGACTAGCTAAGTGCTTTTGCTGTTACTTAGTACTGAGTCTGACAGACACATGCCTCTGGCTTATTAATCTCATAGAGTGAGGTTCATTATGAGTATGTGCTATTAGCAAACAGGAAAGTGCTTACTTAAAATTGCTGTTCTCTAAAGGTTGGCTTGTCTTTGGATTCAGATTCATCGTGTTCTTTTTTCTAGAAAATGAAAATCTGTTTTTGCTAATAGGGATGGCCCTTATTGGACCAAGCAGCAGCCAGAAGTGGCTTTAGGGGAATATTTACACTGCTTTTTTTCGAGTTCTCCTAGGGACTGGCAGTGGAATGGTGTTAGGGGCACCTCTGTGTTCATACTGAAAGATGAAAAATGAGCTAAGAGATCGTGTCCATATTACACCACAGATAAAACATACACGCAGATGTGATCTATTACCACAAACTTCTACAGGGAACTCACCAGCCCCATCCTCTCCTATTTCCATATCTGGATTTTCTGTCCCAACTCCAGGTATTGTCCTAGAGAAGCAGGCTCATCTGCTGTGACTCTTTTGCATCCATTCTGACCATGTTGATTCTATGTGCTTTGCCAAGTTGCTGCATGCAAGGAGTGAGAAAGTGAAAAAAAAAGCAGCAGAAATCTGAAAAGTAGGCAGAGTTGTTGCCTTATCAGAAGGTAGCACTGTTATCCTCCCAAGATCCAGTACCAAAGGTGCTTCCAACCTAACTTAATGCTGCAGGTGATTTTGCTGGGGAAGCTTCAGTGAGAGTATCACGCATCGGCTATGTAGAATGTTATACATAGGTTGAGATATAGGATGGTCTCCAATGGCCTCTTGGTATTCTACTTTGCTTGGGGGCAGGAAAGTTCCTTCATTGGGTTTACAGGATCAGCTTTGGAACAGATCCACAGAGAAAGGGAGTAGCTCATAGACACCTAGTTAATAGACAGTCTGACTTGCTGACTCTGTTTTATTACTGAATATCCCTAGCAGGGGTAGAGACCTAATTGTTAAGTGATGAATCTAACTGGGTTTCTGACCTCTTACCCGATGGAAATCACATCAGATTGGTGACTTGCCCACAGCAAGTAAAGGCCTTCCTAAGTTACCTCATGTGGTGTATTTGTCTTCTCTAAAGGAAACTTTTGAAGATGAGTGTCCTTGCTGTGCAAGCTATCAGTTCCATAACTTATGGACCCAGTCATGAGCAGCTAGAAGTGATAGAGGACTTCCTGGGATTTTCTATACCCATCCCAGTTTACCACTGTAGCTATAGCCTTGATATTTCACCTGGTGTCCAGGCAAGAGTTTGGTCCAGGTGAATACTCTGGGGAAAGCCTTTAGGCCTGGGAGCCCTTGTCCCCAGGGTACTAGATCAGGAAGCTCCTGCTGCACTCTTTATAGGCACCCTAAAATTGTTTCTGGGTGAATGTCTGGGAAATGTCGTCTCACAGACGTTACTGAGGGTGTTATTTTAGGCAATTTAGATGCAGCCTGAATATGCTTGAAGGGATGTCTTCAGTCATATTAATTTTCCTCAAAGAAAAAGGTCAACCAAAATGAAATAAGAAGTCATTTTGCCTCTCACTGGGAGCCATACAGCACAGCAGTAAAAAGAAGTTGAAGAACAATCAGTAAAATATTACAGAGAAGAGGGTTTAAAGGGTCCAGTAACTCAAGAGAACATTCACTATGTTGTCCCACTGGTATAACAGTGAAAGATCAGGTGAAGGTCATAACTATGCTTTTACATGTGTGTGATGCTGAGAGAACTGATTACTACTTGTAATGTTTTGAGAGAAACTTGAAAATGACTTTTCTTTACAAGCTCCCATTGTCAGGATACCCCTAAATTCAGTCTGTTCCCAAACATACAGGGAGATTGATGAACAAAAAGGATCTGATGCCTTTGTGGGTTTCTGTTCCACAACAGAAGCACTGTATGTATTCAGGAGTGCTACCCAAATCACTGCCCAGCGTCTGAGCACACCCTTCTCAGAGTGTGAGCAGAGGGACTGCAGCTCTCTGGGAATCTCACAGTACCTGAAATACCTAAACGTGAGCAGCAATATGCCCTCATGGGCATGAAGGCCAATGGAATCCTGGGATGCATTAAGAAGAGTGTGGGATGCATTAAGGTAGAGGGAGGTTCTGCTCCCCCTCTCCTCTGCCCTGGTGAGGCTTCATCTGGAGTCCCGTGTCCAGTTCTGGGCTCCCCAGCTCAAGAGAGACAGGGAATTGCTGGAGAGAGGCCAGTGCAGGGCTCTGGCCTGCAAGATGCTGAGGGGACTGGAACATCTCTGTGAGATAAAAAAGCTGTTCAGCCTGGAGAAGAGAAGGCTGAGGGGAGACCTTATTAACAAGAGCGTTTAAAAGGTGTATGTCAAGAGGATGGGGCAGCATTTTTTTCTTTTATGTCAAGTGATGGGACAAGGGGTAATGGACAAAATCTGAAACACAAAAAGTTCCACTTAAACCTAAGGAAAATTACTTTACTCTTCAGGTAAGAGAGCCCTGGCCCAGGCTGCCCAGGGGGCTTGTGGAGTCTCCTCTGAAGGTTTTCAGAACCTACCTGAATGTGTTTCTGTGTCCCCTGATCTAGGTGGACCTGCGTTAGCAGGGCGGTTGGACTGGATGATCTCTTGAGATCCCTTCCAACCTCTGTCATCCTATGACTCTGTGAAATGTTGAGATCAGTTGATAACAGATTGGATCACAGGAAACATCACTTCCAATTTGGGGTGAACAACAGCGAAATGCAAACGGTATTTTAACATTTCAAGTTGCACGTTTTAACTCTGGGAAGCCTGGGAAGTCAGAGGCAGAACTGAAACTTGAATCCCTCAATCTGTCCCCTCATCGTTATAAATTGCTGCAGTCTCTACCAGAGCCATCCTGGGCTGTTCTGAAGTGTGCAGATGTGTGAAAGGTTGCGGAGAAAGATTATTTAAGAAAGAGTATGCAATGATCTGATAAAAGATGACAACATAATTAATATCCTCAAGGAGACAGAGTTAAAGCTCTATGAGCCTTGCATTTCTCATTTCCTGACTTTTGAGTGCTTAACTGTGCATATTTAATGTTATATTAAAATAAAGGAGAGGTACACATTATAAACAAATAGTCCCTTTCCTGCTACTTGAGCATATTGAATTATTTCATGGAAGATGCATTGTTTTGATGATATCTGCATGATGTGAATTGGAGTGACATCAGCTGTGATCCACATTTATAACTAATTTATAATATCATATTAGTAAATTAGGCTGTACATTATTCTATCCAGTATCAAAGTATGTACTGTTTTTTTGCAATCATGAGCTAAATATGAAATTGAAAAGAGTGTTGTTCTGATTGTAAGCAAAAAGAGGCCAAGGCTGTTTTGTTATTGTGCAACATGCTGTTACATAGAGCAACTGGTGGACTGGGGAAGAAAACATGGTCTGGGGAAATGACCTAGAATGTATTAATAACATTGCTGTTGGGGATGTTGGAACTCTGTTAATGTAAAACTTCTCTGAAATGAGATAAAGCTGCTTAGAAACAGATTTCCAAACATAAGGGTAGGTAGTGACTTTTTAAGAAACAGTGAAGAAGGGGCTCAGTGGGGATTATTCCCAGAGATGTCAGTGAGACATGCTGCAAATGTTTCCTCTTGTGACTTCTTAAAAGAAAGAAATGAATTCACAGCAGGGATCCTAGGTGGAGTGTCAATGACTTGCTCTTTAATCTGCCTGGCTGGCTGTGCTACCAACTTCCAGCTCCAGCACCTCAGGTGTAAAAGTCACAAGTTTGCACAGCCTTGCAGATGGAAGATACACATTAAATAATAAAATCCAAAGTCAATGCACAGGACTTGGCAGAGGTGGAGTACTGAGACTGTGCTGCAAATAATGGCAGCAAAATAGTGTCTCTCTTGGTGTGCATTACACTGTGCTTGTCAGCACACTGGTAAAGCTGCATTTGGGGATGTGAGTTATTTTCTACGCTGTGCGAACATGGAAGGGCTGTTAGTGACCTTGACCTGTGATGGCAGCTCTGTTCCCTTTTGAAGAGGTAAAGCATGTTCTTGTCGTTGTGCTCTCTTGAAGCACCAGGGCTTTTTTTCCTCACTTCCGTGCCTTCCTTGTATGCCAAACACCCATGAAGACACAGCATACTAACTTTATGTTAGCAAGCAGGACTAACCAAGAGACGGACATGCCTTGGCTGTAGGCGAAATATAAGTGAGATGATTTTGTAGGAACTTCAGGAGATATAAGGCTACTATATGTATTGTATTTACATTTCCACAAAACCTTATACCTACAGAACGACATTTACATCCATCTTCCAAGACCACTCCCCATAATAAATATTCTTATCAGATCAATAAAACATCTGATAGGTGGGGAAAGCAGACAAGAATGTTAACAAATGGGTTTTAATGGGTATTTAAGGCAATTTCATGGTCCCTAACACATTTTACCTAGGCAAACCTGGAATAGTTGTGTCGATAGATGTAGACATAAAGCAAGCAGGAATCAGACCCGAATCAGGTCTATTCTGCAGGCAGGGAATTTCAAACAGTCTTCTACCATTATGTGGCTGATGTTCATTCACCCAATCTCTTTTTCTGGAAGGCTGAAAATGGTAGAAATTGCATAAAAACCCAGCACCAGATGTGTTTGGTCTAATCAAAGGTCCACCTAGTCCATTGCCCTAATGGCATCCATCTAGGCTGGATCCTCACCTAGCGTCTATGACTGTCACACCTTGGTGGCCATGGCTGGTTTAATGGGATTTTGATAACGATACTGGAGGATGTGGGTTTTGTTACAACATTTCTGGTGTTCTGGTTCATGTGGCTCCTTCAGCAGAAGTATGATGAGGTGTGGAAAATGTATAGGTCAATTTCCTTTGATGTAATCAGAGAAAGCCAGGCAATAGGCAGATTTGGAGGTAAGGTGGCTGGAGCAGGAGATGAGATCTGGTTGGGAAGGGAGCCTGAGTGCTCAGGCTGCCATTCCTTCCTTTGCCAAAGGTATTAGGAGAAAAAGGATGAGGTCTAGGTACTAGAAGATTTTGACATTTATTATCATTCTTTCTTCATTGGGTTACGTATCTCACTCCTGCAGTAAGCAGATCACAAAATGTGCTCCTGACACATCTTGGAGAAAAAGATCAGCTCTCAGAAGTGTATCACCTGCTTTCTGACAGGGATAGTTCTTCTCCCGGTGACTTGGAGCAGACTTAAAGAGTGAGGAACCCTCCTCTGTGGATCCCATTGACCCCAGCACTTTTCAGGTGCAGTGGAACAGTCTTTGAGGATCCACATGTTTGGCCAGGTTGGGATGGAGAGCTCTTGCTCAGGCCAAGCTTGTAAGCCATTTGCCCACCAGTGAATTAGTAAATCTCAGCCATCAAGAACCTTGCTGTGGTGTGCTTCTGCATGTTCTGGGACGTGCAGAAGGTCATGGCCTTTTGCTAAAGATCAAGATCCAGGTGTTCTGCTAAAGATCAAGAACCACCATAATCTGAGGACCTGCAGCCTGATGCCACTTCTCAGAAGGATTTGCAAGACCTCATGTTTGCTGACATGTGATAAGGAGAGATTTAGATGCCATAGGCAAGTCTGGCGAGACCGGAGGATGAATATTTGCCCTGAGGCCTACTTGGATGTGTCTGGAGCCAGTAGAGGAGAAAGGAAGGCTTTAGGTTTACTTTGCTACCACAAACCTTTAAAGATTGGTTGAAGGGCCACACCATTATCATGTGAAAAAAAAAAACCCTAGAGGAAGAACAAAGTAAAACACCCCACTGTCAGAAACATTCTTCCATTAAATACAATAAGAACAAAGTAATAGTTTTTTTTTTTATAAAGCCACTTTTCTGGTCACTGGTAGTATCATGGATATCGTCATCTGCTCTGTTTGTACTCCTGACAAAGACAGGAGCTGCCACAGCTGCAAAGACTGATTGCCAGGTATAGAAATAATAGGGAAGAAAAGCTGTCATGTGATGTAAACTTTGGAGAAGAAATTTCTGTGAATGTGAAGCGTTGAAGCTCTGAGTCAGACCTCTTCAGTACAATCACTACCTTTGCCAGCAAACTGCTATGTAGGGCACCTTGGCTTGTTTTCCCTTCATGCCTAGTTTGCACTAAAATAACTTTGTTGACATCAAAGGCCCTATGTCTGAGCTGCAGTGAGGAGAGGAGGAGGAGGAGGGAGGAACAGGTGCTTCAGGTGCAGTCGCACGTCAGAGTCAAGCAACTCACACAACCATCTGCTATTGGACAAGGTGATTGTCACTTCTCTCTTCTGCTCTCCCCTTCCACCCCGTCTCTTTCACTAGCACTCATGTGAGACTGACTGAGCCACTTGAGAGATCTAAACTGGCAGAAAAAAGTGTACTTTTACTTGAGCTAGTCTTCTACTGATAAAATTTCAGGGGCAAGTTGACCAAAAGGTAAGAGGAGTGCCGGCACTGACCTGTGGAAACTGGGAGTGCATGAATAAGAGCGATGGGGAGAGGTCTGAGCAGGCCTGTCCATTACAGCAGCATCTACCTCTTTGTTCTGCTGATATTAATAACCCAGCTAGTTTAACAGGCATTTTTCTTTTAAGTAATGTTTCGTATGATGCTTCACTAATCTCCAAGGATATTGAGACTGAATTAGTTTTTATAAGTTACAAGTTTAAAAAGTGCTTTTGCTAAGATACTGTGGTGAAGAGAAACAATCTTTCTTTGAGTACATTTAAAGGAACAGTTTATCTGAAGGTGTCATTTGATTCATATTGACTGACAGGGTGCAGAGTCAATTCAAATGACCTGATGATATTTACTATTGATTAAGTGCCCACATCCAAATAGTAAAAAACAAAAAGTTAATGTAAAATCATAGAATCACAGAATGGCAGGAACTGGAGCTCAACCAGCCCAAGCCTCTGCTAAAGCAGATTCCCCTCAGTCAGGGGGCACAGGAACGTGTCCAGGGGGGTTTGGGAACCTCTCAAGAAGGAGACTCCCCACCCTCCCTGGGCAGCCTGTGCCAGGGCTACCTCACCCTCAAAGTAAAGAAGTTTTTCCTTATGTTGAAGGAATGTAACCCATTAGCTTCCATACAACTGTACGAATGAGAAAAAAACCCCAGAATTATGAGTACAGGTTTTGAAAATTTGACCCAGATAACAGGGCCAGAGATGGAAGTCCTCACTCAGATCTTGACAAGCTTTTATAGTAACAAAACAGTTGCTGTGCCAAACCTTATGGGTCTTATTTCCTAACTAAATCCAGTGTAAGTTTTTCTAAAAACCATTAAATTTTTGATTTGGCGTGCTGATTTCAGTGACAGCTTTCAGTGGGTGAGATCTAAGTCTGAATTCAACATTTGGCCCTTAATTTTTCGTTTGTAAGTCTACAAAGTATCCAGCACTTTAAATGCAAAATACCCCTTTTTAAACACAAAAATTCAGAAACAGCTCCTGCACTCACAGACCTTAAAAACTGATAATTGTCAAAGCAGATGCTCAAGGAATCATTAGTACGTTGAAGAGCTGGTGCATATACCTGATGTTGCAAGTGGCTAAATAAGAAAGTCTGTCACTGCTACATTAAATTGTCTGGTGTCACAGGGAATAGAGCAGAGCATCCTCGAAGTAATTACAGGAGAGTGGACCAACGTACTGTTACAAATGTAGTTCTGTTAAGATATTTTCTATCACATTCTCTCTTAGAAATCTGGATGTTTTATTGATGCAGAGCTAAATCAAGTATCTGCCATCACTACATTCTCTTCTCCCACCCCCAGCTGGCATTTCATGCAGCACATATTGCAGTTTTCTTTTTGAACAGAAGTCTTTTCATCTACTGGAAAGCAGAAAAATGCCATAGGTGACATAGTTTAGCAGCATTTAACACATTAAATAGCTCTCTGAACTGCTGCAGATGGGAAGATAGAGTCCTGTATGCATGTCAAAGCTACAGGAAAGCACGTTTTCCTTTCAGAAATGAGCACCGTATTTTCCATGCGCATAGTTTAAACAGAACAGAAACTTGGGTCTGGAAAAAGATTCCCTAGGTCATCTATTCTGGTTCCCTGTTATTCCGGGCAACCATCTCATCAAATCCTTGCCATAAATTAATCAAGTCCGATTTAAGTGAGGTTTTTCTCTCAGCTATTCCCACTGGGAGACTATTTCTTAACTTGATTTTTCGGAGATCAAAAGATTATTTAAAAAAAAATGATTTAGTTGTTTATTTATTTGCAGTCTACATTTCTTCATGGCCAATTTAGCCACATCTGTGGCTCAGATTCTCTCACAAACCCTGTCCACATCTGCTGGTTGCTCACTGGGCTTGGACAGAGTACAAAAATGCTTTAGAGCTCTGGGATAACATGGTACGGCAATACTTCTTTGCCAGATGGTACAATTTTTGTAGAAGAAAGCTGTCACTCACTGCCTGTTGGACTAATTCTTTATGCCAACCACTACAAAATCGTGTCACCTCAAAGCAAATAGCAGATGATTCAGGAGGTTGAAACCATGGAGAGTTAGAGATGTACTTACATTGAAGAGCTCAATTGAACTTTTCATCTGTGTTGCCACTTGCAGTAACATGTCTTCATGTCCAAATATGTGTTTGGGTGCTGTATTCTATGTTGATAGCTGGGGCAAGAGTAAGGCTGCAGATTCCCTGATGCAGCACAAATATTTGAATGGAGTAATGAATAATCAACAAGATGGGACAAATTGGCCTAAAGTACAATGTTCTGCAGCCAAAGAGCAGGGGGAGAGCGTCAGTGTCATAAGACTGTGGATGTGAAATCCTTGGATAGGTACAGCTGGCTTGCCAAAAAAGCTTATTTTATTAGTCAGTTTTATCCCAAAAGCTTGACAAGTCAGCAGCTTGACAGGACTGACTGAGGTAGACTGATGCAGGTCATGATTTGGTAGTGCCCATTAGCAGTGGAGATCAGTTCATAAGATTACAGATATCGTGGAGGTAGAAATCACATAATTCTGAAGAGCTTAGCTGCAAATATAATTTAATGACAGAAGATGGATGTAAATACCAGAGCTGAAGTGTCATCAAAATGAAAACTAACTTAAGACTGCTTACCCAAGCTCATGTCATCAGCAGATATGTTAATAATAACGTAATAATGTTTTAAGCTGATTGATAATGTACAAGTGAAAAAAAAACAACCACCACAACAGCTCTAATATAGAATAGATTAAGAGGTGCTCAAAAATAGACTTTGAAATTGCGCTTTCTAGAAGTTCTAAAACATGAATAAACTACATAGAAAATACTCCAGACAGTTACATTAGCAGACTGCTGTATTGTCAAGGGAGAAGATGCTTGGGAAAGGTCTGGAGCACAAGTATTATGGGGAGTGGCTGAGGGACTTGGGAGTGTTTAGTCTGGAGGAGGCTGAGAGAAGGCAGGATCCCTCTTTACAACTACCTGAAAGATTGTAGTTAGGTGAAGATTGGTCTCTTCTCCAAGAGACCAACCTCCAAGGACAAGAGGAAACAGGTTAGTGGACGCTTTTCCAACCAACCAAAACAATTCTATGATTCTCTGTCCTAGAGTTTTCCTGAATGTTTGTATCCCTAGGTTGCACTCATTAAGAGGTTCATCATATCAATAGGGCAGAGCCTGAAGGACAAAATCTGGCTTAATTAATATTATTTTAGTCTCACTTTTGGAAACAGGGTGGCCACATGCAAACTGTCTTTGAGAATGATCCCTGGACCATGCTCTCTGAATCTGTGCTTCTAAAGCTAAAAGCATGCCATGGGCTGCTATTAAAGCTCAGCAGTACTGATTCAGTTCCTCTGCCCATACCCTACCTCAGTTTAATTTATTAGCATGGCTGCAGCCATGTTATGTTTATTAGCTCTGTGGATATAATTAAATAAAACAATCTTTCTGGAGTTAATGGGGTTTTCTGGATAGACACAATATGCTTAAAGGTAAGTATAGGTTGAAATATCTTTGAATGCAACTTGTTTATGTTAATTAATTAGAAAATTTGATAGGAAGGGTGCTTAGCTCCCTTTGAGCAGATGTGGCTGATTGCAAAGGAAGCAGTAATAATTTCATGGTCATCATATCAAATTTCACCTCCAAAAAGGGAGTTATCTCTTTCTTAGCTTTTTAATTTTATTTTATTTTTTCTTTTAATAGCCAAAGATCTTGCTGTTCATATGTTCATATCTGGATTTGAAGTCTTGCATTTTAATCCATTTCTAAGTGCTCCACTCTTTGAGATCAATTGGTTGTTTTTCCTACAATATTCCAATTCTCTTTGTATTGATCTCAGAGCTGTTAGCAGTTACAAGTGGCTGGAACTTACAGGATGCAAGTGAAGTATTGCGAGACTGGAAAAAGGTAGATTTGATGCCTGTCTTAATACTAAATGGGAAAGGAGGTTACAGTGTAGAGATCAACGACTCTACGTTAATTCCTAGAAATATACTGGCAAAAATAATTAGAGCCTTTGCAAGCACCCAGAAGATAACAAGGAGATAAGTAACAGTGAACATGGGCTTGTCAAGAATAAATGACATCAGACTAATCTAATTTCTTTCTGTGACAGGATAAAAAGCTTTATGGATATGAGAGAAGTAGTAGGTGTCATATTTCTTTGTGTAAGAAAGCTTTTGACACTGCCCCTCATGACATTCTTGTAAGTAGGCTAAGGCAATGAGGTCTGCATGAGACTACTATAAAGTCTGTATGAAATTTGCTGGAAATCTCTAGCTGGAGATGTCAGCAATAGTTTTGACATTTATTCTGTGTCAAACTAGAGAGATGCATTGAATGGAGTTGCACGAGGCTCTGATTTAGAGTATGTATTTGGAGTGGAAAACAGCAAGGCCAGGAGAATAGTTTATAGGAATGGCTTTAGGATGAGTATCATGAATGGGACCAACAATGCTGTAATCTTGGAAAACATACAAATGTATCTTGGGGTGTGTATTTATGAAGCTACCCTACACACCATGTACAGTAAACCTGCTTTATTCAGCTCTCACGAAGCCATACATGGTTCTGGGTGGTGCCTTTCAACAAACACACAGATCAGCTGGTGGTGATGTAGAGTAGAGCAATAAGAATGGTCAGAGATGAGAAAAGATTGGGCAAATGTCCATCAAGAAAGCTCGAAGTGTAGCTGCTTCTGCGGTAGGACAATAGGATGACTTGCAAACTCTGTGCAAACCATGTGATACCATGGTGGCTTTTTGCGTGTGCATATTTTGTTGATTCATTTCTATTGCCCTGTGTTGAAACAGTGAATGAACATATGAAACAGGATTAGTCCTAGGAATGTTCCTTGAGGAACTTTAATCTTCATCCGGTCTAATCTTAATCTTCTTGAGTCTAATTTAGGGTGGTTTTCTGTCATCTTTCTTTTAGCCAGAGTCCTTGCACTAATTAGCATCTTTACTTTTATCACAAATAGTTTCCCATCTGGCATGAAATCAAATACTTAAGTATTTCTAGCATTAGAAGTCACAACAGAGCTGTTCAGTCAAAATTTTCTAGAAAATTAAAGACTGTTAACTCTCTCTTCTTGGAAAATCCCATGGATGCTAATGTTGCTTATAGTGTTGTATTTTAGCAATCTGTCAGATATGTTAAATCTGCTTATGTATGCTGAATATTTAGGGACTATAGGTCTACCTCTCTTGTGTTTGGTAGTCTGAATTGAGCTTAAGTGTTGCAATAGCCAAAGTCATCATGTTAGTCGCCTATAATAAGACAGGGTTTTGTATTTATTGTAGCCTTTCCTCTGTAGCTGGACTAAATTAAGCGCAGGACACAGTTTACACATTTAATATAAAGACTTCCTTTGGAAAAATACAGTGAAATGAGTGTTAGATCCAGCATCTCTTCTTTCCAAACAGTAAGGAGTACCAACCTACATAATCCATTTATTCTTTTCTTTGTGAAGTTTCTTTTCACAGGATCAGAATCTTTTATGGGAACTTGAATACCTTGTTGCTAGAAGTCACTCCAAGGTCCAAAAGGGCTGACTCTATTTCTGATTGTCATCTTCTGCTATGTTACTGCTCTGGAAGTGCAAAAGCAGTAAAATCTCTTTCCATCTTGCACATACATGGACGTAGCCTAACACACCACTTTACATGATGTGTCTGCTTGGCAACTTGTGTGAGTTTTGCTGGCGTGTGGGAGAGACCTGCAGGAGTCAAGTGCAGCATTAATGTAAGTTCCCAGTGGCTTAGAGGGAAGCTCATTACTGACCTGGCTTGTGTGTCTTGTTCATTTACAGTAACGCTTTAAATATTTAATCGATCTCTCATCCTTTCCTGTCATGGACCATTTTCCCTCAATTGATTCCTTTTTGGGGGGCAGGGATGGTTGGAATGCATTTATGTTAGTGGAATTCTATAAATTATACTCATTAAGAGGCCAGATACAGTAAGCCAATGTGGAATTAGTCTAAGCTTTGTATTGTATTTTTTGCCTCAGGTTCTCAAAGCACTTCAGAAGCACTAACTAGATAAAGGTGAAGAGCAAAGCTCTGCTGAAAGTTAAAATATCTCCTTTAGTTCTCAGGAGCTGCTGCTTAAGAGCTGTCAATGCAGCGGCAGCAGGATTATCCTTTTGGTAATGCTTGACTCACTAGCTTCAGCCTTCCCAGGTTTTCTGTCATGATGAGGGATGCGATGCATCTTAGCTATAGGGAACGAAAGTGGGAGATTGGCATGAGAATCACCAATTTTTCCAGAAAAAAGGTGTATGGTCTTCTTGGTTGCATCTCCTGAGACTCCTCACCAGGTCAGGCGGTACTGAGGCACTTGCAAGGTCGAGCAGCATCCTCATGCAGCACAGCATAGCTGTGAAGCAGTATCAGTTTTACAAGTAGGCAAATAGAGGCACAGGCAGAGAAGAGCCTGCCCCGATCTCTCCTCTACAGACTCATAAATCTTATGTTGACTTTTTGAGATCACAAGTTAGTTTTTAGCGCAAAGGATTTGACAGCAACTTTTTTTTTTTGGTGGTATTTTTAATAAGGTCTATAAGCCGCACTTTGTAATCTTATGAAATAGGCATTAGACAGCATGTGCTTGTAAAGACAGTCATAGCAGGCACATTTACTTTATATAGCTCCTGAATGCACTTGAGGGAATCATGAAAACAGTATCACACCTTTGGAGTTGTACAGAGGTCTTGAAGTACGGTTTGGCCTTGTCTTTGATGAACATGATATCACTTTATAAACCCTATAAAGAAAGAACTGTGGGGTATTTGCCTTTCACCAAGCTAGGCTCAGAGAAGATAATAAGAAACCTTCAGTAGCTGAAGGCAAGTGCTTTTAATGGGCAGACAGAGGGAACTTTCAGCAAACATGCCTTAAGATAGGATAACAAAACTGATACTCACAGCTGCTTCTGGGCCCTGAATGTTCTTTGCCACTCCTGATGAACGTGGAAATCACCTTGAAAATGTTTTGTTTTCAAATCAAATAAAATCCTTTGCACACTTCTGCAGTTGCTATTGATTTTTATTTTATTGATCATCCAAGAAATGCTTGGGTGTTTCATATATGCATTTAAAGTATTCCTGTGCCATCTGGTTTTGCACTGTCATCTTAAATCTAACTGTCCTTAGCTGAAATAGTAAATTAAAGCAACCCAAAACCTCTCCTGTTCCCTAGTAACTTAGCACGACATACTATCCCACAAGTGTCACAAGTGTTTTTCTTCAAACCACAGTGACATAGCACAGAAGAAAGAGGAAGACAAGTTCACGCTCTGTGGAAACAGGGTATTTTTGTGCACAGGAATATTTGCTTTTCCACTCAATACTTTGCAAAACTGTCCATTATTACACAGCTAAAATGCTCAGCCTTTGAACTCAGAAGCTAGTATCCGCTAACTACAGGGACCAGTGTCTGGCTGACTCCATTTATGCTCTTAGTATTTAAGCAAACATTTGAGTAGTGGGCTCTGAATACAGTTAAATTGCAAAGACAAATACTGCTGTTGTCATTATTGATGGTGTATGTCCTTGATACAAGTGCCGTCTCTCAAGGAGAGAAGTATTCATGCAATCGCCCATTGCTGACTTTCTTGGCACTCTTCATTTCAGTTTTGTTTGGTAAGTGGCGGAGTCTTGGAATGAAGAGGCAACATTTCAATTACTCCTATCTTTGCTTTCCTGGAAACTGTCACGGGATGAGAGCTGTGATTGTAATTGAAAACATCCCTACAAAGCCTCAAAATTATTATAACCAAAATTAAAATCTTATTCTTTAACTGCTCTGAGATTTCACCTTGAAAAATCATGCCTGACTTTCAAAAAAGAGAGTTTCATGACTAACAGTAATAATCT
Organism: Colius striatus; assembly: GCF_028858725.1. Classification (NCBI taxonomy): domain Eukaryota; kingdom Metazoa; phylum Chordata; class Aves; order Coliiformes; family Coliidae; genus Colius; species Colius striatus. The sequence goes on along the minus strand of NC_084760.1, from coordinate 44,998,358 downwards.
TTGAGAATTTAGCAGATTTTGACCATTCGTTTTCCTATGGGGTCACAAAGAAATACCCAGGGAAGTCTCAGTCTTCTCACTGCAAATTTGATTTGCTTTGACCCAGAGTCAACATCAGAAATATTGACAGTTAACTAAGGCACCTGACACAGGAATGAAGAAATGATGAGGTTTTCTGTAGTCAGTGGAGCAGTACAGGCACCTCTGGATGGCAAGGCAAACTTTAGAAGGACTGAACTACCCTCTAGAGGAGGTTATCTGTTGATTTTCATTGTGGAGGGGACCATTCTTTTAAGTTCAGGTTATGCAGGAGGTCCTGAGTGTGTAGTTTTTAAGATATCTCTTGTAGAGGGGTTGAATAGTGTGTTCCCCCCTGCATCAGTCATCTTTTACTGGCTGCATTAAAATAATGTACTGATACATTAAAGAAAAGAAAGAAAGAAAGAAAGAAAGAAAGAAAGAAAGAAAGAAAGAAAGAAAGAAAGAAAGAAAGAAAGAAAGAAAGAAAGAAAAAAGAAGTTTCTGTGTTATCTGGAGTTGATTGTTAAACTAGTGAACAGGTGAAAGAGAAGTTGATTTCAGCCTCGGTCTGCAAGTGGAGCTGGATGCTCCCCATTTTAGGGATGTCTGACAGATCCTCTCAAGTCTTTTCCTCAGTTGATTGATACTTCAGCAAACATTAATTTGGGGGGTGAAATTTTCCATGCCAGTTTTCTGCCTCCTCAGACTGATATTTTAAAGATCCAGCCAAAATTGTTCAGAGAAGGAAGCTGGAGAAAAACATGTTGTTTTCAATACTAAAATATTTCTCCCAGCCTGTCTACGAGGAGTACTGGTACCTCCCCCCTGAAGAGCAGAGATTTGAAATTTGGTCAGGGGGTGTTTTTTGCGCATGTTCTGCTTTATTTTGATCTCCCTGTGGAAATTTCTCTAGCCTGTCTTAATCCCACACATTTGAGGGAGGTGTCACACCATTTAGCAATTGAAGCCTTCAAAAGAGGCTGCAGGGTAAGTGTTGTGGTGCTCTGGTTGCATGTGCCCCTTTGCTGCATTTTGCGTTCTGTCACTGCCTAAGTGACCTTTGTGGCTGGTGGAGGGGAGTGGATTCTCCTAGGGTTTTAAAGCAATGGCACTCAGTGCAATGAGAGGGAAATGGAGTGTGTTTAGAGATGGGCAGCAGAGCTGGGGAAGGGGCTGGAGCACAAGTCTGCTGGGCAAGGGATGAGGGACATGGGAGTGTTTAGTCTGGAGAAGAGGAGGCTGAGGGGAGACATCATCACTCTCTGCAACTTCCTGACAGGAGGTTATAGCGAGGTGGGGGTCAGTCTCTTCTCTACAGTAATGAATAATAGGACAAGAGGAAATGGGCTCAAGTTGCCCCAGGGGAGGTTTAAATTAAAGCTGAGGAAGAACTTTTTCCCTGAGATGGTTTTTAGACCCTGTCCCAGACTTCCCAGGGAGCTGGTGGAGTCCCCATCCCTGGAGCTATTGCAAAGCCGTGTAGCTGACGTGCTGAGGGACATGTGTAAGCGCTGGGCTTGGCACTGTGAGAGGAGGGGGTGGACTCAATGATCTTAAAGGTCTCTTCCAGCCAAAATGAATCTATAAGGCAAAAAAAAAGAGAAAGAAATCATATTTAAAGGGGGACAGAAATGAGCAGGTTGGGACAGGCAGAAGGGAACAAGAGAGCTAATGGGATTAGAAATCATTTAGTGCTGCTTGGACATGTTGGGGGGAGAGAGATGAGACCAGGAACCTAACAGGAGATACCTGGGTCTGCAGCCTACAAAACTTGCAGAGGGGACGCAGGAGAAGGGTTCAGAGGGAAATCAAAACCACCTAGTGATGTGGAGAAGAGGCATAGCCCAAGTATAAATATCTCATTGTTTAGACCAAGTACTATTTGTAACACCAAAAGCCAGCACAGTGCCTATTTAAAGGCTGACCCACAGACTACAGTATATATAGTTACAGCCTTTCTCCTTTCCCCTGTATCCTATACATGGCTCGTGATGCTACACCTCCTTATTTTATGGTGAACACACAGCTTTAAACACAACAGCCATATAAAACTCACCAGAGCAAAGTGCTCATTGCTGGATTTTAATCCAGCAATCCCCGTAAACATCCACTTTTGCAGCGTAAGGTGTTAGAGAGGAACAAGACACACACACTTTCAGAGAAGAAAAATAAAGGAAATCAAGCTGCTTTCATGTATTCTTTGTAATTATTTTTCCCCTGTTGTTCAGAATTCAAGTTTAAAAAAAAAAAATAGAGGAGGAAAAAAAAAAAAAGAGGGCTCTAACATTTACTGGCAGTAATCATTTCACCATCTGCTCAGGCGTGCTGCTTCCAGAACACACGTTCTCAGCTGTTGAGTAGTCAGCTCTGCGCTCCCTTTCCTTTTGGAGACAGGGATGCCAGCAGTTCCTAAACTGTAACAGCATGAACAAGGCTTTTTATTTTATTTTTTTTTTAAATCCCCTCTTTTTTTTTTTCTTTTCAGTCACTGGAATTTTTTTTAAAAAGAAGGAGAGTCAGGACTTTTCACCAGATTGTTTCAAAGATTGAACTGTTCTAGACCTGAAGGTTCTTCATGTGAGTGCGTGTGAATAGTAAAAATGTTCACATTTTGGGGTAGCCAGGAGGCTTTGCTTTGTAGTAGAGCCCCACTGGAACCTGGACAACTGTCAAGGATGGATTTAGCCTATGTCTCTTTAGCAGTACCTATGGGAAAGCTTTCCTGGTGGGGTACTCCAATGCCTGGGCATAGACACCTTTGATTTCTACTCTCATGAACTGTATCGCTGAGCTCAGCACCCCTCTTTCTAATGGCTTCTTCCCCTTCTCTTCTACATGGTATACTTAAGCCATCACTAAGCAGTTCAACGTCCCAGTCTCCTCTCTGACAGCCCAAACTCAGCAGTGAATCACAACAAATAAAACAGAAAGAGGTGTACCTCACTACCAAATGGGTTTTGTTGACTAAAAGGAGCCAGGACAGCTGGAGTTACCCATTCTGCATGCTCCTGCAACATTGACCTTCAGCTAGTGGTGAGCAAAAGCACTTAAGTAAATATATGACTAATTTAGAGGGCAGAGGGTAACATTAATTAGCTCATCCCGTCCTTGAATGTTTCTGTGTCACTGACTCCTCAATCTATGGCTCTTGCATTTTCTGTTGTTGTTTCTCATGGCAATAATAACCTGTGATCTCAGTTTGTACATTTAAATTCAAAATGAAAAAGCATCCATCAGTGAAAGACCCCATTCAGTTCTCCCACTGTACAGCCAGTGCTTTACAAAGAAATGAGCCACAGTGAATTCAGAGCCCATTAGGCATGTCCCAGGAGGCATGAATCTATATGCTTACAGATGTACTTACAGATATAAATCTGCATTAAGAAAAAAAAATCCTGCTTGACCGAAGGTATTTGTTCTGAACCACACAATTTGAGTGCGGCTTTATACACAGAAGTGACTCTGTGGGATGGCTTTGTGTGATTTCATGTGTGTTTCATTGCATCAAGATCAAATTTACTCCTTTACAACCAGAATAAATGTTATTTCTCTGTCAGCCTCACATACTTGCTCACGTTTCTGTAGCCCAAGCTGGATAAGTGTATTCTCACCCAGAAATCAGAGGTTTTTTTGATCAGCACTTGATCCAGCTGAACTATAATGCAGACCGCAGAGGCTGAAGCCTCAAATGTGGTAGGAATGTCCCTTGTTTCTCACGACAGTGCTTGTGTTTGTGCATTAGCTTCTGTATTTCCACCTTTGAGCACACTGTGACACCCAGACCAGTTCTTTGCTGCCATTTAAGAAAATATCAATCTCTGATATTGAATGAGTTGGACATGCTATTTAGAAAAGGTTATGTGAGCCAAATATTTATCATCTTCTTAGCACGGGATGGTGACACAGGGCAAAGCAGGAGATAGGTGGGTAGGAAAAAGGAGTTAAGAAAGCAAAAAAATAGGTTAAAGAAAAGCATGAGGAAGCAGAGAAAAGAGAAAAAGGGGAGATGTTTTGGCCCAAAGAAGCTTCTAAATATCAGCACCTATGGCAAAATTTCCCTGTGCAAGGGAAACTCATCCATTGACCTCCTGTTGCTTTTACTTAGATGTAGATAGGAGCTCCTTATGATTCTATTATACTTCCCCCAATGATTATTAGAGGTAGTGCTGTGTAGTAAAAGGGAGTAGGAAAATCCCCTGCAGGCTTGCTGATCTTTTTAAAACCTAAAGCCATTCACACCCCAGGACAGGCAGGTGCTGGGCAGTTTCATAGGTTGAGTGGCTGTATCACACGGACTGTGCAAATCAAGCTTGGCTGTGGGGCACAAGTGCTGTATTCATCAGCTGAAAAAGACTGTGATAGAAACAGACTGTGCTTGGGAGATTGGGAGAGGACAAACTGAATGACCTTGTTCCTTCAATGGAAACACGTATACCGTAAGTGTGGATGAAGGACTACAGATTTGGGACCATTGGTGGTGTCAGGCATGATGGGAGAGGCCATGCTGACTTGTGATGTTGTCGATATAGCTTGGAAGAGTAAATCCTTTAATGTGTCTCTCCTGCCCACTTTGAGTTGCCTAGATGGTAAGACTCCCATTGTTTCCCCTGGAGAAATCACAGCCTGGTAGGGTTGGCATCTGTTGATGCCTATAGCCTTGATCACAGCAAGTGCTTGGACCGCCCCTCCTTCATTTCCTTCTGTAAAACCCTCAAAGGACCCACACTGAGATGGACGTAAAGAAGCAGCAAAAGGGAAGCAGTTGTTCTCCAAAGGAAGGAGTGATTCCTTGGAGCAACATGTCCTGCTGCAGCTTGCCATGCCAAGAGAGGCACAGAGCCATGCACGACATCTCCAAATGCTCTGTTAGCTCTCCCCATGATCTTGCTTCAAAAAAGGGGAAAAGACAGGGGAGAGGGCAGAGACCTCAACGGAGGCTGTGGAGATGTATTGATGGGTGTTGGTAGGAGCCCCATCCTTTCTCCCTACTTGCTGTAATAACCTAAATGAATAGTTTTGAGATTTCATAACGCTAGCCACTTCCTAATTAGGACAAGCTTAAAAAGGACCACTTGGCATCCTTGTTGGTGAGAGCCATGTGCTACCTGCAGCAGGCCAACTCCAAAATGAAACTGATTTTTCTCTTACCTACATTCTGCATTCAAACAGCTGCTCCTAACAGGTGCTTGCTCTCTTCCTAGCAGATGGCGACAAAAAAATGGGTTTGTTGGCAGGTTTTGCCACAAAGCAGCCTTCTTATCACACATATTGATGTGTATACAAACATGCACGCGCGCTATCAGGCTTTCAGTTTGAAAAGTAATTCTCCTTCTGATATAAGGTCAGTCACATGGAGTCTTAGTGAGAATGGTACATACTTCCCTCTTTTGTATCCTGGGTCTAAAGGCATTTGTGACTTAGCTGCCACATCAAAACCCCTGGCTACCATTTCCCCATCAGCTCGACTCTTCCACTCTGTCTGAAGAATCATGTGGTAGGAGGAGTATGTAACGTTAGGCTGCATACCTCTGTATTTATCAGTGCATCTTTAATAACTTGTACTAAAATAATGGTGAATTAGCAAGCCAGCAGGTTTTAGACAAGAACTGCCCTGATGTTTTTCCTCCTTGTCGTTGTTTAGGGTAATATAGTAGAAATGCAGGGGGGAAAAAAAATGATCTCTCGCCTTAAACAAAACAACCAACTGAAAATTTACAGCAGAGGAGAGATATGGCAATGCATTTCAACAAAGAAATATAACTGCAGCATTTTATCACCAGGAAACGCACCCAGGGCTCAGAGTGCTGAAATGTGTTCAAAGCTGCCTTGGGGAAGGATGCGGGGAGATCATTTGTTCTGTATTCATCACTCGAAGAGAGACAGCTGTCAAACAAATCTTTATTTTGTTCTTGGCCTGGTAACTCTGTTTCCACCTCCCAGATTTTGCCTGGTGAGGGCTTTAAATTTGACAAAACTGTGCAAATCAATGCCACATTCAGAGGACTACTGCATTGCCCATAAGACCTTTCCTACTTCTATTTCTTATCATGCAAGTAGCACCAGGAAGACCCCATACTCGCTCTGTTTTGCTGTTCATTTCAAACAAACAGCCTGAGCCAAGACAACCAGATGAGGATGACATCTGGCTATCAAACCTCTGCCAAGTCACTGCTGTTCTGTAGCTGGCAGGAAGATGATGTGCTGCAAATGCCAGGTTCTCACTGAAATGTAAAGTGCATTCCCTGCATTTTCTTTGCTTCCTATCCAGCCACAATCAGTTTGGTGTTTTGTTTTACTAATGGCCTAATTCAAATCTCCTTTCCAGATGCATAAATTCATTTCATCAGTGCTTAGAGGCTTCTACAAAGAGTGGAGTTTGATCCTGAAGTCCAAGATGGCCTCACATTTTCTAAGCTTACTGACAAATTAACTTGTTGACTGTGAATCTCATTCAAACATCCAAACCCTTCCTGTGGGGTATGTTTGTGATGAAGATTGCTGATGACATAAATGAGAGCAGTTTGTATACAAACTCTTCCAAGAAGGAGTATGTAAAGCTTGAGGCAGGTGGGTAAGCTAAAGAAGCACTGCAGATTTCCTTCACTGCTATTTCTCTGTAAGCTTAAGGTGTGCCTCATTAATAAGAAATCACTATGGCTTGTGAAGAAGGCACTGTAGCTTGTGAAATAAATCTGTTGCTTATCAAAGATACATGGAGTTACAAGTTAGCTCGCCAAGCTCCCCTGTAATACATTGCTCTCTATTGTGCTCAGAAGCAGTCTGGTTACAGCTTCACAGAGAAAGCTCATTCAGGGATGGTATGTGAAGGAGCTGAAGCTGAAGAATTTGCCCTCTTTCCTTATGAAGGGTTTTTGTTTTACCCCTCTGCATGTGTTGCTGCACTCTCAACACTTTTAGCAGCTAACAATATAGAACGAAATAAATATTTTGCAGCTGTTGTTCTAAATGGATTTTTTCCCCCTCTTCTGGTAAAACAGTTTTGCTGCAGGATCAAGTAACCAGTTCTTGCAATTATAGAAGGAAAGTGATTGTATTAAATGAATATACATGGAGCTTGGGCTGTTAGAGTAAACTTGCTTTGCAAAGGGTGCAGGCCGTATTTCTATTTCTGTAGTTAGCATCCAAAGTTGCAGGAGTATCATTGTGCTTTCAGTCTGTGGGCTTGTACACAGAAGCCATCTGCTTTCAAGGGCACTCATGCAAGAAGTGGATGTTAATTCCTGAAGAATAACTCCGATTGTTTATATTTGCTTTGGTAAACCAGCTTACCATGAGTAGGAAGTCTGTACCAAAATCGTCACCAAAGAGTCTGTAGATGGATAGTGATTGAAGAAATTGGATTAATTGTGTATCCTGTTGTCCTGTTCAACAGTGCTAGTAACTCACCAGCAGTTTCATCTTCCTAGATAGCTTTTGTGGAGCTGACTCCAGAGGAATGTGTTTGGATTTGGCCCTAGCAAGGTGATGCAGTGAGTGAGAGTGGATTTAGTAGCTTCTGTTTGACTTCAGCTGTGCCCATATAGGTAAAGCCTATAGTGCTTTGCTAGTTTTGGTGTGTGGGCTGACTTCTAGGATTTAATTCTGTTGTCTGATGCCTAAGTGTCATGGTTATATTTGTGATGCCCTGGAGGTGTACCTTCCTATCCTTTGGATGCCACTCCAGCAATATGAGAGTTCCCATCCATCTTTTATCAGACTTGCCAACCTCCTGAGCACTTCCTTGGTGCCTTGAACTGTCTACTACAGTAAAAACATAGTGTAGGGCTTTACCCTGCCTTTCACTCTGAGGTCAGCTGGTTTCATTATCAAATAAGCTAAACCAAACAGATCTGTGTGGAAATTCTCAGGACAATACATGCATATTCAAAGGTGTTTTCATCTGCTTCCTCCAGTGTGGGTCTCACAAAGAGCAAAGTCAAAACTTAACAATTTCCTCTTTTTTAACTTCAGCAAAAATGACCCTCTATCTGTACCATAGGAATAGGTTAGAATGTTTTGAATTTAAATCAAATTTTATTAAAGACCTATTGAAAGGGAAGGATCTTTGCATTGAAAGGATTGTTCAGGTACTGTAACTAACTTGAATGACTTTCGATGCTACGTAACTGCTCAACATGAAACATCATAATGAATATCTATCTCAATCTGTGGATCTTTAGAGCCTGTCCTTATCAATGATCGTAGTGCATCCTCTTGCAAAATACTCAGACAGCTTGTGGAACTGTGTAAGGGTATGGTTTATTCATGTCTGCACAAAAAATAAATTGCTTGATATTAGCAAAATATCAAAAACTTTTTTTCCCAGAAAAGATAACAAATAACTAATTCAGGTTTCCAAAAGCACGGGTACTATTATTGTTAGTAAGAAGCTTAACTTTAAAGTAAATGCTAAATGAACTAGATCTTAGCCTTATTAAGCTTATGTGTTTTCTACCACTTAAAAGCCTATCAAAAACCTAAAGATCTTGGTAAATGAGATTTTCTGGAAGGCAAGCTTTAAAGTTTACCTCCTTCTCTTCTTAAAAAAGAAGGCGATGCCTCTATTTACATGCTGTTTCTGGAACTCAAATGGAGCGAGTACATCACTGCTGCAGTGTTTCATGGAACATCCTTTGTTTATTCACACTGTGCCACTTTTAAACTTCAGATGTAAACAACAAAGGCTTCTTTGTATTTCACACTATCTCATACTCACTACCTTCTGAAGTCCAAAGCCAAAACACTGTGGAATTTTACCCTCCTCACATTTTCTTCTGCTTGTCAGATGCGTTCTTCCATCCTTTTCTATTTATAGTAGCTAGAAAATTACTTATCTTTTGATTAAAACATTCTCTGTTCATTTTTTCTTGACTTTTCAGTCCTTGGTATGGACTAAAGTTGTATTCCCCAGTAACCATTTCAAATATAATTTTAGTAGTAATTAGGCACATATTCAATAACAGAAACAATTTGTCATCCTGAAGGATCCAAATTGCTTTAAAGTGGTCGACCTGTCTGTGATCTGTTACATAGATGAAAAATCTAGAAAATATTCCACTGAACTCAGCTGATCAGACAGAAAGGTCAGAAAGACCGATGCTGGAAATGCAACAACTATCTGACAACACATATTTTAGTGCAGAAGAGTGCAGTTTCCATTTCAAACCAGAGTGAGAATTTTACTTGTAGATTTCACAAAACTTTAGCTACACTGATCCTTGAGATCTGCCACTGAGAAGGCCCTTCGCCTTTTTCACTATGGGGAAGGACCTCAATTTTATGTTTCATTTGATATGCAGTGGGTCAGACTGTGAATGATGTCTGCAACAATCTTGTGCTGGATCCATCTCCTTTCTCTTTGCTGATGCCTGGGAGGAATAGCCAGGGCTCTTTACTCCTCTTCTCCTATTCTGTGCTAATCTCTGTGAGAAAGACAAAGGCAGATTACTCAGGTAGTTTTGGACACTTTGCTGTGTTGTATTGTATATAGTCCTGTCCTATACACATCAATGAAATGTTACTTTTCAAAAAAACCCACCTTTTGACTTTCCCAGGGACAAGTAGGATCCTGTATCATCCCATCCTCTTACACTGCAATTGGGTACAAGAGATATCTGATGAGCCCATCTCTCAAATTCAGTGTTGGGCCCCTCACTGCCAGAGGGACACTGAGGGGCTGCAGCGTGTCCAGAGCCAGGCAGTGGAACTGGGGAAGGGGCTGGAGCACAAGTCTGCTGGGGAGGGATTGAGAGACCTGGAGGAGGCTGAGGGTGGACCTTCTCACTCTTGGCAACTCCTTGACAGGAGGTTGTGGCCAGGGAGGGTTGGTCTCTGCTCCCAAGCTAAAAGTGACAGGGCAAGAGGAAACAGCCTCAAATTGCACCAGAGGAGGTTTATATTGGAGCTGAGGAACAAATTCTTCCCCAAAGGGTTGCCCAGCCCTGTCCCAGGCTGCCCAGGGCTGTGGTGTGGTCCCCATCCCTGGGGACATTCCAAACCTGTGTAACTGTGGCTGAGGGACACGGTTTAGTGGTGGACTTGGCAGTGTTGAGGGAAATGTTTGAACTTAAGGATCTTCAAGGTCTTTTCCAACCTAAACAACACTGTGAATCTGTTGGGTAGAGTATTTAATGTATTGCTTAACAGATAGTTTTACTGTCCTTTGATAGGACTGTTAGGTGAATGTTAGATTCCTCTGAGACTTTTTTTTTAACGTATGAAACTAGTAGTATAGACTGAATATACTTTCATGGTGACAGCATCCAGTTTTGTAGGTGAGTCTAGAGATATTGCAAGGTGAGTCTTTTCCACTCTTGTGGCTGTGAACGCTTGGTTGAACAAACAGTATCAACCAAATCGCCTTGGCCTCAGTACAGTCAGAATTTCTCTTGTGGTCTCAGCTGACCTAGGAGCTTGGAGGCGTAATGTATGGTAACTTTCTTCAAACTTTTGTTAAGTGTAGCAACTGGAGACTGCAGCTTTGGTCAGGGTCATGATTGTGCCAAGTGTTGCACGTATGGCCATTGTAAGAATCAGCATATGCCCTGCAGAGCTGGAAAAAAAACCCCAAACAAACAAAAAAAAGAATGCGTAGCATTAGACTCGTTTTAAGGAATGAGAAACAGAAGCAGAAGGAGAGATTGGGAGTGCTTGTTCTGAAGAAAGTGACCAAGACAGTTGGAGGTGAGCTGGCTGGTAGTCCTGTTGCTCTAGAAAGCAGGCTTGGGGCTTTCACCGCAAACAACTCTATCTTCTAAAGAGGATGGACAGCACAATGAAAATCCTCTCCCAGCTTTGTGGGGATGAGATGATTTAGCATTACACACAAGAGGCTGAATAGAAAAACAGAACTTGTTATGAGAGGGAAAGTAAGCAGCAGAGATGAGAGCTTGCCCAACCATTTCCAATATAAAGATCTTCTTTCAGGTACTCCAGTATACCATTTTTTATGATTTCAGAAATAAATATTTCTGCTTGGTCTGTCTCTGAAAGTTTTTCCTTCCAATCGCAACAGAAGTAATTTCTGGATTTGTCAGGAAGAATTTAGGGAAAGATAAATTGTTTATTCCTCTTAAAAATTCATATGTTTTCCTGAGAAACTGTTGTGTTTGTATATTGTGGAAGAAATACTTGATATAAATCCAGTATTAACTCCACTGAGAAAAATAAAATGATGGCAACGTAACAGTAGAGTTGAACTGAATGTGCTATGTTAAATATGTGATATGAACAGTTATGCTTCTATACTGCAACTCTCCTGAACGAACAATTATTGGAATGACTTCCATTTATTGAAAGGGATGCATACACAAGAGAGTACCTTGCATCATACAGTCTGGTCTGCACTTTGCTGCAGAATGTGGTTCAGAGATAACTGAGCTAATGGAAGCAGTAAAGTCTTGCCCATACTGAATATGTGGAGTGTTTTCTTCTGCCCACAGGCAGCATGGATTTTCCTGATCTTATATCACGCTGCTTTTGGACCTGAGTTAGCTTCTCAGTGTTGCTCAGGATTGCACCATGTGGAGATGTCAGTTCTGGTCTGCAGTGGCTGGGAAGGTTCTGCACAAAGCTTCCCTGTTCTATATGTGGGCTTTTATTGGTGGCCCCATCTCAGTTTGGACATGGATACTTTTCATTTCAGGAATATGAGATTAATGCATGATTACTGAAGAATAGTCTACTGTCTCAAACCATGGAATAGATTGTAGCTTTAGGTCACTGGAAGTCAGAACAGGGCATATCTTTTCTTAGCCATCATAAATTATCCATGCAGGATGTACAGTAAAAGGCTGTTTGGCTGCGTTAAAGTTGGCTACACAAACAGAATCTCCATGTCTCTCAATGGCTCCTTCAACACCTAATTAGTTCCCAGATGCTAGTTGAGGAAGATATCTTTTATCTTTGCTAATATTATCTTCCTATACCTCCTAAATGCTTCCTGGTGCCATTCTTCACTTTCATCTTTCCTCCCTCAGAGCAGGCAGGATGAGTGTTCAGGAAGCTCTACTCTGAAGGTCAAACTTGTAAAGACTGTGGGTCAAGCAGATTCTGTTATAGGAGTCAGTATCTGGAGCAAAAGCTTTGAATCCAGAATTAGACTGATACGATGGAGAACAGGATACAAGTTCCTTTCTATGCATGTTCATGCAACCAGTATCCAACAGGAAAAAATAGAATTGCAGATTTTATTTCACTGTCAATTCCATTTACTACAATTTAGGAAAAATTCAATGTTCATCTTTTCCCATTGTTAGAAAGTACAAAGAAGTCTGTCTGTGTAAATCTGCCACTTCAACTGGAACAGTTGATTGTTGTGGGCAAAGAGCAAGTATGCTCAGATGCAAAATAGTAGGAAATATCAGACTAACTGCAGTCCTGATCCTTTCTAGGCTCCGTGAGCATAACCACTTGAGGCCTCAGATATGTTAATAACCAGGCTATTGGCCAACTGTGATGTACTTTGGCAGATCTGATTTATATCCAAGCCCAGCAATTCTTTCCCCTCTGGCAGGAATGAGTGACCAAACAGCCTTCTTCAAGCTAAGTATTTAAAAGAAAAGCATTTCAGAGAACACAGATCTTCAAACCAATGGAACAAACTATATATACACATGCAACTTTCCCCTAAGGCTCATGAAGCTGTGTCTCTAGCTAGGTTCAGTTTACTCAATTCAGATGACGTGCTCTGTTGTGTGTGTGTTCTGCCAATAGGCAAAAGCTCTGAGAAAGTCCATTTTGCTGTTTTGTAGATGAGAGTCAAGATTCTTCAGTTTAGAAAATGCTCTGCCATCTTTTGTGTTTCTATTGTATTTCCCTCTTATCTGTATTTTCCCTGTGCTGCACTGGAGGACTACACTCATATGAACAATTCCAGCAGGCCCATGTAACAGCATTTCTCCTCTTTGATCAGGTTATGTGTAGTCTCTATAGGATGTTTATGTTTTTCCTATCACAGCAAAGACCAAAGCAAGCTGTAAAGTCAATGGATTTCACCATTTCTGCTCTTAGATCCATATGCCCACATTAGGAAGGATGCAAAATTTATAGGAGTGTAACTTGAGCATTCCCAATTTCAATCTTGCCCTATTTGTGAGAGGCATAAAGTGAGTTCTGAGCTTCTCTGCAAGGATATTAATAATACTTGGAAGGTATATAGCACTCCAAAACCCCATGCAAGCATTAGCTAATTATGTCATACTCCAAAGCCCTGTGCAAAACATTAGCTAATCAATTCTTGCAGCACCTATCAAATATGTCAGTATCATTGAATTCACTGTGCAGAGAGGTAATTGGAAAGAGGATAATGTGCATATCTGGTGCCAGTCTATGCTGCTGTCCACTGTGGCATGTGGGGTTAGACTTCAGCACTTGCCAGCTACTGCTTCCACTTTTGCTTGGCAGGACCCTTCTTCCCATCCTGCTCACTGTGGATAAACACATGATTTCCAAAAGAAGGTCACCTACATGGATGAAAATGCAGATTTTACCAGCTAGACATGATTTTGGCCCATTCCAGGGCTTTGTACAGGTCACTGGCATCAATTAGTTTGGAAAAGCCAACATCAGTAAGTGACATGGAGAAGACTGGAACCAGCATTCAAACCGAAGTTTTACATTTTCAAGTTGAGTGTTTACCAGTGAGGTGTTCCAACCAACTGAAGACAGTACAAAGGAAACAATTTAAAATACTATACCACTGAGATGTAATACTGCAGAGCAGGCTATCTTGCAGGAAAGGAGAGATATACCCACATGATACTTAGCAAATGAAGGAGAGAAGAAGGCTTGCTTTCTTAACTGCACATTCTTGAAGACTCATGCTGCTCACTGTTTTAGTTTGTCTGGATTAAGTGAGCATGTATTGCAGAATTTCTGCTCCCAAGCCTGTCAGCAACTAATCCACAAACTTGGCAAAGTTTTTTCCCGTTAAAAATATCCCTGTAATAATGTATCTAGGATGTGTTCATACTCTTATCCTACAGAGGATTGAGTCTGTGCCACTAATTCCTGCAGACCTTTTCCTGAAATAGTGCATCTCCCTAAATCTTAGTGCTTTTGGAAACAGAGCTGACTTCCAGTATTGCTGCTGATAGTATGAAATTTTGAGTAGCTAGTGTAATAAAGGAGTAGCCCTAGAGATCTTAAATAGGGACTCCCTGCTGGAGGTCTCAGTGTTGTGAGATTACATGCCTTACAGTTTTACATCAAGGATGATTGATGATAGAGAAGCACAAGCTGTCATTGGTGTCAAGATACTCTGCTGCATTTTCAACATCAGTTTTACAGGGGTTGTTAGACATATAGTAGCTTTGTGTAACTTGCTGAGACATGAGGCGAACTGTATATTGCAGCAACCTGAGTACAAGCTGTAAGTTGCTTTTAAAGTGCATATTGAATCAAACACAAGATGATGCTTTTTTACTAGAAGCCACAAAATGCTTGAAACCAATTAATACTCCACTGCTTTACTAATGCTGCTGCTCAGAAAATTAAATGGTTTCGTTTAAGAAAACCAATGTAAAAGCTTTCTTTTTTAGATCAAAATTATAAGTAGGTTCAATCCCGTCTTGAAATTTCCATGAACGATGAACCATGAACCATGAACCACATATTAAAGTGTCAATGGCTTCTAGGCTGTTCCTTCAAGTGTTTGGAGGTACAAAGGAATTGTGCTTTTTCTGGCCAATTCATTCCAAAATCTCAAGGCACTTTACAAGTATTAGCTACTTCCATCTGAGTAAAATCAAGGAGCCAAACATCTTGTATCTGTTGTTGTAATGCTGTAATGTCCAATGATTAAATATTTTGACATACTTTGGCTCAATGTAGTCAGCTGACTACAAAAAGGTGAAGCAGCAATTGCTGTCAATTCAGAGGGCAGTAGCAAATCAAAGTGCAGAAGTATCGTGTGGTAAATACAGTTGCTTGGGAGTTAGAAAAGAGCAACTTTCTGTGGTTACACTGGTTTGGTTTATTCCTTGGCAGCCTACCATGCAGTATGTCTAGCTGAGGACAGCATTTCATTTCACCTGGCATAACTGAAATGCATTGCTGCCACTGGAAAAAAAAACCAACATTTCAATAACATGCAGACTTTGCTGTGTCCTAGTAACGCAGTGCATGGCCTCCAAGTTAAGAAGTGAGAACATCTGTAAGATGATAACATCTCTCTAAATTATACAATTATGGAATAATTTCAGTTTGAAAAGACCTTTAAGATCATCGAGTCCACCCCCTCCTCTCACAGTGCCAAGCCCAGCACTTACACATGTCCCTCAGCACCTCAGCTACACGGCTTTGCAATAGCTCCAGGGATGGGGACTCCACCAGCTCCCTGGGCAGCCTGGGACAGGGGCTGACAACCCTCTCAGGGAAAAAGTTCTTCCTCAGCTCCAATCTAAACCTCCCCTGACACAACTTGGTGCCATTTCATCTTGTCTTACCATTCATTACTTGGAGAAGACACCAACTCCCACCTTGCTACAGCCTCCTGTCAAGGAGTTGCAGAGAGTGAGAATGTCTTCCGTCAAGCTCCGCTTCTCCAGGCTGAACACCGCCAGGGCCCTCAGCCCCTCTCCAGCACACTTGTGCTCCAGCCCCTTCCCCAGCTCCGCTGCCCGGCTCTGGACACGCTGCGGCCCCTCAGTGTCCCTCTGGCAGTGAGGGGCCCAACACTGAACACAGCACTCGAGCTGCGGCCTCACCAGGGCCCAGCACAGGGGACGGCCACTGCCCTGGGCCTGCTGCCACACCACTGCTCATACAAGCCAGGGGGCCACTGGCCTTCTTGCCCACCTGGGCACGCTGCTGCCTCATCTTCAGCCGCTGGCACCAACCCCCCCAGGCCCTTTCCCTGCGGGCAGCTTTCCAGCCCCTCTGCCCCAGCCTAGAGCATTGCCTGGGGTTGCTGTGGCACAAGGGCAGGAGCCAGCCCTTGGCCTTGTTAAACCTCATCCCATTGCCCTGGGCCCATCGGTCCAGCCTGGCCAGGGCCCTCTGAAGAGCCTTCCTGCCCTCACACACATCTATGCTCCTGCACTGCTTTGTGTAATCTGCAGACTGACTGAGGGTGTCCTTGATCCCTCAGTCATTGATAAAAGACATTAAATAGAATCGGCCTCAGCACTGAACCCTGGGGAACACCACTAGTGACCAGCCAACAACTGAATTTAACTCCATTCACTAAGGACATCCCTTGAGATCTTTCTAAATGCATTTGCACTCCATGGGATCTTCTTGCTACAGCACAGGTGGGACTGGTAGCACTGATTTAAACAGCAGGCAGTTGGATAACTAACTGATGCAGTTCAAATGGAAAAAAAAAATGTTTGATTTGCTGCAACCTGTTGTGGTTCCAAGACTGTGTGTCCAAAATCATGTCTTTACTGACAGTGATGTTTGTGCCAGTTGCTGGTCCTGTTCATGCAGTGTTCACATCTATAGCACTGACTATTTAATGGCCCAATGTCTGTTGTGCAAATGCTCCAAGTGCCTCAGTGCACACCTCCACTCTTGGTACCACCAGAGGAAAAATTGTTTCTTTTCAGTATATTCTGTGCAAGTCCAAATATAGATGCAAATCTGCATCCAAAATAATTGCTCCAGTTCACTAATTCACTAACATATTTTCTGTTGGATAGCTAGGCATTTTAGGAATCACTTCTGGAAAAAAGCATCTTCAAAGGTTGTGCTGCCCATGAAGGACCTGGTACAAGTAATATCATAGTAAAAAGTTACATAATTCCTCATATCTTTGTTCACAGCTGAGGAATTTGAGGGTATCCCACACCAGATTGTGGTTACGGTTTTGAGGAGCTGTCTCAATTTCAAGCTATAGCAGAAGAAGTTCAGAGCAAATCACTGAAATGAACAGTGGCAGGTCACTGCAACGAGGTGGTGGTTGCCTTCAAGTATGAAAAGACCTTAAACTGGAAATTGCTTGCACACTGGCATCATGGGCAAACTGTGATTTAAATTACAGGGATGAAAAGTGAGCTGCTTCTGTGCTTAACATTTCTCCAAGATGATCCAGCAGAATTACAGACAAGTTAGATCTGATATTTTATGCTGCAGATTGTTTGAGTTATCAGAAGCTAGTAGACACACACAGAATACAGTGATTCAAAGAAGAGTTGATGGAACTTTACAGAGGAAACTCATGTCTTGCAAACACCATATAAGTTTTGTGAAGAGAGCGGGTACATAAAAGGAAGCCAGGCACTGCGGAATAAGAGGAAAGTTTCTCTTCTGACTGAATAACTGGTTATAGATAGGAAATAAATGATACAAGTAACTGGGCAGTTTTCACACTGAAGGGAGATTACTCATCACTTGTCTTGGGAACCTGCACAGTTCAATATACTCAAAAAAGGGCTGGAAAAGAGAGGCAGACAATAGTGATGTGCCAAAATCTGCTGATGGTATACAGTTATTCCAGGTGAGCAAAAATAGACATGCCTACAAAAAGTTGCAGAAGAATCTGACAATATCAAATTTCTAGGCAATAAAATAGCTGCTGAAATTCCATGACGATAAAAGTCAAGTGCAGACACAATGAAAGGGTTTAAATTAGCCCGCGAAAGAGGTCCTGGCGTCATTGCAGATGGTTCTTTGAAAATGTCTGCGCAGTGCTCAGCAGAGGTCAGAAAGGCAAGTGGAATGCTAAGAATTGCTGGGAAAGAGATGGAGAATAAAAGAGAAAATGTAAGTACACCACTGAATACATCTGTGGTGATCTTGAATAGAGAGCAATTCCAGTTACCCCGTCTCAATGTAGCAGTAAAATAGAACTTGAGAAGATGCAGAAAAGGGTGAGAAGGCTGACCTGGGTTATGAAGTGAAATCTGTGAAGTAAGCCTGTGAAACTTGCTGAAGAAATGAATGAGCAGGATTAAGGCAGAGGTATAAAATCACAATCACAATGGAGAGAGTGAATAAGGAATTATTTTTTGCAGCAGAGCATTTAATGACATGGACAGGTGAGAAACTTAAAGCAAATGACAGGAATAAACTTCCACATGCTAAAATAAAATAGGAAACTCATCAAACGCAAAATCTGTTTCATGCTGAAAGTGTGGCTTGTTTAAAAATGTAGTAGTGTTGAGGTTCCCAATGCTGACTTCAACATGTTCTTGCTCCAGCACCTATCCCAGTATATGAGTGACTGTGTCCCCTCTGCCCTCTACAGATGCCTGAGATTTGGGTTCTGCTTTGGTTCAGCCTCTCACCAGTAGTTTTTTGTGGCTAGATTATTGTAAATCATAAAATTATAATCTCTTGAACTAATTCTCTTCAAATTGCAATGGAATATTGAAGGTAAAAAGACCCAATAGTACCTTAAAAATTTACTGCACTGAGTAAAAGGTTCAAAGGGTTAATGAGACTCTCCCTAATTTAGTCCATCCCATTTCTGCATGCAGAGGCTGCAATAGCCCTTTTGACTGCAGTGTGGTAATGAGAAGTCATGTTGGATGGCTCAGGAATTTTGAGACAGCGAGGGATAGAAAGTCTGCTAGAACAGGATTATCATCAAATTATATCTGTCTCGATGGCAGGAAATCAATCAAGAGTGGGCTGATTTACACCTGCCGGAGCCAGCACATCATGAACTTCATCATCTTTCCCAGTGATGTTTTCATCTTTGCATCGACACAGTCAGTGCAAGACAAATATTTTCCTGTTTAAAATCAAAACATTCAAGGTAGCATTTGGCGGAGTGTTGGAGCCTGGAGTTCCTGCTGATTCTGACAACAGTGCTGGTATCTTTTGCTAATGACCAAAGTGCAATATAATGAGTTATCTTAGGCTTCTGCTTTTTTCAGTGTGCAGTGTTTTAATAGTCTGTTAGTAATTCTGAAAGGGATAAATGATGTTTATGCCCTCTTGTGGTATGTCATTGAACAGAATGGATTTTCTAACTGACAAAATTAGGCCAGTGATGGAAAAGTCCCAGGTAAAAATCTGTAACAAATATTGTTTTGCACAGTGGAAAAATATCTATCCCTCCAACAGAATCGTCATGACTCAGTTAAGGGGTGGAAGCTAATTTTATATGCATTTACAGCAGCAAGTAAATGACTAATGCCGACGATGACAGTTTGTGCCATCTTTCTGGAGTGAAGATAATTTAAAATGTACTTTTCTTTGCTAGAAATGTTAAAAAGTAAGTTAAATACTGCTTTCTAAAACAGTTGTGTTGACACTTCTTCCTGTTACTTGTTGCTGATGTGTTGTCATACATACCTGCACACTTTTTATCTTCACTCGTACATCCACAGGTAAATAATTTGATACCCCTGGGGACAAAGCCTGTCCTATGGATGAAAAATACTGGTCATTTTACGTGGGGCAAGATTCCTGTGAAACCTGGCTTTTATTCTGCCATGTTCAAATACAACAAATTAACTGG
This sequence comes from Colius striatus, assembly GCF_028858725.1. Classification (NCBI taxonomy): domain Eukaryota; kingdom Metazoa; phylum Chordata; class Aves; order Coliiformes; family Coliidae; genus Colius; species Colius striatus. The sequence goes on along the minus strand of NC_084760.1, from coordinate 44,978,926 downwards.
TTGACATCTTCCTAACCTGCACTGAGAGTTTATATGTAGGGTTGGGAACCCAGAGCCTCCCCATACAGGTCAGTCGTGGATTTTGTATCAATCTTATTACTTCATTCCTGATTGAAAAGTGAAAACAGCAAAATGTATCCTCCAGACGGTGAAACTATCAGAATAAATCAGACTATGGCTCTACAAAGTCCAGCAACTGATGTCAGATGGTGGGCAGTAATTAGCTGTGCTGAGGCAGGATCTAGGAAACCCTATTGTAGGAAATTTGAAGTCTTTTTGGTCCCAAATAATCACCTATTAAGTGTTTGTGAATGCTGAGATGAAACTTTATTTCCATTACGTGTCATCTTTATCTCTGCCCAGCCACCAAGTATGTAGAAGACTATTGTAAAGGGGAAGGGAATGCTTTCCTTTCTATATCCATGATGAGTAGAAGACCAATAGTGGGTTTCAGTGAAAGTAGTGGACTTAACTGGACTAGGCTTTAGAAGCAGCTGCCTAACTGGATGGTAAATATTGGGCTGGCCTCTTTGAGGGAACTGGAGGATCTCCATCTCCCAAGATCTTTCAAAAGCAGTTCAACAAGTGTTTACTGGGAGTAAGGTGGCTCTCATTTGTTGTATCTTCCTTTCTGGAGTTTCAAATTCACTTAGGGGATGTCAGAAAGAAATGAAAGTCTATTTTAAAACACACACACACATTCCTTCTTCTTTTCCTGCAAAGTGATTATTGCACCTGGTCCTTGTATTGGCAGATCTTTCAGAAATTAGTCATAATTTGCCTAAAAAGTACTTTTCTGGTCATGATGGATCTGTGTGATTTTTTTAAGAATGGATTTGCAGTGACTCTGTGAAGAGAGACCAAATTTCTCAATGACATTAGTGGGGCTAAAATTTCACCCAGAAATTTTTCTTGGCATAAGGACATTTTGGGTGGATAGCACATCTCAAAGCTGAGGCACCTGCCAGATGAAGTTCTTGGACACTGCAAGGCAGCTGGCTGGGCTTGATCAAAGTGTGCTTTGCTGCCTTTCACATTTGTTTTCTACTTTCCTTGATGGCAACATATCCCTGCCTAATGTGGTTAATAAAGAAGAGACAATGAATGCATGGCCACAGCAAATTAAACAAATGAGCTATTAAAATAGGAGGGTGCACTAACACCAACATCTACTTTGGTGCCCACAACATCTCCTAGCGAAATAACATGAGAGCAAGGAAAGAAGGGCTTGCAGGGATGTGCTACAAATGTGGTCCAAGTGCTGAGAGACATCTGTGGCTCCTGCTGAGAGAAAACCTAATGTCATTCATCAGCAGAGAAGCCAGCAAACCACTAATGGCTTTCCATCACATTTCTTGACAGGTATTGACGGAAGGCGGTTTTGGTCCCATCACAACAGAAATCCGGGAGGCTCCAGAGTTTTATTACGCTGAAGATTACCATCAGCAGTACCTCAGTAAGAACCCTGGTGGATACTGTGGCCTCGGAGGAACGGGGCTTTCCTGCCCCATTGGGATCAAGAAATAGCCTGTGCTTTACTTTGTTTTAGGGAGCTTGAAAAGAAACCGATGACAGTTAAGTGTTACAGTATGCCTGCAGCATCAGCACATAAAGATTTGGGAACCTGGTGGGGCACCTTGCAGTAATCTGAGCAATTTCCCATTCACAGACACAAAAAGCCAAAGCAGAGGCAGAAATTGTGCCTGTTGGCAAATGCAGCTTCTTGCTCTGTGCAGCTCACAGGGTTTCTTTTCAATCTCTTAAAATGGAGAGAAAAGAAACTTCTAAAAGTTTGGCTTGAAATGTTGTTAAAAAGATGAAAAAGTGGTTGCACCTACTAACTGCTTTGCGTAGCTAATGCCTTCAGACATGTTTAATTCCTTGGGTTAATGAATTGGCTTGTGCTATTTGACTTCTGGAGACATGGTTGGGCTCATCTTGACTATCCCAACCCTGTAATTTGATGTCTTTGAGAACAGTGAATTTATAAGATCAGTAATTCTCTCGCAATTCCGTTTTCAGAGCAATGTCTAATATAACCTGTAGTGTCTATTTTCTGAAACAATTTTAGTAAGAAAAAGTAAAAACTGTAACGTGGAACTTTGTGGCAGTTCCCAAAAGTCTATAAATGCAAAAAAGAAAAAAAATTTGTTTCCTGCACTGCAATAAATTACAAAACATAAAAAGAAAAGAAAAAAAAAAAACTAGTCTGTGGTGTGTTCCATGGCTCTGAGTATAAATCTGGGCAGATCTAAAAAAAAGTATCAAATGTTATAAAGGGATGCAGCCTGCTAATTAAACACCAGGGCTTTAAAATCTGTATTATTGTGCATGACAGTACAGAGGAGTAGAATTCATATTGGCCACACTGTAACATAATTATTCCTATGATTAATTATTTGTACTTCACTAGCTTTTGGAGCCCCCACCAAGGACAGAGCTCATTATGGCAGGTGCTGTGCAAATCTCACGTTGGGCAGTCTCCACCCCACTGTGTGTACAGTCAAAGTAACAGGGCAGCCAGAATGAGGCAAAATAAATTGTCATTTTATTGATGGGATTCTCAGAGAGGAGACTAAAAGCTACAGCCAAAGGACACAGGGGATGCAGAGGTTATCCTATATGGACACAGGATCCTCTGGATTATACACATGCTATGGAGTACCATAGGACAAATAGTTTCAGTAGGACAGACAGGTATGGGTTTGTCCCAGCTCGTAGGAACCTACCTTGAGATGTCAGTTTTGGGAAGCAGAGCACTGCAGTGGGTTTTGTGTGGCCAGGTTTTGGTAGTGGGGTCTACGGGGGTGACTTCTTTAAGCAAAGAGCTGCTGGAAACTAGCCCTTTATCTAATTGACAGATTGGAGAAGGGGAAGAAGTTGCTGCACAGAGACAAAACTGCATCAGCAGCAGAACAGAGTGAGAATGTGAGTGACTGAAAATCTGCATCAGCTAGTCAGTCTTTGGGCTTGTAAATGCACTTCTGAAGTCCCGCCTGCTGTATCCAAAGACAGGCAATAAGTCCATACCAGATAAAGTAGCACCTGATCTTCCCTTTCTCCCTAGCTGATGCTGAGCTCATTCTAGTCTCAAAAGCCAGAGGAAACCTGTCCTTTTAGCAGATTTATAGCTCAGGCAAGCTTAAGAGGAACTACCTCTGGCAGGATTGCCATGTTCAGGTCTTTCTGGAGATGTCCCAAAATGTGCCCACATCACACTCCAGGTTTCCAGTTGCTGTGGTAACTGATCGCCCATCCTTAACGTGTTGTGCCACTGAATTGTTCTAGAGCTCAGCGTCAAGTAAACCAACACTTCCATCTAATTTCCTGGGCATGAGATGATATAAAAGCAAAGAAGAGAGGAAAAGAAAGTCTGACTTTCATCCTATGCATTTTTAACCTCTGCATAATTCAGATCTCAGTGGGATAACTCCTGATTTGCTCCAGTGCACACCGCAAAACATTTCATATGATGAATCATTCAGGTGCTCATAAAGTGTTGCTTGGTTCCCTTCTGTCCTTTCTCCTTCTCCCCTGCTACTCCCTATTGTTTTGAAACAACGTGGAAACTCTTCTGTCCTTCATATAGCCAGGCTCAAAACTGAAGTTGGCTGAGCGGTTTTTAATAAAAATATTTATTATTAAAAAGGGAATTAAAAATATATAAAAATAATACTATAATAGAAACTTGATGGAAATAATGAGTCAGTTTAGAAATCAGCATAGATGGGTCCACTGATGCTAAAATTGGTCCACATCAAAAGTTGCCACCACAGTATTAATCATGGAGTTGTAGGGTAGAATTTTGGCCTTGATTCCTTGCAGTTGCTGTTGAAGCTACAAACAGTATCAAGCATCTAATCATAAAGGTGAACTGCCAAAGACTCAGGCTCATGGATTAGTTTCTTGAGCTGGATTTGGTCTTGTAAGCCACCCTTGCTCATGAGGAGGAAGGGAGTGGCTGCCTTGACATCTTTGATAGTCTACTTTTGGTTTGCAATTTGCCCTGCCACAGAGCTACCTCTTTCTTCTGTGAACATAGACTCCATCTAAGTGGTGAAGAGGAAATTAATTCAGTTTCAGCACTTCTCAGAATCAAAGATGAAAGCTGATGCAGAACCAACATCTAAGGTCTTTGGGGAGAAGAAAATCACAGAATGGTAGGGATTAGAAGGACCCTCTAAAGATCACCTAGTCCAAACATCCTTCTCAAGCAGGTCTACCTAGATCAAGTCACTCAGGAACACATCCAGGTAGGTTTGGAAACCTCCCCAGAAGGAGCCTCCACACCCTCCTTGGGCAGCCTGTGCCAGGGCTCCCTCACCCTCAAAGTAAAGAAGTCTTTCCTTAAGTTAAGTAGCACTTCCTCTATTCCAGCTTGTGCCCTTTATCCTGACACTGGACACTCCAGAAAAATGTGTCACTCCATCCTCTTGACATTTACTTTTCAAATACTTTTAAGTATTAATGAGGTCCCCTCTCAGTCTCATCTTCTCCAGACTGAACAGTCCCAGATCCTGCAGCCTTTCCTCATATGGAAGATACTCCAGTCCCCTGATCATCTTGGTAGCCCTACACTGGCCTCTCTCCAGCAGTTCCCTGTCTCTCTTGAGCTGGGGAGCCCAGAACTGGATATAGGACTCCAGATGTTGCCTCATCAGTGAAGACCAAGGCAAAGAAGGCATTCAGTAGTTCTGACTTCTCTGCATCTTGTGTCACCAGGACACCCATCTTGTTCATCAGTGGGTTCACATTCTCCCTAATTTTCCTTTTGCTGCTGATGTATTTGAAAAAGCCCTTCTTGTTTTCCTTTACTTCCTTTGCCAGGTTTAATTCCAAAAGGGCTTTGGCCTTCCTGGTTTCATCCCTGCATACTCTGTAGATGTTCCTATACTCTTCCCAAGCAACCAGGCCCTTTTTTCCACCTCACATAAATATCTTTCTGCTTTAGTAGTTCCAGTAGTTCTTTTTTCATCCATGCAAGCCTCTTGCCTCTTTTTCTTGATTTTCTCCTTGTGAGAACACACTGATCCTGGGCTTGGAGGAAGTAGTACTTGAAGATCGACCAGCTTTCTTGGGCACTACTGCCATCAAGAATCCTGTCCCATAAGATTCTTCCAAGCAAGTCTTTGAAGAGGCCAAAGTTAGCTCTCCTGAAGTCCAAGGTGACAACCTGGCTTGGTGTCCTGCTTCATCCACAGAGGATCTTGAACTCCACCATCTCATGGTTACTGCAGCCAAAGTTGCCTCCAACCTTCAAATCCCCAACCAGACCCTTCTTATTTGTCAGCACAAGATCCAGCAGCACACCTGGTGAACACATTGGTTCCTCAATCATTTGTGACAGGAAGTTTTCATCAGCATTCTGTAGGAGCCTCCTGGACTGTGCATTCTTGGCTGATTGACTTTGCCAGCAAATATCAGGGTGGTTGAAGCTCCCATCAGGACCAGGGACTGTGAGACAGCTCTCAGTTGTTTGTAGAAGGCCTCATCCATTCCTCTTCCCTATCAGGTGGCCTATAGTAAACTCCCACAATAGTATCACCCCTTAACTTTCACCCATAAAGATTCAACCCACTCCTCATCCCCACTCAGACTCAATACACTCTAGTTGCTCTCTCACATAGAGAGCAACCTCCTTGCCTCCTTTGCCTGTCTTTCCTAAATAGCACATAGCCATTCATGGCTGTGCTCCCGTCATGGGAGCTGTCCCACCATGTCTCTGTAACTGCAATGAAGTTACAGCCCTGCATCTGCACCCACATCTCCAGTTCCTCCTGCTTATTCTCCAGGCTGCATGTGTTGATGTAGAGGCAACATAGGGACAACTCAAGCACACAGGTTTCCCTGGATGGATGCAAGAGGATGATCCCTCATTTGACACTCAGGACACTCCGCCTCCTGCATCTCATCTTGGTGTGAGGCTGAGGAGCCCTCATCATTGCATTTGCTGCCCTGACCCATCTCCCTGTTGGATGGGATGGCACATGCTTTCACATTTTGCTCCCCGTCCTTCAAGTCCTTCAGTTTAAAGCCCTCTAAAGTTGGCCAACCTGTTCCCAAAGATTCCCATGCCCTTGTGAGACAGATGTACTCCATCCTGCCCTATCAGATTACAATCATCAAAAAAAGTCTTGCTGTCATAAAAAAAATGAAAGCTTCTTGTAAGCACCAAGCCAGGAGTTAACTCCCATGATTTTTCTGTTATTGACTGACCCCTTTCCTCTGGTAGGCAGGATGGATGAGAAGATAACTTGGGCCTCCCTACCCTTCAAAATGGTTCAAGATCCAAAATGAGCCACAACACCCAACTTGTGATGCCCACTGTTGCAGTACCCTGTGAAAGTCAGCCCAGGATACAGACAAGAATTTCACTGCTGCCTTATCCCTATCACAGCTAAAGCAAATCCCAGACCTCTTGGAAAAAAAAAACCTCTTTCCCTTGCTTTAAGGGAAGGGAAATAGCAGCCAACTGTGATGTGAGGTGGCAGCAAATGGGTTGTGTGATGTTATGTCATTGTTGCCCAGCAAAGATATTTGTTGTCCTTGATGAGAACCTGTTACAAGGAAGATGCACTGAGACATCTGCAGAAGCGTCAGTGCTCTGAATGTTATAGAAGGGTTTTGGTCCAAGACTGGGTTTGAAGTGCTGTTTTTTGTTGGCTTTTGTTTAACTTCTTTGATCAGCAGCAGCAATGCAGGTGTGTTTTCTCAACATTTTGTGTTCAGAAATGACCAGCAGAGAAGAACTAGTAGTCCTACAAGGCATATATGTATTGGTGTGAAACAGGCCAGGGCTTATTCCTACTACTTGATAACATATACATGTATGTACTACAGCCTGATGCTGAACTCTTCCACCCCCTAAACAAGGATTTTATCCAGTCTGCCAATGATCCATGGCTGTCGTATACCCCAAAATAACCTGGACATTTCTTGGTGGAGAATAGGTTTATAGGGAAGGTTATAGGTTTATAGGGATAGGGTTTTTGGGAAGGTTATAGTGATGCCGAGGGCTTTGATTGAGACCAAGTAGCATGGATAATTATAGACCAGTGCTTTAGCTGATATCCTGTCCCCGTAGCTCAGCAGCACAGGCAACAGCCCTGCTATATGCAAACAATGTGTCCCAGCTGAGGTTTAGATTGGAGCAGGGGCAGAGTCCAGCCCTCTGTGATGCCCCTCCAAAATTTGACTGGTCCAAGAGCTGAGAGTACTCAGTGACAAATGATCTGTGGCATTACAACATAGAGCAGCTGTCTGGGGCAACGTGGTCAGAGGCAGATAGCCCGGGGCACAGCCATCTCAAAGATCCAGCCCACTCCATCTGTTTGTTAGCAACTGGGCTATTTATAACTTGGTGGCATTCATATTCTACCTCTGCACCTCTGTCCTCTGAAAATTAGCTTTGCCTAGAAATGAGGGTAGATTTTGTTGTTATTTATAGCTAAACTGCCTGTACAATTTACTGAGCACCACCTTACACTGCTCAGGGGGAGGAGGCACCAAGCTTTATATCACAGAGTCTTATGTCTACACCACTTCTGGTTTGTTTATAAAGCCACCAGATCTCACTGTTGTTGTAGGGGCAGCTAACCTCAGCCTCCTACTGGAGGAATATAAGCTGGACGGTTTGATCATCTGTAGAGGCTTTGACAGGTTGTACATGGAAAACAGTATTGCTCTGATCCAGCTCAGAGCTTCCATTGACTTCAGAAAGGAAAGAAACCTGATCCGCTTGCCTTTCATGCATGACTATGGCAACACTGCTAGGGAGGGAATCACATGTACAGGTGAGATGCTGTAGGAGATATTTTTGCTAATGAAAGCTGGGTTTTATCCATTTAAAGTAGATTTTCTCTCCCAAGAGGGGTCACACACACTAACTTCCACTCTCTACTTCCCTGGTTAACACATCCAGGTTCTTACAGCCCTTGCACATTCACCAATTCTCTGTTCAGAGGGAGAACCAGTCACCTTCTGAACCCCAGAGCAAAGTCCCTGCTACTTTGAGATGTGTGTTCAAGCTCAACCCTTAGAGCCATCTTTGCTCTGTAGGACCTCAACCTTTGGATCCATTTTTTGGCATCTGAAGGAGGACAAACTCCACCCTGGTGGGCAAGTTAGTCTGAGTCTAAAGTGGTCTGGAATAAAGGAAGTAAAGGTCTATGGTTTTCTTTGGCGTACTGCCTCTATGAAGCAGATTGATTCAATGGTACTGTCCACCCCTCCTCTTCACTCATTTAGAACAGCAGATTACTCTTGCTAATTGCTCTCGTTTAAGCCCTAAAGAAAGTAGCTCCAGCACTGACTGTGACCCAAAATGTCTATCCTGAACAAAGGTCACTAAATGGCTAATGAGAGATTTCATTATCAGAAAGAGGTAATAAGGATGGAGTGGGCAAAGTGCCTTGGGGTTTTAACAGTCCTTCCTAGGATGTAGTAAGTAAATGTCCCATTCAGTCCTTGGTATTCTGCTCCAAAGGTTTAGTGTCTGCTCTCTGAAACTCTGTATTTTCATTTTTAGGCTTCATTTGCCTCATATAACTGTAATACGCAACACAACACTGTGTTACAGTTGTGAAACTCTCCCATTTCACTAAGGTAACATGCTCTTAGAAACAGAAAAGCAGGAGCCTACTGCAGAGTCATTCTGCAGCTTCGCAGGATTTCTCTTTAGCATGGCCTGGCTCTGGAGATCAGTCTCATGCTGCTGTGTAGGCTCAGCTGACATTGCTCTTGCTATCCAAATTGCATTCTGTGGGAGATCAGTGGTCTCACCCCTGACACACAGACTTTCTCTGGGAGATGTTTCAGAAGAAAACCAGCAGAAGCTGAGTTTGGTGAGACAGATGTGCGATGGTGTGATACAGGACCATGCCAAAAAGTATGAGGCATTGTTCCTCAGCAGGGGAAAATGGGTTATTTTTCATCTTTACTAGCCTTTTGTAGGTGGACATCTCTCAACTGGCAGCTCAGGCATCACTAGCCTGACTCCAACTGCAGTCAATTAGACCTCAACAAGTGAAGCCATCTCCTTGGAGATACCTACATCACCACCTTTTAATCTGTGGGCACTTCCATGGTGTAGCCCCACCTTATGGACATGACAGTTTTCCGTCTTTTAAATCTTACCTTTCAGTCCCACCTTCCTGAAGGTGCTGGAAGGATTTAAGCTCAGTGAAATATGGAAAGAGTGAGTTTCTGAAAGTCTGTAGGTCTCCTCCCCAGCTGCAACATCCTCCAAAAGTCAGTTTTATCCTTCATATTCAGGTTCACTTTAAAGAGAAACGTGGGTGAAAGGAGTGGGTTTTCCATGTAGTCCTGCATATTTTCAGCCTTGCTCACTGGTGCCCACTGCAATTTCTATTTTCCCATCTCAAGGGAAGAATAAAGCAGTTATTTTCATTGTATAATGCCATCCTGAGAGCCACATCATGAAAGACACAGCTGATCCCCTGGGAGAGGCATAACCTTATAGCCCCGTCAGGAGAGCATGGCGATGAAACAAGATCATCAGTCCTGGGGAAAGCTCAGTGGGTTTTCCTCCGCAGGGCTCACACAGGACCCCATGAACAATATCTCAAACTGAGATCCCCAAAAATGTGAATGATAAACTCAAGGTGTGCAGTGCAGCTCATCTCAGGTCATCACCAAGACCATCCTGTTGGGAGTCTTCCAGCTGTACCACATAGAATCATAGACTGCTACAGGTTGGAAGAGACCTTCAGAGATCACCTAGTCTAACCTCACTGCTAAAGCAGGACCACCTAGATGAGGACACATCTCAGGGTTCCTCTACAAAAATAAGAGATTTTTAAAAATCCTGTTAATCCCCCAGTTCCCAAGATTTCAGCCTTGCCCATTAACATCTTCCCCCTTTCTATCTACCTACCTACCCATCTTCTAGTCTGGCATAAAATCAAGAGCACAAACTCATCTTTTGCTAACAAGTAACTTTTTTTCTTTTTTCTTTTCTTTTCTTTTTGATAACCAGGGACTTTGTCCAAGGGCCTGTAGTGACAAGACAAGAGGGGATGGCTCCAAATTGAAAGAGGAAAAGGGGAGAGATTGAGATGAGATCTTGGGAAGAAGTTCTGAGGATGATGAGAACCTGGCGCAGGTTGCCCAGAGAGGCTGTGGGTGCCCCATCCCTGTCAGTGTTCAAGGGCAGGTTGGATGAGGCTTGGAGCAGCCTGGTCTGGTGGAAGGTGTCCCTGCCCATGGGACAGAGGTTGGAATGAGATGAGCTTTAAGGTCTCTTCCCACTCAAATCATTCTGGGATTCTGGGATTCTATGATCTTTGCTAACATTTAGAGAGACCCCGTGACCCCAAGACCATATGGTTGTGCCCTGCGACCCTTTTGCCCTGAGATACTTTACAAATTCAACTGGGAACAGGTCCAAGGGCTCACATCCAGCTGCAGTTTCACCATTTCTGATCTGCTGCTCTGCAGGTTTTGTTAGTTGTTTTCTTCCCACTTGCTGGTTGGCAGTTGCAGGCAAACATCCCCAGTGCTACAGTAAGTATGAATGAAGCTCATCAGCAGAGAGCAGTGCTTGGAGCAAATCCCAGAGCTAGCGGAGAACATGCTGTGTGCTGAGATGGAGGAAGGGGAAAGAGGTACCTGCCAGGTAAAGCAAACAGCCTCCTGAGTTGCCACACTATCCATGAGGGCAGAGACTTTGGAGCTTCCTGGGGTTGCTAAAGCTTCTCTGCAGGAGGCCAAGGCAGGATGCTAAAGGGCAAAGGAACCACCTGCAAAGGTGTATTGACTTGGGCAGCAGAGATGTGGAGTCGGAAAGCAGTGGTGGTGATGGAAATTAAACACCTTGTCAAGCAGACAGACCTCATGCCCTCCCCTCCTGCCCTGATTCCCTCCCAGCAGCAAGAGAGATAGGAGCTCTGTAAGGGAAACTGTGAGATGAAAGGAGAGGAAGGAAAAAGGGTGGTTTCCAACAAGCCACCTTAGATAGGAGACAGTTTTGGATAGCTCTGGGCAGACAAATGTGGACTTTTTCTCTCACGTCTGCTGTGGCCAACCTGTGCAGTGGTGGAGGTGATGGGAGGACGTCTCACATCCTCATGGAGAGGGCTCAGCACAGCATGGACTGCATCTTCTTCCTGTCATGTGTCTCCTCAGCACAGGGCTGGTCAGTGCTGCTGTGTTGCTGTGTTAAATTCTGAAAGGAGTCAGGAAAGTTTGTCCAGGAGGCTCAAAGCAAAAGAATTGGGCGGGAAATTGAGTCTAGGAGTTTTTAATTTTAATATTATAAATCTTTCTCATGTGAGGTCTTGGCTCTCATACAAATGCCTTTGATAACATGGCAGGTTTTGCTGTGGATGCCAAAACCAGTTGTATGTCACTGCAATGAATTCGTGATATGGGATTGTGATGGTTTAACCCTGGCTGGGTGCCAGTTGCCCACCACGTCCTCTTACAACTCCCTTTCCTCAACTAAACAGGGGATAGAGAAATAGAGAAACAAAGGATTCATGAGTGGAGATGAGCCAAGGCAATCATTCAGGAATTACCAGCATGGGCAAAACAGACTCAACTTGGGGAGAACTGAACTGATTTATTAACAAACAGCCTTCCCACCAGCAACACAGGGGAATGGGGGAATAGGGATGTGGTAGTTCGAGCCTGGCTGGATGTCAGGTGCCCACCACACCGCTCTATCCCCCACCTCCTCAGCAAGCCAGGGAGGGGAGAAAATAAGATGGGAGTCCCGTGGGTTGAGATAAAAGCAGTTTAATAAAGAATCAGCAAAGCTGTGCGAGTGGGAAGCAAAGCAAAGCAAAAGCAGATAAAGCTGTTACTCTCTACTTCCCATCAGCAGCGATGTCCGGCCACCTCCAGAGAAGCAGGGCTTCAGTACACGTAGCGGTTGCTTTTGGAAGGCCAGAAATGAATCTTGCCTCCCCTTCCTGCTCCTCTCCCCCAGTTTATATTACTGAGCTGACGTCATATGGTATGGAATATCTCCTTGGTCAGCCTGGGTCAGCTGTTCTGGCCATGGTCTCTCCCAAGATTGTGCCCACCCACAGCTATTGGTGAAGGTGGGGGAAGGAGTGCTGGAGGGACAGCCCTGATGCTGTGCGAGCAGTAGTCATAATATTGATGTCAACAGTAAGCACAGCACTGCAAGAGCTGCTGTGGAAAATCACTAGCATCCCAGACCCACTACAGTCTCCACCCCTTATTCCATACCATTTATGTCGTGCTCAGACAAACCATCTTAACAACCCATATACATTCTTATATACTCTCATTAACCAGTACCCCCACTCTTCAACAGACAAACACCATTCTTGTATTCCCTCTTGCATCTTGCATCAAACAAACAAACAACATTCTTATATCTTTCATCCTCTGTAGATGTTCACTGGAGCAGGCCATAACTTATGTCTCATCCATCAAGATGGATATCCAGGCCAGGGGAAGCAGTGTGTTCAGTGTTGGGCACCAGCACTGGCTTGGTTTGTCCACTTGTCAGGTTTTCTTGCGAAGTTCATACCTCATTGTCTAGAAAAGATAACTCACATAACAGGTTGTTTTCCCCCCAAGGTTAAGTCTCCTTGAGGTACACATCGAGTTTCCCCATCCTTTCTCATCACCCACCAAGTACACCCAGGCCCTTGAGCAAAGACAATCCCACGAATGGGTTTGCCCTTTCCCATGGGAGGTGCAACCCATACTGCCTTCCCCAGCCATTTCCCTGGGTGCACTACAGGGACCTTATCTCCTCCCACAGTATGTAGTGGTTTTGTTTGGGCAGGACCAGGACGGTTAGTTGAACCTCTGCTGTTAACCAGCCAAGTGGCTTCTGCTAAATTTTTATCCCACTGCTTCCATGCCCCATTGCCCAGTGCTCTCAACATGGTCTTTAGTAATCCGTTATATCTCTCAATCTTTCCAGAGGCTTGTGGGTGATAGGGGATGTGGTATATCCACTCAGTGCCATGTTTCTTTGCCCAGGAGTTTATGAGATTATTTAAAAAATGAGTCCCATTGTCTGATTCAATTCTTTCTGGAGTGCCGTGTCGCCACAAAACTTGCCTTTCAAGACCCAAGACAGTATTTCGAGCAGTGGCATGGTTTACAGGGTATGTTTCCAACCAACCGGTAGTTGCCTCCACCATGGTGAGTATATAACGCTTGCCTTGGTGTGTTCGTGGTAGTGGTCCAACATAGTCAATTTGCCAGGCCTCACCATATTGAAAACCCAGCCATCGGCCTCTGTTCCAGGGAGACTTGATTCGTGTGGCTCGCTTGATTGCAACACGTTTCACATTCATGGGTGTCCTGTGTAATGGCTTCCATGGTCAAGTCCACCCCTTGATCATGAGCCCATCTATATGTTGCATCTCTTCTCAGATGTCCTGATGTTTCATGGGCCCACGGAGCTATAAATAGCTCACCTTTACGCTCCCAGTCTAGGTCTACCTGAACTACTTCAATTTTGGCAGCTTTGTCTACCTGTTGGTTGTTCCATTGTTCTTCATTGGCACGGCTTTTGGGCACATGAGCATCTCCATGACATACTTTCAGAGTCATGTTTTCCACCCGAGCAGCAATGTCTTGCCATAATGCAGCAGCCCAGATGGGTTTACCCTTGCGCTGCCAGTTGGTCTTCTTCCATTGCTGTAGCCATCCCCATAGAGCATTAGCCACCATCCAGGAGTCAGTATAAAGATAGAGTACTGGCCACTTCTCTCGTTCTGCAATCTTTAGACTAGTTGGATGGCTTTCACTTCAGCAAACTGACTTGACTCACCTTCTCCTTCAATGGCCTCAACAACTCGTTGTGTGGGACTCCACACAGCAGCTTTCCACTTATGATGATTTCCTACCACGCGGCAGGATCCATCAGTAAATAAAGCATAATTCCTCTCATCTTCTGATAGTTCATTATATGGTGGTGCCTCTTGGGCACGAGCTACTTCCTCAGGCAATGCTCCAAAATCTCTGCCTTCTGGCCAGTCCATGATTTCTTCCAGGATTCCTGGGCAATTCCCCAGCCGAGATCGTTGTGTAATCAACGCCATCCACTTACTCCATGTAGCGCTGGTTGCATGATGTATAGAAGGGATTTTCCCTTTGAACATCCAGTGTAGCACAGGCAGACGTGGTGCCAAGAGGAGATGAGCTTCTGTGCCAATGGCTTCTGAAGCAGCTCAAAGTCCCTCATATGCTGCTAGTATTTCTTTTTCAGTTGGGGGTGTAGTGGGATTCTGATCTTCAATATCCTCGTGTCCAAAACCCTAATGGTCAACCTTGGGTTTCTCCAGATGTTTTCTGCCAGAGGCTCCAGGTGAGACCATGCTCTCCAGCGGCAGTGTAGAGGATATTTTGCACATCTGGTCCTATACGGATGGGCCCAAGGGTGACTGAACGAGCTATTTCCTGTTTAATTTGTTGAAAAGCTTGTTGTTGCTCAAGGCCCCACTCAAAACTGTTCTTCTTTCTTGTTACTCTAAAAAGAGGGCTCACAAGCTGACTATAACCTGGGATATGCATCCTCCAGAATCCCACAAGGCCCAGGAAAGCTTGTGTTTCTTTCTTATTAGTTGGTTGAGATATAGTCTCTATTTTGTTCACAGCATCCATAGGCACATGCTGACGCCCATCTTGCCATTTTATGCCCAAAAACTGGATCTCTTGTGCAGGTCCCTTTACTTTGTTTCTTTTTACAGCAAAACCAGCTTTTAGGAGAATCTGAATTATTCTTTTCCGTTTCTCAAACATTTCTTCTGCCTTGTTGCCCCATACAATTATGTCATCAATGTACTGTAAATGTTTGGGGACATCACCCATTTCCAGCACAGTTTGGATTAGACCATGACAAATAGGAGGACTATGTTTCCACCACTGGGGCAATTGATTCCAGGTATATTGGACACCTCTCCATGTGAAGGCAAATTGTGGCCTGCACTCTGCTGCCAATGGAATTGAGAAGAATGCATTAGCGATGTCAATCGTAGCATACCACTTGGCTACTTTTGACTCCAGTTCATACTGGAGCTCTAATATGTCTGGTACAGCAGCACAGTGGTGGTGTCACTTCATTCAGGCCACGATAGTCTACTGTTAACCTCCACCCTCCATCAGATTTTTTCACAGGCCATATGGGACTATTAAATGGGGAATGAGTTTTGCTAATTACTCCTTGAGCCTCCAGTTGATGAATCAACTCACAGATGGCAGCCAGGGAATCTTGGTTCATGCGGTATTGCCTCCGGTGCACCGTCCTGGTAGCAATTGGTACCTGTTGCACTTGAACTTGAACCAATCCCACAACAAAAGGGTCTTCTCAGAGGCCAGGTAAACTGGAGAGTTGTTTGATTTTCTCTGTATATACAGTGGCTATACCAAAAGCCCATCGATACCCCTTGGGGTCTTTGAAGTACCCTCTCCTGAGGTAATCTATGCCAAGAATACAAGGGGCCTCTGGACCAGTCACAATGAGGTGTTTTTCCCGTTTGTCCCCTGTTAAGCTCACTTCAGCCTCTAATACAGATAATTCTTCACATCCCCCTGTGACTCCAGGGATCCAGACAGAATCTGTGCCTCTATACCTTGATGGCATCAATGTACACTGTGTTCCTGTGTCTACTAAGGCTTTATACCTTTGTGGGTTTGATGTGCCAGGCCATCGAACTCACACAGTCCAGTAGATTCGGTCATCCCTTTCCTCCTCCTGACTGGAGGCAGGGACCTTCTATTTCTGTTCTTCATCAGAGTATTCACTATCTGATCCTTGCAATTTTAGACCTGAAGTCTCCTCATTGGCATCGAAGGAAGTGGTTGCAGTTCTTCTATGTCTTGGAGATTGTCATCCCAGACCCACTACAAGGGATTATAGTCAGTCCATCACAGATGGCCTCTGCCACTGCTTCTTCTCAATGGAAGGACTCCTCACACTTCCCACTGCTACAGTGTGGGGTCACTCCCACAGGAGACAGTCCTCCATCAGCTGCTCCAACGTGGATCCTTCCCACAGGCTGCAGCTCTTCACAAACTGCCCCAGTGTGGGTCTCATCCACAGGGAAACAGTCACTCAGGAATGAACTGCTCCAGTGCGGGTCCCCCACGGGTTCACAAGTCCTGAAAGCAAACCTTCTCCAGAGTGGGCTCCTCTATCCACAGGTTCCCAGATCCTGCCAGGAACTTGCTCCAGTGTGGGCTTCCCACGGGGCCTCAGCCTCCCTTGAGCATCCATTCATTATGGCGTGGAGTCCTCCACAAACTGTGAGTGGATCTCTGCTGCCCTGTGGCCTCCATGGCTGCAGGGGCACAGCTGCCTCACCATGGGCTGCACCACACCTCACAGGAGAATCTCTCTTCCAGTGCCTCCGTACCTCCTCCCCCTCCTTCTCTACTGAAGGTGTCTATGGAGATGTTGTTCTCACATTCTCATTCTCCTCTGCTGCTGCTGCAGTTTAACATCTTCATAGCAACTTCTTCCCCTTCTCAAATTTGTTATTCACAAAAATGTTACCTCCATTGCTGATGGGCTCAGTCTTGATCAGCAGTGAGTGCAACTCAGAGCCAACTGGCACTAGCCCTAACACATACAGGAGAAGCTTTCGGCAACTCTTTGTTTAAAGAAGCCACTCCCACTATCAAAATCTGGCCACAAAAAAAACCACTACCAGGATGATGACTTTTGAAGCTAAATAATCTAGTTCAAGCAGTATTTGATATTGGGACTGCGAAGGGGAGAGAACTGACACAAAGCATCCAGGTATGGGAAAATCTCACTCAGAACTTGTGCCCTCAGAAAATCCTACACCTGCAGAATCACTGTCCTCACGTCAAAGAAAGTCTGGAAGCAAAAAAATCCCTTTGGTTTCATAGTACCCATCATCCAGCCTCTCCTCTGGTGAGGACTGAGCTGTCCCTGCAGACTGTTACTTCAGGACTAAGGTCTCTATCCTTCAGTGGGCACACGTTTTGTTAGATATGTGCACGTGTTTATAGACAAATGGGCAGACAAATATATGCACAGCTTCATCCTGTAGGAATAATTCATTCAGGGCACCAAACCAACACCCAGGACAGAGACTGACCCCTTGCCCTTTAGGCAAAGACAGCAGGTACAGGGACTGTTGACTACAAAGCCATTGTAAGCTGGGCCTGGTGTTCAACAGTATAGTGAAAGCTTGCTTTGCAAAATCATTTTTTGATTAGCCAGAGAGCATCTGTCTCTGGAACCATTCATCTAGTGACTTTCACTTCCATTAAATTCAATCAAAAATTTTAAAAAGAAAACTGCCACAGGATAACATTAACATGATTAAAGAATGCACTTCCCAGCCCAGCCTTAAGTTCTGTGCTGAATTGTGCTGGTGAAACAGCAAGAGCGGTTGTAGCCAGCAAAAATGAATCTCCTGTATTCAGAAAGCTGATGAGGGTGCTATTTGATGTACAATAATGAGAAATGAACTAGAAACATGAGCTTTCCAAGCAGTGGAAGTACACAGCTATTGCATGTGTGATAATACTTGTAACCCAGCAGCTGCTCAATTTGGTGGAAGCTTGACTAGACGGAAATGTCTGCTCTGTGAAGGCAGGACAAAATCATACCCTGGGTGAGTGGAGCTCCGAAAAGATAAACAGGTGACAAGGTTTTTGTCAGAATAAGGCAGAAAGGGTAAGAAGGCTCTTCAGAAGTCTGGAGCAATGGGCCCAGGGCAATGGGATGAGGTTTAACAAGGCCAAGGGCCAGGTCCTGCCCTTGGGCCACAGCAACCCCAGGCAATGCTCCAGGCTGGGGCAGAGGGGCTGGAAAGCTGCCTGTAGGGAAAGAATCTTGGGGACAGCAGCAGATGAGCCAACAGTGTACCCAAGTGGGTAAGAAGGGCAGTGGCACCCTGGCTTGTGGCAGCAGTGGTGTGGCAGCAGGCCCAGGGCAGTGGCCATCCCCTGTGCTGGGCCCTGGTGAGGCCGCAGCTCGAGTGCTGTGTTCAGTGTTGGGCCCCTCACTGCCAGAGGGACACTGAGGGGCCGCAGCGTGTCCAGAGCCGGGCAGCGGAGCTGGGGAAGGGGCTGGAGCACAAGTGTGCTGGGGAGGGGCTGAGGGCCCTGGCGGTGTTCAGCCTGAGGGTAGACGTGATAACTCTATACAACTCCCTGACAGGAGCCTGTAGTTAGGTGGAGATCAGTCTCTTCTCCCAAGTAATGAATGATAGGACAATGATATCCTCATTGATAATAAACTAACATGAACCAGCAATGTGCCCTCGTGGCCAAAAAGGCCAATGACATCCTGGGATGCATCAAGAGAGTGTGAGCAGCAGGTCAAGGGAGGTTCTCCTCCCGCTCTACTCTGCCCTGGTGAGGCTTCATCTGGAGTCCTGTGTCCAGTTCTGGGCTCCCCAGCTCAAAAGGGACAAAGAACTTCTGGAGAGTCCAACACAGGGCCACCAAGATGATCAGGGGACTGGAGCATCTTCCTTATGAGGAAAGGCTGTGGGAACTGGGGCTGTTTAGTCTAGAGAAAAGGAGACTGAGGGCAGATTGTATTAACATTTACAAATACCTAAATGGTGGGTATCAGGAGGTTGAGGCATCACTTTTTCCTGTATGGTATCTAGCAACAGAACAAGGGATAATAGGATGAAGTTGGAACACAAAAAGTTCAATTTAAACATAAGAAAAAACTATTTCACTGTTCAGGTGAGGGAGCCCTGGCACAGGCTGCCCAGAGGGGTTGTGGAGTCTCCTTCCTTGGAAGTGTTCAAGACCCACCTAGACACGTTCCTATGCAATCTGTTCTAGGTGGACCTGCTTCTGCATGGGGGTTGGACTAGATGATCTCTAAAGGTCCCTTCCAACCCCTACCATTCTATGACAAGAAGAAATGGTCTCAAGTTGCCTCAGGGGATGTTTAGATTGGGGCTAAGGAGGAACTTTTTCCCTGTGAGGGTTATCAGCCCCTGTCCCAGGCTGCCCAGGGAGATGGTGGAGTCCCCATCTCTGGAGCTATTGCAAAGCTGTATAGCTGAGGACATGAGTTAGTGTTAATTTTAGTTACACTTGGCAGGGTAAGGGGAAGGGTTGGACTTGATGATCTTAAAGGTCCTTTGCAACCAAAATTATTCTATGAATTTGCTAATTTGCTGAAAAGGAAACATTTCTGGTTGACACTTTTCTGGGAAGAACTGATTATAGTTGGGTAGGGCACATTTTGGCTTTGCTGGTTCAGAAATCTGGTAGCTTGTTTTTAGTAGACTACCTGCCAATGAACTGGGAGGTCAGGTCTGAACCTGATGCTTGCTCTACAGCATGGACCACTCGATATACAATTCATCTGCTCTGGCCAAATAGTGAGACAGTGCAATCTACTGAGCTACGCTTGCCTGTAAAGATTATGGGGTTTGTGTCAAATGAGGCCAGATTTCAAAATAACAAAATCAACACTGTCAAGGAGGTACAGCAGCTCTGGGCACAGTTTTTGTCTATGACAACCACCTGTCTCCTGGATGATTTCTAGTCAGAACTCAAGTTTTTGCATGAGTCAGGAGCCACCCACAACTGAATCATAGAATCATATAATAATTTGGGTTGGAAGGGACCTTTGAAGGCCACCTACTGCAAACCCCTCTGCAATGAACAGGGGCATCTTTAACTAGATCAGGTTGCTCAGAGCCCTTCCCAACCTGATCTAGAATCTTTCTAGGGATGGGTAGGATCTCTTTGGATCCTGGAATCCTAGTTTAATGGCCAGAAAGGATCAGCAGCACAGGCAAGACAGAGACCTGTGATCAGGGAACAAACCACGTTGATGATGAGCTTGCTGGTGTAGATGTGGTCACAGTAAAACTGGAAGCCATGCAGTGCACAGATGCATGAACTGTCTGAATATTAAATACATAAAAGCTTTATATTGCCATTTTCTGAGCTTTGCTGAGAATCAGGATACATTTATTCCTGTCCAAAGCCAGGCTAAGTTGGGCAAGTTGTGTCTAGACCTAAAGTTATACGTTCACCTGATCCTGATCTGTATCCAAAGGATTACTGTCCTAGATCTTTGCACTGTGTGTACATTTGTGTGATAGATTTTCTCTGTTGCAGCAAGCTGTTTTATATGAGTGACTAGAGCCACACAGAAGTCTTCATCAAGGCATCATGTGGAAGTTTTATTCTACTGACCACTGCCTTAATACCCTCATATGGCAACAGGACATGAATAGAAGGGCTCAGACGCTTCACTCACTGACATCATAGTCATACCAGACAGAACTAATTTGTGGATCTCTGACCATATTCTTGTATTAATTCAAGGAGATGGAATAGTAGAGCTTCCGACTATTTATACTTAAAAAAAAAAAATCCATTCACTTACGAAGAAAAATCTGTTGTATACCAATTCCCTAGTGGTTCTGCAGACAAATATATAGATTGACTGTGAATTAACACTAACAGGATCTGTAATTGACTTATAGTTCTATTTAGTCATAAACATTAGCATTAATGGATGTTCATGAGGTACAAGTGCTAAAGAACAGACACTAGAGTGGCCTATGTGTTATTTTTTTTGTGTGCTACATTTCTTCCATGACCCCATGAACCACAATTGATGTCTAATTCCTTGCTTTCTTTAGTGTCTTCTCTTAGGCTCTGATGCAATGGCAACTAAAAAAATAATTAGAGTATATTGGACTCACAAAACAAATGCCTCTTCATTGTCTTGTCTAATCCAGAAAAAAATCAGTAAATGGCCCAATTATATTTCAGAGAGTTTCTGCAAAGGAGATCTGTGGGGGTAGCTCTGTGATGTGGTGATTAGGACAGAGTGTGTTCAGCTGGAAGTCACAGTTCATGTACAGTTCAGGTCAGCAACTGATGAGGAGGCCCCAGCCTGACTTTCAGAGGAAGGAATCACTGTGTGGCCACAAACAAGCAATGGAATGGTTCTGGCTCAGCTTTGCTGTGCCCTGCACCATCTCCCAGTGACAAAAACTTCCTTCTAGTAGTGATAATGTGGCTCCAAAACTGCAAAGGAAGACTTGTGAGAAAGAATTTTTGAAAGAAACATATCTGCAAATGAAAATTGGATTCTTATAGGTACAGATGCAAGGAAAAGGTCACAAACAAAGGAAGCGTAGTGGTCAGTTTCTAAGGCAGTTCAAACTATCTTAACAGAGGTGGATAGATGATGGTCTGATTGTAAGGATGGAGAGTACCTGTATGAGGTCTGGGGGTTTAGGCCCTTCTGTCTATCAGAAAAAGGTCTCCTGGGAGCCAGGAGTCAAAGCTAACACCATTTCAGTTCAAAGTCATCGCTAACCTTGCAAAATTTATTGTACCTCACCTTAATATTGAAGAGACTGATCCACTCTCCATCCTTGTGGTGGATTTTCCATCACTGAGCTATTGTAACATGATGAAGTGGGTTTTTTCCCTAAGAGACAGATTGCTTTGAGTACCCTAGGAAGCCCCAGAACAAAATAGCAGAAAGGTGCTTCTGCATTTGCATTCTCCAAAATTTTCTTCTGAAGGATGCTTTGATGTGGAGCTCATAAGAATTAGAAAGCTTTTCCTGTGTCCCATAGTTTTACAGGACTTTCATCAATCAGTTCATAATTTTGTGACAGGGCTGAAAAATGAACACGTTCAGGCCACAGTGGCTGAGTTCTTTAATCTGTGAAAAACATTCCCTCCTACTGCAAGGACCTGGAATGTTGATGATGTTGTATGTCTCTTCTGCTTTCATCCTCTGGGTTGTAGCTTTTGGGCCCTCAAACTGAAGCTGATTGGTTTGCAGTAAGGGAGAGCAGCATTACTTCATGTGCCTGGTGAGTGAAGTTGTAGGGAGCAGAACATCTCTAGATCCAGGGGAAAACAAAACCCTACTGTGTGCTTGTTCTTGGAGTGGGGGAGTCAGTGGATGACTCAGAGGAACCAGTTCTCATTCAATGACAGTGAGTCAACAAGGCTTTAAGGGAAAGTCATGACTCACAGACAGATTTAAATCCTTTGAAGGAGTCAAAGCATGTGGCAGAGGGTGATCCAACTGATAAAATGTGCTGAGATTTCCAAAACTCTTTGAAAGAGATTTCTCACCAAAGGCTCATGTGGAAACTAGGCTGTCATGAGGCTGAAGGACTTTAGTTTGGAAGGGAGGCAACGTGAAGGAAGGATCTGACCAGAGAAAGGGCTTACAAGGCAGGTAGTGCTGGCATCTGCACAAGAAATTGTGCTGTTCATGTAGGGTGAATTCTGAGATGACCAATACCACAAGACTATTCAGAGTGGTCAAAATCAAAACTGACTGTGCAGAGGTGCAACAGGATCTCATTCTAAGTGACTGAAGGTTAAAACAGTAGATACAGTTGACCGTTGATAAAGGAAATGTAATGAATATAGGGAGAAACAAATCCAGCTGTATGTATACAGTAATAAGTTCTAATTTAGCTATTAACATGCAAGAAGTTCTTAGAGTAACTATGGATAGTCCTTCAAAAACATCTTCGTGAGGCTCTTTGGAGTTCCAAAAGGCAATGAAAACATTATGAATAATTAAGAAAGGAGTGGGTAGTAAAGCAAATGTGTGTTATGCCAGGGCACTAATCTTGGAAGCTTACATCTGTGCTGTGTGTGTGATCCACTCCATCTGAGAAGAGCAGGAAGGGTGAATAGGGACAGAAAATGGCTTTTGGCAGAAAGGGTGACAGAGCAGGATTCTGAGGTTTGTAAAAGAGACGTCTAATGGGGATGTGATACAGATTTCTGAAGTCATGAGCAGCAGGGAGAGGACAGTCAAGAATCACAGAATCACAGAGCTGTCCTCTGGTTGCTACAGTTCAAAACACATGAAGGAGGAGGCGTCGGGTGGCTATGTCAGGTGGCAGATTTGAAACAAAGAGAAGGAAGTGTTTTTTCTTCCACCAGGTAATTAAACTGTGGAAGTCACTGACCAGGATGTTGTGGGTATTTATCCTTAGGGATTAATGGATTCAAAAAGCAATTAGATAACTTCCTGGATGAAGATCTCTCTAAGGCTATTAACCACTGTGATGTAAATGCAATGCTGTAAACACTTGCCTTCTTTCTCATTCTCCTTCCCTGAGCATTTGCTACAGATGACTATCAAACAGGAGTCTGGGCCACATGGGTTTAAAAAGTTACTTGGTTCATTTTTGATACCTGCACACTAAAAATGGCCATAGCCTCCTTCCTTCCGCTTTTCTCTAAAGATAGTTTCTTCATGGTGAAACGACTGAAGAAATCATCTCTTTGCAAAAAGCCTTTCCTTCCTGCAGCCAGGGCAGCTCTAATGGCAAGTGTCGTTATTCACATGCTGATTCTCTCCAATTTACACAGAGCTTACCAACATGAAAATGAAACGAGCAAAGACTTGCAAGAATTGTGTATCCACCTAACGAGTATCAGATGGCTTGTTCTCCCTCCCCTAGAGCTTCTCCCACCTAAGAAGATTTATGTGGCTGAACGTGTTTGTTCTGATCAATTACCATGTTGCAGACACAAATACAAATATGAAAGGAAGAAGATTACAGTCTTGATCCAAAGCTCACTGAAGTCAGCAGAGAGGCTCCCGATGTTCACAAAAAGGCTTTGGCTGCTGTGAAAAGGATGAAATTTTTGATCAGCTTCAGTGAACAAAGCGCCTTGTTAGTCAGTGACAGTTTTCATACAACGCAGAACTATTTACCAGCAAATATATCATTGCTCTCACCTCTCCTAATGGAAGGATTAACACACAGTTGTGAAAGGCATGTGGTTGGTTTTCACTCATCCTCCAGTTGACGAGAAACATGCAACAGAAGCAAAGATGCTATTTTTAGTTGGTGGGTTTTTTTCTGTCCAGAAATTTGGTACTGAGACTGAAGAACAGGTGCAGGTATCTGCTGTGTGTTGCTGACCAGAGGTATTTCACCGCCAGGATGGAGGAGGCTGAAAGTTGAAAGCAGCATTTAATAAGTTCTTCGATCTTCAGTCATTAACCTGAGCATTCATTAAATCAGTGCTACTGGAAACATCACAGAGCTGAGATAATCGTACCAGTACTCAAAACTCACTCCTCCCACATCCTCTCCTACACAAGGATGGAAAACCTTGGGCCAGTATTTCTGAGAGCTTAAGGTGGATACGGGGATATTCAGAAATATTAAAGTACTGAGTTTATTTTCTCTATCTTTAGTCCTATAAAAACCAAGCTACTGATTCATCTGGGCCATTGCCATAATTATGTGAGAGGGATTATCACATGGAGAGAATGATTTAGCCCACTTTGTGATAAAATCATCGAGTTACATAGCTGATGTTAAGAAAAAATGACATGTTAGAAGTTTCACCCATGAAACAGACTGGCTCATCCTATATGGAAAGGAATCGGAAGCAGGATTTGGGGCTCGGGGCTTGTGGATTAGAGAAATGGATTTGCAGCTGCTGCCTGGGTTTTCACAGCATTGCCTAACTCCCTCTCCGCTCAGGCTTTAAATCGCTTTCTGCAGCTAACAGTCTCCCAAGCCCTGTAGACAGCTTTTCCTTTCCCCATCATCCAGGCAAAGAACAAAATAAATGCAGTTAAAGAGACACGGGGAAAAGCGGATCTGATTTGAAAGGGAAACCGTGTGATGTAGAGTTTAAATAGGGAATCCTGGCTCTGCCGCTACCTCCTGTAAATCACATCCCTTTTCTGCTGTGGTTTTTCTCAGCTATGAAATAGGATAAGGCTTTTCCCCACAGGGAAAGTCACAAGGTATCGGGAATTAACCCACATTGAAGCGTCATGGGAGGAAGGTGCTTTGCAAGTGTGAACAGCCTCCAAATTGGACACTGAAACTGATCTGCCTCAGTGGTGTGGAGGGGTTCTATCAATGCAAAAAAACCCAAACCCCCTCCTATACTGGGAAAAGCTGTCACGAAGCATCCCGGGATATCAGTGATGAGAGATTGTCAGCCGTTGCTGCGTCACTGGTTTGCGAACAGCTCCCACTCCCTTGACTTCGTTTATTATCTTTGTGTAGGAGGCTGGAAGTGCCTTCCTTTTGCTACCAGGATAATACATTTGGCCTGTTCCTGCCCTGAGGGAATTAGCAGTAAAAGTTCCAGTAATTTAATTGTGCATACAGCCTAGGAGATGTTCATTCATTCAAACAGGATGCCATTGCCAAGGACGCTGGCAATGCATGGATCCAAGGTCACTGCAAGGTCACTTGTGCGAGTCACTAGGGGCTGAAAGAGGGTTGGGAAATGTCTTTAGACCCTGAGTCTGAAGAGGATCCGGCAGCACTGGCTGAGATGCAAACACGAAGGTACAATAACACCACTGCAGTGCAAGCAATACTGAATTTACAGTTGGACTTGATGATCTTAAGGTGGTGAAGTCCACATCCCTGGAGATATTTAAGAGATAAATAGATGAGGTGCTGAGGGACATGGTTTAGTGGTGGGCTTGGCAGTGTTAGGTGAATGATTGGACTTAATAATCTTAAAGGTCTTCTCCAACTGTAATGATTCCGTGATTCGATGTTTCTATCTTAAAGATCTTTTCCAAGCTAAAGGATTCTGTGATTCCATGATTCTAGGAATGCTGAAGCAACACTTACTCCGTATTTTTCCTATTTTTTCCCTCCTTTATGCATGTTGAACCAAAAAGAAATAAATAAAAGGAAAAATTCAAACATTTTATAGGTCTAGACCCTCCATCTAGTGAAGTAAGTAGGAATTCAGCCAGAAACTTTAATGGGTGCTGATGAGTTGCACAGGGGACTGCAGCCACTTCCTTACTCATTAATTAATGTGCGACAGTTCAGGGTAGTTGCTGGTGGAAGGGGGCCATTTGTTAATGACACAAACATTTCTGGAAGTAGTGTACAAAGAGCAAAGGACAACATTTTTCAGGAAAACTGTTTTGAGAAATGGGTTTTATTGAATTTATTTGCTATATGTACTGGAATTATGGTAAAAAAAGATACAAACCCGCCATGGAAAGAGATGTACATATCTGACACAGCAACATGCCTTCATGGCCTAGGGCAATGGCATCCTGGGGGCCATTCAGAAGTGTGGGCAGCAGGTCAAGGGACATTCTTGCCCTGGGAAGGCTATAACTGGAGTCTTGTGTCCAGTTCTGGGTTCATCAGCACTAGAGAATCAGGGAACTGCTGGAGAGAGACCACTGCAGGGCTACCAAGATGCTGAGGGAACACCTCTGTGAGAAGGAAACGCTGTGGGACCTGGGGCTGTTCAGCCTGGAGAAGAGAAGGCTGAGAGGGGACCTCATCAATACTGAGAAATACCTGAAGGGCGGATGTGGAGAGGATTGGGCCAGTGTTTGTTGTGTGGTGGCCAGTGCCAGGACAAGGGGTAACAGGCAGAAGCTGGAACCCAGCAAGTGCCACTGGCACAGGAAGAGAAACTTGTTTGGTGTCGAGGTGAGGGAGCCCTGGCCCAGGCTGCCCAGGGAGGGTGTGGAGTCTCCTTCTCATGAGGTTTCCAAACCCACTTGGACACATTCCTGTGCCCCCTGATGGAGAGGAACCTGCTTTAGCAGGGACTTGGGCTGGATGAGCTCTGCAGGGCCCTGCCAATCCCCACTATTCAGGGATTCTGTGTGATCTGCAAGTGCTGCTTGATGCGTTTTGTGATGGTTTCTCTTCTCCCTTGAGCTGTGTTCAGAAATTGTGCACAGAGATCATACAGGCAACTCCATGTGCTCTTGGTGTTCAACGTACAGCAGTCAATAGGACATTCCTCTTTGCAGAGGCTGCAACATGCATATAAAGGCTTGCACATACTGGGTGAATGAAGGTTGCAGTAGCAGGCAAGTTTTCAGTAAAATTACTGTGGTTGCAAGAAGGATTTGTCAGAATTAGTGTTCACCTCTTGTCCAACTTCTCCATGCTAGTCCCCATAATTAACACTGGCAGGTACTCAGCACCCACACACACCGGTTTTGCAGGGAGGTGACGGACTGAATGAGCAGTCATAGCAAATGTCTCTTTTCACTCCTGGATGTTGTCTCTTGGTGACAGGATTCAGGTATCCTTCTAAGGCTAAGGAAGCATGTAGAAAAGGCTGAAAACAGGGCATTGCACTGACACAGAGTTTATGACTGATTCCCTCCACTTATCTTTGGGGTAATTCTGCAGGGTTCTCAGTGCATCTGTGAAATCTTGAGTCTGGAACTTCTTTATTCTTCCAAATCTTCATGAACTTGGGATAAAGTTTGATTTTCCCAATCAGCCTATGTGGTGCAGCTGCTATAGAATCATAGAATGGTGGAGGTTGCAAGGGGCCTCTAGAGATCATCTAGGACCTTTGGTTTTCAGCTACTGGAACACCATGAGTGATTCCAGGTCAGCATTGTTGGCTGGAGAGATGATTGTATGGAAAAGCCAAGCCATAAGACCTTAACATCTGTTTACAGCTAGCATGACTGGATTGAGACTGAGATGTGCCCTAAGTAGCACATCTTTCTTCATTGAAGCCATGGATACGGGTGCAAATGCCTGGGTGGATCCTTCCAGGTCTGAGACACAGCTGGTGTTTCTTGAGTGTTGTCTCCTGTTATAGAGAATGTTTTTAAATGTAAAATGTTTTAAAATGTTTAAAAAAAGTCAAACTACCATCTGATTCTTCTTTGGCTGCTGACCCACATAGTCAGATCTCGGGTCAACCTGCTCTATCTCTCCGATATAGACACGGTGTGAGAGGCCACACTGAGAAAAGGGAGCAAGGCAAAGGTCAGAAAAATGAAAGAGCCAAGACTCAAACAAGAGAGGCCATAGTCCTCTGAAGAACACAGATTTTCCACACTGATGGGTCACACCAGGCACACTTCTTTAGTAAGCTCAGATGCAAATTGAAGACGTGGCATCTGATGGAGCTGTTCTCTTTGGAAAGCTGAAACCCTAAGAAAGGTTTTAGGTTACTCAATTGCATATTAGCTTAGCTGTTGGTAGGATAGCTCTGAGTTAATGCATCTTACAGCTAATTATTAGCTGGACTAATGTATCTTCTTTCTTGCAGCTGGCCCAAGCTAAAAGCATCTTTGGGGACCATAGCAACTGCTCAGGTGATATGTCAAGTTGCTGGGACATGACTACATGTCAAACTCAGCGTTTCCTTAAGCTAGAAAAATGGCAAGAAATCTTTTGGCCAGTGTAGGAAGGTGTAGCATCATAGAACCAATCATCTAATTTATTTGGGTTGCAGATGCTGGGTTTTGGTCGTTAAAGGCAATAGGGAAACATCTGGCTGGCTGAAGAGAGCTGTTTCTGAGTTATCCATAGAATACTGTCTGCAGAAACCACTTGTCTTTGTAATTAGTCAAAAATAATCCTTTGCAAGTAAAGGGTAAATCAAAAGGAAATAGCTTTTTTTCCCTCTCTCTCTCTGTTGGAGGCCTTTTACATGCATTGCTTGAGCTGGGGCTCAGCTGGTCCTTCATTCAATGCATGGTCCTTCATTGCTTCTCCAACAACAAAGACATTGTAAAATGTGTTCTGGTCTTCACAAGGAAGTGGCTTTTCTTGGAAGTGATGGGAAAGGAGAGAAGCAACAAGGTCTCCTTCATATCCCACCGTTGCAATGACATAAAAGCACCTGTAATTTGCAGCAGTGATAAAACTCAGTGAATGTGCAATGGGACACAACCTCACAAATTGGTTTTAATTACCTTGATATTTTCTGGCTAGCTGGTGGAGAAGCCTTATAAATGAGAATTAATTCATCTACCTTAAACTAATGCAAACCTATCTTGGCATAGAAGTCAGACTTTATTTTACGTGTTATCTGAGCAGAAAATAATGCTTAATTATTATTAGTTCTGAGTAATGCTTATGAAAATTGCTCCACATTAATTTCACATGGCTGACTGGCTAATGGATGCATAAGGGTCTTGTAACCCTTTGCAAAAAGACTAATAAAAGCTAAAAACAAGGGGAATATATTACTTTAGCGGCTATTAGTAGTAGACAGTGCCTGCTGGCATTAATATCTATGTTTATTTTCCTTTCTATTAATAATACATCAACAGATTCTAGAAGCTGTGGCAGGGGCTGGACATCAAGAAATATTTCCTAATGCTGCAATCTATTCAGCTGCAGAATTGTTTCCCCCAAAGGAAATGGGTGATGTCCTCCTGCTTGAATTATTTTAATGTAGGGAGTGTATAAAGCACTTTTGTCTACAGCATATGGCATGGAAAAAGCCTGTGCTTACAGGGAACTGCAAAAGGATTCAGTAGGTCTTTTCCACCAATACCATTTTCAAATTGATAATGGTCTTTGTTAAATGAAAGCAGTGCTATATAGTGGTTACAGCAGTGCACTGCTGCAGTGAGTTTGAAGCCATCCTGCTGTTAATTTACTCCATGGCCTTGGGAGAAGAAAGTTCGTGCTTTTTTGCCTCAGTTTCCCTGCTTGTAAATGGGGATAAGGAAAGTGATTTGAAGAGGATAGTGTTTGTGCAAGTTTGGCAGTAAGAGCTGGTTGCAAATGAGAATTGAGAGGGCTCCAAGTAAGAAGGACAGTTGTGTGGCTTCACCTCAGAGAAAGAACATTGGAAGACCATAAATCCAAGGTCACAGATAACTACCACTGTAAGAATTCAGCCTTTATTCAGAGTGATGGTCCCAGACCTCTCCTCCAGGTCATCTTAGATGTGACATAGTGATCTGAAGACAAAGCAGTTCCCAGTGCTATCCTTTTAGAGGGACTGAGATTTCCCATTTTCTCCTTTTCCAGCCTGCATTTCCTCACAGGGTTAAGCCACAATGGAAATCAGAGATTTGTCTTCTGCTACCTTCAGCATGCTGGGCACTTTTGTCCCTCTGAAGAGAAGGCAGAGGGTATACATGGCTGTGACCATGACCGCTGGTTGTTTCATACACACCGGGTGGAGTGTTCTGACTTTGCATGTTATGAGTTTGACATCAATGCATGCAATATACCTGATGGTTTCTTTCTCTCTCATATTTTTGTGTGCCTACCGGGCCATGAGTGAAAAGGCACCTCTGGATATGGTAAAAATAATTGTGTCTTTTTATGCTGGTAAAGTAGATTAGAGCCAGAGACTGGACACTGCAGAGGATCATTCATACATTTCCCAGAGACTTCTCTAGTGGCTTTCTGGACAAGATATTTCTCAGGCTAAGGACTCAGTTTATCCTTCTGTAAGAAAGAGAGTAACTAGAAGCCAAGGACATTTCTTGGGATGCACCAATTGTGATAGGGATTAATCACTGTTGTTAGCTAAATTGGAGGTAGCTTTCAGACAGAAGGCACTACTGACAGTATCAAACTGCCTGATTTGTTCAACAACTGCTGAGCACTTCTGGTGTTAGGCTTAAGAGATACTTTAAGTAGGTGGATTATGATCTGGAGGAAACCTTGGCTTTGGGATGAAGACAGGGTGGAGGTTTGTAGATATTAATATACCAAATCAAGCTTTTTTGATTCTATTCACAGCCAAGCCTACCACTAACTCATATCCCTAAGCACCTTAGCTATGTAGCTTTACAAGAGCTCCAAGTTCTTCCTCAGTTCCAATCTAAAGCTCCCCTTCAGCAACTTGAGGCTGTTTCTTCTTGTCCTGTCACTTATTACTTAAGAGAAGAGACTGACTCTCACCACACTACAGCCTCCTTTCAAGGAGTTGTAGAGAGTGATCATGCCTCCTCTCAGCCTCACCTTTTTGAGGCTGAATACCCCTAGGGCTCTCAGTCACTCACAGAATCATAGAATCACAGAATCTTAAGGGTTGGAAGGGACCTTGACAGATCATCAAGTCCAACCACCTGTCCTCACCAGGGCCCAGCACAAGGGATGAGCACTGCCCTGGGCCTGCTGCCACACCACTGCTGATACAAGCCAGGGTGCCACAGGCCTTCTTGCCCACCTGGGCACGTTGCTGCCTCATCTTCAGCTGCTGGCATCAACTCCCCCCCAGGCCCTTTCCCTGCGGGCAGCTTTCCAGGCCCTCTGCCCCAACCTGGAGCGTTGCCTGGGGTTGCTGTGGCCCAAGGGCAGGACCTGGCCCTTGGCCTTGTTAAACCTCATCCCATTGTCCTGAGCTCATCACTCCAGCCTCGTCAGGGCCCTCTGAAGAGCCTTCCTGCCCTCACACTCATCCTACGCTCCCACACACCTTCGTGTCATCTGCAGTATCACGAAACATTATCTTGTTGGATATCTCCAAGTATCTGTGTTCAAGGTATTTGCCTCTCGTGTCTCTTTCTGAGAGCTGTCTTGTGCTTGCTAGCACTTCTTGTATTCACATCTGATTCCTGCTCCATATCTCATCATGACTCATTGCTTCAAGCCCTCTTTAATATGCAATTTGCTTTGTTCCCACAGCCCAGAACACTAAATGATTTAGCAAGTGACTGCAGAGGAGAGCACTGCATTCCACTCCTCTGCTGGGAAGGACGGGCTTCAAAACACTACTGGAAAGTAAAAGTTTCTCTTCCTCAAGGCTTTTGGTTATCCTAATACTAATCCTTCAGATGTGAATTACAATGTGAGCAATTCCAGAATGAACTCATGTTCCTCCAAATTTGGGAAATGGGGAAGAACAGATGAAACGATGGCTTTGACACTGAAGGTAGAAATAGAGGCATAAATTCATCACTACAGCAGTCCTGTGAGATCCTAAAGGAGATCCATGGGATTGTGTTTGAAGAGGAATAACTTGAAAATTGAAACAATTGTGATCCATCTGGAATTCCTTTGGAGACCTATTGGGACAAGAAAGCTTTGCTCTTTGTCCTCTCTCCTTCGATCACAACAGGACAGAATTTGAATAAACTTGTCCCTTGGACATAGATGGGAAGGAATTTTCTCACCGCAGATGTGAAAAGCATTGCTTCAGTCTGGGATGCATAAGAATTTGAGTAAAATAGGAAAGTAAGAGTTTTCTGTGCAGATGGTTGTCTTGAATTTTGGGAGACACCTTGGAGGGTCAAAGAAACAATAGGAAATAGAACTGTTCAAGGGCAGTTTGGATGGGGCTTGGAGCAATGTGATCTAGCGGAAGGTGTCCCTGCCTATGGCCAGGGGATTGGAATGATGAGACTTTAAGTTCCCTTCCAACCCAAACCATTCTGGGATTCTGGGAGTCTATGATTTGCCAACTATGAGCATGAGCTTACCAACAACCCCTGAAACACAGTGTGTTGGGCCAGGGGTCTACATATTCCTGTAGTTCCATCTGCGCTAATAATTTGCCTTATTTTAGAATCATAGAATTCTTTTGGTTGCAAAAAAAACTCTTTAAGATCATTAAGTCCACCCACTCCTCTCACCCTGCCAAGCCCATGCTCCTCAGCACCTCAGCTACACGGCTTTGCAATAGCTCCAGGGATGGGGACTCCACCACCTCCCTGGGCAGCCTGGGACAGGGGCTGACAACCCTCTCAGGGAAAAAGTTCTTCCTCAGCTCCAATCTAAACCTCCCCTGAGGCAACCTGAGGCCATTTCCTCTTGTCCTCTCACTTATTACTTAAGAGAAGAGACTGACCCCCACGTCACTACAACTTCCTGTCAGGGAATTGAGTTGTTTTGCAGCTTTTTGGCCAGACACTCAAGCTAAAAGTGATTCTAGACAGAGCAAAGGCCATCATTAGGATGGAGTGGGACCTAGGAGTGATGCAGCAACTCAGGAACACTGAGAGGTGTTGGGAAACCTACAGCCCTCTAAGTGTCACAGCCAGCGCTGAGGAAGTGGAGTGTGAAGCTGGAGCTGGATGTGTAGGAGAGCATGAAGAATCACAAAGTGTTTATTCAAGGCATATCCAGTCACTGGGTGCTTTTTGATAGGGGAGTTATTTTGCGGATGAGTGAGTGGCTGCCGCTCCGTTTGCATGACTGCCAATATCAGCAAGAAGCCATTCGTGCAGAAGGGACCCTCCTAACAAATGTGTATTACCACATCCAGGGTGTCTGGGGTTTAGGGTTTGCTGCCACTTGTAAGTTCTTCCAATGTCCCACATTTCAACATGCTTCCCAAAGGGACCTGTCACACCATGTCTTTCAGGGAAATATAATTCCTTCTAAAATCCTTCTCACAGTGCCAGTTCTCAGGGTATGATCTTCTGCTGTTCTTTGCTGGCTGTTCATTCAGTATGAGGAGGAGACAGATCTTGCACAAGACCTTCATACTCTGCATACTGGCTGGGATGGAGTTAGCTTTCTTTGTACCAGTTGCTATGGTGCTCTGACTTGGGTTTGTGACCAAACTAGTGTCAATAACAGACCAATGTTTTAGCTATTGCCCAGCAGTATGTGCACAAGACTTTCTCTGTTTCTCATGCTGCCCCCTGAATTGTCAGCTGACAGTGCATTAGAATTTGGAAGAGAGCACAGGTAAGACAGCTGACTTCAACTGACCACAGGGATATTTCACACCATATGACATCAAACTCAGTAATGAAATATTGAAGAAAGGCAGAAAAAGGTACACTGACCAGGTGACCAAGAGGCAAACAGCATCCTGGCTTGTATCAGAAATAGTGTGACCAACAGGACCAGGCAAGTGACTGTTCCACTGGTGAGGCTACAGCTCGAGTGCTGTATTCAGTGTTGGGCCCCTCACTGCCAGAGGGACACTGAGGGGCCGCAGCATGTCCAGAGCTGGGCAGCGGAGCTGGGGAAGGGGCTGGAGCACAAGTGTGCTGGGGAGGGGCTGAGGGCCCTGGGGATGTTCAGCTTGGACAAGAGGAGCCTGAGGGGAGATAACAGGAGACTGCAGTGACTTATAGAATAGAATCATAGAATCATTATGGTTGGAAAAGACCTTTAAGATCATCGAGTCCAACTACTAACCTAACACTGCCGAGATCATCACTAAACTAAACCATATCCACAAAGTGGGGGTTAGTCTCTTTTCCAAGTAATTAACGACAAGACAAGAGGAAAAGGCCTCAGGTTGTGCCCAGGGTAGGTTTAGATTGGAGCTGAGGAAGAACTTGTTCCTGGAGAGGGTTGTCAGCCCCTGTCCCAGGCTGCCCAGGGAGGTGGTGGAGTCCCCATCCCTGGAGCTATTGCAAAGCCGTGTAGCTGAGGTGCTGAGGAGCATGGGCTAGTGGTGGGCTTGGCAGGGTGAGAGGAGTGGGTGGACTCAATGATCTTAAAGGGTTTTTTTTTGCAACCAAAAGAATTCTATGATTCTAAAATAAGGCAAATTATTAGCGCAGATGGAACTACAGGAATATGTAGACCCCTGGCTCAGTCCCCGTCTCTGGAGAGATTGCAAAGCTATGATAGTGGTGGGATTACCAGTGTGAGGGGAGTGGTTGGACTTGAGGAACTTAGAGATCTTTTCCATCTGAAACAATTCTATGGTTCTATGATACTTGAGGTTTTGGCATTTGCCTTCCCAAGTACGGTTAAGCATGATGGAGTCCTGCTTTCCCGGGTGGATGAACACTTATCTGCCCATGGAAAGCACTGAATACATTTCTTAGTCTGCTTTACTCTCTCATGCTGCTTACTTCAGTTATTAAACTGTCTTTCTTTTGGCTTGTAAGTCTTTTACCTTTACACTCGCTCTTGCATTTTGCTGGTATTGCTAAAGCATCCAAATCTCTTGCACCTCCAAGGATGTATTAAACAGTTATTGCAGATTTGCCTTGCATAAGCTCCAGATGGCTGCTCTATTTCCCCTGCAACCAGCATACAGATATTGTAGCTTCATATCTTGAAAACACTAAATGACACCAAGGCCTATTCTCCAGCCCCAAAAACAACACACAGGATCCTGCCTGATCTACAGTGTTAAACTCTCAGCCTTCAAATCAGGATGTCTGATCCAAAGCTCCTGCTGGCAATGGTCCCTGGGCTATGCTAAGCTGGGAAGTGTTTCTGTTGATGCTTGTTAATTTGGGCTAAAGTAGGGCCACGGTTATCTGTGAAACCATGTAGGTGCGTGAGTTCCTGGTCCCACTCAGCCCTTTTGATTCAGTGGGAGAGAGCTGTAGCATGTGCTTTGCTCCCTCCTCCAAACCCTGCTTCTTTCCCAGTTCTCCTGCCAATGATTCGTGCTCTACAGCCATCCCAAACATCCTCCTACCAGCCTGGCAGGCTCACTCGAGTCATAAAGCCATTATTCAAATCCTCAAATGGGCTTAAAAGGTACGATTTGGTGTTCTGTTTTTCCCACTGTGTTTAGAGGCACACTGAGTCACTGTTGAAAAGGGCTTTGACCAACCCGCTGCCTGTCGTTACGGGAAGGGATTGCATCACAAACTTTTCAATACCACCTACGTTCCTGCCTGGCTGCCAGGATATCAAAGCAATCACTGCCTAATTACAGTCTAACTATACAATAAAGAAAAGGGAATGGTACCATCCCACTGTGATCTTGCAGAGAACCGCAAAACTGTTCTTTACTAAAGGTAAATTGGTTTCTGCTTTGCTGCATAATGAGCTTCTGATGATTTCAGCAGGAGAAATCCCAGTTAGGAATGGGTAGAAAAGAGGTGTCCCATCTTGGGAGTGTATTGGAAAGCCCGGGCTGTTTGGTGGTGGGAGTCCTCATGGGAGCTATTCTGCTTCATATAAAAGACTATTTGCAAGGGAAAAAAAAGAGTAAGAGATGACAGATATATTTCTAATACAGTTTTAAAAGGTCGCTGCAATAGTGAAGGAGCAAAGGCAACTGATGATTCAACCTGAACCAGAACCCAGAAAGGGTTGTAGGAATCACAATGTTTATTGTACCACTTGTTAGCCAGGAGACAATCTCACAGGGCCAAATGGCCCATTTTGACCATCTCCAGCCTATTAACTGTCACACATGGATGCCCTTAACCCAGCTGCCTCTTGGAAAATGACTGCATCCTGGAATGAAGGTGTCACAAAGATGTGGCGCTCTGCATGGGAGCAGGCACCTTCTGCCCCACAGAGCACGTGGTTTTCATGAGGCATTGCCTAAGGATGTGGTGGGGCCTGGTGTGGCATATTTCACTGTCATCTGGCCAGTGCAAGCAGATGTGTCAAGAAGGATGTCTGTCCAGCACTGAGGTTTTTGCACCTTTCAGGCATTGTGGGCTGCAGTTTCATCAGGCCACTGACCATTGTTGTGCTTGTTTTCAAAAAGGAGGAAGAAAATCTCTGTCTTCTTTTACTGTCCCTGGCATATGAGGAAAACTAAATCTATGGGCATGATAAACCAAACTGAGACCAGACTAGCAGCCCCTCTACTGCTTTGGGACTCCATGAGCGAGCAAGAGCTGTGTGGGGCTGGGTGTGAAGGGAAAGCTGAACTTAAATAAATGTGAAACCTTGGACTTCTCAACCTGCCTCATTCACACTGGAGTGAATCCAGACTAGCTCAGCTCATTTTGGTGGGAGTATACAATGTAAGACCAGCGTGAAGACAAAAGAACCTCTAAGTGATACAGCACATGGACATTTGGAGGTTTATCTAAAGATTTAACACGTTGAACCCAGAAGATCTTCACTTTACTTGTCCTCCAGAGTGGCACTGAGAAATTCTGGTTTGGGGTTTTTATTTTGAAAATAAATATCACCTAAATCTGATAGTGCATACAGGCTATGTGCAAACTCAGCACATGTCAGCCCATAGTCTGCACACGGTTATTATATCCTGCAACAAGACCCTGGTGTCCATATGCTACAGTTTCTATGATATACAACAGGGATACCAAGTGTGTCTCATTGCAGTGGAGTTTATGAAAGTAAACTCTCCTGGGGCTTTTCTGGAGCTTAAAGAGTAAGTGGAGAGGTCACAAGGGACTCTGAAACACAGGTAAAACAGAGCAACAGGAAAAAATACCCACCCTGCAATGTAAAAACCAAAGGAACAGACTTGGAACAATTACTGTCTTTACTTTCTCCATCATAAGCAAGATCTGGCAAGTTGAATTTATGTCTTTAACGTCAAGCTGAATTTGCATAATTACAGCTTCTTGTATGTATCACTGCCCAGCCTTTTATGGGTGATTGCCTGGAGGTCAGGCACTGTCTTGGTCTGAAAGTTTTGCTCAGTGGCACAAGCAGGGACAGCAGCAGGGAGGGTCGGCTGAGCTTAAGTAGGCAGGAAGGTGCACAAGGAGCTTGCCTGACTTTTTTCCTTTTTTATTTTATTTTCTAAGCACTTGCCCAGTATCATGTACCATAAAGGACAGAGGTACCTAAGATCCCAACTAGACCACTCTTGCCTGGATCTGGATGTGTTTTCCATTGCTAGACCACTCTCCATCATCTTCAGTAAGTCGTGGAGAACATGAGAGGTGCCTGAGGACTGGAGGAGAGCAAATGTCACTCCACTCTTCAAGAAGGGCAAGAAGGAGGAGCTGGGTAACTACAGACCAGTCAGTCTCACCTCCGTCCCTGGAGAGGTGATGGAGCAACTTATCCTGGGTGCTGTCTCCAGGCATTTAAAGGATAAGAGGATCATTAGAAGCAGTCAACATGTATTTACCAAAGGGAAGTAATGTCTGACCAACCTAATAGCCTTTTATGAAGATGTAACCAGGTGGACAGATGGTGGTGGTGCAGCGGATGTGGCTTATCTTGGTTTCAGTAAAGCATTTGACACCATCTCCCACAGCACCCTCACAGCAAAACTGAGAAAGTGTGGGCTGGATATCAGTTAGTGAGGTGGATTGTGAACTGGTTGAAGGGAAGAAGGCAGAGAGTGGTGATCAGTGGGGCAGGGTCTAGGTGGAGGCCTGTGTCTAGTGGAGTTCCTAGGGGTCTGTGCTGGGACTAGTACTGTTCAATATATTCATTAATGACCTTGATGAGGGAACAGAGGGCACTGTCAGCAAGTTTGCTGATGATACGAAACTAGGGAGGGTAGCTGACTCACCAGAAGGCTGTGCTGACATTCAATGAGACTTGGTGTAGTGGTTTTGCCTGGGCCAGGTTTTTTGGTAGTGGAGGACCTACAGGGGTGGCTTCTTTAAACAAAGAGTTGCCAGAAGCTTCCCCTGTAGCTCACAGGGTTAGGGCCAATCAATTCTAAGCTGGACCCTGCACCTGGCCCAGGCCTGGCCAATTAGTGACGGAGGTAACGCCTCTGTGAATAACATATTTGAGAAGGAGAAGTTGTTGCACAGTTGTAAAACTGCAGCAGCAACAGGGAGTGAGAATGTGCAAACATCTCCCCAGACACCAAGGTCAGTGGAGAAGAAGGGGGAGGAGGGTGCTTAGGCTCTGGAAGAAAGACTGCCCTGTGACCTGTAGTGAGGACCATGGTTAAACAGGTTGTCCTCCTGCAGTCCATGGAGGCCAGTGGGAAGCAGAGACCCACTCTCAGCCCATGGAGGAGCCCACACAAGAGCAGGTGGATGCCTGAAGGAGGCTGTGACTCTGTGGGAAGCACCCTGGAGCAAGTTCCTGGTGGGACCTGAGAGTCTGTGAGGAGAGAGGAGCCTACACCAGAGCAGATTTTCTGTCAGGACTTGTGATCCTGTGAGGGACTCAGGCTGGAGCAGTAGGTACCTGAAAGATTGTTCTCCCAGTGGATGAACCATGCTGGGGCAGGGTGTGAGGAGCTGCCCCCATAGGAGGCCCCATGCCAGAGCAGTTCGTGAGGAGCTTCAGCCCATGGGAAAGACCCACACCAGAGAAGTTTGTAATGGACTGTCTCCCATGGGTGGAACCCCACACTGTAGCAGTGAGAAGTGTGATGATGCCTCCTCCTGAGAAGAAGCACTGGCAAAGTTCATCTTTAAAGAACTGACCGCAACCCCCATCCCCTGTACCCCTGTGAGGGGAAGAAAGGGGAGTCCTGGGAAGAGGGAGGAGTGAGGGGAGTTGTTTTTAAGACAGTTTTATTTCTCATCTCCCTGCTCTTATTGTTCATTTAATAAATCAAACCTTTTTCTCCCTAAGTTGAATCTGTTTTGCCCAGGACGCTGATTGCTGAGTGATCTCTCCATCCTTATCTCAACTCACAAGCCGTTTGTTATGTTTCTCTCTCTCTCCTGTCCAATTTAGGAGGGGGAGTGATTTTATGACTTGGTGGACAGCAGGCTAAACTACCACACCTGGACAGGCTGGAGGATTGGACAGGGAGAAATCTAATGAAATTCAACAAGGGTAAGTGTAGAGTCTTGCATCTGGGAAAGAATAACCCCATGTACCAGTACAGGTTGGGGAATGAACTGTTAGACAGTAGTGTAGGGGAAAGGGACCTGGGGGGTCCTGATGGACAGCAGGGTGACCATGAGCCAGCAGTGTGCCCTTGTGGCCAAAAAGGCCAATGGCATCCTGGGGTATATTAGAAGGGATGTGGGCAGTAGGTTGAGAGAGGTTCTCTTCCCCCTCTACTCTACCCTCATGAGACCACATCTGGAATATTGTGTCCAGTTCTGGACCCCTCAGTTCAAGAAGGACAGGGAGCTGCTGGAGAGAGTTCAGTGCAGAGCCACCAAGATGATGAAGGGATCTCTCTTCTGATGAAAGGCTGAGGGAGCTGGGGCTCTTTAGCTTGGAGAAGACGAGACTGAGGGGTGATCTCATTAATGTTTACACATACATAAAGAGTGGGTATCAGGAGGATGGAGCCAGGCTGTTCTCAATGATGACCAATGACAGGATAACAGGCAACAGGTGCAAGCTGCAGCATAAGAGGTTCCAAAGACATACAAGGAAGAATTTCTTCACTATGAGGGTGACAGGGCACTGTTGAATCTCCTTCTCTGGATACATTCAAAACCCACCTGGAAAAGTTCCAGTGTGACCTACTCTAGGTGGTCCTGCCCTGGCAGGGGAGTTGGACTAGATGATCTTCCAGGTCCCTTTCAGCCCTTAAGATTCTGTAATTCTATTATACCACAGTGTACTTACACAAGTCTGCTAGGGAAGCCAGGAAAACGCAGCCAGGCTATTCTCAATGGTAGGATAAGGGGCAATGAGTACAAGGTGGATCATAATATGTTCCACCATGGAACATATTTGGATGCATCAAGAAGAGTGTGGCCAGCAGGTCAAGGGAGACTCTTCTCCCTCTCTACTCTGCTCTGGTGAGGCCTCATCTGGAGTACTGTGTCCAGTTCTGGGCTCCTCAGCTCAAGAGGGTCAGGGAAGTGCTGGAGAGAGTCCAGCGGAAGGCCATCAAGATGATCAGCCGAATGGAACATCTTTCATACGAGGAAAGGCTGTGGAAATTGGGGCTGTTTAGTCTGGAGGAGACTGAGGGGGATTCTTATTAATATTTATAAATATCTAAAGGGTGGGTGTCAGGAGGTTGGGACATCCCTTTTTTCTATTGTATCTAGCAACAGAACAAGGGGTAATGGGATGAAGTTGGAACACAAAAAGTTCCATTTAAACATAAGAAAAAACTATTTCACTGTTCAGGCGAGGGAGCCCTGGCACAGGCTGCCCAGGGAGGGTGTGGAGTCTTCTTCCTTGGAGGTCTTCAAGGTCTGCCTGGACATGTTCCTATGTGACCTGATCTAGGTGAACCTGCTTCTGCAGGGGGGTGGACTAGATGATCTCTAAAGGTACCTTCCAACCCCTACCATTCTATGATTCTATGATAATAGGTTCCAAAGAAACATAAGGAAAAACTTCTTCACTGTGAGAGTAACAGAGATTCTATGATTCTGTGATTCCATGACAAGGGGCTCAGTTTTTTTAATTTTTTCTGGCAGATGGGGAATGTCTCCTCTCCAAGCAACCAAGGAAAGCACACAGCCACCCTGCCACACTGTCTGAATTCCATTGGCACTTCAAATCCAGAAAGGTTTATTGTAAAGCTTTTAAAAACAGGTGTCATGTTGATTTTGGCATACAAAATCTGGCACATAGAGCTTTCCTTTTTTCTCTTTTCAGAGCAAAGGCATATTTAAGTGTGTGCCACGACAGCCTTTGTGATTTACTACCTGTTCTGCAGTGGTTAAGTTTTTGTGCTGTGTACCATGGATGCAGAGCGTTTGAAAACTCTGATATTAAATCTCTTCTACTTAAGTAGAAATTACTATTTATTTTTTTAAGAGCCATTTCATCCCTCAAGAAAACATTCCTCCAGAAAACAGAATAAGGAAAAGAAAATCTTCCTAATGAGTATAACTAAGTGGGGAATGGTTTCCCAAAGGAAGCGATTGAATCCTCATCAGTTGGGAGGTTTTAAATTTGCAATGAATAGAGTATTAAAGACTATTCTGGCAGGCAGAACTTGTCACAAGTGGATGTAACCACTGATGGCTTGTGGGTTATAGGCTTTGCCTGCCTTGCATTAAGGGTCTGGCCTGCAGAAAAGACCTACAATCTCATGTAACACACCTGAGCTCCTCGATATCATGGCAGATACTATGGTGTCCCGTGTTGCTAAATCCAACAATTTTACAAAGTGAGGCTGACTTCAGGCTGGGGATGCTCCGATAGTTCAGGTACCAGAAAAAGGATTGTTTTCTCCTTGTCATGCTCTTACTCTTTTCCCCTTAACATCTTCCATATATTGTTTTTTGGAGATAAAAATTGAGACAAACAGACTGAGTTTGGATTTGTCTCGGTGTTCTACTTTTCTCTTCTGTCACTTGAGTGCAGAAATGAAATGCAATAAAAATAAGTTTTTTCCTGTTATCTCTTTGTCATCCAGGTAAGATGGTAAAGTTTGAGTGATATGAGATGGAAATAGGGAAATTGTGTCAATGTCATAAACTAGACATAGTGGATTTCCAGCTCTAATACCACATTCAAAGGATTCCTATCGCATTCCTGAAAGCTGTAAGTATGAACAGTGAATGGAATTTCACAGGGGACTTCAAAATGGCATCCACTACCCTGAAAATGGGGATTTTCAAAGAATTTAAAAAATCACAGCTGGGTTCTGACCTTAAAACCAGTTTTTCTCAAACTTTAAGGGACTTACAGGTCAGAAGAGATGTTTCTTATTGTATAATTTGTCCGTCTGTGTCACACAGTGCAACAAAACCATAAAGAAATAAAAATATTATGTTACTAGTTAATTAAGATTTTAAAAACCATCTCATAATTGCCCAGGAAATGAAGAATGTGTCACACTTGAAATATCAAGCCACTACTCTGCTATTTAAACAGAAGTTGAGTTCTAAAGCAGAAAAAAAAGAGGAGAAAAGGCTAATGATGCTGCTGATTATCTTATGCAAATTGGTGTTTAAAATTTATTAAAGAAAAGCTCTATTGCTTCACCTCCGCTTTTGTGGCTTTGTCTAAAAAGTTTTCTCACTATGAGAAAGTGAAAAATAAACTTTGTTTTCTCATGTGCTTTATCCAGCACCTTCCTAAATCAAACAAGGCTGAGACACTGTGATAAGAATAAAATAGAAACTAAATGTTTTCCTGATGAAAAATCATAGCGAAAAGTGAGTTGTTCATCTTTTTGTCTTTTAAAGCTTATTTTTTTGAAAATCTGAATATGTATACATACATATATTTAAGAGGTGAAATTATGGTTTAACTTTCTCATTCTTGATTGTAATTGAAATTATGACCTCTAGATGGCAGAAATTCCCTCTTCTTCTTTTTCTTTTATCTTTTTCTTTTTTTAATCACTCTAGGATGCCAAAAACACAAGTTTTAGTGTAATAGATGGACTTATAAATATTCAGCCTTATCGAAGCCTGGAGATCTCATAGCATTATCCATCTCTAAGCCCCACCAAATTTGCTTTATGCTTGTCATGCTTGCAGAAACATACAGTAACAGATGACAGACTGGGGCACTTAGAGTGAAACAGACTTCAGTGATTTTGCCTTCCCAAGGTATCAAGACTGTATACCTTGTCCTTCTTCTCTTCTGGGTCTGGATATGGGTAGGACTTTTCTTCACTCATTTCTCCCTCTTTATATTTTGAATTCTCTTTTCCCACCTCTGTTCTTAGTTAAAGGTTTCTGGACCTTGGCCAAAATTACTCTCTTGTGACAATCTTGTGAAATCTTCAAGGTTTGTGGCCATCTCACACCCTCCAGAAGCATGTCCTACACATAGCTAGTTAACAAAACCACCTGCCTCCAGGCATGGGAGAGATGGGTAGGTCTGAGGGATACAAGGCAAAAATTTTATTCTGCCAGTAGACTGGAAGATATTCCTGTAGGAGGCCAAAGAAAAAAACCTGACTATCACCCAGAATTGGCCTAAGAACGTGGAATAATGCCTGGTGTTAATTAATGAGACATCTATGTTCAAGCAAATGTTGGG
Source organism: Colius striatus (assembly GCF_028858725.1). NCBI lineage: Eukaryota > Metazoa > Chordata > Aves > Coliiformes > Coliidae > Colius > Colius striatus. Next base: position 44,935,787 of record NC_084760.1, on the reverse strand, counting down.
TAGGTGAATAAATAAAAGGTGAAAAGCTTGTAAGGTAGAAAATAATGCAAAAATATAAGAATGACAAAACTGTTTCAGGTGAGTCTGATGAGTCTCTACCAGTGGCCAAGCAGGTTGGCATGGTCAGGGCAATCAAATGCCTTTTGAAGACCAGCCTTTTTATTCCTGATGAATCTTGTAATAACAATAAAACCATTGTTTTAATGGCCAGAAATGCTCATTATAATCACTTTAGATGGAAGTTCTTCTGTAGGTCTTCTGTAGCTCAAGATTCATGTGCAGTTCTCTGCTTCTTCATAAACCAACAGAGTGAAACAAGTATGGCATGAAGTTGAGACTCACTTCAGCTAGGCCCAGCTTCAGCACAGGGACAAGATCTCTCTGGGACCTGTCCTGGGAAAAGTACATTGCCCAAGATGATGTCCTATTGATACACTGGGGTGTTACAGCCCTCAGAGTTTGAGCACTGAATTTCAGCTTCCACATGTTAATATAGCCTCTGCTGATGTTGTGCGGTGGGTCACTGTGTGCTGCAAGAGGGCAGGTCGCTGAGGGAGACAGGAAAGAGCTGCAGTCCATCAAGAGTTCTAGTGCTGCCTCACTTTATCATAGAATAATTTTGGTTGGAAAAGACCTTTAAGATTCTCAAGTCCACCCCCTCTTCTCACCCTGCCAAACCCACCACTAACCCGTGTCCCTCAGCACCTTGGCTACACGGCTTTACAATAGCTCCAGGGATGAGGACTCCACCACCTCCTTGGACTTGGTTTATCCTTCTGTAAGACAGTAAGTAAAAGCGAAGGATATTTCTTGGGATACACCAGTTGTGATAGTGATTAATCACTGTTGTTAGCTAAATTGGAGGTAGCTTTCAGACAGAAGGCACTACTGACAGTATCAAACTGCCTGATTTGTTCAACAACTGCTGAGCACTTCTGGTGTTAGGCTTAAGAGATGCTTTAAGTAGGTCGATTATGATCTGGAAGAAACCTTGGCTTTGGGATGAAGACGGGATGGAGGTTTGTAGGTGTCAATATGACAAAACCAAGCTTTTGACATCCCTAAATCCAGTCCAGAAATACAACCACAACTTTCCCTGTAATATGGGAAAGCTCAAGAGTGATGAGTGATGAGCACTGAGGACAGTGCTGAACAGTGTCCATCTTTTCATAGTAGTTGTGTTTGTTGACCTTGCAGAAACACCTGTTCAGCTCTAAGGATATTACTCAGTGGATATTTTCACTCTTTGCCAGGGAAATGCCTCTGGTTTGAACTTCTCTGACAGTCTTGTGGCATCCCACACTGCCAACCATGGATGGCTTCTCTAAGACATTATATGCACTACTCTAGTGGATATTAGGACTTGTAAAATGAACTAGCTGTCAACAACTGAACTTACAACAGAAAATCATAGAATTGTTTGGCTGGAAAAGACCTTTAAGATTACTGAGTCTAATCACTGCCAAGCCCACCACTAACCCACGTCCCTCAGCACCTCAGCTATGCAGCTTTGCAATAGCTCCAAGTTCTTCCTCAGCTCCAATCTAAATCTCCCCTGCAACAACTGGAGGCTGTTTCGTCTTGTCCGACCACTTATTTCTTATGAGAAGAAACTGACTCTCACCACACTACAGCCCCCTTTCAAGGAGTTGTAGAGAGTGTTCGTGTCTCCTCTCAGCCTCGTCTTTTCAAGGGCTCACCCTTGGGGCTCTCACTACTCCAGGGCTCTCAGTCGCTCACAGAATCACAGAATCTTAAAGGTTGGAAGGGTCCTTGAAAGACCATCTAGTCCACCCCCCCCGCCAGAGCAGGACGAGCTAGAGTAAGTTACACAGGAACTCGTCCAGATGGGTTTTGAATGTCTCCACAGAAGGAGACTCTCCAACCCACTTGGCCAGCCTGTTCCAGTGCACAGTCACCCCCACAGTGAAGAAATTTTTCTTTATGTTTCTATGGAACCTCCTATGTTCTAGCTTGCACCCAGTGCCCCTTGTCTGTCTCAGTGTCCCTCTGGCAGTGAGGGGCCCAACACTGAACACAGCACTCGAGCTGCGGCCTCACCAGGGCCCAGCACAGGGGACGGCCACTGCCCTGGGCCTGCTGCCACACCACTGCTGATACAAGCCAGGGTGCCACTGGCCTTCTTGCCCACCTGGGCACGCTGCTGCCTCATCTTTAGCCATTGGCATCAACCCCTGAGGCCCTTTCCCTGCGGGCAGCTTTCCAGCCCCTCTGCCCCAGCCTGGAGCGTTGCCTGGGGTTGCTGTGGCCCAAGGACAGGATCCAGCCCTTGACCTTGTTAAACCTCATCCCATTGCCCTGGGCCCATCACTCCAGCCTGGTCAGGGCCCTCTGAAGAGCCTTCCTGCCCTCGCACACATCTACACTCCCGCACAGCTTCATGTCATCCGTGAACTGTATGATGATGTTCTTGATCAACACATTCAAATCATTAATAAAGATGTTAAACAGATGCTTTTGGCACATACTTCATATCTGCCAAAACATTCCTGCTGTTGCCTATAAAGTCCTAGCAAATGATCTTTTAGTTTAAAATGATCTTATTAACATTTACAAATATCTAAAGGGTGGGTGTCAGGAGGTTGGGGCATCCCTTTTTTCTGTTGTATCTAGCTACAGGACAAGGGGTAATGGAATGAAGCTGGAACACAAAAAGTTCCATTTAAACATGAGAAAAAGCTATTTTACTGTGAGGGTGATGGAGCCTTGACACAGGCTGCCCAGGGAAGGTGTGGAGTCTCCTTCCTTGGAGATCTTCAAGATCCACCTGTACACATTCCTATGTGACCTGATCTAGGTGGACCTGCTTGAGCAGGGGGATTGGACTAGATGATCTCTAAAAGTCCCTTCCAACCCCTACCATTCTATGAATATATGATCCCAGACAGTAATTCACCTCACACTAAATCAGAAGCCTACATTTGGTCTGATGACTCACTTCATTGGCTGTGCTGACTGGGTTTCTGTTCATATTGATGGAACACTAAACGTTTGCCTTGGGTGTAGATGTCTATGCCATAGACATGAGGTGCTTGACTCAGTTGCCTACAGGCACCTAGTGCCATTTGAGACATCCTGCAGCATCCAATGGGAAAAGCTTGGACATTTCATGTAGCATGAGATGTCCGTAGTTAGAGATCTGAGCAGAAAAATCAAGTTTCCAAAAAAATGCCCCCAGCTGATTGGTTGAACAAAGTCTCTGGGATGCTCGCATGGGAGATGCAAGTTTAATTCTCTCTTGTGACATATCAAACTCCAGAGCCACAAAAAGGGAGTGAGATGGGGCACAATCAACCCATTCTGCTGATGCTGTTTCTCTCTCCATCTCTCACTTTAGCTGTTCAGTGGAGTGGGGAGGATTTGGATGATAAGTGATATGACCACCAGACATGCTTTATTCACCCTTCTCTTATTCTGGCTGAAGCTGCAGTCAAGTTTAAATCAAGGACAGGAAAAAGGGCGACAACAGAAGGGGGAATTTTAAAAAGCCAGACGCATTTCACAATTCAGCAGGGTGGTGAGACATGGTCAGCATTTCCACTGCAATAATTTCTGCCGTGAGAAACAGGGATTTGGGAAAAACCTAATCACATTTGTGGATGGCTTCTGAACTGAAGCTACTTGCACTGAAGGATGTGAACACTTTCTTTGTTGCCCTGGTATCTCTAGGTAAGGAAAATTCCACCAATATGTGCAAGTTGCATGGCAGAGAGAAGAAGCCTGGATGAGGTTTTGATTTATCCCAAGCATGTCTCTGACGTTGTGCTAATAAAAAGCAAAACCCATTAAAGATGGAAAATGTGATCCTGATGGAATCAAAATGCCTTGAGCTTTAGAGAAAGAGAAGTGAAAAGATAGTGGACATCACCCATGAATGCAGTCAGTGCCAGCACAAGAGCTGACTTCCACATGGAGCATCTGGAGGGGCCACAGAGCTTAAGAAGCATTGCACCCTTTTCCTCCATCCTAAAGCATGTAAAAAAGACTTTACAAAGAGGGACAAGGAGGAAAACCTGTCATTTCAAAACTAATGTAACGCTAGCATTTTTTTTCTGAGGATTGTTTCAGCTTTGTTGTTGATGCTTACACCAAAAGGATAGTTTCATGCTTTCAGCATCATAATACCTCAAGCAAGGACCTTCACAGCTCTTTAAAGTAAAGCAACCTGAATCTGCTTGATTCTTTTCTGATAAGTTACCAAGCAGCAATAAGGATAACCAAGAGTCAATTAAAAGGTGAAACAAACCATAACTGGGACTTGCACCAAAATGCCTCCATACAGTTGGCATCAATAGAAGGTACTTAGCTGAAAAGTCAGGTCCTTTGAAGACAGTTCCAGTTCAGCTCCCCAAAACTGCAGGCACATAAGTAATCTTTGCCTGGATATTGTTATTTCCTGAGAATAATGGTCCTGTATTTGAGATCTGTGGCCAAGCTGCTGCCTCCATCTGGGGGCAAAGAGGAGTTGTTCCAACAGTGGTGGCAAAAGGTTGGTTTCTGTTCTTATGCCCTCCCTGGAGAGGGATCCTCTGTGCCCCAAGAAGTGGGTCTCAGTTTCCTCACCACACTGTGGAAAATGAATTTGGCAACATGTGAGGTCAGCAGCAGCAGAATCAGGCCCTGTATCTTGCAAGCTGCTCCATGGTTTGGCACTTTCATCCCAAGAGCTGCCTGTCCAGGGATTTGGAGAATACTGCGGAGATGGAGAAAGGAAGGAATAGAGTTTCACCTTTTATTCTTTTATCTTGGCAACAATATGTGGTGGGGGAAAAAAAAAAAACAACTCATAACAAAGTATTTGTGAATGGCAGAATTAACAATAATACAAACCCCACCCCTTCCATCCCTCCTCCCTCTCTCTCTGCCATCCATTCAAGAGACCGACAATAAACAAGGTCATTTGATTCATTCAGCTTGGGGTGTAAACAAAGTCTTATAATAACCCCTTCTTCACCAGGGCCCCCCTTGTTTCTCTAAGAATAGATGTCCCCCGCTCTGCTGTTCTCCCCCCTCCCATCGCTTCTCCTCTCCCATCATCCCTGGATCGGCGGCCCTGAGCGTCCAGTGCTGCTGCCACTTCCGCCCAGCTCCGTGAGGCCCCACTTCCTACTTGGTGTGGGAACCTCAGCTTCCTTGGGCAACATCTGCACGGATGGCCCCCACTTTCTCAGCACTGCTTCATCACAGGCTCCTGATCCAGAGAGGGAGAGAGAAAAGAGAACAACCCTTCCCCTCCCCCCCCCCAAAAAAAAAAAAATCCTGACCCAACAATAAAGGGTTTCACATCCTCCTCCCTGGTCTATGGGGAGCAGATCCCAAAAGCTTGTGCTCAGCTTCCTTTTTTCACAGGCTTCACTGCTATCTTTGCAGCTTCATAGAATCTTAGAATGATTTAGGTTGGAAACAATATTTAAAGGCCATCTAGTCCAACCCCCTTGCCACGGACAGGGACATCTTCAACTAGACCAGGTTGCTCAGAGCCCCATCCAACTTTACCTGATATGTTTCCTGGAATGTGGCATTTACCACCTCTCTGGGCAGCCTGGGCCAGTATTTCACCATCTTCAGCATAAAAATTCTTCCTTATATGTAATCTGAATCTCCCTTCTTTTAGTTTAAAATCATCACCCTTTGTCCTATCACTACAGGCCCTGCTAAAGACTCTGTCCCCATCTTTCTTGTAAGCTCCTTTTACGTACTGAAAGGCTACAATAAATTCTTCCTGGAGCCTTATCTTCACTAGACTGAACATCCCCAATTCTCTCATCCTTTCCTCATATCAGATGTGTTCCATTCCTCTGACCATTTTTGTGGCCTCTGGATTCACTCCAATAACTCCGTGTTGCTCTGCTCCAGAGCTGGAGGCAGTACTGCAGGGGGGGGTCTTACCACAGCAAAGCAGAAGGACAGTTGTCTGTGTTATACGGTGTTCTTAGGGGTGTTGATGTATGTTCATTCCTGAAGGTCGGATATTGAGTCAGATGTCTGTGTATTGTGAGTCATAAGGTCATAACATGATGTGGGCTAGGACATGCAGAGTAAAGATCCTTTTGGTGGGTCTGAGCCCTTTGAAAGCAGATGAGTTAAGCTCTTTCTTCTGGTCAAGGTCAGTTCAGGGTTGGCTTCATTCCAGAAGGCAAACTTGTTAAGCTCTGAGACCTTCTCCATTTTAGAACTTTGTTAAATTCCTACATGATTTTAACGTGTGTTAAGTGGATGCTGAGCCAACAATCCAGACACTTGGAGATATATCTGCATCTGGCATGTCCACCCTGCTTGTGTCCCCTGCCACTTACTCATTCAGGGATACCACAGAATTCTGTGTCCTGCCTCTGTGTTTCATCCCAAAATATGGGGATACCTTGCATCACAGATGTTCACCAGAAGCTCCCCTTACCCCTGGGACTCCTTCCAGTGCCTTGCAGTGGCTCCAGGGACTGCAAGGGATGGTGGGATGCAGGAAGGCACATCATAGCATGCACATGGTGCTTCAGAAACTGCACTTCCTGCTTTAGTCAAGACAGACGGGAGTTAGCAATAACTCTGCTAACACAAAGTTTTGTTCCCTGAGTCTTAGTAACATGGATATGCTGCTGGATTTTTGCTGGGAAAGCAGGCTCAGCTTTTCCTCTCTTGGGTCCCCCATAAGCTTTCTCTCTGTGACTTCAAACAGCTCAAATCCTCAGAAGCACCCCAGTTTCCTATTTAAAAGAACCAAAATGGCACTGAAGCAATGTACCTTCACTTACCGTGCCTCAGTTTCCTACTTGTTTTATCACATTGTCCAACTACTTTCTTTACTTAAATTGTAAATTTACAATATCAGGGCTTGTGTCTTGGTATTTCCACGTCACTTAGTGCAGCGCAGAACAGCTCCTCTTTTACAATTTACCTAATACCACAGTGCTTTTACAATGGTGTCTTGAACTCTGTGATAATAACAAAAATAATAAAAAGAAATGAATTGTTCTTTCTCAGGGGAGGAAGGCTATTTTCAGAGATGCTCGAGTCATGGATAATAACAAATAATTCTAACACAGACCTGCTGTTTGCAATTTACTATTTGCAACACCACGAATCTGGATGCAGTTTTATGTTTCGTTTATCTGCTGGATCCCTCCCATAATTTCTTGCTGGGAGTAGACTCTTTTTCTGTATTTCCTGGGAGCGAGAAATCTTCAAAATACAAACTGGGAGACACTTAGCTACAAGAGGGAAGAAAAGTGATGTCCAAGGCTTCAGGTAAATGTACTGCAAGAAAATATGGCAAATGACAGTGAACTCTTCTACTTCACTTATCACTTGCATGACATAAATACAGGTTTTAGGAAAGGAAAATGTTTTTCTTCCTGCCTCTTGCACACACCTGTTCAGACACATTACCAAAATTTCTCATTTTATCAGTTAAAGCACTGATAGGTGCATTGCAGTCCTTGCTGATGGATCTCCTCCAGAAACACATCCAATTTAGGCTACCAAGCAGCCTGCGGCAGCTTTGCTGCTTCTTTCCAGGAACAGATCCGTGACTGTGTGTTTATCACTACTCTGATGAAACAGGGAAAACTTGTCAATCAGTGATCAAGAGATTGAAGTTTACTGAAGTCACTGGTGATGTCACTGAGCAGAGGAAAAGTAAAGGGTCTGAGATCTTTGTATAATATCAGTGTAATCTTAGGTAGGGAAAAAAAGATAAATGAAGCAGTGCATCATTTCTGAGTTCACACTCAGAAATGCACACAGCAGTGCATTTAAGCTTCAGATAGTACCACTTCATCCAATTTCATTCTATCCAGCAGCAGAAGAGTATTTTATTAGCAGAAGTCTTCCTGCACAGAGTTAGTGGACCATCTGGGATACATGCCAAGAAAAGTCAGGCAATGAGAGAACCCTGGTGTGTGTCATTGGGATTTTCCTGGTCTCATGGCTCTCTCGAGCTTTATCAGTACCATAATAATACACCTGAGTTGGGAAAAGACAGAAAGGACAAAACATGCTGCTGCTTTTCTCCAGTGGGCTTTTTGAGCTGTAATAGGGTCACTCTAGGTCTGATTTTCTATGATTTGCAGCCTATACTCTCCATGAGCTTGGCATCTGGTCCTGCGGAACGGTGTGGCCCCTCAATGGGGCAATGAGAAAAAAAGGAAAGTTCCCAGTTGGAAAGTCTTTGAGGGGATGCATTGCAAGGGTGAAGGAACAATTCAGCTCAGTCCCTGGGAATTCTTCTACAGCCAAGAAATACACATTGTTAGATAGAGTCTTCCAGAGGAAGTGATTGAAATATCGTCGTGTGAATCATATCTGTAACAAGGTTGGGCTGTAGGAAACAAACCTTTGGTGAACTCTGGGAATAGATTAAATGACCTAAAAGACTTTTCTCTTTTTTTTTTTTTTTTCTCCATGTAGGAATGGCCTTCAGCAACCCATGTTAAGTGAAGGCTGCTGACTTTGGAGGTTCAGAAGGACTGGGTTGTCTCACATTACCTGACACCAACTGTGCTGCACAAGATGCTCAAGTACAACTGTAGGATGGTATTTCTGCTGTTCAGAGAAGGCTGAGCTGCCTCAAATGGTGACTCTTGCAGTGAAAAATCTGCATGTGGTATATTCTCATGGCATGACAGATGTGTATTGTTTGCTGAGGCCCAGAGCAGCTGTGATTGGAACCATTGAAGCAGTGATGAGACCACAGGGACAGGAGACACAGGGGAAGATGAGGGTGGTAGATAGATTTAAGGTCCTGCTCTGGGGACAGTCTGGTATAGGGACAGGAAAAGATGTTTTGAGGGAGACATACAGTCTGGTTAGTTGAGCATTGTGCTGGGATGAGGAGGCGGGACTGAGCCATGACACAACATCTCTGGTAGGAACCCATGAGCTCATTTAGGATATGAACTGCAAGTCTTGCTTGGGGCTGAGCAGGAGTTAACTCCAGACATAATTTCCATGAGCCTTGCTCTGTACTATTACTTCTACCTGTTGCCCCTGTCAAGACTGTCTTTTCAGGGACTCTGTTTACAGATAGCAAAAAGTCACTCTGCTCCAAGGAGCTTAACACCTGCATGCACCTTCCATGAAATTACTGAAACAGTTGATGCATACATGAGGAACTTGCTAGACATGAAGAATGGACTGCAAAAGGGGAAATATAACTCCCATTTTTAAAAAGGGAACAAAGAAAGACCTGGGGCACTACAGGACAATCAGTCTCACCTCTGTGCCTCGCAGGGTGGTGGAGCAGATCCTTCCGGAAACTGTGCTAAGGCACAAGGGAAATAAGGAAGTGACTGCTGACAGTCAACATGGCTTCACTAAGGGCAAACAGTTTCTGACAAATTTAGTTGTCTTCTGTGACGAGGTTGCAGCATTGGTGGATGTAGTGGTTTTACCTGTGCCAGGTTTTTGGTAGCAGAGGGTGCTACAGGAGTGGCTTCTTTAAACAAAGAGCTGCCAGAAGCTTCCCTTGTAGCTGATAGGCCTAATGCCACTCATTTCTAAGATGGACCCTGCAGTTGACCCAGGCCTGGCCAATTACTGATGGAGGTAACACCTCTGTGAATATGAATAATGTATTGGAGAAGAAATTGCTGCGCAATTGCTAAAATGCAGCAGCAACAGGGAGGGAGAATGTGAAAACATCTCTGCAACACCAAGGTCAATGGAGAAGGAGAGGGAGGAGGGTGCTTAGGCACTGAAAAGGCTCCCCTGTGATATGTGGTGAGGACCATGGTGAAGCAGGTTGTCCCCTCACAGTCCATGGAGGCCAGTGGGAAGCAGAGACCCACTCTCAGCCTGTGGAGGAGCCCACGCAAGAGCGGGTGGATGCCTGAAGGACATCTGTGACTCTGTGGGAAGCCCACTCTGAAGCAAGTTCCTAGCAGCACCTGGGAGTCCCTGGGGAGAGAGGGGCCCACGCCAGAGCAGGTTTGCTGTCAGGACTTGTGATCCTGTGAGCGACTCGGGCTGGAGCAGTCGGTACCTGAAGGACTGTTCTCCTGATAGATGACCCACATTGGGGCAGGGTGTGAGAAGCTGCCTCATGGGAGGCCCCATGATGGAGAAGTTTGTGAGGTACTGTATCCTGTGGAGAAGGACCTCACAGTGTAGCAGTGGGAAGTGTGATGAGGCCTCCTCCTGAGAAGAAGCAGTGGCAAAGTTCATCTCTAACGAACTGACCACAATCCCCATCCCCTGTGCTGCTGGGGGGGAAGGAAGGGGAGTCTTGGGAAGATGGAGGGGTGGGGGGAGGTGTTTTAAGGTTTGATTTTATTTCTCATCTCCTTGTTCTTTTTGTTCATTTATTATATCAAAATTTTCTCCCCAAGTTGAATCTGTCTTGCCTATGACACTAACTGCTGAGCGATTTCTCCATCCTTATCTTGACTCATAAACTTTTCGTTATATTTCTCTGTCCCCTGTCCAGTTTAGGAAGTTATGACTTGGTGGGCATCTGGCACCCAGCCAGGGCTAAACCACCACAGTGGATAAGGGCAGAGCAACTGATAGCATCTACCTGGACTCATGGAAAGCATTTGACATTGTTCCACACAGCATCCTTGTCTCTAAATTGGAGACATATGGATTCAATGGATGGATGATTCAATGGATAAGCATTGACTGGATGGGCACACTTAAGCTGCTGTGATCAACAGCTTAATGTCCAAGTAAAGATCAGAAATGAGAGATATTCCTTGGGGTCAGGGTTGAGAATGGCTCTGGTTAATGTCATTATTAACAGGGACAGTGTGTATGGAGTGAAACCTCAGCATGTTTGCCAACATGACCAAGCTGTGTGGTGTGGTCGACACGCTAGAGGGAAGGGATGGCATCCAGAGGGACCTGGACAAGCTTGAGAGGTGGACATTTGCCAACCTCATAAAGTTCAACAAGGCCAAGGACAAAGTCCTTCACGTGGTTGAGACAATTCCAAGCACAAATACAGGCTGGGCTGAGAACAGATTGAGAGCAGCCCTGAGGAGAAGGTGTGTTGGTAGACAAAAAAGTAAATATGAGCTAGTGATGTGTCCTTGCAGCCCAGAAAGCCAATCCTGCCCTGGGCTGCATTCCCAGCAGTGTGGGCAGCAGGTCAAGGGAGAGGATTCAGCCCCTTTGCTCCACTTTGTGGAGATCCCCCTGCAGTGCTGCCTCCAGCTCTGGGCACCAAGAGCACAAGGACACAAAGTTGCTGGAGCAAGTTCAGAGGAGACCATCACCTGTGCTATGGAGACAGGTTGAGAGAGTCCAGACATTGCTCATCCCAGAGAACAGGAGGTTTCAGGAAGACCATCAAGCAACCTCCAATCCTTAAAGGGGCCAAGAGGAAATCTGGAGTGGAATTTTGTTCAAGGGCCTAGAGGGACAGGACAAGGGGGGATGGCTCCAAACTGACAGAGGCGAAATTGAGATGAGCTCTTGGAAAGAAGTTCTTCCCTGAGAAGGTGGTGAGGCCCTGGCACAGGTTGCCAGAGAATTTGTGGCTGCCCCATCCCAGTATTCAAGGGCAGGTTGGATGGGGCTTGGAGCAGCCTGGTCTGGCAGACAGTGTCCCTGCCCAGGGCAGGGGGTTGGAACAGGATCTTTAATATGGCTTCCTACTCAAACCATTCTGTGACTCTACGAAATATATTACAGATCTTCCTATCCATCTTACCAGGCAGAAGGAAGATTGCAAAACCCACCTAAACTGATGTTTATTAGGTAGCTTTAACAAACATATAGTTTTTCAATAGTTTCTTCATCCTACCAGACATCCTTACTTCCTGTCTCAACCCAGTCCCATCAAAGTAAATATTAACAGCTCACCCAATTGCCTATATTTAACACTGCAAATCTGGCACAGATTTATACCAGCACTGGTAACAATGGCATTGAACACCTGTCAGTGACTGCATTTGCCCAGGGATTCACTTCGTTCCATGCTGCGTGTTTAATAATTCCTGCGAACAATGGGACAAATAAACATATTTTTTTGCTTAGCTCTCACTCCAGCCAACGCTACTGTCCAAATTGTACATGAGAGGCCTGCAGAGGCTGGTCGTTGTTTCCTAGACTGATCACCTCTTTCCCTCAAAAATGATGTTGTCAGCAGCTCTGTGCTCAGAGAGGGCATTTACCACTTGTATGTAAGGAAGGAAGAAGGAAAAATGAACAGGAAAGGGGCAGCATCGTGCAGGGCTCTAAAGGCAAGGATGATAAATTTGAACTTGAAACAGTGGGTGACAGAGGTCTTCTAAGAAAGGGCGAGGCAGGATGAGCAAAAATGATGGGAGATGCATGTAGTACATGGCCTAGGTTGGAATAATGAGGGGTTACAGGAGCCCTCAGGATGTGGGAGCAGTTGATGGTTGTCTGGAGGGAATATAACACATTGCAACTGTGTCCTGGAATAAGATGTGGGGATGGGGAGGATTGGTGGAGATTGGCAGTGTTGTCCTTGGACAAGGAAAGGTTGGTAGGCTGTGTTTAACAGGGAGAAGTTGGCTTCTCCTGATATGATTTGGAGAGCTGTTGAGAGCTCTATGGGGTCTCTATGACACTCTGGATAGCACAGGCATTTGCATATATTGGGTAAGGGAGACGTGATATTTAATCCTTAGGCTAAATGTTTCCCAGACATCATTCAGTGCTAAATATTGCTCCCTCTTTCCAGAGAAATGAGCCCTACCTTGTGAGGTTGAGTAGCTGTAATCCCTCAGTCATAGCTGGTGTCTTGTTAAACATTTGTGGATGAGCAAGAGTGGGCAATCTCAGAAGTGTCTCACCAGGAAGGACAGGTGATCTCAAAATGAAAACTTAAGGTATTCAAGCCTTGGATGGTTGAAGACAGCTACCAACCTGAGTGATGTGGTAGTACCTTTCTTCTTGTCAGATCTGAAAGGGTATCATCCATAAAAGCTTGGAGAAGCTTTGTTGTTGTGGGACCATGATCTTGACAGTGGTCAAGGAGACAAATTCCCCTTCACTCAGATCAACTGAACTCTGGATTTACAAAAAACAAAAAAAAAAAAAAAAAAGAAAGAAAGAAAAGAAAAGGGAAAAAAAATTGGCAAGCTGTGTCTGTCCAAAGTCTGAATGAATAGAAACTCCAAAGGAAGCACCTGCTGCTAAAGGAAATCCAGGACAAGTTTTATTATCCTTTTTCACAGGTCTATTCAGGACTACATTAGGGGTTTCCTCTTTCCTTTTCTGGTACTTCACACTCATTCACAACAAAAAACATATTGTACTTATGAATTATATTCCAGAGAATATAGCTGGAGCTTATAAAGGTGCTGGCCAAAGAACTTTATTTTTAACCTTTCTCCCTTGTGAATTAATTTCTCAAATGAAAGCTTTGCAATTGTTTCGGGTTATTTTTCTCTCTTTTCCTTGGACGGGGCACAAGGGCAAATCCTGCCTGCTCCGTGTTAACAAACATGCCTCTCAAGGAATAAGGAGCAAAAGAGGTGAGTGGGGCTCCTGATGGAGCTCAGCTATGGGGAACAAATGAAAAATATAACTGCAATTTCTTATAGAGATGTGTTAAAAGGCCTCTTACTAATGATGCATTGGCCACTCTGGTGTAAGCAAATCCAATGGCAGTTTTTCCATTTCTAAGGTGCTGCAACTGCATAGCACAAGAAGAGACAAACTCCTTTGGCTGCTGAAGGGGTGTAAAGAGCAACATTTGAGTTTGATCCTGAGACCATTTCAATGAGTGATGAGGTACCCAGGAGGCACTAAGGAGTTTGCTTATTAAACACAGCTGCTCAGCTTGACATCTTCCAGGTACAAAGTACATAAAAGCCGAAGGGCTTGCAAACAACCCAAGTGTAACACATGAGCCACTTATGAACCAATATGTTTACTTTAGCAGGTCACTTTGCACCTGTGCAAGAAGGATATGACCTGATCCTTGAGTAGCCTGGGGAGGTTTTGCACCCTTCTACACCAGGGAAGGTGCCTGGTACACTGGCCCCACTGTGTAGCAAACACACTATACCCCATGAGTGCAAGTAGCTGCTTTGGCATATAGACAAAGCATAATCTCATTCTGATCTGTCCTTAAAACTCTCCTTCCTGGTTTTAAACTCCACTATCTATCCTCTTGCCTCCACACCACCAGAAGGTCGAAGCCCTGAGCATGGCTTGTCATTGCTGCCACCTTCCCCTGCTCCTCTGTGTGACGATTCTCCTTCTCACAGGTTATATTTCAATTGGGAGCCCTTTTTAAAGAGATGACCCACTCTACTTTTGAGCAGTGTCCAGCCCAAACGTTGCTTCTTCAGCCTGAGGCTCCTTTTTTCTAATGCAGCGGAAATAGTAAATTACAGCAATTAATGGTGGCATAAATCAGAAACTGTGACTAGACAAGGTCAGCAAGGACTCAAGGGCTGCATCATACAAGTAAATTGCCCCAGACAGGAATTCCTTTATCTGCATTGCTAAATTGTTTGAGCATTTCTTGACACGATTTTCACTCAGGCAAGTGACACTGACCCCAAGAAAGGCTCAGGGATCAGCAAGGGCTGGTGATGAGATGGATATCTTGTGTGGGATACTTTTCTGAAGAGTTGTGGGGAAATCACTGCAGGGACATGGCCAGGCAGCAAGGCTTGGCCCTGGTTAGTAGGTGCAGCCCATTTTTAATGAGTGTGGATTTCTTTTCCATGAAGTATTAGCATGGAGATGTCATTATTTAACAGGGAAAAACATGCTTTAGTTACCAAACTACCATTGCAGTTTTCACTGCTCTTGATGCTCTTCACTTTTCTTCACTCGCAAGATCTTAGCTAAGGGTGTTTTAAGGTGTTGCCCCAAGGTCAAGTTGTTGGTCCTTGTGATTTCCAGCTGAGGTGCAGCATGGCTTTTGCCCTCACAGACAGCAGTCTTTGCTGGTTAGAAGGTGCAAAGCCTTGAAAATCATTGCTGCAGGACATTAGCACAACAGGGATTTTCTGTTCAGATGAGATTGGTTTTGCTCTTTCTCTCTTTGGCGTTTAGGATGGTTTTCTGTGTATTGTTGTTTGACGTTTTTAGATGGCAAGAAGACTTACAGATGCCACCTAATACTTTGCAGTATAGTACTGAACATGGTTGAATATATAGCTCATTTTCAACACTGAAAAGGTGTATTACAAAGTAATATGAAGCATAAGAACTAACAAAAATGTCTAACTGGTTTCTTGTTTGATCAGGATGAAGAAGGGGTTGAAATCTGGGTTGCTTCTGACTTGATGTCTTACATTAGTATTTCCTTGTGTGGACAGCCCTGGTTGACAACAGCTGATGAATCTCACTCGTCCTTGCAGCACAGGGGGTTGGTGTCCTTGGCTGACTCCCTAACTGTCTTGTCACCATGACATACATCACTGCCAAAAAAGACCTCCGTACTTTAGGCCTTTAGATTTTTTTCCCATCTCTGAACTGATTGCCTGGGAATATTAGTCATGATACAGGGTGGTATTGGAATCAGCAGATGTGATCCTGCAGTCGTCTGACTACCACCTATCCTTGCTTCATAGTGTTGCGATAGTGAAAGCAGGAATTAGGGCCATATGTGCAAAGGGAAAAACTAGTACCTGCCCATTGAGTGAGAACTGAGTTAGCAGTCAGATATGTTAGAGTGAAAGAAGTATAATCTGGGGGGTTGTGGTAAGGAAGAATTGTGCTCCAAGAGGAAAATACTCCAATACATTTTCTACTGGAGCTGACTCCATTGCCTGCACTGGGTGCATGAGTCATCAGTCTCTCCACACCTAGTCCATGAGACACACAAAGTTCTTCTGACACCATTCCTCTGGTGCTTGGTTTGTGTATCTGAGCATGTCCAAAGTCACCACCATCCAGGCTAGCCTTGACAGTGAGGTAATCCCCACCTATCCCACTTGGTGTGGGGCCTGAAATAGTACCTTCAAAGTACTGAATCCTGAGTAAAAATCTCTTTGCAAAGCATAGTTGCTCCCATTCCTACAATCCTGCACAACCTCCTGCTCTACAACTGTTTGATGGTTTGAGCTTTTGGTTGGGAAGTATTAGCCAGTGTGGGATTAAATCTGTAGCAAGAAAATATGTATCAGTCATCTTGTGCTTTGCTCCTTCAGCTCCTTGCCTCAGAATTATCATATAGGGGACCCAAATCAATTCCCCACATGCTGATGTCTAATGGTATTTGTTATGAACACCAGATCCGTGGACATGGGTTGAACATCCTCAGGGATGTCATATGGCCCTATGCGCTGTTATATAGATTACTGAATCCTGTCTTTAATCTCCACTGTATATAATGAGAATGTAGATGAAGTCACATGAGATACCCACTTGCAGATGCCTAAATTGATATGCCTTCAGTGGTCTAAAGACAGGCCATGAGAGCTCTCAGAGATAGTCCGGAGATCTCCAGAGAACAGACACTTAAAAAGGAGGTAGGTGTCTCTGTAATAGCAGCCATGGGCCATACAATTTAGATCTCAGATCCTAATGACACAAAAAATTATGTCTGAGTCTTTCCTGTAATCCAGAGCTATATCCCACCCACAGACACAGTTCCCCTCCATCCCACCATCCAGTTAATCAAAAAGTCCAAACGTGATGGTATGGGGCAATTGTGCAACTTTCTATGTGATTCCTCTGTTTCTTGTCCATTTTTACGTCTCTTAAAATATTTATGGCAGTGGGACTTTGGGTATGAAGAGGAAAAATGGGAGATTTTAATTTTACAGCCAGACAAGCCTACTGCACTATAATACTATTTCTAAAACAGAAAGGACAGAGAATGAAATAGCTGGCAGTGACAAGCACAGAACTTTATACATCTTTCTGCCAAACAGAGACTAAAACTCACATATTTTTCCATCCATGTGTTAGCCTGAACACTGCCTAGTAGCCATCCTGCACTAGGATTTTGCTGTCAGTCCAAGCAAAGCAGCATGATATGAGCACCAGGGAAATCTGATATCAGAGCCCAGCTTCTCAGGCTGTGGCCTCATGGTGAGGTGCCAAAGGTGCTTCCACTTCCTTATGGCACACAAGGTACTTGTTGAGGAAGTGCCTCCTTCAACTGCACTTTCAAATAAAACAACAATCCTTGCTAGAAATGGTCATGGTCATGGCCATGGTCATGGTCAAGGCTGGAAAGCTGTATGGTGGAAAAGGACCTGGCAGTCAACAGATGAGGCTGCAGCTCAAGTGCTGTGTTCAGTGTTGGGCCCCTCACTGCCAGAGGGACACTGAGGGGCCGCAGCGTGTCCAGAGTTGGGCAGCGGAGCTGGGGAAGGGGCTGGAGCACAAGTGTGCTGGGGAAGGGCTGCGGGCCCTGGGGGTGTTCAGCCTGGACAAGAGGAGCCTGACATTGCTCTCTGCAACTGTCTGACAGGAGTCTCTAGTGGAGTGAAGGTCAGTCTCTTCTCTAAAGTAATGAGTTGATAGGAAAAGAAGAAACAGCCTCAAGTTGCCCCAGAGGAGGTTTAGATTGGAGCTGAGGAAGAACTTTTTCCCTGAGAGGGTTGTCAGCCCCTGTCCCAGGCTGCCCAGGGAGCTGGTGGAGCCCCATCCCTGGAGCTATTGCAAAGCTGTGTAACTGAGGGGCTGAGGGACGTGGGTTAGTGGTGGCCTTGGCAGTGATTGGACCTGATGATCTTAAAGATCTTTTCCAACCAAAACAACTCTATGATTCTCTTATGAGACAGGGCACAAACAGCACAGCTCATGGGAGCTGTAGACTATGTATCCCCATCACATAGGCACTCCTCAGCTGTCTGGGAATACTATGACAAGTTCTTGCCTTTGTGTTGCTGATGACCTTTCTCTAGACTGCTGGCCTTGTGTACCCGGTCACCATTAAGTCCAGCCATAGATTCATTGTTCTACTAAAGCATGGCAGAAAGAACTCGAATACCTTGAAAAGTAATAAATGCTATATTAAATAATAAGTGCTATCCCTGGTCAGGCATTACATGTAAAAGGCAATCTTCCTGTGCCCAGTTTGTATGAGACAATGTCCACCCTCCTTCACATCTTCTCCTAAAGTGGGGTTTGAGCTATGCTGCTGGGACAAGAATGCTGGTTTCTAAAGACTCTTCAAAGGAAGCTTCTTCATGAGTGGGTATTGGAGATAAGGGCTAAAGGGACTGACTTGTGACCCCAAGGAGTCCTTCAAAATTTTCCATGCTACGGTGCATATCACCCTCTCCACAAAGACTTCTGCCAGCCAGGGAGAACTTGACATTTCTTTGAGAGCTGAAAGATGAAGATTAGGCTGTCTCATTCCTGTCTCCACTGCCTGAAACATACCCAAAAGGCTGTTAGGACACAACAGATGTGTCTTTACTGCTTTCTTATAGGATGTAGAAAAGGAAACACAGCCCACAGGGGAACACTGGTAGATGTTCCACTGAACCTCATAGGGGTTTGTGGAGGAGCTAGAAAACAGCTGAAGCCCTTACAAAATATAGGAGCTGAATAGCAACAGAGGAGAGTCTCCTCTTTCATTTTGCAGTCACTTTCAGAGGAGGGGAAGGTTTGCACCCCACACACTTAATTGGAAGGAAATTAATATTATCTAATATTTCTCCTGCAGCCTTAGTAGATGGTCTAAGAGCCTTACTGTGGTGAATGTTATATGGAATCGGGGAGGAAAAAAGACAGCTTCAGCATCCATTATGAAGGTCAAGGAAGAGGAAAGAGGTTCCCACTATTTTCTGTTTTGCTTCTGGAACTTAATTCAGACCAAGGAGGTGAATTTGGGGACAAGCTAGATGAGTTCAGCAGCTGTGGCATTGAAATGCAGGGATCATAAATGGCAGGAGGAAGGGAAACCCAGTAAACACTTTTCAGATCTCAACCGAGCATTGCCTCTGAACTACAAAGACCTACGAGAAAGTGGTATCAAACACCCAGCTCCCACTTTGACCCCTGCCTGAGGGGAAGTGAATCAATGTTGGGAAAATATGGAAAGCAGGATGAGATTATCTACTGTATAAAAGAAGCTGGAAGAGATGGCTTGGGATATTTGTGTATTAAGGCTCCTTCCACGTCCTATTCGTTTACGGTGGCGGGGGGGGGGGTGCTATTGTACCTATTGTGGCAGATCTTTATCAGCCCTGTTTATCACATTGGGTGCAGGGATTGTCAGATTGCTGAATGTCAGGTTGTTGACTGTTTTCATAACAGGAAGCTGCCTGCTGTCTTGCAGTGTTAAGGAACTCCCATATGCACAACATTTTCCAAAACAACAGAAAAAAAAATCTAAATGCTCTGCTGTGGTTGGGTAACTGCACAGATTCAAGTTTCTATTGTTCCTTGTAAGGCAAAATCCTGTATAGATAAATACACTTGATACACATATGCGTGCTATTTCTTTTGTGTAAAGATACAGGAAATATGGCTGTTGTTTTGTCAAGATGAAATATTTCCCAATGCTAAAACTAAATCTCCACACTTTCATCAGTGCTTGGGAGCCTGGAGAGCTGCCATGTTCGGGTGCAGGTGGGACGTGGGAGAAAGCAGCACCAGAAGGGTTAGTCATTGACAAATTGAGCATCACAGGACCCAGCTTTTAAGTGCTTTCATCCCTGTGAGCTGAAGTTAGGTATCCGGCTTCCCCTGAGCACTACAAAGAGGGATAATTCATTTTTCTTACTAGAAAACTATATCTGCCTCTCCTCACTTGGAAAACAGCTGATCTAAAAACCTCCTGGCTTCTCTGAACATCAAAGTCACAATGACTGACTACGTGAGCTGCCTGAGTGTGCAATCCAGAGGACACCATACACAGGAAGGACACATCTCAGTTGGTCAGTTTGGGCAGAAGATATTGCAGTTTGGGTGAGAGCTGGTCCTAAGTACCTCTGTTCAGAGACCTGACCAGCCTGTTGATTGTAGGGACCTACACTGTTCCTCAGAGCAATGCACTAGTGGAGATCCTGCACAGGTGGTCTCCAAGTGATAGTTACTCTGAATGGTCCAAAAAGTGTGCAAGCATTGTGTGAGAAATTAAGTACCTTTGATCACAGTCTGACTCATTTAAGGTACACTATACACAGTGCCATTAAGAGATGTTGGTCTGAAACACCACTAGGACGAGAAATTGAAGCTGAGGCTTTCCCAACATCTCTCTGCTTTAATCAATGGACAGAGGCAAGGATAAAGCTTTTTTCCAAGACTAAAAAGCTCAGAGGAAGACAGAGGAGAGCACCTAAACTTTGGACATGGATATGTGTGTGTTCCTAGGAGACTCCACAAGACTGTCTCTCCAGACACTGGCTCTCTCAGATTGTCAACTGAGCTATAGGATCATGGAACAGGCAGAGAGCAAGAGATTGAATTAGCAATGGGATTTCTTTAAAATCCCTGCAAATTACAGAATCTTGGTATTAAAATAATATACTTCATGTGTCTGGATGTATCTCCTGTGGTCACCATGCTTATATTTCAGCCTGGGTAAAATTGCCCTCTGCTGTGTAATATAACCAGAATTAACTCAGGTATTTTTGAGCTTTTGCTCAATGCCTTTTAAAGAGCATTTCTCTCCTCTCCAGTGATCACATAACCTTATGAGGCTGTCAGTCCTGTGCAGGAGATGTTGGCACAGCAGGTGGGCAAGTCAACACAATTGGATTCTAATTCAAAGGTCTCAGAGCAATCTGCTGGTCACTCCTCAACAGGAAATCAGCCCATGCTGATAGTTCTTTCTTGTTGCTCTTTTGCAAGAAAAAAGATAAATTCTGCTACAGAAAAAAAAAAAGAAAAAAAAAAAGAGAAGCAATTCTTGTAGGAGGAAATAGTCTGATCTGTAGACTTGAACAGATTTGTTTGGATTTTCAGAATTTTTGAAGTAGCTTCAACCTGACATGTCAACTCTACTGCCTCAACTTTAGTTGTGCTGTCCAGGGATGGGGAAAATAATGGACCTGGCAGACAAAGCTGAGCCAGGTCTTTCAGAGCTTCAGAAACCACAAGACATCAAGTGGTGGGGATCTCACACCTTTCCCATTTTTAACTCCTGAGGAGCTCAAGGCTGATGGCTGCATCTGTACTGATGGCATGCAGATGCTGGAAGTCAGTTGTCCATCCTGTTAAGCTGTCAGAGGAATGACAAACCCAGGGAAAAAGGTATCTTTGAAGAGAAGTTTTAAGAAGAAGACAGAATCACTTATGGCAATCAGAATTCAAGTATTTGGGGTAGGTCATGAACTAAAAGGACCTTCCATCTCATATTTTTATTATTTCTTGCTCATGGAAGAACAGAGCTATTAAGGTATCAGATCATAGAGTTATAGAATCATTTAGATTGGAAAAGACCTTTGAGTCCAACCTCTCCCCTCACACTTCCAAGCTCACCACTAACCCATGTCCCTCTACCTCAGCTACACAGCTTTGCAATAGCTCCAGGGATGAGGACTCCACAACCTGTGACAGTGTCTGACAGTCCTCTCAGAGAAAAAGTTCTCCCTCAGCTCTAATCTGAATCTCCCCTGCTGCAACCTGAGGCCATTTTATCTTGTCCTGTCATTCATTGCTGGGGAGAAGAGACGGATCTGCACTGGTTACAACCTCCTGTCAAGTACTTGCAAAGAGTGATCACGTCTCCCCTCAGGCTCCTCTTCTCCAGGCTGAACACCCCCAGGGCCCTCAGCCTCTCCCCAGCACACTTGTGCTCCAGCCCCTTCCCCAGCTCCGCTGCCCGGCTCTGGACACGCTGCGGCCCCTCAGTGTCCCTCTGGCAGTGAGGGGCCCAACACTGAACACAGCACTCGAGCTGCGGCCTCACCAGGGCCCAGCACAGGGGACGGCCACTGCCCTGGGCCTGCTGCCACACCACTGCTGATACAAGTCTGGGTGCCACTGGCCTTCTTGCCCACCTGGACACGCTGCTGGCTTATCTTTAGCTGTTGTCAGTCAATACTTTCAAATATTTTTCCACAATACAGCTCTCCAGCCACAGATCCCCAGCCTATAGCATTGCTTGGGGTTGTTGTGTCTCAAGCATTAGAGAGAAATATCATATAGTAATATTTTTCATGCAGTCAGCAGAGGGCAGCCAATGCACATGAGTCTCAACCCCAGGACAGAATTGGAACAGTAAATCTGTGAACGGCAAACTATTCCTCTGAGTGCGGCCACTGCTTCCCCGTCAATTGTGCAGTTGCCCCGGGTTTCCTTCCCCACTCCCCGTGTGTGGTGCCACACAGTAGATGCAGACCTAATTGTTCACCCTGCAGACCCTGCAGACAGGATACAAGTCCAGTGCCAGGTGCTGGATTATTTTCCTGCGTGGTGGTAGAGTGCATGGGAATTGTTGATAACACTAACAATACAGCAAAGGAAAAGTAGGAGAGGAGAAGGACAATTAAGCAGCCTTTGAAAGCTCCAGGGACATGTAAAATACTCTTCCTCTATTCATGTGCCACCAAGTCCAAGTTCTTAAGTACAGAAACACGGGTATCATTTCTAGACGAATCTCTCTTACAGTTGGAAACCTTTTAGTGAGGCTTGGTCTATCTTGTGGTAACATTCACCCTACTGACTTAGTGGAGTTAATTTCTAATTATCCCAGCAAACTGTCAAGGTGGATAATTTCCCAGGGAATAGTTACATCCTCCTGTTACATTACATTAGGATTGGCATCCCAATTTGTTGGTCCAAATAGCTTCTCATTGAAAAGAAGTTGGGAGAAAGTGACTGCAACAAAGATGTATAGAGTTTGGTGAAGGAGAAGTTTTATGAGAAAAGGAGGCCTAGGACGGAGGAGATCTGGGGTTAGGCTCACTTTATGATATTGAGAAAGTCAGCGGTCCTTCTTCATTGCTGAATGACCATAGAAATACTCAGACTTTTAGGACTGAAACCATAGACAATAGTGCAGTACCATAAAGCACTCAGCCATACATGCAGAGAATTCATCACCATCCTAGATGTTGTTATGTGGCATCCTGTAGGTCTTTCAACAGAGTATTCAGGGCTGATTTACAGAGGGATAAGGATCTCAGGACCTTTCTGCTGGTCTTCTGAGCTTTCCAGGGCTCAAGGTGAGCCTTTAGCTTCGTTTCCAGGCTCACACTGACTGTGCCACCAACCCTTCTCGCATCACTGAGCACTTGCATTGTCCAAGTCACCACTGTGTCACAGTAAACTGAGGCCTCTTGAGCTCCCTGCCATGATGACACTTTACTGTTGTCCAGCAAGCAAATCCCAGTGCAAGTGACCAGCATTTCTGATTAGGAACTGTTTTGTCAGCATTTGGCACTGTTCCAGCAAAAGTGACACCAATTAGTTGTGTCAGCTCTGCTCTGGAAGCGGAAGATATATGAAATCTCACCCTGAGACAATCCATCACAATTTGCAATGGGATTTGGGACCTGCCACCCTGATGGGATATTGACTGAGTGTGGCTTCTTCCAGGACAGAGAGGTTATGAAGAGCATTATGTTATCCTCAGCAAGGCATCATAGATTGAAACTGAAAAATGAGCCCTAGAGTCTCTCGACTTGGGTAAATGGTCCAACAAGAACAACTGAAGTGAATTCAGATTGCTCCTGGTTTATGTTTATTTGAGGGCTTTTAATAACTAATACGTGATTAAATGGCAAATGATTGTTTTAAAGGAAGTTGGGATCAGGTCTTACTTCTTTGTTTGACATCAGCTTGGGTTGATGTTGAAGTCTTTTCATCAGGGTATATGAGAAGCTTTTGCTTTACTCAAGGGCCACTGGATTTTCCAAATAGTCCTTTCTGGGTTTTGGAGTGGTTTTGTTTTTTTTTTTTTTCTTGACTGGTAGCAGCTGGGTTTTTTTGTTGATATCAGGCTCTGCTTGCATATGGAATGAGAAATGCTGGACACTCATCTTTGAAGACAGGAATTGGATCCCATTTGGGGTTGTTTTGGGAAAGTCACATTGCATCTGTGATTCCTTAGTTCCTCCTTGCAGTCTGATGAAAAGTATATTAAACATCCTGAGTTATTGCTGAAAAATCTTTATAGTAGCTAGGAGTTCAACATAAAAAAACTTAGAGCAATGGCTCAGCAAGACCATGAGCTCTAGCTTAGCTGCTACTGGGTTTACTGGGAAGTGTCCTGTGAGATGCATACTTCCTACACACTCATCTTGAAAACTGATAAACATTGCAGAAACAGGGTAAGGGATAGAAAGATTAGATTCTCTAATAAATGATCCCTCATATAGCTGTCATTACTATTTTGTCAAACTGTCCATTCCTGGTTTGCAGTGGGTGTTGCTCTCTACTTTTCCCCAAAATTAAGTTTGTTGTGTGTGTCATTAGTACATAATATCATGCAATGATCTTTCTCTTTGTGTGCCACTGTCTCGTTTTGTCTCTACTCATTCCACAGCTCATGTCAGCTCTGTCCTGGGCCTTAATCTTCACATTTTGGTGTCTATAGCTCCACTTTTCTGCTAAAGTATCACCTTGGATGAGTGTATGACACATGCTATGGGCCATCTTTTTTCCTCATTCTTCATGGCTTCATACTTGGATAGTCTAGGGTGAAGATTTTCAGATCTCACCCACAGGTGCAGGAATGATTAGCATAATCCATGTCCTGAGAACTAAATCTAGAAACTCAGAGAAAAGAATAATGGTCTTCTAACTCTGTTAGAAACTTGCCATCATCACCATGAGGCATTCCCCAAGTAACCCACATCCTAAATTCACCAGCACCCATCTCCCAACTCACCCAGCCCTAAAGCATCTAGAATTAAGGAGTCTGGCTGCATGCCCCATGTAACTGCGCTAGGTATTGAATGAACACCCACATCCATACTCATGGATTAAAGCTATTGACAAACAAAAGCGCATAGCAAAGCATTGAAGAGGGGAAGAATCAGACCAGGAGGTGTGCTTATAGAGCAGGTTAAAAGCACATTTTCTCACTATTCAGACTATTTATTCTGATTGTTTTATTATTGTGTTTCATCAAACCACCAGGAATAGATGCTCTACTCATGGAGGAGAACAATATAATACAGCCTCTGAGATCTATGTTTCCTTGGCACGATAGCTTCATTTGACTTGCAAATTTTGAGTCTTCTCCTGCCCAAAGGACAAGTTCAGCTTGGTGAAGTATCTAAGGGATTTTTTGTCTATATTTTCTGTATTCTATCTATTTTCTAACGGTGTGTGCAGAGAACCATAGAATCACAGAATGGTAGGAGTTGTAAAGAACTTCTACAGATCGTCCAGCCCAATCCCCTGCTCAAGCAGGTCCACCTTGATCAGGTGACACAGGATTGTGTTCAGATGGGTTTGGAAGCCTCCAGAGAAGATGACTCCACAACCTCCCTACTGGCAAAGGAGCTGAAAATCTGTGTTTCTCAGTCAGACAACTTAAAAAATCTCACCAGATCTCAGTACCAATCAGAGATGGAATGACCCAAACATACTCCATCCCAAACCTTTGGGAGAAGCACTTAATACTCAACTTCTCTGCATTGAACTTCATAAAGAGCAGCTCTCCCTCTGGGTGTGACAGTGCTGAGTTGCCCTCCTGTGACAATTCATTCACCTCATTTCTTGCCACCCCTCTGCTTTCTTCTTTTCTTGTCTTTTTGGGCTGACTCACTCAGGCTATGCCATAGCCAGTACAGTCCCTTTGGCTTTCGCAAGAGAAGATGTGTGTGATTTTTGGTGTGAGTGCAGAGTCTTTCTATTGACACACAGGATTCAAGGGGTCAAGAGTGATTTAGGCATCTCAAAGGCCATTGTTGTTCATCTGGGGACCCAGAAAGAGAGGAGAAGAGAAATTCCCAAGGGAAAAGGCTAAGATAGGCTGAGGACATGAGTAGCACTTGAGGTATCTGCAGTTCTGACTTTTCATGGCCAACAAGGATGTTGTGTGAATCTGATATGTAGCTCCTCCTGCCTTTTCCCCTGCCTCAAATTATGAGTCTGTGTTCAAATCACAGAAAATTTCCCCCAAATTCAGAATACCAACCTAACACAGAACACTCAACATTCAGCAACCAGCTAACAAGTGCTTTACTAGCTAACTTCATGAAAGGATGCTAAAGTCAGGGCTCTGGCAGCATTTCTAGTCCAAATGCGTTCCCCTGGATTATTAATTATTTTCAAAGGAAAACAAATATTTTGACCCATGAAAATGCTGAAGTGACTATCAGCAGAACTGTTCATTCATGGTAGAAAGTTATATAGGACTTTCGAAGGAAGGAGGGAGTGTTTCTCTTCTTTCACTTTTGCTTCAAGCATACCACACACTCTTTCTCTGTGTTGGGAGTGCAGAATTAAGTCCTAATTAAAGGCTGTAAAAATATAGTGAATCTGAGAGGGCAGGAACAGGTACATATTATTGCCCCTTTCATAGATCATATGAGCACTGTGGTGACATAATAAATAATCCACCCAAGGTTTTTAAAGGTAAAAACCAGCAAATCATTAATAACGTCTCTGGCACCATATATCAAACTGAAGTCTTCCTCCTACAGCTGATTCCCAACTATTCCCAGCTGCCTTTTTGCATTGCTATGTGCATTTCTACCTCCCTTTGCATTGCTCTTTCTTCCTGTCTTCACTGTTACCATATTTCTATGTTTTGCCTATCTACATTTGTTTCTGCAATTCACTGAATGCAGGTATGAATAAGCTCAGAAAACACAGATGACACTGTTTAAACCCATTTGCTCAGGATACTTAAAACTTGCACAGACAAGAAAAGACTGACAGAAGCTGTCTTTCAGGGTTGGGAGCGGAACTGAATGATCATCTGGTAGTCTCATTTCTTTCTTGCACACATGATCTATTTACATTGCTATCTATAATGGTGGAGTGTTTCACTCTTTGCATTTTCTTTTTTGTTTTGTCACCTTCTTTTCATCTCTTTGTTGAATCCATTTAATCTGTTTCACTGTCTCAGTCTCTCAGTGAGTCCACTTCTGAGAGGTTGGAGTAGAATCTGTCAGTACCCTTCACTTGTTCGTGCTTAGTGTAGGTAAGCTCTTCCAAGTAGGTGAGTTTCTTGGGGTTACCATAACTAGTATATCTACATATCGCTAATATTAAGTCATGGTCATGAATTTGATAACAGGGATTCCCCCAGTGATGTCTCAGTCCAGTTGCCTGATTGCTCTTCTGTCCCATGATACGGGATTTTTTCTTATGTTTTTAGGCATTGAAGAAAGACTGGTCACATAGGCCTTGCAGTGAAGGAAGGGGCTGCAAACACAGAGGCAGGGTAGCCTTGTGCTGGATTCCTCCATCTGGAACATGCACCACTAGATGACAGATGAAAACAAATCACACCTTTCCTAGGGAAAGCAAGAATGGCAGTGAACTCATCCCAATGGCCAAATCTCACTTTTCATGCTTGGATATTTATGGTCTTTTGTAGATAAGTGAGTTATCATGGCTGTTAAACCATTCCTAGTGACATACAATTCTCTGCCAGTGCTCTGGGATGCACTACCACAGTAAAGGTGAAGCTTCTCACTGCATAGGTATCTGACTTCTGTCCCTAAAGCTTAGGGCAGGGTTCACCTTGCCTCGGTTTACAGATATCTTCAGCTTGCAGACATCTGAAGACATCTACAGATCTCCCAACATGAAGCAACTGTCTAAAACCTGCTACAGACAGTGAGGAGTGGTGGTCCATGTGTAGGTGTCTAATTCTGCTTGAAATGCTCTTTGATATCTGGCCTAGCCACAGGCAACTGGCATATGTGATCCAGTCAATGGATTTTAGATCAATATTCAGGAGTGGAAATGTCAATGTCTGCTTTAGATTGAGCTCAGCAGCTTTCCAGTCTCTGCTGTCTGCACTGACTAAATCTCTTTTGACTATAGTGACATCTCATTCCCACAAAGATACCTGCAATTGGATACTCATGATCTGGAACTAAGCCCCATTCACTTGCTCACGTGCCCACAAGCATCATGAAATGCTATCTGAAATGTCTCACCTGGTCCTCTCTGGCTCCCACCTCCTGCCTCTAGAAGAAAATGTCTTGCACAGGTCCTGCATCCTATCTGTCAATCCTGTCTCAATTTCTCTGGAACCAAGAGGTTATTCATGACACTTTCTGTGTCACGGCGAATTCTGGTTTGCATCATGTCCATAATGAGACAGTTGTGATTTGTATACATTGCACCAAATTAAGCCAAACTCATTCATTTCTGATGCATACCATTGCAGCTTCTGGGGCTGAGCAAGAGCCCAGAATGGAAGTGAAATGGAAGGGCTCCACACATCCATGGCTTCAAGATAATGAGGAAATGTTGCAGCAGTGACTGTGGTGATTTGTACAGTACTGAGGTGACACATATCCTTCCACTTGTTATGAAGGAGGATCGTTTTGCTTTTTCCTTACTGTGTGCATACGTGGATTGGTGATTGTAGCAGGGTTACAACACGGGTCTCCAAAGAAGCATGGTTAAATTACGCTTCAGCACCAATCATCATTGCATGTAGCATTCCCCAAACAAGGAGGCAATTTCTTAGCCTTCAATTGCCTTTGTAGTGATCCTTATCTACTTCTTCAGTGTTTCATTGCCAAAATAAAATTCAATTCACTGAATACCAAGGGACTCCTGAGAACTTGCTGCAGTAGTTTCTGTGGCCGTCTGACAAGGTAATGAAACCTTTGGAACAGGCTTCCCAGTGAGGTCTTTAAAAGACATGTAGATGTGGCACTTCGGTTTAGTGGTGAATGTGGCAATGATGGGTATACAGTTAGACTCAATGATCCAAAAGGTCTTTTCCATTCTAAATGACTTTATGAAAAAATTGAATGAGATACTTATGTTCAGAAAAAATATCCAGGGTCCCAAGTATTACTAATTTCTGTAACACTTAGCTTCACACATATGCTTCTGAGTGTGGCTGTTGACCTACCTGGACAGGGAAAGGCTTCTTTTTTCAGGTAACTCCTTTATTTTCAATGGGAAGCCACCACTGATTCTCAGCATACTCATCTCAAAGAATAGCATAAGCTTGCAACTATAGCTTCGACTGAGCTATCACCTAAGCACATTCTACTTTATGTCTATTCACAGTAGTCAGAAAAAGGTGCAAGAGGAAAAGCTAACCCTTCCACCACAAAAAAACAAACAAAAAAAAGAGTCCTGCCTAGTTCTGCTAAGCAAGTTACTTCAGCCTCAGGGATGAAGAGACTTAGTGGATTCAAGCTTTCAAAAAAAAAAAAAAGATGTTCTGAACTCTGAGCTTAGCATGGGCTCTGTGCCTCTCTCTTAGAGTTTCATAGTGCTTTAAATCTTGAGAGTATTAATTTCCAAAAGTAGGAGCTATGTGCTAGGAAGACCTTGTAATGGAGATTTTGAAAATCATATGGGAATGTCTATGAGAGTGCCAAGATCAGTTGCATCTGAATGTTTCCCTACATTTCTAGATCTCTCATCTTACTACTGAAGCTTCTCATTTGAATATCAATCTGACTTGCTGTCCCAATGAGCAGAGATAGAGAAGGACAAAAATTTGGATGCCTCAATCATTATTTCTTATACTGACTCAGTAATAAATCTAGAAAGCTTTTGGCCTCACACCAGACAAAAGCACATGGATTGCTGAAAACCATTATTTACATCAAAATTTAAATCTATGTAGTTCATCTGCAGGAGTTCTCTGGGACCTCCAAAATCATCTAGGAGGCTAGATGATCTCTGGAGGTCCCTTCTGATCCTACCATTCTATGATTCTATGCTATGTAAGTATTAAGTTGGGGCTTTTAAGTGTGTTTGCTTGTTTTGGTATGTTGTCATTTAAGAGTTCTTGAACTTTCCTTCTGTGCATTTAATTTCTGATCCTCTGAAGACTCAGTTTGTAGCCACCTATCTCTGGATGTAAAGGACACTCTTTATTCCCATCAGTCCAGTCCTCATAGTATATAAATTTCCCCTTTTCTTGACATGTTTGGAGCTGCCTAAGTCTCAACAGTGATGATCAGTGAGGAGCTTACTCACCTCTAAACTCCGTTGGGATTCACCAGCTAAGCATGTCCTTACCTGCCTAGCTTTGAGGATTGATCTAATGAGTGTATTCAGAAGATGCCAACCTGTTCCTTGCACGAATTGCAACAGCAAGCAGAAGTAACCTCTTGCCTGTTTAGTGGTTAGACTCTTTCTCCGAATTTTCAGAAGACCCTTGTTCAAATAACTCCATACGTAGCTTGAACCTACATTTCCCATGTTATAGGACAGGGCTAGTGTGGCCCAAGGGCAAGATCCAGCCTTGGCCTTGTTAAACCTCATCCCATTGCCCTTGATCCATCGTTCCAGCCTGGCCAGGGCCCTCTGAAGAGCCTTCCTGCCCTCACACACATCTATGCTCCTGTACAGCTTGGTGTCATCTGCAAACTGATGGAAGGTGCCCTCGATCGCTCATCCAGATCATTGTTAAAGATGTTAAATAGAACAAGTCTGAAGACTAAGCCCTGGGGCACACCACTGGTGACCGGCCAACAACTGGATTTAACCTCATCCCCATCACTCTCTGGGTCTGGACATCAGCCAGTTTTCCACCCAATGAAGAGTACATACACCCAAGCCATGGGTAGCCAGTTTGTCCAGGAAGATACTGTGAGAAACAGCATTAAAGGCTTTACTGAAGTCCAGGCAGAAAACATCCACAGCCTTCCCTTCATGCTCTGTTCCTCTTCTTTTCCTCAATGGCTACGGGACATGCAATCTCTCAGCTTCTCTTGGTGCTTTCCCTGTCACTCTGGCAAGGAATAACCTTCAGGCCAAGAGATACATTGGGTTCCTGTCATCTTACTTGGAAAAGGTTAGCCTCTGCCAGAATCGTCAGACAGGAAGATACAGGGAGGAGCAACAGGAAAGTGAGGGAAAGGGAAGGGAGAGTAGAAAGTTTCATCTTTTTCCCATCTCTGTCCTTCCTCTCCAGCAGCAGCACTCCCACACTGTGAATCTAGGGTGCGGTCAGAGATGCACAATCCTCTTTCCTTGCTCAGGGAATGTCACAGGAAGGTGAAACCTGATAAGATTAGATGAGGTACCTCACTGTGACTGGCTGTTAGCTCCAAAAGACATCTGATGTAACTAAATCCTTGCAGTTCAACGTAGGCAAAATCCGTGGGAGATAACGAAGAGCAGGTGCATTTTCCTCCCCACATTTTCGTTCCCTCCTGGCACATGTTATTGTGGACTGATTTTGCCAGGAACTGTTGTCCTCACTAGCTTGGTCTCATACCTGTAGTTCTCATAATTATTAAATGCATCACCAGAGTCTCAACAAGGTTTTCCATAAGTAACTTTCAAAATGTTGCTTCTTTGCTGTGATCTTGTCTTCTTGGTGTGAGTTTCAGGTGTCTGCCCAGGGAGGTTGTGAAGTCTCCTTCCTTGGAGGTCTTCAAGACCCACCTGGACATATTCCTATGTGACCTGATCTAGGTTGACCTGCTTGAGCAGGGGCATTGGACTAGATGATCTCTAAAGATACCTTCCAACCCCTACCATTCTGTGATTCTATGATATGGCATGCAGTCTGAATGAAACATTCCTCACCTCTGGGGCAAGCATTACAGCTTTGTCCCCAGGGAACTTCTTAGCGTCCTTCTATTTTTAAAACTTTTTTAGTCTCTGGTTTCTTTGGAAGAGAATTAAAATACAGTATGTTAGGACTGATGGGTATTTGCTTTCAAAGTTAGCTTTGAGGCAATATGGGAGCCTCAGGAACACATCTAAGCTTCTACTATAAAATATAATCTGGGCTTTTCAGAAACACGGGGGTGCTTTCATTAACAGGAAAATCCCTTTTCTTCAAATTGTTGTAGGTTTTGATATGGAATTTCTCTTCTCTTGTCTGCTTCGTCATCTGACTAGTTTTGAGGTTTACAAGCCCAAGCCAACCTTACATGCCTAATGCCACCATAAAGAAGATGGGAAGCCTTGACACTCCCCAGTCTACGGGCAGTGTTGAAGGGTACACCTTGAAGGGTACACGGAGTCAGTGAGCATCATAGAGCCCAAGAGAGCAAAGAGCATGGGTGCCCTTGCCCAGGACAACTTGGTGTGTGAAGTCCTGCAGGGATTGCAGCAATGGGCTGTGGCTGTCCTCCATGATGCCTGACCGATATTTGGTAAACCATGAGTCTGACACACGGTGGTATGGCAAGGTAGAATGTAGTCCAGGACAGACAGACAAGTGAGAGTCAGACCTGCCTCCATCCCTTGCCTACTCCTGAAGGCAGACTCTTTATAATAGAGCACAGTAAGACTCTCAAGAGCAGTCCCTTGGACTTCAGTAAAGTTCCAGCTCTGTATGACCTGGGAAAAAAATGATGCCTGAAAGAGAAATACAGAAATCTGAATATAGAAATATAGAAATTTGAATGATTAGAAACTAGTAAATTATTCTTCCAATGTTTTAGTGTAGAATAAAGATATTTTAGCATATTCCAGAGACTTATTCATGTCACTCATGAAGATTAACATGGAATCAGCCTTGAGTGGTTGAGATATTG
Organism: Colius striatus; assembly: GCF_028858725.1. Classification (NCBI taxonomy): domain Eukaryota; kingdom Metazoa; phylum Chordata; class Aves; order Coliiformes; family Coliidae; genus Colius; species Colius striatus. Next base: position 44,903,325 of record NC_084760.1, on the reverse strand, counting down.
CTGTCATAGACAGGAGAGGTACCACTTCAAGAGAGCAGTGCAATGGGAAGTGAAGAGATGATGTTTACTGAGTCTGGGTCTTCTCTTTACCTTGGCACAAGATATCAGGAGTGCCAGAACAGGAGTCGAACAAGCCGTTATCCTAAGATAGCCCTGACACCTGGGACCTTGAAGAACTCTTAGATCAGGGATCAGTGAAGGGGAAGGATTTCTGTACAAACTAATTAGAGACCATGGCAAAGAATTTCCATCCTCTTAGGAAGCACTCTTATGACCTTACTGCAACGCCTACTCCCTCTCTGTCACAGAACTGAAAGAGTCTTGCTCAGCTCTTTTAAAACTGGAGAAGGAGTCCAAGCATCATCCTTTATGCAAGAGCTGAAAGGTTAATACATGTCACTTCTGTTGGCCAGGACTCTGCAATAAGCTAAGGAGGAGCCAGCCCTTTTTACTGAAGAAAAAGAAACACAAGCCTGCCACAGCCTGCCCTTTCAACTCTCACAGTTCAACCTCACTTTCATACCACAGGACTTAGAATAAATATATTCTTCTCTGAGCAGGGCTCTTCTCAGTTACAGCAAATGCAAAACGCAATTCATTGCAATGCAATGCAAACTGTGCAGGTTGTTCTTAGGTAGGGTTTTCCTGTGGATCATGGGGATAAGCAAGCATCAAGCTCCTGAAATTAGAAAGACCAGCAGGAATGCTTCTTGTTGGAGCTGCACAAACTCTGGTGCTCAGCTCAGAGGGCATGGAGTTAAAATCAGAAGTGCCTGCAGGGTTACAGGAATTGCTCTTCAGCCTGACATGGTGATGGAGTCTGTGGCTTAAGGGCATGAGAAAATAAATTTTTCTAGCCTGAATGTGCTCTAGAGGATAGCAGAAAACAGTATTACGTTTGTCTCAGACACAAAGTATGGCATATCAGGAGTTCCTCCCTAGCATATAGAGGACATGCATATACCTATCTGTCCACAATGAAATACTAGGGATCAAAAGAATTAGGGAATCCCCAGTCAAATCACTTCCCAGAAAAGCTATCTTGGGTAGACAGAGCTCAAAAGATGCCTTTGTGTCTGGCACTTTTCTGAGATACAAAAGACTGGATAATTCACCATTTAGAAGCCCAGAATTTGAGCCCCTTCTCTGCTGAGTACATCCCACATCTCTTTCTGGCTCTGGAAATATTTATTCACCTAAAGCAGTACAGTTCTTACAGAAGAAAGATGGAGAGAAATCCCACAGCCACAAATAGCCCACTTTTGTTTTAGAACTTCTCAGATACCCTTCCCCAGTTGTTTATCTTACATGTACTCAAGGTACCTAACTTCGAGGAGGTCAAATTCCAGGGGCTGATTACTGCCAAGGACATAATGGATGGCAATATGCAACACCCAGTGCAACAATTTAAATTGTTGTTGTGTATTCCTTATCCCATTTCCTGACTGCAGGCCACTCCTTCTGTATCCACAAGGAGGTACCTCTATGGAGGAGTAATGGGACTGATGGACTTACCTATCAAAGTTTTACCTTGTTGCAGTAAAGTAGTGTTGCACTTTTGGAGCAAAACACTGCAATTCTCAAAAGTCTGATTTTGGAGCTTGATGTGTACATAGATTTGAGTTTTTAATCCCATTCCCAACCCTGTGTTAGGAGGACCATTATTCTTGTCACTTGCCAAGGAGACACCAAGCCCCACAGGGCAAGTTCACCACTTTCCAATTAAAGAAAAGAGGGAGCTTGCAGGACACGTATACCATCAGCTTGGCAAATCAGCCTGCCATCCCAGAACAAAGCCTGAGGTCCAGAAATAACAACAAGCCACCTCTTCCTGCAAGGTAACTGGGATTTCAAGTGGCTGGAGCTAAATGTGGCGCTAGGTCTGCAGAGACCCACCAGGAAAGAATTATTGCTCTCCTTTAGTGAGAGGAGTGTCTGTGTGCACACATCTGTGAATAAATCATCTTTAGAAAGAACATTCCTTTTATTTCAGTGGTTTACACTTTCATTTTCACCATGCTCTTCATGACCTTTCACTGAATATTTCCTATTTCAAAGACAAACAAGCAAACAAACCCAACATACATCAAGAAGCAATTTGTCTGGCTGGTAAAAATAAAGAAAAAAAAAAAAACCACCCAAAAAACAAACAGAGATGTCATACAGCTATGCATAGCCAAACATGCCATACAGCTGTGCAAGTCTCACATTGCCTCTCCTTCCTCCTCCTCAGCTCTGCTGAAAGACAGCAGCTGTAATTCCTTCCAGGTGGTGACATGCATTACCTTTGCAGCTGGTATAAACGTGACAGCTCTGGAGCTGGCTGGGAACATATGTTCCTGTGCTGTAAGAGGGAGAGAGAAACTGCAAGACTCAACAGGAGTCTGAGTCATAACAGCCAAGGGGAAATGTAAACTTTGGAAGAAGTGCAAGTGCAAGAGATGTAACTGAGAGGGATCCTTTTCAGCTGCATGCTTTGTTCACGGATGCTCTGGGTGATCCTGGGAGAGACTGATGGTGGAAAGAAACGCCTGCTTCAGCAACATCTACCTCCTGGATTGATGCTGTGACTGCTTCACAGCCACTCTGAATAGGGCTTTTTGTGATCAGACTGCATGAGTGCAGAACCCATGCTGCCAGGACAAAGGCAGGCACTCACATGAGTCACTGCTCCAACACAGATAGTGACAAACACAGACACAAGAGAGGGACAGGTCTCATGGTGATGTCAGTTTTCATGATCTGATGATTGCATTTTTGTGTTTTTGATTTCTTTCTCCTTCCTGGACCTGCAAGCAAGGACCTTACTGACTTGAAACAGACAGGGTACAATGTTGACTATGTACAAACAGCTTTAAAATGAGAAAAGCCAAGAGTTGGAGGAGAAATCCTGGGAAACGTTTACCCTTTCACTAACCTGTTAAGTTCTAGCAAAGCTGTTGCCCAGCAGTCTGCAAGTCATTGTAAGATTCTGGATAGTCACTCTGGGATCAACATCCCACAGGAGACATCTCCATCTGAGCACCTTGTCTAGACTCCCCGTGCACTCAGCAGAGGGAAACAGGCCTGCTCAGAGTGTAATTCATCCCTTCCTGATGTAGCTATCTACAACAGATGAATCACGTCCTTCTTTGCCTCTTTCTCCCCACTGGTTATGATGGGAATCTGGATGGCAGGCTCAGAGGGAGATATCTTCACCAGAAATCCTTAAAGTTAAGTCAATACACATCACTTCCAGTGTATGTCTCATGCCAAGATCAGAGCTATAACTACCCAGCTCAGTGACTTTCTGAAACCTGCAAGAATTGACGCATCAGAAAGCTGACATTTTACTTTGCTCCCTGTGAAACCAAAATGCTTCTAAAAATGACTCCGTACCTGCCAGTCACTGCTGACATGCAGAGGTGCACACTGCAGGGCAACCGAACACCCATGCTGGGCCAGCCACTCCTGCAGGGACTGACAAGTGATGAATAACAGGCTTCTTTTCACAGCAAACATCTTTTCTGTGGCATCCAGAAGAGCTCCCTAGTAGGCATCAGTGAATGAAGATGCCACAGCCTTCACCAACTGTCCCTAGGCTGGGTTTTGAATCAAGCAGGCTGGTGATACGTCCTCAACTTCCAGGTTGTAGGGGTAGTCACAGCTTGAATTCAGATATTTACTGGAAGTGCCTAGATTAGGATGCTACAGTCTATGGGCTTCATCCCTTCAGATGGCAGTCCTGGATGACACTGAATAGTTGCTGGGAGACCCTGTCTCTTCACACTGGTGAAGAACTCAGGACAAAAAGTCTGGTGGACATACCTACAGTTAATGGTATTAGTCCAGTCCAGCAGCCTCCTTGATGTCTTTCCCTTAATTACAGAGAAATGGGTGTAACTGTATTTTTGACATTTCTCACGCTGGACACCTCAAAAAGTATTTTGGAATTACTTTGCTGAAAACTTGGAGAAGTTTGATAGAGTCTCAGAATACTGATGTCATGAGACATCATTACAGAAGGAGAGAAATGCCCTGCAGCACTACTGTTCTTTTCTGACCCAGACAGTAAGTGTCAGAGGATTGCTGTTGCCGTGGCTGTCTTTAATCATGGACTAGATGAGAAGAATTCGGCAGGACTATCAAGTCTTATGAACGATGATTTGCAATGAAATCAAAGCCAGCTCATAAAAGCACTACTCACTTGTGGGAAAAGCTCAGCACTGAGCTCGTGTATGTCAATTTCTGCTTGAACCTTCAAATAGCACCTGAAATCTATAGGACTGGCTCTCAGACCAGGTATGGTGTCCACCATGTACTCTAGGTGTAAGAATTAATCTCAGTGCCATACCTAGCTTTTAGAAAATGTGTAAGTATTGCTGTGTCAGAGGAGAGCAAGCTTCCCTTTCCCAGTTGTGCCAATTTTTTCTGGGAAAAAGTTTATTTTCTTCACAATAGTTAGCATGGTGCTGTGTTTTGGATTTGCGCTGAAAACAGTGTATTCAGTCAGGAATGTTCCAATTGTTGCTGAGCAGGGCTTACACAAAGCCAAGACCTTTTCTGATTCTCACACCACCCCACCAGCCAGTGGGCTGGAGGGGTACAAGGAGTTGAGAGAGAGCATGGCTGGAACAACTGACCCCAGCTGTTGCATACCATATCACATTATGTTCAGCATATAAAGTTAGGGGAAGAAGAGGGAGAGGGGGACATTTGGAGTTACTGTGTTTCATCTTCCCAAGTTACCATTACATGTAATGGCGCCCTGCTCTCCAGACAATGGCTGAACATCTTCCCACCCATGGGAAAAGAGAAATGAACTCCTTGTTTTCCTTTGCTTGTGTGTGTGGCTTTTGCTTTACCTATTAAACTGTCTATTTCAAGAATTTCTCTCTTTTAGCTTTCTCACATCCCACTGTGAGGAGGTGAGTGAGTGGCTGTGTGGGGCTTAGTTGACAGCTAGGGTTAAACCAAGACACCTGTGCTTCAAAGCCAATTAAGTTTTAACATTTAGTTTTAACCTCATACTTCAGTTTCTTGCGGTAGGATTTGTTTACATGATTTTAGGGGTGGATTGAAGGGTTTTTTACGTCCATGACTAATGCAATTTAAGAAACCCTGGAGCATCCCTGATATTTACAAGAGGCTTGTGATATGACCTGACCTACAGGACATCTGCATCCCTTTAGACCAACCAACACTAGGGCATAATACTGGATTCTCTAGGCCATCTCAACAGGCACTAAACATCTATATTCAAACAACTGAATGGATTCCAAGATGTCCAAAAGCTAATAACCTCAGATATGAAATGTCTACAGAAAAAAACCCCAAAACATGGAACTGAGACTACAAGATGAGTCAGGGTTCAACTGAGTTGTATCTAGAGAGGTATAGGTCCACCTGAGATGTTCTGGGAAACCCAAGACATTCACATGAGTCTAACAGATAGGGTTGCTCTTCTCTTTAGGAAGGCCCAAGATCTTAACTTCTTTGAGGATAGTGTGATTGTCTTTGGCGTCCTGGAGGATCTCTGATCACCTTTGTGAGGGCAGCACAGCTGAGATCTAGCTCTTCACTGACTACTCCGTATAGACCCTTTTGGACCTGGACTCAATTCTTGATTAGAGTTAAATGAATCTTATCTCTGGAAATCAGTTAATTGTCTATGAGTTTAAGATATTGATTCTTAAAATGATAACAATATCAATTATTTGGTTTTGAATATTGGTTATTTCAACATGTCTGCATACACTTTCACAAACCTGGCACAACACTACACACATACTTTTTCATCACACAATATAAGGCATTTTGTTTTCACCCTCTCTTAGTTTTTTTCTGTTTTAAATCTCCATGCAAATTATAAATAGAATGGACTGTTTCCTGAAGAGATATACACGTGTGTAGTCAAGGTGTGATCAGATTTCTACTGACACTAGTTGGGGATCTATTCAGTAATAGATATATTGCCCCAAGGAGAAAAAAAAGAGATATATAATCTGTAAGAAAACAGTTGTTAAATTAGGTGGTTTGTAAAGGCCAGCCTCTTCAGTAAGTGCTTGAGCCTCTTCCAGCTGTTTGCTGCTGTACAATTGGCCAAATATTTTCCACGTTAAAGGTAAAATTAGCTTAAATTTCACTGGTTGTATGCAAAGGTGAGGCACTGAGCTATCAGCTTCAGAGCAGGGTCTTGTACAAAACTGTCTGAGGGATCCCAGATGATTGTAAAGTGCTTAGATACCATCATTGACATAGTAAAGCTAATCACGAGGAGTTGGATTTTACTCACTTCTAATTTGGTCAATATTGCATTCAACCTCTTCACAGACATCTGATAGGTGAATTAGCCCATTTACCTACCACTGCATTTATCACACACTACAGCAATGAGCACAGTACAAACAGATGAGTGGTCTGGAAGAGGAGAGATCTACTGGAATGACCTTTGTCAGTGCTAAGGATTTCCAGTGATGTGAGGAATGATGTCTACTAAAGAAAAAATAAACAAAGTCGGGAAAGACTTTGGTATCTCAGACCCTTTTTGTGGGAACAGAGAAGGTAGGGTAGGGTAGGGTAGGGTAGGGTAGGGTAGGGTAGGGTAGGGTAGGGTAGGGTAGGGGGATATGGATGTACATCTCTGTGGACTCTGACCAGACTTTGGCAATGAATCCAGATTTTGTCACATTTCTGTGGATTGGCAATCTTTCCATGAAAATGGCATGCAACAAACAGAAGGCATCCTGAAGTCACTCAGAGACGATGCCCAGCAGAGCCACAGATGACTCAAGCAGAAAACAGCATGACTTGAAGACTGGGAACAAGAAGGTGTCATAAACAAAACAGCCTCTTCTTTCCCTCAGACCACTTTTCTATCGAAACCACTTAATGAGTTTACTAGCCCTCTAGAAATGAGGGCAGGTAATTGGAACATTACACATAGGATTCAAGATCAAGTTAACCACATTTAACTCAGAAGAAAAGCCAATAATGATGGCTGAATTCACTGGAGATACTGTAATATGTAATGAAAATATACTTTAAAAAAGAAAACAGAAAAAGGAAGAAAGAAAAAAGAAAAAAGTAGTTTTTGATAAACAATTCTAGAAGTCCAGGTCATCCTGGCCAATCTCATTAGAGTCTTCTTTCTTTTTAGAAGTCTGAACTTCAGATCCAACTGCCTTTGGATCTGCACCTTCAGCGTCTGCCTGGTCCTCATCTCCCAAAGGATCGGTGTATGAAGATGCTTTGTCCTCTTCTTCATCCTCACTGTCAGGATACATCTGTGCGGGTTTGCTGCTCTCGTTACTTTGAACCTCTCCATTGGTGTCATTGTTCATGGGGTTATTTTCATCTTTGCCTTCCTCTTCACCTTCATCTTCAGACCCTTTTTGGGACTGCTGTGAGAAGTTTCCCACAGAAGAATAACAAGAAAAGTTGGCTACTTTGTTCAGACTCTCCAGTCTTTTGCTGTTTTTTTTTCTTTTGGTCTTTGAGGCTTTCCCAGAAACCTTCTTGTTGCCTTTGTTATCTTGTTTTTCATGTGCCTGGTCAGGGTCATCACTGGTAGGTTGCTCTTCATTCTCATCATATTTGTCATCTCCTTCACTGTTTTCCTCCTTAGCTGAAAAAGTCTTATCTAATTCTGCATTTGCATCTTTTACTGACTCAGCTTCATCCTGCTCAGCTTCTTCACTTTCTTCTGCAGCATCTTCTTCAGGATTGTTATCAGTTCCAGAACCATCAGCATCTCCTTCATATTTAGGTGTCTCCTCTTTGTCATCAACCTCAATGTCCTCACCATCCTCTGCTTCTTCAGCTTCATTATCAGCTTCATCTTCAGCTTTGGACTTCTCTTCATCTTCCTGCTCTTCATTTCGAGTTTCTTCTTTTTCTTCTTCTTCCTCATTTGCTTTCTCTTTTGTTTCTTCTTCGTCATTTTCTCCTTCTTTTTCCTCTTTTTCTTCTTCTTCCAACTCTTTTGGGTTTTCTTCCTCTTCTTCCACTTCCTGCTTCTCTTGTTTTGTTTCTTCCTCATCTTTTTCTTCCTCATCTTCCTTTGTTATTTCTTCCTCTTCTTGCACTTCTTCTTCCTCATCTTTTGTTCCTTCCTCCTCTTTTGCTTCTTCTTCCTCCTTCATATCTTCCTCCTCCATATCTTCCTCCTCCTTCATGTCTTCCTCCTCCTCTTTTGCTTCTTCCTCCTCCTCCTTCACTTCCTCATCCTCTTTTGCTTCTTCCTCCTCGTCCTTCACTTGCTCTTCCTCTTTTTCTTCTTCCACCTCCTCCTCCTTCTCCTCCATTTCCTCCTCCTCTTTTTTTCCTTCCTCATACAATCTCTCCTCCTCATCTTTCACTTCCTCTTCCTCCTCCTCCTCTTTTGCTTCATCTTCATCATTCATGTCTTCCTCCTCTTTTGTTTCTTCCTCCTCTTCCTTTGCTTCATCCTCCTCCTCCTCTTTTGTTTCCTCCTCTTCATCCACTTTCTCCTCCTCTTTTGCTTCTTCATCATCCTCTTCTATTTCCACTTCTTCCTTCATTTCTTCTTCTACTTCCTCTTTTACTTCTTCATCTTCTTTCTCTTTTGTTTCTTCCTCTGCCTCATCTTTTGTTTCCTCCTCTTCTGCTACCTTCATAATTCCTTCTTCCTCTTCCTCTTCTTCTTCTCTCTCTTTCATTTCTTCCCCCACTTCTTTTGTTTCTTCCTCTTCTTTTTTGGTTTCTTCATCTTTACCCTCATTCTCCATCTCACAGTTTTGATTCTCTGATATTTCAGGTCCTTCTCCATCTCCGTTCAATGTTGAACTGCCCACTTCATTTAATTCTGTCTCCTTTTCTTCATTTTCCTCCACTTCTGTGTCATTTGTCTGGAGTTCACCCTCATCATTCTCTACATTTGAATTTCCATTTTCTACTACTTCCTCCACAGAACTTCTTGGAATTGTTTCGACGCCCTGGGTCACTTCTGAGACACAGGCTTCCTCATCATTTTTCTTCAACCTCAGGATTTGCTGTAAATCAAATGCTTTCATGACTGGGGCATTGGCAGCCACCACTGGGTTTCTTAAGGGTTTGGAAGCTATTTTTTTCCTCACACAAGAGTCACATGGGCAGTACTCCTCCTCACTTGTTTGTCTACTAACACTGGTCTCAAAAGCTGCACTGAATACTCTATGTTCATCTACATCAATCGATAAGTCTGTTGTATTCTCTAGCCTAGTCTGGGTTCCATTTTTGTCACTGAAGAGTGACTTTTTGTGCATAGTTTGCAGCCGCCGTCTCCTCTGCTCAGTTTGGAGTGTTGACTCACGCTTTAGGGGTTCCTCTGGAGGTCTTGGCGTCTTTTTCCCTGCTCTGGCTTGTATCTTTCTCAGCTCCTTCTCTATGCTTTTTTGTATCCTTTTGCTCACTTCCTCCTTTAGCTCCAGTATCATTTCATCCATCTGCTCATTGTCTTGCAGGTTCCACCTGATTTTGAACTCATTCATGGCACTGACATAGTGAGCCATGAACTCCTTCTCAATTTTCTTGAGCAATTTCAGGACCCAGGTCGGGTCTGGATCCATTGAGTTGTTCTGGACAAGGGATTTGCCCACATTGGTGGCTGCATTGACTTTGGGCTCTGGGTCATTGGAAGAGTCTTTTTCAAGCTGTTCTTCCACATCAGATTTCAGTTCTGTACCACAGTCAGCATCATTAACATTTATATCATCAGTATTAGCTGGCTGATCAACTTCCTCTCCCAGATTTTCTTTTGGGTGTTCATCTTTTACAGCTTCAGCTTCTTGTTCTCCATTTTCGGTTAATTTGCTATTTTCTTTGTTTTCTCCCCCTTCCTCCTGACAATTCTCACAGTTACTGCACTGATCTTCCTTATTCTCTTCTGCCTCCTGAATTAGAGAGTCCTCTCTAGTAGACTGTGCTTTTCCCTCACTTTTTGATTTTGAGCAGGCTGTTGAAGGTCGGGATGAGTGCTCTTCCTTTTTACTTGGCTCCTCAGCCTCAGTTAGTTCAGTGCCAGTCTCTACATTTTCCACTTGTTCGGCTGATTTGAATTCAGCAGTTTTGTGTGCCACTAAAGTGCAGTCCCTGGCACCAGCTGTACTCTCTTCTCCTGAGCCACCAGAACCACTGCTAACATCAACCCCAGAGGAGGACATGGGAGTGAAGTCGTAATCTACAGACTTGGGGTCTTTAAACCCAGAGGCTGTCTTTGCATGTTCACTTGCCTCTTGACCTGAACTTGGACCACTTTTTTCAGCTGTGCATCCAAACCACAAGGCTTGAAAAATATTTAGCAGTTCCATATACCTTGGCTTATTCAAATGTTTTGATTTATCTGATGGATCTTCTGACTCTTCATCAAGGAGTTGAAGACTAGCAAGACAAGTAATCAAAATGTTGGCAGAGTTACTCAGTTTTCTCCCCATAGTGGGGGACACTTCAGGCAAACTGTTTGATCGGTCAAATTTTGTTTCGTGTTTTGAACTGAGCAAGGCCTTCATGATCTGGACAGAAGTCTGGACAGAGGTTGGCAGATCTCTTCTGTTGTTATTTTGGCTGGATGTAATTGACTCTCTGCATTCTGCTTGGTCAGCTTTGGCAGCTTCAGACACAATCTCAAAAATTTGTTCCTGATTCACACATTCTTCAGCCTCTTCATCTCTAGCAGTGACTTCTTCTGTGTCTTCATCCTTTGCTTCGTTTTCAGCCTCCTCCACATCCTTTTTCTCAGCTTTTTCATCCTGTGAGATTTCCTCAGCATTGGTATAGCATGACACCTCAGGGAGTGCCTCTACACATTCCTCCTCTGCGTCATCCTCCATTTCATATTTCATAAGCAATGTTTCTGAAGGGATTTTACTTAGCCATTCCTGCACAACTTCTTCTGGAGATGTATTTGGCAGAGTAGATGGCATTAAGACACTCCTTTCATCCTGCATGCCCATGCCTTCTAACTCTTCCTCCACTTTTCCATTGCAAGAATCATCAATCTCTTTATTCTTCTGATCATTTATTTCATTTGCAGCTGATTTAGACCCATAGGAAGTTGCTTTGGAGGAACCTACAATTTCTTTCTGCTCTTTTCCTGGGGTCAGCACTGACTCAGTACCTATGCTGCTAATGGAGGAATTCTTCAAGATGGTCGAATGTATTTTTTTTCTCTTTGGTTTCCCTTTTGGTGGGGCAGGGCAATGCATACTACATACTGACAAAGTCTCAGACAATGATGCCCGACTGGAGTTTGACATCTTGACGTGAAGTCTTCTAGATTTTGTCTGCCTTGATTTTGAAGATTGAGATATGTTTGATTGCGAACACCTATCATTACTTTCCTGAGAGATGTGTGTCAATAAGCATTTATCTTTTACTTCTGATTTTGAAGAGACTCTTGAAGAGACACTTGCAGAGTTTCCATTCCTAATCTGATTCTCAGCTGAGTGGTCACCTTTTGAACATATGCTCTCACTAACACTTTCCTGTCTTGAAGAAGGATCCTCTGAACTAATCTTGGCATGACCTGCTCTGGCTTTTCCATTAAGGCTTGAAACACTTGAGCAGAGGGATGATGGCTTGCTATTTTCTTCTCCATGGCTTCTCTTCTTTGTGCCTTTTGAGGATTCACTGTAGCCATTGGTGGTACTCTCCAAGCTTTTGTTCTCAGCCATTGCCTCTGCTTCACTAGTAGATGAAATATTTGAGTGAAAAGATCCTGAGTTATGAGACAAGGGGTCTTTAATAGACTTTTTCTTGATTTCACATGAGCTTTTGGAGTAATTAGATGCCCTGCTGCACGATCTAAGATCATCTGCATGTAGGGAATTCTTTTTATTCTGAGTGGATTCAAGTGAAGATACAGAAATTTCCGACTTTGCGTCCAAATGAAAGTGGCTGTGTTTGCTTTTCTTGGATCCCCTGGAAGAGCAAGAGACATTGCACAGAATAATCTCATCACTGTCACTTCTCTTGCTGTTCCTGTCACTACCTCTAGAATTTTGGGTTCCTTGTGTAGAGCATCGTTCACCTTCACTGCTCTCAGCTCTAACTGATTGACTGGGCTTTGTTTTTTCTGACACTGAGCTAACTTCATTGATTTCATTTTCTTCTTCTTCTGCTCCAACTTCTTCATCCTCTTTCTTAGGGCAGGATTCACTGGAGAAGGAAGAGACCACTGCATTGTCATCAGACTGGTGCTCCTGTTCACTCTTTGCTCTCGATGTGGTACAGTTACTAGACTTGCTGTGTACGCTGTTGGCAGAAGTGGAGCACCTACTGTTATCATCTTGATTTGCCTTCTGAAGGCTGGAGGAGGACATGCTCCTACCCACACTACTTGTTTCCTCACATGTATTCTTATTGCTTTGTCTGGACTGCAGAGATGACCTTGACATGACACTTCCAACTCGGCTGCTTTCAGCCTCATCCACATAATCCTTTAAGCACTTCACAGAGGAAACTTCAGAACAATTTTCATCTTCATTTTGTGAACTGGTTTTGCTGGCCTCATGGTCTTCAGGGGCATCTTGAGTATCCAGGTTGTTTTCACAGCTTGATTGTGACATTAAACCCAACGATGAAGGTCTCTGACTATTGCTTGTGCTTGTCTGACTGTATTCTTTCTGGTCTTCTCCATTGGAAGCGCCTGTAGACAAATCACTTCGACACATACATTTTCTGATGGATCGATATGCCACTCTGTTCTCTATAGTCTCTGAGTAGGATGAAGATTCTTGCACAATGTGCTCAGAGAATTCCTCACTGGATGTGGTGCGGAGGCTATCCACAGAGGCCATTTTTTTGTGTACAACTCTCCTCCGGGAAGATGTGCTGGAGCATGATGACCGTGTATGCCAGGTGCTTCGTATACCAGGCTCTTCCCTCTGGGATGTGTGCATGGGATTTTTCCAAATGTCATAGTCCTGGTGTTTCTTTCCACAGCTATGACAATGAGTCTCATCACATTCTGATTCCTCAAGTTTTGACGTGTAAGAATCAATATCACAGGGATATAGTGACTCATCTGCCTCTGAGTTGACTTCTGGGTTCATTTTCTGTATGGGATCTGCTCCGCTGTCCTCTACACCTGACTCTTCACAAGGCATCTGGTTCATCAGACTTGACTTTTTGATCTGGGTGGACCACTGCAAAGTCTCATCATTTAGCAAGCGGAAGCGGACTCTCATCTCAACAGACAGGCTGCCATCCTTGTTCACATGCACTCGTTTTTCTATGTCGTCATTGATGAAAGGATGCACCAAGTCCCCAGGTTTCTGATGTGAGAAACTGTTTGAGAAATGTGCACCATTTTCTGGTGAGGCAGTGAGACCATTAGGATACGACTTCTCCGATGATAAAGAAAATCTCATTGACCTATTGCTTGATGCTGACCGTGGATGGATGACACTTTTTTTGGTTTTCAGTCCAAAGTTCACTGGAGTTTGAAATAAGAAAGATGCAGAGAAATGTTAACTCACATAAAGATGAAACAAAACATATATCCTCATACTACTCAATGCTGATATTGCTCCATTAAAGCTAAGCCGATGCCAGTTTACATAATTAGAAAATTTGTCTTTGACTAAGTAATGGCCATGAATGTTAAGTTTTGAGGAACAGTCTGTATTAAAATCTTCTGTATCTTAACTATATTATTTTTTTAATATAAATTACAACACAAACACTTTTTTGTCCTATTACGTGTCAGAAATACAAAGAATTTTAGTCTCAAAATTTCTGTATTTGATCATATTGCAAATATCTCTTTATTTCATTCCACAAGGTTTTATCCTTCTTATTCTGCCAAGGAAAAGTACACAGAGAAGTGATCCTTCCTTAGTTAAAGTGTCTCATATTTATTGTGCATCATCCACTTCTCCACTCATGCTGGAAAACATACATGTGGCCATTTAGGACAGAACAACACTCAGTTGCTTCAGAGTTGTGCCACTGTGAATAATTCTAATGCTTATTAAAACACAAAATGCAAAGGGAGTTGTAGGCTGGTGACAGTTTTTAAAAGAAATAATGTTAGTTATCATGGAAATTAGTGATAGAAAGAGAATTTTAAGATCTGTGATCTGAAACACTTCTCTATAGAATCATACAATCATGGAATCATCAAGTTTGGAAAAGCCTTTTAAGATCACCAAGTTCAACCGCTAAAGTAACACTGACAAGCCCACCACTAAATCATGTCCCTCAGCACCTCAGCTACACAGCTTTGCAATAGCTTCAGAGAGGGGGACTCCACCACCTCCCTGGGCAGCCCGTTCCAATGCTTAATAACAATCTTCATGAAAAAGTTCTTTCTCATATCCACTCTAAACCTCACCTGGTGCAACTTGAGTCCATTTCCTCTTGTCTTATCGTTCATTCCTGGAGAGATGAGATCGACCTCCATCTCATTACAACTCACTTTGAGGTAGTTGTAGAGAGTGGTCATGTCTCACCTCAGCCTCCTCCAGGCTGAACATCCCCAGCTCCCTCAGTCATTCCTCATACGGCTTGTTCTCCAGTCCCCTCACCAGTTTCATTGCCCATCTCTATTGCTCAGAGCAGTGATTTACAGTTATTTAATGAGGTCTCAGACCCTTTGTTTCAAACAGAGTACATTACTATCATGCTGTCTTACAAAATATGCATCTATATTGTTTCTTATTCATATGTTTGCTCAAAGTTTTGTTTTACATATTTAGAGAACCGTGTCCCTCTGTAGACATGTGGACATGAGTATGTATGGAGGACATTTTAGGAAGAGTGTTGAACGAGGAGCACATCAACCAAGATCAATAACACATGAAATAGTTTCTATCACACAATCCTTAAGCATTTGAACTGATATGTTTACTCAATGTCTTGATGGGAACATCTTCAGTTTATTCCTACTCCTTCCTCCAATTTTTTATGTCTCAGGCAGTGAGAGTGGGTTGCCTCTGTCCTTAATTGTCTACAACTAGTTGTCAAGACATCAGTGAATCTTTTCTGACTGCTGGTATTGACAATGGAGAGAAATACACACACCTCCAGAATACACTTCATTTCATCCTAAGCCAGATCCCTAATGTAGGTGGTATGAACTGTCCTCTGGAAATGGAAAGTTTCTCTCCACAAGCCACCGAGGGTGACATCTCAGATAACTCATGATGAGTTGCCTGAGAAATATTATCCTGATTGACCCATATCATGCTTCTTCCTGAACATAACCTTTCCGTAAGAGCATGTTTTGTTTCCAAAGGGGTACACTGCAGGTGGCTGTTAGTTGTCCAGATTTTCACACCATCATTTAGAGAAAGTACAGCTGAGCCTGAGAGTCTGTGTCTCCTGCCAACAAAACCAGGGCATCCTCTGGTCTGAGTGCAGGCAAATGCATAAGTGCAGGTATTATATGAAAAGAAAAGACAAGGGTATGGAGGATTCGTGGGAAATCTCAAGGGTTTGAGGAGTTTTAGAGGCAGACACAGGAAAGGAGGGAATTCTGGAAGGAAAAGGAGACACAGAGATATGAAAGAGGAAGGGAAGTCAGCCAGACATAGGGAGCATGTAAAAGAAAGACTGGAGGGTGTAGGGAGGAAATCCTAGAAGGAAACCAGAGAAAAAGAAGGGGAGTACAGAAAAGCCTGGGAGGCAGACAGGGAAGTACATTTTCCACATGAAATCTGCACACTGGGGCAGTACAATAGGTGTCTGTAATCTCCATGCTGTGGGACATGGGCCTGGAGATGACTGTGCAATATGCCCCAGAATTTTTCTTACTTTCATTGTTTTCATTGACATTGTTGCCATTGGCATGGGGAGGCAGGTTGGGCAGCTTCTCCACTGAGTGTTTCCTCAAATTCTCCATCGATACAGGTTTAAATGGCTCCCGGCCAACACACACCAGCACGTTGGGGCAGTGAAGCAGTGCCTGCATACTGTCGATCTAGAAAGAGAGAAGCAAGTGGGTCACCATGAGCCAACAGAGCAGAGCTAGATTATTCCAGGCCTAGAATCAACTGACACTTAGTTGTCACCTAAAATAAAAGAAACATGGTTCTGGAGAACATCAGGGTCTACCAGAGTCTGTTGGAAAGCTGTATTGTGGTATTCTTCCATTGAAAGAGGAGCTCTGCTGTGTTTTAATGAGATCTCCTAAGACAGGGAAGGGGTGGGAGAGATTGCTTAAGGGGGAAGATACCTCAGTTACTACAAGGTTTTACATCTTCTGGGAAAGATTTAGGTCTAATCAATGGTAGTGATGACGGAAGTGGAAACTTTCAACTTCCCTTCCTGAGAATTATACTCTAATTCTTTTAATTCCTGTATAGGACAGCAATTATTATCTGGTAAACGCTACATTCCAGATTGACCATTATTTCTCTTCCTGTGTTCAAGAAGGGACAAGAAGTGTGACTTCCCCTAATAGTACCTCAAATACTGTCTCAAATACTACTTCAAGTATTGTTTCAATGCAGGAAAATGTGGAATATTGTCCCTCAGTGTGGGAAGTTCCTGTGAAGGACTCTCCATTCCTCCATGAGATCCCAGAGCTTACACATTGCCCCTTCACCTTCATCTCAAGATCTATGATCAGACTGCATACCAAGTCCTTCATGTCAAGTTGCAACTAGTAACAGACAGCAGGACCAGATGTGGCAGAAAGTAATTCTTATTCAAAAATGTTTGCCTAAGACCTAAAGGAGCAAGAATCAGTCTTGTGATGAGTGCTGGCCAGACAAATCCTGTCTTCCATCTTGCTTCTGCAATCCCTTATTTATAAGACTGAAGTTGAGCTCCCAGGTAAACCCTTTGTTGGCTTTTAAAAAAATATGAGAGGGATTCACAGTGGTCAACATCTGGCAGCTTTGTGTTCCTTCTTGCAACATCAGGACAACACGTCTACAGCATATGGGGACTCCCCAAAAGAAGTGACCATGCAATGGGTTACCAAGATGTTAGCTAGCACTGGTGGTGGGCTGAACACTATCTTAGACATAAAATGCACCCTGACCTCACTGTGTCACTTAATCATCAGCCCTTCAACTCACAACCGAGTATGGAAGAGAACAAATTTCAGAGAAGCTGTGATGACAGTTCTGCAGTTGTCACACATGCCTGGCATAACAGAGCATGAAGAAGAGACCTTGTTCTTTAAATATTGCCATAGTAGAAGAATGAAGAATCAGGTCCTTTCCAGAACCCAAGCCCTTAGTTTGTGAATGGCTCTGGGGTTTTCTGAGATTAGTCAGTACCACTACAGCTGTGAGAGGTACAATAGTGTTGAGTCTTCTGCAAATAAGAGGAAGGTGAATGTGTGGAGGGCAAAAGAACAAGTCAGAGACAGACTGTATCACATTCAAAATCAGTTAAGCACGTCTGTTAATTTTTCTTACATTAAAGTTTACAGTATCAATATTTAGTGGGAGTACAGTAAAATCCCCTTGTCTTCCCATTTTTTAAAATTTGCTGTTTGCACTACAACACCTGGAACCTGAAGCCCATTGAGTTTGGTCCTATAAAAAACACATTCAGAAAGAGTTTACTCTCTAAAGCATACATTAAGCACCATTGTGTGTAAAGCAACAAAACTTCCAAGTCTATGTGACAAGCGTCATGAAACTGAAAATAATCCACAAATCTCAGTCTCTCTTTGTCTACTGCCATCACATGTCAATAAATCCACTTTTGGTCCATTTATTTCTAAAAGAAGTATCTTTCTAGCTCACTCAAAAAGTACATAGAAAAACTATAATTGAATAAAAAACAATATTTTGAGTAGAGGTTTGCCCCCTGTGCATTTTTTTTTCTTTCTTTACTTTCCTAGGGTTTCTTCTTTTTTTTTTTTAACTCCTTTGGTGAAATCTTCTGCTGTGTCTTCATGCAAGTAGAAAAAAAAAAGTGAGAGTAAAGAAGGAGAGAGAGAAAAAGAAGTAGAGAAGAAAGAAAACTAGACATGAAATCCCTTCTGACCTTAACGTAAAACAAACTGACTTTAAAACCTCACTAAATTTAGGATCTATTCTTATTTACAAATGACACTTTTTCAGTGAAAGCTATTTTCTGCCCAGGATTTCCTCACATGGTACTGTGTCTGTACATAGACACTTCACACTCATCACTGCTGCATTGTATGTGCAGAAAATAGATGGTGGCAATGACACAGCTTCAGGAATCAATGGAGTTGAGTAAACCAAGTTATTGAATTGATATATACTACACAAACCAAATCTCTTCTTATGGTATACCCTTGTGCTGTGTGATTTCAAAAAAAAAAAAAAAAAAAGAGCCTGTCATGTAGCATTTCTGGCATCATCAGCTCTTTTAACAGTGTTTATACCTGTAACATAGCTTTTCTTCCTAATGTCTCACAAGTTTAATGTCTTTGAATTAATAGCTGTAAATTTTGAAATCAGCACTTCATGATGCTTCATTGTTAAAATCATTTTGGTGGTTGGAAATCAACAGAATATTTCCTAAGGGTTAAAGAGATCATTTTTCTCACATTGATTTGGTTTAATGGAGCATCCATTCTGTTAGGGCAGTACAGTGCTGTGGTGTCGGAATAACAGTTCATATCAGTTTGTTCAGCACAGAGCTTTCCCACAGTGCATGAATACCATCCTCTCATCAACGTGTTGCTGCCTGTGCTATACAGAGGACATCTGTCTTCAGGGCAATCAATATGAAGTTTTTTTACTAGTGCTAAATTATCTCTAAACAGTATGTTCCCTGTCAGATGTTTAGGAACTTGCAGCTCTTTCAGTGTGTCTCAGGATGAGATCCCTATATTGCTTCTCAGTTTTCTTTCTTTTTAAGGAATATTTAAAAATCATTTCTAATGTGAAAGGATCAGATCCTGGACCTTCAGGGATATCAGTGTCTACTGTTGCTCCTGACTGTGCTGAATGAAATATTTGCCGCATTTCAGCCAGCAGCAGAATTTCCTCTGGATTTTCTGGAGTCTGCAATACACGCCTCATGACTAGGATAAAACACGAAAACCATGAGTTTTCTTTTGCTATCCTGCAAGAGAAGTGATCTTGTTCTCCTGCTTGGACATACCAATCACCAGACAAAGAATTAGCACAACTAGTGAAGCTTTCTGCTATCGATTTTCTTGCTGAGGGGACAAACGGGACATCAAACAGAAAATCGGTCAAGTGGCTTAAGAGATAAGGTTGCAAAATTTGGCAATAACACTATGACTAAATCTAGACACAGTAGCTATTCATATTTCAAAAGCACGTGAGTTCCAAAGAAAGAGACAAAATATTAGCTGTGATTAAATGATGAGAAAAAGCATACGATGTTGCTATTCAGGATAGGTAAGAGAGAGGAATAGTCTTGCAGAGAGGACAGTGTGAATTCCTGAGTATAAGGTGCTGTTCAAGGCTGAGATGTGCCTCCCCAAGCATGATCCTAGTCTAATTCTCACGAGTTATCTTACTCTAAAGGGATTTGTTCTGTGACCTAAGCTTGTATAAGCAAGGCTCTTTTATAAGTAACTTCTATAAAGGGACATGTTGTTATAATTTCTCTCAGATAAGTTACAGAAACCAAGGAACAGGCACCCTCCTGTAAACAAAGGACAGGAAGATTGTAGCTAGATTTTGCTTCAGGTTTTGGACATGGAAAAGTTAAGTGTGTAGAACATAGATAGTCAACCAAAGCTGCACAATCCATGTAGAAAGGGTAATTCCTGCACCGTGTATTGGATATTTCTGCTGCTGTGAAACAAATCATGCTCCAAAGAAGTCTCTTTCTCCCTTGGTATAAGAGCACCTTGGAATGATTAGGAGAGGTGTAGACATTTAAACTAAGGCAGATTAACTTCAGCCAACATGACCACTCAATAGTTATCAGGAAGTATCATCTGAGCTGAATATTGAATATCAGTATCCGAAGTCCAAAGCCTATACTCCCTCTTGAAGGCCAATGAGTTGCTGCTGTTATATAATGTGGCATAATCTCAATTATATGTAAAATCAATAATAGAACATGCTGGGACAAATGTTCTAGGTCTGACTTGAAGCAAGGAGACTGTCATTGCAGTAGATATTAAATTATTTTAAAGAGTCCTTTCAAACTTTTGCAGTTATTGAAAACCCAGGACTTTAGAGACCACTGTTGTTTGACCTTTGCTGTACCAGATTTCAAGAACGTTTTTTATATAGGAAATACCATTTAAACATAAAATCCCCTTTTTTTTCACTGTGAGGGTAGGCAAACACTGCAACAGGTTGTGCAGATATGTTGTGAAGTGCCCATCCTTTGAGATACTCAAAACCCAGCTGGACACTCTAATCAGCCTAATCAGACTGTGCTTTGAAAAGAGGGGCTGGATGAGATGGTCTACAGAGATCTCTTCCCACCTGCAATTCTGTAGTTTATGGTAGGAGAGGTGATTGTTATTTTCATGTAGACATCAACTTGAGGAAAAATGTGGTGGAACTGAAAACGAGAAGGTAAATGTCTTAAATCTGCCTTAGCTATCACAACCAGTGGAGAAAGATAAATGTCATTAGAGTGGCACGTGTCTCATTTTAAAGCAGTAGTAAGACCTTAGATATTTGGTGCTTCCTTTTACAGTGGGAGTGAAGATCAGAAGATGCTACACTGAAATAAAATGGAGTCTACTGGTTGGCCAGCACAGACTTTTTTTCAACATTAAAATATTCTTTGTTTGCTCAGAGATGTCACTTATCTCTTCCAAGCAGTAACCTGCAAGGAAATTCCTCTGGTAAACAGATTCTTCCCTTCCCTCAGGCTGCTACAGCAAGATTCTTGAGTACCTATGTCAGGATGTTGTATTACAAGAAAATAATCAGAGAATCCCAGAATGGTGGGGGTTGGAAGGGATCTCCAGAGCTCATCCAGCTATAGCAAGTTCCCCTCGATCATCTCTCAAGAGGGAGACTCTATACTCTCCCTGGGCAGCTTTTGCCAGGGCTCCCTCACCTCAATACTAAAGAAGTTTATCCTCCTGTTCCAGTGGCACTTCCTATGTGATGGAGAAGGGAATGCCCTCTTGTTTCTCCATTAAATAATCATACTTCATTGTGTGTCATCTTTTACAATCTAAGCTTCTTGCATATTGGTGGAGAGCAATCTGTTTCTGGGGGACAAGTAATTTCACCCTAGGAAAGCTACTTGATACAGGTGGAACATCCCCCGCTGGACATGTCTGTTTCCTTCACTGACTAGAGAAGAAAGTCAATCAGCTCAATGCAGATGTCTAAATGTAGATGTCTAGAGCAATCTCAGACTTTCTAGGATATCAAATATGTGCCTAAAGATGGCAGATAGGATAATAGGATTTTTCTATAGTGTCCAGTGATAGGACAAGGGGTAATGGACAAAAACTGGAACACGAAAAGTTCCACTTAAATATATGGAAGAATTAGTTTAGTGTGAAGATGATAGAGCCCTGGCCCAGGCTGCTCAGGGAGACTGTGGAGTCTCCTTCTCTGGAGGTTTTCAAACTTGTCTGAACACGTTCCTGTGTGACCTGATCTAAGTGGACCTGCTTTGGCAGGGGAGTTGGATCAGATGATCTTTAGAGGTCCCTTCCAACCCCTACCATTCTTTGATTCTGTAAAGATGAGACTTGTGCCACACCAGACTACCACCTAAAAGCTGAGCAGGATCTTGCATATCCATATAGAGACAGTTAGGAAATTATCTTCATTTGCAAGTTGAAGAATATTTTAATCCATAGAAAGTGAAAAGTCAGGAATAAAATAAAAAAAAAATGAATGGCTTGTGATAAAGGTCTTTGATGAGTTAGGAAGAAGTGCCTTTGCATTGCTCAGGACCCATTTAAGCCCCCTTTGGGTTCCCTCAATTTAATTACCCTATTATATGAGTTGATGGGTTGCTCACAGTTAAGGCACTTTGATATTCGGAGACAAAAACCTACTACGCAAAATTCACGATGAACAGTCTTTAGCAATTTGAACTTAGTGGGCTGAAATAGACTCTCACTAAAGTTTTATTGCATAATCTCTGACAAGGAAGCTGATGTTCCCGATCTTGCTTTGAAACCTGAAGTCCCACTGCAACCAACGGAGAGAAATTTGTTGACCTCTACAGACTCTGGATCAGAGGATTATGGATGCTGAGTGAAGTTTTGGACCAGAAAGCAGAAAATGTGTTGCAAATACTTGCCTCTGTTGAAGTTTTTTTGTTCATATCAGTAAATTTCTGGCTCTGTGGTGTCTTAAAGATCAGATGCTGACATGTGAAAAAGAAAAAAAAATGTAATTTTCTGTACATTAAACCTATATGCACAGACCCTTCCAAGAAAATGTCAGCTATGTCTTCAGACTTCGCTGAAGTCTTTGTACTTCTGACAAAAATACCCCAAAACCCTCTGATGTTTTTAAACAGTAAAACTTGTGTTTGCTTCCATACTTCGTTATCTCATACCACAGGAACTCCTTGTCACAGTGGGATATGTTGTGTATGGATTGGTCCAAAAAGCTAGATGTTCTTTCCAATAAAAATATTTCATAGACATTACCCTAAGCATCACTGGGGAGGCCATCACGTGCAAAGTGGAAATGAGAGGACATCCTCTCCTCTGAACCATGCCACTCCTTTTCAGTTTAGATGCTATCTATTGGAGGATTGATTGTCTCTATGAATATAACTGTACAGTACCTATCACAAAAGGACTGTGATCTCAGCAAAGACCTCTAGGTGCTACTGCAACACAATTAATAATAAAATGTCACCCATACCTAAACAGAAGAAAAACAAACATAACATCCCTAAAATAAGGAATCTGTGGCTCTTTGTGGAGAACATGTTATGCTCTGGCTCTTTCAAGAGAAAAAAGAACCTTTGTAAGCCTTACTCACCTCAGAGGCTGAATGTAAATATCAATTTCTGATGAAGGTAAAATGTAGGTTACCTGTTGCCTTTCATTTGCTGGCTACCGGCCAACCAAAGACATTTGAGAATTAGAGAGGTAAAGACAGAATGAGGAAATAATGCAAGACATGGTTGAAATCACAGGTCCATAAGCTAATCCACCTTCCAAAGAAATGTAGAGATGCAAGGGAAAAACACGAAAAGCTTGCAACAAACGTGTTGAAGGAAAAGGCGAATGGGCTAAGTTGCTGACTCATTGCCTCCTTTCCTTGTGCTCTTTCTTCTGTTCCTTGTTCTTCATTTGGATTTACAACTCTGGATTTCAAACAGACATCTGTTTTGTAGTTGTGATCCATTCAGACCCAGAGGATCCAGACTCTGAACTGAGGTACTTTGGTTTAACAATTACAAATCTTGTATTTTATTCATGTGAAGAACCCATATGCCTTTTTCTCACCTTATGCTGCAAGAATTAGAGAGAAGTTCTTCTGGGGAGTGGTTTTTTAAAGCTATGCTAATCTGTTGGTCAGAAGGTGAATCATGGGGTGTTGCCACTCCATGCCCACATACATATTGGCAAATTAGCAGAAGAAAAGAAGGAGGAAGGTGTAGGAAAGTGCATTACTTGACCTCACTTTCTCTAACATCAGCATGGGCAACCTCCCCCACACCCTGCCACAGTGAAACTCCCCTTTTCCCATCTGCAGAGAGGCAGGTGGATGTGGCACGGGTGTGTATTTGATGAACAGTCAGAAGGCTCTCCCCATCAAATCAGAAGGAATGCAGAACAAGAGGTAATATTGAACTTAAAATAGGAAACTACTGCATAAAATGGCTCTAATCTTCTGTAAACTGTAGTACTCAAATGATTAGTCCACAAGAGAGTATGCAGCATCCCTCCTATCAAAGCTAACATGATCCCTAACACACCAAATCTAATATCAGCTCCCAAAATTCACATGCCGAAAGCAGGACAGATGTCAATGTCCTAGGCTCCTATAATAGCAAGTCTACTACACCTAAATTACGCTCTGCTGCCTTTATTTGATACTTATATCATGAGAATGTGGGCTGACCCATCACTCCAGATACTGAAATATAGCAATATAAGACAATTTGTCACAACAACACTTCTAAAAACATCAGCATTTTCTAGAACTTTTCAGACATGAGCTGTCTAGGTTTCTGACCACTGTAAAGCTGTAAAGCATGTGTAAATCTGCATGAAAAATAACAGCTTTGCGAGTTGTGATCTGGAAATCAAGCCATCAAGAACTCTGCCAGCCAAATAAAATATGTGGAAGACAGAAGAATTATGCACTGCACTGCTTTCTCGGTCAACCACAGACATCATGTTTATCTTTTGCACTGCTGTCAGCTTTTTCTGAAGTAGTCACTGATGCCTTTTCCCTGTATGAGACACTTTGCACATACATAAAGAAAATGTTCTGAGTTTGGCCCTGAAAATAGCCTGGATGAGCATGCCTTTCAGCAGTCCAGGAGAAATACTATAATGAGAAGTTCAGTAGCCATTGGAAATCATTGGGGTAGCAGTAGGAGAGAAACACTGCATGGAAAAACAGGAGGGGAGAAGAAAGACTGATAAAATGAGTCTGAAGAAAGAAGAAAATTTTTTGAGAAACTGGTGAAGAGGACAAGAAAACTGATGACCAGCCTGGTTCAGGTTGGAAGGAAGGCTGTTGGGATCATGAGGTCTGTCATGGCTGTGGGGGATGAATTGGTTCCTGATGAAGACTATGGGTGACTTCCACAGAGTGCTGGCTTGGGTTGGGGAGGTCACCACATTGCACTGACTTCATAGATGAGCTTTTGATGACCTTTTCCCTACCCACCCATCCCGTCAGCTCAAAATGAGGTCTGAGACTGTTCTAGTTATCAATCAGCCAGAGAAACAGAAAACTGTTACTAAGGGTGGCAATTCCAACATGGAAGAGAGGAGAGAATTTCTTAGATTTTTTTTTGCTGCAGATATCTTCCAATTTCTGACAAAGTGTAACTTCTCACTGAAATCAGAGTTCACCACCTGCTCCTTTGACACCGAGTCCATTAAATGCGTATGTCCAACATTAGTGTCTGAAAATCACAAGTCAGACTAATACCCACCCTAAATGCCTGTCCTTAGGACTTCCAAGGACAGGATTAGCTTAAAAATTGACAAGTCTTGGAAAATGCTAAGCATCACATTCATGTAAAGAGACCTGTGGCAACTTGAGTCAGTGGGAAGGATACAGTTCATGAGTTCAAGCTTTTCTCTGTGACCAGAAGCTGTCAAAATTCATGTATGAGGAATATCTATGTCATGGATAAAAAGTTTCTCCAGATAGAAGCTGTGAGAGGAAGGAGGGAAGCATAACATTTATGTGCTCAAACTAGCTGTAGGAGCTGGGTAGCTGTAGGAGCTTGGATTGAGCATATAAACCCTAATGCTTCTAGATCAAGTTTATAGATATGTATGGCATTGTTCCATGGTCTTCCATTCCCATCTATGTGTTTTAGTATAAAAGGTTGTGCATTGTGCTTCATTGAGCACTATAGATACAGTCTATAGACTACAGAAGCTTGGAACACAAAGTGAACCACATCTAGCGGGAATAGTTTTTATGGTATTGAGTCCAGGATTTGGCTCTCAATTTGAAAAGTCCATAGTATTAACGTGAAAATTGTTTACTTCTACACAGTAGAAGTAGCTCCCCTAATGTTAGCTGAATTTATTTCAGAAAATATGAAAGTAGACAGAGAACTAGACTTTTCTAAGAGCTGCAGCAGAACCCTTTGAAATGTATGTCCAGGGCCCAAAAGGAAGAAGTAAACTGATGAAAATACAAAACATTGTCTCTTTTTCTCTCCCATTATTAGTGAAAAATTCAAACCTGCATTCCCACTCTGGGAGGGTGGTTGGACTAGATGATCTTTGAAGGTCCTTTCAAAACCTTAAGACTCTGTAATTCTGTGGTTTGGACAACCAGATTTCACTACTAAAGGAATTCTTTGCAGAAACTTACAGAAAACGCACTGTTTTTCCAGGAGATGGTGGAATTCTGCTGTTCTTTGTACTCTAGGAAAATGAATAAATATAACCATCATGCTTACAAATATTATTGCATATACTCAATAACATGATTGAAAATGTCTTTGCCCTGGACTAAATTAAAAAAATATTACAAAGTAATTACACTTTACTACATTACTATTGAAAGAACAAAATCTCCTCAGGCTAAGGGAATCATTTGCATTTGGTTAGATAAGAAAGTATTAGATATGGTATATGTTAGATAAGAAAGTGGCTAGCACATAGGGTCCATTTAACTACATCTTGTAAGGCACTGGGCCAAAAGATTTCTCAAAGATTCATAAAACACACCTGGATATGAGTCTTCTTATGGATCAGGTTCATGGAAAGTTTTGCTGAGGTTTACAGATCACTTGTGTAAATCTCATTGGAGTCATTGTGGTTTTGGCAGAGAATCAGAGAATATTGAACCTGAAACCTGCGGTTTGTTTTTAGACTATGAGTCACACACATGGTGGGTGGAAAGTGGTACAGCTCACTTGATAACAACGGTTTGCATCAGATGAGGGGCTGAAATTGGTTGCAATTATTCATACCTGAACAGAGCATGAAACCAAGTGTCACAGTGAATATGTCAACATGGAACCAGAAAATTAACTATCCCAAGTATGGAAATTATCACCTTTCTTCTCATATTTTTTGGCTATACACCATGTATTAAACCAGTTTATTTGCCTCCATGTATTCCATTTCCCCCTTAAAATTCCATCAGGGCCTTGATGACAGCTGTCATTAAGACAGATGATCTTGGTAGAGAGCCCAAACATGAGTGGCCTAGAGGATGCCTGCAGGCAGTCTACAGATGTCCTAGAAATGGCTAATATGGATGCTTAAATCTGAGTCAGGAAACATGTCAGACAAGCCTGCTTCCTGGCCTTGCACTCTAAGGTCGCTGTAAATGCAGTCATTATTACCCAGAGCTATTTAGTAATGATAGTTAGGCCAATACCTTTGCTAATAACAGCTAAAAATAAAAGTTCTGTCTTTACTGCACAGTTAAACAATTCTGGGTCCAGGGTACTGGGACAGAGCTGCCTGTACTTTTAAATTGTTTGAATGGTCTTTAGTGTATTTAAAGACTGGATCAAATGGCACTCTCTCGAGCAATTTCTGGGCGGATTTGGGAGTTTACATATACCAGGGACCTTTGCTGAGAAGTTGCTTGAATGTGGTTGCCCAATTTTAGAGACTGTGGGAATCAGATTGTATTTTGGAGGTTACACAGTATGTATAGGTAGTGCCATTTGGTGCTAAGGCCAGAGTGCATGCCCTGATACTGTTCTGTTACTACAATAGCTATAGCCCATAGTGCTACATCTGGCTGAGGAAGATCTTAGCCTACATGTAGTTGAAGAGTGGAAAGATCCACCTGGGAAAGAAGCATCTCATATCTACCCTTCTGCCTTTCTGCAAGATTGCTACAACTATCCACTGCCAGAAATGGTTTGATTTGATCCAGAATGTTCGTCTTACTACATAATCTAATGTGACTCATTCCAAACTTCACACAAACCAAGATAAAATGAGGGTCCTTACCCCAAGGAGTTTCTAATAACTAATCCTTCAGTCTCCAGTTAGTGTTGCCTGAGGAAACATTCCTTAACTCATGATTGCTCTCCTCATTAACTTGCTAACATGCAGCATGCAGGGCTAATTCTACAATGTTCTCGTATGTAGAGTCTAAGGCAAAAGAGAGTCTTTCTGGTCATCTACTCTGCCTTTCCTCATAACAGACTGGATCAGATTCTCTCATTAAATATAACAACTTATGGTCAGTCTTGAGTGTGCTTAAGCAAAAAAAAAAAAAAAAAAAAAATCTAAGTCTTGGCCTGACTCCAACAAACATAAGACTGGCCACATCCCTTGAAAAACTCTTCTGATGGTTGACAAATCCCATTCCAGAAGCCCATAGTAATTACCATCAGTAACCATAAACTATGTAGACTATTTGCCATAACACAGTGTGGTTTCAAATGCCATCCAAGAAGTATTGGATTTTGAGGAAGAATTTTGTTTTGTTTTAAATTAACACAGTAAAAGGAAGACATAGTGATTCAAGAGTGAGTGCAGAAATGACGATGGCTGTGACCAGACACATAGTCATATTCCTGGATTCCTGTGACTTAAAGAAGTCTTAATGACTGTTCAGCTGGTGGACTCTGGATAACTGCCATTTGTAAGGGAAATCCTCTGTTGCTATGCAGTTGTTATGTAGTTGCTGTCACGTAACCCTACATGTCATTTCTTATCGTTCAATAGTCTGTGAGGATTTCTGACCTTTCTATGATCACTGTCTACCTCTTTACCCTTAGAGGCTTGCTTTCCTCTCCAGAGGACTGCACTCTTCCTAGAACAGAGGTGAAAGTCCGTCTCATGGGAGAGACATAACTTACAAATTTGACTCTACCTTTTCTTGCTGAGATATCTACTCTTAGTAGAACACCTGGTTCTTTTTTAGTGTAGAACCAATATCCCTAGTGATAGAAACCTGTGATATTCCAAATGTGTCATCAGTCAAGTGGTCTTCAGATGTAGATTCCCATGTCTTATGTTTACTAATACTTAAATATCTTTAGTCCTTTAGAGCAAGTGTATGAAAACTTGTGCCTGGGTTAATTTTAGGTGACTAGTCTGAGTCAGCCTTCCAATCTTCTTCTACAGTCAATTGAGACCAGGTCAATCAAACACTAGTCAGACAAAATGACTTCCATCCTAAATGCCTGATCAGCTGAGTAGATTCAGATGAATTAAGTACAAGGTTGTCTATCTTTTAGTGCACAGAATTGCACAAAAAAATTTCACTGGCAAGTTAATGACACATCAATGTCAGCCTTAATAACAGATTTCTCTATTTGGGCTAATCACCTGGAAACCAGTAACTAGTGGCTTGACCTGAAAGAAACTGTATGATTTGTACTTTTTACTTGCTGAAAATTTAACTGATTTTTCTAAGTTAAAATAAAATACAATTTCTCTGCAGTCCCACAGTCATCAAATTACTATTTTGATTTACAAATCGACAACAAAAATCATGCTTAGTTTTGGAAAAGGGGCATTTGGCGCTACTGAAATCAGCGTCCAAATACTTAAACAGCTATTCATTTCAGTGGGACTAGGTCTTCCTTCCTAGTAGGCTATTTGCTTACTGTTTAGGAGTAAAAATATTGGCTACATCTTGTTGAAGGCTTCAGGAGTTAGAATGAAAATTTAAAGGTTAAATCGGTATTTAAAATTTAAATACCAATAGAACTATTCTGGATTTATACTGACATTGGAAGAAGGATATTTCAACTAGTATTTCTACTGACATGAGTTTTACATAATTATTATAGGCTAATTCTGAAGTCATAGTACTAAAAGACTCTGTGGCCCAAGATCAACAGAGGCCCCATGATATGGGCCATAGAAAAAGCAACCAGTGGATAGACTGACCTTTCCTGGGACTTTCATAAAGTGCAATTTTGAAAATACTTGAGAGGTAAATAAGCAAACAAATGGAAGCAAGAAGAGACCAAATAACAGCAAAATAAGTGTGATCACAAAAGTAAAAGCTCTGCTGGCCTCCGATGGATCTTCATGCTATATCACCACCTTTAGCCTTGCCATGAATTTCATTCATATTAGTATTCTGCACAGATGTTCATGATCTTCTTCTGATTTTGTTCCATGAAAAAGAGGTTAAATGTCCAGTTTGTTTGCTTCACCAAATCACTAATATTTCTTCCTTTTTGGGTAAAACTTTACAGTAAAGACACTCTTTTTTTTAAAGTGAAAAAATAAGGGCTACAAATACAAGTGTCTGGGAAAAAAAATGCACTGATGTGCAAAATCAGTGAGATACACAGTCCAAAAGTTTTATTTCCCTGTGAATTATGATTGCATTAAACCTAGAGATTTACTGGAAACATTTTTGAGCTAGGTGGACTACAAAAGGAAGAAAATACTTTTCTTTACTTTTTCAAATCAATACTATATGAAGGGAACACAAACCAACAAGTCTGTTCCATGTGTATCTAGATTTATATCCATGTAAACATATAACAGGAAATCAAAGACTTGTAATTTGAACTGTTCTGGATTTACTCAACAAAAATGGTAAAGATATTAAAACAGAGCTACTGGGACAGTATAGGTCAGCCATATATTATGTTGCAGAGGTGATTTATCTTAAGATTCAAGTTTAGATCTGAAGTTATAATAGTAGAAGAAAACAAAAGCAGATAGAAGGGACAACAGTCTCAGGTCTATGAATAGCAGTTTAATTGATGAAAGAGATCAATTTACCTGTAGGAAATGCAATTTTTCCTTTTCTGTCCAGTTTTCAAGACATGAAGGAAAAACTGTCAGCAATGGGGCAACTGTGAACCTGCTGTGAATTACTCTATACTAAGCCAAATGAATGCAAAGTCAATCAAACACTAGTTTGGATGCATTGTTTAGGGATGAATCTTACCGTTACTCAGCTAATCTTTCAAATAATGGGAATCAATGTCAAAAGGATCTGTTCCACTCAATTCTAGCCCACTTTCCCAGAAACAACAGCTTGTGTAATAAGTCTTGGAAAAAATTTACATAGACATGTGACAAAAGAAGTTTACAAAATTATTCAAAGGTAATTTGAATAATTATTCAAAGAGAATAACACAAGAAACAAGGAAATACCAAAAAAATCTGTCATGGAAGAATTGTTTTCATTGTCTCTAATAAAAAATACAAATGATAGGAAAAACAAGATGTACATTCAAAATTGATCTTCAGCACCAGTTGAAGGAGGTTATTTCAGGAAATTCCCAAAATTGTGTTGCAAATTCACCATTTTCACTCAAAGAAACTATTAGTGTCTGATGAAAATTCGGACAGAACTGATTGTGTATTGTGAACAGAGATCTTGAAGATGAGGTATGAAAAGAAAACTTGGCTAGATGAACAGAAGTATTTTAGAAAGGAAAAGATTGGAAAATCCAAGGCAGGGTAACTTTTTTTCAGTAGTTTAATTGTTTGGCACTCGAGACTAGAGTAACAGCTCCAGAAATTCCTAAGAGGAGTGATCATTTAATGAGCAGTAACAGTTAAAAAGTAAGAGGTAAATGACTAAAATTAAGAATGGCGAAAAAATCACTTTAAAAGATTCCCCAGAAAATATTTTGGCAATCACATATTTGCCAGCTATGTGGTCCAGATGGACCCATAGTCACCTATCACTGTGATATTCTACAGAAGAATAAAAGGAATGTAAATTAAATGCCAGAGAAGATAATCCAGCTGCAATAAAGATCATCAATACCTTTTCAAGTTATATTCCCGTGCATCTTGGGCTGGACCACTTCCAGAAGCAAAGGTAGAACTGGGGGTGAGGATGCAAAACAAGTGACAAAGCTGTTGACACATTGTCTCTTGAAGACACCTACACAGCTTGTCATTGACTGTCAGCAAAGGTGTTAGCATGTAAAACATTGTCACCATCTTTAATTAGTCCACAGTGACAACTTCTGGTCAGTTAGTACCTATGTCATTCTAGCCATGACTGTCATATCTTGGCAAATTGGGATGAGAACCAACTCTGGGAGAACAAAGATCTTTATACAGGATGACTATCACTGCAGAGGTGAAGCAAGTTTTGAAGTGGAAAGAAAGATGGTGGTTGAATAATAGTGAAGATATTGTGTTTGCAGAGTGTGTATATTGTACACATCCCAGATAAATTATTGTGGTTTGTAAGTCTGGAAGGACATTCTCACGAGGACATGAGGACTGCACCAAGAAGAAGAAAAAACTTTTCTTCAGAGAAATGAGTGCAAATGTTAAAAATGGAAGAAGTGAAGAGGAAGTTACTACCACAACACAAGATTATTGTATCCATGTGGACTGAACAGGAGTTCAGGTTTTGAAATCTGGAGAAATAAGTGACAGCAAGAAAATACTTATCCACAGATCAGAACACATCCTGGCAGCAGAGTTGGGTTTAGGTCGAGTTGTTGGGTTTTTTTTTTCTTAATTCAAGATGTCTACATTTGTAGTAATAAAGCAAGCAGTGCCTGACTCTGTTCTTCAGAATGGAGGTCACCTGAAGCAACCTGGTTGCTCAGACACAGGCTGGCCACATCCAAACAACCTACAGCAAACGGTCCCAAGGCCTAAATATAAACTGTTGGGAGACTCTTACTGTAGGCCAAGACCAAACCAGAGAAGAGATTAAGAATTTAGCAGAATGGAGAAGGATGAGATCCTGCTCTAACAATTTTTATTTTAGTGGTAGAGTTGTAGCTGTAATACACAGTAAACTTCACCTTACAAAGTAATTGGTGGAAGCTAGGAAAAAAATAATCTGTTTCTGAAGGCTTATAGGTACCTCTTTGGCAAGCTCCAAGTCCAAAGAACAGTCAGTCTCAAGAGGTCTATGGGAAATTAGCCATTTATCTCACTTACAGGGGTTGTGGAGTCTCCTTCCTTGGAGGTCTTCAAGACCCACCTGGACGTGTTCCTATGCGACCTGATCTAGGTGAACCTGCTTCTGCAGGGGGGTTGGACTAGATAATCTCTAAAGGTCCCTTCGAACTCCTACCATTCTGTGATTCTGTGATTTCGATGCTGACATGCAGGCATTTGAATCTGAAATTAATCCAGCTCCAGATATCTGCAGTCATTTAGGGAGTTACTTGGAAAGTAGCTGTCTAAAGTGCCTATTTCTTTTCATTGTCTGCTGAAATATCTCAGGGCATGAGATTTCTCTTGCCTACCATGCAGTTGCCTACAACTGAGTCATTTTTTTCTACTGTGCCATTAGTAGAAACACAAAGACTAGACACATTTAGAAAAGATTAATCCCACAGTAGGGTGGCCAGTTTGCTCATCTTGGACAACTGATTCTCAGGCCATAAATTTTGAGGAGATTAATTCTCTGCTCTGTTCATCCTAGGCCATGCTTGGGTTGTCCACTACTAGGTTTTCTCTCTTGCTCCTAGATTCCTTTTCATAAATCTTCGGTTTCTACAAGATCCTCCATTTCTCAGCAAGGTTGCAGTTGTACTTTTGTAGCACCATTCTTTCCCTGGCATCTCATCTCATCTTGGACTGTAGTCAGGCTGACACACTTTTAGCCTCTAGATCAGTAGGGCTGGGAAAGCTGTAGTAGTTCAGAAGTTCTTTGCACCTTCCAGCTGACAGGAAGCTCTTTCCATAGCGGTGGAGGTGTGGGTGAGCATAGAAGAAAGCACTGTGATATGACAAGTTACTTCAACCAGGAAAGACAGCTTAAGGAACCATTAGGCCCGTCCTTTCCCCTTCATAGCAGCTGTCCCTGTGCCATGTCAAAAAGATTGTTTTCCCCCTCTCCTGGATAGTGTGTCATTTGAACCCAAGTAATTTCAGTCATTTTGTTCAGAAAGTGACAAACAAATAGTTGGAACATTACCACTGAGGAGCTGGCACACAGCACCGTAAAGGTAGAAAAAGTGGCAAGGAGTAGGATAACTTTTCTACTCATCTACATTGTCAGGAACAAGTCAGACTACCATGTGAGAGCTCTTCAGAACAAACGGATGTGCAAACAAATCTACATTACAAAGAAATGGAGAGCCTCAGGAGAATTTCAAGTTTGTCATGAAATTCCTTTGGGAACAGAAGAGAACGGAGTTGTCATGACCCAAATCTGTTATAAGTCTACCACAACTGGCACATTCACCAATTCATCAATACAAATGCATCTCCTGATCCCACTCGTATCCAAATTACTTATACATTTATTCATTATATTACCGTAATGACAAGGATCCCACATCATGAGCAGGATCGTGTTCTATTAGGAGCTATGTAACTACAAGGTGCTACCTAAGGGCCATTTTATTCTGTTGAATTCCCTGTTGTTAGCTATAGAAAACTTAAGCCTCTGTTGGGACATGCTTCCCAGGAAAGGGTGGGAAATACAATTACTAGAAGTTTATTCAGGGTTTTATACCCAGCTGCAAAACATTGAGTTTCTCAACTTCTTTCAGAAGTTGCCTCCCATTAACCAAAATCAATATCTGATATATGAAGTTCTTGAATAGTTGAACAGATTCTTCTACATCATCCCTTAATGTAATTAATGAGGAAGTAACTAATGTGACACTAACTACAGAAAACCAAAGGATTCGGGCAATATGGGTAAACTATTCGTCTCATGAGCCAAAGGATTTGCATCATGGGGAATGCAAATGGCGATATGATAACATCTGTTAGAATAACTGACCAGCACCAGGTATCAGAGATACTTGCCTTCTTTCCATCAACAGTGTAGAGCTTCTTCACTGGAAACTGCAGGATCTCTGAAATCTCATCCAGGAGTGTTTTGAAACTCCTGGCATTTCTGCGGTTCAAGATAATCGAGCGCCGAAAACCACTTTCTCCATTCTTAACCAGAGTGATTTTCTTGGGTATTCTGGGGCCATGTTGAGTGAAAGGCGTGGAATAATTTTCAAGCTTGCCCTCCTGAGAAATTCTTCTCAGGGTACTGGAGGGACGACCATTTCGTGGAGGGCCTGGCCTGTGTCCTCCAGAAGTAATGCCAATAGGTTTGACATATTTCTTATCAGAACAAAGGTAGCATCCTCCATCCTCCAACTGGTCCAGCTCATTGATGCAATGTATTCCTCGTGGGGTGGTGATAGTCCGTACCCCAAATGGCAGTGGCACTCGATGAGAGAGGTCATCCATGAGTGCATTGAAGCTCTTGAAGCTTCGCTGGTTGATGGCCATCTTGACTCCCGCAAACTGAGGATCTCCACTCTTGAAGAAGGTTATTTTTTTGGCTGGGGGTACCTTGGTGACAGTGCTTATCCGAGCCCCGTAGGGAAGGGGCTGCTCATAGTTGTAGGAACTGGTGGTTGACAGGTAGTCAGCAGGCACCTGAGTCATCCCTCTTGCTTAAAGGTAGCTGCAAGAGAAGAAAAATCAGAGTAGGGTTAGAGTAATGCAGAAACAGTGCCTGACTAACATGGGGGGAAGATTTGTTTTCCTCACAATAGTTATATCATCTAGGTGTGATTGAGAGCAGACTGCACCAACATGGAGTTATGGACTCTCTGGCGCAGGTAAATACAAGGAAACATAGCAGGAAGAGTAGTCATAACTCTGCTTCTAACAGTCTAACCATCCTTGTCCTGCAGATGCGAATGATAATTCAGTGTTAGTCGTCCCTGAGGCACAAAATACATGAGTCAGGCCCCAAGCAAAACCCACAAAAACTGATCTTTGTGTATTGTTGTCCTTTTCATTTTTTTGTCTTCTTTACTTGTGTTTTTGAGGTTTCCTCTGAAACTATCAGAGCCAGTGATTATTTTGGTTTTATTTTTACAAGCAGAGCACTGAGATTCTCATGTAGCCCTTTGACCTCATGAACTGGCACATAACAAAAAAGAAAACAAAACTGAATTTGTTCATGTAGCAATTGCACATCGCAGCACACAACCAGTCCTGAGTGTACTGAGATACAGAGTAGTCTGGTTTCAGAACAGCGGCACATTTTTATGCCATAGTGCATTAAGGTCAAGTCTGAATGAAAATCCATGGCAGTTGTGCAAAGAACAGGAATTAAAAATCACAAGGTCTCTAACAGAGCTACAAAACTTGATTATGCTAAACAGTGGGAAACTTTGAAATCAGTCTGGCAAGCACAGATTTACGGAGTGCAATATGCTCAATCTATGTTGGAGCACCTAGTGTCCTTCACTTTTAAAAGGAAGTTGACTTTGGTGTTTAAGTCTAGTGCTTGAACAGTACCTTTTGGAATCCAAGAGTTCTTAATGTCTTTGCAATGATGGAGACAGGCAGAAAAGAGACTAAAGTCTGCTCTTGCTTGCTTGCTTCTGGAGAGAGGCCAACACAGGGCTATCAAGATGCTGAGGGGACTGGAACATCTCTGTGAGGAGGAAAGGCTGCGGGACCTGGGGCTGTTCAGCCTGGAGAAGAGAAGGCTGAGGGGGGAACTCATCAGTGCTGAGAAATCCATAAAGGGAGGGTGTGGAGAGGATGGGGCCAGTGTTTGTTCCATGTTGGCCAGTGACAGGACAAGGAGTACCAGGCACAAGCTGGAACCCAGCATGTGCAGAGGAGGAGAAACTTGTTTGGTGTTGAGGTGAGGGAGCCCTGGCCCAGGCTGCCCAGGGAGGGTGTGGAGGCTCCTTCTTGGGAGGTTTCCAAACCTGCCTGGACACGTTCCTGTGCCCCCTGATCAAAGGGAACCTGCTTGAGCAGTGGGTTGGGCTGGATGAGCTCTGCAAGGCCCTGCCAATCCCCATCATTCTGGGATTCCATGAAATGTAGTGTCTTGGAAGTCAATCACTAAAATATTCACACCCCATATAGAATGAGACTACTATGGCAAAAACAAGAACACACTGGGGATTTTTAACATTGAAAAAAAAACCCAACAAAACCACTATTTAAAATTGCTAAAATATTGGTTGTAGTGAGTATGACAAACATCTGTTTCATGAGTATGCAGTGATTCCATTGTTCACTTTGAGTTAATTACTCAAACTTAGAGACTCTAAATGGCATTTAGAGATGTCATCTGGTCAGAAGTTACTGCTCACAGGTAGGCAGCAAACCATTTGAATTGTTACTGAGGAATATAGTAGCTCCTCTTGTGGGTCTGACTACAAATATCTACACCCAATTTACTGTCCAAATTATGTTGTTAGTTGATAGCAGTTTTCTATGGCAACTTTAAAAAAAATTCTCACAAGAAAGACATATTTTTGGTGTTCACAAATGAGTTAGAAAACAATAAATGTTTTTCTAATGAAAGGTTTCCTTCAGTTTGCTGCTGGTTACAACTCCTGCCGCAGCTGAATAAAGTTCTAGTTTAAAGAAAACAGTTGTGCTACTCACAAATTATTATTTGGAGGACCAGTTCAGTGACCATTGTAACTAATAGGAATTTTGTCACTGATTGCAGAGGGGCAGCATTTCCAAAGCTGTAAATGATTATTTCCTCCACATTTTAGGATGAAACCATTATTTTCTTACTATGCTACTCTCAAGTGAAATATTTGTGTACTTTGTACTACAGTAAATGCACTCCTGTAGTAAATGAAAGTTTAACCTCAGCTAGGTGAGAAAAGACATTAGGCATCATTTGAAAGATTACTATTTTGACAAATCTCTGGTTTTCTATACCTGTGCACACTGACAAAGATTTCAGTATCATTTATTCTTTCCATGTACATATATCAACAAGCAATTTATTCACTTACTTATTTCCCAGTTAAAGGTGAATCTGTCACTCTATCTTTCAGGGAAAAAAAGTAAAATATCACATTTCTCTATTTTTCAACAGCTTTCAGAAAGGTGGCTTTAATTTTTTCTTCATAAGTCTCACATTAGAGCTTTCAGACACCGGCAGCATAATTTCCAAACCTACCCATTATTCAAATTTAGTCCCTGGACCAATGGTGGCCCACAATATGCTGGCTGCTCTCCCAGAAATCTGACTGCTTCCCAAGAATTTATTCTACTTTTTTTTTCAAACTGTTAAATCATATTGAAAGAAGTATAAAATATTAAAATAAGGGACAAATGATAACATACTTTCCCAACATGGATTTTCTTTGGAAGTAAATTCATAAGACTGTTAAGCGATCACCAGCATAAAGGAACACTGTCCCTTAAATTGTGGGTAATGGAGATAGTTACCCATACAAGCCTAGATAGTCTGTCAGATTTGTTCTTATGAATCAGCATATAGTGTGAAGAAAGAGTCTCCCACAAAAACCTTGCATGAAAAATAAATAATTGCCACAGGGAGAACTGTTGCATTGTACATTTGAAGTTTCAAAATGGGAAGGGAATGTTACTGTATATCTAGCAAGACAACAAAAACTATCATCTTGCCCAAATACACTCTTTTCTAGATGCAGAAGAGAGCAGTCTCAATGCATATTTTCATACTTACATTGAAATACTTCATTCCTCTTGCTCGAGATGAGTTTTTCTTATAGAATATCCAAGAGATCAAAAATAAATTTAAAAAATAATTGAAAACCCCTCATATAACGCAGCCAGCCAGCCACCTCCAGGATCTAATACACTTGACAATGCAGGGAAAAGAATTAGCAAGTTACACGCTGTCAATCAAACTGTCCTCAAAATGACTGACCACAGCTTGGAGGGTTAATCAGGACTGTGTTGCCAAGGATAGAAACAAAAGCTACCTAAGCTGCTGGAGAAGACTCTCAAATCCATGGGAGCTTTAGACACAGTTCACCCAATCCTTCTCTTGCCTGTGCCCATGTAACTCAGGTATAAATTTGGCTCAGTGACACTCCTCTCAAATCATATCAATATAAGAAAGAATATAGTCAAGACCAAAGATGCAATATTTTTCTTGTGCATAAAGAGCTGCAAAGACATGGAAAACTCTCCTGAGCCACCCCGCTTATCAACTCATCAACCCTTCCACTCATCAAGCAAAGTCTGAAATCTCCAAGGAAATCAATGGAGCTAAAGAAAAGATGATGGTAGCTCTTAAGGATTTGTGTATATATTTGTTACTTCTAAATTGGTTGACAGAACATAGATGAGTGAGATTTATACTTTTTTTTTTTTGGTGAAATAGTAACTTAAGAGGAAAGTCTGGTGAGGCCTAGCCCACCAGTTCATAGCAGGTGTCAAAGTCAGAGTCTCAGGCCAATGCTCAACAAATAGATCATTGAGACTTGGACATGAATAAGGACAGACGAGAAATCTGTGAATGATAAAAAATGGGAATTGACTTGTTCTTTTATAATTCGTATATGAGAATTTTCCTGCTTTCTCTCACATTTCCTCTTTGCAAAGAAAGCACCCTCCCCTGCAAAAAAAAAAAAAATCAGTTACAAAATCAGTGTGGATTCAGGTGCAGAAGCAGAATCAGTGGGAAACCTCGTTTTAGTATGGGTTGGAATTCTTGTTCTCTAGTCATATTTTTTAATTACATATGTAGCCATGGCACCTGTGCACCAATACCACTTACTGCACTAAGAAATTTCTTTTGTAAAAATCAATCACTTGCAGACAGACCAGAGTCATAAATGGCTTTTATTGGAAGGATGGGAATTTGGAGGTCCTGAAAGAATAGCTTCATAAAGCTGTACATCTCAGATCCTCAACATGAATCTTCCAAATGTAAAGTTAGTGTTCGAGCCATTATGTGGTCCTCATTTTTTAAATTTTTTAATTTCCCACCACAGTTCAATCTGACATCTTAAAAAGACCAAGCTACTGCAGACAGGCAAGTCACACACTTCTAAACCCTATCAAATCTCTGCTATCCAGATTCACATAGAGGAATTTGTGTGATCATGTGATTGCATATCCATTATGTGGACCCTTTAGCTAAAATCCAATACATTTACAGCACATCACATCAGCTTTCACCTTATGTTCCTCAAACTAAGCTTGTTATCTCTGAGGGGTTTTGCAGTCTTCTCTCTGTTGGGGATGTGGAGGAAAGACAGGAATCCAGGTAGCGTTCTAGAAAGCACCAGAGCTGGGGCAGGAGAGCTGTCAGAGAACTTGACTCAATGAATTGAGCACCAAGTCTATAACCATCATTTGAGAGACGAGAAGGCATTTACAAGAAACATCCAGATTGGACTTAAATACTTTAAATAAATACTTTAAATCACCCTGCTCAGCAGAAACATTTCCAATAGGTAATCCCACTCAGTGGTAAACATCTGTGCCTTTTCTCTAGTCTGAATGTGTCTAGTGGTTTTTTTTTTTTTTTTTGTATGGCTTTTGTTGGTAAACTAGTATGCAGATATTCTGGGAGTTTGTTTTCCTATACAGATATTGCAGATTCAATTTTTACAAAGTCATGTCTTCCAGATAGAAGAAAAGTTCACGTCTCCCTTAATATTTGGAGTGGAGCTGGTTGAAAAATCCAGGTAGGCATTCTAGTGAAATCATGAACAAGATTATTGCATTTGAAATTTTTCCCATAAAAGATTGGAACTTCTGCTGTCTTTGTAAGATATAATGATGTTTCTCTAGAAAGGTTCATATACATTTGTTCTGTGCCCTTTTTGAGAAAGATATTTTTTTCTTAATGTCAAAACAAGATAATTAACAAGGAGTATATGTGGTCTGACCAAGACAAAGTGCCATATGAAAATGACAATGGCATTTATTCCGTAGAAATGTCATAAAAGCTCAGGTACAGAGTAAGTTTTATAGACAACCAGTTGAGGTTTCCTAGGCTGGTTAACCCATATGTACTCCCTACCCTTAACAACTCAAGCTTTGCTTCCTCTTCTCCCTTTGTAAAGGGGAATGAAAATAGAAGCCGAGCAAAGCTCTGTGAGTAGCCAGGAAAGTAAAACACCTGACAAGAGCTAGCAGCTGAAAAACAAGGAATAAGTCTAAAAATGAGGACCTGAGGCAAAGCATGCCTAAAAAGTGACACTCAGGAGTCAATTATTTAGACATGAACCAAGATAGTCACCACAAGCTTTGAACAGGCTTCAGTCTACAACTGGATCTGGACTTGGCAGCTAAAGGCTGTATGTCAGTAGAAGAAATTCGCTGTAGGTTCCAGCAGCTGCAGGTGTTGGAAGATTTTTTTCCCGATTTGCCTGCAAAGGCACTCCAACCCTTCTTCCTCAGGACAGCACTCAGCTGTGCAAACACATGGGCACTTCACTGCACATAACTCCCAAGTTTGATATGGGTCTCTCCTCATACAAGTGGTTGTTTTGTTGTGTATCCCAGTGTTTGTGTCTACTGTAAGGCACAAATTAACTTCCTCTATGCCACTACCCTTTTCAAATTTTATATTTCCAACAAAACTTTTACTTGAGATTATTAAACCTCTGATAAGGGATATTTGCTTTTTTCTGAGTATAGATGTCACTTTCAGATAATTTCTAATATTTCTAGGCCTCTTTATATCATTCCTCTTTACTTTCTTTACTTCCAGATGTCCTCAGTTCCTTCCAAATGATTATAATTTTTTATTTTCATTAATATGTTTTTTACACTCTTACAAATATTTTAAAAAACTCCCTATTTCAACGTGTATGCTCTCACTTTTTCAACATGTTTATTACTAAATACATGGACAGCTTATTTTATTAGATTTACAGTAGCAGCAGACAAGTTTCTCTGGCACCTTGAATTTATTTGCCTTTTTGTCTACAAAGTCTTGTGCCATACAGCTGAGTACTTGTTTCTGCCTTAACATTTGTTCCATTGTATTAGAAGACATGATATCTCACCTGGAGTGACTTTTGCCTTTTGGCTTTGAGTAGTAGGTTGAAAAAAAAATGGGGATATTATCCAAGCCTTTTCTCCTTTATTCATCCCAGTTACCATCAGTTAACTTTGGAAAGCAATAAAGTTGTTTTTTCCATTCGTTCTCTCATGTCCAACATGCAAACCTAGTCAGCAAAGCTGTGTACTTTCCAATTTTTTCATGGATTCCTCCACTTGTTCTTTATCAATTGTATTTTTTTTTTTTATAGTAACTTCCTTCCTTACTTTAAATGCTGGCCAAACTACTCTCCTATAGTTTTGTTCTTTAGAATTTTTTAAGAGCTTTTCAATAATTCAGCTAGTTTTGAATCATTATCCTCCCTTTTCATTTATTAATGATCCTGCTTTTTTGCTGCTTTTACTCTACCCCCAAGATTTACATCCTTCCAATTTTATTTATTCTTGATTTTGATTCATGTCAGCAGAACTTTAACCCTTTCATCAAGGGTAGCATTGCTAATACTGGTACCCTGGTCAAAGTCTAAATTTGGTGATTTCTGCAATTTTTGCTTGCCTACAGTTTTAGCACAATAAACTGTTCTTTCTTTTCCTCATCTATTGAATCTCGGTGCCAGATTCTCAGATCAGATGTGCCAGAAGCTCATGGGATCTCTTGGGATTAGTGCTTGCCCAACACCTGCTCCTTTCAGGCACTGTGCAGGAGCAGAAAGGACAATACTTTCTGTCCACCGCCAGCTGCATGACAATGGTGGGTATTTCCTACACACACATCTCTTCCCAGATGTGTTGAGGCCATTCTGCAAGAACAAAATGTTGTGATGGCATAGTATGGTCAGGTAGCTCCACAACTGCTCAACCCCAGAGTCAGAGAGATCATGTGCAACTGGGGAGCAGAGACAAAGATTAGGAAATGCGTGGGCACTGTGAGACAAATATATCCTAGCTGGGCAAGATATTTTGTGCTGGATGTGGTTGTCTGTAATGGCTCTACTTGAGACAGTTATTCCAGCTTTCCACCAGAGTCACCAGAAAGATACAGTGTCTTTTAAGCTTTGTTCATCTCATACTGAACTGGATGTCTCAGATGAACTCTATCCTAAAACTATTGTTTCTCTCCACTTTCTGCAAAAGAAGCTCAAGGTGACTAACATGGTGACAATAAGTTTATTTCATCAGATGCATATTATTCCTTGTGTCCTGGCTCTAAATTACAGAAAATGAATACTTAAATTGTTAATAAAGAATGAGGAAAGTAGGTGGAATCCCCTTGGCTGACCCTTCAGAGAACACTTTTAATTTTTTTTTTTTTAATTAGATGGAAAAGAATTACCATTCTTTACCATTAACTGAGACACAACAACAACAACAAAAAAGTCACAATTTCTCCTGGTCTGACCCTTCAAATTGCATTCCTTTCATATTTTTGAGAGATAAAAAGGTAAAAAATGTATTTTAAATGAAAAATTTTGTTTCACCTTAAGTTTCCTTTTACTCTTTCAATGCAGCTGAAAGTATGTTTGTTAAAAAAAAAAAAAGTAGAATAGAAATTAACATTGAAACATTAAAAATTTTATAAACAGAATCCTTTGGGTCTCTTAAAAGACTCCACATTTGGATCTGACATTTGAAAATCATCTAAAAGAGCCAAATCTGTGATT
This sequence comes from Colius striatus, assembly GCF_028858725.1. Taxonomy (NCBI): domain Eukaryota; kingdom Metazoa; phylum Chordata; class Aves; order Coliiformes; family Coliidae; genus Colius; species Colius striatus. Next base: position 44,860,509 of record NC_084760.1, on the reverse strand, counting down.
CTGTCTCCTTCCTCTCCTGTATCTGAGCTGCAGTCGAGATCCGTCTCTTCTCCATAGCAATGGAGACCAGGTTTACTAGCCTCAGTCTGCTTTATGAGAGACTGGCTGTCTTCTGCTGTCTTCCCTTCCTGCTGCTCTCCCACATAGCTACTTCCTCCTCATCCTCTTGCTCTCCTGTTGACATCATTCTGTTTCTGATGTCAGCTGATGACATCATTCTCCACATGCATGGAGTGAAATTCTCCACTGCTGGATCTGTCCTATCCTTCCTCTGAGCTATTTCCCAGATGTAAATCTGCCAACACTTTCATTGGAGTTAAAAGAACACCTTCTTATCTTTCACTGCCAACTCTTCCCTCCCTCCAGCTCCTCTCGCAGTGAATAACCTGCACTCATGTGACACTCAAACTCACAATCTTCATGTCGTGTCCAACACCTACATCTCCTTCACACCAAATATTTGTGTCTGGATTGTCACCAAATCCTACTGATTCTTGACTGTAATCTCTCAAAAATCTCCTGCCATCTCTTCCTGCTAAAACACCTATCTGTTTCTGAGTTAGCTTATCTCAACCTCTGTAAACTTTACCAGCTTTCACAATATTATGCAAGGTTTATTCAAAAGACCATCTATAAAATATTTTGCTTATGCAGCTTTCCTCTGTTTTCTCATGGTTTTGCATTTGTCCTTACCAGCTTCAACATCTCTGAAGATCTTCACCATCTCCTTTCTTGCTCCTGTCTCTCCTGAAAATTACCAGGGTTGGCCAATTCAGCTCACACCTTGCAATCCATGGAGCAGAAAGGTTTCAGATACCATTGTAATAGATTACACGTGAAAGCACAGGGAGAGATGTAGTTCTCCTTGCTGCTGTGCACCTCCCTTCCCTGGCCTCATACCCATCCTAAAAACACAGATCTAAAAAGTGTAGGAGTTAATGTAAAGCTTATACAATAGTGCAGTCATCCTTCAGCTCTTCATCATGGCCATTTCTCAGCACACATCAAATCTTGACCTGGATTCAGATATGAACAATGTCCCATTTGTCTGTCTCTCACACAAAGGCAGATGTGATAAGAAATAGCATGATTATTTATTAAGAGGCTCTGTATGCCTTTGAGGATTCTTAAAGTGATAATGTGTTGAAAGGAGTAAACGAATCCCCAACTAAAAGGGAACAGGCCTGGAAAAGTACTGCAGAATATACCTGGGATTACTTGTGCTGATTTTTCCCCATGGATTGGCCAAGCATTACATTTTTTCCAACTTCAGTCTTCACTTTGCCTGAACTTTAGTGCCAAAGGCATCTGCCAAATGAGCCTATGGGCTTACTGAGGTGTTTATGGAGGGCAAGTCAGAACTACCTCCATGCAAGACGGCATGGCCAGATCTCAGTGACACAAGATTGGCTTGTGCAGTCAAGAAGCAAGTATGACACCAGGTGACTAAGCCTGGTCAGCTAATGCAAAAAGAATGCAAATATGAAGAAATCAAGACACTGAGCAAAAGAAACCTGTGAGTAGCTTGTACATTTTAATGCAGCAGGGAATATTCCCTCAAGTGGGACAAAAAGAATTTCACCAAATTGTTGTAATTTATTGAACCAACTGTATTGGCTATCAGCCACCCCTTATGTTTAAGATAAGGAGCACCTGAGAATAATGGGATATAAGTACCAAAATTTACTGTAAAAGTATTTCTTCTTAGTAACTCTAAATCAAATATTCTAAACTTAGAGCTCTGCAGCATATTTGTATTACCTGCCAGAGCTCTTCTGGGCTCCGAGAGGCATGCTTTGCTCTTCTGTTACTCCCAGTACTACCAAGTGCAATCCAGCACAGCAACTGGAGTTTAACTGGCACCTCTACCTATGTTCCCATAAGGCAGCAAAGAATTCATGTCTCATTCTCACAGCTTTACTGACTGCATTGGCTTAAAAAGTCTAAAACCATATTTGTTTAAGAAGTAGAACTGGCACAATGTATCTCTGGGATGTGCATTAGGTCTGTTGAATAAGCAGATATCATTTCTACAGATTTATTGCTCCTTTGGATTCTAGCAGTGCTCTGAGGCACATGTTAGGACACCCACACTGCCAGCCAGCACAGGCCCAAGCTTGCTGTCAGGAACAGACTTGCCCACCCCCATGCTCTGATCAGGCATGTGAGCACAAAGAGGTCATCTCCATTCTCTGGGTGTCATAACTAAAGCCCACATCTCTTTGTTGAGCAACATCCAGGTAGTCCCGCATATGTCTCACCTCCATCCCTGGAAAAGTGATGGAACAACTCATCTTGAATGTTATCACTGAACATATGAAGGAAAAGATGGTTATCAGGGGAGTTAACATGGATTCATCAAGGGGAAATCCTGTTTGACCAACCTGATATCCTTCTACGAGTGCATAAACAGCTGGCTAGATGAGGGGAGAGCAGCAGATGTCATCTACCTTGACTTCAGCAAGGCTTTTGACACTGTCTCCCGTAATACCCTCGTCAGAAAGCTCAAGTAGTGTGGCTTGGATGAGTGGACAGTGAGGTGGATCAAGAGCTGGCTGAATGACAGAGCCCAGAGAGTGGTGATCAATGGCACAGAGTCGAGTTGGAGGCCTGTGGCCAGTGGAGTTCCACAGGGATGGGTTCTAGGGCCAGTCTTGTTCAACATCTTCATCAACGACCTGGATGAGGGGACAGAGTGACCCTCAGCAAGTTCCCTGATGGCACCAAACTGGGAGGACTGGTTGATTCCCCAGAAGGCTGTGCTGCCATTCAGTGGGATCTCAACCAGCTTGAGAGTTGGGCAGAGAGGGACATCAGGAGGTTCAACAAGGACAAGTGCAGAGTCCTGCATCTGGGAAGGAACAAACCCCTGCATCAGTGCAGGCTGGGGGTCAACCTGCTGAAGAGCAGCTCTGCAGAGAGAGACCTGGGAGTCCTGATTGATAATAAACTAACCATGAGCCAGCAATGTGCCCTTGTGGCCAAGAAGGCCAATGGCATCCAGGGATGCATCAAGAAAAGCGTGGCCAGCAGGTCAAGGGAGGTTCTTCTCTCCCTCTGTACTCTGCCCTGGTGAAGCCTCATCTGGAGTCCTGTGTCCAGTTCTGGGCTCCTCAGCTCAAGAGGGACAGAGAACTTCTGGAGAGAGTCCAGCGCAGGGCCACCAAGATGATCAGGGGACTGGAACATCTTTCATATGAGGAAAGGCTGCAGGAACTGAGGCTGTTTAGTCTGGAGAAGAGGAGACTGAGGGGAGATCTTATTAACATTTATAAATATCTAAAGGGTGGGTGTCAGGAGGTTGAGACATCCCTTTTTTTCTGTTGTAGCAAGCAAGAGGACAAGGCGTAATGGGATGAAGCTGGAACACAAAAAGTTCCATTTAAACATAAGAAAAAACTATTTCACTGTTCAGGTGAGGGAGCCCTGGCACAGGCTGCCCAGGGAGGATGTGGAGGCTCCTTCCTTGGAGGTCTTCAGGACCTGCCTGGACATGTTCACTACCTCTGGACTAACAGACAGAAGAGGAAGAGACAGGCTAAAAGGAAAACTGAGGTACTGAGAGATCAAGTGGCGTGTCCAGTACTACTTATTTGGCCATTGGGACAGCACTGGGAACACATATTTTGTCTCCCTGGGCCGGATACAATATTCTACACTAGCTCATTAAAGAAGAGCAAAAGACATAAAGCAAATTTCCAACAAAAATGCATTATTTCCAGGTGAGCTACTCTGAAACAGGCATGGAAGGATTTATATTGCCATCTCAGTAGCCCACCTTGCTCACTAAGCCTTTAAGTACACTCAGGATTCTTCTCACACAATGCAGGACACCAGTGTCAGTGGAAACACTGAGGAAAGTAAAGCACCGAATTTGTCTTCCATGCCCTACAGGAGGAGGAAGATTAAGGGTGGCACTGGACAGCCACAAGCCTGCAGGATGCCAGCATTTTTGAGAGGTTTTGGAGAAAAACAACAAAATGATTGAGGGGTTGGTTAGATGAAGGAGGGAGTGAAAAAAAAGAAAAAAGAAAAAATTGAAAGCACTAAATATACCTTGCTTTGCCAACTAATGCCCAGGGGAAAATAAGAGAGCTGACAGGCAGGAGGGGGCTGAGAGCCAAGGAAGAAGTAGGATCTTCATTGTTAAGAGCTCTCGGCCTGTGTAAGCGAACAATGAGGAATGACTGCATGCTGCAAGCCAGGAGATAAGTTAGGCTGAGAGGAAGCTGATGAGCGTAGGCACTATTCAAATAGATGAAATCAAGTCCTTTCTGATATATTTTTGGCATTAGCTGCACCTAGGCCTTGATTTTCTTCTATGTTTTTCATTCTCTATGTGGTCAAAATATTACAGTGATAATTCTTCCCAGGTGTGAAGCTTAATGCAGAGCAAGAGGATATAAATAGATGTGATGGGATCAAACTGAGACAAGGGCAAGTGAGGTCATTTAGACTGGACTAATCTTCAAATTAAGTAGTGGAAGCCCCTTCTCACTAGTTATCTAAAACTAGACTGACAGCCAAAAAAACCAACAAATCACATTGTTTTCTTTTTTTAACAAAGAGTACACTTTAAAGGGGAAAAAAAAATGGACTATGAAAGGAAGAAATGAAGAGAAGCACTGCTTCTCTCTCCAGACTGACTGACTTTTCAATATATTAAAAGCACCTAAGATGCATAAGCAACATTTTACATCCCTCTTTTACAGTAACAGGTACAAATTAGTAATAACAATTGACAGCAATAACACTCACCATTGGCCAACAATTCATGTTTCTCCAAGGCACAATGAGACGACAGCCATGATTACAAAGAAATGAATTAAAGAGATAAGGAAAAAACTTATTAAAGCTTCAAAGGAGAAACAAGGGAGATCCGGTGAAGCAAAAAAACAGCAAGAGATGGAAACGTTATCTTGAGCCCTCAGTTGCTTGAAGGAACAATTTTAGGTAGCAGAATATGTAGAAGATAAACACAAATCAATCATCATCACAAGCAATAATTCATAGTGATTATAGACAGGTGAAAAAAGTTTCAGACGTTCAAAAGCATATATAAATCTTGGTCCCAACCCTACAAGAAGAATCACAGAGATACAGAAATTCCCAGGTCAGGTGTATAGCCACCAGGCAATATTCTTCTGTAACAGACAGAGGCAACCTGGTGGGTTTTCAGCATGAGGCAGCAGCATATTTCCAGGCTCCTGTCTTAAAAAGCTTCATGGGCTGATGACTTACAACATCTGATAAATTTATATCAGTATTCTTCTTCCCTTCTGTGTTAATTCAGCCCTTATGACTATGCAGTCCTGACATTATGGGTTTCCTAACATGATATGTAAAGACCATAGATGAAAATCTAGGAGCTACAGGAGGTAGGTCAGTGTTCTATACTATTCAAGGGGTCAAATTTGGTATTTTAAGTGACCTTTATGTCATCAACTATATGAACTTCTCTTCAGCCCCAAAAAAAGGAATTCAGTTTTTTTAATAGTAATTGACTGAAGATCCATCAAGGGTTAGTGAACTGAGACTTATACTAGCCAACAAACACAAGGCCTTGTGCTTAGAGAGACTGAGAGGCTGCCAACAAAAGAAAAAGAAAGCAGGAAAAAAAACCAAAAGAAAAGGCCTTGTGGGTTTTTCAGATCTGACAGAGAAAATCAGAGCAGAAATTCTGTTTGGGATTGTGGTGAAAGTCACAATCTCTGATGGGAGAGACTGGTGTTGGAAGAAGCCTGTGACCAGTATGGCTTGCTGCCTGGGCAGCACTGCTTAAAAGAGACAGAAGGGAGCAAGGGAGCCCATATCTTCTTATGGGCTTGATCTACTCAATCTCCTGCTGTCCCTGAATAGCAGCAGAGATTTGAAGTTGTAGCAAGTTATATCAGAAAAATGGAATCCGCCTCTGGTCATAAAGGAGACGTGCTTGCTTGGGAAATGCCTTAGCAAGGACAGACCCAGAGCCCACTGCAAAGCCTCCGAGGAAAATACAAAAAACAGCCTTTGGAGAGCCCATCAGCAGCCTTCCCGTCTAAGTATAACAAGTCTTATTTATCACAAGCCTCTACTTCTCTGTGAACATCAACTGTAGCTCACTTTCCTGGTAAGAAACAAAGATGCAAGTAAAAAAGGACAACAGAGCTACTAAAAAAAAAAAGGCAATCGATACTAACATCAGACCTCCTGCTGCTGCCTGTGCTCCATCGCTCCAGGATCTTCCTTGTTGCTCCTTTCCCCTGTATTGACTCAGAAGTGTACAGAAGGACGGAGAGAGGCAGATTCAACTCACCCCAGTGAAGATAATCCAGGTACATAGCTTTGCTCAGTTCAATAATCCATTCCAGCTCTGGCCTCCCTTGAGCTCTGACAGTAGAGATCAAACACCAGGCAGAGAAATCACCCTGCTGTACATTTCTCAGCCCTGCAAAGGAAAGATGGAATGCTTTGGCTGACTTGCTGCCTACACAGGGGGATGGGCCCCCACCTCCCTTCCTAAAGCTTTACATCTCTCCCCTTCTGCTAGTTTTCTCCACCACCACGCACCTCTGTGTTCAAGCACCTCTCCTGATGAAAAAGCAAATGGGCTCTTCTGCCTAGGGTAGCCACTTAAAATGGGATTAAGATGAGCAGAAAGGAGCTTACAGCTGGGCACCATCTGCGATGACGATAATTAACTAATGAGGTTTTAAAGATGTGGGTTTTTCTCCTTCCTTGTACAGATCTGATGACTGAGAAATTTACATCACTCTGTGCATCATGGTCTCTGCTGTTTGACGAGCCTGACCCAGTGCCTCCTTCTCTGTACACAGGTATCTGAATCACGAGCTTGAATGAAGGTGAAAATCTGGCTGCTGGCAGCAAAGCTTTCTTGCCTTTTGTGATTACAAAGCCCATGTTTTAATTATCCAGCTCATGATAATAAATAAATCAGATTAAATGATTGCAAAGTTCCCTCTTAGACTGAAGAAAAAAAAAAAGTGAATGGTAAGAAGAAAAACTCACAATCCAGGACAAAGTTTCATATATTCCATCAGGGGATCTTAAAGGGTACCTATAAAGTATAAGGAATGAAAAATATCACAACCCTGAGAGAAGAGGGGAAATAACATTCACCAGTGGGAAATGAGACATCTTCAAACCCCAGTATTTTTTCCAGTCAGGCCAGATGCAAACCTCAATGTCCTAATGTATATCTCAACACTTTCACCCCAGACCATCCTTCCTTGCCAAAAGACTCTCATATTTTCTTATATAAAAATGTTGCCTGGCCTGCATAGCTGGTGTGCTCTGCAGTCCCCATTAATGATCATTCCTTCATGGTGCATGGCTGAATGTTACCCTAACCTTGTACGGGGGCACAGAACGAGTGGAAACCACCTGACTGAATGTAGGAGTTTACACTACAGACCCTATGAAATAGCAGCCTGCGCTGCCTGCTCACTATGATCCTCAGGGCACAATTCATCGAGTCAAAGAATCACTTTGGTTGGAAAAAATCAAATCATCAAATCCAACCACTAACCTCACACTGACAGTTTGAGAGCTATGCCTCACAAGCCATAGCTAATGTCAAAAACAGATCAGCTGATTCACTCTCTAGGGTGCCTCATTCTCTACAGGGAATAAATGAAGTTTGAAATAATATCTCAGATGCTGACCTCTGCCTCCTAGACATCCAAGTTAAATGAGATGAGTGCCCGCTCTCAGCCTGCACAGTAATACAGTGCACATGAAGATACGCACTTTCCAAAAACTTTCTCTATCCTAGAGTGAAAGCGATTACCTAACTGCAGTACCGAATAAGTGTCATCCAATAATTACTGCTGTTCTTTTAATGTTGGTCAGGAGTCCTGATTGACAAATATGACTTCTGTTATGTTTTACCAAAACAAGGCTTTGGTGATGCCCATCTTTTTCTTCTAAATGTGAAGCACTCTCTTAACAAGGTCAGACACCTACTCACCCTGCCTTACATGCAGATCAGCAAATTCCAAAGAGAGTTTCAGTGCTCTGTTACAACTGAGCCTAAAGACACTCTATGGATGCCTGTGAAATAAGTTAGATTTGTGCTGAAGTAAGGAGTATCATCTCCCTTAGAAGCTGGTGTTTTGTTGGGTTGTTTTTTTTTTTCTTTTGGGGAGAGAAAAATTAGGAAATAAACTTTCACATTTGGGAATTTCACCCCAGGATGGAGAGACGTCTCTAGGCCCTCTGCTTTAGAAAGAGCTGAACACATTTTCTAATCTCTGTTGCCTATGTCTCTTCTAGGAGGAAGAGCATCATATGCAAAATACATACAATATGGAGTTCTATGTCTGACTTTATACAACAAATCTCATCCACATGGGCTATGAATGTAAATAAGCAGTCCCAGAAATTACTACATATTTTCAGATGCTTCTGTATCTTCTGTGTGAAGGAGACAGGGAGAGACCTCATCCAGCTCTGGATTATCCTTGCAAGTGAACATTGCCCCATTGATGACAGGCTAGAGGCTGTTTGCGGTCTGTTACTCAATGGTCGTAACTAGAGCAGAATCTAATTCTAAATAATACTCCAAAAGACAAGACTTCAAGAACAGTGATGTAAAAAGATTTACCTCTTGTGTTTTATACTCCTGCCTCCTTCCTCATCCTGTCCCATCTGAAACTTAAACCATATTTGTAGTGGTGTTCAAACCATAGCCGAAAATGGTTCGCTTCAGACATGTGTGAGGACTCCACATGCTTGAGGCTTTAACTTCAGGCAGGTGTCATGTTAAATCCTTCAAGGGATTGATTGTTGTTTATCATCGGAACGAGGGGAATCTCTCCAGCTTTACTTTGTGCAATGGCTTCGTAAGTTAAAGCTGCACAGGATCAGCTTGACCTTATGCTGCATTTGTTGTCCAGGGTTTTTCCAAAAGAAGATTACACGTTGAGTTGCTCAGAGTGGGATTTCCAGTCCTTTTCTCCGACAAGATTGACCCAATAATTAATTGTTTATTATCATTAATTGCATTGTGGAATCCTCGCTATTTTACCTGCAAATCTCCATTAGTGAGAATGAACTCAGAGGTGGCTAAGGATTTTTTTATTAAGTGTTAAGGGCAAATTAAGCCAGGGAAAGGCATTTTAGAAAACATGTTAGGTTTGAGAAAACTGCTGCAAATATTTCTCAGATTTAAGGCTGAATCCTGGTCAAATCTACCAGGGAGAGAAAACAGGGTGGATAGCTGTTAACCCAGATTCAAGCCTTTTTTCATAAATTAAGAATCACTCTGTAGTTCCCAGCTCCACACCCCTGTGGCTGTCCCGACCCTCTCTCCTCTCCAATAAAGAGTCCTCTAAGGTCTCGAGCCCAAGAAAAACCTCTGATGCTCATCAGCACTGAAAGTGAAAGGCAAATGAAACAGCACATTGAACATGACACAGCAGCAGGTCACGCAACAAATCCAAGAACCACCCCCCACATCTTTTCTAATTCCCCTCCCCCATTAATAAACACCTCTTGTCCCAAACTGAGAAATTTAGCAGAAGACAGGAGAAATTTTCTAACTGAGAGACAGGGAGAACCTAAGCTCTTTGACTCCTATAAATACCTCCTTACATTGGGATATTATGAGCATCTAAAACTAATCAATTATCTAAAGATTTAACATTTAACAGTTGAAATCATCAAGGCTGTTAGGTCTCACTCAGAAAAACTGAGTATTGAGGTTACTTTGGGCAAATCAGTCCTGATTCACAAAGCCAGCACCTCAGATCCAGGAACTGTTTAGCTACTTCTAGGTTGTCCTCTACTGAATAGAGCCTCATTCTCTCTATTTAGTGTTATTTTCAGTACAGTAAAAGGATCTCAGTCATAGATTCTCAAGGGTAATTGTACTGCTCAGCCTGCACAGCAGAAGAGAATGAGCACAGACCTCCCTGTTTGTGTCCATTACCACTTCACTGCTTTCTAACAAAATAATTCCCAGAACTAACAATGCTTATTGCAGCCCCCATGTGTATGGCAACATGACAATATTGTATCATTTTAGGCAGACCATACTTAAGACCATCCCAGCTACAGATGACCAACTTTGAGGAGGATTATGAATTCCAGGTGCTATCAAGACTATATGAGGACCTCTGGAGAGTTGAGGAACTATTACTACTACTACTTAGGAAATACAGCTATACGCAGACCTCTGTCCTAGCTACAGCAGATCCCTCATTCCCATTGAGACTAAATTTACTTCTTTGCCAAATCTCCCCTCCTTCCTCTCCAAACACACATCCTACTTCAACATTGCAGGGTCACTTGAAAAGCCTTTTTGTTCACTCCTGTGTTTTATAAAAACAGAAACATGTGAAAAACAAACAAACTAGGAAACCCAGTTCTGTCCTGAAATGCAGCTGTATAAATGCATTAAACTATTGGGATCAGCATAAGTGAAAATGAAGTTACGCAGCTGCTCTCCGCTCACTTTCAAAAAAAGGCTCTGGATTTGTGCTGCTAGGGGTGATGGAGGAATTTAGCCTTCAGCATCTGAAGGGATTATCACATTATTAATTCAGGACAGGGATAGAAAAAAAATAGTTAAAAGGAAGTAGGTGAAGTCAAGCACATTGGATGAAGTTTATTAAAAAAGATGTTGCTACCCCTAAAGTGGGAAACACCTTTCTGAACCCAGTTAGATGGCTTTTCTGAGCCAGGCCACAAGCAATGGTTATTCTGTCTTCTGTTGCCCAACAGCACCAAAATGACTGGACCCAACAATATAGATAGAGTGGTGGCCAAAACCACAGGCCTCTCAATACAGATTGCCTTGGAGGAGTCTGACTGACAGAATGATGAGATTACATTGCTTTAGTCTGTTACAGAGATAAGAGATGACTGTGGGATGTCTGAGCATCTCCCCAGATCTCACCCAGCCCCAGGCTCCCAGTGGGGCCGTGACCACAGTGGGTGGTCTGAGAAGGACTCTCAGTAGCTCTTCTGGGTTAACCAAAAGGAGAGTTGGAGCTTTGCTGTGATTATCTTATCTTTACTGGAGCACAGCTTCTGATATATCTTCACAGGTTCATCTCTTAACATTGTGACTCAACCAGGCAGAGCCTCCCAGCAGATGCACGGGGTGATATTGTTGCCTTGGTCCAGCACCCCTGCTATTACCATGCTCTCTGCATGGTGGGCTCTTAGATTATGATCTCAGGTTGCCGTTGGGAGGCAGACGAAATACCATGAGCATTGTTGGGCTGTGGTGAAGGTCTCTGGCTTTACAGCAGTTACACCTGCAGTGGGTAATGATAAGGGCCTTCAGGGCTGGATATTTTTGCCCTCCAAGGTGCTGTCTCTAGCAACAGACTATACAATGAAAAGAGCCATGGTTGCAATACAGAACACGAGAGAAATAGATGATAGACCTCTTTTACAAATCTTCTTGGACCTAAAATCTGTGTAAGAGAGAACTGTTTCATATGCTAAGGCATTAATGTATTAGCAGTAAGAGCATTAGGGACTTGATGCATTTTGTCACCTCCACACTCCCACTCTCCACATGATCGTGCTTTAAAGGACTCCATCCTTGCCTGGTCCTTGTGCCTTCCAGCAATTATTCATCATCTTCTTCTGTAGCTAAACTAAAATTCAGCCTTGTGTCAGCAACAGGCTTGATGTCTTCTGTTCTCCTTAGATGATGCAAGCTCCTAACAAACATCAGCTGCTTTGCAAGCAGGTTTGACTGATTCCTATAGCCATACTATAGCACCTGCACTTTGAGATCTTGCCTCCAGTCCAAAGGTACTTTCTTCAAGCAGAGCTTTTCTTGAATAACTTTTTCCACCATTTCAGCTGCATTGACCTGAATTTATCCAACTGAGCTGTAGGTATTTACAGAGTAAATGGAGATCTTCCTTAAGGAAGATTTTCTTCCTTTGTTGGGAAGAATTCAAGCCATATAGAGGAGTTAGAGGTGGCATAGCATCATGTGTGGAAAGCTCATGTGTTCTGAGGAACAATGCATCTTTCTCTGACTTCAAACCTGAAGAATTGGCCACAGCCACATGAGCACATGGCGAGATCTCTCCTACTCATTCCAGGAGCTGCATGCTACTTCCAACACTTTGAACTCCCAAAAGTGGTGATGGAAATAATACTGCTAAAGTAGGACCCCAAAATCTCCAGTGCTCTGCTAGCTGTGCCACAGACTCTGAATGCTCCAGCTCATGCACTGCAACTGTGACACAAACTCTTACTTCAAGTTACCTCATCATCAGCTGCTGTTAACCATAGGACAGAAACATAAAATCATAGAATGATTGAGGTTGGAAGGGACCTCCAGAGCTCATCCAGCTCAACTCCCTGCTCAAGCAGGTTCCCCTCCATCAGAGGGCACAGGAACGTGTCCAGGCCAGCTTGGAAACCTCCTGAGAAGGAGACTCCACATCCTCCCTGGGCAGCCTGGGACAGTGCTCCCTCACCTCAACACCAAACAAGTTTCTCCTTGTGTTGAAGTGGAACTTTTTGAGGAAGAGGAAAGCTGACTATGATCAGGCTCCCAAGTGCCTGAGGGGCAAGTGAGGGAGGGGTGAATCAGTACAGAAATGCCTCCCTAAGGAAATGTTACTGCATGCAAAAGAGGGGGCTACTTTCCAACCCCTCCCCCCCCCAAACTTAGCCCTATTGGAAAAACTTTTAAAGGTAGATATTTATATATAACTCTAGGACTGAAAACCTCTAACACATCCAGGTGAAGTGGTCTGGATTTCTCCTGGATGTGTTGGAGGGAAATGCCTTAAAACTCCCCAACACAACAATAAAAGATGTGTCATAAGTCCTTTTGGGATTCAAAATTCACTCCAACAGCTAATTCATTGAACCTCTGCTCTTTCTTTTTTTTTAGTCACTCTCATTTTGTTTTCCACCTTCGAGGATGAGTTTGGCTCTCTACTTTTTCCCCTGGAAATAGTCATACGATAGTCAGTAGTTTCCTAAGGGAACACCAGATCTTGGCTCTGGCTTCCCAAAGCCTCTTGCAGAGTGCAAAGACCTTTCACAATCACAGAAGGAACCACTGCAGAAGATTGATATGCAAATTCCTGTTGGAATTTCCAGTGTGGGAGCCCTATGACTGAGTTTGAGAAGACAGAGGAGTTCCTCAAGGAGATGAAATGGAGGGCTGAGCTCATGTGGTCGAGGATGAGCCATCTGCCCACTTTTCCAAGAGTGGGGCGAAGCTGAGAGGAGATTAGTACCCCAAAATCGGCAGGAGAAAAAATAACCTGAAGTGTGCACATTTGATGCACAAATTTCATCTTAGCATTTGTTACACCTATAGCATGATGGCTAGGGGGCCAGATCCAGAACACAGGATAGCCTTAGTTCAGGTTTCTCTTGGGGAGGGCAACAGAGGATACCTTAAGCCCAGTACACGAAACCTAGCCTCCCAGCCTATGCATAGCCCAGCACTAACATCCTCCTCTACCCTGCCACAAGTCCAACACTCAAATTCCCTCCAAAGCACCTTCTGACCTCTGCAGCTTGGTCAGTCTCATCCTCACTGAAGACCTTCTCAAGGTCTCTTAGTATGGCATGTCACAACTTTTGGGCCTTCCCTGTCAATGGAAAGAAAAAGGATGCCTCTAGAGAAGTTTTGTGTAAAGAACATGGGATGGTTAGCTCAAATACCAGGCAATAGCAGCCAGATGTTGTTTCAGAGAGGGTATACAATTTACATTGTGTGTAAATACAAGCAGAAAAGTCCACAATGGTCTGAGAGCTGCCTCAGGCTGGGAAAAGCCCAGAGGGGAAGGGTTTGTTAGAGCTGTGGTTGCTGGGGACACCAGGAGCAAGTCATGTTCTGCTCTGCTCTGGGCAAAATGTCTGGGAGTACAGCCTGGCAGAACAAGTCTGGTAGGGTTGCTGGCATTTTCATACCCGTGTGATTGGTATGAAATCATGCCCTCACCCTACCTCCCAGTGAGCTGCTGAAGAGCTTCCCTGTTTTGTAACAGAGATGACAACATCCATCCATCCCCTGCCAAGTGGGGGGGATAAACATCCGTGCACTCCCCTGAGGCTGCTGGGTAAGAGGGGGTCCTGCTGCTACTCCTGCCAATGTGGAGAAAAACAGTGCTCCACCTGCAACAAGCAGCTTTACTCAACAAACACACATACATTCACAATACAGAGGTGTGTGAGAACTAGCTCCTTTCTAAGACTGGCTCAAAGAACTGCTGTTGAACTCAGGCAACACAGCTTTAAGTTCAGGTCTTAGGTTTTCTCTGGACACTTTCCTTGTTCTGTCTTTGTCCCGACCTTTTCAAAGTATACTTAACACCACATCAGAAGTGAATAGTTAAACAAAAACCTGAAACGTCAGCCCTTTGCATGATGATAAAAAATGTTGCTATTGATTTTATTTGTATCTTATATTCTTTTGGGCTTATATAAAGGCACTGTCAGTTCTAAATACAGATTCTCCATTGCAATATTGTTGATATGGAGAAATAGTATTACAGTTGACGGAGCTACTATGGTTTTACACCATTGAAATTAGCCAGAATTCAACCCCTCACTTGACACTAAGTATTATAATGCTATTGAATACGGTAGTTTGGCCAGGAGTGAGAAACATACTCTGCAGTTTTCCAGGAGCCTGACTATACCATTGCTGCAAACCCCAGTGCAGATGAGTTCTTCCTAGTGAACAAGGATAGACTTTACACTTTTCTTCTTCCAAAACTGCTGTCTGGATTTGTTGATCCTCCACTTTTGCTGCTGTAGGCATGTCACAATCTTACTGAGTTCTGATGCAAAGATTCTTAAAGGGGAATTTTCTACTCACAGTAATGGAGTCCCCTGAGGATCAACAGGAAATAAAAAAGGTAAATACAAAAGAGTAACCCTAAATTCAGTCTGAGCCTGTATACAGCCAACCAGACCACTTACCTGAGTCAATGGTGGCTTTGGCTGTTACTGTCACTAATATCAAGTCATTGACATGCTTTCAACATCATCTAGCATCACTCTCATAATCTGCAGGTGCAGATCGGGTGTTATTATAGGACCACCCTGTTTTGAAGGCTGAATTTGATGGTAATGGACCAGGCCAAACCATATTAGGTGGATCAAGGCCCAGAGAATGGACGAGGCACCGTTAGATTTACCGATGTTGTAATAAACTTTTTACATTGCCTCTGTTGGTTGTGGTTTTGTTGGATAGGAATATATTGCTATTTTGAGGGCCTTACCCTGCAAGAGCCTCGGTTTGCATTGTCTTAGCAGTTTCGGATCAGGCAAAACCACTCACTTTGAAGTATCTGTGTTGTAATGGCCATTTTACAAACACCATTGGGCAGTTTCTTTCTTTCTCACTATTGTTTGCTGCCAAGAAATAAATTAGAGCTATAACTTCCCTTGTTTGCGTATGAGATAACAGTCTCCACACCAACAGGTATGCCCAGGTGTACTCAGCACAGCTCTGAGCAGTGATGGGCAGTCACCTTTGGCTATGGAACTTCCTTAAAGCTTCGCTTCCATCCAGTACTGGCAAAAACACCTGCAGCTGGAGCTTATCCTGGGCTCTTCACAGAATCACGGTGTGGTGCAGTTCAGAAGTGACAGCAGGAGGTCCAACTCTCCATTCAAAGAAGCGTGTTGGAAGTGAAATCCAACTTCAAATTTAAAGCATATTGCTCAGAGTCATAATTAGAAATATTTTTAGTATCTCCAAGGATGGAGAGTCTCCCAGCATCTCTTGGTACCTCCTCCTTCACAGCTTCTCCTGGTAAATCCTGTGCTTTAACCCTCAAATCCTGTTGTCTGACTGACACCAGTTCATCCATCTCGTCCTTGTGGAAAATCTCCAAACTTAGAAGCCCAAAACCAGATACAGTATTCTGGGTGTGTCTTAGAAGTACCAAATACTTCTACAGAACAGACAATAGGTCTTCTATTACACCGTTATGTTCTGTTATGCTCTGTAACACTCCAGAAGATGTAATAAGGATTATTGTCCTCTTGGGCTGTTTTTACATGCATCTCCTTGGTATTTTGAAATTTTTTCCTACTTATGTATGTGAGGCAGGAATTGATCTAAGATGAGGATGGTCCCTTTCTCCTTCACACCTCTATTGAGAGTGAGAAGAAGAGAGGAACTGATAAAAGAAACCAGCAGCAAAACCACATTGGCACAGTTCAGCAGAGAGATGTCCTCATATCAGTTTGGTAAAAAAACAGTTCTCCGTCTCCTGCACTGGATAGAAAGAGAAGCAGCATCGTGTTATCTCACATTATATGCTGGTTGGCTTCCTATCTTACCTTTTGAAGGTTGTCCATATCCACCACATAGCCCAAATAGATAATAGAGTTTTGTATTGATGTCAGAGTAAACCTGTTTGCTCACTGAGGTTTTCAGGATACTGTGGTGGTTTTACCCTGGCTGGGTGTCAGACACTCACCAAGTTCTTCTCCCCCTCCTAAACTGGACAGAGGAGAGAAAAATATAACAAGAGGTTTGTGAATCAAGATAGGGACAGGGAGATTGTTCAGCAGTTAACATCATGGGCAAAAAGAGACTCAACTTGGCAAGAAATGGTTTGATTTATTAATGAACAATAAGAACAGAGAAGGGAAATGAGAAATAAAACTGAATTTTAAAACACCACCCCTCCTTCTTCACAGGACTTTCCTTCCTTCCCCTTCAGTGGCACAAGAGACAGACAATGGGTGTTATGGTCCATTCGTTACAGACGGATTTTGCTGATGATGATTCTCAGGGGGAGGCCTCATCACACTTCCCACTGCTACAGTGTGGGGCCCCTCCCACAGGATGTAGTCCTCCATGAACTTCTCCAATGTAGGGCCTTTGCTTTTGCATGAACTGTGCCATCATGGGGCCTCTCATGGGGGCAGCTCCTCACATCCTGCCCCACCATGGGTCACCCACCGGGAGAACAGTCCTTCAGGTACCGACTGCTCCAGCCTGAGTCCCTCACAGGATCGCAAGTCCTAACAGCAAACCTGCTCTGGGGTGAGCTCCTCTCTCCCCATGGACTCCCAGGTCCTGCCAGGAACAGGCTCCAGTGTGGGCTACCCACAGAGTCACAGCCTCCTTCAGGCATCCACCCGCTCCGGCCTGGGGTCCTCCATGGGCTCAGGAGGATCTCTATTCCCCTGTGACCCCCATGGATGCAGGGGCAGAGCTGCCTCACCATGGGCTACACCATAGCTCACAGGGGAATCTCTGCTCTGGTGCCCAGGCACCTCTTCCCCCTCCTTTGCCACTGACCTTAGTGTCTGTGGAGATGTTCTTCTCACATTCTCACTCCCTGTTGTTGTTGCAGTTTAACATCTGCACAGCAACTTCCTTCCCCTTCTCAAATACATTATTCACAGAGGCATTGCCTCAGTCAGTAATTGGCCAGGCCTGGATCAGCTGTGGGGTCCAGCTTCAAAATGACTGGCATTAGCCCTGTCAGCTACAGGGGAAGCTTCTGGCAGCTCTTTGTTTAAAGAAGCCACCCCTGTAGTGCCCCCACTACCAAAACCCAGCCCAGGCAAAACTACTACAAGTGCCTATAAAATAAGATGCCACTAAAACATAACTCAACAGAAAGATAGTGCCTGTGCCTGAATGATACTTGGACCCCCTACCCTCCAAGTCTTAAGCATCATATTGAAGGTGGAGAGCAGAGCTAAAGAGAATGTACTAGTCTGTCCTGGATCAGATCCTGCACAGGGAAGCCTGAGAGATTAGGCATTTTGACGCTTACAGACCTTTTAAAATCATAACACACAGCCTTTTCACACAAATTAGGGTGGGTCCTGTTTGCATAATTTTGATTTCAGAGATGAGTTAATCTCACAGACAACTTGTTTCTGCTGCAGATTTTATCCGTTCAGCACATTCGATACAGGATCAGAGCTCAGGCTGCTGAAATTGTTGCAAGGTGAGTTTTGAGGGGAAGAAAGGAGGAAAAGGGAAGTGCAATTAGAAAGGTAGCTGGACTTTACTGTATAATTGCTCCTGTCTTGTTGGGTTTTGGTAGAGTTACGACAAAGCTTTATAACTTGAAGGGAATCTTCGCTTCTCACTGACCCTTCAGATCAGAGGATATTTAATAATTATTTGTTTTGCAAATAATACAATTAAACATCCCTCCCCCCTGCAACCCTCCTGTGCTTCTTGCCCCACAAAGCTTACAGCCTGACTACCTTCCTTACAAAAATGCACCCATTCATTATTTTCCCAACACTACACAGGATTAGAGCACCCATTTTCAAGTCTTCCTTTTGAAATGAAAAATCTATTCAGGACATCCACTGCTTCTTCACAAATTAATTAATTTTTAATTAAACTTCTCTAAGAAATTAAGTTTCCCTTTTTGCAGTTAAATGAAGGGCCGTGGGGCATTTTGACAAAGTTGCAGCTTTTCTCACCTTTCAAAGGGGAGAAATTATGCTGAGTCACTCATATTCAGCCCACTGAATAATGCATGGATGTTAATGACAATCCAAAGTCCCAAGAAAGAGACAGAATGTATTTCCACAACTGCTTTTATTTTGAGAGGAGTGGAGGGGGGGGGGTGGAAAATCCATTTCATTTCAAGAAGCCAAGATGCAAATCACAGTTTAGAAGACTCTGTGAGTTCCTGAAGAGGTATTTGGAGGTGGAGTGGTTTTTTTCTGGAATTTCAGAAACTGCTATCTAGACTGTCAGTCTGTTACTGAATTTTTCCTCCCATCTCTTACTGATGCAGAAGCACTAATACTCAAAAATAAGTTCCTAAACAGCTTGTGCTTTCACATAATTCCCCAAAACACAGGGACCAAAGAAGGAGGCAATCAGAGGTGTGGGCTACTGAGACAGAGGAAGCTATGGGTAATCAAAAGCAATGAGACTTCGAGAGTCGTAAGGCTCTGAAGGGGACTTGCTCTTACGTTACCTTTACAGCCTAGAAATTGTCACTTATTAAAAGAGGGTTTTTTAACATAACACCTGAGGCTCGTGGCTACAACCATAGCTTTGGTTAAATTGACATTTTAAGTCACCTTAAATTACTTTGTATTCAAAAAGTAGAAAGTCTCTTCCTGCCTTGCCCCAGCACAGGACCACTCCAGTGTGAGGGACCAGAGAGGCAAAGCCAATTGAAGCACAAAATGGTCTAAGCTTGGCAACAGACAATATCTAAATTAATTGGGATGAAAAAACCACTGAGTAGTGGAAACATAACCTTTCTGGCTCATTCCTTGACTTTTACTGTCTTTCTTCAAAGAAAAGGCAGCATAATATGTCTCTAGGATGAAGCTCATTTTAGCTGAGAGTTTGAAGGAAGAGGTGGAGATGTGGAGTTAGGAACAGACTATGTTCTCCCTCTCACCTTATGCTAAGCCTTGGGACCAGAAAATGGAAGTGGCGGCAAAACGGTGGGTGGTTAAATGGTGCAGAGTTGAGAATGGCCAGGTCGTGTATGGCCAGGACATCAAGGAAGAGAGAGTTTGTCCAAGACCCATAAAAGTCCAAAAGAGCCATTTGTCCTGGGACCAATAGATTGACGAGGAAACAGTGAGCTCAGATGTCTCCAACTAGTGAAATGTCTTTGGTGGAGAAGTACAGGAGTGACTGAGGAGAGCTTGGAGTGTGGGAGAGAAAAGGTACCAGCAAAAGGGACTTCCCAATGCCTGCACTTGAAATATGAGTCCTTTCCTCATCAGTAAACAGCAATTGTAATCTTTGGCAAAGTGTTTGGTCTGAGACATTTAACGCACCCCAACTAATTCCCAGGTGCAAGTCCGGAGTCAACATAGACCGAGAACCATTCCCAAGGGGAAGTTTGTGGTGGGGCCACCAGGCTTTGTAGGTTACATATGTAAAGGTATGGCCAAGATGATGCCCACTGCCGTGAGGGTGAGACAGTCAATGCAGTTTTGTTTCATAGCACTGGTGTAGCCACAGATGTGTCCCAGTCTGGGACACAGCCCACAGAGGAGCGTCCATGTTGCTCAGCTATTACTACAGCATCCAATAGCTCCCTGCAGCCTGTCCTTCCTCTTGACTCATTGCTGAAACAAAAAGACTGGCACTGGTTATCTCCACCGGGTTCTGGCTCTCCCTCATTACCATCTATCATTCAGCATTTTTTCAGTTTGGTTCTCTGAGGTTTCCTGCAATTCCTCACTCATCCTACAACTTCTATCCTGCATGGGGCTTCTTTATTAGCCACCTCCTTTCACACTGTGCTACAACCACTTCCCACACAACGTTGTACTGAACTATAAACCGTAAGCAGGTTTACCAGGGTCAGCTTCTCTCATCTTTTTTTCATAAGTAAGCAAGTTCATAATCTTTCATTCCCTCTGGGTTTACACAATTATATCAGGATCAGCCTGTCTAGTCCAAAGGCCAGACTCTTACCTTGGAAGTCCCAGAAGATGCCAGATCCTCAGCAGACTTGCAAGCATTTGTACAAGTGCAATAAAATGCATTAAACACAAGTCCTCCATGCTCTAAATGTATTAAAACCCAGTTCTTCATTTCCTTTGAAAGGTAAAGGATGTCACAGAGAATTTGACCTTAGCAGACCCATAGGCTGTGCTGCTGTGCTCCATCTTCTCAGCTATTTTTGCACAGGTATATAGACAAACTCAGGTCTCTTGCAGACAGCTACCAGTAAGTTGTGTGACCAAAGCCCAAAAACCCTAAACATTAAGTAATTTTAGCAGCTGCAAGTAGCTCAGGACTTTTACTATCAGTTTGAGATCCCTTTCCACTACAGCTGAGCTTTGATGTCTCTTCATCTGGTTTCTTCTCTGGATGTCTCAGGGTAGAAACCACAGCACCTCTTCCATTTTATGTAAACCCTGGGTACCTGTGCTTCGGTGGAGCTACTTCACATCAACGTGGGTGTGATTGGATGCTAAAAAATGCAAGGAAGGGGTGGAATAAGCTACATCTGGTGTGCCTGAGCTTACATGGAAGCAAATGAGAAGTAGTTGCACTCAAGCTTAGGGGGTTGCACTCGAAACCAGCATGCAGCAGGAGTGAGGACATATCCTGACATTAATATGTTAATAGTAGTTCCACTCCTTTCTGAAGTACTTGGGGTGAAGGACTTCTTTGTGGTTTTGTGTTTGTAGGGAAGCTGTCAGGGGGCATTGTGGGGCCCTGGTTGAAGTCCTCTGGTAGTTCAGAGGTGATAACATTACCTACATTGGCACTAAAACGTTGGTGGTGAATCTTGGTCTTGTCTACACTTCTCCAGGCTCTTCGTGTGGTGTTGGGAATCATTTAACTGCAGGAAACACACTGGAGCCAGCTAAATCCAACCTCATTGCTCTCGCCTCCCTTTATATCTTCTGGAGAATAGGGTAAGTAAGACCAAGTAAGACAAAGGACAAATGGTATTATTTTAAAATAAATAAAAATTAAAATAAACTGACTATATCTGGAGATTCTCAGACTTCTGCTTTGACTAGAGGAAACCTAAATAAATTAAGTCAGTCTTGGATTTTTAGACTGTGCCTCTTTTAGCAAACTAGGAAGCCCCAAGGCACCAGTACTGGAGCACTATTGTCTACCCTGATCAATAGTACGGGTACTGAGATGGGTTTTGCTTGTTCAAGCAGCACTGGCCAAGGTGATTCCTGTCTGTGTTTCAGGAGTTTGCACTGATCAGGATGATTCCCGGAAGGCAAAGTAGGTATGCTGTCCTATATAAGAAGTTTAATATTATTATTATTATTATTATTATTATTATTATTATTACTATTATTACTATTATTATTATTATTATTACTTGGGCAGAGAAGGGACATAGTAATAGTTACCTGATTAAGAGTTAAACTCTTGAGTGCCTAAATTTAGGTAGGATAGATAGCACCCTACATTTTTTTTTCTGTGATCCTAAGACAAATGCCAAGGTTTATCGTGTCATTTTCACTACAAGAGCATTCACCAGTACTGTGAATAGAGCTGTGCACAAATTAGAATCAGGAAGTGGATCTCTGCCCTTCAGTTCCCCAAAAATATTAGCAATAATGATGATAAGCAGTGGCGATGAATGATTCTCTCTCCTCTTGCCTCCCTGGATGTCATTGTGCCTGTTTCAGGGCTAAGCACTGCAGAACTGGTGTTGTACCAGTTCTAACCAGGACGAGGTACACACAGTCAATTCCTGGTTTCACTATTTCCATGACATGACTCATTTTTGGACGTCCAACCTGAAGAGTGGCCAGGACACGTGTCTCCAAGTGCAATCAGTGGGCATCAGGCTGCTATATCCTCAAGTAATTAAGATCTTTCAGATATTTCCCAGCAAAAAGCATCAAGAGAACACTGTACTTCGTCACCACATCAGTTTGTTAAGCACTGCTTTGCCTCAGTTCTCCAGTAAGCTTGGCTGTGCTTTTACCACGTGTTGCTGCGAATCTTCCTTCCTGGCCAAATGTCTTCATCTTAGCAATTTTATCTCCCAAGGCTCAGCCTATTCCTACAATTTCTCCCAAAAGAGGTCAATCTCGTGCTCACCAATGCTTTAGGATTCTGCAGAGAATAATGGACGTTCCCAGGACCTTTAAGAGAGGAATGATCATTCTGGTACTGCAGACAGGTTAGTCAGAGCTCACTGAGGTTAAGGGACTTGGCAAAGGGCAAGTGGTGATTTGGTGGCAGAAGCAACACTGTAATTGTGGAGTCCTGACTCACTCTATTCATAATGACCATCTGCCATAGACAATGCAGACTTTAGGGTGAGGAAGTGGATCCTGGTTTCCCTTCAGCCTCCAAACACATGTAACCCTGTTTTTTAGACATGTTGCCTAGTTGTGTAGATGTCATATTGCTTGGCTGAAAGGTACAGGCAAAATCAGAAATAAACAATTCAATTATCTGTATCGTTCTTGCAGTTTAGGTTTTCATCATTTGTTCTTCAACAAAAAGTTGCCTTTTTAGAAAAAAAAAAATATTGTAAAAACCTTCATTTTTTTAAATGAAAAATATGTATTTTCTAATGCAGTTTTGATTTTGAAGACAGTAATCTATCAATCATGTGTTTATTGAAAAAATCTCATACTTTTAGTAAAATAAAATTGTTCACCAGAATATAGTTAATGTTAAATAGCAAGGGCTTAAATCATAAAATCACAGAATGGTTTGGGTTGGAAGAGACCTTCAAAGTTCATCTAGTCCAATCCCACTACCCATGAGTAGTGACACTTTCCACTAGACCAGGTTGCTCCAAACCTCGTCCAACCTCCCATTGAACACTTGCAGGGATGGGGCAGCTACAGTCTTTCTGAGCAGCCTGTGCCAGGGCCTCACCATCCCCAACATAAATGTCCAACCTAAATCTACTCTCAGTTTAAAATCACTGTTTCTTGTCTTGTCACTATAGGCCTTGGTAAAAAGCCTCCCCCCATTTTCCTTACAAACCCCTTTATATTATGAAAGTCTGCAATAAGGTCTCCCCAGAGCCCTCTGATTATTTTTGCCTTCAGTTGCCTCTTCACAGTCTGGGAAGAAACCACAGCTCTTCCCAGCTCTGTTTCTGTGATCCTACATCTCTAAACACTGTTGGTTTTTAAGATTACAAGTATTTTTAATTTAATTTCCTCTCACCCTCCCTCAAATATTTCCCATTCACACAGGATATGGTAGGAACAGTCTTCAGCATTAGGAGATAATCCCATCAGAAATTCTGAGTGGGACTGATCATTTGATCTCAAACGTCCCAGTAATATCCTTTTCTCTACTGTATATAAATAGTGTCTCTCAAGCCAATGTATATTTTGTAGACATTAGAGGTGAGTTTTATCTCACCTACCTTTAGCTGTGTCTGCACTGAGATCCAAGGCCACTCCCAAACTTGGGGAGATAAATAACCTACTCACTCATGTTCTTTCCTTCCTTCCTTCCAAACAACTCCAATCTTTTAACCACGTAAACACCCTTCAGTGCAGAAAGGATAACCATTTTACAGGCTGAGAAACAAGGGTAAGAGGGATGCTATGATTTGCCCAGAGTCCTATAGCAGGTTGTGGCATGACAAGAAAGCTGCATGGGAGAGTCTGACCCATTCTGAGTAATTCTGTGTCATGCAGATATCATCCTTTGAAGAGATTACCTCAAAAGTTTTCTTGCATACCAGGCACTACTAATAGGTCTTGCCCAAGTGAATGCTCTTGAGTCCAGCAGTACAGCTGTGTGCATACTATGGCCATATCCTCAGAAAGAAAAAGCATTACAGTGTCTGAATCCAACAAATATCATCAAAATTATCTGACCTTCACATCTTTGGGACTTCTTCCATGCCCTCAGTTTAGATTAAAACTGACCAAAAGGCTTACAAGTAATGGGGAAACGGACAGCAGATGTGGATATAGTGATTGAAAAGATCACATTTCCATAGCTCTTTTAAAATTTTTGGTTTTTAAAATCTGAGAGTGTTTGCTAAACCAGAAAGTTTCAGTTGGGAGTTTTGTATTTTCATTATGTTCTCTCTAACATACAAAAACTAAATAGGTCTTCATAATGGTATAATAAGGCAAGGAGAATGAAGCCAAACTTGAACAAGAAACAGTTAATTGCAGATAACAGAAAGAAATACAGTACATGGGAAAATAAAAAAAAAGGTCACTTACAACCCTACCATTCTATGATTCTATGACATTTCTATTCTCTATGGATTTTCTAGGGCAGCTTGGATGATGCTATAAAACCAGATATTTTTTAAAAGAATATGCAACATGTCTAAAAAAAAAAAAAATCAAACCATTTCACTCTGACTAATCAGGCATCACTTTTATTTTTCCTTTATGCATTTGGGCCATTAAAGGGGAGAAAAAAGTGTAAAAGTTGTGCAAAATGCATTTTCTTTTTAAGTGTACTTAAGGGAAACTAAGCTAAACCTAGAGTTTCTTTGAGTTTCTTTTTTTTTTTTTCCTTAAAAGGATGTTTTCTGCAAGGAAATCATCAATGGAAAATGTTTGACCAGCTGTACTCTTATCTTTAGATCTGGAAACACATGCAATACATGGAAATCCCCACCTCACTTGAAGTTTCAAGGGGTTGACTGGTTTTTGTGCTCATACTTCTTTCAATATGAGTAAGTGTTCCAGTATTTGCTTTTGTTTGCTATCCATCCACCCCAGTTCAAGGGAAAATAGAGGAAAATTTCCCCTTTTGCCACTACAGTACATGATCACTGTGCAAGGATCTCTGAAGTCTGTCCTTGTTCCCTTTTTTGCAGTCCCCTGAACAAGGCCTCAGTCTTGGCTCCTGCTTTCCTCTTCAGGGAATTTTAATCTGGAGATTAACTTCCAGTATGCAGGAAATAACAGAGATGACTTGGATATATCTTGACACGGACTGGCCATCAGAGCTCAGACATTTGTACTGTTGTTAGTGTAGTCCTTAGCTTGGTTTTGGCCTATGCCTGTTGGTGTGAAACCAAAAGATCCCTGTTCCTAGATCGGGAGTTAGCATGGCCCAAGGACCCTTCCTGGCAGGTTGTTTAGATGCTCTGGAGAGAGTTTAATTGTATGGACTTTACTAGACCAAGTCAGTTGACCATCATGGCAGATCATGGACACTGGACCTGCTTAGACTGTCAGTAAGCAACTGTTTAGGTTCATCATGGAGTGGTCTTGGTCTTTTTTTTCCTGTGAGGTTAATGACTGACATGCATTTGTGTGCCACGGAGCAGAGTAGAAAAAGGTTCTTGACCTTTGGTGAATGTTGTCCTACCAAAATCCTTGTCCAGCTGCTTTACTTGTCAAAATCCTCCAGGCAGAAGTTTTTGATATCCAGGCTGTAAAGAGGATCTTTACACAAGAACTGGTTTAACAGGTCTTTGGAAACAACAGCCTCCCATCCTCTCTCCACCTCAGGTAGGAATTGCAGGAAATAATAACAAAGGGGAAGAGGAGATTAAGTTACTTTTTCCAGTTGAGTGAACATCAGTTGATGTCAACAGCTCTTTTTTTTTCCCCCTCAAACCAGAGTACCATAATAGTGTGCATTGCCAGCTGTAGGATTCTTGCACACTCATTTAGGCCTACATTCACTCACCTTTGGGCATACAGCTAAGGTCTCTAAAGGATTTTAACTGACTAGTCTCCCTCTGGAGTCCATGAGAAGAGCTAGCCACCTCTGAAGACCTAGGAAGAACTCAAAGCAAAAAGATCATCCTTAAAAGACCCTGAGGTCAGACCTATCCTAGCCTGGAGGTCTGCATATCTCCATATGCCCTCTCACTGGAAAATGGCATAGATGTACAGGCTGAAAAACATCATCACCACACTGCTCCCCTATAAGACCCAAAAAAGCATCCATGTGCTGCTTCTGCAAAAAGTAGTGAAGATGGAGAAGGATAGTGTCCTGGAGAAAGTATACAAAACACTGGAAGACCCAGAAAAAAAGATGAGTATAGTAGTATAACCTTCATGCATTGGTGCAGCACTTGAAGCAAACTGAAGGGACTGCAGGTGGCTCCAACCCTCTGCCATCAATTTGCTCACCTTTTTGTTTTTCACTTAGACTATAGGTGAGGATGAGATCACAGAATTGCAGAATCTTAAGGGTTGGAAGGGACCTCAAAAGATATGGGACTTAACTTTAATGTAAAGACATCTGGGTTTGTTTGCCATCCAAAAGTATTGAGTTGTGAACTCCTTGTGTGTCTCTGTTTTGTTGCCAAACCTCGATAGTGGGAACTAATCTATTTGAGGGGGACTTCTGATTCCTGATCACTGTACCTCCTGCCTATGTCCTGCTGTTGTCTCAAGAGAGTAGCCCTCTCAGGTGGAGCGGTGAGTGCAAAAAGCCTGTAAGATTTGTCTTTTCTTCATGTAGTCTGGACTCAATTTCCACTTCTGGTTTTATTCCATACCCCAGCCATGAAGTGTTGATAATGTTTAGGAAAAAAATCACGTGTGTAAATAATAATAAAAGAAAAAAGAAACCCAAAAACTCCAGACATACACACACACATACACACACATATATGCATGCAGACATGCTTCATCTTGCATTGCAGGTTCTAAGCCTGGGAGCAAATCACTTGGGAAATTTAATTAAACTTTAATGAGGTACTTTGATTTTTGGGCCGTATGCCTAGTGGAATTAATGTACAATGAAGGGGCGTCTCGTCATGCTGCTGGCAATATCTGGCAAGATTATGTAGAGCAGAGCATGTCATCCTACATCACCTTTTGAACTCTGGAGAAGAGCAGGGAAGAGCAACTAGGAAACTCTAATGGGTCATTTAATTACAACAGGTCCTTTGCGTGTGACTCCTGTACATTGAAGAAACTCCCTCTGAGTTGCTTTTGAGACTTTTCAGGAGGCTGGGGAAGACAGGCAGGGAGGTGGTGGTAGGCTGGGTGGTGAGTTTCCTTCTCTTTTTCCTTTGAGTAGACTGGAGCCTGGATTGAAGGGATCTCTGGCATGGGAGATCCTGGGAGTTCTAGCTGTGGAACAGGGACATTTGTGGGTCCTTCACAGGACTCTGGTACAGTTACCCACTAACCACAGAAAGGCACTATTTTGTTACTAGTGTAAATATGACTCCTGTTTCAAGTGAAGGATCTATTCAAGCCCTGTTAAGTCACCAGGGAAAGGCAGTTTTATAACGTAAAGCTAGGCCTCTGTTTCAGAAAGGATCTGTCATAGATCCCATATGGGATCTCCAGACATCCCTTACAACCTCAACATTTCTAAGAGGCTGCTGCACCAGGCTGAATTGGAGTATCACCCACCCCTGTCTTACAAGATCCCAAAGGGACTGAGACACTGCATCTTCACCAAAGTATGTTACCACACAAGACTCCATACAGAAAGGGCCTCTTCTGAAAGAGACAGCCCTCTCTAGGCAGGCAGGACCTAGGTGAGTCTCACATGCTGGGAGAGAAGAGTTGAATCAATTACAACGGAGAATCATAGGATCATTAAGGTTGGACGAGACCTGTGGAGATTTCCTGTCCAACACTTTCCCTGTTCAAAACAGGGTCAAGTAGATCATGTTACCCAGGACCACAATGAGTTCACTGTCTCCAGGATTAGAGATCCCATAGCTGTTATGGGATCATGTCCTCAGGCTTAACTACTTCCAGATTTTTCACCTGTTGCAGCACGTGTTCATTGCATTTTATACTTTTCTGCACACCTCTCAAGTGACTCTGTCTTCTCTACAGTTCTTCATTTGGTAGCCAAAAGTAGCAATGAGATGCCCTGAGCTTTGTCTTCTCCAATCTGAACAAACCCACATTTCAGGCTCTTCACTTCGTCTCAGACGTGTGTTTCAAGAGGATTAGCAGAAAAGATAACCCTCTTTTTGGATCTGTGGCAGTTTGTCAGCAAAAAGCAACTCTAAAAGGAGAAACCTTAATCTTCCTATGTTTCTTTTCCTCCTTTGGAGATTGGAGGATTCGAGAAAGATGTGGTCAGTGGTAAGGTAGAATTCATGCATGAGATTTTCCAAGCTTACATCCAAACCACTTTTGAGATCCTGGAGATGAGACTCCGGGAGAAGACATTAGCCTTGAAGCTATCTCTTTCAAGGTAACCCTAGAGATCCCAGTTTAGAAATACAGTCCTGCTCTGCACTCAGTCATGTCTGTGTTATAATCAACAGACATAAGACAGGAACTGGAAAGTATCTTCCTCAGAGGTGTAGAAGGGACAAATATTTTCAGTTCTAGGCATCACTTTTATCATTCATCACCAAGATGGACTCCTGGGAGGACAAGAGCGTTTATTTGGAAGCTTGAGTGTCAAAGACATGTCAATCCTTGCTGCGTCAGGACACTCCAGACACTCCAGCCTCTAGCCAGGGCTCTGGTTTTGCAGCAGGCATCGGAAAGTCAGAAGGTGAGTGAGCTCTGTCTCCTCGTGACTCTCAGCTACCACAGGGATTTGGGCATGTCTCAAGATGGCCAAACTGTAATGAAATGTCAGGCTGCTCTACAACCCCACCAGATCCTTCTGTGCACATTATTGTAGATCAACTCTCTATTGTAGAGCCACTCTCAATGAAAGATCTTTTACCTCCTCTGATCTTTTTACTCCATGTCAATGAACTGGAGCAGTGCTGGGAATGTCCCAGAAATACAAATGCTTAATGCAAAACACCAGGTGAGCTCTTGAAATCTAAATAAGATGGGACTAAAACAGAAAGTTACGTCTGTACATGCCAAAGGATCATGTACTGTGTTCTTGGAAATCTGGAGGCCACCGAGCCAGTAGCAGTATTTCCTGGCATTTCTGTAACACAATCTACCCAGTCTTGTAAAAGCAAGTTAACACTATTTTGTGCTCTTCACTTTTTTCAGCAAGGCCCATTCATTCCTGCTTCTCTTCTCAGCAAATAAAAACACTTCTGTGCCCTCCAGGCAGTTAAGGATTCTCTGTCATAGAATCACAGAATCGTTGAGATTGCAAAAGGCCTTTAAGCAATACCAGTTGGCCCTGGGCAGCCTGTGCCAGGGCTGGACAACCCTTTGGGGAAGAAATTTTTCCTCAACTCCAATCCCCTGGTTCAACTTGAGGCCATTTCCTCTCATCCTCTCACTTGTAGCTTGGGAGTAGACCAATCCACCCTCGGCCACAACCTCCTGTCAGTGAGTTGCTGAGAGTGAGATTTCCCCTCAGTCTCCTCCAGTCTACCATACTCCAGTATCTTGAGATCTGAATGGAGATTGATCAGTCAGCATGCAGTATCTCAAGCTGATAGGCAACTCCTCCATCTCTTCAGTTCCTTGCTTCACTGAGGTCCAAGGAAATGGCTGAGTTTGTGAAGAAAAGAAGGCTCAGATCTGGGCATCATGTGAAGAAGGAACAAATCCAGTACCTTCTCATGACTGAGGGCCTGTAGCCTAGGTTCAGCCATTTAAGTGATGCCTCTGTTGTAATGTTCAAGTTTGGAGCCTTGCTACCCTAGAATCTCAGTGGAGACAGCTGGGCACATCTGTGAAGTAAATCCCACCTTAAATCACCGATAAGACTTGCCCAGATCTGTCCAATCACTGAGGAGGGACCTGGCAGGCTCAGTTAAATGTTAAATGTTGAATGGATGCATGCAAATCTGCCTGTGAGCTGAAAGAGGCAGTGGTCCAAGGGAGGTAAACAAGTTCACGTGCGATCCTGCAATGTGATCATGCAACAAGTGCCTTTCACTGCATGACCACATCATGGGATCTCCTGCAACTACAAGGTCTCACATAATGCCTGGCACCTGAAAGGAGTAGGGAGATTGCATAAACATGCTTCCAGCCTGATATTTCCTAATCCCAAGGCACTTGACTATGCAACTGCAACACTTCTTCCACCCTCCTGTGCATGAGGGAGAGAAGTGGGAATGTTTTCTAATGTTGCAAGAGCTCAACAGACAGATCCATCCAAATCCCACTCTATCACTACATGAGACAGCAATGTGCCCTCATGGTCAAGAAGGCCAATGGCATCCTGGGGGGCATCAAGAAAAGTGTGGTGAGCAGGTCAAGGGGTGTTGTCCTCACCCTCTCCTCTGCCTTGGTGAGGCCTCATCTGGAGTCCTGTGTCCAGTTCTGGGCTCCCCAGTTCAAGAGCAACAGGGAACTGCTGGAGAGAGTCCAGCCCAGGGCTACCAAGATGCTGAGGTGACTGGAACAACTCTGTGAGGAGGAAAGGCTGCGGGACCTGGGGCTGTTCAGCCTGGAGAAGAGCAGACTATGGGACGATCTCATCCACACTTGTAAGTACCTAAAGCGTGGATGTCAGGAGGACAGGACAATGCTTTTTTCTGTAATCTCCAGTGACAGGACAAGGGGTAATGCATATAAATCTGGAACACAAAAACTTCCACTTACATACGAGGAAAAACTTGTTTGGTGTTGAGGTGAGGGAGCCCTGGCCCTGGCTGCCCAGGGAGGGTGTGGAGGCTCCTTCTCGGGAAGTTTCCAAACCCACCTGGACATGTTCCAGTACTGCTTAATCAAGGGGAACCTACTTTAGCAGGGGCTTGGGCCGGATGAGCTCTAGAGATCCCTTCCAACCCCCATCATTATATGATTCTATGACTGTCCAAGGGCCCCAGCATTCATTTGCACTCATAAATGCATAGGATCAGAATCAGGGGTACACACAGTTCTACAGTGACCCTCCAGTGATTTGTAGCATGCTCTGTGGTATGATTTTGGCATAGGTGAAGTGATACTGATACAATCAATGCCCAGGTAAGTTTCAAGGTGAGTAAAGGTCAGGGACCATTCAGAGTAGGCTGTTTGGATGCTGTTGTCCTCTTTTTGGAGGCTAAAAGTGTTTAGTAGGAAGGATGGAACAGTTGGGCTCAGAGTTGATTTGTTTATTTTCCTGCATAGGTTCATCCACTTGAGCTCTCAGGGCCTCTGGAACCACCAGGGCACAGTGGGAGTCTATGACCTCTTTTAGGTCAGCTCTGAAGAGGACACATATACTGCTGAGACTTTCACCCATTTGTGCTGACAGCTGTGGAAAAGGAGACCAGAGAGGCTGCTTTCTCCAAGCCATGGCTAGTCTGACCTCTGTACTCTGGCTTGGCCACTCACAGGCAGCCCTTGGGCTGTTGATCCCTCTTTTGTCTGTTTTCTATTAAGAGCCCTTGGCCCTACAGTATGGTCATCCCTACCTGGCTCAGCAAATCCTCTCTCCCTTTCCCAGTCCATTCTCCACTCTAGAAGGTTGCTTCCAATAGCCTGGTACTTTTCCCTTCCACTTTCTGGTTCCTCAGTCAATGTTTGTACTTCCAGTCATGCTCTGTTCCTTCGCAGCCCTATCCTTCCTTGACAGAGCATTGTTGTTCACACCCACATTCTCTTTCCTTTGGTGCTTTCCCCAGCCTCTTTCATCATTTAGTCCTGTCCCTAGCACCCCAATTCCTTGTCTCCATCTCACTTAGACCTAGTCCCACCCCCAGCCTCCCACTCACTGTTCACAGTGCATGCCACCATTCCCACACCCACCCAGCATCGCTCAGTGTTCCCTCCACCCAGTCTCCCCCTGTATAATGATAGTTTAAAGCTGTTGAAACTCCACAACACAGAAGTCTTCCTCTGCAGCACCCGTCCCCAGTGCTTGACAAATAGTCCTGAAATGAATAATCAGCAAATCAATGCTTGGCACTCCTGAGGTAGACAGATATCCAGAGAGGAAGACTGAGGTCTGCAGCCTGAGAAAGAGGTGGCTGAAGAGGTGGGATATGACATATGGTAACAAATTCATATGTGGCCTAGAGAGGGTAAAGCCGGGAATAACACAACTGGAGAAACAAGGCATCAGGAAAGGCTGCAAGACCTGGAGGTGTTCAGCCTGGGGAAGAGAGGACTAAGGAAGGACCTCATCAACACTTACAAGTACCTTATGGCTGAATATCAAGAGGATGGGGCAACACTTTTTTTCTGCTGTGTCCAGCAACAGGACAAGGGGTAATGAATGTAAGTTGAAACACAAGAAGTTCCACTTAAATCTAAGGAAAAATTTCTTTAGTGTTCAGGTGAGGGAGCCCTGGCACAGGCTGCCCAAGGAGATTGTGGAGTTGTCTTCTCTGGAGACTTTCAAAACCCACCTAAACTTGTCCCTGTATGACTTGAAAGCAGGGAGTCTGTTTTAGCAGGAAGTTGGACTGGATGATCTCTAGAAGTCCTTTCCAACCCTGACCATTCTATGATTCTATGAAATGAGCATGGCAGGTGTCAGAATCACAGCAACAGGAGGTGGTTCTTCATACAGAGCGGGGTCGTAAAGGATGCTAAAATTTTAAACCCACAACCGAGCAATTGTATGGAGGAAATCCCACTGAGTGTAAGTCAAGACAGAGAGATCGCAAAGTTTGGAGCTGCAGCTGGTCCAAAGAGAGAGAGGTGCTGGGGTGCATCATTACTCTTGCCTCATTCTTATCTTTAGATAGGCTTTCCTTACCCTGTCAGAAACATCATGCACACCAGGTTTGGCCAGATGTGGCCTATGTATATACATATGTGTCATATCCCCTCTCTGTGTGTATACATATCTATCTCTGTCTCTGTCTCTATCTCTATCTCTATCTCTATACCTATACCTATACCTATACCTATACCTATACCTATATCTATGTGTTTATCTTCCATCTTCTATCAATGAGAGGAGTAGGTTTGGGAATATTGGCCCCTCATGGTGCTCCTGAGGTCAGAGACAAATTAGACCTCAGGCTTTTGCTACTCTGGAGAGGTCTGAGTAGTGACTATCTTTGTGATATTGTGTGATGCTCAAGACAAGAAGTCTGTCTCCAACAGCAGAAGATCAAATAGCTGGTCCCAGGTCAGGGGTGCTGAGGAGACTGTTTTAAACTAAAGGTTTTCAGTATCCTCCCTGGATTTTGGCCGAGGCCCAGAAGGGCAGAGTGGAGACTTTTTTTCTTGCCAGGGAAGCAAATCCAGCCTTTCCAACTCAGGCTGCAGAAAAAGAAACCAAATCAAAAGGAGTGTTGTTTTTTCTCAAAACAAGAAAATAGGGGGGTAGTGATGGTAAAGAAGGATTTTTAGTGCCCAGCAGGGCAGTGGGATCTGCCATCCCTGCTCCCTGGGATGCCAGGAGGGAGCAGCAGGATCGTGACTCAGCCCCCATGTGAGTGGGTTTCCTTCCTGCACCACCAACCCAGGCTTCTGATGTTTTGTTTGCTGTGAAGCTCTAGGGGCCAAGCAGGAGCTCCTGGAAATCAAAGGGAAAGAACATCTTGGGCTTGCCGAGGCAGGGTGCGTCCCAGCTGGCAGGGGGGTGGGAGGGGACATTCAGGGTGCTGAGGGAAGAGAGATGAGAGAGCTGGAAGGTCTCTAGCTTGAACGTTCTTAACCCCAAACTCCTTGCACGCAGCAATGCTCCTCAGATGCCCTACAGCTACTGTCTGAGAGCCTCATGGACTCCCCAAGCTAGGAGGAGGAGGAAAAGAAGGGGCTTCCCCCTTTCTCTTTTCTTCTCGGGGTGTCCTCCAGTCCTGTCTCTGCCTCATTGGGTGAGAAATAGGACCCCCAGTAGCCCCTTTTGCATGAGAATAAATTGGAGTGAGGAGGCAGCTCAGGTCTTGTTAGCCACCCTGGATGAGAGATTGACAACAGATTTTCGTCTGTTATCAGACAGCTATTGATGCCAAAGACAAACAGTTCAATCAGAAGTTGTTTAATGATAGCAAAAAAACACCTATAGAGTTTCTGATAGTGCCCAGACTCAACTATTTGGCCCTGAGGTCCCTGTGTCAGTCTAACTGCATTCAAACCAGGTGGCCACATCCAAAACCTTCCCTAGGGATGTCCTTAGCTACCACTACCCCAGAGCTGGAGGAGGACTTCTTGGTCTGGGCACTGCTATGCTGGGGAGTATAGTGATTTCACAGTGTGGACAGTTGCTGTTTGAGAGCTGGGGATCTTCCTTGTCCTGTTTTCTTGACCAATGTGAGCCTAGTGCAGTCTTTCCATGTCCCTTCCCATGTCCAGAGATTACCCTGAAGAAATACCAGCCTTCGGGCACCATGAAGGTTTTGGATTGAGCCCTGTGGATGGTCCTAGAAAGTCTGCAAGAGCACCTAAGATGGAACTGAAAGAGGAGGATCCAGAGAGCACTGGATGTTATTGATATATTGACAAAAGATGGAAAATTATCCCTGGAAGAAGATCCTCCTTTTTCTCATTCCTTCCAAATCCACAGTACAACCTCTGCCTTCTGCCCATCTATCTGGGCACTGCTGGGCCGTTGGACCCAACTTTTCCACCTTTTTCCCTCTTATATAATTTCTGTCTCCCTGGATGACAGAGTGGGCAGGAGTCAACCCTGGATCTTCAGCCACAGGGGCTGATGGGGGTATTTTTGTCTTCTCCCTTGAAAGGGCTCGTCTGAGCAAGTCCCTGCTGGAGGCTGGATCCTTTCCAGGGGGGCACCAGGAGTGACATGGTGGACTCGGCCAAGTAGTTTGCCACCAAGGTGACTCTGGATTAATGCTAAGGTTTTCAGCATCCTCCCTGGATTTTGGTTGAGGCCCAAAAGGGCGGTGTGGAGACTTTGCTTGCCAGGGAAGAAAATCCAGCCTTTCTCACTCAAGCTGCAGAAAAAAGTCCCAAAGCCTACAGGGTCGAGTCTTCACTGTGCAGCCCTGGGGATCTTCTCCCCAGCTCCTCCTGCCTTTACCTTGGCACTCTCCCATCCCAGCCCGTCCAGTCTACCCACAGCCCTCCTGCTCTGGGGTCAAACCTTCCTCCCTTGTCTCCCACCTTCATCCCCTCACCCTTGTTTTCACAGAACCATAGAATCATAGAAACATTGCAGTTGGAAAAGACCTTTAAGATCATCAGATCCAACCTCTCCCCTCACAGGGCCAAGCCCACCACTAACCCACGTCCCTCAGCACCTCAGCTACACGGCTTTGCAATAGCTCCAGGGATGGGGACTCCACCACCTCCCTGGGCAGCCTGGGACAGCGTCTAACAGCCCTCTCAGGGAAAAAGTTCTTTCTCAGCTCCAATCTAAATCTCCCCCGAGGCAACTCGAGGCTGTTCCCTCTTGTCCTATCATTTGTTACCAGGCAGAATAGACTGAGCCCCACCTTGCTACAGCCTCCTATCAGGGAGTTGCCAAGAGTGATCATGTCTCCCCTCAGCCTCCTTTTCTCCAGACTAAATACTTCCATCTCCCTCATCTACTCCTCATCAGACTTGTGCTCCAGACCCTTCCCCAGCTTTGTTGCCTGTGTCTGGGCACACTCCAGAACCTCAATGTCCTTCTTGTACTCAGGGGCCTAAAACTGAACACAATATTTGAGCTGTGGCCTCACGAGCAGTGAGTACAGGGAGGCAATCAGTTCCCTGGTCCTGCTGCCACACTATTGCTGATACAAGCCAGCCTTTTCCCCTCCCATACGCAGCCCTGGGGGAGCCGAAGGATTGTACACAGAGGGAGAAGTTATTTTTCCTTGACATAAACATCCAAGCCTTTCCTCGGCCCCTTCGCTTGAAACGTGGAGGTAGGACCTGGACTCATAACATCCGGCAGCAGGGGCTGGCCTTATCTGCCAGGAAACACTCAGCTCCGGATACATCCTCCCCTGCTCCCGGCACCCCAAGCAGATCCCATTGGCAATGCCGGGCAGGAAACCACTCAGCAGCTTGTCTCATTCCCTCCTCTGGAGGAACGGGAGGGAGGGACAGATCCTGTCCTCCCCACAAGGTGCAGCAGGGTTGGGAGTCGGAGTAGGATGGGGGCAAAAAGAGATGGAGGGGGAAGGTGTTTGCTTGTGAGTAGAAAGGGTGTGATGGGGGCCAAAGGGGGTTTTTAGGGAGGTGACAGTGGTGAGGTGGTAAGCAGAGGCGATGGTGAGGGTCTCCCATAGGCTCTGCCACTGATCTGCAGGGCAAGATACCTTGGTCAAGTGCCCTCACTTCCTTCTCTGCCTCTACTTCCCTCCCCTTCTTCTGCTTTGAGAAGGAAGATTATCATCTCCCAGATAATTTAGTAGCAGCATCCAGAGCCTTCACATGAGGTAGAGACCCCTTGGTCCTGTTCAGACTCTGGATAAGAGACAACTCATGTCCCAACACCTGACAGGAAAAGAGTGGCAAGGAAGGGAGTATTAGCTCTGTTTTACGAACAGAACACGGAACAGCCACACAGCTGGTGGTCATCAGGGTCTGCCCCTGCTTGGTGGCACTAGGACAAGCAGAGGTGGCTAGTGGAGGCCTGTAGTCCTCCCCAAGGATGGAGAGGAGCCCACCACCTGTTTAAGGGATGCAAAGGAAATCAGCCATCGTGGGACAGCCAGAGCATGACACACTTCAGCTCCTGAACAGCCTGAATCCCAGAGCCATCCGGGAAGGTGACCTCATCATCCCTCCCAGTGCTCAGCACATGACCTGCACAGCCACAGGGGCCAAGGGTTGGCCAGGGCCACCGGACACCAGGGGCAGAGGACTCACACCCTGGTCACCTCCTGGCAAGGAGATACCCTTGTCCTAGCTCAACCTAACACCCCTGAGCAGGAGCCCAAATGTGATGTGAGGTCATTTTATCCCTTCCTGTTGCCCTGATTTGATTTTCCTGCTGGTTCCCAGCCCATCAAAGCAGCCCACAAACCACAGGCTCCTCAACCTGCACAGCGACAGCCTTGGGTTTGTGGATTTGGATGGGGAGGGAGAAGAAACATGCCTAGGACTGATAAGAGACCTGAGAGGACACCTCATCAACACAAGTACCTAAAGGGTGGATGTCAGGAGGACAGGGTGACACTTTTTTCTGTGGTGGTCAGTGCCAGGACAAGGGGTAATGGGCATAAGCTGAAATACAAAAAGTTCCACTTAAACACAGGGAGAAACTTGTTTGATGTTGAGGTGAGGAAATCCTGGCCCAGGCTGCCCAGAGAGGGTGTGGAGATCCCTTCTCAGGAGGTTTCCAAACCTGCCTGGACACGTTCCTGTGCCCCCTGATCGAGGGGAATCTGCTTGAGTAAGGGCTTGGGCTGGATGAGCTCTGCAGGGCCCTGCCAAACCCCACCATTCTGCGATTGTCCTGTTCAGTTTCCAAGCAAAAGAGGTTCCTTCTCACGTCTGTTAGCCACATATTTTCTGTCTGATCACTACAGCAATTCCCTGCATCCCAAAAATGTTCTGTGGGGTCAACCCATAGCCTGCATTTTTCATCCTGCCAGAGAAAGGGCAGACAGCTCCATTCCTGAATTTCACCCAGGGTGTCCTGGGAGGTGGAAGCTATCTGCTGCCAATGTTGGATGGATGCCTGGATCCATCCAGGGAGCCACACCTCACCTTGGCTGTGGCTCTCAACACCCTCGGGGGCCCCAGCTCCCGGTTGGGGCCTGTAGCTGTTCCTGACATGCCATGGGGACATGCTCCCACCTCTGCTCACGTGGCTTCAGGTTGAGCAAGTGGGGACAGGCTCTGCATCTCCATGCATCCCAATCTGGCGGGCTGCTTGGGAATGGGATGCACACAGAAACTCCTTTTCCTTGGGGAAGCCAGCCACCAGTTTCTCAACCAGCTCCTCTGTCCATCTCTGGACACGCTCCAGACTCTGTGTCCCCCTGGGAGTGAGTGGCCCAACACTGAACACAGCACTCAGAGTGAATAGCCTGTGTATTCACAGGGTTAAGTCCTTGGGGTTAAGTCAGGTGCACTTCCCAAAGCAGTGTCGCACCACTTGGGCCCACAAAGTGGAGGAATGGGTTTCCCAATGCACTCTGTGATGCCCACCTATGTGTGTTGGCTGGAGGGGGTCTCCAGAGGCCACTTAACCCAATCTAACCCAACCCAACTGGCTTGCCTTCCATAAGTTACTTCTCTCTGACTCAGGGACCCCATGCTCCCAGAAGGTGGGAGGCTACATGAGTATTTGGGGAAGCACCAATATACCCCTGTCTTGTGCTTCTGGTCCTCCTTCGTCCCCTACAGCTCTCTCATCATACACACTGCCTCTTCCTTTTTCTGTCACTCAGACATCCAAGCTCAGCCTTGGCCATGTGCTGGTTTCTGTTTTAGGGGGAACAAATGGATATGTTTTGGTGTCCTGCTGGCACTATGGACTCTGGTGGCTCTTCCACCAGCAGAGCACAATGGTATGATACTCAGCCAGGGCAATGTTGCTCTTTTAAGAAGCCTCCAATAGGGCTGGAGGGAGGAAGGAGTCACAAGTCTGTTTGGCCTCTCTGCCCGACAACCTTGACTCGTGTGGGATCAGGATCATGCCAACAGCACAAGCAGGGCTGGAGAAGTCCTGTTCCTCAAACCTCCTGCTCTGTCCATGATCCCTGTGGTATCCCAGGTGTGAGGGATGCTCTCAGCTCCCCAGCAGCACATACAAAACTTTTATGGTAGGAGTGCCCTGGGTGCATGTGTCCAAACCTGGATCCGTCTTTGAACCATCAAGTCCAGTGACCTGTATCCATCCAAAGAGGCTGTTAGAGGGCATCCACAACTCGGCACTCTGTGAATGTCCCTTCCTGCCAGATCTGCTGCAGGGGCAGCTGAGAATGGTGTAATAAGTTTTGAAGCTGCCTTGGTGAGGAGGCAGAGATCTCAGCTGTCCAGGCCCCTCAGTAAGATCGGTTTTCAGTATTGTCACCAACATACCTGATTTGGAGTTGCATTTATCCCCTCAACAGGATCCTCTTTCTGTTAGTCTCTTCTCCCTAGTAACGAGTGATAGGACGAGAGGAAATGGGCTCACATTGCCTCAGGGGAGGTTTAGACTGGAGCTGAGGAAGAACTTTACCCTTGAGAGAGTTGTTAGACATTGTCCCAGGCTGCCCAGGGAGTTGGTGGAGTCCCCATCCCTGGAGCTATTGCAAAGCCGTGTAGCTGAGGTGCTGAGGGCCATGGATTAGTGGTGGGCTTGGCACTGTGAGGGGAGGGGTTCGATTCAAGGAGCTCAAAGGTCTTTTCCAACCAAAATTATTCTATGTTTCTATGATTCTATAATTCTAATTTAATGTCTGGCAAGAGCAGGCTATGATGTTTATCCACGGACTGCAAGAACGATGACACTTCCCTCTTTGCTAGCAATGCCTGAAGGCCACTACTCAACATCGACCTACAAGAGAGGACTTGATGCACCTCCCCAAATTTGACCCACACTCCACTTCTGAGGCCTCATTGCCTCAATTTGCATTTGCACTGAGGACCTTTTACATAGCCCTCACACTGTGGAGCATCTTAAATTGTGCATCAGCATGAACTGTGAAAGACAGCCCTAAATACAAATAAAATCCATGCACCAGGCACTGGCACTCACTCTGTAACACACCAAAGACAAAGCTCTGCCTTCACTGTAACATCTGCATGGGATCTGGCATTAATAGGCCAGCTTCATAAGTTCATAAAATCAGGATCAAGGCCCTCAGGGTGCCTTGTTGCACTTGAGACCCATCAGAAACAGTGAAGGCATGCACACACCATGCCTCAAGATGGCTTGTTAGAAAGCAATCCACAGTTTATAAAGATAACCACAAGATCTTTTTTATTTAAAAAAAAAAAAACCCATGAAACAAAAACGGGAGTAGAAAAGTTTGGCTGAAAATACCACCAACAAAAAATAATCATCAAAAAAGAGCACTTGCACAGGAAATGTTTCTGGTTTGAAAACCTTGTCAATAGCTACAGCAATTTAAATCACATAACAATCATCATATCAAAACTTATTTATTTAAATTAAATATTTTATGCAAACTCATATCTACACTCATTCAAAATGCATAGAGTAACACACACACACACACACACACACACACACACACACACACACAAACATAAAAAAAGATGGAATGCATCAGCTTAAAAACCAGTGAAGTTGTGGGTTTGGGTTTTTTTAAAGTATTATTTGCAATTATTATTAATATATGTTCGGGACTGAAACCAGAAAATCATAGCCACACTACTAACTAATCATTACCAAGTGCCATACAGTAAACACTAAGATTAATCATGTCATATAACTGATTTAAAATAAAGCTTCATCTTTATGAAAAGGAAGAGAACTCGAGCAATACAAAATCCGAGGAGAGGAATAATAGAAGGAATAAATCATTGTACAGCTTTATTACAAGCAATAATATGCCAGAGTTAGAAGAGGCATTGGGCACTGCAAGCTCAAAACTGAAACGTTTGCCTTCAAAGGGTGTTTGATTTAAACCAAAAAAATGTGTCTGCTACATCATCACCTCTTTGCAAAAATGCTCATCCCAGGACCCGCTCCCAGCCATCCTCGCTTCAGGAATGCTTTAGCTGTGAGGCCAAGGGGAAGTCATGGAGGGGTGGATCCGGCCAGATCCTGCCTTTCCTGATCTCACCCTCCTCTGGAACGCGCACAGGCTGAACAGCCTTGGGGCTGGCTGCCCCCCTGCAGTCCCTCCATGCAGCACCAGGGCCAGCCTGGCAGCATCCCTAGTGACCCATCAGTGATATCCTATTCCTGGTGTCCCATCCATCCCCTCTGGATGTCCTGAGGGATGAAGCCCCCAGCTCGTGGTTTACAGGCAGGAGCATGGGGGAGTTTAATCCCCGTCGGGGTGCAGTCAGGTAAGCCACGGCAGCCACAGCAATGCCGACACCAAGAGCTGAGAGCGGGGCAGAGCACAATTGCAGACCATGTGCCCCTTCACCAAAATCTCCCCTCTTCCTCTCCATCCCTGCCTTTTCCCTTTCCAGGGAGTTTTTACGTTGCTGGGACTTAAGACCTGCCGTTTGTGGGATGCTGCCACCCTCCCAACTCCAAAGCAGAGCTGAGGGTGCCCCAAAATGGGAAGCAGCCTTCCCACGCTCCCAGGACCACCTCTGCTTTGGAAGAGGGACCTGGCCAAAGAGCTTTGGCATTGGGAAATCCCCCTCAGGCCCCGTTCAGAGCAGGGCATCTGAGGCTTTGCACCGGCTGTGAGCCGACGACCCAAAACCTTTACCTACGCCACCAAGGAGACTCCACGGCGCTCGCAGTTCAGACTTGGTCACTCTGAGGGGCGGTGAGCCATGTCCCCGGGGAGTAACACCTCGTAACACTGCGTTGGGCCCTTCCTCAGCCGGTCCAGGTGGCCCTGGACAAGGCTCTAGGAGACACTGTAGTTATTGTAGTAGGTGGCCGTGGCATCGGCGAGGACGGAGATGAGGCTGTTCTCAGAGGTGTGGGAGCTGCCAGAGGTTCCCGGGATGTGTCCGTTGACCAAACTCCCGCCATGGTGATCGCCATGGCCGGAGTTGTTGAGATACTGGTCGAACTCATTACGGTCCATCTCCCCCAGGAGCTCTGCTTGGCTCAGTTGGTCCAAGGTGTCAAAGCCATGGTGGTCAGGCGGTGGGGAGAGCTGGCCCAGGTGGGCATGGAGGCTAGGGGGGTGCAGAGAGGGGAAGGTGGGTGTGTAGTAACCGGGAGGAGGAGGGAGGGGAGGACAGCTGGAAGCTGTGGGAATCATGCAGGTGGCTGGCTGCGGTATGGGGCTGAGAGGGTGGTGGTTGCACGAGAGGGAGCTGCCTGCATACTCCGGGGAGTAAGTGGCTCCAGAGAGGTGGGAGCGATGATGCTCGTCAGGGCAGGGCGAGGAGAAGAAGCTCTGCTCGGGGTCTATGGCATCCAACGGAGACATCTCTGGGGGGGTGGGCAGCCCGTAGGGGTACGTGTCCATGCTGGTGCTGCTGCTGCTGCCTGGGGCCTCCCGGTACCCCCGGACGGGTGGCAGCCCCGGGCGAGGCGAGTACTCACCGGGCCCCTCCTTCTCCCCCCCAGCCCGGCCACACGCCTGCTTCTCCGGCATTGCATTCTGGTCCCTCGTCAGGCTACCCAGCAAAAACCCCGCGTCCACCCGCTTGCAGATCCGCTTCACCTGCTTCTTCCGCCGGGGACGGTATTTGTAGTTGGGGTAATCTTGCATGTGCTTCACCCTCAGCCGCTCGGCCTCCTCAACGTAGGGCCGCTTCTGCGAGAGGCTCAGAGCCTTCCAGGATTTGCCTGAAATGGAGAGCAAAACTCCCCTGAGTGCCCATGGAAGCCACATACGGCAAGGAGGAAAGGGAGGAAAGAAGGGAAAGAGGGTAAAGGGGGTTGCTTCTCAAAGCTTTGCAGGCACACAACCCAAGGGTGAGGTAAGGAGGTTCCCAACACACGCAGAGGACGCAGCCTGCAAACTCTGCAGAACAGGATTATAGAATCCCACAATGGT
Source organism: Colius striatus (assembly GCF_028858725.1). Classification (NCBI taxonomy): domain Eukaryota; kingdom Metazoa; phylum Chordata; class Aves; order Coliiformes; family Coliidae; genus Colius; species Colius striatus. The sequence continues at coordinate 44,817,856 of NC_084760.1, read as the reverse complement.
GGGGGTTGGAAGAGACCTCTAGAGCTCATCCAGCCCAAGCCCCTGCTAAAGCAGGTTCCCATCGATCAGGGGGCACAGGAACATGTCCAGGCGGGTTTGGAAACCTCCCGAGAAGGAGCCTCCACACCCTCCCTGGGCAGCCTGGCCCAGGGCACCTTCACCTCAACACCAAACAAGCTTCTCCTCCTGTGCCAGTGGCACTTGCTGTGTTTCAGCTTGTGCCTGGTACCCCTTGTCCTGGCACTGGAGGCTACAGAAAAATGTGCTGCCCCATCCTCCTGATGTTCAACATTTTAGATACTTCTAAGTGTTGATGAGATCCTCCCTCAGTCTCCTTCAGGCTGAACAGCCTCAGTTCCCACAGTCTTTCTTCATAAGAAAGATGCTCCAGTCCCCTGATCGTCTAGGTAGTCCTGCACTGAACTCCAGAAGTTCCCTGTCTCTCTTGAGATGGTAATGGGGAGGTGAAGAAGGGGAGTATTGAAGCCACTGTAGGTCCACTAACTGCTCCCATCCCAAGTGCCCAAACAGCATGGGGGTTCAGGGTTATCTGAGCCTCACTGCAAATAAACCAAGGCAAATAAAGTCCGCCAGCTCCCTGGCCTGATCTGGCAATGCCTCTCTGGGGTGGAGAGCCTGCCTGCTCAGCGGGGATGGTTGAGGCCATGCCTGGCTGAGCAGCAGGTCAGGACGTGGCGTGTCTGGATGTGTCCCAGCCTGTGCCCTGCTGGGACATGCACCGGAGTGTACGGAGACCTGGGCACCATGACCTGACTGCTCCCTGTTTAAGATACACAAAATGTCTCTGAGACCAGGACAGAGATGCAGTGCTGGGGCAGGGCAGGTTGTATCCCATGGTGAAGCTACCTCAGCCTGCTCCTCAGGGGAAGAAATAACGATACTGATCAAAGTGTTTGATGCCTTTCCATTGCCAAAGAGACAGCAGAAATAAAACTGATATAAAGCTGAGATGCTGCAAACCCAAACCACCAAAGAAAACACCACAAAACTGTCCAGGGAAACACAAACTTTGGGTAAGAGACTGGACAGCAAAGCTGTGTTGCAATTTGGGCAGCTCTTTCTCAGGCTGTCTGGGATGATTATTCCTGTTTGTCCCCTTGGTTTCACAGAAAAAAAAAAGGGAGGAGGGGATGGGGAGAAGTGGGACTTAGTGGGTGGGAAGTAGGAAACAAAATGTTTGTGTACTCAAAATGGGTTGTTACCCTAAAACAGCAGAAACACACACACACATCCCAGCCATGCAATATTGGGGTGGGCTAGAGAGTTTGGGGACAAAGTAGGATGGAAAAGACAGGACGGGAAAAATTTGGGGGTCCCTCCTTGCACAGCATCCAGGAATCTCTGGCACTAGGAGCATGAAGTTTGCAGCCCTGAGGGGTCTGCACCTGAGGGGTGTCAGGGTGTGTTCTGGGGTGTCTATGCCCTGGGGCCAGAGTTTGCACCCCACAAGGCAGCCCGATGGACAAGTACCTGGACAGGCTCTGCACCCTGTGGTGTGGCTGTGTAGGTGCTCATCCTGCCTGTACTCCATGCCGATGCACGCACCTCGGGATGCTAGCGCCAGACCCGGACAGGGCTTGTATCTCCCGGAGTGGCAGGAAGGGTGTAGGAGTCCCCACCTGGGTTTGCACCTCCAGGGACGGCCGATGTGTGCGCGGGCACTCACCCCGAGGGTATTGAATCCGGACAGGATTTGACCCCATGAGTGTCTGTGTGGGTGCACGGCTGCCCACCCCCAGGATATCGGATCCGGACAGGGTTTGCAACGCCGGAGACTGGCCCGATGTGATGCAAGGACGTCCACCCTCCTCCTCCCCAAACCCCTCACTCCTCCGCTCCTCACCGAGCATCTTGCTGAGCTCCGCGTTGTGCAGGTCGGGGTTTTGCACGGCCAGACGCTTCCTCTCGTCCTTCGCCCACACCATGAAAGCGTTCATCGGCCGACGGATGCGGCTTTCGGAGCCTTTTTCCCCCGGTGGACAACGCGAGGGGGGTCCCGGCGGTAACCCCTCGCCCATATCCCCTTCGAGCCGCTCCGGCCAGGGGTAGGTGCTCAGCAGCGCAGCCATGGCCCTGCACCCCCCGCCCCCCCCAACCCGGCCCCGTCCCCGCCTCTGCCCGCTGCGCTGCCCTCGGGGTCCCCGCGCAGTCCCAGCCTCCCGCCCGGCCTCCCCCGTATTTATGAGCTCCTTGGAAAAAAAAAAAAAGCCAACCACCTCCTCCAATGACACCGAAGGTACTCGCTGCTCCTCCTTGTTTGCAAACTCCTCAGCCCCGGCCAGGATGGCGCGAGGAGAAAACTTCTCCCCACCCTCTGTCCGGCACCCCCCAGGGGGAGGGGGGTCGGTTCCCCCCAATGTGTGTGTGTGTGTGTGTATGTCCTTCTTTTATTATTGTTCCTTTTCTTATTTTGACCATTGGAGGGAGGAAATGGCCCCTCACTCCCCCATTCCCGGAACAGCCTCAGCTGCCCCCAGCACCTCAGAGCCCCTAAAACTTAGAGGCTGGAGGGAAACGGCAGAAAGAGGAGATGAGGGCACCGACTGAAATATTTTCTTTGGAGTGGCCTGGAAAGAAAAGCGGCCCCCACAGGAAGGTCCCCATAGGGGTGTGGAAGGTGTCCCCATAGGCGTTCAAAAGGTGTCCTCTGCAGTCCCCTCCCCAGGCTTTGGCAAGCTGCAGCACGCATTTGCGAGGGAAAACCAAGGCAAGGGGCCTGGAGGCAGGTACCCCTTTCGCCCACACCCCCTGCTTTAACCACTAGTCCAGGCTATGCTTTGCCACCTCATGCAGGTTTTCACACAGTTATTCCAAATTCCCAGGTCCCTACATATGGGATGGAAAATGAGACACAGTGAAGACACCGGTAGGTGCTTGTGCAGCCTGGCTGGGCTCCTGAGTGAACTTAGCAGGCGCCAGACAGGGCAGGTGAAGGGGCTGGGCACAGCCCAGAGAGACTTACAACATCCCGGGTCGGGCCCCAGTGCCCACCCCTGGGACACCGGGAGATGAGGGTTTTCAGCCTTTATGTTGCTGCTGCGTTTTGTGGAGCTCTGCCCCATCCTGCAAAGCCACCGCGGCCCGGCTAGGATATAAGCACGGCTGCCATGCAACGGTATTTCCCACTAAACCTAGTTTGGTACTGAAGCGGGTAGAAAGTCACCCCCGAGAAGTGTTCCCCCCTCCCACCGCCTTTAGGACGGATCTCCGCGAAGGCAACGGGACCCACAGTCCCCAGCCGGACGCCCCCGCCCAGCTCATCCCTCCAACCTGCCCCCCGCCCCGGAATATATTTAGCCGCTGGATTCCTTTATGATTCTGACCCCCTGACATAGGCTGCGGAGCTGCAGCGGCTCCGCTTTGACGGATGGTGGATTTCCTCCCCGCGCTGCCGGCGGGACGGGCTGCGAGATGCGAAGGCATTTCCTCGAGCTGCCCGCCGCTGCCCCATCTCACCTCCAAACGAGGGAGAAGGCGGGGGAGGGAGGGAGGGAGGGAGGGGAAAAAACACCCCCGCGCGGATCCCAATCCGGGGTGTTTGTGCAGCGATTCACCACGTGCCTGGGTGTTCCTATTGACTCTTGTCAGATTACAAGTGATGGAGGGAGCAGTGTGTAAATGTAAACTGCAAGGGCTCAGAATCCGCCCGGGTTTCCTGGTCTCTCCCTTTTCTTTTGGACAGGAGTAGGATGGCTGCAGCTCTGGTTTGTCGTGGGGTACAGCAGTTTGGGGGTCTGGAAAGCTGGACGTTGCCAACTTCGCTCACAGCAGAAGCAGCAACTTTTCTGAGCTTTTTGCCGGGATCCGAATTAAAACCCCGCGGAAGCAACAACATTTTCCAAAGGAACTGATTAAATCTATTAAGCTATTTACAAGTGGGCTTGATCAGAGCTGCCGTTATCTGGGAATACAACAGGAAGGCAGCTTCTCTTAAATCTAAAAGGCGCAGGAGATTTCCTGGTCTCGGGACAGATTTATAAACCCTTTACACACACATACACGCCGGCAGGCACATAGCAACTGCCTTTCATCTGAGGTTTGGAGCTGTGCACGCTCCTGGGGACAGCCCAGGCAGTCCCAGGCTTTACAACAGCAGGCTCCAGCTCTCTCCCAAAGTCCTGTCGCACGCCTTGAAGTGCCAGGACGGGGCAGGGAGGGAGGATGCCAAGCCCTCCATCCTGCTCTGAACAGGTCTCCTGGGTGCATTTTGCAGATGGGAGTTGCCACAGAGGTTGGCAGCAAGAGGTGGGGAAGAAAGCCTATAATAAAACCCTTAATATCCTTCTTTACAAAATTAAATAAATTCCCTTTAGTGGAGGCTGAAGTACCTTGAAAAAAGAAGAGTGCCCAAAGTTGCAAGGTTTTATTTTCAGTAAGGTGTTACACCACTCAGTCTTATTTTTTAAGCTTCAGGATGCACAGGGTCTGGATGTCAACATTATTATAAAACCTAATGGTCTCTCCACTCAAAGCCCTGAAGGCCAGAAAAATTGTTAGCAGTCCTAGTACAACAGATGCCCTCAAGGGAAAAGGAACAGATGGATTCCCCTCTTTGACACAACCCGTGGCAGGCAGTGCCTCCATCCTGGACTGCTTTTCCAGGGTGTGGTGTGCAGGATGGGAGGAAGGGTCTGGGGGAAAGAATAAAGGAGATCCTGCAAAGCTGTGTAGCTGAGGTGCTGAGAGACATGGGCTAGTGGAGGGCTTGGCACTGTGAGGGGAGGGGGTGGACTCCATGAGCTTAAAGGTTTTTTCCAACTGAAATGATTCTGATTCTAAAGTGCTAAGGAGGGATGGAACCTCCAGCCACCTCCTGCCTCTCCCTGGAGCCTCTCAGAGCAACTCACCGGTTCCTCCTGGTCCTCGCTGTTCCCTCTGTGTCATGGAGGTGACAGCATTTGACCTCTGCTGGGGATCACAGGGACAAACCATCCCCTTCGAGATGTGTGCTGGGACTCCTGTGTGACTGCAGGACAAAGACACGCTGCAAAACACTTCTCATTTGGACTTTCTCCCACGCAGCAAGGCAGCACCTTCCAGGTGGCCCCCACACTTCATTTTGTGTGCAAATAATAATAATAAACACTTCTCTTTTTTTTCCCCTCCCCTACTCCTTTGGCACCTGGCATTCTGATTGCATTAGTAAGATGGGTTTCATTCTGCACCCTACCTAAAATGCTGGTTAAACCTGTCCTGGAGGAAGCTCTGCATTACATAAAGACAGCTGGGGCCATGTGAAAATGCCACCTTTTAATTGCAACCATATTGAGGTAATTAGCAGCAGGTTGGAAAAACTCATCTTTACTTTATTGATGCTTTACCTTCCCGATTCTGGTGCAACCTGTATCTGGGGCAGAGAAAGAAGCAGAGCTCTCCCAGGGCTTTGAGAGCAGGGAAATCACAAGGAGCTAAAATAGACTGAACAGACAAAGGGTGGAAGAAAGCTTTGTTCTCCCTGTTTCCACGGATGGGGAACAGTGGCAGCAGCTCCCCTGGGATGGGCAGAAAAGCTGTGGCTGAGCCTGGTTTTCATGCTGCAGACGAGAGACCACCCCCTCTCTTTGAAACATCCCCTTTTTGGCATAGATTTGCCATCTGGCATTTTACTCAGTGGGTTAATTTTCACCAATGCCCCCCCCCCCCCCCCCGAGACATTAAAATGTGTGAGAAAGTGTAAATCCTAAATTAGCTCAATATTCACATATTCCTTAATTATTAATGAAACTGTGGTCTCCAAGGGCAGGGTTTTTTTTTGCAGAGGCAGATGGGGGTTCCCAGCAGAAGAGCCATCTCTCAGCAGCGCAGCTCCCAGTTGTTTTGCCACTGAGGCAGAAGAGCCAACCCTGCCCACCTCCCTAGGTCCACCAGCCTTTCCCCAGGGACTGCTGCTGGGACCATTTATTTGCCAGGAGGAGACACTGGAGCTTTTATACAGACCACAGCAAAAAATGTAGACACACAAACACACAAAAAAGAAGCTAACATTTTCAACACACTCATGCTGCTGAATTCTGCTCTTACGATTGTTAAAATGCAGCTTTAACATGTACAAAATCAATATATAAATAAACATAGGTTAAAATGGACTTGTACAACTCCTCTCTTACATGTTAGAAATTGTAAAAATGGATTAAGGTGAGAAAAAAAAATAGCTTGGAGTGGCTCAGAAGCAGAACTTAATCTCTGACTTGCCAGGAAATCAAGCTTCAATTTGGGTTTGGAACAACCTCCCTGCTTCTACCACCATGAATGTTTGTTCTTTTTACCATATTCTCCAGTCCCACACCCCTAAAAGTTTCCCTTTTGGAAGCACAAGTTTGCTAATCCCTGCATGGGATCGGTTGCTGTCCAAGTGCTCTGTGAGGCTCAAATCCTTGGCCACTAAAACCCTTGGTGGCAGCAAACCTCACATGGCCCAGGAGCAGCATGAGAGAGGAGAAACTAAGAAGCAGGAGAAACTAAGCAAAGGGCTGCTTCAGGCACTACCAAGTCTCACTCCCTTTGAGGACACAGCACTTTAAGATGTTTTTTTAATGCCAGGCGCAACATTACACAGTGCTTCCAATAGGCCCTGCGTGGTTTTCCTCTCTTCTTGGAGCTTCCTTCCTCCCTTTAGCGCTGGCAGGTTTGGAGGTTTTGTGACGTGAATTGTGCCTTTTGAAGGTGGATGCCTCAAGAACTTCAAGAACTTCAATCGTGTGTGTTTAAACAGGAGAAAATAGTTTAATTATGTCAGTGCGTTCAGCTAATTTTCTTTGTCGCAAGCTGATTTGTTTGAAAGAAGGCAGCACCAGAATTGCTTCGAGGAAAACTGTGTTAATTGAACAGTAACTGTCCCCAAATGCATTTCTTAAACCTCAAAACTCATGCAACTCATTTCAACTCAAGAAATTTCCACAGACATAAGACTGGCAGCTCTGAAATCTTCATGGGTTGCCTTGAAAGCTGTTTTCAATAGCAATATGCAGCGATGCTTTAAATTAACCCTGGTTGTCACTACTTCTGCTTTACACTGGTTGTGGGTAAAGCACTACAGGTAATATGTTTTGGAAAGAAATTCAAGGCCCCGTGCCGGTTCCACACATCTCGGCAGCGTCCACCAGCACCATCTCCCACCCTTGGCTGGGAGGAAGGCTCTGCAGCATTGCCCACAGCCAGATCAAACCACCTGAAGCCCATAAAGCTCAAGCAGACTTTGGACCCATGCCGATAACAGACAAATTTTACATGGCCTCGACCTTCAAGGATGGAGTTTTGTGCTTGCAGGTATTCACAAGCACAAAAGTCAGCCTATAAATATTGCTGTTCCCAAAACTGCAAATGCAAATCCTGGTGCTTTGGCACCAAGAAACCCCTGCACTGACAGTTAATTCCGAGGCTCAAAAGTGAAGAGTGTACCTGCAAGGAACAGAAGTCACTCACCACAAACCATCACCTGCCGAGGCTCCCAAGGCAAAACGGAGAGTTTTCTTCTGTGTCACTGGTGACCGGGGATCACTAAAATCCCAGATGTGTGCACCATTCCCCATTTGGAAGTGAAAGCAAGAGTGGCAACTCGAATTTTGCTTTCATTTCCAGGTGATTACGCTCGGAGGTACCTCATTTTGTGCTGAGTAAAACAGACAAATCCATGACATGTTTTTAAGTCTCCTTTCCACAGAAACGAAACCAAGTGACTTTCTCAGTGCTGACATTCTGTTGATTTCACCAGCTGGGTAATGACACAATTATTTGTCTTACGCTTTCTAAAAAAAAAAAAAAAAAGACCTTCTTGTCAAATCAGAGTTTGGTTAAAACAGGACTCACAGCCCACTATAAATAAACAAACAAAGAATTATTATTTATTACTTTGAAACACGTTGTTTCAATCATCTGCCTCACTGGACAGCATCTGGTAAGAAGAGTTTCTCATTGAGCACCTCAAAATTGGTCGACCACTAATACACACAGAGCAGAGCACCTAAACAAACTGCTCGTTTCAAATACTCATCTGTTATGATTTCCACACCCCTAAACTCCATATTCTGCTCTTTCTCCTTCGAGCTTGAGGCACATGAAAATCCCACTTCCTGGGATACACTGAAATTTCCCCTGCTCCTTGTGCACAAATAGAGAATCTTCTACTTGCAGCTGACGCTTCAACCGGAGCCCGATTTCAATCTTAGGTACACTGTACTTAATTGTAGTAACACCATAAATTTAAAGATTTATTCCTGGTTTTATTCTTTCTGTAACTAACCCTGGAATTTGTCCAAACATTTGTAAGAATTAGCACACAGAAACTCATGGAAGATTAATAGAAGAGAACAAACAAACAAGTCCAGCAGTATTTGGAGAAGGAAACCTTACTCCTTGACTAGCACCTTTTTAGATTGAAATCCCAGAGAGACTCTAAAGTTTAGCTGCTTGGGAGTTTAAAAAAAAAAAAATCCACTTAAAACAAGTCAGACTTTTGGCTTCTACTAAGAAACCAAAATCTAAACTTGTGGTGAGTCAGAAATGAGATGGGCTGCTTTGCAGGGGACCCATAAAATTTAGGATGCTCCAACATAACATGAAAAACTCTTTTGCTGTCTTTTTCCACAGAGATTATTTTTTCACCTCAAGCATGGAGCTTACTGACATGCAGTTCTACAGCAATCTTGTCGTATTAAGTGGTGTTTCACTTAAGGAAGTCAGGGACCAAGCCCAGCCACAGCACACATCATAATGGCTAATATTTCTGACAGTGCCGAAAAGCAAATGCTGTAAGGGTTAAAAACTGCTGGCAGGACAGCTTGAAACACAGAGAAAGGCATCTTGTTCTCCCTTTACAAGAAGTAAAACACAGTAATTCTGCTGCAATGAATGAGAATGTCCTGAGGGCAAGAAAGGTGCCAGTTGCAAACCAGGGTGTCTTAAAAAAGAGAGCTCAGTTGCTACCAAAACATCTGAAGCCATGAGGGCTGTGTGAGGCAAAGCTTCTTCCACTGGACAATAAAGGCAAAGCTTCGGGAAATCTTTTCATATTAACATCTGCATCTTGACAATACTTTTCAAACCACATTCAGCAACTCAGCTGAGCTAAGACAATAAAAACCCCCCAAAGTACCCATTTTATTCAGCAGAGCAAGCCAATGGGATGTTTTGGATTTACAGTGATGAAACACGGCCAGCCCCAAACCCAAACAAGCAGCTAATGGACTTGGATTGTGGTCAGCTCCTCTGGATTATGCCATGACAACAGGCCGGCTCTTAGGGTTCTGCTGTCACTTTGTGGTGACCAAAGCAACATCAGAACCAGACTTCACCACAGTGAGTACTTCTTCCCATCCCACCACTTCGCTTCCAAGCTCACCTGTCTCTTCTGACAGCTCTTAGCTGAGCAAGATTAACATGACAAAATTCATGCTGAATGTTTTAAGACTACATATAAAACTGCTTATGGCAGTGCTGAGTCCCAGCATTACTTGTATCCAGGTTTACAATTAGAAATAAGCTGCAGGTTTTCAACGACTAAGTGGCAACACAAATTCATATGACCAGTTATGCTCTTAAAATCTATTTGGTCTCCCAATTACAGGAAAAAAACCCCTTGTTCTATCCAGGACAACTGTTTTAATGACAGGTGCATCACTGAAGGTACCCTGAATATCACCTGGGGACCAAAGATGTAGGTGTATTTAACAGAGGCGCGGCTCCTTCAGCTTTGCTGCAAAGTCACAATTGCTTGACAATAGTTAACAACTGGGTAGGAAACAAAGGGAGATATTTTTATTTAGTTCTTTAGTACTGACACTCAGGTGTAAACCTTTAATTAGAATAAGTATTTTGGCAAGAAACAATGTTCATTTCACATGGGAAAGGAGACCAATGGAAAAAGAAAAATTGGACACAATTTTCCAAGAGTCAGTGAAAAAAAATATACACAGCTTTGCAACATCCCTCCTGTTCCAAAAGCAGAGATGTGCTATCAAAAGTGAGAACAATGGTGGCTTTCATAATGTAAAGGCAGTAGTGGGGTGAGGTGGTTTTTTTTTTTAATTCCTGATTGAGAAAAACACAGTCAGTGTGAGGCAGCAGATAATAAATAAGTCACTGCCTTTCACAGTCTTAACCACAGTGGTTAAAACCAGGCCTGATTTTACTTGCTGTTATCCGACTTGGAGCTGCACCAGAGTGAACCTGGGCTGAAGGAGGCACAGGGTCTGCTGTGTTAAAACATAGCTCTTCCATACTGGAACAGGCAAAGTCTAATTGTTTTTTTATGAAAAAAGCATCCCTGGAAGTGTTCAAGGGCAGGCTAGATGGGGCTTCAAACAATCTAGTTTAGTGGAAGGTATCCCTGGTGGCCCATGGAAGGGTTTGGAATGAGATGAACTTTTAAGTCCCTTTCCCACTCAAACCATTCCATGACTCTAGGATTTTAAGTCCTGCTTTGCCTTGGCCCTACAACAGGTGGATACCCTTGAAACATGTTGGCCTGTCATCATGTTCTCCCTTAAAAGAGCTATACTTCAGCACAGTCTGGTTTCAGCTGGAGGCAGCACAGTCTGGTTTCAGCTGGAGGCAGCACCTTGTGCTCAAGACTGGATAACAATGGGATGTCTGGCTGGAGCATTTACGCAGACTTCTCTAACACACTAAAGTTCAAACCACCTCAGAGTCCCAGCTGGGCTCTGAAATGGTTAAACATGCTTGCAGTGCTTCTTTTTCTTTCTCTGCATTCCTTCCACACACTCATCTGTCTCCTCTTTCTGCTTTTTGTGTTTCTTCTTATGGCGTTTCTTTTGCTTTGTCTCACAGTCCGTTATGCCGAGATCTTCCTCATCAGTTCCTCCCCTATAAACTTCCCCGTTGCCCACATTTTGATCACAACTAATGTGTTCCTCTTTGTGTTTCCTTTTCTTTTTCCCTGAGTGATGTTCATTTAACGGAGCATCCAGTTCCTTGCCATTCAAGCTACCCATCTTATGTTGCTTCACTTTCAGTTTCTCACAATGCTCTGTACCCTCTACCTCATCTCTCTTCTGCTTCTTCTTTTTCTTTTTGACTTTGGTTTGCAGTTCTTCTGAAGGCTCCAAAGTTTCATCAGCTGTTGGGCAGGAACTGTCTACCTCTGCTTCTGTTTCCTTCTGAGGTCCCTTCAGTTTTGCCATGCGCTTGGCAAAATATTCCTGGACAGTGAGAACACTCTTCACTGTATTGTAACCATCTGCAGGCTCAGATGGACAGTGGTTTCTCTGCTTCTCTTCCTGAGACTCTGGATCCTTCTGCAAGTGAACAAAGAGGAGCAGGAGAAAAAGTCAGAAATAGTGGTTTTAAACACAACGGTATTTTGCTTTGGCGCACTGGTAAGAAAAAGTAAAGACTTGGGCAGAAGTGAGAGGCTGCCCTTGATGCAGACGGTAGAGTCGGTTTAGGGAGAAGAGAAGGCAGTATGGAAGGCAGTAAGAGAACACAGAACAGCAGATTCTCTGTTGTTTTGGATTTCTCCCCGTTTATCCACTCCCTTGCGACTCATGCAGAACATGTATAATACGATCACACTCGCCCTATTACAATCACTTTGCAAAGACACGTGTCTCTACAAGACAGAAAACAACATGAAAATAAGAATGCAGTGCCATCTACTAGCCTGTGGCATAAAGGAAATCCCATACCTGGAATATCTCTACAGCAAAGTGCAAGAACTTCTGATATAGGGAGCGATCAGGCACTGATGCATCTCTCCCATCTTATCTGATCTTTAGAAATGTTTGTTTCGTAGCTGGTTTGCTGTCACTGTGTCCTAGGTGTTGTTATTTAAACACACTCCATTTGATCGCACGTTATCAGATGGTAAAAAACAACATCGCAGGTTAGATCTTACAAGGCTGCTGCATACACAAAATAAACAGCTGCTGAATTCTTAGCTGCAGGTGAGCTTCTATAAAAGGCGATTACTACCTAGAAAGTAAATATAAACCAAAAAGGCAAGGGCAGCTACGGAGCTGGATGTTACGTACGGCACGAAGAGAATCAACTCTGAGAAGGCAACAAATGCAACAAGACAAAAACACATAATTTGTTAAATTATCTGTGACTTAACAAAATAAACCAGCCAAAAAGGCAGCTGCAATTCAGCCTCGTTTTCACGGATACCGAAGCACTCCAATATAACCTTGTGGCATAGCAAAAGGCACAAGTGACTCCTGGAAATGTCCCAAATTTTACTTGTATGAACTGCAGGAAACCAAGCACACCCCTCTTGATGGGAAAAGCTAGCCTACAACACACTTCTTGAGCGGGAGGTAATCCACAGCTATTACAGTCAAACGTGGTGAGTCTGACAGAGATACTTCACTGTTTTTCCATTCATAAACACACAGACAGACATGAGCATCCACTCTACCTAAGCATCTGAACTGACTACAAAATGCAACGAAATGAGAGCAGTAATATTTCACGCTCGCCTTCCATAAACTGATATGGAGGGAGAAGGGCAGCAGCAAACCGGGAGATATAAAGCCACTTATCTCACCGTTTTACAGTTGTTGCATGATGGTGTGTAGATAAGTGATCTGGCTCTCTCCAGGGCATCATTAAACTCGCTAGCTGAAGTGGGGCTTACGAGGAAGGTTTTGCAGGTCTGACTCCTTATGCACCCATAACCTTTGCTCACATGAGCAGGAATGCAAGAATTTGTGTCATTAGTGATGCATCACGAGAAGCGATTTCCTCATACATCTGCTTTCAAGAGAGCTGTTCCAGTGGAACGAAAGTAACCCTACACTTGAGATTCCAGTAACATTTGTGTGGGCACTCAAAAAACTAGGTACTTTTTTTTTTTGTAGGAATACCTTGTAGTGTACCTTTGGGTTAAGTTTGGGAAGTAGCTGAAACGATTTGAGTTCTGGCAAAGAAGTCTACAAAGAGATGTTGAACGTGGAGGGAGGGGAAAAAAAAGCACTCGGATCTATACACATCTTACACACAGAGGTTACGTTTGAAAGAGGAGTTGCAGCGGAAGTTTGATGAGATAGGATCCACAGAATAAATGAATTATGTTTGTAGTCGCTCTCTCCTTAGTAAGATACACCTCTCAACCCAAGCAAGCTGTGCTAGCGCAGATCAAAAATAGATGCCCTGCTTAAAGCAGAGTTAAACAGGTCACTTTCTTCTACTTCTACCCATTCAGGATTTTGACACCTTGCATTGCAAAATGACAAACAGTCTCCCAGGTTTTCTGCTGTAGATGGCAGCCAGAACAGTTTCCCTCCCCACCCCAATATGTAAAACGTACTTGCAACCAGAACACCAATTATCCCCTGGCCAACCAGGAAAGGATTTTCTCATTCCCTTGGTGACTTCAAGTCCTGACAACTTAATTACTGTAATTGAAGGCAAATATTACTTGAACTCTATACATTTATTTTATAAAACACATTAGGCATAAAAAAAAAATGTTCCTTAGGTTAAGCTGAGGAGTTCAGAAAGTATGCATGATCCCAGAAAACAGGAACCTTGCTCAGAAGCTCCTTTTTTGATAAGAATTTTAATAACCACGGGCCACTGAACACAGAACTAACAGGGCATGGAGACAAGCAAAGAGGTGCCAACCCTAGAAAACCTCTCAGTTTAGGAAAAGCTTATGTGAAACCATAAATCACCTGGAAAGGCTGTTAAATGCCAGAAGTGTTCCCCCTCCCATGATGTACCTGTCATAGTAGCCATGGGAACACCATTGAACTCCAAACATGGGTTTTCTCTAACCTGTCGACAGGAGACTCACAGTTTATGCAATTCCTCCGCTGCTTGCCCCAACACACCCATTTAAAAGTTTCAACCCACCCCCCCAGGTATACATAAATGTGTCCTGTGTTGCTGCAACTTTTGAAAAGCAATTTATTACACAAGATAAAAGACAAGAAAGAAACACTCCTGCTCCAAAGAACCGATCATCAGAAGAGGGAAAAGCACAATCATGCTGTAACTGGTGGGAGGACTGAAGTTTGGGCTTTGGAGGAAGTACGTTTGTCCACACCACGAGTTCCAAAACTGCCAACAAAATTGGGCTGAGAAGATGAAGTTAAAAGAAGCTGGGAATACTGGCCTCTAGAGAATTGAAGGGATGGTCCCAAGCAAGAGAAAAGGGCTGCTAGAAACACAGTGTGGAATGATTAAGAGGAAACAATAGGAAAATTCAAGAAGAGGCTGGGAAGTGTGCGGGAAAAAAAAGATGAAGGTCAATTAGAGCCAGAAGTCCTCTGTAAATATCATCTGTTTATGTAATTAAATGTATGGAAAATAATTTGAAACACATAAAGCACTGCAAGTACTACTGTGGCGCTTTTTTTTCCTGCTGCTTTCCTCGCCTGAGACACAAAATGCTGATTAATCATCAAGTTAGCACACTAAACTTAGAGTATAAAATCCTGGTTCCCTTCATTACTGCAGGATCAGGATTGCATCTCTCAGGCATCAGCCACAGGGTAGCTTTCAGTCACGGTTATTTAGTGAAGAAAAAACATAGGGAATTACAGTCAACTATATAGGCAATTCACATCGCATTATGAAAACAGTTGGTCAACAGTAGAAGTGGAAAGTATTTAGACACCTCATGAAATCAAATTAAATCAAACCCAAATATCTTTGGAGATTTAAGATCTTAGGTTGAAGAATTAAAATCAAAAAAGAAGAACTGCATTTACATGTTACTCTGGGAGGAAAAGTCAGATATCATCAAAGACAGAGGTTGCTTGAACATAAGCCACACAAGCAGGTTAGATTCATTCAGTGAAGCTTCTCTCCTCTTCAGAATGCTAGCATTTCTTTCTTAGCACTTAAAGATGAGAATAAGATTCTGTGATAAGGGAATAAAAAAAATTCTACTATCCAGACTCTATCACACACAAACCATGATTACTTAAGTCAATTTCACAGGTCTTTCCTTCTTCATTTGTAAATGAGTGGGTACTAATTCACAAGCAATTTTATTAGGTCAGAGTCACAAAAATGACAGAAGGGGTGAGCATAAAGGCAGAATAAAGTTAATTTCAGTGGATTCTCACTTTAATTAGAGAAAATGGGCTAGATGAAGTGAGTAGAGGCTAGACCTCTAGCTTTAGTTATGAAGCAATCACATGATCATTCAGAGCTTTCAAGTGCAACAGCTCCTTTCTGCAGCCTGGCTGAACTATAGTAACTAGCTACTTTCTTGTTGAGAAGGCATAACAATAAGATTAATATAATCCATTTCTGTTTCTACCACTTCAGATCCTCACTGCAGAGGTGTGTTGGTATGACCATCTTGCAGCGCACAAAACCTGACAGGCAAGAACTGAGGGCATCCCTGTATCTTTCTAAGCCAGGTCTAGCTGTGATGGGGAGAGGCACAGCAGCTTATTCATGAAGAGTCACTCTGGAGCTTTGCAGGCATGAAGGATGACAGAGTTTTGCTTTAAGGAGTTGACAATTTAAAGTTAAGTATGAGCATAAACATTTGGATTGGGATCAAACACACAAGAGAGTGAACAAAGTCTTGTAGCATGATGAGTTTAAGTAGGATTAAACCAAATACATGCATAAATAAGGCCATGTACTATCAGTTCTGAAGTCAACTCTGGCAGAAGAACAGGTACCCAGGAGGCGTTTATGTTTTCAGTTTACCTGATTAAGATTGGTATAGTGCAGACAGCATCTTACAAAAAACTAACAACAGACTTCCAGTACAGAATGGGCTGATGCAAAGAGAAAAGGGGACAATTTTCCCTGTGCTTATGAGGAAGAGGACAAGCAGCAGCAGATGCCAATTACTAAAAAGAAACTTTGCTAGCAGGAGAAATCTACCAGTACATATGTGAAGCCTCAAGAACTGGGAGCCTCAACCACTGGAAGCAACTCAAGACTACTATCAGGAAGGTGTTAGGAACAGAAGAGATGAACTCTGGAAGCATCTTCCAGCCCTGTGATGCTTAAAAACTTAAACAGGGATTTGACCCTCATAGTAATAAAGGGTTTAATGAAAGAGACGAAAAGCAGGAACACCAAACCTGGAAAAAAATTGTAAAAATTCAGGTCACCTACAATTTCCTTCTTTTGTTGACCCTGGAATTCACCAGGATACCTCACATAATGACAGCGAGGTTTAATTTTGCAACTATTTCTAGTGAGTGCCAATACAGCAAGAAATCCACTTATGGGAAATGGAATGCAAATCCTAAATGTCTAACACCTGGCTGGGCTGTATGACATGATAGTACTTTTTAAAAGGACACATTCCAATTACTACAGGGAAGCACTTTCCCATTTGACTCCATTAAAATAAATTCTGTGCTAGAATACACTGAAAAATCAGCTGCTATCTTGTAGTTGAGTATTAACTACTGAACTCCACCAGCTCTCTTACCCAGCAAGGACAAGGAGAGAGGAGGTTAGGAAGTAACTAATGGAAAGGGGACAAAGAAAAACCCTTAAAAAAAAAAAAAGCAACTGTATGGAATTATGAAGATCCATTTTTGCTACACCTGCCTCCATCTGCGACTACAAAGGAAAGAGCAGTCAGACTACTCCTCTTGCAATTAAAAGCAACAAGGAATTTTATTGTAGTAAATCTCTGCCTAGAATAATTTTGAGGTTAGTCACAAAACCCCTGATTGGCAATGATCTCTGGATGTCTTTAGCCCAACCTCCAGCCTGGAGAGCAGGACTATTGCCAACATCAGACCAGGTCAGCTTTCTGTAGTGGAGTCGTGGAAACCTCCAGGGGTGGAGGTTCCACAGCCTTGGATACCTGTTCTGACACAGCACTGTATCCTAGAGGGGGTTTTATTACCACATAACAGCACTCATTCATTCAACTTGATATATCTATACGTGCTTGGTTTTCAGGTACATTTACATCGTGTCTGATGACTCCATTTTTTACTTTAGTTTAAATTCTGTACAGATACATTTCTATTAAAACTCCCTTCAAATTCTCCCTGTTTTATAATTACTATTTTATATTTCTAGCCAAAAGCTCATCCCTCAGCAAGTGTCCAATTTTCACATTTTCATTTCTTCTTATAACTCACACATTACTATTGCTAAAACAGAAAGCCATCATCTCTCTTGCTGAATGTAAACTCTAGGTATCCAAAATGTCATTTGCTGGTCATACAAACCATATATTTTGACTACTGTACAAAGTACTGGATCCTAGCCTGTTTCCATCAACAAAACATATAATATGCCATAATACTCAGCCAGGTTTCGCCTTCAGTCTGAAAACAACAGCATAACAGAAAGCAACAGGGTTGCAAAAGTGCAAGGGATTAAGTTTTGGCCAGAGATTTGACTACAGTGATAGTCCTGGGGATTCATTCCAGCTGTCATTATCAGAACTTGGTCAGTCCTAGAGTACTTACAGTTACAATATTAGCAGTTACAACACCTATATGTCTAATGTCAGCTTGGGAACCCTGATACCACGTTGCACAGAGCATACAAACTTCCTCCTACTGTTCTTAACACTTTTAAGGGGGAAAAAAAAAAAAGGTATTCATTTAAGTTTTAGCAAACAAAGTCAGCAAGTAAAATCCACGAACACAACGCAGCCTGTGAGAGGCAAACGGGAGAATACAAACAGCAGAGATAACACACAAGAGGTGCAGAAGACTCAAGGCACATAAGGAAAGAGTTAAAAAATCAGCACACTGCAGAGAAGAAAAATCCTTTTCATATCTTGAAAGAGAAACACTTAGATATCCTTGTGACATCTCATTTTGCTCCAGCTACAGTGCTGAGGCCAGCAAAACCTCTTTTCCTTTGCGTTTCCTTGCAAATTACATCTGTGCGTTAGACTGAATATAAACAAAACTAAAGGAAGAAATTTCCCCTAGGATCTCTCTATTGGCACGACACAGAGATACAAACAGTGACTTCATCTTCCCAGAAGCACCTAAATCAATTCTACCCCTTCTGTTCTCACCTTGAAAAACAACGGAAGCAGGGTCCGGCAAAGCGAGCACAGGACTGGGAAGGTCACGTTTCCCAAGTTCTCTTCCCAGCTGGTGGGAAACCCTGAAGCTCCCTCCAGCTCTGGCACAGGCTATCAAACATGCCTTATCAACGACATGAAACTCACAGCAGAGCTAAGAGCTTCATTAAGTGTCTGTGAAGTGCTTTGTGATCCTTTAAGGAGGTACCACAGATGTGCAAGGCACTATGCAAGCACTGAAATAACCCCACTCACCTGACAATGCTACATGGACTATGACGCTCAACAGAAAACAGACACATCGCAATTTCTGTCCTGCAACACACCTGTATGTAACCAAACCATCGAGATACTCTCAAATAAGAGTATTTTAAAGGAGTGGTCGGGACGATAATCAACTCAGCGTGGACTGGGCTTTTTGTTCTGCACCCATACTCTACATAGAATCATAGAAGGGGTTGGAAGGGACCTTTAGAGATCATCTAGTCCAACCCCCCTGCAGAAGCAGGTTCACCTAGGATCAGGTCACATAGGAACATGTCCAGGCGGGTCTTGACGACCTCCAAGGAAGGAGACTCCACAACCCACCTGGGCAGCCTGTGCCAGGGCTCCCTCACCCTCACAGTGAAATAGTTTTTTCTTATGTTTAAGTGGAACTTTTGTGTTCCAGCTTCATCCCATTACCCCTTGTCCTGTTGCTATCTACAATAGAAAAAAGGGATGTCCCAACCTCCTGACACCCACCCTTTAGATATTTATAAATGTTAATAAGATCTTCCCTCTTCTCCAGACTAAACAGCCCCAGTTCCCGCAGCCTTTCCTCGTATGAAAGATGTTCCAGTCCCCCGATCATCTTGGTAGCCCTGTGCTGGACTCTCTCCAGAAGTTCTCTGTCCCTCTTGAGCTGAGGAGCCCAGAACTGGACACAGGACTCCAGATGAGGCCTCACCAGGGCAGAGTAGAGGGGGAGAAAATGTCAGTGCCTTCAAAAGCCCAGGACAGTCATCCCAGTAGCGTAGCTGTCACTCGTGGCAGTAGTACTGCAAGGCACACTCAGAAGCAATCCAAGTCCTGCCATTCCCTGAACACTCTTCATTATCCCTTTGTAATGTGTGTGGAATAGGCAACTGCTGTTAAACCTTTCTAATCAAGATTCAGATGATCAAAGTCTTCTTGATTACTGAGTTCAGGATTTCCTCCCATAACCCACAGGTACAGAAGAAACTGAACAGACTACATGAGAAGTAACAATAGTCAAATTGTGAACAGAAGTAAAAGTATTAACAAGGGCTCTGAAGATTTAAGATGCCAAGGCAAGCCTCTGAGATAAAAGATGCAACAAAAATCATTGGAAGTACCCAGAGGAGAGAAAGGAGTTCTGGTTATAAGGCTGACAGTAAGTCAGTCAGCGTCACGGTTTGGCTTCTGGTGGAGGAAATTATGTGTACTTTGAAATCCGAAAAAAACACCTGCTTATGCAAAAACATCATTTCTATCTCTTTTCTAATAACAAATGTAGAAAAGCGTATCAGTGTGTATGTAAACAAAGTGCTTCTAGGAGAATTGGAAGGAGATAATTTAAATGGTCAAACCTTCACTCCTTTCCCCTTCTCCTTAGAAAATGCTTCTCAAAAGGAAAACGCACACTTAAAACTCTTCCGTTTCTTGGTTCTGGGAGGGTAATATGCCAGAGGGCTGATCCACGTATGAAAATCAGACCTCTGTGCAAGGGTACAGACATTTCCTGTTTTTCAGCACAAGCAGCGGCCAAGGGGCTGCTGAGAAATAACTTGTGTTGCTTTTTAGTCACTTAAATGTGCCTTCATCATGACTTGGTTCCTTAGCTCAAAGCAGGTGCGAAGAAGTACTTGCAGCACAGGAAAATGAATCAGAATGTTACAATTTAGAGCAGCACAGACCATAAATACCAGCAGAGCCCTCCTGCCTGAAAGCATCCAGATGAAAATGCAGATGCAGAAAAACAAGACAAACACCAAGAATGAGAACTGAAAGCTGAAATACAACTGCATGGATGTGTACATACAGTTTTTTTCTTCTTTCCCATCTATAATGGTCTGAAGAATGGAGTTTCTCTGACAAAAAGGCATTATTTTTTAAGTTAATATGGATCTTATTCTTGTCTTCAAGAAGTCACACAGTATAGCCTTGCTAACCAAGTGACTAACTAGCCTGACTAACCAAGTCAGGCACAATCTCCTTGCAGCCTTCTTTCATATATTCCTGCATTTTGACCCATTGCTGCCCTTGGTTTCGATGCTTCCTTGCACAACTATTCTGACAAGTCAGCTCCTCAGATCAATTAAAACTAGCACTCCTCCTCTACCCCTACAGACTAAGACAACTCTTCTACATGCTGCTTCCTAATGCTACTCCATTTTCAAACACAGATGTGTTTAACCATATTGCCCATGTCCTACCTTACCCTTTTACTATCTGATATGTGTAACATCCTGCTCTTGTTCTGTCCATCATTTTACTGTAAGCTCTCTGGGGAAGCAATTAGCCCACATGTGTGCAGCATATAACATAATTAACAAATAATAACCACAGAGAAATGTAGGCCAAAAAAGCAAAGTTATCAGAGCAACATTTCTGCAGAGACTTGTATTGTTCTGTGCTCACTTGCAGCGTTAGCTTCCAAGTTCCTGGAGGCAAGTATTATACTCCAAGCAGCATAAAAGCAAAGGTGAACACCATGCTTAAAAGAAGACCTAAGACATTCTGACTTTATTTGGATTTTTCCACATTCATTAACATTACCAGTAGTAAGTATCTGCACAGAACACTAGAGTTCACAAATTTCAGAGTTTGAGGTGAAAAGCTTATAATGTCATTCCAAATGAGCTTTGGCAGCAAAAGTATCAAAGGAAGGAAACACAGGATGACTGTAACCACGAGCAAGATGCAACACAAACTTTGTAAGTGACATCATTTAGTATGGAAAATCTGCTTGAGGAGGCAAGGACAGAACCTCTGTTCTTGGGTAGTCATGTCCACAATCCACAACAGCTAGTAGGAAAGGGCAGCAGTTATTGCTGTCCTAAAAGGGGAAGCCTAGGAACTCCCCCTTCTTTCAGCAGGAAACTAAATAGATTTCTCATTCCTGAGGCTACCTGCTGTACGACAGGCATTTCAGCTTATTGCCCACTTGCTAGAAAAATTGAGTGTCCTCGGTATCCCTTCAATGCTGTCTCTATCCCCTTGATATTGACATACAAGTTTGGCTGTTAAGGTGCCAAAGCAATTAGACAAAGGTTTCTAGTAACACTAAAGTAGACATCCCACTTAATGAAGACCTGAGGAGACGAGGAAGCATAAGGAAGGATGCAAAGGGGAAGAAAGGAGAGGGGATCAGTTTGGAGTGGTTACTGGGTTGAAGAAAGATAACACTTCTGATGTACAGAGAAGGAATAATATTCAGGAAAGAAGAGAGTGAAAGTATGAGATTACATCCTCACATTTCTCAACCTTGACTATGTTTGCAACGGTGACTGTATTCTGAAGTACTGATTTTAGATCCAGCAAGAGTTCATCTTGTCTTGAAACAGCAAATTAAGGTGGTCCCTACTGAGAAAATGACAGAGAACAGAACATTTCAGCCACAAAACAGGTGGAAAACTTGTCATAAAGCAGTTGGCGCTACTTTATGGGTAATCCCTGGAGACTACAAGTGCCAGCACGACCTATGGAGCCTTGTAGCCTGAGCCAGACAGAGCACGTACGCTGTGACCTGTAACAAAGATGCCGGCTTTTCACGGTCAGTTTGTGAAATCTGCAGCCTTTGGAAGATCTTTGGCTCTATTAACCTGGAAAAACACCTCACCTGTTTCAACCTATGTAAGCAAGCCATTTGAGGAGAGAATAGCTTAGATAAGCACATACAGTACCTACATTACCTAGGTCTGCTTCAATGCCGAAGAAAATCTTAACTGTCCGAGTGAAGAAGACAAAACTTCTGATACAATACCCGTAGGACATGTAGAGAGTTTGTACAGTCAGGGTCTTACCTCAGCTCTTCTGCTCATAGACAATCCATCTCTGATCTCCCAAACATTAAAGGTGAAAACATTTAGTTTATTTGTGTTTCACATCCGTATCTATTCAGACTGCTCTTGGGTTTATATTACTTTCCTCTCCTGGGAGTAAAGAGCCTCACTCTCCACCTTCAGACCCCTCCTCAGACCTCATTTCCTTTGGCTTGCTTTCCATAGCTGACCTTTGTTTTCTGCTCTGCTTTTCTTGCCTCCCTCTGACTCCTGCACCTCGCAAACCATAGCCTTTATTTCACACCATTCTTTGCTGCTTCCCTTCCTACTTTCTTTTTGTGTGTGTGTGTGTGATGGTTGCTTCTGTAATTTTGACCTAGGTGAGCTTTAAAACCACACGTGTCTTTCATTATGCTAAGTATTACCTTTATGGTGCTGTACAAAGCTGTAAAAAATGTCAATGAGAAAATCCCCGTGCCTGTAATTCCAAATAAATTTCCTAGGATTTTATTATTAACACTCTGTGTCAAGCCCTGAGGGGAGTGAAGTGCTCCATGGTTGCCCAGTGAACCACACAAAAACACATAACCTGTGCCTCAAGGGACTTGCAGGATAAAGCTAGGAGTGGGTATAAAACACTACAAAGAACTGTCAGGTAGGCAATCCCACAGGCAGCGCGCATGTCCCAAGCCAGAATGTCTCCGGGCATGGGAGCTTTCAAAAAGGAGTGGGAATAGGATGCTTACCACAGATTAACAGCAAACTGCTCCAGGAATAAGCAGCAAAATTAAAGGGAGACCCAGGAGGCAATGTCGGATTAAAGGAAAGACCAATTTGTTCCCAAGTCTTATTTGCTTCTAATTCTCTGCTGTCTACAGGCAAGCAAAGGCAAACGGTGTAACACAACCACTGTCTCCAGTCCCGGAGCCGTGTGGTGGGCAGCTGTACTGTTGAGAGAGAAGTGACATTGGTTGGAGTCTCAAATCCTTAGTAGAAGGCTTGGAGTAGCTCAGGCAGCACAGAAACACTTGCTTTACATTGAGCACTAAAAAGGTAAATAAAGACCATTGCCCAACAGGCCTGAGTGGCCTAGCATTTAGGAAGAGCCCAGAAGCTTTAAGTTTTTTGTTCACTCTCAATTAGACTCTAACAATCCACTTTGCTTTACTTCCTTTCCATCAATCAATCATCAATCAATCATCCTGCTACCCTGTTCTCCTTTCAATAGGTGAGCCCTCTGCTAATCCCTTTCTGCTACCTGCCAGAGCTGGGTGGTCCCTCCATCTTGATCCGAACTCCATCAAGTGAGCCAGACTCAAGACTCAGTAGTGACTCAGCAATGCCAGCTCAGTTTTATTCCTTCCCTTCATTTCCCCACACTTAGCGCCATAAGAAAAGCAGGGGGGGTGGAGCCAGAGTTTTTAAAGAACTCATTCCGAGCACTGATGAAGGTCAGGGCTACTCCAAGATCTGTGCTACATGTTTCATGTTAGAAAAGGATAGTTGTAGTAACCCTAAGGCAAAGCAACTTGGCTTCCTGTGGCTTTGTATCTTGTGGCTGGATGACCCCATATCTAATAAAGTGCAAGTTCTGATAGAAACTGTTCCTGTGGTTATGGCATTCGTAACGGCTTTCCTCTCTGTGGATTCCCTGATGTCTAATAATACAGTTGAGCGCAGCTGGGAAAACAATTTTTCTTTCTTTTTTATGTGACAATTTATTTTCACAAAGAGAAGGAACATAGTATTTGTAAGGCTGCTGTTTGCCTATGTAATGTGGTTGCAATCAGTGGTAAGGGTTGGAATAGACAAACAGAATGATCACATACACATAACTGACCTGGAAACCAGGCTAAAATTCAGGTAGCAGTTAATGTAGTTGAAATGATAGTAAAAGAAATTCACTGTTGATAAAGTCATGCACTTGGGTGAAAGATAACCTAACATTAAATTGTATAAAACTTAGGAAGTCAGGACACGTTCCAGCAGTCCATCAAACCTGCTAGTGACTGTTCCGCACATCTAGAATGTAGTAAACATTTGTAGTTGCGCAACTTTTAAAAGCAGAATACCCCACAGATAGAGGATAAAAAGAAAGTTCATGTAATGCTGATTAGGTAAGTCCAAAGTCTCCAAGAGTGAAGTCGAGTCTGCCAGGGCATACCATTAATGCACATTCACCCTACCTTTACACCGGTTTCTCAGATGTATCTCCTTCATGAGAACATGACTTGTGTTAAAAGGTAGGCATTGATTTAAGATGGAAGTGAGGCTCAGTGAGAAATGAGAAAACAATGACAGCATAGACCGCTACTAAAGGTTTAGAATAACTGTCTGATTTTGTGCTGAAGCAGATAAGCGGTCACGGAGTATGTTCCACCACCTCTGCAGCACAGGAAGTCACCTCTGGAAAAAGAGCAGTAACATACAAATGGAAGCAGTGAGGGTAAGGTGCAAGTGGCAACCATTAACACAACCATTTTTGCAGCAATCAACACCTCTTGAAGAAAAAAAAGAATCCACGCTAAGTCATAGGTGGGAAGCAGCCAAACCCGTCACTAAAAAGGAGGAATTGTTCAATTATTATTCTGGATATGAGTATTGCAAATGCAGGCACTTACATCCATGTTACAACCTGTTATCAACCACAGCATGCTGAAGGGATTAAAAGCTAACGTTGCACCACCATTCCTCTTAAAACTCCTGTGCCAGGCCAAGGCCTTCCGATTTCTCAGCTTAAATCTTCATACAGTTGCAGCATCAGACTGACTTCTCTTGTTCCTAATGAAAGAGGTGATTTCGCTTCCTTTCAAGGAGCTACACTGTAAAATACTGATTAAAGTGCAAACTGCCCACAAAATTTAAAGGAGAGGGAAAAAGAATACAAAGTGGAGTACAGAAGAAGATGTGGCTCAAGGGGAAAATCAAAGCAGAGAATTCACCAGGAGGTAGAGATGTTATCCAAATGGTTAGTTCATTAGGCAGAAAATTTGACAGTGTATGAAAGCTGTACAGTAGCACTTTTCGTCAGTGTGTTCTTCAGGGCAGACCTTTGTCTTTATATTTGTAAAACACCAATTAATATCTTGGGCAGAGTACGAACATTAAAACAAAGCAGCAAAATAGAACCATTTGTATATCCTGTTACGCCTGGAGTCACCAGGACAGATTCAACTCTCTGGAGAGAGCCTATATTCTTGTTTCTCTAATAGTCTTGCCCGTGTGTGCAGCACGTCTGTAGCAGCTAAAAAAGCACAAACTTTGATTTATCTTTGTGCTTCGGTTCAGAAGGAGTTCACCACAGGATGCCACGCTGGGAATTCATGTTATGCTTTTTGTGTATGTGTGTTCAAGCTAGCTTTAAATTAGTAACAGTATAACTGCAGGAGCAGAGTTCTCTGCAAGCTGCAAATCCCACCTAAGGCCCTGCTAAACATTGCACAAAGCCAGTCATCCCTCCTTTCCTCAAGTGAAACTGAGGGGACCTGTTACACATCCTCTGGGAATGTTTGGGAGTTGAAAGACTGCTA
Organism: Colius striatus; assembly: GCF_028858725.1. Taxonomy (NCBI): domain Eukaryota; kingdom Metazoa; phylum Chordata; class Aves; order Coliiformes; family Coliidae; genus Colius; species Colius striatus. The sequence continues at coordinate 44,792,357 of NC_084760.1, read as the reverse complement.
GAATGGTACTGAAGTGGAAGGAGCCAGGCTTTTCCATCTGGTTGGATTGAGAAGAGTTCCTGGCACAAACTATCTCCAGAAGTGCTAAGTGAGGTTTGTCTTGGAGAGAAACAGCTCATTCACCTCGAAGCAGAGTTTCGGGGGGAATTTCCTTATGTGGATGACTGGTCACCAGCATCCATCCATGAAGGAAAAGGAGGACCAAGTTATATCAGCAAATGCATACACAGTAACTCAACAGAGCTTAATCTGAAGCCATCACAAGCTTCCCTTTCAACCTGCGCTATCCAATACAGCATCTTCCCCTGCTTTTCCCTTCCCATGCATACTTTTTAAACCAGAAAAGCACTTCAATATTATTTAACTCCCTGAAATACGTTCAGAGGAAAGATCAGACACAGCAAATATCTGTTGGTTTGGGGTCATGGTATTGGTTAAAATGCCATACTACAGATTCAGAGTCTGAGCCTTTCCCTGATTCACACTAAGGGCTCGTCAGGTTGTATGTGCTCTAAGTAGAAAAATGTCAAGTTAGACTCAGGATAGAAAAAAACCCTGAAAATATGCCATCTCTGTCTGGCATGCCAGAACTCATTAAAACTCAAATCAAAACTATAAGTAGGAATGCATGATTTGGGGGTTACGATTCCTATAGCAAATGTCAAAGATTGGAAGAAAACAAGTCTTACCTCCATATTCTACTCCCGATGGTAAAGAAACAATGATCTCAAATATAAGCCATAGAGATACATTTTTTAAGAGTTAGAAAAACCTTCCCATGTTTAGTCAAGAACACAACAGACTGCACAGAACCTGTGGAGTTCACGTACAAGAGGCACCTATTTAGTGTTTCTTTTTTAAACATACCCATTGAGACTCAGACAAGCAGAGCTGATTCTTCTTAGAGAAAAGATGATGGACTCAATGAGCCCTTGAGGTCTCTCCCAAACTTACCTCCTATGAAATTAAATCTAACACACAGAAACAGGGAAAAGATAATTGAGTGAGTGAGAAATGGTCCCAGATCATCTTGCACCTTGTCCTGACCAGCTCTGGTGGACAGCAGCTTGGCAACAGGAAAGGGTGAGATTTTATAGGTCTCATGAAAGAGTTAAATATTCCAACAGGTAATACCTGAATTTTGAAAGAATTTGGCCACCAGAACTACTTCCCTGCAACAGTTCAAGAAGCTGCTGCCAATGTTAACATCAGAAGGCAGATACTGACAGGTTTTTTTTGCCCAGTCAGATGCTGGTATTGACACTCATTTAGAAGAGCCAGTTCAAACACGCACCAAAGGACATTTCCTATAGCAACAGCTTCTCAAGTAACTAAGGAATTTACCGACAGTCATGAAATCTCTGGCAGGAGGGGGGAAGGTGTTGGGGTTAGCTTCCTAAATGTCCCGGGGCACGGAAAAGCTGATGCGACTCATGTAACAACGGTTCCTACCACACCGTTGGAAGCCTGGGTAGTTTGGGATATGAGTGACAGCCTCTCCAAGCTGTGCAATAGGCAACAGGAATTACTGAAACTTGGTAAAGTGTCCTTTCGGACTGTGGCCAACTGATGTGGAGGATAGGTGATAAATTACAGTTACAAGTCAGGCTCCTGGTGAGAGGACAGATACTTCTCACTGAACCAACAGCTACTTGATTTTTTTCTTTAGAACTGAAGGCAAACAGTAACTTTCTTTACATAGGAGTTACTGACCAGTTGTTACCACTCTAAGCAACAAGAAGTATCAATTCTATGATACTTCAAGTAACAAAGGTGCAGGTAAGGAAGGGTGGGTAGAACTATGATCCAAACTTCTGGCTCTGCATTTTATACACACCATCTAAACAGTGACAGTGTAACTCTGTGCTAGTGCACAAGGTAAAATTGATTCAGAGCGAGGAAGTTGCTTTAATTTTGTCAGGTCTAATGGAAGGGTGAGCTATGTGTGGTATGTTCCCTTGCAGACTGGGATCTTCACGCTCACTGCTCAGACCAGTTCCCAGCTTTTCAGTCTTTAAGAAAAGGGGATTTGGATGTAAGGGGATTTGGGTATAAGCTTGCAGCTGAAATCTCAGCTCGGGCAGCTCTGCTTCTCAGAAGACCCACATCAGCATCTCTGTGTTCAGATTTTGCATCCAAAACTACCAAAATTTATGCCTTCAATCCATCACTCGTTTTAAGGCTGAAGAAAAACCTTAGTCTCAACAAATTTAATTTTGTCTCAGATTCACAGCACTTTAGGAAAAGATTTTGCAACTTTCACCAGCAGTCCTGCTTTTGTCTTTAAATCAGAGCTGGAAATAACATCAATCCTGGAGAGCTGGTGGCCATGTAGGAAAGACAAAGTAAAAGGCTCCAAGATGATTTTTTTTAAATACCAGAAGAGAAGGTCTGGATAGATAGTTGAAAATCTGCTGTCAATGACAGATTAGCCAACTCTACAGGGTACAATTTGCATCTGATTCATGGGGACTGGAAGAGAACTAGAAAGTTGAGATTATAATGAGATTAATCATCCAACCCTAGGGATCCTATTCATCCTGCTGCTGAAGGGTCCTAGAACGGCTTTGTACTATCTAAGCTGTATTTAGGAAGTAATTTGGGGTTCGCTGGGACAGCAACATATCTGGCTGGAAGGAGGGAAGAGATAAAAGTTTGCTGGTTTTCCAATCAAAGCCAGCCCGTATCAAAGTTATGTGACCACGAGCTGAGATTAAGGACTGTAGTAAACCTCAAATTCCAGACTAGAGCTGAAAAGCTTTGAGATTTAATGCTAATAATTCATACAGCTCTCACATTTACCAGGAGTGACTGTTAAAAAAAATAATACTACAAAACAATCAATCTGGAGGAACCGTTCTGCATCCTGAAACAAAGGGAAAGGATGAGATCATGCCTATTTCTTCAGCCTTGGTGAAGTCTCAAAGTTAACATATGAAACAGATGAGGAGACTTGTATTAACAAGGCATGCCAATGTCACAGCAATAAATAAATGTTCAAATAATAAGGCTGCACCTTCAGCTGATGTGGCAGTACACTACATTGCTGTCAAACCTGGGCTAACTCCATTTGTCCCAGGATCTTTTGGGTAATTGAAGATCTGGCGCCACATTTCCCTGAAGGTAGACTTCAGAGCACAGCCACTACATTAAGCACTAGGTTGCCAGGCAGGCAGTTAATTAGAAATACTGTGCACTTCCAAAGTCTCTTTCCTCACTGTGATCTTCTGTGTTGAACTTGGCATTATCATGGAGTTCTTGGGTTTTTCTACCAATAGGGACACCAAGGCCCAGAAAGCAGTGAAGCAGTTTGCCCTAACCTGTATAAGCATCAACTGCAATGATTCTATAATTCCTGTCTGTTTTTCTGGATTTCTCTTCCTGGACTTTGACACTGAGATATTTCCACATGTGGCCAGAATAAGAGCTGTAAGGTGGGACTTCTCGTGCCTATTTTAATGACAAAAGTTAGGAATGAAGCCTAATTAGTAAGTGTAACAGAACTGAGCTGGTCTAATCAATTCATAACTGTGTATTTTTCTGAGGATCTGTTACTAACCCAGTCACAGCATAGACCCTGGCTAAGAACCCGAGGTCCAGTCGCATTGAGGCTCAGGCTGTCCTGGTGCAAAGTTCTCTTCACATTCCCTTTGACACGTCATTTCTAGGTCACATAAAGACAATACATAAAAGAAAACCTCTGATGTTCATCTATAAAGACACTCAATGCCCAAATAACCCCATCTTCAAGGACAATTTTTGTCTGACCTTTGTTACAAATCTGATAGCATAACACTCCTTTTCTTAAAGCTCTCTTAGAAAAAACAGTTAAATCTTTTTTGTTGCTGGGTTCTCTTTTTTTTTTGTTTTAAACTTAATTCACTTTCTGGTTGAAGTCTAAACAATTAGGAGTCACGCTGAATTTATGCCCTTTGAGAGAAAAAACAAACCAGAAAACACTACAATGTCTACAGAGATGTCTATTGACCCAGCAGTTATCAGAAAAGTGTTTCGGTTGATTGTTTTGGGTTGTTTTGTTTTTTTTTTTCTGGCACAAAAACAGCTTTCTAAACAGCCAGTGACCCACTTTCACCTAGCTGGCCTCTGAAGTTGAGAGAAGATTCATACCCTCTAGACGTTAGAGGCTCTGTTTGAAGTCACTGCTGTCAGGAGATGGTCAGTTTACGTCTCCTGTCCTAGGACAGGAAAAGGATGCACTCTCAGCTCCATGTGCTGCAGTGAGATAAGCACTAAGATTTCTGTCCTATGCCCTTATCAGCTTTTCCTGCTACTCTCCAGAACAGACACCACCAAGACTGGCAGTAAAAATTAAACTTGCTTAAGCAAAAAGGAAAAAAAAACCCAAATCAAAAACACTCACGTATTTCTCGTAACTGTAATCTAAAAGGTTTAAGTTTGGGGAAAAACATCAAATTAAGATTTTTGGGAGCACTGAAAACTACCTGAAATCTTCTGTAGTGTAAACTGATCTCCTCCTCTGACACACCCAGGATGACTTTACATTTTAAAACACATGCCCCAATTAAACAGCAGTCTTTACTACACGAAAGACAGAAATATTCTCCTTGCAAATAAAACCAATTAGTTGGCAAAAAAGGACATTCCTCTTATATGGAAATTATGTTGATAGATTAACCTTTTTTTTCCTCCCATGGTTTTAATTTCTCCAGAGGACCTTGGTTTATCCCCTATCTTTCCATCGTCTGCCCATGTAAGATTTAATTTATGGGTGCTTCAGTCTCCACCCTGGATAAAACTGGTGTTACTTCCTGGTAAAACACTACCATCTACAAGCAAGGTGGATTGAACATCACAGTAAAACAGTATCGGTCCAATAAAGGGATTTTACAAAGGTTAAAATTTCTTTCTAATCTTGTGGAAGATACTGTTATGCTTCCCAGAGTCTCCTCAAGTACCACTCTGGTGGGTAAGCAGCTCTGTCATGATCCATGCCTATACAGGTATGTCGTATTTTTTATATCAGTTTTACCTTTAAGGGATGATGCAAACTGCTGGGCAGGGCAAGTCCAGGAATCAGACCCCACCACTCCCGGCTTTACACCAGCTATCCAAGTGATAGCAAATAGCATAGACATTCAACACTCTAACAAGACAGACAGACATCCAAAGTGCCCCTTTAACACATTAGCATCACTTCCTCAACTAAGACTTGAACATTTAGTTGATAAATAAACCTTCCAGATAGAATCAAAGTTCCCAGTCTCTCTAGAAAGCCCCACTTTGACTCAACAATGTATACAAACCTGAATATTGTTTAGCATACATCCAGATATCATTGCCAAATATATCAGGAAAATCAGCAATTGCTCTTTTGTTCCTCCCCAGCCCTTAATATACGTCATTATTAAAATCATGACTGCTGACCATCTTTTACTGCCTTTCTGAAATACCAAAACCCAATAGAAAGGAAATAAAATGGCATGGTCATTTATACATCTACATAGAATATACAACATATTTAATTGCAGCAGCTATTAAACAGACATCACAGAAGTCACAGAGTGCCATAAAAACAGGAGGAGGAAATTCATTAATGTGCAAGGTATCACTGAAAGACATGCCACAGGAAAGCCCTTGCGTAGTTCGAGGCTCCTGACTATTCTATAATGCCGCTACTGATTTCTTCTAGGACAAGGTATTTTGGGCAAAGATTAAAAGAATAGTCCAATTTAATTTGTAAAAGCACAAGAGATCCTCAAACATATTAACTTTCCAGGTGACTTAGAAACATGTTAACCTTAGGTGACTTAGAAGACCTACCTACATATCCACACATCTAGACATCTAAAGTGAACACAAGCCACTGAAGCTGTAATCCATGTATTGGTTCTTTAGACTAAGCAGGACTTTCCTGTTAGGAGAACAAAGAAGCTTCTAAAATTTTGCTTTTAAAAACAATGACATATTGTACCCTTAAACCTGACTCAGTATCCTCATTAAAGTAACAAAAAACCCAAACCAAACTTCCCTACATCCACAGAAACCCAAAACTGAGCTTGTAACTCTTACTTCTATTGAGTAAAGTTTTCAAAAGGAAGATACTGACATATCAGTGTTTCTCTAAGTCACTCTGTCATTTCTCTTTAAGTTCTACCATAACAGAGAAAAATTTAGTCACTCAAATCCCCTACAATAATACAAGAACATGGAAAAGACTGATGATGAAATTCCTCGGGCAAGACAGGAATTATGGTGATGGCATCAAAAATGTCAAATAGTCCCTCAAAATCAAACTGGAATGAAACAGGTATTTTTAGGAGCCCAATCACATGAATCCAACAACAGCATTATGCACAGCATCCTGGATAAAACAGCATGTGTGTGTATGTGCATATGTCCGGGTGTGTTTTTCCCTAGATATCAGACAGAACAGGAAAGGAAGAGCTGAAACGCTTGTCCAGAAAATGCTCAAAAAGAAAACACAGCCAGGACAAATTTAGAAACTTTACTTAGCTGTAATATCAAAGGCTGACTTGTCTGTAAAAGCAACCAGCTCTCAAGAATGGCAAAATAAACTTATGCAAGTCTCAGGAGGAAAACACTGATCAGAGACTGGATATTGTTAACTGCTGCTGTTTTGGTTATGCGAGGTCCTTTTTGACACTACTAAGATAGCCTTGTCAAAGAACAACAAAACTGAAAAGCAAGAAAAAAAAAGAAAAGACCAAGACAGACAAGACACATTTCAGAGGGAATCTGTTTGGCAAAGCCTCGCTTTGAGCTGGTGTCTGAAGAAACAAAACTTGGAATGAACTTCCTATAACACTTTTTCATTTTTTTTTTCTGGTCTCCTTTGGAAAAGCAGCATCGAGCCTTCTGCAAATTTCAGTAGTCTGACTGGCAACTTGTTCCTTGATCAAAGCAGAAGTCTGAAAGACATCTGAAAAAAGATTTTCTGAAAAAAGGAAAAAAAACCACAAACCAACCCCACCAAAACCATTTCATGCTTAATTCAGAAGAAAATTCCTCTAGGAGAAACTAGGCTCTTTGATTTTTTTTTTTAAATATTAAAAAAAGAAGTTTCATCAAATAAAATGAGCCAAAAGTGACAACGTTTTAATAACTTCTATTTTGAAGACATGCAGTTTACCTAGACCTATATCTGTTACCTGGATGTGATAGCAGTGCACTGAAATCATGGTTTGAAACTGTACGACTTTCTTTTCAGTGGAGATTAATTTGCTTACATTACACAGAAGAGGATTTACCTCAGACTCTGAAAAACATCTGGATCTCTTCTCTTACAGTAACCACAATCACAAAGTCACGCTCAGAAATAGTGCACATTTGGACAGGAGTGTGGCAGCTGCCCATCTCTGCCAAAAAGTAAAGGCAAAAAAAAAAAAAAAAGAGAAATAAAGAAAATCCTGGATTTGGTTAGTAGCATGTCTTGAAATTGGTGCGACTTCACCTAGGGAAGCCTATCCTGAGGATTTAGTAAAAGCAATAAAGCATGTGTGTCAACATGATCTATACCATCCAATGGATAAAACTGGCTTCAGAATTCACCCTCAGAGTGCCAAACTCCCGCTGTCTAGATATTCAGAAATGTAAGTGATGTCAAGCAATTTCCCCTGGCTCAAAGTAATGCCAGTAGACAGACACTCTGACGCCAAGAGAGGATGATGGTGAGATAGTACGTCCCTCTCATTTTCACAAGAACTCGAGGGAACTGCTCCCATATCTTTTACAGAATTAATCAAGATAAGTTAATGTGTGATAACATGTATCTGAAGTACTCTGAAGGGAAGAAAACCTGAGCAGCTTCTGGCTCTCCAGGATTAACTTTAACAGCTCTCCAAGAAACACAAAGTTTTCCTTTACTGCCCCGATCCACTCCTAAAACAGAGTTCAAAACTTTAGTCAGAAATGTTGAAGACGAAAATAGGTGGTTTGTCACAAGAATGTGATATGATGAAGCATCATCTCGTAACACAGAGGCACTTACATACTATTGATGCTTTTACACCCTGGCAGTGTTTCTGAGATGTTTTTGCCTGACCTGCAACTACTCCTACTGTTACTCTTAAAATACTTCACAGTAGCAACAGCTAAATGGTTTCTGTGGATACCAGCATGGACACTGAGGTACTTCAGAAGTCTAAACTACATCCTACGTTACGTTAATCCTACGTTACAAATGTGACATGTTTTACATGAAATGCAAAAGTCAGAAGCTATTGGAACATCTGACTTGTGGGGAAGGTAGGAAACTAGAAGGAGGTTTTGGTTGTAATCATGTAAATTGTAGTACAAAGAGACTACTTCTTCTACACACAGACATGCACTTTACTCTGCAACCAGAGTGCCACAAGCAATCTGTTGCCTTCCCAACCAGTTTTGCCTTTTATATGATAATGCTTTTTATTCTTCTAAAAGCTGTTTTCATGAAAACAGAATGAAAAAATGAACTTGACTTCTTACTTGATCTGTAACCAAGACGTTAGCATGCTGGTTTGGGAGACATCAGACAGTGGGCCATCGGGTGATTGCAAAACCCTCACATGCAATCCCTTTGCATTCAGCTGACGGGGACGAGTCACTGCATGCAGGCAGACACACACAGGCAAGAACCAATTCCCCACAGCAGCCAGTACCTAATTAAAAAGCTAACTGAAACAATAAAATGAGGGTTTTGTAAGATAATCAGCTTTTGCTTACTTCAATATAAACTACTTTGGTACCTCTCTTGCCCCTAGCTGCCAAACACTCGGAGGGAGGCACGGTAGTCTACAGGATGTTTCTCTCAAAGGGGGTATGGTCCTTTGATTAAGAGCTTGAGAAGCACTGTCTTCCCCAGTGTAACACAGCAATTAACACAGTTCTCAACCAGCTATCAGTGTCTAAAGATTCTGGGATCTGTACAGCTTTATTCATCACAAATGAGGCATTTTGCAGATTCAAGAAGTCTTCTAGCCACATGACAGTAACTAACGCACCAGGAATCACACGCTAGCAAGCAAATATCAGCATCGAGTGCTTTGAAGTGTTCACAGGGAATTCCCAATGAGTGCAATGAATTAGATCTAATTAATAAACCATGCTAGCAAGACATGGTCTTGTCTATTTGTTGTGCTCCTGATCACTTCTAAGCACATACAGGCACAGATGTGGTGGCAGGTAAGCACCAGGCACATGTACATTATACACAAGGACATCATAAATAAAAGAGTTAGATAGCCAAAGGCATCTAAAAATATCACCCGGTATTTTTTTTACAGAAAACACAATTTGAATGGAAAGCTCTCATGCTCCATTTTCTCACCTGCACTGTTCACAAGGTGACATACATAAGAAGCATCCCTGATGGCATGGATTAATAGAGCAACTTCAGAGGATGAGTTTCTAGCCAGGTATTTATATCACCTCCCATTGTGAGCGAGCTGACTGCACTTACGTAAGAAACTGTAACCCCAAAAAGGCAGAAGTGTCAATGTATCAAAAAATGAAATCAAATAGGAGAAAAATTCCAAATTTGTCTATTTTCTATGCAGGCATGTTGGATACAGAAGAGCCTTCTAAATGAACGGGTGATTTGGCCAGTATATTTCCCTGAGGCATAATTTGCCTCTCTAATAAAACAGTAACTCCCCACTGTGCAGTCATGAAAAATATCACCTGAAATAATGCATACTTCTTTAATCTAGGAATATATGGAAGGATGAAAAAAACCATTCTTTTGTATAACAAATGAACAACAAAGCAGCAGGATTGACATAAAAAACTCTCTCTTCCTTAGTACTTCAGAGTTGTTCTTGACAGAGACTAATAGTGAAAAACTAAAATTTTTCAGCTCCACAGGTGCGAACCTGAGTTTTGAAACCTGTCGTACACTGAGAGACAAAATTCAGACCTAAATCTTTAAACAGTCACAGAAGTCTGTGGATGCTGGAGAGATTAGTATAACCCACGAGAATCTCAATCTGAAAAATTCAGAGCTCTTATTATGTCAAGAGTACTAATACTGTGAATATATGCAACTGTATGACTTGAAGCATCATGAAAACAAAGAAAGCTGAGGTCTGAGGTATCTCAACTCTAGACCTAACATCAGTAGACATCTATACTGCATTACACAAGATGGGGCAGCTGCTCCCAAATTACTTCCTAAGCAGAGAACCTGGTATGTGCTAGTTTCTTAGAACAGGCCAGAAAATTGTGTTCAACTGTCTGTCATTTGGCCAGGTACTGTGTTTCCAATTTAACAGCACTGAGAGCTACAGACCAGTAAACAGGCTGGTATCCTTGCCTTTTCAGTTTACCATTAAAAATACAGGTTTTGAGCTTTGTTGCCCATCAGAAGGTTCAGACTGTATCCTCTCCACCTCATAGCAACATTGTGAGGGCTCAGACACCTGAGGGGGGAATTCTCCTTGCTCAGATTTCTCCAGATTTTGACTCATTCTACTTCAAATTGTCCTCTACAAGTACCTTATCTCTTCCCCAAACCATACAGGAAACACTGTAAAGAAAGATTCTTGATACTATTACAGCAAACTATGTAGAAAGCCAACAAGAATATTCTTAATTTTGTCTTCTGAGCAGCATTTGAATTGTTTGTAGTAAATAAAGACCAAGGCTACACCCTAAATGAAAACAAATTACTGAATAGTTCCTCATTATGTGACTGCTATTACCAGAGAAATGAACAGTACATAATTATGTAATTAATGATTATGATTGTCTAAATAATCCCATTGTCAAACTGGAGTGAGTCAAGTTACATGATCAATCTTAGCAGTTCTAGTTTTTGCAGTACTTAAACTAGTATTTGAACTAGGTACAGTCTCATATATTCTGTATTGAGAAATGATATTGTGTAGTACAGAAAAAGGATGAAAGAAAGACCAAATTTCTAACTGTACAAGAAGTGCATTACATAAAGGTCTAGGAGACACAGCACAATGCACTTCAACCCACATAGGCTACAAGCACAGGCAACTCACATCCACACTCAGCAGCCAGTCCAAACTGTCTGTGAGTACATGCAATCCCGCATTTATGTAAATACATGCATGAAATTTGGTTGACAGCTTCAGTCTTCCTTGTGTGACATTCACATGTGTCCCATGTAGGGAAAAAAAAAAATCACACAACAATGTCAATGGATTTTTTTTCATTCAAGTACAGTCAAGACATCCAAATGAAGTACAAGTAAACTTTTTAAAGATAAACTTCTTCAATATCTTGTTGTGAGAAAACCAAGAGCAACATCCTCTCCCCCAAACAGCTAGTTTTCCAAAATTGTGCTTATGCCACCAGGCAGTAATTGTGAATATATTAGAATTTTGAGTACGACTAAAACTGAAACATACATATCACTAAAAAACTAACTGAAAAAATTGCATTGGAATGTTTGACTCTTTCCACTGTTCCCTTATTTCAAATACACAGAATCTAAGAGTGCTCTGTTAAATATCAATCCTGTATGTCAGACTCCATTGGAACTGAAAAAGTCACATATGTTATGTTAAAGCAGCAATAGTGTTTACAAGCAAATATTTCACTGTTTGCCTTGTGAACAGATTCTTTTTGTTTAATGCCCTTTCAAGAATTTTCTGAAGACACTGATGTTTTCAAGTGTTACGGTTTCCACTTCAGAATGGACAAACCCCAATTTCTCTTTCAAATCAAGCCAGCTATTCCTCCAGGCAATGACATTACCACTGAACCATCCAGACAGGTGCTGAAATCAGTGTTGCAGGGCTTGCAAAACAGAAAGTCACTTCCCACTCAGATGGTTAAAACCTGTCTGTGGCCTGTTGGACTCCTTGGAGCAACTGGATGCTCCAATAGTTTTGGCAATACATGTTCCCATTTTCACTGGGGTTAGTGAGAACAAGATTAGACCACATTCCTGTTAGCCAGCTCTGGCCGTGGCAATTGACACTTGTGTAACCTCAGGTACAAAGGTAGAAGTTTCTCTCCACACTTGCTTTGCAAAACCACCTGCAGTGAAAAGAGCAGTTCAATGAATAGATCTCCCAAGAATGGCAGGCCACTGCAAAGAGAGTTCAAGGTCACTGACTTGATACTCAATACCTTTCCTTAGTATCAGACAAACATTTGAAATTACTTCCACTATCAAGCATTTGTGGCAGCTAGTCTCTGCTGCAGCAGGGAAAATCTTAGCTGCTACATGGAAGCTTCTGAGACACAAGGTCTTTACTGCAGTAAGATCCTGGCAATGGAATTCAACGTCAAGGAAAATGTGACTTGTTGCAGCTGCAAGAAAACCACTTGCATCTTCAAACTGCTCAGTGGCTTGTTTGTACATCACCAAATAAAATACGTGAAGCAGGAGAATAAGTCATGTATTTTCATTTAAGGAGGACGAATGAAAACTAGATTAAAATGCTTTAGAAGTAGTTAAAGAATGGTTTTAACAAGAATCAGGGGAAACTCTCCAACTTTTGGAAGGTGATCTGCCCTTCAACCAAAGGACAAGTGCCTGGGAGCTATCAGACCTAGTAATCTCCTGAACAAAAAGTTAACCAATAATACTAGAGTAAGTTTTATCAAACTCTATCAATGCTTTTAAATGCATTTAGAAGCCACAGTTTTGTGTTATGAGCTCTGAATCTGTCTCACATCTATATTTTCTTAAACACTTGCTGTTCAGGCCATCCTTGGGGGGAAGCCTAGGAAATTAAAGCAGCATGTCTCAGTTTACCTGAGCAGAGAGAACTAGCAAATCTAGTACAGTGATACTAAAGAGTTAATTAAGTAGTCCTTTATGCATCACAGCTTCACTGTTTCAGCAGGTCTCCAGTAACATCTAATTAACAAATCTCCAATGAGCTTTTTCTTAGAGAGCTCAGCATTGGTGGTCCATGCAAATCTTTTTTAACGTGCCAGCTATGATGCCCCTGCTGCCCCTCAGGGAAAGTATATACTGATTCTTCTGGCAGGCTTTAAGCTGTCATTCATGCTCTTTCCCTCCCCCCCCCCCACCGCCCCCTCCCCTCCAAGTTTATTTACTAAACTTTGGAGCAGTTGATACAAAGCAAAAACCAGCAAGCTACATCAAAGCCTCCCTATTATCACTCCCTAGTGAACTGTGAAAGTATAAATTCAAAGCTGACAAGCTAGTTAGACTTTTAACTAAAATGTGAGTGCAATTAACTTTAACCATGCCACTCTGCTACTATACTTCTGGCACCAACTTTGAGAAGTGGCCCAAATTCTTCTGAGGAACAGAAAGACCATTTATCTACTATATTTATTCAGGGCAAACCTCCTCCTTCGTGTCAAGTAGGGAATGTAGCGTTGCTGACTGTGACTGACAGTGATAAAGGAGCTGGTATGATTTTCAAACGAGTAGCATGTCCTGCTTTCACAACTGTTAAGAGAAAACTGAATAATATGCCCTCCTAAGAACTGGGTAGAGATGCACAGTGGGGAAAAAGTGCCTATAAATTGTAGGGCATATAAAGCTCCTGCCTTAAGAAGGCTTTCTGCTTGGATCTCCTACTTGGAAGTACTTTCATTTGCAAAAGCTAAAACAAGTGATTCAGAAAGAGGGAGAGAAGTATCATTTGTCCATGGTAAAGTTAGGAAATGGTATTAATTTACAGAAACATTTTTTTACACATGGTTCCTTCTTGAGTTCCCTAAAGTCTTGTGTAAACCAAGAGCTTAGTACCCAAAGCTTGAACCATTCCAAACATTTATATTTAGAGGAAGCTTTAAATCTGGGGGCCAAAATCATCATATTCAAGGGAGAGAGGTGACCCTCAAATGCACAGGTCATACCTTAAGTGGGTTAAATGGTCCTTCACTAGTGCTTTTGTCTTGTCCTGCTTCTTAAGATGTTACATCACTATATTTAACCTCTCAGCTAGGATTAATCTCCCTCTACTTTCAGGCATCTAGCTTAACTCTGAAACAATTGGAGAATATTTTCTTGAATCCATCATTACCAGCAAATCTCCACAGCAACACAAAATCCTGAAGGACAAAACAAGAAAGTTAAGTGGGCACCTCTTGCATGACATCCTGAAGATGACTGTATGTCAGGGCCCCTTAAGTGTTATTAAACTCCACGATTCTCTCTTGAGAGCAATCTCATGTTTTCTTTCAAGGACTTCAGACCCAGGAGGACAGAGAATTCTCCTAACACTGTGACCATATAGGTTCCAGAAAAATTGGTTACTAATTAGGACAAAAAAATTTTGTAGCTTTTGTTTCAAAACTTTCAGCCATAAAAGAAATCCTTCTTGAAAAAATAAGTACAATAAGTACTTTACAGATGTCACAGTAAAATTGTAGTATTTTTTTTTCCTGACACCAGCTCGAGATAATCCTTCCTAGTTACCAACCTTGCCATCCTTCTCTGACAGTGCCACCAGTTCCCACCCCTTCAGCCATCCTTCACACGTTCCCATGCTCAGTTGTTCAAGGACATCACTTGTATTTTTCAACTTTGCCTCACAATGGTCTGGGCTCAGTGATAGTCCAAGAGCTTTGTCAGGTGAACACTGGCAAATCTTGCAGTTGAAGATGTCAGGGTAACCCAGCTCTGCACATCTCTGATTTACAGGTATATGTTCTCTTCACTGCTGATTTTGCTATATAACAACAATAACCTTCAGCAATCCTAGTGCAAAGCCACCTTGCTGATATGTTAAGCCAAGAAGCCACACTGTATACACTAGTGGCTGAGGCACATGTATGCTGTATTTCTGCAGTAGGGTAGGTTCCTGGGAACAGAAACATCTTAAATTCCCATAAATTTACCCAGCCTCTTCTGTGCCCAGGTGAAGGGCATTTTGTTCCACTACTACTTAAGAGGAAATTAAGAAGTTCCAAGACAAAATGAACTTGAATTCTGTGGTTTTAAAAAGTATCTGCAATAGCCCTGCCAGGCTTCAGATATTATCAAGCCTGTGGAGGTGTCAGACTTTGACATATAGAGGGCCACTTTGGACCAGATTGGCTCTACAAACCAAGTTGTGAGTTTTGCCATCCGAGGACAACTCTGTGGGCTAAAGCAGAAGTACGGCATCACCACTACAGTGGACGATTCCCAGAAAGCAAGCACAAACCAGGACTGGGCACAAAGCCCTTTATTGTTATCAGTGTTTTTGCGAAGTCAGTTGCCAGGACTAACAAACTTCTGTTTTCTAGTAGCAAGTGTTAAAATCAGAACACCCAGACTTTTGTTGCTGAAGAGCAAGGGCTACACCGATGGGCGTCACTTGGAGACACCCACTTCCCTACGACGATGGAGGAAAAAGGAACAGGCCGTATTTTGTGCCTCTGGATGCGATCCATTGCAGTTGCTACACACAGCATTCCTTTGCCATTTGGTAACTGAGAAACACTAGGCTTATTAAAAAGAAAAAAAAACCACAAAGAGAACCAAGCCTGCAGTGCCTCTGGTTGGTAAGCACTGGTCAGAGGAGGTCTGCTGTAATGAATGGATGTCAGAGGATCAGCAGCCCAAATGATACATTAAGTACTAGCTGTCAAAACAAGAGCTGCTACTTCACTTGACCAGAAGCAACCATTTATACAAACACTCCTGCAGGTAGATACTTTTGCGCTTCTTGCTTGACCTCAGCTTTCCAAGATTCTCAAATCTGTAGGGTTATAAACCCTTGAACCTCAGTGGTACAAGTAACGTGATGCTCTGGAGCACACTCTCTCCTCCCATCCAGATTTTATGTAAACAGCCTTGCTTTCGCAGGGATTGCAGTAAAGCCAGAGACAGTCACGCCTCAGGAATCTCTGAAAGTTTAATTAAGTCACAATGTCCTAAAACCACAATATAGTTTTTACAGGCACTATGGCTATAAAGTTCAAAAGGTAAACAGGTAAGCACACACAGGACACTTCAAACACAAATAACCAACATAAGAAACTGAACATTTATGATATACTTTGCGCTTAAACTTTCTCACTTATCATCTAAATATTTCAATGCACTTCATAAGGAACTACACACTTAACATAAATCAGGCTAATACCACCTACAAAGGGCATGTGAGTCATTCCCTAGATCTAGTGATTGTGAAATTGGGATGCAGAGAAGTAACTTCACCCAAGGCTGCAGAGCATGTGAGTAGGGTAGCGGTGAACATGAACGAGAGAGTCCTCACTACAGGCTTGCTGTGCCTCCCATGAGCCCCATTCTTGGGATCTACTGCAGCATAATGTCCTCCACAGATAAATCACATGCTCAAACTCAAAGAGGCTGGGAGAGAGGAGTTTGAAAGGACCGATTAATAGAAGGCTCAACAAGGCACGAATTTTGCCTTCTAACTTCTTAGCGTGCAAGTTACAACAAAAAACTTCCAGTCACTTGCTGACGTCTAAGATTACACAATTTTCTCTCATCACCTCGAAGTTTGGCCCAGCATTCTCACTGCATTTAAGATGAAATGTAAATGAATGCCTAAGCTCTCAGCATTAGCATAGTCACAGATATTAAGAGGCTGAAATTAGGTCACCTTGGCGAACACCGTATTGCTCCCCACAGAACATTCATTCTTCAATTCAGGAGGAGAAACATTTTTAGGTAGAAGCAAACTTGAGAAGTGGATAACCCAACAGACATGTGTTTCCTTATGTCACTGCCCCAGATCCAAGCTGAATAGCACCAAAAGGTTAATATAAGCAGACTGTTATGGCGGTGCTCATGAACAATTCTGAGTTTTGAACTGATGCCATTACTGGACAGACTGAGAACATGGAAAAGGAAGATATTTAGAAAACTTAATAACCCATTGGGCTAAATATCCTATTTACTAACTGACTGAGGACCTGATACTGGGACAAGCTGAGCCAGGTAAGTAAATAAAGATTTGAAGCTCTAAGATAATGTGAGAATTGTTGGAGGAAATGGCTTTTGCTTCAATGTGACAACAGTGGTGCATACAGTTAGTAGCCCCTGATATGCTTGTGCATCAAAACAACATTCAAGGAGTTGTCTTTGCTGCTTGCTATGACACTTTCCATAACAAATGCCTTAGCGTCTTAATAGAACTGCAAAGAAATTTCACATCTACTGCTATCCAGATGACTTTACGGTTATTTTACCGAGTAACAGATAAACCTAGGAAGTGTTCCAAACACCTTGAAGTCTTTGGTACAGACTGAAGTGCTTTTTTGAATACAGTTAAGCATTTAAGATAGAGGAGAAGTGGGGAGTATCAACAAAAACCTCCTGCTTAATTACTTACACGATTCCCCTTTTTCTCCAAGAAATATATGAACCATATTCATATTAATGAGACATCAAACAAATATATATACACCAAGGGTTACCTGAAATAATAACTAACTAAAATTGGGTGATTTTTTTTTTTCCTTCACCTAATATTTTTCCTCCATTATGAGATCTAGTGGCCTAATGAATAATAATTGAGCAGGAGCTGCACTTATGAGCAACAAGACATTTGTGGTAATTCCCATTTCTCTAACTGCAAATATTCATTACAAAACATATGAGTTGACTATTTGAAGTGAAAAAGTTTTAAAATAAATTTTCCAAAGAAAATTTATCATATTTTCTGTGAACTCGAATGCATTTCCTAATTAGCATGAGCCTTTGATTAACTCACTGTACTTCAGTAACTTTCTTCTACTCCCAAGCTTACAGAAATTTCTTTGTAAAGAAGTATTGAGAATAAATAATTTTCTTTCAAGTATTGAAGTGCTGAGTGACATTTAAATTCTTCAATATTCTGAAAAACAAGATTTTAGGGCAGACAATATTTTTGATCTTCTCTTCATTTGTTAAAAAAAACCAACCTGTAACACACAGGTGACATAGGATCTAGTTAGCCTGAGCTGGGTTTGGCTCTGCTGCTGTCAACATGTCCCAGCGCTTGGAACAAATCAGCTCATGGCGAGAACAGAGTAGATTTAAAATAAACCTCAGTAAACCAGAAAAAAATAAGAAAGAGGTAAATTATCAGAACTCTTCAACCCTGTGGACAGACACACTTCTATCTCTATCCTCTCTACTGCCCCTGGTCAAAAAAAAAGCCTGGTTTTGTCCTATTCACAGGACAAACCTTATTCATAGTTAGGGCCACGCAACAAAGTTATTAGTGCTTAACTTCAGCTGAGGGAAGTGTAAGCTGGTCACCAAAACAGCTTTGGTGATTCCAGATCCTGAGGGGCATGAGCACTTTCTACCAGTATGTTAAAACTCATCTCTGCACAATCTTTTAGAGATCTGTAGGAGACTGTGCAACAAACTTCCACGGAAACTAATTATCATAAACAGCATCATCTTCTGCTCCAAAGCCAGAGCACACTTCAAACTCATCTTCACTAATACTCACTGGGTTCATATTACTGAGAGTCTGCCAAATCCTAATACTTGAATGCACAACCAATTTCCCCCAAGGAGGGGAAGAACAAACTTACGCGCAACAGACAGACGTCACATCCCTTAATCCAGTGCAGGGAAGAGTTCAGATACAGGTATGTGCAGTGAAACTTCAGAATCTGTATAGTACAGTACGCAAAGGCTTTCCAGCTAAGCAAAACTCAGGTTTGCTCGAGCTCCTCTCTGTTCTCTTTCCTGTTGCTTATTTCAGCTTTTAGACCCTTGCTTCCTCTCTCTGTCATGTCAACAACAATCTGGCTTAGCAATCAAACTTGGAAAATATTCATCCTTAACACCAAATCTGAGATATTTGCCCCAAAGTTTTCTGTAATGGAGAACAGTAAGCCAGCAGCATGAAGATACAGGGAACTGACATTATTTTAAAGATTATAGTAAAGCAAACAGAGTATGGAAGGTATCTACTATCCCATTGCATGAACACCATCTCTATCATATTCCTCCTCTTTTCCTAACTGAGGGATACATGTGGTTACCATGCAAACAGTCAAATTAGTGACATTAGTCAGCAGGTCACATTTGCATATCTATATCTATCTATCTATCTATATGTATATATGGCAACACCACAATTACTCAAAGGAAACAAACTGGGACTGATGTTAGTTTCCAGAGCAAGGCTGTAGATGTAGGGAAAACAGAGACAATGGATTTCTTGACCTTGTCTTATCACTTTGAGAAAACTCAAATGAATCTAAATTAACTTTAAATTGCCAAACTTTTCAAACACATCAGGCAGCTGAAGTGAGGCCAGAGAGAGAAGGGAGTTCCTCATCTGCTCTCAAGGTTACCCTGATGAGGAATTTACCATGAAGTCACACTCTAGCACTAGATATTCCTCCTGATTGGAAAGGAAAAAATGCAAATGCTCACAGTTGAAAAATAGAAAAATTCTGTAGACAAGCAAAAATACTGAACTAGAAGTGAAAAATCCTGCTTCTTTGACTTTAAGCACTTTCTTAGGCTGAATCATTTATTTCCCTCTAACTTCTGGTTTGTTTAACCTGTTTGAATCAATCACTATTTCATAATCAGTCTGAGAGGAGCCAAAATCACAAGACACCCTTAGAGAAAGGTTGGACAGCTTTAATAAGTAGAAGTCAGCAAAACCAAGACAGTGCTATGAACATCCAATCCTTCTGCAGGATATTTGAGTGGATACAGCAGCCTTCTTGGAGGGTAATAAAATGTATTCTATGTCTCAATTTTTGAAACAGAACACATGCTGCCATTTCTCTATTATTCCCACAAGGTACCAATACCAAATGCCATCTCACCCTAACCCTATTCCTCGTGGAGAGAGGAATAAACTCCTTTTTGCAAAGGGCCATCGTCTTGGCTCTGTGCTACACCAGCAGAAGGAAGAGCATGCAGTACACTCTTGGACCAGGACACTAGAGAAGGCAGGGCAGGTAGCAGCCTGTGACATCAACTTGTTGTCAAGATCTTCCCCACCTGGCTTGAAAATCAACAGGAAGCCACCTGCTTAGTTCACACTTCCATATACAAATCCTGTTATGATAGGATCAAAAATGTATCTTCCCTTGTTTTGAACTACTGCAGTGGAAATTTTTTTTTAAGAAAGCTCTTTGATCAGACAAATATTTTTAAAAGGAAAACCAAAACAAAGCCATCCTACAAAAGCACAAGACTATGACAAGGGCTGTTTGGGAGGAAAGATTTTACACATGACAAAAAGGAGGTTAGCTTTGTTCTCTGGTACCAGAGCCTATATTCCTAGGTACCGATTCTTTCTCACAGTACACACACAGAGTTAAAAACTCCCAAACAAACAACAACAAACAGAAAAAAAGGGCACAATTAGGATTTGTTTTGTGCACCCAGTAGCACTCATTTAAACAGTCATGTTTGGCACAGCTGCTTTATGGTTCCTTACATGGTTACATTGCTTTAATCCTATTTATACACCCCACATCTAAGAGTGCTTCTGAATCATATTTTAATGCAATTTCACTTAAAGCCGTAGTTCTCCTCTCTTTTTGTGTTTTTTTTAACTCTCAGTGAAAAATCCCACTGGAGAATCACTTCTTCAGGATAAGGCGTTGCACTGCACACAAATGACAAAATTCAGCAAATCGATGCCAAAAGCCTGAAACAGGTAAGATGGAGTCTTTTACCAACACACATCTGCACCTTGCTTCATATATTTTCCTCAATTATTCATTTATACCCACTTATGGATATCAGCTTTGTTGAAAAATCTGTCTGTTTAAATGACAAAAAGCTGTTTTGGTTAGAGACTGACTGAATGTCAGCACAAAGCCATGACGATTTTTTTTCTCCCCTCCTTCTTTAAATCTGAGGGTTTGCAGTTATTTTTTGGTTTGCAATTCAGGAAACAGAAGAACTACAATTGTAACAAAGTTCTGGTTGGGCTTTTCCTCTTGAAAATATTCACAACCTAAAAACTCCCACAATGCAAAAAGCAAGGGCAGCAAAAATACACCTCCAAAAATGCAGTGCAGCTTTCACACAAAGTGTAGTTAAAAAATGACTAAGTTTTCTTGATATATGAATTTGTGGGTAAACCATTTATCAATGACCCGTTTACCTGTGCAGCAGAGTCCCTCAAGCCGAGGGCCATGTCATTCCCCTTTGACTGATTAATTAGCCAATCAAGGGATATTTTTCACTGTGAGGCATGATGGTTTATTCCAGCTAATGCATGGTCTCTAATGGTAACACATTAAAGCCAACTCGGCTTTTTAAGCCTATCGAAGTGACCAAAAGGGAAGGAGAGAAGATAAATCAAAAGAGCTCCCCCCAGTTTTGTCTCTGTTCCTAACAACCCCCCCAAGGAACAAACGCTAGAGGCAAGATTCTTTTCCAATGAAGAGATAAGAAAAGGCACCACCTCTTCCAGATTGGGAGATGTCTCCTCCTCTCCCTCTCTACTGATATCTGAACAGCAATAATTTATCCTCGGTTGATTAACAAGGTGCTTATAGAATAGGCAACAAAACATCAATACTTTCCTCTTCCTCGTTTTATCAAAAGCTCTACTAAGACATCATGCTGGGTAAAGTAATTTTTACTAGTGCTCCTGAAACAATCTCATCTGTATGAAGAAGGATTAAAAATACAGCCCAAATTAACAGCCTGAGCCTAATTCACTGCTTTTCTGACTTGCTATATATGGTGTTACAAGTTACCAGCTCAAAGCAAGAGGCTTTCAGATCCACTTTACGCCACTCTGTGCTGCCACAAAATTTCCTCTACCTCTGCTACTCCTGTAAAGATGCATTCAGTTCTTCAGCTGTATTGTCATGCTGTCCTCCTCATGAGTTTGTGTCACTACCTGACCCTCAAAGCATGGACAAAGGCTTGTATTGCTAACAGAATATGGTTTAGGGGCTTTTTTCCTCTTATTTTTTTTCTGGGTACCATCCTTCTGACTGTTTGAGTCCATGGCATGTGGACATTTCTAGTGGGCAGCAAACTAAACATGAGCCAGCAATGTGCTCTTGTGGCCAATAAGGCCAATGAGCCAATGAGAGTGTGGCTAGAAGACTGAGGAAAGTTCTCTCCCTTCACTCAGACCTGGTGAGGCCCAATCTGAAGTCCAGCGTCCAGTTCTGGGCTCCCTAGCTTTGAGGAATAAAGCCTACGGGAGCTGGGGCTCTTCAGTCTGGAGAAGAAAGAGAATGCTCAGGAGGGTCCTCATTAACACAAGCATTCAAAGGTTGTTTGTCAAGAAGACTGGGCAGCACTTTTTTCTGTTGTTTCAAGTGACAGGACAAGGGGTAATGGACAAAACTTGGAACACAAAAAAGTTCCACTTAAACGTGTGACAGGGCACTGGCACAGGCTGCCCAGGGAGGGTGTTGAGTCTCCTTCCTTGGAGGTCTTCAAGACCTGCCTGGACATGTTCTATGCAACTTGATCTAGGTGGATTCGCTTCTGCAGGGGGGTTGGACTAGATGATCTCTAAAAGTCCCTTCCAACCCCTACCATTCTATGATTCTATGATAAGGAAAAACTACTTTTCTGTAAGCGTGAGGGAGCCCTGGCCCAGGCTGCCCAGGGAGGGTGTGGAGGCTCCTTCTCAGGAGTTTTTCAAAACCTCACCTGGACATGTTCCTGTGCCTCCTGATTGAGGGGAACCTGCTTTAGCAGGGGCTTGGGCTGGATGAGCTCTAGAGGTCCCTTCCAAACTCTACCATTCTGTGATTCTGTGACACCTTGTAGAGCAAAACTGAAGAGGCCAAAGAAGTAACTACAGTATTACAGATGCAGTGAGAAGTCCTTTCTAATGGTCATTTTAATATATTTCATTCTAATAGTCAGAAAGAAAAAAAACAAAACAAAACAGATGAACACACAAATACAAATCTAATGTTACTCTCCAACAGTGATGCTACAGAACACAGTGAGCTCACATCAAAGTCAGGAACTAAGCTGCTGTAAGCTGTGTTACTGTTTCTTAGATCATGAGTCTAAAAATCTGCACTGAGCCATGCTGGTCAAAGTAGCAGTGAACTAAAGGCTGAAAGAAATCTTTCTATTCAGAAGCAGGTTCCTGGGGATATGAAATGCATAAAAGCACCACTTAAAAAAAAAGTTCCACTTAAACATAAGAAAAAACTATTTTACCGTGAGAGTGAGGGAGCCCTGGAACAGGCTGCCCAGGGGGGTTGTGGAGTCTCCTTCCTTGGAGGTCTTCAAGACCCGCCTGGACGTGTTCCTATGCGACCTGATCTAGGTGAACCTGCTTCTCCAGGAGGCTGGACTAGAGGATCTCTAAAGGTCCCTTCCAATCTCTACCATTCTATGATTCTGTGTTCTACCAATAATGTCAAATGGCATTAAATCCCACTTTCTATTATCTATGTTTTCATTTGCCTTGATTTTTAGTAAAACATTATGTTCAGTCTTTCCAATGACACAGAATACATTACACATGTAAGGGTCAAGTGTGCTAAAACGGTCAAGTCATATATAAAAACAAGCACAGTGCAGTCCTAAATTTTAACCCCAAATTTGACAAACCTGGGCATAGTTATAACACCTACCTACAAGATAGTCAGTGCCTCTAAACATGCTATTACTCTCTCTGAGAATAAATGTATAACAAAAAAAGAAGGAAATATGTTAAAGACACTATCTCAGTGTTTTCCTACTGTCTTCCTCCGGAACATACTGACAGCAATTATGTTTTGACTCTGATTTCTTAAGGAAGCAAAGTTTCCATAATCATTCTGCTCAGACATCTGTGTACATCATACACTCTTTTCTCTCCCACACCTTTTTAATTCAACCTAGCAGAAGCTTAGATATTTCAAAGATAGCAGGACTCCAAAATACTTCATGTAAATAGGCAGCTGGACAGAGAAGGCAAACAGATCAGTGTGCACAAAGACAGGGGTTTCAGCAAGAGACTCATCTCCTTTAGTCGGGTACAACACAATCATAGGAAAGTGAGCTTCAATACCTGAGCCGCTCACAGAATGACTTGTTGGGAGATGTTTTTACTCAAACCAATTCTTTGCCCACTCCAATAGGTCTAAAAGTGTTAAATTCTTTTTTTTTCCTTGGTGTCACTTACTGAGGAGCTGGGATTTCCCTTAGGAGACTCCTCCACTGCCCCGCTGACATCACTGTGAGGAAGCCTGGTGAAGAGTAAGCTTGTGTCTTCCTTTTTCTAATTGAAGTTCTCACCCCCAGTACCATTCTTGGCTTGTGCCTACCCTGATTACTATCCCTTCCCTTCCTCTGTTCCTCCCTCCTCCTGACCCCCAGATATTTATAGGCAGAGAGGTCATCTTTTTCTGCCTCTCTTCTGAGATGAACGTATCCAGTTCCTCCACTCTCTCCTTCTAGGACATGCCCTCTAACCCTGTCGCCCATTTTACTAAATCCTTTTGGACTCTCTCCAGGTTTTTGATGTCCTTTTTCTGTTCTGCTTCTCAGTCCCAAACATCTCATATGTTAGCTGCTGGCTCCAAAGCAGAACGGTGAAAAACCTGCATTAATTTTTAACTGTTTTTTCTCTTCTGCAGTTGTTTTGTTCCCTGACGCTGCTGAAATAAGGAACAGGAAATTCATGTATCCATTACCTCTTCGACAGAGACTTTTGTCACAGGTTAAAAAATCCGACTTGCAACTTGCCTAAAAGTCACAAGCATGAAATCCCACAAACATCAGTGTCACGACTGGTATTTTGCAGAGAGAAGTAGGTGTAGGGAATTATACATCAGTTTATCCATTGCTTCAGAGAGCCCACGACAGAGACAGACTTTAATGGATTTTCAGTTATGTCCCTTAAGATTAGCCAACATGCTTTTCTGATAAATGCTGGGAAATGTAAGTCAGTTGAGGAAGTTCTGCAAAATGTGTCAGAAGACAATTTCCTGATTAAAAAAAAAAAAAAGAGAAAAAGCAACAGGGTGGATAGTTACATTTCTAATGACTAACATGGAAGAAATCACCACCAACTCGAGACTTTCGGGCTACTTGGATTAGGTGGTTTTAAGGGAACTTACGCAGATTGCCACCCAAGTTACACAGATTTGGAGGAAACAGATTATTCATCAAATGGCCTGAGACGTGGAAGTGAGATGGATGCAAAACATTCAGTTTTCTATGTATCTCAAACAGAGTTATTACAAATGCATCAGCAAATCAAAATTACTCCCCCAACCCCCAAAGCAAAATCAGTGCCAGGATCATGTTGTTCAGCAACCAAGTCAGGACTGTCTGTAATCCATTCCCAAATCCTCAGTTTCACTCGAGAGCATTTTCTCCAGTGATAAGGCTCCATCAGGAAACACAGCTGGATGGAGGAAGGAAATTCTGAGAAGCAAAAAAAAAAAAAAAAAAAATAGTGGGGGTTCCAGGAAGTTCAACCAGATAGGAACTAATGGAATTTGTTTTTCTGTCTCCCCAGCTCCCAGTGTTCCTAAGCAAGTGAGAAAATCAGAGGGAAAGCGGGGGCAAAAAAACGTCTGGCAGATCTTACCCTGCAAAACAGGTCCTTGCTGCAGGTCTCCAGAGAGCATCATAATTACAATTCAATATTTTCGATCATTTACTCTCTTTGGGAAAAACTGCAGACATTTTCAATTTAGGTCCACTCTGAAGCCCAGACATTGTTTTCTTCCCCTTGGTTTGGTAGCTTTTTTTTTCCTACTTGTACTTTATTTTTTTTCTTCAACAAAGGTCCCTGTGTAGTTTACTAAGGAGGTTTTAGTTGAACACATGATTTATCAAAAATAATTTTTAAAAGTACCGTTACGTTTAGCATTTGGGAGAACTAAAGGCTGCAAGTGCCCATGAGGAGTAGCACATATCCCAGATTCATCAAAACAATAGCTCAAACTAGTACCTCAGTTTTACTACTTTCAGAGAAACTCCTTTTGACCCTTAGGGGCAAACAGCACTTCCTTCCATATCCTTTGCAATTCCACTTTTGCAATCTTTACAGTCCTCTAGTCAACTCCCTCTTCCTTTGATAAGGTAGATAATTCAAATTTCAATATCCTCACTTATTGCAGTAGGGTCAGTGTGAAAGAAGAGAAAAGATTCATTAGTCAGACCAGTCCTAAGATACTGAGACAGTTACAAAGTCTGAGATCAGCCCTACAGTTCAAACAGCTCAGACTAACTTAGCACAAAACATCTTCTGCCAAACACTACTCCACAGGTCAAGATCATAAAATGATCTGATGACCATACCAGAAAAGACTTAACAGAATTAACTGGAGCAAAGTCTCAATGACATATCTGATTTGCTAAGACAACATTTATCACAGCAGCAGTTCAGAGGTGACATATTTTTGACAAGTACTTCAGAAGACACAGGATCATCTTGCTAGTCCAGAGACCATGTCACTTAGCCTTAAGCCCTTCCACTAGTTTCCATTCGACCATAAGAACAGATAGAGTTTCCTGGGCTTTGTCTTCCCCCACCTCCTTTTCCTGATCTCTCTAAAGAGTTTGGTAGAACCCCAGTCAAACGGCCAGACCTGGTAAGACACTGGTGATGAGCATCAATGTAATACCAGGATCTACTGCATGTCAGCCCATCTGTAGAAACAGAGAAGCTCAAAGGCTGCGGGTACATCAGCTCTTAGGAATAATAGAAGCCAAAAGCTTTCCAAAACTTTTCCAAACTTTCCAGAACTTCCACCATGTGTCTGATGCCTACAGAACTGCAAGTGATCGCTCAACTAAGTCTGTTTACAGTGTGTTTCATTATTCCAAAACATTCTCACCTTCTGCTCCTTAAGTGACCTCTCTCACACATCCACTGAATTTTGTTACAGGCCTAAATTGGAAGCGTTGAAGAAGGGAGACAGTCAAAATTCATTTGTACATAGTCCTGAGCAACTTTCTGTAGCTGACTCTGCTTTGAGCAGATCTAGAGGTCTCCTTCAATCTCAGTTAATTCTGCGATTCTATGAAAAGCAGTTCCTGTATCATTTCACGAAGTTACACCCAAAATGGTTCTGATTCTGGACTGAAACAACCAGAAATGTAGGAAAAATAATTACACTGAACACCTTTGTCAAAAGATCAATGGAATGCCAACTCTGCTGTGAGCTGGGGGTTGGCTATTCAGTCCAAATCAAATCTTTACTGAATGCTTCTCAAAATGCACCTCTGAAGAAAGAAGGAGAATCTAGTTCTTCAGAAAGAGCCTTAAAGATAGGACTCCAAGTTACAAGATCTATACATAACAGGTACTGCCACGTATCAACCTAGTTGCAACCACAGCTGATAACCTGCAATCAGATTTATTGATAGTAACAGTTTTGGCATTTCCAAGTATGGAAGCTGTCTTCATCGACTCTGAACAGGACAGTAGTATACAGCTGTTACTAATGGCTGCAGGAGTTGCAATTAAAAGGAGCTGCAGCCTATCTCTGCCTGAGGGCCCTGATGGACACCGGGACTCTTCCTACATTATCTCTACACAGAGAACAAGTAGGAAGAACTCAATTCCAGGAGAATGACAGCACTTTCCTGCTTGCTCCTGTAGTGTGCTCTCTGCCCCATCAGGGAAATGCCCAAAGCCTAGGGATTTCAAAAAAGAATGCAAACACACACAGAGAACACTACTGCAAATCTGTGCCACCTTAAGGACCAAGCTCTGGAACATGATGGAAAGGGATCATAAGAGTTCATGGGTGCAATGAAATGAAATTGGTCAGAGCTGGAGGGCCTAAGCAATGCATTTTTTATTCTGTACAAACTCCACAGATCTCTGATCCATGAAGAAAGAGGCGGGGGGAGGGAGAAAAGCAATTGTGCTGTCTCTGGCTCACTCTCCCTGTGGCTGCTTAGCAGCAGAGGGTAGCCAGAAGACAACAATGCAGCTCCAAATTACATTACCTCCTGCCTGTATATGCATGTGGAAATCTGGGTGCTTAGCAGAGAACAGTCTGTGACTCTTTGCCAGAACCTTGACCCATTAGCTGAGTGTTCAGCGAAGGCAAAAAGGAAATCAGCACACTAGTTGCCAGTCAATCACTCCACTAGTCAAGAAATTAGCAAAAGCATACACAAACATACACCCTTCACAAGCAGCCATGAACACACATGTGGTCTGTAGTGTTTATCAGCAAAAGAAAAAATACTCTGCAGGATTAAGTCCCAAAAGTAGCACCAGCACTCTCCAGGCTTATCTTTAGTTTCAAAAGATGTGGGACATGCAGAGAAAACAAGACTGCTTGGGACAACTCATGGGTAGGCAAATCTACTCCGTTAACCACAGCACCATGGATTTGCACTAAATGCCACTTTATCTTGCTTCCTATTGATCCAACAGCAAGGGAGCTAAGAAGTAATTCCATGGCATATTTAGGTGATCAGAAGTGTCAATCAGGGGAGCTTTGATGGCTCAAGCTTACCTAGAGCATTTGAGACCTCCAACAGCTCTCATGGATCTCAAGTCCTCAAACGTTTATTTCACGATAGTAATAAGTTAAGATGGGTTCTGTTGGCCTCCTCCCAAGCTCTTACCTTTCAAGCCAAACCATGTGACTGTTAACAAAGATTTATACTGTTTTTCACAGTGGTAGACAAGGTAAGACAGTTCTTAATTTGTTTAAACGTATTCTAACCTCCCAGATTAATTAACTGTAACTGTATTTTTGTAGTTTAGGAAGCAGTACTCAGAAAACAGCCTTGACATTTTTTCTCTGCCCTACCAGTAACTCTTAAACTGAAATTGTAACATTATATGAAATAATAGCAAGACCAAACTCTTCAAACTGTTCAAGACACGTCAATGAAGCATTGTTCATCTTGTAGTAAGTTTTCTTCCAGCAAAGAGTCCCCAGTGCATCACCATTTGTTCTTCAGAAGCTCCCCTGCCATTCCACCTAGCACTTACACAGTTACAAACTTTCTGTCACTGCTACCCAGGATCTCTTAGCACATTCTTCCCCCTATTCCTCTCCTCCCAAAGTTTACAGTGAAATTACAGAACAATTTTCAATAGCACTGCACAAGCAGCAAGGTGTCTAACAAAGAAATGGCGTTTCACAAATTTCCATTTTGTTTCAGGTTCCACCTTTCCCTCTAGACAAGAGACTTTGGAGACCTCTGAACCAACAGCGCAATTCTTGCAACATTTTCACTTGTGCTTTTCCAGATATTCTTTATTCCAAAGAATTTTTCTGAATACTTTAGTCATGTCGCAGTGTAGACCTCTTATTAGACACACTGATGAAGCAGGCCTATTCTCTGCAAGTGCAAAATGCTAGTGAATACATAAATAAAAGAAATGCTAGTACAAACCTTGATCTCATTACACAAAGTTGGGGGAAAAAAGTCTTCTTGTTAGGTTTTTACGCACCCTAGAGTGCTGAGGGAGCTGGCTGATGTGATTACTAATCCTCTCTCCACCATTTTTGAATATTCATGGAGGACAGGTGAGGTGCCTGAGGAGTAGAGAAAGGCCAGTGTCAGGCCAGTCTGCAAAAAGGGCAGGAAGGATCACCCAGGAAACTACAGGTTGGTCAGCCTCACCTCCATCCCTGGAAAGGTGATGGAACAACTCATCCTGACTGTTATCACTGAACATATGAAGGAAAAGATGGTTATCAGGGGGAGTCAACATGGATTCACCAAGGAGAAATCTTGTTTGACCAATCTGATAGTCTTCTATGAGTGCATAACCGGCTGGCTAGATGGGGGGAGAGCAGCAGATGTCATCTACCTTGACTTCAGCAAGGCTTTTGACACTGTCTCCCATGACATCCTCATCAGAAAGCTCAGGCAGTGTGGCTTGGATGAATGGATGATGAGGTGGATCGAGAGCTGGCTGAATGACAGAGCCCAGAGAGTGGTGATCAATGGCACAGAGTCGAGTTGGAGGCCTGTGGTCAGTGGAGTTCCACAGGGATTGGTTCTGGAGACAGTCTTGTTCAACATCTTCATCAATAACCTGGATGAGGGGACAGAGTGACCCTCAGCAAGTTCGCTGATGACACCAAACTGTGAGGACTGGCTGATTCCCCAGAGGCTGTGCTGCCATTCAGCGGGATCTCAACCAGCTTGAGAGTTGGGCAGAGAGGGACATCAGGAGGTTCAACAGGACAAGTGCAGAGTCCTGCATCTGGGAAGGAACAACCCCATGCACCAGGACAGGCTGGGGGTTTAACTGCCGAAAAGTAGCTCTGCAGAGACAGATCTGGGAGTCCTGATTGATAATAAACTGAACATGAGGGAGCAATGTGCCCTTGTGGTCAAGAAGGCCAATGGCATCCAGGGATGCATCAAGAAGAGTGTGGCCAGCAGGTCAAGGGAGATTCGTCTCCCTCTCTGCTCTGCCCCGGTGAGGCATCATCTGGAGTCCTGTGTCCAGTTCTGGGCTCGTCAGCTCAAGAGGGACAGGGAACTGCTGGAGAGAATCCAGCGCAGGGCCACCAAGATGATCAGGGGACTGGAGGATCTTTCGTATGAGGAAAGGCTGTGGGAACTGGGGCTGTTTAGTGTACAGAAGAGGAGATTGAGGGGAGATCTTATAAACATTTATAAATATGTAAAGGGTGGTTGTCAGGAGGTTGGGACATCCTTTTTTTCTATTGTAGGTAGTAACAGGACAAGGGGTAATGGGATGAAGCTGGAACACAAAGAGTTCCACTTAAACATAAGAAAAAACTATTTCACTGTTCAGGTGAGGGAGCCCTGGCAGAGGCTGTCCAGGTGGCTTGTGGAGTCTCCTTCCTTGGAGGTCTTCAAGACCCGTCTGGACATGTTCCTATGCGACCTGATCTAGGTGACCCTGCTTCTGCAGGGGGGTTGGACTAGATGATGTCTAAAGTTCCTTTCCAACCACTACCACTCTATGATTCTATTTATTAGTGTTCATGCAATTACTGAATCTTTTGTTTAAAGATGAGCAAGGGTTTGCAGCTGCATAGTCGTTCCCAGTTCTTGTGAAAATAAAGGAAGTTTGCTGAGACTGGCCAGTTGCTACAGAATGTCAAATTTTTTTTTTGGATACTTATGCAACTTTGAGATCAAACAAAATTGACCTACTTTGTGATGTACGTTGCCTAACAAGTGTAAAATTAAAATAATGAAGATTCCTAACTCCAAAGAAACTACATTACAATAACTCAGACACATATGTACTAAACCCATTCTTATTTCCTAATGGTCCAGAGCAGCCATCCACCTGCAGCCTTCACACACAACCAACAGCAGCAATCTCACTTGTAGAAGACCCATGGCTTTTAATGGCCATGTGGTATCTCATTAGCAAAAAAATATTTAAATATGGTTTTCTCAGAAGAGAAAATACAAGAGGAACATTAAACAGGTGAAGTCTCTTGTTTACCTGTGTCTTCATATTCTTCTGTCGCTTCCCAAATATGCAGGACAGATCATCTTCACTGCGTGAAGAGAGATCCTTACCTGGAAGGGGAAAAAGAAAGGAAAAAAACCCCAAAACTTTCACATCTGGCAATGACATGTACATTTGCATAACACAAACTGTGACCCATGGAAGCAGAGAAATTGGTTTTGGAGATAAACAAAAATCTGTAGGAGAACATTAAAGACACTACATGAAGGCTGACAATGACTCCTGCATAGAGTAGGAAACGCGTGTGTGTAGAAAAGGCTGGTGAGGAGACAACAGCAGCATGCTAGTGTATGTCCACAGGGAAACATGTTAACAGCAGCTTGTTTCCCCCAGCTTGACACTGTAATTGGTATAGCAATGAGGGAAGCAGCCTGCACTATGCTAAAGCAAAAAAGAGCTGTAACCTACGCAGAGAAAAGTTCAAGGAGAAACTGCACATCTTTGGATTCTCATGAGAATTCCCCATCTCTGATAGAGAGTTTTAGCTCTTCCATACAGCAAAAAAACCTGCCACCTTTACTCAGTGAGGACTTGTCTTTGATTCATGGTTTCTGAAAAGCAAAACCTCCATTTCTACAACTGGATTATTTCAACTAAAACCAATTTCAAGGGTGAAGCAAAGATTTCTCTGAGTTCTATCAGGAACATTACTTCCGTATGACTGTTGTGTGGTTAGTTGAACATCAGACACGGAGCAGGGGATGGGAAGCAAAAGGGCATGATGTCAAATTCTGAGATACTGGCAAAAGTTTAGGCAATTCCATAGGCCAAGAACCGTTATATATTGAGCTGTCCACAGCTCGTCTCAGGAAGTTCTTTAAAAAAAGCCAGCAAAAGTTAAAGAAACAATATTAGCCCAGACATGCCAACTTATTGGGGGTCTGCTGGAGTTTTATTCCACTTAATTTTCTGATTCCAAAATCACTGACCTCAAAATGAATCTAAGCACTTGTAATGGACAAAAAAAACCCTCATAAATCAGACTATTCCACCTGTTTCTTCTTCTCAGGATCCCTAGCCGCCCACAGAGAGTAACAGGAAACATCGACCTAAATGAGAAATTGTAACCCAGCTTGCTGATGTCTCACTGTGTAGCCTCTAGACATTCTTACCCAAGCAAACAGGATTAGACTGGTGGCTGGCTTCAGCTTTGTCTTGGCCAAGGCTGGATCGTGACACTTAAAATCCTGTTGCTCCTCCTCTCATCCTATAACTTTCTTTCCACTACTTTCCCTCATCTCACCCCACAATATATTCCTCCTCTCAGCATTCCCTAATAGAAAACCAACTTTGCTGACAGTCAAAATGTTTTTACAGCATCAGAGTGGCTCAGCTACTAGTAATGCAATTTCAGTCACTGCCTTCATCTCAAATTGGTGTGGCTGCTAAAGCTGTATGTGGTGCCTATGTTCCTCCAGCAGTGAGGTTACAAAACAGCAACAGAAACGGAAGCTGCAATTTCTGTCGTTGCAATTCCTTTCTCTCGCTTTTGTGTGAGCTCCTCTTGTTTAGTCTGAAAGGAAGCAGGATTGGATATGAACAACAGGGCCAAAGCACTAGCCTTTCTCAAATAACTTTTCCTCTTTTCTTGAAAAAGGACTATTTCCCTGGTTTAGACCTCAGAAGGCACAATCAAACAGGGGCTTACCTTACAGAAACACTGCAGCCAAACAAACAAGGGATGTTGTTAATACGAAAGCCTTGCTCCCTATTGCACATGCTCAAAAGATACTTCTTTTTTTCCTCTATATTTAGTAAAAGGTTAAACCAAAATCAAAATAAATCCTCTTTGCTGCTACCTCAAACAGGCCACGGTCTCCCTGAACCAATGTATTTCCTTAATGTTGTGAAGTGGCAGGGTCATATTACTATGTTTGACTTCAAGGACAAATTACTTAATCAAAAATCCCAAACTCTGATATCAGAAGATGATCAGGGGACTGGAACATCTTTCATATGAGGAAAGGCTGCGGGAACTGGGGCTGTTTAGTCTGGAGAAGAGGAAACTGAGGGGAGATCTTATTAAATTTATAAATATCTAAAGGGTGAGTGTCAGGAGATTGGGACATCACTTTTTTCTATAGTAGCTAGTAACAGGACAGGGGTAATGGGATGAAGCTGGAACACAAAAAGTTCCACTTAAATATAAGAAAAAACTATTTCACTGTTCAGGTGAGGTAGCCCTGGCACAGGCTGCCCAGAGGGATTGTGGAGTCTCCTTCCTTGGAGGTCTTCAAGACCCGTCTGGACATGTTCCTATGCGACCTGATCTAGGTGAACCTGCTTCAGCAGGGGAATTGGACTAGATGATCTCTAAAGGTCCCTTCCAACCCCTACCATTCTATGATTCTACGACCTCCCTTCAGACATCCACTATGTCTGTTTTAGCAGAGGCATTTGCTATAAGAAAACACTACATGGAGTTTTAAGTTTAATAAATTCCCCGTTAGCTGAAACTGATTGTATCCACACATTGAAATGTGTATACACACACACCATAGGCACACAGGTATGTGAAAGTGGAACACAATCAAGAGAGAAAGAGAGCAAAAGATTAAATAACTGTCAAGAACCAAAATGAGGGATGGTTGAAATAATGTCATCACTCTAAAGGAATAAAGAAATTGCTAAATTCCACACATTCTTGATATAGTTTTTCTGGCCAACAACCACTGTCCTAATTTATCCAATAAATTATCTGGTAGATGTAAGAGGGCTTTCCTCTTCCTGCGTTCAGGTTTAATCTGATCACTTATCTTATCCACATGATCTCTTAACAGGGGTTATGGGAGATTGCAGAGGATAGCAGTGTGCAGATGTCCAAGTAATTCTGTGACCACCTTTGCTTCCCCCTCCCATGCCCTGCCTACTCACAGATAACTGAAAATATTCACTGCTCCTTTATGCAGCTGATGGCTCCTTCAGACAGAATTTTTTTTTTTTTTACAGCAATAGTAGCCTAAAGCCATCCCAAGTTGTCCAAAATAAATAGGAGCAGTGTATTATACCTTTAAATTAAGTTGCTGCAGGGAGTATTTCCAAACCAAGATTTTACTTGCCAAATTTAGACCCCAGAAGGCAACAGATCACCTTGACACATGCTTTTCTTACTAATCTTGGCTACAGCTTATGAAACAACAAAACTCCTCTTACCTTTTGCAAACTTCATATAATGGACACGTTTCTTGGAAGATTTGGATTTTTCCTCAAGATTGAATGTCTTCTTCTGAGTTTCCACTAAGGACTCTAAAAAACCAAACCAAACAGGTTCCAACCCTATTAGATGCACTCTTAACCACCAAATTCAAACATCAGTGTATTTAACTTTCTCTGCCAAAATCAAGTCTCAACAATATATCACAATATATTACTGAAGGAAGCACGGAAAGTTTTGTCCAAGACATGTTAGTGCTTGTTTGGGTTTTTTTTTGCCACATCCCCTTCCCTTCTCTTTTCTAATCTAATGTAATTTGAAAAGGCAGATACAGGTACTCAAGGTCAAAGGCAAAGTCTAATTTAACATCATTTTTATGGTAAGAAAAGAATAATAGGTCAGGGTTTATTGTGCTGTTTGTCATAAAATATCTCCAGTGCCAAAGTCTGAGAAAGATGTAGGAAATAGTACAAAATAAACCACTGAATCTGACTGAGGAAAAAGAAAAAGCAAAAAAAAACCTCCCACACAGACAGGCTTTCCACTTGTGACACTACATGAAGAGTATCTATCTCATACAGCCTGATACATCTGTGTAAGAAAATTAAACAGTGGCAGAGTTTTTCTGTCGCTGAGGCCAGCTACAACAAATTGCCATATCCATATCATTTAATTTCCCTAGCTTCCAGAACAGGGGCTGCATCTAAACTGCCCACTGGGTATGGGCTCTGGGGTTGGCTTAGACCCAAATTCACTCAGGAGTTGTTTGGGAGACTGTTAGCTTGTGCAGGTCAAAACCATGTGAAGAATTAGTCTAACTACTTAACAGAAGATATATCAAGTTCCTGAGCTGTGACAGGTTATTTTACTGGTTCAGATACACTCTTTGCATTTGCAGAGCCTGTTAATTTATGAGAAATTCACAGGAGGTGGTAACTTGCTGTCCAGTTAATATCTACTTAGTTCTGTCCTGAAAAGAAACAGGCACCACAGGATTCTCTGCTCTCTAAAGGCTACTCTGGTGAGATTTACTTTTCCACCCTGTGGCAATTGGGATGGGTAGGGAAATCAACCCATACCCTGAGGGCCAAGTTGAGTCACCTTTTTCATATGATCCCACCCCTGAAAGCTCTGCAGACCAAGCTTTGCTGACATTGGGATTACAGCACTTCATTCTTTGACAGGTAATGACATCTGATGATGGAGTCAGTGACCTAAAATTGAAACTTGCAGCCCGGAGTGGGAGAGCTGGCTACCAGAATGCAGTCTGAGATACGCTCTTCCACAGACACACTAAGCCCTAATGAGAAGAGGAAGGCCTGGCTAACACAATGTTAGGTAGAGTTTGCAGTTTACTTGAAAATCCTTAATAAAAAGGGTCTATGGGGAAAGTAAGCATCACAACTAAAAATTCCTAACAGTGATGAGTCTGCTCTCTGATCCCCTTGTACTAAAGGGAACATTACACAGCAAAGGATTTCCACTGGGCTTCCTCCTCCACTTTACTCTTACAGCTAAAGAGACAGCAGCACCGCCTTGTGCCTTCAAGGAGGAATTTCACTACTGAAAACGTGCTGACACTTGCAACAGATGGGTAGGTACATCCCCGTGTCTTCTGGTGACTGATAAATCCTCTGACAAACCGAGCAAGCACTGCAGGAACATTAATGTGCTTTTTAAGAGCAATTTAGTCATGGCAACGAAGCCACATGTCATTTCTATAACAAATCCAATACAGATTGCCTGTAATGTTCCAAAGAACATTGTTGCCTCATTTTATGATAGGGACATAGTCATCATCACTTAGTATCCCACCAAAAGAGCCAGGAATCAAAACTCCTCACTAGGTGCTCAGCTAGGGAAGACAAAAAAAAAAAAAAGAAACCTAAAATTAGGTACATGAAGGGTATCTGAATGTTGGCATCCTCATCACCATGGGGCCCTTCCTTTCCGATCTCTAATTGCAATCCAACTCTGGCAATTACACCAGTTATTTAAGAACAATGAAGTATTTCAGCTGACTTTTAATGCAATTTGAAACTGGATGATGGCCAACAACGTAACATTTGATCCTATAGAACAGCTGCAGGCAGAGTTATCTGGACGAGTTTTGCCAGCTTAAACAATTGCCAAAAAAACAAGTTTCAGAGCAGTGCTTGCAGTCTGAAAATCACCAAACATGATTCTGACCAGGAATTTTCAACATGCACTCACATTTGTCCTCAATGATTAAAAACTCATCCTAGGTCCTAAAAAGATCAAGGAAAAATAGCTGTTTAAAACTGGGAGAAATATGGTTTCATGGGGCCACTTTGCATCAGTACAGATGACCCAGGGAATACTGCAGAGATTTAGGAAGAAGGCAGCCTTGCTCAATGAACCTGCCTCTGTGTTGACTCACTGTGTCCTTTGGCAAGTCATTTCAGCTCTCTGCTCATCAGTTTGCAGCCTTCCCACCAGTTACACCTAACTCATCTTCCCATGGCTCAAGCTCGAACTTGGGTAGGATCTAGTTATAAAGGTAGAAAGGAACTTTAGGAATTTCCTTACAGTATGCCATTCTACCTCTTGAGGACTTCAACTACAGCACCCTACCACTGTGCGGCCTCAGACCATGATTAGAGCTCCAATGCACAAGGACACCTTACATAGCAATTTAAAGAAGTGTTTTTCAAGCATCAAGTTCAAATTTTAATTCTAGTTCTCCAGAAACCAAGTTTGATCCTCCTTGCTAACTGATTTTCCTCCTTTCTACCTCTTCTCTCCTAGAAAGCCTTCTGTGCTCTAACATAATGAATGAATGAGTTGCTATGTTCACTAAGCTGGTAACTCCACCACTAGCAGCATGCTGACAGGCTGCTATGTCTAAACAGAAGCCTTTGGTTTAACAATACTCCACAATTAGGAAAATGATGAGAGTTTAAACTTGAGTCTAACTAAAGGAGTGATTATTAAATCACTCAATATGTCAAATTCACACCCACCAGTTTTACATAACTTCATTTTTACAAACCAAGGTCAAACTTGTACAAAGCTTTTCAAACTGAAAAGAGTTTATTTGCCCTTTTGGGAAAGTTGTGTAGTTCCCTCGCTCTGTGCTCTCTACATCAGGGCTACAAAATCCACATTATACCACAACCAAAACAAGAGATGCATAACTCTGAGTCAAAAGCTCTGAGTTCAAAAGTAGCAGTTCTCTGAGGACTGGAAAAGTAGGTATTTGAGAAACCACAAGAGCATGGAAGCCAGGTGTGACAGTTCATTAGTAAAACGAAGGCAAATTTCACTGCCGACTATTTGTGTTGTGAGCCTTCCTACTATCTCTAGCTGCTTTAGAAAGAAAGAAACAAGTGCTCCTGTAGTACTTCCCAGCAAAATGTCTTCCATGTTGTGGTGCTGGATAAAATGAACAAGTTCAAAATGTTATGTTTGCTTTCCCCAACAAAAAGCCTTTAATAGATGCTCAATGGCAGGAGTGCCCAAGAGAGGTGGTTGATTTTCAAGCACTACTTCCTCCAAGCCCAAGATCGGTGTGTCCCCACAAGAAGAAAATCAAGAAAAGGAGGCACAAGGTCTGCATGGATGAAAAAACAACTACTGGAACTACTCAAAAAGAAGACAGAAATCTATGTAAGGTGGGAAAAGGGCCTGGTTGCTTGGGAAGAGTATAAGAACATCACCAGAGTATACAGGGACAAAGCCAGGAAGCCCTTTTGGAATTAAACCTGGCAAAGGAAGTAAAGGAAAACAAAAAGGGCTTTTTCAAATACATCAGCAGTACAAGGAAGATTAGGGAGAATGTGAACCTACTGATGAACAAGATGGGTGTCCTGGTGACAGATGATGAAGAGAAGGCTCAACTACTGAATGTCTTCTTTGCTCCAGTCTTCACCACCAAGACCGGCCCATGGGAAGACCAGTCCAGCAAGGATAGTAGGATGGTCTGGAGAACAGAAGACTTTCCCTTGGTGGACAAGGATGGGGTTACAGACCTGTTGGGCAAGCTCAACACTCATAAATCTATGGGACCTGATGGGATGCACCCATGAGTGCTGAGGGAGGTGGCTGATGTTATTGCTAAGCCACTCTCTATCATTTTTGAACAATCATGGAGGACAGGTGAGGTGCCTGAGGACTGGAGAAAGGTCAATGTCAGGCCAGTCTGCAAAAAGGGCAGGAAGGATGACCCAGGAAACTACAGGCCAATCAGCCTCACCTCCATCCCTGGAAAGGTGATGGAATGACTTATCCTGGATCCCATCTCAATACACATGAAGGAGAAGATGGTTATCAGGAGGACTCGAACACAGATTCACCAAGGGGAAATCCTGCTTGACTAACACGATGATATGACTGGCTGATTCACCAGAGACTGTGCTGCCATTCAGACAGATCTAGACAGGCTGAGAATGGGGCAGAGAGAAATCTTCCGAGGTTCACCAAGGGCAAGTGCAGAGCCCTGCACCTGGGTAGGAACAGCCCCCCTGCACCAGGACAGGCTGGGGGTAACCTGCTGGAGAGCAGCTGTGCAGAGAGGGACCTGGGAGTTCTGGTGGGCAGCAAATAAACATGAGCTAGCAATATGCCCTCATGAGCAAGAAAGCCAATGGCATTCTGGGATGCATTAAGAAGAGTGTGGGATGCATTAAAGTCGAGGGAGGTTCTCACTCTCCTCTGCCCTGGTGAGGCCACATCTGGAGTCTTGTGTCCAGTTCTGGGCTGCCCAGCTCAAGAGACAGGGAACTGCTGGAGAGAGGCCAGCACAGGGTTACCAAGACGATCAGGGGACTGGAATATCTCTGTGAGGAGGAAAAGCTGCAGGACCTGGGGCTGTTCAGCTTGGAAGAGACTTGAGGGGGAATCTCCTTAACACAAGTATTTGAAAGTATATTAAGGGCATCACTTTTTTTGTGTAGTGTCCAGTGATAGGACAAGGGATAACAGACAAAAGCTGAAACACAGAAAGTTCCACTTGAGGAAAAACTTCTTTATGTAAGCGTGAAAGAGCCCTGGCCCAGGCTGACCAGGGAGGGTGTGGAGTCTCCTTCTTGGGATGTTTCCAAACCTGCCTGGACACGTTCCTGTGCCCCCTGATTGAGGTGAACCTGCTTCTGCAGGGAGGTTGGACTAGATGATCTTTAGACGTCCCTTCCAACCCCTACCATTCTGTGATGCCTGAGAGCAAAACTGATCCACTGAAATCTACCTATCCAGGCAGAAAATCTCATGCATGGTCACGGATGGCAACACATCCTTTTGCTCCCACTGATTTTGGGGTAGAAGGGGGAGTTGTCAATCTCAGAAAGAGCAGCCCAAAGATTGGGCCTCAGCTACACTTTTAAGATAAAGAATGGAATCTCTGCTAAGCTTCCAGCATCTGACTGAGCAAAGCATGAACCTACCTGTTTCACCCTGTCCATGGCAGTTATTCAGTTCAGCCAGAAGCTGGTTGAAGTCATCCTGATGAGCAATCCAGTTGTCCTGTAAATATCACCCACATGAATACTAGAAAAAAGTATTTAGAACTAATAGAAGTTTTGCTAAAGCATATGTTAAGACTCTGCACTCTAAGAAGTAACTTAAATGTAGATACTTAATCCTTGTTGGTGTGAGAAGCTCCGCAAGTGGCAATGCTCGCTACAGTCACTCCTAAGCCCAGAAATGATACAGGATGTGTCCTCAAACAACACTGAGCTGCTGTGGGTTTGCCGTCTGCACAAGATGTTTTCAAAATCAGGCAGGAAATACCAGTGTGATTTTTTTTCCAGCCACAAAGTTACTTATCATGTTGATTACGAGACAAGCACCTTTGGAACCATGTTCTGCTCTGTTTATGTACCTGAACTTTAGTCAGAAAGGTGACTGTATCAGACATGGGACAGAAGGCACCAAGCTAAGCGGAGCAGGAGACACGGGCAGAAAGAAAGTATTTCAATGGTTTGCTTGGAAGCAAAAAAAAATATCTGAACAGCCTGCTCTCAGAATTCGGAATTCAGTAAGTATCTTTCCAAACAGGTACTTACTCCTAAAACACTCAATAAAGCAGAAATAAATTCCAGGTCAAGAATTTCTGCAGACATGCCTGCATAGGTACATGCTGCTACCAGATGTGACAACAGATTTCACTAATGTCCCACTACAAAGACTGTGTTTTAGCTGAAATGGGAGCCATTTCCTTACCCAGGTCTAGAACTCACCTCATAATTCATGGTTGCTCCTAACCCCAGCGTATTGTTTTTCACCTGAACCTTGATATGTTCTGTATTTCCTTGCTCCTGAGCCCCAAGACCCTAAGGAGGAATTAAGGGTAAAAAAGTAAGGATTTTACAGCAGTGACTAAGCAATTAGAGCTTTTGTACTGTAAGATAGCTTGCAATGAAATACAGCAAGAAATCACAACTTATTATTTATCTGTTTGCCTGTAACTGAATTCATTCGCAGGCATTAGCACACATGAGGTACTAAGTTTCTTTAATTTACTACTTAAGCCTCCAGCAAAGTATTATTAAGTACTAAAATAGCAACAATATTAAGTCATTGGGTGATTAATTAGGAAGCCACCTGACATTCCTAGGCAAGTCCAAAGTGTTTACAATTTTAAAAC
The DNA here is from genome assembly GCF_028858725.1 of Colius striatus. Classification (NCBI taxonomy): domain Eukaryota; kingdom Metazoa; phylum Chordata; class Aves; order Coliiformes; family Coliidae; genus Colius; species Colius striatus. The sequence goes on along the minus strand of NC_084760.1, from coordinate 44,751,358 downwards.
AAGATACTATATAAAAAGAACATGCCTCTCACCAAAAATGCCTGTCAATGGGGAGGCAGCTGTGTAACGGCTGTGAGACAGAGGCCACGTAGAAGGTACAACACTGAAGGAAGTTATATGGGAGCAAAGCAGAGGAGAAGAGGTTAGACTGGAGCTAGCAGGATATTAAGAACTTCCAGCTCACTCACACTAACAAGCTGATGATGATATTGGAGCAAATATTGGGTCTATCCTAAAAAAACCATAACCATTCAAATCCTGGGAGCAATCTTTTGGCCTAGTGTTATCCTTCTTAATTGTATTGACTGGGAGGGGAAAAAAAAGACAAAGCATCTTGGTATCTGCTTCCTTTTTTTCCTAATCCGTCACCAGTAACAAACCAGCTACGTGTACAGCTGTAATAAACGTGTGGTGGAGAGAAGCCCTGTGGACAGATCGTGAGCATATCTAATGTCTGAAGCAGTGAGGCATATTTGAAAAAGGATGTTGCTATAATGAATCCAGATGAATCCTTCTCATACAGCTACGGGTATTGTAAAGGAAGATTTAGTGGCTCAAATAGGAAACTTATTCTTGTGTAGAAGGTTAGAGGTGTGCAGAGAGGTGATAGACAGAAAACAACATTTCACATCCTGACACAGTGTTCAGAATGGTAAAGGTATTAGCTATGGTCAAATCTGGCTGCCTAAAATACATTCAGAACATTTAACAGCATTTTTCTTCTACTCTGGTTTACGTATCTATTTTAATCTTACATACATAAAACACTTCTGCATACAATGTACATAAGGAGAGAGCACTCAGATGCATACTCATAACAGCCTGGTCTAAAGTCTACCCAAGCCAATGCCAGTTCCCTGACTTCAGTAGCCTCTGAATCAGGTATCATTTACCGTTTGGTCGTGAAATGAGAGGCAGTTAGAAGCCAGATTTATACAAGAAAAGTGTGAGACAATTGAGGTAACGTTAGGCTACGCTAAGAAATCCTAAGTTTTAAAGCATTCACAGAACTGAGAAATTGTCAGGACTTTGTTGCATTCCTTTCATTAAACATACTTACATGCAGGCCCAAACCTCAGCTTTGCTGAGGAAGTTAAAACTGCTTTTAGGGGGTATGTGAGAAGTCTGAAGTTGTCTACACTGATCTAGAGATCATTATTAGCACCAAAAACCAGTCTTCTCGTCCTACAGGTACAGACTGGAACTGGGAAAGAGTGCAGCTCACATAACACTGCATTTTGGCCATTCAAGGAACAGAAATAACCTTTAAAAACAGGTAAAAGGTTGAAGTATATCCTAGAGGTGTTCTAAACAGTACTAAAAAACAGAGAAAGAGATGAGGACATAAAAGCAACTTAAAGTCTTTAACCATCACTTGACTTAAGGTGCCAACTCTTGCTCTTATTTGAAGGACAGTAGTTTGTCAAAGAGAGAAGATGAAAACCGGAGAGCAGGACAGGCACAAGAAAGCATGGACTTTTGTAACAAACTGTACAAACTTAGTATTGCTCAAATTCTCTGCATCCACTTAAAAAGACCATAGGATCATAGAATCATGGAATGGTAGGGGTTGGAAGGGACCTTTAGAGATCATCTATTCCAATCTCCCTGCAGAAGCATGTCCACCTTGATCAGGTTGCACAGGAACAGGTCCAGGTGGAATCAAATTGAACAGAAAGAACATGGCTGTTTCAAACACAGAGATCAAGAGTCCCCAAGCAGTCTTCCCCTTTTCAGTCAGACAACCATCCTTTAGATCATACCTTTCCCTTGGACCAGCCCATTTTTTCCAGCATCTTCTGGCCAAATTTAGAATCATCTTTACTCCAAGCGCTATTTTGTGGATCCACAGACCACTTCTGCTTTCTACGGGCTAGAGGAGAAAGGAAAAAATCAAACATTCCCACAGTGTTCTTAGTATTTCATCAGTATAAGAAAAGCTTTTTACTGAAAAAAAAACCCTCCAGAACCTGTACTAGAACCTCTGTTCAGGAGGGTTTATTTTACAAAACTTTACATTGCAAAGAAAGCCCAGTTAAAATTTGCATTATTAATGTGAAGAATGCCAAGGCAAAACTGCAACAGAAGCTGTCTTTCCTAAGGATGGGCTGCAATTCAGGAAACACTTTAAGGATTACCATCTAGGGGTAACAGGCCTAAATTCCATATTTATTCCAACTCTGGTTTTCAACATGAAATCTATAGAAGAATGAGACCTCGGTGCTGGCTTTCCTTGTTCTGGACAATACTCACTGGCCAGTGTTCCTTTAACCAAACCCAGAAGTTTTAATATTTGCCTTCATAACAAAAGTAAAGTAAAAAAATCAAACGATGCAACCAGAGAAACTGAATTACAGAACATAAACCAGTGGGACTTCAGCTTTTGATTTGTCACAAAATGGTTTGTTCTGAAACTGAAAAGTCACCGGAAATTATTGCAGTTGTTAAGGGATCCAAAGGAGAATTGTGGCTCCTTTGTCCTATGCAGACTACTAAAGAAACTACAGTCCCCCAGGGCCACGTGCGTGCGCTTGCCTCTGCCATCACGAATAGCTTCATTGAAATCAAGGAAGAAAAGCTTGCACAGTTAACTAGTCCCTTCAAGTGTGCACCTAAACATATGCAGGAAGGCAACCTAAATAAACAAGACAAACAAAGAATGGGAGACAGGAAGATTACAAACTTCATTAAACACGATGGGAAACGGTGGATCAAAACTGACCGATTAACCCAAGGCCGTACAAAGCCAGTGAGAAGCCAAGTCTATCGAGGTGCTTTCAACATAGTCCGGAAATCATCTTTCCCTAAAATGCAACACTTAGGATTTAGGCCAGAGGGACAGAATATCACAGGAGTGTTTGATTCATTTTTTGCCCAGTTTTGTTTTGTTCTTAAAGAAGAAGCAATACTGTCAGAATGTGCGATGGTGGCTTTTTTAAACACGCTTCCGAAGCTTTGAAGCTCAAAATAGGTGCTGTGTGACAGCCCCATAAAAAGTAACAGTCTGGTAAAGAACTTAATAAAACCCCAAGTATAGCCCATAAAAAAGATCTTACAGTAGGTTAAATGACTGAGTGCTGCTAGAGAGATCCACACAGCACTGGCTGGTTCGCTTCCCTACAGGAAAACTTTAGTTTCAACAGGTAGCCTTCAGAAAAGCATCTACCCCCAGCCCTGCCTATGCTGCTAATGAAAGCTGGAAAAGTGCCGTCGTGGACTGTGATTTTAAACCTGTCCAAGCAAATTAGGCTTCCCTGCTGCCTCACTGACAAGAAAACCTCTGTCTCTCTCAGTGATATGGCTCACTTCACTCATTCATGGCAGCCTTTGAAGCACTGATCCAAGATTAAGGTGCTGCATCATCTTCCTTCACCCAAGATGCAAACGCCCTCTTAAGCACTTGAGCTTCCAGTGGTTTGTGGGGGGAATTAATTAAAACAACAAGCTGGCAGCAAAAGCTAAGACATATAAAAACTGAGAACACCTTTTGGCTGTTGCTTTTGTCTTTAGCTGATAGTGAAACAAACAACATGAAAGGAAAGACAATAAAAAGAAGTAATTTACTAGAGGTTATGCTACCCTGCCGAGAAGCAGCCCTTCCTCTCAATCACATCTTTTAACTTCTCCCTTTGTTTAAAATCTCTTGATTAACATCATCTTTCACTCAGTCACCAAGAGCTGCTCAATGCCTTTTTAAAATCTAACTATAACAACACCTTAAATACACCCATGTTCTGCTATGCTGTCTGCAACTGGCTCCCCAGGGGGTGACTTTGCAAATCCCAAGAAATTAAATTCAATGAAATTTTTAGTTGTAAAGCTATCCTATCTGTCTAAGGATTTGTCTACACAGTAGAGGTAATCCATGTCAACTGAATGTTTGAATTTAAATTAACTTCCAGACTGAATTGTTTGATGTAGTTCGACTAATCCACTTTAGAAGTTAATTTCTATTAAATTTCCTGAATATCTCCCTGTAGAGAAGTACTAAGATTTCACTCCCAGGACGACACTGGTAACAAAACACAAGGGCACCTAATAGAGAGATTTCTCAAGCTTGAAATTTTAAGAGATCTTCCCTTTCCCAGCACTTGCAATCCAAATATTTAAAACCTCTTAATTACCACTATGGGATTAATCCTCACATTTCTGCTATGTTAACACAGTCTTCAAATATGGAAAGCTAGATGCAGGAAAATAAACTTGTTTACCTCTTTAAAGAACTATTTAGGAAAGCCAGGAACTGCTTCATGCCACACACAAAACCCATGAAATCATCTCCCCTCTCCAAACAAACAACAAGAAAGACTGTTTAGACAACAATTTACCAGAAATGTTTGTCTTAAGAGCAAGGAAGGAAACAACATACTGTCTTCCAGCTAAAAAATTCCACTCAGAAGTTAACATCAATCTTCTGGGCTGCTCATAAAGCGATGCTACAGATGGTAACGCAACTCTGAGCAAGGAGCACCATCTCGTGGAGAAAAGCAGAATTTCTTTAGATACTTAAGACACCTCACGATTTAAAAAAGAAAAAGACCACTAAACCTTTTTACCAAAACTAATCCTGTGCCTGAAGTACATACTTAACTCTCATTTCTGGAAGTTCCCTATCAGTTCCCATCCAAATCCCTGCTGTATGCCCACATCTGGGGATAACACAGTAAACAATAAGCAGGTAAAATTTCTCCAAAGAATGGAAAAACATTACACTGCCTACACAAGGGATTTTGGTTTTAATTGAAGCTTTGAAACCCATCCATAAAATTTACATTTTTTTCCTAACAAGATAAGACAGTAAATTAAAGCCTATTAGAAGTTTTTAGAATACTTTAAAAATAAGTAAAAAATAAAAACTAACTCTTTGGCCATTTCTGCAATTGATAAGTTTCTTAAATTCAAACTACATAAACATGGAATGATCAAGTCTGTCCTTTCTCACTTTAGTTCACAGCATCATAGAAGTTGGAAGGTCTTCTTGAGATCCTCTTCTTCAATTCCCTGTTTACGTAGGTTGTCCAGGCCAGCATTCAGCTTGGTCCTGAATATCTTCACAGATACATACTCCACAGATGCCCTGAGCAATCCCTTCCACTGTTCAGCCACCCTCACAGTAAATTAAAAAACAAAGATGGAATTTCTTGTGTTTCAATTTGCACTCACTGCTTTTTTTCCAGTCACTGGGTACTTCTGAGAAGTTATTTTTAAGTCCCCAAAATGTTTGTGCTTTCACAGCTGTAGTAAAACCAATTAACACCCTGCAAACTCTTTTTTGTTTAGGTCAAATATCAATAAAAGCATCAGAGTTTGATCCAGAACCACAAACAGAACGCAGCTGTGTAATGTGGCTTCACCACTCTTAACTGCAGCTGGAAGTGATGAACAAAGGCCTATAAAAGTGGCCCTCAGCAACCAGATCTGGTTTTTTTTAAGACATTTGATTTTAGAATTCACTACAGATAGAACCTATATTAACACACTGGCAGGTGGTAGATGCCCCTGCCCTGGAAATATTCTGAGTCAGGATGGACAGGACTCTGAGCAATCTGAGCCAACGGAAGATGCCCCTGCTCATGGCAGGTGGGCTGGAATAGATGGCCTTTAAATGTTAAACTATTCTATGATTATTGATATGTGCAGTACCCAATTAAATAATTAACAAATAGTCTGAAAACAAAAAGATATCAACAAAGTTCATACACATTTGTCTTCCTCAATTCATACCTGTATTTCCCAATTCATACTTAAGGCCACTTTTCCTGCAGTTAATTCACAAGACTCAGTGCTCTCATGTTAAGGGTGTCTTGACACCAGTAAGCTGACCAAAACCACCTGAGGACAGTAACAATACTCAAACAGAAGTGTATTAGTCTTGTTATATAAAAACCTACAGTTGAGAAGTTTAGACTTTCTATTCCGTTGGAGTTTCACATTTACTAGAAAAGGCTGCTGTATAGGAATGCATCTGCAAAGAGAAGGCAGCAAAAGATTTTAATTCCCATTCTAGCCAGTCCTGAGAAAATTCTGTTTCCTGAAGAGCTTTACCTGAGAATTATCAGTCAGGGTATTCAGCCAATGTTTTAATCAGTTATTTTAGATATGAGAAGCCCAAGTCTTCAATCACCTGCCAGGTAAGAGTGAAGCTCTGTTCAAATCCATTATCAGAAAAAGGTTAAAGAAAACTCTGGTTTTTATTCGTTAATGAAAAGTTATGAATGAAATAAAAACCTTCTTCAAACTTTCAAAAATGATCTATGCAGCAACAAACTTATACAAAATGCATAAGACTGCTATGTGGTCTTACTCTAAGTTCCGTGAGTTCACGGGATTTACCTACCATCCCTGAAGCACCTGCCTAAAATCCCTCACATCTCATTCTCACTTTTCCCAGCCCAAGATCTAGCAGATCTCCAAAGCTCCCTGTACAGAGAAAAGGGCAAGCTACTATCAAATGCTAATCCTGCAACCAAAAGACCAATCACAGAATGGTGTTGGTTGGCAGGGCCCTCCAGAGCTCATCCAGCCCAAGCTCCTGCTAAAGCAGCTTCCCTTCGATCGGGGAGCCCAGGAACGTGTCCAGGCCAGTTTGGAAACCTCCTGAGGAGACTCCACACCCTCCCTGGGCAGCCTGGGACAGGGCTCCCTCACCTCAACACCAAACAAGTTTCTCCTTGTGTTTAAGTGGAACCTTTTGTGTTCCACCTTGTGTCTATCAACTCCTTGTCTTGTCACTGGAGACAACAGGAAAAAGTGTCACAGCTGTGCTGAGTCCTGCATGGCTGTCATCCAGCAGCCAGCTCCCTAGCGCTGCCCTGGCCCCCGTAACAGGGCACTCTGCCTAGTGAAAAGACACAAGCTGAAGGCCATGATGGTTTTTAGTGTGAAGGCTGTTACAGACCAGCCTGACTCAAATATCCCCAAGAGTAATTGTGGAGGATAAGAAAATTCCTGAACCAGCAGGCTGTGAAGCAAACATCTCTGAGATAATGTTGTTGCTAGAACCCAGATGTTCCTGCCAGTTCTGTGGAGATGCAAGTTCAGCAACAGACAACTGACAGTCAGTCACTTGATTCTACAAAAGCCCAGTCCCATTTCTGTGGTGTAGGGGATTTTTGCATACTCTTCTTTGGAATGTGTCTGTAAATCTCTCCCTCAAAGTTACCCTCTGGAGCTGAGTGAGAGTCACCCACTGTCATTGATATGGCCAAGTAATGTCATTCCCTACAGAACAAGTAATCTCTCTGGAATAAGTCATCATTAAGTTAGCTTTAATCTGTTATTTCAGTTAATAATAAGCAGTAGCTACAGTACTAACATTATGCAGTAAGGGTTCCTCTAACCCACTGCCTACTAAAACACAAAACCTGTATTTTTATCGTGACTGGAACATACATAAAACATATTTTCAATTCAACTCATAACGTTATTGTGGTAAAAAACAAAACAAAACCAAAAAAACCAAACCGAACCCAACCACCAAAATCCTGCCTCGCTGTACTTTCTCAGTTTGCCATCGTTACTGTGTGGGCCGGAGGCAGCACTGCCCCGGCCCCAAACCGTCAGGTGTGGAGGCTCCTTCTCAGGAGGTTTCCAAACCCGCCTGGACACGTTCCCGTGCCCTGGATCGAGGGGAACCTGCTTTAGCAGGTGCCTGGGCTGGATTGATTTGTTCTCTAATCTCTGCCGCACACATGGCACCGAGGCTCCCAAATGAAACGCCGACCCTACGAGTGCCCGAGGACATTCCCGCCGATCTTACACGTAGCCCCCAAGGCCGGGACGCCGCAAAGCCCCACAAACCCCTTTCCAGCCACAGCGGGGCCCCGCCAGCGTCCATCTCGCCGCCCCCGGGAGGAACAGCGTGGCCCTCGCCCCTTCAGAGAGGGCGGTGGGAAGGACATCGGGTCGCGCCCGGAACATCCTTCAGGATAACGGCTCTTTTAGCCCCTCCCCCGCTCCCGCTCCCCGTTCATCGCCCGGAGCTCAGCCGGCGCCGCTCCTCCCCGCCGGGAACGACACTCACGCTCCGCCAGCATCGCCATCTTGGGGGCCTTCCTCCTACGCGGCGCGCGGCGACGGACAAGCGCATGCCGGCCCGCCCCGAAGGGGACTTTTGTGACCTCGGCGCGGATGAAAGGCAGCGAAAGAAGTGCCTGATAGAAAAGGTCTCAAAGCAGGCGATTACAGTAGTTATCCTAGTGGAATCAGAGGGAGAAAGTGTGTTACAGCTTTAACAGGGATATAAAAAGACGTATTGGTTGTCTATCTGGTATCCATGCGCACTTCTCCGTAGAAATTGGACAGGCATCTTTGTGGGTAGCCGAAGGGGCGGCCGAAGGCTCCGGCTCCACAGAGACGCCGGGCTGCCGCGGGGGTGTGCGGTGGCTGCTCTCGGGCTGGTCGGAGTTGCCCCGGGCCGCTAAAGCCGCGAAAGGCGCTATTAGAGGCGCTGCGAGGGGCCATGGGGCTTTTTAGCGTAGTTAGCTGTCCCCATAGGCGGAGCCCGTTTATGAGGGGGCGCTCGGGGTAGGGAAGTGGCTGCGGGCTGTGTGGTTAAAAGCAACGGGGCGTGGGCAGGCGCAGTGCTCAGGGGGGTGAACATCCCGAACTGACCCAAACGTGTGTGAGGGAAGAGGAGTGAGTGGATCCGCGTGCCCTCGTGGAACGCTGAGCTCGTCATAGAGTCCCGGAATTATGGCAGTCGGCAGGGCCCTGCAGAGCTCATCCAGCCCAAGCCCCTGCTAAAGCAGGGTCCCCTCCATCAGGGGGCACAGGAACGTGTCCAGTCAGGTTTGGAAACCTCCCAAGAAGGAGCCTCCACACCCTCCCTGGGCAGCCTGGACCAGGGCTCCCTCACCTCAGCATCAAACAAGTTTCTCCTCCTGTGCCAGTGGCACTTGCTGGGTTCCAGCTTGTGCCCGTGACCCCTTGTCCTGTCACCGGAGACTGCAGAAAAAAGTGCTGCCCCATGCTCCTCACATCCACTCCTTAGGTACTTACAAATGTTAATAAGGTCCCCCTTTAGTGTACTTTTTTTCTTCTAGGCTAAATAGCCCCAGGTCCTGTCATGATTGTGTCTGGATATATCACTGGTCAAAGATGTCTAACAGCAGCAACTTGAAGCCTCCTCAGGCAAATTACACCTTTATTCTCATTTTCAAGGGTTTAAAAGATTCTGTGGTGAGCTGTACCTTCCTATAATACCAGCTCAGTACTTCTTGTTTACTTCATATGTGGAAAAAAGAATATCTTTTTCCTTTCTGCAACAAATTTGTCTGAAGATTGAATGCAGTTCCTTCTTGATGTTTACTTGCTGAATCAAACTACTGCTATTTTAGCACCCTCCTCTTGCAGGTCGTGTTTCTGAGCCCTTTGACGTTCATGTTTTCTAACTGCTTTTCAGTAGTTTCTTATTTGAAGTGTAGCACCCAAAATATGACATGTGATGGTGCCGAGTTCTTCAGAGCACTAAACAGGACCCTGTCTCCTCTGACTACATTTATATCTGAGTGTAATATTTTGTTCTCTGACCTCCATATCCGTTTCAGGTAAGTTTTGTATTCATGAAGTGTGTTCATCCTGTCTTTAACCCTCACTGGATCAGTGCATACTTCTGCCTTCCCCTTCTGTTGTAACACTGAGTTGCAGATCTTTGAGGCTTTGCTGTCTCTTTCCCAGCTTGAAGTCATCTGCAAGTGTTGTAAGTGTACTCTGTACCTTAAACCACAGAATCTCAAGGGCCAGACGGGATGTTGAAAGATCATCCAGTCCATCCCCTCTGCCAGAGCAGGACCACCTAGAGTAGGTCACACAGGAAATCGTCCAGGTGGGTTTTGAATGTCCCCAGAGAAGGAGACTCAACAACAAATCTGGGCAGCTGCAGGTCATTTATGTGAGTACTGAGTCCTACCAGCATCAGAACTGATTGCACACCACATTTTCTTCATACATTCTTCCATTTGGATGGCAACTGGATTAGAGCTCCCCCAGTTTAGCTTTTGAAACTGCTTTTTTTCTGTGCTTTTTGATTGAGGTTACACTTCCCTATTTGATTATGAGAACACTATGCAGGTAGTTTCTAGAGGCTTTATAAACAAACAAATAATAAATGTCTTTTCTTCGGTAAGATCCATTTTTTCAGTTAGCAAAGTTGGGTTGATATGATGGAGCTTGTTCTTGGCAAATCAATAAACTTAGAAATAGCTTCCTGATTTCTTTGTAACAGTTCATATTTGGTTGCTATTAAGCTGTATGGTCTGACTGCCCCACTTCCTCCTTCAAAGAGGGGTATCAAGCTGACTCTTTCGTAATCTTCTAAGCCCACACCTAACAGTCAGAAATTCTCACAGAATATGTTCTCACCAGAGTTTTTTTTGCCACTTATCTGTGTATGTTCAGGTCACACCCTTCAGACTTGAATGAAGTGAAAACAAACACTTCACAATCCTTTACTGCCTGGGACAGAGACCTTTTCCCTTTGCCTCACTCATTAATTGTGTCAGTGTAATGGAAAAGGTCATGTTCGTTAATCAAATCATGAAAGAATAGTTGTGCAAGGAACCATTTAAAGTCATTGTAAAAGTCTTGTAAAACTTTAACCGTAAAGTTTCTACAATGTGCACAGGTGCAGTTGGCTGAGATGCTTATAGCAGGTTCAGTAGGTTGCGCATGAGCTGATAAGAGCCAAGAGAAGAGTTCATGAGCGGGCCACTAGAGGAAGACTACTGACTTCATCCCAGCGACCACCCTACGACCACCAGGAGGCAGAAGAAGACCCCTTAGTAACAAGACGGGCACATTCGCAGAGTACACCAGGGAGCGATGCACCCGACCGATAAGGACAAAAGAACTCTGATACGGGGGGGGGGGGGGGGGGGGGGGGGGCGCGCACCGTTGGTGGAGCAGAGTTTCCCGGCCGCCCAGCGCTGTTTTGCTTATTTGCCGCTTGCTTAATAAATTTGATCTATGAGTCACTTAAATTGGCTTGTGAACTTTATCACAGCAACTTATAACAGCCAGTTGATTGCTTCCAATCCTTTTAGTGCAGACTAAATGGATGGATCAAGCCTTGCTCCCTGTGCTGTGGATCAGCTTTGCCTTTGGCCTTTCTCCTGCTCCTGCTGCACTATATAAAGCTTTGCAAATGCTGGTTCTGTCTCATGTAGTGCCTTCACTGTTCATTTTGTCTCTTCATTTTGTAATCTATATGTGCTCTGCATAAGGTGGCCTTACATCTACTTCATGTGTCCTGGCTTGCAGCTGATGTGCTTATTACTATCAGGTTAAGGAAGGACTGTCTTGAATTCTTAAACAGGATTTTTAAGAGACTGCTTGGTCATCCTCTGAGTTTACTGAGGTCTACCTGAAATCTAACAATTTTTTGGCTCCTCTACTGTCCTACCTCAGGAAGATAAACCATCATTTGCACCTGAAAGTAACCAGGTATTTGCTGACTTTCAAGCATTCACTTAACATTTTCCTTCAAGAGTTCTCTGGAGATTAGGATCAACCCTAGAAGAAGGGTCAGTTCTGGGGCCAGTTTTATTCAACATCTTCATCAACGACCTGGATGAGGGGACAGAGTGACCCTCAGCAACTTCCCTGATGGCACCAAACTATGGGGACTGGCTGATTCACCAGAGACTGTGCTGCCATTCAGTCAGATCTGGACAGGCTGAGAGTGGGGCAGAGAGGAACCTCCTGAGATTCACCAAGGGCAAGTGCAGAGTCCTGCACCTGGGGAGGAACAACCCCCTGTACCAGGACAGGCTGGGGGTGACCTGCTGGAGAGCAGCTCTGCAGAGAGGGACCTGGGAGTGCTGATGAGCAGCAAATAAACATGAACAGCAATGTGCCTTTGGGGGCAAGAAAGCCAGTGGCATCCTGGGGGAACATGAAGAGAGGGTGGGCAGCAGGTCAAGGGAGGTTTTCCTCCTTCTCCTCTGGAGTCCTGTGTCCAGTTCTGGGCTCCTCAGCTCAAGGGAAACACGGAACTGCTGGAGAGAGGCCAGCACAGGGCTACCAAGATGCTTAGGGGTGTTCAGCCTGAAGAGAAGGCTGAGGAGGAACTTCATCAACACTTATAAGTACTTAAAGGGTAGATGTCAGGAGGGTGGGGTGCCACTTTTTCCTGTGGTGGCCAGTGACAGGGCAAGGGGCAATGGGCATAAGCTGGTACACAAAACATTCCACTGTTTGGAAAACAGTGGAAAACTGTCTTTGGTGTTGAGGTGAGGGAGCCCTGGCCCAGGCTGCCCAGGGAGAGTCTGGAGAGTGTTCAGAGTATTATAGAATCATTTTGGCCAGAAAAGACCTTTAAGATCATCAGGTCCAACTACTGACCTTCAATCTCCTTTCTTGACTCTGGAGCAAAGTAAGTCTCCTAAACTGAGATCTGAGTGTAATATTTGATCATCCCAATAGGCAGCAGCATTCCACACGTTTGAGTCTGCTTTGCTGGGCTATAGAGACATCAATAAAGGTGGAAGATTGGAAGTAATTTCTCTTAAAGTATACCTTGAGGTTGAGATTTGTTTCTTTTTTGTTTTTGAAACTTTATTTTTGACTACATCAGAACACTTCTGCTTCCAAAGCTGTCTCACTCCCCTGCTTGCAAAGAAGCACAGCTCAGAACACAAATGAGACCATATCTGCTGTAATTATTGCTGACTGCACTTGCTTAATGGAAGGCTTGAGGTCAAGGCCCAAATTATTCTATGCAGATGTAGCCACGGTTCTTGTTAATTAGTAGTCTAAAGAGCTGGTACTGAAAACATGAATATGCACATGAGCAGGGAAATTAGGCAATATGCAAAAAAGAGAAAAGTTCCATCAGGGGGAATTATTGTATTTCACAATTACATACCCGAGTAAAAGCTGGTGTCACAGAAAAGAGAAATGTATGTGTGCATTTATATGCGTGTTTGTGTATGTCTTGATCCCTGAGAAAGCACAGCTGATACGGGTGATTATAGCCCTTTAAGAATATAGCTGAAATGATGCTTCCAGTGTGCTTGGAGTGGTTGAAATGCAGCTCTTCTCTAAAAAAAAAAGACGTAAAGCTATAAAGATGCCTGGTGGGCATTAAATTCCGAGTTCTCCAGCAATTCCTCCCAAGGGTCTGACTTGAAAAGAGGTGTTTCCCGACAGCCAGCACTGATCATGTAGGGCTCAGAGATTTCAGCAGGGTATTTCCCTCCCAGTACATTGTTATTGATCGCAGGGTGGCTGCAGTCTCAGCTGTGCTGTCAGTGTCAGCTCCAGAGTCCCCACAGGCTTTGGGGAATTCCTTTGATGCCACTCACGGGTTGAAGTGTCTGGGTCTTAGGGAGAGATGCATCTGGGATGAAAAGAGCCAAAGATACAGAGAAATCAAAACAGAAGATAAATGGAGGAGGGTTGCAAGAATGTCTGAGCCTTTCAACCCAGAGGAGATCCATGGAAGGGGAGTTATCATGTTTTCCGGCTAATGAGCAGCTCCAGTACCCCACAGAAGGGCAGCCACGAGTATCAGTGATGGGCTAATGACCAAGAGACCACCAGTCTCTTGCCACCTGGTGACACTGGGGTGGGGATTCATGAAGATGTTTATAACCACCTTGGAGTTGATGGGGGAAGGGGCACTTGCAGGTGGGGTCAGGTCACATAACATGAGATTTTTGCAAAAGAGGGACCTGAAAACATCACCCTGTTTCTTCTGAGAAGAAACAGCATCAGTCAAAACACCCATTTTTATCTTTCTATGCCCCATTCAAATGCAGCATCAACAAAGGAGATGTGAGGAGGGAAAGGAGAAGCAGATAGGAAAAGGAGAAGTAGGTGGGAAAAAGGAGGAGAAAAGTAAGTAAAGAAATAGGATGTGAGTCCTGGCTGTGCAACAGGTCATTTGTGAGGCAAATCAGCTTCTGTTGTGTGATAAATGGCCCCAGGCCAGACTAGAAATGCCTATTGAGCAAGTCGTGGGAGAGAGGTGTGATGGAAGCACTAGGGACAAGGACTGCCTGGGGACCTTAAAATGAAAAGACAGGTTTTACTTAGGATGATGATTCGAGAGAACACTCGGATTAAAGGTAAGCTCTGGTATAAAGCTGTATTTGCCAAGCAGAGAAGCCGCACATCAAGAGCCAGGCAGGGAGCAAGAGATTAACAACGTCTGACCTATGGAGAAAAAGATGTCAGGACGAGTGCCTGCAGCCAGGAGATGAGGGGTTCAAAGAACAGCTACTGGGGCATGTGAGGAGCAGAAATAGGCTCAAGGCGAGGGGCTGATGTTCCTAGAAATGCTGCCAGTGAGGAGATCAGCAGCAGCAATGTGCAGTGCCTGGCAGGGAACGCTGGAGGGAGCATGGGCAAAAGAGGCAGCAGGCGAAAATCCAGATCATTTTCCTTCGATTCCATGAGCACCGTGTGTTTTTGTTATTATTGCTATTTGAACCACGAGTGCTGTGCTCAGTGTCGGGCCCCTCACTGCAACATTGAAGGGCCAGAGTGTGTCCAGAGCCGGGCAGCAGAGCTGGAGAAGATACTGGAGCACAAGTGTGCTGGGGAGGGGCTGAGGGCCCTGGGAGTGTTCAGCCTGGACAACAGCAGCCTGAGGAGAGACCTTCTCACTCTGGCAACTCCCTGACAGGAAATTGTGGCCAGAGAGAGTATCAATCTCTGCTTCTGAGCAACAAACAACATGACAAGAGGACATATGGCCTCAAGTTGTACCAGGGGAGGTTTAGACTGGAGATGACAAACAATTTATTCCGCAAAAGGTTGTCCAGTCGTGGCCCAGGCTGCCCAGGGCTGTGGTGGAGTCCCCATCCCTGAAAGGATTCCAAAGCCGTGTAGCTGTGGCTGACAAGATCCCATGGAAGGGGAGTTATCATGTTTCCCAGCTAATGAGCAGCTCCAGTGCCCCACAGAAGGGCAGCTATGAGTATCAGTGATGGGCTAATGCCACCACCAGTCTCTTGTCACCTGGTGACACTGGGGTGGGCATTCATGAAGATGTTTATAACTACCTTGGAGTTAGATGGGGTCAGGTCACATAACATGAGATTTTTGCAAAAGAGGGACCTGAAAGCATCACCCTGAGTTCAAACGGAGAAGAAACAGCATCAGTCAAAACATTCATTTTTATCTTTCTATGCCCCATTCAAATGCAGCATCAACCAGATGCTTTCTCTCCAAAGACGTATTTGGAATCTTGTCTGTAGCGGTCACTGCGTACCCTGCTTTGTGCTGTCCATTTTTGACAAAGCTGCTGCCGTCTGTATACCATGTGTCCTCAACACCCTCCAGTGATTGTTCCTTCACGTCTGGTCAGCTGGAGTAGACTGCCTCAATGGTTTCCAGGCAATCGTGAGTCACTGGTTCCCCTGTAACTCCACTAAGGAAAGATACTGGGTGGACAATGTTAGTTACTGTTATCTGGACATCATCCTGTTCTACCATAATGGCCTGATATTTGAGGACTCTTTATGGGGATAACCAATGCTCCCCTTTTGCCTCCAATATGGTGGATACTGTATGAAACACCAACACTGTGATCTGCTGACCCATCGTGAATTTACGAGCTTCCTGGATGTTAATTACTACTGCTGCCACAGCTCTTAGGCAGCTAGGCCATCCTCTGCTTACTTCATCCAATTGTTTGGAGAAGTATGCCACTGCACTTCGGTCTGGGCCAAGCTCCTGAGCCAGTATTCCTAAGGGGCTTGCTTGGGGAAATTCCTTGCTTGGTTTTGCTGCCATGACACCTCCGATTTTACCTTTCTCTAACTTCCACAGAAACCGTTTTTACCAACTTACAACTAATAACAACAACTCCTGTCCAGGGATTATAAGCACTCAGGGCCATAAAGTGTTTTACCTTCACCGAATAACACAACAAAGCCTTATAGTAAAATCCAAACACCGAAACCTGATCCTTTCCCGCAATCCACAGAGTCCTGACCCCCCTGTCTGGGGAGGAACATGGCACCCCTCCCTTTTCAGAGTGATCAGGCTGTCCTGCCTAGTTCTATTCACATACAGCTTGAAAGTACCTGGTGGTGCAACCACTCCACGCACCTGGCCAGCAACCCAAAGGTTGGTGGCTCGGGTCCCCCCCCCCACCTCACAATCCAAAGTTTTAGATTTCTACCAAACTCCAGCACTCTGCCATACACCAAACTACTCACAAAACACAGAACAAAATTCTAATATGCAACAATGACCTCTCAGCTCCGCTCGTCTCCGGCTGCCTCCCTCCCGGAAAAACAGAGACACAGAACAGAACTCCACAGTCACACTGCGAGTCCCACACTACCACACACTCACACACAAACACTCCACAACACAAGTAATGCTTAAATTGAGCTCTTAACGATGTTAAAATATGCACGGTACTGGTACAGAAATTTTGCAGCAGATAGATACGATGATAGCTACCACACACAGCGCTCCCGCTATCAGTGCTCCTGCTATCCCAGCAAGGGGTGCCCAAGTTACCATACCAGCAAATTCGCTAATTCCCCAGGGGTGAGCAGTATCACCCCCTCACAGGACGCAAGGGGTACTTCTACCACCCTTACGACTTACAGGGTCTTGGTGAGCTCCCCTACTCCTCGTCTCAGTGTGAGGCGTCCCATACACAGCTTACAGACTCTTCCCCTATACTCCTGCAGCCTTTCCCAATTTACATACCAGGTACACTGGCTGGTCCGTCTCTTCCCCTGCGGTGATCGGATGAGGATGGGAGATTCTCCAGAGTAACAATCCGGTGGCGTGCCTAGAATGTCCCACACCCCACCTGGTCCAGCTGCCGGGCAGAGAGGGTCTCCTGACTGGCTCGCCAACTGATGTGCAGAACAAACTCTATAACACTGTTAAGGGTTATAAAGCAGGTATGTATTGTGCTGGCGGGTGCGAGGGAGATAATTCTGCCCAGCTTGCACACAATGTTGTCTAACAAAGGGCTACTTATATGGTACAGGTAAGGGTATGCATAACTGCCTATTACATATTCATGACCTATCCCCGCTTCGTATTGTAATAAGTCCTCTTTGAGCTTACACTTGTTTAGTATCTCTGGTAGATTTCTATGACATGGAGCAGAATGCAAACAATTCTATTTTCCACATTCCAAGTCCCTCTTATCTGCAGCTATATGCACACCAGCTTCTTAGTTATCAGCTTTTAGGGTCTTAAAAGCCTTTACTAACAAGTGGTTTGAAATCCAGTGAGCTGAAGTTTCTTATCATGGTGTTAGTTCACAGCGAATTATGTCTTGATAACTTTCTCAGGCCCTTCCCGTCTCTGTGTATGCTTTTTGCTAACCACTTGATTGGGGTTGCCGAGTGAGCACCCCAAAGGGGTGTCTATCCATGCAATGGCCCAATAGGAAAAAGAACATGGCAGATGGTTGAGGAGACAGAGAGAATTCTCCCTGGCCAAGCAACCCAGGGTGGTCAAAGAACTGCGAGGCAGGAAACGGGTCCAAAAGCCCTGAGGATGGTTAGAAGATGTGATGTAACCTCTGGGGTAAAGAGGCTGAGAAAAACAGAAAAATTTCCACAAACAAGACAATTTAGAAGAAGAAAACAAAGAAGAAAATTTGTAAAAAAGCAGGTGAAATGTAAAAAAGAAAAAGAAAAGAAAAGAAAAGAAAAGAAAAGAAAAGAAAAGAAAAGAAAAGAAAAGAAAAGAAAAGAAAAGAAAAGAAAAGAAAAGAAAAGAAAAGAAAAAAGAAAAGGGAAGAAGAAACTAAAGAATAGGAAGAAGAAGGAGTAGAAAAACAAGAAGTGAAAAAATAACCACCGAAAAAAAAATGCACTGGAAAAAGATATTGAAAGAAAAGCAGCACCAACAAAAGCCAACAAAAGCAAATCAAAGCAAAGGAAAGCAAGGCAAAGCAAAGCAAAGCAAAGGAAGGCAAAGGAAGGCAAAGGAGAAATGTGAAGCCAAGCTGTTGGCAGAAGGAAAGGAAAGGAAAGGAAAGGAAAGGAAAGGAAAGGAAAGGAAAGGAAAGGAAAGGAAAGGAAAGGAAAGGAAAGGAAAGGAAAGGAAAGGAAAGGAAAGGAAAGGAAAGGAAAGGAAAGGAAAGGAAAGGAGAAATGTGAAGCCAAGCTGCCGGCAGCAGTTGGCCAGCGAGGCTTGGCCGGGGGGGCCGAGTGAGCAGCCCAAAGTGGTGTCCATCCATGCAATGGCCCAGAAAGACAAAGACCATGGCAGAAGGTTGAGGAGCTCGAGATACACCTCCCCGGAAGAATACTGGGCTGGCGAGGTAGGAACGAGGTCGAAAAGACTTGAGGATAGTCAGAAGATGTGATGTAACCTCTGGGGCAACCAGGCTGAGAAAAAGAGAAAAATTTCCACAAACAAGACAATTTGGATAAAGAAGAAGAAGAAAAGAAAAAAAACACAGGTGAAATGTAAAAAAGAAAATGAAAAGAAAAGAAAAAGAAAAGGAACAAGAAAATGAAGAATAAGAAGATGAAGGAGAAGGAGTAGAAAAAGAAAAAGGGAAAAAAGAAACACAAAAAAAAAAAGGGAAAATCCACAGAAATAAGCAATTGAAACAAAAGCAAAGTCAACAAAAGCCAACAAATGCTAACAAAAGCAAAGCAAAGCAAAGGAAAGGAAAGGAATGCAAAGGAGCAGCTTTTGGCTTAGTAACAGGGGGAGCGGGTTGCAGTGAAGACCAGGTAAAGAGTTTGCGGACCCTCCCCCGGCTCCTGGGTTCAGACCCACCTCCGGCCTGGCTGGGCCAATCTGGCGCCTCTGCCAGCACTATTTAGGGGACGGGAATTTGAAATGCGAGGCAGGAGGTGTGACAGTGATACAAGATGGAGGCGACCATGCAGACCCTTCAGCCAGAGAAGGAGGAAGGAAGGAGAAGCGATAGACCAGAGACTCCTCTGCAAGCCGTGGCGAGAATGCAAGCTGTGCCCCTGCAACCTGTGGAGATCCATGGCAGGACCGAGGGTTATCAGCAGCTCCATGTGAGTGAGCCCGGACGGGCGAGGGACTGTGTGGGGAGACGGCCATGGCCCAGGCCGTGCTGGAGAGCCTGTGTGCCGCAGAGCAGCCCCACACGAGAGGCAGAGAGGAGCTGCAGCCTTTGGAATAAGTGCGCGTCGGAGCAGCCCGTGCAGGGCTGCCGTGTGTGTGCCCCACGGACTTGCAGGGAGGACTGGTGTGGAGTTCACCCGTCCTGAGGAGGGACAGACAGCAGAAGCTATCGGGAACAGACTGACTGAAATCCCCACTGCCTGCCCCCCCGAACCGTTCAGGGGGGGACAGGGTAAAAACCCCGGGATCAGGGCTCTGAGCCTGCGAAGAGAGGAGGGGTGGCAAGAAGGTGTTCTTAAAAGGCTGGTTGGACTCTTCATTGATGTATTACTCTGCGTTGTTTCATTTTGGTTATGTTTTGGGTTTTTGGGGGTATGTTTTAGTTGATGTTGCATTAAATTATTTTTCTGTTTTCTTCCCCAAACCGAGTGGCCTGGTCTGTTTTGTCCTGAACCTTAAGCGGCAATTAAGCTCTCCCTGCCCTTGAGCAATTCTCAGCCACTTCGGTACTAATAATCGTGGTCTTTGTTCCCTGATGGGCCTAAACCGTGACATCCATCCATGCAATGGCCCAGAAAGACAAAGACCATGGCAGATGTTTTAGGAGCCCGAGATACACCTCCCTGGAAGAATACTGGGCCTGCGAGGTAAGAAAGGAGTTCAAAAGACCTGAGGATGGTCAGAAGATGTGATGTAACCTCTGGGGCAACCAGGCTGAGAAAAAGAGGAAACTTGCCACAAACAAGACAATTTGGATGAAGAAGAAGAAGAAGAAAAGGAAAAAAACACAGGTGAAATTTAAAAAAGAAAAGATAAAGAAAAGAAAAAGAGGGAGAAGAAGAAAATAAAGAAGAAGAAGAGGAAGGAGAAGGAGTAGAAAAAGAAGAAGGAAAAAATAAACACCAAAAAAAAGAAAAAATCACTGAAAAAAAGCAATTATAACAAAAGCAAAGCCAACAAAAGCCAACAAAATCAAAGCAAAGCAAAGGAAAGCAAGGCAATTGAAAGCAAAGCAAAGGAAGGCAGAGGAAGGCACAGGAAGGCAAAGGAGAAATGTGAAGTCAAGCTGCTGGCAGTAGTTTGCCAGTGAGGCTTGGCCAGGATGGCCGAGTGAGCAGCCCAAAGTGGCGTCCATTAATGCGATGGCCCAGAAATACAAAGATCATAGCAGATGGTTGAGGAGCCCGAGATACACCTCCCTGGCTGAGCATCCCAGGGTGATCTTCGACCAGAGGACTTGCCCTGTGTTGAAGAGGAAGACTTTAAAGACTTGTTGGCCAAGCTTAAGGCAAATAAGTCAATGTGTCCTGATGAGATGCATCCTAGAGTGGTGACAGAGCTGTCAGATGTGATTGCTAAGTCTCTCTCCATCATTTTTGAACAATCATGAGGACAGGCGAGGTGCCTGAGGAGTGGAGAATGGCCAATGGTCACGCCAGTTTTTAAAAAGGTCTAGAAGAATGACCCAGGAAACTACAGGCTGGTCAGCCTCACCTACATCGCTGGAAAAGTCATGGAACAACTCATCCTGAATGTTATCACTGAACATGTGAAGGATAAGATGGTTATCAAGGGGAGTCAACATGGCTTCACCAAGGGGAAATCCTGTTTGACTGACCTGATAGCCTTCTATGAGTGCATAATCTGCTGACTAGATGAGGGGAGAGCAGTGGATGTCATCTACCTTGACTTCAGAAAGGCTTTTGACACTGTCTCCCATAATATCCTCATCAGAAAGCTCAGGCAGTGTGGCTTGGATGAGTAGACAGGTGGATCAAGAGCTGGCTGAATGACAGAGCCCAGAGGGTGGTGATCAATGGCACAGAATCGCATTGGAGGCCAGTGGAGTTCCACAGGGATCGGTTCTGGGACCTGTCTTGTTCAACATCTTCATCAGTGACTTGGATGAGGGGACAGAGTGTACCCTCAGTAAGTTCACTGATGACTCCAAACTGGGAGGACTGGCTGATTCCCCAGAAGGCTGTGCTGCCATTCAGCAGAATCTTGACCAACTTGAGAGTTGGGCAGAGAGGAACCTCATGAGGTTCAACAAGGACAAGTGCAGAGTCCTGCATCTGGGAAGGGACAACCCCATGCACCAGTGCAGGCTGGGGGTCGAACTGCTGAAGAGCAGCTCTGCAGAGAGAGACCTGGGAGTCCTGATTGATAATAAACTAAACATGAGTGTGGCCAGCAGGTCAAGGGAGGTTCTTCTCCCTCTCTACTCTGCCCTGGTGAGGCCTCATCTGGCATACTGTGTCAAGTTCTGGGCTCCTCAACTCAAGAGGGACAGGGAAGTGCTGGAGAGAGTCCAGCGCAGGGCCACCAAGATGATCAGGGGACTGGAGCATCTTTCGTATGAGGCAAGACTGTAGGAACTGGGGCTGTTTAGTCTGGAGAAGAGGAGACTGAGAGGAGATCTTATTAATATTTATGAATATCTAAAGGGTGAGTGTCAGGAGGTTGGGACATCCCTTTTTTCTATAGTAGCTAGTAGCAGGACAAGGGGTAATGGGATGAAGCTGGAACACAAAAAGTTCCACTTAAACATAAGAAAAAAATATTTCACAGTGAGGGTGATGGAGCCCTGGCACAGGCTGCCCAGAGGGGTTGTGGAGTCTCCTTCCTTGGAGGTCTTCAAGACCCATCTAGACATGTTCCTATGCAACCTGATCTAGGTGAATCTGCTTCTGCAGGGGGGTTGGACGAGATGATCTCTAAAGGTCCCTTCCAATCCCTACCATTCTATGATTCTATGAAGAGGACTCTTACCCACCCAAGGGAAGCCTATAAAACATGCAGAGGAAATTCTCAAACTGTTAGAAGCTGTACAGTTACCAAAGGAAGTAGCAATTATGTATTGCAAAGCTCACAAAAAGTGAACAACTGCACAAGAGATAGGCAATTCAATGGCAGATCGGGAAGCAAAGAGGGCAGCTGAGACAGGTACGGCAGAGATACAATCTCTGATTCCAGATGGAAAAGTCTCAATCAACCAAATTCCTAACTATTCAAAAGAAGACAAGAAATTGATTCAGAATTTAGAGTGGAAAAACAAAGGAAAATGGTTGGGCTACAACACCACCCGGGAAAGTAGTGGTACCTAGCACATTACTTTGGGCTATAATCATGGCTGAACATGCTCGGGAATGGTTGGACTCAAGGAACTTAAAGGTCATTTATAACCAAAACGATTCTGCAATTTAGTTGTTCTTATGTCATCAGCCTGGGCTTTGTGGGATATGCCACTGAAGTCCTGTTTTTTGTTATTCAAACAGAGAGGAGTTAGGGAACCAATGAAAGAGCAATAATGTTTTTTAGAGAGGAAAACTGAGGCCCAGACACGATGTGAAAGTCAATCTCCAAACAACTTGCATTTTTTGTGGAGATATTTTAAAATCTAAAGGAGTGACCAAGAGTCAGATGCTACTGAGAGATTAGACCTATGTTATTTGGCACAGAGTGGGGTTTTTTTTGTAAGAACTGGTGACTGAATTTCTTGTTTGGACTGTGATGAATGTGAACTGAAAGCAGTGCTTTGAGCTGCAGTTGTGGCAGGTTGAGGTCAGGCACCAGAGAGTCTCAAATGGACAAGTCCAAAGGAGGTCAGGAAGCCAAAGAGCTGATGCCAGCAGGCCTCAAGGGCAAGCCAGGGTGTAATCCACGGGTGGGGTGAAAATGAGGATCTCTAGGACATGGACAGCAGTTCAGGGCTTGGGAAAATCAGCAGGCAAAAAGCACAACTATCAGTAAACAAAGGCTTTATAAAAACATTGCAGGAGAGGTTAGAGGAAAAAGGTCTAGTCTGGTCCAGTTCTCAGTGTAGATGAGATGGTAATGAACCCATAAGAAGCTTTGTCCAGAGACAGAGAGATGTGCTTGTTTCTTGTTTTGGTCTTCTCCCAAATCCTGAGCGAATATTCAGTGGAATTTAACAGTGTGGGTTTGAGGGGTAGGAAGAGAGAAAGGGCTAACAGATCTGCTAGGAGGTTTGTAATGTTAGTAAAGCTCAGCCTGGAAATTTCGAGAAATGTTATGAAACAGTCTTTGAATTGCTAATCATTATCATGGGAAAAAGGACAGTGATGGAGTCAGGGAATCATGGGTGAATTGCTTTGACTCCAGTCCCTGGGAAAACACTGAAATTCTTACATAATTGGTTCAATATTTGGCTACTGGAGGACAGTGGAGTGATGAGAAACTGCCTACTTCTCAGCACACCACTCTGTTTTTTTTCCTCTGAGCAGGAAACTGACTTTGGTGACTAAGGTACCAAGATTTTTCATCTAGTCAAGAACCACAGACAAGTGGCCCACATCTCAGTGCTGAGGGTATCAGGAGCTTTGGGAGTCATCCACAGATGGCAGTGGACTGGAGTTCTTTGTGGTTCCCTGATCCCATGGTAGGATGGGTCCAGGCTGACACCCTAGATGTGTGATGAGGTCCCAAGGTGACATAGAGGTATCAGATCTTAGTAGGTGGCATCCTCCCACACACAAGGACATGGACAACCCAGCAGCCTCCACAGCAGCTTCAGCTTGCTGCCCTTGATGCAACAAAGCTGTCATACAGGATCTGCTCATAACTTTTCCACAGACTATCTGCAACTCAAAGGCCCTGAAACTGGGCATCCCTAGAGAAAAAAAAAACACCTGTCTTTAAAAAGACTTTCAGTACCATCCCGTATGCAAACTCATATTCCAGACAGCTTCTTCGTAGCATGGGTGCACAATATGTCTCTTTGATACTCTGTGAATAACCTGGTGTGAGACAGACCATCTTCTTGGTGCACCACACACAGAAGGGCTGCAATCAGTGTAGATGGCAGAATCAAAGCTCAGCCCATCACTTTGGAGTGGGGGAATAGCCTGAAAAAGATGAGATAACAAGCAGTAGGATAACACTTAAACCTGAGAAATATCACAAGCAGGGAAACTGGGAATGATGAGAGGTCACCAACAATGGGGGGAAATAAAAAAGGAGGAAGGAGAGCTGAAAAATAACTAATGGGATGAGATCCTGTAGTAAAATATTGGTTGACAAGGACCGATTTCTTCCTGAACCATCTTATCTCTGATGAAAGAGACTTACTCCCTGTCTCAGAGAGGGGAAAGACACAACTGGCCACTGCACTGAAGGATGAACCAGATATGGAGTAGAGAGGAGAGAAAAAGGCACAACCAGAAAAGACAATTCAAGGAAGAGCTTGGAGGAACCAGACTAGTTTGGTCCAGAAATGAAAAGCATGCAGGAACTCCAGTGCAGGCTGCTAGGGGTGAGGGCAAGTAATTAGTTTCCTTGTCCACTGCCACCTGGAAAAGCAGAAATTAACACAGTTTATCATGTTGGAGAATACGTAGGGTAACAGAACACCTGGGACTGGCTAAGGAGTGGTGAAATTGTCTTTTTTGATGGCCAGACTTGTCTTGGAGTGTTGACTTGACCACAGAATGGCAAAGGGAGCTATGTGGCTTCCCAAAGCCTTTTGCACCTCATCCACTTCTCTGTATCTATCACTTTGTGAATCAGTTCTGGAAGCCCTCTCAGAGCACATCTCTCCTCAGGTCTAATGCAATGTCACAAAAAAGAAAGGATTTCCTGAAGATGGTCATTCAGATTTCAAAATTAATTCCCTTCCACCATCATTGTATTCATTTTCATTTTCTGATTAGCAGATAGGCAGAAAATTTCATTTACACATGATATTGGTGGCCAGATAGGTTCAAGAGTTATTTACCACTCACGTGAGAGAAGCAGCAAATGATACTTTTGTAGATGGGTTAATAGCTGTTCTGGTCAGGAAGCAAGGAAAAGAGTAGGTGAGCAGCATATAAGCAACGCCAATGGCTCAGTTCAACAGACCCACAAAAAATACTTGTGATGAAACTGCTGAAATAAAAACATGTTCCTACTCCAGACACGAAACACTTTTGGCTTTGCAAATGGTTGCAAAGAAAGTTCATCGCTTTCCATGAGTAGGAGGAAATGCCACACCCAGTAGAGTGTGTTTGATATATTACTGATAACAAATTACATGCTGAGGACTAGTCAAAATCCAACAGCAACAGAAGCAGATAGGGATCAGCAGTTAAAAAAAAGCAAATAGATCTGCAAGAGTTTTTAAACTGTTTTAATGAATCCATTTTATAGCCTGTTTTATTCATTAGCCCTGCTTATCTGGGAAGTTCTTGTGGCAGGATCGAGGTTACTTCTGAAGATTTCAGAACCAACATTGCTCACAGTCTCAGCAGGGTTCAGCTTAGTAAACACAGCAAATTGGATTTAAGGCTTTTGAACAGAAATAAAGAGGGAAACCCACAAGGACATTGCTTACTTTTCAAAGTGTAGCTGCACTTTCAAGGCTGACCCAGTACTGTCATTTTGGGACTGTCTGAGCAACCACTGGAAAATAAAAGAGCACTAAAAATAGCCAATATGGGCTTATTAGCTCTTTAATTACACATCAGTTTTCCTTTCTCTCATCTACACTTGCAACTCTGTCCTATGATCTCACCACTGACATTGATTGGGGAATGCCAGGAGCTGTCTTGGTCTGGTGGATACCGCTATGATTCACTGCCAGTCCATCTTCTTATCCTTCTCTTTTTTCACAGATTGGAAGTATGGGATTCTCCCATGAAGCCCATTATAGGTATCAAGCAATGGAAAATGCAGGGAAAACAGGGTGGGAAATTATAGTAACAGACTCTGAAGTGCTCAGAGCGTGTCACTGGTACATTAAATTCAGGTGCATCTTCAATATGAGGCCTGTGTTAAAGAAGCCACTCTGAATCCAGACACCCACAGACATTCACAAAGTTTAGGCTACAGCAGTGCCCACATTACCAGGGACAACTCTAGTTTTAAAGCCAATTCAACAGATATGGCTGAATAACAGATCCAGAACGTATTCCATAGTCCTGGACCACAGGATTGTCTACACAAAAGCAACTCTAGACTGTGCAAGGCAATGAATGTGTGTGGGATGTGTCCTTCTCCATCATTTAGACTTGCTAACTGCACCAATGCCACTACACTAACCTGGGCTCAGGTTCTGGAAAGCTGTTGTCCCCACCCATCAATTGTCAGCATGGATTTTGGCCTGATTTTGACCTAGACCAGCTGGCACCGATCTTCCCAAGCAGAGTTCAGGAGTCAGCAAAGGCCAGGAATTATTCCCAAGTGCAATGTGGATGCAGCCATCTTGTTTTGGACCAGAGTCCAAAACTGGAGCAGCGATAGGGACAGGCAACTTTGTACCACAAGGATTGGCCTCAAGGTTTTGCAGCTTGGGTTGGACAGGTTACAGGAAAGAGAAGAAGTCTGAGTTATGATCATCAACCAAAACAAAGTGGCAGTGCCTTTTTCTACAGAGAGAGTCCTTCTCCTAAAAGTGTAGGAATGCATCTCCAGGCTCAGCTACTCAAGGGACACTTGGCAAAGTGAATCTGAATCAACCAAGTGCTTCCCTGCATGGGAAGGTTAGAACAGCCTCATAGCATCATAGAATCATAGAATTAATGGTAGAGTTAGAAGGTATCTTTAGAGATCGTCTATTCCAACCCTCCTACATAATTCCTTTCTTGGGCTATCACTGGAGTTGCCTGAATCAAGACCTTTGCCAACCCACCAGCTTTCTGTTTTAGTATTGACACAGGAGCCTCTTATTTGCCACCATTCCCTCTCATACCACAACTGCTTTTACTGTTGGACTTGATCTTAAAAAAGCCTTTGACAACCTAAATGATTCTATGACTCTGAAAATAATCTGTTCTCCATTATGGTGCTCATTGCTGCTGTATGCTGTGGAAGGATATAGTGTCTGAAAAGTGGTCAGACACATTGCCGAAGGGTGCCATTAAATACAATGGTCCAACTTCTCCTTCCAGCTCAGGAAGTCCTTAATGATTTGATTTTAGCAGACAAAGAGATGTGTAAAACAGAAAGATCACTTCAGACTTGCCATGCATCTCATGCTTTTTTCTGCAGGTCAGCTTTTGGCCACTGTCTCAGGCCATGTGCTAGGCTAGGCAGATCTTCAATTTGATTTGATGTGATCATTCTTCCTATAGTAGTCATTGAATGCTGATTAATGGTGCTTTTTGTGGGGTCCAAAGACAACAAACTAGTTGATTTTCACAGTATATTTGCCTGCTTGTAACCATGACTTTGTGCACCTTACCTGCAGATCCTTTGTCTCTACTGTGTGCCTAAGTGGTGTGGCAAGCTGAGATACAACACCTCTGAGCTACAACAGGGCAAATTGAGTTACCTCACATTCTTGGGGCTTCCTGAACAGCCAGGAAAAAAATACATTATGTTGCTTGGGACATTTCTGTTTTGAGCACTGTAAACTTTTTAATTACCACGTGTTCCCTGTAAAACGGGAGCTATGCTAGAGCTTTCATTTATTCACCCATCATGGGGTCAATGAGCCAAAGAATGTGTCATGATACACTTATCCCACACATGCATTCAAATCCATGTCTAGCACAAACAGGAGTGCTAATAGTGCTTGTAAATATCACTGTATGCTTAATGTTCTCTGAAGCACTTGGGAAACTGTTCTGCTTGAAGAGAGAATCTCCACTTGCTCTATGGAGAGTTACAAAAAGAGATTTACAAACACGGAAAATGCCCTCATGATAAGATGTTTTGTGAAGTTCTGGCCAAGGAGTTGGAAAAAGGAAAAGGACCTGAGGATGTTAATTGACAGCAGCTGAAGATGAGGCAGCAGCGTGCCCAGGTGGGCAAGAAGGGCAGTGGCGCCCTGGCTTGTATCAGCAGTGGTGTGGCAGCAGGCCCAGGGCAGTGGCCGTCCCCTGTGCTGGGCCCTGGTGAGGCCGCAGCTCGAGTGCTGTGTTCAGTGTTGGGCCCCTCACTGCCAGAGGGACACTGAGGGGCCGCAGCGTGTCCAGAGCCGGCAGTGGAGCTGGGGAAGGGGCTGGAGCACAAGTGTGCTGGGGAGGGGCTGAGGGCCCTGGGGGTGTTCAGCCTGGACAAGAGGAGCCTGAGGGGAGACCTTCTTGCTCTTGACAACTCCCTGATAAGAGGTTGTAGCTGAAGGACAGAGTTGGTCTCTGCTCTGGAGCTACAAGCAGCAGGACAAGAGGAAATGGCCTCAAGATGCGCCAGAGGAGGTTTAGATTGGAGCTGAAGAAGAACTTTTTCCCTGAGAGGGTTGTCAGCCCCTATCCCAGGCTGCCCAGGGAGGTGGTAGAGTCCCCATCCCTGGACCTGTTGCAAAGCCGTGTAGCTGAGGTGCGGAGGGACATGGGTTAGTGGTGGGCTTGGCACTGTGAGGGGAGTGGTTGGACTCAAAGATCTTAAGGGTCTTTTCCAATCAAACAATTCTATGATTCTATAATTCTATGAAATCAGTTTAATCTACCGAGGTGTATGTCTGATAAGCCCTGGAATAATGTCTGCCTTCCCAGTAGTATTTAGAAAGCTGTTACTGCCAGAAGTGGCAGCATCAGTGCTGTCTAAGCCTGAAGCTTCCTACTGAAGTGCTTCTAACTCCTCCTTCGTCTCCAGCTGGGAATGCTCAGTTTCCATCTAGATAACCTATCCAATGACTTATCCTCACAAGAAAAAATTCCTCTGGATGTAGAATTATAGAATCCTTTCAGCTGGAAGAGACTTTTTAACATAATTGAGTCCAGTCTTTGTCCTAGCCCTATAACATTTTATGATTCTGTGATTCTATGACTCCATCAACAGAATCACATAATCTCAAGGTTTGGAAGGGACCTCGAGAGATCATCTACTCCAACCCCCCTGCCAGAGCAGCACCACCTAGAGTAGGTCACACAGGAACTCGTCCAGGTGGGTTTTGAATGTCTCCAGAGAAGGAGAGTCCACAACCCATCCGGGCAGCCTGTTCCAGTGCTCCATCACCCTCACAGTGAAGAAGTTTTTCCTTATGTTTCTTTGGAACCTCTTATGTTCATCTTGTATGCATTGCCCCTTGTCCTGTCATTGGCCATCATTGAGAACTACCTGTCTCCATCCTCCTGACACCCATCCTCTACCTATTTGTAAACATTATTGAGGTCACCCCTCAGTCTTCTCTTCTCCAAGCTGAAGAGCCCCAGCTCCCTCAGCCTTTCATCATAAGGGAAGTGCCCCACTCCCTTCATCATTATTGTGACCCTGTGCTGAACTCTCTCCAGCAGCTCCCTGTCCTTTTTGAACTGAGGCATAATATTCAAGATGTGGTCTCACAACCATTTCTCTCAAACACCTCCAGGGATGATGACTCCAGCACCTCCCTGGGTAGCCCATTCCAGTGCCTGACAAACCTTTCAGTAAAGAAATTCCTCCTCATATGCAGCTTGAATCTCCCCTGGTGCAACTTGAGGCCATTTCCTCTTGTTCTTTTGATTGTTCCTACAGAGAATAGACCAACCCCTGCCTTGCTACAACTTCCTTTGAGGTAGTTGTAGAGAGCAATAAAATCACCCTTGAGTCTTTTTTTCTCCAAGCTAAACAGCTCCAGATCCCTCAGCTGTTTCTCATGAGACATGCTCCAAATCCTTTACTAGTTTGGTAGCCCACCTCTGGATCCTCTCCAGCACCTTAGAGTCCTTCTTGTAGAGAGGGGCCCTTTCCAGCCTGAAGTTTGACGACTTTTTCCAACCCAGACTAACTAACCTTATTTCCTAGACATAATTTCAACCCAAGCCAACTATAATTGAGCCAAACTGTCCCTGGGTGCTACTAAAGAGTTAGCACAGGTCATGGATCAGTCCCAACAAGCAGTTTGGATATGGCCATGTTGACCCTCTCCAAGGATCATATGTGCTTTAGCTTCTGTGAAAGAAGCTACTTCCACACTTTCTTACAGGACCAAGGACTGGGCAAGCAACTGCTACCTACCTTGTGCTATAACGTAGCAGAAGTCCACTCTGCAGGCAGATGAGGAACAGCAGAAAGGGCAGTCAGATCGTAGACTGAGCTGAAGCTTGTTCTCTCCAGAAGTTGTTTTTCAATAGCAAGCCAAAGAAAAGTACTTTGTTTTCTAAAAACAAAGTATTAAACGGGAACCTGGTAGATTGATGAAAGTGAACATGGAGCTTACTTTGTCAGAAGGATGTCCAGGGATGGATATTAGGAGGAAAGATTGCTGTCTAGACCAATTTCATGACTTCTTTTTCCCCTTTGCTTCTAGGTGAAAGATGGTCTTTGAGAATTGCTGCTCTGCTCTGGACCTGGCATGAGTTAAAACTGCTTGACATTCTTCCCTTGGCATTTATTTCTGCTTACTGTCCCACCCTCGAAGGTGTCCTAGATAGGTGGGTTTTTTTTTCCCTTGATCCCTTCACAGCTTTGCCCACCATCTCAGAATCTTTGCAGCCTCATCCTCATTTATGAGGAGGAAAGGCAATGAGACCTGGGGCTGTTCAGCCTGTAGAAGATCGAAGGCAAACCTTATTAATGATGATAAATACCTAAAGAGTGGATGTCAGGAGGATGGGGCCAGTCTTTTTTCTGTGGTGGCCAGTGCCAGGACAAGGGGTAAGGGGCACAAGCTGGAACCCAGCAAGTGCCACTGGCACAGGAGGAGAAATATGTTTGGAGTTGAGGTGAGGGAGCCCTGGCCCAGGCTGCCCAGGGAGGGTGTGGAGGCTCCTTCTCAGGAGGTTTCCAAAGCTGCCTGGACATGTTCCTGTGCCCCCTAATAGAGGGGAACCTGCTTTAGTAGAGGTTTGGGCTAGATGAGCTCTAGAGGGCCCTTCCAAACTCCACCTTTCTGATGTTCTGTGATCCCTATGTCCTACTTCTCTCCCTTTTCCTCTGCATCCCAGCCTCAAAGACCACATTGCTAAAGCATTTGCCTGATACTTGTGAGCCAGATTTGTCAGTGTATGCAGAGAAGTGCAGGGTTCATAGAATCATAGAATGGTAGGGGTTGGAAGGGACCTTTAGAGATCATCTAGTCCAACGGTTCTCATTGCTTCTGACACATCTGGGGAATTGAGAACATGGAGGAGTAAGAGATACTCTTTGTATCTCAGGGCTGGTTACCCAAGCCTAAGAGAGCAGTTTGGTAGCTCCCAACCCACAGGCCATGGTCTCTCTAGTCCTGGGTAAGAAAGGAACAATCCACCTGCTTTCTGCTAGAAGTATCTTTCAGCTCCTGAAGGAACAGGTAAGACCACAGTGAATGAGGTACAGAGTACAGTGGTTGAAGGGCAAAAGTAGTAAAAAACTCAAGGCAATAGTGTGAAAGTTTGTCATGGATGCCATCCCCAACACAAGTCTGCCTGTGCTGAAATCCCATCTCCCACCTGGTGGGATACAGAAGAAGATACCCTACAACACCCAATGTATGCTGCACTTGGTTACATCCATCCCAGAAGAAACAGTCTCCCTGTATGCCTCTCCTTAGAAGTCACCTTCTCCATAGCTTTTCTGGCCATGACCTATTTTTTCTGTCTCCAAAGAACTCCATCAAATCTGACAAACTCCTTCTGGAAGAGCGATCTGTGGGACTCATTCTTCTGTCTCAGTGTTATGACGAGGGTAGACTCCAACTGAGCAATCTGATCTAGTTGAAAGTGTCTCTGCTCACTGCACGGGGTTGGACTAGATGACCTCTGAAGGTCAGAATAAAGGAAGCTGTCTGCATCGAGTACCCACGCTCACCTGGTTTTCTTCTAGATGCCTATCAATAACCCATGTGTTCTCTGATATCCTGTAGGCTTAACATTGAGGTTACACAGTTTGCCACTCCCATCTTCTTCACTTTCCATTCAGTATCTCCCAGATCTGCCCTCCAATCAAAGTTTGTCAGTGTCTTGAAATTCAGATCCTGTCCAGAGCATTTGGGAAGCACAAGGATATCTGGTTTGAGCTACTGTTGTGTATGAGGCACCTCTTTTCCTACTATGTGTTCTTTGATATGCAGTGAAATGCTGGACCTTCACAGCTGTGTAAGGTGAGCTTTGGAGCCCCATCTGCTGCAGACTATGACAGATGCAATGGAATGAGTTACTGTCTTTGTGATATAGTGAGTTTTTTAAGATGAAGCTGACAGCTTCTGCACAAAATTACCAACATTTTGGAACATCACTGTACAAGAAGCCCTTTTGCCACGTCACCTCTCAGGGATCAGGTGTTTGGCAACAGAACTAGTACCACAAAGCATTTTTGGTTTTAGTGGCCTGAGCAAGTTTAATGAGGAACCTTCCTGGAGTCTGCACTAAGCATTCATTCTGCTTTGGAATATGGGGATGGAGAACTTGCAGATTCATATTCCAGCTGCTACAAAAACCCTCTCCAGAGTGAAGAGAACAGCGATTTCTTGAGGGGAACAGCTATGTATTTTAGTCATGGAGAATATTATATGTTTCTCCTGATAATACCCAGAAGCTATCACCAGAGATCAGCGTCCCACTGAGTCTCTGTAATGAGTGTCCACCTTCCCTTGTTATTAGTGTGCTATGCAGTCCAAGAAGTTGGCATGATGATCCCCACTGGTTTTATCTGTAGCAGTAAATTACGCAATACCTGGACAGCTTTATGAGCACACTCCTGAGTATAGTTTTGAACCAGATCAGCTGGAAATGTCTCAAATAATCCTTGGACTTGGCTCAGGAGTTATAGTAGACCATTCTCAAGAAGCATTTTGGATGTGACCACCCTACTCTAGAGGCTGAAGGAGTTTGGTAGCATGAACCTGTCCAGATGGTGCCTTAGAGCCAAAGGTGGAGTCAGCATTTACCTCATGGTCACAACTAGATCTGCTCTCCACACAACACCAACTTCCAGCACCAATATGAAGGACTCATGAGAAAATTTCTTGCCTGAGAACTGGTGTATCTTTGGTGCCCAAAGGCAAGAGTCCCCATTGTAT
This sequence comes from Colius striatus, assembly GCF_028858725.1. Classification (NCBI taxonomy): domain Eukaryota; kingdom Metazoa; phylum Chordata; class Aves; order Coliiformes; family Coliidae; genus Colius; species Colius striatus. The sequence continues at coordinate 44,718,456 of NC_084760.1, read as the reverse complement.
GACAGACCTGTGTCTGAAGGAGGACAGCTTGCATAGCTTGCTTCACACTTGGATTTTCTCTGTTATGAAGAGAGGAATTGGACTGGATGATCTCTAGAGGTCCCTTCCAACCCCTAACATTCTGTGAATCTGTGGCTCTGTGATTCTGTGAAGTGATGGATCAAGAGGTCAATTATCATTAACTGGGCTAAACACGTTTGAGTTTGTTGAGAGGTTTGGATATAACCTGAAACTTCACAAGACTGGAGCAGACAAGACAAAGCACAGCTCAGCAGCAGCAACAGAGTTGTGTGGTGGGTTTGTGCACCATCCTGAGCAGGACTGTTGAGCAGGAGGCAATAAATGAAGAAAATCAGGAGTAGGAGTTGAATTTGGGGGTTTGGTGGAGGAGATAGTCACAGAATCTCACAGAATCTTAAGAGTTGGAAGGGATCTTGAAAGATCATCTAGTCTAACCCCCCTGCCAGAGCAAGACCACATAGAGTAGGTCAAACAGGGACTCATCCAGATGGATTTGGAATGTCTCCAGAGAAGGAGACTCCACAACCCATCTGGGCAGCCCATTCCAGTGCTCTCTACCCTCACAGTGAAGAAATTTTTTGTTGTGTTTCTTTGGAACCTCTTATGTTCATCTTGTATGCATTGCCCCTTGTCCTGTCATTGGCCATCATTGAGAATAGTCTGGCTCTATCCTCTTGACAGTCAGTCCTTACTTACAGATTGAGTGATTGGAGGGACAGACTAGGTATCAGGCACTGAGTCCTTGTGTGAGTAGGCTCACCTGGAGTCTCAGTGTCAGGAACCATACCACTGCTGGAGGATGCAACTGCTTCCCTTGCAGCGGTACACGAGAGACATGGGATGGTTGTGCTATTCTTTGTCTGGGGACTCCACAAGCAGGTGATGTCACCTAGAGCCAGCAGTAGACAATTAGAGGTCCAGCTGCATGGTAGTTTAATCCTTACCCCCAGGTATCTCAGGCTACCTCAGCCTGTGGTTCAACCCAGTGCTCATTTGGTTTTCCTGGAGCATCCTGCTCTTGCCCCTGCTCTGGTTTAAAAGAAACTCAGGGCTCACAGGATCTGAAATATTTATTTTGATTTTGTAGGCTCCATGTCCAGTGTGGAGTAGAAAGGAAAGAATAAAAAGACACAGCACAGCAAACGTTATTAAAATGAACTGTTTATATTATCTCAGTTGAGTCAATACATTATAATGTATTAAAATGGAAAGGTACAAAATTGAAATAAATACTTTCTGATTCATGTATAAATCTTTTGTCAAGATGACATTTTGTTTGTTTTTTCATCAGTACATGTTTCAATAAAACATTTAAAATGACAAAGTATCATTTAAAATATGGTTCATGGAAGAAAATGTTGAAATCAAACAACTTTTGGCTTGTTTTGGCATGAGATCTTGACACAATCTGGGTTCCCCAAAACCACGTAAATGGTGGTAAAATATAAATGCTCGAACTTACTTAAAAAAATAAACAGGCTTTACAAAACCCTCTGATCCTTGACTTAGCCACTTTTCTGTATAGTCTGCACTTACGATATATACATTCATTATTGTCCAAGGGAAGACAGCCACTGACGTTCATTTAAAGAGCTTGGTGGAGAGGCCTAACAAACATTATGCAGCTGACTACAATTAACACAGTTTAAAAAATTCCTGACAGTGCAAAAAGAAAACCAGCTCAGAAATCAAAAGTGTACAAACGGGACAGGGAAAAAGGCAAGTGCACAAGCCCAGATCTGATGATAAGCTCTAGGCCTTTTGGCCAGGTCTAACAAAACAGCTTCTGCCATGGTCAGCTCCTCCTGCACAGGTCTGCCAGCAGGCTCCTAGCTCGCAGATCATCCTGTTTGCTGACACAGGTCATTTCGATCTCCCCTGCAGTTCCCAGAGGGTACTCACGCTCCCGGAAAATAACACCCCTTGGCACACAGGGACCTTCTGCAGAGACTCCTTTCTCGTTGGTGGCAAAGGTGAGAATATGCTGGTGTAGGCCTGGCCTGAGACAAGGGGGTGATGTCAACAAAAAATTGCAGAGCAGGAAGGGACGAGGGGAAGAATGTGAATGTGGGGTTGGGACCTCTGAGAAGAGGCAGTGGGGAATTCACTCCAAGGCAGCGTTTTTTATCAGGATCATGGAGCAGGCTTGTCCGTGTGCTTTAGTCTCAACGGTGTGCTTATTTCTTTGTCACTGTAGCCATGGGCTGTCGTGGTGCCTCTAACCTCTACCGTGTGCTTATCAATCTGGGGCAAGGGGCAGGGTGCTGCTTGGGGGCAGGAGGTGAAAGCATAGACTTCCCCATTGGATAATGGTGGCTTTTTCCAAATGTCAGTATTCCAGGAGCTTCTCAAGTTTCATCCAAAAGGAGAAGAGAAACACGATTGCGTTAAAAATAGTGTTAAAGAGAAACTTCCTGCTAACCTCTAGATAAAACTTTGCAATGCCTGGTACAGGTCCTGTGGGTTATATTGCTGCCAGCAAGTTAAACTGCATAAACTGAAGAGTAGGTTTTCTTTGTTTCATTGTTTTTTAAGGCAGTAGAAGATTTTATTACCTCAGAAAGGAAGTCCAGCCTCATCTCGGCTCAGCTGAAGGGCAGGCAGGAGCTGAAGTGGTGCTGCCTGTGCTGTTCTCAGTGCCCTGCAGGGTGATGGGGACTAATTCTTTGTGGGTACCTGCTTGTTCCCATTCCATGAGTTATTATCTCATGGCATGAGCTGTCTGCAATGCTCTGAAGGTTGCTGCAGGTGTTGGGCTCCCATATGAAAGGCCATCCCATTACAAAGAGAGCGCTGTAAGGTTTGGGATGTATGGACTAGAAGGTCAAGGGATGGGCAGGGTATTGTTTGGAAAAAAATGTTTTCTCTCCCTCTCTCCAAAAAACAGTGTACCACAGTTAAAACTTCTCGGAAAATGACAGCTTCAAGCCAATTCCTGCTGAAAAATACCACAGCCATGGGGAAATGAAGGATGTGATTTGGGTCTCTTGGATGTCTCTTTGACATTTCATTCATATATTTTAAATGTTTCAGAACAGTTTTTCCTTTTAGAATGCAGGGTAATTTACCAAAAAAAAAAAAAAAAGAAGATGCAAACAGGGAAAGATCAAAACAATCTCCCTCCAAGATACTCAAATTGTTTTGGTTGGCATATGCATTGTTTTGCATATTTTTGTTTCATGTTTGCTGTTGGCCTTGAGGTTTCCACATGGCTTGGAAAAATAAATTCGCAAAAATTCTTCAGGGATGGAAAAATTCTCTCCTAGTCAAATCCCCGGTGCAGAAAACTTGATTCACTTTATCCAAAGCTCTCTACTTCAGTTTTCAAAGGCAAACAAGCAGAAGTTCTCCGAATGCTACCTGTCAGTGAGGACGAGTGACTCGAAGCTGCTCCAAGAATCCCCATGGACCAATGTGGGTGAAAGGAGATAATTCATCCTACTGTTTTCCCTTAACCAGATGCATGTGGTGCACAAGAAGGGGCTTTTGTGGGCTCCTTTTCCACCTCTGGGAGGATAATTTACACTTTTTGATTTGTTTGAGTGGGATTTTTTTACCATTTTGTGTCCTAATCCAATCTTCTTGCAGCTTTCAAAAGCCCACCTCAGTGGAGGTCCTTAGATTACTGTCTTTCTTGAAGGAAGCAGTAGAAAATCCTGCACTTTGACAAAATAGTTTTCATTCCATTCACCATTCGTTCTGGTTAAGATGAAGGCTGGGATAAAATAGCATCGTTTGGTGACTCTGGTGTATGCTAGGAATGGGATAATTTTTTCCCCTCCTCCAGCACCAGTTGCTGGGATTCAAGTCATAAATCCTGTCTGCTACAGCTTGAATTCATTGACTCAAGTGTGTATGGTCATGGGGAGTCTGTCTCTGAGCATATGTGTGCTAAACTCCTAGCAAAGCAGAGAAATGGTTTAAAAATTGCTTTTCTCCACACATCCTTTCAAATAGCAATCAGCAAACATTTCCCTGGATGTTCCTGTGGTGCTGCAGGACAGCCTAGACCCTGTCACAGAAAGCGCTGGCATTTCACCCACGGCCAAAATGGACTCTTGCAAGATTCTCCAGTCAGATTTTGCAATCCAAAGACTGAGTTTTCATGGTTGCAAAGAGATTGATTAGGTGGTTGTTGTAGGCTTGCAACAGTAGGGCAAAAAACCCCTTTGTCCACAGTCGTGTTAGTAATTTCATCCATCCATCCATCTATCTATCTATCTATCTATCTCAGGAATAAGAACAGAGCTTCCCATATCTGATTTCCTCCATGTATTATATCCATCTTTGCCTGCAGGGAATCTATGTAAATGCCTCAAACCTTGGCATCAGATGAATAAAACTCGTAACAACCTTGACTTTTGCCAACTCTTTTGTTTGTACTGGGAGTTTGTAGTGGGACTGCTGATGAACTAATGCATGAGTGGTGGGCATTTCTACCCTACTTTCCAGACAAGGGTCTCAGTATCAGAGCCTCACAACAGTCCTGTGAGGTAGATATTATTAGACCTGGGCCAGTAAACTGAACCACACATAGATGACGTAGAGAGCAAGTGTGAAGAAAAGATACAATGATCCTTGATGCCAGTCTGTTGCTCGGAATAGCATTACCTCTCTGAAGAAGGCATATGTCTATCTGCTGGAAGGTGGGAGATACAGACCAGTATGCTCCTGTGATAATATATCAACATTATTTTTTCTGTTTGAAGTCCAGGGTTCAGATTGGTAAGGGTTAAAAAACGACACTGGGCATAACACCAATGAAAAAGATAATCCAGAAGAGGTAAGAAACCCAGTTGTGAGGGGGCATGAGCAAAAGCACAAACCAAAGTAGCTCCAAAGGGACATTTGAGGGCTCCTCACAAGAATACCCTCAGCTGAACTTTGAAACTGTGATAGAAAGACCAAAGTGATTCACTTTAACAGATCCAGTGGCTTCCAGTGCACTTTTTACTGCCTCATCTCAGAAGAAAGGAGGACCAAGTGGGGAAGGGGAGAGGAGGGGAGGGGAGGGGAGGGGAGGGGAGGGGAGGGGAGGGGAGGGGAGGGGAGGGGAGGGGAGGAGAGGAGAGGAGAGGAGAGGAAAGGAAAGGAAAGGAAAGGAAAGGAAAGGAAAGGAAAGGAAAGGAAAGGAAAGGAAAGGAAAGGAAAGGAAAGGAAAGGAAAGGAAAGGAAAGGAAAGGAAAGGAAAGGAAAGGAAAGGAAAGGAAAGGAAAGGAAAGGAAAGGAAAGGAAAGGAAAGGAAAGGAAAGGAAAGGAAAACCACATATAAAGCCACATAGTTTTTCCCTGTTTGCAATCTGGCTCTGTTGCGACAGAGGCAAAGTGGGTATTTTACCTTCCAACGTTCCACAAAGTGCTGCTAGGCAGAGAAAATACAGGGCAGAGTGTCCCATGCAGAAGGTTTTGGGAGATAGCACCTGGCGCAAGGTTTGCTACAATAAGTCAGTTATTCTTTATTGCGTTGGAAATAAAACAGTCATGTAAAGTCCTGCATAAATCCACAGCTCTGGCCTGCAAAATCTCAGCCTCACTTTGACTTTGCTGAATATTTTTAGGGTTGAGGGCTTGAGGCTTTTTATTTTCATGCATTTGATTTCAAGGATGGAAATCAAAGCTGGTCATGTGATTTGTTCTTAGACGCAGGAAGGAAAAAGCCCGTCTATACAGAGAGATTCTTCTAATGAGTTGCTAGCAAGGGTGAGTTTAGAGGGTGAGTGAAGTAGTGTGCTCAGATTGTAAATCAGTTTCATATTTTGTAAGAGGATTTTTATCTAACCCCAGAACATGCTCCGATTGAGCAAATCAAAGCTTGGTAGGCAACTAGAAGATGAACATCTTTCTGGCAACTGGTAGAGAGTTGTGCCATGCCCTTGGCTGGTGCAAGTTAGAATAGCTCCAGTTATTTCTATGGGACTGATAATTTACATCAGATGTATGGTTAATTGCTCAAATGAAAACATTTTCATGCTGGCCTTGAGACAGGGGAGGAGGACCAACCATTGGAGACTGACTCTGCAGGATGCTGCTCTAAAGGCCAGCTTCCTCTTGATGTATGTAGGGGCACGAAGAAGCAGACAGACCAAGGGTGAGGTGACACTACATGAGAGTACTTCCAGGTTGCCTCTGTCAAGGAGTAAACTCTTTTTAACAGGGCACAACAAATCTTGACCATTAGGAAAAGCTCTTGCAAGGGATTGAATACTGATGTCCTCCATCAGAGGATGCTCCACATACAACCTTTATGAGTCTGAAGTAACTGATCTCACAGCCTTTGAAAGCAAAACGTGATTTCAGCAGAAGCTTTTCTATATAAAGACTTTGAATTGATCAAATCCCTCTTAAAGAGAGAGCATCACACCATGAAAGATCAATCAGGTGATCTCCCCCTCTCACCAGACAGCCAGTGTTTGGGCATTTCCACTGTTTTACTGGAGAAACTCTGGATCTGGAACAAAGTAAGAACAAAGCTTACCAAGCTGGGGAGATGACCGCCACGAGTAGCTTTTCAGACATGCAGCCAATCCTGCAACAAATCACAGGATTTGCAGTCAGCATCAAGGCCACAAGCCGGCATCCATCAAACTGTATGATTTGGCCACGGGACAGTGCGCATATCTGCATGCCAAGCAAGGATTCCTGCCAGTGCCTAACGTCAGGCTGTTTATTTCTATCTGAATTAAAACCAGTTAGAGCATCAAGCAGCAAAATCAGAGTGCAAGTGTGCATTTAAAAGAAGTAGTAGACATCAGAGAAGACTGAAAGTTAATTGGTCAACAGCTTTGTACAAAGAAGGGAGGTGAGGAAAGAGAGAGGGATGGAGATGTTTTATTTCTGGAGCAGGGGAGGGGCAGATTTTTTCCATATTCTTCTGTGCAAAAAGAATATTTTAAAAGCTTTCAGGAAAGAAAAAGCTGATGAAAGAAAACTGGAAAAGTGGAAGTTACTTGGACAGCTCAATGCTCAACATTGTGTGAGGACAGAAAAAAAGAGGTGAACTGTCCAGAACAGGAGAATTAAATGAATCAACCTGTCGTCTCTGGTCTTAGTGTGGACTTAGCTGTTATGTTTTTACTAAGTTCCCCTAAAGGCTTGATCCAAACCTCTTGCACTAGACTGTTGCATAGAGTTGCCATGAGCTGGCAGACGTCAGGCAGGTTCACCCCAGAAGTGGCTGCAGGTCAGTAACAGTGTTCTGCACCTTTACAGGCTTCACAAGTGAGATCATGTTATGCTGGAAAAGCCCTTTGAGAACCTCTGGGATGAAGACATTGGACAGCTCTATGAATCTAAGTCTAGCTCTGTCTTTTTTTTTTTTTTTCCTTTGAAGGGGTAAGGACACTGGAGATTTTTGAGGCATTAAGAGACAAGAACATGTCCCCATCGACCAGAGTAGGGAAATCAGTCCCAGGAGCTATTAATGGTGACTAAAGTCAGTTACTTTTGATGGTGTTGGTACAGTTCTTGCTGGAAGCTTGGAAATGTCCCCGTTCTGGTGGTTCAGCAGAAGCAAAGCTTGGAGAAAACTGGTAAGAGGTGCGGTTTGGGAAGGAGATGTGAGAAGGAACCGTGTTTGTGGCCAGTGTGGTCCCTGCTTGGACATTTGGTCCTGTCTCTCATCACATCCATTGGCCAGACTCAGCCTCTGCAGGGCACAGAGCCAGCTTCTCTTGAATGTGGTGGTGGGTTTGTGCTTCTGGAAGGGAGCGTGGAACTTATTGCGAGTGCTGAAGGTTCACTATGTGGTGAGGGGTGGTGGTCCACACTCTGCTACCGGTACCCCATTATTTCAGCAGTGTTGAATGGCTGCCACCAAAAGCCAAATTCACCCATTAGAGAGCTGGGGGAAACCCCAGGGGATGCCTGCTGGGATCCTGATAAAACACACGCTGCCAAGAGGAAAAACCCAGCCTTCCTTCATTAAGGAGGGACCAAATCTTGCCCTCAAATCTCTCTGTTGTGAGAGACTGCCGGTTATCCTGGTGTCCAACTGGAGCAAGCCACTCAGGTCCTCCTTGTGCCAGTGGCACTTTGAGCATGGCCTCTAACATCTTCCCACTGGCAAGCAAGATCCCAAAGGAAAGTCAAATCTGGACTTCACAGCAAATCAAATGGAATGCAACTGAATCACAGCTGTGATGCAAAACATCATTTTGCCGGACGAAACGCAGTTTTCCACAACCTGGTTTTAAGGAACAGTATTACATACAGATAGATACACTATGCTAGATCTTGAGAAAAAAAGAAATAAAAATGCTAAATAAACTAAGACATACAGTATAGGGGATATTCTGATCAACAAATCAATCACCATTAGAATCAAAAAGTAAACCAGCCTTTCACTTAGGACCCTAACAACATTTCTCAATGCACTAAGTACATTTTAAACCATGCAAGTTTACACAAACATCTTAACTAGGTTTTTTTTTTTTTACTTTTTAAAACACCAACATTATGCATTTCTTTGTTAATTATATTGGTTAAAGTTGCAGTCGTTCACTGCCAAATATCAGATACATCATATACATATTTTTATACAGAATCTGGACAACACAACATTACACAGCCTAAAGAGAGAAAAAAAGATTATTTGTTCCTTTGTTTGTTTGGTTTTTTTTTCAGTTTTGTAAAAAATATGAAATGATGATAGGAAGGAGGGAGAAGGCGTGGGAAATCTCCTACCAAATTAAAGGATCATATCAAAATAATTCCCGATTCACAGTACAACAAGGAAAAAAATGGTTCAAACTCAGCTCCACATTTAAGATTCTCTTAGCTAAGAAACAAGACTTTACACACAGAATGTATCAGTATTTAAAAATAGAAAGAATCGCAACACCATGCTGTCTGATTCCAAATACATCTTAGGTAAAAAAATATTTAAAAACAGGAAGAAAAGAAAAAAAAAGAGAAATCGATAAACGTAGTGATTGCCAAGTTGTCTCGTTGGTTTGGATTTCCTACCTACTCTCAATGCATTGCTGTGTGATGGAGCTGGACAGCCAACGTGGCCAGAACAACACCAGAATAAAGAAATTACTCGGGAGCCACTCGCTGGTTCCATTGGTTGCACGATGACGGCTGCTGGAACTCTGAACAGGATCTGAAACCATCCAGACGGTCTGGGGGGAAGGGAGTCTTTGCTTTTCCTTCTGCTCAGCTTATTCAGTCTCTGAACAAGACTTACTCAGCTCCCACATGGCCATACCCTGCCCATCCACACATAGCAATGCAAATGTTTGATTAGACGGAAAGGAAACAGAACCCGGAAATTAACCATGAAGGATGTTATTGTTGTCATGGTAAGTATACAAAAATGCTAAAATTTCAGATATAATCAAAGATACAAAATCAGTTCTGACAAGAGGTTGGTTTGTTTTTTTTTTTTTTTTGTGGGTTTTTTTTTGTTTCTTTCTTTTTTTTTTAATAGCAACCATTACAGTGCAAGGTTTTAAAAGTTATTATTACAGTAAAAGGTGTGTATCTGGTTTTACAGTAACCGTATCACTGATTTGTGTTATGTATAGTAGGTCCCTGATGTAAAGTGTATGCACCAGTTTGAGAGAAAACCCTGCACAATAACGGCTCTTTAGCTTTAAATACTTTTTGTTTGTTTGTTTTAAACACATACAAAATAACACATTGATTTCACAATTATTTCACAAGCACATACTTTTGCCCTAATAAAAAGCATGAAAACTTTGTCGAAATCCTGACATTTAAAGAAATGTGAAAACTGTTGAATGAGGGACAAGACTGTGTGTTTGAGTCAGGGCATTCTGCCACCCCTTTGAGCTCCTAGAGGTCAAAGGCGGTTTCATCTTGTCAAGCTGCTGCTTCTCTCTCTCTCACACCAGTCTCTGGCCAGATGAACTGGTGTTCAGCTTCCCACTGCTGGGATCTAAGTTTGTGGATTTAACATGATCTACTTTTTTTCTGCGTGGATGAGTTCTCTAAAGAAGGATCATCTCTACTGACCCTGTGACTCCAAGCCACAGACGTATTTGAAAGGGGCTCTTTCTTTTGTGAAATTAAGATGAGATGCAAATGACTGCAGCCCTAGCAATAACTCACTGTGTGGAACTAAATCAAGAAAGATGCTGAGATCCTACCCTATAAAGCCAACTTCACAGCAGAGCAAGCAGGCACATAGAATGTACTAAAAAGGAGGAGATCCAGGAAATTTCTGAGGTGAAACTGAATTGAAGCCTTTGATTCAATGGAGTTCATCCAGAAATGACTCAGTGCAACTGACTGCCCTGTCACTGTGGGCTGGGTGAGAGCAGCTGAGGTCTCACCACTTTATGCTCATGTCTACTGTGAAAACACAGCAAAACATTCCAGTGCTCAGGGAGGAACCATCACTGTGCTGCATGTCTGTTGCTTGTGGTATACTGCTAATACACTATTTTCCCTGTCTTTGTACATCTGTCTACCCTGTCACATGCCCTAGACACACACACACATATGACTGAATGGCTTGCTGCAACTAACTTTGACTTTTCTGACTTGAACAAGCTTTAAAATAGTATAAATATGATGGTACAATCATAGAATTGTAGAATAGTTTGGGTTGGAAGGGAACTTAAAGCTCATCTCATTCCAGCTCCCTACCATAGGCAGAGAAACCTTCCACTAGACGAAGTTGCACCAAACCCCATCCAACCTGACCTTGGTAACTTGCTAATTTAGTCAAACACATTGCTTTTTCTTTATAACCAGCTAGACTTTTATCTATGCAGGAAAACACAATAATCAGAAAATAATCCAGAAGATCTGAGACTGCAGGTTAAATCACAGCTCCAAGAAGAGGTATCCCTCTGACTTTACAACCACCTAAAACACAAGCTTAAAGCAGAAATGTCCTAGTCCCTTGAAGAGTATTTTGGGAATTTATTTAATGCTCATTTCTGCAGCTTCTGCCTCCTCAAGTTGCCTTTATTTAGGCAAATAGGATGAGTTTCATCTGAGTTCAAGTTACTGAAATTTAGACCCAAAAATGTAATGTGAGATGAACTCCTCTCCAAAGGTGCCTGTCTACTTACTCTGATGATAGAGGAAGCAGATGTGAAGAGGTTAAACCAGGCACTTTAAGAGGGTCTCCCACTTCAAATGGCTAGGTAAGTAAGCATGCGGTACTCAGGTGGGGAAGGCTGCAGAATTACTTAGAAGGAATATGTTTTACTAAAAGAAAAAAAAAAAAAACCCTCATATTTTTAAAAGAGCATCTGCAGTCCTCAGCTAAATGAACACTCAGACAGAAGCTAGAGGAGCTATGGATGAACATTTTGAGCTCAAGAGAGATAAAGACAAATGTTTTTTCAAAGGTCTTTGATCTCTGCCTCCCTTTAGATTTTATTCTGAACACTTGTGAGACTGTAAGAGCACAAGTCCAGCTCAAGAGTGGGATGCTCTAGGCTGTATCAGCTACCACACATTAAGTTCTATCAGACACTACATCTTCTCATCAGATTTGATTCCTGCAGTCAGCTCCACCATTGCTCCTCATTGCAAAGTCTCTCCATGTAGGAATCCACACTCCTCTCACAGCACACCTCGCTCTTGGCCTGAGGAACTCTTCCACATGGAAAACCCGCCACTGCACCTTGGTTACCTTATTTTTATAAAGTGCCATTTTTTTGAGAAGAGCCTGACTTTGATGGTGCAGTCTGCCTAGCACCATGGGAGCTAATATCAGTCTGGCTCATAGAAAAGTAAAAAACCAGGGACAAAATCCCTGGTCAGGAAGAATCATAGAGGGGAGGAGGTGGCCGACAGCAGGGAAATAGACAGGCGATTGGAAAAGAAGCTGAAGATCATACAGAAGGAAAGAAGAAAGTCCAAATCTCCTCCTAAAGAAGAATGGTTATCCCTTGGAAGAGGACAAGTTAAAGGATTAGACAGATTCTTGTCAAAGTAAGTGCTCCTTTATCCTGGGCTTTTACTAAATTAAGCATTCCTCTCAAAGTTTGATGAGACAATAGAAAAGCAAAGTCCATACAAAGGCATAAGCTAGGTGTACTGCCTCACTACAAGAGGCATTCATTTAGCTGTGATCATTATTCTAGAGCAAAGATCAGTCTAAAAGACAAAGATAAATTCAACAACGGAAAAATCCCTTGTAGAAGGAAAAGCATTTTCCTTTCAAACTCTAAGCAACAAGACGGTGAACCACAAGCCTAACCCAAAAAGGCTGAAGAGTCAGGATGTCCATGAAGAATTCTTTACTGACTACTCAGACACTTGAAGCATGACCTCTCAAGCTAGTAAAGAAGTGGTCAAAATCCAGTGAGCCCAGTTTCTTAAAATTAGACTATGTACAGCTCAGAGATGTGAGACTGAAGCTACTTGAGAGGGGTAGGCTTCGTTATTCTAGGAAACAATGAAGACTTCTACCTTCTGCAGTGATTTTACCCATTGGATGTTAATGTCTGAATTTCTCCGATGAATCATGAATGGAAGATGGACAGCAGAAATGTTGCCTCATTCCTATACAAAAAAATTTGCTGCATCCCTTGTGAAAATGGCCTGTGAGCTCCCCATTCTGTTAGAAAATTACCCTTGGCTCCTTTTGTAGTCAGTGGTAAGAAACAGACATTTCCAGAGACTGATTCATCTCTGGTACTTTAGATAACACTGCTAGGAAAGGTATTACTCTCCAAAAATCAAAGAGAAAGTTGAGCAGCACTAGCTTGAGTTTGGAGAATTAACATTTTGCTATCTAAGTCAGATAAAGCGTGTCTCACCAGCATAATATTCATTCTGCGCAAACCCCTAAAAATACATGGAGCCCCGGATTTTCTATAAGATTGGCATATTTCAATGCTGGCTTATTCCATTTTGATCTTCTCAATCCATCTTGGAGGTAGCATTCATAGCTACCTTATTTTTTTTGTTCCTTCATTTCATGCCAAGGCATCACAGCTGCTTTTCCAAAGTGGTTGTCAGAACAGTTCCTCTGATCTAAATGCATGTGTAGTTTGTTTTCCCAGTTGGATCACCTGTGTGCAGCCTTTGACTGCAGTCTTAGCCAGTGTCTTTGGGAATAAACGCATCCTGTTCATTGGGTCATGCAAGGACACTGAATGCTAAAGCAGCTCACAGTTTCCAGTAAGATGTTCACAAAGAAATCTGCAAAATCTGTGCTTTACGGAACACGGGAATCATCTCAGCTCTGGATCCTTGATGTTAGTCCACTAAAACCTCTTTGGAAGGCGAGAACAAATTATGTCATTTGTTCTGACATAAATACACTGAAAGATTTCTTCTCCGATTGTAAGGCAGCAGACTTCGCAGTCCAAGTCTTTGAATTGTTTATAGTTGCAATAAAATCTGGAAAAGGTGCTGAAGAATCTTACAGTGCCCCTTTGGATGGGTTTTGCAAGCTGATCTTAGTTATTTAAGGCCGTGCTACTCTGTGCTGTATCTGAATTCACAACTAAAATGTACTCTGACAAAGCCTGGATAGAAAACCAAGACTGGAAGTGACTCCGGAGTTTCAGCAGGTGTCACGTCTCTACTGAAACCCTGAGTTACGGAAGAAGATGAAAAGTAGATTGTTTGGAAATGCTACTGTACAAATAAGGTGTAAAATGGCCATGGAAGTTCTTGCAGAAATAGAAACTGTAATATCATTGACTTGACTCAAAATGTTGAGTGCAAGAAGTACATTTCTTTCCATACCCATTAGGAGGGTAAGGAAAGATATCACAGAGTAGTCTCTAATCATTGATTTTGATCTTGAGATATTTGGAGCCTCATTATCTGAACAAACTGAGACTGATGTCTGTATTTGAGTTAGTATCTTGGACTTCTAAAGTCAAAGCAGACATAGAGGTTTCATCTGGCAAAGTGCAGGCAGCTGCTTTACAATTAGAGGATTTGAGTCCCAGAAGCACATATTCCTTTTTACAGTCTGTAAAAGTGGCCTCCATTCATTAATCATGTGGGGCACCCACGCTGTAGATGTCTACAGTCACTTTAGACTTCAGATTGAAAAGTTATTCATTTTTGCATTTTTTTACTTCCCAAAGCAGCCAGGATGTTATGGAACAAACAGAAAGCTCAAGGATCAAGATTCACTTACATGGAAGAGATCCTATTTCTAGTACAGATGCAGACAAACTCTTAAAACTTCAGAGATTCTTGTTGGAGCTCTGTGGGAGACCTTTTCAGTTCTTGGTAAAGACCACAGGGAAGAAATAAAATTGCCCTGTGAGAATGGCAGAGTACCAATTATCTTGCCTCACACATACCCATGTAAGGTATGGAGGGGTGACTAATTGTCATGGTGATGTAGATGAAAGATACCTTAATAAAGAACAGTAAATAAGCCATGTACTAAAAGCTTACATCACTGCTGCTAAGAAAAAATGTACAAAGAGCTAAAATGGCAGTATTCTCTTAACATTCTTCTTATTGCCTACAAAAGCAACCAATCTATGATCCTTCCACAATAATACAGCCTGGACACACCTATGGGAAGAACATTTGACAACACATGGAACTGCTAAAGCCTACAAGTTTAAAGGACTTCTGGAACTCAAGGAGCTAAATAAATAACCTGTGGATGTCACCACAGGACATGAAAGTAATGAGACTTTAATAATTTCTTAAACAGTTTTTCAATCTAGACCAAAGGAGGAGTAGAAAATAGTTTCCTCAATTACCAGGTCTATTAAATGTCTCTCAAAGCAAGTAGGCTCCAAATGGTCATGCTGATGGATGGAACAGCAGAGACAAAGAACTTTTGTTCAGTGTCCCAATATCCCACCACAAAGGTTGAAGGAACAGTGGGATTTTTACATGGATCATCTCCATTGGCAACTTCAGTCAGATAGCTCGATGCAGGGGGAGTCACGACACAGGGTTGTGCCAGAGTAGTGATACACATCAGCAATGCAGAGATAACTCGACTCATGTCAGCTGCATTTATCTATGTTCCTCACTGATGGCAACCTCTCTTTCCTGCATTGGCTTGAAATTCTCAGTTCTTAAAAAATAATGCCATTTGGTATATATATATGTATTTTAATATCAGATTCATTTTCATCTGTCTTTTTGCTATATGTAAATGAGGCACTTCTTTTCCTGAGAAAGGAACTGTACTGCTCCTATAAATTGTTATGGGTGATCTCTGCTGTTTGAAAGTCCCATATTTGGCTGATATGGATCAAAGTTGCTTGTGTCATGAAAGAAGGAGAATGCATTTGTTTTCTCCAATAAAAAAGTTTCATATTTGTAGAAAAAAAAGTAATAATGCAAAGGCATCTGATGCACTGAACACAGGGTCTGATGGAGCGAGCAAATACAAGTGATCCAGAGGGCTCTGCAGCCATCTGCCTCGCCAGATCTGTGAACTCTTAACCTAGTCTCAGTTTACCACACTAGACACCTCCCCAGGGCTCACTTGATGCAAATTGTTTCAGTGCTCTTAGCTATGAGTTTTGAGAAAGCCGAAGGCTGAGTTCCCATTGAGCACTGGAGCTGAGGAAGTATTTTGGGAAAAAGACAAAGAATTACTTTTTGAATCAGTCTTGGAGGGGGAAGTGATCATTCCTCTAGCCTGAAAAACAAGGAATTGGTGCAGGAAAATGCAGACAGCTCTGAAGTTGATGAATTCTGCAGAAATATCTTCCCTGATGGAGGGAAACGCACTTACACAAAACACATTTTACACCACTAAAACCCATGCAACACTGTGGAGTCTTTTTTTATTATGAAAAAAAAATAATTAAAAAAAGCAAGTGTAACAAGGCCATATGCTGTCCTTGAGACTGTGTTGGCAGCATAACAAAGGGAAGGCATGCAGCAAAAAAAAATTCTGGGCTCTTCCTGGAACAGACTGATCCCTTCAACTCCCACGGAAAGCAGGGATGGTATTTTAGGACTTAATAAGAAACCTTTGGCACCTTGCAAAGTTGAAGTCTCTTACTTTGGTGTGTGTTCTGGGATGAGAACAGGGAGCATTGCATAAGGATTAAAAGAGACACAGAAGTTTGTTAACATTAGAATGACAACATCGAGATGCAATCCATTTGTAAGACATTTCTAAAGATTTCCTAGTCACATTTTGGTAGCTGACATTGACTAAAATAATACAAAAGGCATGGTTTACAAAGGAGGAGGTATTTTGATAATAAAATATATATTTCTAGTGAAAGATATGACCTCTCCCTGAAACCTTGTCTCTCTTATTAAGCAGGTGGCTGTAGCTCTAATCTAGGGTTGCCTCCCCTTGACTATCACTCCATAGGTTGTCATGCCATTTAACTAGTAGGCTGGCAAGATGCACGTTGACTATACCTGTAACAAGCAAACCACTTCCAAGGTCCATTATTTCTCCCTGTGACAGCCTCCAAGACAGAGCGCCCACAAACAAAGTGCCTGTTGTCTCCAGACCTCCCTGCTAAATCTTCAAACAGGGGATTGTTTGGGTCAATGCTAGCTACTCCCAGCCAAAAGCATGCCAAGGATTTTGTTTCCAAAAAACATTGACAACTGACTGACTGGTGGTGCCTATAGCCAGGTCCTGCTGTTTAATTTATTACTGTGGATGTAGACAAGGAACTCAACACGAATGTGATAACAATCTGTAGCTCTTATCAAGTCTTTTACATCATTAGAGCACATCCAAATGTTATTCAGCCCCTTACCCTGCATCTCCATAGAACACAAAGAGCATGCAAGATCATAGGATGGGGCCCCAAGCAGGTCCACTAGAAAGATAGTTTGGTTGTTCATCTTGAAGGCTGAAATTGGCTGGGCAGTACAATGTTCATCTTGTGCCCAGGCAGATCTATGAGAAATTCACTGCCAAGTGATGTCACCCATGTTGAGCTAATGATCCAAAGAGGGACTGGCACCAAGAAGAATTGAGTGTCCTTACAGCTAATGCTATTATCACTTGAGAAAAGTGCATTCAAGGTGCATGTTGGACACTCAAGCCAGCCTCAGTGATGGGCCAGGCTCTCTGAGGAGGGGAGAAAAAATTATCGTTTCAGCATCTGCCAGCCTTGTATATCTAGTCAAGATTATGGTCAGGCAAGAGTGGCATGGATGGATGATATGTCAGCTGGATGGCATGACTACTTTGGTGATTCCAGGCTAATTCTCTTCACACTTAAGGTGATCCATTGTTTGTTTGAATAACCACCTTTACCTGACAGTGGAATGGCCATAACAAAGCCTCACAGTTGCCACCTCAGGCATTATGCCCTTAGCCCCCTTTGCTAAGCAAGTCTGTATTTCAATGGGCTAAAATTGCAGGACCTTTTCCATATATTTTAAGCTCTGATATCTTTTGTAGGATGATGCACTGGTCTCCCTTTCAGCAGATGAGCCTGGGTATCTCTTGATGCCCAACCATACAGCCAATAAGGGACCCTCAAACCATGCTTTCAGCGTCACACCTTAGACACCAGTCTGCTCCTTAACAGCACAGACATCACCCTCATCTGCTGCCAACCATTTTGACTTGATCTGAGCAGTGAGTGAGCCAACTTTGACTTTGTACCTTCAAATCTCAGGAGATAACTGAGAGAAAATAAAACAGGTGAAAAAAACCCGTCAGTGCTCTGCTGCCTAAAGGACTTTGGGAGATTCTTGATCCAAATCAAATGACTCTTGATTTCTACAAGGGCTTCACTGCCAGAAACAGCTCAGTGCTTTAATCAAATCTTCTCTTTAGTAAGCAAGACAGCAGAAGACATTCCCAATGCTATCACATGTACATATTACAACCCATCTGTCATGCAACAGTCAACAGAGAGACTCCAATGGCACAACCGTTCTCACCAATGCATGCTGCTGCTCTACACCACGATAAAAGATGAGTCAGCTCGACTGAGGCTGGTAAAGCTCTCCCACATTTACAGAGTTGGAGTAAGAGGAAAATCTTGCTCATAATACGGCTACCAAAATAAATGAGACCTCTACAGAAATGAACAATCTTACAACCTGGAAAAGAGCAGACAGCAGTGAGTGTGAAGCTCGAAGAACCACTCCACAGACGTATTGCACATGATGGAAGAGATACACAGAGCTTCTCAGTAAAGCAGAGCCGATGCTACAGAAAGACATAAAACCTTGAAGTCAGCATTAGGAAATTGTCATGATACCATCACAGCAGCAAAGCAGCAAGAAGATGTGACAGGAAGATGCTTCTATGACCAAACCCAAAGGCATCCCATTAGCATCAGCAGAAATACTTGTGAGAGTAAGGGAAGAAGATCCAGGCTTCCTTCAAACAAAGAAAAAGAAATGCTTAAGACTTTCCCATTTCATCACACAACCCACCACCTTCTGAACATCATGAGGACACTGTTAGCACTATGTCAGAGATTTACTCCATCCAGGATCTGTGCCTGTAGCTGCAGAGTGCAGTAAGGATAAGCCTGGGCCCTCCTTAGCATTTATCAGCATGACCATATCAGATCCACAAGCGATTTTCATTACCTAGTCCTTCATAGACTGCATTTCCATGCAGATGTGACAAAATCCAGACTGTCCCTTCCGTTTACTGGATGGACTCTTTCAATTAAAAGACCTTTCTGACTTTACAGGTCTCGAGGACAATAACCACTAAGCACCACTATTTTAAAACCAAATAATGAACATATAAGGCCAGGAATTCTGCATGATTTCTGAGCAGAAACAAAACAGCTGCATCCCTCCCTTTTGCCTAATGCAAGATGATTAATGAACAGATAGAAAGGATTACATATTTCATGTCAAAATTTTGGGATTATAATGTACAAATATGCAGAGAATGAAATAACATAATGGAACCTCAATAAATCATAACAATTTAACAATAATTGTGCTTTTTGGTATCTCAAAACCCTCAGCCTTCATAAAGTCTCATTATTCCAAAATAAACCTTTCAAAAAGCTCAGTAGAATGATAAAATGCTCAAATTCAAACACACACTTTGGAAGCATACTTCTCATATAGATATTTTCCCCATTGTTAGGGGTTTTTTTTCCTTTTTCAAATCCACTCCAATGTGGAATTCCATCTGCTATACAATTTCATGAACACATCTGTATTTCATTCCATATAGACAAAATACTGCACCATAAAAATAGAAATAGCTTGGAACAGGCAACAAAAATAACAAAAACAAACCAAAAACCAAGCCAGATTTGTACAGACACCAGATCAGAATGAGGAAAATAAAATGCTGTTCGTACTGCATCATTGTGCCAATTTTAGAGAGAAGACTACACAGAAGGGGTCTCGTGAAACCAACTCTAAATATGTGCTTTGCAGTCCTGTCTTGTGCTTTAGGTGAAACCCAATAGCATTGTCTCCACTGAGATTGATCATGTGTGAGTTTCATTTCCTGCATCTTTTTATTGTCTGTTTATTTCCCTGATGCAATAGTTGGATTTAACTTCTGTAGTATTTTTTTCTCCGTGCTTTAAAATATATGTCATACTCCATTTGTGTCCAATTCTTTCTGATTACTACTTTTTTTGTTTCTTTTTACAAAGCAGTGGAGGAAAATGTTACTTTTCCCACAGTCAGGTAGAAAGGAAATGGAGAGTATTCCCCTCATTCTGCTTCCAGTAAAGTCAGTGTGTGAGTTCTATGGAAATATTTTCTAATCAAGCAAAGACTTTCAGAATTTGGGACTCAATGCTTTATTTTTTTCTAATTCCAGCCAATAGGAACAGTGTGGGTGTTGAAGAAGCATCGCACTGGACAGATGGGGGCTTTGTCCCCTCACATTTCTAGCAGCAGGATCAATTTGGAAAGGCTTCACAAGGAATAAACAGATGAGAGGTCCTGTCCACCTCAACAGTCCTCTCCATGCTGTAGGACTCATCAACCATTTCTGTGCCAGATGTTCATTATTACAGCATTGCTGACTACCCATTGGTCCAAGGACATTTTCCACCACATAAGCATAGAAGCAGTAGGGAAAGTCCTATTCACTTTGCTAAGAGCTTCCACCTTTTTCACCTCTTCTATTGACAGAGCACAAGGTGTCACATTGTTCAGAATAATGCACATGACCAAAAATTGAGACTATTCACTTGCCAGGATGGCATTTATGCACTGACAATGGCAGTCCTTAAACTTGGTTTTAGCCCATAAAGTTGAGGTATCCAACGTGAGCTCATCTTCACAGTTCCATTCACAGAGATGGGGAGAGACAGCCATCCTGAAGGAGATGCATCCCATGTGCTTTAGGCAAGAGACTTAGCATGGGGTGAATTATCCTGGGGAGATTTCTATCTCTCTCCATTCCCACATAAAGGACTAAGGGTCAGTGACTCCCATTACACAGACAACTTTCAGTGTATGGAGATAATTTCGATGAGTGTGGTCCCCATGATCAGGGAGGGGCTACATTTCAATTATTTCAAAGAATTAATCCCCCCTTCACCTAAATGGAAACAGGTGAACATATTTTCCCTTCACAGTCCTAATAGACACCCCGAGTCCTAATAGACACCCTCTCTGCCCCTTGCCAAATTCAGTGTTAAGATCAGGACTGCAAATCATTTTCCTTCAATTTCGCTGTTTGATTCCAGTTACAAACAGCCTGTATTTTTGGGGAAAATATAGAGTAAGCCAATTCATGTTTGACAACTCTGGTGTCTATCTCACATCTCAAAAATATCACTTACATGGAAAAGTAACAGAAATAATAACCATTCACTCATTACCACAATAATGACTCTAATGTACAGGAAAATAGGACTCAGACAGGATTTTACAACTAAGAGGGGAACATTACAATAAAGATTATGACATTTTATGAATATTCGTGTTATAGTTTTGAGCTTTATTGCAAAGCAAAAAATATATATTTTTATATATATATATATTTTTATCTACATATCACTTCTGACATTGTATACAACACTAAATCACGAGAAATCAAAGAAATCATAGTGAGGTAGATACAAAACAAAGGGATGTTGAAGAATCCAGCTGCTAAATTTGGCTTAACGCAACTGTTATTAACATATGTATATCCACCATAGCAGTGAGCTTTGATTCACAGCTTAATCAATGGATCCTACTAACATTGCTATTGATATTAGAGCCCATTTAGAAGTAATGCCATTTGCAAAGGAAGATGGGGAAGAAGGGAAGGTAAAATCGGAAGTATTCCCTACAAACTAGTAATCTCCAGGGGAAAAAATTTCATTGATTTTTCATGGTTTCTAATGTTCATAAGACAGCTGTGAGAAATAGCCTGTGTTCTCAGGGTACTAGTAGGGCATGAGGGCAGATAAAGAGAGAGGACTCTGCAGTAGGAGAATCTCCTGGGGTTGAGCATTAGTGAAAGAAAAATAATCTACTCCCTTCCCATTTTGAAGGCCAAGAAGAAGCAGCACACCCTGGGAATGCTTAAGACTACATTCACCGAGGCATGCTTGTAAATATTGGCTTGGACTTGTTGACAGTGGCCAAAGAATCAAGGCTTCTGGAGAAGGGCAGTCCCTTGATGGATTCTGTCACTCTTTTTAAGCAACAGCAGATATGTGGCAAGAAAGATGGTACCACTGAAGTGACTGGGCGTTGGTGTGGCCAGTATTGATACTTGGTGGGATCTGAGTGCTTGGTCTGCACTCCCACAAGGAGACTTGTTAAGGCACCTGGATGACTGGGGCTTTTCAGCTAATTTTTATCACAAGAGTTTGGGAAGGACTCACCTTTGGGCTTCCTGGCTTTTAAATTTAGTTTACTAATCCAGAACAATATGTACCTGGTGCTTCTGCAGGTGAAAAGACATGAAGATGAAAGTGTGGATGTCAGGAGTATGAGGGGGACGCTTTTTTCTATAGTGTCGGCACAAGGGGTAATGGAAATAAGCTGTAACACAGGAATTGCCACTGGAACAAGAGAAGAAACTTGTTTACTGTTGAAATGAGGAAGCCCTGGTCCGGGCTGCCCAGGGAGGATGTAGAGTCTCCTTCCTGGGAGGTTTCCAAACCCTCCTGGACATGTTCTTGTGCCTCCTGATCAAGGGGAACCTGCTTTAACAGGGATTTGGGCTGGATGAGCTCTGGAGTGCTCTTTCAACTCCCACCTATCAGGGATTCTGTCATATGAGAAACAGTGGGTTTAACTATAGCAAGGGAGAACTAGGTTGGATACAGAAAAACATTTCCAATAATGTTGACCATAAGGATGGTTGGTAAAAGCTCTTAGGGCTGTTGGACTATTTTCATCCGTGAGGTGGCACGTGCAGCAAAGGAAGGGCACAGCACCCTCATACCCCAGGATGGAGGAGCTACATATTATCAGGGATGTAAGAAGCTCTCAGGTGCTTTATGTGAAACACAAAAAACCCCCAAGTTTGAGGGTCTGAACTAGCAGCTCCTTTGCTGCTGCTCAAACATCTCCTAATCTTCTTGAAAAAGTAGGAAGTGATGCTCTGGATACACCCTAGCTGTTCTGCAAACAGTGGCAATCTGAACTTAATTCTCATATCATTGACAATGTCATGGCTGAATTAAAGAAAATTAGGAGAATTTACCAGAACAGATAGCTAATGAGTAAGAGAAGAAGCCAATGTGATTGTTACCAGCTTACTGCGTGAATCTACTAAACAAATCACTGTCATACCTCAGATTTTACTTTTTGCTTTTGACCTAGCCAATGAATGACCTTATCCTTTAGGAAAATACACAGGAAAACACAAAGAGCTAGTGCTTGTGAATTCATTTTCAAGAAGTTTTTGTGAAGAGTGATGACTGTCACAGAAAGTGTGCACCACTTAAGAAAATCAAATTCCCCCCTCCACTGAGGGGGTCTCACTCTGAATTGCAGCCTGATATTCTTAGTCCCGGGAGAGGAATGCCTGATGTAGATGTGCCACTTTGTCAGGGGCTGCTGAGCAAGCATGGAGCTATGTTGAAAGAGATAGCTTTGAAAGTTCATTGTTAGAGAGGGAAGAGGACATGTCTTATGGTACGTGTTGTAAATCCTTCACCTCACCTCAATGTAACCAGCTAAAGGGCATAAACCAGATCTAAACTAGCAACCAACTGTCATGAATCGCTACTCAGAGGTACGTTGCTGTCTCTCTTGAGTATGGGAGGGATCTTGATTGCTCACTGGATACTCATTATTTTGGGTCATTTAGAGGATTGGATCTCATGTTCATACAGCCTGCAGGTGAAATACTTTGGACAAACATCCCGAACTAGGGCTGTATGAATGCCAAAAAACGTGCTCTCTGAAAGCTGCAAGTGGCTTTATACTTGCCCACAAAGTGAACTCTCCCTGCTTTTTGTCAAACAAAGGTTTGCCAAAGATCTAGATTTTTGTGTCACAAAAGAAAAAACAAACCCAAGCCAAACCATTCTGGACTGGAACACAAGTTTGCTTTTATTTTAACTCTGATGGGTGCATTGCTTTGCTTTCAAGGGGCTGCGTACCCTGAAGGGTGTTAGCATGGTGGGCCATGGCCATGGGGAAGCCTTAAGTGGAAGGAAAGAGAAGCACAACGGCACACATTTAAAACATAATGGTGAGGGGATGAAAGTCAAAGCACGGCCCAGTGAGGCAGCAGTGGGCTTCCTGAACAGAAGAGAGATGGAGGACAAGGGGTACATTGGTGATGATCTCACCGTAAACTGGCCCGAATCACCTCCCACTAGTATTGAGAGGGACCCTGCGGTATTTGCAGAGAAGGGACCATGAGTGCAAAGTGCTTAAAGGCTTGTTAAGCATTAGCAATCCCAGTTAGACAGGCACAGAGAAGTGGGAGTAATGTGCTCTCAGTTGTATAGTGAGTTGGTGGTGGGCAGGGGACATGGCAGCCACATCTCATGGTCTCATGATTTCCTGAGCTCGTCACTGGATGACTCTGTTTCCTCACCAACACTCTGTCCTCGGCACCTGTTGATAAACTAGGGTGGGGAAAGAAAGGTTATAAAGGCTAAACTCCCCTCAGGAATCTGCACTGTGAGTAACAGCGGAGGACAATTTTTTTACCGTCTAAGGGCAGGGAAGAAGTTTACCCAGTAGAGTCAGGCTATTTATTATAGCTTAAAGAAATACAAAAGCTATACTTTAAGGGTATAGAAGGGCATGATGATGTGTTTGGATGTGTGTATATATTATACACACCCTAATATGGACATACACTATTATATATTTCTATAATATATAATATAGTATATAATACACACACACACACACACACACACGTGAGATATTCAAACATCTTAGCTCCTCTTAATCAAAATGCTCTTCTCTGAAGGTCAGGTAACACTCACTACTTTTTCTATATAGACAACTTTGTACATACAAGTCGTAAAGTGCGTTCAAAAGCGCGTAAAATTTTCTATGTAGAAAACTATATACATACAGCACACACATGTACTGAAACACTTGAAGTTAAGCCAAATTTCACCTTCATCTTCACATCCCCAATACCTACAATACAACACCAGAATTAAAAGGGAAAAGAAATACATAAGGAAAGAAATAGGAAAAAATAATGATCCTAAAACCCACAAGAGAGAAAAATGAACCAAGAAACAAAACTCAACCCAAAACCAGTCAACAGAAGCCTGGCACATGTAGAAAACATTGACTCACTTAGAGAACATAAAGGGGGTCATGTCCGAACCTCCTTTTTCTTAAAAACAAAACCAAATCAAACCCCTTTTGTTTGTCTGTTTTTTTAGCTCTTATCATTTGAGAAAAGTCACAGTAGCACTCTCACCTTGAAACAGAGTTTGGAACTTTTTTGTGTTTCTTTGTACAAAAGAAAAAACGGTTTAGGTTATGGAAAATAGTTGGGAAATCTGAGGTTGGAGAGAGGAGATAGAGAGAGAAACTGGAAGATTGCATAGTTGTGAACAGTGGCTTCTCATCAAGGTGAAAAAGTGCATCATTTGATAAAATAGCATTTGATTATTATTTTTTGTTAGGTTCCATATGTTTGCTTTTTTTTCCTCAGTCAACTGTACATGTCACACATGAAAAGGTATATACAGCACACACACATGCTAACATTAAACATCTGACATTGAAACAGCCATTCTTTAAATGTTCCATCAGAGTTTTTTCCATGCAAATTTGTATTCTTTTTAAATACATTTTTTGCTACATCCTAAGACCACAAACTTGTCTAAGCCCATCTCATGTAATTTTGATCATTTGCAACTCAAAAAAGGGGAAAAGCACCAGAATGGCTCGGTTTGATCACCAAACCTCTGCTTTGACTTCTTTCTTTTTTTAATTTTCATTCCTTCATTCCCTGCTGGTTGTTTGCCTTTTATTTTCTTTTTTTATTTTTTTTTCTTTTCTTGTTGTCATTTGTTTGCTTTAATTTTCCAGAGATGGGAAAAAACAATTGACTTTTTTTTTGTACGCTTTCTTGAGGTAAAGAGTTATGCTCAGCACCTGGGGCAGGCAACAAAGCTTTCAAAAGCATTTGAGAAATGAAGTGTGAGTCCAAACACTGTCACTGATGTCATAAACTAACAAGAAAATAAACCAAACCAAAATTAAAACTGAGATGAATATTCCAGGTTTTCTTGCTAGCTAAACCTCCCACCCTCTTTCTGTCCCTCTTGCCTTTTCCCAAAAATCACCAAGAGAATGAAAAGGAAATAAAAGCGACTTGGCACATTCCCTCTTGCACCAGCAAAACGAAGAAAGACAGGTGTTGCGCATTAAAAAGGATACTTCAAAAGCTTTTCATGCTTGCTGCCTGCCTCAAGTGCATTTTAATATATGTCTGATCATTTACATTTATATAGGAAAGTCATATTTGTTACACTTTATACACGATCACTTTGTTTTTGTCCTTTTTTAACCTTTTCACTTTTTTTTGTTTTTTGGATAGAGTTGGTGATAACAATCTAGAGTAAGGCTGCACAGGAAGAATTCTGTGTATTTTAGTTTGTTTTTTTCTCTAAGAATCAAAGTATATAAAATGAGGTTTGATTCTAGCACCTTTTACAATATTATTGGTGTTGTTCTCTTTAGTAGAAAATACCTTCACTCAACATCTGTTATGTCATCCATCTGCAGTTTAAAAAATACTTCAAAGGTAACAATAAGGTGACAATTGACCCAACTCAGCAGTCCCTTGACAAAAATACATTTCCCCAACTAATAAAGTCAGGTAGAAGTACTTGTATGAGCAAAGCAAGCCGTCTTCGCCAGCTTCCTTCCTCCCTGCCAGCGAGGGTTGCGGTGCAGGAAACCGAGCAGCCAAAGAGGAAAAAAAGAAAGACACTGAGTTGCTGTCTGGCTGGGGAAGCTGAGATGGAGAGGCTCATCAAAGATGATTTTGCTAGTGGGAGTTATAACACCATTTGCCAAGTGGCAAGTTGGATCACCTCAGCATAAAGAAAAGGCAAGGATGCTGCCTCAGAATGCCACCTCACTGGCCCTTTCATGGCAAGGGAAGACCTCCCCATACCATGACAGGAGAGAGATGTTGCCTTGTGGCATATGCTGGCAACGGGGAGAGTTGTTTGGAGAAATTGCCATGGTGCAAAACAGCAGCTTTCACAGAGGGAGATTCTGAGAGTGGGAAGGAGAAGAGCAGGAGGAGAGAAGGAAGCAGGAAAAATGAACGTGGGAAAGAGAAGCTCCTCTCCAAGGCTGTAATGCTTTACAGGATGTTGAGCTGTTGGTTTCACTCGAGCAGTATATAATCCTGCAGAGGAATGGTCCATTCCCCATACAGCGGCATCAGAACCTCAATTATATCTATATAATTATAACTATATCAATATATCTATCTATCTATATATATGTATACATTAAAGTCTGTTACTGCACTGGCACGTAATACAGAGGAAAAGTACTGGCGTTGCTGTTTGATGCAAGTGGTTGCCTTGACTGAAGTCCTGTGAAGGTTAAGCACCACAAGAAAAGGCACCACAAGGTTTTGAGAATTGAAATGCTGCTTGCCCTAACATAGCTGTTGTCGACAAACATAAAGGACTTTTTGGAGTTAATGAGGGCAGGTGGGGCCAGGTCAAATACTGGCCTTGCTGATGACAGAAAATCCAGGGCTTTCCCAGAAAAAAATAGTGGGAGTTCAAGCAGGGTGGCTGGTGCCTTGGTAAAATTGAGACCAGGTTTTGGTCTTTTCAGGGGCACATTGATTTTGTGAGCTCTTATCTAGCACTTTGGATGCTTTTTAGCAGCCTTCCTAAATTAAAATGACCACATCTTGCCATATCCAACATGCTTGCACAGGAGTAATGGAAGCAGAATTGAGCCTTGAATGCTCAAAGCATAAGCTAAAATAAACAGGGCACAACCTGACATGGATTGCCTCCTGGGATGTGCTGAATGCCTTCAGCTTCCATTAAACCAGAGGAAGTGGAAGGCAGTCAGCAAGTCTGATCTCATCCCTCTGTGACGCCCTGTCCTGAATATCTCAATCTGTCACTCCCCAGGAGCCCAGAGAAGAAATCATCCTGGACATGGACAACAATTTTGATGGGTTTACAGAAGTCCGACCAGGCTGAGACAGAGATCAAAATCTGCATGTCTGGTTTTCCAAGCTCTTAGCCTGTGTTGCTCATTCATTTCATATTCAGTCAATACATGCATTGCACTCAGTTTTTAGGTTGGCCTTTGCTCCATATCTCTTGCTTATAAATTCACACTCAAGAGCACAAACATCCACCCCCCCAACTTACCCTCCAAGACAGAGAAATTACAGGAAGAGCTGGGGAGTAAGACAGAACATATACTCAGAGCCTTCCTGTGAGAAACCACTACAGACAGTGCCAACAAACAACAGGCTTCCCAGGCGTAAGGTAATTGCTTGGTGATTGAAAAAGAAAGAGACTTGCAGGCACTCTATGCCGAGTTAATAGCACCAGTTTTGCATCATGTTGACACCTGTCAGCCCATTTCATCTAAACCACCTTAGCTTTTCAGACAGCTGATGCTGACGAGCCTGCCCTTGGTCTTGGCAGCATTGCACCAAACCGAGGGCAATGCAACCCAGATGGGCAGAAATGCATTTACTGGACATAAAGAAGAGTCAGGTCTGCCTTTGGCCACTTGTGTTGCCCAGCTCAGAGCAGGGGTTGTTGGCTTCTAGTGTGAAGCTAGAAATGGTGCTGAAACACCACCATGGGGGAGAAAAAAAGTTGCCCGTGGCAGAACTTGAAGTAGTATTCCCTGTTCATTCGCATCTACTTTTGGGCATCTGATTTGGATCCTAGTCTCTCTAGACCCTCAGGAAGGGTGGCTCAGATGCAGAAGTGATCTAGGAAAGACCCAACCTCTCCCAGTTGAACTGTCAGATCCTTGATCTTAACTTGGATGGATGAGCATTTTCACCTGCAAGCCACCGGAAGGACAACTTCAGGTGAGTGACCTGGGTCCAGAATGGGCTGAGTTTGGTTAATAAGGCAAGATTCAAGGCATGGGCATGACTGAGTTTCAAACTTAGTTAACAAAAAATGTACTCTTACTAGGAAAGCTTAGACCGTTATTTGTCTACCATGTCTGATTGAGAAGGTCTAGGGTAAACAGACCCATTCTGTGGAAGATTTCCAATCAGAAAGGATTTGGGGTGGCAGAATAAGACACAAGGATGTCTGTGGCATGAACTCTTGAGAATGCACCTGACAACCCATGTGCTCTTTCCATCTCTGCTTTCTCCAGCTCCATGACTTAATGGGACTGTGCTAAATCCATGCAGCTAGTCCTCCTCCAGAAACTGTTTGAGATCAGCCTGCCTCTTTATCTCTGCTGAACTACACGGAGACAAGGGAAAGGGGACATGATGCATTGCTTTCTCCTGCTCTGCTCAACATCACCGCAGTCCTGTAGCCCATTTAATTTTAAGGTCTTGAAGCACTTCACCAACATTGACTAAATAATCCTCACATCATCCTTGTGAGGCTTTACACCTCCCATTTTTACAGATGAGGGAACTGAGGCACAGAGCAGTTACATTACTTGCCCAAGGTCACACAAACAACCACAGTGAAACTGAAGGCTATTTTGGGGCAGGTCCATGTCTTAGCAGGTCCATGTCCATGTGTTTTAGTAAACTGCTTAGTACAAGGGGTCCTAAGCCTGGCTGCAGTTCCACTGTACCTACTGCAAGGCAAATGGACAATATTGAGTGGTTACAGTTTATTGCATTCAAAACATTAGAAAAACCCAGGTGTCCTGCCTTAACAGCTTCTTTTTTACCATTTTTGTAGTGATTAGGGAATTTGTTTTCTTTTAATAAGATTTATCTGAGGAATCAAGTGCAAGAGTATTTTCTGGGTTTTGAATGTTAATGAATTCCAGCAGCGATTAGTCAAATTTCAATGTTTATGGGAAAAGTGGCACTTCTGGAAAATAAGTATTTAAATTGTGCTCTTCTCTATGGCTGTGCCAATTTTCCAGTACTATCAAAATTCACTAATCAAAGACGGTCCTAGGATGAAAGTTAGTTTGAGAAAGTACTGTGAACTTTCAGGGCTCCTTTCTGTCAGAAAGTGCTCAAGAGTTTTGCAAGAAGTACATAACTAGTCTGTCTTCCCAGAACTTCTGTTGGGCAGACAAGGATCTCTAAATCCACATTGCAAAATCTGGGGCAAGTATGGCAGAGAACTAGGGCTGAAGGTGATGAGAGTCAGGCAACAGCCTGACCGTTCCCAAATCACATGCCCTGGAGTGCAGGCCAGTGTGGTACTAGGGAACATGTCACATCTGCCAGCAGAGACAACCCTAAAATCCCTTGGTTTTCCCAACCAACAGCCCATGGCAGAGATGGAGAGAGAACGTGTGTCTTCAGGCACCATGATTTTACCTTCTCCATATGACAGCTCATCCAATCATATACATGTCAAAAGAATTATATTTCCTTGCAAAGTCATTCAATGCTTCCAAAATTCAATGCTTTCACCTTTCTCTGAAAAACCTATTTTTAGGGGAATAGCTCCATGATAGGGCATTCCATGTCAGGTTCCTGTGCACATCACCATTAGTCTATGATAGGGAACATACAGGAGACTAGGCAATCACATCTACTTTAGTTCAATGGTCTGAACTTGGACCAATGACATGACTGGAAGTCACCAGATCTAGATGTGAAATAGTCCTTCCCTGAGTAATTTAAACACTTTTGAAACTACTTCCCATTCCTCATTGGAACAAAAGGCTGGAATGACAAGTTTGCAGAGTGGAAACGTTAACTAAAATCATTGGGGTTTTTTTTCTGATAGAAAAATATTTTCCACAAAAAGAACCCCAAAAAACAAACCAAAACAAACTACATCCCCCCTTCTCGAGCGGTTTAGATCCATTTTGGGTGGATCCATTTGCTAATGGCAAACTTTGCTGTTTGACGTAAAATCTCTTCTCTCTCGCTCTCCCTACATAGAGAAGATAGGGGCCAAGGGATTTGGCCATGATATGCAGTTAGACACTTTTTAAAAAAAAAACATACATCACAGCTCCTCCAAATGGCTGCAGTTAGATCCAATTCAAGTCTTGTTTAATTGTTCCAGTAGTGCTAGGACTAGGTCTATGGGTAAATGCAAACCAGTCCCTACTAATGATTTCCCCTACTACTTATCCACTGTAAATTTGTTGACTGATATCCAAGCTTCAGTAATTGTTGAGAAAAGGAAAACAAATCAGAATATATGGGAATGGTATGAAAATGTAGGAATTTGAGGGAGTTGCCTGGTGTGTAGTTTCTCTTGCAGCACTGTCAGCTCAGAGCAAGTCCCTTGAAGTCTAGTAGCTTCAACTTCAGGCTACCGAAATTTCTGCAGGTGCGTGTCCCTGTGTGTACTTATCTGCCCTCAGAAACTGAAATAAAATCCTAAAGAGAACAGATTGCAGGTGTAATCACCTGGCATTTGTCCCAGACTTTTGCTACTTGGGAAAGAACAGTGTTTGCTTTTAAGGTGGAGTAAAGAGGAGGAAAGATGAGGGCAGCATGCAGGCGGTGTTCAGCTAGGTCTGAGGGAAAGAGCCTCTGTCATGTAGTGTATTTTGTTGGTAAATACAGATAGAAAGGAAAATATGAGCTGCTTGTGACTGATGAACAGGAATGACATCTGGAGAGAAAACAATAATCATTCCCTTTGAGTGGCATTTGGCATTTGAATTCCAAGGGCTTGAAATCAGATTTGGAGGGTTTAATGCCTGTAAAGGAGGGCCCAGTGTGCTGTGTGTATTAACAGGGTTGTTCTCATTACAATGGTGAAACTGGTGGAAGGGGAAACCATCTCTTGCTCAGCTAAAGGAGAGACTACAAAGCCCCAGTGCAGTTCAGGGGTACGCTACACTCAGATGGCTCTGCCTAGACGGAAACTCCTGATTTTGTCCAAGTTTTGCCTGGATTTTGACAAAATCTACAAACTCAAAGAGGAAATATATTATCATAGGTTAAGGAAAAAAGAAAAAAGTATTAAGAGCCCAGTTTGGGTTCCTGGCACCAAGGGGAATATTTATTTTTAGCGTAGAGAGTATAAGTTGGCACCTGGACATCAGTGGAGCTTTACTGATTTATACTGACACTGCGTTTGGCCCTTATTTTTGGACTGATTTTGGCTTCCAAATTTGTTAAGAAGTGGAAGATCAGGTCATACACTATTTCCTCAGAAGGATCTTAAGCTTCTGATGGTCTTTTGTTCCTGTCCTTACTTTTAAAAAAAAAAACCACATACAAGGAATATTCGTTTCAACCCTGTTTGCACCAGAAACTACCTTCCTCATCTCAAAAAGCCCTTTGGAATTCACGACGTGTTTATATATATTAAAACATATATACTGTTGCAGTAACATGGCATGTATGCTGTTCTATATTTCCACAGAACCATGTATATAGACACAGACATACATGTTGATTAGTCCCTTTAATCCTGAAAATTCATAGCCACTCACTTCACATCAGGCCTAGCAGGAGGCATTCTCTCTGTCTTCCCACCTTTTTGCCCTTGCAGTTAAAGTAGCCACTGCTGCTGAAGTGGATCAAAGCAAAACAACCTGGTGCAAGCACAACCAGGTGTATTTACTGTTGAACAGTACATCTTCAGGAAAATTAAAGGGCATTTCATTGATAAGCTAAACTTTTTGTCTTCTTTTCAAAAATATATGTATATCTATAATGCCCTCAAGACCTTATAGGCTATATCCTATTCACTTCCACGAGGCGGGCAACAACTACCTTTGAAAGAAGTCTGCATTTACGTCTTTGCTTTTTGCTCTACTAGATACACATGAGATTTTAATTGCTTTCAAAAATGTACTTGCTCTTTCTTACCCCTCTCAGCCCATCCCTGTTCAAAACACAGATGTGTGGTGCTTCTTAGGACAAAGAAGGGAAATCTATATGTCGGCCAGCATTTGGTCAGGTTGAACAAAGCAGTTAGCATAGCACCGAGAGGGTTACATTGCTGTTTTTTCCTAAGTTTCTTTTTTTTTGTTGTTGTTTTGAAACAGAAGCAGTAAAAAGAACCCAGAAGCACTGAGCTGAGTGCTTAAAATAGAGCAAATAAACGTCCAGGGGGAAGAATGGGGAAGGTGCAGACCCAAAGTCGATACAGATGAGCGGTGGCCCATCTACAAGAGAAGGGCTTCTGAATTTTCTCTGCCCCAGCAGGAAGATAGGCAGCTGCCTAGTTAGTCGTGTGGAAGAGCCTGGCCCATGCAGCCAGAAGACTTTGAACTACCTCCCCATGGTGGACACAGAAAAGGAGAGAGAAGGTACGTGGCAGACCAAGACAGTTGAAAGAGGAAGGTTTCCTAGCTTCGTTCTTGCTTCATGCAAGGCAAGTCTTGGGTTAGAGAAGACAACAGCTGCCTGAAGCACCACCTGGTTATCCAGAACAGGCCAGATTTCACAGTCCTTACTCAGGAGAGAAAATGAGACCCAATGAAAAATAATCCAGGAGTTTTGCCTGAGAAGGAGTGCATGAGTACACTTCAAAAAGCTTTTCTAAAAGGGAGCAAGAGTTTTGCCTCTCATTGCATTTCCAAAGGAGACATTATGGTCAGGACACTTAAACAATAAAAACACTTGACTGAAAAACACAAAAACGCCTCCAAACTAGGCTTTCTACCACATGCTTTTTCGTCCTTCAGAATTATCTGACCAGTGGTGATATTTGGAACAATGAACTGGATCCCTTCCCTCATTCTAAAGAAAGATATCCTGGGTTTCACCCGAGCGCCTTGGGATTCAACCAGGGATGAATCCACCTTGGTGGACCCATAATTGACAGTTAAAACTCCCGTGGATGGTAGGGAAGTTTTGCCTGTGCGAGGATGGTGAAGGTAGGCCTGGTCTAGTCTCTCTGGATGTAGCACAGATTTTTCTTCAGGAAAGTGG
Organism: Colius striatus; assembly: GCF_028858725.1. Classification (NCBI taxonomy): domain Eukaryota; kingdom Metazoa; phylum Chordata; class Aves; order Coliiformes; family Coliidae; genus Colius; species Colius striatus. The sequence goes on along the minus strand of NC_084760.1, from coordinate 44,685,131 downwards.
GTACTTCGAGAAGATTCATGCATGAGCAGCATGGAGTCTGTCTTATCCTTTCACAACCCACCCTTGCCCTTCCCATAAGGAAACAGATACAAAGCAAGCGCTACTGTACAACTAAGTCAATTATTGTGCTGTCTTAGGCAGTCAAGAAACTTAAAAGGCAAAACCAAAAGTTAAAAAAAAAGGTTTTTCACATGTTTATCAGTTGACACTCTAGCATTCCCATGCCTACAAGCGTCCTCAGCAAACAATATACCAGCCTCTCAAATAAGGTCCAGGCTATTCCAAAACAGCGTGAGCAAATTTTTCACTGTATTCAGATGGAAGCTGATGACTGAAAGATTAGTGCACATTAACCTTGGCTGATGAGAGCAACTTTTAGAGAAATTCAAGTATTCATCAGTAATCTGTTCGGTTTTCAGAAATACTTTTGTGATCTTTAGTTTCAAGTTTCCAGAAACAGGAAGGAAAAGGGAAAGGTTACCTGTTGTGTAAGAAAATAATATTGCAAACAGTGCTATTACATTTGACCAGGAAAGCAAGGCTATTCAGTTGGCACACAACAATTTCCTCCACTCTTTGCTTTTGGGGAGAGAAAAGACTTAAGATCACTTTCTTGACACATGCATGCATCAGCAGCTTTCCCTTCAGCGTTGTTGCAACAAACCCCTTTACTGCTCATTCCCAATAACAGCACAAACCCAGCAAGAATGAAATCTGTTTTTACAGTGCACTTCCAGCACCTCTCACACGCACTTACTTAAGCCTCACAACACCCCTGTGAGGTAGGTTAATGTTATTATACCCATGTACAGATGGGTAAACTGTAGGCACAGAAAGGTTAAATCACTTGCCCAAGGTTACACAGCGACTTTGTGGCAGAGCTGGGGTCGAAACCCAAGAGTACTGTAACCCAGAAATCTGCAATGATTTTTTTTCAGACCGTGGCCGCTTTCTACACTCTTTGTAAAAGACCATCTGACAAACACAGCATTGAACAAATCCAAATAACTCCGCGTGTTACAAAGTGCCTGGTTTTCATACAGTTGCCTTGCTGCATGTGTCCCAAAGGCAGGGTGGTTTGCTGGGGAAGCTGGAGTGGGGGGAAGGCAGGGAGGAAAGTTTAAGCAAACAATGCTTTTGTTGTGGTTTTTGTTTTGGTTTTGGTTTTTTTATTAATATACAACAGGAAATGACAGTCCACATTATCAACAACATCACTTTCCAAATGGGTTGTATGTACATCTGAATATACATTAAGGTCCAGATGGTTTATGCAGATTTGTTTTGTCATCAGCTGCCTCCCTCCTCATCAGGGAAGAGCCAATGGAACACATGCAGCTATTTGCCACCTCATTTTCTCATTATCCTACTGTCTGAGCTTCAAGTAAGGTACAAGGGTTGAACACAGGCAATATCTAGCACAGCAGGATGGCTCCTACCCTTCCTCACATCACACCTCAACAGAAAAGAGTAACCACACCATTATTCCCAAGTTCAAACACAACAGAACAATAAAGCAATTCTGAACGTGCTCATGGAGAAATAAATGGATTGCAACAATCTCTAGCAGTACCCAAAGGTCTGGAAATGCGTCTGCACACAGTGAAAGGTTTGCCCACGTCTATTTGGGATAGCCTCATATTTTCTCATCCAAACCAGGTTTGCTGAGATTCTCTGCACCAGAATACACCTGAGCTCCAAGGAAAAAAAAAAAAAATCAAAACAGCAATCAGAACCCTGGGAAACTACCATCCCCAAAGCCCCAGGGCTTTAGGCAACTGCCAAAATAGCAACATGCAAGCTTCAGCAAGGAAAGGGTACGCAACAGAATTCACATCATCCCTACCACCCAGCATCAACTACATCTTCTACGGGGATTGCCATAGACCTTATTTTGTTTTGGTTAGTTGGGTTTGTGTTTTCTGGGGTATTTTTCCTTTTTTTTCTTTCTTTTATTTTGTGTGACCACATTTGTTCTGAACAGAACTCAGAGAAAAGCTAACCCAGTAAAAGAAGAAAATATCTTTGAAAAGCCTGTCTCCACAAATTTCAGCTTCCAAATTGTCTCTTGCCCAAGCTGCCCAGCAAGCAGGCACTAAAAGGTTTTGCAAATGCACAGTAGTAAGTTTTCCTTTTCAAAGCACCTCTGAGCTTCAATGAAATCACACTGGATGAATCTCAGACCACATTTTCTTCAGGAGGTTTAGTCATGCTGCAGGTATGGGGGTGACAGGTGTGTTGGGATGAAGAGTAGGGATAAATTGTGAAGTGAATCTCGTGTGTACAGAAATGTGTCCGAAGACCACGGGATGATTAGCCTCTGAAAGTCAATAGCAACAGTCTCCTGGTGAGCAGCATCAGCCAGGTTTTAGCAGACCACTGACTAAATCTCAAAATTAATTTTGCCCTGTTTCATCTCATCAGCTTTAGATAAAAACACATGCAAATGACAACTGTCTTTTGGCAGGTGCAGGGAAGGACAGGATGAAGCAGACAATTAGCTCCAATTGAAAACAATGAAAATACATATATTTACACTTCAAACGGGTAGCTCGCTTCCACTTTCCACTGGTAATTATACAATGTTGTCTCCTCTTCTGTGGTGCATGTTGGATATACAGCAGATCAAAAATGTCTCATGTGGGTGGCAAAGCATGGCAAGGGCATGGGAAGAGACCTTGTAATTCTTGTCTTTCCATTGTTGATTTGGTCTGGTTTGAGTCATTCCTGTCTCCAAATTAGCTGCCTGCAGATGTGTAATGCTATCACACTAAGCATGCCAGCCATCTGACATGGACGGACGAAGAGATGGATGAGTTAGCATCAGCATGATAAAAGAGACACTGTTTGCAAAATAATCTCAGCAAAAAGTGAACTGAAAAATATCTCGTCCACTGAATAGGGGAAAACACAGAAAAATGCCAGATTGATGCTGATGTAATCCAGCAAGTCCTGAATCCTGGTCTGTGGCATATAGTCACATCGTTATTAGTAAATTAAGCACTGCCAGGATCCATTCTGGCCATGAAGCCAACTGATAAGTGCTGGCCACATCCACACTACTAAACTCTTTCACCCCAGATACAGAGCAGCTGCATCCAAGCTGAAGATTGGGGATGGTCTCTGGCCAATGTCAATGCCTGTGCAAGCTGTGCCCCAGCCCAGGCCTCGTTGGAGTGGATCAAAACCATGCCAGGGAAGATGTGAACGATGTAACACTGAGGATGGTGGAGCCCTCACGTCCCGGCTTTGCTCTGGCACGGCAGAGTTGGCTGGTTTAGATGATCCCAGGGTAAATCTAGGAGTACAAATATACCAGAGAAGTCACTCACTGATCTTACGATGTGAATACATGTGGATTCAACCTTCTCCATGACAGTTTGAAAAACCCCTCAAGGAGAATCACCTGTCGAGAAAGTGGGACATGGTACAACCAACCGACAAGGGTGAAGCTGAGGAGTTAAAAATCAAGTGAAATCAAAGTAAGTCACTGACGGTCCTGACAAAGTGCACATGAAAAATCAAAGGGACTCTGGACAGAAAAATATCTGAGAAGGAGAGGACTAGACTCTTAGCACTGAGATTAGTACCAATAAAGAGCTGGGGGTAATTTTGCTCCCCGTGCTTTTGTCTTGGCAAAAGGCGCTGTTTGGCAACACGATCAGATAATCCCAAAAGGAAATGGTCACCACACCAAACTGTTCACCATGAACTCGTCGGGTGTAGTGGCAGAGCACGTGCTTTGCGTTAAGGCTGTAATGAAGTCCTTCAAAGAGACATAGCTCTTCAGGGGTGACACAGGCTGTCACTGGAAATCTCTTACTAAATTGAGATGCTAGTGGATGTCATTCAAAGAAAGGATGAACAGCGGAGGCAGAAAGTTGATGCAAGTAGACGCAATAAAACAGTCTTAACATGCAGTGGAGGCATCTGCCTTCATTATTATCCATAGTACGAGCCAGAAAGAGGAGGACTTTGGAACAGGAGTGTGTCAAGCCCTTAGTCAAGCTGGTTTGGTTGTGAGAAATTAGCACTGCATTGAGAGGTAAGGTCACTTCTAGAGTGTTTTGCCCCTCCATTCCCATGATGGGGTGGAGAAGACGGCTGTTGGTGTGGTGGTCTGGAGCAAGGGTCTTGTTCCTGAGAGAAGGCAGGCTGCAGATGCTCAGGAGAGGCAACACTGAAAGGTCTTCTCCTCAACTCCTGATGAGTGTGCCTTGGCTCGTTAATTCATTTCACTGTCCTGGTGCGAAGTGGCAGAGTCCAACTGTTCAGTAGGGCCAGGGAGTGGGATCACATCTCTGAACCAGACCTCAAGGTTGACAGGTTTGGAGTGGGACAGCTTCTCGTAGTGTTTTTGAAATGCCTGGAAGAAAGGTCCCCAAGGAACAGTAGTATTGTTTGTCATCCATTCCTTTCTCATGCTTATGTCAATGAAATGCAGATGTGTAGAGGAGAGCTCTGCACAGGGAGGACCCAGGAGAGACTTAACACAAGGCATGATTCTCAGGGAACTGGATCAGCGTAAGTTTAAACTAGTGTTAAAGGTAAGTCAAAAGAAAGCCCTGGGAGGAGAAATGCAGGCCTGTTGCTGGAGGATGGGCACCTCTATCTTTTTATGACTCAGTAGCTGAGGACAGCAAGTTCACTTCACAAATTACCTCTTTTGATGGAGACAGCATACTGATTAGGGAAGAAACAGGGTGAAATGGCAGTAGGACACTTAAGAAGGAACTGGTTATGGGACACAGTCAATGGAGAAGGGGAATGAAAGCTTTTCACAAACATACATGTGTGTGTATTTATGTGCACAGTAAACAAGGACTTAGGAATTTAGATATGGGGTGACAAGACAAAATCCCTCCCTTTGCATGAAAATGTGACCGTCATATTAGTGACTATCAGAGCCCAGAAATATTTGCCTGAAATGGAGTTTGATTGGGGAATTACAGTACCAGTGAAAATTTGGCTTGTAATAAATTTTGCCGTGTGTCTATAGTTTGGCGTGAATGACTCCTGCCCTTCTTAAAAGGGTCAGGCACCAGTTAAAAGTTTTCTTTTACAAAACAAAATGAAACAACTGAAGAAATCCCAGTGTTTTCTCAGAACACTTCTGAAGGATCACTGATTGAAAAAAATGTTTCTCTTCAGGTATATTCAGGCGAAGAAAGCATCCAGCTTCTTTAAACTGTTATATAAAATTGGTACTAGTTTCTTTAAATACTACTATAATTAAAAAAACCCAACTGATTCCTCAAATTAAAAAAGAAAACCATAATTTAAAAATATCCCCCCCATGCTGATCTTCTCATCAGAATAGGCCAGCATGGGAGTTTTGCACCTTAGACAGTTACAGTATTTCTGGAATAAAAAATAGCAATTACACACAGAAAACACTACAGCATTCACTTAAAAACATCTCATTTTGCTGTTGTTGTTTTTTTTCCCCTCCCAAGTAGAGGGATGGTGGGATTGAAAAGATGCCCTGAAACGGGAAGATTCCTTTAAAGGAGCAATACTCTCGGAACAGAAAAGGGCGTTGGATAGACACAAACCCATGATTTAACTTGAAACAAAAGAGAATCTGGTACAGAAACAGAATTTGAGAGATGTGAATGTTCAGACACCGAGCGGATTATTTGGAAATGTCAAGACAACTGCACAACCCTCGGCAGGTGACCGCCGGGGCTTTTGCCATCATCGGAGGTGGCAGCATCTCCTTGCGGTGAAAAGGCTAAGCTAAACCACGATGTTCTCACTACGCTCTTCGATTTCCTCTGGTTGGTTCTTTCTCGCCATGTACTTACAGTAGAGGGTGACACGAGACAGTTTTTTTTGTTTTTGTCAGCAGTTCCCCACATGTACCGAGTTGAAGAATTCTCAGCTAAATCACAACAACATCAACAAAAATACAAAGCACCAAATCATCTCGAGACGTGAGTCAGTTTACAGGGTTATTACCGTTTGTAGAAGTTTGTTGGTTGTTTTGTTGTTGTTTGCTTTTTGTTTGTTGGGTTTTTTTTTGTTGTTGTTTTGTTTTCTAAATCCTGATTTTCATGTTTTGTTTTTCCTTAAAAAACAAAACAGAACAGAACAAAAATCAAAACCCCAAAACCCCAAAATGGAACAAAGGATGCTTTACAATCACTTTAAGGCTCGCACTGAATGAGACATGACAGGTCTTAACACGAGATTACAAATAATACATGTATGCCTTTCACAGCCTTAAAATGATACAGTAGGTCAAATTATTTTGCCAGTCACTGATCAAGTATTGTGCCTTTAAATTGACTCGCTTTTTGCTACTATGCTGAGTTTTATTATTACTGAAATAGTTACATGTGTAAATGTACTTTCACATCATGGGTTTTTTTGGTATATAATTTTGGCATTTGCGGATTTCTTATTTTCCAAAAATCAAGGTTGGCAGGCCTTATTCTGGGCTCAGGCATATGCAACTGACTCCACTGAAGACGGTGGCACTTCAGTGTGTGAAAGTTGTTGGGAACAAGATCAGATTCTGTATTAGCACACAAATCTGGTGCGAACCGACCATCACGCGTGGCCTGTTGGCACGAGGCAATGGGTGACATGGTGGGATCGCCTCTGTGACACAACTCAGTCAAGGCTCGCAGCCCTGACCAAATGGTGTTACAAATGCGGTGCCAAATTGAGTTTACAGACCTGATTTTGTCTTTCAGCTGTTGAAAAAAAAAATCAAACTCCACTGGGGGTGTCTTGGCTTTGCTTTCGTATCTTTAAACATTTGGGTTTTTCTTTTTCTGCTAAATCCAATAAGAGCAACAAGATTTTTGTTATTTTTGTACATTTCTCTCTTTTTGTTGTTGTTCTTTTTTTTTTGGTTTTTTTTCCTTTTTTTTTTCTTTTTTAATTTTAAGGTTTCTATTTCAGTTGTTTGTTTGTTGGTTTGCTTGTTTTTCCTGGCATATAATCATTAAAAGAGTTTTGCATGAGAAAGGTGACAGTACTTAATGAAACTCAGCACCTAAGGGCATAAGGCAGTTGTAGGTTTGTTTGTTTGTTTTTTTTTTTTATTTTTCAATCAGCACCAATCCCATAAATAATGTTCTACACTTGGTGTACGGTATAAAACTGGTGTGGAGATGCCTCCTTCTCCACCTGTGAATCCTAGGTGTGGAAGTTGAAATACTGTTTCTTGTGTGTAAAAAACAAAAGAAAAGTTTTTCTTTTTGTTTTTACTTACAAAACATAGAGAATATCTTTTTTTTTTTATACATACAGCAACCAGAAAGAAAGCTTATCTGAAGGTTTGTGTTTGTTTCATGATCTGTGTTTACCGTAAACAAAAATAAGGTCCCCTCTTTTACTTTTGCTTTAAGGAGCTTTAAAGTGAAGATTCATATTGTAGCAACTCATATAAGAGAGGTCCATCTCTATACCTAATACCTACAGCTGTGGGGGTGACATATTGGAGGATGTTGATAGTTCTTCTTAACCTCCTGTCTACAAAATGAGCATCCCATGCAGGATATCTTTTTCTTGGGATGTCAATCTTAATGAGAGGCCCCTCGGGGGGGTAGGGTCGCCCAGATGGAGTAGATGGTACCATTGCTCTCACCTGGAAAACGGGCAAGCAAGTGTCAGCTGTGAGTTCCTCCTGTTGCTCCGTGACCGCTCTGGTGGGCGTAGCCTGGGCCCCCCGGTACCCAGGGGTTTGGGGTGCCATGGGCTCAACATCGGGGGGCAAAGGAATGCCCCAGAGCAGCTCGGCGCAACAGGAGCTGGCAAAGATCTTAGCTCTTGGCCCCATGGGATGCAGCACACCATAATATAACAGCATCAAAGCTATCCCAGCAGCAAAGCTAAGAAAGACACAACACAGTGCTGGCACGGCATATGAGTCAGTAGTGTCAGGATCTCTGTAAAAATACCAAAGGAGCGTCAAGGCAGCGTTCTCCGTCAGGACTACCGTGTAATACGCAAACATTCTGTATCGAGTCCGCCCTTCCTTGACATTAAACCAGCAGAAAATGTACACAATCCCTACCACCATGTTGAAGAGGATCTCCTCCCACTTAGACATGCAGAAATCTGTCCCACCATGGATGATCCAGAAAGCCATGGCACACCAATGGACCACTACAAAGATCCCAAAGTAGAGCTGGAAGATGGAAGCAAAGAGAGCAAAAGAAATAACTCGGGATGAGATGGTGAAGAGGCGCCAGAAGAGATGGATGAGGGCCCCTCTGTAGCTCATACTCTTCTTGTCGTCCCTAGAGTCCCGAAGAAGCTTGTGATAGGAGGCTAGCACCCAAGCCAGGGACATCAGGGAGGCCACAGAGGACACACCTGCCGGAAGACACACAGATCCACTGAGTTAGACAGGAGGTTTGGTTGAAAACATCATCTGCTCACTAAATTATTTCATCTGGGGCAGGCTCAGTAGCCCAAAGGTTCAACTCACGCCAGGTTGTCCTTACAGTCTGGAGGAGAGAAATACAGAAATATCAGTGTGGGAATGAGAAATGATGCTATATTCAGGAGTTCTCTGGCACAGCACATTATGCTGATCTTCACGAGTCATTGGCTCTGGCCACCCCACCCCAGCTCTGCTCTTCTTACGTGGAATATTTGAGAAATTGAAATCCAGATCCCATCGAAATGCTGCAGCCCAAATACGAGGGTTACTTAGCCCAAGTGCAAGGGTTACTTTCTGTAGAAATAGGTCTGTCTGGGAGCACACCACCTCAAGAGCAGGACATCTATATTCCTGTAACTGCATGGATCTTTTTTATTCTCCAATATTGTCATGCAAGCAATGTTCACATTGACTCGTACTCGATTCTGCCTTAATCAGGAATCCCTGTTTGTATTCACCTTTGGGGAGAATGGGAAGATTTTTTCATCACCTTGAGGTCCCATGAGATGAATATATAAATATAGGGAACATCAAGACTCATCAGTTCCCTCCAAATGGTCCCAAGCCAAAGAATCTGATCCCCCCCAACAACTCCTCTACTCTGTTTCTGGAATAGACTGAAGACCTACATTGAATGTAGCTTATCTCCAGCCTTGCCTCCTGGATGGTACAGATTTGAGTTGCAGTCATGTCTCCAGCCCTGCCTCATTCTGTTCCTGGTGGGACGTCCTGAAGAGACCTTGAGTTTGATCCGTCCCCTGGGACCACTCACAGAGCCATTACCAGCATGCACTTCTGCCCACTGAACCTACAGCCTGCAGTACTGCTCCAATCAGTGAGAGCATTGCTTGCACTGGGATCACTCTCGGTTTCCAAATGTGCCCCTGGCATGGGGCAGACACTCCATGGTATTCCAAAGGAGTCTAATCTTATTCCCTATCACAAGCAATACTTATTCTACTTATTTACTCTAAAGGATAAAACAGTACCCCATGACACTTCAGGAGCTTCAAAAAATATACCACCACTGATTATCACAAGGTAAACTGAACAACTAATAGAGTAAAGCATTATAATAAAAATTGACAGAGTCCTAGGAAAATAAAAGGCCACAGGCTTCTTATTCCTTTGCTCCCACTGCTGCTCAATGGACAACTGCTCTGCAGGTGAGGGAATAGATGATGGACTAAGATCCATGTTTGGGAACCTCAGTAATTTGGTACCTATACTTTGATTGGGCCTTGGCCAAAGATTTGCTTGGAAGTATCACCTGTAACATGTAAAGGAAAACTGCTAATTGCTCCAAGAAAAACAAACTATAACAAACACCCCTCCATCTCTGATATATAATGTATTGGAAGATAGATTCAGCTCTTTTTTTTGCTTTTACTACTTTAAGAAAACCCTAGGAGCAGCTTGCTTGAGTTGCTTAGGGCTAAAAGGTTGAAATGACTGAAAACCCTAAATTTCTCCTTCTGATCTCTTCCCACTTCTCTCTCTGCCCAAAAGGAGCTGTTCTCCCACAGGGATGGAAAGAAGATCCACCGGGTCTTCAGCTCTCGCTCTAGAGACTTTATCTTCTTTTTGAGGAGCTCACCCTGCAGTGCAGTGGGGTTAGATCTCCCTCCTTTCAGCCTGTGTCTGGAGGAGAGGTGATGGAGAAAGTGGCCAGGAAGGATGGTAGACAATCATCTCTGCCCCTCATTGAAATTCTCCCAGCCTCCAGGTCTGCCAAAACTACACTTTTCCATCAGCTCTAAAATCTTCCTCTGAATACCTTGCCTTTCGGCTCACACATGTGAGCACTTCGGACTGCATCTAAAGAAAACAACAAACCACAAACCAGTAAGATTGGTGGCCTTAGCCAAGAGGGACGCTTTAGGCCACCACCTTTAAGAAAACCACAGTCACCAAGTCCCCGATAAGAAACACTTGCACATAGGATTTGGGGATTCTAATGGATGGAAACTTCTGAAAGTGAACAGCCTCAGCCCCAAGCAGATGTAGATTAGATTTCGTTTTAACCTAACAGATGTGCTACATTTTTGGTAGACATAATTGACAATTTTGAAGGCTGACCAATGACATCAAATTCTTAAGGTAAGTGATATTACAAGTGCTGTTTGTTGCACTATCTCCTAGCTATTCAGTTTTAAAACTTTCCATCATTAGCTGAAAAAAATGTCACTTATTATCTTATTTTAGTGCTGTTACATTAGAAACTTGTATGGCGTCAGATGTACCTGTATACTGAAACTCAAGCAGCATCAACCCACAAGAGACAGATGTGTCACCCCGGCTTAAAAATGTTTCTGTTGGGTTCATTTATTCTAGAATAGAGGGGGGAATAAAATACACCAGAAACAAGAACTGGGTATACACATAAAGCCTTTTCCCACTGTAACATTTTCATTGCAGAAACCTACACTAATCACAGTCTTTGCCCTAAATTGCTCAGACTGTGTGCATTAAGTCACTCACGTTGCACGGTACCATGCCTGCTGACAGTCATCTGAACATCAACTCGAGTCAACAGAGGCAGCCAAACACCCCCAGAAAGTGATTCACCCTGTCCTAAGATCCATGTGTGGGACAGGAAGGGGTTGACTCATGCTCCCAAAGTGTCTGACTCCATCCTTTGACGGGGGAGCACGGGGACTTGCAAACACCAGCAGTCAGGTGGGATGAGTCCTACCCTTACAAAACAGTTTATTGCCTCCTCATTTGCACTAAGATCTGAGGGGGAGAATGAAGTACCTCTAGACAGTTTAACATATTCCTGCTGTTGTTTAAAAATCCACAGCCCTGGTGAATGTGAGTTTTGGCATGCTGGTGATGAGCAAGATTTGGACCTGAGTGTCAGTGGGGTGCCAGGAACCATGCAGTGACCTAAAGAATTCTCCAGTACTAGTTACTGTGTTGCCACAGAAATTATTCTCTGGCTATTTCATACAGACTTAAATGACAAAGCACACCTTGGCTTTTGTCATCTTGACCATGAGCTTCTTGTTCCCATCTTTCCCTGTTACTTCCAGCCTGTGAGATCTTCATACAACGTACAATTCTCAGACTGTGGGATAAACCAGCCCTTTCGATTCCAAACCAGCCCTTTCTTTTCCACTTCTCCAGGCCATACTTCTAAGCAACTATAGAGATCTCTCCAATTGTAACAAACAAACAAAAAAAAGTTCTGGTAAGTTGGATCACATGGGAAGTATTTTTTTATTTGGATTCTGACTTTTGCACATGGTGACTGACGCACCTTCATGTAGTGTGAGTGGGTTTCAACTCCCTTCCAAAGTTTGTTTATCAAAGGGTTGGAGCTGGTTTAAAGCTGAAGTCACTTCAAATAAGCCCACTCCCACTCCTCCCACTCTGTGCTTAGTCTTGGGAGCGGAAAATACCTGCCATGCACTGCCACCTCTTTTTGGGCATCCTTGAGCCAGGAGGACATCAGCTACCATGGCTGATGTCCCTGTGGCTACATCTGTGAGGTCTGTATCCCGTAACAAGTCAAACTGAGGTTATCTTTTCAAACTCTCTGCACCAGGCTGTACAGCAGCCCTTGAACTCTTCCTGTCATCTTCTAGAAAGCAATGAGTGGTGACTCACAGGCCACAGTCAGCACCACTGAGGAATCAAGCCCATGTGTCTTGAATGACACATAACAAGAATGAGTCCTTCAGATCCCTTTAGTAATGTGCCCTGATGTCCTTACGGTGAGACATCTCCTAACTTACATTCAGTATGGTGAGGTAGAGCTCTATAATGTCCCTCTTTGATGTAAGAAGCCCTAAGATGTCAAGGATTTAACCAAGAATTTATCTCATATAAAATCCATACTAAAGCAGGGAACAGATCTCCTTCATGTCACAGTGCACCTTGACAAGGTATTTCAGACAGGATTTAAATCTTACTCTAGAGTCTTGCCTTGGGGTGTTCATGGGTAAGCAATGCCTCTTACTTCACTCAATGGAGAATTAAGGTTTAGTGCAACCATCACAGATGGGAATCTAGCAAGATTTGAGGTGGTCTAGGATATTCTAGACCTCCATATGGAGCTGGCAGATGTGACAAACTTGCATACAAAAGACAAGAACATTTTTGAGCTGGGAGTTGAAGTGAGGCAGGGTACTCAGGGCATCCCAAATGACACTAAGCAAGGGTTGAATTGTTTCCTTAGCCATTATGGCTGGTGGAGCCAGGCTGTATGAAAGTCCTTGTTTAGATCCCGTGGCAGCAGTGCCTCCATCTCCATTAAACAAACACAAGGGGAGCTTGGACACTCTCATCACATGGAGACATCTCTCCTGCAGTCACATTAGGTGTTTGAATCTGGAGCTGAACTCACTTGTCACCTTGAACTGCCTTGATGCTTACTTCTTGCCTTTCTGAGGGGAAGCATTTAATGAACCGTGCTCAGTGGTAAAGACAGGTGGCAGGGAGACTAAGTCACAGTAAATGGTGAAGAGATGTGAGAAAGCAGTGGGATACAAAGCAGCTAGTTAGAAGGCTAAAGTTTCTGGGAAGAATGTTGGACCTAGGAATAGAATCTCTGAGAAGGGGAAACAAGAGCTATTTTGTGAGATCATGAAAACATGAGTGGAATACAAGTGTAATGCAGGTAATGATCTGGAGGAGAGGAGCATGAACCACTTTAAGTTCAAGGGAAGCTCCTGAAGCCTTGTTGAAGCTTGCAGGTGCAGCCTAATTTCAGCCTAATTTGGTTTTCATCCTCTGGTTCCTACTGATGGCCCAGAAAAAGAAAAGGCCATCTCAGAAAGATAATGAAGGTCACTGAAAACTCCATATACACAGGAAGGAATCAAAATGAGGGCTACTCTTACATTGCCGATGATGTTTTTAAAGTCCATATATCTACAGGAATAAAAACAGTGTATGGAAAGCTGTCCCAGCCTATCTGGCCTATTCATGCTATACAATTAACACACAGTTATACAACTAGTGTAATAAAAGCTGTAGACAAATCACACATACACAAAACATTAGTATTTAAAATTAACAATATATGCATTTTGTCCCTTACTCACAGTGTTGTTCAGCTGAGGTTTTTCACTGGCTTGTGTGCGGTTTTAAACATGAATTCAACTGCAGGTTATTGGCTGTAAGGAATTTGCTGTAGCATAGTCCCTAAATACTTACTGTGGTGCTTGTCCCTTTAAAGCTGAAAATGATGCCTAAACAGTGCTCTACTTATTTTTTTTTTCTCCCAAAGATTTTACTGAAACAAAATGGGAAAATACCAACATTTCTCCTGGGTGAGCCGAACAGCAAATATTCAATGGGACATGAAACCTTCCATCAGCCCCTGTGTGAAGGCAGTTCTTGCTTAATGCCAAGTGTCACACTGGCTGCTCAGGCCTCTGTGCTGTGAACCCTGTTATCATGTTTTCCCCTTTGGGTAGCACATTACTCCCTGAAGCTCGGTACGAATCGAGGAACAGCTTTTCATTTTGATTCAGACAGAGTGAAAATGCATTTATATACTAAAGAGAGTGAGCAAGTGTCAGTTTTTGGAACAACCTTGTCTGAAAGTCGATGCCCCTTACTTTCTTATCTGTTTTTATTTATTTGTGTCAGAGTGAAAAGGGTCAGAATCAGACTCCAGGTCTGATTTTCATTTTTCCTGTTGGAGTTTGATGTTTGGTCTTTCTTTTTTCTTTCCTTTCAGAGAAGGGAATGACTTTTTTTCCATTTTCCTTCATTTTCCCAATTTGTTTTCACTTCAAACATGGAAAAGTATGGATCCTTACCAGTATATAAATAATAAAGGGCTGCACAAGAGCTTTCACGTTCATTTTCCTCACAGGATTTCAGGACACTTCCTTAACCAGTTTCTCCAGAGTGCCACCAGTCCATTATGGCAGATGATTACTATTCCACCTATGGTGAACATCACTCGTAAGTCTGACCCAGGAATGGACTCCTTACATCTACGGGACACCTCTGTTCTGTACTCAGAGCTGGAGTGACCAGGTAAGAAAAGGCAGAGTCTGACACTGGGAAAAGATATTATATCAATGTCCTGTCACTTGCTCTTTTCTCTTAAAACACGTTTCACTGGTAAGAGGTCAGTTTCAAATCCTCAGCATCTTCTCCCTTGCTAGGAAGTTCTTTTGAGATCTTCCTCCAAGGAGCAGCACAGTCTCATTCTCCCCAGAACCTGATTTCCACAGGACACAGCACCACCAGTCCGCAAGAAACAGAAAACTGCTGGTGACTGTTTGAGAAAGGCAGGAAACAAAGCAAGTAACTCAATTCAGGGATCAGTCTTCAAGGGTCTGGACAAGAAGAAGAGGACCTTCTACCACTGAATCCCACTGGGACTTCCTGACACTAGGCTTGTGTTAAGTTTCTATACAGGGTAGTCCATGTCCAAACTAGCACAAGAAGCGCTCTTCCATATTATACCAGGGGAACATCCATGTTCCCAAATCTTTTGTTGTGAGAGTGAGAAAGTCCATAGCAAGGCAACTTCAGAACAGCTTGCTCACATTGAGAGCTGCCCTACCATCCCTTGCCAGTTAAAAGGCTCATGTCCTGAAATGTGAATGCCTCTTAAACCCTTTTCTTTTTGCTAAAATAAGATATCCACACTGACTCCAGAAACAATGGATCTCTTTTTAGTTTCCCCCTCCAGCCTTCACCTTAGCATTGCCTTGAGCAACTGAGGTCCACAGGTTCACCATGGATTGTGTTTCAAAAGGTCTTGCTTTTCTCCCCTTTTATCCTGCTGCCTTTCAGCTCTCCCCGAATGCTCCTTTTTCTCTACTGCTAGAAGAGGTGACCAGCCACATTCCTCTGATCTATGCTCTCATTATCTCTGCTGCTTCTGTCACTTCTCCTCCTATTCATCTCCTCTGTGAACTCAGGAGCTGCCAAACGGGCACAAGCCCTGGGGCCATCTAGTCTGGTATCCTTTCCTGGATGCAAGCCAGGGACTGATCCCTCTGCAGGAGGCACAAGCACCCCAGGCCAAGCAGAAATAGGATATTCTGGCCTCTCTGGGATTGTCCTTGAATACCCTCAGAAAAGTACCAAATCTCTTGTTGAAAATTTTGGTTATCACCTCCCCCATAAGGACTGGCAAAGCTTCCCCCCACCCCCTGTTTTAAAATATTCTTAATGAAGACTTTCTTTGCATCATATGCTTCAGTGTTTATCTCACCCAAGAAGTGCTGTCTGAGGCATGGGATGAATTGCCCTCTAGAAATACCTCTCTGTCTCTCCATTGACTCTACCTGTAGTGTAAATGATCAAACTGAAATGACCAAAGAAGGAGAAGTGGGCGAGATGAAGGGCAGCCTAGGCAGCAGTGGTTTGGCATTCACTAGCTCTCCACAAGACTCCAGAGGAGAGCTCCGAGTCCCAGCAAGCTGAAGAAAGAAGACAGGAGGGCTGGGGAAACCTGTTCCAGGTTGCAAGATGAGCAGAATAGCTAGCATCAGATCCTGCAGAGCAGAAGTTGACAGACCCAACATAAATGGGCAAATTCAAGGGATGCAACACAGTAATTTTATATCCCTGAAGGCCAAGCAGGAAAAAAAAGGACCTCCCCCCACCCGTCCTGATGAGAGAAGGTGCCTCAATTAGCCAGAAGATGATTTCAAGTCACATTTCCTTGAACAGCCAGATAGAATTATCACCATCCTGAAGAAAGTGGTAGCTGTAAGATAACATCTCACTACTACATCAATAAGGAGGCTAACTTCAACAGACATGTATGTACTCAATCTCCACAAGTGTGTAAGTCCACTATTTGCTTTCTGTAATAGCCTTGTCCCTTTTCTAGGATGCTGAATCCAGGTATCTCATTTTTTACCCATTTATGCAGGAAAAAAAACCCTGCTGATATCCACTCCATAGCTGAAACATTTATGGCAGCACTTAGCTGAAATCTCAGTCCTTATATATTCACAGATCTTCAAACAAGCCTCATCTCACTTAGCTGAGATCTTTTATCTTCTATAATGGCTCTCCACCAGATAATGGCTCATGAAAAAAAACCTCAAACCCAAACCTTAGCCTTGAAAGAACCTGGGTCACCGTGGTGACATATGAACTAGGAAATGAGAAACAGAGCCAGGAGTATTCGTTGACCCTGAGCCCAGCTGGAAGAGTCTGCCGTTTCCATACGTACTAGTAAACTCCCTTGGTAATTGTATCCAATCCGCCTTTTGAGAATGGTTTCTGGTCTACGGGAATGCATTTTCTCATGGCTGGGGAAGCTTTGGGAAAGGGCTAGCTGGCCAAAACTGTACCAGAGACCAATCACTTGAGTGCCAGCGCTTGGACTCCAGTGCTGTTTGCATTACAGGTATAGACATAATCCATGCACAGTCCTCTGCCTATTACAAACATAGTCATATAATCCTTCATCACTTTAAAAATAAAATGAAAGACCTGTGGTTTGACTCTTGGAAATGGAGGCTCTCATATTATCAGATCTTCCAGGCTGTGCTATTTGGCAGAGTAAATTAATCCAGATGGCTGCTGTGTCCAGACAGCTCTGGGGAGCCCAGGCACGGCAGCTAGAGCTTAGGTAAGGTGTAATACAGATGTGCAGACAGCTTTATGCCAGCAAAATGTTATTTCAGTAGAATAGGTTAATCCTTCTAGGAATCTGGTCTCAGATACGCTCTCAAAGTTACACCTGAAGAAAATGCCAGTGTGACTTTATTGATACAGCTAGATGAGCAAACCCTGTCTGATGGAGAAAAGCTCTCTTCTGATGGTTCACCCAGCCACCACAGTCTCTGATGGAAGTCTAGTGGTGGAGCTAAAGGAAATCAACTTCAAAATCACACTCTTCAGCGGGAGCAATGCATGGCAGATGTCTAAGGCCACTCAGGAATCTGGGGTGAGTTTGGTGAACAGTTTCAGCTCTAAAGAAGCTGGAGGCAATCACGGGGTAGAGGGGCGGGGGTAGCAAACAAGAAGACCAATCTTGCCTCT
Source organism: Colius striatus (assembly GCF_028858725.1). Classification (NCBI taxonomy): domain Eukaryota; kingdom Metazoa; phylum Chordata; class Aves; order Coliiformes; family Coliidae; genus Colius; species Colius striatus. The sequence continues at coordinate 44,667,754 of NC_084760.1, read as the reverse complement.
AGAATCCTTTTTGATGTGGCATTAATTATGACGTCATTATTTATGACATAAAGCTACTTATTTTGAAATGGTCCTTCCATTTTGAAACTTCCTCTGAAAGTTAAGAAAATGTAAAGAAAAGCACCCACTCTCCACTTCTCACGAAAAGCATATAGTCCCATTTCAGTGAATGCTATTTTAAGAGTCTTAATAAAAACGAGTTTATATATTCCTTTATGGGTTTTTTTGCTAGTAAACCAGAAATCTCATTTTTTCATACTGATGGTGTTTTTGATGTCAGCATAGAGTTAGATTTGATGGTGTTTCCAACTAGAATAACTGCTGTTATCACTAAAATTCAGGTTCATGTTGACTACTGAGGACTTAGGCTATTTTACACAGGTGCCAATATCACTCCAAGATCTTCCCACAGTGCCCTGGTGCATCCTTCCCCAGCCCCTCCTTCAAAGAGCATGCTGAATCTCATGTGGGCAGGGATGCACTGAGGTTCATAGAGACACTCAGAACTAACAACTATGTGCATCTCTCTCTTCTAATGCCACAAATATAGGAATGAGAGACACTCTAGTATGAGCCTTGTCTAAATTTTTCCAGGTACCAATTACCTTGGCTAATTCTTGCACCTTGGAAATGTGCAGCCAGGATTTCCCAGGCACAGTTGTTTGAAAATAGAGCATGAGAACTCTTATATATTTGTCAAAAGCTGTATAAACTGCCACTCTGTTCAGGGCGAGATACCTTCTGCATAGTCATCACTGTAATTATAAAGACTTGAGTTAAATTCCAGTTAATCTGAATGTCTTTAACCCCTGTCTCAGACTCACAGTGAAAAAGAGCCCCACCTAAATATCCAAAAGTGAAGAGCCACAGACAAAAGGATTTGAAGCTCCCTGAGAGAATCCAGGAGATTGCAGTTGAAATGCTCCATCAAGATGTCCTGACAACACCTCCAGCAAGGACAGGATTTAAATCTATGCATGCAGAGCAAAATACATTTTTGTGGGCAATATTACAGGTCAGTGGAGCCTATCACAGAAACCTGGTTCAACCTGAAAGGAACACAGTCAGAATAGTCATGGTTATAGTCTTCCATTCCTTTTTCTTGGTGTACTTTTTGCTTCCTCTTGTGATCATTTGCTTCGGACCTCAGTTCAGAAATCTGAGTAGATTGAGCAGAGCCTTGTATCTACATGGCCATCAGCATGGCCCACAGGCATCCAAATCTTGTCAAGCACCTGAGATGGGAAAAAAGCCAATCTAAGCTGTGTTTATAGTTAACAGAGAGAGCTAAGCACTACCATTAGTGTGGATCTAGAGACTAAGGACATCCCAGCATGACTGTGATGCTCTTGTAGCCTCTTGGTTAGATGTGCAGTATTTTGTGGCCATCGATTTAGCAAGATTTCCCTCTGTTATTTGAAAGTCTTTCCCAGAGAACAAGAGAAAAAAAAAACCAAACTATCTTCTGAACATGTCATGATTTTCACTGAAAAGCAGAATAAGATGGCAAAATCCAAGAGGAGTTACTCTGGGGGGAAAAATAATATTGCACATTCAGCAGCTGGTTCTTTGTGAAAGACACTTTAGATAGATAGAACTTTTAGCAGCCAATTCTTTGCTCAGATTCTTGAGTATATTGAATCTCTTGACGGACTCCAGCAGAGTCACTCCCAGTTTACGCTCTGTAAAGATCAGAATGAGCCTCCTATATTGAGATTTTTCAGACCTAATTATATATCAACTTTACTACTAGGAGCCTCTAGAAGAGAAACACACCTCAGGACTCTACTAGAATGCACTGGAATGGGGAAAAAACCCCTTTGCTAAGAAAAACAACACATGGCTTGATTTAGAATAAAATCTTTCCCCACCCATTTCTGTGTTCTCACAGTAGGGATAGTTGGCATGAAACAATACAACTATGCAAACACATACAATATACTTGCATTTCAACACTGTACATTTGATATTTGTTACAGTATCTTTATCCTGGCATGCTTTTCTTTAAATTCAGATGAGAACTGCAGCCATGGAGAAGAATTTAAATCTGCCTAGCATAAGCTGAAAGGACATTGTAATCTTGAAAGTCGGACTAAAGTACTCTGAAAAAAGAGGGGAGAACGTCAGCACTGAAAAGGAAAGCCCTAGGAGTTCCTCTGTCCATTTTAAAAGTATCCATGAGTACCTCTTTTCTCTAGCACTGGTCTGGGGAAGCTTTTGAACCTGGGACTTTTTGCCTAGAGGTCAGTAACCTAAGTCTCTTGACCACTACATCCATGTCATTATGCTGTCTCAGCCTCCAAAATGGGGTGGATCAGTTCAGATTGCATGATGAGAGTCATCCTCAGCCCATGCTACCATCTGAGCCAAGTCTGGGAATTGTTTGGGTTGGTGCTAGCTGTCATGGGCTAAAAACATGCCAAGGACTGTGTTGATAATTGAACCACAGGGATGACTGAAATCTGGTGTCTATGCTCATGTTCCGATGTGTTTCAGTTTATTAGCATAGACAAAACCCAACAGACTCATCACCAGATTGAGGAAGCAACATCTTCTGCCAGGGCTTAGTGAAGGAACTTCCTGCTATAAATGCAGCTCCCACTGCCAGTTCCTTGGAGATGAAGCAACATCAAGACAATGTTTCAAGCAGCCTGTGACAGCACCAAACACAGATTCTGCAAACCAGCTCTGGTCAGTGATTTGGCATGGACACAGAAGGTTTGCAAGCCATTACAGAAATAATTTCATTCCAGTTCTGGAAATAGTTTTGATCTGATGGGAAAGAAGAAGGAAACTCGACTTGGTCTGCACTCCCTGACCAAGGTCTTCATTCAGTGTGTTTAGAGATGTGTCAGCAGTGCATACTTTGCTAACCTTACTGTTTATAAATCTCTGTTATTCAGTGAGAGGCCAGCGATGGACTTATAATAATTGCAGGTGAAGGGACTGGTCTCCTGATGAAAAGGAGCATCTCAGCACTGCTGGAGAGTAGACAGGGCTGGCATCATTAAAGAGTCTGGCAGAGAATTTCTGTGAGGAGGAGTGACAAAGTAACAGAAACGGATGTGGTGCAGCTGGTGCTGTCTCGCACTGGGGTAGCTGAAGGCACCAGGAACAAGGATTTCCAAGGATAACAGCAGACGCCTGCTGCTTCTTCTGCTTCCTGTGCTTTGTATGTTCTGCAAAGGTCTAATGACGTGTAGCAGGCCAGAACTCAATGACACGCCAGTGTCCACCTGTTAAGTTATGTTGGTTTGTCTCTCCTGGGACTTTTTGCCTTCTCAGAGGTTCATATGTGTACAAGATGGAGTTGAGACTGCCTCTTCAACAGATTAATAAACATCACCTTCCCCAAGGACAGGCTGAGAACAAACCACACATTCGTTCCCCTACTCAAAATGACTGCTTGAACCTTTGATTATATCAGATATGGGCTCCTGTGGCAGGGAAAAGGCCGTACCTGGTAGGCAGTCCCTATCAGTGATCATCCATGTAAATATGGGACCATACTGAAGGCACTGAGAGCATGAGGTCGGTCAAATGACACTTAGGAGAAAAGTAATTTGCAGATATTTCTACTGACTCCATAAATCTGCTACGTTCCCAGACTCAGGACCATCACCCCAAGCTAATCATATAAAACAACTGACAGATTCTTCAACATGAAAGTTCTCTCCTTCAGTACTCAGAGATTTTGAGCCACTTGCACCAACCTGCACTAACCCATCTACATTAAGGGTAGAAGCACAGGGAAGTCCCTGCCCAGCACCTGTCTGGCATCTTCCCCCTCCCCTTTTTTTTTTTTTTTTGCACATCTCAGTGTCTGTGTGCTCTCTGTTTATCCAGAGTTATCATGCTCTCCTGGATGCCTGACATGAATCCCAGAGCCGCACGCTAGAACACCCTGAAGAGTTCGATTTCCATGCATTTTACTAGCCAAATGCTCAGCAGTGAACAGACACCTTTCCCTATGCTCTAATCATGAATCTGTCACGAGAAGTCTGTCTCCAATAAAGCCTGCAGCATAAAATTATCTGAAAAAGCCTTAATTTCCTGCCTGGTATCTGCCTGGCATAAACTTACTCCCCAGGAGCCTGCAGCATACAGGCCCCTCCCAAAGACCTACCTCCAACCTTTTTCTCTGTGCCTCAGTTTCCCAGCTGGCCTGCAGAAAACAGGAACAGCATGGGCTATTGCTTGTGTAGTGCTCTGATGATGTAACCCCTTCCCAATGGTTACCACAGTCTTACAAAGCCTAAAATTGGCAGCACTGACTACCTGCCAGTGTTGTCTCGTGAACGGTGACTCATCTTTATTGGCTGTGGCGTGTCATCTGTGTGATGGTGGCACGTGGTATGCAACAGAAGGGGTTTTTTATCAGAACTCCAAAATAACAGAGCGAGAGCTATGGCAAGGTGGTGGATGGAGAAGTTGCAGGTGGGGATGGGCTAAGGGATGATGTCTCTCTTTGGACTTGTTCCAAAGCCCACTGTGAAAAAAAAGAAACCAGCTGTTTCTGGCTTCAAAGGCTCCTGGACCCACTCCTGCCCCACTGCGCTGAGACAATACGGCTGACGATAGGGCAAGCTCTCCCCACACTGCTCACTGCCAGCATGCCTCAGGCTTGGCCTGCTATCAGCATGCCAAAGCAAGACATCCTCAGTGACCACTGCCAACTGTGGAGATGGCTTTTTGATGCTGCTGGGAATTGGCCTGGGACCAGCGACTCATTTCAAGCAGGGCACCAAATTGCTATCTGTCATCCGGCTTTGGTGACAAGGAGGGGAAGGCAGGAACAGAGCCATATGCCCCAGTCTGGCAGAGCACTGGAGTCATATGAGTGGCCTCCCAGGTGAGCTGCTTTATGTGTTTGGAGCTATCTGGGCATTTTCTGAGGTGCCTCCTTGGGCTGCTGACGAACATTTAAAGGCAAACTGTAGTTGAATTGAGACAAACTTTCAATGCAGATTACCCCAGCTCCTTCCTGCCAAGCCCCTTCAGCAAGTACACAACTGGTTCTATCCCTTGCTCACATGGCAACAAGCAACTGCTTTTCTGCTCATGCCTCTTCTGTCACAATGAACCAGTTTGAAAGATGGATTTCTCCCATTTTACTCCCCAAGGAACGAGAGATGAAAAAAGAATATGCCTTCAACCCCATGGGCAAATTTTATCATCCTTATGATCTGACTCATGGTCCAAGTCAAAGCTCAGAGTGTGACCCTAGCAATCCTTACCCCCACCTCATCTCTTGTTGCTGAGGTCTCTACGAGCCAAAGACATTTTAAACATACATTGCGTTTATCTTGCTGGATCTTAGCAAAAATACACCAGTCAGAAGAGGGAAAGAGTTTCTGCTTCTGGAGGAGAAGGACTTTGCTTGGGCCTTCATCAATGTCTTACTCATCCCAGACAGAGTCTGTAGATGCCACATTGGTCTTTTTTTGTACTGAGCCCTGTGGAATCTGATGCCTACCTAGAAAAGGTGAACCATAGCTTATTTATGATGAGTAACTCTGGTTTCATGACTCTGCATGAATGGGGGCAGTTTTGTGTAGTGAAATGCCAGAGGTTTGAATGTGGGGTTTTGGATTCATGTTTGAGCACTGTTGGAGTGCATCTATTTAGTTGCACTCAAACTGAGGGAAAACAGGCAGCAACACCCCACAGCAAGCACTTCCCCCTACACATGCTTTTCCATCCAGCATGGCATTCCTCACTTGCAGTCCTCTGTGGCTGCCTCTCTACTAAGAATCAAGTATTTTCAAGGATTGTCCTCCAACACTCTGGCACACTCTGGCCCTGTTCATATCTCCTGCCATCCAAAGATGGCCACGTCCATTTGCCTGATGGGATTGGTCCCTGGTCTGTCGTTACTCCCAAGCAGTCCTTGGGGATTGCTTGGCTCAGAGGTAGCTGGTCCAGGCCCAAACCACATTAGGCCCATGCTAACAAGGTCACAGTGGTGATGATGGACCATTACTGGTGCCGCTTCTGCTGGGCTCTCCATGGATGTACCTGCTTGGCCCAGGGCAGCATGAAGGATCTTGCATTAACTTCTTCTAGTGCTCCTCCAAGGTTAGCTGGTTTACTTGTAGGATGAACTTCCCAATTTAATGAGTCTCTTCTCCACTTTCAGTGAAGACATGGGAATTTTAGTCTCTTCAGTAACATTTCAACCAGTGCTGATCACATTTGAAAATCACACCCTTAGGCAACTAAAGATTTCCTTTTTCACTTGGTTGCCTGAATCAAGAATTTTTGGTCTTTGGTCCTGAGTGACAAGGGGATCGAGTAAGAAGTAATCCATTCATGTGTTGTCCTTTAGACATGGCCTTGGTTTTAGATCTCAAGCCATTCCTCAACAAGCTGTAGTGTCTTGGGATATTTCCCACCCTATGAATATATCTAACAGGACATTTCAGATCTTATGTGGTTCACAGCATATCCATTATTCACAGTATATTATTGGTTAACTATCAGCCTGTCATCAGGAGAAAATTAACTGAGAAATTTCACAGAATCACATAATTGTTTAGGCTGGAAAAGATCTTTAAAATCATCGAGTCCAGCCGTTACCCCAGCATTGCCGTGGTGACATTAGATTTAACTGATTATCACTCACACAGGAATCCTCTCACTCAGGTGCAGGAGTGTTTAACTTTTGGCTGAGTCATCTTGAACTCACTCAACTCAATGGGGAATACTGTCTCTGGGCAGTGAGGACAATTGATAATCCGCCTCTGCTGCTTGTCCTCCAATACCCTGCAGAGATCAGTTGAATTTTCTAAATGAACTGACATGGAAAAGCATCTCAGAGTGTTCTTGCTAAAAAGGGCAAGCCCTGATCATAAATGGCCTCCAGGCATGGTACAAAAAGAGTGAGGAAATGATGAAACAGACAGGACTTTGCTCTGGGAGGGATAACAAAATTTGTCTACATCATTGGTGAATTCCAGGATAACCCTTCAGCTGACACACACCTTTAGCTGGGATGGCTAAAATCCCTTTCCATGCCTAATGTGTATCACTGATTAAAAGTGACCACCCTCCAGAACAGGCTGAAACTAAATGTTGCTTTTTCTTAAACACATGAATGGTTTCAGAGCACTTATTGTGGGTTGTAGAGAGCACAGACACCTTGCAAAATCCCAGAGATTTCAACAGGACTTTGCATAATGAAGGCTTACGCTGCAAATCTCTTTCAGACCGACAGCAGGGTTACAGAGGAGACAGGCACAGCATCTGTGGATAGACAGTCCTTTTTGTGGGGGGGAACCCCAAGCTGAAAACTGCAGCCTCACACAGGCAAATTCCCAGCAAAAACATTGTGTAAAGCACTTGTAACATGAGTGGAAGGACATTAGAGGTGGTGCTAAATCTCATTAAGTCTTAAAGTAGTCACATGAAAAAAAAAAAAGTAAAAGGAAACCTCTTTAAGAGGGGATTTATGCTGAAAAACTGGAATCCCTCTCACCTCACCGACTGCCTAGAAGTTGGCTGTCTCCTTTAAGCTGGTTATATGTGCTCCTTTCCACTCAGTGCTGAGGAACCCCTGCAGGGTGAAGTGGGTTAAGGATGGTTTATTCTGCAAGGAGTGAGGTGGATTATCTGCTAGGAGTGATTATGAAGCAAAGACCTGGGTTGCTAGGCATTTGTTGTTGTTGTTGTTAATATTATGTTTCACCCTGCAAATACAGCACGTTATTTAAATCAGGGGAGGTCCTCTGTCCAGTGTTGTCTGGGAATCTCAGAGAGATGTCTACCCTTTCATCCCATCCTCTCCTAAATCTCAGAGACAGTTAAGCTGAGAGAGAGGGCTGCAGCCTCTTCAAAGTTCCATCACCTCCTGCTGTCTAACCCTAAGGGTAGGTCTATATGCATCACCTATCTTCTATCCAGGTGTCATGGGTTTGTGAGGAGCTGCTTTTGCTTGGTAACAGGGGGAGTGGGTTGCAGTGAAGGCCTGGTAAAGAGTTCTTGGACTTTTTCTCAGCTTTGGGGTGCTCAGCTGTGCCAATCTGGTGCCTCTGCAATCACTATTTAAAGATGGGAATTTGAAGTGTTTGGGAGGAGATGTACAAGTGGTACAAGATGAAGGCAATCATGCAGACCCCATAGTCAGAGAAGGAGGAAGGAAGGAAGAGTGACAGACCAGAGACCCCTCTGCAACTCATGGCGAGAATGCAGGCTGTACCCCTGCAACCCACGCAGGGCAATGGCAGGACTGAGAGCTGCCAGCAGCTCTGGGTGAGTGCACCCAGATAGGCAGAAGACTGTGTGAGGAGGCGGCCAAGGTGCAGGCTGTGCTGGAGAGCCGGTGGGTTACAGAGCAGACCCACACGAGAGGCGGAGAGGAGCTGCAGCCCTTGGGATGAACGTATGTTGGAGTGGCCTGTGCAGGGCTGCCCAGCCTGTGAGGGATCCCATGCTGGAGCAGGGAGGACTGGTGAGAAGCCCACCTGCTCTGAGGAGAAACAAGTGGCAGGAGCCATCAGGGAAAGACTGACTGAAACCCCCATTCCCTGACCCTCTGAATCACTCAAGGTAGGGAAGAGATAAAGACACTAGAATCAGGGCTCTGAGCCTGGGAAGAGGGGAGGGGTGGGGGGAAGGTGGTCTTAAAGGGCTGTTTGTGCTCTTCATCACTGTACCACCCTGTGTTGTTTTCTGTTTGTTATGTTTGGGGGGTTTATGGGGTTTTTTTTTGGTGGTTGGCAGATTAAATTATTTCCTGTTTTCTTCCCCAAGCTGAGTAGCCTGGTCTGTTTTGTCTGGGACCATAAGCAGCAATTAAGCTCTCCGTACCCTTCAGGAGTTGTTGTATTTTGTCCCTGGATCGTCCCAAACCATGACACTACATTCCCTAGAGAAAGCTTCTGCTGGAGAGCAAACATCTCACTTCATTCTCCTTTGGCTGCTTTGGACATAGGCTGATCCATGTTTTGGAGGCATCCTTCGGCCTTTGCCTTCCACTGACTGTGTTTTGGACCCACACAGCTGTGGTTGTAGCAGAATGGCTTAAAGAGAGCCTGCATAACAATACCAGCTCCTTCCATATGCATATTCAGGAGCTGATGTCAACCCAGCAGCCACAGGGGAAAGTACTCCAGCTCATGCCCGCAGTGTGCAACTACCAGGTTGAATCTGCTCACTCAACAGAATACATCAAGTTCTTACCTCTTTTCTCTCTGTGCTTTTTTCATTGGGCAATGGCAGCTAAGATGGGATTGGGTCTGGATTATGCTAGGGATAAGACGAAGGAATGAATCCTGACCTTGATAAAATTCCAGGGGTGTTGTCCCAAGCTTTACTGAGGCTGGGACTTGACCTCAAATTCCAGCACCGGCCCTTCCGCTGATGGTGGTGTCAGACCATAGAGTAGATGCCAACACTTAGGTGAGCAGAGACACAGTAGTGAAAATGGTATGTTCTGTGAGCACTGAAGGAGCAATACACACAGGTTCCACTCAGCCCTTTCAAACAGGCACCATTTAGGGTAAAATGGTTCTTGCAAAGCTTTCCTTTCTTAGAAGTATAAAATCATAAAATCATTTTGGTTGGAAAAAACCTTCAAGATCCTCCAGTCCAACGATTCCCCCAGCACTGCCAAGCCCACCACTAACCCATATCCCTCGGCACCTCAGCTACACGGCTTTGCAACAGCTCCAGGGATGGGGACTCCACCACCTCCCTGGGCAGCCTGGGACAGGGGCTGACAACCCTCTCAGGGAAACAGTTCTTCCCCAGCTGAAATATAAACCTTCCCTGGGGCAACTTCAGACCATTTCCTCTTGTCCTGTCATTCATTACTTGAGAGCAGAGACTGACCTCCACCCCCTGTCAGTGACTTGTAGAGAGTAATGATGTTTCCCCTCAGCCTGCTCCAGGGCCCTCAGCCCCTGCCCAGCAGACTTGTGCTCCAGCCCCTTCCCCAGCTCCGCTGCCCGGCTCTGGACACGCTGCGGCCCCTCAGTGTCCCTCTGGCAGTGAGGGGCCCAACACTGAACACAGCACTCGAGCTGCGGCCTCACCAGGGCCCAGCACAGGGGACGGCCACTGCCCTGGGCCTGCTGCCACACCACTGCTGATACAAGCCAGGGTGCCACTGGCCTTCTTGCCCATCTAGGCACACTGCCACTCATGTTAATGTTATTTTGGCTACTCAATAGATATGGAAATTAGTAAATCAAGCATTAGCCTGACTGCATCCCCTTGTACTTGTCATTGCTGTGGCCCTCCTACTCCATGCATCCACAATAGGCAATATCAACACTTTCTGTCACCACACTCCTAAACATCTCTGGAGGAGATGCTCTTGATTTGAGTAAAAGACCTCTAGCTTATTCACCCTTCTTACCTCAACAGCAACCTCACACATGGGAACTAGAAGAAAAACGCAAAACTTCCTGATAGCCATTCCAGTAACTCCCTTTGTAAAGCTCCTTAAAGAGGAGTTGGAGACATTAGTTGACCCATTTGGAGAAGACTGGAGCCTGACTTGGCTTCCTGCACTGGGCTTGGCACTGCAGTCTTAAGAGCAGGGAGGACTGGGACTTGGAGGAAAGGTAAATTGACCTTGTTCTAGCACAAAACAAATTCATAAGAGACTGTGTGAACTATGTGGAAATATCTGGAGTCTGGACACATTAGCAGGGGCTATACCTGGATTTGTAAGCTCTGGTGTGGGCCATTTTGCCAGCGTGCATACCTCAGTGACACAGCTGATACTGTCCCTCTTTAGGGGCAGAACTGGCCTCTTCCTCTGATGAGCTGCACTCACATAGACACGATGAGCCAGGAGAGAATTGATTTGATTTTTAAACACACTGCCTCCTAACAATCCATCTTCCTTTGGTTTCTGTCTGCTTTAAGGGAAAATCTTTGATGCTCCCTTTCATAACAGCTCCCCTCTCTATTTAATTTCCTTTTACATAATTACGTACTGGCCAGAGGGAGAAGGAAGACTGAAGCACTGACCAGGCACAGAAGAGCTCTAGGAAACCTTGCACCTGAGTTAGAAGCACTGAGCAAAAGCTCTGCTGCTCATCTCCATCAGCAGTGTCCGCTGCTTAAGCACGCAGCCTGATCTCTGTTAGTGAGGAGGCAGGGAGAAGATGCACTGGGGACCCTGAGAGCTCGGCTGCTGGAGCGTGGCAGGCAAAGAGCCCTCCAGGGCTCGGGGAGGCAGGAGGGGACGTGCACTGCCTTGGAAGAGAGAGCAGCTAGCTCAGTGTGGTGGAGGAACCGAGGAACTGCATAGCTGAGGAAGGGAGGGGAGGGGGCGTGTGGAAAATGATGCAGCTTGTTCAGTGGATCAGGCAGCCATGCCTGGAAGTGGCAAACTGAAAGAGTCACAGATTTGAAAGCCTGGAGAGACTATCTGGCCATGTCATCTGACTTGCAGTACAACAGAGGCCAGCAAACTTCACCCAGCGGCGAGTCTAACAATCTGCATAACCCCCTGGCAAGCCTCTTAGGTTATGCTATACACATTTTTAGTGGGGTTAATAACGTTGGAAGCAGGACATGCTCAGGACATCACTGAAGAAAAGGGCATCAACATTGGCAAACTATTCTCTGTGGTTGCTTCCAAGCCTCTTCTCATCTATCTACCTTTGCACTACATCTCTGTCCCTACACAATCCCTTCCACTGCCTTGCTGAGAACCATGGTGCCAAAGACAAAACCTTATTTCCTGGGCACTCTTCAGAAAAGGTCCTACAGCATTTAGCTATTAAAAACCCAAATGTTTGTGTTACTCTTCACACCATCAGAGCATTGCACAGGCATTGAACCATTTGTCCTCACAACACAAATTCAAAACTGGCCCATTTTATCACTCTACTTATACAAGGAGGGAAACTGAGGCAGAGAATGATTGCGTTTGCCCGGTGCCAGGTGGCAAAGGAATGACATTTGCCATAGCACCACAGACTATTTGCCTCCCCCCAATAACACCGTCATTTCTTTAGACTGGACTGGAGCTGAATCTCATGTTTTTCATTGATACTGTGTTTTGGTTTGGTTTGGTTTTTTTTCTCAGGGGAAGGAGCAGAAATTTTACCCCGTGAACACAGTGCAGAGCTGGAAGGACATTCGTCCCCAGTGACAACCCCTGATATGCAAAACATGAGCATGGGATCAGAGAGGGGAAGGCCACAAGGATGAAGGAGGAGAAGGGGGTGTCACTTACATGGTAATGTTTCTGCACGGTTCTTTTGGATCATTATGCAGAGCTGTAGCACCAGTTGAGGGGCGCTCTCGAGGAATGTTTCCAGGAGGCGCAGCATGTTGACGTCTGCATATTCGTACATCATAGCCCAGTAGAAACGCCGCTGGTGTTCCTTCCGCCTCTGGCTCTGGATCCCCAAGTACATAGTTCGGATATACCTGCAGGAAACAGGAGGAGAAGCTGAGAGTGAAGTATGACACGTGTCAAAACCCCAGATGTATGGGTAGAGGGAGGTCATTTGAGTGAAATGGGGTCTGGGGCATCCACACAGCTCTAACGCCTTCTCCTGCACTATTTCGTATCACAGGAGTGGGAAACCAGGAGCGGGCTGGAAATGCTCAGGGAACATTTGCATTAGAAAATAACTCCCTCACTTTGTTTCCATGATGAGAAGGAAATAAGCTCCTTGGCAATAGTGGTTGCGACACACAGTGGTGGCCTTTAGCACTCTAGTAAAGGTCCTTCCTCACAGACCCCAAGAGATGTGATCCTGTTTTATCACAGACGGAGCATTGAGACATCACGTGTGACCCACAAATGCTATTTTTCCCACAGTTTGCCATTGGCCAGCTATTGAGACTTTGGGAAATATTGGACTAGAAGGAGGTGTCTCATGCATGGATGGGTACTGCTCTATTGCCTCTGTTTCCGTATCAGGTGTGCAAGGAGACGTGCAGACCTCACCCTGGGGACATAGCTTCCCTTCAGGGAAAATCTGGCCACCTTTGTAAATGAAGGTGAAGATCCAGCCAGGGTAGCACAAGGTACTCAAACCCCACAGGATCCACGGTATTTAAGAAAGCAAGTATCTCATAACGGGGACCTTTCTAATGCTTGTTGATAACAATGATGTAATATAGAGTCTTTTTCCTTCTCACCCTGAGTGGTGGCCTTGTGCTCTGAAATTTCAGATGGTAATTGTTTCACCCAATCCTGACCCTAAAGTTGGTTATCTGAGCTAGTCACAGAGAGAAATGTCCCCTCCTGGGACTGTTCATCTGTCCCACATCAGATGCCAGCGTGACAGTGGGATGAAGTACCTTCTGGAGGCTCTGGGAGGGGCTTACCGCACAAACTGGGGTTTCGCCAAAACGATTAGATCATTCCTTGCCAATTATGGCAAGCCTGCAGCGCAAGGAAGAGCAGGAGGAAAGGACAGAAGCCTCTACAGTCTCTGTATCTCCAGATTACATTCAGGGAAAGAGAGCAGGGAGAAAAGCAAAGGTAGCTCTGCAGGCTCTGCCCTTTCTCCAAGCTCCTTGTCAGTCCTTCCCATTCACAGCTCACAAGCACAGAAGGCAAAAAATCCCGAAAGACACAAGGACACACCAAAAAAATGAGGCAGAAAAGCCACCAGATGGGGCTCGACACTCGAGAAAATGCTACAGCAGTCACACACAACACGGGTGACACTGGTGTGACATCCCCAACAGAGCCCGAGTCAGCTGGAAATAACCCTAGAGTCACCTGCTCTCCCATGGACACTGGTCCTCCTCCTGCTGCCTCAATGTGCTCAATGTGTGAATGAAAGCCCCAGCCCCAGAAGCTGCAGGATGGCATAGAAATCCTGTTTTCACTTCATGCATGCAAGAAATTAAATAAATATAATTTAGCTGAAAGGGCAAAGTTGGAGAGACCAAGTTTCTGGTGAAAAAGGACCTAGAGAGGTTGGTCAACAGCAGTTGAACACGAGCTATCAGCGTGCCCAGGTGGGCAAGAAGGCCAGTGGCACCCTGGCTTGTATCAGCAGCGGTGTGGCAGCAGGCCCAGGGCAGTGGCCGTCCCCTGTGCTGGGCCCTGGTGAGGCCGCAGCTCGAGTGCTGTGTTCAGTGTTGGGCCCCTCACTGCCAGAGGGACACTGAGGGGCCGCAGCGTGTCCAGAGCCGGGCAGCGGAGCTGGGGAAGGGGCTGGAGCACAAGTGTGCTGGGGAGGGGCTGAAGGCCCTGGGGGTGTTCAGCCTGGAGGAGTCTGAGAGGAGAAAAGATCACTCTCTGCAACTCTCTGACAGGAGCCTGTAGCAAAGTGGCGATTGGTCTCTTCTGTCAAGAAACAAATGACAGGACAAGAGGAAATGGCCTCAAGTTGCACTAGGAGAGGTTTATATTGGAGCTGAGGAAGAACGTTTTCCCTGAGAGGGTTGTCAGCCCCTGTCCCAGGCTGCCCAGGGAGGTGGTAGAGTCCCTGTCCCTGGAGCTATTGCAGAGCCGTGTACCTGAGGTGTTGAGGGATATAGGTTATTGGTGGGCTTGGCAGGGTAAGGGGAGGGGTTGAACTCAAGCATCTTAAAAGTCTCTTCCAGCCAAAATGATTCCATGACCCTAAGCTGTAATGGCTCAAGGAGAATGAAGAGAAAAGGAGCATGAAACTAGTTGTTAAATTCAGTGAGAAAGGGTCACTGAAAACCAAGGTGGTGGTGCCCATAAAGTGCTGCCCATTGGCAAAGACAGCTTCATCTCTTTCCAGAGAGATATTCACCAAATCTGTCCTTTAGTCTCTCATGGCCTCCCCTTTCCAGGAGCTCCCATTCCTGCTAGTAAATGAAAACTAAATTCCTGAAGTTTTAGCCACCAATTTCTTATCATCTCAGTCATGGACAAGGAGAAGGATTTATTCATTTTCACGCTGCAGCAGTCTTTCCCCTGTTTGCACCTAGTTACCATGTAAACCCCCTGTTTGCTTTTCTTCAGACTAAAAATCTCAATTCCTTTCCATTCCTTCTCAGAGCCCACATCTGCTAGACCTCTAGTCTTCCACACTGCCATCCCCACTATCTGTCTCCAGTTTTTGTATGTTTTTAAGACTGTTTTTACTTTTCTGAGCACTCCAGGTTTGCAGAACCAAACTATAATAATGGCATTACGTCATTCAAAAAGTTTAAGATGAAATTAACAGAAGGGACATCACACCCTGTAATGATTTCTCCTTGATCTCTAGGGATTCATCATCATCTTAAACTAAGGATGAATGTTTCTAACTGGCCATGAGAGGACAGGCTACTCATGAATGCAGCACACACAAAAGGATGTGAAAATGCAGCAGATAAATGTAATGTCCTGGCCCTGTCTCCATCAATGGCCAGAACAATAGCAATCATAGCAACACCACATTCTTTTGGCTGTCAAATCTCCAGCAAAGGTCAGCTGTATTGTGCCCCTCCCATAGATGGGGAAATTGAGTCATGGAGCACGAAAAGGGCTCTCCCAAAGTCTTCTGGCAGCTGAAGCCAGATCTTTCAGTGCTGTCCTCAGCCTCTAAACACCACAACACAAACACTTGAGTGGAGTATCCATGTGCTTGCTGATAGTCCTCCATCCAAGGTGGACATACTTTCTTGACACCATAAGGCCCAGTCCTGCCCAATCTAATATGCACTAGAATCTGTATCTGTCCCTATCCAACCACCACATGGGACTATGACCTCAGGAATCTCTTGGCATAATTTTAGCCCGCTTAAAGGTCTTTTCCAACTGTAATGATTCTATGATCAAGATTTTTCATCAGAGAATGCGTGACAGTATCTGGAAAAAGCAGTGTTTCTACCTCACAGGCTTTCAACAATACATATCTATCTAATTAATCAATATAAAACTTCACCTGTCTGTAACACTGGTAATGCTTAATTATCAACACAAATGCACAACAGTGCTGTAAGCAGTTTTATTCTAGTATATCTGTTTCTTCATTGTGTTATTTTATTTACTTGTGTGAGGGCTTTTTCCTACCTATACTAACATCAGTTAAGTGTAGACAAACTCCAAAGGAAAAAATAAAAAATCAATGTCATTTCACCTGAAATTTGTTGTTCTCGGTCAAACTGGTAGCAAACAGGATTCTATAATTAGACTCTCAAATCCATATTCAGGCCTGATCTTCAATCTTTAGCAACACGATGCTTCCTCTTATGGCAGTGAAAGCCATTCACCACTCTGTGCTTTCGAAAATCAGGCTAATTTATTTATTTAAGAGCCTAATTTTGGATACAGAAGCCTAACTTTGGGCTTTTTATTTTTTGAATGCTGGCTATTTTTATCTATGAGTGTGTGTATTTGTGTGTACGCATATATTTTTAGTTCTAAGTTCCATCATGGCTTCAAGAGCTAGAACTAATTTGGGGTTGGGAGGGGGATTCAGGGCGATTTCCTTTAAATGCACAAAGGATTGGCTGTCCCCTCTGTTCTGGCAGGGTTCCCAGAATTCCTGTTGGTATAATTACCCTCATGCTTATTTACTACGTATGGCGCAGTAGCACACAAACTGCGCGAGGCAAAGTCACTGCTGTCCCTGCGCCAAAGCACATTTTGAAGAAGCCAGAGCCATCAGCTCCAGAAATGTGGTCAAATAACCTTTGGAGAGAGCCTCAGGATACCACTAGGAGGGAAGAGATGCTCCTACTGTAAACACTGTCCCCTCCCTGCACCCTCCCCCCCCAAAAAAAAAAAGTGCTATGGAAAAAGATGCTTCCTGGGGACAACAGAGACTTCTCAGTTGTCTCCGCAAGAGATTATGGAGTCAGAGGCTCTGTCTATACCATTAGACAAAGCAGACCAAAGGCCTTTTGTCCTTGGCCAGTTGGCATGACTTGATTCCACGTGTCTATGTCCATGACAGTTGGCCTTGGCCAAGATTGACAGAGACTGTGTTGACAATATAGTAGGGTGAACTATTACAAGATTATGCCTGCGCCTTGGCACTGTTCAATTTACAGAGGTGGCTCTGAATATCACCAGCAGAAAGTGTAGGAGGATGCCTCAGGCAACAGGCTGGCTTGAAAGGAAGAGGATGATGATATGTGAGAGTGTTGCAGGAACATGGAAAGGCACATCAACACAAGCCCTGGGCTATCTTTTGAGGAAAAAAAAAAGAGTCCTGATGGCCTGTGCCACACAATCATAGGATAAGCAAGATCAGGAATCTCAGACTACACAATAGTCAACAAAAGACAGAGGTCTGATCACTTTTCCTGAGGCCAATGGACCAAGACTGACAATAGAAATGAACTTTCCCATCTTTCAAATCCAGGTAGCTACCTTCATATTCAGTATTGGGAAAGACTCTGTGATAGAGTCCTGAACCCTGCCCAGGTTATGATTACTTTGGTAAGTGCTAGTAGGTCTTGACCAATCTAGCGATTATACTAACAAGGCAGTACAAGGAAGCAGTACAAGGAAGTTACAGTGATCATGTATTGGCCTTGAAATTGCCTAGTTCCTAGTATAGGTATACAAAACATCAGAAAGGAATAGGATTTGAGGTGCTCAGTCCATTCCCAACAACTCCAGGTTGGGAAATTCTTCTTGACCAAGTCCAGTCAAGCCTACTAATGCATTCAGAGAGTCAAATTCTGGCTCGAAAAATGGCAGAGCATGTCTTATCCACAATCATTCGACCTTATCATCACCATCATTGATCTCTAAACAGTGAAGGCACTCCCTGACATGGACGGCTACCCCACCACCTCACCTTCCTTGCCTATCCCTTCTGGAGAGTCTGTAACCATCTAGTTCAGCACTCCAGTCGTGTGAATCACTCCATCATGTTTCTGTAATAGAAACCATGTAATATTTTCCTTGGTGTAAAATGGCTTCCAGCTCCTGTTTGTTGCCCATGCTGCATGCCTTGGTGTAGATGCGCTTTAGATGGGTTGCTGATCCAGCCATCTTTTTTAAGGGGAAAAGTCCTGACCTCTACATGACCATTTTCAGAGGTTTCTGTGGCTTTTGTACCATTTCCCACAGCATCTGCCAGGAGAACCTGACAGTCCATGGTTTGGATGGATGTGCTTTTTGTTGGCTGGAAAACTGTCTGAGGTCCACTGGGAAGGGGCTGAGGGTCCTGGGGATGTTCAGCCTGGAGAAGAGAAGCTTGAGAGGAGACACACTCTCTGCAGATACCTGACAGGAGGTTGTGGCTGAGGGTTGGTTAGTCACTGCCCCCAGCCTACGAGAAACAAGAGGAAATGGCTTCAAGTTGCTCCAAGGGAGGATTAGATTGGAGCTGAGGAAGAACTTTTTCCCTGAGAGGATTGTCAGCCCCTGTCCCAGGCTGCCCAGGGAGCTGGTGGTAGAGTCCCCGTCCCTGGAGCTATTGCAAAGCCATGTTGCTGAGGTGCTGAGGGATGGGCTTGGCAGTGTGAGGGGAAGGATTTGACTTGATGATCTTAAAGGTTTTTTCCAACCAAAATGATTCTATGATTCTGACACATTAACCCTTGCCTCCTTGCTGCACCTCGCCTTATGCACTAAGGGATGTTTACAGCTTAAAAGTCCACTCCTTGGAGAGGTGGAAATGAGGACATGTGTAACTGCTAGGCTGGAAGGCTTGCAGCAGAAGTTGCCTGATCATATCCTTAAAATTAGGTTATCTAAGGCTAGATCTCAGCTGGAGCAAGCTGGCATCCACAGGGCTTAAGCAATTTACACCAGCTGCGGCTTTGGCCCGCTTTTTTAATTTTAATGAATTATTTTCATTCTGACAGATATAAAAAGGAATATAAGATGCAGTGCTCAAGCAACAGGGGAGCCCGAAAGTAAAATGCTGTCTATTAAAAAAATCAAAACCAAACTTACAGTTGCTACCACAATTAACATGCTTAATATCAACATTTGATAGAGATTTTTTTTCTTTTTTATAATATTGCAAGTTAGTGATAGGATTCACAGATGGATAATTATTGTTCCTAGTTTATCAAAGTGGGAACTAAGGGGCTCAATCCAGGTGCTGATACCATCATCAGTTAGCTACTTCCATGGCATCAGAGTCCTCCAGAACAAGGTACTGCATCCAAAATGCCTCTGGGGAATGGTTCCTGGCCTGGGCTAACCCTGGAAGGCTGTGGAGGAATTCTTTACACCAGTTGTCTTGGGTCACAATCATGTTGGGGACCATTACTAAACTGAGAAAGATCACTTGCCATCTCAAAAGCAAGAAAGGACACCTTAATTCTTCTCATAGGACTAAGCAAACAGTGTACAAACCCTTCCATTAATATAGTATCCTCACAGGTAATCCCAACCACATATGTTGCTGAACACAAAACAAGCTTATTCCGTGCCTTAAAGACACTTAAAAAGCTTAAATGTGCTGCATGACATCATTAATGTGATCTGTAGATGAGCAGGTCAGGGAAGACACTGTCTTTCTGCAGATGCAGAGTTTATTGCCATCTCGGTGCATGACCTGAAACTCCAATATGAGGCTTTATTCACCTTCTAACTTATCACAACATTGTTGCAATCCAGGATCAGGCTTAGGAGTCACAGGATTACACAATAGTACTTTCATCAAGGTGAGAAAATTTGATTACTTGGCCTGTATTAACATTTTTGAGTCAACTGTACCGCAGTTTACCGCATCCATCTTTTTTTAATGTTTTCTAGCACCCAGACGTTTCTGTTGGCTCGTTATTTCCTTATCCCTCATTGAAAACTTCTCTGTGAGTGAGATCCTCAAAAGTATTAGCCACAATGTGTTCCCTTTAAAGCCAAAAGGTCAAGTCAAGTCAAACTTTCTGAATGGCTCTAGTTCCCAGACATGATAAAACTACTTCAGGGAAAATACTGGTCTTTATGTGAATTCAAAACCCTGCTCTTTAAATGCATGTATTTGAGAAGGGATGATACTTGAACCAATATTAGAGTCTTGCTTTCTGCAAAATATTACTTGCAACTGAAATATCTACTAGAAAGAATGTTAGTGCCAGTCTTCTGCTACGCAGGAGAAACTGCAATACTTTCATATCCTAAGCCAATTTAAAATTGTTTTAAAGCACAGATGGCTTTACTATACACCAACCATGAAAGAGGCATCTGATTTATGAAACGTATGTTAGGGAGGATCATAGCATAGAGTGATAGAATAATTCAGGCTGGAAGGGACCTCTAGAGGCCTCTGGACTGAGCCTCACCTCCAAGTGGGGATAACTATGAATTTAGAGAAGGCTGGTCATGGCTTTGTGCAGCTGAGTTTTGAAAATCTCCAAGGATGGAGACTCTACAACCTGTCTGGGCAACCTGTTCCAGCACTTAACCAAAATCACTGCAGAAATAATTTTCAGCCTGAGATCATTTTCATTATTAAAGAAAGTCTACAAATCAATTCCTCCTTGAAAAGAATAAATTCAACCAAATAGTTGGTGTAAGACAGTAAAATCATGATGCATTAGGATTTTCAGGATCTGATTCCTGCTGCTTTGATGTTTGCAGGCTAGTTTAACTTGTGGCTGATAGTTTGGGAGCTCTCACACAAAACAGGCAGCTGTGATTTAGAGCAATGTTCCCAGGTCTCTTAAAATGACTGCTTTGGCTGCAATGCCAACTGAATGGGACATATAGCTATATTGTCTCCTTGGAGACATCGTCCATCTTCGTTCAATTCTCTTTTTACTGATGGATTAAGCAGATATTTGAGACTGCAAGACCACATGTCAGAGGAGGTGTGCATTTCATCCTGCTGACAGATGCCAGGGTTATAACCTCCCGCAGATACATGGGGTAGAAAACTGGGGAAAAGGCATTACTGTAGCTAAAAGTCCAGAGGCCAGAGCTGCCCATACCTCTGTTGCTCAATGTGGCGGACAGAACTGAAGAATCTTTTTGGTTGGAAAAGACCTTAAAGATCATCAGGGTCCAACCTCTCATGTCATAGTGCCAAGCCCAGCACTAACCCACGTCCCTCAGCATCTCAGCTGCATGACTCCACCACCTCCATGGGCAGCCTGGGACAGTGTCTGACAACTCTCTCAGGAAAAAAGTTCTTCCTCTGCTGCAATCTAAACTTCTCCCGGGGCAACCTGAGACCATTTCTTTTTGTCCTATCACTTATTACTTGAGAGAAGAGACTGACCTCACCACAGCTTCCTGTCAGGTTGTAGGATGTTGTAGGTTGTAGGATGTTTCTGGGATTCATTTTTGTGACTATCCTCCTTCCCTAACTTCAGAGTAGTTTTCTCTGAGCCACAGACTGAAAGATCACAACCAGAAGGGAAGACACAAATCACAAGAAAGTGCTTGCCTGGAAGAGCCCCACTTTCTGGCACTAATTTTCAAACTTTCCCAAGTCTTGGTTGTTAGCAAATTATACATGCTTAGCCAGAGCCTGGCTGGCATTTCTTTATTTGAAAAAGCAGCCATGAATGTGTGATTAGTATATTCATTGCAGCCCCAATATTGCAAGCAGCTCTGCCCAGAGGCAGCCTCTCCTTGCCTGTGTCCCATAGGCTGTGGGACTCCCCTGCAAATCCAGGTTGCAGAATCTCTACTTCCAGATCTTTGCTCAGGAAATCAATACAGAGTAGTTTTGTAGCAGGAGTTACTACAGTTTCAAGCCAGGGTCATAGAAATCATGTTTATATTTATACTTGTCAATTATTTTGGGAGCTGTAGAGTCCTAAAACAGAGGAAAAAAAAAATCCAAAGACCTTCTGAGCACTAGGCTACAAATGCCCTTTTTTGATTTTCATGTGGGAAGCATCTCTGTGCTGCATGAAGGAGCAGGCAAGGTAGCAGGGTCTGCTGTGGAGAGGGTATCAAAGTGATGAGTACTGCAGAGACATGTCACACCGTCTATCGCATGTGGGATGGTCTCATAACCTAGCACTGAGCCAAACACTTTCTTTCATCACAAGTTCCAACCCTCCCTCTAATTAGTTATGAATACTTAAGCCCCAGTCCCTTTCCTACTTTACACATACTTATTTACTTTAAGTATACTCCGACACCTAGTGCTATCGCCTACAGCAAAGCCTTCTGTTTTAAATCAAAACTGTTAAACAGCTTTATACAGAAAGAAAGAAGCAGAACTCAGACTGAATTTTTTCTTCAAGTGTGTTTGAGCTAATAGGATTTAATGTCAGGGCTCTCCTTTTGGAAATAAAACTGGTCCCAGTCCAGTATGCCCTACAGGAACAGATGCAGCTGAAGGCCTTGAAAGTAAGCAGAGGTCTTTTGATTGACTTGTCTTGGATCCAAGCAAGGGAAGTTTCAGGGCAAACCCAGAGAAATGCCTGAGGGCTCCCAAAATGTGAGTATTCAAGGGTACAATGCTACAGGGGCACGTGGGACACCTGCCCTTTCTATAGGAAGGTCTGCACAGCAGTACTTGTACCAGATGGTCTTGAGAGGTGATTTGGCATCACATGAAATCACCCGAGACACAGAATATCTGAGAAGTTTACGTTGCTTTGGGAGGACAGTCAGAGACAGGGACACATCTTCATCTCCTCACAGCTGTCTGAAAGCCTGCAAGATCCCTTGGTGGAGGATGTAGAGGGGAAAACAATGGCTTCAACAGCTGTGAGTCTGCTGGAGATGGAGATGTAACATGGCAGTTTTCTCTTCCAAGGATTTGCCACTTCCTGAGTGATTTAACAAGCCAGTTTGGGATAGCAGGTCCAAAGATCCACACAGAGACAAGAGGTTGCCTGAGGTCTAAATCATCAAAAAGTGATGTGGACTGCAGGTTCCCCAAAGAGAAGCACGACTGGGAGCTAGTCCCTCATCCAGAGGGAAATATTTCCTATTGCCAGGCTCTAGCTTTCAAGAAGATGAAGGGGTTACATCTGCTGGGAAGTCAGGGAATTGATCTGGATTCTTGGATAGTAGTCACGTTATTTACTCTTTCCCTGACCATCAGGGACACTGATGTTAAAACAGTACCTGAAATCCCTCAGCAAGACCTTTCCATAAAGCAAAGCCTCTCCTAACCCCCATGGATGGTGGCTTTGTACTGCTGAGGAGGTAGATCCTCTAGGAGACACTGCCAGTGAGAGTAGTTTTTTTAACAGCACACCAGAAAAACATCAGCCAGGAGCATTTTAGAGGGAGATGACCTAGTCTAGGAAATGAGGGGCTGATTCCTCAGGACCTAGTGAGGCTGAAAAAAAACCCCTGCCTGCTGCAGAGCTGCCAGGGTCAGAGCTATTGGCTTGTTGCCAGCCTCAGTGTGCTCTCCCCACTGCTTGCATCGTCTTCCTGGCACACATCGCTGCAGAGCAAAGCTTCAGGGCTCCCCAGCTCCAACAAACCCTCCAGGCACTTCCCAGCAGTGATCAGGAACACAGGAGTCCACCTCAGCTTTGCAAAGGACCATTACAGACCTGGGACACACATTCAGCAGCACATCCCCAGCCCATCTGTGCTTCAGGGGTCAAAGACATCCCTGGAACAAGTCTCCTGACGTGGCGGCTTTGCGTGAGGGTTGAGACTGTCGCCTTCATTTTGCCATTTGCTTGAGAATAAGGAGCTAAAAACTGGGTGAGTGCCTGTGAAATCCTGGAAGAACAGCCTCAGATCTTGGCTATTTTTAGTTTTGCAGAAGCTGTGCATACATTAGCAAGGGCCTGCCTTCCTCTCTGAGAAATCACATGGCATTGTCCCAGCTTGCCAGGAAAGAGTTTAACCCTTGTCATCTCACCACAACCAGCCTCATCCAGACACACCTTGATATGGACCTGATGGGGACCACAGACGCAGATGGAAAAGACGAATTGGACTGGTGGGAGGGGCGTGTCTGTGCCCCATGGTCTTTAAATCATTATACCGAGCAAGAAGAGCAGGGATCTTTGGAATCAGCTGGGGACTGGAAGGAAATTTCAGCACACTTATCACTCTCTGAAATTACCTGACAGGAGGTTGTAGTGAGGTGGGGCTCAATCTCTACTCCCAGGTTGCAAGAGATAAGACAAGAGGAAACAGCCGGCCTCAACACGAGGGAAGAGTCTCAAGCTGTCCTAGGGGAGGTTTAGATTTGAGCTGAGGAAGAACTTTTTCCCTGAGAGGGTTGTCAGCCCCTGTCCCAGGCTGCCCAGGGAGATGGTGGAGTCCCCGTCCCTGGAGCTATTGCAAAGCCGTGTAGCTGAGGTGCTGAGGTACATGGGTTAGTGGTGGGCTTGGCAGCGTGAGGGGAGGAACTCGATGATCTTAACGTTCTTTTTCAACCTCAAGAATTCTATGATTCTATGATCTGAGTCCCATCAGCATCAGCTCATGCCAGAAAATAGATACACTATTGGCTCAGAGGGGCAGGGAGGAGCTCAGAGTGTTTGCAGGACCCAAGAGTTGACACCGTAACTCCAATGACCTTTTGTGACGGCGATTCATGAACCACCACGTGTCACCTTCAATGCACCCACTATGAGATGCTTAATCTGAATCTGCAACCTTTTGGCCACGCAATCTCCTGGGATACAAGACCTCATCACCATACAGGCTTCTCAGATGCTTGGGGTCACATCTGCTTCCTCTCACTGGCTGTGTCTCCACTGGTCCAGACAAATCTCACCAGGAAATCCATTGCTTGGATCCACAAAGGGCCCATAAAGGAGATGGTGCTTGAGACCACAGGGCAGCTGGAACACACGATGCCTTTCAGCAAAAGTAAATAATTAACAGTAAATAATTGCAACTTTTATTTCTGCATTTCCTCTGTCACGGAAGGATGAAGAGCACCACTCGTGTGAGGCACACCCAGACAATCCCTCCCTTCACACCCACAGTGCGTGTCAGCTCCGCTGCCTGTGCACTTTCACGTTTCCCTGCTCTTTTAATATTTATTACCTCTGCTGCTTTGTATTACTCATCAGCTATTCCTGGCCAGAGGAAATGTACTGGCGGGTTCTGAAGCATATGCGTACTCCGTCCTTTAAGGGGGCTGTAAGTACAACAGCCGTCTGGCAAACACGCACATGCTGCACTGTAGCTGGGCATTGCAGCCTCCTGGGGCTTATGAGGGACCAGGAGAATCAAACGAGCCTTACCATCCTTTTCAAAGGCTACAAGAATGTTGTAAGCCATCAGGAGAGGAGATGTGGCAGTTTTGGAAGGTACAGGAGCCCTTACCTCAGCGTATTTGTGCTGATCCCTGCAGAAATATCCCTTCACCCCTCGGCATGCTGAGGAGGTTCACATGAGCATCCTTCCCTGCTCTACTTGCAGTTATTTTACAAACCTCCTCTCAGCCCTGTGATTAACCACAAGCCTGCCAGCAGCTTTGCCTACTTGCAGAATTTCTTCCAGCTGCTGGGGGGCTCAGGAGCAACCAGTAAGGCTATAATACAGCGAGCAAGTGAAGGTACACAGGTGCCTATGCGTGACTGCACTTGCAGCTATTTCATTTAATAGGTAACTCCTAATGAAGACAGACTCTAAATAACATGACAAAGAGGATTCCTTTCCAGCGGTCACGTTCAAGAGAAGAAATAGCCTAAGCACAGTATTACCCAGCATGACAGTAATTTTTCTTTTTCCCTCTTCTCCTACTAATTCAAAAGGAGCTTTCTGCTTGGAGCTTAATAAAAGTGAAGCCACCTGACCACGTCCTTGCTCCACCACCCTCTGGGCAGAGCTGAGCCTTCTCGTGCTGGCAGACAGTTTATCCAAGTGACACAAATGTGGTCACAGGAGCTTTCTGTCAGTGAACAGCATCTGGGCTGCGGGGTATGAAATCCTGCAGCCCAGCCCGAGACTGATGTTCATGCACAGTGAGGTGCAGAAAGGAAGGCAGAGAGGTTAAGTGACTGTGCCCAAGGTGGTGGTGGGAATCGTTGCAGAGGTGGGTGGTTTTTAATCTGGGAGGTCCTTGTCTCCCTGTCTCTGTTGGGTGGGCTCCTTTTCTCCTTTTGGAAATGCAAAGGAGCGTGCCTAATACAAAAGAGGAGAAAGCCTTTTGTTTTCACACTGGTCCTTTTGGCATCCTGCTACTCAAAATGCTTCCCCAGCCCAATTGAATGCCTCCTGAATGTCTGACACAGCCAACGCCACTGCCTTGCACTGAGCAGAGGATGCTTGCATTAACATTGACTACCGTAAACATTTAGATGGGACATATCCCAGAAGCACCCACAAACTGCTGAATGCATTGATCCAGACATGACTCAGGAGTCATCACTGAATAATATCTTTAAGCACCTTCCTCTGGCTGAGTCCAGGCTGAGTTTCTGCTGTCATCAGCAAAGTAGTAGGGGTCTCTTTCATCTTAGCACTTCTTCAGGGGAAGGCCATCTTAAATGACACGTGGGGGTTATTGATTTCTGTAACGAATGAATGGATTTTCCCCTCCCATGCTCACACCTCCTCCCTCTCCTGTGGAATAATTCAGCACCTCTGTCATTTACTGCCCAAATGCCTCTCCGATGTGCAAAAGTGTAGCCTTTCCCTGCTGGTTTTGCACACTGTCTCCGTCTGGCCTTGGGTACTCTGTTTTCTCCTGCCTTCTATGATGTGGAGGAGTGTTGCCTCCTGGAGGGAAGATTTAATCTTGTGCATTGAGGCAAGGATCTCAGGCAATGGAGAACATGAAAGTTTACCTCATAAAAAAGAGGTGTGTGGCCAGAGCAGTTGAGTAAGCTCAGGCTGTGGGTTGGATGCTGCAGAATTGTCTGGGAAAAGTGCTGCAGCTGTCTGTTGGGGTGGGTCTGGAAGAGACTTCTGCATTCCAGGGATCTGCTCTTAAAAAGGAGCAGAGCAGATGTTGTGATTGTTGAGGAGCTGAAGTAAATACAGCTGGGGTTTTGCAGTTATGGGTTAGAATCACAAAACTGTTTTAGTTGGAAAAGACCTTTAAGATCCCTGGGTCCAATCCCTCCCCTCACAGTGCCAAGCCCACCACTAACCCATGTCCCTCAGCACCTCAGCTACACGGCTTTGCAACAGCTCCAGGGATGGGAACTCCACCACCTCCCTGGGCAGCCTGGGACAGGGGCTGACAACCCTCTCAGGGAAACAGTTCTTCCTCAGCTCTAGTCTAAACCTCCCCTGGGGCAACTTGAGGCTGTTTCCTCTTGTTCTGTCACTTGTAGCTCAGGAGCAGAGACTCACCCTCACTTCCCAGCCACATCCTCCTGTCAGATAGCTGTAGAGATCCTGTCTCCCCTCAGGCTCCTGTTGTCCAGGCTGAACACTCCCAGGGCCCTCAGACCCTCCCCAGCAGACTTGTGCTCCAGCCCCTTCCCCAGCTCCGCTGCCCGGCTCTGGACACGCTGCGGCCCCTCAGTGTCCCTCTGGCAGTGAGGGGCCCAGCACTGAACACAGCACTCGAGCTGCGGCCTCACCAGGGCACAGCATGGAGGCATAATCACTTCCCTGGTCCTGCTGGCTACACTGTTTCTAATAGATGAAGCAAAAAAAACCCCATCAGTGTACACTAGGGTCAGCTGAGAAGCAAAGAGATGTCCTCTTTCCGCTACAAGGAGTCTCACTGCTAGCAAAAAAAAATACCCTTTCTCCCCTAACTTCTCCCTAGGTTAACACCCTCCCACCATCTGCTGCTGCCCTGCCAGATCTCCATAGCTTATCTGAAGTGCCACAGCAGGTCTCCTGCTTTTGAGACCCTGCTCTCCACATCACTACACATTCAAGTGACCTGTCCTCCCTGCAAGCTGCTGCCCAGCTGCTGTTGGACATGGCTTAGAGGAATCACTCAGCAGCTAAGGGACATGTCATCTACCTGTGCATATGTTTAAAAGAGTACTTTATCTCCCCTCCCCCTACAAGTCCTGCCTTGCCCTTCACAGGCATTAGGACCTTAAACAACATGGGACATGGCATATGTCAGCTCCTACATTTGCAGGGAAGATGTTGGAGAGACTTGCCATTAGCAGTTTGAACAGGCTCTGAGAGATGTCCTGCCCATAAACCTGAGAATGCAGAGCTGAGTGTCCCACCTGCCACCTTAGGGAGCTGGAATTTGACATAACCTCCTTCATTACAAGCTCTGAATCTGACTCAGGTTGCCCTCTGCACTTTTAAAGCTAAGCCCTGACTGGTTAAAAAAGTGCAGTTGACTCTAAGCATTTCAGTCTAGGACGTAAATCCTTCAAATCCCATCTAAAACTTCAAGTGTTCGAGTCCCTTAAGAAGGTAAGCTATAGCAGGCAGACATGAGAGGGCCCATCCAACACCAGTGATAGGTCACCAAGATTCTTAATTTCCTCTTCTAACCTCCCCTGCCCCCAACACACCACCCCACGTGTTTGGCCCCGACCTTATCACTCCACTAGGAAAAACCCCTGTGCCCTGTCAGGAGGGTTCCCATGTGGGGTTCAAATTCCTTCTTGTAGGTTCAAACCTCTTCTTGTGGGTTCAAACTCCTTCTTGTGGGTTCAAATCCCTTCTGATGCGAAGACAGTGCTTGACCTTGTCCATCGAACATCACAGGTGAACCCATTAACTACCTTGAGACAAAGCTCTCAGATTCCTGTGTTGGGGCTGCTGTGCAGGATATCTAACAATTAAATGTCTCCCAAGACACAGCAGTGTGTCAGGAAGACCCATCTGCTGGCTTGAAAGGTGGGACAGACTGGAGAACACCTAGGCTCAATTCCTGCAGGTGGAAATGTCTTCTCAACTGTGCGGGGTATCTGGGAGCCAGTGGGATAGGGCACGTGCAAGGTCTCAGATGGACAATCTGCTGGAAACAGAATTGTCATGGATTTGTGTGGAGCCATTTCTGGTACTGGGGAAGGGGCTGTAACCACGGCTCCTGTACGAAGTTGCTCGAAACTTTCCCCAGCTCTGAGTCAGACCCACCTCTGGGGCTGAGCCCATTGGGCACCTTTGCAACCACTTTTTAAGAAGAAGCCAGAAGAGAAGGGTTCTTTTATTCTTTCTGGGAGGTGGTAGAAGGAGTGAGATGAGGGAGAAAAGACCACACAGACCCCAAGGTCAGTGAGGGAAGAGAGGAGAAGGTGTGTTGGAACAGAGACCTCCCTGCACCCTGTGGTGAGGTGGAGGCTGACTCCCTGCAAACTCATGAAGAGAAGTGGTGAAGCTGAGATCTGCCATCAGTTCATGGAGGACCCCATGCAAGGGGTGACTGTGTCTGGAGGGGCTGTGACTCTGTGGGAGGGCAGCGTTGGAGCAGAAGATACCTGGAGTTCTGTTGCCACTGAGGAGACTCACAGGGAGGAGTTTGTGAGGAGCTGCAGCCCCAGGGAAGGACTCACACTGGAGAGATTCATTAAAGACTATGGCCAGCATGAGGGATCCTTTGTTGGAGCAGTGGAAGAATATGAGGAGTCGTCCTCCTCTGAGAAGAAAGAAGCATCAGACACCATTTGTGAGAGACTGATCACATCCTCCATTCCCTGCCCCTTTGTGCTGCTGAGCGGGGAGGAGGGAGAGAAACCAGGAGCAGTGTTGAGCCTAGGAAGAAAGGAGGGATGAAGGAAGGAAATCTTAAAGTGCTGGTTGTATTTTTCTCATCATCTTGTTCTGTTGCATTGTTGTTGTTGTTCTTTTTACTTTATTTGTTCTGTTTCTAGTTGGTAGTAGATTAAACTGCCCTTGTCTCCATCCACAAGCCCTTGGTGATCTTTTCTCCACCCGAAGGAAGGTAGGGGTTGAGGGTTGAGGGGGTTGCCAGATGAACTTGAACCATGACAAAGATGCTGCAGGCTTGAGTTGCTTCCAGGCTACAGAGGGAACTAAGCCTCTACCTTCTACCACCCCTGCCCACATGCCCCGCCTCTTGAGGTGACAGCTAAAAGCTGGACAACAATCCTACACCTTTTAAGGTAGTTTTGTGAATTAATCTCTTTTTCCTTGCTTCCCTCTGCCTTTTTCTCTGGGCTCTAAGGAACACTGAGTGTTAAATATTTCCCCCTCTGGCACCATCAAGACTCTGGAGTGGCCCTAGATGCAGCTTTTTGTTGAAGCTCAAATTCATGTGTCCGAAAAATCCTTTCTGGAGCCACAGAAGTAGACCCAACTGTCCTTGGATGGGACTTCCTTCCTCACTTCATCTGTCCAAATGTGGTAAAATGAATTTAAACTCACCATCTCTGTTCTATCTCTTATCAATGGAAAGAGAGATTTCCAGAAAGCTATTCATTCCACCCCAAGATGAGTGTTTGCATCACCTCCTACAGATTTCCTGTCTCCTTCCCTCGACTGCAGAAGGGTCCAGACAACTAGATGAGATGTGATGGCTGATACCAGCTGTCTTCAATCTCCTTGGCATCACTTTAATATCAGATGTCACTCCCCTCCTTCCCATCATTTTGATATGCCATTTTGAGGACTTGAGCTGCAAGCGATATACTTCGCCATGGAAGACACCCAGGGGACATGGACACTGGGGCAGTGCCAGTGACTATGTTAACAGGTAGGAAAGGAT
Source organism: Colius striatus (assembly GCF_028858725.1). Classification (NCBI taxonomy): domain Eukaryota; kingdom Metazoa; phylum Chordata; class Aves; order Coliiformes; family Coliidae; genus Colius; species Colius striatus. The sequence goes on along the minus strand of NC_084760.1, from coordinate 44,637,410 downwards.
TTTCCTGAAAGAAGTTCACACTAAAATTGAATGCATTCCCACCTGACAGCTGGAGTAGGAACTCCCAGAGCTGCCTGTAATATTTTTTCATTACAATCATCTCTCAACTTGGCTTTCTTTGTGCAGCAAATACACAACCTTAGGAAGATAACAGATGTCATGACTTGCTCTGACCTAGAACAGACTCTGTCCATAGCTTCCTTGTCCTTCCCCACCCAGAGAAGTAATCTTGCCTTTCAATGAAAGTTCCAATGGAAGACAATCCCATGCATAATGGCCAAACTGCCTTCTCCAAGGCATCCCTGAAGAAGTTGGAGACTAGAGGCAAGACTCAGGCATCTGAGACTGTTTCAGTGGACATCCAAGGTATCCATGAACAGCTGGCAAGTAGGATACAAGACATGCCTGTGCCCTTCTAGACCCACAGTTGAGGGCTCACTGGAACATCCGCAGAGACAGAAAACATCTAGTCTAGCACAGGGCCACCAAGATGCTGAGGAGACTGGAACATCTCTTTGAGGAGGAAAGGCTGCAGGACTTGGGGCTGTTCAGCCTAGAGAAGTCTTTTAAGTACTTAAAGGGTAGATGTCAAGAGGATAAGACAACACTTTTTTCTGTAGTGGTCAGTGACAGGACAAGGGGTGATGGACATAAGCTGGAACACAAAATGTTCTACTTAAACATAAGGAAACACTTCTTCGTTGTTGAGGTGAGGGTGCCCTGGCCCAGGCTGCCCAGGGAGGGTGTGGAGGCTCCTTCTCGGGAGGTTTCCAAACCCATCTGGACATGTTCCTGTGCCCCCTGATTGAGGGGAACCTACTTTAGCAAGGGGTTGGGCTGGATGAGCTCTGCAAGGCCCTGACAACCCCCACCATTGTATGATTCTATGATCCTGAATGGTGTTTAGTGCCCAGTTTGGACAGCTGAATGGAGCTCCTTGATCTCAACCCAGAGAAGGAATCTCTACAACAACAGGCCACCAAGCCAAGGAGTCCAACTCTACTTTGCTTCAGACAAGCCACTCATTTCTCCATCTACACTTTGCCCATGGGGACACATCCAGTTTATTTGCCTCATGCCTGAATATCTTGCCCTTCCCTTGCCCCTGCTGCCCACTACATGCACTGGCTGGAAGAAACCCTCGTTCTGAGACTGACAGCAAAGTTTGCACATCCCTGCAAGCCACAACTACCAGGACCTTCAGTCCTTGCAACCTCCAGGGCTTCTAGTCCTCCTGTCACCAGCTATGCCCTTTGACAAAGATGTTACTGTTCAGTACTTGGAAAAGAGAAGGAACATATAAAGAAGACTTTGGAGCTCACTCAGTAGGTTCGTAGGCAGCAGAGAGTGGTACATGGGTAAAATACAGCAAACACAGAAGGTTAGGAAGCACAAAGAAGCAGGACAGTAGTCATGCAGTAGAGCCAAGACACTGTCCACAAGGCTTTTGCTCTGGTATTGGATCAGTTCTGCTAGTAAGTGTAAGGTCCTCTCCTGTTTTGCCTTAGGATTAGTGATCAGTTCTGTAGGAAACCAAATCTAATTCATATTAGTCATTCAAAACTGATTATTCAGCTCTTGCACCCCATCAACCCTATGTGAGTTATCTGTAAATAGATCTTGCCTTCCTATTCTGATCACTATTTTAGAGATGTCTCATTCTAGCAAAGGCGTAAACTCTCTCGTCCCTGTCTGCAATGCAGGGTTGAGAGGCCTGGGCACAGAACCCAGGAGCCCTGGGTCCCTGGTATCACTGTTACTTATATAAATAAAAGCCATGTTAAAAGGCTTCTGCTGAGATCAGAGTTTGTACTGAGTCTGGCTCATATGCATAGTAAGAGACAATTCTTACCCTAAAGGATTTACAATCTAAACTGACAAGGGCAGAAACACAGCAAAGGAAAGGATGTGTTATTAACAGCAGGAGACTGAGGCATTGAGAGATGCAATAAATTGCCTGTGGTCACAGAGTGAGCTTGTGGAGGAGCCAAAACCTGACCCTTGAACTCCCACCAATGCTGCCCTGTCTCAGCCACTTGAGAAGGTGCACATCAGGAATCTGGGTGAGTCAGGAGCTTCACTGATGAGGCCAAGACCTCTGCCAAAAAAAGCAGCAGAGCACAAGAGCATTCTTGTCCTCGTCCCATCCTTATTTGTCCATGAGTCGGAGGGAGGAGAAAAGCCCCCTCTGACAACACTACTCCCAATGTCGTTGCCATCCCCTACCACCTGGCTTTGGTTCACCCAGGCAGGTTATCTCCAAGCCCTGTTAAAGTGGTCAGGGATGAGGCTGATCAATCAGTTCAGGTACTTCTACAGACTGGCAAGAGAGAAAAGTAAAGTTGAAATCACCTTTCCTTAGGGGAAACCTGCCTCAAAGGGTGTGTTTCAGGGGACACCTGACCAAAAGAGTGACCCATAGCAAGTTTGCTACATTGCGCACAACACCATGCTAAGAATCTGTCGATCATTTGTGAGCCTTAGAATCACAGAATGATAGAATAATTTAGGTTGGAAAAGACCTTAAGATCATTGAGTTGAACTCCTTCCCTCACAGTGCCAAGTCCATCACTAACCCACATCCCTCAGCACCTCAGCTACATGGCTTTGCAATAGCTCCAGGGATGGGGACTCCAGCACCTCCCTGGGCAGCCTGGGACAGGGGCTGACAATCCTCTCAGGGAAAAAGTCCTTCCTCAGCTCCAGTCTAAACCTCTCCTGGCACAACTTGAGGCCATTTCCTCATCTTATCTCTTGTTACTTCAGAGATCAACTGAGTCTTGTCAGGACATCTCAAAGCATAAGTTTCCCCCATCTGTCTGTGCATGTATGTCCTACAACACTCCATGTCTATATGTGTGTGAGAAAGCACATGAAGACAAATGTATTCTGCTTAAGCAGAGGCTGGTACTACTTGTAGATTTGGCCCCTGACATCAGTTCCTTTTCCATCAGCCTACCAAAGCTCCTTGACTCTCAGGGATGGATTTGAACCATAGCAGTGAATGCGAGGGAGGTTTATACTGAACAGCTGTTCAGTGGAACTCCCAGATCTGAAGAGTTTAAGATTACATATGGAAGGATTCGATTTCAGTGCATAAGCATCAGTAAATTTAGGTTCTCACCTTGTCACATCCAGCCTCGTATCTCATTTAGCTACTCATTGTCAATCAGATCAGTTTTGGTCCCAAAAAGATGCAAACTCTCTAATTGTCCAAAAATTTTAATAGATCTGCAGGGGAGAAAAGGGTAAAGAAGAAACACAGAGAGGCTGAGGTCTGGACTCTTCTGAAGTGACAAATACCAATAAGAACAGCAATCAAAAAGCAAAATTGTAGTGTTTAGTAGTCAAAGCAGTTTTTTAACAAAAATAAACCTCAAGTTCTACTGAGACAACTTAGAATTTCAATTGCTGAGCCACACTGCATAGGACTGCATAGGAAGGGAAACAGAAAAAGAAATACATAGGACTGTATCTGCACCCCTCATGACTATGCCCCAGCATCCTTGGCCCATACTATACATTTTACAGCCAGTACACTGCTTTCTATTCTGAAGCCATAATTAGCAGCAGTCTAGTCCTCTGACAAGCATGGCCATAATGTGGGAAAACAGGGTAATTTTTTCATGGTCATCCACAGCAAAACCCATATTTCTGAGATCACCCAGTCTCCATTTGGTTATAGCCTAAACTTACTGTGTAACTGCTTTCCTCTCCCTCTGCCTTAGAATCTCAAGCTGGATTAGAAATAGTTGTGATAATCAATAAATAGCTTACTGCTGTGGGTGCTCTCAACATCTGCCTATAAGCCTTCATACACAGCCACATCAATGGGGGATTCAAATGATCTGTCTCATTTCATCTTCTCCTTGCAGCAGGAGCAAACATTCCCATGAATTATTCGTGTCAAATCAGAAAGTCCCCGCATGCTCCTGAGTGCAAACAAGCACTTTCCTTACATGATGTTTATGGAGCAGAACCATTAGGTGAGGAACAAACAGTTGTCGGGCTTGTGTCATTTTTTGGGCCGAGAAAAGGAATTATTTTTCACACTCACCTTTGTCCCAGTCTCTAGGGCCTTATATAAAATAATTAAACATTTCAGGATCCTTCTTTTGCCCTTAGTTCAACAGGTAGAATCTGGCTAAAACCTCCAAACCAGGGCGGGCACATCTAGCGCCTGCAGGGCACAGGATAAGCAGGACATCTCCAAGCAACAGGGTAGCTACAGTGTAGCTGCAACCATGCAGTCTACTCTCATAAACCAGGAAGGACAGGATGTAATAACGCCTTGGGTCGATTTATTGTAAACATTTCATATCGTCAGCCTTCTCCCATGGGAATGCATCTCTGACTCCTTGAGCTTAAAGCAGTCTAAGACAGCTGTTGCTTTTACAAAGCCTTAAGTCTTGCACAGGATCTTGTCCCAGGGCACTGAGAGCTTGCTCATTTCTGGACAGTCCCCTGAAGATGGCTAAAGCCTACAGGATGGAACCCCACAATACATTATTATGGCTTCGGGAGGGTCCTTGTCTCTAATTTTCTTTACAACATAAACTGCTTATTTGTGCATTGCACTCCCAATGCATCCTAGCATCAGAAAACATCACCCGGGCTTAGGCATATTTTGTGCTTGAGCTAGAACCCTTGGGCTTTGCAATCTGTCCCCCCCTTCTTGGCTGCAGCCACCCTCGGTGAAAGTTAATTTAGTATGTCAGCCTTCAAATAAAAAATGCTGTTCATTTGGGAAGCACCAACATTATGAAGCATTAATGATCTGGATGAGGGGATGAAGGGCACCCTCGATTTGCAGATGATACAAAGATGAGTGTGTAAATGTGTGAGAGCAGGAAGGCTCTTCAGAGGGCCCTGGCCAGGCTGGAGCGATGGGCCCAGGGAAATGGGATGAGGTTTAACAAGGCCAAAGGCCAGGTGCTGCCCTTGGGCCACACCAACCTCAGGCAATGCTCCAGGCTGGGGCAGAGGGGCTGGAAAGCTGCCCGCAGGGAAAGGGCCTGGGGGGGTTGGTGCCAGCGGCTGAAGATGAGGCAGCAGCATGCCCAGGTGGGCAAGAAGGGCAGTGGCCCCCTGGCTTGTATCAGCAGTGGTGTGGCAGCAGGCCCAGGGCAGTGGCCGTCCCCTGTGCTGGGCCCTGGTGAGGCCGCAGCTCGAGTGCTGTGTTCAGTGTTGGGCCCCTCACTGCCAGAGGGACACTGAGGGGCCGCAGCGTGTCCAGAGCCGGGCAGCGGAGCTGGGGAAGGGGCTGGAGCACAAGTGTGCTGGGGAGGGGCTGAGGGCCCTGGCGGTGTTCAGCCTGGAGAAGAAGAGCCTGAGGGGAGACATCATCACTCTCTACAACTCTCTGACAGCAGGTTGTGGCTGCAAAGTGAGGGCAGATCTCTGTTCCTGAGCTACAAGTGACAGAACAAGAGGAAACAGTCTCAGGGTGACCCAGGGGAGGTTTAGATTGGAGATGAGGAAGAACTTGTACTCTGAGAGAGTTGTCAGCCCCTGTCTCAGGCTGCCCAGGGAGGTGATGGAGTTCCCATCCCTGGAGCTATTGCAAAGCCGTGTAGCTGAGGTGCTGAGGGACATGGGTTAGTGGTGGGCTTGGCACTGTGAAGGGAGGGGTTGAGCTCAATGATCTTCAAGGTCTTTTCCAACCAAAACAATTCTATGATGCATTCTGTGATTCTATGAAACACCCAACTGAGGGAAGCCATCCGTGCACAGAGGCATTTGCAAGGAAGGGGAAATCTTTGGTTTTAGGAATATCAAGGAGGCAAAGTCATGCCTGAAATTCCCACTGTTATACCAATGAGAGATCTTCTCGTTGATTGCCACAGTGCCAACCCCACTGGCATCATTTCAATAAAACACAAAGCAAACCAAGTGTAACATGGCTTCTCTTCATGGACCATGTTGCTTTCAAGCAAGATCTTTTAGGAGTACATTCCCTAATAACAGGGCTCTGACCAAATGGAGTCACCAAAGCCCAGCAATGCCAATTGAGAGCCAATGATCTTAAACGTATTCTCCTTCACAACTGTGAAAAACTGGAATGCCTTCTTCACTCATTCTGCTGAATATTGGGAGTGTTTCTGCAAGCTTGCCATAGTAATTTATAATCAATTTTACTTTTGTATCCCATTATAACTTTTGCTAAAGGAAATTAATACTTCAGTAAATTGTATAATGTCTGCAAAAACAACAAATAATACTACTGCAAGGTTTTGTTGGTTTGCAATGAGAAAAGCAATGGAGATATGCATTATAATTTAAATATGTACTTTTGTGGCACATCAGCTATGAGAAACACAAGGAAGGTAGGTGAATCTGGAATGAACCACTACATCTGCTCAGTGATGGAGAGGAACATGTACAGCCACTGAAGAATAAAAAGATACTTTTTGAGGTATCTTCTTGGATTGTAGAAAACAAAGTGATTGTATGACCGAGACTTTTCACATCAGCTATCACTTTTAATAATTATCAATATTTTGAAGGAACAATATGACTACATCCATTCTGGAAATCTCAGCATTATGTGGAAATGTAGAAAAGGGCTGAAGCTTGACTGTCTACCCTTAGTTAGAATGTCTTGGCACAGCTTTGCACTAGGAGAATTAGCCTTCTCCCAGCCAATTGGCAGGCATGGATGAAGAATTAACAATAAAATATCTGGGGTGTTGCCACACCCTTTTGGTGACTGAGAGATTTGATTGTGCAAATCTGAGTAGACCATGCAGGTGAGAGAATGGTCACTGATTACTTCCCTGATTTAAACACAGTCACAAAATTTGGGCTTCAAGTCCCATGTTTTACCTCTTTTACACCTGAAAGCTAGCAGAGAGAGTTTCTTTTTAAAAGATGCGGGATTTATTATAAGGACACTATATGTGGACTAGAAAATCTTGCTCTGTAAACCAAAGACAGCGCCTAAGGATTGGATGGATTTCTTTGGGTTGCAAACCAACTTCTTCCATCTTCTGGGTGGTTATATGGTAAGATGATCAGATACTCCGGTGACAGATGATGCTGTGCCTACCTAGATGGATTTCAAAACTCCATTAAAATCACTATGGCCTTTTTTTCTACTAAACAGAGATCTATTGAAGCAATAGACATAACTTTTTTTTTTTCTTGGTTCACTGATGGAACCAAAGAAAAAAGTAAAAGAGAGGTGAAGCTGGAAGTAGGTGGTAACAGCAGGTCCTCATGGGGTAGCCCATGGTGAGTAAGGGCTGGAGTTCAGATCCCTGCTCAAAAAACAGACGTATGTGGCAGGAGCAGACACAGGCCTGGGGGAGTGTGGCCAGATCTGAGCTTGCCCCCAGAGGAGGTGCTTCCCAGCCTGCACATGTGGGTCAGGTAATGGCACACTGGGAGGACAAAGGCCATCTGCCCATATGTACCCTTTGGAGGAGCCAGAATGACCAAGCATCACCTTGTGTGCAAATGGGCAGCCCCATAACCAGTGCTGTGGAGGGAGTGTTAATGGGTAAATAAAGAAAGTTCACTTCTGCCCGTTGCCCTGCAAATCATGCTGGATATGATCTGAACCCAGATCTTCTGCTGACTGTCAGATGGCTTCACCAACTGATTACAAGGTATGGTGGAGGACTCCTGCATTTGAGGAATGATGCTCAAACCCTCTGGCAAGCTGGTGTGAAAGGACTTACGGAGCTGCTTTTCTGTCTTTTTTCCCATCAGTGAGCAGAAATTGTAGCACTTTCCATGACCAGCACTTCAATAAAATTCATGCTAAAGAGAAGAAGAAAAAAAGTCACCTGTCTCTGAGTTCCCCCATTTAAATTTCTATAGACATTTGAAAACGAGGTGTTTCATGCTGTCCAAATCTCCAGGTTACCCAGCCCAGCTCTTTAAATGCACAGGATTATAAAAAAAAAAAAAGGCATTAGGCTGGGCCTTCATCTCCTCTCCTGATGATACCTGCTTTCAGCCCTGGCTGTCAGCAGTCCCCTCCTACCATGAGAGGAATCAAAGGTGAAACTGGCTCCAACATGACAAATAACAAAAGCACCATCTCCTCGTTCTGGAGCTGCAAGTCATTAGGAAGTTCCTGCCTCTCTCTCAGTTGCACGTTAATGAGCAGAGGGAGAGTCACGGATGGTTTTACTCTGTGTTTGAGAGTCAGCTTGGGAGATAAAACCTGCTGTTTGGTGGCTTTCACAGGAAAAACACTCCTCTCCCAGGGTCCAAAAAAACCTCATCAAAACTGGTGTGAATAGGCGTGTGCAGCCTGATCCAAAGGATGAATGAGGGCTGAGGATGGATGGTGCCTGCAGAGCCCACTAGCAGAAAGCCTCTCTGATCGGTTCATGTGTTGCCCCTCATTTCCTCAGAAGCCAGCAGGTCAAGGGAGGTTCTCCTCTCCCTCTCCTCTGCCCTGGAGAGGCCTCATCTGGAGTCCTGTATCCATTTCTGGGCTCCCCAGTTCAAGAGAGACAGGGAACTGTTGGAGAGAGGCCAGTGCAGAGCTACCAAGATGCTGAGGGGACTGGAACATCTCTGTAAGTAGGAAAGGCTGCGGGACCTGGGGCTGTTCAGCCTGGAGAAGAGAAGACTGAGGGGGGATCTTATCAACATAAATACCTAAAGGGCAGTGGATGAGAGGATGGGGCCAGTCTTTTTTCTGTGGTGTCCAGTGAAAGGACGAGGGGTAATGGACATAAGCTGGAACACAAAAAGTTCCACTTCAACATAAGTAGAAACTTGTTTGGTGTTGAGGTGAGGGAGCCCTGGCCCAGGCTGCCCAGGGAGGATGTGGACGCTCCTCAGGAGGTTTTCAAACCTTCCTGGACATGTTCCTGTGTCCCCTGATCGAGGGGAACCTGCTTTAGCAGAGACTTGGGCTGGATGAGCTCTGCAGGGCCCTTCCAACCCACATCATTTGGGGATTTTATGATTCCATAGGTTGGTGTGTGAATTTTAAGTGGAAGATAATCTTGGGATAAATGACAAGGGTGCACGGCCTGATCAGAGAATGGATATGCCAGGGTGGACATTTCGTACGGACTTAACAAGAACTTCCTCATTGTTATGGAGATCCCATATGGGACAGGAGATCTGAATTGCCTATCTTAGCTTGATGGCATTTGTAAAACAGGGGCAAGAAGGTAAAATTGGGACAGAAAGGCTATGTCTACACCTGCAAAATTGCCTTCTACCTCTTGGTCTCTTCTTTATACATCCAGGATATGTGAGATGCAACCCATCCCCAGATGAACATGCTTAGCTATGCAGAAGATGGGATATGGAGACACAAGGCCATCTTGAACTGAAAATAAAACCCTTTCCATGAAAGGTTTCTCAACAGTGTTGTTTTCCCAATGACAAATAATTACTTTCGAAAAATCATCATAGAATCATGGAATAGTTTGGGTTGGAAGGGACCTTAAAGCTCACCTTATTCCATTCCCTCTGCCATGGGCAGAGACACATTCCACCAGACCAGGTTGCTCCAAGTCCCATCCAACCTCCCCTTGAACACTGACAGAGATGGGGCAGCCACAGCCTCTCTGGGCGATAACTCTCAGAGGAGTGCCTCAAAATTGGCATCCTTCCTTCAGGGAAGATTACGCAGGTTCACTGTAAAATGAGTACTCTGCCCAGGCACAGATGTGCAAGGACCCCCAGCCCTGTCACATCACCCAGCGAAAATACAACTATATGCTAAGAGTTCTGGTCTCTGTAAAACCTTCTGGGAGCTGGCAGGGCATCTCAGAGCCTGCCTGGCACACAGTAAGTCCTGGGGGATTACTCATGCAATGCCACAGCAGTACGAAGTTGCATGGGCAGGCACGTGGAAAAGGAAGTACAGTAAAAAATAGAAAACCTTTCTGGTCCCATCCTCTATCATCCCAAATCAGTGAGAGGCTGCTTGCGCCTGAGGCGCAACGTCCAAGACAATCACAGCTGACAGTGCCTTCGAGGGACACTGTCAAAGAGTTTTAGGCTTACCATTCAGTGAGGGAAAGATTTCGTGATCAAATTCATGGGAACAAGCCCCTTTTCAGACATCCTGGGAGCACAACTTGAAGCCGCTGTGGCTTAACCCCTGGTTCCCGCAGCTCAGCATCTCTACAGGCTGGTACTACCATCCTCCAAGGTGAAGGCTGGGTTAAAGAGGCAGCAGGAGAGGTTGGATGAGGAGTCAGGCAAGGATGAGGAGGTCTACTTGGAAAGCTCTTACTAAGTGGATGATGGTAACACTGGCAGCCAGCCTTGGTGGGATAGGGTGATGCCCTTGGGTTCTCCTCTGGTCCATGTTTTTCTAGCAGTTTGAGTACTGCACGTCACCAGCTTGACATGAGACACTGGCCGCACCTTGGAGTTTGTGGTGAGCAGTGCGTGCAACAGGGCATCAGGTTACTCATGTCTACAACATCAGATGTCTGATGTCAACCGGCCTTCCTCTGCGGCCAAGGGAGAGCAAGGGGCCACTGCAGAGGATGACTCATCTCAGGAAACCAGGAACTGAGTCATCCTCTGTAGAAATCTCTCTCAGATAGAGAGCAGGAGGATGAGGTGGTACACAAAACTCATGGGCAGAGGAGCGGTTGGTGATTCTGATGACTGCAGGAGATGAAGCTCCTTTCAGGTAGCAGTTAGGAGCTCACCACAGAATCCCAGAACGGTAGGATTTGGAAGGGACCTCTAGAGATCAACTAGTCCAACCCTCTGCTAAAGCAGGTATACCTAGATCAGGTGGACCACATATCTCTCCATGCTTTATATTCCATAGGAAGAAAATGTTCTGTGTTTTAACACTTGATGTGCTTAAGAGGCCTGCTTTCATCTGAGGTGAATTATGAGGTTAATTACAAATTATATACCTCACTTGGAAATTTTTCCATTGCCAAAATACCAAGTCAGGTGAGGTGAATCCCATCCTTCTGGTCCAACCATTCTGTTTAGAAATCATCAACATATTCACTCAAATCCATTTTCTGATACTAGATTGTTGCCCTGCTTTCATCTTTCACAGCATTCTGCCCACAAGTCTCTGTAATGACTCTGGAATGATTTTTTAAACCATTTTGGGTTGTTTGTTTGGTTTTTTTACATAGATGAACACCACATAGGACTGTATATCTCAAAGAAAAATATATAATGAATAATTAAACCACATGCACATATACATACCCATATAAATAGATAGAGGTTCATATATACTTACCAATCTTCATGTATATGTGTCTGGCTTATTTTTTCAGTATAGGTGTGTACACATGTGTATACATATACATAGAGATATTTGGTATACAGAAAAAAACTGAATAAAAACTGATTTATGACCTATATATTTATATGAAAAATAAACAATATATGTATATATAATATATTATATATGACCCAACACTTAGTTTATGTATTCATTTATACTTCTACATAAACAATCTCCTGCTGGTGAAGTAGGTCGAACCAGGAATTCTTGTCTGATAAATACAGGAAATTAGCCTGGAGGTCAAGCTGGAATAAATAAATATTTTGAAGATTTTGTGTAAAAGACCTTTGGAATGTCACTTTGTTTTCTTTCTGGTTGGATTTCACTTTCGAAACCATATTCGCTGTATGTCATGTGTAGTGCTGTGTGGGATGACCCACTACCATATAATGTGTTATCATGGCATAGCACAATCTCAAAATAAAAGAAAATAATATAATTCAGCTGTGACTTAAGCTACACTGAATCACTGTGTTTGGAAAGGCAAAGGATTTCCCACTGGTGATCCAATGAAGCAGATAGGCCTTCGTACTCCTTGTTGCAGCTAAAGAGAAAGGTTCCTTCTCCACATGGAGGCATCAAGAGACCATGGCCAAGCTCTTGCTGTCCTTCCCCTGTCCTCACTCTCTCTGAGGCATTAAATGGTACGAACTTTACTCACCATCTGGCATCTCTTTCAGTCCTTTCATTACTCTCCTGCATTTCTCTGGTTTCCCTCCTGAGCTGCAGACAACAGGTCTGGACAGTGTGTCCCTGGAGCCACTGCAGCAATGCCAGCAGCAGAGATCGTATCACTGTTCCTGACTGCTCAGAAAGGATGGAGGAACCTCTCCTGCCGTGGCTGTGTGATGGTTTGTTCTAGAAGGTGACTTTATATTTGACCTACAAATGAGTGTGGAAATGACTCCTTTGATCACACACACACACACACACACACACACACACACACACACACCCCTTAGACATGGATCTGTCAAACTCAGTGGTTGCAGAGATTTTCCCTCCTGCTGCCCCTGTCCTGAGGTTTAGTTAGGCTTTTCATAATCTCAACGGTAGCTGGACAGAGGATCTAATTTGTTGATATCTTGATGTCTGGTAAGCTCTGCATTGAGTGCAAGCCAGGGCAAAGAGGAACAGGTCTCCACCATGGTGAAGGATGGTTGTGCCACCCAAGAGAGCTGGGGGATGATGCTATGAGAAGAGGTGAACATCTTTCTGCAGAGGAAAGAAAAACAGACAGGATACAGTTCTTTGCCTTTCCTGGAAAACCACTAAAGCAAGCAATAGTATTTGGAGGACTGCTTATAAGCTGGGCATCTTCTCCTCTGCTAAAAGCTTTGCCTGTAGCTCTGAAGGAGAGGCTTGTGATAAATATATATATATATATATATATATAAAATATCTGCTCTGACAAGCGTGAAGCTGGAGAGCAAAAAGGGAGGGAAAGAGGTAAAGCGGGTAGGAATCATAAATCAAAATGTTTTGCTGCTTCTAATTAAATCAACCAACCTGTTTGTAACAAAACCACTCTAAATCAATGGGAAGAGATGAAGATGTGAAGCTACCACCGCCTGATGTCTGCGGTGGCCAACTGCTCCCTCTGTAAGGCTGAGCCTCACTCAGGAATACAGCGGCCCCAGTGTCTCTACATTGTTTTCAGCTTCAGAAAAACCTCCAATCATCCGTGCCAGACAGAGAAAGTGGGAGAAGGCAGGAGTGGAGAGGGGGAAAAAGCATTGCAGGCCATAAAGGGAAGGCTGGAAACCTTCTCACAGACGGCTGCAATGTGCTTCTGAGCTCTGCAACCTTGGCTCCTTCAAACAGCACAGCCCACGAACAGGTCAGGAGAGAAAAATCAGATCAAACAGAGGACTGAAAATGGAAGAAAGCGAGCAAGAAATCACTCTACTGCTTCACTGTCCAGAATGCTGTATCCTGTGTGTCCACGGTTCCCACTCATCTCCAAAAGTATACAAGAGATCTTAGAAAAGTTTCAGAGAAGGGTAGTGAAGGTGGTGAGAGGCGTTGGAGCAGTTTCTATATGAAAAATTGTCATAGAGACCAAGACTCCTCAGTCCAGGTAAAAAGACAACCAATGTGATACAAGATAAACAGCTGGAAATCATAAAAGCCCTGAAATGAAAGATATTCCAATCAAGAACTAGGAGTACCATATGTAATGGTCAGGTGAGAGTTTAAACTTGGCAAGAAGAAGACTCTTTTCTTCCTATGCAGCGTGGTTAAACTGGGCAACTCCTTCTCATGCTGCCAAGCATTTACAAAAAGGGATAATAAACAAATTCAGTTGCTGAGGAAAATTCTGTTATTGACTTGACAGCACCACGTGTAGCTCAGCAAGGCCCTTCAGGAGCATCCTGCGATGCAGCATTATGTGCTTGCCTTGTTCTTACACTATCCTATTTAGTGGACTTTAAAGTTGGCTGGCCCAATTCTTCAGTGCCTAAGCTGGCTCATTTCAAGTTTCTCATCAAATTCCACCCAAAAGTTGTGTTAGCATCTGTAGGGCAGCCTCTGCTGAGCCTTCTGCTTGTGATTGCATCAAAGGTACCCAAATGCTCTGAAATCATGGCTTTGCCATGGCTTTCCCAGAGCTCCCTCAAAAACTGCCCCAGTTGAAGCACTTGAAGCCCCAGAGGTGGTCAGGGTGAAGCTGTGTGGGCTGAACTGTGATTTGCCCACATCTCATCATCTGTTTCCAAATGTCATCACACACACATTGCACATTGGTACAATCACAGGAGGAACGCAGTTGGGTGTATCAAAACCATCTACTATGGTCTGTTCAGCAGGCTGTGTTGCAGCTGGCCCAAGACCTTACAAACAACTCTTTCCACTTTCTTGACCTTTGCTCCCTGCCCTGTTTGCTGGCTACTGAATAGATTAAGGAATCTTTACCTGAGGCTAATGTTTTCCTAGTGATTTTATTGATTGTGGGCAGAAATCTGCCGACCTGTTGGAAATACAGGAGGAGGAGGCAAAAGAGCAGGCTCTGGAGAAACACACTGAGGTTACTACCACTCTTCAGTCATCAGAAAATAATAAACACTGTGAAATTTCTACAGGTTGGTTGAAGTGCCGTATTAGCACTAAATATCGCTGTGAAATGGGCAAAGTGAAAGTGCCAATTAAATACTTAATAAATGACTGGGTTTTTTTCCATCTTCATGGGTGCACAGAGTGTGAGGTGGTGTAACTAGACAGTAACGAGCTTGTAGAGTGATTGCCCTTAGCACCTGGGGTAAGGAGTTTCACTTGAGAACATCATCAGATGCCCATCATGGGTTTTGGCTTCCAGAAAGAGATACAGGTTTGACTTATCCATGAAAATAATGGGAAATAGAATCACAGCCCCTGTTGGTGACTTATTCCCGTTACTACCTACTCACACTGTTCAGAGATGTGAAACTTGTTTCAAGTTGGAATTTGACTGGCATCACTTTCCAAACACGAGAGCTCACTAGGAGATTTTATCTCCTACAGCACATACTGCCTTTCTGAGTGTGAGCAACTAATGGTGCCCATTCAAGAAGTGACTGTGCTTTTAGAAATCAAATGTTCACCCACTGGGGCTATTCTGACTCAGGAGACAGAAGCCATGGGAACCATTGTTAGCATTTCAGAGTAGAGTGGGTTGATATTTTTTAATCAACATTTGCATGGTCTACCTTCATTTCTATTTTATTTTTTTTCCTCACATTTTCAGAGGACAAAAGGAAAGTAAGAAAGAAAGAAAGAAAACTTTTTAATTAAACTTTTGAAGAAAATTACAGCAGAAAGCTGTTCTTTATATTACAGGAGATAATCACTGCAAATGTATCGAAGAGCCCTGTCTATCCCATCATCTTTGGTGCATTGTGTCAGCACAACCACACCTCTGAAGTGATCTGGGGTCCAAGTTTAGCTCCAGGTATAAGGGGGTTACCAAATGAACTTAGCTGTCACTGCTAAGCCAAGGCAACATGATAAGTATCTCTGGCAACTGACAAGCGTGCCACAGCCATCCTACCCTGCTGAGCCATGCACACATGCAACAGATCCTGCCTCTGGGCCCAAGATCTTCTGGATAGTCATATCGGGTTAGTAAGTCAAAGCCTTAAGACTGACACTTTTTCATCTGAACTTCTTCTTTAGGACAGTTCTCGTTACAGTTTTTGCCCATTCTTTTGCAAAACTTTGGAAGCTTTGGGAATGAACATGGGCAGGGACAGCAGTCCTGACATGGCCACTGTGTTTTGGAGGTCAAGAGAGTTTAATGAAGTGAATGTGGTCAGAAGGGTTTGCTTTATCTGTTGAGTATCTATGTAGACAGAATTTCCTGATCTGCAGTTCCACTTGGCTGGCTTTCTTCTAGGAAATATTTTTCTGTAGTGGCTGGTAGAAATTTGAACTATAACAGAAACCAGGAATGGGATGCACCTCTTTGCTACTAAAAGGTATTTTCAAAGGAAAATTCAACTTTTCAGAGGAGAAAGGTTAAAACCCCACAAGATTACAGAAATGTCACCTTTTTTTCTGGAGAGCTGTGATTCAGATACTCCATATTTTCAGTCTCAATAGCGTAAGGTTTCTGGGCAGACTTGTATTTCCAAGATGTATCTTGGAAATACAAATATCTTGGAAATATCTTGAAAACTGCCCTGAGTATGTGACATCATAGAGATAAAACACAGTGTTCTTTCCTGAAGAATCACAGAATCATAGAATGGTAGGGTTGGAAGGGAGCTTTACAGATCATCTAGTCCACTCCCCCTGCAGAAGCAGGTTCACCTAGATCAGGTTTCATAGGAACACGTCCAGGCAGGTCTTGAAGACCTCCAAGGAAGGAGACTCCACAACTCCTCAGGGCAGCCTGTGCCAGGGCTCCCTCACCTGAACAGTGAAATAGTTTTTTCTTATATTTAAATTGAACTTTTTGTGTTCCAGCTTCATCCCAGAAGACATCTTTGATCAGGGAGCACAGGAATGCATTTGAAAACCTCTAGAGAAGGAGACTCCACACCCTCCCTGGGCAGCCTGGGCCAGGGCTTCCTCACCTGAACAGTAAAGAAGTTTTTCCTTTTAAAAGAAACTCTCTGGTCTAGACTAATGAAAAAGGCTTCCTCAAACCCTTCTCAGCTGGCTTATTAAACACTGCTGAACACAACAAACTGACAAAGCACACTTTGACTGGTGCCAACGAGGGTCTCGTCATGCTTCCATGGACTTTGGAGCAGCATTTTGGTCATCAGACTCAATTCTCCTGAGTAGTTTGGCAGCGGTAGCCTAGACAGCAGTCAGTCCAGTTAATGGGCAAGACAGGGAAGGATGCTCCCCCTCCACACCCTGGCAAGGAAGATCCTTGGACCTAATGGTTCATATCCTGGCCTGCTCCCCCTTGCACAGGAGCATTTGCCTGTCAGATTAATAATGCAGTCAATGCAGCTTGTCACCATGCACAAGGTGAGCTGTGATAAGCCCAGCATCCGATAAAGCTGTCTTCAACACTGACAGCTGGTGTAATTTCCCAGACTGTAGGCAGCAAAGGAACAGAAAGAAATGTAATGAGACTCTTCCAAAGTATTTCCTGGCCTTGCTGATCCTGCCACCAGTGGGGGGAAGACAAGCAGGTGAAGACCAGGATCAGAAACAGGGTACAGTGTGCAATGGCTGCCTGAAATCCCCCCAACAAAATCCTCCCATCTGTCTTTACTCAGGCAGCAAGTTTGGTTGATAAGGGTAACTGCAGAGGACTTTTGTCAAGTACTTGGCTTTGTGTCATGCAACACTCAGGTGAAAAACCAGCCCAATAGACCTCCTGCCTGGCTCAGGCTGCAGAGAATCAGAGAAACACTGGGTGGAAAAGAAACCTGGAGGTCTCAGTCCAGTTGTTTCTCAAAGCAGGATTATGTCCAACACTTGATCACATCAGCCATGGTGTGGGCTCATGAGGCCAAGACAACCTCCAAGGATGGAGATTCCCCCACTCCCTTGAGAATCTCTTTCAGGGCTGCACAATCTCCCATGAAAAAGTTTTTATTGATGTTTAGTCTGATCATCCCAATGCCTTGGAGAAACAATACTTAGCTGAAAAATGGCTGGAGTCAAGGGAAATGCTGCACAAATCTGGGCAACAGTTTTGCATGAGAAGTGAAAAGGCATCAAGGAAAGAGCAGGACCAATTCTGGTCTGATATTTTAAAGATCAAGTGTTTCAATCTCCCCTATCAGCAGTCTGTGCAAAATTACACAAGAAAATCACTTTGAAACAAAGGAACCTTTGGTTATTTTACTATCAAAAACACAGAGTGAGAGGCCCTGGGAAGGGGAGGGTCTGTCTGTCAAATGTGGAGATGGCAGGAGTGTTCAAAATCAGGTAGTAAAATCAGGAGTACATCCTCCTTGACTCAGTCTCCCTCATGAATTTCCACCCCTGCTTGAATCCACCCAGCACCCTTAAGCAATATGTGAGTACATTTCTAACCATGCTGCATCCCAGCAGAGCCCTCCTCTGCAAACCACGAGTTCAGAGACCACACCACGCATTATGTCATCCTGCAAGGAGGAGCCGGGCAATTCTGCAACGGCTCCTCTCCAAGCCCTTTTATTCAATCCTTCCTCTAACAGCACTGCTGAAGAACTGGGAAAAAAAAAAAAAAAAGAATGAAAAAAAGGAGCCTGGACACAGGGGAAGGGTATTACAAGAGGAGATCCCATGCCAGGCTCTCCCCATCAGCATCCACAAACGCAAAGAGCTGTGGTGCAGCGTCTGGAGTGGTTAA
The DNA here is from genome assembly GCF_028858725.1 of Colius striatus. Classification (NCBI taxonomy): domain Eukaryota; kingdom Metazoa; phylum Chordata; class Aves; order Coliiformes; family Coliidae; genus Colius; species Colius striatus. Next base: position 44,619,381 of record NC_084760.1, on the reverse strand, counting down.
ACTGCCTCCCTGGCTGCTGTTCACCTGCCGTGTGTAAAAGCCATCTCTCACTTGCAAGAAAACCCGTGTGCAGCAAAAGGTGATGTCATCCTTTCCCCCGCTCCTGAAATCCAGCTCCTTGCTGAACAGGGCTTGGGGCTGGTGTTATTAACAGTCTCTTTTGACACATCCTGTGCTCTGATGATTTCTTTCTCTTTTTTTTTTTTACTATATTTTCCACTTCTCTCTTTTTGCTGCACTGTGACCAGGCTCCTGAGAATCAGGTTGATTAAATTTCTATGCCTAGCAGCTTCCCTGGAGTCCACATAATTTATGTAAATACGAGAGATAAGAAAGGAGGGGGAATCACAAGAAAAATGGAGCACTAAGCCGCCAAGATCCATTAAATTCTCCATCACCCTTTTCAGAATCTCAATGTTCAGCTGCACCGCCCCCATGTTTTCCCCCTGCCATGGCAGCATGGATCAAATTAACACTCATTGGGCTGAGGAAATCCACAGGATCAGTCCTACCTCCTGCCTAACATTTGGATTTAGCCCTGCCTGCAATGAATCAGCGCACCAAATGAGCCCTATTTGAAAAACAGGTGGTGCAGCTGGTTGCAGCCTCCCTGTCTATCTGTATCATGATGTGATGCTGAGCAGCTGGAGATCCCTCCAGGCAGAAATGACGCCGGGAACATCCCAGTATACAGAGGTATTGGTGGGGAAAGCAATATCAGCAAGGCTTCTCCGTGTTAGGATACTTGGGAGACCCTCTGCACTCCTTTGGGGTGTATCCACACTGTCAATTAAGTGTGCGTTAGCCTGAGTCCACTGTCACGGACTAGCAGTTCCTGAAGTGTGTCCAAAAACAGCTCTTCAACCCAAAACACTGGAGGAAGGAGACAGGAAGGAGACAGACTAAGGTCAGCAGCCTCTTACCCTCCTTTGTGTAGCGTCTGCCCTTCCTAAGCCCTTCCTAAGGAGCTTGTTGAGTTTAAACTCCTTCTCCAGCTCACTCATCACTTAGTTGTGTAGGGTGGGCTTCAAAGACAGAAAGTATCACCATGAAACGAGATGTTTACACCTGGATTAGGAGACAGAGTAATCTTCAGTAAGTTCGCTGCTAACACCAAACTGGGAGGACTGGCTGATTCACCAGAGACTGTGCTGCCATTCAGCCAGACCTACACAGGCTGAGAGTGGGGCAGAGAGGAGCCTCCTGAGGTTCCCCAAGGGCAAGTGCAGAGTCCTGCACATGGGGAGGAACAAGCCCCTGCACCAGGACAGGCTGGGGGTGACCTGCTGGAGAGCAGCTCTGCAGAGAGGGACCTGGGAGTGCTGGTGGGCAGCAAATAAACATGAGCAGCAATGTGTCCTCGTGGGCAAGAAGGCCAGTGGTATCCTGAGAGGCATAAAGAGAGTGTGAGCAGCAGGTGCAGGGAGATCCTTCTCCCCCTCTCCTCTGCCTCATCTGGAGTCCTGTGTCCAGTTCTGGTCTCCTCAACTCAAGAAACACGGGGAACTGCTGGAGAGAGGCCAATGCAAGGCTGCCAAGGTGCTGAAGGGATGAACATTCTCTGAGGAGGAAAGGTTGCAGGACCTGGGGCTGTTCAGCCTGGAGAAGAGAGGAGGCTGAGGGTGAACCTTATCAATACTTAGATTGGGCGGGTGCTGAGAGGATGGGGCCTTTTTTTTTTTTCTGTGCAGCCAGTGCCAGGACAAAGGGTAATGGGCACAAGCTGGAACCCAGCAAGTGCCAGTGGCACAGGAGGAGAAACTTGTTTGGTGTTGAGGTGAGGGAGCCCTGGCCCAGGCTGCCCAGGGAGGGTGTGGAGGCTCCTTGTCAGGAGATTTCCAAACCCACCTGGACACGGTCCTGTGCCCCCTGATGGGGGGAAACCTGCTTTAGCAGGGCATTAGCTGAATGAGCTCTGGAGGGCCCTGCCAATCCCCACCATTCTGGGATTCTGGAAAATAGTGCCAGTACATCTGTATGTATGTGTGTGTGACACTGGCACTACAACTCAGTGGTCTGTCTTGTTACTGTTCCTAGTTTTGACCCACAACAGGAAACAAGGACCAAAAGTAATTCTTGAGGTTGGTTTGGGAGGTGGCCTGGATGGGGGGCAGTTCCCAGTTGGCAGGCTAGATGTAAACATTCTGTTTCGAGAATCATAGAATTGTTTTGGTTAGAAAATACCTTCAAGACCATCAAGTTCAAACACTAGGACGGATGTAAAGATAACAGGGACAAGAGATATGGTAGTAAGGGCTTGGCCAGATTGCACCAATTTGCCTCAGAGCCAGAAAACACATCTAGAAATCTATTGCTAAGGTGCACAAACACTTGGTAAGTGTCACTCCAGGCATGGGGCAGCACACTTTCCCCAACCCCAGCCCCCAACCAACTCTGCCTTCTCCCAAGCTGAGCTGAGCTCAGTTTGTGGATGAGAGTCATCATGATCACAGTGTCTCCAATCAACAGCGCCGCTCTAAGGATACCTGCTTTCACAAATGGCAGCTGAGACCACTTCTGACAGCACCAGGAGCCTCAGGGCAGGCTGCATTGTCTGGAAGTCACTCAGACTGAGAAAACTCCTCTTACACACAGCCTCCTGCTTCCCTGGGATTTTCAGTCCTGCACAGAAATACAGTTAACCTCAGCTCTTCAGAAATACATATCTTTCCCTCTCCAAATGGATGGCATTGCTAATAATGTCACAGACTTTTTATTTAAGTTTTGAGTTCACAGGCAGCACTTGAATTGCTTTTCTTAACAAGTGTGACAGACAGGAACATCTCTTTATTGGAAGCAAAGACTCTCCAACAACGGTATGATTTTAGGACGCTGGAGCTTGAGGAAAAATATTGCAAATTCTGACTGGTGATGAGATCCCAAGAGCAGAAGTCATCATCTCTCATTCACCTCTGTCCCCAGTCTGGGTGCTAGAGTATTACCTTGGCTTTTTCTGCTTACAGTGCCAACTCTGCAGAGCCAAAGTTAGCCTGTGTCCAGGGCACAATTAACTACTCCAATAATCAAACATCAACTTACAGGTCTTTCAATAGTCATCCAGGATCAAGATCTAATTAAGACTACAAATGAGTCAATTGTATGTGATGAAGTCTTCTAAGAAAATTACAACCAAAATTTACATTCTATCTGAACTGCAGATATTTTTGACAAAGCCTCAAAGCAGAGGCTAAAATAGTGAAGATTATTAGATGGAGTGATGGGTATGAAAAAACAAAACTGCATAAATTTCAAAAAAAGCTACCTATATTCTGCAGCTTAGAGTGCTGAATTGCTTGAGACAAATTTGATTTGACAAGTTCCCTTGAAATAATCTTATAATTTTGCAAACCACTCAGTGACCAGCAATTGAAAGAGACCTATCGAGTCTCTCCCTTTGCCTAGGCAAAGTGAGCAAGTTTTGAGCTGTGGGCAAATGAAACACACCACTGAGATGGTCCTTGATCTCAGTTAAAAAAGTCCAAGAAAAAGTGACAATCTGTTTGAACTTCCAAACCAACAGTAGGAACATCACAGCGCAGTCTAAATAATATGCATGCCTGACACTTATCAGAGTTTGAAAGGTCTGTTCCTTGGCATCAGCCTGTCCCATGGATGCATCATTTGCTGTGCCACCATGCTAAAAATGACTGTGGTCATTAGGAACAATTTATGCTTAGCAAAATAATTACAGTCATTAATGGAGCTGAAAGCAGACGCCATTAGGAAGCAGGAGTGGAGTTATGAGAGCTGGCTGTGTGCATGGGGCGATTGACATACACAGCGATTACGGTGTTCATGTCATTAGGCATCCTGACCAACTTAAGTTAAGACCCAGAAGGATAAATGATATATTCAAGGGATGTCTTGAAGAGGCCAATAGCATCCCCACAAGACAAGTCACAACAGCATGTTGGAGAGCTGTGTGGAAACACAGCATGGGTGGCAGTCACCATCAGTCACCGCAGACCATGATGGTGTACAAAGTACTTTCAGTTTTAAGTCTAATATTCAGTGAATGGTGTCAGCAGCTCATAAATGAGGCCATGTCTGGGTAATTGGACCATAACTTGCCAGCAATACGATGTCTTCAAAGAGATGTCTAAACCAGATGCGTAAGTCTTTGGACATAGGTAGGACTAAGTGTAAGTAGCTGCATGGAAGAGGTGGCTTATCCTCTGATGTAGCTCTCCCAGTGGAAAACAATAGTGAAATGAAATCTCTAAGCATCCAATTTGGATCACATTTGCAGAGCAAATCACATGTCATGACCCAGGAAACACTGGTATGAGAAACTCAGCAAGAACAGGAAAGTCTTGCCTGGGTTCCCTCAAGCTCCCTCTTTCTGTGAAAATCAGGGTTTTTTTGCAGTTAGTTAATAAAGCTCATTTGGGTTGTCTGGACAGTCTCCTAAAGATTTAAAATACTACTTAACAAAAGATTGAATTTGGAAAGGACACTGGTCAGTGAAATGGGCCAATGTTTGACAGATATCTACACCAGTAATAAAAACATGTAATGTTTTCACTGAGACCAACTAGGAAGGGAAATTAACTCAGCAGATGGCTATTGAAATCTAAGACAAATCTCTTCCAGCCCCAAAACAGCAGTCTGAACTCAGCCTTGCTGGTACTCTGACCACAGACATGAGTTTATAGACATAGATGGCAATAGTTTTGCTCCATGGAGGACATCATTAATGTCCCAGGGATGATCAGACCAGGGTGCAAAGCCCCAAAATCACTTTCTGATTTGATATCCAGGAACAAACGTGCTTCATCCAAGTGTCACCCACTTCTACGACACTTCTGCATTCAAAACACCTTCCTCTCCCTTCAACTCCAAGTCCACAGATCTTCTACTTCCCTTGAATGTTAAAATCATTTCAGTTGGAAAATACTCTTAAGCTCATCAAGTTGAACTCCTCCCTTCACGCTGCCAAGCCCACCACTAACCCATGTCCCTCAGCACCTCAGCTACACGGCTTTGCAATAGCTCCAGGGATGGGGATTCCACCATCTCCCTGGGCAGCCTGGGACAGGGGCTGACAACCCTCTCAGGTGTGGATGATCATGTCTCCCCTCAGGCTTCTCTTCTCCAGGCTGAACACCGCCAGGGCCCTCAGCCCCTCCCCAGCACACTTGTGCTCCAGCCCCTTCCCCAGCTCCGCTGCCCGGCTCTGGACACGCTGCGGCCCCTCAGTGTCCCTCTGGCAGTGAGGGGCCCAACACTGAACACAGCACTCGAGCTGCGGCCTCACCAGGGCCCAGCACAGGGGACGGCCACTGCCCTGGGCCTGCTGCCACACTGCTGCTGATACAAGTCAGGGGGCCACTGCCCTTCTTGCCCACCTGGGCACGCTGCTGCCTCATCTTCAGCTGCTGGCACCAACCCCCCAGGCCCTTTCCCTGCGGACAGCTTTCCAGACCCTCTGCCCCAGCCTGAAGTGTTGCCCAGGGTTGGTGTGGCCCAAGGGTAGGACCCAGCCCTTGGCCTTGTTAAACCTCATCCCATGGCTCCAGCCTGGTCAGGGCCCTCTGAAGAGCCTTCCTACCCTCACACATACCTATGCTCCCACACAGCTTCGTGTCATCTGCAAACTGACTGTGGGTGACCTCGAATCCCTCATCCAGCTTGGTGATCAAGCTATACTGTTGAGGACCAGATTTCCATCTCTCTTTAGAAGCAGACTGAAAAATGTCTCGTCTCTTCATCAAAAAAATGACTGACCATGTCTTGGATTCACTTCGACACTAAATTTTACCAATTCATCGGCTAGGATCTTGTTGTGATTTAACTTGATAAATTAAGGAGTCTTTGAGTACAAGGGTTCTCCCTGGTGTTTATTTAGTGAGATAGATTAAATAATCCATAGTATTGTGCACAAACACATGATTGAGTGGCAAGAGCACAGCCTAAGAGCCCAATGGGGAAACCTTCCTGTTCCTTCTTGCCTTGGAATTCCCCCTAGTGAGAAGCAAGGTGTCAACAGGTAGACAACCACATGAACAAGAAGGTGGTAGGGAAAGAATGCATGAAACCATCACAGAGGATATGGTCCTGCCAAACTTCACATTTGTTTAAACTAAGCAGAGCACAAAGTGAATTAACTGTTTGCAAAATGAGGATGTGCTGCCTCCATTTGTCTCTAAGATACCCTGGGAAGATTCATGGCCAGGATGACCAACCTGGTCTAGTGCAAGGTGTCCCTGCCCATGGCAGTCAGTTTGGAAGGAGATGAGCTTTAAAGTCACTTCCAACCCAAATCATCCTGGGACTCGCTGATTCTAAGATGTAGTAACAGCCACAAACATTGAGGTCTCACCATCAGTTAGTCCCTAAGTGTCAGGAAGATAAATACATTTTTAGTCTAGAAAAGATATGACTGAGGGGGGAACCTCATCAGCACTTTTAAGTACCTAAAGAGCAGTTGTCAGGAGGATTGGACCAGTCTTTGTTGTGTGGTGGCCACTGCCAGGACAACGGGTAACAGGCACAGACTGGAACCCAGCAGGTGCCAGTGGCACAGAATGAGAAAGTTGTTTGGTGTTGAGGTGAGGAAGTCCTGTCCCAGGCTGCCCAGGGAGGGTGTGGAGGCTCCTTGTCAGGAGGTTTCCAAACCCATTCCCTCTGATCAAGGGGAACCTGCTTTAAGAGGGAGTTGGGCTGGGTGAGCTCTAGACATTCCTTCCAAACCCCCACCATTCTGTGACTAAGGATACAAAGTACACACCTCTTAGCAAAGTAAATGTAATGTTGTTTTGGACTGGAAGGCTGACCAGACAGGCGAAGGAATTACCACAGTTGTAGCAGACATCGTGTCAAGGAGGACACAAAGGTTAAGTGGATATCCAGGCTTCGGTGCTGCCTCCTAGGTGTCAGCATTTCTATAAATAGTTCCTTTACTAAATATACCATTTAGTTTTGCAAACACAGAGTCCCTTCATACCCTATTCCAGCAAGTAATACATAGTAGGAGGAGGCAGCATCACCAGATTTGCAGCATGGGAAAGACTAATTACCAGGCAAACAATCCAGCATCCAGAAAATGCATGCGAACAGTCAGCATGGAGAGATTAAGGCAGCCAGGAGCACAAGCTTGCCAGGGAGAAGAGTCCTCATACAGGCATGAAAAGAAGAACTGAGGCCACTGCATGGATAGTAGCAATACATAAGAAATTTTTTTTGGTCACCGCATTGTTGGGGACAAAACTGTACAAGACAATGATGACAATGATAACTTCCCAAAACATGACTACTTGATGATTTTGAAACTCAAAGCAACAATGCAGATGTTGACTAGACAATCTCCTGAGGTCCTTCACAACCTCAAACACTCTATGACTCTGTGAAATGCCTGCAGGAGAGAAGGTCGTGTCCATTGACTGCAGTCAAACCCAATGCCAAAGGGGAATGTGGGCTCAAGGAATCACTTGCAAAGCCATGGGCAGGTGACTTTGTTTGGAAAGACAAAGCCAAAAACCTGACAGGAAGACAAAACACAGAGAAATTCCACATACTTGTTTCCCACAGGAAATTAGACGAGAGCTTAGCACAAAGGCAGGCCAAGAAACATGACTTTCCTTCCCATCAAGGCTAGTTCATTGTAATGTGTCCACAATGCATGGACGCTCCACAGTGGCAGATGAAAGCCAAACCAGCCAGATTTGCTTTACTAACCTCTGGCCCTTGCAAGCCAGCAAACATTTGCAAATGAAAAGATAAAAAATGAAAACACATGACAAAGGTAGGTGTAACAGTCCATATGGAGTTCAGCAGAAGTCATGTTGTAGAAGGAGGAGGAATCCTAAGGCTGTTTGCCTGCCCAAGGCTGGAGGGCTGCATTCACCTCTGGCCACTCTGAAAAAGAATGTGTTCAGAGATGAAATCACTTAATTTTAGAAGCACTAAGCCTTTTGCCATGCTGGTGCTTCAGGCAGATCAGACCCTTGGTCTATCTATGCTAGCAAGAGCAGGTGAAAAGGGTATCTTCATAAGCCCTGTGGGCACAAGAAGGTGGATGACCCTTCACCTCTCCATTCCACCTCCTGTAAAGATGTAAAGAGTGAGAGGCAGAATAACCTGCTTGTGTCATACCCTGAGTGTCTCTTCTTGCTCCAGCCAAGTCCAGCTCCACTCCTTCTGAGCCTCCTGTTCTATTTGCACTGTCTAAAGAGATAGCATTGCTCCCCTCTTCCATCCTCTCCTGTCCCACAGCCATCCCCCTGGCTCACCTGGAGCTAAGAAGGCTGCAAAGAACTTTGAGAGATGCAATGGAAACAGACAGCAGCATCTGGACCACTCACAAGCTCTGGGTTTGCGATGGGAGGAGATGTGGTGCAGAAGCATCCCCTGAGGTTGCACTGCCTGCAAGCTCCTCGTGAAATAGGGAGATGGGTGTTTCCTTGATCATAGATGTAGATTCATGTTCCTCCAGACGTAGGGCAGGATTATTGAATTAATCCTCTCCTTTCTCCCCCCAAGGAAGGATGGGAGGAGCTGGAGTTTTGGTGAAAAGGCTCTTTTTCTTTAGTGGGAGTGTTTCTCTAATTGCCTGCTTAGCCAAAAATATACATGGGATGAGGTTTTCAAAAGCTCTCAGAATCAGCAACGCTCTTCTGCCTCATTGATTTTGGAGGTGTAACCCCTATCGAATTCAATGGGAGCTGAGATGGCCCAGTGCTGAGCTGCTTTGGAAAATCCATCCCTAAAAGCATAAATTCTATTAATCTTTTTTTCTTAAAAGATTTTTATAAAAATGCCATGCACATTATCGCAGGCTTTCGGCACAGCTCCCACAAAGCCAAAGAGATTTGAACTGCATCTTGTGAGGCAGTCATAAAGAACCTACCATCTGTGTTATTGAGCTCTTGTAGATATTTCTTTGTCCTTTACTTGTGCCTGTAGCCTAAGAGTTGTGACAGGTTTCATTTAAGGTCCTTTATTTACAGCTACAAATCACTCTCATTTAATCAGCCCTGTCCATCCCACTACACACATTATATGTAGTTAACAGTGCTCTGGCTGGTTTCCTGGTCTGCTGCTAAGAGGAGGATGGAAGACACGAGGAGCAAAACCTCGGAATTAGACTGCTAATGGCATTTTACCTCTCTCATAGGTGAATAGTAACTTTCATACTGTCTTAATAGAATCCTAGACCAGTGGGGGTTGGCAGGGCCCTGCAGAGCTCATGCAGCCCAAGCCTCATCTAAAGCAGGTTCCCCTCAATCAGAGGGCACAGGAACATGTCCAGGTGGGTATGGAAGCCTCCCAAGGAGGAGATTCCACACTCTCCCTGGGCAGCCTGGGCCAGGTCTCCCTCACCTCAACACCAAACAAGTTTATATCGATAAGATCCTCCCTCAGCCTTCTCTTCTCCAGGCTGAACAGCCCCAGGTCCCGCAGCCTTTCCTCCTCACAGAGATTTTCCAGTCCCCTCAGCATCTTGGTAGCCCTATGCCGGTCTCTCTCCAGCAATTCCCTGTCTCTCTTGAACTGGAGAGCTCAGAACTGCATGCAGGACTCCAGGTGAAGTCTCACCAGGACAGAGATGAGGTGGCAGAGAACCTCCCTTATTAATCTTATTAATGTTTACAATTAATGTTTAGAAATACGTAAAGGGCGAGTGTCAGGAGGATGGAGCCAGGCTGTTCTCAGTGATGTCCAATGATAGGACAAGGGGCAAAGAGTACAAACTGGAACATAAGCGGTTCCAAAGAAATACAAAGAATTTCTTGCAAGTGAAGAATTTTTTCACTGTGAGGGTGAGGGAGCACTGGAACAGGCTGCCCAGATGGGTTCTTGAGTCTCTTTCCCTGGAGACATTCAAAAGCCACCTGGATGAGTTCCTGTGTGACCTACTCTAGGTGATCCTGCTCTGGCAGGGGCATTGGACTAGATGATCTTTCGAGGTCTCTTCGAGCCCTTGAGATTCTGTGATTCTGTGATCTCCTCAATCCTCTGATGACACTCTTCTTAGGAAGGTGAAATGGAGATGCTCTTCAAGTTTTGTCCACTCTTTGACCATGAAGAGAAAGCCTTGTCAAGCCACTTTCCAGATGGTTCTGCAGTTATAATACATCCTAGCAGAGGGATCACAGCATCAGTCTGGCCAGCCAGCAGAACTTCTCCTCCACACTGAAGCTACTAGCTTTGAAGTTTGGCCAAGCCCACACTGGTTCATGGGACAGCAGAAAAACCCCTATGGTTCTGGGCTGCAGAATTGTGAGGTACAGAACTTCAGTGCAGAGGGAGTACCAGGAGGGAGACCAACATATGCAACTCTGCTTGTGAGAGCTCACATGAAGAGATGCTGAAATGGGTAGTTGTGTCTGAAGAGCATTTGTGAGATGAGTTTACATCACAGCAAGCTACATTTGCAGTGTGGCTCCTGGGAGATGAGTTGTGGCCTCCCCACCATCTTGGCATGCTCCATCCTTAAACTACCACCCCTTCACTCGGTAAGCATAGCTCCTTACTGCAGACCTGGCTGAGAAAGCCCAGCTAGTATCTTTGCATTAGCATCATCACCATAATCATTCCCTTAAGGAGCACATCAAAAGGAAACTAATACAAAGAGATGAGCCTTGCTGTCATCTGTTCCAGAAGTGACAAAGATCTCTGGTCATCCTAATCTCCTGAGGACTCAGACCCACAGCCGAAGGGCAGTAATGCAAAAGATCTGACCTCGCTGCACTTGAGAAGTTCACCCCAGGGCTCGTTAGCACCAGCCTCCCTCGGGAGCTCAGCTGTCTTGGTTGATCATATCACGGGGGCAGAAGACAGATAATCTTACAGAGAGTTTCCCCTCCCTGACTTTATATATTTTGAATTTCACTAATCCTGATGCCTTCCCAGTGCCCTGGAGCTCTCTGTGTACCACAGCTCCTGCCATTTGTTCAGAACAAAACCTGGATGGGGTTTCAAATCACGGGAGAAGCACTTTTGATCCTTCTACCTTTAAAGTATCAACTTTGCTAAGTGTGCTAACTCGAAAAGTGCACCTAGGAACCACACAGGCCAATGCTATTGGCCCCAAATCAAGTTTCAGTACTGTCTAATCCATCCATACAGTTGTAGTCTGCAGGTGGCCCACTGAAATGATGGAGCAGTTGATAATTCAAGCCACTTTCATGCACAGACTCAGGTTTGATACACCCTCGTAACCTGACTGCTGGGGTACAACTCTTTGACTCCTTGCTGGTTTTATACCATGGTCGCTCAGAGACAGGAGGTCAGGAGGAAGTCTAGGCTAGGAGGTCTGAAGACCACATGACTAGAAGAGACATTCTGATTCACGGAGCACCTCAAGGTCACAAAGAGATCTCAAAGTCTGTTACAAGATAGAAATAACATTTTACACTCTCTAAAATGCCCTCAGGAATTTCCAGGAAGTAAAAGTAAGTCCCAATAATTTAGAAAGATCACTTGCTACCAGCACCAAATCCAGAGGTGCATTGCTTCGTGTTTCCTTGCTTTCCTATCATCAATGCCCCATAATCCCACTCTCACAATGATTTTCACCTCTTTCTTTTTCCCTAATAATTTTTCTCATAGCAATGCAGTTTTTCTTTACGCTGCTGTGGAACCAGAAACCTCTGTGCAGAGCAGAGGATTCAGTGCTCAAGCACTTTGCTCCAGATTAATTACTGATGGGACCTCTTCTTTCTCCATGAATAAATCAGGACTCTTCTTCCAGCCTCCCTTGGGACTGTTCAAAAGGCCTCGTCCTGCACTCAGGCAGGAATTTGTTTAATTCATGCCAGTGAGACTGACTGGCAAACAACATTGCAATCCCATCGAGGTGAAGAAAGCAACATGACAGGGAAGACTCGCTCCCCACAGTGTTTTGGCACTCTCCTGTGATAGGTCATGGGGACCACAGGGTCTCCCTGCCAAGGTCCAAACTGTTGCCTCACCAACACAACATCTGATGCAGGGCCAGAGAAATGAGGGGTTCAACAATCCAAACAAGTCCCCAGATATGGATGACCTCATCAGAGCTTAGAAATCCCAGGCTCTGTTGTTCAGGCAGCTTATACCAGACACACAACAGTGATACTAAATAGGCTCCCTTAGACTGGTTCTTTGGATAAGTAGATTTGTACATGGCACTCAGGATGAAATTTCATGTTCACTTCAAATTGAAAAGTTCTTCAACTATAGAAAAAGAACAAAAAAACAAAACAAAACAAAACAAAAAAACCCAGATATACTAAATTACCGAGTCATTAACTTGTACACTAAGTGGTGAAAGAACTGGTACATGATCAACACTGTACCCAGAACTGAGCTGTCTCAACCCCTTCTACTCAGGTTACTGATCTACAAAATTTTCTTCACAGATTTATTTTCAGGAGGGGAAAAAAAAAAAAATCACTGATTACAGCAGGAAGAGAGTTTAGAGCAGAAGAGCTATTTCCCAGTGGTGCTGGGGGCTCTTGCACAATATCACATCACTACAACCTAAAATATTGCCACACGTCAGCTGAGACTTGGCTTTTGCTCACGTGTATGTTTTTTACTCAGAGGCAGGCATTGCTATGGGACTTTATCCTCCCCTCTGATATGTAAAATTAAGCTGAATTCCTTTGCATTTTCTGCAGGTCTGCCTGCCTATCCAGTTAGTTACCAAAGCTCAGTTGATTTGTGCTAATTTCTTAACCTGGTTTTGTGGCAGGGTCTCAAGTGGATTGAACTAATTTGGAGCAAGGCGTGTCTGATTCTGGAATAAGAGCATCAACACAGGGAATTAATTATGAACCACTAATGTCAAGTACATAGTCCAGAATAAGTCCTTAGATAGATGAGGCTGAAGGCCATCTCTAATTTTTCTCAAAAGCAGTTCCTTTTTGTCTTGGTCTATCTCTTGATCTGTCAGAAAATACAGATATTTTGCCTTCACCCACCTTGTAACCCCTAATCGCTCAAGATCAGCTCTGTGAATACAATGCTCAGTGTGCAAAGTCCTTCTTGCACTTAGGGCTTGATCTCACCCTTTAAGTCAAAAGGTTTATTTTGTCTAAAACAAGTTACTGAGACCGTAGTTCCCACCTAATGAAAGTTCAGCCAAATGAACACAGATCTTCTCAAGCTTTCCTAAAGACTGATGGTATGGGAACACCCTGAAAAACTGAACCTAACCAGCATAAAGTGGGATTTTCAAAGTCGGTGAATTATTCTGCATTCAATCCCCTATGCACACACGCTCTACCAGTATTTTTTGTTTTGTTTTGTTTATTTAATTTAATTTCAAGTCTAATAGGGGCCATTTGTTCAGAATATGCATATCTGGGGTTTTAACTGATCTGTCTTAGCAGACATTCAGACAGTTTCTGCTGTGTCCCAACATACATTCAAACTCTTAAACCTCCACTAAGCTTCAGTTACCTGTAATCACCCTGGTTTAATTTAAATGATAGAGACTCTCCACGCACAAAAACCTCCAAGTAGGATAGTACCAAGGTAAGAAGTATCATTAGTTTCCAACTTCAGCCACAGTTATCCTCACAGGGAGGGATGAGGCTGCCTTCCCCAGCAAGGGAGGTCCCCAAGTGACCAGAGCATCTTGAGAAGATTGGTGAACTAATCACACATTTCATAGCACAGATAACCTCCTCACTCATCTTCCAAACACAGACAATAGTCTCCTTATTAGCTATAAGCCTTACTTGGTTCTGAGTGGAAGCACTGCCCTGTTACAGCAATCCCACTGTTAACTTCAGTGCTGGCCCTGAAGTTTTAGCCTGCGGGAGTGTAAGCAGGTGGAGTTTAAACCTGAGCAGCTGTTTTTGGCACAAGGACATTGGATTGTGGGTATGTTGGCTTACAGAAATTACCCTTTCACCCTGGAAAGTTTCAGCAACCTTGTTAGAGACATGGTGAATCTGTTCAGTTTGTCATTTATTTGCTCAAATTGTTTTCAGTTGGAGATGAAGTGCATAGGCAATTCCTAATTGCAATATAACCATGATAAAGCGAGGATAAATAATAAACTTAGTTTGACTGGGGCAATTTGTAGAGCCATCAAGAACGATGCTATAACATACAGACACAGTAAAGACATCCTTAGAAAAATCCATGAGGACAGTAGATGAAATAAGGGGACTCCATAGGGCAGATCTTTTGGAGATCTCCCACAAGTAAGGTCAGGTTTCTGGCCTTTATGTCCGACTGAGCAGTTTCTGGTGAAGTCAATGGAGTGAGTTATTGTTTTGATTTTAGCATCAAAGCAGGGTAATTCTGTGTCTTGATTGCTGCTTAAGTAAATTTGTGACTTCCTTTAATGGTTCTGGTGTGACAAGTCATAAATAAACCTAACAAAAGTAACAGTTAATTGGACCTTAACACGATCCGATGGCTAGCATTTGCCTCCTCAGGTAGTCACGATGCTATGAAGTGCAATAGGACAGGATGCAGTGATTGCTGTGCCTGAGTGTGTGTAAAAGGGATGCTCAGTCACCACTCTCTTCTTACAGATGTTTGATACCCCCCAGGCATGATGGACATGCCTGTCCAGGCAGCAGACATCCAACCACCCTGGACTGTGCATGCTCAAGAGATGCTTCTCCTCCTGAGCTAGGAAGAGCTAGATCTCGCCCTTTATGGACAAGATGGGGAAGATTGTGCACACCCCTTTGGGAAGTGGGTGACAGGTTTTGCCCAGCATCAGCCTCAATTTTACAATCTGAACAGTGCATGGTAACATGAAGATCTCAAAAGATGATTTTTCCTTTTTTTTTTCTAGAGTAAATGCCACTCATTTCCTTGGAGACATAAAAAATCAGGCTACTTTCAGGCATACAGCCTGTATTTTCGGTGTTTTCTACCTGCCCCTTTACATAGCGCCCTGGGTGCAACCTGACATATCTCACATATGTATGGGGACTGTCTGCTTGGCTCCCAAACCTGCACTGTGGTGAAGCTGCAAGGACATTCCCATGAGTGCCCAGTTCCTCTTCCCAGAATCCCCACATGCTCTCCATGGGTTTCAATGATTTGATTATTGGCCACCTCTGAGAAAAACATGTTTTGATCTTCTCCATACCCCTGCTCAATATCAGAAGACAGAAATTAAATTGCTTATCACCCTCTCCATCCTGGACTGAGGTCTCCTGGTTTTCTCAGTCCCTCCTTGTAGGTCAGGTATGAGCAGATGGAGGACACAAACCCAGGGTAAGTCACCTCATACTCGGTAACTTGGTTTCCCCTCATTTTCTCTAGCAACTGTCTCAGCATCTGTACAGAGCAGCCATTGTCATTCATCTGTTCAGCCTAAAGTCACTTTCCACTCAGGGACTCCAAACACCTCCTAGTCTCCTTGAGAAACTTCACAGCTTCAGGTGAGCATACATGGACTTGCTTTTCTCAAGCTTATGTCACTATGCCACCTCAACACAACCCACCAATCCCCAGGGGCTGAAGGACAACTACCCAGGACAGGATCATGATCCTAGGCAACACCACCAGGCACTATGCTAATACAAAGCTGAAGACACCAAACATCAGGAGAAATCCTGATTTTGGCTGTGAATTCTCACACCTCAAGAACCTCACAAACCTTCATTTCCCATCCTTCCCATCACCTGCCTGCCTTTTTTTTAGGAACAAAAGACTGATGGCGCCTAAAAAGATTAATTACCTGACCTGCATACTCAATGAAGCTCAAATGCTTCATAAATGCGACATGAGTTTTAACAGTATTTAATGGTATGCATTAATTAATAATTCTTTAAAGATGTCAAACATTTGTGGATTTAAAAACTTTATAACTTTCAATAAATTCAGTGGGGCTTAATGAATTTCTCTAGATTTATACAGATTCTGAAACACACTCCATCTCAAACAAATTCAATAATGTATGCAATTTAGGGAAAAAGGAGGAAGAAAAGAAGGAAGGAAGAAAGAAAAAGGGTCGGGGGAAAAAGTGCCAATTTATTAAGTCTTGATTTAACGTGAAATAGATGTATTAAATCACTTCAGCATTTTATTATGTTACCTGATTGATTTTTTGAGCAGTGCAGTGAAAGAACTCTTCATGCAACTCACATGAACTAGGGGAGCTCACAGGCTGAACAAGTCACTGGTTGAGCAAGTGAAAAATTTTGGGTGATCTGTTTTATTTTCAGTGGGATAAAACAGCCCAAAATGGGGGGGTTCATCCCCAAGGAAGCAATAGAGACCTGAAATAGTCAAAGAGCATCCTAGGAGGCCGTGAGGCCAGGGTGGGCACAGGTTAATACTGACCTGACCTGGGACATTTTGATTATCCTCCCCAAAAAACCCCTCAAAATACGTAAATATCACGTGTCAAATGACTTTCCATAAGGAGAAAGGTTGTTCTGCAGAACAAACACAGGATCCTGACTTACTTCTCCTGGTCAAAGAAGAAAATAATAGCTTAGATATTAACATTTACTCTCAGATAGAGTCTGATTTTCTGCCATTTCTGGAAATTTTACTAATTCAGAAGATGGTCTCTTTATGTCTCATTTGCCAAAGCAAACTTAGTTATTTGTATTATGATAGTAGATGCCTTCCCCTCCTTAGAAAGGGGATAACACACAGCTGGAGTCAGTCCTCCCCAGATGATTTATGGTTATTAGCAGAAGAGTTTTGTTTGTATCCTTCCATACCACAGAACCACTAGATGTCTCAGTGCAGGTCCTACAAAGGGATGTGTTCCAGCTCCTGTCAGAAGTGCATTGCCTTGATAGAGAAGCAACGAATCATTCGAAAAAGTGTCAGACCCAAGAAGAAAATCTCAACTCCCACATCCCACCGTGGCACCTCTCCTTCGAGAGGTCACTACGGGACGGTAAGATCTCAATTTCCACCTAGGTGGCTGTCCACAGGCAAGGATTATGTTAAAGTTGGCTGTTCCATGGAACTGTAGAATCATTTTGGCTGGAAAAGATCTTTAAGGTCATTGAGCCCAACCACTCACCACACACTGCCAAGCTCACCACCAACCCATGTCTTCCCGTCTTAGAACATTTGAAATCTTCTGTAATCCAAATAGAAGACTTTGTTTTTTGAATTAGGTCTATTGACTTCTAAAACATTGCTTTTATTTTACAGGATGATGTTTTGATTTTCTTGGAATCAGAAGGCTCCAATAATAGCAAAGAAGTAGTAGCAAATAGCTGCAAAACAAGGTCTAGATACTAATTAAAACACATGTATGTACATGTCTTAATACATCTATGTTTCCATATAGATCTTTATATACCTCTATATGTCTCTGTATAAACCTATATCTCTTATTTGTATCCATACCCACACAGCTATGCATACAGATATACATACATACACACACACGCTCTCTAATATAGAAATTTTGCTATTACTTCTGAAGTAAACTATTTCAGAAATCCAATTCCACAAGTATATCCTAAAGGTCAACTTCTGACAACCATTTGGCATGAACACAAAGTCGGGGTAATCCAATTCCCCCCCCCACCTTTGGTAATTACATATTTCAGAGAAGCTTTTTGCACAGAGGAAAGCAAAGTGAGAGGCAGGGGCAGGGCTGGAAGCAGAGCAGGGGAAGGAAAGACAATGTAACTCATCCTCATGGGCAAGACAACCATAGGAAAAGACTGGGATTTGTCCTAAAACAACTTCCTGTGCTCATGTCGAAGGAAAGACAAGAGGGACCATAAAACCAATGAGTTTAGAGAGGGGAATGAGCCTTTGCACTCTCTCGTTCAGGGAGTTATTGATTCTCCCATGCATCTCACCAGCCTTCTACTTGAGATCACTCATCCCACTCCTTCAACATATTGGATATATAAATCTCAGGGGAGAGTCACTGAAATGCTGCCCGTGTCTTCACAAAGGCCACACTACGAGGGATGAGCATGTTGTGTCGCAGAGTATGTTGGCTGCTCTTGGTTGATGGGACAGAAGAAGGAATCACAGGGGCACACACAACCACTGTGGGTCTGAGAGGATTGGCATTGCCTTTGCTTAGTCAGAATCACATAATACCAGGATGCTGTGGGTTGGCAGGGCCCTCCAGAGCTCATCCAGCCCAACCCCTCTGCTCAGGCAGGTTCCCCTCCATCAGGGGGCACAGGAACGTGTCCAGGCAGGTTTAGAAAGCTCCCGAGAAGGAGCCTCCACACCCTCCCTGGGCAGCCTGGGCCAGGGCTCCCTCACCTCAACACCAAACAAGTTTCTCCTCCTGTGCCAGTGGCACTTGCTGTGTTCCAGCTTGTGTCTGTTACCCCTTGTCCTGGCAGTGGCCACCACACAACAAACACTGGCCCCATCCTCTCCACATCTATCCTTTAGGGATTTGTAAGTGTTGCTAAGCCTCACGGCTGAAACAAAGCAGCATAAAAAACAGAGTATAGGCCCTACAAAAAAAAACGTGGTGGTGATAATGTAGGTCAGGATCTTCCCTGAGACTGAGCAGCCTATGGTTCCTCAAGGTCTTCCCCACAGAGTTTGCATGCCTAAGAAGGCACAAAGCAGAACCAGCTGGATTTGCACCCAACAGCTGCTTTCTGAGAGAGTCCTTGTTTTTTGCAAGAGAAAGACCTGAGAAGGATTAAGACATGGTGTATTTCTGAAGTGTGAAAGCAGGTTTGGAAAGAGCCCACAGCAAGCTATTCCTGTTGCTGTTCAAGTTGCTTGTTTCATCAAGAGGGCTCTGCTCTCCAGCAGCGACCAGCAGCAGGTGCTGAGGGAAGCTTTATAAGGCGACCTTCTCCCGTATCTACCAGACACTGCTCAGGGACCCTTTGATGTACAGGCTTCCCTGCTATCCACCGATGGATGTCCTCTCCATGGACACCTGCTCCCTGTTCAAAGGGACTTCCATTCCCAATATCCACGGCACCCTGCAGCACCAAGTGCCACCATGCAATAACCCTCTGCTCTACCATGTGGGTTTTTTTGAGGCTTGTCCTGATCATTTCACTGATTGCCCCTTGTCCTTTCATTGTGAACCTTCATGACTTTAGAGGACAGTCTCAGATAACTGTTATCTTTGTTCCTTGAAGGCATTCATCCTAAAGGGAACTGAGTCTTCAGGAGGCACCTGGTTCACAGCCCCAGGCTGTGAGCCTTAAATCAGACACAAGTCCTAGTCCTAGCTACTGACCTCATAAAGAATGTTCCTTCCCTTGTGTGACCCATGTGTTTGAGGACAGGGATTATAATGTGTGCTTCCATCTCTAAAAACATTGTACAGCAGGATTCCAACCTTAGCCTCTGTAAGCTTCTGTCACACAAACCAAACCCTAGTAGATTTACCATCCCTGGTAATGAGGAGGACAAAGAACCATAGAATGGTAGGGGATGGAAGGGACCTCTAGAGATCATCTAGTCTGACCCCCAACCTATGTCCAACATCTAAGCCCTCTTTAAAGCCGGCACAGATCTCATTTAGCTTCAGTCCTGATCTTCCTCACCAAGCATTTCTCATTTTCAGGAATTCACATGAGTGAGTGCATTGCCCATGCTCTCCACCCAGCTTTGCCCAACATCAGGCCCTCTGGGAACAAAAGGGGCAATTCCTCTCCTTCTTTCTAGTACATAGTACCCTCTTGTATTCTGAAACCTTCTTCCCTTTTGCTCCCATCATTTAACCCCAACTTCTGTTCATCACTGGAAACAACAAAAAAAAAAGAAGCAAAGGTGCTCTGGAGCCCCTGTCCCAAACTGTGCCTCTTAGGTGCCTGTCAGGTGCAACAGTTGGGATGCCACTGCTGCCCACTACAGCCTTGGCAGGACCCTTTCTCCAGTTGTCAGGGTGATGCTCAGCCCCTGTGATGGGATCTGCTGTCATCCCTATGGAGACTTGCACCGAGGGTGCATGTTGCTGACACGCTGCTGCCTTTCTTTGGCAGCACCCCACCACTCATTCACTAATGCAGGTCGGTTGCTGTGTACTCACAGCATCCTGGGAACTTCCTGGCTTGCATCTTTGCTGGGCAGGCTGAGTTAGGAGACAGACAGAGGAAAGCAAGTCTGTAATTGCAACATAGGGGAAAGCTGCAGGGGAGTTTGTCTCTGAATGACAAACAGGAGCTGTAAAGGTAAGAAGAGGCTGAGGGGAAAGGGATAAACAGCAGTGAGTGCGTCTTGACCTGCTCCATTGCATGGGCTACAGCCCAGTGTCCTGGAGAAGGAGGTGGAAGGGCTCACTCCTCACCCCTGACCTGACACAGCAGCACTAAAGCATTTTGCTGTGGCCACCCACTCAACAGACCTGGCCATGCAAATCAGACCTGTACTTGAACTGTTATCGAAGAAGATCTTGGCAAGGCCAGAGCACCCTGATGGACTGTTGTGGCATTGATAAATAACCACTAAAGCAATGCTGTAGTAGTGCTTAGAGCTGCCGAGGAAAGCTGAGGCAGAGAGGAGATACTCTTGAAATTATATGGTCTACTGAGTCTACAAGCTCTGAGAACTGAGCCACAGAGCAGTGACCCAACTTGCTCAGTGCTCCTGTGGCCGGGATGATGCTGGATGAAAATCAGCCTTCCAGCACCACGTGAGAAAAGGACAGTGCTCTCTCACAGAAACACAGAAGCGATGCTCCCTAGAAACATGAGAAACTGCATCTACCAACTGAAGCTGGGAGCAACCAGACACCAGACTGACTGATTTTGGGTTCCTTGTCTTGCCTAAATTCAAAGGGAACATCTCAAAGAAACGCAGCTGGTCAGAAGCACCTCAGAATGAAAAACTTGAAGAGCTTATGGGAAAGAGATAAAAATTTTCCTACAGAGCCTTTTTCTGCCCCGTGTTCCTGGCCTTGCTTGAAGGCTTGAGTACTCATTGTTCTGAAGCTGGGGTGATAAAAAAAGAAGTCCGTGGCCTTTTCGGATAACATAATAAAGACTTAGATGCTTTTCGGACGTCAGCTGCTGCCAGTAATCAGTGCTTCCCAGCTGCTGAGTCACAAATAGCTTCAAAAATATTTCCAGTCCTTGCTCTCCTGAGAGCTAATCCCAGAACGGACAGTCTTTTAAAAAAAATAAAAAATAAATCCCCAAATTACCAGAATGGCCCCAGAAATCTCTTTTAAGGACATTAGTTAGATGTTGGTTCTGGATTGTCTTTAGCTTGTTGCCTTCTCCTTCATGTTCCCACCTCCTCTCTTTTCCCTAGACATCCCCACATGGTTGGAAAATGTCACTCTTCTGTCCTTGATCCTGTCCTTGTGCTGCTGACAAATGTGGCCCCAACCTCTGAACCAGACCCATCCCCAGCATCTTGGGACCTGCTCTCCTCCTGCTGTGGGCTCTACCCCTTTGCTCCCTCCTCATACCTGCCCTGTGCCCTCTCAGTGTTTGTCACTGCCAGAAGATCAGACAATATTTTTTTTTCTCTGCTTTTATTTTTAAAATTTTCAGGACAAACAGAGATAGAATCACAGAATGGTTGGGGTTGGAAGGGACCTTAAAGATCATCTAAATCCAATTTCCCTGCCATAGGAAGGAACACCTTCCATCAGACTTGGTTGCCCCAGAAGTGAATACAGCACATGTCAAAAAGACATGAAGCTGTTGGAGCAAGTCCAGAGAAGGCTACAAAGGGCAGGACTCTGCTGTTGACTGAAACTCTTTGAGTGAGACCAGCCAGTCAGTTCCTCACCCACCAAGTGCTCCATCCATCCATCCATTCAATCCATGTCTCTCCAATTTAGAGACCAGGATGTTGTGCAGGACAGTATCAAACGCTTTGTACAAATGCAGGTAGGTGACATCAGTTGCTCTTTCCTTATCCACCAACACTGTAACCCAGTTGTAGTTGGCCACCAAATTTTTCAGAGTCGATTTGCCCTTAGTGAAACTACATTGACTGTCACCAGTAACTTTATTTCCCCTGTGCCTTCGCATAGTTTCCAGGAGGATCTGCTCCGTCATATTGCGTGGCACAAAGTCAAGACTGGCCTGTGGTTCCCCAGGTCTTCCTTTGTTCCCTTTTCAATACTGGGAGTATTTCCTTTCCAGTCAGTGTGAACTTCCAGAGACTGCCACAGCTTCTCAAATATGTTATGTAGTACCTTAGCCACTTCATCTGCCAGTTCCTTCAAGACATCTCATAAGGTCCCATGCACATGTGCACCTTCAGGTTCCTTAGGTAGTCAACTCAAAGCTCAACTTGATCTTCTCCCACCGTGGGCAGTTCTTCATTTTCCCACCTCCTGCCTTTGTCTTCTCTGACTTGATCAGTGCAACTGGAGCACTTGCTTGTGAAGACTGAAGCAAAAAACTTGTTGAGTACCTCAGAATTTCTCCATGTCGTAGGTAACCGGGACTCACATTTTCCCTAGTCTTCCTTTTATCACGGACATACTCAGAGAAACTTTTCTTGTTGCCCTTGATGTCCTCGGCTATATTTGACTGTATTAGGGCTTTAGCTTTCCTAACGCGATCCCTGCCTGCTCAGACAATTCTTTGTATTCCTCCCAGGCTACCTGTCCCTGCTTCTAGCCTCTGTAGGCTTCCTTTTTGAGTTTGTCCAGGAGTTCCTTGCTCATCCATGCAGGCCTTCTGGCATTTTTGCCTGATCTCCTCTTTGTGGTATGTATCACTCCTGAGCTTGGAGGTGATCCTTGAATATTAACCAGCTTTCTTGGGCCACTCTCCCCTTAAGGGATTTAACCCATGATACTCTAGCAAGTAGATCCCTGAAGAGGCCAAAGCCTGCTCTCCTGAAGTTCAGGTTAGCGAGCTTGCTGTGTGCTCTCCTCCCAGCCCTAAGGATCTTGAACTCACCATTTCATGGTCACTGCAGATATGGCTGCCCTTGAGCTTCACATTCTCCATGAGCCCCTCCTTGTTGGTGAGAACAAGGTCCAGTGTAGCACCTCTCCTCATTAGTTCCGCTATCACTTGTAGAAGCAAGTTGCCATTGACACATTCCAGGAGCGTCCTGGATTGCTTACATCCAGCTATGTTGTCTCTCCAACAAATATTGGCTTGTGAATATGAGGCTGCTCCTGGCTGTCTACAGAGGATCTCATCTGTTCAGTCTTCCTGATCACACGGCCTGTACTAGATCTCCACTATAATGTACCCTGTCCCTGCCCTCTCTTTAATCCTGACCCATAAGCTCCCAGTCAGTCCCTCATCTATCTTCAGGCACAGTCTACAGACTCCAGGGTGTCACTGACAGAGAGGGTGACTCCTCCTCTTCTCCCCATCCTGTCCTTCCTAAAGAGCCTGTAGTCTTCCATTCCAACACTCCAGTCACAGGAGCCATCCCAACATGTCTCCGTGACACCAGTAAGGTCACAGTCCTGCAGGCATGTGCACATCCCTAACTTCTCTTGTTTATTCTTGTTCATAAACAACAGATGCTGAGCCAGTGCCTGGATGCTGCTGCATTTATAGGTACTATGGCTCTCCCCACTTTCCTCTGGATGACTTTTCTCCCCCTCTCTACTTGTGACCACTGTTTTTTCTCCTCCAGGACGTCCCCATTTTCAGAAATCTCATTCCCCGTCCCTTTGCAAGGATTCAGTATTTTAAGCAGGACATGGGAAGACATGAAACAGCCTCTATAACTCAGCAGAGAATATTTTTAACATTAACAATAATAACCGGGTGGCCTGGCCTATAAAATTCCGCTACAGGGCATCCATCCCACCATGGCAATGCTCCCGAGTGGCTGCTGGGACTCTCTGAACTAAGTTTAGCCCCAAAATGAGCTCAGACCCCCTCCTGAGTTCTCTGACTCATGGTCTCCTAGCTGAGCCAGTGGAAGAAGCTGCTGCTTCCCCATCCAGCCTGATGCCTCCTTTGCCACAGGTATGCCTTTCTCTGTGCCAGAGCAGATGACACAAATGCACCCATGGGACTAGGCATGGGCTTCATGTCTTTCCCGTGGTGACAGCACAAGGCCTCTGCTTGTGAGGAAAGCTGCAGCTCCAAGGGATCAGTGACTGCCCTAGGTTGCTCCCCATTTTGGTTTTGGCTTTGTTTTTCTCACTGTTGCTCCCAGATACCTGTTGCACATGGGAAAAAAAACCCCAAACAAACAGTGGCCAGAGCCAGACGACATGGAGAGATGGGACTGGGATTTTGTCCAGCATTCCCACCCAGAACTACAGCACACCCCTGCAGGACCCTGCCTCAAGGCTCACAGCCAGCCCCTGCCCAGGAGCAGATGTCTAGAGAAGAGCTTCAGTGTTCCCTGTTGATGCTCCTGGGTGACATTCCAGCATCACTCCAGGCACGGGAGCTCCCATGCTATGTTTGTCACCCTATAGCTGCCCTGGCTGAGATTTTTCCCAGGGAGCACCAGCTCTTCCCAGTCCTCCCTTGCTACAAATGCAACGGTCAGAGACGAGCTGAGCGCTGAGCGAGAGGCCTTCAAGGACATCTTTACAAAGTATGGTGAGACATGGATAAGAAGGAAATAAATAAGGAATAAATTGCTGGGCGGACACCCCAGGAATCTCAGAGCCCTCACTAAGAATATGCTCAGTCGAAGGGGAAGGAGGGGCAGTGAGGAGTGAGCTTGCTATTTTAAGGACAAGCTCCAATAGTAAAGTAATCATCTCCCAAGCAATGCTATTTTCTGGATCTGTGCCCTCAAGTCAGCAGGGAGCCACCATGCTTTCTATTCCAGTCACACCAAACACTTCTCACCAATCTATCCATCTTAATCCAAACCCCAGCAGCTGCACAGCCCCGCAGGGGTGGTGAGGTGCCCAGGGACAGGGGCTGCCAGGCTAGGGGCATCCATGCCAGCCCGCATGTGGGCACACCGAACCATCTCCTCCCCATCGCCTTTCCCCACGGGCAGGATGCTGCTTTCATCTGCATCCTTGCTGCTGCTGCCGCTGCTGCTGCTGCTGCTGCTGCTGGACAACATGCCTCCCACGTAATCAGTTCCCAGCCTCCCTCTCCTCCTCCTCCCCCCTCCATCACTCTCCTCCCTCCATTCCCTCCTCTGGCGCACCACTGCTACGGATAAAGGGATCGGTCCTGCGGCGACGGGGTCATTTCAGGAACAGAGGATGTCCGCACGCACAAAAACCCTGTCCCCGCTGCAGTGACAGGGCAGGCTGGCCACGGGGAGCCAAGGAGATGTGAGGAGGCTTCACCCAAGCTATGCACCTGCATCCCTCCTAGCTGACACCCCATGGCCATTCGCATGCCGTGTGTCCCACCTCACGTGGGCGAAGAGCCCTGTCTGCTGTCCCAAAGGCACGTGCACAATCCCATTGCCAGCTCGGCACCACCTCAATGACGGCTCCTTCCCTCTCTCCACGAGCCCCATATGCCCACATCCCTCCCCACTCCCCTCTACCCCCACCAAGGGCATCCAGCCCCAACCAGACCTCAGCATCACAAAAAGCTCTTTGTCTCTTTGACTGGTGGTGGGAGCACATGGTCTGTGTCACCACGCTGCAAGGATTTCCCTGCAAACTTCACCTTCAAAAGCCCAACTCCCCGAAGCCCCAAGGCACAGTTTCCTTCTGTTTAGCACTAACAAGTAGCCAGAAGCTTGGGGTTTTTGTGTTGTTTTCTAAATATGATGTTTCTTCAGAAGCCTGAGAGATTCAAAGCCCATCTGACTTCTAAACCTGATGTTTATATGGAGAACAAAAAGATATGGGCTTTAAAGAAGCACATAGGCAATACACTCATGGATGCAACATGCTGCCACGAACACATGCTTACAGAACAACTCTCCTGGATGCAAATTAACCTCTATCTATGCTGTGTGTTCCCTGTCTACCCAGACAACACCTAAATGCTAACCATTGCAATAAAAACTATACTGCACTAAGAAGCCTGATCCACCCAGGCAATTTCACTACCCTTTGCCCCCAGACACTTGGATTTGAACTCTATTGTTTTCCATCAGAGTGCCCCAAAGCCCTGAGCTCCAACGTGAGCCTCCCTCCGTGCCTCAGTTTCCCCAGGTGCCTCAAGGGCTCAGCCCCAGCACTGAACTCAGATGACACTGAAGTTGGTGACATGTCCAAAACCTGTTGCTACTGAAAGAAATCGACTGTAAATGAAAAATCAAAGCTGAGAAAATGCTCAGGCAGGGCAGAGGGTTGGGGCTTTTTTTGTGCAGGGAGAACTTTTTTGTGAGGTTTTTTTTTTGAGAATTTTCTGGAAAAAAAGTAATATTTAACATGGTTCAAAAACCAGATGGAAACCAGTCACAAGAGATCAGAGGGTTAAAAAAAATGGCCTCACAATTCTTCCCAAAGCTGTGGACCAGCTCAAAGAGGGGCATTCATGGAGTCTCTTCTCCATGAGCTTTGCAGGTGATTCAGATTTGGTTTCTACATTCATTTCCCCATTAGCACCTTCCCTCCCCCCAACTCCTTTCGTCTCCAGCTCAGCATCACATTTAGCAAGATTATGTTCTTTAAATGTATTAATAAGTAAATTCTTATTTATATGTTTAGCAGGTGAGTTTGAGTGAATGAAGCTGAGGAGAAAGAGGAGGAGAAAGAAGAGGATGGGAAAGGATGGCTGTTTGCAAGGGGCTGCACTTGTGTGGGAGAGACACAGAGGTTATAGCTCTATTGGTAAAATCATCTCCAGAGTTCTTGAGCTCACGTGGCCCCACTGGGCCATATCCAGACTGTTCAACTCTCCTCTCCTGCCAAACTGTTCAGGTCAGATCCTCACCCCACAAGTCAGGATTTAGATTATGTATAAATGTATGCATCCATTTTTAGTGTGTTCCTCTGCCTCTGAGAAGAGAGAGGGGAAAAAAAGGCACTCCCCCCCCCCCCCCAACCCTCTAACAAAATAATAGAACACAATCCTGCTACAGTCATTCCAGGTCCCCAGGACTAAATTGGAGCAGGTCCCCAGGAGTCACTTGAGCAGCAGAGAAGAAGCAGAGTGCTGCAAGAGCCAGTTAAACACCCTCCAGCTGGCAAAATAATAATAGTAATAACAATAATAAGCCATGTCCAACCAGCCCTAATATCCATCACTACCATCAAGTTGAATGTAGATGAAGAACTGGAAGCAAATAAATATGCCTGTGATTTCCACTGCATTTAGAGACTGATTCGAAATCCCAGAGGAGACACATTTCCAGCCACAGATGTATTTCAGCTACTTCTCTGAGCTGGTGCTGCTACATCTCCCTCTTGGCAACACTCTCATGTCTCCCAGTGTTTGAACCAACTCCTGTTCCTCACCTCTCACTTGACTTGTGTTTCAGCTGTAGCTGGGGTCATGCCAGGCTGTAGATAAGAGTGACAAAGCCAATGGTCTCAGGTATTAAGGACTCTGTCTTCT
The DNA here is from genome assembly GCF_028858725.1 of Colius striatus. NCBI lineage: Eukaryota > Metazoa > Chordata > Aves > Coliiformes > Coliidae > Colius > Colius striatus. The sequence continues at coordinate 44,592,133 of NC_084760.1, read as the reverse complement.
GTTAGTGACTCACCACTGCCTCAGCTTGGATTTACAGAACCACAGAATCCCAGGACGGTGGACGCTGGCTGCTAAAGCAGGTTCCTCTTGATCAGGGAGCACAAGAACGTGTCCAGGAGGGTTTGGAAACCTCCCGAGAAGGAGACTTCACACCCTCCCTGGGCAGCCTGGACCACGGCTCCCTCACCTCGACACCAAACAAGTTTCTCCTCCTGTGCCACTGGCACTTGTTGGGTTCCAGCCTGTGCCCGTTACCCCTTGTCCTTGCACTGGCCACCACACAACAAACACTGGCCCCATCCTCTCCACATCTGCCCTTTAGGGATTTCTCAGCGCTGATGAGTTCCCCTTCACCCTTGTCTTCTCCAGGCTGAACAGCCCCTGGTCCCGCAGCCTTTCCTCCTCATAGAGATGTTCCAGTCCCGTGATCATCTTGGTAGCCCTTCACTGGCCTCTCTCCAACAGTTCTTTGTCTCTCTTGAGCTGGGGAGCCCAGAACTGGACGCAGGACTCCAGATGAGGCCTCTCCAGGGCAGAGGAGAGGAAGAGGAGAACCTCCCTGAACCTGCCACCCACATTCTCTTTGATGACCACCAGGATGTCATTGGCCTTCTTGCCCACGAGGGCACATTGCTGGCTCATGTTTAGTTTGTTATCAACCATAACTCCCAGGTCCTTCCTAAATGCAGGCACACAACCGAGGATTCAGTTTAGCACCTAACAGTATGATAAATCCCATCCTGCTGCTGGTGAAATACTTATCCCAAGTCCTGATGAGGATTTACTCTGTGTGTTAGCTGAGCTTTTGAGTCCACAAGTAGGATCTTGTGCTGTTCTCCACGAAGCAGACAGGAAGGCAGCAGTAAATCTCCCACTGCTCAGGGGAGATTCTCCTTCTCCACTCAGCCCTTGTCTTTCAACTCCACAGAAATTCATTTTCTCACGGTGGTCACATTAACCTTCCTAATAAATGGAATTCCCTTGCTTTGCCTTTTGGTAGTCAAAGGCCCACTTGCAGGTTTCAGTGCCCTGTCCCCCAAAAATCATGGAAAGCAATGGAAACATCCTCGACAAGGCAATGTAGCTATGAGAAGATCTGGAGAAGCTGGGCCAAGGGGTGGGATCTCACTGAGGAGTGTGGCATCTACCTTTAGGTTACTGCTCCCTCACTCCAGCCTTGTGGCATGAGCCATGGCCACCATGGCTTCATCTAGAACCATGAGTTAAACACCGCCACGCCAGTGGGACTTGACCGTCCCCACCAAAATTCCTAAAATAGTCCTTGGCACAAATCATCTTGGCCCAGATGCATCCAAGACTCAACCTGGGAGTGAGCAAAGACCAGAGGACTCCCTGGAGTCTTGTTCCTATGGCTGCACTGCAGCATCTCCTTTGCACGTCCCGATGTCCACATGCGAACCTCTGCTCCCCACCACTGTCACCCTGGAACTGCAGCAAGTGGCCAGACATGGCCTTTGATGACCTCCCTGTGGTCTCTCTGGGACAAGCCAGCAAGCATCTGGGTGGCCAACAGAGCTGCAGAGAAGTGATGGAGGCCTCTGCACCAAGGTCATGTCCTGTCCACAACTCTGGTGGTCCTGCATCACCTCCACGGTGTGCCACCTCTTAGAGCTCCTTGGTGAGGGGTGAGCTGGGAGCAGGTTATTTTCCAGAGAAAGCATTTGCCTTGAAGTACTCAGGTGTTGATGGATGAAGCTGTTACATTGGTGCCTTCCAGTGCCACACTGCAATGCAGCAGTCACGGGTACAGGGACAGTGGGGATTTGACATTACTCCTCCATACACCTCTGGATCCAGTTTCCCTCCTCACCAAAAGCCTGCTCTTTTTTCTTTCTTCTTTTTTCTTTTCTCTGGGTTTTTTTTTTTTTTGATGCTACAGGGAGGAATGAGTTGACTCGCAGAAGGAACAGTGCAGACAAATCCATCAACTTCAGCCTCGCCAGTGAGGAGGAGCTGAACCAGCAAGATGCTGAGCCTCAGCGCCGACAGCAGCAGTAAGATGTCTCTGCCTTGGGGGAATCTCTGCATCAAGGGGTGATGGGAGAGCCCCTCAGCCCCCCTGCACACCCCAGTTCTCCGCACTCTTGGCATCCCCACTCCGCCTCCGTACCAACTCTCTCGTTACCATGACAACGGTTGGCTCTCCCCGATGCAGCACTCACCCACCCAGCACCAGGCACAGTCCCTGTCCCTCTGCATCCTATGTGGGATACTGTGGGGCCACAATCGAGCCAAAGCCCTTGGGCTGGGTGCTGGGAGAAAGCTCCAAATTGCAGTTGAATCTTGGAGTGGGAAGAAGCCTGTTATGCTGGGGATCTTCTCTTTTACCCAGGAAAGGCTGGGTGGATGCTGAGAGTGGTTGGGATGCAGGAAAGGCAAAGTGGCAAAGTCTCTCAGCACTCAGGAACAAAGCTGATCACAGAAGCACAGAATCCCAGAATGGTGGGGGTTGGCAGGGCCCTGCAGAGCTCATCCAGCCCAAGCCCCTCCTAAAGCAGGTTCCCCTTGATCAGGGGGCACAGGAATGTGTCCAGGAGGGTTTAGACGCCTCCAGAGAAGGAGATTCCACATCCTCCCTGGCCAGCCTGGGCCAGGGCTCCCTCACCTCAACATCAAACAAGTTTCTCCTCCTGTGCCAGTGGCACTTGCTGGGTTCCAAATTGTGCCCATTACTCCTTCTCCTGGCACTTGCTGCCACAGAACAAAGACTGGCCCCATCCTCTCCACACTCACACTTCAGATATTGCTCAACAGTGATAAGGGCCTCTCTCAGCCTTCTCCAGGCTAAACAGCTCCAGGTCTCACAGCCTTTCCCCATCAAAGTCCCCTCATCATCTTGGTAGCCCTCCCCTGGACTCTCTCCAACAGTTCCTTGTCACTCTTGAATTGGTGAGCCCAAGATTCATGTTTAGGTTACACTTCCACAATGACATAAACTCATTCTGGAGCCTGGTCTCCAGTCCTGAGGATTGGCCATACAGCATGACGTGGTTTAGGCCCATCAGGGAACAAAGACCACGATTAGCCTCGAGTACCGAAGTGGCTGAGAATTGCTCAAGGGCAGGGAGAGCTTAACTGCTGCTTAAGGTTCAGGACAAAACAGACCAGGCCACTCGGTTTGGGGAAGAAAACAGAGAAACAATTTAATGCAACATCAACTAAAACATAACCCCAAAAACCCAAAACATAACCAAAACGAAACAACACAGAGCAATACATCAATGAAGAGTCCAACCAGCCTTTTAAGAACACCTTCCCGCCACACCTCCCCTCTTCCCAGACTCAGAGCCCTGATCCCGGGGTTTTTACCCTGTCCCCCCTGAACGGTTCGGGGGGGCAGGCAGTGGGGGTTTCAGTTAGTCTGTTCCCGATAGCTCCTGCCGTCTGTCCCTCCTCAGTACAGGTGGACTCCACACCAGTCCTCCCTGCAAGTCCGTGGGGTAACTCACACACACGGCAGCCCTGCACGGGCTGCTCCGACGCGCACCCATTCCAAAGGCTGCAGCTCCTCTCTGCCTCTCGTGTGGGGCTGCTCTGCGGCACACAGGCTCTCCAGCACGGCCTGGACCATGGCCGCCTCCCCGCACAGTCCCTCGCCCGTCCGGGCTCACTCACATGGAGCTGCTGGTAACTCTCAGTCCTGCCATGGATCTCTATAGGTTGCAGGGGCACAGCTTGCATTCTCGCCTCGGCTTGCAGAGGAGTCTCTGGTCTACTGCTCCTCCTTCCTTCCCTCTTCTCTGGCTGAAGGGTCCGTGTGGTCGCCTCCATCTTGTATCACTCTTACACCTCCCGCCTCGCATTCCGAATTCCGGTCCCCTAAATAGTGATGGCAGAGGCGCCAGATTGGCCCAGCCGGGCCGGAGGTGGGTCTGAACCCAGGAGCCGGGGGACAGTCTAAAAACTCTTTACCGGGTCTTCACTGCAACCCGCTCCCCCTGTTACTAAGCCAAAAGCTGCTCCTTGCTAAACCAGAACACAGCACAATTCATCTTTCTCACCCTCCTAAGGAGGGTGACAGCATCCCAACCACTTGTTGGTGATGGTCTCTGGCCCATGACAACTGGACCAGGGATGCTTTGGATAAGTCTGAGTTGATCAGGGATGAAATCGCACTAGGGATAGTGTAAGAGAGTAAGGGTAGAGAAGACTAAACCTCAGCCCTAGTGTCCTGGCTCTGTTTCATTTACAACTTAAAATATTCACTCACTCAGCCATGGCAGGGCCTGGGCAAACCTAAGCACATCCCTCAGCTCTTGGCAAGACTTTTAATTCACGAGTGCCCCAGCTGATGTCAGTGTAAGTGCCTAAAGTAACAGTAGTGACTTTCACCAATGAATGAAATTAGATGTTGACTCACATAACACCCTTTCAGTTGCTTGCCCTCTGCTCCTGTGGATAGATTCAAATTCTGGCTATTTTGGTTAAACAGCCACCAAGGACATGAAGCTATCTCTGCGGACATTGCTAGGAGTGTTTGCAGTGAGCAAGGGCTATGCTTGGGCAAGTGGCCACATGGTGGGACAAAAAAGCTGAGAGGATGGGACCAGTCTCTGTTCTGTGGTGTCCAGTGACAAGACAAGGGGTAACAGGCACAAAGTGTATCTGGCACAGGAGGAGAAACTTGTTTGGTGTTGAGGTGAGGGAGCCCTGGCCCAGGCTGCCCAGGGGTTGGGCTGGATGAGCTCGGCAGGGCCTCGCCAACACTCAGTGTTCTAGGATTCTGTTATGTCAATTAGGGCAGGTGGAAAAGGGATCACAAAGAAGTACCCAGGGATAGAGAGGGGACATGCAAGATAGCTAGAGCAATCCCCAGCTCTGCACATCCCCACTGAGCAGCTGTGAACCAGGAGTAAGGACAGGAAGCAAAAGAAGGAAATACATTCTCCAAAATAAGCACAGCTTGTTTAGTTGTTTTGTGAATGACTGGTAAACGTGGCAAGGCCTGTAACCTGGAGCACAGGAAAACAGTTGAGGAAATGATCAATCCTTGTAGGTCTTCTCCTTATTTCAGCCCTTGGCACCAAAGACCACCAAGGTGTAGTGAGGACTTTGGCAGCATAGTCCCTGTCACAGTCCAGATCAGTAAGTGCTGTCTCAAATTGTCCCACCATATGGGTCCTAAAGAGGAGCCAGGATGAGCTGCTACACAGACAGGTTGGCCCATTTGGTTCTGGAATCATAGAATCATTTTGATTGGAAAAGACCTTTAAGCTCATGGAGTCCAACCACTCCCCCATCCTGCCAAGCCCACCACTAACCCATGTCCCTCAGCACCTCAGCTCCCTGGGCAGCCTGGGACAGGGTCTAAGAACTCTAGCAGGGAAAAAGTTCTTCCTCAGCTCCAATCTAAACATCCCTTGGAGCAACTTGAGGCCATTTCCTCTTGCTCTATCACTTGTTATTTCGGAGAAGAGACTCACTCCCACCTCACTACAGCCTCCTGTCAGGGAGTTGCAGAGCGAGATCATGTCTCCCCTCACGCTCCTCTTCTCCAGGCTGAACACCCCCAGGGCCCTCAGTCCCTCCCAAGCAGACATGTGCTCCAGCCCCTTCTCCAGTTTTGTTTCCCATCCCTAGACATATATCCTTATCTTATATCCTAATTATGTCCTAACCTTATATCTCCACAAAATTAGGCACCTGAGTAGAAAAGATGTAAGGAAGGCAGACAAAGGTAAAGAGGGAGCACGTATTTCACAGAGTGACAGCAACTTAAGGTTTGGAAGGGACCTCCCACATGAACGGGTGGGTTTGGAAACCTTCTGAGAAGGAGACTCCACACTCTCCCTGGGCAGCCTGGGCCAGGGTTGCCTCACCCTTACAGTAAAGAAGTTTTTCCTTAAATGGAACTTCTTGTGTTTCAGCTTTTGTCCTTTATCCTTTGTCCTGTCACTGGGCACTACAGGAAAAGCATTGCTCCATCCTCTTGACATGCACCTTTTAAATACTTGTAAGTATTAATCAAGTCCCCACTCGATCTCCTCTTCTCCAAGCTGAACAGCCCCAGGTCCCACAGCCTCTCCTTGTAAGAAAAATGCTCCAGTCTCCTGACCATCTTGGTGGCCCTGCGCTGGCCTCTCTCCAGCAGTTCCCTGTCTTTCTTGAGTTGAGGAGCCCAGAACTGAACACAGGGCTCCAGATGAGGCCTCATCAGGGCAGATGATAGGGGGAGGAGAACTTCCCTTGATCTGCCCACATTCTTCTTCATGCCCCCCAGGATGCCTTTGGCCTTGCCCAAGACGGCACGTTGCTGCTCATGTTTATTTGCTGCCCACCAGCACTCCCAGGTCCCTCCCTGCAGAGCTGCTCTCCAGCAGCTCACCCCCAGCCTGTCCTGGTGCAGGGGGTTGTAACTCCCCGGGTGCAGGACTCTGCACTTGCCCTTGCTGAACCTCAGGAGGTTCCTCTCTGCCCAACTCTCAAGCCGGTTGAGATCCCGCTGAATGTCAGCACAGCCTTCTGGGGAATCAGCCAGTCCTCCCAGTTTGGTGTCAGCAGCCATCTTGCTGAGGGTCACTCTGTCCCCTCATCCAGGTCACTGATGAAGATGCTGAACAAGACTGGCCCCAGAATCCATCCCTGTGGAACTCCACTGGCCACAGGCCTCCAACTCTATTCTGTGCCATTGATCACCACCCTCTGGGCTCAGTTATTCAGCCAGCTCTTGATCCACCTCACTGTCCACTCATCCAAGCCACACTGCCTGAGCTTTCTGATGAGGATGTTATGGCAGACAGTGTCAAAAGCCTTGCTGAAGTCAAGATAGATGACATCCACTGCTCTACCCTCATCTGCCCAGCCAGTTATACCATCACTACTAGGTTGGTTAAACAGGATTTCCTCTTGGTGAATCCACATTTTACCTCCTCAAAAGACATTGACAACTCCAAAGTGGAGTGGAAGCCCTAACCAAGTCTCAGTCAAAACTTGCACCTTTTGAATAACTCATTGCAGAGATCACGGGAAAATGCACTTTCTGGTTCACTTTACTTGGTCAGAAATCTGAGACAAGATTTTGAACTCCATTCTAGCATAGAAATGGAGAGGATGTTGAAAGGGAGGTGAGATCTGTAGTCAGCATAAAGATGTGTATAGGAGAGGGTATGATGACTCATTGCCATTAATTTGGACAAACCTGATCTGCAGGTGAGGTCCCTCTCTGCTTTCGAGTTAGAGCTCAGAGTTGGCAACAAGGTAGTTATATATACTACTGCCTGCCCTGGCCTATGGAAATAAATCCAGGGGAAAACACAGCTCCGTGTGAACCTTGGACCATTGGAGAGGGAGTTAATTATTCCCTGTGCAACTAATTACTGCCATGAGATCAAGTGCTTTGTGCTCTTCAAGAATGACAACGATTCATTGGGAAGACAAAAGGCAGGGGAGGAAAAGTATCTACTCTTGCTACTGGAATTTGTTTGCAAGACCACTTCATCAGTGTCAGGAGAAAGGTAGGCTGGTTTACACAACAGGGGTGTAAAGCACTCAACTTACTAAAAGGCTGATTGCTGGGGGGTGAGAGCCTCCTGTTACCAGCTGAGGTTCTTCCCAAATGGACCCAGAGGTGATGGAGATGTTAGTTACTGGCAGCCAAATTCCCTGTTCAGCAAGGAACTTCCTCTGTATCATGTGTTTTAGCATGGGTTTTTAACAGAGGCTGACTTCAAGACCAGGACTCTTGGTCTTGGTGGGAGTACCAGCACCAGCAAAACATGGGGTTGACCTCATTGACATTGAGAAGAAAAAGCTCAGCTAACATTTGGCTGCCAGAATAAACACTGAGGATCTGTACTTAATAGCATGAGGATATAGCTATATATTACATACATACATTCTCACTGAAGTTGTCCCTAGCATTAAAATTTCATTACCAGGAGTGTACCATTATCAATTATATATCACATGCTGCTTTAGTCTAACAGAAATCTAATGTCTTGGGCATTCTGTTATGAGAAGGAGCCTCTCTTGCAAAGTCTGTGGTGCTGAGGAGCTTTGTGATTCACCACACATTTGCTACCCACCCACTCCCATATTGGTACCATGGGGATATCCAGCCCAGGAGGTGCTTTACTGGTTCCCCTGGCTCCAAGCAGGTCATACTGGATTATGGATCCCTATATGTGACGCCCAGGGCAGGACAGGGGCTGATGACTGGATTTTACAGCTTTCCAGAAGGGTTATTCTACAGACCTCTCACTTCCTTGTCCAGATGAGGCCACTGTACCATGGGTCTCTTGCCTTACTGCTCCCTCCATTTCACACGCTCGCCCTCATGGAAAGCCTTGCTCTCAGTTCATCACTGTACCAGAGCCCTTGCATGAGTCACCTGATGATGTCATCTATGGCCAGGGGCACGTCCAGAGATGGTAGTTCCTGCGTATCATAGGCACTTCTCATGGGTGGGATGTCTGGAGCTGTCTCCACTGCTCACAGAAGACTCGTTGGTGACCACAATCTCTTTCAGATACTTTGGTCTAAGCACTAGGCAGGACCCACACTCCAGGTCTGCAATGTGTCTGTGATTTTGCCCCATACCATTTGCCTCTGAAAGTGGTGACAATCCCACCTCCAAAGTTCGCAACCACCCAAATCTCCCCTTTTCCCCATCTACCAAGCCTGGAGGATGAGTAGCTTTTAAACACCAAAACAAAAGAGAAAACTTCCTCTGTTCTTCTCATCCTCCTTACTCCTGCCTCCAGCCATTCAGTCCCAAGCAGCCCTTGACCTGGCCCTATTGAAAAGATCAACTGGTTTCTACACCTTTCTCTTGAGGAATACACATTTTCATTGTCCAAAGACTTTCCAGTTAAATGATTTGAAGATCCTCCTTTGTGGACAGCAGAGAAGAATTCCAGCATCCTAGTGTCCTGATAGACTCTGTCTAATAAAAGATAATGACAGGGACACTGAGCTGCAGTGGGGTGGAGGGAGTGGTTGCTCCGCTAATGTCTTAACACTGATATTTTAATCCAATTATTGCCTCTCTGCTACCAAGCCAGCAGCTCCTGTGAAAACCCCACTGCAGAGGCAGCTGCAGTGCCAGAGCCAGGCCAAGGCAGAGTGGGGGGTTGCAAGGACATTGTCCATCCTCTCAACACTTGGGGGAAGATAGGAGTGGGAGAAGAAAATTAAACTGCAAAGCCAGCTAGACTTTGTCCAGTGGTTCACAGGGAAAAGGAGTTTGACAAAACATGACTTGGCAGGTAAAAAACCAAAACTGTTTTGGGGCAAGGTGTGGGGTCACAAGGCTGGTGTGGTGCGTTGGCCCTGGCTGGATACCAGGTGCCCACCAAAGCCACTCTGTCACGTCCCTCCTTGGCTGCACAGGGGAGAGAAAATATAACGAAAGGCTCATGGGTGGAGATAGGGACAGGGAGATTGCTCAGCAATTGGCCTCACAGGCAACACAGACTTGACTTGGGGAAAGCAGTTCATTACTAATCAAATCAGAATAGAGTAATAAGAATAAAACTACATCTTCAAAAAACCTTCCCCCATCCCTCCTTCTTCCCAGGATCAACTTTACTTCCAGTTTCTCTCCTTCCCTGAGTGGTGCAGGGGGAAGGGAGATGTGGGTTACAGTCAGTTCATCACAGATGGTCTCTGCTGCTGCTTCCTCTCAGGGGGGCCCTGCCACGGGAGACAGTCCCTCATGAACTTCTCAAATGCGGGTCCTTCCCACAGGCTGGAGTTTTTCATGAATTGCCCCAATGTGGGTCTCACCCACAGAGAACCAGTCCCCTCAGGAACAAACTGCTGCAGCATGGGTCCCCCACAGGATCACAAGTCCTGACAGTAAACCTCTTCTGGCGTGGGCTCCTCTCTCCATGGGTTCTCAGGTCCTGCCAGGAACTTGCTCCAGTGTGGGCTTCCCATGGGGTCTCAGCCTCCCTCGGGCATACACCAGCTCTGGCATGGTGTCCTCCCTGGGCTCAGATGGGTCTCTGCTGTCCTGTGGCCTCCATGGCTGCAGGGGCACAGCTGCCTCACCATGCGCTGCACCACAGCTCACAGAAGAACCTCTGGTCTGGGCCTGGAACACCTCCTTCCCTCCTTCTTCACTCACCTTTGGGTCTGCAGAGATGTTACTCTCACATATTCTTACCTCTCTCTTTGGTGCAGCTGTGCAGGCTTTTTTCCCCTTGGACTAGATGATCTCTAAAGGTCCCTTCCAAACCCCTACCATTCTATGATTCTATGATCCCAGAGGTGCCACCGCCATCACTGATGGGCTAGGCTTTGTCCAGCAGTGGGTCCATCTTGGAGCCGTTTGGCATTGGCTCCATCAGACACAGGGGAAGCTTCTGGCAGCTTCTCACAGGAGTCACCCCTGTAGCCCCCCACTACCAAATCCTTGCCATGCAAACCCAATCTAGATGGTAGAGACATTAGAGTAAGTCCAAGCTCAGTTCGGGAGGTAGGATAAGGCAGAGATCAAATGGATCTGGCCACCCTGATGGGTGGGAGACAACAGCAACAGCAAAGGGACATTAGTTTTGTGGACATCAGCTGAGCTACCTACCACTACAGGTAGCTATACATTTCTCTCCTGCCAACAAGCCCATTGCTGCATTTTGAAAGCCCTTTTCCCCTCTCCTATTCAGTAGATCATGCCTGGGAAAGTGATTTCTCAGGATGCAGATTAAAGCAGAACAACAGAGAGCCCCCAGTGCAATTATGAAAAGGAAGTCATAAAAACCAGTAATTAAAAGTCATATTTCTGCTGGGTAAATGCCTGGGCAGGACTGGGAGTTGTTGGAGAGAAAGATGCCTGAAAGACAGAAGATGCAGAGGAGGTAGAGACAGCACAGAAAGGCTTGATCTGCACCAGTGAAGAAAACAGGGACAAGGATTGCACCACCCCCACTATTATCTGTTAGCACAGCCCCTAGACTGTTTTAATTCATCAAAATTCACTCTGCTGTGTTGGGTACCTTTACAGAGGGGCCAATTCAGGATTCCTGCAGGAAGAAGAACAGGCCCTATTGCTAGAAGCTCAAGTTGTCACAGCAAAGGGGCCTGATGGTTTCTGCTATGACCTGTATGTGCCTTGGTTTCCTAATTCCACTGGCCAGGAATGATAACAGGGACGATGTCTGTTGGATGTCCTGTCTATGTAGATAGGGTGATGGTGGGACTTACTGTGTTCCAGTGTGTCTGCTGAATTGGAGGTGTGGAAAAAAGAAAGCAATTTGGTTTGGATTGAAGAGATTTCTCTTACTGAAATGAGAACAGGTGAAGATTTTCATTTGGTTCAACCCTGAACTGAGCACATATGACCTCCTGGAGTGACAATCAGAGTGTAGCTCAAAGATCTCAGATGACATTTGGCACCTTTTTTTTGGGCAGGGAAATTACTAGTAAAAGTCCCATGCAAAGGCAACACTCACAAATTAACCACAGCCTCTTCTCTGAGGTCCTGAGCTCTTCTGCTTCAGTTGCTCAAATTGCAGACAACGTTCCAGGTGTTGATCTAGCAGTACATGTGGGGATCTCACAACACCCATGATGACTTCGGCATCCCAAGGTACTTCTGCACACCCTTTCGATCTGGGCAAAAAGAGACCCCTACTAGAGGGGTTTGCAGGTGACTTCACAGAATCCTAGAATGGTGGGGGTTGGCAGGGCCCTTCAGAGTTCATCCAGCCCAAGCCCCTGCTCAAGCAGGTTCCTCTCCATCAGGAGGCACAGGAATGTGTCCAGGAGGGTTTAGACGCCTCCAGAGAAGGAGATTCCACACCCTCCCTGGCCAGCCTGGGCCAGGGCTCCCTCACCTCAACTCGAAACAAATTTTTCCTCCTGTGCCAGTGGCACTTGCTGTGTTCCAGCTTGTGCCTGTTACCCCTTGTCCCGGCATTGGCCACCACAGAACAAAGGCTAGTCTCATTCTCTCCACACCCAGCCTTTAGGGATTTCTCAGCATTGATAAATGCCCCCCTCAGCCTTCTCTTCTCCAGGCTGAACAGCCCCAGGTCCCGCAGCCTTTCCTCCTCACAGATTTTCCAGTCCCCTCAGCATCTTGGTGGCCCTCTACTGGCCTCTCTCCAGCAGTTCCCTGTCTCTCTGGAACAGGGGAGCCCAGAACTGGACAAAATACTCCAGATGAGGCCTTACTTCAGCTGCTCTTGGAAGCTGTAACCAATCTCCTTCCATGGATGTACAGGTAGGAGAAGCTGCTGAAGGCATGAGTGAGATGAGACCTTCCAAGGAGAGGCTTCATGTGACATCCATCAGCCTGTTTCAGCTGCATCGACGTGGCACCAGTCCCAAAGATAACAGACGAGGCCACAGCTATGATGAACTTTTCCAGAATTGCTGAAAAAAAACCCCAAAGCCAAGGACCCTATAGCCCTGTGGGACTCTGCCTTCCTGCTGCTGAACCACCAGTGATGTGGGCAGCAGGAATTAAACAGCAGAAAAAAGAATGGAGCAACAGAAAATGGAGATTGTAAACATGAGCAAGAGTAAAAACTTAATGGGTCTAAGCAGGCACCAGGGAAAAGTGGGAGTGGGAGGGAATAGGGCTGAGAAGGCGTGGGAGCTGTCTGATGGGTGGAATGGGCTGTGGGAAGATGAAGCAATCCCACAGTATTCAGGGGAGGGGAACCAGATGCTCGGGGAGTGGGAGCTGGAAATGCATTTACTCTCCCCAGCACACAGCTGCCACTGGGATGCATTGCACTGAAGTGCTTGGGGGAAATTTGGAGGAAGCTGGGGGCAAGACGAGGCACAGGTTTATGAACTCCACCATCCTGCCCGTCGTTGTGGTCCTCACATGGGTTTTGGGGCAGGGATTAGGGTACAGACTGACGGAGGCTATTTGAAGGATGATGTGGAAAGATGCATACGGAGGAGGGCTTTTCAGTCTTTGGTAAATGTTCCTGGGACAAAGTGATCTGCGCCTGGAATACAACCTCCTCAGCTCTCCCCATAAAACAGGAGGAAGCTCAGGCCTGCCCAGGATGAGCCTGGGCAGTGAGACATACCTCAGATGTTGAAGACCAAAGCTAACCCCTGCTGCACTTATTTCCCCATGGTACAGACCTTCCAGAAAGTCTGCTCCAGATGAAAAAAAGTAACACCGCTGGGTTTTGACACATCAGGATCTTCCTACAGAAGAGCCATTTATCCACACATCCTTCACCTGCCTTTCACCATCAATAATTCAATACTCAATGGCTGTGTTTCCTCTGGGTAGACACAGAAGCAAGGTTCTCCAAAAGCCCTGTGTGGAGGAGTGTTCAACCTGCCATTTCCCAAGGATGTCCAAGAGCCCCCAGGGATCTCAGCCACCTCACGACTGCAACTCTGCAACCGGTGGAAGAGGGAATAATTTTCCAGGTCAACAAACTGATGAATTTCCAACTCCCACACTTTTTTTCTTTGCAAGCTATTTGGAAATGATTTTCAGACCAGGGATGGGCCAGATCTGGTGTCAAGAGGGGCCTTCGGAAGCTCAGATACAAGGACTATGGTCCTTATAGCTCTCCTGAAAACCAAACAGCCTGATAAAACAAAGGCTTTCCTGGTGTGACTCTTCCTGACTCAAAATGCTCTACCTTAGTTCCCTCAGCCTATGAAAACTTACATTTACTGGTGGAAATTCAGAGAGGAAGTGTTTTTATTAGGATATGGAGGACTAAGGCCCACGTTGCAGGTGTTACTTTTCCTTCACGCTCGGGTTTTTGGCCTTGACGGCACGTGCTCAGCACCAGGTTTAGAAAAGCCCCAGCTTGGTACCCTTAGTCCTTAGTCTCCACCATCCTTGGAGATGTTAGTCCCCCTATAGATACCTAAGATGTATAGATGAGGTGCTGAGGGATATGGTTTAGTATAATGATGGGCTTGGCAGTGTGAGGTGAGTAATTGCACTTGATCTTAAAGGTCCTTTCCAACCATAACGATTTTACAATTCTATGATTCCATGAAGCTGCCTGACCTTAAGAAAGTCCAGAAAGGATGACCAGCTGTGCAGACTTGGAGTCCATAATCTTGCCACCTTTCCCCTGCTTTCCCAGTGTGATAAACCCATGATGAATGCCTTTTGCAATTTGTATAACCATACATCCAGTGCTGTGCATAAACACAAGAGGTGACTGGAAATGAAAGCCAGAAACAATCAAGGCAACATCAGCTTTGCTATTATTACAGATGTCAGGACATTTCCATGTTTTTACAGAATCCCAGAGTTCAAAAAAAACCTCAACCTGCTTTTCCCATTTGTCTCCCAAAGTATTTCTTTACGTGCTCTAACATGAAATCACTACCAGACCTCTCCCCATGAAACAATGCAGCTGAGAAAATAAATTGCTCTGTGAGTAAAAGAGCAAAGCAAGACTGATTTCCAAGGGATGGTGGATTCTCCAGTGTCCAGTAGAGCTCAAACTCCAATGAAAGATTTACACAAGGCTGTGACATTCATACAGTCTCTCTAATGGGTGGTTTGGCTGGAGTTTAAGAGGGGGTATGCTCCTGGGTTGCTTTTTTCTTCACTGAGAATACTAACCAGTTCTTCTTCTCTTTCCATGTTCCTGATTGTGTGAAATTTGTAGGATTTACCCTTTGCCAAATTAGTATTAACAAAAGGGAGGGGTCCCCAGCTGCTGACAGCTGCTCTCCACCCCTACATAGGTCTGATTTCCTTAGGAAACGAAAGTTGTGATAATTGCTGTGGTGAAAGACGCTGCATGAAACCAAACACGAAAGCTCTGGAAACAGATTTTGGCACCCGTTACACAAAGACCAGCATTTAAAATGTCTCTGAGATGACACTTGAAAAATTTCCTCTAGGGTCTCATACCTGAGGGAAAAAAATAATAATAAAAGAATTGAACGCTGATGACTTTTTCTCCATGCACCTGGTTTCAGAATCATTGAGGTTAGTAAAGACCTTTAAGATCATCTTTTTAGTGACTTTGTCAGAGTCCAACATGCATCCTCAAGAGCTTGAGACTGGCAATGCCATAGGTGAGGCTGCTGAATTTAAAAATGTGGGGAAATGAGCTAACACCAATGTGAGCTACTGATGCGATTCCGTCAGGTGGCTCAGCACCCATCCACTGGTGGCAGTGATTAAGACCCCAAACCACCTCAGACACATCATGGAGAAGGCGGCAAGTGCTGTAGCATTTTGCAGACCTGCTTTTTGGATGTTTTCTGAGTGTGTGAGATGTCTTCATACAATCACAGAACCCCAGAACGATGGGGGTTGGAAGGGACCTCTAGAGCTCATCCAGGCCAACTCCCATGCTAAAGCAGCTTCCCCTCGATTAGGGGGCACAGGAACGTGTCCAGGAGCATTTGGAAACCTCCCCAGAAGGAGACTCCACGACGTCCCTGGGCAGCCTGGGCCAGGGCTCCCTCACCTCAACACCAAACAAGTTTCTCCTTGTGTTGAACCAGCTTATGTCCATTATCCCTTGTCCTGTCTTGGGACACTACAGAAAAAAAGTGTTGCCCTATTCTCTTGACAAACACCCTTTAGGTACTTACAAGTGTTAACGAGATCCTCCCTCAGTCTTCTCTTTTCTAGGCTAAACAGCCCCAGCTCCTGCAGCTTTTCCTCCTCACAGAGATGTTCCAGTCCCCTCAGCATCTTGGTAGCCCTGTGCTGGACTCCCTCCAGAAGTTCTCTAATCACTCTTTAGCTGGGGAGCCCAGAACTGGACACAGGAGTCCAGATGAGGGTTCACCAGGGCGGAGTAGTGAGGGAGGAGAGCCTCCTTGCACCTGCTGCCCACATTCTCTTCATGCCCCCCCGGGAAGCCACTGGCTTTCTTGCCCCAAGGCCACATTGCTTGCTCATGTTTATTTGCTGCGCACCAGCACTCCCAGGTCTCTCTCTGCAGAGCTGCTCTCCAGCAGGTCGACCCTCAGCCTGTCCTGGTGCAGGGGCTTGTTCCTCTCCACGTGCAGGACTCTGCACTTGCCCTTGGTGAACCCCAGGAGGTTCCTCTCTGTCCCACCCTCAAGCCAGTCTTCTTGTGTCCTCTTCCATGAAGGGACCACAGTCCTTGTCTGCCCTTGAGAAGTGAGGACACACAGGTTGCCACCCTGCCTGAGCATGCACATATCTTGCAGGGTGTGTTACTCATGTAAGCCTGAGCATGTGTTTGCATGCTGGGGTGTATGCTTGCATTAAGTGTGTCTATCATGTGTTGACTCACACATACGTTCAAAGGGGTCTAGGTAAAGCCCTTCCACAGAGATCCCTCAGAGACAGCAGAGACTGAAGCAGGCACAAGGTATTAACAAACAGTAACAAGATCTCGCTGTGACTCACCACCATGGACCTGACAAACTGTTGATCCCATTGATAAAAGCCTGGAGGATTCGGGCATCCAGCCAAATCCCTCCACTTCATTCATGGAAAGGAGAGCTGGAGAGGGAAATCAGCTGGGCTCGGGTCCAGGTAACAGAAGTGCAAGCGGCTCTGGCTATTGCACAGAGCCCTCTGATAGCCATGGATGCCAGCCAGAAGCATGGGCAGGAGCTGGGAGCCATGGCCATCCCTATGCAACAAGGCTCCAGCCAGAAAACAGCAAGGCAGCAGTGTCCAAGGCCAGAAGTCCTCCTTGGGGGAGAAGAGGAGCAGACCTTTTGGCAAACTTCTGTCCCCAGGAAAGGTTATGTCCTTCTACTCTTATGCAAACATTCCTCATGCTGGTGTCGTTAACCCAAGGAGTGCTGTTTCACAGTCAAATGTAGAGTCAAACTCCAGTCCTGCATGCCAGTAACAAGCAAGACCCCATCAGTGAGACAGGTAAGGGCAAAACCGTGTGTGTTGTGAGACGCCAAGGCTGCAAACATCCTTTGTGCAATCTCTTGTGGATTCACACCTTTGTATGTGCCCAAGCTCTCCTAGATGCCTCCAGTGCTAGAAATTACATATGATTGTTCCTTATGGAAGGAATCGGCCACCTGACGCAGTCAGACCCTCCACTCCTTACAAATGAATGCCCTAAGCCCTGTTGTTGCAGGGCTGGGGAGCTTACACAGCACATTATGGAGAAAAGTGGCTTGCCAACCAGTGAGGTAGGCAGATGAATGACACTATGGGCTACTGGAGCATATCACACCCATGGGGACACCTAGCACAGGCCAAAAACCCGTAAATAGTACCCTCTAGATAAGTATTCAGGCCACTATTTCAAAAGGGTAATTCCTGCTGGAAACTTATTGAAAGAAGCATCCTCTCAGAAAAGCAATTTTGGAGGGGGCTGAGCTGGTATTTTCCAGTAGGGAAATAAAAGTTTGCCTTGAGAAATTCCTGGTCAGCTTTCTCAGGAGAGTCATGAAATGACATGAATGAAGTCACTGAAGGAATGACTTATCCCTTAGCGCAATCTGCTTGGTAAAGGACCTAAGAGGCAGGAAACCCTCCCAGTTGCTTCAGGCAGTGCTGGACATGCTGCTCTGACCTATCAGCAAGGTTCTATGGTGTTACTGCTTCAGGTGGAGATCTACCAGCACATCCCTGTGCAAAGCTGCTCTCAACCTACTCTGCTTAAAAGATAAGCTTAGCTCAATGAGCAACGTTGGTTTTGTAAACACAAGACTTTTTGATACCCTGGCCCAAGAGGTCAATCACATACAGTAATGCTCACAGACCTGAAGAAATTATCAGTTCAAGCACGGTTTGGCTTCTTTTGCCAGGAGAACTTTTCTCACATTTCAGGCGCAACCAGAAAGAGGTCATGTTCCAGAGGCTGAATGCACCATCTTATGTCAATAACACAAAACCTTCTCAATGAGTTTCTTTTTAAGTGTCAGGTCAGGAGACTTGACAGCCAACCCTATAATATTTTAAGCTGTGGGGATAAGAATTGAACCACAATCCTCTCTCAGAAGACGATGTATGGAAGACCTAGGCTCGGACAGGCTGAACACAGCCTGTTTTCACTTGATAGCATCTCCAGGTCTTATGGATGAACTGCAGCAAGTGACAACCTGTCAAGGACAAAAGACTATTCAGTATGACCCCATCTGGACTTTGATCCCTAGCCAATCTGTTGAAAGAAAAAGAAAGATGATGGCTGGTTTGCTTTAAAAGCTGCAGCAGTGGCTTAAGTCAGTGCAGACCCCAGACTAGTGTTGGATTAGTCTCACTCCACTGCTTTAATGTCTGTAAAAGTTAAGTGCTGATTCCTGAAGGGGTTAACCATGTAATGGGGCTGTAGTGGAAGGGAAAGTAGAAAAGATAGCTTGATGCAAGCAAAGGGCAAATATAAAGTGTTTAAGTTTAAATCTTTCTGAAAAGAGAGATGTTGGCCTGTAGTATGGTGTCCAAAAGGGAAAGGAACTCAATCCAAACACCCACTTAAGGCTGACTTTGACAAATCATTGACCTGACAGGAGACAGCAAGGTAACTTTAGGAAAATTTGAGTCTAACACAGGGCAGACAAACAACAGTGAGAGGCAAACAACCTCAACCCCACTACTGGATCACAGCAAGCAAAGGAGGGTGATCTACGCCATCCCAGCAGCGTGCCCAGGTGGGCAAGAAGGCCAGTGGCACCCTGGCTTGTATCAGCAGTGGTGTGGCAGCAGGCCCAGGGCAGTGGCCGTCCCCTGTGCTGGGCCCTGGTGAGGCCGCAGCTCGAGTGCTGTGTTCAGTGTTGGGCCCCTCACTGCCAGAGGGACACTGAGGGGCCGCAGCGTGTCCAGAGCCGGGCGGCGGAGCTGGGGAAGGGGCTGGAGCACAAGTGTGCTGGGGAGGGGCTGAGGGCCCTGGCGGTGTTCAGCCTGGAGAAGAGGAGCCTGAGGGGAGACCTTCTTGCTCTCTGGAACTTCCTGACAGGAGGTTGTGGCCGGGGTGGGAGTCAGTCTCTGCTCCTGGGCTACAAGCAACAGGACAAGAGAAAATGGCCTCAAGTTGCTCCAGGAGAGGTTTAGATTGGAGCTGAGGAAGAACATTTACCCTGAGGATGTACAGGGTCTGGGGTGGTGGTGATTTTCCACAGCTAAAGACGTGTATTGACATCACATCACTGTTGTGGCTACTGCTTGCACAGCATCAGGTCTGCCCCTCCAACATTCCTTTCCCCACCTCCAGCAGTAGCTGTGGGTGGGCGGGATCCTGGGAGGGGCCATGGGCAGGACAACTGACCCAGGCTGACCAAGGAGATATTCCACACCATATGTCATCAGCTCAGCAATATAAACTCTGGGAGAGGAGCTGGAAGAAGGAAGCATTTGATTCCCTTTTGCCTTCCACACCAATCGTTACATGTACCAAAGCCCTGCTTCTTCGGAAGTGGCTGGACATCACTGCTGATGGAAGTAGACAGCAACATCTTTATTTGCTTTGCTTTGCTTCTCATGCATGTGACTTTGCTATTTCTTTATTAAACTGTTTTTATCTCAACCTACAAGGCTTCCAATTTAATTCCTCCCTTCCCTGGCTTGCTGAGGACTGGAGTGATAGAGTGGTGTGGTGGGTACCTGGCATCCAGCCAGGGTCAAACCACCACAGAGGGTTGTCAGCCCCTGTCCCAGGCCGCCCAGGGACATGGTAGAGTCCTCATCCCTGGAGCTACTGCAAAGCCATGTAGCTGAGGTGCTGAGGGACATGGGTTAGTGGTGGGCTTGGCACTGTGAGGGGAGGGGTTGGACTCAAGCATCTTAAAGGTCTTTTCCAACCAAAATGATTCTATTATTCTATGCCCTCATATTCTCACATTACCTTCAAGCCTTTATGTAGAATTCAGGGAAGCACCTGCCTAAGTACTAGTGACTAACTACACCAAGCAGAGAGGAAAATGAATACTTTAGCTGCATACTGTAGCATTAGTCACGAGCTTCTGTGCGTGAGGAAAGTCGAACCGTGTGTTGTGCTCTACCCACACAAGAAGTCCCATTGAGATCCAGAGTTACTCAAGCAGGGAAAGTCAAGCAAAGTGAGGATGTGTGGGTAGCTTTCACAGTGCTTTTAAGGTAACATTTGAGGTTGCCATCCATTTTTTCCCCTTGAAAATCACTGAGCAATTTTCTCCCTCTTGTAATGCTTGCCTTTTTTCTCTTAAAAAAAACCCACAACCAAAATCCAACCCAAATCCAGATTACAGAGAAAAATGGCAAGAAACTGTAATTGTAGAGGAGAGGAGGGAATGCAGAGAAGAGAGAGAAGGCAGCTGTATTGACCATCTGCTATACTGCTAAAAACACCCACTTAAGTATCTGTTTACAAATCAAGTTGCCTGTGTTAGTAGAAACAGAGGCACTTGCTTCAGAAGTATCAGACGATTGGCTGCCAACATGCTGAGTTTATTAGGTAGCAGACTGGGTCTTTGTGAAAACCTGTGGTAGGAGGAATAAAACCAAAAGCTGTTCTTAACTAGGAAATATCGAGGCACACACTAGGAAAAAAAAAAAAAAGTGTCTGCAAAGAGCTGCAAAGAGTACCCACCCCTGACTGAGGTGCCATTGCTAGAAGAATCCTAAGCTTTCCTAAACACAAGGGCAAGTGCAGAGTCCTGCACCCGGGGAGTTACAACCCCCTGCACCAGGACAGGCTGGGGGTGACCTGCTGGAGAGCAGCTCTGCAGAGAGGGACCTGGGAGTGCTGGTGGGCAGCAAATAAACATGAGCAAGCAATGTGGCCTTGTGGGCAAGAAGGTCAATGGCATCCTGGGGGGCATGAAGAGAGTGTGGGCAGCAGGTGCAGGGAGGCTCTCCTTCCACTTCGCTCTGCCCTGGTGAGGCCTCGTCTGGAGTCCTATGTCCAGTTCTGGGCTCCCCAGCTAAAGAGTGATTAGAGAACTTCTGGAGAGAGTCCAGCACAGGGCTACCAAGATGCTGAAGGGACTGGAACATCTCTGTGAGGAGGAAAGGCTGTGGGACCTGGGGCTGTTCAGCCTGGAGAAGACTATGGGAGGATCTCGTTAACACTTGTAAGTACCTAAAGGGTGTTTGTCAAGAGAATGGGGCAACGCTTTTTTCTGTAGTGTCCCATGACAGGACAAGGGATAATGGACATAAGCTGGAACACAAAAAGTTCCACTTCAACACAAGGAGAAACTTGTTTGGTGTTGAGTGTGAGGGAGCCCTGGCCCAGGCTGCCCAGGGAGGTCGTGGAGTCTCCTTCTGGGGAGGTTTCCAAACCCACCTGGACACGTTCCTGTGCCCGCTGATCAAGGGAATCTGCTTTAGCATGGGATGAGCTCTAGAGGTCCCTTCCAACACTCACCATTCTGAGATTCTGTGATTCTGTGAGGTGAACCTTAAAAAAAAAGAAGATAAACACTCAGCTCCTGCTTCAGCTTTGTCTGTCTTGTTTGCCAAGCATCACTTCTAGGAATGCTGTACTGCCACAGACATGCCTTCAGACTGGCTCACAATATTATTAGCAAAACTATTATACCTTTTAAAAATTGAATTTCCTGATTATTTTAACAATTCTTTACTCATTGAACTCCCAAATTGCTCAGAATCCCTGAGGAAGAGGTTATGTCCCATTTGAGTGTTTATATTAAGAAACCTCCTATGGACTACTATTAATATTTATGTTTGTGCCCACAGAGCAAAAATCTTGCCTAAAGAATATCTAAAGAAGTTCTGTCAGATGGAAACAATCATGGACACTAGTAGCAGAGTTCATTTTCCCACACATAGAAATGCTCTTTTGGCATCTGAGGTGTCCTGAGAGACCTCTCAAACTGACACATGCTATACTTTCATGGAAAACACCCAGTGGCCAGATAGTTCCTGATGGCATCTCAAACCTCATCAGACACCAGTGGGCAACCAAATTAATTCCCAGTGATGGGAGATACAGATACAGAAACCTATATCCATGTAGTAGGTGCTTCCATGTAAGCTGTGTGCCCAGGCCCTCATTCCAGCTAAAGAAGTGAGGTCAGTGACTCAGATACTCCCACCTGCCTCTAGCTGCTTCTCCAGCCTGCCTGGACACGTATCTAACAGCCTTATGAGGGTATTCAGATAACCCAGTATGTCTTCAGTGTCACTAGTTGCCAATGTGTGGATGAACACTGGGCTACAGAAATGACACTGAGGTTCTGGACCATGGCCCCTGCACCAGGGGAGGTTTAGATTGGAGATAAAGGACTTTTTCCCTGAGAGGGTTGTCAGCCCCTGTCCCAGGCTGCCCAGGGAGGTGGTGGAGTCCCCATCCCTGGAGCTATTGCAAAGCCGTGTAGCTGAGGTGCTGAGGGACATGGGTTAGTGGTGGGCTTGGCACTGTGAGGGGAGGGATTGGACTTGAGGATCTTAAAGGTCTTTTCCAACCAAAAATATTCTATGATTCTGTGATTCTACAATTCTATGAATGCTGCTCCCTTAGTGACATTACAGCACTCAGGTGAAGTATCAGACGACTGACTTCCAGGTGAGACCATCTACTTTGCCATCCATCCCCCTTTTTATAGGTACTGCTATATCTTCACTGTAGAGGAGTCTGAATGTCAATCAGATGTCATTGATGGGAATTCACACCTATTATATACAGAAATGTTAAACAAAAAGCCCCTAAATACCTTCTAGAGGTGTGTTTAATCACAGCAGGGATAATGAAGCATCCCGATCCCTAAGCTGTCAGCCCATTGCTCATAAATGCCTAATGATGCAAACAGAGTTTCAAAGATTTGTTGCGAACTGATTCATATTTCCATCATTGCTTGAGAAACAGGTGCAGGAGGATACAGCTGCATTTTGGGAAGTTCTGCACATACAGCTGAGGCTGCCTCAGTTTTGAAAACAAGGGGTTATGCACTTTTGACACTGCCACTGAAGAGAACAAAAGTTGTGTCTCCAGGAACTACTTTGCCGTGTTTTAACATTCTAAAAAGGGGTTTGGAGCAAGAGCAATTATGTCCTGAAGTTATCTGGAGGAAACAAAGCTTTTCTCTGATTACAGAATTCATGGGATAGGATTTAAAACCCAAGGAACAGTGTAGGTAAAGCTGCCCTAAGATTAACCACACTCAACCTTCCCAAATCCAGTTTCTGGGATTCTATGATATAGGAAGCCAGGTGCTTGCTGTGTTGGAAGCATAATCAAAACAGTGAAAAAGTCCAAGAGTAGGACCTTTTAGGTTCTAGATATCAGTTAATGAACAAGCATTCCGCTGACTCCCAGCTTGGCCACTGCTGGGCACACATAGCAGCAAGTGGAAATGAGATGTACGAGTAGCATTTATTTAATGAATCAGGAGCCATCTACCCTCTCCTGAGGTGGCTGAGTGGTATAGATATCTTTGCCTCCTGTGCAGTGCCAGCAAGACAGTCCATTGGTTGCAATCTCTGACTGCATCTCTTCACCAAAGGGGCTGCAAATGTAATCTCAATCTGAGAAGTTCCACAACTGCAGATCAAATAGTGGCCATGATGCTGATGTCCAAAGCAACCACAGCAGAGGTGAATCAAAGCTGCTCCATCAAGGTCAGTCAATTTGCGATGCTCTACCTCCATCAGAGATCTGGCCTGTACTCCAGTTTAGGCATAAGCAGAGGTCAAAGTGGGACTATGAACATATTGGTAGGGATATTTAGAAACGTTAAGGAAGATGGCCCAGCTCCATCCTCACTCTGCCCACAGAAAGCCCTGGTAAACTCCTCAGAAGCTCTGGCTCGTGTGTCTGCAGTGACTGCCTATTTCTGACCATATAAAATCCCATCCACATGCCAAGGATCTTCTCCCTGAACAGCAATAGCTCCAGTCTCAACAGTAGCCTGTCACACCTCTTCAGGAAAGCCCTGCCTAGATTTCCTTCTTTATGGTCCCATTTTTGGTAGTTTTCTCTTGCTGAGGAGCCCAAGAAAGAAGAACCCACACAAGCACTCTGAATTTTAAGCTCCAACAATGGCAGTGAGGAAGCCAGCCCTCTCCTGCAGCCCATGGTAGGCTGGCAAGCCTGCAGTATAGCCAGATCCAGGCAGCTACCAGCCATTCATCTCCTGCAGGAGACAATATTCCCTGTCTCTTTGAACAACTGCATTTTATGAAGGAGTGAAAGGAACAGACACTGACAATCAACTGTTAACACTCACTCCAAAGATGAAAACATTTAACATGAAATCAGATCTTAGGGGATAGGATTTTTTCCCTTATTATTCTCTCTCTCTTTTTATTCTGTTCTCTTTTAATTCACTCCTTTATCTCCCAGGCCTTGATAGTGTTAAGAACTGACTGATGACTACGGTGTTAAGTTGCCTCTGGTTAAATCAAACATCGCTTCAAGCAACGAGTGTCTGGCTCAGGAACAGGAGGAGCACCGAGGAGCAGCTCAGGAGCGAGAGGAGAAAGGGAAAAGGCTATGGTGCTTTGATGAGTGCAGGGAACCACGCTCTTGGACTGACAGAGAGAGGAAGAAAATATCCCTGTGTTGGCTACATGTCTCAGCAGGGGGTTGGGCTGGAAGAGCTGTAGAGGTCCCTTCTGCTCCCCAACATTCCATGAGTCTATGATTCTATCCCTGTCCTCTGGCACAAGGGACTTCCCCACAGTGAAGGTTCAGATAATTTGGGCAAGAGACAGAGTCTGTGAGGCTGGCACAGGACACGAGAGGATGCTCATAGGAACAAAGGCTCATGGAATTGACAACATCTTCCAGTCAGAGGGAAGAGATGGCTTTGTGCTTTGTCGTCTCAAACCCAAGCTGCATTTATGCATAAAACCAAAGCTCAATGCCTCCTACTACAGTGAAGCTCTGTGCTACGCAGCCTCTCTATCTGCAGGAAGAAATCAGTGGAAATGTTAGGCAGGGGACCTGTTTTGCTCAGCAGCAGCTGCCTCTTCAGAGGGCTGTTCAGAGACTGAACCAGCACCGTCCAGTTGTGCGTCCAGGTGCACACACTGTCACATCACTGCCAGAGCCGTGCTGAATGCATTGCCATCACCCATGCAGAACAGTGATGCAGCCATTTTCAAGTTGCTCACAGATGTCCACATCTGACCTAAGTTTTCTTCAAGGTCAGTTCCTGCCTCTGCTCCCACCAGGTGAAGCTTCTTCGGAAGCCCTGTGCACTCCTCCTGCTCTAGTTTGTGTTACTTTACATTAGCATCAACGTCACTCAGAGCACCAAAGCACAGCTCTTTATTAATTCAGCACGACTGTTTGTCTGCCTTAAGGAGAAGAACGTCAAGCACATTGTGTGAGCAGCACTGGGGATCAGTACACCACTTAAGAGGAGATTTGGTTAACACAGAAAGCTGGAAAGTCTGGAGAAAGGGGTAATTTTAGGAGCTATGTGGTTTGCAACACATTAGGTATAAGCAAGTCCCTCTATCGTGACATCCACATTTATATAGACATGTCCTCAGAGATGGAGTGTGTCACCTTGGTAGCAAGGTGGAGTTTCCACCAAGGCTCTGAAGTCACACAGCAGTTATGATGCTGTCTCTAGGATATTATCAGCCCCTTGGAGCCCAAATTTTTCTCCTCCTAAGGCTGTGTACAGCCTTTCGTACACTGTGCTTTATAGGTTGCCATGATATCGCAGAATTTAAACATTCAGAAGACGTCCAAAGTGGAGTCACAAATCTGAACCCCCTCGAATTGCTCAAGTTGGCTCAAATTGCATAAGATCTCAGAAACTGTTGTGCTGGGTCAGACTCATCCATCTTCTGTCTCCCACAATAGCTAATATCAGATTCACAGCAGAGGATAAGAATTGGGTAAGAGGGTTTCCCACAACACTCCCAATCTCCACCAATCTCCATATCAAGTCCTACCTATAGAAGTTGTGGGTTGTTTAGGTTTTTTCATTGTCCAGTTTTAACAACTTTCAAGCTCTATAGAGCTCTAGCATCCACAACATTCTTCAGCAACAAACTCTAGAGTTTAAACTACATGCCACCGGGGGACGATGTGGTGCACAGTAGGATGCCAAAGGCAGGTGTATGAGCTCAAATACAATCATACTAACACTGCGGACCAGCTCCCAGATCAGGGGGGGATTTGCATCTGGTAAGCTCAACACTGGCAGGCAGATCCCCATCCATGTGAGAGAAGCTGGCAGGACCAGATGAGCCCTTCTGAGCCCAGACGTATTCTTGTATATTTACCTTGGTTTGTCTTCCCTCAACTGGTCACACACATCCAAACAGCAGCTCTTTGGCAGTGGTTTTCAGAGTATGTAGATCCAGTACCTGTACCCTCAGCAAGCTCCCTGATGGCACCAAACTGGGAGGACTGGCTGATTCAGCAGATTGTGCTGCCATTCAGCTAGATCTGGACAGGCTGGGAGTGAGGCAGAGAGGAACCTCCTGGGGTTCAGCAAGGGCAAGTGCAGAGTCCTACACCTGGTGAGGAACAACCCCCTGCAGCAGGACAGGCTGGGGGTGACCTGCTGGAGAGCAACTCTGCAGAGAGGGACCTGAGAGTGGTGGTGGGCACCTCACTCAGCACAGTTGTGGGGAAGAACCCAAATCCATCTTGATGACATTTAACAAACCACCTTCATCTAAAGCTGTTCTTGGCAGAGAAATGCCTTTAATCCTGACAGGAACCAACATGTTCCAACATATTAGAAAAGAGAAGACTATGGGGAGACCTCGGATGTCAGGATGGGATGAGACTTTGTTCTGTGGTGGTCAGTGACAGAACAGGGGTAATAGACATAAGATGGAACACAAAAAATTCCACTTAAACACAAGGAGAAACTTGTTTGGTGTTGAGGTGAGGGAGCCCTGGGCCAGGCTGCCCAGGGAGGGTGTGGAGGCTCCTTCTCAGGAGGTTTCCAAACCTGCCTGGACTCATTCCTGTGCCCTCTGATCAAGGGGAGCCTGCTTTAGCAGGGGATTGGGATGGATGAGCTATGCAGGGCCCTGCCAACCCCCACCATTTGTAGATTCTGTGGGATCCCCATAGGTCAAAGGAGTCCCATGCTTCAGTTTCCCCTATGTTTCCTCTGTAAATGCTCTAAATCTGTGTCTATTTCTGATTGGATACATGCACAGAAAGCACTGGATCTTGGAGTACGTCACGGGTTTCCCAGAGAGGAGTGGCTGCTGGCGGGGTTTAGTTTTCTCATTAACAGTCCCTAAAACTCCCAGACACTTGGCAAACAGCAGCTTTGCCTGCACACAATGCTGCACACAATTCCAACGCCTCCAGGACACACATCCCACATCCCTGCTAGGAAATCAAATGGGTCACGGCCAGTTTTTTGAGGGCAAGCAGCATGGCACAGCTCACATCCATATGGCTAAAGTCACCCGTCCTCCAAAGCAGGATGGCATTGTGCTGGTTGGAAAGTATCCATGCAAAACCCTCAGGCATGTCAAAACATTCTTTGGGAGATAGAGGGTTAGTCTGGGCCAAAACCTTGTTTGGGACCATGGTAAGAATTTAGTGGTATGGCTGACACCAGACCAGGACTCAGACTTGTGCCCTTTCCCTGGTTGTTTTGTTAGTGCAAACACAGAGATATGGTCCTGTGAGCTTTCAGACTGCACACAGACCATGCTTGCAAGGACCTAGGGCCCTGGGCTGGCTGGTTACATCCATGTGCGCCAGAAAGTGCGTGTACCTAAAATTCAGCACTACAGACCACGGACCTTCAGTGTCCAGGTCCTGACAGCATGTAGTTTGCTTGTACAGACATACTCCTACCACTTATATATATCCTCCATGTGCATAGCAATCTGTGCGCTGTTTTCCAGAAGAAAAATCAGAGTAATCAGACTCATGCTCTTGAATTCTACAAGAAGCTGGGGAAGGGTCTGGAGAACAAGTCTTCTGAGGAGCAGCCGAGGGACCTGGGGGTGTTTAGTCTGGAGGAGGCTGAAAGGAGACATCAAGTTGCACCAAGGGAAGTTTAGATTGGAGCTGAAGAAGAACTTTTTCTCTGAGAGGGTTGTCAGCCCCTGTGCCAGGCTGCCCAGGGAGCTGGTGGAGTCCCCATCCCTGGAGCTATTGCAAAGCCGTGTAGCTGAGGTGCTGAGGGACATGGGTTAGTGGTGGGTTTATCAGTGTGAAGTGAGGAGTTAGTTGGACTCAAGGAGCTTAAAGGTCTTTTCCAACTGTAGTGATTCTATGATTCTAAGATGCTGAGGGCCCAAGCAGGTGTGTAATCCACAAAGCAGGGGTTGTTTCCACGCAGGGGCTGTTCCCACTCCAAGGTATTTAATCCCAAAGAAATGACAGACACAAGTATGGCAACATCGAGGGAATACACCATGAATACATGGCAGAACTGGACTGTATTTGACAACCTGGGTCTCGTGGGCTTCTCCCACAGCAGGATGCTGGTGCAGGAAGAGACTCAGTCTCTGCCTCCCCATTGCAGAAACCAATTCTCTCACAGGCAAAAAAGACTAAAGAGCAGGAAAATGGGAGAAATCCAAAATGTGACTTTCCATTTGGGTCAAGCAACATTCCTCCTTCTCCTGTTGCCAAAATCAGTTACAAATATGTCTGAGTCTCAGCCTTCTAAAGGTGCTTACCATTATCTACAATGCTGTATTATTTCATGAATTAGGAGCAGTGAGCTCATACGAAGAATAGATTTTTCCTTTAATAGTTTTGACAGTAGTAACCTCTCCACACAGCCGAAGTTCAGGAGAGAAAAAGAAATAATTTGGGGAGGAAGAGAATAGCCTGCATCAGCCTGATGTATCGACTCCAGAAGTGGCCTTTTGACAGCTCCTATTCATAAGTGTGCACAGTCAAAACAGAAACTGTGCCAGCCTCTGATGGAAAACCTTGCTACAGGCAAGCCTGCAAGCCTCAGTGGTTTCAAGAAGACTGGTGTTGCAAGATGTGTTACTGTAGAAAGTACCATAATACTGTGGTACTTTGGTACCTTCCCTGGTTCTAACCATGCTGTTTGCAGCTGCATTAAAATAGACTTCACCATGAAGATGTACCTGCCTGGGGTCCTTTCAAAATGAGGATAATTAATGTCCTTACTGATAAGAGATTGAGAAGTTTAGTGAGGACTTGTCTTCCCGGAGGTCTGAAGCCATGCCAGCCTGCCTGGCAGAAGATGGTGAGCAGAGGGCTTGGAGCTCAGTGCACATGGAGGGGAACAGTGACTACTGCCCAGAAATTAAAAACTTCACCAATTCATAGCTGGAAAGGATGTGCATTTTCCTTGGAAAGAAACTTTGATACGGTCAAGTCCACTCACACTGCCAGGCCCACCACTAAACCATGTTCCTCAGCACCTAATCTACACGGCTGTGCAGGGACGAGGACTTCACCACTTCCCTGGGCACCCACTCCAGAAGAATTAGCCATTGGCATGATTTGCCCTGGAATGTGGTAAACGTTTTGTTTCCTGACATGTTTAAATGAAGATTGGATGTCCTTCTGGAATCACCCTTCTTGGGTTTGGCTGGGGATAGCTGAAGTGGCTGCCTTTAACTTAAAAACTTCAGAACTAGCTGACCACATCTGATCTACAGATATGATCTACATATCTGTATGTATATGTATACCTATGTATTAGGTAATTAAAATGTACAAACACATGTAGACATACACACATACGGTTTAAACGTCATTGGATGTCCTTTCTACCCCATGACCTCGGTACATCCTCCATGTGCACACCTCACGTGTGGTGGGCTTGGAAGTGTGAGGTGAGTGGTTGGACTTGATGATCTTAAAGGTCTTTTCCAAAACGATTCTATGATCACAGCAAAAATCAAAGCTGGCCAGCTCTATAAGAAAACATTTACACACAGAGGGATGCTGGCACACATGTCCAACTGCCACCTTGATTACCAATGAATCACAAGAACTGCAATACCCACACAACTCTCTGATTCCAACAGATGGTTGTGGCTATGTGCACTGTTGTACATAAACTAGGAGATGCATCATTCCCTGGTCCTGAGAACCAGCTGCAGCTAAACCCTCTTGTCCAAGAGCAGGAGAGTCCATCCAAAGCACTTCCTGGGATTGGCCCATGGCTCTTCCCAACCTCCTGAGTGTGACTGGGAACTATGCCAGTTGGTTAACCTGACGTGCATTGAGTTCACTACCTTCCTGAATAATGCTGTCTACATGCATATGCAGTTGCACACCCTGCTCTATGAAACCAGGAGCAGAATGAAACCAGAGCTCATAGGAAATGAAGCATTATTCTGCACTGCAACAAGAGCTTTCAGCTTTAGTTCTACGATCTTCTGCCCTGGCTCTGCAACACATCTGAAAGGCTTCAAATCAATCCTGAGGGGACATTTATTATTACAGCTTTCACGTTT
Organism: Colius striatus; assembly: GCF_028858725.1. NCBI lineage: Eukaryota > Metazoa > Chordata > Aves > Coliiformes > Coliidae > Colius > Colius striatus. The sequence goes on along the minus strand of NC_084760.1, from coordinate 44,561,934 downwards.
GTATTTTTAACCTCCTTGAAGAGTTCCCAAGGATAGCCAGAGGAGGGATACTATTTTAAGTGCACGAAGCAGATGAAAAAAACCCCACAAAATTAGCACTTAGTGCATTTAGCGGACTGGCAAGCAGAGCCTTTGATCCAATCCTCAGGTTGAAAAGTGTTGGGTTTCCTTGTACAGAAGGAAACAGCACTCCCCTCCTAAATCAAATTTCGGCCTCCACAGTACCACCACCTTGCAGGCTGTGATTTCAGAAGATGCTTTTTAAGAGACAGGAGCATGTGCCTATCCCATGTGTTAGGTGAACACATACACACTACAAGAGCACAATCACACAATCGCATTAGCTTAATTCAAAAGCAGCAGTTCTGGAATCACAGAATCACAGGAAAAGCTCCAGTGTATGCTGGCAAAACGTCAGCAATCCAGATTTGCAATAGCATCCACTTTAAGGAGCTGAGGGGTAGACAAACAGCCCATGCAGAAAGGCGACAGGTGCTTTTTACATACAATCTTTTTCTGACAGGGAAGTGCTATCAACCCTACAGTGTTGGAAATGGCAAAAAGAGGTGAGAATTCTCCCCAAAGACATCAAGGAGGTCTGGCACTGAGCAGGGAATTGAATGAACTCCACCAAGCATTTCTACATCAGAGGGCACTGCCTTGTGAGCAATATAAACTGATGGACACCTAAGTGACAGTAACAAACAGACCCGGTCAAGCTACCTTATTTTTTGTTCCTTTCTCCAGTCTAGCTGGCAGTGGCTATGCTGTGATAGTGGGTCATAAGCCAGGGGAGAGGGGGAGAACATTTCATATCATCTGATATAATAATTTCCTTTGCAGGTTCTCCTCCTCAGACAGATCCACCACTCACTGCTGATGGCTGTTCCCTCCATGTAGATGTTTGGGAGCTACACTTGGGTCCGAACTCTTGGGAACAGAGATCCCAATTCTCTCTTTCCAAAGGCTCTTTTAGTTGTTTTAATTGATTTTGGTGCAGTTCCCATAATGTTTCACAGAAAATACTCATACACATTACCAAGTAGTCAAGATTACCAGTCTGGGATTCAGCACCAGGTTAAAGGATCTGAACGAGGTGCCTCTCTGTGGTGGAATCTCCATTTCCACCACAACCATGGGACTCTGAGCCCATACAGTCAGCATGACTGGAAAAGAAGTTCAATTCTCCCTAAAGCAGATGTCTCCTCCAAGACAGCTCTATTGCTCTCTACCCTCAAGTCTCTTGCCCACAGGAAGGCATCTAGTATAGTCTGTGATGCCCCAATATATTTCTCCTGACCTTCAACTGCTGTTTCACAGAAGTGTTGCAGTCCCACAAGATGTCTCACTGTACATCTTACTATAGAAGAATAATCCTTCTATTAGGCTGCAATATTACTTCAGAGCAGTAACCATCTAGTAAGGATGTGCAGTACCTTCAGCAGCTGGGTAACTTCTGCTGAGGTCTCTGGGTACTATTGCAACACTGCTTCTGGGAGGAAAAACACAACTGTGGATCTGCACATGCTGGGGAGCATCAAGACAATGTGTGGGATGTGCTCTGCTTTTGTTGTTCAGGTTTACTCTTAACAGTTGTGATTAATTCTGCAAACCTTTTGGGGATGCTAACATTTTTATTACCGTGCTGCTAACAAAGGAGGTTAATTAGTCCCTTCTCTCTCTCAGCTGCTTGGAGGTGGTGGCTGTCCAGATATGGTTTCAGCCATTGTAGACTGTGATAAAAGAGCTGTTCCTCGGAGGGTAGAGCCACAATCAGTGCCTGTCTACCAGATTTGGAGGAGGGGAGCACCAAGTTCAATCTGTGGGTTCAATTGATCCCATGTCTCCTTGCAATAACCCAGCAAAGGGAGATCTCAATTCCTAGGCTAAAAGAACAGCAGTCCCCTTGCTGGTGGCAAGGAGAAACACAGTGTGCTTCCGGCTGGTACATCAAACCCCTCCTACTGTCCCTCTAGTTGATGAATTTGAGATGATCAGGACATCCCATCTCATCCTGTCCTGTCTTAGAACCATAGATTAGTTTGGATTGGAAGAGACCATTAAGGATCATCTTGTCCAACCTTCTTCTCTGAACTCTGCCTCTGAATTCTGCCCCAACCCAGTCTGGACTCACCCTTGATGTACTGGGGAGGACAGAAACAGGTGTCATGTTCCAGCTAAGTCTCCAAGACATGATAGTATCAAGCTGGTCTCTACTAGAGACACTTCTGATTCTCTGTCCTCCTACTTCCATCCCACATTTTCTAACTTGCAATGAGTTCACACTTGGGTTTTCTTTCCTTCCGTTGCTTAAGGACAGGAAGGCTCTTCAGAGGGCCCTGGCCAGGCTGGAGCGATGGGCCCAGGGAAATGGGATGAGGTTTAACAAGGCCAAGGGCCGGTCCTGCCCTTGGGCCACAGCAACCCCAGGCAACGCTCCAGGCTGGGGCAGAGGGGCTGGAAAGCTGTCCGCAGGGAAAGGGCCTGGGGGGTTTGGTGCCAGCGGCTGAAGATGAGGCAGCAGCGTGCCCAGGTGGGCAAGAAGGGCAGTGGCACCCTGGCTTGTATCAGCAGTGGTGTGGCAGCAGGCCCAGGGCAGTGGCCGTCCCCTGTGCTGGGCCCTGGTGAGGCCGCAGCTCGAGTGCTGTGTTCAGTGTTGGGCCCCTCACTGCCAGAGGGACACTGAGGGGCCGCAGCGTGTCCAGAGCCGGGCAGTGGAGCTGGGGAAGGGGCTGGAGCACAAGTGTGCTGGGGAGGGGCTGAGGGCCCTGGCGGTGTTCAGCCTGGAGAAGAAGAGCCTGAAGGGAGACGTGATGACTCTCTACAGCTCCCTGAGAGAAGGCTGTAGACGACCTCAAGTAGCTGAGATGCTGAGGGACATGGGTTAGTGATGGGCTTGACAGTGAGAGGGGAGGGTTTGGACTTGATGAGCTTAAAGGTCTTTTACAACCTAAACAATTATATGATTACTGCAGTTTCTAAGACAAATCCCTACTGAAATTACTGTAATGAGTCCCCAGGTGTGGGTCCAAGAATTCTGTATGGTCCATTCTACCTGCCCCATGTACCACTCCTCAATGCTAGCCAGGCTTATCTAATGGCTCTCTGTTCTTCCCTCTACATCCATGCCACGACACCCCTAAGGCCACGTCTATAGGCCAACATAAGGTTTGTGGGGGCTAACAGAAATCATTTCCTTAATGTGAATCTACACTAGATGAGCCCCCCTCTCTAGCCAGCACATCCTATTTAGCTTGTAATAGAAATGCTTTTTGCAGCACAGCATGGTGGCCATGCCAATATCTGCAAGAAGATGCTGATGAGCCAAAACAGCCACAGGAGCCTCTGTGGGAATCATCCAGCTTCAGTATCTTTCCTGAGATGGGGAATATGCTGGTGGCTCCACAGTGGAGTAGTTTTTTTGCGGGGGCAATCTGAATTGTGCAAATCCTTCGCACTTCCACTTTTCTCTCCCGGTGAAGCAGGAATGTTCACCCTTAGCTCCCGGAGAACACAGACTTTCTCAGAAAAAAATATATACATTCCAAGCAGGGATCTTTAGGAAAATGAGGTACATGATGAAAAGCTACTCCCCTTGCCTTCCCTCCCAATTATTTTTTGAGTACTACAGACATGAAATGAAACATTTTTATTAAAATGTCAGCAAGCAAACAAAAAATCTGAAGAGATATTCCATGCCAAAGCTAAAATCAACTCTGAAAAATTACTAAAGCAGAAGAGTTAACCCCCAGACTGTAATTTATTTCCTACAGAGACAGTAAAGCCTGTAGAGCTCTCTGTACAAAGGGACTACTGCAAAGCCTGGCATTATTTGATTTTATTGTTTTTGCTTTAGAGTAATAACAGCCCTACTCCAAGATGGGTGACTGAATTTGTCCTTATAATATGACCTTTTTGTAGCCTACAAGTAGTGAGAAAAGGACAAACTCTGGCAGAAAATGTACAAGATGTTGGTGAGAAGTCAGGTTTTATCCACCCTCAGCTCTGAGCTGCTCCAGAGACAAAACCATGGTGATTTCTACTTATCTGCTGTGATCAGCCATTTCCAGAGCTCCTGCTGGAAACCCAGGCCAAGTCCCCAGCATGTTTTTGCGTTTCTTGCCATGGTTATCCCTCTTCTCTCTCCAGGAGCAGAAAAAGCCCTCTCCCTTACTAGACCACCACAACGTTCATTTGTTTTTCCTGCAGATGCCCACAGCCTTCCTCTTCTTGTGACTGATTCTGTCCCACGTCTGGTGGGAAAGACCCATAAGATCGAACCCAACATCATTCCCTCTCCTATAATCACAAACACTCTGTACAGTAACACAGGGGTTTTTTTTTTTTCCAAAATCAGAAGGAAATCATGTTTTGCTGGAATATGCAAGTGGTACTGTTCAGGTTAATCCATCCAAGTCACCCAAACCCAGTAAGAGGTTTTCTTGCTCAAGTCCCCTGATGGGATTTAATCTCTCCTCTACTCAACTGCTCCATCTTCCCTAAGAAAAGCCCTGAGAAGTTCTCACTGTTTTGGAAGGCAAAGAAACAAGGGAAAATTACCACATATTGAAACCAGGGGGGTACATTGTTTCCTTGGCTAAACTGGAGCAGGTCAGTGCAGGCTGATGTTACCACAAGGAGGAACTGTTTGTTGTTGGGCCTTGCTGGTGAGACTGGCTCTTCCCTAAACATCATTAGTGAGAAAATTAGATTTAATTTTCAAAAACATCTGATAACTTTTCATAGAATCATAGAATTGTTTGGTTGGAAAAGACCTTTAAGCTCAAGTCCAACCACTCAACTCACACTGTCAAGCCCACTTCCAGTAAAGCCACAAGGAGAAGGAACAAGTCAGATAAAAGAAACTTATTTCAGTGTGTAGGAAGCATGAAGACCTCCCCAAACAAACCAGCTGGACCTGAAATGTCAGGCAGATCCTCACAAAAGGAGCGCATCAGTAGGTACATCAATCAGACAAGTAGCTCTTCCAGCATGCACATGAGTGAACAGATACCTCAATTACAGCTATGTGTTTCATTGCACATTGACCTTAAGAGTCCAGTGCTTTATAGGAAAGAATTTAATTTAATTAGCACACTCATGAGGTTTTCAGCCTGGCTACTAACTGACCCGTTGATGTAGGACATTTAGAGGTAGCACAGGGCACTGGAGTTCAAATGTACCATTTTCCTCTGCATTCCATTTGCAGTCAAAAAAAAAAAAAAAGAAAAAAAAGCACATCTATGAGGCCAGTAGAGATGGTATTTGTTGAAAAAACATCTCAACATTTGTTTTTACAGTTTTAAAGGCAAGGAATATTGTCTGCTACTCTTCAGACTTGCAAAGTATACTCAAGCCTGGATGCCTTCAGTTCATAAAACAAGGAGAAAGTTAAATCCATACAGTATTCAATGGAAGGGTCTTGCATCAGGATCAAAAGACAAGACCAAATGGCCTTTCTTTGTTTGGGAGCCCTCTGGAGAAGTTGCTTTGCGGGTTGTAGCAGATTTGTTTTCACATAGGTCAAACATAGGTAGTTAGTTTGGTTTGTTTTGTTTTGTTTTTTCAGAGAGGAGGGCGTTGTACAGGGCAAACATCAAGTGTTGGGACCGTGCAATGTCCACAGGATCACTCGTGACCTTGACCATAGCAGTTTTCATTTCTTTGCTCTGTTTCTGGACCTACAATGTGATGTTTCAAGTTTCTGCTACAAGACCAGCTTCACTCAAGCCACTAACAACAGCCTGAGCACGTCCACTCCCTGATAGGACCTGACCTTGTTCATGCAGTTTGGCCAAATTGGGAAAATTGTGACCAGCATCCTGACATCCTCTTCTGCCACCAGTCAAGTTCTTGACTGCATAAATGCCCTTACAGTCAGACAAAACAGAGTCAAGGCACAGACTTCATCTCTGAGAAACCAATGATCCACATTGCTAATGGTTAACAGAGTTTGTGACAGTTTTGGCTGACAGAAGCTCACATTGAGTCAAACAACTCCCAGGCAGAGATCATTCCCCACAGACAAATTGCAGCAGGTTGCCTCCCCTCACCCAGCACAATCTTCCATCCACCTTCACGTTACCTGGGAGATGAAACACAGTCCTTCAGCTTCACCCTACAGATACAACACTCCAGCAAGCTACAACACAGCTCTCACATTACTCCAGACACTGAATGGAAAAGACCACAAAGATGATGATTACAGCATATCATAGCTACTGTTTTGTCATTGAGGGCCTGGCACTGTGTTGGGCAGGTGTGTCCAAGTTTGTGTGCCAAACTTCTGCTTGTCTTCTGGCAAGTGGGAGGGGGGTTGCACAATTGAGAGGAAATACAAACAAGGTCAGTTGAGTACCAAAGCATCTGCAGAAGGGATACTACCTCTCTTACTCCAACCCTTTAGAGAATGACTTGAGGGAGGAGGCAATGTTAACCCTAATTTGGAACATCAAACTCTACCTCATTTTCAACAAAGCTTTTTAAAGATTCCCAATTTGGCATGCAGGTGTGTTTTTTTTCTCGAGATGAGAAAAGAAGGACAAACTGGAAAGTAAAAAATGTCTGAAACAGTGGTAAGACCAAAAATTCTGTAAAACCAGAGTCCCTGTCCCACTTCTCCTCCGTTCAAGACATGAGTAAACACTACTTCCTTTCTCCTCAGATAGAAATTGCCAGCACAGCCACAAGGGCTGTCCTTTATGGTGTGCACGTGCAAGTGGTCAGCAATGCCTGTTGCATCCCAATCTTTCAGCAACATCTCACTGATGGCCTGTGCCCAGGGAAGTCTGTGCTTGTGAGGATGTAAGCAAGAGGAGAAGGCAGAAGGGAGAGGAGATAAAGACCTCACCTCAGAAAGCAACAAGGAAATTCAGGGAGTGGTGGGAATTGCCAAGCAAAATATCTAGAGGAATGGGCAAATGGGGAAAAAACAGCAAAGCTTTAAAAACTAGAGGATGCTTCCCAGTGCTTTGCTCCTAGGTTGGCAGGGATGCAGCAAGAGAGCTTGCCTGGTGACGCAGGCACTGGCATCTCTCTTGTTTCTCAAAGGTATCTCGGAGCTGTGGAAAAAAAATCAAGCAAAAACATCCAGCAACCTCACTGAAATTATAAACTTAACAATGAACATGCTTCACATACAACTTGCCCGTCTCTGTAGCTATGGAGACAGCTACAAATCTGAGTCAGCCACAATCTGTTCTCCAGTTCCTAAAATTTAAACAAAAAAGGAGGGAGTGAGGGCTGGGAAAAGGGAGCAGGAAGGGGGAATTCCTCTGCACTGCTTGGCTTTGATGTGCATCACATTTAAAGGCACAGGGGATTTGTGAGCCTGATGTCAATCGAGCAGCGGCTGTGTAGCAGCTGATGTGCGCTGCCCATGTTTCAGAGAACCACAGGATCACAGAATCATAGAATCGCAGAATGGTGGGGATTGGCAGGGCCCTGCAGAGCTCATCCAGCCCAAGCCCCTGCTCAAGCAGATTCCCCTCAACCAGGAGGCAGAGGAACGTGTCCAGGCAGGTTGGGAAACCTCCTGAGAAGGAGCCTCCACATCCTCCCTGGGCAGCCTGGGCCAGGGCTCCCTCACCTCAACACCAAACAAGTTTCTCCTCCTGTGCCAGTGGCACTTGCTGGGTTTCAGCTTGTGTCCATTACCCCTTGTCCTGGCACTCACCACCACACAACAAAGAGTGGCTCCATCCTCTCCACACCTGCCCTTTAGGTACTTATAAATGTTGAGAAGATCCTTTCTCAGCCTTCTCCAGGCTGAACAGTCCCAGGTCCTGCAGCCTTTCCTCCTCAGAGACATGTTCAGTCCCCTCAGCATCTTGGTAGCCCTGCACTGGCCCCTCTCCAGCAGTTCCCTGTCTCTCTTGAACTGGGGACTCCAAAACTGGACTCCAGATGAAGCCCTACCAGGGCAGAGTAGAGGGGAAGGAGAACTTCTCTCAATCTGTTGCCCACACACTTCATAACACACGCCAAAATGCCATTGGTCTACATTGTCTCCAGTAGACCATATCCATAGCCTCTGTAACATTTGTGTCAAAATGTCTCGGTACCATGGATGAACCCAATGCCATGGTGGTCTTGGAAGGCTGCAAAGCATTGGCCTCATCCTGAATTCCGCGGGTTGAGGCAGTGCCTCAGAGGGGACAGAAGAACGAGGAGCACAGAGAAAGGAGCATCTGACGGGTCTGTGCAAGGCTTTGGAAGAGAAAAACCCAAGAAGGAGGTTGGTGGTGTCTGCACTGCAAAAACGGAAGAGTCGGAGAGGAATTTCTGCTGCCAGGATGGCAGACGATGAAGCAGGAAGGAGAAAGATTGGACAAAAGACTTGTTACTTCTGGGCTTGGATGTCAGGGATAGGATTTAGGGCATGAAAAACACACCCCAAGTTAGGTACACTGTTGGCTGGCTCTGTCTGCAAAGCAGCAAAAATACAGATGTCTGTATTACTGGACAAGACTTAGAGTGCTGTAAGCAGATACACAAATGAGCAGGAGTGGCATATTGAACCTCTGGCTCTATAGAAAGATCATGGAAAGTTGCCCTTTCAGCTAGGCAAGCGCAAACCAAGGGATCTAAGAAATAAAGAACAGCCACTCCCCAGACCTTCATGGAGAAATTCTTCACTGTCAGTGCTGATTTATACAATGCTTTTCTCAAGCCACAGATGATGCACAAGTTATAAAGCAAGGAAGAGCTGGGGCTGCTCTCAGCACTACATCTTTGAAGACACCTTGGCAAGATGCTGTACGGTTTCCCATCAAGATCTCTTGGGAAAGTTGGAAGTGTCCATTCAGAGAGGTAAAAGAGATACAGACTATTCTGACCAGTTCCACTTGTTTCAAGGGCTAATTCACTGAACTATCTACATGTGAGCAGTGCAGAAGCAGTAAGCTGGAATGGCAATGATGGAGAAAGCAAGCTCAGTTCCCCTCAATTTTTTTTTGTAGGACTGAAATGTGCTATTGCCACAAATTTAAGATAACCCACCAAAAGCAGCATGGGCAGCAGGTCAGGGGAGGGGATTCTGCCCCTCTGCTCTGGGGCCAACCCCTGCAGTGCTGCCTCCAGCTCCAACAGCACAACGACATGGAGCTGCTGGAGCAAGTCCAGAGGAGGCCACGGAGATGATCCAAAGGCTGGAGCTCCTCTGCTGTGGAGAAAGACGGACAGTTGGGGGTGTTCAGCCTGGAGAAGAGAAGGCTCCAGGGAGGCCTTCCAGCAGCCTCCAGTCCCTAAAGGGGCTGACAAGAAAGGCTAAGAGGGACTTTGTCCAAGGGCCTGGAGGGACAGGACAAGGGGAAATGGCTTTAAACTGAATGAGTGTAGTTTTAGACATTATGAAGAAGTTCTTCCCTGTGAGGGTGGTGTGTCCCTGGCACAGGTTGCCCAGAGAGGTTGTGGCTGCCCCATCTTTGGAAGTGGGGCTTGGAGCAACCTGGTCTGGTGGAAGGTGTCCCTGTCCATGACAGTGAGATGGAATTAGATGAGTTTTGAAGTCCCTTGCAACCTAAACCATTCTGTGATTCTATAACTTTCCTCTACACTCATCCCCTGCTCCACCATGTTCCCATTAATATTACAGGGAGATGTGGAATGGATAAAGTTGAGTGGTGAGAAGTTATCCAGCAGAAGAAGACACTCAGAAAGCTCTCTGTTGGGCATGGATGCAAAGGAGAACCACACCTCACAGCAAGTGTAATAACAGAATGTCCCGAACACCTAATTCATTAATCACTTCCATGGAATACACCTTATTCCAACAGGGATGAAATTACCTATCTCACTGCAATGCACTGTCAAATAGGTTACCACTTGATTAAGGTCTCAAATGTGCATGGAGGATTTATTGAAATGGACTCACTTGCTGCAATGCAATTAATTAGAGAGACATTCCCAGCCAGGTGTATTTTTTATGGTACCTGATCAGTTTTCAAAAAGGAGAAAGGAAGAAAAAAGGACAAGTTTAACTAATTTTAAATCAGGAAATTAAACCCATCAGTGTAACTCTTCTTTCTAGAGCACAGAGGTTCTGCTTTTCTTTTCTAAGAAAAACCTTCTGGAAAGCAGCTTTGCTGAATCTTGTATTTCCCCCACCAGCCAAGCGTAGCTGAAAGCAGCACGTGGACTAGAAAGAAGAAAGTAAACATGAGCACTTGGAATAGCCTGTTGAACAGAGATACGCCACCACCCCACCCAGACTAATTAGCAGAGCTCTACTTGTTCTGTGCACTGCAGTAGTTTCCAATTAATCTGTTCGTATTTGCAAAGCCATTGAAAGAGAAGAAGCGTTAAATGTAGACACTAAATAAAAAGCAATAAATAGCAACCAACACTTAGCTCTCCAGGTTTTCGGGCCCTGTCAACAGGGACGTTCACTCACTGCCCAGAGCAGAGACTCCTTAACTGAGACCCATAAGCACACTATTAATTTTCCAAGAGCTTCTACGAGACTTAATGAAGACATAGTTATGCTGTGTGTGAGGACTCTGCCCAGAGGAGCTTTAAAGTCTCCAGCCTCATGGCTGGTTAGGGACACTGCTGATCTGCATCCCAGCCATAGAATGGTTCAGACACAGACCAGTATCTCCTTTGCAGCCCTGAGTCTTCCTGCTGACCATTTTCATGTTCACAAATTGGGTGCCCCTGCCAGGACATGGTCACAGGATGAATCACAGAATCATAGAATCATTACAGTTAGAAAAGATCTTTAAGATCATCAGGTCCAACCCCTCCCCTCACAGTGCCAAGCCCACCACTAACCCATGTCCCTCAGCACCCCAGCTACACGGCTTTGCAATAGCTCCAGGGATGGGGACTCCACCACCTCCCTGGGCAGCCTGGGACAGGGGCTGACAACCCTCTCAGGGAAAAAGTTCTTCCTCAGCTCCAATCTAAATGTCCCCTGGGGCAACTTTTCATCTTGTCCTATCATTCATTACTGGAGAGAAGAGACCAACAAATCAGACAGCCATGATCCATCCTGCCTCCCTTAGTCTTTAGTTTTGACTCTTCTTCCTGCAAATAAGCAAAAACTGTTGCAGCGCAAGGAGAAAACTGGAGCCAGGGGCATCTCTACAGGCTCTGCTATCAAACAATCCTGGCATCTGGAACAGAGTAGTCACATCCAGGCTGTCTGTTGGGAATGCTCCCTGATCCCTCAGCATCAAAACAGTCAGTCTGAATGTGTCTAGGATTTCATTGGGATGGCAGTGCTAGTATAGGCAAAGTAAGAAAATTATATATGGTCAGCTGGACTGCATAATAGATCTCAGCACATCCTGGATGATATCTAAAGATCCCAGTTGACACCAGGCACTGGTGATCAGCAGGACCGTGCAGAGCTACACCTCCTTGATGAAGGCTCTTTGCAAACTGTTTGTTCTACATAACAAAGTCCCTGCTCTGATCCCACTGGCACTGATTCATGACAAAAAATAATCCTGTCATCCTGAGGAAAAGCCTGAACAGAGGATTCAAGACCATCCCAATGGCTCTTGGCAGGCACCAAAGGCCATCCTTAGTGCAAGGATACTGGTGGAGATGTCCTCTTTCAGATTAACATGGAGGTACACCTCAAGAGTTCAACACCTCTTGCAAAGAGTGTGCTGACAGTCTTCATTTTGAAAACTAGGGGGGAATTTCAGCTCTAGTGCAGGGGTCTGCATTTGGTCGTACCTATAGTGAGAAGACAGCAGTAAAGAGTTTAAGACACTCTAAATTCTGACAGAAAAGTCCTCTTTCCCTTGTGAACAGGTGTCTTCCACAGTAGCTCACAGTTATGTGCTGACCTCCAGAGAAAGTATCAGCTTGCTGAAATCTATTCCCAGAGGGCCAACGGGTTTCCAAATCAATCCTTCCATCCCTCGCACACATCACCCGCTGTTATTTCACCACACATGATGAACAGGGAGGCAGTATTCAAAAAATATCCTCTTTGCATGTTACCCCATGACCTCTGGGTGTTGAGGAGACAGGTTTATAACCTATGTAGTCAGCTGGCGTGTTCCCTTGGTTTAGGATTACATCAATTATCCCTATTTTAGGCTGGAGGGTAAAGTTCCATAGTCCACAACAGAGCCAAATAACTCCCAAAGAAAAGGTATTAACGTATCTTTATATTCCAGCCTTTGTTAAGCTCCATGAGGGATCCATCAAGAACCAGAGACCTACCGATTTCCAGAGTCTGGAGTATTTCCAGGATTCATTTCTGCTCCAGCCCAGCTGGGTTTTTTTTCCCCTCTTCTTTTTCTTTCCTTGTTCCGTGTTATCCACAGGAGCTCATTTGCCTCAGAGTACCTCCTCGTACTTTGCTGAGCTTGTGCCATGATTATCCTCCCTGCAGAAATTCTTATATAGGAGGTTTAAAATGCATGATGCATTTCTTCATTTGTGGCTGTGTCCCCACTGCTATTAGCAGCCAGAAAACACAACATCTTCTTAGAATTTTCCCTTTCATTAAGCCTGTGAGCTAACTGCTTCCTTGACGACCTGCCCCCAAGGCTTGCTACAAGACTCCTCGTCCAGACCTACTCATTTTTCAAGTCATGCTAATTTATCCTCACAAGAGTTGTGAACTCTGTGCTGGGCACCACACGATGCAGACCATTGGGATGTGCTAACAGGGACACTACCAAGTAGAACTAGAAAATCTCTGAATGATGCTCTGGACTCTTCACAGGCTGCTTTTGATACAGCACTACCAAGGCACAGGATTTGGAAGAGTGGCAAGGAGAGTTATGCAATTAACTTCCTAAACTCAGGTGGCGATGTCACAAGGTTTCTCGTGCTTTCACCTTTCCTTCATGACACCATTTTGCCTTTCAAGGGCAAAGAGCAAACAAAAGAAGCTTCTGAGCCATCCCACCACCTGGCTGTCCTCGCTTTGTTTCCTAAGCCTGTGTGACAAGACACTTCACAGCAGCAACAGAACAGCAGCCGGCACTTCAAGCACTTTTGGACATCCACTCTAGAATGCTGCACAGGTCGAGGGACAAGGACAAGCCGTAAGATCCTGTAGGCATTGTTATTCCCATTCTGAGACAAGCTGTGAAGTAGGACAGAAGAGCAGGAAGGTCAGTGGTTGGAAGTGTCCTGGGATACCTGTGTCTCAAGATGGGATAAGCAACTCTGCAAGTTATATTCAGTCTGATAAATACACATATAGCTGTGTTCACGAGCAGAGGCATAATCTGATGAAGTTTTCTTCTGGGATTGCACTCGACTGAATTCAGGACTGCAGGTTTTAAGCAAAGCAAGATTACAGGTTCTCTAGGCTGCAGGGCAGTAGCTGTCCAATATCCACCTCTAATCTTTGCCATTCCGCAGCCTCCAAGCATTGAAATGGAATAAGGCTGCAGGGAATCTGTGGCACAAAGCACAGCCAGGGTCAACAAATACTTCTGATAACTTAACATGGGAAGGTGCACCACCACTAGCCAGACAAGAAGAAGGGGCAGAAGAAGGAAGGAATGGGAAGAAGCATCCTCTTCTGGCTTCTTCTTAAAAAGTGATCGTGGAGGTATCTAATTGGCTCAGCCCCAGAAGTGGGTCTGGCTCAGAGCTGGGGAAGAGTTGCGAGTAACTTCTTACAGGAGCCATCTTTACAGCCCCTTCCCCCTTAACCAGAAAAGGCTGTCAAGTCAAATCATGACAGCAGTCATGACTCCAAGGAAGGGTCACAGTCCTCTGAATCACAGATGTCGAAGTCCAAGTACCCTCTCCAGGTTACTGCTGCAGCTAATGGAGATATTTTCATGCAGTCATCTGCAGAGGTTTCCTTCCCTGTGAGATGCCCTGCTTCCCTGGAGCAGACTCCAACATGTAGGCGTAGGAGGAGATGAACACAACCTAAGCCTAGCTGGCTGAGCACTTCTCTATCCTTACCCAATCCTAAATTCACACATGGCTCAATCTACAGGAGGTTTCCTCATCTGATCAACTCCTCACCAGCCATGTGCGATGCCTCATTCAGGACTGTCGCGCTATCTAGGACTGCAGCAGAACAAATGCATGGCATGATGGTTATGAGGGCAACCAGGGCTTTGTCACACATGATGGCATTTCTCCACTAAAATCAAACATTTTGGTGTAAGAAAAAGATGGGAACAAACAGCTAAGCACAGCAGTTCTTCTTGCAGCAAAAGCAACAGGCTCAGCAAAGGTGGGAGTGAGTGAGTAGGTGCTGAATTCCCACAGGGTTTCACTCAACGATGGGTCTCAAATTGCATTAGCTAATGATATCCTCCCTGGAGGCCTCAGAATCAGTAAATCCTGGGACTGAAGGGAGCATAGGGATTAAAATCCACCTGGCGACTGACTGACAGCTATGTTTGCTCTAGCATTGGCTCTGTCTCTTGTAGGCTCCTGGAAGAAGTTTTTATGAAGTTTGGTTCTGTGGAGAGACAGGGAACTGCTGGACAGAGGCCAGAGCAGGGCTACCAAGATGATCAGGGAACTGGAACACCTTCCTTATGAGGAAAGGCTATGGGACCTGGGGCTGTTCAGCCTGGAGAAGACGAAAGCGTGACATCACTAACACAGGTACTTAAAGAGCATAAGTCAAGAGGATGGGGTGATATTTTTTTCTGTTGTCTCCACTGACAGGACAAGGGGTAACAGGCACAAGCCAGAACCCAGCAAGTGCTACTGGCACAGGAGGAGAAACTTGTTTGGTGTTGAGGTGAGGGAGCCCTGGCCCAGGCTGCCCAGGGAGGGTGTGGAGGCTCCTTCTCGAGAGGTTTCCAAACCCCCGATTGAGGGGAACCTGCTGGAGCAGGGGCTTGGGCTGGATGAGCTCTGCAGGGCCCTTCCAACCCCATCATTCTATGATTCTGTTACGAACTGCATTGCAAGGAAGCATGTGCTTTCTTGGGCAATACTGATGAAAATCTCCATGCTGTCCTCTCACTCCAGAAGACAAAAATATGCTTACATCGGGCTGCTGGCAAAACTTGAAGTTGCCTTGTCTGCCCATTGCCTCCCATTCCACTGCAAGATCTTTACAAAGGCACAGTCTGTTACCGCTTGCAAGCTCAGCTGGAGGCAGCTAAGTGCTAACATAATCCAACATCTAACACAGGAATCAGAGATGTTTCCAAGCTGCAAGAGGGACTTTGGAGTTGCTACTGCTTTCCTCCGAGAAGCTGAGTATCCCAACTGACCACTGCCAGGCAGAGAGGATCCCAGCTGCCACGGCTTATGTTGCTCTTCGGCAACAAGAAGTGGTTGAGGTTTACCACAAGCAGTACAGTTGGGTTTGACGTGCCATCTGGACACCTGTCAGGCCTCTTCTCTTGGCAGTGAGAGACCACGTTGTTCTTTTTCATCAGTTCCAAGTTCCACATGTTCTCATGTCTTAATCTGCTCAACTAGAGCCACGGGACTGTGAATAGAAGCAGCTGCACAAGGTGATGCCAGGAAATTTTCCCCTCTGCCATCCTGGACAGTACTCACCGATAGTTCTCTTAGACACCAGAAGCCTTTGAGAGTTTCAACCAGGAATATATGTTGTTTTATTTATTTGAAAAGCAAAGGCATGGAAAGGCAAGCAGTGGAAAATGGCTGTCTAGATCAGGCTGTAGAAGTCCCCAGGTTGTGGCACGCATCACAGAGGTGATCATTTGGAACCATGTAGCTCCCCAGGCTGCCCTCCACCCTTTGCAGCTCTTCAGTATAACCAGGTGGGCTCTGAGTATGGTACGTTTGGGATTCCTGAACACTCTGAAGACCTCAGCTATCACCGTGGCTAAGGAGGCAACATGAAGCCTCTTCCTCCAGCTCGATCACAGTGTTGGTGGCTTCTTGCAGTCCAAATAACTTCACAGCACCATCAGAAGTGACCACAATTCTGGAGGCTATCTCAAAGGCCTGAGGGATTTTGCAGAGAGCAGCCTGCCTGTTTTGAGGAGAGAGAAATCATCCTGCCCACACACAAAGAAAAATTGCTTCAGAACACTTTGAAAGCTGTTAAACTTCCCCCCGGGAACTTCTCCCCAGGTTTTGAGTTTTTCCGTTTGAAAATAAACAGCACATTTTTGTGGCAATGGAATCACACGACAGGGCTGTTCATACATCAAAAGGTTTCAAAACTCCCTTTAAAAAAGAACGTTCATCTAATACATTTGCAGTTTGCAAAGCAACTCATTTAAAGTGAAGAATGGATGAAACCTTTACACGGAGCAGAAGACAGCCACAGGAGAATAAGCTTCATGCAGCAGAGGATGGGCAGGCATCTACCCCAAACGGTTAACATGAGCTGGGCTGTCTCACCTCTCCCATTCACAACACCAAAATAAGCTTTTTAAAGGCAGAAACTCCAGTCCTACTTGTACCAAACACCACACCATGCATGTACCCAACATGAGAGCAGTTGCCCACCGCCTTGCTTACCCGCCACAGGCCCTACAGCCCTCCCCCTGAACAATCAGCCCAAATCCTTCTCTGCAAACTCTTTATTACTCCTCCTGCCAAAAACCCTACTTGTCTCTTGAAGATATTACTCGAGGCCATAAAGCACTAGGTGAGAGTAGACTTGTTTAGCTGAAAAAGACATGCCACTTTTTTGAAGTGCAAGTTTTTGCTGGAAACTTCCCTTGAACTCCTGGTGCTCTTAACTGAAGTGCTTCTTTGCACAAATCTCAGAAGTGAAGGTATTTTCAAACTGATTTGACTGTCAGGGCTCAGGATTGCTGAGGAACTAGAGGAAAATTGCCCACCTTGTCTACAAGCCATGTGTACATGTCTTCCTCGCCTCTCTGGGGTGAGGAAAAGGAAAACGTCAACTCTACGGGGGCATATCACAATCCTGCAAGTATCTGCACTGTGTCCCAGCTGACAGCTGTGTTCAAGTTGCAGGATCTTGCAGTGGAATGAATAATAGAATCATACAACCATTTTGATTGGGAGACATCTTTAAGATCCTTGAGTCCAACCCTTCCCCTCATACTGCCAAGCTCATCACTAACCCATGTCCCTCAGCACCTCAGCTACACGGCTTTGCAATAGCTCCAGGGATGGGGACTCCACCACCTCCCTGAGCAGCCTGGGACAAGGTCTGACAACCCTCTCAGGGAAAAAGTTCTTCCTCAGCTCCAATCTAAACCTCCCCTCAGTCAACATGAGGCCATTAGATGATCATTGTAGGTCCCTTAATAACTGAAGCTATTCCATTCTAACATACAAAGCCAATTCCAAGTTACCTTGAACTGGATCGGTATTTCCACAATTCTCTCAGTTTAAGTCCTGACCCAACACAAACTCACCCTAATAGCCTGAACTGAAAACCAGCACAGCTTCATGTCAGGTCCATCATCCTCCCACAGACTGGTGCTGCTGACAAACTACTGCATGTTTGGCTAATCTGACAGGATCAGGACATGTTTATAGTGACCATCATCTCTTGGGCTTGGCCAAGTGGAGAATGGCACCTCAAGCACAAGTGACTCCCAAAAATTCTGTAGGAAATCCAAGAGATATCGAGTTGACCAAGTGAGGTCAGTTCTGCCCCCTCCAATAAGATGCTTCCAGCACAGTTTTAGTGGACTCAGGTGCCACCATCATCAAGGGGAAGGTAGCATTTTTGGCAGATTCCTAACAAGGTTCTTGGATGAGGCACAGCCTCAGGAGGTTCTCAGGATAGCTCCAAAAGCCATGCACTGAACCTCTGGTGCTCCTGTGTCCTCCAGTCTCTGCTACTGCTATTCCTCAGGCAGTACTTTTGTGCAGACTCACCTCCCCACCTGTTAAAGACAAAAAAAATGAGGCATTGTGCAGTTCAGCACTAGGCCAGTAACATCTTAACTCTCCACAAATGGATGCACCGGCCCTTGCCCACAAGAATCAAAGTAACTAGTGTATGGATACAGAAATTGCTTCTTAGGAACATTTCCCAAATAATCACACATGTGGCTCGAAACTCTACGTATGGAAAATAAATGTACTTCAACAGAATCAGTGAGGGAACAGCGTTGATCTCAGCACCACAATCCCACTGCATCCCTGCCCTGCTCCGTGTGTCCCCATTTCACGTGGATCCAGCCTGAATCCCATTGTCTACATATGTTTCTTCAAACACTGTGTTTCTCATCTAGGGTCTGGGCTACACCGGAGTCTTGCTGTAGAAATCAAGCCAGGCAGCTCTAAGTGGCACAGGAGCTTACAGAAGGGACGGCTGTACCTTAAAAGCATGCAACTAGCCACAAGAATCATTCCGTTCTGAGAAGAGGCTGCAGATAGAGAAAAATTGTATTAAGAGCATGGTTCAAACCATTACTGTTTAGGTAATGTCCTCCAAACAGCTTTGGTAAACATAATGCTGTAAAGGAACTCTTTTGCTGCCCATAGAGATATTGAACTCAGTCTGATAGTAACTGGTCATCCGGACTCCTCTGCTACTCAACCGCTCTGCTCTTCCAGTAAAGGGGAGCTGCTCAAGAAAGTGCTCAGAAAGAACAAAGCCTGGCTGGTACTCTTGATCCAGAAATACATTGCTGTAAAACCCAGACTAGTTTCCAAGCAGCTCAGTGATGCCATGACTCAAGACTCAGATCTTTCATAAAACATACAGAATAGTCTTTAAGTGATCCTTAGCCCTTCCCCTCCTTTTGGTACTCTATTTCTCTTCTCATTCCTTAGCAAAAGGAGCACTATCTTTGACCAGAAGCTCTGCAAGCACACTTGGATGGATGTCGTGGCCCTGATAAAACACAGTCTCGGTCTCGTTAGCTCCAGTGTATCATTATTATTTCAATTGACCTAACTTGCGTGCCCGAAAATACCTGTATTTGATTACACTTGCTCCCACTGGCGCCAGACATGGAAGCCTGGTTTAACAGGCATAGAGCACTGAATTTATGAAAGGCCAACACCAGCTTTAGCATCACACAGTCTTTTTCATTAGGGTCCCACTCACTGGAGCTGTCTGAAGATATTTCCTGTTGATCTGAAATTTCCCATGGCCTGGAGTGACGCCGGTGAAGGGAAACAAGGGCAAACTTCAGGCACAGCTGGTGAGCTTGCTGCAGGCCTGCCTGTCCTGGAGGTCTCCACCTCTGCTGCGAGACACTCTTTCCAGAAAACAGCCAGTGGGGTTATGGGAGACCCTTGAAAACAAAACTTGCAGCAGCAGCAACTCTTAACTGCTTTGATCTTTGCAAATCAGAGCCCAAATCGTACTGGACTGAACTGCCTGGTGCTATTAAACAATCTTCCTGGCTTGCACACACCCCGTGCATGCAGCATACGGGTGTATCCTCAGGGAAGGGAAACCTTAATAGTGCTGAGCCAGTGCCTGAGGGGATGGAAGGGAGTTTAAGGGGGAGCGTTAAGAGCCCACCCGGAGGAAAACATGGTTTAAAGGCCAGTAGCTCGGTCAAGTCGATATTTTACATTTGGAAAAGGGAAGAGCAAAAAGGGATGTCCATGCTTGCTTCTGCAAGTTCTGGGGAGGTCGGAGCTGCTCTTGGAAGGGCTGTGGCTGCAGACACGTCTTTCGTTACCTGAAGGTGCCTACCAAGGCTTCGGCAACTCTCTGGAGAGCATCAGTTACCACTGGGGCTCATTTAGGGGGGACAATGGAAGGGCAGACAGATACAGGGCAACACTGCACTGTTTCTGCCCTCTAGAATTGCACTTGGAAAAGCAAAGGCTGTTCATGCTCGTACCCTAAAAATCATGGCAGAAGCCTCAGCTTAGAAAGGGTTGTAAGGCAGGCAAAACTTTCCACTTTTATTCCACAGGCACGTGACTCTGGGCTGCTCAATGCACTGAATAGGCTAGAGGGAAGATTCAGCACTCCCCTAGCAGCAGCCAGCTTCAAACTAGTGAGCCTAAACCCACCAGATTTTTAAATCCACGCTCAAGGATGGAAATAAGAGCATCCCAATTTCTGAAAGCACTACAACCTTGTTACCTTCTATAACTGAAGTAAACACCACAGCTAGTGTCTATTTTAGAGTGTATTATTCAGCTTTAATACTTTCCAAGACTGTTTTTTTCTTTTCAATTGCAACTCCACCTTTGGGATTAGTGATTTTATTTTACGACAGGATATTAAGAGTAGGCATGCAGCCTTGGTTTGCGTTTGCGTTTTTTTTTTTCCAAGCCAGCATTCAGAAGGAATAGATTAAATCATTAAATACACACAAGCACAGGAAACACTGGAAACTCTTAGCCATTATCCTATGAAGAGAATGCCAATGCAAACACTGTAATAAAATATTCTTCACTGAAATCAACACTAATTTTCCGAGGCAATCAAATCCATCCCCATGATCCCTCCTCCCAGGGAAAACAGCCAACATGGCTAAATTCAGATCTATGCGGCTCCACGCTTAAAATTTGGCTCAGATGTGCTGCAAATCAATGACTCCAGAAATGTTTGCTACGGAAAAATTCCCGACGGGCAATGTTTACTACAGCACGTGGCAACTCTCCCAACACAGCAGCAAAGAGTATGATGCTGCATCGATCTGGGCTCCAGGCAGGCTGAAGCTTCAAGCTACAAACTTGTTGAGGCTGCCTTGACCACTATTTGGACATGGCTGCATGTTATCCAAGGGTCCAAATGTCCAAAGAGATGTCAGCCCTGAAGAGCATCGCTGAATGCTGATCAGAAACAGCACCAAGTCTTTCACGATTCTTCCTTCCTGGTCAAGCCACAGAAGGGAGGAAGGATGTGTTGTTAGAAAGGGATAGAGCATGTCTAATCAATAATCTGGACAGTGTAGTCTGGGCTGGGAAGGACATTCAAAGGTTATCTAGTCCAACCCCTCTGCAACAAACAGGGACATCTTCAACTAGATCAGGTTGCTCAGACCCTCGTCCAGCCTGGCCTTGAATGTTTCTAGGGATGGGGCATCTACCACTTCTCTGAGCAACCTGGGCCAGAACTGTCCTTCCCTACCTATGTGCAATTTGTGGATTGCCCATGCCAAGAGCTGTGCTCATTTTTCACACAGCACACAATCCTGCTTCCAGAAAGCTGTTGCTAACTCTCTTTCACATCCCTTACATCTTCTACAGTAAGACAATGAATAGATGTTACAGCCAGGTATTTTATGGTAGGTGCATACCCTCCACGACTTCTTTAAGGATCTTGTAGTGTGCTGCAGATTGTGGATTTGAACACCAATACCTGAGATATACTTAAATGCTCCACTCTACTGTACTCAAATAAGCCTACATGGAATAAACAAAACCAAGACTTCTTTCTCACAGACATGACTGCATAAAATTTTAATCAAGTTGTCTGCAAAACCATGCTTCAGGTCATCATAATCTTACCAGTCTGGAGAGGACCAGTAGCCATGAGGGCAGGTGGACCAGTCTGCCAATGTAATTGTTGTAAGATAAGTATCACCAAGGTCCATTTTCTGGTTGTGGTGCTAACACAGTCACATCCTCCTGTTTCTCTCCAAAAGAAAGTGGTGGCATCTAAAATGTTATTTGGGAACCAGATTTGGGAACCATTTGGGTCAGTAGTAGCTGGTCCAGCCAGAACAGCTTATACTCAGCTTCGTAGGAGGAAAAAAAACAAACCTCAAGTACTATGTTGTCTTAGGCATCCTTGGCTTCACACAGTAACGCATCCTCCAGCATGGCTGAGGTCAAACACACAACTCCCATTCCTGTAAGAATAATTTCTACTCAAAGTCACACAGGAAAAAAAAAAAAAACAAACTCAATGTTTCTAATATTCTCTGAAAGATGTCAGAAAAGCTACATTTCTTTTCATATGATAACATAAGAACCAAGGTTCAGTGTGTTTCATGAGGAGAACAAAACTTGGTTTATTCTCAACTCAGTAAACCTGAAAAACTTGAAAAAGTAATGATGATGATAAGCAACCAGACAATCACCTGCAAGACATAGAGATGCACCAGGCAAGTAACAACCTTTGCTCCCTCACTCCTTCAAACCACCTCAAAAGCACTCTTGCTTGGTGGCAAGGAACTTTGGGATTCTGCACATTTTATCTGAAACTTTCAGCTGCATGGATCACCTAAGGAAGAGACCAAGGACTTCACCCAACTTGGGGCCAAATCCTGCTTCTACTGAGGTAATTGAGATCTTTTTTTTTGACGGAGAGACATGACACTCCCCTAGCATGCCCTGTGTGCAGTTTTAACCCACTGAGGACTATAGCATGTGCTGCAGAACAGGGCAACACGGTCTCAAGCCTAACAGCACCACCCCACTGCATGGACATACCAGTCCCATCAGACCAGCAGAGGAGCCCCTGTACTGCTTTTACAACGTATCACAACATTTTTTTTTTTTACACCCAAAATTCCTACAGAGCATTGATGGGTGACGGCCTCTTGGCTGTGCAGCAAAAGCTGCGTCATCGGGCTCGGAAACAGTCAAGCACCTCTGTGACGGAGGCTGAATCATTTCTCCTCTGTGTCCATGGCACAGGACCAATTAACCTTTGCTATGCCTCCTTCTGTGAATCACTTAAGAGAGGTAACAGTTAAATCACTTAACAGGAAGGGGTTTTAAAAATGCCCTGCTCTGCATAAGATGAGAGAGTTTGCCACAGAGAAAGGGGGCAAGGGGGGTGGAATTCAAGCATGTTCAGCATCTTATAGCATCTTATGGATTAATCCTAGGCCTAGAGCCAGGATAATTACTGCCAGAAGGAATAAAAGTAACATAAATAAAGGTTAACACACAAAGGATCCCGTTTGCAAGATTTTATACATCACCAGCTCAAAAGTGGATTTGTAAATTTAATTATGGAAAGAATATAAAAGCAGGTAACACCCAAAGGGTCATAAAAATAATTTTACTATTGTGATGAGAACAAAACAACAAAAACAAAAATAAGCCAAACATTTAAAACTAAGTAGGGCACCCGACAGATCTCTTGAAGACCTTCTGCAGGATTTTGACCAGACTGCCCACCAGGGATACACACACAGCATCCTGCTGAAGCAGCATCTACCACAAATGCCATTTCCAAGGGAGAAGGGAAAAGTGCCTCTGACAGTCTTGCAACCTTCCAGCACTGATTTACTTTAAAATATCTTTTTTTTTAATAGAAGATGATCCTGTTGGCAGGAGCATGAAACAATCTGGTTAAAGCCGGTTCCCCTCAATCAGGGGGCACAGGAACGTGTCCAGGTGGGTTTGGAAACCTCACAAGAAGGAGACTCCACATCCTCCCTGGGAAGCCTGGGCCAGGGCTCCCTCATCTCAACACCAAACAAGTTTCTCTTTGTGTTTAAGTGGATTTTTTTGTGTTCCAACTTATGTCTATTACTCCTCGTCCCGTCACTGGCCACTACAGAACAAAGACTCATCCCATCCTGACATCCTGTAAGTACCCTTTAGGTTTCCAAAGGTGTTAATGAGGTCTCCCCCTTAGTCTTCTCTTTTCTGATACTTTGGAATATGTTGGTTCCCATCAGGATTAATGGCATTTCTCTGCCAAGAACAGCTTTAATAGAGAAGCATTCACTAAATGTTATCAGGATGGATATGGGTTCTACTACACAACTGTGCTGATTGAGTTGTTCCCAGTGAAGAAAATGACAATAGTGTGGGCTATCCCAGCAGCTCAGTGGGGAAAAACAAAGATATGCTTGGCTGTCCAAGCTGCAAGAGTGCTCACCCTGCTAAAAACTCTCTGAAAGGCACATATCTTTCCAAGTGTCTAATTTACTGTAATACAGTTAATTCTGCAGATGACTTGGAAAAAAAATTCATACCAATGTACACAGCACAGTATTCAGGTTATCTACTGTTGGGTTATTGGTTATCTATTCATCCTTTATCATCTTTTTGCTTGCCCTCTCCCTCTTCTAGAAATGCTGCAAGGTTTTTCCTTTGTGGTGCTGCCTCCACTCTTTAAGAAAAATGAAATAATACTACAAGGTGTACATAAAGGGTGAAGACACGGGGCAGGAAGAAAGATGAGGGTTCAATTCTAGCATCTCTTGGGCTTCCCACTAAAATACAGATACCTTTAACAACTTCAAATTTTAACTCTTGGCTCACAAACCACATTTTTGGTGTATAAACTGTATTTCTGACCTATCCAGTACTTTCTGCTACAGAAGGCAGTTCCTGAAAGGTCCCTGAACAAGCTCTTTGTCAGTCTATCTCAACACTCTGTAATTTTTAAATGCATCAGTTGCATACTTAAAGCACACCATGTGCTCAGATGCTCTGCTAGTCTGCTTCGGTGTGTAAGGAGAAAACGTTCTGAGCTTGCTGCTGTCACTGAAGGCCTGTAAAAAGGCACTTCAAAGGACCATTGACAAATCTAAGCCTGAAAATGTACATTTATTAGAAAGAAAGTTGGTTTTACAAACTCACCATGCATAAAATACATGATGTCCAGTTTTGGGCTTTCCAGCTCAAGAGGGACTGGGAACTTCTAGTCCAGTGCAGGACCACCAAGATGATCAGGGGATTGAAGCATCTTTGTTATGAGGAAAGTCTGCGATAACTCTGACTGCTCAGCCTGGAGGAGACTGAGGGGGGATCTCATTAATAGTTACAAGTATTTGAAAGGTGTATGTCAAGGGGATGGGGCAATATTTTGTTCTGTAGCATCCAGTGACAGGACAAGGGATAATGGACAAAAGCCGGAACACAAAAAGTTCCACTTAAGGAAAAACTTATTTATTGTGAGGGTGAGGGAGCCCTGGCCCAGGCTGTCCAGGGAGGGTGTGGAGTCTCCTTCTCAGGAGGTTTCCAAACCCACCTGGCTACACTCTTCTTGATGCATCCCAGAATGTCATTGGCCTTCTTGCCCATGAGGCTCAGGTATAGTTTGTTATGAAGCATAATTCCCAAGTGTCTCTCCACAGAGCTGCTCTCCAGCAGGTCACCCCCAGCCTGTCTTGCTTCAGGGGGTTGTTCCTCCCCAGGTGCAGGACTCTGAACTTGCCCTTGCTGAACCTCAGGAGGCTCCTCTGTGCCCAGCCCTCAAGCTAGTTGAGATCTGGCTGAATGGCAGCACAGTCTCTGGTGAATCAGCCAGTCCTCTCAGTTTGGTGGCATCAGGAAACTTGCTGAGGGTACACTCTCTCCCCTCATCCAGGTTGTTCATGAAGATATCAAACAAAACTGGCCCCAGAAGCAACCCCTGTGGAACTCCACTGGCCTCCAACTTGATTCTATGCTTGCTAATCACCATTCTCTGGGCTCTGTCATTCTTGTTTCAGGCCAGTTGTTCTCTTACACAAAGATCCACCGTGGACACTCCAAGCTCTTCTGTATGCAAATATGTTCAAGGGTTCAGAGACCTACACACCAGTCAAGCCCAGTTGTTTCCAAGAATGGGCTTTAAATTTTTATAGTACTATTAAGTGTGTAGTGAGCATAGAAAATCAGCATCAACACTGTAAGGATCCATATGCTGTTGAAAGCCATACAGCATGAAGCAGCAGTATATGGCACAGGATGAAATGGGATGCAGTAATTGGAAATGTAAATTGAATCTTGGTATCGAGTAAGTACCTTTAAACCAGAGGCTACACCACACAACTGCTCTGCAGAAGCAGCCCAGTCCCCTGAGATGTGTAAAACTGGATTAGACACGAACTTCAAAACCAGTATGATGTGGAATAATCCTATGCTGGCAGAAAGGGATCAAAGCTATTTTCTCTAACTTGCTTAATCTTCTGCAGAGATTTCTGAACTCTAGCTACACACCAGTCTGGAAGTTTAAAACCCCTCTTTTTCATAAGGTCCAGCAGTGGTGAACCGAAAACAGAGCAAGTTAAATATCCCAGAGAGCAGAGTGATTTTTATAAAGGAATCCTATGGCTGGGGACAGCAGGTCTGCAGGGAAGGAAAAGTAACCATACACAGGTTTGTCGACTTGGTTACAATGGCACCACATCTGATCTCAGCCCAGAAATCACAGGATGCTTTTATTTTTAAATACATATATATTTATAGTTTTTAAGTTGTTTTTTTTCCTTTTTTACCCCCCCTAATCTGGTTCGTGTAATCACTGAAACACAGCTCATGATAGCTCTCACTCTCACATTGTCCCAGCAGAGGACCATGGGTGCTCAGGCAGAGGATTTAGTGCTCTGCTGAACAGGGACAGACCCTAGCACAGGAGGAAATTAAAAGCACGCTTTGGCTCTCTGGCTGAGGGGTGAAATCCCAGGGGTACCAAAACCAGCAGCAAAGTTCCTTGCTGTGCTGGGTGGTGGTTAGGACATCACCTGAGGCTTCACAACTAATATGGTGAGACTATGCCGTTTGAGCAGATGCTTCTTCAGCCTCACCTGCTAAGCATGTGAGAGTGATTTTCCTCCTCTGTGTTGCTCCCGCCATAGCAGAAATCTTGCTAAACCTGGGGCTAAGATGAGCTCCAGCTGAAGCAGCACTGCTGGCGAGGTAAATCTCCAACACCCCAGTGTCTTCCATGGAAGTCAGTTGCTTTGCTAAAAGATGCTGCATTAGGTCCATGTGGTCACAGCTTTCATTGCACTTCCAATATTGATTGAGTTTGAACAATTCCTTGGCTAAAACTTTCCCTTTCCCTCTCCTGTTCTCTGTGGCAGCTCCTGCAGGTCTTTTTCTGCTCTGGGACGGTTTCATTTGCTCTGTGTTGTATGGGTTTATCTATGTAGACACATCTCACCTGAATATGCTATCCTGACTTATAATTACAGCAACTCAAAAAAACTCCACAGTCAAACAACAAAAAACAATTCAATCCTTCCCAAAATTAAATGAAACACATTGATCCAAGCAGTGGAACATTTCACCACCCATAAAAAACTTTCAGACCTAAAAAAAAGAAAAGAAAAGAATAAATAGTAAGACTCAAACATTAACTAATCCATTATCAATCAACTAAAGATTAAATGCTGAAATAATGCTTTAGACCTATAGGAACTGAATCATGTGACAAAAAGTGTGCTTCTAAGTACAGCAGGATTTTTTTTCCCACTTGGTGTACTCTCATGTCTCCATTTATTGGAAGAAAAAATTCAGCAGAACTGAAGGAATACAGTATTTTCTTGACAAAATAAAACTAGCAGAATTCTTGACATCTCAATAGTGCTTGTAGGGTTTAGCTTTATATTTAGATGGACTGGTTTTGAGTGGAATACAATCAAGAGAAGATGAGGTTCAGACCTTTCAGTAGAAGCACAACTGTAATGGACAGTCCCCTCTGGAAACTGAGCTTATTTGTGCCCAGAACTGACTTGTCTTTGGGGTTTGGTGCTTGGCATCATGTGTGGCTTCCCAGTGGTACAGACCTCCTCTCTCTAGGGTGAACAGCATTTCATCAACTTAATCAAGATGACTCATAAGCCACAGGAAAAGAAGCCACTGATAAAAGTTTTTCCAATAATTTCAATGAAGTGTTGATATTACCCTTAAAAGGGGCATATTTTTCTTTCCTTCTCTCCCTCTGTAAAGCTATTGCAACAGAGTGCTCTCATAGGGTTTCTGGATGACTAGAAACAGCACCTTGAACCATCAGCTGTTTTCAAGCATGCTCTACTTGTGGCCATTCAAGCTGTTGGCAGCAATGGCACATAGTATAAGTGCAGCCTCCCAGGGCTCCCATCTCAAACCATGGTGTGCTCCTCTCATCCACACAGCTCTCCCATCCTGAAAAGCCCAAGCTGTTTAAGGATGTCTGTGTCCTGGCTTTTGGTGAAGATGGCACTGGACAGAAGGAAAAAATTAAATCCCTCACTGCAACTGACAAACATTTCCCTTTGCATAGGCAGGATGTCAGCTCGTGCCTTTGATTAAATATTGACACATAGACATCCAACCTTCCAGGACTACTGGCCAGATACAGGATGAGGTGTTGCATGGGAATCAGCATCCCAATTTCCCTGCTGCGTGGCTAACACCAGTTTGCTGCAGCAGGGACAGGTTTGCAGCTCCCAGTAGGATATCACAAATTATACACTCAGGGGACAAAATTTCAAAGGCACCACAGGATGTTCAGAAATAAACTCCTGCTGATGGGGTGGTAGAGCTCATCCCACCAAGTGTCAGCTGTCAGAGAATCATAGAATCGTTTAGACTGTAAAGGATCTTTAAAATCGTTGAGTCCAACTATTCCCTCAGCACTGCCATGGCCACCACTAACCCATGTCCCTCAGCCACAGCTACATGGCTTTAGAATCTCTCCAGGGATGAGGCCTCCACCATGGTCCTGGGCACAGCCTTATGCCAGGGCTGGACAACTCTTTGGGCAAGAAACTATTCTTAATATCCGATGTAAACCTCTCCTGATGCAACCTGAGGCCATTTCTTCTTGTCCTGTCACTTGTAGCTTGGGATCAGAGATCAAACTCCCTGCCCAGCCACAACCTCCTGTCAGAGAGTCTTAGAGAGTTGGGTATTTAGGACAAAGCTGGAGTCAGCAGAGGGGCAGGATCACTGGAAGAGGACACACTGGAGTGTCAATACTGTTGACTAAGAGGGAGCCGAGGCAAGTAGCTCAGACTAGTCACCTAACTTCTAGATAAATGAAGCCACCTGGAAAGGTAAAGTAATCACGCAAAGCCTTTAAAAATGTATTGTACAGGCAGGTGCAAATAGATGACTGTAACTACAACCTATACTGGGACAGGAAGGGGAATATCTAGTTTGGGATGAGACATCCTCCCACACCAAATGTGCCATTAGTCCTGCTGGTGAAAGGATACGCTGACTGATAAACCCAGAAGTACTCCAGAAGAAATAGCCTACTTTCAAGTATAAGTCAACTCTTAACAGTCATCTAAAAAACCATCTTGCCGAATAGAAGGAATCAAAAAACATTCAGTAAAAGAAAGCCAGATCAAATCAAGTAATGATTAGCTAGAAGTGGATACACTATATCATACCCAGATCTTTGCTCCGTTAAATATTAATTTAAATGGACACATTTAAAAAGACATATAATATGGATAAGCACTTTTTGTTAGAAGAGAGCAACTCCCGTTAGTGAGCAAGAAAGGAACAGCTACAGAAGACAGTAGAATGAAGCATTCACACAAGGAGCAGTCTGAGAATGAGAAAAATATACAGTAGAGTAACCTGATGCATGCAGTTTCCTGGTATGGGCCATAAAATTCTCACGTGCCTACATTTACACGTAATCAGCGTAGCTCTTCTAAATTCCTTTTTACAGGACTTGTTTCTTTTAATCTTGGACTGCAAGCTACCTAATATGATACACTGCTGTCCTCCAGAATTGCAAGATTTATTCAGTTGCAAAGATTACCTGTATCGAGTAACACTACTAGTCTACAACATAGACTCCATCTGAAACCAGTGCTGATGGAGCTGCAACTCAAACCACACAGCCCTAGCTGCAAACGTCTGTCGCTTCAAAATGTGAAGAAAGTTCTTTCAAGAGCTTCATGCACACACCCTAAATATAACTTGTGCCAAAACACAGCAAATACTCTCTGTAATAAACCAATCTGTAAAGTTTTTCTTTTTTGCTTCCTTAAGTTCAAGGAGTACTTGGGTGTACTCTCAGACATGCACTCAACTATCAAGTGAAACATCAACCTAAGCACATTGCCTACATTGTTTCCTCCACTGTTGGTAATTTACAGACAAATCTCCTACATTTGCCAATTATCTGTCTGTACAAAACTCGATCTCCAGCGTGGTTTTGCTTGGTAAAACGCTGTCAAATTTCTCCTCTTCTCTCTAAGCATTTGCTTTTGGGGGAGTTACAAGATACCCAGGATTATCTGCAAAAGCGAGTGCCTTTACAGAAAACTAAAGAGAAGCCGTGTAAAGATGCAGTAGTTGTGGCTGAAGACAAAGCAGCAGAATGATGACAGCACAACAGAAGTTTTTCTTTTTCTCATTACCATTTTGTTGGATGCTTTTCAGGGTGACAGTCTCCTACAGCACCTTCTATGACGAGATCAGATGATGTCAAAATAACCCCAGTTCAGCCTTACCGCTTCATGTCTTTCTTTCTCTTAAGCTAAAAATAAAGATACACATGGATGATTATGAAATGGCAGACACAAGAAACTGAAAATAATGCTTTGTTTCAGGATTCTGGATTACCATGAATCGTGAAAAAACTAAAATTGAGAGAGAAAAATGCTTTAGCTTAAATGACGGATGAAATGTATATACATTTATATATATATCTATATATACACACATACACATGGGAACAATAAATGGCCCAGCAAAAACACATTGTGGAAACAACAAGTAAAAAAATGTATTCTGTTTTTAAAAGATGACAGAAATTAATAGAAATCTGCTTACAGAATGGAAAACATATTTGCCACAGTGTGCTCCTGATTTAGGATAAAGGCATTTTACCAGTTACACTGCTGCCAATTGAGATCATCCCCGTCACAAACAATAGCATCAGGAGGAGGAGATTATTAGTGGTTTATTTGTCATATTGAATTACCTGTCGTGTGTGTGCACGTAGAAGTACAGGCTTAAACATTCAAACCAACTGCCTCCACAAAAAGTCATCTTTCTTTTCATTGTCCTCAATTTCACGCCTAGGCCAGCAACATCTACCGTCTGTGTGTCAGCACGCAGCAGCAGCGTGAGGAATCCACACTGACACGACAAGAACTAATCCTATTATTTCCTTAACGGAATCTGAATAGGCATTTTTCCAAATGCCGCTTCTTATTGTAAGTTTAACCCGTGTGTTAATTCTCTTCCCGAGATCTCAAGCTGCTTTCTCTAGAATCAGGGATTTAAGGGGAATAAAATCCCTTCTCCTCAATTTTGTACTTAAGAGACAAACCTTTCAAAATTAAGTGGGGGCTTGCAGACCATTCAAATGTATTGCTTCTCTTCCCAAGGCATTGGAAAATGTCTCTAAAACCCATTTTAGCATCTAGAAAAGAAGTTTTTAGCGCAATTCCAAGTTGAAACTTGCCAGTAGAGTTTGGGCAGCTGCCCTTAAATAAGAATCAGGACTGCAGAAATACGTTGCAGGCAAGATTCTCAGAATGATTTTCATGCCAATTCGATGAGTGAACAACCAAGCAGGACTCCATTAGAGTAAATTATTTCCCACTATTGCAATTTTCCTCCAATAAACCGCAATATTCAAAGGTGACCAAGTGGGAAAAGACCTGGGCAGCAGAGCCTCCTAGCAGTTGCTTCCCTTGGCTGAAGAAATTTTTAAGCACATTGTGCTCAGGGGAGTTTTCCTTTCTGTAATCAAATATTAAAATATGAAGCACAATGAAAACAAACATCTTACTCTACACACACACACACACACACACGCATGCTTTCTGTGCTCTCCAGCAAAGCCGCAACAGCAGATTTGCTGTGGGTATGCAGGAACTTATAGGTGGCATATCAAATATTGATTAAAAACAAATCCAAATAATTAGGCTTAAATTTTAATACACATGTACATTTCTCTATAATTCATCGTGAGCAGAATTTTGTAAGGTTCCATGAGAGGCTCTGGATTTAATTTTAATTATGCATTTGTTACATAATTCACCAAATTCAGTAATGTGCAATGAGTCTCCCAGCCATTCAAGTGAGTAACGAGATTTATCAGCCCAGTTTGTCACACAACAAACAGGATTCAGAGCAGTTATAAAGGCGGGTGATGAAAGATACATGGAGGGAGGGAAGAACCAGCAGCAGCTTTATTTCCATGTAATAATGCTAATAATATGCAAATAATTCCCCATCCTAATGAATACTTCAGATGAATGCCACGTTCAAAAAGGAGATTGCATGCTGAAACCTTGCAGTGAAAGAGGAAACACGGCAGCTCAGCTGCTGTGAGGTTTCAAAGCTTTTCTGAAGCCACGAGGTTACAACTGCCAGTACCACTGAGTATCCGTCCATCCCCATCTGCCTGAAATGATGCTGTCACATGGCAGGGGATATGTGTCTTCAAGCTCCTTACGTTCTGGTTTTAAAACGTGAAATCACCTCAAAGCCACCTTAAAAATGTGTGTCACTTTCAAAATATAGGAGGATCTTCTAGGGATCTAAATCTGGCCTCTGCAGCATAGCTCTCAGGGTGCATACAACAGGATCTTAAATGTCCAAACCTCCAGAGGACTGAGACTTGCTCTCCTAAATATTTCTGGTGACTCTTCCAATTAGCATGTGAAAGTTTCTCTCAAATCTCTGAAATTATTAGAAGAGTAAGACTTGTCATCCCTCAACAAAACATTTTAATTAACGGGTTTTTTTCCCTCCCCCAAACTACTGCAAACCTCCTCCCCTTTCAGCAAGTATCATCTCCTCTGGGACAAGAATGTACTCAGAAGCAGGTGATACCAGCTATTTTAACAACCTTAAGTTACAACACTTTCACATGTTTCTCTCTCCAATTATTTTATCCTCAAACATCTCCTGGGAACTCAAAAATTTAAGACTTAAGACTTGCAGCTTACTCATAAAGCAAAACCACCCTGTGTCTGCAGCATCCCTTCCCACATTCCCACTTGAAACCCACGTTTTTCATTCCTGCATAGACACTCATTTCATTCAGCTTCCCACATCCACAAGTGTCCTCCCCAATTTCCAGTCTATCTCTCCTTTCAAAAAACTGTTAGGAGAAGCATGGACTTTCTCAGTGTCTCTTCTCTCTGCTCTCTAACACCCAAAACAAGGCTCAGAACCAATGTGCATCCTTAGAGAAACCCACAGACAAGATGATGTCATATTCTTCTGACAGCTGAGATCTTTTCTATGTATCTTCAAGAGGACACCTTCCCCCTTGCCTTCAGTCTTCGTATCTATCTTCATGTTTATGGCTATTCTGACATTCAGAGATATCTGGACAGGCTGAGAGTGGGACAGAGAGGAACCTCATGAGGTTCACCAGTCCTGCACCTGAGGAGGAACAACCCCCTGCACCAGGACAGGCTGAGGGTGACCTACTGGAGAGCAGTTCTGCAAACTAAACATGAGCAGCAATGTGCCCTCATGGCCAAGAAGGCCAATGGCATGAAGAAGAATGTGGCCAGCAGGTCAAGGGAGGTTCTGCTCCTCCTCTGCTCTGCCCCAGCGAGGCCTCATCTGGAGTCCTGTGTCCAGTTCTGGGCTCCCCAGCTCAAGAAAGACAGGGAACTGCTGGAGAGAGGCCAGTGCAGGGCCAAGATAATCAGGGAACTCGAACATCTCTGTCAGGAGGAAAGGCTGCGGGACTTGAGGCTGTTCCATCTGGAGAAGGCTGAGAGACGATCTCATTAATACAAATATTTAAAAGGTGTTCGTCAAGAAGATGAGGCAGCACTTTTTCCTGTAGCATTTAGTGACAGGACAAGGGGTAACGAATGTTAAGCTGGAACACAGAAAGTTCCACTTAAACATATGTAAGAACTTTTTTATTGTAAGGGTGAGGGAGCCCTGGCCCAGGCTGCCCAGGGAGGGTGTGGAGTCTCCTTCTCTGGATGTTTTCAACACCTGCCTGGATGTGATCCTGTGTGACTGGATCTAGGTGGACCTGGTTTAGCAGGGGAGTTGGATTAGATGATCTCTAAAGGTCCCTTCCAAACCCTTATAGTCTATGATTCTGTGACCCATAAGGTGGTTCAAATTTAGTCGCCTTCTTGATATGCCAAACACACAAATTACCGTCACTGGAAAGTCCTTTCTGGGTTTATCAGAAACATTAAGACGTTTCTGCTCATATCTCCACAACTTCAAAGGAAATTCAGAGAAAGAAAATCATTACTGCTCTGCTCCAGCTGGATGGCGGCCTTTTTCACTCAAAACCAAGACAAATGGTCAGCTTGAATCCTTGAATGAGGCGCTTGTTCCCATTACTTCAGAAATGCAGCTTTCTTATAACTGGAATTGACAACATTACAAAAAATGCCTTAATTACAGGATTTAAAAATATATAAACACACATAGTGGGGAGGTGGTACTTTTTACTTCTTGATTTTCAGCATTTCAGACTCGTACTCTCCAGCTGGGGTTTTCTGCAACTAGAATCAGGAGTGCATACATACATTCCTTAAGTGCAAACTGAGGTTTTTTTCCTCAGGTGATCACCACATATTGACAGCTGAAGCTCTAAAAGGAAGAACAAATGCTCTCCCAAATAATAACACTCACAGTTAGTAGCTCTGTCTTCGAGTACTGCTGCTGAATTTGCAATTCCACCCTCCACAACAGTCACCTGCACCGCTTGCTTTCCCCTTGCTCCAGAGGAAGAGCATGATAAGCACAGATGACTTCTAAGGTACTGCATTTGGGAAGGAAACACCCCATGCACCAGGACAGATTGGGGGTCGAACTGCTGAAGAGCAGTTCTGCAGAGAGAGACCTGGGAGTCCTGATTGATAATAAACTAACCATGAGCCAGCAGTGTGCCTCCGTGGCCAAGAAGGCCAATGGCATCCTGGGATGCATCAAGAAGAGTGTGGCCAGCAGGTCAAGGGAGGTTCTTCTCCCCCTCTACTCTGCCCTGGTGAGGCCTCATCTGGAGTACTGTGTCCAGTTCTGGGCTCCTCAGTTCAAGAGGGACAGGGAACTGCTGGAGAGAGTCCAGTGCAGGGCCACCAAGATAATCAGGGGACTGAAACATCTTTCATATGAGGAAAGGCTGCGGGAACTGGGGCTGTTTAGTCTAGAGAAGAGGAGATTGAGGGGTGATCTTATTAATATTTATAAATATCTAAAGGGTGGGTGTCAGGAGGTTGGGACATCCCTTTTTTCCATTGTAGCTTGTAACAGGACAAGGGGTAATGGGATGAAGCTGGAACACAAAAAGTTCCACTTAAATATAAGAAAAAACTATTTCACTGTTCAGGTGAGGGAGCCCTGGCACAGGCTGCCCAGGGAGGATGTGGAGTCTCCTTCCTTGGAGGTCTTCAAGACCCACCTGGACATGTTCCTATGTGACTTGATCCTAGGTGAACCTGCTTCTGCAGGGGGGTTGGACTAGATGATCTCTAAAGGTCCCTTCCAACCCCTACCATTCCATGATTCTAAGGTTGCTATATGGGTATCCCTTTTGAAAAATCCCAATGTATGTCTGGTTTTTTGCATGTATACATTTACACAGTATTGCAATATATTTATATATATATACACAGATTTTATTTATATATATCTACATATTTACCTATAAATCTACTGCAAGCTCTATTTATTCACATAAAGTTTAATCTGATATTGCAACTCCAGTGTTAAATGCACAAAGTCACCTTTGTTTTTCCCTCTAATAGCTGAATTTACCTCACTACAGCCCAGAGACAACCTCAGAACAAAAGAACAATCCAGCATGTGTGAGCTTTGGCGGTCACACAAGTTGTTGCAATCCTTTTTTTGGTGGTTTTCTTATGGACAGGTAACTTGTCTGACCATAAAATGTATATATGCCACATATGCACAGCACAAGCAATCTTAAAGACAATTTGTGTTTCTAGAGTTTTTATAGAAAGAGAAGCAAGAGACACTGGCTTAAAATCAGCTTGAGCCTTTAAAAGATCGCCCTGATGCTGAATGGGGAGTGGGAAGTGTGGACTCTCCTCTGCTGTCATCCTTGAGAAAGACTATAGTGTGAACCTCTCCTCTCCTGGGCACTGAAGAATCTGCACAGAAGCCCTATAAATGACAGAAAAAACCTTCCATGGACCTGCATTACCCTCCTGGGGTCCAGAGCAGCCGACCATGAGACACAAAACCCCAGGACACCAGGCTTCATTAGGTCTGGCACTCGCAGCACTGCTCATGAGACATCCAAACGGGAAGACAACAAAACAAGCCGTTACCAACCTCTCTCCTCTGAAATCCTCAGTTCCAATGCTATCATATGACTTCACTGTGAAATCGTTGTCCCTTCAAATATTTTGTTGATTTTGACCTGAAACACAGAGTAATCTTCTGCTTTAACTAAGGTGGGACTAGCAGAGATGGGATTTTTTCAACAGCATCAGCAGGGCTCCCCACTCACTGAATGTACAGTATACTTTCTGAACTAAAAATTAAACTCATTCCTCATCTTTCACTTAAAGGAGGCCCTATACACCAGATGATAGTGTCTTCTTCCCAGATATTTACTGCACAACATCAAAGCTGCTGCAGGAAAAAAAGAAATCCTGAGCCAGGGAAGACACAGAGACTGTACTGCACACACAGAAATGCATAATTTCCAAAATAAAGAGTGTAAATTTGACTGTCCTCATAACTCAGACAGTAACCAGTCTATCGGTCAGTAGAATTACTCAGGACACTGTCTGAGGCTGAAATAAGTACAGCTCCTCTTCCATGTACGTCATGGGCAACACAAAGGTGAAGAAGAGGTGGCAGCTTCCGCTTTCTCTTAAACAGTCTGATCTAGAAGAAAACACAGTGCTGCCAACTAGGGCATCATCAAATTCTTCAGACTCCCAGTGACATCACATCTTTCTGATAACCCATGAGGCCCTTGATTCTTCCCCCACCATTGAGCAGATCCAAAGCATGCCAAGGAAAACAAGCAGGAACAAATCTTGCAACAGGATCTGAAGGAACTGTTTCAACTTGCGCACAAAATCCAAATAAAATAGAAGAAGGTGGACAAAATAAGCAACTAGAGCAGCATGTCTAAGCTAGCAGGGTGGGGGAGAACATCCCTTAACAGGGCACTTTTGTGGGCAGCACCAGAGCTGGAATCCTGTATTCTGGCCTCTACAATCACCATTTAAAGCACTCTGTTGACACAACAGAACATGGCTCGATTTCAAGCCCTGTTGAGGTTGAGTAATTTCAAACATCTTTTAACGTCTGCGGAAAGTCCAGAGGGAAGTTGGCTGAAAAGATCTCCAAGGCAGACACGTGAAAATAGATACTAAACCCTTCGAATCATTACAGTGCCAGACAGGAGGGAGGAACGGAGACTGAAGGTGAAAAGGTAAAGATCCAGACTTCCAGCTAAACTGCTTACAGCATTTATTTATGTCCAGTGTCTCCATTACAAGTTTATACTATGCCTTGGGGAGCAGTAACAGATCAAATCCATCAACCCAGACTGGTAGTTCAAAAGTAAGATTTTAAGTGTAATCTGTAGTCTTCTTTCTTCTCATGGTATGAATACTCAACGGAAGAGACAGGTCATTCACCTGTTTTCTTCTCAGTTGCAAAAATGCTGCATGAGAGATCAGATAAGACAGCTGGACTCAACCAGAATATTACACACTGAGGCGCTGCTCCTTTTAATGAAAGTCTACGAAAGACTGC
Source organism: Colius striatus (assembly GCF_028858725.1). NCBI lineage: Eukaryota > Metazoa > Chordata > Aves > Coliiformes > Coliidae > Colius > Colius striatus. Next base: position 44,524,782 of record NC_084760.1, on the reverse strand, counting down.
TGATGAACCTGCCTTAGAAACAAAGCATGACAGGGAAAACAAGCCCACATTCATCTACAGAACCTCTCCTAAACTCCTGAGGTCAAGGGAGAGCCCTTTGAAAGCCTTAATTATGTTTACAAAGGACAAAATGCACTGCCCAGTGTTAGTATTGCAGCATCTTCTGGACAGTGATCCAGCAGCAGGATTACCTAATGCTGTTGGTCAAGTGTGTTAGAAAGACAACTGGGGAAAGATGTGGAGAAACCAAGGCATGGGAATGTAAAGGACTTCCAGTATATCAGTATCTGCTAAATCCAAGTCTCAAATCAGGTTGTTCAGATAACCAAAAGTAATCTGAGAAGATCAAAAGGGTCTTTCAGATACCTCTGGTCACTGAACCTCTCAATTCTATTTTTCCATTTCCAAATTCCGTTTTTCTCCACAGGCATTACCTCACTGCCTAGGCCAAGCTGTCTTAGCGAGGAGCTTCAGGATAACAAAGAGCAGTAATAGAGTAGCACTTACAGTTTGGTGTGGGAGGTTTTTTTGTCATTCACAAGGATTCAGAATTAGGAAATCTGACTCAAGAACTTCCGGGGAAACACAATGTGAATTCCCAGCACCTACTTCTAGATGCTTTACTAAAAAGCCAGCCTCCCCTGCAAATGTTGCCTGCGAATGCCAGCAGCTCATCATTCCCACTCTGGTTTGTGCCCCTGAGGAGAGCCACGCAGTAAAGGATGTCATGATGAATACAACACACACCTCCTGCAGCAGGGCAACTCACTGATGCTGCAGAACCTGCATTATACGGGGCTAAAAGCTGCTGGAATCTTGCCGACAGCTCTGATCTCTTACTGTCCTTGTAACTTGGTGCACAAACTAGATTACCCACTGCTCCAGCAGCTGCTGCTTAGGGTGGGAGAACTTAAATCTGGTAGCAAGGGAAAACAATAAGGGCCAGAAATGGGCCAGAAATGGGCCAGAAAGCCTGAGCTGTGCTCAGAGACGATAAATATAGGTGGGTCAGTATTCCTTTGGATAAGCAGTAAGCCTCTATTTCTGCTTCCTGAAGATTTTTAATAGTACTTAGCAGTGGTAATGACCTTACAAGTTAAAACAAATGTAAATATTAATGAACTGATGCCCACATCATTTCTGTCACATATGGAGATGGGTTCGTTTGTACAGTGGGGGGAAAAAAACACACCAGGACCAGCAGACTGTGACTGGGATGACTGTGCAGTGTCAACCTGAGCCTTTTAATGGTTGGTCTACAGATTTATCTGCTTCCGACACCCCTTGCTGCACCTCTTGCTTCTGAGCATCTCTGGCAGTATCACACTTAAGAGTTTCAAAGGAAAGTAAAGTTAAATCCTTCCTATCTATTTGCAGCAATGTAATCACCATGCTTTTTCTTCAAGAGATGATTCATGCCTTTTATAGATCCCCAGGGCTTTCCCAAACAGCATTAGGACAGTTTACCTTTTTCCCTTAAGTTAAAACCACTCTCTCAGCACCCTGCATTGGTTATTCAATGGCTGAAGAATGAAAAAGGGTGAGAGCAAAGGTCCCTCCCACATCACCTTCTGGAAGAGGGACGGCCTCAGAGGCCACTGCACGTTCCTCCTAAGCTTCTGGTGATACCTAAATATCCGATGTCAAAACCATTTCCCAATTAATTTTCCCCTACACAGCCAGAGAGCATGAGCTACTCCACCAAGCCCCTGATAATTTGCCACTTGCTCATACCCAGCAGAGGTGAGGAGTAAATCAGGACCTTTGCAGTTTTGTCACAGATGCCGTGGATTTCCCAGACTGACATGGAGTGCTGCCCCACTGGGACACTGCACTCCATGTCAGCAGCACAGGATGAAGATCACCATCCCAGCATCAGCTGTGTGAGTGCTAATAACAAAGGGCTGTTTTTCAAGCCTGATTTCTCCAGCTCCCATCATTTCTCATTTTGATGCAGATCCTTATTGTGAGCAAGCTCATCATTGCTCAGTTAACTTTGTCCATCCAGCCCACACACCATATTTGTTCACATGAGACTGCGACACATGGATTTTTCCTTAAAAATTGAGGAGTGTCAGCACTTTTGTATCAATCTTCTGGAGCAAAAGTGACCCGTTGGTGCCTGCGATGAAGAGATGCTACACACAGCACAATCACCCCATGCAGCAGCTGCTCTGACAGCCACGACAACATCCTCCAAGCACCCAAAATTTCCTCCCGTGTTACTGCTTGAGCCTTTTCTTGAAAAAAATAGCAGTTTGTCTTTAAATTGAGACATGGAAAATTCATCTCCATTGTCCCACTTAGAACCAAAGATGCCAGCAAAACAAGCAGCCCCAGCTGTCTGCATTCCTAAAATCCAGATGCACCTGGCAGTTTCGTTAAGTCCAGGCAGGACTAATCTGAAGTCCCATCCTTCACCCCAGGCATGGTCTTGGCGGATTACATAACCTCCCCTCCCAAAAGCAGGAGCACATTTCACAAGAGCTCTGCTTTGTCAGGCTGTGGTGGAGTCACAGATCAGTCTGGCAGGAGGAAAAGCAGTTTTTCAAGGCATTTTTAGGGTTGACATAGCTGGGAGAGCAGAAGTGGTTTCCCTTACACTTTCAAGCAGTGTCAGATTCTTCAGCAGCTCTCAATTGCTTGAATGTAAAGTAGTCTCAACTGAATTTCACTAATTCCTTCAAATGCTCTCTTAACACTCATCTCCACAGATTATACAGTAAATACGCTTTAAGAAAGCACTCTCTAACCCCAACAAGGCTGTGCAAAAAAAATGCTTAACCAGCTGACTTCTGATGATGTTCAGTATTTCACCCATCTGTCTCCAGTACACAAATTCCAGCCTCAAAGAAATACTTCCTTCAGCTGGTGTAACTGGATGTTAATAGTTACTATGCTATTCATTGCCTTAAATAAACTGGTGACATGAAAGCACCCAAAAAGTACCAAGAAAGGTAACTAAGGGCTCAGTAAGACACCTCTTGAATGTCACCATGTCGCAGGTATGAAACATTTAAGCAGTATTTCTGCTCTCAAGCGCCACAGATGTTAAATCAACAGCACCCCATAAGGATCTGGCCCACCATGTGCAGGTCTAACACTTGCACAAGACTCAAGCCAAATGAAATGAGATGAACCCAAATCCTGAAATGGTAATTAACTCCCATATGAGGACTTCAATAAGAAGTCTTTCCAGTTACTCTGCATTTCGTGGTGACAATGTTTACAAAATTTGGGAGCTGTGAATAAAGCTGGAATTGTTTGATGGCAACTTTCATTAAATATAGCAGCCTGCAAAAGAAGTGAAATTTGACAAACACTAAAAATTAGTGCACTGTTTCCCTGATGGTTCCTCCAGAAGCAAAGGTGCTGGCATTCTCTTCCAGTTCCTTCATGCCCTCTTCCTTCCCTGACACTTCTGTAACTAGTCCATCCATAGCATGTGGGCTGCAGGAGAACTGGTATCACTCATCAGCAAATTTTAAAGGTTTATCTTAGACCTACTGAGGTACCACAAATTTGTCCTTTTGTCCCTCTGTCCCAGGTTACCTGGAAGGCTCACCCACCTTGACTCGCAACCAGGAGTTCATTCTGACACCAAATATGTAAGAGGAGGTGGCAGTGGCAACAAGTTCATGTTTTATTGGTGGTAATCATAGAATCCCAGAATGGTTTGGGTTGGACAGGATCTTAAAAACCATTTAGTTCCAAACCTCCTGCTATGGGCAGAGACACCTTCCACTAGACCAGGTTGCTACAAGTGCCATCCAACCTGCCCTTGAACATTTCCATTAACATCTAATACAGACACTATAAGCAAGTTTTGCATTTGAAGGCCTTCCACTGAGTGCAAACTGCAAGCTGGGTCTCCTGAGGACAAAATCTTTGTCACTGTGCATTTGAAAGCATCTAGAGAGATCCTGATCCTAGAAGAGCATGAAGATTGTTTCCATTGCAAAAAGGAAAAAAAAAAACCAACACAATCAGGTTAAAGAAAGGGGAAGATGGAGCAGGAGCTTTCAAATGGATGCAGCTTTGTTACAAACCAGAAAAAAAAAGAATCACAGGAAGAAGAAACCACAAAACACCCATTTGGGAAACGAAAAGACCTGCAAGAGGCTGATTATGGCCTTGATTAGCAATTTCTACACAGGGCCCACATTCCTGGGAAGAGTTGAAGCAAGGTAAGTGCTCAGACAGTTTGCTGCTTTCCAAATGAGGTGAGCTAGAGGGACTCTTCACACACATCCCTTACCTATGGCGAGGGAAGGCAGAGCATCCTCTTGCCTATGGAAATGAATCTTGGCACTGCGAGAGTGGAGGAAACGCCTACATCCAATTACACTGCCTTAATGAGGCTAAGAACAGATGAATATTTTATCGGTTTTCACCCTGTATATTTGAGGAGTTTCGTTTTCAGGAGAAAAGGAAGATGGAAATTCACAGGAATGGCAGAGTGTGACACCCAACTGGCTCAAAAAGAGCCGTGGACCTGCTCTTTCACCTCTGAATTTTAATGATGCAGCTGGACCATGGACACACCAAACCACAGGAGATCTCACCCCTCAGTCTGAGGCCATCCTCTGCCATCAGCACAGCATCATGAGGTCAGCCACAATTTTGAGATCATGGGACAGAGGGGGATTGGCCACGGTGGTAGCCATCTCCTGAGTTTATGCAACAAAATTCTCTGCTTGTAATCTGCCCTGCTGTAAAGAAACCTCATGATACAATGCGATCATTCATCCGATATACTTGTTTACCTGATCTCCATGGGCAAATTCTCCATCTTGAATTCTCCCTCTATCTTGAAGTAAATCTGACCATGAAGTAAAAGTGGCTGCACTTGTGTAGCAACACATGAAAGTGTCTGTAAAGCATCTTAGGATGCTTCAGGAAAAATGCTAAATATCTGTTCTGTAATTCAATGTATGTTAATATATTCATCACAGATTTTGACTCTTCAATTGCACAGCAAAAAACAACAAAAATTGGTGCTTGATGAAATGTTATGATGCCAAGGGACATAAATGGTCTAGGTTTTGTAGGGGATGCAGTGAAAGAGCCCGTCACAACACATGCATAGAGCTGCACAGCACAGGATAAGAAGCCAGTTCCACACTCGAGCACACTGGGTTTGACCCGCAAGCGTCAAAGCCACAAAGCTGCTGTTTCACATTCTTGCAGTTGCCAGGATCAAAACCAAAGCCTGCCTGAGTCCTCATACAGTAAGGACACTGGTCCTGCTTTGTTCCTCTGCTGCTTGCTAGGCGGAGAGACAGGTTAAGCATCTCTCTTGCTTATTTTTCACTGCTGTACCTGAGGCGCTTATATCCGCCAGCAGCTTTTGCCTGACATGACCTCAGGAGGACAACGCTTCAGATCACAAAGCAAGAGCACTTGCCCTCTTTTTCTATAAATGCACGTCATTAATTGCTGCTTCTTCTGGACTGTAAAGTATTTTTGCTCACTGCTTGGAGCAACTCTGAACATGTAACTGCCCTCCATTCTTCACGCTCTTCAGCATACAGGCGGAGGACCTACTGCTTTCCCAGTGTGCTCAAACATAAAGACTCCAAACATCATCATATGTTTAAAGAGACTCAGCACTGCTTCAGGATGTGCTAAATTAGGGGAGTGTTTGCAACACCCTCACCTAAGCAATCAGTGCTCCCGCATCACCTGCTTTTACACCTTGGAAGAAAAAAAATGAAACCATTGCTGCAGCGTGTTGCACACAGGAGACTCTCCTCTACGGTCCCCCTTCAATTTTCCCTGAGTGTCTGGCAAAAAGCTCTGCAATTCAATTTCTTCGCCAGCATTTTTGGTTTCCCATTGACCATTTAAGCAACTCACTTCTGGACCCCAGCCCTTGTTTCAAACCTCCTCCTGTTTTGCTGCGGTGCTACCAATAATACACCTCAGTCTGACAGCTGGAGCGTTGCCAAAGTGAACTCTTGAGTGCCTTAGCAGGAGGAGTAGGAGAAGCACTTTAAAGGGAAAGTATTATTCTCCAGCAGTGAAACACCCCTTCCTCCCGCCTCAAGCAACAGCAACCCTTCCATTACTTTGGTTTCTAACAATATCTCCCTCCTGCTGCAGACTTACAAAAGGCCCAACCTGAAAATCGGCTCTTAAAACAACTGTCAGCACTTTTTAAAGCCTGTTAAGAAGTACAGGGGAAGGAGTAGGGGAACCAGTTTGCCTTGGAGGCAAACTCTAGTTCAGCTTCACTTGGTTGTAAAAACTGAAATGTAAAATAACATAGGTGCACACTGCTAAGTCTGAGAGTTGGCATGTTGCAGGACAGCAAACCACTGCATTTTCTGGCAGATGGACAGTTGCAATACAGCCTCTTGCTGTAAGGCAAACAGAGCAAGACAGAGGGTCCCCAGTTGCCTCGTGAGAGGACAGCAGGAGCTGTCAAAAACTTGCTTTGACCTGGGGAGAAGGAAGAAGAGGACATGTCTGCTAATTACAGGGCCTGATGATGCTTCTAATCCAGATGCAGTCAACCAGCTGTAAGCCCAAGCCAGAGAGGCTCCAGGAGCTGAGAGACACACACCCTTGCTCATAGCTTTGCTCTCACCCTCTGGAGATCCCAGTAGATCCTCACCTGTAAACACAACAGCAGGAACTAGATGCAATCGTTCAAAGTCTTTTGAAGATGGTGGGCTCAGACAGAAAATGTTTGACCAGCGCAAAGTAATGATGCATATCTGCAACCTGGCTGCAAAGAATCAGCGGGACGCAGGGATGCAAAAGGAAACACCACATTCCTTCTTCTCTGAAGCAGAGAAAGCATTCGTACGTGTGCCATCAACAATGCATCAAAGACTCCTTTAATTTTAATACACTCACTGGCAAGGATCCAGCCATAGTTCTGTGACCTTCATTTTCTCATTGCCCAAGTGTGTATTTCACAGACCAACATATTATATACCTCCAGGTAATGAAAGCGCATTTACAATCTGATAAACCACTATCCCTAGCTAGGCTCAGATGAACAATTCAAAAACTCTCGTGTTACCGTTCTGGGTTTGGTTTTTTTTTTTTCAAATGGAAGATTAAACCAAGAAATCATTGCCTACTCTGGTTTCTGGGTTTTTTTTCCCCTCAAGCACTGGTGCATAGAATCCCAGAACTGTTCAAGTTGGAAAAGACTCTTAAGAACAAGTCCAACTGTTAAATGGACTTGAGATGCTCAGGACATTCATAAAGAGCAAGGCACCACCTCACGTATCAGCCCTGACAGGTACAGAGCTGGGAGTGTGAAACCCCAAATTTCTGAGAAAACTGAGAAACCTGCTTAATAAATATGGCAGGGTTACAACATTTGAATATCTCATTACTTTTTGATGCTACTCTCAGAGAATGCTTGCAAAATAGCCATTCAGGATCCCCCCTTTATTAACACCATCAGCACCACATAGATTTTGCCTCTTGGTAAATGCAGAGTAATATTTAAATGTCTTAAGAGTTTCAAGATTGAAAAGTCCTTTCAACGTTAAAAGCCTCAAGAAGTAATAAATCATAACATTTCAAAAAGGATCTGGTTTTGACTCCAGTATTACTGAGTCGAATTACTTGTACTGTTACTGAAAAGTTATTCTGCATGTGAGAAAGGAGCAGCAGCACTCTGGTGATAAGGATAGAGAGATATTTGTTCTAATGAGGAAAAGTAAGCTTTATTTTAACACAGATTTGCTGCAGCTGTAAACTCTGGAGCTGTTAGTAGTGTCTCCTCAGCTTTCTCCAGGGACCAACTCAATATCACTATCACATACTTCTCCAGAGTGATGAAAGCACATTATAGGCTGATAAAAGGCAATCCGTTGGTATTTCTTACAAAAATGAGCAATTTATTAAAACGAGCTTTTCAGGAGCCTGGCAAAACCAAAATGCTTTTCATCAACACCTCACACCAAATCCATCTTCCCTTAAATAAATTCCTAGAGTTGGTGCTGCAAAGTCGCTCTTCCTTAATTGCCGCTGTTTCGCATTTGCAAATTATAGTGGTGATGCCTCTTCGCTTGTCAGCAAAGATTTATCAACCCATTTCTGTGCTGAAAGGTCACACGAGTAAATCCAAGTGCACTTGGTTGGAGCAGAATCCCTTCTCCCTGCCTGAGTTGTCCCATCAATAACAGTGCACAAAACCAGGATGACATATAACGTAATAAAGTAGCCTAAATAATTAAAACCACAACTATAATTATCAAAGTAAAAGAACAAAGTAGCTCTGAGACGTAACGAGCCTCGCTCTTCTTAATCTTCCGTTCACTTATTTGCAACAAGTCTCTCAGGCGCTACTGTGGATTAGAGTAATGAAGAGATGCTCCAGGGTTTGGTTACAGGCAACTGCATCCAGCTGCAGATCCTTCATTGGAACAAAAACAAACCGTCAGAAAACTGAGGGTCTGATTCTCACTTACCACTTTAAACAACTTTGGCAGTGTAAATGTGAGAATAAATTATACCTATACCTCCTCTAACTGCAGCGTAAATGAGCTTTAATGTAAACTATGATCCAGCTGAAGATTTCAAGTTAAGAACTAAAGGAAACACTAAGGCCAGATGTTTTGCTCTCTCGTGCCTTAGTGCAAATACTGCTTTCCACATGCAGTGGAGTTGTTCACCTTTCCTTTGAACAGCACCTGGGAACTACAGTATCATGTGAGATGCTGTAAAAACTAGGCACGGAAATTCCCTATAAATGAACCATCCAAAACCTACTTTTCCCATGTCTGCACTTTCCCTGATCTAAAAATCTCTCTACCGGCCCACTTGCTGCCATAAAGCTCTCTGATTCACCCACATAGCTGAGAAAAGCTTAAGCAAAGCCCCTCCATGTGAAATCAAGTGAAATGAGGTAAATCAGCCAGGTCAAGTGCAATAATCGGGCCCTGCATTGTGCATGAGGAACCCTGTTCCCTTACTGGTGCATCTTTATTCATCACAGGTCACATCATCTGATTCCAGGCTCATTATCCCCTTGGACTCTGCCGATTGAGTGATACCTCCAGTCGTTTGCACTGACCAAGGCCATCACCTGACAATTCATTCCTTGCTGTGATGTGTCATCCTCAAAATCCCAGAAAAAGAGATGACTTTACAACAATGGACTGATGGAGATGTAGGACACTGGGGCAGAGGAGAAGCCTGGCACAAGCACCTTGACCTGACTCCTTCCCTCAAGGCACCCATCTGAACTTAACTGCAGCACTAACATCAGGGGTTTTTTTTGGTTTTTGGTTTTTTTTTTTTTTTTTTTTAGACACACAAAACTGAAAAAAGAAGACGAATCTGTGCAACTCAAACACAACATGTCCCGACAGCAGCAGGATAAGTTCAAGTCACTCTGTCATTTATTGACTCTGAGATGTCTCCATTCTGTCTGGGTCGGAACATCTTACTCCAGAAATTACCATGATCTATATACTCCATTTCCTCAAAAAAATGTTGAGGGATTCTGCTTCACCGTCAATAGTCCACAGTGTATCATCTGAGTCTGTTAGAATGGACTGGGAACAGAAAAAAACGTCAAAATACAGGTTCCAGGATTATAGTATCAAACTGGATTGGGTGGGGTCAAAATACCATGATAGAGAAAGATTTTTAAAGGCTTATATTTTAAATTCCACTATGGTGCTGAAAGTAAGTGGCACTCAGCATTTCAGTCAAAGATTAATCCAATTTTTTCTCTGACTTGAATGAGAAAACAGCACATTCATCGCAAATCCCATAAATGCAGACTTGTAAACACACTCCACCATCTTCCTCACCCATGCTACAGAGGGCTGGCCTGTGTTTTCAAAGCCTGTGTGAAAGCAGATGGTAGGCGACTAATTCGGATTCAATGCAATCTGCTTCTCCTACAAATGTAAAACCTGGGAAGTTCAACCCACTTCTTAGTTTTGTTAGTTTTTTTTTAACAGTTTTGCCAACAGATCCAGATATGCTCAGGGAGAACACATGCTTCTTGTTCTCAGTCTTAACAGCAAAACCCTCCAACAATTCTGGGAACAGTTAGTTGTCAATTTGCTTAACTCTTAGTATGGCTTTGCAACTTCCACATGCACCACTCACAAAAACATGATAGAGATTAACTGATATAGCTTATTTAGATCCTGTTTTATCATAGCATCTGAGATACTTTGGAAAATACACACACATTGCAAAAGACATTGAGACAAAAGACATTGAGACAAAAATGCTTTCTGTCTCAGAAAGAAACCATGCTGGTGGGCTACTGATGAATTCACTCCGGTGTTGAAGCTCTTCTCGTATGGTGTGGCTTAAAACCAGATGCAGGATTTCATGTATGCTGAGCCAAGGGAGTCAAGTCACTTCCCTCTGCCTATGAGTTGTGCTCCTGTCTAAAGAGCCCATGATACTGATGGCTTCCCTTTCTGCCAGCACCCAAATGCACAACCTTCCAGTCCTTTGTAGCAAGATGTGCCTCAGCCACCTTGTCCCTGTAGCCTGTACTGTTGGAAAGAGTTCTCCATCCCAAGTATCCCAAGACTTTGGATTTGTCCTTTCCAAATTTCATGAGCTTCTTGCTAATCCATTCCTCCTACCTGTCTGGGACCTTCTAAACAGCAGCCCTGTCTTCCATTGTACATACTTCACAGGTATACTCCACAGGTACTCAACCATAATGTTGAGAGAGATGGTAATAGGACAGGTCCCAAAGTAGACTCTGTGGTGCTAGACTTGTACACTGTCCTCTTAAGTAGAGTATGATCCTCTAAGCCAGACCATCCAACCAACTTTTCACCATTTAGTTGTCCACTCATCCTTATCATAACATCCCAGGTTGGCTATACAGATACTGTGGCAGACAGTGTTGAAAGCTTTAGTCAAGTTAAGTGGCACCCTCTGCTCTCCCCTCACCCACAAATCCAGCCATTTTAACTTACAAGACAATTGAGTTGGTCAGGCACAATTTACCTTTGGTAAAGTCATGCTGACTGCTCTCAAACTCACTCTTTTCCTGTACATGCCCAGAAATCCGTTCCAAGAGGACTCACTCCATGATTTCCCTAGAGACCGAGATGGAGACAACTGGCTCCTTTGGAAATCCCTGTGGTCTCAAGAGCTTCCCTCAATCTCCATGAATTTTCAGAGATAACGAGAGTGGCCTCGCTTTAACATCAGTCAGCTCCCTCAGCATCCGTAGACAGAGCCTATCAGGTCTCACGGACTCAACTCTTACCCACTGCTGATGTTCCTCTGTTTCTCAGCTGACTTCACCAACCACAGAGGCCTGGGAGACCTTGCTGGTGAAGACCAAGGCAAAGAAGGCACTGAGGATCTCAGGCTTATCTGTGTCCACTGCTGCTAAGTCATGCACTCCATTCAGTGACAGGTCAATGCAAGAGTAGATGATCATAGGTTGAAAAAGACCTTTAGAATCATCAAGTCCAACTGTTAACCCAGCACTATCAAGCCCATCATTAAATCATGTCACTAAGTGATACATATCTACATGTCTTTCAAATACATCTTGCTGCCCTTGACATCCCCTTGCAAGTGTCAACTCTGCATAGGTGAGCTCCGGCTCACACAATCCCTATGTGCCCAGAAAACGCTTCCAACCTCCACTCTTTGCTTCTACCTCCTGCTTACTGCTTTTTGCATACTGAATGCAAAATGACCCACAATGTCCTGCCATGCCTCTAGCAAAGGTCTTAACATGATGCCTTAAAGTGAAAATCCTTTTTGATCCCACTCAAAACTCAAGAGTTTTATAGGTTTTCTCTCCAAGAGATGAAAAACTGGCTTATGCTGCTACTGATTAGTTAAACCCCTTCACAGCAGCCTGTAAATAACCCTGGCTTGACACAAATGCCAGTGGTCACAAAGCTTCAAAGCCCTTCTTCAAAATTGAGCAATTTTATTTGATTTGGTTTCTCTGTGCAGGGATGAATTTTGGATGTTGATTCTATGTGATACAATCAGGATGGTTTAGTTCCTGAAGATAAGATGACACTTCTCCTCCTACCCACAGCTATAAACTTTAGAAGCATGACACAGATTTCCTACAAACCTACAAATGTTTGCTTCAATGTTTCAGCAGCCTCAAAGTGCATTAACTGTATTTAAGAAAAAAAAAAAAAAACACTAACCTAAGTTACAACATTCCTGTCATCCCTGATGTTTTATAAACATTAAATAAGGCTTTCAATTGAGTGCATTCATATTCTCACTAGCACAGAGCTGCCTTACTTTGGTTTTCTCTCCTGGGGAGAAGTGCAGACCTGAATCTTCCCACCACTAACTGCACAAGTAAATGCAGAAACTGGACAATCCCAGATTGAGATGGGAATGGCAGTGGAATATATAAAAATGTATCGAGGCAAAAGACTAGAAAGCTCTATCAGTCATTTGTTTTCTTCATAAAACCATTTACTTATGTTCCTGCAACACTCTTTGCGGACCCCATTCCAAATAATGTTTTTCAATACTTGGGCATATAACTTGCTCCTTTTATTGCTAGTCTCAACACTTCACCCAAATGACGTGGGGGACAAGAGGATACAGGAATCAATATATTTTCTTAGTGCATTAATTCATGTCAGAAAAACGAATTTTAAGAATAAAACCTATGCCCAAACTCTGAAGTTTTTCACCACAAAAGGTGTCTAATTCTTAACTTGTTCGTAAAACACTTTCAAGACACAAACAGAACTAAAGAAGGAAGAAAATAATCGAGAGAACCTGAATTTCTTCCTCTTGGGCAGCCCTAAGTCCCAAATGGCTCTAATTCAAACTCTAATTTCATACCTCTCTTCTCTAAGTACCACTTGCAACTTGCTAAATTGAATTATATCCAGCTAGTGGCCCACCTTGGCTGATGCCAAGGTGGATCTAAACTAAAACTTTTCAGGTGATGGGAAAGTGACTAGTCCATCAAGTCACTCCTTCTACTTTCCCCTATGGATAAAAATTACTAGAAACTGCCTGCAGCCTGGAAAAGATGCTGGAGGAATTTGTTATTGACCTGCTCCTGCACTAAAAGCAAAGGCACAAAGCCTTTTTAACCCATTTAGAACCATCAAATCACATAAGACTTCTCCTCAGCAACTACTTGATATTGTCCTCGGTGAGCGGAGCAGGAACATTCTTTCTCAAGCAACACAAGGTTTTGCATTTTCCATCTTGGAAATGTTTCTGTGACTAAACTTCACCCACATCTCCTGCTGCTGACAAAGCAGCACCATAGAACTGCAGCCTCATTCATGGCACTTGTCCTAGATGTGGAACTTTGGGAGCAGGATCTAAGCAGTCAGTGCAGATGGGCTGTGCCAGCATTTAATCGAGGAAAGGTGCTACCAGGTGATGCTGCACTGGTGCCAAACCTCGCTCTGCCAAAATCGCTCTGGAGATTGCAGCATCAACAGCACTGAACAAGCTGAACCAGGGTCTGTTTGCTCCATTTGAGACTGTCTAGTGGTTTTCCTTGGTTTATAAGCTGTGTCACTACTTCAGGGACTGTCACTAGCTGCTGGACTGATGCCCACCTTCAGGGTCGATCCAAATACACCAGTTCAGTCCCTGGCAAACTAAATTTGTGTTAAACGCAGCACAATGCCATCACTGCACACATCTTGGACCTGAAATTATGTGCCAGCTCTTGACCCATCAGGTAATTTCTTAGATGGTATCAAGATCAGGGGCTGAATTTTAATGCACTGGAGGCAGGACAGAGACTACCTTCTGTCTCTTAACAGTGTAATTGCACAGAATACATCTCTCAAGTACTCTTGCTCACTTTAGAGGTGAGATGTGGTTTCACGAGATTTATTTTCGTAAAATTGAATTTTTATCCTCCTTTTTATAAATCATTTGATCTCACAGTATACTTCAGCTATAATATTCACTGTACAAATTCACACATACCCATGCAGAAATGTTAAAACAGGGAATGCTCAAGAAGTGAAGAATGATGTGCAGGCAACTATAAGGGACACAGAGGTATGTTAGCATTAGAGTATCTAGCTTAGAACAGAAGATAGACACATGCAACTATTTTTCACTGGTGATGTGAAAGTAACTTTGGGAAAGATGAATAAATCAAAGAGATAATTAAGAAGGGAGCATTTTTGAAAAGTGACTGCATAAAAAAAGAAGTCAACACTTAGTCTTAAAATCTCTTTGAACAAAAACCTTCCACTTCCAGTCTCTGTTGTTGCTACTTTTCGCCTAGCAGACATGAAAATTTTGCTTGGAGTGACTGTAAAAACATGCAAGGGCTCTTCTTGCCTATGTATGTAAGCACTTCCTCTGTTGCTGATCGCAGAATTTTACTCATGCTAGACCAAAGACAAGAGTCACCAGTGATGCAATCTAAATGCACAGATAAACGACTTTTATATCCTCGACCTGGAACCCTTAGGTTTGCTATTTGGTTTTTAAGAAAGAAGAAAAAAATAAGAATATTGGAAAAGAAACTCCTCTTGTATTAAAGTTCAGCCCAAAGGGAAAGCAGGCTATATGGACGCAGTGGCCTCCTGCTAAGTGTAGATCAAGTTCTCAAATCTTTTAAAGCAAAATGGAGCTCTCCAGGGTTACCCTATTTCCAGTACCCCCATCCTAAAACAAAAAAAATCAGCAGCCATGATTAATATAGATTTCAGATGCAGACATTTTGTTGTAACTTGGATAGAAATTACACATTAGTGAGCAGCAGGTGAAGTATTACTGCACTCCTGACTACTTGGTCTAAATAGTAATAAGTCTGTGTGCGTCCACAGCAAAATGGGAGAAATCACAGTCGTCTAATAATAAGAATGCAATCCATTGCCTCAGAGTGCAGTTCTGGCCAGATCTTAATGCTGTGGAAATTACATTTGTTTCAGCAATCAAATCTCCCTCTTCTTACCTCAGTGCTACTGGGTTTCTGATATAATTGACATGATCACTTATAATGGTTAGGAAAGTTTTTATTTTAGAACAGCCAATCTTACCCTCTTTTTCTATGGTACTTAAGACTTATCCATGTATATAATCACTTTTTTTCTCATATAAATACTTATTTCCAGGAAAATAAACTCAAAATAGTTCCAATTTCCCACAAATTAAGAATAAAAACAGAGTTGAAGTCACAAAGAGTTTCTAAAAAGACAAAACCTCTTGTTTTTCCACCAAAGAGGACCAGGCTTCTGGATTATTTCTGTCTGAAGAAAATATTGTCCCCAATACAGTGACACAGAGCACTAAGTATCCCTCTGAACGTTCTCATTCACACCTTGCCATTCCTACCGCCTCACAGGGAAATCCTGCAGTTCCCCCCTCTCATGCACAGGTCAGGGACATGACAGTCCAGGCTGTGACCTGTCCTGCCAGCAGGCTGAACTATGGCCTCCAGAAACCCTTCTCAATGATAAAACTGCTTTTACAGAAATATTTCTTCCAGAGGTGAGAAGAAGAGGTGTAACAAGGCTGCTTGTTACAAAATCCTGTCCCACTAATGAACAGTTCTGGTATAAACTTTATCACCTTCTGCCAGCAACTAAGGAAGATAAAACTTTTCACAGAATCATAGAATGGTTTGGGTTGGAAATTATATTTAAAAGTCATTTAGTGTGACCTCCATGCCACGGGCAGGGACATCTTAGAACCATAGGATCATTTCAGTTGTAAAAGACCTTCAAGACCAAGTCTAACTCCTCCCCTCATAGTGTCAAGTCCACCACTAACCCACGTCCCTCAGCACCTCAGCTACACGGCTTTGCAATAGCTTCAGGGATGGGGACTCCACCACCTCCCTGGGCGGCCTGGGACAGGGGCTGACAATCCTCTCAGGGAAAAAGTTCTTTCTTAGCTCCAATCCAAAGTTCCCTTGGCACAAACTGAGGCTGTTTCCTCTCATCCTGTCACTCATGACTTGGGAGCAGAGACCACCCTCCACCTCACTACGACCTCCTGTCAGGGAGTTGTAGAGAGTGATTATGTCTTCCCCTCAGTAACCTCTTCTCCAGAATGAACCTCTCCAGGGATCTCACAGCACCTGTGCTCCTGCCCCTTGCCTGGCTCTTGATGTGCTTGAACCTCTCAGTGTCCCTCTGGGAGTGTGGGGTCCAACACTGAACATAGCACTCGAGCTGTGGCCTCGCTAGCACTGAGGACCAGGGGACAATTACAAACTAGATCTGGTTGCTCAGACATCTCTGGGCAATCTGCCCCAGTGTTTCAGCACCCTCATCATAAAACATTTCTTCCTTCTTTCTTTGTATCCTTAACTCTTTTAACTTTCAGGTCCTCTCTGCACAAACTCCTCTTCCCTCAAACGGGAACTCTCTCATGCCTACAAGAGTTATGCATTCCTCTGAGTTGGCAGGCTCACTCCCGTGCTGCTCAAAACCAGGCTGGATGAAGAGACAGTAAAAAAATTAAAAGAAAGAACCTAAAGCCTGTAAGTCTGATATTTCCTCTTAACACCTCTTCAAGCATTCACCGTTCATTGAGCCTTTCATTTCTCTCTCAAATAACCTCCGACCGAGTTAAATCAACACAATCAAACAAAATCTCAGTAACCAGGCCAACATACAGAGCTCACATAACTCTACAAAACATGCTGAGGACTATCACACACCATGCAGTAGCGATGTGCTCTGCGGTGCCTGGGATGTCATGCATCTGAGCTGGGATGAGGAGGAGCTGCAAGAGGAAAATCTGGTTGGCACCCTTTCAAAGACTTACCTGTAAATGAGCAATACTCCTGTGAGATGGCTGGATCTATAAGCAGAGGAGGTGATGAAGCTCGGTGCATCATGCATTGTTATCTCTTTGTGAACTCACTTATGGATTCGTTGACACAAGATATAGCAGCTTTTGCTTGGTGGGAACCATAACAGATATTTCTCTCCTGCTTTCATAGAGTTTGCCACAATTTGGTATCTTCAAAATCTACACTGAAAGATCTGATGGAATTGATAAAATTCAAAAGTTACTACAGGAACTGTTTTTGTGTCTTCTACACACATGTTGGTCATCATAATAAGCATCAACTACTTTCAAAAAAGACTAATGATCGTATGCTTTATGGTGTGTTATTTCATGATTCAGGTGCATTTTCACTGGAAAAAATGTAACAACACATCAAGAAAATAAGCCAGTCATCACTATGCACTTAGGCCTTCTCCTAAGTTTTTTAAGAAGTAACATAACTGCAACCACTGCTTCTAAATATTAGTCTCCCTGTTCTGAAGACATTCAAGGAAAACTAAGTAACGTTGGCAAGGACTAGCTATACTTCTCTCCTTGTACTGGAGGAAGATTTGGGTTTACTAATGCTTTCATAGCAACAGGGTGACATGGTCATGGCAGTGACAAAGCTCCCACCAGCTCTCACCAATATGGTAGGTTCATTTCACACTGCAGCTAATTTTGTACATCTTTTTATTTCACTTAACCACAACAACTTCTTTTGCTAGCCCCTCTAGCCCTACTATTTTTCAGTACAGACACTGTCTGGACTTTCTCAGTCCAGCTAACCCACTGGCCCACATCTTGGTCTAAGCTCTGCAACACAATCTTCCCCAGAGCTCCAACTTGTTCATACTTTACCATTTACATCCTGAGAAACATGAAACCTTCCAAGTGCTGGTTTTAAGGAACTCACAAGCTGTTCAGATCTACACCAAACAGGGGCAATCATTGAAACGAGCACTGAAGATCTCATGCCCTCCTTTAACACTCCTCCTGGCCTCCATTCTTGTCCTGAACTGCTAGCTTTCTAAAAGGCTCATATGGTCAAAGAGCACACCTGTATCACGAAAGTGTAGTCTTCTTTCCTCTCCTACAGTCTTCATGGCAGCAGAAGTTAAACAAGCACATTTTTGTTTCTTTCTGGTGAAAATTCCTCTGCTTTAGACACTCAGCACAAAACCAGACAAGTTGGAGAAAACTGTTTGTATATCCTCTTAGGGATGGGATATGATATGAGCCTGATCTCCTCTACACAAGTATGTTCAGGATGCAACAATTTTAGGAAAGTCCTCTCTTGAGTGTACAGAGATGCTCTGAGTAACCTTAAGTCAATCAACACCATCATTTCAAACTCAACAGACTATCTTCTCCCGTCACATCAAAAGCAGATATAAATTCAAACCACTACTACAGGTATCCACTGCAGAAGAAGTTTTAAGTGAAAATACATTACATCCATGGCAAACTGGTTAGGACAAGACCCAGCTCCTGTTGAACCAACAGAACAATTTCATATTGTGGCTGCAAGGTACCCAAATCTACAGGCTCGAGACCCTGCCAAAGCAACACATGGGTATCATGGGACCCTTACAAAGCCTGACAGCAGATGTTTTCTTTAGATTCTCTGCCAGATCTCTCGTGCTAGAATATCAGCTGTTACTATCCTCATCCCTGAAACACTAGGCCCTTACCCTTCTTGATGGGTGAAGTCAATTTGCAGAACGCTGACCAAGAGAAAGCATCAGCCCACCATCAGTCCACCATCTGGCACAGGTGCTTTTATTTCCAGCATTTAGAGGCTCCAAACTCATACCTAATGGCTGCTGAGCAAAACCTGCAGAGTCTGGCATCATGAGCTGCATTTCTGCTTTCTCCAAAAGCCAGCAGTTAATGGCATTCAGACTGAATCTAGAATCATGAAAACATCTTTATTAAGCGTGTCAGAAAACGCAGCAAAATGCTGTGCTGAACAATTGGCTGTAGCAATGCTACTCAGTTCTGCAAAGTGAGTCTGTATCACATCTGATGTGTTACATAAAATGTATGTCAGCATTTTCCTGGCAATAACAATACAGCAGTTTCTGAGAACCTTAACACACTGCAAATAAAACATTTGCAATGCACTTGGAATTGTGGTCACTGTGCAGCTTAGCACACACAGCTGCATACTCACACGCCTCAATCGCCTTAGGAGAGCGCTGAATAAGCCCATCTTTTTAAGGTACATACACAGCACTGAGTATTAGGTCTTTTTACACATCTCAGGTATAAAATAAACACGTTTTTATTTCTATGCATTCCTGCATACAAGCATATGCCCCTAGGAAAAAAACAAGGAGATGAAAGCAAGGAAGTAAGGCCAGTGTAAGGAAGAAGACACAGGCAACAAAGTTTTTTATGAGGCTTGAAAACTGCTGTGATTAGTCAAGCTAAGAAAGGAAGATTAAGAAAAAAGATGGCATATAAGGACAGGAGGGAAAACAGTATAGCAAAGGGATGAGGAAATTAAAAAAAAAAAAAAAACAAACAAAACCCAAACAAGCAGAGAAGGCCTGACTTTCAATGAGATAATAACATTGCCTGGGGTTAGAGAAGAGCACCAGAAGCCAGGAACATACCCTCAGAGTTGACTATGCACAGGATTTCTGCAATTTTCTGGAAATCTGTTCAGTTGGAGCTCTTCTTGCTGTCTGTTATGAGGCTTTTTGAATCCACCTGCTGCTGACTGCCCACACACCCACCAGCAACACACCGCCTCAGCACAAGAAAAACAGAAGCTGGTTTTTGCACCTGGGCAGATGGAGAAACTCTCCAACCTGACCCAAGCACAGACCAATAGAAGCGGTCTCCTCTGACTTCTTGTGACCTGATCCTATGGGACAAATCCCAGTTAACACCAACGTTCCCACAGACTCCAAGAGGGACAGGATTTCACCTCCTGTCACGTCAGGGTCCAAGCTGCACAGGCTCATTCTGAATCCCACAAAGGTGCCGACACCTCACTGCTGAGCTCTGAGCAGAAATCTCCTCCTCTAAACAAAGATCTCTATCCACCCTCACTTGTCTCACAGTCCAAAAACTTCTACTACCAGTCAGCCCAACACACAACAGCAATGGTGCTTCATTATCAGTAAAAATCCCTCTGACACCGCAAGAAACAAGAACAAAATTCAACTTAACCTGAAAAGGACCACACAGGCAGTGATTTGGCCCTGGTTCAGATTAAATTGAGCATTTCACATGAGCAAGGAAACTGCAAGACGTTCCAGCTTCTCACACCATGATTTCTAGGACCATCACATACACAGGGCTGGGCTGGAGCAACTGGAAAAGGAAGAGTAGAGCACTGGATGCACACAGCCTCATGATGCTCACACCCAGCAGCACCCACAAGAGCAGGACTGGGTTAGTGGCTGCACTGTGTTTTATCCACCTTCAAAAAGACAGACACCAGGAGAAACAAAGTGCTTGAGTTTCGGTGAGTGCAGTCATCCCAGGAGAGCACTTCTGAAAGGTTTAGGAAGCCTTTTGATTAGAAGGGAAATTGGAAATCCTAGCTACAGATCCTAGCACATAACAGGCAAAAACCTGCTGTCACCAAATTTACCCCTTTTTGGTTTTTTTCACAGCTCTGCCAGAAAATGAGTTACACAGAAAATCAGATTAAGGAGAAGGAAGAACAGAAAAGGCTGTCACCTCCACGGACTCTCCTTGCTTCAGGTAATTCTATCTTTG
The DNA here is from genome assembly GCF_028858725.1 of Colius striatus. Classification (NCBI taxonomy): domain Eukaryota; kingdom Metazoa; phylum Chordata; class Aves; order Coliiformes; family Coliidae; genus Colius; species Colius striatus. The sequence goes on along the minus strand of NC_084760.1, from coordinate 44,504,325 downwards.
TCTAAGCCTACCACAGAGCAACCACTGTGCTTACTTATTTCAACCGTGATTTCTCTTTAGAGGTGACATGACTGGGTTCTGAATTTGATGCATCTTGACACCTATCACAGCTCCTACTTTTACAAGTAGTGGAAGGTGCTTCTGCCACCCTTTCCAGCTCTGCTTCTTCCTTGAAAAACTGCATCAGATGAAGACTTAGCCTTAAGCACAACAGCTTAAATTAGTGAGGCCTCACAAATGAAGGGTGGTATCCACACACATTTGGTGGTAATAGGGGCTGAACATCAGTAGTACTCCTTTGCTGCTATTGTAAAAAAAGAAAAAAAAAAGCCCCAAATGACTAGAAAGCCGGACCAGTCTTTAGCCAGAAAGCTGATCCTTCTCCCCAGGTCCTCCATTTGCAAAGCTTTGCTGCATGGGGGACTGAATCTACACCATGGAGAAGCTGGCATGTTAATAACTGGTCTTGTGCAATGGGAAGAGCAGTTTCCAGGCCTGTCTGTAGCATCTTGGGCAGAGACTCAGCTCATCCTGGGACCTGGTGGACCAGGTGAGGACAGCAATGCACTTAAGGGTGGAGGAAAAAGGCTTGAGGAAGGGAAGCTTTATAGAAGCAGGAGGGTAGGGAGATCTGGCAGGCCCATGGACAGGCAAATTTGTTTTTCTTAGATTATTTAGGGTCTCCCCCTAAACCCTCCTTGGCCCTGCCTTGTCTAATACTGGCCCTGCCAGAGACACTAATTTTCCCTGCCCCATCTGTTTGGATTTGCTTACTCACTAATTTATACAACGTCTAGCTCCATGGTGGCTAAGCATTTTAATCACAGTGATTAACACACTGAGCAAGAACAAAACAAAAATGGTTAATCAAAGGCTATTAGCAGTGTTTGAATGTCTAGACACAGCTTTTTACACATGAATGCTGGTAAACGATCATCTCCCAGTAACCTTCATCTGGTTTTTGATTTATTCACCCTTCTGCCAGCTTCGAAGTTTGCCACAACCACATCGAGGATTTTTGACCCATTTGGCACCAGGAGAATACAATACACTCCTGCAGGAAACACTCGTTTTTCAGCCTGTCTGAAGTGTTTGACACCATGAGCATGCTCTGCATCAGGGCCTGACAGAGTGCTGGAGATGTGACCTGCACTATGATGCCACCAAACTCCCCGTGCCTCAAACATAATGAGGATCCTGCCCAAGTCCAGGAGTAGAACAGATCTATGTGAAGAAATGCCAAGAACTGTCCTTCTTAGATGAGTGATGCTCTCATTGGTGGTTTTCACAACAACAGGAGTATTAGTTATACAGTTTGGTATTAACACTGAAAGATCTTACAAGAAAAGGCTGCAAGACCTGGGGCTGTTTAGCCTGGAGAAGACAACACTGAAGGAAGACATCATTAACACTTACAAGTACTTAAAGGCTGGATGTTAGGAGGATGGAGTTACACTTTTTTCTGTAGCCTCAAGTGATGGGACAAGGGGTAACAGGCACAAGCTGGAACCCAGCAAGTGCCAGTGGCACAGGAGGAGAAACTTGTTTGGTGTTGAGGTGAGGGAGCCCTGGCCCAGGCTGCCCAGGGAGAGTGTGGAGGCTCCTTCTCGGGAGGTTTCCAAACCCGCCTGGACACGTTCCTGTGCCCCCGATGGAGGGGAACCTGCTTGAGCAGGGGCTTGGGCTGGATGAGCTCTGCAGGGCCCTGCCAATCCCCACAATTTAGGGATTCTGTGATAAGCCAGGACTTGCTCCTACAATCACTGTTACAGGAGGCCACCTCATGAGTACAATGCTCACTACCCTCAAAATTCTTGCCAACATCAAAACGGAGCCCAGTGCCCAAAAGAGAATCAGAACTCTCTTGGGTGAAGCAACATCTGTACACAAAAAACAGATTCCAACTCAAAGATCACGCCCAATGCCAGGCAGAAGGTACTCAAGGAAGCAAAGAGATGCCTAATACCTGGACAAAGTATTTGTTTGGAAAGCCGGAGTTTCTAAGAATGAGTTATGAGGGCAGGGAAAGCATGTCTTATCTGTGTTTGTAAAGCCCTGTGTAAATTAACAGCCTTACACAAACAGGATTTAAAACAAAAATACAAGTGTAACTACAGGGTTTATTGCTTTAAATATATCTCCAGTGGCTTATACTGTGAATATAGAGCTGAATGTTTTTATTTAAGTCACAGATGCTTAAAGCATAAATGTAGGTTTCTTTGTGTTTTTTAATAGCTAATATAACTAAAAGCAGCCAAAAATCTCTGGTCATTCTTCCATGCCTTCAATTCGGCTCCTTTCAACTAGCTCTCCTGCTACTTCCAACAGTGACATTTTTCTGAGGCTCCTTTAGCCAAATGGTAAGTTTTATTTTTCTTATGAAAAAGGGCATCCAGTTGCAGTAATGGGCTCTGGGCTGGTTTAGGGTTCAAAAGCTTCCAATGAAAACTGAATGTTGGGTAAATACCCACGATAACCAGGAAGGTCTGCACTCTGATGTTCACTTCTATCTCGTAATAATGAAAAGTCTCTTTGGGGGTAAACTAGAAGGAAATTAAATGATCAGCAGAAAGAAACACCCTTGCTCTGCTCTAGTTTTTACCTCCCTTTTCCAACAAATCACCACTTTGGGAACGTTAATCATTTTAGCTGTATCTTTGCTTTGTTGGAAGTGTATATTTACAGTAAAACAGCAGTTTTGTCATTTTTATCTCTGGGTAAAATCCTGTGGAGACATCACGCATCCAAAGTGATGGGGCTGTGCAATAGAGAGGAAGACGACCATCTCAAGATATACCTCAATTAGCTCAGTCGAGACACCTCTCCAATCGCTTAAGTCCTTTAACACAGCATTACCAGCCACAGAAAGTAATAACCACACTGAATCTGCACATTATTAATTTAAAAAGGCTGCCTTGTAGATCCCTACATTGACCATCCCAGCTTTCCACCAGTCCTACTCCATCACTGACTGTTTATTTATTATTTACTATCTAGGTGTCTCTGGGACAACTTAATACAGTAAGATAGTCTCTCATCTCTTCCCTGCTAATGAATGTAATAAATAACTACAGTAAGCATTAGAATCAATATTACACTCTGCTCACATCCCAGAGAACATGAGGTCTGTGGCCTGCAGTCCTGCTGGAGATGAAAAGTCTCTGAGGGATGCAGATCTGCTTAATGCTCAGACAGAGCAGGTAAATTTGCAGTGGTGGTCTGGGATACCAGGGGATTGCTGCGCTCTCTGTAGGGTTGGGAAGGCATCATGCAGCTGATAGCTTTGTGTTTCAGATGAGATGTGAAGCACAGGTGCCTGCTTCCAAACAAAACCTCAAAAGTAGCAGTAACACTGTCAGTGCCCTGTGGGAAAGAGGAGGTCTCTCAGAAACGTAAAATATGATTAAAAGAAAGAAAAAGAGGCGGAAAGAGACATGAAAAGTTTATGCATTGAGTTAACCTCCACAAACTATCTTATAGATTCAGTTTTGTTTTGAGAAAATAAATTATTTTAATGGGGAAGTACTATTAACTGCATAGTATGAAGAGACCAGAGCTACCTGGGATTTTCCTTCCTATAATGCACAGAAAGCTCTCCAGATAGTGAATTCTACCAGGTTTTTGCTCTTACAAATTCAGAAGAACCCCACACAAGATTTCATGCTGCCACTTAATGAAGCAATGATATTCCTCAATTCATCAAGCAGCCTTCCACCTTCCTCCTGACCCACTCCTGCACTAACAGCTCCAAGGCATGAGCCAAACCACGTTACCCAGAAGCTGAAATCAGAAGCAAGCTTTTCTTCTTAAAACAGCTATCACCTTTGAGATTAGTCATTACACCACCTGGTAGCCTCACAGAGTATCTTCTTGCAACATATCTTCTTGCAACACCCACGCTCCCTTCTCACTGCTTCCCCTTTTCCAGGATGTTTTTTTCATATCCAGGTGTACATCTCTCTGCTGGGATCACAACCTGCTGCAGCAAAATCTCTGGGGACCCAATTCTTGCTAGACCCTGCAGCAAGTACTCCAGAAGGCAAAATAAAGGAAAAATATGAGAAACCATGGCTTAACGACTTGGCTAAGAACATAACTTTGCTGATGAAACTATTTCTGGTTTCACACCAAGGCACCTCCATGTAAACTCACCCCAGGTACCCTGTTCATGAGCACACGTGTCCCAGGCAGAAGACTTCATTCCACCCTGAGGGAGTATTACAATGCCCATGCTCTGTTTTTCAGAGCTGGGTTTCCCACCTCCTGAAAGGTGCTCCGCTCTCTTGGAAGCGGTTGGAGAGAGTATAGACATTTTTAAAGGCAATTTCACCTACAAAATGCTTCAACACTAACGCATACTTTGACTGCAAAGTAAATAATGTACTCACTCCAAAAGTGCCAACAGTGAAAGGATACTTGCTCTATACATATTCTTAGAGTCCAATACACAAAAAAATTACTGAACATAAAATACCAAGAATAAACACAAGTTTTTCAAATCATCTTCACTGTGCTACTCAACCCAGCTTTTCATCCAACTATAGTCCAGGTACTAACTCCAGCCAGACATACTGGACATACAAACCCAAGGAACTGGAAGGGTCTTCCAAGTTTTTTCAGTATATGACAAATTCTCAACAGACAATTATTCTATTGATACATCACCAGGAAAGAACTTGGTCCTCCACATCTACACCACAGAGAAGCTGGAAAACTGACCTTGTAACGTTCATTATCTTCCTCTGTTCAAAAACAAGAGTCTACACAATTAATCTATGGAAAGGCACTTGCACAGACATTTTTTGCCTCTGCAGGGGAAAGAAACTCACCTTGCTGGTTTCAGTTCTTCCAGGATAACTTAATATGTCTAAAGCTCAAGTGATTGAATGAGATTCCTGTTCCACACAGAAACTTGCATGAAAAAAACTTACAGCTTTAATTATCCTGCTCCTCAATTTTTGTAGTTTCAAGTCCTCAGAACTCACACCCTTATGCAGGAAACTCTCTAATCAAAATTGCAAGGAGACACATCTAGTGAAGCAAAATTTTCAAAACAGGACTGAAAACAAGTTCTGCCAAACGTCAAAAACCCTCAAAAGGGCTAAAACATTCATCATGGGCTATTAAACACATCCCACTTCCTGCTCGGGAACTTTCTAAGCCACAAATACCAGATGATAGCATGATAACCTGAAGCAAAATCATGATGCACCTGCCCAGATCCAAGGCCTTTTCCTAGGCCACCTGTGCTCTTTTCTGTTTGCCATCAGAAGCACAAAAATGAGCCGCACAGCATTTTTTGCCTGAGCTCTCCTGACGATACAAATGCTTTGGCTGCACTTTCCTATACTCCTAGAAAAGTTCTTTCAAGCATTGTGAACTGTTTTCAATAACTGGTAGGGTTCTAAAAAAATAAATAAATAGGTATTTATGCTCGAATTGGAACTCCATTAAAAACAGCAAACATTGATGCTTCCATGAGTTTCTTCCTTTAACTCAGACAGTCATCACAGAACATAGGGAGCTCAGCACAATGGCTAGTTACACCTGTCACCCAGAGCCCTGATCCATTCAGGACACAGAGTCATTTCTTTAATTCACTAAAGGCATGATAAAACGACTGCAGGACACCCAAGGAACTGAATGGCTCCCATCAAAGCCAAGGCAGAGCAAAAGACCACAGCACTAAATCAGGAAGAGCAGGGTAGGAAACAGCCTAATTTAGATAATCCCTTTTTATTTAATCCAAGGTGATGTGATCTTATCAGATAACAAAACTCAGGATCACAAACTGACAAAAACCATCTTTGTTGACTGAAGCCAGAGTTTTTAGATGTAGTTAACTTTTCACAGCTGCCCACCAGCACCATTGCTATGGACTGTGGAGCTGTGGAGCTAACATGGAACAGGAAACAGGAGGAAATAATAGCTACTTCACAGAGCTGGGTAAACAAGCCTAATTTAAAGCAAAAATTTAGTTTTATACTTCTACTCATATGATTAGGAAGAGTAATATATATCCTTTAATGGGCAACTAAAGTCATTTTAGAGTTATCATTAGAGTCATTGAGCAAAGGATGCGTGAACAAATTTTATGTTTGGTATGGTAAATTTTCATGGTCATTCTCTGCTCCTACAAATGTGCTTTTCTGAAATCTAATATAGTGTGTAACAACACCTTCAGCAAAAACAGCCTTACTTCATCAGGCTTTAAGGTGCATTTCTATTATGAAACTTCTTTTCTCATCTTGTTCTTCCGTTATTGGTAGGAAGACAACCCTAAATGACTTCTCCTGCAATGAATGCCTCTTTAACTTAAATCACCATTTAGCTTCACTGCCCCTTACACTTTCAAAAACTCACCAACTGTAGAGTTACAGTCTCCCACAGTCTCCCTCCCTGAGGACTAGCTCAGGTGGAAAAGTCAGACTAGCAAGGCTGCATCACAGTCTGCTGGTGTGCAAGCCTCTGTTTGAGTGTCTGAAGATTTTTTGGCTAAGAAATTACAATGCTCTCTCCAGCAGTTCCATTTCCTCTTGAGCTGAGGAGCCCAGAATTGGACACAGGACTCCAGATGAGCTCTCCTCAGGGCAGAGAAGAGGGGGAGGAGAACCTCCTCCAACATGCTGGCCACATTCTTCTTGATGTATCCCAGGATGCCACTGGCCTTCTTGCCCACCAGAGCACATTGCTGCTCATGTTTATTTGCTGCCCACCAGAACTCCAGGTCTCTCTCTGCAGAGCTGCTCTCCAGCAGGTCACCTCCAGCCTGTCCTGGTGCATGGGGTTTTTCCTTCCCAGGTGCAGGACTCTGCACTTGCCCTGGTTCAACCTCATGAGGTACCTCTCTGCCCACCTCTCAAGGTGGTCAAGATTTCATTGAATGGCAGCACACCCTTCTGGGGAATCAGCCAGTCCATCCAGTTTCATGTCATCAGCGAAACTGCTGAAGGTCACTCTGTCCCCTCATCCAGATCACTTCAAAAACTTGACACCTTGTGAAAGTCAGTGGCTGGATGTAACTCTATCAGATGATGCTCAAAGAGCAGGTAGTCAGCCTGGGACAGCTGGAGCTTCCCTAGCAAAGTCTGCATGGAATAAAGAAAATACTCAAACTTTCAAAAAGGAAAAAAAGTAAGTGTTGCTGTTTGCTGGTTTCTGCCACCCAGTTCCATACGAGCACTCCAATCCCAGAGGTGCTCAGTTTAAAGAAAATAATAATGACCACAGCAATCCAATACACTGACTACACAGAAATCCCAGGTTTAGGAACAGCTAGGAGTCAAAATAAAACACCTGGACCTACCCTAACAGTCAGTACTGCTGAAGAAAACAACTATATCTTCCCAAGCCAAAAGTTGAATGTGCTCCCACAGCAGGATAACGGTTAAAGATCAGAAAAAAAGAGCTCCTGATAGATATCAAAGACTGCATTTGCTGCGCAAACACAAATGCATACTTGAAGTTGCAGTTAACACAGATTAAGTGTCATACTGAAAGGTTTCCTCTTGGAAAAAAAAATAAATTTATTTAAAGGTGACTGCTCTTTAAGCCTAATCAGTAAAAACCGCAGTTTTATGATGGTGAAATTGCTCCTAAGAATGCAGACTTCTATTTTGAGTGACTAACAGATGTTTTCACCGAGGATTTAGGACAGGAGGAATACAAATGTAATGATAATAGCAGCCTAATGAAGTTTAGCCTTCAGTTAATTCACACAACCAATTAATACTATACCCAGTGGAACGTGTTAGCAAGGCAGGAATCCTTTAGTTGACCATAAGGGTCAATGTTAGGTAAAATATCCAGTACAAATACATGCATTTATCAGGGAAGAGCACATTTACTGTTCAAGGGCTATGGTCCTTTACGAGGAGTAACTTCCCAGCAGCACACAAGAACTCAGCCAGAAGCACTGCCCCAATCACAGTCTGACTCCTTGAGTAGTCATGAGCTTAAACAGCTTTCTGTTCAAATGAGCGCAATTTCCAACATGGGAAATGGCACAAACTAATGAATTTTCAGTCAGTACATCCTCATTCACCAATTCCTACATGAAATACTTCAGCAACTCCCCTCCAAAATAAAACTATAATTTTGCCTTTCTGTTTCACCCAAAACATGCTTTCAAGAACGTAAAAGCAACTCACTTGAAGCAAACGGAAGAGATGTGACCTTCCCATTTTTTTAGACACATTTGTTAGGTTTACAAATCCCCTAATCCTCTGAAAGAAAGGGGAAAATAATCTGGTCCCAGTAAAAGAAGTCAGCAAAGCCATCAGAAATTAAACCCTAAATTCAGACTCCCTGCTGCAGTTACCTAGCTCCTGATAATTGTAGTAGTTTTTATTTTTCTCTAAGGACAAAGTTAAATACTAGCAAGAAAAAAATGTAAGGGTCAGAAATAATTTGCCCTCACTGCTAAAAAATTGGTCATTTCCCAGGAACCACCAAGGTCTGGTTATTGGTTAAAGGAGCAGCAGGGAATTGCAGTGAGATCTGCGTGATCAAACAGAAAATTCAGCGGTTCATTCCAGGCAGAGCTTCATCACAACAAGCAAAAATAATGAGAGCCTTTAACGCAGCTTTAATTGTGCAACAAGCCATGCCAGGAAAAAAAAGAAAAAAGTTTTTAGAAACAGAATTATTAAACTCCAGAGCAGTAAAACGAAGACTGAAAACATGCTCTGCACAAATGGTAATAAAGCACCAATTAAGGTGGTGTTCTGAAGCACACCAGTGGAGGGGTTATTCAGGCAAATGCTAGGTTACTCAGTCAGAGTTTTAATACTAAAAAGCAGGATTTAATCTTACTTTTTACTCTTACGATTTTTTTTGAAGCAAAATTATTACCCTTATTTAGGGTTAAATTTTATTTTCTTATGAGAATACATGAGGGTTTTTTTTCAGCCCACCTCTGCTGATTCTCCTGCAGCTATGAATCACAGAACCTTAAGGGTTGGAAGGGACCTCAAAAGATCACAAAAGATCATCTAGTCCAACATCTCTGCCAGAGCAGGACCACCTAGAGTAGGTCATACTACTGTGAACTCGTCAAGGTGGGTTTTGAATGTCTTCAGAGAAGGAGACCCAACAATACATTACCAGAGAGGACCAAGCAGTAAGACCAACCCTCCAGAGCTCATTTGTCTCGTGTTCCTCATCTGACAAGCAGATATCAAACCAGTGTTTGATCAGAGAAACCACACCAATTTTAGAGTACCTGAGGACATGCTCTAGAATAATTTGAACTTAGGGATGCCAAGATTATCATACAATGAAACTGTAACAGATCAACCATCATTTCATGCAAAATTGTAAATGACACCTGAATTCCTGGCTGGATTCATGTACTGAAGGATGATTAAGTTGAAAATCTATTATTACATCTGATCTTAAATAACTGATAGGATTTTTACTCCCAACATACAGTAGCTAAAATGTGATATTACTGGGAGCTTTTTGAAACCAATCAATAACTATTAAAGCTCAATCCCATCAGCTACCACCAGGTATTAGCCACTTTCTCAATATTTCAAGTATTCAGTTATTCTTAGATACAGTTAAAGTAGTAAAATGAAGTGGTCTCATACTGACACTGCGATAAATGTGAGATTAAATATAGAACAAATTTATTACTCCCTGAAGTCCTACTGAGTGTCCTGATTTTTCTGTATCCACAACAGTATAGTTTACTTTGATGTTTTATTATCCCAGATCTGAAGCACACAATTGAAAAGCAAAGAGTGTGCTGGTTCAAAGACCTAACCCAGCCACACCGGGAAGGGAGTCAACACCAGACTGAACCCACAGATGAAGCTGATTGCCCTCTGACAGCCATCATGCCCTGCTGAAAGCAAGTGGCACACCAGTGATTTGTGACACTGAGCATGTGTGACACATCGTGGCACCCCTTGAGTGCCTGTGGGCTGGGAGAGAATGTGCCTGCAGGAGACAACTTTTCCCAATACTCTGCTTTGAAGAAGCGGAGTAATCAACCCATTTTTAAACCACTGGTTTTAAGGAGTTTTAAAGTAAGACAGCTAATTGCTCAGCTTGCTTTAAAAAAGAAAAGAAAATATAACCCCACAAATTCAGATGGGTCTGGGTGAAGACAGGTGACCCCAGAAGTCCACGTTTCTGGCTCACTGCCCATCCTGCACTCCCAGGATGGTCCCAGCTTAACCCTGCCGAGTCCTCACTGCAGAGCAAAACACGCTGAAGAAAGCTGTGGGAGCAACAAACCAAGTCCTTTCCCTGTCAGCATCTGAGCCAGATGGGTTCACAAGGACAGGAATATTTCGGTCTCAGCTAGATGGACAAGTCTAGGCATTTCTGCTTTCTCTGTCACTCACCTGGGCTTCATCATTAAGCATTAATACCAAAGTGACAATATAAATCTCCCAAAAATTACATATACTATCTAATCCAATGAAGGAATCTGGGCTCCACTACTGGAGCACGGATGTGGGCCATAAAATAAACACAAAACTTAGGTAAGCCTAAGCCATATCCAAAAGCTGGAAGTGGATTTTCATATAATCAAAGAATGGTTTGAGTCGGAAGGGTTTTTTATAGGTCACCTGGTCCAACCCTCCTGCCATTAGCAGGGACACCTTCAACTGCATCAGGTTGCTCAGAGCGCTGTCCAACCTGATCTGGAATGTTTCCACAGATGCAGCATCTACCGCCTCTCTGGGAAACCTGTGACAGCGTCACACCATTTTGGTAGAGACTGTGACAGGTTGAATACATTTTCATCAACTGTTTTTCATAAGAAAATAAAAATTAACCCTAAGTAAGCGGAATATTTTTCTTTCAAAAGTGTTTCATCCTTCTGCACTCCTTGTGTATTAGGCAGGGATGCTGTTGCCTGTGTGGCTTGACCACTACAGGACCATCCCTGGCACAATTTTGACTGGGACCTACCAGCCTCCACCCCAGCAGCTCCTCATCACTTTTCCAGCAGGGCCAAGAAACCACTCCCAGCTGGCAGCCTGGAAGCAGTCACCCTCTCCTGAAAGCCAAAAAAGCTTAACACGATAGAAATGGCTATGCTACAGCAGCCTGTCTCAGGGTCAGAGGACAAACTCTGCCACTATGTGGCTTGCAAGCAGAGATGTGGCCATTGAAGGCGAATTCCAAGCAGGCATGATGATGGGGGCTCTGCACGTGATGACTACACGATAGGATTTTATGTGTCTATTATTTGAAAGAGCAGAGGAAAGAAATGGGGCAGACCCACAGAGAGGCTCTTGTGTCATCCAAGAGCAGGCTGCATCTGATTTTGGGCTGGAGTCTTTTCTGGCGTCAGTGGTACGATGCATTTACGTCAACGCGTGACAAGGGAACAGGACTGACAAGGACTAAGGTAAGATTAAGCATTCAGGAGGAAAGCAAGTCCTTCACAAAAACAAGGGCACAAAAGCCTATCATGCTGCCTTTTGACATGGCCACGTGCTGAGGCAAAAGCTTCAACTTCCAGCTCTGGGTCTGATGCACCTGACTTGGCAAGGCACTGCTGCAGCTTTCCCCAAAGAAACCATTTCTTCCCCAGTTAACAAACACTGCAAAACAAAGCATCACAGTAACCTCTTCACTACATCATCAAGTCAACGTGTCGGCATGATGGGCTGTACAGGGTGACTTCACACCCCAACGTGAGCTCACACCTCCCCTGGACTCGCAGCCCTAAGTCTCCCACTAGGGAGGAAAAGATGCATTGCTGCATTGTCAGTGCTAGAGAGTCATCGGTGCAGGCTGTTCCAAATTATTTCCATTTCTAATTAATATTCACAAATGAACCACAATACCGTGCCTTCAATCAGCCGTCACATGCTACCCACGCTAGATGAAAGGACAACTACACGAGATAAGCAGTTTATTGGATCAAAAGTCCCCTTTAGATGAGAAGACAGCTATTGCAACAGCGTAAAACTGATAGCATGCCATCGCGGGTGTACGCGCAGAGGAAGTATCAGCAAATCTCCCCCTTTAAACTACAGATTCAGCACAGAGAGCGCACAACACAATTATTATGCAAATTCATCTGCATTTTGCTGCCTGCTTCAGGCTTTTGCGGGAGGTAAGAACTTATGTTTAAAGAGCTGGAGTTTTGTGTCACTGAAAATGGCTACTTCAAAAACCTCCACTGACGCCCCATTATACCATCAGCAATTCAAGTTTAATTCCCTGACACTATTGTCAGCATCACTGCACCACCAGTTAGTCTCTAAGGGGCAAGGACCACAAAATAAAAGTCTTTGCTTTTACCTGATTTTATCTTCCTTGAGCAAGATTCAGGAGGTACTTTTTTCCTCTATCCTCCTCCTCAAACTCAGCCTCAGTGGCAGGGACCAAGGATCTCTTCTGCCAGCATAAAACGTGGTCTGGGGATAAGAGCCTGGCCACAGTTGGTGGGCACTAGCCCTGCATGGGCAGTAAATGAACTAAAAACCACCTGATAATCACACCAAGCCCACGTACAGTGATGGAAAACCTTTAGCCTGTAACAACAGCGTTTACTCCCCTCATCTTCACCAGATGGGAAATCAGTATTTCGCAGAGATAAAGGCAAGGTGGTTAAAAAGTGCAGAGAAAGGTTTATTGGCCACCACTTCCCAGAGCCCTTCTGCTCCTCAGCCACGAGGGACTAAAATGGTCTGCCCAAGAAAAAACGTTATGTACACCTGTTGCCAGAAAAGAGGAAGTATAAATATTTCCAAAGCTTTATGAAGGCTAGTACTTACAGTCATGCTTTGAAAGGGAAAGAATAAAGCAAAATATTCAATTAGAAAAAATTACTCTAATTGCAGGTTCTATTTTATCCCTCCATTAAAGCAATAAAGTGCCTTGAAATATTGCTGAGCTAGGATACAGAGCTTAGTGCTACTTAACATTTTAATATACATCCAGGGGGGCTAATTTAATTTAGATCTGCACAAGGGTCTTCTCTCCTCTCTGGTCTATGCTGCCTCCCTCTACGCTTCTTAAAATATGGCTGGATAGCAATGCTTCTGCCCCATGCTACGGGATGTTATCCACAGGGCTGAGGCTGGATATAAATTGACACATACCAGCATACCTCCAAAGGCAAAGGGGACATCGAGCACACAACACAGTTCCACATGTACCAGTTAGAGGTGTGTTTGCCTGCACCTGAATGCTCTGATATCTGATTTTTCTTTTTTCTTTATTGGAGGAAAATATCCAATTTCTGCTCCTCAAACATCAAACAAAATCCTCTTGGAAACATAAAATCATACCATTTTGCTCTAATAGCACATTAATCCCACAGGAAGGGATTTGCTACTGCAAGTCTCTGAGCAAACAAGCACTGAGGCTGAAGAAGGGGGCTCTTATCCCCAGCCCTGGCTCTCTCCATACTTTCTCAGCACTACAATGCCACAGTTTTCTGACTATAACCTCGTTCCTCACTGCGACAGAAATAAGTGAATTGTATTTTAGGGAACTCTTCGTCTTTTTAATTAAACAAATTAATATCATTTCTCCATATCTCATAGCCTCTATTATCTGTTGTGAACTCTTACAATTCTGTTGTAAAGATATATTGAAAAAGTGCTAATTGAGATAATCTCTGGAACTCAAGAGTTAGTGTATTTTTAGCCATGTTTTAAACCTATTTTCCCTTTGTTTCTGGAATGCCTCCCATCCTTCCTCTCATGCCAGACTGTTTACATTATTTAAATGCCTTCTGCTTATACCACTCTTTACAATTTTTACTTCAACAACATCGGCCTCCGTTGCTCTTTTTTCTTCCCTTGCTTAGACATAACTGGGATGAATTCCAATCCCAAACTCGAAACCACTCCTGGTGCTTTACTGCTGTCTTCTGTGTTTGGTACATCAGACAACGCATGACTGCCAGTCCTATCATCCAGTACCGCCTGTGTGGGGGAACCAAGCACGAAGAGTTAAACTGTTCTTCTTTTACAACAGAAGAAGGGGAAAATGATGATTTTCCCAGACACTGGAATTCTCCCTAAATATTTGTCACCTTCCTGCTTTAGCAGACACCCCACTGAAAGGATGAGGGAGCTCATCACTCCTTCATTTTTGTAAAGAGCTGTGAAGTCCACTGCCCATCAGGCAAACAGAAGCACGACCCCTGTCCCATGGCTGCCCTGTGGAAAACCTCACTGAGTGAAATCCTGGGAGTTGAAGGAGGCTCCAGCAGCTGTCCACGCTGCTCTGTCACTTGGGCTTGACTTGCTTTATTGGCAAGTTTAATTAGAGGAGTGCTAAAAGCAGCTCAAGGTGCCAGAGCATTTTGCATTGTGGCTCCTGAAGAGTTTTTAATTTGAATTCTGTCAAATTGGTGGGGGTTTTACAGCAATTTTTTCCCACCTCGTGAGGACCTGCAAAGGTAGAAAGGGTGATATAGTACAACAGCCTATTGAGTTTTTCCAGCATGAGTGCAGACCTCTACAGTGTTGATTTAAAACTGTTCACAATGGGTTTGCTTTTCTTAGTCCCAGTTCACAGACCATCTATGGTGGGGCACTAAGGCAGCATTTATGAGGCTCTCCAGCCACAGACCTATCTCCCGTGAGTTTTGTGACCTTTTCCCCCAGCCCTCATCCTGTGCAAAAGGAGATCCAAATCACAGATATTTATTTGGGATGCAAAAATTCTCAAAAGCCTCTGCTGCAGGTTAAGGCAAATCGTCATAACGTGCGACCACGCAGGCAAGGCAGAGCAGAGGGAGAGGAGCACCTCGTGACAAAGGCTCTGGGCTTGAATACAGGAGGTTTTAGCAAAGCTGCCAATTCCGCAAAAGAACTTCCGTGCAGCTGAAGTCACTTGAGGACAGACTGTGAATATTTCATAGGTGAACCTGAGCTCTCACCAATCTCAGAAGAAAAGAGACGTGAAGAAAAGCACAGTCTTCAGGTCCCACTATAGTTTTGGGGACATGCTGCCTTTCACTCTGTTTTTCGTCTCTTGGCCAAGATCCGATTTTGCTCTAATGGGGCTGCTGGTTCAGGTAGGGTTTCAAGACACTGACTGAAGGAATAACACACCCATTTATATTGAAAGAACAAAAGCAGATACACATGGCTTAGCCATCCAAGCATGTGTATCCTTTAAATGGAGTATTGGGGCCGTGGGTCAGATTTGCCCAAGGGCAGACAAATATCAACTCCTGAGACTCCTCGTCAGCAACGTAAACCTGGCTCCTATGCTACAGCAGTTGCATATAACCAAGGCTGAAATTGGAATATAGGGTGGTAGGCAACACAAATTCCCAAGTAGAAAAATGAAAATCCAGTCATGGGGAGCTGCAGCAGGCTGCTAACCAGCTATCCTGGGACACAGCCCAGTGCTCAGTCCCAAAAACCAGGACATTTTCAGAGCAACCTTGACGTTGCACACACTGCCAATCCCCAAGGACATCGGATATGCCTGTTGATATGCCCTGCAAAGATCATGCTGTTCTGTCCCTTGGGGTTAGAAACACAACCTGCTCCTCCCACTGCCAGGTCGCCACTCAGTTAGAGATTTTTCTAGAGATTCTTCTCCTCAGGAAAGCTCTTTCCCCATTTTCTCAGAATCCAGTTTGGAAAAGCAGACTAGGGCATCACATCTGAATCCCAGCACATGAGAAGAGAGTAGATCAATGAAGTAACAATATTTGGCACATGTTCTTTGCTTATACCTTTAATTACTATTTAATTTTATCTCTAGTTATACCAAAGCATTACTCTGATTCCTATCTCCGCCTGCTCAAAAGCTTTCAAGCATTAAAACACTAGCTTATATTACCACTGATATTCATGACAGTGAGGTACCAAAAATCAAGTCAGGATTCAAGGAAAATAAGGCAAAATGAAAGTTCTGTGAGGGATCCAGACATCTCCATAGGCTCATCTTCATTCCCCAAGGAAAATTACGTTTGATGTCCAATTTCTGTTCTTTGCAGTCTCAAGAAGGCGAAAGCAGATCTCCTCCAAAGAGATGCTTTATCACCATCAGTTCTACCTCTACCCTCTTCATGAAAAGAAATGTTCCCTGAATAACCTACATTTGCACTGAGAGGAGAACCACTGCAAGGAATAAAACGAGCTCAAGGCAGCTAAAAGCAAAATGGAAGTGTCTAGAAAGGTAGAAAATAGCATATAATTTCAACATTGAAAAAAAAGATGAGACATCTGTCCTCCTTCCATTGGCACCCTGTCGCCCCACCACCAGGAAAGCCACTTTCAGGTTGACATTGGCATTAGAAATGAAGTCATAGGGCACCCAGGAAAAAAAAAAAAAAAAAAAAAAAGAATGTCTGTCTTTCCTAGAGTTCAGCGCAAAGTCTGAGCAAAGGAAAAGGGATGCTCTGCTTAAAGACCATGCAGATAGCAGTATTTAGGAAAGCAGCCTGCAACTCAGCTTCAAAACACTTGCCTTCCCTTACAGTTTTTGGGCTTCTGGAGGTGGTCTCTTGAAAACACTTAGCACTAGTGTTCTCGCCTTGAAAGCCATGGGAACTTTAGGCTGGTTCCAGTAAGAACAAAGTCAGGTCACCAGAGCATTTCTGCTTCCCTGTTGTCCTTCCCTTCCATGGTGGAGAGGTGACAAGCTGTCATCATGGCAGGATCATCTTACTCACCAGGCACCTCCTGCCGCTGTGGCTCTTCCTCTACAGCATCCCTACATCCAAGAGGAAAACAAATGCCACGTTCTCCTCCAAATCTCACATCATCCACCTACCCAAGCCACACTGCCACTGCAAAAACACTGAATTACACGGAAAGGAGAGTTCCCACCAGGTCAGGGCAGAGGCGTTTATTCTTCCCCAGAAAAGGTCTGGAGAAACCTCTGCCCTCCCAAGGCTGGCAGAGCAGATCTGCTTCAACATCTGTGGTTTGACCCCCTCTAGTGGGTAGCACTCCACAAGACACGGAGCTTCACCACCACCTTGCAACCAATGGAGACCCTACTCAAGTGATCAAAGCCTTTTTCTCCATCATAATGGTGATGATGATTATCTTCACACACGTGCAACCTACCTGCCTTGCAAAAAGATTCCATATCTTTGGACCTCTACACCTGCAGTCCTGAACTTACATAGAGCCTGTAGAAAAGTCTTAAAATGGGGGCAGAGTGGGTAAGATTTTTGGAAGGGAGAACCACCTCACTAGCAACAAAAAAAAAACCCCAAAAAGTTATACCCCAGACGTGATTCTGTTAGGAGAACATATTCATCATCTATCCCAGAGTGCCTTCCCTCTGCCAGCTTGTCAAAAGCTGACAAAACTCCCATACTATAAAAGCAAGCTGTTAAAACTTGGCTAAAGGGAAAAACTTAGCTGCCAGACAAGCTAACCAGAAAAAGCTGAAAAAAATATTTGAGTGTGCCAGGGAAGGCTGTAAATTTACAGAAAGGCTCTACAGAGCTGAACATCCCAAACCAAGACAACAAGGCAGCTTCTCGTTCATCTGTCACTTAATGAGGGATTCAGGCAGATACCTTAAGAGTTATAGCTGCCTGTATTTCTAAAGTATCTGAAGTAGTATGCATCTATCTCACAGTTCATCCCAAAACAAAGTATTTTAGTGGAGTCTAAACTCACTCATCATGGAGTCATTAAATACCACATATTCTATTTAAATCCATTGATTCATCCTTCTACCTCCGGGCATGCCGAAAGAGGGACAACTCATAGATTTGGTCTTTCCATTAATAAACAAGGTGTCAAGTCTTTGCCTGAATTTTAGGAATTTTGCTTTTAATCACACACATACAGAAGGTGGTTTTAATGTCAAAATAGTAACAAGGGTTGTTCTGGTTTGTTTGGTTGATTGTCTCAATGAATGTTTTTCTTCTGAATACATCTTCAAATTAGTACTAAAGATAAAGCCCACAAAGATATTACATTCAAGTCACAAAACTTGCCATGGTTGACAGTTTAAGAGACACAGAGTGATTTCTAGCTGATCAGCATTCATTTTAGCTCAAACTCCACATACTGTTAATCTAATGGAATCCAATAATGTTTTCTTTAATAGCATGCTGCAACATAAAGGATCATACTTGATACTCTAAACCTTGTACTCCAGGACAGCTGTCATGACCCATTAACCCACTTATAACAGAGGTTAAAGAAAGGTACACCAGACACAGAGGTGATACCCTTAATTATCATTAGTACTTGCGCAACTATCCAAGATAAGACAACTTCAAGTTAAAACTACTTCTCCTGAACCTACGCAGCTCAATGGCATCGATGAAAGTAACAGCCCTGGCAAGCACTGACATCCAACCCGCCTTCAGTCTACTTCCAGCAAAACCACAGCTTTGCAACATCCCTCCTCAATGAAAAACCCTTCTGCAGCTTGCAGTGCAGCGGCTCAATAGAGAGCATGTGTCCCAAATTATTTACTTTTTCGACAGTCTGGTTGTACTGTTTTAAGTCCTCAAGATAATCTAAGAGATAGGAAATGAATTAAGATTTAGAGAGGTAAAACCCCGGAAGCTGAGATTTATCAGTGGGAATGCCATCTGAGATCATATTACTTCAAGTAAGAATAAAAATATGTATTTACATGCATATGGTATAAACATACACAGTTTTTTTAAATACATATGGGTACTGTCTTTCCAGCAGCCACTATAGGTAGGTAGTATTAACACAATCTTTGGTTCTCAGCTAAACAAAAAACACCACAAAAAACCACAGAACTATCATTAAGCCCCCCCAGCCAGTACTCCAGTAGTTCCACTGCCCACCCTTCTTCCCAGCTTTCCTGGCTAGTCACAGTTCCCTATTTGAATAGGACAGCGAAGGACATGAACAGAAGATAAAATCCCAGAGTACTCAGAGTAACTCAGAGTGCTCCAAAAACAAGCTACTTCTCCCACAATCCTGACAAAATGAAGATAAGCTTACTAAAATAAGAGCCCAATCTATGTTTATATTTCTGCCACAAAATGTTATTTATTTATTCATCATCATTTTGGCAGGTGTTCCCAACATTCAGGAAAAGAAGTCCCTACAGGAAATGTGCTATCCCCTAAACGAAAACTCGGATTACCTAACATATTCAGGATGAGGATTTCTATACAACTTCAACTTGCTCCCTCTGTTCTCTATGACTTCACTTCCAGCTGCTGAGCAACAAGCCACAACAGCTTCCACAGAACGTACAATCCCAATTACGCTACATGCAGTCACAGAACAGATCTGTGATCATGCAGGAAACCAGGCTCAGGGCATTACAAACTGAATTGACATCATCCTCATCCTCCTCCTCCATCGCCACGTATAAACTTCTTACCAGCCCAATTTAACTGCAGGCAAACACTTCTAAAAAAGTGCTTCCCGGTATTAGTCCCATCACCAAATTCAGGATTTAATTTTAATAGCCAACTGAGAATGCAGAAAGACACCCTCGTGGAGGCAAGCCCACAGAACTCATGAAGTTAATTCTTGCTTTGGTCAGACCCTGGGAGTCAGCTCCACACTGGTCAGCATCCCTTAAAAAGCAGGAGCTGCATGCTAGCAGGATTAACAATCAACAGGAGAGAAAGCTCCCTTATTTCACCTAACGTGACTGGGTCTGCAGAGCTCCTTTTCAGACTCTTACGGCAGTCCCAGCCCTGCACAACCTCGGAAGCAAACGGTTTTCCTCTGCATTAATAAAGAGGGTAAAAGTCTGGGTAACCTGAGCTTTTTGTCCTCACATTGCAAAAAAAAAGAAGAAATCACCCCCTCACACCCCCCCCACTCAACCCATCTCTGCCGATATCACTCTTGTATCCTCCTCCCCACCTGCCCACTCCACTGTGCCACGGCAAGGAGAGTTTTTTCAAATGCTAGGTTTTCACCATGCTAATACACAATCATTTCCATTTGCCTGGCTCCAAGAGGAGGAAAAAAAATCCAACTTGCCAGAGAAGCATCTGCATCGAGAAGTGCTTTTGCTGATGGGATCAGCACTTGGGGAGCACCAGGGAAAGCAGGAGAAAAGGTCACGTACCAATTCATCATCCTCCCTTGCATCACCTGCAGACATCCCCCTCCCGCATTGCCCAACCCAAACCTCAAAAATCAAGAAAGAAAGAAAGAAAGAAACCCCCAAGTAGAAGTTGAGAACAAATGTGCTTTGAACGCCACACAAATGACATTGAAGATGCAGAAGAAATATGTATTTGCTGTTGTGCTGCACAATTTCATGGGCTGATTTCCTAGGTCTCCGTTTCCCGCATTCTTCCCACACGGAGCCCCTCCCCTCCACCTCCTCAGCTTCTTTAAAACATAAAATAAAATAATAAAAATCTTTGATGTGTCAGTTCATTTTATCTCGGGAGAGCAGTGTCCTCAGAAGAGGTGTCAAGGCCCTCCCCTGCCTCCACCCACACACCCCTCCCCCAGGCTCAACCATGCTGTCTCCATCTTAACTCCAGCCACTTCTTCACTGATTTCATTAGGCAGCAGAGTTAACCCCTTCAGCCAGACAGATGGAGGAGGTGGGGGGGAAGGACCTCCCCATCAATCATCTATTTCTGCCTTTTCCTTCATCTTTTTTCTCACTCATACCCCAAAAAAAACCCAACAATCCATGAGGTTATTTTTGCCCCATTAATTCATCTGTGAAATACCAATGGAGGAATAGTAACCCTTTCAGCAAGCCCCTCCAGGGCTTCCCACTGCTTTACCGTGACGTGCCATCTTCTCCTCCCTTAAACAAACTCAGCATCCCCTCCCTAAAGATTATTTATGAAAGCCACAAAACCCAACCAAACTCATCTGCAGCCTCTTCTTTACAGCCTAATCCATCCATGGGGTGGGGGGGTGCATCCACCACCTCCTGACACAGCCCGAGACGTCTCTCTGTCACTCTGTGTCTCTCTGTCACTCGCATCTCACACCCCTTCCATCCTATTAACCATGTCCCGTCTCTGCGGACGCTGGGCCATGCCGGGTCTTTACAGCTGTCCTTACAATACCCCTTTCGGTGAGACTGACATCTCTGTGGTAGTGTTTGCATCTATAGGCTTTCATCCTGGAGAATCCCTCTCTGCCTCCTCCCACATCTCTTTTTGGAGAGGAAAACGCAATTTGCAGCTCTCTCTGGAGGATGCTTTTTAATTCCCACCGAGCCTGGAGTCACGTTCCCTACCCTTCCTCTGGCCAGCATCTTCTCTGCCCCAGGTCCTCTCCTGCTGGAGGAGAACATTTCCATTCCCCTGTCCCTGACCTTCAGTCTCACACTAGCAACCCTACGGCCGTCCCTACACCCCCACCACCCGTCCGAGGAGAAGGTTTTTTTCTTTCGCCAAAGCCACAGCCAAGGCATTGTGCTGCGTTTTTTCCACTCCCACAATCTGCTCCTTTGTTGTGGGGAGGTCAGCGAGAGCCAGGTGGGAAGAGGTTCTTGGGGACAGATGCAATCCTCACCCCCTCATTATCTATGAGGGGTTTGATCCACGTCAGGAAGACGCTAGCCGTCTGGAAATGGCCCAGTCCACCACTCGACAGTCAAGGGTCTCCTCCCCTGCAGACCCTCTCTGGAGCTGCCCCCCACTTTCTGTGGGTTCTTTCCCTTGCTGCTCCTGGCTCCAGAAGGGGAGCAGTGAGGCAAGCTCTCCCCAGGGCCACAGGACCTTCCCCTGCAGCACTACTGATGTGGAGGTCACCCCCAGCCCTGGGCCTGCCCCTACACTGTCACCTGTGGGATATCCCCAAATCATCTCCTGACAGGAAGAGGAGCTCCATCCCCCCAACATCCTGTCCTGACCTATGTCTGTGGGATGCCAAAAACTCACCCCATGCCTTAAGGCAGCATCCACAGCCCCAAGGAGCTAGGACTCCTTCTACCTCTCATGCTTGTGAGCGGTAGCAATCTCCCCCCCTTTGGGGCTCTCCTCAGTGAAGCAGAAGTCACTGCAAATCTCTATGTGGGGGGCATCAACCTGCTTGGACTAACGAACCCCACTCCTTCCACGTCAGCCTCAGAGACAGATCCTGGGGGAACTTCTCTTCCCCTTGGACATCCCCTCAGCATGGGGGATGCCCTCACACCTCCTCTACCCAGAGAAGCACTGACCCACGTCCACTTCAGGCCATGAGGTGACAGTGATCCCCACGTTCCCGATCTCAGGCTTATTTTGTAGGAATCTCTCTTCTTTTGGGGTCTCTCCTCACTCCAAATGACAGTAATCCCCAAATGTCTCCTCCTTCTCCACGTGGGGCACACCACACGGACTGTGACCACCTCAGCCCATGAGGCAACATTGACCCACGTCCATCGAAGACCATGAGCTGATAGCAACTTCCATCTGCCCCACCTCAGCCAGAGGACAGTGATCCATCTCTGCCTCAAACTATGAGATGACACTGACTCAGGTTCACTTCAGACTGTGAGGGAATGCTGACCCATATCCACCTCAAACCATGAGGGGCAGTGATGCCCATCCAGCCCACCTTAGCCAGGGGACACTGACCCACCTCCACCTCAAACCATGAGGAGACACTGACTGACATCCGCCTCAAACCATGAGATGACATTGACCCCCATCAGCCCCACCTCAGCCAGGGGACAGTGATCCACTTCCACCTCAAACCATGAGGAGACACTGACCCACCTCCATCTCAGACCACGAGTTGACAGCAATGCCCATCTGCCCTATCTCAGCCAAATGACAGCAACCCTCATCTACCTCAAACTGTGAGGCAACAGCAATGTCCACCTGCTCCACCTCAGCCAGAGGACAGTGACTCACCTCAAACCATGAGGTGACAGTGACCCACGTCCACCTTGGACCACGGGCTGACAGTCACCTACAGCTACCTTGGATCATAAGCTGACAGCAATTCTCATCCACCCCACCTCAGCCAGGGGACAGTGACCCACCACAAACCATGAGGGCACGCTGACCCACGTCCACCTCAGACCATAAGGTTACAATGACCCACACCTGTCTTGGACCACGAGTTGACAGTGATCCTCATCCAACCCATCCACGGGACAGTGACCCACCTCAAACCGTGAGGGGACACTGACCCACGTCCATCTCAGCTCACGAGCTGGCAGCAAACCCTATCCATCCACCGCACCTCAAACCGTGAGGGGACACTGACCCACGTCCACCTCAGACCATCATCTGGCAGCGAACCCCATCATTCCGCCCCACCACCTCAAAACGTGAGGGGACACCGACCCACCTCCGGCGATGAGGCAGAACCGCCCGCCCGCCTCAGTCAGCGGACGGCGACCCGCGCCCGGGCGCGCCGACCCACCGCCATGTCGGGCAAGGAGTCGCCGGCCCCCCGCGCTTCCCTGGCCGCCCCCTTACCTCCAGACCTGCCCCATCTGCAGCAGGTGGATGACGGACTGCCAGACCCAGACGGAGATCCTGCAGAGGCGCTGCGCCCCGGGGGTGGCGGTGCCGGCGGCTCCTCCTACCCCGCCGGCGGGTCCCCCCCGGCGGCCGGCGGCCCCCATCATGGGCGGCCCGCGGCTGCTCAGGCCCTGCACGGCGCCCAGCCCGCCGCCCGTGTAGTCCTGCACGAACCAGCGGAAGCTGAGGATCTGCACCAGCACCGAGGGCAGCAGCACGAAGGCCAGCGTCAGGCCGCACCAGACGTAGTCCCGCCGGCCGTAGTGGTGCAGCGCCAGCCACAGGTCCGTGCCCACGTCCCCCAGCAGCACCAGCAGCGCCAGCACGATCCACAGGCAGTCCAGCCACGGCCGCTCGCCCGCCTCACCGCCCTCCGGCGCCCGCGGCGGCCCCTCGGCGG
Source organism: Colius striatus (assembly GCF_028858725.1). Lineage (NCBI taxonomy): Eukaryota > Metazoa > Chordata > Aves > Coliiformes > Coliidae > Colius > Colius striatus. The sequence goes on along the minus strand of NC_084760.1, from coordinate 44,480,569 downwards.
CGGGGCGCGGGGCCAGCGGCTCGGCGGCGGCGGCGGCGGCCGCCCGCCCGAAGAGGCTCCGCAGGCAGGCGCTCCGGCAGCCCCAGTAGCACGACGACGTGTTGCAGCAGTGGCAGATGTGCAAGGAGCTGCTGCCGCCCGGCTCCTCCGCGCCTTCGGCCGCCGCTGCCCCGACGCCGCCGCCGCCGCAGACGCCCGCCGCCGCCGCCGCCGCCGCCGCCTCGTCCAGGTTATGCAGCTGGGCGAAGCCCACGCCGCCGCCGCCGCCATCCGACTTGGCCGCCATCTTGCTGCCGCCGCCGCCGCCGCCGCGTCTCCGGCCCCTTCGCCGGGCGCGCTCGCTCGCTCTGCCCCCCCCGTCCCCGCTCCCGGCGCCCCCCCCCCCCGCCGCCCGCCCGCCTGCCCGCCCGCCGCTTCCGGGGGCGGCGCTTCCGCGCCCGCGCAGGACGGGACGGGCCGCCTGGCGGCCGAGCCGGGCAGCGCCGCGGGCGCGGGCAGCGAGCGGACGGGGCGAGCGGGGCCGGGCTGGGCCGCCGCACGGTGCTGCCCCGGCCCCCGGGCGCGGAGCTGGTCTCTGCCAGCACACCGGCACCCCAGTACGCCGCGACTCCTGCACGCCGGCACCCGGCGCTGCCCTGCTGGCGTTGCACTGGCACCCGCTGCTGCGCTCTACCCCATCCCCATCACATTGACGCTCACTGCTGCCCTCTGTTCCGTGCCCATCGCATCAGCACCCGCCGCTGTCCTCTGCTCCGTCCCCATCGCATCAGCACCCGCCGCTGTCCTCTGCTCCGTCCCCATCGCATCAGCACCCGCCGCTGTCCTCGGCTCCGTCCCCATCGCATCAGCACCCGCCGCTGTCCTCTGCCTCATCTCGATTGCACCAACACCCGCAACTGCCTTCTGCCCCATCTCCAGCACACCAGCACCCACTGCTGCCCTCAGGCCCGTCCCCATCACAGTAACCCATTGCTGCACTCAGCTCCATTCCCATCACACTGGCATCTGCTGCTGCTCTCAGCCCCATCCCCATTGCACCAGCACCAAGTGCTCTTCTCCCTGTCCCCTCTTTGTTAGCAGCCATAGGATCCATTGTGTTTCTTCCTCCAATCACCACACGTTGGTACCAGCATCTCCTAGATGATCCCCAGTTGGGGCTCCTTGTACTGACTTCATCTCATTCCCAAATCAACTCCCCAGCCCACTGTCTTGACTCTAAATTCCCCATCTGGCAGTGCAACCTCTCTGTCTCTGTGACCTGCTCACCTTCAAATCCCAGGACCATCACTCTCTGACACAGGTTATCTTCAGCCTACCCTCAGCCAGAGTGCCTCCTCACACCTTACCTCCAGCAGCATGCTGATACATGCCATGTCCAAGCTCTCCTCTGGATTTCCCTTTGCCTTTTTCCTTATGCTAGCTGTTCTTGGGAAGGGAGACTCCTGTCTCACCCCCATCCCATAGATCCCCATCACATAGCAGCAGTCTCCAAGGACATGTCAGCATCCAGACCTCACATGGCTTCAGTGCCTTCCCAAATACCCCACCGCAGTGTCCTCCTGTCCATCTCCTATACACAAGGATCCCTCTTCCTCTCTCTTCTGAACTTGTCCCTTCCTTACTCACTTTGAGGGACTCTGCTTCACTCACTTTGTTCTTACAGGGTCAGGCAAACCAGCTAACCTAGCTGGTTTGGAGAACTCATCTCCTTGTCAGAGGAGACAGACCTCTGGCAAGCTGAGGAAGCATCTCAAAGCTCTGGCTTTGTGATTTGCCTGCATCTGAGCTGCACCTCAGTCAACTGCTTCACCAAAAGACCCGCTGGCAGACTGGGAAAGACAAATTCAAGGTTTTCCCCTTTTGCTTCCCTTTCAAACTGTTCAGATTTGTTCATTCATCATATTCTTCTTTTCTGTACTGTCTTGTGCTGTCCTCTGTAGAATATAATCTCCTCCTTTTTCTATTTGGGTCTTTTTTCCTCTATTTGATAAGTGTGTTCCTTCCAGATGCTCAGTCTCCAGCTGTTGCTTCTGCTTTCTATAGGAGTATGGATTCTACCTTTTCTCTTTTCTCTTCCCTCTTTTTTTTTTTTTTTTTGTTGTTTGGTTTAGTTTGGGGTTTGTTTTAGTTGTGACAAAATCTCAAGGCTGATAGTCAGTGCTCTAGAACTATCTGCCAAACTTGCTGCTTTGCAGAATCCCTTTTCATTGGGTTAAAAAAAAAAAAAAAAAAAGCCCAAACCAAACCAAGCAGGTGGAAAGATGCAAGAGTGCAGAAAAAATACATTTTTCCAGGGAAGGAAAAATAATTTAATCTTGAGAGGGGTGGTAAGCCTTGTATATAATAAATAAGTTGTCTGGGAAGTGTGTATTTAGCCTTTCTGAGTGATGGCAAAGGAGTTCAAAAGTTTTGTGAGGTCTGAAAGATGCCGCTGGTTTTGAAACTGTTGGATACTCCTGTAGCAGAGAAACAGAAGAAAGGGAAGGGAAAGCAAAGCTTTGTGCATTGTCCAGATGAATGCACTCTGATGTGCGCTCGCATGTGGCCAAATCAAAGTCATTTGTAGTACGTGAAACTCCAACACAAAGTTCTTCAAAAGGAGAAAACTAGTGATAGAGATATAATGGGATCGCAGAGGTCACAGCCCCGCAGGTCTCCATGATGCTGAATTCAAGTGTTGCAGATAATCCCTTATTTTCTGCTGACTTAAGCTGTAGTAAGAAATTCGAATATGGAAATAAATGAGAAGAACATCAGCCCTCAATTTGACCAAAATGAATTCACATGCATAAAGCATGTGTAATAATATATAGGTAACATAAACTCCCTCTCCTGTTTGATGCTTTCAAACCTATGCAGTAAATAATGTATGTTAGTTCTCACAGTAGCAAGAAATAAGGATTCTGGCAGCTGTGTTCTTGGGTAAGACACCTGTATTAAGCTTAAACTTTTGTTTTTCAGTATGAGGAGATATAAATGGAAACAATCCTCATTGCTTCAAACTTTTCTATGTAGCAAATTTGCTACATCTGATTCGAAAGGAAAAAAAAATAACCCCCAAACCAAAACAGCACAGAAGTAATAAAACTATTTTGTCTTATTATTTAAATAGAAGTGTAGGTGCACATTGCATTTCATGAACCAATAAGGGGGCAGAAGAGTCATCTGTTTTGATACAAAACCAACCCAAACTTGAGCGATGAGACATACGGGTGGGAGAAGACAGCAGTTAAGGATTTTAGCGTTGGCACAAAAAAATGAGAAAAGCAGTTGCTTGGGCAATATATGACACAATGATACAATGTACTGTTGAGTCTGCCTCTGAATTTCTCAGTGCACTTGCAGCCACCTGCACCCAAGACACGTGAATTCAGGGTGGAATATGCACAGGGAAGAGCTGGGTGTTGATCAGAGGTCAGGACAGTCTGCCTTTCTACTGTGGACCAAAAGAATTTGTCTTGTTTCGTTTAGCAAAATGAGACTTTAGAGGGAATATGTTTTCTGCCTATAAATACACCCTGGAAAGTAAACGCAAGCAGAGGGAAAGGCATTGCAACACTGAAGGGCAATAGCAGAAGAGTAAATGAATAGGAACTGGCCGTGAATATATTTAGCCTAGAAATCGGAAGATCCTTCCAGTAGGAGTAACAGAGATATAAAAATATTTTTAAAAGAACTAGTTTAACACATATCTTGATAATTTTATAAAAGAAATGACATACCAACATGCAACAAAAAAAGCAGTTGGGATAAAAGCCTTTGAAAGATTTTCAAGCCCAGATCATCTCTCCTTGGAAAGATCTTGTCCATTTTGGTGCATGGTACACTACGTTCCTTCCTGCATCAGGCGATGAGTCATGGCTACATGACTCCGTGGGTGGCCAGAAGTGATATCTCCACAGCTTACATCTCAATTCCTGATTATCCCATGATGTTCTCCAGTTCCTGCTCACTCTTTTAGTGCACAGCAGAGACTCGGTAGTGTTCAATGCACCCCACAAATGCCTCAGTTCCCCGGTACCCACGGCTCGATAGTCTCTTTGGACAAGGACATGTCCAAAAAAAGATGGTTTTGCCCCTTCAGTCAGGAAGAGCTGCAGCCCTGCTTAGCTCTCTTTGTAGAGAGCTAGAGAAGTCATTAGTCAGAGCCTGTTTCTTTTATTGGCCAACACTATGTATTTTTAAGGGTTTTTTTGGATGTCGTGAGTGTCAATCACACTTTGTTGAGATTTCACTTCACTCGTGTTCAAGAGGAGAAAGCTTTTCTCTGTGCTAAGCAGCAACCCACGCTTCCATCACTTGCGTCCGGAGGTGCGGGTAAACTCTGGGTGACCCTTAGATCTGCAAGTATTTTTAAAACATGTTTAGCAAGAGTTTTTCCTTTGCAGCACTCAGAGCTAATCTGTCTGCGAGTTACATTCCATACTTTTTCTTTTCTTCAGAAGCACCAGCAAGACACCAGGAACAGGAGGCGTGTTTGGTACTCCAGCAGCACCCAGCAAACCAAGGCATGGGATCATAACCTTCTTGTGCAGATTGGTTAAAGATTGTTTTGGTCCCAAATCAATACACTAACTGAGTGGTGTGGTCTTCCATCTTCCAGGCATTTATTCAAATCAGGGGAACAAACACTATATATAGTGTAAGCCAAAGTCAAAGTTGTATAAATCTGCAACTACCTCATTTAAATAACGAGGGGATGCATCCAGCTGAGTGTTTGGTGTATGTGGAGTACTCTGCTACCAGCACAGATAATTACAATTAATGGGGATTTACTTTAAGCAAAGTAGGTCACAAAAATGACATCTTATTGTGTCATTAGTTTCCATCAATTACTTCCATGTTGTTTGCTCAGTTCCCAAGTCAAACGAGTGTGGACTGACAGCCTTGCCAGCTCAACTTGGTATTGTCTCTAAAAATCAAACTGCATTATTTCTGCCTCATGCATCATCACTAACAATAAAGCATCCACTGCTGGAATATAGCAGGTGGCTTTGTTATTCATGCATGAGGCAGAAAAGACTCCAGCTTCCTCTGCCACGACATTGAAGTCTCTGCAGTATTAAAAGTTGGATACGTTGGTAACCATGTGAGCTTGACTGAGAAGACCCACTTAGGTCAGTCCCTCTGCTGCGTAACTTCTGTACTTTCTGTTAGACCTTTTGAGTGCTATGTATGTATAGCAGGGGAGGATTAACACCGTGCTGATTCTGCTGTTCCTTGTCTCCATGTGACAGCACTTTGTGACATTAGGCTCTTTAGGAGGAAGGTGCCAAATGTTGTGTATTGAAATGCCAGCTCACAGTCATCCAAAGAACTGCCTCAAAGAGAGCATAAGGAATGTTTGATGAAGCTTTCCAGTTTTAACACTTCTTTTCTGTCTGAGGTCTTAGTTTTGGAGTTTTCAGTTTAGCGATGCAATTGGCTGGTAAGTGTTATCAGTCACTGCCAATAATCACATGTTAATTCCTACTGACATCTTGAAACAACTGGATGTGGTGTATTCTCACAGCCAGATCTAGTGCTTGCAACAGTTCCTTGCAACTCTATAACTTCATGTGCAAGTTTTGAATTGCTTATAATTTCCAGGAAATACATTAAGTACTTCCAGTAGTCCAACTAGGGGCAGGTCCTTTTCAAGGTAAATATCCCTGTAAGCCACCCCCATTTCACTCGCTGAGGTTTTAGCAGGATGAGGCGATCATAGAGGAAGGCATCTTAAACAAGACACAGTACCTTGAAAACAGATCCTGACTGTATTTTTGACAAGGTGGAATTACTGATATAACCTACAGAGGTTGTAGAACTTGATAAAAGCCCCTAAAACATGTTTAGGTCCTCAGCTGTTGCTTGATAAAAGCTGTATAACAATTTTCTACTAAATGTGTAATTGCGTGAATCCCAAACTTCTCTCTATTGGACAGTAATATTACGCTTTACACCTCCTGACAAATTTAAAAATTAGTATGGTCTTGGGAAGCTTGCCTTAGCAAACTTCACAGTTCCTATTCTCTAGATCTTACATGTGGTGACATGATTTATTCAGCTCTCCTCAGACTTCCTTTAATCTCCTGAAAGCTGCAGCCGCTTTCATTTATTACTGTGCATCAAAAGAAGCCTGTCTCTCTGCTTTCAGAAACATGCCTTTGTGGGACCCCTTTTCAGCTGAACCAGTGACACGGGATGTGTGATTGTAGGGCCACCTGGGGACTGGCCTGGGCAGAAGAGGATGACTGCAAGAAGCTTTCTGACCTGCCTGCCTTTTCTTTGCCAACCCTGACAGTACTTGCAGCTTTCCCATTAAACTAAGTATAAGCTAATCCCCTTGGTCATGCTCTTCAAGGTACTGGCTACCCAGCAGGAACAAGCAATGTGACTTCATCAGCCAAAAAAAAGGTGTTGAGCAGTGCAGGGAACTGTATGTTTCTCCGCTTGGAAAAGCATTAACAGCTAAGACCTCCAGTTTGATGGACTTGCTTGGTGCTTTTCCAAGCTTGGATTTAGGAAAAGCAACTACACAGCACTTCCTACTTCCGCCCATGGGGCTCAAATGATTTAATTTGCTATGAAGGGCAGGGCCATATCTCGTAGAGTAGCTGGCTGCTATTGTCAGTGTGCCATGCTGCTCTTTGGAGCTTGGAGAAAAGTAATCAGGTGATGCTTCCTCTTCTGAAGTGGATGCGTGCAAAGGTTGGCCGCTATCCCAACAGGAACTATCTGTAGCATATAGCTTTTGTGTTCTTCTAGGTGACTGGGAGAGCCAATGTACAGCCATGGACCATGAGAGGAAGCACAGTTGGATTTCATACCTTAACTAAGGTAAAGTATATTCCCTGTAACAATACTCCCTTTTCCAGACACACTCCCTCATACTCATTTGAATGCCTAATGTTGTGAATCTCATGCAAGCCCATACATGTAACAGAATAAAGTATTTTTCTGTAATTAATGCTATCAATACAGACTTGTTAATTAAATGCGCAACCTGATTGAGTGTTGCACTAATCTCAACCTGCCTGAGTTTCCCCTTGGCAAATAACAGGGAAAAGGCTGATGCAGGTAATTGCTCTGGTGTCTGTAGCATCTTCGATCTCCTTTTAGCTGAAACATCAGTCCAAGAACTGCCTGTTTCTAATGTGAGCTATTACACCTCGGTGTCTTTACTTTCTCTCTTCATGGTCCTTCTTGTCAAGGTATTGCAGAGAAATTGTCTTCCCCTGATTCCCCATGGACTTTGTGAGATCCTTCATGGACCATTTTCCTAAAGCTCGGTTTACACCACCATCACCTTAGTTTTGTCTCCTTCTTCATCCTGAGGATGGAATTTTAATTCCTATTTTATTCCTGTGATTTATGTTGGTTACACCTTCTCATCATGAACCCCGTGAGATTTCTCACTTACGTGTCCTTTTGCACTCAGCAAATCTTTAGCCCCCTGCCATGGGTCCATTACAATTGCCATTTCTACCACTTTGAGCTCAAACAAAATGCCTTGAGCTGGCAGAGTCCATTCTAAGTCAGTAGGAGTTGGATTGAGCTCCAAACTGAGACGTCTCAGTGTCTGCATCCATGGTGGCTGAGTTACCATCATAGTCAAGAAGGAGCTCACCAAGGGCTGTGTTCGGTTGTACGTCTGCAGACATTTAGTGCCACTTGAAAAGCCCTAGGGAATCTCACCCAGCCTCTAGCTGATGTCCCAAGGGGTCTTGTCTCTCCTTTATCTCTTGGATTGTAGAATCGTTTTGATTGAAAAAGGCTTTTAAGATCAAATCCAGCTACTCATCTCACAGTGCCAAGCCCACCACTAACCCATGTCCCTCAGCACCTCAGCTACACGGCTTTGCAATAGCTCCAGGGATGGGGACTCCACCACCTCCCTGGGCAGCCTAGGACAGGGGCTAACAACCCTCTCAGAGAAAAAGTTTTTCCTCAGCTCCAATCTAAACCTCCTGTGGGGCAATTTGAGGTCATTTCCTCTTGTCCTGTCACTCATAATTTAGGAGAAGAGACCAACTCCCACCTCCATAAAACCTCCTGTCAGGGAATTGACAAGAGTAAATTTATGTCACCCCTTAACCTCCTCCAGGTTGAACATCCCCAGTTTCCTCAGCTGCTCATTAGACTTGTTCACATCATACCTATCAGTCCTGGAGCAGGATATCCCAGACATCATGAGGCATCTCAGGTGGCAGTAGGCATTCAGAAACTGCACCTAGTCCCAGGTATTCTGCCATTAGTCAATGCTGGTAGCAGCAGCATTAGGTCCCCAGTACACATCCACATGTACTGATTACTGACGTCGGTTCTAGGTATGGTCAACCTCTATTGTCCCCAAAAGTTGTCAGCTTCTTCTCAGCAGCAGGAGAGGTAATAAGCTTTCTTCTCCAGAGATCTTCCCACCCCATATCCCTGTCTTTTTCCAACTCTTCCTGTCTTGACAGGAGCAGGCTCTAGTTTCGGTCAGCAACATGGACATTTTACCTGATTGGAAGAGAACTGTTCATCTGGCTTTGCCATTTACAATTAAGTGATGTAAGGAGTTGAGGCTTAAATGCTATTTATTCTATAGCTGAGCAAAATTCACCTTTGTAGGATAACAAACATTTTATTTCTTATAACCTTTTATTCTCTGACCATATTTAAAGCATCATCATTTCCCTTTCTCTATTTTTAAATGCTTTTAATTAATTTGGCTTTGCACAGGTCATTTAATATCTCAGGGGACAGATGAGATTTGCCCAGATTGAAATGGATGCTTGAGGTCTCCTGTCTGCATGGCAAAAATTATCATGTGGCTATTTCAGACAATGTCTAAAAAGTAAGTATTGCTATTCCAAAGCCTTTATTCAAGCACATGCTGTGCCTTCTGATATGTGCACATCACCAGTGTACCCAGCTTTAGCAAGTGATCTTATCATTTCTTCCATCTGCCAGCACACACAATATTTCTGAATCTGTTAGTTAAGGAACTGAAGTTTTGCCCTAAGATACTGGAGTAACTGGTTCCGTTTCTTGCAGCAAAAACTAATGCTTGCCTTGTCCATAATTACCTATAGTGTTGGGAAAAATGATTCTGCTTTCATGTTGATTCACTTTTGTAATTTCATTGCTGAGGCTAAGTGTGGCACCCATTTAAATTATCTCCTACTCTCATTTTACTCAAGACATGTTATTTGCTAACAAAGATTCAATATGGAAAAATGGGAAGGTGACAACTACCTCCTTCATCAATGCAAATGACAATAATCTCCTCTCCTCCTCCACCATGTAAAAATAAACATTGAATCATCCCAGGCAGAAATACCCTTCTGCATTTAGAAATATGGTTATGGAAAGGTAACACCTGCTCTCATTTATGTAGTTGTAAAACTCAAGTTTATCTAGTGATTCCATGGCAAATATTTCAGGAGATCAACAGCAGTGCAAACTCAGACTGCAAATGTCCCCAGCACTTTTCCCAAGAATATGCACATTCTTTTCTCTTAGGATGTACTTGCACTTAAAAATGGAAAATTAATTTTCATTCCGGTTAAATTATTGAAATTATTTATACTAAGAATCATCCCATACAGCAACTCTGCTATAAATTCCAGCTTTTGATAGCTCAGGTATTATTTCTAGCCTCTGTACAGCTTCTAAAGCAAAATTAAACCTCCCACAAGTAATCACCACTTGTAGTAAGCACTGTTGTGGTGAGGGTGGGCTCAGGGTAACAGTCCTTTTTTGTCAGACACTTAGCTGTTGGGAAGAGCACATGAAGATCTTTGCTAGCACATCTATAGATGTACAGTTCTGCACAGTAAGTAGACATCAGTACTTGAGTTGCCCCTTTGGAAACACTTATTTGAAGACTTTTTCTATGCCATGCAAAGCTCCAGGCCTGGGGATGTGTGGCTGTAGAACTGTCCAATGAAAAAAGACTTGAGGGTGTTGATCAACAGCAGTTGAACGTAAGCCAGCAGTGTGCCCAGGTGGGCAAGAAGGCCAGTGGCACCCTGGCTTGTATCAGCAGTGGTGTGGCAGCAGACCCAGGGCAGTGGCCGTCCCCTGTGCTGGGCCCTGGTGAGGCCGCAGCTCGAGTGCTGTGTTCAGTGTTGGGCCCCTCACTGCCAGAGGGACACTGAGGGGCCGCAGCGTGTCCAGAGCCGGGCAGCGGAGCTGGGGAAGGGGCTGGAGCACAAGTCTGCTGGGGAGGGGCTGAGGGCCCTGGGGGTGTTCAGTCTGGAGAAGGGGAGCCTGAGGGGAGACATCATCACTCTTGGCAACTCCCTGACAGGAGGTTGCAGTGAGGTGGGGTTCAGTCTCTTCTCCCAAGTAATGAATGATAGGACAAGAGGAAATGGCCTCAGTTTGCCCCATGGGAGGTTTACATTGGAGCTGAGGAAGAACTGTTTCCCTGAGAGGATTGTCAGCCCCTGTCCCAGGCTGCCCAGGGAGGTGGTGGAGTCCCCATCCCTGGAGCTATTGCAAAGCCGTGTAGCTGAGGTGCTGAGGGACATGGGTTAGTGGTGGGCTTGGCGGTGGGAGGGGAGGGGTTGGATTTCATGATCTTAAAGGTCTTTCCCAACCATAGCGATTCTATGATTCAATGACTGTGGGACATCCTTTTTGCCTGATGCCAAAAATGTATCTCCTCCTAGTGCTCTTTACTTGGAAGAGAATCTCAAAAGCTAACAGGGACCATTGTGATCAACTCTGTGGTTTGAAATAGAAGGACCACATACGAGTGCATGGGTGCCTTCTGTAGAACATGAGAACATTCACTTTTGTGAAGGATTTTTAAATGTCATATCTGATTAAAAAGAAATCCCTGACCTGCCACAGAAAACTGCTTTCAGGATCTTAAATCTAGACTCTACAGACTTTACTGGGGATAGCAAATGGATATATGTCATCAGAGAGCAGGATGGCTGAGCAGAGGATTGTATGTGACAGTGTGCTCATCAACAAGAGGATGTTCAAGAGGATGAAAGTTTGTAAAGAACTTGGAATTTTACATGCTAAAATGTCATGTAGTTACTTGTTATATTGTAAAGGATGTAACTCCAATTATCAAATGTGCATGTGCATGTGCATACACTTCTACCTGGCTTCAGATAGAGGCAGATCAAGTTTTGAAGGGGATCATCAAAGTCTGTGACTTTCATGCTAACTGTAATGAGCTCTTTGCTTCCTAGAGCCTCATCAGTTCTCTCACTGGGACTGAGCAAACCCCCCCCCCCCCTCCCCTAAAGTCAATGCCAGTGTGGATTTTAAGAATGCTACAGGACTCACATCCCTTTCCCTCCCCAGCAGACTTGCTCTGCACAAGAGGAGCATCTCCTGTGTCTTACATTTTCGTACAGCCCCAGTCATGGCTGTTGGAGGTATCTGCATGAGAGGGCACCTTTGTGAAACCTGAAATCTGTTTGAAAGTAATTTTGGTAGACATCAGGATCTAGCTGCTGTGTAAAACATCTATGGGGAGCTAAGAGTGCAAAAGCTTTGTTGAAATCCTCAAACAAGATGGGAAAATACTATCAGAAATGGATGGGATAGTTTTGTCTGCATTGTGCTAAAACCCAGCAAAGCAGAACTGAAGGGGAACTTTGGGAAAATTACTCACTTTTGGAATGGCTGAAAGGTGTTTGCATGAGAAGCTCAAAAATAACTGTGTATTATAACACCATGCTTCTTCTCAGGAATTATATCCGCCTTAGTATAGCAAATAGCTACCTTGTTGTGGAGGTCAGAGTTTTTTGAGGTTTTGGAGTGCCTGATTTTGTGAACATGACCATAGCAGGCCAGCTGGGACCAGAGGAAGATCCTGGTTCTCTTGGGTTTGTAATACAGCTCTTCTGTATCCCAGCTCTGGGGGGCTCCTAGGGACTTCCATAGACAGATAGTGTGGGCAGAACCAGCGTCTCCTTCCGCATTGCTCCCCATTATACTGATTTTCAGCCCCCTTGCAAATATGAGGTTTGTTGTGTGCCTACTTCCTAAATTAAGCTATTTAATAAAACCTGTGCACAGCTCCACAAAGCTTGTGTAGAAGACAGAAGTGAATTATTCCAAAGGTAACCCTTCTCTCACCTCACTGAAAATGCAAGTTCTCCAGGTTCTGCTGGCCTCTCTTTTGATTCCTTCTTGTAGTTTTAGCCATTCTTCTCTCTACAAGGACGAGTGTTTAGATACTTGCCTTCTAATCAGCTGCAATTACAGCCTTTTCCAGTAGCTTCTGCTGCCAAATTGGAGGGGAAAAAAAGAGAAAAGGGGTTTTTTTTAAAAAAAAAGAGGGAAGCTAATGCTTGAAAAGACATATGTGTTTAGTGTTGTTGGCAGATTTGTAAACTTATTAGTGCCTCCACACACCATGTAATTAAGATCTACTGGTAATTAGTCAATAGTTAAAAATAGGGGTTGGTATTGTGCTGCTGAAAACGCCTACAAAATAATGTGTTCTCTGCACTCAAGATGCAGTTAGTGTCTCTAAAAAAATGTTGATTTAAAAAACATATATTTATTTCAGAGCCAGATTTTTTAGCAAAGTAGATTTCAGCGGGTGTATGGGTGTACATGTGTGTGTTCAACCTATTTATCTTTATTCATTTATGCCTGTTTGTGTGTTGTCCAAAGAGACTGACTGAGTATTTTGTCTTGGATAAAAATGTTAAGCTATAAAACTGCAGACTTGACACAACCATGGAGGGAATGGCAGCTTTTCTCATTTGTAGATTTTTATTGAAGTAAACCTGCTCATCAAAGGAAATTGTTCAAAAATCCACAGAAATGGCAGATGTGCAGCTCCATGGGGCAGATGTCTGACGTTTGGAGAGTCGTGCATGTATTTTCTAAATATTCAGGGATTACCACAGTCTATAAATATAATCCTTTAGTAACCTGAAATGTCAAAGACAATGCAAAAGCTCTAATGCCTTGTAGAAAACATTTGGCCAAACTGCACTGTAAGATCAAGCATTCCCCCACACATTTGTACTTGTTTGTCCTTATTCAATGAAACAAGACCCAAAAGAGGTGATGGGTTTTTTAGATTTTTAACTCCTGCTTTATAACCTGTTCCGGAGCTTTGTGAGAATTGCTGGGTGATGATCTGAAAGGACATCTCATTTAGCTGTCATAAGCAATCTGTGGTGATTTGTTGTGCAGACAGTCATTTGTCTCAAGTAATCCAAAGGGCTTATTTTGATTGCTTGATAGATCCAAGGCATGTAGAGTCGACTCAATGGGGGATTCATTTATTATACTCCCAAACCACTCCTAAATCTTTCCTTATGTCATGTCAATGGATTTGTCAGGCCATCCTGACATAGCAGTGATGCCGTGGTGGGGGAAATTTACCCTTGCCAAGTGGAGTTAGTTGCTGCATTTGTAGACCTCTTTCTGAAATACCAGTGGCAGGAAATAAACTAGACTTTGTTTCATGCCCTTGAAAGAAATCTGTTGATCTTAGGAAAATAAAAGCCTTATTCCAAGTCCATAGTAAAGCAGAAAAAGCCAAGCCCAGAAAGTCCTAGCAAGGATAAACAAAGTTATTTCATGGGTTGTTCATGACACACACAAGTTAACATCCAGAAAGCCCTCTGAGGATGTGTGCCACACAAGTGTGAGGTATTTCTACCTTTGAGTTCATTGTAGGGTTTACAGTAACATTTCTTTCACGCTGAAAGTGAGTTTCAATTTCATTGTGTTCAACTCTGGAATTCATAGAGTGAGGTTTTTGCTCAAATACTTAAATAGCTTTTAAAAGCCCATTTCAAATACCATTTTCAGATAAGAATGTGTCCTTTCTCCAACTTGTTGTTTCGGCATGGTAGTTAACCAACACAGGACAAATAATTTGGACATGTCATAAAGTTAGTTGCATTGAACCCATGAACAAAGCAATACTATATGATTGTAATTAAAATGTGTATTGCATATCAGTGATGCTGTTGGTTTTTGATCAAATCAAATGACTCATTTTAAAAAAATAATGAAATCAACCATCTTTGAATAAGGAATAAAGTTAGAGTTGTGAAACAGCTGTGTGCAAGGAAAAGACATAGATTTGTTATAAGAGTGAATTAGTTTTGTGTTGTTACATGTTACATTCTTCTGTGGAATGATTTTTATATTTTAATTGAAGGGCATATAACCAGTGACCAATAACATGGAACACTTGTTTTCCCCAAGATTACCCTTCCATTGGAAAGCACTGGCTTAGGAATAAATAAGCACTGTGTCAGAGGGACAATGTGGGAGAAGCGCTCGTGCGCAGAGTTCTCTATACTGTGTAACAGCCCTGTAGAGGAACCAACGGGGACCATTCCTTTGGAGCTGTGCCCATAATCTGTAGCTTTGACTGAGAGAAGACATGAATAAGAAGTCTCACCTCTCCTTGGGATCCAGTAGACACCAGCCAAGGGATGAAGGACTTCTTAGATGGGATAGAAATGATAAGTACAAGGAAGACTAGAGATGAGCACTCTGTGAATGTGATCTCCCAAATTTTGTTTCCTCAAGAAACCAGAAAGACATTAAAAATCCTTTATTCCTTTAGTCTTCTCTTTTTCACTGCTTCAAGTTCTTTTATAAATTACCATCTCAAAGTCTCAGTGTTCAGATTAGGCTCACTCGGGACTTAAAGTCAACACAGCCTCTAGAGTCACCACAGGGTTGATGCACATTTCTCTCAGAGAAAAGCTTCATTTGTCAGCTGATCAGTCATCACTTGAGAACAACCAGTTGATCGCTGGTCATGCCAGTGCTTGGAAACAAGTGACTGTAAAACTGCTGGAGCATAAGAACCTCTGGGACACCCAGCTGCTGAGGTTGGACAGTGACAAACCTCTCCAGTGGGACTCCTGACATGTTCTGTGTGGACTGTCCCGGAGCTCTGTGCAGCTAAGACTTTAAAATCTTGGAGAATTATTTGTGAACTGTTAATAGGAATCAACCGTTCACCATCACTTCTAGAATGAGAACTAGGAAGAAAAGCCTATTTCAGGCAAATAACAACAGGTTCAAGGAATTCTCTGAGCTGAAAAAGGACGGGAAGTGGGAAATTAGTAAGGGTGAGTACTTTACATGCTTCCCCTGCTCTTCCTTTTCTTACAGGGTCCTGTTAATAGTCAGTACTGGGGAGAAAATATCAGGTGCATCCTCATTTTGAACCTGTTCAGCTATTGTAATGCTCTCAGGACAGACTGCTTCCCAGGAGGATTGGAGGCCGTGAGTCCATCAGTTTGGCACACAGTGAGATGAGATTGGAGTAGCCCCCATGCTACTGTCTCTGCAATATACAGTCCAATGGTCTTTGCTTCACGGGGATGTCTTTTCTTCTCAGCTAGAAGTTTTGCTTTGAAAGGCAGTTCTAGTGAATCTGATTTATGATGACAGCAACTTCAGTGCCATTTAAAGAGACTGGAAGGAAGAGATAAATAAGCTTGGAGATTGCTTAATAAAGCAATGGAAGAACTGTTCTTCTCTATAAGGTTCCTAAATAGTAACCTAGGCATGGGAATTTGTCTCAACTTGTTTTAGCCATCTAAAAGTTGGACATCTTCAGAGTTTCTCTGCAGGACTTGGAGAGGACGCCAGTACATCTAAAATGCAATTCCTCTCCTTGTTTTAGGTGTGTACTTCAGGACAGGATAAACCATGCTCTGGAAATGCTCATCTTCTTTCTGCTGACTGCAGAGATAGAGCAGAACACTGCAAAAGAAATCTAACTTTCAGAGGGCTGAAGTTAGGTAAGAGTCACCCAGACTAGGCAGAGCAAGCAAAATTGTGTTCAGAGGTAGACCAGCTCTGAATGCTTTGTTTGATTCTTGTTCTTAGGTTGCCAGAGCCTGAGAGCAATGAATAGTGTGCTTGGTGGCACAAAGCGTTCCTTGAAACATTGACCACAGAAAACCCATCCAGTATCAGGGAAACCTACCTCCTGTTCTGCTCAGGTGATGGCCCCACTACAGAGGGGAGGTCAATCTATGCTGGAAGACAGCAAAGACTTCTTCAAAGAGAAGTGTGAAGAACTCAGTTATCTGCTGGTTAGGCTGATATAAAGGGGCATGAGGGATTTCACAGCACAAATGCTCAGGTTAAATCTCTGAGAGGATAACAAGCTCTGGCATTTTTAGGGCAGATTAAAAAAAAAAAAAAAAAGAAGCTGAAACAGCAGCAAACAATAACTCTTGATCTAAATCCTACAGATCACTGTACTTGCAATGAATCCAATGAGGCTACCATCCAAGTATAGGACTGTGAAACTGGGCCTGTTGGACTACACTTATCTTGACCCAAGAAGTTCCTAACTGTCCTTCTAGCTCTAGTGGACATTGTGCAGTCCTAACTTGTCACTTCTTGGGTCCTCTAGTATTTTGCCTGGAAGAGAGGGAAGAACCCTTGTTTACCTCTGAGACATAAAGAGAGACTTAATTCATAGATCTAAACACTGAGATTAGTTCTACTGATCCTGTATAAGACAGGTCAAAAAATCCTACCAAGAGATGTCTACAGTAGAGAAAACACATTCATCGTGCCACTCATCATACTTTCAAGTAACTGCCACTTACTGCTCCACAAGGTGCTATGACGATGCAGCATATCTGTTGTATTAACTATTCATTAATTAACAGATGAGAGAAGCTGCTGGTTACACTTGTGTAAGTTGCTCTCTGCACAGTGTGCTGCAGCTCACAGCTCTACAGAATCACAGAATACGAGAATTATGAGAGTTGGAAGAGACCTCCAAAGGTCATCCAGCCCAAGCCCCTGCTCAAGCAGGTTCCCCTTGATCTGAAGGCACAGGAACGTGTCCAGGCAGGTTTGGAAACCTCCCAAAGAGATTCCACACCCTCCCTGGGCAGCCTGGGTCAGGGCTTCCTCACCTGAACAGCAAAGATGTTTCTCCTCCTGTGTCAGTGGCACTTGCTGCATTCCAGTTTGTGTCCACTGCCCCTTGTCCTGGCACTGACCAAGACAGAAAGTGTTGCCCCATCCTCATAACATCTACCTTTTAGGTACTCGTAAGTGTTGATGAGATCCCCTCTCAGCCTTCTCTTCCCCAGGCTGAACAGCCCCAGGTCCCGCAGCCTTTCCTCCTCACAGAGATGTTTCAGTCCCCTGATCATCTCAGTAACCCTGCGCTGGCCTCTCTCCAGCAGTGCCCTGTCTCTCTAGAGCTGGGGAGCCCAGAACTGGACACAGGACTCCAGATGAGGCCTCAGCAGGGCAGAGGAGCGGGGGAAGAGAATCTCGACCTGCTGCTCACTCTTCTTGACGCCCCTCAGGATGCCATTTGCCTCCTTGTCATGAGGCCAGGAATCCAGGATTCAATGCAGATGGCAGCTGGGCTGGGCCAGAGGGATGCGAGATGGTAAACTTCCGCATATGTGGTAGTATTTTGACACACCAGAGACTGGTGCACACACACCATTCCTTGCCACACGTTTCTCACACAGAATGCAATACTTCCCCATTGCCCATGGTGCTTTAAATACATAAAGACGCATCACTGTTTCTACCTCTTTGTTGCTGCTTTTTAATCAGGTCTTCACTAAACAAAGCATATAAATCCTTATCCCTGTTTAAGCACATGCCTCAGACATGCCTGTGTGGCAGAATGTTTAACACTAGCTTTCAGCCCCACGCAAGCACAGATGTTCAATTTTGGGTGTCATGCTTTGCTGAATTAGGACTTTGCCTTTTCCACTGCAAAGGACAACTATCTAGGTTCAGAGACGTGCAGTGCAAGAAGATGTCCTACATGTTGCAGGAGGCACAAGCTAAGTTTGTCTTTGCAGGAGGAAAGGTGGGGAGAAGGACCTCACAGGTTCCTCATGAGCCTTCAAGTGTATCTTGAATTGGTTGCTGGAGGTTATGTTAAAGAATGACTTGGTAGTTGGACCTCACCTGGGAGTCAAAGTCATGTATACATTCAAGTTGAGGAGAGATTTCAGTGCTTTCAATCCTGGGACATATGTGTTTCTCATCCCTGTTGTTCATTCAGCCAAATTGTGTGCTGACTTAGGTGTATCAGCTCTGGATTTTTCCTGATATATGGAGCTGTATTCATCCCTGACTTTCCTATCCAAAGATTCAACAGATGAGTGCTGCCATGAACTCCTTCAGGAGCATTGCTGCTGGGAAATAGGGATGAGTCCTCTCTCAGGCAGTCCATCACTGGTGTCTGTTGAGGACAGCCCTTTTCCATGGTGTGATGTGTAGATCTCTGCTGTGGCAAGGCTTTAAATCAACAGAGATCTTGGTGTAGGTGCTTACAGCTTCTTCACAGCAACTGGTACAGATAGATAAGTTGAAATTAAAGAAATTGAAGTGGGAGAGTCTTGAGGTGTGAAGATCTCCAGATCTTTCCCTTCACCTTCCTCAGGACAAGATGTCTCTTTGGCCAAGTTCAATTTGTTGTGCAACATTCAGAAAGTCTTACTGAATGATCTGTGGCTTCCCTACTATCTTCTAGGGCCTGTTTTTGATTCAGAAGAGCTTGAATGTGTCAACAAACAACTTGCACTGCTGAAGGACTCTGAACTGAGTAGGCTGTATGGACTCTGTGAACAGAAATGACGATGAATATCACAGCTGACTGCCAGCACTGCAGCAAAGCTTCTTTTCTTTAAAATCATGTGTACTTTAACCCCTGTGCTCAGTGAATTGTGAATCTGAGTGCATTTGACAGTGTGAAGACAGTGTAACAGCCTGGTGGCTGGTAGCCCAATGGGAAATCCTATGCCTGGCTCATGTTGGCTCACTACGCCAGGGAGCTGCAATCATGACCAGAGGTGATACCTTCATTTTCAGGTGCAACTGCTCTTTCAGCTATTTGCCTTCCAAAATCACTCTTTATTGCTATGTGTGAAAACCTTCACCACTGTGCAAAATTACTGTGTATCAGATGGGAACAGTTTCCTAATGCTGATTTTCAATAGAATATTTCACAGCTCTCTGCTTGCTGGGAAACATCCATTTCAGATCCAATCCATGCTGACCTGCAGAATTTACAGGCTTTCACAGCCTCCTGAGACAGAGCTTTCATTCCTCATTCAAAGATGCAGCTACTTGGGTATTTAGATTTGAAGAGCACTAATTCAACATCCCCTGTACCAGCCACAGTGGGCATTTTTGTGTTCATACTATTGGATGATGCCATTTGCTCCAAGATGCTGGTTGTCTGTACCATCTTCTTACTTTCAAACATCCCAGTTCTGCAGTGCATTGTTCACATTGCAACATCAGAGTTGTGTTATTGCCACATTGCTTTTTTTTCTCTTGCATATGGTGAACCTAGGTGGACCTGCTTGTGCAGGGGGTTGGACTAGATGATCTCTAAAGGTCTCTGCCAACCCCTACCATTCTGTGATTCTACGATTCTATAAAAATTTTAGTTGGAGTAAGCCTGCACAGATTCTGATTACCAAGGTTTATCCATACAATGCATGCAGACCACAATCTTTACCCCCCAGCATGATACCTGCTGGAGTGTTATGTTTGCACCAGTGGTAGCATTGTGGCTGGTCTTTTCATTAACGTGAATACCACTGGATTGTCATGGGAGAGAGGTTCAGTGTTTTAGTGTTCACTGAGGTCCGAGAGCTTCTTCATCAGTCTTCATTCTTGAACTGGGCAAGGTGCCACCTGCAAGTCTCCTAGGATATTTCAGACTCCATTGCATAAGTGCCCTCTGGTCCTTTCTCGATATTTCAGGCAACGGTTTGCGGTTGAGTCTCTCTCCTGAACTGCATTTATTTCCAAATGTGGCAGCAAAATGGCTCACTGCAGCACATTAATCACACACTTCCCCTCCCATGATCTCCCCAGCTCTTGCATAGGAATTGCCATACCCAGTTAGACCACCAGCTCATCAAACCCTGTTTCTTGCCCCCAGCAATGGCCAAAACCTGAGGCTTCAGAGGTTATGTCCAGAGCACACCAAAGTAACTGCACACTTCTGGGTCTCTGAGTGGAAAAACTCCTTCCTGGCTGCCACAGAAGATCCACTTGTGCACTGAAGCACGAGATTTGATTACTTTTATTACAGGATCTTTGCATGCAGAGCTACAAATGTTCATGGTCATGCAATTATCCAGTCACAGCAGTTGGCTCAGTGACCTTCTTTGGCAGTGAAGTCTATAAATTGGTTATATTCAGTGGCAAGACTTCTGATTTGCTGCACCTGCATTGAACTTTACCTTTAATGAGTGACATCCAGTGACTTACACACATCAGAGTAAAACAAAAAGAGTTTCAGTTCTGATGTACCCTCTCTTCATTTGAATATCCTCACGCTTTTTTCTCCTTACAAAACATTTCTGGATTTTGGACCATTTTGTTTCCTCAGACGAGATTACATTTGTGCTGCTTTTCAAGCTTTTCCAGCACCCTGGAGCAAAGGTGAATAACACTCATGAAATGTCCAACATGTTCTTTGGCTTCTTTCGGTAAAGATCTCAGATGTGTTTGGGAAAGGAACACGGCTGTTATACAAATGCAAGAAGAAAGGTCATGTCAAAGGCTGACACCATCTGAAACCCAATAGAAAGGGGACAATGAGGAGTGCATCCAGTTAAACTTTCGGGGGAAACGTACAGACAAGAAAACAGTCAGTGATTCAGAGCATAATATGTCCAGAGATCACATTTCTCAATTAAAGTATATCAGATATCACAAACAATGGAGGGAACAGCTATTCAGGGAGAAGGAAAAAAAAAAAAAAAAGATAGTTTTAAGCAAAACAATGGCACAGGAAACATTTAGCATCTCTTTAAGTACATGCTGCTTCAGCCTTGAGTGTAAGGAGCCGTAAAAGTGACTAAAGCAAGAGTCTCAAGAGCGGATTGCTCAAGTGAAAGGAAGCTGGGATGAAATGCCAGCCAGCCCCGTCGGCCCCTCATGCAGCCCTGCTCAGAAATGCCTGATGCTTTCTGACTGGATAGCCAGGGATGGATTAATTGCTTGGTTGCAGTGTTTTCACTTTTACAGTGAAAAAGAGGCTTTTTTTTTTTTTTTCCCCTGTGTGAGTTACAATTTTGCCTCATATTTTATGAGCTGACAGTGTTGGTGAAGGTCTTTGCTATATAGTCCTAATTTACTCCTGTCCTGGTCATAAAGGCTACATGGCCACTGTCCTACTCTACGCTGCAGTTATGTCTATACCTGAGAATTAAGCAATTCAGGATGCATACTGCTAAATTGCTAGTTTCAGCCCAGATGAACAAGCACTGACCTAAACAAGCCTGGAAAGCTGAGGAGTTAGTATAGATCAGGGACCATTGGGAGGGATCACCCTGTCTTGAAGACTGAGAGAGTTTAATAGCATAGAACTATCTGTGCTATTTGTCCAGATTACCAAAGCACTCCAGGACTAGAGAGCAGAGCGGACTCTCTTTTTTTGACTGATACAGATACAACCCAACTGTCCATTCTGTCATGGCTTTGATGCAGGCATTTAATCAGTTCTAAATTAGAAATCTCTTAAGAGATTTCTAAATCTCTGAGGAGAGTCTGATAAGGTGCTTTTGCCCTATATATACAGCTACAACTGGGCTCATTGCTCACACCAGCCTTCCTGGAGGAGTGTCTGTGGACTGGTACAGCCACAGCATTCACATACCTGGTCCTCACCTCTGTGCTGTGAACAGGTCTATCCAAGTGGGCCTGGGACTTCCACTTCAGTGAGGAACTTAGAGAGGACTGAACATATCTGTGCTGGGCCATGTCTTGCACCAGACTGAGCCCTGGACCTGATGAGACCAGACCCTCTCTTATCCAGGGTACATTTGCCCTTCTGAGCAACTTCGGATGTGCTTCATATCTTTTTTGTTTCTCGAGGCAACTAACCACAGCTATTAACTCTGAGCATCCAACTTTTCCCTTCCAAGACAAACACCAGACCAGTCCTACCTCTAAATTTTCTTGGTCACACAGGCATTGGATGAATTCCCTTCAAATCCTGAGACTATTCTTCACTCCATTTTTTTCCCTCTTCAAGCCACAGGCCCATCACCTACCCAGCCCTTCCCTGTGCCAAGTCCTGTGGTATATATGAAGCCATCTTGTCACCTTGGTTAAGGTAACCTGCCCCTATCTGGTCTCCAGTCATGGTCTACACCCGAAACCTCTCCTTTCCTCATCCCTCCCTGCCTTTGCTGGCCATCCTTCTTCCCTTCCCTCCTCCACATCTCCCTTTCACCACTGTGCTCTTTCATATGGGCCCATCTGCTCTTTCCCAGCCCTTGCAGCACCATGAGTGTTGGGAGCTGAAGGACTGGGCTCTAATGCTACTGCTTGCAGAGCACCCACCTTGGGACACCTCCCCATCTCCTTCCCACACTACATCCTAGCAGAAAAGCAGAACATACTTCCAGGCAGTACTATCACTTTACCTCTTTTTCACCTCCCCATGCAGCCCACAAGTCCTTCGCTTCTACCAGAACACTCCCAAAGGCCATCACAGCCACCAACCAACCCCCATGATACTCTAAAAGCTGTCTATGCTAAGCCATTCCCCGTTCCTCCAGTACAACTACCTCCCCCACATGCTTCCCTTCTCTAATCCTTAAGGACCCTCTAATAGCATAAGCCCTTCATGAATCCCCTTGATTTTAGGGCACAGAGTGTTGCTGGAATTCTTTGCCTTGTTTCCAGTGCTTTCAGTTCTGTATTAGATCTTTTCTATTATTTATTTGCTGGATATTCTGAGCATGGTAAGATGTATTATTGTTTAGACTTCAGAGGCAGTATTTGCTTTCAATACATATATATAACAAAGCAGGAATGCAGCAGAAAGGCAGTGTCTATGTCACACATCCTCTGGAGGTAAAAATTGAGTAGCAGGTTGAAGTCATTAAGATAAAAAGTTCCCTTTGAAAGAAACCCCAGCTCTTACTGTCTGAGGCAGATATTCCCAGTATCGACCAACTCCTCCCATGCCACATACTGTCAAAAAAGCTGCTGATCTGTCCTTGGGACACTCTCACTTCAATTACATTGTATGGTTTTGGGGGGCTAGGATAAAGCTTGGTCAGAGGTGTCAAGGGAGATCAAGAAATGGAGATGTGGAGCCATCAGGCTTGTGAGGGTGGAAAATCCTAGAAGCAATGGATATTTTGGCTCTGCTTTTACTCGGGTTTCGTCAGGTTGATTAAAAAGTGCTGTACACTCATGCATTGACAGATCCTGAGTGTTGTGGTGTTGACTTGTTAGATGAAGACAGAATGGGATCAGGGGAAGAGGCGTGCACTGGGATATCCCAGAGAGATGGGGCAGAGTGGAAGAGTGTTGCAGGCTTGCAGATTGTCTTTGTCCGTCTCCTTTTGTCCATGATGGGGTAAATTCTTCACTCCTTCATGCCTGTGGAAAGGAGATGAGCAGACTGGATGCACAAAAGGGAAACAAAACAGACGGCACATCCTTAAGAATTGCTTTGATATGGGGGCGTAGCAATGGTCCCAGCTGAGAATCATTTGCTCTCAAGGCACTCACAAAGGGGCTTTGCCCAAGACATATTTAAGCAGCTTATGGCCATTAGACAAATGTTTAATCTGCAGGAAAGTGGGCCATGAGGCAGGCAGGTGTTCTGATACATTTGAGGCCATAGAGCAGCTGGGCCTGTGAGAGTGAAGTGGAGGAGATCCAGGGGGTGCATTATCAGAGGAGTGTGTGACCCCTCAGGGGGTTGAGAGAGCAGATGGAGCAAACACCAAAACAGTTTCTGTGGACAGGTAAAAGGAACCCCTGAAATCACCTAACAGCAGCAGGGCTAAGGTAGAGAGAACCCCAGAACTCATGTACCGAGTTGCTAGTTGCGCTTCTTTCACTAACGTCCCTGTGCTTCTTGCAGGACCTGAAACAGCCAGAAGGGAGCTTGAATATTGCTTTCCAGATGTGCAGCTCCGTCCTTGCAGAAGGGCACAAAAGGCCGACAGAAAATCTGCCAGACCATTTTCAGATCTGATCCTGGTTTGCCCTAAATAAAGATCTGGGAGGCAAGGGCAGAGCAGGAATAACTTCAATCGTCCGCAGCTGCACCTGGTCCTCCAAGACGAAGGTTTGAGCAGCATTTCCTCAGCAAGTGCCGTTATTTTGCGATCTTCCAAAAGATGGCAGCCTTCCCCAAATCTTCCTTCTCTCCAGCTCACTGATCGCCGACCGGGACATAACGTGTCTCACCTGGATTGCTGTCACGGCAGCTGGCCTGGCCCATGGGAGACAGAGCTTAAGAGCTGCAGAGAGCTGCTAAAAGCTGTGTGTCTTGGTGTGCTTCTGGTATTTTGCTGGTGCTGTTTTAAGTGATCACTCCTGCCTTCTCCTTTAACAGGGATTTTAATTTCCTCTTGGTTGTACATGAGCCAAGCAGCATTGATGCTGGTGGATCCAGAAGTTTGGGTTGCTACTGCAGCATTTCTTCACCGTCCTTGGTGCCCAGAGTAGCTCCTTTGGGAAAAGGTGATTGGTTTTAGAACTTTAGGGGGAAGAGTCTGTAGAAGCCAGGAATACCCTGGCTTGTGGTCTCTATTCCGAAATTGTCCTTCCTTGCAGAGGGTTGCAACAAGATGATGGAGGGAGCTCTACGACCTGGTGCCTTCATCTTTCCAACTCAGGATTGGAAACAAGGTCACCTCCGTCTCCCCATCTTGTGCATCTCATTCTCCAGGCTTTGTCTTTGGAAGTGGAAGATGGGAACACAAACATAAAATCTTTTTTTCCCATGCACTTTTTTTATCAGGTCACCCTTCCATATTAAATTTTGCACCTACAGAAATCTACAGACAAGACTTAAATATGAAATAACATCCTTATCTCTCTTTCCCCCTTCTCCACTTTCCCTCTCCCCCCTGCTTCTCAGAGTCTACCAGTCAGATAGCAGTAAGTCACACAGCCTATTTCTGGCTCTGTTCCTCTGGACTTGGACACAACTGAAACACCTCTTCCAGTCAATTAAGCAATATCAGGGCCTGTTTTCTAGCCCTGAGGTTAACTGGCAGTACCTGATCATGTCCAGACTAGGACTGGCATGTAAGCAATCCCCCACCCCTTTGCCATCCCTGTCCCTCACCAGCTCTGCTGTTGTCATCACCTCACCTGGCAGCCTCTCTGCCAGAGTGATGCCTCTGCTGAGCAATCAGAGTTTCCCTCCCACAAACAGGCAGCTGTGAACTTTTACTTTTGGAGGTAAGCGTAACTTTTGGAAGTAAAATCATTGGCTTTCTGCTGAGCTGGCTTTGGTGATGAAGAATCTGCAGCTCTTGGTGACATCTGCTGTCTTCTGATCCATGACTGGCCAGTATCAAGTGCAACAAGGGCACACACGGTGCTAGGGATCATTTTGAAGAGCTCCTACAGTGATAAACATAATAACTGCAGCAATGATGATAATAAAAACCCTAGAAAGGATCACTTACTGTGGTTGGCTGCAGCACTTGTCCCGTGTGGTAGTCGGAACATATGGGAATCCTGCCAGAGTGCTTTGCAGCAGCACTGGGTGGGCTGGAAATTGCCTTTATGAGCATCCTTAGGTATTTCCAACCAGCAAAGTGAACTCACACATCTTAGACAAGGGAGGAAGTGCATCACTAATACCTGAATCCAAGCTAGACGTGCAGTAGGCTCTTCGACTGTTGTTGACTCCACCCTCTCTGAAAGATGAAATTTCCTTTTTAAGTGGTGTATTTTGTGCTTTCTCAAGACATGCTGGAAGCAGGAACCAGCAAGCTGGGCAACACACAAGTGGCATCATCCTCACTTTCAGTGTTCTGAGTCACTCCTAAAGGATCTCATTACAGCCCCAGGAATGCAAATGGGCAAGAAGTGAGGGCAAGGGTAAAAGGGCAACTTGATAGCAGTAAAAAGAAAGTAATTATCTTAAATAAATGTCCCACAAGGTGAAACTGGGATTGGTGGAGGACAGATGAGGAAGGGGGAAAATTGTTTGTGTCTGAAGTGGATTTTTCAGACAAAATTGAAGTGATCCAATTTTTATTTTGAGCTTTTAAAACCTTTCATTTTACTGTACATTAAAACTGAGTAAAACCATTATTTTCTTCCCCTTAAGGAGAGAGGAGGAAGCATTTTACCCTCTGTACTTAGGATAACTCACGTGTACCCTGTAGGAGCTGACACCAGAATCCACAGCTGAGGACATTGATAGAAGTGAAAGAAAAAATTGGCCTCAAACATCTGCAGAAGACACAGTGAATTCCTCTCCAAGAAACCCACTCAGTCTCCCTTTGAATCAAGATGAAGTCTCAGCATCCATGGTACCCTGCAGCAGGGATTTCTAAGTGCCTCTTTCTGGAGGCATTGCTAGAAAGGCAGAGAAAATCTCAGTGAAGAACAGGAGCCAGGGTCAGCAAAGTGTGAAGCTGAGGTGGGTTGTCTTATGCTTTGTCTTCCAGGAAAATGATGAGCAAAGAGCCCTGGATACTTCCTTCGTGTCTATCTTGTGTACTCTGCTTCTCCCTGCAGCATTGGTACATGCCCCTGCTCTCCAAAACAGAGAGGGGCACACAGTGGCTTTTCTGGTTCATTGACAAACTCCAAGAATTGAAAGAAAATTGTCTTTGATCTAAAAAGAATTTTTTTTTTTTTTTTGCCTCTTCAGTTTGTCCAAAAAAAAAAAAAAAAAGAAAGAAAGAGGAAAGGATTCCTTTGAGGTCAGGCAAAATGTTTCTTTCATGTCTAGCCATCCATGCAGAGGACTGACTGATGCACCCATCACCATCCCACAGCAGCCAGGCTGGATAATTCACAGGCAACGTGCTTTGACGTGGGAGGCAGAAGCTGCAGGACACTGCAGGGGATGCCAGGCTTTTGCAGAAGCAGCCACAGATGTGCCTTGCAGGAGGCAGATTCAAGCATTGTGTTCTCTGCAAGTTCCTCGTTGGATTTCTTCATCAGGGTGAGATAAATGAGTGTCAGGAATGCAAGTGCCTCAGGGCTGTTATTGAGCATCTTGAAAACAAATAGAATCACAGAATCCCAGAATGATGGGGGTTGGAAGGATCCTCCAGAGCTCATACAGCCAGTATTCAGGTTCCCTTTGATCAGGTCACATAGGAACACCTAGCCCGTGGTGAGACTCTCCAAAATTTTTCCAAATGCATGATTTTCAGGGGGTAAAGATATATTTTCCTCACTGTTTCTTATGTTTTCTAAGCTCTGCACTGCACAAGGTCCAGCTCTTTGCTGCTGTCAGTGGCTACAGCTCTGCTCTCACAAATCACTTCACCAGATTCACCAGATTTTTCTCCTTCTAGTAGAACCAATGACAAGAAATGGTGCCTTGGTTGAGAATGAGCAGTTGGAGGGCAAGTTCCCTATATTTTCTCCTTGGGAAGAATTTCCTTATGACTCAGCATGGATGCCATGGGCTATTTACCCCATTGTGTAACCTCACTGAGAAAGTTACCCTGTTTTGGAGAAAACTGGGGCTAATGATGCAAGATTGCTGAAGGAAAAAATTCCTGGTCCATCTGAGGACACAGAAGCCTCAGCACAATTTTTCAGCTGCACTAGCCCTGGCTAGGTCCAATCTTTTAGGTAAGATGTGACAGACTGTGTCACATCTTGTCTTCTCCTGTTTAATTCTCAGCTACTCAGACCCAAGGAGCTAGTGCTTACAAAGTGCCTCTGCAGCACAGCACAGAGCAGCTCACAAAGTAGTGGTTGTTATCATATTCCCCCTCTCATTCCAGTCCTCATCTTCACCATGTAAGTCAGTGTGAGTTTTGCTCATGAAATACTGAGTCCAGGACCGAAGATCTACCATAATCCAAAGCGAAGTCTTTAGCAGAATTTTGCTGCCTTCACAAAACTCGTTTTGAGCAAGTGGGATCTGACTCACCTACAGACAAACAGTGGGGGAAGAATGGGAGAAGGCACCAACATCATGGGGTACAAGTGCTTTAGAAAATTGATTCTCCATGTAATGTCAATGCACGGGGCTGAGGGTTGAAGCTGGGACATTCCAGATGCCCATAAGCTTACTCCCACATCGAAGACATCTTCTGAAACAATCCAAAGGGGATTTTGAAACTGAAATCATAATCTTCAATAAGATTTTTGGGGCTGCTGGTTCAGATTATCTGCACCCTTGATGATTACAGCTTTCAGCTGGTGCTGGCTGACCTCACAGAGAATAACTCTCAGCAGTTGTTTGGGACCTGCTGGTCTGCTGTCTGATACCACAGCTTGGGCAGTGAGCAAGTCTGAGCTTAGAGGACATGACTCTGAGCAGTCAATGTGGGCCCACTTGGTGATGGATGCAGTAAACATGCAATGCCTTGGTGACAGTCATTGCTGACAGATCACATCAGTTCAAGAGTGAGATGGACCTCCAGAAGACAGTGAGGAGGCATATGGTGGACTTCTCTGATACCACCCCACCATCTCTGCTCCTGTACATTCCTGTAAGATTTGACTCACATAAAGGGATATGACAAAGGGACATTAGCTCACACAGCTTCACATGAATAGACTACAAAGAGACTTGGTTGTAACTCCTATTGTGATGAGGCTGGTATAAGAAAGTACAGTATCTGCATTTTTCCATATCATCCTCATAAGCATGAACTTATCCGGCAAGACTTGCCAGGTGTTTCCTCATCCTCTGCACACAACTTTTTGTGAGACAATGAGACACACGACAGACTTCAAGGTGAAAACTGGTCTTTTTTAATGAGAGGAACAAACTGCATTTCTATTAAACATGAAGAAACTAATGCACACATCACTGCTTCCCTCCTCCTCTCAGCACCAACAGTCTGCTCTACTTCTTTTTCTTGTAAGTCCGGCAGCAATATATCCCCCTGCAGTCTTCAGTGTGCTCCTCCTTCTCTCCTTTAGCACATGTCCTGGAACAATATCCACTGCAGCTCTTTTTTGACTGGTTTTTGCCTGTAGAAAGAAAGGAAGAGATCTACGTCTGCATTCACTAATTCATTGTGGTCAATGGCACAGAAATCCCCTCACCATACAGTAAACTCTCTCCTCAAAACAAAGTGTCCACAGCCACGGAGAGACTTGGTCCCTGGTCACTGCCAGTACTTGCCTCAGGAATGGTTTGAGTCTGTGCTGTTTGACCAAGAGCAAAACAGAGCCACTGACAATGCTGCCAATTAAATGGTGTTGAAGGCTTAGTTCAAACATCAAGGTGAGACCTCAGTACTGGCATTGCTGTATTTATCAGCATAGTCACACTCTCGGTATTTAGTTTGAGGCAGACGGATTGCTCTGACTCCATGGACTACTGTCCAATTATGGGACTCAGTTCATATAGAGACCCCCAAATACTGGATGTCTAAATCTAGGACAGTGTGGTTCTGGAGCTGAACTCCACTCCAAAATTGTCATAGGCTGAACCCAATCAGAATCTAGATACAAGACTCACCATCCACACTTACTTTCCTGGAAAAGTCTTTTTCAAACCTTAATTTCTTTGTAGTTCCATATTACCTCTCATTTCTGCTACAGATAATTTGCCATCTTACCTGGAGTGGCCATCAAAACCATTAGAAAAACAGCAAAAACAACATAGATGATCCTCATGACCGGATATCCACCAGGATCACAGTAGATCTGGGATGCAGCCTTCCAGAGAGATCTTGAATCAGTTGCTCAGAAAGGCTGGAGATCCTGATATTTATAGACATTTCTTGACAGAGAGGACAATGTTAAGAAGGAGCGTGACTTCGTTGCTGTCCAAGGACACATTGTGTGCTGCTAAGTGGGATATTATGTCGCTCCAACCCAGTGGCCATCTGACAATGAGACTTCCACTCTGCGCCTGTTTGTCATTGGTTCTTTGAAGGCATCTCATGTGGCCTTTGCAAGCCTCTCTGCTTTGGGAACTGGACTCCTCTCAATCTGACTAACAAATTTCTTAGCATAGACAGGGACTATCAGTCCCTGGTCATGAGACTCAGTGTTGGCTTGTAGGAATGGTAGTGGTGGACAGCGTTACAGTAACAAGTTTGAGACTCTTTTTTTGTTTCCAAGACAGAAACCTGAGAGGACTGGTACTATGCCGGTCAGTGCCACGGTACACATTCCCAGATGTATGTCAAGATCTAGATACTCAGAATCCACAGGGCTGTGGCAGTGAATATGCAAGTTGTCATTAAGTAGAAATAGCTTTCCTAGAAAAAAACCTTTAAGACCATAGAGTCCAATCCCTCCAGGAGCTGCTGGTATGACACACAGAGTCATAGAATCATTACGGTTGGAAAAGACCTTAAAGATCCTCAATTCCAACCCCTCCCCTCACAGTGTGAAGCCCATCACCGACCCATGTCCCTCAGCACCTCAGCTACACGGCTTTGCAATAGCTCCAGGCACGGGGACTCCACCAGCTCCCTGGGCAGCCTGGGACAGGGGCTGACAACCCTCTCAGGGAAAAAGTTCTTCCTCATCTCCAATGTAAACCTCCCCTGGGGCAACTTGAGGCCATTTCCTCTTGTTCTTTCATTCATTATTGGGGAGAAGAGACCAACCCACACCTCACTGCAACCTCCTGTCAGGGAGCTGTAGAGAATGATCATGTCTCCCCTCAGCATCCTCCAGGCTGAACATCCCCAGGGCCCTCAGCCCCAGAGACTTGTGCTCCAGCCCCTTCCCCAGCTCCGCTGCCCGGCTCTGGACACGCTGCGGCCCCTCAGTGTCCCTCTGGCAGTGAGGGGCCCAACACTGAACACAGCATTCAAGCTGTTGCCTCACCAGCACCAACTACATAGGTACGATCACTTCCCTGGTCATGCTGCCACACCTCTGGGATAATGTGTTTAAGATGGAGAAAAATACCTGCTCAACAGCAGCTGTAAAGAGGAGTGAGAATATGTGAGAACAAGAACTCTACAGGCAGAGAAGGTCAGAGAAGGAGGGGAGGAGGTGCTCCAGGTCCAGAGCAGAGATTCCTCTGCAGCCTGGGGATGCATACTGGAGCAGTTCATTCCTGAGGTACTGTTTCCCTTGTGGAAGGGACCCACGTTGGAGCAGTTCATGGAGGACTGTCTCCCATGGGAGGGACTCCACACTGTAGCAGTGGGAAGTGTGAGGAGGCCTCTCCCTGAGAGGAAGCAGCAGCAGAGATCATCTTGATGAACTGACCGTAACCCACATTCCCCATCCCCCTGTGCTGCTGGGAACATGAGGCAGCGAAATTGGGAGTGAAGTTGAACCTGAGAAGGAGATGTGAGAGAGATATTTTAATATTTGTTTTTGTTATCCTACCCTGATTTTGCTTTGAAATAAATTAAATTAATTTTCCCAAATCAAGTTTGTTTTGCCCAGGATGGTAATTGCTGTGTGACCTACCTGTCTTTACATCAGCTCAACAGCCTTTCATCTTATTTTCCCCACCTGAAAAGCTGAGGAGAAGAGTGACAGAGCAGCTTAATGGGCATCCAGCCAGAGTCAACCCACCATAGGCTCTCATTCCCTGCTTGCATCCACATACTCACACCAGGCCTGTACCTTCACACCTGAAGCCTTGTTGTAGAAAAAAATGATTTCTAGCTGAGAAGCCTAAAAAATGTGTTGTCTCT
The DNA here is from genome assembly GCF_028858725.1 of Colius striatus. Classification (NCBI taxonomy): domain Eukaryota; kingdom Metazoa; phylum Chordata; class Aves; order Coliiformes; family Coliidae; genus Colius; species Colius striatus. Next base: position 44,449,034 of record NC_084760.1, on the reverse strand, counting down.
CCTAGACCAGTGTAAAAGGAGTCTGCCAGTCCAGTGCTGAGAGTCTCTAACAGTTTGTCTGTGCAGGGGTGCATGACTGCTTCTGCTCCAGAGGTTTCAAACAGCTTTGATCAGCTTCTTGGCTCTTATCCACAGCTTTCTCTGCTCCAGTTCACCCAGTTCAAGCTAGGGAGAGCTGAAACCAAATCCTAAGTATGGTATTGATTTGCAAATAAAGGAGAAGCACTGACTGAGCAGTAAGAGGACTTTGCAACAAGGAGGATATAAAATCCATTTCATGAGGTCTTTGAGGGCTTATTTGCTTCTCTGTTGCCCACCTCTGTGGATTTGCTGAAATTTTCATGGAGAAAGACCCATCCTATGCTTAGAAGAGACATTGCTGAACTACCCACAGTGTTGAAGACATCTGAAGATAACCTGTAGCCTGAAAAATCAGTAAGGAATTGAAAGATTCGCTCTTGTCTCCAGAGAGTTGTGTTCAGGGCCATAGAGAAGAGGGAAATTATACCCTTTCTTCCCAAATCCCTACCCCATAAGACCATTGGCACCACAGCAGCTTGTCACTGTAAGTTCAGGCTTTTTTGGTGCTGACAATCTGTTTTAATGTGGGAAGATGGGGGCTCAAGTAACCACACTGCACACACCAGAGTTACATCTCCCGTTTTTTCTCTTTTTAATTATTGAGAGGAGGGGATGACAGTTGGGTCAGACAGTTGAGAAGCTGCTCCCAAAGCCACCACGGTGCCTTCTCTTCCCAGAGGGCTTCCTCTTGGGCTCCTATTTCCCCTTCCAGATGGGTGGGATGCAGCAGAACTTCTTGCAGTTGTAGGAGTGGGCCCACACGTCCACCTTGGTACACTTGCTGGCGCAGTACCCCACGTCAGGGCAGTGCTTCATTATCTGCCCATAGCCTGCGAGGGGGAAACAGACGGAGAGTGGTTGGGTGAGGATAAGTGCCTCTGTGTCCCACTGTTGTGCCCTCCCACCACCTCCAGTGGCCAGAAGCATGAGACTCTGCTTCTTGGGAGGTCTTGCTTCACCCCTCACTGACCAGCACTCCTGTTCAAGCCCATCCCCAAAGCAAGAAGGGACCTTGAAGAGTTTGAGAACTCCCTCTCCCCCTAGCTTATGACTAAAAGTCCAGTTCACAGAATCACAGAATCATTACAGTAGTTGTAGAGAGTGATCATATCCTCTTCTCTTCTCTTCTCTTCTCTTCTCTTCTCTTCTCTTCTCTTCTCTTCTCTTCTCTTCTCTTCTCTTCTCTTCTCTTCTCTTCTCTTGGCTGAATATCCCCAGCTCCCTCATCCTCTCCTCATAAGACTTGTTCTCCAGACCCTTCACCAGCTTCATTGACCATCTTTGTTGATGCCATAGGTACAGTTTCCAAAGAGATTCTCCCAAGAAGAGCACGTTCATTTCCCTCATGAGACACAGTTCAAAAGCAAAGTTCATAAAGATGCTCATCTATGTGTTTCCTTATCTTGTAACTTTCTTTAAGGGATGGGATCAGTGTCCTCAGAGCAAAACAGCAAAAGCCACAAGAAGCTCAATTTAAAACTTAGCTGTAGCTATATCAGGCTTTTCTCACTCTGTACTTATATCATGCTTTTAAGAATTGTCTTCTTACTTGGAAAAGGCTGAAAGCATGCTGCAAATGTCTTGACACTGGCCCCACAACAGCCCTGCATCAAATATTCACCATGGTGGTTAAATGTGGCACAAATGAAAGACTTGGCCCAGGTGGCTGAAAATTGATATCTGAAAGAAGTTTCTAATGCCTATCTGGGAACTCTCAGCCCAGAACCTCCTTCCAGCTCTTATAAAGGGATCAGAAAGCCTTACAACCTTAGAATAGGCATTAGCAGCAATAACTATCATAACAGTAAATCAAACATGCCCAGTACTGTGCCTCGACACAGAAACCAAGTTGCACAGAAGAGTCCCCTCTGAAGTGACCACATCCAGACTCTTATTTTGCAATTATTTGGCCTGGGCTCACTCCCAAGCTGGATACTGAATTTTTAGCCTCAGTTATTCCTACACAAATCTGTCTGAGGTAGTCCTCATTTCACTGTCTCTTGAAAGAAGTCATTAAAGTGCCTGGCCAGGCTTTAGCAGTCACCTCAGATGGTAATAACTATATTTTAAAGAGATAAAATTGTAAAAGTTAAAAGTTAAAGAAAAAAAAAGTTAAAAGTTAAAGAGATAAAGTTATATAAAGTTAAAAGAATGCCAGGTAGTATCAGCTTATCTCACCCTATTTGCCATCTTACCTGGAGTGGCCAGGGAGACCAGCAGGACAACAGCAAAGACCAGGTAGAGGATCCTCATGGCTGGAGTTGAGCTGGGATCTCAGCAAAGGTGGAGAGAGCAGTCTCGGAGAGCTCAAAGGGACGAGATGGTGTACATGGAAGCTGCAGGTGGCAGTTTTTATAGAGCTTCTCCCCGCAGAGGATGCTGGGGAAACCATCCAAGGTGTGCTGCTTGTGTCTGGATGTGCAGTTGTGGCATGAACACCAGAATTTCCCACGTGCACTCAAGTGTGCTGGCAGCCACCTCCTGTCCCCGTATCTGGTTGCCTAACATCAGGCACGATTTCAACACAGTGGCTTTGATGAGAGCACAAATGAATAGGGGCTGTCAATAGAAGAGTTGTTACAACTGGGCTGATGGGTCAGAGGGACCCAATGGAGATCTGAAGGTATAATGATGAGGAGAGAATAAGATCAGTATCACAAGGTTTCTGGTCTTTCCCAATCTCTGGCAGAGCAATAGGGCTGAGTTGTAGCCACAATGCGCTGATAACTCTCCCTCCATTGTCCAGTCTGGTCACCAAGTGGGGCTGCTGGCTTGGAAACGACCCATGTTCCCATCTGAACTTGTGGAGGGAGTCATGTCTGCAAAATCTCTCTGATAAATTTAGCAAATATAGTGTTCAATGTAATCTCTTTTGTTGTCCCCTCTCATCGCTCTAATGGATGTCCAGGAGCACTGGGGCTGAGAGCTCCTAGGATCTGACCACTTGCAGACATTTTGATTGTTGCTTCTTCCTCACAAATCCTCCAGACAGACCTGGGGTTTCAAAACAAGCAGAGCTTTTCCAACCCCAGTTCACTGGGCTGTTTAATAGCTTTATAAACAGCCAGGAAAAAAAAAGAAAAGGTGACTCGTAAGGGGACAGAAGCTGATGATGATGAAAAATGACTGAATGCCACCAAACTTAAATCTGCAAAGGGCAGCAGATGGATCTTACAACAATGACTAACAGGGCAGCAAAATGTCAAGTGCTGAATTAGTGACAGTTTGAGCTTGTGAAGTCAGAAAAATATATAATCTCTAAACAAATGATGGGTTTAAATTATCTAAAGCCAGCTAAGAAGGAGGTTGAGGGGTCCTCGAACAGAGTGCTTTGAAAACAGCAGGTAAGAAGGAAAAAAATGTACATTAAGAATTTTACAGAAAGTTATTAAGACAAACGGCAACATTGCCTCACTGTATCTGTCTGTGGGGTGTCCCATTGTAGTGTGTGCTCTCATCTCTACATATCTGAAGGCCTACAGCTGGGCAAGAAGAGGATAAAGAGAGGTGGCAGAGCTGGGGACTCATTTTCATGACATTAAGTACATTGGGACTCATCAGCTCAGAGGAGGAAAGTTAATTGGAAGTGTATCACAAAGCTGCATAAATTCTGGAGGCCTAAGGAAGACCAGATTATGGTCCTTCTGGTTTTATAGCCCGAGAAACAGGTGGTACTGGTAAGAAACAGATAAACTAAACATGAGCAGCAATGTGCCCTCATGGTCAAGAAGACCAATGGCATACTGAGATGCATGAAGAGAGTGTGGGCAGCAGGTGGACAGAGGTTCTTCTCCCCCTCTACTCTGCCCTGGTGAGGCCTCATCTGGAGTCCTATGTCCAGTTCTGGGCTCCTCAGCTCAAGAGAGACAGGGAACTTCTGGAGAGAGTCCAACACAGGGACACCAAGATGCTGAGGGAACATCTCTGTGAGGAGGAAAGACTGTGAGACCTGTGGCTGTTCAGCCTGGAGAAGAGGAGACTGCAGGAGAATCTCATTAATATTTACAAATATCTAATTGGTGGATGTCAGGAGGTCGGGGCATCCCTTTTTTCTGTTGTCTCCAGTGATAGGACAAGGAGTAATGGGACAAAAGCTGGAACACAAGAAGGCCCATTTAAACATAAGAAAAAACTATTTCACTGTTCAGGTGAGGGAGCCCTGGCACAGGCTGCCCAGGGAGGTTGTGGAGTCTCCTTCCTTGGAGGTCTTCAAGACCTGCCTGGACATGTTCCTGTGTGACCTGATCTATGTTGATCTGCTTCAGCAGGGGGTTGGACTAGATGATCTCTAAAGGTCCCTTACAACCCCTACCATTCTATGATTCTGTGAAATTATGCATGTGTCAAAAAAGTAACCAAACACGTCCTCTTTCACACTGATCATAGATGAAATGGGGAACTTGTTCAAGAAAAGCAAGTGCTGAAACGACAAATGTATCGAAAAAACATTTTATTCAATGAAGCAGATACAGTTTTTTAAAAAATTTTTTAAATTTTTTCCAGCTTTTCTCCATTACCCTTTGTCCTGTCACTGGATAAAACAGAAAAAAGAGATGTCCTAACCTCCTGACACCCACCATTTAGATATTTGTAAATATTAATGAGATCCCCCCTTAGTCTCCTCTTCTCCAGACTAAACAGCCCCAGGTCCCACAGTCTTTCCTCATAAGGCAGATGTTCCAATCCCCTGATCCATCTTGGTAGCCCTGTGCTGGACTTTCTCCACAGTTCTCTGTCTCTCTTGAGCTGGGGAGTCCAGAACTTGTCTCCTCTTTCCTGATCATCATTATTCCACTTGTTTCAGTCTTTTCTTGCAGGTCACATCTTCTTGACATTCTGCAACTTCCTGAGCTCACTTCAGCCCTTTCCCTGCTTTCCTGCAGCCCTGTGTACAAAACTGGCTGGAGTCCTTTTCCAAAGGGTGTGCAGTGCAGTGGGGACGTCCTGTGTTTTACAAACTGACCTTTTGTTTATCCTTGTAGAACAATTGGTGCTGGTTTCCTAACACCGTGACATTGTTCATTCGTGCCTACCTGTGATCTACTGCAACCCAAAGTTTCCCTGCAGAACTGCTATACAGTCAGAAACTCCTTGTTCTGTATTCTTCAGCTAATTACCCTTGTCTATATAGACAAGGTAGCTTTCACTATTACTTAATTATATTTCTTTTCATTATCTCTTTAGTGTGAGAAGATCCACTGGAATGCTAATCCTGTCCTCTCATGCTTTGCATTCCCTTTAAACTTCTTATTTTTTAACTTAGTAAGCACACCTTCTAGACAACCATGACAATTATTAGGCAGGATTGCACTGGACTCACAACAGATTTCTGATCAAATGTGGTGTGACAATTCACTGCCTTAGTAGTGAATGTACGTATTTGCCTACATTCCTCTTAATCAGCATCATAGTCCCTTTTGAAAGGTTTAAGGCAAAATACCTGAATAGGTCTTGGGCCAAATGAATGTGATGAAAATCAGGCCAAGTGCAAGGTCCTGCTCAGGGGTCAGGGAAACCTCTGATACCAAGAAAGGCTGAAGGGTGAAAGGCTAGAGAGAAGCCCTGACCTGAAAGACTTGGGCGTACAAGTGAGTGAAAAGCTTGATGTGACCCAGCAATATGCACTTGACTAGATGAAGTTTAGAGGACTTTTCCAACTCAAAATATTCCATGATTCTGTGAAAACGTTGTAGAGCACCCTGTTTGGGGGAGACCCTGGAGGAACTTCACTGTTGGGGATGGATGTGCCCTGAAACAACTCCTCATGATGGACCTGGTGCTCTGGTATTGTCTATTGTGTCTGTGCCCTGCAGACAGTGTCCAGAGCTTATCAGAAAGGTGCCCAGAGTGAATTCCCACCCCTCTGGGGAGCAACTCTGCTGTGGGCAGCCCCAGCTGGCACTGGCTCAAGCAGAGCTGTGTCCCATCAGCTGGGTCTGGAGGAGGGGAAATTGCCCCTGTGTGTCTGGGCGAGTGAAGCCCACTGGAGCATGGACCTGGCTGCCAGGGGCCTTTGTGAGTGGGACCAGCAGGTCGGAGTGACACTGCTCACACTGGCAAGTAAATAACACCTCTTTGGAAAGGGCTTTGCTTCAGTTCCTCCTCCCGCCACGCAGCTCGTGGCAGGAATCCCTCTATAAAACCCAGGGCCCCTGAGGTCCTCCACTGTGGCAGTCTGAGACCCACTTTGCTCCCAGCTTGCTGAGATCTCTGCTGGCCTCCAGGCATGAAGGTGTTCTACACAGTCCTTGCTGTGCTCTTGCTTTTCTCCTTGGTCACCCCAGGTAAGACGGCATTGCAGGGGGATGGAGAAAGTGGGGCTGACCCCTGAGGCTGGGGGTAGGGCTGCCTGTCCTCTCTCCAGTCTTTGTGCCTTGGAGCAGAGGAAGGTGGTTCATCCCATCCAGCTTTGGCTGTGGAGATTGTGCTGTCTGCAGCTGGTTCTAGTTGATTATATAGAATCTTAGAATCATTGAATCATTGCAGCTGGAAAAGACCTCTAAGATCCTCGAGTCCAACTCCTCCCCTCATACTGCCAAGCCCACCACTAACCCATGTCCCTCAGCACCTCCCAGTCCAGCTAGTACAACAGATTTGGGATGATATGAATGCCCCAAGGCCTGTCTCATGCTCAGGCAAGGGGATCTTGCTATTAAGTTGCAGTACTGGCATGGGAGAGGGAGGACTTTTAAGAGTGCAGTGATCCCCCAGCCCAATGGAGACAGAAAGCATGGGTCCTATCCCGTGTGGTCTAAATCTAAAGGTTCCCTGTGCATCAGTACCACTCCAGAGCCAGCAAGATAACTTTGGGGACTGCTTTCCTATAGTGCCTGACATTTGCTCCTATAACACAACTCTCTCTCCCTCCCATTGCAGGGTACGGGCAGTTCAAGGGTGCTTGTGGCGGATACTGTTCCCGTCTGTGTGGCAAAAGGGACGAGTGGACTTTCCGCCAGGCCTGCGGGAAGATGTACTGCTGCATCCCCCCACCCAAGAAGGGAAAATGATTGTGAAAGAGTCCAGCCATGGGGGAAGAGCAGCACTCATGGTGGGGCTCCCAGAGCTGAATTCGTGGTGTAACCGAGATGGAGTTCACTGCTTTGAAGTAAAGATGGGCAGATATGATTTCTGTGTGCCGTGTGGTTCATTCACCTCATTCCTGGGAGGGCAGTACTGGAAGAGGTTTTTCAGCCAGGCTTCCCTGGACCGTGGTCACAACACACCTTTGACAATCTCAGACATTTCTGACAGACACAGACTTTTCTGACCTGTCACACCAAAATGAAACACTAGAAAAGAAAAGGCTTTGAGACTTTCCCGTTGCTTCAAAGCAGGGTGGTGGCAAAGGCTGGGAAGACTGATTGCCTAATATTGTGTCTCCTTCTTCTACAAGTTGAATCCCAGGTTTTTAGAAGACACAACAGCCCCCAATGCCCCATTAGTCCCATCCGGCCTCTGCACTGGGGACCTCAGTCCCATCATAGGAATACAGACTGTGGGCAAACAGCCACCATCTCTATCCTGTTGCACCTTCACAATCCCCAGGGTACCTATAGAGCATCCTCATCTCAGTGCAGTCACACAGGTCTCATGGTCCCATGGCTGTCCTGGACATTCTTGCACAAAGCAAGTGACTTGTCAACATAGCCTGTGACCAGATTATTCCTTTGAGGGTCACCAATAACAGAAGAAGAGACAAGGTATCTGTCAGTGTCACCTTCCTTACCTGCTCCACTGTGTGGTAAACCATTCACTCCAGGCTTTCTGCAGGGGGCTATGGAGCAGTCTGGTGTTGGGTGACTCAGAGCATCCTGGCAAAGGTCAGCCAGACAAACCTCAGGGGCCATACTGGAGGGTGATATGTTTGTGTCAAAAAGGATCAGCTCCCTGACTGGCTCATGGGACAGAAAACAGCCCTGTTTCTCTGAAACCCTGCAGGAAATATAATGTCTCCAGCCATGGGACCTTTCAAACCGAGAAAAAGGCTACTGCACTGGGATTCATCAGACTGAAGGATGCTGCAAGAGCAGAGAGGAGATCCAGGGCTCTCCCTCTCTTCTAGAAAGATTGCATTGTTTCCGCAAGGGGAAGCTCTCTGTTTCCTCTCTTCTGCAGCATTCTTTGTGGTGAGCAGAGATCTTGGCACTACAGACAGTAAACGTAGTTGAGGGAAAAAACCCAGTTTCTTCCTAAAGTTAATTTCTGTATTTGTTCAAAAGTCTTCTGATTGCTGTGTGTATGTTGCCAGCTGGGAAGAGGAATCCACCCTTTGTGTCTTGTGGTGGTTTAGCTAGATGTCCACCAAGTCGTAATTTCACTCCCTCTCCTTCTCTGGCCAGGAGAGAGAGAGAAATATAACGAGTGGTTTGTGAGTTGAGATAAGGACAGAGAGATCACTCAGAAGTTAGTGTCACAGGCAAAACAGACTCAACTTAGGGAGAAAAAGGTCTGATTTATTAAAGAAATAATAAGAACAGGGAGATGAGAAATAAAACTGAATCTTAAAACACCTCCCCCCACTTCTCCCTCTTCTCAGGACTCCCCTTCCTTCCCCACAAGCAGCTCAGGGAGGGGCTTCCCACGGAGTCACAGCCTCCGTCAGGCATCCACCCACTCCAACATGGGGTCCTCCATGGGCTGTGAGTGGGTCTCTGCTTCTCACTGGCCTCCATGGACTGCAGGGGCACAGCTGCCTCACCATGGTCCTCACCACAGGACAGAGGGGAGTCTTTTTTTCAGGGCCTAAGTACCCTCCTCCCCCTTCTTCTCCACTGACCTTGGTATTGCGGAGATGTTTGCACATTCTCACTCCCTGTTGCTGCTGCAGTTTTGCAACTGTGCAACGACTTCTTCTCCTTCTCAAATATGTTAATCACAGAGGTGTTACCTCAGTCACTAATTGTCCAGGCCTGGGCCATGTGCAGGGTCCAGCTTAGAACTGACTGGCCCTAACCCTGTCAGCTACAGGGGAAGCTTCTGGCAGATCTTTGTTTGAAGAAGCCACCCCTGTAGCTCCCGCACTACCAAAAACCTGGCCCGGGTAAAACCACTGTACAGTCTGTACGTGCAACATAAGGCACTCCAAAGGACTCAGTGCCAACAACCATGATCCAAGTGCTTGTGTCCCAAGCAAACAGAAATCACCTAGCCAGCAGTCTCATGTTCCTTTGTTTTATCCTTAAGGCACAGGATAGATGTGAAATCTGATAGCTTTAAAAACTTTATGAGTTCAAAGACTAACCAAGAGTACAGGAATCCTGATAAAGCTGTAGCAACACCGGGATCTTTTGTGATATTTTTTTGTGATCAGAAGAGTAAGTCTGTTTCCAAACTATGTGCATACTGTAAGATACTGAGATTAACGTCTAGTCCATGAGGGCTGAGATCAAGCAGAGATAGACAGCAGGTAAACCTCACGTTTAATGCAGAATGGCCTATTAAAAGCCACAGACTGTCTTTAAAGCAGTAATTTGTCAAGCTTTACCAGACTCCAGAAAACAGGGTATGAAAGGAGGACAATTCACCTAAAACAACACTGTGTTGTGGGTGAAAAGACTTCACAAACACACAAGGTTGAAAGTTTGAAAAAATAACAAAAATTGCAAAAGGAAACACCAACCAAAAAAAAACCCTCCAAAAACATTCCTTGCTGGGTTTTTTTCTAATTTTTCACAAAAAAAAAAAAACAACCCAAAACTGTGTGAGGAAATTGAAAAGAAAAGACACATGAAAGTGAACAAACTGCAAAATGGGGTTTTGAAGCGGTGCCTCTTGCTCTTCTACATCTCATGCCTTCAAAATGTTTCTACAGCTGAAGAAACTTTTCCAACACCAGTAGTTTATTTCTAATTTCTGTTGTTAGGACTATGACTGTTCCCCCCTTTCACCGTCTTTGTCATCTGCAGCTATATAACATGGAGCACCTCGTTGCAGCCTCTTGAGGGCCAAAGGGACATTCCAACTGCACTAAACAAGAGGAGGGGAGGATTGGATCCTGTTTTAGGGCGGTTCAGCCTGGAATTTGACATCGGTGTAATCAGGGAGAGAGACAGACTTCCTTCACCTTCAGATCCCACATTTTCTATTGGCAGAAGGTAGAATCTGGGATCCCTCAGAGGAGCCCAGTGCATTCAAAGACATGGCATAAAGAGAGGGAATCTTATCAACACTTATAAATCCCTAAAGGACAGATGTGGAGAGAATGGGGCCGGTCTTTTTTCTGTAGTGGCCAGTCCCTGGACAAGGGGTAACAGGCACATGCTGGAACCCAGCAAGTGCCACTAGCACAGGAGGAGAAACTTGTTTGGTGTTGAGGTGAGGGAGCCCTGGCCCAGGCTGCCCAGGGAGGGTGTGGAGGCTCCTTCTCAGGAGGTTTCCGAACACACTTGCACAGGTTCCTGTGCCCCCTGATGGAGGGGAACCTGCTTGAGCAGGGGCTTGGGCTGGATGAACTCTGCAAGGCCCTGCCAACCCACAGCATCCTGGGATTCTGTGATTCTGGAATATGGGTTTTCTCCTAAGAAAAAAAAGGTAGAGGGAAATTGCCTATCTTCTTCTGCTCAGGCACCTTGTATTTGATCCCTACATTTCCCAACCATGGGAGTTACATGTGTTGCAATTTTGGGGATCATCCACTGCAACTGGCTCTTACCTCCACTGCCCACAGAAGCAGGGATGGCAGGCTGCTTGCTTTTTGCATGTCTTTAAGAACCATGGTGCAGCCACCTAACATTTCCACAGTGAAAGGCACTTGAAGGGAAAAGAAACTGTGTTTGTCCTGTCTTGACAGCCAGAAAATGTATGTCCAAAACCTCGCTGAGCCATGTATTTCTTTTTTTCAGTGGTAGAGCATCGTGGAGATGCTATGCATTCGTCTTCAGAAAAAGCAAGTTAGGAGCAAGGAGTCAGGAACACCAGTTCCTTACAGCAAATGTTTTGACTGCAAAAGCATTCTGCCTGTTGTGCAGATGTGCTGTTTGTCAAAAATGTCTCCACAAAAAGAAAGCAAAAGGCCTCCTTGAGAATGGCATCCAAGGGGTTTTCAACGGTGCCTTTGGAGGCAAGACAGGAGCTAATTTGAACAGGAATTGAACAAAAATTGTATTGGTCTATTGTAAAGATAATCATAGAATCATTTCATTTGGGAAAGATCTTTAAGATTCTTGAGTCTACCCATTCCTCTCACCCTGCCAAGCCCACCACTAACCCATGTCCCTCAGCACCTCAGCCACACGGCTCTGCAATAGCTCCAGGGATGGGAACTCCACCACCTTCCTGGGCAGCCTGGGACAGGGGCTGACAACCCTCTCAGGGAAAAAGTTCTTCCTCAGCTTAAATGTAAACCTCCCCTGGGGCAACTTGAGGGCATTTCCTCTTGTCCTGTCACTCATCTGTGAGACCAACCTCCACCTCACTACAACCTCCTATCAGGGAGCTGTAGAGAATGATTACATGTCCCGTCAAGCTGCTCTTGTCCAGGCTGAACACCGCCAGGGCCCTCAGCCCCTCCCCAGCACACTTGTGCTCCAGCCCCTTCCCCAGCTCCGCTGCCCGGCTCTGGACACGCTGCGGCCCCTCAGTGTCCCTCTGGCAGTGAGGGGCCCAACACTGAACACAGCACTCGAGCTGCGGCCTCACCAGGGCCCAGCACAGGGGACGGCCACTGCCCTGGGCCTGCTGCCACACCACTGCTGATACAAGCCAGGGTGCCACTGGCCTTCTTGCCCACCTGGGCACGCTGCTGCCTCATCTTCAGCCACTGGCACCAATCCCTCAGTCCCTTTCCCTCTGGGCAACTTTCCAGCCCCTCTCTTCCAACATGAGGGATATGGCAGGAGTCTTTTTGATCACAAAGGCTGCTATTCCAGGATGACATAGGAATCATAAGCTTGCAGAGAGTGCTTCAACCTGTCATATTTACACACACTGAAAGCAGGGAGATGTACTGGTGATGACATGTATGAAAGAAAAAAAGTAAAAATGGCAGAGATTGTGCTCTGGTGTCTCAGAAATCAATGGTAACAGATTGGCATTACAAGAGAAAAATATTCAGCTATTACACCAATAACAAGCATCTTCCAGGACTAAACCTTCCTCTTGGCATTACAAAGCTGAACATCCCAAAAAAGACATGCAATCCGATGATGTGGCCTATATGGAAGGTGCTTTTGACAGTTTTAGGCTTTCAGAAGAAGGTTGAGCTCCAGAACAGTAGCTGATAGGATGTTACTTGTTGCACATTGGATGGTCATTTGAGTGTGATGGTGAAAGACAGGGTTGGAAAACACAGCCCTGTCTTTCTAGAATAGAGAATCTCTGAAACTGTGCCCAGACCTTGTCTTGAAGGGGATTGAGTGTGAACAGATGCTCAAGAAAAAAAGAAAACATTTCTTCCTTAGCATGGTCAGCCATAATTACTGCTAAAATTATGGTCTCTAGTTTCAGTCCATTAGTAATAGAAGTTCTGACTATGCCAAGAAGCAGATTTGTGTTGTGGAAAGCACTTTTACAGGAGAAATAGTTCAATATTTGTACCTGGCCAAGCCAGTACTCATAAATTATTGGATCACAGTATTTTCATATGTTTACAGGGAGAAAACACCAGCTCCAGACTCACTGACCTAGCAGTAGGAGACAAAGACATAGAAGTGATTTCTCAGCATTACCTTTTTTTATGCTAAATAACAGAAACAGCACTGGGTTCTAACTAACATACTGAGCTCAGTCCAAAATTTTACCCTATGAGAGCTACTCTTTAGCACAGATCATAAGGTACTTACACTCCACATCTTTGCAGGGGCAACAAGGGATGAAAAGGCCTCTACTTTTGTGCTTAATTTCAAAAAGAGAGCTACATAAAAATGGGGAAATTGTTAAAAAGAAGACAAAAGGGACAAGTAAAAGAGTTAAAGCCTAGCAAATAGATTCTTTGCAAGCACCACGGGAGCTATTTAAGGCCACTATATTGGAGACTCAGAGAAAATGTATGATACCTATTAAAAAAAGCCCCGAGAAAGAGCAAAAGGAAAAGGTCATAGCAAAACAGTGGGATGAAGGAGGTTTTTTAGAAAGAAGCAGTTGAAATCATATCCAAACATGGAAAATAGAAAAGATAATAAACTGTACCTGACAGAGTGTAGAACACAATAAGGCAACTCACCAGAGAACTGCAGGAAGAACTTGCAAAAGGCAAAGAAACCTCTTAAAAATCAGTCTTTTTTTTTTTTTTACTCTTCCTCAAACACATCTGGAACAGGAAACCTAATACAAGTTTGTAGGGCAGGAGATTGCCAGAGCAGTAAAGCTTATGCCACTCGATGGAAGCTAAATGAAATATCTGCAGCTGCATTCACCTTGCAAGAAGGAAGGGAGGTCTTCATACTGAACTCTCCTTTGTGGGGACTCATCCAAAGACTTATCTTAAATGTAAAGGAGGTGTAAGTGAGGAAATAAGCACCAATAAATCACCACCACCCAGATCTTATTCCCCCTCAAAAATCTCTTAAGGGAATTCAAGGATGAAAGAGCTGCCCTCTTGACTGCAGCATGGGGTCTGTTGCTTAACAACAGTTCACTATGCCAAGATAGCGAGATGAGAATGTTATAAAAACAAGAAGCCAACCAATTTAAAAGATTCTACAGGACTGCAAGCCAGGATTGTACCAGTTATATAGGGAAAAACAATAAGAGGGAAAATTCTGTCCTAAAACCCTGCTAGAGCTCTCTGAAGGAGGTAGTGGATTTGGGGACTAGAGAGATCACAGTGCAGGAGGAAGAAAGCAACACTATGGGCCTGAGTTGCTGGAGAGTGAGGTCATGGGCAGCACTGGAAGGGAGGTGGTCACTGTTGGGGCTACAGTGGTCAATTTGATCATAAAAGATCTAGAAAAGCAGTTGAATGGAAATGCAGCCAAAATTGGTGCTGCACTGTTGAGGGTAATGAAGGTGACGGCATCGGAAGGGTCTCATTTTGACTGTCTGCCTTGTAAACTGGCTGATGAAATTCAGTGCAGAGTGATGTAGAGTGATGCACATAGGAAAAATCAAACTAATTTTATGCCGAATGAACGTCTCTGTGTTGGTTATTTTATTTCCCAGTAGAGAGTGGGAAAGCAGATAATTAGCAGAGGAAGAGAGAACAGGGATCAGCATCATTACACTGTATTGCTTGATATGAGCCAGGAATTTTGTGACCCTTTATTTGCTCTTTCTTGATTTTCCTGTTTGAGAGAGAAAGCGTTTACTTTTTTTTAATGACAGCTAATATCCCCACGCAAGAAGAGGAAAGAGATAGAGGCACCAAGACCCATTTGGAGAGTGAAATCTGAGGTCTGGTGAGCCTTCAACCTCCCTCTTATCAGGGAAGCATCAATTAGAAAAAGCTCTGACAGGTAATTTCTCTGCTATTTATACAGACTGCACTCATCCAGAAAGGTCCATGTTCCCATGCAAAAAAAAGCCAGTGCATTGTATGTAGGCAAGAGTGACAGAGCAGCAGATGGGCATAATAACAGGACTCATTGGGCCAGACGTCTTCATTCTGCCTGCCATTTCTTTTCCTTGCAGGGCATATGTACTGACTGTCACCACAAGAAAAGAACAGATCTTTAAAATGTGCAGCACCAGACAATATGGTAGCTCCAGATTTGTGTGGGGAGTGGGATTTCGCTGCTCTGTGCAGATTGTTTCCTTTAAAATGTTTTTGCAAAAGTCGTTATATTTCACTGAAAATAAGATATAGAGGAAAACATTGGGAAAAACAAAATAACTTACAACCAGGATCCAATCCCATCCAGGCTCAGAAAAACACCCTGTCTTTTGGAGCTGCAATTTTCAGTGCTGTTTTAATTGGGATTTGATCATAGAACATAGATCATAGAATGGTAGGGGTTGGAAGGGACCTTTAGAGATCATCTAGTCCAACCCCCCTGCAGAAGCAGGTTTACCTAGATCAGGTCGCATAGGAATGAATCCAGGCGGGTCTTGAAGACCTCCAAGGAAGGAGACTCCACAACCCCTCTGGGCAGCCTGTGCCAGGGCTCCCTCACCTGAACAGTGAAATAGTTTTTTCTTATATTTAAGTGGAACTTTTTGTGTTCCAGCTTCATCCCATTACCCCTTGTCCTGTTGCTAACTACAATAGAAAAAAAGTGATGCCCCAACCTCCTGACACCCACTCTTTAGATATTTGTAAATATTAATAAGATCTCCCCTCAGTCTCTTCTTCTCCAGACTAAACAGCCCCAGTTCCCTCAGCCTTTCCTCATAAGGAATATGTTCCATTCCCCCGATCATCTTGGTGGCCCTGCACTGGACTCTCTCCAGAAGCTCTCTATCCCTCTAGAGCTGGGGAGCCCAGAAGTAGACACAGGACTCCAGATGAGGCCTCACCAGGGCAGAGTAGAGGGGGAGAAGAACCTCCCTCGACCTGCTGGCCACACTCTTCTTGATGCATCCCATGATGCCATTGGCCTCCTTGGCCATGAGGGCACATTGCTGGCTTGTGGTTAGTTTATTATCAACAAGCACTCCCAGGTCTGGTTTTCGTGAGTTTGTTACCCAAAATACCTGTACTTTCAAGATGTGGAGTGCCATGAAAGCTTCTCAAGAGAGGGATGAATAGATGACTGCATTAAAGCAACGTGGTTATAGATGAAAACCGACAGCCACGCAGGATCACTTCATTATTCCCCTCCTGCACATGCTCTGTTGTAGTCTATGAAAGTATCTCTGCTTTCTTACTGAAAAATATGTTTTGTTCTTCAGTCTTAAGGACTCCCACTTTTTTTGCTTTTCTCACTAAATTCACTGGTCAGAGAAAACGCATTAGTAGAGAAAAACAGATGATGACTGAAGAAAGATCTGCTGAAATACTGAGAATTTCCACAGTGACTTCAGAGTACCAAGTCACGTGGGTTGTTCAAGTCTGGGACTCACACACACTAAATCAAAACCTGGATCAGTCGCATCAAAAACAAAAGAGCTTATTAACAGTGGCCTAACTTTACAACATAGAGAACTACAGTTTCTCCAGAGCTGCTGAGAAGGTATTTTAACAACCCAAAGTTCATTGGGAGGCTAGAGTAGATGCTGTAGGGGATATGTAAAGTTCCCTAAAATATTCCTCTCCTAGGAACAACTGAGGGGGGAAAGTGGGAAAACAAAACAAGCAGTTTGCAGCTCCTCTTCCAGACTGAAATCTCAGCAGAGACTTTGATGATGTCTTTCTCCTCACCTTTCCATTTATTAATTCCTCATCCAAGGTTCACAGAGGCCATGGGAAATAGTGTTGGCTTTATCCAAGCTGGCTGTGTGTAGTGCAAGAAGACGAGGTCTCTCATTGCTCTCTTTTAGGTCTCTCTACCTACATTTTTCACTTCTACCAATCCCTGTTTTGTTTCATTGTGTTCCCTTACACTTCTTGGGTTTCCCCAATCCTGTGGCTCTTTCCCCTCCCCCAGTCCAAGGATGCCTTCAGACATGACAAGATTTCGGTAGACCTTGTCATTACCAGTACTCACAAAAACAGGGAAGACACGGGAACATGATACATGACATCATTTAAAAGACAATGGGCCAATTGTCTACATGAAAGGTACCTATGGTGACTGCACATGACAGGACAGATGAGAGTGGACATAATCATCATAGCAGAAAAGACTGCTGCAAATAGCCGCTTTACAGCCCCACAACAGGTGCTTGTGAATGACTCCAATAGATGCCTTTCTAGGTGGTCTCAGCAGAGAAGCCTTTGGGAATTAGGGGACAAGAACGATGCTCTCCAATAGATCCTTCTAGAAAAGGTCTCTGAGAGATGCTGAAGGGGTGACAGTGGAATACAGCAATCCATCCATTTCTGCTTATTAGCCAGTCGTGGTAATAACAGTTTTACCAGGATCCCAGATAAAAATTTGATCCCCAGAACTTAATCAGGCTCCCTCATGGGTCTTGCTATGAGAATCAGTGAGGAAAAGGACACCCAAGAGGATGTTATTCCAACCAGACCTTTTTCACTCACCATTGACTGAATTTCACTGTGGGAAACGGAGGAAAGCTCCATGTGTTTAGCACTTCTGACATTAATTTTGTGCAAAAACAACGAGATGTGCTGATAATGGTCCTTTGGGGCTAGGCTTGAAGAATCTGTCCTAATGGTTAAGGTAAGATCATGGGGGCTCAAGTAACCACACTGCACACACCAGAGTTACATCTCCCGTTTTTTCTCTTTTTAATTATTGAGAGGAGGGGATGACAGTTGGGTCAGACAGTTGAGAAGCTGCTCCCAAAGCCACCACGGTGCCTTCTCTTCCCAGAGGGCTTCCTCTTGGGTTCCTATTTCCCCTTCCAGATGGGTGGGATGCAGCAGAACTTCTTGCAGTTGTAGGAGTGGGCCCACACGTCCACCTTGGTACACTTGCTGGCGCAGTACCCCACGTCAGGGCAGTGCTTCATTATCTGCCCGTAGCCTGCGAGGGGGAAACAGACGGAGAGTGGTTGTGTGAGGATAAGTGCCTCTGTGTCCCACTGTCGTGCCCTCCCACCACCTCCAGTGGCCAGAAGCACGAGACTCTGCTTCTTGGGAGGTCTTGCTTCACCCCTCACTGACCAGCACTCCTGTTCAAGCCCATCCCCAAAGCAAGAAGGGACCTTGAAGTGTTTGAGTTTGAGAACTCCCTCTCCCCCTAACTGGTGACTAAAAGGCCAGTTGATGTCACAGGAGCAGTTTGGCAAAGAGGTGCTTCCAAGGAAAGCACATTCATTCCCCTCATGAGACGTAGCCCAAAAGAAAAGTTCTTAAAGTTGGTTATCTGGCCAGTTTTGCACTTCTCTTTAAGAGACAGGGTCAGAGCAAAACAGTAAACGCAACAAAAAAGTTGTTCCCAAAAAAATCTAACTGCTGTGTTTCACAGGAGTCAGCCCCTGTGGGAAGCAGAAGACCTGCATGTGTTAAAAAATATTCAAGTTCCAAACACAAGGTACCAGGGTGGAAGATTGGTGGCCTAAAGTAGCTGGGAAAGGATGTCCAGAGTGAATGGATGTTGGATGGGGAACCCTTTTAGGCCCAGAATATTCCTTTTATTCATTGGAGAGGGTCGAATCAGAACCAAAGAAGTTCCATATGTATCTGTATGTATCAGCACTACATGTTCAAAATGCAAAGGAACTGCACCCTGAAGAGATATACTCAGAGCTGGTTTGGCACAAAAGGTAGCATAATCTGAGCAGGAAACACCAAGGAGGTTGGTGTCTCTGAGAAAGACATCCAGCACTCAGTACTCCATGGCTAAAATACACCAGGGCCCAGCTCACCTTGACCTAGAGAGTGACAAAAATGTCTAAAACATCCTAAATGTGCATCTTGCAGTATTTTAAGATGAGCTTTACTTTAAAGACTTATTTGTCTGCACATGAACATGGAGCCCTATTTAAGGCAACTTGAGGTAACTGAGTCATCTGCACATTTCACAGAATCAC
The DNA here is from genome assembly GCF_028858725.1 of Colius striatus. Lineage (NCBI taxonomy): Eukaryota > Metazoa > Chordata > Aves > Coliiformes > Coliidae > Colius > Colius striatus. Next base: position 44,430,479 of record NC_084760.1, on the reverse strand, counting down.
AGATTGGTATGGTTTGGAAGGGACCTCTAGAGCTCATCCAACCCAACCCCTTGCTAAAGCAGGTTCCTCTCCATCAGGTAGGAACACAGCACTCATCTCCATAACCAAAGGACAAGGAACATTAGTGTGAGCAACAAAATCCCACCCTTTAAAGCCAATAGAGACCACTGTTGTTCAAACTCCCTGTCAAGCAAGGCCCACTCTGATCCTCATCACTCTGGTTCCCACACCATTGTCCAGCCTACTTTTCAATGCAAATCACCCTCCTACCTGGGACAGTCAGGGAGACCAGCAGGACAACAGCAAAGATCAGGTACAGGAACCTCATGGTTGGAGTTCAGCTGTGATCTCAGTGAGGCTGGAGAGAGGAGAGTTGGAGAGAGAGAGCACGAGCTGGATATTGCTGAGTGGCAAGGCTGGGGATCCTCATATTTATAGTGCATATCTGAGCAGAGAGGAGGGATCTGGAGGAGGTCCTGTTGCTCACAGTTCACTGCACAGAGCAACTGCTGGCCCTTCCACTCTGCACCTGGGCAACTTGGCAAAATCCTGCTCTCCCCAGATCTGGTATCAATACCCAATTCAAATGAAAACCATTGAGTGTGACAGGAGCGAATAGTGAGCAGATAGAAGAGATCTGCTGGGGCAGAGAGATCCAAGTGGAGACAAGATCAATATCAAAGGGCTTCAGCACTTTCTCAGCCTTTGGCAGGGATGAAATTGCATGCAATAAGACTGAGCTATGGCTATGATGCACCAGTAACTTTCTTTCAATTGTCTAGACCCGTTCCTGTGTGTGGCTGGCCATGATGAGAGGGGTCTTGGTGTGACCAGCCTTGGCTTGGGAAAGATTCAATGTCCACCTACTACTTTGGGAACCCTGTTCACAAAATCCCTCTGACAAATTTACCCAATATCATGTAACCTGTTGGGTATGTAACCTGTTTTGTGACCACCTCTGACACCACCAATGGGCAGGAGCACTGGGGCTGAGAACCTTTTCCCAGGAGCCTGGATCACAGAATCATTTAATTTGGAAAAGATCTTTAAGATCATCAGGTGCAACCCCTCCCCTCACAGTGCCAAGCCCACCGCTAACCCACGTCCCTCAGCACCTCAGCTACACGGCTTTGCAATAGCTCCAGGGATGGGGACTCCACCAGCTCCCTGGGCAGCCTGGGACAGGGGCTGACAACCCTCTCAGGGAAAAAGTTCTTCCTCAGCTCCAATCTAAACCTCCCCTGGGACAACTTGAGGCCATTTCCTCTTGTCCTATCATTCATTACTTGGGAGAAGAGACTGAACTCCACCTCACTGCAACCTCCTGTCAGGGAGTTGCCAAGAGTGATGATGTCTCCCCTCAGGCTCCTCTTCTCCAGGCCCTTTCCCTCTGGGCAACTTTCTCGCCCCTCTGCCCCAAGCTTGTACTATTGCATAGATGAGCTGACCACTTGGAGGCACCCCAATCATCACCTCTTCCTCACAAAACCTCCAGACAGCTCTGAGGTCTCAAGCGTGCTTTATTTCTGGTATGGAGACAGACTGATTCCTTCTTCTGGAGGAGCTCTGATGATGGCAGGTTATTCAGTGAAAGGAAAGCTGACTGCAAGGAGTCTGCAAGGCAGAAGGATCTCAGCACTGAATGGCATCACAAGCAGATGGCAAATGAGAGTATGTGATGGCAAACTTGCTTTCACCTTCCAACAAAGAATTGTCCCCAAAGAGCAACCCAAAATGCCACCTCAGTGTCCAGAGAGAGTCAGAGAAGAAAAGCGAGTACTAGGATTTACTGAAATGGGTACTGACAGAAATCAGTGTGTCCCTTTTACAGTTTCAAGGTTAATTCATGCTGTATACTATGAATGCTGCTGGTGTCTCTGTCTCTTCAAATGTAGAGCAGAACAAGAAGAAGCACAAAGGATAGTGGAAAGGATGGTGAAAACTGAGGACTCATTTTGAGACAGTGAAATAGTAATTATAGTGGAGCAATTCCACTCCAGCAGTGTAAAAACTGTGTCGGTAAAAGCAGTGTCCTAACAAAAAGAGAACTGTAATTTTCTACTGCTTATAACCACAGAACTAGGAGATGACATATAAAAGTATGATGAACAAAGACATTCCTCTTTTACTCTGCACACAACGAGATGGTGCAACTCACTGCCATGAGTATTGTGGAGGAAAAGTCCTGTAAATGTGTTCAGAAAGTAATAGGGCAGTCAGTGTGTCTGGGAAGTTTGCTCTGCTCTGAGCAGTTGGCTGGACCAGATGACCTTCAGAGCTCCCTTACACCTTGTATTATTCTATTCGGCCATGAAATCTGTAAAATCAATTTAGGGGCATTCAGCACAATGATATGGATGCATACCCAACTCAACAACCTCCAAATCTCAGGCTGCTGGAATTGGATGGGTTTCCCAACATACTGTTGCTGTATGTTTGCTATGTTCTTCCACTCTTATAAGCATCAACTATTCACCACTGTCAGACTGAAGACACTTGGCCAGACTGATCCCTGCTACACAAGGAGCAACCAAGCTGAGGAAGGGGCTGGAGCACAAGTCTGCTGGGGAGGGCTGAGGGCCCTGGAGGTGTTCAGCTTAGAGAAGAGGAGCCTGAGGGGAGACGTGATCACTCTCTACAAGTACCTGACAGGAGGTTATGGCTGGGGATGGGAGTGGTCAATCTCTGTTCCTAATTGACAGGACAAGAAGAAACAACCTCAAACTGAGCCAGGAAGGTTTAGATTGGAGATGAGACACAATTTCTTCATTCAAAGTGCTGTCCAGTCCTGGTATAGGCAGCCTGGGGAAGTGGTGGAGTACCCATCCCTGGAGGTAGCCTGAAGCCATATAGCTGTGAGGCTGAGGGACATGGGTTAGTGGTGTTTGTGGCAGTGCTGGGGGAATGGTTGGACTCAATCTTTTCCAACATCAACAATTCTATGACTCTTTAATTCTATGAAAGCATCCAAAACACATTTGAATTATTTAATTAATACATTTAATTAATAATAATTTTAAATTAATTAAAATTAAGTAAACTTTCCCATGTTAATGACAAATCTCAAAGAACACCAGAATAGTGGGGGTTGGAAGGAAGGACCCCTAGATCTCATCCAGCCCAATCTCCTGCTAAAGCAGGTTCCACTCAACCAGGGGGCACAGGAATGTATCCAAGTGGGTTTGGAGACCTCCCAAGAAGGAGACTCAACACCCTGCCTGGGCAGCCTGGGCCAGAGCTCCCTCACCTCCTTATGACTCCATCTGCAAAGCCAAGCCCCTTGCTGGGACTGAGTATCTGAACAGGAGAGGTAATGCACAGGAGAGCAAGGCCATGAGAGGTGACTACTGGATTGGCTGGTGCAGGAGCCCATCTACAGCCATTTGACAATAGTGTGAGGTCAAATTCCTCTGGCAGCAGCTTTTTCTTTGTACTTTCTCTGTATTGACCTCTGACTCTGAGGTCAGTTATGAGACCATGTCATTCTGAAGCCTTACACAGCAAGGTGGCTGTCCTCATTGGTAAATTGTTATCATGGTCTTGGTCATGCTTTTTTCCCAAGGCCACTTGCAAATGCATTTCCCACTGCACTTCATGTGTCTCCTGGGACAGGTATGATTTCCAACATGACTGGGACATGGTCATCCTGCTTTGAGTGGGAGAGAGTTTAATACTATGGATGTTGCCAGGGTATGCCCACTAGCCTCAGAACCATAGAGTGGGCCCTGGTACCATTCACTTTACCACAAAAGAAGCAACCATGATGTTACTGGGTGTTGTCACCAAAAATGCATTAAACTGTAGATGTCCTCAGAGTCACTCCTCCATTTGCCCCAGGCAGAGCTCCTGACAACCCTAAATCATTCCTCTCAAAAAGATGTCAAGCCTCTTTGAGAATACCAACAATAACTTGCCTTCCCTACCTAATTTCCCATACTTCAGACACCATTCTCCTTCCCACCAGAAATCCTGTCCTACATACAACACTTAACTGCAGTTTCAACAGCTTACTGTTTCTCATCTTCATCATGGGGAACATATATTCCCTTCCTATGCACTCTTTAGTCAACATTTGTGGGGCATTGTGGCTCCAACTTTTTGGGGTTTTTGTCCTATCATCATGATCTTAGTTCTTCCAGATTCTGATTATAGATTGACATTTTCTTGGTCCCTTAATCATCAAGGCTCTCTCCAATCACTTCACCTCATCTTTGAATATGGTGCCCTAAGCAGTAACCAGCACTTCACCTGAAAGTCTACCAGTCTGGATTAATAAATTGATTCATTTAAGTACCTGACAAGTGATAAGACTGTTGGTTGAAGCTTTTTTTACAAAGAATGATCTCTGCCTTTTCTATAAGAGGATGATGTTGTACCATTATGTGCACCTTGTTGCCCACCACAGCCTCACACTTCTCCTGCAGAATCACTGCATTGCCAGAAGTGGTCCTATCTTCTCCAACAATTGTTCCCATCTTTTGCAAAAGAAGAAAAAAGCAACCTCCAGTGTCCTCCAAAATGCTGTAGTTCCCTTTGAGCCTGTTATTGCAAATTCAGTAAGTACAATCTTTATTTCATTACGCAATTTGTTAATGAAGACTCTGGATAGCTCAAAACTCAGAACAGCCTTATGAGACATCCTTCTACCGTCACCATGGTAACTGGAAAATTATCAAGTGCTATTCATAAACAATTTTTTCTTCATTTCCTTTAGGCCGTGATCAATAACTAGGAAAAAAAAAACCAAACTGAGACAAAATACTCAAATTAACGTGATGAAAATGTTGTAGAGTACCATGGTTGGGGGACACCCTGGAGGAACTTCACTGTCAGGGATGGATGTGCCTTGAAAACAATTTCCCATGATGGACCTAGTGCTCTGGTATTGTCTATTGTGTCTGTGCCCCGCAGACAGTGTCCAGAGCTTATCAGAAAGGTGCCCAAAGTGAATTCCTGCCCCTCTGGGGAGCAGCTCTGCTGTGGGCAGCCCCAACTGGCACTGGCTCAAGCAGAGCTGTGTCCCACCAGCTGGGTCTGGAGAAGGGGGAATTGCCCTTGTGTGTCTGGGCGAGTGAAGCCCACTGGAGCATGGACCTGGCTGCCAGGGGCCTTTGTGAGTGGGACCAGCAGGTCGGAGTGACATTGCACATGCCGGCAAGCAAACAACACCTCTTTGGAAAGGGCTTTGCTTCAGTTCCTCCTCCCGCCACGCAGCTCGTGGCAGGAATCCATCTCTGAGCAGCAATGCCTCTTGGCTTTGATGAGTATTGTTCTCTGCTGCCTGCACACCAAGATCTCTCCTGGCCTCAAGGCACAAGCATTTTCTACACTGTTTTGTTTTTCTCATATTTTTCTCCATGCCCACCCAAGTAACACAACAGCCAGGAAGCCAGAGAGGACAGAGAGAGATGGAAGGTCAAAATTAGGAATTGCCACCTTCAAAGTCTTGTCTGAGCACCCTTTTCAATGTAGTCTGCAATGGCCATGAATTTGGTATGCTCAGGTTGCTGAAGAGCAAACTAGAGAAAGACTCTTCCCAGTCTCTCATCTTCCATTTACTCCCTTTCCAGATTTCTCCATTCCTTCTCTCTTTTTTTGCCTTCCCCCAACTATTTGCCATGACACGTCTACACCCTCCTAGCTTTTTCCTTCATTCTTTGCTTTTCCCCTTGCTCTCTGCCCTATATTTTTCTTGCTCCCTATGACCACTACAGGGAAACAACTCTGCTCGTTTCCACACTTGACCATTCATAACCTTTCAAAACGAATAATTTCGAAGGAAAAAAAAAGTCACTACTCTTATATAAAGCATCTCCTTTTTGCTTGACAAACAACTGAGTTTTGGGTTGGTTTATTTTTTCAGATACAGAGTATATTTTATTGATATTAAATGTGCATGTTCCTATAAATGTTCATCAGGGAATCCCTCATTCAAGCTATTCATGTTTGAATTTAAACTAACACCACTCATTGCTAACGCTGACCCAGAGCACAGAGCTGCGGCGTTTGCATGGATTTCCCTTCTCTGGATGCAAAACCAATAGCTATGAGTTCCTCCTTTCAGCTATGGCACAAGGACCAGAAAGGGTGAGTCTGGATGGGTCTATAGATACACAAAAGAAACCACTTCTGAGAGATGCTGAAGCACTCTGCACCACGGGAGAAACAGCAATGCTGGAGAAAGTCACCAGAGGAGGGATCTTTTATGTTTCTTCACGAAGTGTATTTTTAACTCTATTTTTTGATTGCATATAACTTAGCCTTGATGTAACTAATTTTTTCCCCAGAAATTTTAGAAACATTTGTCATCAGGCAGATCTGTCACCTTGCACAGATGTTTGCATTTCTTTCCAGCTTTTCCCTGGTAAATATAATGACTTCTGTGAGGATGCCTCTGCACTAGTAAATTAAATACTTTTAAGAGTGGTGATAGGAAGCATATAACTCATCATCGTGATGTAAATCTGAGCTCATTTTACCTTGTTCATTACCTTACAATTACCAGTTTTTGCAAGTCTTTCTCAAAATGCTTAGCAGTGAACATAGACTTGGTCTATGTTCAGCCTACTTCAGAGTATTAGGCATAGAGGATTTCTACTGTGCAGCAATGGCCACATTCATTACTCATATGATACTGTTAATGAGGTGCTCCAGGAAAGGCAGATGCAATGGATGCAGCTGTAGGAAGTGGACACTTTAACAACTAGAGATAAACTAGAGATAGATTATCCAGCAAACTAAATAATGATGGTCATTGCTAGTTTTAAGGTAGACCCCTTGTTTTTCACATGTATTAAATTATGCCAGACACATTGTCAATGGGAAAAGAGAGCAGTGAGAAAATTATCCTGTCCCATCCCATAAAAAACCATGGCCTTTCAAGGGTATCAGATACCTACAAGCTATCTGTGAAACCTTTCCTTTGTATATTTTCATATGAGCAGATAAAAGTCCTCAGCTAGCTCTTCCAACAAGATGTGACTTGTTTTTGTTGACAGTGGTGCACAGAGGACCTCCCTTTTCCTCTCCTCTTGGTTTACTTCACCCACAAAAGGGAAAGATGAAGGGGTGAATGGCTCAGTTAGTGAGACAGCAAAGGAAACTGGGATCTCCTGACTCCTCTCTTCTGGCTCTTTGCTGTTGGAAATTTGAAGCTGAGTCCTTGGCACATCTAAGTCAATGGAATGTTATGCTGCACAGCAAGGAGATGTCAAAAGGGTAGCTTAGCTCAGCTGTGGAGGCAAAGTTGTTTGCAGCTTTGGTATATCTTGCCATCTGCTTTTCTGCTGAGCTGCTCAAACATTTTCATTTGTTATGAATTAAACAGCATCAGGGCCCCTCTCCTGGTCCATAGACCAGCTGGCCTGATTTGGCCATCACCATGATATTCAGATTAAACTCTGTATGTACTAAACTCTATCAGCTTCCAAAAGTGTGGTTCTATCCAAAATGTCTCTTGGGCATGGTCCTTGGTCCATGGTAACTCCTGAACTTGCACTTGGGATTTGATGAAAGTGGAGCTGGTTGTCCTGGGACTCATCAATTCCTGTGACTGTGCCAACCATTTAGCACTGTTTAAATTAGGGGATGTGTGTACTGTAGGGTAGCTCAATATCTCCAGATTCTAAGGAAGATGGAGGAGTAAATATCATCAGATCTATACAAGCCATGGAGTTGCATTCTTGGTGAAAATTTTCACTGGTGAAGAGTATCCAGTCATGAGTTGAAGATCTCCAGGAAACAAAGACAGTCTTTAAGGTCCCTTCCAAACCAAACCATTCTATGATTCTATTACTTATGACTCTCACTCATAAGAAATAAGCTTTCTTTCTAAATTTAGTCTGTTTAAACAAGAAGCTTCAGGAGGTACTGCCTTCCTCCAATCAGTTGCACAGCTGTATTTATTTTTTGGTACATTCTCCTTGTGAAGATACTTGTACTCACTCCCCAGAGCAAAGCTTTGATAAGCCACACTGTTTCAGCTCCTTATCTTTCCTCACGGTGACATTTCCTCCATTTCACTATGCAAATACACATCCTTTTCCCAAAACATGTTCTTCACAGTAGTGTCACTGACCGCAAACATTCAGTTCAATGTGGGTCAGCAAGCATTGTTGCAGCAGTGAAGACCAACAGTGTACTTATTGGACTGTAGCGGCAGAAACATGGACAGCAGGTCAAGAAAAGTAATTATTTCTCCCTTCTTAGCACTTATGAGACGGTATCTGGAATCCTGTGTCCAGTTTTGGGTTTCTCAGTACAGGAAAGAAATCAGTAAAGGCATCAGTTCTGCCCTGATTTTATCCAGAGTTTGATGCCTCTGTTGCATTTGCCTTCTCCACAGCTACATCAAATTATTGTCTCAGAAGTCTGCTGTGGTCAGATTGACATAGCTCCTCTTTTTACCTGTGATAAGGTATTTGCAAGAACAGAGTCTTGGTTTTAGTCTCCTGGCACATGAGCAACAATTTCACACTGTGGACAATTTTACACTATGTATTTCACAATTGTTCACATGAGGAGTCTCATTTCTATCACTCCAGTCCTTACGACAGCCCAGTTATTTCTGTGTTATCTCAACTTTTTTCTGTAGGAACAACCCATCCCAGCTTTGGGCCCAGCATGTTCCTTTTCACACTTGAATTTCTGTTCTAAGAATGACCCTTGAGAAGATTCCTCAGTAACCTTCCCCCTCTGCCTGACACTTTCAAAGTCATACTTCAACCAATGTACAGTGCCCTTATTAACGCCCTCCCCTTCATCTAAAGGACTTTTTCATGACCATTGTACTACTGCTCTTCACTAATGCGCATTTGATGAGATCTGATGCTCCCTCTTTACTAAGGCAACCTCTTTCCTCGGGTCAGTCTGTTGAAATCTATTCAGTAGAGAACTCACGATGCATTTTCCTTTGTATTCTTGCTGTCCTGTTTGTTCCCAAAGCCTTGCACAATACTGGGATCGGATCATATCTGGATTATTTACTTTTTTTGTCTCCTCACTCTGAACTCTAATACTCTGTTTGCCGTTCTCAAATCTTACAGTGGAGTCATGGACTGAAAAGTCTCCTGAGAAGTGCTTGTTATTTCACCCTGGGTTTACATGCCACTTTTCTGAATTTGGGAAAGGACACTGTAGAATAAGGCTCTCCCCTTCATTTAGGACGGGCTCCCACTGAGGTCATTCACAGTTACTTCTCATTTTCTCACCCTGCTTCTTCCCAATCACCACAGCAAAACATTCACCTGTTGGCTGTGTCAATGCTCTCCACAAAGCCATAGTACTACAGCCACAGCTCTGTTTTTCTCTAATCTCACAGCTGAAGGGACTTTTACTCTGCTTCAGCACCGTTGGCAAGTTACAGCACAGCTTGACTTTTTTTCTAGTGCTCGCTTTCTCTGTGTCCTTTTTGATTTCCAAAACGACAAGTCAGTGCTCTAAATTTGTCCCAATCCCTGCAACAGGAAGTGGAACAAAAGGCATTTCAGCTTGCAGGAGTGTGTCTGGTCATAGTGGGTTACCCTGTCTCTAATCTCTTTGTCAGATATAAGCACAGGTACTCTGGCCATTTGTTCTTTATTAACTGGAACCATTAATTGGATTCTGACGGAAAAGATTTTCACTTCTGAACATCCAACAGAGAGAACATTTACTCCCACACTGAGCTGTCTTTTTTTCCTGACAAGCAATGCTTCAGACATAGCCTCCAGCTACTCTAGAAACTCCGCCTAGCAAACCCGAATTCAGCCTATTCATATTTGATCTTGAATACTTCAGTACCACCTAAGCAGTCACTGCTGAACTGACACCACCAGTGTGTGGTTCCAGATCCTGACAATTAAAACTGTTTTCCCTGGTTGTGATGTCTGTGGGAGCTGTAGACACACAGTGAAATGTGTGGAGGTGCTTACTGCAACCCAGGGTGCACCAACCTGCCCATATTTGTAGGAAAATGTAGCTGGAGGAAGTATGGCTGATGCACTGAGGTATTGCCTCAGGCTGACTTGGTGGCCAAGGAAGGTCCACGGAGAATGAAGGTGGTCATCTGTTGCTGCTGATCCTCTCCTGTTTTCCAAAAGAGGTTGTTCACTGTTCTTTCTGAATTAGACATGAGTTGGCTTTGCTGCCTCTGTCCCCTCTTTAGGAAGTCCCATACTGAGTATGAAACCTGTAGCTCTTCATGGCTCCCTGCCTACTCAAGCAAAACTTTCTTCGAATCAGGCTTCCATGCTGGTTTAAGCATCAAAAAGCCACCCTGGAGCTGATTAAATCATTCCTCGAGTCCTATTGGTGTTGACTGTTTCACCCACTGAGAAATGTGGTCTTCAGAAAGTACTTCAGCTGGAGACTCTCCTTCCTGTCCATCAGAGTTGTGATGAAGTACCACAGCTACAGCAGATGCATTTGTGATATCACCACAGCATTTGGACACACAGAAAATATAAAGGGGGAAGTAATAAATTCTTAAGTTCCTCCCTGTTCAGTTGGTAGGGATGAAGTAATAGTTGAACAGGCTGCAATTTCTTATGGGGCAACTTGCCAGGTTTCACCAGTTCTGGTCTTCCTGCATAAAATCCTGGGTTTGGGTTGTTTGGTTTTTTAAGAAGGCTTCATCAAGTCTCCATCCACTCCAGGAGGGTTTGGGTTTGAAGACATATTATTTTTTACTCTTCAAGAGGCAATTCATAATGTGGCTTTCTCAGGAATAATCTGATAATTTCCCAAATTAAGTGAGATCCCAAGAACCCAGCTTTGAGGTCATGAAGAATTACCCCAGTGTACGCACCTCCTAGTACACAGAGAACCTGACATATATCCTGTGGAAAAGCACCCAGAACTATGTTTTCAAAGCACCACAGCTTTTAAAGAGTAATAAGAACAAATTGGTTTGTGAACAATTTATCCCCTCACCTTATCCTCATTTACCTTTTCAGAAACAGGTGGAATAAGAGCCCTATTCACTTGAATGGCATAACACTTTCTTGTGGGCTTCAGAGAAACTACAGTTGTCTCTATTGCAAACTGTAGTCACTGTATAAATTTCTGGTTAATTATCTTTCCACTTAAAATAATGTGCAGGTCAAGATCATTTCACTTATGCTCCCCTTTTCATGCTTCTGTCTAATGCAAAACCTTTATAATCAAAGGGGTTTCTCTCATCTGCCACCAAATTCTCTTCCTTACTATGTTTTTTCCCTCCACCCTGAGATATCTCAGGATCCCTCAAATGTTAAATCACGTCCAAAGCTAAACTCTCAAAAATCATTCCTTTACTCCTAATAAATCATGTCATGGCACACCAACACCTGAAATATATATCAGACCCCTCTGCAGTGGCCAAAAGTGTTTTCTTCAGAATTCAGTACTTTTTAGTCTATGAAGAAGTTTGGGGTTTTTTACCCCTAGCAATAACTAAAAAAAGCCAAATGCAGATGATATCAGCTATCCTACCCTTCCCAAACATGTAGCAATGAGTCCCAGGGAGAGTTTTGGAGACAATTTGTACCTGAGCAATTGTTCTCACTCACACAGGATAATTACCCCCAACTTTGGCATCAGGCTGTCTGTGCATGTCGGATGGCCAGCCCTAAAGGTACTCCGAGAGCACAGAGACCTGTGCATCTGTCCTTGCTGAGTGCTTGGGTAATTCCATGACAAGAAAGGGTTTTTGCCAAAGTGAGGAGAAAACAAACCCAGTACTGTCTTTTCATTGCCTAGATATTTCCTAGGTTGCCAAAAGATAAGTAAAAAAACCACCTTGAGATGGAGAAGAGAAAAAGATTTGCAAAAAAATCATAGAATCACAAAATCATTTCAGTTGGAAAAGACCTTTAAGAGCATCAAGTCCAACCCCTCCCCTCACAGTGCCAAGCCCACCACTAACCCATGTCCCTCAGCACCTCAGTTACACGGCTTTGCAATAGCTCCAGGGATGGGGACTCCACCAGCCCCCTGGGCAGCCTGGGACAGGGGCTGACAGCCCTCTCAGGAAAAAAGCTCTTCCTCAGCTCCAATCTAAATCTCCCCTGGGGCAACTTGATCCCATTTCCTCTTGCCCTGTCATTCATCATTTGAGAGAAGTGACCCCCACCTCACTACAGTCTCCTTTATGTTACATGTCTGGACATTATACAGCATCACATGATTCTTTTTGCTGACAAAATGGAAAAGTTTCACCAGAAACTAGCTATTCCCTAAAAAATACATACATACATATATATATATATCTCTAAAAATAACTTATTATGGAAACTTAGACCCTAAGAACACTTGTATCTGTGGTGTCGCGTACATATTTCTGCTCTATCACATCCTTCCAGCCTCCTTCTTCCTGTGGTCTGACTTCAGACTTGCCCACTCACTCTCAAGTTGCCAAGTTTCCAGTTTGACATTGCTGTGGTTTTGGGAGAGCTGACTGGGAAGCTCTCCCACACCTGCAGGCTCCCTCCTCCCAGCTGTCAAGAGGATGAACTTGGTTTGTGCGAATCAATCAGTTTTAGGGAAGAAGTGTGGATGGCAGCTCTTAGGAAGCTCTGTGTGCTCAGACATAGGGATGGATGTTAAGTGGAAAACAACATAGAAATCAGCTTCAGACAGCTCTCTATCTATTGTAGCAAATGTTATGCAAATAGAGTAATTTACCTGCTTCTTTACGGGAGGCTTTTGCTCTCTAGCTCTTTCTTTTCCAGGCCCCTTGGCTGCATCCACATCGGTAAACGAAGCAGTGCCAAGACTGGGCTAAGACATTAAATTTAGCACAGCCCCTGGCACACTTTCAGTCCGGGCAAACTGGCTTCTAGGCCAGAGTTAGCACAGGGACTAACACCCCACAAGCTGCCCACTGAGTATCACTTTCTGGTAAGCCAGGAGACCTTAATATCCTGCTTATGGCTCAGCTGTGCCAACTAGCCTCACAGCTGCCTTGGATTTGCCACTACAGGTGCAGTTACTGTGATCACAGATGATTTTCAGCCACAAGCATCCTGTACTTTGCACTTCCTGCTCTCTCACTGCCCTTCCCAGGAAAATATCAAAGGGTGAAGTGGCTGGGTGTTTGAGTAATAGGACCATAATCTATTTCAGGAATGAAAACAAGCAAATAAAGAGCCTCCAAAAAGGCTAGTGCTCATCCAAGAGGCAAATGGTCGTGGGACTGCAGCATATGGAGGGCAATTCTCTGCTATCCGGTAGCCAATTACTTTTTGGATTTCACAGGCAAAACCTGCTGGTGCAAATGCACAAAGTGGAGCAGAGCTTGCTCGCTGAAAAAGCCTAACATCGTGACAATTCAGATTTGGGAGATGTGGTCTCACCAGTGAATCCAGACCAAGTAAGTGAGAGCAGGGAGTGGAAGCTCTGCTCCCCAGGTCTGACCCATTGCTTTGGATCCTTTGGGGAGATGAGGAAAGAGCAGATAGATTCATGGATGGTTCCTGATCCTGCTCTCCAGACAGGAAAGGAAGAATTGGGAAGAGCCCCTTCTCCTGCTGGGGCCAGAAAAGCCTCTTGGCAAAGCTGTTCAGGACACATTATGGGGCAGAGGGAAGCAGATGGCCAGGCATTTAGGGGTCTGGCAGGAGGAATCTCTGAGCATTTGGCAAAGAGTCCTGATCTAGCTGCATTTCCTTCAGCTTGGACACTTTCTAGATATGCATGCTTCTCCTGCTTGATAGGGATGCTGTTTCTTAGGAGACTTGGTCAGAGGAAGAGCTCATGGTTCACAGCAGCTGGTGAGCCCTGATTAACCAATTATCTGTTATTATGAACCAAATACATCCTCATAAACACCTGTACAACTCTCTCCCACATGCAGAGAAGCCTGTACCTCATTTGCCATCGGGTTACAATAAAAATGTTGGTGTGCACAGCCCAGCCTGTGGGTTGAGTTCTTTTTGCCTGAGTGGGGAGCAGCAGCTGTGGGTTTGGAAACTCAGGACAGGATAATTTGTGCAGAACAAACAGAAAAAGTTGTCAGGCTGGTGGGGTTTTATTGCACAAGAAAAATGTTGTACTCTTTGTGATGTCCTGTACATTTTCCATTCTTTAGAAGATGTTAGTAATGCTCACTGATGGATATCAGGGCTGTATTACACAAGGCAGTGTTGAAATACAGGAAGGGAAAGAGTCTGTTCTAAATGTTACTAAACAGTTTCCCTCCTTTACAAGAGGGAAAGTGATTCCAAAAAGGCAAGATGACTCTCCCGGCAGTACTCAGAGGTTCTTCTGGAACAGAGGAGATTCAAGACAAAGTTTTTAGAGTACAAATCTTTTGGCTTTGCCACACAGAAGTTCACTTAAATCACATGGCAAAAAGGAAGAGGCGGGAAGTGAAACCCATCTAACTGCCTGTCACTTCTCTTCTAAAGCACCTTACTCCTTTTTCTGATATGCCCTCAATTTAAGGAGTAGATCTAATGGGTTTTTTTCCCCTCTCTCTCTCTGAGCTGCTCCACTTCCACACATCACCTGGGAACTGCAGTTGTCAGGAGTAACATGAGGGCATTGCTGCATTTATTATTAGTCCCAGAGCACACAGCCACAGCCCATTTTTTTCCTTTTCCCTCTTCAAAGAAGCAACAATGCTGTTTACCCAGTTCCCATGGGGCTGAAGATTTTGCTTTCCTTTCACAGAATCATAGAATGGTAGGGGTTGGAAGGGACCTTTAGAGATGATCTAGTCCACCCCCCTGCAGAAGCAGGGTCACCTAGGATCAGGTCACATAGGAACATGTCCAGGCGGGTCTTGAAGACCTCCAAGGAAGGAGACTCCACACCCTCCCTGGGCAGCCTGTGCCAGGGCTCCCTCACCTGAACAGTGAAACAGCTTTTTCTTATATTTAAGTGGAACTTTTTGTGTTCCAGCTTCATCCCATTACCCCTTGTCCTGTTACTAGCTACAATAGAAAAAAAGTGATGCCCCAACCTCCTGACACCCACCATTTAGATATTGGTAAATGTTAATAAGATCTCCCCTCAATCTCCTCTTCTCCAGACTAAACAGCCCCAGTTCCTGCAGCCTTTCCTCATATGAAAGATGTTCCAGTCCCTGATCATCATGGTGGCCCTGTGCTGGACTCTCTCCAGCAGTTCGCTGTCCCTCTTGAGCTGAGGAGCCCAGAACTGGACACAGGACTCCAGATGAGGCCTCACCAGGGCAGAGTAGAGGGGGAGAAGAACCTCCTTTGACCTGCTGGCCACATTCTTCTTGATGCTTCCCAGAATGCCATTGGCCTTCTTGGCCATGAGGGCACATTGCTGGCTCATGTTGAGCTTATCATCAATCAGGACTCCCAGGTCTGTCTCTGCAGAGCTGCTCTTCAGTAGGTTGACCCCCAGCCTCATTCTGGGCCTTGGGGATTCTGTGTGAGGATGAGGGCTGTAGGGTTCAGGGAGATGGACAGGGTGAACATGTGACAGCCCAAGCAGTATCTCCTAGGAGGTCCAGGATGGCTAATACCGTAAGTTGATTGCAAGGGAGTTATATGGAGATCCCAGCCTCCTCTCCTGAAGCTGAGGATACTCCCAAAGCACCAGCCCTCCGTATGGAATTGCAGAGGGATCTCCAGCACCACTGTCCATGGTGAGGGACAGTGAAGAAACTTTTCCTCTTCAGCCAGGAAAAATTGCACAAGTGAACAGCATTTTACCAGTCTGGCTCATGCCCCACAAGTGGGAGTTTGTGTTTAGCTCTGGATTTGCATGAAAGGCTTCCCAGTCCATACACCAAAATTCAAAGAGGATTAGACACTGAAAGCTGCAGTGTAGACATGTTTTTTATTTTAAGCTACACTTGGGACTCCCATACTCTAGTAGCTCCAGACCTAGGAGAGACCCCTCTTCTCTTTTGGATGGGTTGATGATGTGGATCAGTGCAAATCCCTGTAAAGGGAGAATTATTTTTTTCTTATTATGAACCTCTGCATATTATTTATGAGAAGTACATGTCATTAATTAGACTTTCAAATCATCCTCAGATATTGGAATCACCTAAAGTGACAGCATTAGTAAGACATTCAAGTAACCACCTTGTCAAATTCAGAATGAACTCACTACCAGAGGCGAGTGTAAAAATTCAGGTCACCGTATCTGATCACCTATGCAATCCCTCTCGTGTGCAATTGCCTAGAACAGGCTGTCATCAAAAGCTGTCTGTCTGCATCTGCAGAGATAGTTCCAGGCTGTTTCCATCATGAAGGGACTGAACAACCTTGGACTTGCACCACCAAAGTAATTGTGGGCAGGATGGTACAAAACAGCTAATTCATCTCCTCTAAAGAGAGCCCTAGGAATGCCTGATGACCTGATTTCCATGCTTTGTTCCTTTTCAGATATAAAACAGATGGAGGCTAGGGAACTGGAGTTTCTCCAGGTGAGTGAGACCTATGGTTCTGCATCAGAGCCCTCATCCACCCACCCCATCCACTGTCCCTTTTTGGGGAGAGGCTGTGGCAGAGCTCCTCTTCAGGAGATGGCTGGTATTTGCTGTCAGCATGAAGAGTCCTTCATCTTCTTACCCCTGCTTAGACATTCACTTTTGCTCGGAAGCACGGCGGTTTGCAGACAGCCTCACAAATACCCTCAGGGTAGATACTGGTTCTCAGCATCACCAACATTGAATTTCATTTTTAATTTTGCTAACTCACTGGTTTTCGTGGAACCTGCTAGTGAACTCCCCCCATGGCAGGCTCTGTCCTCTCAACCTCAGGTTTAGTCTGGCCACATCAGTGTTGAGACTTTCTTGGCCTACAAAAGGAAGTGGTAATATTCCAGGTTTGCTCGAGCCCTGGGCTACTCCCTGGGTCCGTGATGGCTGCTACAGACCACAGCCCTGCCCACACCTCTGCCAACAAATTCAGTGCAGACATTTGAGTTTCATCTGTGCCAAAGTTCTCTGTTCATCCTAACACAGATGTACTTTACGGTGATAACCCAGGGAGCACTTGAGCTTGTGCCTGCTTGACTCTCTGCATCCTCACCTCCAGCTGTAGGATACTGGCAGCATCATGGGACGTGCCAATCTACAAAAGAGCAGCTACAGTCCACAGCCATCCCCTTTGACAAGGGAAACGTTTTGGGATGATGCACAGGGTGGTATAACTGAGGGGTCTGCCCTGTCCAAAGAATGTAGGCATAAGGACATGACCGAGCAATGTGCACTCACAGCCCAGAAAGCCAACCCTGCCCTGAGCTGCATCCCATCCCTGTGGGCAGCAGGGCGAGGAAGAGGATTCTGCCCCTCTGCTCCACTCTGGGGAAACTCCCCTTGCAGTGCTGCCTCCAGCTCTGGGCACCAACAACACAAGGACACAGAGCTGCTGGAGTGAGTTCAGAGGAGGCCACGGAGATTATGTGAGCTGGAGCCCCTCTGCTGTGGAGACAGACTGAGAGAGTTGGGGGTGTTCAGCCTGGAGATGGGAAGGCTTTGGGGAGACCTTCCAGCAGCCTCGAACTACTTAAAGAGGGCTTATTAGAAAGTTGTGGATATACTTTCTAGTAGGGCCTGTAGTGATAGGACAGGGGATAGTGGTTTCATAGAATCATTTCAGTTGGAAAACACTTTTAAGATCAGTATCAAGTCCAACCCCTCCCCTCACAGTGCCAAGCCCACCACTAACCCATGTCCCTCAGCACCTCAGCTACACGGCTTTGCAATAGCTCCAGGGATGGGGACTCCACCACCTCCCTGGGCAGCCTGGGACAGGGGCTGACAACCCTCTCAGGGAAAAAGTTCTTCATCTCTAATCTAAACCTCACCTGAGGCAACTTGAGGCCTTTTCCTCTTGTTTTATCACTCATTACTGAAGAAACCTGACCCCCACCCCTCTACAACTTCTTGTCTCCTCTCAGCCTTCTTTTCTCCAGGTCTTCAGCCCTTCCCCAGCTCCGCTGCCCGGCTCTGGACAAGCTCCGGCCCCTCAGTGTCCCTCTGGCAGTGAGGGGCCCAACACTGAACACAGCACTCAAGCTGTGACCTCACCTTTTAAACTGAAAGAGAGGAGATTCAGACAAGATATAAGGAAGATTCTTTTTATGATGAGAGTGGTGAGGTACTGGATTAGGTTGCCCAGAGGGGTGGTAGAGGCCCCATCTATGGAAACATTCAAGGTCAGGCTGGATGGGGCTCCGAGTAGACAGATCTAGCTGAAGCTGTCCCTGTCCATGGGAGAGGGTTGGATTAGATGACCTTTAAAGGTCTCTTCCAACCCAAACCATTGTATGACTGTGATTCTAAGGAAAGCTTCATTTGCAGCACAGGTTGGGTCTCACGGCTGGAAGAAAAAAAACAAATGTATAACTCAAAACAGGGTGTTGTATCAGTGTGTTTGCTTCTGCCCTGTCCTCTGTGCAGGCAGCAGAGATGGAAATGAGTCCTAATTATCATAGCAGTGCAGCCAAAGCACTGGGGAACCTGAGAACAGGAATAATAAAGCAGCAGACGAAAAACAATGAGTCACCTACGTGGGGGCTGTTGAAGGGCTGGAGGCGGCTGTGAAAGCTCCTTCCCAATCTGGGTAACAGGGATGCACAGGCTTGGAACTGTCCATATACTCGGTGTATAATGTGACTGACCATCAGTGATGCTAGAGATGGGGATTTGAGCACGTGGGGAGAAGGGGCTGAAGTGTTTCTGAGAGGTGTGTGGGGCAGATGCTGACTTGAATCCTGCACCTTGTGTACAGGGAGCTGCTCCAGTGGAGAGAAAGGCCTGGTGGTACCGGTGCTGTTACAGAAGAGCCGCATGAGCATCTCAGGGGATTTCAGGACACACCAGTGTCGGGCGGTGGGATGGAATTTCTGGTCTCGGCAAGAGCGGAGCGGAGCTGTGCTGACGCCCGTGGGACCCTCAGCGAAATCGGCCCTTTGTGCCCCGAATCGCGGCTACTGACGGCCTTCGTGGGCGGTGACTGCTCCCACAGAGCTTCAGTAGGGTGACAACCCTCAGTGCTGCCCGCTCCCGCCCAGAGCCCCTCAGCACTGCCCCACCGCCCGCCCCGCCCCAATCCCCTCAGCACTGCCCCGCTGCCGGCCCCAGATCCCCTCAGGGCTGCCCGCCCCGAACCCCTCAGCGCTGCTTGCTCCCGCCCCAATCCCCTCAGCACTGCCCCGCTGCCGGCCCCAGATCCCCTCAGGGCTGCCCGCCCCGAACCCCTCAGGGTTGCCCCACTGGCCGCCCCGAACTCCTCCGCCCTGCTCTGCTGCTTGCTCCCGCCCCAAAACTCCTCAAGCACTGCCCGCCCCGAACCTCTCAGCATCGCCCCGCTACCCGTCCCGAACCCCTCAGGGTTGGCCCCCTGTCCGCCCCGCCCCGCCCCAATCCCCTCAGCACTGCCCCGCTGCCGGCCCCAGATCCCCTCAAGGCTGCTCGCCCCGAACCCCTCAGCGCTGCTTGCTCCCGCCCCAAACTCCTCAGCGTTGCCCTGAACCCCTCAGCACTGCCGCTGCTTGCTGCCGCTGCTTGCTCCCGCCCCGAACTCCTCAGCGTTGCCCTGAACCCTTCAGCACTGCCGCTGCTTGCTCCCGCCCCAAATTCCTCAGCGTTGCCCTGAACCCCTCAGCACTGCCGCTGCTTGCTCCCGCCCCGAACTCCTCAGCCGTGCCCCGCTGCTTGCTCCCGCGCCGTACCCTCGGCGCCGCCGGCGCCGCCCGCTCCCTCCGCCGCAGCCCCCGCAGCGCCCCCCGCGCGCCGCCTGCCCGGGTTCCCCCCTGTGGCCCCGCCCCTTGACCAAGCCCCGGCCCCGCGCGTTCCGTGACGAGGCCCCGCCCCTTCTCACACGACCCCGCCCGCCGCCATTAAAGGCCGCGGAACGCCGGCGCTGCCTCCCTGGGTGCTGCACGGGCCTGTCGCGACAGCACCACTTCCCGTAAGGGCGGGCGCGGGTGGGGATTGGCGGCCTGGCCGGTCACGCGAGCGGCCCCACATCCGGGAGCGGGGCCCGGGAGCTTCCGGTTGGTGCCGTTCCGCCGGGCGGCTCTCGGCAGCGGCGGGGCCTGGCGGTCCCGAGGCCGTTGCCCCCTCGCCCCTCCTTCCCCGCCCCGGGGCTGCCCCCCTTCCCCCCCCGGCTCAACCAGTGCTCACCTGCCCATCTCCGCCAGCCCCCCACGCTACCTTGCACATCCTTTTGTCAAGCACCGAGCGTCTCCCCTGGCCGCCCGCCGGGACCCCCTCGGTTGGGCACCGAGGGTCCCCCTGGGAACGAGGGTCCCGCGAGGGCATCGGCCCGCTCTGAGCGGGGTTTGCGGGTTTATCTCGTGCTCCTCACTTCTCCCCGCATCCTCCTTCCACCTCCCCCCCTCCCAGCCTCACTCAGGATCGACTAGTTTTCTCCAGCGGGCCAGGAGTGGGGCTCGCCCCGTGGGTTGCGCATCCTGCGGTGCTTCCACCGCTGGTAGGCCGGCCGCCAGTTCTCCATCCCGCCCCGACCGGTGCTGCTGAAGTTCCCCGTGTTTCCCCAGCAAGTTGTTGTAGCAAAGGCCCCCTACAACCCCACCCCTTCCCGCCCCGCGCCCTTTCACTTGGCCAGCGAGCATGGAGTTTGCCGAGCTGATCAAGACCCCTCGAGCAGACAACGTCGTCCTGCACCGCCCTTTCTACCTGCCTGTGGAGGGAACTCTGTGTTTGACTGGCCACCATCTCATTTTTTCTTCACGGCGTCAAGATAACGCTGAGGAGCTGTGGCTGCTGCACTCCAACATCGATTCTATTGAAAAGAGGTATGCCTCCTAGTTTCTCTCCTTCCCTAGACCTAATTCGTTGTGTCTCATGAGTTGAAAAGTGGTTGTCAAGGCTGGCTGGCACTGCAGCTGTCTCAAATCCAGGTCTGGAGAGTAGAAGGGACAGTCTATTATCATGGGCAGGTTGATTCTCATTCTGTTTGGGTATCAGTATTTGTTACATTTTAAGAGCTGGGGTTTTTTGGTCGTGTATAGAGTATTTTTACATTTAAATGCCTTTATCAGCCATACAGGGTTAAATGTTCATTGGATTTCATCACTACCTCTTGAAATATTTCACAAAGGATGTGACTTTACCACCATCCAACAGAGATGGAAGCTGAGGTACTAGTGATTTGCCTTGAGTCACCCAGCGAAACTGGTGTCAGAAGTGGGCTCTGGACTTTCTCAGCCCCAGATCAGTCTCCTGCTGCTCAACAGCATCATCCCCTTACTTCTCCAACTGCTTACAGAAATCAGTAACACTTTAACAGAATACTCCTTGTGGGAATGACAGGCTAAAACTCAATTGTTGCTGCAGCACTACCATTTTTTTTCTCTTGCCCGTCCCCTTTTGTTACAGTGACTTCAGATATTAGTCTTCTTACTGTAATGTCTGTCTGCTTTATGTGTACTGTTTTCCCATTTTTGGCAGTAAGTGGTAGTCCCAGGTCATTGTCCTCTGTTTCCTCACCTTGGTCCTTTCTTTAGTTTCCTCACTTTAGTTTTTAGATAATTGCAAAGTCAATCTCCTCTTTTCCTTGTGTTTTAAGGAAATTCTGGAATAAGATATTTCCTTTCTGCTGGCAAGACTACAAAAAATAACACCAGAAGCAATTAAAAATACCAGGCTGCCTCAGAATCTGAGAAAGGGTCATGTATTAAATTTGTTCCCGTGTTCCTGATTTCTCTCAGTGTTTCTGAGAAATGCTTCATCTTGGCCTGAGGGTGGAGAGGAGCAGAGTGATGGAAACCTCTAGTACTGCTCAGTCATCTGGTTGATTTGGCCTCATCCTCCTTGTACTAAATCAGGCATAGCTCTGTTTTGGAAGTGATTATGGACAAACTTTTTCTTCGCTGGCTTTTTTTTTTTATGAGTTCAGTTGCAGTTACAGTGTAAGTCGATACCAAATAAGCCAGGAAGGTTTTAAGTTATGGTGAGGGAGCATTGCATGCTAGCTCAGTACTTGATTTATAGCAGAGTTGGCTACATCTGCAGCTACCTACAGCCCTTACTGCCAGTCCTAGGTTCTGAAAGGTCTCCAGCATAGACATCTCCCTGCCTGACAGTAGCTTTACATGAATGTAATTGCAATCAAACTCTGCCATGTATAAAGATGAGAGTATATTCTTCTCAGGCCTGGAGAGAATGGAATAACAAGGCTCTTAATCCAATTGAGATTATGGAAAGGTCAGGTTTGGCACTACTTTGGGTTATTAGTGCTCAACTGTGCCAGGCTCATAAAAGTCTCTCTTCTTGCTTTCATGTGAGTGCTTTTTGGACAAAAGAGCATTTTCCTTAATTATCAAGTGGTCATCAATCTGCTTCTTACATTTCTGTAGCTTTTTGAGGAACTTCAGTATAACCTGTAAGGTTTGTTGAGAAGTGAGAAAGTGGTTTTGCTCAACAAGGCCGTCATGATGTGTTGTACCTGCACTGTTGTCCTGGGTTTGGTTAGGACAGAGTTAATTTTCTCCCTAGGAGCTGGTACTGTGCTGTGTGTTGGATTTAGGGTGAGAATAATGTTGATAACACACTGATGATTCAGTTGTTGCTCAGCAGTGCTCATCCTAAATCAAGGATTTTTCAATTTCCCATGCTGTGCCATTGAGGAGATGCTCAAGGAGCTAGGAGCGAGCATGGCCAGGAGAGCTGACCTGAAGAGCTATTTCATACCATAAGCTGTCATGCCTAGTGCAGAAACTGGGGGGAGCCGGTGGGGAGAGGAAATCACTGGTCAGCAGGGGATGAGCAATTGCGTTGGGCATCAATTGAGTTTGGGATCTTTTACTTCCTCTCCTCCCTCTTTTTTGTTACATTCATTTTCATCATTATTATTATGTATTTTTATTAGTTTTATTATTCTGTTTAGATACTAAACTGTTCTTATGCCAACCTAGGAGTTTTCCTAATTTTTTCCCCCTATTCTTAGGGGAAATTTCCCCCTACTTTACTATTCTTTTTCCACTGGGAGGGGGAGGACTGAGCAAGCAGCTATATGTTGCCTAGCTTCTGGCTGAGGTTAAACCATGACAACTGTTTTATTGCCTTGGAGATCTGTGAAATAACAAGGCAACAGGGACAGAAGATGCACAGACGGATTCTACTGGAGCTGCAGAACTCTCCCGCCAAAATACTTTTGGGTCTTCATTCAGCACTACCCAAATTCTAATTGGTTCTGCCTGTTAACCATTATCTGCACAGAAGAAATAAATAATGACCCTTCAGCTGTAATAATGATTCTAAAATAAATGACAGACACCTTTCGTAGTGCAGATGAAGCAACCCAAAACTTAGCAACAAGTCTCCTGGGGCGTGTACAACTCTGCCCTTATGCCTGTGTGGTGTAACTGAGGGTTAAGCAGTGAGGAGCTGAAACTTGCAGAAGGCTGCTGCAAGTGCTGCTGTAGTGTAGGAGAAGGCTCAGCTGCTTTCCCTTAGTTTATTACTTTGTGAAGTAACATCTACATTTTTCCTGTGAACAGCAGTGGGTAGTTAATATAGAGAAAACACTCGATTTCTTCTTAGGTATCATCCCTCTTTCAGGTTCACAAGGAGAACTGGAGAGGGCAGCTCTGAGCTGTGCCCATTCTGTAATGTAAAGGTGTTTCTGGGCTGACTCGCATATAACCAGTGGTGATGGAACCTTAACTTCTCAGAACTCTACAGTGCAAATAGCTCTGTGCTATGTCAGAAAGCAAACTTTCTTGTTGGAGACAAGGAAGTGTAGAGTCTTGCATCTGGGAAAGAAGAACCCCATGTTCCAATACAGAGTGGGGAATGAACTGTTAGAGAGTAGTGTAGGGGAAAGGAACCTGAGGGTCTTGGTGGGCAGCAGGATGAGCATGATCCAGCAATGTGCCCTCTTGGCCCAGAAGGCCAATGGCATCCTGGGGTGTATTAGGAGGAGTATGAGCAGTAGGTGGAGAGAGGTTCTCCTCTCCCTCTATTCTGCCCTTGTGAGACCATGTCTGGAATATTGTGTCCAGTTCCAGGCCCCTCAGTTCAAGAAGGACAGGGAGATGATGGAGAGAGTTCAGCACAGGGGCCACCAAGATGATGGAGTGGAGCATCTCCCCTATGATGAAAGGCTGAGGGAGCTGAGGCTGTTTAGCTTGGAGAAGACGAGACTGAGGGGTGACCTCATTAATGTTTACAAATACATAAAGGGTGGGAATCAGGAGGATGGAGTCAGGCTCTTCTCAATGGTGGCCAATGACAGGATAACAGGCAATGGGTACGAGCTGGAACATAAGAGGTTCCAAAGACATACAAGGAAGAATTTCTTCAATGTGAGGGTGACGGAGCACTGGAACAGGCTGCCCGGATGGGTTGTGGAGTCTCCTTCTCTGGAGACATTCAAAACCCACGTGGATGAGTTCCTGTGTGACCTACTCTAGGTGGTGCTGCTCTGGCAGGGAGGTTGGACTAAATGATCTCTCAAGGTCCCTTCCAACCCTTAAGATTCTGTGAGTCTGAGTGTAATGTAGCCAGACTGAAATATTGTTTTAAAACTTAAATGTTTTTATATTTCAATGCATTACTTCAGTAAAGTGGGAAACTTCCAGCACTATCAGAACATACCCAAAGATGCCTTTTTTTTTTTTTTTTTTTTGAGAAAAAGCTGAGAAGAGAACCTTCTCTTCATCTGTGGTGGCTTAGCCCAGTGTCCACCAAGTCATATAATCACTCCCACTCCCAAGCCGGACAGGAGAGAGAGAGAGAGTAATATAACGAGTGGTCTGTGAGCTAAGATAAGGACAGAGAGACCACTTGGCAATTAGCATCACAGGCAAAACAGACTTAACTTAGGGAGAAAAAGGTTTGATTTATCAAAGAAACAGTAAGAGCAGGGAGATGAGAAATAAAGCTGTCTTGAAAACACCTCCTCCCACCCCGCCCCTCCCTCTTCCCAGGACTCCCCTTCCTTCCCCTCAGTAGCGCAGGGGATGGGGGTTATGGTCCATTCATTACAGATGGACTTTTCTGCTGCTTCTTCTCAGGGGAAGGCCTCATCACACTTAGCACTGCTACAGTGTGGGGTCCCTCCCATGGGAGACAGTCCCTCACAAACTTCTCTGGTGTGGGTCCTTCCCACAGGCTGCAGCTCCTCACGATCTGCTCCGGCACGGGGCCTCCCACAGGGGCAGCTTCTCACACCCTGCTCCAGTGTGAGTCATCCACCAGGAGAACAGATTGCTCCAGCCTGGGTCCCTCACGGGATCACAAGTCCTGACAGCAAACCTGTTCTGGTGTGGGCTTCTCTCTCCTCATGGACTCCCAGGTCCTGCCAGGAACTTGCTCCAGGATGAACTTTTTTACAGAGTCACAGCCTCCTTCAGGCATCCACTCGCTGTGGCAGGGGGTCCTACACGGACTGTGAGCGGGTCTCTGCTTCCTGGTGGTCCTCCATGGACTGCAGGAGGACAACCTGCTTTGCCATGATCCTCTCCACATATCAGAGGGGAGCCTTTTCATTGCCTAAGCACCCTCCTGCCCCTCCTTCTCCACTGGCCTTGGTGTCTGCAGAGATGTTTTCACATTCTCGCTCCCTGTTGCTGCTGCAGTTTTGCAACTGTGCAACAACTTCTTCTCAAATATGTTATTCACAGAGGCATTACCTCCATCACTAATTGGCCAGGCCTGACTCAGGTGCAGGGTCCAGCTTAGAACTGACTGGCCCTAACCCTGTGAGCTACAGGGGAAGCTTCTGGCAGATCTTTGTTTGAGCAAGCCACCCCTGTAGTCCCCCTGCTAACAAAAACCTGGCCCAGGCAAAACCACTACATCATCTCATAATACTTGTGATCCACTCACTGCCATATCAGGGATGGAGTGCAAAAAAAACCCAAAACCAAACCACCAGAAAAAACAGACCAAAAAAGCAGACCACAACTTGCAAATACCAAATAAAGAGATAGTTTTGATTGTTTATTTTTTGAAAGATGATAGTGCAGGCAGATTACTTCTCAGGGAATTTTGCCTTGTAGGCACATGTTGTGGGAAGAGCTCTAATACTTCATCATGCCATAGAAGATTCTGTTCTTCAAAGACTTTCTTCCTGTCTTACTGCAGGTTTGTGGGCTCGTTGGGTACCATCGTTATCAAATGCAAAGACCTGCGCATTATTCAGCTGGATATACCTGGAATGGAGGAGTGTTTGAACATTGCTAGCTCTATTGAGGTAAGAGTTCATAATGAGAAATAACACGTTCTGAGATCTTCACCAGACCTCAACCTTAACAGCTTTTTTCCAGTTAGGAAGGTTTTCACTGATGTTCTGGAAAGTAGATGAGAATATTGAGGATGTTTCCTTTAAATTGTTTGTTGCTTGTATGTCTTAGGGTGGTTTTTGTTAAAAAAAACCCAAACCCTGCTTGTCTTGATCAAATATCTTGCCAAAATATTTGGAAAAATGATTTTTTGCTGGAACGTGGGGAAGGAAAACCAAATCTGACTGAGTTTCACCGATATCAAACAACTTGAAGTGACTTCTTGACTTTAAGCTCTGTTGTTAGTAATCAGGTAAATGCTGTGCAGGATGTGTCCCCTTTGTTATGCCTGTTCAGTGTGCATCTCTCTTGTCTCTTACATAGTGTAGCCTGCAGAACTTATACTTTACAGACTCCCAATTGCAGTTAGATTGTTATAACGTGCTTTTCTTTGGGCTGCTGTTTTTTTCTGAGTATTAAACTACCTTACAGGTCACTTAATAGTTCAAGCTTAATGACTGTACTGGAGGTTCTCCTTCCTGTGTCCTCTGTCCTAGAGAGGTCTCATCTGGAGTCCTGTGTCCAGTTCTGGGCTCCCCAGTTCAAGAGAGACAGGGAGAGAGGCCAGCACAGAGCTAGCAAGGTGCTGAGGGGACTGGAACATCTCCGAGGAGGAAAGACTGCAGGGACCTGGGGCTGTTCAGCCTGGAGAAGGCAGGATCTCATCAACACTTATAAATACTTAAAGGACAGGCATGGAGAGGATGGGGCCAGTCTTTGTAGTGTCGTGGCCAGTGCCAGGACAAGGGATAATGGGCACAAACTGGAGCTTGGGCAGTGCCAGTGGCACAGGAGGAGAAACTTGTTTGGTGTTGAGGTGAGGGAATCCCAGCCCAGGCTGCCCAGGGAGGGTGTGGAGGCTCCTTGTCGAGAGGTTTACTGTGCCCCCTGATGGAGGGGAACCTGCTTGAGCACGGACTTGGGCTGGATGAGCTCTGCAGGGCCCTGCCAACCCCCACTATTATATGATTCTGTGTATGCTTTTATGTGGCTGAACTATGCATCCTCAATATTAGAGGAAAACACTAGTTACTGTATTTTAGAATCAAATAAGAGTCTGAATGAATTAAGTAGCTGTTTCTTTCTCTGACTCACACAGGCACTTTCCACACTGGACTCTGTCACACTCATGTATCCCTTCTTCTACCGACCCATGTTTGAGATTATTGAGGATGGCTGGCGCTCTTTTCTGCCCGACCAAGAATTTGAGCTCCTCAGTTCAGTGGTAAGTTGGATCCGAAGACATTGCACAGGCACTTGGATATACTGTGTGAGTAGTTTGTGAGGTATTTCCCCCAATAGTGTCTGGACTGGAAAGCCTGGGTGGGAAAAACAGCTGCTTGGTGCCTGTACGAACAGTGAGTATTGTTCAAATACTTGTTTCGTAAACATCAAGCATTTCAATTTGTGCTAAACAGTTTCAGTTGTTTCACCTTTTACACATGGATTTTTGAGGCCTATTTAAAAGTTGCTGGGGAGGATGTAAAGATAAGAAATGTTTCTCTCCTTCTGGAATGGCCCTCCTTATTGTAAGAACAAATTTAAGACCTTCATTCTGGGTTTGTTGTACTTAACTTTGCAGCTGAAGTAGAGTGGCATTAAGCTTTATCAGCTCCTTACCTGAAATGAGGCTGTTTTTAAAACAGTTGCTAAGGATTTCTTGGTTATCTAGGAAGATGGCAGTAGATAAAGATGCCCAATTTCAAGCACTCCTTGCTGCAGTTCATGCTGGGGAAATACTGGTGGGGTTTAGACAGCAGGAAATTTCCAGTCTTGTTCTTCCAGGTACTATGAGCACATGTTGATACTATTTTGGAACCTGTAGAATAGGAATTGTTCTCGTGGCATTGTTATATCTGTTACTCAAACTTTACTTTAGAATGCTGAATTTGATATAGTGGAAACTGGCTCAGTTGCAGGAGCCTGTGTCATCTCATAATGCCTTGGGTTAGCATCTCTGTGTTGCAAGTCTTTGTTTCACATTAAAGATGTGCACTTGCTGCATCATCTTAGGTTACTGAGACCATGTCCATTAGTACGGCATCAAAAAACATTGATTTCGTTTTATCTGCAAGCCAGCATGTCTGCAGCATTTATCACTTCCTGACTGACTTACATTGTTCCTGAATAACATTATTAGCTTGACCAAATTCATGTGATGAAATCACTGAAAAATTAAGGGAGCTCAGAGAGCTTTCCATTTCTGTCTGATGGTATACTCTCATGTGTCTATCTGTCAAAAGACATACAAACTGACCTGTTCCAATAACTATCACCACAGTTCGGGTTTTAATTTCAATGGGGAAGTCAAACATAGGATCAAAGTGTTCTCCTATTTAGAGGTAAAGCAGCAATTGCTTTCCCAGCTCAGCAGAGGACGTTTGCAGGCATTTTGCTGAGAATGAAGCTGAAGTGCTGTCTGGTGAGAAGGGATGAGTAAGAGCAGGATTGAAGGCAGCTGAGGGAAATCCTTTGGAGCTCAGCGAAAGATTAGGAGATGATTCTGCTTCTGGTCATATTTTGCTTTCTATATGTGGCCAAAATCCTCTTTAGATTTCAGGGATCAAATCCCTTCTGATGGTTGTATTTACCAACGTGGTACAGGTGCCAGCATGGATATATTGATATGCTGGGTGTTTTTGCTTTTCCATTCAGAGTTTTAAAAATGTGTTGGTAACTTCTTTGTGAATGGCTTGGTTTACGAACATATGCTCCTTGGAAGGCTTACTTTTAATAACCCATTACTTTATAGCACTGTGTTTCAAGGGCAATAATTAATTTCTTTAAAATATGCATGTCTAACAGCTGTTGATTAATTCCTGATTTTTAACCCAAAACTTTGAATATAACTCCATTTTCATGGAAGTGACAAAAGCCATGTTCAAATGATTTACATTTCCTGAACAGATAAATATACTGTTGACCAAACATTTCTTGTGCTCTAATCAAAGTATCTTATGTGACAGGCTAGAACAAGTAAACAGCTGATTTATTTTTTCTCCCATAAGTCAAATATGTGGAAATCAGAAGGTTACCTCTCTCCCCATTAAATCATCTATCTGGATCTGTTCTGCCTTACCTTCCCCAACGTATTAACAACCTGTCAAAAATTGTTTCAGCCACACTGCAGCTCCAGTAATGTATGAATTCCACATTTATCTGTTACAGGAGAATTGTTTTAAGACTTCCATACGTTCTATAATGACAAAGTAAAGCTAGGAAAATTAAGATTAAGAAAGGTAATGCATTAAAAATTAGGTCATGGATTATATTCTTATGCTGTATGATAATAACTTATCTGTTTTTCTTGGCATATGTTGTACCAAATGTGTTTTTCTCCCCACACACCTACCCCTGCATGATTTCATTCCATTGCATTGATCTGACAGTGCCATCTAGCATTGTCTCCGGAATATGATAGCAAGCACTTAAACAGTTTGCCTCTGCAGCTCAATTCCAGGATTAGGGAGACTGCTATGCTATTGCATTTAGTCCATAAAAGTGGTAAGGGAAGAACTGTTAAGGCAAATTACTTCACTTGATCTAAAGAAATTGGAGCAATTGAGTTTGAATGGGCTGTCATTAGCTGATGGCTGTTGAACACAGGTCACCAGGGCTTTTGTCAAGTGTCTTTCCATGAACTACTGTTTCGATAAATCCAACATGCCAACAGAGTAGTTCAGCTGGAAATTATGCCATATAAATAGAGCAGCAGCATCCTGACAGCTTCTAGGATGTAGAGTTGGTTACAGCAGCTGAAGATGAGGCAGCAGCATGCCCAGGTGGGCAAGAAGGCCAGTGGCACCCTGGCTTGTATCAGCAGTGGTGTGGCAGCAGGCCCAGGGCAGTGGCCGTCCCCTGTGCTGGGCCCTGGTGAGGCCGCAGCTCGAGTGCTGTGTTCAGTGTTGGGCCCCTCACTGCCAGAGGGACACTGAGGGGCCGCAGCGTGTCCAGAGCCGGGCAGCGGAGCTGGGGAAGGGGCTGGAGCACAAGTGTGCTGGGGAGGGGCTGAGGGCCCTGGCGGTGTTCAGCCTGGAGAACAGGAGCCTCAGGGGAGACATGATCACTCTCTGCAACTCCCTGACAGGAGGTTGTAGCAAAGTGGGGATCTCTTTCTTCTTTCAAGTAATGAATGATAGGACAGGAGGAAATGGCCTCAAGTTGCACCACGGGAGGTTTAGATTGGAGCTGAGGAACAATTTCTTCCCTCAAATGGTTGTACAGCCCTGTCCCAGGCTGCCCAGGCAGGTGGTGGAGTCCTCATCCCTGGAACTATTGCAAAGCCGTGTAGCTGAGATGCTGAGGGACATGGGTTAGTGGTGGCCACGGCAGTACTGAGGTAATGGTTGGTCTTGATCTTAAAGGTTTTTTCCAACTTAAATGATTCTGTGAAGAAATCAGCTCAGGGTTTCACTAAACACCACGGGAAAAACTTCACAGTTCCTGCAGGCTCCAAATTACTGTACTACCAGATCTGACTAAAGGCACTATAGACAAATACATGCACAGAGTAAAAGGTACACAGAATAGTTAATATTTGCTCATCCAGCTTTTGGTTGTGCACATCTGTGTTTTTGTTTGAAGCACCGGGTTGTACGTGAGATCTGGATTTCTTACAGGTATGGCCGGTGAAAAGAAACATTTCTTCACTGTACTATTGACTAGGTTAGGTAGTGAGTGGCTGAATGGAACCAGGAAAAAGCTAATAGGTCAGAGTGGAGCAGTTTCTTTCTTGATGGCTTCTACAACTGCAGAATGCTGTAAACTGTAACTTTGCAGTTTATTCCTGAAGATAAGGGAAGTTTCTACAACAGCGATATAATGAATATGTATTTATTTCTTTGCACCAAAATAACTTCTGTATTTCCTTCTTTATTTCTTTTTTCTTTAAGTTTTATTGAAGGGAAGAGTTCAGGGTTATGGACAGTTCAGCTATGCTTTATCTACTGTCCAGGGGATACTTGAAAAACCCTGAATGTTCTGTTTCAGGGTCCAGTTTGCAATGGTGTATATAGCTTATATTTTCATCAGCCAAGCATCAATCTTTGCTTGCATTTGTTGTTATTCTTGTCTATGCACATTCTTTTACTAATAGAGCCTGTTGTCTTTTCCCTGTTCTTTGGGAATGGCCTTCTTCAAGGTCGCTGCTTGCTTCTTGACTTTTCTTTCAAGGCTTATTAGTACAGCTTGACTTATTTCATACTGTTTTGTGGAAAATGACCTCTCCTAGCTATCTGAAGTTTTGGGAGAAAGGGTAGCTCTTGTTTTAGCCTTTCCGTAACATTTGGAAATGAATATCTCTAAACAAGTACTGGCACAACTAGAAATGTTAATGTTAGTTCTGAACTGTTATAAGAAAATACTTAATACTAATTTATTTTTTCTTTGTAGCCCTTCCCCCTTCCTGATCATCCCTCAGTCCTTTGCTTCTTCCAGCCTTAAATGGGAATAACTTTTTCTCTCTATTTTCCTAAAGATCTCTTTGCAGGGAGGAGTAAATGTTAACTTTGTACTTTCTGTGAGTTTCATGCAGCATACTTACCTGGTGATGTCTGTCACCTCTTCTCCTTCACTGCAGTCCTTACTGCTTCCTGTACCTTCATCTACTGCTGCACGTGGTTGAATTGCTGTTGCCTTGTTCTTCCAGTTAGTAAAGGCAATTTTTCTTCCAAACTGCAGACATACACTAAACAAAAGCCAAGAAGAGACTTTCACTGATGGGTTTTGCTATCATCAAGTTGCTGTTGGAGTATATTTCAGCAGTCTGAATCTGGCATTACAGAGGTTAAATAGATCTCTGCAGAAGTAGAGTATGCTACAGTAGACAAATGGTGCTAATTACTGCAATTCTTTTCCTTCTTCCCACGTAACAGTAAATTATAACTGGATGCCATAACAGCATCGTTCCTCATGTGTTATAAATAGTGAGGAGAGGTTATGGGTAGAGTTAAATTATCAAAGTGGGAGATAAATCAGGTTGATACTCTTCCATCTATTTTCATGCTGGTGATACTGGTGACAACTAGTCTCTCAAAAAGCATACTACAGACTTTTGATTTTGCCTTCTGT
This sequence comes from Colius striatus, assembly GCF_028858725.1. Taxonomy (NCBI): domain Eukaryota; kingdom Metazoa; phylum Chordata; class Aves; order Coliiformes; family Coliidae; genus Colius; species Colius striatus. The sequence continues at coordinate 44,398,205 of NC_084760.1, read as the reverse complement.
ACATTTTATGTGACCATAAGATATTTGTCAGCTCTATTCTAAATCTGTGTATGTTTTCTTATTGTGAAGAAATTACACACCATTATATGAATCCTGCTTTAATTTGATGTAGGTGCCCCGAAAAGCTATAAAATAGAAATCATTGTTGCTGCATTTAAAAGCATGAGCTGTGACCAGCTGGCCTTATGTATGTGATCCAGAATTCCTTTCATGTCTGCCTATGACATGATTGCTGGAGGCAATTTAACTTTGCATCTGGGAGAATCTCTGCTTTTTATGAAATGTACATGTTCAGAGAAGCTATTTTGAGGCTAATGAATAATGAAATCAGTTTATCAGTGCAAAACTGTCCAGATAGCTGCTGAACACAGGTAGCAATTGCTGTCCTTGGTCATAGAATAACAGAATTGTTGAGGCTGCAAAAGTCTTTTAAGGTGATAGAGTCCAACTGTTCCGCCAGCACTGCCATGGCCTCTACTAACCCATGTGTTTCAACCACAGCTACGGAATCCCTCCAGGGACAGGGACTCCACCACCTCCCTGGGCAGCCTGGGCCAGGGCTGAACAACCCTTTGGGGAAGAAATCATTCCTCATCCTCATGAGATTCCTCATCCTTGTGCTCCAGCCCCTTCCCCAGCTCCGCTGCCCGGCTCTGGACACGCTGCGGCCCCTCAGTGTCCCTCTGGCAGTGAGGGGCCCAACACTGAACACAGCACTCGAGCTGCGGCCTCACCAGGGCCCAGCACAGGGGACGGCCACTGCCCTGGGCCTGCTGCCACACCACTGCTGATACAAGCCAGGGCGCCACTGGCCTTCTTGCCCACCTGGGCACGCTGCTGCCTCATCTTCAGCCGCTGGCATCAACCTCCCGCAGGCCCCTTTCCTGTGGGCAGCTTTCCCTGATAGCACACACAATGTTTCACACGTATTTTTCTTAGGTTGCAACTAAAAGGGACAATTTTGCTGTCTCCTACGCCAGACTCTGTTCCTTGGACCTGCTGTGAAATGGTGTTGTGAATCAGATTAGCTTGTTCAGTTAATGGAAATATTTCACTGCCAGAAAGCCTTTCTAAATCAATCTTAGTTTTCCATCAGACCAGTGAGCCATTTTTATAACCAGGTGCCAGCCATGAGGTAGTAAGTTTTGGAAGAAAGGAAAGAGGAAAAGAGACCTACTTCCGATCAGAGCTGTGTAATTAATGCATGCTAAACCAGCCTTCCTGAATTAACATGGGCTTTTTGTGTATTCTGTTACCACGTAACCTGTCTTGCTCTTCTCATACTCTTTGTGATACCTGCTTTATCCACCTAAGTTTTAGACTAGCTGAAACTTTCTTTGAACAAAAATGAGCAGAAATGGGGCTGTTTTGGGGTTTTTTGTAGCATAGATATGAGGTCTCTGCTTGCTACCATGCAGACCCTTCCCAGTCTGTACTGAAAACACCTCAGCTGAGGAGTTACTTAAGGTCTTGTTTGTTTTCTCACACATGTCATGTCAGTGCAGAGGAACTAAAAAACAATAAATAAAAGATACCTTGATGGCAGCTGCCTGTTCCTTTTCTAAAGGTTTTTATATTTCATTTTAACTTCTTTGTGTCTGGAGCTTTTACAGGCAAATTTGCTATTGTGCTCTCCTACTTTTAAGTATTTAATGCTGCTGCTAACATCAAAAGACATTGTAGAGGCTTCTGGGTTGTGTTCCCCACCAAGGCTTCTGCCAAAAGGCTTTCTTGGCCGTAAGGAATGCAGGATAAGGATGCACTAACTGAAGATGCAGACCAGCCAAGCCACTGTCCTGCTGTTGAGGACCATGAGCTCAGTTCCCTGCCAGACTTCAAGCAAGGTTCTAGTTTGTGCTTCTGGGGAAAATACGTCTGCTGTCCACATGATGTACTTAGTCTTTTATGCTGGAAGCAATGGTGTGGTACCAGCCCAGAAGCAGCAAGCCCTCCATATTGATCGAGGTGGCCAAGCTGGGCTTGTCCAAGGCTGCCATTAGGGCACTGTCAGCTCTTCCAGCCTGGACTGCAGTGAGTGAGGACTCCTCACCAGCAAGGCTTCTCATTGACCTTTGCTTTTGCCTGAGATGGCGCCAAGACCCGTGTCTGACCCTCGGTATGAGGTAGCCTGACTTCTGGTGCTAAATGCCTGCAAGGGTGCAGTGTGTCAATATACTTGCACAAGTATTTGGCTGTTGGAAGGGGGAAAATTATGTAACAGGAGTTCACAATGAGACCTTTGTGCTTAGACGCTGTGCTGGTTCCAGGAGGTGCTTTTGGAGGAACGGCTGGAGAGTTTTATGTAAAGCAGAGCCTATAGAAAAGAACCAAGCTAGAAATATTAAACTGCAATTTCAGTCTCAAAGCAGCTTCATCATCTAGAGTTGGATGACGTTCTTGCCTTTTTTGGCCACCTTTGTCTTGTGGACAGTGTTACTAACCCTACTCTCAGTACGGATAGAGGTTTGAGCCTATATTACCTGCATCTCAACCTTTTTTTCCTCTAAATCTGCTGATGTGGGACTACATTTCTATTCTGAGGTCTCCTCCATAGACATACCATGCTGTTACTTCTGATGAGATTGAAGCTGTCAGCAAATGCAGTAGGTTACATTGTAATCTGTACTGCAGACATACTGTTTGCTCTGTCTATGAAATAATGAAAAGCCCCAGTCCCCCATTTCTGACTACATGTTGATGATGAGGATAAACCAGACAGGGTAATGTTGTTTACCAAGTCCCACATCTCAAGAACCAGAGTCACCTGATCATTTCTTCCATTGCCTACAAGCTTTAACTGCATGCTGGGTAATGAGCTTCTGCTGCAACAAGATATTGTGATTACAGGCAGCAACAAGAGATGTGTGGGTGGGGAAAAAATAATTGGTCAGCAGACCTATAAATGGATACTGAAAGGATTAGGCATGAATAATACCTTCAAATATCTGTAGTATATTATCTGAGAGGTAGAGGATGAGCTTGCTTGCTGTTCTTGTTTTTGAATAACCTCTCTTCAGCCACATTTCTGTTGAAGACAAGATGCAGTGCTGAGTTTGATCTGAGAGAGTTATGTAGTTTGTCTGTTGCAAGGGGTCCAGATTCATGGATGAACAAGTGTTTATGCCAGTAGAGGCAACTGAGCTTTCGTCTGTGGCACACATGGAAAAGATCACAGAAAAACAGAATGGTTGTGATCAGAAGAGACCTCTAGAGCTCATCCAGCCAAACCCCGTGCTAAAGCAGGTTCCCCTCAAGCAGAGCGCACAGGAATGTGTCTGGGTGAGTTTGGGGACTTCCTGAGAAGGAGACTCCACACCCTCTGTGGGCAGCCTGTGCCAGGGCTCCCTCACTCTCACAAGAAAGAAGTTTTTCATTCAATTGTGGTCGAACTTCCTGTGTTCCATTCTGTGCTGGTTACCCCTTGTCCTGGCACTGGCTATCACAGAAAACAGACTGGCCCCATCCTCTCCACACCCCCCTTTTAGGTATTTCCCAGCATTGATTAAGTCCCCCCTCAGCTTTCTCTTCTCCAGGCTAAGCCTGAGGTGTCTCAGCTCTTCCTTGTCAGGGAGATGCTCCACTGTTCTCATCATCTCAGTAGCCCTAGAATCTATTGTAGCCCTGGATCTATTTGGTGGATCTGTGGATCAATATTGCTCTGTCTGTGTGTGCTTTATTCTGATTATGAAAATATTGCTTCCCTAGTACATTATGCTGTAACAGTAATATTCTGGGTTTTTGATCCAAAGCCTGTGTGTTCTTACCTTTTCTAGACAGATGATTGGCGTCTCAGCTGCATCAATAAGGAATTCTCTGTCTGCCCCTCCTACCCTCCTGTTGTCATTGTCCCCAAATCAATTGATGACGAAGCGCTTCGGAAAGTTGCTCTGTTTCGCCATGGCAGCCGCTTCCCGGTCCTCAGCTATTATCACAAGAAGAATGGGATGGTAAGCTGCCTTTGAGTGATGGTTGGTACCTGAAGGAATCTTGTGAATCTTCATTTAATGAAAAGAAACAACTTGCGCTCTAGACTTAGTACATCTCGTGAGAGGTTAGCTCTTTTAATATTCCAACTTATTAAGCAAATGCAGTGAAACTGCTTCTGGGTGATGAGGTGAGTAATCTCCATCCTAGAAATAGCTATTAATCCTCTTGTTTGGGAGTGTAAGTGGCAGCTCACAGCAGCAGGAGCAAGATGAAACTTGTAAAGCCACTGCTGGCACCCTTACTTACTTTGTCTGCCAAAAGGCTTCATGCCAAGAGGATGGCAGAAACCACATTGTCCTGTCTCCGGGTGGTGCGCTGTCTCCTTCCTAAAGGAGTCATGATTCATGACAGCAAGCGTGCCCAGAGCCAGAGCTGCTTCTGCTGTGTAACAATCAGGACAATCTGTTCCCCAAGCCTTTCAGTGTAATGTGTTTCAGGAGTAGCAAATTCTTGGTGTTGCACAGACTTTACCACCTTTTGTCCAGCCAAAATCTGATTGACTGATATGCTACAATTAAGAAATACACTTTATGAAATTGTTGGGTAATTCTTTGTATCTCTTGCTGATGCAACCACTTCTGAGGATGTTGGGATGTCCAGCCTGTGGCTTATAAACTTGTTCCAGGCTTCTTAGTCAAATGCTCTAATGGATTCTCAACTCTTGTTGCCAGGAGTTTTAGTATCCCTGAATTAGAGGATGTCTCTTGTCTGAGTTAGTAAATTTTTTGCTTTGGTTGAAAATCAGCTATCCACTGACTTCATAAGTCACGCTTTCAGCTCAGCTGAAAACCATTGAAGAAAGATTTGTACAATTATCTCTCCAAACTGTGCATGTTTTGAGAGTGAGGAACATCATAGCATTTGGCTCAGAGTTCTTGAAGCTGTGACAGTAATGTTCTCTGTCACGCTGTTCTCCCGACTCTGACTTCTTGAACATACTTGGGTTTGCTGACTGACTGCCCTCATATATCAGTTATCTGAGCTGCTGGAATACCTTCTGAATTGAAAGGCATGTACTAAAGAGAAATCCCAGCTCATAAATCTGTGGACCTAAGGTTTACTAGTCTAGTCACTGTGTAAAACTGTACCTAAGAGGCATCTTTAACTAACTAATGACTCGAGTATTTTAAAAACAGAGTTGGGAAGAGACCTGAAAAATTAGTCCTGAAAATGTTGCTTTGTAAAGGAGGCAACAGCAGGAACACAGTTGGTACTACAGGAGTAATTAAAGGGATAAAGCCTCTAAGGTGTCTGTGATTTAGAAAGCAGCCTACCAAGTGATTGCTCAATTCAAGGGTTTCTAGGTTTTTTTTTTAAACAAATTCAGTCTCTGAAAGGGATTGCATTTAAAAGAACTGAAGGATTCGTGGCAAGGGAGAACAGCAGCTGTAGGAAGAACTAGAGGGTGCAGGTCAGGGCATTTGCTTGTCTGTGTCCAGCTGTGATAGAGCCACCTTGAAGCAGGTGGAAGCAGGAAGTGCAGTGAGATGAAAGCTACACTTGTTGATGTAACTCCACAGAGAAGATCTGGAGATCAAGGAGGGTCTCACTTGAATTTTACCCCTGAACTAATAGAGGAAGCTTTTTAAGGTTGAGATCTCGCTCCTATAAGTGTTGTTACAATGAACCAAGTTGCAAATGGAGTTGTAGAGAGTGATCATGTCTCCTCCCAGCCTCTTGAAGACTAAACAACCCAAATTTTCTTACTACTTCTCATCACACTTGTTCCCTAGACTCTTCCCCAACTCTGTTGCCAGCTCTCTGGACATGGTCTAACAGTTCAACAGCACACCTCTCTAGAGAACCATTCTCCATGCCTGGTGTTGAGACCCAGCAACCTCCTGCATCAGTTTGCAATCTGCATTTACAGACCCCCAAAATCCTCTAGTGAAGGGGTGTCCTTTGCACAGTCGGTTCAAATCTCTGTCCTTAGCTTGAGCTCAAGTGATATCAGTGGCTTTCAATCTTAAGTGTCTCCATTTCCTAATTCATGTCTATCTGTCTTTGCAGGTCATGATGAGAAGTAGCCAGCCTCTTACAGGTACGAATGGGAGACGGTGTAAAGAAGATGAGAAGCTCATTAATGCCACACTACGGCCTGGCAAGCGCGGCTACATCATTGATACAAGGTCCTTGAATGTTGCCCAGCAGGCCAGGGCCAAAGGAGGGGGTTTTGAACAAGAAGCACACTATCCCCAGTGGAGGAGAATTCACAAATGTATCGAGAGGTAAGTGAAATCACACAGGCTCTCCTCCGTGCTCGGCTTTGTAGGATTCATTGGCAGAGCCAATAAGAGCTCCATAAAGTGTTTCCTGCTGCAAGAAATGTCTGTGTATCCTGGTTCCTGTCAACAAGGTCACATTCCTTTTCAGCAAAATGAGGTTACGTGGATGATAGTTATTTGGGTTTGGAAAGCTGGGTTTGCTTCCTTGTTCTGAACAACCTGCTGCAGGTTTCAGACACCAGACAATCTACCTGTGCCATCTCTTACTCTGACCAGCTATAGATGTGCTCCAGTCTTCCCTTTTGAATGGAAATGAACAAATTCCTTCATAGAAAATTTTTGAGGGTAGAGAATTTGTTCTGTGGCAGTCACACTGCTCTTTCCCTGTACTTTTCCCTGGACATCTGATATTGTTTGGTAATTTGCCGACAAGTTACTAAGTTAAACAGACATTTGGTCTGACTTTGTTCAACTGCTCTTGAGTGTTAGTCTTGGAAAATCCTTCTATGTGAGCCTGCAGCAATGTTACTGGAGCTATTGGGAAGCAGTTGTTTCGCTCATCACTACACAGGCTGGCTCTTGAGCTAATCTAAAGAATTTCCTGGCCGTTGCTTTGAAGTATTTGGTTTTGCCTCTAAGAATTTTAGGTGGCCTTAAAGTATTTTACAGATTCTTTATTTTACAGGCAGACATAAGCATCAGACAGAGAGGAATAAATAAACCATAATATATGGAGATTAAATATACTGTTATCATTTGGCTTTGTTAGCTTTTCTGAGATCCAGTCTGCTCATAGCTTACTCTGTTAGCCCTGATTCCAGTGTGTGCTCAGGTCTGTGTGACATCTGATCCACCAATTTGGTGCCCCTGGAAGTCACAGGGTGAAACAAGAACAGAGAAACATCTGGTTTTATCAGCTGGATACTGAAATACCAGCTTCCCAGGGGTTGAGGACATAATTCAATGAATGCAGAAGTGATATAAAACATGTTTCCCCTGCCCTATTTTTCTTACATTCTTAAGATTTTTTTTCCTAATTAATCCTACTGTGGTTCTAAGTTGAGAAACTGAGTCTAGTTCAAAATTTTCTTGTGTCACAATGGAGCTGTGTCCTTGTAATGGATTGCTTTCAGAGTACTGTTGCAACTCTAGGAGTTAAAACTCCCCCAGAACTTCTGCTGTAGTGCAGAGAATGAAGGTGCAGCACCTGAAAAATGGCTGACATTTGCTAATGTCTGTGCCAGGTTGTAGTCATACTGGTATTTGGTAATGGGAGTGAGGCTACACAGTTCCCATGGAAAGTGTAACATGGGGCTGAACACAAAGAGTTCAGGTAAGATAAGGAAAGGGTCCTACTGTTGCAATGCCTGGTAGAGCAGTTTCTTTTGAAAGGTAAGAATCACAGAATTTTAGAGATTGGAAAAAAACTTTGAGGTTCTTGAGTCCAACCATTCCCCTCACACTGCCAGAGCCACCACTAACCCACATCACTCAACCACAGCTACATGTCTTTGGAATCCCTCTGGGGATGGGTATTCTACCACTTCCCTGGGCAGCCTGAGCCAAGGCTGGACAGCCCTTTGGGAAAGAAATAGTTCCTGCCCAGCACACTTGTGCTCCAGCCCCTCCCCAGCTCCCCAGCCCGGCTCTGGACACGCTGCGGCCCCTCAGTGTCCCTCTGGCAGTGAGGGGCCCAACACTGAACACAGCACTCGAGCTGCGGCCTCACCAGGGCCCAGCACAGGGGACGGCCACTGCCCTGGGCCTGCTGCCACACCACTGCTGATACAAGCCAGGGTGCCACTGCCCTTCTTGCCCACCTGGGCATGCTGCTGCCTCATCTTCAGCCGCTTGCACCAGCCCCCCCAAGGCCCTTTCCCTGTGGACAGCTTTCCAGCCCCTCTCCTCTGCCCCAGCCTAGAGCGTTGCCTGGGGTTGCTGTGGCCCAAGGGCAGAATCCAGCCCCTTGGCCTTGTTAAACCTCATCCCATTGCCCTGGGCCCATCGGTCCAGCCTGGCCAGGGCCCTCTGAAGAGCCTTCCTGCCCTCACACACATCTACTCTCCCACACAGCTTCGTGTCATCTGCAAACTGACTGAGGCTGCCCTTAATCCCTTCATCCAGATTGTTGATAAAGATGTTAAACAGGACAGGCCTCAGCACTGAGCCCTGGGGAACACCACCAAGACACTATTTAAGTGCAAAGACTGGTATTTTCTGGCACGTAGCCATGGCTTGACATTGCCAGTGAAGGCAGGTTTGCTGGATAAGGAGACATGACTTCTGTAAGGTCATACGTGTGGAAATAACTGCATCTAAATCACAGTACTTTATTTTGAGATCAGTGTATTTCTATAAGCATGTTGTCCTGGTTGCCATGTTACTGCTTATGTTTTCAGTAATGTTTTGCTTTTCCCAAAGGTTTAATATTCTGCAGGAAAGCCTCATCAAACTTGTGGAAGCTTGTAATGACCAGTCACACAACATGGACCGCTGGCTCAGTAAACTGGAAGCTTCCAACTGGCTGACTCACATCAAAGAGATACTGACTGCAGCTTGTCTGGCTGCTCAGTGTATCGATAGGTAAATCTTTCTCAGAAAGCTTTGAGCTCACTCACTGGTTACAGTTATCTTATTGAGTATCTCCATTTCCACTTTAAGTATTAATAACTGGCCACTTTGAACTGGCTTGCTCCTATCCATACAAGATACTGTTTCCTCATGGTTAAGGAACGTTCCTCTAGTAAATCACGCTTGCATTTTTAGAAGTGCGTGCCTGAGGGAGGAAATCTTGACTAAGAATAGGGATTAGATCATCTCGTTAAGGTATATTTCTATGTCTGATGCAACCAATCTAACTGAGTTTTATTGAAGGTTTAGGTTAGAATGTGCCCATATGAAATGATGTTTGTAGTAAACTGAGAATGCAGAGGGTTTTTTTTTTTCTAAAAAGCCTAATAACCCACCTTGCTTCTGGAGATTTAAGAAGTGGCATTTCCTTGTTTTCCTTAGGAATTGGTCTAGTGTTTTTTCTTCTTGAAATGTTTATCCTCATAGTCCTATCTAAGCACTCTTGGTCGTCCCTTATATGATCTCCTTTAACCTGACATTTCCTTAATAAATACTGCTGACTGGGTTGACTAGTCTTCAGACCCCAGGCTGGAGAGAAAAAGCTTACTGTCAGGTGCCAGGGTTTGTAAAACCAAATGCAGGGATCTAAATGTGATTTCTTTGTGGCTTTGAGAGGAGAAAGCCTTTCTCAAAACTCAGGGTACAACTTAGCTGTTCATACCAACTGGGTACACAAACAGACTGAAATGCAGTCTCATTGGTAAAACATGAGCTGCTGAGCTTTTTAAAAGCACTGACTGGTTATTGACTATGTCAGAGAGGATTGCTTTTGATCAATAGTTTTATCTGTAATTCTCATTGTACAGGAACAAAAGATTGATGACTTCTGGCTTATTGGGATGGTGGACAGTTTCATCATTTTTAACCTCAGCTTTGGTTTTTTTGTTTACCTGAAGTTAGGGCAGGCTAGGTCAGTAGTGGTGCCTGGAATACCCCATCCAGAGCCTGGAGATCCTAGCTGAGCTGACAGGGATGGTTCAGTTACTGGCCACAGGGAAGGGAGAAGGCTGGGACAGATCTTGCAGCATCTTAAGGGTCTTGGAACTGAAAGAGGACAAGTGAAAGCAGTGCTGTCCTGGTGTGCCTCACTTTAAGGAGCGTATAGGCTTGCAGTTAACATTTGCAGTTGTGCTTGGCTGTTAAGCAGCCTCCTTGCTGCCTGGGGGAGGACAAGGGAAAGTATCTGAAGTCTGTCAATACTGGAAAGACACTGGGTTTGTTCTAGACATACAGCTATAGACATTGATGTTGCAGTGCTTAAGGTACAGATATTTATGCTGTTCTCTTCAAAAAGCAATATAGAGGGTTACTTGCTTAGCAGATTGATCTTTCTTACCTATGCTTTGCTGCTTACCTTGGACCTCTGCAGGTAGACAAATACAATCTGCAGTTTTGTATATGTATGGATGTTGGCAGAAGCCGAGGTCTGGGCAGAGTAAGGGGAATGAATGCTGTTTAGTACCATCCAGTCCTTCCTTCAGGAGCATATGGATGAGATTCTGATGTATCCAAATCCAGCCTAAGATGGGGAAGAGGAGAGGGAATGAGCTGTCTTGGGCAGTTCCCACTGGACTTTAAGAAGTGACAGCACATGGGCCCCTAGCAATGTGCAAAAGCTTCCAGCCCCAAATAATTTGAGCTCCCTCCACTCCTCACACTGTTCTGCTGAGCTGCTTCTGCTGCCTTGGCTTTTTGACAAGCTTCCTTGCCCAGCACTCTAGCTCTGTTGTCTTTTCTGGAGGCCAAGTTCTGCCTTTGCTTTCTTAAGTTTATCCTGAACAGGCTTACTGGTTTACTTTTCTTGCAGTAAATCCAATTTGAGGTCCAAATGCATTTAAGTCCGGGTTTGAGCAAGAATCTCATAGCATGGTTTTGCAGAGCATCTGGAGGGATGATGTGTCTTCATTGAAGTGCTTATGGGAAAAGTTCACAAAACAATAAATGGCACAAGCAAATTTTGAGGTGCATTTCCATTGTAACTCAAAGGGATACCAATTCAAAAGAGGTCTCGCTGTGCATCTCTCTTCAACACGTTGATGGATTTCCAGGATGCTTAGCAAGAAACTAAGCCTTAAGTGATGTAGAGCTCTGGTTAGTGTTAGTGAGGATCCAAGTGGAGAAGGTGGAATGTGGGGTGAGGAGTAAGTGTATGAGAGGGGAGGAGGAATGAAGGGCCGGCAGAACCTCAGTACTGTCAGGGTGGTGACACTGGTGTCCCTGGGATGCACTGGCTTCTGTTGGGCTGTGTACATCCCTGAGATGTGTTCTGCTCATTCATACTCCCTTTCCACCTTTTTCTTTCCCAGGGAAGGGGCATCAGTATTAGTCCACGGGACTGAAGGAACTGATTCGACACTCCAAGTCACTTCTCTGGCACAGATTATCTTGGATCCACGGTGCAGGACCATACGTGGCTTTGAATCTCTTGTTGTGCGGGAGTGGCTGCAGGTAAGAAATGCCCATGGACAGAGCTGCAATCTGTTCCAGTGGCATCTGAATTGAGAAACAGCCTGAGAGGGACCAAACAGGTTGTCACTTCTTGCAGCCCTACTTAGTGTGAGTGGCCTTTGTCCTAAGAGCAGCATCCTTAACTGAGCCATTTGCACCTCTGTCACTCCACAGGGCCTCTGCTGCTCATAGTAGCTTTTCGGGTTTAGAGAACTGCCTGTTTTGTGTGCTCAAATTAACCACAAAACCTTAGTGCCACTCTGTACTTGAGCAGCTAATACCCTCAGCCTGGTCCTTTGCTGTACCTACACCAGATTTTTCTTGGTAAAAGTCTCTGATCAGCTACAGAGACAGTGATTGGCTTGAGACTCAGGCAGAGAGGAGCCTCCTGAGGTTTCCCAAGGGCAAGTGCAGAGTCCTGCACCTGGAGAGGAAAAAACCCCCTGCAGCAGGACAAGCTGGGGGTGACCTGCTGGAGAGCAGCTCTGCAGAGAGAGACCTGGGAGTGCTGGTGGGCAGCAAATAAACATGAGCAGCAACGTGCCCTCATGGGCAAGGCCAATGGTATCCTGGGGAGCATGAAGAGAGCATAGGCAGCAGGTTGAGGAAGGTTCTCCTCCCCCTCTCCTCTGCCCTGGTGAAGCCACATTTAGAGTCCTGTGTCCAGTTCTGGGGTCCCTGGCTCAAGAGAGGCAGAGAACTGCTGGAGAGAGGCCAGTGCAAGGCTACCAAGATGAGGGGACTGGAACATCTCTGTGAGGAGGAAAGGCTCGAGGATCTGGGGCTGTTCAGCCTGGAGAAGAGAAGGCTGAGGAAGGACCTCATCAACACTTATAAGTACCTACAAGTTGGATGCCAAGAGAATGGGGCAACACTTTTTTTTCTGTTGTGTACAGCAACAGGACAAAGGATAATGGATATAAGCTAGAAGACAAAAATTCCACTTAAACACAAAGAGAAACTGGTGTTGCGGTGAGGGAGCCCTGGTCCAGGCTGCCCAGGGAGGGTGTGGAATCTCCTTCTCGAGAGGTTTCCAAACCTGCCTGGACACATTCCTGTGCCCCCTGATTGAGGGAAACCTGCTTTAGCAGGGGCTTGGGCTGGATGAGCTCTAGAGGGCCCTTCCAACTCCCTGCCATTTTCTGTTTCATTGATACAAGACTATTTATGTAGCCTGAAAAAGGCAGCAAATTTCGTCATGATTGCTTGCAGTTTGTTACTGGATGCTTGATGAAAGTTGTAGTAATAATGTAGTTGCATGGACGGAATGAGCCCTGCAGTTTTTTCACTACATGTACTCACATTCCACTACTTTGGTGCTTTCTTTTTACATATAGGCTGGTCACCCTTTTCAGCAGCGCTGTGCCCAATCAGCCTACTCAAACAGCAAACAGAAATGGGAGGCCCCAGTGTTTCTCCTCTTTCTAGACTGTGTGTGGCAAATCCTTCGTCAGTTCCCTTGCTCCTTTGAATTCAACGAGCAGTTCCTCATCATGCTCTTTGAACATGCTTACGCCTCACAGTTTGGGACTTTCCTGGGAAACAATGAAAATGAAAGGTTGGTGAGGATGCTTGCTTTGAACCCTTTTAAAATTGGGCTGTATCTGCCAAAAAAGAAAAGTCTCTTGGTTTGAAAAAGGGTGAGGGTTGCTGTGTGGCCTCCCTCAGCATGGGTGAGCTGCTTCTGTTGTGCAACATTAGGGAGCTCGTCCCTCTTACAAGTGGGACGGTATGACTAAAGAAACAGGGCATTGAATTAGTCTTCTCCAAGGCCAAGCTAATACCTTAAATTGATTTTTCTGTTTTCTTTTGTGGCCTTAAAAAATCTCCACCCATCCCCAGTTTATATGGTCTCTTACGCAGAAACTCTTTCCATAAAAGGATAAACAGCCAGAGCTCAGCAGTGACATGAGTCAGAGCTGTGGGAAGCAATCTTGTCCATGCAGGCCTGGAAGAGAAGGTCAAGGCTGAGGTGAAAGCTGGAAAGTGATTCTTACCTTAACACTCAGGGAGGAACATGACTCTATAGCCTGGTAGTCCTGACCTCCTCCAGGAAAGGACAGGTTTGAGTTTTGCCATGAATTGTTGGAAGTGGAAACTGTGGAAGCTGTTCTGTCAGAAGGATCTGCTTTACAGTTTCACCTTAGCAAAAGCTTTACTTGTTTGGCTCTGGGCATCACCACTGGGTTTAAGGCCTTTTTGGCCATTCAGTAGTACAACTGTAACCAAAGGATGAAAAATTCCTCCAGCTGTAACCCATGACTTAGGAAATGTGATTTGGCAGTCTGCAATAGCACATGCTCTGAGTGAATCCTCTGAGCACTGAAGCAGCCAGGGCTGCATTCTACTGGAGTATGCCCTGTCAGGTAATGACAGGTTTGTGCTGAGCTTGCCTACAAGCTTGTGGCATTGAAGGTAACTGAGCAGACCAGCACCTGGCTTCTGAATCCTGCTAGCCTGGGTTAGGCGCTGTGGTGTATCAGCAGAGCAGGTCTAGGCATGCCCTGAGTAGTAAACACGGTGGATCTCAGGAGGACTGGAGCTTCCCATGGCACATGGCAGCTGCCAGAGTGGTTTGGATTCCTGTCTGAAACATGGCACTTCTGTTCTTGGACCTTCTGACTCCAGTAAGTCCATGTCTGATGGTCTCCTTATCTGAAGGCTGCTGAATGAGTAAAAGGGAAAAATAGAACTGATATTACAGAACAAAAAAGACAATTTAATGCTTCCTGTAAACCTCTCTACCCTTAAAGCAGAGCCCTTTAGAAGAGAGTCTTCTTTTCTGCAGGGCTGCTGAACTCGTCTTCTGCAGAACCAAATTAGACTTGAGACCAATAAGATGAAATCTGAAAGAGTATCAAATATTGCATCTGATTGTTGTCCCTTGAGCACAGAAAATGTTTGATGTTAAGCTTTTGCTGCCTGAAGTATTCTCAGGGACAACCCACCTGCTGCCTGGGTGGCAGTTCAATTTGCTAGTGCATGCAGAAGGAGGTTTGCCAGAATCTAAGGAACATAGACCCCTGAGTTAACTGCTGGAGGTGGATCTAACCCAGGCAAATAGCATGGGTTCCTCTGTGCTCTGGTGTCTCCTGCCACCAGAGGGACCTGACAGACATACCCATTGCACAACTCCAGCCATAATACTGCTTCAGCTGCCCCCAGCACTGCACTCCCATCACTCCTGATCCAGACCTACTGCAGGAACTTCAATCCCTTTCAAAACCTGGCAGTCAAACCACTTTGGGGAGGTGACAGATTCTTCATCTGGACAGCAGGCGGCTGATCTCCACCCAACTTATGAATGCTGTTTCCTCTTCTTTTCCTTGAAACTAATTGTGATCAGCCAGGTTGAGTAAACTGCTTTAGATTTACACCTCGTGCCATGCTGATGAGCATTACTGAAGGGTTCAGCCTGAATTGTGAAGCACATAGGAAACCTTGGGGCATTCTGGTCTGTGAGGTTCTGTCGAAACAAAACGGGTCTTTACAGTGTCAAAGGGAAAGCTAACTTGTTCCTTTGCCTTTGTGTTAGGTCTAAACTGAAGCTGCTACAAAAGACTATGTCCCTGTGGTCCTGGGTGAACAGGTCTGAAGAGCTGAGCAAATTTCAGAATCCTCTTTTTGAGGCCAACAGCCTTGTCATCTGGCCCTCTGTTGCCCCACAGAGCCTGCAGCTCTGGGAAGGTGAGCCAGCCTTGCTTTTTCTCTTATAGGCAAGGAGACACATTTTGTGTCTCCTTGTAAATATGTATTTTGCAGCCCCTTGAAAAGCTTCTGAAGCATTCACTCCTGTTATCTTTGTTCTCTGCTAAGTCTGTCTTAGCTGATAGTAATCTCACTCCCTTTGAAATCTGTTCCAAAATATTTTTGGCATGTGCCATCCCCAGAGGCATAATGCTTTTTCCTGCTAAGGTTTGGTGACACACTGCTCTTTGCCAGGGAGCAGCCTAATCTGTAGATGTTCTGCAAGCCTAAGGCTTTTCTTCTATCAACCAAGACTTCCCTTTCTCCCTTGCTGCCTGTGTTGGTCAGGGTAATCTATGTGCAGTAGCTTCCTTGCTGCAGAAACTTCATCCAGTATATCTGAAAGAGTTAACTGCAGTGAAGCAAGCAGGCTGTCATGGTAGGGGGGGAGGTTGAATGTGGGTTGGTCTGATCACTATGTGGGGGGGGGGGGAAGCAATTAACCCCCCTCATTTTTTTCTTTATTAACCTTGTTTAATAGAATGGTGGACTTAGAGAGGAAGGCCAGTATTTCTAAATGCTACTTAGGAGGGAGCGTAAGGAAAAAACACATAACTCTGTGGACGTTATGTGAAAGCTGATGAAGTATGAGTAATGTTTCCTCCTAAAACTCTCTTCTGACCTGTGCTGTCTCTGGACTTTCAGGTGTCTTTCTTCGCTGGAACAGGCCTTCCAAGTTCCTAGACGAAGCCCACGAAGAAATGATCAGCATTATAAAATACAACAAGGAACTTCAGGCAAAGGTTAATGCACTGAGGAGGCAGCTAGCAGAGATGGAGACAGATGACAGGATGCAGGAGAACCTGTGAGCTGGCAGGGCCTTGCCTCAGGTCTTTCCTTTCTGGTCTCCTTTATGTTAAAGACTAAACATGAAAAATGCATGTATTGCAGAGCCCTCTGGGTACAGTTGACCCTCAGTCCTTCCACTGCTGAAACCTTCCCTTCACAATATGTACATCTCTGCTTTCTTGGGGGAGGGATTTCTGTTTTGTTTACAGAAGACATCACTGGGCCCAGTGTCCTCTCTCGGCAGCCTTTCTGTCTCAGTGGTGTACGGTGTCAGCAGAAGCTGGAACTCTCACTTCCACCCAGCTGTGTGGATCACCAGGATGAGCCAAGAGACAGGATGGTTCAAATTTGTTTTGGACTTTTTCCAGTTTTGTTGAATTCAGCAGGATTAAAATGCCAAGTTACATACAGATAGGTAAAGGCATTTTGTCTGAAAGCACCTTTTCTCTCCAAGAGTAAGGAAGGCAGCTTAGTTGAGTTTCCAAGAAAAAACTAGAAGATGGTATAATCTAATTACAGGTTTTATCAGTCTATATGATACTCTCAGTAGCCTTCACACTTGATTTTTTCATGTCAAATGGTAATTTGAATACCAAACCAGAGCAAGAAATTTCAGTGCAATACAGAACTGAGGTAGGGATTCTGCTGCTAATGTTGAAGCCATGACCTTTCAGGTGGCATTGTCCCACAGGGATAAGTATCTCCTATGGCACAACAAACTTTTCTGTTTTGCCTGGAAAACAAAAAGGTTAAGTAGTTGGTGGAGGTGTTCACTTCCAAAGCAGTGGCTCAGAGCTGTGTCATGTTGAGTCATGCTGCCCTCTTGAAACTTAAGGCTCTTCTGTACACTTGAACAGGTTCACAGCATTGCTAAGGTGCAAGAGCAGCACTCCATCTACAGCTGAGCAAAACACTCCTGCTACACCTGGTGTGCTTTATCCTCTCATGCTCTTACTACATGTTCTGTGAAAGCTAAAAAGCAGAAGTTGGGAGTTCAGGAGACCTAATGTATCAGGTAGCTGCTGCAGAGAAAGAGGCCATCACACTACAAAAGTGCTAATAGTTTAGATGATTTGTAGCTGCTAAAACTACTTAAATACTTTAGGGATAAGCTTTTTTTTCAAGTAACTCTATATTTCATAGCTGATCTCTGTTTCTGTGACTGCAGTCTGCTTTTGTAAAATCAAGAGGTTTTGCTAGAGATTTTTTTTTCCCTTTAAAAAGACAGATAAGAGTGAGTCTGAAATATTTGCTCACCTGGGCATTTGTTCAGCTTGATTCCACTGTTAGGTGTACACGACTGAAGACTTGAATTAACAGCAGCACATCAGCAGCACACGTGGCTGGGATTATCTTCAAAGGCTCTTGCTGTTCCATCTCTGCTGAAAGGATCGGAGCTGTGGTCAGTCAGGGTTGATCTCTTTAGAACCTTTTGAGCTTCTGTGACGCTCTCTGTTGTTTTGGAAGAAAGCTGCCTTTATTTAAATACTACTTCATAAGGACAGATACACCTGACAACAAAGGACCTTTAGTTGTCATAGAAGTATCTGGAGTGTAATCTGCAAAATTGTGTAACTACTAAATGTATTCTAAAGAAACTTCTATAATCAGTGAAACTATAGAGAATTATGTGATAGTGATTAAGTGCTACCTTACTGCCTTTTGCTTCAGCCCTCATTTCCCTCATTGTCCTCTTCTGGACTAACCTAAACTTAGCCCTAAAGTTATCTGGCTTTAAAAAAATTAAGAAGATCCCTTTTAAACCATTATTCACTTAAGGCAGAAGAATAATTCCCCCTTCCTTGTAATACCAGTTTCTTTTTAGGTTTGGAGAGTGACAGTCTTATTCACTAAATCAAGTCATGCTTGTCAGGATGGCTGGTGATCTCTGCTGCCTAACAGGGGAGGCAAAAGCTAGCCATGCCTTCTTCCCACCTCCAAAGGCTTCTCGAGCTGCCTTCTGGGTATGGTGCGAATTAAAATCATCCTTTGAAATGATGATCTGCACCTGCCTGGGTGTTGCATCCCTATCCAGTTCAGAATTGCTACTGTTCCTGTACATCTGAAATACATCATTGCCAGCCAGATGGGAAGGATTCGGAAGGCACTATTTTCCCCATAACAGACTATACATAAAACACACTTAAAGGTTATGCAATTTCCTAACATAGTAATTATACATTGAGCTAAATAATAGAGAAGCAAAGAGGGTTTGGGTTTTTTTTTATCTAATTGCCTGGCTGCTCTAATCTCTCATGCAAACTGCTGACGCCTGAGGAAATTGAGTAACCAGCTGTGAGAGCCAACAAAAGGCAGAAAATTCTGAGCTGGCAATCCTCAACTTGTGTACCAGGACTGAACCCACACCCAAGTGCTGTGTTCTTGCTTTTGCTGAGCAGCGCTGTGGGTTGAAGCCTTCACGTGAAACTACTGCCCTTCTGAGTAGCCACAGCAGTTTCTTCCCAGATTCCTGTGCTACACATCACCTTGTAGTCACTGCAAACAGCAGGAGGTGGAGGCTTAAGCTAACCTGCAAATAATCATCTTCATGAGACGTTACTTGGAGCGGTCCTGCAAGGTGTTGCACATCAGGAAGCAGAGGCAAGATGTATGGACTCTTGCAGGTCCTCCTAGGAGAAGACAGTTCACAGACCTCTTGTGTCAGGATGCCTGCACATTCTCCTTTTAACCTTTTCATTCCAGTCTGGTGGCTACTGGTGTAATACTCAGAACACTCCAGGGTTTTTTTGCTTACCTGCATGTCCACTGTATTTACTCACATATTGCTGATGAGCTTATATCCTCTTAGAGAGCTATATCTGCTGGCCTCTGCCTCTCTGACACCCTCTTTGCAGGTCTTCCTGAGCTGTAAGCACTGGGGCAAGGCCCAGCTCCAACTCTTCAGCCTGACACTGCCTTACACTCTTGCTGACACCCCTGCTTCTGCTCTTTTGCACATAGATATTTGTGTAACAAGCTGAACACTGAGGGCCCCTTTCCCCAGTCTTTGGGGGTCAATTGATGCGGACACTCTGCCATTTACCAAGCAAAGACAAAAGGGAAAAGGAACTAAATTGCACAGGTTTCATAAGGGAATATGTACCTTCAGTATTTTGATTGTATTGATCTAACTCTTGAATGTGGCGCCCCGTTTTAAGTGCACTACTGTCCATGTTACTTATGACACAACCGAAGTTGCACTGTGCAGCCTTTTGGAGTCTTAATGTGTTGCTTTGCTGAAGCCTTGGGAAGTGCTGTCATATACAGGTTCTTGTGGGAGGGGAAAACATCTGTAGGAGCACTCCCCTTCTTTGTGACAGTGTGCCATGGAATAGCACTGTGTGATGTGTGCTATGTAGCTGTTAACTAGTACCAAATTAAGTGATTGAGTGCACTTCTGTCCAAACATCTGGAATTGCTGATTGGACTTGGCTGCTGCATCAGTCTTCTTTGTTGCTTTTTTTTTTTTCCTAAATGAAATAAATAACAGGGCTGGGAGGTGTGTGCTATTGTTAGATGTATGCTGTATGTGTACAGAATCCCAGCCCCTGGGGTGTTGAATATATTGGCAAAAAAAAAAGGTAACAAATCAGAAAATCAAGAGTCATTGCTTAAGTTGTTCAGGGGGGTGGGGGGGAACAGATACAAAGCAGCTATAAACTTTGCTGTAAATATGTTGGGAACACAGTAGAAATGTCTGTTCAAATTAAAACCTTGAAGACTCAAAAAAGTTCTTCAATTACAGTGGTGAATCTTCTTTATTAGCAGTGCCTTCCCTTTCCATTGGGGGTGGGGTGGGTTGCATGTGTGTGTGTGAGACTTGGGTGTACCCGAAGGTGTACCTCTTGCCTGAAACTTTGGTTCTTTTCAGCTCACCTGTGTTTCCTTTCAGAGCTGGACAGGGTGTGTGATGGTAGGGGAGGGCTTTAGGCTGCAGGGCTGCATGGAAAATGGGAAAAATGAGCCAGTGCATGGCTTCCAGATCTCTGCTCCTGAGGCTTTGGTCCTTTGACAGCAGCTCATATGATTTTATTTTAAACTATGATTTTATGCTCATATTGAGCTCTTTAAAGAAAGGCAGACAGATGTATTCAAAGGGAGAGAAGTTTGGAATGAAGCAAAACCTTGCAAGGAGTCCATCAGTAGATCTGGGGTCATGGTTACTTATTGTTTTTAAGGGAGGTGCAGTACTTTGGGGTAGTTGCCAGGGGAAGGTGACAAAAAAGGGACAAAGAGCTCTTGGGAAACAGAGGCCCATGGAAACCATAGGATGTCCTGGATCTCCTCTGGCTAGTGGGTCAATAGGGTGTGAACTACTGGGCTGTCTGTTTTCCTGTGGCAGCGTTTGTGGGTTCTGCAACTCTTCTGGAAGGTGAAGAATTTTTATGGCTTTTGGCATTTCAGTAGATGGAGACTATGGATGTGTGTGCTGCCCTGCAGCTTGTGCAATCCTATCTGATAACACAGCAAAAGATGCTGAAGGTTTTGATGTAAGAAGATGGATATTCAGTCCTTATTTGTGCAGACTGTTTGTGAAACTCCCTGCTGAAACAGAGTGGGTCTACTTTAAAAGGTTTTTAGCTATTATCAAGCACCCTGATTTGGTTTAGGCTTGGTTTTTTGAGAGGAGAAAAAACCCTATTATCAAGTATTCAAATTTCTTTTAATTTAAATTTTGTTCTTATGGGTTTTTTTGAGCAGGGGTAAGAAGACATCATTAATCCATCAGTTTAAAACCAAACATGTAAAGGCTCTGGAATATTAAAAGGATAGAAAGTCAGGTTTTGGATTCAAACCACAATTGAGAAACTGATGAAAACATGATGCCTTTAAAGTGCTTATACTGTGCAAAAAGGCTTTTCCAGGCAGCTGTAGTGTATTTCTGTAGCCCATATTATCTATGTGTCCAACACACCGTTTTGATTCAATGCATAAAACACCTGATGGGAGTGGAGAAGACAAAGGCAGACTCTGCTTGGTGCCCAAGTCACCTCCAGCCTGGCTTTCCAACCCTCCCTTTCTTAGGGTATCTGGTACTGGACCTGTCTCATCTTGCCCTCTTCTAACCTGCTCACCAGCTTTTAGGAGGCTTTGCAGGCAGGGTAGGGAAAAAGAAGGTGATCAAGCAAGCAGGATCAATGCTGAAGGCTTTTATGTTGCTGTGCGGTAGGCAGGAGAGCTGTAGCTCTGCAAATGAGGGATGCCATTAAGAACAAAATGTTCATTGAATGGACTGTTTGACTTACTGTGGTAAAATGCATGTTAAGCCAGTCCTAAAGACATGGGTGTAGTTCCTAAAATCAGAGGGGTTATGGCTTAGTTTTGAACAGTTTACAGGAACTGTTATTGTATATAGAGGATCCATTTGATTCATAGCTGTGGAACAGTGCCAACAGCAATATTCCCTTTGAACTACAGGATGAAAAATACAGGGCTATTTGTTGAGGGAGTCTGATTGCTGCACCCCCAACTCTGTGTAACTTTCAGTACTGAATCTGAGTAGCTAAAAGCTGATTTGTTACTCGCCAAAGTGTAAAGCAAAAGTTAGCGGCCTGGATCATTCCTGCTAATTTAAGAGAAGGCATGATCCTTTACATCCCCATCAGTACTGATGCTAGGTAGTGGTTTCAGGGTTGAAGGGTGTGATCTCTCTCATCCTTTTAGCAAGTGTTTAATTCAAAGGTACAAGAGATACGGGACATTTGCTTCTCAGTGTCTCTTTCCTGACATGAAAACAATCTGTTGTGATGCCCCAGCAAGATAAGCACAGCATTTCTGCAGGATATTTTCTGGTTTGGCCATTTCTCTTTGGGATCCCTTGATGGTCTGGAATAACGACTTTCTTCTCAAAACCTTCTGGCAGGAATAAGGGTTGTTTCTGAGTTAGAGTTTTTTTCTCTGGGGCTGAGAACTGCCTGCCTTTTCTGTCTTGTGCTTCACCTCATTCAGCTGCCATTTTTTTGTGGTGCTTGGAGCATCTAAGCTGCCATAGCCATATCCTCCATGGTTGTGGAGTCAACACCCATGTCAACCAGTGGATTAAGGTGGTGTAGGAATGGCTCTGAGTAAGCACCGTGCTTGGTACACTAGACTGAGACCTACACTTCACCTGCACCTCTTTTCCCTGAAGATGTGGCTGCTAGAGTGAAGAAGATTCTCTCCATTTCATATTCAATCGTTTTATGGAGAAAATAGCAATTTGGACTGAAATGGGGTAAGTACAGGGCTCTGTTTCTACAGATTTAGGAAGAAAAAATCTGGGCTTTCATCAGAGAAAGGTTTTCTTCCACAGATCCTTGCAGAATCCCAGAATGGTAGGGTTTGGAAGGGACCTCTAGAGATCATCGAGCCCAATCGCCTGCTAAAGCAGGTCCTCCTTGATCAGAGGGCACAGGAACATGTCCAGGCAGGTTTGGAAACCTCCCAAGAAGGAGCCTCCACACCCTCCCTGGGCAGCCTGGGCCAGGGCTCCCTCACCTCAACACCAAACAAGTTTCTTCTTATGTTTAAGGGAAACTTTTTGCACTCCAGCTTGTGCCCATTGCCCCTCGTCCTGTCACTGGACACCACAGAAAAAAATGTCACCCCATCCTCTCGACAAACACCTTTTAAATACTTTTAAGTGTTAATGATGAGATCCCCTTTCGGCCTTCTCCAGGCTGAACAGCCCCAGGTCCCAAAGCACTTCCCTGTCTCCTTTGAGCTGTGGAGCGCTGAACTGGACACATGACTCCAGATGAGGCTTCACGAGGGGCAGAGCAAAGGGGGAGGAGAACCTCCCTTGACCTACTATCCACACTCTTCTTGATACCCCCAGGATGGCATTGGCCTTTCCTGCCCATGAGGGCACATTGCTGGCTCATGTTTATTTGCTGCCCACCAGCACTCCCAGGTCTCTCTCTGCAGAGCTGCTCTCCAGCAGGTCACCCCCAGCCTGTCCTGGTGCAGGGGGTTGTTCCTAACCAGGTGCAGGACTCTGCAGTTGCCCTTGCTGAACCTCATGAGGTTCTTCTCTGCCCAACTCTCAAGCCAGTTGAGATCCCGCAGATGGCAGCACAGCCTTCTGGGGAATCAGCCAGTCCTCCCAGTTTGGTGTCATCAGCCAACTTGCTGAGGGTCACTCTGTCCCCTCATCCAGGTCACTGATGAAGATGTTGAACAAGACTGGCCCCAGAACCGATCCCTGTGAAACTCCACTGGCCACAGGCCTGCAATTCGATTCTGTGCCACTGATCACCACCCTCTGGGCTCTGTCATTCAGCCAGCTCTCGATCCACCTCACTGTCCACTCATCCAAGCCACACTGCCTGAGCTTTCTGATGAGGATGTTATTGCAGACAGTGTCAGAAGCCTTGCTGAAGTCAAGGTAGATGACATCCGCTGCTCTCCCCTTATCTGCCCAGCCACACATGTCATCATAGAAGATTATCAGGTTGGGACCACTTAAGGGCCACTTGCACAATATCAAATGGCAGCAGTTGGCAAGGCTGGCTTGTCACAACAGGAAAGTCTTTGACAATGCTGAATTAAAATGCTGCTCTTCTCCACTTCTTTTTCCTCCTCGTTTGGGCTGGTCTAGCTGCTTGTGATTTCCATGACACATTGGATTGGAGAAACTGGTAAGTAACCCAGAAAACCCACGTGGATTAATGAGCCATCACCTAAGTCTCTGTCACTGCAACTGAATCCTCATGTAGACTGGAAGGAAAATTGATTTTTATTTTTTGTTTCTTTTTTAGGCACTGGGCTGGGATTTGGGAGACCCAAGTCCTGGTTCTGCCACTGCCATGTTGCTGGTATCATCTCAGGTGGGTTACTTCATCTGCATCAGTCTTGGCCAAAGAAGTGCACTTCTGAGTTCAGGTGAAATTCCAGGCTCTTTGTGTGCTCTCATGTTTGTTCTTTGGGACAGCCACTGCTTGGTTATTGTACAGCTTTGATCAAAGATCTAGGCACTAACCCATGTCTGAGCTATTAAGCAGGTAGTAAAGCCCAGGAGGAGCTAAAATGGGAGAAGGGAGGACATCCTTTGGTTTTTTCCCACTGCTGGTGCTATGCAGAGCCATGCACTTAGCACCTGCACCCTTGTCAACTGGACTAAAAGAAGCCATTCTGCAGAAATACCGTACTCTGTGAGTGTGAGCCTTGTGCCATGCAGAAGAGCAAACCAAAGGGACAGCACATCCCCACAGCATGAGCTCTGCCGTGTCTCAGGATGATCTGCAGGGTCAGGAGGAGCAAGTTGTGCTCAGCTATCCAAGCCAGGAGGGTGTGCAAATTCAGCAAGTGGGCAGAAGAGAGAGCTCACAAAAACCCTTGTGAGTAGGAGGCAATGGGAGGGAGATTAAGCCCGAAGATCAGGGTGAGGCTGTTGCAGAAGACTTTGAACAACATGAGCGCTTCTGGATGCCACATGGAGAAGGACGGGATAAAGGCAGCAGGGTAAAGGAGAGTGACAAGAGCATTCTTGGAGGCATCAGTTCCATGGCACCTATGAGAGGGTGGACTGTCCTTGTCTGCTCCTGGAGACTCCCAACAGCAGAAATCATTCCCAGCAACCCTGGACCCTGCCCTGGCCCCTTTTGGCAGTGCTTTTGGCTGGCACAAGTCCCAGCTCAGAGCAGTGTCTCACCATACGCTGTGATGGGTTTTCTAGTTTGCAGTCTCTTGGACATGGATTTTCTTTTTTAAACAAAGTCCCAGAAACAAACCCACAAAACCTTAAAATGCAGATATCATGAAAAACATAAACCATCCATATTTCTCTCACATATTTTTACTCCTCTCTCCAGCTGCAGTTGCTGCTGTGCAGTAACTTTTCTCCCTTCTTAAATATGCTGTACCAGAGGTGCCGCCACCATCACTTAGCCTTGGGCTCAGTGGGGCTATCTTGGAGCTGGCTGGCATGGGCTGCACCAGACACAAGGGAAGCTCCCAGCAGCTTCTCACAGAAGCAAGCCCTGTAGCGTCTTCACTACCTAAGCCTTGCCACACAAACTCAACACCATTCCACCACTCAGCCCTGCAAACCACATATTTAAGAGTTATCATTAAAACCCACATTCCTCACACAGTTCACAAATTTCACTCACACCAACAAAAAAGAATTCTCCATGCCGAAGTCAAAATAACATCATCACAACTCCAAACAAAAGTGGACAGTTACATACAAGTGGGGATCAGTGAGCTACAAGGCTGTACTGGCCATTGAGAAAGGCACTCAAAGTCTTTAATAGAATCATTTTGGTTGGAAAAGCCCTTTAAACTCATCAAGTCCAACCCCTCCCCTCACAGTGCCAAGCCCACCACTAACCCATGTCCCTCAGCACCTCAGCTACACAGCTTTGCAATAGCTCCAGGGATGGGGACTCCACCAGCTCCCTGGGCAGCCTGGGACAGGGGCTGACAACCCTCTCAGGGAAAAAGTTCTTCCTCAGCTCCAATCTAAACCTCTCCTGGGGCAACTTGAGGCCATTTCCTCTTGTCCTATCATTCATTACTGGGGAGAAGAGACTCATCTCCACCTCATTACAACCTCCTACCAGGGAGTTGTATGAAGTGATTATGATCTTTGCTTCCCCGACAGGTACTCACCAGGTGACGATTTTCTGTTGGCCTCAGCTGTTTTCTGGAATGAAACATCCACTCTGCTGAGATGCCATCAGCCATCTGCAGTTGGGTTTTCTCCCCTTTAGGATTTTCTGCCTTCCCATGTTGATGTTTTTCTTGCACCTTTAAACTGCTACATGTCATGTCTTGACAATCTTACCTCTGTCCTTGGTTTTATCTTTCTTATCTTGCAGAGCCCTGTGCTCTTTCTCACAGTTTGGCAATCTCCTTGGCTCTCAGAGGCAGGGTTATCCAGCTGGACCGTATCAGGGAAACCTTGGCTCACAGCTGAACCTGGAGGACAGGGTGGCTTCAGGGCCAGCTTGCTGCAAGGTCCATCTAACTTGTGTTTGCATCAGTTGAATGCTCCAGATCATTCCCTTGGTGCTGAAGGAGGCAACTGGGTTATTAAATCACTCCTGCTTCTTTGTCAGTCTGGGGGATCTGCCATCCTGGCATGATACTGGTCTAGAAGAGAACTTCACGTTGAGTCAGGCTGACAGATACAGTAAAATTACCAGTGAGCAACTTCAGGTGCTCTGTGCATCATCTTTTCCAAGCAGAAAAAAAACCTTTCATAGAATCAGAGAGTCATTTGTTGGAAAAGTCCTTAAAGATTATCTAGAGCACCCCTCCTCTCACAGTGCCAAGCCCACCACTAACCCACATCCCTCAGCTCCTCAGCTACATGGCTTTGCAATAGCTCCAGGGATGGGGACTCTACCACCTCTCTGGGCAGCCTGGGACAGGGGCTGATGACCCTCTCAGGGAAACAGTTCTTCCTCAGCTCCAATCTAAACCTCCCCTGGGGCAACTCAAGGTTATCTCCTTTTGTCCTATCCCTTGTTATTTGGGAGCAGAGACTGACTGCCACCTCACTACAACCTCTTGTCAGGGAGTTGCAGAGAGTGATCATGCACATGTTTCCACTGCCATTGTGCATCAGGACCATGGAGAAAACAAGACCTTTTCTCTCTACCTCTGCAGCATGCCAGGTGAGGTCTGTTTGCCCTCACTCCAAAGCTGGATCCATGGTGCCCTTCCCAAGAGCAGCCATGGAGTCAAGCTGGAGGCTTTGCTTTTCCCATCATTTGGTGGCAGATGACTCGGCCTGAAAAAGTGGTTGCTGAGGTGGTGATATGATGGAATTTTAAGATACATTGGAATGGAGAAGGTAACTACAATTTGCTCTGCCTCACACAGGAATTAATGTGCACCAGAGGAAATTATCTTGATGATGTGGCTCGGCCAAGGAGCTTGTGGCCATGGGACATCATAGATGCCAGACATGATACGAGTTCAAAAAGCAGCTAAATATGGGAAAAAATAAATCCATCAAGGATTATTTGACACAAAGACATCAGCTGTGACTTGAAGACCCTGAGCAGCACAGCATCAGGATGCTAGGACAGCATAGCTGTTAGATTCTGCTCTGTGTCCTGTAGCTTTTCTGGCAGCTGATGGCCTTTGAGACAGAGTACAGGATTCAGGTGACTCTTTGACTCAGATGACTTCAGTTGCTGAAGAGGTTGCCTTGCACAATCTATAGCAGATGGAGTGATACTGATGATATTCCCATTGTTTCGCTTCTTCATGGGCCTTCAATTTGGTTTTCTTTGTACAAGAGAGCTCTTTGTGCTTATTCTCCTACTGTAGCTTTCCCTTTTCTAAAGAGAAACAGCTGGCTTTGTGAATGGTACTTAACAGTTCTTTCAAACTCAATTAGGCACTTGAGAGCCAAGAGTTGGGAGCTGGCTTCTACAACCTACAGTGAGAAAAGGATTTTCTCCCCTGCACTTTCTGTTACACCATGATTTTCCAAGACATCCATACTTTGTGAGCTGAGGTTTTAAAAACTGGCCATTTGTTAGAGTCGGAAAGCCTTGGAAGTCCCGTTTTGTTTGCTCTCTTCTCTTTGAAATGCTCTGAAACTATTTCATTCATTGCTTCCCTTTTGTAGAGAATGTGAAAAAAATTAAAATCAGGCTCTGTCCCAACCCTGAACTGACCTGAATCTTGTATCAACAGCAAATGCCAGAGATTTTGGGGAGGAGGCAGGCCTGACAACAAGCAGTCCTTGCATTTGAGATGACTGGACAGTTAAAATGAAGTGCTTTTTCTTTTTCTTCTAAGTGCATACCAGGGCAAGTGTAGGGTCTTCTGCTCATGCCCTGTAGCCATGCCCACGTAGTGCCCAGCCAGGCATGAAGTGATGTGATTAATGGCTGTCACATGTGGTTGACTCTGCCTCTGATCTCTAGGCTGAGCAGATCTGTGTGTGCAGTGGAGGGTTTTATTTTGCTAGCAGAGCTCTGCAAAAGGTTTCCCTCTCAGGAAATTGTTTCAGGTACTTTAATGTTGATCTTTGTCCTGCCTGTAATATTAAGACCTAAAAAAATTAGTACACATGCATATTTTTGTGTGACATTTTTCTTTATTTAGTAAAGTTTGGCATGGAATTTCCTCTAGGTACCTTTAACAAAAACATTTTACTATTTCAAGATTCCTTTTTGGACTGCTGAGCAAAAGGTTCCAGCTCAGTGAGCCTGCATGCTCAGGGGGGCCTGGGATACTTTATACCTCCTGTTTTCATGCTCTGGACTCCTGCCCAGACAATGTCTCCCCAGAGCAGGACACCGCCATGAGAAAGAGAGCTGAGCTGGCTTAATGCAAGCATGGAAGAATGACCGTGTTGGGCAGAGTGAAGGTGAAAGCATCTCCACGCTTGGTCTCCAGCAACCATTACTAGGGGATATTTATGGAAAGAATATAGGGAATGGCTATTCTTCTTGAGGCAGAAGGTATATCTGAGTTGTCATGTTTAATACTGATCTGGAGCCATCCTGTGCAAATGGTCACTTCAATCTACGTTCCCTTTGGGACTCGGTGGTCAAGCTCTTGGCTCTGCTGTTTGTTTTGGAAAGGCCACGGGTGGATGGCACCCAAAGCTGCAGTCTCAGCAGGCAAACAGTGGCCTCAAGTCATGCACCCGAGTGCTGAGATGACTTGAAACACTCTGGATTTAGTTCAAGAAAATGCTCACTTTCAATTTTAGGAGAATGAAAGGAAAATGGAACAATTTCGGCAAAATCCCCCCTTTTTTTCCCCAAGGACAATTTTTTGAATATTTTTTTTTCTTCCTGAGATTGCTCTTTCTGTGGATGGAAAATTCCCAACCTGCTTGAGTTGGCAAGCTGTTGTTTTTCACTAAAGCATACACTGATGTATGTTTGTACCTTGCTCCAACTAAAAGCTGTGGATAAATAAAGTGCTGAAGGCAGCACACAGTTCCCTTCCCCATTCCAATAAGCCTCATAGTGCCAGTGCAGGGGATGGAAAAATGTCACAGCCTGCAGGAATGACAGGAAAAATGGTACTAATTGATTTTGTAAAAAAAAAAAAAAATTGGAATTCATCACCACCCCTAGAGGGGATTTCACTGTTAAGGGAAGAATCTGCAGCACCCGTTGCGTGAGACACATCAAATAAGAGGGAGGAATAACCTGCCTTTATTGAAACAATAAGACTATTAAGCTTCAACAGGAAACTTTTTAGACTCTTCCTGCTAGATTACGAAGGTGATCTAATAATTCAGTATGGTAAGAAGAATTCTTAAATGCTTTTGCCTCTCCCTAGCTTGCAATGCGAAGCCTTATTACCCTCAAGCAAAGACAAGAATTCCTTTAGCTGATTTTTCACTGACATTCTGCACGCTACTGCTGGCTCCTCTGCTCAGTTGTAACAGCTGGGAAAGGCTGGTGAGTCTGTGGGAAAGGTGTCTGCCTGTTCTTGGAAGCATCGGGCATGCTCCTAGCACTTGATAAATGATTTTGCAGCTGTGATAGTGGCTCAGTTTTGCAGAGATGGCCATTTTGAGTTTCATTTTAAATGCATTTTAACTTTTCTGTCTTGAATTTTCCCTCCAAGGCCTTCTGCCAAAAGTCAGCTTTATTTTAGAGTGCAAGTTTTGAGGTTAATTAAACAGAGCACTTCAGAGATGAGAGCTTTAAGTCCACGAGACCTTATAGATTTCGTAACGTATAGCGATATATTTTTAGCAGGGTTTTCTCAGGTCAATCCATGGAGGTTACACTCCTCAAGACCAATGAAACCCAGTGGCTCCCTGGACCAAACTGAGCTACAATGAGCAGTTGTGCCACCTACTCCCAGATCTGGCAAGTCATAGACTTAACAGGGTTTGAGCCTTTGGCGAAGAAGCTTTATATTACATTACCAAATGAAACCTCAGCCCTTTTTGTAAGCCCACTATTCTCTACAGTCTATTTTGCGAATGCACTTGGTAAACAGAGCTGGGAAAGTGGCTTCAACTTGATTACAGGATTTTCCTCCTTTTCCTTGTTCCCTTCCAGAAAAAGATCCTAACAAGTGGCACATCCTCTTAGGCTGTAACTGGCCTCAGCCAGCTCTACCGAAGGCGGCTTCTTTGCCAGCTGTGGCAGTAGGAAGAGAGGAGGAAGAAACAATGCTGATGGAGTCATGAGCATCCGAATATTTCACGGAGAAGTGGTTTCTGAGTATTCAGTTTTTCAAGGCTGCTATTTGGTGTTCAACAATTCTCCATCTCTTGGGAAGATGGAGGTGACCTTTCATCTGTCTTGTCCCAGAGTGCTCCACTGGGGCAGTGCTGTATTACTTCCCTGTGGTGTTCAGTGCTTCTGCCATGCTGATGAACCCGACCTCTTTTTACCGTAAGAGCAGAAGAATTGGGTTCTTCTCTGCACAGCAATACTATGTGCTTCTGCTAATTACTGAGGCTGTTTTCACAGAATCATAGAATGGTGGGGGTTGACAGGGCCCTGCAGAGCTCGTCCTGCCCAAGCACCTGCTAAAGCAGGTTCCCTTCGATCAGGGGGCACAGGAACGTGTCCAGGCTGGTTTGGAAACCTCCCGAGAAGGAGCCTCCAAACCCTCCCTGGGCAGCCTGGGCCAGGGCTCCTTCAACACCGAACAAGTTTCTCCTCCTGTGCCACTGGCACTTGCTGGGTTCCTGCTTGTGCCCGTTACCCCTTGTCCTGGCACTGAACACCACAGAAGAAAGTGTCTACATAGAGCCTGTGATGTTATCCTGGCACTATGAGCAACTGCATCTTCAGCTCTGCTGGCTGAAGTTAGTGGATGCCCTTGGCATTCCTGTCCAACTGTCTGTAAGGAAAGGAATGGGATGATGCAGAGCTTTTCCTATTAAATAAATGTAGATTGTGATTATAAAAGATTGTATTCACTGAGGTCGGGGCCTGGGCTATAACGAATGTTATGGAATTAGACAAAGACAGGGAAAGTCAGCAGTTCGTCTTTGAATCCCCTTTGGCTGCAGAGAAAGGAATGCCTATGTGACAGCAAGCTTGAGAAAGGAGGACACCAAAACTGTAGACTGTAATAGAGGCAAGGTCAAAGCAAGAAGACAGGACAGAGCAATAAACTAAGCATTGTTAGAAGATTGAATAGAGCATTCAATTATGTATTGTGTGATTGCATGCACCTGACTAACAAATTGCAACATATGTAACTAACAATAGGATAAAGTTAGGTAAATGTAAGGTAAGCATAAACATAGTCTAGTGGTGGAGAAGACTAACTGAAGGACAAACAGATGGGGTGATATTTTAAGCACCATAAGGTTGATGTTTTAAGTACAATAAGGACGGTGTTTTAACACAATGAGGTTGGTGTCTAAGTTGTTACAAAAAGGAAACTTTGAGGCCTTATGCATAGCATGTGATCCTTAGTATTAACTAATTGTCATGAATTGTAGCACATACACAGCATTTGAAAAAGGTATATAAGTGATGATTATGTGACAATAAAATGGAGCTAATGCGCATCATATTGGTGTCTGGTCACTCCCATCTCGCATAACAAAGAAGAACCCCTGCACAATGCCCTATTGATCTAGTAGTTGTGTGCTTACTAGGTTAAAAGATTGTATGTACTGATGCCTTTTTCCAGGAACTCTAACTCATCAGCACTCCAAGGAAAGGGAGCCACTACAGTAGACCACTGCTTTTGGACCAGATGGTCACTTCCCATTTCTCTGGTTTCTGAGCTTCTTAGGAAGATGCATCATTGCACTGACAGTGAACTTAAGTTACAAAAAACGTGTCACAAAGATGGGGGGTTTTTTCCCCAAACCTTCTGGTTTGCATTCTGTGGTTTCAAACCTTCTGCTCCCTGGCATCACTGGGTGATCCCAAAGGCTGCTATGGTGACCTGCTTCCACTCAGCTGAGCATTCCAACACCTCCAGTAGTTACTTTGGAGTGGTAAAGCAGTGCTGACAGCTTCAGATGGACACTATTTGGATTGGAAAATCCTTTCCATTGAAGTCTCCCCTTTCTAATGGGGCTTGAAACCTCACTGTGTTTTGGGGTATACTACATCGGGTATCCCAGCTATCATCTTGGAAGGCCAGATCCAGAAGAACTTTGATAGAGGAAGACAATTGAATTCCTTGCATTAATGACCATTGTTCTTTGTGGTGTGTGATAAACTTGGTGTGAGGCATCTGAACTCTTAATATAAGTCTGGTTTTCATGTCTCATGGGGTATATTCCTTAACCCTTACTGTATTGCAACATCTACTCACTTCAGAGACCTGTATGAGTTTGTTTTCATACCAGGTTGTGTGGTGTTTAGAAGGATATAGACCTTCAGGAAAGCAGGCCAAGATTACTGGACAGAGTAGACTTATTGTGAACAAGCTCTCTTCTACTGTCGTGAGAGCTGTTTGGTACTCTGCTCCTGCTTAACCTGGAAATTTGTCCTTGTCATTAGTTGGACTAATTATGCAACTTGTTTCCATAGCCTCCTTGAAACTGAATCCATGTGTGGAAACATGTACTGTTAAGGCCAGTAAAGAAGGGAGAAAAAATGGATGCTGGGCACACCCCAGACACTGTGACTGGATATAATTCTGCAAAATCAGCTGCTGAGGGTATATAACATTTCACTTCTGCCTTTGATTTTGATTGCTCATGTCTTTGGTCTTTACAGAAGCTGGGAAGGGAGATTGGTTTGGGACTTGTTTCGGTTCTGAGCCTTCCGTGAGATGTTCTCAGTGTGCTACAGGAGCTCTGCTAGAAAACTGGGGAAGTCAGCAAAAATGAAGGCAGTCACTTTGAATTAGAGCACCTGCCTGCCCCTTGAGAGCTCTGTGTATCCCCTCTGAGGTGTGAAAACCTTGCTTACAGGCAAGCATCAACTTGCTGTGGATTTCTTAGCAATATTATGGCCTTTGTACAGACAAGTGTTCATGAAGGGCGTGACTTAGGGCCTGATTTTTCCCTGCCTGGCTTGTTACATGATATTTGGGATGTAACTGTCATCCATTTTTACTGCTTAGATGTGGTGCTGCAAGACAGAGCATAAATGGGCATGTATGAGTGACCAAATGAACCAAAAGACAAGTGACCAAAAGACATCTCTTTCTGAGATCTAGGAATACCTTATTGGTGGCTGTAGTGCAGACCAGGGCTTCCTGAGGACTCTATAACCTTCAGAACTCGAATCAGTGGCCTTTTTGGTAGGATATCTCGGGAAAAACAACTGTTCCCTTGGTATTTTGTATGTTTTTTTGGATATTAAAAAAAATCATAAACAGTTCTACAGGTGCAAACAGAGCTAAACCACAAAGGCTTCAGAGCTGCAGAAGTAGCAAGCAATGGGGAGAGATTCAGATGCTAAATCTGAAGAGAGGAGGTCATGAAGCCTCTCTCTTTGCCCTGAGACAAGATCGACTAAATGTACATCTTTGCTTCTGGGGTTTACCTAACCTGCTTTTAAATCTCTTAGTAAAAGAAACTCCACTCCCTCCCCAAATGATCTTTTCCAGGACTTCCTTAACAGCTGAAAGTTTGTCCTAATAATTGCTGTTATTTGAGCATGTGGCTTTGAAATCAATATATTTTAGGTCTGGTTTGGGTGTTTTTTTTTTTTTTTTGGTGGTGGTGCTTTGCACTGTAATATCAGCCCTTTGTCTCCTTCAACCACTTCTGCTCTTCACAGAACTGTCTCTATTCCCTTCCCTTTTCCCCATTTTTTTGATAATTCTTATTGTTCTGGGCTATAATTAATTGTGCCTCATCTCTCTTGTAAAACCAGTCACAAGGAGAGTGGAAATCAGCACTGTGCATATAAAAGAAACCAGATGAAGCGTCTGCCATCAGTGCATTAGCTGTATTCCTTTGTCTTGCACTGTGGGAGAGCTGTCTGTCTCCAAGGGGAGGTGCCCTTGCAGAATTGCTATCCTGTGTTCCCTAAAAGATGTTGATTATAAGGTAGCAACACAAAAGCACCTGGGGAGCACTGAAGGATTTATCCCAGTACGCTCCCTTTACACAGAGAAATGTGACAGCAGCCACTGCAGCCCCCAAGATGTTTGCACCCAGTGCTGGAGTAAAACCTGCTGCAGAAACTCCTGCCTTCTCTGACCAGCCTGCCTAGAGAAAATGTTACCTTTCAGGCAGTGATCTTCCACAGGGTGTTTAACAGCCAGGCTGAAAGATGCTATCAGCAGAAGCATGCCTCCTTCTCAGCCTACCTGAAGGGCTAACACCTGTGTGTTCAATTTGCAAGAGCTCACAAGAACTGGAATGATGACAGGTGGCATCCGTGGTTCACCCAGTGCTTCACCTCTTGTTCTAAGAAAACATCCAAAAAACAATAAAAAGAGAAGGCAAATCTAAGTGAACCAAAGAGCATCAAGCTCATTCTTTTCATTAACAAGAATGGCTTCTAAATAAAATCTTCCTCATCTGTTCTCCTCCAGTGTGTTTGGGTACAAAAGCAATGCCAGTCACTCATAGAGGGAAGATTACAACTGACTTTGATCAGGATGAGGTTTTCCTTTGCCTGCCAACACGATGTGACACCTTCTTGTGCATAAGAACAGCCTGTGTCAGACCTGTTGGGGATGATGAACGTCAGGGTTAAACCAGTTCAGTGCCACAGACAGAAGATGTTTCTTCTTTTCACATTCTGTGTGACTGAGTTGTCATCAAAGTTCAATCTCCCTCCTTGGTGACTCTTTGTGGCTACTCTCTACAACTCCCTGACAGGAGGTTGTGGTGAGATGAGGGTCGGTCTCTTCTCCCAAGTAACGAGTGACAGGACAAGAGGAAACAGCTTCAAGTTGTCCCAGGGGAAGTTTAGATTGGAGCTGAGGAAGAACTTTTTCCCTGAGAGGGTTGTTAGACACTGTCATCGGCTGCCCAGGGAAGTGGTGGAGTCCCGATCCACGCTCCTGGTCAGGACTGCAGCTCATTACAGATAGGATTAGCTTTCCTAGGCTATATCACCAGGTCCTTGACTGTCCAGACACTGGGGAGGGCTGTTGTCCCTAAGTGATCTTTCAGTTGCTAATCATCACCTTTGCATTTCCAACATTCTCTGCTGCCTTTCTTGACTGCATCCTTTCAGTGGCTTTCCTACATGAGCAGCTCCCTTCCTTAGACTGTGGTTGCTACCTTTCTCACTCCTACTGAGGTCACCAGTCCAGTGGCAGGGTCAGACCTGTTAGGTTTTACAGTATTTCTGTGCAAGGTTTTGCTTCCTAAAAAGTACAATACAAGGAGATGGGTCCCCCTTCCCCATCAAGGCCAGCCTCATGCATATGCAAAGTCCTAATTGTGTAACTTCGCTGACTGAGGCCTCAGCCCAGCAGAATAAGCCACCTGCTTGGTCTGAGGTGCAGAAACCAGTGTAGGGAGGACTTTATTCAGTCAAGAGAATCTTTGCTGGAACAGAGACTGTAGGAATCATTGTGTTTGTGCTATCTGCATGGCCTGACAGCTGTAACACCATGATTCAAGGCTTGAGATACAGACTCTCGGTGCACACGTGTTTACAGTCCCAGCTGGCAGCTGCTCAGCAAACTCCCTTCCAGCTTCTAGTATATCATGAGAGAATCTGCTGGCTGATTTTGCACAGGAGATGGGCATATCCATTCCAAGACGAAAACTCATCCTATCAATTCACTTGCTCTTCTAAGTAGGAGGTCGCGTGAACAATAAAGTTGGTGGAGCTGCATGTCCACCAAGTAGCAAGGACTCCAATGAGACTCTGGGGTAAGGCTGACTTAAACAGTTACATACTGTTAGACTCTACAAGTGAAAACATCATAGTCTTAGAAAGGAAATCCATTTACTCTCAGGTATATTGAGCTGGGATGGGATTGCATTTTCCATTTGAGACATTTCTTTTTATGCTGTTTTGGTGAATTCAAATATAGGAGAAGAGTGCAAGGCTGAATGCTTCATGGGTTAATAACTTAGGTTCAACATTTTTGGATGTCTGCCATGAGAATGCGTCCTGTGAGCTGACGAGTCATCTGAAATAAAATGCAATCCTGTCTCCCCTTCCCATGTCCTCCAAAGCTGTTTGTGCTGAGCAAAGGGCTCCCTTGGGGGTAAAATGAGGGCCCAGAAATTCCCCCTGTGAGTGCCTGCTGGCCTGGGATTGCACAAAGGAGCTGTGTTACATCAGACACCAGGATCCCTGGTGGTCCCTCTCCAACTGCTAGCCTAACAGGAAAGCTGGTAAGTGAAGCCTGTGGTGAACTCCCCTGCAAAGGCTGTTGAGTCTCCAGAGAGAAGTGAGTGCACACAGCAGGGGCCTCCATACACTAATTCTTCCCGTTTCCTCCAGTGTTCTCCTTCACTCAATCTCTTTTTAACTTCTCTGTGCTCCTTTGTCAGCCTTAGGGCTATGAGTCTCCTGTTTCTCAGCCCACCACATACAATGTGTTGCCCTCATCTGTTGTACTTGCCCTCCCCAGCACCAGCTGGCCTCTGCCTGGGCTCCTTAGAGGGAATGTCCTGAATGGACTGTTCTTGATTGCAGACAGCCCACTGAAGACAGCCCCTGTGTTAGGGGCTGACAGGCAGACACTCCCCGGATCAATCTGATAATACCGAAACACCCTATGCAGGCAGCAAGGACAACATTGCACGTTTCTTAGGGCTTACAGGCAGAACATCCTTCTAAAGGAGGGCCTTACTTGGCCAAAACTGCAGAAACCCAGTAACATGGCGTGGTTTGATGCAGTTCAGGCAGTCCTGATTATCCCAGACAACTGGTAAAGCTGTGTGTAGCAGGAAGTTTTTAATGAGCAACCAGGAGGGATTAGAGAGCCTAGAGCAGTTTGTGCAAAGGGCCTGGACTTAAATCTGATCCTGTGTCACACTTTCTAAAACTCTGAGCAGCTTGTTGATGTGCCAGGTTTGTGCAGCCAGGGAAGCAGGGCTCAATATGGGAATCCCACTCCTAATTTGAGGTTCTCCTGCTTTCTGGCTGAGGGAGGAGGTGACTCCTGACAGCATAAGGTGCTGCCGGCAGGGAAAGCTCATGTGTTGTTCCTCTTCTCAGTGGAAAATTGTGCCTATATGCATCAGTAGGATGTCCTCTGAAGGACAAAGGAGACAAGCTGCTGGCAAACAGGAGGCTGTGTTTGATGGATCATTGATTTGATGGACCACAGCAAGTCTGAAACAGAGGATGCAGTCAGCAGTGCCTGCTTTCAGACAGAAGCTGCTTGAATCCTCCTTTCCCTGAGCTGATCCTTATAAGTCTTCTCCTTGCCGGCAGCATTTATATAAACAGCTTCCACAGCTCCAGACCTTTCTCCTCCTTTTTCTTCTGCTGAGCTGTACTTCTAGTAAAGAACGTTACTACTTTCTACCACCTCCCACTGCCCCCTGCCCCCATATTCCAAACACTTCTATCTTTCACAGCCAAAACCAACATTAACTCCCCAAGCAATCTTGAAAAACAAAGGCTTTGGAGATAAGATTAGCTTTTCTCCTACTTATGAATTTCAGCCCTTGGCAGGCAGGTTGGGGATGGTTATGTAACCGTGTAGCTACATATAATTAGAGGGCACAAAGTTATATATGATGCAGGTAGATTATCCAGTGTGGATGCTGCAAGCTTACCCAGGTTTGAAAAGAATATGAGTGAGTTTGTGGAAGAGAAGAACTTTAATGATGTGTGACTGTAAATATATGGAACATGGAGATAGCATGTCTGGTTCAGAAAGACCTTCAGCTGTAGACCACAGAGGTCCATGAGAGTGTGGTGGGGGACAAGCTGCTGTCAGAGACAAGAAAACTGGATGAGGATGATCTTTGCTTGACCTGCTGCGGTTGTTTTTGTGTTCCTAGTTCAGTTCACTGAGTGACGAGCAATACCTGCCTAGCCACAAAGAGCAGATGAGGACCTCTTTATTAAAAATGCAGTTTTTCAAGGCCATTTATTAAAAATGCAGAACACTGAGTGCATTAACTCCATATGAATGGGTCTGTTCTGTTGCCTGGACTCATTTGATGGTTATTCCTGCAATGGAGTCATTTTTGAGTGGTGTTGAGCTTATCCGTTTCTGTTTTAAAAATGATTAGTGCTTGAGTCATGTTTACCCTCAAACACTCTTAGCAGTACTTATTTTGTGTGTTTGTAGGTACTGAAGAAGGCAAGCCAACCTTTTCCCCCTTTGTCCCAGATATCACACTTCAACATATCTGTTTGAAATGTTACTGATTGTATTTCACAGTTTTGCAGACAGTATTTCTGTCTTGACCAATTTCTGCCCATAAACAGACCATAAACCGTTCACAGAGGGGAAGAGGGGATATAAAACACCTTCCATCTTTCGCTTTTCCATCTTCCTCCTTGTAGAAAGGCAAATGTCTCATAATTTATTTATTCCCAAAGTCTTGCCATCACTGTTCTGCCATTAATTACCAGAGAAGACAGTTAACATGGTCTTAGAGGACTTTCCCCTTCTATCTTCTTCATGATGAAGTTCCTTTTAACTCTGATAAATGAACCTACTCTTGAACCTCTGTATGAATTCCTGCTTGGAGGTAGAGGAATTTTCCACGTGTATGTTGATCATTGAACAGTTTTATTCCCAAGTACACAAATCTGGAAGAACTCAGCATTTTACTATGCCTTCCTCAGCAGTTGTATAATTGAAAATTTTCTTGGGCAAAATACACTGGTTTACGGTCCTTCTCACCAAGAGGGAGAACAGCAGCTGAATCCTGCTGAAGGAGTTGAGCAACAGGTCACCCAATCCCCATAAGAAGTTTCTTCATCAGATCTTGAATTAGTCCTGCCCTTTTCACAGTCAGACAGGCTTTGCAACATTCTTACCTCACAGCCTAATACGGAGGATGCTCTGCAGTTAGAAGTACTATTTTCAGTGGCATTTGCGAAGGGGCCACAATGGCTCACCTTGCCTCAGACCTCTGTACTGGTGCACCTGCAACGCTCCAGGCCTGGGGGAGAGTGACTGGAAAGCTGTCAGGTGGAAAGCCTAGGGGAGTTGATTGGCTGAAGATGAGGCAGCAGCGTGCCCAGGTGGGCAAGAAGGCCAGTGGCCCCCTGGCTTGTATCAGCAGTGGTGTGGCAGCAGGCCCAGGGCAGTGGCCGTCCCCTGTGCTGGGCCCTGGTGAGGCCGCAGCTCGAGTGCTGTGTTCAGTGTTGGGCCCCTCACTGCCAGAGGGACACTGAGGGGCCACAGCGTGTCCAGAGCCGGGCAGCGGAGCTGGGGAAGGGGCTGGAGCACAAGTGTGCTGGGGAGAGGCTGAGGGCCCTGGGGGTGTTCAGCCTGGACAACAGGAGCCTGAGGGGAGACATCATCACTCTCTACAACTCCCTGACAAGAGGCGGTAGTGAGGTACGGGGTTGGTCTCTTCTCTCCATTAATGAGCGATATGACAAGAGGAAGCAGCCTCAAGTTGCACCAGGGGACATTTAGATTAGGTAGGATGAGGAAGAACTGTTTCCCTGAGAGGGTTGTCAGCCCCTGTCCCAGGCTGCCCAGGGAGCTGGTGGAGTCCCCATCCCTGGAGCTATTGCAAAGCCGTGTAGCTGAGGTGCCGAGGGACATGGGTTAGTGGTGGGCTTGGCACTGTGAGGGAAGGGGTTGGACCTGATGATCTTAAAGGTCTTTTCCGAAAGCAATGACTGATTCCTCTCTGATTCTACCCGGCACCTCGTGCATCCTTGCTGTCTCCCCAGCGCCGCGCCCACCGGGCTCCGCTTATGGGGGAAGGCCGGCCCCCCTGGTATGACGACAGCTCTCCCCATCTCCCCCTCGGCAGGAGGTGACGCCTGTCTCCAGCCCCGCCCCGCGCCCCACCGCCCCTGGGGCCGAGCGGAGGCGGCGGCAGCAGCGGGAGCGCGGCGGGTCCTGCTGGTGAGCGCGGGGCTTAGGGGCGGCGGCAGCGGGAGCGAGCCGTGGGGCGGGAGCGAGGTTCTCGGTCTGCGCCGCGGGGGTAGCGGAGCCGGCCCCTCCCCGCCGCGGGGCCGAATGAATGAATGAGTGAATGAATGAAGTGGGGGAGGGGAGCGAGGCGCCGGTTCTCGGTCGATGGGGGCGGGGAGCCCTGGGCGGGACGGGGCCTCTCTCCCCCGCTCCCCCGGCTGCTCCTGGCGCTGGGGGTGGACGCGGCGCTTCGGTCCTCACGCCGTTTCATGGCCCTTGTCACCAGAGACCTGACCGCGACTTGCGGCTTTTCCTCGTTCGGCTGACTCGCGCCATCCGCTCCGCATCATCCGTGCGGGTCCCGGTGTAAAGCAGATCTTCCCTCTTACCCGCTCCCAGAGCCTTACGCTCTTCAGTGCAGCTGCAATCTCACCTTTTTTTTCCCGTTTGTTTGCCGAGGTCAGGTTTCGGGAATTTGAGGCAGGCATCATTTCTTTGTGAGGGCTGTGGCATCCTGCCATCGAGCGTCACCACTGCTAAATGAGCTGCTGAGGTTCATATGTGATGTGTCAAGGTTATTTTAAGGGAGATAAGCCAACCGTTGCCGGCCAGAGAGAACAGCGCAAACCTGGCCACTCTGCTGCCCTACACTGGCACATCCACCATGTCAGAGACACGGGGAAGGGACAAAGTGTCCCTTCACATCGGTTTGAGGCTCTCCAAACTAGAGGAAGTGCCAACATGTGAGGGCTTGTCTGTGCAGCTATCCAGGCTGCAGGAATTGTTGGTTGAGCTGAAACTATCCCTTAGTTGTTACAACTTGAGGGCTCCCAAATGGAGTGATCTGATGGACTTTCCAGTCAGCAGCACTTGGGCACTGTGAGGAATAAGGTTTTCATGTGGGACAGGCAATGTGCTTCATCTTCTGGATGCTCAAGGTGGGCAGAGTCTTTCCATTCAAGTTCTTCTTGATACAGTTGGAAGAAGTAGAGGAACTTTCCAGTGCATAAAACCATTTTCATGTCTGAAGCAGAAACTTGTGTGGTTTTGGAGACAAATGTTGAGTTGAGAACCGGTAGCTTTGAGTTTAGTGCGTTGGTGTGTGGACCACAAGCCTGAGGACAATGGCTGTTTTGAAAGGACTAGTGGTTGGGAATCCATGAAACCTCTATTCTAGAGAGTATCTTAACTTTGAAAGAAGTGAGTTTTGGACTTCTTTGGTTAGGTCTGTGGAGGAGCATCCGGTAGCATCTCAGCAGCTGTGCAGCCCCCAGAAGTGCTATGGGAGATTTGGGGTTTGGTCCTGACCTCTCTTTCCTCTCTCTTTCCCATTTTCTTTCAAGCTTACTGTTGTGGGATTTTTCCAGACCAAACCCAGGAGTCTCTTATCTCTCTTATCGCTGTAATGTTCTGTTAATAACTAATATGTAAGAAATTACTGACTTCTATAAACATGTTTTTGTCTTTTACATGAGCAGCAGGTGCTTGCTTCTTATATAACTCTTGCAAAGGAACAGCAGCTGGCAGTTAATGTTAATGGCAGCTAAATGTTATTTTATGCACCCATTTCTTTCTACTCCCTTTTCCTTCTCCTTACAAACCTCAGACATTTCCTGCTGTCCAAGAGAGATTATTGCTTCACATTTGAAGGTGGGTTTGCTTACTTCTAGTCCTCTGCACTGCAACCAATTTGTTTAAAACATGCCCTTCAGAGATGACCCCAAGTTGCATGGTTCTGGTAGTTAAAGGAGATAGTTGGATAGCTTCAGAGTCCTCTGCCTATCACAGAGCTACAGATGTTTCAAAACCAAGCAAATACGAACAAAACGATATCCTTGGCTGCTGCTGCTCTCACATGCACCCTGGGGTTTTTTTGTTCCCTTTGTTTTTTTAAGGTGTGGAACAACTCCTACTTTCTGTCAGGTTTTGATTGGCTTTCGAAAGAGGCAGTGTCCTATAAATTGCCATCTCCATTCTGCTTCTGCTCAGTCACCAGCTGAGGGATAGGTGAGTACAGCATGCCTTGCTTAATCCTTGAAAGCAGCATTGGTGGTTAATTTCAGTTAGTGGAGTGGGGAGAATAACTTCCATATCTCCAAGTTGGGAAACTTTTGTGCTTTTACTTGATCTAGAAAACAAAAGAGTTTCAAACATCAGTTTGGATTGATACAGTGACTGAGAAACTAGTTAGAGGGTAATATGGGCAGGATGAGGCTTTAAAAAAAATATGTATCCTTTTTATTTCACTGCAGTTTCTAACAGTACAGAATTATTCCTCTTTGGGATAGTGAGAAAGAGAAACCTCTCACAAAACTGAAGGTTCTT
This sequence comes from Colius striatus, assembly GCF_028858725.1. Classification (NCBI taxonomy): domain Eukaryota; kingdom Metazoa; phylum Chordata; class Aves; order Coliiformes; family Coliidae; genus Colius; species Colius striatus. The sequence continues at coordinate 44,356,221 of NC_084760.1, read as the reverse complement.
CTCACCAGTTAAATGAATACTTCTTGGTTTCAGAGCTGTTAGTTATTTAAAATGGATCAATTTCTTTAAACTGCAGCCATCTAGCTGTAGTTACTTCAAATGGGAAACTCTCATCTAGCAGAACAATCTTTTCTGTCCAATTTACTTCTGCAAGTAAATCATTATGTTTTATCTCATGGTTGTTTTGGGAAAGTGTTTTTAAGGCACACTATTAATGTCTTTACATATTTGTGCGTTAGTTGGCAACTTTAGAATTTAATAGCTAGTTGTACCTTTTTATTTTTTGTTCACCCATTTGAAATAGAAACAAAAGCATGTCATAGGTGGGATTTGTGCATAGAGCTGAGCTGCTCAGTGAGCCTGAGGGTTTTCAGAGTGTGGTACAAAATGTCTTTACTGTTCTTTTGAGTCATCCTGGACTTGCAAGTAAATTTTCAGCTTAAGCCTCTGTGGTTTCACTCCAGGCATGTTTGGAGAAACCAGTCCAGTGGGTGGGAAACCAATTGATCCTAATGTGGCATATTTAGTAACAACTAGTTTGCATTTTCTTTGTAGAGCTCAAAATGCATTTTCAGGTACTTCAAGGGGAAATTTTCTGCAACAGAGACCAGTGAGTCTCTCTCAGTGCTTTAGGAGTTGTTACTGTCTCATTCTGAAACAAGAAGAGACTATCCTGGCTCTTTAAAGGACTAACTGCCCTTTAACACTCTTAAATTGGTTTCCTTGGGAGAAGTATGTCTTGTGAGGTTGAATTTTCTGGGCGTGTCTGCTTGTTGCCTTCTTCCCCTGCACACCTAACTGTTTTTACACCTATTGGCTAACTTCAAGGGAGCTTGATAGGGTCCGAGTCTCGAAATTGGCGAGAACATATCTGTTTTTTTGAAGGTGGGGTTGCAGGGGGAGAAATCTCATTAGTGCCTTGATTGGAGGAGACCTTGGGAACTCATATTGTCCAACCCTCTGCTCAAGCAGGGCTACCTGTGACACAGATCCGTGTCAGATGAGTGGTTGTTGAATATCTTAAAGGATGAAGACTCTGCAGTTTTCCTGGACAGCCTGTGCCAGTGCTTGGGCCACCCTCACAGTGAAAAAGTGTTTCCTGATGTTCAGATTAACCTCCTGTGTTTCGATGTGTACACATGACCTCTGATCCTGGCACTGGGCACCACTGGAAAGAGCCTGGCTCTGTCCTCCTTGCACTCTCCCTACACATTGATAATATCCCCCCAGAGCCTTCTCTCCTCCAGACTGAATAATACCATCACTGTCCTCAGGAAATGGGGCTTCTTCACTTTCAGTGCTCAGGGAATAGCTTGTTTGCTCTAGTTTTGTAGGGTGTATTGGACCCGCTTTGCCAGGGAGGTTGGATCAGATGATCTCTAAAGGTGCCTTCCAACCCCTACCATTCTATGATAAGGCTGTAGGGTTGGTGTATAACAAGGAATTGCAAAACCTGGAGAAGATAGGGGAGGGATTGCTTCTATAGCATAGAATCATAGAATGGTAGGGGTTGGAAGGGACCTTTAGAGACCATCTAGTCCACTCTCCCTGCAGAAGCAGGTTCACCTAGATCAGGTCATATAGGAACATGTCCAGGAGGGTCTTGAAGACCTCCAAGGAAGGAGACTCCACAACCTCCCTGGGCAGCCTGTGCCAGGGCTCCATCACCTGAACAGTGAAATAGTTTTTTCTTATGTTTAAGTGGAACTTTTTGTGTTCCAGCTTTGTCCCATTACCCCTTGTCCCGTTACTATCTACTATAGAAAAGAGGGATGTCCCAACCTCCTGACACCCACCTTAGCATGGTGACAGTAGAGAGGCAGCTTTAATAGGTCAAATCTTTAATCAGGGAGATGGATCCTCCTAATGAGTTTGTGGCTGTGAAGTGCAGCAGAGGCTTGGCTAATTCATCAGGATACTAATTGACCTGTTTCTCAAGGCAGTAGACAAGTGAGCAAGCAAGTCTAAGTTGGCAGTGAGGGAAAGATGCATCTCAGAATAAGTCTCTTTGATCAGTTTAAATATAAAAAAGTACTTTTTAATAATGCACTTTTTGGGGGGGGGCTGTCTTATAAAGCATATGAGAGGCAGTTTAGCAATGTCTTCCATGTTTAAATAGTAGGACTCCCTAAAGTACCAGAAAATTTTCAGCCTTGTGTGTTGCCATAAGTGAAAGGAACAGCCACGTTAATTACTTAGTTGCTTTTCTGTGTGTGCTAAAATTGATAGTGCTGAAATTCACCTGTAGCACTTAGCTGCTCTGATTTCTTCTTGTGGCCTTCCTTTTCCCCAGCTCCCCTCTATAATACATGCTACAAGAACACATAGGATTGACAGGTTAATCTCAAGAAAGTAGTTTTGAAATGTAGTTTAATCTGGGAATCTGTTTATTCTAGAACTCAAGGAAAAAGACTTGCAAGTTGTTTGAAGGGGATAAGGAAGAATTTAGTTGATTGTGCCTTAGGAATTGTATTTTGAACGAAGTAAACTGGAACCTCAGAAAAGACTGTTTGTGGATGCATGTGTGACTTATTCAGGATACACTCCTCTCCATTTCCTTCCCCAGTATGAAGAATTTGGTGAGAAACATAGCCAAGCTTGCATGTAGGTCAGGGTAACTTAGAGGTGTTTCTACAGTTTGTTATTCTGAGGAAATCATTGGCTTTTCTTACCAGAAATAATTAGGACACTTTCATGAATCCTGAGTAAAGGATTGCTGCTCCTTTGCTTCCTGGGTACTGTCCATCACGTGCATTAAGTTTGAGCAAAGCAATGCTCTTTAAAAGAGATTTACTGCTGCCTGTGTTGGCTTAGCTGAATCTTGCTGATGCAATACTGAGAAGTTTTGCTTCTTCAGGGCAGTCTACAAAACTTTCACTCAGAAGTACCTACAGTGAAACTGTGTATTCGCAGTGGCTGAGCTTGTTAAGTGCTGTATTTGTTGCCTTTTGTGCTTGAAATCGTGGTTTCTAATGACTAGGCTTAAACTTGAGATATATTCTCACTGTTCATTATACTGGGCTCTCTGCTGGGGCTGTGGACATTTTCTTCAGCTCACTCTGGCAAGTGCATTACTTCTACTCACACTGCTTCACAGTCTGCTTCTAGTAGAGATGTCTCTCAGTAGGCACATCAGCAAGGACTTGGATAGCATCTCCCTTCCCTGAAACCCTTCAGAGCTTTCTAAAGGCAGCATTTAAAACCTTGAATCTGGTTGAGGTGTTTGTGACTCACCTTTGCTCTTGTTCTTACAGCGTAGCTGAAGGAGGAAGATGCCAGTTGTCAGGAACGTGAGCAAAGCTGTCAGCCAGCTGCTCCAGAGCTCTGGCTGTGGCTGTGGGGTTTCTCTCGTGCCCGTCCGATGCATTGGGGTCTCGCCTCGCCAAGTGGCCTCTGATGCCAGTTTTCACTCCATTTCTTTTGCTGAGTCCGATCATCCTCGGGTGCTCATTACAGGTCAGCATTCCTGCCACAACTGTATTCCTGCTCCAGCTTCTCAATTGCATCCCTCACTCCTGTCCTCCCTCCCTAGCGTGCAGATACTGGAACCAAAACTACTCCAAAAGTTCTGGAATTGCAATCATCTTTCCCGTATGGTGATAATGTTGGAGTCCCACGTGAACTTTCGTACCGTTTTTATTCTAGAAACCTACTAAAACCAGTTCATTGTGTTTTCCTTGAGAAAAAATATAGAATTGTTGAATTATTTTGGTTGGAAAAGACCTTTAAGATGCTTGAGTCCAACCCCTCCCCTCACCCCACCCATCGCTAACCCATGTCCCTCAGCACCTCAGCTACACGGCTTTGCAATGGCTCCAGGGATGGGGACTCCACCAGCTCCCTGGGCAGCCTGGGACAGGGGCTGACAACCCTCTCCAGGAACAAGTTCTTCCTAATGTATATAATAATATAATATAATTATATATAAAATATAACATAAAAGCTTTTGGACTTGCTGAGAAAAATAGTTCTACTTTCTGATGTGATACATTCAATAATGGAAGTCTGTATTTTAATATCACCCTTTTTCTGATTGTTGTCTCTTATGCATTGCCTTTTAGGTGGTCTTGGCCAACTTGGAGTGGGACTTGCTAAGCTTCTGAGGTATGTTATGATTCTCTGACTTGCTATTAGGGAGGAATTCAGGAACTGAGGGTTTAGCCATCACTCCTGCAAGCAGTACTTTTCTGGAAAATTGTTTATAAAAGAGTCCTAGTAATGATGGCGTTCTTTTTTGCCTCTTACTTTTGTAAATAACTTGAAATTTTCACCATCTCTTTATTTTTCACTCCTTTGCTTGCTTTAGGTTTGCTGGTGTGCTTTCTGTGTGTACGTTGCTCACAGTTCCCAAAATAACACAATTTTGTCTGGAAGAAGAGCCACTGAGTTCAGTTTGCTTCCAGTTAAATGGGAGTATTCAGAATCTGAATGCTCAGAAGGTGGTCAGCTTTTCTTTTTATCACTTTTTTCGGTCTGGCCAAATAAGGCTGGATTTGAGTGCTTAATAGAGAGACAGAGGCTGTGATTTTACACAGCTACTACAGGAGAGAAGAAAGTACAGACATCCACTTGAAAAAAATGCTAACTGCCCAAATGTTGGGCTTTGCAACTGCTGGCTTAAGTAACCTCAGGAACAAGGTGCCTTATTTAGTAAAGTACAAGCAAAAATAAAGATTGGGATACAAGGTCGAGGTTTTTTTATGATGTGGGGAAAGATGAACTGAGGCAGCAAATGGAGTAAATCAACCATGTATTTCTTCTGGCTCTTTCTGTTTCTCTGCCTCATTTTTTTATTCTTCCACGTGTTATCTTTTCAAGAAGTACAAAATGCTTGGAGCATTCTCCCTGGTCCCTGTTGCCCACATCCACCTCTGAGCAGAGCTCTGTTTGTGGCAGAGTATTTACACTGACCAAACACCGTGGTACCAGTTGAATGTTTTCTACCATTCCTGTGATATGCTTAAAAACCATGCAAGTAATGAAAGGCTGGAATGTTTTCCATTGCCATCAGACTTGCACTTGCTCTTAAATAAAGCACAAGGCAGTGATTGCTCAGTTGGATTTACTTTTCTTACTAGAACAGTAGCTGCAGTTACAGCAGCTTTTTGTTGTCTGCAGGGGAGTAGATTATCTCTGGGTAGAGTTTTCAGAAAGAAGAGGGTAGAAAAATCATTCTTCTCAAGTATTTTCCATTTCTAAAAGATTTTTCTATCCTTATGCAATCTTCCACTGCTGCTAGAAGTAGTTTACTAATTTTCTAAGGTGCTGTGCTGGCATTTAAAGGATCGATGAGGAGGTTTTTTTTAAATGCAATAGCTGATTTAACTGCAGAGACTATTGTTCATCTGATACTGCTCCTGTGAAACAAAATAGCAGCGTAGAAACTTATGAATTATCTGAAAGACTGTGGTCTCACTGTGCCACGTGGGTGTTTCTGCACAGGAAACGCTTTGGGAAGAACAATGTGATCTTGTCTGACATTAGAAAGCCGGCGGACAGTGTCTTTTATAGCGGTAAGTGACTGCAGAAGCATCTTGAAAGAAAATCTTGACTTTATCTGTCATGTTGATAAACTAATTACCAAAGTCTAAGTGGATTAAACTGAACAAGTTGCTGTTTGAAATTCGTATATAATGCCTTCCTGCTTTGAAATGCTGCCAAGATGTTGGTGTCTTCTACTATTCTCTTTTTCTAAATATTTTTCTTTGTACTTTGTCACTGTTGCTTTGCCACTTTGTTCACCAGAATAACTAGTGGAGTCAAGCTAAGCTTGCCTATTACCCTCCTGATATAAAAAGGGATCATTTATTCTTTTGGAGGGGAGAGGTTAGAAATGAAATTTGTGCTTTATTTCTCCATGTTCAGGCAATTTTTACGATAATGTGGATGTTGAGTGGAAGTTTTGAATTGTCTTATTTTTCTTTATGAACTTGTGTAAGTTTTTCTTCGTTGTTACTGTTTAATGATGTATTTAGGTATTTGAATAGTGTACACTACATGTTCTTTGTTTTCATGCTGTTGACTGGATAAAGCAGGAGTTCCTGCACCAGTCTGTTGATTTGGATCTTAGAAAGAAGGGGCGACGCTTTTTTCTGTTGTGTCCAGTGATAGGACAAGAGGTAATGGACATAAGCTGGAGTGCAAAAAGTTCACTTAAACACAAACTTGTTTGGTGCTGAGACGAGGGACCCCTGGCCCAGGCTGCCCAGGAAGGGTGTGGAGTCTCCTCCTTGGGAGGTTTCCAAACCTTCCTGGACACATTCCTCTGGCCCCCAATTAAGGGGAACCTGCTTTAGCAGGGGGTTGGGCTGGATGAGCTCTGCAGGACCCTGCCAACCCCCATCATTCTGTGATTGAGGTAAATGTAGCAGCTTCCTTTCATTTCTGCTGCTTATATACAGAGAATCATTGAAGTTGGAAAAGACCTTTAAGGTCATTGAGTCCAACTGTTAACCTGCACATTTACTTTTTAAAATTAAATGTACTAATTTATCACCCACTGCCACTAGTTGTGCAGTCAAATCCTCTGCAGGGGCATGGTCAGAAAGCAGCGGTTTGAGTGTCATGTTGAACTTCTCACCCTGTTTCCCCCTGGTTCCGTTTCTTCCAGGCCCTTTTATCTTCGCGGATATCTTGGACTACAAGAATCTGCGTGAGATTGTGGTGAATAACCGGATCACTTGGCTCTTCCACTACAGCGCTTTGCTCAGCGCTGTCGGGGAAGCAAACGTGCCTCTGGCCAGAGCTGTAAATATTACTGGTATGTGGCAAGGGTTTCAAGTTCATGACCCCTGCAGAGGCTTGAGAAAGTGCCATGTGTGTTCTGATAAATCCCGTCATTTGCTCCAGGTTTACACAACGTTCTGGATATTGCAGCTGAGCATAATTTGAGACTCTTTGTTCCAAGCACTATTGGGGCCTTTGGACCTACCTCTCCTCGAGATCCAACTCCTGATATCTGTATTCAGAGACCAAGGACAATCTACGGAGTCTCCAAGGTTCATGCAGAGCTCATGGGAGAAGTGAGGATTTTAAATTTTGTTTATTGCATGAAAGTTCTGGGAGAACTTCACTGCTTTTGTAAGATTCCTGACTGCAGGAGGAATCTTTCTCCCTCTTTGTTTCCTTCAGGCTTTAGTACTTAATAGTAGTCTGAGGCAGCTCTGAAGGACAAATAACTTCTGAGATTTGTCGGAAAAAGTATGAAGAATTGGAAGCTGGCAAACATCTAATTTTCAGCATCATTTCTTTCCCTGGTTCTTTGATTTTGGCCTCACTGCCTCATCTGCCAAGACAAGTGGCATTGCGTAAATGACAGTGTACAAAGCCTTGCGAAACCAGCCTGAGCAATGGTGACTTTTGGTCACTCCTCCCAAAAAAACCCCTCTGACGTCAAAGCGATGGGAGTCTGTACAAGTACAGCTCTCTTCCAGCTTCGTAGTTGTGTATGAATGTAACTTTGTTAAAGCTGAAGTTTTTCCATACAGTTTCCTCCCACTTGAGGTTTGTGGGGTACAGTGTCGGGTCTGAAGGCTGTATTGACTGAAAGGTCTCACAGACCTGGAAGTTTTCAGTCCCTGCACACTAGCTCTAGACACTACGTCAGAAGCCAGTCAAGGGTCCGTATCTACTGACAGGGATATAAACTAGAAAAGGGCGAGTGGGGAGATATGTGCTACCTGGCAGGGAATGGAGGCCGCTCAGTAGTTCCTTTTCTTTCTGTCCCTGTCGTGGGCTGGCCACACCATCAAGGTTGCCTCCCGTGGTGGATTTTTTTGCTGTGAAGTCAGTGAGTTGTGTGGCCTTCTCCTCGTGAGTGCAGCTGTGTTTCTGTCCTCTCTCCCTCCACAGTACTACCACTACCGGTACGGCCTGGACTTCCGCTGCCTGCGGTACCCAGGAATCATATCTGCTGACTCTCCTCCTGGGGGGGGAACAACTGGTGAGTCACTTGCCTGTGCTTCTCAGTGTTGCAGGCAGGAACAGCAAAAACAGGAGCCAGTACAGTCATTTTTCATGTGGTTGCATAAATTTAATCTGTGGCAGTATAGAGCATCAGCGTAGAGATGCTGTTTCAATGGTGTTCCAGCACTCTTGTCCACTCCATCCTCTTTTCAACCTCTACTGTCTTGCCACAGTGTGCAAATGCTAGAATAGCATTGGGACAGTTTGGAATACAACATAAATCACACACAGTTCTGCTGCCAGCGTTTAGACATGAGACTTTGGGGGTGGTCTGAGGATTATTGTCATGAAGTGAAAAACAGATTGAGGCAAGTGAGTAGACCCATCCGTTGCTCTTTTCTGCAGATTATGCTGTCCAGATTTTCCATGATGCCATAAAGACTGGCAAATTTCAGTGCTATCTAAAGCCAGACACTCGTCTCCCTATGATGTACATTGATGATTGTTTGAAAGCGACTCTGGAGGTCATGGAGGCCCCTGCAGAGGCACTGAGCATGAGGACATACAACATCAGTGCCATGAGTTTCACTCCTGAAGAGCTGGCACAAGAGGTGCAGAAGCATGTTCCTGAGCTCCAGGTGACCTACAACGTGGATAAAGTCAGACAGGAAATAGGTAAGTATCAGCTTCTTTGGCAGTAAGTGAGAGGAAAAAACAACCCATTAGATTGCTGCATGTTAATTGCAAACCAAAGTTTCTTGTCTTTTTAGGCATTTGCAAATTGCTCCTGTACAAGCTTTAGGACTTGAAATTCAGCTTTAGCAGTTCAAATGGCCAGTGGTGATACCTCTTGAAGTTTAAAGACTTTTTTTTTTTCCTTCAACCTCATGCTCCTTGTTTCTTCTCTTTCTTCGCTGCAGCTGACAACTGGCCAATGACCTTTGATGACAGGAATGCCCGGAGGGATTGGGGTTGGAAACATGATTATGATCTCCCCGAGTTGGTGACTACAATGTTCAGCTTCCTTGGGTCTGACTCCAGGATTGCTCAAGCTAACTGAAATACTTTGTAAGATGTTTCCAGATTTCCACAGAGAGGACCAGCAAGAAATGGCTAGATTAGTTTATCATTTTCTTGAGTCTTAGAGCACGTCAATTATTAATTTTCATCAGTAGCACTAGAGTTGGGCAGAAACATGCTGTAGCTGGAGTATATGCTATTAGATAAACATCATCTGGTACTGTCTCCAAGCACAGCACCCAGGACAGAATTCTTGAACTTTCACACTTCAGCAGCTGGAAAAAACCCCAAAAATACAACAAAAAAAAGCACTTACTCCTGGCTGCTGCCTCTCCCATCATTCCTGCTGCCTACCTCTTCTTTGGCAAACAACATGGGACAGTACTGACAAACACAGTGTTTCAGGCATCTCCCACCAGGTGACACAGAGTTTTCATTTTCCTGGTGGAGGATGTTGGGTCGTGTTAAGATATGATCCTCTCTACTCTTTGCCTTACAAAAGAGGGATCAGAAGAGCTACTTCACATTTCCAAATTGCAGAGGCTGTTGCAATTCTAGTTTGGAGTCAAACTTTGGTCCATAGTTCCTATATATATATGTATATATAGTGCTGTATAAACATACACTTTTTCTAATACATAGGGCATACAAAGCAGCATTACTCTTGTAATCCTTATTAATGTGAAGAGTAACAGGATTTGAATTTTCATTCTGCTCTAAAAACCCAGGGTTCACATGCTAAGCTTTGTCCCGTTCTTTCAAAGTGCTGCTGCCTTCACTTTAACCTCAGAGGCAGAGCTGAAACCCAAAGAGCTGTTATGTGGCTGTGAGTCTGGGGTGTATTTCAAGAAGGTGATGCCCAGGTATGGGTTAATTGTTAATTGGCACTGCTTTTGGTTGTCTTGGTTGTTTGCCAGTACTACCATGATGACATACCACCCGGAGAAAGTTGTAAAGGGGAGGCTGATGATGAAGCCTTGCGGTAGAGTCGTATCACCCTTGGGAATCTGTTCACTACATTTTCCACCTGCACTGTAAGTGTATTTGTAGATGCTGTTTGTGTGGAACTGTCAAATGCTTTCTGTTTTTATTTTTCTTTAGAGAGGGACCCAGAAGCTGACATTATCACCTAGCTACAGTTAAGGGCTGCTCTGCTCATTGAGTTTCGTGCATGGGAGATTCTGGGATTAACAAGGCAGTGTTAGTAGATGCATACGAGGAAGATAGGTCTGTTCAAAAGCTACTTAAGAGGCTTTGAGAAATGACAAACTGGAGAGACAGCCATTTTAGGTAAAATAGCAGTTTCTATGGCTGTGACTCTGAGCCATCAGCTACTTTAGCTACAGCGTGTCTTAAGAAACAGCATCTGGGAACTCTGGATTTATTTATTTTTTTCCAAGAAAAAAATGATCTTTCATCTTCAAAATGACTGGCCATTCCCTACATGAATCTTGATATCTTTTGGTTTGTTTTTTTTTTTCGTCCTACACATTCCAACAACCTGTGTGGGCAAACACATTCAAGGGGCTTTTTTATTACTGTGTTTTCTGTGCTGACACTGTGGTCGTTGCCAGTCTCTTACACTCGCTGTAACCCTGTGGTGTTTCCTCAGTAAGTGGGCAACTGACAGGTCCAGATTTCTGTCTCCCTGTCGAGGATCCTGCAGGGAATATCTTTACTCATGAAAGTAACCTCCAAAGGAAGATTCTGCGGTGAAACCCAGGGATTTTCAGTGTTTGTTAAACATGTATCTCTTGGTTTGGTGTCTCACCGTTTCATCTGTTGGCATTGCACAAGTTTCCCTGGTGTTGAGGCTCAAAAACCTCTGAGGTTGTGGCCTGTTGAAATATTACTTTTTAAAAATATTGTTTACATTTTTGGAAAGACAAATCTTTAAGCTTTGGCCACTGTTGTAACTATCACATTGCTCAAGTGTTAATATTTGGCCCAATGGGTCAGCAACGTTGGCCCTCCATTCTTAACCGAGAAGACTGCCTCAGGTTTTGTCCTCTGCCCTGCCCAAATGGGATCATCTCCTAGTGCACTGTTCCACTGAGCCACCAGATGAGGGACTTTAATGTGAACTGAAATGTCTTGTCCATTTGAGTCTCTCCTAATTCAGACCCTGGGGACTCCTCGTTGCCTCCATTCCCTGAGACGGAATCTCTGCACCCCATTTCATTCCTTCACTCAATGTCAGGGGGTCTGCTCCCCTTATCCTTGCTCATAGCTTCAGTTAACACTAAGGGGAATAAGGAACAAGAATGTTCTTCTGCAACACTGTCCTTGGTTGTCACATTACACAGAAGCTTTGGGTATGGTGTTGCTGTGAAGGCCAAATTCAAATCTATGGCACTTAGAATTTCCTTTTTTTTCCCTGCCAAAAGTCACTGGCTTCATTTAGAAGCAGCTTTTTCAGAAACTTCTGTTTTGCAAAATCTGAAGTAAACAGTATTGCAACTGAGAGTTGTGTGGAGGTAACAAGGAGGTGATAACCAGGGCATGGGGTTAGAGATGTCTACAGAGTCTGAGTCCTGTCTGAAATTCTTGTTTCCAACCTGTGACCAGTGTGTGCATATACCTATATTTTTTTTTCCAACCTCTCATTTTCATCTTTAGCTCCTGTTGTAACTTAAGTTATGGTATTTTCCGTATTAAACCCAGTCTGAACTTTTGTAACCAGCCTGAAGTTTAACTTCTGGGCGGAGACTTCTCTCCTGCCATTTGAGCATTGTAGCTGTTACATTACCTCTTCAGGAGAAAAAAAACCAACCAAAACTTTGTTAATAATATTTTTTTCAAATACTAAAAGTTGTGGATGTTGCCTACTTTAATAAAAGCCTATGCAGGTGTATCCTTGTTGGGTCTTCCTTGTTCAAAGCAGGGGTACAGGGTGCTGGTTTGTGCTGAAGCCTTTTGTTCAGCTGCCAAAGCAAAGTGATGAATGATTTGGGGTGGCCAGAAAGACACAGCCCCTTGAGTCTGTGCAGTGACTCTCAAATGTTTCAATGTTTTAACTGTCTGCTGCTCATTCCAGTTGTTCTTGTTGTGGTTTAGCCCTGGCTGGGAGCCAGATGCCCACCAAGTCCCTCTATCAAGCCTCCTCCTCACCTGGACAGGGCAGAGAGAAATACAACAAAGGGCTCACAAGTGGAGAGGGAGATCTCTCAGCAGTTACTACAATGGGCAAAACAGACTCAACTTGGGGAGAAATGATTTGATTTATTTAATGAAAATCCAAGAGAGCAGGAACGTGAGAAGCAAAAGCTGAATCTGAAAACACTTGCCCCCACTTCTCCTGTCTTCCCAGGTCTCTCCCTGTCTGCCAGCAGCTCAGGAGGACAGCAAATGTGAGTTCTAGTCAGTCCATCATAGATGGTCTCTGCCATGGCTTCCTCTCAGGGAAAGGCCTCCTCACACTTCCCGCTGCTACGGTGTGGGGTCGCTCCCGTGGGACACAGTCCTCCATGGGCTTGTCCAAAGTGGGTCCTTCCCACAAACTGCAGTTCTTCACAAACTGCCCCAACGTGGGTCTCATCCACAGGGAAACAGTCCCTCAGGAACAAACTGCTCCAGTGTGGGTCCCCCACAGGGTCACAAGTCCTGACAGCAAACCTGCTCCAGCCTGAGTTCCTCTCTCCACAGGATCCCAGGACCTTCCAGGAACTTGCTCCAATGTGGGCTTCCCACGGGGTCTCAGCTTCCCTCCGGCACCCACCCACTCTGATGTGTAGTCCTCCCCAGGCTCAGGTGCATCTCTACTCTGCCACGGCCTCCATGGCTGCAGGGGCACAGCCGCCTCACCATGGCCTGCACCACAGCTCACAGGGGAATCCTAGTACCTGGGCACCTCCTCCTCTTCCACTGACTGCAGAGGTGTTGCTCTCACATTCTCACTCCCTCCTGCTGCTGCAGTTTTGCCTCTGTGCAGCAACTCCTTCCCCTTCTCCAACCTGTCAATCTCAGAGGTGTTACCTCCATCACTGGTGGGCTCGACCTTGGTCAGCAGCAGGTCCATCTCAGAGCTGATTGTCACTGGCCCTGTCACATAAAGAAGAAGCTTCTGGCAGCTCTTGTCTAAATAATCCACCTCGGGAGCCCTCACTACCAAAACCTGCCCATACGACCCCACTACGGGTCCGTGTAGCAGACAGTTGCTCTCAGGCACGTACAGCGTAGTTACCCTGCAATTTTCAGGTGCTTGGGCTGTGCTTGTAGATGGCAGCAGTTCAAAAAGTGTTGGGTTTTCAACAGTTCTCTGAGTTGATGCTGCTTTCCACATCGCTCTCTTAGAGAAATTGACTGTTCTTGGCTTGGATGCGCATACACTTTCCTCGGTGAAAAACTGATTAGATAGTCGGGTCCAACAAGTTGGGGTCAATGGAGTTAAATCCAGTTGCCAGCTGGTCATGAGTGGTGTTCATCAGGGCTCAGTACTGAGGCCACTCCTGTTTAGCATCTTTATTAATGATCTAGATGAGTACCCTTAGTAAGTTTGCAGATGACACCAAGCTGAGTAGAAGTGTCAATTTTTTGGGGGGTAGGGAAGCTTTACAGAGAGTTCTAGATAGGCTGGATGGCTGAACCAAGGCCAATTCCAGGAGTTTCAATAAGGCCAAGTGCCTGGTCCTGCACTTGCGCCACAACAACCCCCAGCAGCTTGGGGAGGAGTGGCTGGAAAGCTGCCAGGCAGAGAGGGACCTGGGAGTGCTGGTTGACAGACATCTGGACATGAGCCAGCAGTGTGCCCAGATGGCCAAGAAGGCCAATGGCATCCTGGCCTGTATCAGGAGCGGTGTTGTCAGCAGGAGCAGGGAGGTGATCATTCCCATGTACTGGGTTTTGGTGAGACTGCACCTCGAATTCTGTGTCCAGTTTTGGGCCCCTCTCTACAAGGAGGTGCTGCAGAGGATACAGAGATGGGCTACCAAGCTAGTAAAGGGTTTGGAGCATGACTCATATGAGGAAGGGCTGAGGGATCTGGAACTGTTTAGCCTGGAGGAAAGAAGGCTCAGAGGAGACCTCATCACTCTCTACAACCACCTGAAAGGAAGTCGTAGTGAGGTGAGAATCAGTCTGTTCTCCCTAGTAACAAGCAATAGAAGAAGAGGAAACGGCCTCAAGTTGCACCAGGGGATGTTCAGGCTGGATATGAGAAAGAATTTCTTTACTGAAAGGGTTGTCAGGGGTTGGAACAGGTTGCCCAGGGAGGTGGTGGAGTCACCATCTCTTGGAAGTGTTTAAGAGTCAGGTGGATGTTGCACTGAGGGAAATGGTCTAGTGGTTGGTAGGGCTGGGACAAAGGCTGGTCTCTTCCAGCTGAAATGATTCTATGATTCTAGAATTCTCCTGCCTCTAGCTGAGATGCCACTTGGTCTGTCTGCAGCCATGTTTCTGTCGGTCCTTACATCTGTGCAAGCTGGAAATGACACAAAAAGAGCAATAGTGGTCTAAGGGAAGGAGCTTTAAAGAACATATACTGAGAATTTAAGATTGGAGGGTCCTCATCTCTGCTGCCAGCTGTTGCACAGTTACATTGGTCACTGTGGGAGGCTGTGCAGACATGAGTGAGACAAGTGTGCTCCTAATGACTTCCTGTGGGCCCACCCTGCCTCCTTAACCCATGAATAAACTCTCCCTTCAGGTTAAACAATGCCTTTCCCTCCTCCTGCACCTGAACTTTCTGATGATCAGAACTTCTTGTGGAGGAAGCATTCCACTCAACTGTGCTTTAATGACTAGTGCAACCGGGATGTTTCTTACAGAGCAGGAGAAGCTGTTCCAGCACCATGCTCTTTGCAGCGACTTCCCTTTGATAATCAGTTTGACTTGTGTTCACACGTCTCACTGATGGTGCTTCATCCAAAGCTGCTGTAGCCGGCGAGAGGATCGCCATTATTCTTTAAGTTCCTTATCAGGCTATACCAAAACAACTATTCCATTTTTCCTGTTTTCTCTCCACCCCATTCTTCAGAGATTTAAGAATATCTGACTCTGTAATCATGTTTACACAGAAAAACCACCAGCCTTGTAACTTTTTGCTTTTAATTCTCAGATTCTCCTTGCTGGTTTACCTCAGAGTCACTGTCTTCCTTCACAGAATCCCAGACTGGTCGAAGCTGGAAGTGACTTCCAGAGCTCATCATGCCCAACCCCTTGCTAAGCCAGGTTCCTCTCAATCAGAGGGCACAGGAACGTGTCCAGGTGGGTTTGGAAACCTCCCGAGAAGGAGCCTCCACACCCTCCCTGGGCAGCCTGGGCCAGGGCTCCCTCACCTCAACACCAAACAGATTTCTCCTTGTGTTTAAGTGGAACTTTTTACGTTCCAGCTTATGTCCATTACCCCTGTCCAGGCACTGGCCACCATGGAAAAAAGACTGATCCCATCCTCCTGACATCCACCCTTTAGGTATATATCAGCACTGATAAGCTCACCCCTCAGTCTTCTCTTTCTGGTGTGACGGAAGTCACCCCTCAAGCCTGGGATAGAAATAAGAATCCTGCCTGGATCTGGGTCCTGTTGCAATGACTCATTTGAAAGATGTTAAACTTCATTCAATTCAGTTCATGCAGACGCGGCTGCTGTCTGCTCTTGGCTGCTTAGGACATCAGAGATGTGCGAAAAAGGAGGCACATTCTTCCCCCAGTGGAACAGTGCATCGGCTGCAGGTGATCAGCCTCCGTGCTTTTAAAGAAACCCTTCTTTTAGGCTCAGTGCTTTTGGAAAACCCTTCCTTCTGCTCCTCAGGATGGCTCTAACATACCATTGGTGGGGAGCTCTGTGTGCCTTCAAGGAGGAGCAGTCCAGCCTAGGGGGATGGAGAGAGGAGAGCACCAGGGTTATCCAGAGGGCAGCAGCCTGGCTCGGGGGCTGGATCCCCTACTTGGCAGCCCCCCTCATGACACCCCAAGTTTCAGGCAGAGTCAAGGGCATTCCTGACCCCCCAGAGGCAGATTGTTCCTATTTTAGGTGAACATTAGCTGACTATGAAACCTCTGCCCTTCTCCTGGGAGCTTCGGCCAGAATGGGTGCTCTTCTGGCTATTTTCAGCTTCATAGCATAACTGTATGTGATGCTAAATTTGCGTTGGGCCTGAGAGCCTGTGGCATGCGGGGGCTGGGGCGTGTGTGAGGGGCTGGGCTCACTCCTACCCTATTGCTGTCCTTCCTGTCTGCTTCATTTATATCCTATGGGAAGAGCTGAGATGATGCCAGGGCTAGCTTTTGGAATAAAACCATGGGTTTCAAGAGATCGTAACTCCCAACAGCAGCTGAGTTGACACACATGGTTGGTTTTTGCCAGCAAAGACGGGATTCAAGAGACGCTTATGATTCATCAGCGCCGATGTGGAGCTAAAATCTAGAGCGGGCATTGCTCAGCCTGACAAGGAATTTGCTTCCTGCACCCGATAGTGCAGTTGAGAGCAATTTTGGATGTTTTCCTTGAGCCTGGCAGAGACTATCTGTGCATTTTTGAGAACTCAAGCCAACAGTTTGGTAAAGCTGAGATACAGAATCACAGAATAATAGGGGCTAGAAAGGCCCTTGCAGAGCTCACCCAGCCCAACCCCCTGCTAAAGCAGGCTCCGCTAGATCAGGGGGCACAGGAACGTGTCCAGGTGGATTTGGAAACCTCCAAAGAAGGAGATTCCATGCCTTCCCTGGGCAGCCTGGACCAGGACTCCCTCACCTCAACACCAAACAAGTTTCTCCTCCTGTGCCACTGGCACTTGCTGGGTTCTAGCTTGTGCCTGTTACTCCTTTGTCCTGGCACTGGCCACCACAGAAAACAGACTGGTCCCATCCTTTTGACACCTGCCCTTTACATATTTATCAGCATTGACAAGGTTCCCCCCTCAGCCCTCTCTTCTCCAGGCTGAACAGCCCCAGATCCTGCAGCCTTTCCTCCTCACAGACATGTTCCGGTGCCCTCAGCATCTTGGTAGCCCTTCGCTGGCCTCTCTCCAGCAGTTCCCCATGTCTCTTGAGCTGAGGAGCCCAGAACTGGACACAGGACTCCAGATGAGGCTTCACTAGGGCAGAGGAGATGGGAAGGAGAACCTTCTTCCACCTGCTGTCCATCCCCACAGGATGCCACTGGCCGGCCATGAAGGCACATTGCTGCTTGTGGTTAGTTTATTATCAACCAGCACTCCCAGGTCCTTCTCTGCAGAGCTGCTCTCCAGCACGTCACCCCCAGCCTGTCCTGGTGCAGGGGGTTGTTCCTACCCAGGTGCAGGACTCTGCACTTGCCCTTGCTGAACCTCAGGAGGCTCCTCTCTGCCCCACTCTCAGCCTGTCCAGATCTGGCTGAATGGCAGCGGTCTCTGGTTAATCAGCCACTCCTCCCCGTTTGGTGTTATCAGCGAACTTGCTGAGTCACTTTGTTCCCTCAAACAGGTCATTATAACTGAAAGACCAAAGCTGACCCCTTGCAAACCCCCATGGATGTCATCTGGCTGCATTCCCTGCTTGAGTCTGGCCCTCTCGGGAGATTTGCTTCACACACCCCCAGTTCCCATTTTTTAATACCCCTGGGACCACTTTGCATTCTCTCCATAAACTTCCCATCCTGTCTTCCTGCTTGCAGACCCACATGGGTTTCTGAGGCATCATGCACAGCTTAGGGCATGAAATCTCCTCTCCCCGGGGATGAGGACCATGCTGCTAACATCTCCAAACTGCTCGCACAGGCTCAGCAGCACAGCGGCACTTGCTATCCCCTGTTAGTGCCTGGAGTCACTTTGGGGGATGCAAGAGCCACCGTGTGACCAGGGCTTCAGGAGTTATCACCATGCACATGGAACTTATCAGACACCCAGATTTAACCTCACCAACACATGGTAGAGAAAGAGGGGAAAAAGAAAGTTTAAAGCAAAATACATTCTGTTGTAACTGCACTGGTCATGTTGTAGAGTTATGCTGGATTCACCCTGAAATGCCAATACACAGCTGGACAGATGAAAAAGGCAGGAAAATACTGATAACGTTTACATAGAAGAGTTGTTGGGAGGGAAAGAGCTGGGACAAAGCATGTGGTTAGGTTTTTGGGAAGGGCATCTGGTAGAGAGCTCTCATCACCCTGTACCACTAGTCTCCCCAAGACTCAGAAACTCTCTTGAGAGATCCCAAGTCTTCATATTCTGTCTATATAGAATTTCTAGGGAAATCCAAAATGCCAAGACGGGGGCTGACAAGCAAATTTCATGTCCTCCTTCCACCTCTTTGTCTTCCTCTTGGGGTTCCCCATCTTATTCTCATTTCAGCTGTGACCAGCTCCCCAGTGTCCAGGCTATATGAAGCCTTCACACCCTTTCCATCTGGCCTCTTTTGGTGATTGACTGAGTATTGAATAGTTTAGCTACAGGTACACAGGTGGGATGGAAGATGATTTCTGTAGGTACAAGGAATACGGACATGGACTTTGGCTCCTGTGTTTCTGCCAAAGGAGATGGCAGTTGGGTGCACACCAAAGTCATGTCTGAGCTCTAAATGGCCAGCCGAGGGAGATCCAATGATGATTGTTTGCAGCCTCCAGGAAACACTTTTGACACCATCTCTGATTACATACTCATCGAAAAGCTCGGACAGTGTGGATTGGATGAGTGGACTGTGAGGTGGATCGAGAGCTGGCTGAATGACAGAGCCCAGAGGGTGGCGATCAACGGCACAGAGTCAAGTTGCAGGCTTGTGGCCAGTGGGGTTCCACAGAGCCAGTCTTGGGATCTGGGGCCAGTCTTGTTCAACATCTTCATCAGTGACCTGGATGAGGGGACAGAGTGACCCTCAGCAAATTCCCTGATGGCACCAAACTGGGAGGACTGGCTGTTCACCTGGGGAGGGACAACCCCCTGCACCAGGACAGACTGGGAGTGACCTGCTGGAGAGCAGCTCTGCAGAGAGAGACCTGGGAGTGCTGGTGGGCAGCAAATAAATGTGAGCAGCAATGTGTTCTCATGGGCAAGAAGACCAGTGGCATCTGGAAAGGCATGAAAAAGAATGTGGGCAGCAGGTCAAGGGAGGATCTCCTCCCGCTGTCCTCTGCCCTGGTGAGGCCTCCTCTGGAGTCCTGTGTCTGGTTCTGGGCTCCCCAGCTCCAGAGAGACAGGGAACTGCTGGAGAGAGGCCAGTGCAGGGCTATCAAGGTGCTGAGGGCACTGGAACATCTCTGTGAGGAGGAAAGGCTGATGGGACCTGAGACTGTTCAGCCTGGAGAAGAGAAGGATGAGAGGAGACCTCATCAGTGCTGAGAAATCCCTAAAGGGTGGATGTCAGGAGAATGGGGCCAATCTTTTTTCTGTGGTAGCAAGTGCCAGGACAAGGGGTAATAGACACAAGCTGGAACCCAGCAAGTGCCACTGGCACAGGAGGAGAAACTTGTTGAGGTGAGGGAGCCCTGGCCCAGGCTGCCCAGGGAGGGTGTGAAGTCTCCTTTTTGGGAGGTTTCCAAACTCGCCTGGACACGTTCCTGTGCCCCCTGATCGAAGGGAATCTGCTTTAGCAGGGGGTTGGGCTGGATAAGCTCTAGAGGTCCCTTCCAACCCCCACCATTCTGTGATTCTGTGAAACAGCTCATGGGCTATGGACTGTGGTCCCTCATCCTCCTTGGGTTCCCAGCCCTATGACACCTTTTTTCTCCTGGGAACAGCGTGACTGTCCTTGCTCATCAAAACCCACTTCACCACAGTTCTGTTGTAATCTCTGAAGAGTTAAACCACTTCCAAACTACCCTGGATATTTTTACAGACAGACTGTCTGGATGGGGCCGTGACCCATCTCCAAGGACTGAGGTACAACTGTTCCCATGCAGTATGGATCTTATTGGCCCCTCTGCTGCTGGCTGAGGACCTGCAGGGATCATTGACAGGCGTACGTGCCTGGGGGCGCATGAGAAACGTCTCCCTCTCTCTCCCGAAGGCTCAGCGCTATCTTGGGCAAAAGTCCCGGCTGCTGTTGCCAGGCGGGAAGGCTGGAGGTGGAAAATCTGCTGCTGGCACTGATCCTGGGACACGTTGCCAAGAGAGCAAATACCTCAGGGCAGCCACAGTTTATTGGCAGCTCAAATGTCTGCTCTACCATCTACGGTGTTCCTCAAGTGAGGCCCTGCTGCTCTTGTGCAATGAATGGGGCAGTTTTTCCACCCTACAAGAAGGCGGAGGGTCGGATGAATGGAGAAATAAAGGTGTTGCTGTGTTCTTAGCATCTCATCAGAGAACCATCAGAGGAAGCAGCTGAAGAAACTCTGGGTCAACCCTGTCCTCTGCTTGGTGCCATCACAAGGCTTTGCAAGTCCTCTGTTGTTAATGGAAGAGGCAATATTTGCAGACAGGTGTGGAAAGAGATGATGCCACACTGCAAATCAAGGGCTGAACCTCACCATTGGGCACATGGAGATAACGTCCACAGAGATGTTAGGGCAAGCAATGCAACAGAGTGATGGAGCCACACTGAGCCCCTGGTGAGCACTGGCGGTCCTGTTGCTCCTGCCAAGAGCTCAAGTTCTTCCACTTTCAACCCACATACTGGATACAAATCCCTCTGTTCTCCATCAGCACACTGAAGTAGTAGCAGCTCCTCTCCTCCAGGGAGGCTGCTACGTGGTCTAGTGGGCAAAACATATTATCACCTGTCCTGGGCTTGGATGAGCAGGATCTGCATCTCATTGACTCCTCCTGCTCCTGCTCCCAGTACTGGTAAAGACATCTGTTGATTGATTGGTGATTTTTAGCTTTTTTTTTTTTTTGGTGTCAGGTTTCATACCACCTTTGAGTGGGGAAGAGATTTCAGGAGGAACTGGGGTTATTCCCAATTTTGAAATTACCTTCGGCTTTAACAAGGCCATTTGTGACACCTATTGGACCCTGGCACAACCTGAAACCTGCTTAACCCACTCATAACCATGGGAACAGAACCCAAGGAGTTGTGGAAGGAGGGAGAGACAAAACGAGGAAAGAGAAAATGCTCATTTATTGACGTCTCCCCCCTTCTCCTTCCTCAAAGGGAAATACAATGGTGAAGATCATGGAGGGACACTCATGGGTGTGAGGGCTCAGGCAGAAATAGGGGGCATCTATTTGCAAAAGGGATGGGTTTTTTTATTTCATTAGAAACCCACATCAATCAGCTGCAAGGCACAAATTCATGTCAAACCAAGTTTCCCTACTGCTGGAGCTCAATAAATAGCTTAGTCCTGGAAATGCTGTCCTTGGGGTGGTGTTTTGTGCCACTGAACACGCTCAGATGCTCTGTGATGAGCCCTTGATAAGATGCTCTACAGAAAATGTCATTTTAGCAGTTTAACACAATTTAGGAAAGGTTGGTGAGCCATATCTGGGCAATAACAATTCCTGTCTTTACGAAAGGAATGTGTGAACATTACAGTGGCCATATAGCGAAAAACTGTGAGTCCACTAAATTAAGCAAGAGAATAAAAATATGAACAATAGTAATGAAATATTAAACCTGCCCTTTTAAAAAGGAATCACAGATTCCTCACACAGTCCATATTCATATTGAAGATTATTTTTTTTCCTTAAAATGATAAGGATTAGAAAGGTAATGATTGTTTCTAAATAAATATCTGCCTGCTGGTGCCCTTGAAGCTGCACTCTGACATCCCCTGCCAAGAACCTCCTCTACTGAGGATTGGCCTTAAGGTCATCCCACCTACCCAGTAACACATCCGTGACCCCACTGCAGCCGGGAAATTCCTGTGGATGTGCTTATCCTGCCGGGAACATGGTGCCAGCCATGGACAAACAGGGGTCTGAGGAGGTCCACAAGACTGGGAACAAGGGCATGGACAAGTTGGAGAATGCATCTGTTGAACTTCAGAGGGCCAGGAGATGTGTGGTTTTATTACATGAAGACACTCAAGAGCCTCCTCAAGTGTGACTGGATGTCCAAGTCCCAGGACCTTGGTGGAAAGGGTAGGCTGGAGATGGCTAAATCTGTTGTTGTGGAGCCAAAGGAATCATAGACTCATACAACCATAGAATGGTGGGGGTTGGAAGGGATCTTTAGAGATCATCCAGTCCAATCCCCCTGCAGAAGCAGGTCCAGGAGACGTCCTAATCCATGCTGCTGTGTCACATCCCCTTTTCTCCTGCTCCTTGGTTCCCAGTGCCAGACACTGGGACACCCATATGAGGGACTGCCTGAGTAGAGCCTGGGCTCTCTCTGGCTGAGGAGTCTTGCTGTAGTCTTATATTGGATTTGTTTGCCCTCTAAAACAGCATCATTGCATCGAAATTGCCTGGTGGGTATGGTACTTGCTAACCCCTGACCTATTCCCAGGGATGGGTTTGGCAGGTAAAGAAAATAGGCGTCAGCTGTCATCTGGGTAAAACTGTCTTGTCCCCTCCAACCACAAATCCCTTCCTGCCTCAAACCTCACTCCTAGACTTACAGGGATTTGGACCTTCAGCTGCATTTCTCCTCAGGACAGTGACAGATGGTGTCAATCAAAGCTATGGATCCAAGGACATCCACCAGTGCACAGTCTGGGAGCTAACTCCTGTGAAAGATGCCACTTGCTCCTCTGGAAAGGTTTGTCTGAGAAAGTTGAGGCTATGTCTGTGCTACAAAATAACTCTTTCTGTTACTGCTTTCCATTCAGCTTTACACTAACCTTCGAATAGCTGAGGAGATGTTCAAGATGTCTTCAAACCATACAGATCTATCTGCCTCCAACCGTGACTCCAAGCTCATTTTCCTTTATTTTCCATCAGTCCATATCCACCTCTTTTCACTCTGTCAGAATTTAAAACTGTAGAGTGGAAAGTTCTTTCCAGCCTGTATCTCTGCACAGGGATTGCTCTGTATTTAAAGACAAAAGTGACCACAATAATACAGTGAGTAAGACGACCTTTAAGCGTTGACATCTGTAAGGGGTTTCTGTTTTTCCTGGTGCTCAGATGAGGTCTGCTCAAGAAGCCTGGCAAGATGTGGCAGGTAGAGAAATTAGCATTTCTAGACTGGTTAAATGCTTTCTGGATCAAGAAAGGAGTGGAATTTCTCACCATAGTAATTCCTCTGAGGTGAAACAAGCTTCAACATAAAAGGCTGCTCTGGAAAAATAAAATTGTAGGTCTTGTTGAACTTCTGTACAGGAAGTTTCTGACTTCACTCAGAACATTCCTAGGAAATCTATATAGTTTCCACATGAAATGTCATTGAAGCCAGCACTTATCCTTTTGTTTTGGTTTGGTTTTAAAGGCTGGGACTTTCAGCTAAAAAAAACACTTAGCAGTAAGTGCCTGGAGCAGCTCCTAGGAAGATCTTGATGAATCTCCAGACTGGCTGGAGAGTCTCACATCCTCATCAGCAGGATGCCAGATAAACAGGATGGGAACATACTTTACAGGATGGCCAGAGGGAGAGGGGAACAGAATAGAAGCACTGGTTGTTTTGTAGGACTTTGCTTCACAAGATATCAGAGCTTAAGGTCAGAAGAAGGATTAACCTGCACTTTAAGTCTTTTCTGCTGTGCTGACCCATCTGAGAAAGGAGAGGGCAGCACCATGTGTAGACAGCCCTCAGCCATTTATATTACTTGACGAGAAAATTATATCTCCTCAAAGCTGAACACTAACCTATATCCTGCACCTTCTTAGGAGCTTCAGTTTGCTCTTCAGGGAGACTGTACAAGGACTCTAGAAAATTTATCTATTGGAAGATGCACACAGAAGCAACCCCTGGGTCAAGATGGATAGTGGTTGTACTGGATAGTGACTCGAGTGCTGAACTGTGTTGACTTGACCAGCCTGAGAAGGGGGCAGAGAGGAGCCTCCTGAGGTTCACCAAGGACAAGTGCAGAGTCCTGCATCTGGGGAGGAATAAGCCCCTGCACCAGGACAGGCTGGGGGTGACCTGCTGGAGAGCAGCTCTGCAGAGAGAGACCTGGGAGTGCTGGTGGGCAGCAAATAAACATGAGCAGCA
Source organism: Colius striatus (assembly GCF_028858725.1). Classification (NCBI taxonomy): domain Eukaryota; kingdom Metazoa; phylum Chordata; class Aves; order Coliiformes; family Coliidae; genus Colius; species Colius striatus. Next base: position 44,332,356 of record NC_084760.1, on the reverse strand, counting down.
ATGTGCCCTCTTGGGCAAGAAGGTCAATGACATCTGGAAAGACATCAAGAAAAGTGTGGGCAGCAGGTCAAGGGAGGATCTCTTCTCCATCCACTCTGCCCTGGCAAAGCCACATTTAGAGTCCTGTGTCCAGTTCTGGGCTCCCTAGCTCCAGACAGACAGGGAACTGCTGGAGAGAGGCCAGTACAGGGCTACCAAGATGCTGAGGGGACTGGAACATCTCTGTGAGGAGGAAAGGCTGCAGGACCTGGGGCTGTTCAGCGTGAAGAAGGCTGAAGAGGGACCTCATAGACACTTATAAGTATCTAAAGGGTGGATGTCAGGAGGATGGGGTCAGTTTTTTTCCATGGTACTAGTGCCAGGACAAGGGGTAATGGGCACAAGCTGGAACCCAGCACGTGCCAGTGGCACAGGAGGAGAAAGTTGTTTGATGTTGAGGTGAGGGAGCCCTGGTCCAGGCTGCTCAATGAGGGTGTGAAGTCTTCTTCTCAGGAGATTTCCAAACCCACCTGGACACGTTCCTGTACCCCCTGATAAGGGGAACCTGCTTTAGCAGGGGCTTGGGCTGGATGAGCTCTTAGAGGTCCCTTCCAACCCCCACCATTCTGAGATTCTGTGATTTTCTAGAAGGACTTGAAATCTGGCCATTCTCCCTTGCTCCTTCCCCAAATGCTGTGTCAGTGGCATTTTTTTTTTGTCCACTCTCTAAGGAAATGGAGAATTAAATGCCCAATTGTCTGTCTGTCTGCTCACCAGCGTTCCCCTAGCAATAAATGCATCCCATAATTGATTTTAGCCAGACTGCACTGAGAAGTAAAATATACCAAGTCTGTTGACATTTTTTGGGCAGAGACAGCTGGAAGAAGTGAGAGAGAGGTGTTGCAGGGTGAGTTGAACCCTGTATTAGACAGTAAAGAAGCTTCTCCCAGTCACAGGTCTCTTCCTGGGTCTCGTGCCTGCTCTCACTCCAAAATGCGGGCTTGTCTTGCCATCTACTGGTGGGAGCCCGGCAGAGGCGCTGGAGCAGGGGCAGAGGGCAGCAAGAAGGAGGTTGATAGACTGAGCTGTCTGTCGAGTCCCTCTGCAGCTGCTGGCCCCCGGGGGGGACCACCCCGCTCAGGAGGGAAGCAAGAACATCCTTACAAGTTCATTTCTTGTTTTCCAGAAGGCTTTCCTTGCTCTTGTGGTTTACTATTATCTGCTTAAACGTGCCAATCCTCGTGATCGCATCATCCCTTTCCTAATCCTCCTTCAGGAGTACCTTGCCCCTTATTCCCTGGGATTTGACTCAGGGCTGCTCCTTTCTCCAGCTCATCTCCAGCTACTCCTCTCTTGGTCTCACCTGCCTCAATGTGGAAGTCTCAAAGATGAGCCACAGGTGACTTGGCTCACGAGGACCATGGCATGGATTTGGATAGAGTCACAGGGCTGTAAATCTCACCCTGGGAGAGACCTCTGCCTGACTGGGCTTAGAGAAGCAAGAAAGGCTCTCCCATGGGCAAACACAGAAGGAGACAGACATGGGGGAAGCTCACTGTAGATCTGGGGGAAAGATGTGTAAACTGTATGCATTTGCCAGTGGCCATGCTTGGCACAGTGCTGTGGGTGCTTTGGTTTGGTTTCGTTTGGTCATATGGTTTCCTAGAAGAACCTTTGCTGAAGCACATTGCACCCAATAGTTCCTTCCATGGGTGAACTGCCACCAAAAAGGGATATTGAGGGACACTGGAGGCACTCAGTGGTTTTGTTCATGCCTGTAGCCCAGATGTGGTGAGGGAGAAGCAGTTCTTAGTGCTGTCTTCACCAGCTTTTGGGAGGATGTTTAGACCAGTAAAAGGTGTCAGGAGGGGGAGCCAGAGCCTTAGCTGAGGATCTTTGAGAGCAGCTAGGAAGACTGCTCACCGAAATAGGGCATCCTAGACATTCACCACCCCTTGAGATCCACTCTCTGTGGCATCTAAGGATTCTCAGAGCAAGTCCAACAAGCCATGTCCTCCAGGACCCTAATTTTTGGAGACATATCCTGATGGAGTTAGCACAAGAGACCAGTGCCCTGTGAGACAGCAGTTTTAAGCCCTCTTGGAGTTTTCCACTGAATTTTAATTGCACTGAGTGCTGTAGGTGATATGTGCTCTGAGGGGGATTTCTCCTTATCTTCTCTCTGTGCTGTTAGGAAACTGAATTCAGCTGCCTCCTAAATCTTCATATTTAAGCCTGTTAGGGACAAGTGTGTGTGTCAGCACATGGTGGTGTGTCTCTGGGACCAACCTGTGCATGCACTTAACCACCCTGAGAATTGGGCAGAGGAACCTCCTGAGGTTCAGCAAGGGCAAGTGCAGAGTCCTGCACCTGGGGAGGAACAACCCCCTGCACCAGGACAGGCTGGGGGTGACCTGCTGGAGAGCAACTCTGCAGAGAGAGACCTGGGAGTGCTGGTGGGCAGCAAATAAACATGAGCAGTAATGTGGCCTCATGGGCAAGAAGTCCAGTGGCATCCTGAGGGGCATGAAGAGAGTGTGAACAGCAGGTAGAGGAAGGTTCTTCTTCTCCTCCTCTGGAGTGTTGTGTCCAATTCTGGGCTCCCTGGCTCAAGAGAGACAGGTAATTTCTGGAGAGAGGCCAGTGCAGGGCTACCAAGATGCTGAGGAGACTGGAACATCTCTGTGAGGAGGAAAGGCTGCGGGACCTGGGGCTGTTCATCCTGGAGAAGGCTGAAAGGAGACCTTATAAGTGCTGATCAATATCTAAAGGGTGGATGTGGAGATGATGGGGCCAGTGTTTGTTGCCAGTGGCCAGTGCCAGGACAAAGGGCAACAGGCACAAGGTGGAACCCAGCAAGTGCCAGTGGCACAGGAGGAGAAACATTTTTTGATGTTGAAGTGAGGGAGCCCTGGTCCAGGCTGCCCAGAGGGAGTGTGGACTCTCCTTCTCAGGAGGTTTCCAAACCCATCTGGACATGTTCCTGTGCCCCTTGATGGAGGGGAAACTGCTTTAGTAGGGGGTTGGGCATGATGAGCTCTGGAAGTCACTTCCAGCTTTGTCTATTCTGGGATTCAGTGATTCTGTGAACTCATTTACCTTAGCAAATGCAATCATTTGTGTATTGCTGAAGCTGAGATGGACTGGGCATGTGTGTTTCCAGAAGCTCAGCTGGTGAGGTATGGTGAGTTAAATCCCCAGTTTAGCAACTTAGCTTTTCTCTTAACTTCAGCTTCAGTCTTTTACCTTTCAATTTTCCTTCTCTCCTCTCTCTACATTTAAGGGCTGATCAGAAAGGTGTAACCACCTCATCCTAACATCTCAAGGAGGTGTAACCACCTCATCCTAACATCTCAAACAGAACATTTCTACTGTGCCAGAAAATGCAGAGGGCTAAGTCCAACCTTAAAAAAAAATCCTATTCCAGCAAGCTCAAAACTTTACTAAGGTAGAGAAAAGCACAGAACAGAGTGTGGGAAGAGGTGATGAACCAGACTTGTGTCTTGGGAAGGAGAGCCTAGCAGCAAGCTGTATCCTGATGGCTTGAAGCCTGGAGAGAAGCAGAATCCTGTCATCTTCATTTGTAGTTGAAGCAGGAGAAAGGATGGGAAGCCTGAATTTGGTGTCTGGCCCTTGAAATACCTGGATGATAGCACAGCATTTCCCATGTTCACCCACAGCTTGGTCACCGTGACCCCAGGGAAAGAGCAGCACTGGGTGCTCCAGCTGCTGAGCAAGCATCGTCCTGCAGCTCATCTGCAGTTCAGTGTCAGAGCTTCCTGAATTATTGATAGCTCTGATGCATTAGTCTATAATTAGCTCCCTAGACCTTTTCCCTGTGGGATGGAGCTGGGAACAAGTTTTTCTTTTTCTGTGGTTTTTTCTCTGTCTTGAGCAGATTGGGGAGGAGGAGGGGAACAAGGCATGGCTGAAGACCTTAGAGGAAGAAAACGTCAGAGAAGGAGCAGGAAGACATCCAGGTGGGTTTTGAAAGTCTCTCGGGATGGAGACTCCACACCCTCCCTGGGCAGCCTGGGCCAGGGCTCCCTCACCTTCACAGTAAAGAAGTTTTGCCTTAAGTTTAAGTAGAACTTCTTTTGTTCCAGCTTTTGCCCATTACTCCTTGTCCTGTCCCTGGATACTACAGAAAAAAGCGTTGCCCCATCCCCTTGACATACACCTTTCAAATACTTTTAAGTATTAATGGGATTCCCCCTCAATCTCCTCTTCTCCAGGCTGAACAGCCTCAGGTCCTGCGACCTGTTCTCATAAGAAAGATGCTCCAGTCCCCTCAGCATCTTGGTAGCCCTATGCCCTATGTGAGGTGGAGGCAGTGCCAGAAGCCAGGAGAAGGTGAATGGTGTTCTTCACATGCTGGTGGGTCTACAGGTCAGAGGGAGAAAACCACTAAGCTCTGGCCACTAAAAGAAAAACATCATCTCCAAGTGGACAAAGGGGCTGTGTTTGTATGTGTGTGGATACAGAAAATGAATGGTTAGAGTCACAGATAGGTGACAAAGAAGCTCTCCTACTAGCAGACAGCAGTTCACTGTCAGAGTGGGCTCTGTTTGAAGAGCTAGTCATAGTCTAAAAGGGTTTCAGTAGTTTCCAGGAGGTCTGAGTGCATTAAATGCACATTCCTCAAAACTGTAAGTCACAATCAAAACAGGAGGACAAAATCTCTGTGGTTTTGAGGTCAGAGGCAATAGGCCCTCAAGTTTAACTCTATCCATTGCTTTCTGAAAAACAGACAGTTTGGACTGCAGCAAATAGTGGCATTGGCAAACTGTGTCGGGTCCATAACCCTAAATCAGCGGCTCTGTAGTTATGCTGGAAAGGTTTTGCTTACAAAGAGAGGGAGAGCAGGAGACAGGCCAGCCCCACTGCTCTCATCTGCTTTACTCTCTCCTTTGAGCTATGGAGGGATCCCTTCGTGTGAGTGCTGCTGGCCTGATGCCCAGGAGATATGAGACTCAGCATGAAGGGCAAAGGGATGTGAACCCCACCATGGATGTGAGCCAAAAGTAGGGGTGCTGTTAAAATAATCTATTTCACATGTGCAGCGCATGGCTGAGTTTATGGGAAGGGATTGCTGCAGTAGCTTGGCCAGGGACTGCTTGAGGCCAAAGGTCCTTTCCAGCCTAAGATCTCTCTTTTTCAGCTGGTGGATATCACACTCCACAGTGTCAGTAGGAAGGACCAGGAAGTAAATGAGGGCAGGGTGTCATCAATGGCAAGATAAACTGTGAGAATGAATCCTAGGACACTGACCTCCCTTTCCAGCCCTGGAGCCCATGATCATTGCAGCTGAACCTTCTTGAAAGCCCTTCCTGCAAAAATCTCATGCATGGTGCTGAGATTAAGGCCAAGGCCCACAGCAGGAAGGGCTCACAGTAAGAATTGTGCCATTGCTGCCAATGCTATTTCAAGTCTGGTGATGATCATAGGACAAAAAAGTTGGCAGCAGAGCTCCCATTTCCATACCTCTACTCCAAGGTAAGATCATGGCACCTAAACACATCCTGGCAGGTATTTCTCTGAGCTACTTCAAAAAAAAGATGGAGATCAAGGCATTTCCCTTCTTGAATAAGCCTTCTGGTGAAAAACCCTTTCCCAGTCTCCAATTCTGCTGCAAGGGACTTACCATTTCAATAGGACTTGCCTCCCAGGGAGATGTAGCCGCTTAAACGAAGGCACGGAAAGAACTAGCTCATTTTTCAACTCCAGAAATTCTTGGGCACCCACTTTCTTTGGGCTACAGCATGGTGTGAGGAGCTGTGCTTTGGAGAAAAGCTGATGCTGAGGTCAACCTGGGCACCTGCCTAATGAGGACCACCAGCACATCCTTCCTTCCCCTTGACTTCACGGAGCTTCAGCTCCAAAACCTGTCTCAGGCCCTTAAAACAGAAACAAATAGGCTCAAACAGGAAATTGCATCCATCTATAATGTATTTCAACAGTTTATAACAGGGTCTGACCCATGGCTGTCCCTTGTACCCCTTGGACATGATATGTAAGTGACCTTCAGCAAGTTCCTTGATGGCACCAAACTGGGAGGACTGGCTGATTCACCAGAGACTGTGCTGCCATTCAGACAGGTCTGAACAGGCTGAGAGTGAGGCAGAGAGGAACCTCCTGAGGTTCAGCAAGGGCAAGTGCAGAGTCCTGCACCTGGGGAGGAACAACCCCCTGCATCAGGACAGCTCTGGAGGTCCCTTCCAACATTCACCATTCTTTGATTCTATGATTCTATGACCCATCCTGCCGTGGTCCCATCCCTTTTGGAGATCCCTCTCTGAGTGCTGAGAGGTCTCACTGTCCCCACCACACAGCCTGCCTTGTTGCAAGATTTACAGTAAACATATATTTAAGCACATTCCCCAGAAAATTGACCCATTTCTTTAGAAACCTGGGATAATTTAAGAGTTGGCTTGATTTCAGCTGCATAGGAAGAGCAATACCTGAGCTAGTATAAAGCTGCAGCCAGGCTCAGAGCTGTGCTTTGCACTCACTCACTCATCTGGATGTGGCCATAGATTTGGTCAGAATGAATGACACTGACCTAAACAGTTCCTGTACATGTACGTGTGGGGGTGATGGACTGAAAAAAAAAGAAAGAGCTTTTTTTTAGAAAGTAGAATTTTCCAGATGACACCACCAGGACTTGGATGGAGATGGCTACTGTCCTCTTTGTGTCTATCATCCAAGCCTGTTTGACCATCAGCGTCATCCCATGCTAGAAAGACAAAGCTGAGGACCAGAGCACGGTCCCTGGAGCATACAGAGTCACAGGACCATGTGGGAACAAGGGGGATCATTCAATCTACTGCAGAGAAAACTCAGGCAGATGGGAGATGAGGTGATGTACATGATCCAGGTGTGATACCTGATGAGATCACAGGATAGATGTCATCATCACTGATTTATGTATACTTTCTCCTCCTAAGGGGCAGGGAAATGATCTGAATAACCTCTCAAGGCCTTACCCATATCTATTCATCTGCATTTTCTAAGGGCCAAGTTAGCTTACTAACAAACAGATTGACCTCCCCTTTCACCCAGCAATGCAAAAACCCAGAGATGAGTGGATAAGAAAGCGTAGAGAAGGAGGTTAAGTTCAGGGCACGGGTCATGGGAGCCTGTTACGAGTAAACAGAACTTGTTTAAAAGATGATATATGCTTTACTAATATTGTTCCTAGTCTCCCACTCATCACTGTAAGCTAATTACACTTCCTGAGCCATCAAACCTTCACCTACATCTTACATGTGCTGTGCAAGGACACGGATTTGATCCAGTAGTTGTTGCTAGGGTGTGGCCTTTCTCTTTAGGTTTCTTTTAGCTTTTCTGCTGTAATTGCCCACGCAATAACACACTAATGAACTGTGTCCTGGCCTCTGAGGAACTCTGGGTCCCTGCCATGTTTCCTTGAAAGAACATGAGGTTAATATGAGGTGAAGTCCCACATAAATCTCATATGAGACTTTGTTTGAATGGATGCAGACAGAAGAGAGTTTCATTAGTTGCCTTGGTGCCAGCAAATAAGGTCCCAGAGGCTGGAAGATTACAGAATCATAGAATGGTGGGGAATGGAAGTGACCTCCAGAACTCATCCAGCCCAACTCTTTGCTAAAGCAATTCCCCTCAATCAGGGGGCACAGAAACGTGTCCAGGCAGGTTTGGAAACCTCCCAAGAAGGGGATGTTTCAAACATAGTCTCTCATAGGTTAGGTGTATCTTCTCAATGTCTCTCCAACGGAGTCCAGAAGCTAATGAAAAAAATGTAAAGATTAGGTAGGCCTGAAATATCTTTCCCCAAGGTACTCTTTCAAATTTATCTGTGACTCAAAATATTCCTGAGTTTGTCTGTGATTTCTCTCTGTTCCCTTACCTACACTCAATTTCACCATCACAAAATAATCTGGTCTCCCATCAACTTCACATCAGCTTTTAGCAGCAACAAAATCTTGTAGCAAGGAGTAACACAGTTCTGGTGACCAAAACCATTTTTAAGTACTTTCCAAACTGATTAGAGCCTGAGTGGAAAATAGGGTAGTAGTCAGTCTCAAAAATACAGACAATTCCTCCAGCTTCTGGCCATAGGCATTGGTTTCTGTGCCTTGAAAGTGCTGCTGCCTCTGAAGCAAAGATGTGGACAACAGATTCTTTCATACCTCAGTGGAGAAAGGAGCAGGACCACATAGCAAATAAAAGAGATTTTCCACAATTCTGGGCCAGACAGGTGGAAAACAGGACTGCCAGAAAGAGAAAATCAAAACACCTTAGGCATACTGTTTCATGGTGCTCCAGCCAAACTTGAAATTCTTCCTGCTGAAGGTTTTAAAATTGTTCATCCTGAGGCTGAAGATTGATGTGTTCGTTCCTTCCTTTCCCAAGTGCCACTTCTCTTATTCTGACTTAATTCTAACAGCTTCAAGTGTTTAATGTCTAGGATATTTTCCAGGTAGTTTAAACACCAGCTTCAAAGGCTAGCTTAATAGTTTCTTTCTTTAGCATAAGCTGCAGTTGGATGTCATACTGGATGCAGGTGACTTCTGGCTGGCTTTCTCTGTAGACCAGCAGCTTTCCATTGGGACAGTGTCGATTTGCCTCCCCTCAGAGTCTGGTTTATTCTTTCCACATGTAACACCTGCTTTGCCTTTTGAAAATTGCTCCAGTATGCTGAATCTGAACAGCCTCCAAGAGATTCCCACCTTTGAAGAGCCTCCTCCTGCAAGTCTCTGCTGTGAAATTTCTGGATGTGTGTTTCACATTCACATCCATTTTAGATATTGGTGTCATCAATATTCAAAAACTGCCTGGAAAAGTTCATTTAAAAAAAACCCAAACACAGCAGATGTAGCCCCAAGGAGTGAAACTCATTCCTGGCCTGGTGGCTGATAGTAATTAGCTTATTAGGACAGACCACAACAGCAATTTAAGACCATGGAATCATTCAGGTTGCAAGGGACTTTTGGAGCTCATTTCATCCCATGTCCTGCTCAGTACAGGTCTGATTAAACCAAATCACTCAAGGCCGTGTCTAGTTGATTCTTGAACACTTCCAAGGGTGATGATCCTCTGAGACATCACCAAAGAACTTTGTTTCTGCTCTTTTTTCCAAAAGCTACTGCTCTGTATCAAAGCCAGTAGTTTCCTTTCACAGGCTGGCATGGCAGCACCAATATGGAGTGCTGAGGTTGGCAGAGAAGTGCACTTGTGTCCTCTGCTTTGAGAGGGGTTTCATCTTAGTAACTCATCCTGGGTACGTGAAATGATGTGAAATGATTGCTCTAAAACTGTGCTCTTTACACCATGCTTAGACCCGTAGCAGATCTGCAAAAGTTTGGAGAGATCTTCAAGGACCCACCCTGTGTCACTTCCCAATCTTATTAACATCAAACATGAAAACAACAATTTGTTGTAGCATCTGCCTTCCCTTTTTTGTCTACGTATGGTGTTCATTGGCTTTAGCTGTAGTCTTTGCCTGGGGTATGAAGCAGGGAGAAATGTGCTGGTTGTGAGTAATGGAAGCCCATGTAAGGGGCTATGCTTTGGTGCTTGGAGGCCAAGAAGGGCCTGGACATGCTATGTAAATCTCTGAGGCAGGATGAGAGTCTTTTATTCTTTGTCTGACATAGTCTCCCTTGTCTAACATTACACTTTGCCAGGGGTAGATGATGAATGCAGGCAGCTCTGCAGCCATGGTACACCAGATTTGCACAGGAAAATGGCCTTTGCCCTTTGGCCAGGCCCAGAGAGTGGTGGGGAATGGGTAAAATCCAGTTGTTGGCTGGTCACCAGTGGTGTTCCTCAAGGCTCAGTGTTGGGGCCTGTTCTGTTTTACAGCTTTATCAATGATCTGGATGAGGAATCGAGGGCACCCTCAGTCAGTGTGCAGATGACACAAAGCTGTGAGGGAACGTAGATGTGTTTGAGGGCAGGAAGGCTCTTCATGGGGCCCTTGGTCTAAATCACATGGAGGCCACAACAGACTTCTGTAGTCACTTTATCTCCCAAATGTGAGCTGGAACTGCATTAGGAACCATGACCTGTTGTGAGTTTGCCTCCAGGAATCATCATAGCCATAGCTGGAACCACAGGTGTTAAGAGTGCCTTGAAGATAGCTACATTTGGAAAGGAGTTAAGCAAATCTCGAGTCTGCTCAGGGGGACTAGAACGACAAAACAGAGCCTTGTACTCACACCCATCCTGGTTTTGCAGTAGCCAACCAAGGTGGTCCTACACTGACTGCGAACCTGGCAGCAGAGAAGGACAGAGCCCTTCCAGTCTCTGGAACATCTCACATTGGAGTCAGACTCCAAGGTGCTTATACTCTCCATGAAAAGGGAAATATCCCCTAGTTTTTAGCCAGCCAGAAATCCAGAGGCTGGGCAACCTGGCTCAAAGCTCTCTGCCAGAAAGAGAGATTTCCAAGGGCTATGGGAGAGGAAGGGGTGTGAGTTGCATGTGTTGGATGAGAGCCACCAACCTCCCGCCAAAGGACACTTTCTGCTCTACCGATCTGTTCCCTTTTTTCCCCTCATTAATGCTACTTCCGTGCTTGACAGTTGTGATTTGAATAATTTGGACTGATTAGTGTTTACATAGCAACATTTGGAGGAAATGAAACCACACTACAGCTGACAGCCAACTCAAGGCTCTGAAATGCTGTTTTGTGGGGTTTCCTAAAGAAAGGGGCTTACATGGCCATGCAGACCTATGACATTTGCTTGTCTGCAAGGGTAGTCACCCTGATATACGTGACAAATTGCAGCCACATCTGATCTAGGCATGCTGGTGTCGAAGATATTTGGTTCTTGCAGATTTTTAATAAAGTTATTTGCTGGCTGGAGGACAGGAGATGTGTGACTGTTGACAATGAAGGAAGGACAGGGGTTGGCAGTGCCTTGGACTGCTTCATATCCACTACAGCTGGGACATGGCAGTCAGATAGTGTCTCTACCCTCTTGCTCAGCACCTGTATAGTTCCTATAGAAGGCCAAGAGATGTTGTATACACAACCAGAGAGCCAAGGATGGGTCAAAGACAGGGTGATGGAGAAGGGAAGCAAGTGGAAGCATTGCATCTGGGAGATCAAGGGGACTTAGGAAGGAGAAATCAGAGTTATGGGATTATCTGAGAGCCTTGTGTGAGTGGGTGAAAGAAGCCTAGGAGCTGTGGCACACAAACCTGAAGGCTGTAAGGATTTGTCCATTTGTTGTGTCATCCCGGCTAGCAACTAAGCATCATGCAGATACTCGCTTATTCCTTCCCCCCCCCCCCCCCCCCATCACCTGTAAACAAGTAAAACAAGTAAAACTTGTGGGTTCAGATAAGAACAGTTTAATAATTGCAATAAAAGGCAAAGCATCATAATAATAGTAATAATAATAATGAAAATGAAGAAAACAGGGTGAAACAAAACCCAAGAAATACTACCGCTCACCACCTGCTGACTAATGCTCAGTCAGTCTCTGAGCAGTAATCCATCTCTCCAAGCCCAATCCTCCTAGTTTATATATACCAGAATATCCCTTCAACCAGTTTGGGTCAGCTGTCCTGGCTGTATCCCTTCCCAGTTTCTTGTGCCTCTCCAGCCTTTCAGTGGGCAGAGCATGGGGAGCTAAAAAAATCCTTGCCTTGATATAAACACTACTTAACAACAACTGAAAACATCAGTGTGTTTTCAACATTTTTCTCACTTTAAATCCAAACCAAAGTACAGTACAGCTACTGTGAAGAAGATTAATTCCGTCCCAGACAAAACCAAGACAGTATTGCATTGCCTTTGTTCCTAATCAAAGGCCATTTTTCAAAGATTGCTGGTGATGCGGAAACCCTTTTAGAGAATCTTCTGCCTTTCTTCATCTCTGCAGATGGAGAGGCCTTATCTGCTCTTTTTCTGGGAATGGATATCCTGTCCCCTTCTTCAAAGGTGCTGGTGGAAATTGTTATTCTTGAAAATGTTATGTGCAAAGCCAGGAAGATTCCTCCTCCCCAGTTTACTTTTGAGACTGGCTCATCTCTGCTTTCTATTTATCTCCTTGGGGCTCAGCAATTTGTTTCAGCTGGCTCAGATGACCCCAGGAGTGTCTTGGTACCTGCAAATACAAGGAACAGTTGCAAGGGGGATATATAAACAGAGGAGGAGATCTGAATGACTTCAGTGGAGCTATGAGTGCATCAACACTAGCGAGACATGGGCTTTCCCAGCACAGAGAGATGGGACTGGCATGAAGTTCCAGGGTTCCTTTTGTACTTTTGTCCCTGTAGTATTTGCCCCTTCCTTTCAAATCTAGCCTGCAACTCCCCTAATGGCTTTCACGTAACTTTCCCTCTGCCTTCTGTCTCCCATAAGCCTCAAGTAACCAGGAAAAGAAGTAGTAGATTCAGCAGAAACTGAAATAATTACATGCCAACATCTTCCTCCAAAGTTGATCTTTTATCTGAGGAAGGGAGTAACTCCCGAGCCCCCTTGACGCCTCCCTGGAGTTTGAGCCAAGTATTGACATTATTCAGGGGATGCTCTGATCTCCATCAATGAGCTGCGGGTGAAACCCAAGGAAAACTGAAACAATCTTCCTTAATTTACTTATTTATTTGACATTGTGTGCATGGGCATGTTTGTTTGCACATATAAGGATTTCTAAATGAATAGGGGCTTGATTTTCCTTCTGGTTGGCTTTTCTCCCCACTTCCGAAAAGGCTGAAATGCACCCCTCTGATTTAGATAGATCTGAGTGTTGGCAGTGACTGCAGACACGACAAATGCTTTCTCATTGTCTCTGTGGAGGATTGAGAAGAGCCTGTCTCTGACTAGGTGTCCGTGTGATCTCTAAATGTGGGAAGAGCTGACATTTCTCCCTTTTCCTTTCCTGCCAGCACAACATACAGCCAAGAAAATGCGAATGCATCCTGGCTGCAAGAATTAATAACCAGTTTACTGAGACAAATAACACCAGCCTCTCCACGTTCATGGCTCAGCAAACACTAAAGCTCAGCTCTCAGGCACTCCCAGCTCTGCTCTGCACGTGATGCAGACAGAGATGGCGAGCTGCTCCTAGGGGAAAATTATTTTCCCCCGAGGCCCAGTTTCCTCTGTTTTCCAGTCTCTGTCCTTGCAGGACTTCTGATCACTAAGATGCACGTGTCTGCTTTCCCTCATTCACCACTTGCCTTCCCAGCCAAACCATGGGCACCCTTGGGATGTGTTTTCACAGCCCTTTGGGCAGAGGGGCATCTGTCCCATGAGGAACTGTGACGATCCCGGTGGTACAAGCAGGAGCAGATATACAAAATATCTCCAGGGATCACAGCATGGCCCCTTGAGCCAACGTGGTCCCTTGAGCTGGGCAAAGAGATGCTTTTTAGGGAGAGCTCATGAACCCAACACCTCTCCGTGGGCCAGTCCTCAAGTACTTCCTTAGCATCCTCACCCTTGGGGTTTGGGACACTAGGGAGGACATCCTATCCAAATCTTTAATACCCGTTTATGGCCCTGCTGCCCACAAATATTTCTCACTCTTTTCCCAGCATCCTTGTACTTTCTGACAAGAGCTCATTTGCATTATCCATTTTAAATTAATTCCCTGATGGTTTCATCACTTGCTCACTAGGACTTGGTGAAAGGTAGGTCTGCAGTTATCACATCCACCTCCTTCACGGTCACTTGATACAGCCAGGAGTGCCTTGGGATGGAAGACAAATCCAGGCACTGGTTATTTCACTGGTATGGACATAGGCTCAAGCGTGTCGTCTGCTGGATACATGTGCTGATGGAAAAGCACTTGAGAAACGTTTGTGGGAATGGGACAACTCTGAGGTTCACTGCTCAGTCAAATCTGTCAGGGATCAGGAGGTTCCAAAGTTGTTTGGAGGGAAGAAGGGGTGAATGACAAACAGAAGGATACACAATCAACATTATTCGTAAGTGTCACAGGAAAAGGAAACTCTCCAAAACCATTAGTGCATCAACAATCAGAACTGACATGAAGAGAAGGAAGATCAAGACAAACAAGGATGTTTTACAAGGTATAATTAATCACATCCAACAAATAAATCACAGCTCTGTCTCTGAGTAAGCCAGAGAAGCAGAGAGGCAGAAAATCAGGCTGAGCCTCTCTTTCTCCCCACACCCAACATGCAAATTCATCTTGAGCAATCTCTGGAGCAGCAGAAGGTCAGTAATTGATTTGGACACCCGAGTTTCTGACTACATTATGATGCAGATGTGGTTCCCAGCCAGGCTGCCAGCCATGCAGCTCCCACTGCAGCACATGATCTCAGAATATGAATAGAGAGGGGAAAGGGAAAGAGTACACTCTTCCCTTGACAAATGAGAAATGGGGAGGCAAAACCCCCTTGCGCGTCAAATTAACCCAGTTTTATCTTGAACTTCAACCCCCTCCATGCCTCCCTTTGCTTCCCAGAGCAGAACTCTTGGTCAAGGATACCTTGCTGTGATAAAATGAGGCTAGAGGAGGAGGGGATTCACCTGGGGTTGTTTTTTTGCTGGAGCTCGAAGTCACTTGCTTTGGAAATGATGTTGCAGTTTTAACAGCCAGAGTAGCTCCGATCCTCCCTGCATTTCATCCCCACAGCTCAGGTATCTTGGGAAGGACTGAGAATGTGATAAACCTCACCCCAGGGCAGAAAATATGACAGTGCAATGATGAATGACTGCTTCTGGCTGTGGTGGCTGAGCACTGGCCCAAGCATGTGGAACAGAGACATCTCTCAGCCTGGACTTGAGCTTCAGTGCTTTTGGAAGCCCTCAAAAACCTCCTGATTCCTGGGCTACTGCATCTTCCCATGTATACCCAAGGGGATATGGACATTCAAGGAGAGGAGAAGAGAAATTCATGAAGGGTTGATCTATCTGTAGCAATTGAACAGTATCTCTCAGAAAAACCTTACACTGATAGCAGAAGTGTAAAAGGGGGGCCCAGGACGAAGATGCACCCTCAAAATGAGATCCTGAGGAGGACAGGGTGTCTTCTTCCTTTCCCATTGACATCCTGTGTCCATTCAGTTCTTGCTGTGGTAAGGATACCCACTGCCATTGCCCAGACAAATGGGCCAGTAAAGGCTCTTGTGGTGATGACATCCATCCTTTAGGACCATGGCTTCATGCAGTAGATCCTGCAGATTCAAACAACCCACACTTCTGGTTTATCGTCTCTGATACCTGAACATCACAACCTCAGAGTAAAAAGCAACTGCCCACAGAAGTGACCATGTGAGGAGGTTTTGCTGTGGTTTTAAAAAGTTCAGAGGTCCTCTAAGATCAGGTTTTTAGGTTTAAAGCCCAGTCTGCATGCTTACCAGCTCTGGATTTTCACAGAATCACAAAATAGTAGGGGCTGGAAGTGACCTCTAGAGATTATCTAGTCCAAATTGCCTACTAAGCAGGTTCCCCTCAATCAGGGGGCACAGGAACACGTCAAGATGGGTTTGGAAACCTTCCAAGAAGGAGACTCCACACCTTCCCTTGGCAGCCTGGACTAGGGCTCCCTCATCCTTAAAGAAGTTTTTCCTTAAGTGGGACATTTTGTGTTCCAGCTTTTGTTCATTGCCCCCTGTCCTGTCACTGGAGACAACAGGAAAACATGTTATCCCATCCTTTTGACATACACTTTTTAAGGCAGCACAGCCTTCTGGTGAATCAGTCAGTGTCATTTTGGTGCCATCAGAGCCCTTGCTTTTGCAGCAGTGGACTTGGATGAGTATTTCAAGAGTGACTATGAAAAAAAACGGAAAAAAAAATAAAATAAGGTGGTGTCCAGAAGAGCTCTGGAAGCAGTGCATATGTGGGTGCAGCCTCAGCTGGGCAGATATCCTGAGTAAGAGGGACTCAGCTCCATCCAGAAAGGGACAGCACCCAAAAGACAGCTGGGGCTCCCTCGCTCATCATCCTCGAGGAGCAGTGCAGAGATCATCTCCTGCCTGCTGCATCCTTCAGTTTTGCTTGCATACAGTGCCCCAACCACATGGCAGTTAAGAGGAGGGATCTTTTTGGATACAGTCAGTATAGGATAAGCACAAACAACTGAGTGGAGCAAAATCTAGGAGCATCTAGGAGTAAAGCAGGACCAGAAGAGTTTTTATTTATTCCTTCTTCAATTATGTTCTCTCTTTTAATGAGATCTGCACTGACATAGAGGACAGATGGGCTGGGAGAACTGAGACCATTTTGCCTCCCCTCTTTATTTCTACAAAGAGATGCTACAAGGAAAGGAAAATATTTGACCATTTGGGATGTGGAGGAAGGAGAACCAAAGCATGAACCAGCAATTAGCTCTCAGGGCTTTCCGTGTCACCAGCACTACCCTCTGTCTATCAGAGGAGTTGGAGGAGGAGTTTGTCAACCAGCTGAAGGCAAGACTGAATGAAGAACATCTGCATTCTTTTCAAGAATGTACCCTTATCTCAGTCCCACAGCTGAGAGCATTTAGTAGAAAAAAAAAAGGGCGTTGGAGGTGAGGTTGGGGACAAGCGGAGCTGGTGAACACCAATGCAAGTAGTAGACTTCAGAGACTGCTGAGGGAGGGTGTGGAGGCTCCTTCTTGGGAGGTTTCCAAACCCACCTGAACATGTTCCTGTGCCCCCTGATCGAGGGGAACCTGCTTTAGCAGAGGCTTGGGCTGGATGAGCTCTGGAGGTCCCTTCCAACTTCCACATTTCTGGTATTCAGTGATGTCACCAGTTCTGATTTGCCACCCTGCCACCCCAGAGCATTGGCACATGCAGATCTGCAGCCTGGCTCTGTACCTCATCACTCTTCAAGGAAACATCCTGAAAATGAAGATCAGGACCAGTGTTGCAGTGAGCCATGTGCACAGCAGCAGCCCTACACACCCACACACGTTGTACTCATACAGGTGTACAATGAGGCACGCACACAGGCATTTACACGCTGATGTGCACGCATATGCAAACACAGCCACACATACACATATGTGTAAGTGCTGTGCACGTGCTTCAACATCTACACTCACCACAGGTAAATAGCTCTCACACTTATACTGCTGTGATCAGCATGCACAGGGATACACTTAGGTGCACAAGCACTGTGGCACACACACACACATGCTGTTTATTACCCCTTTATTATGTCTTGAGCATATTACCTGTGTACACACACACACAGACATGCAAAGTCTGTATGACACACGTGAGCGTGCTCAGCATAGCCTGTGGGCATGCACACGTCTGTTTTACACAGATATGTGTCCACACAAACACACACAGCAGCACACCCTTGCCCGTCCTCACACTGTGGCACACGCAGACACAAGCAGTGTGGTTCACATTGTGGTTCACACACACACTCACATCCGTTAGACACATCACGCTCCTTGAAGCTGCTTCCCAGACAGAGATCTTGTTACGTGTCTGAGGTCAATTAATGGGTTTTGGCA
This sequence comes from Colius striatus, assembly GCF_028858725.1. Taxonomy (NCBI): domain Eukaryota; kingdom Metazoa; phylum Chordata; class Aves; order Coliiformes; family Coliidae; genus Colius; species Colius striatus. Next base: position 44,314,954 of record NC_084760.1, on the reverse strand, counting down.
GCTGTGTTAATAAATTACAATCCTTTTTATTACAGTGCACAGAGCCCTCAAAACCCCAGGCTCTTTAACATGTGTTTGCCTTTTGGAATGCTTGATGCCAGCTCTGACTCCTCGTACTTCACTGTGAGCATCCTTGCCTAGGTGGGCAAAGGCAGCTGTGCTCTCAGGAAAGCCAGCACTGCATTTGGCTTTGCCAAGGGGATTTTCCTGATGCTCTCAAAACCTGGGCTTAATAAAAAGCAGTCCCTCAGAGGAAGGGAGATTTAGCACAAATGTGGATCCATCCTCCCTGGTCCAGGTTGGCTACGGGATCCTGTACGTGTCAAGGTGACAAATGTGCTCATGAAAATATACCCCAGGATTTTGAGACATGAAATGTGAGGAGGGACATTTTCATGTAGGGAAGAGAGTTAATGTGGGAAGAGTGTTAATATCTGCATTGCAGGGAAACAAGAGGGCTTTGGATATTAGGCTGGTTCTAGAGATGTCCTGCAGTTCACATGGGCATATGAAAATCCTGGCTCTGCTGCCTGCTCTTGCAAAGCTCCCCTTCCCCTCACCCACACCACAAATGTGTCAGGATGCGGAGCACATGGGCAGCTCTGCAGGAGAGCACAGCCAGGTCCCAGGAGCACAGCAGTGTGCCATGGAACAGGCAACCCTGGAGCAGGGACAGCACCTCCCTGTTTCCCAAAATATCCTAGAGCAGCACATTTTGGCCCTTCAGTCTGGCACAGGCACTGGGCAGATGGTCACAGGAGACAGCTCAGGTATGAAGGCAGCTCCTCCATGCTCAAAAACCTCCTTTTCCCCCTCTGCTTCCAGGCGAGGAAGGGGCCTATTAACACAAAATCCATGGCAACCTCAGAGCCGGCTCCTTGCTTCTTCTCCTCCTCCTCACGGTATGCCTTTGTCTGCTGCTGGCGCATCCCTCAAGCCCTCACTTTTTTGTTCTCCTCCTGGATTTCAGAGGGAGCAGCTCTGCTCTTCTCTTCCAGGCAGTGCTGACTGGGCAGAGAAGATGTAGGTTTCTGCCTCCTGTAAAAAAACCAACTTGCTTTAGGAGAGGTTTTTGATCCTTTTCCTACACTGCCGGCATTACAAACCCCGCTGTGGATGTGCACAGACTTTCACTGGGAGCAAGTGGCAGGCTGGCATGGCCGAGTAAGAGCTGGTGTGCATGTGAGCCTGCAGAAAAACAAGCCAGCAAAATTCCAGGGAAATCTCTCTCTACGAAGCCAGGCAAAGGTTTATGGTATTGGGATTGTATGTTTTTCTCTGGAGGTGGGTAAATAACCTGCTCTGCTACTCCCAAGCTGGTGATTTCCACCTGCAAACAGCACAGTGTGGAAAAAAAAATGTTAAAAAAATCAGGCTGTGACTGCAAAAAATCTCACCTGTAATCTGGCAATTACAAATTGAGGTGTTCCCCTTGAAAAGACCCTGCAGTAACACAGGTGTGGGCTCCTTTGAGGTTAAGGGTACTCCTGCCTCAGGGACCCACAGAGGGGAAGTTGGAGGCCATACTCAGCTCTCTGCCTTGGAGCAACCCTACAGAAACAAGCCTGCAGTCTGTTACTCACACTCAAAGCTGGAGGTCTGCAAGTGCAGCCCGCTGAAGACAAACCAGTAGAGAGAGGGGAATTTGCTACCTTTCCAAGCAAAACCAGCCCAGTGGGAATCCCTCAAACCCCCTCTCTGAAATCCTTCTTGCTGAGCCCACTCCAGATACGAGAACCATTGTGCCTCTTTAAGAGCAGAATCCACCCCTCACCTTCTCTGCTCTGACAGCTTCTCTTGGGGAAACAGCCTCTTCTGCAATGTATGAAAACCCTCCAAGTACCTGGACATGATGAATTGAATTTTTGCATCCCAGGAGGAGTCTGGGCACTGTGTTGCTGCCAGAGACTCCTGATTTTCTGCCTGTCCCCTTAGCAATCACCTCGGGAGACTGTGGTGGGCTCCTGAGGAATCCAGTGCTGGCAGAAATCCCCCAAATCCTGGCCAAGCAGCCCAATATCCATCTGGCTGATGCCAGTAAGCAATGGCATACAACCACCGCAGCAAGAACACCGTTCCCTCTGCATCTTCTGGCCTAGGGGTTTCATGTTTACCACCCCAAGTGCAGACCTAACTGTGGAAAAGGGACAATCCATTGCAGCGTGGGTTGGTGCAAGGCATTTCTCAAGTGCTGCAGAGGGAACTCAGACTCCTGGCTCTCATCTCAGAGCATGAGAGGTCTTGCTGAAGCCATTAATGCTGCTTCTGCCTCAAGATAAGCATGTGCTTGCAGCCTGGGCTGGCTGAAGCCCAGCACCAGCACAAAGAGGGCTTTGTACATGTGGGATGCACAAGGGGATGGGGCAGAGATGCTCTCTGAGGATATTGGAGGCCTATAGACAAAAGAGATCCCTGGGGAGAAGCTAAACGGGGACCTTTTTTTTTTCTTTGCTTTCTGAGAAGCCAGAGAGAGCTGCACATGGTAATTAATAAGCCACAGGTGATCAAACCCCTGCAGCCGCTGAGCAGTGAAAGGAAAACAAAGAGGCAGAAGGGGAGTGAGGAGGGAGGAGTAAAACAGCCTCTGCAGGGCACGGGAAGAAAAGAGAGCTAAGTTTGGGGGGGGGGAGGCTGAGCCATGATGGCATCTCTCAGATCTGTGCGGTTTGAACTCATTAAAAGCCTCCTCTCCTACGGGCCGTGAAGCTGACAGGCAGGCTAGAGATGAATCTCCCCACTAGTTAGAGGGAGGAGAGGGGAAGACTGTGTGATATAAGGGGAAAAGTGTGCTCCTTACAGGACTTCATTATTGGGCAGGCTAGGCTGGGTGTCTGGCCAAGCTGAGAAAACACAGGCTGGCCTGGTGCCTTGGGGACAGGGCATTTGCAAATCCTACTTGTCACAAGTATTGGCTGAAGCACTGTAGTTGAACCCTTGGAGTCAGGGTTTGTAACTATGTATATGCTAGTAATAAAAACAGGTTGGGAACTACCCTCTGGTACCATGAATCAAGTGGCATGGTACAGATGATGTCCTCTCTGTGATGGCATCCATACCTGCAACTAAACATTCTTCCTCCCCAAGCAGGGCATCTGTATCAGACTGCTGCTGAGGACCAGTCCGTGCTACTACCTCTTCAGGTGTGGTTTGGGAAAAAGCTGCTGGTATGTGCTAAGGAGCATATGCTGGTTGTGAGGCTTGTTCTTGGCTGTGTTTCCTTTGCTAGACAGACACAATGTGTAGCTCCAGTGGCAGCATAAGATGGTACTGAGGAATGAGGCTTCCTGTCCCAGTCCCATCCTGCCCTCACACACATCTACACTCCCGCACAGCTTCGTGTCATCTGCAAAGTGACTGAGGGTGCCCTCGATCCCCTCGTCCAGACCATTGATAAAGCTGTTAGACAGAACAGGCCCCAACACTGAGCCCTGGGGAACACAAGACGAGATGTAGACTGAAGACTCTGGACTTCAGGAGAATTGACTTCAGCTTGTATGAGGAACTGGGAGGTTACTGTGAAAGCAGAAGGTGTCCAAGACAGCTGGTTGATTTTTTAAAAGAAAACTTATTCAGAGCTTGGGAGCAAATCCTGCCTTTGCATATGAAAATCAGGCATTTCATCACAAAGCCTGCTTGGCTAATTAAGATACTTCTTAGTGAACTGAGCATACAAGGGAGCATACAAGAAATGGAAATAAGGGGAGAAAATGAAAGAGTGCAAATGCATTGCTAGGGTACTTAGGGATAAAAGCAGAAGGGCTAACAACCAGCTGGAGAAAAGACTGGCCAGGAATGCTAAGAGTAAAAAAAGGAGGGTTTGCAAGTATTTTAACAGCACACTTCAGGGAAAATACGGGTTGATTGTTGGATGGGGGGACAGCCTAACAGTGGATGATTGTGGAAAAGGTTGAATGCCTTTTTTGCCTCAGTTTATATAGGTCAGACTTGTTCCAAGCTTCTGCACATAACAGCAACATCTGGGTAGGAGAACTGTGGGGGGAAAAAAATAGGGACTATTTAGTGAAATTCATTGCATTTACGTCCACGAGACTGAAGGTGATTCATCCTAGAGATCTGATAGAGTTCTCTGCTGTGATTGTGAGTGTTCTGTCTGTCATCTACCAAAAACCCCTGGTGTCTGGGGTCTGTCCACTCATCAAGAATCTCCAAGTGTTATACACATCTTAAGAAAGGGAAAAATGAGCATGTGGAGAGCTACAGAGGTCAACCTCACCTTAGCCCCTAGAAAGATCATGAAACATGTCCTCTGGAAATTAATTTCTTGGACATATGGAGAACAAGAAGACAGGGACCAAGGGATCCCAAGCTGCAGGATGCAATTCTGTGGAGGCTGGTGTACAAGTTGCTCTGCAGAAACAGATGTGACTCTTCAGGGTGAGAGGTCTGCTTTTCCTCTTCAGTGGCAATGACCTTAAATTGGGGCCAGGAGGAAGACACTAGAGAACTGTCCCTTCACAGGACTTATGAGTCATTAGTGACTACTTTTTTATTAGAATGGCTTATTGCACATTGTCCTGACTATGTTTCTTCATGCATTTCTGGTGATGAACTGAACGGTATCAGGGTCTCGCTTCTGGCCATGACACCAACTGGTATGGCCCAGATGGGATCATATGGTTAAACCTTCATACCTCAAAAGAGATAGCTGCACCCAGATTGCTTATTTGGGATGATCCCTGGTTTACACTAACTCCTGAACCATACTTGCTAGTTATTTGGGTCAGACTGGGCCAACAGCATGCCAGGAACCACACTGACAATCAAGCAGGCAGAGCTGACCCTTAGAAAGCCAAATGCCAAAGCCACCAAAGCTGTGGCTGGAATTATCATTGTAGAAAGTGAAACAGGTCAGGCTAATGAGCTGCTGGTTTCACAGGATGGGTTTAATAGCATTAAGGACTTTATCCCTCTGATTAGGTTATGAAGCCTTGCAGTAGGCTTCCAATTTTAATCCACCTGCAGGATAGGCTTTCATGTAAGAGCCCAGACCCAGCAGCTGCCAGGGTGGCAAAGGACATGCTGAGCATGCCAAGGTGTTCACATGTGAACTCCCAGAAGGTCCTTGGCGCTTTCTCAGTCTGAGCAGCCACAGCATGGGAAATCCCACATCTCACCTTCCACCTTATAATCAGAGGATAATTGATCTAAGTACATTTCTGAGGTGACAATAAGGATCTGACCACCGCAAGTCTCCACATGGCACTGTCAGCGACATTCCTGCTTCTTATTGTGTTGCCTCCATAACTACCAAGGCTGCAAGCTAAAGTGGTTGGGGAAAACTCCTCCTGCCCCCCTGAGCAATACCCATACTAAATAAATCTCCTTGTAGCACATGGCACTTTTTTTGAGCAGCTCCTTCTTACTCCTATTGTTCCCGGGAAGGAGAGACAATGATCTAAGCATGCAAAGCTCCTGAAACTGCTCCAGAAAGCTGCAATTTATGAGCAGCCTGTTCCAACTGGCAGAGGAAAACGTCAGTGGAACAAAAACATTGTGCAATAACCTCCTTCCCCCCTCCACTTCTCCTCCTCCCCCTCTGAGAATCAGGCAGGGGGGACGGGACGAGACGGTGGGCTAGTCAGGGAAGTGGCACTAGTGAAGCACTGGACATCTTACCAACATGGTTTAGTGATGGGCTTGGCGTGTGAGGTTAGTGGTTGGACCTGATGACCTTAAAGGTCTTTTCCAATCAAAACAATGCTATGGTTCTGTGATCTTCTGCCATCATCTTGGGGCTTTGACATTGCAGATCTCTCTTGGTGGCTGACCCAGAGCACATTGAGGTGCTGCAGGCTATGGTGAGCAGGATGGTTTGGCTACCCCAAGGATGGGACTCTGCTCCATATACCTTTTGCAAGGATGGGGCAAGTCCAGGTCTTGGCTGCTCTGAATGATGAGTGCACGGAACTGGTCTCTTGGTTCTTCAAAAAAAACCAGAATGAAACAATGAGACATCACAGCCTGAAATCAAGAGTTTGCCCCAAATCATTGTTTAGCTTAAAATCCACATCATACCATTGCAGCTTGGGGTTCAACTTCACATGAGTGAATGTGGTCATCTGAGGCTTGGGGATGTCAGAGAGGTCAGAGATGGGAGGGAGGCGCTAGTCTTATTCAACTTTCCAGATTTCCCCAGTAGCACAGAGGCTAGTGAGGATCTCAGGAGCAGTTTGCACATCTTCCAACGCTTGTCCTCCTTTGGAAGACTCCTCTGGACATGGGCTGAGTTACAAAGCCATGCCCAAGGGGTGATCTGTCTCTGAGGTTTTGGGCTACCCCTGTCCCTTGTGTGTATCTCCTCAGACACTTGGCTGTGAAATGTGCAGCAAGTGAAGCCAGTCTGTTTCTGGTTTCAGCATATAGCCTGTCACCTCCTTCTTGCAATCCTTTTCTTTTTCCTCCTCCCCCCTTCTATCTTCTGCAATCTAAAATAAAACTCACTTAGCAGACAGTGTCAGGCTGTGAAAAAAATCCCACAAGGTGCTGGCAATAGTCCAGCTGGGCTGTTTTTCCCTACATATACATATATACATACATATATATCTATATATAAGAGGTTAGACAGTGGTAGATGAAATACTGTCTAGCAGAGGCAAGCTGAAAAATCAGTCTTTAAGTCCTTAAACATGTCATTTCCTGGTCCAAGGGGGACCTGTCAGGGCATTTATGTGACAATATCTCTGCTGAATTTCATTAAGAGTTATGTGGAGGCAATTGTGGGAGATGTCAAAATATAAATCACTCACCGATTATATGATAGTACTTCCCAGTGCCAAAAGAGTGAGGAATGAGACACTCTTCTAGGAGCAATGACCCTTTTCATTGTTGCTCCATTGGGGATGTGACAGATGAGCAAGGTCTTGTCCATTAGCATGTCCTGGCAGGCCATGCCAGGGAGAGTGGTCAGTTGGCCATAAGTCAAAAGGTGTACAATTGCTTAATTGACCCAAAGGAAGTCAGAAATCAAACTGGGCCAATTCATTTTTAACTGGTTTCTTCATGCTGAAAACTATAGACAGCTTTGGGTTGACTGGACACGTTCCTATGCAACCTGATCTAGGTGAACCTGCTTCTGCAGGGGCATTGAACTAGATGATCTCTAAAGGTCCCTTCCAACCCCTACCATTCTATGATTCTATGATTGAAACTGCAGGGATTGAGTATAGCTGAATGAATGACTGATACCCACTGGAAAAAAGAAAGTGCAAAATCTTCATTAAGTCTATTTCAGGGAAAATATTTTGACTGTTCACTGCAAACTGACATTTGACTGCAAATGAGGTGTTAATAGTTTCAGTTCTAATTTAAGTTTTTTAGAATTGTTTTACGTAAAAGCGAAATGTAACCTATTCCCCCCATTCAAGAAAGAAAGAATAATCTGAAATTAGGTCTTCTAGTTGGTCTGGAGAAATCTGTGGTCTTCCAGTCTGGCCATCTGAATAAAAATGCAGTTAATTACTCATATGAACCTGTCTCAAACTTACTCTTTAATTACAGGGAGGAACATGTCACACTGCTGGGTGGATGTGGAAAATGATTGATTCAAGTGTCCACTAGATCCCTGCTTCAAATAGATGGGGCAGCAGCCACTGGTGTTCCAGATGGAGATACCATGGCCTTGATTTGATGGTCCAAATCATGTGGTGACATTAAAGGGTATTTTCAGGACGAACTCCAGAATTATCAACCTTGATTGCCACCAGCCTTTCTCCACAGGCATTGTAGGTCATCTAGGAAATGGGACATGGACCTAAGCCGCTTATACAAGGAGAAGAACTGACACTCAAGGCCATGAATCATCTCATTGCAGACAGTTGAGACCTGGAGGCTCCTTTCTGGGAATCTGTGGTGGGTTCAATGACCTGTACTCATGTTTCTCAAAGCTCACCCAATCTTTGGGTAACTCATTTTTTTTAAATGAAGTTCAGAAAAAATATCAGGCACACTTCTGTCTATTTTTCTCCTCTAGCTTGATGTATTTTCAAGTGCCTGGACCCAGTTTTGACTCAGTGGATGACTAACAAAGCAGCACCTAGTAAAAAAGAGTGATTTATTTTGCTTGGGGTGTTTTTGGTTTTTTTTCACATACATTTTCATCCAAATGCATAAGTTGTCCCATCTTAATTTCTTCCCATCTCATCCAGATTTCACGGCAGAGAAATTGCTAATGAAGCTATAGGGGTGTCCCAGTGATGTGTGTGGACAGAAAAAACTTGCACATCTGTAAGCCTTGGACACACTAGACTGGTGCTTCCCCAACTGCTCTCCAGGCAGAGCTGGAGCAACTGAACACAGAGAAACACCAGAGGCAGAAATCAGTACAGACATGATTTTATAATTAAAAAACTGTGCATTTTGACAAACAGCTGGCAGTTATCACCATCCCCCCGCTCCACTTAATGCAGAAAACACATGTCTGGAACCCAGATGTCTGATATTTCTAATGCCACATATAATGACCTCTTAAGTCTGTGCTTGTACTAACCTCCTACATTTGGCTACCAGACAAGAGCCCAAAGGCAGCTCTGCCCTATAATCGATTCTAGCTCATCCTAGAGAGAACTAGTCCCCCTCTTCCAAGGCATTATTTTCACTGAAAACTTGTCATTGCTATCTTTTTGATTGAAAATGCCTCTGAAAGCCAACTTGTGGGACATAATTTATTTGATTAAAAAAAGTAAACAAAGAAGATTTTAAATGAAATTTTTCAAGAAGTCTCTGGGGAAATAAGGCTGTTTCACTACTTTAGTAAACTAAATGGCATCATGTCTCTGGTTGTCCAGAAGCCAACTGCCAAGTCTGGCCGCAACCCAGTTAAACCTTCACCACTCAGACAGCACCAAGATTCATCACCCACACATGGCACTGGTTAGCTTACTGGTATAGCCAGAGCTCCAGTGCCCAAAATACCTCTTTCCTTAGCAGAAACAATGATACTCAGTGAGCTTTGAAGTGGAGGGAGAGGTATCACCAAGGGATTATGTGCTATGGGACAGAATTCAGCTCCCCTGCCAGTCCCCAGCCACATGTGGTTATGAACCCCTTCGTGATGTTAATTTGTTCCTTCCGCAGAGACCTGTGGAGACAGATGAATTATTTGTCTTTTCTGCATTCCTCTAAGCTCTCTATGGAGACTTCAAGTCCTGAAGCCTCATGGCATCTTCCCAGGCACAGCTGAGTCTCATCAGATTCTGGTTCAGGTCACATTTGGGAAGAAAAACATGGGGCCACCAGTCAACCTCCTGAGAGAGGCATCCTGTGGACTCACACGCATACACACAACAACTTGTGCACACACACACACACACGCACACACACACACACACGGGGCTTACAGACAGCCAAGTACAGGCACGTCACCACAGCTCAGTGCTGGCTTGAGTCTCCCCTTCTTCCCCAGGGCTTGGGCTGGTGCTGCATGGACACAGTCACCTTCAGTCAGCCACAGAGCTCTCTGCTCCTCGGGCACGTAGTAGAGAGCAGAGCTAGGCTGGGGCGATGGGTTGAGAAACTGTATCACTCTGACATAGTCAGGATTGACGTTGGCACAGGAGGGAGAAGACTAGAGGCACACACGCTCGCTCTAGGCAGACTTCCTTGGGTGCTAGATGTCCCAGGATTGCCATGACTAGACCTCTCGAGTCCCTGCCCTTGCTGGGCTCCACCACAAGTGTCTCAGCCCTCTGTGTCATGTAGAGGCAGGTGTGCAGCTGGGTGCTGAAAGGCAAGAAAATGTAGCATCCATCTTACATACTGCTAAGCAGGGAATGAATCCCATGTGTTTGCTGCAGGGCCAAAGCTCATTGCAGAAATATTTCTCCCTTTCATTTTATAGTCACATTTTACGTTCGTTACACAAAAGTCCTTTTTCTCCTCTTGAAATTCCTTTCTCTGATGGATATATGTTGCTACAGAGGATCCAGGATTTGCTGGTGCTGTTCTTGGAGGAACATCAGCCTGGGGTGATTTCTCTGGTACAAGATGTCTTGGGTGTAAGTTATCTCCTGTGCCTTGTTGCTTACAGGGGTAACCACACAGTGTCTTGTGGCCACTGCTGACAACAAGATTAGAAACACTTATTGCTCTGGGTATAACTTCTAGGGCACACAGGTGACTTCTGGCTGACTGGAGCCTCTATATAAATGTGTCCATGGTCTGTCCATAAACTATACCACAGGCAAAATTAAGCTAGAATACACAGGACTCAATGGAGAAAGTCAACAAACATATCTTCCTGCCACTTGCTGGGGCTGTATACTATTAACTCCCCATCCCTCACCTGCTGGGAGGGCTCCTTTCCACTAGAAATCATCTTCCCACCTGAAATATCCTGTGGACCTTGTGCTTGGGCTGGCAAAGGCTGACAATTGATGCTCAAGAAGACATCCATGGAGAATTGTGGAGAAGACATCTCTAGCCTGGGAGGAGGGAAAGGGAAAGGGAAAAGAGATTTTGTTTTGCTTTGTGGCTAATCTTTGACCTCCTTCTTTGATTTTTAAGTACAATCAACCACACTGGAGCTGTGGCTTCTTAGTTACTATAGGGGGAAGAGAAGGAAAAAGGACTTTGCAAAGGAGCAGGCTAAGTGCATTTGTTGGATTCAGATGTTCTCCATGCTCTCTCCATGCAGGTCTTGTATTCTTGATGAGCATCTCTGGGCCATCTCAGTGCCCAGCTCTGCTGCTCTGCTCTGACATCAAGAACAGCTGTGGGCTCCCTGTTTGCTCCTGTTCTCTCTGCTACTCTTTGGCCTCTTTTTCAGCCAGCCATCAGGCAGAGAGAGCCCTGGTGCTGCCTCATCCTCTCTTTCTCCCTCATCCTTTCCTCTTCTTCCCCCTCACTTCAACACAATGAGAACCGGCGGGAGTTGATGTTCATCTTGGTGACCCCAATGAGCTTGAGTGGCGTGGAGAGGCTGAAGGAGCTCATGAGGGGGAAGTCACAGAAGAGGTCGGAGAGCTCATCCCTCTCCTCCAGCTCATATGTGGCATCGTTGAGCATGCGCTGGTGCAGGTGGCACGTCTGCTCGATCTTCAGCTTGTTGATGTCACTGCGGAGACGCATGAGCTGCCTTGCCAGTTGCTGGTCCTGCAGGCGCATTTCTGCCTGAAAAACGAGACAGAGGATGGGGAAGGAAGAGGGCAACTGGTAAAGACACAGCAAACTTGTTCATCACGCTGCTACCTTCAGTAGCAGACTGCACCAAATGTGGATCGGTTAGTTCTCCCCAGTAGTGAATGATAGAACAAGAGGAAACAGCCTCAGGTAGCCCCAGGGCAGGTTTAGATTGGAGCTGAGGAAGAACTGTTTCCCTGAGAGGGTTGTCAGCCCCTGTCCCAGGATGCCCAGGATGGTGGTGGAGTCCTCATCCCTGGAGCTACTGCAAAGCCGTGTAGCTGAGGTGCTGAGGGACATGGGTTAGTGGTGGGCTTGGCACTGGGAGGGGAAGGGGTGGATTCAAGCATCTTAAAGGTCTATTAAAACCAAAACGATTCTATGATTCTGTGATTAGAGTGGTCAGACAGTATTTTCCTCCCCGATTTTGAAATTTGTGAGGTTTAACACGTTGTAAAATGAAGCCCTCCAATCTTCCTCTTTAATGTGGTTCAAGAACAAAGCTTTGAACTGTGCCATCCTAGGACAGTTCTGAATTTGTCTCAATAGGAAAATTCATTTTCTGTCTCAAATTCACCAGTGTTTGGCACTGAAATCTGAGATGTGTGAGCCAGAATGCAGGAAAAACTCCTGAAAAGGAACACAAATATCTGATGCTCTCTTCTGTGAAATCTTAAAGGTCTTTTCCAGCTAAAATGATTCTACGAGTCTATGAAATCACAGGTAATGTAACTTATCCAGAGATGCTACACCTCTGCAAAGAACTAGGAGGGAGACAGGAGTCTTCCAAGCCCAGTCAAATATCTGCTCAGGATGGTGAATTTTTAGTGTTCAGGAAGTCTGTATCTGCTCAGGTTTTCAGGAGCACCGGGAAACTGGAATTAGAGGCAGCCATGCCGAGGCTGTTGGCTTGAGTATCTGTCAGCACAAGCTTCAGAGCCTCCATCTCAACCCTAAGCAAAGCCCAAATTAATTTTGCTCATAAGGGAGCAGCCACAGTGAGAAGGAGCAAATAGAGGTGGAAAGGATCAATTAAAAGAACCCCAGAGATCACATTTCCTAATACTGAGCCCAGGTTTCCAGCCTGCATAAATCAGAGCTGGTTCATGACTGCTGGGAACATAGACCTCTACATTCCCTGTGGCTCATCTCACTGATTCATAGTGGCTCACAGGATGGGACCTCCGTGGTTTCCCACAGGAGAGAGAACAACTATCCCTCAGGCTAATGAGCTAAGTGTGTTGGAAGGTTTTTTCCCTCCTCTGGCATGTAACTCTGGAAGGCGGAAGACTCAGAAGTGATGAAAGGAAAGGAAGAATGTTCTTTTTTCCCCCTTTAATAATTAAGCAGAAATTTTTTTGCCACAGGATATTGGCATTGGTGAAGGAAGGAGGTGAGCACTTGGAGCAAGAATCAGCCTTTGTCTGAAGAACAGAAGCAGGCAGAGCTAGAACAGCAGATACTGAGAAGACAGTCCCCACTTTTTACCTGACATCCCTCTTCATACAAAAGCAACAAACAGCAAAGAAAAGTAGGTGATGGGAGAGAAACCGAACAGCTCTTAGCAAATCTCGTAGCTTAAATCTGTCTCTAACTACTGAAAACAAAAAGGGAACTAAACTGGAAAACAGTCCCAAACCTGACCTGATGCGATGTCCTGCCTGCTTTCTCGGTCTTGACTTTGTTGCAGGACATGAACTGGCACTGGAAGGAGCACCAAGGCTCCTGGGTTTTTTTGTTGTTTTTTTTTTTTAGTCTCCCAGTGACTCAATGCTTAAGTCCTGTCCTCAACAACTTCTCAGTGCATGAGATGATGCTCTGAGCTCATCTGCAGCTGCACTGTGGAGCTGTCCTCATCCAAATTCCATCCTTTGCCTCACTCGACTTCCATCACTGGTTTCTGGTCTCTCTGTGGTTTGAATGAGAAGCTTGGGCACAGGCATAGACTACATTTGTAGGAAAACATTAAATAGTGCATTATGACAAAGTCTTCATCTCCTATCAGTTGTGAGCAAAGTCCTGGCATCTTTTGAGCTGAGGCCAGTTCACAGAGTTCCAAGCAACTCCCCACAGGTGCTCTTCAGGAGTTAATAAAGAAGGATTCATCCTCAGCAGGCATTTGGGATACAGCCCCTTTGTCTAGATTTTAACAGCATGAATGTGGTCAGAACATACTAGTTTGCCTCCAGCCCTGAAAATGAGCTGTTTAGATTACAGATGTAGCTCTAGGGCAGGAAGTAAATTTAGTCCTGGTCTGGTGGCTTGTAGATGAAGATGTGGAAGGGAAGGGAGGAGGGAAAATTCCCCTCACAGAGGCTCCATGGGTGGCTCTGGTATTTCTACATGAGATTTTTCCAGTGCCTGATGCATGGGCTGCCACAGCAAGGATGTGAACCCAAGCAGCGTCAGGGTTGCTCTGGTTTGTGGCATAATACCTCCTCTTGCAGGCAATTCCTCTAAAGACGTTGGGATCACCCCTTGCAGCTTTGCTAGTGTCACAGCAAGGTGAAGCAGCAACCTTAGGAGGCTCAAGGGTTTGGAGGGAAGTCTGGCTTTGTTCCAACTCCTTTCTGTAGCTGTTGGGAAGCCCTTTGCAGCGCTGTGCTCAGTGTTAGCTGAGAGCTGACGTGAGTACAATGAAAATTAATCTAAGCTGAGCAAAGCTTTTCTCAACCCTGCACCATCCTAGAGGACCTTGCCTGGTGCTCTCAGCCAACAATTGGACCCCAGCTTGGCTGCCTGGAGAGGATTAAGTAATCTTTGTACCAATCTCCAACGGAATCTCTTTCTCTCTCAAGGGAAAGCTCTGTTGGCAAGACTGTGACAATTTACCTTCTTCAAAAAAAACAGTACTTCTTTGCAGACCTCGTAGCCTGAGCTTCCCCTAAAGTAATGCCACACAACAGGTTTTTTTTTCGGCCACTTGAATTGCAGTGAAACAAAAAATCATTTTGTCTATATTTTTCCCTATTTCACAACAAATGCTATGACTTGACATTTTATCAGGAGTGTGGTTGTGGGCATTATTCAACTGACCCTTGGTCATTCCGTCTTGTTAGTTTATCAGGCTACGTAAGAAATGTCAACCAATACTTTCATTGAATGTTTTGAAGAATGTGGGATTAAAAAAGCACCACTGCCAAAAAGGATTTCAAAATTAATTATGAGGCCACTGTGGAGAGGGACTGAAGTTGGAGATTGCTACTTTTGCTTTGCAAGCCAGCTTTCCAGCAGGTTGAGGAAGGTTCTCTTTCCCCTCTCCTCTGCCCTGGTGTGGCTTCATCTGGAGTCCTGTGTCCAGTTCTGAGCTCCACAGTTCAAGAAGCACAGGGAACTTCCAGAGAAAGTCCAGCACAGGGCCACAAAGATGATCAGGGGACTAGAACATCTTCCTTATGAGGAAAGGCTGTGGGAACTGGGGCTGTTCAGCCTGAAGGAGACTGAGGAGGGACCTCATTAATACTTACAAGTATTTAAAAAGTGTATGTCAAGAGGATGGGGCAACATTTTGTTCTGTAATGTCCAGTGATAGGACAAGTGGTAATGGACAAAAGCTGAAACTCTTAAGGGAAAACTTCTTTACTGTTCAGGTGAGGGAGCCCTGTCCCAGGCTGCCCAGGGAGGCTGTGGAACCTCCTTCCCTGGTGGTCTCCAAACCTACCTGGACATTTTCCTGTGCTGCCTGGTCAAGAGGAACCTGCTTTAGCAGAGGGAGTTGGGCTGGATGACCTTCAGAAGTCTCTCCCAACTCCTACCATTCTAGGATTTTATGTGATTCTCTGATTGTGTGATTCTACATCTTGACTGCATCTTGCTTTCCCTGTCTTTTGAGGAAAATTCTGAAGAATCACTTGACCCTTGCCAAACACTTCAGAGAAGTCAGTTAAGTCTATGTTTTGGTTTAAGGTTTCATCTTCAAAGATGCTCAGATGCCACCCTGCCATGACTAATTTTAGAAGCTCATACCCTTGTGGTGCAGCCCACAGTTCCAGATGAGGTATCTCATTTCCTTCTGCCGTTCCTGGGAGCCACACACCACCAAAGTGCAGGATATTGTTCTCAGATGATACATGTAAAGCCTGACATGGGTCTGAAATGTTATCCTTCTTCACTGCTGAATTAGTTCATATTTGACTTCCTCAGAATTGATCTTCATATTACCTTTCAATGCTTTAAATGAGAATACAGACAAATTCTTCATGAGACTGCTACTTAGCAGAGGACTCCTGATGCAAGTCCTTCCCAGTCACCACACCCCTGCTCTAGACTCCTTCTCCTCCATATCACCTCTCAGCCATCACAGACCAATCTGCAGTGAAGTTTATGTGACCACTGTTGTGGTGCTGTGTTGTTGTTTAAGTTCACTTAGGCACTTCTTCAGATAATATATGAATCCCAAGCTGAAGTAATAGTGGTTAATACTGAATCACAAATGTCTGGCCAACAGGACATAGGTGTTTTCTGATTTCCCAGAAGAGAGCATCAGATATTTGTGTTCCTTTTCAGGAGTTTTTCCTGCATTCTGGCTCACACATCTCAGATTTCAGTGCCAAACACTGGTGAATTTGAGACAGAAAACGTATTTTTCCTACTGGGACAACTTCAGAACTGTCTTAAGATGGTCTAGTTCAAAGCTTTGTTCTTGAACCACATTAAAGAGGAAGATGACTTTGAAGACTTAACTTTAAAACTTGTTAAATGTGACAAATTTCAAAATCAGGGAGGAAAATACTGTCTGACCACTCTAATCATAGAATCATAGAATCGTTTTGGTTTTTAATAGACCTTTAAGTTGCTTGAGCCCACCCCTTCCCCTCCCAGTGCCAAGCCCACCACTAACCCATGTCCCTCAGCACCTCAGCTACACGGCTTTGCAATAGCTCCAGGAATGGGGACTCCACCAGCTCCCTGGGCAGCCTGGGACAGGGGCTGACAGCCCTCTCAGGGAAAAGGTTCTTCCTCAGCTCCAATCTAAAGCTCCTCTGGCACAATTTGAGACCATTTCCTCTGTCCCCCATGTCACTACAATCTCCTTTCCTTGGGTCTGTCCCCATATCCTGGCTGTTGATGGCTTTACTTTCAGCATTAATGAAGAGCAGCCACATTTGACAGCGCTGACAAAAGTGAAGGCAAAGAAAAGGCAGGAGTTGGGGAGGGAAGTGCTTCAGCCTTAGGGCAGTTCAGCACATGCTGAGTGTTACAATTTACTCATACACCTACACAGAGCCTCTCAATGCAAAAACAAGATCAGGAGTTTGTGTGTCTGAATAAATCAGCTTCCTGAGGCCAGATTCTCAGCAGGCCCCAGCTGACACGGCTGGCTGGAGCTCAGTGGGCATATGTCAGTCCTATAAACTAGGGCCAGGACTTGATGTGCAGAATCAGGTTCTGGGACAGGTCATGTGGGGTGAAAGATCAAAAGCAGCAGATGCACAGTAAGACCTTGGGTTTGTCCTTCACTGCTGAACATGAGGAGTCTGAACCTTGCAGAATCTGAACCAGATCAGGCTCTGGAGTCACACAGGCAAATTTACTGCAGAGCTGTATGACGCCTTTTGTGTGAATTGGGACTAATGCTTCAGATTTTACGGGCAATTCTGAAGTATCACTTGACCAAGCAACTAACCCATGCTTCTGTAGCACCATGGCCGAGGCAAAGTTTGGGCATATACAGACTACTAAGTTCAGTTTGCTGCTTCTACTGATTTTGATCTGTGATAGAGTTACTTCCAAAATTAGGTGGTCCTGTACAGATTGCCTCTTGGGAACAATTCCCAACATGTGCAAACTCCTGAAGCACTTAATTGTTTGGCAAGGTGCTAACTGGTAGAAGCCAAGACCATGCTGGGGCCTTGCTATTGAAAAAACCCAGCCTCAGCACGTTGGTAGCTGTGATAAGGGCTGCACAGTGTGGGTGATGGAGCTGCACACCCTGCTTTGTTGCATTTCCTTCAGTAAGGACACAGGGGGCTGGTGTACTTCTTTCCTGGATAGAAATCTCCATGTTCACCACCTTTTGCTCTTCCCTTGGATAGATGAATCCTATATACCATAAACTGACTTCTCATGAAGGACTGTGTAAAGTGTGGCCTCTGACCTTAAATCGGAGCAGAAGGATCGATTGCCTGCTTAGGATGACCTTACCCAAGATGCAGAGTGCTGATGTCCTGCCTGGCTGCCCCAAGCAGGGTGCCGTCTGAGGGGTGTTGCCCTTTTTGCCCTTGGCTCTTGCCTTAAACATATAAACTTAGACATAACCATATCCTGCTATGAAGCCTTCCTGACTGCTTTACTATCACAACATAATGATAAACAAGGAAAATCCTGTCTGTGCTGGGATGTGTGGAAGCTCATTAGTTTATTTGAAAAGAATCTTTCACCCTTGAATTGTAATGTGAAATCTTTTTGTTCCAGCATCCTGTGATGCGACGGCCTTGCTATGTTCTCCCTGTTTGCTGGCAGCTCTTATCCAACAATAGTGCCTCTAACACAGCTATTTAGCTGTGTGGTCAGTCAAATACATGCTTTCTCTTTTGGGGAAATTGTTCTAAATTACATGAGTCACATCCAGATCCAGTAAAGACTGGTGCAATTAAGAGGCACGAAAATGGAAAGTGAGGAAAAATTGGGGTTTACTTCGCCCTTTTCCATCTTTAATTTAAACTTCGTTTTTGTCAGATGGTGGTTTATATACCACATCCCAGTATAAAGGGCAGACTCTGACTCGTAGACAATTTCCCATCAAGGGCAGAAACTGAAATAACAAACCAAACCTTTTAAAATCTGAGGCTCTGAGAAGAAAAATCTGCTTCTTGCTCTCTTCAAGTATCTCAAAATTTGAGGTTTACATCAAGCACACTATGAATTTAAGATTGTATCACAGAGGCAAGCACAGACCTAGATTTAGTTCTTGGATCTGGAGCTTAAATCCTCCAGTGTGCTGAGTGAATTTGGGAGATCAGCTCAAAACTCTCACTAATAGTCCTGGATTCTGCAAACCACTGCACTTATATTCTTGAAAGACATGCTCCTAAGGCATAGCTCTACCACCAAAACTGTGACATGCAGCGCCACCTCTGTACATAACTTCTCCTGAGATCAGTCTAACTGGGAATACAGCAAGAGCAACAAAATGTTGACAAATATTATCTGAAGCAAAAGCTGCATGACTTTTTAAAAATAAACTATTATTCATCATTGTGCACGAGAAGGTTTCCTCAGTGACTTTCAGTGCTCATCAAAAGTAAAGCATTTGCACAAGTGCACCTGAATGGCAAGTGATGTCCCAGCCCCTGGCACCACTGTAATTGCTGATGACAACACAGTTGCAAATGCTGGTGAGACTCACTGGGAAAATTCCAAGTAGGCAACAGAAGTAAAGCCACATGACATGAGTTGTTTCCAGAAATGTGGGCCAAAAAATAAAGATTTTTCATTCCAGTGAGGAGAAGGATCACAGAAAAGCATGGCCTTGGTGTCTGCTTACTTCTACCCTTGTGACAAGCACTGGGAAGCATTCTGCAGGCCTGAAAACAGCTGCCCCGATCCAGTCACATCCAACCAATTGACTTCCTGTGGTCTCCAGAAAAGATGTGCTGCATCCACACCTTCTCCTTGGAATTATCCCTAGGCTGTGCTGATTCCTGAACCAGGCTGGGAGCTGCTTGGGTCAGCACTGATTGGCCTTGGCCAAATTTGTGTCAGAAACTGTGATAACATCACAACATGTAAAAGATGAGCTTCCATGCACTCACTCTGTGTATTTTCCTAATGTAGCTGCAGCATTTTTGTTTTATCCTCTACTCTGTGAAACTACCAGTTTCTACCAGTAACTACCAGAAATAAATCCTTGCATAAGATAGGGCCCAAGGCTGAGCAGGCTGACAGAAATGTGAATTGGCTCCTAATGAGGCAGTAATGAACAGACAGTGAACCTGTAAGAGCTGGACGAGGAGGGGTCTGAGGTAAGGTTCTGGCATGACACATGTGACAGAAAAGGGATTATTATTCATTAAATATTACATGGTCAGAACAAGAGGTTTCCACAACAGTTTGAAACTAAAGGAAACATTTGGTCTCACCGTGCAAAGATGGCTTGAGGGAAGCAGGTTACTACAAGACTTTACAGAGACTTATGAGTTAAAATATAATGAAACACAATTCAAAAAGAGAAATTAAATTGAAATTTGTCAAACACTTGGAGGTTAGAATGACTAATAACTGTTAGATGCAATGGTCAGCATATAATCTCCTGCTGAGGGAGTTTCCCTTCCCTAGACTCCTCCTGGTCCCTCCAGATACAGAAAATGCAATGATTGATTGTTGCCTTTTCAATTGAGGCTGAAGGACAGGAGCAGATTGTTTCTTTTTTTTTTTTCCCCCTCTTGAAAAAGTGTGCTGTCTAACAGGGGCAGGAAACCACTTACCAGTTCCTTCCTGAGCCACGTCAAAGCTTCATCAATGCTCTCAAAGCCACCTATTCTCCCTGAAGTAAGAGTCACCTTGTCCTGGGCAAGACTTCCATTAAGATGTAGCTGCACCTTCCTCAAGGGAACAGTCTCCCCTGTGGCCTTTTTGGCTTCAGTCGCCTCCTCCTCTCCTGACGGCTGGGGGCTTTTCCATGCCTGCTCCTCCAGCTTTGCCTTCCACTCCAAGTAGGATGGCCGCCTAGTCTCCAGCCTCAGCTTCTCTGTCAGTGCCTTGAGGCTCCTCAGGTGGTCATCAGGAGGAGCAGCATCTCCAGTATCTGCACTGTCCAGAGCCTCTTCTATTTGGATTTTGGGTAGAGACATCCTCTCCGCGAGCCAAATAGCATAGGAGTATGCTGCAAAGGGCCAGTGATGGAGATGGACTGGCTCCTGTGGAGTGATAAACAGCCCCTTGGAGGACAGCAGCAGTGGTGATGGCTCCTGCTCAAGCCCCACGTCGTCTCTGGGTGAACACCTAAAAGAAAAGCAGATGATTGGTTTCCAGTTGGAGACAAAAAAGGAATCGAGAAGGGAGAGACGACTCTTGCTGCAGTGGAAGGAGGCGAGTGCTCTGGGAGAGGCACAATGCCAACGTGCTCCTGGGGAGTGTTACCTCACCTCAGCTATCTGACTCCTTTTGAGGCAGGAACAGACAGGCTCTGGCTTTTAGGGAAGCTCTGATTACCTACATCTTCAGTCTTAACTCAAGGGGCCATGAAAAGGTTGTCAAGGAGGCCAGGACACATTTACAGACCCCTTTGGAACTGCATCACACAACCTGATGTCCTCTGGAGACAGCAATGGCTGTTGCTGGGGCTCGGGGTGTTCGTGTGTGTTATTTTGCTGATTTCCTGGCTGGCAAACCTACATCTTTCTGCTTGGGCAAAACAGGACTAGGAGAAGTAAGACAACCCAAACTTCTCCCAAGAGTTTGAGCCAAAGGGAGAGCTGGGAAAAGTGGACTCAGGTCCCTCCTGTTCATCAGACTCCGGATAGGAGAGATTTGGAATTATGATTTCCACCACTGGTCACATCCAGTTTGCCTATTGGGAATGATCCCAATGGTCCCCTTGAAAAAATGCTGGTGGATGACTGGCAGAGGAAAACCAGGAGCTTCCTCCCAGCTTCTCCTCCTGCCACTGCAGGTAAACACAGAGAACCCGTGCCCAAGGCTTGTCTAAAAAAATGTGGGACCTGGAGGGACAGAAGACTCAGCTCCATAAGAGTTAAGCTCATGCAGCTTCTGCTTTCATTTGCTAGTGGAATCAGATAAGGGACTTTCTCAAGGTTGTATGGCTGAGCTAGGAATAGATTCAGAACTCTCCTCTACACTTTGAACAGCAAACTAAATACTTTTTTTTGCCTGGTATTGTGCCCAGAAAGGCCAGTCAGGCTGTCTGCAACTTTCTAGCTGGATGCACTAAACCACACCAAAATATGAGTTACTCAGCCATTCTTCTCCCTGCTATTTGTGCCCACAAAGACGTGTGTAACTCTGAAACCCAGACCATAATTACGCCTCCTGAATCCTTTCAGTAAGAAGATTCAATTTAAAATAAACACCAACAGAGAGTAAAACTTATCCCACAATTGTGTGCAGGCTCATGAGCTGAACGAGGAGTTGATAATATACACACAGACAGTCTGGGGGCGGAGAATTAGTCATGTTGCGGTCTTGTTCCTGCTCCTGTTTATGTTAATGAGAGTTCTACCATGAGCAGGAGCAAACACAGATACTCTATCAGGTTGAAGCCAACAGCTCTCATGCCTGGAACAGCAACAATTTTCCTTTTCTGTTGAAAAAACAGATTGTATGGAGGGGAAAGCAGAGGGCTGCCCTGTGAGTAGTCAGGTTCTGCATCAGCTCTCGCGTGGGTGCTCTGCAGAACTCAGGGCACGTGGATGAATTTCCCTTGCTTTCAGCCTACTGAAATCAATAATTGGAAATGATGGCTTTTAATGACTTTAAAGACCTCACCTCTGAGATTTTTTTCTGTCTATTGACATGGAGATTGCTAGAGCTGGCCAAAACCAGCAGCCCAAGAGAGTGCTGCAGTTCTGTGCTGGGCTACTGGATTTGGTAATTCCTAGCAAAGACAATATTTTTATTGTAAAGCTGACTTTTCTGAATGCCACATCTACAGAGAAAATCCCCTACAAACAGAATCATAGAATCACAAAATGTCAAGGGCTGGAAGGGACCTTGAAAGATCATCTAGTCCAACACCCCCACAGTGTGTATAAAATCCTCAGGCTGGAAAATAGGGCAGCAGTTTGGAGCATCCCTTTCACCACCACCTTGCTGTCATCTCCCCCTCTCCATCACCATCTTGCAGCAGCTTTGAAGGGATTTTATTTTTCTACCCTAAAAATGACATTGATCTAACTCATCCTGTATCTCCCCGGTGCAACATGAAACTTCTTCAGTCTGTAGGAACACCCCCTAAATAGGCATGTCTGTTCCCTAACCTGTTCAAACTCAAAAATGACAGCAAGAAGCCACCTCTAATTTCCTATCAACATCTTAGGCTGTAGAAAAAGACCTGCTGTAGAAAAAGAGATCTGAAAGTAGTGAGGGTGTGAAAAATGCCTCTGTGTGAAGATGTGTGCTACCTAGGAGCTTTCTCATTCCTAGGAGCAAATCTGGCCTCTGGCTCAAATCAACAGACACCTCCCAGTCCCTCTACTCTAGGTTCAATTTTGCTTTTGACTGCTCTGTGCAAAGGAGCTCAAGCAATTAACCACTGATTTGTCTTCATTGTCACACTTGCCTGTCTCAGGGTGCTTGTGCCATGCATCCTTAGTGGTAACAGGAGTACAACACCACAATGAGGTGAGAGTCTGACCCCACCTCACTAAGACATTTTGCTTAGGGCTCTCACAGAATCACAAAATCATAGAATGGTGGGGATTGGCAGGGTCCTGCAGCTCATCCAGCCCAAGCCCCTGCTCAAGCAAGTTACCCTTGATCAGGGGGCTCAGGAACGTGTCTAGGCGGGTTTGGAAATCTCCTGAGAAGGAGCCTCCACACCCTCCCTGGGCAGCCTGGGCCAGGGCTCCCTCACCTCAACACCAAACAAGTTTCTCTTCCTGTGCCACTTGCTGTGTTCCAGCTTGTGTCCATTACCCCTTGTCCTGGCACTGGCTACCACACAACAAACACTGGCTCCATCCTCCTGACACATGCCCTTTAGGTATTTATCAACATTGATAAGGGCCCCCCTCAGCTTTGTCTTCTCCAGGCTGAACAGCTCCAGTTCTCATAGCCTTTCCTTGTCAGAAAGATGTTCCATTCCCCTCCGCATCTTGGTAGCCCTGTGCTAGCCTCTCTTCCTGGAGTGTGTCTCTTCCCTTGTATGAATCCTATCAATCCTATCAAGGACACATTGGGTCACTGAGACAGGAAAAAAACCCCTTTAATTTCTTGCTTGCGTTAGATTTCCATCAGAGCAGTAAGCTTAACTGACCTACCCTGCAAGCTGTAATGCAGAGGGATTAGCAGAAGCACATAAA
Source organism: Colius striatus (assembly GCF_028858725.1). Lineage (NCBI taxonomy): Eukaryota > Metazoa > Chordata > Aves > Coliiformes > Coliidae > Colius > Colius striatus. The sequence continues at coordinate 44,291,837 of NC_084760.1, read as the reverse complement.
CCAGGGTGGAGAAAAAACAGGACAGTCAAACTGGATTGAGTTTGGAATCTTACCATGCCAAAACACTGGCCAGGTGGGCATGCCTTTGCATGGCTTGGCTTTTGCATGTTTGCAGGTGAACAATGCAAATCTTACTCTCTTCCACTCCAGACACACATTGTGAAGCTCATGGGTTGTCCGACGCTCTAAGAAACCAGGTCCAGTAGCACAATCTACCACCACAACTTCCCACTACAGCCATTCCTCCTGCCCTGAAGTAGACACAGAACTCTGCCCATCACACACTGTTGGACATCTCTGTTCATGTACCAGAGATGGGGATCAGGAGATCCACGGGAACATCCCCTGACAAACCAGGTGTGTCCAGATCCACAGAGTTTGGGGTGCAGATCCCTGGCTGTTTGTAAGATCTTTGCTCTGAGGGTTTGCATCAACATCACCTCTTGGACTGTACAGACACTTCTTGATCCTACAGAATAAAACTCCAGAGTAAATTGCACCCACTGACACCATCATCAAGTTCTGCAGGTCCCAGTGGGTGAGGAGGAAACGGCAGACCAGAATTGGAAGGGATAATGCTCAGCATGTACACCTCATGCAGGAAGAGCTGTGTTTGCCTTCCTTCTTGTCACAGCAAAAGGCCAGTAGTGGGGTGGAGATGACTGCCCCTGTCCCCAGAAGAGGAGGTCTATGCAATGGGGTTGCCATAGCAGTGGAGTAAGTCAGGACTTGAGCTGCACCATGGTGGTGGATGGAAGCTCCTGAGCATCCTCTGGACAGTGGAAACACTGAGGTGAGGGAAGGAGAAACCCATCTGGGTCAGCACTGCAGCTTCTGGGAGCTGGTGGTTCCCATTCAGGGAGGCTGCACGTGAATTCCTTTCCCAGTGCCAAGATGACCTCACTTGGGAGGGGAGCTGCTGTGCTGGGTGGGTTTTAGTAAGCTCAGGCTCTTCCTCAGCCTGAAGTCCTCTGCCATATCCCCCATAAGCAGCACAGCCGTGTGCTGCTCTGCACAAGGCTCCTACCAAGACAAAGAAAACCTCAGGTGTCCCAGCAGTTCAGGACAGCTGATTTCTCTTGGTTATACTGTCCAGCATTTGGCCACCTAACCTCTTTCTGCAGCACCTGCTCCTGCCAAAAAACAGATCTGATTCCCTTCCTCATCTGTCCCAAAGAGACTTTCAGCCTCTCTCCCTGCAAAAAGAGAAGACTGCAGTAGCCTGAAGATTTGCCCAGTCCTGAAGCCAGGACTGCCTCCAGGGCAACGGCTCCCACTGAAATTGGTGCTGTCAGGATCAGATGCTTTCTGCTTAATCAGAATGGTTGGAGCAGGATGGAAAGTGGTCTGCCCATCCGAGGCTGAACGGGTTAATGCCAGAGCCCACAGCTAGTGCCTGCTGGATGTAGAATGCACAGAGACCTCCTGGTCACACTTATTTGGGCTGTGAGCTTGTCCCTTCTTCCAGGAGCAAGATGATGACACTGAAGTGACCAAGTTGGGCATCACATGCACGGGTACAGGTCCATGTCTGGTGGCTCGGCCTTCAAACATCCTTTCAGGGCTGCCCGTGTTGTTTCCCTTTACATATACAGAGAAATCACTTCCAGCCTAATGCATGACAAAAGCCCAAAGAGGAGATCAAATTTCTGTCCCTGGGTTGACTCAGAATGGAACACCCTTGCAAGGAGGGTTTGGAGAGATAGTCACAGAGCTGCCCCATGCAGTGGGCTGGAATACCGATACAGCAGCTGGCTTGATGGGATCCTGAGTGCACCTGAATATTCCTGTCCATTTATTGCCACAAACAAACCCCCACAAGACCTCCTAGACAGCTTGGATGCTGAGGTCAGCAGCAGGAAAGCAGCCCTTTGTGCTGCTTCAGCCCTTCAGATATGGACACTGTATTCACAGCTACATGGGAAAAAGAGGGAAGAAATGGAACTTTTCATTCATATGTGGCCTAGAGCAGGGTGAGCATTCACCCTGGCACATCTTTCTGCTCAAATGACCTCCAGAAAAACCCTACAATGAAGGGAGGAAGGGATAGCAGTGGGGAGCTGCAGGAAACGCACCAGCTGGATGAGAGGAACAGAGCAGAAGCGCATAGATAAGAGGGAACTGTTTTGAACTCTCTGCTCTAAGGTACTTCTCCAGCATCGCTAGTAGAGCCAGGACCTGTTTCAATAAATATATCTGTACCTTCCTGCCTAGCTACATCTGATCCCCCTCGTGTATTCTCCACAAAAGCAAGCAGGCTTCTTGCAGGAAGCAAGACTGAGATTGCTGACTGCTTCAGATGGACCCTAGCAACTCCACGTTCAGATCAACTCAGCAGATTTCCAGCAGTTGTGTGGAAATCCTGCATGAAATGGGCATTGCCAGACATTTTGTATTCCTGCAAATTAGTCTTCCAGTGAGTGGGAAGTATTTGCAGACTGGGAAGTTGGATGGGGTCAGTGCTCTCAGTCCATCAGCCAAAACCAGGTATGATTATTCTTAGAGGCAAAGGGATTAAGCAGCATCAGAAAAGGCAAATTCCCATGCTCTTGGTGAAGACATCTCATCCACCCTAGTCATCTTTAGGTAAAGTCTGTTGACGTGAAAGAAGCCATAGATCATAGGCAAGGATTGTTTCTCTATGCACCATCCCAGGGTCCTAGCAGGTTTTGGGAGCTAATCTTGGAGGTGGCCCCCAGAGGTGCCCTTAAAGGACCTGTGGCTCAGCAGAGTCAGTGTCTTTCCTTTATTTTCCCTGCTGCCACCCGAAGCACTCCAAGGATAAAACAGGGACCTCCGTGTCTGTGCAACCAGGTCCTGCGAAGGGCTGAGACTCCTTGGGATCAAGCCAGGACAGGCTAAGAAATGCTGTCTTCCCAGGAGGCTAGCACAGGGAGTTAATTTTCCTTAAATGCAGCAGAAGGGTGTGTTTTCAGGAGGGGAAAAAAATAAAAAAAGGAAAGAAAACAACAGCCCTCTTTCTGGCTTTGCTGAGCTTCATTCTGCTCAGCATAGAGCTCACCTCCTGCAGAGATCAGCGCTAGGACCAGCTCCCATTCCAGCTCCCATTACATCCACCAAGGCTCCAAAGTGACTGAGAGGGGAGTAGAGTCAGTCCCCTCACCCCACGATCCCCTAATCCTCTTTACATGCTCCCTGTCCCATCCAATTACCCTCCAGTGATCACGCAACCTCTGTACTCGGACCTATCTGCACCCAACACTGAGCTACACTTTGGTCTTTTGTGTTATTTAAAGCAATCTGGTTGCAAAGAGAAACCCTCTAATAACCCCTTCCCCCAGCAGGGCTACATTACTCTGAGGCTGCTGATAATTTTTGAACATTTGTGTTTTTTCTGCAGTGTCTCTGCTACATTTCGCAAACACCTAATGGCTGCGCAGCTGTGGCAAGCCCAGAGCCTGTGAGAAGACGGATCCCTCCCTTTCTGCTTTATTTTCGTGTTGTACAGATTCCCCCCACCACGAAGAGGTATCACTGCAATGGGCATTCGAAAGCAGAGGAGACCTGAGATGCAACAGCAACAGCGTCTGTATGCTGAAACGATGGCTGGCAGAGAGAAAACCCACAGCAGTCAAAACAGGCTCATTCCCACTGGGAAGTGGGAGTCTGTAGGATACAGGGGATGAGCAGACAAAGCCAAAGGAATGAGCTGGACACAGCTCCTCAGTGGAAACAAGGCACTTGGTTTTCATCCATTTTAAACTCCCCCACCTCCACTTCACTGAGGTCTGTGATGGAAAAAAAGCTGAGAAGGGCAGAACAGCAGCAAGTAATACAAGGAGCATCACAGGGAAATAGGGAAGGGTCTCGGTAGCTCTGCGCGGGTGCCCATTGTGGAAGAGGTGCCAGTCTGCATGGCAGGAGGGAAGATTTGGGTTGGTGTGGGTGCAGGGGTGTGCTGGCTGGGGTTGCACAAATGCTTGTACTGGGAGGGGTGTGGGCTGACAATATTATTTTAGCAATTAGCCCCAAGCTTCAATCAAGGGCTCTGAAGAAGTTCTGGGCGATTTGTTTTTCTTTTCCTTCAGTGTTAACATAATCTGCAAGGGCCAGACCTGAGCAGGTGGAAACCTGCTCTGCTCAGTACACAGTGCCTGCCTTGAAAACCCGAGGTAGCTACGCCCTGTGAGGCCACCACGCTTCATCCCATTATGTCGGCACTGCACAACCCCACAAACCTTGCCAGGGCTCTGGTAAATCTCAGGGAGGGGGCAGAGGGAGCAACAGGTGATTGTCCCGAAACCTGGCCAGACTCTTCCCTGTTACACCTCATCCAGTGCAGAAAAATCCCCCTGAAGATGGTGAGGACCCCCACACCACTCCCAGCTGAGAGTAAAATCCACAAATCTCATTGTAAAGGAGGACTCAACCCCTGCCCTGATTTCCAACCCTTCCCAATCAACAGGGAGGAAACATTCTCGGGGATTTTGACGAGGCAAGAGACTCTGGTTATAGGGAAGACCACACAAGCCCCCAGTCCCACCACTTCATGGCCATCACATCAGACCCCAGTGTGAATGTTCACAGTGTATGGGGTCCCCATCGCCTCCATGCTGATGTTCCCCAGGGACCTGGTCCTTGCTGCTACCCCTTTCCAAGCATGTAGCACCCGGTGTCTCTCAGACAGGTCCCGGAGTGTCCCCAGCGTGGCTGTGCTTCCCCCGACCCTGGCACGGCCAAAACAACACAGTCAACAAACTTACCAGGGACCGAGTCAGAGGGAAGATCGCACGGACATCTTGGCTGCCTCCTTGCGCCTCGGGTCTCCAACTTGGTATTTGCAGAGCAGTGTCAGCAGTGCCTCCAGGAGACTGTCTCATCCTCCTCTCTGTCTCGCTTCAGAAATCTCTGTGTGTGTGTGATTTTTTTTTTATTTAAGGGACTCTTCTCTTTTTTTCCAGCGGTTGCGTCAGGCCTGTTGCCTGGAGACAGACGAGCTATTCCAGTTTGAGCTTTTCAGTCCAGATTTCCTCTCTCTCTCTCTCTCTCTTTCATTCATACCACCGAGCCCTGAACCTACCTCCCACCAAGCAATAACCCTGGAGAGACCTGAGAAGGGAGGAGCTGCACAGCCTGGGTCCTAAACATCCTCCGGCTCCAGCACCCAAGTGAAGGAGGAGCGGGAGAGATGCCCTTGTAAAAGGGTGCTATCGAGGACAGGCTTGCAGGAGGTGCCCAGAGAGCTGATATACTCCTGAAGAAGCCAGTGGCTTTTCCTGGTGTCCTGACGGCTGCTCCCGTCACACACCACAGAGGAGTACTCTGGCACTAGGGAGAGCTTTGAGATAATGTTTTCCAGATGGCACAGCTTGCTCAAGGGTCAGGGAGTTTTGCAAGGCTGCATCAGCATCTCTAAGAAGCCCTGCGCTGGGTATCTCAGAGCATTGTGGCTAGTATCCTGTTGCTGGCACCATCCCTGGGCAGAAATAATCCCATAAAACAGCCTTTGCCACTGGAAAAATGCCTGTTGCTTCCCCATTGGGGCTGGAAACAGTTTTAACTCTTTCCAAGGAGGGGCTGATACAGGCACGTGCCCCAGCTGATGGCTGACTGGGGCCAGAAGCAAAGGCAGAGGATAGAGGATGTTTATTTCATTCATCAGAAGCCGAAGGTAAATTGAAAACCTGAGGACAGCTCTCAAAAGCATCTCACACATCCATCCCCATGCAGCTATTGCACATCTGCTGTCTCAGGGCCATTGGCCACGTTTGTGAACCTGGTGGTGTAAAGGGTTAAGCACTGGCCATCAACATCTAACACAGGCCCCTTCCCACATTCAGCTTTTGTCAGAGAAATCCCTTCACAGCCTCTGGTGGTTTTTTTTTTTTTTACCCTTCCCTTCTCCTGCCTAAACCATCCCTCCTCTCCCCCACTGACATCAGGGAGAGATTTACAGCCCTCTTCAGAGTCCCACATACCAACAAGGGATTTAAAACCACATCACAGGGCTGGGATTTCCCACCTCCCTTTGAATGCCAGCCAGACCAGGGGTGTCCCAGACACCTCCCCAGTGATTTAGAGGCTGTGCCTGTGCAGCACGGAGTGTGAAGGATGTGGACACCCTGCGAGATGCAGCGATGCAGATTCAGAGTGAGGAACAGCATTTTCACATTTCTGATGCAAATACATTTTTTTAAAATTTATTGGTTTGGTTTTTGGTTTTTTTGGCTTTTTTTTTTTGCTTTGCCAGCACCCTTTTTGCCAGATTTCAGATGTGCATATGCAAACTCTGTCTGGTGATCAGCTCTGGCTGTGCTGCAGGCAGACACCTGATTGCTGTGCACCCACCTTTCCTGGGGCTGCTGGCAATGGAGAGGACTGAGGAGATGGAAAAGCTGTTCTACTCATGCTACAACCCTCTGACACATCTACAGCTGCATTTAAACTCTTAGCAGCAAATGAGTGGTTCAACATTTCCTGCAGCATCTCATCAAAACAAAAACTGGGTCTGTGCCGAGGAACCAAATGGTGTTGGTGAATGGGTGTGGGATCCTGGTGAAACACAATCCCTGGTCTGGTTTCAACATGGGACGAGCAGTCCTGGCATATGTCTCAGCAATGAGCAAAACTGGGCCCCCTCCCCACAGACAGGATTCAGCCCCACAGATTTGATAGCCAAAACCATTTAATTACAAGGATGTGGACAGACAGAGTCAGTTGGCCTCAGAGTCACAGACTGGGTCTAGCATGGGTTAGTTTATTAGCAGAGGTGTCACTACTGAGCCCGGACATCTATCTCATGGCAGTCACAGACCACACAGTGTCACCCACTCTCTCTTTTGTAAGTGTTTATTTTTAATTTAGTTGTGTAATGGATTTCAAATGAGCTGCCACAAGACATCAGTGAAAAGCTGGAGCCAGGTTCCTCTGAAGTCTGGACATGTGTTTTAAACTTTTTTTTTTTTGCCTAAATTTATCTTTTTTAAGCTGTCTTCACTCAAAAGACCTGGAGTAGGGAACAGCTGAAGAGCAGCAATGCTCTCAGTAATGAAGCCCTAACACCAACCACCTGCAGTGGGCACCTGATATTAGGGGTGATGGGTCAAAATTAACCTGTGCAGCACTAACAGTATCTGTACCTATGCCTAATTTGGTTTTTCCTTTTGCTCTGATGAAGTGAGGCACTTCTGTTGCACTCAGAGAAGCAGAAGGTTCTGGCTCCCAGTTACATATCATAGCATCCCTGGGCACAGCACCTTTTCCAGAGGACACTTGAATCCTTGGGAACACTTGGAAACAAGCATGGGTCCTTTCTAGGATGTGTTTTTGCAAAGCCCAAGCTGGGAATTGCCTGCTGTAGTGAAAATTCCCTCTAGACTTTCTGGGGTCACAAAAAACTGTTCCAAACTGAGCACCACAAATGCTGTGAGGTAGACGTGGCTTGTAGCCAGAAAAATCTCATCTTGACCTTCTGAGCTGCCCCTGTATTACCAGAAATGGGCCATTCCTCTACCATAACAGCAGCAGTTCAACACAGCTCAGATTTGAACCACCTGCTTTGCTCTCTGGCTCCTGCCTGTGAGAAATTTCTCCTTGCAGGTATCCTGCCAACAAAGTATGAGGAGACAGACCTCCCAACAGAGGAATGTGGCCATACTGTTGGATCACATGCTGAGAGTACCTTGCAGGAGCATCAATGATTGCTTCTCAGTTGATCACCAAATAAGTGCATTTCCTCCCAAAGCAAAGTCTCTGGGGCTCAGACTGCCCACGTTCCCCTCAATCAGGGGGCACAGGAACATGTCCAGGCTGGTTTGGAAACCTCCGGAGAAGGAGCCTCCACACCCTCCCTGGGCAGCCTGGGCCAGGGCTCCCTCACCTCAACACCAAACAAGTTTCTCCTCCCGTGCCACTGGCACTTGCTGGGTTCCAGCTTGTACCTGTTACCCCTTGTCCTGGAACTGGCCACCACACAACAAAAACAGGCCTCATCCTCTCAACACTCACCCTTTAGATTTTTACCAGCATTGATAAGGTCCCCCCTCAGCCTTCTTCAGACTGAACAGCCCCAGGTCCTGCAGCCTGTCCTCCTCAAAGAGATGTTCCCGTCCCCTCAGCATCTTCGTAGCCCTGCACTGGCCTCTCTCCAGAAATTACCTGTCTCTCTTGAGCTGGGGAGCCCAGAACTGGACACAGGACTCCAGATGAGGCCTCACCAGGGCAGAAGAGAACCTTCCTCCAACTGCTGTCCACACTCTTCTTGGCATCCCAGGATGCCATTGGCCCTCTTGGCTATGAGGGCACATTGCTGCTTATGTTTATTTGCTGCCCACCAGCACTCCCAGGCCCCTCTTCTCAGAGCTGCTCTCCAGCAGGTCACTCTCAGCCTGTTGTCATACCAGGAAAGCCCTCTGACATGGTTGCAGGGCCGTGTGGGAGCCAGTCGACTTGGAAATGGGGCAGAGGCACCTAAAGAGGGCAGCAGGTCTCAGCAAATGCTGTCCCCTGGTCACACTGAGGGAACCCATGCAAACACAGACCTTCATAAGCTTGTGATCACCTGGCTGCTCATCTCCATAGATCACTGAGGGATGTGGGACTGTCTTTTTTCAGTATTGCTCTGTTGTGTAGTCTGGGTCAGCTTGTTTTAAGCTTTTCTTTTCACACTTGGGCTGGCAGAAAGTTTCTGAGCAGCACAGAGGAAACAGTCTACTGCAAGGACAACACCCCTGCACCCATGCATTTAGCCCTGCTCTGCATCTGAATGATGATGAGCATCCACTCCCACCCTGCCAAAGCAATGTGCATGCTGGGACTGAAGATATGCCTTTCCCGTGGAAAGGGCTGTCCACCCTTGCCTTAAGGCCCAGCCTTGAGTGTGATGCAAATTAAATGCCAGTTACTTGCATTTGGCACAGGAAGGAACTGAGCTCTTGAGAATCTGGAATTATGTGGAAGAGAGTGCAGGAGCTGTTCAGCATAAAACAGGTTCAAGCAAGACAGATGTTTTTTTTGACCAAATATCCTGAAAGTAGGTGAAGGTAGAGTAGTGATGTAGGGATTCAGGGGAAAGACAACGTTATGTGAAGTGCTTCAAGAGCAAGGCAAGGGGCTGTAAATATTTCACTGCTGTTTGGAATTGCTCTAAATCTTCATTCAAATACTACCACTGTGAGCCATTAGGTTTCTTTCTTAATATTTTCAGAGGCTGGTGTTTTGTTTTCCTTTGAATTTCCAAACCAAACTTATTGTTGGTCTGTCCATCAACCTCTCCCTCCAAATAACTTGTGAAGTTTTTGGTAAATTATGGCTGAGTTTGGTAGAAGAGGAGATTTTTCAAACATGCAAAGAGACTCCCAAGCACAGGAGTGACCAAGTCCACTAGAGGGAAAGCTTCATGGTATTAGGCTGTTAGGCTGTCAAACAGGAAATCAGATTTCATTATTTTCACTGTTGTGGAACATTGTGACATTTTTTTGCATCATGTGTTGCCTCAGGCTATCAGTAATATTTTCTCTGCAGGTTTCTCCCAAGTGAGTCAACATCAAAGACAAAAACAAAGGACAATTGTGTCTGAAGTTCTATCAAAATCAAGGTAGGAATTTTTAACCCACTTACTTTTTCATATGTATAAAGTCAATGTGATGACTTTAGAACTGACTTCCCAAGTGTGTATATTGTCAGTTATTTATTCCTCCTGCCAACTCCAAAAAAGTTCCCAAGCCTTGAAGAACTAGAAATCATTTCCAAAGAAAATCAAGACCTTTTTCAGAGGTTTGAAGTGGCTCATTTGTAATGATTTTCCTTTGATAAACCTGCTAATCCAATCAGTTACAGCAACCCATAGAAGTAAAAAGTATTTAAAATCTAGGACTTGATATGTATTTTGATCCACATCTCTGCTGGAAAAAAGACTTGAGTTCCACTTTCACCTAAAATATTTACTGTAGCTTATTATCCAGAACTGACAGGGAACTAAAAATTCCCCTTCCAGTCTAACCTGTCTACCCAGTAAGACATGATCACCAAAAAACTCAAGAGTGGAGGTATCTTGAGTGGATAACATCTCCTCAAACTTCAGTTAAAAAATTCTGGGATTACCCTCAACTCATTTCCTTGGCTTCCTGAGCCCATCTCAGATACCTGCTTTAAGTTGGGATGAATGAATGATGAAGCAACAAGCTGCAGCATCCTTGACCTTGTCCACTCCTCAGTTCCAGAGTAATTTCCACACACTCCCATGACAAGAGCTGAGTGAAGTCTCCTGGATTTGTAGATGATTGTTGGAGAGCACAGTTTCACTGCAACCCTTTGTGGCTTAACAAACTGAGCCTGGAAAATAGCTTCAGCTCAGGGCAAAAGATGAATAATTGTTTTTTACTTTCTTTTCAGTGCGGCAGTTTGATTTTTCAAGTTCCTGGATCAAACTGACCCCTTTTGGGGCCATTAAAATGAAGAAAACAAGTGAAATGTTGTTGCTTGGATTCTTCTGCTCTGCTGTTTTTTCATCCTACTGAAGGAACCATAAGATTAAATGTTTGCAACACTCTGAATTGCCACTGTTCCAAATAGACCCATACTTTGAGATTGTCTCCATCCTGCAGACGGTCACCAGCAGAAGGCTGTTATCTCAGACAGAGATGCTCCCTGAAACCGCAGGATCAAGACCCGAGATTCAACCTTCTCTTAGATAAAGTTGTCATCACTCATCTTGAAAGAGTTGGTAAACAGTCCATTGATCAGTCATCCTCAGACAGGACCTTCTTTGTCCTGTTTGGTGAAGTTTTGTCTGGTTCTGCTTTCTGCTTGTCTTGATACGACAGAGACTCTATCCAAAATCCATCAGGATCGGCAGATGACACACATCAGCTTCCTGGCCTTCAGGTGATTTGGTTGGTCTGAAATCCTGCTGATGAGAGTGGAAATGAGAACGATGGAGTTTCACAGTATTGTATGGTACCCAAAGACCCCTGGGGACAGCAGGCACCAAAAAAACCAAGCGTGATGATATCTGAGCTAGTCACTGCCCACGGCAGCTCCAGGTGGGCACTGGGTGCTTAGCCCAGGCCAAGGTTTTTGTGCTACAGTAAGTAGGTAATTGCACAAAATAAACAGAAGGCAGATCTTACAAGATCTTACGTACAAATGATAAAGAGATATCAGGATGTGCTGTCAGCTGTCTCCTATACCCCTCTTCCCCTCATGACCTAAATGTCATCAGTTGTCTTGTACTCATTGCCAAAAGCAGCCTGCTCTGAGGAGCAGCATGACTGCTCTTTTTAGATGAGATTTGAAGCAGAAACAGATCTCAAATGGAAAGTAAGATTACAGCACCGTAACCTAGGTGGTTACAAAAGGGGAAACTGTTCAGACTAGAACCTGACTAGAGATAAACTTCCCCAAAGGTTAAGAACATACAATAAATATCTCCACTTCTGCTATTGGCCCAGGCTGCTCTTAGCTGTGAAAGGGCCAATCTAGAAAACTCAAGGACCCATATTTCTCCTCCCATCTACAGACCAGTTTTACACCCTGTGGCTCCAGGGGATGACTTTCAACTCACACCAGTCTGAACGAGAACGATTCTGGGCATCGTTTGTAGTGGCTCAGTCCTTTTTATAGCCTGCCAAGCCTTTGTGGGTAACAGTTCTTCTAAGGTAGACATCATCCTAACATTAGCTCTAAATGAGCAGTGTGGTTGTACTACCAACCTTTAATTGCTATAAGTGTAACAAACCAGTTCAATTTGTCATTCAGCTGTTGTCGACAGGAAACCACTAACAGCAGTCAACTGACAACGCCAAGAAGAATAAGGGTTTCTCTTTCTACGTGCTCTAAGGATTAAAACTTATCAAGAAGAGCTTATGTTCTTACATAAGCACTCTGCAAGGGACTTTTTAACTCTGGGATATGATTTAATCTGAACATAGGACTCATCAGGTAAGTGCAAATGATTTTCCAGCAACTTTGCTTCATTCCTGCTGCCTGTTTGTTGCCTGACGCTTCATTGGATACATTCTCTTATAGCATTTAAAAACTTGACCCATCTATGGATTGGTGTTAATTGATCCCTTAAAGTCTGGGAGTGGAATGTTCAATGGGCCATACTGCTGCTGTGGGTCAGAGTAGGGTGCATCTCTCTTTTTCCTTCTGGAAGTGTCTCAGCGCTGAAATTAAGCTACACTCTGAGGTGGGACTGATGCTCTAAGTCAGATACTGACCTGACAGGTTGCCTCTTGGGAACAGCTCAACCTCTTTATCTTAAAAAAAAAGTAGATTAAATCACTTTAAACAGCAAGAAGGGAATGAGTTTCATCTAGGAGAAAGAGGAAAGAAACTTAAATTTAAGGGGAAGGGGAAGTTTTGATGCCGGATCCCAGCTTGACAACCTTTGCTGAACTAAACCCGTGGATGCTGCATATGGTTCACAGAAAGATTGAGACTTTAGTTCTCCTTCTGCCAAGAGGCACGTTTGAGTCTGAGGATCTTGGCTTTCTTTAGCCCAACATATTGCATGGTCTCTTCAGAGGTCATATTTCACTTTCACCAGCTCCTCCAAGTCAGTAAAACCTGTGACAGGTTATCACCAGTGGCAGACAAAACTTCTGGCAAATTGGAGATCTCCAACTGAGCTGTAGGAAGGATGGATTTACTGCTTCTCCTCCTGGTCACTTCTCATCCATATGCATTCTGAGTCTACACTATGTCCACAATTTCCATTCTTGGTTAAAAATTAGGCACTCAGTACTCTAACTCAGAGCATGAGTGCCTCAGAAGCCACCTTGTTTGCTGTGCCACTTCTGGGAGGGAAAAGCAGTTGCAGGATCTTGGGTATTTGCATCTCAGACCTCCTCAGATATTTACCTAGGGCTTTGTAGCCAGTGATCCCTGACAAGGCAATGGTCTTCAAGGAGCTTCAGTCACCCCACTTGAGAAACAAGACATTTCTTACTCTTTTTTTTTTTTTTTTTTTTAAATTTCTACCAGTTCTTGTGGTATTTAATTGATTACAGAACTTTAAAAGTGCAAAATCAGGACAAGGTATGTACACTTTCAGCAGTGAGGGTTCCTGCTGCACGCACACGTGGTCTATGCTCTAGTACATGGTGGAGAAGAGAAGGCAGATGGAAATTCAGCATAAAAAAGGACAGTTGCAAAGGCATTGTCATTAATATGCTCCATTAGCCACTCTGTCAAGGTTTAAATAATTTTTATCAGAAGATTTGAGGGCTGCAGGGCTTATGATTTCTTGCCCACATTTTGTTGTTTTCTCCCAGACCTCTTGCAGCATTTCTATTATACTGATGCAGAAAATTCTGTGAGAAAAAAAAGACTTCTGGCCCCTTCTTCTTTGGTTCTGCCAAAATAGGGCTATTGCTTCACCTTGAGGGTTACAAAGTCAAAGGCTGAATTTTCTGATGGAGGAGAGAAGACCCAAGTCATATTTAAATGAAAGTTTTGCAATAGTGCTACTGATTTTTCTTTATCTGCATTTCTTATGATTTTCCATGTCCTGCTTAATCACTATGAGGTGTTCTGGCATGCATTTATGCCCTGGGCTCTCAGATGGGATGGTGTGCTTCCCGGCTCCTGTTAAATAAGCCCATGACATCCCAGGACAAGCATCCTGCTTCTGCACAATTTGGGCTGTGTGTCTGTTTCAAATGAGGGTATCAACATTTTATTTCTTCTTTTTGACTTTCCTCTTGACTGAACTTTCAGCCTTTAATTCTAAGTGGCACCTTTATGGGCACATCAGAACTCAAAAAGGTCTTGAGGCTGTATTTAAGTGCAGACAAGACTTTTTCTTATCTCAATCATGTGTGGAGACAGGTCACCATGGATTTAATGGGACTCATGGCACTGTGTTGAGCAGAGTATAAACACTTGGGCACACCATTCCTTCATCATTTATCTTCCTCTCATTCTTCCCATTCTCTCTATGTTAAAAAGGGATTTTCCTCACTACTCTTCCACAGTTGACCAGACTCTGGAGGCAATCAAGCATTGACTCCGCATGGGTGAGCTTCCCTATAGTCAATTGTTTCCTGCAGGCCCATGGAGTTCAGTCATGGGCAAGAGTTTTGCAAGATTCCTGGGGCTATATCCTCCTGGAGCCCTTGGCAGCCCCAAAAGTTTCCACTGACAGTTTCATTTTATGTGGTGCAAGTCAGCTTTCTTGTTAGGTCAGTACTGCATTGCAAGATAAGTAGCTGAGGGATACAAAAAGATGCAATTGCCCCTCAGCAACAGATTACGGCCCCAGGGTCCTGTGACTCCTGTGGAAGAAGAGGATGCACAGCTGGACATCACTGTGAAAGTGAAAAGAAAGAACAGCACCACATGAAACAGGGTATTCAGGATCATGGTTATCGCTTAAAAAGAAATGCTAAGATGCAACATAGGCATTGTGAGAGCAGATCAGACCTATATTTTGTGCTGGATGAGCCACTTACTTTTCACAGGTTAGTCTGTCTTCCATATCATTTGAACTCATTTTGACAGCCCGTTAAAAAAACACTCCCAAAACCACAACAGCTCCTTGTGTTGAACTGAAAACCAGTTTCTAATTATGTATTTTTTTTCCAAAGAAATGTTGTGACAGAGAGGGAGAACAATGTTTCTGCAGTTTTACGGAGCAGTTTTGGCTTCGTTAATGTTGGTCAGTTTTAATTTGGAAAACATTGTGGGCTTGCCCATTCAAAATTCCATACATAATTATAAATGCCCGAAGTAGAGGGACACAGTTGAGCAAAGATGTGGAGAGTGTGATCGATGAGGGATTTTATTGTGAGAAGAAATGTTACATCATTTGCTGGAGCTGGTGCAAAGAAGGAGGGAACAAAATTCTTGCCCACTGTAGCAGAACAAGCAGTGGTAGGTCTGTCAGTGAAGTGCTGATCGCTAGGAAATGATTTTGAGACTGTGGGAATTGGAGGATTGGGAAAGATTGACAGGGAGCGGTGCAAATTTCCGTTGTTGAAAGCTTTGATGTACAAGTTGGGCAGTCTCTCAGACGCAATCCAGGTCCATCAGATTAATGAGCTTCTAGGGCCCAGTCCCACATTTCAGCTGTCCTGTGAATCACAGAATGGTAGGGGTTGGAAGGGACCTCTAGACATCATCTAGTCCAACTGCCTGCCAAAGCAGGATGTCACACAGAAAAATGTCTAGGAGGGTTTGGAAACCTCCTGAGAAGGAGACTCCACACCCTCCCAGGGCAGCCTGGGCCAGGGTTCCCTCACCCTCACAGTAAAAAAGGTTTTCCTTAAGATGAAGTGGAACTTTTTGTGTTCCAGCTTTTGTTCATTATCCCTTGTCCTGTCACAGGAGATAACAGAAAAAAGTGCCATCTCATCCTCTTGACAAACACCTTTTAAATAATTGTGTACGTGAAATCCCCCCATCAGCCTTCTCCAGACTGAACAGCCCCAGGTCTGGTAGCCTTTCCTCACAGGAGAGATGTTCCTGCGAAATATATCTGGCTTCTGAATTGAAAGATGCTTTTTAAAATCTCTCTCTTGCATTTCCCCCAATTTATTTACATATTTATGATGTTATTCTCCAAATTTGACCAAATCTCACTAATATGAAATGTACCCATGATCAAAAAGCAGCACACAGAACTCATCAGGTCCTGTGTGTCAAGTGTATAGGAGACAGAGCAGAAATAGAAACTGCATGCTTTACTACCTTTGCTACCTAATGAGGGGAGTTATGTGAAAAAGTATTTGGTGGTCTGTTTTGCCTTACTGATGGTTGACTATGCAATACTTTTGGTGGGTGAACGTTGATTGAAAAACGTCTTTGTGCCATCTGCTTAAGTGTCCTTATGGCCAAGAGGCAAAAGAGATGATCGAACCCGTGCCCAGGTCCTTGAGATCCCAATTTAATACATTATGGTGCATCCTCGTACACAGAAGGTCATAGCACCCCCTTTTCTCAGATATATGTGCTTCCCCAGGTGATGGTTGCTAGTGGTGAAGGAACATCAGGTCACACGGGATATTCTCATAAGAAGGTACTCATCTTCATCATGAAAACCTCATGGGGGAAAGAACAACCTTGACAAAATACTGTGGGCAGAGGAACTGTAGAACTACTTTCAGCCCAGCTTGTTGCCTGCCCAACATCATGATGGCATCCATATTTATGTGAATAACTGCTAATGGTGAATGGCTTGGAACTGTGCAAATTTGGAGCGGAACATCTCAAAATATGTATATGGGAGGATGATGCTTGAGAAGTGGGCTTGTAATAGAGATGGGATTTGATCGGTGGAAAAATCAAGACAGTAGCCGCAATATGTGATGAAAGGAGGGAGAGGGGGATTAGACTAGATGACGTTTATAAGTCCCTGCTAACTCAAAATGTTCTATGATTCTATTATAAGCAAATGGAGAAATTGATACAAAAGCTTTAACTTGACTTTTATCTTAAGAGTTTTTTCCTGGCTGCCTCTTATGTATCTGGCCTCCACCATTTTCAAAGTACAGGAAGGCGGCCACGGCTGCTCGAGACATTAATATAGCAGACCTGTGTGAGGAACTACTCCTTTTCCAGGGAAAGATGCCAACGTGCATGGTGTTCTTGTGACAGAACCTTCTCAAGGGTAGCCGTTTCCCATGGAATGCTTTCTTTTCCTCTGGAAATTTTGGTGAAAAGGAGGGGGAAAAATACTCCACGTAAAAATCACTGAGTGGACTGCCAATGAATAACAACCATGCACAGAAGGGAATCGCGAACGTGGGACTCTGTACAAGAGAGATCTTAGCCAGGCGGGGAGAAATTCTGGTTGTTTAAATGCAGTGCTATATGAACATCGGCCTCTCCTGCTTATGCTAATGAGAGTACAAAGCATGAAACTTTAGGAAGGAAGATTTATTCTGGCTCTGATGCAATAGAATTAGATGAAGTAAAAAATGAGGTAAGCTGAGAGTGGATCAGTCCCATCACTTCTGTGCCATAGATAATGACTGACCACAAGGTTTCTGATGTGTTTTTATCTCCCCCGACTACCATAGGGAAATTTGAATGTGCTTTTAATTCTGAAAGTCAAATGTATCTTCTAATTTTGAATAGAGGATTAAAAAAATAGTGATGGATTTCTTTTCTTTACTAGCATCAAAAGGAAAATAATATTGAGGCAAAATCTTGGCCACTGAGAGTAGCCAATAACAGGGAATGGTGTGAGCAGAGAGAACTGATAGGGGCAAGATTAAAGAATCAGCACCATCACGTCCAGCATGGGCAGGCTCTTGGGAGCAAAGGCCACATGCTTCTCCAGGAAGATTTTGTGAGGGCTGATCCTGCCTCAGGCAAGAGGACTGTTTTAGATGTATCTCCAGTGGCTATTTTCTGCAAGCAGTTGTACTGATTCTGGGCAGTGGAAATTCACACTTCCATGAGGTCACCACAAAGGTGTCTGTTAAAATATTTGCATTTCTCTTCACTACTTCTCTTACTTACACATGAGACGAAGCAAAAGGAAAAGTGACTTTCTCCCTGCAAAGAGACATTTCCTCACCAGGGCCAGACAAGATCTCTGTGGTCCCTACTGGCACAATATCCTCCACTTATCATCAGCCAAAACCATTGCTGCATCTTCATCTCAGTCCCTTGATGGAGCCCTGAAAAGTCTATGGGATTCAGCAATAAATAACAACAGTAAACAAGAGGGAGCTCATCACTACCACGTGCTTGGGGTAGTCTGGTACCTGGGGCTGCACATGGTATCTTTGTCTAGGTGTCATCCCACCTGTACTTAGGGAAAGGAGACAGAGAAAAAAAGACAGCCTGCCACTTGGAAAACAGAGTCTCAAAAAGCAGGCAGTGCTGAGCAATTCCTAAACACAGTACAGGAGCTAGCAGGGGATGAGCACTACAAAGGGGTTTGTGTACAGCCACCTAATTTTGTGTCCGTCTCTGGACGTGCTCCAACAGCTTCCAGGAGTAATGGTAATTTGTATTAAAATAGGGGAGTTCAGATGGTAAATTAGACTACTTATTCTTAGGAGTGAAGAGAAAAATACAGCCAGACTATGAAAACAACATCTAGAGGGAATGGGCTGCTCAGCTTTCCCAGAAACAGTATGGGGAGGCAGCCCTGAGGGCCAGTTGGAAGAGGAGAGGTGCCTTCTTCCATCTTACTTTCAGATCAAAGCCAGAGTCCCCTCTACACAGATACTGTCGCAGAAACATTTTTGTTTCAGTGTGAACTGGCTAAAATGCAGTGGGAGTGAGTGCTATGAATAAAAGGAGGCTATGCAGTGGGCCACCCGTGTAGCTGTCTGGCTGTGGGGTCCTCCTGGTGGGCTGCAGGTCGTCTAGAGGGAGGCTGCCATGTTTTCTAGTCTCCAGGAGTGGAGGTACCTAGAGATGTTTCTTATGTACAGGCCTAAAAGCCCATGGACATTTACCACATGGGCTGGACCTCCGGTCCCCATAGATGTCTTACAGAGAACTGCAAAAGATATCAGTGATAAGCCAGCCATGGGATTGCTTATTCATATAGGGGCCTGCAAAGATATTGGAAAACGTCTGTGTAGGAGAGAGTTTCTCTCTTAGTGCCCTTTTTCACGTTCTTTGTCAGTGGTGTCCCTCCAGCTGCTTTCAAAGGACATGCCTGGGCAGTCGCTTCACGGCTTCTGAGTAAGCAAATTGCAAAAGGACACTCTCTGCCTGGGCTTCTTGGCTCTGGGTTTCATCTCATGGCCATGAGATGTCCAGCCTGGAGGAAACAAAGGAGGCACAAGCTGATGTGCCCCAGCTGACATGCAGGGACACAGCCACGACATCTTAGATACCAAAAAACCTCCCTGGGATGGTATAGGCAGACCACATGTTATTTAACGCAATTTACTTCTTGTTTCTGAGCTGCTTGAACCACTAGAAGAGTCTTCAGAGCAGCCTGGCTGCAGCTGCTGGGTTTCCCCACTGTCAGCATGGGGAGCGTATCTCAGAAAAGAAGCAAGTTTCTATCTGGAGTTGCAGTGCTATCACCCTGTTTCCCAAGATGACTTGGCAGACACTAGCTTCTTTCTAAATGTTTGTTGCACCTCATGGTAGCTCCTCCTTCCTACTTCAGTGGTGGATGGCAAGCAGCTTTCTAAAAAAGAAACTTCCCTTTTTGTAGGAATAGGAAGTGAAGCTTGCTTAGCAAAGAGAAGTCAGGTACCTCAGATGTGCTCTCTGACAAAGGATGACCTGACCTAAAGCTCGAAGTGCTCCAGCTAACTCTGAAGCTGTCCTCTTCTTCCCCAGCCTCTGCCCAACCACCTCCTACTCTCTCCACTGCCTTTAGCTGGAGGAGAACTGAGCAGGCAAATGCAATCTGACAAGGGAGAAGTTTGATGAATCTGCAAGGGCTTCCTCATTTCTGTATCTACCCTGTATGCAAACAGCAGGCCTGACTCTGTAGCACATCTGACTGAGGGGTGATGGGGGTGGTTGGCTGTTCTGACTGTCTTCAGAGTCACTCTGTTCTGAGTTGAGGCATGGTGTGACCCCTGAGCACTTGCAGACCCTTCCTTATGGCCCAGACAGCCTTGCAGCCCTCCATGGGGTTTTCCTGCCTTTGTCGGGAACACAGAACTGTTGCAGAGCTGAGACCAATTTCCATCCCGTGTGTCTGGTGATGGTTTACCAGGGAAGACTCTCCACAGCCCCACGAGCAGTGCTGGGGCATCCCAGAGCAGCTGCTCCCATATCACAAAGCATGGTGACTTCAGACAACCCCGTCTTGTCCTTGGGTTTTCTGGTTGGTAGGGGTCCTCCGACTTGACCTCAACTTAGCTCTGTTCTGCAAAACCTTTCCTCCTGTAAACAACATCCTCAGTGTGGGGGTGACCTTTTGGTTGTGCATCACACTCGGCAGATGTCGGCTTATGTTTGTCCTTCTCAGTGAGAACAGCTGAAGTGCAAACTACGTGAGGCCATTCCAGCCTGATGCTGGCTGAGACCAAGAGTCCCTTCCCTCCTGCTGCCTCAATAATGGAAAAATGACATCATGTGACTGTCCATAGACATTTAAAACAGTGTTTTTCATAGACCTCACCTCTGCAACACCTTGAGAAAAGACATTGGAAACACGCCAAAGAAGCTAGTTCTTTGTACACTCTATGGGAAGCCTCAGGAGTCTGTAGAAACAAATCCCACTTCTTCTACAACGTATATCTCCAAAGACAAGGCATTTTGGTCTCCCTGTTGAACATGCTGAGGCAGAATGAAAAAAATCACTTCCTCAGAGTCACCCACAAGTCCCTGTCCAGGTCTTTATTCGTTAGACCATGCTGTTACAGTTGAGTAGGTTCATAGAGGGTTGGGGCTCACTGGAACAAGATGCATTTCATCTGAAAAAGTTGGGTTTTTTTTTCAATAACAGAAAGGAAAGACCATTGCAAAAGTAGTTTGTTCAGCTGTTTCCTAAAATTTGGTGGTTTGCATAGTGGAAACACAATCCGTTCACGGTCATTGTCATTGCTTTTAATGACAGCTGTTAAAAGCCTATGGGGTTTGCTAGGTTTTGTGTCTGGATTCTCTTTGGGTTTCTCGCCTTCCTCACTGCTATTTTCATTGGCCAGGTTTTATGGGAAGTGCAACTTCCACCACCTCCCAGATGATCTTTTTTATATTCAAAATAGAGCAAGGAATCCTTAGGGGGGAGAAAAGTGTCAGTTCTGACACAAAGACCTGATTAAAAAAAGAAAACCCATTAAAAGCATTTGCAAAATCAGGCTGCTCCTGCAATCTGGGGATGTAACATTCAAAGCAGTCAGTCCCATGGATGGTGTGAACGTGACGGGAGCCAGAGGTCTCTAACAGAGAAATTCTGCAAGGGCCCTCAGCCCCATGGAGCATCTGTCATGGGTCGGACCAGTAGTTCGTCCGTCCTCGGATCGTGTTTCCAGGAGCAGCTGCGTAGGAAGCAGGCAAGTAGGGAACATCCCACCCCTGTCCACATTGCCCTGCGGGTGGGGAGAAGCCCAGCAGGTTTTACTCTACCCTATTCCTCTCTTCCATATCTCCTTCATGTGATGCTCCCCCTGCCCTATTTCCCTTCCCCAAGATCTGTGAGGTAGAAAGATGATGGGGACACTGCCGGTGGCTGCTACGACCTAGCTCTGAGGGATAGTTTGCAGGGATGCTGTTCCCTTGGTTGACTGCAAAAAGAGGACAAATAAGTGCCAGGCGTGCACACCCTGGTACTCCCATCCTCTCCTGTTCCCCTAGCACCTCGGGGAGAAGAGAAGGTACCTGTGTGGGGAAGGCTGGCCAGAGATGGACACAGCTGTGATAAGTAGGGTAAGTGCTCTGACACCCATTAGCTATTTCTGACATGTGGTTGGAGATGTTTAGGTGGGGAACTGGAGATGTACACCTTTCCCTACAGCGCTTTTGCCTCATGAGAGGGAGTACCATGCCCCCTGAGACCCAACACAACTCTGGGGTCTCTGACAGCATGGAACGCCTGAGCATCAGACTGCCACAAGCTTTGTTGCTCGTCTTGGGTTATGGCTAATGGGTCCTTCAAAGTGCTGTCCTCTTGGTAGGAAAAGGCAGTCTCTAGCACGCAGGGCCTCCAAGAAGGCCTTTTCCAGGACAGAAATGTGGATGGCCACATGTAAAGGTGTAGAGGAACATGCCATCCACCTCCTTATATTCACAGGGCTGGGAGGGCCAGGACCTTCCCACATCCCTACAGATCACCGTGATACACCCTCAAAGAGCTGTGAAACAGAGCAGCAGGGATCTGAGGCCTCTGCCCACTTCTGTAAGACTTAGATGTCAGACAGGGGTGGCCTGCAGAGAATATTTTTCCCTGCGGTGCTCTATCTCATCCATAGCCAATCCACAAGTCTGGCCCACACCCACATTGGGCAGCAGATAGATCTGAGTTGGAATTCAGTTTGAAATTCCAGCCACTGCAGAAATTGCTGTTGAGCGATGCAGTTTCATGATAAAATCTTTTGCACCTGAAGAAGCTCAGAGATGCTTCAGGTACCCAGAGAGATGTGTCTCCTTCTCCTGGCCTCATCCTCCTCTTTCCTCCTCCAGTGCACCCCACCTCTTCATGCAGCAGGACCCAGAAGATGTCTCACCAGACTGATGCAATGCCAGGGGTGAGCTCATGAGGAAAGCATATTTAAGGGTAGTGGGATAATCAGTTTGTCCTCCTGCTCTTCTCCTGCCTGGGACCCTGAGCCCTGACTCTGCTTCCTGGCCCACAGCCTCTTGTAGTTTAGCCAAGCATCTGGCAGGTTACAGCAGGGAGCAATGCTCAATGTCAGCAACCATTTTTTTCCTCCAGACAAATGTTTTGAATATCAAACGAGCATTTTGTCAACAGGCAGCTGTTTTCTACTTCTGGAGAAAGCTTTTATTTATTTTCTTTTGCTTTGTTTTGTTTTTCTTTTATTCTGTCAAGAAACTTTTTGCATCTGCTTAAACTTAGAGTTCTGGAAATCTGTATGCTCACAGTCCCCAGTCTCACACACAACCTTCTCCCATGGGCTGTCCCAGCTCTTCAGAAAGATCTGAAAGGGTAGATTTTCTGTGTGGTTCATTTACTTCGGCCAGGTTCACCTGCAAAAGCAGACTGAAGTTGAATTGAAAATTACAAGATGATTAGGATTGCAGCAATAAATCCCAAAATAAGCTAATGACAGGCTCAAATCTCATTCCTGCAACGTGTACCCCTCACTGAGGGGAAAAGTGCGGGAACACATTGCTTCTGGATTTGTGTTCTGGCTGCTCTGGGCTGTTAGGGGACAGACATGGCCAAAACTGTTTGGCCACACTGGTTGTGCTTGAGACTGAGACCTGCACCAGCACAGCATCAGCATTAGCTGGAGAGCCTGGCTGCTTCTGCGGGTTGCCCTTCATACTCCTTCAAAGGCCTTTTACATGGACCAGAGTTTTGGAAAGAGGCCTCAATGCATGGACAAATAAAATTTGGTATATTCTTCCTCCCTGAGAAGGTTGTCAGATACTGTCCCAAGCTGCCCAGGGAGATGATGGAGTTCCCGGTCCTGGAGCTATTGCAAACCTGTGTAGCTGAGGTGCTGAGCTGTCAGGCAAGGAGGGATCTGGAAGTGTTGGTTGACAGAGACTGAACATGAGCCAGCAGTGTGCTCAGGTGGCCAAGAAGGCCAAAGGCATCCTGGCCTGTATCAAGAACAGTGTTGTCAGCAGGAGCAGGGAGGTGATCATTCCCCTGTACTTGGCTTTGGTGAGGCTGCACCTCCAATACTTGTGTGCAGTTTTGGTCTCCTCTCTACAAGAAGGACACTGAGGTGCTGCAGAGGATACAGAGGCAGGCTACCAAGCTAGTAGTAAAGAATTTGGAGCATGTCTCCTATGAGAAATGGCTGAGGGATCTGGGGCTGTTTAGCATGGAGAAAAGAAGGTTCCAGGGAGACCTTATCACTCTCTACAACTACCTGAAAGGAAGTTGTACGGAGGAGGGAGTTGGTCTGTTCTCCCTAGTAACAAGTAATAGAACAAGAGGAAATGGCCTCAAGTTGCACCAGGGGAGGTTCAGGCTGGATATGAGGAGGAATTTCTTTCCTGAAAGGATTATCAGGCACTGGAATGGGCTACCTAGGGAGGTGCTGGAGTCAACATCCCTGGAGGTGTTTAAGAGATGTGTGGATGTTGCACTGAGGTAAATGGTCTAGTGGTTGACAGGGCTGGGACAAAGGCTGGATTCAGTGATCTTAAAGGTCTCTTCTAGCTGATACAATTCTATGACTCTATGATTCTATGACATGAGTTAGTGTTGTGTTTGGCAGTGGTTTAGGCCCATCAGGGAACAAAGACCATGATTATTAGCCTCAAGTACCGAAGAGGCTGAGAATTGCTCAAGGGCAGGGAGGGCTTAATTGCCGCTTAAGGTTCAGGACAAAACAAACCAGGCCACTCGGTTTGGGGAAGAAAACAGAGAAACAATTTAATGCAACATCAACTAAAACATACCCCAAAACCCCAAAACATAACCAAAATGAAACAACGCAGAGTAATACATCAATGAAGAGTCCAACCAGCCTTTTTAAGAGCACCTTCTTGCCACACCTCCCCTCTTCCCGGGCTCAGAGCCCTGATCACGGTGTTTTTACACTGTTCCCCCCTGAACGGTTCGGGGGGGCAGGCAGTGGGGGTTTCAGTCAGTCTGTTCCCCATAGCTTCTGCCGTTTGTCCCTCCTCAGGACGGGTGAGCTCCACACCAGTCCTCCCTGCAAGTCCGTGGGGTAACTCACACGCATGGCAGCCCTGCACGGGCTGCTCTGACGTGCACCCATTCCAAAGGCTGCAGCTCCTCTCTGCCTCTCGTGTGGGGCTGCTCTGCGGTGTGCAGGCTCTCCAGCACGGCCTGGGCCATGGCCGTCTCCCCACACAGTCCCTCGCCTGTCCGGGCTCACTCACATGGAGCTGCTGGTAACCCTCGGTCCTGCCATGGATCTCCATAGGTTTCAGGGGCACAGCTTGTATTCTTGCCTTGGCTTGCAGAGGAGTCTCTGGTCTATCGCTTCTCCTTCCTTCCTCCTTCTCTGGCTGTAGGGCCCGCGTGGTCGCCTCCATCTTGTATCACTCTTACACCTCCTGACTCGCATTCTGAATTCCCGTCCCCTAAATAGTGATGGCAGAGGCGCCAGATTGGCCCAGCCGGGCCGGAGGTGGGTCTGAACCCAGGAGCCGGGGGAGAGTCCAAAAACTCTTTACCGGGTCTTCACTGCAACCCGCTCCCCCTGTTACTAAGCCAAAAGCTGCTCCTTGCTAAACCAGAACACAGTGTGAGGTGAGCGGTTGGGCACAAGGATCTTCAAGGTCTTTTACAACCAAAACAATTCTATGATTTTTTTTTCAACCAGGACCAGGACTGGATGGCATCAGAACAATGCTAGTAGGATATTCTCAGTTCTCCAGCAAAGATGCAACATGCAAGCCAGATATCTGCTTCTCTCCCCAGCAAAACTCATAATGCTGCTTGTTCGTGGCTTTCCATTTTTTCTTGAGGACTTTCTATATTGCTGAAATTCCTCCTCACACAGCCTGGTCCTACTGAGCAGCAGCTTTTGGCTATCAAAGTACCCCTGATACAGCTGGAGAGCCAGCACTGTGTGTATCATCACATGAGGTCTCTCTGCCCTTCCACTTGCACTGAGGGATCTTCAGGAAAACTTGGCCATTGTGACTCAGAGGACAGTGGCAGTAGCCTCTACTTTCTGCATCTGAGAAAGACCTCCTGCATGGCCAGTGTTGCTCATAGAACAGCAACCTTGATTGTAGCTGTCTTCTAATCCCTCTTAGCAACAAAGCCAATATTTATTTACAAAAAAAAAGATAAAAAGAACTTGACCAAACCCCAGCAAAAGTATGAAACAGTCAGAGTAGAAAACACTTTGGTATCAAATTGTCATTCTTATTTAAGTAGCTGACCTTACCAAGATCTTGAGTAATTGTCTGGTTTTGTGTCTTGCACAGCAATTCCAGAGGAAATGCAATAAAGAGATATTTTACTGAGGGAAAAGAACAGCTTCTGGAAAATTTAATGCATCTGAGATGTGCCTAGAACTGGTGGAAATTTTGTGTCCACTGAACTTTTTTCTTCTTGTTGATGCAAAAAGGCAAATCTGGAATAATTAAATTGTTGTATCCAAAGTGAGTTGATTTCAGCAATTCTTTATGGTAAGAGGAGGACTTGCAAAGGGAAATTCAGCATTTAAAACTCTTCATAATTATCTGCATTTTCAAATAATTTTTTTTAGAGTTTTTAATGCCATTTCCTTTTAAAATGTTTTCTTAAAAACCCTCCTTGTTCTGAAGTTTTAAAATGAAGCCAACTACATAATCTGGTTGATACATGAAAATACTTTGTTAGATCCACCCTAGAATCTGAATGGAAAGGGGGTTCATTTTGTGATTTCACTGGGCTTGGGGGTTTTTGGAGCTGCCCTCACAGTGAAACACTATTGGCTCGCTCAGGTCTTAACCTCTTTTTCCATGGCACAGTTTCACGGGGCTGAGACAAATGTTGATCAGAGACTTCTGCTTTTCTGCTAGATTCTGTCTTGTTCTTTCACCGCACCCGCCCATGCAATCCCAAGCTCATTTGTCTGTGTCATCCACATCCCTGTTGCAGAAGACATCACTACATTCACATCAGAAGCTTCTGAGGTCTTCTCTCTGTTAGCAGAAACCAGCCAACTGCGGTAGATGGTGAGTGCATGGTGCAGAGCTGCTTACTGTAATGGAGACGGGCAAAGGCTTGCAGCACTAGGCCCAGGTACTTCCATCCTACTCTCTGATCTGCTGCAACAAAAGGGATAAGTGTGCATCCAGCAAGTCCAGTTCCAAGCTGGCCTGTTTGCTTTAGCCCACCCTGCGCACTCAAAACATGCCTAGCACAGGGGAAAGGCAGGTCTCCAAACCCTGTGATCAACAAAGACTTGGATCTACCTCTACTTGGTCCCTCCGGACTTGCAAGTTCAACTTGATGGGTTGCTTCTGTAGCATATGTTCTCCAACCTTCTTTGAAGATGGACAAGGATGGGACATTTAGAATCAGAATCTCAGAATGATGGGGGCTGGAAGGGACCTCCAGAGCTCATGCAGCCCAACTCCCTGCTCAAGCAGGTTCCCATCGATCAGGGTGCACAGGAATGTGTCCGGATGGGTTTGGAAACTTTCTGAGAAGGAGCCTCCACACCCTCCCTGGGCAGCCTGTGCCAGGACTCCCTCACCTCAGCACCAAACAAGTATCCTTCTGTTATAGTGGAACTTTTTGTGTTCCAGCTATGTCCATCATTTAGTCACATCCTCTCCTCTCCACCACGAAGATGTTGTCCATATACCAGAAGAAGCTCTACTTGAACAGAGTTTTGTGGTGAGATTTTCAGAAGACTTCCCCTTGGCCCTGTGATGTTGAAACTCTGTACCTGCACCCAGCTCTTGAGCCAAAATGTCACCTCTGCTTCCTCTCTGCAGGTTACGAAAGCTACTTCTTGTTTTCCTACAACAGAGGACTCACAGTATGTTTTAGAGGTCCTATACAAGAACTCACCATTCCTATTGCCCACATGTCTTTCCCAAGTGTATTCAGAGCTGGGTGCTACATAGAGATCCTCCCAGGAAGACTTCTGCCTCAAATATTTTTACTTAAAACCTAGCACTATTTTTTTACTAAACCTTTTCAATCATACTGAAAAATTTTGCATTGTCTAACTTTTTTTTTAATTGTTGTTCCATTTTGCTTTCCGACTGCTTTAAAAAGAATGTGTTTTATAAATCTTCTATTTTTGAACTCGAGTAAAGTTCAGGAAATGAGTTTCCCCATTCTCAGCTGTTAAAAATAAACAAATGTTTTTAGATGTGAAAAACTGAAATTCACAAAAGGAAACAGTCATGTTTTTTCTGAGTTACTATTTTCTCCCCAGCGCTCTTTTCCACTGGAAAAAAACAAACAAACAAGTCTGGGAGAACTGTTATCAGTTACTTTTCTCATTTTTTTTATGAGGGTAGCTAATTTTAAAAAGCATTAATTAGAAACACTGTGGAACAGCAGACATTCAACTCAAAGACCTTTATTTTGAAAAACAATACTACTTTTTAAAAAATGCCAACTCTGCCGTCTGTGGGCTGGGAACTCACAGCAGCTCTCCACATCTCACTATGTTAGTTTGCAGCCTTAATTTGGGATTTTGTATAACACTTGCCAGCACGAAGAATAGTCCTGCAGGTGCAGTTTCAACTAGCAGAGAAGGATCTGTGGGATTTTGTAGGGAACATGAATCCCCGGAGCTGCGCTGATGTCTTTCATACCTGGGTGGGAGCGAGTGATCTTTTTTCTGGTTCCATTTCCTACCCATGCTGGTACATGCTGCTCACTTCTCTGTGCCACTTTGCACAGATGTATCTTCATGTGGGGAGAAAGCTCAGTTGTACAGATATCTGTTTCCAGTCTCAGAAAGGGTTGCAATGTCCCCCTGGACACAGGAGCACTCTGGGGACGTGCAGGGTCAGGGCATGGTCCTCACTCCTCTCAAACCCTGCCAGAGGAGTCAGGATGGACACAAGCCCCTCTTAAGACTTGCTAAGCTTGACCTTCTTCCGTGTCCTGTCTCACTCTGCTCACCAGTGCTGTCACTGAAAGCTACTTGACATCCCAAAACATGCTGCAGTTCATCCATCAGTTCTCTCATAGGATCATCCTGGTGATAAGATCAGTGGTCAGACCATATTGATGACTCCTGATACGTCTAACATCCCCTAATTCTGCCAAAAAGATGGCAATTGCCATGTCTGTTTCTTCCATTTGGGAGCAGACTGTAACGAAGGTTATATAACAAGGACTGTAGACAGATGTCCAACACATATGTAGACTTTGTGCCTTTCATGTTAATAACCAGTGGTAACTAAAACTTGTCTGTCATCCAGCTTTGACTTAAATTGATACCTTGTAGTTCCCTGGGTGAAAAGGGAACTCCACTACTCTCACTTACAGTTCTGGCAGATAACACCACTCAGAGTTTGAAAGTTATCTTCCACAAAGTTATTTTCTACCTATTTGCAAGGGGAAGAGGGGCAAAAACTCATTTCATAAATCTTCTGCCACTGCATGACAATCAGATCTTCTCAACAAAGCAAACTCTGGTTGCAATCTAGAAAGGAGGCTGCCAAATGAAATGGAACTTGCTGCAGGAAATGGACTGGCTGATTCAGTGGGTGAAACTTCCCCTCCAACTGTGTTATCAGTGCTAAAAGCACAGTTGAGACCTGGGTACAGATGGATGAGCCTTTTGTAAACTCAGGTTAGAGAAGTGAGGGGTTCTCACTTCTCTCAGGTGAGAGAAGTTTGGGTACTGAAAACTTTGATTGGGGAAAAAAAATATGTATTGGAGTATCCTGAAATATTTCACCAATTCTTTCCATTTTTTTCACTTCATCACTGAAAATAAAAATGAGACAGAAAGGAGAAGATATTTTAAAAAATATAACACCTTAAAATATTGTGATGACTCTGTTAGAAACCTCATTTCAGAGTCCCAGATTTTGAAATAGTAGATACGTGCTAGAAAGGAAAAAAAAGAGTTGCTTTAACTGGATTTTTTTTTCCACACATGTCTTGTTTGCCAGAAGCTTTTTGGAACACATCTATTGGAGTGTGACTATCACAACACATTGTCAGACTGACATTTGGAGTAACTGGGTAATCACATTGGTATCTAGACCTCCAGTCCCCAATCCTGCATGTTCAATACAGACCTAGAAGTATTTTGGCAAAAAAGGGAGCCAATGTGTCTTTGCTCAGCTATGAGTACTTGCGGTTTGTGTTATTCAGGTGGGGTTTTTTTTTTGACAGGTAGCATGCACTTTTCAATATCTTTGGTTCAAAGCAGGAGCTGGGGCAGACTGTGGCACTGAATGGTGTAGATACCTTATATACTCATGGCAACAGCACTTCAGTAATGGCTTCAGCTGCTCCCTGTAGAGGGATGAGCAGACTGAGTTTGACATGATTTGGATATCTTGGCTACGCAGATGCAGTATCATGCTAGAATTACTCACCAGTTGTGAAATTACATTTCTGGGATGCAAGTTAAATCAGCTCCTAGACAGAAGCGTAAAAATCCTAGTGTGGACTAGAGGATGGTCCACGGAATGGGTCTGATCCATTTGTATCTAGCAATCCTTGAGGTGACCAGGAAATCTGAGACGAGCACTTGGGTTGGGGAAATATAATACATGATGTATGGGAGATCCATACCTTGTAAGAAGCCAGAGCACATCAAAAGGTACTAGGACATTGTATATGGGCAGCTGAGTCAAGCCCTAGGACCACGCTTTCCAAGAAGAATGGAGGTAACCTACACCATATTTGACTACATAATCTTTTTACAGTCCTCTAAACTCTAAAGGTCCCATGCCTTTGTGAACAAGCTGGGTGTGTGCTGTTTATAAATGAGGAATGATGGGACTGGTACCATGCAAATCCCTGCTGCATCTATGTGCTGCTTTTGCTACACTAGAGAAACATGACCTACAGAATGTCAGAATCCCAGAATGATGGCAGTTGGAAGGGACCTCTGGAGATCATCCAGCCCAAGATCCTGCCAAGGCAGGTTCCTCTCAATCAGGAGGCACACCTGCCTTTGATGTATTTATCAGCTTTGATAAGATCCCTTCTCAGCTTTCTCTTCTCCAGGCTGAACAGTCCCAGGTTCTGCAGCCTTTCTTTGTTAGAGAGATGTTCCAGTCCTCTCAGCATCTTGGTAGTGCTGTGCTGGCCTCTCTCCAGCAGTTCTCTGTCTGTCTTGAGCTCAGAATCCAGACTTGCTGCCCACACTCTTTCATGCCCCCCAGGATGTCACTGGCCTTCTTTCCCCCAAGAGCACATTGCTGCTCATGTTTACTTGCTGCCCACCAGCACTCCCAGGTCCCTCTCTGCAGACCTGCTTTCCAGCAGGTCAATCCGCAGCCTGTCCTGGTGCAGGGGGTTGTTCCTCTCCAAATGCAGGACTCTGCACTTGCCGTTGGTGAACCTCAGGAGGTTCCTGTCTGCCCTACTATCAGCCTGTCCAGGCAGCACAGTTTCTGGTGAATCAGCCAGTCCTCCCAGTTTCATGTCATCACCAAAGCACTAAATTCCATGAGTACAACTTGTCCTTGGTCTGAGGAGTATGTGAACCTCTTGAAGTGCTGGTACAGCTGTACAGCTCAGCACAGGGATATTCCCCAGGATTGCCAACATCCCCTGTTCGACCCTCCAGCAGTGCATGCACAGCATCACCTAGCTCCGCAGAAGCCTGCACAATGCCAGTGGGTGATCTCTTCAGTGAAAAGGAGACATTTCCAAATTAGTCATTTGGACTCAATGATCTTAAAGGTCTCTTCCAGCCAAAACGATTCTGATTCTGACTTACAGTGTCTGAGTCTCATCTACAAAATGTGAAACAACAAAGTTGTGTGGGAACAGAAATGGAGTTCACAATGTCCATGGTGGTAAATGAGATTATTTTAGACTCTTCCACTGTTGCATTGCCTTGTATTCTCATCTTTTCCAACTTGTTCTCTATGAGAAGAATGTTTTGTCCTTCAGTGCCTGCCTCTTTCACCAGAAACAGTGTCATTAAGCCATAATTTCTGGCCTTCCTTCCAGGATGGGGTTGCTCGGGAGCAAAAATCAGCTGACATCCAATGAGAAGCACACTTCTGGAAGCAACCCAAAACACAAGAGCAAACCTCCTCCTGCTCCACCCAAGGTAAGCTCACGGGTCTGTGTCTTTTTGGGATCCTCCACAGTTCAGTGTCTGGAGTGATGCAGGAAATGCTTGTGTGTGGCAGCAGAAACTTGACTACTTCTATTTCCTAGAATTTGGTCACCAATTGAGAAATGTTGTTCAAAGGGCAGAAAACAAGTGTTTATGCCTACCTTCCCTGCACAAGCTTCTTAATATGGGATGAACTGTTCAATCAACCTTTTATTACTCTGGGTTTTGTCTCTGTCTGCAAAGATGTAATTTTCTCTCTGGGGATATGTTACAGCTGTGGATTTCCTGAGTGGGCCAGGGACAGTGGTGCTCTGAAAGGCTAGGTCGTGTCGAGCCAGGCACAATAATTTGTGTCCGCTGGACTGGAAAGTAGGGCAGGAGGCAGGGTGAGAAGGTGCAGAGGCCCTGTGTGCCCTACATCACTTGGACACAAGCCCTCAAAGCTGATCCCCATGTATTTCAGACAGGGCTGCTGCCCTCAGTAGTCTGCAACCCAAGCTGATGTTACCGACTCACAAACGGCACAAAGATGGCTCAGATTCAGGACAAGATTTGAAGTTGCAAACCGCAATGGAAACTTTAACATTGGGGAGGGCAATGGGCTCACTAAAGAGAGTCTACAGCTAATCTGTGTAGGGGTGGGCTGAGAATCAGGAATACTGAGCATCTGCTACTCCCATTGAATTCATACGG
Source organism: Colius striatus (assembly GCF_028858725.1). Taxonomy (NCBI): domain Eukaryota; kingdom Metazoa; phylum Chordata; class Aves; order Coliiformes; family Coliidae; genus Colius; species Colius striatus. The sequence continues at coordinate 44,259,915 of NC_084760.1, read as the reverse complement.
CTTCTTCTTGTGTGGACACTGATCAGTAAGGTCAGGACTTAGGAGACCTCAAATGACAGACTCCTTGTTTAAATTTTGGAAATCCCTTTATGTGTCTCTTGATGTACAGAGGACACAAAGTTGTCTTCTCTTTTCTCGCCCTTGTCAGCATGGCATCCAGCAGCCAGCAGCCAGCACAAGAAAAACTCTAGGTGCAAATGTCATGTGAAAACCATCTTGAACTCTGAGAGGAGTGAGGATTTGCCTATCATTGCTTTTGATGACAGGTGGAGATGGTTTTTTTTCAGTCCTTTAGTTTCATTTCTAAGATCTCCCAAAGCTATGAAGTCCAGTTTTCATGACAGCAGATGTCAGATTAACCAAGATTACGTTCTTTTCCTTTATTTCCTTCTCTCCAGCTCATTGGAGAGGAACTGCTATATAGTGTCAATATAGTATTGTCAATCACCTTCTGACACTTTTTTTTTTTTTTTGCCATGGGCACTAAGCTCTCACATGTCAAAGGAATTCTGTATTTCTTTCAACTAAATCAGAATAAGAGCAGTGGGTGAGCAGCTCTCCTACCTTCCACAGCTGTTGAATAGGAGTCAAAGCATGGCACAGATAGAAAACTGCATGGTTTTAATCCAGCATCTGCAGTTCATTCCTTTTGCCTGTGTATAAAAATCCCTGGCAGAGGTCAAACTCCAAGCCATTTCCGTAACATTAAACTCTTAGTCCACAAAACAAGGTGGTTACATCTCAGTTGCTGGTTAGGAGTGGTCTGTGGCCTACTGACCACTCTCAGGATGTGGGCCAAACCAAGCTAGGGGACATGCCAACATTTTAGAAGTGTGTCCAGATGAGTTGCAGCGTCTCGCAGCTGTTTAATTTACTAATAGAGTCACTGCCTCTGTTTTTTAAGCATATTCCCAAGCAAAGGATATTCTATGTGCCTTGGGACAGTTTATGGCAAAGAACAGCTGTGGTTTTCTGCTTCGCATAATGTTGCAATTGTCAGTTCTCAATGGGACCGTTCATGTCTCCTCTCCCATCGATCTGAAATCAGTGAACAAGAGTTAGATAGACCAGGCTCTAAATGAACGGGTAGCAGATTTATGCTTTAATTCAGAGGTGAGCCAAGCTGATAGTTAAGACAGCTATGAATATGTTGTGGTAAGAATGTGCTAAAGCCATCACTACACGTACAGAGCCAGATGCAGCTGCTGTTGCCTGACTACAGTGAGTTCCAGATGACTACAGTTCATCTATAAAGCTGACAGCAGGTCTTCCTGCAAACATGGCAAAGTAATAAGTATCTTATTTTTCTTTCTATTTCTATCAAAGGGCAGACAATTTATCAGCCTCCCTCATCTAAACCAAGCCTCTGTACAAGGTAAGATGCTTAGCTCAACTGCTGTTTTCTTTGCCTTCCCGTGGGGCTTTGCAAGCTGGTGGTCCTCCAACAGCAGGTCTTGAGAAGAAGCCGTACTGCCACAGGTGTGCGGTTTCTCTATCTTTAGCATTGCCAGGCAGGGAGTTTATCACTGTATTTTGTAAGATTCAGTTCACATCACTGTTTGTAGCTGCCAGTTTCACCTGCTCACCAGAGAAGCTGAGAGGAAAAAGCAGTCCTTCTTCACAGCTGAGTAAAGTGAGACCTGAGACATCAACTGCATGAGATTTCTCAGTCTGCTGCCTTGTCTGCAGCATAACAACTTGTGGATGCTATATCCAGTGAGATGAAAATTTCAGAGTAGATAGCAGGCCCCAGAGAGCCCAGACAGACTATAAAGAGAACAAGAAGAAAGAAAAAGAGACTGCAGAGTTCCTGCTTGGACACTTCATGCACCTTTGCAATTATCCATGGCTGGCAGATGGTGTTTGGTAGACAATTGCCTTTCAGTAGGAAGACCTCTACTACCCCTCCCCAAAGAAGAAGTCAAAGCTCCTGTAAAGAAGTTTTTCAGATTAAGAGAGAGAGAGATAGAGAAAATTAAAAGAGGGTGAAAAACAGCAGAAGCTCAGAAGAAAGCAGTTAGCAACACACAAAAGTTCCTCATGTGGTTGAAAGTGTAGGAAGAGGGGAGACACGGCATGAGGAAAGGAAAAAGTGGAGTGACAAAAACATAGGATGGGTGGAGCAGTAGTCCTAGGTCTTCACAGTCTTATGGATGCTGACAGAGAGCGTCTGCTGTGGGGCAGACAGAGGAAATCCTGTGACATCAAAATGGTCCTCTAAACTGACATTTATTAGGAGATCAAATTTGTAGCTCTTCACCCATACAAGTACTATTTTCTCAGAAACTATGCTTTCTCTGCAAAGTTATTCTAGTGGCCCATTTCCAAGTGTCCATGCTCTCCTACCTCCACAAATGAGCAGATATCACCAGTTTTTCTCTGGGATTTTTATCAATCTTCTCATCCTAGTGAGAAGAACAGCAGAAGCTGTCTTCAGGGAGGCAGCTTTTACTTCTGCTTCATGCCAGAAGGCAGAAGTGGAAAGATGTTAAAAAATACATTAAGTACCTTTTTGGTCATTTTCAGCTCTCAAAAATATTTTGGTTTGTTAGGTTCAGTTCCAGTTTTGAAGGAATATTCACACCGAGTCTGGGGAACTTCTTATTTTTCTCTATTAGTGCCTGAGTTTCCAGAAATGATGCTATGTCTGACTGTCCTGTGTGGCAATATCGGCTGATAGGAACCATGCAAGATGTTTGAGATATCTGAGATACTGTCATGAAAGAAGGCTATTCAACTGAATTGATAGAGAAAGCACAAAATCCAAGCAACATGAAAAAGTCAGAGCTGAGTTATATCCCGTGGGAACACTTCAAATTCAGTCACGCAAAATTATTGCCTATGTAATTGTTGCACGTAATATGAAATCCAAACCTTTTTTTTTGCTTGTTTGTTTGTTTAGTTTCATTTCTAATTTGCATTCCTTGATTTGTTTTTTCTTTCTGGATCTCGGTGTTGTGCAACTTGTTTCACAGTTTCAAGCTTTTCACAGCAGTGTCTCAGACACCGTGTAGTTGATTATTGTTAACGAAAGCCTAATTCCTCCTGACATTATTTATCTTAATGGAAGTAACACAAAGGCAGGAAAGGAGTGCATAAGTCTGGTTTTTATTGCAGTATTGGCAGCAGCACCAATCCCCTTTTCACTTAAGAGTAGATTCTTCCATCATGTGAGTCTCACTAATTTTAACGTGATTCCATAAGCGTTCACAATGTCTTTAAGGTGATCTGTATGGAGTCAAAACTTCCTTTTAATTCTTCACTTCTAAAGCCTCCGCTTCAGCAAACTCCTGGTGTGTAATGGTGGTCCTCAAGCACAATAGCTCCATTGCTACAGCTGCTGCTGTTTGCATGTGTTGGATAGATGAAACACATTTAGACAGGTGGAATAAGCCCTGCCCTTGCCCTGCTAGCTTCTCACAGATGGATTTAAGTCCTACTGACGGAGAAAGCTAGTCATTTTGGGTGCTTGTCCTTAGGCAGTTTAATAAACTGCAATTACAAAGAAATTGGTCTCTCCGTGAGGTCATGTTGACTGACTGATGAACTGCAACTTCTTTCCCCTCTTCGCTTGTTTCAGGCTAACCATAAAATGAATAGGACCGATTTTCAGGGGATGGGAATTTAACATGTTCTGGAAACTGAGGTCTTTTGAGTGATCTCGGGATTAGCATAGCAGCTCTTAGGTGGTTTTATTGTTGTTCTTTGAATATAGATTTGAATTCGAAAGGAACGCTGGCAGAAAAGTGGGTTTGAGCTTTTTTGGGAAAAGGAGAAGTGTCTATTGAAAAGACTGACTTTTCAATGAGAAATTAAAACTTCTCATTAAAAATGGGCATTACCAATCTAAAGCAAGAAGGGGAAGGGGAGTAAGAGGCAATTGCCCAAAATGTCAGATTTTCTAATAAAAATGTTATGTGTTTAGATCTGATATAATTTTATGAGGAAAATGGAAATAACCCCAAAAAATATTCACTGTGTCAAAACACAAGGCAGAAAAGGTATTTGGCAAAAAGCACTCTCACAGTGCAAGCCTGGATGTCTCAGGAAATGTGTCCCATGCTGTCACATCAGGGCTGGCTGACCACCTGGGAGATGCAACAGTCCCAGTAGTCTTCTACATCTCCACCAATGGGATCTAATGGTTTTCCACTTGCTGATGGCAGCAAAGAAGCTGCTGTGCCATGATCATCTGTGTGTTTTGAAGACATCCTTTTCTAGTATATGCTTATCTCGGTAAACCAGCCCGTAGCATGCGGAAACAGAAAGCTGGATCCATTTTCAGCAGCAGCAACAACTCATAGCTCAGTGCACTCAGCACTTGTGTTGTGAATTGTCCTTTACCCCATAGAATGGTAGGGGTTCGTAGGGTCCTCTAGAGGTCATCCAGCCCAAGCCCTTGCTAAAGCAGGTTCCTCTCACTCAGGGTGCACAGGAACGTTTCCAGGTGGGTTTGAAAACCTCCTGAGAAGGAGCCTCCACATCCTCCCTGGGCAGCCTGGGCCAGGGCTCCTTCACCACAACACCAAACAAATTTCTCCTCCTGTGCCAGTGGCACTTGTTGTGTTCCAGCTTGTGCCTATTACCCCTTGTCCTGGCACTGGCCACTACAGAAAAAACACTGGTACCATCCTCTTGACATCTACCCTTTAGGTGTTTATCAGCACTGGTAAGATCCTCACTCAGCCTTCATCTCCAGGCTAAACAACCCCAAGTTCTGCAGCCTTTCCTCATTAGAGAGATGTTCCATTCCCCTCAGCATCTTGCTAGCCCTGTGCTGGCCTCTCTCCAGCACTTGCCTGTCTGTCTTGAGCTGGGGAGCCCAGAATTGGACACGCGACTCCAGATGAGGCCTCAGCAGGGCAGAGGAGAGGGAGAAGAGAATCTCCCTTGACTTGCTGCCCATATTCTTCATGATGTCCCCTAGGATGCCACTGGCCTTCTTGCCCAAGAGGGCACGTGGCTGTTCATGTTTATTTGCTGCCCACCAGCACTCCCAGGTCCCTCTCTGCAGAGCTGCTCTCCAGCAGGTCACCCCCAGCCTGTCCCGGTACAGTGAGTTGTTTCTCCCCATGGAAGGAAGCATGGTGCTAAACCTGTTTATGGTCCTGTGGGGGACCCCGGTTCGGTCTCTGCCTGGCTCTGCAGAAGTTGCATAGACCTTCCATTCACAACAGGCCAGTGCTGGGAAGACTGGTTGAATCATTTTTATTAAGCCATCAAACTGGCACTCAGCCTATGCAAACCAAACTGGTATCTAGCTTTCCTGACAGCAGCTCTGAGCCAAGATGTATTTGGCTCACAATCAAAGTCTCCGGGCTGCTAGCATTATCTGCAAAGCAGTCACTCCCAGCAGCCCCAATGGCTTCTCTGCTAGAGTCACTCATGACCTAACTTGATCAAATAGGCCAAGAAAGTATTTATCGACGCTGTTTCTCAATGGGGTGACAGACTCAGAGCCACTTTCAACATAAGACAGCAAGTCTCACTGGCTTCAGCAGAGAGAGTTTTTCTTTTAGCTCACTTAAGTGTGCAGCGTTTCTCAACACCTACGTTGAAAAGGGGATAAGAGGTGCTCATAGTATTTTTTCAGCATATAAAACCTTTTTGTCCTGTATTTGCTCTTTTTCTTTCTCCTTTTTGGTTTTGGTGGGGTTTTTTTTTGTTCGTTTGTTCGTTTCATATGTTTTTACTTATGTCAGTTGCTTCAAGACCAAAACTACATTTTTCATTTTATTTTCTGGAATATACAGCCACTCTGTGCTTGAAAGTGTTTACACTTTTGTTTGTTTTTTTTTCAAAGCAGAAGTGTAGCCACTGCATTATTTTCTTTTCAAGAGGAGCAGGATGGTGCTTGTGGATGAGCATGTTTGCTGTGAACACCTTGCAGTAGGCTCATGCCCAAAAAACCTTTTTATGTCAGAGAAGCTGTGTGATAAATTTCTCAAGGAGGCAGAAAGCATTTGGGTGCATTGCTAAGGCCAAACACTTTGAGATCCCTCAAGGGGAAGCCCCCCACCACCACAAACTATTTTAAGACTTCAAAGCATTCTCCCTTGTGACCAATCTTCCTTTTCCTTATACATAGGAGTGAGGCTCTGATGAAACCTCTCATGGATCTCCAAGTTTCTCCTTGCAAACCTGAAGGGAACTGCTTAGGCTTTCAGTTAAAAAAGCTACATTTCCCCCCATGCTGACCCTTTCTCCTCTCTCTTCTCCAATAAATAGCCAGCAGAGCAACAGCCAGGCCTTGCACAGACACAAAACCCAAGTTGCCCCAGAGACACGTTATCTTGCAATGACAAAGGGCCAGTCTGGCTCTCTTGCTAGTGGCGTTATTTGAAAAGGTCACTCAGAGACTGTGGCTTGACAGATTGTTTTGAAAATGCTAATAATAGACAATCCACTGCTTTTGGTGCATTAATTAGACTGTGTACAAGCAGAAAACCTTTCTGCAGCAAATGGTTTCTTTCTCTTTTCCTGTTTTTCTTTTCCTTTTTATTTTTCTATTTTTATTTTTTTTCTTTTTGTTCTTTTCTTTTTCTTTTCCTTCTTTTTAACATTTTCCTTCTTTTTCTTTTTCTTTTTCTTTTTCTTTTTCTTTTTCTTTTTCTTTTTCTTTTTCTTTTTCTTTTTCTTTTTCTTTTTCTTTGTCTTTATCTTTGTCTTTTTCTTCTTCGTTTTCTTTTTCTTTTTCATATTCTTTTTCATATTCTTTTTCATATTCTTTTTCTTCTTCACCATTGTGTTTTGATCTAAGTTTTGAGTTCATATGCATGTTCTGTGGGCCTGCAGACTGCATATGAAAGGTTGCACAACCTCTCCGAGAGCAGCACTGGAACAATCAGGGCATGCAAAGGTGGCAATTCAGCTCCAGTCCGCAGAGATCTGCCTGTAAAGTTAGCAGCCTTGCAGCACACATACCAGGCAGTATCTTTGCCATGCAGACCACGACTTGTGCACACTACAGAGTCAAGTTTATTTTGCTGTGGCAAAATTTAGGCTTGAACAACGCAGCTGGAGTAAAAGCACTATGGTAGGGTAGGGCGTGGGGATATAGACTTACTCACAAGCTTTGTCCCGCTGGATTGCAAGCAAAATTGGAGACAGAGAGCACAGGTTTCGTGGTCTGGGTGGTCTAAAGTGCAAAAGGGCCAGGGAGAGGAAGGGGATCATGGAGTCTCCAGTGCTACCCTGGCAATTTCAGCTAAGCAGAAGCATTGTAAAGGTGCTGGGTCAAAAGTAGCAGTATGACTTAAACATGGTATCACATCTGAAAGGAACAGTGAGTTAAAGGGATGGCAATATACACGCTGAACTGAGAACATCTGTTCCCAGCAAAGGGCTCACATAGCAGAAACTGAGATTACTTTATTCATTTTTCAATCAAGAAAGCCTCAACTTTTTGAGTCAAATCCCAGAGTTACCCTGAGAAATATTGCTACAGAAGTTTTTGTTTCCCTTCATGTAAAACTCAGGCCAAACACTGACAGGTTATTTATGACCCTTCTTATGCACACAAGCCCCTTTTTCTTGTTGACACACTGGGTTTTGTGGATAGAAGGGTTTGAAGTACTTTAAAAACACATACATGGGAAACACTTCTGTGAATCCATGTTAGTCCCCGAGTAGAAGTTGTGGTTGGCAGGAAAGCTGGGCTGGTGGAAAGCTTGGATTTTTGGGGATCAAGTGAGTGACAGCCCCTGTGTGCAGGAGGGTGAAATGCCTCACCATACACCCAGATGTGCATCACCCTCCCTGACACGAAACCGGGTGGATTCAATGGTGCTGCTTCTTCTTTCAGACAACTTGGTTGTGGTTGCACTGTACGATTTTCCTGCCTCAAGTGACCGTGACCTGCAGTTGGTCAAGGGGGAGAAACTCCAAGTCCTCTCCAAGTAAGTGACCTGCTACCAGGGGATGGGTAAAAGATGAGCATGATGAGGTTGAGAAGAGGGGGGACCTTGGGATCAGACACCAATTTACATCTCATCAGAGCAGAGCTGGTGCCTGAGCTTTGCTTCAGAGTGCGACTCTGGGGATGCTTTTCTCTCTACAAGGTGGAACAGATGAAATTTGCATGCTTTCCTTGGATTACAGATAATTTGGGGTCAGGTAGTATCCCCATCTGGACAGTACTGGGACCTGCCTTGCTGCTAGTGTGCATGGGAGCAGAAGTAGCACAAACAACAACAACAACCTATCTCCTGTTTCATATTTTGTGCTGATGGTGCTTTTGCAAAGGATGTGGGTTGGGTGTAGTCAGAGGAAAGGACAGAATCAAGCCAGAGATGAGCATGATTTTATTTCACCTTCTCAAACTCATGAGAGGAAAGACTGACAGTCCATATGCCCATCCTGTAACAGGGCAGACGTGGGGTCCCCCAGTCAACAGACCTTGTAGGGCTTCTCCATCTTTGCTCTGTGAGGTGACCTCCAGAGGTGTCGTTTCTGGAGATGGCTTTTGGTCACAGCAGGTAACTGAGTTAGCAGTGGGAGACAGGAGAAGGAGCAAAAAAAAAAGGACCTCTGATGTCCCTATGCAAGAAATAAACAAGCAGTGACCCATATTTCCTTCCTCTCACTTGGGATGCACAGGAGGGGTTTGAGTTTGTGTTCACCCTGCACTTCCTGTACACTCATGGAAAGAGACCATCACCTCCAGAAGTCCCCTAGAGACCAACAGCTACAAACTACAGAAGCTATGCCATCCCCATAGCCTTAACTTGTCATGAAATGTCCTCCAGGTACTCATACTTTTTCTTCTGCTCGCTTTGCAGTGAGGGGGACTGGTGGCTTGCAAAATCCCTGAGCAGTGGAAGGAAAGGCTACATTCCCAGTAACTTTGTTGCACAGGTGGACAGTTTGGAAGAGGAAAAGTAAGTGCAGAAACTTAGGAATGGTAAATGGTGGTGTGGTGTCCTGTCTCTCAATAAGCTGTGAGAACAGCTTTACTTGATGGCAGGAAGACGTCATTACTGGGATGGATGGCAGAAAGTCCTTCATAACTGGAAGAAGAGTTCAGGAGAAGTGTTAAGCATCATATAGATGCAAATCAGGGAGGATGAGGTTGTCATGGGGAAAACAGGAAAAAATTCCTGTCCCGTTGATTGCAGCTGTGGGAAACAATGATCTGGGAGACAATATGAAGGTTATGTTTGCACTGATAAATTAGCACTGTCAGGGACTGTCTTCTGGTCCCACTGGGCCAGTCCAGCTATTTGCATAGTATTAAACTTCCTCAGCCTCCACAATGGTGTCTGTAATGCAAACTGGGACTGGAACTCTGCAGGGGTGAATTGATCAGGTACCACACCAACAATTTAAAAGTTCAGACATCTGAGTGCCAGTGCCCAGAACCACAGCCTGATGCTGTTTGTTTCATTAGCCCAGATGCAGCCTTCATGTTTGTCTCCTTGCAAAAAAAATGATATGAAAGACTTGAGCCAAAAGGGTTTATTACATATATAACATAGCAGGAGAAAAAAAATGCTTCCATGACACATTCTCCTCTATAGCATTCAGCTCTAAATGAGTAGATCCACTTGCATTCTCCTCTTGGAAGCACCCAAACATCACTGAATCCAGCAAATATTTAACAACACACAGAAATGTAGTTGAGACATAAATGCTCTTTGTATCCAAAGGGCACATTTAAATGGTTACGAGCATCCTGTGCTCAGCCTGCGCCTCATGTACCTGATTTATTTGTAGCACCAGGGCACTGCTCAGGGCTTACTCATTTGCCAGGCGAGCCGTGGGTCCCTGCGTGCCTCAGGCTATGCTCTGACTGAGCCTGTGCCTCCCTTGTGTGTGTGTTACTGCACATACCATCTACTCTCTGCTCTGGCTGAATTGCTAGGCTGTGAAACAAACTCAAACTGATGGAAATCTGGTGTTAATCTACTGAAAACAGTCTATTAGTGGCACTTTCCAGCAGATAAAAAACTATTTGCTGATAAAAATAACTCACAGTTTCTGACTGCAAAGATGAAAAAAGTCAAGCTAACTGGAAAGAATTTGCTTTTTTTTTTTTAAAGCTTTTCCTTTCAATCAACAATTTTGCCTTTTCTATCTTCCAGGTGGTATTTTAAAACTCTGAGCAGAAAAGATGCTGAACGGCTGCTGTTGTCTTCTGGTAACAAGGTTGGCTCTTTCCTTGTCAGAGAGAGTGAAACCAGCAAAGGTGAGAGACACAGCCCAAGGGTAACCCCTCATTATGGCCATGACTTCGAAAACCTTTCAGACCTCAGCTACAAAGTTCAGCTGTGTCAGTGTTTCTCCAATCTGGCTGGGCAAAATGCTGCTTGCTAGGTTCAAAAAGGCTGTAGAAGTGAAATGGGGATTTAGAGAGTAAAGATTTGCTCACGATACTACTTGTAATTCAGGTTGTGGTAAATGTGGCTCTTGTCACCATAGTTCATGTCAGAGATGCAGGAAAACGGATAAGCAGAAAAGTCTTTCCAAAGCAATGTGTAAGGAGGTTCTTTTCCTTTTCTCCCCAAGGAAATGCTGCATCTTTTTGGCAATTGCAGTTTCTTCTATGCACTCTTGAAGAGGCCTTTCTCCTGCTTCTAGCAGAAACATACAGAATTTGGAAAAGGTCTTTTGGTGAACCATTGTCCCAATGGAAACATGTATTTTCGTCATATTCTGTAGCAGGGAAAATTGATGCAAACCATGACTTCTGGAAGGAGAATGATGAGCAGGAAAGATGGATTTCATCCACTTTCCTTCCCTGTGAACATGTCTGGCTTTTGAAGACAGGACCCAATGAGGATGGAAAGGGCAAAGCATTGAGGTCACTTCTCTTGGGCAGTGGATATAGTTATTAATCACAATCCTGAGCCATGTAATTGCAACTTCTTTGGTTTTTACTGTTAAGTTGATGCTAATTTGATTTCATACTCTTTCTTTCCTACTTCTTTCTCTTTTCATCCTTTGGGCCAGCAGGTATATTTGCAGCATGAAGGAAATGATGCTCATGATAGTCCCATGGTTCTGCTCCCAACCAGCTCCTTATAGTGGTTCAGGAAAGTACTTCAGTCTTGCTGTGCTTTAGTTTCTTTCCTGTGAAATGGCTACAGGAGTCTTTCCTTGCCACATGGGAAAAAGTGGTTTTTGTCTTCCTAACAGATCACCAGAGACTTGCAGCATCCATCTGAAGTAATATGGGACCTTCTTTTCCTTGATTGTCTTCCCCAATGCTTCTACAAGGCCCTGGACAAACAGAGTGGGAAGAGATAGATTGAGTCTTCCATTTTACACCTAGTTCTTACCTACAGCAACTTCTCCCTTTTCCTTTCTTATCTCTTGTTTTTCCCCTTTCATATGGGAGATCTCCAAGGCAGTATCTGTCCCTTCCTCCATGGATACATCATTATCAGTAAATTAAGTACTGCCAGAAAACTGTTACAGATGCCACACAGTCTCTGTGCAGGTTTTCTGTTGTCATCAACCAGGCACCATTCCCAATAGTAAGTTCAAGTATGATGACCTGGTTTCAGAGGCTGAGTGAGTTTCACAGTGTGCATGTGACCCCAGGACTACAAAGCAACTTCTGGCACTATGTAGTTCCCTTACAGATGTACTCAGTGCCCTGAGGCCATTTCAGCCATCTCCAACAGCAGGATTTGACAAATAGAGTCAAACTGGAGTGCTGGCCTTGAACTGGTGTGATATCTCGTGTGCTGAGTGGGGTAATAAGATGCTCATCTTCTTGTAGCACTCTCCGTCAGCCACCAGGCAGGGGTGCTATGTTAGCACTGTAGCAGCCTGCTTTGACTTCCTTCCCTGCCCCATGCCCAGGCTCACACCCACATGTCACTGCTGAGCTGATGCAGGAGGAATACTTACCAAAAGGATTTGCAGTTTTCAAAATTTTTAGGGAGCATCCAGGTCAGGAAACATTGAAGATGCTTGTTTCTAAGCAATTCCCTTTTCAAGTATCATGTTTAGCTTGTATATTGGTTGCCTTTGTGGTGCCTTTGAAATGATCAGGCTTGGACTATTCACCACATGCTGCTCTTCTGTTTATCCCCTTCCCATTCTCCTCTTTCTTTGCTGGGGTATTTGGGTAGCTGACATGAAGCATAGAAAGCAGCACACATGCCATATACAAATCCAGAAGACACTTGTGTGTTATCTCTGAACGTCTGACAAAAGGTAAAGGCACTTTTTCCTCACATGATCCCAATCTTTGTGGGTACGGCCCTTTGTCCAAACATGATTCCAACCTTTGTGGCATCTATAGATGCCACACAGGGATGGAATCGGACCTTTCCCTCCTGCTCAGGACAATTGCCCCTTGCTCCTGCTAGCCGTGAACTACAAACACAGAATGAAATCATTCCTTGCAGTTCCCTGGGAAGTTTTGAGCCTAGGTCACACAGGCCACACACAGAGGTGATGGAGTCCTCTCACAGGGGTCACACACAGAGGTGATGGAGGCTGAACCCAATCTTTAACGCTCTGTCTCTGCTCTCTAGAAGCAGATTTAGCTGGAAGTGTGTGATATTCTGCATTAGCAGATGTGTTGTGTTCCACTCCATGAAAGTCTCATGTTAAACTCAAATGGTCAGGGATCAGCTTCTGTTAGAAATAAGAGTCTCACTTGAGCCTTTTAGGATATTGTGGGGTATTGTGGTGGTTTAGACCTGGCTGGGTGCCGGGTACCCACCAAGTCCCACTCCCCCTCCTCAACTGAACAGAGGAGAGAGAAATATAATGAGAGGTTCGTGAGTGAAGATAAAGTCAGGGAGATCGCTGAGCAATTAGCGTCACAGGCAAAACAGACTCAACTTAGGGAAAAATTATTTGATTTATTAATGAACAATCATAACAGAATAGGAAAAATGAGAAATAAAACAAACTCTCAAAACACTTCCCCCACTCCTCCTTCTTCCTTGGTCTCTCACTCCTCCCCCCACCAGCAGGACAGGGAGAGGGGGATTATGTTCAGTCCATCAGAGATGGACTCTGTCTCTTCTTCTTCTCAGGGGGATGCCTCCTCACACTTCCCACTGCTACAGTGTGGGATCCCTCCCATGGGAGATAGTTCTTTACAAACTGCTCCAGTATGGATCCTTCCCATGGGACCAGTTCTTCACACACTGCCCCAGTGTGGCTCATCCACAGAGAGAACAGTCCCTCAGAAACAGACTGCTCCAGCATGGGTCTCCCATGGGATTACAAGTCCTGACAGCAAACCTGCTCCAGCATGGGATCCTCTCTCCATGGGTTTCTCGGTCCTGCCAGGAACTTGCTACAGTGTGGGCTTCCCACAGGGTCTTAGTCTCCGTCGGGCACCCACCCACTCCAGTGTGGGGTCCTCCACAGGCTGAGAGTTGATCTTAGCTCCCCCATGGCCTCCATGGCTGCAGGGGCACAGCTGCCTCACCATGGGCTGCATCACAGCTCACAGGGGAATCTCTCTTCCAGTGCCTGAGCATGTCCTCCCCCTCCTTCTCACTGACCTTGGTGTCTTCAGAGATATTGTCTCATGTTTTGCCTCTGTGAAGCATGTTTGCCTGATGTTCTGATGTTTTGCCTCTGTGCAGCAACTCCTTCCCCTTCTCCAACCTGTCAATCCCAGAGGTGATACCTCCATCACCGATGGACTCAGTCTTGGTCAGCAGTGAGTCCAACTCAGAGCCGACTGGCACTGGCCCTGTCACGTACAGGGGAAGCTTCTGGCAGCTCCTTGTTTAAAGAAGTCACCCCTGTAGTTCCCTGATACCAAAACCTGGCCCAGACAAAATGACTACAATATTTTGTATTCTGTCTTAAAATATGACCATTATTCCTTCAGACACCTACCCTTCTCTGAATCATCTCATATGTTCAGTTTCTACCAAAATACTCTTTTGCCTTATACAGCCCAAGTGGCTATCATGACAGGATTTATTTTGTCTTAAGCACAGCATCCTCCTCTCTGAAGAGAATGATACTTTGACAGGGGGTTGGGCTGGATGATCTCTAGAGGTTCCTTCCAACTGCTACCATTCTAGGCTTCTGTGAAAAGAGAAAGCCCCACATCTCCAATTGTGATATGAAGCTGAGTTTGCTCTTATAAAATACCCTGTGACCCACCATGGAATGTCCAGAACAGTGCCATGGAATTAACCCTGGTCTTCAAACTTGATAGATTCTTCCTGTTTTCCTTCTTCAAAACATGTATTTTCATTCATTTTGCACATCACCAGCAACATTTGATCCTTAGGGCCAAGCACTGAGGCAAGCTAAGGACAACACCCTCTTTATTTGCTTTCACTGGGGGGTGGTTGCCTCATTTTGGATTGTCTCAGCACCTTTCTACAGCCCACTCTAAGCAATGTCTCATTTTGTTGATGCTTAAAGATACTGAAGATCTGCAAACCTGAGGGATTCACATTCAGCCAATATTTTGCAGAGGCCATGAAAGGCACATTCGACATCCAAGGACAATGACTCCTTGTCAAGACAGCACAGGAAGCAGACCAGCAGTGGAACCACTGTCAGAAAGCTAGCCCTGCTGAAACTGCTGGAAAAAAACAAATCTTCCCCCAAAGTAATACTCCTGAAACCTGCAGGAATGCAGTCACACATCTGTGCTGAGTCACAAACTCCTGTCTCTCAGCACGACTGCTGCATCTGTGCTCTCGGCAGGAAGGACTTCACAGAGCTCATCCCTTGACCTCCTGGATTTCCCATTAGGAAGGAGTTAAGAGCCTGGTGAAGCCTGTAGGAATAGGAGATCCTATATGTGATGGGGCACAGTCTGAGATGCAGGCATCATAGTGTAGATATTACACATGGCAGTTTCCTGTGCTACCATGGTAGCCAACGGGCCTTAATTTGGTTACCAAAACCAGGAGGTATGGTTTTGTACCATATCTGCCAAGCCCATGTACATGTCCCAGAGAATCTCAGGTTGTACCAGACACCCATGTTTAGGTGACTGACTCAGCCTTAAGTATGATGTGCTGTTGAATCCCACCCTTTACATCTTAGAGATCTTTTCTAATCGTAATGATTTCATGATCCTGTTGCTCTTTCACATACAAAACTTGCCACCCTTTGAACAGAAAGGACCTGAGAACCCTTGTAGGATGGTTTCAGGATCCTAGATGCAGAACAGGAGGGTCTGACATCCAGAGCTGCCCAGGGAAGGATTAGATTGTGTGCACATTGCTCTGAGATGGTGTCACGTGCAGATGTGGACCTCTGTGTGTGGGCCCAGGTCTGTGCCAGGTTGTGATGGAGGACTGGTACAGTGGATGAGTGTCCCCTATAGCTTAGAAGCAAGAACTCCCTTTGAGCATCCTGGCTGTCACCAGGGTAAATTAAGAGTCCTGTCATCTCTCCAGTTTCATTTAACATTTTTCATTCGCTGTTGTCATCGAGAGAAGAGAAATTTGAAGCTTTTCAGCACTAGTGCGTTGCCTTTACACTGCAACTCCCAAGGGAACAATAACCAGCCATGGTGGATGACAGGGAAAGCTCTATAACACCCACTCAAGCAAAATAAAATCTGACTTGGGGTGAAATACTGTCATTAACTCTAAAGACAGCATAAATATTAATGTTGGTAGTAGGCAGCAGATAGATGAGCCTGGAGGGTGCCCAAAGCCCCTGTCGCCACTGCCTGCTGTGCATCACAGGTTTGAAAGATGCAGGAGGGTTTAAAGAAGGTTGCAGCATGGTGAAGTTTGGTTTCTTCTTGGTAGTAATGAATGATAGGGCAAGAGTAAATGGCCTCAAGTTGCATAGAGGAGGTTTAGATAGGAGATGAGGAAGAACTTTTTTCCCGGAGGGGGTTGTCAGCCCCTGTCCCAGGCTGCCCAGGGAGCTGGTGGAGTCCCCATCCCTGGAGCTATTGCAAAGCCGTGTAGCTGAGGTGCTGAGGGACGTGGGTTAGTGGTGGGCTTGGCACTGTGAGGGGAGGGGTTGAACTCGATGAGCTCAAAAGTCTTTTCCAATGGAAATGATCCTGTGATTTCACGATTCTAAAGGTAGTGGAGTCTGAAGAGAAGGTCCTGGAGGAGATAAATTTTTCCTGCAAGCACAGTGACAAATAGATCAGGTCTGCTCTTTTCTGCTGACTCTCATCCTCTACACACCCGCTTGTACACATTAGTTGTTAATTTCTGCTCTCCTTTCTGCAACACTGTCTGTTGCCAGTACAGTGGGTTCACAGTATGTTTGGCTCCTTCCTCTAGCAGGCCTTGCATTTCCAAAATCCCCCTACCCAGTAACATCTCTCTGCACCTGTCAGGGACCAAAGTTCACTCCCTGAGAAGGACATCCTTAGCTATATACTGACTTTTGGTCCCTGAGACATGGACCACAAAAAAAAAAAAAATCACTCTTCCTTTCCCTTGACTTTTTTGTTGCCCCGTTGAAGATGCTTCAGGGCTGTTTCTCAGATGTTCAGCTGCAGGACTGACAGAGCCAAAAGCACTTCTCAGTATGTCTTCTGTCTGACATTCATGGTGAAGGAAATAGTTACAGAAAAGCATCATCTCTTTGGGGTTGGAAGAGACCTTTAGAGTTTATCCAGCCCAAGCCCCTGTTAAAGCAGGTTCCTCTTGATCAGGGGGCACAGGGAGACTCCACACCCTCCCTGGGCAGCCTGGGCCAGGGCTCCCTCACCTCAACACCAAACAAGTTTCTCCTCCTGTGCCACTGGCACTTGCTGAGTTCCAGCTTGTGCCCATTACCCTTTGTCCTGGCACTGGCTACCACACAACAAACATTGGCCCCATCCTCTTGACACCTGCCCTTTAGATATTTATCAATATTGATAAGATTCCCTCTCAGTCTTCTCTTCTCTAGGCTGCACAGCCCTAGATCTCGCAGCTTTTCCTCATCAGAGAGATGTTCCAATCTTGTCATCATATTGGTAACTCTGTGCCGGGCTCTCTCCAGAAGTTCTCTGTCACTCTTTAACTAGGAAGCCCAGAACTGGATGCATTACTTCAGATGTGGCCTTGAGATGGAGCTCACCACACTGAGGCTGCGTGCTTCCAATCTTGATGTTCCCCGGCTCTGTATTTAAACCAATAGCTCTTCCATGAACATTATGCCACAATACCTCATAGTCTGGTCCCTGCAGAAAGGGATTCCCCCCCAAAATGGCTGCTAGCACTTGGAAAACTTTTAGGCTCTCCCAAATTCTGCTTGTAAAGATTTGTAACTACAAGCAAATATCCATGGGGGTGACGGGGGTGGGGATGTTACTTTTAAAAATCAAAATGGTGTCCAGCCACAGTGTAGGGAGCTGCTGCTGCTGTGATGGAGGAATGGCAGCCAGTGAGCATTGTATGTTGGTAAACTTTACCCTCACAATGAAGGATTAGGGTTTCAGAGTCACAGTGGAAGGCTCCACTTCTGCTTACGATCCTACATGACAGATATATATTTTTTAATATATGTAGCCTTGCCTTTTCAAACATTAGGAAAGGCAGCCTATCAACCTGGGTGACATATTAGACTTCTAACAGCCCAGCAGGCTTGTTAAAACTTACTCTGGAAATACGATCCAGACAAAAAGAAAAACAATGTTAAGCTGTACTGAAATGTACACTGACATAGACTGGAAGTTGCTGCTCTGAAGCAGAATCTAGTGATGCTGTTGTGTGGGAAAAAAACCATCTATGGTTTTGATTATAAACCCATTATAAGGATAGAATAGCAGGTTGGAACAGTAGATTGCTGAGTAGCTCCCTTGAGGTCAAAAGGTACCTGAATTTAGACGTAAATATAGATGTGGTTTATTCACAGTCATAAGTTTATAGCTCGACAAAGCAATTCTCCTGCACTGTGTTTCTGTAGCTCCTTCAGTACCTCCAAGCTGACCTTGGCACAATGGTATTAGAGGATATATAATGGGGACATGGGGACCTTGGATAACAGTAAGAAGGGACAGATCTCATGACCACATGTCTCACACTAACTAAAACTCTGGTTGTGCTGGCGGGGTTCAGCTTCTTGTCAGTCCTGTGTCTGTACCCACTGGAGAGCCTGGAGTCACTTCTTTCATCCGGATGAGATGATGGGGTTGGCAGAGCTCAGACAGGAGATGTGAAGATGTGGCAATATAATTGTGGTAGTTTGAGCCTGGCTGGATGCCAGGTGCCCACCACACCACTCTATCCCCCACCTCCTCAGCAAGCCAGGGAGGGGAGAAAATAAGATGGGAGTCTCATGGGTTGAGATAAAAGCAGTTTAATAAAGAAACAGCAAAGCTGTGTGGGCGGGAAGCGAAGCAAAGCAAAAGCAGATAAAGCTGTTACTCTCTACTTCCCATCAGCAGCGATGTCTGGCCACCTCCCGAGAAGCAGGGCTTCAGTACGTGTAGCGGTTGCTTTTGGAAGGCCAGAAATGAATCTTGCCTCCCCTCACTGCTCCTCTCCCCCAGTTTATATTACTGAGCTGATGTCATATGGTATGGAATATCTCCTTGGGTCAGCCTGGGTCAGCTGTTCTGGCCATGGTCTCTCCCAAGATTGTGCCCACCCACAGCTATTGGTGAAGGTGGGGGAAGGAATGCTGGAGGGACAGCCCTGATGCTGTGTAGTCATAATATTGATATCAACAGTAAGCACAGCACTGCAAGAGCTGCTGTGGAAAATCACTACCATCCCAGACCCACTACAACAATCATGACCTAAGGAACATTTGTTTTCTCTGGCTGGAGACGTGCTATGGGTTGCCATATTGCTTCCTTGGGGCTGTTGGCTATGGCATAGGCAGGTGCTACTCAACCAAGCCTCAGCAGGCTGAGTTAAGCTCTAATGAAGCTTTATGCTCTCCACTTGCCTTAGAAAGAGTCGGCAAGGGCTGGGGGAGGTGTCTGCAGTTGCAAGCAGGCAAGGGACAAGGACATGACTCCCTGGGTCAGGTCCTATTTGTCCTCATTGTTGCCTCTTTTGCTCATTCTCCAGGTGCCTATTCCTTGTCTGTGAGAGACAGTGACTCTGCTCATGGAGACATCATCAAACACTACAGGATCCGCTCCTTAGATGGTGGGGGCTATTACATCTCCCCCAGGATGACTTTCTCCAGCCTGCCAGAGCTAATCCATCATTACAGCCGTAAGTTGTTTACCTTCCTCAATGAGATTGTCTCTTAGCAGCAAGTGAGCTTGTGGATAGAGACTTACTAGCCACCACCACCGCTCTGTTCAATCTCATGGGCAAGATGTGCTTCTCCAAGCAGAACTTGAGCTCCCATGTCCTATCTTTCATCTTAGGACCTTGCAAGGGCAAGCTCTGCCCAAGCCTTATAACCAGGGAGTGTCTCCCATCAGGAAAGAATCATAGAATCATAGAATGGTAAGGGTTGGAGGGGACCTCTAGAGATCATCTAGTCCAACTCCCTTGCTAAAGCAGGTCCAGCTATATCATGTTACAGGAACGTATCCAGGAGGGTCTTGAAAAACTCCAAAGGTTTGAATGCTGAAGGGATATACAGGAGACATGTTTAGAAAGTAGGATTTGGGTTTGCTGGGCAGGAGAATTTGCTCCTCTATGGCTCCCTTTGAGATTTTTTCATTAAGTCTGTTCTGGGTGCTTTGATCCCTGTGGCTGAGACAATTGTGTAGTTGTGGAGTTTTCCCTTGGGCTGAATTTTCCTGGCATGTCTAGATGGAGGAGGAGTCAACTCTGCCATGCAAATTGAACTGTCCTGTGCTTCATCCTCATACAGAGAAAGGAGATGGCTTGTGCCAGCGGCTCACAGCCCCCTGCATATCCATGGTTCCCCAGAGACCCTGGGCACAGGACGAATGGGAGATCCCACGGGAATCTTTGAAGCTTGTGAAGAAACTTGGCAGTGGGCAATTTGGGGAAGTGTGGATGGGTAAGTATAATTCCCCCCATTCCAGAAAAAAAAAAATAACCCAAAAACTTAAAAAGAGGAGATGGAAAACCCTCTTTCCCTAAGTCAGGGCTAGTCTGGGCTGAGGAACTGTAATGTATAAACAGGTATTTATGGGTATACACTCAGCAGTAGATACCGTACTCCTGAGTAGGACCAGAAAGGTTTTGTTTACACAGATCAGTGGTTGAACATGGGTTTCACAGACCAGATGCATGTGAGACGTGTTTAAGGAACTACATACCCATCTCCTGAGATGTGCTCCTGCTCTTCCTGGGAATCCTGGGCATGGCTGAAGGAACTTAAGTTACACAGAAGAGTACCTGGGTGACACTATCCCACTTTTCTGCCTCCTTGTTTCACTTTATAAAGTCTGGATCCTTTATGCCTTCCTGTCCATTGTTGATCAGTGGGAGAGGATATGGGCTAAGATCAGCTTCCTTTGCTGTTCTCCTTGCAGTTGCCTGTTGCCTTAGCAATTGAGATTGTGGACAGGACCAGACTGAGTCCTGACCGCAGAGTCCTGGCTTCTTCGATGGTGTTTGGATTATTTGAGAACCTAGCTGGTGGGGGTTTTACTCAGACAGAGTCTTGCAGGACTAGGAGGGCTGAGTAAGGATGGGTTCATCACATGAGTGTCCACCAGCTGGAGAAAGGGATGATCCCTGATGAAGCCACATGGATTGACAGTTGTGCTGTGTCTCTCTTCTCCTCTCATACTTATTCAATGAGCTCAGAGCCCACTGACACTCAGATTTTCCTTTTGTTTCTTGATGAGAGATTGGAAGGTGTTCCTGTAGTTTTCTGCTCTCTGATCCACAAACTCTTCCACACTTTACAGGCCTGATAGAATCTGGAGAGATGCCAAAATCCCTCAACACATCATTATGTCTCTGCAGGCTACTACAAGAACAACATCAAAGTGGCTGTGAAGACCATGAAAGAGGGCAGCATGGATCCTGATGCCTTCTTGGCAGAGGCAAACTTGATGAAGAGGCTCCAGCATAACAAACTGGTCCGACTATATGCAGTAGTAACAAAGCAGCCTATCTACATTGTGACAGAGTATATGGCCAATGGTAAAGAGACTTATTGAGTTTTTTGTTGGCTTCTTTGTTTAGCAATTGGGCTTCCAACATAAGAAAGACAAGGAGCTGTTTGAGTGAGTCCAGAAGCCACAAAGGTGGTCAGAGACCTGGAGTCCCTCTCCTATGAAGATGAACTGTGAGAGTGGGGGATGTTCAGCTTGGAGAAGAGAAGGCTCCAGAGGAGACCTTGCAGCACCCTCCAGTCCCTAAAGGGATCAACAAGAAAAGGCGAGAGGGACTTTGTTCAAGGGTCTGGAGGGACAGGACAAGGGGAAATGGCTTTAAACAAAAAGAGGAGAGATTTAGATTAGGTATTAGAAAGAAGCTCTTTCCTGCAAGGGTGGTGAGGCCCTGGCACAGTTTGTCCAGAGAGGCTGTGGCTGCCTCATCCCTGGAAGTGTTCAAGGGTGGGTTGAATGAGGCTTGGAGCAACTTGGTCTAGTGAAAGGTGTCTCTGCCCACGGCAAGGGGATTGGACTAGATGATCTTTAAGGTCCTTTCTAACCCAAACCATTTCACGAATCTGTTATTCTGTGAAAATCAGGTCAATGAGACAGTTGGTAGTCTCATCATAATGGGATTAGGGAGAAGAGTATTGTACCAGATCTGCAGGCCAAAGGACTAAGTGATCGACAAGTTTGTTTCTAGTACTGGAAGAGACTTTCTGGGAGATGAAATCCTTCCTTTGTGGTCACATATTTCATAAGCTACTTCACAAGATGGTGATGCTCCATTTGAAAAAGGTTTCAAGTTCTCATCTTCACTGTTCCTACTACAAATTTGCTTCCAATTTTTACTCCCACATGGTGAAATTGTCCTTTCTCTTGCCCCTCTTGCCTGTAAGGCTTTGAGTGATGAATGCGCAGCAGTTTGCAAAATATCTGTGCAAAATACAGGGGTAAAATGGGCTGCACTTGGGAACTTTCTTAATAGAAGATGCTACAGCAAACATCCATTGTGATTCCTTGGATTTTCTGTGGGATGCCAAGAGATTTATTGCATATATTCAGAAAAGGACCAAGGAACACAAATGTATGGGCCTAATCAGAAGAGTCAGAGCAGTCTCTCCTTTTCTGCAGGGTGTTTGCTGGATTACTTGAAGACAGAAGAAGGAAGCCAACTGAACCTTCCCAAACTCATTGACATGTCTGCTCAGGTTGGTGAAAAGCCTTTGGGAAACAGACTTGACAGTAATTTGTTCTGTCCTCAGTGAAATTCTTGCAAACCTAGTCTGTCAGAGCACCAGTTTCACAGAGAAAAACAGCACCTCCTGGTGTGCTCTCTCAGGGTTTCTCTCTCAATCCTGTTGTGTTGATCAACGCAGCTCAGCAATACTCTGCTGTCCTTAGGACAGATTCTGGGGATTTTAGTCCAGTGCTAGGACACTAGGCATTTGTTCTGGGGTTTTGGGTTTGTTTTGGGTTTTTTTCTGGCTTACTGAGCGGGACGTAAGTTTGTTTCTCTTTTTACCAAAAGGAAGAAAAAGTTTAGCAAAGAGACTTTCAGTGCAGAGACACACTGGCTTTCGGCAGTTCTTCCCTTCTGGTGATGTTCTGACTCTCAGATCCGGGAACATTGCTTCTTATGGCAGCAAACTTTTACTTTTCTAGGGTTGTTTCCCTCTAAACATCCTCAGGCTGATCAGTTGCAGCTGCACTGAAACTTTTTTTTGTCCAGAAATGCAACTAAAACTGTTCAAAATCAGGGAAACTTCAGCAAGAGTGGTAACATCATGGCAACAAACTGTTCATGAAGATCTGAGATTGATAAACTCATTTCACTTTGGTCCTAGCCAACTGTTGACAGAATTTGGCTTAACCAGACCCTAGTTAGGTTAATTTTGGAAACATTGGAAAAACCCCATGAAGAATGAGTGTCACAGCTGAATACAGCTGTTTGATGTGCAGGTCTGGGATTTATCTGTAAGATCACTCAACCTCTTTGGGTCAAAGTGAGCCTGAGCAAACAACGTATGGAGGCTGGCCACTTGGTTGCAGCCATCATACAGAGTTATTTTGTGATGTGTTAGAAACTGGACAATCTTAATATTTGAGTAAATGTTTTATTGATAGTAAAGTTTTTCTTCTTGCTTTAACCAGGATGAAAATATTTAAATACTTTGAAGCAGTGACATCATCTGTAGTTTTTATCTTCCTCTGCGTCCTTACAGAGGAATATGTTTCAGAGCCTTCCCTCTTCATTACTAATAAATCTACCTTCCTTCCTTCCTTCTGAGTGTGATCATGTCTCTCCTCAGGCTCTTCTTGTCCAGGCTGAACACCTCCAGGGCCCTCAGCCTCTCCCCAGCACATTTGTGCTCCAGCCCCTTCCCCAGCTCCGCTGCCCGGCTCTGGACACGCTGCGGCCCCTCAGTGTCCCTCTGGCAGTGAGGGGCCCAACACTGAACACAGCACTCGAGCTATGGCCTCACCATCACCAAGTATAGGGGCACAATCTCATCTTTGTCCAGGTCCCTCTGAAGAGCCTTCCTGCCTTCAAGCAGGGCTACACTCCCATCCACCTTGCTGTCATCTGCAAACTGACTGAAGGTGCACTTGATCCCCTCATCTAGATGATTGATAAAGCTGTTAAAGAGAACATGCCTCAGCACTTGTCCCTGGGGAACATCACTGGTTACTGGCCAACAATTGGGTTTAACTTCATTCACTACAACTCTGGGCCAGTTTTACACCTGAAAAAGGACAATGCTCTTCCAAGCCACAGGCAGTTTCTCCAGCAGGATGCTGTGGGAAACTGTGTCAGAAGCTTTACTGAAGTCCAGGTAGACCATCACTAGGGATGAACAACTACCTCTCCATGAGTATCTGGAAGCACCTACTCAATCTGCACATCCCTCTTGCATCCCCCCACACTCTTTGCAGCATCCTGCACTGTGCACTTCTTCCCAGACCGGAATAGTCAAATGCAGACCAAATCCCAGCAATGTAAGACCCCACAAAAGCTGTCTGTCTTTTACGGCAGTGTGAGGTGAGTGGTTGGACTTGATGATCTTAAAGATCTTTTCCAACCAAAATGATTCTGTAATTCTATGACATGGAGGTCAATTGGAATCACAGTTTTCATCGTTCCCTCTCTCACCTCAGCTCCACCTCCCCATACAGGGATTCAAACACTCACTGTGTAGCTCCAGGAGGAGGAGGAGAACAACAGTCTCTTGAGTTATTTTGCAATCTGTTCATCCTCCCTGTCAGGGTGACATCACAGCCCAACCCTCTCAAGCACAATTTTGGATCCAGCAAGTATCCATTATAGTTAAATTTAGAAATCTCTGGGCCAATACTCTTGATCCTGTGGTCAGTCTTGAGGATACATGCTCGAAAGCACACTGGGCTGGAACGGGCCCGTTGCTGGGTACTATCTCATTAACATCAGGACAGGAAATTACATCAATTCTTCCATTTTCCACTGCAGCAAACAGCACTTGTGCTGAAGGGGTGTTGACACAGGTTAGAAATGCAGCATTGGAAAATATGTGTTAGTATCCTGTTTAAAACCACATGTAAGTCGAGATGCTGATGTGAATCTGTGTGGAGTGGAAAATTGCTCTGCCCTCACCCACAGGCATATAAAAGCTTTAATAGGTACTAACCACTACTAGCAAGAGTTGCATGCATCCACTCACCTTCCTGAGCAGTGCCTAACCTAGATCTGAGACTCATCTGATAGAGTAACTTTGCAACCTCTTTTTTCTATATCTCCCAGCATCTAGCAGTAAAAGATTTCTGCTGTCTTTTATAAAGGCTTGTCACTACCAGGCAGCTCCACAGGGCTGCTCCCTGCTCCAAGGAGCTAAATGTTGAAAGATGATCTTGCGAGCAAGAATCTCCCAAAGTTTGGAGATGGCTGAAGATCTTTGTCCAGGGATGTACTCTCTATCCCAGTTTTATTTCTATGGATATCAGGGTCTTCTGCTCTAATGCATCCTGTAGGTATCAGAGGAAGCACTGATCCTAGTCTGGATCCAGCACAGGGAAAGAAAATATCAGTCTTAATTTCATTGTGAAGGGATCTTCAGGGGTATCCTCCCCATCTCAAAGCAGATCACTGAGGGAGAACAGAGGAGGCTGCCAAAAAACATCTAGTTGTCTTCTTAGACTTTGCTACTGAGACTAAAGGACAGATGAGATCTTTTTTTCTTTTTTTAATGCACATATTTTATCTGGAGTGTTCGTGATTAAAATCCCAACTAGAAAGAAGACTTTTGTGGCAGAAACTGGGAATCCAGTGATGTGGTTTCAGGTTTGCTTCTACTCTCTGCATCTTGCTGCAGAAACAACTCAGAGCTGTAACTTCCGAATGAAACAGAGAATGAGGCTTCTGTTCTGCTTGACTTGTCTGCTGAAAGCTTTTGGTGGCTGGGTGTATGCCAGTGTTGCTGAACATACACATACATACACAGGCAGTATCTATTTATATATGTATGTATCTTTGGGCAGAGAGGAACCTTATGAAGTTCAACAAGTGCTGAGTCCTGCATCTGAGAAGGAACAACCCCATGCACCAGTACAGGCTGGGGGTTGACCTGCTGAAGAGCAGCTCTGCAGAGAGAGACCTGGGAGTCCTGGTTGATAATAAACTAAACATGAGCCAGCAATGTGTCCTCATGGCCAAGAAAGCCAATGGCATTCTGGGATGCATCAAGAAGAGTGTGGCCAGCAGGTTGAGGGAGGTTCTTCTCCCCCTCTACTCTGCCCTGGTGAGGCCTCATCTGGAGTCCTGTGTCCAGTTCTGGGCTCCTCAGCTCAAGAGGGACAGGGAACTTTTGAAAAGAGTCCAGTGCAGGGCTACCAAGATGATCAGGGGACGGGAACATCTTCTTTATGAGGAAAGGCTGCAGGAGCTGGGGCTGTTTAGTCTAGAAAAGAGGAGACTGAGGGAGGATCTTATTAATATTCACAGATATCTAAATGTTGGGTGTCAGGAGGTTGGGGCATCCCTTTTTTCTATAGTAGCTAGCAACAGGACAAGGGGTAATGGGATAAAGCTGGAACACAAAAGTTCAATTTAAACATAAGAAAACACTATTTCACTGTTCAGGTGAGGGAGCCCTGGCACAGGCTGCCCAGAGGGGTTGTGGAGTCTCCTTCCTTGGAGGTCTTCAAGACCCGCCTGGACGTGTTCCTACGCGACTTGATCTAAGTGAACCTGCTTCTGCAGGGAGTTGGACTCGATGATCTCTAAAGGTCCCTTCCAACCCCTACCATTCTATGATTCTATGATTCTATCTACCTATATATCTGTCTGTTGATCTCTCTGTCCATCCATGGAGCATACATACTTGTCCATACACAGGGAGCAACCCTAAAGGCACGTTGTGCTTTTGTAAAGGTGGGTAAGATGCAGCCAATCTACCTTGTTGTCATGGCAAGGTGACTGATGAAGGCTCTTCCTCATCTCCCAGGTGGCAGAGGGAATGGCATACATCGAGCGCATGAACTCCATCCACCGGGACCTGAGAGCCGCCAACATCCTTGTCTCAGAGACGCTCTGCTGCAAAATTGCTGATTTTGGCCTGGCCAGGATCATTGAGAATGAATATCTGGCACAAGAAGGTGAGTGTTGTTCCCAGCATTGCATCACCAACACGCTTGCCTTACGTTCAAATCTCCTGCCATGCAGATGTGTCATGACACAGAGTGTCCAAAGAACTGGGCTGGGACCAGGCACAGGGCATTGCCAATGGTATGGGACCAGGGTCCCATTGCTGCCATTGTCAGTACCCTGACAGCAGCCAAAGTAAGCAAGAGGGACGAATATTGGGTCCTAGGAGAGGCAGCAGCACTTGGACACAATAAGGAGCAAGTGAGGTTTTTAGAGGCAAGTGGGAAATAAGTATTTTGGCACTGTTTGGTTGAGTCCTGTTGAATGTCAGATTCTGTTACTGGAGAAATTTGACTTCTGTGAACAGAACCTGCTGCTTGTGGCTACATTGCCACAGCGAGTCAGTCTGAAGGGCAGGAAATAGCAGTGTAACTCAGTCATGGCACCACAGAGGGGATCTGCAGCCGTGAATCTGGACCTAATGGCAGTTTCCACATGTCCCGGGTGAATTGAACCCAGATCAGATCCAGTCCCTTCCATAACAGAGGAACAAGTTACAAAATGTGGGACACAATTTGCAGCTTGGCAGATGTTTCTCATGAGCATCTAAACCAAAACAAAGTAACAGAAGAGAAAAAGAGAGAGCAGAAGTCCTATGAGGCATGGCTGAGGGAATTGGGGGTGTTCATCCTGGATAAAAGGAGGCTGAGGAAAGACCTTCTTGCTCTCTGCAACTCCCTGACAGGAGACTGGAGTGAGTTAGGGTTCAGTTTTCTCCCAGACTACAAGCGACAGCACAAGAGGAAATGATCTAAAGTTGCACCAGGGGAGGTTTAGATTGGAGGTGAGGGACAAGGTGATGTGAGGCCAACCCTCTTGGTAGGACTGAGTGTCTGAACTGGTAATGCACAAGAAAATACAGCCATAAGAGGTGACAACTGATTTGGCTGGTGCAGCGGGTCAGTCTATGGACATTTGAAAATAGAGTGAAGTCAAATTCTTTTGGCAGCAGCTTTTTCTCTGTACTTTTCTCTGCATTGACCTCTTACTCTGAGGTCAGTTCTGAGACTGTCATTCAGTCTGCAAAGAGCCTTTATAGAGCATCAGGGAAATAATCAGAAATGATTGAAATAAATTAATTCAGTCTAGCATAAGTAACACCTACCAGACGATTCTCAAATTTTGGAAATCTGTCTTCTAAAGCTGGGATGAAGCTAAAATTCCCCTTTAAAAATAGTCCAAGGATGGGATATTGAATATTTCTTTTTCTTATAAGACACAAAATAACCTATGGTACAAATTATATCCATTTGAGCATGTAAAACTACTTGAAAGTAGGAAAAGCTCACAAATGTAATTTGTGAAATGTCATGAAGGGGTACTGTGAGATTACTGTGATTCTTTTAAGGCTGTTTTTATCCTTAAGAGAAGTTTTGGTGAAATCAGTAAAATTCTGTTAACATATCTTCAGGAGCTACATTTCCAGTGGAAAACAGTTCCCATCAGCATTTTTCCAGCTAGCTTCAATCTGAAATAACAACTGCCCCTCTATCTGCTTTGAACAATTTTCACTGAACAGATTGCATTTCTGAGCCTTGTCAGTCTGCTTGTCAGAGTACGATGTGCAAGAACAAAGGCATTTATTTCACACACTGCCTTTGGGCTTTCAGTCCTGAAAGGAGATATACAAATAAAACCGTGGTTTCCTCTGCTTTATTTCCCATTTACCAAGGTGATTTGAGGTTTTTTTTTTCTTTTGGCTTTGGCTAAACTGAAATTGCAATCTTGTGGTCACTGCTATCTGCAGTGAATAAAACAAGAATTTGGTGACTATCTTCAGAGATGAGGACTTCACCACCTTCCTGGTGTCTAACAGTGCCTGATAACCCTCCCAGTGGAAATGTTCTGCCTCATCTCCTACGTAAACCTCCCCTGTCACAACTTGAGCCCATTTGCTCTTGTCCTATCAATAGTCTACTGTTATTGTCCTCTAATTGCCTTTGAATGGCACAGATGCATAATTTGTACTACAGAAATCCACTGATTCCCCATAGCAGCTACTTGAAAAGCAATGGATCTCTCATGAGAGCTGTTTAATGTCCAAGTGCTATGGCAGGTACTGCTCACTCCCAGTGTTGTGCCCTCGGCATGCACAACACTGGTTGTCCATCCATCCTACCATTCCTGGCTCCTTTCCTGAGATGCCACTGTTAAACATACAACAGATACAGGGGTGCTTTAGAATTGTTTGGGTTGGAAAAGACCTTTAAGATCGTTGAGTCCAACACTAAGACCACAGATCCTTCTAATTTTATCAGTAAAATAGTTTACCTAGCTTTTTGTAATATGTGCATTTTCAGTTACCTCAGGCATTAGATTTTTTCACTTTTGGCCTTCATATATCAGCACCTATGGATGTTTATAAGCACATACATAGGAAAAAGTCCTTTAATATGAAAGAGCCTTGATTGTGCTGGAAGAAGAACCAAGAAAGGCAAAAGGGTTCCAGGTAGAAACAGTCTTTTAATAAAAGCCTCATAATGGGAAGCAATTACATCCTCTGGCTTTATCTTCCTGACTCCACAGTTCATCCAGTGAGTCTCATCCCAGCCCCCTGACTCAGATAACAGCCCACAGGGCCCAGGGCTCAGATTTAGGGAGCTGTTTGCCTGTGCTTATGGAAGCAGAGGCAGATGCTGTACCTCCATGTGCTATGGGAGTAGAGGTATGCTTTACCTCCATGTTCTGTGGAAGCAGAGGCAGGTTCTGTATCCCCATGTGCTATAGAAGCAGAGGGAGATGCTGTACATCTATGTCCTATGGGAGCAGAGGAAGATGCTGTACCTTCACGTGCTATTTCTCTTTGTTTCCCCTGGACAGGTGCCAAATTCCCAATCAAATGGACGGCACCAGAGGCCATTAACTTTGGAGTTTTCACCATCAAATCTGATGTGTGGTCTTTTGGGATCCTCCTGACAGAAATCATCACCTATGGCAGGATTCCTTACCCAGGTAAGCTGTGCTGAGAGTACGGGATGAGAGTGTGTCAACTTCAAAGCATCTAGTGCTGCTTGGAGGCATATACCCAAATATGCCTCTGTGTGCCCAGACACACAGACACTCTTCATGCTGGGTTTACTTCCCCTGGCTTGTGTGAGCCTGTTATACCTGTGCTAGGCAAAAACTACAGAGGAGAGTCAGGTAGGGGACAGAGAGATGGAAGGCGGAGAACAACCCTGAAGAGGGATGGTTCTCAGATGCGGCCCAGCATTGCAGTCCCTCATACTCATCCAACTCTGCTACTGGGAGCACTAAGCTTCACCCCTGAGGGTGCTGAGTAACTCCTGTTGGGCTGTGTTTCCCTCCAGGGATGACCAACCCCGAAGTAATTCGCAACCTGGAACGGGGCTACCGCATGCCCTGCCCTGACCTGTGCCCTGGTGAGCTCTACAACATCATCCTGAAATGCTGGCGAAACAAGCCTGAGGAGCGTCCAACCTTTGAGTACCTGCAGTCAGTCCTTGAGGACTTTTACACTGCCACGGAGAAGCAGTACGAGCCAGAGCCTCACCAGTGAGCTACCATCCCAACAGCACCTGGGAACAGATCTGGAGGAAAGCCACCATCTGGCAATGGCTCGTTCCAGGCCTTTCCCTTTCTCTTGTGTGCTACCACTATGCATTTGCAGATGGGGAACAAGGAGAGACATTAGAGAGACGGATATTGACAGCTCTGTGATTATCACGGAGACTAAAGAGGTGGCTGAGAGGTGGCACAGTCCCTTCCTTGTCTGCATCGGAGGCCTGTACCCACTTTGCAGACATCATCTCCATCATGAAGGACTCCTTTGTGACCCATTTAGACATTGAAAAGCCCCTCAGTCCTGCAGCCCTAGGAAGAGTGGGCCATGACCAAGGAGGTGGTAGAGAAGATGCACAATCTCTTTTCCGCTTCTGATGCCACTGCCGGCAATACTACATTTCCCTTTGTGCCATGGGCAAGGATAGGAATATGTCCTGTCTGCACCTCCTTGGGTCACACTAACCTCTGGAGGAATCTCTCCAGGTGGTGTCACCCCTCTGCCCCAAATCAATAATAAATGAATGGATACAATAATTTCCCACTTCTTTATTCAGCCATCAAGGCAAGAACAGGCTCCTCTGCTTCCTCTGGAGGAGGCTGAGAGGAGACATGATGACTCTCAGCAACTCCCTGACAGGATGCTGTAGTGAGGTGGGGGTTGATCTCTTCTCACGAGTGATGAATGACAGGACAAGAGGAAATGGGCTCAAGTTGCCTCAGGGAAGGTTTAGATTGGAGTTGAGGAAGAACTTTTTCCCTGAGAGGGTTGTCAGCCGCTGTCCCAGGCTGCCCAGGGAGCTGGTGGAGTCCCCATCCCTGGAGCTATTGCAAAGCCGTGTAGCTGAGGTGCTGAGGGACATGGGTTAGTGGTGGGCTTGGCAGCATGAGGGGAAGGTTTGGACCAGAGGATCTTAAGCGTCTTTTACAACGAAAACGATTTTATGATTCTATGATTCCACCCACCCTCAGCCCGTGGAGCAGAAGCAGGGGAGGCCATGGGGCTCCATGGGCAGCGCGGGGTCATGCTGGGGTGGTACCCTGGGGAGGAAAGGGAGATGCCCGGGATGCACCCCACCGCATAAAGGCGTAGGTAACGCTGGAGCACAGATGCAGGAGAGATGTTCATGTCGTGGCCACGAGATGTCCCTCCTTACCCGCAAATCTGGGTGACATACACATGCCGCATAGTAAAATACCTCAATAGAAAATACAGTCTTTACTTTGCTGAGCCCTTCCCTGCACAAGCTCCTGAGGCAGCATCGGTGCATCGTGCCAGCCCCACGGTGGGTCTCACTATGCAACCAGCACCAGGAAGATTCGAATGCCATTTGCTTAGTTCCTGGTGCATCTCTGACCCACAGCTCCAAGGGGAATGCTCACATTTGGATGCAGGGTGGTCTTCAGGGTGGTTGTACTGGGTTGGGGAGAGGAGGATGAAGAAATAAGTCATAAATGGCACACTGAAGGGATGATAGGACCACAGGAGTGAGCACCAGGCTGGGACCTGGGTGGATTTTCTTTCAGGTTATGGTGCTGAGCAGAATCTTCCCAGGGTGTTTAATTTTCTACCCCATAAACTAGAGTCCTTCTCTAAAGGGTGTTTTTTACAGTGTAACAAGGCTGCTATGAGAAACAAACAGCAAAGATGACCCATGTCCCTGAAAACATATCTGACCATCAACAACCCATGACACAGGATTACCTGTGCATGCCACTGCTGCAAGAGAGCCTTGAAGGAAAAAGAAGTAGGAAGATTCAGAACAAATCTGTAGGGACAGCTACATTCAGTGCAAGGTCTTTATCTTCAGTGCTATTAAGACGCTGTCCATCACTTTTGATGAGAAAAAAACCTCCATGGTGACGCGAGAATCACTTCCCCAGGTGTTCCCAATGGGCTAATGTGCTTGTGTCCACATGAACAGCACTTCACCTGATTTCAAATGCTGTTTGTCCCTCCTTTGAAGACCCACAACTGGGAGAAAGCGTGTGTAGGGACTGGTTCAGCATTCATGGGGGGCCAAAGGCTTTGGAGATGGCTGGTTTGCACAACTTGGACATGTCACTCCCTGCATCATGAGGAGAGAAGGAGGCTTTAGCAGAAGTAAACAAGTGTCCCAGACACAGGAGGATGGAAACTCGGTGAGATGATCTGTCCTCAGAAATCTTAGATTTAGTGGAGAAACCCTAGGGTGTCCAGGATGTTTTCACAGGGTGGGTGGATAGGGTCTATGGCAAATCTGCAGCCCTATAGGACTGCAGTTGGAGCTGGATGGGAAACCTTGGAGTGTGGAAAAAAGCAATAGAAGAGGTTAGATTTCCACAAACCTGAAGGTGAAT
This sequence comes from Colius striatus, assembly GCF_028858725.1. NCBI lineage: Eukaryota > Metazoa > Chordata > Aves > Coliiformes > Coliidae > Colius > Colius striatus. The sequence goes on along the minus strand of NC_084760.1, from coordinate 44,227,486 downwards.
CAACCCCTGGTGTCTCATAGCTCTTTCATTATCCCACCCATAACACATCTGCAGCTGCTTTCCACAGCACACTCCCGCTTTCTACCATGGGGACTGTTAATCCTTATAGAAGAAGCTGAGTTTCCTCCCAGGCATTTCTATGGACCATCAGAACTCATCCTCCAGTTCCACACAGACAGCAAGGGAGCAGCTGTGTGGTCAGGGCCTGGGCACAGACAGATCTCTTCACTTAATCATCAGCAAACCCATCTCCATCTTCACAACCTGGTTCCTGGACTCTGTGAACCCAGTGCTAGTAGGTCCTAGCTCTAACTTAAGATGGCACAGAGTTGGTCCTCTTCTTTCATTGTTCTAAGGGACAAGTTGTATACACCTATCTTAAACAAAAAAGCTTTTATTAGTCATTTATATAATAATTTCACTGGATCTGAAGACAGTCTTTCCCACAGCCTAAAGTCCAGCTTGGTCTTTCACCAGGAACTCTATGCTGAAGTAGGAGATTTCTGTTAATTAGGTAACACACTGAAAATAAATCCAGATGAAAGATATAAGATATTTAATTGAACCAAAACCCATGGACAATTTGTGCTGGAACAGATCAGGAAGAAGAATTACAGGGTGTCAGCTTGTGCCTTGCATTATCACCACAGGCCAAAAAGTCAAGCATTGCAGCTCAATTTAGAAAGGAAATGGATATTTTTATGGCCAATAGCAGCACATGGCCAAGCCCAGGGTGGACATAAAAAAGAGACTGTAAGCTATGCTTCCTCTGCACTGCATACCATAGCCTTTTGTATTCATGCTGCACAAATATTTGTTGAATTTTGTTCCCTGCCATGCCTGTGATACATGGATGGAGGAGACGCTCACCTGACTGCATAGTCACGGGTGTTTCCACCACAAAACCATGGCAGAAGCCTCTGGCAACTCTTTCTTTGCTTAGCGGAGTGGGACTAGGGGCTCTGTCACCAACTTAAGTCTCTCCAGGGGCTGGTGAGGAACCTCTAGCCCCATGAGCAGTTGTGATTTTATGCAACAGATAAGAGACAACTCCTGCCATAGAAAATAGTATGAACTCTGGGTAGCCCAGACAAGGATTAAAAGCAGGTCCTAATGATATGTATCTTGCATAGCAATCAAGACAGTCCTTTAATTTCTTCCACAGGTGCCAACTGGTCTTTCCAAAGACCACTGAAATGGTCTTTCCAAATCTTATACAGAAATACACAGGTTATCTGTTTCTGGTCTCTGCTACTGCCTTCCCATGCAGCCTTGATCATATTACTTCATTCTCTGTCTGAAAATTCAGCTCATATAGGTAATGTCTGGTCTTCTGGTGATGTTGAGTTCATCTGCACTAACACCTTGTTTGCAAGTGGTTTGAGGGAAGGGAAGGTTTCTGCGGTATGTCTCAGTTTTTCACCTCACAAATGTGAAAATATCCCCATGGCCACAGTGTAGAATCTCCTCCAGGCTATAGCTGTGCACTGGGACATTTTAGCAAAGCAGAAAACGCATTAGGAAACTTGGAGCCAGGGCTGGGGGTGAGACAGGAATCAAAAAAAAATCATCAGATGCTCAGAGGAGAGAGGTGGGAGTGAGAGGGAGTGCAAAGGAAAACCAGTGAGAGGGCAGGGCCGTGGGCAACAAGCAGCACTGAGGAAATCAGGTGGCTGTTCTTATATTTAGCAAGGTCTGAGCTCCAGCTGAAGCTTTTGTCATTACCCAGCCACCCATAGCAGTGTGGATTTTCTGGTGCCTAATAGAAGATTAAACACAGTATACATTATAGGCTTTCCCAAATGTCTGTAGGAAATTGGATTAAAATCAAAGCAAGACAAGATTAGGTAAGATGAAAGAGCAGAGGAAAGAGAAAGAAGAGGTGGGAGTGTATGGCCCTACCAACGTAATAAAGATCCAGGGCTTCTCAAAGAATGCTCTTTTACTCTATTCTTTCTCCCCATGCTATATTAACAACCCAAACTGGAAGATTCTGACTCACGCTGCATCCCTGTTTGTGCAGGACTCAGCCAGGACATGGAGAAAGAAAAGTCCATTATGTTTCCAGATTTCTGACTAATGGGGGAGCTGATACCCTTCTTGGGAAGGAGGTTGCCCAGCAAAGAGAGGCCTGCATCTGTTTTTAACAGGCTGCAGCTGCAACCTGGAGCTGTGAGGTGGGCTTGGTCAGTTGGTGTAAGGCAAAAGCAAAGCAGAAATGTATCAAAGCCATGTCCTGGGAAATGATCTTTTTTCAATATGATCTTATGCAAAGGTCTTGTTTGGTCCTGAGCAGGACAGCGTTGGCAGGCACAGCCTCACCAATAGTGCACACTGAAACATGTCAGGAGGACAAGATCTCTCCCAGGGTGATAAAGAGCCTGGCACCCTGAGGAACCGGCTGTCCCTACCTACTGCACACAGGACAGGGTGCCTGAAATTTGCAATGCTGCAAATGAAAAGTGAGGTAGGGTCCTCAGGGAAGGGAGGTGGTGAAGAGCCTTCACCTTGCTCTGTTTTACCTCCACCCACACGTGGCCGAGCAAATATCACCAAGAAAATACCACAAAGCAAACCAGGGCATCCATGTCATAGAATCACAGAATTATTTTGGTTGGAAAAGACCATCCAGTCCAAAAGACTACCCAGTCCAACCCCTCCCCTCACAGTGCTAAGGCCACCACTAACCCATGTCCCTCAGCACCTCAGCTACACGGCTTTGCAATAGCTCCAGGGATGGGGACTCCACCAGCTCCCTGGGCAGCCTGGGGCAGGGGCTGACAACCCTCTCAGGGTAAAAGTTCTTCCTCAGCTCCAATCTAAACCTCCCCTGGTGCAACTTGAGGCCATTTCCTCTTGTCCTATCATTCATTACTTGGAAGAAGCAACTGACCTCCACCTCACTACAGCCTCCTGTCAGAGAGTTGCAGAGAGTGGTCACGTCTCCCCTCAGGCTCCTCTTATCCAGGCTGAACACCGCCAGGGCCCTCAGCCCCTCCCCAGCAGACTTGTGCTCCAGCCCCTTCCCCAGCTCCGCTGCCCGGCTCTGGACACGCTGCGGCCCCTCAGTGTCCCTCTGGCAGTGAGGGGCCCAACACTGAACACAGCACTCGAGCTGCGGCCTCACCAGGGCCCAGCACAGGGGATGGGCACTGTCATGGGCCTGCTGTCCTGCCAGGCTAAGCTCTGGTCTCCAAGCTGCTCTGCCAAATGGAACAATGACCATTTTATTGCCATGAGAGCTCCCTTCACTATCCAGGCAGTCTTACAGCTGAAGGAGTCTTCCTCTGGCTTGCTCTCCCAATAGAAGTCTCAGTTCAGAGAATCCCCAGGGGTTGGCCAAACTCCAGACTGGGTCTGAAGAGTGTGGGCAGCCAGCCATGTCTGAGCACCCCCTAACCAGAGGATAGGTTGCAGCCATGTGTCACAGCCAGGCTGTGTGGGTGGCAGAGACCAGAGATGTGTTACTGATGTGAAGCAGAGACAGAATCTCCAGCAGTGCTGCCTAGGAAAAAACTCTCCTTCCCCCCCAGCCACTCAGCACAGCATCCCATCTCTGTAAGCAGCCAGAAAAACCCTCCATGAGGCTCAAAGGGAGCATTTCCTTTATAGTGTCAGGGTCCATAGCTGCTCCAGAGAAGTTTGGAGGCACTCCTTTCAGTCCTGATGGGCTGCAGACAGGAGGGCTGGAGCTGTATCTGGACAATTGCCCATCCCTCGGTGGTTTCATTCAGGTATTATGACACCAAATGGAGCTCAGAAAGTCTCTGAATTGCTGATCCTCTTGTTCTGCACTCCCAGGGTTCTTGCTGTGTGCTTCCTTTTTTCTTCCCGTGGCATCTGCAGTTGTCCACCACTGGAGACAGGTTGTGACCTGCCATAGGTGCTCCATTTCTAGGCTGCTTCCAAATCTTTCCTCTCTGGAGTTTCCTTCCCTGGAGTTTCCCTCCCTACCAATCTCTTCAAGGTCACTTGAACACCAGTTAAAATTAGCACCTTATTCATTGTTGGCAAGAAGGGATAGCCAATTTCCCTGGCCTGCCTGCAATCCTGGGAGCTGCTGTCAGGGGCATCCAGCTCCATCTTTCCTTGGAGGTGAGGGAGCCTGTGCTTGCTGTCCTCGTAGTCATAAGCAAAGGGCTAGCAGCCAGCTCACCTTCTCTGCTTTAAATCTGAGCTCCAGACCTGACAGCAAAGCAGGAGGAAAGAGCATCTCCCTGGAGCCTCCAGTTCTCACCATCATCCCCTGAATGCCAGATGTCACCCTCATTGTACCCAAGCCAGACATTTTACTGGTCATAATTGTCTCTATGATAGCAAGAGAGTTCCCTCAGCCTTTCAAACCTATATTTAACTTGTCCTCACCTGATCCCTCTTCCTAGCCTTCTTATCTATCTTTCCTTTTTTTCTTCCCAGAGCAGACTGAAGCCACAGAGTGGAGGCAATCATGACAGGGTGATGGGGGCTGTGCCGTGGCCAGTCCCCTGCCCTGGGTTGGGGATGCTCTAGGGTGTGATGTATGGCCCACCAGGAAAGAGTACAGATAGTAAAGGGAATCAAAGCCTCGGTCCCAGCCTGGTGCACAACTGAGGAAAGTATCCTCTGTCCCATGCAGCAGTAACACTCGTGTAACTTGTCCTTTTGTAACGTGCATAAAAAATTTGGTCCCAAGGAGAAAAAGCATCCTTTTTTCCCCGATGTACCAGTCAGGGGCATCTCCTCTAGGCTGAACTCAGTCCTTAACTCAAACACTGGTGTATGAGCCACAGGTAGCTAATGTGGGCAACACAGTGATGGCAGAAAAAAGGGAAATCTCTTGCATCTTGCTAGGAAGAACAAATAAGCATGGTGGCCTTATCTTTGTGCTGACTAGCTGCAAATAAATATCTCTGTGGTGGCACATCTTGAAAGAGAATGTTCTTCAAAAATAGAGATGTTTCCAATATTAGCAAGAAGCCAAAAGAAAGTGCTGTAACATCCAAGCCTTTTCTTATCACTAAATGCCACCTGAAATATCTGAAAAACCCAAGATTTTCACAGAGAAAATGCATTCACTTGAATTGAAGCTGCCAGACAGACTCATGGGAGTCACAAAAGAAGGGTAAGAGAGATTCATACCACAGAAGCTGGGAGTTTGGTGGACTTCCTGGGGGAAAACCTGGCTAATTTGAATGCTAAATGCCCAGCCTAGTAATCAGTGCCTTGGAGGACAGCTATTGGACTGAAACTCCTGTGCTACAAATCTCCCTAGACAAAAGAAGAAATGGAAAGGTTAAGAGATTTCCTGGAACAGCTGAGCATCATCATCTGGATCTAAGAGAGATGGGCCTGGGGCACACGGCTTCTCTGAATCCTGGTCCTTCTGGCACACTACTGAATCCCGTATCACTTGTCTTCTGGCCAGCCAGTGAGGGAGGAAAGTGTCTGTTGTTGTAGTTCTGATTCCTTGGCCAAAATGGTGAAGGTTGCAGGGGTATTTTGTTCCTGTGATCTTCAAGGAAATGGGCAGCTGAGAAGAGGGAAATCATAGATGTCCTTCTTGAGGGAAAGTCTGTAGCAAGGGCACAGTTCTTATTACAGAAGAGATGTTATGAGTGCCCCAGAGACAGGAAAATCTTCCAATTGGAGGATACGTCTTATCAGACAACAGTTATTCCAATTGCAAAGAACTCACATAATGTTCATTCACTCAGACTTCCCAAAACACCTCATTTGTCTGGAAAACTTACTATGCCTTAGGTGGACCACGAGAACATCTCCAAAATCTCAAAAATACTGAAACAGTGAAGAACAAAAACACTTCTCCAAATCTCTCTGTACCTTGAACCACCATGGCCTGTGTGTGACTAGATCCCTTACAAAGCTTTGGAAAGCAACACTTTTGTTTCAGTTGCTGGTCCTGTCTTGCAGTATTCATTCTGGCTTTTCCTTCCCAACAATGCCACTCTTTTGAGACAATTCTTCACAGTGAGGTGTAAAATGGAAATCCCAGGTGGCAAGCAAGGTGCTGAGTCACTTTGGTAGCTAAGCCTGGGCTATGATGGCCTCAGGATGAGTACCTAACTTTCTCAACTCAGGTATTAGCAATACACCTTTCTTTTGGCCTCATGAGGGCCTGAAACAAAACTGCTTCTGGATTTAGACATTGTGGTGGTCACCACCTCTCCATCAAGGGTCAGCAGGCAGTAACAGGAAAGTGAAGTGCAATTACCAGCTCATAGTGAAGTCTTTGAAGGATAAAAACGGTAAATGCCTCAAAGAGGGTTCAAGGTATGTAGATGTGGGGCCATTCGTGTGGACTCACTTAAAAGGAAATAGGAACTATAGCCCTATTGATGTCTGGGAATGAGGACACTCAGTTTGGACCTGTCTGTTTCTGCTGTCCTTTGATGCTCACACATCTGCATCCCTCTGGGCACGTCATTAATCAGAATTGCAGTCAGTTTTCTAAGCTTTCCTTGAATTTAAGTGTCTGACATGAAGCTTTGAGCACAGAGCAGAGGAACAGCTCCACAGCAGGAATTTCACTATATTTCCAAGTGGAGAGCAGCGGGTAGGAACTCAGCCCAGAGCTAAGCTCACATGTTTTATTTGGGAGGAAGCCCTTGCAAGAACGATCTGGTCTGGCCTCTAGATTCATCTCTGCTAAGGAGTAACAATGTGATGTGAGCGACAATACAATAGATCTTCTTCCCAGTAAGCCCTACATGCAGGGTGTGCTCTCCCCTGCCCCACAAGCACAGGATCACAACCAGGCACCAGCTGACCTGTAGGGAAACATTAGGAAGAGTAAAGACTGGAGCTATATGGGGCAGTGCCCATTAGCAAGAGGATATCCCTCCTGCAGAGAAGAAAGGCAGAACACAGAGAACCTCAGAGCTATAGGGATAAGCATTGAGCAGGGCAAGTGCTCTTGCGAGCAAAGGGATTTTCAGCTGGTCTAAACAGGAAAATATGAGAGCCTTTACCCCAAAAAAACCCTTCTGCACTTGAAATTAGACCCTCAAGGGTCTTCTCTGACCTTCCTTCTCTACCAGCACTTTTGCCTTTACTATCTTCCTCTCAGTCAAGGACCTCAAGAGCCTTTGTTTTGCAGGACAAACACTTCTAGGGCTATTCTGGCTGGTGTTGACTCTCCAGTACCTTAAACTTTTGACTCCATTCATTACAGCTATGCCAGTAAACAAAATGTACCAAGCCTGCCCTCTGATCCTGAGACCAGCTGGCCTCCAGAACAGGATGAACAGATCCAAAATACATTTTAGGAATGGTCCAGATGCATGCTTTCTCCAGTCTGATGCCCAGGGACTGTGTGGGTCTGTGCTAGTTGAGCAGGCCCAAGTTAATTCTGGGAACATGTAAACAATTTTGCAGTGAAGATGGTCAAGTTCCTGTCTGTTTTGAATGCAATGCTACAGATATATCCACTAAACCAATTTTTGCTTGAAGTCACTATCATTGGTTTTCATCTGGTAGACAGAGCCTGATTGTTCCATGGGCCAAAACCATAGAGGAGGTTAATCAGCTCTACTGATTGGGTAGACTGCAAAAAAACCCCACTTTTGTCAACTATGGACTGTCAGTTATTTATCCTGACTGTTGAGATCCTCACGTAAGTTCCTAGCCCTGGATCTATACGGGCCAGGAGCTACCTTGCATGCTGTATCTCTGGATCTCCTCTCCTTGAGCTGTGCAAGATCGCCACACAGCTCACGTCGCACCGTAGGTGGTCCTCCAGCCCCACCACATGGTTGCTTCCCTCTGATAACTCCAAGGTCTTAAAGGTCAACCCAAGGGCAGTGGGTGGACATGTATCAACCAGCTTCGACATGCTGCACTCCAGGAGTAGCTGTGTTTAGACCCAGCGACTCTCTGATCTTCAATAACCTGGCAGCAGCTTGTAAACAGTGGGCTTGATGTGATAGCATCCTCAGTGAGCAATTTACACCCTTTCCCCCTGCTCCCCCCACCCCCCACCTCACAGAGTTGGGAGCTTGAGGGAGAGGCATGCTCAGAGCCAAAACTGCTAAGAGAGGTTCTGCTTGTGGCTGAGTGTCAGCCACAATGGGCTGGGGAGTTGGGAAAGGCTGAAGGGGTGGGAGCACTCATGTGTACATGCACAGCTTTGTGTGTGTGGTGATAGAGAAGCACGTTTAGGTGCTTCTAAACCAATCCTTTGGTTCCTCTTCTAGGTGTTTGGTCTAAAACAGTAGGACAACAGTCACACCTTCAGCTTGTACCTATAACACCCTAGCCCCAAGGTGTGATCTGCAAATCTAAAGGTATTTGTCAGGATAAAAGCGACATCCACCAGACTGGTGGGCTGATCATGCCTCCTGTTTCCCAGCCTCAGCTCCTTGTACACCAGTAAGGAAGGTCTGAGACCTGACTACTTTACTCAGACGCTTTCTCATAGCCTTGTCCCCCTTGGATGCAAAAGAACAGGATATGAAGATGGTTCACTGCAGGGAAAATGCTCAGCCACTGTCCTCTCTGAAGCAGGAGGCGCTCACAAAGATGGATGCAGGCAAAGATGACCATCATGGTGTGTGTGATGAGCTATGTTATCTCATTGTGAAACATGGAAAAAACCTTTCAACCCTCAATTGCCAAATTGTCCATCCTGCTTAGTCTGGCAGAGGTCTGGCTTGGCCTGGCTAGCACTGATTCTGAGGAGTCCCAGACATTGTTTGAGGGTTGTGAGAAGCCAGAGGCCATTCCCAATAATCATTTTGAATGTGGCCATCCTTTTTTTCTGAAGGTGAAAGAGCTTAATAGGACAGATCCAATCCATGCTGATCTGCTTGCCTGCTGGACCAGAGAGTCCTTCCACCTGGGAAGAAACAGACGTCTGAAAGCAGGAGAAATCAAAGGGCTCCCCAGCCAAGTCTCTCCCCCTCCTTCTTTTTTCCCTAGCAAAGCAGCAAGGTGAAGGCCACGGGACAGAGCCCAGCTGTGCTGGCTATTTCCAGCTCAGTCTCCCATGCAAACCCTGCCTCCAGCCCCACTCCTTCGCCTCCTCCTCCTCCTCTTCCTCCTCTTTCTTGGAGTAGGACTGCAAAACAAGCCAACCATATCCCTGCTTGCTCAAGGTAACAGGCAGGGCACATCTGCAGCATGGCCCCCTGCCCACCCTGCCCTCCCCATGGGAATGTTCTGTACCCAGGCGCGGGAGCGTCACGGGGGAGCTGCCTGCGTCAGGCTCTCCTGCCAAGGGGACCTTGACTCCTGCCTGGGAACAGGAAGGAGAGGCAAGGGCTGCACTTGCAGACAAGAGTGCAGTAATGGGGCTTGGATGCAGGATGCTCTGGTCCAGAATCTCCTTTCCTAGCTGCTGGCTCAAAGGTGATGCTTCACTGGAGAGTTGGGTCAAAGAAAGTTTCCAGATACTCTGAGGAGTAGGATTAGCAGCTCCCATGGGATATTTCTCCTAGGCCCTGTTTACCTCCTTCCCTGCCCATGGTAGGTAGGCTGGAGCTAGGTGATCTTTAAGGTCTCTTTGAATCCAAAACATTCTATCATAGAATCATAGATTCCTATAATGTTAGGAATTGGAAGGGACTTCTAAAGATCATCCAGCCCAAGACCCTGCTCAAGCAGGTTCCCCTTAATCAGGGGGCACAGGAATGTGTCCAGGTGGGTTCTCCTCCCGAGAGGGAGACTCCATATCCTCCCTGGGCAGCCTGGGTCAGGGCTCCCTCACCTCAACACCAAACAAGTTTTCCCTTGTGTTTAAGTGGAACTTTTTGTGTTCCAGCTTGTGCCCATTACCCCTTGTCCTGTCACTGGACACTACAAAAAAAGGTGTGACCCCATACTCCTGACATTCACCTGACATTTAGGTACTTCATAGTATTGATCAAGTTCTATGATTCTATAATTCCATAAGACTTTGTCTCCTTTACAAAGCCCTGGTGTATTATTGTAAATTGTTGCTGTCAGAAAACTAGATTTTCGTTCTATTAATACAGACAGTCCATCTGTTTTCACCTGAACTGTAAACCCAGCATGACCTGGGCCCCTGTGGCATCTTCTGGAAAGGATTTCCCCGGTCCATGGACCCAATTACCTGTGAATGCTAATGGCCTGGATCTGAATGAGGACAGGGAAATATTAAGGCCCTGCAAAGCCTGGAAATCAGATGCAGAAGTGCACTTAAAACTACAAACAACATGCCCAGGACAATGTCTCAGACTTTGCTGCAGTCCAGCCGGCCCACAGTTCACCAGTACTGATGAAGGTGGGGGAAAAAGAGGCTTTCTCTTTCATTCTAAAGAGAAAGATGGTTCTTAGCCAGAGAAGGGCTTCTCCTGCCCTGGTCATTCACTGCCCAGAGCCAGCCCAGAGGAGTTCAGGTCACCTCCACATGCCTCTTCTTCTCCTTCAGCTTTTTCTCTGCAATTCAACCTCTGCAAGGTCCTGAGTGCACAGCAAGGTGAAGTCACCTCCTTCCTCCTCCCTACACAAATAGGAGCATCAGAGTTGCTGGGAGCTCAGCTGCACATGAGCAGGGCAGCCACTTTGACTCATGTCCTTAAAAAGAAAACTCAAGGCATCAAGAAGCACCACAACATCTCTGAGAGAAGGTAGGACCTTTGTGGTCACAGAAACATTTCTGAGCCCTTAAAAACATTCCACTGCCCTGTAGCTTTCCAGACAGTGCTGTTTTCACCTAAGCCCTATACCATTCGCTCCTTACCACCAGTCTTTTGGTAACTCTCACCTTATCAAGTTCTCTTCTGACTTTTCTCAGAGGCAACAAGGAGAAGGTTAGATCTTAGAGTTCACTATATCTATCTACAGTAGTCCCAGCACAGCAAAGCTCCAAACTCATCTACAGCCCCGAGCTAAACTGCATCTAAGCAATCAGTCCTCTAAGGCTCTTAACACAACTCGGTTTACACTCAGAGGCAAAAACCAACATTTTGGTGAAATGCAATGTTTGATCTGCCCAGCAATGCTTCTTCATGTTTTCTTGCACCTCCTCTCTTTGTCTAAGTATCGGTCTGCCTTTTCTCAGCACAAGTCAAGAGCCAGAAAGGTTGTCTGCCACGCTGCTGAACGGATATGGGTAGGCAAGAAGCTGTTTGGCAGGGAGAGCTGACATTAACTGCTCAGGCTATTTAAAAAGGGTGATTTAATCAGCTGAGGTATTTCTGCCCAGCTCTGTGCACAGTACATTTGGCAGTTTGCTGGAACAGGACCAGAGTCTTTTATCAAGAGGACTGAGGAAGGGAAGGAAAGGGCAAAGCAGATGTGGGTGCAGATGAAAAAAAATGAAAGAGAGCTTCCAAGACTCTTCCATAAAGAAAAGTAAGGAAGAGAAAGGAGAGTTAAAAATAATATCATGGCATGTGCTGGGTAGAGATACCAGTGTCCTAGAAAAAAATACCCGTGTTTATTTTTTGCCAGGAGGGAAATAAAAGGGAGGATGAGGGAGGATGCTGAGGCTCCTCTTTGATTTTAAAATGAAGCAAGGCCAAAGAGTAGAGCTGGTGACTGGAGTTTTTTTATTTCAGAAGAATCTGCATTTTATAGCCAAAGCAAGCTGGACTTGAAACCTGCCAAGTGCAGGAGTTGCTCCTTGCGAGAAGGGTCAGATCTGTTAACATGGGGTGTTGTACTACCAAATGCTGTTCGAATAGTACTGTAAAGAAACCTGTGAAAATCCTTGGACAGGGGTGAATGGAGCAAGTGTGAGCTCTGCTTTTTGCTTTCAGTAGTCATTGGTTCAGTCCCTTCTGCTGTCAAAAGCAATCATCACCATATAAGCAAGAAGGGACAATATCATCCAAGAATGAAGCACTAACTCTCCGTCATTTCAGAGGGAGTTAGGTACATGCATTCCTTTAAGGAGCTAACCATAAAGGCTTGGCTGGGAAGACTTTTGTACCATTTTAACTTTATCTCTTCAAAACAGCTCTGGGTTTTGTCTCAGATGGCTGAAATTTTTCATGACAATCATTAATTCTCTGAAAAATGCCAGTTTTGGCAGATCGAACCTCTTTGCAAGTTCAGGCCAAATTTGGCAAACTGTTTCAGCCAAAAAAAAAAAGGGGGAGAAAACTTTGAAGCATTTTGCCTTGAGCTCCAAAATGAAACTTCTTGCCTTTTCTTTCTTATGTGATGGTTTGACATTGAAATGAAGCTATGATCCCCCTATTCAACTTCTTGTGACATTAATAATAAACCAAGAAAAAAATATTTTGTATCATTTAATTTGCCTGAAGAGTATGATCTGGTTTCTTTGTGGGAGGAGGAAGCTTCCTGTATGCCCCAAACCAGGAGCTAATTCACTGCTCGTCATCACACCATCCGGTTTACCTGTATGGGGATACCGGGACACAACACTGGAAAACAGGCACAGTAGAACACCAAATATCAGCTAAGCCACAGCTTAACCTTCTGAACAAAATGGGCTGTGTGAGAGAGAGCCCAATCATGCCAGTATAAGTTTCAGCTAGTCTGAGACTCCTGTCAGCGCTGTTTTTTCTAGGCAGAGACCACAGCAATTCAGGTTCAGGAGGTGGTATGTGGACACAGTCACCATTAAAGCAGAGAACTCTCCATCAGGAGATGACACAGTTGTGCCAAAGTGAAGGGGCTCATACCACCATAGATTACTTCCTTGTGTAGTCCTGTCATCCTCTCCTTCCTGATACTCTGACACCAGGTCCTCTCTACCTCTGAGAGCTGCATGAGTTATACACATCCCTGAAGCCTGTTTTTCTGGTCTTTTCAACCCAAAGCAGAGCTATCTTCATAAAAATATTGGCCCTGAGGTGCAGGACTATAGCATAATCCCATAGCATGCGGCCCACAAGGTCCCTGAGGGCACCAGGGATACTTTGAGGTCTCATACATTTGTTTCACAGATGACCATGACATGTCTGTGAACAGAGGAAAGTACAGATTGCATGTTAGCCTCAGGGTAACCTGGTCTTTGTCAGCCAGAAAGACCTCACATCATTTTTCACTCCAAATGGGGACATGGACCCTATCATACAAAAGGGCATCACTGGTAGTTGAGACCACAGAACTGAGACACCGAATTTGGCATCCTAACTTGGCTCCATCTCTTATCCCCAGTACCCCCATGGGAAGTCTATTTCCATCCTTGATGGTGAAAACACTGTTCCTCCAAAAGACGGTCAGACAGGCTGGGTTTCATGCACAGGCTTGTGGGATCACTGTACATCTTCTCCTCTCCCCAGGTAAATGACAATGTCAGGATGTGATTCTCAGCAGTAGATCCTGCATGTGAATTCATTGTAGTCAATGAAGTCAGCGAAGCCTGGAGAGCAATTCAGCTGGATGCAGGTGTCAGCTTTAGCATGAACTGAATCCCTCCAGGCTCTGCTGACTGACTGCAATGGCTGTCATAGGACACACTAAACAGCCATGGTGAGCAATGGGGAGCTGGAAAAACTGCTTTACTGAGATATTTTTCAATGCAAAGGCAATAAATAATTAAAGTTTATTCTTAGCCTGGAGTCTGATCTGGAGGAGGTGTTGAAAAGTGTAGGAGGAGGCTTAGTGTCTTAAGATTTGGAGGCTCCTCGTAGCACTTGGAGAAAGTGGAAAATTCCCATGGCCGATGGAAGCTGCAGTGTCCATCACAGTCCTGTGGCACAGAGTAGCCCAGTGACTCGTGACAACACAGTGACTCAAAGCCAAGCTTTCCACGGTGGGCATTAATTCCTGAATCAGAGAGCACTCTGCCCTTTTTGCATTCAGAGTGAAGGGAAAAATTACACCCCTGTACATCAGCCAGCTCATAGCCCCAAGCACCATCATCAGCAGCTTCTCACAACCTGACTTGCTTCATCAGTTCCTAAACCCTGTGATTTGAGAAGAAACTAAAACTATCTCTTCACTTCCCCCAGGGCAATTTCAGCCAAGTCATAATGATCATATTTTTTTTTATAAAAGGGTCACACAGTTTCTGGAGCATTTTAAGGAAGCCAGCAGCTCCTAAGGGGATGCTGAAAGCACGCTTTCTCCAACATGGTCTCCATGACCTGCCAGGTTCTTCATGCCTTCACCATGCACATGTCTATTCAGGATATGGTTCAGTGGCATTTTCTCTGATGAGAAAGTTGGTTTAAGAAGATCAACAAACAGTGTACAGAAATCAGAGAGGAAGTTAAGACTCTTATCCTACTGTTTTGAGTGCAAACCTCTCTTTTTCTCCTTTTCTCTTTTTCTCCTTTCCTCTTTTTCTTTTCCTTTTTCTCTTTTCCTCTTTTTCTTTTTTCTTTTTATCTTCCTTTTTCTTGCTCTTTTTCCTCTTTTCTCTTTCTCCTTTTCCTCTTCCTCTTCCTCTTTTCTTCTTTTTTTTCTCTTTCTGTCCTTCTTTTCTCTCCCTCTTTCTCCTTTTCTCTAGTCCTAATCATCCCAATGACCTGGAAAAGCACTGGAAATTTTGTTATCAGAGTAACAGTAGGTTTGGCAGCCTGGGCCACAGACCTGGGGGACGTCACTAGGGCCAGATACCTTAAACTGGCTTCACATTCACATGCACAAAGAGTAAAACTTGGACCTAGAACCTCAGTGTCTTTGTGGGTTTGTTCACAACCATCTGTAAAATGCTGTTAACATTGATCAGCAAAACATCTTGAAGAGCATCTCCACATCCATCTCTTTTCCTTCTTCAAATATGGTTACTGAGGCTAATCCAGCCCTTTGGACTGGCAGCTATGGGTACAAAGCAGATTTAGTTTCAGTTGCCCATGCAATCCAGGTGGCACATCTGCAGTTGTTTCACAAATTAAATGCAAAGTCAGTTTGTCTCAGATGTTCTGAGATAACCTGTGCAGGAGCAGAGGTAACCTGGGAGCACACAGCAAAGCCAGGCTATCGGACATCTTCCCATGTGTCAACTCCCTGAAGAAGCTATTAGATTAGCATGAAAACCATGAGGCTGTAAAAACAATGTGAGTTTCACAGAATCACAGAATGGTAGGTGTTGGAAGGGACCTTTAGAGATCATCTAGTCCAATCTCCCTGCTCAAGCAGGTTCACCTAGATCAGGTTGCACAGGAACGTGTCCAGGTGGATCTTGAAGACCTCCAGAGAAGGACACTCCACACCCTCTCTGAGCAGCCTGTGCCAGGGCTCCCTCACCTGAACAGTAAAACAGTTTTTTCCTTATGTTTAAATGGAACTTTTTGTGTTCCAGCTTCATCCCATTACCCCTTGTCCTGTTGCTAGTTACAATAGAAAAAAAGAATGTCCCAACCTCCTGACACCCACCATTTAGATATCTGTGAATATTAATAAGATCCCCCCTTAGTCTCCTCTTCTCCAGACTAAACAGCCTCAGTTCCCGCAGCCTTTCCTCATAAGGAAGATGTTCCAATCCCCTGACCATCTTGGTGGCTTTGTGCTGGACTCGCTCCAGAAGTTCTCTGTCCCTCTTGAGCTGAGGAGCCCAGAACTGGACACAGGACTCCAGATGAGGCCTCACCAGGCAGAGAATCTTTCAAGAATCTTTTCCCCTCGATTTTTCTCCACAAAGGTGAAGACTAACAACTTTTGAATCTTTTGAAGTGTAAGCTCATCAGATTGTGCTGCAACGACAGGGCTTCCCGGAAAGGCTGAACCAGCAGTGGATCCGCAGCAAATCTGTGACAGCCAACATCATTTCAGGGCAGTCTCTGAGGCTGCTGAGGAGGAAGAGCCCAAGCAACTGGATCTGTTACCATGTGTCTAGCAGAAGCCAGACCCCGATCCCTTTCTTGGTGTCTTCAACTCTTGTTCCTTGCACCCAGAGAGCTATGTTTCTAGTTGTCACAGGTGCTTTTGGAGTATTTCTTGGCTTGGATGGGTTTGTTTTCAGGAGGATTAAAGGGACTATCAGCTCCTGTTTTCTTCTTGAGGAATAACGTTCATTGCAATCAACCCTCGGTCACAGGACACAGGAAGAGCAGTGAACGCTGGGGTGAATGAGAAGAATTCTGATGTTAAAAATGTAGAGCAATTGCCAGGAAACACTCGGAAGATATCTGAACTGCAGCAGGGGAAATTAGACGGAAGCAAGGTCTAATTTAGGGATGAACTACCCAATTTGCATTTATTTTCCTCAACCCCACCTTGCCTTCCCTTTGGCCATTTTTAAATCCAGAAACTTTTTTTAGGTCCTCAGATATTCAGAATTGTTTTTTGTATTTATTCCAGTCACTCAAGGGAAAACGATGCTGGATGATTTATTCCCTGGCCAGAAACCAGAGGTGAATGAAATCTGCACAGCTGTGATGCACGCAGCTTCACCCAGCAGCTCACACCATCTGGCTTGCTCAAAAAGATGGTAGTAGCTTCGTTGCTTCCAAATCTATGTCTGGGGGATTCCTCCAGCTGGGGTAAAGCTAGCTTTCTCGTGGCATTTCAGATCTTCTCCATGAACCAGGTTTCCAAAGGTGGGGGAACTGTGAAATACACAGTTGAGCACCAAAACTCTTTCCCAAGATGTTCTTGCAGGTTAGGTTTTTGCAAGTCTGTATTTTATCACCTTGCACAAGAAGTGCAAATCACAGAAGACCGTAGAGAGAGGGAGTATGTGGCTATAAATCAGAGACTCCAGACTCCATCCCCACCATCTCATTGCATTGATGTAAATGTACAGACAACAGCAGAGTCCACCTATGCAGGGAAGCACTCAAAAGATGAAACACACAGACAGCTTTCCCTCCCCTTCGTTACCTTCACGGTCTATAAGTCACTTATTTTTTGATACAGAGTTGGCCAATTTCATCAAGGAGGATGGAGAGGAGATGATAGCTCATTCCTGGGAAACAGATGATTTCAGTCTCAATTTCCTGAGGCTGAGAGGGGCTGTGAACTGAAATCTCCTCACCCAAACAACTCAGCCATGGGGCTCTCCTGTACCTTTCCTGCAATATCACAGAGAGAGCATCCACTCTGGGACAGTATTTGGGAACATGATGGGAATGGGGACCCAAACCCCTCTCACTAGAAAATCCCTCAGTATCCTTTCAAGAGAGAATTGGTCCATTTGCAGCCAAAATGTGAAGGCTTTACAGTTTTCAGACATTCTCCCAATGAAAACAAAATTTCCACTGCAAAAGAAGACCCCAAAAGAATACTAAGAAGAAATCAGAATTCTCAGTCCTGTACCTCCTTTTCCATTGCAAAACATTTCCAGTGAGTGATTTCTGACTGCTGCCACTCCCGTAACACAGGCAGAGTGAATGGAAGCAGCTGAGAAGAGCCAAGACGGTGCAGGCAGGGTCAGGCCTTGCAGCTGTGAAGAACCACTCTGGGCACCAAGTTCCCTTTGTGTTGCTCTCAGATCCCCAATCACTCATCAACAGACCCTGAAAAGAGACTGCAAGTCACTGCAAAGAGTATCACTGATCTGGGGGGCAGGGAATGGGGTGAAATCGGTGTTTTCTCATAAATCTGTACAACATGTATATCACTTTAATTGATGTCAAACTTTCAGCCTGACATGCTTTATAAACCCTGGGCAGCTTTGATCTCCTTGTCTTTGCCTATATATGCAAGGATTACAAAAACATTCCAAAAAATGGCACCAAAAAATGTCTTTCACCGAGGTACTTTGCTCCAGCAGATAAGGCTAATAAGCAAAGAAACCCCAGGTATTAGGAAACAAGGCTTTTCAGGAACATACTCCGGGGCAGAGAGAGGAAGGGGTCAAGGCAGCTGAAGGATATTGATGCTTATGTTCCCCTTGTCATTATTTCAGGATATTGTTTATATCCCTGGGATGTGGATAAAGGTAGCTGTCACTTCTGGCACCACTCTCCCCCCGGGGGAGATTACAGCGAACTGTGGCTGACACTGCCCAACCTTGTGCTGACTGACAGCCCCATGTGGCATGGTTACTGTCACAGCCCTTGGAGGCCTGGGGCTGCCCAGGTCTGTGAGGCATGGGGAAGGGGAGGGGTATTTCCAGAAGGCAGTGGGCTCTGATCAGCATCCAGCACATCCCCACATAGGAGGAGGCAGCTCCTCTCCAGGCAGGGCTCAACAGTACTGATAGACTTGAAAGAAAGCGTTTTACTGTAATCTGTATAAGACTTGTGGCTCAAATGTTGGAGTCCTTCTCAGTTATTTCAGTGCCTTGCTCCCAGGGGATGCTCAGGGATGTAGACAGAATAGGGTCCTGCAATGTCTTTGTTGAGTAGGACAAGAGGAGTCTCTTTGCATGGGCAGAAGAGACAGAAATGGAAGTGGTAGACAAAAAGAGAGCAAGGGAAGCTTGGCACACCAAGTCAGAACTCAACGGTGGGTTAAGCCTAATAAATTTCTCAAGGTCGGTGTTCCCTTGTGAACAGGATGTCTAAATTCCCTTGATATTCCTTTTATTCCCTGTGGTACCCCTAGTCACCATTCAGCTGGCCAAACAAGAGGCACTGGGAACGTCTGAAAGTACCTGAGATATCGACATAAGGTCAGAAGATATGGCACATGGCTCACATCTGTCTGAATGGCAACAGGATCTCTGACTAAAACGACCTTAGACACACATGTAGCAACCAAATTCCACTGCAGTATTGGAAATACCACAGCTACTTGCTCCACTCAGCAGCAGAGATCTAGGCTTGGCCAGCTGGGTGACTGAACTGTGGACATTGAAATGTGTGTGTCTGCAGACCAAAAGCCTTCCCTACTCTCCTTTCATAAAGTCCCTGGGAAGCTGGGAAGTTTCTGAGCCTTTGGGGAACTCTGTGAAGTTATGGCATTATCTTTGAAGTTAGCTGTGAAGTTATCTCCTTGGTACTGAGAAGGTCTCAGCTGGAGTGCTGGGCCCCCTCCTGGGCCCTGGGATTCAAGAGAAAAAGGGGTCAGGCTGGGGACAGCCCAAAAAAACCCACAAAGAGAATGACTAAAGGTGCAGAAACAACAGATTAAGGAGAAAGTGCTGAAATGGGTTAGTCTGCAGAGAAACTTGTGTGGCATTCCTTCATGAAAGGTAAAAGCAGGGAGGGAGAAATGGAGGGAGAGAATGGAGTTTTAATGGCAAGGACAGGAAAGCCTGGGAACTGCCTGGAAAACTCAACATCCTTCAGAGTAGCCTCTGACAAGGATAAGTAGGTGGATAGAGCTGAGTCTGCCTTGAGGCAGGAGGATGGGCAAGATGCCTTCAAGGAGCCCTTTCCAAGCCTTGTAGTGCTTTGACCCATGTCACTAGGGCTGTGGCAGCTGCCATAAGATGTGACTTGCTCCAGGCATCTCAGGACTTTTGGAATGAAGCAAAGAATGAGACTGTGGGCACCCACACTGGGGTCTGGCTGCAAGGCCACCCTCTGTATTTGCCTTCATCTGTCAAACAAGTTGATTAAGACATCTGAGAAAAGCAAAACCCAGGGGCTGGGACTATCTTTTGATGGCATTACTTAGGTCACACTCTGTGAACTCTAACAGGCTTTGTCAATGAAAGAGGAGGCAGGTAGCTTTGGCAAACACAACCCTGTCTGTACTATTCTAGGCTTTGTAATATTTCTCCAGGATATTTTCCCCTTTCTCACTTTGTGGGCTTTTATTCACACAAACAAAACCCTGTAAACTGGATTTTGCACTCTTCATAAGGCAGAGGAATACAGCTAAACTGCACATGTGATGGATTTTGATAGGAAGATGGGTTTCAGGAAAAAAAAAGGAATCAGACATTTAAACAAATTAAATGACACTGTTAATTAACATGATTTAAGATGGCAGAGTGTCTAGAAGGGATGTTAACTCTCCTGCTTCGGGGTTGAGAGCAAACTCCAGTTTTAAAAGTCCAGATAAGTCTTCTGTGAGAAATGGGAATTTGGCTCCTAAACCAATTAGGCCTGCCAGCTCTACAAAGGGAAATTTATAACTGAGCCCAGAATTAACCCTAGACCTTGCAAACTGTATGTCAAGCTGCTGAGCACTGCCTCTTGCCTCTTTGCCTACTAGAGTCACAAGGCCCAAAGACAGAAATTACTTTGCAGTAATGCTGCCAGAGACCAAAGCAAATCTAATACTCCCAGACATGTGGAGGGCAGAGGCCTTGACCTGCAACTGTAACCATCTTCAAACAAAGGATCCACCCATCTGAGCAAGAAAAGGAACCATTGGTGGCTCTCTGCTAACTGCCTCATGGCTGGAGCTGAACTACCTGTGTGGCAAAGCTCAGAGCTGTTCCACCAGTACAGTCCTGCCCTCATGAAAGACAGAGTTGCGGCCCATCAAGGGAAGCATGTTGGACCATATCGTGTGCCAGACATCATGACCACAAAGGCTAACAAAGGACATACACGGTGCAGTTCATGTCTAAATGATCTCATAAATGTTTTATTTTAAAGCACTTGGAGATGTCTTTTCTAGAACAAATAAGTCACTCAACAGACACTTGGCACATGGAAACACAAATCGTGGGTTGCTAGTTAATCTGGCCTCAAGCCTGGCTTTGGAGCCACTTCTTCCCAGCTGTGCACACAAAACTTGGTCAGCTAAGGCCACACATCCAGAGCACCAGTCATTTGCTTTGACTTTAGAAATTTGATTCAGTTGCCCATGAGTAGGCATCAGGTGACATTTTAGATCCCCCCAGTCTCTGTTGTGGTATCTATGTGGCACGAGGTAATTGTAAATGTTTCAGCAAAAAAAAAAGTCTTGAAGTTGAAACTAGATGATCCTTAAGGTCCCTTCCAAGCCAATCCTGTCTATGATTCTATAACAAACCCTCAAGTATTTCAGAGGGCACCTGGCACCTACATATGTGCATCTAAATAGGTCCATCTGTTCAAGCTAATGACCTCTCAGCTACCTGTCCAGTCACTGCAGACCCTTGCAGACAAACAGGCATGAATCATTTGACCTCTTTGAGATGCCTGCCTTAGGCTGAGAAGAACTGTGCCTTAGAAGTGCCTGTCTCTCTTCTCTGCTATAAAGGGAGCTTGGAGTGATTATCTCAGCTCTGGATGTTTACAATGCATACAGCAAAATTTGACCAGAAGACTCTCACCCTTGGGCCTTTCCTATTCTACATGTCCCTGTGTCCCTTCCAAGATTGAGTTTCTAACAGAAAAAGGGGAAAAAAGAAAGACAAAGAGGCCCTCCCACTCTGTCTCTGCTTACATCGTCCTTAGACTAAATGGAGAGGATCCTAATAGGATATTTAGAAGAGGTTAACTCTTCAGAAGCCTCCGTCTCTGCCCTACATCCTGGACGCCTGCCAGAGCAAAGCCAAGGATAACAAACCAGCTTTCGTTCAAGTATTCTGAGCCAATTAAAAAAGACAAATTAGTTTGGCCTTATCTCTCCCTCCTCCTCCCCCTTCCCACCCGAGAGACAAGAGGGGATTCGCGGAGGAATGTTTCTCCTCCGTGATGACTCTGCCTCGCTGAACTCTTCAAGATCTGTGATGGATGAAAGCTCTCTTTTCCATTATGCTTCCGACAGCCCACTGGATCCTAATGGGACCGGGGGCAGGGGCAGGGGTGCAGGTACTGTAGTGGCAAAGTAGGGAGAAAGTTTTACACGGGGAATGAAGGTAACAGAGCTAATGGACACCTCTTCCCCATCCAAGCTCAGCCTGAGGATGTCTGCAACCTGGCAAGCCCCAGAGTGAGATAAACAAGAACTACCTTGTGCTATCCACCCTTCTCTTTTGTTGTTCTTTCTTTCTCCGCCTTTTTTTGACTTGCAGTTCCTGCATTTTCCGTGTGCTGCAAGCAGAAACTCTGGCACGGCCTGGGCATGCTGGGAGGGAAAGGAAAAAGTATTGCCAGGAAGGGATTTTTGGTAGAATTATCTGGTTCAGTTCTGGGCTTTTTAAAGATATCACGTGCTGGTTTGACCTCTGCCTTGGTCTGAGCTCATCTGCAGGAAAAGCAGGGCAAAACCATCTGAGCAGCCGCAATGAGTCAGAGCAGAGCTCTGTCTGCTTACAGGCTCTTTCCCAACCCTCGCCACTAGCAAATGTTTATGTAAAGGGTTTAAGAAGCAGGGCAAGAAAAACGATACATCAACAGGCTCAGCTGTGCTGTGGCTACACACTCGCTGCACCCCAAAAGACTGGGTGCTCCACTCATCTGAATGGTGCACCACCCCTGTCCTCAGATCACAGAGATATTGGCCTGTGCAGATTTAGCATGGCTTAGGTTGGCACTCATTGGTTGGGGCCAAAGCTGTGCCAAGCATCCTGTTAACAGTATAGACAATCAAGTCTCAGTATCTGTGTTTGGCACTGGTGTGTCCTGTGACGGAAAAGATCACCTCATTCCCAAGATTAGAAACCCACTTGTTGTTCATGATAATGCTGAGCTCTTTTCATCCAACTCTTGCGCTGTCTTTATTTCACAACTGGGGAGATGCATGATGAAACATTGCGAGGAGGGGAGTTTACACCCTGTCTTACTTCACAAACTAACTCTCTACCCAGTGAGTAACTAAATGTGTCTCACTTGGCCAGTATTTCCTGAGCAAGGTAGGGAGAGGACCCACTACAGATAGCCCAAAGCGACTCTGTCTCCATGGACCTCAATCTGAAAAAAGCCAAAACATCCAAGCAACTCAGGAGAACAAGACTCCTTGGTTCCATCCAGTCCCAATCTCTTAGATTTTTAGGGATTTCGCAATATCCTGCTTTTGCCAGTCTAAGTGAAACACTCCAGGATGTCTTCTCAGTAAGACTGTGTCCTTACAGAAAGATCAAGGAAGATCCTAGAGAAGCCTCCAGCCCCCTTTGTCAAAGATCTGTTGGGAAGGAGTTGCATGCACTTGACTTTCTACTATTGCTGTCCAATAGTTGGAAATACAGAGAAACAGCATCAGACCATGAGATGTGGGGACAGCAAAAGAAGGGGCTCTCAGAGACAAAGGGTGAAAATGCAAAACAAGTCAGAGACTCCCATAGAGAAGAAGATGCTCATTTGCACTTTGTTAGTTCCTGTGATTTGGTCTGAGAGTTGTGTTTGAGAGGCTGACAGCTGTGGTGGAGTAGTTGTTCCTTCGTACTTAATCAGGCTGACAAGCTACTGCTGTTGACTACTGGGATGCCAGAGAGGCACAGATTTCCCACAGCACAAGCATATCTCAGATAGCAGCAGAACAAGACTCCTCCTGACTCACCCAACCACTTTCCCCTTTCCCCACAACCACCACTGCTTTGGAAGGAGATCACCACAGGAAGGTTAGCTCCTGATGTGCATCTTTACATATGCCCTGCATGAACCCTGCAGGCAGGAGTGTCTGGGATGGTAAGGATGCTCCTTGGGTAAAACCTGGCCTAAGGAAAAAAGCTCACAAAGCAGTAGCCATCTACAGCTCCTGGAGACGAGGAGTCAGTCACACTATAACCTATGTAATGTCAATTTTTTTTAAAGACGTGGTCCCTGCATGGTGTCTGCAGCAGCAGGGACTTTACAGATACACAGGCCAATGCCAGGCACAGCCTTCTCAGGTCACAGCTGTGACTACACCCCATGGCAAAAGGCCAGGAGGGTTTTCTAGGAACCACTCAAAGGACCTGCAAGGCTTGAGGTCAATGCTGCAGCCCTTTCACGTCAGTCCTGGGGACAGAGAGTATAAAAGACTATCAGAGGCATGGGAGCAGTCCCATGGAGGGGCTCTAACCAGGCTATAAAAGGAGCTGGTCTGTGCTAAATTCCACAGGGTGGGAACATGTTGTAATTATGTTGGTGCTGTCTCAATCAACAGTGGCACAGACCAGAACCTTCCAGTTCTGTAGTGGAGAACAACAGCAGGGAAAAAAAACAAACCAAAACAAAAAAACCCACAGCCTTGTGCCCTTGAAACAGGCAGCATGTAAATTAAAGTTTAGTCTGAAGCTCCACTCCTCTGCAAGCTCAGCCATGGCCTTGGAAAGGGGGTGTGCATGTGGGCTGCTGGGAGAGAAAAAGAGTTGGAGAAAAAGCAGGAAAGGGAGAGGTGTAGTGGGGGGATGTGAAGAAGAGAAAAGAAAGATTTAGGATAAAGGTATCCCAGCTGATAAGCAATCAGGGTCAAGATGGGAGGGTGTGGAAAACCCGCTCAGAAGGAATGAATGGAGGGGCTTGCTTTTCTCCAGACACACAATGAAAGGCAGCAGGGCCTCTCTCTATGCAAGACCCTACAGCCCTTCCCTTCCATGCTGGACACTGTGTACACAAGGTATGAAATACTTGATGTTCCTCCAGGGTTGGGAAGCCACCTCCTCCTCATACAGAGATGACCAGCCTGAATTCTAAAGGGTCTGGGTCACCAGCAGTTCTCTGTGTGCTGGAGAAACTTAGCAAGAAGAGAGCCCAGTTTTTACATTAGTATCTTGGTATGGAATCTCTGTGCTGGGAGCTGAAACCTAGCTTCTTGTTGCATGCAGCATCTCTTTACTAGAGCCTCCTTTTTCCTGTGATCCTTCAATCCATGGAACAGAAGGCAATTTCCATGGAAGATGAAGCTAGGATTGATGGAGGCCAACCATAAGGCAACAGATCAACAGGAGCAGAAGAGGATCTGCATTGTGGATCAGAAGCTGGGCATGAATCAGATGGTGCAAAAGAGGTTAAGTCTGCTATGGGGCAGTCAATGGAGCAGGGTCTAGTTGGAGACTTGTGTCTACCGGAGTCTCTCAGGGGTTGGTGCTGGGACTGGTACTGTTCGGTATATTAATTAATGACCTTGCTGAGGGAACAGAGGGCACTGTCAGCAAGTTTGCTGATGGTACTAAACTGGGGGAAGTGGCTGACACACCAGAAAGCTGTGCTTCCATTCAACAAGACCTGGACAGGCTGGAGAATTGGGCAGGGAGAAATCTAATGAAATTCAACAAGGGCAAGTGTAGAGTCTTGCATCTGGGAAAGAATAACCCCATGTACCAGTACAGATTGGGGAATGAACTGTTAGAGAGTAGTGTAGGGGAAAGGGACCTGGGGGATGACCATAAGCCAGCAATGTGCCCTTGTGGCCAAGAAGGCCAATAACATCTTGGGGTGTATTAGAAGGGATGTGGGCAGTAGGTCGAGAGAGGTTCTCCTGACCCTCTACTCTGCCCTCGTGAGACTGCATCTGGAATAATGTGTCCAGTTCTGGGCCCCTCAGTCCAAGAAGGACAGGGAGCTGCTGGAGAGAGTTCAGCACAGGAACATAAAGACGATGGAGCATCTCCCCTATGATGAAAGGCTGAGGGAACTTGGGCTCTTTAGCTTGGAGGAGACTGAGGGGTGACCTCGTTAATATTTACAAATATGTAAAGGGTGGGTATCAGGAGGATGGAACCAGGCTCTTCTCAGGACCTGCTTCTGCAGGAGGGTTGGACTAGATGATCTCCAAAGAACCCTTCCAACCCCTACCATTCTATGATCGGACAAGGGGCAACGGGTACAAGCTGGAACATAGGAGGTTCCGAAGAAACACAAGGAAGAATTTCTTCACTGTGAGAGTGACGGGGCACTGGAGCAGGCTGCCCAGATGGGCTGTGGAGTCTCCTTCACTGGGTACATTCCAAACCCATCTGGACAAGTTCCTGTGGGACCTACTCTAGGAGGTCCTGCTCTGGTAGGGGGGTTGGACTAGACGATCTTTCCCTGTCCCTTTCAGCCCTTAAGATTCTGTGATTCTGTGAACTCTATGCTGAGATATATGAACTGGTGCATAACCTGGGCTACAGGAGGTCCAGACTTCTCAGCGCTGGAGTACAAGGACTTGGGACATCGCATGGAGCTGCAGGAGCAAGCAGAAGGAATGCAGAAGACAGTGACAAGGATGAGCAGTGGAGTGGAAAACATAAATGGTGGGGAGCAGTTGAAGGACATAGAGTGTTCAGTTCAAAGATAAGACATAGGGTAAATGTGATATGTAGCTCATTTGCATGTCTAGGAAGAGAGCAGAGGAGAAGAAAAGTGTCTCCATACCCAGTGGTTTATAAGAACAGGCTGCACAAAGAGAAAAAGTTATGGAATTCTAATGCAGCTGAGGGAGGAGTGTTTGGACTGGCTGATTTTTTCAATATCCTTCAATCCCATTCTCTTCATTCCTCCATTGCTGAACATTTGCTCAAGTTGCCCTCCTGATGGTCAAACCTTGCAGCACATAGTCTAAATGGTGTTTTTAGACCTTATTTAGCTGATGGCAGTTCTCTCCAGCAAAGATCCATCAAGAACTTTGCTCAGAATGGCAGGCATAGCTCATAAAAGCATTTCCCAAGCAACATATTTGGTGAAAGTCTGTCCTGCAAATCTTGCCCGGTAAAAAAAAAAAAAAGACCATTGATAATGAAGCAGCCAGGAGTGAAACAAAAGCAAAAAGAAAAAAAAAAAAAGAAAAAAAATTAACAGAATGAGTAATAAAGAAAGCATAAGTCCATTTTGAAGAGGTGAAGCACTAAATCGCACCTCCTTGTTTGCCTATGACTTGCAAACACAGCAGGACTTGTACAAAAGCACAGGAAAACCTTTCCTGGATTACTCCAGGTTTCCTGGTGAAAGTTCTCACCCTGGTTTCTTCATCATCTTGATTTTTCTGAGCCATTAACCTTACCTTACCATGGAGCAGAACCTCCATGACCGTGAATAAGCCAGACAAACTGCACGAGTAGGTGCTAGGTCTTCCTCAGCAGTTCTTCCAAGTTTTACAAAACAAATCCATCTGAAATCTCCATCTATCAGCTATGTAACAGGAAAAAAAAAAAGAAGAAATCAAAACAAAACAAACCACCTGCACAAATCCTTTTCCTATATCCCCCTCTCTTTTCACGAATCACAGCAATCAAGGCCCCCATGGTCTCACCTCCCACATATCTCAACCCACCGTATTTCAGCAGCGTAAGTATCTTCAGATGTCAGTCCCACTTGTAACTCAACAGATTGCACTTTGCTAACACCTTGTTTATAGGAAGAATTTAAAGGTGTCCAGGGATGAAGAACCTGGGTAGCCCATTGACTACCCTCAGTGGTAACCACAAGCGTGGATGGTTTGGCTCTGCTTTGCAGCCATGGGAAGGCCATTTTTTGCTAAGAAATTTTTTGCATCAGGCATTTTTCTCCCCAAGCCACTCTTTTCCACTCCATCTCCTTTTTGGATAAAATGACCAGAACAATGAGTTTGTCATTCTAAGACTTCCTCTTCACTCTTCAGATGATTTTTGTAGTCTTTTTTTTTCCATGACCTTTCTCATTTTTCAGTATCT
This sequence comes from Colius striatus, assembly GCF_028858725.1. Taxonomy (NCBI): domain Eukaryota; kingdom Metazoa; phylum Chordata; class Aves; order Coliiformes; family Coliidae; genus Colius; species Colius striatus. The sequence goes on along the minus strand of NC_084760.1, from coordinate 44,200,344 downwards.
CCTTTAAAGCAGCAATGCTTTTTTTCCAGTGTCTACCTTCACAGAGAGAAGAGCTCTCTGGTTTAAGCTACATGGTTGTTAGAAAAGACAGGAAAAGAGCCATGAGGTTTTATTAAGGTAAAGAAGTTAGGATGTTTTGGTCTTTCCTTTTTGGTATTTTTGTTCATTGCTTCCTGTTGACGGTGAAAAATCATAGTAAATATTTGACTACATAATCTATATTTGAGGAAACTCCTCTATCTAGGGGAGTGTGGCTTTCCACTTTCATTTTCTCAAGAGTGGGAAAATTTCAGAAATGCAAACATTTGTTTCTTTCCACTTAGCTATAGCAGCCAAAGAAAGAATAGGCCCAGCAGCATCTTCTGGCATCAACCCACAGTGACCCACATCATTATTAGCAAAGTCTTTGCAACAGTTATTGCCCTTGAACAACCAGCAACTGAGCTCCCCAAGACCTAAGTCCTACCTGGAAGACATGACCTGTGTGAGCAAGGGTTGCCTGCCCATGGTAGCATTGACCCTGAACTGCAGGGACCACCAGCACTTCTGCTGCTTCTGGTCCTGAAGAAAAGTTGGCTAATTAACAGAAGAGCCAAAGTGCAGTATTGCTGGGTAATGGAGAGGTGAAGGAGAGGGAGATGTGGCTCAAATAGGGACTGATTGATGTGTTAGGTGAGCCTCTGTGCCTCACAAGCATGCCTTTCTCTTCAGGTCCTCAATACAGCTACCCCAGCCTTGGTCCAAGGCAGACCACCCTGGCTTTAAAACAAAGCACACCTCAGAGAGTATTGGATGTGGGACCGATGTTGTTTTAAGACACAGGCTGGGCTTCATGGGCAGAGCTTTGTGCCATCCTCTTCTGCAGCTGAAACAAAACCCACAGAGTGCCTAAAAGTAGGCATCCCACCTCATCTCCTTTTCTCCAGCAATGCCAATGAAATAAAACAAAATCAGGGCAAGGGCAGAGCAATGCTTCCCTGACACTTTCCAGCCTCCAGCAAGCTACATGCAAGTGACATCCTGAGCTGGATAAAACTGATCTCATGTTTAATGGCCCTCGATAGACCATTTTTCCTCCACTCAACTGTCCGGTTACTTTTCTGAACCCACATGAACCTCTTGTTGGACTGGAGTTCAGCCTCCTGAGTTTGACCCCATGCCCTGGTGTCACGAGGCCAAGTTTCTTGCAGGCATTAGGTTTGAGGACGTGGTGGGGGCCAGAGGAGCCCTATCAGCATCACCCGCCGCTGAACTCCCACTGACACCGAGAGGAGCCATCCAGGCTCCCCAGAATGCTGAGTGCAAGGCAACTGCGTAGGCCACGTCCCAAACAGGCAGAAATTGGCCCATGTGAAAAATGAGAGGGGGAAGTAAGGGGCAAAGTGAAAAGGGAAATGTCTGATTCATTATGCGCTTGTTTTGCTTTTGTCTTCTCCAAGGAGGAAGAGGATGGAGTGCTGTCGAAGACAGAGACAGAAGGATATTTCCTGGCCCAGCCTGGGAGAGGATCAGATAATGGGCAGATAACAATAGAAATGATGAGTGAGACGAAACTTCAGCCATTCACTCGGCAAAGAGAGCAGCAGGTCCTGCCATGAGCAGCCAGAGGCTGAAGAGCAAGAGGTGAGAGCACAAACAACTATGCTGGGTGGTCCACAAAGGACCTCTGCAAGCCAAGACCCTCAAGGACTGCTGTACCCTATTTCATGGGCACTTTCATACTTTTATTTCTGTTCTGAGGACACAACAGAAAATTCATAGAATCACAGAATCATAGAATGTCAGGGGTTGTCAGGGCCCTGCAGAGCTCAGCCAGCCCAACTCCCTACTAAAACAGGTTCCCCTCTATCAGGGGGCACAGGAATGTGCCCAGGCGGGTTTGGAAAGCCCCCGAGAAGGAGACTCCACACTCCCCCTGGGCAGCCTGGGCCAGGGCTCCCTCACCTCAACACCAAACAACTTTCTCCTCCTGTTTAAGTGGAACTTTCAGTATTCCAGCTTATGCCCATTACCCCTTGACCTGCTGTTGGAGACAACAGAAAAAAGTGCTGCTCCATCCTCCTGGCATCCACCCTTTAGGTACTTAAAAGTGTTGATGAGGTCCCCCCACAGCCTTCTCTTCTCCAGGCTGAAAAGCCCCAAGTCCTGCAGTGTTTTCTTCTGAGATTGATGTTCCAGTTCCCTCAGCATCTTTTTAGCTCTGTATTCAAACCATAACTGTGGCTGGGGATGGATGATTACCATTTACCATGACTCTCTGCATACCTTTTTTTGTGTTTTTACTCATGATTGCCCTTCATCTGCTATTCAGATACTGCTACCTGAGCACGCTGTTTGAACCCAGGTCTGTCAAGTCGCCAATACAGTGGGATTTCCACTAATCTGTTGGATGCCATCCTCTACAAAAGAACAAGGACTCTGAAGGTCTTCTCAGAAAGATCTGGTTTGGTTTCTCCATGTCAAGTAAAACATGCTGTGGCCTTCACACATCTCAAGTGGTCAACATGCAAACACAGTCATCTGGGGTATGCAAACACACATGCAAAAGTAAAGAGTAGGCAAATGCAAAAGTTCCAGGCTGAAGCCTGTCCTGTATGGATAAAAAGTGCTTTTGTTCATATCAGAATTAGTGGCAGACAAGACACACTACCACATATGTGGTAATTTCCAACATCAGACCTCAGCAGAAACAGGCTGCCCAGGGAGGTGATGGAGTCCCCATCCCTCGAGATATTGCAAAGCTGAGATGCTGATGGACATTACCCCACCATTCTATGGCTCCATGATTCTGTGACATGGGTTAGTGGTGGGCTTGGCAGTGTGAGGAGAGTAGTTGGACTTGAAAATAATAAAGGTCTTTTGCAACTGAAATAATTCTACAATTCTATGCATAAGCACCACTTACCTTCTCCTCCGGGGAAAGCGTGTTGAGTGTGAGCACTCCTGCAGCTGGAGAGCCATGTCCATCACACTCTAGACAATGGCCCAGAGGATGATGCTCACACATGTGCACAGATTGCCCAGGGTTGGCATTTGCAGGCCACTAGAGGAACTTGGCAAGTTCCTTTTGTCCTAAGGATAAATTCTGAAGGGATTTAAATGAGTGCTGAGCAGGTTTTTTGGAGCTACACAGACTCTTCCTGTGTATCACAGAAAAGCCTGCAGTCTGACCCTAGCTATTAAACAGGAGTTTAGTAATCTGTACAAGACAAGTCATAGCTTATCCCTTCACAACAAACAAGCCTTCTGAGCTGATACCAGAACCAACACCTTTCTAGAGCCACACATTACAGCCTCTTGCCCATGGTGAGTCACCCAGTGGTTGAACACAAAGCCCAGCATCAGTGCTGTAATCTGCTTGGTCACACTGTGAACCAGGCACTAGTGAAGCAGCCCAAGTATGAGTCATATCAAGTTCTTATTAATAACATATTAATTATTGTATGGCTTCTACAAGTCCCTATGCATAACTTACAAGGACATGTCCCAAGTGCATCTTCTTTACTAGCTTATTGGGCTTGAGAGAAACAAAGTAGGAAATGACCAGTTCATTACAAGCAATGAAAATCCAAGGTGGCATATGTGTCTGTAAACATCTTCTTATCCCAGCTTAACACACAGAATCAGGCAGAAAGGATAATCATGGAATCCCATCAAGGAAGGTGCAGAGAGCACCTGATACAGTCCACTCCCTTCACACCAGAGACTACTTCAAGAGGGTGTTACGATAGGCTTGAAATTACTGGTGTGCTGGTTTTGGCCAAAGAATAGTCACAGAACAGAGCTACCATAGGGGCTGCAGTAACTGAGGTAAACTAAGACATGGTACTCAAGGATGGTGCTCAGGTATGGCTCCAGATAGCTTGTGCTCTGGCTTGATAATCTCTGCTGCTCTCACTACTGCTGGATAGGCTCATCCTACATGCCTCATCCTACATGCCTCATCCTACCTGGCCATATCATAGAATCATAGAATCGCAGACTGGTGGGGGTTGGAAGGGACTTCTAGAGCTTATCCAGCTCAGCCCTTGCTAAAGTAGGTTCCCCTCAATCAGGGGGCACAGGAATGTGTCCAGGTGGGTTTGGAAACCTCCTGAGAAGGAGAGTCCACACCCTCCCTGGGCAGCCTGGCCCAGGGCTCCCTCACTTCAGCACCAAACAACTTTCTCTTTGTGTTTAAGTGGAACTTTTTGTGTTCCAGCTTGTGCCCATTACCCCTTGTCCTGTCACTGGACACTACAGAAAAAAGTGTCTCCCCAGCCTTCTGAAATCCACCCTTTGGGTACTTGTAAGTGTTGATGAGGTCTCTTTTCTAGGCTACACAGCCCCAAGTCCTGCAGCCTTTCCAACCCAAAAAAGATGTTCCAGTCTCTTGATCATCTTGGTAGCCCTGCACTGCACTCTCAGTGGAAGTTTTCCTGCCTCTAATGTACCTCATATTGATGTATTAAGATTAATTCAATGTGCTTCTCTTCCCATGTAGCAAGTGGAGTGACTCGGTCCCAGTTGCTGTGATAGAGATGGGTCCTGAAGGTTTCAACCTCAGGAAACAAAGTCCATGAGGTCACCTTGTCATTTTTTTGTTTCATGCAAGTAGCTTCATCTGTCCTTCCCTTTCAGCCTCCATTGGCCACTGAAGGATGCTGAGTTGCTGGCTACTTTTTGAAAATAGATGTCTAGAGGTGTGGGGAAAAAAAATATAAGGGAGAAAAACCACAGTGGTCTTTGATATACTCAACGAGTACATTATTCAATGAAAAACTGCCCAGGAAAGTGCTTTTAGGGATGATCCACACTGCAGGACAAGTCTGGGCTCACCCTAGCACCGGAAACTGGTCCAGTTCAGCTGCAGAAAGCCAGATCTTCATCATCTAGGGCTTGCAGAAGGAACCAGAGAGGACATTTATCCTGATAAGTGAGTATTTTGATTGAAAATATTGTCCGGGGGGGGAGGGGGGGAGCAGAAGTTAAGTTCATTAAATTGCTGGCTGAAGGTAGTCTGCTCAGCTTGGGCTGGTAGCTCCCCCTCCACCACTCAAACAGCCCTCCCTCCCTGTTCTGTGCAGGAGAAGGGCTCCTATCTCCTGAGAATCCTGATAAACCCTCCTCTCGCGCCCTCCCCCCCTTTCCCCCTTCCCCCTCCCTCGAAATAAAAGTGAGCTGTCTTAGTGCTAGGATGCAGAAACCACTTCCAAGCCAGCATTACATCAACATTGCAGCTGATAAAGGGATGCACAATGGAGTGTTAGACTAATAGAAAAACACAGCTCAGATAAGGCAGGCTCCTGATAGCCTGGGCTGATGTAAAATGCCATTGTCTCCCTTTCTGTCAGCTGAGTCACAGAGTGATAGGGAATTCCAGTGGCAACAGGCAAGTCAGGGGTCAGAAACCACAAACCCCAGGCAATGCAAATCCCCCCCGTGTGGGCACCAGTGGGAAGATGAAGCTGGGATGCAGCTGGAGGCACAGATGGTGGCAAATCCCCCACCTCTGCAGGGATAGGGAGGGAGGATGGGAAGTGTGCCAGGTTGTACGACTGTTCCAGGCTATGTCTGCAAGGATATACCCAGCGCAGATCTCTCAGCATCACCTCTCCTGCCAATGGGACTGGTTGATTTCAGTGTGTTCTCCTTGCTGTTTCACCTCCCTCCCACTACCTCATCCATCTCCTTTTTTTTCCTTGGATACTCTGAAGGTGAGGAGGGTGGGAAGTCAGCTAGAGAATGCAGGAGAGGGGATGCTGATGGCACTGCCCCTGGTAACTGCAGTCTCCCAAGCTCTTTTGGGTCAATATCCTCTCTTTCAAGAGGCTTGAACAACCTCAGGTACAAGAGGAGCCAAATTTTGCCTCAAGACATAGTTTTACACCAGTCCAAATGATAAGGGGGGGAGAGGCATGGAGAAGGACGCCATGCCCTCACCCACCCAGGTGCTTAGAGCCAGAGGAGGATGTCTGTCTCCATCTCTCCTGTGAATGGGAACTCCCAAAGCCCACTGAGGGCTGTGATTAGTCCCCTGGCTCAGCTGGTGAGGGCGTTTATCCCTCTACGGGCTCTGCTCTCATTTTCCTGTGCTGCCCTTTGATCTCCTCTCACATGGCCTCAACCCATGAGGCTGCCCCAAAGGAGGAACTCCAGATTACATGACAGCATTATGTCATTTTTCCAGCGGACGTGCTGGCCTGGCTTTAAATTGAGAGGGCTTTTTTTAGTGCCAGTGGTGCTGCACTAATTGGCCAGACAGGTCCTAGAGAAACCCTGTGGTGGGCTGCTGCAAAGACTTTGTGCCCCAGTGAAAATCTGCAGCATCTGGATCAGGCCAAGAATGGTCTGAGGAGTGGTCCTGATCCTTCTGTCTGTGTTTGCTCACAACTCCATGGGAAAACAAGGGTTCCAGAGCCTGCCACAACCCAGCCAGTGCAAGACCAGCCCTAGTGTAAGGGCAGACCATGGATTTTACACTGCAAAATGGATGCTACTTCCCATCTAAGTACTTGAAGCTAGAGCAGAGCTACAAGGCTGCTGTAGAAAGGTAGGGTAGAAAACATGAAACTGCAGCGATAGAGAAAATCTTCATAGATTGCCCTTCTGTTTCACCAAAAGTGGAGACTTTCTGTTAAAAGTAATGACAAAAATTGGTTTTGTTTTCAACAAAACTTTCTCACATATTTCTCTTCTGAAGAAATTCTAATTAAAACCCTTTTCTTCTCCCCATGCTACCTTGGCTTTCTTACCAGTCTGGATACTCAGGGACCACTTCCTCATCATGCAAAGCTAGAAGCAAAACCCAAAAGGTTGAAGAGTGCAAAGAAACAAAGGAGGATGGAGGCCCATCATCTACATGATTGTGAAGGAGCCAAGATGGACAGACTAAGCTGCTGAAGGTGGGAGATTGCGGAGGAGACTCTGTCACATAAGGAGTTCTGATTCTTGCATCTTGATCATACCTATATTCACTTTGTTTCTATAAACTGATGCTGACCAACTGAAGGAGCCCTCCATGTCAGTATCTCTACAAAATCTTGTGAGTGTGGAAAGACCCAGCCTGAACCTGACTTCTGACAGCAGCTAGATGGATGGAAGGTACTTTGTTGTCATAGTGCCTATCCTTAGTCATTAAGTGTAGAAGGAGGGACAGAATATCCCCTCCATTTAAAAGAAGAGAGAGATGGAGGCTCAGTCCCCACCTGCCTTTAAGACTGCTTGGGTTCAATTTGTGCCTTGGTTGATTTGGTTTGTTGAGATGTGCTTGGTAAGGACAAGACAGTTTTCCAGGACGCCAAAGGCTTCTTCTGAGTCAATCAAAATCAAGTGGTATCGCAAAGGTTGACCCACACTCCCTCAAGACTTAGTATCCTCCTGGAGGTTCCCATCCCCTGGAGGTTCTTGCCTCTTGTCTGTCATTGACTGGGGCAGACATAGGTCAGAGCAGGAGAAGATCTGGCTTTGTATGGAAACTCCGGGGAGATTTTGGCAGGACAAAAAAGTTATCTGCTCTGTAACACTGCCAGGGCAATGAACTGACACTTCTACTCCCATGGGGAAAGCTTTAATGACAACAGATTTTGCAGGAAATTTTCCAATAAGAAAGGGCCATTTCATGCAATTAAAAGCATCATCCCTTCTGGAAAGAAAATGTCCTTGGAACAGCCGCTCTTTTCCAGAAGAACCCACGCCAGCTTTGACTCAAAACTACTTGAAGAGGGGTTCTGTAGAGCTGAGCTGCAGTTCAGAAGAAGAAGGTGCTACCCTGTGAAATGTATCTTTGTTGAAGTATTCAAAGCTGTCTGAGGGGTTAAACTACAGCTAATACAGCCCCAGTGTTGTGCTGTTTCCCTCCCCTGACCACACCAGTTCTTAGATCTGGCTTTGAAAGGTAGAAGCTGTGGTGTATCAGCTCTGAGGTGATCAAGATCTGAGGACCAGGATTCAGAGACCCAGGAAGAGGGGATGTGGGGTAGATTCTGGATTTCAGGAAACAGAATAGCCTGGGTCTGGTCCCAGATTCTTGCAGATGCCCAGTGCTGTGTTTTAGAAATGCTTCAGTAGGAGTAGTTATGAAGTACAAAACTCCAGATCAGATTCTCAAAGATCTTTTGAAGTCAATGGGCTTTCCTGATTGATATGACTGTAGGGATACTGTGCTCTTGTGAAAAAATCATCACGTCCCATAGTATACATACCCAAGGGAAGATCTTCTTAACCTTCAGAGAAATGCATAGTGTTTATCCTCCTGCAAACATCTTGGGTGGGATTCAACTGAAAGATTCAGGAAACTAAATTTAGAGCTTAGGGTGTCTGTCCTCACTGGAGAGCAGACAAGATGCTCACATCTTGTAAATACAAAGTAAATACAGGTAACTCTTGTCCTTCTGTCCAGTAACTGGTAATAAAATGGAGACATTCCAAGGCCAGCCTAAGTTTGATGCCTAGATTAGGGTGAGTTGATTTGCTCCTCTGCATTCATGGATAAGGGACCCAGTGACTGTTTTGGGAGCTCAGGCACCCAGAGCCTCTGGAGAACTCTCCAGTGTATGTACCTAGTGCAGGTATCTGATCCTTCAAGCTGAATCCCTCCCTTCAGCCCTTTTTGCCAGCATAGGAAGGCCTCAAACTAAGAAGAAAGTTGCTTCTACCCACTTTAAACAGTACTGTTTTCATGGATCTTCCCTCAGTGAAGGTTTAGCTTTTTTCCTTTTCTTATACTCTTCCAGTTACGCTTAAGCACAGCTGTCTCCATGTCAGTGCAAGGCTTGCAAACCACTAAAGACCTCCGACCATCACCTACACTGGACATTTACTGGTCACTTCCTCCCATTTTAGGTCTGTATGTACAGGAAAAAAAAAAAAAAAAGAAACAAACATTTCTGGATCTTATTTTGAAGCCAGCTCCAAAACCATTTAAACCATGCATAAGTTGGGAGAGGAGCTATGAGGATAAACTCTGGAGAGCACAGCTGGGCTGGTGCAGATGGTTTAGATCCTGAGAGCTAGGATCTCACCCACCAGCTCACCCTTTTGCAAGAGAGACAGAGACTGCTGAGTTTCTGCTGGGGAAGAAAAATACAGTCTGGCACTCAGCCCTTGAAAGGTTTCCGGCCCCTGGATTAGATGACCTCAGTATGCCTTTTTCATATCTGCCACAACAGATAGAGGCCTAACTTGAGCCCAGTGAGAATTTTTGGACTAAACTACTCTTTCTTTTTTTGTTGTTTTTAATGGAGAAACTAAGTTCATTTAGCTATTATGATTATTACTACTACTACTGTTACTTCTACTGCTGCTGCTACCACTACACTTTTCTATGGAAATGAACCTGTTTCAGTGAATCCTGTAAAAAATATCAATGTTGCCGGACTTCCTGCTCAAAATTCTCATATTTCTCACCCTGTAGGTTTGAAGACCTTTACAGTCCAAATCGGGATTCAATTCTCAGGTTCCCAGTACAGGAATCAGTTTTTACTGTTCTGATATCTCATTTTAATGTTCCTCCATGACAACCCAGAGCTAGGCACAAGGGTCTACTGCTTGGTGAATAAATGGACAGAGAACAGTTTCTCCACCTGAAAATGGATTTCAGAGTACAGCACAACCCCTTTTATTTTTTTTCTGCCTGGCCTGAAGTATAATTAAAAGGAAACACACACCCTGTGAAAAAGCAGCAGCTCATAATAGGTCTCCTATCCCAAGACTGATGTTTTCTAATTTTTCTTGCTTTTTTCCATGTTAGCTGGCAAGGAGAAGAGGAACTCCCTGACTCCAGCCGTCTGCTCACCTGCATGACAGGTTGTGGCTTGCTGCTTATGATCAAGTGTTAAAATACCTTGGCTCTCTCCCCCAAAGCCCTTGTAGCTTGGTGATCCTGTGCAACACCATGCCCTCTGAATAAGCCATGGAAGGGGACAGCAGCTATAGCTTGGAGAAAACTGTAGTGTGAATCCAGCTTCTCTCCTCAATGATTTAAAACGGTTTAGGCATGAATATTTAAGACAATTTTCAGCTATGCAGTGCTATCCTCAGCTTGGTCTATGTCGGCCTCTTTTCGCCTGCACCCTTTTCAGTATTCTTGGACAGCTGGCCCAGTCTCTACCAGTCAATGGAATGTCTTCTACAGAGCAAAAGTATCATTGCTTGCAGGTAGTGCCTTTCCATGAACTCTGCCTGCACCTGTGTGACTACAGCATCTGTTACAGTGCTCTGTAAGGCTACCACATATTATTTATTATGATATCTGGAATTTCTTTCTTTATGGAAAACAGGCTGACTTAAAAACCTGACTTTGTTTTGGAAGTAATCAACTTGGTATGCCTTAAAAAACACCTTGTCATACAACACCAGAAACATTCTCTTTCCCTGAGATGAAATTGTTCAAGGGGCTGGAGTCAAATCTCTCCTGTCCAAAGCCATTTTTTAATGACTTGTCCCATTCAAAGAAACTGACTTTTCTGACAGAGACACCTCCTGGTCTGAGCATCACCCCTGCCAGCCTCCTGTGAGCAGCTTTGGCATTTGGAGAGACACCAGCAAACAGAAATCCACATCCAGAGAGCTTGGCAGAGACCAACATCATGAGATTGATGACAACAAGTGCAGAGTCCTGCACCTGGCGAGGAACAACCCCTTGTTGTAGCAGGACAGGATGGGGGTAACCTGCTGAAGAGCAGCTCTGAAGAGAGGGACCTGGGAGTTGGGGTGGGCAGCAAACTAAATGTGAGCATGGAACAGGAGGAGAAACTTGTTTGATGTTGAGCTGAGGGAGCCCTGGTCCAAGCTGCCCAGGGAGAGTGTGGAGTCTCCTTCTTGGGAGGTTTCCAAACCCACCTGAACACATTCCTATGCCCCCTGATGGAGAGGAACCTGCTTTAGCAGGGGCTTGGGCTGCATGAGCTCTGCAGGGCCCTGCCAACCCCCACCTTTGGGGATTCTATGTGACATATCAAATCGGGGCTAGAAGAAATCTTCCATGCAGCAGTCACTGCCACTGAGAAAATACACCCTTGTGAAAGGCGGTTTGAAAGTATGACAACGTCCTGTCTGGAGGTAAGCAAGTTGAAAGTTCCGGGTTGTTTCGGTTTGTTTTGTTTTCAGGGAGGGAAAGGAGTTTTGTTTTCAATCAATACCTTTATGTCAAAGTTTGAAGTTGAAAAGGTAACCTGTGGCTCGAAATAATTTTAAAATGTCCTGAGAGAAAAGGAATTCTAAATCAAGTGTGTCCATTTAAATAAATTCTGAAGAAAGGCAATAACTCTCAAGAGAGTGTCCTTTCATGGGTGCAGAAGGCACTTATGCTCTTTGGAGATGTTGCTGTTAAGTTGCCCTCTTTTTGGCCTGACACATTCCTTCACCACCATGCCATGACCCATGGGTGTCACACTGTGACAAGACAGCTACAACATCAGTTTGGGTGCTGGGAGTTGTTTCCATCATCCCAGCAGGGATGATGGGCTGCCATCTTCCATCTCTCCTTCCTGGGCTGCCAGCGGGAAAAGGTTCTGCAGCTGGAGGTCTTGGCATAGAAACAGACTGGGATGAGCATGCAAATGGTGGCTGATGAGGATGGAAAGAGCAAGGGGAGAGGTGAGCTGTATCGATTGGTGTGTGAAAGGCCTCCCGGGAGTTCCCGTTGCTGAGAGACAGCCCTGTGAGATGCGAGGCTGGAATTAATAACTGCTCCATTGGGGCCCTGTTTGCTCTCCTTGTCCAGAGCCAGAGGACTTTGGTCACAGCTTATCACCCAGCAGAAAGCCCTAGGAATGCAGTCACAGGCAAATGTGCATGTTCACACGACATCTATTAATCAAAAGGTTCCCCCACCCTTTAACCCTTTTCAGGTCAGGGAGAGGGGAGAAGGTGAGTATAGCCCTACTTTGTCTAAAATCGGGGTCCAGGGAGTCTCTTGAGAGCAAATGGAGATAGTGGTGAATCTCCTGTGAACTTTGGTTAAAATACCATCCCTCTGCTTTGCATCCATGGCTTTTCTAAAATAATATCCTCCACCCTTTTCTAAATGCTATGGGAATCGCTTTTGGTACCTACATCTGAAGGCACCCCTTTTCAGTGGGAGTTAAGCTTATAACCACCTCAAAACACCTTAAAGTCTCACTCACTGGCCCTGAAAAATTATCACAGGCTTTTCTTCCTCATAACTCTGTTTCAAATTTCAGGTGCCTTTTGCACTCACTCAATGGTGGCTGTTGTACAGCTTCCCTGAGCTGCCGTGACTGCAGTTTCTCTGCTGCTGTACACATCCATAACGGGATGATCTCCACTCTGAACAGCGCAGAGATAATCACACACACTCCTTCTCCCCATCTTTCGCCTGCAGACACAAAACACCATGGGCAAACGTCTCTGCTACAGCCTGCAGCAGGCAGGATTTATCCCACCTTTGTGTCTCCACGGCAAAACCAACCACCTTCTTGCCTTACTGTTGAGGTTTAGTTGCAGCAGTGTGCAGCAGTGTTCTTGCTTTGACACCTGACATTGTGGGAAGTTTTTTGTCTTTTGGCTTTTTAGTAGGCATTTAGCCAGCTAAATTAGTCAGAAAGTCTCTGTAGACCCTCCATAGCAGACACAGTGACACCTCTCCAGGGCAATTTAGCACACCAAGGTGAGGCTCCTGCTCTGTATCATCCCCTGGAAGATCCCAGGAAAACATAACCTGCTTAATTAGATGTTGCAAGCTGGCCAGAATGGACATTGCTTCATCCATTACTCTGAGACATCACCTCATCCTTGCTAACATCCCAAAATCCACAGGTTGGATCAAATACAGACAGATGCCAAAGAGAGCCTTCAGGAAGACGTCAGTGCTGCAAGGTACATATGAGTCTGGTAAATGTCAGCTCGGCTCCTACAGAGCAGTGAGGCTCTGGGATGCCCTCCCAGGAGGAGCAGATGGGACAAGAGGCCCACTCAACCTACAGACAGGCTGTGAGCAGCTCCTGGTGTGGTGACCTAGAGTGTGGCTGATGCTGCTCCTCCCTGTCCTCTGTCCCCTGATCTTGGATAAACACTACCCAGCGATAAGGTGCCCATTTGTAAAAGGGGTGGGGACTGAGCAGCTTCAAGAAGTGTGGTCAGTGTCACCTGAGATTTTCCAGCCAGGCTGCCTCTACTCCCTCAATGACACCGCCAGCAGCCACGTTGGGTAACAGGGTGAGGCTATGGCTTTTGTCACAGTCCAGATTGTACTGGATGACGGAGTGGATGACTTTTAGCCTTCCTGCACCAGGAAGGAAGACAGATTTTTTCCGCGTCATGCCTTGAGAAGTCTTTAGCCCTGATCCTGTCCCTATTTGCCTCATGTCAAGAGGAGGAGTATCAGCTGAAGAAGGGGCTTGAATTAAGACAAAAGGCATCACCCCAGAGGTGGAATTTGGGCTATTTTTACTTTAATTTGGATTCCTAGCCTAATGTAGGCTCATTTCCCAGGCTCTCACAAGCCAAAGGTGCCAGGGAAACAACCCCCTTCTTGTTAGGGCAGGTTTCACCTGTAAAGTCTGTGAAAGAGATAAGAAATTGCTATTAGATGTCGTTTTTAGGTGTGCAAAAGTTTGAGGTCTTCTAGCTGTCAAAGAACTAAGCGTGTCTTTTGGGGTTGAATAGATTAATTTCCGAAGCGTCACCACATTCCAGACTCTACTTTGAGCCTTGAAAAATTCCCCCTCAGATCCAACGGTGCCTAAAAACTTGGATTTCTTTTGAATGAAACTATCTCAAAAGGTGCGCTACGGCTGCTAAGAGGTTTTCTTGTCCTTCGGACCAGAGCAGAATAAACCCATGTAGAAATGTGTGCAGCGTAGACATTGTGTGCTGAAGACCAACCATTTGGCTACATTGACCTACTTTTATGTGGTCCCCCCCCACTGGCTGATGTAGTCTTTTGTCTTGTTCTTCCACAACCTATTGCCTAGGATTTGCTACGTGTCCCTGTAGCACCCAAAGCCAAAGGACCTAATGGGGCCCCAGCATGAAAGACAAGCACTTAAAAGGACTAACCATGTTACAGGATCCTGTTTCTTATTCCTGACAAAACAATACACAGAGAGAGAGGTAACAGGAAAAATACGCATTATCAATTCTACAGTCTGAACAACCTCCAGCAACCAGGTACTAAGAAAGAAAAAGGGCAAAAAAATATCCAAATCACCAAGCAATTTGACACTTCTACCTGTAAATAATTATTCACCCAAACCTTAGCTATAAGCATATGACACTGCCAATGAAGATTAGGACCCCACCAGAGAAGAAAATCCTTTCTTGCCCTCCCTTTTCTCATCAAAGGTCGCATTGTTCTCAAAGAGTTAACAGCAAAGTAGGTCTGCAATTACCCGGGAATAATGGGGTGTGATTGGGGCACTAAAGAGCTGGAATTGATTTTTTTCAGGCTTTCAGCCCTATAAGCCCCTCCCTGACTTCCTGGTAACTCATGACCAGCAGGGTCAATAGAGCAGAAATCCTTCTTAAGGGCCAATCTGTATTTGAATTATTTAAACAATGTAGTACGCCAAGTTAAATGGGGCTTATCAAATGTTACACCTCTTAAAGCACAATTGGAGACAGAAGGATATTAACTGCTGAATGCTTCACGATGGCCCTGGAGAAGGGAGGAGAGAAAAAAAAAAGGGGGGAAAGAAGGGCAAAAAAAAAAGGGAGGGGACCAAGGTAGGCACATTTGTACAAGGAGCAGGTGTCTGCTGTGGGGTCTTGGCCAGAGATGGTCTGTTCTTCCTTTTGGAGACCCTCCATGCTTACCCAAACCAGGGCTGACCCAAGGGAATGCAAAACCCAGACCTGGGGTATTTGAGTGCTTAATCTGCATCCTCTCACCCCCAGGACAAGAGCAGCTAGGGATCTGGTTCTAGAGGATATGGGTCTTTGCCTTTCCCAAAGGGGGAAATGGGGGCAGAGGCTGTTTCCATGTGATCATAGGCTGCGGGTTATTATCCTCGTGCGTAGCTCTGGATGTGCACTTTGCCCAGAAAAGGGCTGAGACACGGAGCCGTCCACAGGGCACAGTGGCAAAAAGGAACAGCAATCTAAAAGCCTAATAACAGCAGGATTTTCTTCCAAATTTGGAAGCCAAACAAAAACCTCTCATATATTAAGAGGGGCTAAGGACAATTAGGCAAAGCCCAGCTTGCTGAGCAGCCCCAAAAGACAACTGTGTGTATTTTTTCACATTAAAACACTGAGCTTGCTGAATTTTGAGAGCTGGGAATTGGTGCAGGAAAACAGCTCTCCATTTTTTAAATTTTCTTTTCTTTTTTTTTTTTTTAACAAAGGTGAAAGCAAACAAGAATCCACCTGGATCTTTTTCTGACCATTTATCCTGCCTTACCCCAACCCTTCCGTGGCATTTCAGGTGATTGTCTGTGCTTTGGAGGGTCCTTGGTGGGGTGCAGGGGGTAAATAGTTCACAGGTAGTTCATGCACTGACATTTTCACATGACTTCTTTGACCTGGAGAGAAAACAAATATGTTTGCATGTAAGAAAGCGTGATCTGCCAGCAAACTGCAAACAAACCCCAAAAGCTCCTGAATTCACTAGATGATGTATGGACGGGTGAGGAATAAGGCAGCCTCATACAGCAGTGCAGTAGGATATAAGGGAAAGAATATTAGGGAGAAAGGGTTTGTAAATTATTCACGGACCGAAAATGTATAAATATTGGTTAACTGACCCACAAAGGTTTTACCAGAAAGCTTTGAGTTTAAGGCAAAGAAGAAAATAGGAAGGTAAAACAGACTAACACCGCTATCTTAAGGACCCGCATCTTTCATTAATACTGTATTGCCTCTGAGCTAATTAACCATGTTAATTAACGGGGCTGCAGGCCCATCTCTGTGCCACACCAGGTCCCTGAGAGTTGATTTTGGAGGTGTCTTTGTCCACTCCTGAGCTGCCGTGCCCACACTAAAACTTCAGCAGCTTGGGGACATGCAGTCAGCCAGAGCTGGCCAGGAAAACCCAGAGGGAAACATTTCCTGCTGCGAAAGGCTCTCCCATCCAAACTGGAACGTTTCAGGAGACGTTGCTGATTTCACTGAGGTTGTGCGGTTTAACTTTTTTCTTAAAAAAAAAGAAAAAAGAAAAAAGAAAAATAATGAGGGGAAGGAGAGGAAAGTTTTCCTGACTCTGTTCCATCCTTTTAATCAGAAGTTAGGAACAGAAGAAGGTGCCTCACGGCTCAAATCCAGCCCAGTGCTATCTCAGTATTTGACATTATTTGTCATTTGGGGAAGAATTTCAAAATGTTTAGATTTCGTTACGGTTCAAAATGAAGCCCCAAACTCAACCCTTCCTCCCCCTCCCTGCTGAGCAGCATTTGCCATCCTTCCCCAGCCCTGCTTTTAGGATCATCATTTGCTGCAAATCCAAACAGGTTTTTGGGCCGAAGTCTGCAACTTCCAGCTCAGACAAAACCGGGTGCTGGGTTTGCTCACTGAGCCATGACAGATCCAGCCCCAGGCACTCTCTGCCTCCCTGTGCATGTGGGGGTCCTGTCCCCGACGGCTCTGGACGTCACGTCTCCAGCGGGTTCTTCCACCTTGAAGGCCAGACGCCTTGGCGAAGGTCGCCACAGCTGGCAGCCCCCGCTTTCGCATGTTGCTCTCTCACATCGCAGCACTGGGAGACGTTGGAAGGGGACAGGATGATCACAATATTGAGAAAGCTCGACCCAAGCAAATGGAGGATTTATAAACTCCTGGCTGAGCCTGCAGGCTGCAAGGTCGCCCCTTATCTGAGTTTGCAGAGGGTTTGCAAAGTGCTGGCAGCCCTCCAAATATGTTTGGGAGTTTTTACTCTAACCTAAGGCTGCCGGACTCCCACATTTGACATTTTCCAAGTGCTGTTAAATGACGAGGCAGTGACCAGGAACAATGTGTGATTATAACAGGGGCCTAGGATTGGAAAAGCCGCTAGCTGAGGCTTTCCAAGAGCCAGAGCAAGTGTGAAGGCTCAGCAGCCTGGCCACCCGCCCTACGGGAGCCATTCTAAAGTCATAGAATCATTTAGTTTGGAAAAGACCTGTAAGATCATCGAGTCCAACTCCTCCCCTCACAGTGCCAAGCCCACCACTAACCCATGTCCCTCAGCACCTCAGCTACACGGCTTTGCAATAGCTCCAGGGATGGGAACTCCACCAGCTCCCTGGGCAGCCTGGGACGGGGGCTGACAACCCTCTCAGGGAAAAAGTTCTTCCTCAGCTCCAATCTAAGCCTCTCCTGGGGCAACTTGAGTTTTTTTCCTCTTGTCCTGTCACCTTACTTGGGAAAAGAGACCCATCCCCACCTCACTACAACTTCCTATCAGGGAGTTGCTGAGAGTCATCATGTCTTCACCAGGGCTGCTACAAGGTGGAGAGGGCTGCCAGGCAAAGCCAGCGCTCACCCCTTGAAAGCCTTTTAATCACAACTCAAAGGTGGAATAATGAAGTTTTGCAAAGAGAGTAAAGTTGGGGTATCTTAATCAGAGTTGCTCCAGGAGCATCCCTGCCTGATTGCTTGTGCTTTGGCTGCAGCCAGGGTAAGTTTAGACTAGAGATGAGAAAGAACTTTTTCCCTGAGAGGGCTGTCAGCCCCTGTCCCAGGCTGCCCAGGGAGCTGGTGGAGTCCCCATCCCTGGAGCTATTGCAAAGCCGTGTAGATGAGGTGCTGAGGGACATGGGTTAGTGATGTGATTGGAAATGAGAGGGGAGGGGTTGGACTCGAAGATCTTAAAGGTCTTTTCCAAACAAAATGATTCTATGATTCTAACAGATAACCGGTAGGATTCATTGTTGTGATCCAAGAACCTGCAAGAGATTATACACACTGCTCTTTGCCCATGAGGTCTGGGCTGACAGTCCCATTTGACAAAGGAATGAGACAATAGGTAGCAATATCACTTTAAAGGAGCTTGTGGAGTTGAATACAGATTTCTCCAGGCCTGCATTAGCCCCTGCATAGACTATTTTTCCCCTTTGTGCCTTAAACTGAGGAACATGGGTTAGTGATGGGCTTGGCAGTGTTTGCTTACTGGTTGGACTTGATGATTTTAAAGGTCTTTTCCAACCAAAATGATTCCATTATTCTATGATTCTATGAATAATTAATCCATTAGTAGCAAGGTTTAACTACAGTTAAAGAGCTGCATTCATTAGCAGATGTGCTCAGTATTGCACAAGAACTTAAGTGAGCTGAGGTGCCCTAGTTCTCAGCTGGGAAGACTTCTGTTATTTGGTGGGAAAAAAAAGAACAGAGGAAATCCACACTGAAGACAGATAAAAACATAATCTCGCTTGCTGTTTTATTTCCCCTTTTTCTTCCTTTTATCTGTCTGGAAAACTAACTATGCAGGACGGGGAGCAATAGAAAACAAAAGAAAGAGGAAGGAAAAACAAAGATCAAAAGTGCTGTTTTTCCTTTTTTCTTTCTCAAGAAAACAAGTCTAGAAAATTTCTTCCAAAATGCAGTTTTTCACCCAACACCCCCCTGCCACTTCAGAGATATATTTTTGAGAGAGGAAACGAAAAGAAAGGAATGTCTGAGGAGAAGCGGGAAATACAAATTGGATTGGAAATGCAGAGGGGTTTATTAGTCTGATAGAGAGGATTATTTTACACCTCGACCACCTATATAACCACGCGTGCGACCGCCTACATGAAATGTTGGCTTAGTCATCCTGGTCAAAGTCTCCTGGCTACAAGCAGGGCTCTTTGTACTGTTGATGAACAGGAGCAAAACATTACAGAGATATATACAGTTTTTCTGGCTTTGGTTAGAAACCCCAGGGTCAGAGCAAAGCTCTGTTTTCAAACAACTGTATTTTGAGTGATCCTGTTTATTCCAAGTGTCTGCTGAGGCTTTGACTCTGAGATATTAATACAAAATAAATAATTTTCACACGAGCTATTTTTTCCTCCGTTGCCAGAAAAATAAAACAAGGCAGCCACAGAAGCGACATATGTGAAGAGCAGAGAGAAAGCAAGTGGGAGAACACGGGCTGCTGTGATTTCCAAGGCTGCTGAATGACACACAGAGCACTGCTGGCAAAGAAAGTCGAGTG
Source organism: Colius striatus (assembly GCF_028858725.1). Taxonomy (NCBI): domain Eukaryota; kingdom Metazoa; phylum Chordata; class Aves; order Coliiformes; family Coliidae; genus Colius; species Colius striatus. Next base: position 44,181,290 of record NC_084760.1, on the reverse strand, counting down.
AGACCGCCTCAGCCAGCATGGTGAAGGAAGCTCTTGTGACACAGGCAGGGTGGTGGGAGACTCCCAGGGTCTGTTAGACTATGGGTTTTATGGCATCTAAATCCACTACTGTTTGAGAGGGTGTGTGACCTGTAGTAAAGTCAGCTTAGCCTCTGCAAGCAGTAGCTTCAAAAGTTGCCTATTGAGAATCCTGTCAGGCAGATGTGAGCCCAGTTGATGCAGATGTGTTGGCACAGGGCCCTGCAGTGGGTGCAGATGCATCCAGAAGTCTGTATTAATGTGGGGATGGGTGCAAATATGTTTTTTGGAAAGCAGGATCCTACCACAGTGCTTCCAAGTAGGGATTCAAGGAATCCTCTCAGGGTAAAAGTTCTTCCTCAGCTCCGATCTAAACCTTCTCTGGTGCAACTTGAGGCCATTTCCTCTTATTCAGTCACTCAGGAGAAGAGACTGACCCCGAATCTCACTACATCCTCCTATCAGGGAGTTGCAGAGTGATCATGTCTCCCCTGAGCCTCCTCTTGTCCAGGCTGAACATCCCCAAGGTCCTCAGCCCTTCCCCAGCCCCACTGTCCAGCTCTGGACACGCTGCGGCCCCTCAGTGTCCCTCTGGCAGTGAGGGGCCCAACATTGAACACAGCACTCGAGTTGCAGCCTCACCAAGGCCCAGCACAGGGGGAAATCCCTTGAGATGTCTCATTCCCCATGGTTTAGGACCCATCTATGCTGGCTGGGATGTGCTTGAATTCACAGCATTTGGGTCCTCAGGGCAGGAGAGCAAGAGGTCAAGAGATAAAGGCAGTGGCTCCCTGTGCAGCTGTGTTCCCAGCAGATGCCAAGGATGAGCTGTATTTGCACACCTGCAGCCAAGCCCCTTCCCATGCCGATGGTCATACACCCATACCCCACTTGCCTTCTCTACCAGCTGCTTTCCTGAATCCCTTTTTTTCAGATTGATGTCTTAAGCTCACTAAGTCTCTACATCAAATTTCAGATCTAGTGATGGAGTGAAACAAGAGGGAGGTTCATAGAACCATAGAATCATTTCAGTTGGAAAAGACCTCTAAGATAATCAAGTCCAATCCCTCCCCTCACAGTGCCAAGCCCACCATTAACCCATGTCCCTCAGCACCTCAGCTACACGGCTTTGCAATAGCTGCAGGGATGGGGACTCCACCAGCTCCCTGGGCAGCCTGGTACAGGGGCTGACAACCCTCTCAGCAAAAAAGTTATTTCTCATCTCTACACTAAATTTCCCCTGGCACAAATTAAAGGCATTTCCTCTTGTCCTCTCATTCATTACTTAGGAGAATAGACTGACCTCCATCTCACTACAGCCTCCTGTCAGGGAGTTGCAGAGAGTGGTCATGTCTCCCTTCAGCCTCCTCTTCTCCAGACTAAACATCTACAGATCCCTCAGTTGCTCCTCACAGAACTTGTTTCAAAAGTCCAAATTACAGCAGGCACTCCAACAAATGAGGGCCTTGGAGATACGAAGTAATTCTGCAAAGCTTCTCCATAGGCCACCTCTCCTCCTTCTGTGGTGTACCTAAAGGAGACCCCTACTATTTTTCTCCAAGAACCATTTTAAAGCCTTTACCACTTGCTTGTTGTGCACTCCATAATAAAGAGGCTTCACTAGGTTTTAGAAGTTCAGAAATTGCGACAGACTTAGGGGGCATCAGCAAGGAGAAGGTGGCTAGTGAAAGCGATCTGTTAAAATCACAGCCCTTAACCTATATAGATGTCTGGTACTCAATTCTGCTTAGGGTAATGGAGAGCTCTGCTCTCTACTATCACTGTAGCCCCTCCATTGGTATGAACATCAGCTGGACCAGGAAAAGCTCCCCTACCTCCTGCATCTGCTGAGTACAAATCTTGGAGGGACACAGCCTGACGCTGAGGTGTTTTGCTTTCTTGGACTCTCACTGGCACAAGGAAAGACCTGCAAAGTTGCTCAACTAAGGACTTACTGTCAGAAGCTTCCCTTGAAGCAAGTGAGGAATTGTTTGCTGGGGAAATGTGGGAGGCATTTGCTAGAGCCTGTGAGTCTGCAGCTGGAAAACTCTACCTACCAGTCACATCTGGGTTCTGTAATTCTGGTGCTGTTTTTCTAAGGATCTATTAGAATATGCATTGATCTCTAGATAGCTTAAATCACCAGGTTATAAAAGACGTGTTTAAGCTGTAACATCTCCAAGATGGAACTGTGTCCTAGAGAAGGTGAGTGTTGCAGTGAGGTGTAACATCCCTGTTAAACTACTGGGATGTAGAAGAAGCAGACAAGACTTTAGATATATGAGCATTTCTTCATTAAAAAATAAAAAAGATAAAGATTTAAACACATTTATGTAAATTCTGATTCTGGATATCTATCACCTGCCACTTTCTAGAGGTAGGGGGAGTGCAGCAGGGAAAAATCACTATAACCTCACCTGTTCTTTTCCACAGATACAGAATAATAGAATCATAGAGGGAAGAGGTCTAAAGATCATCTAGTTCCAGCGTCTCTACCATATCTCCCGAGAGCATCTATTTTCAATTTGGAGGAAGGAGGTATAAAGACAATCCTTCAGTGCCACAAATTTCTGTTTTCCATGTTTGGCAAGATCTGAGCTCAGCATACACCTAGAGCAAAGTACTGGATCAAGAATTTTACTGTCACCCTTGGAGATCACAGGTGTCTGGACCTCTGTCATGTTAATAAGGTCTTGACCTCAAATAGGACATCTATGCATCCATAATATGGCTAAATCCAATAAAATGGCACGTGTTCTGCCCATCATTTCAGGTGATGCTCAGCATCTGCAGCATCCCTAAGGAAATCTGTGAATAGCCCAAACCTGAGGACCCACCGGGACCAAGGCAGGAGAGCAGAGGGGGCCAGCTGGCTTTCCCCAGCCATGAGCTGTAGGCATCTATTAACAATTAGCTTTTTGACTCCACTAAGTGCACTCAACCTGACTTGGTTTTATTGGCATCACCCATCTCCCAGTAAATGTGATAAGAAGGTCTGATTAGGTCCAGCATTCAGACTGGGCTCTGAATGAATTTCTGTCACGGCTGTCTGAAGGCTACTTACCACATATGCTTTCCACACCACGCTTACAGCCCCAGGAGGGCCTAATGAAGATTGTCCTTGGACCTCATTGTTTACTTTTAGGCAAGTATTAGAATTAAGACCAATTTAGCTGCCTCTTCTTTTCCTTTCCCCCCACTCCCTCCCCTTCCTGGGCTCAGTCTAAACATGCATCTCAAGAAAGAGTCTTTTTTATTGCCAAGACAATGTGTGATAAGGAAAGATCATCTGTCTGCCAGAAAATGACTCCTATGGGATTCAGAAAGTGGTCCCAAGGGTCTGATTCCAGCACAGGAACGGCCCTTGGAGAACACTAAAGATTTATAAATCTCATAATCAGGCACTTTCTTTTATAGTTTTTTATTTTGTAGCAATAGTCACAGCTTAAAGATAAGAACAACATACATTTTGTTTAACTAGGCTCTTGTTCCTTGGTGTGGGGCTCCCTTAGAGCTGGCATCCATCAAACTCTTTTGTGATTTACATGAATACCTGATTCTTCTGATAAAGGAAAGTGTAAGTCAACACAGTTCTGTTGTAATTGGGTGTTACCTGTTTGGATACTGAACTGCTATCTCAGCATCAGCTCGAAGGCAAGCTCCACTTTACCTTTCCTTGCTAGGTGAAGAGAGAATGTCTTTTAATTTTGGCTCCCAGGTGTTGCAACAAGCTGCCTGGAAACATCTTTTCTCTTCAGCCCAGTGGAGGCAGACACAGGACTTGGCAGATGAGAAAAGTCAACGTCCATTCAAACAGTGATGGGAAAAAAATACAGAAGAAAAATCCCCAGTTAAGCCCAAAGTCCCTCCTTGAGTTTCAGCATAATCCTTGGCCACAGAATAGTGGGGGCTATGTGGTTTGGCAAAGATGTACTGCCATATTCTTGTTTTGCTGACATAATTATTTATCTTAGTGGGCAGCATTTCATGCTTAGAGCATTAAAATAAAACATTGCTGATGTGTGTATGATAGCAGCACTCTCTGTCCCTCGGCATACCAAGAGTTCTTTGCACTAGATGATAGAGAGATACTAAGATACTGCAAAGCCTGATAAGTTTGCAACCTAAAAGCAAATCAGAAAAGTATTTACTGACTGCCATGAAGCAGGACTTCTCTGAAGGGAGACCGTAGCTCCTGCCTTGGACTGCACAACCTTCGATTAGATGTCAATGTCCCAAGAGGCAACTGCTTTGCTTCTAATAAAACTGAAAGCACCTGATCCTACATAGCAAGAATAACTAGAAACTGAAAAAGGAAAAAAGAAATATCATGATCAGCCTGAATCTTCCTCCTGCAGCCCCTGAGGGACTGAGGATTGAAGAAATGAAGTGCAAATCACTAACCAAAATGCTCTATTTGTATAACAGAGGTTGTCTGGTGTTTGCTTTCTTTCTGCTTAAATATCTTTAGGAGATCCAAGCTCAGGAAATTGAAGTGGAGATGCAGCATGGAAGCTGGCCATTAACAGTAAACCCATCTTTTGTGCTTCCGTCTCAGTTTTATTATCAGCCCACAAGATTTCATTATTTCCTTGGCCTAAACCAGGTCCCTATCATATCCCCTTGAGCAGCAGAGGTGTGGGCAGCAGTACTGGACCACAGGCATCTCTCAGCACCTGCTGGTAGGGGGAACCAGGAGACCGTGCATCAGTGAGATGCAAACCGGGAAAATTCTATACAAGGGCTGTGTTTGGGTGCATCTTCTTCCCAAACTAAAGGCGAACCTCGGTGGTTTGCCAGCTCCAAGCTGGGATAATACACAAACACCTAAAGGTCTTTTGTTATACCACATTTCCTGCTTGGCATGAACCTACCTGATTGCGGTGGGGAGTTCACGGCAGATCTCCCCAAGCCACAGTGATATCCCATGTGCTAATCCTACACTGTTGCCCAGATGGGAGGAACATTGCTTCCTGCCAGTGGACACTCGGGGTCAGACAAACAACAGGAGCAGGTTAGATACAGCCTTCTTCCCACAAGTGCGATTCAAGTCTTCAAAAAAAGTTAAGGCCACCCCAGCCTTTCCAAAAGCTTCTGCTCCATGCAAAATCTAGGTTGAGGCCCTTCATCCAAGCATTGGTATCCAGGGTGCCATAGGTCATGCACCGCCTATAACATCCTCTTGGCCATATCGGCTAAGGCCCCTCTCTGTGGAGGTAGCTATGGGTTGGGTGGCAAGAGGACATCTTGGCCTCAGGTGACCTCAGTGGGTGTCAATATTTGATACTAAGAGAGATCTGAAAAACGCACCAGAATAGATAGCTGTAAAATACTAAATATACTTTTAGCCCAGGAGAACTGAGGTTTAAGAGGCTATTTCCTGGCTTAGTCTAATTTTCTCACTAGACATTTTCCTTCACACTAAGTGAAATTCTGGCTGAATTAAAGAACCACTTTTCCTCTTATCTGTTGTTCCTGTTATCTAACTCCAAGGCAAAGACTGGGAGCTGAGAGACAGCCAGGGTATACTATTTTAAAGCTCACCTTCCCACCGTTCCCTCAGGCTTGTGCCAAATGCCAGGAAGATTTGTTAAAGAACAGTTTGTCACTCTCAGGCCAATCACACAGGGGGAATGGCAGTGGGAAAGCCACAAAATAAGTTGCTTTGATGGATATCTTGATTTTTTTTTTAAGGTGCAGGCTCTCAAAACCTAGAAACCCCACTGAAGTGGTTGCTCTATGACCTCTGTGGAGCAGGGACCATCTTTTCTGTTAAAAGGTCCAGACCCATTTACATGTTTGAGCCTCCAAAGGTATCATGAAAAGGGAAGCAATAAAAAGCATCAATTCCATTCCTTATTTACTGTTACTACTTTTTACTTCTGGCTCTTGAGCCAGGTTGGTGCAGCCAGCAGGAGTCAAGAGACCTCAGCTGCCCCACTGAATCCAACACTGACTTACTACTTAGTCCTGGGCAAGTCTCTCCACTTATTTTCACCTCTATTTCCCACTTTTCAACAAAGTCTCTATCTTGATTATAGAGGTTGTCAAGTTTGGAGGAAAGGATATGCTTATCCAACACCAAACTACTGAGGCTTCTACTTTCAGCTGATTCTCTTCATGTCATAATAAGAATAATACTCATACTTAGGGTAGCTTTTAACTAAGAAACCTCTTTTATCCTTTGATTTTTCATTAGTCTCTTGTCCCAGAGATATTCACATACCTTTCTCCATGTCTCTCTCTTATTTCACTTCATAATTCACTTCACAGGATCACAGAATCACAGGATCACAGAATCAGAGAATCGTAGGGATTGGAAGGGACCTTTAGAGATCATCTAGTCCAATCCCTCTGCTAAAGCAGATCCACCTAGATCCGGTCACACAGGAAAGCATCCAGGTGAGTTTTGAAGACCTGCAGAGAAGCAGACTCTACAGCCTCCCTGGGCAGCCTGGGCCAGGGTTCCCTCATCTGAAGTTTAAAGTTTTTCCTTGTGTCTAAGTGGAATTTTTTGTGTTCCAGCTTTTGTCCATTACCTCACGTCCCATCAGTGGACACTACAGAAAAAAAGCATCGCCCCATCCCCTTGACAAACACCTTTCAAATACTTGAAAGTATTAATGAGGTTCCCCCTCAGTCTCCTCTTCTCCAGGATGAACAGCCCCAGTTCCCGCAGCCTTTCCTCATAAGGAAGATGTTCCAGTCCCCTGATGTCTTGGTAGCCCTGTGCTGGACTCTCTCCAGCAGTTCCCTTTCCCTCTTTTGCTGGGAAGCCCAGAACTGGACACAAGGCTCCAGATGAGGCCTCACCAGGGCAGAGTAGAGAGGGTGGAGAACCTGCCTTGACCTGCTGGCCACACTCTTCTTGATGAATCCCAGGATGTCATTGGCTTCCTTGGCAACGAGGGCACATTGCTGGCTCATGTTCAGTTTATTATCAACTAGGACTGCCAGGTCCCTCTCTACAGAGCTCTTCTCCAGCAGGTCATCCCCAGGCTGTCCTGCTGCAGAGGGTTGATCCTGCCCAGGTGCAGGACTCTGCTCTTGTCCTTGCTGAACCTCAGGAGGTTCCTCTCTGCCCCACTCTCAGCCTGTCCAGATCTGGATGAATGGCAGCACAGTCTCTGGGGAATCAGCCAGTTTGGTGCCATCAGGGAACTTACTGAGGGTACACTTTGTCTCCTCATCCAGGTCGTTGATGAAGATGTTGAATGAGACTGGCCCCAGAACCGACCCACTTGACCCTCTTGTCTCAAGGTATCATCATTGTGTGACCTGCCTGTTCTCTAAATTAAGAATACACTATGAGGCACTGAGGTATTTAGAGCCCTTGAGACCAAATTAGCTACCATCTATTTATCTCACGTGCAGATTCCTTAGATGTATCCTTAATTCCGGGTTCTTGTAGCCCATTTACTTGCAGTATCGTTTTGGCTCTGGCTACATCAAACAAAAAACTACCATCAAAAAAAAACCTACCATCACAGGACCTAGACATCCTTCCAAGAAAAGCCCTGCTCCGTGGTCAGATAGGAATTACAGCAGCCTCAGTGTCAAAGGCAGTATGGAATGCCCAACACTGGGTCTTATGAGAATCTGCTAATTCCAAGGTTTTCTAGAAATGGATGGAGACATTTAGGTCTATGGTAGACTGCATGAGCTGCTGCTGTGAAGTTCTGCGCACAGAGAAGTGCCAGAATAGATACTGTCATGGGTGAAACATGGCTGTAGTTGGACATCTATTGAGGGACACTGTGGGGGGATAAGACGCTGCTGAGTGCCCAAGCGTTTGTTACTACTCCTCCCTACTTTTTTCACCATCCTCTTGCACAGTTATTTTTCACTTGTAGACCAGGAGGCAAATAATTGGCAGATCCACCTTTCAGGAAGCACAATGCCATGCCCAGAGTAGGAAAGAGGCACAGGATCCTGCTTGTTCTCCCAGCCCTCTCCCTCACCTCCGGGGGAACCTTGGCAAAGTCTCATGCTTTAATTTCCCCTTCTGTAAAACAGGAGTGAAATCTGCTTCCTCTGAGATGGGACAGTGAAAATGGATATACAGCATCACAAAATGATGGTGATTAGAATGACAGGCCTCTTCCCATTTGAAATGGATACAGATCTGGCCTAATAATTCCACAAAAAATGTCGGTCTGAATATCTTCAATATACCAACTTGATTTAAAAAGAAACAGAAACCTGGAGTTAAAAAGCAGGTGGGTTTTATCACCTCCTTTATTATTTAATTTGGCTGGAATGTCTTTCTTTTAAGATGAATGAATCTTCTGCTGACAGGAACTCCCTTACTTTTTGCTTTCAAACCACAATTAACGGGATTTTAGGGGATTTTCTGTCAAAAAAAAAAAAGAACCACAGCCCATCTTTCTCATAGTAGAAAGTGTGATCAACAGGTCTCATGAAAAGCTGTGGCTAAAAGCACAATATCCTTCTGGGGAAGTTGCACCATGCAGACTAGTTTCAGCCTAAACATCTCTGGTCTTCTCTGCTCCCACGGGTTTAAAAGCCCAGTCCTTCAGATGTCCACATAAATTTGAGCTGTGGTAGGGACAACTTTAGGGTGCCTGGGACCAGGTCAGCATCCCTGTACCTACCTGTCACAATGCACTAATCAGATCTTGGACTTCCTGAAAATTATGGAGAATCAGATAATGTGCACCTTGGCCAATGCCACTCAAGTGTGGTATGCCCCCTAAGCTCCAGGAAACTCTGCCTCTAAACCACACAAAACTTGAGACGAGAAACCTTGCCACAGTATATGTCTCCCTAAGACTGGACACTTGTTCACACACTACCAGAAGATCAGTGTATATATCCGCACCACCTGGTGATTTTTGCAGAGCATAAGCTGGTGACCTCTGAAACTTTCTTGAGCAACCTTAGATCTTGCCATAAAAAATAATATGGACACTTCTTTTAATTTCTTTTACCTCATCACATGGCAGGGGAGTTTGGAACTGGATGTTCTTTCATGTTCCTTCCAATCCAAGCGGAGCAGCAACTTTACAAGCCAAAGAGAGAATACAGCAGGCAGCTACATATTTTCTTTAGACAAGGCACACCAGGGACAATTGGAGCCCAGGCTTTGCTTCTTCACATCGTGTGGATTGTGAAGGTTTTTTTCTTGCTGCAGCAACAGCCTGTGCTCGCTAGAAGTAACCTCTGCCTCTTTAAGTGCACAATTTGTGGGCTCTGCCAAGTGAACAGGAAATTAATGAAGTTTAAATGAAGAACTGCTCCCTTTTCTGGCAGTCTGATTATTTCTTTTGATTTGATACAGTCCTGGCAGAGTGCTCCTGATCTAATCACAGGAGCTTGCACTTCGTGATCCAATTACTGCCAAGTCTCTGGACCTTGGTTTGGCTTTGATGGGAACATTTAAATGTGTGAACTTCACAGGGGCTGGCTGACAGCTCTCAAGCTCTTCGATCTCATTTTAATTACAGGATCAGTGAAAATGAGTGCAAATTGGTTGTCTCAAAACACCACTTTTTGAGTCTAGATTTGTCTTAATGAAGAAGATAGAAAACTTTCATTTTGAGGGCAGAAGGAATAAAATACTGTGATTTTCCACAGACCAGAACATTTACTTCACCTTTAGGCAGCCTTGCAGCTTGTCCATAACTAGACAAGCAAGCAGCTCCTGGCTCAGCATTGCTTCTAGCCAGAGTCTACAAATCCTGATGCCTGGTACTTATTTCTACCCTCATCTTCATGTCTCCACCCCTCTGCCAAAGCTGGCTCGAACTAATCAGTAAATGTAAATGTTTTCTGGACAAACATGCGGCCAGCACACTTACACAGTTTTGTTCCGAAAAAGGAATCCATAGACACCAAGATAACACTGAGATGGTTTTCCAACAGCCTCCTCCAGCCCAAACTTGCACAAAGTTGGGCTGAGGACTGATGATTTCAATGCACTTGGTGAGACAGTCCAAAACATTTTCCTTGCACACTGATTTTCCAGCTCTGTCGCCCAAACATGATCATGATGTACCCTCAGCCTTTCATGACTTAAGGCTTCTGCAGTCTCCGATCCCTCTCCCAACACCCCCAGGCAGAGAAAGCGGCTCCTAGGGTCTGCCTTGCAAGATAACATCACCCCACCAACTCCCAAAGCCTTTCTTGTGATGCCACTGCCTGGTGTTTGCTCATGTCCTCACATTGTCCACAACCCTGATAATTTCTCTGGTCAACATTATCTACTTATTGACACAGCGTAGTGCTGACCCACGTTCCACGGGGAGGGCACCAAGCTCAAGCTGCTGATAGACCTATCTATAAGCTCATTCAGGATGGTTTTGATCAATGGCTTAATCTCTATTTGTATGGTCAAATCCCTCCCTCCCTTGTCTGCAAGCTGGATGTTGAGATGAATGTCCCCTCAGCTCATGCCAGCTCAGAGCTGAGAGCACGTAGAGTCAAAGATTCACATTTCCACCCCATGGGGCTTTAATATCATTATTTCAGCAGATGGGCAACTGAGGTTCTGAGAATTGCAGTGGCCACTCCAAAGTCTCCGGACAATTGAAAATTGAGATAGGGTTTCCCAAGACTTAAGGAAAAGCTTCTCTTCCAACAACATTGTGAAGGACTGGGCAAGTCAGGGTGTTACTGTGCTGACAGCTAAACACAGGAACCTTGGCCAGAGACACTCTTCCATTTAAAATCCTGATATCTTTTGAAGACGTGACCATTTGCTTAGCTTTATTTACCCAGCAATCCTCTTCCAGTCAATGGAGCAGAGATAAGCACCTGTAAACATCTTGATGAGATCAAGCCTCATCTCACAGGACAAGAATAGGGTGTAGAAGAAGAAAGAAAATAAAGTAAAAGTAAAAGCTCATTGATGATCCAGGCTCCAAGCCAAGGCAAATCTTAAAGGCAGAGTTCTCCTCCAAATACTCTCTTTTTTTTTTCCCCAAAAATGGCAATGTAAGGAATTTGGGCTCCAGTATTGCAACAGCAACACAGAGAAAAAAATGAGAGCAGGGGAAGCCAAAACCAGGAAAAATGGATAAAAATGGGGTAAAACTATATATATATTCAGCTCTTAAAAGCAAACAAAAAAATCCACAAAAAATGTGACATTGGCCAAGAATTGTGAAAGAAATCCATCAACAGAATATCCTCATCCTCATCACATGGAGGGTAAATTCATGGCCAACTTTATACAGGACAAGGAAACAAAGCCCATTTCACATGAGAACCAGGCCTGATGGCCCAGCTGGACCAACTTCAGATACTTTATTTTTTTCTATATATATACTTTTATTATTTTTCATTAACCAAAGGACAGTGACATTTGTGCCACCTGAGCAGCACTCACCTCTCTGGAGTGACTGCAGAGAGACACTAAGCCTACTTAAGCTGCCCAGAGGCTCCCAGGCAGCTTGCAGAAGAGCAAAGGGAATTGGCTGCAGCATCCTCAGTAACATCAAGTAAATTATAACAGAGCCAGGCCTGGATTTTTGCCAGGTGGCCACATCCATCCTATTAAACTCTGGCTTCCAACTCAGAGTGGCAACAGCCAAACCAACTTGTGGGAGTAGTATTGGCAAGCTCCTACAGAGTTTGGAGTATGTCTGGTGCATTGTCCTTAGGGCCGATGTCCAGCAGCTTTGATCCAGTGGGGCCAAACCTACTAGGAGATGTTTCTATCCTGCCTCAAAATCTCGCAGGAGACCCTTAGCAGAGAGATCATCCTCCTAGTTGATAGCAAAGTGGATACACAGCTGCTAGCTGTGTGCTAGATGTCCAGATTTGATGGGATTCCATAACTTTCAGTCTACGGGCCCCTGGAGAACAGGAGGGGCCAACTCTGGAAGATAAGGGGCCTGATTCTGGCTTTGCTCTACAGCTGTGGTTCCTGCTTGGAGCAGATATGGTATGTGTATGACTTGAATTGATCTTCTTCAGGTGAGGATGAATGTTCCACATCCATTTTGCAATCCACAGGAGGCATCTGGACACTAAAAGAAAAGAGCAGATCAGAGAAAAGATTTCCATGATTACATAAAACCCCTGAATTTTGTCCACATCCTCAAATGTCTAAAGATAGTAGATATGGTGGGAGCAATTCTCCAGGCACCCTCCTCCACAGCCACAGCACACAGACTCCATCAGACATGAACAGCTCTTTGTGGCATATTGACTGATATCACCTCTGATTGGGGGCTGAAATCCCAAGGATAGGCAAAAGGCAGATAAGGCTCAAAGATGCTCTTCACACAACCATCACTGGAAAAGAACCACAAAATCATATAATTGTAGAATAATTTCAATTGGAAAAGAACTGTAAGATCACCACATCCAATCCCTCCCCCTCACACTGTCAAACCCATGACTAACACATGTCCCTCAGCACCTCAGCTACACGGCTTTGCAATAGCTCCAGGGATGGGGACTCCACCACCTCCTTGGGCAGCCTGGGCCAGGCTTGAACAACCTTTTGTGAAAGAAATTGTTCCTAATCTCCAATCTAAATCTCTGCTGATGCAACCTGAGCCCATTTCCTCTTGTCCTATCATGCATTACTTGGGAGATGAGATTGACTCCCATCTCACTACAGCCTCCTGTCAGGGAGCTGCAGAGAGTGATCCTGTCTCCCCTCAGACTCCTCTTGTCCAGGCTGAACACCCCCAGGGCCCTCAGCCCCTCCCCAGCACACTTGTGCTCCAGCCCCTTCCCCAGCTCCGCTGCCCGGCTCTGGACACGCTGCGGCCCCTCAGTGTCCCTCTGGCAGTGAGGGGCCCAACACTGAACACAGCACTCGAGCTGCGGCCTCACCAGGGCCCAGCACAGGGGACGGCCACTGCCCTGGGCCTGCTGCCACACCACTGCTGATACAAGTCAGGGTGCCACTGGCCTTCTTGCCCACCTGGGCACGCTGCTGCCTCATCTTCAGCTGTCTGTTGATTAACAGTCCCATAGTGTTAAGGAAAGCTTTTAAGTTGTCCTTGAAAAAAGGTTGTGATATATTCCAAATGAGATATGAAGATGGACAGAACAAAGAGCAAAACCTTTGCTCTTAAGTGTGTCATGCCTAAAATGGTGATGCTGGGGCTGATGTGACCCAGCTACAATGCTGAGATTTGTTCAGACTGAGTGCAAGAACCACCTTCAAGAGATGATGATAGAAATGCACATCCTAGGCAAAAAAAAACAAGTGAGGAGGAAAGAAAAAACACTGGGGACTTCTCTGTTATCTTGGGTTTTGTGCTGGAAAGCTATGGCTCCCATAATGTTATTAATATTTTCCATGTAAGATGAAAATCCAGGAAATAGATAGTTAAACAAGAAAAGCGCCTTTGGGATTTTTTTTTGGTCTGTGTGTTTGATTTTTGCCTGCAGTGATACAAAATGTAACATCTCTTTGCCCATTCTGCATTTCTCCCACTGCATGCCACTAGCAGCCAAGGCTTTTTACACTTGCACGCCTGCAATAGGAAGACCGAATTTTGAAATGCTGTTTATTCTCTACATGAACCCAAAAGAAAAGAAAGCTCTGGAAAGAAGGAATACATTTTCACTATGAGCTGGGGGAAATATTTCTCTTTTTTTCAACTATAATGAGTAAAGCACATCTGATTTCGTACTCCTGTTACACTGTCCTTTCACAAACAAAACCTCAGCCCTAAACCTAACTTAAAATTATTATCAATTTTTAAACTTCTTGCTTACAGTAGTTTAAGCCAAATTTTTCTTTTTATTGAGTTTAAACAGTAGTTCATCCAGAAACATTTTCAAATCCTCCTAAAATGAGCAAACCAAACAAAAACCAGAAACTGAAATTCAATTCAATTAAGAATAAAAATTGAACAAAACTATGACACATCAGAGCTTTGTTCAAGCAGAAACAAAAATTATTCAAGCTTCCAGTTTCCCAGTTTTGCAGTTCTGTCTCTTCCAAGTGAATTTTTTTTCTTGATTTTGAGAGAATTGTCCACTCAACCAAGAAAAATGCATTTCCTAATCAGTTCTACTTTTGACATGTGCTTTTCTGGAGTGAACAATAGACATACAGCTCACCATAGTCTGTCTGGAAAGGTGCTTAAAATTGTCCTTTACTCATGTTAGAAAAAGACAGTAAATGAAAAGTATATGTTTTGAAGAAGATCCCTCCATAGGTGCATGCAACCGTTTCTCCAAGGCAGTTTATCTATCTTTGGGTGTTAAATACTGCAATATGCTCTGATGCCTCTGATATCCCACTGGCATTGCAGTGAGACTTCACAGCTGTCCTGCCAAGAATACATAACCCTGTGTTAAAGCAAGGGACTAAGTACTCTGTGAGAGATAGATTCTGTCCTAGATCTGCTGTCTCCCACAGGCCTTCTAGTCATCCTTTCCCTTCTCTTCCCAGACTTACCTACCCCACACTGCTGCTTTGACGCTTAACTCATTTACCTTAATAAAGTGCTCAGGGATCCTTAGTAAAAGGGATCCTTAGTAAAAGAGGAAAGAAAAAGAAAAGAAAAAAAGATAAATATATGATCTGGCTTGGTTCTGATCTTACGTGGCCAAGTACTGATTCCCAGGGGGCTATAGCTGATTTGCACTGGTGAGGCCGCAGCTCGAGTGCTGTGTTCAGTGTTGGGCCCCTCACTGCCAGAGGGACACTGAGGGGCCGCAGCGTGTCCAGAGCCGGGCAGCGGAGCTGGGGAAGGGGCTGGAGCACAAGTGTGCTGAGGGCCCTGGGGGTGTTCAGCCTGGACAAGAGGAGTCTGAGGGGAGACATGATCATTCTCTACAGCTCCCTGACAGAAGGCTGTGGCTGGAGGGTAAGGGGGGGGGTGTCAGTCTCTGCTCCCAAACTACAAGAGGAAACCGCTTCAAGTTGCATCAAGGGAGGGTTAGGTTGGAGACAAAGAACAATTTCTTTCCCAAAGAGTTGTCCAGCCCTGGCCCAGGCTGCCCAAGGAGGTGGTGGAGTCCCCATCCCTGGAGCTATTGCAAAGCTGTGTAGCTGAGGTGCTGAGGGACGTGGGTTAGTGGTGGCCATGACAGTGCTGGGTTAAAGTTGGACTCAATGATCTTAAAGGTCTTTTCCAGCTTCAACAATTCTGTGATTCTGTGATGCAATCAAGCCCAAGATCAGCTATCTCTCTTGGAGTTATCATAGCACAAGAGCTATATAGGCACAAATATGACTTGGACCAGCCAGCTTGAATAAAGATGGTAGGGACAAGTTAATGCAGCTGGCAAGCTACTTCCAATTATCAGAAACAGGTGCTGGGAGTTAATCAATTGGGCCCTGGGTGATCACATGGGCAGAAGCAGCATATAAGGAAGTAGCTAGCAAAGGAAAGGTGGCTTTGAGTCAACTCTGTTGGTTGTACTATGTTGCCCATGTACATCTCTGCACGTGTATTACCTAGCCTCTCCAAACCTTTGAATGAATATAGCCTGCACCACTACAACAGAGCTATCCTTCATGTAGCCTTTCAGGTACCAGCAAGGGTGACGCTGCAGTGATACACGTTTTTCAGGCCATGTAAAAACTTCTGCTTTTGCGATATCTTTGCTGTTCTAAACCAAAGTCTGCTTTGTCCCCCTTGCTTGAAAAGCTGTCAGTACATCTCTTCACCAGTGCAACATTGCTCTTAGAGGCAACAATAAAGGTAGTGAACACCTAGATGGGCGGTCAAAGATGACCTCTGCTTCCATGCAGGACCTCCGAAAGATCAGAAAACCCTCACCATCCTAAAGAAGGTGAGGGTTCCCAGGTAAAAGCACAGTTTTTCTTCCCTAAAGAAGTCAATCAGTCTAATAAAAGCTACACCCTCTCACTGCACTTCTGCTCCTCCTTTATTACTGTTTTTGTGTTACTGCAAGAACGTTAAGCCAAAGAAATCTCAGATCTCAGGCTTGATCTGGATCTACGTCTATATTTTTTTCCACCTGGGACGACAGATAAATCAATCAATGGATTGATGGACTGACAGAGAACAGCTAGAACCACACTGACATTCAAGTCAAGGTTCCTGCTGCCTCTAACTGGATTTTTATAAAATTTGTTTCCAGTAAAACCCTCCAAAACTCAAGCAGAGGTGTCTCCCTCTCCTTCACAGCCAATCCCAGGACTCACAGCCTTCCTCTTCATTTCTATGATGCACAAAATATCAGAGGAGCTTCCGTCTCCAAGCACATTGCCAAACAGTTATTACTGCATATTAACAACATCAACCCTGTATTAATGATCTAGGAATGAGGGTTAATTAGATGTGAATTTGCCAACACACCTGAGTATTCTTTCCACATTGAGCTGTGCTGGAGTTTTGCCTAACGATAACGACATCATTTCATGATAAGATGAACTTTTGTGTTACGATATTTCATGTTACAGCATCTTTAAAATTATAGCACATTGTGGATTTGTTTTGGTTTTTTTTTTTTTGCAGGTCATTAAGTGCCACTTTCACCCAAGATTTTCCATCCTGGATGGCACTCAAGGCTGGTGTAAAGCTGCATGTTGGGTATGAAAGCCAAAGCCAGGTTGGGTTTAAATGGATTTAAAGGCTAATCAGCTCTGCTCTCTGGTAATGTAAATGCATCAGCAATATTAACATCTGGGAAATTTTTCTTTACAAGATAAACCCACGAGGGAAGAAGCAGGAGAGCAAGCAGGCCCTTCCTGATGGTAAAGGGAAGCTGGAAGCTGTATTATTCATGCAGCCATAGGAATCTCATCGGCATAGTCTGAATTCCAAGCTGGAAAAGGTCGCAATGTTCACTTGACTGGAAAAGAGCAGTGCCAGGGGTGCTCTGAGTGGGTTTTTTGGTGGGATATTTCTGGAAAATTGGATGGACACATCATTGGGAAAGAAAAAAAATGACCACAGTGTCATCTCAACCTCAGAAACTATCATGTAGATCACCGGGAAACTAGATGTAATCCAAAGGAGCCCTGTCAGTGCTTGGAGATCAATTCTTTGTGCCATCTTCTCTTATTCAGACTCTTTTGCTAAACATCCCCGGCACTGGAGAAGCTGGATTTTTCCAAGGTTCAGTTGTCCTACCACCTCTCAGTGTGTCAGAAGTTTTTAGGAGTTTAGGTCCTCCTTCCCTTTGCAAAGCTGAGGCCAGGGGAACTTAGGGGAGGCTGAGTGAGCATCTGCTGAGGCCCATCCTGGTGTCCCGAGCTCAGGGAATTTGTTTGTGACAGAACTAAGTGAAGAAAAGAAGATCCACGAAAAGCTCCCACTGTCTCTGGCTGGAGGGCACCATCCACCCCAGACCACACACTTACTCTGTGCCACAGGGTTTGAATTTTCTTGTCCTTGTTGAAATAGACTAGGCATGTTTATGCCTTTGTTTCAAGATTTCCATTTTTAAATTTGTCAATATTTTGTGGAGCTTTTTGACTGGCAATCTAGTCCAAGGTCAAACCAGCCTCCTGTGTTACTGCTCAGTCCTGCACGTGAAACACTGCTTGTCCTTTGCTCACGTGAGAGTATTTCCCATGGATTTGGCACTAGGAGCAGAGTACGAGAAAATTGATGTTGGCTTTGTGATTTCACTTTGGTTTCTTTTGTATTTTTTTTTCTTTCCTCTCCACAATAGACAGATTAATTCAAACCCGTGCAACTCACTGATGTGTCTGTGCAGAGAGAGACAGAGATGCTTTTTTCACCCCAGAAGGAAATCGATGATGACACCTCTGTCCTGACACCACATCTGCCACCCAGGGGCCGAGGATTTCTGTCAAGTTTGGCCCTTTCTCATCACAGCCAACCCCACGGCTGCAGTTCCCACCTCGCAGTGCCCGTTGGGTGATGCTCGGAGGGGGAGCAGGGGCATCCCCTCTGGGTCCAGCCCTTCCCTTCCCGGCGGCGACGGGGCTGGCCGGGGCACTGACCCCAGCGCCGGGGAGTCTGGAGCGGAGCCGGCGGCCGCCGTTCCCCGCCGTCAGCCCACACCTCATCAATAGGGACTGACAGCCGCGGCCCCGCCGCCCCGATGGCCCCGCTGACGGCACGGCACGGCCCGGCCCGGCCCGGCCGAGGGGGTGGGTGCAAGCAGCCACTCCCCACAAATTGGAGTTACAGACGGGGCCGAGGGCCAGGCAGCTCCATCAATCCAGGCTGTAGGGAGGCCGTTGGTTGAAGGATACATACAAAGTGCACAAGCTCCGTGGGTCCCAGTAAGTGCTGTGGGTCTGGGTACAGGCAGTATCAGGGGGTCTAGGGTACAAGGGACCCTGTAAGTCCCATGTATCCCATTGATCTGGGGTGTAGGCAGTGCCATGGGTCAAAACACTGGCAGCTTTGTGAGTCCAAGATGTCCAGGCTCTCCCAAAGAGCACCATAGTTCTAGGGAAGCAGCAGCATCTCTGAGGGGGTACAAACTGCTCCACGGTTCTGGTAGATAGGCAGACCAAGGGTGCAGGCAGTCATGGATCTGAGAGAGACATGGAGGGCAGCACCACTTGTCTGGGGTATGGGGAGCCCCAGGGGCTTGAGGGCTTAGGCAGATCCATAGCTGAGGTGGTACTGACAGCCACACAGGTCAGGGCTCAATGGAGAGACTCATGATAGACATCCACAGGGAGAGACATGGTTCACAGTGCAGCTGCACACAGAGATCCAGTGATAGGTAAGGACATAGAGTGAACAGGTACAGACACATAGGCAGAAGGGGAGAGAGACATGGGCATGTGAATATATAGATAAACAAATAGGCATTTTGGCAAGCAGAGAGGTGCAAATTGGCAAATAGATGTAGGAATGACTAGAAAGTTACACAGATACAGGGATAGATGGGTAGAAGAATAGAATGGTAGATGTGTAGATGAGTGGCAATACTGACTCAGGTTTTGCGCTGCCAGGACTTCAGCCTGTGCATTTCCAGGCAGCTCAGCCGTCTGCCTGGTGCAGGCAGCTTTTCCAGACACTCTGAGATTGGAGAGTATTTTCCATCACCACCACCATTACTGCTGGACATGAGGGACTGGGCCCCTTCCAGCCAGGAAGGTGATTTCACAGCTGGAGTGTTCCACCCATGTGAGTTTTATTGTGATGATGTCACTGTGGTGCTGTGATACAATGGCATTAAAACCACACGTGTGGATGGTAGTGTGAGTGGGTTATGGGAAGCCCAACACGCTCCCCGTCCATCCCCAGTATGTTTCCCCTCCCCAGAAGTCATGCTTATCCATTAACCCCTATGCCACAACCCCGAGGGATCCTCCCCACCATGGATGATGTGTTCCCAAAGGTTCCCACGCAGCCATTCATCACACCTTTTGTGGCTTTCACAGTCCCTCAACAACTGAGTGTCCCAGATCAGGAAATGCAGAACTCAGTTTTAAGTTCAATTTGCTTGATTTTTGGCATTAAAGCTGAACAGGGATGTAGCACATTGATCTACAACGTATTTTCAGTGTCTGCCCTGGGCCACCTCTGTCATGGTGGCATAGACATACCTGTTATCACACAAGGACGCGCGTGCTCACAGCCTATGCCCCGTTTCCCTAAAGATCCCAAAGGCCTTTTTGGAGTCAGTAGGAGGAGGAGCCTGATTAATTTTAGGAAGATCTTTTTCCTTGAGAGGATTGTCAGCCCCTGTCCCAGGCTGCCCAGGGAGGTGATGGAGTCCCCATCCCTGAAGCTATTGCAAAGCCGTGTAGCTGAGGTGCTGAGGGACATGGGTTAGTGGTGGGCTTGGCACTGTGAGGTGAGTGGGTGTGCTTGAGGATCTTGAAGGTCTTTTACAACCAAAATAATTCTGTGAGTCCATGATTCTATGATCCCCTTCCCCCACCGCGGGGGTCACCTCCTTCCTCCCTGTCGGCCAGACCAGAGGAAGGCAGGAGCGGGCAGGGGAGGGGTCAGCAGCATCCCCCTGCCACTTCCCCTTCCATCCCGACTTTCCCTTAAAGGCAGGCAAGGAACGGAGGGGGCAGGTCCCTCCACGCCGGTGCCTCTCCGGGATGTCTCCGGGCTCGCAGGGAGCCTGCCCACCCCCCTACTCCCCCCTCGAAAAACCCCTATGAGTGCAGTCGGGCTCAGCCCCCTCGTCTTGAGACCACCCCCATCGCCGCTCAATCGCACCGGCAACACAAGACGGCGCGAGGCAAACTCAAACCGTGCCGGCTGCATCTCCACTTCCCCGATTGCTACAGATAGGTACCTACAGACCTCGATACCTACAGATAGGTACCTATAGATGTGCGCCTACCGATAGACACTGCCCGCAGGTGCCCCCCTCCCTCAACTGCCGAACGCTTCCCAGCCGAGGCATGGAATAAATACAACAATCTTTAAAATAGCTGCCGGCCGCCTTTATCCCCTTTTATTTTCCCCCGCTAAAGCCCCACTTGGTCGCTGTTTTGGCTCACTTGCTGGGTTTCTTTCCACCCCTCCTTTTTTAACCCGTGATTTAAAAAAAAACTCTGTTTTCAGCGGAGAATTTTTAAATCCCTTTTCACCCCCTCAGCCCTAATTCCTAATATCGTTTCATTGGGGTTTTTTTGCTGTTGTTCTGGTTTGTTTTGTTTGGGAGGGAGGGAGTTGTTCGTTGCTACTGGCGGTTGCATCCATCAACACCCCGAACTTTAACTCTTCAACCGCCGCGGAAATTAATTCGACGCGGGGAAAAAAACCAAAATATCAAGTCTGACATCGTATAAATTTAATTTCTCCCCGGGGGAGAGTGGGGGAGAAAGAGAGAGTAGGAAAGGGGGCTGTGGGAAGGCCGAGAGTTACCCCGAAGGGTTATTTTCAGCCAGATTTCGTTGGTAGCTTCGCTTTGTGAGCACAGGGAAATAAAAACTCCGAGGGTAGAGCAGAGATTTTTTTCCTCTTGTCGCTTCACTTCTGCAGCGTCTTATCCTCTGCTTCTTTTCGCTTTTCACTTTTTTCTTTTTTTCCCCCTTTATTTTCGGCTGGTTGATTTTCTGGGTGCAGATCCCACGCGATGCGATGCTCGGACAGATAATTCCGCGCTGAAAGAAGCAGGATCCAGCCACGCACACGCAAAACCAACCACGGAATCATCTCTTTTTTTCTTTTTCTTTTTTTTTTTCCTGTTTGTTTCTGTGTAGATTTTCCCGGTCGAGGCAAAGCCAAGGCAGGTCCTTGCTCCTGGTAAAGCCGCTCGGGCGGTTTTAATCGGCTAAAATTGAAATTTTTGTTGTGTTCGTTGGTTTGGGTTTTTTTTTTTAAGGAAAGCGTTGATGATCAGTAGGAATTCAACGAAGCTTCAGCTTTGGTAGAGAAAATCGCTGGGGAGTTTTGCAATGCGTGGAGAGAGAAACGACTGTCCGAAAGTCTGCATGTCTGGATACACGGCTGCTTTGGGAAAAGGAGGGAAAAATCAAATAATTCGATATAATTAATTATCCCTTTTTCCTCTGCATGCCGACAACTCTTGTGTTCGTCAGCATATTTATAATTACAGACGCACATGGCGTGTATATAGATATAAAGGATTATGTAGGTAAATCATTACATCATTATTAGATATATATTATATTATAGTTTGTACAATATATTATATTCTAGTTATTATATGTTACATCACATAATTAAGTACTACATAAATTATACTGTATATTTTTTTAAATTACATAAATTGCACTATATTTTTAGGTATGGGAGCAGACACATGTTTATATGTAACACACCTTCCCGTTCCTACTATACGTTAAGTCCCATCTATACGCAACTTTTAGAATTAGTAGCTTTAGATCTCCATATTTCCTATTATACACTTATTTCCTCCGTGTGAAAAAAATAGATATCTATCTCCCATGCTCACAGTGAATATTTCTCCGTGCCTGTAGTTTTATTTCTATAGGTGCCCATATCCATCCCCGTGCCTATATGTGTATATTTAGTTTTAGCTGCTGCTAGTGCGGCAGATCTTTAATTTTCTTAGAGATGTGAGTTTTGCCCAGACACAAAACACTACCAGCCCCTCCACACACACACCTCCGGCGGGTTAGACCCCCAAATTTCCAAGGGAGATGGAGTGTAGGAAATATTAAGAGTGTGCGGATTATTCCCGATGAACGTGGCTGTGGGACCTCCACCTCGCACAGGCTGGAATGACTTCAGTGTGAAATTAGCTGAGTCCCCAGCCCTCGCACACTCCATGTGCTCAGTGCCTGGTGGGACCCCACGCTGTAGTGGGGTGCAGCAGCCCCAGACCATCACCATTGACCTCTAGACACTGGCCTGGGGGAGTGGGGCGAGGGGTCAGTGTCTATTTTTTGGGGGAGTGGGGAGGAGAGCTCTAAACAGTCTGGGGTGGAGGGCAGAGCGACTGAGACCACTCTGGTTGGACCACGAAGGGTTTGGGGTAAGAGCTTGGAGAAACTGCCCCCTGTGCAACATCCCCAAGGAAGGGAGCTGCCTCTACAGGGATTGGGAGGTTTGCAGGGGCAGTCATGTGCGTATCCCACCCTCTCAGAAAATACCCCTTATTATTTCTGGGTGTCCCTCCGGGTGCATGGGGTGGAGCAGGGCTGTCTGGCTGGACTTTGCCTGCAGCGTGAGGCCGGCGCTGTGGCCGTGCCCGGGACGGGGCGGGAAACAGAGATGTGGCGGGGGGCGGGGGGGCGGGTGGCGGTGATTTTATTTTATTCCTTTTTTTTTTTTTTTTTCCACAGCAATGAAACCTGGCGCCTGGCTGATGGTGCAACAGATATCAGACAACCCCCCCCTTACCCCCCCACTCCACTCTTTCCTCCCATCGCCGCCTACTTGCACGTGATGTAGGCAAACCAGTCAGCGAGTGAGACTGGGGAGTTTGGCCCCACTGGGAAGCCGAGGTGGGGGGGGAGAGGACAGACAGAGCCCCTCTGCCCCTAACGCCCCCCTTCTAAGGCAGGAGCAGGCAGGAACCAGGCATCTAATAGCCCTCAGCCTTCCCCACAGCGAGGGGGGTCCTGTCGCACGGCCTCGCCCCCCTTCACCCCTTGCACCCCCCCCAGCAAAGAAGGTGGGTAGTGCTTTGTCCCTACGCTCCTCTCCCTCACCGGACCCCGGCGAGCCCCTTCCTACGGGCCTTCCCTGAAAGCTTCCTCCTATTGTCTACTCAGGCTTGAAAACACTCTATTTGGCTTTTTTTGGGGAGGCTTGATTTTTAAAAAATTATCTCCATTTCTATTTTTTTAAGGCAGGAGGGGGATTCGCCTTCTCTTCCCCTCCTGTGGATCTGCTCCTCTTGGGAGAGCCCCGTGGAAACGCTTCACTCTGGGCTGGTTACACATACAGAGACCAGACTCTCCTCTGTCCCCTGGGTTTGGCAGGGAAGGGAAGCAGAGCTCACTTAATCCCCTTCTTCCCGGCTCACTTCCCTCCTTACCCCTTCCCTCGGACGCCTGCCGGTCTCCCGCTGTCCTCCCGGGCATCAGTCCTTATCTCCTGCTTATCTTCTGCTGCTAAATTCAACCGTACGGAGGGGTTCAGCCTGGGGAATCTGCTAGTTTAAATCTGAATCGGTCCCAAGAGCTATTTTTCCGGGCATAATTCCACCTCTGATTCAGCCCTTCTCTGGGTGTGAGGTGGTTTTCCAGGATCCCTCCATGATCTGTGGAGAAAACAGCATCTCAGACTGTCATCCCCCTCCTGGGGCCTTCTTTGGGAGGGATGTTTCACCCTCGTCTCCCTCTACAAGAGGTTTTTGGGGTCACGTTATTGCAGTCCCCATGGAAGGCCTCGACAGTGTCCCACAGCCTGTGCCGTGCCCCCAAAATAGCCCCTCCCCCTAAAGCCCCCAGAGAATTCCAAATCGGGGACCGAAACAACATAGGAAGAAGCACCCATGGCATCTACTCTGTCCCCGTGGCTCTGGGAAGTGCCTCACCAACACGACCCACGGTGTTCCCTGTATCCAGTGGGTCAGCCCCTGACACTGGGAAAAGTGTGTAAGGAGCAGATGGAAAACACCATGGAGGGAGAATTTTGTGGGTGCTGCTCCCCACACGTCATCACTCGCAAGTGGGTCTGAGCAGCACTGCTGGGGGGCCGCGGTGGTTAAAAGCCTCCTTCCCTTTTAAGTCTCCTCCGAGCGTGGCCAGATTTTAGGGGGATGTGGACACGTGTGGGGCGGGAGGGTCGAGCCAGACTTCTTCCTCCCGGCCATTCTCCACCGTCTGCCTAATTTAATTCACCCCACCTCCACCGCTCCCCCCCCCCCCCCCCCCCCCCCGCGTCCACATCAAACGTCGGCCCCGGAGGCCATTAACAACTTAAAGCACCGATCGTACCTGCGGGACAAAGGTGTTTGGTTTGGTGGCTTTTTTCCCTCCGCGCCCTAGGAGAGCCCATCGTTGTCTCTCACCTTCTAGGCTGTGTACCCCCCTCCTTCTCCCCCCTCCCCCAAGACTGCTCTAACCTCCTTATCTCCTCCGCCCCAAGGAGAGGAGGCCGGTCCGGCCGCCACCTCCTACCGCATCCCTGTCCGCATCCCCCCGTGCCTCCCCCGGAGGTGTTGTTGGACGGGGCGGGGGGGAGCGGGGGGGAGAAGGGAGAAAGGCTGGGAGGAGACTGACCGAAGGTTTTAAGCTGCCCTGCCCCATCGTGGAGGGCGGGGGGGGTGGGTGGGGGGCGCCGGGAGGTGATGGATGGAGCCCGGGTGGGAGAAGCTAAATCCAGGCGGGAGCTAAAGCTCTCCTGCGGAGGGACCTGGGCTTCTTGCTTTAGGTCTAGAAGAGGCGGCCGGACCTGCTGAAGGTGGGGAAGGTGGGCGGTGGGGAAAGGGGGGAGGGTGGAGGAAAAATTGCATCGCTGGTGGTGTTTTGGTTTTGGCTGGAAGGCTGTAAACTCACTCGAGACCGCTCCAGCCACCGCTCACCGCAGGCGAAAGTGGAGCGTGGGGTTTTTTACCCGCTCCCCATCGCTCTGGATTGTGGCCGGGGTCCCGGCCGGGGTTTGGGGAGGCCGGTGGCGAGATGTACCAGAGTTTAGCCATGGCAGCTAACCCCGGCCCTCCGGCGTACGAAGGGGCAGGTGGCTTCATGCACAGCGCGGCCGCAGCGTCCCCCGTCTATGTGCCCACCACGAGGGTCACCTCCATGCTCCCCAGCCTGCCCTACCTCCAGAGCAGCGGCTCTTCCCAGCAAGGCAGCCCCGTCTCCAGCCACTCCATCTGGACTCAACCCGGAGCCGAAAGCGTCGCCTACAACCCCGGATCTTCTCACCCTCCCGTGTCACCTCGATTCTCCTTCTCCACCAGCACCCCCATCCCCGCCACCTCTTCCCGAGAAGCTGCGGCGGCTTACAGCACCTCCTTGAACCTTTCTGCGAACGGGAGGGAGCAGTACGGCAGGGGGTTCGGCGGCTCCTATTCCACCCCTTACCCGGCTTACATGAGCCCCGAAATGGCTACCACCTGGACTTCTTCCCCCTTCGACAGCCCCATGCTGCACAACCTGCAGAGCCGAGGGACGCCCGCCGCCGCCCGCCACGCCAACATAGGTGAGCGCAGCCAGGGCTGGGAGAGGGGAGGGAGGGTTTCACCCCGCTGCCACCATCCTCCCTGCCCCAAATTTTGTCGCACGCACCCCTCTTCAAGGACACACGAAGGGCAGGAGGGAGAAATTTGGGATGTCACCGCCAGCGCTGATTCTCTGGCCGCACACTGTGGGGGTCCCCACGGCGCTGGGGTTGTCTCCCCTTTTTTTGTCTGTCTCACTCTTTTTTTTTTTTCTACACAATTACCATTTTGACATATCCTCGAGGATCACAGTTTATGAAAAATACAGATAATGGAGGGGCAAGAAATGCTGTGCTGAAATCCCACGCTGGGGCCTGCTGGCTCCACAAGCAGTTCCGAGGGGATTCAGGGGCTGCAGTGGGGAGGGCTGGGGTGTACAGGACCACGATGCTCCACGGTGTTCCAGCAGCCTCTTCTGCAGCTTGCTTCAGGTGTAAAATGGGGGAAACTTCCAAGTTCGGCCCGTGATCCCCAGGTCTTCCCTTGTGTTAAGTCGCTTTCCTTTAATTTTTGGAAAGGTGTTAGGCCAGAAAAAGGACAAGCAAAGGGAAATTTGGTGCCGAGGAGGGAGAAGCAACAGGGAAAGAGAGGAACACATCTACCTTTATTATCAGGCTTTTTGGGAGACTCACAACCACATCTGAACAAGCTGGCTCTGTATTTCAGCTTCTCCTTGCCCCAAAACATCTCAAACCCGATTGCTTGTGCCAATCACGGAGACTTTAACTTCATTCAGTGCCCCTGGGTCCTGCAACCAGAAATCAGCCTCAATAGCTTAAAATATCCCTTTTGTTTTTTATTCTATATGGCAGAAGAAGGCTTCTGCTATATAGAATAAAAAACCAAAAGGGATAAGGGACAGAAAGAGAGAGAAATGTGGAGCACATATTTGCATCACCGTTTCATAAATGCTTCTTTCCTCCTCGTCTTCTCTCCATGAAGGTATTTTAGTCAGCTTCGGAGTCAGGGTTAACGAAGAAAATAACTCAGATTTGTCTGCAGATGCCTTTTCAGATTGTTTTCTTTAACGATAATTGTGGTAAATCATTTCCCCACCGTGTCTGGCAAAATTTGCTCTCTCTTCAGCATTATTTTAAGAGGTTATAGAGAGTGAAGCTGGTGAAGGCTTGGCCTTGTCTGTACCTTTTGCTTTTCTTCAGGCTTAAATGAAATTGCCTTAATTATGAAATAGTACAAAATAGGGAACAGATTATCTTTAAGGATAAAATTTTGGGCAGCGGGCGATGTTTTGGGGAAGCCGTGGAAAGGTAGATTGTATAGGGGGAAAAAAGCAGAATAAATCAAATCATTACATAGTAACTGAAGATAAACAAGGACATAAGAACTTAGCCACGGTGCCATCTCATCCTTGAGGGGGAAAAAAAAAATCACCTTTTTTTTTTGCAGTGGCCTCAAAAGAGTTCATAGTAATGAAAATAAAGTCAAACCAAAATCATGCAAATGAACAATTGCACTTGCAGAAATAGCCGTGAGGCTTTTAAGGTGCCAGAGATTGAGCATAGTGACTTAGAGGGTTTCAAATCCCGTGTTAAGCAGCGGGTTTGCGTGACAGGTCTCGCAGCCTGCAGTTTGGTGGCAAAAAGGACTTTTATCTGAGCTTTTAAATAGCACGGGGAAGATGTTGAGCCAATCCAGAAAATGTTAATGGTCAGTAATGAAGGAGGAAGAAGCCGGGATCCTTTTTCCGTCGCCAGGTCCCCGTGCGGATGCTGGCTGCATTCGCGGTCTCGTCTCCGGCGCCGCGGCAGAACCCGGGCTGTTTTAATAACAGCGTCCGTCTAATTGTGTTTCTATCTTTAATGTGGAAAAAACACCTGGATTTTAAATAAGAAATGCCTGGTTTTTAATTAGAAAAAAAAAACCAAACCCAACCCAAATCAACGAAACGAAACTGCCTGAAAGGTGGTGAGTTTTAAATTCGGGATTAAAATGCTTTTTTTTTTTCTTCTTTGGAAGGCAGCTCCCAAGGCAAGTAGTTTGAGGTCTGGACCTGCCTCTTTCCCTCTTCCCCTCGAGGCGGGATGCAGCGCTGCTGGCAGCCGGGGCGATGCTTTGCACAGACTCTGGGTATCGAGGGGATTGTGGCAGTTTCTGAGAAGAGAGAAGATATTTTTTCTTTCTTTCTTTTTCTTTTTTTTTTTCTCTTTTTTTCATCAGCAAGGGCGAAAAGCTCTGATGTAGTGTGTGTGTGTGGGGGGGGAAACACCGTGTGTATTGCACCCATCACAAACCCGCTTCAATAACAGATCCGAGCCTGGCTCAGCACCCCAGCGGTCCCTGGCACAGTTGGGAGCTCAGACTCCTTTCTTTGCCTTTCCTTAGGACTAAAACTCCTCTTTTTTTTCATTCTCTGCGCAATCTCAAGGTGGAAGCAAAATCTTTCACTCAAAGCTGTACTGAATCAAGTTGGTTTTTTGCAGCGTTCTCGTTTCCTCCAGGGATTTTGCTTCCTGGAGAAGCACCAACTTTGCAGCACCTCTGCTAATTGCAGGTCATAAGAATATTGATAATTATCATTTTTAATAAGGAAATCTGTGCAGGTGTAGCTGGACGTGCAGACACAGACATGCAACCTACGCAACTGGACAGGACTTTATTTTTAATCAGTATAAAGCAAAGCATTGGGAAGTTTAGTGAAAATGAGTTAAAAGAAAATGGTACTACAAGAAATACAGAACTTCTTGTTTCTCCCTGCTAAGAGGAATTTTGGTCTGGGTTAAAACGTGCCAACGCAGCTCTGTGGTATAAAGGGCTGGGGAGGATGGGTGCTTAAATTACATGGGCCTATTTGAAAAAGTTTCTCCCTATTTGAGTTCAAAATGCCGAATTGGGGCTTTTCAGGCTAAGTTTGGCGAACGATTTCATTACCCTGAAGGGCAGGATCAGACCTTGCAGTCGAGGCCGTGAACTTGCTCCAGGCATTGCCTGGGATGGCATTACAGTAAATTCCCGACTTAATGAGGCATGAAAACGACCCTCTGCAAAGTCTCCTTTCAGGAGATTTCACCTCCAGAGCCACAAACTGCTTGAGATCTGTCTCAGAATTAGCAAGTAGGAACAGCATGCCCCTTCCCCCTTCTCGAGGCGGAGAGGAGTGGGGATCGAGGGCAGCACGGGAGCTGCTTGCTGCCTCCCGGGTTTTTCCAGCCTGGGAATGAAGGGCCAGATTCTGGTTTGCCATTCCTCCCTTCCCCCCATATCCCTTCGTAATTTTTCTTTTTGGGAAAAAGAAAAAAAGGTTGTTTTTTTCTTTTTGCTGTGACATTGGGGAGTTTGATGTTGTCGGGACCCGTTCAGGGGTCTAGCGGCTGTGGGCATTTCTGAAAGGTGCTTTGCATTTTGTTTTTACTAAGGCAAAGTCAGGGTTCCCCGAACAGGCATCGTTTGAACACAGCAGCAGCATCTGGGAAGATCAAAGCCTGCAGCAGACGCTGGCTTGGAAAATGACTTCTCTACTGCTGGTGGGGGAGAGATTGTGAACCAGATCTTAAGCTTTCCCATAGGGATGCTATGAGATTCGCCCTGTAGCATCCCTGGGCTGGCATTTCCAGTGACTCATCGGCATTTGTTACAACCTTCTGCCCTACAAGCAGCCCCTGACCTTCCCTGTACCCCTAAGGACAAGCTGTCTGCTCCTCCCGTGGGTCAGTGGGCAATGGAGGGAGCGCAGCAGCTCTGTTGTCCCTACCTTTAGTGGGATGGGGCCATAGGACGGAGGGACGGGGCTGTAAGATGGAAGCATATGGCTGTAGGACGGAGGGAAGGGGCCATAGAACTGAGCGATGGGGCTGTAAGATGGAAGGATGGGGCTGTAGGACGGAGGGATGGGATCATAGGATGGAGGAATGGGGCTGTAGGACGTGTGTGCATTTTTGCAGGGGACTCTACATCTCCTGTTTTGCATTTCTCACCTCGTCCCCTCTGATGGGAGAGGTTGGTCCAGGGCTTTGTTCCCCCCTCCTCCCGCCCAACTCCCCGGGTTTCAAGTACCCGTCTGTTCTCCTGCCTAATTTAATTGTCACCAGTCAGTCTGGGATTTGGGATGAAACCCGCAGACTCGGGTTTCTAATTTTTCAGCAAGACGAAGCTCAAACATGCAACCGGTTACTACTCCCCAAATCCCCAAACAGCATATTTTAAACTGTAAATAAAGCAACATTAATAATAAATCTGCCATGCACTATAGCACCTTCATTAATAAGACCTTTCCTTCATTGAAAACTCCACTTTACTACCAAATACAAATGCAGGTGTTGCACAGAGCAGTTATGGAGTAGTATATAATACATTATAAAGGCTCATGAAACTGAAGGCAGTGGCCAGTGGCACTGAATCTAAGACTTTATTAAGCCAGGATTAATTATTTTTTCTCCCCTGCACATGCACTCCTGTACGTGTCTTGATCCCTCTAACAATAACAGTAATATTTTTTTAAGGAGACAGCCTACATTTTGCTCTCTCCATATTCATTTCCACCAATTTCGGGGGAAAGAAAAAAAATCTTTGGAAATAGATGAGTGTTCATCAGGTTCTGTTTCCCAGGGGAACTTGGGCCTGATCCTGCTGCCTCGGTCCTCTGCTGTTGATGAGGAATCTCTGGCTCAGCAGGAGGAGAGGGGCTCCCCAAAACTGGTTATCCCAAGCACAGATGGGTATTTTGAATGGCCAAATGGTCTCACTCTGAAAAATTAAGGATGCCTTGAAAAAACAACTCACCACCAAAGCACCGACCAGCAAATAAAAATCCCCAATCGGGTGAAAAAGCAGAGGTGCAGAGAGATGAGCAAGTTTTTGTGCCTGAAGGTCAGCAGACTGTTGTTGCTGGGGAAGGATTTTCCACTTAAAACATAAGTGGAAAAATGTAAATTTAAGGAAAATCTGATTAGAAAAAAAAAAGAGTGATAGTGTAGCCCTGAAACCTGCCGAAATCTTCTTTCTCATTGGCACAGAGATGAAATTTTTGCTCCTCGAGCCACACAGAGCTTTGCATATGTAGGAAAAAAAGGGAGAAAACATAACAGATCATCTTTTAGAGGTTTTGTTCCCAAATTCACACACCAGCCCTGTGTGTCCTATCCTCCCTACAATTTCCTTACTGAAGGAGAGGTGCAGAAATGGGATCATGGATCATCGATCTCCTCTTCTACGTGGCAGAAGAAGGTGGGGGGATTCAATTGAATATCTCAAGTCCTTCGAAGTTTTTGCAGCCCTATTATAAAAAGACTTAACAAAGCGTCTGCCTCCCATTTGGGGCTCTCCACTGCCTGCAAAACCAGGAAGGGATCTGAGAGCTCATATCATGGGATTTGCTCACTGTGGGAAGGCAGAAATGCAGATTTTTTTGACGGGACGGCTGTGCCGGTCCTGCTTGACAGGGACGTGTGATCCCCAAATAATGCCATGGTGCTGCCCAAATCCTTCAGTTGTAACGGCAAGGTTGGGTTGTTATGGGTCTGGTTTGCTTTAGGGGTGTGGATTGTGTGTAATTCTGCCTGTAGGGCTACAGAAAAGGTGATTGGAAATGCCAAATATTCAATGGATTCCGAATTCACGCTGCTGTCTGGCAGGAAGGTGTAAATATGCCTTTGGTGGATGAGTGTGAAATGCTGCTTAAATAACCAGGGAGATACGTGAGAATGTGCTCTTACCTCCCAAATTAATCTGAATTATAAAAGCAAATTTCAGCATAAGGTTAGATACAGAGGGATTTTATTTTGGAGGGGGGAAGAAAAAACTTCGCATGTCCCTTTTGTGGGGCAAAACCCTTGCAGTTGTCTACGGTAACTCCTCAGCATTACAGCCCAATATTAAAGTCTCACCGGCCTTCACAAGTCCTTCCCCACGTCATCGGTCACAGTGACCGGTCCAAGCTGTAAATACATCTGTAACGACAAATTAAACCCAATTATCTGCCATGCCAGGGCAGTGAGGTCTTTACACACGGGTGCTTACGCGTGTGTGACAGCACCGGAGAATAATTTGATCACCATTGGCTTTGCAGTGGCGGTTCCAAGTGGCATCAAAGGCTCTTTGGACCCCCACCATGTTTGTGCCGCACCGAGCAATGCCGTCGTCAGAAATTAGAGGGTCTTTTTTTTTATCCCTTGCACTTTTTCCAGAAGGTCGCTTGCTACAGGGTACGCTTGAGCTTGCAACGTTCCTCATGTTCTCGCACCCTTTTGAACACTCGGGGTTGATTTCTTTTTCAAGACGACAAGCTGGAGCTGGATTTTCTTATTACCTCCACTCTCCCAAAACAAAACCACAGGCAGGCAGGCACTGGGTCTAATAGGAAAGAAGATCTGGGCAGAGATTTTCCAAGCTGGACATAGATCTGACCCCACCATCATTGCTGAAGCATTTCAGCTTTCAGGTTTTGGCAAGGTCTGGGTTTTAACTGCAAGTCTGGGGCCGTGTCAGCTGGAAGCAAAAATAATGTTTTCTTATCCAAGGAAGTGCCCAGTAGTTATGGGGTTTTTTTTTCTCAGTTATTTGTTGGCCCACAGGATTTTTTGGTTGCTAAATTAGGTGGACACCTAAATGTAGGCAGGATGGATCTTTTGCTTTTAGAGGAGCAAATTTGGCTCGTTCCCATGTTTTTCTGCTGTTTTCTCTGTCTTTCTCAGACCAATCCTGCTGTTTTGCCCAGGTAGGATCAGGCTCCCCCAGTAAACATATTCGGTATGGACTGTGTAAAAACAAAACCAGCCCTCAACCCTCGTCCTCCCACACCTTGCTCAGAGCTGAAATCATCCCTGTTTTAAAGCAAAGGGAGGTTCATCTGGGGCCGGCGCAGAATCAGGCCCTTGCGAGAAGCTTCCATAGGGAAGCAATACAGCCCTTAGCAAATTATTTGGGGACTAAAGGGTTTCTTGGAAAAGTAGAGCCCCATAAGACAGTGGGACCTTTCTTTTCTTTCTGGAAAGCAGCTGCTTGGTTTATACGTTGCAGTGTGAAGGGATCTGTGCTGTTTTTTAACTTTATTTTTAGTGACCTGTGAAGCTGGCGAGTCCCTTATCTGGCGAGCCCCTTATCGTAGACAGTTGGGCTTGATCAGCTCAGGCCAGCCTTGGGAGAGACTTGGAAATTAATTTTGCTTGTGAAAGAGGTAAAAAAAAAAATTAAAAACCCCAAATTCCTGGAAAGTCAAGGAAAAGTAAGTTTTCCACCCAAGGTGGGGTGAGGGCAGTGGGATGAGGGATGCAGCAGCGCCTGTCTCCCGTCTCCACCAGGGACTGGTGCTGGACACTCCTGTATTTGGGATAATAAAATTGCTGCCTGGAAATGTTTCCTCCTAATCCCTGGGAATGAGGTCGGTGTCTGCCAGGGGAGCATTTCAGGAGAGGTCCTGTGATGGGACGCTGCTTCTGGTTCTTGCTCTCCTCCCCAAAGCTGAGCTGTTTCCCACCGATCAATGCCTCCAGCCGGGGCTGCTGCCGCCGTTGGTGTCTCCTAAGAGGTTAAAACTTGTACCTAGTGCAAGAGACCAGGGCCAGAGAAGGAGCAGAGAGGGGAGAAGGAGACCATGCTGCTCCCTTGGAGCAAGATTTTGCCAATTCTTGCTTTTTGGGGTTTTTTTTCCCCAACTCGTGCTTACACAGTGCCCTCTGGCCATGCCTGTATTTTTGGAAGGTCCAGTTTATCCTCTGGCTTCAGGGGCCAGGGGAGTGGGCTGTCTCCTTTGGCTCTGCAAACATCCCCGAACAATTTTAGGAGACAAGTCTCTCTCTCTCCTGCTTCCTATCTGCCTGCCTCTGGCTGCTGCCAGTCATTAATGCCTCCATGAGCCTCAGCTTTCCTTCAAGCTCCAGCTTCCGGAGTCATGTTATATCGTACGTCAGGCTCTGGTTTTGCAAGGGAAGGAGCAACTTTTTTTGGACAGGAGAAAAGCTGAGAATCCCTAATTCCTACACGCTGAAACTATAGAAGAGATTTTAAAAAAACCCCAACCCTGTTATTTATTATTTAAACTTGAGTTTCCAAACCAGGCTCTTGCGTTTGCAAACCAGAGAGACATCGTTATTTAGTATTCAAAGCTTTGCAGTGCTGGAGCTGTAGA
This sequence comes from Colius striatus, assembly GCF_028858725.1. Taxonomy (NCBI): domain Eukaryota; kingdom Metazoa; phylum Chordata; class Aves; order Coliiformes; family Coliidae; genus Colius; species Colius striatus. Next base: position 44,147,725 of record NC_084760.1, on the reverse strand, counting down.
AATCAGTGAGGTGGTGAGCCCCAGACATCAGGACTCCTCCGAGTGGCATGTTTGGCCCCAGATGTCTGAGATTATTTTGGGAAGGGAGTACTGGCCCCAGGGGCTGGCTGCTCAGGGGACTGGCTACTCGGAAGGAGAGTGAGTTGGGACATGCCTTGGCCATGTGGAGCACGAGAGGGGCAGCTGGCTCGTGGGGATGTTTCCTTGTCATGCTCCCCTGGGCTGGGAGGTTGCACTGTATCCTGGGCTCAACCAAGGCTTTCCACGTTCAGTCCTTCTTTGTTTCAATGGGGCACATAATGGATGCTGTGATTTATCCTGACCCTCTGGATGTGAAGATCTGTTCCTAAGGGTCTTCCCAGATCTCAGCACAAGCAGGAGGGTGAAATTCACCTTGTATCTCCTTCCCATTTCCTCCAGGTGGGGAAGGGTTTCACTCTGGCAGGGCTAGCTGCCCACCCCGCTGCCCACCCCACTGCCTGCCCCACTGCTTCTCCTCCCCAACCATTTCTATCCCTAAACCGATATCGTAGTCAGACTCTGTCACCTCCCTGCATGCAAAATCAATAAAAACGGGTGAGCAGGTTAATTATAATCACAGAATAAACGCTGCGGTCTCAAAGTTCACCCAACTTCAGCCGCATTTCAAAACCAGTGGACAAAGCCAAGAAACTTTCATTGATTCCTGTGGGGCAGGTGTGGGAGTTTGAACCTGTCCCCAAGCTGAGCTCGATTCAAGACCTACTCAATTTTCTTCCTTATCTTGACTTTCCCCTATCTTATAATGCCTGTTATTTTAGATAAAAAGTCCAATCAATTGAGCTACAAAAACCTGCAAGTTATATGTCGCCCTGATAAGTTCGGTACCTGCCGCTTTCTCAGCCCTGGGCTGCAGTTTCTGCACGAACTGACCTTTGCAGATGCGTTATCGGCCACCGGGAGAATCGCTCCATCCTCCCCTCCCGCTTGGGGGCTGAGTTGACTTAACACTCAGAATAGCTAATAAAAGAGGAAAAGAGTAGGGCCAGGGGTTAGACAAACGGACTGTCCCCTGTAACGTGATGAAGCGTAGCAAACACCTTTTTGTTTGCCCCTGTCTGGAAGCCCATAGAGAGGAGAGGATCTGGCCTGACTTTTGGTGTGGCTCCTCTGAGTGGGATTTATCAGTCTAACACCTCTGCACATGCACAGAGCCTGTGCATAGATGAGTCAGCTAATGAAACCTGGGGCAGAGGTTTGGATATGCACATGACCATCAGCAGTGTGCCCAGGTGGGTAAGAAGGGCAGTGGCACCCTGGCTTGTATCAGCAGTGGTGTGGCAGCAGGCCCAGGGCAGTGGCCGTCCCCTGTGCTGGGCCCTGGTGAGGCCGCAGCTCGAGTGCTGTGTTCAGTGTTGGGCCCCTCACTGCCAGAGGGGCACTGAGGGGCCGCAGCGTGTCCAGAGCCGGGCAGCGGAGCTGGGGAAGGGGCTGGAGCACAAGTGTGCTGGGGAGGGGCTGAGGGCCCTGGGGGTGTTCAGCCTGGACAAGAGGAGCCTGAGGGGAGACATCATCACTCTCTGCAACTCCTTGACAGGAGGCTGTAGTGAGGTAGGGGTCAGTCTCTTCTCTCCAGTAATGAATGATAGGACAAGAGGAAACGTCCTCAAGTTGTCCCAGAGGAGGTTTAGATTGGAGCTGACAAAGAACTTTTTCCCTGAGAGGGCTGTCAGAGGGTGGGCTTGGTACCTTGAAGGGAGGGGTTGGACTCCATGAGCTTAAAGGTTTTTCCAATTGAAATGATTCTATGATCCTATCATCAGTACTGGTTAGTGCTGTTGTGCAGAGAGACAAGGAGTAGTGTATAACCTACATATTTTACATATCCCTACACATGCTATAGATAAGGTTTCTATATAAATGTGAGCTTTTCAGTATAGATGTATGTGTGTGTGTATTAGAGTTGTATATATACACACACAATTCTAAATAGCTTTGTTCTAAATAGTCATAAAGTGATAACTCACATAGTAAAACCAGAGAAAATTGATTCAAGAAGAGTCCTAGCATGCTACAATGGCATTCTTCTGGACATGGTATATGTGTATATATATAAAAATACATGTTTACAAATATGTACATGTATAAATACAAATGTATAATACATATACAACATTTGATAACAATAATACAATTTATTGTACTCCTCCAAGCAGGATTTTGCTTGTTTGACCTGGATAAAAGTATTTCCTTCTGATCTGCACCAATTTGGGGGCAAAAAAACCCACAGAAACTTTGAGTTTCTGGAGTTGTGGGATCATAGAAATGAAGGTTAGAGGATCTGTGGTTCAGCCTCTTGCTTGAAGCAGGATGATCAGTGGTAGCAGCTGAGGTCAGTTGTGGCTTTATGTGGATGAGACTTGGAAAAGCCCACCTTCTAATGAAAATGCTTTTCCTAATTCCTAGCCTGTGTTTTTTTCTGCCTCCCCTTGTGCCCTCTCCCACTACTCAGAAGATTTTGGCTCTGCTATCTGCATACATCTGGATATCTGATATCCTTTAATGATCCCAGACAGCACCAATTTCCCTGGGCTCAGAGATGGCTTTGGTCCACCTGGCTGCTGGTAGTCATCTCTGCAGACAGACAGATGGTCACCATCAGACAGACAGGGCATACAACTACAAACCATTGGGTTCCTGTGGTTTAAGGAGTTTCAGCTCAGATGCTCTGTAGAAGCTTGAGTGGGCCAGGAGCATGTGAAAACTGTCATGCTTTATGATGAACTAGTGCCAGGTATCAGCTCTGAGAACTCCACAGAGCACGCTCTTCAATCATTAGCGTGGACCAAGCACAGGCCATCTCAGCCTGACTCGATCATCTCCTGGAGCAGGTCCTGGGAAGCAATTTGGATGTAGTTTGGGGTCAGACCATCTGAACATGGCCATACCCCATTAGCTGGGCTTAGCGTCAGGGTTCAGCAGTTACCCAGTAGCCATAAGGCCAGTTCCCACTGTCGACCAGACAATGGGGGGCTTGCACTACATGGTCTCTTCCAACCCAAACCATTCAGTGATTCTGCAACCTTTCCCTTGCAGTCATCAAAGAAGAGCCTCTGGTAAGGCACGTCTATTTGGAGATGTCACATTTCAAGCAGGATAACACTGTAGTAGTTTTTCCTTTGTCAAAAGACAAAGGCAGGTGCCTCCTGCCAAGCAGACCCCAGGCTGTGAATGGTCCTATCCCGGGCTTTCCGTGCTAACCTAAGATTGGTTAAAAAATATTTGGACAGTCGATAAGCAGAGAAATCTCCTGTTTATCAGAAGAGTCTCAGATATTTACAAGTGTAAGAATGGAAGTAGGAGTGAGAAAGAGGCGGTCACCTTGCTGGATGGGATCAGGCATGCATCTCAGCAAAAGAAAGCAGACCTTGGAGTTCAGTCCCACACAAGTTGATAGCGAGCAGAAGCTGCTGTAGGACACCAGGTTGATATCAAAGGGGTAGACAGCAAGTGCTCTGACTAAAAGCATTCTATCTCCTCAGGGTGTTGGTGTGCCAGTCTTCTGTGTACTGTATGTCTTTTGGATATGGATCATAGCACTTCAGTGTGTGGGTCGACAGTCTGTCCACTCAGCTCTGCTACAAACACTGAACTTGGTGGTTTGGGGTCTGGTAGTTCTAGTGTGCTGAAGATTCTTTTTCAAGCAACCAGGTTGGCCAGTTCTCCAGGACCATCTCCTGCCTGTTTCCAAAACAAGCAGCTTGTTTGAATCTGCTTTAGAGGAATCCAGACTATTTCCACCGACCCTTCTTCCATCCACTGCTTGTCTCCACATCTATGACTATGGTCTTTGAAAGCTGTCCTGTTCTCTTGCCCCTCTTCAACGAGGCAGAAAAGAGCCTTTGCTCCTTCTCATGGGGCAAGAAAAGTATTACCAGGAGATGAAAAGCCTTGCTCAAGGGCAGCCAGTTCCAGAGCCAAAACTGAACTCAAATCCAGGTCCAGGACTTCACCAACCTTCCCATCGTGTCCTTCTCGCACATGATCTCAGCTGGTCCCTTGGCTGCTTCTACCTCCACTGTCCTTCAAACTGGGGAAAACATATCCACGAAGGAAAGGAGTATTCTCGGCTGTTGGCAATGGTGTGTGCCATAGACCTTGGCTTGCAGCAGGCAGAGGAGGGAGCTTTGCAAGGGGAGGGACACAATATTCCCTTTGCCTTGATGTGAAACATTTGGCCTGGGAAGGGTTGCACAGGAACAGTCTCACTGTGGTGTTTCACAAAGCCAGGATAAAACAGATTTCTTTGCTTTTTCAAAACAGCAGGTTTTGAAGCTATAGGGTCAGTGTTTCCTAAGCAATCAGTAGGATCCTCAGGTTAGCAGGGGGAAAACTCTTTTGTCTAGGCAATCGACTGAGTAACCAACCATTATCTCCACGTCAGATAAACCCCAAAATACTCTGGGATGGTGCTGAGCCCTTTCTGTGAATCTTCTCAGTAACAGTTTTAGTTTGAAATTGTGTTTCCTACAGATCTTCAATCACACAGGTGATGTTCTCTGTTAATCCACATCAGAGGAGAGGAGGGAGCCACCGTCTCACCAGTAACTAACCCAGAGATGGGCACTATCTGGACAGACACTGTCCTACCCCATCTCTAGGTCCCATTAATCTCTAAAATAGTGGAGCTCTGGATGAATTTCCCTGCCCTCCCTCCCTCAATTCTTTCAGAGGGGAAACAGAGAGAGAAGGAGGGGAAGAAAAAACAATGGGCAGAACCTCTTTTTTACGGAAACATCCTTGGCTCCATTAGCTGAAGGGTTGGGTAATGCACATGGGCTTTTTGATCTCAGTCTGTGTGTGAAGCTGGTGGTGTCCCAGTAAAACAAAAAGAAAAAAGGAATAGCTTTCTTTTGGCTGTAGATCTCCCTCATGCATAAAAGTGGGGTCTTTTATCTCAGTCACTCCCTGCCCTTTCTACTTCTATCCCTCCTTGGCTTTTGCTGCTGTCTTCCTTTCTATTTCAGCCCTGCTCTGCCATAGTACTGAACCAACCAGCACTTTTAACTGACCAGAAACTTGTAGGTGTATTTTTCACCTCAAAACTTCAGCTTCTGAACGCATACAATTCATTTGGAGGGTCTATTAGCTGCAGGAAAGTGCTTTTTAGAAGGACTCCTAAAAACTTGAACTGTAGGAAGGATTTCCACAGTCACTTTTTAATGGAAAGTCTTGGGACCTGGGACAAACCATCCTGAGCAACTGGGAATGGCAAATTTCATTTCCCTCTACCATGGTGTCATGGCAGTGCCTTGAAGCAGAAGTGTGAGGGTGTCTTGGGTGGGATCCCAGGGTGTCCATGTGTCCGAGGGGCCAATGTCCTCAGCTGCGAGTGCCCCTGAGAGTCCATTTGGGATTCGTGTATACACAGGATTGTGGCTCTCACATCTTATCATAACAAATTGTTTTAGGAAACTGCTTCTCTGCAGGAAAAAACTGCTCTCAGGGTCTGTTTAGAGCTTGTAAGTGCTTGGCTGTGTTTGAACGACAGCTTCTCCTTTGCTGAGTTGCTTCATTGGGTTGAGAAGACACTTCTGCAGGGGGGAAATGTTGATATCAAATATCCCTCCAGCTGTAAACAAAACTCCAGTGCTGTATTAATGGAAGTCTCTTTCCATTCCTCTTCATCCAGAGGGGATGAAGGCAGGAGGGGGCTGGAGGGCAGAAGAAGGTAGATAACTTGGTGGTTGTTTCCCATGCAGCAGAGTTTGACCCAAACCAGTGCAGGGAGGGCTCTTTGTCCCCTTGTAGAGGCTGGTTTGTGAACAGAAGCCTGTACATTGGTTGCTGGCTCTGTACTAAAGGATTAAAAAAATATCTCTGTCAGAGGTACTTTATTGTTATTATCCTTCTGTGTCCTGATCCATCAGGTTTAGATGTTCAAGATGACCTCTCCAAGGGTAACAGTTTTAGAGTAGTTAGAGAAAAGCCCAAAGAAGCCCAGAAAGTCCGGACCTGGGAATGACCATACTGTCAGTCTGGTGGAAAGACCCAGAGAAGCCTCTCTTCAGACTCATGCCCTGGGAAACTTCCCACCTGACTTGGCTGCAAGAGAGTGTCTGACTTTCTGGGATGGGAAGGCAGTAGTACTCAGACTTTGGGTGGGCCTTGTCTTGGTCAAAGCTGCTGTTATGCCCTAGCCATGCTGGAAAAAGTACCCATAGGTGTGGGCTGGCTGCTGGTGCTCAGATCTGCTTTCTTGTTGAGCCTTGCATTGTCTGTACCAGTTGAACTCTGTGGACTTGGGGGCGGGCGGATACGAAGGACCACTCTCAATGACTAAGATCCATGAAAGGCAGCATCCAAGAATGTTTTTTTTTTTTCCTACCAGACCCCAGTGCCTCACTTCAGAGTTATTCCCAGCTCCCTGGGGACAGAATGTCCCATTGTGGAAAGTATTTCTGACATTAGCATGAGCAGGGCCTCACCCAAGATTAGGAAGGCTGTTGTGCAACACGAAAGTGGCAGTTGTAGTCCTCATAAACAGTAGGTGTGAGGGCAAAAAAGGTCTCCCTTTACACAGCAAGCTGATGACCAGCACAGTGACAGGGCCTGGCCCACCTTCTCCATCAGCCAGTCACTCAGCAAGATTTCGCGATCTGCTCTCATGTAAGAAGCTGCTTCAAGGACCAAAGGTCAGAGCTTATGAAGAATTAAGTAGGCGGTCATTAGCATTAGTCAACACCAGGTACCCAACCCATAATAGGACAGAATGATCCCAAGATTGATATTATCAAAGATCAGAGCTAGACAAAGGAACCGAGGGAACCTGAAAGAGGAAAATGGGGCCACTCAGAACATATGAGGCTGCTTCAGCCATGGGCCGATATCCTTCTCAGCCTAAACCAACCCTTTCCTCAATCCTGCCCCACTGCTAGTCGCACCTGACTTTGGGAGAGGGAGTAAATCTTTTCCAGCAGAAAGGCTGTTACAGAGGTCATTGGATGGACCCATAAATCTCCATTATCAGGCGGCGGCTCCTGTGCCAGAGAACGGAAATCATAGGCCTGAGTGTGACTGGGGGAGCCTTTCCTTCCCCCCTCATTGTTCAGGGCCCTCTGGGAGCCGCTTGGGCAATTGGCTGCCTGAAGAAATGTTTCCTTTCCCAGCTGCTAAGTACAAGGAATAAGTGTCAGGGGATCTCATAATGTCAGGATTTAGAGCTCCAGCGCCAAGAAGGAAGCAAAGACAAGACTACTGCTTTTTTTCCCTGGGACCCTCCTTAACCCCCACTATTAATAACAATGCCAAATTAAACAATTAGTGCACTTGAAGTCCAGTAACCTCCATGCCCAATATAGCTCAGCCTGACAGAGCATCATGGTTCCTGTGCACTCTGAGCCCTGGGAACGTTTGGGTTTCCTAAGTGTTGGATACCCACCCTTGACAAACTGTGCAGGCTGTAGCTCTTCAGGTGATGCTTTCTCCTTATTTTGTAGATCCTCAGGTTTTCAAGAGCAACTAGGATGTCTCAGCTGTGTGGCCAGAGGGTCAGCTCAGAGCTCTCCTTGGCAACCTCATCCCTGAGTTTGGGATGAAAGAAATCCAGTCCCTTCCCTTCCAGTTCCATCTTTGGAGATATTTAAAAGACACATAGATGAGGGGCTGAGGGACATGGTTTAGCAATAGGCTTGGTAGTGTGAGGTTAGTGGTTGGATTTGATGATTTTAAAGGTATTTTCCAACCAAAAAGATTCTGTGATTCTCCATTGGTGCCAAAATGCCCTTTGCTCACTAAAGCCTACGCTGCCAGTATCCAGTAGTGTCCGACACCCCTCCTTTGCCATCATCAGGCATCCATTGATGCAGGAGGGAATATTTCTCCTCCAGGTGAGCTCTCTTGAGGTCAAGGAGCTCTATCTGCTCTGACAGAGCTGTACTCTGCAGATGTCACGTCCTGACTCAGCACCGGGTTGTGTACCCAAGGGACGTGCCAGTCTGATATGGTCCTGGGAAGGCTGTCATTAGGGACAGACACCCATTGCGTGGAGTCTCAAGTGTGCCCTGGGAACAAAGTCTTTTCCTTCCCTGTCTCCAGCACCAGTGGTTCCTGTTTATTGGCGCAAGGTGTTTATTAACTGCTGGTTTGGATGTCTGATTACAAACCAACAGTGAAAACACTGTGGACGGTGGAGCTGGATGTCACACACACTCTTAGGAAACAACAATATTCAGTAGCAAATCTGCTTATTGTCAGAAAACGAGAGACATAGACTTTGCCTGGTTTCAACTCCACGCCCTCTTTTTTTTTAATAGAAGAATAACCATACTTGACATTTCTTTGCATCATGCTCATTTTGAAGAAAGACTCTTAGGAATTTTCTCCTTTTTCCTTGATTAAAAACTTTAAGATTTTGTTTTTCTGGTCAAAAAATCTCCAGGAAGCACGATATTTTGTAATTAGTCACAGACACCACTCAAATCGGTCAAGAGTTCTGTTACCTTTGGACTGCCTTTGCTCTGCTAAATGCTTCCTGGGTTAAGTCAGCAGCTTTGTACTGAATTATTTTGCAAAGGAGTAGAGATTTTTCTCACAAGACAAAAATCAGTGTGAAAATAATTTGTCTTTTTCTGTGGAAAATGACAATAAGAAACCTCAACAACTTCTAAGATGAAAAAAAATGGTGAAATGTTTTCCTTTCTTGAGATTTTTCAAGGAAATGAGTTCTTTCCTGACCAGCTGTTCCAATCCCTTCTCTTTTCAAGGGAAGTTCACTTGACCTAGACTTTGGCTGTGACTCAATTGTGATTTAAAGGGGAAAGTGAGGCATATTGGTTGTAGTACCACTGAATCCACGTGGACAAAAATCACCTGGAGGGTGATTCTCATCTTTCCTAAACCACCAGGATTGCAATGAGATTCCCCAAAGCTGCCGAGAAGATACTGGATTCCTTCATTTCTGGTTCCAGAGCCTGATGTGTACACTCATTTACTGTGTTCTAGCATTTCCCTGTGGGCAGATGGCACAATCTCTTGCCATTTTTAGCCTGGTTTTCTAGGGACAATTAGGCTCATGTGAGGTTTTTTTTCTCCAAGTCTCTGTTTCCTGGCGCCACTTTAGTAATTTTTTAATCCTTTGGCTGTTTCATGGTTATGTAGTTTCCTACAGATTTTCCAAAAATAGTCTGGAGAAAAGAGAAAATAAGGTTGACGGTTGAACGTAACCCTTTTTAGACAGCAAAAAGTCCACATGGGACTGAGACACAGATCAGGCAAGAAGCAAAATCTTGTTGGTTTGCTCTTTGGAGAATGCTTGTCTTCCAGTATAAAGATGAAATACTTGTATAACAAGCAGGTGGACATGCACAACACATAGCAAGATGCACAATTGCATTTTAAGAGCCAATGTGCTGATCTGTAATGGTTGAAGGTCTTGATGTCCCTGTGCTGGGCCCTGGTGAGGCTACAGCTCAAGTGTTGGGCCCCTCACTGCCAGAGGGACACTGAGGGGCCAAAGCATGTCCAGAGCCGGGTAGCAGAGCTGAGGAAGCGGCTGGAGCGCCAGTCTGCTGGGGAGGGGCTGAAGGCCCTGGGGGTGTTGTCGGCCCCTGTCCCAGGCTGCCCAGGAAGCTGGTGGAGTTCCCATCCCTGGAGCTATTGCAAAGCCGTGTAGCTGAGGTGCTGAGGGACATGGGTTAGTGATAGGCCTGGCACTGTGAGGGGAGAGGTTGAACCTGATGATCTTAAAGTCTTTTCTAACTGAAATGATTCTATGATTCTATATGAATTCTTGAATTTCAGGAGATGCTTCTTATGTAGAGAATGAGGCAAAGGCATGTGAACCTCTCTCCCCCTTGTCTCTCTGCAGCCATTCACCTCTGCAGAGCTCTTGTAGGCCCGGCGAGGAGTAGTCCTGTGGGAAGCAGGGCACATGGCATGGCTTTCTGTGCCCACATCTGCTTCAGCCCCATGATGTGAGGGCAGCTATCTGATGTCTAGGCAGCCCTGGTTTGTGGGTCCAGGCTTGTGTTTGCTCGTATTCACAGGCTATTGCACTTGATTGTAAACATGACTGTTCGCCCAGCCCAATCTGTTTGTCCTGGCTATGTTCAATGTTGAAAACTGGATAACATCAGTGCAGAAGGGAAGATTTCTATTTCTGTCTCCTTGTATCTGTGTCCCAGCACATCCCTGCTGCCATGGAGGTCCTGCAGGCAACAGTGTATATCAGTGAAAGGAGTTCCTCTCCGCAGTAAACCCAGGGGCTTCCTCTGAGAAAAGAAAAGCCGTTTCTTGCATCCTATAAAATTAGAATGTTTTTTGAAATGTCACTTCTGGACTCAAATATTGAGAACCAGACCAGAAATGAGACGCACATTTGCCTAATTAAGTAAGTCTTTTTTCCCTTCTCTCCCACCACGGCAGCAGAATTTTTTGATGACTATTCAGAGGGGCGAGAATGTGTCAACTGTGGGGCCATGTCCACCCCACTCTGGAGGAGGGACGGCACGGGGCACTACCTCTGCAATGCCTGCGGGCTCTACCATAAGATGAATGGCATCAACCGGCCCTTGTTCAAACCTCAGAGGAGGCTGGTAAGTCACAACCACACGATGTGTGCGGGGCAAGGCTGTGTTATGAGGATGAGGCAAAAAGACCTTGGCTAGCTGGAGATGACAAGGGTGTTTCAACTCTTTGGGGCCCCATCTGCCCAATCTAGGTGGTTTTGGTCCAGATTTTCCTAATACACTAGGTGATTATCCCACACCTGGTGCGCTCCAAGATCTTGTGCTGTCCAGACAAGTTCTGCAGACGCCCAGGCCAGGCAGTGGAAGGGGCTGTAAGACACAGAGGCAGTACCATGGTCAGTTTAGCAAAGGTCAGTCTTTAGTTTACTATCCTTATAGGCATATTAGGATGAAAGGAAACTCTTTTTAGCTCCACAGTACTACCAGTTCATCTTCTCTTACCCACACAGTCCTTAATCCCCACTTCATGGTGACTGGCCAAGTAGATCTCGTGGGGCAGATCAAAGCATCCCAAAGCCTGCGGAGTCAAGATAGGGTATGCATGGAAACATCTTAGTGTGGTTATCTTGCCTGTCACTATCCTTTTGGTTAAGGGATTTGGGAAGGTCTCTGTAGCCTGTGCCTCAGAGACGTGGGTCTATCATGACCTCAGGCAGAAATAAATCAGCAAGTCAGCATGGAGGGCCATGTTTCCCCACTTCTTGTCTTGCACGAGGCTTCATCCCCAACCTGCCCTGCCCTTTGCATCGCCCAGGACCTGTCTGTACTCAAATCCAGATGTCCTTTCCAAGGGTCAAAATTGACAGTAGCAGCTCGAGTGTGGCCACCAGCCACAGCCACCCAGCGCCCTCTTGTGAAAATCACTTCCTGGCCACCACACTGACCCAGACAGGCAGTGTCTCCACTCTGGCACACAGGCCTTTACCCTCTGTCATTTACTGGTCTACATGTAATCCTTGGGCATATCCGTGCAGTCAGAAATGGCATTGGGTACCACGCTTGATCCCTCAGAGCAAGCAGCAACACATGCTGTTAGCTCAGCACAGCCTTGGCAAGGCTTGGAAACCCCAGGAAAAATATAAAATGCAAGAGCTGTGCAGTTCTGTACTTGCACTTTTGTCACATGACTGGGCAGCTGGCAATCTGTAAATCTTGTAAAAACAACCAAATTCCTGCTTTTTCTTCTGGAAGAGAATTTCCAAGCAGAAAAGGAGGGACACATCTAGGGATGCAATGTAGGGAGTGTGGGTAAAGCAATTATAATTGGTTTACCTGAATAAATACATTCAGCACAAGGGATTGGGTTTAATCTGTCACTGTGTGACCCCCTTTTTTCTTTGGAGACTGAGGTATTCCAGAGGGCCCTGCAAGGAGAGATTTTTGTCTTTGCTGAAAGCCTTTTAGGCTCTCGGTCCATTTCCAAAGGCTGATGATTGAAGCTAATACATGACGAGGGAGTTTGGTTTCTCTGCACCAAAAGGATATCAGCTTTTGAAGTCTTAAGAAGTATTTGAATGTCAATGTTTAATGTCCTGCACCTGCAAATTAACTGATCCTGTTTTATAATGAGGGAGAAGGCATGGGGAGAAAGCAATGGCAAAGATCACAGAGGAGATCCCTGGTAGCTCCCAGGTCCTCATCTCCCAGGCTTTTGCCCCATTACACAGCTATGTTGTTTGGGTCTGCAGAGCTGGGTCAGATGTCTAAGACCACCAGATTTCCTCCCTATAGGCTCCTCCTCAGGCAGTATGGGGCCAGGCATCTTTAAACAGCTCTAGCACTTTTGTTCAGTCCCCAGTTTATCAGCAAGCAAAGAGGGCATTTGACCACTGCCCATCTAAACTTTTTCCTCAACCTCTTAACACCTGAGCTTTGAAGGATGCTGGGAGGAGTCAGGCAGACATAGAGGATGGGCCTTTTTCTTCCTCCACCTCTCACTCTGCTTCCAAGCTCAGAAATTACATTTTATGTGGTTTTAAGACCATTGACTTTCTCCTGTGGCCTTCTGAGCTTGGCTAAACCAGTTCACCCAGAAAGAGAACTTCAAAACATTCGTCCCCTGTACTGCTTCATTAGTGGGGATTCCTGTTAATGATCCCTCTCAATCTTTAGAAAAATGCTGCTATTGGAAGCATTTTTTTCTTACTCCCCCCTCAAGCCACAGAGCAACAGCATGCAAAACCAGTGAGGAGCGTGTAACATTCATGGCATTAATAACATCTTCTTGAGATGTGCTATGATATCTGGAAGGTGAAGAGCTTGGGAGCCTGAAAGGGCAGGATGGTCTGAGATCCAGATACCTTGGTGTAACTGTGTGCACATGCAGTGGATCTCTAAGCTACTATTAGACCCACTGGAAATCTGGTGCTCTGTTCAGGTGATGTCTCTGGCATCATCTGAGATGCCCCAGGACAGCTGAGGTGTCCTTGCAGGCAGGAGGCAATGGAGAGGCAGTGGAGTAGAAGCTGAAAGACATGAGGGGAAGTAAAAGGCAGCTGTGTTATACACTGTAGCGAGGCAAGGAGAGAAAAAGATAGAGAAATAAGGGGCAGAGGAGAGAAAAACTCAAGGCGTGCTGGAGCTGTTGGGATCTGAGATGCTGCTGGAGGGCTGACACATTTTCTTCCTCTGCATTTTCTTGCAGTCGGCTTCCCGCCGCGTCGGCCTCTCCTGTGCCAACTGCCAGACGACAACGACCACACTCTGGCGCAGAAACGCCGAGGGGGAGCCCGTCTGCAACGCCTGCGGGCTCTACATGAAGCTGCATGGGGTAATGCATGCATTGACCTTGGCTCTCTATGGGGAGGGTATCAATAACACCATGCTAGTGACTGGGTTTGCTGCACAACTCTGTGCTCTCCTGGAGCTGTTTCTCCTGCTGTGCCTCTGGGCTTTAGTCCTCTTCAGCATTACATCATGTCTATCCTGGCAAGGGGTGATGCATGCAGGGCATGTCTCAAAGTCTTAAAATGCAACAAAATTAGACCTACATCCTTCCCATCAAAATTCAGGCACTTGAAAAAGCTGTCAGAAGCACAAAGGACTGTGCTGGGCCTTGGTGAGACCACAGCTCGAGTGCTGTGTTCAGTGTTGGGCCCCTCACTGCCAGAGGGACACTAAAGGGCCAGAGCGTGTCCAGAGCCGGGCAGCGGAGCTGGGGAAGGGGCTGGAGCACAAGTGTGCTGGGGAGGGGCTGAGGGCCCTGGGGGTGTTCACTGCTACTTCTAGGGTTTTTACACACATCCATGCTCTCAGTGTTGTCCAGTGTTGCACAGTGGATGGAAGTGCATTCATGAGAGAGGTCAAAGCTGGAAAACAAAGTGGATGAGGGGAAGACTTACCTAACCCAATAAGTTCTTCCTAGAAATCCAAGCATATTTCCGATCATGAGGATGACTACTTCAGTAGGATCAGTTCCTCAGGGAGGCGTCCCCACACAGACTTGGTACCTTTCCAGAAAGCAGACATTATCCAGAAAGGCATTTCCTGCTTAAACAGGAAAGTAAATCACATGAGCCGTTGTTCCCATCTGGCTTTAAACTACTCTATACATACAGTGTGAAAATCTTATATATTCCCATTTGCATGCATGTTCTGTGCTTTGACATATCTCTTCACACAGCAGTGCTGACCAGTGACTTTGGGCTCCATCTTGTTGCTTTGAATTAAATGAGATGGTTTTCGTGAAGCCTACAGGTTATAGCTGAAACCATGTTCTCCCAGATGACCTTACGGCCATAGACAAACAAGTGTGCTTTTATATTTGGTTCTGTAGGTTCCGAGGCCTTTAGCAATGAGAAAAGAGGGCATTCAGACGAGGAAGCGCAAGCCCAAGAACCTTAACAAAACAAAAACACCAGCAGGTAAGTGTTGAACAGAGGAGATTATCACACGTGTATATGTGTGTGCACTTGTGTTTCTCATCATCATGTCCTATGAGTTGGACACCTGACTGCAAAATGGGTTGATTCTTCAAAAATGGGGGTGTCAGGAGGCCTTTCATCAGTAACAAAGCCCTTGTCACTGATTTTTAAGCATTTTATTTTTATTTACAGTAAATTTGGGTGGGTGGGTATAGCTCTGTACTCAAAGGTCTTTGGGAAGAGCCTTGTTTACTGTCTGCTTGCTCACAGGTCCATCCAGCAGCGAGAGTCTTACCCCGACCACCAGCTCCACCAGCAACAGCAGCAGTGCCACGACCACTGAGGAAATGCGCCCCATAAAAACAGAACCGGGGCTCTCATCTCATTATGGGCACCCCAGCCCGATTTCTCAGGTACAGAGGGGTGACACTACCAGTGGGACAAGGATGGCAACTAGGATGGTAGACGTGGTGAGAACGTCCTCAAAACCTTCATGCAAAAAGGCTGCTGCCTCTTTTCAACCAGGGGGTCAAAGAGTTCACCTTAAGACATATGTCCTCTGCCATGAAGCAAAACGTCACATCCTTGTTACCACATCTACAGCACAATATAGCTTTTGAATGATGTGAGTAGCAGTTATGAAAGGATAGCAAGAAGCAGGAACTTTGTTGAAAACATGAAATTCCTTCTAGCTGGGCAGCTATATATATCCCATAGTGAGAAATTGCTTGTTCCCTTTTTATGATTTGATTGGTCTTGAGCAAGGAAAATCTTGGCAATATTACCTGACTTTGCCTGCACTGTCTGTATGTGTGTTAAGTGATCTGAGAAATGCAGTGTGAGGAGAATGAATTCACACAGCCTAAATCTTAGTTGGCTCCCTGCAAAGATAATGCAAGCCAGGATGATGGCAGAGAGCTGCGGGGTAATGTGGTGTGCTCTCTTCCATATACAGCACCTGACACCTTGGGCCAGCACTGCACCCACACAAGCGTATATCCTGCTGAACAACACCCAGACCTGGAAGGTGATCTATGTTCAAGCTTAACAACTGTGCCTTCGTTAACGATCCTCATTGCACAACATGACCAAGGCACAGCAGTATACAGGATCACAGAATCATTTTTGTTGAAAAAGACCTTTAAGATCCTCAAGTCCACCCCCTCCCCTCACAGTGCCAAGCCCACCACTAACCCATGTCCCTCAGCACCTCAGCTACACGGCTTTGCAATAGCTCCAGGGATGGGGACTCCAGCACCTTCCTGGGCAGCCTGGGACAGGGGCCTCTCAGGGAAAAAGTTCTTCCTCAGCTCCAATCTAAACCTCCCCTGGTGCAACCTGAGGCCATTTCCTCTTGTTCTATCTCTTGTTACATGGGAGAAGAGACCAACCCCCACTTTACCACAGCCTCCTGTCAGCAAGTTGTAGAGAGTGATCATGTCTCCCCTCAGGCTCTTCTTCTCCAAACTAAACAACCCCAGTTCCCTCAGCTGCTCTTCATAAGACTTAGACCCCATATATGTTCTCTAGACCCTAGATATGATTGTTGCTGTCCTTTGGGGTCATACAAGGAACTCGAGTTTTTCCCTGGAGAACAAAAGAGTTGTTGAGTGTTGCTGGACTGATCTTGCACCTGCAGCACTTCATAGCACTGTTAATCTGTCCATCAATCCACATAAGGCCAGTGGAAAGCTAGTAGAGCCCAAGACCAATGAAATCTCAAGCCTTTGGAGGTAAAGTTATAATTTCTGACATTTAGAAGGGATTTAGAAGACACCTTGTATGCAGCATTAGGAGAGAAGAGGGTCTAGAACAAGAAGGAAAGAGCCTGTCCAAAGTATCATGAACAACCTGTAATACACAGCTCTACAGCAAAGCTGCAGACACGTTATTACGATAGCACCAGTCCCCATAAACGGATTCATATGGTCCTCTATGGTTTGAAGCTTTGTTCACAGGCTTTTCCTTTTTTTTCCTGTAGGCATTCTCAGTATCTGCCATGTCTGGACATGGATCATCTATTCACCCTGCAATTTCAGCCCTGAAGCTTTCACCGCAGGGTTACCAGTCAGCTATCAGCCAGTCTCCACAGACCAGCTCCAAACAGGACTCCTGGAACAGCCTGGTGTTGGCTGAAAACCACGGGGACATCATCACTGCATAACCTGGTCTTCCACCCACAAACTGCAGGCTGATCCGCTTGAAAGATGAAGAGGATGCCATGTAATCATCAAGTCAATGTTGTTTCTCACTTCCCCTGTTCTCCTGTCTTCTCTCCCCTTATGAGGTGTTCCAGCAACGAGGTGAAGAGGACTTATCTGAGGTGTAGGAGAGCTCTTACGAAAAAAACAGAAGCCTCAGATCTCCAAGTAACTAATGGATTTGAAGCTTTTTTTCCTCCACTTTAAATGAGCCTTTCTACTTGATTGTCACCACCTTCTATCAAATATCCAGAAACACAAAGATGGACATAGTTATCGAGTTTTGTGTATTTAAAAGTATCTGGCATTTAAGACTCAGACTATGGTGGAGCAGAGATGTTTTTTTTCTTTTGTCACCATCTGTTCTTTTTCTGACCCCCAAAAAATGTCACCATCTTCGCTTTACCCAGATTCAGTGATCTTCTACCAAATGGAGCCAATTCCAGAACAGACTTCACCAGACATTCTGTGGTGGCTTTAGTGGATTTGATATGATCTAGGGCAGAGTAAAAGAAAAGAGACCTTCCTACACACACATCCTCAGCTCACGTATCTGGAGCATTGTTGTCATTTTCCTAGATGGTCTGAAAAGCTAATGAATGTCCATATTTAACAGTAACTCCTTTCCTATTTATCACTACAAAATCATGGGGACTGTTGTTTCCAAAAGGTTGTTGGCTGAGCCTGGAGAAGTTCTGCCAAAAGACAAAGGGGGATTTTGGAAGGAGGAACCTCCTGGAAGCAGGTAGAGAACACCCACGCTGGCCATCAAATCCTGGAGAAAATTGCTGCGCTCTTCTCTTATGGATAGCTACAAGCCAGGCTTAGAGATTACTCGAGGGCACAGCAAGAGAAAGATGCTCTTCTAATGCTGCTGTGCCATTGCTTTTGAGACAGTTAATTTAATTCTTTTGCATACTTTCATGATGGTCTTTACATCACTGATGAAATCTGATTGTCATCTATTTTTGGCTGTACTGTGAGTGCCCACTTTCCCCCTAACAGCTGGCTCATGACTGTTTCATACATCTAACCCCTCAGGATTTCACCTTTTGCAAAAAGCAAACGCTTCAGCCTCTGATGGAGGTAGGCAGGGGCTTTTTTCTTTACCAAGCATGTGCACAGACTTGCTTGCCCACAAGAGAAGCGTAACTCCATTCATGCATGAGTATTAAACAGGACTTGTGGTTTTTTTCTTGCCTATAAAGCTCTCAGCAACCAGGGAATCCTAGCAACTTGAGTTGGAAGAGATGCTGAGAGCTCACTGATTCATTCCCTTCCCCCAAAGGGATCAATCTTGCCTTACTTAGCCCTGACTGCTCTTTCTTTAGCATGCGCTTAAACCCCAGCATTGCAGATGCCACGGCTCCCCTGTGCAGTGTAAGTGCTTCACCAGATGCTTGCCATGGTGTTTTCATCAACATTTCTGAGGAGGAAATATATATCTGTCCACACAGAGAACTTCTGGAAGACCTCATCCTGAAAGATCCTCCACTTTTCTGTCCACCCCCAAACTCTGTTACTCTTTTTGTCTTCCCAGCTCCTCCTCCCTTTTCCTCCCGACATCCAGAACTCCAGTACAGAACTGCCAAGCAAAAATCTAGAAGCGGGATTGTGCAGCCCTCTCAAATGTGCCATCCTCTGTCTCCCACTGTTTAACATTCCTTTAAAGAGTGTTTCCACCCAAACACCAGGATACATGGGCTTGGTGAAGAGGAACACTGTATACATGTTTGAAGCAAAAGAATGGCATTGTATTATCTTTGGACTCACCATTTTCCTCCTGACGGTAGAAAAGCTTCTTTAAGGAGAAGGATTCAATGGGACTGGTTGTGATAAAGAGTCATGGTAGAGATCTGGACCCTTCCACATTCCGTGTGCTCTGTGAAACTCAGATTTGCAGGGTCTTGGAGGGGCGCCAGAGCCGCTGTACTCCCTAGAGAAAAACCACCATGGCAGTGATGCCATGGGAATGGCTGGATGCTGTTTACAGTAAAGCTGCCACTCTGTCTTGCTGAGCTAATGCAGGGTCTAGCCACATTAGCATTAATTACAGACAAGGAAAAGACAGTCATGAAACATGAATAAAAATGAATGAAATTCTGTGATTCTGCTCTGGCCTGGTAGATTGCAGAAAAAAGGTCAGAAATAGTACCTAAAAATATGAGTTTGAGGTGCAAACATAAAGATATTTCTCCCCAGGAATGGAGGCCTCTAGCCATCTTTCTTCTTGAACTATAATGCCTTTGTAAATGGCTATTGAGCTCTCTTGGGATCTGGTTGTGAACTCCTGCTTGTAACCAAGCAGCACACACCCCAAAGATGCCACTTGGCTAACTAAGATGCCTATAACTACCCTGGACAACCTGAGAGTGAGTGGAGCAGGTAGCTCCTGGTGAGGAGCTAAAGTCCAGAACAACCACACACCCTGTTTCTCTTTTGATACGGATGCTCTCAGAGGCTCTGTCCATGTTGCCTTATGGCTGCACCCCTCCTACTGCCTTCAACACTAAACTCACTGACTGAATTTTTCTCCTGCCGTTAAAACATAGTCTGAGATGCCATAAAGAAGTCTGCTTCTGAGGCAAGAGGAGGAAAACTCTGGGAGGACATAAGCCTGCCTTATGCTCCCTCAGGTTATCCAAATGACCATGGTGGAGATTTTTTAACTGCCTCCTCAAAGCCTTAAACATAATTCTTCAGTGAGGAGCGTTTACAAGGACCCTGATAACAGAGCAAGATGAATCTTTTCAAAAGGTGAGGCTCAGGGGGGCTTTATGGTCAACTTAGATCTCCTTAGTGGTAGAAATTAGTTCTTTTGTCCCTGCTTTTGTACCACAAGCAGTAAAATATCAGATATTCCTGGTTCTCTTGTTCTTTTCAATCACCCCAAATTGTTGTAGAGCTATCGTCAGTCCAGCAGCATGTGCCTTATTCTGGCCAGCACCAATACCAAGATGGTAAGAAGCTGACCTCAGATCCTGTTCTATGGAGCATAGAATTGCAGAGTAATTTAAATCACCAGGGACTACATCAGGTTTCTCAGGGCCTTGGCCAGTCAAATGTTGAATAACTTTCAACATTTACCCTCATGGTGAAAATGTTTTTTCCAAATGAACATTAGATTCTAATGAGAGGCAAAATCATTGGTAAATAAATTTCTCAGACTTAGGGACTCCCAAGCAACATGACATTGCAGAAGATGGAATGTTGAGTCCAAGCCCAAGAATCACAGAGATCCTCTTCTTTTGGGTAGGGGCAGGGATGGACAATGCAGGATGACAAATACCAGAAGTGACAGATGAAGGAATACTCACAGGACAAGAGGATGAAAGCACTACCAGTTTCAGGACACTCAGACCATTCTATCACGAGGGGCAATTTACAAAATTCTGGGTTCCATCTGAGCTGTGCTTTCCTTCCCACGATGTGAGGGGCATTTATAGACCATACTTTGGTAGTGAAATTAAATACAATTACTAGAGACTTTTAAGGCAAGACAGTTATTGCTATTATTATTGCTGGAGAACTTAGAGAGGATCACATCAGGCCAGGTCCTACACAAATGCAGGACCAACAACTATTTCTGCCCTGATATAGAAAGAGGGAAGGGTCCAGTCCTGCAGACCACTTAAACACATATATAAGTGCACTTCTGGGACTTGTTCCCTTAGACGTTATCATGAATCACATGTGTGAATACTGATGTTGAAGGCTTTGCAGCACAAGGTTTGGTTTTGCCAAATCAGACTTGTCCAATCACTCAGAAGTTGCCAGAGCGAGATGGACAGACAAGAACCAGGCGAGCCAGAGGGACAGATAGGTCATTTAACCATTTCTAAATGTATTTTCTCTTTGTGGAAGTACAATATCTTGAATCACTTCAGTTATTCTTTTGTTAAATGATCAGAAGAGATGCGTATTTCATTTGCAACCTTATGAGCTGGGTAGAGAGGGAACAATCAGGAGTAGCTCAGGAATATTGTAAGGGAGCTTTAAAACCGATCAATAACACTTAACATTGAAGCTGTGACTGTGTCAGGGGTGGTGTTTTGTTTTGCTTTTTTTCCTCTCATGTATAAAGGTTGAAGCTTCCCAGGTCACCTGGGAAGGCCCTATGGAAACAGACACTTATTTGTAGGGGGAGAGGGAAAACAACCAACTGAACAAGCTGTAATTATTTAAAGATGTAAAAAGATATATATTATGAAGTAGTATGGCTACCAATCCATGTAACTTCTACACCTTTAGAACTAATGGAAATAAAATAATGATGATAAAACCAGAAGGCTGCTGCTTGACTCTATCCTGGAGAGGGCTGGGGGTACATGATCACATTTGAAGTGCACCTGGAGAAGCAAGGGTGCAACAGATCCTGTGTTAGTGAGCTCATAATCATTGAACTGCAGAGTAGTTGAAGTCAAAAGGGGCTAGATGAGGTTTCTCAGGGCCCTGATCACTCAGGTGTTGAATATCTCCAAGGGTAACAGAATCAAAATATGGTGGGGGTTGGAAGGGGACTCTAGAAGTCATCTAGTCCAAATCCCTTGCTAAGGCAGGTTCCCTTCCATTAGAGAGCACAGGAATGTGTCGCAGCATGTTTGGAAACCTCCCAGGAAGAAGACTCCACACCCTCCCTGGGCAGCCTGGGCCAGGCCTCCCTCAGGCTTACAGTGTAGGATGGAAATCCTCCAATCCCTCTGAATCATAGAATCATTACAGTTGAAAAAGACCTTTAAGCTCATCAAATCCAACCACTACCCTCACAGTGCGAAGCCCACCACTAACCCACATCCCTCAGCACCTCAGCTACATGGCTTTGCAATAGCTCCAGGGATGGGGACTCCACCAGCTCCCTGGGCAGCCTGGGGCAGGGGCTGACAACCCTCTCAGGGAAAAAGTTCTTCCTCAGCTCCAATCTAAACCTCCCCTGGTGCAACTTGAGGTTGTTCCCTCTCATCCTGTCACTGGTTATTTGGGAGAAGAGACCAATCCCCACTTCACCACAGCCTCCTGTCAGGTAGTCGCTGAGAGGGAAAAAGTTCTTCCTCAGCTCCAATCTAAACTTCCCCTGGGACAACTTGAGGACATTTCCTCTTGTCCTATCATTTATTACTGGAGAGAAGAGACTGACCCCCACCTCACTACAGCCTCCTGTCAGGGAGTTGCAGAGAGTGATCCTGTCTCCCCTCAGGCTCCACTTGTCCAGACTGAACATCCCCAGGGCCCTCAGCCCCTCCCCAGCACACTTGTGCTCCAGCCCCTTCCCCAGCTCCGCTGCCCGGCTCTGGACACGCTGCGGCCCCTCAGTGTCCCTCTGGCAGTGAGGGGCCCAACACTGAACACAGCACTCGAGCTGCGGCCTCACCAGGGCCCAGCACAGGGGACGGCCACTGCCCTGGGCCTGCTGCCACACCACTGCTGATACAAGTCTGGGTGCCACTGCCCTTCTTGCCCACCTGGGCACGCTGCTGCCTCATCTTCAGCCGCTGGCACCAACCCCCCAGGCCCTTTCCCTGCGGGCAGCTTTGCAGCCCCTCTGCCCCAGCGTGGAGCATTGCCTGGGGTTGGTGTGGCCCAAGGGCAGGACCCAGCCCTTGGTCTTGTTAAATCTCATCTCATTGCCCTGGGCCCATTGCTCCAGCCTGGCCAGAGCCCTCTGAAGAGCTTTCCTCTCCTCAAACATGTCTAGGCACCCACACAGCTTGGTGTTGTCATGAAATTGACTGAGGGTGCACTCAATCCCCTCATCCAGATGTCTGTGTTCCTGTTCCCATGACTGACCACCTTTATGGTGGAAATTTTATTATAAATAGACATTAGATTTTAAGGAGAGGCAAACTCCCAAGTAATGAGTCTCTGCAGGAGGCTGAACATTTTCTCCAAGCTCTTGTGTCACACAGAGCCCCTTCCTGTAAGTAGGAGCTGGGATGGTGAACACAGCGATGACAAACACCAGAAGTGACAGACCTATCAGCAGAGCAATGCAAGGGCAGGTTGGATGGGGCTTGGAACAACCTGGTCTAGTGGAAGGTGTCATTGCCCAGGGCAGAGGGTTGGAATGAGGATAGCTTTAAGGTCACTTCCCACGCAAACCCTGGTATGCTTTTAGTATAAAGTGGGAAGAAAAAAAACCAAAACCACACAATGTTTTCCATGCGGCAGGTAATTCCCCCTGCACACTGAAAAACAGAAAAGCTCCATAGCAGACCTCAATATGCACTGTGGACTGCTCACTACCATAGTTTTGTGTAATAGGCTGTTGTTAGGCCTAAATGCTTGCAGCTGACCTCTGAGGCTCCACCCTCAGGGATAAACTGTGTTGTCAGGAGACTCTGAGCTTCTGTAGAGGGTTAAGGTGGTTGAGTGTGGTTCTTCTACAAGCAGATAACCTTCCTTCTGAGGTGCTCAGCTTTGTATCAGACCCTGGATACTGGGTGAGTATGATGAGAACTTTAAATCTTATTTATTTCTCTCCCACTCAGCCAACTGGCAGGGTTGGTGAGTGGTAGTTGTGCCCATGCCCTATAAAAGTAAGTGAGGGGAAGAGTTTTGGATGCAGAAGGTGATATTGAGGGTATGAAGAGGAGCTTGTGGGAGTTGGAAAGGGGAACTGGAGGCAGAGGAAGGGCTGTGGAGCATGGAGAAGCAGAAGGAGAGTGGTGATGTAGGTGTGAAAGGCTGCATGGTCTGCTCCACAGATGCATGCCCAGAGTGGGCTTAAGGGCAGTTGCTGAGTGGCTGGATGCAGGAATATAGGGTCTGAAGAGGGAGTGCAATGTCTTCCTCCACCTCTCTGGAGAGATATGGCTGGTAGTGGGGTGGAAACCTCCGTTGTTGTTTTGGAGAATTGCAGATTGATGCTTGGCTGAGCATGAGAAGATGGGAATCTCTGCACACCCACCTAATTGCACATGAAGTGTTAGGGCTGTGCTGTGAAATCCCTGTAGGAGCCCCGTGCAGGGGTGGGAAGCCATGTTGGGGCTTCCTCTGCAGTGGGGTGTAGGGATGCAGTCTCTGGGTGCAGGTGAAGTGGGTTGAGGTAGATAAACCTGGCAGCCTTGTCCTCCTTGTGTCTTGGTGTGGATGCTTGGTTTCTGTCTGAGAACAAGGGCTGGCAATGGGACCATACATGGGGGAAATTTCTCCTGCAGACCTAGCCCCCTGCCCCAGACCTTGTAGTGGTACCAGCTCAGGTGGCTTTCTGGGACAGACTCTGTTTTGTTTTGTTTTCACATCAAGCTCTCAGAGCTGTGCCAGGTATCCCAGAGCCTTGTACTGACTGCTGTGTAAATTTGAAGCTGAGCCTCTGGTCAGTGTTGGACTCTGGAATTAGTCTGCAGGGTGAATTGGCACTGTGAGATGAAAGCCAAACTTGTATTTCCTGGTATTCCCTCAACAGCTGCTGGAGATGCCAGAGGGCCCATCGGTGAGGAAGTTCCACCTGCTGACTTCCCCATTTGTGGGACAAGTGGTGGCCAAGGCTGGCGGAAGCAGTCGGAAGATCAATGTGAAGGACCTGAATGCCCTCAGGCTCCAGGACTCCCAGGTGAGAGGTGCTGAAGATGAACCATACTAGTCCATACAAGTCTGAGATAAAGCACCATTGTCCTCCATCTGGGCCACAGAATCTGAGAACACCACCAAGTTTGTGTTTGAGGTGACCACTGACTTTGTTTACAGCCACAAAATAGGTGCATCCACCCAGATGGATGTGAATATCCATTTTTCAGTAGGTCTCTATGTTACAGAATTTGGGATCAAGGTTACTGTGAGGAGAGGCTGATGCAGTGATGTGGTTAGACCCAGAGATGCCCAGACTTATTTGTGGTTTGTGTCAGTCATGCTAATGCACTGTCTCTTCCAAAGGATAAGGAGCTGGTGTTGTCAAGGGCTGTTTGTAGAAGATGAGTGTTGATTTCTTGCACAGGAGGGCAAGGTTTCACCTGGCTATGTTGAAATCTCTATGCTGTGGGCATTTGTGAGGTAGTCACACTGGGTCAGTCCTGCTGGGGGTTTCACTTGCCTGACCTCCTTCAGATGATGATTTGGACTTGACTGACCAAGTGCTAGTGCAGCCTCACCTTCAGTTACATGACAGCCTCAGCCGGAGGCACAGATGTGGCTGCTCAGCAGTCATTGTGGCTGGCTTGTGTTTGGTCACTCTAACCCGAGACACTTGAGGCCAGCACAAAGTGGGGAGGAGAATGAGAAGCAGTAGTGATAGACTTCAAAACCCTGAGTGTCTGTCCTGGTGTATCTCTTTGGCCTGACAGGAGCCTCTAGGAGGGCTTTGCACTGCAGTGGCATCTGAGCTTCATGTAGATGAAGGGATGCTGAAAAGATGACTGCAGCTCTGATGGGAATGGCTCAGATGCTAATGAATCATGTGTTCAGGGTGGGGTGATGCGCCTTCTGTCTAAAAGACATTGTAGAAGAATAATCACTTGTATGGAAACAGAGGTTATGTGGATCCTCAGTGCATCCCACTTTTATTAACTCAGGTTCATGGAAAGAACTTGTACCTGGCGTTTACGGCAGCTGAAGATCCCTTAGGACCAACTGCAGAAGAGACAGTGCTGCCAAGAGAGGCTGCTAGTGGGGAAAGTGCTCCTGCCCAGGAAGGACTAGCACAGGTTTGTGCTTCACACACACGTCCCCAGGATGAAGAGCTGCAGGAGCTCCAGCACTCCAGATCTGAAGCCTCAGATGCAGCGGAGGGTCCGGGCAACTGGCTGCGCTTCCACTTTGGCATGTTTGGCAGTATTCGGGCAAATGAGTTCTCAAGAGCAAACAAGGCCAATAAGAGGGGAGACTGGAAGGACCCTACACCCAGGTATTTAGTGGAGTGCTCAAACTCTCTTTTCTCCTTGCCTCTCATTCTGGAGAGACACTCTTCTGTCTCAAACTAAATGTGTGTGGGGATTCTCTTAGCCCTGTCTTTGCTCTAATAATTCTTAAGATAAGTAGATGTAAGAGATACAGGAGTTGAGAGAGGGGTGTGTTCAGCCAGGGAGTCTGCTGTGTGCTTGCGAGATGCATGTTGCCTGACAGCCTGGGGATCAGAATACCAGCGCAGCAAAGATTTTTAGGATGACAGACTGA
Organism: Colius striatus; assembly: GCF_028858725.1. NCBI lineage: Eukaryota > Metazoa > Chordata > Aves > Coliiformes > Coliidae > Colius > Colius striatus. Next base: position 44,122,048 of record NC_084760.1, on the reverse strand, counting down.
ATCATGCCCTCAAAATACCAGTTTCTCTCAATTACGTGAGGGGTTTTTTTTAAGAGGGGAGGAAAAAAAAAAGCATACATCTAGGGCTGCTGGAGTGATGCTGTTAAAGGCAGCAGTGTGTTGCAAACACCGGCTGCAGTCCATGTCCTAAGTCTCACCAGAAGTGCACTGAACAATGAAGGGGTAAACACTGGAATACAGTGGAGACTCTACTCTTGTGAGCTTTTTAGCCTAAGTGGTTATTCATGAACAAGGTGGGTCTTGGCCCTGTGTGTGTGGTGTGCTTGTTAGGGACACGCTCAATGTCACCTATCCTGCAATCTCCTGAAGGACTGCTATATTTCTACACAAACAGTTTCAGGCATAGTTTTGGGTGCAACTTTGAGCATCAGTGTCTCATTTGTGGACCCTACTGCTAACATGATGATACATTTCCCTACCTGTTGCTGCCTCACAGCTAAGAACCACAGGGTAGCAGAAGGAAAAAAAAAGTGTCCACAAATTGTGTGGTTACATAACTGAGTTTCTTGACTGAATTAAAGAAGCTGCCTTGTGTTAAGATGGTGACCTGGTGTGTTGGTGTGCCTGCCATTACCCTGTGCACACTAGCATGTGCAGTGATGAGCTGCAGGAGAGGAATAGCTGGACTAGAGTACAGGCTTAGGGAACTGGTGCTTTGAGATACCTCCCAGGCTCTCATGAGAATGAGTGAGCATGTGTGAGGGCTGATGCCTCCTTGTGTGCTTCTCCTTAAGCTTGCTACATACAGGCTCTTTTCCCACCTTTCAGTAGCTCTTTCACCCCATTGCTATGCTGCTGTCCCTGTGCAAGTTCCTTAAGCCAGAGCAGAATCTCAGATTCTCTGAATGGTGGGAGTTGGAAGAACCCTCTATAGCCCATCCAGCCCAAGCCCCTGCTAAAGCAGGTTCCCCTTGAACAGGGAGCACAGGAACGTGTCCAGCCGGGTTTGGAAACCTCCTGAGAAGGAGACTCCACACTCTCCCTGGTCAACCTGGGCCAGGGCTCCCTCACCTCAACACCAAATGAGTTTTTCCTTAAGTGGAACTTTTTGTGTTTCAGCTTATGCCCATTACTCTTTGTCTTGTCTCTGAACACCACAGTAAAAAGTGTCACTCCATCCTCCTGATATCCACCCGTTAGGTACTTGTGTTGATGAGGTCCTTCCTCAGGCTTTTCTGCCCCAGGTCTCTCAGCTTTTCCTCATAAGACGAATGACAAATGGTTCAGGGATGTTTCTGATGACAGACTTCAACTTCTCTGTTTCTCCCAGGCTGGTTCTGCACTTTGAGAGCGGAGGCTTCTTGGTTTTTTACAACTGCCGAATACACTGGTGCTCCTCTCCAAGGGCTGATCCTGCTTCTGACATCCTGTCTGTAGAGTTCCACCGTGGGCAGGCGCTGGATGCCCTGCGTGCACCCAATCCCATCTGCTGCACCCTCTTAGACCAAAAATACTTTTCAGGGCTGGGTGAGTTCTGGGGAATAGTGGTAGTGCATGAGATAGAGGAAGGTAAGCAGGATGTCTACAGATGCAGGGCTGCAAATCACAGCCTTTTACGCCCTAGCCTTATGGCTTCTGGGTGATTCAACTGAGGGTATGGGGTCGTCTCGCTGAGGAGAAGGCTTACAGTCTGTAGCCACAGACTTCAGTTACTTGTATGCACCATGTGAACCTGATGGTGCACTGTCCAGTGAACTGCCTCACGGGTGGTTACTATGGAGTGGCTTGCTCTTGTAGAAGAAAGGAAGGTCTGTTTCAAGGGTAGTGGGAAGAGAACACCTTTCAGTCCAATCCCAGCTGTAAGTCTACTTTTTCTATGTTACCTGCAAAATGGGGAATGGCGTTGTTAGCTGTGATCCTTGAGGCAGGAGTCACAGTTTGGAGCTGTTAGGTCTGCATCATCTTGATAAGAAATATCCTTATTATCTCCTTATTTCTGATCCTTTCCAGGGAACATAATTAAGAATGAGATCTTGTACCAGGCCAAGATCCATCCATTAACACAAGGCTCTCTCTTGACTCTCACGGATCTGGAGCGTTTGCTTGACTGTGCTGTTCAGTTCAGCTCTGACTGGCTGCACAGCAAGCTGCATGGCAAAAGGCTGCACCCACAGATCTACCAGAAGGAGCAGTGTCCTCTTGGGCATGCAGTGATGAAGGGAACCTTTGGACCCCCACGTGGCTTTAAGAGACTTACATGGTGGTGCCCACAGTGTCAGCCTCTGGTGCTGCCAGGGAATGGAGATCCTTCCCTCTGCAGAGAGTGACCTGGCTTTGCATTTCTCCTCTCCTGAAGGGTGTCTGAGTGGTCTCTGAACTATCCTTTTGGTTGACCTGAGAAGGTCTTCATAGCTTCCTTGAGGCTGTTTTGTTTGCTCTTGAGTTGGCAGAGGTAACTGCTCAGTGGAGGTTACAGGAACCACTGCTGTGCTATGTGTCTCTGGATGAAACAAGGAAAGTGGTTGTAGGTGTCTACCTTTTTTTTTTTTTTGGTACAATGACACAACAATATAGTTTGCCTAGTTGTGAGGTATCCTGGTCACCCTGTCCTGACTAATGTGAATGGAAGGTGTAGGGTGTTGAGATGGCTGTGGTCTGAAGTGACCCTATCTCTTGACCTTGGTGCAGGTGCAATGGCTTATGTTGAAGTTAGAAAGGAGTATACTCCCCCTGCCTGAACAGCTTGATTAATTCGGTGTTAGATAATCCTGCCTCTGCTTGTAGCTGAATTCTCTGTGCGCTGGGCTGCGATCAGGTGCAGTTAAAAATGAGTGGTTATTCCCTCTCTCAGCTCTTACACAAATACCTGCTGCCTTCTAAGGCAATAAGAAAATAAACCTCAGCAGTGCTTGGCAGAGCTTATCTCTGCCCCTATAGGTTTCAGGTTTGTGGCAAACTGCCAATTCCAGATCTCACTGTAAACATAGAAGTGACAAAATGTCAAAATACTATGCTTGTGATGAGGATTGCGTGAAATTCATGATCTCCAAGGTAACATGGATGCAGAAAGGTTTGGAAACAGAGATAATGTGGTGCATCTTTTGCTGAACTGTCAGGAGCTGTTGCTGTCCTCTCTCTCTGGACTTGAGTCTATTTTAACTACAGATTGTTGATTTGAATGAAAAAACAAAAGCTGGAGTTAGAACTAGTAATGTTCTGCTTAAGGTCAGTGAGACTTTTCTGGTAGTTTCTTGGTTAAAAACTGAAGATGTGGAGGGAAACTCCAGCATTTGGTACTTTCCTGTAGAGGATGGTACCAGCAGCTTTCCTCAGCTGTGTATAATAGTGGCTCAGCAGGGAAACTCTTCTAATGGGAAGGAGACTTAATTGTGAATCAAAAGGGAATGCTAGACTTGAAACGCCTTGGTGGTAGGCTGCTTCCCAAACATGACTTGCCATTAACAGGGGAGAGGCTATGCAACACCCTTAAGTGGCTGCAGGATAGGGGATTGCTGAACAACCGAACGAATGCTGTTAGGGTGCCAAAGATGATTAATGTCGCTTCCAAGCATGTCTTGCAGGGTGTTACCAACGGCCTGGAAAGGGGGCATGGGTATTTCATTGCCTTTCTGAAACAAATAAAACAACCGATAAAATAGAACCCTGAAAGCTGAACCTCATGACTTGAAGGAGAGGAGGAGGGCAGGTGCGTGTCTGTAGGGCACAGATGGGTTCAGCCAAATTATAGAAAGATTTTGTTTGGGAAAGTGTTTTAAGCTACTCGAGTCCAACCTCTCTCCTCACTCTGCCAAGCCCACCACTAACCCATGTCCCTCAGCACCTCAGCTACACGGCTTTGCAATAGCTCCAGGGATGGGGACTCCACCAGCTCCCTGGGCAGCCTGGGACAGGGGCTGACAACCTCTCAGGGAAACAGTTCTTCCTCAGCTCCAACCTAAACTTCCCCTGCTGCAACTTGAGGCCGTTTCCTCTTATCAGTCGTTACTTGGCAAGAGAGGGAGCCCTCCACCTGTGGCTACAACCTGCAGTCAGGTAGAGAGTGCTCACGGTGTGAGACGCACGGGAGGGGGGATGATCCCGCCGAGCAGAGGGTGACTCCGAGAAGTGTGACGAGAGCAAACGGTAGAAGGTAGACGTAAAAACCCGCCTGACGACGGAAGGCTGCAGCCCAGCGGCTGCCGAGGCTGTGGAGCGGGGCCTCGGGGCGGGAGCGTGCCGTGTGCCGCCCCCGGACCCGCACCAACGCGTGGCGTCCCCCGCCGCCTTCCCGCTCCGCCGCGCCTGTGGCAGCCGCTGCCGCTACCCAATGAGCGCCGGGCAGGCGGCCGTCACACCAGCCTCGCCGCCTTCCTATTGGCTCGCGTTTCGCTGGTGCGAGTGCGCCTCGGCCAATAGGCGCCCCGCCGGGCCCACCGAGCGATGGGAGAAGCGAGCTGATTGGCGGAGAGGCGGGTCAGAGGCGGCCCCGCCCGGCTCCGGTTAAGCACCGGCCGGCTGGCGTGGGGGGGGGGCAGCGGCGGGAGCGCGCGGCGGCGGCGGGGGGCTGAGCACGGCCCCCATGGAGCTGCTGAGGAAATGGCTCGGACACCCCGAGGACATCTACAACCTCCTGCGGTTCAAGATGGGTGGCTACCGGGCCGTCATGCCGCGGGTGGACCCGGTGAGAGGGGCGGGCTGGGGCAGTGGGGAGGATGCGCTTCGCTATGTCCCGTCGGTCGAGGAATGCCCGGTGCCTAGGGCGAGGGCTGCGTGTAGGGGCCGTGAGGAGGACGAGGGAGCGAGGGGGCTGTCATCTCCCCGCGCAGTTGCGATGTTGCCATGGCTGAGCGTCGCACAGCCGCCGCGGGCAGCACCGGGGCGGCTGATGTGCGCTTTGCACGGTCTTCCTGCTTTTCACCGGGCTCGGCGAGCATCCCTCCGGCTCAGGGCATGGCTTCGGCCTTCCCAGGCATTTGCGCGGGGCCGGAGCCCTGCTTAGCGTTGCACCGGCTACCAGCCGTGTCACCGGCTGCTGCTGCGACCGGCACTATGTATCGCACCGGCTCCGGGCATTGCAGCGCACGGCCGCGGCTCCGGCCATTGCCGGAGGGGCGGGCACCGAGCGACGAAGGGGGCGGGCGCCTGACGGGGGGGGCGGAGCGGGCCGCAGCCCCCCGCTGCCGCCGCCGCTCCCCATGGCGGCTAGCACTAAGGCCGTGTCCCTGCTGAAGCGGACACTGGCCCTTTCCCCCCCGCGAGGATCCCCCCGGGCGCTGGGGCGGCTACGGGGTGGCGGGCAGAGGGTGCAGGAGCGCGGTGCCACTCCGGCCCCGGTCCCGCCGCCGGTCGCTCCCCGCCTCCAGCCGCCCCCCTGCACCCCGCTCTGCCCACAGGACTCGCTGGGACGAGGCCTCCGCACCTGCTACCGCTACCTCAACCAGACCAGCCGCAGTTTCGCCGCCGTTATCCAGGCCCTGGACGGAGAGCTGAGGTGAGCTGGGGCAGTGGGGTCCCTGTGTTGGGGGGCTGGGAGGGTGTGGATGCCACGGCTCTCTGGCACCGGGGCTGGTGGGTATAAGTGACACTCAGGCACCGAGGCCACCTTAGAGGTGACAGATATGGTGGCCACTAACACCAGGGATCCCTCAGACATGCTGGGTGTGATGGCCCCTCACCCTAGGCTTCCCTTGGACGTGGTGAGTGCAGTGGCACCCTGACGCCAGGGCTACCATAGAGGTGATGGGTGCAGTGGGCCCCCAACACCAGAGGCCCCTAGGGGTGGGTACAGTGACCTCCTGACACTGGGGCTCTCTGTCAGCGTTGGCCAGGAGGTGGTGAGTGCAATGGCTTCAGATGCCATATTTCTTTAGCTGAGCTCTGGGAAATGCTCCCTCTTCCACCCAATGCAGCAGATTGCCACGGCACTGGGCTGAGCTGGTGGGAAGGCACTTGGTGCACCCCCACTCCAGGCAGCTGGACCTGGATGTGAGGTTTTTCAGGATGATTAAGACATGCCCTGGGTTCCTCAGCAGAGCAGGAACAGACCCAGGGACAGGCACTACAGCTTCTTGGCCAGCAGACAGTTAAACATGGCACCTGGCAGCGTGCTGTTTGTGACACCCTGGGAATGTGTCCTGGCACTGCCAACACTGGCGCTGGCCTTCAAGCTGTCCCAAAGGAGGAGGAGGTAAGCAAAACCCGGGGCTGACCAATGGTCTGGATCGTGTCAGGAGGTTGCTTTTGGAAGCAGCTGCCTCAAAACCTGTGTTGTCATCAGAGGGGGCTTACTGCATGCTCATTTTTTGTTTTGCTGTACAAGTTTTGCTGACCCATGCAGGAAAACTTCAGATGGTAATAGCAACAGAGGACGCAAAGCTCAGCTGTCCTGTGCCCTCATACATATAGATGCTGTATGTAATTCTTTATTTTCATACAGTAAATACTGATTTCGGTATGTAGCTCTCTCTCCAGTTAGTCCTAAACTGGGTTAATCATCAAAATTAGGGGTTTCCATAAGTTGCACCGGACACGTCTAGTGCTGTGGTTGTGATGCTCCTGAGCCTGAACACTGGCTCATCTGTTTTGTTTCTGAGCCCTGGTTTGGCCTTTTGGATGGTGCCCCGTAGCTGTCATCCGGCATTTATGAAATGGCCCTCTGCAGCCTCTTTTACAGGAATTGCAAAGAGATTCAGTGGCTTGGCTGGGGTTGTGTGGAAAGGTATGAGTGGGGCCAAGGATTAAACTTTTTTTTCCATGCTTGGTATATTAGCTAATGTAGAAATTATTATTTTTTGTAAAAAGACCAATGAATAGAACACCTTGAAACCTGTTGGCAACATCAAAAGTGCTTCCCTTGATCTTCCTACAGGTTTTTTTGCCCGTCTTTTCTACTCTTTAATTCTTCCATTGTGACTTGCTGGGATCAGGAAGGTTCCCTACCCTCAGGGCACAGAAACTTCTGCCTGGCATTCTAAAAATGCATTTGCAGGATCTTTGCAGCCCAGGGATTGCTGCTGAACTGTGGCTGCTTCTATAGTGGATCAGAAGGAACTCACTTTCAAAGTACAGTAGCTCTGCTGGAGAGTTTAGGAAGAAAAGAGGGAAATGCAAAATAGGCAGAATATAGACATAGAGCAGCAAGCTTACCAAAGTCATTAATTTTGCTGGATCACATCAAAGAAGTGCTTCCATTGATGTTAACCCTGTTAGGGAGTTTACCTGAACCCCTGTGGTTACAGGCTGATTAATATTTGCCTCTCTGCTTGCTAGTTGAAGGTGCTGGTGGTGTTGGATTCGAGCATTAAAACAACTGTAGCATGCTGAGAAACATGCAGAGACTCCACAACCCCTCCCCTTCCCTTGCCAGAATTTTGTTTGCAACTTCTTTGAAGGGAAATCTGCTTGTTTGTAGGCAGGGGAAGTGTGAAGCTCCTTGCTTCACATCCCTGCTCACAGGAGAGTTCCCATGTCTCCCCCAAGGGTTGTTGGCAGGTGGAGAACTTCTGGGTGAGTGCTTGAAGCAAAGCTTACCAGGGCAGAGAAGTTGAGCTAATATATTTGGTTCCTTCTTGCTTATTTTTTTTGGCCCCAGAAGCCAGGTATTTTGCTGGCCAGGAATTTGTCCAGCCCATTGCTCCGCCGTTAAGACATTTACTTGGAAGGATTTCTTCTTCATCAGCAGCTGAGCCAATGTCATAGCTCCTATCTTGGTGGTGGAGAGGAGGAAAGGGATATGCTACCCGTTGCTTCTCCAGCTGTCCACACTGCCAGCTTGTCGCTGGCACCCTTCAAGGTCAATTCCTGCAGGTTCAGCTGCTTTGTGGAGAGGACCAGCCATTGTGCTGGCAGAGGGTGAATGTGGTGGCAAGGACAAAGGAGACGTGGGAAGAAGGGAGCTGTGCCTAGAACAGGGCTGGGGCTTGAGCCCTGAGATGAAGTGAGGCCTCATCTGGAGTCTTGTGTCCAGTTCTGGGTTCCTCAGCTCAAGAGAGATAGGGAACTGATGGAGAGAGGCCAGTGCAGGGCTACCAAGGTAATCAGGGAACTGGAACATCTCTCTGACAAGGAAAGGCTACAGAACCTGGGACTGTTCAGCCTGGAGAACAGAAGGCTAAAGGAGGACCTTATAAGTACCTAAAGGGTGGATGCCAGGAGGATGGGGCAGCATTTTTTTCTGTTATCTCCAGTGACAGGACAAAGGGTAATGGACAAAAGCTGGAACACAAGAAGTTCCACTTAAGCACAGGGAAAAACTTGGTTTTGGTGTTGAAGTGAGGGAGCCCTGGCCCAGGCTGCCCAGAGAGGGTGTGGAGGCTCCTTCTCGGGAGGTTCAAAACCCACCTGAACACGTTCCTGTGCCCCTTGATCGAGGGGAACCTGCTTTAGGGGCTTGGGCTGGATGAACTCTGCAGGGCCCTGCCAACCTCCACCATTCTGGGATTCTGTGAGATTAAATTGGGCTTCCTTTTTGGAAATAAGCACTTCCAGCTGTGTGAAGGAGAATTAATGCCAGAGCCTTCTCTTCCCAGCACTGTTTAGTGTATTTGCTGGTGAGGACCATGCATCCTTGGCTTTGCTTGGCTTCTTGTCATCTCCTGGGCCCAGCTGAGACTGTGGTACCTGCAGCGAAACAGATAGCTGCGGGCAGCCCTACAGTGTTTTATGGTCTTATATTTTATTTGCTCAAATCTCCACGTAGCTAAATTCAATATGTGATGGAGATTAAGGTTTGGATGTAGAAGAATGGTTAAATAAGTTTCTTAAGTATGCTGGCTCTGGAGCTGGTGCTGGCTCGTCTCTTGGCATGGTGTAGATGTGAGATATGCTTCTAGGGTACCATTTCATCATCTGATCTGCCTTTCTTGGTTGCTGCCAGTGAAGGTTGTGGCTGAAAGGAAAGAAATCCTGGGCATTTGCATCATGTCGAGTCAATGTTTGCAGCCTGGTTAAAATGGAGAAATTCAGTTGTGCAAAAGAACAGGAGGATGTGGCAGAGCTGCTCATGAGCACTCAGAGCTGTAGTTTGATGAAAGTATTAACTACCTTTCAATTAAGGGAAAAGAATGCCAAATTTAACAGTATTGCCTCTAAGAGCCAGTCAGGTTTCCTTGACTGCTTAATCACTGCTTGCATATTGTCATCCCAGAAGAGGAATGCTTTCATCTAGTAATTAGCAGTCCAAGCTAGTTTCCATTTAATAAGCAATTAATAAATGCATCACCTCCTATGCTCATATAAACCCGGGGGACTATTTTATAGAAATCTTGGGGTCAGTGATGGTATTTCTCACCATAAGGACTTTTTTTATGCTTCAGCTGCAGAGATGTGGAGCCACAGTGAGGAAGGCAAGGGGGTTGGAAACCAGAAGGATAAGCAGCTCTCCACTACCTTTCTGCTGAGGTGCTGGGATATGTAGGCTGCCTCCAGCATCTTGTGCATGAAGATTTAAAAATTCAGGGTGTTCTGACTCTTATCTTTCAGTCCTGACGTTCCTTTTGTACAGTAAGAGACCTCTTTTTTCCCCTCCCAAAACAAGATAAAACTGCTGGATACAGAGAAGGGGAAGTGTTAGGAAAAGTACATCTGCTTTTTTCCCTCTTCCTTATTTTTCATTTGTGTATTTTCCAACAAGATGACCTCAGTCTGTGTCCTCTGGGTCCCAGTGAATGCCAGCCTTGCTTGCAGGGTTGCATCTGGGAGTGCTCTGCACTTAGCGGGTTCTTTACTGGCCCATCCTTTCCAAAGCCATGCTGTGATTTTCTGTGTGAAGGAAAAAAAAACCCTGTTTCCTAACCCAGCTTAGGTGTGCTGCAGCTTTTGCAGCAGTGAGCCCACGGGGAGTTGTGCAGAGGCACCTCTGTTGCTCAGTGCACAACAGGATCAAAGAGATGATCAGCAAGGTGAGTGGGAAGCTCTGCTGTTGGTGCTTTCCATCTGCTCCTGTGATTTGAGCAGAACATTTCTAATGGGTTTATTTTACATTCCTGCACTGCAGGGGACAGCCCCTGTGCTCAGGTGAGGGCTGGGGAGGCTGGTAACCCTGGATCCGGTTGAAGATGTCCCTGCTTGTTGCAGGGAAGTTGGACTAGATGACCTTTAAAGGTCCCTTCCGATACAAACCATTCTGTGATTTGATGGAGGGGGCATTGGATGTGGACATTCCTCGTCCAAAGCTGGTTCTGAAACTGTAGGAGACACTGGGATTCAAGAGTAGGGGCTCGGAAGGTTTTCTCATCAGCAACTGAGCAGAAGGGAAAGTGGTGAAGTCATCTATCACTTGAAAGTGATAAAAGTTGTTCTTGAAGCAGTTGTACCTACCAAAGACACCAGAGACTGGCAGTGCCAGTGTGTATTATGTTGGGCTTGAGGTGCTTCTGCTGAAGGCTGTGTGTTTAATCGAAGCTGTTTATCCTCCCTAATAGGCAATCCCAAGTAAAGAATGGTTGTTTTTCCTCTCCCCAGACATGCTGTCTGTATATTCTACCTAGTTCTCCGTGCCCTGGACACTATAGAGGATGACATGACCATCAGCTTAGATGTAAAGGTCCCAATGCTGCATGAGTTTCACTCCTATCTTTATCAACCAGAGTGGAAATACATGGAGAGCAAGGAGAAGGACCGGCAAGTACTCGAGGACTTCCCAACGGTAAGACGTCCACCTCCTCACTTCAACTGCCTCATGTCATCTCTCTGTGCATGGTTATCTCTCCACCCTGAGCTCGTTCATCTCTTCTTCAGAAGAGCTACATCACTTGCACGTGGGGCTGGATGCAGAGCTGGAAGTGAGAAACCCAAAGATTGTGCAACTGTGTGAGACAGAGATAACATACGTGTGAAAGAGTGCCAGCCCTAAAAAGTAGCTTTGACCTCTCCTGTTCGAAGAGTAAACAACTGCCATGTTGTGAAGAGCAGTTTGGATTTGTTGCCCAACACTGTGCATTGCATGGGTTGTGTATCCTGTGACCCTGAATAGATAAAGAGATGAGGAAAGCTATCTAGTATTGTGTGGGCTGCACCAACCCCAGGTAATGCTCCAGGCTGGGGAGGTGGTCAAGTCCCCATCCCTGGAGCTATTGCAAAGACACCTAGCTGAGGTGTTGAGGAACGTAGGTTAGTGATGGGCTTGGCAGAGTGAGGGAAGGGGTTGGACTCCATGTTCTTAAAGGTGTTTTCTAACCAAGATGATTCTGTGACTCTGTGCTGTAGGTGATCAGTATAGCAGGCAGCAGAGCTGAAACCACAGTACTCATCCTGGGCTCCTGTCAGGTTCCAGCCCCAGCAGAAGTGATGGGATGATGGAGCTTTGCTGCACTGACATGCAGCATCTCCAGGTGCCATGTTACCTGTCTAGTGGAAGGGGAAACCAATCTGGCCAGTTGTCCTAGAGGAGATTCATCAAGCTTACAGCCAAAAGAGATGCTGTGGCTGGAAGGCAAGGCTGGGCTTTGCTAGTTGGGGTACAGAGATGAGCTTTTGGCGGGGGGCATGAGGACCAGCCCCTGGTGGATGCTGCAGTTTTGCTGTCACTCACCTTGGTCAAGGATATCTATGTTTATTTTTTAGCTTTTTTTTTTTTTTGAGCTCTCTTTGAAGTAAAAGAATAAGATGTAGTGAAGAGCATTTAGTTTTCCGAGGAAGTTCTGTTTTTCTCAGCTTTTTTACCATTTCCCATTTATTCTGCCCTTACCAGGCTTTTCCTAACAGTGGGAATGGGATAATTGTTTGGAAAACTAAAGGGTATTGTAAATTTGGGTGCTCAGCCTTGGGATAAGAGTGGTTGTGCCCTGTCTGGGAGCGTTGTGTGCTATAGGAGATGGCTATGTCCAGGGATCATCAATATTTAGTGATGGGGGTATGGTAGCTATGGCAACGGCCTGGTACTTTATAAAAGCATTTGAGAAGGTGTTTGTGGTACTTGTCTGTCAGTTTGTTTGTGATAGTCACTGAGGCAGTCTGAGTTCATGTTCAGGTATGATTTTAATACTATTTGGTAGCAGTGTGCTCAGAGATCATGCTTCTATGTGGAGGGGATTGAAGCCATTGAGGCAGAAGTGGAACGGATATACACTTATTTGACAGACAGATTGAGGCACAGATGAGGACATGGCAGCAGCCACAGGTGGAATCCAGAGGAGAGCCTGGATCTGCTATGGGGTCTGAGCTTTAATGCTTCAGACTTCTGGCCTTACTGGACACAAGTGCTGGGCTGGCTGTAGTTACCCAGTGATGGAGAACAAAACTTGGCACAATGAAATGTGATGCTCCATAGTTTTGGGATGGGGAGGATGCATTACTTAATTTTTTTTTCAATGTGAGAGTGATTGAGTCACTGAATCATGTTAGTGGACATGTACAAGAAGGATTTCACACTTCCTCTGTTGCTTGATTCTTTTCCAGCAGTGCAAAATGTGCCCTGTGGAGCCAGAGCTGGAGAGGGCTCAGGAGAACAGAGCACCAGAAACCTCCCCTGCCTTTTCCCATGATTGGCATGATGGGAGAGCTCTCACAAATTACAACAAAACACCTCCAATTCTGCACACCAAACCTAGCTAGTTTTGTCCTGCAGCTCCCAGATGTTACCGATCCAAGGCCACAGAGCCTTCCCACAGATACTGCTGTGTCTGATCTACGGCCAGAGACCAAACCGTCTGGGCTGAGAACAGACTGAGCCTGTGCGTTAAGGGCCTTGAAACAACTCTGCGTGTGGGAGTTGTCCTAGATCTCCAGCCAGGATGGGATAAGAGCCTGGTAAACAGGCTGCTTCTGATTTCTTCATAAATGTTGAGCTCTGTTTTTTTTTTTCCTTCCTGACACTCTCTTTGGTTTTTTTTCCCCCTCTCATGGTGGTTTGTGCTGTAGATCTCCATGGAGTTCAGGAACCTGTCAAAGGTCTACCAGGATGTGATTTCAGATGTTTGCCACAAAATGGGTGTCGGGATGGCAGAGTTCTTGGAGAAAAAAGTGGACTCTCAGCATGAGTGGGATGAGGTGAGTCAGCTCGAAGTAGATTGAACGTGACTAGAGCCCACCTCATCCCTGTGGAAAGAGGAGACAGAGCATCCCTGTGGGAGAGGGTTCAGCTGGATGAGGGAGGCTGCATGGACTTGGGAAGGCATGGAGAGACTGCTGACCCTGTGGGTGATGGGAGGATGGTGTGGCTTGTTTGTGTTGCCCACCAGCATGTGTTTTTTGTTGAGTCATCACATCAGATGTTCCCTTAGTGGGACACCAGTGAGATGTTTGCTGGGCACGGGAAAGCTGAGATGTCCTCGTGAGAACTTGCAGGAAATGGACTGTCAGTTACTTCTGAGTATTGCTTTTGTAAAGCTGCCTGTGGCAAATAGGCAGCTTTTTGTAACTGTTCCTTTTTTCCCGCCTGTTTTCTGCCCCTTCCCCTCTGGATCCCTCGCAGTATTGTCACTACGTAGCGGGGCTGGTGGGGATCGGCCTTTCCCGTCTCTTCTCTGCATCAGAGCTTGAAGATCCCATCGTTGGGCAGGACACAGAGCTGGCCAACTCCATGGGCCTCTTCCTGCAGAAAACCAACATCATCCGTGACTATCTGGAGGACCAGATGGATGGAAGGGAGTTCTGGCCCAGAGAGGTGAGTGGGCACACAACATGTTGGGGCGAGCAATTCTGCTATGCTTCTTTAAGAAATGCACTAAAATTGAAGGTCCTGTTGTTGCTGTTCTGATACAGTGGAGTTGCATCCTCTCCTTAGAGGAGCTTCTGTTGGAATTTGCTTTGGAATCCCTACAGCCAGGATTTTTTTCCCACTGTTTGCTGGTGTCCCTTTACAGTCTTTCGTACTTTATCCAAGACCTGTGATGAATGTTGCTGACCATCCATGCTTGCCAGGCCACCTCTCTTGGGAAGACATCACAGAGTGCACAGCTGAAGGTGCACAGCTAAAATTCTATTGTCTCTCCCATCCCTATAAATCAAAGTTAACAGGAGAGACTTAATTGGCCTGCTTTAATTTTATCAAGACCCTACGCTAAAGCTGTGCTGTGTGAGATCACTCCTGTTGGTTGTACATCTTTGTGATAATAACAGTTCTCCTAAGGACTGGTGGCTAATAAGTTCCACATCTATTCACAGCTGTCTGGGTACAGGTGAGGAGACAAAATGATGTCTCCCCACACTGCCAGGAACTTGTTGGGCAGCTTTTTCCCCCTTTCTGTTATGTTAGTTCTAGGAATGAGGGAGGATAAGATTGAGATCCTGAGAAGGTTCCTGGTCTGTTTCCAATGGAAGGATTGCCTCTGCCTGGGCCTGGCAGGTGCTTGTCTGCTCTTCCAGAGGCTCTCCAGGAGTTTTTCTCTTCCTTTTCCATGTGGGTCACTTGTCCCTTAGAGCATTTCTAGACATGAGCCTGATATGTGAGGCATCTTTTCCTTGCCGTGCTCAGGGAAGATGTGGAGATGAGTTGCATCCTTCTTAGCAGCCTCTTTCTATGTATGGAGGCCACTGTTGTGTCTCCACGCAGACCTTTTATTTTAGCCCAGTAAGCCACCATCCTTCAAGGCTTTTGTGGGTCTCTGGTGGTTCTTGTTGCTCTCCCAGACTTCAGACAGTTATTGATGTCTTTCACGTGCAATGTCTGTATCCTCCAACTTGTGAGTCCCTATCTTGATGTTTAGGTTTGGAGCAGGTACGCAAAGAAGCTCTCAGATCTTGCCAAACCAGAGAACATCGATATGGCTGTGCAGTGTCTGAACGAGCTCATCACCAACGCCCTCCACCACGTCCCTGATGTCCTCACATACTTATCCCGCCTCAAAAACCAAAGTGTTTTCAACTTCTGTGCTATTCCCCAGGTGAGTTATGTTTCCAAGTAGTTCTTCAACACCTGCAGCCCAGCTGATGAGAAGTTGGAGGTGAAGGAGGTTGTGTATCATATTGCTATTAGCCTGTTCCCTATCTCTGCATTACATCATGTCTATCCTGGCAAGGGGTGATGCATGCAGGGCATGTCTCAAAGTCTTAAAATACAACAAAATTAGACCTAGATCCTTCCCATCAAAATTCAGGCACTTGAAAAAGCTTTTAGAAGCACAAAGGACTGTGAGACCACAGCGCAAGTGCTGTGTTCAGTGTTGGGCCCCTCACTGCCAGAGGGACACTGAGGGGCTGCAGCGTGTCCAGAGCCGGGCAGCGGAGCTGGGGAAGGGGCTGGAGCACAAGTCTGCTGGGGAGGGGCTGAGGGCCCTGGGGATGTTCAGCCTGGACAACAGGAGCCGAGGGGAGACTTGATCACTCTCTACAGCTGCCTGACAGGAGGCTGTAGTGAGGTCAGTCTCTTCTCCCAAGTAACAAGTGACAGGACAAGAGGAAACAGCCTCTAGTTGCTCCAGGGGAGGTCTAGATTGGAGCTGAGGAAGAAGCTTTTCTCTGAGGGGATTGCTAGACCAGGCTGCCCAGGGAGGTGGTGAAGTCCCCATCCCTGAAGCTATTGAAGAGACACATAGATAAGGTGCTGAGGGTCACGAGTTAGTGGTGGGCTTGGCAGTTTGAGGTTACTCAATGATCTTAAAGGTTTTTTTTCCCAACCAAAATAATTCCGATTCCTTCTTTCCTGCTACCTACGGTTTCTGCTGTCTGTGAGATTGTAGCCCTGCTCCAGAGTGCTTTGCCATCAGTTTCACTAGGTCCCAGGTTATAGCTCCCTGCAGTGCAGTAAAGGGCTCTTGCTGTGCCTTCTCAGGTGATGGCTATTGCCACATTGGCTGCCTGCTATAACAACAAGCAAGTGTTCAGGGGAGTTGTGAAGATCCGGAAGGGACAAGCTGTCACTCTCATGATGGATGCCAAAAACATACAAGCTGTCAAAGCCATCATGTACCAATACGTGGAAGAGGTAGGTTGAGCCTTGAGTAATTTATATCTGGTTCTATTCTCATCCTGATGTGGAATTGGGAAGACATGTTATTCCTTTCCTTAAATCAGTTAGTTTTGCGGTGACAGGGAACAGTGACCCTGGTATGGTTATGGACTGGACCCTACTGAGTGCTTGGTCTGTTCCCTTGAATGTACCCTCAGTGTGTGCCTGTGTTGAGAGGCAGACTGAGGTCCTGCCACTTTTTCAGTAAACCAGAGGTGTCAACTGTCACAGCACAGGGCTTCACCTGAGCTGGGCTGGCACAAGGGACCTTTCCCATTGTATGAGATTTAACAAGGCCAAGTGTCGGGTCCTGTACTTGGGCTACAGCAGGAGGAGGCTGAAGGGGGTCACTCTCTGTAACTCTCTGACAGGAGCCTGTAGTGAGGTGGAGGCCAGTCTCTTCTACCCAAGTAGCATGGGATAGGACAAGAGGAAATGGCCTCAAGTTGTCCCAGGGCAGGTTTGGATTGGAGCTGAGGAAGAACTTTTTCCCTGAGAGGGTTGTCAGCCCCTGTCCCAGGCTGCCCAGGGAGCTGGTGGAGTCCCCATCCCTGGAGCTATTGCAAAGCCGTGTAGCTGAGGTGCTGAGGGACATGGGTTAGTGGTGGGCTTGGCACTGTGAGGGGAGGGGATGGATTCAAGGAGCTTAAAGGTCTTTCCCAAACAAAATGATCCTATGTTTTCTCCCAGCATGTTTCTGAACAAGTTACATCATCTCCCCATAAGCTGCTCCAGTGCAGCCTCATTTTCTCTGTAATTGCAGCCAGCAGCGTGATGTGACTGTTTCCTTGTGCTCCATAGCTGACAGTAAATAGTGGCAGCTTTCACAGGGGGTTAAAGCAGTGGGACTCAGGACTTCAGGGTACTGTAGAGGTTGACAAGTATCTTGAAGCCATGAGGTTTACAGACCATGCAGAGAACATCCCATGGTCTTTGGGGTTATCTGATGGAGATAGCTGTTTAATGGCAGTTGCTCTGGCTGCTGGTTGGACTGGATGAGCTCTAGACGTCAGTTCCAACCACCATCATTCTCTGATTCTGGTGACACTGGGGTGTCCTCATTGGTTTGGGGTGGGCTGCAGCACACTGGCAGGGCCTGAGGGTTGCAGAGAAAGAACTGCTGGTTCCAGTTGCAGCGTATGTGTTGGAGGGATTGTGTGTGAGGCCGACTGGTCCATCTCTCGTCACCGAGTGCCCTCAAGAGGCTGCTTGGCTTAATGCACTTCTCAAGAGACAGCATCCCTTACAGCTGGGCAAGAAGGCCAGTGGCACCCTGGCTTGTATCAGCAGTGGTGTGGCAGCAGGCCCAGGGCAGTGGCCGTCCCCTGTGCTGGGCCCTGGTGAGGCCGCAGCTCGAGTGCTGTGTTCAGTGTTGGGCCCCTCACTGCCAGAGGGGCACTGAGGGGCCGCAGCGTGTCCAGAGCCGGGCAGCGGAGCTGGGGAAGGGGCTGGAGCACAAGTCTGCTGGGCAGGGGCTGAAGGCTATTGCAAAGCTGTGTAGCCGAGGTGCCGAGGGACATGGGTTAATGGTGGGCTTGGCACTGTGAGGGGAGGGGTTGGACTGGATGAGCTTGAAGTTCTTTCCAACCAAAAGGATTCTGTGATTCTAGGACACGATGGCACTTAAGTCTTCCCCCTTCCACTTGGTGATGCCTTTTGCCACCTCAGCCTTGGGTGGGAACCTTCACTCTTCCTTCCTCTCTCCCCAGATCTACCAGAAGATCCCCAGCACAGACCCCTCATCCAACAAGACTCAGCAGGTCATCGCCTCCATCCGCGCCATGAGCTTGCCCGGCGGCACCATGGCCTCGCGCCACCACTACTCCCCCATCTACCTGTCATGCGCCATGCTGCTGGCTGCCCTCAGCTGGCAGTACCTCAGCACCCTCACCAAGGCCACCGAGGAGTACATGCAGGCGGGCGAGAACTGAGGGGCAGAGCTGGTGGGTTGCAGGGTGGGGGCAGCGAGGCCCCTCAGTGTGTGCCCATGGGGAGGGCCCTGTGCCATGGCGCCCAGGGCAGGGAGGGGCAGGGCTTAGGGGAGCTGCAGCCATGGGGTGACAGTGTGCCCTTGCTCCTCCCTGCTTTTGCAGTTGGCTTGGATTGTTACAAACATCTCACTCTGTGGGGTTGAGTATTTTGGTTTTCCCTCTGCTTTCCTACTGGAATTTTTTCATTTGGTTGGGTTTTTAAATAGAAAACTCCAGTTACCTCTTTTCTTCATGGAGCTCTGAGACACCTTTCCCGCTCAGAGCTGAGCAAAACCTGGGTTTTGGCTCCTTTTGGATTTTTTTAAGGCAGCATATTCCCTCTGGTGCCTCCCCACACTAGCTGCTGCTTCACCCAGGAATTGTGTTTCCTTCTCCAAGGAAAGAGCTCTGGCCACCTTCTGGCCCTCAGCCCAGGGTATTTGACATCCTGGGAATAGGCAGAGGGAACCTTCACACTGCTGTTGTGCTGAAGGAGGCTGCTGGGCTTGAAACAAGCCCTTTTAACGCTAAATAACGTTGGAGGTGGGATGCTCTGTCCCCTTGAATGTGCCCCCAGCTGAAAGCCAGCTTTTGCAGCTCCCTGCCCCCTGCAAAGCTTTTGAGTTTTAGCAGCTGGAGGGGGGAGTGTGAGTGATAAGGGAGCTACCTGTTATGATCTGAGCTCATAAGCCATGGCTGACCCCAGGGCAGAGTCTAGGCTCTGGGGCTTCAGCCCCAGGCAACAGGTGGCAGTAGCAGAGCACAATTGGGGCAGGAGAGCTAAGTGCCTCTGCAAGGCAGGAGAGCAAGGGTTTGTACTGTGTTGTCCCTCAGGGAACGTTTTTGGGGGGCCCTTGCTGCAGTGGCTACCTTAAAAGGCAGCAGTGATCCATCCCTGCCCAGGGTTAGGATGGTTCAATGGGGGTGGCCAGGGCAGGTTTCCTTGGCCCAAGCTTGGGAGGATGCTGTGGGTTAGGCTGACACACAAGCTGTGTTTGGAAACACATCAGGCAGGACAGCAAGAGGAAACTGCTTTGAAGGAAAGTCCCATTTTCCTGGGGTGGGTTTTGGTATTCAGTGTCCCTTCCCACCCTATCTCAAATGCTGCCTTGCCTAAGGGAAGGACAGCCATGTCCTGGGACAGGACAGAGCTCTCTCCCAGCTGTGGCCTGGGGGCCTTGGCAAGGCCAAGTCCCTGCAGCCAGACTGTTCCTCAGGAGGACCCCTCCTCCCCAGGTGCCCCTGTAGATAGTGTTAAGCTGTTGTTCATAAGAAACTTTCAGTAGCTCTCTTGGTACAGCGTCCTGAAATTAAAGTTTTCTTTGGGAAAAAAATAAAAATGTGGTTTGTTTCTTCTTGCCTTCTACCTTGATACTTCCCCACCATGCCATCAGTTAAAGTCCGTATCTCACAACAAATGCAGGGCAGCACAGTAAAGTTTTATGTGCCAGACCCAAAGGAAACACTTTAACCACAAGAGACAGGTAAAGGTCAGTAAACTTAATGGACCTCACCCTCGGGGCATGGGCTCCAGTGCCTTGGGATATCCTCCTCCCCCGCCACCCTCTGCCAGGGGCAATCATGCCTGCACTCTGGTCCCTGTTGAAGCACCTTCCCCAGGAGCAGGCACTGCACAGGAATCAGTCGCTGTCACCACTGTGGACAGGGCTGGGACGCACCAGCTGTGCTTCCATGAAGACAAGAAGGCTCTCACCCACCTTCCACAAAGGAAAATTAGTTTGAGTCTGAAGTCAAGCTGAAGGAACCAAAGGCCAGGAGACAAGATAGAGGAGAAGTCATTTATTGGCACAGTTGATCCAATTGTACACAGCACAGCTCTGTCTCACTGGTGGCTGAGTAAGCAGAGGTAAGGGGCTATTTTACAGTGCGAGGGAGAGGCTGCTGCACGCGGTTCAGGGCTGTAGCCTCAGCTCAGCAATATACTTTGTGCTTTAAGAAAAAAAACCCTCCTTCATTATATTAGTGTTGGCAAATTACATGATTCCTCCTACACAGCTATTACACCTTGCCCCAGTAACAAAAATAAGGGTTTTTTTCTTCTTCCTTGATGCCTGGGCTCAAAAACCAAAAAAAAAAAAAAGCTTCCATTGAGTGCAAAGTTAGTGAGATACCTGCAAGCCATCTGCCTGAGCTCCCTGCAGCACAGCTGGGGAACATCCCTCCTCTCTGCTAAGCCTTCAGCACCCCCAGTCCCAAAGCACCACACCAGTTTAGGGTGCAGCACCTTTGCCATGCCATGACCACAGATAAGTGATTTGCCCTTCCTGGCATGCTCCTGGGTGCTTGCAGGATGCTTTGATCAGGAGCTCCACTCTCTAGGATCAATAACCCCAGACTACAGCAGACAAAAACAAAGAAGTGGTTTAAAAAGCAGATGGATGGAAGGAACAGAGCAAGTGATGCGCAAAGGACTTGTTGCAGGCAGGAAGAGGGCCTCAAGGCAGCTCTTGCCAGAGCCAGCCCCATGTCAAGTCTGTCAGTATTTCATCATTAATAGGTCTAAGTTTAGCCAGTTCAAGGCACATACTAATGTACTCTGCTTGTTTTGGGTGCAAACAGCCAGACCAACCCAGCCTGGGGTGTACAAATCACCCCAGGCCATGGCTTCCCAGTGGAAGCATCTCCACTGCCCCTGCCAAGCCCAAAGTCTCACTGCTTCCCAGCTTCCCAGCAGCAAACTGGGCTGGAAGGGGTCGAGGCACACACCACACTGTGGGAGGCCAGTGAGCCCTCCAGCAGTCCTTTGGGCAGGAGATGCCCCAGAGCTGTGACCCATGGGGAACAGAGGGCTTGCAGAGAGCAACTCCACCTCCACCATACAATTAAAACAAAAAGATAAAAAGCTTTTAATAAAAGTAACCTCAACTATAGTCTCTTAGAAGTGGGAGTGGGGATAGTGGGGGAAAGGGCTGTGCACCCAACCCGCTATCAGTTAAAAGCATCAGGGGCTGAGGGTTATTTGTGGTTTGATTGAGGTTACACCTTCCTCCAGTACTGCTCCGTCCTGGGGATGCCAGCCACGATCTCAGACTCGATGCCACAGTGGTCCTCTCCTCGTAGGATTTTGAAGAAGCCTGGAAGCACACCGAGAGCAACAGTCACCCTCCTCTCCAAGCCAAGGAGAAAAGGGAAGGAGGGAGGGATGGAGGGAGGGAGAGAGCGGGTTTCTCACCGTTGTCACCCCAGTCGGTGTTCCAGGAGTTGGCAGCCAGCCAGTATGGTGTGCCATTGTCCACACCCCAGCCCAGCAGCCGGATGGCGTGGCCTCCCACCTGCTCCCCTGACACATGCTGGTACACTCCTGCAAAGCCAAGTGGCCAACATGTCAACAGGCATCTGCTTTAGACTCCAGCCAGCTCCTGAGATATCAAAGCCCAGGGACCAGCTGAGGTGGTAGTTCTTGGTTAAACATGACCTTAGTGTAGAGGCTGGAGGAAGGACTTGGCTGCACCCTCGAGTACTGAGGTTTTGAGGGACATTGAGGGACTGAGGCACGTCCAAAGAAAGACCACAAAGCTGGGTAACGGTCTGGAGCACTGGTCTGATGAGGAGCAACTGAGACCCCTGGGGATGTTCAGTCTGGAGAAGACTGACAGGAGACATTGCTCTTGGCAACTCCCTGACATGAGGCTGTGGCCATGGGAAAAGGGGCAGCTGGTCTCTGCTCCCAAGAGACAGGACAAGAGGAAATGACATCAAGTTGCCCCAGGGGAGGTTTAGATTGGAGCTGAGGAAGAACTTTTTCCCTGAGAGAGTTGTCAGCCCCTGTCCCAGGCTGCCCAGGGAGGTGGTGGAGTAGCTGAGGGACATGGGTTAGTGGTGGGCCTGGCAGTACTGATGGAGGGGCTGGACTTGAGGATCCTAAAGGTCTCTTCCAACCTAAATGCTCCTGTGACTAATGCTAAACATCAGCTCATCAGGCAGAGCACCTAGAGACATCCAGTAAGGGTCCTAAAGGTGGCACATCCCAAGCAGTTCAGAACAAGGAATTTGGGTCCACACCAGGAGAGCTATCGGCTACGATTTTACCTAAATTCCTAGCTGCTGTTCTCAGCTGCAATTCTGGAGAGTCCCCTCTGGGGCTTCCTCCCCGAGGCAGTCCCAAGCACCTATTCCTCTTGCTATAAACCAGCAGACTTGAGTAGAGGGACAAGGACCTCAAAAGACTGACCCTACAGATGAAGTAGAGAATAGGGCTCTCTGCGGCCTCAGTGCTGATGCTCACCAGACTTGTACATCAGGAAGTCCTCATAGACAATGAAGGCTCCTTCCACTGGGCCATTCTTGTAGATCTCAGCCATGATTTCCTTCTCACTGCGAGGGACACCGTAGGATGTGATACCTGGGGAGGGAAAAAACAAAACAAAACAAAAAAGAGAGTTCCACCATTGGTGCAGTGTTTTCAGACCACACAGGTCTTGAGATAGCTTCTTTCAGGTGCTGAGCAGTGTCTGTCCAGCTCTCTCCACTTAAAGGTTCAAATTAAACCACACAGCCAGGTGGGATGACTGGTCCCAACTATCCTGCTTTCTGAGGGAAAATTATTTAACTTGAGTCCTATTCTGTACTCAAAGATCCATTCCAGACAGCTTTAGTTTTTCTCCTGTACACTGTTATCTCTAAAACACCTCAAATTACTCAAGGCTAAGACAAGCCTCCAAGCAGCAGCCAGACTATACTACACATACAGAGTCAACTAGACTCCCACAGGGCTCAAAGCCATGTGCTTTAACCCAGGCACATGCACTCTAATCAGTTCCTCCCCCTCAGTTGAGTCTCAGCAAATACAAGCTATGCACCTTGTGACAGGACAAAGGGTAATGGACATAAGCTGGAACAGTGAAAAGGTTCACACAAACACAAGGGAAAACATCTTTAGTTTGTTCAGGTTAGGGAGCCCTGGCTCAGGCAGGGTGTGGAGTCTCTTTCTCGGAAGGTTTGCAAACCTGCCTGGACATGTTCCTGTGCTCCCTGATTGAGGGGACCCTGCTTTAGCAGGGGGTTGGGCTGGATGAGCTCTAGAGGCCCCTTCCGATCCCCACCATTCTCTGACCTCCCAAGGCTTACATTTGCTCCAGGACCACCCACCCCAAGGGCACAGAAAATAACCATCACAAAACAGCTTGGGAAGAGGTCCAATCCCTAACAATCCCACCAAGGTCCCAGTAGGAGCAGGTCTGGAGCTGAGTGGTGGAGGAGGCCACCTCCCTTACCATAGTGCTTGTCCTCCTTGTACGAGGGCGTGTAGCCAGGCTCGCAGTGGCGGCTGCACCGGGGGGTGTCTCCCCCTTCCCCTGTGCAGGGTGGCCGGGAGCCATTGACGTGGTGCTCGCAGGGGGGAATGGAGTAGGGACGGCAGCCTGTTGAGGGCAGAGGTGGCATTAAGTGGTTGTCCTCAAGCATCCCCAACCAACAGCCATGCTTGAGAAGGCAGCGGATGCCCCCAAGAAAGGGTACGACCTTCCTGACCCACAAACGCAACAGATGAGTGGGGAGAGAGTGAGAGCAGCTCTGCCATTGCCAGATGAGCAATCCCTGAGGATCTTCAACATCTTTCCCCACCGAAACAATTCAGTGATTCTATGACTTACCCACATGGGAATCGTAGAGACCCCCAGACACAAGGCCCCTCTCTGTCCAGTACCTCCATGCTCCGGAAGGGTAACCCCCATTGCACCTGGAGAAAGAGGCAGCAGTTCCAGCTCCAGCCTGCTCAGACCCATCCCCTTTTGAAGGAGGAAGGGGAAAGGGAACCACTTTGTGATGGCTGAAGGGAAGCTTTCAGCACACTGAACCTTTTAAAAATGTCCGTCTTCCCCAGGATTTCCAGGCCTTGAGACACCAAAGCCTTAGGGCAAGAAGGGGCTAAGAGTGCCCACGCCTCCAAATCCCAAACCAGTGGTGTTTCCTTACCAGGCCACCAAACAGCCACTGCAGCAGCAGAAACCACACAACTTGGGAGACCCAACTGCCCACTCAAGTCTTAGCAACTGCAAAACCCACAAGCAAAAAAAGCCTTGTGTCCAAAAACCAAGGCTCTGAGGCTACCAAAAGACCCCTTCCTTTGGCTTAGACAGCTGCCAACTCTGTATGGGAATGCACTGTTACGTGTGTGCCCTCCCTCCACCAGCCATCATCCCCAACCATCGCTGGGGACTGGATGTAGCCCAGAGGGACTTTCAGTCCATATACTCCCCCCTAATTCCAGCATCTACAGTACAAACTCCTCCTGGGGCTTCCTGCTCATTAAGGAGACAAGGAAAACCAAAAGGATCAGCACCTCCAGGCAGTGCCCCTGCTCCTCCCCCCACAGCAGAACTGCCCCTGAAGCAGGAGCAGCTGACTCACCCCATGCCACATTCGAAACCGCAGCAGGACAGCAGATCCTCCGCCGACACCTCCACGCTCACCTTGGCGTTGGTGTGAACGCAGATCCTGTCTGATATCGCTTCAACGGCACCAAAAGCCTGTGAGCAGCCCCCAAAACCCCAAGAGAAGACCATGAAAGCTGCCCATGGGAAACAAGGCAAGCTGCTGGCAATGTGTGCAGCAAGCATGAGCCCAGCTGGGAGAAGCCCACCGAGGTGCTCAGACATGAGGGGATCCTCCCTGTGGCCCTCCCTCCATTTATGCAGTTTAGTACTAAACTCCACTTTTTTTTTTTTTTACCCAGGAAACTGTGTTGACACGAGCATAAACCACTCATGCTCTTACCCAGCAAGAGCCACAGGAGCCCTGGTCTCTTATCTCATTGATGGTGGGACAGTTAGGCCACTGCGTCCGTGAGTCGAAGTTATCAGGCAGCTCCATGTCTGCAGCAAAATCCACCCTGCAAGTGAGAGGAGGGAAGTCCTGTTATAAAAACACCAACATAGCAGCACTGGGTGCACAGGACTCTCCAATCTCCTCTGATGTGACCTAGAGGATGATGGCTCCTCTTGTTTGCTCAGTGAAGGAGAATAAACACTTCTGAAGTACACAGACCAGGCCAGCAGCTCCTCCAGTGCTTTGGGTTTCAAGGTATATAAATTACACAACTGGTCAAGTATGTGGCTGGACAGAGGAGAGATATTCCCCCACACACATATGCTTCTGTGCTGAATTCCATCCACTCAGGATGCTGCACCAAGGGGAACTCCACTCGCTGTCTGCCAGGAGAGACCCTCACCCACTCCAGACAAGCCAGAGGCATCCATCCACACAAGCTTTGACACGGCCCTCATCATCTGCTCCCTGCACTCACCTCTCGGGGAGCTTGGGCCCACCCAGGAAGGTGCCACAGAGCTTCTTCACATAGCTCATGTCAGTGTTGTGGAAGTTGTGCCCTGCCTGGGAAGAGACACAGAGAAACGGGACATGACTCCTCACAGCCACCAAGTGCATTGCTGGGACCAGCCTGGTGCTCCAGATCTCCCTCAAAGCCAACCAATGTCTGACCCTTGCTACAAAACCCAATGAACAAAAGCCAAGCTACCTATAGACACAGTAGACAGCCCCTTCCAGGAGCAGTGGGTCACAACCAGGAAGCTACAGCCCAACTCTAGGCTTTGGCCAGATCACTAATACAGCTTGACACTTGCTGCTTATTTCCAGCCTCCCAGAGAGTTTCCTCCTCTTAGCATTGCAACCATTCTACAAATTCATCCTCTGCTCTAAAGAGAAGCTCCATAGTTACCACAGGAATCTCTGACACATGCACCAACACACAGAAGAAGTCAAATAGGATGAAAGATTTGATGCAATCACCGTGGCAAGACTCCTAGAACTCAGCTATGGAGTCCTACAGAGACTGTTGAACAATCCTTCAAAAAAACAAAACACCCAAACACCCAAATTCCAAAATCCAACCTGGTACTCACCTTCCAGGTGGTGTTGAGCTTGTTGATGTGGTTGACCAAGTCACTGGAAAGAGGTGGGTAATAAGGAATGCTGCGAGCATTAGCAAAGGCCACCAAGACACACAGGATGGACACCAACGGCCACATCTTGGCTACAGGACAGGACACTCCACCTGCAGACAGATTTGGAAACCTTCTGGAAACCTTCCCAAGGCAGGCCTGGCAGAAGGACTGTCACAAGAACACGTGGGAGCATGAAACATGTGGCTGCCCTGAGTTCTTCTCAATCCTGATTTACTCCAAAGGTCAGGAGAGATGCGGGAGAGGACTAATAACCCCCCTCCCTCCTGCAGCTCAGAAGAAACCACACAAGGCAACCCTGTTTGTTGAACACTAAGGGATTAGCAGCAGCAGGAAAGTACCTTTTGAAGCAGATCCAAGGGATTTGGAGGGTATTAAAAGCTGTGTTTACTTCCACAAAAATGGAGAATAAGGACTAGGCGAAGGAGTGACAGCCATGGCAAACTGCAGGCAGGGCTGCAGCCCCAGGGACCTGCTGGCCCCTGCCCTAGAGCAGTGCTCTTCCCTTGGAAGATGTCACTCCAAATCACATTTCCGGACTTCAGAGTTTCATTTGGGGCAGCCTCATTGCTCTGGGCACCGTGACTGGGGAGTGACCTACTCAGGGGCAGGGGGATCTGCACACATCAAAGCTGCCTCTGGAGCATCTCTTGGCACAGGACACCAGGAAAGTCCTAATGTGGGCAGAGACACAGAGGAAATCCTGGAGCATGGCAAGAGTGCATCACAGCCTCCTAGGCAGGAGCACAGGCATAGCCCAGCCTGAAGACGCTCCAGGGATTGGTGGTTTCTCTGCTCTCCTGCCTCCTTTAACCTAATGGGCATGAGGCGCACCAGGGGCAAGTGCAGAGTCCTGCACCTGGGAAGGAACAACCCCCTGCACCAGGACAGGCTGGGGGTAACCTGCTGGAGAGCAGCTCTGCAGAGAGAGTTCTGGTGGGCAGCAAATAAACATGAGCAGCAATGTGCCCTCCCAGGCAAGGCCAGTGGCATCCTGGGGGGCATGAAAAGAGTCTGGGCAGCAAGTGGAGGTAGCACCAGCAGCCATTGCTAGCTCCACATCCCCAACACCTGACTCAGACACACAGCTGGGCCACGAGCTGCCTGATCTCTGCAAACACACCACAGCATCCTCCTCCTCCAGAACCTCCCAGCTCCCCTTCCACCAACCCCCTATCCACTCCAACTCACTTCAAGCCTGGGCAGCAACCTAAGACCTTGGATGCTCCACGACAGATATTTAGATTATAATTCCTTCTCATCTCAGTGAGGTGTAATCACCTTTGTCAGCCTGGGCTTAAACCCTTCTAGGCAAATACTCTGGAGCAGCTGGACAGGCAGCTCTGGGCAACAGCTCTGAGTCCTGTGGCAGCAGAGCTTGCTGTGAAGGGGCAGGGGATGGGGAGATACACAGGCATTGCCATGTCGGCTGCCTCCGCCCACTCACAGCCAAGTTTAGCCCTTCCAGTGAAGAAAACCCAGCAGGAGTGTCCTACTTTCTGCCAGCAGCACGCCCGGGTGCCTGCAGCTAACTGTATAAAAGGGCTTTTTTCCCCTCCCCGCCTTCCCTCCCTCCTCCTTTTATTTTCCTTCCTGCTTTCAGACAGATGCTCAGCCCAAATGCTGGTTGAGTTTCAGCAGCACATAGGTACTCCTACCCCTAAATCTCACCCCTTTGAAGGTGTTTCGTGCATATTAGCTTGCTCGGAGGCTTCTCACAGGCAAGGAGCTCGCTGACACTGTTGCTGTCCCCATCGTGTTCCCCTGCTCACGCAGCAGGAAGGAGGTTACACTCAGAGAAATAAATCCACATTGCCGAGGCTACTCTCTTTTTTTGCCTTGGTGCCCTTTCCACACGGCCATATGAAGTTTATAGGTGACCTGTCTGGGCTGAAGCACCTTTTCTAACAAAAAAATCTTTAGCCAACAAGACAACTCCAAATCCCTCTGTCAACTTTCTTTCGCAACTTTCTGCAACTCAGCTTTTTTGAGGCCAGAAGCCACTCGATAAGGCTTTTTTTTTTCAGCAGGATGCTCGTGAACTTGCTGACAGGCTGCAATCCACCCTGCAGAGCCTCCCTCCTGCATCGACAGCGGCTGCTTGCACGGAGCTCAGACAGACTCACAGCCTCAGGTTACCAGAGCACACTGCAAGCTCCAGGCAACCTGAGACCAAACTGAAAACAGATAGCAGGCGAGTTTCCCCTCCGACAGGCGCTCATCTTCTAAGCTCTGCTGCACTGCATCTGCCCCGTGACCTGGCCAACAGCCAGCAAATGCAGCGCAAGCCAGAGCTGGGAGACAGTCACTTGTTTCAGAAAACAAGCCTCTTGCCTATGGGCATGAAGCTCTCCTATGGGCCCTGAGAGTTTGGAGAGTTCAGCCTGGAGAAGAGAAGGCTCCAGAGAAATCTTATTGCAGCCTTTTAATACTTAAAGAAGGCTTATAACAAAGATGGGAACAGACTTTATAGTAGGGCCCATAGCAGTAGGACAAGGAGTGATGGTTTTAAACTAAAAGAGAGGAGATTCAGACTATATATAAGGAAGAAATTCTTTACAAGGAGGGTAGTGAGGCACTGGCACAGGCTGCCCAGAGAGGTGAGCAAGGCCACCATGGCTCTATGTACAGCAAATCTATATATCACAGAATCCCAATATGGAAGGGGCTGAAAGGGCCCTCCAGGGCTCATGCAGCCCAAGCTCCTGCTAAAGCAGGTTCCCCTCGATCAGGGTACACAGGAACGCGTCCAGGCGGGTTTGGAAACCTCTGGAGAAGGAGACTCCACACCCTCCCTGGGCAGAAGTGTTGCCCCATCTTCTTGACATCCAACCTCCAGTGTTGGTGAGGTTCCCCCTCAGCCTTCTCCAAACAGCCCCAGATTCCACAGCCTTTCCTCACAAGAAAGTTGTCCCAGCCCCTTATAACCAAATGAAAAGATGATAGGAGATAGATTAAAATAGCATATACTAGGCATAGGTACTTTGTCATTTGAACCAATATTAGGATGCTATTGATGGAAATAAACATGGACTAAGGACAGAAATGCTGTTCCCTTAAGGAATGTCCTGGAAGAGTAGTAGGTTTCTCTGCCTAAGGGGTCAAGATCATTATCAACACTTGGTGGAGTGGGTCCAGTCACTCTAAAGACCATGAGGGGACCATTATCAACAGGTTGATGGGGTAGGCCTGGTTACTTTACACGCGTGGTTTGTAAATGATTGCATTCTTGAAGAAGGATCAGAGACTGATATGGATGGAACCCCCTGCCTCCTCAGGCCCAGAGAACTGATGCAATACATTTATTGGGCTCACCAAATGAATAAAAATAAGTGTTTTACAAGATTTTGTAAAAGCACAGCATGGGGTGTACTGCTGCTTGTGCAGGCTCTGTAGAGCTAACCCCCAGCCCCCATCTCTGCAGAGACAAGAAATAAAGCAATATCTTAGCTCTGTGTGTAGATTAGCTCATTGCACAGCAGGCACAAACAACAGGACAACACCCTCAGCATCTTGATAGCCCTGTTCCCTGTCTCTCTTGAGCTGGGGAGGCCAGGCACCAGACTCACAGGACCAATTTGCACAGAGTTAGGTGACTTCAACCACCACACCAAGTGCTGGTTTCCACACCGTCACCCTTTTCCCCCTCCAGATACGGAGCAGTCAGCCATCTGTGCCATGTTGCTTCCCCATCTGCTTCCCCCACCACTGCTATCTCCTCCGCACACACCTCCCCAAAAACCCCACAGCCCTTCTAACTACCACCAAAAAGAGCTGCACCGAAACCAAACTGGTGTAACAGCTGCTGCACTCCATCTGTTCTTCCTTCTGCACAGAAGAGGCCAGAGGGGTCCCTCCAGCAACCCTAGGTCTCTGGAGGTACCTCACATTTTCAGTTTAGCCCTGGCAAAGCTTATCTCCACAGATCATGTGCCACCACAGCTTATGAGCTCGATAATCGAGGCAAAGCCTGACTTACTGACGGATTCCCTAAGACACAGCAGCTCCATCTCGGCAAACTCTCCAGATGGAGGGAGGATGTTTGCCCTTTAGCTGTTCTGCCTCCTCTTGGGTTGCAGACAAGTCCTCCATCTCCAACCTTGGGATCTGATGTATCTAGTAATGCAGTTTCTGGAAGGATGAGCAAGAAATAACGCCAGAAAGCTGCTCCCCACCAACACATCTGACACTGGGCAGGGCTCTCACAATTCTAGTTGCTTAAAAAGAGGAAATTTGGGCCACCTGAGCTCAGCCCTTGAGCCTCCACTGCCTCCTAGCCAGTGAGGAGGATGCACTGAGGCTGAAGGTCCTCCAACACAAGCTGCTCAGAGCAGCTGCAGCATGTCAGGGAGGAGAGCAGCCACAGGGAGATGACTGCAGCTGCACCACCCACCCGCAGTTCCTCTGCACCACGGGCAGAAACAGGCAGGAGGGAAGGAGATGACATCACCCAGGTGCCTTCTCCATCCCTCCTGACCAGATCCTAGAGCCAGAGGCAGCTCCCTGTCTGCTTTCTCAGGAACGAGAGCTCCAGCTATTTGGACCATGTTATGCTAGAGATCCACAGAGCCTCCTCCCAGCAGCTGAGGAAGAGGCACAGTGCCCACAACAGTTAAGTTCCTCTGAGTCCCACTACCAGGTTCTTCTCCATATCATCCATAAATCAAAGCCAACAGGTCAATTAACAAGACATTTCTCTGCAAAGCCAAAAAAGCCACCCAACCCTAAGCCAGGCTATTCAAAGCCCAGCTCACATGACTCACTTTAGGTAGGTCAGGCTGTGAGATAAGCCACAGCCCCGAGGCACCTCTCAGCTCCACCACTGTCTGGGCCAAACACCTCCAGGCACAGACAGGGCCCTCACACACCCTTTTTCAAGGATTTCATGAAGATAAAAGCTGTCCCACCCTGTCTCCCAGCTCCACCCCCCTCCCCCCTTTCCCCTCCAGGATGAGAGGTAGTCAGCAAAGCCCAAGTCATGTGTCCTCCTCCAGCAAGCAGCCCTTTGCCCAAGCCCAGCCTTGCCCTTTGTTCTGGCTGCCAGCATTTGTGCGTGACTTCAAGCCACAATAAAGCAAGTCTACAAACAATGCAATCCAGCTCAGCTTGTTGCTGCCAGGTTAGCTTGGGTACACCAAACTCAGGGCCTGCTGACTTCATGGCAGCTATCAGGGCATTATCAAAGCTTCAGTGCTTTTGTCTTTTTTTTAAAAAACCCAATAATAAAAAACCCATGATGCACTTGTCTCCACATCCATTCCTTTCCAGGAAAGCCAAATCATTAGCACAGCTGGGGTACCTGGCAAAACAAAAACATCTCGAGACAAGCTGCAGGGCTTTCCTCTGCACCTTACATCCAGAGGAAGTGCAAGATTCCTCCCAGAGGGAGCTGCAACGATTGTTTTCCTCTTTTCGTACAGACCAATCCATAAACCAAAGTCTTGCACAAGACCTCGGCTGCTGCAGACGGATAACCTTGAGACATTGAAACTCACTGCCCTCACCCCCCCACCTTCAACTTTGCGACCTGGAGGGTAAATACGCGGTGGAAGCAGTTTCTTGCTGGATGGCACCAGCCCTGCAAGGGCAATGGGCACACACAGTGTCTGGGTGACAGACACCGCATTTACCCACAGCCATCCCCGCGCCACGGGCCCGGAGCCAGACCCAAACTGAATCACGGGATGCTCCCAGAACCGCTCCAGTGCTGCCAAACCCACCTCCTCGGAATCAGCTGATGAGCAGGGCTGGGTTTCCCCCTCTCCGCTCCATCTTTATTATGAAAGCAAGGTTTCCCCTCTCCTCCCCAGCAACCAAAAAGAAGGCTGGTTGTTTCTTTGAGTCACACTGAGGGTTAATGGCATTTTCCCTGGAACAAACCTCCCCACTCCGGGCCGCAGAGCATCCCTTTTAGACTCGCCACAACCAAAACTGCCCCAAAACGCAGATGAAAAATCCTGCGAGACGCTGCTGCTCTCCCTGCCCGGCCCCACTGCTCCCCGCGAAGTTGCCAGGGAAGTAGGGGGGCTGTACCCCATCCCCACCCCTCCACGCGTGTCCCTGGCCCCATGTCGCTCCCGACGCGTGTGCCCGGCCCAGGCCGTGCAGCGCAGCATCCCCTTCCCTCACCTGGTCCCGCGGCAGCGCCCGCGCCTGGCCCGGCTCCGCTCCTTCTGCCCCGGCTCCGAGCGCCGCTGCAGCCCCGCGCTCCCCCGGCGGCCGCGGAAGGGGCAGCTCCCGGCGGCTGAGTCATGTCGTGCCGGCCCGCCCCCAGCGTGACTGCATCCTGCCCGCTCCCCGCCTACAGCACAGCCGCTTTTCTTCCTCCAACCTGACAGCGGCCCTTCTCAGCCCTCATTCCCACTAGCATCCCTCTGCCATCCCGCCCTCCATCCTACCTCCAGCACGGCTCCAGCCTGCCTGCATCTCTCCTCAATCTCACCTGCGTCTGTCTGCTGCGAGCCCTGGGGCTGTTTAGGCTGGAGAATATAAAGCTGAGAAGGGACCTCACCAACAGTTATAAATCCATAAAGGACAGGCGTGAGGATAGAGCCAGTCTTTTTTTCTGTGGTGGCCAGTGACAGAACAAAGAGTAATCGGCCCAGGCTGGAACCCAGCAAGTGCCAGTGGCACAGGTGGAGAAACTTGTTTGGAGTTGAGGTGAGGGTGCCCTGGCCCAGGCTGCCCAGGGAGGGTGTGGAGGCTCCTTCTCTGGAGGTTTCCAAAACCACCTGCACATGTTCCTGTGCCCCCTGATTGAGGGGAACCTGCTTGAGCAGGAGCTTGGGCTGGATGAGCTCTGCAGGGCCCTGCCAACTCCCACCATTCTAGGATTCTGTGCTTCCCTCCTCTAGCCTGTCTCCATCCCTCCTCAATCCCACTTGCGTTCCACTTTCATCCCTCCTTAATCCCACCTGCATCCTGTCTGCTTCCCTCCTCCATCCTGTCTTCATCCCATCTAACTTTCCACCTCTGTCCTTTCTCCATCCCACTTCTATCCTGCCTCCATCCCACTTCCAACCATCCTCCATCCTGCCTGCTTCTGTACCATATCCTACCTCACAGAATCTTGGAATAGTAGGGATTCGAAGTAACCTCTAAAGATCATCTACCTCCATCTCCTGCCTGTCCCACCTCCATCCTGCCAACATCCGTTGAAGCTTTCATCTGGAAGTTCAGCAAGTTTTTACTGTGTAACTGTGTTAAGTAACCTTTTTTTTCCTCCCCTCATATTGGATGATTTTCAGAACTTTTTTGTACTTCTATAAACAACACATAAAGATCAGCTTAACAGCTAGTTTCAAGCCCTGTTCTAAACCACAATGATGCTAAAGCTTCTCTTTAATGAGAAAAATAATATTTTCTTTTTTTTCTACCTTTCTCACCCCTCTGTGGGAGAGGAGGGGGGTGAAATATATTCCTCTCCCTCAGAAATGGACAGACTGTTTGGCCCGAAACTGAAAATAATAACTCATCAGTGATGAAAATACTGACATCCAGTAGCCACTTGAAAAATCAGAGCGTGGCAAAGGGAATCACCTGGGACTTATTTCAGACACTGAAAAGGGCAAC
The DNA here is from genome assembly GCF_028858725.1 of Colius striatus. Lineage (NCBI taxonomy): Eukaryota > Metazoa > Chordata > Aves > Coliiformes > Coliidae > Colius > Colius striatus. The sequence continues at coordinate 44,088,719 of NC_084760.1, read as the reverse complement.
CCGGAGGCCTACTTAGGGTGCAAGGATGGTGCTTGGTGTTTTAGATGGAGCAGAAGAGCTGGGCTGCAAAGATCCCGAGGGATGCAACACTACTGATTGGCTTCCTCCCTAGACCTTTAAGGAAGCTTTAGATGCCTTATACGAGCTCAGGCTTTATGGCAAGACAAAAGCAGCTTCCAAACAGATAAGAGCAGATGATTAATCCTTACTTCTTCCCATCTTTGTCTGTGGTGCCTGGGCAAGGCTGCTCCAAACTCTCTGACTACCTGAGAGCATTTCTGCAAGATATGAAATATACCTCTCAGCAGTTGGTGAGAACCCTCTCTCTCATTTTTTTTTTTTAAAAGCATTGTGCCTCATATACATATTTTTACCTAAGTTTTAGCATTTGTACTCTACTTTTTGGAAGGTTTGTTGCATATTTTCTCTAGAAAATCAGTGACTGTAGTGTTTTTTTCCCCCTTGCAGCCATTTATATCCAATCCCTTTTTGTTCTCATACACACTTTTAAAACTGTTTAGCAGGCTTCCTAGTGAAGCGTTGGGAAAAAAATCAGAGAAATAATGCATAATACACTTGAGTGTGTCTCCCAGCATTTATGCAGTAAAATTTGAGATGTTGCTGTGTTGAAGTGTATTTGTGCTCCAATACACTGTGTGCAATACACTGTGTGCAAAGGCTTTTGGACCATTAAATGTCTTTGTATTTAATTTTTAATTAGAATACTTCACTATGTTTTTATTTATGCTTTAGCAATTAAAATAGTAATCAAAAAAGTAAATAAATCACTTGTAACCTGCCTTATATCCCTGTGACTCACCCAGGATTTCTTTGCTCTGCTCACATGACTGCAGTTTTCCATGTTGCCTGTGAGGTTTTGTTGACAGAAAACACAGGGAAAAGAACCTGTTTTTTGCCCAGCACTTTTCATGCTCTGGCTCAGAAGTCCAGGCAGCTGGACTCGGAAGCATAGAATCATTTTGGCTGGAAGAGACTTTTAAGTCCAGCCTTTGTCCTAGCCCTACCTACTAGACCATTTCTCTCAATGCAACATCCACCCGTCTGTTAAACACCTCCAGGGATGGTGACTCCAGCACCTCCCTGGGCAGCCCGTTCCAATGCCTGACAACCCTTTCAGGAAAGAAGTTCCTGCTCATATACAGCCTGAACCTCCTCTGGTACAACATGAGGCCATTTCCTCTTGTTTTATTCCTTGTTACTAGGTAGAAGAGACTGACTCCCACCTCACTACAACTTCCTTTCAGGTAGTTGTAGAGAGCAACTCAGGGCATCCTTGATCTTATTTTTCCCAGTAACATGCTGCAGTTATCTCCTTATTTCCATTTTTTTTTTCCTCTGGAAGTTGCATATTAGCAATTTTAAACCTGTGCAGGTCTATAAAATATCTTTTAGCTTGTTTTGGGCACCACAGAACCCATATTTCAGGTGACGCCGATGTCCTCCACTCTTTGGCTTTGTTTTTCAGCAAACACTTTTCAGGAACTGAAAGTACGAGCTAAAACTTTGTACAGGCTCCATGGGGAAGTGCTGAGGTTGTCACCCCTTTTTCAGTCACATGCCCATTTTTGAGATAAGTTATTTTTATATATGAAGCTGAATGCAACCAGGAAAGTTTCCCCGTTAGAGGTGCTGTCTAGGGAGCCTGTAAATCCCTTGTTGCAAATCCCAAACCAGGCATGAAACAACCTTGTTTTTTTATTTTGCAAATTTGCTGGTGTATCAGAGAAGTACATAGGGCATTTGCTATGGCCATAGCAAGTTTCAGCCTTTGGAGCACAGTCCACCCCTAAAGGAATGAGATAAGGAAAGCAGTCAGGAGGTCTGGAGCAATCTTCTCTTATCTATTCTGAAATCACTGCTGATTGACTTATCTTGTCTCTGCTTCAATAGTAGGCAGCAAATAGATCCTGAGGGAGCTCCTGCTGTTCCTCTAAGTTTAGGAAAAAATAAAGTTTCTATGCATATTCATAGAAACATCACAGAATGGTTTGGATTGGAAGGGACCTTAAAGCTCACCTGGTTCCAACTCCCTGCCATGGTCAGGGACACTTTTCACTAGACCAGGTTGCTCCAAGCCTCATCCAACCTACCCTTGAGCACTTCTAGGGATGGGGTACCCACAGCCCTCAAAGGCTGCTCAAAGGTCTCCCCAGAGCTTTCTCCAGACAGAACACCACCATCTCTTTCAGCCTGTCTCCATAGCAGAGTGGTCTAGCCCTTGGAACATCTTTATACCCTCCTCTGGACTCACTCCAACAACTGCAGTCCCAACCCCAGCCCCTGAGGAACACCTCTTATCACTGCTCCCCACTTGGACATCAAGCTGTTGACTGCAACTCTTTGAGCGAGACCATCCAGTCAGTTGCTCACACATTGAGTGCTCCATCCATCCATCCAATCCATTTCTCTCCAATTTAGAGACAAGGATGTCATGAGGGACAGTGTCCAATGCTTTGCACAAATCCAGGCAGGTGACATCAGTTGCTGTCCTCTTATCCACCAACATTGTAACTCCATCAATAGAAGGCCAACAAATTTGTAAGGCACAATTTTGCCTGTTGGCTGTAACTAATCACCTCCTTATGTCCCTTAGAGCACAGTTCCCTGGAGGATCTACTCCATCATCTTGCCAGGCACAGAGATGAGACTGACTGGTCTGTAGTTCCCCGGGTCTTCTTTTGTTCCCTTTTCAGTACGAGAGGTTACATTTCTCCTTTTCCAGTCCGTGGGAACTTCCCTGGCCTGCCATGACATCCCAAATAGGATGGATAGTGAGTGGCTTTACCCACCAATTCTGTCAGGACTTGTGGATGCATCTCATCAGGTCCCATGGACCTGGGTGCTTTCACATTCCTTTGATGTCCCACTTCCCACGGAGAGGTAAGAATTCATCTCCTACACACATACACAAAAAAAGGCCCTAGATAATATATGGCTTTTTTCATCTTCAGGGTTTAAAGTCATTATTGCCTAGGACAAGGTTATGAAATGCAGATTTATTTAACAAATGGCTTGGCTTTGCTTAAGTGATAAGATAGGAGTAAATCATGCTCCTCCCTGACCCCAAAGCCAGTGTTGCACAGTTGATGTATCCACCCAGACTTTTCCTGATTAATCTTTTCCAGCCACTTTTAAACACTAAAATTTTACCACCAAAACAACACTGCAGAATTTACTCTTCTATCTTTCTTCACATTTTTATTCCTGCCCATCCTCAAGTGTCACGATTTATCCCCAAAAGCCAACACTGAGTTTCTCAGTGCCAGTTTTCTTTTTCCCAGCCACCTTCTTCCTCGGTGTTGAACCATCTAATCTGCAAATACATTGCATGTTACCTGACATAAGGTATTTGGGAAAGAAATTAAATACATGGGATAAATGGAATTAATGAAACGAAAACACATTTTTGGCCCAAGGAAAGTTAGTTCAAGAACGTGTATCAGCATTTTTTGTTTTAAATTGACAGTTAACTAGCCTAAATTTGTCAACAGTGTCATTTTAGACAACGCATCTGGGGTTTTCATCTGTAAACAAGAAAACCAACATCTCAGTCATTTGAAAGGGTACATCAGATCTACATCTTGTACCCGAATTTGCAAACTGATTTTTTTTGAGTGAGCTATATCTGCATCACTACCAGGAATTTAGCTATTTTGTAAGGTTTTGCAGCTGATTTCACAGTCACAGAATTCCTGAATGGGGGGAGTTGGCAGGGCCCTGCAGAGCTCATCCAACCCAAGCCCCTGCTCAAGCAGGTTCCCTTCAATCAGGGGGAACAGGAACATGTCCAGGCGGTTTTGGAAACCTCCTGAGAAGGAGCCTCCACACCCTCCCTGGGCCAGGGCTCCCTCACCTCAACACCAAACAAGTTTCTCCTCCTGTGCCACTGGCACTTGCTGTGTTCCAGCTTCTGTCCTTTCACTGGCCACCAGAGTAAAAAGTGCCACCTCATCATCCTGACATCCATCCTTTACATACTTACAATTGTTGATGAGGTCAACCCTCAGCCTTCTCTAGGCTGAACAGCCCCAGGTCCCACAGCCTTTCCTTCTCAGTCCCCCGGTTATCTTGAAGGCCCTTCACTGGCCTCTCTCCAGCAGTTCCCTGTCTCTCTGGAACTGGGGAGCCCAAAACTGGACATCTGACTCCAGATGAGGCCTCACCAGGGCAGAGGAAGTGGGGAGCAGAACCTCTCTCCTCCTGCTGCTCACACTCTCTTCATGTCCCCCAGGATGCCATTGGCCTTCTTGCCCACGAGGGCACATTGCTGCTCATGTTTATTTGCTGCCCACCAGCAGGTCCCTCTCTGCAGAGCTGCTCTCCAGCAGGTCACCCCCAGCCTGTCCTGGTGCAAGGGGGTTGTTCCTCACCATGTGCACAACTTGCACACCGTTATAGCGACAGAACATCTCCACAACTCATCAGTCGGGTTTTCATGGGGATAATAACAGTTATTAGAGTTGAATCAGCTGCCAGTGTAAATGACTCGCCTAGAGCAACTGGTAGGTAGGATTTCATAAAGCCAGAAGCCCGCCTGATAAATCCACACTGGAAGGGTTAGGTATTGATGTAGTTCTTATTTCTTCATGGAAGCTGGGATATTTTGAGTTCTAATCCTCATTCTCCAAGCTTTCAACAGCTGCCAAAGCTACTGATGGAGCACATGGTTTTACTAAATTCACCAAAATAAGTCCTGGGCTGGCTGTTGGCTAGTTCTGCTGGATTTCATTTCAACTTGTCCAGTCGCAGCTGGGATTTTTTTAGACTAGGTATTTCTGCCCAGACAAAAAAATGAGCTGTTCTGTCTGCATTGATCAAGAGGCTGGCCAGGCTGCCCTTACTGCTGGCTAGGTGAGGGGGCAGCATGCTTCTCTTGTGGATTGGGGATAAGAAAAGCACCACAATGCTTTGGGGATGGGCCCCAGAGAAACCCATATAAGGTGGGTTTCTCTGAGGGCAGAGCATGGCTTTGCAGCCTTCCTTCTTCCCCCTTTGCAGATTTGGTCTGTATCTAACCCAAAAATGGCCAAGAAGGAGGCAGCAATGTTCCATTGTACTTTAAAGGTATCAGCACAGCTAAATCCAACACTGAGCCTGGATTTCCATCCATGCAGAAAGGCAGGTGAAAACCAAGGGGCTTGGTGCATTGATGGTGGAGAGCAGCTGAAGATGAGGCAGCAGTGTGTCCAAGGTGGGCAAGGCCAGTGGCCCCCTGGCTTGTATCAGCAGTGGTGTGGCAGCAGGCCCAGGGCAGTGGCCGTCCCCTGTGCTGGGCCCTGGTGAGGCCGCAGCTCGAGTGCTGTGTTCAGTGTTGGGCCCCTCACTGCCAGAGGGACACTGAGGGGCCGCAGCGTGTCCAGAGCCGGGCAGCGGAGCTGGGGAAGGGGCTGGAGCACAAGTGTGCTGGGGAGGGGCTGAGGGCCCTGGGGGTGTTCAGCCTGGACAACAGGAGCCTCAGGGGAGACATCATCACTCTCTGCAATTCCCTGACAGGAGGCTGTAGTGAGGTGGGGGTTGGTCTCTTCTCTCCAGTAATGAGTGATATGAGAAGAGGAAGCAGCCTCAAGTTGCACCAGGGGACATTTAGACTGGGGAAGATGAGGAAGAACTTGTACTCTGAGAGGGTTGTCAGCCCCTGTCCCAGGCTGCCCAGGGAGGTGGTGGAGTCCCCATCCCTGGAGCTATTGCAAAGCCGTGTAGCTGAGGTGCTGAGGGACATGGGTTAGTGGTGGGCTTGGCACTGTGAAGGGAAGGGTTGGATTTGATGAGCTTAAAGGTCTTTTCCAACCAAAAGTATTCTATGATTACATAGTGTTCTTCAAGCCCTGTGAATCTCCTTTGCTTTAAGTTACTGATGCTCCCTAAGGGGCTGAAGGGCTCTTGTAAATCTGGAAGAACCTGCAGTGCACCATTCTCCTTGATCCATGCAAATTCTTGCAACTGAAGAAGTCCAATTCACTGCAAATCCCTGTAAACAGGGAAAGCCGGTTCCACAGCCTTGCAGAGCCTGGTGACTCAGCTGAGCTCATGAGGAGAAGCATGTGACTTTGCTGGGAGGTGACCCAGGGATGGGTGACATAAGCAAAAAGCTTCTTCGTGTCATTACTGGGAGAAATGGAATCCAGATCTGGGTGAACAGAGATGATGGTGAGGACAGAATCTGCTGATGCTGCCCTTGACTGGCTGTGGGGAGGCAATGACAGGGCTATCATTTGCTCCTGCAGAGTTTCTGTCTGTTTGGACAGCGACAAATTGATCCTTGGCTCTAACAGAAGGCAAAACCCCTGCCTAAATTAAACATGTACAGTGTTTTCAAATGAAAAGCTTTCCTTACATCCTTTGCTTCATCCATCTTGCCTTCCTGAGCTGTCTCCCTTCCTTTGACTTCAAGCAAACACAAGCAGCTGTTTTAAGTCTATGCTGCACCCAAGGAGGTGCCAAACTGTTCCCATCTAAAGGTGGAAATAGTCTTTCTTCATGTCTGGCACGTAAGAGAGGCTGAGAGCAAAACTTATCCTACCTCTGGTTTCAGACAGACCTTTGGAGCATCCAGTTGTGAACTGGCCTATGGCCAGACCTCTCTAACCAGCTCTCCCAGCAGTTTTTGGAGTCAGAGGTGGACTTTTGCGTTTAATAGTCCAGAACTGATTTTCCCTCCATGGCTCAAGGAGATTTTTGAGTCTGTGGGAACTTCTTCCATCTACTCTGTCCCCTAGGAAGGAGTCTTCATCTCACTGGGCTAGGCCAAGTCCCCAGTGCTGTCTCTCCATCAAAGCGGGGCTAGTTGGGGCAACTGCTATAGTCTCAGTTAAGCCAAGATGTTCTTCTTGGGAAGCACCTTGCCTCCAAGGCATTTTTCCATATGAGGTGCCAAGCAGGTTCAGACACTTTGGGTCAGGTGCTGTGGTGTCATTTGCCCATACATTTCCCTCATACATGCCTGACTTTGATCTTGCTCCTACCATAGCCCAGCCTCCAGGAAATTCAAGAGTGGTGGCACTTGCTCAGAGCCCAGCTGCTCTCCCTGAGCACCTGATCCTGACCTCCTCCTTACATCTTTTGCTGAGCTCATGTTTTCAAGCTCCCTGGCTGCAATCTCTGTATGTCTTAGCTTGTGACAGAAAGTGGGAGCTGACTTCCCCTCCATGCTCCTCTGTGGTCACCCCCAGCTCAGATGACAGGTTTGCGAAAGAAAAGCCAAGGATGGGGACAGCTCTTGTGCTTCAAAAAGAAACCTCCAGCTGGCCTCAAAGGAGGAAATGCACTGGAAAGAAGAAGCGAGAGAGAAGCTAAGGCATTGATTCACACCACTAAAATTTGCATGCAGAACATTTTTTCTGGACAGTGGAACAGATAAAGAACATCCCCCTTCATGTCCTGTAGGACATCCCCCTTTGCTTTCCTGTAGGATCAGCATATCTGTGCTTTCCATCAAGAGCAACTTCGATATCCTGATTTTACAGAAAGAGAGCTCTGGGCACAGGTTTTTGGGAGAGTGTTCAACAATTTTTCCTTCCTCTGGAGGCTCAAAGGTTGGTCATGACCAAGACAACACCCTGAGCAAGGTGGGCACCTGGGCTTTTCATAAAATCATAGAATCATTTTGGTTGGGAAAGACCATTAAGACCATCAAGTCCAACCTCTCCCCTCACCCTGCCAAGCCTACCACTAACCCATGTCCCTCAGCACCTCAGCTTCACGGCTCTGCAATATCTTCAGGGATGGGGACTCCACCACCTCCCTGGGCAGCCTGTGCCAATGCTTAACAACTCTTTCAGCTGATGGGGCTTGCTCCTACACTTACATGAGCCTTCCCTCCTGATACAGGACTGACAGGATACTTTCCCAGAGGGTCTGGCAAGGGAAGAGACCTGTACTTGCCATTCTTTATCCAAAGAGATCCCCAGACTCTTATCTGTGTCATTGAATTTAGCACCATTTCTCCTGCTTACACCATGAAATGCGCACTGGGGTTGGGGGATGGGTGGAAAGGTGCAGTCCTTAGGCCAAAATATTTATCCAGCTTAGGGTTTGATAGATGATATAGGGATGAAGGCTGTGCAAAATTCTGGTTCAGGGATATATTTGTTTCTTTGCAGAGTCATTATCAGTGTCCAGGGCACAAAGGGTCCATCCCATGATAAGTCCAGATGGGCCAGCAGAAGTCCTGGCCCATGGGGAGCCTTCCTGTGACCACTTGACAATTCTGCCTGCACCTTTTGCTTTCCTGCAGACCTAGAAGGGTTGCTGTCTCCTGGCAGGAAGGGAAACCTCCCAGGATTCCTTAGAAATGGGTGGGGTTTGGTGCTCTGGTTAAAGGTTATCTCGTTAGGCACTGTGCCAGGCTCTCAGTGACGTGTGAGGGTCTGTCACATGCCACTGGCCACGGGGGACCCATTTTCTCTGGGTAACCCTGTTTTCCTCTGTTCTTTGCGCTGTTTATACACGATACTCAGGGGAGGGGAAATGAAAATAGGAGAACTGGTGAGACTGGAAGTCAGGGTCATTCTTGAGGAGCTGGGAAAAGTGCTGTGAGAGTTTTCTGAGGGTCAGTAGTGAGGGACTATGGACAGGCTGAGACAGGTATCTAAAACCTAGCCTGAGCCTGCTTTGAATATGGGGGAAACTGGAAGCACATTTTATTTCGTTTTAATTTATTTAGAAAAAATATGTGCAGGATGAGAAAGCCGGCACGGAGTTTCCCATGGGCAGAAGGGATGTCCCATGCAGGATCCCACTCAGACCTGTCGGTTTGCTAGATGAGGCCAGACCTGAGGGGACACCAGTGTGGTTCAGGCTGAACTGGTTTTTGATGCCATCTCGTGGTCCGAGAAGGCTTTACAAAGGAATGTTTTGAAGCACGTTTCCTTAGCTAGGCAGAAAACTGCAGCAATCAACCAGCTGCTGTTGCCACTTCGCAGGGTATTGTGGAGGCTGGCCCTGGCCCAACGGCTTTGAACTTGTGTCATTCCTGGAGGATGATTTCCACCACCTCATCTTATATCTGTTTGGGATTTACCATCTTGAATATCTGTAGGCAGCTGGGCTATTTCATCTTATCTCATGTTAAGCTCATGTAAAGTCCCTCAACTCAGCATCCATCCAAGAAAGTTGGGAGAGATGAGTTGAGAGAGGATTCACCTCACCTTTGGCCCTAACTCTCTCCAGATATGATCATTGTCCAGTTCTGGGCTCCCCAGTTCAAGAGTGACAGAGAATTTCTGGAGAGAGTCCAGCACAGGGCTACCAAGATGCTGAGGGGACTGGAACATCTCTGTGAGGAGGAAAGGCCGTGGAACCTGGGGCTGTTCAGCCTGGAGAAGGGAAGGCTGAGAGGAGACCTTACCAATTCAGATCAGCAGCTAAAGGGTGGGTGTGGAGAGGATGGGGACAGTTGTGTAGTGGCCAGTGCCAGGACAAGGGGTAACGGGCACAAGCTGGAACCCAGCAAGTGACAGTGGCACAGGAGGAGAAACTTGTTTGGTGTTGAGGTGAGGGAGCCCTGGTCCAGGCTGCTCAGGGGGAGTGTGAAGTCTTCTTCTCAGGAGGTTTCCAAACCCACCTGGACACGTTCCTGTGCTCCCTGATGGAGGGGAACCTGCTTGAGCAGGGGCTTGGGCTGGATGAACTCTGTAGGGCCCTGCCAACTCCCACCATTCTAGGAATTCTGTGACTCTGTCCATATAGAGCAAGCCTAGGTGGTCTCCTCCTCTTTCTGCCCCTCCTTAAATAAAACAAAGGCAAATCCACATCAGAGAAGCCAAAAGTCAGGAGGTGAAGAGATACTGGAGCTACAGCATCCTTATCTGTATCTGCAGGAGAGATGGAATCAAGCCCCAGTCCAGTGACACCCATTGTCAGCTGCTCAGGCTGGAAGCACCCTCTATACAAAGGGTTTAGCAAGTATTGGACCTCACTGAAATTAGTGAAAGCATTTGAAGTGCCTGTTTGGCAGCTAAGTGAAGCAATTAGAGAGCCCTGCTTCATCATGGCACAGGAAGGAAAAAACACCCCAGAGACCAAAATTCAAGGGGTGTATGCATCACGAATGAACAGAGCTAAGCACCATAAAAACTCCATGGCAAAGGGGATTGAATGTCTGTTGCTGCAAGCCCTGTTGCCCAACAGGAGTCCACATGCTGTGGTGTGCAGCAGTAGAAATTCCTTGTGAATCTTGCTCACTATCTGCAGCTGCAGAGATTTGAAAGAGTACCTCCTGGCTGGCTCAGGCAGGGCTTCCATGGAATCATAGAATACTTTCTATTGGAAACGACCTTTAAGCTCCTTGAGTCCACCCACACCCCTCACAGTGCCAAGCCCACCACTAACCCATGTCCCTCAGCACCTCAGCTACACGGCTTTGCAATAGCTCCAGGGATGGGGACTCCACCAGCTCCCTGGGCAGCCTGGGACAGCCCTCTCAGGGAAATAGTTCTTCCTCAGCTCCAGTCTAAACCTCCCTTTGTGCAAATTGACACCATTTCTTCTTGTCCTGTCACTTGTTACTTGGGAGAAGAGACTGACCTGACAACAACCTCCTGTCAGGGAGATGCATAGAGTGATCATGTCTTCTCTCAGCCTCCTCTTTTCCAGGCTGAACACCCCCAGATCCCTCAGCCCTTCCTCATCGAATTTGTGCTCTAGACCCTTCTCCAGCTCCCAGTGCCCATCTCTGGACACTCTCTAGCACCTCAGTGTCTTTCTTGTACTGAGAGGTCCATCTGGGGACAGAACTTACTGAGGCGTAAAAGGCAGCTGCCCTCTGTCATTTTTCACTGTGGAGGTTTTGAAGAGGTTTCAGGTGGTGTTCTCCTCTCATCTCACTGTCACAGGATAGCATAGAGGTGTCAAAACTGTTTTAGGTACTTAAATGCACCCATCTCACTTGCATTGATAAGAATTCCCATTTTAGGTTGACTTTCTGTGTGTGTGTGTGTGTTCAGAGGGACAGCATTTCAGAATAGTGGGAGGACATCTTGGAAATCTCCAGTTGGCGATGAGAATGGTGAAGGTTTGGGAGGTAAGCAGGTCTCCAGCACAAGGACAAGGAGCCCAGCCGGCCATGCACAAGGGTGCTAAGACTCAGAAATTATTTGCAGCGGATAACAAGTCAGCAAATGAGGATCAGCCTCCCAGCTTTACACAGGAATTACCCTGAGGGAGACATGAGAGCATCTCCCAACAGCCATATGAGGATGGAGGTGGCTGCAGGTTTGGTCCCATGCCTGATTTCCAAGGTCTCTCCACCCCTGTTGCCTCCCCAAGCACTTTCCAACCAGCTAAATCATTCTGATAAATATAGCAGGAGGAAGGCAGCAGATTTGGCTTGGGAAAAGCTGGCTCTGAGGCAGCGAGTGTGCTTCTTACTCATTGCAACGGAGTCACGTGAGTGACCTAAGTGTAAAATTATGCTGTTCTGGAACTTTGAAGAAGTCTTGAGGTCTGGAGGGGAAGTTTGTGGCTGGATTGTTTTCTATCTGATGAGGTAGCAAGTCAGCTGTGTTGAAATGGTCTTTAGCTATGTGGTGGCCTCCTCCACCTGGGGAAATGGAGGTAGAAGTCTCAACATACAGCCCTTGTGCACAACCCTGTTGGTATCTCTGCCTGTGCAGTGGGAGCCAGGGGGCTGTCCCCTAGGTCCTTTTTGCTGCTCCCCATCCCAGGGCATCACTTGGCTGCAGTATGTTTCCAGGATGGAGAGCCTCTGGGATGGCAAAAGAAGTGGTAGTGACTTCAGGCTGCAGCTCCACCTTGCTGGGGCATCCAGTCACCTACCAGGGGATGGACCTCAGTGTCTAAGAGCTGATGGAACACCATGAAGTCTTTTCAAAGAGGTCTTACAGCTTTGTCTGAGTGTAGGGAGCATCTGTGGCCTTTCCAAGGACTTGCAGCTCACGAATACAATGCCCTGGTGTTTGCAAGAGCCATAGCCTCCTGAGACTAGCCCACTCAGATGTATGGTGAACATCATCTCCGGCAGTCCTCACAAGGCAGGCAGCTATCACAAAGGATGGGCTGTGTCACTGTGGCACCAAGTGCCTGTAAGTCCCCCCTGAAAGGCAAGGGATAGCCCTGAATCTTTCCAGCATCAAGCACAGTGGGGTCCTAACCCTGACTTGGCACCAACGCAAGGCAACAAACACCAAAAAGAAGAGGGGACTTTCTCCTGGGAACTGCTGTGTCAGGGTTTGGTCCTCCTAGCATCGTCTCTGCATGATCTTGAGCATCTTGCTCGCTGCCACGGTGCTGACCTGCACGTCCCAAGGTGAGCAGAGGCTGAATAAACAATTGCCCCTGCTCCAAAAAAGAACACTGGCGCCTGCTGGGAAAGCCCAGACCTGTGTTTATGCCAGAAGACACACAAACATCTCAGACAAACAGCCCTGACCTCCTCCTTCTTCCCCCACCTCCCCCCCCCCATGAGGTTTTTTTTTGCTTATCTCTGCATCCCTGGGGTAACCCTTTGCGGAGATATTCTGGGAGCCCAATGCTGTCGTTTCCTCTCAGCACTGTTTCCTTCGGCATGGGGTCAACACCATCACCCTCTTCGACAGGCCCCTGTGGGATGCAGCCCCTTGGGATGCTTGGGGCTATCACTGAGAGCACGCTGGCCAGCAGAGGAGGAAACATTTCGACAGCAGACGATGGTCCAGGAGCCGGGGAGGCTGGAGGGTGCTGGGTGAGGAAGAAAAACAGGAAGGTGGTGGCAGATAAGGAAAAGACCCTGGAAGAGGAATACAGAGGAATAATGGAGGGTAAGAGGGAAGTGAAGATCACGGCTTCTCCTACAGGAGACATTGTGCCACAAAAGGAAGCTGCTGAGACAAAGGCAGGTCAGAAAAATCCATTCTGTCATGTTAGGAAACAAGTCTCAGCCTCACTGCAAGGTGGGAGCTGGGGCTACTGCAGCAGGTCTGTCTGAGGGGGATTATCACACAACACAGAGACTCCAAGCCTTGTGGGAAACTGTTAATTAGCTTGTTGTGAAGTGCTGCTAATTAATCCATTAGTGGCTTCCCATCATGGGGCAACCAAGTCACTGCCTTGCTTTTGGGACAAAGAGGGAGTGTCTTGGGGGCAGGACATGATTATGAACTCAAACCTTACCTGGGATGAAGCATATCAGAGACACGGGCTTGTGTCCATGTCCCGGGTCTCCCCTGACTCATGAGATTATAACTGTGTTTCCTGACTGATTTCTGCAGATGCCACTACTTCTCCTCTCGTGCCTGTAGCCCAGATATCACCTTTGAGGTCTCACTTGTGACACATGGAAATCTTGTGCTTTTACAGAGTTTCTACAAGTCTTTCTTTTTTCTCCACAGCCTTTTTTCTACAGCTGCATGGATAAAACCCCATCTTGCATCCTGATTGTGGCTGTAAACCATAAAACACAGGTGAGTGCGATGGAGGGACACCTCACCTGGTGACCCTTCAGAATCATTTCTCTACCTGCAGGCTCATGGGACCCATGTCTGAGACCTCTTGCACTGATGGTCAAACTCTGCCCAGGGCTCACTTGTTTACCTCAGTGCTCACTGGTCAGCATTAAAAGCAAGGACCTAGTCGATTAAAAGTGTAGAAAAAGACACTGAGTTAATTCTCTCCTTGATAGCAGGGATTATCCATGTCCTGCCAAGGTACCCTGCCAACAGTGAGGGTCTGGTAGGTGGTAACCCCAGAAGGGAAGAGGTCAATCCTTCACGTATACCAGAGGTTGAAGAGACCTACAGAGCAGTTATGTTCCCCACGACGAAATGGGATGCAGCACACCTACCTGTGCTGCCAGACAAGCAATGTGGGCAGAGGAGCCCAAACAGAATCATGTCAGTAACCCAATCAGGAGCCATCACTGATGGTGCTGTGGATGGAAACCAAAATCCTGGCCTGCGCGATGACCATGAGTGCACAGGGAAACTGGCTGACTGGGGCAGGACGTGGCTGGTGTCCACCAAAGGCAGAAGCAGTTCCTCTAACATCTGAGAAGTGGGACATGGGCCAAAAGGAAAGGAGAAGTATCTGTGGACTGGATCCTTTCATGTGTGCCACAAGGTCTTCTTCCATTCCACATCCAAGTCTGGGTTTGTCTCCTTTGCTCAAAGGGCTGCATCACTGTAAGAGAGAAGGAAGCATGTGAGAACAGAAGCCAGCCCCTGAGGCATGATCTGCTCCTTGCAGCAGCTTTTTCTCCTCTATACACAATCAAATTTCATCAACAACACTTATGAGTGGCATTGGGTTTGGGAGAGCACTTGGTAGCCTGTCAGCTTCCAGCTCTGACCTGGGCAGTCTGTGCAGCCTTGGTCACATCACTGCACCCCCTCTCTCCTGCCTGCAAGGCAGGAGATGAAGAGAAAGAACAAGAGTCCTCACCAGATGGTGATGGCTGTGTTGTCCTCCCCAAAGAGGGTGGGGAGGGCTTTTTTTCTGAATGAAGATTTGTCATTGGGTCCTTGCCTGAGGTCGGTTGTATCTGCTGCTATTTCTGTCAGCAAGAAACAGCCGAGCATGTGCCAGACACGGCTGTGGTAGGGGCCAGAGGGAGAGGGTGGGGAGGCGGGGTGAGTCTTCTGCTGTCAGAAAACCATGAGCCCTTGCCAAGGTCTCAGCCTGTGCCGGAGATAGCAGGGGTCCACCAGCGATGAGGCCGGCCCTGGGGTGGCTGAGCTGAGTGGGATGGGTGACAGACTGCACAGGAGTACTGATAAGAGTCGGGAAGCAGTAGCCAAACTCCCACGGTCTGATCAGGCACTGCTGAGTACCCTGGGGACTGGCAGAGGGGGAGGCAGCCTAGAGGCTTGCTCCAGGGAGATCCTCACAGATAGCTTTGGGCTGTCCTGCTTATGGGGGCTGAGGGACTTCCTCTCAATGCATCTTCTCTGGGGACGACAGGTGGGGAGGGAAAGAGGATTACACCCTCCACCCCCCCCGGGAAAGAAAATGTCTCAGTAAGCGGTGAAATTTGCTTTTTCAGACCCTTTTTACCTTTTCTTTTTTTTCCTTTTTTTAATAGTATATGGAGGAATTTTCTTGCTGAATGCTTTTGCTTTTCAATGTGCCCAAGTTAGGAAAAAACCCCCTCACAAGGTCATAGAATGTGTCTGTGGGAGGTTTAATTCCCGTCAAAAATCAGTTTCTTCAGTAGGGATGTCTCTAACAGCCCGTGTCCCAAGATAGCCTTTACTACTGTAAGAGATTATAAAGATAATATTCTCGGGTGTTTCTTGAAGATCTAATAAATGCTTTTTGACACCCTGAGACACTTCTTTTGTCTTTCCCCAAAAGCAACTGATTCATGCTGCCCTGGCTGGAGCGGGAGGGTGAATAAGATACCTTCTGAGATCCCCTCCAGCCTCATTTACTCTGTGTTTTTGTGAGCTGTTCTCCAGCATTTACCTTTGGGAGAGAGAGTGATCTTTGTTCTCATTTTACAGATGGGTAAACTGAGGCAAAGCCATTCAGAGGCAGGAGCAAAGATCAATTCTCCCCATGCCTGGTCACATGTTGTAGGACAAACTCTATCACAAACTCTATCTTTAAACTGAACAAGTGCCAAACCTTAAACAGGATTGTTTCCCACAGCAAGCCTTTACTGATCTCCTGTTTACTGGGATGCTGGCTCAGACAGGCTCACACCAGAAAAAAAAAAACACACTGGTCTTTTGATTCAGCATTTCTTTCACTGTCTGGGAGGGGCACCTAGCACAAGGGTTGTTTCTGGACCAATGCAGGTACTCATCCACACAGGCAACACCTTGTTGAAAATAGACATTGTTGATGGCTGTTGAGCTGTTTGTCTCTGTTGACAGTGGGGATGAGTCAGAAAGAGCTGGTTTAGTCTGGGGTTTTCTCAAGGAGGACAATCCATCAGGGCAAACCTCTTATCTGTTCACCCCGTGGCTGCACAAATGATTTTACGGGCTAATCAGTGTATGGCTGAATGTTAATTTGGGAGCTGTTTCCTTCTAGAAACATCCCTGAGGTCAGCCCAATAGCCAGGTGGACTCCTTATCCACTGGATGGTCAGGTTTGGAAGACCTTCTGCAGGTCTAGGGAAAGCTTTTCATGCCTTTAGTGTCCTGGATGGTGAAAGGGCAATCTGGCAAAAATCTTCTGTTCTTAAGAGCAGCACAGCATTGACATGGTGCTTGCGTATAGCCCATGCTTAACACACAACAGGCAGTCACCTCACAGGGGACTCTGCTAAGAAGCTGTGCTTGAAAATCATCATCTCCCAGCGGATAGAATCTCCATAGGGAACAAGCAGACTGGGACTGAAGATGCTGATGATGAAACCTTCCATTAATCACAAAAGCACAAGTACCACCTCCCCACTCCAGCTATCAGAAGTAATGACATCACTGCACAGAAATAAACATGCACATTTTCCCCCTGCCATTTGCTGAGGGTCAGATGATGTCTGGTCCTCAGGTAGTGCTACCCTTTGACTGTGGACTTTATATTAAAAGATTGTGTTGTCATCCTGCCCTGTCCTTGGAAACACCAGCCTGGAAAGCCTGCGATGCGCTTAACGGGCAAATCCATAACTGTTCTCCTTGGGGAGATAAACCTACTCATGTGCCAGCAAGGGGGACATCAGCCTTGCAGCTGCTTTCAGAGACGGCTGCTTTTAGCAGTTGCCTCCCCATGTTCCTGAGACAGATTCGCCAAACTTCTTGCCTTGAACAAAACCAGGGCGGCATTGCCTTTAGGTTTTCCTTACAAGCAGTATCTTAGTGGGAGAATTTTTTTTTTTTAATCACAGGAAACTTGTTTTATTTGAGGTCGCTGCTTCAAAGGGCTGTTATGGGCCAGACAGGAACCCAGCTGCTTGGGAGAAAAAGGGCTAATGAAAAACTTGGGGTATACTTGAACTTGCCCACTGTGGAATAAATCTAGTGCTTTCCAGAGCAAACATGAAGACCCCTTGAAACCACATTTGTATCCTCAGCTCCTGGTCCTGCAGATCTCACTGAGAGTGTCCAGAGCCGGACAGCAGAGCTGGGGAAGGGGCTGGAGCACAAGTGTGCTGGGGAGGGGCTGAAGGCCCTGGGGGTGTTCAGCCTGGACAAGAGGAGCCTGAGGGGAGACATGAGCACTCTGCAACTGCCTGACAGGAGGCTGTAGTGAGGTGAGACTCCATCTCTGCTCCCAAGTAATAAACAGGACAAGAGGAAATGGCCTCAAATTGCCCCAGGGGAGGATTAGATTGGAGCTAAGGAAGATCTTTTTCCCTGAGAGGGTTGTCAGCCCCTGTCCCAGGCTGCCCAGGGAGCTGGTGGAGTCCCCATCCCTGGAGCTATTGCAAAGCCGTGTAGCTGAGGTGCTGAGGGACACAGGTTAGTGGTGGGCTTGGCACTGTGAGGGGAGGGTTTGGACCTGATGATCTTAAAGATCTTTCCCAAACAAAAGGATTCTATGCATTGCCATTGCAAGTGTTTCCAACTCTAGATCTCTATCAGAAGACTCACCCAGTTTTGTAGGTCCCTAAAGGATTCCCATAATCCAACCACAGGTTTGGTTTTGTCCCTATAGCTCCTGTAGCTGCACAAACCTTGCTATTTCATTGTTCCCGAGGACCATGGCACCAGGTCTTCCAGGCTGGGCATGGACTGCCAGGCCTGAGTACCAAGCTTTTCTTCTGCTCCCGCTGTCTTCTCCAGATGAAGACCAATAAAGGCTAGTTTCAGGTTCTGCTCTACACAACAGGGTTGTGAGCCAAGACCTATCCTTTCCAGGGCTTGATAAAGGGAGCACTACAAAAAGACAGTGGGAAGCAATGCATAGCTCACAACTACTGCCATAGTGGTGGGGTCCCAGTTTCTCCATCTGTGTCTGATACAGCTGTGCTTTTTGCAGTATTAATGTCTTTCCTGATGGCTGGAGCTTTCCCCAGTCTCAGGAAGAATCAGTCTGGCACCCAGAAGAGGTCATGCCCCTTGGGGTCTTGCTAGCCTAGACAATCTCCTTGCAGATGGCCTCTCAATTTTTACATACACCCATATGAATTAAAAGATGCATGGTCAGGAGGAGTGTTTTCGGATCTTACCCAAGGAATTTAGGGCTGTCTCTACTGGGGCAGGAGGCTGTAGGTCTGACACAACTGCTTTGCCAACACATTCCTCCAAAACCTCATTTTTCCTCTTCTTTCATAGATTTGGGGAGCATGGGGTGAGCAAAGGATGGTATGGGTGGGCATTCATGCTCATGCACCTCTCCTCCTTCCCCCATCCTCCCCATCACTCTCTCCAGCCCCTTCCCCTCTTCTCAGCAGTGATAAGCTCAATGATGGAAAATATGTTGTCACACATATCTCACTTCCAGTGTGTGGGAGTCACTGATAACAGCACTAAGATCTGGACAATAAAGCCTCCTGACAGCTTTCGTGTCCATCCCAGACATGCGGACTTGGTCCTGGAGGAAGAGCTGAGTGCTTGCAGGGCTTGGGGAAGGGTCTTGCAAGCAGTGACCCTGAGGAGGAGAATGGAGAGGGGAAAGGGCTCATTCACCCTCCCTCATCAGGGATGCAAAGCCTTTCCCCTGCACTTTCCCCAAATTCAGTATTTCCTCTTACCCCTGGGATGTCTCCAAATCAAGAGCCACAAGTTTTTTGACTGAAGATGACTGGTGGTGTGCTGTGGGGTTTATTTTGGAGTATCCCCAGTTTTCAGTGCTCCTTCCCTGGGGAGAGGGGCCTGCATTGCTCCAGCACTGCTGTGCTTCTGCCTGGGGCTGCCGAGAGAGCCCAGACCACCTTGCCAGAAGGGTGAAGTCATTTATTTACACTTACAAAAAAAACCCAAAACGACCCAAGAACTTTATTACACACCCTCTGTGATGTTGGGGCTGACCAGCTGCCAGGCTTTCGCTCTGATGTGGACAGCTGAGGTCAGCACAGGGTAGTCCCAGTGGCTGCATCTTTTCTTAATCCTCTGGTAGGGAGGTATAAACAGGACATCAATTTATTCATGTCAAAAAAAGAAATGCCAAGGTTTTGCTGGCAGAACTTCATTTGACTGACAAAGGTGTTTCCACAGTGGTGGGTCACCCTGGGTCCCCTTTGCCATCTGCAGAGGAAAGAAAATCCTTGCAAGACAGAATTTCTTGCTGCACAAGGCCTCTTCCTCTGCCTTTCATGGGAGCCATGGAGACCAAGGAGATGAACACCTTTGCTTTGTAGATGTTTGAATCACTTACCCAATGCAAGGGCTTCAACCTGCCCGGTGTGAGAGGGGCCTTTCTGAAACAGGGCTTAGGTGTGAAAGGGTCCCTGAAGGTTACCCTGATTTTATAGCACTCCTGTTTTATCAATATCTGTTTTCTCACTGTAATTACAAGTCAGGATGATTTTTACAGAAAATCTTATTTTTTTTCCATGAAAAAAAGTATCAGTTTTATAAATTGTCCAGCTGGAAGGACAATAGTTTACATTTCTACTCCATATTTTGAGGGCTGTATTTCCTTTCCTCAAAATACCCATTTTCCTCTAGAGTCTCCAAAGTGCAGTGTAAGCAAGATGACCCATTGGAGTAGGATTAAAAAATATATGCTTTGTAGCAATAATAAATAATATTTGAAAAAATATATTAAAAGATCACTGCTGTAAGGAACCATCTCCTTCCTTGGGCTGCAGCTTCCACGTCCCACAAGGCTTTTCCTTCCTGAAGGTTCTGTTGTAGGAGATAGGAAACACAGTATGTTCTGGGTTTAGCCCAAAATATTTCATACTTTTCTGATCAAATCACGTTTCTGGGGTAGAGAAGAGAAGGAGATGGTGTTAGGGGTTGTTGCTGTTTTATGCAGGACAAAGGTTTTCCATTCCAAGTTGGAAAAAAAAAAGCGAAAAACATTTAGAGGAGGATCTGATCCTCCATTTCAAAACCTTTTCTGTGGTATATTTGTAGCCAGACCTTGTTGAGGTCACCCGAACCCCAAGCTTTGGGTATAGACAGAGGCATTCGCTTCCTTCCCTCTGTCTTCATCCCCTCCTTTGATGGCAAGGGGGATCTTTTAACACTTTGCAGACAGTCATGAAGGATTTTCCAGATTGCCTGCCTGGGATGTGAGAGGTTAAACTCTCCTAGGCCTTAGCAGGAGCAGAGCTGAGTAACAGCTTGCCCTGGACTTGGCTGGGCTTCAGCACAGAGGCACTTTCTTCTCCTCAGCGGCTGATAACTGGCTTCATCCTGCTGGGAGCAATTTCCCTCTGCAGCTTCTGTCAGTGAGCACACACACACACACACTCACACATACATCCCTTTGCACACCCAGGCATGTATGCTTCTCACAAGGCTCACATTCAGGACTCCCCACCTCCTTTCCCTTGCAATCCCAGCAGCCCAGCCCTGAGATGTCATCCTGACCCTGATAAGGCACAGAGGCAGCTGCAAGAGGAAGGCTCCCAGTTGCTCCCGGCGCCAGGCTGGGTACAGGCAGACATGTCTAACCCTTGCCTCCTCCTGCTTGCTCCTCTGCAGGGCCAAAAACAGATGACATCACCCCCTTGTCTTTCCCCCTGCTCCCCAGCGTCCCTATCGGCTCCATGGAGAGGCGTGTGTATGGAGGAGAGAGAAGGAAGAGGGAAAGCAGGGAGGGGGAGGAGGTCAGGGAAAAGGAGGGAAGATGAAGGCTGGAGCTGGAAGTTGGTTACTTTGGCAAAACGACAAAGTTCTGCAAAACTTCACCGGCCAGACTTCAAAAAGGTGGAAAAACTGGAGGCTCATTTCTGGCAGGTCTTGCTATCAAGGGGAGCCTTATCTGCTTGAAGGGTCTACTGGCTCAGGCAAGCTGGAGTGGCTGCTAACCTCTGGCTGAGCTTTCCGAGGCCCCCGAGGACTGGAAAATCACTCAATGGAGAGTAGAAACAACCAGGAGAAGCGACTGCATGAAGGTGATCTTAAAGATCTTTTCCAACTAAAATGATTTTATGATTTTATGACAGATTGTCTGTTTTTTTTTTTTTTTTTGAAATGGAGAGTACTGGTTCTATAATTTACAACATGTAAACTGCCAGAAATTAATACCTGAGTTTTAGAATGCTTGTTCGGGGCCAACTATTGCATCAAATGCTTTCTGAAGTTACTTCTCTAAAGCCAAAAGGATAGGTCCATATATGGATCCCATTAGGAATCAAAATTTTGCCTCTTGCAATGGTCATCTGATATGAATTCCTTCCTGTGAGTAGATCTATCATGGAATCATAGAATCATTTCAGTTGGAAAAGACCTTTAAGATCCTCAGTTCAAACCCTTCCCCTCACAGTGCCAAGCCCACCACTAACCCATGTCCCTCAGCACCTCAGCTACACGGCTTTGCAATAGCTCCAGGGATGGGGACTCCACCACCTCCCTGGGCAGCCTGGGACAGGGGCTAACTCTTGATGAAAAAAGTGGTTTGAAAGTTGAAAGGGGTTTTCAGCAAGCAGAGTGCAGCAGCAACCTCCTTAAGCTTGTGCTAAGTGCTAGTGATTGACATAGAAACACAGTTCATCGGAATGATTGACAAGGTGGTGAAATCAAATGGTTTATTGCTGATGGACAAACCGAGCTGCAGGCAAAGGTGCCCGAGAGCAGATCATACAGACAGCTGTAGTTGGAGGGTCGCTGGGCTGGTTCTCGTCGGGGTGTTATTTCCCATCCCAGCGCGTTTCCTGTCAGCGGCAGCAGCGCAGGCGGCCATTGCTGCAGGTCCCTTCCCAGCGCTCCATGTGGAAGCAAAGCCTCCGGCAGTGGCCATGGTTACTTCTGCACTTCTGGCTGTCTGAAAGGCCTCTTGCTGCAGGGAGAAAAGGGGTCAGGAGACCTTGCTTAGGGAGATCTGCAAGCCCACTTGGAGACTTGCTGGTGTTGGTGACTCAGTAATGATACTTGCAACAGGGAAATTCATCTAGTGGCATTGTTGGGGTCAGAAATGCTGGAGAGGACAGCATCCCTCCAGCAAGCTCTGGGATTCCCTTAACAACTAGGATAGGTGAAATGGCCAGTTTTGCTTTGGCTGAGTTAGGTGAGTTATGTGAAATAGATCCCTTGGGCAACATCAAAAATCAGAGAACTATCTTTTTGGAGTAGATATTTTATCTATTTGTTTGGTTGGTTTTTGAGTTTTTTTGTGGTTGTTGGTTTCTTGGTGTTTTGATTATTTTTTAAAAAATCTTCCTCTTTTTATAAAAAGGTATGTGCTGTTTCTCTTTACACACCAAGCTGGGGATTTACTGAGGGATACACCATCATATAACCATGAATCATAGGATGGTTTGGGTTGGAAGGGGCCTTAAGGATTACTTCATTCCGATCCCGTGCCATGGTCAGGAACACCTTTCACTGGACCAGATTGCTGCAAGCCCCATCCAACCTGCCCTGGAACACCTCCAGGGATGCCACAGCCTCTTTGGGCAACCTATGCTACGGCCTCACTACCCTCTAGTCAGAAAAACTTCTTCCCAATATCTCATCTAAATCTCTCTTTTTTCAGTTTGGAGCTATCAGGCCTTTTTCTGTCATCTCAAGCCCTTATAAAAAGTCCCTCTTAGGCTTTCTTATTGGCCCCTTTAGGTACTGGAGGCTGCTGAAAGGTCTCCCTGGAGCCTTCTCTAGGCAGAACACCCCCAACTCTCTCAGTCTGTCTCCACAGCAGAGGGGCTCCAGCCCTCGCATCATCTCCGTGGCCTCCTCTGGACTCGCTCCAGCAGCTCCATGTCCTTATGCTGTTGGTGCCCAGAGCTGGAGGCAGCACTGCAGGGATTCTCCCCAGAGCAGAGCAGAGGGGCAGAATCCTCTCCCTCACCCTGCTGTCCAGGCTGCTGGGGATGCAGCTCAGGACAGGGTTGGCTTTCTGAGCTGCAAGTGCACATTGCTGGGTCATGTTTAAACTTACCATCAACCAACACCCCTCAGTTCTTCTCTTTTTCCTCCTTGTCTCAATCTGTTTTCTGCCCAGACTGTTCGGGACAGCCCCAACCCCTGTGTACTCGATCCCACTGCCCATGTTACCAACAATAATGTTAACCAGCATCTGTCCCAACCCCAGCCCCCGAGGAACACCTCTCATCACTGCTCCCCACTTGGACATCAAGCTGCTGACTGCAACTCTTTGAGCGAGACCATCCAGTCAGTTCCTCACCCATTGAGTGCTCCATCCATCCATCCAATCCATGTCTCTCCAATTTAGAGACAAGGATGTCCTGAGGGACAGTGTCCAATGCTTTGCACAAATCCAGGCAGGTGACATCAGTTGCTGTCCTCTTATCCACCAACATTGTAACTCCATCAATAGAAGGCCACCGAGGTTTTCAGGGACCATTTACCCTTGGTGAAGCCTTTTGCTCTCTCCAGACATCTTATTTTGCATGTACTTTAGAGCATAGTTCCCAGGAGGATCTGCTCCATCATCTTGCCAGGCACAGCGGTAAGACTGACTGGCCTATAGTGCCCCAGGTCTTTCTTTGTTCTCTTTTTAAAACCGTGGGCTATGTTTCTCCTTTTCCAGTCAGTGGGCAAACCCTTCTCTCTCCCCTTTTTATCCCAAGGACTTCACTAAATGAGAGCATTAGCAGGCTAATCAAGTAAATCTCTTCTTGGTTCTCAGGTTCGTTTTCTGTGAAAGTTCTACCACCACAGTTCTTTGCAATATCTTAGTGACCTTACAGCTGACGAAATCTGAATTCATTGTGTGTGTATATAAACACACACCAGTGAAGCAACTAGTGAAAAAGCCATGCCAAGGGAGATTTTTCTATGAAAACAGAATTCCAGAAGAAAATAGACAGACAAAAAAAAATAAACTAGCAGTTTCCCCCCCCTGCTTTATTTCTTAACCCCTGAAATATACTTTTGATTTCCTTGTTTTGTGGAGGATGAGGCTCGCATCCTGATCAGGAGCAGAGCTCAAGCCTCTGGCTTAGGCTCAACATTTCTCAGTGGGTTTTGAGAGGACGGAGAGGAGAGGACACATAGTTTATGAACCTGAGACACCTGCACCCAGGAACTTCATGAAGACCATTTCAGAAGAAAATTTTTTCTTGGAAGCAAGCATCAGGTCAGCTTTGATTTGATTTGAATTGAATTGAGGACCCTATCCTGTCCTTTTCTACCTCAGGGTAGAAAGCCAACTTTTCTCTCTCCACAGCCTCGCAGAAACCCCTGTGAGTATTTTGTCCTTACCGGGAACATCCTGGAGGAGGAGAATGACAAAGACTGCCAAGAGCAGCTGGAGGATCCGCATGGATGAACGTGGGTGGAGGTTCCACCACGAGGAGGAGTGAAGAGCCAAAAAGAGATAAAGAGGGAAATCCTGGATTTATAATCCAACCGAGGAGTTGTGTAACACTCCTGGAGTGGAGGGAGCTTCGTCAATCTCAGATGCATTTCAACATGACAGCAAATAGTTGTGCTGGGGTGTGTCCACTCTTGAACACAATATGTTGCAGGAAAAGGGAAAAAAAAAGGCAGGAAGTGAAAAAAAAAAAGGAGAAAGAAAAAGGCAGGTTTTTGTCAACAAATTGCACTGAGCACTGGGGAGCCTGCTACTCCTTGCTGTTGGAGGCGGGGTGTTGAGGCTGGCTCAGTCTGGCTCTTATGTTTGTTGGCTAAAACAAGTGAGGTTAAAATCCCATCCAAGTGTTTGCAGTATCAAAGTTTGTTTATTTAGTGGTGTGGGGGTTTTTTTATTTATTTCCAGCTCCCAGTCCCTGTGTTTAGCACTGGCACAGTCAAGCATGAAAAAAATCCAGAGTCTTCTCCTCAGCACTCCCCAAAGATCTGCTTGCATTTCTCAATATAAGAGAGACTATTTGCTGAGGCTTTGTTTGCAACTGTCAAGAAAAATGGCAGTTTAGCATCTTGTTTATTTATATGTTTATTAAATAGGAAAGCTGAGATACCTTGCTGTAATTATCAGGAGCAAGATCATCAGGAAAGCAAGTGTACTGCAGTTCTCCCAGTTCTCTGGATTGTACTAGTTCTCTAGGTCAGTTCCAGGAAATCAGTAGAGGTGAGACCTCAGTTTCAAGTTTGGAAAACAACACAAAGCAAATAACAAGCAGAAATCTGTCCCAACCAACAATGAATAGAGGAAGAGGAAATAAAAACTTAAAGAACTGAAAAACTATTTCTTTTTACAGCAACCTACATGGCAGAGGGCATCACCAAATCTTCCGTTTTCCCTTAATAAGTCTCCTTGATGGCTTTTTATTTGCAGGCTGGCTGCCAGTAGTGCTGGAGAATGTGAAACCAATGGCCTTCGGGCTGCTTGAACAGAACAAGGATCAACTTTATCAAACAGTGTAGATAAGGGAGCCCTTCACCAACTGGACTTTGGATCACAGGACAATGAGCATTTAAACAGGGTGCAAACTGTTGGAAAATACCTTTAAGAACATCAGTTCCGCTAACCTCACACTACCAAGCCTATCCCTCAATACTTTATATACGTGTCTTTTGATTATCTTTAGGGATGGTGACTCCATCACCTCCCTGGGCAGCCCGTTCCAGTGCTTAATAACCCTCTTGGTGAAAAGTTCTTCCTAATACCTAATCTAAACCTCCCCTGACACAACTGGAGCCCATTTCCTCATGTTCAAAGAATCATAGAATGGTAGTCTTCTATCACTTGTTACTGGAGAGAAGAGATCGACCCCCAACTCACTACAACTCCCCTTCAGGTAGTTGTAGAGAGTGATCATATGTCGTCTCAGCATCCTCTTCTCTAGGCAAAACATCCCCAGCTCCCTCAGCCACTCTTCGTAAGACCTATTATCTAGACCCTTCACCAACTTTGTTGCCCGTCCCTGGACACACTCCAGCACCTCAATGTCCTTCCTGTAGTGAGAGGTTCAGAAATGAACATGGTATTTGAGGTACGACCTCACCAGCACTGAGTACAAGGGGGCAATTACCTCCTTGGTCCTGCTGTCACACTATTTCCGATACAGGCCAGGATATCATTGGCCTTCTTGGCCACCTGAGCACACTACTGGCTCATGTTCAGCTGACTGTCAATTAACACCCCCAGCTCCTTTTCCACAAGACGGCTCTCAAGCCCCTCTGCCCCAAGCCTGTACCCTTGCATGGGGTTGTTGTGGCCCAAGTGCAGAACCCAGCATTTGGCCTTGTTCAACCTCATGTGACTGGTCTCAGCCCATCGATCCAGCCTGTCCGGGTGCCTCTGAAGAGCCTTCCTGTCCTCAAGCCACTCTACAAACCCACACAACTTGGTGTCAACTGCGAATTTACTGAGGGTGCATTCAATCTCCTCATCCAGGTCATTGATTAAGGTGTTAAACAAAGTAGGCCCTAACACCAAGCCCTGGGGAACACCACTGGTGGCCAGTCACTAACTGGATTTAGCTCCATTCCCCACCACTCTGGGCCTGGCCATCCAATCAGCTTTTCACCCATTGCAGAGTAGGTCCATCCAAGCCACGGGCAGCCAATTTCTCCTGGAGTATGCTGTAGGAGACTGTCAAAGGCCTTACTGAAGTCCAGGAAGACCACATCCACAACCTTTCCCTCATCCACTAAGCAATCCATCTTGTCAAAGAAGGAAATCAGATTGGTCAAACAGGACCTGTCCTTCATAAAGCCATGCTGGCTGGGCCTGAACCCTTGGCTATCTTGTATGTGTCTCAGGATGACACTCAGGCACGTACAGCCCAAGCTACAGCCCAAGCAGGGAGGAGCTTGTGGATGCTCATATGAGCATCCTGCTCTGAATATGTGACCTGATGTGTCTGAACATATGTGTGCAGGCAGCTTGATGTGCTCCAGTGAGGAAGTTTAGACAGAGTGCCATGTGGCCATGGTGTTCCCAGTGATGGATGACAAAAAGCCATCTTTTATCTCTAGCTCAGCTGGTCTCACTTGGCAGGAGCAGCACCATCTCAGAGGACAAGCTGTGTCTGGAGCTGTTTGGATGCTGCAGGCTCCACAGGGGCAGGCATAAACGCATTCAGGATGCGTCCTCCACACCACCACAAGCCGCTGTACTGCAGCTGTGGTACACAGGTCAAGTGGCAGAACGTGCCTTGGGAAAGAAAGCCAAAAACAGACAACACCAACACAAACCAGATTTCCCTCAGAAGTCAGAGGCAGGAAGTCTCTGTCCCCAGGGCAGTTGCTCAAACAGCAGCTGGGCTTGCTCTGTCCATCGTGGTCCCCATGCTGTGTTGGCCTCAGCCTCTGGCCCCCCTACTGGGGCTGGTCCAGCAGCCTCCCTCCCTTCTCCACCCCTCCAGCCTGCCACCAGATGTCTTTTTTTTCAGAGCCCATGATGCACAAAGTCTGATCTGTGCTCATATATGCACAGCACAGAAATTGGCTCCTGTGTACCTTAGAGATTTTGAGGCTGGCAGGAGTTTGTCAGTCTGCATCTGCCCCACAGCCCTAAACAGGAGGAATGTCTCCACTGATTTCATCTGCTTTTGGGATACGACCTGAACAGCCCAAATTTTAAATGCAGCCTGGGATAAATTTATGCCAGTAGGAGAAAATCCTTTGGTGACTGAACCCTTGCCAATTTGTGATGCTACCTCCAGCTCCCCATCCCACTAGTGACTTTTTACCAAACCAAACTGTGCTGAGGAATAGTTTGGGAAACTGCTAGTTTGCTGATAGCATGAGTGGACATCCGCTAATATCTAAGACAGAGACTCACAGGATTTGATTTACTCCTGTAAATACAACCTCTGAATCCAGACTCATTTTATCTTCCTAGGATGCCCCTGGAGCTGGGCTGTGGTAGACTGATGAAATCTTTCACTCCAGAGGAGGTGGAGGAGCTGAGTATGACCTCCTTTCTCCTGGACAAGGGGTGAAGGTGGTCTTGAAGGCTTGTCATGAAGGTAGAGTTGCAGGGAGCTGGGATTGTTTAGCCTGGAGAAGAGGAGGTGACATGATCACTCTCTATGACTTCCTGACAGGAAACTGGAGTGGGGTGGGGATCAGTCTCTTCTCCCAAGTGACAGGACAAGAGGAAACAGCCTCAAGTTGCCCCAGGGGAGGTTTAGATTGGAGCTAAGGAAGAACTTTTTCCCTGAGAGGGTTGTCAGCCCCTGTCCCAGGCTGCCCAGGGAGGTGGTGGAGTCCCCATCCCTGGGGCTGTTGCAAAGCCGTGTAGCTGAGGTGCTGAGGGACATGGGTTAGTGGTGGGCTTGGCAGGGTGAGAAGAGGGGTTGGACTAGAGGATCTTAAAGGTCTTTTCCAACTGATATAATTTTGTGATTCCATTGTCTGCATGGAATTGCTGGGGATGTTAAGGACAACCTGTATCTAAGAGTCTGGCCCAAGGCTATGAGATCTTATCTTCTCCAAGCAGGAGCCCATCCAACCACTGTTCTGCTCCTGATCATACAGCTCTATTACAATGGCTTTTTTTTAGGGCAGAAGCTGAGGATTCATCTCCATCTGACTCTCTCTGCCAAACAAACACTGGCCTGTTGCCTGGGAACAGCAAACAAATTCCAGTGAGGAGGACGTTCCTGCTGTGCATTGAGCTAATATCTGCAGTTATTTATGAAGCTTATGCTTGTCAACAGACAAGGCATAAGGTTTGGGCTCTACTCTGATAGTCTGTAATGCCTGCAAAGATCCCATATGTACCTCCCAAGACGTATGGCCGGCTTCTGGGTTTCTCTTAGGAGCTAGGGTGAATCCTGTTTTTGTAGTCACCTGAGCTCTGACAGGTACAGGTAGCTGGAGTTAAAGTCTCAGCCATGCCTTTTCCACAAAAATGCTCTCCCTCATTCAGCTTGCTCCCATCAAGGCAAAAACTTAAAAGTCTTTTCGGATTGAACAACTTGAAATCAACAATTTCATTTAAATTCTCATCAGCCTGAATCTCTTTAAGGGACAGCAAATTTTACCTTTTCATTTCGTCTCCTGTTCCTGCTTCCCCTGGTCTGACTGTGCCCTCTGTTCCTACATGCTACCCTATAGGTAACAGGATGGATTCAGATGAGTTCCACTGACTTCATTTGCATTTACACTGTGGGAAATGGAATGGGACTACTGGTCATGAATGGAAGTCCTCTGACTGTAAAAGGTCACACTGGGGATGACTTTTACTAGTGCCTCAAACAATGAGTATTTTTTGGCTTTTGGTTATAAAGAGTTGGAAAATTCTGTTTGAGGGCTTGTTAGGAGTGTAGTTTCACAGTGAATGAAAACACGCAGGTGAGCAGCTCTGAGCTGAGTGAGTGAACATCATGTGGGCTTGTCAGTGTGAGGTTAATGGTTGGACTTGATGTTACAGGTCTTTTCCAAATGAAATGATTCTATGATTCTAAAATAACATACTCACTCAGCCAGAGGAATTCGATGCTTCCTCTTTCCCAGAGTTACAGGTACACCAGCCTCGGGGTAATTAATTGGAGCATCATTCTCCATTATACACTTACACTAAAGCACCTCATGCTGCTGTTTAAGCAGCTCCTCAAAAGCTGTGCTGGTGGCTAAATGCTCTGCCCCATGCAAATTAATGGGTCAAAAACCACATCAAGAAACAATTGATGGGCTGGAGGATGATATTCTCCACTATCCTCCAAGCCCTTGGTGCTGCCTCTCTCCTCTCTATTTCAGAGCAGGTAGCTGGAAGTGACATCAGCTCATACTATTCACCAGCTAAAAAAAAAGGCAGTGACGATTTGCTTCTTTTCCCTGTTGGGTTGTGGTTTGGGTTTCTGTAGGGTTAGTTCCAGCCAGATCAGCAAGCAAGGGAACGCACAGCTGGAGGCGAGTGGGACCAAGCTTTTTAGCAGCAGCCTGCATTTACGTTACTGCCAGAGGGACAATGTTGCCTCTAAACTGAGCATTTTCACTTTTCCTGGTTGAAATTTGGCTGGCCAACAGACCTGAACTGTGTAGGTAGCACAAGGTGAGCTGTGAAAGCCCATATGTTTCGCTTAGGAAACCAGGCTACAAATATGGTGGCAAAGTGTCCTCCAGATAAGAGGCGCAAATCACGAACTTTGTGGATGAATGTCAGAAACAAATTGTTTGATTTGGAGAGGTGCCTCAATTCAAAAAGCCTGTCTGTGCTGTACTTGTATTCTTGGAGAGACAGGCTGGATCTGAGAAGGCATTTTTGCTCTGGGTTGAGCCCTGTCTTTGTTTTCAGCATCAGTTCCCAAGCTGACAGATGACTGTGGGTAATCCAGCTCTCCTGATGGTTCATCCAACTGCAGGAGATCTCCAGGGGAGTGTCAGCATGCTTTGGTGTCCTGGGCTGTGTTATGATGACTCAAGGAGAAGAACTGGGCTGCTCACAGAGAATGGAGTCGCTGGAATGAATGAACTGTTGGACCTCTGGAGATGGGTCCTGACCCTAGTGAGGTCAATGGGAATTTTCTCGTTTTATTCATCACAGCAAGATTTTCATCTCCCAGGGAGGACTTTTCCCTGCCTCTGGCCAACACCTCAGATAATTGGCATAGCTCTCTCATGACATCATTGTTTTCTTGCTCTTTCAGTCCCTGAGAGAAATATTTTACCTGGAAAGGGAGACCAAGGGCTAACTGACAAAGGCAAGGGAGTGTCAAAATTTCATGCTAACGAAACACAGAAGGGCTGAGAATGCATCTGGACAGCTAAGGGGTTTAGACTGATGCAGCCCATAGGCAGAAAGCTGTTAGGTGCAAACAGACTAACTGCCCTGGGATTTTGGTGGGGTGATTGCAGATAAAAGAAGAAGCACCAGAAATGCAGTCCATGGATTAGGAGAGCAGCCTGTTGAGGGCAATAGTACACAACCTTCAGATCCATTTCCCACCATGTTTAAAACGAGCAAGGCTGGGCTCTTCCTTGGTCTTGCTGCATTGTGGAATAGGGATGAACCCAGGATGGCTGTCTCGGGCTTTGTGCTGTCTGGTCTAGGTGGGGGGAAGCACATTCCTGCTATGGACCCCACAGGCAAAGGGGTCTGTATGCATGTGAGGAATCCCTGCTCCTTTTCTGTACCTGATTTCTCTGGCCAGCCCATCCCAGTGTCTGTAAGAACCTGGCACAGCCTGGAAAGGAAGAGTAGATATGGGGGGGACTTGTCTGAGATACACAGATTACACTTGCCTTTCGTAGAATCGTAGAATGGTAGGGATTGGAAGGGACCTTTAGAGATCATCTAGTCCAACCCCCCTGCAGAAACAGGTCTTTCTATCAAATTGGGTAGCTTTTGCACCAAAAGGGATGGAAAAAGGGCTGCTCTCATTGCAACTGTTTTCTCTGGGAAGGGAAATAAAGAGATAGAGCCACTCTGCTCTGCTGGGAAGGTTGACCTCCTGTGTTCACTCCTGGTCAGGGAAGAGAGTGCATCCCAACCACTGGCAGTTTTGCTGAGTGTCAGGGGGAGTCACAGACAGGCATTTGATGTTGTGTCAAACTTCTGGTTTATTTCTTTCACTTAAGAAGAAAGACAATTTCTCTCACCTGTGTGTGAGAGGTAACAACCAAATGCCAAAAGGGGCTGTAGTCTGAATGGCTCCATTTTCTTCTTGTCACTGTTCGCTAGAAAGTCACAGGGAAAGCAAAAAGCAACGTGTTTGGAAGTCCACCAGTGAGTCCACGGTCACGTTCTCCCAGGAGAGTACAGTCACAGAAAAACAAATCACTTCCTTCCCAACAACAGCTTGTTCCTTGTTAGTGGAGCCTGCAGCTCTCCATGTGCTGCATCTTCCTCCTTTGGAAATCTTCAGATCTTTGCAGTAGTGGGTGAGAAACTTTTGCAACAGAGAATGATCGGTTTAAAGCAGTACCTAGACAGACGTTCACCAGAAATACAGTTTCCAACTCGGCACAAGCCCCCTTTGTGTTTACAGTTGTCTGGTCCATGAGCATCTCCTGTACAGAGAAGCAGCAAGTTGGTAGGTAAAATACACGAATCTTGTTCTGGACCCGTAGGAAGTCAGAGCAGTTGTCCTCACCCTACCTAGGAGGCAACTGCAGCCTGAGAAAGAACAGAATGATTTTCCCAGAGAATAGGACATCTCTAAGGGCTTCCTAACCAGTCTGCTCTGACAAAGCCAGTGAGGTGCCCCATTTTCACAGCAGCTTCTCTACTCATTTTTGCATTAGCTCAGGGGATTAAATAATGTATTGTGCCAACGTACCTCACCCATGCTACCTCATCCAGACACTTTTCCTCACTACCTCTAATACTTTGATTTGATTACATAGAGAGGAAAGACTACTCCTGTTCCCATATACCCCTGTTTACCACCCTTGGCCTCCCTGGTCTTACCGTGGCTTGTCAGGGAGATGAAGATCAAAATGAACCAAAGGATTCCCATTGCTTTGGTTCTGCTGTAAAATTGCAGGGCTGAGTGTGAGATTTTGCAGAAGCCTCTCTCTGCGTGCTGCTGGCATGCTGGATGGCAGCTGGGGAGAGGGAGGGAGTAGGCAGGAATTAATGACATTCCAGTTTCGGGAGTAACATTGCTGCCAAGAGACCCTCCGTGTCATTCTGACCCAATGCTGTGGCTCCAAACAATGTCGACTTGCTTTCACGTTGGCTGATTATCAGCTTCACCAGTTCCTTTCCCTGGCAGTTGGCATTTTGGACAGGTAGATGGCCAGCTGCAGGCAGCTTGGTGGAAAAGATGCTCAGGAGAATCCTCTGGCCTTCACGAGCAGCCACAAAAGTCCCTGGGGAGCTGATAGGTGGGAGGGTGGCAAGGGAAGACTCCTGAGGAGCTGCAAGAAGGAGAGTGATGCAGGCCAGGAGTAATTATTTTTCTTATCAGAGCTTGTGTGAGTATTTTCTCCAGCTGAAACCTAGGTGTGATTTTTTTCCTACCATAAAGGCCATTCCAGCTTTGGCTTCTGAGGAATTTGGGAGGCTTCATTCCTGAGCATGATGAGCACACAGGAACGGTGGAAGAGGTAGCTGGTTAGCTCAGCAATGCACCACTTGGTGGTAATTATGTGATAGATATGCACTTCTTGCTGTAAAATCAATCTGTGATATTCCAGCTACCCTCTTCTGGCTACTGCCCCTGCCTAGTCTTGCAGTTTGCTGTCCCTTCAGCTGTGTTGATATTAACTGTTTGTGTGGATACATCCTAAACTGGATAGATGAAAGATGAAGGTTAAAAATTCCCTTCTTCCTACACAAAAACATAATTTAGATGCACTTGATAGTCAAGGTTTACTGTTCTGGATCAGCAGTCGTGAAAAACTTGATTTGCATCACTTGGGATGCCCAGGTACTGGGGATTTCTGTGTGAGTGACCCTGACGGACAAGACTCTCTGGAAGCCCAACATGATTTGAGCACTGGAACAGGCTGCTCAGAGAGGTTGTGGAGTCTCTTTCTTGGGGGGTTTCCAAATCCACCTGGTTGCTTTCCTGTATGGACCAATCGAGGGGAACCTGCTTTAGCAGGGGTTTGGGACGGATGTTCTTCAGAAGTCCCTTCCAAATCCCACCATTCTGTGATTCTGTGATAGGCTGGGTCACCTCACATGACACCAATGTCCAGCTGTGGGTAGCAGATCCTGGCCCTAAAGCTAAGAAGGACAAAAGACAGATTTTTTTTCTTTCGCTAGGCTCAGGTGGGTCAAGGCATCTTGTTCAAAGGCTGCTCAGTCCTGATCTAGGGCAGTCAAGTGCCGGCAAACCCTTCGTTTTCCTTGTCTACCTATTATTCTCATTACACCATTACTCCATGGTCACTTGCTGGACCAGAAATAGGTCCAAACACCCTCTTAGAGTGAGAACTAGTCTCTTAAGAGTGGGACTGTTCCCTTGGGTCTACAGCAAGGAGTTGTTCTAGGACCTTTACACAACTGTTTGCACATCACAGTGTTTGGACTTGCCCCTGTGGGTTATGTGGTGGGAAAACCTGTACGGCAGGTCTGACAAAAGAGGTTTCCCTCTGATGACTCCCCCACAACACAACATCTAGCATTGGGGTGAAACAAAGAGGCAGGGACAGCAGTTTCCTATAGACATAGTCACTGTCAGTTTTCTCAGAAAAACTCATTTTCATGTGAAATGAAAGAAAATTGGCTTTTCCTACTCACATCTGAAGCAAACAAGCTGTTTGCAGTATTGCTTCTCTTTCCATGTCTTTCTGTTCTCACTCGTCCTTCCAGGATTCCTCCAGGAAGAGATATTGACATTAAAAACTCCTAAAATAAGGTAGATCAACTGGCGTAGGCAGACTGGAAGCCTGGGCTGTCATCTCCTACATAATACTTATGTATTTGTGGGGTTCTTTCCTCCGTTAAGATTCTATTTCCTGTGTGTCTTCAAGTAAATTGCCCCCCATCTTGTCTTAGCAAAAAATACAAAGGACAGAAAACAGTCAAAGCAATATGCTTGAAAAGATTCTGTCACTCTTTCTAATCCTTTCTTCCTCTTTAGTACTTCATCCAAGGTAAAAAATGTGGCTCCGGGAAGGGTTCTGCTGTTACCAGCTGCAAGCCTCACACAGGTGCTTGATTTATAAATTCAGGGAACTACATAAAATACTCCTTAAACTACTGTGAATAGATGTCGTGGTTTAGGCCCATCAGGGAACAAAGACCACGATAAATACCGAAGAGGCTGAGAATTGCTCAAGGGCAGGGAGAGCTTAATTGCCACATAACGTTCAGGACAAAACAGACCAGGCCACTTGGTTTGTGGAAGAAAACAATTTAACGCAACATCAACTAAAACATACCCCAAAACCCCAAAACATAACCAAAATGAAACAACACAGAGTAATACATCAATGAAAAGTCCAACCAGCCTTTTTAAGAACACCTTCTTGCCACACCTCCCCTCTTCCCAGACTCAGAGCCCTGATCCCGGGGTTTTTACCCTGTCCCCCCTGAACGGTTCGGGGGGGCAGGCAGTGGGGGTCTCAGTCAGTCTGTTCCCGATAGCTTCTGCCGTCTGTCCCTCCTCAGGACGGGTGAACTCCACACCAGTCCTCCCTGCAAGTCCGTGGGGTAACTCACACACACGGCAGCCCTGCACGGGCTGCTCCGACGCGCACTTATTCCAAAGGCTGCAGCTCCTCTCTGCCTCTCGTGTGGGGCTGCTCTGCGGCGTGCAGGCTCTCCAACACGGCCTGGGCCATGGCCGCCTCCTCACACAGTCCCTCGCCTGTCCGGGCTCACTCACATGGAGCTGCTGGTAACCCTCGGTCCTGCCATGGATCTCCATAGGTTTCAGGGGCACAGCTTGTATTCTTGCCTTGGCTTGCAGAGGAGTCTCTGGTCTATCGCTTCTCCTTCCTTCCTCCTTCTCTGGCTGAAGGGTCCGCGTGGTCGCCTCCATCTTGTATCACTCTTACACCTCCTGACTCGCATTCCGAATTCCCGTCCCCTAAATAGTGATGGCAGAGGCGCCAGATTGGCCCAGCCGGGCCGGAGGTGGGTCTGAACCCAGGAGCCGGGGGAGAGTCCAAAAACTCTTTACAGGGTCTTCACTGCAACCCGCTCCCCCTGTTACTAAGCAAAAGCTGCTCCTTGCTAAACCAGAACAATAGACATGGCAGAAAACACCCTCAGAGGTATTAAACGGGTGCAAAGAATTTCTTGCAGAATTAATATTCATAAAAGAAAATGAATTAAATTAAGCTCACCTGAAGAGTGCTCATCTCCAGTTACTAAGAATCCCTGTTAAGCTCTTGGTTGTTTACCAAGACTGTCACATGGACATGTGATGCTGTTGCTGAAATAAAGGCAGAGCCAATATCATTTTACACTCCTTAAGAATGGAGGAATAAAGTGTTAGACCAAGGTCATCTCACCTGCCTAAAGGCTGACTGACTAAGAGTGGAGTCACTCTTCAGTCAGTAAAGGATGAGTGCAGTGACCTTACCAGGGGATCTGTTCCATTCTGTAGTCCAGAATTTTACTAGGATGACTGGCTGAGATTGGTTACAGAATGGCCTTTCTAAAGTGTGTGGTGGGAATGTGAACAAGCTGTTTGCATTAGTCCAGGCCAGAGAAAGGATGTCTCAGCTGCTGAGATGCAGAATGTCAGAAGTTTGCTGCTGCAAGTGGCTTTCTGTCCTGTGTGGAATGGGTTTGAAATCCTCCCATTCAAAGAAGGTGCCACAGCTTGTTCTCTGAAGGTCATTTTTAAATGTCTGGCAGATGAATGCCACTCATCCTATGTTCCTCTGCAAAGATATCCAACTACTCAGCCTTCAACTGGAGAAATTAGAAAGTCATGACTGCGAGCTGCTGAGCACTAGCAGAAGCAAACACCACAGAGGGAAGCACAGATTGCATAAAATGGATTTAGGCAGACGATTTTAGATAGACTTTCCCAGTCACAGATGAAGACTTCCCATATGTAGTAGCTGTGCTCAAGTGGGTCCAGTTTATTAGTAGAAATAGGGAGGTGGTGAGGAGCAATTGGTTGGCATCCTACTTTGAAGAGTGGGAGTTGAGTAGTGTGGGCATGGCATGACCATTGCCAGTTGGACAGTCCTTGTTTCCATCACTTTAAGAGAAGAAAGATGCTGTCTTTCCTTCTGTTAGGAAGGAAAGAAACTAAAGAAGAAAGGAAGACAGAAAAGGGAGGGAGGTGAAGTTTGGGTTATAGGGAGATGTGGTTTACAAGGACATTACAGCAAAGATTCTGTCGATTTCTGTGTGGGGATTTGAGAGATATTCTGTCTCTTTCCATACATATACAACTGTCAGACCTGTTTGTTTAGTATTTATTGCCTTTGTTAGATAAAGAAACATGTCACCCCTAGTGAATTATACACTTTACATGTCGAGAAAAGCAGACATCTTCTCTGCAGCAGTAGAAAGAAAACACATCTGTTTTCTTGTCCATGCATTTCTGTGGTTTCCTGCAATTCCATGTGATCTTTATTACACTTCTGTGCAGCACTTCCATTCTCTGTGAGGGCAGAGCCCCACTTGTTCTTGCAGACATTTGATTTCTGGAGGCACGCAATGACCCTCCTTGTCTTCACAACTATGGTAGTTTGATGTTGTGTCTGCAATGAAAAAGACATAAGTCAAAAGAGAAAACACTATCATCTGAACCAAATAATATATAGAAAGTGTCATGAAGTTCTGGTTACCATGTCTCCAAAACCAAAAACACAAAGATGGACTATGGAGGTCATCAGAGCCCTTCTGCAAAATGAGATATTTGTGACCCACCAACTTGTTTGAGAAACAACTGAAGGACAGGTATTGCAAAGGTATGAAGAAGGTGGATGCAGAATGGGTACATTTAATTTGCAGTACAAAAGTAGGTGGTGCTAAATAAAATTATGACGGAAGAGAGTTTATTTAAAAAAAATGAATGAAATCCTAATCTAAGGGGGAAAAAATCCACTAAGGACTTTTAAACACAAAGATGCTTAAATCTAAAAGTCCCAAGCTGCAAATTCATGAAAGCCAGAAGAATACATAAGAAAGTGTAATTATATGGTTGTGGTGTTATATTAATAGCTGCTCTACACACACAGAGTAACTGTATAGAAACATCCACTTCTGGCCATGGACAGATACAGGATGCTGGATCAAATGAACCTTAGGTGTGATCAGCATTATTGGCTATAAAGCATGTATTGACTTAATGATACATCTTGACTACTGCTCCAAAAATAAGCAGATCCAGGAGGATTACATGAATTTACAGTGAACACATCAGCTGGCATCTCTTAAACATAGCATTGTGGATGTAGTCAGCAGTCTCCCAACAGATGATTTTAGGAAGATCTGTCAAGGACAGAGGACTCTGTGTCGGCCAAGATTTTATCTCTTTCTGGACATCTGTTCTGTTGGAGATAGGATGTTGGGCTATGTGGTATTTGGCCAGCAATTCTGTTCCTGCTTTTCATGTTGATGTTAATGGAGGAACAGACAAGTCCATCTTTGTAAGTGGGAGAAGGTGGCTTATGCCATCTGGAGACAAAGAGATTAAGAGTCTGTCTTTTGCTGACTTTAGTAACCTCCATGTGCCTGGACAGGGTTTCCACACATACCTATGCAGCAGGTTTTCTGACCCCAAGCACAAGTTCCAAATGCAGCAAATGGCTCTGGGCAGGATTTTGAACGGAAGCAGAAACCTTCATATCCAAGACAATGCGAGGTGTCTTTGGGCAAGCCGAGACCTACAGGAAGAATGGGATTCCCAGGTGTGCTGCAGGATCACTGTTTCTCATGGTCTTCCTCCTGTTGAAACCCCATGGACCCCAACCAAGGGTCTGATAGAAATACTCCCCAAAGCCCAAGTCAGCTTTTCCAAAAGTTTTGAGGAGCCTCATGAGACCTGAGGGGACTTCAAGGAAGATCTCTGTACAACTAGAAAAAAATGTAGCTGTTGATGGCAAGTTTCTGAACATATCCTGGGCATGCATGTTGTAGGGATAGCATAGCTTTTGGATGCTTGTAAATTCTGGGACTGCAATGCTACAGGCTGGTCATGCAAGGGACAGCATGGTGCTCATATACCCTCAGATGTACCTATGACATAAAAACCAAAATCTGTCCCAGTTAGCTGGGACAAGGATTTTGGCCACTTCTTTCCTCCTCTGAAAGTCTTACTCTAAGATGCAGAGTCTCATTAGGCATGACAAAAAGCCAAGCTAGAAGCACACTCAGTAAATGAGTCAGTGTAGCAGAAGGACTGAGAAATGGGAACCAGCATATTCTAAGAGCTCAAACAAACTTCACAGGTGTAGCTCAACTTGAATGATACTAAGAACACCTCTACCGGTCTTCTACTGTACACAGAGGAGACCCTGAGGTAAGAAAAGGCAGAAAATTTCCATGGTATCGTCTTCCATTGTTGCCACAAAGTGGCACAAGAGACTTCAAAGAGTCATAAGGAGCGAATACCCAGTAGTGGTTTCTACAGGGAGGTTCTGATTTGACATTTCTTCGCCATAGGTTAATTTTCCCTCCTGCTTCTAAACTGAGAAATAGGGAGCTGCTCTAATGAAAGGCGCCAAGGGGCAGAAAGGAGTACATTCTGCACCACCACACAAGTTAGTTGTACCTCCTACACAGACAGACCGCAGCTTGGATCTTGCCTCTTACCTGGAACAGCCTGGAGGAGGAAAAGGAGAGGAGCTATGAGACAGTAGAAGAGCTTCATGGTGGAAGGTCTCAGCTGCAGTGTAGAGACAGGGTCACAGTACCAGAAACTTTGAGCAGGGGAGGAGGGAGCACTCTTGCATTTATGGGACTGCAGGAACAGATGTGGCTGTCCAGGGGACCTTGGCAGGAATGAGTGGGGAAGGCAATGAGCACAGCTTGACCTCTGCAGACGGCTAAACCTGAACAATAGCAGAGGGTCATGAAAGCAAGAGAAGAAATAACTCCACCTCCACTCGGCCACTGGGAAGGCTGCTTCTCAGTATGAAGCCACCCAGAGATCACCATCACTTGTTAACCTCAAAGACTGAGATGGCTGGTAACAGACTACTTTGAGAAAATTAGCCATCTTTTTGGTGGGAGAGAGGGCACCTGGGAATGTCAGAAGACTGTTGATGATTATGAGTATGTAGACATCTATAATGGATGGCTGCATGGGAATGAGGTGTTTAATTAGTGCTTCTAGGACTCAAGTCATCTGTTTAGCTATAGTGGGACCTTAGGAGCCTACACATGTGAAGAAACCTGCACTATAAATACTTGTACTCAGCTGGCCAAGTCCAGAGCTAAGGGCATCTATTGTCACTAAAGGTGCGTCATGGATCCCATGTGGCTTTCAGGTGCAGACCCTTCACAGCTCCTTCATGACATGTGCCAGCCCCAGGCAGACATTGCCATTTCTAATGTCAAAGGGCCTGTCAAATGGCTCTGATCTGTATATGTGAGCAACTGGGTCAGCTCCTAAATGCTCTCAACTGTGAACTTCTGGTTGTGGTCACATTGTAGGAAAATAATGGAAAAGAGAAGACCATAGAATTGTTTATAAGGTCTTGCTTTGTGATGCAATAATCAAAAGGTTTAATACAAAATAAAGCACTTTATAGAAGCAAGGAATCCTGTCCCAAAACATCATTGTGTCTGTTAGATTGCTCCCTGTGTAAACCAGGAGACCTAGTGTGCTGTTCCTACAGGGATGTATGATTTTTCATTACACAGGGTAAAGAAGGTTAAATTAACATTTTTCTTTAGTACTTGGTAGTCTGAAAAGGAGCACTACTGTGTTTAAATATCCAAAGGTAAAACAGAACTGGAGCAAGGTCTCACATATTTTAGCTCCAGAGCTGCCAGACAAGTAATAATGTCCTCTTATCCAGCAGTGGATATCCGTTCATTCCAGAGGAATCATTGCAGTAAGTGCAAGCTACATCTACAACTTGCCTTGGCATGATAAAATCCAAATTTATTAATAAAGAGCAAGCCTACCCATCATTTTCCTGCTTGGACATCTAGTTTGATGTATGTAGATGTATATGGATTTAGATACCCAGCTGGTTTACTTTTGTTCCCTTTTGAGAGACTTACCTGAGAAACTCAATTGAAATTTCTGGTCAGGTGAAGTGCAGAAGATATTTTTTTTCCAAAGTCTTCACTCTTCATCTTAAATGTTAATAAAAATTGTTAAATCACCTCCCTCTCAGGAATCTTTCAAGACCCGCCTGGACACATTCCTGTGTGACCTGATCTAGGTGGGCCTGCTTTGGCAGAGGGGTTGAACTAGATGATCTCTAGAGGTCCCTTCCAACCCCTACCATTCTATGATTCAGTGTTTCTATGATCCACATAATTATCTTCAGAAGAACTGAGAATATTTCATGAATGAAATGTAGATGTTTTTTCCTCAGTTGTTATGACAAATGTGAGTTTCAGCAGAAGCTTAATAAGGTATCATAGAATGATGATGGTTGGAAAAGGTCTTTTAAGATCATAAAGTCCAATCAGTTAACACAATAAAATAGAATCTTAGTAAAATATGAATCCTCCTTGTTTGAGTAAGGTACAGAAATCTGGCACATTGTCAGAACATTATGTCTTAATTTGTTGTATCTATAGTGGATAGATAAAATTGGAAGTTTTCCTCTCAAACCAAGTTATTGTATCTAGCAATGTGAAATTAACTCCAGAAGGAAAACAAGTCATGTATGTACTCATCATCAAAAATGGAAGAAAAATAGTTTCATGAAAAGAATCATGAATGAGCCTAAGTTTAAGAGCAGACTTATCTTTGAAGCCAAGAATACAACACCTTTTTATTTTCTCTGTTCTCTGGGAATGTAGAACGTTCCTGGGTATTTCTCAAAGTATCTGTGTTTTCTTCCAATCAGATAGTCATGTATGTGGCAGTAATGTCTGCAGCGTCCTCTTAGACCACACCAGAGTGTGTCCAAGACGTCCCAAGTCCTATTGCCTGCACACGGAACACATTTTGTACTCTGTTGAGAAAGGACAGGCAGGAAATGTGATCAGATCAGTGCATCTGTAGTTAGGTTGCCTGTGAGTAACCTACAGCCTGTATTGCATGCATAGCTGATCTTCTGAGTGACACATCAAGCTGGAAAACAGAAAGGGGATCGATTTGGACTGAGGTGGACTGGGACTTCTCCAAGTCACTGCTATGAAATTGTCATTGGGGGAAAAAAAATCAACCCACGTTATTTCACTTAATGTGAAAAATTTCTCTTCATACTGAAATTAAACTTTCTGCACTGTTCAGGTGTAAGACAAAGGAAATGAGAGTTGGGTGCTTAGAACCCCCTCCATGAAATGGTACTGCCTTGGACCCTGATTTCCAGGCTCCAGTTGAAAGTACAAATCTTGGTGGCTAGGAGCTATGTCTCCAGGATGCTGCACTTGCTCATTTTGCATTCAGACATCTTGAAAAATGTCTAGATGGTTAGTTAACCCATTCAGGTTAAGCCAGCACAGACCATGGGTCATTTCCCATCTCCACTCTTATGTCACGAAGAGTAACCATCTGAGCATTACAGAATTAAGAAGGATTTAACACCTCAGAGGTAAAGCAACAGGTTATTAAGAAAGTTATGGAGATTAATTAAGGTTCTTCTCATACAGTTTTGGTTTGAATGGGTGATTTTCCTGTGAAAAACATATGTTTCAGTCAGAATACATTACCAAGCACTTTTGCAAAGAGCTTATTTGGTTTCATAATGTGTTTAAATAAAAGCATGTGAAAATTGTCAGACAGTGTGCCCAGGACTCCCCACGGCTCTTTCACACTTCAGTTCCTCAAATGTTAGTGCCACACTCCAAGAACAAGGTGTTACAGCAGCCTGGAATTAACCACCTTGGCTTGTGCTCAAGACTGTGCTGCCAGGACTTCATTTCCATAGAACATACTGTATTATTAAAAAAATGCAATGTTTGTACTTAAAATGTAAGATCTTGGTATCTTAGAAGCAGTCAGCACAGCAATTTCCTATACCTATTGACTGAAGCAATTGTTTAACCCCTGGGACTCACACTGTTCCCTTAAACAGGATCAAATGCTTTAGAGATGCCCACAAACTGGAAATGAATATTGGTCCACTTTCTGCTCCAGGGAGCCCAGAGGAAGTGCTTTGTCATTTTTCTGGCTTTTCAAGGATAATTTGAAAAACAAAAAGGATTTTTTTTCCCCCCTTTCACAGCACTTTTCACAGAACAAAGTAAAATTATTTGCTATTTTTATGGGTGAGATGCTCATTAACCCTTTTTGCTTTCTCTTGGGAACCAGTGTTGCTTGGTGGGACATACAGCAAGGTTACATGAGGTGCAGATTATCAGTGTTTGCAGATGTCATGAGCAGCACCCTCAGTTTTGCAGGTGTACAAAGAGCAGAGGACAAGTGAGGTTCACAATACAGTTTTCGTAGTTCTGTCCTACCAACAGTCATATCGAAGTAGCAGCTAACAGCACAGGTTCTCCTTCAGAGCAGAAGAAACCAGTGACACTTACATTTGAGCCTGTTTCTATCCATGATACTTATTAATGTTGTTCTGGCCCAGTGGCCTTGATACCAACAATACAAACCTTCCCCTTAGTCAATGTGCATTGTTCTCTGCCTTTTTGGTTTCTTTGTTAGCTTTTCCTTTCAAATTTGCAGGTGCCATTGTCTCCTGGGCTGCTAAGTGGCAGGAGAGCTATGTCCATTCTCAGGGATTCCAGGGAAATGGATGAAACAAAGACCTTGGCAGGAAAATTTTGTTTGACCCAGGTTCCCTCTGAAGCCAAGAGGAGTATCTCAGATGGGATCTGACATTGTACATTTTGTCAGACTGGAGCAGGAACCCAGCTTTCTAATTCTGCAAGGTTATTTTTTAAATTGTAAAAAGAGTCCTGTTCTGTCTAATGATGGACTGGATGACATTGGGATTTCTTTGATTTTTTATTTGGGTTTTTTTTTTCATGGGAAGTGAAGGACGAAAGAAAATCTCAAGTGTGTTAATAACCTGATAGAGAAGGAGTACTTGCACAATAATCTTACAGTCAAAATCCTCCCCTATGTTTTCTAACTATTGTACATGAATGTCCCAGCTGTCAGAATATAAGTGTTAGTATAATCACAATCCACTTCAAATTATATTCCAAGAAAAAATATATCCCAGAAAAAAAATCTGAAGGTTTGGAGTGCCATCTCATTCTACCCTG
Source organism: Colius striatus (assembly GCF_028858725.1). Taxonomy (NCBI): domain Eukaryota; kingdom Metazoa; phylum Chordata; class Aves; order Coliiformes; family Coliidae; genus Colius; species Colius striatus. Next base: position 44,045,165 of record NC_084760.1, on the reverse strand, counting down.
AACTTCTGCACTTTCTTTTCTCCTGTTTGTTTTCCACCTCCTCTCCCGGGTTACTCTAGGTCAGAGACATGTTTTATATGGATCATAGAAGAAATACTTACACATGGGAAAAGCTCTTTCCCTTGATTACTGATAAGTTTGCAGCTGGCCTAGAGCTGAGGCTGGGGAAAGTCACTGACCCTCCATGTTATAGAATCTTGGAATGATTTGGATTGGAAGGGACCTTACAGATCATGTGGTTCCAAATACAATCAATACTTTCCTCATGCTCAGTGTTGCAATAGTCACAGGAAAGGCCTATTCCCAGTTCATCCAGTTCAGGAGCAGATAGGATTGCTGGAGAGGTTTTCATGCATTTCCATGAAGGGTGTGAAACTGCAAACAATTGCAGAGTTCTAAGCAGGGTTGTTTTCATCACTTAGCCATTAGCACTAAGATGAATCACAACTGATTTAGCATCTTCTCTTTTGTGGCTTTGATGGAGCATGGTCACATTAGATACACACAAATGACAAGTGGGGTTCCCTTCACCCCATGGGAGATGTCTAAATTTTAGAACCTCCACTGGAGCCACTTATGGAGCCAGTGTCCTTTCTGCAGTGTGATGTTTTGGCAGACTCATCCAGTGCCTCCTTCTGTTCATTGACTATGAAGGGAAAGCAGAATGCCAGTTCAAATGGAGAGACCTGTACTGTCAACCTCTGAAAGAGATAGGATGAAATTTGGCTATAGACACCTTCACTAGGTGGTTCTCACCTTGAAATCGCCATCATTGCAACTTGATCTAGGTGGACCTGCTTTAGCAAGGGGATTGGACTAAATGATCTTTAGAGGTCCCTTCCAGTCCCTGTCATTCTGTAATTTTGTCATGGCTCCTGACAAGTGTGAAATCAGGTCAAATCACTATAGCTACATGACTTCACGTAGGCTTGTAGTGAAGAGCAGCAGCCAGCAATGAGGGAGAAGCTTTTACCACCATGTGAAACATGTTCCTTCCTTTCAGTAAATCCAGAGAACTATGAAGCTTTCCCTGAGACTCAAATCCCTTTGAGAGGGTGAGGGAGTATGCATGAGAAGAGAGAACTTCTTTTCCATGTTGAAGTTTTCAGTCAATGGGCCTGTGATAGCTCTGAAGCAACCTGGGACAGTAAAATTATGGGAAATGTCTGCTTCCCCCAAGCCCTTATACAGATTTGCGTGGTGACAATGTAATTCAGCAGAATTTGGTTGCAGTTAGGGTGCTGTTCACCTCAAACTCACTGACAATCTTATTTTTAGCATTGTAAGGAGTTGGAAAGGGAAAATGAGGTGTTCTGATGAGAAATTTGAAAATTTAAGTGTTCTATCAAGCTGATATCATACCGACATCATTTTTTTACCAAGAGGGTTATTAAGCATTGGAACGGGCTTCCCAGGGACATGGCAGAGTCACTGTTACAAAAGATATTTAAAAGATGCACAGATGAGTTGCTGAGGGATATGGTTTGGTTTAGTGGTGGGCTTGGCAGTGCGAGGTGAGTGGTTGGACTCAGTGATCTTAAAGGTCTTTTCCAACTGAAATAATTGTACAATTCTATATTCTGCTTAAAAGCAAAAATGAACACAGTTTAGGCCAAGTGCCCAGAAATCTCTCTTGCACCTCTTCAAGACATTTTATGGCCCTATTATTAACAAGCACATAAATATACTCTGGTGTGGAGACACCTCCTTTAAACGTCCAAACCTTTAAACTGACTCCCACCCTGAACATAATATCACAACAGATGTCCTGGAGAATCTAATGTATTTGCATAGGGCAGAGGTCTGTGAAATACTCAGTGATGGCCAAGAGGCAAATAGAGACCAGGCAGCATATCCCATAACACAACACTAGATACCTGAATTCAGGCAGCTGAATTTCTCCCATTATACCATGCAGTTGGAAATTAAGGAAGTACCAGAGTAGGATAGAGAAGAAGAGGTTCCACTGAGAGGTGATCAGGAGGTTCCACTGACAGGTGATCAGTGGGGAGCAGGTAACCGAAGCTCCCCGTAGCCATACCTGAAGCTGCACTTCTAGGAAACAGTGAGCTGATGGAGGTGAAAGTCTATCAGAGATCAGTGGGGCTGAATCGTCAAAACAAAGTTTTTAAAAAGGGACTATAGAGAAAGAATTGTATTTCCAGGAAGGAAATAAGCTGAATTTCCAGCCTGGCCTAGGGGTGGAAGGTGCTTCACCGAGCAATATGTGTCCCCAGGCTGTCATTGTGGCTTGTGGAGACCATGAGCTAGCCCACGGCTCCCTCTTGTGGGAAAACATGTTGGAAGGCACAGAGAGACCTTTCTTCTGGGGCAGGGAATGCTCGGATGGCCAGGGAAGTGCCTGCCTCTTTGCTCCATTTTCAGCAGTGATAATTTACATAGTAAATGCATGACGGTTATTAATATGTTTGGAAAGCAGGGAAGGGTTTTGGTTTCAGACACGGAATTTTAGGAATTGGAGTAAGTTGCTTACATTCAGGATAAGTGTATTACTATAAAGTGAACTTCTTTCCTAACTCCATATAATTTTAGATCCTTTATATAACTTTAAAAAACTTGTAATGAGAGCAATAATGGGAGCTCTGCTGCCATGCACAGGTGAGAATCTTCCTCGTAGACCCTGCCAGGTGTCTAAAGCAGCACCCCAACCCCAAAGACCTTCAGTTAACACCTTGCTGATCAACATTGCTTTTTACAGAGAGCAGTAGTCACATGATGCCAGTAATTTTCTGTAAAAACCCTAATTTTCACTTGAAATGGCAGGATTTCAGAGATTTCTTCTTACAGAAGAGAAGACTGTTTCCACGTAGAAACATACCCTACTACAGGTGCAGGTGAGGGTGCTGTGACTTGCTCCCAAGCAATTATCCACAAAAAGAAATCTAATATGGCTCAACAGCAATCTTTCCTCCTGAATGAATATTGTCCATCTCATCTATTCTTATACAGCACGTGCAGATGGTGTACATAGCTCAGAGGCTCCACGATGTGAGCCACCGGCCGTAGTCATAACTAGGTTACTATCTCCACTTCAGAAAATAAATGCATCTATTAAAGTATCTACTATGCCATTCCTCATTTGGCTGCTGTAATTTTTACTTGCATTAATTAAAAACAATTCTAAGGTTTTGTCCTGATTTCTGAAGGATTTTTCTGAAATGGATCATTCTTAGTAACAACAAGAAAATCGGGATTGCATCAGAAACTTGTACACTTATGTTAAAAGTCCTTTGTTTTCTTTAACAGGAAAGAGACATACCAGTGTGGAGTCAGAGTTCTAAGGTTTTAAACATCAGCTCTGGAGGAAGCAGGAACCGAGTGCAAAGATGTCAGAATTTGTGATATAAGTCCAGAGGTAGGGCAGTGGGAAGCAATGTGGGAAGAAATGGTGTTGGAGCAAAGCAAAGACAGGTTGAGCAGGAAGAAACATGCTCTGAAAGAGAAAGGGAATGGGACAAGTGGAAATGCAGTCATTCTGCCTCATAGAATCCTAGAATTATTACAATTGGAAAGGACTTTTAAGATCAAGTCCAGCCACTCACCTCACACTGCCAAGCCCATCACTAAACCAAACTACATCCCTCAGCACCTTGTCTATGTGCCTCTATCCAGCCTTCAGGAGGTCCAGATGAAACGGACTGTTCGTGAATGAGGTGTAACTGCTGGCTTTGAGAAAAATGCCTGATGGATTTCTGATAAAAAAATGTCCCAGCCCCAGCCAGTCTGGTACCCAGCAGAATTCCTCCAGCATGCTGGAGGAGGCATGGAGTTGGAGAGTAAGAAGGAAGGTTTCAACTCTTCTTTGACATCCTTTCCATGACAGCCTTGCCCTAATCACCCGTGGGGAAAGGACTGGGCACCAAGAGCTGACAGTGGGCCTTGCCTGCACTGGTGGGAGATCTTGTCTTCCTTGCAGAAGGTCCATTTGTCATTACCACACCACACAGAGTGGCAGCTGGGGCAAGACACTAGAAGCTGTGATGTTCAATTGACTGGACAGAACCCAATGCTCTCCACATTGTTCACCATCATTTCTGGATTCATACCCAAAGCCTACCTCAGACTGTACAGCATGAGGGGATTTGGTCCCTTCCTTAGGCTCTGCCCTGGTCTGTCATTTTCCTTGGCAGAATCCCTGAGCTCGGCTCCTGCTCTCACCCTGTAGATCATCCCATTCCACCCAGAACATTCACCCTCCAGCTAGGACACCTCTCTGCTGCCAGGTCTTGGCTGAGCTCTCCTCAGGCTGTCCCTTCCCCCTATAGACTTGATGGGGGGTGCCCAGACAGCCCTGGGTGGTCTCCATGGAGAGGACATGTCCATCACCCAGGCCACAGGCTGTGCCAAGGAGCTGTGTCCCTCCATCCTGACCTTGTGGCGCAATGGTAGCGCGTCTGACTCCAGATCAGAAGGCTGTGTGTTCAAATCACACCAGGGTCAGCCTGAAGCCATCACTGGGCACTCTCTGTATTGCTCCTGCTTTTCTGGGGGGATGCTCTGTGTGAGGGGCAGGGCTCTGCGAGGCATTGGCCAACTGCAGGAGGCATCTTCAGGAAGTGAAGTCTTCCACAGGAAAGAGCAAGAAGCTTTACAAGGTCAGGCTCAGTCACCTGAGGGGGGAACTGGACTTACCCTCAGGGAGGGTAGCACAAGGTGGTACAGTCAGTCCAGGGGACTGCTTTCTGCAGTGAACACCAATTACTCACTGAAAGATCATGGCAGTGGGGAGAGGGTTCTGAGCAATCACATGAACCTTTTTCTCAAGGATATCAAGAAGGAGCATTTGGGGAGTTCTAATCTGATCAGCCTCGCCTCAGAACCCTCATGAAGACTATGGAGGAAATACTCCTGAAAGCCATGCTCAAACAAAGGAAGGACATGATGCTGAGTGGAAACACAGACCATGGATTTACCAAGGGCAGACCAATCTTGGCCAACACTATAGGCTTCTTTGAAGAGATGACTTCTCCAAGGGTCAAGAGGAGACCAAGGAATATTCTTTATCTTGACTTTGTCTTGATCTCTGATGGGGTCTCCCTGACATTTCACTGTAGCAAGGGGCCAGGGCTAGTGGCACAATGGACAATGCGCCTGACTATGGATCAGGAGATGGCAGGTTCAACTCCTGCCTGGCTTGGCACTTTTAGCCTGATGAGGTTCCTTCTGCTCCCTCTGGTTGTCCTTCTCCTGCCTGTTGTCCATCCTTGGGGCTGTGATCAGTGATGGTGTGTCTTCTTGCCCTGTGGGAAGAATGGAAAGAGACCAGACCTTATAGTGAAGCTGGACACTGCAAAAAGAGCAGAGCTGGAGCTCGTACAACAGCCAGAAGCGTCACAGTAAATCCCAAAGCAGTTTGAAGATACCTCCTCAACTGCCATCCTGTAGGGTGGATGGACTCATATCTCAGACTGTCCTGGCACATCACATTGTCTGCTCCCCAGCCACCTTCCAGGCTCACGCTAAACTGCTGAATGTCTTGCAAAGTTCTGTGTGTAACACTGACAAGCTCCACAGAGAGCAGGGAGAGGTTGGCTGCTTGCAGGACTGTCCAAAGCCTGGCCTCAAGGTGATTCAGGCACCCAGCCTTTATTCAGGCACCCAGATGTGCTGCCCTTGTGCCACAAGGTCTGAGTGGAGGGATGCAGCAGCCAGGCATCTCAGACTCCTCACTCCTATGGCTTTACCACCTTCTTTTAAAAATTAGGATTGCTCAGGAGAAAACACGGTGGAAGTCAGGAAGAGGCAAAGTCTGTCTGCCAGCGTGCTTTAAAAAACTGTAGCTAGGAGAAAGGCTCAAAGAGGTGTGGAAAGCATGAAGAAGGACAAAGCTTGATTTGCTCCATGTTGTCAGTATCTTGTTTGTGCTACAGAGCTCAGTCTTGGACACAGTGCCTCAGTGATGGTCTCAGAATTGCTGAACATTGGGCAATAATCCACCTTCTTGAACTGGTGACTATGTCCTTTACCAGGACAGCCCAGTATACAGTTGGCCTTCATAGGTGCAAGGACACGCTGTTGATTCTTGTTCAAGTTGTTGTTCTCCAAGACTCTTTATACCTTTTTCTGCACAGCTGCTTTCTTGATAGTCACCCCCAGTCTGTAGTGCTGCATGGGGTTGTCCCATCCTAGATGCTGGATGTTATGCTTGCCTTTGCTGAACTTCCTTCACTCTGGCCAAGTCACTCTGAGTGACAACTGTCTCTGCCAGTGTCATTTGCTCCCCTCCCCACTGTCATCTGTGTCATCTGTGAACTCACACAGGATTCATCCAGTTCTGTCACTGAGTTGATGAATATGTTCAACAGTATTAGTTTTGATCCCTGAGGAGCACTAGGAGCAATTAACCACCACTTCCAGCTTCTGTTCACAACCTTTCAAGCCCAGTGTCCCAGACTCTTTTCTACCTGCTCCTTACTCACAGTTACTAGTAAGGCTTCAAGCAGCTTTCACTCAGTGGTGCTCAGGTAGACAGAGATAAGATCTGCACAGGACTTACAAGCCAAAACACTCAGAGACCTCAGGAGCAAACTTGTTGCCCAGCCATCTAGGAAGTCAGCAGGCCAGGACAAAAAAGACTTGAGGAGGGGTGGCTTTTGAAGCAGCTGGCAAGCTTGTAACTTTGATTCAGCGTGTTGCAAAATTATGCTTCTTCGATGCTGATGCCAGAGAGATGGACAAAAAGCCTGGAAAGGGAAGGACCTAATGAAGACAGTTGTTTCTTGTCACCTCCACAACAGCCAGTGAGCCAGGAAGGAGTCGAACCTTCAGTCTCCTGATCAACAGTCAGACACAGTCTACTGCACTACTAACTTCAGCCTCTGGTCTTACCTGGTGTCCCCCTTGCCCTTTCTGTATCACCTGTATGTGTTGGTGGTCAAAGGGAAGAAGCAAGACCTCACCTAGCTCACTCCATCCATGACAGCCTTGCCCTACTCACTTGATGGGGGAGAGGTCAGTATTGGTTTCACTGGTCCCTCAGGAGAAGCAATGCCTGTGCTGAGTCACCCTGAAAGAAGGCTGGATGGCAGAAGCAGATGGTGGGTTGGAGGAGATGCCTGTCTCATGGATACTGTGGCTAAGCTTTCCTGACAATGCAGGGCTTGGAGTGGCCCAGGACTCTCTGGAGCTGTGGTGCCCAGCTAAAGGGTGAGCTCAGCTCAAAGCCACTTGTTTTGTCCTCCACTTTCTCCTGCCTCATTACAGAGAGTAGAGAAAGTGTGTTATGGGTAGTGAGATCTTACTTGATGGCCAGTTGTCTGGGCTAACCTGGACACAGGCATCTTGAACTTTCTTTGACCAAGCCACATGCAGGCTGAAGGTACCAAAAGGTGATGACAAGTCCATGAACCTGACAATGTAGGATGGAGCAGCAAAAGAATACGGAAACAGGAACTTCCTCTTAAACCACAGAGTGATCTAAGTTGGAAATGACACGTGGAGGTCTCTGTTCCACATTTCTGCTCAACTTGCAACATTCAGATCAGTCTTACCTGCTTGAACTCCAAATATCTCCAAGAATGTAGAGTCCACAGCCTCTCTGGGCCCCTCTCTTTAGTGATTTATCACCCTTACAGTGATTTTTTTTATTTTGCCAGTATATCCCCGACATGATGGAAGCTTTCACTCTACAGGAAGACCAGCAAGAAGGGAGACAAGGTGGGTCACCATGGAGAAAGAGGTCCTCTGTCACCATCTATGGCCAGACTGTGGGCAGGAAAATGTCGAGCCAGGCAGGAGTCGAACCTGCAATCTCCTGATCCGTAGTCAGGCGCGTTGTCCATTGCGCCACTGGCCCCGGCCCAACTGCTGTCCTGGGGGCTTCCCATCACTGCATGGGCTTCATAAGGCAAGCAGAAGACAGTGCAAGAGGGTTTAACTAAGTATAGAAAAGATCAGATTTTATGAGATCATTGGAATCTAAATGTAGATCCTATATAGATCATTGGTGATCTAAATTGCCACTCAAAGCACAAAAGCCTTTGACAAAAGAATCATAGAACCATAGAATGGTGGGGGTTGGCAGGGCCTTGCAGAGCTCATCCAGCCCAAGCCTCTGCTCAAGCAGGTTCCCCTCAATCAGGGGGAACAGTAATGTGTCAGACGAGTTTGGAAACCTCCTGAGAAGGAGCCTCCATACCCTCCCTGGACAGCCTGGGCCAGGGCTCCCTCACCTCAACACCAAACAAGTTTCTCCTCCAGTGGCACTTGCTGGGTTCCAGTTTATGTACATTACCCCTTATCCTGTCACTGGGCACTACTGAAAAATTGTCACCCCATCCTCCTCACATCCACTCTTTAGATTAGGGTTGTTCAACCTGGAAAAGAGGCTCTGGAAAGAGATCTACAGGGAAATTTTATTGTGGCCTTTCACTACTTAAAGATGATTTATAAGAAAGACAGGGACAGACTTTTTAGTAGGGCCTGTAGTGGTGGGACAACAGGTGACAATTTTAAACTGAAAGAGGAGAGATTCAGACTATATATAGGGAAGAATTCTTTTACAATGAGGATGATGAGGCATTGGCACAAAAAGAGGAATAGAGCTCCCCAAATACTCCTTCTTGGTATCCTTGAGAAAAAGGTTCATGTGATTGTTCAGAACCCTCTCCCCACTGCCATGATCTTTCAGTGAGTAATTGGCATTCACTCCTTCCAGAAAGAAGTTCCCTGGACTGACTGTATCACCTTGTGTTACCCTCAAAGACAAATATCCCTCTGGGTGACTGAGCCTGACCTCAGTGAAGCTTCTTGCACTTTCCTGAGGAAGACTTCACTTCCTTCAGCTTCTTGAGGAGGCAACCTGTGGCAGACAGCCACCATCACACCACTTCTCTGTCATTGGCCTGTGCTTTGATCACAACACAGAACCTCTCGGCTGTTCCTGTGGTGCCCCCTGCAGTTGGCCAATGCCTTGCAGAGCCCTGCCCCTCACACAGAGCAACCTCCCAGAAAAGCAGGAGCAATACAGAGGGTGCTGAGCTTCAGGCTGACCCCGGTGTGATTTGAACACACAGCCTTCTGATCTGGAGTCAGACGCGCTACCATTGCACCACGAGGTCAGGATGGAGGGACACAGCTCCTTGGCACAGCCTGTGGCCTGGGTGATGGACATGTCCTCTCCATGGAGACCACCCTAGGGCTGTCTTGGCCACCACAAGAGAATGGAAGGTAAAGAAGATAGGGCCACCTCCTGTGGAGAGACTGAACAATTCATGCCCACAGTACAGTGACCAATGTGTAGGGTGAAAGCCCAGGAGTGATGGGACAGAGATATAGAGTGAACAGCATTGGCCAGGATACGTTAGGGCAGCTGAACCCAACACACACTCCATCCTCCTCCTGAGGGGAAGATGATCCCAGTGAGACTGTGCAAAAGGCATTAGGATCCCTCCTGCCACAGGGCTTTGAGTGGGTGCCATGCATCTGCCAGGGAAATGGGGACTGTCTCCCCTGTGAAGTGGCGGTGCACTACATCTTCTGCCCCTCTAGAGACACTGTTCTCAGGAGCCTGATTCTCCTGTGAAAGAGTCTGCAGGGCCGCTCTGAGCAAGGGCCGTATTTTGTCCCTCCTCCTCTGAAGCACCTCAATTCAGAGACCTCCTTGCAAGGCTTAGAATGGCAATGATACTCTTGCTTCTTTGTCAGATGGATTGAAAGTCCTCTTCCCTCAGAGAATGGTCCATGGCCATATAGTCCACAATAACATATGGGCAAAAACTCACCCAGCCCTGACCTCGTGGCGCAATGGTAGCGCGTCTGACTCCAGATCAGAAGGCTGTGTGTTCAAATCACACCGGGGTCAGGATGTCCTGCCTCTAAAAGGTAGTAGCACTGTGGTGGACATTTCATGGGCAGTTATTTTTGCCCTTCCAGTCTGTATCCCATAGACCTGGTGACGGGCAATAAATGAGCCATAGTAGAGTGATCTTTCATTCCTGGACCAGTGTTGGTAAGTATCTGGATAGCTTGAGCTTTCCTGTATCTTATGTTTACAAAGGAAATAAGATTAGTGGATGTCCCAACTGTGGCTCTATGTCTGGATACCACTTCTGATCCTAATCTCCCTCCAGAAGGTCAAGGGTATGTGACTCTAGATGAGGATTTCTACAAAAAGTCAGCCTGTAGTCTCTTGATCCATAGCAGGGCACATTGTCCATTGCAGCACTGGCCCTTACGAGCCTGGCACTCCATGGTAATATGTTCTTTTGTTGCTATTTGTGATTTTTACCTCCTATCTCATCACTGTGCACTCTAAGAAAAGTGTAGGTCTGTCTACTCTACACCCTGGTGTTAGATGGTTGAAGGTTGGGATAAGATCGTAGAATCGTAGGTTGGTTTGGGTTGGAAGGGAAAGATCATCCTGTTCACCCTCCTTGCCATGGACAGGGACAGCTTCCACTAGACCACGTTGCTCCAAGCCCCATCCAACCTACCCTTGAACACTTCCAGAGATGGGGCAGCCACAACCTTCCTTGACAACCTCTGCCAGGGTCTCACCACCCTCACAGGGAAGAACTTCTTCCTAATATCTCATCTAATTTCACCCTTTCAGCTTGAAGATATCATCCCTGGTCCTAGCATTATATGCCCTTGCAAAAAGTCCTTCTCCAACTTGGCCCCTTTAGGGACTGGAGGCTACTTGAAGGTCTTCCCAGAGCCTTCTCCTGGCTGAACATCCCTAACTCTCAGATTGCCTTTATAGGAGAGATGCTGCTACCAGACTTGCTTCACTGTGTCAGAGTTTTTTTGTTGATTTTTCTGAAACGCTTCATTATAGGGTATTGAAACCAAGATGTCTGGAGTATTCATCAGCATCTTTAACTCTCTACTTACTCTCTTTCTGTTTCCCCATGCATTTCTTGGTGAGATAGACAGAAGGGATGGAGGCCTGGTAGAAAAGGGAACTCAAAGCTATGGGAATGACCTCATATGAGTTACAGTTCATTAGACTCTTTGAAGGGCTCTTTAAAGATGAATTTGAATAGACATAAACAAGAGGCATAGTGAAAAGAGACCATGGAGCAATGAGAAAGGCAAGAAAAGCGTAGAAGGGGAAAAAAGTCTCTAGCTGTACCCACACCAGGGATGCACCCTGCCACAGCAGCTCCAGGTTGCTATGCCTGTGCCAGCATCAGGCCTTTGGCAAGAAATAAAGTCCCACAGCTCTGCATCCTGCACTCAGAAGAGGCTGTTGACCCAAAAGTCTGTGAGAATGACACGAGTGTGGGACTCACCTGACCAGGCAGCCTTGAGCTCACACCTCCAACAATCTCAAGCACTCCTGATGTTTTGGACAGCAGCTGAATGGTGATATCTGAACATAACACTGGACTAATATCTTCAGAAGGTCACATAGACACCCAAATGTTATTTATCCACCGAGGGAGATCAGCTAAGAGTATCTGGCAAATGGAGTGTCTCAAAAATATCATTTCCATGGATTCACGGGTGGTGGAATTGCATGTGGGCTTTATCATTGCTGCTGGCCTGAAGGTGCAAGAGGTTTAATTTACCTGGACATTGGATGTTCTATCTGACAACTCAACCTTCTTCTTGCCCATATCTCGCCTGGCACTATCCTCAAGTATCTTAGTGGTTTGAGATAGAGGGGAAAATAGACAACCACTTGGCTCACACTATCCCACAGCTGGGCATCACATCTCTAGAGAGCTTTGGGGATTCACTAAGCCAGACATTGCCTAGGAATCACAGCTGCAGACAGAGGGCAGAAGAATCTGAAGAACCAAGGAGGGCAAAGTCCTTCAGCCTGGTTCCATTGTTTCTAACCCTGTGCCAAAAAAAATAAGCATAGGTCTTTCCGTGACTCCCACTCTCACTTATCTGATGAACACAGATCTAAGGGCTGTTACCCTAGGTCCCAAAACTCTTGGTATGTCACCAGTGATGGGTCGAGGGATCAGAATATCTCCCCGGTGGCTGCCCTCCAGGTGTCGCTGCTTCCCTCTTCATTAGAGTTCTCAGCTCTCAAACCCAGCTAAGTCAGGGCAGCACCCAAAGGAGTGGGAGATGCCTCGTGACCAAACACACATAGCTGTGTGTTCTGGTTTCAGCTGGGATAGAGTTAATTTTCTCCCCAGTAGCTGCCACAGAGCTATATTTTGGGTTCATGCTGAGGAGAATGTAGATAACACAGGGATGTTGTGGTTATTGCTGAGCAATGCTGCACTGCATCAAGCCTGCTTCTGATTCTGACCCTGTCCTGACAGTGGACGGGCTTGAGTGCAACAAAGGTAGGGAGCATGGCCAGGAGAGCTGACCCGAGCTAGCCAAAGGGCTACTCCGTGCCACAGGATGTCATATCCAGCACAGAAACTGGGGGGGTTGGGGGAGGGGATGGGTTGCTGCTCGGGCATTTGTCAGCAGGTGGGGAGCAACTGCACTGGGCATCTCTTGTCTATTTCTTGGGGTTTATTTCTCTTAATTACTATTGTTATACTTTACTATTCTTACTGCTTTTATATTTTATTTTAGTTACTACACTTGTTCTTACCTTAACCCACAAGTTTTGATTTTCTCTTTCAATTCTCCTCCTCATCCCATGGGAGGTGTGTGGAGCGGGGAGGGAGTGAGTGGCTGCATGGGGCTTCGCTGTCACCTTGGGCTGGAACCACCACACTGTGACATGAGTTAAAGATTGCAGCTGGAATCTGTAACTTGCAAATACCATACGTGATGAGTGTGTTCTCTCAGCTGTGATCACTGAATTCTGAACCAGGGGCAAGACTTACACAACCACTCTGTCTCTGTAATGTGATTTTCTCTCCCTTTGACATCTCTGAATGGAAGAAAACTCAGGTATTTCCTTTTGCATATCTTCCACAGATTAAAACAACTCACCTAGTAGAGGTTGCTAGATGCTGTGTGCTAACACACTGCTGAAAGAATAGTATGCTTAAAAGTATGGCTTTCACTGCAGCCAATGGGAAAATGCTGAGATTTACAATTATTCTATCTCCTCAAGTGGATGAACTTTTAAGACTTTTTAAACTCTTTTTTTTTTTCCCCAGAAACAAGAGGGCATCAAGAAGTGTGTGGCCAGCAGGTCAAGGAAGATTCTCCTCCCCCTCTCCTCTGCCCTGCTGAGTCCTTGTTTGGAGTCCTGTGTCCAGTTCTGGGCTCCTCAGCTCAAGAGGGTCAGAGAAATTCTGGAGAGAGTCCAGCGCAGGGCTACCAAGATGATCAGGGGACTGGAGCATCTTCCTTATGAGGAAAGGCTGCGGGAACTGGGGCTGTTTAGTCTGGAGAAGAGGAGACTGAGAGGAGATCTCATTCGTATTTACAAATATGAATGGGATGGGACATCCCTTTTTTATTGTTGTATCTAGTGATAGGAAGCAGGAACACAAAAAGTTCCATTGAAACATAAGGAAAAACTACTTCACACAGGCTGCCCAGGGAGGATGTGGAGTGTCCTTCTCGGGAGCTTTTCAAAACCCACCTGGACACGTTCCTGTGCGACTTGATCTAGGTGGACCTGCTCCTGCAGGGGGGTTGGACTAGATGATCTTTAAAGTTCCCTTCCAACCTCTACCATTCTGTGACTCTATAAGCAAGAACTGACTGATGATGTGGGAAGAGTTTATCAGGCAGTAGAACCTGATAATCATACAGGATAATTTGTCATAGGTTAATTAATAACCAAATTCTTTAATAATCTTAAGGATCTTTGAATTTTTCTAGTTAAACCACTTTACCTTGCACAAACAAGGAAATTTTTCAGGCAATATCAGATGGGGAAATGTGAGGCAGAAAGGCTTAAAGATATTCCATAAAATCTTTGTAAGAAAAACTGTTTCAGAGATATCTTTATTTTCCAATGAAAAGCCAGTTCTCAGAAAATTATACTCAGTGTGATTGAGATCCATTATACAAAATAGTTTACTTCTTATGCCTTATGTTTGCAGTGAAGAAGTCATGATGTGAATTTTTCCCGAGAAAGAAAGTGGCAAGATGGAGCTGGAGCATATGGCCCTGGTCAGCACATCCTTCCCTCTCTCCCCAAACTGATAGAGAAATAATACCAAAGAATCATTTTCCTTACAATATTTTAGATGTATTAGCATCCCCCAGGACAACAGAGCATCGTCACCATTCATACTTTCTTACAATACATCTGGAAAGGAGACAGAAAAGCCTCTCCTGGTTTTATCAACAAGGAAATGGAACAGGTTGTTGAAGCAGGGAATCAAACCTATGTCTTTGGAGGCTCCTCATGTGGCTCACCATGCTATCCCTGAAAGGCTCTGCCCTGCCTGATCTTCTGTGAGACTTTAGGCAAGTCATCTCAAAAAAAAGTTGACAAAGATCATGCAAAATCATTCCATTACAATGATCCTGATGTCCACAGAAAAGATTAAGAAAAATATAGGCAGAACTTTATATTTTCCTTGATACACTCTCTGAGTTTGCCAATGACACTTACTTCTAGAAATGGGATGGCTTTGTGTGTTTACCACCCTTACAGTGGAGTTTCCTGGAAATTTGCCTGATCATTTTCAAATATACAAACTGCCAGAAAGAGGATTGTGAGCAACTTTTCTCGTTGATCAGGAGAGAAAAGGACACATATGGCAGTAGAGTAGCTCAGATACCACCTCTGTTGCTGTCTCAAATAGTTTAGCATCAATTAGTTGCAGAGTTACCCAGCAATACATGTTCAGCTGTCACTGGATCACGTGCATTACCCTAATAAGGCTTGGCAGATTTCTGACTGCTCTACCCTCCAATGTTTGCTTCTCTCTGTGCCTCTATTTCCCTTTCCAGTCAGTGACTTCCCACTAGGGAAGTGCTTGTCCAGGTACCAGATGGCATACAACAGAGACCACCAAATTACACTGTGAAAGGAAATCACGATTAACAAGATGTGGAGAGCTGTCTATAAAAATCTAACTGTTCCAGGCTACAGCACATTTCTTTACATGTTTACATCAGGAAAAATGGAAAAATCCACTGTTTATCCATTTCCATTTCCAAGGTGAGGTCCCTACTTTGTACAGCTAAAGAAAGGCAGGGGCAAAGTCATTCAGATGCAACATATCTGGGTAATATTAACTCCCTCATCTGAAAGAACTGGGAGCCCTGGCAGAACTAACTTTGCTGTTATCAGTACACTTTTCATGACTGTCTGATCTCATGGCCGTGTAGTTCTCTCAGCACATTCTTTTCACGGGATTTTTCCAGTGGTAGATGAAAACCAGCTTATTTGTCTTTTGTGCATGGAAAATTAAATTTTCTTTCCTTTGTACAAAACTTTCCCTTTGATTTTTCCACTGAAATAAGAACAGGAGCTGTCTGACAAATTGCATCCCAGGGCTTGCTTGCTTGCTTGCTTCCTTCCTTCCTTCCTTCATGCTTCTGAGATTTTAAATCACATTCCTGTACTGTTCTTGCAAAACCTGTACAACTGTTCTGGGCCAGAGACATTTCCCAGTAGAGAGCTTTAATTCAGACACGTTATTCTGGAGGGTGAAAGTGTTAAACAGTATGGATGTAGCCAACTATCCTAGTTGCCTGAGGAATAGTCCCTGTCATGTTTCGTTGCATGGCTAACATGGCTGTCCTTCCTGTTCTTCCTCTGGCAATCTCTTTCTATCCACTGTTGGACTGGCTCGCTTGTCCAGGCTCCATGAGCACATGAGAAGGTGTGCCAAAATAACCTCTGTCATACCAAAATTTCCCTGTTCATCATCTATCCTTCATCCTGAACCCAATGGAAGGAGTTAGACAGAAAACTACATTTTAGTTATAAATATGTACTTTTTCACAATTCACTTCGGATGATATGACCAAGCAGCCCCTTAGTGTGGGGAGTTTTGTGGAGACTTGGCTAGAGAAAAGAGGACATGATAGAATACAGCTGGTTAGGCAGTAAGCACTAAGCGATAAGCTATTGGACTCCTGCTCAAGGCTGTGAGAGCAAGAGAGCTGTATGATAACAGGATGAAAAAGCAGGAGCTTAGTTTGGGTTAAGCAGCCACAAGTATCTGGAGTTTGTTGAAACAAGGGCGAGGTTTGCACCTAACTGGGAACCAATGATGAGCTTAGCTTTTGCAATATGTATGAGCCTGATTATTGTATCTATAAAAGAGTTGTATCTTTGCAAATAAAGTTGAGACTTGTTGCACTACAGGGTGGGCTTGTCTCCCGTCGTCTTCAGCACCTTAGGACACTGTCTTGCAGGTCCTACCTAAAGAGCAGTGAACCATGGGGCTTTGTTATCAAGAGGTGAGATATTTTTCCATTCCTAAGGAGTTGGGCTTTCTGTTATGTTTTTGTAATTCCTTACCAAGGCCAAATATATATTATTTGCACCAACATTCACAACAACATACACACCACCCCTCGGAAGGGCTGAACATGAAAGTGGAACGTCGTGAGGCGCACCAGGTGCAAGTGCAGAATCCTGCAGCCAGGGAGGAACAGCTCCCTCCACCAGTACTGACTGGGGGTAACCTGCTTTCAGCTCTGTGGAGAGGGACCTGGGAGTGCTGGTGGGCAGCAAACTAAGTACGAGGAGCAATATGCCCTCGTGCGCAAGAAGGCCGAAGGTATCCAAGGTGGGCATCAATAAGAGTGTGGGCAGCAGGTTGGGACAGGTTCTCCTCCCTCTCTCCTCTGCCCTGCTGAGGCCTCATCTGGAGTCCTATGTCCATTTTTGGGCTCCCCGGTTCAAGAAATACAGGGAACTGCTGGAGAGAGGCCAGTATAGGGCTACCAAGATGCCGAGAGGACTGGAACATCTCTGTGAGAAGGAAAGGCTGCAGGACCTGGGGATATGTAGCCTGGAGAGGAGACCTCATCAATGTTTATAAGTAGCTAAAGAATGAATGCCAAGAGGATGGGACAGCACGTTTTTTCTGTAGTGCCCAGTGACAGGACAAGGAGTAAATGAGCACAAGCTGAAAGACAGGAAGATCCACTAGAACAGGAGGAGAAACTTGTTTGTTGTTGGGGTGAGGGAGCCCTGGCCCAGGCTCTGACACCATCCTGTGTTCCCCTGAGGAACCTGCTTTAGCAGAGGCTTGGACCAGATGAGCTCTAGACGTCCCTTCCAACCTCCAGCATTCTACGACTCTGCGATTCTGTAAAGAGTGGATGCAACTGGTTTTTTAACCCCTAGCAGAGACGTGTGCAGGAAATGTGCACAGAGGACTCTTCAGAAGTGCAGCCTTTAACGCTGCTTGCAAATCTTGGTCTTTCCAAAGGTCATTTGCCTGGCAGTATCTGGCTCATTACCCAGGAGGAATCCCTTCCTCAGAGCAGTGATTGAGATGCTGCTGTTAAAAGTATTGTTTCCCAGCAAAGTCATGCACAGGAGAACAGGAGTTATTAGGCGTGGGTGGTTCTGTGGAGACCTTTATTCAGAAGTCTGGAAGTGACTCTCTCAGCTGCTGGGGGGTTGGGTCCCTACAAAAGGCCTTGAACATTTTGTCAACTTCAGCAGTTGAAAATCAGATTGGCTTATGCCCTATCAGTGTGTCTGTGAGCAAGGGAGTTAAAAAATTAAAACTTGATGGCTTGCCTTTCCTTTTGAGGGACTTTTTTCCTCCGCAGATGCTCCCAGCCAAGACTGGACCAAGCCTCATCCCGCAGCTTGGGGACCAGAGTGGTGAGGAAACACCATTCATGGATGGGAGATGAAATAAGGAAAAAGCAGAGAGCACATTTACATGGTGCTCCCAGAGGCTCACCAAACAGATGCATATCTTGAGGAGGTATTTAAGGGATAGAGAATGCAGGTATCACACTTAAGAGTCCTGTCTCTGAAATGGTATAGTCATATACTGAGTTGATTTCAACCCACAAACGGTGATGTTTCAGCAAGAAAATTAACTGAAATTTGTCTTTAACTAGAATTTGGGAAGCAAACATTTTGGTGATGAAGGCATAGGGAAAGAACTCTTACTGACCAACCATGTACTGCCTCTTCCCATCCTCACAGTGCATTACATAATGAACTGATCAGTTCATGGGATATTGATTATCTACTTAATTACGTCAAGTTTTATATAACTGGATTTGCTTGGGGTATTGACCTCAGAAGATGTGAGCTGCTTTCCAGAGGGCTAGAAATGGAAGAGTTAAGTAAATTGAAGTAACAAGGTATTTATTGTAAAGGAGTCCTTCAGAATCTTTTATAACTCCATGGAGGTATTTTGTTAGATTAGTGATACATTTCCCTTTAGTATTAACTCCCACTGTCCAAGTAGAGATCTGCAACGGTTAACTTCCAATCTGGGATTTAAATATCACTCACAAACACCTAATCACTGTGACATGCACTGGGAGAAAATCCCATGGAACCCCAATCCTCTATCAGGGCACAGATCTGTGTGGAAGACAGTTGTCTTAATGCTAAATTGTTTATAGCACAGGAAAGGTTGCTAGCAGCCAGACAAAGAGACATTCAAGACAGATGAGCTATGGATAGAGAGAAGGAGGGTCATTGCTAAACACCTTGTTAAAGATTCCTTTGCAATTGGTGTGAAATCAGACAAATATGAACATCTGTAACATGATTAGTAACCAATTCAGACCAGAGAGCTATACTCTGTACAAGTAACAGTGTCTTTGTCTAGATCCAGAGATCCTATGGCACGATGTGGCTATACCCACATTGTACAATGGTCTTAGTCTCCAAAACAAGGTTACCACATCAGACTACCTACCAGAATAGTTCCTAGCCAGGACTAATCATTGAAACAGCTCAGGAATTTTGGGCAGAGAGCTAGCAGAGGCCAAAAATGCCAAGGCTGTTCTAATAATTTAATACTATGAATGATTGAGTTTTAGTGATCATGTCCTAGCACTTTTTAGTCTGTTTGTGTAGACACAGAAAGGTGATCTGAACCACTCTTCAGACTCTACTCACTGTATTAGCAAAAGCTAAACAGATTATAATGATATTTTGGATGTAGCAGATACAATGGACTTGTGTGTTACCCGTGAACACAATCATGCATATGCAAGTGAAGGTCAGTGCCATGTTTACCAGTGATATATACATGACTCCAGTTCTTGTGGCTGCAGCATTAGCAGCATTAGTAACTTCAAAGATAACAAGAGTCAAAGGAGCTCCAGTGATTTTAACTTTGATGGTCACAGTACCAGAGTCAAAAGAAATCCACCCAATGCACCTCAGGAGCAGTGACTTCGGTGCTGCACAGAGAGAAGTATGTAGATGCCGCTTACCATAGCCAGCTGCAGAGTATTGTTAAAAATTAAATCTTCTGTGCTATTTCATGATACCATCCTCACAGAAGCCTCACCCCTTCCAAGAAAAGCATCACTCCAGCGACATTACACCACTCGACACATGAGGAAACTCATCACACAGGAACAGAAAAGCACTAGACTTTCATCTGTAACATACAGGAGACCTTGCCTCCCAACTATCCTCACAAACACATTATTGTTCCTTCTTATCCTCATCTTTACAGAGTAATCTTCCTTTTGCACAATCTTTAGGGGTACAGAGGACATTACATTCTCTATGCTAATTTTTGGTATCATTCTGTACAGGTCTAATGTTGACTACTGTATGGATTGCAACACAAGGCCACTTGCAATTGAGATTAAAGCAGACAGGAGTAGGTAATAATTGACTAGAGTCCCAGACCTCAGCATTGCAGCATCCCTGAACCTTACGTACACAGTCTTCTTTTCTGCCCACCTCAGAATTGTGCCTTTTCAGTGACACTAACAAGTCTCTTGCACATCAGGACTCTAACTGCTCCTTGCTATACTTTTCTTCCTCTGAAAGGCTTACAAAGTTTCTCTCCTAGAGGACCATTCTCACTGTCACAGACACAATGAGGATTGATGGAAGAAGAGAGGTAAAACATGCCTGATGGCTTTTGCTTTGAGCCTTGTGCACCCATTTGGCCTATGTTAAATGGCATAAAATGCTCTACTGACAAGCCACATGTGGGAATATTTTGCACAAGAGTAAAGTGTATCTAATAGAGGATTTCCACTAATAAGTTCCATGGGAGAAGCAACACCAACCTTAATGTATCTATTTTCATTGTGCCCTTAGCAAGACAGTGCAAAAGGATACAGAATGACAGAATCACAGAATAGTAGGGGTTGGAAGGGACCTCAAAAGGTCATCTAGTCCAATCACCCTACTGAAGTAGGTCCACCTAGATCAAATAGTCAAATAGAAACATGTCCAGGTGGGTTTGAAAACCTCCTGAGAAGGAGACTCCACAACCTCCCTGGGCAGCCTGTGCCAGGGCTCCCTCACCTGAACAGTGAAATAGTTTTTCCTTATGTTTAAGTGGAACTTCTTGTGTTCCAGCTTGTGCCCGTTACCCCTTGTCCTGTCACTGGACACTACAGAAAGAAAGTACTGCCCCATCTGTTTGACATACTTGTGTTAATGAGATCTCCCCCTCAGCCTTCTCCAGGCTGAACAGCCCCAAGTCCCACAGCCTGTCCTCCTCACAGAGATGTTCCAGTCTCCTCAGCATCTTGGTAGCCCTGCACTGGCTTCTCTCCAGCAGTTCCCTGTCTCTCTTGAGCTGGGGAGCCCAGAACTGGACATAGGACTCCAGATGAGGCCTCAGCAGGGCAGAGGAGAGAGGGAGGAGAACCTCCCTCTATCTGCTGCCCACACTCCTCTTGATGCATCCCAGGATGCCATTGGCCATGAGGGCACGTTGCTGCTCATGTTCATTTGCTGCCCACCAGCACTCCAAGGTCCCTCTCTGCAGAGCTGGTCTCCAGCAGGTCACCCCCAGCCTGTCCTGGTGCAGGGGATTGTTCCTCCCCAGATGCAGGACTCTGCACTTGCCCTTGGTCAACCTTCATGAGGTTCCTCTGCCCACTCTCCGGTTGGCCAAGATCTCGTTGAAAGGCGTCACAGTCTTTGGTGAATCAGCCAGTCCTTCCTGTTTACATCAAAACATAAATGTCTATTCACACCTTACAGATTTACAAAATTGCCTTTTAGTACATGGGGAGAAATAAAGGGAGCACCATTCTGAGACGTTATGTCCTTCATGATCATTCAGAGACCTGCTGATGTTCCAAGTCCTTCTTTTGTACTTAGCTGTTGGAGCACAAGGGAGCTTCTAGTATTATAAGCTGCCCAGCTCTTTCTTATCTCAAAAGCAACATTAAATGTCTTTTGAGTGTCACATGTGTCATCCCTTTCTCTCATTTGCTACCAATGTTCTGATGGAATCTTTCAAGTTTTATTTGCATTGCAGTGTTCTTGACTACAGTTTTAAGTAAAGTCTCCTCAACATCTATTTTCTTAGAAAGAAAATTCATTTATTTGGGGTAGATACCTATAACTCTTTGAGTTCCCAGCTCATACCTGGAAGTTACTGTTCCATAGATATTTCCAGGACTCCTTCCTGGAAGGCTGGCTACCATGGGACACAACTCCACACACACACACACCTCCCATATTCCAGCCCCAGGTCACTGCTGTGCTGCACAAATTGCTCTTCTCCCCAGGGATTTTATACAAGTTTGATCTGGTTTTAAGCAACCAACTTGCACCTGTCTTTGTATTTATTAGAAGCCAAAGTCACAGAATTTTCCTCTTGCTCTGAATGACATTTGCAGGCTGCCTGTGCTAGCAGGTTTTAAAACATTGCTTGCTTTCCTAGAAGGCTGCTTCCTTCTGCAAGAAAAAAGGTTGTTCAGCAAAATCCATGAATGCTGTGGTGATTTGCATCACTGAAATTTAAACAATTTGTCTCTGATGATAGATTTATTCTGTTCCACAGATGGGAGACAGTACTGCCCTGAAAGCGTGCAGAGCTTGTTCAAATACTGCAGAAGATAGCAAAGAGCAGTCACCACCTTCCTCAGTGCCACATTCTGATTTTATTTTGGGAAAACATGACTTCCTCCTAGCATGAGCTTTTTTGGGGAGCAATGAGTTCTCAAAAAACACACTTCCATTTGCAAAGCACCAGAACATTGTTGTCCTGTCTGTGTGAATGACAGATGGGGGAAATCCACATTTCAATGGGTCCTCATAGAAACAAAAGGATTTTCTTTACTTATTTCTTCACGTTCATGTTGCAGGTCAGATGTCTGCCTCTCAGTCAGGATGTCTTCCTGACAACTCGCTGAAAGAGAAAAGGCAGCAGTGAAGGATTATGCCTCCTCTCTGTTAGAAATGGGGAAAGCTGGAGAGCTGCTGTAAAAAAAAAGTAGGATACTTTCTAAGGCAAGGGTACTAAAACAAATATTCTGGAGCACCTGACATTTCCTGGATAATTAGATTTTATGGATGGAGGAGGGAAATTGTGTTTCTCTTACTGTTATTTGCTGAATAAACACTTATGTAACTCACCTTGCTGCTACTTTCTCAGCTGCTTAAGCTTGCCTATTAGCATGTAGATTAAACATAAACATCAATTTTGCATACTATGAATAATTCTTAGGACAGAAATACCATTAACTCTGAGTTAAATATAATAAACAAGGTAATAAGGAAGCAAACCACTGAACCAGAACGCCAGATCCAGGAGCTGCAGAAACACCTGGCTCTGGGAGGGATTAATCTGCTTATTATGTGTGACAGTGTTTCAGCAAAGAAAGGATTGCCATGGATGCAAAGCTGTTGCAGTTGTTTGACATCTACAAGCCCAGGATTTTATGAAGCACCTTCAGTGTTTTGATCCCCTAACCAGTGCTTCTCATGACACGTACAGCCATGGGGATCACACTCTGAAGTGAAGCCTCAGGAGATATTTCAACTTCATGACATTGTGTCAGATGAGATTCTTATGGGACCAGCCATTTCTTCTAACCTTTTGGGGCAATATATGGAGGAAAAAAGGGGAACATCAAATGCTGGTAAAAATGCAAAGTGCCCAAGGTGATGTATAAGTGATTACTAAAGAAGGGAGAGAGCTTTGTGTCAGCCTTCTCCAATGAGCGAAGATGTCCTGAAAATCTGTTTAAAAAGTGACGAAGCAAAGTTGCATCATCTCAAATCTTTCTCAGTACTTTCCCTTGCCATTGACATCATCCCTTGGTGACAGGGATGGGGAGATGGAGATAAAACATTAGGTGACTTGTCAGTGATCCTGGGTCAACACTGGTACTAGACTCCAAAGATGGCTGACCGCCAAGCTGTCTGCCTGACCTATCCCTGCATCTGTGTTGGAAACAGATCTGCGAAACCCCTGCAAACTGCTGCAGCTCAGTGAGATTTGGCTGATGGTCCTGTTATATAACTGTTAGGGTCAGTGGAAATTCACCTTTGGGGATTGCAACATGTTCACTGCACAATCCATTGCAACCCACGATAAGGGGGATAACCGTGCTGCTTTCCAGAAGGTTAGTTACAGTTACTTATTGACAAAGCACTGAGCCGTCAAACTTGCACAATCCCATGGGCCCTATAAATACTGGGTGCCTTTCCTGGCCTCTTCCTCAAGCAAACTTCATCTTCCATCAGTCTTCAGGAGCTGTGCAAGAGCACACAGCCCACAACTGACCAGCAGCCATGAGGATCCTCTACCTGCTCTTCGCTGTTATCTTCCTCCTCTTCCAGGCTGCTCCAGGTAAGAAGCAAAGTAAATCCTACAAAGAACAAAAAGGCTTGTAAGCAGAAGTGTGTGCTAGGAGAGGAAAAGCAACCATTATCAGGCAGAATCTGATGATGTCTAGATGTTGCTATGCAGTGGATGGGACCAAAAACATCTGTTCCCATGACAGCATCCTTCCTAGAAAAGCAGCATATGATTTATCCTTCATGTTTATCCTTCATCATTTTAAACTGAAAGGTGAGATCTTAACCTCTTCCACTTCCCACAGGTTCTGCAGATCCTCTTTTTGCTGACACGGCGGACTGCAAGAGCCAGGGAAATTTCTGCCGTGTTGGGATATGCCCACCCACCTTCACTATCTCTGGATCCTGCCACGGGGGGCTGCTGAAATGCTGTTCAAAGTAAGAGACTCAGAGGGCATTTTTGTCCTGCCATTTAATCTTCTCATTCTTTGAATGACGTGCACAACTTCATAGGGCTTGCAGGGCAGCCATTTGTGAGAAAGTCCAGATGGAGGGATGAACATGTGTTCATCATAGATGTGTGCTTAAGGAGACAAGTCATTTTGATGGAAGTTATGCATGAGAGTAAAAATTCAGGAGGCTCAAATTTTCCTGGCATTCAGTATTTTTCACTTTGTTTTAAAATTTGGTAGAGGGATGGAGGGGAGATTTTTCAATAAATTATTAAGGAAATATTTCACAGCATTTTCACCCATCAGGGAAAATAACGTGTCCGTGCTCTGTTCTTTTTATTTCCAAAATGACACAGAAATTTTAATTTTAAAGGTGGAATTTTCAATAACTCCTTATATTTTTATTTATAAAATTGCCAGGGTTTAAAGGTTCCCAGAAACCAAAGAAAATGTGGTGAGATGGCTCTAAGGAAGAAATTTCATAGCACTTGGCTGGCATATGGAGACCTCAGTCAGACAATGGTTTCAGGAAACCGAAGTCATACCAATAATAGACATGTTTGTTGTCAGGAGATTAAGGTACTAAGGAAGCATCCACTTTGGAATTCAGGAAAGCAAATGATACAGCAGTAACCTACTATTAGACAATTTCACAAAGGAATGATACAGACCCTCAGTCTCTGTGAACTATCATTCTCTTTAGGAAGCAGTCTCTACTGATAGCAAATAGATTGGTAGAAGTAGATAGCAAATCTCCAACATAAAATATCTGTTAGGCCTGATCAAAGGGCTCAGAAAAGAACAAAATCTTTTGAGTTTGGTTTAAGGTGTAATTTTTCTACAGAAATACTCTTCCTCAGTAGAGTGTACTCGTATGTGCAATTGTTGGATCCTAACATTCAGGATTAAACCACTTCCTATTGGGCTATTAAGTTTTGAGGTAATTTGATCAATATAGCAGTAGAAGTCGAAACCAACAGTGTATTCTGAGGTACAACATTTTTTTTCCCAGCTCAGCATTCAAACTACTGAGTTGCTTGAAAATAAGTCTTTGAGATTAGACACAAAGAGTTTGCTTCAGTAAACTACATTGAGATGTTTAGTGTCACTTGAGATGCCTTAGAGTGTTTAAATCATATATACACACCTGTCTGGGATAGTTCGTGACACGTGGGAAGAAACTGGTCTTTAGAAAAGATGGCTGGAGGCCAAGCAGATATCTCAGAGCTCTTCAAATGGCACCAGACTCGTGTGATTCAGTAAATAAATCAACTTCCCTGTATATTGGTGAGAGTTGAATCAAAATTTTATTACTAGTGGGAATAGTTTGTCAGTGACCATAGTTCTTGTGGACTGGATGTCTGCAGACCTAATTATCCAGCACACATGGAGAGTTGTCCACCTCAATGTAGGGTTTTTTCATCTGCAGGATGAACTCACTCTGTACATTTACTGTGAAAGGTAATTTGCAGGTATTGAGGCTTTTAGAGGCTGAGTTTAGATTACACTTCAGTCAAGTAACAAGACTCTTTGTGTCTTTACAGGATTTTGCCAGAGTAAGAAGAGAACACCTTACTGGGTCAGTGCCTCTGTACCAGCAACATTTCCACTGCCTTGAAGAGGTGATTTTGATGGATTCCTCCTCTATCTAAATCCTCCTGCAAATGAGCATTAAAAGAAGCTTCCAGAGGGCACATCCTGTTACCACACTGCTTCTGGAGATCCAGGTTTTTCCTTGCTGAAGTCACTCCCTTTTTTGCTTCTAATACACAAGCTACTTTGGCACCTTGGCCACCGATTCCAGCCTACCTCACAGGCATCTCATATTTGGGTATTCAATCAATTCAGGCTCATGCAGCTCTTGGAGGATATGAAGCAATACATATATTGTTATTATTTCATTCACATGCAAAAATAAAGGTCTTCTTAAACCAGTAAGTGTGATCTTTTCTTGTCACTAACAGTGTTTTTCTATGTGGTTTTTACTAATGACTCGTTGAGTCATGCAATCATTTAAAATAAGTAAGTCTGTGCAGTCTCACATATTCCCAAGTGATTTAGTAAAGGGAATGGCTAAAACGGCAAATAGTTTTGATGATGATACTAGAGTATTGAGGATGACAAGGCTGACAGTTGGGTGTGAAGACCTGTACAAACAAATCTTGATAGTGAATGGCTAGATGACAAAATGGCAATGAATAAACACCTCAAGTACTGCAAACTTTATATATACATACACATATCTATATAACCAACTTCATAAACACGGTGATAGGATCTAAACCTACCCAGAAGCAAGATTTGAGGGATGCGTGGGCTGGTTTTGAAAGCACCAGACCCATGTTCAAAAGCAATTCTAAAAGTAGATTAAATGCCCTGCCTTATTCGGTAGTATGGATACGACCATGAGCTCTGAAGTTCTAAAAATGCAAAACACAATGTGCTTTTCATTGTTTGCTCCAACAATTTTAGATGCAATTCAATTTCTTGTCTCCCATCACAGTTAGGCATGGAGGCAAGATGTCCATTTGGGGTGTTAACCAATAGCTGGCTGAACATGAGCCAGCAGTGTGCCCAGATGGGCAAGAATCATTTTTATATGCTGCAAAAATAATTCACTTTCAAAAATATGTAGAAAATAAGATATGTAGAAAATAGGCCACAGCAACCCCAGGCAACGCTCCAGGCTGGGGCAGAGGGGCTGGAAAGCTGCCCGCAAGGAAAGGGCCTGGAGGGTTGGTGCCAGCGGCTGAAGATGAGGCAGCAGCATGCCC
Source organism: Colius striatus (assembly GCF_028858725.1). NCBI lineage: Eukaryota > Metazoa > Chordata > Aves > Coliiformes > Coliidae > Colius > Colius striatus. Next base: position 44,018,412 of record NC_084760.1, on the reverse strand, counting down.
ACATGGGCAAGAAGGCCAGTGGCACCCTGGCTTGTATCAGCAGTGGTGTGGCAGCAGGCCCAGGGCAGTGGCCGTCCCCTGTGCTGGGCCCTGGTGAGGCCGCAGCTCGAGTGCTGTGTTCAGTGTTGGGCCCCTCACTGCCAGAGGGACACTGAGGGGCCGCAGCGTGTCCAGAGCCGGGCAGCGGAGCTGGGGAAGGGGCTGGAGCACAAGTGTGCTGGGGAGGGGCTGAGGGCCCTGGGGGTGTTCAGCCAGTAAGAGACAGAGGAGAGATATGATCACTCCCAGAGGTGGGAGTAGATCTCTTCTTTCTTGTAGTGAATAATAGGACACAAGGCAGTTGGCTCAAGCTGCCCCAGGGGAGATTTAGATTGAACATTAGGAAGAACTTGTTCACTGAGAGGGTTGTTAAGCATTTGAACAAGTTGCCTAGGAAAGTGGGGGAATCTCCATCCCTGGAGTTATTCAAAAGACACATGGATGAGATGCTGAGGGATATGGTTTAATTTAGTGATGGGCCTGGCAGCGTGAAGTGAGTGGTTGGACTTGATGATCTTGAAGGTCTTTTCCAACTGTAGTGATTCTACGATTCTATGATTTTTTTTGTGTCAATTTCCTAGTTCTATCTTGAAAAGACATCAGGGCAATACAGGGCAGATTCCATCCAGATGCAGAAGGAAAAAACTTAGGAGTTTCCCCATGGCACTAGAGCCTGTATTTAAGCAATTTAATTGATCCTCATGCCTCTGAATTTGGAGACAAATCAAGTCAAAGATACCCCTTCCGTAAACTTTTTTTTTTCAATCTAAGGAATCTAAAAGGAGCACAAATCAAAACCACAAAGGAAATGTAGAAATCAAAAAGGTCAAATGAACACAGATGTTCTGCAGCATTTTATTTCCCTATTCTTGTCTTAACTTCCCCATTAAAAGCTTGACAACATTCCTATCTTTTTAGTTTGATGAGGACAACATCCAAATTTTCCCTGTTATTTTGGAAATATCCCACACAAGTCTTTTTATAAGCTATATTTCTGTAAGAAAGTAAATCTCTTGACTTCTGCAGCTTTGGATCTGTCAAATGAGGGTAGATCACTTTCATCTGAATCAACAAGGCTATGCTGCCATTCAGCGGGATCTCAACCGGCTTAAGAGTTGGGCAGAGAGGAACCTCATGAGGTTCAACGAGGACAAGTGCAGAGTCCTGCATCTGGGAAGGAACAACCCCCTGCACCAGGACAGGCTGAGAGTTGAACGGCTGACTAGCAGCTCTGCAGAGAGAGACCTGGGGGTCCTGACTGATAATAAACTGAACATGAGCCAGCAATATGTCCTCGTGGCCAAGAAGGCCAATGGCATCCTGGGATGCATCAAGAGAGTGTGGCCAGCAGGTCAAGGGAGGTTCTTCTCCCCCTCCACTCTGTCCTGGTGAGGCCTCATCTGGAGTCCTGTGTCCACTTCTGGGCTCCTCAGCTCAAGAGGGACAGAGAACTTCTGGAGAGAGTCCAGTGCAGGGCCACCAAGATGATCAGGGGACTGAAATCATTCTATGATTCTATGATTCTAACAACTACAAGACCACACTCTGTAAATGTAAATGACAGAGAAGAATCACACATTCCAGCTACTTTTGTGTCCTCTTAGACAGACTAGCTGTCTGACCCCATTCCTAATCCACACCAAAGATCCTGACAACATTTAAGCAATACACTAACCATAACCATCTCCTTGTTCAACTGACTATTACAGACATGGATAATCTGTTCTCCATCCCTCAAGTTTCTCCTGAAAAATATCTCTGGTATTAAGTCTAGTTAAATTAAAGACAGATTGAGCCTCAGATTTCCCTCCTGTCTCATAAAAACTACATCTCTACTGTATAAGTAATAGAAGTGTTACTCCAAACAGGATTGTCTACACGTCTGTCTCTAGATGCTGCATCTCATGTCCATCAAGGTCTTTTGTTTCACCCCAGCAGCCACCCTCACTGTCATACATGGGTAACTTCAGACTCATTTTTTGCCCAACTTCTACAGAACCTCTTGAGTCTTTCACCTCTGCACTTCCTATGTTCCTTGAGTAGAGCCTAGGTTTGGCCTCATGCAGGACAACTCACACAGCTCTCCTGTGTTGAGAGCCCTACCTGTTTCTCTCATGTCTGTCTCTCTCATGCACTGACCAAATTCGCAAATTCCTCATCCCATGTCTATTGAGACTGTCCCTGTTAGAACACTATTGCTTTTTTCCCTTGGAGAACTGACAGGAAGGCAGGTGAAATAAAACTCTTTACTAGTACAACTCCAGCTCTGTGAGAAAAGAGACCTCTTGATTAACGCACGCTTTCCAAAGCTAATGCAGGATCTCAGAAATCCTCCTCCTTGACCACCTGAAGAATTAATCCAATTTCAAAATGGTGATAGGGATATGAACTTTGCAAAAATTTACTGATCAGTGACTTCTTCCCCTCATAGCTCTCTTCCATGACAGGGACCAGACTAGAGACGATCCTATAGCTAATCTTGGAATTTCAGTCACAAGGACAGGAGTTATCCCATGGAAACTTGGTTTCATGCATGAAGAGCCTCTAACAAGTGCTCTGTCAAGGGGAATGAACATCATGTACTTTCCACCCACTGTTGTCTTCACTGTGTCTGTAAGCTTCTTTGCTTCTCACCAACCTTTTTTTCCTTGCACTTAACTTTGCGACAGGGGAACTCAACACTGCTGCTTGCTGCCACCCGTCTGTTTACTTATAGATAATAGGAGATTTTCACTAAATTATTTCACTCCTTCTGTTCTGGCAGATTAGTTGCCTATCAGTTGCAATTAAAAGCAGAGACTCTCCTTCAGGTCCAAAGACATTTGCACTCCTTGCCCCACAGCCCTGAAAACAGACCACAAGTGGCAGTTTCCCAAGCTGAAAAGGCAAACAATAATCCAACAAGCACCCTTGAAGGAACAGTGAGCCAGAGAGACAAATTTACTGTTCCTGGGTGACAAATTGTTCTTTCTTTACAAGGTCAGGTCCCACAGAAAAACCTCCACCTACTCCTTTGCTACTAGGTCAAATATTAACTCTGACACTTCAAGATCAGCATCTTCCTGTCAGTAACAGCCTTATAGCTTTCTCTGCACGTTAGCGAATGTTTGCCAGCATCCTATCCTGGTGCTTAAGGAGATGGAAGAAATGGGATACCTTGCCCAGGCTCCTTTTCCCAAATGCCAAGTAGTCTTCAAGGGGACTGTTATCACCCCCAGATGGGGGGAGCCTGGGCCCAGCAAAAGCATTGCTGACACACTCAAGCTGGAGCTGGGAGAGGGAGATGAGGAGGATGGAGTTGTTCCCCTTTTCCTTCCCTGTCTCCAACATTATTTGGTTTCAAAGAGCATTGAACAATGTGTGACAACATGGGCTGACCCTGGCAGGGTTTGCTCAGCAGCCTCACTCCCCAAAATAAACACCTCTGCCTCTCCTTCTGCCCAGGATAGGCAGGAGGAAAATTATGCAAGGATTAGATGAGTGCATTTTCCTTCTCCATTAAATCATGTTATTTTCATAAACAAACTTCACCTTTGACTGTTCCCTTATGGCTGGCCATGTGTTGTCATCAGAGACTCCCCCTTTATTTCTCTCTTTTTGGCCAGGCTTTGTTTTCAGAAATAAAGCTGAGAATGCACATGGATGGGGTGAGTGTCTGAAAACTTGAGCAGATACATAGAACGGTTTGTGCTGAGGGATTGTATCCATGTCCTAGTTCATAGACCTGAAATCAGAGAACTGGACACTACTGTCTATGGCTTGCTTAAACTAAATCTATAAAAGCCTGACTCCTCAAAATTTCTTCTCCCATGTTCAGGAGGAAAACAGAGGAGAGATGACAGAGGATTCCTGAAGCAGGAGAAAGAGGCAACAGCACCAAACACAACAAGGTGCAAATAATTTCACCTCCTGTACCCCTCATCTCCACACGAGGTGTTGGTGAAGACATCAACTGTAAAAGCAACAGCCCATTTAGGAATCTGTGTCCCTGCCTCAACAACTTGTGCAAAAACACATGGCCTTTCCTGAGACCACCACTACCCACCCTAGTTCTCACAGCTCCCTGGTAGGGCTCTGAAATCCCATTTTCTCATCACGTTCCTCGAGAACTTCAGCACAGCAGCTGGGAATCTGAGAGATGAAAAGGGAAAGATATGTGAGCCTGATACTCCCAAGCATCTTCTGGTTGCTGTGCTTATTACACGGAACAGACAGATATGAGGCTTCCCCTCTTTCCCTTTGACATTAGGGAGACATAATAATGCTGTCAGTCCTGTCTGTCTTTCCAGCATTACGTAGTCACTTAACCCATCAAGCAGGGAAAAATGTTCATGAAGCATGGAGGAGAATTTATGTGCTTTGACATCTGGATCCTTTTTGTCTAATGACTTCTCTTCTTCAAGGGATTTCACAGGGGTAGATTCTCAGGCCAGTCTTATTCAACATCTTCATCAATGACCTAGGATGAGGGTACAGAGTGTACCATCAGCAAGTTTCCTGATGTCACCAAACGGTGGGGACTGGCTGATTCACCAGAGACTGTGCTGCCATTCAGCCAGATCTGGACAGGCTGAGAGTTGGGCAGAGAGGAACCTCCTGAGGTTCACCAAGGGCAAGTGCAGAGTCCTGCACCCGGGGAGTTACAACCCCCTGCACCAGGACAGGCTGGGGGTGAGCTGCTGGAGAGCAGCTCTGCAGAGAGGGACCTGGGAGTGCTGGTGGGCAGCAAATAAACATGAGCAGCAATGTGCCCTCGTGGGCAAGAAGGTCAGTGGCATCCCGGGGGGCATGAAGAAAGTGTGGGCAGCAGGTAGAGGGAGGTTCTGCTCCCCCTGCCCTGCTGAGGCCTCATCTGAAGTCCTGTGTCCAGTTCTGGGCTCACCAGCTCAAGAGAGACAGGGAACTGCTGGAGACAGGCCAATGCAGGGCTACCAAGATGCTGAGGGGACTGGAACATCTTTATGAGGAGGAAAGGCTGTGAGACCTGGGGCTGTTCAGCCTGGAGAAGAGAAGGCTGAGAGGGGATCTTATCAATGTTCATAAATATGTAAAGGGTAGATGTGGAAAGGATGGGGACAGTGTTTTTTCTATATTGGCCAGTGACAGGACAAGGGGTAACAGACACAAATTGAAACACAGAAAGTGCCAGTAGAACAGGAGGAGAAAATTCTTTAGTGTTGAGGTGAGGAGGCCCTGGCCCAGGCTGCCCAGGGAGGGTGTGGAGTCTCCTTCTCGGAAGGTTTCCAAACCCGCCTGGACAAATTCCTATGCCCCTTGATTGAGGGGAATGAGCTCTGCAAGGCTCTTCTAACCCCCACCATTCTGAGATTCTGTGATTCTTTTAAGTACAAATCCACGTCAAAGTCACAAATGCAGAGGAACTGAAATCTGAACCATGCTAGAAGAACACATGGATATTGGAGGTAGTACCATGTCTGATGATTTCATAGTGAGATGGAATATCCACCACCCTTTCACCTCTAACCTGCCTTCTTCAATTATAGCCCTACAATCCAAGCAAGGACTGAAAATCTGATTCTTTCATGCATTCAAGGAGAAGGATCTGTTGCCCCCTGGCTTCAATCAACCTGCAGGCCAGCTGCCTTGCGTTAGCTAAGCTCACTGTGTGGGGTGCCTGGGGGGAGGACAGGCTGTCACAAGATCATGGCCAAGAGCCATGAAGTATCAGCAGATCTACAGGATTTGCAGTACTGCAGATCACAGGAACCCACCTCCCTCTTCCTCCAATCCTGTGTCTTCCCCGGGTGCAGCCCACCAGCTGGCACGGGGGACTCAAGCATAGAGTGATTTGTCTGCTCAGGTCAGCTAGCATGATTTGGTCACTGCTCAGGTCAGGCATCTTCAAATGTGTTAGGTTGCAACATCTTCATACATCATCAGTCTCTACAGTAATAGGACAATGAACTCACTGTTCTTCAGATAACCACTCCTCCACCCCTCTAATTCTCTGCACTGTTGCATCCTAGAGCCTTTATAAGTAGAGGCACCAACTGTCTTCTGCCTCGAACATTGGTTTCTGTTCATCTTTGAGTATCTTCACACCTGAGACTATCCTACTACCAGCTAGTAGCCATGAAAATCCTTTTCTTCCTTGTTGCTGTTCTCTTCTTCCTCTTCCAGGCTGCTCCAGGTAAGACTGAAAATAGACAAGATGGAGGCTAAAAGGTTGCTTGTGCAGAGAAGTCTGTTAGATGCCAGTGCTGAGATCCAGATTACCTCTGAGCTCTTGGGCTTCATGACACTCATATTAGGAGTCCCTTTCCCTAGTCTTGGTCCTAATCTTTAAGCTATTGAGCTGCAGTCCTGGATAGTTTTCCTGATGATCTCTTTTTAACATCTTGCATTCCAGTCACATGATGGCATGATGGCAAAAAAAGATGCCTATGCGTATGGAGGCAATTCTTAGGCTGGTACTTGAAACACAACCCTACAACGTGAGACCATTCTCTTCTCACATTCACACCCACACCTCCCATCTGTATTCTAGATTAGCGGTCCTCCTGTATTCTTGGGAGAAAAAAGTAGTTGTGACTATGGGTCTTAACCTGAACTCTCTACTGCCCATGTACATTAAGTGGGTTTAAAGAACATGCATCATTACAGGCCACTGGGAGACTTCAGGGAGTTATCTCCATCCTTGTTTTGGTTTGCAGTAGACTCATTTTTTTTCCCTGCTTTCCTGGACTTGCAAATAACTGTTTACTCAAGGAAGATATGTAGAACCACTTGAGCCAAACCCAGGCACTTTAGACAAAGCCTGTACTACATGTTTCTGGGCTGCTTTCTTGGACTTTTTCTACTTTATTCATGACAAAAAGTATTCTTTATTTCAAAACAAATTCACCTCTGAGATGACTGCAGGGCTGGTGCAACTCCAGAATCTCTAGGAAAGGGCAACAAGTTATTTTATGTCTCTTTATAAAGGCTTACATACTGAAAAGACCTGTAACTCTGTAGGGCTTTTTAATTTGTGAGACAAGGGAAATCAATGGCTAAAGATGTCTTTAAAATCAACTGAACGAAATTAACACCACACAATCCTTGAATAATATGTGATTAAGAGAAAAGACCTGAGAATCACTGGGATAAATTGGTTGAAATGTGGTAAATCTAATTCAGAATAAAACTTGCTTGCCTTTCTAATTAAGGAAAGGATCTAGTCCCAGCTAAGCACAGAAAATTCTGCCTAAGATGATTGAATTTGTGCTGGTTGGTTGAGGCAATTGGTAAGGGCCTCTTGTGCATTTCAAATGCACAGATATACAAGACTGCAGGTGGTATAAGAGACCTGTTGAAATCATACAAAAATAACACTATTTGAATCTCAAGTTGAGTATCCCAATTAGAATAAGCAATGATTAGCCTGGAAATAATCTCAGCCTATACTTGAGGCCAGCTTTTCATCTGGGATAAGCCTGGACAGATCCTCTGAAGATGTCAAAGCTGCAGTCTTTGCCACCACCTGAACATTTGGCCCTTCAGTTCTGAACACATCATCATGGTAAAACCAGCATAGCATCTAGCTAAACCATGTACAGGACTAGTGAGAACAGTCACTGGCTCTATTTTATGGTGTATATTTCAGTGTTTAAACATTTTATTTGGACAAATGTTAGTGGCTTTGGTTTGTCTGTGATTAAGATTTATCTTTTGTGAAGATAAATCACAGAAGCCATCTGTATTAACCCTACCACGTTTTACACAGCAACACAGTGCACAGGTTTCCTGTGAGCATTTCACTCGCGCTCACAGTGCTCAATGCTTCCTGTGAGAAAGCTGTTCAATGTTGGAGATAAAGAGTTTGAGTCATAAACATGCTTTACATTTGCTGAAACTTGGACTGAATATTTGAAGAAACTCAGCTAGGACATCTTTGTTTGAATATAATGGCTTTTCTCTTTTTTTTCCCCTCAGTGTAATGTAAGATTGATTTTAAAAACACTTTTTCCTGTGTTTCCTGTGGCTTTCATGTAACATAGTATTTCTGTAACTGGAATGACAAGCACATATCTCCAGGAGAGATGTTAAGGAAGCAGTTACCTTTGGGCCACTATTAACCAGGTAGACTGTTTCTCCAGGCTATTACAGCCTGCTCATGCGGTTAATTTGCATTTCATATGGATGTAAAGAACCCAAGAAGGTGTGATCAGGTTACCACAGTCACAAACCAGACATTGTGTCAGGAACACACACACCACACCACACCACACCAGGTAAATCTGATGCTGCAACTCTGCAATCTTCTACCTTGACAAATGAACATGAATTTTCCCTCGTGGTTTGGGTTTTTTGCAGCTTACAGCCAGGAAACTGCTGACACTGTAGCATGCCGGCAAAACCGAGGCTTCTGCTCCTTTGTTGCCTGCTCTGCTCCTCTGGTTGACATTGGGACCTGCCGTGATGGGAAGCTGAAATGCTGCAAATGGTAAGATGAATTCCTCCAGAGAAATGCTGCTGCAGCAAGAGCAAGTAGACTGTCTGGGCTTTTCCCTCTTTTGGCATGCAACAGGCCATCTTCTCCAGCCTCTTACATTCTCCAGTAAAAAAAAAACCCAAACAAACATCTCTGATGGGATTTGTGCTGGTAACAAAAAAGCAGGGCCTTATTATGTCAAAAATGCCAATCTGCTTTCTCTGAAAAACTACAGGGAGAAGTCAATGAGGAGCAGGAAGGAATGTGGAGTTTGCATATCTAATATTGCTAACAACATATCACGTATCATTAGCAACTTCTTCCAGCATTCTACTAGAAGCTGGTACCCAGGCAGAGCCATCTCATCCTCAAACTCTGCCTCTCCTAAGCAGGGTGGACTGAACTGACTTGAGTCAGCTCTGAGGACTTCTCCTCAATCCACACAGACAGCAACATGGAACTTCTCCCTACTCCCTCCTCCCCCTAAAAAAAGCTTTTTGGCACAGAACAGCCATTAAGCAAGTCAAGACTCATACCAGTGATACAGTTCTCCCTCTGGGTTAGTTTATCTGTGCCAGATATTAGTCCAAAGTGCCACAGGATAATTTCTACCCTCTAGGAACAAAGTATGTTTTCATCAGCACCAGTGAGAAAGCAGCTGCGTTTATAGGAGGTGTGCCATACACAGTGATGCTATAATATCTGCAGCTGGTGACATTAATATCAAAGGAACTGTAACAGATCTACCCCTTTTGGGACCCCATACATATTTTTCTTATTATTTCTTACTATTATTTGCATTTATAGTTATTGTATAATATAATAAAGATAAAATATGTAATATTTAAAATAGAAAATATAATGTAAGATATAAAATATAAAAATTATCATATTTAATACACAATATAATATATATAATTTGTATTTAATCTAATTGGGTTTCTGTGAAGCATAATTTTGAAGGACACAAAAGAAAGTGATAGGCCTTGTCACCCTTTTTCATAGAAAAATGCCACAGAGGGCATGAAGGAAAGTGAAAGGATGAATCACTTTATCCACTTCAGCTCTTTGTGTCTAATCTAGTTTTATTCTTCAACAGAACCCTGGCAGGTATTCTGGGTCATCAGCAGCTGCAGACAGATAGCTGTGCTGTGTGCTGAGTGGTAACATCCACATTCTCCATTGTATCTGCATTTTTTTTACAGCCAGAAACACAGTCCAGATCATGAGAGCCTTTAACCCTGTGTGTTACCCTATGTCTGCGGTAGTGTGAGAGAGAAAGGTTTAATTTGCTTGTTTAGATGGAAGTAGATAGACTAGCTAAGCCCTTGATTTTTCTTTGCAGGACACCTAGTTCCTAAAACTAGCATCTCACTGACCACACAGAAAAGAGCTTTGGGACATCTAAGTCATCTCTCATTTTTGACGTCATGAATCCTGGCGTCAGTGCAAATCTGAGAAGCTTTGTCCATGAGGATGAAGAACCTTAGGAGCACAAGAAGATCTGAGGAGGAGTTCTTGTACTCCGATAGATTTACAGCTTCAGTTCTAATAAAAGCAAAACACTGTGAAACTGCATTGCTGACATTTGCTTATGTATGTCAGGGTGTTTTTTTCCCTGTTCTTATTGTCTATAAAAATCAACCTGTAAATGAAGTTTATTTAACTAAAGTAAGTTAAATTAAGAGCACGTGTCATTGAGTCCTGTTAAATCGTCGTGCAGTGTCTGGGTTACAGCAATTTGTATGGCAACATTTTTATTAATAAATCAAGAAGCGCTAGACCTCAAACCCTCTGCCATCCAGGGCACAGGGCTGAGGTTCAAGATACAGGCTTGCTCCTCCACTCCTCATCTGCTATCCCAGTCTGAAGTCCTGGGAATGGCAATACAAAGAAAGCCCTGGGTGGATGAGCTTCTTTACATCCTGAAACCACCTCACCACATTCACGACATTCTGCTCTTGGTTCCCCTATTCAGCCCAGACCAGTATCATGTCAATGGGACTTTACTCCTCTGGATCCTAAACTAGTCAAACTATTTATCATTGCCTTGTGATATCTGAAAGCAGTGTCACAGAATCTCAGAATGGTGGGGGTTAGATCATAGATCACAGAATCATTTCGGTTGGGAGAGACCTTTAGGATCATTGAATCCAACTCCTCCCCTCACACTGCCAAGCACCTCACTGACCCATGTCCCTCAGCACCTCATCTATGCATCTTTTAAATATCTCCAGGGATGGTGACTCAACCACTTTCCTGGGCAGCCCATTCCAATGCTTAATAATTCTCTCAGTGAAAATGTTCCTCTTAATGTCCAATCTAAACCTCCTCCACTACAACTTGAGCCCATTTCCTTGTGCTCTATCATGCATTACTGGAGAGAAGAGACTGACCCCCACCTCCAGAGCTCATCCAGCTCAACGCCCTGCTAAAGCAGGTTCCCCTTGATCGGGAGGCACAGGAATACGTCCAGGTGGGTTTGGAAACCTCCTGAGAAGGAGACTCCACACCCTCCCTGAGCAGCCTGGGCCAATGCTCTGTCGCCCACATCAAGACAATTCCTCAGAGCTATAAGGATCAACTACAAGTCTTCTGGACCAAGTTTATTAAAATTTATTGAGATATGTAGATATGAATTATGAACACTCCAGCTAGCAATCAGTGTCTCCTGGAGAATTAGTTTTCCAGCGCTATTCACATTATTGCTTAGCTAAAATAGTGAATATCTGTTGTGAGGGCCAAATAAGAAACTGCTCTGTATCCTCTTATGGGATAGACTTCTGCATCTTGGTGACCTGCCCTCTGGGATAGATGATGGTGGCTACAATATGGTTTCAGTAGAAAACCACCGTAGGAAATATTGGTCTTTTCCGAGTGATTCAAGAATTGCTTTAGAGTTTCCTCAGACTGAAAAGTTTGTTTGTGGAGAGTCTCTTTGCTTTCTGGTGGTTCGTGTTTTGGCATGTACATGTGTGTGTACGCATATTTTCTCTCAAAATTCCAGATTTTCTGTTGAGATGATGTGTCTCTTAAACTGTCAGAAGCTCTGCTTAGCCCATCTGAGATGTCTGTGGTCACTAATCATACTGCAAAAAAAAAGATGAAAGAAGATTTAAAGTTTTATACTTATAGCTCGGAAAAGTTTTGAATTAAAAGTGCAGATGGGATTGAATGAGCACCAAGAGCTGTTATTCCTGAATAACATGTCAGTGTTTAGTAAGATATTCACAGTCCTGCTGCTGCTGAACTTTAATCATAAACTGCCTCTCTATTTTACTTAATAATGAATTGCCCAGCCTCTGTACCTGAAGCTTCCTATTCATGTTGAAATCTCTGTCATAGAGAGGAATTTCCACTGCTCACATGCTCACACTTTGTTGTTAACACCTCTGTTATTAATATTCAACAAAGCTTTTTTAAAAGCCTCCAAATATAAGAGTAGCTGTAGCATCTTAGAGGTAAAAAAGAAACAGGAAACGAAATATTAGAACCAGTGGAGTTATAGTGTAAATTTTCATGGAATTTTAGTCTCTGCAGTTTCATGTTGGACTAAAAGATATAGGCTGAACTTTAGGATTCCAGTAAGGAATTCAAGAAAAAGGTACCATTTAATGTTTTGGTTTTGTCTAAATGGGGAGAAACATGGAACTGGAGAAAACATCTAGCAGGAGTGCATCACTTTCAGGCTGTTCTTACTGAGAGACCTTTCAGACTTTGCAATGGGGAACATGCACATTTCCTGTCAATCTGACTGAAATGTCCCAGGTCTTCAGACAGTGTGCACATTAAGAGATGTATTCTTTGAGGCCTATGTTGCCCATCATGAGCAGTTTGAACCAGCTAATAGGACCAGTGGAACAAAAAGAGTTAATTTCTAGCTAAATTCTTCCATCTGCCAAAGAGATTTTATTGCCGTCTTTCCCATGAGGCACTCGAGCTACATCATTAAGGTTACAGAGAGAAGTAGTGAGGAAATTCTCAGGAAATTCTACATCTGAATGTACAATCCCTGCTCCCTTGCTGGCTTTTTCACTAGAGATGTTTTAGATCTAAGAGACCAACTGGACATGTAAAAGCGAATAATAAACCTGTTCCCCCAAGAATCTTCATCAACTCTGTAACTCACCACAGTTCGACAGCAAGGGACTCCTTGCTGGCAACGTCCAAAGGACCTCATCTTGGGTAGAGGACAGTGGTTGATGGAACAGGTCCCCCCAGCTTGTTTGCACTGTGCAGCATTACTAGGTGCACGCATGAAACCTGCACAAAAAACCCCACTCAAACTCTTGATTTTCCTTCTCAAAGAAGGCTAAGAAAAAGTTAGGGTTATAGTGTGACAGCAATAATCTAGACTGCCTGCAGGCTGAGCCAGTCTCTACCATCCTATTCCCTTATTTTGCAAAGCAAGATGGCTCAGGGCATCCAACAGACCCATTTGGCATATCTAGCTTCCCTGGGGCAACAAGCAGTAACCCTCCCTTTACTCCCACTTCTATTTTAGCTTCTCTGTACTCGTAATCTGCCCTCTGCATTTCGTTTGATTTTGTGTCACTCTTACCTGAAGTGCCTTGGAGCACTAAGAGGAGAACCACAAAGAAAAAGGAAAAGATCTTCATATCTGAATTCGGGGCGACGAAATACAACAGCTACTAAGAAAAAGCCAGAAAAAGGTCATGCATTTAACCTGCATTTGCCATTACCCAGTACAAACACTATACATAGGATACCATTTGCTAATAAAAATTTACATTTATGCAATAGAGTAAGTGTTCTAGAATAAATCTATTGAAACATCACTGTTTGAGGGAAGAGATATTTGAAAGCACTTTACGTAAGATCAAGAAAATGAATTTATGCCTGTAAAATTCAAAAGAATTAGATGAATATTGTGATATCCTATTAACAGCAAAGATAGTCTACACCAGCTCCAGTGAAGGCTCCTGTATTTGTCGTTATTGGCTGTAATCATCAGCCAAATACATTAGTGAAATACCGAGTGTTGTACGTTTCGGTGGTTTATCAGGATTTAATTAAACCACAAAATTATGCATCTTGAAACAATTAATTACCTTCTAAAGAAGCAAAGAATATTATCAAAAAACATGTACTTTTCTCCACATCAGTTGAAACTGCTGTGAAAACTACACCTTCAGCTCAGCCTAGAGGACCTCAGGACATGGGGCATGGTGGCCAGTTTGTCTTACCTGTTTCCTCCCAAGCTTCACAGTGTGATGTCTTGCCCCAAACCAACTGTTTTTATGTGTTCCTGTTGATGACAGAGCTGCCACAGACCCACTGGTCAAGGACATGGATTTCTCACAGCAATTCCCAGCAGTCAAAATGTCACTTCCCAGCAGTCAATGAGAAATTGTGGCCACTCATGAACTCCCTCCCTTCTCTGGCAAATGAGATGGCTCTTCCAAAAAGCAACTTGCATCACCCCAGGTTGTGTATAACACCCTGATCCATCACAGGCTGTGAAAAAGGTATCCTGGGACATATCCTGAATGCTACTGCTTTGGATCCAGTGGGGACCTAATCCGATAGGGCTGTCCCACAGCCACAGTGCCTGGTGCTGACTGCAGAAAGGTCCCCTCTGAAGCCTGGAGATACCTACCACAGCTCCTAAGTGGCTACATTAGGAAAGACTATCTTTTGCACAGGAATTTTTAAGAAATCCAACTCCTGATAGGTCTTGTGAACTTTAGATGATGTCTGGAGAGCAGAGGGGAGTTGAGCACCCAGCCTAGTGCAGGCAATCCTTTTACAGCAGGTCAATCACCCAGGTCAATCACCTAGAAGAGCACATTTATCTGTGCACCAAGAATATTTTCATTTTTGTGCATTTACATCTATATTCCAGTCATTGCAGAGGAAATAACTATCGTTTGAATAATTGAATTTTCAGGGAGACATCCACTTACACTTACTCACTTGTTAGGTGGCCAAAGGAAACATCCTTCACAAAACTTGTTTTGGACGGATGTGTGCCCACAGAGGGTTTGGAGTAGAGGGACTAGTGGCAGCACTGGACCCTGAAGGCACCCAGGTGAGCCCAGAAAAAGGTGTTGTGTTTTGATCGTCATGCTAAGAGTCTAGAAAAAAAATACAGCCACCTCCTACGCCAGTCCTTCCAAAGAGCATCCATCTCCACAGGTCACCTGTTTCCCAGAAGAGGGCAACGAAGAGCTAATACTGAAATATCTCCAGCAGCATTCTTCAGTCTAGCATGTAAACTATTCTGACAGCAGGGTTTATGGACTTTCTTCTTAACTTTACTGATGTCTTCTTGTTCCTAGCATTGATATCTTAGTAAATTATGCTTTCTGACTATCAATCTGCTGTGGACTCTTGCAACGGACAAGAAGCCAGTCCTTGCTCTGAAAATCATGTTGAACCTATTAGATAACAAAGCTAGGTCCATGGAGAAGGAGTGTAGGAATGCCTTTGCCTTGACAGCCAAAAATGAGCACCTTAGGAGGTGGGACATGCTTGGTCCCTCTAGAAACCATCAGTTTCTGTGTGACAGGAATCGTATTTACTTAGGCTCAAGTGATATGATAGGAAACATTCAAACAGGTACTTTAGCCACCCAGAAAGCAGTAGTTATTTAAAAGCCCATTCCAGTATCATTTAATTGATGGAAGTTATGTGTGTGCTTTACATTAGTCAGAGCATGTTTCTATTATTTGGGTTTGGGTTTTTTCTTAAAAAAAATTACTTAAACAATGAAATTATGAAATGTAAAGAGGCAGAAATAAACACTGTGAATATTAGATCTATGAAAGCGTTCCTAGAGGTACAGGATTCAGAACTGAGCTTTTGGGATCTGGCTATCAGTCACTTCCTGAAAAGGATCTTGAAAAGAATAAAATTTATCTTTCCCCTTTGTTTCCTGCTTTGTGCCTGTACCACCTGCCCAAAGTGGTTCAAAACAGATCAAAGCTCAAATATCATAGAATCATAGAATGGTAGGGATTGGAAGTGACCTTTAGAGATCATCTAGTCCAACCCCCCTGTAGAAGCAGGTTCACCTAGATCAGGTCGCATAGGAACATGTCCAGGCGGGTCTTGAAGACCTCCAAGGAAGGGGCCTCCACAACTCCTCTGGGCAGCCTGTGCCAGGGCTCCCTCACCTGAACAGTGAAATAGTTTTTTCTTATGTTTAAATGGAACTTTTTGTGTTCCAGCTTCATCCCATTACCCCTTGTCCTGTTGCTACCTACAACAGAAAAAAGGGATGTCCCAACCTCCTGACACCCACCCTTTAGATATTTATAAATGTTAATAACATCTCCCCTCAGTCTCCTCTTGTCCCAACTAAATACCCCCAGTTCCCGCAGCCTTTTCTCCTATGAAAGATGGGATAAGATCTTCAACTAATTAATTGTATCTTACTTTAAATTTCTTGAAAATGGCCGTTAAGTTGTTATTTTAATTACAGTATACTATTATTGATTCTAAATATTATTTTGGCTACAGAATCTCACAAAAGTGATACATTTCCCTATGTATTTCTTGGTAATTAAACACGTGAATATTGGATGTGAATTAATACTATATACTGCAAGCTGAATATCTGATTCAGTTCAAAGCATTTTGACATCTGAATGTCTGATTCAGTGTCCTTTCTCTGCAGTACTGTAAAGGGTACTGTGTGGAGCCCTAAAAATCCTGTTCTTTTATACAGAGGACATATGCAAGCACATATATATATATGTACATGTATATATTTGTATGCCTGTGTACATATTTGTACATATTCATAATATATAAATATTCTAGGAGAACTAAAGCCTATATTTTCTGACTGCTTCATATTTTATCTTAGCTGAAGAACATAAAAATAGAAAATCACAAGCCAGATATTCTAATCTGTTATTTACTCAGAAATAGAATATTAATTTAATTCACACATATTAAACTTAACACATATTCTATAGTGGTGGCATTTCTTTCTCTATTTCTTCACAATCCTAGTAGATCCACATTGTATATATATATATATAAATGTTGTTAATATTAATAGATGGGAGGACTCTTCTAGATCCCAGCTGTCTTTTTATCACTCAACATTCCACAGACTCCCATCCTTTGTAAATGTTCAGGCCCCAATCCTTTTGCTCCCACTCAGCCAAGTCCCATCCAAGATGCCACCCAAGTGTCCCACCTGGCCTCCCTGGCTTCTCCAGCAAGGTTTGCTCTCCTCTCTCCTGACCCTTTCCCACCAGATCCAAGTAGAGTCCAGAGTGTGAGAAATAGCTCTAGATGTTGGCATGAGGGCAACTAGGTTAAAAGCTGTGTGTCTATACATCACTTCCATCATGCTGCAGCTTACCTCTGATGATGGGATGTCCTTGGCCAGCTTGAAGCCGCAGGATCCTTCACCTTCTCTTTGCCATTCTCTTCCTCCAGCGTCCTCTGTTCAAATGACAGGAAGGGCAGACAGACCTTGGTACAATTGCCTAACTCTTGTCCTCACAGCATGTCCACAATTTACAAAAACCAGTATGAAGTCCACTGTGGGAATCGTCCTGTTGTCAATCCAGTGGCCTTGACCAGACTTGTGGAATCCTGCCCAGATCTGACGTGGCCAAATCCTGCCTGGAAGTCAGAGTTACTTCTCTCCCCGAGCACAGAACCCGGGCTGCATCTCTCCCGTCTGCAGAGACACTCACTTCAGAGAAGACACAAGCAAACACAAAGCTTCCAGTTGTTTCCAAATCCCTTGAAATATGCAGGTAAACATAAGCAGAAATTCAGCTTTACATCTACAGAGGAGCAGTAATATGTGTCTGTGCTTCACCAACGGTATTGCAAATCCAGGCTTTATGTCATATGGGGAGTTTACCCAGATGGAACCAAAGCATAGATTTAGACAATTTGAAGGTGAACATCAGAGCTGCCTTTCCATTCAGGGCACTCAAGCAACTACCAATCTCATACACTGGCCTTGAGGAAAATGTTCCCAGTACTGAGATTTCTTAAAATCACTCACATAAGTGTCCCATAAAGAGAAACAGTGTGTTCCAGTTCCCTTCCTCACCCAAGTATGCCATCCCTCCTGGGCAGCAAGATATATGTTCTTTCTGTTCACGTGGCCCAGAAAGTCTATAAAGCACCACAGCAATCACCAGAGGAAGTCAGTGACACCAGCAGTGACACCTGTTTCATTACACATTGACTCTTATTGCAGTGGGACATCATCTCAAAGACACAGTTGGTGTAAAGGGAAAATTCAAGACTCCAAGACATCATAAAAGTTTTAGGTTCCTCCTGTTCCTTTTGTCTGAGGTGATTGATAGCATTTTTACACATATGGTCCAATTTCAGAGCAACAAAGGCTCATAAAAGTTTTGGGTTGCTGCAGTACTGGGTTACCTGGATCAGGAAGAGTGGCGACATCTTTCAAGCAAACCTAGTTTTTTTCCTTCATACAGAAAAGCTATAACAAGGCAGGCCCTGGGCACTCCTGCTCCAGCCCAACATCACCACTGCAATTAATGTCTGTGAAATTTGGTGCCACTCAGCTCTCATCTCCAGCACCAGCCTTACCCAGAAAATTACCCTTCTATATTATCTTCTATAACTTCTTTACAAATCCATGTTGCTTTTTTCAAACCAAACCTTCCCCCCCCCCCACCCCCCAAAGGAGACAGCATAGACATAGATGTGCAACTGTTAATATGGAAAACAACCAGAATGAAACCAAATCAAGTCTCCAGGAGAGAGATGGGGAGCTCTGCTCCTTCTGCTCATGCTGCAAAACTCAGAGGGGAGCATCTTTTGAAGGTTGCTGTTAGTTATTTGAAAAAGATTAGCTACAGATGCTGTAAAACTAAGCACTGTGCGGCAGGGAAGTAAAAAGGAATTAATTTAGTATTTTCCTACAGATTTTTGTTTTGTCTCTCCATAAACCCTCCTGTAACTTCAACGTTCCAGGTCTCAGCTCCTCACGACACAGCATCCAGCTCTGATCCAGCCCAGCTGTACAACAAGGTCTGGTCTAAGGATTTGAGCAAGATGGGTTTAAGAATTGTAATACATAAATCTCTCTGATAAGTCTCTCTTTGCACACTTAAAGATTCCTGAGAAGGAGAAAAAAAAAAAAAGACAAATGGAGATTTATGCAAACATGAGCCATCAAATAAATAACCGCGATGCTACTGTAAACCCACTCATCCCATGTGCTGTTAAATTTCTGGTTACAGCTGTGAATTCACAGTTCCCTCTCACTTTTCCTCTTTACAACACCAGATACAGAAGCACTGCACAGCCCCGCTACAAGCTCCAGGCCAGGACACCAGAGATCCAGAGCTCCTGCCTGGTAGGACCCAGCATAGCCTAGTGTCTGATGGCCCAGCTGACAGTAGCCATGGGCCTATTGGTCTTCCCACCATAGTCCTAGCACAGAAACAAACTCCCAGTGGTGTGGGTTAGCAAATCTACTGCTGCAAGACATGGCTTGAATTTAGGTTGTTGACTCAACAATAGTTGTTGATGTTTTTTAGAGAGTAAAACTTCTGGAGAGGAGTGGCATAAGCAGAGACACATCCAGAGGAGATGGGGTAGCACAAGGGAGTGAGAAGGTCCCAAAGGACCAGGGATTGGGCATCTTGTCAGGATGGGCATAAGGAAAGGTGGAGAGAAAGGGCATTTCTTGCTGTCATGGAAATGGACTATGTGAGGTTTATAATAACCAGAAAATACAAAACCCACAAAACCTAAAGGAAAGGTTTGGTCACCAGTAGGCTTGGGCAACAGAGAGATCTGCATTTTCACCTTTTGAGATCTCTCCACTTTTTGGCTACCATTCAAAATTGATTGGATTAGAAATGAAACTTCTTCCTAGTACACTGCTTATCTTGTATAGGTTATTTGAGAAAAATACATGAGGTTAGCAGGTGTACTGGTTATCCTGACAGAGGCTGGGAAGCCTGAGGAAGACTGAGTAAAAGCTGATATCAGAATGGCAGTGAACAGGGAAAACAACAAGAAAAGTAATCCAGAGGGGAGGTAGTAGAAATGAAAATGTGATCTATTCTAAAATTGTATGTGAAAGATTGTATTTATGTGTTGTGAGTCGACGCTGACTAGATGCCAGGTGCCCACCAAAGTCTCTCTGTCACTCTTCTCCTCAGCTGGACAGGGGAGAGGAAATATAACAAAAGGCTCGGAGATTGAGATAAGGGCAGTGAGATTGCTCAGCAATTACCTTCACAGGCAAAACAGACACAGCTTGGGGAAATTAATTTGGTTACCAATTAAACCAGAGTAGGATAAAAAAAATTAAAACCTGAATATTAAAACATCTTCTTCCATTTCTCTCTTTTGTCCAAGTCTCTCCATTCTCCTCCACCACAGTGGTGCAGGGAGATGGGCAATGGGGGTTATGGTCAGTCCATCACTGATGGTCTCTACTGCTGTTTTTTCTCAGGCAGAGGCCTCCTCACACTTCCCACTGCTACACTGTGAGATCCCTCCCATGGGAGACAGTCCTCCACAAACTTTTCCAGTGTGGATCTTTCCCACAGGTGGCAGTTCTTAAAAAACTGCCCCAACATGAGTCTCATCCACAGAGAAACATTCCCTCAGGAACAAACTGCTCCAGTGTGGGTCCCCCACGGGGTCACAAGTCCTGACAGTAAACCTGCTCTGGTGTGGGCTCCTCTCTCCACGGACTCTCAGGTCCTGCCTGGAACTTGCTCCAGTGTGGGCTTCCCATAGGGTCCCAGCCTCCCTTGGGCACCCACATGCTCCAGCGTGGGATCCTCCCTGGGCTCAGGTGGGTCTCTGGTCCCCTGTAGCCTCCATGGCTGCAGGGGCACAGCTGCCTCACCATGGGCTGCACCACAGTCCAGCAGTGGATCCATCTTGGAGCCATCAGGCATTGTCTCCATCAGACACAGGGGAAGCTTCTGTCAGCTTCTCACAGGAGCCATCCCTATAGCTTCCCACTACCAAATCCTTGCCATGTGAATCTAATACAAAGTTTTCACTTCATACATCATAATTTCATCATGCACTAAACTATTAACTTTGGATATAGTAAACTGAAAAGTAACAATCATAGAGTCACAGAATCATGGAATGGTAGGGGTTGGAGGGGACCTTTAGAGATCATCTAGTCCAACCCCCCTGCAGAAGCAGGGTCACCTAGATCAGCTCACATAGGAACATGTCCAGGCGGGTCTTGAAGACCTCCAAGGAAGGAGACTCCACACCCTTCCTGGGCAGCCTGTGCCAGGGCTCCCTCATCTCAATAGTGAAATATTTTTTTCTTATATTTAAATGGAATTTTTGGCATTTCAGCTTCATCCCATTACCCTTGTCCTGTTGCTAGATATCATAGAAAAAAGGGATGTCCCAACTTCCTGACACCCACCATTTAGGTATTTGTAAATGTTAATAAGATCTACCCTCAGTCTTCTCTTTTCTAGACTAAACAGCCCCAGTTCCCTCAGCCTTTCCTTGTATGAAAGATATTCCAGTCCCTGATCATCTTTGTGGCCCTGTGCTGGACTCTCTCCAGAAGTTCTCTGTCCTTCTTGAGCTGAGGAGCCCAGAACTGGACACAAGACTCCAATGCTTATTCTTTTACTTAAGTGGCAAATAGACAACCAGAAGGTTGGATGTAAAGGAGAAAATGTTATGAAGGGAAACAATGACAACACTATGACTGCAAATTGGAGAACAAAGCTGCATACCAAAGGCAGAACAGGGAGCCACAGGACTGAAAGGAGTAGTCATTGCAGGCTCTCAGGTATTTTGCATAACTCTGTGGCCTAACGCATCTTACATAAACTTGGATGGTCTAAGATGGATTGCACAAAGATCAGGGGCTTTGCAGTGAAAATAGTCTCAAAGCGAACCCTCTTTTCTCATTGGACAAAACCCATCACCCAGAAAAGGACAAATGTGATTGGAAAAGGCTTTTTTCATTGGCCACTGACTGCACTGACTGCATCCCCAAACCTTTATATTAAGGAGGTGTATTTGAGTCTGGTGCAAGCTGGAGAAGAGAGAGACAGAAGCAGTGATCCTCCATCTCCTTGCTGGTAACTGGTTCTGGTCCTTCATCTCTTTGCCTTCATATACTTCTTTTCCTTTAATTAATCTCCAGTGTAACAAGTATACTTCTTTTCTTACCCTCTCTCCTCTCATTACTTCAGTGAGTGCATCCATCCTATAGGTATTATACGGAATCACGATTTTCTTACTTGCAGGGCTTGCAGGAGGAAATTGTCATTGCTGGTTGCCAAGATGAGTAAGCAGAGACCCAGAAAACCTTGTTCAAGGCATCAGAGAGATAGCTTTTTGGCTAAGAAATGTGTAGTTTCCTACAGAAACAGGCATCTACTGAGCACAGCAGTTCAGAGTTGCGTTTTGAGCTACATATCTTGCCTGAACTCCAACAGCATTTTGAGTGAGTTGTCACCTAAAGTGATGTTCAGGAGGTGCCTGTTTTAGGCTTTCCTAAGGTTAGCTTGGCCTACGAACACTGTGATTTACCATAGGTTGAACGTGAATAAATTTGTGGGTCTGTGTTGGTACCAAAGTAACCTGCCTGTTGTAACAGAGGTCTGGAAAATAATTTTTAAATAAGACTAATATTAAGAAAAAAACAACACCAAAAGACCATAGACTCCTAGAATAATGTGGGTTTGAAGGAAATCCAGGAGGTTCAAGTCTGAGTCCATGCTCAAAGTGGGGCTAATTGGGTCAGGTTGCTTAGAGGTATATTCACTGAAGTTTGTAGTGTCTGCAAGGATGTAGTTTTCACTAAAATCCACTGGATTTTATAAGATTTTGGCTTTGGTCACTCAGGATAGGTTTTAAACAGCTCCACATCTCTCTGTCAGGAGGGAACTCTCCCTTCAGCGTCTTTCAGTTTTGTGGTCTCTGCTCATTACAGGTAAGGAATTTACATCCCAGCTGTGGCCATGAGGATCATTTACCAGCTCCTGATTGTCCTCTTCATAATGCTCCAAGGAATTGCAGGTAAGATGTGAGGGGAGATAGAGAGGAATTACAAGAGAGAAAAATAATTCATCCACCTTTTCTGACTTCCACAATAAATGACTACTCTCTTTTCCCTGTGCAGGTCAACATAGGCCATTCAATTCTTGTGCAGCCCAAAATGGATACTGCACCCCAGGGACATGTCAGTACCCATTTCGTCAGGTTGGAAGATGTCCTAATGGATTTTCTTGCTGCAGAAGGTATGTAGAAGTGTATCAAATGCCACGGCAGCAAGTGACATCCTGCTTATCTTTTCTTCAGGCAGAGCTCCTGACACCATCCTGTCTCAATTCACCAATGCCAAACCTATGCTGATGACATGAAATAAAGACAACTTCATTGCAGAAAACCTACCAGTGGGTAAACTGAATTTCTCTCTTCTTCTCCATGCAATAGGTGGAGGCGCTGAAGATTCCCTGGATTCTCCTTGGAAGCCTTTTCTGCTTCTGCTAAAAGACCTCTAAATCAACCCCTTGTGACCGCAGTTCCTGCTGCAATGAAAAGTTCTCATCTTCCTATGCATTGAAGCAAACATCAGCATCTACAAAAACACAAACTTGAGCCAGGCAACACTGCAGAAATTCTTTCTTTCCCCGCTTTTAATAAAATCAGTTACAATGGCATTCGTACGATTGAATATTGGGTGATTTTTTTTAGGGAAGGAGGGGAAATTTTGTAGAACTGCTCACATCATGGGTTGTAACACACAGGTGGGCTGGTGGTTTTACAGCTAGATTTTTCTCTACTTGCACCACACTGCACTCTCAGAGAAAACAGAGGTCACTTCATCCCCTACTTCCCAAATGGACATATTCCTGGAACATTCCCACAGTGACTGAGAGATGAAACCTAGCTTCTCTTTGTGATGATTTCATGGTGCTTGTGTCCTGCAAGGGACTGACCTGCTGGAAAGCAGCTGTGTTGAGATGACCCTGGGAGTTCTGGTGGGCAGCCGACTAACCATGAGCCAGCAATGTCCCCTCATGGCCAAGAAGGCCAATGGCATCCTGGGGACATCAAAAAGAGCGTGGGCAGCAGGTCAAGAGAGGTTCTCCTCCCCTTCTTCTCTGCCCTGGTGAGGTCATAGTTGGACTCCTGTGTCCAGTTCTGGCCTCTCAAGTTCAAGAGAGACAGGGAATTGCTGGAGAGAGGCCAGTGCAGGGCTACCAAGATGCTGAGGGGACTGGAACATCTCTCTGATGAGGAAAGGCTGTGGGAACTGAGGCTGTTTAGCCTGAAGAAGAAAGAGAGGGGATCTCATTAACACACATATTTAAAAGGTGTATGCCAAGAGGATGGGGTGACACTTTTTTCTGTAGTGTCCAGTGACAGGACAAGGGGTAATGGACAAAAGTTGGAACACAAAAAGTTCCAGTTAAACACAAGGGAAAACTTGTTTGGTGTTAAGGTGAGGGAGCCCTGGCCCAGGGAGGGTGTGGGGTTTCCTTCTTGAGAGGTTTCCAAAGCCTCCTGGATATGTTCCTGTACCCCTGATCTAGGTGGACCTGCTTTAGCAGTGGACTGGACTAGATGATCTCTAAAGGTCCCTTCCAACCCTTATCACTCTACGAGTCTATGATGATATGATTCTGGTAGTTTCCAGACTGCTTTTTAAAGAGATTATATATTTCTGACTGAGAGGTTAGAGAAGGAATCCATTCTTTCATTCTCTTTTTCCCTGCCATCATGGTGTAGTAGTGTAAAAAATGTCAAGATATCTCCAGATGCTTCCTTCAGAAGGCCTGGAGGCATCTGACAAATTTCACTTCTCAAGGGACCTTATGCAAGTGAAAACCAAAAACATTTTGGATAACATCAGACCCTTGACAGTGACACAAACCAGAATAAAGTAACAAATAAGGAAAGAGACTAGCAAACACATTTCCGAATGTTATGGATGCGTTAACATAGTGTTTTGGCCATTATCTTCTCAGATGTAGTTGCTGAATATGCGCAGAACAGTGTGCAGTCAAATATATTATCAAACCAGGGTGATTTTGACTCTCGATAGCTTACTAGGGGGGTTTGAAGAGGTGCCCAAGTATATAAAAAAAGCCTTGAAGGGGAAATGCTGGTTTTGTGAGAGACACAGATCCCTTTTATACTGTTCTACAGAATGATTGCTTATGGCTTTTCAGCTTACAGGAGACTCTGAAGCACAACATCTCCTAATGTAATGTTTCTGGATTTTATACGTTTCTTACTGTTACT
Source organism: Colius striatus (assembly GCF_028858725.1). Taxonomy (NCBI): domain Eukaryota; kingdom Metazoa; phylum Chordata; class Aves; order Coliiformes; family Coliidae; genus Colius; species Colius striatus. The sequence goes on along the minus strand of NC_084760.1, from coordinate 43,993,703 downwards.
TTCGCTCTTATTCTAGCACTCTTATTGTAAATGCTTATACTTCAGTTTAAAATCTTGTAAAGAGTTTCTCTCCACTAACTGTAAGGGATGAGCAGTGAAACTAGCTTGGACTTTGATGTTTACCCCTAGAACAGGTAAAGTTGGTGTGATCACTCCTGTCATTTGTCTCTAGAAAACACAATTCAGTTTACATAAATTCTTTGTTTTTTAGAATCTTTAGGTTATGTACCGAGCTTTGAACACACACTGCATGCCTGCCAGTCACAGCATGGTCCTTAAACCAGGAGGCTCAGCCCTGCACCAGTACCCTGATACCTTTGATCAGCTGTCAAGTAATAAAATAAAATAGAGGGCAAATTTGTTCGTATAGATCTTAATTTCAACTTTTCTCCCTCGTTATTCAAGATAGCTATGTTATCACTAAAGTCTCAATCTTGATTAAATACTTTTTGTTACTGTTTGAAGTTTATACTGTGTATCCATTCATTGTCAGTGCAGATGATCTAACTTTGGATCAACACTTTATCTGTTAACTAACTTTTACTATACACCTTGCAAAATCATTTAGATAGAACAATATCTAAATACTGGTTATCCTCCTTTTGATGGATATGCTTTGGCAGTGTAACTGCTAGTAGCTTTTGCAGCTGATCTAGGGAAGACTGAATTTCTGCACTATACACTCCACAGTGGCATCAAAACACCTTGATGTCCTGTGCATGGGTTATACTTATGGCTAGAATTCAGTTCAGTGCAATGAAAGAGGTTAAGGGATTGAGGAGCAGTCTGTAGTTAACTAGGCCAACAGCCATCACTGTTACTCTATGTAGCTCCTCTTTGGAGCACACTAAAACACCTGCTCTTTGACAAGTTGCTAGGGCTCAGCCTTTTGTTGGTCCCAATGTTCTAGTCATGCCTGTGTAAATTAACTTCCAGATGCCTAGAGTCTTCATTGCCATGAAAAAAACATCCTCTGGAGATCAAGGATGGAACAGTAGACAGGTATTTAGTGTGATGGCATTTTAAACAGAGGAGATACTGCTGAAATATGTCCATAATATTTGCTGCTTGTTTGTTTTGGTTTGTTTTTTTTCACCAGAAAACTGCTAGGAGCAGTTTGAGATTTCCCTTTTGCTCTTAATTGCCTCATCTGCTGTGCTAGATACAGATTCCTAAGATGGAAGCAAGATCCTCCCTCCTATCTGGGAAGTGATCTTGGCACAAATGTCTTAATCTGAAAAGGATGAAAGCCATTTCTCCTCATGACACTCTACAGTCTCATTGTGAAGACGCTTCCCTCAATATTTAATACTTAATATACTTCCTATTTGCATCAGACAGATCAGCACTTCAGGCTCCATCTAACAATTCTTGTTCCAGGGCTCTAAGTACTATATTATCACATCAAATGCTGACCCTATCATAATATTTCTCTTCCTCTAAAGAGGACTGTGTAATCTGGATCTGAAATGGGTGGGGGAGTGTGGCATTGTTGGTCAACTCCAGTTTAAAGAAGTTAGAGCAAAGTTTGAGTGAAGTTGGAGTTAGAGTGAAGAGTTGCCATGGAGATAGAGAAACGTAACTGTCTAAACGTTACTGAAACAAACAACAAAAACCCCATGTTATTTCATCAGAAGGAAACTCTCAATGAAGATTCCCTTTTCCTCTGCACTGAAGATAGTGAGAAAGTAGATAATGATTTGAGTACAGAGGATTAATTACCTAATGTCAAGAGGCAAATGATTATGAGGTGCTGCCCAGCTTAGCTGGGCTGGATCCCATGAACTTTACTACCCAAGTACCTTGGATGAAGGAATATGTAGTTGGTGCTACTGTGATCCTGGTGTAAGTCAGGTCTACCAGAAAAAGACACTAGAGAAAAATGCTGAGATTGTGCAGGGCAAAACACTCCCTTCTGATGTACAAAACTGGTTGACTCCTGCTCATAAGAACAGAAGCTGTAGGTGGGGATGGAAAAGTTATCCACCCTAAGAGCCATAACCTAAAATCTAGGTAAGACTGCCTCATTACAATGAATTTTGGATGAACAAAGCTGTTCCATCTCCTCTGCTTCTCCTTTCCCATCTTTCCCCAGGCAGAGGTATTTTGATGGTAACAATGGGAGTGACCATGTAGAATTGATAATTAACAGTCTCAAGACTGCACAGTATTAAAGCCAATTCCTTAACGTTACTCACAAGAGGGACCTTCAATGTGATAAAAGTTAAAGATACATCTTTGTTTCCTTGAGGAATCAGGTTGAGTAACAGCAACAGTTGGCAGGCAACTTAACCACAAACTTTTGGCAAGCTGTGAAGTAACTGCAACTTTTGCAATTTTATTCTGTGCATTTTATGCTTTATGGACAGAAGTTCATAGACACACCAGAAATCCAACAATCATTTTTATATGCTGCAAAAATAGTTCACTTTCAAAAATATGTAGAAAATAAGATATGTAGAAAATATGCCACAGCAACCCCAGGCAACGCTCCAGGCTGGGGCAGAGGGGCTGGAAAGCTGCCCGCAAGGAAAGGGCCTGGAGGGGGTTGGTGCCAGCGGCTGAAGATGAACCAGCAGGGTGCCCAGGTGGGCAAGAAGGGCAGTGGCACCCTGGCTTGTATCAGCAGTGGTGTGGCAGCAGGCCCAGGGCAGTGGCCGTGCCCTGTGCTGGGCCCTGGTGAGGCCGCAGCTCGAGTGCTGTGTTCAGTGTTGGGCCCCTCACTGCCAGAGGGACACTGAGGGGCCGCAGCGTGTCCAGAGCCGGGCAGCGGAGCTGGGGAAGGGGCTGGAGCACAAGTGTGCTGGGGAGGGGCTGAGGGCCCTGGGGGTGTTCAGCCTGGAGAAGAACAACATTTGTTTGTTGACTGAAGGGAGGTGTGAAGTAAAATATGATCCAAAAAAATGTTTCATATCAGTGTCTTTGGATAGTTAGTTGTCATGTTAGCAAGTGACTTGGAACATCAGTAGGTAGGAAAGGATCACTAGACCTTAGAAAATATGATGAGGTTCCTCAAATCTTCTTTATATTGATTTATGAATTCAGATAGATTTTGCTATTGAATAAACTACAAAACAATGTAAGTTGGAATGGGTATTTGAAGACCATCTGATCCATCCATCCCTCCAATCAGAGCCAGTTTCAAAGACAGGCCAGGTTGCACAGGGCTTTTTCCATTTGAATTTGAACATCTGTACCGGGTTTCAGGTTTTATTCATTCTGTTTCCTGGAACTTATTACCATATTTACACCGTCATTTGGATTCATAAGGGTCTCTTTCACTGGTCCTTGGTGGTTGTAGAGACCCCTGCCAGTATTTTCGTAGTTGTCCTCTGAGTGAACTCTTATTTTTATTTCTTTTTGAGCAACTCCTTGTAGGTCAAGATATCTGGATCACTCGTGCTTCAAGTTTCACAATGTTCCTACCTTAATAGCCTCACTATTTCAGGCATAGCCTCATTGTTTCAGGCATAGCCTCATTGTTTTAGGCATTTCACAACTACTCCCTTGTATACCAGCTAACATTTAACTTTCTCTTTGGCATTAAAAAAAAAATGAAGTTTATATCCTAAGGTATCAGCAGTCACTCTATTTCAGTACATTTTGTGCTCTTGACTTAAGCATCCTAGGTGGCCACTGGCCACTAATCCAATGGACATTTGCCTTAGTCCACTCTGTGTTATTCTGTATTTACTGAACAGAAAATAAAGTAACTGAGTGTGCAGAGAAGCACACAGATAGTTTGTATTGCAATGGATTATGTTGCTCCAAAGCAGGAACAGTTCAACGGACGTTCCAAGATGTTTCATATATACCGTGGTGGCTTAACGTATCTTACACAAACTGGAGTGTCACAACAGGTATTACATGAATAACCTGGGACTTTCCAGAAGAAAAGCTTCATTTGCTTTGGAGAGAAATCCTGATTTTTCACTGCAAAATGAAAAGCAACTTGAGTCACCAAAAAGATGGGTAATTTTTTGATTGGCTCTGTGTGTACTTACTGAGAAGAGAAAGCAGTTGTCACTTCCCCTAGGGAACACATTATAAAAGAGGCTCTCCAGCTCAACAGTCAAAGCCCTCTGGAGGGAAGGAACCAAAAGTAAGTCCTGTCTGTCTTCTCAGCTCACCTGATACCTGGTAATTTCTCAGTTCTTTTCAGTCTTTCTTTTTAAGTCTGCTATTGTCTTTTCCTCAAAAGAAAAAAGAAGCCAAACTAAAACCCCAAATTTCTACATTATTATCCTAAATTAATAGGTTAGTAAAAAAAGGTTAATATAAGCTGTCCAGAAATTACACAGGTTAAATAAGCAGTTAAAATACATGTTAATACCTAGAATACTTTGTTAAAAATACTTTGCTTACTATCTTCTGGCAAAAAAATCTGGCTGGGACAGGTTACTTTAGAGAGGTCTGTGGTCCAGAGAAATGTATGGAAACCAGTACATATATTTTTATCTGTGTCTGTGTTAAAAGCTTTCTTTCATTTTCATTATTGCTACCTTTGACTCATTCTTTCTCCTGATATTTTCTAATTTATAGACATTTGTTTGAACTTCTAATATGAATTACAAAGCTGTTTTGTACCATCCCTCTACCATTCCCCTCTACCATTTAGTGAAATGGTTTAGTGGTGGATGTGGTAGTGCTGGGTTAACAGCTGGACTTACTAATCTTTACATGTTTCTTCAAACCTAAATGAGTCTCTGATTCTATTATTCTGTTTGTACAAATACATTTCAGCACATTTCTCTTGCTTGCTTAAGAGAACATAATTTGTAACAGATCAGAAGATTCTTTAATGCCAAGATATGTGCCATTAGCTACCCCTTCTTTATCCATAAGCCCCCTTCCAGGCTATCTTATCACATTTTGCTGATATGACTTCAATTATTAAGTCTTTCAATGAAGGCATTATATGGTTGCTTTTCAAATTTCATTTGTCAAATGGGAAATGATTTGGTTGTACATTACCATTCTAAAACTGCTGCCTGTACAGTAAGACTGCAGATTTTGAGCAAGCTGATTTTAGCTGTTGTTTCTTGAAAAAACTGTAACACTGCAAAATGAATAGGCTTTTTTCCCCTGAGGTTTTTAAGTTTGACTGTATAATCACCTCATTTTGCTTAGTGTTGTTTATTAATAAAACTATTAGCTAAAGATAGAACGATGATTTCATTTTGGCTAAGGACTACTGGCAAGATGTAAAAGAAATCCAAGCAATCAAATTATGAAAATAACTTCACAATCACATAACCTGAGAGCATGTTGCCCCATATTCATACATTTCCAAAAAAACACTCACACAGAAGTCACCATGTCATATGTATCTTACTGGTTCTTTTTGAAAGCTTCAAGAAAAAGGCAATATAAATGCTATTTTGAGTGACACAGTATTTGTACAGTTCAGAAGCCTGTAGATCCCTGGGACTATCTGTCACACATCTTTCTTGGTCCTCTTCCCTACAGCAACACAGCAAATCTGCAGTCATGAAGATCCTTTACCTGCTCTTTTCTCTCTTCTTCTTGGCACTCCAGGTCTCTCCAGGTAAGATGGAACAGAGATGCTAGAAGGGGATTTTTGAGCACCTGAGATAAACTTCTCAGCACATTTTAACCACTATTGGTTAAGATTATTAGAAACTGAGCAGGAGTTAGACAAAGAATTCAGTGCCTGTGCTCCCCCATGAAAACTCTTTCAAAGGTGGTGAAATTATGACTTATGAAGAAAAATGATTTTCACTTCCACTGTCTTCCTAAAAATATTGCGCTAAACACTCTTGTGTTACACACCTGAGATGGTCTCTGTGATGGCCACGATTTTTAAATAACAGTAGACTCTGCAGTGCATATGCAAATAAAAATGAAGCCGGGCCAATTATTTTCCGATAGGAGCCAGTATTAAAGCCCCTGAATCCGTGATCCTTTTCCATAAGGTAAAGGACAATGAGTTACCATTCTCCATCTGGACTTTAAGGCCATCCATTTAGATGTGCTGTGATCTAAAGATCCTACCTCTGCAAGGTGTAGATCTACTTTATAATCTCAGCTCCTACATGACCTTTCAACATGGTCAAATCTAGGTAACAGCCCTTAAGGCAGGTTGATGGTGAAGGCAGCTCTAGAGGTGCTAAACCCTGTTGGCATTACAACTGCACTGCCCTGCTCTTCAGAATAAGAGGGAAGGAATTTTTGTTGTTGTTATTGTTGCAGGTTTATCTTCACCCCATCGGAAAATGTTTCTCTGTCGAAACGGGTCCTGTCATTTTGGAAGATGTCCCATCCACCTGGTTAGAGTTGGAAGTTGCTTTGGGTTCCGCTCCTGCTGTAAATCGTGAGTGTGCCATTCACCAGGGCTTTTGTGCAGGCTATTTTGCCTGTACTCTTAACTCTAAAATGTTCAGATTGGATATAAAGTGAAAACCCTGTTATGCTATGAGGACAGGCAAGGGTTGAAGGACGTTGAGCTCCACACTACTCTTTCCCCTGAGATGATAAAAACATAATAGAAAGATAAAGTGCAGTTGGAGCTGTCAGCTGTGTGCTGTCGCAGCTCTGTTTGACCCCTTTGCAGTTCCTGTGCCAGAGTCAAATACCAGGGTTGGGTATTTGCAGAACTGTGCTGCTGTGTTGTATGAGGAACAGAGGGGAATTCAGTTCATAGAATCGTAGAACGGAAGGGACCTTTAGAGATCATCTCGTCCAATCCCTCTGCAGAAGCAGGTTCACCTAGATCAGGTGGCATAGGAACATGTCCAGATGGCCAAGGAAGGAGACTCCACAACCTCCCTGGGCAGCCTGTCCCACTGCTCCGTCACCCTCACAGTAAAATAGGGGTTTTTTTATTTAAATGGAACTTTTTGTGTTCCAGCTTCATCCCATTACCCCTTGTCCTGTTGCTAGCTACAGTATGTTGCAGGGTGAGCACAGATCTCCGAGTGTCAACAGATGTGTGCAGAAAGTGCAACAGTGTCATAAGAGAAATTTTGGAAAGTATTTATACCCAAGAGGAAAAGATGTGTGGACTGAGAGTAAGTAGGGAAGGAATACAAGCAGAAAGAGAATCTGAATCTTACTTTTCTTCTTTGCACAGGCCATGGCAGATATAAAAACTTCATGGACTGTCCATTCAAGAGCAATGAAAATAGGAATTTATTTTGAATCTCCACATTGCAAAGACCATCTGATCCTGCTACAAAGCCTCATGTGCCTTTCGTTTTTAATGCAAAAAGCCTTATGATGTAGAGTAAATCCAAATGTATTCAGCACTGCTTCCCTTCCTTTTGAATAAATTGTTGTTGCTTGGCATTCTCGTCACTCAAACATGGGTGTCTATCGCACGGGCTGAGAATGATGATCTTATCTGGGTTTTGACATACAAATCTCAGAGGGCAATAATTCACAGTACAAATCACTCTTTCATTTGAGCTTTTCTGAGACATATAGCTGTCCAGGGCTAGACAAATATGGACTGAAGGCCTTACCCTCCAGTACCGAGAGACAGGCTAGTTGGAAGAACTCAACTTCCCTTTACAGGAACATATTCAGATGCCAAAACCTTTTTTTTCTTGCTATAGAAAAATATTGGAGGCAGGGGTTGGGTAGAGAAATAGAAATAGCTTAACACTCAGTCACTCACCATCCATTCAAATATCAGCACATGAAACTCAAAGTTCAGGCTTCTGGAAGATACCCATGAGCATCCCAGGAAAGATACAGGTTTTTTTTTAATAGTGCGACACATTGTGCTAGTTCTTTTCCCTCCTGAAGTTGTTTGTCCTGTGATTTCACAGTAGTGGAGGTAAGTTTTGCTTCTCTTTTTCACCTGTCCCTCTGAGAGGATGCATAAAAGATAATAGATGGAGAACAGTTTACAGTGGTCTCTTTTCCTTACCTCCTCTCTCTGTCCTTCTACCATACTCCCCGAGTTCTCCATCAGGACAAACACATTTCTGAAATGTTGCTCAGGAGGGGATTTTGTCTACCTGTCACAATGACAGCATTTATATGTCCTGTGAATATTTCTTTGCACGCCTTAGCAAGGAACAAATTTATCTTCAGGAACAAATTTATCTTCAAATTTATCTTCACAAATTTATCCACCTTCTAGTCCTCTATGGCATGATTTCCTGTGTTCAAGTCATAACTCAAAGTCTGGAAAATGTGTTTGGAGGAATACACGTCTGGGCAAGTTGTAGACACTCTGCCTGGTGCTACCTGACAGCAAGACTGTGTTGTGCAGTGAGACAGTTGGCAGGGCTTGCTCACACATCAAAGGAGGTCGAGAGGGTACCATTGTCCCCTAGAGACAATTGATCTAGAAGAGGCACTAAACATCCAACATGGTCATGCATTGAAATAGAATCTCAGGCTTCAGGCCTCTCCTGCATGCATTTACAGCAGCTTAATTGCGTCCGCTCTCAAACAGCAGTTCTAAAGTGATTTGGCACATTAAAAAATGCCTATGAATGGGTTTTATGAGTGTTTTTTTATGTGAACTGTAGACTTGCTCTCTATCTGACACTGCTAAGAGAAAAACAAAGAGAATGTGTAAAAGCTTTATAGTTGAAAGCAAGTCTGGCACCCTACATTAAGAGGGGGAAGTGACATCAGAACAGAGCAGCGAAAATCTGTGCCTAGAAATCACCAGGGTATTTTAGTTGTCATTTGCAGAAAAATACAGTTGTACAAAGACACTAGTTTACAAAGAACACAGTTGTTCAATAAGCAGGATAATTATGTTGTATTATATTGTACTTACTTTTAGCCAAAAATAGGTTATACAAATGCAACATTTAGCCTGCTATTCCTTTTACTATTTCTGACAATAAACAGTGTTCAGTGGTGTAAATGAACTATATAGAAAAGATCATTAGACGATCTGACCTATGACATTTAAAATTAGATTTTCATTTTCACAATCCTCTAATAGACAGGGCTTGCAAGAGCTTTTGACTCTTCCATAATAGCACGTGGAGACTGGGTAGAATATCACAAAGCACTAGAAATGACACTCTGGTCAACAGTCAAGCAACTGAATCCATCCTCACTTGGTTCTCCTGACTCAATTGGCTGTGACACTCCTGACTCTACTAGCTATGGGAGTTTAGCCACCACTGTGCCTGTAGTCACTCAAATTAAGTCGGAGGGACTGAATCCCCCCATATGTGTTGCATATTGTATATGTTGTGGGAGAGCCGCTCTTTGGGGAGGGACTTGGGAGTGCTGGTGGGCAGCAAACTAAACATGAGCAGCAATGTGCCCTCGTGTGCAAAAAGGCCAATGGCATCCTGGGATACATCAAGAAGAGTGTGGCCAGCAGGTCAGAGGAGGTTCTCCTCCCCTCTCCTCTGCCCTGCTGAGGCCTCATCTGGAGTCCTGTGTCCAGTTCTGGTCTCCCCAGCTCAAGGGGGACAGGGAACTGCTGGAGAGAGGCCAGCAGAGGACTACAAAGATTATCAGGGGACTGGCGCATCTCTGTGAGGAAGAAAGGCTGCGAGACCTGGGGCTGTCCAGCCTGGAGAAGAGAAGGATGAGGCTGGAACCTCATCAATGCTGAGAAATCCCTAAAGGACGGGTGTGGAGAGGATGGGTCAAGTCTTAATTCTGTAGTGGCCAGTGCCAGGACAAGGGGTAACGGGCACAAGATGGAACCCAGCAAGTGCCACTGGCACAGGAGGAGAAATTTGTTTGCTGTTGAGGTGAGAGAGCCCTGGCCCAGGCTGCCCAGGGAGGATGTGGATACATTCCTGTGCCCTCTGATCAAGGGAAATAAGCAGGGGGATGGACTGGATGAGCTCTGGAGATCCCTTCCAACCCCCACCATTCTGGGATTCTACCAACAGCCTGGCTACTCTTCTCCCTGGCAAGTATTTTGGTCACACACAGATCCATGCAGACACACGTTCACCTGCAGCTGCAGCACAGCTTTGCGTACTGGATTGTAGAAGGGCTGATATTAGTGTCCTGTAGCAAAGAGCAACAGGGCTGTTCTCTTGTGGTCTCCAGAGGGGAAAAGAGAAGTAGGAAACTTGTTTCTTCCCTAGAAATCAGGAAATTTTCAGCTATAGGTTATCATCAGCAAGCTTGCAGATAACACCAAACTGGGACGAAGGGCTGGTACTCTAGGAAGTTGGGCAGGATGAGGAGGCTGGCCCTTCCTCTCTACTCAGTATTTGTGAGGCCAAATCTGGAGTACTGTGTTCAGTTCTGGGCTCCCCAGTCCATGAGAGATGTGGACATTCTGGGGAGAGAACAATGAAGGGCCTTCAAGATGATGAAGGGACTGATGCATCTCTCCTTTGAGGAAGTGCTGCAAAGCTGGGACTGTTCAGGCTGGAGAAAAGAAGGTTCATAAGGGTATCTTAATGTGTATAAATATCTGAAGCAGGATGCAAGGACAGAGCCAGGCTCTTTCTGATGGTGCCCAGTGCCAGGACCAGAGGCCATGGACACACACTGAAGCACAGGAGGTTCCTCTGAAGATCAGGAAACACTTTTTCACTGTGAGCGTGGCCCAAGCACTGTCACTGTCACAGGCCCAAGGAAACTACAGAGTCTCTATTCTTGGAAATATTCAAAAGCCATCTTGACATATTCTGCAGTAATCAGCTCTGAGTGGTCAACTTGCACAAGGGGATTGGACTACGTGAGCTTCAGAGGTCCCTTCCAGCATCAACCAGTCTGTGAAACTACGTCTTTATTGAATGTGAGAAAAGCAGACTGCCCAAACCACTTCAAACCCATGAGGGAATGTCTCCAGTCTAGGAGTGCCCATGAGCACCCAACAAGATCAACACTTCCACTCCTGCTGTCAGCCCACCTGGGACAGCAGAGCAGGGAAGGGACAGGAGAGTAGGACATACTTCCAGGAGCCAGAAGTGAGGGAGACATCCTACTGGGAAAGTCCAAGGATCCATCACCATTTCCTGCATAAACAAAGCACATTTATTTCTTGTGTTCCTTTTTTGTTTTCCTCTGATAGTCTCTTTGCCACTTCCATTACAAGGATCTACAGGGAATTACCAGACAATCCTTCCTCAAATAAACTCTAATCCTTACTGAAGATGACTTGGAACTGTTCTTTCCTTAGTGGTTGCAGCCTGGAACCCAAGGCTCTTGAGAAACCCCAAGGAGATGGTCCTGTCCCTTACACTCACAAAGATCAAACTTCACTTTCCAAACTGCACTTTTCCAACACCACTTTTCCAAACTTAATTTTCCAAGACTTTTCAGCATGGGAAGTCTTCATGAAAGCTGCCATCTAGTTTCATGGGTCTTGAGAGCACTGGGAAGGTCTTGGTTGATTTTGGGTTGCTTCAGCCCGACACAGCGCGAGTTCAAGTAGATTTATCAAGGGAATGTAACCTTCCTTGCTTGGCCTCTGCCTCCCAACAGGAGGCTGTTATTCAGTAGTGTGGATGTAAAGAGAACAGTAGCTCTGTTTCAGACAGCAAAGCAGAGGGCCAGTGCCTCAATGTTTGACTTTACAACTTACCTTTTGCAGCAAACCATAAATGTTGAACATCTTCCAAAGATGTGATCAGGGTGATAGCATGTCAAAAAACTGCAGAATCCCCCTTCTTGCTTACACTGACCTTCATTCCCTGGATGCAGAGATGCACCTGTACAGAGAAACAATGGAAAGGGAACTAACATTTGGGACAATACTCTGTAATTCCAGAAGGGCTTGCACTCCACCAGGATTTCAAACCCACTTTGTGGACCATCTATTAAAACGACCACAACTGCACCTTCATTAAGAAGTAAACTTCCTAGAAGAGCTGCTGGCTAAAGCCCTGAGGCGCAGGTATCCCTGACTGTTTGTGAAGCAAAGGGATACTTTCTGTCCTCTTACTGTCCCTGCAGAAGGAGCAGCTCTTCCATAGAGCATTGGCTATCTCATTAAGCTTTGATATCTCAGAATCACAAACATCTAAAGGTCCTCAAAAGGTGTAAATGTCTGTGATTTCCCTATCTGTTTTTTTCACGAGTAGGGAAGGCTGCACAGGCTGAGACTCCAGCAATTGCAATGGGAGCTCATCTGGAGACACCCCCCAGAGCAGCAGCTAAATTCTTCCCTAATCCTCAGAAGAAGCCAAGATCTTATTCCTGGATGGCTTTCTCCACACACCAGCTCCTCAAAGGAAGGGCCATTGTGAGACCATCCTATAGTATATCCCATAACGTGGCTTTTCAAGCTGGAGGAAAGCTGCAAAACTGTTCCCTGCTTTGAGCATCTCTAAAAGACATGGTCACTTCCTGGGATGTAGAAGACCTCACGGATGGGGACTCGCAACTCACCCCCTCACCTGCATCATCCTGGAGCAACAGGAGAAAGAAGGGGAAGAGCAGGTACAGGATCTTCATGACTGATGCCTAGTCCAGGTCTTCACAGGGCTGTAGAGGAGACACACCAAGGCACCAAGGGCATGAGGGACTCCCAGTGACGTAGAAGCCTGCCAAACTGCAGTTGTGTTATCCTAAACCAACGAAGATGCTGTTGGCTGTAGCCTATTCACAAGAACAATGGCTACCAATGCGACCTCATGACCAGCCTGTCAATATTTCAGGAAGTTTCAGGCAAGGCAGTACCTGAACAAAAATGTTTCGGTTCTCTCCCTTGTGCTTTCTCCCAAGCCCAGAGTAGACACTATATCTGGTGATTCATGCTGGTTTAAGTAAAAAAAGCAGCTGGTGCTATTCAGAGAATGCAGTCAGAAAAACTTATCTTTAACTCTCTTGGTAAAAAAGTTCTTCCTAATGTCCAATCCAAACCTCTCCTGGCACAACCTGAGCCCATCTCCTCTTGTGTCATCACACTTGTCTCTAAAACAGACCTAAATATGTTTTCTAGGGAGACGGAACCAAAGGCATAGACTAGGTATGCTTTCAAGTACGCTCATCGTGTAAGGGTTATGTCTAGTGCCTGTGCTCTCTGGGTTCTGCATCTCCTTATCAAAAACCAAAATACAGAATGCTTGCACACTTCAGAGATGATTGTGTCAATACTGGATGCAAAAGCAATAGCAAAGTTATGGTCACAAAATGATTCTGTGCAGCAGCTGCCCAGTTAGGAGAAAGAGGGGAAAGAAGAGTCTCCGTGGACAAAGAGATCAGGAAAACCTGACCTTTCAAGTTAATTGAAGAGTGAAAGGATGGAAATTGTACTGCTGCATGTAGAAGTGTCTCTTCCCTTTAAGTTATGGAGTTCCATTTCCCCAGAATACAAGATCCTGGTGTCCCTCTTCAAACACCACAGAAATAGTCCAATTTCTCCTGAGCTGAGGAAACCCTGGATCCAGCTTCAGCAAATTTTAGGCTCTAATAAGGAATTAATATTTTCAATTTACTCTTTTTCCCTAGAAAGCTCAGATTATGTCATTTTTCTGAACAGATATATCCAACAATTTGATATTTAAATTATTTCACTATAATGAGACTTGAACTGATGCTGAATGGCTGACCAACCTGAAAGAGATCCCATAGTTACTTGCCTGACAAGACGAGGTCTTGGTCTTCAGGCAGCAATAAACGCAGCAGGAATCACTTGCATTCAGATACCTTTGGGGCCAAGGAATGCTGCTTTGCCCAAAACACCTTGGTTTTATGCCACTGCTGCTTAGTGAGATGTGCTTATTCCCGTGGCCACATCTTTTCTTGGCCAATCAGAAAGTGACCCATTGGTGTGGGTATGGCGAGACTGCACCTCATCCCCTCTGAAGCAATGGCAGAGGCTGAGGTACCTCCTGACCCTGTTGCAATCTTCACCCTTATCCTCATGCAACACATCTTGTGACACCCCATTGCATGGGGGGCAGAGGAGCTGAGGTGGCTCAGCGTCAACTGCCCAGACTTTGCCTGGTATAGGCAGCATCAATTCATCTTAACAAAAACCCAACCAACCAAACAGAAGCTTTCTCTGCTTGTCTCCTCCAATCTGACAAAATTATCAGCTAGCACGGGATGTGCAAGAGTATGAGGAGTGTGATAAACCTTCTTACTTTTTGAAATTATAGAAAGAGCTTGATCTCTGCTTTTATTTGAAGTTTCATCAGATGTTTGGTAAATAACACATTGGTTGCTTCATGTGTTCATGAGATGATGTTTAAATACACACATATTGACAACTCCAATTCACTGCTTGTCAGCCATGTCATATCATCAGTAACAGAAAATGTCATCTATCCATTGAGCTTTCTACTTTTTATACTCTTTCTCCTCTACCTCTACCATATTAAATTCACAGGATGACTTACCACAACATCATGAGTCTGTTCAAAGAAGCCTATGGGGCAGTAGAACAGCTTCATGCTGCTGAGATAACGGGCGTTCATGGTGACTGGTAAACTTTTGATTAAATGATATAGGAATGAACATGAAGGAAACAATTCTAGAAAGTCAGTGGGAACCTGCTGTGCTGGATACAGGACCTGGACATCAGGCTGGGAGCTGCTGTTGGATGTGAGGAAAGACCCTAGCTGACGTGGACACAGCTCTTGGGGCTGTACTCACTCCTACAACTCTTCCCCCGGAGTTTACGTCACAGAAGACTTGGATGTTCTGAATCCAAAAGGCACCTTCAACTTCAGGAACAGAGCCGGCATGCCCCAGGAGCAAATGCAGGAGTCAGCCTTGAGCTGTGGGAAGGGCTGCTGTAAGGGGTTTGAAAGGCAAGATTTTGGTAGCAGGGGGGCTACAGGGGTAGTTTCTTTGTGAAGCTGCCAGAAGCTTCTCCTTTGTCTGATGGAGCCAATGTCCGTTGGCTCCAAGGTGAACCCACCACTGGAACAGGCCGAGACAGTTAACAAGGTGGTAGCACCTGTGTGATTAACATCTTTGAGAAAGGGGAAAAAAACATACTGAGCAGGAGAAAACTTCAGCAGCAGGAGAAGGGACTGAGAATATGAGAGTAACAATTCTGTAGACCCCAAGGTGAGTGAAGAGGGAGGGGAAGTGGTGCTCCAGGTACAGGAACAGAGATCTTCCTGTAGCCTGTCGTGCAGCTCATGGTGAGGCAGCTGTGCTCCTGCAGCCATGGAGGCCATGGGGCAGCAGAGACCCACCTGAGCCTGGGGAGGACCCCACGCCGGAGCGGGTGAGTGCCTGAGGGAGGCAGAGACCCCGTGGGAAGCCCATGCTGGAGCAAGTTCCTGTCAAAACCCATGGACCTATAGAAAGAAGCACACTGCAGAGTAGATTTGCTGTCAGGACTTGTGACCCCATGGGGGACCCACACTGGAGCAGTCTGTTCCAGAGGAGGGCAGCTTGTGGAAAGGAGCCACAATTGGAGCAGATCATGGAGACACCCTTCTTTCTCCCTCCGGGACTGTACTTGTGGACATTTCCAGGTTGTGGTCCACAGGACCCTTTGGAGAGGTCATTGAGGAGGATTTGGGCCAGCCTGAGAGACCTACTTCCCTCTAGGAACTGTAAGAATTTCCTTGTGTGTTATCTGAGGGATCAGGCCCCTCCAGGAGACATGTGGCAGGGCCAGAGGCTTTGGGGCTGGTAGAGGTGTTGGTACTGCAGTGCTGACATCAAGGAGGGACACTCAGCAATGCTCTGCCCCACTACAGGTGAGAGAGATGGGGAATCCATCCCACTGGGTGGTGGGAGCTCTGAGGCCTCTGGAATGGGTTGAGTGGAAAGCCTGGGCCATGCCCACACAAGAACAGACCACCCAGAACAGCCTTGTGCATGAAGCTGTGGCTGTCAGGGACAAGGAACACTCATGACCAACAGGACCAGGACAGGGCTCCTGCTCCCCAGATGGAGCAGAGCAGCACCATCACATCTACAGCAAACACCCAAGCTCAGAGTTCCCCCATACATCCATGCAAGAGTATCCTCAGGGACACCCACAGTGTTCACCCCCAGCATTTCTCAGGCCTTTCTCCTGCCACCAACCCACCATCATCAGGAGCCAGCAGACACAGCACAGCCACCATCACAAGGGAATAGACACATGTTCCACCCGCTGCAATGCCAAAATGCTTGTCTTTATTGAAGCCAGAAAAAGCAGCCTCTGCCCCAACCCTGCCAGGACCATGAGGAGATGTCTCCAGCCCATGAACACCCAGCAGGATCAGCACTTCCAATCCTGCTGTCAGTTCACTTGGGACAGCAGAGTAGGGAGGGGAGAGGATGGCAGGAGACGGTTCCAGGAGCCTGAAGCAAGGGACATGATCTGCTTACGAGACTTCAAGGACTCAGCTCCAGAGACTGCATGGAGAAAGCACATAGACAGATCAAAGTTTGCACCTTGCTTTTCTCCTATTCTCTCCCACCTCCTCTCCTGTCACAAGCAACCATCTAGTGCAGCAGAATCAGGCTAAACAGAGGTGATACTCTAGTCCTCAATGCTACCCAAGGACAGTTAAGGCTTCACTCCTTGCAACATAGAATCATAGAATGGTATGGTTGGGAGGTACCTTTAGAGATCATCTAGTCCAACCCCCAGCTAAAGCAGGTCGACCTACATCTGGTCACACAGAAACAGGTCTAGGTGGGTTTTGAAGGCCTCTAAGGAAGGATGACCTCCAAGGAAGGAGTTGGGAAAGCTTCTGTAAAACCTGAGTGAGTCTACTGAGGATGAATGAGGGTGGGGAGGTGCTGGCTGACCTTGGGCTCCTTCAGCTCCACTCAGAACAGGTCCAAACAATTTTCTTTCTCTCCCTTGGTGTTGGTCTTGGCCAGTGCATGTGTAGCACTGAGCCACGAGTTAGTCATGGGCATCTGCCATGACTGATCTGCCATCTGCCATGACTCTTTTTGCCATCACCATAACATTTGTATTTCCAAAACGTACCTTTTGCAGCAAAAGAAAAACCTTGAACATTTTCCTTTGACAATAAAGGGGAAAGAGCACTTAAGAAATCCACAAAAGCCTTTGGCTCGTTCGCATTCTTTCCTATTTCCTGGAGCCAGGGAGGTTCCTGCACAGTGAAAGAGGTCAAAGAGTCTGAATATGGGATAACTGTACAAAAAATGCATGATTCCACAGAGGCTGATACTCCCCCTGGATCTCAGTCTCCCACACGCATGGAGCATCAAACACAACACCTTGACATCTTTAATAGGAGGTTATCTTTGCTGCAGTAGCGTGTGTGCACATGGGATAAGTCAGAGGGAAAAGCCAGTGAGAGGTCCAGGAACTGCCATATTGGTTCCTCATCTGCCCAGCTGTCCATCAAAGCCAATCCCTCCCAAACGCTATATATATCTCTGACAAATCTGGTCACTTCATGGGACATAGACAGCCCCATTGATGAGGACTCGTATCCCACCCCATCTTCCCATTTCCCTTCTCACCTGCAGCCCCCTGGAGGAGCAAGAGAAAGAAAGGGAAGAGCAGGTACAGGATCCGCATGGCTGATGTCTATCCCAGGTCTTCACGGGACTGCAGAGAGGACACATTAAGACAGCACAGAAGGGACACAGACAAGGTTGGGCACACACAGTGAGCCAAAAACCATAGTGGGATCTCCAACAGAAAAAAGATAATCACAACTGTTAGCATTTGTAACTTCCCAGTGACTCAAAGCACAGACTGGGGGACTCACGCCTAGCTGTTGCCATTTTGCTCATAACAACATTCACTGACGCTGAGATTAGAAGGGAAGAAAAATTGCTTTTACAAGTTATAATCCCTCAGATCTTTTGTAGGGCATTTGTCTGTCTCTTGAGCTGAATATTTTGGAGAGAAAGGATCAAGGTGTGACACAAGATATACTTCCCTACACAATCAGCAGACAAGAATTACCATTTGGGCCCTTGCCCTCTCCCTTCTGCCTCTTCGTAATCAGATGCCAGAGCGGTAAAGGTTTGCACTTCAGGACGCCACGAGTGTCATCACTCAGTGCCATACCAACAGCCAAACCAGGGTCAAGAATATATTGAAATGTCACACTTGGAGATGCCACACTATATGGTTAGCTGATGCTCTCCATCACTGCAGCGAGCCCAAAGCTGGCTGACCAAAACACCCTGCCTGAGCACCTCTGTTTCTCTGGCCTCAGAGAAGTCAGCCCAGCTCAGTTTTAGAGTGACCATCCTCAACTCCTGACCATTCCCAGGCTTCCCAGAAAAGACACTCCCCAGTCCCACATTTACTACCCATGTCCCATGCACCACCAGCACAGGTTGGAGCAAGAGGACAGGCAAGATAAGTTAACCTTCCGATTTCATAGTCTGAAAGTACAGACATCCTCTACAGTACAGTGGGAAAAGTATCTCCTTGCAACAGTTTGCCATTTAGACAATTCCAGGAAGATGGATTTGCACAGAGAGTCTGAATGGGTGGCCAGTCTGGAAGACACCCCGCAATCACCTACCTGATGAAGGTATTGGCTCAGAGTGCACCAAGGCAGCAACAGGCTCTGACAATCTGACCAGGAATCTCTTGCACCCAGAAGTGCTGGGATCATCACTTTGCCCAAAACACCCTGGTTTTACACTGTTGCCAGTGGGTGGGACACGTGCTTATTCCCATGGGCACGTCTATCCTTGGCCAATCAGAAAGTGACCCATGGGAGTGATGGGGCTGCACCTCATCCTTCTCTGAGGCAATGGCAGGGGCTGAGGTACCTCCCGAGGCTGTTGCAATCTGCACCGTTATCCTCATGCAATACATCTTGTGACATCCCACTGCGTGGTCGGCACAGGGGCTGCTGTGGCTTGAAGAAAAATCTTTGGGATAGACACAACAACTGTTTGATGCAGACACCAGCCCAGTCCCAGAAGAAAGGAGTCTTCATCACTTCTGATGAAATAATCAACTTAGCGTGTGATGTGCAAGAGCATACTGGATATTGAAAACTCTCTAACCATCCAGATATTGAAAGAACACCCTCTGGGACAAGATATCTGTGACCTAACATATCAAAAGTGGTAAGTATGACTGTCTCTCTAGTGACTTGTGCTTTAACCCCAGCCAGCAACTAATCACCATGCAGCAACTCGCTCACGTCCCACCTATGGCCTCCGGTGGGATGGGGAGGAGAACTGGGAAGAAAACCCGCAAACTCATGGACTGAGATCAGGGCAGTTTAATAACAAAAGTGAAATAAAATATAATAATAACAATAAGGATATAGTACTGTGATAATAATGGTAATAAAAGTAAATACAAGAGAGAGAGAAATAAAATCCAAGGAAAACAAAACCAAGTGATGCCAAATGTGATTGCTCACTCCCCACCAACCAAACAGCAATGTTTTCTGCTCCCTTCCAACTCATCCCATTTTCTATAGTGGGCATGACATCCTTTGCTGTGGAACAGTCCTTTGGACAGTTTGGGTCAGGTCTCCCAGCAATGCTCCCTTCCAGCTTCTTGTGCCTCCCCAGCCCACTCATTGTCAGGGCAGGGAGAGAGGCAGAAAAGGCCTTGATGCTGTGAGAACACTGCTCAGCAAAAACCAAAACATCCTTGGGTTGCCAACATTCCTCTCAGTATAAATCCAGAACACAGCCCTTTAACCCTTACTGGAAAGAAAATTAACTATTGCAACCATAAGCAGGACATGATTACTCAGATAAAGTGAGAGTAACATCAGGATACATGCTAAAGTCTCTAAAACAGGTGATCCAAGAAATCTGCATCTCCTCCTAAAGCCACCAAAGGTGAAGAAATATAAAATGAAAGTAGCCATGGCTTGTGAAGCCAATGTGTTTGATGACTTTTATGCAACTGGGCTTTGCTGCATCCCTGACTTGCCAATTGCCTCTCAAGGTATTTGGAAGAGCAGTCTGGTCCCCAGAAGGGATGCTGCTTCTTCTCTGGTGGGGGGAAAAACAGGAAAAGGAGATTTTGTGATGGACATTTTGAGGTCCTAGAGACTCCAGTCAGTCCTCAGAGCTCGCCTCCTGATTCTCCACTGAGCAGCAGGTAAAATATGAATTAATTCATGCATGGAAAAATGGACAATTAATCCGATACTGCAGTGAAGTTGCCCAGTGGAAAATGAGGTACTCCTATAGAATCATATAATTCTTTTGGTACTTATAAATGTCCATAAGGTCCCCTCTCAGCCTTCTCCATGCTGAACAGCCCCAGGTCCCGCATCCTTTCCTCCTCACAGAGATGTTCCAGTCCCCTCAGCATCTTGGTAGCCCTGTGTTGGCTCCTCTCCAGCAGTTCCCTGCCTGTCCTGAGCTGAGAAATCCAGAACCAGACACAGGACTCCAGATGTGGCCTTACTAGGTCTGAAAAACCTTAAGGTTAGGAAATCCACCTCCCACATATTCTGGGCCCTTGGGCTCATAGGCAGATTTATTCTCTTTCCTAGGGATCTCTGGTGGCCTAATTACACGCACAGATACTTCCAACAGCTTATCATTTAGCTGCACTTAGGGTGATGGAGCTTGAACAGAGAGGCTGAATGGCCAGTTTTCCAGAAAGAGACATCATAGTTACTTACCTGATGAAGATCTTGGTGTTCCAAGTGCTAACAAATCCAAGAGGAATCACTCGAGTCCAGATGTCCTTGGGTCCAAGGAGTCCTGTTCTGGCCAAAACACCTTGGGTTTATACCATTACTGGTGGGTGGGACATAGTGCTGCTGTCACATCTCCCCTTGGCAAATCAGAAAGTGACCCACTGATGTGGGGATGGTGAGACTGCACCTCATCCCTCCCTGTGGCAATGGCAGAGGCTGAAGTACCTTCTGGGGCAGTTGCAATCTTCACTCTGACCCTCATGCAACCCATCTCGTGACACACCATTGCACAGCAGGCATAGCAGCTGTGGTGCCTCAGAATCAGCTGCCCGGGATGAACAAAACAAACTGGCTGGTTGTAAACACCAGTAGCAACTAATCCCATAAAAGGATAAAATATTTGTCTCTTCCTCTCCTCTCAGTTTACTTTGGTAAGTGTGTGACCTGCAGGATAATGTAGAATGGTTTACCTTTCTCTCCTTTGGATGTTAAAAGCCCAGCTTCATCCTTGCCAAGGCAATTTGCATTTGACAGGCCAAGAAGTGACAAGCATAAGGTGACCTTTCTGATGGCTACTCAGACAAACAAACATCAGAGGAAAAGCTACTACATGAGACCACAACTCACCTGATTCTGTCTGAATTTATTACTCCTACAAGTGTCGTTTCTGGTGCAAAACTTGGAATTGTATTTCATCAGGAGAAAATCTCTATGTAAAGCTATGCAAACCAAGAGAGACTGTTGATTGAAGGGGGATAGGACTTACGAGGCCTTGGAGGTGTGGACCTGATCAAGAGAGTCTGTAGATTTGTAGGAACTATGTGATGCTTCAGAAAGGTAAAGATGAAGATGGATCATGGAGAAACAGATCAAGCAAAACAGAGAGAAGAGATGGGCCAAGCTCATGTAAGTAGGCTGCTGGTCAATATGCTTCTCTGGCCATGCCCTACATCTGATCACCAGTTCATGTCCTATATTCCTAGTCAACTATTTTTTGTACAAACAATCTGTCTATGGTGTGTTTATGTGCTTGTTCAGTCCTTTAGCAAACTTCAAGCCAAAGTACTGAGTACGGGAGACAATACCAAGAGCTCTGGTTCAAGCTCTGGGAGATGGATCCTGGAGAGACAAAGGATCTTGAGGTTGGATACGTCAGAGACCAAAGGTCTGGTGCCAACTATCAGAGATGCATGATGAGGATTCCCTGGGCACCAGTCCAGAGAAGGAGGATTGAGTGTCCATGGTTTTATCTTTGCCAAGTGTAAAGGTCTTGGGAGCATTATCACTCCTGCAGGGAGTGTCAAGCTCAAGACTAGTCTAGGGACAGTTGATTATGGTCTGGAGAGGGCTTCTAACCTGCACATCAGGGAGACCATGGCTGGAGCTAGTCTGTGCCCAGTGGAGCTGCTTTGAGCTGGGAATCGCATGCTGGATCTTCACCAGTGCTGCAGCTTGTCCCTGATGATCCGTAGCTGATGGTCCTTGCCTGACCTTGACCTATGCCCAGAGAGATGCCCAAAGCCCTAGGCTGAGGTTGCTCCCAGCCTCCTTGGTCTACCCTGCTGCAAGGCTGGGGCAATGGGATGAATCTTGCCCTGCCAGTCCCAATGATGATGGCTCTATGACAGTGCAGAAGCCACGTCCGTGGCCTCCCTTGAGATGAGCATCATCAGTCTACCCAAAGACTTGCAAACCATGTTGACCCACAGCCTGGCCCTGGGCTCCTTACTGGCCCCCTCAACTAGCCCCAGGTCTTGAACTCCCCCTTCCCAGCACTGACTCCCAACACAGTCCCAAGTTCCTGAGCAATCCCCTGGCACAGCCATCAGTGGCTATTGCTATATAACTTCCCACCCCTCCAATTACCCTTGGACCTCACAATATACCCCTGGTGCTACACACCCAAGCCGCCCACCTGGAAATGGACTTGGGGACACTGGAGTGCCATATCCTATGAAAAAGACCCATGGAGACTCCTGACCCAATTGGGGACCCAATGGACAACCATCAAGCACCCATGGAGTTAGGGGCTCATAGCAACACCATTCATTCCTGACTTGCGATGTGAGCTGCAGAGATGCCCTTGGTGAGGAAAAAAGGTGGTATTTGAGTCCCTGTGGGCACTCTCCCCTGCAAATGGGGGGATGCTCCTGTAGTTTGAGGCAAATTCCATCAAATCATTGAGTTGGTTTGGTTGGAAAAGACCTTTAAGATCATCAAGTCCAACTACTCATCTCACATTGACAAGCATATGGCGAAGAGAGTAGATTAAGGTAGAGGGAATGTGTGTGTTTATGGGTCTGTGCTTATAGGGAATTTACCCCTTCTTCTCTGCCCATTTCCTGCACACAGGGAAAAGAGAAGCATGCCTGCATGCCCGTCCCTGAAGAGACACACACACACAGAGACATCTTATCAGTGAGAATGCAAATCACCACTTTTTATTGGGGATGCTAGGGTGAGGGATTCCCACAGGAAGGAGGTTGGGCTGTCCAAGGCCACCACTGCTCCTGGTGCTCTGTGGTGCCTCCGTGCAGCACCACCACCACCACCGTGGAGACCGGTCTCAGAGGGCTACTTGGAGATTGGTGCTACAGACTCAGGAGCCCATCATGGATACCATCTGCTGCAGAAGGAAAGGTCTGTCAGTGTCTGTGCCAATCAGGGCAGCAGTGAGAGTTCAGGAGTGCCCCTGTGCCCTTGAACTGCACATTCTGCCCTCTTTCTCCAACAGTCTCAACTCTAACCCCAACAGGCAGTAATCTCAGCCCTTCTGGCAGCCCTGAACATACCTACGACAGCAGAAGTCGTGCTCAGAGCAAAGGCCAATGCGACCGATCCCTGGCGGGCATGATCTGGGAGAGCAGAAGCCCCCGCGGCGCTCACAGTCCTGGGGTGATCCACGAGCAAGGGACAGCCCTACAGAGCATAGAAAGACGAGATCTTCAGCATGGCCCTGCCAAGATGCTGAGTGCAGTCCCTGGTCCCTGCCAGGTCACAATTAGCCCAGCTCCCACCAATGCCCAGGCAGTCATCTGAAGCAGAAATCAGACTGATGCTCATGGCACTTGGGAGACACTACCATTCCTCAGCACCATCTGGATGAAGTTTTCCAACACATCTACTAACTTCCTCCTGGCACAAGGGAGGACTTGAAGGGTGGAAGCAGGATCATAGAATCATAGATCATAGAATAGTGTGGTTTAGAAGGCACCTCCATAGCTCATCCAGCCCAAGCCTCTGCTAAAGGAGGTTCCTCTTGATCAGGGGGCACAGGAACGTGTCCAGGTGGGTTTGGAAATCTCCCGAGAAGGAGACTCCACTCCATCCCTGGGCAGCCTGGGCCAGGGCTCCCTCATTTGAACAGCAAATAAATTTTTCCTGTTTTTTAAAGGGTCTGCCTTCCTCCTTCCTTCTCCTCTCCAGAAAGGCAGCTTTGCCCACTGCTAATAACTCAGAAAGGCAAAGGCCAGGAGGTATGGTGAAGGCAGCAAACCCTCATCTGTGCAGTGCAAGAGCTTTATTACAAGGTCACAGCTCTGGTCCCAGCTGCAAGAAGGTGCAGCAGGATCCTTTTCTTAAAGGTATGCGGTGTGAGGGAACCCAGAGGGGACGGTACAGCAACCAGAAATCATACATGACTCATCATCTCAGCTGGGAAATCCTGCCTACAAAATATTGACAAAGGACAAACCCTCCACGTTACACCCCACATTTCTTACCTGCTGCTCCCTGGAGCACCAGAAGGAGGAGAGCAGAGAGGAGAGGCAGGATCCGCATGGCTGGAGGTTGCTGGCAGGGTCACAGCTCTGAGGAGAAGTGAAATGAAGAGAAAGGAGGAAGAGATGAATGGGAGTGTCTTTGCCCGGGTGTTGTGTAGCAGGTGCTACAGGGATGGGTCTGAGGAGAGGAGATGACCTGTCCAGGAGGAGATGTGACCCGGCAGTGAGAGGATGCACTCAACAGCCCAAGGACAGGAACCTCCCACAGTCTCTTCACTCCCTGCAGCAGCAGTTTGGTCCCAGACAGCTGGTCTCTCCACCTGGCAAAGTGTCCCTTGGGATGACACCTCAAAACATCCAGCTGAAAACCTCCTTTTCCTGGTTCTCCCCCAGTTCAAAAGAAGAGTTGTTTTTCTCTTCTGTCACCTCTGAGAAGGATTCCAGGCCTCTAGCTCGGGGTCTTGTGTCATCCCACTTTGCATAAAGGACATTTGGTGCTGTTGTTTGCCAGACACATCTTGGGACACACTGCTTCCCTGTTCTTTAGACCTTGGCAAACGATCTGCTTTTGCAACACAAAGGAGCTCTGTACTGCTCCCCAGCAGTGAAGCGTGCTCTCTATGCTTCAGTTGAAAATAACTGGGGAGGTGCCGCATGGGATGACAGCCTCGTCCAACTGGCAGGCCCATCAATGACAAGCTTTAATTGTGACTTTGTTGTGTTAAGAATTGGATGTTTGTAACCCTTTATTGGTTCCCAATGTCTTGATGGTGCCATCTTCATCTTTTTCAGCCTTGTCGCAGATTCAGCAAGCCTATGTGTATATATATATATACATGTATATATATATGAAAAACATGTCATGCCTAATGTAGTGATTACATGAATGTACCTTTTATCCAAATGCCTCAGCATATCTCATTGCTCTTTCCTGTCTCAATTTCTCTCTCCATATACTTGTGCAAGTGTTTGCAAGTCTGGGGGGACCAATGTTACTCTGCCATGGTGGTCAGGGGCAGGGCACTCAGGACAGCCTCTTACCTGCTCTGCCACCCCAAAACTGAGCTAGCACATGTGTTCAAGAGCAATGGAACAGAAATGTCGTTAATTGCCACCTTAATGAAGGAGCATGACCACCAGATGCAGCTGCTCCCAGCCCATCGCCCACTGTGGCTCTGATGCCCTGAAAGCTCAGCAGACATTAAAAAAAAAAAAAAAGAGCCAAGGCCTTTTTATCTTTTTCTGACTGCAGCTGTAGGATCAGCGTGGCATCAGGACAAGTGTCTGGAGGGGGCTGTGCTGAATGCTTGAGTTTTAGGCTGGCCCTACTGTTGATTGAAGAATACTACTAGGGGCTGGGAATTTCAGCAGTGGAGGTTGGAAGTTGGGCTTTACCTTGTCAAGACATCAAGTGCCTGTGTGATCCAGTCACTGTAGAAGTAGTGGAAGACAGCTGCTGCATGTCTGGGAGAAGCAGAGGAGCCCTGGACCCAGCAGGTTGCTGAGGAACACGGGTTAGTTCTGGGCTTGGCAGCATGAGGTTAGTGTTTGGACGTGATGATCTTAGAGGTCTTTTTCAACCAAAATGGTTCTGTGGCTTTTCTGGGAGACAGACGACCTCTTGTAGGGGCCCAGCAATGACACAATGATAAGAGCTGTGGAGGGTCCTGGCCATTGCTCTTCCAAGGTGCCATCCTGCTTAGCAAAGCAGCTCGCCAATATCTGCTGCTGTGTGCAGGGGACTGAGGTGACAGCCTATCAACATGTACCTGGGCAGGACTCAACTGGTCACATGCAAATGTTGACAGTGATGAAGCAGTTGGGCTGAGCCCTTCACCTCCTGCTCCATTTGCATCAGACAGAGCACAAGTCACATCATTCTCATTATGATGCCCAAAGCAGGCCTGGTGAATCCCATTGACAAATCTTCTGTTTCTCTGACATGGTCTGTACAGGGAACACCATCATTCACTGCAGATGAACCCACTCGTCCTGTTTTCAGCTGGGATAGAGAGAATTTTTTAGTAGCTACTATACAGGGCTACATTTTGGCTTCTCAGTGTCACTGGTTGGAGGGGAAAGGTGAGTGAACAGCTGACAGAGACCTGGGAGTCCTGGTTGATCATAAACTAACCATGAGCCAGCAATGTGCCCTAATGGGCAAGAAGGCCAATGGCATCCTGGGATGCATCAAGAAGAGTGTGGCCAGCAGGTCAAGGGAGGTTCTTCTCCCCCTCTACTCTGCCCTGATGAGACCTCATCTGGAGTCCTGTGTCCAGTTCTGGGCTCCTCAGCTCAAGAGAGACAGAGAACTGCTGGAGAGAGTCCAGTGCAGGGCCACCAAGATGATCAGGGGACTGGAACATCTTCCTCATGAGGAAAGGCTGCGGAACTGGGTCTGTTTAGTCTGGAGAAGAGGAGACTGGGGGGGGTCTTATTAATATTTACAAATATCTAAATGGTGGGTGTCAGGACGTTGGGGCATCACTTTTTTCGATGGTATCTAGCAACAGGACAAGGGGTAATGGGATGAAGCTGGAACACAAGAAGTTCCACCTAAATAGAAGAAAAAACTATTTTACTGTGAGGGTGACGGAGCAGTGGCACAGGCTGCCCAGAGGGGTTGTAGAGTCTTCTCTGAGGTCTTCAAGGCCCTCCTGGACACACTCCTATGCAACCTGATCTAGGTGACCCTGCTTCTGCAGGGGAGTTGGACTAGATGATCTCTAAAGGTCCCCTCCAACCCCTACCGTTCTATGATTCTACGATGATTCTATGAAAAAGGAGATGTGCCACGTGGATCTTAAGGGGTGAGGTTTCAGTCTGTGTTTCACTCTAAGCTGTCTGTTGAAGCCATTCCCCAGGAAGTAATGCAAGGGCAGCTCTTTCTGGCAGTGAGCTAAAAGTGTGGTGATACAGTATTCTGCGTGATGCTGGCTACAGTCACTGGATAATCTCCAGACCTTAATCTAAAATAACAAGGGCTGGACATTTTCTGCAAAGTCCTCAGTCCTTGAGCAAAGCATCTTGTGTCATTCCAATTTGTGAAAGAAACATTCACCTACCGTGGATTGTGTAAAACTTCTTAAGCCATAAACTTGAAATTGCTGGTTTGATTCCACTTGGCAACTTCCTCAGGTCTGCATCCAGGGAAATCCCTGCAAGGTGGCCGTTGGCCCAGTTTCCTGTCCTTCACAAGGCTGTGGTTTCAGTGGTGGCAGAGCCATTTGCAGAAACATCTGCTTTGAAGAGAGGCCATATGCTCTGCAACAAATGGCAAGCTCGGGCCTTCAAGTCAACCCTTTCTCTGTGTGCACCTGGACTAGTTGTTTCCCTTAAAAAGACAAACATTACTGCCCCAGCCTTTGCTGAAAATCCACAAGTGCTGTCCTTCACATAGGCCATGGAACAGCTGAGGTCAGTTGCCACCCTATTTCAGAAACACATGCATCCCCCTTCCCCACAAAGATGTGCCTTAATCGCAACCGTCTGGCAGTGTTTGCTATTACAATCCTTCTGTTTGTGGGAAAGTGTGGTTACACCCAGACTGATATTTCAGAAAGGTCCTTGCACTGTGCCAAGCCCCAGAGTTATTCTGGCACAGTGCTCACTGGTCTGGACTCAGTCCCAGGCAATAGCTGGGCAAGATTTGGAAGACAGCATGAGCACAGGGCAGTTGGGAACAGGCTGAGGTTGCCCCTGCTTTGGAGGCTGAGTTTGGCTGGACAGACACAAGCTCTGCCCTGCCAGCTTGTCCCAGGGCAGAAAACTATTTACTGGTCATAGCCACCAAGTGCTAGTCCAAAGGCTGATTTGTTTGCAGAAGGATGTTCCTGACCATGCAAGAGCAGCTGCAAGGACAGGAGCTCAGTGAGCAACCTGCATCTACTGAGTTTTCTGCCAGGGTTCTGAGCAGAACAGAGGCAACTTCTTTCAAGAGGACTGATTGAAGTAGAAGGGCTATTGACATTTCATATATATTGTCTGGTTGTCTCAAGCGATAGTGTAGTCTAACTCCAGTCTCCTAATTTGCTAGTGCAGCTGATTTTGCAGAGCCAAATTTACGTCAGACAAAAAACCCCCCAAAGGTAAAACCAGGCTTCAGATATTAAAATGGGGTCACCTGCCTCTTTTTGTTCTGCTCAGTGTCTCCTTCTTAGCTCCTAAAAGGAAACAGGATGCTCTTCCCAGGTCTGAAACCTCAGGACCAGGGGGTGGGAACCTAAAGTTTTCAGAGCAGAGGTTCTATGAACCATTACACTGGAGAAGACTTCTGTGTTCACTACAGAAACAGTGACTGAGTTCAGCTTTGGCTACAGCCGAGGATTCCTAGCAGGTATGGGTGGAGAACATACCAGCATTCATATGATCAGCAATCCAACAGGAGAAAATATTTCAGTGAACTGCATTCCTGATAGGCTTAACCTGATTTCAGAATTCTTCAAATTTCTAAAGGGAAAATATACTTCTAGAGAAATGAGTAACAAGACCACACACAGCCGACATACAGCCTCCCCAGATCTTGCTTTTATTGAAAGAAGAATGATAAATCCTTGATGACAGGTGCAATGATTCCCTGAATCCAACGATGTAAAAAAAGGATCATTCCCAGATCCCTGGAGATCCTCAGTTATTAGTCACATTATAACCTACACAAAGGAAATAAAATTTCAGGGTTTTCAGGTTTGTGTTGATGGGTGGAAATCCCAATACACAGGACTTAACTGAAAATTTGTAAAGTCATCTTTGCCTCAGTTAGGTCCTAAACTTACCATCTACAGCAAGAATACCCTGGACGACACACTCCCAAGTAAGCATTGCTACGAGGGCATATCCCAGGGTGGCAGAAAGTCCCACGATATCCACATCTCACAAAAGATCTTGGAGGTTTTGCAAAGCCTGTGCCATAAAAGCAGAAGCAGGAGACAGTTGTTTCTGGCAGGGTTTTGCATTTTGCTAAATTCCTGTGAACTGTCATCACACTGGTGTCCAAAGTCATGACAGTCCTAATGCAAGTATAAGAGGAGGAGGTTTTGAACAATTAAATGCTTTAATCCTTTATTTAGATGTAAGAAAGGTGTCTCCAAGCCCAGGACTCCCCTAGGCACTCAGGTTTCTGAAACAGACACCAGAGACCTGACAGAAAACAGAAGTGGACAATTACCAGCTCTTACTATATTGTAGGTCACAATTAAGAAGAGAATCTTATAATCCCAGGATGGTGGCGGTTGGCAGGGCCCTGCAGAGCTCATCCAGCTCAAGCCCCTGCTAAAGCAGGTTCCCCTCCATCAGGGGACACAGGAACATGTCCAGGAGGGTTTGGAAACCTCCCGAGAAGGAGACTCTTTAGGTATTTAATCAGTATTGATGAGGTCTCAGCCTTCTGCAGACTGAATAGTCCCAGGACCCACAGCCTTTTCTCATAACAAAGATGCTCCAGTCCCCAGTCATCTTGGTAGCCCTGCACTGGCCTCTCTCACCTCTCTCCCTCGCTGGCCAGTAGCTCCCTGTGTCTCTTGAACTGGGGAGAAGCACCAGCTCAGTTGGGAGGCTTAAAACCCATGTCTTAAAACAGGTCCTGGTCTCTAGCAGTCCATATGGATTGTCCCTGTACACCAATAAACTCATGCATGCAGAATGACCACTTCCTTATCAGTGAACACAGCTCACCAGGCATTGCCCTCTGTGTCTGAAGCCCAGCAGATAAGAGCATTACTTTTATCTACATGGTTAAACTTTCTTCCCCATTAAAATAGGATAATTGGGTTCAGATATCGTCCTGGGAATGGCCACCAGCCTGTGCTATTCCCAGAAGAGGTTCTGTCTGTGAAAGTGCTAGCTGTCAGGGGCCAAAATTACCCTGGGGAGCATATTACCAATTAGGCAGCCTGTTGCCTGGCCTTGTTTGGTTAATTAATAGAGATGTAGCCTGGCAGGCTGATGCAGTCTGAATTCACCTGATTGATTGCATATGAACCAATTAATTCCAGTTTCACAGCTCATTCATGCAACTACACTAAGTCTATCACATCCAGAAAATTGAGAGCTTGTTCCAGCAAATAGACCATGAATACTACATATGTACAGTAGATCCAGTCCATCCCTGGGGTGTTAGATTCAGAGTACATTAGTGCTCTGGTGCAAGAACACCGTGTAGTACCCATAACATCTCAGAAAGAAATGCAGGAATGCTGAGAAGGTGGAATAAAATCCTTCTGGTCCCAAACTGTGTCTGTGGGGCATTGAAAAGATGATTGTGAGCAGTCTCAGCTCTCAGAAATAGCTTCTTCTGGATAAATTTCTTGCTTTAGTTTATCCAGAACATGGATCCTAGTGAAAACAGCTCAAACATTCACTGTGTGTATCTGGATGTTAAATAAGGACATAAAACGCAACAAAGGAACACTTCGCAATGTCCTGCTTATGACAACTGTCATAAGCAAAGGCTCAGGCAAGTATAAGATCAGACCTGCATACACGATACTTGTCCCATGTTTCTGGTCTTCTGCAGTTCACCACAGCCTTTTCCCATCCTTGCTCCTGCTGAGTGCACTTGCCATCCCATTCCCACAGAGATCAACCCCAAAACTCCACTAGCACTTGTTTGTGCACACCATACCTTCCTACTGTAACTGTGCCATTTTCATGGCAGTTGTTTAAACACAGTCCCTTTTTCTGGACAGTAAGGTGGGTTTTTGATTCCAGACCCCTTTGCATCCCCTAAGCAGACACAGCCTCATACCACCACTTATGGTTGCACAGATTTCTCCATCAAGCAGAAGCTACTGGTAGCATTTCAATATTGACTCGTGATTTTCTGCCTGTCCACCCCATGTATGAGATTCTGAAGCAAAGGATATTTGGAGCGAATAAGTCCAGATTCCTTTTTTTGTATGTGGCTTAAGAAAATTTGATTATGAATGTTTGCTGTAGTATATCCCCGAGATTGTTTTAAGCATAAGAGTCTGCAAGCTTTAACGGAGAAGGAAAACATTGTCACTCAATGGTAATTTTGGGGCTGCTCCTAGTGCTTTCAACTCAGGCTGAATTTCCACAGAAGCAGCAAAGACACTGAACTGATGGTTGGAGTGTGTGCCTGCTAATTTCATGTGTCATCTATAACCTGCCTAGAAGTTTTGATGATATATTCAAAGATTCTTTGCAGGAGGCAGCTTGGTCACTTCCCAAAGGGGACAGGAGTTATAAGACACCAGTATCTTCCTCTACAGCGTCACTCATCTTCATTTACATCTTACCTGCAGCTCCGTGAAATACCACCAAGAGGAGAGCAAAGAGAAAGGAAAGGATTTTCATGGCAGAGGGTGAACTCCCGTCACTACAGAGAAAGGAGACCAAGAGGTTAGTGTGTCGTCCCTCCACAATCATAATGGGCTGAGAAGTGACTTACAGAAACATTCTTCAAAACCAAGCCTTTTCTAGAAGAGGTTAGGGTTGTAGTACAGGAAGAAACTTCCATGCAGAAAAAGACAGTTTCAAATCTTCCTTTCATTCATGTATTATTGAACTAGTTTGCTTGATACTTTGCAATACATAGTAATATATTTTATTTGCTTATGGTAGTTAAAGTTGTTAATTCAGAAATAAAAATAAGACCTTTTTGCTGTATTTATACAAAATAGCCCATTGCACGTTCTCAAGCTTTTCTAATTTAAAAAAAAAAAGCAGAAAAATGTTCTTCACATTTAAATTAAAATCCAGCTTCTCCCTGCTCACAATAAGAGTTAAGGCTGTAACATTGAAATGTAGCTATATACAAAAGATACAAAGTCTCCAGGCCCTTTAAGGACAGAACTTTCAAGAGAGGCTGAATAATGAGAAGATTTTGATCGTTACCAGGTAAGAGGAGGCTCTAGGTCGGAACAGTCCTTGGATTGGTGTCAGCCACCTAGATGCATTAAGATGAAGGAGCAGAGTTTGGCTTTATGCTGTTTCTGGAGGGTGGTGAAGGATGCTTGATCTCCACAGCCTTCTGGTGGCCAATAAGACAGTCTACACAACTTCAGGGTGTAGACATGGGGACATCCAATGAACCCGTTACTGTCCTCCTATGAGGAACCAAGTTATCGCTTTCAAAATATTACAGCATGGCCTCAGGAAATGTGCTGAGCTGTATGCAATCCACCTTGGGACACCTCCTTTTGTGCAACGGGTTTGGCCACAGAGCTCACTCTGGAGCCAAAGCTGCTTAATGGCTGAAGCTTGGTGGTAGTTACCCTCCAGCATGATAAAACTATCCATATAGGCTGCTATGCACTTGGATAGTCATTCTTTACACCTCCTTTGGAAACTAAGGCTTTGTGTTGGGATCCCTCAGGGAAATGATACCTATCAGGATCTGGTGGGACTTGCCCATCAAATTTCCACTCAGATGTCCTCAGAATTGTGTGTCTGAGAGGGTAGTACAAAGCATAGAATCATAGAATAGTTTGGTTGGAAAAGACCTTTGAGATCATCAAGTCCAACCACTAACCTCACCCTGCCAAGCCCACCACTAACCCATGTCCCACCTTCCACATTTTGAGGTGCACATAGGCAGACCTTGGACACGAGCTCAGAGGCAGATATATATAGGTTGTGCAATCCTTTGTTAGAGGACATGATAAGTCTATCCCTGTTGTCTTACAGCACAGCCTCCTGGACCTCTGTGATATTGCCAGAGTCAAGGAGAAAGCAATCTCTACCTTAGATCTGTGGCAGATTTTCCAGTGTGCCTCTCAGAGAGAAAAGAGGAGAAAGCCTCTTTCTGTCTGAAGTTTCTGGTGCTCAGCAGGATTAGACTCCGGAATCTTTCAGCTAGATCACCACCATTTCCTTTTGGTGAGTCTTTCCACGCTCAGCCATGGATGGATTCTAATCTTCACAATGTCAGAAGCTAGTGTCATAATTTCAGCAGAGTTTCTTCTGATTTACACCTCTCAGCACAGTGAGAAGCAGAATACCATCCTAAACTGTAGAAGACGTTGCTCTGGTTACATTTGTGTATTTAGCTTGAATATTTTTGCTCTCAATTTCTCTCCAAATGTCGAGCTTCTTACAGACATCGAGGCTAGCCTTGTTGTGGTTGAAGCTTTCTTCACCATCTGTCCAAGGCTCACTGCAGCTTCTGCCCTTCCAAGAGCATGAAGCAGTAGCTTAGGTCTTGTGAGTGATGATTCTGTCAGCACTCAGGTGTCACAGTCTGGAAAGTAAAGCCATCCAATGACAGATGCTCTAGAGAGCAAGTGAATTAATTAAATAGTTAATGAGTTCAGTGTGGAAAGGATTTCAGTATCACAACAAAGGCAAAATCCATGGAAGCTTGCACTGATGGATAGTCAATTCAAAGAAGCTGAGGGCTGTGTGAGCGATCCCATTGGGGTATTTACCACAGGTTTCTCCATAAGAAAGCTCTCAGTAGCTGAAGTCCCCTCTGTCACCTTCACACTGCCATCAAGAAGGTTAGAACCCCAGGCTCTTCCAAGGGCTGCACACTTTCCTTCATGGCACATAACTGGAGAGAAAAATGGCTTAAAGATTCATTGCTTGCAATTAAATACCTTAGTTGGCAGCACATTGCTGCTGGTCTGCCTCCAGACACTGAGCACCCTCCCTTGTCCATCTCTGGATGCTGGTTTTCCTTCTTGGGAAGCCCTTTCCATGCCTTCTCTTTGTCTTCTCTTCCCACGCTCTCCCTGCTGTTCAGGAAGAGCATGTGAGCCAGGGCACTATCTGTCGGCCAGGCCTCTCATTTTGCTCCGGCATCCATAATTGCAAAATTATGGATGTTGCAGAGAACATCCTTGCCCATCTTTTCAACACCCATTTAAGGGCCATGGATTTGTCTAACTCTTTTTAGGCCTGCTGGTGTTGCCTACCTCCACATCCTCCTGTGCCAGCAACGTCCAGATATTCACAGTCCATATACTTCATTTTCGTTGTAGCCTTTACCATCTTGCCACAAGCAGAAGAGTGTGCTGAACCAGAGCATGCCACCCCTAAGTCTCCTCCTACTCCTTTCTCATCAAGGACTCCTCCAATGGCTTCCTGCATTCCATACATTTACAGACATTTCTACTATCAGCTCAAGTAAGAGACACTTAGGGATCTTTTCTCTTCGGCTCTTTTTCCTACTTAAATTTGACCTGCCACATTTTATGGGAATTGTCATTTTCCTCTGTCAACTGTTCATTCAATACTGAGCTCTTCCTTTCCAGAGCCTCCTTTGACTTGCCCTTCATGCCCTGCAGGGTTTTTTTTTTTTTCTGAGATCTCTTTGTTTTCTTTCCCAACCAAAGCAAATATTTTACTGAGGTTTCTAGCACAGTCTTTTTAACAGCTTTTAGCTTGCCTGCAGCCTTCTTGTTCCTCTGGGCTATTCCTTTCAGTGCTTTTCTTTCCCTACTTGCCCTTTTTTAAGATTAAATTTTCAGAAGGTTAATGTATTTTGTCCCACAATATCGTTAATCTAATTGTGCTGTGGTCACTTTTACAGAGCAGCTCTCACAAACAACTTTTGAATTAGGTCCTTTGCACCACTCATGGGCAAATCCAGGAAAGCAGCAGCTCTTCTCGTGGATGGCAGGACTGGTTCTTCTGAAAAAAATCACCTAACTTTAACTGCAACAAAACTTTGATCTCTGCATCTCCCACCATCACCTACAGTCACCCCTCACAACTGCTCTGCTGCATCACCTCAAGGAGGAGTATGATCTGCAAAAGATGTGACCTGCTGTCTGGGTCCATGAGGGAGGGACTGCAGTTTAAACCTTTCTCTAAGGTGTTGCGAAAGTTTTGTAGCTGGGATGTTGGAGCACAACACAGGTTGAAAGAAGTGCACACATGTGGCTCAGCATGTGAGGGCAAGCTAGGGGCCTGAGATATGCTCTGTAGGCAAACCAAGACTCCCTTTGCCTTCACTACCTCCTCTCCTCTGCACAGGGTCAGTGTTGACCAGGGCATGTAGTTTTGCAGGTGGTTTAAAAGGGCATGTAGTTTTGCAGGTGGTTTTGATGATCCTTATTGTTCCTGTTCACTGGAGGGAACTTCTAGAGAGAGGCCAGCGCAGGGCTACCAAGATGCTGAGGGGACTGGAGTGAGTGCCGGGTCCTGCACTTGCACCACAACAACCCCCAGCAGCACCACAAGCTTGGGGAGGTGTGGCTGGAAAGCTGCCAGGCAGAGAGGAACCTGGGAGTGTTGGTTGGCAGCGGCTGAACATGAGCCAGCAGTGTGCCCAGATGGCCAAGAAGGCCAAAGGCATCCTGGCCTGTATCAGGAGCAGTGTTGTCAGCAGGAGCAGGGAGGTGATCATTCCCCTGTACTCAGCTTTGGTGAGGCTGCACCTCCAATACTTGTGTCCAGTTTTGGACCCCTCTCTACAAGAAGGACACTGAGGTGCTGCAGAGGATCCAGAGACGGGCTACCAAGCTAGTAAAGGGTTTGGAGCACATCTCATATGAGGAATGGCTGAAGGATCTGGTGCTGTTTAGTCCGGAGAAAAGAAGGTTCAGGAGAGACCTTTTCACTCTCTACAACCACTTGAAAGGAAGTCATAGTGAGGTGAGGATCAGTCTGTTCTCCCTAGTAATAAGCAATAGAAGAAGAGGAAACGGCCTCAAGTTGCACCAGGGGAGGTTCAGGCTGGATATGAGGAGGAATTTCTTTACTGAAAGGGTTGTCAGGCATTGGAACGGGCTGCCCAGGGAGGTGCTGGAGTCAACATCCCTGGAGGTGTTTAACAGATGTGTGGATGTTGCACTGAGGTAAATGGTCTACTGGTTGACAGGGCTGGGACAAAGGCTGGACTCAGTGATCTTAGGGGTCTCTTCCAGTGAAACGATTTTATGATTCTATGATCTTTCTCATGAGGAAAGGCTGTGGGATCTGGGGCTGTTTAGCATTGAGAAGGCTGAGAGGGGACCTCATCAACACTTGTAAGCATCTAAAGCATGAATGTCGGGAGGATGGGGTGATACCTTTTTTCATAGTGGCCAGTGATGGATCACAAGGTGATGGACATAATCTGGAACACAAAAAGTTCCACTTAAACACAAGGAGAAACTTGTTTGCTGTTGAGGTGAGGGAGCCCTGGCCCAGGCTGCCCAGGGAGGGTGTGGAGTCTCCTTCTCAGGAGTTTCTAAACCCGTCTTGACACATTCCTGTGCCGCTTGATTGAGGGGAACCTGCTTTAGCAGGGGGTTGGGCTGGATGAGCTCTAGAGGGCCAAGCCAACACACACCACTCTATGATTCTATGACTAAAGAACAAGAGATCCAACTCCTCAGTCTTGCTGAGGGCCTTAGACTGTGAACCCCCTTCAAACAATGTAGGCATTTCCAGTTCAGTGTAGCCCTGACTCTCACATTATGCATCTTTCCCATGGAGTGAATCTTCCCGAGTTCTGTAAAGATAAGATTTTTCCACGCTGGCCATGACATGGCTATTCAGATTTCTGGATGTGGCAGCCAAAAATCATGCTCTGCACCAAAGGATTAATTGTCCCCAGTTGCTGGGCACAATTAAGAATGATTTTCACGCTATTTTGTTAATGATGCCTGCATTTCTTTTAAAAGGGGATAAGCAATTTAGGACATCAAAGCACAAGTCCCAGGATCTTTCTTCTCTTGGCTGTAGGTGACCAGGAGGCAATCATCTTGCTGGCACTTCCCCATTCTGCACCCATTTCTTCATCAGAGCAACATGAGTAGCAATTCTTGCATTGCCTGTCAAGCACTTGATTTCCTAATTACAATTATTATACAACCACTGAGGAATCTCTCTTACAATTCCTGAAAGCCAGCCCCGTGACAGAGTCACTGAAACTTTTTGGCAATATTTCCTTCTGTGCTATTATTATTTCTTACTCCTGACCTAAAAGCATTAAAATCAATCCCGGGCGGAAGAGGTTGGCTTAATCACAACAGCAGGTGCCTTCTGTTTGCTTGGCTACCTCCTACAGTGGTGCAAGCCTCAGTTCACCAGTACAAAAGGCTTACAAATTGATAGATGGAAGGAGTGATTAAGGTTTAAATAGCACCTTCAGGCTTAGAGAGCTTTATTACTATTAATGATTTTTTCCTTTGTCAGTGGCAATGTGCCATACAACAATGTCAGCTGCAGAACATTCATTCTGTGCATGGAGAAGCTGATACACAAAAAGCAGCACAGATGTCTGATAATATTTTTTTTAAGCAATTTCCTAGACTGAACAAATCTAAGCTCACTGATTGCAGTTAACGAAACCTGCTCTTGACCTGAGCTCAGGTAGGAGATGACCTAGAACCTTTCGCAGATTTTGGAGATGCCTGACAAGGAGATGTGGCTGGATATAGAATGATCATATTTTGATTGGAAGAAACCTTTAATGCCAAGTCCAACCCCTCCCCTCACAGTGCCAAGCCCACCACTAACCCACGTCCCTCAGCACCTCTGCTACATGGCTTTGCAATAGTTCCAGGGACAGGTACTCCCTGGGCAGCCTGAGACAGGGGCTGACAACCCTCTCAGGGAAACAGTTCTTCCTCAGCTCCAATCTAAACCTCCCCTGGGGCAGCTTGAGGCCATTTCCTCTTATTCTTTTACTTGTTACTTGGCAGAAGAGACCAACCCCCACCTCCCTATAGCCTCCTGTCAGGCAGCTGTAGAGAGTGATCATGTCTCCCCTCAGGCTCTTCTGCAGGCTGAACACCGCCAGGGCCCTCAGCCCCTCCCCAGCACACTTGTGCTCCAGCCCCTTCCCCAGCTCCGCTGCCCGGCTCTGGACACGCTGCGGCCCCTCAGTGCCCCTCTGGCAGTGAGGGGCCCAACACTGAACACAGCACTCGAGCTGCGGCCTCACCAGGGCCCAGCACAGGGGACGGCCACTGCCCTGGGCCTGCTGCCACACCACTGCTGATACAAGCCAGGGTGCCACTGCCCTTCTTGCCCACCTGGGCACGCTGCTGCCTCATATTCAGCTGCTGGCACCAACCCCCCAGGCCCTTTCCCTGCGGGCAGCTTGCAGCCCCTCTGCCCCAGCCTGGAGCGTTGCCCAGGGTTGGTGTGGCCCAAGGGCAGGATCCAGCCTTTGGCCTTGTTAAACTTCATTTCATTGCTCTCAGCCCATTGTTGCAGCCTGGCCAGGGCCCTCTGAAGAGCTTTCCTGCTCTCAGTCCTCTCTACACAACTGCCCAGTGTCACGTCATCTGTGACTTTACTGAGGGTGCGCTCAATCTAATGAGTTGTTTAAAGCACTTGGTGTCATTGCTCATGCTTTATTAGATACTCATAAAACTCATAATTTGCAAACCACAGTCTCTTTGTGCACAATGAATACATGTTAGAGGAGGGACAAATAGCACATACCACTTCAATACTAGAAGACTCAGATATTTCTCAGAGACTGCAAGAGGGCAGAACATCCCTGAAGACTTCAGTTTCCACCCATTGCTGTAGCATGATGGGGGTCAAATGAGAGCTGACCAGATGTCTCCTCCAGAACAGGGTCTGAATCAGACAGATGTCCTCTGAGAAGCTGGACAAATGGCTGAGGCATTTCTGAGAATATAGGATGGGAAGGGAAGATAAAACACTTTAACTTGAGATTATAAGGAGAGTAAATAGTCTTATGGAAGAGAAAGCGTATCCTACATGAAAGATAGGAAAATAAGTCATTTCACATTTACCCATCTGTTCAGGAAAGACTGCCACCTTGCATGGAGAAAGTGGGAAAGTTAGACATTAACCAAGATATTCCTAAATATTACATTGGCCGGAGCAACTCAGTGCCCCAGGGGAGACAGGAGGTCTAACCAGAGGAGATGGGATCTCACCTGTCTAGTGAGGATAAGGGCCGGACACAAATCAAAGGGAGGAACATAGTGGGAGAGAAAGCAGTGACATCCCTGCCTCACATTCCTTTGGCATGTGGTGGGTGGAAAGGGCAATGCAGAAGTCCAAGGGCTGGAGGAAAGTCCCAACGGGCTGCACTGTCAGATCTGGGCTTCACTTAGCACCAGTCCTCCATACTTCGCCCCCACCATGGGTTCAACCAAGGTGAAAGAGTGGGGCATAACAGGAACTCCCTTCCCAACTAAATCTCTTCAATAGTTGAAAAACAGCCTGGTGTTCTCTTCTAGGGACCCCAGGGTGGCAACTGAGGCCATCAGGGCTCCATGGGTGGCTACCACAGGAAAGCATATGGGATGGATGAGATCTGCTGTGGTGTCTGAGCATTACACAGGACATATCACACTCTCCCCCAACACAATGAGGAATTCTGCCTGATTCACACCACAAACCACCTTTGACTGGGAGAGGAGTGGAGAGGAGCTGCCCAGTTTCAGGCTACCACTTCAACCCTGCCTTGATGATAACGGAGAAACAGGGTGCAGTGGATGAGGAGGTTCCACACAGTGAAAGCCCAGTTGTGAGTACACAGGTGAAAAGCAAGCACATGGTCACATACAAATGTAACTTTCACCACCTCTGAGGAAAGCCAGCACCAAAAACAATACTTACCCATGTAAGGAACAAAACTGTGCTACTGCTGCTGCAAGCCTGGGCACAGGCTGTAGAGGGTCACCAAAATGGCCTGCAGCACTTTGCCAGTCCATTGTAACAGGTACCCTTGGGTCTCTTAAACATGGGACACAACAGGAATGAACATTTGCCTTTGGTCTTCCGACACATAACAGTGTCTGATGCTGTAACTGAGAAAAAAAAAAGCCAGTAAGTAAGCATCTTTCTTTGGATTTGTACACGCGAAGAAAGCCTGTCCAAATGTTTGCAACAGATTGACCTGCAGATGGCATGTGGCATCCCAGGGAGAGCATCAACTTGCTGTTGAGTTTTGCTGTCATGTCTGAAACCATTCATGGGTTCTACAAACTTTGCTGTTCTCCCACTTAGCACTGATGAAGGGGCTAACTGGAGCTTGACTACTCTGTGCCAGGCAGACAGGTTCAATGCCAAGTATCACATCAGCTGTGCACATATCTCAAGTTCCTTCCTTGTTTACAGAATCACTCCCTGTTTCCCAAACACAAAAACACCCATTAGTTGTATTTACACTTACCTGCAGCAGCCTGGGACACCACAGGGAAAAGAAGAACCAGTAGCAAGAGTATCTTCATAGTTTTCATTGACATTGTGAAGCTTCACCACAAAGCTTCTGAGACAAAGTGACACTGCCAGAGGAAGGAATTAACTTGTATTTATAAGGCTCTGATGAATGCCATCTGCAGGGATTTAGCAATGGTCTTTGAATCCAAACCGTATGTTTAAAGGATGCAGGTTGTAACCTCTAATTACAACCTCTTGTGTGAACGGATTCAACACAACCCCACCCTGAAAGGAATTATCTTCTAAACACCAACACACCTTCTGGATTCTATGTCCTGATCCAATGCATCATCTCCTCCACAAATAGCACAGACAGGCAGATATTTCAGCAATAATTTAGTCACAGTCATGACCACATGCACAAGGCCCAGTTCACTTCAAGGTATCTGCACAATCAAATCTCAATAAGATGAATCTTTGCCTCCATAAATCCAGATTCTACACAGAAAGGAATATTTGTTCCCATTTTAGACCCCCGAAAAAATATTCCCCAAAGCAGTATGAATTCAGAACCAGCTCCACCAAGGTGTTACACCTAACACCTACCAGGTCTCTGCAACTACTTGTGCTCTCACTTCAAGAGGGGATCAAAATATGAGAAGGTGCAGCAGAGAGTCCCAAAAAGTCACTTGAAGGCTGGAGAAACAGCTTTGCATGGAGGAGCTGGAGGACCTTCATTTGCCAAGCTCAATAAATAAATATGAAGAAATGACTTCACCATCCTCTGGATGTAGCTTTGTTGGAGACCTGAGGGGTTTTTTTAGCAAGAGAGTATCCTGGGTGCTGAAATCCAGAAGAGAAAAATGTAGTCAAACCAGTGGCTGGAGGGCAGCCAGAGCAACTGGGACTTGGTAGTGAAACTGTGGAGGGTGGCTAGCACTGGGAATAACTTCTGGAAGGCTTTATGACTTTCTCCTTCTCTGCTTGGCATTGTTTCGGGGCAGTAATTGCACACCTCATGTGGCATGGGAATTTATTTCTGGCAGGAAGAAGGACCAATTTTGTCATTACTCGCTTTGAGACTGAGAAACAGATATTAGGAAGAAGTTCTTTTCTGTGAGGGTGGTGAGGCCCTGGCACATCTTGCCCAGAGTGGCTGCGACTTCCCCATCCCTGGAAGTGTTCAAGGGCAGGTCAGATGGGGCTTGGAGCAACTTAGTCTAGTGGAAGATGTCCCTGTCCATGGTAGAGGGTTGGAAGGAGATGAGCTTTGAGGCCTCTTCCAACCCAAATCATTCTGTGATTCTATGAGGCACCTCAGGGTGGCTTCTTCTCAGGACTGATGAGGGTGGAGGGCAGGGGGTTGAGACGATGAGGTTCACACATCTTCTGTGGGTAACAAGAAGTGTCATGTCACATTGCACCTGCACGAACCTGTAAAGACAACACAAAGATAGTTCTTCAACAGTCTACCTTCAGCTTTGGAAGAAGATTTGGCACCCATTAGAGGCTTCATTGTGCTTTGCATGCAAAAGGTTGGAGTTTCTAGGAATGCGCATTTGGCAGCTTTGGTATTTCTTACACTACAAACTGTGGAGGGCAAGGCTTGGAGACAACCAAGACTAAGCATCACCTGGTTCCAAAGCCCTATTTACACCTCTAACTTTATTAAAATGCTTCCCTGGAACTGGGTCCAACAGTTCATAAAACACTTCGCTGAATATGGCCATGGCAGCAAGACAAGAGGAAAAGTGACTTTTGAATCTACTGACTACCAAATCCACTGGAGTTGAGGCTGCCAATATGCAAAGTTCTTACATGCTTGGTTAAAAACCAGTGCTGGAGAATGAACAGAGACCCCAGTGATGCTCCCTCAGGGAGAGACAAACAGGCAAGGACATCTCCAAGCAGTTTTGTCTTCCTGGCCAGCAGCACATCCATGGCCTTGAGCACACACAGGGTATTTAGTCCGTCACTCAAAAGCAAATAAGGAAGAGGAGTGTTTCAGAGGATGGCAGGGACAGGCATAATGTACTAGGGGCCTACAGAGAACCCTGGAAACTGAGCTTTCCTATTTCAGCAAATCCCTACTCCAGGATGCAGTAGAATGGGTGAGAAATGTTGGTCCTCTTAAGCAGCAGAATCCAGGTTTTGTTGACATGAACTTCCTAAAATCTCAAAATACATCAGGAAATGCATGAAAGCACCAAACACAGGTACATCCTGACCACCCAGCTGATGTCCAAAGCTTTGGGAGCTTCCTGCAGGATTTCACAAAAGCGATGACAAAACCCTAGGTGATA
Organism: Colius striatus; assembly: GCF_028858725.1. NCBI lineage: Eukaryota > Metazoa > Chordata > Aves > Coliiformes > Coliidae > Colius > Colius striatus. Next base: position 43,951,199 of record NC_084760.1, on the reverse strand, counting down.
TTTCAATAAAAAACCCTTCATGGCCTTTCTTGTAGCGACTTGCTGAGGATTTATTGTCTGAAGAGCATGAGCTTCCCAGGGGATGGAGTCTGCAGGACTGGGAGACTGGGGGGAAGGAAAAATAGGTAGGACATGTCTCTGCAAACCCAGGGGCACCTGCAAACTATTAACCGTTGGGTCCACGTTTCACAGAGGTTCCATCTCTGGGATGGGGGGAAAAGAACCAGCTGAATTAATTCATGGCTCTGAGCACATCGTGTCCCGGCTGCCACCTAGTGCCCACCATGGCGGCTGGAGCACATCGCCGGGGCACCACACAAGGGACAGCAGCGTGGGCTTCTTACAAGGGCAGATACAACCCAGAGACATCAGGGCGGGCTTTTGCAAGTAGCCAACAACTAGGGGGACATTGGGGCGCGTTTGTGCAAGGACATAAGAACACAGGGACATCGGTGTGGGCTTCTGCACGAGAACCCACAGAGCGGGCAGAATTCTGCAAGGGCACGAGAATGTGGGAGTCACTGTGAGAGGCTTATGCGAAGGCACGGTAACGGCAGTGGTCTCCGGACGGTGCACCCGTCAGAAGAAGCCGAGGAGCCGTCGTGACACAAGCATCGTGACGCCACGTTGCGCGGCGGGGGCGGGGGGACGCATTTTTGGGAGGTGTCCGGGGGGGAGCCGGGTCGGGCCGAGCGGGGAGGGGAAGGTAAAGGACCGGCCCCGACGGCTTTTTCCTCCTGCGTCTGCTCCTCCTCCCTGGCCGCGGCGGGGCGCGCAGGATGCGCGGGGCGTTCGCGGGGCTCTGCCTGGCGCTGGTGGCGGCGGAGCGCGGGGCGCGTGAGTGGGCGCGCAGGATGCGCGGGGGGAGGATGGGGGGGAGAGCGGCGCGGGGCTGCGCGGGGCTGCCCTTGGGACTCATAGACGGCGCCCCTGCAGACCCAGCCATTTATTATTATTATTATTTAACATGTTTGTTGGAGCACGAGCCCTTTTTCGAGCGCTTTTTTATCAGAGCCCTTCCCTGGGCCGGGCCCCTCGGTGGCGGTGGCTGTGCCACAGCTGACAAGCCACCCGTAGCCGGCAGCCGGGAGATAAGACGGGAGGCAAAAGGGCTTCAAACCGCCGCGGCGTCCGCGAGATGGGTTTGGGGCGGGTTTGGAGCAGCACCTTTCCAGTCGCTGGCGATTCGTGGCCGTGGCCATCCCTGAGTGGTGGCTCTCTGCCGTTCTGCAGGGCTCTGCTCCATCATACGCTACCTTCTGCATGGGCAGCTGGGCTGGCTGGGAGTGACGGTGGGTTGTGTGGTTCCTGGCTATGCAGCTCAGCTCCTCAGCATCCTCTGGTTCAGGGCGGATGGCCACCCACTTGGCTGCTGGCTTCTGGTGCTACACCTCCTGCAACTGGGCCTCTGGAAGCGGTGAGAGATGCTCCCTGTAGTCCATTCAGCCCCCTCCATGCAGATGTGATCCCAAACCAGCCAAAACCAGGGCAGACATCCCCTCACAGAGATTCTTGCAGGTACTGGGATGTTTTCCAGATGGCAGCAAAGCCAGGAGTCTGTGCCCATGCCAGGGAGGTGCTGATACAGTATGGGGACGTGTGTGTGCTGCGGCTTCTGGAGGCCCTGCTGCAGACCCTGCCTTACCTCCTACTGCAGGCCTACGTTATTGTGGCAGTTGACCCAGCAGGTGTCATCCCCGGTGAGTGCTCAGGAAGATGCTTGCAGTTGCACAGGGGAGTATGGCTGCCCACCTGTAAGGGCACAGGGGAGGGACTGGCTGGAGACGCCTCTCTGCAAAGGAGCTGGAAGTAATAGAATCATAGAGTAGTGGGGATTGGCAAGGCCCTCTAGAGCTCATCCAGCCCAACCCCCCTGCTCAAGTAGGTTCCCCTCAAGAAGGGGGCACAGGAACGTGTCCAGGTGGGTTTGGAAACCTCCCGAGACTCCACACCCTCCCTGGGCAGCCTGGGCCAGGGCTCTCTCACCTCAACACCAAAGTTTTTCCTTCTGTGTAGGTGGAACTTCTTGGTTTCCAGCTTGTACCTGTTTCTCCTTGTCCTGTCACTGGCTGACACAGAAAAAAGTGTTACCCTATCCTCCTGATATCTGCTCTGTAGATATTTATAAACATTATAAACAAGATCCCCCCCAGCCTTCTCTTCTCCAAGCTAAAAAGCCCCAAGTCCCGCAGCCTTTCCTCCTCACAGAGATGTTCCAGTCCTCTCAGCATCTTGGTAGCCCTGCACTGGCCTCTCTCCAGCAGTTCCCTGTGTCTCTTGAGCTGGGGAGCCCAGGACTGGACACAGGACTATAGTTGAGGCCTCACCAGGGCAGAGGAGAGGGTGAGCAGAACCTTCCTCAACCTGCTGCCCACACTCTTCTTGATGCCCCCCAGGATGCCACTGGCCTTCCTGCCCATGAGGGCCCATTGCTGGCTCATATTTATTTGCTGCCCACCAGAACTCCCAGGTCTCTCTGCAGAGCTGCTCTCCAGCAGGTCACCCCAACTCCAGTTGAAAAGCAGCAGCGCAAAGCAGCAGGGACAAATGTGGCTTAAAGATCTACTGCGGCTGAACATGAAGGAGTCACTGAGCTACCCACAGTTTTTTCTATCCAGTGTGGCCATTCCCTACAGTGTTTAAGGGACCTATAGAGACAAGGCAGATGGTGCCTTGGTTGAGTTTGAACTCAACTCATGTACCTATTGATCGTCCATCCCTGATCACAGTACAGTCCTGAGCATTTAGGTTTTGGGGGATGCTTTGTAGAGAAGGTAGACTTTCAGGTGTGCCAAAGGTGAAGATGGAGGGTGGAATCATGGCACAAGGTCACGCTGGAGTCAGTGTCTGTCTCAGAGGGATGGATCTGCCCTGCTCTTCTCATGGGAGAGAGCCATCAGAGGATTTCAGCAGGGAGATGCCAAGCATGCAAAGGAGACCAGGTTCATCAGGAATTGTTTGAGATGCTCCAGTTGGCAGAAGAGTGAGCTGTCTGGCTTGTGTTGGGGTGCCATGCTACCCACAGCTCCTTAACATTGAGATACGGTCCTACAATGCAGTAGTTCATCCTTCAGAGCATCTCACTGCCTCTGTCCCCATGCAGGTGTCAGCGCAGGGTTGTCCCTGCTCTCCCTCTCCTGGGCTTTGGTCTCCTACAGCCACTTCAGCTGCCTGCTGAAACCCGGCCACCTCTGCCTGCCAGCCCCAGCCATCCTCTGCCTTCTGATCTGGAGGACGGGGATGCTGGGGACCAGGATCCTGGCCCTGGTGCTCTTTGCCAGGCTGTATTCCTTTTGGGTTTTGGCTGTGGCAGGTAAGACCTGTGATCATCTTCCCCACATCCCATCCTGCTGTCAACCTCAGAGATGCTCCAGGAACTGGAGCACTTTGCAGCCTCCCTACTAGATGGCTTTGTCTTTTCAGTCCTTTCCTCTTGCAGGTGTCCACTGGTTGCTCATGTCCTTCTGGTTGGTGGCCCAGCAGACAGACATCATGGCCCATCCCTGCCACTGGAGGCTGTTCAATGTCCTGGTGGGAGCTGTGTACATCTTCTGCTACATAAATGTCCAGCCCAATCCCTCCAAGCACAGGGTGACCGTATTTTGTACAGTAAGTACCCAGGACATTCGGTATTCCACATGGATGCAGCTGCTGGGGAGAAGCAATAGCTTCACAACAGCCCTTATCTCTTACATCACCACATGATAAAAATCCAGCATTTACCCTGTGCAGACAAAGCCATGTGGTGCCCAAGTGTCACAGATGGATGATACACTACACTTGCAGGAGAGAAGTAGCGTCGTGTTTGCTGATATAAACCAACAAGTTAACAAAGCGTGATAGTAAATGTGACAGTAGTTTGACAAGACACAGTGGTAAGGTTCACTTGGTATGTACTGCATAGGGAACAGGGTCAGACACAACTGCCAGGGAGACCCACCGCTTGAGTTATGACTTTATTGTTTTACAAACTCCTTCTCAGAGGAGAGTTTAGTTGCAGCTGGATCCAGACTTAGTCCCAGACTTGATCAACAGTTTACTTCTGAAGGACAGTATGTCCACAGACAATCCTTTATATCACTTAGCTAAGATTTCAAAGTTGCAGCACACTTATTCCAAATTTCATTCACCTAATATCTGACACAATAAGGATTCTCAACCTTGGGGAATCATAGAATCATTTTGATTGGAAAAGACTCTTAAGATCATCAAGTCCAGCCCCTCACCTCACACTGCCAAGCCCATCGCTAACCCATGTCCCTCAGGACTTGATCTGTGTGATTTTTCTATATCCCAAGGGATGAGGATTCCACCAGCTCCCTGGACAGCCTGGGACAGGGACTGACAACCCTGTCAGGGAAAAGTTTTCACTCGGTTCCAGTCTAAATCTCCCTTGGTGCAACTTGAGCCCATTTCCTCTTTTCCTTTTATTCATTACTTGGGAGAAGACACCAACCCCCACCTCTCTACAAACAACCTCGAGAGCTGTCCCTGCTCAAGGGAAGATCTTAGTGTGCACCTGGGTGCCATGCAGGAGAGCTCAAGGGGCCCTGGGCTGGCCACTAGTTATAGAGTAAGATGACTGATTTCTGTTTGCATACCGTAACTGTTTCAGTGACATATGCTCAACTTGGCCTCAGCTGTCTAACAAGATTTATGGCTCTTATCTATTGTTTTGTGATCTCTCCCTCCAGAGACCAACATAAACCAGATGCAGCCATCATGACCACCACTGGTGGCTACTGCTTTAAGCACAGAATGGGAACAGGGACCATCACTGGATTTGTTTTCTTAGCAGCAGCCATACAATGTCTTAATAACACCAGAGCTGCTTTGCCAGAGTTAGTTTACATGGTAAAAAAAAGATTGAAACCTTGCAGAAAGTTTAGTTCAGTAGCCCTTAGGTTTCCAGTGAGAAGCTAGGTGCAAAATAAATCAGCAAAATGTAGAAACTGGATGAGTTTTTTCATTGGAAACACAACAAAGCCCAGTAGAAGGATAAAAGTCACAACTCTCTTCCCTCTGTTCTGCAGATAATGCTGATGGAAAACACTGTCCTGCTGCTCTTGGGCACACCGTTCCTGCAGGCAGAGCTAAGGAACAGCCTCTGTGTGACCGGGGCAGTCATCTCTGGGTCTGTAATAGGTAAAATCTACTGATGTTTAGATTTCTGGATTGCATATTTTGAGACTAAATGAACATCATCAGTTATTTTAGTTGCAATTGATAGGACAAGAGGAAGTGGCCTCAGGTTGCCTCAGGGAAGATTTAGATTGGAGCTGAGGAAGAACTTTTTCCCTGAGAGGGTTGTCAGCCCCTGTGCCAGGCTGCCCAGGGAGCTGGTGGAGTCCCCATCCCTGGAGCTATTGCAAAGCCATGTAGCTGAGGTGCTGAGGGACATGGGTTAGTGGTGGGCTTGGCACTGTGAGGGGAGTAGATGGGCTCGAAGATCTTAAAAGTCTTTTCCAACCAAAACAATTTTATGATTCTATAAACCTACTGATATTTAATGGAGGATGGGGATGGTGCGAGGTGGGAAGGATTCCTGCATCACCCTTCCTCCCTGCCCTGTGCCCTATCTGCTGATGCTCAGCAGCTGCTTAAAGCTGCTCAAGTGGGATTCTTGCATGCCTAAAAAAGCTTGAAGGATGTGCTGCTGCAACACCTCATTCCAAGCAGTATCTCTGCAAGGGGCCTGTAGATCTGGAGGTGGCAGCAAGGTCTTCTCCACACCTCACTAAAACACTACTGGGACTCATCCCTTGACATCTTTCTGCTGTTTTTCAGGTGCTGCAGCTCTTGTGGTTTATTACTCTCTGCTCCATCCCAAGTCCACAGAGATCTGCCAGGGCTTCCGGGAGACAACCTGCAGTGCTGCATCTGCTGGTGATGACAAGGTTGCTGGAGATAGCTCCCAAACCAGACAGAGTCTGGGGATTTCAGGAGACAGAGAGTCCTCAGCAGGGGAAGTGACCATTGCAGATCCCAAAAGTAGGAACAGCTCATCGCTCCTGCAATTCAGAGTGTGTTTGGAGAACAGCTGGATGAACCATCACCACTGGCTGCTGGTAAAGCTGGCCTTGAAGACAGGGGATATGTCCGCTATCAGTGCAGCTTTTGGAGATAGTGGTGTGGGAGAGGCTTACCTCAGAGGATGGCTGGTGAGCAAACCTGGGGCAAACCTTTCCCTCCCCGTGAGGGAACTTGATCCTCGAGGTGTCCAATCTGTTCTGACTGGTGTGAAATTGCTGTCGGAGGGGAAGGAAGGAAGCGACAAACCCAGCACTAGCCCTGCAGGAAGGGCAAGGGAGGATGGAGCAGGACAGGATCCTGCTTTTCCCCCAGCCAAATCCTTTCCCAGCAGCTTCTCCCCGGATCTGGCTGAAGGCTCCTCCATATATTTCAGCGCAAGTGCGGGAGGCATCACAGGGACAGCCATGGCTACAGGCACAGCCCTAGGACAAAGGGACAGCAAAGACCAGCCTCCTGCAGGCTGCCTGGGCGGAGGAGGAGGAGGAATGGATTTATCCCTTGGGATGGCGAGCATCAGCCCAATCCTGGGCACTTGTGCCCACAAGCACCTGTGGATCAGCTCTTCCCATGGCAGCACAGGCGGCTGTGGAGTGAGGGGTCCCCCCAAAGAGTGTGTGGAGCCCACAGGGATGGAGGGGACCTTCGTGGGGTGGCATCACCTTCAAGATACCCGTCCTTATGGCATGAAGGGGACTGGTGTGAGGAGCAAGCTGAGGCCACCATGCTTTACCTCCACCCCTAAAGCCAATGCCAGGTCCCTACAGCAAGGACTAGAGGGGCTGGGAGAGGGGACAGACCTGTCTGAGCCGATGGACTGACCCTGGAAATTGCTGCACTGTCTGCTCGGATCAGCACTGGGGTGACAGCCTCAGTGATACAGGGCATGGCAGGAGGTGGTGGGATGTTAATGCCACAAGGACTGTCCCTATGGTGCCCCTGCAACCAGGCAGATGTGGTCCTCCACCGCTAGGACATCACTTTCACTCCCACTGCATCTTGTACTTGGCAGTTTTGGAGAGCTTCAAAGGCTCCCTGTTCCACAGCCACCAGAGGGAGATGCTGCTCAAGGCCATGGTCACGGCCACCTCTTTCCAGGTGCTCTGAGTCCGCTCAGCACTGGGTTATGGGAGAAGAGGGATGTGGAGGACTGAAGCTGCTGTGGCATTGCAGATGGAAGCAGAATGGGGGCTCTGGAATACTGGAGGTGGACAACAAGGTGCACAGCAAGTACTTGGAGGAATGTGACCATGGTCACGGGAGGCTCCTTCTACCTCCTCAGGGACGCCCAGGCCATGGGGAAAGTTTGTGAGTCCCTGACCTGAGAAGAGTAATATCCATCTGCAAATATCCCATAGTGACTTCAGGTCCGATGGTGGATGTGTAATGGGAGCTGCCACTGACTGTGCTGGATGTGGCATGGGAACCTGCTACTTTGGTAGAACCACCCCCAACTGTCACCACCACAGTACTGAGTCCTGATCTTCAGTGACATATCCACAGAGCAGTGTACATGCACCAAAGTGGGTCACATGGTCACTCCCCATTGTGGTCTGTCTTCATAGCCATGGGTGGCTACCCATGGAGCACAGACACATCCCACAAAGCCCATGTTCTCCATGGAGCAACGTGTCCCTGGGCCAGGACATGAAGGTGCAAGAGAAACAGTAGTGGGGAAAAAAGTGTGGCAGAGGGATGCCAAAGCCCAGGGGAACAGGCTGGTGTTTCCTCCCTGCATCCCAAATGTTTGAGGACACCCAGCCAAACCCTCTGCTACTTCTTTAGTATTTCCCATGTAGCTCATTTCAGATGAGATACGATATCCTCAGCTAGACTTTAGGACCTGTCCAGATTTAGGAGATGCTCATCACTAATATTTGGGCTTCAGCTACCCGCAGAATCATAGAATCATAGAATTATTTGGTTGGACAAGGCCAAACTTGTACTCATTTGTTATGTGGGAGAAGAGCCCAGCCCCCAACTCAGTACAACCTCCTGTCAGTGATCATGTCTACCCTCAACCTTCTCCAGACTAAACACCCCCAGGTCCCTCAGCCGCTCCTGGGAGGTCTGGACAAGGGGATATCTCCATCCTACTATACTCGGACAGATTGTCCTGTGCTCTAGCCTTCTCTGGAGTAGAAAATTTCTGCTAAATTGCCTCCCATTGATGGTAAATTTTGACAATGCAGGGAGTGACTTGTAGGCTTGAGGAGAACTGGCTGTGCCACTCAGCAGTGATCTGGAAAATGGAGTGAATAGGCAGGAACAGAGGCTATATCCCTAATAAATTAAACAACACCCAGCTTGGGGACATGGCTATCCAGCTCGCTGGCACCATCTCCTTGGTTTGTTGTGTACAGTGGGTCACTGTCAAGGTAAAATAAAGGGGATTGGAAAGGTACTGACAGGGCACGTGGGTTGGCAGCAGTCCTGCCCTTTTAGGATAATAGAATAATTTTGGTTGGAAAAGATCCTTGAGATCATCAGGCCCAACCCCTCCGCTCACAGTGCTAAGGCCACCACTAACCCTTGTCCCTCAGCACCTCAGCTACACGGCTTTGCAATAGCTCCAGGGATGGGGACTCCACCAGCTTCTTGGGCAGCCTGGGACAGGGGCTGACAACCCTCTCAGGGAAAAAGTTCTTCCTCAGCTCCAATCTAAACCTTCCCTGAGGCAACCTGAGGCCATTTCCTCTTGTCCTGTTACTTGGGAGCAGAGACCAAGCCCCATCTCACTACAGAGGGGGATCTCACCTCTCAGCAGCACCATTTTCCACCCTCTCTCTGTAGCCCAGTTCCTGAGCTCTGCCCGTGGGCACCAGGTTTCAGGGTCAGTTTTACTTGACACATGGTGAAAAATGTTCCCTTTGGCAGAAAGATTTTGTAAAACGTGCTCTGAACTATTTACCCAGAAAAGCATCTTTTCACTTCCAAAAATATTAAATCACAATACTTGGATGTTACAGAAAATATAAGTATTTGCCATGGCGCTGTTTTTGTTATTTGCCTGTTTTTTTTTCCAAGCTGAAACTTCGGGCACTTTTTGTCCCCCTCCCTTAATAAAACAGTTTTGGTTTGCTGCAAATCTCTTTTTGGTGTCTCTATTCTTTCTGTAAACGACTTGGCCCAGGCTGCATCTCCTTGCCCATGGCTCTAAGGCTAAACAATAACACAGAGGGGGGGGTGCTGTGGAGAGTAAACACAGCTAATCAGGGCTTGCCTAAATGAAGGGCTGCTTAACGAGGACCCAGGGACTGTGCTTCCTGTGCTGGATTTGGATGGAGGAAAAGGCTTTATGCTCTCAGCATCAGGTTTGAGGCAGCTCAGCTCACTCCAACACGCTGGAGAAACTTGCCCTTCCTCCTGAGGATCCTCCCCCAGGGCCACGGGAGGGAATTCTGTGGATCTAGGGATGCTGGAGGAGACAGGACAGATCCCACAACCTACAGGATTGGTGCTTGTTTTGCTTGAAGGGACATCTTTCAAACAAAAGCTCTGTTCAAGCCATGTTTTTATTTAGCAAAGCCAATGGAGGGCCCTACCCACTCCCCTGAATGCCCTTCAGGCTCCCCAGGGAGCTTTGGGAGCATTTGAGGGAGGGACTGGCTTCAGTAAAAGAGAGGGAACATGCCACTGCTCTGCGCTGGAGAGACTTGGCTGAATCGTCTCTCCGTCCACACCATGAAGGGTCTGGTGGCTGCTCCTCCAGAGCCATGGCCAGCATGTGGGGTTGGGATGGGGGTGGGATGGGGAGGGCACCCTACACCACTGGCCTCTCCTTGGTTAATGGGGAGGGAGATGGGGGGTTCAGAGACGGGGCTGGTGTATTCAGTCAGGGCTGGGAGTGCATGGAGAGGTGGGTGCAGTGTGAATCGGTATCCAGATGTGCACAGTAGGTTGGTGTAGATGTGTATTGGCATTCAGATGTGCACAGTAGGCTGGTGTAGATGTGTATTGGCATCCAGATGTGCATGGTAGGCAGGTACAGATGTGTGGAGGCATCCAGATGTGGACGGTGGGATGGTCGCAGCTGTATGTGAGTATCCAGACATGCACATAAGTGGGTACAGATGCAGGTGGGCATCTATATATGCATATGGGTGCAGGAGTTGGTAGGCATCCAGATGTGCACGGTGGTGGGTGCAGGTGCACGTGTGCACCCAGATATACAGAATAGGTGACTGTGGGTGTGAGTGAGTGTCCAGGTGTGCATGGTAAGTGGGTGCAGATGCAGGTGGGCACCCAGATATACTCAGTAGGTGGGTGCAGGTGTGGGTTGGGATCCATATGTGCATGAGGTGCTTGCAGATGAGGGTGGGAGTCAGGACATGCACAGTAAGTGGGTGCATATATGAGTAGGCACCCGAGATGCACAGTAGGTGGATGCAGGTGTGTGTGGGCATCCAAATGTGCACAGTGAGTGGGTACAGATGTGAATGGGTGCCTAGACACACACAATAGGTGGGTGCAAGTGTAGGTGGGAGTCAGGACATGCAGAGTTAAGTGGGTGCAGCTGCAAGTGGCTGTCAAGACACACATAATAGGTGGGTGCAGGTATAGGTAGGCATCCAGACACGCACAGTAAGTGGGTGAAGATGCGAGTCAGCAGGTGAGTGCAGGTGTGGGTGGGCATCCAGACGTGAACAGAAAGGGGGTGAAGATGCGAGTGGGCGTCGGGACATGCACAGTAAGTGGGTGCAGATGCGATTGGGCATCCGGATACGCGGGATGGGTGCGTGCAGGGCTGAGTGGGCACCCAGACACGCGCGGCGGGTGGGTGCCGACGCGAGTGGGCACTCGGGCACGCGCCCAGGTGCACGCAGCCGCGGCCGGGAGGCGGTGCCGGGCCCGTTCGGTGCCCCCCCCGCCGCGCAGGGCCGTGCGTGGGGCCGGGCCGGGGCGGGCGGCGGGAGGGGTCTGTCGGCGCCTGCGCGGGGCCGGGCCGGGGCTCCGCGAAGTTGCGCGGGGCCCGGGGAAGTTTTGGGCCCCGAGCGGCGGCGGTTGCGGCTCCTCCCGCTCCCGTCCCCGGGCGCCGCGGCGCTCCCGGCGCGGCCATGGCCTTCCGCCGGCGGGCCAAGAGCCACCCGCTCTTCAGCCAGGAGTTCCTCATCCACAACCACGCCGACATCGGCTTCTGCCTGGTGCTCAGCGTCCTCATCGCCCTCATGTTCGAGGTGAGACGCTCCCCCCCCGCACCCCCTTGCGCCTTCCTGCCGTGGAGCGGGGTGGGGGGGGGTGGAGGGACGGATACGATCCCGCGGAGAAACCCTCCTTTTATCACCGGAGTCAGCCCCACTCGGGACCGGCTGCGTGTGTGTCCGTGTCCTACAACCCGTGTACACCCCCGCCGTGGATGGGGGGATCCAGGGTGCCCCCACTTTGCGTGGCACGGGGTGCCCTCTCCTCTCGGTTTGGGGGATGTCCAGGGTCCCGCACCCGTCAAAATGACCCCGTCCCATTTGGAGAGGGGCCTCTGGGGTGCAGGACCCCTCCATCGGGGAGTGCAGAGTGCCACCCCATTCATTCCCACCATAAAAGAGATGTCCCTCCACCCCCACCCCATGGAGACCCAACTTGACAATGGCTTTTGGGATGTTGCATCATTCTGGCACCCCCAGCCCTGCCAGGAGTCAATGGGGAGCACAGGGGGATGCAGGAAACCCCCAACCTCTGCAGGGAACAGTCCCTCCCCGGCACTGAGGGGTCCCTGTGCCGCCTGGTCACGTCCAGGGACAAGTCAAGCCCTCACTGCTATTTCCAGCTATTAGAAATGAGAGGAGTACTTCTTGTGCGTGTGTCTTTATTTGTTAATATTAGCCCTTTTCCAGGTGTTTTCTCTCCACAGCCCCCTGACCCTGTGCCGTGGGATGAGCTCTGGGGGCTCCTGGGCCTCCTGCAGATGCCAGCGGCTCCCCAGGGGCTTTTCCCTGTCCCTGCCATCCCGCCCCGAGAAGGCGTCCCCAGCTCCTCTGTGGGCAACCATGGCCCAGCCGGGGTGGCCGGAGCCCCACCCTGGGAAGGCTGCTGCCCCAGCACTGTGCCATGCTGGGAATGCTGCTCTCCCCCTGTTCCCTCTCCTTCCCTCTCAGCTTGCTTTTTCCTCTCCTCTTTTTGGGGAGGAGACGGGGAAAGGGCTGGAGGCCACAACTGTGTAGCTCTGCTCAGCTTCAGGCACCCTCTGCGGAGGCATTTAGGGCAGCTGTGAGCCATGGTCAGCAGCTCGGCCGGATTAGACCCCCCCCCCTCCCCGCTCAAACCCTCCCCTTCAGCGCAGTGCCACGTTTCAAAGCAAATCCAGACGGGAAAGGGGTGGCCGGGGGGCCTGGCGGAGGAGGAAAGACTCCTTCTGTAGCAAATCACAGGAGGAGGAAATCCATTTCCTTAATACCGTCCTGGTGGCAGCCCCTTTCTTTTTCTTCCCACCCCATTTCCCCCCCCGCCTCCCCTTTTGTTTTTTCTCTCCGTGATTCTGTGAAATGCATTGAATAAGTGAGTGGCTTCCAGCGCACAGACCCATTTCGATGTGTTTGTGCATAGATACACGTTTTTTTAAGGGTCAGGAGGGGGTTTCAAAACTAACCAGAGAGGTCCAGCTGTGTTCCAGGACCACATGTAAACACTGCAAAGTTGGGCTGTGAGTTTCATAGCTGTACTTTTGAAACCAAAATAGCCTCTCCCCACAGCTGTTTTTTTCGGGGTGCAGGGAACCCCATACCAGATTGGTGGTGCCTGAGCTCACTGAAGTGAGGGCTTGTTGGTTGACATGGTGCTCTGAGGGTGGTTTTGAAGGGCTTTGTGGCAACCCCCCCGTGGAGGTGGTGGCAGGGAGGGGTTTGGGGCATTTCTGATTGTTTTCATTCTATTATTTTAATGTCTTTTAATTAACTCTCCCCTGGTTGCTGAGAAGCAGCAGTTTCCCCAGATCTCAGGGAGATGGCGCTCACCATGCCGGGGCAGCTTTTAGCACTCCCTCCTCCATGTCTCTGCTTATTAGCATCTGCCCTCATCTCCCTCTCAGCATGAGATTTGGGACAACTCTTTTGGTCCCTGTGGCTGGTTTTGTTTAGTTGTTTGCTTTTTTTTTTTCCTCACTGCTTTCTTTTCTCTTGGAGGAAAAATCAGGCTCTACTCTTCCCCAACCCGCCAAACTGTCCATGCCCATTTGTACCACCTCTATGCATTGACTTTTGGTGGCAGCTCAGGTATTTCTGCCTTTCAGTGCCTTTTCAACACCTACTCTATGACGATGAGGAGGACATGTTGCCATCTCTCCTACTCCTCCTCGTGCCCCGCTTCCCACCCCACTGCTGGGCTACTACCTTCCCTGCTGCTGGTGGCCACGCCAAGCTCGGGCTCAGCGGAAATGGTCGAATCCTGCTCACAATAGGCTGTTTCCTGCAGAGGAGATTTCTTTGGGGAGCCACAAAGGGGATTTTTAACCTTTTCCCAGGAGCTGAGGTCTTGCTTGCTCCAGCACCGTGCTGGCAGTGATACTTGAGGACTACTGTGAGTCTCTGCTTCCCCAACAGACGCTCAAGGTACATGCTTTGAGGATCCATTTGGGCATGCAGGCTCTTTCCCATCCGTCCAATGGATCTATGGCTCCAGCAGCCCGATTGTTTCTCCTCAGCTGGGAGTGAGTATCAGTGGTGATGGAGGTACCACTGGCTGATACCAGGGAGGGAATTTGGGGGCACAAAACATGCACAAGGCTAATCACCACATTTCCGTGAGTGTTGGACTTGATTATTCGAGTATTGTCTGCGTTTTAGGTGATCATAGCATTACTCAGGAGGGAAGGTCAGGGCTTGGAGAGGTTCCCCCCAAAAGAGCTGTCCTGAGCTGGGCTTTCTGCAGTTTTCTGCCTTCCCAGCCCCAAGCCTTCAGGCTAAAAGCTGCCTGGGGCATGTCTGCATGGTGACAGGGAGGGATTTTGCTGCACGTGTGTCATTCAATGAGATCTGAACAGACTGGAGAGTTGGGCAAAGAGGAACCTCATGAGATGCACTAGGGGCAAGTGCAGAGTCCTGCACCTGGGGAGGGACAACCCCCTGCACCAGGACAGGCTGGGGGTGACCTGCTGGAGAGCAGCTCTGCAGAGAGGGACCTTGGAGTGCTGGTGGGCAGCAAATAAACATGAGCAGCAATATGCCCTCGTGGGCAGGAAGGCCAGTGGCGTCCTGGGGGGCGTGAAGAGAGTGTAGACAGCAGGTGGAGGGAGGTTCTCCTTCCTGTCACCTCTGCCTTGGTGAGGCCTCATCTGGAGTCTTGTGTCCAGTTCTAGGCTTCCCAGCTCAAGAGAGACAGGGAACTTCTGTAGACAGGCCAGTGCAGGGCTATGAAGAAGCTGAGAGGACTGGAACATCTGTGTGAGGAGGGAAGGCTGTGGAACCTGGGGCTGTTCAGCCTGCAGAAGACTGAAGGGGGATCTCATCAACATAAGTACCTAAAGAGTTAGGTGTCAAGGGGATGGAGCCAGTCTTTTTTCTGTGGTGTCTGGCAACAAGACAAGGGCTAATGGACAGAAACTGGAACACACAAAGTTCCACTGGAACATGAGGAAAAACTTCTTTGTGGGTGAGAGAGCCCCCCAGCACAGGCTGCCCAGGGAGGGTGTGGAATCTTCTTCTCGGGAGGTTTCCAAACCCACCTGGACATGTTCCTGTGCCCTCAATCGAGGGGAACCTGCTTTAGCGGGGGCTTGAGCTGGATGAGCTCTGCAGGGCCCTGCCAACCCCCACCATTCTGGTGTTCTGATTCTGTCTGTGGCTACTCCATCCACGGGTGAGCTGGAGCCTGGAAAGAAATATCTCCTTTTTCTTCATGTTTATCAAAAACTATTTTAAGTGGCTTTGTATAGAAACACGAAACAGGTGCTCTCCATCCTCATGCAAAAATTGCTTTGAATATCCTTTTTCACTCTGCTTTCCAGAAGAATGAAACCAAGGCCAGGCTGGGTTTCACCTGCAGCTGCCCGGTGAGCGCATCCCCTCTGGGACAGACAGTTGCTGTGCAGAGAGTCAGATCAATCAGCCTCTGTGAGAATTGAATCTAGGGGAGACCTTGCTGGTTTTGGCAGGCTCTACGTTAGACACTGACTTCTCTCGTGATCTCTATAAGATGGGGAAGCCAAGGCTCAGCCTTGTTTCTCTTATGCCCCAAACTGGTTGCCACAAGCTCAGGAGCAAAGCAACTCCAAATGCTTCTGCATGGGGTGATAGTAAGAGAGCTATAAAACATCCCATATAAGAGATGTAGTGCCCTGGCTGGGCTTTCCCCTGCATGGATCTGTGGCAGTGAGTCACGGTCTCCCAAGCACTGGGTTGTGACACTGTCAAACGAAGGCGGCTGACGAATGAGCTGCTATTTCCAGGCTTCCTGCTAAATATACTTTCCCCTCCCTGGTCCCCTCCTTACTACTCTGCAAAAAAATTAAGGCCTTCCCGTTGTTAATGAGGGAAAACAAATTGTGTTTCTGCCTCTCCGGGTCTTTTCCAGATGTGGGAACTGAGGCATGCGGGCGGCTTAAGGGCTGAATAGTTGGGGGAGGGTGGGAGGGGGAAAAACTGGCAGAGGGGAAAGCAGAATTTAGTCTGTTTTTAAGAAGGAAATAAACAGGAGAGAGCGTGAAGCAATGGCAGCGGTGGTCATGCTGGGGGATGAGCGTGTCAGTGGGAGCAGGGGGCTGCACCGCCCTCGGGGAGGGTTTCTTTTCAAAGGCAGCTGTTTACTTTTAAAGGCTTTGGTCCAAAGTTTGGTCTTTAGTTTACATATAGGGCCTGTGTCAATCCATACTGTGGATCAGCAAGTTTTTGTTTCAATAAACACTGTCTGGTTGGAGGAGTGGTGGGGGGGAGGAGGAAGGAAATCAACCCTAAATTGTGAGAAAAGCCTTCAGACAGCATTTTATCTTTAATTAGTTTGAGTTGTTTTTCAAGCCCTGGAAATATTTTCCCAGCTCAGACTGCAGAAACTCCCCCAGCAGAGTTTGGAGCCTCTTCCTTCCTCCGACGCCGCTTGAAGCCGGGCAGGACCGTGGGGATGGCTGCGTGCCTGGGGGCTCCCAGCCGGGCTGGAAACAGCACAGACTCTGCAGATCCCACCGGGTTGAGGCTTTGAGAAGGGGACTGGCTTTTCATAGGGTGACCTGGTGCCTCTCTGTGAAGGATGCTCAGAAAATAATCCCGCTCTCCTGCAAATGTTGGGGTTTGAGAGCAGCAGTGTGTGGGTTTGGAAAGAGGTGCTGAGCTGCCAGGATACCTGTGCTTGGATGCCTTCATCAGAAGCTGCTTGTGCACCTGCAAAAGTGGAGCTGGGATTTAGGATTGGACTCTCAGAGTGTTTTGTGGCAGGGAGAAAAAAACAGCATCTTCTCAAAAGGGCAAGGGGAGCTTTGCTGCTTTATATTAGGCTGCAAACTCCAGGCTAGCAGGGATGTGAGGTTTTTTTCTGGTCACCACATTATCAGGGAGTAAATGTGTAGTGGTGGACTGCAGATGCCTAGTAAATGCACAGTAGAGTTGGGAGTGTTTGTCTTTCTCCATCGCCCTGCCATTGAGGGCTGTGAGGTGGATACCCTGGTTCGATTTTGAGCTGTGTCACTCTGTGAGAAACAGACTGAGCACTGTCCTGGCTGCTCTGAGCATCTTAGGGAACTGTGATCTTCATGGAGACGCTTTGAGTTCTGCCTCTTCACCATCTGGCTGCCCTTTGGTCCTTGGGTTAGTGTCATGAACCACCAGAAAGCCGCTCACTGCTGGAGGTGCTGTTCCCTCTGCGTGGCTGTAGAGAGTCCCCAGGACAACTGCTTCCCAAGTTTAGCTGGTTCAGGCACATCCCTCATGCAAGTGGTATGTTGCATGGAGGTGCCTCTAATGCAGGGCAGGGAATGAATAAGGAACATACAACTTTTCCTATATGATCCCTGCCCACCTTGTCCCATGCAGACAAATCTCTCCCACCCTATAACAACCCCTACCCCAGCCATGGTGATGCTCTGTAGGATTGGGACTTCTGCCTGCCTTGAGAAAAGGATGGAGATAAGAAGAGAAAGCTAAAGAAGCAGGTTGAGGTATTGGCATCACAGCATAACCAAAGAAATAAAATAGTACCTGGAGAGACCCCGTTCTGCCCCTGCCTGGTGCAATTCTACCTCAGCCCTGGCTCAGCTCGTTGCCCTGTGAGGCAGGAGCCTGCCTAGCATTTCCTTTCCCATACCAGCACCGTGTTTCAGAGCAGACAGCAATGGCCTTGTGCCTCTGAATAATCCTCACGTTGCTCTTCCCGTTATAAACTTCTCCTTTCTCTCTCCGCTTGCAAATGCTCCATGTGAGTTCTGAAGCTTTGCTGTCCCCAGTCCTCTCTGCTCCGTCCTGAGCCAAGGAAATTGGATTCTGCCTTGCAGAGGAGCTGGAGGTGGCATTGCTGGAGGTCATGGCTGAAGTGCTCCGTGTTTTCCAGGAAGTTTAAGCAGCTCAGTGATGTTTCTATCTCTATATGCTGTTTAGGGCTGTGCAGCAATGGGTGCGCCATGGCTGCTCCCAGGTGATGTGGCAGAGAGGATGCTGTGGGGTTACAGCTACAGCGTGGGGGTTCCCTTGGTGGAGCTCAGCTATGACCTCAGTCAAGTCACCTATCCCTCCATGACTGGTGGTAAGGGAGGCAATGGCAAAAAGACGTGGTTCCCTCTGTGGATCCCCTTTTAAGGAGAAATGGCCCCAAGTTGCACCAGGAAGGTCTAGATTGGAGATGAGAAAGAACTTTATTTCCTGAGAGGGTTGTCAGCCCCTCCCAGACTGCCCAGGGGGCTGGTGGAGTCCCTGGAGCTATTGCAAAGCCGTGTAGCTGAGGTGCTGAGGAACATGGGTGGGCTTGGCAGGGTGAGGGGTTGGACTCCAGGATCTTGAAAGGTTTTTTCTAACCAAAACAATGGAGTGATTCTGTGGATGTGCAGGGTGTCCTTCACCTTCAAGAAAGAAGGGATGGATGTCCCCAGTATCCTGCTCAGGGTGGTATGTCCTGTGTGTTTTGTGCTCCATCTGCCTCAGCTGCTGGGTATGGTGACCCTTTACCTATCTGAACTGAGCTGTGGGGGTGGAGGTGCCCTGCTAAGGTGTGTGGCACAGTCAGGATGCCAGGGGTGAGCCTCAGAGGACAGAGCTTAGCTGGACCAGAAGTTGCAGCGAGGAAAAAGATAGAGGTGCAAATGCTCACGTGACAAGATGCCACCAGGCTCTTGGGCCCTCGGAAATCCCAGAGACCCACCTCCAAAAATGCTGCCCGGGCTGTTGAAGTCCTGCCAGCGCCCACAGAAGGTCATGTGCCAGGACAGAGGACGAAATCCTACACGTGTTTCCATGCTCACTGTGAGCACTTCCCAGTTGGTTGTGGGAGAAAGGAACATCTTTGTAACCTGAGAGGAGACCTTCCCTCCACCTGAGGTCTGTGAGATATCCAGAGATGCATGGGGAGATTGGATGCCTGGATGTTCAAATCTGGCTCCCGAGGTGGCCGCTGTGGCCCTTAATGAGTGGCTGCAGGTGTGTGCTTAGGCTTCCCCATCTATCAAAGGGAGAAGAGGGGCAGTTTCTTCTTGAAAGTTGGTCTGACAGGAGCCTGCCTACATCCAGGACGTGACAATTTACGCAGGGTTTAGAAAACAACCCGCCACCTCTCTGTAATGGAAGGTGGAGGGGATGAAGGGGTGCAGAAGTGGCCGCTGAAGCTGCTGGTGCTCTTCTGGCCCGCAGGAAGCAAAGGGAGGTTAGGAGATGGGACAAAGCATTGCCAACTTCTGGCATGGATGGGGGAAACCTTCCTACTAGACCCTCTAGAAAGGAAGGTTAGGAGAGTCCTTGCAAACTATGTTGGGGCTGATCACCGTGCAGGCATTGCTTCACACCCCGGAGTTGCTCTGAGATTGTTTTCTTGGACCTGTAAGTCTGACTTACGGCCTCTCCGTCAGGTTCGGAGGCCTCATCTGGAAATGATGCCTTGTTTCCAGCTGTTTACACCTCCAAATGTCATCCAGGTTCTTGGATAGATGTAAAACCTTCAGTTCCTGCTGCCATCTGCACATCCATGCCATGGCCACCCATCCCACAGCTGCTACCCTGTCGATTTTGTGCCCTGCACTAGCCTATGGTGAGACTTGGATGTAAAGTCCAAGTCCTGCTTGTGCTGTACCACTCCAGAATGAAGCAACTTTTCTTTCCTAGCCAATCGAGGTTTGCAAGAGCCAGAAGTGTCTCCTTCAGCCAGCTTGAGGCCAAGCTATGCACTTTTTCCATTACCACCTCAAACTCTGCCCATGGTCTCCATCTGCCTCCACACAGCATTTCTCACATCTACTCCTCCACAAATGGGGCACAACACGTGGGATTTCTTTGGGGTTTTTTTTTAAGTGGAAAACAAAGTAAAATAATCCCTAAACATCATGAAAACATGTTGTAGAGTTTATTGTCCCCAAGCCAGGGCTGCAGGAGGATGGATGGGAAAGAGCAGAGCTGCCGGCTGGTTGCTCAACGCTTATGGGGGCAGGATGGGAACGCTTGGCAGAGCCCCCATGTTCCCCTCCTTCCCTGCCCCCAGCTATGTCCTACAAGACGTGAAGCAATATTTCCAGCTGTGGTTTTAATAGCCTGTGGCTCTGAAATCATTGGAGCTATGGCTGTGGGAAATGCAGCTCATCTCCATCAGCATGCTGTGGGCACAGGGGCTTTTAGGGGGAGGGCGTGGCCACTGGTTGTATGTGAAGCTGAGTGCTTGTGAAGAGTTGGCAAGGTGGCTGAGGGGCCATCAGAAAGGTAAAAACCTCTGGTGACCTACTGTTGGTGTGGGGTTAAGCACTGTCCCAGGCTGCCCAGGGAGGTGGTGGAGTCCCCATCCCTGGAGCTATTGCAAAGCCGTGTAGCTGAGGGGCTGAGGCACATGGGTTAGTGGTGGCCTTGGCACTGTGAAGGGAAGGGTTGGACTCGATATGCTTAAAGGTCTTTTCCAACCACACAATTCTGTGATTCTATGATGGATCTTTGGGGCTGGATGTTTGCACACCAGATTTTGCTTCAGCTTGAGGCTGCTTTCATCTCAGAGAGGCTGCTTTAGGTTCATCCTGCAGATGTACTGGGATGGGAGGGATTCTCTGCCCCATCCCCACAAAGCTTCCTCCTTCCCTGGTGGGGAGGATCATTCACTTAAATTAAAAGCAATAAATGAAGAGTGAGGAGCACAGCCATGGTTTACAGGGGGCCTGATGTCTCATCCCAAGGGGTTTTTTTCCCCCTTTTTGGGCCAGTCTGTGATGCTGGCCATGCCCCTTCCATCCTGTGAGTGGACAGTGAGTGCAAGGTACAACTCTTGCCAAAGGTACTTGTCCCTCATAGAATCATTTTAGTTGGAAAAAACCTTTCAGCTCATCGAGTCCAACCCCTCCCCTCACACTGCCAAGCCCCTCACTAACCCATGTCCCTCGACAACTGATCTATGTGTGTTTTCAGTATCTCAAGGGATGGGGATTACACCACTTCCCTGAGCAGCCTGGACCAGTGTCTAACAACATTCTCAGGGAAAAGTTCTTCCTCAGCTCCAATCTAAACCTCCCCTGGGAAAACCTGAGGCTTTTTTTTCTTGTCCTGTCACTTGTTACTTGGCAGAAGAGACCAACCCCCACCTTGCTACAGCCTCCTGTCAGGGAGTTGTAGAGTGATCATGTCTGTCCTCAGCCTCCTCCAGGCTGAACCCCCGCCATGGGACACTTCTGAGTGCCTGCATAGTCTCTCAAGGGGTCTGGCTTCATCAGTTCTGTGGCTGCTGTTACTGTAGGGTTCTCCACAGAGATGGGGAAGCTAAATCTGTGTCTGGCCCATGAGATTGGTGCTGGATGCCATCTCTCCTCAGGCTGGGCTCATGGCATGGATGGGAATGAGGGATGGCTCTGATGAACACAAATGGCCCACTGAGTCAGGCTTCTGGTGTCCCTGAGCAGCAGGTCACATGTGGCCATGGGCCATGCTGCTGGAAGGGTGCCTGTCCTCGAGGGGAAGCAGAGAGCTTTCCGCATCATACTGGCTGGTGGCTTTTCCAGGTTTCTCCCACTTTTGTACATAATTTTCTCCTTCTCAAGTCCCTGTTAACAAACCTCTCCCCTAGCAATCTCCTTGCTGAAAGGCACTTCTGCAAGTGGAGCCGGTGCCTGCACATCTCCCTGGACAATTTGTCATTCCCAGTGTGGTAGGGAAGGAGAGTAAATGGTGGCAGAGGATTGAATTCCACAACTGATTTTCACGGTTTTTTTTCTCTGTGTCTGACAGGTTACAGCCAAGACTGCCTTCCTGTTTATCTTACCTCAGTACAACGTTAGTGTGCCTACAGCAGGTAAGAAATGCTTCTGCTGCGGATACACCAGTCGTGGTCAGCCCCAAACCCTGGGTGCCAGCTGGCCTGAGCTCACCACTGCCTATGCACACTGCTTGGGCCCCTGTCTGGCAGAAAAGGAGGTCTTAAAAATATGCGGGAGAAAAGAAAAGTTTGAGAGGCTCAGAGCATGCTGATTGTGTCTGCCAGCAGCCATTGTGCTGCTGGGGATGGGAACAAATGCTTCTTCTCTAGCCCGTTTCTGCCATGGTCAGGCTGCTCTCTGCACTCTGCAGGGTAAGAATCCTCCTCCAAGCCTGGTCAGGCAAGGTCCGGCTGCCTGCCTGAGTGCTCAGAGCAGCTCTGTGCCCTGATGAGGAGCAGGAGGGATTTACCTCTCTGCTCAGCAGCAGGGACTGCAAAGATAATTCCCATCTGGCTTTATTTATCGAGGATGGCACAAGGTGAGGGTGTGGAGATGAACCTACAGTGAGGCAGACACACGAAAGGTGAAGGGCCTGCCCTTAAAATCTTTGAAGGTTACGGTTAAAGAACTCAGCTTCCAGATTAAATCGTACTCCCCTGTGGCACAGTCCAGATGACTTCCACTGCTGTTGTGTCAAGTGATCTATTCTTTCCCAATACCAGAAATCTCAGGGGGTGAGGGGATGTCACAAAACTACCTCACTGGGGCAGGTATTGGTGTATCAATAGGAGCTAGCTGAGGCTGTGGGGAGAGAGGCCTTGGTGCAGCAAGCTTGCTGAGGAAAGGTTATTGCTCACCTGGGTTTTTCCAAGGCTGTTTCACATCCCTCACAAGGATGCTGGTGTCTGACAGACAACAGATCTTGCTTTTGTCTCCCGTAGTCAGCACATGCACAGCTCCTGCTAGAGCAGCTTCTGACGTGCCCTGGAGAGAGGAGGCAGAGCAGTTGCACATGTGCTTAATATTATTTTCTTTGGACTTGAAGTTCTGTCTTGTATCTTATGCTGGGATTATGAGCTGTTTCATACATTTTTACCTCTGGTTTTGCACAGCACCCACCCGTGGGCTCCTAAGGACAGGTGTACTTCCATAAATCCTATTCAAATCTTATTCATGCAACTCAAATCTTAGAAAACTAGACTGAAGCCTTATGTGAGGGTGAACAGGGCTGATGATGGACAAGTTACTTCCTGGTATTGACATTAGGAGAAGATGGACAGGATGAGGGTGAGGGAGAGCAGCAGTGGCAGGGGGCTGAGCTTCTCACCATGATGTTTTCTGTAGTATGCCACAAGGACAGCAGCTTTCCCAGCTCTGCTTCTTCCCTGTAAGCTGCAGGGCTGCAAATCGTTGCCTAAATGCAGTCATCTAGGGTATTTTGGGTCTTCTGTTACTCCAGGCCTCCCATGGATCCTATTTCTCATCCACCAGCCCCATGCTGCTGTCTCAGACCTCTTAATAACACAAGGCATCTGCATTCAGGCGGCTGAATTCTTCTTCAGCAGCTTTCAGGGGCGAGTGGGAGTGATTGGGTATTGGATGGTAACTGAGAGGGTGGAAATCCCATCCCTCGCCCTGTGCCGGGCCCTGGTGAGGCCGCAGCTCGAGTGCTGTGTTCAGTGTTGGGCCCCTCACTGCCAGAGGGACACTGAGGGGCCGCAGCGTGTCCAGAGCCGGGCAGCGGAGCTGGGGAAGGGGCTGGAGCACAGGTGTGCTGGGGAGGGGCTGAGGGCCCTGGGGGTGTTCAGCCTGGACAACAGGAGCCTGAGGGGAGACATCATCACTCTCTGCAACTGCCTGACAGGAGGTTGTAGTGGGGTGGGGATCAGTCTGTTCTCCCAAGTAACAAGTAGTAAGACAAGAGAAAATGGCCTCAAATTGCCCCAGAGGAAGTTTATATTGGAGCTGGGAAGAACTTTTTCCCTGAGAGGGTTGTCAGCCCCTGCCCCAGGCTGCCCAGGCAGGTGGTGGAGTCCCCATCCCTGGGGCCATTGCAAAGCCGTGTAGCTGAGGTGCTGAGGAACAGGGATTGTACTGTGAGAGAAGGGATTGGACTCAGTGAGCTTAAAGGTTTTTTCCAACCAAAACGATTCTATGATTGTAACGCTCCTAGTGGGATGTCTCTGATCCCATCACCTGTTTCAATGCTGTCTCCGGCTGATAAATTCCTATCTCCTTAGGGAAGCTGTCCCCAGGCACTCACCTCTGGCTTAAAATGTCTCAAGTGTCTCCACCCTTGAGGTGTGTAACTGCTGAAGGGGAAACTGTCCACCTTTTGCTGATGCACTGTTCCCGACTAGAGCCATTTTTTCCATCCCTGCAGTTACTGGCACAGTCATGACATCTCTCTGGTGGCTCCATCCAAGCTCAACCCTTCAGCCCTTACCTGGAAATCATTTGGGTCATGCGGATTTGACCCACCATTTGATCTTTTTGCAGATGGGGAGCTGGTCCAGTATCACTATGGGCTGAAGGATCTGGTCACTATCCTCTTCTACATCTTCATTGCCATCATTCTGCATGCGGTGGTGCAGGAGTACGCCCTGGACGTGAGTGCCGGAACTTCTCAAGTACCATGGGGAAAACATGGTCCCGCTGCAGTTAAATGCTCCCACGGATCCTATTCCTCATCCATCAGCCCGATGTTGCTGTCTTGGATCTCTTAATAGCACAAGGCATCTGCATTTAGGCAGCTGGCATGGTCTGGGGGTTTGAGGTGGTGATGAGTGAGCCTTCATCTCTAGGGGGCTGCTTGGGATGGAGGGAGGAGGTGGGGAGGTTGTTGACCCGGTGGCTCATGTTTTCTTGTTTCTTTTGCTCTCCCTCTGCTCCTTCCCAGAAAATCAACAGGCGACTCCATCTCTCCAAAGTCAAACACAGCAAGTTCAACGAATCAGGGCAGCTGGTTGCCTTCCACCTCTCCTCCTTGATTTGGTGCTCGTACGTCGTGGTGACGGTGAGGCATGAGGCTGGTCGGGCTTTTGCTTCCCTGGGTGGGATTTGGGCTTTCTGGATCAGCAGAGGATCCCCAGTCCCCCTGGGCCAAGACAGTCATGTTGCAGCAAGTTTTCAAGTGCAATGGGTCTTTCCAGCCTCTGAGTGAGAGCACTTCTGGGAGATCCCTCTTCTGTTTCGTGCAAGGCAGGAGCAAATGGACTGTGAGGTATTTTTGGAGCTGGACCCCAGAAATTCTGCCTGGCTTCGTCTTCTCCATCTGCTGCTCCAAGACCTGGTGTCTTTCCCAGCTTCTTATTTTCCTCCTTGTTTGAATTCAGTGCCTTGGTGTTTTTTTGGATGCCTTTTGCAGGGTTGTGGGCCTAATGGGCAGGTGTTTGTGGTCCCCACCTTGGCAAACTGGCGGCAAGGGGATTGCTGAGAGCAGGGAAACCACACCATGTCTTGGGTTGCGTTTGGGTTGTTTCAACCCAAAGCTGCTGGGAGAAAAACTCAGAGTGAAAACATTTCGTTTTTGGGAGGGAGAGGGAGAAAAGACCAGGCATCGTTGGAGACATCTGACTGTTCTGGCAGCGTGGAGTGATGCCAATGCTTCGCTGCTGGTGGCTGTTGGGGTCCAGCTCTGGCCCTCAGCAGCACTGGGCATGGATGCTCAGGGGCAGGTCCCCTCATCTCTGTTCTTGGGGGTCCTGCCAGCCCCGCTTAGGGAAATGCTACCCCCTTCCAGGCCAGTATTTCTGGGGATCTGCTGGCACTGCTCCTGCCCTGTCAGGCCATGGGGAGGGAAGCTTTGGTGAAACAGTCGATGCTGCTGGTTTTGGGCTGCTCTTTCCCAGTGCCAAACCCTTCTCCCACCAGCTGCAGGGCTGTCGCCTCCTGAGCAAAGCCACAGTGCCATTACGTGCTCCCAAAATGTGCAGCATCTGCAGGATGGGTCACCCTTTGCAGGCCTTGTACCTCCCCTGGCTTCCCCCAACCAAATAGAAGGGCTTAGGGCTGACAAGGCACAGGTGATGGCGACAAGTGGGTGGTGGGCAGGGTGCATTTCCCATGCCAACGCCTCTTTGCAGAGCCCTTTGCAGCATCCCTGTGACAGAAGCTGTACAAGCATGGGGCGAGGAGGGAGCCCCATCCTGTAATCTGCCCTGCGAGTATAAGGCTGTAGGGAAATGCAGGCAGGTGTAGAATTAAACTGTGCAATACATATTAAATTGTCTCTGTAGCCATTTTCTCTTCCCCTTTCTCTTTGGAAGTACTTATTTTAGCTTAAGCCATACTAGGATTGGAAATGCCAGTGGGGAAGAAGCCCCACCGGGGCACAGACATGGTTACTTCCAACCATGCTGCCAACATCTCGCCCCTATGCCTCAGGGCATCCCTCTGGCATTACCCACACCTCCAAGCATCCCACCCTGATCTTAAGACCCTCTGTGCAACCAAGCAAGCAGCCTTCAACCCCCAAACACAGAGGCCTCGTGAAACTAAGGCAGGATGACCCGTGAACGTGGCTGAGCTTGGGAGAGGGGACGTGGATTTTGCTGCAGACTGAAAGGACTCGGGGGTGTCATCCCTAGTTCCCACTTTCTGTTTAGCATTTGCCCTGCCTGTCTTTTTTGCTGAAGGCTTGCATCTTTTCTCTTTTTCAGGAAGGATACATATCAAACCCCCGGAGTTTGTGGGAAAACTACCCGCATGTTTATCTGCCGTAAGCACTCGTAGGGGCATTTTGTTCTGGGACTGACCACTTCCTTCCTCTGTACGGTTTTCCCTGTGGTTTGGGAACAGGGTGCTGGCAGCACAGTGCCCTTTACACGCGCTCTGCTGGAAGGTTGCTGCAGTGAGATCCCAGGAGGAGAGGGATATCTCATTTTTGGCCCCTGAAGGGGTGTTGCTAGAGGATTTCCTCTGTGGGGAAGGTCCTGTGGGTTTGGTTACTCATCCTGGCTGCTTCCTGCCTGCATCACCATGGGCAAGTCTCTTTGCTGTTTTCACAGTAGAAATGAAGTGGGGTGGATAATCCTCCCTTCTTGGGCTTTTTTTCATAGAATCATAGAATGGTAGGGGTTGGAAGGGACCTTTAGAGATCATCTAGTCCAACCCCCCTGCAGAAGCAGGGTCACCTAGATCAGGTCGCGTAGGAATGCATCCAGGTGGGTCTTGAAGACCTCCAAGGAAGGAGACTCCACACCCTCCCTGGGCAGCCTGTGCCAGGGCTCACTCACCTGAACAGTGAAATAGTTTTTTCTTATATTTAAGTGGAACTGTTTGTGTTCCAGCTTCATCCCATTACCCCTTGTCCTGTTGCTAGATACCGTCAAAAAAGTGATGCCCCAACGTCCTGACACCCACCATTTAGATATTTGTAAATATGAATGAGATCCCCCCTCAGTCTCCTCTTCTTTAGACTAAACAGCCCCTTTTTGAAAGGCTAAAGTTTGCTGAGAGCATGGAAATGGTGGCTCAAGCATCTAGAAAATCTCCAGGCATGGACAGCTTGGCTCAATGTGTAATTCTAGCCCAGAAATTATGCCTCCTAAATCATGTGGCTTCAAAGTGGTGGAGGGATTGCCTGGTGCTGTGTGGCCAGACACCTTCCTTAGTGCCCAGGTCACAGAATCACAGAATGCCAGAATGGCAGGGTTTGGCAGGGCCCTACAGAGCTCATTCAGCCCAAGCTCCTACTAAAGCAAGTTCCCCTCGATCAAGGGCACAGGAACATGTCCAGGTGGGTTTGGAAACCTCCAGAGAAGGAGACTTCACACCCTCCCTGGGCAGCCTGTGCTGGGGGGCTCTCTCACCCACAAAGAAGTTTCTCCTCATGTTCCAGTGGAACTTTGTGTGTTCCAGTGTCTGTCCATTAGCCCTTGTCTTGTTGCCGGACACCACAGAAAAAAGATTGGCCACATCCTCTTGACACCTAACTCTTTAGGTACTTATGTTGATGAGATCCCCCTTCAGTCTTCTGCAGGCTGAACAGCCCCAGGTCCCACAGCCTTCCCTCCTCACACAGATGTTCCAGTCCTCTCAGCATCTTGGTAGCCCTGTGCTGACCTCTCTCCAGCAGTTCCCTGTCTCTCTTGAACTGGGGAGCCCAGAACTGGTCCTTGGGCTCCTACCATACCCCAAGCAGACTGATGTGGCTCATCCCTGCCTTTCAGGTTCCAGGTGAAGTTTTTCTACCTGTGCCAGCTGGCCTACTGGCTGCATGCCCTGCCAGAGCTCTACTTCCAAAAAGTTCGCAAGGTGAGAGCCGGACAGGCACCCTGGGGATGCTCGAGGTGGTTTGGCTTGGCGGGAGGTGAGCTTTGGGAGAGGGTGGGTGATGAGGGGCGAGTGGCTAACATGGCTTTCTGCCCCTGCCAGGAGGAGATCCCCCGGCAGCTGCGGTGCATCGCGCTCTACCTGGCGCACATCGCCGGCGCGTACCTCCTCAAGTGAGCATCCGTGGGGCTGAGCAGGTCCTTGGGCACTGAGAGTCCCCTGGGGAGCCTCGGTGGGGTGGGGTCAATGGAATTAAAGGCATTTCCAAATGGTGGTGAAGGTGACCTCCCAACTGGGCCATTGGATGAACAAATCCTCAGAGCTGTTTTTGAGGGTGTTAGGTGAGCAGAAGGGGTCTCTGAGCGTGGGGTGTTGCAAGGCAGATGTTAACCACAGACCCAAAGCACGGGCTGATGGGTTGTGGTGGTTCCAGCTCAGTTGGCAGTGAAGCTCCTCACAGCCACTCCCTCCCTTGGGATGAGGAGGGGAATCGGAAAAGAAAATCAAAACTCGTGGGTTAAGAATAGAACAAATGTAGTAACTAAAATATAAAAACAGTAAGAATAATAAAGTATAACGGTAGTAATTAAGAGAAACAAACCCCAAGAAATAGTCAAGAGATGCCTGAGCAGTGATCCGTCCCCTCTGCCAACCCCCCCAGTTTCTGTGCTGGATATGACATCCTGTGGCACGGAGTAGCCCTTTGGCTAGCTCGGGTCAGCTCTCCTGGCCATGCTCCCTACCTTTGGGGCACTCAAGCCCGTTCATTGTCAGGACAGAGTCAGAAGCAGAAGCAGGCTTGATGCAGTGCAGCATTGCTCAGCAATAACCACAACATCCCTGTGTTATCTACATTCTCCTCAGCATGAACCCAAAATATAGCTCTGTGGCAGCTACTGGGGAGAAAATTAACTCTATCCCAGCTGAAATCAGGACATGGCTGCAATTCCCTGGAGTGTGGGAAGCAGCCTGGGATGCTTCTCTCAGCACAGCACAGGCAGTTAAAGCTCTTACCCTTCCTCTGAGTGTGCACAGAGCAACAGGGCCAGTGGTCAGGGCTTCGTGTCATAGAATCATAGAGTCACTTTGGTTGGAAAAGACCTTTAAAGGCCCAACCCCTCCCCTCACAGTGCCAAGCCCACCACTAACCCATGTCCCTCGGCACCTCAGCTACACGGCTTTGCAATAGCTCCAGGGATAGGGACTCCATCACCTCCCTGGGCAGCCTGGGACAGTGTCTAAAAACCCTCTCAAGGGCTTCTTCATCTCCAATCTAAATCTTCCCTGAGGCAACTTGAGGCCATTTCCTCTTGTCCTGTTACTTGGGAGAAGAGACCAACCACCACCTCTCTACAACCTTCTTTCAGGTAGTTATAGAGAGGGAAGTTGTAGAGTGTTGGACTTGCCCCAGCTCTGCTGCTGGTTTGGGCTGACTTGCTCTTTTAGGGACAGGGATTTCCCCTATTGCAGCCCTACCCCAGCTGCTTTGGTTTTGGGCTGCTTTGCTGTGGGTTCATGAGTCAGATGCTGTCTCTGGGTGTGAAGGATCCCAAGGCTTCCCAGTCCAGTGGTGCAGTTTTCTTTCTGTTTCCTCCCAGCTTAACCCGCTTGGGGCTGATCCTGTTGCTGTTGCAGTATTTAGCTGAATTCTTCTTCCATATGGCCCGGCTGGTGTGCTTCACGGATGAGAACAACGAGAAGCTGTAAGTAGGGAGCAAGCTGTGCTGCCATCCTGGAATGGGGAGTTGGTGGTTGGCTTCCACCCTGCACCCGAGCTCTGGAGGTTTCTGCTCCTGCCAACACCTCTGCTTGTCCCTCCCACAGGTTTAACGTCTGGGCTGTGGTGTTCGTGGTCACCAGGCTCTTCACTCTCACCTTGTACATCTTGGTCATTGGCTTTGGGCTGCCACGGGTGGAGAACCAAGCCCTTGATCCCGACAGAGGGAACTTCTTCAGCTTCCTCTTCAACAACATCCTCTTCAGGTAGGAATGTTCCCTACTGGATCTGCTGCTTTTAGGGGGTTTTATTGCCTCCTTTCACGTGAAGACTAAGTTGTGGAAGCCTCTGCCATATCTTCCTTGGCTGTGTTATCTCAGGGTGGTTTTGTGGAGTTTGGAAATGCCAGTGAGACTCTGAGGTAGGGCCCCGTTAGGGAAGGTCCTATCAAGACTACAAAGGGCTACCAAGATGATCAGGGGACTGCAACATCTTTTTTTATGAGGAAAGGCTGCGAACCTGGGACTGTTCAGCCTGGAGAAGGCTGAAGGAGGATCTCATTACCACTTACAAAGGGTGGCTGTCAGGAGGATGGGGCGGCACTTTTTTCTGTGGTGTCCGGCGACAGGACAAGGGGTAACAGGCACAAACTGGAACACAAAAAAGTGCCACTGGCAGGGAAGGAGAAACGTGTTTGGTGTTGAGGTAAGGTAGCCCTGGCACAGGCTGCCCAGGGAGGGTGTGGATTCTCCTTCTCAGGAGGTTTTCAAACCCACCTGGACACAATCCTGTGCCCCCTGATCAAGTGGAGCGTGCTTTAGCAGGGGTTGGGCTGGATGAGCTCTGCAGGGCCCTGCCAATCCCACCATTCAGGGATTGAGTCTGTGATTCCTACCTTGCAGCTTTAAGAGTCAGCAATGCCCTGAGCACCCGAGAGCTTCATAGTGAGGAGGCAAAGGGCTACCCTGGGCTCAGGGGATGGCATAAGGCAGAGAGATGGCAGCTGAAGGAATGGTGTTTGCCCCCGGCCCTTGCTGCAGCCACCTGGGAGGACCTTGGCCACCAGCCCCACTGTGGGTGGAAGGGCTGGGCTGGTGGTGGCCTCACTGCTCTGTTCTCAGCCTGCCTCTTCTCCACCCCTGCCAGAATGAGTGTGCTGCTGTTGGTGTGCCTCTTCCAGGCCTCGGTGATGTGGCGCTTCATCCACTTCCAGCTGCGGCGCTGGCGGGAGTACTGGACAGAGCAGAGCAGCCGGAAGCGACCCGCTGCTGGTCCCAGCACCAAGCAGCAGGCCAGGCTGCTCAAAAGGGACTCGGGTGAGTGCTGGGGCTACTGTAGCCCGGGAGGCGTCAGGCCTGGGCGCAGCATCCCCTCAGTGAACTGCTGCCCATGCAGGTAACGCTGCAGCGATGCCTCCCGCTCTGCGCTGAGCCCAGATCATGCCCTGGTGGCAGCTTTCCCTGTGTCTTAACCCAAGGGGGTTAAGGTTTTGCCCCGTTGCATGGGATGAGGTTTTCTCCCTCCACCCCCAGGTTACCATGAAAACGGAGTGCTGAAGGCAGAGAACGGCACCTCGCCGCGCACCAAGAAGCTGAAGGCGCCGTAGGAGCCGTAGGGCCGAGTCCTGGGGAGGAGGGCGAGTGCCAGGACTGAGTGAGAAGCAGCCCCTCCTCCCGCTCCTCACAAGCATCATCTTCAGCGGCTCGGAAACCTCTCGTCTTCCCAAGGTGTCTCTCGCTCTCCTTTCCTTTCTTGCTCTCTTGAACCATTTGCAATAAAACCAAAAAGGTCCCTTCCCCTGCTGCCATCCCCTCGTAGGAGCCTTTTCCAGCCCTCCTGGTTGTGCCTTCCTCTCTTTCATCCTAAGTCAGTTGTGCAATTTGTTTTGTCTTTTCTGCTCTATTTTAGTGTTTGGTTGGTTTGGATTCTTGTTACAAATGCATTGTAGATGGTTCCAAACAGTCCTTCTTTCTTCCACAGTGTGTTGCTTCCCTGAGCCCCAGGGTCAGAGCCATGGCAGCCTGGAGGCACCCTGTGTCTCTTACAGGCTCCTGGGGGAATGTGCTGGGGCTCTGTGACCCTGAGGCTCAGGGGTGCTCCCAGGTGGTGGTTGCCTCTCCAGGGGTACGTCTGGCCAGTTCTTGGCAAGTGCCACAGGATGGTGGTGCTGCAAATAAACACCAGGGTCTGAGGGAGGAACCTCAACCGTATCTTGTCTCATGGGGGACTTCTGGTGAGAAGTGAGGTTCCTCTGGCCTCTGGTTTTGAGCTAATTCTGGAGAGCTGGGCAGTAAAGAAGGGAGAGAAGTTCCCTCTTCCTATAGGAGCCACCTTCCAGCTTTTGCTTGCCCCAGCTCTTCTGGTACAGCTGGGTCCCATTTATCCTCTTGGCTGCAGGAGGTGAGCTGCTCCATAGTTGTTCTGGACCCTCATCTCCAAGAGGTGGGCTTGGAGCTCTACAGCTTGCAGGGCCTGGTGGAGCAGCAGCATGCTCAGGTCCGTGTGAAGCCTTGAGTCCTGCCTCGTTCTAAGCACTGGCCTGGCTTCTGCCAGCCCAGGCCCTTTGCCAGCCCATGTGTGCCTCGTGGACCTAGTGTTCTCATGACTCCTGACCACATCTGGATGACAAACTGGCTGCTGCAAAGGGCTTTTGCATCAGTGGGACTGTGCACTTTGTGCCTTCCTCATGCCTACCCTACCAGTCCAGCTGTGCCAGCGGCAGCCACCAGCTTCACTCTTTTGTTTCCAAAGGATACAGAGCTTGTATCCACCCAAGGTGCTATCAAATGCAGGGTTTCTTCCAAAAAAACCTAGCCCCTTCATCCCTTTCTGAGCTGTGAATGACAGGGAAGGGGAAGGAAGCCAGGAAGCTGCAAGGAGCAGCTTGCATCTTAGGAAAAGCCTGACCTGTGACACATAGCTGTTGGCAGATGGAGTTGTCTCAAATCTACCTCTGAGTAGTAACAGAGGCCGTCTGTTGCTGCAGACCACTTTCCCTCTTGCTTCTGCCCGCTGCCACCTGTACGAGCTGGCAGGAGGTTCATGGGAACTCCAGATCCCACCGGCTAGGTCCCCTGCTGCCTCTCTGCTAGGGAGCAGCACCTCCTGCCCATGGTTTTGGGGGTCAGTGCCAGCTCACTGAGCTTTAGGGTGCCATGCACCATTTAGGTTTGGTAGGCGTGGTGCAGGAGGGCACCTCTCACCCCACAGCTCTTCTGTGGGGCAGTTTCTGTGGCTGGGCTTTGCTGTTGGTGCCTCTTGTGCAGCAAAGCCAGCTGGAGCTTTAGTTCTTCACCACAGCAGGAGCTGTTGAGCAGTGTATTCCCTCAGCTGGGTGAGAAGAGGGGGCATGGGGTGCAGGGAGTTGGGGTGCCCTTCAATATGCAAGCCAGGACTGAGGTCCAGCTAACTTGAGGATGAGGGAGATGTGTGGTCCTTAGCGTCCCCCTTGCTCAGCCTGATCTCTGTCTCTCTCCGAGTGCAATTTTAGCTTGAGGCTGGCACAGTACTTTGCATCATTCATGTTTTGGGGAATGAGTGACTGTTGCTTTTCTGCCTCTTTTTGTGTTGAGTCGGGGTGTTTTTTCTCCTTCTGTAGGTGTCTTTTGTCCCTTCCTCCCTCTCTCCTTGTTGAGCCCCAGCTAAAGGTAGGCACCAGAGGGAGAAAATGCTCAGGGACACAAGGACAGTTCATCAAATTCCCCTTGTTCCCCGGTCCCCACAACCTTTGAGTGTCAAACGAGTGATAGCAGCAGCAGAAGGATTCCCCCTTTTTCAGAGAAACTGAGGAAGGAGACTTTGGAGCAGAGCCCTTGGTGGTATGTTGTGATTGCACCTTGTAGCCCTTGGTGGGTAGATAATACACATTTTGGCTCAGAGGCAGCAACGGTACCTGCGATTGGATTGGGAAGAAATAGAGCTTTGTGTTAGGAAGGGCATAGAAAAGGTCTAGTGTGGGAGGTTCTTCCTTTCTGCTGCCTCTTCCCATCCACTCCCAGGTGGCCCCCAGGAGTTACTCTCCAGAGCCTTCCAAAGCTGCTGAGGTAGTGACTCTGTTAACAGGTGACACATAGAGTCCCTCTCCCCAAAAAGGCATCTGCTGAATGATTCCTTCTCCTGCCTGCTTCGCTTCGGGCAGCTTCTTCACTTGCAGGATCCTGCCTCTTCACCCCATAGCCAGCGATGCTCTGTCTCCCCAGTGCCTTACGTTGCCACGCAGCCTGTCGTAGGCTCAGTCTCTGTGCTGTGTCAGCAGTTGAACACCCTCCCTCTTTGCAACCTTATGTACAACGGATGATACATTCATGTGGGGTTTTGGTTTTCTTTTTGGTAGAGCTACCAGTAAAAGGGACAGATTGTTTTGGAAGCATTTCCATGTGGGTTTTTTTTTCCCTCTAAAGCTATAGCTGATGAGGCCTTTTTTGCTCTCCCCTGTATTTAGCCCTCAGCAATCCCCATCCTTCTCCTGTTCTACCTGAATGTGGCAGACTCTCTGGGGTGTTTTGGGTGGGTTTTTTTTGAGCTGAGCCTTTGTGGTAAGGCAATCAGTGCTGTCATCCCAGAGGTCTGCAAGCCACCCTCCTTTGGAGGGGCTGCCTCTGTCATCTCTTGCGAGCCCCAGCCTTCAGCTGCAAGCCCACAAGGAACTACTTCTATGTCCACATCATTTCTCAGCAGACCGAGCCTTCTCTTCAGCCCAGAGAGCTTTTTCTTGTCCCAACAGCAAGTGACTTTGATTGCAGGTCCTTAGTGGTCAAGCCTTCCCTGGACCCTTCTGCATACAAAGATGCCAAGAGTCCGCTTTCCTTGAGTGGATGTTCTCCGGTTGCCTCCTCTTGTCAAGCCCTGTGTCTTCTGAAAAAGACCCAACTCCAAAGAGGAGCTCTTGGCCACCCCAGTGCAGAAAGTGTTAAGAGACCCTGCAGAACTGTAGGTCTTCACTTTCAGTGCAACACTTGCTCACACTCTTCCTGTGGGTTTGAGACTGCCTTTTGTAGTCTTGTGCCCGTCATCCAACCCAAGGACGCCAGGGACTGGGTAGTCTGTGATTTTTCCTGCCCTAGCCTAGAAGAGCTGTGAAATACCAGCAGTAGTTCTCTTTTTGGTCTTAGATAGTTGGGAAATGGGCTTGGGAGGAGAAAGGGGCAGAGAAAGAACAGATGTAGCATTTCACACGTGATTTTTGAGTGACTCTCCTGGGGCATTACAGTCACGTTATTTTGTTGTTGTTGTTTAGGTTTCTCTCTTCTTACTCATCATGTTTGGGTTAGTAGTAAAGAAGACAAATTCCACTTCCCTTGTAGGTCTCCTTACCCTTAACTGTGCATTTAAGATGTGTTTTTGTTACGCTTCCTGGTTGGAAGGAAGAATGACTACTGCAGGATGCCTCCTCTTTGCCTCCAAGTACAGCCTTTGCAGGGGGCTTTGCAGCAGCCTTGGGCTCTTCCCGTAGATGAAATCGTGGCTAGTGGACTCTGACTTGTGTCAACAGTACGTAGAGATGATGGGGTTTGATTTACAGCCCCCCCAGTAAACTTGATGAGTGTGTAACAGGTGGTTGCTTTGGAAGGTTTTGTACTCAAAAAGTGGAGTGTGTTGCTTGGCCTTGGGGCTGTGTTGGGAGTTTTACTGGCTGCTGTAGAAGTCAGGCATGTAG
Source organism: Colius striatus (assembly GCF_028858725.1). Lineage (NCBI taxonomy): Eukaryota > Metazoa > Chordata > Aves > Coliiformes > Coliidae > Colius > Colius striatus. The sequence continues at coordinate 43,916,240 of NC_084760.1, read as the reverse complement.
TTTTTCTTCGAATCTGTTGAACTCTGTGAACCAAACCTCGATGAAAATTTGTTCTTCCATATATTTATGCTTTAGTTCAAATTTCCTCATTTTGCAGGGGGTAGAGGGAAGTCACAGTCTCTGATATTTTATACTGTTTGTTGCATTCTTCCTGTCACTGAAGTTTTTTGTACGGATTTTGTTTGTTGTCGTTTGTTGTTAAATGACTTTTGTGATAAATTCAACAAAAGTATTTTTCTGAAATAAAGAAATAAAAGGCCTAGATTCTTCCATTGCTGCTGTCTGCTGATGCTTTATCACCCCACTCAGCTGTCCGAGTTTCCAAAAGAGATGCAATGGGTTGTACTTGTCTCTCTCAAGCCCTACAGAATTACTGAATCCCAGAATGGCGGGAGTTGGCAGGGCCCTGCAGAGCTCATCCAGCCCAAGCCCCTGCTCAAGCAGGTTCCCCTCCATCAGGGGGCACAGGAACGTGTCCAGGCAGGTTTGGAAACCTCCCGAGAAGGAGCCTCCACACCCTCCCTGGGCAGCCTGGGCCAGGGCTCCCTCACCTCAACATCAAACAAGTTTCTCCTCCTGTGCCAGGGGGTGGCACTGCCTGTGTTTCAGCTCGTGCTTGTTACCCCTTGTCCTGGCACTGGCTACCACAGAACAAGCACAGGCCCCATCCTCCTGAAATATACCTTTTAAATAGTTTTGTTAATGAGATGCCCCCTCAGTCTCCTGCAGGCTGAACAGCCCCAGGTCCCGCAGCCTTTCCTTGTAAGGGAGATGTTCCAGTCCCTTCAGCACCTTGGTGGCCCTGCGCTGGCCTCTCTCCAGCAGTTCCCTGTCTCTCTGGAGTTGTGGAGCCCAGAAGTGGACACAGGACTCCAGATGAGGCCACACTAGGGCAGAGCAGAGGGGGAGCAGAACCTCCCTGTATGTGCTGTCTACACTCTCTTCATGCCCCCCAGGATGCCATTGACCTTCTTGCCCACGAGGACACATTGCTGCTCATGTTTAGTTGCTGCCCACCAGCACTCCCAGGTCCCTCTCTGCAGAGCTGCTCTCCAGCAGCTCACCCCCAGCCTGTCCTGGTGCAGGGGGTTGTCCCTCTTCAGATGCAGGACTCTGCACTTGTCCTTGCTGAACCTCATGAGGTTCCTCTCTGCCCAACTCTCAAGCTGGTGGCAGCACAGCCTTCTAGGGAATCAGCCAATCCTCCTAGTTTGGTGCCATCAGGGAACCTGCTGAGGGTCACTCTGTCCCCTCATCCAGGTCCTTGATGAAGATGTTAAGACTGGCCCCAGTCTGACCCAGACCAGTCTGTTGCCTTTGGTGCGGCATCTCAGTCTCTGTCCCCCCCCATGGCTGAGCTTCATCTTCTCACATTTCTCATGTCTACAGCATGGGCAGCTGCTGCTGAGTTATCTGTGGCTGCCTCCCTCATTGGGATTGGAGGATAAGGGTGTTTGTCAGACATGATTTATCTGATGTGGTTTAGGTACATACTTTATGGTGAGCTAGATTGTATGCTTTCTGCAGCTGGCCCCAGGCAGGCTCCATCATTTGCCTGAGTGTTGGGTTACAGTTTCTAACTTTCTTTTCTACAGCCTCCAGCTCCAGTCATTTCATGGGTAAGTTCTGAGTCTCTGGCAAAGCTGATGAAGGTGGCCTTTAGAAGTCAGCCTTTGTCAGCTGCTGCTTGGAAAGCACACTGTGCAGCATCAAGCCACGCTTGGAAACATGAGGTGATCCGGGACTTGAACAGTGCAAGCAGGGGAAGAACACTGACCCTTCTGAACAATGGGAGACAGGAGGGAGCTGTTGCATGGAGACTCTCAGCTGTCTGAGGGGAAGTGAGAAACCACAGCACAAGAGCTGATTTAAGTAAGCGTTTTGTTCCAAGAGCGTAGTTCTCTCCTGTGGGCGATAGTTGCCTTTCCTGTGTGCTTGATGGCAATACCCAACAGCTGTCATTTGGGGAGAGAGGGTTCCTGCCACCCTTAGCTCCATGGAGAAGTGAGCAACAGTGGAGCACAAGTGCATTAACTCCATTGCTATGCCAGCTGCTGGTTTCCCTTTTCATTGGAGCGGTTTGGTAGGACAAGGGGTTGCCTAAGCTGGGTTTAGGTGGTATCTCAGTCCTATAACCATCCTCCTAACTGTTTGTTAAAAAAATGCAAAGCTGCTGTCAGCAGACAACCCCCTGCTGTCTCCATAGTTATGTGAGAGCTAAACTCACCACCCTATTTCGAGTAAACCCAGGATCACCGTTTCGTGGGGGTTTTCCCCTCACTTTAATCCTCAGCTGTTCTGGCCACCAGGTACTTTTATTTCAAGCAGGTGTATTAATACTTTTATAGCAGAATTTGCTTACCTTCAGAGTGGTAAGCATGAGTCCCTTGGTCCCTGGCAGGGCTCTCAAATCCTCTCGCAAGGTAGTCTTTGGGGAGAAAGGCCCCTTTCGACTGTAAAAGGAATCTGGAGTGGTTACCACTGCAGGCTTTAGAGAGCTTTAGCTCTAGCAAACCTTGCTGTACCACATGAAACATTTGAGAGATCAGGAGGAGAACCTGGCTTTGGTCCTCTGAAGATTTTTTCCTTATTACCCAGCAGTTGACTAAAAGAGCAGGGAGAGGTCAGGAAAGAAAATAGCTATCAAAGTGAGGCTGAAATTAGCTGGCTTTATTGAGAAGGGAAAGGGGAGAGTGAGTGAAGTAGAAGTGAAGGCTAGAGCATCTTTGTTGAAGTACAATGTCTTAAAGTCATCTCAGCTAAGAATTTTATTCTCGGTCTGGTTCTTCAGCGCCTGGGGGAAGATCACGAGGGGAAGGCTCTAAGGAAATCATGGTAGTTTATCTTGTCTTCTCCACAAGAACACAGGTCAATCAGCTGGGAAAAAATACAACAACAAACAAGAAACAACATAAAGAGTTGGAAGGAGCTGCAAATTTCCTTTTTTTTTAAGGGAAAGTGCTCAGAGCTGCTACTTGTGTGACAGAGCAGAAGAGCCTACGGCCCTGTGCGGAAGAGCCTGCCACTTTAGTAGTCCTGAATCGCTGGCAATCTTGAATGCTTATGGATGATACTAACCTGTGCAAGGGGAAGAGTTACAAGTGTTGCAGTTTAATCCTGGTTGCCTTCTGAGGATCACCACCATGGCAATCGATCCATAAAGCATAGCGTGCGGCCACGGACTGACCCAGGCACAGTAAATCTTCATCAACCCCACAGAAATCCCTGGCAGAAGTGGGATGAGGCAGCACATCCCCCCAGTCACTGTGCACTGGTGTCGCTTTGGTGTGTGCACATGGCATAATGTGGGGACATAGATAATTGAGCCCAACGACAGCCCTACTAATGAGGCAGTTCTGGTATCTGTGCCTGACCCTGCATTGTGTTCCTGAGCTATGGCCTTTGTGTGCTTAAGGGGAAGAGGGCTTTTGTTTCTTTAATTGCATAACTGATCTCCTTCTGACACCCAGGGAGATGGAAAAGGTCTAATATCACAGTTCCTTGAAAGGATTCTTCTTCCCTTCGTCGCCTGGAGGCAGATTTACCAGGGTTGCTCTGTGTGACTGACAGCTGAGCTCCTCTCCAATCCAGACAGCAGTTAACTCTTGGCCATATGTTTAATTTATAGCACTGTCACACTTCTGAGGGCTCTGGGCACACCCATAGACATTTCAAGAGAGGAGAGAGATGCTTTTAGTGTATAGGTGCTAGATGGGGATTCAAACATGGAGTTTCAGTCTCAGTTATCACAGGTTTTCCACATGCTCGGGGGCATGTCACTTCATCTCCCACTCTCAGAGTGGATGCACTGGATTGTCAGATCCTCAGGGCAGAGTGGTCTCCTATGGTACAGAGTGGTCTCTCTCTGTGGTACAGAAAAGCCCTGGGTGCTGGTCAAAGGCCTTTATTCCATGTGCATTCAGAGACATAAATACTCTGCCTGTGCACCTTTCTAACCAGGGCCATGATGCTCACAGCTTAGAAAAACATTTTTTCTTAGCACAGGAAGCACTCCCTTTGATTTCTACATTTCTTTAAACTCTGAGTCTGCCTTTATTGGCCACTCATCTGTTGCATGGCACATTATGCTATGAAGGCATCTCTGCCAGGCATAGTCCTGAAAAGATCCTCCATCCCCACTGAATTAATTTGTCTCTTCAGTGTCCCTCACAATTCCTGCTCTGCAGACCGTGACCTCCATGTGCTGTTGCTCATAGTGCCCAGCAAGCCTGTGTTTTAGTTGTGTTAACCAAGTAGTTATGACTCTAATTTCTGGTTTGGGGTTGTTTTTGGGAGTTTTTTTCAGTATAATAGTTCTCCAATCTTCATTTGGGTTACTGTTTAATCCAGAATGTGCCTAAGCTTTCCTAAGGCTCGTTCTCTGAGCATCTCAATGTCATCTCTACTCAAGTCCAGCTGTACTTCAGTCACGACAGACACTCTGCAGCAGCCTATGCCTGATCTCTACAGCCTCTTCTGCTCACCTCTGAGACTTGAGCCAGCAGGCATACCCAGGCTTCACAGAACAGTGCAGTCAGGAACTGGGCTGCTTACTGGGGGGTGCAACCTGGGTAGCATTTCTTCCCTTTGCTCAGGGGACAGCAATTATTACCTCCTCCTTTAAGATACAGGCTCAGTCCAACAGCTCCCTTGCCCTTTTCTTGAAGCTGTTCCCCTTTGTAGGGCAGAGCAGCTGTTGGGCTCACCTGGCTTGGACAGGTTTGGAAAAACCCTCTTTTGGAAGAGATTTAGGAGGGGAATTCATTCAGTATGCACAGCACCCCTTCCTTCTGACCTTGTTAAGGAGAATGGTGTTGGTTGGCACACTCAAGCTGTCGCAAACGGCTAAAAATTTGGCTTTGTCCAATGTGCCAGAACCATCCTTGTCACACTGAAGAAACGCCTCCCAAATGTTCTTGTTGTTCAAGTGTTTCTGGAGCTTCAGCTCTTCCTGAACCTGCACAATTAATTCATCCAGTTCCTGCTTGCTGGTCGCAAGTGTGGGGATATCACTGCAGAAAAAAAGGAAGAATGGGACTTCATATAAAACTACTTTTATCACCTTTACCCGTTACACTTGTGTCTTGGCTGCCCACCATGGCCAGACTGTGTTTATTAATACACAAGAGGCTGCTGGACTGGTTTTTATGGCAAGCTCATCTCAGCTTGGACTTGGAGACAAAGGTGTCTTGATCTTGGAGCATTAGGCAAACTATTTCTCTGCCATGCACCTTTGTCTGCTCTGGGACAAGGGGAGTTTCCTTGTATGCTCCATACAATCTGGAGTTTCAACCAGAGCCTCTGACCTAGTGTGATACTGACCCCAAAGTGTGTTGTGAGGTAATAAGGTTGTTACTGGGTCACTCAAAATAGGTCCAGACAGCTAAAAAAGAGGATGTGGTCCAGGCTCTGATGGGCTGATAAGCACAGCAAATGAAAAAAACAAGACTTCACCAACCCTCTGTTGAGCCTGCAACTATACCGTGGCTCATGGAAATACTGTTAGTAGCAGTTGTTACAGTTAAATGCTGTCTTTTGGGAAAAGATGTCTGTGTCCATTTAGCTGGAAGTATCTCTGCTGCTGAGCCAGGGCTGTCCCACAAGGTTTTTGGGCCAGGAGCAGCCATGACATTATACTGTACACACTCGACCCCAGTTTGTGTCCAGACACAGGCTCTTGGAGCTGAATAATCAGCCAAGCAGTGATTAGACAGCAGGCTGAAGCCCACAGAGGCTTCTGGAAATGCCTTTAGCTGTCAGCCCTGAGTCCCAGTTATCTCCACAATGCCATCCTTTGAAGCCTACCTGTTGGCAGTCTCCTTTACCACCCGCCGTGGGCGAAAATGATCCCTCAGGGACTGCAGCGTTGCTGCAGGGAAACGCTCTGCATTGCTCTCCATATAATTAAGCACATATTCATCAGCGTCAGTGATAACAAACCTGTGGCCAAACACTGGAGAAGAGATGTTAAGGAAAGCCAGTGTTACTTGCCTTTCAGCACTGGTAAGTCACTTCATCACACAGGAGAGAGCCTGGTCTCTCTCTTGTGGCTGGGCTCAGGTTTGAGCAAGCTCTGCTATTTGTTTCAGTCCTTGAAGCAAGAATGGTTTCACTGACTGAGAGGGAGTTTTGCTGAAAGAGAGGCAGCTGCTGAGAGCAAAGGCCCTGACTCCCCCCATCCTCCTTAGCACTGGTATGTTTCTAGTGTTTTGGTGTGACATTTATTTTCCTTACAGGACAGGTTTCCTTATGGGATAGGCCTCTGGTACTGGAAATCACCCAGCATAGCTTTCACCCTGGGAATCCTGGCAGGTCCCAAAATGTCATCTGAACACACACTGTGGAATAATGCAGCTCTTCTAATCATGTCAAAGGCCCAAATATTCACAGTAAGAGTTATAGTCCGGCTGGTGGTTTGGAAACTTTAATGTGATGAGAGGCAGGAGGAATAGATTTTTGCAGTGAAGATGCAATAAATGCAATATCACTGTAAAGTGTGCAATAAGTGGCATATCAGAGCAGGCACTAAACCCCAATGCTCAGAGAGTATTATCAGACCAGGCTGGATTTTACCTTCAACAGTAGAACCGATGGTGAAGTCAGAGGGCTCATAGTATGTGGTGTTCTCTGTAGTGGAGCCTGGTTTGGCAACTCTGGTCTTTCTTAAGTATTTGCCTCCAATGATGCCAGAGTTACGGACTGGAGGTTCATAGATGCTGATCATGTCATTGGAGAGGAAATAAGAGAGGATGAAACGACGCTTTCTGTCCTCAGGGTTTGGTGATTCCTAGAGGAAAGGCGGTGGCTTTGGAAGAAAGCATTTGAAGCAGGGTTTTGTTTCTCGGGGTGACTGGGAGCACCTAGTAACCCACTCATAAGCACCCAGAGTTCATAGCTTCTCTTACAGCTGACTAAATATGTGACGTAGTACAGATACGCTGACATACTGTAACAAAGCCCTGGACAGCACTAAGTACCTGAATTTCATAGGTTGCTTGCTGTAGTCAGGCTAAGAGAAGCAGAATCTGGCTGTGGTGAGCAAGTCTATTCAGTATTTCCACAGACTTGAGTAATCCGAGAGAATATACGGCATGATTCATCACAAAGAAAGACTGGCCGTAAAACTCAGTATTGAAGTTCTATTTCTCATTATAATGAGTGCCTGAGAGAGGCCAGTGCTGCTTCCAGCTCTTAGTCACAGGAAGACACTCCCCTGACACACTAGTAGGTTGATTTGCCTAAGTTTAATATTCAATGGATCTGAACTTGTCAGCTGTGACCTTTAGGAACTCCTGCACAAGAGGGAAAAGAAATCAGCCCTTATTCACCCTGAGCGTTTGGAGAGGGCAGGCACCAGGCAGCACAGGAAATGCCATTGCTGTTGCTGGATGTGCCAGAGGCTCCTTTTGCATAAACCAACCATAAAGCTGGCACAAAGGCCAGGGCCTGAATGCCATTGTGTGGGTGGAGAGCACCGTCCCAGTGGACTCCCCAGCTTCTGTGCTGGCACTTTGGCTGCTCTGCTGTGGTCAGAACTAGCCTGGAGAAGGAGAGACAGCAAACTTCGGCCTGTGGCAGAAGCAGCTGAAGGCAGGTAGAAGCACAGTGCCCAGCTGCAATGCTGTGTCAGTTAGGGCTGTCTGTCACATGCTGATGGCAGTGGGACTTATTCCCTAAATATCTGTGGTTTTGTAGCATGTCTGTTTTCTACTTTCTGGCCTTTTTTTTTTTTTCTACCTTCACGTGCTACTAATTATCACAGCAAGTTCACAATAAGCCAACAGCATCCCCTCAGGGGAGTGGAGCACTTTTGGCTTGGGGAACTCTCTTTTCCCATCAGCACAGAGGAGAATTTTCTGTCTATCAGCAGAGTCTGAGCAGGCTGTTCCTCCCATCCGTCTGACCCTACAACATAAGCTGGCACTATCCCATCAAAGAAAGCACTCACCAGGGCCACCTGGTATCGCAGCACTTTGTGGTCATTCTCTAGCATCTTAATGACATCCTTCCGGGGAGGCTTTGGAAGCAGAGAAAAGCAGTTCTGAAGAGAGTCTTCAAGGAGGCCAAAACCATTATAGGGAGGAATTACCTGCATCCAGAGGAGATATCAAGCAGAAATGGATGAAATTAAGAATAAGATAATGTTTGCAAAGCAGCTTATTAGAAACCAGGTAGCAATAGCTGTGACATCCTGCCCAGTAGAGATGATGCCAGCTTGGCCATGTGTTGCACCCTTTACTTAGAGAAATATTTCAGAGAACAAAGGAAATCTGAAGAGCTGTGATCGACCTCAACAAGCAGTTTGGACTTTGCAACCCTTTGGACTTTTGGAGGGTGAGGGAGAGTTTAGTCCTTTACAGTATTAGATATCAACACTGTCAGAGGACTTTCACCAGCACAGGCTGGGGGTCGAACTGCTAAGAGCAGCTCTGCAGAGAAAGACCTGGGAGTCCTGATTGATAATAAGCTAAATATGAGGCAGCAATGTGCCCTTGTGGACAAGAAAGCAAATGGCATCCTGGGATGCATCAAGAAGAGTGTGGGCAGCAGGTCAAGGGAGGTTCTTCTCCCCCTCTACTCTGCCCTGGTGAGGCCTCATCTGGAGTCCTGTGCCCAGTTCTGGGCTCCTCAGCTCAAGAGGGACAGGGAACTGCTGGAGAGAGTCCAGCGCAGGGCCACCAAGATGATCAGGGGACTGGAACATTTTTCATACGAGGAAAGGCTGTGGGAACTGGGGCTGTTTAGGCTGGAGGAAATTGAGGGGTCATCTTATTAACATTCACAAATATCTAAAGGGTGGGTGTCAGGAGGTTGGGACAACCCTTGAAGCTGGAACACAAAAAGTTCCACTTAAACATAAGAAAAAACTATTTCACTGTTGAGGTGAGGGAGCCCTGGCACAGGCTGCCCAGAGGGGTTGTGGAGTCTCCTTCCTTGGAGGTCTTCAAGACCCTCCTGGACATGTTCCTATGCAACCTGATCTAGGTGAACCTGCTTCTGCAAGGGGGTTGGACGAGATGATCTCTAAATGTCCCTTCCAACCCCTATCATTCTATGATTCTATGATATTTACTTTCATTTCTGTATCAATTATGGCCAAACTTGCCTTGTCTTTTTCAAGTTCCCTGCTCTTTTCTTTAGGCTGAACTTGTTTACTATAGGTTCTTAGTAAGCCGAACCTCTACTTTATGGTAAGAGCTTATACCAACCGCTTCCTTCTCTCCCTTCCTTTAAGAAACTGTTTGCAGTACCTGTGGAACTTCCTCCTGTGGGTTCTTCTCTATTTCCACTGGCTGGAAGTCTGTGATGCCAAATTTGTCCCGATAGAAGTTTCGTGTGAACTCATCACAGTCATAGATAAAGAAGGGGCGTCCAAGGAGGGTTGTAGATTTGCCAACAGCAAAATCTTTAGCTGTGTACCACTCAAGTACCTCCTGATCAGAGATCTCCAGCACACAGTTTGGGAAGGTCTCTAAGGGTAGAAAAGGAAAAAGAAATCAGGCAGGTAGATTGTTGTTAATGTTTCCTGGTGAAGAGAAGTACAAAAGCAAGCTGCATAAATAGCCCCAGGGAGGTGTCAGTGTTGCTGTTCTGCCACTGTCTCCCAAAAGATAAAGAGATTACCTATCATTTAAAGAACTTTTCTTTGGCCAGAAACTGATGACACTTTGAGTCTTCTCAGCAAAAATTCTCCAGCCTTGGTGTACCTCTGACATAACCCCCACAGAAGCAGCTGCCCACCAAGGCACTTTAACACAGACAGATGTGCTGGCCGATCTCAACTTACTTTTCTTGTCCACAAAGGTTTTGGGCAAGCGTTGGCGTTTAATCAGGATTGGGAATGGGTCTCTACCATCATTTTGCTTGTAGACTTGCCGAACCTGCACTGTGTCATCTGCCAAGTAGTAATGGATGATGCAAGGATGTTTCTCACCAAAGATATTCTCAGTGTCATCCCACATGGCGTAGAAGCGAAGGACCTGGGGTGGAGAAAAAAGAAGCAGAGAAGGCAATCATGGATTAAAATTATTAATGCTTTGTCTAAATGAAGTGGATTGAAATGTGTTGGGTGATTGGAAGCATCTCACCAGTTTTCTCTGCCAGGTACAGAGGATCTGAGCCCTTGTACTATGGGTGCTGGGATGAACGGGCTTCTTAGGCAGCAGGAGGAAGGGCAGCAGGGGTCTGAACAACTGGATAAGGCTGACTTACTTTGCCAGCAGCAAATGAGAGAAAGAACAGTTCATGCTAAAACAAGAAATTTAGTTCAGGAAGCATAAGGCAAAATGCAGAAGCGATTGAAAAGCAGCAGAAAATAAGTGCCCAGGAATCAGTAGGGAAGTAATCTTAAGGGAAGTGATTTTTATAATGAAACTTAATTCAGCAAGATGGAATCTTGTTTTGACTCTTAAACCTCTTGGAGGTTTCACAACCAGTTCTTTACTATTCTCATGCTGAAGAAGGCAGAGGTGAATGCACTCAGCAGTCCTGAGGAGGCTGCATCATCTGCAGACTCCCATCTTATTTCTGCCTAGTGGAAATATCACCTTTTAATGCCACAGAGATCAAATTCCTCCCACAGCAATGCTCAAGAGTTCCCCAAGGTACAGCTCCTTAACAGGCAGTCCAGCAGCCATTGCAGGCAATATGGGCCCACTGCAGACTCAAGTCACGAAAGTTAATCTGGAAGTAAAATGAAAGGCGTGGCCCAGCTTGCATCCACACAACGAAACTCTCTGTTCCTCTCAAAAGGTATGGTTAGTGACCACATACAAAATGGCAGCTGGATATGATCCCAGCTTGTGCTAAAACCTAGCTGATGGCCAGGAACAGTTTGATTTATAGACAATGAGGTCGTGTCTGGCTCTGTTTTAATTTTTTAGTATAAGTGCAGTCTATAGGGTTTCCTACATTGCTGGTAGATGAAAAGAAGATTCAGAGGAGCAAGAAGGGTGTCAGTCAACAGTGCATATAGGGAGAATTAAGTCAGAGCAAGTGGTATTTGTGTTTGTAATTGCCCACTCTGGCACCTGCCATCAATGTTCTGGGGGAAGAGATGAGAGGATGCATCACACCTATTTGTACTAGAACTGCATAGGGCCCTACCTCCTGACTTCCCAGGCAGGTGGCTTATCTCATCTCATCTCATCTCATCTCATCTCATCTCATCTCATCTCATCTCATCTCATCTCATCTCATCTCATCTCATCTCAAAAGCAAGCTAGAGGTGGAGGATGTAGAGCATAGGCTCTGCTGTCCAAAAAGAAGCTGTTTACAAGACACAAAATGCAGCAAAAAAAACATAATAAATTTTGTTTCCCGCTGAAGCCAAGAAAGGAGCAAATGTGGAGCCTGGTCATAGGACTGAGATTTTTTAGAGTGATTAAGGCTGTAGACACTCACATCATAAGATGTGTAGGCTGTGATGTGGGCAATGACCACCAGCTTTCTCACCTGCTTGTCGTAAGTCAGGAACTGTTTGAGTTGGTCAAAGTCGGTTGGTGTGATGTACTTGTGCATCGGTGTCTGGCGCAGCTCTGTGTAAGGATCCAAAACCATTTTCTCTGGAGGGTTCAGTTCAATCCCTTGGCTCTCCAGGAACACCTAGGAAGGTCATCTAAGGTATTAATGCTGCCATTTCTGAAGGTAAGAGGTAACTGCAGAGGTAACAGATGGGCTGATGTGAGTGGTGTTAGATCACTGCAAGTTCATTCCTGACAGACCCTCAGGCTTCATCAGTTCTACTGCAGAGAGAACAGTCTGCATCAGGTCTACTACAACAGCAAATACAGTAAAAGACAGAAGATATTTCTGTTTAAGCTGCTTCTTAGCTTTGCCTGCCCTTTAATTACTCAGAGCAGTCCTGTCCTCAACATCCTCACTCAGATTTTACTTGAGCATTGTTTTCCTTGGCCTTAGGGCTTTAAAAAGAGGATAACTGCCAGTTGGTCTCTTTCATGTAAATGAAAAAAACGAAATTACTCCATAACCAGGGATGTAGTCAGTTAGAATTTGCAAGAGACCTAAGGCTCCCCGCACTGTTACACACACTAGGCCTACCAAGGCCCTTCAGGCCACAGGGATATGTGCCAGAGTGGCGGCTTCAGTCCGTCTTTCAGGAGGAGTACTTTTGCCACAGAAAGAAGACAATTGGTTTATTTATAAACAGATTCTTTTGCTTACGTTGGATGCATCAATAAACTCAACAGATCAACAAAACAGAGTTACTACTTCTGTGCTCACATCAGTCTCCCAAAGCAACCTCTGAAATCAATAGATTTCTTCCCTTTTTGGCCTTGGGAAGTAGCCCATAGGAACATTCAGCCCAGGAAGCAGCCCTGGGGCAAAAACACTGAGCAATTAACAAGCCCTCAGCAAACATCACACCTTCAACTCCCCACTGAGGTCTTCACAAAAATAAAAAAAGAAGACTGGGAGTACCCACACTGTGAAAGCTACAGACACAGTCTCCTGGGGGCTCTCCACCTGCAACTCTGTGTCAGTGTTCTCTGTATGAGTACCACACACCTGTGTGAATGGGTCACAGTCAACCACACGGTAAGTCCTGCCGTACATAGTGAGGTTCATGCCCCTGTTCAGATCCTTCCAGTGGTAGTGGTCCCCATGGTCATTCTTGGGCACTCGGTGGCGTCTTACAAGTTTGCCTTGAGGAAGACCAGAGTTCTGCACAACAGGCTCAAAAACAGACATGGTGTCATCTTCCAAATAGTAATAGATACACACTTGGCGGATCCGGTAGGGCTCTTCCGGGGAGAGAGAAACATCTTCCTGGAAATAGGCATCAAACCTCAAAATCTGCAAAAGGGATCATAAAACAAAGGGAGGGAGAAAGAAAGATTAGTCTAAGAGCAATAATTTATATGTAATTTGCTTTGACAGTGCAAAATTGCTGGATAATAATCTATGAAATCATCAAAGCCAACTGTTGCCTATTATGACTGGTGGCAGAGGCATCATGAGGGCTTTTATCAAGAGCTGCCTTTCACAAATCTGGTACATGAGACAGGTGTAAAAAATGCAACCTTTTCCCTACTCCTCTTTAATCAACTGCTACTTCACTGCTACTGGGTGCTTGGTTACTGCCAGTAATCTAGTTTATTAATGTGTGACCTTCTTGATGATTGTCAGCTTTGCAGATGCTGATTTAGAGAAGTTATCAGGAGATTTTAATAGAATTGAATCACATCTATGGATTTTAAAATCTGCATGTGTCATCTGAAGTCACATCTATTCAGCACTGACACTGGAGAAACAAGAAGCCAAATCAGACAGCACAGCTCCTGTGCTTGGCAGAAGGATGAGGAATATTCTCTCCATGATGATTCAATGCCCCTAAGAGGATGAGGATGTAGGCCAATCAGGCCTTGCACACCCAGCCTATATCAACCCAGAGGCCTGGGTAATTAAGTGTTGATGAAGCCAGGAAGTTTGTATGACCCAGTAAAAGTGCTTCAAAAGGGACTGTGACTTTCCCCAGCAGCTCTAGAGCCCCTGATGCTACTCTGGCTTGAACTAAGGGGCAGAGAAGTATCTGACAAATTAAATGGTAACATCTATATTCCTCTGAAGGAATAACCTCAGTAATTCACACAGCATATCAGCCCCATGCAATGCTACAGGCTGGGGCAGGGGGGCTGGAAAGCTGTCCAGTGGAAAAGGACTTGAAGGTCTTCACTGACAGTGGCTGAAGATGAGGCAGCAGCGTGCCCAGGTGGGCAAGAAGGCCAGTGGCACCCTGGCTTGTATCAGCAGTGGTGTGGCAGCAGGCCCAGGGCAGTGGCCGTCCCCTGTGCTGGGCCCTGGTGAGGCCGCAGCTCGAGTGCTGTGTTCAGTGTTGGGCCCCTCACTGCCAGAGGGACACTGAGGGGCCGCAGCGTGTCCAGAGCCGGGCAGCGGAGCTGGGGAAGGGACTGGAGCACAAGTGTGCTGGGGAGGGGCTGAGGGCCCTGGGGGTGTTCAGTCTGGACAAGAGGAGGCTGAGGAGAGATGTGATCACTCTCTACAGCTGCCTGACAGGAGGTTGTAGTGAGGTGGCGGTTGGTCTCTTCTCCCAAGTAACAAGTGACAGGACAAGAGGAAATGGCCTTAAGCTGCCCCAGGGGAGGTTTAGGCTGGAGTTGAAGAAGAACTTTTTCTCTGAGCAGGTTTTCAGCCCCTGTCCCAGGCTGCCCAGGGAGCTGTTGGAGTCCCCATCCCTGGAGCTATTGCAAAGCCGTGTAGCTGAGGTGCTGAGGGACATGGGTTAATGGTGGCCTTGGCACTGTGAGGTTGGACTTAATGAGCTTAAAGGTATTTTCCAACCAAAATGATCCTAGGATTCTACATCTGTTCCCCAGACTGACTCACAGATGGGCTGAGGGTTGGCTGCAGACTGCCTTCCCAGGTCTGCCTGGCAGCGTGCAAACCCCTGCACACGCTCAGGTCTGCTGACCCTGGCACGCTCAGCAGCCACTGCTCCCTCTGTGGCTGCAGCTGCACTCGCCAGCTTGCAATCTGTGCCACTGACACATTGAAAGCTAAGGGTCAGCTCAGGACTGCTCCAGTCAGACATGCAGCCATCTCCCAGGCTGGTAAGATCACCAAGATCTAAAGAGGGAAGTGCTAATGGAGCAGTACAGGTTGCAACACACCGTGGTGACAAACACGAGCATAAATAGATAGATCACAATTAAATAGTCTGACAGGTTCCCATTGCAGACTGTCTTTTACAGTTTCAGCTCATTTACAACCTCAGTATAGTGTTAAGAACACAGAAAGCCAGGCTGTGGTTTGCAGGGCAGTGGTTATAAACTGCAGCTTTTCAGAGTTAATCAAAGTTCTTTTCCAAGGCCTGCTGGAAATGCTCTAGTGTAACTGGTGGGGAATGTCTTACATCGTTTATGTATTATAATCCTCCTCCCGAGCAAAGAAAGCCTCTTTCAGTCTGGGGTTCAGCTGTCTCTGACTAAGGGCTATGGCATCTGAAAACTGCTGCACACTGTCCTGTGAACCCTGGAGCTGACTGTTTATGTCTCCAAACTCAGCCAGCGATATTCCTGGAATAAGTTTCTTTATACCTTCTTGTCAAAAGCCACATATGCTGGAAGGAAGCCTGAAGGTGGAGCCCGCTTGGCTTGCCCGTAGGTCAGCGTGGGTCCCGTCTTGGATAATTCATCTAATTCAGCTTGAGAGAGCTGATTCTCGTACAGTCGCTCCCCACCAATCCCCACTGTTGGCAGCTGAGAAAAGGCAAATCCATTTTTGTAGCCCAGCGTCTGGGACCGATGAAAAGACGTTTTCTGTGGAAGGAAATCCAGCTGTTAAAATACTACACGCGCTTGGCAGATACGGCTACTGAAAGCACAGAAAAAGCAGTAAAAGGGTGGAAAATCCAGAATGCCTCCCCAGCATTTTATTATAATGTGCTGCAGCAGTTATTTTACACTGAGGTGAAGAAAGCTGAAAGAACACGAAGTGGCTGGAGGCTTATAAAGCACCAAAGTGAACTCAAATCCTAGCACTGGAACAGACTCTCCAAGAGCTTAAATCACTTCATTTCCCTACTGGCACCATTCTCAGAATGGGGTGACAACACTTTATCTGCCCTAGTCTTTCTCTCACAAACTCTGAGTTCCATATTCTGCATTACAGCTGTACAGAACACCATAGGACCTCCCTCTGTTCCTGCCTTACAGTGCTCCCTTGACGATAACACCTTGTGCACCCTCTGTGTCGTACTTCACTATTTATTTTGTTAGCCCTCTCCTGGGGATGATATTCTCAGAAGATTCTTTGCTGGGATAAATCAGGGTGGTTTATGCCCATAGAACTGAAATTATGAAATGTACCAAAGCACATCAGCTGTTTCACCACCTCTCTCCACAGTCCATGCAAGGGCCACCCATCAAATAACCACAACCACAGCAGAAGGCCCTATAGCAGATTAATGAGAAGCCTGATAAGATGAGAAGAACTTTATCTTTGTGAGCACTGTACAATGTTTGCTCTAGGATTCACCTGTTGTTTCTTGCTTTGTTGGTTTAATCTTGGTTGTGAGCTTCTTGGAGCCTTTCACCTGTCATTGCCATCTGCCTCATGCCAGCTATTGAGCTGTTCTGCTAAACAATTATCCAGAGGGCACAGGAAGGTCCCCACTTGGCTTAAGGGCACACAACAATAAAAGAATTTTGTTTCTGTCAGTCCAGTCCTGTTCTTCACTGTTGTAGACTTGAGTGACACTTGACTTGCTGCACAGTCCACCACACTTGGTACCTCACCTACAATCCTGAAAGCATTTGAAATACATGCCTGACTGGTCCCACTGGCTTTTCAGCACTTCATGCTTCAGAGAAAGCAGAAGAAATGGAGTCCTTGATAATGAAATCCCTGACTTTACATTGACTTTTTCAGAGTAAAGGAGTTGTATGCATTTCTAGCAACAAAGGAACAAGCTTTGTCTCCTTTTCCACACTCACAGACTTGCAATCAGCCCTCAGGCATGTTAACTCCTTCTTCTCCACCCTCTCCCTCTCTCCTCATGGTTAAGCCTCCAATCTCATTTATAGTTTCAAGGCCCTACACGAATTTCACATAATTACCTATTTTATCTTTAAACTGGTACTATGGATCTTGCAATGCTCTGGACAGGGCAGTTAGGAAAACAGGTTGAGGTGAAAACAAGAGTTTACAGAATACTTACTCACAGAACGTCTTAAAAACATGAGCCCTACCACAGAATTGCCCTTTCCTTCTGTAAATAAATACCAAGGGAAAGCTGTGGGGAAAATGTTCAAGGAAAACCAGGAAGTTTGTCTTTAAATTGGGCAATACCGGTGTTTGTCAGAAGTGCACAGGCTTTTAAGGGTCCACAGCTGCCTGGAGAAAACACCTCACAAATTCGTCAGAGTCCCAGAGTGGATAGGCTCTCCCCAATGAGCTGTGGATGCCAGATAACATCTCACAGTATCAGGTGACTAATGCAAATTTAAAAGGGAAAACCCAGAATGTAAACTGCTAATCTCAGTCGCTACCAGTCCATATAGGAAGAAATTCCACCTAATGAAGTTATTTTTGCCAAGTCTCTAAAACCTCCATATAAATGCTGCTGCCTTTCCCGGTGTCTCTGTTCTTCTGTCACATGGGCACTAAGCAAAAACAATACAAACTTATTTGAATACAGAGGCTTTCTTCAGCACTTCTCAGCATTCATTGGAAAACAAGTATTGTGATGCCCATTTTATAGACTGCAAGACTGAGGCAAAGTGAGTGAGATGACAGCACTCACTAAGGCTCGTCCTGAGGAACACTGCAAAGCCATCTCTGGAGTCCAGATCTCTTTAAAACGTCGCTGACAGTTTAATACTTTGAGTTACTCTGAAATAACGACGTGCTCTGCTAAATCCCGTGGGTGTTTCTTACATACACACAGTGCTGCTGAAGTCAGTAGAAGCACTCACATGACTAAAAAAAAGCAGCGAGGGTTTTACTGATAGAAGAAATAACATTTTGCTGGAGGTAGAAATTTGCATTGCAGATTTCCAAGACGTTACAAACAATGTTGAGGAAATAATATTACTAAGCTGAGAACAATCTGAAATAATCTTTATTACGGCGTGGTTAAGAGTATTCATTATCGGTAAATGACTCCATTTACTGTTGGAAAACTCACTGTCACTGACTTAGAAAATAGCCTGACTGTTCATGCTGAAAAGCACCACTAAGACTAGTATGGTGATAATTTATTCCTGGGTAGCCCTAATCCATACAAAAGAAGAATATGGGGGAAAAAAAAGGTTCTTATTTAGGAAAACAGGAAAAAAAAACCCCAAAACATGGATTCCGATAAAAGCATCTAGAACGATCTGGACTGGGTTTACCAAAGCCCGTTGTGACACAGTCCTTGTAAAGAGCACATCTGTCAAACAGGTATGAGGGACAATAACACCACTGATCTAAGAAATATAGGACAATATCTTCCTAAGGGACTACTTGACCCCTTCAGCATTGTTAAGATCCTTTAGAGGTTCCTCCCCACTCCATCTGAGGAGGAACCAAGAGTTAGAGATATTTCTACCACAAAGATACCTAGGAAATACTGTAGAAATATCAGGAGCATTCTGGTAGCAGGAGATGGAAGATGTCCTCCTTTGGGAGAACTAGTGTTTCTACTGGAACATCAAATAAGGATGAGGTCTGTGTCCCAGGAAGTAAAGAGGCTCTGTGAGTGATACGGGAAAAGCAGAATGGGCTCATCTGCAGCAGGGCTCACCATCCCTTGAGAAGATTTGTCATATCAGATCCTGAAGAGCAGACAGAATTGGTAAGAGGTCCCCTCTTCTGTAGAGCACAGTCCGGGGGAGGTATCAGGAAGATATGGAAGTGCTTGTTCAGGAAGTGTCAGTTTTCAACTGGAATATCAAGGACAAGGAGAATTGTCCCAAGGCTTTTTTTTTTTTTAATCTCTTTGTTGGTATGGGTTTTGGTTTGGTTTGGTTTGGTTTATTTTGAATAGAGCATGTCCCATGACAAATGTTCATGTGCAAGTACACGAGACTCCTTACCATGCAGTACCAGAACATACTGGGGCCCTGTTCTCCTGGTAACTAAGTAACTTGGATGTATTGGGAGAGAACAGGGGGAAGAAGGGGCCTCACTTGGAGTACTGGAAACGGAAAGGCCTTTTCTTAAGGATTTTAAACTCTAGGGAAATGTCAGACATGCCTTGGTCTATTTCTTTGTTATAAAATTCTGGGAGCATTACTTCAGAAGAAGACAGACAGGAAAGTTAAAGGATATTGGCTTCTCAAATTGACATCAGTGGCTTTGATTTGAAGCTGAGAAATGGTGTCAAGACTCAATAAATTAATTCCCTGGAGAGAAGGAAAGGCAGAGCTGTCAGCTGCTCTGAAACAGTACTGGAAGAAACACAGCGAGTATCAGTTCTTATCTGTGGTAATGCTTTATCGTAAGAATATTGTAAAGATTTGGGGCTATTGGTATGTGGGCCTTTTGGAATGGGGAAAAGGAGAGTTTGCTTCCTTGTTGTTTAGGTATCACAGAATCATAGAACTGTCTTGGTTTGGAAAGACTTTTAAGATCACCAAGTCCAACCACTAACCTCACATTGCCAAGCTCACCACTGTCTATTTCAAGTGCAGAGGATGAGGATGAGACTGCTTCTTCAGAGGAATCTGGGAACAGCTGAGATTATCTCAATTCCTGGACAGGATCCTGAAAGGCTGTGGTGGTACCAATTCTGTGTTAGAATACCAGTTCTCTGAAGACTATCAGGTCTTCAGGTTCTAGAGCATCAGACCCCTATGGACTATCAAGGATTCAGTTCTACAGATGACACCAGGAGAGCATTTGTGGAGGTATCAGAGCTTTGGAGGAAGGAGTATCAGGAGGGTATTGTTTGTCCAGGAGACTGGTTACTTCGGGGTGTCTCTGTGCCTTTAAAGGTGGTGAGTGAGTCCAAGATATACGTGTTTCCCCAGGTGTACTGGGATCATTTTGAGGACTAATTCCTAGAGGACTGCCAGAGCTTTGGACAGTGTTAGTCAAGACAGTTGAAGGGCTACCAGGTGAGTTAATGTGTCGTGGTTCAAGGCAGTATCAGAATGAGAAGCAGGTTCAGAAAACACTCCTTTAGGAAGATTGAGATGGTTCAGAGAAATAGGAGCTTTCCTGGGGGGCTGTCAGCTTTCCAAGACTGCAAAGTGAGTGTGGGTATAACGCTTTCCTCAGCGTACCACGTAAACTGATGAGAGGATGGATTCAGGGGTACTGGACGTCCAGGAGTGAGTTTGCAGATAGTAGTTCTGCAGTTACAGAGAATGCTTTTGGGGTCTCAAATGAGGCTGAGGGAACCTAGCTCTCCATAGCTATCAGGACTATATTCAGCTCTGTTCAGGGTTTATCAGATAGGTGTAAGATGCAATGGATTCCTTGGGGATGAGGCTAAAAGCCCCAAGCCTGCTGATGGGTGGGCTCAGGGATACCTAGTCATCTGAGAACAGACTTTAAATTGCATTAGGAGAACTTAGGTTCTGCTGTGGGGTGGAGCCAGGGCACACCAGGTGGTTTCAGAGTTCAGGTCCCCTAGAAGCAACTTCAGCAGGTATTGTTGCATTTGGGAAACACCACATCTCCTGGCGGAGAGTTCACTGGGTATTAGGTCCACTGGGGAGCATAAAGTGAGTTTAAAGGGCACCAGGTCCCTCGAGGGTCACTTCACAGGGTACCAGATCCCCTGAAGGGTGTCACATTCCCTGGACATTGGTTCACAGGATACAAATCCCCTCGGGGATAACAGGTGAATTTGGTACAAGAGGTCTGAGGGAACAGGAGGTTTCTTTGGGGCTAGTTTGGAGACTAACACATCCCCTGGGGGAATACTAGGTGAGTTTAGGGGTATAAGGTGTCCCGGTGACTTAGAGGGAGGGCCTGAGAGGCCACCAGGTTTCCTGGGGATATCTTCAAGGGGTAAGAGCCAGGGCGCAGGTCACTGACAGGTACCTGGAGGAGGTGGGGGGTGCAAAGGCTCGCAGCGGAACACCAGCTAGGCCAGGCCAGACTGCGATCGGGGTGTCCCGAGGGAATGGGGGCAGGCGGTCTCCGGCACGAAGGGTAGGCCGGACGGCTGCGCTCACCGTAGGGTCCCTGAAGACACATCCCGGGAGGAACGGCAGCCCCTGCGCCAGCTCCCAACTCATGGCGGCAGCGGCGCTTCCGCCGCGGCTTTCGCGACGCCGTCTCCACGGCAACCACCGCCCGGGGGCGCAGGCTCGGGGGCGCAGGCTCGGGGCGGCCCATGCGCATTGCGGGGCGGGCTCTGCGCCTGCGCCCCGAGGCGCGGGACGGTGCCGGGGCAACGGCAGGGCGGGAGCGGGGCTGGGGCGGAGGCGGCTCGGGCGGCCCTGGACATGACACGGGGGTACCAGGGCACCCTCGTTCACGCATTGTGGGAGAGAGGCCGTCCCGGCAGTACCGCAAAGCCTGAATCCTGGGGGGTTTTTATGGATATGACCATGCTTCGGCTGCGAGACTTGGTGCTGTTTAGCCTTAAAAAAAAGAGAAGGCTAAAGGGGGACCTCATCAACGCTTAAAAGTGCCTAAAGGGTGGATGTCAGAAGGATGGGATGACACTTTTTTCTGTGGTGGCCAGTGCCAGGACAAGGAGTAATGAGTACAAGCTGGAACACAACAAGTTCCACTTAAGCACAAGGAGAAACTTGTTTGGTGTTGAGGTGAGGGAGCCCTGGCCCAGGCTGCCCAGGGAGGGTGTGGAGGCTCCTTCTCAGGAGGTTTCCAAACCTTCCTGGACTCATTCCTGTCCCCTGATGGAGGGGAACCAGCTTTAGCACGCGGTTTGGCCACACGAGCTCTAGAGGTCCTTCCTTCCAACCCCCACCATTCTCTGATTCTGTGATACTCCTACATAAGCCGCTGCCAAATTCCTCCTCCCCCCTCAGCCCAGCTGGGGCCTTTCAGCATCCCCACAGTGTGCGGCTGCTGCCAAGCCCTCACTCCCTCGGCACTACTGGGCTATGTTTGTGCTGTTTGAATTGCTTGACTTCCAAAACTGGCAGTGGCAGCCCATTTGCCTTTTGCAGGTTGTCTCTGCTCTGTGCTGTGCCCAGGGGAAAAGAGTAGCTGTGAAAGCTACCCTCACATACCTGGAGTGCTCAAAACATTTTATCAGAAGTTATTGTGCTGCCTTATTATGTCTATAGGATGTATATTAACTGTGAAATTGTGGGGTTTTTAATATATTGCACTGATGCACTTGGGCCACAACAACATTGGCACCAGGCAATGCTACAGGCTTGGCGATGTGTGGCTGGAAAGCTGCCCTTGGAAAAGAATCTTGGGGGCAGACAGCTGAAGATGAGGCAGCAGCGTGCCCAGGTGGGCAAGAAGGGCAGTGGCACCCTGGCTTGTATCAGCAGTGGTGTGGCAGCAGGCCCAGGGCAGTAGCCGTGCCCTGTGCTGGGCCCTGGTGAGGCCGCAGCTCGAGTGCTGTGTTCAGTGTTGGGCCCCTCACTGCCAGAGGGACACTGAGGGGCCGCAGCGTGTCCAGAGCCGGGCAGCAGAGCTGGGGAAGGGGCTGGAGCACAAGTCTGCTGGCTGAAGGCCCTGGGGATGTTCAGCCTGGAGAAAAGGAGGATGAGAGGAGACGTGATCACTCTCTACAAGACCCTGACACAAGGCTGTAATGAGGTGGGGGTCGGTCTCTTCTTCCCAATAATAAATGACAGGACAGGAGAAAAAGGCTCCAAGTTGCCCCAGGGGAGGTTTAGATTGGAAATGAGGAAGAACTGTTTCCCTGAGAGGGTTGTCAGCCCCTGTCCCAAGCTGCCCAGGGAGCTGGTGGAGTCCCCATCCCTAGAGCAAAGCTGTGTAGCTGAGGTGCTGAGAGATGTGGGCTTGGCAGGATGAGGGGAGGGGTTGGACTCCATGATCTCTAAGGCCTTTTCCAACCAAAATGATTACATGATTCTACGATGTAGTTCCTCTCTTTTAAACTCTTTTATCTCTTTCTGAAGGAAGCAGCAAAAAGAAGCAGCAGGGATTCATCTAGTAAAAGGCAGTTTTACAGAAGTCACTCCCAAATTTAGGCTATAAAAGAGAGCAAAGTCAATCATCGTGGAGAAAAGAGGTTTTTGTATGTCTTTCTCTTGGTGTCTTTATCAGCAGTGCACAAGACAGGCCAGGCTGTGATTCAAGGGCAGCAGCAGGATCTGAGAGTTTTGTAAGCAGAAGTCAAGCAGAGAGAAATGCAGCCAGACTGTCTGTCTAAGTATAGTGTGGGAGAGAGAAGAAAGCAAGCCGGTGAGAGATAAAGGATGAGTCTGACGGGCTTAGAAAGGAAAATAATAGATTGAAGGAAGGCCAAGCAGAGCTTGAAAGAGCTGGATCTGAAAGACAGCAAGCTGCTGATATGACTGCTGACTCAGATGAAGGTGCCAGGACTGAAGAACCCTCTGATTTCTTGTGCTGCGATATTCAAGCACTAGTTAGCAGGTTTCCTGAACTTAGCAAGGGTCAGGGCCTTCCTTAGAAAAGGAAACATGCCTCCATGGGCCATGGGTCCTTGTGTGGGAGCCTTTTTAATAAGGCTGTGTGGCACAGTGCCCCAGTGCACAGCTTGCAGTGGGGTATAAGTGCTGCTATCCACGTTCTTTTTGTAGAGAAGACAGGGAATTTATCCAGGGTCTCAAAGTAGGATCTTAGGCTCTGGGTGTGTGAAGGCACAGGATCACAGGACTGTAACCCCAGTACATTCTTCCTGGGTGTTTTAAGAGAGATGGGAATGAAGAAAGGAAGATTGCTATTTTCGTAGGAATAGTGACCGTAAAACAGGATAGTGGAGAAATGAGGAATAATGAGGAATCTGAGTTCAGCATCATCTTTGACATCAGCTGGTACAGGCAAGTTCAACTTGCCAAGGTTAAGACAAGCCTCTTTAGCCTCCTAAATCCCTACTCTCTTTTCGAGAAAGGGAAAAGGATGTATTTATCAAGATTTCCTGACTCTTATCTGTTCACAACATGTATTTTAGAAGACAGACTGTGCTATTATGTGTATATGTGCTGCTGTAATACACATCAATAAAAAAGTCTAAGTGGTGAATCCCTGTGCAAGGAGAAGGGGTGATGTTTCAGTATGCCTTGTCTGTGGTCTGAGGGATCAAAGGACTACTTCTAACAGGTCTCCTAAAAAACACTGGGATGCCCGGCCTTTTTGGAAGTAGGCTGAAATTTCCCACCTGAGTATCCACACCCTCAGTGAAATATTGAGGGATTTGGCAATCAGACTGCTCTCCCACACCACTTTCTACACCGCTTTGGCACCACACCTGGCCTATGCCCAAGTGATCAACAGACATTCTAGTGAAGCAATACAAACTTGGATTTTCTGCTTCCTTTCACCCCATCTCTTGGCTCCCAAAGGCCAAATATTTGACAGAGGTGTGTTAGTAAGGATGCTGCTAAGGAATGACTTTAGTCACTTCATAGCTAGAGGAACTTGTTTGGACTGAAAACAGGTTTTTTGTTCAGACAAAGAACTACAGGATAAAGGATAAGTAATCACTGGGAACAGCTTTAAGACATAGCAGGTAGCTTAAGGCTTTGAACTTTGGGCCTGTTCAATTCTGTGCTATTCCAAGCTGGTAAGGCTCCACTTCTTTCCCTGAAGTCAACAGGAGGCAACAATGGAAAGTATTCTTCCCCTGACCTAGTCAATGAGGCCGGCTTCAACACCTGCTTAACAGAACAAAGAAGGAAACCTCTCATTTGGAGCCATTTGCTAATGTCTGTCTCTGTCTCTTGATATCAAAGAGCTGCAAGGATAATACCAGATAAAGATTGCCACTAGGGAAAAGAATCTCTTCTGAGGCAACTCACTGCTGCAATATCTGATGCTTGAAGTAAAATTCATCCCCTTCTCTCACATTCTCTCCTCTGTGGCTCGTGAAACAAACTGCCTCATTCCTCTGACTTGGAAGCTCTTTTATTTTTTGCATTTGTCTTCACGTGCTTCAGCTAGACCAGTTCCCTCTTTAGCTAATAGTTATCTCTGTTTTTTCATTTGTCAAGGATGTGTGTGTGTAACGTCAGATAATGACGAACATGTAGTAACTATGTTCCCTAAAATCCTGTCAGCAAGCAATTTCTTCTCAGCATACCACAAGTTTCTGTTTTTGTTTCTAGTTAAAGAAGTGAACAGCCCTGATTTTGTGTTTGGGTATTTTCCTCCCACTCCTCTTCAGTTTTTTACCTCATAAAAACCTGAAACTTTGGCCTAACTCATCTGGTGAAATCCCTGTCACTTATGGAGTGGACGTTAGCCTGGCACATCCCTTGCTCAGAAATGTGTCTCTTTGTGGAGCTGGCTGGAAGCATTTTTTCCCAAGCCTGTCTGAGGGCTCTGCTTTCGTGGCACCAGAGGCCTCTCTGTGGCCACAGATGAAGACATCTCGCCCTCTCGTGGGTAAAAGCACAACAGTACAGAAGCCTCGGTCTGCACAGTAAGAAGTAATAATTACAATTATTCATGTGGTGGTGTCAGAAGGAAAAAGAGCAGTTTTTTTGTTAGAGGACTGAAATTCACACCGAGTGTATATCCTGGGGGATGGGGTATGTATGTGATCGCACACGATCCTCCTGGTAAAGAGGGTTTAAAGTAGTGATGGGGGAAGAGAGAGAATTCCCAGCAGCACTGTCATGGAGTGGCAGACAATGGACAAGGCTGATGAGCAGGCCTGGAGTGTTGTAACACAAAGAGATCACAAAATCAACAAAACAGGGCTTTAGCAGGGTCACCTACAGTATTTGTAAGCAAGGAAGTGCCCTAGGGGTACTGTTATGGAGCAATCCCCCAAACACTTTCTGGGCAATCAGTGTGCTGGGCTACAGTCTTGCTGGGATCAGGAAGACACGGTGGGATGGCTCTCACAGCTCGAGTGTTGCAATGGAGGGATGCAGGCTCTTTAAGAGGGACAGGCAGAGAGGCTGAGGAAGGGAAGATGCCCTTTATCACAGAGTCGTTTAGGCTAGAGAAGACCTTTAAGGTCATCAATTCCAACCATTAACCTAGAAAGCAGCTGGAATGCCTGGAGCTGAGCCAGCTGAGAACTTATGGGTAAGGATTAAAGAGAAGACCAATATGGGTGATGCTTTTCTGCTAGAGGCTGTCTAACCTCCTCCAAGCTTAAGAGCAGTCCATCCCAATGAACAGGAGGCTGGGCAAAAATGCCAGCAGGCCTGAGTGCATAAATGAGGACTTCCTGGCAAAACTCAAATACAGAGGAAGCATACAGAGGGTGAAAGTAAGGACAGGATAGGGAGGAATACAGAGACATCATCTGAGCATGCAGGGATGACATCAGGAGTTGAATCTGGCCAGGGATGTCAAAGACAGAAAGAAGGGCTTCTATAGGTGACCAAAGGAAGATTAAGGAAAACGTGGGAACTTTTCTCAGTGAGATGTGAGAGCTGGTTACACAGCATATGGAAAAGGCTGAGGTACTGAATGCCTCCATCACCTCAGTCTTTACTAGGAAAACCAGCCTTCAGGAATCCTAGGTCCCTAAGACCAGGGGGAAAGGCTGGAGCAAGGAATACATACCTTGGTGGAAGAAGATCAGGTCAGGGAATGTTAAAGTTTGGGATGAACCCACAAGCTCTGAAAGGATGAGCTGATATCACAACAAGGGCACTGACAATGATCTCAATGATCATGGCAACGGTTAGAAGTGCCTGAGGATGGGAGGAAGGCAAATGCCACTCCTGTCTTCAAAAAAGGCAAGACCTAGGAATACCTCATCATGCCTCACCTTGATCCCTGGGATGGTGATAAAGCAGCTAGTTGTGGGAGTCTTTTCCAGGAACATGAAGGACACAAAAGTCATCAGGAGGACTCGGCGTGGCTTCACCAAAGGGAAGGTGTGCTTCACCAGCTTGAAAACCTCCTATAATAAACTGACTGGCCTGATGGATGAGAGGAGAGCAATAGACATTGCCTACCTTGACTTTAGTGATGCTATTGACACTGTCTCCCCTAAGATCCTCATAGTCAAGCTGTTGATGAGCCAGTGAGGTAGATGAAAAACTGACTGTAGGCCACCTGGCTGGGAAGCTTTGCAGAAAAAGACCTGGAGGTCCTGGTGGACAGCAGGTTGAACATGAGCCAGCCGTGCAACAAAGGTGAATGGTAACCTGGGCTGAATTAAATAAAGCATTACCAGCAGGTTGAGGGAAGTGGTCCTTCCCCTCTACTCAGCACTGGTGAGGCCGCACCCAGAGCACCATGTGCAGTTCTGGGCTTCCCATCCCAAAAGAGACATAGGCATACTGGAGAGAGTCCAATAAAGGACCACCAAGATGATGAAGGGACTGCAGTATCTCTCCTAGGAGGAAAGGCTGAGAGCTGGGGCAGTTCAGCCTGGAGGAGGCTCAGGGTGAGGAGATCATATTAATGAGTAAAAATATCTGAAGGGAGGGTGCCAGGACCAGAGGCCATGAGCACACACTGAAAAGTGGCAAGTTCCTCTGAACATCAGGAAATACTTCTTGACTGTGAGGGTGACTAAACACTCGCACACGTTGCTCAGGGAGGTGTTTGACTCCTCATCCTTAGAGATATTCAATAGCCATCTGGATGTGGTCCTGGGCAACAGGCTCTGGGTGCCCCTGCTTGGGCAGGGGGGTTGGACCAGATGAGCTCCAGAGGTCCCCTCCAACCACAACCATTCTGTGATTGTGCACAGCTATCAGCAAGAACGGAAGCTCAAGCCTTATCTGAGGTAGGCTCACATCTGACTAGTTGGTATCCTTCTGTCCATCAACAGCTGTGTCTCTTCGGCTCAATTTCAAGCAGGTGATGAAATGTTTTGACTTGAACAGGGCACTTGTATTCAGACCTTGGCCACTGAAGCTGCACTGCTTTGGTACCAGGCCACCAAATCACTAGTCACCTCTGAGAGAAATTAAGTAGAACTGGACACCCCAAGGACTTTTGCAGATGATGAACTTAAATCCCCCTGACGGGTGTCAGGGAGCCATTCCGCCTCTTCCTTCTGAAAAGAGGAAAATCAGTTACTGTGAAACTTGGAAAGTGCTCTGAGATGCACAGATGAACCCACACCCTATTGTTCATTGGGAATTTCACACCACACCAGTCATTTTGCTTTTACAGATTTTTTTTGTTTCCACTAAGGTTTTTAAATAATGATCAGTACAGTACAAAGCTTAAAATATTATCAACGTTTTCAAGGATACAAACTCAGCAGATGGGAGCTGGGAAGGGGATGGTTAGTATGTAACACTCATACTCTTCCCTGTTTCCGAGGGGAAAAAAAATACAAACTCTTTTGTACTTCTGTTTAGTAACAAACAGTGCTTAAAAACAATCTGGTCAGTAAAAGACATAAATTGCAAGGCACATGAGGAACCCAACCTTGCCTTGTTGCACAAATCACGAGGCATAAATAGAAGTTTAAGGCACCAAGCTCCATCCTCCCCTTCTGCTCCTTACAGCAAACAGGTCCTGTCAGTGGGTAGTAGCTGCTGAGAGCAACTGTGGACCGTCAGACAGCAAAGGGGTTGCCTCTGAGCCTTGGGTTCCTTCAGGATGAACCCCAAAAAGGAATGGCATAAGGCACATTGGAATGAATTCTCAGGAGTCGTCCTGTACATATGCAGGTTGCCAGATCTGCAAAAATACTGTCAGGACCAGAGGTTCCTGGGGAAAATGGTTAGGACCTCACTCCCTTCAGGATCCTGGCTGTTCTCAGCCTTTGGTGGTCAGCTCTTCACCAAACCCGGGCCCTGCTACACTCCTCCCAGCCGTGCCTCATTAGAGGAACACCAGGATGGAAGGCATGAGCCCAAGGAGAAGGCCCTGCAAGGCTGTTGGACAAGCTGAGCCTTTATCACAGCAGCACTTCCACTCTCTCTGGCCCCTGCTCTGCCCTGGATAAGGGCAGGGCTTTGGGGAGGGCATGGGCAGCCTCCTTCCAACCTCAGCCCTGCCGAGGTGCAGCAGGCTCCCCAGGGGCCTAAGGCACACAGGTGGAGTCCAGAGATGAGGGAAAGAAAGAAACTGTTTGGAAGATAGAGCCAGGGATGAAGGAAGCTCCAGTGTTGGTAAGCCGCTTGTGACACAAGGGTGCATCCTCACAGCGGCCATCTGTATGGACATCCCCTGCTAAACCAACCCATCATAGTAACCACGAGCTCAGCTCCAGGTCCAAGTGCAGGGCCACACTGGGACAGGGGGGCTTCACCTGAAGGTGACAGGAGAAAATGGGAAACCCCACCACTGTCACACAACTGCTCCACAGGAGAAGCTGCACTTCTGTCAGGCAAGGGAGATGACATACGGCCAAAAATAGCTCAGAAGAGGCACGTGGGCCCCTCCTCTCCCTGTCCCTGAACTGGATGGCATTACTGTACTCATCTTCTTTTGACAAGAGCAGGACACTTCATCTATTTCCAAACCCTTAGAGAAGGAAACACCTGGATGATCCCTTCCTTTGGTTCCAGTATAATTCTAGGTAGCAGCAGAGGAGGCTTTGCTATTAGCAGCAATGCCCACTCCCTGTCAGTGTCAGCTCAGAAAGGAGCTCTGGACCAGCCTGGTTTACTCCTCTTCCTGCACAGGAGCCTAGCCAGATCCACATTCAGTGGCTTATTTTGCTTTACCTGCCACAAAACCAAAGCAAATTAGGCTGTGAGAAGGAGCACTGATCCCACTGGAAGCCTTTGCCCAAACTGGGAGCAGACCCACAAGCAAAGCCACAGAGGACCCACAACAGTCCATCTACTAGTTGAGGAGCTGCTGCTGGCCTCGGCTTTGGCCCTTCCCTGCAGGCAGAAGTGTTGTCCAAGTGACCTGCCCAAAAGCTCAAACCAGCAGGAAATTGCTGACATTTTTTCAGTAGGACTGGTTTTGCTTTAGTCCATCCCCTGGCACCAGCTCACCCTGTGGTGAGATGAGCTCCTACACATGGGAAGGGGTATGATGAGGTGTGAGTGGGACCATCCCCACTTGCCACTCCCCTGAGGAAAATTGTAGGAAACTAATTAATTTCTCAGCTGGATTGGATGTAAACCAGGAGGCCTAGAGTGATGAGAAACGGTGGACTAGATGGTCTCCTAAAGGCTTTCCTACATTTTTTTCTCCTGTACTCAAAACTTACTTCCCTCCCCCTTTGTATTTTATTTGTCAGCAGGGCCATGAGTTTCAAATTGATCCACAAAAACCAGCAGAGCACCTATGAATAGATCTGTTTCCAGAGACACAGTTGTCCAGCCCACCTTGCTCCTCTTCCTACTGTTTCCTTCAGGATAATCTTGACCCAGCTAGGAGGCTCTGCGGATATAAAAGCCAAAGGCAAAGCCATTGTGGATAATAAATCCTGCTCCTTGTAAAAATTAACCCTACCCCAGCCAAACCCAGGACTTGCACACACATGCACATAAACACACATCCCAATAGTTAAACAACAGACCAAGTGCAGAAGTCAGTGCTTGTCACGACAAATCATATCTCTAACCCCCAACCCTACGCTCTGCCTGCTCAGAACCAGCAATCAGGATTCATTTGCTTGCCCTTGGATTTAGTGAGACAAATCTGTGGCTGGAACAGATCCCAAGGATTCCTTGGCTTCAGCAAAGATTTTTGCCAAACGTGAAGGCATTTGAGGCTGCAGGTCTTGCCTAGCATGCAGCTAGGAGGAACTATGCCAGGGTTTACTATGGTCAAGGAGCAGGTGTCCAGGCTGCATGGGACCATATCTCTGCATGGGCTCTGAGCATCCTGTCCTGCAGGTGCTACCACCTTCAGTGCAACGGTGGGATTCTGTATCTGTTATTGCCTCCCAGCAAGCACAGAAGAGACTCATCTAGTGGGGGGATACAGTAAACCAACCCCTGCTAAACCTTGGACAAGAGTGACCCATGGACATCAAATGTCCCTAACCACTATCTTTGCTGCTCCACACAGGAACCACCAAGTCTCATGGACAAACCTGTCCTAAGCTTGCACACGACTAATGCTGTCACCCTGCTCCTGCCTTTTGTTGTTCTACCTTCATCTAGTGCTGATAACAATGTGCCAGATTTACAACCCCATTGGTCAGAGAAAAGCAGGCCTGCACCTCCCACAAGGCCCACCAAGGACTGCTTGGGGTCTCGAAAAGCAGCATTAAGAGTGGAATAAAGACTACTTCACTTTCATACCCTTTTGTCCATGACTGTAGTGGGGCTGTTGGAGGCCCAGGGCCCAGAGCCTTTCCTGTGACACCCAAGTTACTCTACACTGCATGGATAGTGTTAGAAGTCAGTCAGACTCCCTAGACAGGTCAGAGTCAGTCGAGGCAGGAATGCATGAACCTGTCACACAAGCAGCCAAAATGACGCATCCAGCATCAAAAGCCTCTCTCCTCCCAGGGCCAACCCTGAAGGCTGATGGCATCAAAGGTGTTCAACCTTTGCCACTGCTACTGAAGATGGCTCAAAAGCATCTCCAGCCTGACCCAGGCCCAGCTCCTCAAGAGCAAGTAAGTACTTAAAATGGAAGTGAAGAGCCTTTGAAGACCTGTCTGGTAGGCTACCAAGCCACTACTTTAGATCCAATTCAACCTGCTGAGAAAGACCCTGTCTCCTGTTAGTAATCCTTAGGACAGCCTGACTCCTTGGTTTTGATGAGCAGCTCCTCTGGAAATGGTGGGAGTCCTCCAGGAAGAAAAGATGGAACTGACCTAACATCTTCACCTATTCTGGACCCACACCAGTCACCAGCAGACACAGGTTCAGACCTATTTTTTTCAGACCTAGAGGACCCCAGGCAAGGCCCAAGTCTCCAAACATGCTTTGCCAAAGCCACCTCAGCAAGCTGGCATTGAGATACTTGACATGGGACCATAGAGATAACCTCGCTTAGCCCAGCTGGAGCAGGAAAAGGATTACCCCAGCCACTGTGCCACACACACCCTTGCAGCCGAACCCTAGAAACGTAGGCTCCTCTTGAAACCTCGCTGCTGCCTTCGATTGTAACAGGTCTCCTAAAGATAGCAGAAATGGAAAAACCCAGAGAGGTCATCACATCCAGCTGTGGTCCTCATGGTGCATTGTGAGCCCTGGCAGAACCTTCTACAGTCTCACAGCCTTCGGGCTGCCCTCCCTGACATTCAGCAAGGTATCACCCACAGGTTTACCAGAATGAACAAGAAACCTCTGCCTATTCCAGCATCCTTGGTTAAGTGACTTGTTCCAGCTTAAAACACTCCATGTCCCACTTGAGGGCAAAAGGCAGTTCCCAGCTGTGAAAATGCATCCAGCATGAAGTCTCCAGCCCTCCACCTGAGTCCAGGGTCCTGATTAGTCACAGTGTGTTAGGCAAATAAGACAGTTATGTCTCTAATATGTTATGCCCCTTTTTCTGGTTTTTCACCACCTTGGTGATGTCGTTCCCGTCACATTTGTGACTCTCAGGAGTCCTTCTTAGCCAGGCTGGCCTTGATCCTGCCCCGCAGGACATAAGCTGTGATGGCACTACAAGCCACTAGGCCAAAAAAAGAGCTGCAGGAGAGATAAACAGAGAAAGGCCCATGTCTCTTCAGGAAAATCTCCTGCCTGTTCTTGTAATCCAAAAGAATGGCCTCCAACTGTGATAGGGTGCAGATGGCCAGGAAGGTGTGGAAGATCTGGTGGGCATGGCCAACGATATCACAGCAGCCAGGGAAGTACTTCTCAGGGACCGGGCAGGAGAAGAAATAAGCACTGATAAGGAAAAACAGTATCTGGTATGTGTGGTACCAAGCAGCATCTTCCTCACAGCCCCCCAGGTGACACACAACCACCCGGTGAGCGACAGGACTGATATCCAAGATGAATGCTAGCCCGGCTGGGATCACCTGGCACATCTTCCTCATGATGGGGTAAGGCCGTCGGTACCGGTACTTCGCGTAGCAGCAGCCAGCACATGAGAGCCAGCCACAGAAAGCAGCTGCTGGCAGGAAGAAAAGCCAGAACTTGTCATACCACGCTTGATCAGAGCTGTAGTAGAAATGAGCCAGGGCACTACCATACTGGTAGATGCTGACTCCCACGTAGTCCACGAAGTAGAAGGTGTAGTGGTACAGCTCCGATTTAGACTGCAGTAGGTGAGCCAAGAGGCTACAGGTCAGGTAGGTGACAGAGGAGAGGACAAAGATGAGCAAAGGCAAGGACCACGCGTCCACAGGCAACTGCTCAGCCTCCACAAACGTCTTGAACCTTAGCAGCACAGCCAGCGCTGCCAGGAGATGAGTCCACACGTTGACCACCTCGTTGTGCTTCTGGAAGAGGCTAAGGAAGTAGTACCGCCAGTCCTGGCCGGTGGGACGGTACCCGGAGTGGATGTATGGCTCACGGAAGAGCTGTGGCACCTCGCACTCTTTGACTGTGCAAGGCATCTTGGGGAAGCCATCCTCCAGCAGCCTGGGCAGCCGGCTGAGGTGCTGCCCGCTGAGGGACAGAGTGCCGATGCGCTCCAGGATGGCCGTCATCTTCCTGCCTGCGGTAGCTTTGAGCCCTCCTCTGGGGAATGTCGTCTTTGTGCCCTACAAGCAGAAGAAAAAGAAGAAACATTTATCATAGAATCACAGAACTCTCCGTTGGAAAAGGCCCTTAAGATCCTCAAGTCCAACCCCTTCCCTCACGCTGCCAAGCCCACCACTAACCCATGTCCCTCAGCACCTCAGCTACACGGCTTTGCAGCCTAGGAAAGTGTCTGACAACCCTGTCAGGGAAAAAGTTATTTCTCAGCTTCAATCTACACGTCCCTTAGTGTAACTTGAGGCCATTTCCTATTGTCCTGTCACTCGTTACCTGAGGAAAGAGACCAACTCCTCACCTCACTAAAGCCTCATGTTGGGGAGTTGCAGAGAGTGATCACATCTCCCCTCAGGTTCCAATTCTTCAGGTTGAACATCTCCGGGGCCCTCAGCCTCTCCCCAGCAGACTTGTGCTCCAGCTTCTTCCCCAGCTCCGCTGCCCAGCTCTGGACATGCTCTGGCCCCTCAGTGTCCCTCTGGCAGTGAGGGGCCCAACACTGAACACAAATGAGCTGCACGGGAGCATGACTGCAGCACTTACCTCCTGCAGAGAGGCAGCAACATGCTGAAATCTACCCATTAAGAGCAAAGGCAATCAGAAAGTATAAGGGAAGGCAGCTATGAAGGCTGGGCATAGGGATGCATGCCAATGCAAGGGTCACATTGCCCCTCCACTGTTGTGGCCTGCCTGCTTTGCATGCTGACGAGGATATGAGAGAGAAAGGCAGCTTTGGTACCAGGCACAGGCTGCCTCTGGCTTGTACACTGTGTGCTAGCACCAGGATTTTGCTACTATCTCTCAGCCCCGGGGCTCAGTATAGACAGTGAACATCACTTTGGAGCAGAGCTAGGGAAAGGTTAGACATCACAGACCTCCCTGACAGCAGCAGGCAGGCTTTCATAGCTGGAAAATGTTCTTTTATAACAGGCTGAGGGAGGGGCAGAGTTTTGGAGTTTTTGAACTAATAGTCCAAAGTCACAAGAAACACATGTGGTACTCAGACAAATAGCACTAAATCAGGAACCTGGTAGGCTGCTTATTTTAAACTCAACTTGTGACATTAATGAGTGAGAACAAGTTGGCAATTTCCAGCGATCATGTGATGGACAAAGCAATCGGCAATGAAGGTTAGAAAAGAGAGAGAAAGAAGGGGGAAAAAAAAAACCAAAGCAAACTAGAAACACCCCCCTCCAACATCTCAACCCAGAAACCCAAGGTCAGCACTGGCTGTTTCACTTTCACAGAGACCCTATTCTTTTCCCTTCACTGGGGCGTAGGAGCGTCTGAAAGCCGCATTCATCGTCGGGGCATCTCGTTGAGATTCTGTCCTCACCCCCCCATCTCCGGGGGATTCAGTTATTTTGGCTGCTCCCAATTAACAGCAACCAAGTATCGTTTGTCCAGGGAGGGAGCTGTAAGGAGGGAGTGGATGATGGCCAGGCTGTATCATTACAGCAACAATAAGAACCACCGCACAGGAGGAGAATGATCCCGTTCCAGTTTTCCTCTCCCTTTTGAAGAGAGTAATTGGAAACCCTGAGCTTTTTCCCGGCTCTTTTGCTTTTTAGTCACAGTGTGATGGAGGAGTTTTGAATGAGAAAAATGTCCTATAGAGTACGGGTGATTTTCCCACCAGCCTCAGCATTAACTGTCTGTGACTGAGGCTGTACCAACGTGATGTCTTTGCTTGCAGACTAGTGTTCAGGCATCAGAGGTTTACACATGCTTCCAGAAAGGGCAGCAATTCTTGGTAAACAAAGTAGAGAGGAGTGGGGAATTCAGCTATGGGGATGTCTTTAATAAATGCATTGCATTTAAAATAAAATGTAAAAAAGAAAAAAGAGTAAGTGAGTGTGGACAGTATGAAAATAACAGAAGTGATTGTGCAGCAGTTGGTAACAGACTGGTTTTGAAAGCTGCAGGTGGCCAATTCCTGAATTCCTCTCTTCTGGGAGTTGAGCAAAAGGTTCAGGAGGGACTCCAGGTCACTTTGAAGCCTGGGGTTTTATGGTTTTATTCTAATCCCCTTCCTACACGAGGTTAACTTTGGTGTTGCAGCTCCTACAGCAGCAGGATGGCAGAGAGCAGTTCAGCTCCTCTCTCCAAGGCTGGCAAAGGCTGTACCAAAGCTGCACCCCATCACAAAGCCTCTTTCCTGCAGGCTGGTCTTCCTTGAGCACAAACCTCTCCTACAGCTAAACCACTTGTGGAGCTCAGGACAAACTTTGAAAGACAAGTTTGGGAGCACAGTGCAAACTCCTCCACCCTGTTCTGCCTGGTGTTGTGGAAAGGCTCCACCAGAGATGAGAAAGTAAGAGATCACAGATCAGCTCAAGCAACAGTTCCTGTGCAGTCTTGATGCTATATGCTTTTCTTCTGCAACACGTGGAGGTGCAAACCTTCATCCCAATTGCGACACGCACACAGCACTCAGATCCCTCTGCAGTGAGTTACTACGATTTACAAGGGTGTTGCAGAGGTCAGAAACTGAAAGAGGTGGCATTTAATGGGTTGCACCAGGGATGTGCCCTGCCTCAGCAGGCAGCACTGCATGAAGCACTGATCTACACTCTAGCATCAAAGAAACACAAATTCTCCCAACCAGAAATATGACAGGGACTTCTGTAAGCTGGGCTTACACCTCTCTGCCTCTTACATGGAGATGCAAATCCTAGTAAGAACTAGATATTGCGGCCAAGAAGGCCAATGGCATCCCGAGGGGCATCAAGAAGAGCATGGCCAGCAGGTTGAGGGAGGTTCTCCTCTCCCTCTACTCTGTCCTAGTGAAGCCTCATCTGGAGTTCTGTGTCCAGTTCTGGGCTCCTCCCTTCTTCATGGGAGGTTTCCAAACCTGCCTGGACATGTTCCTGTGCCCCCAGATTGAGGGGAAACTGCTTTAGTGGGTGCTTGGGCTGGATGAGCTCTGCAGGGCCCTTCCATCCTCTACCATTCTGTGATTTTCTTGATGCACTGCTGTAATGCACTGGGCAGTGCTGGGTACTGAACCGTACACTACACAGAATACTTTATTTCCATCAACACGGTTACCCAGTTACATCAGGAAACGGCCTCAAGTTGCCCCAAGGAAGGTTTAGATTGCAGCTGAGGAAGAACTTTTTCCCTGAGAGGGTTGTCAGCCCCTGTCCCAGGCTGCCCAGGGAGGTGGTGGAGTCCCCATCCCTGGAGCTATTGCAAGGCCGTGTAGCTGAGGTGCTGAGGGACATGGGTTAGCGGTGGGCTTGGCACTGTGAGGGGAGTGGTCCATGATGTTAAAGATCTTTTCCAACCAAAAAGGATTCTATGATTTCACAATGATTCTATGATCTGGTAATCTAAATCAGCCCAATGGTGGATTACTCTATGACTCTACAGGCTGTCATCCAACAGAAACCTGCACAGGTTAGGATGCTCTACAAAGTAAAATGTGTTGTGACGCAACTGACTGGAGATATTGAAGGGCAAGCCTTAAAATAAGCTTATCTGTTAAGGAAAAGGGTCAAGTGGAAAACTTCAAATACAAGCAAATGGCTCAAATTCTACCTTTCCATATACACATATATACACACAGCCTAATCAGGGTTTGCCCATGCGTGTATTAATCAGGAAACAAACAAATCAGGGTTCCCCAGGGAAGCCATGGCAGTGTCAGCTCCCTGGGGAATTCTGGCTGGGAAGCAAGGCAGGCTGGCAGCCAGCTCAGCCCTGCCGAGCACCAAGTGCCTCTTGACATGGGTTCGGCATTGCCTGAGCCTTGGGATGGGTCCAGGGGATGAGAAGAGTGGAGCCAGCGCAATGATCGCTGTGTTTGGAAGGGACAGGGCAGAACAAAGCTGCTGCTGGCAAACACCGTGTCCCTCAGCACAAGGGGGAGTGGGGGGAGAGGGGGCAAGGTCCTGCAGCATTTGAGTGAGTAAAATGGGGCAGTTGGGATCCAAGGTGAGGGACGTGAAGACCTGATGAATGTAATCACAGAATCTCAGAATAGTGGGGGTTGAAAGGGACCTCTAGAGCTCATTCAGCCCAAGCCCCTACTGAAGCTGGTTCCCCTCAATCAGAGGGCAAAGGACCATGTCCAGGTGGCTTTGGAAACCTCCCAAGAAGGAGACTCCACATCCTCCCTGGGCAGCCTGGGCCAGGGCTCCCTCACCTCAACACCAAACAAGTTTCTCCTTGTGTTTAAGTGGAACTTTTTGTGTTCCAGCTTGTGCCTGTTACCCTTTGTCCTGTCACTGCCTTTCCTTCTCACAGAGATGTTCCAGTCCCTTCAGCATCTTGGTAGCCCTGTGCTGGACTCTTTTTTCAGCAGGGCAGAGGAGAGGAGGAGTAGAAACTCCCTCCACCTGCTGGCCACACTCGTCTTGATGCTCTCAGGATGCCACTGGCCTTCTTGGCCATGAGGGCACATTGCTGCTCATGTTTAGTTTGCCGCCATTAGAACTCTCAGGTCCTTCTCCGCAGAGCTGCTCTCCAGCAGGTCACCCTCTACAGAGGGTTGTTATTCCCCAGGTGCAGGACTCTGCACTTGCCCTTGCAAGAACCTCATGAGGTTCCTCTATGCCAACTCTCCAGACTGTCCAGATCTTGATGAAGACCTGTTGAGCCTACTGGCTTTACTGTGAGAGTCCAAACCTTGAGCTTGGTGTCACCAAGTCCTGGGTTCAGAATCCAGCTTGGATGCTCCCATGCTGCAACACCCTTGAAATGAGTGGTCACATGTAAACTGTATGCCAGGAACAACGCCTGAACTGTGCTGACTCCCAAACCATGCTGGGGAACAGTGCGGGTCACCACGGCACGTTTCTGATTTGCTGTGACCAACACAGCTGCAACTTCATCAGGCCTGACAATAATTAAAACTTGGGGGTGCTACCGATAACACACCCAAGATGCTCAATGTGGGAAAAAAATACCTCACCTGCAGCACGAGGCAGAGGCAAAAATGTTAATATTTGTTATTTCTACTCACAGACTCTGTCTGAGAATTATCTGCTCTTGCAAATCCATCCCTCCCTTATCAAAAGTTGCAGATGAATGAGGTAATATTCTGCAGCTTTTCTTCCTGATCTCACTAAACCTTTGCTGTTTGGTCTTTCCAGATCTGCTCATCACTTTCTTTTCCCACATACAGCTTACACAACCCCCAATGCTTTGGAGCTCCATTTCAGGTGGGTGTGAGATCACTGGGTAGAGCATTGATACTTGCAGGCTCCCAGTACACCAGTTATCAAACAAGCTGAGCAACACAGGTTGCTGAAGTGTTAACACATTCCCACACAGTTTTGGTCCAGCCACCCACAACAGTCCCTGCCTGCTGTATTCAGGGACCACCGATGGAGTGGGATGACTGACCCATTTCAGATGCCAAAGCTGGAATTTTGACAGAGAAGTGCCTGGCAGTCTTTTTTCCCCCTGTTGACTGAAAAAGAAGCCTGATTTTTTTTTTTTCAGCTGCATTTTACTTTCACTGTAGAAATTCCCTCCTGCAAGTACATTTTCCTTCCCTTCCACCCCCGAATAGCTGTGTGCATACCCTGCAAGCACTTTGGTCACTGCTGTGAGCCACAGGACCAGCACCAGCCAATGGGACAAACCTTTCAGCGTGGATCTGCTGGAGATGGGAGCTCCTGCTAGCACAGGGAGACCTCAGTGAGCCAGTAAATCCCTCCCTGCTCAGATCTGTCTGCTGGTGGGACAACCCAGCAACAGGCAGAGCAACCAAACCAAACTGGTCGCACACTGTTTGGGGATCCGGAGCGCTGCCAAAACACCTCTCAGAGCCTACGGGCTGGGGTTGCTTGGATTTGCTGTCGTCCACAAAAGGATTTTAGAGCTTCACTCATTAGAAAAAAATGTATATAAATCATGCACACCACTGCTGCTGCTGCGGGCAGAGAGCAGGCTGCCAGGGAGAGACTGCAGCTCTCTGCCAACGCCCCCAGAGCTGTGAGCTCTCCTCTTCCCTGTGCTAAAAGTTTTTGTCCCCAGCCAGGACCTCCTCCTATTTAACCCTGTGGTCTCACCCAGCAAGCTTCAAGGTTTGCAATGATGGCACTGCTGCCCTTCCAGGGGGCTACAAAGCTTTGAGCAAAGGGTCAAGGAGTAGATGGTTAAAAAGGGATGTGGGCTGCACTGCAACCCCACGCTTACATCCCTACTCCATCCCAAGGATCCACTGGGGAAATAAGAAAGCAACTGGGGGGGGGCAAGCTTCTACTTGCTACTTCCTGTAGGCTGGAGGATATACGGTATGGCCTTCCTGGGAACTTACTCCTCTGGGGAAATTTCTTTAGCATAAATAGGTACTGGAATTAAAGGGCCAATGGCTTGACCTCATCAGCAAGGGTTATCATGTACACTGGCAGCTAAAAATTAAACTGGACTCAAGACGTGCAAGTCACTGCAGGCACACACACGTGACCCAAGGATGGCAGCTCCCCTGCCCTCAGCCTCTGCCCTCATGCCGCTCCCACCAGGCTGTGTCCCTCTTCTAGGCTGTGTCCCTCTCCTCGACCAGAGGCTCTGGCCGCAGCTTCAGTCAGATAAATGAAAGCCCAGAGAAGAGAAAACCCTGCAGAGAGAAGGGCTGGTAACCCACACCTTCACCAGCTGCGCGGGAGGAAACGTGTAACGGCTCGTGGTTTGGCCCGACCAGCCCGTGGGTTTCTAGAAATTGTTTGCAACACATGTCACCCCCTCCCCACATCCCTACATGAAGGCAGGAGCGTGGCCCGCCAGCATAATTCACAGCTGCATGTCCCCTCCCTGCTCTGGCAGAGAGCAAAAACAAACTTCAGACCCGCTGGATTTCACTCCTGCTGAGCTCTGCACACAGACTTCATCCGTTTTCACCACCATTTTACTCTTCTTCAACCATGTGGTGTTACTCACATCCTCATCCCAACCCCCTACCCAGCCCCACCATGGCTGCCAATCTCCCCCAGCTACAGCACGCCGGAGCATTTCCCAGCTCTGAAGTGATGATCCCAGAGCATCTGGCCACAAACACAGTTCTCCATCCCACAGCACCGTACAGAGGCATGTGCTCCAGCCAAAGCAGCCCAGAGATGAACTCCTGGAGCAGTTACTGACTGAGCATCGGGTGCGGGAGCAGTGGTGCTGCTTACTCAGTGCCAGCTGATCCGTGGCACTTCCCACCCAGCACAGCTCCATATCCAGCCCTGCTCATGCCAGAGATGAGACGGTTTGACACTGAACAAATGACTGTCAAATATTTACATAAACTTACATATATGTATTCTTTTAGTTGATGAAAACCAGAACAGTTCAAGACTGTCTGCAATCTCCTCCTCCCCCTACCTTCCCAAAAAAGTGAGATGCTCGTAGTGTTTTCAGCTAGGAAAAAATCCAGATGGAATATAGGGGAACCATGACCAACCACCCCTGAAGTGTCTTGGAGAAGCGAGACTGCCCCTTCAAGACATGGGCAGGCATCAGCTACAAAATGAACGAGAGAAGCTGGTTCTCCACCCAGCTCATGGCTCGACCATGTTCCTCTCCTTGTGTCAGCCTCCAGAACGCTGCAGGGGTCAAAGTCATTCAAGGAAAATCCACCCGCAGCTATGAAAAACAAACACGAAGGGAAACCAATGCCCACCTCTCTCCTCTACGAAGCCCTTGAGATACAGGTCACAGGGGCCTGGGGGGAATAAAGTTGTCTGCCGTGCCCTCCTCCTGCCCTTTCCCCAGCGCCCATCTGACCGCAGGACCGACCCCAGCTCCACGGACCTCGGTTGTGCGTGGGGTGAGGGGAAGAGGGCGCAGCCCTCCCGGACCTGGCGGTCCACGCGTGTTGTACCCGCGAGGGACCCTCCCCGGGCATAGCCGCAGGCGCTGGGATGTTCCCCTTGCCCTGGCCTCGCCGTGACCCAGCCTCCGCGGAGGAAGGATGCTCCTGCCGCGGTGAAGGATGCGAGGACGCCGCGGTGCAGGGTGCTGCGGAGAACCACGCGGGGACGCGGGAGCTCACCGGGGGGATCAAAATGACCCGTGAGGGATCCCACACGGGCCCCTCGGCGGGGTGTCCCCGGAGGGAAGAAAGGCTGTGAGGGGAGGGATGGACAGGCAGCTGCGCCCGCACTCACCGCAGCGCTCTCCTCCGTCCGCTCCGCTCCGCCGCCCGCCGCCGCCACCAGCGATTCCCGCGGCCGCCGCCCCCGGCAGCGCCGCCGCCCCGCGCATGCGCGGCCCGCCCCAGGATGGCCCCGCGGCCTCAGGCGGCTGAGGGACGCGCAGCCTGAGGGGATCGTGGCGGGGGACGGCGGGCCCCCCATCGGCGGGCGCCCACGGGCGTGCAGGACTGATGGACAGGGGACCTCGCAGAGCGACGTCAAGTCACTGGAGGGCAGTTGGGGTGGAAGGGACCTTTTGGAGGTGTCCAGGACCATGTCCTGATGGGTTTGGAAGGTCTCCAAGCGTGGGCATCTCTCTGAAGGATGGAGATTCTGCTTTTAAAGCAGAAAAGACAGGACCAGAGGCCATAGGCACACACACAGCAGGTTCCTATGAACAGCACAAAACACTTTTTGGCCATGAGGGTGACTGAGCACTGGCGCAGGTTACTCAGGGAGGTGGTGGAGTCTCCATCTTTGATGATCTTCAAAAGGCATCTGGACACGGCCCTGGGCAATCGGCTCTGGGTGCCCCTGCTTGGGCTGGGGAGTTGGACTGGATGAGCTCCATATGTCCCTTCCCACCCCAACCATCCTGTGACAGCAGAGAGGCCAGGGAGGGCTCTGTTGTGATTGTCAGAGCTCATGGTTTCTGTCAATGATTATTAGGACAGTGGTGTCAAATACAAAAAGCTTCTAGTCCTGAGCTGGTTTTGTGCTGACCTCCAGCTGGCCTTGGTTGAGGGAAATGGGAGGAAAAATAAAAGTACTGATGCCAACTGCCCAGTTCCTGGACTCTTTATCTGGGGCATGCAAGCTCAGATGATTTTATCCAGAATTTGCAGCCTAAAGACAACACGGCCTTCAGCCAATGACCAGGGCAGCGAGGTTTATGTTCCAAAAACGGCATAAAAACCTGGGCTCTGTAAAAAAGGGATTTGCACCCAGGAATGGTCTCTGTGCCTGGGAAATGTCTGGGAGAGCCTGGGCCAAACTGTGCCAAAGCTACAGCAATTGATTCAGCTATAAAGTCATCACAATCCCTTGAGTGGGTTAATTTATGAGTACAGAGTACCTGTTCCCCCTCTTCCATTTCCATGTCAGCTTGTTTATGTGGGTTTTGCTCCTCCAGCCTGTCAGGACTGTTATTTTTTGATGGATTTACAAGGGAAACAGAGGGACTGCTTGTCTTGCAGGCAGAGGGTTGCAGGAGAGGCAGCCCAGGAACAGGACTTTCTGGCTCCGATAAGATCACTCCAGCTATCTGCCAACATGCGGGAGAGCCAGTGTTCCCAAAGTGAGGTGGGGAAACCTCCAGGGTGAAGAAAGTGTGCAGGGGACCTCTCTTTGTCCCTGTCATCTTGCTGAGTGGTATGGACGAGATATGGTCAGCAGCTGCTGACCCTCTCTTTCACTTATTTTCCACTTGTCTAAGACATCTCCCCCTGTAAAACCCACAATGATGCTTTGTCGCCCTCCTCCATATCTTAAATTCGGAGGTGATTTTCCCCCTCTACCCCACTCTCATGAGATCCCACCTGCAGTACTGCAGGGGCCTACAGCATAAGAAAGATGTGGACCTGTTTGAGTGGGTCCAGAGGAGGTTACAACAATGGACAGAGG
Organism: Colius striatus; assembly: GCF_028858725.1. Classification (NCBI taxonomy): domain Eukaryota; kingdom Metazoa; phylum Chordata; class Aves; order Coliiformes; family Coliidae; genus Colius; species Colius striatus. The sequence goes on along the minus strand of NC_084760.1, from coordinate 43,873,381 downwards.
GCTGGTACACCTTTTCTATATGGACAGGCTGAGAGTTGGCATTGCTCAGCCTGGAGAGGGAGACCTCTGACCAGCCTTACAGAACCTATAGAGGACTTACAAGAAAGCTGAAGATGGACTTTTTACAAGGGCCTGTAGTGGCAGGGCAAAGGGTGATGGCTTCAATCTGAGAGAGAGGAGACTGAGATGAGATATTGGGAAGAAGTTTTCCATTATGAGGGTGTTGAGGCCCTGGCACAGTTACCCAGAGAGGCTGTGGCTGCCCCATCCCTGTCAGTGTTCAAGAGCAGGTTGGATGGGGCTTGGAGCAGCCTGGTCTGGTGGAAGGTGCCCCTGCCCAGGGCAGGGGAGTTGGAACTGAGTGACTTTTAAGATTCCTTCCCACCCAAACCATTCTGTGATTCTATGAAATCTCCAGAGATGCTCCATGACCATGAGATGTAGGTCATGGCATGGTTTTTACATTTCCACCCATCTTTCCATCATTTCTCACATGGGAGAAGTGGAAACACTCAGCTGGCCATGGTCATGGCAAGGCTGGAGACGACCTGAGAGGAAAAATACAGCCCAAGCAGAAGTGGATGTTAGGGTGGGACATCTCTGCTGTGACATGCACACTGCAATGCTGCTGGGTCGCCTGCCCTTCTCTTCATTAAAGGTTTATCTCCCATTCATGGCATGGCCCAGGACAGACTTGAGAAAGGTGAAGGGCAGTTCCATGTGGGATAACTGTGCTCTTGAGTGGGTGCTGACAGCTTTTTTTGCACACCAAGTTTGGTGAGGCTGCACAGAGAGACCTTTTTTGATCACTGACTCCATGCCCTGCTCTCAAGTGACCAATATCCACCAAATCGTGCTCTGTAGTTCATCTCAGAATTATCCTGCTGCGCTGAAGTCCCTCTTAGGCCCTGTCTTTGACATTTTACACACTGAAGTGAATCACTCAGTTCCCTTCAAGGCAAAACCCAGGTGTGGTTATGTTTGTCCAGGAGATTACTCCCAGCAGGCAGTTAAAACTAGGCTGTACCAGGCTGGGCTCTCCCTACTCTTTACAGTCATCTGATATGACCCAAGCAGGCTTTATGCCTTCAAATAGATCCTGCACACCTTAATTCCTCACCCAAAGGTTCTGAGTCACAGAATGGGTTGGGTTGGAAGGGACCTTTAAAGGTGTATTGGGTTAACATGGCAAGGAGTTGGTAACGGGGGACCTGCAGATGTGGCTGCTGTGAGGAGCTGCCAGAAGCTTCCCCTGTGTCTGATGGAGCCAATGCCCAACGGCTCCAAGATGGACCCACTGCTGGACAAAGCCTAGCCCATCAGTGATGGTGGTGGCACCACTGGGAGAACAGATTTAAGAACGGGAAAAAGTTACTGTGCAAAATCAATTGCAGATGGAGAGAGGAATTAGAATATGGGAGAGCAAAAACCCTGCAGGCACCAAGGCCAGGGAAGAAGGAGGGGAGGAGGTACTCCAGGCCCAGAGCAGAGGTTCCCCTGTGAGCTGTGGTGCAGCCCACGGTGAAGCAGCTGTGCCTCTGCAGCCATGGAGGCCACAGGACAGCAGAGACCCGCCTGAGCCTGGACTGGACCCGTCTCCAGAATGAGGCTGTGACCCTGTGGGAAGCTCATGTTGGAGCAGTCTGTTCCTGAGGAACTGCAGCTCATGGAAGGGACCCACACTGGGGCAGTTTGTGCAGAACTGCAGCCCATGGGAAGGACCCATATGGGAGCAGTTTGTGGGGGACTGTCTCCTTTGGAGGGATCCCACATTGTAGCAGTGGGAAGTGTGAGGAGGCCTCCCCTTGAGAGGAAGCAGAGGCAGAGACCCATCTGTGATGGACTGACTGTAATCCCCATCCCCTGTCCCCATGTGCTGCTGAAAGAAGAGGTAGAAAAAATTGGGAGTACAGTTGAACCCAACCCTGAAAGGAAGTTGTAGTGAGGAGCGAGTAAGTCTGTTCTCCTTAGTAACAGGCAATAAAACAAGAGGAAACAGCCACAGGTTGCACCAGGGGAGGTTCAGGCTGGATATGAGGAGGAATTTCTTTACTGAAAGGGTTGTCAGGCATTGGAACGGGCTGCCCAGGGAGGTGATGGAGTCAACATCCCTGGAGGTGTTTAAGAGTCAGGTGGATGTTGCACTGAGGGAAATGGTCTAGTGGTTGATATGGCTGGGACAAAGGCTGGACTCAATGATCTTAGAGGTCTCTTCCAGATGAAACAGTTCTAAGGGAAGGGTAAGGGAAGATGTTTTTTTAAAATTTAGGCTTATTTCTCATTACCCTACTCTGATTTGATTGGTAGTCAATTAAACTAATTCCCCTCCGTTGAGTCTTTTGCCTGTGATGGTCATTGCTGAGTGATCTCCCCAACCTTATCTCAACCCACAGGGCTTTCGTTTTATTTTCTCTACCTTGTCCAGCTGAGGAGTAAGAGTGATAGTGCAGCTTTGGTGAACGTTTGGCATAAAACCAGGGTCAACTCACCACAAAAGTTTGTCTAGTCCAACCCCCCTGCCATAAGCAGGCCACATCTTCAACTAGATTGGGTTGCTCAGAGCCTCATCGAACCTGCCTTTGAACACTTTCAGGGATGGGGCATCTATCAACTCTCTGGGCAGCCTGTGCTACTGCCTCACCACCCTCATTGTAAAAGTCTGAATATATAGTCTGAATCTCCCCTCTTTGGATTTAAAACCATTACCCTGGGTACTGTCACTACAGGCCCTACTAAAAAGTCTGTCTCTATTTTTCTTACAAGCTCTCTGTAAGTACTGTAAGACCACAATAATGTTACTCTGCAACCTTTTCTTCTCCAGACTGAACAACCTCAACTCTCTCAGCCTTTCCTCATAGAAGTGTTCTAGCCCTTGGATCATCTCCTTGGACTGACTCCAACATCTCCCTGTCCTTCTGCCGTCCTTCTGGTGCCCCAGAGCTGGAGGCAGCAGTGCAGGGAGGTCTCACCAGAGCGAAGCAGAGGGGAACAACCCCCTCCTGGACCTGCTGCCCACACATGTCCTCCCTGCCATGTAACACAAACCCCATCATTGCGGACTGTAAACCGGTTGCCCCATTATTTTGGGTGCTTTGAATTATCACCTAAAAAGAGGAGCTTGTTTTGGGGATTGGGGTCACTCTTCACCAAGAAGCATATGTGCTTCTCTGCAGTAATGTAGCAGTTTTGCACCAAAGACAACTGAGATCACCAGTGGATACAGAAAACAGGGTGAGGCACCTTTCCCGTGTATTTCCTTGTGATAAAGAATATTGACCTGGTGTTATCGTAACTGGATAAAAGAGGCTCTGTCTGCGCTATGTGCTGCTGTCTGCGGAACTCCTTTCTGTTGGACAAGAACAGACAGGAACGGTTCATGGTTTGGCAGATATTAGAAAAGGTGTTGCAGATGTGTAATACCAAGGATGGCAAAAACCAAGAAGGATATAAAAGTTCATGCTTCAGAACAAAGTCTCCAGCTAACAGGGCTCAGGAGGGAAATTTCCTTGTGATCCATTTTGTGCAAGGGTTTCTCTCCTCTTCCTGTGTGATAATAAAAAGCGGTGAGTTTCAGGGCGCTGGGTTACATGAATCCTTTGCAATAGTTTTGAATCCTGCTTCTATACTTCCTTTAACTAATAATTCGGGGAAAAAAAAAAAAAAAGTCCAGTCCTAAAATCCCAAATCTAGCCCCTGGCATCAAAGAGAAGCACTTGATACAGTTAATTTTGCCAATTTTAACTCCTCCTGCCAAGTTGCACAAGGGATATGTGTCAATTCAGGGTCAGGACTTTCCTGCTCTCTGTGGTTTGCCTGCAGCAGAGAGCACATTGTGACAGTCAGATGATGAGTGCTGATGTGGCTTACACAAATTGCTGGAGCTTCCCATTCCCAAAGGTGGATATTGCTTGCTTGCTGAACTCTCCAGTAGATCCTGCCCTAGGGCTGAAAGCAGATCCTGGAGATCCCGATGCAGAGGTGATGATGCTTTGTGTTCAGATTGGTGAGTTCCAGGCATGAGGGTGGAAAAAAAGAAAAGAAAATAAAAGGAACCACTTGTTACTATCTTTAGTAACAGCCAGAACTCATGAGAGCAGATGAGCAGACCAAAATAGCAACACCAAACCTCAGGCGATCTATATCTGGGCCCTTCAAGCTTCCCTGGAAACGTGGGTTTGCTGCCTACGGTCCTGGCCCAGCTCTCCGGAGCTTTGTTGATTTTGCCACTCCTTCAGTTTCGTTTGCTGGGGGAATTCATTTTTCACTGTGCCTGGAGGCACAGCCTGTGTGGGGTTTGTGTTGGATGTTTAGTAATTGCTGTATTTTTCTTCCACGCAGTAAGAGAAGAGAATGAATCTCTCGCAGGATCTGGGACAGCTGTGCATCAGGACTGCAGCAAGATTTTACGCTCCCATCGATGTGCTAAGACTGTACTAACAGTGTCTGAGAGGAAAAGTAGTACGTGCTGCACTGCTGAGAAGCAAGAAGCTGGCTACAATCCCTCCTAACATGCTGAAGCTCAGAGTCTTAACTTCTTATACAATTTACTGTGTTCTCCTGGTGAGATAGCAGCAGCTTCCCATGCATTTAAAGAAAGAAATTCCATTCATGTACACTGGTAGTTGTTTTCCATCCTTTTCTTCTTTGCATCTAGAAGAAAAAAAAAGCTCTGCATCAGTTTAAAGATTTACCAGAGTGCGTGGGAATAGCAAATACTTCAAGAAAATGACGTCACATGTGCCGAGCTGGGTGAAATTCTCCAGCCTATGTTAGGGAAAAGGTCATATTAGAGGATTAAGAAGTATTAAATTATATGTCTTCTACATGTGGTCCTGAAGTGGTGAGAGTCAGGACAGCTCTTGCAAGAGTGAATTCCCTGGTTGGAGTTCAGCTCCTGTAGCTGCAGGAGACACCAAAAAGGACAAATCCCTTTTATCCCTTGGAAAACTTAATTTACACAGATGAAAACATCTCATAGATGATCTTCTCCACATTGTTTCAATTCTTAAAAAAAAGTGGGTTTTTTTAATTTCAAACCATTTTACTCTATGTTACTATCCTTCCTTACTAACTATCCTTTATTACAAATACCTTTGAAACCTCAACTCCAATGTGTTGCTTAATGATAAGGTAACACTCCCTTTGAATTTGGGGCACTTTACCCCTGTTTTTGGAGCTGTGAATGAGCCACCAGCCTCTCCTCTGCCCTCCAAGGGTGAGAGCAAGTTGCTCAGCATACAGGAAACCTAGTAGATGGCAACTGGAAAATTGAGTCGCAGCTTGAAAATAGATTTTTAGCTGAGGTAAGGGGAAGAAAAACCCAGAGTCTGGCAGGGATCCCTAAAGGGATCTCAGAAACCATGTGCACATGGGGCTTCTGATGTGCAGAGATGTGAGGAAGGGAGTAGAAGATGCATCTTGTGAACAGTCAGAGTGTTCTGGCCAGCACTGCTCATGTGCAATTCAGCCATGAATATTACTCCTAATTCTTCTCTTTCTCTGTGAGCCCTGCAACCCTGACCTTCCATGGACAAAGAAAATATCTCTTCCTCCTATAAACCTGCATCTTGGCTGTGGAAAGACTCTGAAAAGTCCAGCAACCTATTTGTTCGGAGGCTGAGGGGAGACATGATCACTCTATGCAGCTCCTTGTCAGGAGGCCGTAGTGATGTGGGGGTCAGTCTCTTCTCCCAGGTAATGAGTGGACAGGAGTGACAGGAAACAGCCTCAAGTTGCCCCAAGGAAGGTTTAGATTGGAGCTGAGGAAGAACTTTTTCCCTGAGAGGGCTGTCAGCCCCTGTCCCAGGCTGCCCAGGGAGCTGGTGGAGTCCCCATCCCTGGAGCTATTGCAAAGCCGTGTAGCTGAGGTGCTGATTGACATGGGTTAGTGATGAGCTTGGCACTGTGAGGGGAGGGGTTGGACTTGAGGATCTTAAAGGTCTTTTTCAAACAAACAGTTCTATGATTTAGATGCTTCATTCCTGGTTTGTTTGTTTGTTTGTTTTCAGTGGGTAGGAGGTGATAAATGTCTCTGTGAGCCTATGCCCTGCTCTGCATCCCATACCACTGGGATGAGGTGAGTCTCTGGAGACCTTGGCCAGCACCCTCAGGAGTCTGAAAAGGGAAAGTTCTGTTTTGCTAGTGTTCTCCATCTCCCCATCCCTTTGTCCTCCCTGGTCTGACCTGCTCCAATGAATTATTCAGGCCAGAGCCACAGCAGGGCAGCAGTTGCTATAGGGCACTGTCATGAATAACAATGGACAGCTATTTTTAACTCTTAACTCTTGTTACCCTGTGGTTAGGAGCCACAGGTCCCTGCCAGCTCCCTTCACACAGAGCTCACCATCTTGTCAGGAGGAGCACTACAGCCACTTACAAGGTCTTTATGGGTTGGGATTCATTTGACCACTGAAATGTTGGTGAGATCTATGTGCAATGTAGATATAGGTGTCTGAATTTAATCCTGGTACCACTCTGTGCACTGCCAGCTGTACTCACAAGTTGCTTTGCATCCACATTTTATTGTTTCCATCCATATTTTGCTGCAATAAAGCACACAAACTGGGCTCACTGCTGGATTTAATACTCTGTCTACTGTAGGGCAAGAAAAACTGCCTCAGAGGTGAAATCTCATGTTGAGTTCTGACAGCTAGCATAGGATACATCCTGTTTCCTTTGGAGACTTAATTTCCCCAGCCACTTCATATCCTCACAGCCGATGTGACCACTTAAATATCTTGCTATGACCTGTGAGTGTGGCAGGGGCACACTGAAGACTTTCTTTGTTTACTTCTCCTCATGCTGCCCTCACTCCTGACAGCTGCAATGAAAATGAGAAATCTCCAGAAAAATCAGTGGGAAGGGGGAGTTGAGGGACATTTGAAGGGAATGGCTGCCGCTGGGTGTGCAGAGACAGGGAGGTTACTGTGGCTGCAGAGAGCAGCTCTGAAGCCGGCAGGACAGCCAGGAAGACTGAAAAAGAAAAAGGAGAAAAAAGGAAAGGAAAAATAAGAGAAAATAAAAGAGCAACAACAGAACACAAGATCCTTCATTCCTGCCAACCTCCCAAATTTAATACTTTACCAGATTATTCCAGAGGAGGGCCCAAATGCCTGAGAAGGAAAATCTGAACTTTCACTTTGATGCAGAACAATTCAAGAAAATCTTGCAGAAGCAGGATGAATACCCAGGGCTGGGGTTACATCTATCCTAAAGCAGCCACAGTGCTGCAACACCAGCAACATTTCTGATGAGTTGAGAGGGATGTGGCACAGGCATACAAACAGAAAAAGGGATACAGGGCAGGGGCTGTTCCCTGCACCTCTTTTGAAACATGAACCAAAGCTGCTCTCTCTGGTCAGATCAGGCCCTGGGAACGTTTGTTCCTCAGCATTTAGCACCTGAATGGACCCTGAGTGAGTCTTTAGAAACACAGAATCATTGAGGTTGGAAAAAAACCTTTAAGCTTCTTGAGTCCAGCTGTTCCCCCAGCACTGCCAAGTCCACCACTAACCCATGACCCTCAGCCACAGCGACATGGCTTTGGAATCCCTCCAGGGATGGAGACTCCACCACCTCCCTGGGCAGAGTGGGACACGGGAAGAAATTGTTCCTCATCTCCAATCTAAACCTCTTCTGATGTAACTTGAGACCATTTCCTCTTGTCTTGTTGCTTGTAGCTTGGGAGCAGAGCCTGACACACCCTGGCCACAACCTCCTGTCAGGTTGTTGCAAACAGTGAGGTATCCCCTCAGCCTCCTCATCTCCAGGCTGAACACTAGCAGCCCTCTCAGCTGTTCTTCATCAGACCTATGCTCTCCACCCTAGCAACCCTGGAAAAACTGATTTTAGTTGTAATATCATCCAGGGGATGTTGCCAAGTGTGGGTGTCTGCTCTGCCCTGCTGATCAAAATAGCTTTGTCTAATTTTTATTATTTTTCTATTTTTAGAAAAAAGCTTAGATGAAGATTTTTAAGGGATATTAAGATTTTTTTTTTTAAAAGGACATGGCCAGTTTCCCCATATAAAGCAGGACAACTGCCTCTGCTGGCCTCTTCTTGCAACACCTCTCAGAACACTCAAAATCATCCTTTTCTTTGTCAACATTCTGGGACCTTTTGTGCCTTAAGTCCCAAACTCCTAGACTCATCAGGTAAAGGAAAAAATGATGGCCAGCCTGCATGCCTTGGGGAAAAAACACCAAGAAAAGGAGCTCCCTAAAACTTGAGCCAGCAATATGCTCTCATGACAGGGAAGGACAATGGCATCCTGGAGGGCATTAAGAAGAGTGTGGGCAGCAGGTCGAGGGAGGTTCTCCTCCCACTCTCCTCTACTCTGGTGAGATCTCATCTGGAGTCTTGTGTCCAGTTCTGGGTTCCCCAGTTCAACAGGGAACTGATGGAGAGAGGCCAGCACAGGGCTACCAAGATGCTGAGGGGACTGAGACATCTCTGTGAGGAGGAAAGTCTGCGGGACCTGGCGCTGTTCAGCCTGGAGAAGGACCTTATCAATATGAGTATCTAAAGGGCAGGTATGGAGAAGATGGGGCCAGTATTTGTTGTGTGGTGGCCTGTACCAGGACAAGGGGTAATGGGCACAAGCTGGAACCCAGCAAGTGCCAGTGGCACAGGAGGAGAAACTTGTTTGGTGTTGAGGTGAGGGAGCCCTGGCCCAGGCTGCCCAGGGAGGATGTGGAGGCTCCTTCTCAGGTTTCCAAACCCGCCTGCACACGTTCCTGTGCCCCCTGATGGAGGGGAACCTGCTTGAGCAGGGGCTTGGGCTGGATGAGCTCTGCAGGGCCCTGCCAACCCCCACCATGTTGGGATTCTCCGTAAATTTGACACAAAACTAAACACTGGGGTTGGTTTTTGCTTTGGTTTTCTTAAAAAAACCCAAAGCCAACAGTTTTTTCAGCCGGTCGGCGACTTCCATGCACCAGGGCCGGACGCCCGGCCTGCAGCCCAGCACCGCCGCGCCGCCGGTGCCCGCCGTGCCCTCCGTCCGTGTCCCGGCGCAGCCGCGGCGGCCGCAGCCTGGCAGGACGCGGGTCCCGCCCCTCGCTCCTCCGCGCGCGATTGGCTGTCGCGGCCGCGTCACTCCCGCGAGCCCGGTCGCTGTGCCATTGGCTGGCGCTGCGCGGCGCTGACCAATGATGAGCGCCGCGGGGCGGGAAGGAGGCGGTGCTGGGCGCTCGGCGGCGGGAAAGCTGCTCAGTTTGGCGCCAACGGGCAGCGCGGTCGCGGGTTAGGGGGGAGCTGATCGAGTCGAGTGGGATTGGATCGGATCGCTCTAGGGGCGTCGCGAGTGGATCACGGGCGCTGCCGAGAGGGGACTGACACCCACCGGCATTCATCGCGTTCTCTGTTGTAGCGGCAGCGGCGCCAGGTCTCCGCGGCACCACCCCGCCTCTCCGAGCGGCCGGCAGCATGGCGGCGGCGCCGGCTGGCGCGTTGGAGGACGCGGAGCTGCGAGAGGCTCAACGCGACTACCTCGATTTTCTGGACGATGAAGTGAGATTGGGAGCGGTGCTGAGCTGGGAGAAGGAAGCGGGATGCACCCCCACACCCGCAGGGATTGGGGAGCATTTGGTCCTTGTGCCCCTGCTGTGCTTGGTTGGGGGCGGGGGGTGGATGCCTCAGGCAGGGAGTCATGTAAAATGAGTTTTGTTTTTTTGGATGTTTTCACCCACCCTTTCTCTGCAGGAAGATCAAGGGATTTATCACAGCAAAGTGCGGGACATGATCAGTGACAACCAGTACCGCCTCCTCGTCAGCATTAATGATCTGCGGCGGAAGAATGAGAAGAGGGCCAACCGGTTGGTATAGGGTCCCGGGGATCGTCTTTGGCACCCTGCCCGAGGTGGGATCTCAGGGGTCCAGGCTTGGTTTTGCGGGTTCTTTGTGGCAAGGAAAGGCCAAGCCTTGTTCTGTGTACCAGGACAAAAAGTGGACCTGTTCTTTTCCTCCATGACATCCATCCCTTCCAAGTTTGCTGACCCTTGGTTTACCAAAATCCCTTTGCAGCAAGCTGGGGTGAGTTGTAGAGTATAAATTGTCTGCTTTTTTAAAGATACTTGGGAATATTTTTTGACCAGCCTTGTTAGTCTGCTCAGGCACATGTGAGGGTTTCCAGCTGTGGTTGGATTTGTCCAGCTGCTAGATGTTGGTAGCAGTGGCACCTGACACAGAGCTGTGTCCTTGTGCTTTGGGGTTTTTCACCCTTTGCTCCTAGTAAAGTGGTAGAACACATGGAGGCATGGGAAGAGTGTTGGAGGAGGAAAGTGATCATCACCTCCCTCTGTTTCAGGCTCCTGAGCAATGCCTTTGAGGAGCTGATTGCCTTCCAGCGGGCTCTGAAGGATTTTGTCGCCTCCGTCGATGCCACCTATGCCAAGCAGTATGAGGACTTCTACATTGGGCTGGAGGGCAGCTTTGGCTCCAAGCATGTGTCACCACGGACACTGACGGCCTGTTTCCTCGGTTGCGTTGTCTGTGTGGAGGGCATTGTGACAAAATGTGAGTCCAAGGGAAGATGCAGGGGCTTTGACGGTTGTGGGTACAGGTGTGGGCTGCTGAGGACCCCAGGAGTGTTCAGCCTGGAAGAGGCTGAGGGGAGACATAATCACTCTCTATAGCTCCCTGACAGGAGGCTGTAGAGAGGTGGGAGTCAGTCTCTTCTCCCAAGTAATAAGTCACAGGACAGGAGGAAACAGCCTCAAGTTGCACCAGGGGAAGTTTAGATTGGAGCTGAGGAAGAAGTTTTTCCCCTGAGCGGGTTGTCAGCCCCTGTCCCAGGCTGCCCAAGGAGGTGATGGAGTCTCCATCCCTGGAGCTATTGCAAAGCCATGTAGCTGAGGTGCTGAGGGATGTGGGTTAGTGGTGGACTTGGCAGTTTGAAGTTAGTGGTTGGATCTGATGATCCTAAAAGCCTTTTCCAACTGAAATAATTCTATGATTCTTAGTCCACCAGGAGCCTTGGTACATCCTGGCAACCTGGGTGAAGGAAACAGGGTTTGGCAGAAGGTCTGGTGTGTTGAGATGGTCTTTGAGCTCAGCAAATCCTGGCCATGTTTGAAGGCAGGTTGTGTCCCAAGTGCAGTTTAGCATTGGAGACCCTGATGAGGACTGTCTGCTAACAGAGGAGTGGAATATTCCTGCTCTTGTTTCCAACCTCAGGCTCTCTGGTTCGTCCGAAGATCGTCCGGAGTGTCCATTACTGCCCAGCCACCAAGAAGACTATTGAGCGCCGATACACAGACATGACCTCACTGGATGCTTTCCCATCCAGCTCCATCTATCCTACAAAGGTGAGCTGAAGTAGCCTTGTGGGAAGCATCAGCAGATTCCCTTGGGGAGTATGTGCCAGCTCAGAGTCCAGGGCTTAAAACCCTGGGCAGTCTTTCTCCACCAACATAGCCCATGGAGTAGAAAGACATATTGCAGCTGTGAAGGTCCCAGAGAGCTAAGAGGGATATGGGAAGAAATTCTTTATTGGGCACAAGGCCACCACACCCACTAGTTCAGTTGTTAGTTATGGCCTTGGTTCTGCTGTAGCATGATTTCTTGGGAGGGTGTCAGGCAGTCTGGTTCCTTCTGGGAGCCAGGTCCACATGGGCATGCCTGTTCTGTCTTGGAGGTTGTGCACAGTCTTGGGTAGAGGTTTTGCCCTGGATCTGGGAAGGAGTAAAGATTAACTTAGCTTTGTCCGTGCTTCAGACAGCCTGGTGCATGAGTAAGTGTGCCACAATTGCTTGCAGTAGGGGCAGGGCTTGGAAGGACCTAGTGCACCAGCAGTGATAGATGCTGGTAGCTTCAGACAGGATGTCTATGGAGCTGCTGAATCCCAACCTTCATCAATCCTGATAAAGCAACCCTTTCCAGCAGTGCTGCATGTGATGCAGCCTGTCTTCCTGCTGCCCACCTGACCCACCCCATCTCCCTGTGCTCCTGAAAAACGAGGCTAGTCTTTTCTGTGGTTCTTCCTGTAGGATGAAGAGAATAATCCCCTGGAGACAGAGTTTGGTCTCTCGGTCTACAAGGACCATCAGACCATCACTATCCAGGAGATGCCTGAGAAGGCACCAGCAGGGCAGCTGCCACGCTCGGTGGATGTCATTCTGGATGATGACCTGGTGGACAAAGTGAAGCCTGGGGACCGCATCCAGGTGGTTGGGACCTACCGCTGCCTGCCTGGAAAGAAAGGGGGGTACACCTCAGGGACTTTCAGGTGAGCATTCTTTTGTCTTGACTTCCAGGTCACATTTGTAGAAGAGGAGATCTAGGCCAGGCAAGTGAGCATCACAGAGCTGGGTCCCACGTTGGCTTAAGTCATTTGGGAGTGGTTTCATAGAATCGTTGTGGTTAGAGAAGACCTTTAAGATCCTCAGGTCCAACCCCTCCCCTCACAGTGCCAAGCCCACCACTAACCCATGTCCCTCAGCACCTCAGCTACACGGCTTTGCAATAGCTCCAGGGATGGGGACTCCACCAGCTCCCTGGGCAGCCTGGGACAGGGGCTGACAACCCTCTCAGGGAAAAAGTTCTTCCTCAGCTTCAATCTAAACCTCCCCTGCAGCAACTTGAGGCTGTTTCCTGTCACTCCTGTCACTCCTATCCTGTCACTCATTACCTGGGAGAAGAGACTGACCCCCACATCACTACAGCCTCCTGACAGGAAGCTGTAGAGAGTGATCATGTCTCCCCTCAGCCTCCAAACAAAGAGGTTGCTGGACTTTTCAGAGTCTTTCCACAGCTAAGATGCAGGTTTATAGGGAGGAAGAGATATTTTCTTTGTCCATGGAAAGTCAGGGTTGCAGGGCTCACAGAGAAAGAGAAGAATTAGGAGTAATATTCATGGCTGAATTGCACATGAGCAGTGCTGGCCAGAACACTCTGACTCATAATCATAGAGTCACAGAATCATAGAATTGTAGTGAATTGGAAGGGACCTCTCATTTCCCAATCTAAGCCTGGTGCAACTTGATGATATTTCCTCTTGTCCCATCCCTTCTTACTTGGGAGAAGAGACTGACCCCACCTCACTACAACCTCCTGTCAAGGTGTTGCAGAGCATAATCATGTCTCCTCCGAGCCTCCTCTTCTTCAGGCTGAAAGCCCCCAGGGCCCTCAGCCCTTGTGCTCTGCTGCCTGGCTCTGAACACACTCCAGCCCCTCAGTGTCCCTCTGGCAATGAGGGGCCCAACACTGAACACAGCACTCGAGCTGCGGCCCCAGCGGTGCTGAGTTCAGAGGGAACCTTATTGCTTAGCATTGTTGTGCAGGTGTGAGCTCCAGCTGTGCACAGAGTGGGTCGGATGTTCTACATCCAGCTACTACTACAGCTCTTGAAGGTTTACATCCCCCTGCAGGACTTCCTGGAGCAAATAATGACCCAGGGGAAATTTCTGCTGTGTTGTTGCTGTGACTTATGGGCTCTGGGGGTGTTTTCAGACCTGATCGCAGCTGTGTCCCTTCTCCAGGACCATCCTCATTGCCTGCCATGTGAAGCAGATGAGCAAAGACGTTCGACCTCTCTACTCTGCTGCTGATGTGGCCAAGATCAAGAGATTCAGCAAGAGTCGCTCCAAGGTACTTAAGCCTTACATCTAGAAGTCAAATGTATGAGGTTACAGCTAGAGTAGCTTTAAGGCTTAGCATCTGGATAAGGAGGTGTCTTGTTGGGTTGTGAGCGACTCTTCAGCTGTCTTGGCGACCTTGCTGGATTTTCCACTCACTTTCTTTGCATTTTCTGTGTAGGTTTTCACTGTGTCCTGCTTTTTTTATTGTTACTGCTTCTGTACTGCTGGCAGAGTGTCCTTCCTGCCTGCTGGCAGCTCAGCTGTGTGTAGCTGTCAAGACAGAAATCAGCCAGTGTTGTATGTGTCCTGACCCTGCCAACTGGTTGCCAAAGTTCCTCTGCGGGAGAAACATCTCTCTCTTTCCTCTTCAAACCCCAAAACAGAATGAGATGTGGAGGGAAAGGCTCTCTGTCCCAGCCTAGTCTTACACTCACACCTTTGCTTTGTAGTGTGGGGAAGAGACAGTCTTGCTCTCACAGGGCCTGCTGCTTCCAGTGCTTGCTTGGGTGACCATGATAGGATGATCTAGGGCTTCAGAGTGAAATTAATGAAAACTGGCAATCGTCTTAGTTGTCATCCCTGTGGTTCTGTCATAGGAATAACCTTTTTTTTTTTTGTTCTGAAATTGACTTGAGGAGCATTACTCTTTTTTGCTACAGCCAACCTCATGGTCTGTACTTTACCTCTTCTGCCTTAGGATATCTTTGATCAGCTGGCGAGGTCACTGGCTCCCAGCATCCATGGACATGAGTACATCAAGAAGGCTCTTCTCTGCATGCTGCTCGGAGGGGTGGAGAAGGTCCTGGAGAATGGGAGCCGCATCCGAGGAGACATCAACATCCTGCTCATAGGTCTGGAAGGGCTGACAGAGGCACCCTCAGTTGGTTACTGTTCAGGGGTGGCTCAGAAAATCTACAGGGCTGGGATCCCATGGCCTCCGTAGGCCACTGTCCCAGCGTTTGACCACCATCAACAAAATTTATTATCCTCCCACCCTCAAACTGGGATTTGCTGTGTTCCAAGTTGTCCCTGTTGCCTCTGGTCACATCACCATGCACCTTTCAAACTCTGAATCCATCTTCTTTATTTCTTGCCGTTGGGTTGCTGAGGGAAGGCGAGGAGATGGTCTGATCACCTTTGTTTCTGAAGGCTGAACAAACCAACGTCTCTGTACCTGGCTTTTTTTTTTTTTTTCCCCAAACTGAGCATGTCATGCACGTGCTGTGTGATGATTACATGCAGTCTTCTCCATTTCAGGAGACCCTTCTGTTGCCAAGTCCCAGCTGCTGCGGTACGTGCTCAGCACTGCGCCCCGCGCCATCCCCACCACTGGCAGAGGCTCTTCTGGCGTTGGCCTGACTGCTGCTGTCACCACGGACCAGGAAACTGGTGAGGAGTGGGATGGTTCCTGGCGGGGGCTGTGAGGGGGATGTGGGTTAACACCTGGGAGGGACTCTGCAAGATCCAGGGCTGCTGCTCTTTCTGCAGGTTCACTGACAGGTCTTAGAGTCACGGAATCATTTTGATTGGAAAAAACCTTTAAGATGCTTGAGTCCAACCCCTCCCCATCACTAACCCATGTCCCTCATCACCTCAGCTACACAGCTTTGCAGTAGCTCCAGGCATGGGAACTCCACCACCTCCTGGGCAGCCTGGGACAGGGTCTGACAGCCCTCTCAGGGAAACAGTTCTTATCTTCAGTATAAGCCTCTCCTGGGACAGCTGGAGGCCATTTCCTTTTGTCCTATGACTTGTTACTTAGCAGAAGAGACCAACCCCCACTTTTCCACAGCCTCCTGTCAGGCAGCTGTAGAGACTGATCATGTCTCCCCTCAGGCTTCTCTTATCCAGACTGAACATCCCCAGGGCCCTCAGCCCCTCCCCAGCTCCGCTGCCCGGCTCTGGACACGCTGCGGCCCCTCAGTGTCCCTCTGGCAGTGAGGGGCCCAACACTGAACACAGCACTCGAGCTGCGGCCTCACCAGGGCCCAGCACAGGGGACGGCCACTGCCCTGGGCCTGCTGCCACACCACTGCTGATACAAGCCAGGGTGCCACTGGCCTTCTTGCCCACCTGGGCACGCTGCTGCCTCATCTTCAGCCGCTGACACCAAACCCCCCAGGCCCTTTCCCTGCGGGCAGCTTTCCAGCCCCTCTGCCCCAGCCTGGAGCGTTGCCTGGGGTTGCTGTGGCCCAAGGGCAGGATCCAGCTCTTGGCCTTGTTAAGCCTTATCCCGTTACCCTGGGTCCATCGCTCCAGCCTCGTCAGAGCCCTCTGAAGTGTCTTCCTGCTCTCAAGCAAATATACATGGTCTTGCTCCATGTAGAAACTTTATGGCGGAGGTGTTTAGTGGTATTTTCTCCACCTCTGTTCATAGTCTTTTCCACTCCTCTTCTTCATGCACCCAATGTGAGGGCTAGCAGCAACCTGCATCTTGTCACCTTTCTCATGAGCTTGCTCCTCCCAAGTGTCCTCCTGCTCTCATGTTGGGTAGGAGATGAGTCAGTGCTCTGAGGCATAGCCCAGCCACAGGGCTGGTGCTGTGACAAAGAAAGATGACAGGGCAGGAGATGTCTGGAGCTGCCAAGTGGTCCTTGACCCCTTTTTTCCCCTCACCCGCTGGCAGGCGAGCGGCGCTTGGAAGCCGGAGCCATGGTGCTGGCTGACCGGGGAGTGGTCTGCATTGATGAGTTCGACAAGATGTCAGACATTGACCGTACGGCCATTCACGAGGTGATGGAGCAGGGCCGGGTGACCATCGCCAAGGCCGGCATCCACGCGCGCCTCAACTCCCGCTGCAGTGTCCTGGCGGCTGCCAACCCCGTCTACGGCCGGGTGAGCACTGGCCTTGCCTGGTCCCCTCTGGAGGGAGAGAGGGGAGGATGCTGGGAGCTGTCCTGGGGAGTCAGCTGCTGAAATCCAAAACCAGTTACTTGGTGCTTGCTGGGACTGAGAGCCGTGCAGCAGTGAAGTTCATGAGACTGGAATAGGGAGGGAGGGAACTTCTACAGAGGCCAGAGCAGGGCTACCACGATGCTGAGGGGACTGGAACATCTCTGTGAGGAGGGGAGGCTATGGGACCTGGGGCTGTTCAGCCTGGAGACGAGAAGGCTGAGAGGGGCCCTCATCAACACTTCTAAGTACCTAAAGGCTGGATGTATGGAGGATGGGGCCAGTCTTTGTTGTGTAGTGGCCAGTACCAGGGCAAGGGGTAACAGGCACAAGCTGTAACAGCAAGTGCACTGAAACAGGAGAAGAGACTTGTTTGGTGTTGAGGTGAGGGAGCCCTGGCCCAGGCTGCCCAGGGAGGTTGTGGAGTCTCCTTCTCGGGAGGTTTCCAAACCTGCCGGGACATGTTCCTATGTGCCCTGCTTGAGGAGAACCTGCTTGAGCAGGGGCTTGGGCTGGATGAGCTCTGGAGGGCCCTGCCAACCCCCACCATTCTGTGATTGTAAGATGGAGTTGGTTTGGTGTCTGCTGCTTCTCCTGGAGGAGATGGACTTGTGTGGTGTTTCTCACCCTGGTACAGTGTTGCCGTAGTGTCTCAGGTCCCCTCATCCTTGTGATGAGCCTCAGCTTGGGTGTCTGATCTGAGATCATTACAAATACGTGTTTTCCTTGCAAATGGGAGCTGTGCCCACTTTCCAGGATGGGCAAAAGAGCCTGCTGCAGCAGGCTGGGTTTAGTGTGGAGTTCAGCTGCTTGAACATCTTCCTTTCAAGCCTGGCCTGAGATGTTCCTCCCAGCCTCCCTGGCAGCACATGAGGGTCTCTTGTTAACCTCTTCTCTCTTCTTGCAGTATGACCAGTACAAGACACCCATGGAGAACATCGGCCTACAGGACTCCTTGCTCTCCCGCTTTGACCTGCTCTTCATTGTGCTGGACCAGATGGACCCCGAGCAGGACAGGGAGATCTCAGACCACGTCCTGCGGATGCACCGCTACCGCAACCCCAACGAGCAGGATGGGGACGGTGAGTTCATAGAATCATTTTGGTTGGAGAAGCATTTAAGCTTGTCAAGTCCACGCTCTCCCCTCACAGTGCCAAGCCCACCACTAACCCATGTCCCTCAGCACCTCAGCTACACGACTTTGCAATAGCTCCAGGGATGGGGACTCCACCACCTCCCTTGGGCAGCCTGGGACGGGTCTGACAACCCTCTCAGGGAGAAAATTCTTCCTCAGCTCCAATCTAAACCTTCCCTGATGCTACTTGAGGCCATTTCCTCATGTCCTATCTCTTGTTACATGGGAGAAGAGACCAATCGCCAACTCGTTACAGCCTCCTGTCAGGGAGTTGTAGAGAATGATCATCTCTCCCCTCAGTCTCCTCTTCCCCAGCTGTTTGTGACTGCACCCTCCTTGCTACTCAGCCCTGTCCTTCCTTGTGAGCTGGCACCTTTGGCTTCAGCATCCTTGGCTTTGTTGAGGACTGCTCCTGCAAGTTGCTCCAGGGGCTGCAAGCCTGTTCTCTGTGACCCTCCTCTCTCTAGCCATGCCCCTTGGCAGTGCTGTGGAGATCCTGGCTACGGATGACCCCGACTTTGCTCAGGAGGAGGAACAGGAGCTGCAAGTGTATGAGAAACATGATGACCTCCTGCATGGGCCCAACCGCCGCAAGTGAGTCCATACCCCTCCTTCCCTGGAGCTCTCCAGGGGTTTCCAGCCCTGTGAGTTGATGGATTTGACTCTAGTATCCAGACACTGGCTGATGGTTCCAGGTGCTCTGAGGGGAGGTTTGTAGACAAGATGCCAGGGATCCCTGCTCTGGTCTTGATCTCATGGCAGGCAGGTGGGGAATGTCTCCTGGAGCCAAGTTCCCCACATGGCCACAGAGGGTAAAAAGTGGAAAGGCCTCTTCTGCAAACACCCTTTTCCCATCCTCACCTTGGAGGACACAGATGTGTTTGCGTTCCATCCTCTCAGGGAGAAGATTGTCAGCATGGAGTTCATGAGGAAGTACATCCACGTAGCAAAGATGATTAAGCCCGTGCTGACGCAGGAGTCGGCGAGCTACATTGCAGAGGAGTACTCCCGCCTGCGCAGCCAGAGTCAAATCAACTCGGACATCGCCAGGGTGAGCCCTGGGAGCAGCTACCTCTCAGGCCATGAGGAGGGAAACTGAGGCACAGGCTCCCCTCTCCCCTTCTGGGTGTTTTCTCCCCAAGATGTGATACCTTTGGGTGAGGTGGGCTGCTGCCATGGGGCTCAGCCTCACACAGACATCTCTCTTTGTCCCCAGACCTCCCCTGTCACGGCCCGTACGCTGGAGACCCTGATCCGCCTCTCCACAGCCCACGCCAAGGCCAGGATGAACAAGACTATTGACCTGCAGGATGCTGAAGCAGCTTTGGAGCTGGTGCAGTTTGCGTACTTTAAAAAGGTGGGAAGAGGGTGTCCCTTGGCTCTCCAGGTATCCTAAAATTGTTGTGGGGAAGGTTGGTTTTCATAGAATCATAGAATCACTTTGGTTGGAATAGACCTTTAAGCTCCTCGAGTCCACTCCCTCCCCTCACCCTGCCAATCCCACCACTAACCCACGTCCCTCAGCACCTCAGCTACACAGTTTTGCAATAGCTCCAGGGATGGGGACTCCCCCACCTCCCTGGGCATCCTGAGATGGGCTGGCAACCATCTCGGGGAAGAAGTTCTTCCTCACCTCCAGTCTGGACTTCTGGTGGGATTCTTTCCTGGTGATAGTGGGTTGAGGCCACCACGGTGGTCCCCTAAAAGCAGCTTGAGGGTAAAAGAGGACTGAGGGTATCTTGTCTTTGCCTCACAGGTGCTGGAGAAGGAGAAGAAGCGCAGAAAGAAGGCAGATGATGACTCTGAGAGTGAGAAGGAGGAGGAAGACGAGTCTCAGCCCAAGGACGAGCGCAAGACGAGGAGGTAGGAGTTGGAGCAAGGGAGGGGGAATGTACCATGCAAAGGGGTACCAGTCTATTCTGAGGCTGCATCAGGCAGTACTGTCCTTGGGGAAACACTCCTTGATTTGCTGAATGCAGTAGATCATTCCCCCCAACTTGTACCAGAGGGACATTGTTATTTCATGGTAAGAGACTGACTAGACATGTTCGAAGAGTTCCGTCAATAACTCAATGTCCAAATGGAGATCAGTAAAGTGTGATGTATCTCAGGGATCTGAACTGGGACCAGCACTATTTAATACCTTTGTAAATGTCATGAAGTTCAACAAGGCCAAGTGCAAGATCCTCCACTTGGGTTGGGGAATTCAGCAGTAGCAATGCAGGCTGGGGAATGGTTGAGAGCAGCCCTGCTTTGGAGGTGTTGGGTGAAAAACTGTATACGATCATAGAATCATAGAGTGACTTAGGTTGGAAAAGACCTTTAAGATGCTTGAGTCCAACCCTCATAGTGCCAAGCCCACCACTGACCCATGTCCCTCAGCACCTCAGGTACGGCTTTGCAATAACTCCAGGGATGGGGACTCTACCACCCCCCAGGGCAGCCTGGGACAGGGGCTGACAACCCTCTCAAGGAAACAGTTTTTCTTCTTCCCCAGTATAAACCTCTCCTGGGACAGCTTAAGGCCATTTCCTCTTACTCTATGACTTAGCAGAAGAGACCAACCCTCGCTTTGCCACAGCCTACTGTCAGGCAGCTGTAGAGACTGATCATGTCTCCCCTCAGGCTCCTTTTCTCCAGGTTGAACTCCCCCAGGGCCCTCAGCCCCTCCCCAGCACACTTGTGCTCCAGCCCCTTCCCCAGCTCCGCTGCCCGGCTCTGGACACGCTGCGGCCCCTCAGTGTCCCTCTGGCAGTGAGGGGCCCAACACTGAACACAGCACTCGAGCTGCGGCCTCACCAGGGCCCAGCACAGGGGACGGCCACTGCCCTGGGCCTGCTGCCACACCACTGCTGATACAAGCCAGGGGGCCACTGGCCTTCTTGCCCACCTGGGCAGCTGCTGCCTCATATTCAGCTGCTGGCAACAACCCCCCCAGGCCCTTTCCCTGCGGACAGCTTTCCAGCCTCTCTCCTCTGCCCCAGCCTGGAGTGTTGCCTGGGGTTGCTGTGGCACAAGAGCCGGACCTGGCCCTTGGCCTTGTTAAACCTCATCCCATTGCCCTGGGCCCATCGCTCCAGCCTGGCCAGGACCCTCTGAAGAGCCTTCCTGCTCTCACACACATCTATTCTGCACAGCTTTGCATCATCTGCAAATTGTCTGAGGGTGCCCTTGATTCCCTCATCCAGATCATTGATAATGCTGTTCAACAGAACAAGCCCCAGCACAGCCCTGGGGAACACCACTGGTGACCTGCCAACAACTGGGTTTAACTCCATTCCCCACCACTCTCTGGGCTTGGTCATCAGTTTGGGGGGGAGTATTCTGATGTCCGTTCTTTGACTGGAGCAGGGGTTACCTCTTCTTCCCCCACTCTTAGGAGAAAGAAGCCACGTACAGAGGGCACAGAGGGGGAATCCTTCGACCCATATGACTTCAGTGATGCTGAGGAGGAGATGCCTGAGGGTGAGTCCCCTGGACAGTGTCTCACTCCCTGCTGCTGCTGCTTTCTGCCCTGGGGGACCTGCACACCCTGGAGAGCAGCTGTGACTTGGGGTCTCTCAGCCTCCATGGCATGATGCAGCACCATCCAGCCCCACTAATCAGCCCAAATTAGTTTTTGAGCCCATGGCTGCGTGGGGCTGGAGAGTTCATATCGCTGGTTATTTGTTTTCCATCCACTTCCAAACTGATGCTGATGTAACAACATGGGGAGGGAGTTTGGCATCACCTACCCCATCCTAAGGCCAACTGCTTTTGCTTTCCTGGTGCTTGGACACCAGGCAGATTGAAAGTAACTCTTCCTTCTGCTCCAGTTCAGGCACACACCCCAAAGACACCAGAAGCCTCAGCCAGTGGCGAAGCAAAGAAGCTGGAATTGTCTGAGCCGAGGTGAGTAGGGGCTGGAGGAAATGTCTGCTCTTGCATGGGCCCAAGCTCTTGTCTGATGCTAGAGATACATCTGTGGTGGGTGCTCCAAGCTCTGGTTTCAGCTTTCTTGCTTCTGGCATGAAGAAGGGCTGAGGCCCTCTTGGCTGGGAAGGAAGGGGAAGGATTTGTGAGTGGGGTCTCCAAGGCTGAGCATCACTTCTCACCTTCCCTGACTAGGTTGAAAGCATTCAAAGCTGCTCTCCTGGAGGTCTTCAAAGTTTCCCATGCCCAGTCCGTGGGTCTGAAGAACATGATGGAGTCCATCAACCGTGACAACCCCGAGCCCTTCTCACTGGCTGAGGTGAAGGCAGCGCTGGCCCACATGCAGGATGACAACCAGATCATGGTCTCTGACGACATTATCTTCTTAATCTGAGTCTCTGGGTCTGAGAGCCCCAAGTTCTCACAGACTTTCAGTCTAGAGACTCTGTGTTTGCCTTCAACTCTCTCCTGAACGCTTCATCTGGCTGAGCTGAACTTTGGGGAGCTCAGATCTGTGCACTTTACAGTCCTTCCTCTCTGTGCATTGCTGGCACCAACAAAAAAAAACCCAGGAGCTCTGGAAGCTGTCTTACTTTTGCTGCCTTCAAACTGCAGTTATTCAGGAAGAGGTTTGTTTCTGCAAGGAGCCGAAGGGAAAAAAAACTTGGGTGCAGATTGTCAGTGTACTTAATGTATTGTTTTTTAGCTCTGTTGGTAATAGTTACAGCCTTTGAATAAACTATTCAACATTCCTTGGTAGTGGTGGTTAAGAAGTAATATAATATGGGAGCTTTGCTATCAGTAGTGAAACTGTTTTCCTTTTTTTTTTTCCTTTTCCCCCAATGACATAGCTTGGGTTTGTTTGTCTCAAGTGAATATCCCTAATTCCTGTCCTCTTGGCTGTGACGGCCTCTTTTGTTCTCCTACTCATCTCATGGAGGACAATTCCTGGTGATGTGTGGGCAAGTGCAGTCTGACCTTCATCACACCTGGGTCAGCTTGATGTCTAGATTTTCACAGCCTTGGGTGGGATGGCCCTGGAATGCTCAGAGCTGGCCGGGGACTGTGTTTCTGGCCCAGATGGGTTTGGTCTCTAACTGCTCTTGCCTTCATTCTGGGAAGAAATCTTCTGTAGCAAAGAAAGGTCAAAGGTCTGGGGACCTATGATCCCTTGTATATCCTTGCTAGCTGAGTCCCTGCAATTCTTCCTGCATCCTGTGAAAGGTAAGCACAAGCTACTGAGACCATAAAAGCCTTCCCTGGCTTTTGGGGTTTTTGTTGAACCCTCTTGCTTTCTGGGAACACAGAGGTGACCCCTTCGTGGAGTAGAGTTCATCTTGGGAACCAGGAAGGTCCCATGGTTTGGAATGGTTTTCAAGAAGAGTTGAATGTGCTGTCAAACCTGTCTCACCTGCTTGTGAAACCAAAGCTGCTGAAGGTTTTTCTTTAATCTTGGTCTTGTCAGGTTTGAGGTTAAGCTTTGGTGAAGACCCTGATCAGCACAGGCTTGGTTGTTGGCCCTGCCTATCTCTGGGCACCTGCACAGTTCATCTGCCCTTGTTCCTAAATGCCATAAATACTGGTTTGAATAATTAAAATGTCTAGACACTGTTACCCTCTGCCTTGCTGCTTGGTTTTAGACTCTTCCCATGGCTGGGAGTGTAACTGCAGGTTTCTGGGGCCCTGTGCTGCTCTGGAAAGCCTCCAGGCATCTGCCTGTCCCCTTGGCTTAGGGATGAGGTCAGACACATAGAATCATAGAATGGTAGGGGTTGGAAGGGACCTTTAGACATCATCTAGTCCACCCCCCCTGCAGAAGCAGGTCAACCTAGATCAGGTCGCATAGGAACATGTCCAGGCGGGTCTTGAAGACCTCCAAGGAAGGAGACTGCACAACCCCCCTGGGCAGCCTGTGCCAGGGCTCCCTCACCTGAACAGTGAAATAGTTTTTCTTATGTTTAAGGGAACTTTTTGTGTTCCAGCTTCATCCCATTACCCCTTGTCCTGTTGCTAGGTACCATAGAAAAAAGGGATGCCCCAACCTCCTGACACCCAACATTTAGATATTTGTAAGTGTTAATAATATCCCCCCTCAATCTCCTCCATGCTAAACAGCCCCAGTTCCCTTCCACTACAGTGCCATTGCCTCCGTGGACCCGGCACTTGCAGAAATGCCCTTGGGGTGGGTGATAAATGTGGACAGTTCCTGCCTCTACCACCACAGCTCTGTAGCCTCTGCCAACTGGAGCTGCACATTCTGGTGGCTAAGAGGACATGGCAGCATTTCATTGCACAGGGAAGGAGGGAAACTCCACTTTCCGCAGACAGACGTGTAGAATTAAAAAGACCTGATTTCTGAGCTTACCTCATCCGATAAAACTGTGACTGCAGATTTGGAGAGGCTTTTTGCAAGTTTGCAGCCTCCTAAAGATCTGGTTGGATGTATTGCACTTCTGCAGAGCAGCTTCAGACCTATGGCCAGCGTCTGCCTCATAAAACTGCACAGACTGGCGAAGGTGAGTTAAACATACATCAGAGCTGTGGTAAACATACAACAGAGCTGTCTCAGTGGTTTTCTTGTGCAGCTCCAGCCTGAGCTCTGATGTCTGAGCTTTAGAGGGAAGCTGAGCTGGCACATTGCTCCTGCATAGCCACCACTGTGATGGCTTCATGAGGCTTTGGGAGCAATAAGCCAAACATATCTTGATGTCTTTTCGTGGAGTGTGGGTGATGTTTTCTTACCAGGTCATTTGTGGGCAAAAGATCCAACCTATTTCTTCTGTAAAGGTGTCTGAGTGCTTATAAAAAGTTCCTCGGTAACTTCTGCAGCTGAGACATTACCTTGCTGTAGGAATGGGGATGCTGTCATCTTCCTCTTTGATGTTCCTCTTTGCAGGTCACAGCAGAGAGCAGGGATGGCATTTTTTGAGACTACCTTTTGGAGCCATCTTTTTCTGCAAAGGCCTTCGTGTTTTCCCTGTCTTTTTGGCTGGGGAACTGCTAATATTGTATTTCCCACAAGAAGGCACCAGGAGGAGCTCCAGGGCAGGCAAACCTGCCTTGCTTGTAGAGACCACCTCCGCCGCATGCTGGTGGCCACCTCATCATATCCTTTGGCTTTGACGAATTGCTCAGGCCCTTGGAAGAGGGGTCTTGACTGACAACGTAAAATCAAATCTCTGATCCTTGGAGAGAAGCTGACTTGGCCCGTGGGTCCATAGTTTGTGAGATGGTTGGTATGGGAGCTGCTGCTGGTGGGCAAAGCCACTAGCTCCTCCAGCATTCCTGCACCTGAATGCACTCCTCCACCAGGTGGAGGAGCTGGTGGAGTCCCCATCCCTGGAGCTATTGCAAAGCCGTGTAGCTGAGGTGCTGAGGGACATGGGTTAGTGGTGGGATTGGCACTGTGAGGGAAGGGGTTGGACTCCACAATCTTAAAGGTCTTTTCCAACTGAAATGATTCTGTGAACATCAGGTTGCCATCAATGTTAAGAAAAATGTTTTGGCAATGAATGATCAATTAACCCCTTGGACAGAAGATCTGACCTACACATCCAAAAGGCAAAGAGGACTGTGTGGATGAGCTGAATCTGACACGAGAGGTCGTCCATTGCTTGGATGCTCACACACATTAACACTGAGCCACATTTGCTCTAAGAAACTAAACAGCGTCAGGGCCCAGACCTGGCCACTGCACTGAGGTAGCTATATTACTGGATTGGTCCTTGGCACAGTTTTGATGGGCTTAACTAGCTCTCTCCTACACAGCTTGTGGCAATGATTCAGGTACGTGCATGGCAGAGAACCACCTTGCTTTGGAGGCTGAGAGGGTTTTTTTCACTAGTATTATGCTAGTAACAACACCAAGCTGTGCCAATTGGATTCAGTTCTAGAAAACACTCTCTGCCATTGTTTACCAATATTTGCTAACATTTATATAATAACATTTGTCACTCTGTTTTGTTTCCAGGCTTTGTTCTTGCTGATGGAAAAGAACTGATTGAAAATTCCAGAGTAGATGAAAATGATAATGGATTGCAATGCTCAAGAAACCTGGTGTGAGTAACATGGGGGGCTCAGTAGGGAAGATCCCATGGGAACATAGCCTGGAAAAGGGGTTGTGTATCTCAAAGAAATAATATTAAATGCAAACTGGGTGAAATAAATTTTGGGTTCCTTTAGGTCATGATATAGATGGGACTAAGCCTGAGCATCTACAGGAGTTCAAGTTAATTTGGATCAAGATTAATAGATTAACTGTGGTCTAAATGTGCCTGTTGCTCTCTGCTGAGTCTAAAGCAAGCCTAATTTGGCAAGCTCACCTCCAAGTCTTTTGTTTTTAGATGACTGAGATCAGTTGAACTGAACCAGTATGTTGGATTCCTTTGGGGAAATCTTGGAGGAGGGGTGAAAAAAAAAAACCTGGAAAGAAAAAAAGGGAAGAGAAAGAAAAGGAGAAATTAGGGAAAGCTATAGTTTTCAGAAAGCTGCAGGGACAGATAATCAAGTAAATGATATATAGTACAGCAACAACGAAACTACAATGTAAATCATGACAAGCACAACTAATGTTGTTCCTTGACAGGTGATGGGATTTGTGATTAGGAGGTTACATGTGGGTGTGTTTTGCCTTGATATTACTAAGCCTGTATGCCTAAGTTGCACATAACTCTCTTACAAGCATGCTAAAAAAGTGGTATAGAACTGAAGTTATGGAGTGGTGGGAAAAAGAGCTGTGAGGTCCTTGGAAAAGACCTACTTTTATCCCTCACTTCTTTTTTTTGAATATTGAAGGCCTCTCCCTCATCACCTGCCAGTATTAGTAGGAAGTTATTATGTTCCCTCACTCAAAGCAGTGAGGAGTGCCGAACTGAGGATAAACCCCTATGGGAATCCTGTTCATCTTCTCTCTATCACTATTACTCAAAAACCAGAATTTTGGGAATAATGTGATACTATATATAGTATCCATTTCAATCCAGGTATATACAAACCTTTGAATTGAAGCAGGAGAAATCATCTGCCTTGATCAGAGACTGGAAACGGGTGGACAGAGAGCAGTCCATTAGGAAGGGACTTGCCATTGAGCGAGTGGGTCACATGCTAAACATGAGCCAGTAAGTGTCATGTTGGTATCAAGAGCCTGATGTATTTGAGGTGTACAAAATGTTATATGGTCCAAAAGACAGGGTAGTTTCAAATAAGAAAGAAATAAACTCTTTGACTCGGTCACAAGAAGAGAATAATGAGCTTAATTGTAACATGCAGGTCTTGTGGAGAAGGTTAGACAATCACTGGTCAGGAATGGTTCAGGTAGAGGTGCTGCTACGTGGGATCTGAGCAAGAGGCCACAGATGCTCTAAGCTCCTTTCCAAGATCCCTATCAGCCTCATTTCGCATCATATATGGGGGAAATAGTTCACAAGGCATATGATACTTCTCCAACCATGTACTTTGGCTGTGTGATGCAATTCTGAAACATCATATGCTAAGAAGAGCCTGGCCCTGGGCTCTGCAAAGGATCTGACAACAAAGGAAGCCAGCTACCTCCGTGGCTTTGTGGCCTGACCTATGGAAGACCTACCAGGCAGCAGTATGCAGCATGTGAATGCAAATACAACCTACCTTGTCTAAGGAAGACCGTGTATGTGACTGTCATGGTTTGACATGACAGCCTTTTCTGGTAAGGGGGAAGGGGCTGCAAAGATGGCTCCTGCAAGAAGTTGCTCACAACTCTCCCCAGCTCAGAGCCAGACCCACTTCTGGGGCTGAGCCAATTAGCCGCCTCCATGATCACTTTTTAAGAAGAAGCCGGAAGGGGAGGTGTCTTCCTCCATCTTCTTTTCTTTCTTCTGCCTCTTCTTCCTTCTTCTGGCTGGTGGTGGTGCAAGGAGTAGGAACAATGAGAGAGACAACCATGTGGACTCCAAGGTCAGTGATGAAAGAGAGGAGGAGGTGTGCTGGAGCAGAGACTCCCCTGCACTCTATGGAGAGAACTGGTGAAGCTGAGATTTATTTTCATTTCTTTAAAGACCCTGCATCAGCTGTAGAGACTCATTTTGATAATGAGCCCGCATCAGGGGCAGAGACTCATTTTGCTAAAGCTGACCCCGGACCAGGGGCAACGATTCACTTCATTAAAGGCCCCGAGCCAGGGACAGTGATTTTGGCCGGAGGAGGCCTTGTCCCGAAGGAGGGGCCTTTTATCACTATGGCCGGAGCAGGCCCTGTCCTGGGACCCAATATCCACAGCTGCAACTGTGGGGAGGAACCCACGACAAAGCAGCTCATTAAACTTATGCCCAGAAGAGGCCTCGTCCCGAGAGAGGGACCTTGCAACTGCAGAAACTGCAACTGCAGTGAAGAATCCACGCCAGAGATATTCACCAAGGACTGTGTCCCGAGTGAGGGACCCTGTATCGGCAGAAGCCGCAGCTGCTGGGAACGACCCACACCAGAGAAGTTTGTTAAGGACTGTGTTCTGGGGGAGGAACCCCGTGTTGGAGCAGGGGAAGAATGCCAGGAGTCATCCTCATCTGAGAAGATAGAAGTGGCAGAGCCCATCTGTGAGAGACTGACCACATTCCCCATTCCCTGCCCCCCTGAGCCATTGAGGGGGGAGGAGGTAGAGATATCGGGAGCAGTGAGCTGGGCCCGGGAAGAAAGGAGGGATGGGGGAGGGAGATCTTAAAGTGCTGGTTGTAATTTTCTCATCATCCTACTCCCTTTTTGCTTTTATTCTGTTCTGTTTCTTGTAGAATAAACTTTCCTACTTTCCTCTCTAAGTCGAGTACTAGAGTCTGTTTTGCCCAGAACCATAATTGGCAGCGAGCCCTCCCTGCCCTTGTCTCAATCCACAACAACCTTGCTTATCTTTTTACTCCCATTTCGCTGGGTCCTCCGCCATCTTAACGAGGGTGGGGGTGAATGGGGGCATCGAGCGAGAAACTGTCGTGGTGCTGTTGTGCTAGCTGGGCCAAACCACGACAGTGACAGAGGTAGCTGGGCTTTCCCCAGAATATCCCTTGCTATGTACTGACTAAAACTTGTCTTTGTGGGGAGGAATCCAATAACAAAGCTGGTTGTGTCAGCATAACATAAGCTAGACACAAAAGACATAAGCTGGAACACAAAAAGTCCACCTGAACACAAGAAGAAACTTCTTTGCTTCTCAGGAGGAGGGAGCCCTGGCCCAGGCTGCCCAGGGAGGGTGTGGAGGCTCCTTCTTGGGAGGTTTCCAAACCGGCCTGGACATGTTCCTGTGCCCTCTGATCAAAGGGAACCTGCTTTAGCAGGGACTTGGGCTGGATGAACTGTGCAGGGCCCTGCCAACCCCCACCATTTTAGGATTCAAGACTAGCACCTGACTTTTTAAATTAACTCTGCAATATAGGTAAGGGCATAAACATCAGCTCTCACTGAGAACGGGGAAGTGTGTGACCTGTCTTTAGGGACTTCATACTCCTTTTTAGATTAAAGATCACAGTTAATAACAATTTGAGGAATCCAACTTGTGGAACTAAAGTGTTTGATCTCATACATTCCCTCCTCTCAAGTTGTTTCCCCTAGTAACTTACCTGATCTCATCCCAGGTACACTGCAGTGAGAACAGGAGCCCCCAGTTCTGGGCCTGACCTTTGTTTTGGGTTGGGTGGCTTGATACAGGGAACCTATGCCCTTGGGCATCAGCCATCACGCATTTGTCTGTCTGTCCTGTTCCCGTGGGATAGATGAGCACCAAAGATGTGGGACTGGCGATGAAACTCCCATGCCAGCACCACCAACTAATCTCTGCCTCCCACTCAACCCACATCCTGAGCCAGGAGTGGCAGCTGAAGGTGAAATTTGCCTATGGCATTTAGAGGGAGCCTGGCAGTGCCACTAGTCCCCTCCAGAGGCCACCAACGGTGACAGGGAGCTGCGGTGGCTGACGTGCTGGAGCAGTGTATGCTGACGTCCCCAGGGCGGAGGTTTGTGACGCTAGTATCTGTGGCAGGCTTGGCCAGTCACTTTTCCCCTCAAAATTTGATCTTTCCAGGTCATGTCTCTCAGTTGTGGTCTGCAACACTGTCATAAGTCTTGGTGTGATAAAATGCTGTCAGTAAAGCCTATCAAGGGTAAGCAGGGATGCCACCATTCAGGTGAAGGGAAAAACCAGAAAGCTCCTGGAGGTACGGCCCCTGCCCTGTACTTATGCTTCAGCTGACCTCCTGAGATCAGCTGTGAAATATTTCACAGAATCTCAGAATGGTGGGGGTTGGAAGGCCCCTGCAGAGCTCATCGAGCTCAACCCCTTGCTAAAGCAGATTCCCCTCAATCAGGGGGTGTAGGAACACATCCATGTGGATTTGGAAACCTTCTGAGGAGACTCCACACTCTCCCTGGGCAGCCTGGGCCAGGGCTCCCTCACCTCAACAGTAAAGTTTGTTTGTTTGGGTTTTTTTTTTCTGATGTTTAAGTGGAACTTTTTGTGTTCTAGCTTATATCCATTACTGCTTGTCCTGTCACATGCCACCACAGTTTACTGTGTCACTCCATCTTCTCATTGTACTCCCTTTAGGTACTTAGAAGTATCGATGAGATCCCCCCTCAGCCTTCTCTTCTCCAGGCTGAACAGCCCCAGGTCCCGCAGCCTTTCCTCCTCACACAGATGTTCCAGTCCCCTCAGCATCTTGGTGGCCCTGTGCTGACCTCTCTTCAGCAGCTCCCTGTCCTTCTTGAACTGAGGGGCCCAGAACAGGACACAATAGTCCAGATGTGGTCTCACGAGGACAGAGTAGAGGGAGAGGAGACTCTCTCTCAACCTACTGCCCACAGCCCTTATAATGTACCCCAGGATGCCATTGGCCTTCTTGACCATGAGGGAACATTGCTGGCTCATGCTCATCCTGCTGTCCATCAGGACCCTCAGGTCTCTTTCCCCTACACTGCTCTCTAATGGGTCACTGGTTATGACTCCAGACCTACTCAGTCTACCCAATCCCTCTCTTACAGCAGGAAACCTGCTTCCAAAGCAAAAGATGACCATTTCATCGAAAAGTGACCAACAGCCATGAATAGTGGCAGAGATGTAGCTGAAAAACATCACTTGCTTTGCTCAATAGTGAAATTCAGGTGATGATTTAGTGCCTGGTGCTTGCTCCTCTAGGTTCAAAGGTCTTTAAGTAGTTTTGGTTTCAATCTGCTCTGGAGTTTTAATTCCATATTTCCTCAGATGTGGTACAAGTGCCTCCTGTGAGATGTGAACACTGAATGGTTCAGAGGGTCTTAGAAGGATGTAGCACTCAAGTCCAACCTGCAATCAGGCATAGAATCATAGAATGGTAGAGGTTGGAAGGGACCTTTAGAAATCATCTAGTCCAACCCCCCTGCAGAAACCGGTTCACCTAGATCAGCATGCCCGATGCCTGAACCCCCTGCAGTACTATGAAAGCCTTGACCTAAGTGTGCAGTGAATCCTGCAGTGGTTTTCTTTGTAGTAGCTCAAGCATAGAAAGGTTGTTGTTGAAATTAAAAATTCTCTCAGATTTCCAAGTCTCCACCCCTGCTCCAAGCTCCTGCAACGTGGGATTTGAAAGCTTTTTGAGATAATGAGCATTTTTTCCTCCCTCATAATGATTCACATTACGTGACCTCTTTTAGATCAAATTTTCAGCAAACTTTAACTCAAGACAAATTCAGTTGTAGGAAATTTCAGGTCAAAGAGGGAATCTTTGCTGAAATGATAAGCTGCTGAAGACAGCAAAAGTGAGTGGAAAGCGGTGGCCAGGGCTAATAACCCAGTATTTGGCGTGATGATGTCATCACTTCATTGCACATCGCACTTTCCACTTAACGCACTGCCTGCAAAATCCAACCCATTTTCATGGCAGTGACCTTTTCCTTTCACTGTGAGCACTCAGGGGGATTAAAAAAAGGGGACAGTTTTCTGGGCTATAAAAGTGGATTTCTGGTAATTCTACCCTCTCGATCTTCCACTTTCTGTATCACAGTAGATGCATACTGAGTAGAACTCATAGATGTGAACAGTCAGAATAGGAACGTATGTCACAAAACTGAGACTACCTCAGGTGAATTTAGTAACCTGAAATCTGAAAAACTGATGTGAGATGACTTGTTGGTCTCTGAGCCGTCACTTGAATCAGACCACAAAATCATGACAACATCCTGCGGTGACATAAAGTGGCAGTTGATGGAGATTTCTGCTGGGATTGTACAAGAGAAGTGGTAGAGCAGGGACTGATTGGTCGCTTCTCATTGAAAAAAAGCCATGAACCTGTAAAAGGCTTCTGATTTTCAAGAGGACTGAAAATGCCATGAATCTGTTGATTTTCTGGAGATGAATTTGTGTGAAGAGTCCTTCACTTTGGTCTTCCTCTTCCAGTTTGGGAGAGGCCTCTCTTGAGTCTTTTCTCCACAAAGCTGATCAAAGTGGTTACATGGTCTTTTTAAGCAATAAAAATAGCTTCTACTCCCAAAGAGAGCTGCTGGTGTCTCTGGGGAAACAGCATGTTCACTGGGCTTTCCCCTTCAACTTGTGGCTGCTCCTTGGTGGATCACAGACAGCAGAGTGCTTGCTTTTGCATCCCCCTTTCTTTTCATCCCTCTCTCCCCTAATTATAAAAAGGGAATTGTTAGCTAGTGTGATCGGCATTATTTCCTACGAACACAAAGGAACAGAGGAGCAGTACCAAGTGGAGGAACCCGGATAACACAGTGCCAGTGGGGCCCTTGGGCCTGCTCCTTCAGTGTTGGCCAAGGAGGATGGCCAAACCAAGACCAGATGTGAGACCCATCAGACATTGCTTTCCAGATACTGTACCCATATCACCTTGTTGGCTACAGGAATATGGTACTTATTATGGGGTGCTGAGAAGAGTGTCTTGGGATTGTGCAAGACTTACTATAGGATGTTTAGAGGAAAATGAGAGGAGGGGCTGATCACACATAAGTGGGATGGTGGTCAGTCCAATTGTCTGGATGAGTCACACAGTAAGCACTGTTTTCTAATTTCTTATTTTTTTATTTTTTAGTGTAATTTCACTGTCTGTCCTAAATACTGCAAGATCCAAGGGCCAGCAACTGTGTGTCTGGTGCGCGTGCATATTGTGTGAGTGTGTATGTCAGTTTGGAAATGCTAAAGACATCAAGCTGGATTAGCTCCAAATACGGAGAACCCATAATTCTGGGCAGGATGCTGGAGAGACCAAAGGGTCTGCAAATTGGCTACTGGAGATAATGAGAAGTCTAGATCAGCTACTGGAGAGATTGTGGGATTTTGGGATTGGCTACTAGTAGGGTCATAAGTCTGGAGCAGTTGCCAGGGAGACCCACTGATGTGTGTTTGTTCATGAAACAATGGGGAGATGGGTGCATCCAGGGACAGCTACTGGAGAGATGGTCTGAGGCCAATAAGTGGAGAGATGCATCTTGCCTGTCTCCATATGTGTGTATATAAATATATACACTCTCCCTCCCCGCCATTTTCCACTAACAAGCTTTCATCCTGATTGACTGGAGAGAAAAACAAGGTGAGGCCATTGGTCCTTGTGGTGGTTTAGCCCTGGCTGGGTGCCAGATGCCCACCACATCCTTCTATCAGTCTCCCTCCTCATCTGGACAGAGGAGAGAAATATAATGAAAGTTTTGTAAGGGGAGATAAAGACAGGGAGATCACTCAGTAATTACTGCCATGGGCAAACCAGACTCAACCTGGGGAGAATTGGGTTGATATATTAACAAACAATCAAAAACAAAGTAGGGAAATGAGAAATAAAACCTGAACCTTAAAACACCTCCCCCTACCGCTCCCTTTTCTCTGTGACTCTCTCCACCACAGTGGTGCAGGGGGATGCCAGATGTGGGTTACAGTCAGTCTATCAGAGATGGTCTCTGCTGCTGCTTCCTCTCAGGGAGAGGCCTCCTCACACTTCCCACTGCTACACTGTGGGGTCACTCCCACGGGAGACAGTCCTCCATGAACTTCTTCAATGTGGGTCCTTCCCACAGGCTGCAGTTCTTCACAAACTGCCCCGGTGTGGGTCTCATCCACAGAGAAACAGTCCCTCAGGAACAAACTGCTCCAGCATGAGCCCCACACGGGGTCATAAGTCCTGCCAGCAAACCTACTCTGATGTGGGCTCCTCTCTCCATGAGTTCCCAGATTCTGTCAGGAACTTGCTCCAGTGTGGGCTTCCCGTGGGGTCTCAGCCTCCCTCGGGCATCCACATGCTGCAGCGTGGGATCCTCCCCGGGCTCAGATGGGTCTCTGCTGCCCGGTGGCCTCCATGGCTGCAGGGGTACAGCTGCTTCACCGTGGGCTGCACCACAGACTGCAGGGGAGTCTCTTCTGGTGCCTGGGCATCTCTTCCCCTTTCTTCTCCACTGACCTTGGTGTCTGCAGAGATTTTGCTCTCACATTCTGACTCCATTCTGCTGCTGCTGCAGTTTTGCCTCTGTGCAGCAACTCCTTCCCCTTCTCCAACCTGTCAATCCCAGAGGTGATACCTCCATCACTGGTGGGCTTGGCCTTGGTCAGCAGTGGGTCCAACTCAGAGCCGACTGCCACTGGCCCTGTCACGTACAGGGGAAGCTTCTGGCAGCTCCTTGTTTAAAGAAGTCACTTCTGTAGTTCCCTGATACCAAAACCTGCCCATACTATCCCACTATGGCCTGTGTTGATCCACGTGTCTTGCCAGCTGCATGTTTATATGTTACACGTACATATACATGTTTATATGTATTACACACATGTCTTCCATACAAGTGTGTGTGTATATGCCTATTGGGAATCTGTGCTTGAAGGGACATAGGGGTGTAGAGCTGCAGTAGCCTTATCTCTCCTGGGCTTGAATCTGGGTTGACTGGATTTGGCAGCTTTGAAGAAGGACAGCATTACCTTCTCATTGCTCTAAGGGCTTTTTTATTTTAGACTATATAGACTGTAGTAAACTATATAGTTTACATATATTTTCACTGAATAGGTGTGATACACTGACAACAAAGGAAAAAGCACATTGGGAAAATCCCTAAGGAGCCATTAATGCCATCCAGATCTTTGCTGTTGAATTCTGCCAAGCCCTTGCATTGTGCACACTGATCTTTTATAGATGTTTGGGATTTAATCAAGTTTGGTGGGATTTTTCACAGGATCATGAAAAGACACTTCCAGTTCTTGCCAGGATACCAACTCCATGTGAGTTCTCTCCAGTGCTACCAGAGAGGGTCCTACACTCTGACATGTGACACGAGCTGGAACACAAAAGGTTGCACTTAAACACAAGGAGAAACTTGTTTGGTGTTGAGGTGAGGGAGCCCTGGCCCAGGCTGCCCAGGGAGGGTGTGGAGTCTCCTTCTCAGGAGATTTCCAAACCCATCTGGATGTGTTCCTGTGCCCCCTGATCGAGGGGAACCTGCTTTAGCAGATGATTTGTCTGGATGAACTCTAGAGGTCCTTTCCAACCCCTGCTTTTCTAGGATTCTGTGATTCTGTGATGCCCCCACACCTCAGCCCACTCCATAACTCGTTGTGCCATCACCATCTGTAGCCACCGTAGCTGGTGGAAATGATACAGCCACTTTCAATTGAGAAAAATTAATGTTTACAAGTGCTTTATATTTTCTTCAGATTCCCCCTAGCACTCAGAGGAGATCTAGGGACATGATGCTGTATGGCCATGGAGATGGTCTATTACCTATGTCTGAGAAGTCCATCCAGGAGAAACACTGTTCCAAGTCCACCTAAACAGGCAAGGCAACAGACAGGGCTGGAGACAGCACTGCAGTGTAGCTCAGGCAGGGCCTAGGGACCCAGAGTGGGGCTGAGATGGGGCTTCTGGGTGATGAGCTGTGGAGAGAGACTAATGAAGAGGCTGGTCAGGGCCAATAAGGCCAAATTGGTACCCTCAGAGCCCTGACAGGGCGTGCTTGACTTCATAGAATCATAGAATCATAGAATGGTAGGGGTTGGAAGGGACCTTTAGAGATCATCTAGTCCAACCCCCTGCAGAAGTAGGTCAACCTAGATCAGGTTGCATAGGAACATGTCCAGGCAGGTCTTGAAGACCTCTAAGGAAGGAGATTCCACAACCCCTCTGGGCAGCCTGTGCCAGGGCTCCCTCACCTGAACAGTGAAATAGTTTTTTCTTAAGTTTAAATGGAACTTTTTGTGTTCCAGCTTCATCCCATTACCCCTTGTCCTGTTGCTAACTACAATGGAAATAAGGGATGCTCCAACCTCCTGACACCTACCCTTTAGATATTTGTAAGTATTAATAAGATCTCCCCTCAGTCTTCTGTTTTCTAGACTAAACAGCCCCAGTTCCCACAGCCTTTCCTCGTATGAAAAATATTCCAGTCCCTTGATCATCTTGGTGGCCATAGAACAGTTTGGGCTGGAAGGCACCTTAAAGATAATTTAGTTCCAATCCCTTTGGCACGGGCAGAGGAAAGAGAACTCGTCCCTGGGTGGGTTTGAACCACCAACCTTTCGGTTAACAGCCGAACGCGCTCACCAATTGCGCCACAGAGACTCCCCTAAAGACTTCAAAAAATCCTTCAGAACATGTCAACATGGGACTTCAAAAAAGACTGGGAAAGACAACCCTGAGGTTCCCCAGGAGGATATTCTCTGGTCATCTTCTCTTCTGCTGCCTGGTCACTGCAGGACACAGGCATCCCTAAGATGAGGTGAGGGTGGATTGTGCAACTGAAGCAAAGGGAGGTTGAACTGTGAAGTTCTGTGTCTTGCCCTCATTTTGAAACCCCTGCTGGGTGTCCTGACTGTGCAGCTTGCTGATCTCTGCTATTTGGTTTGCACGAGGCATGTGGAAGGGCATCCACAGATGTCTTTGTGGTGAGAGAACATTAATATTAGAAAGAGGGGGTGGAAAGGGGAAAAAATAACCTGCTAGAACCTTTTTTTTTTCTCATTTTCTTCTCTTATCTCTCTATCTGCCTGAATAAACTGTATTGGCTGATTTGGGATTCTCATGACAGTATCTGCCCTCCCCTTGCTGGAGGCAGACGGAAGGAAGTGGGCTGGAAAATGAAATATCAGCTCCTAACCTCGGGTCAGGTAAGCCAGCTATGTGCTGCAATGGAAAGAGTAGTAGTGGTTGAACTTCACTATAAAAAGGAGACCACAGCTAGTTTTGAGACACAAACCGAGTGGAAGAGGTCTTGGAGGAGAGCTCTTGTGCCCTGTCACCGTGTGCATCCTCCTGAAGCAGCAGAGAGGGTGCCATGGCTTTTGCCAGCTATGCTGCCGTGGTAAGTACTTACATCTGGTGTGAGTGTTAAGATAGATTTGCTGCAAGAGAAAAATCAGGATGCAAATCCTACAATGCTGTTATCTAAAAGCAGCCCTTCTGGTCTTGGTTGAGGCTGAGTGGGATGCTCCTCAGATGCAGCTCTTGGTCCTGAGCTTTTGCCAATGGGTTTGGTGCTTGCATGACAAGGAGACAATGGACCATTCATTATTTATCTGCAAGGGCAGCACTGCTGCTGTGGGATAGGGAGAGACAGGCCTTTTCTTGTACAATATGCTATAAAAATTGGTGAAATCTCACTGTGAAGGGAACGCCTGTGTGTTTAAGTTTCAACTTGGGTGGTATTTACAGCACTGTCAACTCTTGGCATTTTATTGAAAGCTTTGCATCTATCTGTCTTGTCCTAAAACCACACCTCCTGGAAATGGCCCAAGAATCTCAGATTTCATTGAGAAAAGGGTTATTTCCTGCAGATGGCTGCTAGGTGACTACCCTTTCCTGTCCTGA
Organism: Colius striatus; assembly: GCF_028858725.1. Lineage (NCBI taxonomy): Eukaryota > Metazoa > Chordata > Aves > Coliiformes > Coliidae > Colius > Colius striatus. The sequence goes on along the minus strand of NC_084760.1, from coordinate 43,836,089 downwards.
GCAAGTTATATGGCTTGCTAGGTTTCTAAGCTTAGGTGTGGGGTCAGCTGAGTCCCTATCTCACCTTACAGATGACGTTGCTGCTTGAGACCTTTCAGAGCTTGTTTGTTGGAGAGATGCTCTTCTTGGTGCAGAGCCAACTATGAATCAGAATTATAATCAGTTTAGCATCTGTTTTAATCTGTTTTTAATTTTATTTTAATCTGCCCCATCTCACTCAAATGTAAATATGAAGATCAGCCACTGCCCAGTGTTGATTTATGGAATCATAGAATCATAGAATTGATTGACAGCAGTGAGGGAATTTAGGATGGGATTTATGCTCTGCATCCTTCTCCTGTTGCTAGTTATATTGTCTATTGTTAGTCCAGTCTAGTCAAGGCTTGGCTCTTTGTGCTCTCTCTCTATCTCTCTCTCCCCAACTGAGCCAATGACTCCTGCCTCTCTACCAGCTCAGATCACTGCTTCTGGTGCTGGTTCTAACACTGACCGTAAGGAGCTCACCCCATGGGAAGGCAGTTTATCCTCGACCCAGGAAGGACGGTGGCTCTGTGAGGCTTAGTGAAGACTGCTTGAACAAAAAGGATCTCAAATTCCCTATGACAGTGAAAGTTGACATTCGGATCAGTAATTCAGAACATGCCTTTACGATGGTTCATGATGTCAGGAACCGGTCTCTGGCTCCTTGGGATTACAGGTAACTGTTCAGTTGTTACCTAAATTGCAATGGCTGTGCTACACAGATCTTGTTTTTGTGGCAATCAATGGCTGACTCTCAACACATGCCTGGAGTCCTGTGAATATTGCAAATTCTTCTTGACACACACTCACATTTTGATGTTGAGTGATATTTCTCCAAGAGAAACTCTTTGCAGTGCAAGGAGACACGACTGGAACCATTTTTAATAATTGTTCTAACAATGATTTCTTACCAACATTTGTCAAAGAATTATATTACTCCTGGATACGAAAAATATCTGTACATTGTAATTTTATGTCTGAAAGACATTTATGAATGCTGAAATTAAACCAAATCAAAACAAAAATAAGTGGCCCACTTGCTATTAGTTCTGCATTTCACCCAGATACTCTCATCAACTCCTAAATAATGATATGGCAGTATTACCCTCCCAAAATTGATTCAGTTTCTAGGTAATAGTTCTAAAGATGTTGAGGATAGGAATATTTTTGATCCTTGTCTCACAATGAGGATGTACAGGTAAATAATATGATCCTTCAGTGGAGATAAAGAAGAGGACCCTACCAAAATGTGTTGTGCCAGTGCATGAAACCCTTTTGTGTCCCCATCCCCAGGCTTGATGAGGACCCCAACCGCTTCCCCCCGGTGATTGCTGATGCCGAGTGCCGTCTCTCCGGCTGTGTGAACCCACTGGGACAGGAGGACCACAGCCTCAACTCTGTCCCTATCCAACAGGAGATCCTTGTCCTCCGGCGGGAGCAGAGGGGCTGCCAGCCCACCTACCGCCTGGAAAAGAAAGTCATCACTGTGGGCTGCACGTGTGTCACTCCAGTTGTCCTCCACCAGTCCTAGGAGGATTAGTAGGAGAGACAACATCAGGAAGAAGAAAATCTCCTATGAATGTCTCCTGGGGGAGATGCCCACCTGGAATCCCAGGAATTCAACATGACATTTCCTTGCCAAACCTGAGCAAATTACCTCTTAAAAGCACAGACTCTTGCTGTTGTGCATTTCTGAATGGAAGTCACTGGGAGCTGGTGATGAAGGGGAGAGGGGGGGATGGAGGAAAAGTGTAAAGGTAAAGCAGTGCTTTGGGGTTTTTTTCATTGCAGCTTATATCTGTTTGGTGAATCAAATGAATTATAGTTTCAAAGGTTGTACTTAGTAGTAAATTGCCCTAGTGTATATATGCCAACCAGCACTGCCACAAAAATTTCCTCCTCCTGCACCTTCTCTCTCCCTTCCTCATTTCCTGTCCCCAAAATAAGCGTCTGACTTATTTTGGAGCATCTAGGGAGAGAACAGAGTGTACCTGCATTATGTGTTAAACCAGCAAAGAACCATGGAGTGCTTACATTTCTATTTATGTCTTCTATTTATGACTATTTATGGCTTTATATGTGCTCAAAGTAGCCAAAAAAGGGGTAAATGTTTATGTGTATTTATTCAATAACTTATCCACTGAATAAAAACTGTGTTTTATTTACAAGAATATTGGTTTATAACAGCTCAAAATGAAAGTAGACAGAGAATGGCTTTGTGCTGCACTAGCACTGAGAGATTTCAGCAAAGATCAGGTTTTTTTTCCGGTGCAGTGATATGAGTAAGAGGGAGCACAAGAGAACTTGCAGCCTAAAGAGATGAAAAGATAGAAAAACAAGAGTTGAAAGTGCTGAAGTGGTACCAGCAATGCTTTGGGAGTTGGCAATGGAGACAGGTTCTCTAGACCGTGAGGATCATCTCTAGGATGGTGGGAAAAGAGATGGGAGACATTGCATTGCAGGACTGCAGTTGAAATTTGGGATGGAGTTCTAGCCTGGTTCATATGAGCTTCGAAGGGCCTACCCTATCCTCTTCCAGACAGGATGGTATTCTTCAAATGGAATCATAGAGTTATTTTGGTAGGAAAAGACTTTTAAGATCATCAAGATCAACCTTATAAGCAACCTTCTCCACCAGCTGGATGGTTGACTGAGCAGGAATGCAGGCAAAAGACATCTTCATCTTATTGCTCTTCAGCCAGCCACATATTAGGCATTGGGTTTGAAGTGGTCAATGAGGATCCCTTTGCATCAAGGGAACAAGGAATAAACATCTCAGGGCAGGTTTGACTGCTGAGCTGAGATGTCCTAACTTAGGAGAGGGAGAACTGCCCGTTCTCTCCCTAAGTTACACAACCAACACAGCCAAGCAAGACTCACTGCTTATTATTTTACCAAATTGCTGCAGCATTGCTCTTTTTGATATTAACTTTCCTCCAGAGCTGAGCCACATTGTCAGACCTCTAACTTTAGTTTCTGCTGGTGTAGATTTGAAGCTTATGTTTCCTTGCTCACCTGTATTTAAACTGAGGTAAGCCTGTGTGCAAACATTCTCACATTGCCTGCCACAGCCACAACTAACCTATAGAATCACAGAATTGCAGAATCATTTTGATAGGAAAAGTTGAACCGCTCCCCTCACAGTGCCAAGTCCACCACTAACCCATGTCCCTCAGCACCTCAGCTACATGGCTTTGCAACAGCTCCAGGGATGGGGACTCCACCACCTCCCTGGGCAGCCTGGGACAGGGGCTGACAACCCTCTCAGGGAAACAGTTCTTCCTCAGCTCCTATCTAAACCTCCCCTGGGGCTGCTTGAGCCCATTTGCTCTTGTCCCTCAGCCTCATAGCTATGGAGCTTTAGAATCCCTACAGGTATGGGGACTCCACTGTGGCCCTGTTCCAGAGCTGGACAAAGGGTCAGAGGAATTGTTGAGTCTAAATGTCTCTTTTGATGCTTGCTTGTGGAGTTAAATCTATTCTCTGCCCTGCCGGTCACTGGAAGGCAGTTCAACAAGCCATGTGGGGAAACTGTCTCATTCAGTTACAAGCATTTGTACCCATTTGTGGCAGAAGCTGTTTCATTATGACCACCAAGCTCTTCATGTGGTGGAGGCACAAACCCACGGAGGCGTCTTCTGTGCGCTCTTGTGTAACACCAATTCTGCTCATACAGTAACCGCTGACCAGGAAATCACCCCAGTTCTTATTCCTGACCTATTTCTCTCCCTCTCAATAAACCCAACTCCTGGGGTTGTCCTCACTTGTTTTGTGGGGGGAAAACTAGCCCACATTTCTCTCTCCAGACATAATTATTTCAACATTAGGTTCATGGCATCTAAATGGGTGTAAGCTGCAGTGCCGAGGTCTTAAACACCCATCATCTTAGCTTAAGAGTTGTCCTAACCAGATGAATTATGAGGTAGCTAATTAAGGCAAAAGTAGCTAATTAAGGAAGTCTCACCCACAGGTTGTGAGGTTTTGCAGCCAGCAGTATCAACTGCAAACCACACACCTCTCAGCAAGGGATGCGCTTGTATGTGGAGAACGTTTCTAAATGAAAAGAGGGCCAAGGGTTATTTCCTTCTAATGGCATCATTCTTAGAGTGCAGTTGGTTATAAATATGAGTTTGGTTATTTTTTAAGCACTGCCTTTTGAGATTAAGTAGGTGGTTGACTTCAATTCCCAGCAATCTAAGAACACGGGAAACAAGATTATGCTCTTATAAACTGCACAGTCATATTGCTAATAAGAGCAAGTACAATTCACAGCTGAGGACCAGCCTTTGCTAAAGGCTTGTGATTGATTTTGCTCCCCTTGCAGCAATGAATCCAGCCCCTGAATGCCCAACTAGTCAGCTTAGAGCAGCCTTCAGGGACTCATTTGTTTTACGAGGAGCAGAAGGCATAGCTGTAGGTGTAGTAGCAGCCCTACAGCATCTTCTTGTAACCCTCAGGGCTAAGCAACCTATGGTCACAGGTTGGTATCTGAGCATTATGGTCTTTCCTGTTCCTTTTCTGTCTCTCCTTGCCTCTCACTAACTTCCTTTCCCTGTTCCCTTGCTCACTCTTCCCCTTGCCTGTGCCTGTTCTGGCAGTTCAAGTGGGGATCTCATTATGTATCAGCTCTCATGGGATACTGGATGGAGCATGCTGCAGAGACTCCTGAGTTAACACGGTCTGGGAGGCTCAAAAGTGATGTGAGCCCAGGGAGATGCCCTCTCCGAGACCCGTGCTTCGACTTGTGGATGTGAGTCAGCCTTCTGTGGACCCTTGACAACAGGCAGATGGTCTGGGGGTGTTCAAAGGGACTACAGACCAGGTGGCCTTGTTTCATAAACTCATTGCTTTTAAAAGTGCATGGGAATTCCATATATTAAGAGTAAAAATGTTACAACCTGAAAGATTGAAACAACCCAAGAACTATTTGTGTTTGTGTTTGGTAAGCCAGAGGAACAATAGCTGAAATATCCAGAAGTTGACATGACTCATGAGAGTTAGACCTAACAGAAAATGTTTTGAGGGGATGACTGATTTGGTGATCAGTACTGTAGGGATCTGTGATTTGGTGTCAACATGATGAGTAGAGAGGATAGGGGGAGTTTCCAATATTGGGTGTGATTTCTGTCTGTCCTGGGAGACAGCCTGACAGATTAGACCAGAAACCTGCTCCCATGTTACTTCCATGGGGTAAAACATCAGACGTGCCTCCATCTTTTTCTTTTTTTTCTTTTTCTTCTGTTTCTCTCACTTCCTTACTCTTTGATATTCTTTTTAACCTTGTGCTTAAGAAGAATCTAGGTGAGTGGGCCAAATCTGCATCTTCTACAGCACCGCTATGAGGTGGTGACAAAACCCAGCCTCCTTAAAATGTGTGTGACTGCCTGGTACTACTTGGCAGACTCAGACTGAGAAGCTGAGAAGATGCTGACTAGACTCAGGAATAGAAACAAGCCACGTTTTCTGTCTTTGCTGCTCACAAACCCCTCATTTTTCTCCTTTGCTCATTATTCTTTGTACTGCCAGAGCTGGATAGTGATAGCAATGTCAAGCTCTTCAGACAAATCCATTCCTGCTTTCTGTGTAACTTTTCCCTTTATTTATTTTTCTTCATATATATGTAACTTCAATGAAAGACTAAAAATATGTTTGATATTCTTTGGGGACCGTGGATTGAGTAGGGTCTACTCAAAATACTGTTTCCTGGGCATGGCTTTCTTTGAGTGAGTTTTAGTGCTTTTAGTGGTACAAAGTACTGTGCTTCTGTTTCATCTGTGTTCTTAGTAAGCACAATATGTTTGTATTATGATCAAGGTTCCCTGTTCCAGTAAATGAATAGAGATGGTTTATCTTCTGTCTAACTTACACATACATTTTTTTGGTTATCTGATCATTTGCTACACAAATCCAATCTTGAACTTCCCTTTCTGATGAGTTTTACTCACAGGTTGCCAGGCAATCTCTCTGCTAAGCCACTGATGCTGAGATTTTGCAAATTGACACGAAACTGAAACAGAGAGTAGTGCTGGACTGAAAAACTTAGTGTTGAGGAGGGTTTTGGAGCAATTCCCTGCAGTCCCTGATGATAGCATTAAAGGACAGAAAATTTTCGCAGTGAATTTGCAGTGAAACTCTCCGAAACAAGAAAGAACAAGATTTGCCTGTTTAACCACAAAGTGATTAGAGCTCTACAAAGGTGAAAGAGAGATCCTGCTCTCTTTGATCTCCTATCACGATCATTATTGACCGAAGTCATGAACATTTGCCTAGAGGAACAAAGACACTGATTAGGTAACCTCATGTCAGAGCGCATTGATTTCAAATGATTCTGCAGCTTTCCAGCTGAACACAACGGTGCAAAGGAAGACTTCTTAGCTCACGATTTCTGGAGTCACTAGAGAACTTTCAGTAGGAAAGAAAATAGTGCTCTGAATCCAGACACTTGTGATATTAAATGCTTCTGCAGGTGCATGCACAACAGCTGAGCAACTTGCAGAGATGAGCATGAGGTTGGCAGGAGGCCAAGTTAAAAACTGGTTCTGTCCTAAGACATGGATTTAACTGGGTTTGTAAATGGTCCAAGAGACAATGATGGTGCTGGAAGGAAGAACAGAGCATCTTTGCAGCCAGTCAGCAAAAAGCTGGCAGGGTTTTGGTACTCCAACTCTGTCATCTCTTGCTGACTTGGTTCTATCTTTTTCCACATAGTAGCTCCCTCTCTCTCAGCATTACTAACTAATCTCCATTACTCATGTGCAAGCTTCAGTTAATAACACATCACTACCAGGAAATAAAGGTGGGATCTAACCATGATTTTAACTGTCAGAAGTTACTTGGGCTGTTACAGTTTGTCAAAGCTCCTTCTATATCAAGTGGTACGATGCTGAGAGATTATCTAATGGACAAGACAGTCGGCTCTGTTTCAGTCCTCCTGGACTGATATTTATGTAACTCCTTGAAAACCTCAAAGGATGAGTGTTCTTTGGTGCTTTTTTCTAGACAGTCTGTTCCCATGCTTAATATTCCTGGAACAGCGAGCTGGGTGAACTTCAGGACCTGCATGAGGCCATAAGGAAAAACAGCTGGAGATAAGGTAGGAAGCAAGCTAAGTTAGGATCACATATACATCTGGGAAAAGTCATACTAGTGCTTGAAGGTAACCAAAGGTGTGACCAGGAGTTCACTGTTGTGGTACTGTGATCACTCAGAGTTAACTAATGTTTCCTTGGACCAATGTGTATCAGCCAGGTCAAGGGATGGTATGAAACCTGTATCTGTGCCATGAGTTTAGGTTACCTGACTTTGCCTGGAGTAGACTTAGGCTCACTGGCACAGCTGGAGGGGTGTGGTGGTTTAATCCTGCCTGGGTTACAGGTGCCCACCAAGCTGATCCCTTCCTCAGATGGACAGGGGAGAGAAGAAAATAATGAAAGGCTGTGGATTGAAATAAGAACAAGGAAATCACTGAACATTTGCTGCCATAGGCAAACCAGATTTGACTTGTGGAGAATTAGTTTAATTTATTACCAATCAGAATGGAGTAGGGTAATAAGAAAAAACCCTTAGCCTTAAAACACCTCCCCCACCCCTCCCTTCTTCCTGGATCTTTGCCTCTTCCAGCACAGAACAGGAATGCTTGCCATGCAAACCAAATACACCTTTAAAGGTCCCTTCCAACTCAACCTATTCTGTGACTCTCTGATGTACATTTGGGTGGGCAATTAAGGTGTATATATATTTGAGGGCACAAAGCTCTGTAGCCAGTACCAAAATTTTGCCATGCAAACCCACAACAAGGAAATAACTCCCAGGACCAAAAACTGGGACAATCACATCTCCAGTTAACACAACCTGATCTGGAGAAAATGCTTTCACCTGAAAGGACCTTGCCTCTCATTTAAGGACTCGTGCCCCTGAGCTCTAAGCCTCTAGAAATTCTACATTTGCTGATGCATTTGCCGATGGCATTTTGCCAGTGCCTAAGAAGGGTCACACCTCCTTGAGACAGCAGCAAGCAAAACATCCGTGTCTTCTCCAATCAATCCAGCTTTTGAAACACGGAACATTTTCATCTGAGCACTTTCAACCAAAGTGTGCTTTAAATAAACCCACCTGCAGTGCTACACATCCACCTACGCAAGTCCTGTCACGGCCATGGTAGAATTGCTGTGTCAATGTGCTCTACATTTGAAGCACTAACTGCTGGCAGCAAACGTGGTGGAAGGTATGAGCATGAAGGAAATTATGATCGCAGTGAGCAATCATAATGGTTACTTGCTTCAATTGTGCACCTGATTCATGAGCTTTTCCTCTTGTACCCAGGCAGTGGTGGTGACGACGTGAGGGTGATGGAGCAGTGGCACAGGCTGCCCAGGGAGAGTGTGGAGTCTCCTTCCTTGGAGGTCTTCAAGACCTGCCTGGACACGTTCCTATGCGACCTGATCTAGGTGGACCCGCTTCTGCAGGGGGGTTGGACTAGATGATCTCTAATGGTCCCTTCCAACGCCTACCATTCTATGATTTTGTGATTCACTGAAATTCTAGAGAGCATTCGACCAAAGTTAAAACTGACCAGTGGAAATGCACTCGTGGAAAGAAACTTGAGGGAGTTTCTTTCTCCCCATAGAGGATTCAAAGTGTTGTGTTGAACCTACCTTTAAAAATTCCTTTGCAATCAGACAATTAGGTGGAGAATGGGGTAGTTACCCACTGCTTTTTCTGCTAGTCTGTCTTCAATGTAAGTCTATTTGGTGTCACTCAGTAAGTAATTTTCCTCCAGGTAGCTTGGTTTCTCTATCAGTAAAATGGTGTTAATGACACAAGCCCTAAATTTCTGTGGCCTTATATTCTGCTGCAGCAGAGCTAGATGTTATCAAGATGATTTTACGTTTTAGTATCATGCAAATCTCTTATATGGTCATAACTGAATTGAGGGATTTATTGCCCTGTAAAAAAATGCTTCCTTAGAAAGAAAGGGGAATATCACAAAGTTTTTTATTACACACAGATAAATAGATACATTATTACTAACTTTTGTACCAGTATAAATAGAATTACATAAATAGACATTTCAAAGTGTAGACTAAAGACGTGTAAAGAATTCCCATTACTTTTTCAGCCCGGCCAATGAAAGTGTCCAGATTCTGAATTCACAGACTTCAAGATTTTGAGGAAAAACATTTTTTTTGTCTTCTTTTTTTTTTTTTTTCTTTTAACTGAGAGTCTTTAAATGTTTAATATCTTCTAATAGCTTCTAAGTAATTGTTATAGCTTTATCAGGGAAGGCAAGGAAGTTCTCCGTGGCTTCCTGCTCTTTAATGACTGGCTCCTTTTAAACCTGATGTCGGATCAAAGGGGTAACACATGTGCAACCCACAGTGATGATTTTCTTCTCCAGCCGGTATGACTGGTGGCAGCCCTTCTGCTCTCTCCGGAGGACGAGGATCTCCTGTTGGATGGGGACGGAGTTGAGGCTGTGGTCCAGCTTCCCATCCAAATTCACACACATGGAGTGGCGGCACTTGGCCTCAGCAATCACCCGGGGGAAACGGTTGTGGTCCTCGTCAATCCTGTAAGTTGACACGAAAAGAAGTATTTGAAATGTAAATGTTGCTGCATTTCCAGAGACGTGATAGACTGGATCACCATGGGCTCCCAGCTCGGGAACCTGTACCTCCTGGGTGATTGCCTATGAAGGGGCAGTAGACCCTCCACTGCTGTAGTTTTTTAAGAAATAAAGTGTCAGTAAATAAATACTGCAGGTTTTTAAGTGTAAGACAAGCATGCCAGGACTGTATGCCACTGCTTTCGCAAAGAACTTCTGTCAAATTAGGCACTGACTTTGAATTGTTTGAGCTTCCCATGTTTGATTAACGGACTCAAAGACCATCAACTCCCCTTCCCCCAAATATTCTCAGGTCCTGATGGTGATGTGATTAAACCACCATTGAATTTATGCAGTGTTAGCCCTATGAGGTATTTCTGATGATCTCTTTGGTAAATAATACATTTTGAATGTAAAGCTTGAACCAATATACAAATAAATTAATTATGAAAGTTATTTCCTTCGTCTTCTCTGTATTGGTCTAGACCATGTTTTTGCTCTGCTTTTGCTCCTTTCTGTGTTGGTTATCCTTCAAAGAGGATCATATGGATTTTAGATACCTTCATATTTCCCAAATCTCTCAACAGTGAAGCATTGAAAATAAAGATGTGAGCAGAGCCTTAACTCTTGACCAGGGCAGCCACTATCGTTCTAGACCATAGGGACGGAGACCATACCTGTAGTTCCATGGAGACAGAGAGCGACTGCTGACATCAAGAGACACTTTGCTGTTCTGGTTTGTGTTGCTGATGCTTACATTGACTCTCACAGTTTGAGGGAATTTTGAGTCTTTTTGGGTCAGACATCCAGCATATGCTTGCTTGAAGAGGCTCTCTGTCTTGAGTCCAGGCTGTATTGCTTTCCCGTAGGCAGAAATACTGGCTGACAGCATGGCCAGCAGCATTAAGAGCAGTGATCTGAACTGAAGACAATTGGTGCATTTAGGACACAACACAGATACAGCTGCTGTAACACAGCACGCCTAACCACTCTTTTTCATGGCTGGGAAATCCATCCACAGACAGCCTAGCTGGTAGTCAAAGCCTATTATTGTGGAAATATGTGCCATATATCATATGCACTCTTGCTTGTGTTGATTAATTCTTATGGTGCCGACAGCTTTAGTGTACACCCCGCTGTAATTTGGTGATAAAAGAATTTATAGGAAACAATAGAATACAGGACATAGCAGAAATAATATAGCAACAAAAAGACACTCTAAGGTTGAATTTTAAGTGCATTTCTTGACTCAGAGTTTGTTGCAGTAGACTCGTTCACTAATATACCCGTACAGTCTCATTGCTGCCCAGAGCTGGTGCTATTCAAGAGTTTCCCATTTTAGTAATTTTCAGTTATTGATAGTTTAAATGAGCACTTTAAAGGTGGTTACAGGTCCTCATTCCTGACAGTCATCTGTTAGAATTTAAATATGTCTCTGTAAAATTGAGATAAAAAAATCAGAAGGCAAGGTCTTACCAGAGAAGCACAAATGATCGGAGACATCTTCCTTCCTTCTATTACTGTGGCTGATGCTTGTACTGGGCTGTGTTGAACTGAAGGTGTTTAGGCACAGCTGCTGCTGGACTTTTTATAAGGGCTTCTGTGCTGTCCTAGTTAATGTGGAGTAGGTGTTTTTTTTCCCAACCTTTAACTGCGGTTTCTGATTATAACTTGAGAAGTGTATGTGTATATATTCCATTAACGCAGGTGGAAGATATGGGCTCACTCTTTCTGAGATCTGTAGATGATGTTATTATTTTAGCCATGTAATTCAAGTAGCAGCATATCAGGTATATCTGTGTTCATAGAATCATAGAATTGTTTCATCTGGAAGAGACCTTTGAGATCGTGGAGTCCAGCCTTTGTCCCAGCCCTATCAACCACTAGACCATTTCCCTAAGTACAACATCCAACTGTCTCTTAAACACCTCCAGGGATGGTGACTCCAGCACTTCCCTGGCCAGCCTGTTCCAGTGCCTGACAACCCTTTCAACAAAGAAATTCCTCCTCATATCCAACCTGAACCTCCCCTGGTGCAACTTAAGGCTGTTTCCTCTTCTGTTGTTTGTTACTAGGGAGAATAGACCGACTCTCACCTCCATAGAACTTCCTTTCAGGTGGTTGTAGAGAGTGATAAGGTCTCCCCTGAGCCTTTTTTTCTCCAGGCTAAACAGCTCCAGATCCCTCAGCCCTTCCTCATATGAGATGTGCTCCAAACCCTTTACTAGCTTGGTAGCCTGTCTCTGGATCCTCTGCAGCACCTCAGTGTCCTTCTTGTAGAGAGGGGCCCAAAACTGGACACAGTGTTTGAGGTGCAGCCTCACCAAAACCCAGTACAGGGGAATGATCACCTCCCTCCTCATGCTGACAACACTGTTCTTGATACAGGCAAGAATGCCATTGGTCTTTTTGGCCACCTGGGCACACTGCTGGCTCATGTTCAGCTGCTGCCAACCAACACTCCCAGGTCCATCTCTGCCTGACAGCTTTCCAGACACTCCTCCTCAAGCCTGTACCGCTGCTGGGAGTTGTTGTGGCCCAAGTGAAGGACCCAACCCTTGGCCTTATTGAAACTAATGGCATTCACTTCCATTATCTGCTTTCAGGGATTTAAATCAATAGCTTCCTAGTAAGTATTTTGGTCACTGGGCTTAGAGGATGCTCTGGGACAGGGTGTTTCTGTGGCTTCATTCAATATTCATTGTTGAGAGCTCAGAGCTCTACAGTTACACCAGTCAGCAGCAAAGCAGGAATGTGAAAATTTTCAGTAAAGCAGATGCTGGACCAGGAACTAGAAACCTGGTGCCTCTCCCAGGCAAAAGTCCCAGCCACAGTGTATTCTTCCCCAGGCAAATACTTCATGAAATAGCTAATTAGGACAACTCAGCATCTCCCAACCTAAAGTGCTACAAAACCTGACACATTAAGAGAGAAGGGTAGGCTCAAATCTCTCAGACTGAAGCTTCCTAGGTAATGGTGCTGAATGTAATAAACCATGAGACAGAAAAAACTGTCATCTTCTCTGATGAGGTTCCTGAAGAGTAGGTGGGCAATGGACAAACAAAAGGTTTTTAGATTGAATTTCTGTTTGTAGATCGAATTTCAAGGAGATTCTTAACAGAGACAACAGTGTTTTAGAGAGGAAGGGGTGAACATTGGGTGTATCCTCTTCTAACATTTCTTTCTGAGGAAATGACTCTCGTCACTTTGCTCTGAGAATGTGCTACAAGTAGATGGGATGTGCACTATCAGTGTGACACCTTTGATCTACTGACACATACTTTTTCTCAGGTCTAATTTTACTGATGTTTCCAGATAAAACCAAATAAAGTGTGTTTTTACATTTGCATAATGTTTACGTGGAAGTCCAAGTTTTACTCACCTTGTGCCATCCGAAGGAAGATGTAAATGAGGGTAAAATTTACTTTGCAGTTTCTGGGATAGCCATGACCTATATCAACTTGTTTAAAAGATGCTGATGCTTGAAAAGTTAGATGTATAATTTGGTTTCCCCTCTTAGAGATGTACAGGTTAAAGGAAATTGGGTCCCTCAGAAGGGGTTTTCTCTAATGCCATTTACTGAAATATCCATTCAAAGTGGGTCAGTTAAATTGGCAATTTTAAAAGAAGAAAAAAAGATTTCAAAAGTCTACAAGGTAGCAGAAGGTCAGATTCAAACAGCCTGCCCCTAAATCCAGGCTCATGTGCTCTAAATGTGTCAGTGGTTTGGGTTACCTCAGCACTTGAAAGGTGAGTAGTGAAGCATTCAAACACGGGTAACATAGCATGAAAAGATATTTCCATGGTTTATTTTGAGCCACGAACATGTTAGTTTGCAATTGTCACAGGCAAGATGAGAAGGTCTCAGGAGAAAATGCACCTCTTGAAATGTTTCCACCAGGTCTGAATTCACAAACGAAACTCTCACATTTCTGGTTCCTGGATTTTTCCCAAGTTCCAATTAATTATTTTCCAATTCTTCTTGGTCTGAAGTGATAGCAAAAATCAAATATGATTTTTTTTTCCCCCCTATGACATTAGAATTTACCTCATGGGCTCTTGTTTTATTCTGGCATTTAGCTCACTCTCAGCTAGAGATCTGAAAACCAGGACACTAGAAAAGGTTTACTGAAACGAACGAACCAAAATAGATTTTCTTCAGACTTTTGAAATCAGCTCCAGCCTTTCTCTTTGCTCTGGTGAAAGCCATCGAGATTAAGTCACTGCTTAAGTACTTTACTGAGCTGAGTTCATTTAGGCACTCAAATCTGCATATATTGGCCTTGACTACACTTTTATCCCTTCAAAAACACAGTGTGAATCAGTGTCGGAGCTTCGGTGTTCTGACTGAGCTTGTTGACTGAGCTTGCTGTAAATTGAAAGAGAAATGGCAGATATCTCCAAATGCTCCAGACTCTCCTTTTTTTTAATCTCCAAATTCTCCAGACTCTCCTTTTTTTTTTTTTTCCCCTAATCACTCTCAGTGAAGTTTATGCTACTCTTAAAAATAAGAGGCTTTTCTATTTACATGTAGGAAGATATTGCCTTTTTTCCCCCTTTCTTTCAGGGAATGTACTTTCTTCTTCTTCAGTACCTATCTTATAAATCCATATAAATAAGGCAACACTCTTCCTTGTACATACATGCAATATGCTGAGGAGGCAATTTCTAGGAGATCAATAATTAGACTGAGCCTGAGGGCAGTAGTTACCTGAGAGGAACTCAGCACTCTGATTAAATACTGGAGTTTAATTTTAGTTTAATTTAATTTAATCTTTCTCTGAGTGGATGGTTGGAACACCCAGAGGTTCCCTTCAAACTGGTTAAATCACTGCACTGATTTCCTATCCCTTCATGTCTTTGTACAGGAGACATGACAGAAAGGTAAAGTAACCTTTTCCCTTTGTTGAACACCTGTGCTTTTCCTCCCCAGCTGCTGCAGTAGAAATTGTCATCTCCTCCTGCGTGCCTAAATTTTCCAAACACAGGTTAACTGATATCACAGTTATTCATCAGCTGTGTTTCTGCCAGTGGTTGAGACCTCTGTTTCATGACAAATAGATGATAATTGACAAACCAACAGAGAGGAAGTAGAGCACCCAATTTTTTTGATAGCTGTTTGGAGAGACTTGGGAAAGAGCGAGCTTCCAGAGATGTGAGTAGGACTTCACGAGAGGTAGGAGTATTGTACTTGTGCTGATTAATAAGTGATGAATATGTAATGTAGTCCAGGTGAATGGAGAGGGGCTTTATGCTTCAGAGAGGTGAGTGAAGCATAAGACAGATCAGATTACAGCTGGATCGTAAAATCATAGAATCACAGAATGGTAGAGGTTGGAAGGGATCTCTAAGATGACTTAGAGATCATCTAGTCCAACTCTTCTGCCAAAGCAGGTCGACCTAGATCAAGTCATACAGGAACACATCCAGGAAGGTTTTGAAGACCTCCAAGGAAGGAGACTCCACATCCTCCCTGGGCAGCCTGTGCTCAGTGAAGAATTTTTTTCTTATGTTTAAATGGAATTTTTTGTGTTCCAGCTTCATCCTATTACCCCTTGTCCTGGCACTAGATACAACAGAAAAAAGTGATGCCCCAACCTCCTGACACCTACTATTTAGATACTTGTAAATATTAATGAGATCCCCTCACAGTCTCCTCTTCTCTAGACTAAACAGCCCCAGTTCCCTCAACCTTTCCTCAAAAGGAAAATGTTCCAGTCCCCTGATCATCTTGATGACCCTGTGCTAGCCTCTTCCCAGCAGTTCACTTGAACTGGGGAGCCCAGAACTGGACACAGGACTCCAGATGAGGCCTCACCAGGGCAGAGTAGAGAGGGAGAAGAACCTCCTTTGACCTGCTGGCCACAGTCTTCTTGATGCATCCCAGGATGCCATTGGCTTTCTTGGCCACAAGGGCACATTGCTGGCTCGTGGTTAGTTTATTGTTGACCAGAACACCCAGGTCTCTCTCTGCAGAGCTGCAAGTCAATCCCCAGCCTGTACTGGTGCACAAAGTTGTTCCTCCTGAGGGGCAGGACTCTGCCTTATCGAACCTCATGAGGTTCCTCTCTGCCCAACTCTCAAGCCAGTTGAGATCCTGCTGAATGGCAGCACAGCCTTCTGGGGAGTCAGCCAGTCCTCCCAGTTTGGTGTCATCAGCCAACTTGCTGAGGGTACACTGTGCCACTTCATCCAGGTTGTTGATAAAGATGTTGAACATGACTGGCCCCAGAACCCATCCCTGTGGAACTCCACTGGCCACAGGCCTCCAACTCGACTCTGTGCCATTGATCACCACTCTCTGGGCTCTGTCATTCAGCCAGCTCTCGATCCACCTCACTGTCCACTCATCCAATCCACACTGTCTGAGCTTGCTGATGAGGATGTTATGGGAGACAGTGTCACAAGCCTTGCTGAAGTTAAAGGTAGATGACATCTGCTGCTCTTCTCTCAGTTATGCCCTCATAGAAAGCAATCAGGTTAGTCAGGATTTCCCCTTGGTGAATCCATGTTCATTTCCCCTGATAACCATCTTTTCCTTCGTATGTTTCTTAACAAATATTGAGGATGAGTTGTTCCATCACCGTTCCAGGGATGGAGGTGAGACTGACCAGCCTGTAGTTTCCTGGATTGTCCTTCCTGCCCTTTTTGAAGACTGGAGTGACATTGGCCTTTCTACAGTCCTCAGGCATCTTCCCTATCTTCCATGATTGTTCAAAAATGATGGAGCAAGGCTTAGCAATCACATCAGCCAGGTCCCTCAGTGCTCTTGAGTGCATTCCATCAGGACCCATTGACTTATGAGCCTTAAGCTTGGCCAACAAATCTTTAACCACTTTGACATCCACCCAGGGCAAGTCCTCTGCTGTGCAGACCATCCTACTGTCCTTGCTGGACTGGACTTCCTGAGGGTTGGCTTTGGCTGTAAAGATTGAAGCAAAGAAGGCATTCAGTACTTTGGCCTTCTCTGCACCCTCTGTCACCAGGACACCTTCTGTATTCAGTAGAAGGCCAATGTTCTCTCTAATCTTCCATCAGGTGCTGATGTACCTGAAAAACCCCTTCTTGTTTTCCTTTACTTTCTTGACCTGGTTTAATTCTGAAAGTGCTTTAGCCTTCCTGGTTGCACCTCTGCATGTTCTGGCAATGTTCCCATACTCTTCCCAAGAAATCAGGCCCTGTTTCCACCTCTCATAGATGTCTGCTTTCTACCTGAGTTGTCTCAGCAGATCTTTGCTCATCCATGGAGACATCCTGCCTCCTTTCCTGCTTTCCCACATGTTGGGACACATTAACCCTGGGCTTGGAGGTAGTGGCACTTGAAGATAACCATTGCATCATGATCAGCAGCGGTATTGCTCCTTGTGTTATTGTGGTGCCCAAGGGTTTGTTGTAAATCTGGGCCAAATTAGCACTTAACATTTCATGGAAGGGACAAAATCTCATAAATCTGCTCACCAACACAAGGTACATGTCTGCAGGCAAAGGAAAGTTTGAGAAATGCAACCACTGGCTGCTAAGAAGGGACCTAGGATGAAGCCAGATCACCAGAGGTGATAAAGATCTCTTGAGCACCAGTGATTCAACATATCTCCTAATTTATTTGATTTTGTGGTTATCAATGATGATCAAAAATAATTTTGTTATCAATTAAAATTCTTTCTGACAATGCTTTATTTTCTTGGCTTCAAAGACATCCTGTGCCAATACATTTCACAGACAGTTAGAAACTGCACAAGAAGAAACCCTTTATAATTGGCTTATATTCAAGTTGGTGGAATGGCTTATACAAACAATTAACTCATTTTGAAATTCTCTATTTGTTGTGCTATCTGCTCGCATCCTGTGTCTCGCCTACACCTTGGACCCAGGCAGTGGCAGGAAGTGGGGGCAGAAAGACTTGAGTCCCTGCTGTCCAGCAGCACCTGAAATTTTACTTGCTAGAGGTCAAGACATTTTTTTCCCACCCCAGTGGATACAGGGACAAGTTGTTCCTGTCCTACTCTCATCTTGGGTCATGCTTTCAAGACCTTTGCGTATTTTTTCAACCTGCTCTGCTTGGGAGAATCTCCACTTGACTCATCCAGAGTGGTGCTCCAAGCTCAAAGAGAATCATCTGCACAGTGCTTCAATGTCCTGATGGTCACAGACCCTCTGAGACAGAAGGAACTTGTACATGGCATCTCTTCATCATCCCAGCACAGAGAAGCTCTCCTGTTTGCACAAAATTACATCAGATTTCCAGGCAACCTGTGTAATACCCTTCAGAAAATATGTATCCTGCCTTTTGGGGACTGTTGTAATTAAAATTTATCTGAAATGAAGCAAATTATGAAGGTTGCCAGGAAGTTCTTGGTCTATTTGTCCTTATCTTAAAACCAGTTGCTTGCTTCAGATTTGTCAGCCTCTTTCACCTCTAGCTACACATATATTTTCTGCAGTAAATTACAATTAGCTGCAGCATTGAAATGCTCAGAGCTTCCAAAACTGAAAAATCTGTGGCAATCAGAGAAAAACATGTCAAAGATTTATCTGGAGAATATCTTTGTCAGTTCTTTGTACCAGCTGTTTGGACAAAAAAAAAAAAAAAAAAAGATAAATTCTCCTTGTGTAAGTTTGTCAGATCCAGCTGTTAAACTTTGAAAATGCAAGTTTCTCTTACATGGGTACAGCCTGTGGTTACACATTTGTGTATCACCCCTGATTTTTTAAATCAGAGGCTATGAGGAATGCAGCAGTGCATGAGGTTATCTGCACAGTTGTGTATACTCCTGGCTGATGCAAGACAGGAGATATACCAGAATGTAGGATCCTGAAATTCCCCATTTAATGTTGTGAAATTTCTTGTGAGGGTGAAAAGTAGGCTTGTAGCTTGATCCACAGTGTGATGAGGCTTATTTATTTGGGAAGGCCTACAGAAAGCAAAGTGCAAATGAGAATGTGACCCTTAAATCTTCAGCTGTATCTGGATGGGGACCAAAGCAGAGAACTATAGAATAATTTTGGCTGGAAAGGACATTTAAGATCATCTATTCCAACCCCTCACCTCTCCCTACTAAGCCCACCACTAACCCATGTCCCTCAGCACCTCAGCTACACGGCTTTGCAATAGCTCCAGGGATGGGGATTCCACCAGCTCCCTGGGCAGCCTGGGACAGGGGCTGACAACCCTCTCCAGGAACAAGTTCTTCCTCAGTTCCAATCTAAACCTCCCCCAGGTCAACTTGAGGCTCTTTCCTCTTGTCCTATCACTTGTTAGAAGTGGGAGTCCTATCAGAGACAGATCCCCACTTCATTACAGGCTCCTGTCAGGGAGTTGCAGAGAGTGATCATGTCTCCCCTCAGCCTCCTCTTGTCTGGACTGAACACCCCCAGGGCCCTCAGCCTCTCCCCAGCAGACTTGTGCTCCAGCCCCTTCCCCAGCTCCGCTGCCCGGCTCTGGACACGCTGCGGCCCCTCAGTGTCCCTCTGGCAGTGAGGGGCCCAACACTGAACACAGCACTCGAGCTGCGGCCTCACCAGGGCCCAGCACAGGGGACGGCCACTGCCCTGGGCCTGCTGCCACACCACTGCTGATACAAGCCAGGGGGCCACCGGCCTTTTTGCCCACCTGGGCACGCTGCTGGCTCATTTTCAGTTGTCTGTTAACCAAAAGAAGAAGATGAGACAGTGTCATTAAGGAGGAGTCTCCCTACAACCTCAGTTTTCATCTGCAAGAGGCACTCCTTGGAGCCTCAGGCTGCAATGATGCCCATGAGGTTTGGTATCTGCCTCCTTGGACTACTTGGCAGAGGGGAAATCTCTCCATCCTTGCCCTGCAGGGCACCATACAAAGCCTGTGAAACTTGCTCATGGTTTCAGCAGTGGTAGAAGGCCACATCATAGGGAAGACTCATGTGGAGCACTGAGAGTTCGGTGTTACATGCCAAAACGCCAGCGCTTCACTGGTCGCTACTTGGCCACCAGCTCGTGCTCCATCACCCACTGCTTTCAAACCAAATTTGATTTAGAAAACTAGTTTTATCACTGATGCACTTACTGTGTGTCTATCCCAGGGGTTATACTTGGGGCTGTCAGGTGGTTTGGGCAAGACAGGCTGCAGAGGTGGTTTCCACTGTGCTCATTTGCCCCCTGCTGGGTAAAATCTGAAAAACTCAGTTATTCATCATCTTAAGAAGTCAAGCTCCATTTTATTTTCTTTCTCACAGAGAAATAACTCCTGGCCACAACATTTTGTGTGCAAGAAAGTGTCAGAATTCAAAAGTATTAGAGAATAAGTGACTCAGAGTGGTTTTGCTGAGAGTTGCAAATGTGAAATGAAGATCCTAATTTTTGAGCCCTTTCACCTTAGCTGGGGTTTGAGTTGACACTTTTTTTTTTTTAATAATAAGAAAAGGAAAGTCATCATTTTTCCAAACATGTGCAAATTCCGACCGCAGTGCAAAGCAGTTTTCAGAACTATCCCAGGCAGAGATTTCAGAGAATAACCACTGCTGAAAGTCTCCTCCTCTGAGGTGTGTGACCTCACAGTGCTGGGGTGGGCGCAATGGTTGGATGATATAAGCCCACTGTCCTATTTTAACCTGAATGATGCATCTTAACCAGACCTGATCCTTTCCATGCTGACACTATGGCTACAAGGGGAAAGCAAACGGGTGCATGTGAGGAAGAGCTCTTGAAGTAATTTCTCCGATGAAATAGATCATCACTGTTGTTTTTAACCATTCTTGATTAGAGTAAGAGAAGGTTGGAAAAGATTTCTAAGATCATCGAGTCCAACCATTCCCCCAGCACTGCCAAGGCAACCACTAAACCATGTCCTTCAGCCACAGCTACATGGCTTTGGAATCCCTCCAGTGATGGAGACTCCACCACTGGGCAGCCTGTGCCAGGGCTGGACAAAACTTTCAGTGAAGAAATTGTTCCTCATCTCCAATCTAAACCTCCCCTGGTGCAACTTGAGGCTGTTTCTTCTTGTCCTATCACTTGTGTACTTGAGGGAAGAGATCAGTCCCCATCTCACTACAGCTTCCTGTCAGAGAGTTGTAGAGAGTGATCTTGTCTCCCCTCAGCCTCCTCTTCTTCAGACTAAATACCTCCAGATCCCTCAGCCACTCCCCAGCAGACTTGTGCTCCAGACCCTTCCCCAGCTCTGATTCCCATCTCCGGACACACTAGCACCTCCATGTCCTTCTTGTAGTGAGGGATGCAAAACTGAACACAGTTGAAGCTTCACAAGTGCTGACTACAGGGGGACAATCACTTCCCTGGTCCTGCTGGCCACACTATTTCTGGTAGAAGCCAGGATGCATATTCTAGGTGAACAAAATATGCTAAACTCAACCAGGGTTAGAAAAAGGAATGGTGGTCCTGCTTGTATTTCAACAAATGTGCAGTCCTGCATGATAACTTATTCATTCTGTAGCAGATTGTCCACCAATGCTGGAGGCCATCATCCATTCTCTGGGCCATGTTTGCAGCCCTTGCTCTGTTAATTTTCCACTGCAAAAGAGTAGGCAAGGAACAACAGCCAGCAAATTAGCCCCAAAATGGATACAGGAATGAGAAGGGCCAATATCAAAGCTCAGAAAGCATCGGAAGCTTTTCTTTCTTCAGTCTCCCTTGAGTCCAAAGTAGATGGAACCACAAAAGAGTTTGTCATTCCAGATCTGGAGAAAGAAACAAAGGTCTGCAAGAGTCTCTGTTTTGCAATATGTGACCTATGGCCAGAGCACCACATCCTGGATGAGAGTGAGGACTTGTTTTTGTGAAGATAAAGAGTACTGTGGTTTGCTTTTTGACTGGGGGAGCAGGCGATTATACGATTGACCTTGTTTGTATAATACAGTCTCTTAAAGGACACCACCCATAGCCTCATATCCTCTGACCATCACTGCAAGACAGGATCTCACAGTGACAGTAACACGTAATGTGAGAGAGTCAAAGCTTTGACACTTGTGATTATTTTCATATTTCTGTGGCCAGACTCCTGCACAACCAGTAAGAGAGCAGTGGGCTTAAGCAGATTGTATTGATACCACATCAGCGTAAGAGGACACTGACAAAACTTTGACAACAGTTCATCCAAGCCATATCTGTGTCAGACAGTCACAAAGAGCAAATTAGGATGTAATTTATTTTCTTGTAAAAAATTTGATCAGATAAGTTACTTGTTTCATCAGATAATTTGTTTGCAAAAGTTAAGTAGCTCTGCTAGAATGGAGTTTTGTTTGTACCTGCGGCTCATAAGCCTTCTAACCAAGGAGATGTGTGATCACAGTTCTCACAAATGTTGTTTGTGAGAGCAACCCTCCTCATTGCTAATGAGGCTGTCTAATTTATTAGAAGAGGTTGTGAAGCAGTGTACAGAAAAAGCTTTCACATGGATCATACTCCTCTGGGAATTAGGAAAAGCCCTTTCCACAGAAGCTTTGGGGATGTAGGGATGGATTGGCTTTGGTGAGGCTCCACTTTGAATACCGTGTCCAGTTTTGGGCGCCTCTCTACAAGGAGGACATTGAGGTGCTGGAGAGAATCCAGAGCTGGGCTACCAAGCTAGTAAGGGATTTGGAGCATGTCTCCTATGAGGAACACCTGAGAGATCTGGGGCTGTTTAGCCTGGAGAAAAGAAGGCTCAAGGGAGACTTTATTGCTCTCTACAAATACCTGAAAGGAAGGTGTAGCAAAGTGGAGCTTGGTCTGTTCTCCCTAGTATCAAGCAATAGAACAAGAGGAAATGGCCTCAAGTTGCACCAGGTGATGTTCAGGCTGGATATGAGGAGGAATTTCTTTACTGAATAGGTTGTCAGGCATTGGAATGGGCTGCCCAGGGAAGTGATGGATTGACCCTCCCTGGAGATGTTTAGGAGTTGGTTGGATGTTTCATTTAAGAAAATGGTCTAGTGGTTGATAGGGCTGGGACAAAGGCTGGACTCAGTGATCTTAAAGGTTTCTTCCAGACAAAACGATTCTATGATTCCATGACCTCTCACGGAATGCCATGAACTCACGGTGGAGCAGCTGCTCTTTGATGAATTCCAGACCAGGGATGGGAGTACCCAAAATATGAAGACATTTCTTTGCATTTTCACTCAATTATTTCTGAGCACTTTTCTCTTTATGTGCTCAAATCCAAAACATTCACGTGGGACTCTGTTCTCCATCTTAAATGCAGTGGAAGCGTTCTGGTTTGAAACCTGTTTTCAGGAGAATTGCTTGCATCTTTTTTTGATTTTGAATTGTCCTTTTTAAGATCAATTGAATTCTCCTTTTTAAAAGCACTTAGGAGCTTAAGAGAAATGGATGTAACATTTAATAAAATAAATCTGCAACAAACCAATAAGCATTTTAGACAAATAAGTAATAAGGACCACAAATTGAACTAAAGAAACGGATATATCAAAAGTTTGAATGACTAATACCAAACTGGAATCTAGATGCACTATTCAGTTTCATAAACATCGTAAGATCAATCTGTGTATTATTTTAACTTTCTTTTTGTGAGATACAATCACAGTTTGGTTGTGCAGGCTGGTTATGTATTTATTTGGACATGATTCCTTGGCGTAGAATTAAAATATGAGATTTACCCATCTGTAACTACCCTCCAAGTAGGAAAAATTACACAATTATCAACTGTGGACTGAAAAGGTTGTTTACAGAATCATTACGACATCATTATCATGGTAACAGTCCAGAAACTCCCACCCTTACAACCAAGCTTCCCTTCAGGAGATCTGTACCCTTTTAAAAGTATCAATATTTGAAATTAAATCTATTGAGACATACCAGACCTTGAAATAAGATGCATGCACTCAGGAACAGAGGAAAATGTTTCTTTAGAGGGAACAAGCCAAATGAGGTAGAAGCAATGAACTTTTGGAGGATGGAAAATGAAAATTATGGATGATTAGAGGCTGGCTTTCTGATTGCTGTTCATGTTACCTGAGTAAGCCATACTAGACAGTGGGATGGTTGTATAAATAGACAAAATTAGCATGCAGTACTCTAAGAAAAGTCTGATTTTCCTGAGGTAAATTCTTAAGGGTTTGCTAAAAGCTCTTGTAAAAGAGTACCTGAAATAATTTTTTTTTGTCCTTTCCATCTCTCTTTTTTTTTCTTTTTGGTATTGGAAGGATTGAAATATTAAAATGAAGTGTGCCTAGATTTCTAGCCAAAGAGGGAAATCCTCATACTGCCTCCTACCATCTTGCAAAACCTGTAAAAAAACTTCAGTGCATCCCTGCAGAGATATGTCCCCACTGCTTTCACCTCTGCTGCCTCCCCTGGTACTCAGGGCGTTCCTCTGGGCTGGCTCAGAAGATGGGATTTAGCTGTTAGAGCAGCAGTGTAGGAGATGCCAGATATCACAAGAGTTCTGTGGTGGATGAGAGCTGATGACTGATAAGCAATTTATGAGATGAGCGGAAAGAGACAAGCAGGCAAAGTACCCAAATGTCTCATCATCCCAATCTGAAGTTTGTTTGCAAAAGATTCAAGTGGGGTTTTACCATATAAAGTTGCATCAGGCAAAGCAAAATGTTAATCAGATGGTGGGGTGATTGCTTGTTTGTCTTACTTTCTTTCTTTTTTGTTTTTTTTTTTTAACAGAGGAGGATTTAGCAGAGGCTTTCTGCATGAGTGACCTTTGTTCCCTAGGGGGAGAGAAAAGGACATTTTCAGCTGGATTAAATGATCTCATGCCCTGGCAGAACCTGGACATGGCTGATGAAAAAGCAGTTAGTACGGTAGTTGGTCGAGTGGGGTGTTCGGGTTCTTCTCATGAGAGAACTGTGAAGGGAAAGGGGAATTGCCTTGGAAAGCAAGTACTGACAGTGGTCTTCCTTGCAATGATGCTCAAAAGCATTTGGGTGACAAGTATCTGGTTTTGAAATCCTAAGATAATGAAGTGGATTATATCAGGCTTACAGAAGTCTTCTGTTTTTCAATGTGAGTATATGGATATCTCTATTTATTTCCTCTGAAAAAAACAGATCTTTTCGGATGAAAATTGACAATTGTGACAATTAGTGCCCAATAAAACTCCTTTTTATTTTACATTCATAAATATTTTACAAAATATTCTGCAAGTGGATTTGCACCATGTGAAAAGGTTCAAATGCCAAAAGGGAGTCTGTTCTGTCTGTTCTGCTTAATGCAGAATTGATGAAGGCTGTTTCTAAAGTGGTTTGGACTTCAAAGTGTGTGCAATAAACAAACTGAATATGATGGATACTCTTGTCTTACAGAGCTCACCAGAGAAAGGAGGGAGATGCTGTCTTGCTGTGCTTGGCCCATGGGGTAGAAAGCCAAATCACACTCAGTTCCATGTTTTTTCTTGCTTTCCAAAACTCCAAGCTTCTTAAATTCTTTACATTTAAAATCC
The DNA here is from genome assembly GCF_028858725.1 of Colius striatus. Taxonomy (NCBI): domain Eukaryota; kingdom Metazoa; phylum Chordata; class Aves; order Coliiformes; family Coliidae; genus Colius; species Colius striatus. Next base: position 43,811,079 of record NC_084760.1, on the reverse strand, counting down.
ATAATCTTTGAGATGCTGGGAGAAACCAAAATGTACATGGTGCAATCAATTAAAGGATTAAAGAGAAAACAAAGCACAACGGCAAAAAAATCGTAACAACTTTGAAAGGATAAACTGGAAAACATAAAGATATATAACCACGCACATACACACAAAAGAAAGTAGAGTATTTGAGGGGAATTGCAGCACCGGTTGGCAATACTGTATGTCGCTGACACAGCATGTTTCAGATGAGGGATGTGGGATGCCTGGAAACACTGTTTGTTTTGGTGAACTATGTGTGACAGGAGTCACTCATTGTTATTATCTCAATTTTTGGTTGCTGGGGAAGCCTGAAAGCTCTTATGTTCCTTCAGGCATCTGTTTAAATGTCAACACGGATTCACCAAGGGGAAATTCTGTTTGACCAACCTGATAGCCTTCTACAAGGGCATAACCAGCTGGCTAGATGAGGGGAGAGCAGCAGATGTCATCGACCTTGACTTCAGCAAGGCTTGTGACACTGTCTCCCATAACATCCTCATCAGCAAGCTCAGATAGTGTGGATTGGATGAGTGGACAGTGAGGTGGATCGAGAGCTGGCTGAATGACAGAGCCCAGAGGGTGGTGATCAATGGCACAGAGTCGAGTTGGAGGCCTGAGGCCAGTGGAGTTCCACAGGGATCAGTTCTGGGGCCAGTCTTATTCAACATCTTCATCAACAACCTGGATGAGGGGACAGAGTGACCCTCAGCAAGCTGGCTGATGACACCAAACTGGGAGGACTGGCTGATTCCCCAGAAGGCTGTGCTGGCATTCAGTGGCATCTCGACCGGCTTGAGAGTTGGGCAGAGAGGAATCTCATGAAGTTAAACAAGGACAAGTGCAGAGTCCTGCCCCTCAGGAGGAACAACTTTGTGCACCAGTACAGGCTGGGGATTGACCTGCTGGAGAGCAACTCTGCAGAGAGAGACCTGGGAGTTCTGGTTGATAATAAACTAGAGAGAGTGTGCCCTCATAGCCAAGAAGGCCAATGGTATCCTGGGATGCATCAAGAAGATTGTGGCCATCAGTTCAAGGGAGGTTCTCCTTCCCTTCCTCTCTGTCCTGGTGAGGCCTCATCTGGAGTCCTGTGTCCAGTTCTGGGCTTCTCAGCTCAAGAGGGACATGGAACTTCTGGAGAGAGTCCAGCATAGGGCTACCAAGATGATCAGAGGACTGGAACATCTTCATTTTGAGGAAAGGTGGAAGGACCCGGACTATTTAGTCTGGATGAGAGGAGATTGTGGGGAGATCTCATTAATATTTTCAAATATCTATATGGTAGATGTCAGAAGATTTGGGCATCACTTTTTTTCTGTTTTATCTATTGACAAGACAAGGGGTAATGGGATGATACTGTAACACAAGAAGTTCAATTTAAACAGAAGAAAAACTGTTTTACTGTGAGAGTGACAAAGCCCTGGTATGGGCTGCCCATAGGGGTTGTGGAGTCTCCTTCTCTGGAGGTCTTCAAAACCCTCCTGGATGTGTTCCTATGCAACCTGATCTAGGTGGACCTGCTTCTGGAGGGAGGCTGGACTAGATGATCTCCAAAGGTCCCTTTCAACCCCTACCATTCTGTGATTCTATGAAATCTCTTTGTAAAACAGGATTGGATGTAAGCATGTGTTGCACTCAGTTGAGAGGCAAACTAGACCTGCTCGAATTTTTCTTTCAAGCCTTGCTTTCTGCTCTAGGCAAAGGCTTTGGCTTCTGCTTGTCAGTAAAACCAACATGAAAAAGGATTCAGAGGATGTTCTGTACAAAGGAATGTTTTCTGCTTTTCACATACTTGGGAAATCTGAGTAAGAGCGTAGGAAAGGGAAAATACTCTCCTTCCTTGGTAACAGAGTCCAGTACAGAGTTCTCAGAAGCAGAACCATGAGAAAAGAGCTGCAAAGGTACAAGATTATGCTGAGCAGAGTTGAGCTCAGCCTGAGGATGCCTCATCCAGAAAAGGAGGATGTTTTCAGCACCCAGCAGGCTGAAGTTGGTGCCTCAGCAGGGATGTGAGTGGGTGAGCATCAAGGGGTGAGGTCAACACATTTCACCCCACCACCATATGGGACTGAGCTCACCATAGCATCAACCTCTCAGAGCCTCTGAGGAAGGATCAGTCTATGTCTGCAAGGACGGACAGCCCCAGACTGAATTCCCTGCCCCTGGGTTAACTCCAGTCCAACTTGTGTTGGTGCAAGGGAAGGCAAGCATGGGCAGATCCAAATAGGGGTGTGCTGGGATGTGCCATATCCTGAGGTAGCACTGAGCTGGCAATGGCACTGGGGGGGATATGTTGAAACCCATGCTATAGCACACAAAAGAGCCTCATCTAAGGGAAATTCAGTTAAGTTATTATCATCAAATAACCTCTCTCTAACAAACTTATAATTATTGACTTGGGTATTAAGAAATAAAGAAGGAAAACTATGAAGCAGATACTTGGGGCTTCCCGCAGGCTGTACTTCAGCCCAGCATCCCTCCTCCTCCTTCCTTGTCTCCAATCCCCTTGTTGTCACACATTGTGCTCAGTCCTCCCAGTCCCTTTGGCAAGCCCTTCAGGGACCTTTCCTCAGCATAAGTCATCCATGGCTGCAGTCCTGCAGAGGTATCTGTTCTACCACATGGTGCTTGTGGTTCAAGATGGATTGACCACGACCCTACACACCATCTTGGTGACCTAAGTCAGATATTTGTAGAGTCCTTGCCAGCCTAACAGGTCCTGGGCAGAAGGAACAGGATGGCCATGGGGAGCCCTGAAGCATCCTGCTCTTGTTTCTTTCCTTGAGAGTTTTGTCTGCTGCTGCTGTTGGAGTTGCTGCTGAGCACTTGGCCCCAGTCTATTGTGTCTGGCTCCCCATTCAAAACAGCTTTGCCCCAAAGGTGGATCTGCAACCTTCACACACTAGTGCTGGTCCTGGAGGGCCAAGCACCAGGGAAGGATTTACAGATAAGGGCATGCTCCTGGGTAAACCCAAAAGCCATCTCCTTGCATAGCAAGATGATTTCAGGGTGCAATGGGTGCTGACTGAAGGTAAGTGGTCACGTCCGTGCCATGTCATCACTGTCAGTGCTGTAGGACTTGCTCCTCGTTGGTGCCTAAGGGATGCCCTAGGTGTCTCCATGAAGGGCTTGGTCCATGACTAATATTTGCTGGAAGTATCAGAGTAGAGCTAACCATCACTGCTGCCAGCCTACCAACACTGCCACAGCAAGAGCTGGGAGACACCTGCCACTTCTATCCATCAGCCCTCTGGGAGATGGGTTACTACCTGTCTCCTCCTGGTAAGCAGTTTGAATGCAGTTTGTTATGGTGGTGGCTGAGTGTGGACACGGCCAGGCAGGTCCAGTACATCTCAGAGACAGAGAATAGGCCCTGACACAAATCATTTCTCTATCAGAAATGCATCTTCTGGATGCTGGAGCTGTTGGATTTTCTGTTGAGGCTGGGTTTCATTTTGGATAGGACCATATTTCCAGATAGCATCTCCTGCTGTGAAAAATGCCACCTGAGAAGCTGAGGACTGCATATCCTAATTCTTGCTTTGCCCACAGGGTTGGGAGCCTCTGAGTATCTACTGTATAAACCAATGCAGGTGTAACTTGCGTAGATGTAGTCCTACTGCAGGGCAATGCTGAGGCTGAGCATATCCAAGCTGTGTAGAGGTGAAGTGCAGTGATATGAGATGTTAGAAAATCCCCTTTTGACTCACACTCAAGAGCTGTTTCAAAGTTGAAGTGATTTGCCTAAAGTGCTAAGAAACCTCTGGGTATTTAGGATTGTGAAATGTGATATCTCTACCTGTGCAGTGGTTAAGGTGAGAGGTGGTGGAGTCACCACCCCTAGAGATATTCAAAAGACACATAGATGAAGTGCTGAGTGATATGGTTTAGTTTAGTGATAGGCCTGGCAGTGTGAGGTGAGTGATTGGATTTGATGATCTTAAAGGTCTTTTCCAACTGTAATGACTCTATGATTCCATGATTCTAAGATCCATGAGCTGTCAGTGATGACAGTCCTTGTTCATGATGAATTATGTATCTTGCATGAGAGAGAAACCTGGGTATCCTGGAACAATTTGTCTTGCAACCTGAATTTACTAAACATTTTAGATTCAGCAGTGACAGCAAAACCATACAACTTGAAATCCCCTTTTTTCCTCTCAGAAAATCCCCACAACCTGTGGTGGAGACTTCAAAGTTACTGTTCTTTGTCCTGTTGGTCACACACATGTGATCCTGGCCTCAATGTGCCCCCGTGCGCTGTCACCTCTGTGTGTCTGGGTCTTCCAAAAGACTTTGGCCATGGAGACCTGGCAGAAATTAAGTTGTACTCCAATGCATCCCCATGGGGAAAATGCAGGGACTGGGAAAATGCAGGGACTGGGAAGATGTGGCACTGCATGAAGCATTGCTGTCCTGAGATAGCAAGAGACCCAAGTTGCTTATTCTGTTCAAGTTGCATCTATGCCTCCTCCTTGCCTTCCATGCAGCTTTTTGTGATAAGGGCATCACAGATGATGAACACAATGATAGGCATTTGTTAATTTATTTATTTACTGAGAGCTTTACCTTTTTTTTTTTCAGTGGCATAAAGACAGGGAAGAGCTTGCTGAGTTGCATGTCTAAAGTTAGACATCAAAATTCATTGCCTGGTGCACAGAACAGTTCAGGGCCTGTTAAAAAAGACATTTTTGAGTTATTTAGCTGTTTTTCTTCATTTGCTATAGTGTGGTGTGGATGGAAAGATTCAGAAGATACCCTGCATGAGGATGTGTGAGGTGATGTGTGTGTTGTGGGCTAAGTGGCTATGGGATAACTGATGTGTTGTTTCCTGTGGGTCACAAGTCTTTACCCAGTAGATTATGGTTATTTATAGTTCTTATTTTTTTGCATTACGTAAGTAAGGACACGTGGACATAGAGTGCTTTCAAGCATATGTTACCCTTTAAAATTAAAAAAAAAAATCATAAACAGAAAAACAATAATCATAAAGAGAAAAAAAAGATTACTTGGACTGGCAGTGCTCAGCAGAAGGAGCTGTGTGGATACATGTTCGGTGAGGAAGGGAAATAAAGAAGGTTGTATGTTAGAGCCTTGCAACTCCACATTGACTTAGAAACCTGCTGAATGTTGCAGAGCCTGCAAGTCCTGTATGTGATAATTTGTGCCTGTTGGTAATGCTGGAACAGGCAGGTGTGTGTGTGTCCTTGCAGGAGCAAGCACACTTGCAGTGAGGATTATTAAAACCAAAAAAAAAAAACCCATCCCAAACCTTTTCAGGTGGCTCATCACCAAATGTCCCTCTGGAGATGTTCAGAAGGGTAGGAGATCCATCCAGGAGGAAGGGCTGGTGGGGTCAAGCTGAGGTGGATGAGGACACACCTTCCTGGCCTGATGTTTTCAACACTGCTATAGCTGGTTGAAGGGGACCAAACCTCCGAGGAAGATGGGCTTGGTTCCGTTTGACCAGCCAGAGCAGAGCATAGCTCCTGACCAGTGACTCACTTGGCTGTGCTGTGCTTTACCTGCAAGGGGAATTCATAGATTAGACAGGAGCACTGGTACAGATCACTGCTTAGAGGAAGAGGAGGATGGTGCAGCACTTAGGACATCTACTTAGGAGACCTCACTACTTCTCATCTTGGATTACTTCTGGTACATCCATTTTGGCTAACTGGTCTGTGCATAGGGTCCATGTGATGCTCCAGTTCCCAGGTGGTTGTCTAGACTGGAGTAATTTTTCACTAATGCATAAGTTAACAGTGTTTGGGGATACAGATAATCTTCATGAGCCAAATTTTGTGTCCTTGTCTGGATGTTTCATAGAGTCTGAGCTCATTTTGGAATTGTGTTCCAGCTCACAAGCCTAGACATGCCTAAGGAGGAAAGTCTTCCGAAGCTTGGAGGACGGATGTTTGCCCATCCTGAGCCACAGCAGAAGTGTCTGAAGATTTCTCTCTTCATACAGCTCTAATTTTGCTGCTGCTTTCTCTCTTCCTATTTTTCCACTTTCCTTTTTTTTTCTTTAAAAAAAAATAAAAAAGGAAAGTAGGAGAGAGAAAGGGAGAAAAAACGCTTCCTTTGTCAATTGAAAGGAAGTCACCTGCCAGTTGTCAGTCAGGCATCACTTTTCAGAGCCACCCTGAGCCCTCCAGCTGTACCTGGGAGCCTCAGTGAGAAGACAGCTGCTGGAGCCCACAAGCAGCAGGGCATGGGGCAGCTTCCAAACGGGACAAAAGCAGCATTTTTCACACCCTGTGCATAGGCCCCTTTCCATGTGCATGTGATTTTTCAAGCACCTGATAGATTTGTCTCTGAAAAGCATTTTAATTAGGAGGGTTTGAGTTTTTTTCTTCTTTATGTTTTCTTCTCTTTGCCCTCTCAGCACTCAGCATTGGGAGGAATATTAACCCAAGTAACCTCTGGACTCATCTGCTTGCTTCATACTTTCTCTTTGCTTCATCAGGGCTACTCATTAGCAAGGAAAACATTTACAACATAAACTGTATTGCTTATGGAGACATCTGCTTTGCTGCCAAAAGAACAGCTCAGGAAAGCCTTTAGCTATAACATTCTCTTCCTGCACTCTTTCCATCAGCTCTAGACTGTTGAAAACTTGATTGAGGTGAGGAAGAATTAGACCCATTGTTAAGATGTTTGATAGCTTTACCTTCAATCAGGGACTGGGTCCAGATACCCGATCAGAAGATCGAGGGAGGAATAGTTAAAACGGTGACCTTGACCCCTAGACAGGCTATAAGTTTTTCTAAACCTTAGCCCCGTGTCTGCATGATTAGTCTGCATTATTTCTTCTCATGTCCTTGCAAGTGTGTGCCTGTAACTTAATCCTGGCCCACACTGTGCAGCAAGAGTTAATGTTGATTGCAGGCTCCAGTGGAACAGGCGTATGCAGGCTAGAGACAGCTGCAGAAAGTTAATGAGCGATGGGATTCCCCTCCAGATTTAAAACCTCACATTTGTACAGTCGGTCAAGGCTAGAGACCGATTCAACTGACCAGACAGAAGAGCCATCTGGGGAGCCCCAGGGTATCTGAGACACAGCACACATGCAGATGTGGCACAAGGCATCGCTGGAGAAGAGCTAGAAGACAGTAGACTATTCTTAGGGTGTCTCCAAAGTTACAAGGAGCATCTTTTTAGACAACACAGACTGCAACATGTCTTCAGTATGTTAGAGATGAAGAGATCATCAGGTGCAGCAAGATGTGTTGTGTTTGAGGCATAGGCAACAGGTTGATTGGTAAAGCTGTGGAAAGACCAGAGGTCAGAATTCACACTCCTGCTTGCTCTTTCCATTGAGTGTCCTTTTATCTTGCATAATTGTTATGATAAAAGAAAAAAGGATGGCTTCCCTCTACTCTATTTCTCTTCTGAGTTAGTTTTCATAATCTAAGATTTAGATCTATAGAAGAAGGACAGGATGAAATAATGTCTGACAAGCACCTTCCTGAATTACATGTAGGAGACCACAGGGCTTGGGTCAGACACCGGAGCCTTGGTTTTTTGATTCAGATCGAAATTTTGCAAAGCATCTTGGTAGACTGGAGAATGTAAATGTCATTGGTTTCAAGGTCTATGTTGGTATGTCGAGTAGTGCTGAGGTACAAGCACAGGAACTCAGTGGTTTCTGCTGTGTTTAACACAGTTGCTGTCACAGTTTTGACCTATGTCAATCAGCACTGATCCAAACAGTTCCCAAGCTTGGAATGGTCAAGGACCATTCTCAGTAGGGTTTTTGAATATTACCATCTATTTAAGAGGGTGAGAGAGCCGAACGGGCTTTCTCCACCCTCCCCCCCCCATTGGTTTTAGGGCAAAAACATAGGCCCTGGCACTATTTAGTGAACTAATAGTGGTATAGACAGTGAAACTAGGATCCCTAGATGTCAAAGCCTCTTTGGAATACGAGATCAAGAAATACAAGCTACAGCGACACAAACTGACTGGCTCCAGTGTTGCCAACAGCAGTGTGATCAGCCTGAACCACACACTTGTCCTGGAGGTTGAACAAATTACATAGATATGAATTTGCTGAGTGGCTACTTAGTAGCAGCACCTCTTTTAATTTTTAAATCAGATTAAAATTAAGTTGTAAACACTAATCACTGTAGTGTAGACATGTCCTTAATCTTCTGACTAGATCAAGTTTATCAAAAGCATTTTGGACCTACAAGGGTCTGAACCCAGCCATAATGCTAACAACAGTCTCCATTGCTGCAGAGCTTCAAAAGATTTTCTAAGTTCTTTCACAAAATAAATGAAGACTGATTGAAAACTGCCCAAAGTTTTGAATATTTGACCTACAGTGGAAGAAGGTAATGTGTGAGAAATGGTTCGAGCTTTTCAGCTCCGTGGAACTGCGTATTCAAGATGACATTTCCAGGCTGTCCTAGATGGGTGAAAGATTCACTGTCTTGCAGTTTACAAATGACTATACTGAACTGACTGCTACATGGTGTTATTAAAGCAAAGAATTTGGCAGTGCTCATAAGACAAAGGGACATTTGTGAACATGGCAAAACCACCCTGAGTTACAATAATACAGATTTAGGGGGGAAAAAGCCCATTATTTTTTAAAGGCTATGCGACTACTTTGTTCCATAGTGTGACATTAAATAGGAGGCAACTTTCTGCAGCCTGTTCTGTCTATTACTCTGCTATTATAGACAGAATTAATCTTCATCAGTTCACTTCAGCAATTCCTGTACCTGTTGCATTTATCTTAAAACCATTAAAGATCTTGTTGTGAATTACTTGGACTAGAGAGGAGAATTTTGTAATCAATGTGAGATCTAGATCATACTGAATCTCACTCCTTTGAAGTTGTTTCTACCCAGTGCTGTTCAATGCTTTCTCCATGTCTCTAAATCCAAAGTATTTTCCACCAGCTGAGAGTGGATAACAGTTACTGAGGCCATTTGGGATGTAGTGATTTTCAGATTGCCTTTAAAAAGAATTTTCAGAACAGTGTAAATATTCTTCATTTTTCAGGTGTTCATAGTCAGATGGTTGATTTTCCTGGAGAAAGATGTGCGGAACACATCTTTGTTATCAAATTTGCATGGATTCAGGAGTTTGTAACGTTTTTAGATTTGCAGATACCTATTCACTTTCCACAGGCACCAAGAGCACTGTTGAGTGAATATAAGCTGTCTGACTATATTTGACAAAGACAAATTCAAATAAAGTGCAGTTATAGAAAACCACTTGACTCCTTGCAGTAGTTGGGTAGCTGGAAGCGGAGGCCACTGGCGATGTCTCCCTGAAACCACACACTTCCTTACATTCCATAGCAGCCTAATCCATATGGGGATATAAAGAAGCATGTCATCTCATAAGAGAAGTCTGGATCATGACCTCTGGGCAACGGGATAGCTGTCCATCCTCCACTCCTGGAGAGGTACTGCTGCTTCTGAAAAGTGTTTCAGAGCTTGATGGTCTGCTTCCTCCTTGGAAAAGCAGTGGCAGCATAAAACCCTGCAATTTTCCTGGTACCCTTGGTCAGTTTGGGAGGTTTTGGAGCTATATATTCAGATGGTTCAGATCTTCCAGTGCCTATCATTTGCAAGCACTCCCACATATGCCATTGCACAGTGCTGAAGGCTGGAATTTCATTTGATTGCATGGAAGCACTGAAAACCTGAAAAACTAGAGTTTGCTGTAAAAAAATACAAGTAAGATGAATAAGAGGTGATAGACAGTATTCTTTCTTTTACTTTTATTATTGGTGTCTAGGAAGGGACTCGAGGACCTGACTGAGAAGACAGCTGCTCATATATGTACAAGGAGATAGCCCTTGCCCCGGAGACCTGCCTGGCCAGGTAGGCAACAAACTCAAAAACAGATAGCAGCTCACTGGATCCTGGCCTGGTTATTCAGAAACAAGCTTTTAAGTTACAGTCAGAGTCCTTTAGGTCAGAAGGGATGTCTGAAGGCTTTTTGTGCATCTCCTGGCTCAAAGCAGTGCCAGCTTAGATCAGTGTCATGTCAGTCTGAGTCTAAATCTCTCCAAGGATGTAGATGCCTCATTGTCTTGGATTTCTTCCCTAGAGTTTGACCACTCTCATGGCAAAAAAAATATTTGGCAATATCTGATTGGAATTTCTTGTGTTCCAACTTGTATCGTGTCCTGGTTGCACCTTTGAGAGGAGTCTATCATGACAAGGAAGGCAACACGTATGTGGAGTGTGTCCAGAGCCGGGTAGCGGAGCTGGGGAAGGGGCTGGAGCACAAGTGTGCTGGGGAGGGGCTGAGAGCCCTGGGGGTGTTCAGCCTGGACAAGAGGAGACTGAGGGGAGATGTGATCACTCTCTACAGCTCCCTGACAAGAGGTTGTAGTGGGAGGGTGGTGATGTGTGTGTGTGTGAGGTCTCTACTCTCAAGTAACAAGTGATAGGACAAGAGGAAACAGCCTCAAGTGATACCAGGGAATGTTTAGATTGAAGATGAGGAAGAATTTTTTCCCTGAGAGAGATGACCCAGACTGCCCATAGAGGTAGTGGGGTCCCTATCTCTGGAGCTATTGCAAAGCTGTGTAGCTGAGGTTGTGAGGGACATGGGTTAGTGTGAGGGGAGGGGTTGGACTTGATGATCTTAAAGGGCTTTTCCAACCAAAACAATTCCATTATTTTATGATTCAATGAAGGCAGACCCTAGTGAGAGGTTGCTGGCCACACAGGACTACATGTGCTCCTTCCTCAGAAGTTGTCACTCTCCCTGGTGCACAGAAGCCTCTTCCCAGCTTTGCCATCACTTCCCAGGCATTTTACTGTATGTTCAAGAAGTTGGGTCAGAGTCATTCTCCATGCCTATGGGGTTCTCCATCCTTCTACTTCAGAAAATTGCTCTTTTACAGCTTCCTCTAGTACCTGACATTACTGATTTTTCATCTCACATGCAACCACTTTTATTTTTCTGTCCCTGCTTTTTTCTTCCTGTCAGCTACTTAGTAAATATGTGACATTACATGCTGTATGTCTACAAAAGAGTTCTGAAAGAAAGTCTATCCTGAGGTACTTCTCATCATAATGCTCAAGAATTATGAACAGGTCAGTAACCTACTTTTTTACCTACAGCCAAACTCGAAGGACTAAACAGTTTGTGGCTATGACAAAGCACAGGAGGTGTTTTGTATCTGTGTCTTTCAGTATAAAAGTGTTCTTGAGACATTCATATCATGGGAAGATGACAGCAGAAGACAGTCATGCTTCTCTCCTGAGACTCAGCTTGAACCCTCCTATGTATCTGCCAACATTGGAGAAGCAATCAGTGTAACTACAGATACTTGCAATGGAAATCATTTTGCTCAGGCAGTATTTGAAGTCTCAGTTACCACTACATTTGACAGGGAATGTCCTGGGACAGGTAATGCCTGCATCCATTTAAGTAGCAGCAATCCAGCAGATTTCTGCAATCAGGACTGGGAAAACTTGTGGTAATTACAAATATGAACTCATAGTTTGTAAAACATCTGTAGCTTTTCTTTTCTATGGATTTAGAGACCGTTGAGTCCAGCAGTGGCTCGAATTTTTTCTTGAAAAGTTTTGTGATTCTGATATTACACATGCTGCACTAAGTAATTTTCCTCATATGAAGAGTTATCGACTGCAGTGAAGAGATGAATGGCTTTTTGGAGAGAGCTACTTGTTTGTTTAAAGCAAGATAAAGACCTTTTGTGATTTCTAGAACAATTCATGGCTGGGAATTTCACATTCTCAGTCATTATTTCACTCACATCAGTAGCTGATAAAACAAATGAATGTGAATTTTAAAGAAATGAGTCATGTGGTGACCCAGTAAACAATTTTGCTTAAAAGTTCACAGGATCAGGAGTGGCGTCTGCATTTACATTATACTGGAATTTTTACGAGTGTAACATAACTGTTAAAATACCTCCATCAAAACATTCCTGTTCTTTATTTTTTAAAATGTAAGACAGACAGGAGGGAGGTTTATTGCATTTTGATTTGAGATTAAGAACTCAACATTTTATTCAGAAGAGACACGGAAGCTAAGGCTTACTGACTTCTGGGTAAAATTCTCAGAGACTTCAGTAGAACCATAACTCAGTCTGTGGGTTCCCACTCTTTGGGGGGCAGAAATCTGTTCACGTGAGTTATCAAGAATTGCAAATCAATAGATGTTTCTTCTTAGCCCAGTTAGCCCTGATGTGGATCTGTATGATTTTACTTATTAATGATTATAAGCACTTAATCAGGTAGATAGAACCAACCCTGTACTATATTTGAGGCCATAAATAAGACTGGAATACTTGGAATACAATACTGCAACAATTGGTGGATGTCAGGAGTTTGGGACATCACTTTTTTCTGTTGTCTCCAGTGATAGGACAAAGGGGTAAAAGAAAAAAGCTGGAACACAAAAAGTTCCATTTAAACATTTTACTATTTTACTGTGAGGATGAGGGAGCCCTGGCCCAGGCTGCCCAGGGAGGGAGTGGAGTCTCCTTCCTAGGAGGTTTTCAAAACCCTGGACACGTTCCTGTGTGACCTGATGTAGGTTGACCTGCTTTAGCAGGGAGGTTGGGCTAAATGAGCTCTAAAGGTCCCTTCCAACCCCTACCATTCTACGATTCTATGATTCTGTGGTTCTATTGCAAGAGATATTCTTCACTAAGGAAAACAGGTACCTTAGCTAAGTAAATTCAGTTTAAGGTTGTGGAATGATCCCTCAAGTCTTTCACTCCAGTTTTCTTGCTTCTTACTCTGCTTGCATGAAAGTTTTTGATTGTAAACTAATAGGCATGACGCAGGGAACCTGAGACAGAGCAGAAGGAAGTGGATAGGTGGGCCCAGCACCAGGTCTCCAGAATTCCCACCCCATTTGCTACTAGGTACATTACTATACCTTAAGACATGTGGCAATTAAGCATGACAGAGGAGTATAAGGAGGTGAGATTCACCTCATTTGATGCTGGACACAAAGTTGTACACCCAGCCTCACTGGAGGCTGGGCTGTTGGCAGCTTTGACAGGGATGTGGACCAATACCAGCTGGCAGTGGAAGGCCAGAAGAGGAGGACTGAGGGCAGGAGAGAGAAGTCCCATTCTTCCAATAGGAAAAATTGAAATCTGCTATTTGGAAAACAGGGAAGGAACTAACAGCATCAACAATATTCACAAGCTTAATTAAAAAAATCTGCCTAAAGGTGAGAGGACTGAAAAAAAATTGTTAAATATAAGGAAAGACAATTTTCATTCATATCTGGTGCCATTTGTGGACCGGGATTTTAAAATTGTATATAGGTATAAATGGGGATCTATTGATGATGCTAAAACCTAATAAGCAAAATATGTGTTTAATTCAATGACCGGAATGAACTAGGCCTGTTGCAGTAAAGGCTCACTAGGCTGGCTTTCCAGACCACACTCTTTCATGATTTAGAAAACCTAAAACAGGTAGAGAGACGAAACCTGGATATGGAGATGATAGCTAAGTTACTAGAAATTAAAGAGCTGAATGGGACACATACATGGGTGTAAAAGACTGACAAGAATGACAATACAAGCCTGCAATGAAGGAAAGCCAATAGGGTATTAATGTACCCATTTAGAGCCAGTGTCTTTCTTTTTGGCTACCCAAGAACATTATATCCATTGTGAACAGCAGACATGCAACCAAAGAGCCAAGAGATCATGCCTTTTTGAGCCACTGAGAGTAACCCAATCATCTGAGGCGTATTCAGAGCCACATCTGTCCCTTCCTGGCATGAGGAAGAAAAGGGGGAAAGAATGGGGCAGCTGTCCTCCAAGGGTCACTGTGACCGGGATGGTTTGCCACTGAGAGCGAGATGGGAGATGATACTCCTGAAATGGGGTCTCTGATACGCCCGGCATTCAGGCATAAATCTTGCTCATCTAGGCTCTTTGTCAAGTTTCTTTTTCCAGCCTGGATTGCAAGACGAATGTTTTCCTGGGAGCAGTTGTAACTGGAAGGACAGAGGCTGCTTGGCCTTACAGTTGCCTGTCTTCACGCACTGACATAATGAGGCGTGTTGATGTGACAGGGAAAGAATAAATAAGAGTCATCCCATTGACTTAGAAGGGGGATCCCCCCCCAACCTGGGAGCCAAAAGGTGTTGCAGTTTCTTTTGCTAATCCTTCTGAACACTCTGCCCCACTCTACAAAAAGGATTTGAGCGCAAACCTTTGCATGATTGGAATTCACCACCTCATTGTTCCCCTACCTACATCAAAAAGCACCTTTCATGAGATAAAAACTAATGTAGAGCCCTTTCTTGCCTCTCTTGCAAATTTTGTACATGACCATGAGCAGATCAGTCAGGTTAACATTTTAGCTTTGAGAGCCAAATTAGTTGCCTGAGAGTATATTTGTGCAGCAGGGCTAATTAGTTTCATCTAAACACTGTCCTAACCACAGCTTCCAGGAAGCTTAAAACTCACCAAAGCAAGTTTGCATCTGTCTGCAAAATATTGATGTGTCTAGCCAGAGACTATATTTAGGCACTCGGGGTTTGGAGGTTTTTCATATGCCTGGGCTTTTCAAACTCTGGTGGGGTTTCATGAGGGTCTCAGAGCTTACTGAGTTTGTTCCATAAGCTATGGTAAAAGAACTTCTTGCCCAAAGTTAGTGAGAATAAGGCCTTAATAAGCACCTCTGAAACATCCAGTCCTATTTTGCTGATTTTTAATGTCTGGAAAATGGGAGGCACTAATCAGAGTACAAAGCTGAAGAAAATAAGTGAATTGCCCATGGTTATTTGGAAAAGCTATGTCAGAATCACCAGCAGCCCTAGCAGTATGCCCATCTGTCCTCTTGATTCTCTACCACTTTTCAACTCAATAGAAAAAAGGTATTCACATTATGGGTATTTAGGTTATAGTCTCTGCTCTATCTGGTCTAATATATGGTGCTTTTAAACTGACATCTTGGCTCTGGTTTGCCCTATCATATTTTGTTTAGCTAATCTGATCCTTTGCACCAGAGCAGAATAATTGTCCTTGAGCAAAGCCTACTCACCAGTATTCCTATTTATATTCTATAGGTGGGGAAACTGAGGCACGGAGATGAGGTTGTTTGCTTGGGACAAACTGGAGAGCCTGTCATAATGGCAATACAGGTTCAGCATGGCCTCCCTTGCCCCTTAGCTTTTCCTTTATTCCCCATATATTGAATGCAAGTGAAGTTAGAGAACAGTGCAATTTAGGATAAGTGTCCCTCAAGAAGCTGGTAGGATTTTAGACACTGCCTTGAAAATGTGAACAATCTTGTCTTCTTTCTGCATCTAAGACTGTTAACTGGGGATTTTTGGATCATCTCATATGAGGACTCCTTTCCCAGCTTGGACCTTTCTCCTGGAGGCCAGCAGGCCTAATGGTATCCTCTGAGAGCAGTTGAGAAGGGTACAGCCTTGGGGAAGAGGACGGTACATTTTTTTCCTCTAGCTTCTGTTTTAGTTAATTCTCCCCATGTGGTTTGAGCATAGGGAGTTGGGAGGATGCATTGAGCCAGGACTCCTAACAGCTTCAATCATGCATTCCCAATTAAAATAACCAGTACTGCTAATGGGCTGGAAATAAAAGGGACAGCCATCCATGTAGGGTGAGCACCACAGAGAAGGCCCAGGAGTGGGTCAAGAGGGGGCCATTTCTCTCTGTTGACTCCAGAAGGAACCAGAGTTGACTGTGATCTTCACTTAGACTCCTCAATTAAGTGTCTAAGGGTAATGGGATTGAATTTGCATCTATTAATTAAATATACCAAAACCAGTGTGGAGATGACAGAGTCTAACAGTTGGCTTTGGTGGACAAGGAGACACTAGTAGAAAATTGGTAGTGGTCACTTATTTAAAGGTGAGAAGTAAAATCAGAAGGTCACTTCTAGTACCTGGAAGGTACTAGTCATACCTGGGCACCCTTTGCAGTTAAGGACATTGCTCAGGAGCAATCTGAGGTTGCAGAGCTTCCCAGGAGAAGACACTGGCCCTCCAGTCTATGCTGACTGGCTGAAATCCCTCCTCAACAGTCCTTTTGCCCTGTGGGTCATTGAAGGTTTGCCTTGCGAGCTGAGATTGGGCCAACAAGGCACCAAACACGAACTTTTCTCCCCTTGTGACTCTTTTTTTGAAGACGTTCCTGAAAATCAAATGCATCTGTCCATAGCTATCAGCCTGGACACATGCACTTTGAAAGAATGCTTCAAAGCCACTGTCATGGGCCACCTCCAGGCAGTGTGGTTTGATCCCTGAAAACTTGATAGTAAGTCTGGAATTTTGTTTGGACCAAGAGACCACCACCTCACCATCCTTCCCTTTTCCATCCTTAACATGTCTTGCCCTGCCCGGAGTTCCTTACATTCCCTTACAACGCTTCTCACAAGCTTGGGTACATGACACTGGCTCTTGTCTATGCTCTGTAGGCTTGGCTGTAAATACCAGCAACCCTCACACAACAGGAGATATTATATTTAAAAAAAAAAAAAAAAAAAGAGTAAATTACCATTACCTTTGGCAAAGAAGAAATTGGTCTCTTCATCCTCCTCTCCTGGACCCTTTGTCGCTTCATAGCACCCCAGAGCTGTTATACGGGCTGGCATCTTCAGTGAAGGGTGTTTTCCTTGTCTTCAAGGTTTCCCCAAGGAAGCAGGAGCTGGTGTGGTCAGAAATCTTGTCCAGCAAGTAACCTGTGCCTGGGGATGCTGAAGAGTCTTTTAGCAAAGGCTGAGGCTAAAAAAGCTCTTGAAGCAGCTTATACTACTGACTCCTCTGAGTGGGTGCGAGTGTGTATGGGTAAGGGGGCATTTCCCTCTATACCCTGCCTCTGTTTTTACCTTCTCCCTAGTTAAATTCCCCTCCCCTTCCTCACTTTTCTACCATCTGGGCTCATTTCCCTCATCTTGCAATAACATCCTCTTAACTCCCTTGCTAGCTCTATGGCTAAAGGGTTTCCACCAGTATTTCTCTTTTATCCTGCTCTGGGAAGCCTGTAACACTGGCACCAGATTACCCAATGGCTTTCTTTCCACTTGCATCTTCCCCTCCCTGCCTTGCTCTGCCCCGCAGATGCTCCCCTGCCATTCCTGCATGGTCCCTGCCCTGGCAGGCTGTCACGGTCCCTTTTGTATCACCTCCTCCCTGGGTCAGCCCACCCCATTGCTCCTTCCTCCCACCTGCCTGTGTCCTTTACAGCCTGTGGCCATTCCCCTCCCTCCTGTCCACCTCCATCACCCCGATGACAGCATGTTGAGTGATACTGCTTCAGCTGTCCAGTGCCAGGAGGGCACTTCTTCATTTTTATCCCTTTTTTTTTTTCCAATGCTGTATCTCAGTCTTATTAAAAATAAAACCCCACTAAATATTTGTGAGAGTAGAGGGATTTAATGCAAATACATCAGTTTAATATTTTAACAGCTAGAGGACTGCTGGAGGAGGAGGAGGAGCAGGGAGCTGAATCTGGTGTCAAATCGTGATGGGGCTCATTGATTAGCAAAGGTGATTGGACAAGACAGGAGGAGCTGGGTTTTTGTAGGTGTTGGAGTCAGACAACAGCGACTGAGCTCAAGCAGCTCCACAGGCCATGTCGTTACAGCCAGGAATACAAACCCTGCCCTGAGTTCTCTACACTCCAGTGTCTTTTGTACACCATTAACTATAATCTCTTTTTCTTTCTGATCAGAGTTGTTTAGAAAAACAGCACCCTTGGGAGACTGGAAATAAATCAATTTGTATGAGTGGATGTTTGCAGAGATGTTTTGTCCAATCTCTTGTCTGGCAGGTAATATTAATGGGGTATCTGAGTGCCTCAGAGTACCATTTAGGTCCTCCTCCCACCTTGAGAGAAGGAAATGCTATAAAAATGTTACTTATAATTGGGGAAACTGAGGCACGGGATGAGATGCCAAAGTTTTTGGAAGGAGTCTGTGGCACAGAAAGTGCTTAAAAAGTCACATCCTTTACTCTGGAACTAAACTAGTAAATAGAAATGGCAGAACTCCCTGGACCCAATGCCAAATGGCCAACATTGATATTATTAAAACCTTTTACCCTTCAAAACAGGATTGTTGCTTGCAGCTGCCTGTTGGGATGTGTCCTATCCCATGCAAACTCTTGAACTATGCCTGGAAAATGATGGGAGAGACTAGTTGTCTCAGCCATAAACCATCGTGAGGATGTCCCTGAGCAGAGGGCCACAAAGATGATCAGAAGGATAGAATCTTTCTCCTATGAAGGCAGGCTGAGAGAGTAGGGATTGTCCAGGCTGGAACAGAGAAGGCTCTGGGGAGACTTGTAGCAGCCTTCCAGTCCTAATGGGACCAACAAAAAAGCTGGAGAGGGACTTTTTGCAACAGCATGTGGTGATAAGACAAGAGGTGATGGCTCCAAACCTAAAGAGGGAAGATTGCAATCAGATATTGGGAAGAAGTTCTTCCCTGTGAGGGTGGTGAGGCCTGGCACAGGTCACCCAGAGAGGCTGTGGCTGTCCCATGGCAGTGTTCAGAGGCAGGTTGGATGGGCCTTGGAGAAACCTGGTCTGCTGAAAGGTGTCCCTGACCATGGCAGGGGAATTGGAATGAGGTCCCTTCCAACCCAATCCAACCCATACTAGAATTCTCTGATTGAGTTCCTGCAGCCAGTAGTGCGGCCTGGTCTTGTTTCATTTACTTTACAGCATTGCTCTCAGTCTTATTACAGACTATCTTTCACCACAGAGCCTGCTCCCCAGGCTGCTACTTCTTTTATCCCAGGTGAGTGTTCAAACCTCTGGAAGTGACTGCAGGGTTATATGGTCTCTCTGTTTTTAATGTGAAAAATTGTCCCTGCTAGAAAAAGTTGAGTACACTTCAAAAGTATTTTTCCCCACAGAAGAAAAATTACGCTGAATATTGACATTTCTGGCAGAAAATGGGGGGAAAAAAAAGGAAAAAAGATATGTACTGTTAAAGAGTATTTTGGTTTAGGTCTTGTAGGAGTCTAGTAAAGAGCAGAGTGATTAATGTAGTTTTCAATTTCCTTTAAATCTGAGAAAGTTGAGGATGTTTCCTACTTCCAATGTAAAAAACCCGAATCAAAAGAGAAAAAGGGATTCACTTAGGGAGATGCATTGTACTGGTCCTGTCATATCTGATACAAAGCTGAACCCTTGCTCCATGGTAAATAACTATTAATTTTATAAAAGAGTGTAACATTCATTACATACTTGTTTTGACTGAATTCGCTATCACATGTAATAATGTGACTTGAAAATAGTAGTTTTTTCCTTAAACTTTTTGTCTAGTGCTCAGAACTTTTTGGACAGTAGGGGGGAAATACATATTATAGCAGCTTGTGGAAGAGAATAGTTTGGGAAGGAGCACTTCCCACCCCTAAGCAATATGAATTCACAGAATCATAGAATGGTAGGGGTTGGAAGGGACCTTTAGAGATCATCTAGTCCACCCCCCACGCAGAAGCAGGTTCACCTAGATCAGGTTGCATAGGAACATGTCCAGGTGGGTTCTGAAGACCTCCAGAGAAGGAGACTCCACATCCTCCTTGGGCAGCCTGTGCCACTGCTCCATCATTCTCATAGTAAAATAGTTTTTTCTTATATTTAAGTGGAACTTTTTGTGTTCCAGATTCATCCCATTACCCCTTGTCCTGTTGCTAGCTACTATAGAAAAAAGGGATGTCCCAACCTCCTGACACCCACCCTTTAGATATTTATAAATGTTAATAAGATCACCCCTCAATCTCCTCTTCTCCAGACTAAACAGCCCCAGTTCCTGCAGCCTTTCCTCATATGAAAGATGTTCCAGTCCCCTGATCATCTTGGTGGCCCTGTGCTGGACTCTCTCCAGCACTTCCCTGTCCCTCTTGAGCTGAGGAGCCCAGAACTGGACACAGGACTCCAGATGACCAGGGCAGAGCAGAAAGGGAGAAGAACCTCCTTTGACCTGCTGGCCACACTCTTCTTGATGCATCCCAGGATGCCATTGGCCTTCTTGGCCATGAGGGCACATTGCTGGCTCATGTTTACTTTATTATCAATGAGGACTCCCAGGTCTCTCTCTGCAGAGCTGCTCTCCAGCAGGACAATCCCCAGCCTGCACTGATGCATGAGGTTGTTCCTTCCCAGATGCAGGACTCTGCACTTGTCCTTATTGAATCTCATAAGGTTCCTCTCTGCCCAACTCTCAAGCCGGTCGAGATCCCGCTGAATGGCAGCACAGCCTTCTGGGGAATCAGCCAGTCCTCCCAGTTTGGTGTCATCAGCCAACTTGTTGAAGGTACACTCTGTCCCCTCATCCAGGTTGTTGATGAAGATGGTGATCAAGACTGGCCCCAGGACTGATCCCTGTGGAACTCCACTGGCCACAGGCCTCCAACTTGATTCTGTGCCATTGATCACCACCCTCTGGGCTCTGTCATTTAGCCGGCTCTCGACCCACCTCACTGTCCACTCACTGAAGCCACACTGCTTGAGCTTTCTGATAATAACCATCTTATCCTTTGTATGTTCAGTGATAACATTCAGGATGAGTTGTTCCATCACTTTTCCAGGGATGGAGGTGAGGCTGACCAGCCTGTCATCCTCCTGGGTCATGACCTCCTGGGTCATCCTTCCTGCCCTTTTTGCAGACTGGCGTGACATTGGCCTTTCTCCAGTCCTCAGGTACCTCACCTGTCCTCCATGATTGTTCAAAAATGATGGAGAGTGACTCAGCAATCACATCAGCCAGCTCCCTCAGCACTCTTGGGTGCATCCCATCAGGACCCATTGACTTATGAGCCTTAAGCTTGGCCAACAAGTCTTTAACCTCTTCCTCTTCCACCCAGGGCAAATCCTCTGCTGTGCAGACCATCCTACTATCCTTGCTGGACTGGGCTTCCCAAGGGTCAGCCTCGGCCATAAAGACTGAAGCAAAGAAGGCATTCAGTACTTCAACCTTCTCTGCATCCTCAGACACCAGGGCACCCTCAGCATTTAGCAGCGGGCCCACATTCCCCCTAGCCATTATTCTGCTGCTGATGTACTTGAAAAATGCCTTATTGCTGTCCTTAACATCCCTGGCTAAATTTAACTCTAGAAGGGCTCTAGCCTTCCTAGTTGCACGTCTGCATGTCCTGGCAATGTTCCTATACTCTTCCCAAGAAGCCAGCCCCTGTTTCCACCCTGTTTCCACCTCTCATAGATGGCTGCTTGCTGCCTGAGTTGTCCCAGCAGAATCTTGTTCATCCAAATTAATTACCTAAAACCTCTTGCCACTCAATATAATGTGTTCCTCCTGTTGTTTGTTGGTGATGCAAGATGAGTAGTTCTGAAGGTGCTTCTCTATGGGCATCTGTTGCCCTGAAGCAGAGTTGAAGCCTGGGGGGGTGCAGCACACAGACATGGGGCTGCATAAGCCCCCAGCACAGCCCTCGTAGCTGCTATGCTTAGAAAACAGGTGAGTGGCCCAGAGTGGCCAGGGTGATGCACACGTGGGCATCACCTTCTGCAAAAGCTGTCTGAGGTCAATGGGGGCAGAAGTGGGAGGAAAAGAAATGGGAGTACAAATCTGAACACCTCATCTTTGCAGCTTAGATGAGGCTCTGGTGTTGACTTTCAGATGGTCTCAGCATTTTGGGCTGCATCCAAAGCAGCATGAGTAGCAGGCTGAGGGAGAGGATTCTACCCCTTACTCCCTTCTCCTGAGACCCACTCCCTCCCATGGTGCTGTGTCCAGCTCTGCAGTCCTGTTGGAGTGGGTCCAGAGGAGGGCTACAAAAATGGTCAGAGGACTTGAACATCTCTCCTATAAGGAGGCTCTGGGGAGATCTCACTGCTGCATTTCAATACTTACAGAGGGCTTGTATAAAAGATGGTGACAGACTTTTTAATAGACCCTGTAGTGATAGAGCAAGTGGTTTTAAGCTAAGAGTTTAGATTTAGATGAGGTATAAGGAAGAAATTTTTTACAATAAGTACCTACACGGTGGATGTCAGGAGGATGGGGTGACACTTTTTTTTTTGTAGTGTCCAGTGACAGGATAAGCAGTAATGGATGTAAGTCAGAAAAGAAAAAGTTTCACTTAAACACATGGAAAAAACTTCTTTACTGTAAAGATGAGGGACCCCTGGCCCAGGCTGTCCAGGGAAGTTGTGGAGTATCCATCTTGGGAGGTTTCCAAACACATCTGAATGCGTTCCTATGCCCCTGATTGAGGGGGACCAGCTTTAGAAGGGGAATGGGCTGGATGAGCTCTAGAAGTGCCTTCCGACCCCTATCATTTATGATTCTATGGTACAATGAGGATGGTGAGATGCTGGCACAGGTTGCCTGGTGATAGGTGCCTTATCCCTGGAAACATTCAGGGTCAGTGGAGCTCTAGGCAACCTGGTGTTGTGGAAGATATCCCTGTTCATTGAAGGAACTAGACTAGGTGAAATTTAAAGATCGCTTCCAACTCACATTCTGTGATCTGATGATCTTTCTGTCAACCATCTGAAATATAGCTGTAGCAGTGCTAGTGCTATGACATAGACAACTTGCTCCTGGGAGGCACGGCTGGAAAAGCATGATGATCTTACTGGAGACAAGCAAGAGACATGTGCTGGAGACAAGGACACTCTGCCCTCGCTCTATCCTAAATATGTAGCTGGACCAGTTTGATGAGAGCATGAGTGCAAGGTCATCATAGAAAAGAAGGAAAAAGGACAACATCACATTATGTGCATTGCAGCAAGAGGAGGTTGCAGGGAGAAGATGTCAGTGAGAAGAAGACTCTCATGTATCAGTTTCCCCACCTGCAAAAGACAGACTTTCTGCTATCCTCTTGCAGTTTATCCAGGTTTTGCATCAATTTTCCCACAGAAAGATTATGTTTGAGTGTCTGAGAGGCTGACACTCTCCTGTGACAGCCTGGTTAGATGCCTGGCAGAATTTGGGCATGGCAAACTGAGGCTTGGAGCAGGGGTTTGGTTTCACCAGATGCAGGGATGGCAGCTGGGTACAAGCTGAGCATGTGCAAGCTGCCTTGTGGAAGCTGTAAAAAGTTAACATTTTCTATTTAGAGTCCTGATACATCAGTTAAGCTCAAGAACTCCATAAGGTCTCATTCTGTCATGAGATTAACCCTATCTGGCCTGAATTTCCTGTAAGGTATCAGCCCCTTCTTAATGGAAGGATGGTTGTTCATCTAAAATCATCCCCTTGGTGCATTGCACACACTTACCAGTGGAAACTTTCAGAGCAAAATAGATGCTCTTTCTTTCTCCCTTTCTTTCTCTCTTCTTCTCTTTCTTTCTCTCTCTCTCTTACTCTCATTCTCTCTTTCCTCCCCTTCACTCCTTCTTTCTCTCTGTCTCTCATTTCATTTTAATTTTACTTATATTCAACAAAGATTCATTAGAATCTGTGTGAAAATAGTTCTCCACAGTACTTCATGTTGATTAACATTCATCAAATTGTTGATATGACGGATAACTGTAAACTTCCCAGGAAACTATTTCACATGTAGCATTTGAACCCTTGTAACATTAACCAAGAAGAGACTAATTTCTATATAAGGTGGCCAGGCTCAAATAGAACAAGAAAACCATAACCATCATTATAGAAAGGTGTTTTGTACAATTAATGCAAAAGAGCTACCAAACCCTTCTCCATGGAGATTGCACCTAAATGGTTCTTTAGTGGCCAAACACCTTTCTCTTGAGTTCTCAGCGTGTAGCTGTCTCCTATGCCCTTCCCATGTAGGACATCTATCAGAGGGCTGACAGTGCAATTCTGATCACTGAAAAGATCAAGTACAAGTACTGGAGCTGTTCATAAGTGTTCAGAGTTGGGATGGGAAGGCAAGTACAGACTATGTGAGGTGAAAAGCGGTAGTGATTGTTAGCTTCTGCTGTGACAGGTAAATGAATACATACTTGATCCAGAGTAAAAATGTTCTGCAATGTGGCTGTTTGGTATGAGAAGCTGAGCAGTCACATGAGGCTTTCTCCTGAAGAAGACACCCCCGAGGTGAAAACATGACTGTTGCCAGAGGCTGGCTGAGGGGACTCAGCCTGATCCCTTTTGAACTGGTGATGGACACCTAAAACTGTAGCTTTACTAAGTAGCATATACTCCAGATACCCCTTTGCAACTGCATGCTGCGGGGCAGCAAAAAGCCTATGACTTCTCATTTTCATCACTGGTGTAAAGTCCCTGTAAGAGTGAGGTAGAGAAGAAATATATTCAGCCACATAAGATGTAAGATCCATCATTTCTGGTTTTGTTCCAGTGGTAGTAGAGCATTTGATTGATATAGATATAGATATAGATATAGATATACATATATGTATGTATGTGTGTGTGTGTTTGTGTATATATATATATATATATGTTCCCTGGAGGCATACAAAGAGAGTGGAGGGGAACAGATCATCTGCCCTTCTGTCTATGCCTTCATTCACACTGCCTGGGTAAAAGTGGCCAGGAACAGGGAAAGCTGTGGTGCCTCACACCTGCTGGCATATTTGCGGGGGTGGAAAAGAGCAGATGTCCAGAGCTGCCAATTCTGGGAGTCCTGCAGGAATGCAGAGCTTGTGACAGCTGACTGAGCTGGAGAGGGTTTGGGTAGGGGGAAGAGCCTGCATGCTGCCTGGGAGAGGAGGTGATGGGGAAGGGAGGTGGCTGCTTGAACCTGGAACACTTATGGCCTGGATGCAGAAATTAAGTCTCCTTCTCTTGGCAGATACTCAGTCTTAGGGTCTCTGATTGATTTTGAGTGTGCTCCCTAGATTAGTTGACGATAAGATCAAGTTGCTGACCTCTTCAGATACAGCAATGGTCAACAGGTATCATCAGCCCAATTCCAGCAATTAGAGCTTCAACTCCAACAGTCCCTTGCACCATTTCAGAAGGACATCAAACATGGGAAGAGACAAGAATCTTAAGAAAAAGACCAAGAAGTAGCCTGGTTTTCATCTGATTTTCAATGAATCTCTTAATGAAGTCTCCTGAACCTTGGCATTTTATGAACTGGCTGTTCACAAACTCATTGTCTGAGAGTCCAAGATGTCATTAATATAATATCATTCCTGCTCTTATCCTTTCAAACTTACCTAAGTGAAGAACTGAAGACCTTAACAGACCCTGATAATTGGCCAGGGTTCTTCTGGAATGCCGTGGAGTGGCAGCATGGCTGATCAGATCCCTAAATCAGATAAGGACTGAAGGATTCACTGAAAGGTTGTGCTGCCATACAGTGAGATCTGGACAGGTTGAGAGTGGGGCAGAGAGGAACCTCCTGAGGTTCCCCAAGTACAAGTGCAGAGTCCTGCCTCTGGGAAGGAACAACCCCCTGCACCAAGACAGACTGGGGGTGACCTGCTGAAGAACAGCTCTGCAGAAAGGTACATGGAAGTGCTGGTGGGCAGCAAATAAACATGAGCAGCAATGTGCCCTTGTGGGCAAGAAGACCGATGACATCCTGCGAGTATCAAGAAGAGTGTGGGCAGCAGGTGGAGGGAGGTTCTCTTCCCTCTCACCTCTACCCTGGTGAGGCTTCATCTGGAGTCCTGTATCCAGTTCTGGGCTCCCCAGCTCAAGAGAGACAGGGAACTGTTGGAGAGAGGCCAATGCAGGGCTATCAAGATGGACCTGGGGCTGTTCAGCCTGGAGAAGAGAAGGCTGAAGGAGGGGTCTCATCAACAGTTATAAGTACCTAAAGGGTGTATGTCAGGAGGATGGGGTGAGACTTTTTTCTGTGGTGGCCAGTGCCAGGACAAGAGGTAAAGGGCACAAGTTGGAACCCAGCAAGTGCCACTGAACAGAAGAAACTTGTTTGGTGTTGAGGTGAGGGAGCCCTGGCCCAGGCTGCCCAGGGAGGGTGTGGAGTCTCCTTCTTGGGAGGTTTCCAAACTGCCTGGACATGTTCCTGTGCCCCCTGATCAAGGGGAACCTGCTTTAGCAGAGGGTTGGGCTGGATGAGCTCTAGAAGTCCTTCCAAGCCCTATCATTCTGTGAAAATCCCAACTCAACGTCCCTGAAAGTAACTAATTAGCAAATTAGTACCTTGTGTTGAGAACATGTTTTGAGATCTGATTGAGCTGGATTTATAGGCCTTGGGTTTAAATGGGGGTAGCATCAAACTTTGTGAGACATAATTAGAGTCCTCACTATCAGGCCACTGATTTGGACTCCTTGCAGATGCCTTTTGCAGTACCTCCAGCCATGAGCTGGAGGCATCATCCCCAGTCTCCAGCTGTTGCCCTTGAGGTTTACACAGCTGCCATGGGGAGCAGGGGAGTGAGGGGTGGGGATTGCAACCCTGCAAGAGCCTTGGTCCCACAGTGAAGGTCAGAGGTGGACACATTTGGGCTAAAAGAGGAACAGGTGGGTAAAGGGCTGACAGCAGGAACAGTGGCACTTTTATTTTTAATGGCCCTCCCCCTCTATACACACACATACAGTGCTGCAAAAGGCAAGATATGACTGTCTGAAAAGCATCTGACTGGACTGAATGAGCACACCTCCCACTCCCCAACCCCCCAGAAAAAAAGAGATGATCTTGCATTTGGGGGTTGAATACTGATTTTATTTGTGCTTTTAACCCACACAAAACTTCTAGAGTAAAGCATTAATGCATGGACTTAAGCAAGGAAGCTGTCATCAGTGTTTACCTCCTCATCCCCATCGTGCGCTTTTTTCCTCTCTTTTTCTGTTTTTTGCTTTTTTATTGGGTCAATGAGTCTGTGCAGCAGCAGGCACAGGGAATCTGCTTTCAGACACCTGTGTTTCTGCTTGAAGATGGTTTTGAGAACGTCCAAGTTAATACATTAGCTTGTTCTGTGGGCAAGCATCTGAAATATTTGACAAAAAGGTTTTGTTCTTGCTGCATGGAGTGTAAAACTGTCTACTTGCATCTATTTGCTGTTGTTGAGCTGATTTGGGGGCTCTGTGGCTTCTAGAAGCCAGAGATAGATGACAGCAGTGGAAAGAACTGCTCCTACCTGCTGGTATTAAGGCAGGCAATTAGCGTGTACATAAAAAACAAGGTTAATTAAGCCTTATGGTGAAACCTGTTCTTTGACCTTGGCACTACAGAGCAGACTTAAGGTTATTTAGGTACCTGCATTGCTTTCTCAGAGTCTAAAAAGTTTGTTGGTCATCTATGCCTCCAGGGAGGTTTAGACTGGAGCTGAAGAACTTTTTCCCTGAGAGGGTTGTCAGCCCCTCAGCTGCCCAGGGAGGTGGTGGAGTCTCCATACCTGGAGCTATTGCAAAGCCATGTAGCTGAGGTGCTGAGGGACATGGGTTAGTGATGGGTTTGTCAATGTGAAGTGAGGGGTTGGACTTGATTTTAAAGCTCTTTTCCAACCAAAATGACTCCACGATTCTACATGACTTTTTTAAACTTTTTTTTGTTTGTGGTTTTTACTCCTGAAAAGAAGGAAAATATCGACAAGAAGCATCACACTGACTGGTACACAAACGTGAGTCCACTTTAGTAGAATGTCTGTCTGTGAGTATATGTGTTCGACATTGGATTAATAGGTATAGGACTGAGAGAGACCAATGATGCTCTCTCCAAACTCACTGTGTGATGACAGACTGTAGAGCTTCACGCAAGGTGAATGGATGAGACTAAATCCCACCCTAAAGATTTGATGACAGAAGATCTCCTTTTCTATTAAGTGTCTCCTTGCACATCTGGGATCATTGTAAATTGTTATCCTTTTTCCTCTCTCTTTTTATTTTTAAAAATTTCTTTATCTTTTTTTAAAAATTTTTTTCATTTTAAAAAAAAAAAAAAAAGATTAGGAGCCAATTTGTGTAAATAATTAAAAAAAGAGAAGTGTTACTTGATTCCAGTCCTGAGGAACACAGTGGCAAACGATTCCCTCGCCTGGAGGTGAAGCAAAGCCCAGGAGCAGCCTGCTGCAGGCTCTTTTCTTTCATGTGACTAATACATCCAAATCCCCAGTCCCTGGGGGCTAGAGGTTCACTGACAGCAGTGGCAGGCTGTGAGAAAGGGGTGAAGTGAAACTGTGCTCTCCTTTCATTCACCATGGTCAGCTGTCACACCTGTTCCCCCTGCTTAGACATGGGTAGCAGGAACGGAGGCGATGGAGCAGTGTCAGCCTTTAAAATGAAAATGCATTGAACAGAAGGAATTTTATTTTAAAAGGAGAAACAAATACGCATTTGCCTTGCCACAAGGGTAGGGATAAGCAGAAGCAGAGAGACTGCTGGACACAGCAGTGGGTTGATTGGGTCTGAGTCGCTCTTTTGAGAATTGGGGACCAAGCCAAGAACAAATTTCCTAATGAAAGACTAATGATGGATGAAGCTCAGTAAGTGCAGGGTTGCAGTTTGATTCAGAAACCCAATCTGCTACCAGCTGTTTGTTTAAGCAAATGCCATGGTTCCAGTCTGCATTAATGCCTCCCCAGATTTCCCTGGGACATGTCTTACATTGAAGAGACCACTCTGGACTTTAATGGGGAATGCTACCTCTGCAGTCTGTAGTCCAACCTATGCAGTTCTCTTGTGGGGATCTTATCACGATGTTTGCAGACTCTGTAGCATGCACCTTTTCCCACAATCCTGTGGGACTGTGTTCTTTGCCCCTATTTAAATATAAAGCTTATTAAGGCTAGAGGCTATCTTGTTCAGTTGCAGAGCAACCAACACAATGGAGTTGTGGCCTTTCTTGGGTCCCGTTGTTAGTAACAAAAGTCTTATTCAGCATATTCAACATCAACGACCTGAATGAGGAGAGAGACCCTCAGCAAGTTCCCTGATGACACCAAAGTGGGAGGAGTGGCTGATTCACCAGAGACTCTGCTGCCATTCAGCCTTATCTGGACAGGCTGAGAGTGGGGCAGAGAGGAACCTCCTGAGGTTCAGCAAGGCCAAGTGGAGAGTCCTGCACCTGGGGAGGAACAACCCCCTGCACCAGGACAGGCTGAGGTTGACCTGCTGGAGAGCAGCTCTGCAGAGAGGGACCTGGGAGTACTGGTGGGCAGCAAACTAAACATGAGCCAACAATGTGGCCTCACAGAATCACAGAATGATAGGGGCTGGAAGGGAACTTTAGAGATAATCTAGTCTAACCCCCCTGCCAAAGTAGGTCCACCTAGATCAGGTTGCACAGGAATGCGTCCAGGCAGGATTGGAAACCTCCCGAAAAGGAGACTCCACACCTTCCCTGGGCAGCCTGTGCCAGGGCTCCCTCACCCTTCCAGTAAAATAGTTTTTCCTTGTGTTTAAGTGGAACTTTTTGTGTTCCATCTTATGTCCATTACCCCTTGTCATGTAACTAGACACTACAGAAAAAACACTGGCCTCATCCTCTTGATAGCTGCCCTTTAGGGATTTAAAGGCATTGATAAGATCCCTTCATACTCTCCTCTTCTCCAGGCTAAACAGCCCCAGGTCCTGCAGCCTTCCTTATGAGGAAAGGCTGTGGGCTGTTCAGTCTAGAGAACAGGAGACTGAGGGGAGATCTCATTAATAGTTGGATGTCAGGAGGTTGGGGCATCATTTTTTTCTATTGTATTGTTTGGTGTTGAGGTGAGGGAGCCCTAGCCCATGCTGCTCAAGGAAGGTGTGGAGGCTCCTTCTAGGGAGGTTTCCAAACCTGCCTGGACATGTTCCTGTGCCCCTTGATCAAGGGGAACCAGCTTCAGCAGGGGCTTGGGCTGGATGAGCTCTAGATTTCTCTTCCAATCCTCACCATTCTGGGATTCTATGATGATAAAAAACTGTATAGCACATAGATGGAAGGACTGATAGTTCATCACACTGAAACAGAGCTCTGCTTGTTGGGAAGTGTGGATGAGGTGGTGTCCATTAGCAGCTCAGAAGAGGAAAATCTCTGGGAAGACCTGACTACCAGGATTTTTTTTCCACTGTGGAGAGGTAGTGTTTTATTTGAAGTTCTCCTTACGTTTAGCTTATGGCTGTATTTTTTATTTAGGATTATTTCTGTGACACAATGGGTCTGGGAGCTACTCTTGACATCTGTTTTCCCCGAACATCCCATGTGTTCCATAGATCCCAGAGGGGCAGGGGAGCATCCTCTACATGCTGGTGAAAAGACTAAGTCTTCAGCAGACCTGTCTCCTGCAAGATGCTGGTCTATCCTTATCCAGTTGCTCTGTGCATCCCTAAGCCCCAGCATCTGCCACAGGCAGGCGGCCGAGCGACTCACATCCCCTTCACGAGACCCACATGGGCCAAAACAAGCTCAACCTTGAAACCAAAGAAGCCTCAAACCTGTCATTAAAGCAGCTGCATGGGCAATAAATTTAGCATTTAAAGAAGTTCATTGCCTGTTTAAAATGCAGTGAGAGTAGCTATGGGAACAACTTCAACAGAGTTTTACCATGCTGAAAAGTGAGCCTGTAAAGACATGCAGAAAGGCTCCTGGAAGTATCAACAATTTTCCTCTCACATTTCCTGTTGCAAATGGGCCAGAAGAATGAACCAGGCGAGGCAGGCAGCTCAGTTACGGGCTGCAGATGTAAGAAGGAAGTAGTGGTAATTAAAGGTTTTAAAATCTAAGAAAGTTAATAATATCAATGTTAAGATTTTCAGGAAAAAAAAAAGGTGGGGTTTTCTTTTTTTTTTTTTTGTCCAGTGCAAAGCAGCAGGAATAAAGGCCAATTGGAAGGTGTTGGTACTGCCAGATTAAATAGAATGGATATATTTTGCTTTTCAACTTCTTAGTTGACTTTCAACTCCCTTTTGTAAAATCTGTATTATCTTCCCTGGAACAGCTTAGGCAATATTCATGCTACTATTCTCTGCCTTCCCTACCCCACCTCGAGTAAATCAAGGCAGGAAAAGTAGCAGCTCAGCTAGGGAGGGTACAGCTTGGTGCATAAAACACTGGAGTAAAGATAAGGAGATTTGAGTGCCACTGCTGACCTTGCAGAAGCTCTTCTCTGATTTATGAAACGTTCGTGAAATGGCTGTATAGGCTTTCTAACACCCAGCTCATCCCTGGCTGATTATGCTTCTTGCCCTACCTGTAAACAATCAGACATAAATGAATCATGACTTAAGTACACTGAAATGCAGAAGGAAAGAGGAGATTTTTTTTTGTGTGCTATTCTAAAATACAAAGCACATCTAAAATCTCAAGCAAGCTTATCACAGAATCTTAAGGGTTGGAAGGCACCTTGAGAGATCTCGTCCACTCCCCTGCTCTCAGTCTTACTCTTGTAGATACGACTGTGATGGAAAGGAGATGGTTTTCACTGTGGTGGGTAGCTCAGCCTGTTCCAGAAAACCCAGGACTTGAACACAGTGGCTTGGCAAGGACAGAGATTTAAGGCTGTGGTGCTGGTCTCATTTAAAGAATGCTCACGACTATAGAAAATGAGTAGGTAGTAGGTCCAGTCTACCCTGCATGGTGGGATTCAATAGCAGAGAGAGATATTTACCTGGTCTATGAAGACCATTGGATCCTGACTACAACTCAAAAGGCTTGAATCCTGTTTACCTTTGAGATAACTTTCAGCGTGGCTGATAGATGCCAGGTCCCAGCTGAGCATTATTGCGCTGTCTCAACTCACCTTCCCATATTTAGCTTCACCAAGCTGGATGCTGAGGGCCAGAAGGAAGAAGGCTGAAATTCAAAGAGAGAAATTCAGAGAGGGCTTTCCAAATCCCCTAGGTTTCCCTGGAAATCCCAGTTCAGCACTCTGCCTGCTGGTGTCTAACGAGCCTCTCAAGAAAGAAAACATCAAACCCCAGGATTTATTATTAATCAGTCCAGCTTCTTAACACCTTCTCTTGTGACCTTGGTTGCTAGGAAGTTTGTGTCAATACACAAAAAGTGAAGTATTAATAGGAAGAAAGAAGTATTAATAGAAAGAAAGAGCAGATGTAAGAGCTCTGCATGGAGTGGCATGGGCAGTGCAGGGACTGCCCTCGCATGACACTCTAGACTGTAAAGTCTCCCAGGCTACATGTTTACTAGTAAGCCAACATTGGAGGGCCCCTTTCCTGCCCCTGCAGCCATGACCATGCTGTTAAACTGAAAAAAAAAGCCTTAAAAACTTTGTCGTTTCATCCATACTACTCATCTGGAGCAGGCACCATCTGTGCTGACTCCAGAACAGTGCCTGGGAATTGTTTGGGCTAAAGTGAGCTGTCCTGGGTCTGAACCTCACAAGTGGTCATTTTTGCAATTTGTGATCCATGGAAATGCAATGCCCAAACCCTTGATCCTTTTGTTTCAGCCACGGATGTATCCACAAAGCTTGACACACAGTGTGGCCCATGGACAGTATCAAAATCCTCTTCAAAGACTTGGGAGCTCTGTTTCAGATCTTCAGTAATTGTAGAAGTCCTGATTTGATTTCGGTAGGAGGCTGATGAGTGGATAACCCAGCTCCTCTTGAGCACACATGGTTTTCAGGTTGTCTAGGGAGATAACAAATGCAACAGGTAAAGGCTGGAAGAGGACATGAACTGCTGACAGTGATGAAATAGAAAGTATAGGTTTTTCTCTAAGACCCATGTCTGTAATGAGTCTCTAAATTCAAGCAATTTCCTGTTGTTTTTCCCTGCTGTGTGTACAGCACAGGGAGGGGAGGCTGCTTCTTAATACCCATGTCCAAGAGAAACCCAATGCTGCTGGTCTCTGCATGAGCCCCATTAGGCTTGCTTTCCTCTGGGGTGTTTTGTGCCAGGGAAGGTTGAGATTGGAGATGACAAAGAACTTCTTTACTGAGAGGATTGTTAGACACTGGCACAAGCTGCCCAGGGAGATGGTGGAGTCCCCATCCCCGGAGCTATTGCAAAGACAAACAGATGAGGTGCTGAGGGACATGATTTAGTCGTGAGCTTGACAGTGTGAGGTGGGTGGGTGGCCTCAATGATCTTAAAGGTCTTTTCAAACCAAAATGATTCTATGATTCTACGCTCTATTTATGAATGTGGGTGTAGGACTGTGAGTTCAGGTAGCACTCCACATAGTTCCATCATGATGGCATTTGATCAGTGAGGAAAGGCTGGAAAGCAGGAAAGGATGATGCCTTCAGCTTGGGGTGGTACATGCATCAGCAGGGCTGTGAGGGAGGAAAGGCGGTCCTGAATGGTTGCAGACAAAATTTCTAAACCTTGCCTTATCCCACATTATCCTCCCCTCAGCTGTTCAGCTGGGAGATGCCATGTGGTGTTCAACAACTGCCACATTCCTCTCAAGAGGTGGAAACAGTGTGATGGCCGGTGTGGGGGGGGGGAGTGAGAGGGGAGCCTTCACTTGGCTCCTGCAAAGCTTTTCTATCCCAGAAACGCTGTGGGTTCTGGGGAAATTTAGTGTCTGACATACCCTTTGAGAGCACCTGCTCTGCAAAAGGCCTCATGGCAATGCACCGTTGTTCCCATTTTACACGCAGATGACTTGAAGATGAAGCCGTTTGATCCAAATCATGCATTAGTGAGTGAAAGAGCTGGGAATAAGTCCCACATCACCTTTTCCTGTGCTCTGTCTCCTGGATCGTGGCTTTTCCCTCCAGGGGTTTAACAGAAATCCGTCTTGGACCTGTGTCAGACAGAGCAGTGACAGCTTGGCAAGCCTTCAGCTGCATTTGAAGTGGGAGACAGGTCTTCAACGGCTCCATACCTCCACCTAGTGACGAAGAGCTACTGCTCACACTTGCTTTTCTTTGTCCTTTCTGGTTACAATACAAGGATGTTTCTGAGATTCCTGATGCTGACGGTCTTTAAAGCTTTTCCTACTCATACACCTAAAATCTGCAGTCTCCAAATGAATAACTACAAACAAACAAAGAAACAAACAAAATCAGACGGCT
This sequence comes from Colius striatus, assembly GCF_028858725.1. Lineage (NCBI taxonomy): Eukaryota > Metazoa > Chordata > Aves > Coliiformes > Coliidae > Colius > Colius striatus. The sequence goes on along the minus strand of NC_084760.1, from coordinate 43,777,280 downwards.
TGCAGTGAGCAGAATTTTGAGCAGAACTTTCCTTCAGCATGAAAAAATTTCTTGCACACATATACAAATGTGCACTTATTCATAGAATCACAGAATGGTAGGGGGTGGAAGAGACTTCTAGAGATCATCTAGTCCAACCGCTCTGCTAAAGCAGATCCACCTATATCAGGTCACACAGGAATTAAACTGTACTGCTTTCTTCTGTTGTGGGTAATCATACTAAACATGGTCAACAACTTGAAGTGGAATAGCATTTATACTTCATTTAACAAGACATCTCTGTGACTTGGTCATTCTCCTCCTGATCTGAATGGTTGGCCTTTATTTCTGGTTATTAAGTACAATGTTCTTCACCAGCTTACTTCTTTTTATTCACATTTCAGCTTCTTTGGAGAGATGGTTTCCTATGCAGTGTCTTTCCTAATCTTCTTGCAAAGAGTAAACACCTGGTCCTACTCAAATAATTCGGATCTACAAACTTAGAGACATTTTGTTGAGAATTTTCTATGTAAAACATTTTCTCACAAAATGCCATTCTATATAAGAATGACAGAGGCGATAACTCATTTTTTTGCTCACCAGGATCAAGAGAGTTTAAGTGTTAGGAGGAGAACTGTCAGAGTCCTGAGGGCAGCAATAAGGCTTAACAATCCTGATCAGCCTCACCTGAGACCCCCTATCCACACCCTGCCCATGGACCAGGAGCCCTATTTAACCTCATGTTTTTTGGTCCTGCCTTCTAGCTGGACCATGAGCCTATGTTTGCAGTTGAGTATCCTGTTCTGTTTCTTCTTGCCCCTGAAGTGGCTTTCCTGGGCCTGGTCCACCACCTCCTCATTTAGGGCTGTCAGTAGACTCTCTTGCCATCACTTGGCTATTTTTACTGTGCTCGTTGTTTTTGAACTATCTTTTCTTTGGCAATATTTTCTTTTTTTTTTCTTCTTTAGAATTTCTTCAAGGTTTTTCTTTCTGACTGTGTTTTCAGTATAGTTCTGGCTAAAAAGTAAGGGTTAACTTTGGTGGGGTTCCTGTAATGATTGGCTATATGCAGATGAGACATTGAGGTCTGGCCGAAGAATAAACCAAACACAATCTGTTTCATGGCTGGGCAGAGCTCCAGAACTTCCCTAAGGGTTGATAATCCATGACTCTGTGCCACTATGTCTCTGAATTGAGGCAGAGGAAGAACAAGTAAGCCTGTTTCACCTTTCTTTAAAGGTGAGGTAAGAGCAAGCATGCACACTGCTGTTGTGTGACTGGTGCATGGTAACTCATTAAGCTGTAGTTATGCTGTGATGTCTGAGAGCTTCCTCTGAATTTCAATGGAAATTTCCATGAATACATATATACCAGTGCAGAGGCTCAGAAACTTGTCAAGTTTCTGCTTGGGGAAGACTAGCTGGAAAGCTGTCTGGTGGAAAAGGACCTGGGGGTGCTGATCAACAGCTATCTGAACGTGAGCCAGCATTGTGACTAGGTAGGCAAGAAGGCCAGTAGCACCCTGGCTTGTATCAGCAGTGGTGTGGCAGCAGACCCAGGGCAGTGGCCGTCCCCTGTGCTGGGCCCTGGTGAGGCCGCAGCTCGAGTGCTGTGTTCAGTGTTGGGCCCCTCACTGCCAGAGGGACACGGAGGGGCCGCAGCGTGTCCAGAGCCGGGCAGCGGAGCTGGGGAAGGGGCTGGAGCACAAGTGTGCTGGGGAGGGGCTGAGGGCCCTGGCGGTGTTCAGCTTGGAGAGGAGGAGCCTGAGAGGAGATATTATCTCTCTCTGCAACTCCCTGACAGCAGGCTGTAGCATGGTGGGGGTTGGTCTCTTCTCCCAAGTAATGAGTGATAGGACAAGAGGAAATATCCTCAAGTTGCACAAGGAAGATTTAGATTGGAGACTAAGGAAGAACTTTTTCCCTGAGAGGGCTGTCAGCCCCTGTCCCAGGCTGCCCAGGGAGCTGGTGGAGTCCCCAACCCTGGAGCTATTGCAAAGCCGTGTAGCTGAGGTGCTGAGGGACGTGGGTTAGTGGTGGGCTTGGCACTGTGAGGGGAGGGGTTTCACCTGATGATCTTAAAGGACTTTTCCAACCAAAACAATTCTATGATTCTATGGTGGTTCTATCAAAAACCATCTGAGCTTCATACAGATGAGGTCAGAGGTAAGAGTAGGGGTGGTATTCACATAGCTGTCCAGCATCTGATGTAGGCTGAACTGCATTATCCCTGCAGGCAGTGGAGGCACATGTTTTTCCACTGGGTGACTAGTTACACTGTGTAACGCCAGTACATTCTTTTCCACGGCTGCCTGTAGAAGCACTTGTAGGGATAGAGGTATCTGAAACGTGGTAGGGGATCTGAATACCCTTTGTGCAGAATTCCTGCCAAATGCAGACATTGGGAAAACAAAGGCAAAAAAATGAGCTAAGAGTATATACGGAAACCTTGAAGTCCACTTGCTGTGAAAATCACTTACAAATTGGATATCAGCATATCAAGAAACCATTCTATTATTTTTCTGTCATGTTGTGTGGGGAACAAGAGAACAAAATGAGTTCATTGTCCTCCTTTTGAAGGATCCAATCATACACCAATGGAAGAACAATTACTTCATGTTACTCCTTTACAGTTATTAAAAACTTGGAACAAAATAGTTAATAGCAGCAAGTAGATTAGGTTAATGATTAAGCATGCTCAATGGACAGTTCTGAGCTGTCTGCGGCAGACATTGAGCCTTTTGAGAAACTAGTCTGGTGGGTTTCAGCACACTGACTCAGTTACCCATGCAGGGACCAAACTGAGAGCCTAACACAACCACAAACTGAAAATCATGGTAGAGATGGTATGAAAGGTATGGAGCAGTTGTGTGGGTATTGGAGCTTCTACACTTCGCTTGTTTGAGAGAGAAGAAAAAATTGAATAAGGTAAGTAATACCAGAAAAAGTCCTAATGTGGATAATAGAAGTAAATCTAAATGATCTTTTATGTACCTGCTCTGAAATGCAAGGTTCACCTGCATCAAGGATCTGGACTTTGACTCCTACAAGTTGCAGTTTATGTAAAAATGTGCAAGGAATACAGGGAGTGTAGTTAAAGTAGGTCTTGAGATACAATAAACAATGGAAGTTTAGAAACTGACTTTCTGGGGACAGCATGTTTGTCATTGTTATAGTGTAACTAAAGCTTCTGCCCAACTCTCACCTCTAAGAGTGTTGCTCTCCTGTTACATCTTTTCTAGGATGCTAACCCACTCTTCTCCCACCCTGCAGCTGTGTGTATCTCTGCTCTTACTCAGCAGCTCTGAGGAAGCTTTTTGTTTGAGAATCATAACCATGATGTATAGTATTTAGACAATCTTAAAACTATGTTACATTAACAGCAGTAAGGGAGGAAGCATGTGAAAGACAATTAGATTTGTTATAAGTTTTGCCTTTCCTACAGGACCAACTAGCAGATTTTGTTTCTTGAACGCCTTCTATAAATGCATTGGATTTCACTTTAACCTTTCAGAAAAGTACCCACTCCTAAGAAAGCAAAAGGTACTTTAGAGATTGTCCAATAGCTCCTTTAGTGTCCATTTCAGACCAGGAGTACTTTTTTGAAGCAAGTCTTCCTATTTCCAGATAAGAAGATTTACTTCACATCACAGAACTGTCTCAGTGAACTGATGTCAATCATTCCAGATAAATTAAAAGATATGCAACAAACAACACTCCAGCCATTAATGGATCTTTAGTCCTCGGGACTAGGCTAGAGCTAGTGCTGTGTGTAACACCCTTAAGTGATTGCAGTGGGGATGCTGGGTCTTTAGCACCAGTTGTTTTGTTCTATCGATCTGATTCTATTTGGTTGTGCAACAAATATGAACATGGCTTTGTTCTGGATTTTGTCCTCTTCTGCTGTTATCAAATGCTTTGCTGCTGTGTCCTGAACAATTATTTTTGATCTCTATTCATTCCCCGACTTTCTTGTGAAGTCAGTATATTACTGTCAAAAATATCAACTCAGTGTTGTGTGTCCTTAAATACTTGGTGAATGCTGCTGCTCCAAAATTTCACCAACTTCCTTGAAACTCCTTACTAAATTACCTGGCAAAGGCCAGACAGAAACAAACAGGAGCAGAGAAGACAAGTTCCCTTCACTCTGTGTTCATCTTAAGTATGGAATGTGGAGTGCCTCAACAACATCCAGCACCCTTGGACACAAGTTGACCACATATTTTAATCAGTGTCCAAGAACACTTTGTGGCTGTAAACCACAGATCATTTCTCTGCATATGTGAGTCCTTTTAAAAGTAACTTAAATCATCAGGTGTTCTGAACCACTGTAGCAGTAGCAAACACTCAACCAGTCTTTTTTTTTCTCTCTTTTTTCTTTGAATAGTGTTTTCTTTAATGTAGCTGTTAATCTACACGATTGACTTCAATTTGATGTGTCTTATGGACATTTACAGATGCCAGTGAAGCAGTCAGTGCTATGGACAGTTGTTCAGGCTTTTTCAGGTGACCTGACAGGCCCTCACCAATGTAGAAGAAGACTTGAATCAGTGCAGAGTATGTAGTGAATGGAGCAAGACCACTAAATGTAAAAGCATGTGAGCTTGTAGTACCATTGTGTGGTAGAGGAGCTGGGTCTTAAAAGAGTTGAGGTCTGTTCTTGTCCTTTTTTTTTTCACCAACTGACTAGTGAAGCAGGACTGTGAAAAGTTGTCTCTTTGGATCATTTTGCTCTATGTGAAGGACTCAAAGGGATTCTCCCTTTGATAATTACTGATTATACAGTGCCTCATACACCAATTATGACTTTTTTCCTTTAGATCCTACCATAAAAATAATCTAAAATCCTAAATTATCTTCTTGCCATTTGATTTTATCTTTATGCCTGGGGCTTTTGTAGTCTGAGCTTTGACAACTAAGGTCTGTCCTGGGTAAGAGTGTCCCAGTGTCTGTGCTCACTGGTGAGAATTGGATTGGAGGTTCTTTCTTATTTAAAATCATAGAATTCTTTTGGTTGGAAAAGACCTTTAAGATAATACAACCACTCACCTCATTGCCAGGTCCATCACTAACCCACGTCTCTCAGCACCTCAGCCACATGGCTTTGCAATAGCTGCAGGGATGGGGACTCCACCATCTCCCTGGGCAGCCTGGGACAGGGTCTGACTACCCTCTCAGGGAAAAAGTTCTTCTTAGTCTCCAATCTAAACCTCTCCATCACAACTTGAAGCTGTTTCCTTGTTACTTGGGAGAAGAGACTGACCCTCACCTCACTACAGTTTCCTATCAGATAGCTGTAGAGAGTGATTGTGTCTTCTCTCAGTCTCCTCAAGATTAAACACCCCCAGGTTTCTCAGCTGCTCCTCATCAGACTTTTTCTCTAGACCCTTCCCCATCTCTGGTGCCCATCTTTGGACATGCTCCAGAATTGTGTAGCTGTGTTAATTGACTCACGGTTATTTTCATACTACTAAAAAACCCAGAGTGAAGGCAATAAAGTTGACTATTCTCTGTTTTTAAGTGCTGGAACAGTTCCTGGTGTGGACTTTGCAAAGGGAATGTGTGATATGACTTGGCTATGACAGCAAGTAATACCAAAGAACTTCCCAGGCTACAGGGATTGAGAAGTTTATACTCTTGGAACAATTCCCAGCACTATTGTGGTTAAGTCTACCAGTACTCTTTCAAGCTATACCTGAGCACAGCTGCAGCAGCATGGGCCATTCCTAGTTTGGAGCTAGCAGTGGAAGGCTAGAGAGTTTCATTGCATAGGCAAGTTATTTGCTTTCAGAGATGGAGAGTGACCACATCCTGATTAAATGTAATAAATGTAACAACTTCCACAAAGAAGCACAGAGCTAGGAGAGTTTAACACCATCAACTTTAAAGTCTGAATTGTTTTCACTAATTAATCTGTATCTACCATTTAGAATCAGTTTTATGAAATGTAGTCTAGTGAGGAAAAGCTCATCCTGAGCTTGGCTGGAAAATCATCAGCTCAGAGAGGCAGATCCAAATGGATCTGTTGAGTGGGAGGAAAAAGAGCGTGGTTTGCAATATATTGATCCATTACAGCATGTGAGAACTTAATCCATGTTTTCTCTATGATTCCACATTGCTTCCCATCTTGTATGCTGTAACACGGACTGTTGCTCCCACAGATCCACAATGTGATGAAAGAATACAGATGGAGGTAGTTTTAAAGTTACATGGAAGGTCTTACAGCTCCAAAGCATGATCCTGGAGCCATACTGTTGTGAAATCCCCATCTAGAGTTCAAGATGAACCCTTGGAGGTCCTCCTTTCTGAGTGCTGAGCTGATATTCTTTGCAGGTGAGTGACAGAGTTATCTTCTACCAGACTGATTACCAGCAAAATCCAGTGCCACTAGTTTGGATACAAACTGTGAGATATGTGCAGAAACATCTCTAAAAGTTTTTGAATGTTGTGGGATATTGACTACAGCATATTGGACATTGTCTACCATTACCAGTGGGTTTTCACGGTGTTTCTGTAGCCCACGAAGATTTCTGGATTCACTGTTAATTTTCTCTGTTCTTCCTGGGTTCATCTCATGCCTGTTGGTTTTCATTCACTGGGTGATAGTTCTGTCACTGATTGCACATTGATATTAAGGGTTCACGATGTAAGTGTGGCCAATATTTGTGTTCACTGAAATGCTAAACAGGAAACTAAATGTCACTGTAAAAAGATGACTGGGAAATCCTGACATTTAGCTACAAAGAGAGAAGCCAGCCGCTGTTTCATCTGTGCTAGCTTCAGAGGATGAGAGTCCTCAAAATAAATCCAAAATTATCTTAAGAATTGGGTAACTTCATGAAAGGCATTGTGTAGCAAGAGAATGGTGGAGAAATTTTTTCTGTTGTCTGAAGTGACAGGACAAGGGGTAATTGACAAAAGCTGGAACACAAAAAGCTCCACTTAAATATAAAGAAAAACTATTTTACTATGGATGAGGGAGCCCTGGCACAGGCTGTCCAGGGAGGGGATGGAGTCTCCTTCTTGGGAGGTTTTCAAAATCTGCCTGGACCTGTTCCTGTGTGACCTAATTGAAGGGAACCTGCTTTAACAGAGAAGTTGAACTAGATGGTCTCTAGGGGTCCCTTCCAACCCCTACCATTCTATGATTCTGTGAAGTTACAGGTGATGCATTGCATATCAAGTTACAGGTAACTTAATTTAGTGAAGCAAGAGTTCCTGTCCAGGCCTGTGGCTTTTTACTAGGCAACCCTAAATTTGGGAGAGCGTACAGAAGTCAGCAAACATATTTTATTGAGAGCTAGAGAAATAAAGGTTTATTTAGTTCTTGTGAAGCAGAGAATCACAGAGTCTTGAAGGCATCAAAACTGTCCTGAGAGGAAGCAGGGCTATTATGTGAGGGAGACAGGGGAATTAGGATGAGCAATATGACTAACTTGGATGCCTGAGAAAGAGAAATGAGATAAAGGGTGAGATCACAGGAAGACAGCTGTGCAACTGCTATGTCTTGTCCTGAATGAGATCTTTCAGATGTTTGCATTACAATTCAGCCTGATCTAACTGGGTTACTTTTGCAGTGACAGCCACAGGATCACTCATTAAGCCCCAGGAGGGCAGTGTTGCTGGAGGAACATGGATTACTATTAACCTGGATGGTAAGTTTTAAACTCTTACAAAGCACAAGTCAACGTAATAGAGAATCATCTATATTCTGAGATTTGTGGTTGGAGTGACAAACCCTAAGCAACAGATCCATGGGTAGTGACACCCAGAACATGAAATTAGCGAGAAGTAGGTATTTCACAAGATATTGTTGATGGTTGCAAGTTTTAATCCCTTCTAAGCAAGAGCAGTCAGACTTCTATTTTATTTTTGTAGACATAGGGTTAGAAATTTCTTCCCTGCCACACTTTTTTTTTGGAAGAAAAGCTGGAGGTTGCCTCTGTTGATAGGTCTTGTGATTCTGGAACTTTAAAAACACTAATAATAAATGTGAGATCTGAGTAAAACACACAAACTGATATGTCCTGCTCATTTAGGCTGGAAAATATCTGTACAAATCTTGAAAATGTTCTGCAGTGCTGAATATTGATTAACTGAGATGAGAGTTGATTTCTGAGACAGTCGTATGTTTGGTTAAGCTGCTCAAGTTCTGAAACTCGGTCATTTGTAATTGTGATCAATGGTATCAGTCTTGTTTGTCTGAGTGATATTCATTCCCATAAAGATGATGAAATAGAAGAAAGGAAGTTCAGGTCAAGGAAGCTGTTTCCCCAAGAGCACTGTGGGAAGAGACAGCCATAGCTGAGAACTCACAGTTCCAATAGAGTCTCTCTTTTGATGGGAGAAAGCAGACAGCCAGGCTTTGGAAGAAGTGGAAAAACCTTCCTAGGACCAAGAAGTGCAGTTTACTGCAAATCAAGAAACTGCTGAGGTCAATCAAGGGAATCTGTGGGCTGGGAACCACCTGTGAATATCATGAGCAACAAGATAGTTGGTTTTAAGCTTTAATTTCTAGTTATATTTGATTATGCTACAAAAGTTAAGCATAGAATTCTAGAATAGTCGGGGTTGAAAGGGACCTCTGGAGTTCATCCAGCCCAACCCACTGCTAAAGGAGGTTCCCCCTCAGTCAGCAGGCACAGGAATGTATCAAGATGGATTTGGAAACCTCCTGAGAAGAAGACTCCACACCCTGCCTGGGCAGCCTGGGCCAGGGCTCCTTCACCCTCAATGCCATAAACATGTGTAATTAAAAAAGAAAAAAAAAAGCCTGGTTAAAAATTGCTCCTAGACTTTGATTGCACATTCAAAATGTTTGTCATGTGTGACTGAGTGTGAGTGATTCTGTCCTCATAGAGCTCTTTTGATTGATTTTGATTATTTAGGCTCAACATCCCACCAGCTGGAACGTGTCTCTTCATCCATTGTGTCACAGCTGGAAGTGTCCCTGGTGAATCCAGATCTGCCCAGGTTGCCGTGTGATGTCCCTCCTCTGTATTTTGACTTACCTATTGTAAGATGCAGAACAAGGTATGCTCCATGACTATAGTGTGGCATTGCAGCTTGTATGGTAGAATCCTCATTTTCTTTCAACGTTTGTGCAAGTAGTTTGGGAATCAAAAGAATTCCTATGGCTGCTACTATGGCTGTACATGAGCATCTCCGAAAGTCTGCTGCATTTATTCTTGTTTCAACTTAAAGAAGCACTAGGCTACCTAGCATGAGAGTCAGAGTGAGACTTCTTGGAGAGGCTAGACTTGAATCTTCAAAGGTTTATATACATCTAGTTTTTAAATGCAAAGCTCCCAAGAAAATCTTGTTGGGGATATTAACAGTGTTTTGTATCCATGACCTGTCCAATATCATAGATATGAATAGAGCAGGAAACAAATAAGATTTTGAGCATCAGCTGGGCAAAATAGTTTCCGTTTTCTGTCCTGTCATACCTCTAAAGACAGTTGTTTGTTTGGAAGACTAGAAGTGTCTGAAGAGAGTAAGAGTGACCCTAATGGGGCTCTTCCGTCTCTTGCTGCTATGACTTCACTGGGAGTTAATTCTTCTGAATGCTGTGCTGAGGATTTGTGTGTGTGAGGAATGCAGTATTAATTTGCAAACTAGGATCAAGATGCTCTGTAGATCCAGGCAGCCCTGGGTTATTTTAATACTAATGAATAACAATTATTGTCTGAGCATGTCTAATGAACATGTCTGTGTTTTGCATTAACGTACAATTTGGATAGGGTTCTGATATAATCTTATCACCTTCTGTGCTTAACTGAAATGTCTTGCTGTGTCTCTGCATTTCTTTTAAACTAGTTTTAGAGTTTGGGTTCATATGTCTAATGTTTAGGTTCACAGTTTAAGTGTGCTTTGCTCTGTTGAAGCCTCAGTGGACCTGCTAAAAAATAAACCTAATGTGTATAAAAATAATATAACACACCTTCTTCCACCTAGATCTTCACCCCAGGAAGCTTTGTACTTTGTGGAGGTGATCTTTAAAGGACATGTGGTTAACAACCTGACTGGAGTGGAGAAAGAAAATTACACTTTCAAGGTAACCACAAAGAAATTATTGAAGTGATGCAGGGTACTGAAGAGAGACAAACCTCAGACATAGTATCACAGGGAATACATTGTAATGTTATGTCTTATATACTATATGTCTGATTGCATGTCAGGACAAGAAGTTAGGATGCTTCTTCCGTCCCTTAAAACTAAGTGCATCTAGGGTACTCATCAATCTGGTACTGGATAGACTAGGTGACCTAAGAATCAAAAATCTGAGTCCAAGATCATCTGTCCCTGCACTTAAGCCACAGAGTCAGAAGACTCCATTGTGTCAGAAGATCTGATGCTCTCGTCTTCTGCTGTTACCCTCCAAGTTGCAGGGTGGCAGCTAGCAGTCTGCAGTGACAGGTAACCATGGGCAAGATTATCTCCCATAGACACAACTGACTCCAGGAAAGGACATCGCTTCAGGTCTAGGACATCCCTCTGCACCTAAGATGAGCAAGATTTGGAAAGCTCAGACCGGAGCTGTGTTTTCACATCTGTTGCTCAGTTATTTTGAGAGCTTGGTATTCCTCTCCCTGCCCCCAGACCAGTATTATCCCTTTGGCTCTCTGTGTCAAAGCTCATTGTCTCAGGAGGCTGTGGGGTATGGTGGTATTAGACCAGTTAATGAAGACAGTGTCAGGGCTTTTTTCAGAGCAGAATCTTTAACCAGAGCTGTGTGCTTCGGTATGAGGCCTAGTGTGTTCAGAAGTCACATCCCACCTCTGTGCTAACTTTGAATATCAAGTTAGAGAGCCCAATGTTTTCAGTAAATTGCACATTAAAGCTGGAGACTCATTGGGTGGTTCTACTAGCTTACAGAGTTGATGAAAAATCACCAGGGGATGTTGTTAATGAGGCACATTCCAAGCTAAATAAAACACAATGTGTCTCTTTGTTTGGGACTGAGACCTGGGAGCTATGAGTATTAAAAATTAATTTTGCCTTCACAGTAGATTGAAAAAGCCTGCTGCAGGCAGCAACAAGTCAGAACAGCTCAGAAGGCTTGTGTCAGCTAGTGGCCCTAGCTTTTTATGCTGGTTTTGGCTTCTTTATCTGCATCAGCCTAGAGTATGGCATAATGTTGCTTTGCTTCTCAAGAGTGGCCATTACCAGAGGGAGTTTGTGGCTACTCATTTATTTTTAACATTACCATAAGGAGGTGAAAAGGCAAAAAGCGAGCTTTGAAAGGAATGAGGTTCAAGGAAGGCTCTGAAAAATAACCCCCAACATATACAATGGTGTCTTTAATTTGATTCAGCATCTGAATGTTTTATGCTATCTAATGGGCTTGACAGCATCTATAAGTGCAAGTGAGGACAGGAGAAGGCTCAAAAAGAAGGTGGGGAAGATGATGTGGGGAGAAGTCTCTGAGAAATAGGTGATTTGGAGAATGAAGACACACGAGAAGTGTACTTTACAGAAAAAGTTAATGAAATTGAGAAGCTAATGACCTAAATGGAAATGGGATTTAGCTTGCTAGCAGTACTGCAGGCCAGATTCATGGAGGCATTTGTAACTCCTATGAACGCAGAGGCTCAAATGGATTTTACAAAATCTGAATGACCCAGGTGCCTTTATACATCACCTTAAGCCCAAGACCTCTAAATACCTCGATGGAGCTGACCTTTGCTTTTCACATAATGATTTGCATTTCTGAACTCCCAAATGCTCCACTGGGGAAAGACTATGATGTTACTCCTACGTTCTAGAGCAGATACCTGAGAAATAAAGAACTGATGTGGTTTTGCCAAGGTGTCTCTGTTAAATGCAAAGCTGTGCCTGTATTAGTTACCAAGGCAAGGCCAGGATGAGGTGTCCAGCACTATCTGAAATAACCTAACTACTGCTCCTTGGTGCAATTTTTTTGTGTTTTGTGTGATGAATCTGCTCCCATGGATCAGACCACCTTCTTTTTGGTGTAGGGAGATAGTTTTCATATCAGGCTATAAATCATGCTCTTCCCTGGACCAAATGTGGTTGGACTCGATCTTAAAGGTTTTTTCCAATCTAAATGAGTCTATGATTCTAAACAGCTTCCAAGTTACTTTATTTACTCATATAGCCATAGTCCAAGAGCCCTTTTCATTACTCTTCTTGTGGCTTCCCCAAGATATCCATCTCTTTTTCATTGCCTGACATAATATGTTCCCACTGACATCTGCTCACATTCTCACCTACATCAGCTTCTAACAAGACAATATGCAGATAACCCAGTGTTGGATGCCTGGTGCACTGGAGACAACACCTTATCCACAGCAGGATTTTTTTAAACAGTTCCAAAGGGATTCCACTTCCTCTTTATTTCTGTTAGTCCTGGGATATAGCTGCGTGATTTGGACACATAGCACTTTTTAACTGCTGAAGCCACCCATTTGTCCTGTTTAGTTTGTTACCTTCCAGGGAGGAATAGACATTTACAGAAAATACTGGTTCCACGTGAGTTAACAGTATGTGGAGGACCTCATCACACAATGCTGTTTGAACAGGATTAGCATCAGCCTAGGCAAAAAAAGAGAGCAATTTTGGTTAAAATCTCACAGATTTTAGAGTCAATGGGAGAAAAAGGGAAAAAGACTGTGCTCCTTGTTGAAAATGCAGCCAAAGCATGTGCCAGGTCAGACATCTGTGTCTGTAAGGCTGATGATGACTTTTCTCCCTTTGGAAAAGGGTCCCTGTGTGTTCCCCATCTTCTGAGAAGCTTATTTCAAAGAACAATCTCTCTGTTCCTTCTTAAACTCTCCTCAAGCAAAAAAATAGTACTCTATAACAAATTTCCACTATTTTCTTGCTGTTCCCTCAGAGGCCAAGGTAGTGTTTTCCGAAAGACACCCCTGATGTATTACACCCCATTAAGAGGGGCCAATACAAGTATTTTCTTCACTCCACTGCTTTAAGATAACCACCAAGTTTGCTAAAGGCTAGCTGAGTTATTTCATTTCTTGTGATGCAGAATTAGTTTTTAGGAACACACTCTTGGGAAGAAAAATGGTACCATAACGCAAGATAAAACAGAGGTGTAACTTCAGATAAAGCATATCTTAGAAATTTTATAGTGTATTGAACTGTATCTTCTAGAATTTGGGCACAAAAGGGAATGTAAAAACAGCAGTAAGCCATACTCTGGATGCAAAGGGGTCAAGAAGGAGATATCTGTACATGCTGTCTTTTCAGAGCAGGACTTTGCTTCAAAGACCAAATCTGAAGTGCAAGTCTCTGAAATGCTATTGCCAATGGTGGTGTGAGCAATGTGTAATCAGATCTTTTTTGGACTGCTGTGAAAATGACTACCATTTAACTACAAATTTCTCTTTACAGTTCTCTGCTGTGCAGACACCTGTGGTTTACCAAATTATTCCACCATCTGGCATCCCAGGTATGGGACCTTTTTTTAAGCTGGAGCCCACTTTAATTATTATTCGATGTTCCATACTGTCTTTCTCCTTATGAGGTATCTGTCTTGCTGAGGATTAAGAATAGTACCTCCAGAACTTAATGTCCAAGCTCATGCTGAACAGGAAAATAGGTTTGTGCATGGGGAGAGAATCTGTGGCACTGGGTACGAAAGAAGTGGGTAACACACAATGACAAGGTTATTTAGACTTGGCTTCTGAAGCCCAACTCTACTTGAGATGTCCAGCAGATGGATAGGTCTAATCAGTGATGACCCAATTTGACTCACCCGACTGTAGTTATTTAAGAGTAGTTTCAAGAAGAATTAGCTTTTAGGTGATGATATTGTAATGCTATATAAATGTTCTGGTTAATGGGGCTTTAGATCAGACTTTCAAGTTACATGAGAAGAGTTATTGATTTTGGCCTGAACAGTTGACTAACATGGAACATTTTCCCCTCCTGTTTCTATTGGTTTTGTATTTGAGATCTTTAGATGACTTTTGAAATCAGCATTTCAATTTTAAGATTATTCAAAACATTTTGGTCTCTTGAGTGCAGAGAGGTACCTGGATGATTAGGTCATGTAGATGCTCCAAAATCTAAATCCATCTCTCATTTCCAATTATTTTTCAGGTACAGTTCAGCTCCAGATATGCTTTAGCATATCTGTATGGGTGTCTGAGCTCCCAGTGCAGCCAGTGAAGAACACAAAAGTATCACTATTTGGCTCATGTTCCTTGATGTCCTGAAATGGTCTCTTCTCCCAAGTAATAAAAAATAGGACAAGAGGAAATGGCCTCAGGTTGTTCCAGGCAGGTTTAGATTAGAGATGAGAAAAAAAAATTTTACCAAAAGGGTTGCCAAGTCCTGGTACAGGCTTCCCAGGGAAGTGGTGGAGTCTTACCCCTAGAGGCATTCAGAAGCCATGCAGATGAGCTGTTGAGGGACATGCTTTAATGGTGGCCATGGCACTGCTGGGGGAATGGTTGGACTCCGTGATCTTAAAGATCCTTTCCAACCTAAATGATTCTATGAAAGACCTGCATGAAGGAGCTAGATAGAACTAGAAAGACCCATTCCCTTTTGGATTCCCAGTAGAAGGGATAGGGTATCTCAGCCCTCGTCTTTGATGGGACACAAGGAAGTGGGCTCAAGTTGTGTCAGGCAAGGCTTACATTGGATATTAGGAACAACTTTTTTACTGAGAGGGTTGTTGGAATGGGCTTCCCAGGGAGTGGTGTCCCCATCCCTGGAGATATTTAAAGGATGCATAGATGAGATGCTGAGGGATATGGTTTAGTTTAGTGATGGGCTTGGCAATGTGAGGTGAGTGGTTGGACTCAATGATCTTAAGAGTCTTTTCCAATTGTAATGATTCTAGGATTCTATGAAACCCTTTAAGACACCTCTGTGAAGGCAACTGAAGCAAGCCATCACCCAGTGTGGTCAAGGGAGAACTGCGAGTGATTCAGCTGGTCACACATATATGCTGAGGTCCTTTTTTAGGCAATGACCCTGTTTAGTGTACAAATGCTCTCATGTTATCAGTTGCTTCATGAGGTTCTACAGTGGAATTTGGTTAGAATGCAGGGTTTAATTAGTAAGAATTGAGGAAAAATATATTCTCAGTACAAGTAGTAGAAATCTTCTAAGAAGATCATAAAGAGATGTTTTTGTGGGAAACCAAGTCGTATGTTTTGGGAAAAATGAATTGTGCAAAGTCATCTTGAACTACAGCAGAATCTGAAAGTAGTCATCAGTGCAACCAGTTAAGGCACCTCTCTACAAAAATTGCAAAGACCAAAGATCTATTTGGCTCTCAAAATCTGCAAATAAATTCTCTGCCTTTAAAAGACTCTCTTCAATTGTCATTTCCTTTTAAACAGGAAATTTAATAGAGATTTATGGGAAGACAATTGCTGGAAGATATGAGACCCTGGACTTCAATGTGGATTATATTGATGGGTAATTATATACAGACTGCTATCTGACCCAGTCCCTGTAAAGTGATATTTCTTTCATCAGCCCTCTTGACAGCAATAAATTGCAACCAGTTGGCCCAGAATTGCCATTTACTTCCTTTGTGGTTTATTGCAGCTCATGAGTTGGGCTCCAGCAAACTTTGTTAATCTAATTGCAACTGGTCCATTAAGCTAGTTGGTTTGTTTACTGGCAGCACAGTCAATCACAGCTCAGTGTGAATTGTACTGTAATTGCGTCTGGTTGCTGTAGATTTTATTTTGGCTAGCAAATTAAAATTTAACTAATTAAAATAATGTCAGAATCTAAAAGTTAAATAAATTTTCAGTTTCATTTGCATTTTTAGAAAAAACCCATTAGTTTGAAGCAGATGCTCTGGTGAGTCAGAAGACAAAGCAGAAGTATTTTGAGACAAAGGGCTTTGTTGTTCACTGCTTTAAACCCTCTCTGATCACTTCCTTGTCCTGAAGGAAGGTTTGATTTGATTTTTTTTTTTTAATTTTCTGCTACTTCTATGGTTACCTGCAACAGAGCAAAGCAGGTAGATTTAAAAAATCTACTTCAGGCCAGCAGCACTTCACACGCAGTGAATCCAAAATGAGTGTCAAGGCTGACCTGCTGTTTGTCATGTGTTTCCATATGTATGGAAGTGTTCTCAGATACTACTGAGTTACCATTTCCCTGCACTTGTGTCAATGGCAGTGAAGACCTAAGCCCAGGTGAATCCAGGGAAGGTGTATACACCTAGTAGTTAAAAATCTTAATTGCAGCAGGAGGTATTTGACCACTAGGTGCATTTTAACTACAGGTCAGCCTGAATGGAAATGTCCCTTGCTATGTAACTAACTTCTCTGCTAGCATGGAAAGTCCAGTGCAAATTCCTGCCATACCAGCTGCACCCATTTATCAGCCCTATACTTTTGCTCACTGGGTACATGTTAGCATCCTTTGACATTAATTATTGTTTTAGCTGCCTCTAGTGGAACTGTGAAACCTTTGATCAGTGAGAAGAAAGACTGGCCTGTCTGACTGCAGATTGGACGTGCCTGCATGCTCTGTTGTTGGATTATTCATTTACAGCTTAACCTCACAATGGCCAAAAAAGAAATGGTCTCAAAATCTTAGTAACCACCAGACAGATTCACAGTGTAGCTTCTGAGGAATAATTTGCCAATTGGTAGTGTCTTGGTAAATATGAGGACTTGAACTTGACCAGAGCAGTCTGTCACTCAGATTGATTGAGAATTTGGAGCAAAAAAAAGAGAATTTTTATACTTCCCAGTGTGTTCTACACCTTTTCATACTTTGTATGTGATGCAATGGTCCAGTGATGCTGAACCAAACATTTAGCTACACTGATTTTTTTTTTTCCTCATCCTTAAAAGGAAAAGCACCTCAGTATCAGCAAGCTGTACTAATAAATGCAAACTCTTTTATTAAAACCTGAAAAAACTACACTCTCAAGCATGGGTCATAGGGAAATTTTTTGCACCACAGGTTTTAATTTTGTATTGTCCTTAATTGCCTGTTAATTCTCAAAGAATCATTGCCAACCTTTGCTTATTGTATTTGCTAATTACTGTGAATTTATTGCTCTGACCTGATTCCTTCTCTCCAGTGAAGTTGTCCATTGCCAACAAGGATTCTTTAAGGTGGGGATACCTGCATTTCCTATTAGGAGCTGGGATGATTTCTAGCAGAGGTTTTGTAGGTTTTTTTTTCTGCAATGAAATATAGAAATTACTGTGCTGCTTCTTGGAATAACGTGGCTATACAAGCATGATGCTGTACTTGTGTTGTCTTCTACTTCTGGAAGATAAGAGTGAGTACAGTCCACCCAGAATTCAACCAACTTTTCCATACAGGG
The DNA here is from genome assembly GCF_028858725.1 of Colius striatus. Lineage (NCBI taxonomy): Eukaryota > Metazoa > Chordata > Aves > Coliiformes > Coliidae > Colius > Colius striatus. The sequence goes on along the minus strand of NC_084760.1, from coordinate 43,760,003 downwards.
AGGAAGTATCTTGTCATTCAGAGCCAGCATGGGTGTCTTGTGGGTCCTGCCACAATCTTTGCAGACGTGTAGTTCTTGCAGTATTTGGAGAGTATAAACATTTGAGGAATTTAATAATTGCTAGGTACAAGTGAGAGAAAATTTGAAAATACTGGCTACTGATGTAACACAATCAGCATTTCATTCAATGAAACTTCATTGTATCATACCTCATCTTCCCTGTTTGTTGTGTTCCTTTGGTTTTTTTTCCTAGGCCAGCTATCCTTGTGGCAGAAGGAGATGGATGGACCAGTCTTTGCTCCTTTGCTGACAGGAGAGCTGGAAGCATGTCAGTTCTTGACTTTGGTTTGTGTTGTTGTAAGGGCTCAGCACAGCTTGTGTACAAAAAAATTTCTTGGCTGTTGAAGCTTTCTGGTTTTAGCTTAAGATGGAGAGAGACCATGGGGAGTTAACCATATAGTTTATGACAGGGGTGGGTGGAGATTGCTGCTTCTCTGTGGACTTAGCCATAACCAGAGGCTATTCTGTGTCCTGGAGATCATATGCCGTGCCCTGGCCACATCTGTTCTGTTCAGCTCTTTAGGCTCCAAACCAACATAGGTATTTCTAAGCTGCCTATTGACCCTGCTCAATACATTGTCTTGAGTTATATATAGATGTTAATTTGAAAGGTGGATTAGCTGATTGGATCCTAAACTGGACAAGTAGAGGTCTAAAAATTTAGCCACATAGGCAGACAGGCTCTGGTGCCTGGGCTCTGGCACTGTTAATTTCACAGATTTCCGGAATGGTTGGGGTTGGCAGGGCCCTGCAGAGCTCATGCAGCCCAAGCCCCTGCTCAAGCAGGTTCCCCTTGATCAGGGGGCACAGGAATGTGTCCAGGTGGGTTTGGAAACCTCCCGAGAAGGAGACTCCACACTCTCCCTAGGCAGCTTGGGCCAGGGCTCCATCACCCTTACAATAAAGAAGTTTTTCCTTAAGAAGCTTTTCCTTTCTTTTTTTCATTGATAAGTTCCTCTCAGACTTCTTCAGGCTGAACAGCCTCAGATCCTGCAGCCTTCCCTCGTCACAGAGATGTTCCAGACCCCTCACCATCTTGGTAGCCCTGCGCTGGCTTCTCTCCAGCAGTTCATAGAATCATAGAATGGTAGGGGTTGGAAAGGACCTTTAGAGTTCCCTGTCTCTCTTGAGCTGGAAAGCCCAGAACTGGACACAGGACTCCAGATGAGGCCTCACCAGGGCAGAGGAGAGGGGGAGAAGAACCTCCCTCAGCCTGCTGGCCACACTCTTCTTGATGCATCCCAGAATGCTATTGGCCTACTTGGCTACAAGGCCGCATTGCTGCTTATGTTTATTTGCTGCCCACCAGCACTCCCAGGTCCTTCTCTGCAGAGTTGCTCTCCAGCAGGTCACCCCCAGCCTGTCCTGGTGCAGGGGCTTGTTTCTTCCCAGTTGCAGGACTCTGCACTTGCCCTTGGTGAACCTTATGGCTTTCCTCTCTGCCCTGCTTTATGTCTTCTATAAGTTGCAGGAGTAAGTGCTGTCTCTTGGACCCTGTTGAATTACAGAAAAAGCCACAGACCCTGCAGCAGTGTTTCTGAGTGATGTACTTTTCACAGGGCCTGTGAGCTCTAGGAAAGGGAGGCTGCTTTTACGGGGAACTGAGGGAAAAGCCTACTTGTACAGAATTCATTGCTGAGGTTCCTGGTGTCCTCTGTAGACCTTAGTGAACTGTAAAATTCATTGTGACTCCCAGGATGGGGATTAATTCCAAGTGTGAGTTATGGGGGACTTCCATGGCATCATTCCATGGCTCCAGAAGGTTGATATCATGTCACCTTATCTGTGTTTAATTGCTACCTGTACCTTCTTACAGATTAGAGACAGCTAGAGGAGCAAGTAGAAAGGGAAACCCTTATGCCATTCATCCTCACCGTGTGCCCAGACTTGTCTCTGCTCAGCTTTTATTTCAGTTGGGGGATTCTGAGGGTTAACAACAGGATCAGCTTCTGGAACAAGGGTAAAGGGGACAAACTGGAACACTGTGTGTAGCTGGGAGGCATCTTTCTGAGCTGCTGAACTCTTGGCTGTCAGCTGTGGCATAGGTTGTTCCTCTCACATCTCCCTTGTTTCTCTACTGTGTTTCTGACTTGCTCAGATGTATAAGCTCAGGTCTTTTATTGGTTATTGGTTAGATAGTTGTCACTGTGTGTTGCTCTTTTTGCTCCCAAAGCTCAGTGAAATCCTTTGTCTCTCTACAGTTACCCTATTCAGGTAGAAGACGGACTGGGGACGTTGCAGTGCCGGGTGGAAGGAAACCATATAGGTTGGTGAAAAGAGGGGAAAAAAATGAGTTTACGCTACTTTTGCAACGTCAGAGGGCGGGTATCAATCATGAGTGTTCCTGTCCTGTCTCAAAAGTTAGGAACATGGCTGTGATTGGTGTCCTCTGTACAGCCTTAGAGAAAAAGCAGTGTTCAAGCGAAACCATGACAGGATATAGATGTTGCTGACAGCAACAATGCAACTGAGGTATTTTCTCACTTTCCTACTTTTACTTTAATTTTTTTTCTTTTAATGTGATAGACCTTCCCTTCACCTTTATTAGAGGAATAAATGGGATGCTCCTTTCTATTCACAGTCTCTCTTGTAGCAGGTTGCATCTCTTGATTTTTTTTTTTTTAACCCTTGCTTCCAAGCACTCTGAAGAAGCTTCTAATTTCTTTTGGATTATTTAAGCATTGTTCTTACTGCTTGGGAAAGATGATCTGATTTTCTATAGTAAATAGGAATTGATATCTACTTCTCTTGTAGACACTGGTGGCACAGTATGGTAGCCTGAGCTGAGATATCATGGGGTATCTAGGAGCTATCTGGGGGGGTAGGGAGGGTATCAGAGATAATGGAGCTTTTAAAGGAGGTCTGCACCTTCCTAGCATGGCAAGTGAGGCCAGATAGGATCCAAGGCTCTAAGATGACTTGAAACACTTAGACAACCAAATCCTACTCCTCAGATCCAGCTTACAGGTTCAGACACATAACTGCATGTCTCCATAGTATAGCATCTACCTATGATCAAAGCTGCTATTTGGTTCAGATCATGCTGAAATCAACACAGTTATACTGTTGTAAGGCAAATTTAAGGAAGGGGAGAATTAGGTCCAGGACACCTGGCCAAAGTTTAAGATGCACTCTTTATGGAGCCCTTCACTCTTCTGTCGTAAAGCATGTTACTTTTCTCACTTCCAGGGTCCCACAATGTTAGCTTCTCCGTGTTTAACAAAGGAAAGTGAGTAAATGAACCTTTTATCTTTTTCTGTGCTGACACAGCTTTGAGTCCAGAATAAGTGCATGATGCTTTTAATGAATTTTGTGTTTCACTGCCTAGAAATTATATTTTGCTGTCTTGAAGATGATCATCAGATTGGGACTGTAAAGGGAGAATGTTCCTCCCCCAAAGCATTTCTACTTTAGTGTTTTAATACTTTAGCTTAGTGACCTAAGCATATCATCTGTTAAACCTAGCTGAATAAAATACTTTCAGCTCTTCATCCATATGAGGGGAAGTATTTACCTGTTAAAGGAGGTGAAAATGGGTTTTGACAGTACCAAACCCATACTTTACAGTGGGACAGTACTTCTAATAGTGAGTTTCAGTCTTGTAACAGTGTCTTGAATCAATGCCTCAACATGCTGATGAAAGGTGTGTTGGTCCTTGTAGAAATGTTCCTCTGGAGAACAAGGGCCCAAAACTGCCAAAAGAAGGTCTGCTTTAACTTAAAATGCCAAGGATCTCTCAGGCATTTTTTTCTCTTGCAGGTCAGCAGTACACAAAGATGCTTGGCTCATCAGTGCCAAGCAGGAGCTTTTCTTGTATCAAACACATTCAGGTATTGCACTGATTTACCTCACAGAATCAAAGTCTGCCAGATCTATGCTCAGAGAGCATTGTTAACCAGTAGTCAATGCTATGTAAGTTTAAATATCATGTGAATTACAAAAATGACCAGCTACAAGCTGACGTCTCTCATCTTTTATAAATCCCTTCTTTTGTTTTGTTTGTATTTTTCTAAGAAATATGCAGGTACAATTGGGTGGTTAAGATAGAATATCTGAGTGCAAAGTGAGTAAACATCACCAAAGAGATAAAGAGATTTCCATGGTGAAAGGGCATGACTGTAACAGAGAAAATTCTGAAAGACTCTAGGTGAACCTGCTTCTGCCGGGAGGTTGGACTAGATGATGTCTAAAAGTCCTTTCCAACCCTACCATTCTATGATTTTATGATTCTCGTGGTCGTAATGTGGACACTCAGATGTCAAATGTTCAGCTCTCTCTGACCCTGAAGGCTAAGGGACAATTGGAAAATGTGGAAAGATCTAAACCTAAATTGAGAAGTGTCAGACAAAAGGATAAGAAGAGTTTAAACTCCACCTTTTTTTGCAGGACTGTCAATAGTACTGTATATACTGGTTTGCAATTCAAGCATGACAGATGTAGCCACTGCTCAGGAACAGTGCAAGCATTACAGCATTTCCCCTGTCATACGGCCAAATTATCCATGTTGTTCATTTCTGGTGTAATCCCAGCAGTTGCTAATACCCCCATGAAGGATCAGTGAGATGCCTGTTTCACTCGCAGGAGCCTGCTCGGGCTGGAAACAGTGCAAGTGCCCTACTGGATCTGACAGAAATAGGGCAGGGATTGTCTTTCCCAACACCTACTTTCAGATTTACCATTTTCCTTTCTCTGTAGAAATAACCTCTGTGTCCCCAGCTGGTGGGAGTCTCGGAGGAGGCACCGACCTCACTGTCACAGGAGATTTCTTTGAGGAGCCAGTGCAGGTCACTGCTGCAGGTAAGAGAAGAAATGTGTGATTTATTTTTACTTTTTTCCCCCCAGTACAGTGGCCATGGCCCTGGCCACAAAACTGATGTTCATGGAGGAACAACTCCACGTACTAGTACAAGCTAGGGGTTGGAGAGCAGCTCTACAGAGAGAGACACAGGAGTTCTGGTTGATAACAAATTTCAACATGAGTAGCAATGTGCCCTCCATGGGCAAGAAGGCCAATGGCATTATTGGGGGCATCAAGAAGAATGTGGGCAGCAGGTCAAAGGAGGTTTTCCTTCCTTTCTCCTCTGCTCTGGTAAGGCCTCACTTGGAGTCCTGTGTCCAGTTTTGGGCTCCCCAGTTCCAGAGAGACAAGGAACTGCTGGAGAGAGGCCAGTGCAGGACTACCAAGATGCTGAGGGCACAGGAACATCTCTCTGAAGAGGAAAGGCTGCAGGATCTGGGGCTGTTCAGCCTGGAGAAGAGAAGGCTGAGGGGGGACCTCATCAACACTTATAAGTATCTAAGGAGTGGATGTCAGGAGGGTGAGAAGACACTTTTTTTTCCCGTTTTCTCCAGTGGCAGGATGGGGAGTAATGGACATAAGCTGGAACACAAAAAGTTCCACTTAAATACAAGGAAGAACTTTAATGTAAGAGTGATGGAGCATTGGCCCAAGCTGCCCAGGGAGGGTGTGGAGTCTCTTTCTTGGGAGGTTTCCAAACCCACCTGGACACATTCCCGTGCCATCTGATCAAGGGGAACCTGCTTTAGCAGGAGGTGAGACTGGATGATCTCTAGAGATTCCTTCCAACCCCTACCATTCTATAATACCAGTGTAGGAGCCTTCCATCAGGAAGGCTGTTATTCTGCCTGGGGGTATGAACCATTTTATTTGTTTGGTAGTACAAGGCAAGGCTTTTAGCAAAATATTTACTCCCTTTGGAAACCAGATGAGTTATTTTTGCAGCTCAGTTATGTTTCCAAGTCTCACACAGCACATTTGTCTCCTTTTCCTGCTGCCAGGTGTCCCCTGTAAAGTCAAGCATGTCTCTCCCCATCAAATCAGATGCACCACTGAGCCTGCTGGCAAGGGCAGGAGGTTGGGTTCCCCTCAGCCAGGTATGGTATTCAAATAACTGAAGGTCCAAACACCCATGGAAATGGAGGGAAGAAATTGCTTGGTGAAACAGGCTTTCCAGAATGCTCTCTGCTTCAACAACAAACCAGTTTCTCCTAGGCTTGATAGGGAGGAGGGCCACAAAAATTATCTGATAGCTGGAACACTTCCCCTATGAGGAAAGGCTGAAGAGAGATTTGGGGTTATTCAGCCTGGAGAAGGCTCTGGGCAGACCTTATTGCAGCCTTTCAGTACTTACAGGGAGATTATAAAAGAGATGAGGACAGACTTTTTAACAAGACCTGTAGTGATAGAACAAGTGGTAGTGATTTTAAATTAAGAAAAGGCAGATTCAGACCAGATATAAGACATCCTTTGCAATGAGGACAGTGAAACACTGGACTAAGTTGCCCAGAGAGATGATTGGTGCCCCATCACAGGAAGCATTCAAGGTCAAGTGGGGTGGGGCTATGGGCAACCTGGTCTAGTTGAAGATGTCCCTGCATATGTCAGGGGACTGAAGTAGATGATCTCTCAAGGTCCTTTCCAACCTAAACAATTTGAGCATTTTATAGCAAGGATTAGCAAGGTGAAGACAATAGCCCACCACTTACAGATGGATGATGGTGGGCTGTGTAAGGACTGTGAAAAATTAGGGGAAAAAGAGTATGGGAAATATTTAGAGGGAGGATAGCTGAACTGGGGTTACTGCAGAAGCTTTTGAGGATGTTGCCTGAGAGGAGCATTGTAGTAGGAAATTATTGTGCATAAAATTAAGCTTATTTTGGCTGTGGGTCATCTCAGTACAAGAGCAGACATTTGAGTTTGTTTGACTGCTCTGCTCTCTGCAAATTTTTGTTCTTCCTGGTGGAGGATTTCAAGGCAGAACAAATTCCCTAATATGAAATCTGTGTTCTGCCTTGGTGCAAAAACCCACTACACCTACAAACAGAGCTAATATTTTATTAAAATTTTCTGTTCCGGCCTGCCTCCTTGCACCACCAATTCTAGCATGTGCTCTGGGATTTTTGTTGGCTGCTACTGAGAACACTTTTGTTTTAACTTTCTAGGAAACAGAGGGCTTCTCTTTGAAGTCTGGGATGATGCCTCTGATCTGACAGAAGCAGGTCCTGGATATAGATGGCAGTTTGTACCTAATGCCAGTTCCCCAGTAAGATTCCTGTCTGGGGCAAAGAAGTCCTTCAGGTACTCGGTGATCTTAAAAAGAGACGAAGTCATGGCAATCACCTTTAGCAGTGTAAGGTGTAGCAATAACACCTGACAGCTCTTTATAGCAGAGCCTTACTGCATAGCTCCTGTAAATCAAAGCAAACCCTCTGCTCTGTGCTCCTTTTGAAGCTGAAAATATGCAGTGAAGCATTTTATTTTTCTTCCTTTTACTTTTGCTCAGTGTTTCTGCTCTACCTGGACTAGATGTGCTGAAACACTACACAAAAAAATTGCTGTGGAGGTAGAAGAATCTCCAGTTAAAGTCTATGTTGGGCTAGAGCTCTGGCCAGATGTGGAGGGCCAGATTCTTGATTGATGATGGCAACTGCAGCACAGGTGGAGTTAACAACTAATTTTCCCCAAGCTGTGAAAATATCTGAACTGTGTTGGTAAAAGACAATGGTCTTTCCAGATACACCCTTGAAAAGCTGTGCAATGTACATGAATGTTTTCATGTTTTTTCTGTTACTTCTCAGTTTTTCTCACTTGATTTTGTTTGTGATTTTGAGCCTTCTCCTGCCTGTTCAGGGTTAAAACTTTTTTTTTTTTTAGTAGAAATGTACAAAACTGTGACCAATGATAAGCCTGTACTTATTTACATGAAGCTTTATTTTTTTTTTCCTGGGTTATTTTGAAGTAACTCTTTAGTGTATTATGGATATTCTAATTTTCCTTAGCTCCAGGCTTCGTGGATATTTTGTGGCTCCTCAGACAAACAATTACACCTTCTGGATTCAAGCAGATGGTCAGGCATCTCTTTTCTTAAGTTCATCCCAAGATCCAGAACATAAGGTATTGCTCTTGGCACAGAAAAAAAATGAGATCAGGATAGGAAATGGTTTTAGTTAAGGCCATAACAAGTGGAAATTTCCCCAGTGTGAGCTCACTTAATGGTCCTTACCATGAATCCTATGTGGTTATATTTAATGTTTTATGTTGGTCCTATCAGGCTCTCAGCTCATCAGAAAATCACTCTTGCAAACAAAGTCTTTGAATGTCTTTCCAGAATACCTTTCTGTTAGTTCAGCACATCACCATCACTAACAATCTGTGCAAGTGGACCCAGAAGCTTCCTCGGTTTACCTCTTATTTTGACTGTCGAAAATTTTGCCCTCTTAAAACAGTGGTCCTTCCCTTTGTAAAGCTGAGAGGATGTTATAAATGAAGGTTATCTCTTTCTCTGGTTTATTCTTAAGCCTTATGACAGAATTAGGCTAGGAGAAATAAAAAAGACCTCTTAGCTATATAAAAAAAAGCAGCATTGCTGTTCTTACTAATGGTAACATACTATGTCTCAGAAGGCTTAAGACAGTCCTTTCTTTTGTATTTGGAGGACATCATATGCAGATCTGAAGTAATCCTTGAAAAGTTGCATGGGGAACTATTATTAAGGCTAGGGTCAGCTGTAGGAACTATCTTCTTTATGATATTGAGCTCTACACCAAAACTTTTTTAGATATTGGCTTTTTCCTGTACAATAAGGAGGAATGTGTCAGCCATCAATGCTCTGCTATCAGCTACGAGCACAAGTGTGGGTTTTTTTTGAGCTGTGGTATTGGACTCTGTGTCTTTGGGGTTAGAGTGATGTCTCTAACTGATTGCTTTGGTTGGTTGGGACACAGGTGAAAATAGCTTCTCTCCCCGCTGGTAATTCAGAGTGGTCTGAGAACTGGGTGAGGGGCTGGAGTGAGCCTTGGCAGCCAAAATCCCAGAAGTTTGAGCTAACTGCTGGCTTGAGGTACTACTTGGAAGCACTGCATCATGGAAGGGCACCTAGCAATGGAATGAGAGTTGGAGTCCAGATACATAACACCTGGCTGAACCCTCATGTGGTGAACAACTACTACATTGAGAGACATGAAATCCGGGCTCATGCCTTACAGCTTCCAGAAGTGCAGGTCAGTGCTGTGTGCTTGATGCTGGGATTTGGACTAGCCCTGGATTCAATTGATACAGATAGAAGTGAATCCTAATAGTAAAGGCCTTGTTGATGCTAGACATTAAAGTGTGTTCTCACCTTGTTTTTAACCTACTGAGAAGGTTGATGAGAAGAGCACCATGGGCTTGAAGGTGTTTGTGGTCTTTACACATTGGTGGGTGTGTGTAAACCCTGTGGTTGCTTTATAATCTGCTCATGTGTTAAAGCATAAACAATGCTGACTCTCCTTGGGTTGTTGCTTGTTAAAGCCTCACCTTGTTAACTAATGCTGAATTAATAGAAGTTTGGGATAGTTTTTCTTTCCCATCCTTAGCGACAGCACACTGCAGTGTGTGTTATCTGATCAACACTATATTTCAATCAGATAGAAACTTTCAGCCTGGCAAAGTGCTTAGCAAAGAGGGAAGTTTTTTGGGTGGTTAAAACCAAGAGCTGCAGGTCAGGAGCTTTAGGGACCATTTGTGGTGGTCAGCATGTCTCCACAGGTCATGTATCCCTTGTGCTCCTGTTAATCTAAGAACAGAAGCCAAAGGTTTGCATCAGGAGAGACCGTGGGAGGACATGAGCAACTGAAGGGATTCTTGTTTTAGACAGGCTTAAAAAGGCAAAATGTTGTCTGTAAAATCCTGCTCAACAGAAAATACAAGATTTAAAGTCTATGAAGTTTGTGTCTCATGCAGTTTGTATCTATTTTCATTTATTTATTTACTTCTTTGTTTGCCAGATGTTGACTGTGTCTGGTACAGGATGTTTCATTGTCTCCTGGAATAACGTATCACGCAGAGTGATCCCCACAAATGCTACAGCTCACCAGGTAGGTATCATTAAACACAGATAGCCAGTCCTCTGCTGGGGTGTAACTGATGGAGCTCAGGTACTTGACAGTAGTTAAGCATTTGGCCCAGAAGCTGAGATCAATTTTATGTGATGTCAGGGTGATTTTTATTGAGAGTGTCTTGTAGTGGGGTTTTTTTTGTGAAGCAGAACACCACAGCATCTGATCTTGGCCTGTCATGTCTGCAATGAAGTTTGTGGTATCATCAGGTAACAGGCCCTTAGACTTCTCTAAGACCAGACATGTAGTGCATGGGCCTTGTTTCAGATAGGAGCTCCAATTTGGATTCTTCAAAACCTCATCATGTATTGAAGTGGTAGTTGATCACTGTTGAAACTACCCTCAGTGATAGCTGGGTGGAACCTGGAGGGGCATGTGGATGCCTAGGCTTTGGGATACTTTAGCTAAAAAAATCGCACCTTTCTAAGGAGGCTGATGGACACCCAAAGGATGTCTCTCACCCCTGAAGGGTATCAAACATGGAAGGTTACACTGTCTTGAGATGGAATTTTATTCTCTGTTTGACTACTTGCTTGTTCAGAGCTGCTTTGCCACTGGTCTCTGGATGATGAAAAATGTTGTGACATGGGTGCTGAAGCTGTCTGCTGAAATGATCCAGACACCATTGTACTGTGACTGTTTTTCACTTTTAATTTTTTTTTTCAGGTGCAAACAGCAATAGAGGAACTTCTTTCAATAGAGTGTGAAACTGAGCCAACTTCTGCTAAAATCCTCTTCCACAGTGGCTTTGAGAAAAAAGGTACTGATCTTCTGTGACAAATATTTACTCTGAGAATTGCTTTCCTTTTCTGAAATAAATGTACTTCAAACTTAAAATGATTGTAAATTTACTCTCTTCATGGGTTTAAGTACATACATTTATGTTTCTCAGCTATTCATTATTTATATGTATTCTGATGGAAGAGTTTAGGGAATTACTGTGAAAATCAATGTGATTAATATAAAATAAGGAGACATTCTTTTGCTAATACATTGTATGACTCAGTCACATTGCAACACCCTTATCAAGGCAGATGATCCATTTTGGTTGTAAGAAAAATTTGGACTAGAGACAAAAAAGGCAAGTTCTGGGGCATTCAATTTTCAATATGCCTGCTGGGTAAGCAAGAGCTCAGACTGTGGAAGAGGCCAATTCTGATTCTGGAGGTGTTTGCTTTCAATGTTTCCTGATGATGGAAAGTGAAATATTGCAAATATATGTGTTATAGTTGACATGTCATGCAAGGTGTAAAACAACAACCACTTTTGTTAAAAAAAAGTAGTTACATATAATAGTTTTCTAACATCAGATAACTACTCCATTGGAAAGCAACTCCAGTAACACTGACTCAGTTTGCCCAGAGAGGTGGTAGATTCCCCATCCCTGGTAATGTTCCAATTCAAGATTGATGGGGCTCTGACCAACCTGAAGATATCCCTGCTCATTGCAGGGATGTTGGACTAGATGACCTTTAGAAATCACTTCCCATCCAAACCATTTTGTGATTCTATATTTGACAGTAATAATAGTATACTTATCCCATGCAAATAAGTAGATGATTGCCTAGAGACCTTGTGTCACATTCTTATGTTCAGTATGGAGAGAGACAGAGAGAGAGAACCGGTCTCAACCAGTAATATATATGTTTGGTGATTGATTTCCCAGTGGTTGAAAACAATTAATTAACCTTAATTGAGGAGGGAAGGAAACTTTATGCAGAAAAATGAAAATAGCAACTGGACATTCTTTGTGACCCCAAATCTATGATTCTGCCAACAAAATAAGGAACAATTTGAGGTAAAAGCCAACAATAGTTCAATAGTACAGTGGGAATTAAAATTGGTGCTTAACAAATAGAATAAAGGAAAACCTGAATTCTCATTGATTATTGTAAGATATACATAATGTTAAAAGACAGCAACACAATGGTGAAATTGTGGTGAATGGATGTCAGGAAGATAAAAGAAAGGCCATATATGTTCAGAACTAGGGTTTATCTAACCCAGTGCTCTGTCTTCAACAAAAGCCAAAATACATGCCTAGGGGAAAGTAAAAGCTGGACAATTATGTATAGTAATTAATCACTAATTCTCTCCAAATATGAAGTATTTTCAACTCAATTTTCTGACTATATATTTTTAAAATTTAATTGCCTTCAGTGACCCTCCCTTCCCTGTATTTACACATTCTCACCTTGAATACAGCTATATCACTACGTTATAATTTCTTCCAGTGAAGATTTCAACAGATTCAACACTTGTGCAAAGAACCACAGCTACTTCCTTTGACTTGAAACTCTGCTATTAACTTCATTTTGCAGGCTTTATTTCTATTACTGGAAGAGGTGAATTGTCAGTATGTAGTGACGGAAGAAAGTCTTTTATGTGTTACAAAAGAAATCACATCAGTTTTTCAGCAGCATGGTTGACAGACAAATTGAACAAACATCCCAAAGGACAAGGTGGATTCACAGTTGTTATATACATTATTTTTCAGCTTTGCCTGAGTGTTTTCTGGAAAAGATAGGTGGCTTTGGTCAAATATACTCTATATGGCTAATGATAGTGCTATTTGCTATGAGGTTTTATGGTCAGAGCAGTGATCTAATGGTCCCTCCTACTGTCTTTCAACAGTCTTAAAATGGGAAACAATTTATCTGGGCAGGAGAAATCTTGAGTAGGACTGTTTCACAAATTTTGGATACCTGTTTCCAGTATTTTCATGAATCTTTTGACTCTGCTGGTGTGTTCTAAATAATTTTCAAGTCTCTCATCCCTTCTTGGTTTTTTTTGGCTGTCAGATATGGAAGATGTGATTACCACAGGACACATTGTCAGTAGAACAGAGCCTTTCTGTGGGAGGTTCAGCATTCACAGACCAAACCAGCTGGTGAAAACATCCTCATTAACTCTAGCAAGATATGATCTTACTGAATACACACATGTAAGTTGCTGCTCATGATGAGTAGATTGCACTGGGGACTAAACACTCAGAGCTCAATCAGCAAGATAAAATCATCTGGTCTGCTTAGACGTCTCCCAAATATAGAAACGATTATGTCTTTGGACTATGCTTGCAGACAGAACAGAGTGTCTTTTCCTGACTGAGTGAATATCTGAGATCCCTGAGATGTAGATATTTAACATATCTTGCTGCTATCTGTTTGTGGGAATGAAGAAATGATGGGGTGATGTTGAGAAAAGATGGAAAATCCAAGGATTACCATTTCTCAAAGAAAGGAAAAAACACCTGGTTGTCCATTCTGACTCAATTTTCTACTAATTTTCTAAATAATTTCTTAATAAGATCTTGATTTCAACTCTGTCACCCTTTCTTTGCCACGTGAGGGGAGGCAAATTGTTGTGTGTTGAAAAAGAGGAGGTAGGAGGGAAAGATATATCCCCAAGACCTTCTGTAGTCCTTCCAAGCTCCCTTGAGCTCCCCTTCACAGACCTTTTTTCCAGTCCTATTTCCCTACCTGACACCCATCCCAAGCCTTGTACCCTGCAAATCAACTTTTCCAATCTTTTCCTCCCTTCCATATACTTGAAATCCCCATTGGTACTTCCCAGCTGTGTTTTGCCCCAAAACCTAGCTGGAGTCTAAAGGATCAGTTTCATGCTACATGGTGGAACACGAGTTTCCTGATGCCATCTGCTGTCCTCTGTATGTGTTATTCAAGGCAAATTGGCCTTAAGCAGTGGGCTTTACTGCTGTCCTTGAACAACATGTCTCTCTACTATGTTAAACTGGGATTGAAACAAAATATAACATCTTCTAGAGACATTACATGTAAATCAGTACTGATTTGATTTGTGATTCTCTCTCCCCCCTCCCATTTTTACAGGTGTGTTTTGCACATAAAGGCAACATGAGAAATATCCTTCATATCTTGGTGTCCTACACCAACGTCTCTTTATGCTTAGTGAAGAGGAACCTCACCTGCCTATGGGATTTCAAGGAAACTGACTTTAAAAGGTATCCTGACACTAGGTGTTTCCCAGAGATAACACTTTCCATAGCAAGAAGCTTTACTACAGAAACTGAGAGAAATTCTTATCTGTGTAGGAACAAATTGTCATTTGGATTAAGCTGACACACACTCTGTCCCTGCTCTGCATTTACTGAGTAAACCTGCATGTCTCTTGTTACACATGGGATCTCACCTTAGTGATGCATAGACAAAGAGTTTTGTTCTGTCTCTGGAAAACATTCCATAAGATTTCTGAGGACATTAATTTCCCAGTTTTTCTGGCAACAATCGGTAGATTTTCTGCAGTTAGAGATGAATTGACTTCCTCTCCCCAGCCCCCCCTTCCCGCTGAAACCTCATGAGATCATTGGTATGCAAAGATTTGAAAGATGGTGTAGTCTTTGATTTTCTTTAGTCACTTAGAAGAATATGGGTAGAAAATGTGATATTAAATGTAAAGCTTGGGGAAGGCAGACTTAAAAAGTCATGAATAAAGAAGCTCAAGAAGTGAAGTTGGCAGATTGTTTATCTGTAAGTTGTGTGAGTGGGGTGTGTGCATGTGTCAAAGGGGAAGAAGAGGTTGGGATGGAATTATTTCATGGTGGAGAGATCTGGGAGCCTTGAGCAATCATCGGACATACCCAAGGGGTTTAGTCTCTGGATTGACCCCTGTTGAGGTCACTAATGCTATCGTAGTGCTTTTGCCAAAAATAGAGCAGGGGTAATCATTCCCACATCTCACTTCTGTGAAGTAGAGGAGGATGCCTAAGCAGAGATCTAAAGCTTTATTTCTCACTATGGGGAAACTAACAGAAACATGCAGAGATTGATCCTGACTCACTGAGCAAATGACTTGCATGAGAGTAACTAGCAGCAATACCTGATGTTACCTTGAAGCTTCACAAAGCCCTTCAAAAATTGCCTATTGTAAATATCACCAGTAAAAGAGAGCTTGCACAACCTTGATGTCTTTCAGCTGGACGTTTACCTGCACTGACCTCTGGAAGGTGTGTGTGAACCGCTCTGTGCTTCTCCAGGACCTCCCTGCTAATTCCCCAGTGTTTGTGCATCAGATAGACTTGCTGAGCTCAGACCTGCAAAATGAAGCCTCTGGGTCATATTACCTTGATGAAGTTGTCATTGCAGACAGAGCTGTGACAGGTAAAGGGACCTTTTTCTTTTCTGTTTATGTTACTTTTTAGTGATGGGACTGGTTAAAGCTTTTTCAATTTTGAAGAGTATTTCATAGCAGGCACCAAAATAATTTTATTTTCTTGAACTTATATAAGTTGTATTTTTGTGAAAACAACCAACAAAGGATTGCCAAATATCCATATTCTTGGTTTGTTTGAAAATGGATTTCTACAATTTCTACAAAACTCTTACATGGTCTTGCCCAGAAAAACAGCCAAACAACCCTATCCCAAGCAGCTGTTTCCAGCAATGAAATGAGAATAACCTAGGCATAGTGACAGCTACTCTTGCTCTGATGAATGTTTGTGATGTTTTTGTTTCAGTTTCTCAGAGGCATCCCAAACCACCGTGGTTAGGTGGGAGAATAGTTGAAGCAGTATCTGTGGTGGGATCTTCTCCCACTTACAATGTGTCCTGGATGGTGTCTGGCTGCAGTGCAAGTCTCCCTCTGCTTTCTCTAAGGTAGGGACAGTGAGTAGATTGTCTTAATACCCTGTAATACTTCCTACAGTTTCCTTAGATATCTCTGGAGCTTGTCATCTATAACAGGCCATGAGAGCTAGAATCTAGTCTTTTCAGATGGATCATGTTCAGACTGTTTAAATTACTGAATCCTGCACGTATCTGTACTTTGAAGTTCTAAATTAAGATACTAAGTTTCTCTCTCAGCATGTGAGTGTTTTAAGCTTTGCCTACCACATAGGATCTTGAACATATATTGTAGTCATCTTAGTGAAGATATCCAATTCTGATACCAAAGTTCAATTATATGAGTGGGATTCAGTTGCCAAAACAGAGGTACTTTGGATGTTTCAGCTAACTTGGGGTATGTAAGATACACAGGGGCTATCAAGGTATGATGAAGGACTAGGAGATCTAAACCCTTCTGGACCAATGGATGGATATCAGCCAGGGATGGTCCCAAACACCTTTAATGACACCAATAGTCATGTTAGGCAATGACAGTCTACCTTCCTTGTCCTTATTTGCTGAGATGGTTTCTGTTCTGGAAGCCGTAACAATGAAAGAGGAGGGAGAACCATAGGATAACTAGATCAGAAAGAGCAGTTGTAAAGAGCTATACTGGCAGAGAATAAGTCCTTGTAAAAGCTGGATTATATCCAGCTGAGTTAGCAAGGACCTGGTAGAAATAGAGTTAGTCAAGGGAGAAGCTGGACGGATGCAGCCTCTTCCCTTCTGCAGCAGTCAGCTGTTGGCCTGGTTCAGTTACTTCCCCCAAAGTGACTTCCCAAGGTATTCAAAGGAAAATTCCTTTAAGAAGAAGGTGAATTTCAATCTGACATAACTTAATTTGGTTTCTTACTTTGTGGTGTCTCTTCTTTCAACAAAAAGTAAAGTAATGTGTCACTGTGCTCTAAAGACAGCTAGATTCTCCTTTCAAAGGTGGCTAAGATGTGAAGAAAATTAAGCTGTCTGGTCTAGTTCCCAGAACAGCTGAGTCCTTGCATTTCCTGGTGAAATCCGAGGTTTTGGTGAATTAATCACCTATAGGAGGTCCAAGTCATCACAAAAGAAAAGACTAATGCAAAAATACCTTGGAGAGAAGGGTTTTAAAAACTCAGTCTTTCTGTCAAAAAGAGGACTAAGAGGTAGATTGATCACAATATCTCTGACTGAGGGACTGGGGGTAAGAGTTCTTGGTATTGGTGGGCTTCTGCAGTTGGTAGGCTTCTACATCTCACAGAGGAAGATATGAGAGAAACGTGTGCTTGATGCTGATGACAGGAAGACTGAAAACAGAAATCACTGCATGCTTTAAAAATGAGTGGGCTCGATTGCTGTCTGTGGATACCTTCAAAACAAATCTGTCTCTTTCTTTTAGCTGAGAATGTGCTGGACTTTATTCTAACACTGCTTGCTGCAGTTGGGATAGGAATATTGGCTAAAATCTGATGTGCTGATTGTACATCAGACGGAGAAGGTTTAGCAGTGCTTTTAGGTTTGTGTTCTCAAAATTGGCTCTGCAGAAGCCACTGCAGAGCTCCAAGTCTTCAGCTGTTATCCAGTCATTTAACCACATGGTGGCATTATTGTACCGCAGACTCTCTTTTTGTTTTGAAAAAGGAGAATTTTAGCGGCAAAGGAGAAAGCTTTAGGAATTGTTTTTTGGGTGAACTCTAATGTGACGTACTGCTGTAATTCATGGGCGTTAAGGTTTTCAATAGACTCGAGGAGACTAGAGGATGAAATAGTAAAGCTTTTTGCTGTCTAGGCTTCATTGTGTTGCTCCTTTACAAAACACCAGTGACTGAAGAAGGACTTGCCTGTGTTTGGTGCTATATGAATTATTTCTTCTATCATAATTCAAAAAGGTGTTTTTCCATTGTTTTCTGCTGCATGCATTGCCTACCTTAAGCAAGTATAAATTGGGAGTATTCAATGAGCTCTGTTCTCCTTAAGTCTCCTTGAAGAGTCTTGTTCCCACAGGTGTCCCTTGGCTACTGGGGGACATAGAGGTGTCAGGAGTAGGGGTCTTGACTTCTAATGCCTTCCTATGAACTCCCTCTGTCACACAGAGGTGCTTTGCTCTGGAACGGCTCGAAGGAGTATGGCTACCTCTACGTCTCCACGGAGGATGTGAGAGTCAGCCTCACTATTCAAAGACTGCAGAAGTCATCCCGACCTATTGGAGGGACCTTCCGCATCCACGTGGCCAGTACAGTCATATCAGGTAAAAGAAGACACAAGCACATTTCCTGGATTTCTTTTGCAGGAAGACAAATGAAGAGGCGGCAATATTGAACCTTGGAAATACTGCTAGGTTAAGCCCGTTGTGATAGTTGCTAGATCTTTGTTTGCAATTGATGTCATTCAAGGCAAGAGTTACGGATTAGAGGCAGGACAATATGTTAAGCATGGGCTTGTTCCAAAATGAGTACAGTCAGTATGAAATATTTACCTTAAAGTTAAAGACCTTTGAATGAGGTCTTGAACTGGCATTTTGCATCTCAAGGTTTCATTATGCTGATGTCTCTCCAGCATGTGTACTTCTGGTTGTCTTGTATGACAAGACTCTTGCAGGTTACCAGGGTATTAGTTCTCTTCTGGGATTACCAAGACTGGTAATTGGTTTGCAGGTGGCACAAAAGCTTGTGTGCATAGAATTGCTTGACTTGAATTTGTCATCCTTTATCTGTACTAGGGGTTTTTTTGGTGTGTTGGGTTTAAATACTCAAAGAGGCTTAGTATGAAAGCAAGCAGGTTAAACTGAGAAAGGCCAATGATACAGTTTTTGACTGAGGAGTTGGTGACTCAGTTCTGAATTCAAGTAATGAAATAGGAAAATGTAGCCTTGGATTATTTGTGAAACATCTCTTTCCTCTGTGTTGTTTAGGATTTTTACTATCTTGAAAGAACCTGCTGAAATTTCATGTCTCCCAAAAAGGGAGGTTTCATGATGGTCACAACTGTTTCTAGGTTTCCTAAGCTATTAGCCAGTGCAGATCTTTTGGCATTTGGGACCTGTAAATTTCCCTCTGCTGTTTTTTGGCAATTACAGGTGTTTGAACCACTACAGCCTCACACTAATAATTAAACATTTTTTCTAGGAGCAGATAGATGTGCTCTCCTAGGAATGAGAATATCCACTTTTTTCCTAATGTCCTTTGCAGGTGTTTCAGTGCACATTTCCTCTCACCATCTCCGCAAGCTTTTGCAAGACAACACAGACAGCTCTACAGCCCCGTACTTCAACACCAGGGACTTCATTGTGACCAAAGACTCAAACTCTTGCTATGAAAGCATCTGGACACTGACTTGGAAAACAGAAACTGGGGACTTGCCCAATGTTATCAATGTACAGTGATTTCTTTTACTAATGTCCACTTTGAACCCCCTCACTGATACATTCTCCCAGCATTTGTTTTTACACAGACACCAATGGAAGCTTGAGCTAAATGTTTTTCTATTTGGAATAGCAGCTTAATCAAATTCAAGATCAGATTATTAAAAAAGTAATTGCAGAATCAGAAGGAGAAATTACAGCTTCAGAGTTTGTTCTTCAAAATGAGGAGACTAGAATGTAATTTCTGTGCTTTGTTACAGTACTGCAGAATAAGGGAACTGCTATACTGAAGTGAAAGCTATTATGATCACATTAATATTTCAGTACAGTAACTGAAGCTCGGTACAGTTTTGTGGCATTGTTTGTGGCATAAGAAGATATTTTTTTCTGAGCACTATCCTGTATGGATTTGTATCTGATTCTCAAAAGTCTCACATGAAGGTTCGGTTCACACTTTCCCATTCCAAGATTTATCGTTTAAGTTTTTCTTCAAGTGGAGGGTCTTTTTTGAATAACGACTCAGATTAGACTGCTTCCTTCCCCAAAGAGAAGAACTATTTATTTGCATATCTATCTTCTAATAGTGTAAAATTATCTCATGTTCAAAGCACTGGCCTGAATGGCAACAAAAGTTTGAGCTGTGTCTTAAGCTGTAGCACAGGCACTTGTTCTACACAAAGTAATGTCTGTGAGAAGCAGATGTTCAAAGCTCTTTCCATGCCTAATTCCAAATGATATTACAGAGTGTTAGAAGTTTATTTGTACGTCTAGCTCCTAAATTTGTTTGCCTCAGTTTCTTGTCTTCAAGGGAAGGATGAGAACAGGGAGGTGTTGTGAAGTTTCTGGTAATGAAGATTTAGACCTGGAGGTAGGAATTCTGAAAGAAGCTTGAGAAGAGGTTTCCAGGAGTGATTTGCTACTTTGTAAAAACTCTTTTTTGGGGAAATGGTTTTAATTTAAAATCACATGATGGAAAAAAAGTACAAGAAATTTAAACCTTTTATTCTCTGACAGGTCTCTGCTGAAAACCTCACTGGTCTGAAGCCAACTGTTTCTAGTCGTGTGGTTTATGATGGAGGTGTGTTTATTGGGCCAATATTTGGGGACATGCTTGCTACCTTCAATAACAAAACACAGGTGAGATGTTGTTGTGATTCCTGTTGATTCACCTGGGTTGTGTAGATCCCACACTGATGAGCAAAATAAAGGAGTTATGAAGTCACTCACCCTCTGTAAATCTCAGTACTTCATGTATGAAAAGGAAGCAAGGAGGGCTTCCTGGCTGAGTCTGCTGGATGGACAAACATGTTCCAGTCTCTGCCCTTGGATGTTGTAGAGCACTGTGTTCAGCTATGTGTTCAGCAAGGCCTGCCAGGTACTGTAATGATAACAGGGTGATGGTGGATGTACTCGAAGCCCAGCTGTGCAGCCCTTGGGGCCATGACACCTTGTTTTTTCAGAGATTCTATTCTCTACACAAAGACTACCTTCCTTCCAGTGGCTCAGCCACCTAGAATACCTCTGCCATCTGTGGTGAAGACCACAAATACCCTCAAATAGACCAGATGAAACAAGAACAGCAGCAACTATCAGATTTCTTTGTAATTTTTGAATATTTGTTCTAGCTGGCTGCTAGCAACAGGTGTGAAAATGCCCCTCTAATTATTGTGTCTATTCAAGCAGAGTATTTTGCAACTCTCTGCTCTTTGTGTTCCTTAGAGATACCCTGCTTTTGTTTCTTCCCGGCATTGGTGTACCTCCCTGGTATACCATTAAAACCTGGGAGAGAGAAATTAAGAGAGACTCTCATATGCTGTATGCTTTGCCAGTTTACTCCTTTGAGATCTTGGTATTTCTTGATATGTCTTTCTAGTTATCAAGGTCACAGCCTTTCTTGTTTCAGCACGAACAAGAGGAAAAAAGGTTGAAGGCTGCATGCTGAAAAGACTCATTCTGAGCTTCATCCTAATTTGTCTTACATGATTCTTTAAATGTCATAAATTTTGTTACAAATGCAGGATGGGAAGAATTGTTATACAGCAAGCAGAATCCTTAATGGATGACTGGAAGAACAAGAGATAGGAGGAGCCGTGAGACTCAGAAAAAAGTGATATAGGATCCCGCAGACACAGAAAAAGGGTGGCTACACAGCTTATTGTTTTGCTCTGCTTTGCCCAAGATTGAATCTTAGCAAGCCTTGCAGTTAAATTTGTAATGAGATTGCACCAGGGTGAACAACTGTCTGACTGTGCTCTGTGCTGGCAGAGTGCTCTTGGTAGCTCAGTGTAGCCACTAAGCATTGCTCTGCAGGTCTACCAGGTACCTGTGGCTCTTGGAAACCTCTTTGCTCCTTTCTAAGCTTCATGGTAACCTTCTTCTCTGACTGTAGGTGGTGGTGGTGGTGAATGATGTCCCTGCAAACTGTTCCGGTTCATGCTCTTTCCAGTTCAGCCAGGATCTGACACCCTTAGTCAGTGATATTGAGTATTCATCAGGTAACACGGCTTTGTGTCTAAACAAAATGGCAAAAATGTTGTTCCATGAAAAGATCTGCCAGATGTTGTGTGTGTGTGTGTATGTATTTTTTGGGGGGGAATTTCAGATTTTATGAAAACTGCACTTCCTAGTGAGGCACTTCTGATCAGCCTCAGTCTTATGATGTACAGCACAGGCATGTTTTTACCTTGACAAGAAGATGGTAAAGGCATAAAAGGGAGATAAACAGTGAAAAGTTTGACACTTTAAATGTAAGGTGGCTCTTGGCTCAGGTTATTTTAAACACAAATTTGAGAAAAAAGTAATAGCTGAACTGAGACAGGCAGGAACAGGCATTATGAGGGATGATGATGATATTGGGCTTTCTAGGACAAGTGTTAGTTGAAAGTAAATTCAGGACATTGCTACACCAAAATTTGAGTAATCTTGCTGATTATATTCCTTCAGATGATGAGCCCCAGGCCACAGTAGTTATCAGGGGAGCTGATTTCACTCCCCTGATAGGAGTGAAGGAGAAGCCAGCCTTGCAGGTAGAGGTGAACTACTCAACCTGCCATGTCATAACGTTGAACCATACTGAAGTAGTTTGCCAGATGGAGAGGCTGCCAGTTGGAATCTACGAGGTGACACTACTGGTGAGACCTTATGGCTTTGCACTCAATGGCAGCACAGGAGAAAGCATTTTCCTCAGGATTGAGCCAAAGCTGGTAGCTATCGAACCTCCTACAGCTTCAGAGATCGGTAGGTCTGAACACCAGGCCACCTCTAATGGGACGTCTGCTTTCTACTTCTTGCTTTTCATGTTGTGTTCCAGTTCTGCTGTTCTTTGGCTACCAAAGTCTTCATCTGATGAAAAAGACACAGTGTGGCTGGAAATACTGTGTGTATCCCAAAACACTGGGTGAAGTTTCCTAGAGTGACAGACAGAGTTCCAGTTCTGCTGTTCTTTGGCTACCAAAGTCTTCATCTGATGAAAAAGACACAGTGTGGCTGGAAATACTGTGTGTATCCCAAAACACTGGGTGAAGTTTCCTAGAGTGACAGACTTGGTTCTTTCTGGAGGCAATCAATTCCCCAACTAATTTTGTTTGAGACTTGCAAGTTCAAGTGCAAGTGTACTTATTCCAACAACTCAAAGGGCTTATTAGTGTTTTGTGGCTCATCTTCTCATATCCATTTCACATACATTTGTAGTATTTTAATTCATCTGGCCTAATTTTAAAATGGCTAAACTTTGATTCATCTCAGTCCAGTTAAAGCGAATTAATATTCTGAGTGATAAAATGGAAAACTCATCTGTATTGTGATACAAAATTGAGAAACCTAGAGGAGTTCAAACTAAACTGAAACTTCGTGGTTTTGCCCAGCCAGCAATGAAGACAGTCTCTCGCTCATTCCACCCCATTCACCCCCACCCTCATTAGGATGGCGGAGACCTCAGTGAAATGGGAGTGGAAAAAAGATAACCAAAGATGTTGTGGATTGAGACAAGGGCAGGGAGGGCTTGCTGCCAATTACAGTTCCAGGCAAAACAGACTCCAGTACTTGACTTAGAGAGGAAAGTAGGAAAGTTTATTCTACTACCTACAAGAAACAGAACAGAACAAAAAGCAAAAAGAGAGCAGGATGGTGTGAAAATTACAACCAACACTTCAAGATCTTTCTCCCCCATCCCTCCTTTCTTCCCAGGCCCAGTTCACTGCTCCCAATATCTCTACCTCCTCCCTGCTCAATGCCTTGGCGGGGGGTAGGGGATGGAGGATGTGGTTAGTCTCTCACAGATGATCTCTGCCGCTCCTCTCTTCTTAGAGGAGGAAGACTCCTTGCATTCTTCCCCTGCTCCAATGTGGGATCCCTCCCATGAGACATAGTCTCCTCTGGGCATAGTTGCTGCCCCTGATATGGAGTCTTTAACAGTGCAAACAACTGTTTCACTAGTCCTCTCTGCAGGATGCAGGGGAGTCTCTGCTCCAGCACACCTCCTTCTCTCTTCCCTCACAGGCCTTGGGGTCTGCATTGTCACTTCTCTTTCTCTTCCAACTCCTTGCACCACCACCAGCTGGAAAAGAAGGAAGAAAAGCAAGAGGGAACAGAAAGAACCCTCCTCTTTGGCTGCTGCTTCTTAAAAAGTGATCATGGAGGCATCTAATTGGCTCAGCCCCAGAAGTACATCTGACTCAGATCTGGGGATAGTTTCAAGCAACTTCTTCCAGAAGCCATTCTTACAGCCCCTTCCCCATTACCCAGAAATGACTCCACATAAAACCATGACAAACTCCTTCCATTTCCATTACCTCTCCTTGTAACAGAAGAGAAACAAATGGTGAAATATTACATCTTTGAAGATAAGTTTGGAAAATTCACCACACGACTCTGAGGCCAAACAGCCATTATGACTATCTCATCTGCCATGTATGTGACACAGATGAGAGGACTTCACCTGGAAATTCCAGCAAGGTACCTAGCCAACTGTAGCTAAACCAAACCAAAGACTATAGAAAGCCATCCTTTCTTTTTTCTTTCTTTTTTTTTTTTTGAGGAAAATGTCTCCCCAGACCAATTATGAAGAACACTCTTGACACAACTGAGTTGTGCCATAAGGACCAATGGACTCAGGATATGACTTTTTTTGAAGCAGCCAGGGAGGTATCTAGAAACAACATAACCCAGAATGACTCTAATAGTAAAAACTATCCATATTTTGCTTGGAAACTTCCTAATATTATTACTAAGAAGCTTTGAGTTCATGCTAACAACATCACTGAGAGCCGGAGGGTTGGCCTAGGTGCAACATGAAGTCATCTGGCTTGGAGAATTGAATGTGCCATGCTTGGCTAACTTTCAGCAGACAGGATGAAAATGATGGTCTGTGAACCTCTATGTGGATAAGCTATGGGATGGTTCTGGAAGAATGTAGGGCTCCTAAGCTGAGAAGCAAGAAGTTTAGGCCCCTTCTTTGTTTTGCTGGAGTGCATGGCAAGAAAGATAAATTTAACCCTTTTATGTCTTCTTTTTTCCCTTACTTCCTCTCCAGTGGGAGGGTCACTTAGGACATAAGGTTGATATTCACTGCTTGAATTCATTAAAAATCCTCAAACCAAATTAAAACCAACCACAACAAAAATAAAACTCTCCAAGAAAAAAGCCAGTGATGGCAATTTTTAGTGCTTGGGCCTTGCTTCTCATTTCCTTCGCTGACAATCCAGTTCTCCCAATTATAGTGATCTGTCACTCATTAAAAAGAAAGCAAGTATAATGTTATCTTACATTACATATGCCTTGAACATTGATAATTGGAAAGAATTACAGCTTCCATCTGTGTTTTTAATTTCTTCCGTTTAAAATACCTCTCTTCAATCTTATCGTAAAGCGCACATATGCACTATTTCATTGCATATGGATATAAGTGTAGATATCAAAACTTAAGAGCATCAGTCTTTACACAACACACATGAATTTTGCACTCTAAATCTGAGGCTCCTTATCTGACAACTATCACATTAGACAAGTGGCTTCAGTTTTGAGTTCTTGTTGTTTCTGGCTCTGCACAATCAATGTTAGAGGAGAGGAAGCCAGGAAGCACCATGTACTTTGTTGCATCAGGTCCCTCTTGTCAAAATACCACTGGTCTTAGTGGTGCTATGCTGGGAGATCCATGTGACCTAACTCTTATAAGCATGGAATATGTTCTAAAGATACCACCCCGCTCCAGTGAATGGAAGAAGCTTTCTGTTAATGTATCTGATTGCTGTTGTTTGCCTGGATTTGCTACCAGCCAGAGAAAAATCTAAGAAGATCAAACTGCTAGATTTCAATGCTGCTTTGAAGAATTAGCAGGAAATGATGCTTTGAGGAAAAAGTACAAG
The DNA here is from genome assembly GCF_028858725.1 of Colius striatus. Taxonomy (NCBI): domain Eukaryota; kingdom Metazoa; phylum Chordata; class Aves; order Coliiformes; family Coliidae; genus Colius; species Colius striatus. The sequence continues at coordinate 43,734,711 of NC_084760.1, read as the reverse complement.
GGACTATGCCATCAATGTATGACTTTACCATGAAGGTTTACTTATACCACTAATGAGAAGCATCATAAAAGATCATTTGATTTGCGATATAGCCTTACAATCTTACATGTAAACAGTACATTAATAAAGGTCCCCTCTGAGCAGTTCGTCTGGCCATAGTCTTAAAACTCTGTAGGACTGATAACTAGAGCAAACACCTTTAAATTTCAAGCACAATTCCTTTTTTTTTTTTTCAGTTAGTCTCTGAACCTCATCAAAGAACAAAGTCTAGGTTAGAATTGCCATTAATGTCCATTTCTGTTCTCTTTTCATGTTTCTCTTTGAAATATCCCTGAATCTTCTAGTCACATGAAAAAGCAGGGGAGCACTTGGACTTGTTTGCATTGGAATGCATTGTTGCAGAAAGATCAAGTGTTAAGTCTGACTGGTGTTGGGTATGATCCTACATGTGATTGAAGAGGCTCAGCTCTGACAAAAAGGAGAACTGAGGCTGCTTTTAGTGCTTCGCAGAATCAAGCTCTCCGTGACTTTCTTCACAACTCTGCTAAGTCTCAAGCCCTGCCAAGTCCCCTTTCTAACTTAAGTTTCCTAGACACATGCTACAGGCTTTTTTGACAGCAGGGTGCTTGGCAGCTATTTGAACTGTGAAAGCACCTGCTGTGTTAAGCTCATTTTCCATTCTTAGTGCTTCTTCCTTCCTTCCTTATTTCATTCTTGGGCTCGGATCTTTCTAAGGATGAGATCACAGGCCAGACCTTGCTGGCTTAAATAACTATGTCATTAAAAAATAAACCAAGAAACAAACCCAATGCTCCTATATTATGAATGAGAATTCAAATAACAGGCAAAAAGGATATCTGGCAAGAGAAGTAGCTAGGCACAGCAATGTGAAAGCAGATCATCATCATCAGATCAATGGTGATAGTACTGCCCTTTGTAGTCACCTATTAATAAAGAATCCTTTGTGTATAAAATGATCATTCTATATCTTGAATGTAACAGATTAATCGGTTTTGTAGGAGGTCTGAGAGTGGCTCTCAGGGGGACCAATCTGGAAGGAGTGAACTTGGTGTTGTTTGGATCTCGGCCTTGCCCGATTCTGGAGGATGACAGAAATTCCACAAGAATTGAATGTAAAGTGCCCTCTCGGGTAAGAAACTACGTACATCAGCAGTCTACAGGCCTTTCTATGTTTCACTGGCCTGAGCTACACTAGGGGAAGGGTAAACGGTAGCCCATTAGCCAAGTCTTGGCTGTGGGAGGATTTACTGTGGTCTAAAACCTACAGTTTAGACTAGCTTAATCATAGATTGATAGGTGGTTTATGAAAACATACAACAGTGAAAAATCCAGACTGCAACATCATTAGCTAAGCCTCATATAAAGATAGCTGGGGCTTTAAACTCCAGCAAAATTGCACTTCTCCACTTTTAGATCTCTACTAGTAGATTAGGCATGCCAGGGACAATTGCTCTCGCTCACATTGTTGTACCCTCTTCAACTCCAAACCTTCTACTTTACCTTCAGGTCTCCTTTGGATGTTATCATGCAGAGACATGCTTGAGGATTGTTAACAGCCGTTCTCTTTGCATGGCAAAATTATACTCAGGATGACGCTAATAGTTTTAGTGTAGGGATAACTGCCTGTGCCTGTGACTTGCCACTATTTGGTTTACTAGTATGGATATGGCAAATAAAAATCTGCATAGTCTGGAATTGTTTTGAGGCTTCTAATTCTCCATAGACATCCTTTTAAAGTCAACATAACTGTACATGTTTAAGTAGAGTCTGGTATATATACAGACTTCCTCAGTGCTGTCTACCTGGTTTATTAATCTGAGAGATGCAGGAGTATACAGCATAATTTTTTAATTAGTGCATTCTTATCCCTGACATTTTCTTCATTTCTGTTTCTAGGGGACAGAAGATGCTGCTGTCCATGTGACGCTAATTTCTGAGTACCAGTCAACAACAGTAACAAACTTATTCCGATACGATCCTTCCTTAGACCCTGCTATTGTATCACTGAGCAGAAACAGAAGTGGCATAGCAGGTGAAATGGCTGCAGACTTACTAGGCAACATCTGTGGAAGCGTTGTCATTGTTGATGGTGGTGGGGCAGAGGCAATTTAGGTCTATGGAGTTTGGTTTGGTTAGTTTCTTACAATTTGTAGTCTCCAAGTCTCCTGCTAATCCTGATCAGTCCTGGCTGTTTTATATTAATTTTACTCTAGCACACATGAGGTAATGAGTTGTTTGCCCTAGGCCAGTGTGGATGACGTACACAGGATGTCAGGTGCGGTATGGTGCTCCTTCTGTGTCCCATTTATCTAACTCTGCTCTGAAAATTAACCCATCCATTCATTCTTGGTAACAGGTTCAGCCACAATGGGAGAATTGAGCTCTAGAGAGTGTCCTACAGGATGCCAAAGGTCTAGTGGTAAAGCACGCTGTGTGCATTTTGGATTGTTGAAAGCAGAAGACAAGCAGCACTTGTCTTGCTAATTTACATTTCTAAGCCAGTTTGTTTCTTCCAGTTTGACCTTGTGGTACTTCAGAATATGAGCACAGACATCATGGACTTGGTGGGGGTAAAATCTCATGGAGTTTTTAATATTTCTGCTTCTTGAAAGTTTCTGTTTGGAGTTGGGTTTTTCTTCTTATTCCCCTTCTTTTTTGTTTTCCACAAGATTTTGGCTGAGAATTAGAAATAGAAGGCGTTAATCATGTATGATGTCCACTTACAGACATGTCTTTTTAGTAATTTTACTGCATTTCTGTGTGGCAACCACACACCAGATTTCTGTGTCTGACAGAGAGATGCAGGAAGCTAGGAGAAAGACAGAAATACTCCTGCTTTCCTACCTACTTCACTCCATTCCTCCAAGGATGCCATCGTCTGATTTTTCTTTCTTTTTTTTTTTTTTCTCCTCTTTTTGCACCCTGTCCAGTGGCACAGCCTAATAAATCTCCTCTCAGCTCAGCAGTTTGGCTGCAATTGGTGGAGGATGCAAGGACCTAGGTGACTGCTAGTGACGAAATGCACTTCTCACAGTACGCCTAGCATTTCTATTCCTTTCCCCAAATGTCCTTGTCATTTTCTATTACTCCAGAATGCATAAATAAGAGAAAACGTCCTTTATCATCTGAATATTATTCAGATACCATAGCACCAAGGGGAGATATTTCTAGCCGCGGGCAGCCCAGGTGCAAGGAATTCCTTAATGTTATCGCGTCTCGTGAACGGTGGTGTGGCTGAGTTCAATCTTCTAATCAGAAACTCCACAGCTTCGTCTTTTAATATAATTTTCCTCTTATATAATAAAAAGAATAAATAAATTACATCGATGCCTTCCAGGCATCTGGGATTAAGCTGACAATTGACCAAGAGTCCAAAGAGTTCATACTATTAATATATTCATCTTTGCAGGCTTTCAAACTTTATTTGACTCTTGGCGCATGCAGAATTGAAAAGTATTGGCTTCAAGACATGCTTAGAGAAGTTAGTGGGTGAGGAGAGCTTTGTACTGACTCTCCTGCCTCATGGAAGGCAGGGACTTTTCCAAAGCTGAGGCTGTGGAGCTGAATAGTAATGGTGACTGTGCCTTCTGTGGAGGCAATGCTAAAACCAAATGTCAGTGGCTTCTCTGTGGGAGACAAAACTGCTACTCAAATCTGAATCTCTAGTAAGGATGCATCAACTTAAAGTTAACTTTGTTTAAGAGAAAGTGAGAGAGTAAAGCTGATGAACTGGCTTCCTATCTGTCTGGGGTAACAGTGCCATGTGCCCAGTGAAGAATGGGTGGAAAAGAAGATGTTTTGTTACAGCTGATCTTCAACTGTCTGAAGAAATTATGTGAGTGGACAGGTGTTTCTGACAGGATAGTGCAGGGGAATGATAAAGAGTTATTAACATCTTTGGCATATTGAATTTAGGTCAGGGGTTTATGTAATGTAATGGTCTATGACAGCAAAGAGTTGGACTCAGTTTGGACAATATGAGAAGTCTTCATTCCTGCTTCTGTGCAATTGAACCCACACCCTTCAGAGGAGACGAGACAATGAGATTTGCCTCCTAAATACATTTCTGTGCTTGATGCTTAGATGTCTTGTGTAGAGAAACAGGCAGTTCGTTGGTGGGATTCACGACAGCATTCATGTGGGATGCACGTGTTCCTTACAAAAAGACAAATCATGTAATAAGGGCTGTATTTCTCTTCACTGACTACAGATACAGCTATCTCAATGAAAATGCTTTTATTTGGACTGATGCATACCAACTTAATTTTTAAGGCTATTTCTGGGGGAAGTTAGGCTATGAAATTCCCTTCTCCACTGGCCTTGTCCTTTTCTATTACTATAGGGTGAGCAAATAAAGTATCCTCTATCGTCTAAATATAATTTGGCTTACAACAGAGCTCAAATGGGAGGCAAAATCATGTTTTCTGAAAACAAGGGGCATTGGAGCATGCATGGACATCTGGCTTTGGGTAACCATGGATATCATCATTTATCTGTGTGAGGCTCCTGTTAGATAGCTCCATCATGCTGGAAAGTGTGATCTTGGTCATTATCAGCGATTTAGGAAAAATCCCACAACTCCTCAGCTTCAGTTTATGTGCATTTTAGAGAGACTGGATTTGGCTCTTATCAGCTGCAGATATTTATAGGACAGATATCTACAGTAAGGGAGGATGGATCTTATCCACATATGTGAGTACCAGCAGGCTGAAAGGGGCCACAGATGGTCACAGCCAATTTGACAATCTCAGGACAACTCTGATGACTGATGACCTTCTCAGGTAGGGCAAGGAACTGAGTAGAATACAGCATTGCTATGGTCTTCTTTTTGTTTTGGGCTGATGAATATGTGTAGTGGTTTAAGCCAAGCCAGTAATTAAGCATCATGCAGCTGCTCGCTCATTCTACTCCTGCAGTGGGATGGGGAAGGAAGTCAGTGGAGAAAGTAAGTCTTGTGGGCTGAGAGAAGAATAGTTTGCTAACTAAAACAAAACAAAATGTATCAACAGTAACAAAATATATAACAAATATGTAATGAAAAAGGAAGGTTGTAGAATCTCCTTCTGTGGAGACTGGCATGTTCTTATGTGACCTGATACTGACTTGTTTCTGCAAGGGTATTGAACTACACAATATCCAAAGGTCCCTTCCCACCCCTACCATTCTATGACTCTATGAAAAGAGAAACAAATTAAATAAAGGAAAAAACCCACAAATGATGCCCAATGCTCACTACCTACTGACTGATCTCTGAGCAGTGATCTGCCCACCCTTTCCTTCAATTTCCCTTAGTTTCTGTATTGAGCGTGATTTCCTATGATGTGGAACAGCCCTTGGCTAGTTTGGGTCAGTCCTGCTGGCCATGCTCCCTCCCAGCTTCTTCTGCCCTCTCAACCCATTCGCTGGCAGGGCAGTGTGAGAGGCAGAAAAGGCCTTGATACTGTGCAAGCACTGCTCAACAATAACCAAAACATCCCTGGATTAACAACATTTGTCTCAGCGTAAATCCAAAAGAATGAGAAAATTAACTCTATCCTAGCTGAAATGAGGACTTGACTGGAACTAAGAATGCTTTTTCAGGGAAGGATTTCATATGCTAAAATAACTGTTGCCAGAAACATTGAAATAGTTTTATTCATTTTCTTCTCTACAGGAGGTCAGGAGCTTCAGATTGGAATATCCCAGTTTGCCAGCTACCAGGGGTCAGATATCAAGGTCCAAATTGGAGGCACGTGGCCACAGATTCAGGCACAGACAGACTATGGTGTTAATGTTACTCTTCCAGCTTTGGCTGAGGGATGGTACAATGTCTCTGTCATGATCAATGGTATTGCTGTCACTTCAAACAGGTATGTGAACTTGTGTGCTTTCCTTGAGAAACAAATTTCATTCTCTATCTGTCATGGGTTTGTGTGGAGCTGTTTGTGGTACTGGGGAAGTGGCTGCACTGGTGGAGCGGCTCTGAGTCAGAGCCATCTCTGGGGCTGAGCCAGTTGGGTGCTTCTGCAATCACTTTTTAAGAAGAAGCATCTGGAAAAGGAGGGTGGTCCTTCTCTGGGAGATGTTGGAAAAAGTTTAAGGAGAGAGAAGGGACCATGCAGACCCCAAGGTCAATGAGATGTTCTGGAGCAGAGACCCTCCAGTTTGTCATGAGGCAGTCTGATCACCCACACAAACCCATGACACCATCCTATTTGGCATTTTAGGGCTAATCTGAAAAGGAAGATGTGAGTTTTCACAAACTCTCTACCTAATAGTGAAATCTGCAAGGTAGTGTAGAATGATGAATAATTATTAAGGCAACCCAAGTCGGCAAACTCCTAATGCTAGTCAATTAACTCCCCTTGGATCAGTAGGAGACAGGAGAGAAACATTTTAGGAAAAAATGGTTGATTTTATGAAAAATACATATTCAAGCAATCAAAGGTATTCATGTATTCAGGTCAAATGCAGACAAATCCTGCTGTAGGAAAACAGCAGAAGAAAAGAAACATGTTTTATGAGAAAAAACAAAAGCTAGTTTGAAAAATAAAAAAAAAAAAAAAGATTTGTTTGGAGAATTTAAAAATGATGTTATTTCCATCTTTTAAGGTGACATTTCAAGTTCAAACCTAGATAAATGTAATATAAATGTGGGAGGAAAACCAACCTGAAAATGGGATGCAACATTGCATTCACAAGCAACACACTTTTGCTTCTCAGCCATGCAGCTCTCATCCCTGCCAGCTGCTGGGAATGATCCTGAAATGATGATACTGGGGAGAAGGGAGATCCTTTTACTGCTCAGAAACCACCCTTGGCTGCATAATGAACTTCAGAAGGAGAAAGCCTGGGGTTAGTGGGATGACATGCAAGAAGGCATCCCCTCTGATACTAGGATCTGTTAGCAGGGCTATCACTTTGTCCCCAGTGATAGATTGTGGAGGTAAATGGGTCATCCTAGGAGAAACCTCTGATCTCTGGTGGGCTGGATTGCAGACTTGGGAAGGTTTACTTCTCTAACGTATGTTTTTAAGACAAGGAGTGTTTTTGAAAGAAGGATAGTGAGAAGGAAAAATACATGTAAGTGGGAGAGAAGCAAAGCTACGCCCTTATCTGAGTGGGCTGTAGGAGGTTTTGTCTGGTTTTTCTTTTGCAGTTACCGATTCTATCTGATGGGAGGGAGGATGTAAGAAGGGAAGACATCTGGGATATCTTTTTCATCTCTTGTCTGTGAATATAGCTACAGTGGGATTGTTTGGCAAAAATCCCTTATTCTTGCTTCTTTTGACGGGCAATTCAGCTGCAACTCATAGACTAAATTTGGTCCATAGGTTGGCACTGAATAAGACAACATTCACAATAGATGTAGCTCAAATCACATAGAAAAATGTGGGGTGTGTGATGGTCTTTTCACTGTGGTACTGAACAAAGGTGATGTGACAGGCCAGTGCTTGACCTTCCAATCTAAAAGAAATCACAAGAAAGAATAGCACTGCAGCAGGAGAGAAAAATGTAAAAAAAAAAAGACCCCCAAATCCTTTTTCTATGGCCTTTTTTTTTGTGTTTTGCAGGGTTGAGCCGTTAATCCAGTACCTCTCAGAGATCTTCAGCATAGAGCCCTGTTGTGGCTCCTTTCTGGGTAAACAGCAGCCATACATCTGCAGTCACTTATGGAGGTTAAATGGATCAAGGGCATAGTTTTCCTGCAGGAATGGAAAAGGGCATCCCATTTCACATTGGTTTAAATGAGGGTGTTTTAAATTTGTGACCCTTTATTATGCATATATCCACTGGCAGACAGCAGCAGTCTGAAAATGCGGGAATGTAGTAAGCATTCCTCAATCTGGTTGGCTCACTCGGGGCTCCCTGTGCTTTGAATTTGATTTCCCCAGGTGTTTGCTTATGTATCCTTGCATGTTCCCATTGGGAAAACAAAGCATGCCCACACCTGACACATATGTGCTGTTTCTTTCAGTTCTTACGCCTCCATCTTTCCAAGCTTTCTACATGAAAGTTAGGTAGAAAGCAAAGTACAGTTGTGATTTGGAGCAAACAATTTCCTATGATTCCAAGTGGAGGGAGGGGGTGTTCATTTTCATTAAGCGGAAAAGACAAAAAATCCCACCCCTTTTCAATGTTAATTTTAATCAAAAGTGAAATATTTATTAATCCCCTTCCAAGCTTTTAAACACTGGAAATAATTTAAGTATGTTTCAGAGCAAAACATCTCTGCGTTAAACTGGAAAGTTTTACTTTTACTCTTAAAAAGAAGATTTGAGGCCGTTGACTTTATTTTTTCATTTGACTGGGGATAGGGGAGAGTTGAATCCCTGTAGTGACTTTCACATCAGCCCTTAGAAATGCTTTTATATAAGACAGATAAATTCCTGTGATGCAACTTCAAGTCTTCCATAGTTTGCTCTTGCAAGCTCTCAACACATTTAAAGATACAAAAACTCAGAGGCTTTGTGGTAAATGATTAAATTCAATAATTTGTAAAGTGCCCAATCATTGAAACAGGAGGGTTTGGATATAGTCTGGATAGCAAAGGCTGTCAATTTTGAGGACTGAGCTATACCGAAAAATTAAAAATATTGCATCATTTTTTCTCATAATTAAGGCTAAATTATTAACTCTTCAGCTGTAGTTTTAAACTGATTTAGAATCTCATTGTTGTTCTTTCCTCCCCTTATCTCTAATCTTTTGTTATCTCTAACATTTGTGTGACCACCTGGATTAAGAATTTGAGCTCACTCAAAACAGCTTTTTCAGACAGATCATAGGAAGAAAAAAGGACATGGGTTTAATGGATAAAAAGGTCAAAGCAAGGCAGGGCTCTGAGAGTATCAGTACTGCAAACTAAAGGAAGATGGAGAGAGGCTTCATCTGAGCTTGGAAGGATGGGATTAGGCTGGAAATGCTGGAGGGTTTGCATTTTTACATTTATCACTTCCTAAAATCCAGATTACACCTTCTCCAGTGCTGTCCTTATTCTCAGCACCCTGGGAAGCAGTCCAAATATGGCTGCTTTGCAATGTTTTGTAAATCCAAACCACAGGATTCACACTTAGTCCAAATAATTAGCACCTACTCCCAATGGTCAGTGTGGTAGCAGAGTCTCCCACTTCTCCTGTTGAAGTGCAGTAGGACATTCCAGTGCCATGTCCTAGAACAATTGTGTGGACCAAAGATAGCCTGTCTCCCAGAGTGACCCCAATATAGGATGGCTTAGGAAGACTGCATGAGTGGAGCCGTGTATAACGAGACTTCTCTACAGCAGTCTTCTGGTTTCATCACTAGACACACAGAGAGCTCCAGCTGGAGGTCATAAATTTGTGTCTAGCTCTTCCTGAAGTGCTTTTCCACGTGAATCACTCTCTTGCTTCACACCAAGGGTCTATGTACCCATTTGCTATCTTATTCTCTGGTCTTAAGTAGATACTGAGGGAATAAAAACCTCCAGGCAATCACAGGGGAAAGCAGATAGCCTGCCGTCCTCCAGCCCTTTTGTGGGAAGTCCTGCTCAGAGCTGCTTTTAACAGTGCAGGGGGAACCGCTCTACTTTTTCTCATCTTGCTCTGCCCATCTTAAATGGCACAGGCTGGGAGCATGTAAGGACTTGAACCTGTAAGCATTCCTCAATGTATCAGCTTTTCTGGTCAGTGAACTCCTCACGGACAAGTGATCATCAACACATGGCAAATCTGTCACTCTGCTGAGTGGCCAGGCAGAATTGAAGATTGAAGAAAGGTCTGTAGTTCTAGGTTTTTCTTTGAAAGCAGTCATAGTGCATTCTGCTTCTCCCAACCCCCACCGTGCTACAGCCTCCTGTCAGGGAGTTGCAGAGAGAGATGATGTCTCCTCTCAGGCTCCTCTTCTCCAGGCTGAGCACCCCCAGGGCCCTCAGCCCCTCCCCAGCACACTTGTGCTCCAGCCCCTTCCCCAGCTCCGCTGCCCGGCTCTGGACACACTGCGGCCCCTCAGTGTCCCTCTGGCAGTAAGGGGCCCAACACTGAACACAGCACTCGAGCTGTGGCCTCACCAGGGCCCAGCACAGGAGACAGACACTGCCCTGAGTCTGGTGCCACACCACTGCTGATACAAACCAGGGTGCCACTGGCCTTCTTGCCTACCTGGGCACGCTGCTGCCTCATCTTCAGCCGCTGTCATTTCTTCTTCAATTCAGCCTGGCTAAGACTACTTACCATGCTTAGCAGCTTTATTGTGTTTTTTGGTTGTTCACAGTCAGTAATGAATTATTTTTCTGCATATAATGTCCTTCTTGCTTATTTTTGTTTCACTCCTAGGTGGAACACTGCTCACAATCTCTGGGATGGGCTTTAGCCAAAATCCTGCCCAGGTTTCTGTTTCAATGAACAGGCAAACCTGTATGATTACCTATTTGGCAGAAGAGATAATCTGGTGTCTTACCCCTCCAGCTGCTAATTTATCTGATGAAGATTCACAAGACATCTCAGTCACAGTAAAAGTAGTCATCAACAGTACGTCACTTCAACACACTCTCTCTGCAAAAAGGGAAACCACCTTTATTTATCAAAGAGCTTTGACTCCTCTAATTACTGTTGTTGAAATGGAAATCACAGATAACATCCTGCTTTTGGGTGTTCAGGGAGTAAACATCACTGGATCTGCAGCTAAGCTTGGGCACAGTGAGTGTGAACTTGAATTTCAACGTGACAATAAGTCTGCAATGTTTTATCAGTGCTCTTTGCCACTGAACAGCCTGGAACCTGGGACTTTCCCCATTCAGGTGATCCAGAGGCAGCTAGGATATGCTTATGTGACAGCAAGGCTGCAGACCCTCACAATTACTCCACGGATAACCTCCATATTCCCGTCACAAGGATCAGTCTGTGGTGGGACATTACTCACTATATCTGGTCTTGCTTTAAAATCCAGGAGGAATTTGGTACAGGTCAGCCTCAAGAGTAATTATTCCTGTGAGATCCAAAACTCTGATAATTATGCCATTAGTTGTATTGTGCTTCCAGAAGCCCATCCTTTGCATCATCAGTGGCTGGCTGAGGCATCTTGGGCTATTAATGTCACAGTGACTGTAAATGGGATCAACAGTGTTTGCCTTGGAGACTGTACACTCTACCTTCAGGAGCAGTGGACCCCCCTTGTAGATCTGGTGACCTGGGAGTCTGATGGGACATTCACCAATGTGATGATCAAAGGACTGAGGTTAGCATGGCCAAGTCATAGTCCCATGGTACATGTGAATAACCAGGCTATCTGCAAGGTAACCTTCTGGAATGAGACAAATATCAAGTGCCAGACAGACTGCATTGCCCCAGGAGAGCACAACATTTCCATATCCAACAGGCAAAGTGGGCAAGCTTGCTTCAGGAAGGCATCTAGTGTTCTCACCATCCTTCCTCAGGTGTACCAGTTTTACCCACAAAACTTCAGTGCCAATGGTGGAGGCTTGCTCACCTTATCAGGCTCGGCTCTGAGAGGAAAGAGAGTGACTACTGTCCTGGTTGATCATCACCCTTGCCTCATTCTCAATGTCACTTGTGCAGCCATCCAGTGCACGGTGCCGCCGGGTAATGGGAGTAGGGCTCTGAGTCTAAGAGTAGACGGCATTTCCTATTACCTTGGAAGAATAAGTTACAGCGAGGAGTTCACCCCAGCTTTCTCTTCACTTGTTGCAACTGGTCTCCTCTTAACAATGACAGTATCACGGGTCACCGAACTGGACACCATCTATGTATTTGTTGGAGACTTTGCTTGCAGTGCTGTCACCATTACTCGCTCTACTTTGCAGTGCTCAGCTCCTCTGCTTCCTGTTGGCAAGTACCATGTGCTAGGCCTGGATATCCCCAGGGGCTGGGCTTCCTCCAACCTGACCTTCACCTCTCAGCTGATGGTGTCAGCCTTGCAACACAACTGGGGTAAGTCCTGAAGGCTTGTAGTAGCTCCTCCATGGGGTTCAGAGTGAGGGACTGCGGTGACAGGGTTTTTTTGGCATGAAAGCAAAAATTCTGTGTTTAAAAATCCACACTTGTTGACAGCTAGTTGTCAGACTCTGTCTTAAATCCCATTTTCTGTTCTTTTCCAAGGTGGCTTGAATGGAGGAGCTCTTTATCTGAGTGGAACTGGGTTTTCCCCAGGGAAGACTTCGGTCACAATCTGTGGTACCAAGTGTGGACTGTTGGGCAACATGACAACGACTGAGCTGAGCTGCCTTGCCCCACGTTTACACAGTCAGTTAAGACACAAAACTTGTCGCTATGTTAAAAATATCCCCTAAAAGCCTACCTTGACCCAAAAGTGGGGTTACCATTGTTTGTCATCACAGGGGAACAGAGCAACAACAGTCCTGGAGAAAGGAGAGGAGAGAGCATAGTGTTGATTTCTGCTTTTTGGGCTCAGTCCAAAGACTGATGTCAGAGGGAGTTTTTGTGTCAGTGACCACGGGCTTTGGACTAGATCCAAATGTACCTGTAGCCACATGTGCTTCGTGGGTGTGTATGAGATGTGCATGTCAGCAATTCCTTGTGGCAGCTATTCCCTGAGAAAACTGTCTCACATAAAATGTCCTTGAGAACTGTAGGATTGAGTATCCAAGTATCTCTTGGCCATCATGACCATCTTAGCAAGTTGAGTTCCCTTAAATTAGGACTCAATTGAAGTGGTGTTTGGACTAGATGATCTCCAGAGGTCTCTTCCAACCCCTACCATTCTATGATTCTGTAAGTGCCTTTTGTTCTGTGGCCCCATGCATTTTGTGTTTTGGCTGCATGGTTGGACAGATTCATTGGGGTAAGTGGGTGGGAGGAAAAATGTGAATGACCAAGAGGGTAAACACATAATGTACTATGGCCAGTTCATACCTCTGGGAAGCTGGAGATAAGGATTTGAGTTCCCTGAGAGGATTATCCCATGGCCAAAGCTCTCTCCTTCTTAACTGGAGAGAGGCAGCAGGGAAATGATGCTATGACTTTCAACTTTTTCAAAGAGAGAAATAACTCTGCCTTGAATATGGAGGAAACTCTTCAGAATGGGCATTTCCTGGGACAAGACTGATTTCCTCTTCCTTCTCCCACTGGCAGCCCAGAAATGGACTCCGAAGATTTGAGACTTTTAAATCTCACTCTTAGACAAATACTATTCCCCAAATGCGAAGCACAGACCATCTACCTTGGTGCTGCATCATTGCAACACTTGGTAGCATTGCAGTTCAGCCCCTTCATAGCTCTGATACTAGAAGAATGTTCAGAGATCTACAGAAATATTTGCTATTCTATGGCCATCCAGAGACCCATTATCCAGATGACCAAAGATCTGTGGCCTCTTATCCTTTGTGTACCTGGAAGAAAGGTGGGAGTGAGACTGTCTATCAGGGTAAACTGCCAGGGTTTTGCTCAAAGGTGTGTGGAATCTCCAGCCAGAATTTGACTACATTAGTTGCTGATAAACCAGTCCAATGTGAAATTGAACATTTTTTTGAGCAAGGGTTAGAACAAAAGGCATACAGTGGTTCTCTTCAGACTCATTTATTCCAAAACACTAAATTTGCTCTTGTCATTTTGAATAGTTCCTTTCCTCATCCATAAGGATTACTAAGAAAAAAGGAAAGAGAAAAAAGGGCTTTAAAGCCCAACCACATTCTCTCAAAGGAGACACTGAAAGGTCATTAAAGGGTCAATTTTCTTTGTTTTAAACAAGGTCCAGGCACAGTCTACAAAACTGCTTATTATCATCTTTTATTAAAAAAAAACCCCACAGTGCTGGAGTGCTGAAAGAAAAAATAATAATCAGAGCACATATTCAGGGAAGCCTGGTTATTGCATGAAGAATAGCAGAATAAAATGTTATCAAATTGATCCAAACTGCGAAAACAGTAATAACTGTGTTCAAAATTCGATGAGTGGTGGGCGGCAGAGGGAGCCTGGGGAAAACCATCTCATAGGCAGGACACCAATACTTACTGCTGACACTAGATGTCAGCAAGTGAATGTTGATTGCTGCCCACTTGCTGTCTGCGTTTCTGGAAAGATGCAAAGGATGTGTTGGGTCACTAACCAAAGGGACACAGGCACTATTGCTCTGAGGCCAGACGTCTCTTCTCTCCTCTACTGTAGGTCTTGCAATGTGTTGCCTTGCAAATCTCACCAGTAGAGTTAAAAAAAAATGTTTCTCTGTCAATGGAGTGTTTATAGGAAAAATGGTTTTGTGGTGGTTTTTTTTTTTTGTTTTTTTTTTTTTTTTTTTTCACTTAAGACATAATAAAAAATCCTTCACAGGCTGATTAAATCTGTAAGGGCTGGCCAGGCTGTTTGTACTCACTCAGCCTATGCATAGCTACATGAGGCATTGGTGAATTTGTATATAGAGCAAGATGTTTTCCAGCCAGCATTCCTTCTAATATTGAAGGAATAACACCCCCCCTTCCCTTCATTTAGGGCCCAAGTGGACTAAGTAAGTGCAGTTAGACCAGTCTCTGGACTAACCTTGTGGTTTACGTGCTCTTTGCCTAAGGAAGTTTGCCACTTGGTATTCACACCTCTGGTGCTCAGACCTTTCTTTCACAGGGAGAGATGGTAAAGCAAGATCCACAAGCTGGGGGACCACAAGCTGTGAAAGAGGTGGGAGGGATAGGTCTGTGTTGCCTCAGGGCGCCTTCGAAGGGGAGTCTGGTGTGACCTGGTTTGGATGCTTGTCTGACATTTGCAGGTGCTACTTTTGAGCTGGCTGATGAGAAGTGAAGAGTTCAAGCTGCATTTCTTCTGTTACAGCATGCTGTAAAGCAGAAATGCCTTCCCTCTGGCACTGCGGGATGTCAGGTGGAAGCTCCCTGCCCTGGGATCCCAGCACTAGGTCATGTTGTGTCTGGCCTTCTTAAGAGTAAAGATGTTCACGTGGGAATCCCCAGTCAGCCCGTCTAACTTGTGATAAAATCCACAGGGCAAGGAGTTGCAGGAAGGAAATGTGACTCATTTACCATTTAATAGGCAGTTTTCTAAGGAGGATCCGTTGCTCTCAGCAGGATCCATCTATAAGCCTGCCCAACGGGGTCTTCCTTACGGGCATTGAGTGGGGTTGCATCAAGGTTTGGGTTTGATCATTGACAAGAGATAGGTACAGAAATACTCAATCTGGAGCACAATAGGAATGTAAGCTCAGACATTTTTATGAAAACTATTGCCTTTTGCAAGCTGCAGAAAAGCTAAATTGGTACAGAGCTTGAATCTGAGTTTTACCCTTACAGCTTCAGAAAACTAGAAAAATTAAATGCTTTAAGAAAATTACAGTCCCTTCAAGGAAAAAACAAAACAAAAAGAACCTCACACCAGAAATCTTTAAAGGCCTGGTAAAGTGCTAACTGGCTTGATCCCTAGAGCTCTCTCCTCTTGTTCTTGCCTTGTTCCTTGGGTTGCAGTGTTGTTGATGAGTGCAAATACAGCTGTGGGTTCTGTTCAGCTCAGGTTAAATTTACAGAACACACGCTTAATGTCTGTGGGATTGAATTGTGCTCCTGTGAAAGATGGGAAGACTGTTAGGAAGCTTTGAGCAGATGAGAAAATAACTGAATATTCCTGTTAGGTGATATTAGGGTAGATACGATATATAAATTTCACAGTAACCCAGTACCTGAGATTGTTTGACATTGGAGTGAGGGTAAAGACGACACCTTTAAAAGGAGGCGAACTGATAAGAAGATCCATCAAGGAAAAAACCTGAGTCTAATTTGTCCAGGTGAATCAGCATGCTTGGAATAATAGGTCTGGGGCCTTTCTAAGTGAGTCCTGGACCTAACATTAGGCAGATTACATTAGTAGAAGTGGATATTTAGGGAGGAGGATTTAGATTAACGTCTAGAAAGGAAACAAGGCTAGTTTAAAAGGAAGAGAGACTTGACTTGGTGGAACTCTTGTGTAGTGCAAGAGGAGACAGAAGAATGAGTTTTGATTGCAGCAGTGCAGAGATACCAAGGAGGTACACTGAGCTAGGATCGAGTGGACTATAGCCAGGGAAATAGAGTGATCTGTATGAGTAAATGCAGAAGAAATGAAGACGACGTATTGTGGTAACTGAGACCTCAGTAGAAGCCAGGGCCAGTGATGTTTATTATGGAGATCAAACCAAAGGATCCAAATGTTTCCTTAAGTCTTTCAAATCCATAAATGAAATTAAGAAAGAGGAGGGAAAAAAGAAAAAAAAAGAAGAAAAGCAGCATATTGATTACACGACAGGAATGTTCTGACAGTGAGATCTATCAGGCCGTGGAATAGATGCTTACGAAGTCACCTCTTGGGACTTCTGAAACCCAGCTCTGCGAAATGAATGTCTCCTAGGGAGCAATTCTTCATAGGCAGAGGTTGGACTTGATGACCTTAACAGGTTTCTTTTTTCCTCTCTCCCCTATTCCTCCCTTTTTTTTTTTTCTCAACCAAGCACATGTTAATGTTATGATCTGCAGTCTGTTTTGTGAACAGTGGGTAAGTGGGGATATGTGGTTTGGCACTGGGGCTCCTCGGGCAGTTGTTCAATCAATCTGCAGCTGCCCTTAGAACTCCTGTAGGTTTTAGCCTCATCACATGTCTGGCAGTTGTTATTAAACAGTGACCCAGAACAAAGCCCTTGTGCTGAGCATCCCAGGATCTTGGCTTAAGCTAGAGTATCCCTCAAAGACAGGATTGGGGCAGTCGGACCCTTAACCACTACCAACACACAGAGATTTGGCTGCCGTTATGTCTGGTCCCAGAAGAGAGCCTGTAATGGAATGAATGCATTCATCTCAGCAATGGTATTGTACTATGTGTAATTAGCAGGTTTTATCTTTATAGGGAATATAAAGCATAAAAAAACTTCCTTCTGGGGTTTGAACACTAACCAATTAAGCAGAGAGAACTATGTCCCAGAACAGACAGAATATCCTTTTAGGACATGAGTGTGTTGCAGTGTTTAGTTGATTTTTTTATGTTACTGTTGTGGCAGGAGATAATGGCATCAAAAATACCAAGAAATATTTGCATTTAATGGTCAGAGGAGAGTGCGTGGAAGGCTGAGACTTCTTCCTAACTGAGAAAAGTATTAAATCCTCTGGAAGTGGGAGAACAAGAGGACCTCAGAAATCCTGAGAGTTGGAATGAGCATTGAGTATCTCCTCAAAGAGTGATATGTCCAATCACATGGACGAGAACTATGGGGTGTGGAGAAGAGATCCCACCTTCCTTCCACCTTAGAGGGGGAAAGCAGGCCTGGGTTTGATTCCCAGGTGTATAGCTTAAGCAGAGTTTTCTTGGACTTTGCTTCTTTGCATCTCTTTACAACCCTTTGTAATCATGTTCTTTGGCTTAGATTTTATAAATTAATAACTACATTTGCCTGTTTTGAATTAAAAGTGATGTCAGTAGTTGGCAGGATACAAGGCCTCATGTTCCTACAGGCTCAATAACATTGAGATGGGGACACTGGAACATATCAGAAATGCCCAATTTCCACATGATATTTTTGGGGGTATCCAAAGAGTGACAAGCTGTTCTGCTGAGCTCCAAGAACTGTACAAGAAATACCTTCTGGTGACTTTCATTAGCCAGGCAAGTTCTTTGACAGCAGCAAGGTATCAAGGGAAATGTTAATGTCACGAGAATCTGTGTGTCATCTCTAACAGTCATCTTAAAACAGGGTTCTACTGGTTTTCCACTTAGGAAACCTCTGCTGTGTTCTTTTCAAGACCACAAAAGAAGACTGAAGCCTCTTTTGATCA
The DNA here is from genome assembly GCF_028858725.1 of Colius striatus. NCBI lineage: Eukaryota > Metazoa > Chordata > Aves > Coliiformes > Coliidae > Colius > Colius striatus. The sequence goes on along the minus strand of NC_084760.1, from coordinate 43,716,965 downwards.
GCTCAGCAACCTGTTGTTTTTTCTTAAACTGTGGAATATGAATTAAATCTTAGTTTGATCACCCATCTTCAGAGGCTGGTCAAACACTGCAACAGGCTTTTTAGAGACATGATGGATGCCTCAGTCTTGTCAATATTTAAGGGGCATGTGGTCAATGCCCTTAATAATATGCTTTAACTTCTGGTTAGCCCTGAAGTGGTCAGGCAGTTGGACTAGATTGTCATTGCAAGACCATTTCAGCTGAAAATATTCTATGCTATGTTATCCTATCCTATTCCCTTCCATTTTAAATTGTGTGTTAGTATTGCTCTTGTTGGTTATTCATCTCAGGTAGCCATATGTTCTCCATTACCACATCTGAGCTTATCACAGCTTTTTCTGTCACTAGTAGAAATGAATAGTAAAGCAGAAGGAACTGTTATACCCCATTACAAAGGGGAACTGTACACAGGAAATTTGTGGGCTTGAGAAGGAAGGAAAGGACAGTGCCACTGCTTGGATGTCCTTCATTGCCAGTTTTTAGCATTTCTCAGCCTCGTACAGGCTGATAAGAGAAAGATTCCTGTAATGAATTGGTTCTGCTGCAGGCTGCTGCAAAGGCAAATTCTTTGTAGTATTTAGTTCTCTTGGATGGTACTAATTTCCCAAAATGCAGCTATCTAGTGTCACTTGAAATACTCTTGGAATTGTAGCGAGGGCCCAAGGCTTTTGTAGGAAATATAGAACTCCTGAGGTTCCAGAGCAGAAGAATACTGAAAAATTGTGAACTCCCTCTCTGAATTTTAGAGCAGATAAAATGCTAGGTTTTAATATTTCAAAAAGCACCTTGAACATTAGACAGTTGTAAGCTTTTCAAAAACACCACATAGGATAATAATATTTTTTAGCAAAAAGCACTAAATATTTTAACATGCAAAATACAGCATTTTCATTTTTCTTAGCATTTCAAAAGCAATTTTCAGAGTTCCTTAGGAGCCAAGATACTGGTTAACAATAACAATAACACAAAGTGTGACTTAAAAAAGCAAACAAACAAAAGAATCCTTTATTGATAAATTCCCATTGATTGTGTTTCTGATACTTGAGGAACATTCTTGGATGTTACAGTGTGGACTATAATACTGCAGCAGACCTTTTCAGCAGCTCATTAGATCTGTTTGATTAGTTCAGGTTTAACAAAAATACTCCAGAAGTCTTTATACTTTCAGAGTTTTGAGAGAAAGTCTTGATCTCTGGCATGCTTAAAGTATTCCATTTTTAAATTATTAAAGCCAAACATTTCAAGTGATCTGAACTTCAGTGACAGTTCTCAATATATTTTTTAGCATTTTTGTCTGGATTTAGAATAAGAAAACCTGATTTCAGTTCACAACATTTGTTCCTTAAATACACCTCAAAGCAAAGCAGCTGCTCCCTACCACATCCTACCACATCCATGGAGTCAAACTCAGACAGAGGCTCTAGCCACACTCAAATACAAAGTCAGGTGGGTGATCTGAGTTCACACAGGCTCCCCAGGAGCCCTTCAAGCTGTGGCAATGCTTCCACAAACCCCATATTTGGATTTCAAAGTTGTGATAGACATTAGGTTGTCACATCACCCTGGTAAAAGATTTGTGCTTTATGCATTATCTGTAAACCATGGTCTATCTTCCCTTGAAGAGGTGTCCATGCTTGTATTTAATCACTTGTGTCACCTCCTCTTGGACAAGCATTTTGATCTCAAAGACCATGCTGATGCTTGATGTGCAAAAGAGGTTATATGCTTGCTCACAGAAAACAAAAGGGGCTGAAGCAATTACATGGAGACCTGCTCATCCTCAAAAAGGATGCACCAAAAGGGAAGCAGAGACATGCACATCAGTAATCTACAGTGACAACTGCAAGCAGGTAAAATATGCTTAATATCAGCAGGTGTGTAGGCTGTTTTGGGTTATGTTTTTTCCTCTCCTGTCTTTGCAGATTCTTTGGCCGTTCTCTGTGGACTGACACATTCTTCTGCTGACTGCCGAGAAAAAAAAGCCACCTTCATTGAATGTGATGTCCAAGTCACAGTGGGTTCCCATCACCAGAGTGGATATGTGTCTTACCTGTATGTCTGTGAGGACAGCCCACCTCAGTGGCACCAGAGGTATATTAACCCACCTCAGAGGCATTTTACTGGACTCTTTGCCAGGTTAGTGCTGCATCTCTTGAACATCCAGGTGGGCCCATCTGTGAGTAACATGGTCCAGAAGGTATCCCCCATTTTGCAGACTTGTCCCGAGCCAACTCAGGGGACTGCAGGAGAAAATTTGTGATTCTTAGATTGGTGCCAATAAAGCAATTCAGCCTTAAGACCACTAGAGATCTCCGCTGGGTTGTGAAATTCATTCCTCATGTCTATCAAAACATCTCTAGTCCCCCCTCCTTCCCTCCCATCTTTTTTAAGTGTTTGAGAGACATCAGAAAATCCATCTCGTAAACAGCCTGCTTTGTTCCTTCTTAGGTTTTAATATTTATCTTCTGATCCAAAGCAACATCTGGTGGATGCCAATGGGGAAAAAGATTAGGCATTATGAAAAGCAGAAGTCTTTTTTTTTTCTTTCTTTCCCCCTCCCCCTTCCTCTCTCCAAGCAGTTTCATGAGTGAAAAGTCACAGAGAAAATTCATCAGGCTGTGCAATATTTACTTTGCAAGAGTGTTCAGGCATTTAGTCAAGGCTCAGGCTTTGCAAATCCAAGGCCAAGTTACCCAGGAAAGGTATTTCAATGGAGTTGCAGACATTTGGTCCTCATCCTTAACTGGTCCTTATATCGCAGTTTGCATTGTGAATCACAGGAGGGATTTCTGAGTGCCTCGTGGTGAGGCAAAAAACCCAACTGGCTTTCGTTGAACAAAGACAGCAAAACACAAGTTGCATAATTTTTAAAACTCTTAAAAAAAGCCCAAAAACCCACAAGTAAAACAGAAGTTTAGACAGTTACAACATCTGCCTGTTAGTCTATTGTTTCTCCCCCAACAGTTTTTTAAATTTGGCCTGCGTTTCATAAGAGATAGGTATCTAAAAAATTATGAAATTTTGACAGTTTTGAGAAAATCTCTGTTAGGCAGATAGAAATTGGTTTCCTGTGAGAGAAGGGCAGAATTCTGCCCTGATCTGATGTTTGCCAGCAAACTGCAGTCCAGACAGCAGACAGGTACAGCTGGCCATCTGACATGTCCACTGTGCATTAGTAAAGTCCTCTGACCTCCCAGGAGATGAGGAGGACGGTTTTGTTACAGGAGACAAGAGTGGAGAGACGTAGAAGGGAAAGAAAAATAATCCTGAAATTCATAAGTTCTGTCACTCCCAAAATTACTTCTTTTAAAGCAGGCAACCCCAGAAGCTTTGCCCTGTCTAAGATGAACTTTGCTTTCCTTTTGCTCACATCAGTGTAACCCCAAACCAGGTAACCTGCAAACTTGAGAGTAGCAGAGCAGCTCGTCATCTGTCTCACTGGATGTTTTTACTTCCTGTTCCCTGTGTGGCAAAACTGTGCTCAGCTCTTAAGTGATAAAAAATGAATCTGCAACAAGACTATTCCTATGATAATTTTTTCTTGTATCTTCTCTCGGTTTGGGCTGGTACTGTGGAGGGAATAGTCATGCAGTCCATTGGCTGACTGATTTGTATTGTTTTTCACTATGGTTTTGTCCAATTTAACTGTGAGTGTCCCAGAGACAGGGTTTATTATTCCTTCAGGGAATACTGGTGGGGAGACAGTTCTGAATCAAATCAATTAACTTTTTTTTTACCTACTATTTTCCCATTCTTTAGCTTCTTCAACCTCTTTGTTATTGTCATTAACTTTTCCCCCTGTTGTGCTCATGCTTGTCTAGTAGTTAGAAATAAAAACTTGGGATGCAGAGGAATTTTCCAGAGTACCGGTGTGTTTGTCTGGTGAATCTATGTTTAAACTGGTTCTCGCTGAAGGGGAGCAGGTGCAAAGAAAATTGTTTTCAAATGAGTGCCCTGATTTGAAAAATCTGGGAAGAGAGAGTTTAAAGTCATCCAAACCACCTATTTCAGAACTTCTGAAAACTTTTTTTTTTTTTTAATTTTCAGAGTGTAATAAGACTTAATTTTAAAATATCACTGATGTTTGTAACAGTGTTAGAAAATGAAAATGTTCAAATTAGAAAAGAACTGTTTTGGGAATTCCTGAAATAATACATATTGATTCCCATAAGTAATAATAGCATCTAATAAAAAAAATATATGGATCTAAGTTCTCTACAAATATTCAAGAGTTAAGACATTCACCCCAGGATGGGGTTAAAACTAATGAAATAATTCCTGATTTAATTGCACATTAAATATCTCTTGTAATTTCTTACGAGTTTTTTGGTGGTTTGAAATAAAGCTTCTTCTATTCTAGTCTGTACTATAGCCTATACTTTATGGGCACAGAATGGCAAATGCATGCTCCTTAGAAGAGGTGCAAGTCTTAATGTTAACAACACTGGTACCAAGGTACACCCCTCAATTCCCTTTTTAACAAGTCGCTCCTTCTTTTCTTGTATTTCCTTTAAACACTGCGGTTTGTTAGCAGTTTTCCAGCATCAAGGTTTCTGGATGAAATTACTAGAGGGCAAGGAGGAACAGACTCTTTGCCTACAAGCAAAGCTTAACTTTTTATAAAAAGACATGAGGTACCACTCCTGTATTGACTTGAGTGCCTGGCAAATTAAACCCATGCTTTGCGTCTAGACAACAACAAACCCCTTCTGCCTTTAAAACTGTTCGTTTTATTTAAAAGATGCAGCTTTTTCCTGTAGCATTAAAAGGAAGTACTGTGCAGTCTTGAAAGATAGCCCAGTTCATTGAATTATTGTACAGGACAAGAGCAGTTCTCAAAGTGTTGCTATCAAAAGCAAGTGTAGTTCCCTATGGCTGTTTTTTGGTTATTGATACAGCAGAGGGAAAGGTTCATTTAAATATAGAAATAAAAATTCACTGTTAAAAAGGTTCATCTACTTGCAGAAGGCTTTTTATTTCTTTTGTGTGTGCGTGTGTAGCTTCTAATGTAACTGCTTCCTTTAAAAATGTAACCCTGAAAAAGGGCAACAAAACAAATACCCCCTAAATGCACTATTAGAGAAGCTGTTTTTTTGTACACTGAGCTGCCACATCCAGCATGGTTTGGCAGCTTCAGGTTCATCAAATTGTCCTGATTGTCAAACTCAGGACAAAACTCTGATGACAGCTTTCTAATTGGGTCTGTTTCAGTAGAACCTAGATTTTTAACTTTGGCACTTTAAGAAATCCATTCTAATAGAATGGTCTTCCAGGAATTTGAAAAGCTCTGAAAATCCTGGTTCTATCAACCCAATCCTCTGTTTTGTTAACTCTGGCCTTTCTTAGCTATTCTAAAAAGTATTATGATTTCTATTTCTATTTGTTGTTTCTATAACTTCTTTCCTTTCTGCTCTGCTCCCTAAAGTTGCAGATATGTATCTGCACAGATAGGAGGAAGAAGGAGCAATGCCTGAGGAAGGGATGAAAGGTGACATTAGATTGTCCTGGCCTGATCCAAGGCCTGCAAAAGTAAATTGGGAAGTTTTCTCCTCATTTTGAGGGGTGTTGGATACTATAGCCCTCCATACCAAAACGCTGCCAAAATCAACAGCCATCCGCAGCAAGACCAAGGCAAAAAATGTTTCTCCCCCACCAACTTTTCTATGACTTCTTCCCTCTATGCAAGGGGAGGCTTTAGAGCAAATGTCTGTTAGTACAACTGACACATATATCGAATCTGCTTAGTCTGGGCTGTTAAGTAAGTTTAATTAATTTACTAAGTTAATGTTCCAATGCTAGCAACAAAGCATCATTGCAATCAGCTGGGTAGCAGGAATTGGAACCCCTAAATGAGCTCATTTTTTCACAGTTGGAATTAGGGACCAGTTAGCCAGTTGTGTGGTTTTTCCAATTTCTCCACTTGCCCTGGGGGAGTTGCAAGTTATTCATTCCCTATTGCTAAGTGTGAGTAAGATGGGGAGGGGTGAGACACGAACAGCCCCTACTCCATGTAGGAGTCCATCTTTGATCCTAACGCTGCCGATTCCCTAGCTGTTGTCTGCACTTATCTTCCTGCCTTGGTCCTAGAATGGCATTTGCTACTATTTGTAATAGTTTGGAGAAGCGGAAAGGCATCACTGAGAGATATTTACTGCATGTATTTTCATCCTGAGTGTGTGCAGATAAAGGGGGGAAAAACAAATAAACAATAAAAGAATGGAAACAAAATTACAGAAATTTGCAAAGTTTGACAAATGGTGGCCAGGAGTTGCCACAAGCTAATGGCTCGCAATGATTAATAAGAGTAAAAATAATTGCATTTCATTAAGATTGATGACACCCCATTTAACCTCCCTTCTCGTTTCAGCCCTAAAGTGGAAAGAGATGAAGTTCTCATCTATAATAGCTCCTGTAACATTACCATGGAAACTGAGGCAGAGATGGAGTGTGAGGGAGCTAATCAGCCAATTACCGCCAAGATTACTGAGATATGGAAAAACTGGGGCCAGAACACTCAGGTATAATCAAATCTTTTTTACAGACTGATTCAAACAGCTTAAAATTAAATTTGTAATATTGTGTACATTTAAAGGGGGCTAAAAAAAAACCAATTTAGGCTGAGCAGCAGCAATATATAATATTAAATGCTTTCCAACTTTGAATAGCAGTTCTAATGCAGGACAGCTGAATTAATGATTAACTATGGTTAATCATGTATTTTATGAAACATAAATGAGTTTTATCTTATTTTCTGGGCAATGTATATATTTTTTAACAGTCTTCTTTTTTTATATAAATTCAAAATCTGTTCTAAAAGTGAGGGGTTTTTTTTCTGTTACTTGTGTAGAACTCGTAGCCATGAGATACAGAGCTACAGCTCTCTGGCAGAGACTCAGCATTCAGCATCTGTGCAGCTCTGATTATATTTGAGCTTTGCTCCTCTTCACTGTCTGAAGTAAAATGGGACAATCTTCACAGTGCTAGTGTGGGTATAGCAAAGAAGAAAGACCTATGCAAAGAGTTCATTACAGAAAACTGTGACTCTCAACTAACGTTATTGTAAGGCTCTATATAAATATGTTCATTGCAAACCTAAAAAGTCCTTTTAGAGTCCTTGCAGTGTTGTGGAGTTTTGTGGGGTATTGAGCTGAATACTGGGTTGTGCTACCTGTGAGATGAAATTCAGAGGATCTGGATATTTGGTGAACATCAAATATCCCTTTCTCACCATCTTTTCCTAAATAAGCAACTCCTGAGAAGTGATGGAGACCTACCGCATGCACGTCAGTGCAAGTGGGAAATTACACACTTGACTTACGATAAAAAAGCAAATACTCTTTCTTTTCTATTAAATCAAATTATCATGCAGTCTTCCTGTTATGGTTGAAACCTAGGAATGTGAAGTTCATCTGCTCAGCATTGTTGTTAAAACCACAATGGTAATTTTAAACTCTGCTATCTGCAATGACATTGCTCGTTGCAATTGCTCCTTCCAGATGAAGCTGCAGTGTCCTGGCAGAGCAATTTTGACGTGTTTCCAACATCAGATTCTAGATCTTTTACTAAGAGTCTTTGAATATTTGCCCTGAAAATCTGCCTTACTTGTATGTACTTGTTACTTACTGCAGCTGAGTATTCTAAAACACAATTACTTTCCTTCCTTTCCTTTCAAGTCTGTCCTTGTTGTGTGAAAGAATGTCACATATAGATTTTATCTATTAGTGTTCACGTGCTAGTCAGGCTCGCTGGTCACGCTACCAAGAAAAATGCCCAGATAAGGCCAGCAAAGGGAAGTGCTCAGACAAGCATCAGATCAAATGGTAACTTATCCTTTCATTCATAGTTTCCTTCCCAAGTGTGATAAGAACACCTCTACTGCCCTGAAGCCTGGTCTGCAGTGTACAGGGGCTATTAACTACTGTTGGCTGTGATCTGGACAGCTCAATTGTCACAGGTCCTGTAGCCTCACTAATGAGGTGATGTCAGGTTTCCTTTTGACTCAGGTGGGTGCAAGGATAGGAAGGAGTGGTGAGGTTTGTCCCTGCTACTTTTCTACTCAGAAAGGGGAAAATTGAGGAGGTCTTAAGTATCCTGAATGAACAAATTCATTCAGGGAGAGCAAGATGAAACCAGCAGTGTTTTTAGATCTGGGATTTGCTGCCGCTTAATGAACCCAGTGGGCATTTGGAATCATTTTATCCCTCTTCCCAAAACTGGCCTCAGTGAGCAGAGGTGGATGGGTGGGAAGTTCAGATAAATGGTTTCAATTTTGGTCCCTTTCTAGCTGACAGCATCCCGTTAAGATTTACGACCTGGTGCAGCATATGCATGCTTCACTGTAGAGGTTTAAATCATGTCATGTGAACTGGCCCTACCTTTCCAGTGGAAATAATGGTCCCCAGGTTCAGCACGAAGCAGTGAAATGCATTAATAGCACCACGTGCCTTAGGATAATGGTGCTATTAGTAGGCAGCACAACTCTGTGTACAAGTAATAGGACTGTATCTCTTTATAATAACATCTGGCACTTCCATCACATGCTCATGCAAGGATCTCAAAGCACTTCATAAAAATCAGACCTGATCTGTAGCTGTTCTCAGCATAGTTACACTGTTCAGTATTTTGTTTCCTGCTTACTCTTCTGTCGATTGAACGATGCCCTGGCAGGCTGAAAACTCAGTAGAGTCTTTGCAGAGCTGTTCTTTGTGGAAGGCTTGGGGCAGAGATGATTAGATGATGGAGCACATTTAGCTCCAGGATGGCATTGGAAGTAAAATTGCAGGAAGACTGACAGAGCTTTGTATTATCGGGAGCATGGAGAGGACATTGGCAAGAAAAGAGAACAACCTCAGTTCAGAGCAGAAAATTAAAAAAAAACTTAAAAAATCGGTTCTAGGAACCTGAGTCTAAGGAACACAAGCTTTAGGGTGAAATAAGTTTTTTCTCCAGTCTTGGACCTGTCCATAATCCTTAAAATAACAAGGAAGAGATTAATGTGATTAGTCGGGATTTGGTAGGTTGAAAATGAGGCATAGTCCGTGAATGTGACAAGGTTTTGCAATAATCTTCTGGTGGGAGAATGCTGGGCAGAGTATGCTCCATAGATGCTTTGGAAGGAGTGTGGTGAGTGTGTGAGAGAGGCTAGGAGACACGACATTCCCAGACACAGGGAACTGAGCTTCAGTGAAGTGGTGATCTCTTCCATATCTGTATTTCTGTGATGCTTTGAGCAGCCTTCTTAATGATAGATCACAGACATGACCTGACAACACTGAAGAAAAATTCTTTATTCTTTGACCAGCAGGAGTTTTTCACTGGAAATGGTCAGTTTTTTTCTTGCCTAAGTCTGCAGAATCGTATCTAGACAGTGAATTTCACTCTGGATCTGTGTGTCACTTTGTCTAAAAGTCTCATTAAACAGCTATTGTAACTCATCTAGGAACCAAACTTGTTGGGCTTTCAATAACAAGATGTTGCCAGACCCATTCCTACATTTTTCTGGTCATATCCAAAATATATTACATGCATTCCTATGTTCTTCTGTGGTCTGTCTGAACTGGAAATGCACATGGGTGTCAAGTACAACAAAATTATCTGAAGAGATTATCAAACATCACAAATGTTCTTTCTCAGTGAGTTAATGAGGTGGTTGTCCTTTGAATTTCTTTCATTGTCTAAGAGATAAAGAAACTCCAAGTACTAGAGGATCATTGTACCTTGACACAAACTCTTCATAGGCACATTTCCGCCCCATTTCTTTAATTCTCTTTTTCCCTTGATAAATACATATAAAGATCTATTTAAATGAAAAGTAAGAGCTTAACTCTGGATATCTGAACTTTTGCATGAGATGGCTAAGCTTAATTCTGCAGGGAAGAGAGCTCTTCCACCTCCTATTTCAACAAAACTTTGCTTGAAAATTGGGCTGTAGCTATCACAAAAAAATTAGAAAGTTATTTTTTGAAAATGCTGGCTACCTTTTTCACGTTGTAAATGCTGCTCCCTTGTGTCAGGCACTTGAATTTTCTGTTCAGGTTGAACCCCTTTTGGGTAGGATCCTCAGCCAGGGAAAACAGCGGTATTTTCTGGAATGTGATGCAATATCCAACACTTTCAAATCTGGTGTTCGAGCTGTTGCTTGTGTGGTTACAGACTGAGCTGCGTTCAGCTCTGAATCTAGAAGACCCCTAAACTTTCCGGGAATTTCAGATTGCTGGCTGCAGATCTGTGAACTGCATGGCAGACTTCATGAAATTTGAGTTCCCCAACTTGGATTTTTGCGGGGGTCTGCTCCATCCCCCAGAGAGCAGCTTTTATATTTTCCTTTAGAAACTGATTTAGGCTCTTGCTTCACTTTGTGTTTGAAGTATTTTATCCCACATGACTTAATTAGGTCATGCAAAGTAAGCAGCAGGCCTCTGCCCCATTGTTGCATTTGGCATCATTAGTGTTTGTAACTTGCTCCATTATTATCTAAGGAAGACTTGCAGAATTATTTTTACACCGGTATATAGTGCAATTTAGCTTACTGAAAGGAGAAGCAAAAAAAAAAAAATAGGGAAGAAAAAATCCAGCACTGATTGAATATCCCATAGGACTTAATTAGTTCACAGTTTCACGATACACTGGATAATGGGAAGATATGAATTAAATAATAAAAGGGAAAAGAAAAGTTCTAATGCTCACTCAATACCTGTCCACTTCCACCTTGGCTGCATAATGAGATGTCAGCTACCGTGACACTGATGAGATGTGCAAAACACACTGATAGCACACGTAAAAGATGCTCATGGGAAGGTTTGACCAGGCTCGGATGTCTCTGAACCCATTATGCTTAGTGAGCCTTCAGATTATTATTCCGGATCACTGGACCAGACCTAATCATCATGCAAGCATGCTGTTTGAGCAGTGTTTCCCTGCTCCAGCTTACCCCTCCTCCTCTGGCCCAGATGGGTGATATAATGTTTGTCGGGGGGCAGATGCCACGTATATTAAGTCAGTCGTAGGAAAGCTGAACTGGTATACTACTAATTTCTCTACAACCCAACCCTCGAGGGGTCCCTATTAAGAAATAGAAGGCTAATAAAAATAACTTGCTGGATAAAAATGCCATCTTGGATTATGGTTCTGCCTGGGTGTGCTGTGCTGGATTTAGTTTGTTTTTCAATAGGCCATTAAGGGACAATCTTGGGATTTAGGAAGTAGCTTAGAGTACTGAGGATCTGTGAATTCTTCGCTTGGTGATTGATGCTGGAATAACACCTTCGTTCACTTCCCAGGAAAATAAAAAATCCACAAAAGCTGTATCTGAAATCTGCACAGTCACCTAAGAGATCCTTGCTCTTCACTTCCACTTAATGTAATCAGGACTGGCTATTCACATCCCTTGGATTCCTCTGCAAATCTTAGAATCACTCCTTCTTTTTTTTGCCCTTATTTTCTCAATTTACTGTCTGTTTGGATGCCACAGTATTTGGAGGTGGGGAAGCAGATAGATATATTTGGTAGTTTATACAGGTGGCAAATCCTAGCCAGCTTTCTGGAGAGTATAAAGGGCTCTGGAAGCATGGAGCACTCTTGGCATAAAGGGCTGTTACTTTATTTTTCACAGCAGCACTGACGCTGAATCTCTCGACCGTATTGTGCACTTGTGAGGGTCACAAGTGATGAGAAGTGACTCTCCTTTGCAGGACTAGCAGGCTCTTTGTGGTCTCTGTGGTAGATGTATGATGGTTTTTTTTACTCTCCTTTTTGTACCGTCCTGACATTTTATGGACATTTGATGGGTAATTTTGAGGTTGGAGGGATCATAGTTCGTTGCATCTGCTTATAGGCATGCATAGGCTTCCGGTTTATGGTCAGATACATTTATAAGTATCTTCTCTTTAAAAAAAAAAAAAATAATCCAGCCACTTCATAAAGCACCAGTACCTAAGGGTGAACACAGTGTATAATCTTTTAAGCTTTTTTCCTTTGCCTTCTGTGGTCTATATAGTCCTGGTATACTCCCATTCCTTGCTCTGTCCCTTTCATAGGATCATTGTGGTTGGAAAAGACCCTTAAGATCATCAAGTCCACTTGGCACTACCAAGCCCACCACTAACCCATGTCCTTCAGCACCTCAGCTACATGGGTTTACAATAGCTCCAGGGATGGGGACTCCACCACCTGGGACAGGGGCTGACAACCCTTTCAGGGAAAAAGTTCTTCCTCATCTCCAGTGTAAACCTCCTCTGGTGCAACTTTAGGCCATTTCATCTTGTCCTGTCATTTGTTACTTGGGAGCAGAGACCAACTCTTACCTCACTACAACAGCCTTTCAGATGTCCTCTATCTGTCCACCTCCATCTGCCCTCCTCCTGAATTGTCTTTTTTTTTTCTCTTTTTCCTGGAGCAAACAATCCTTTCTGCCTTCTCCAGTGGTTCCCTTTCCTGTAATGCCCATGAAGAAAACCACTACACCAATTTGGACTGATTAAGCAGGATATGGATGAAACACACTGCCTGCAAGGATGGATGCATTCTGGTCTAAGCAGCAACCTGTGAATGAGCCCTGGCACCATTGAGTAGTAAAGATGAGTTGGTTCATGCTGACTCCCCTCACTGCAAAGGAAGCAGTGTTGTCTGCCCTGCTTCCCTGTTTTGTGCAGGTGGATGTTAAAGGATGCTTCAGATTGGGGTTTCTTCTTCACTCTCCTTACCTTGGTGCAGAAAAGTTCACAGGGAGCAGAGCAGATTTCAACTTGATATGTAGTTTGTAGGTGTTAATGAAACAGCTTCTCTCTTCTGAACTTGAGACCAAATTATAATAAAAGATGATATTTTATTCCTGTGTATCCCTTTAGATGCTGTAAAACTCCAAATCTGGAATGTGGAATTACAGTGTCTCGGGCTTTTGGCATGGTTGCTGGATGCTTTGGCAGTGCAGATAGCCAAAAATAACCATGTCACGCAGGGTGTCCAGGAGTAGGACTAGATGAAACTTGTAAAATATTCTATGTGTATTTTTGAGAAATACACACTTTTAACAGCCCAGCAAGCCCACCTTTGTGTGTCCATATTCCCTATTTCTTAACCTGCTAGCTTGGTCACGGTGTTATTTCAGAAGGGGGTGGGGAATGTGATGAAACCAACAAAGATTTGCAAGCCTCAGAGAAAGGAAGTGGAGGAGTCCATAATAATCTAATAAAAATAAAAGCACAAGGCCAGTCTTGGGGTGCGGATGTTATCAGAGCAGAGAGAGGTACCAGCTGCAAGGCTGTTAAGATGTAGAGAACCAAGATGGCCTCCACAGTAACCACAGGCAATGTGAAGAGATAAATGGTTGACCTGAGCCCATGTCAGGCTAGGATTGATGCCACTATCAGCCCTAGTGCCTTTGCAATGATTTTTTAAAAAATCTCTGATAGAGTGTGTTATCTAGTTACTGGCATGAGGGCAATAGCCTGGGGGCAGCAAGGAGGAGGGGGGAGGAAGAAGGAGAGGAGGATAGAGAAAGAAAAAAAAAAGGTCATTGCAGGAGGACAATCTCTGTTGGACTAAATGAGAAAATAAGGGCCTTGCTCTGAAAGGGGGAGAAAAATAAATAAATAAATAAATAAATAAAAGAAGTGGCTGCTAGATGTGTGAGAGAAGGGTAAGCAAAAATGCTTCTCTTTCTCTGTTTTTTTTTTTCTTGCTTTTTTAAAAATTCTTTGTAGAGGGTTTTTTTTTGTGTTTTGTGATTTTTTTTTAGTTTTTTAATGATATTGGCCTTGGGCTTCAAGGGGAAATTTAAGAGAAGTGCTTGTGGTGTGTTTTTTTCCTTCTCCTTTAACTTTTTTACTTCCTGATTTGATGTTTAACCATTTTCTCTCCTGCTACTAGATCAGAAATCAAGGGCTAAACTGTAGCTTTCTTTTTTTACCCTGTTTTGAACAGCCTCTCATGGTTTTGGCTTTTTTTTTTTCAATCCCGCCATCTTTCTAGTGTCTTTGGTCTCTGAGAAGATTGCTTCCAGAACTGCACATACCTTTTCAGGGAGATCTCTTCTCCCCATCACTCATCCTGCTGCACTAGAGGCACCTTGGAAGTTGTACTCAGGGTGGGGTGCCTTTATGCCCTGGATGGGATGTCAGTCCCGTGTAAACCACAGTACATTAAAGCCTTTCCACATGCATTTAAACACATCCATGTGAAATCAGAACTGAGCACAGCTCAGTTTAATGAGAACTGTTTTCTTTCTTCCCCCTCCATCTATTCCTGCTCCCCACCCTTAAGAGAAATACAGATTCAGAGTGAAAAGTGTCATTTTGGAGGTGCTCCTTCAGGGAACAGAAAGCAAATCTTTCCCTTCCCACACCAAGGGAAAACTCAAATTAAGGTCAGGAGGGTGTGGGGAAGCCTTCCTCAAGGACTGGGGGCACATTTTCTTCCTGCTTGCTCCCAGGCTCTTGCACAGTCTTGCTGCCACTTTCCCATTTAATTATGACAGAGACTCTAATTGATTCCTTTGGTGTTTAGGCAATGTGGAAGGGGGAAGGACTGTCTGCAGTTGAAAGTGTGGCTCTTGTTCTTCCTCTCTCGACTTAGAGGAAGGGTTTGTGGGTGTTTGAGGCCTGGGTCCATGCTGAGGTGCACGGCACTGGGCTTTGGGTAAAGTCAGAGGAAAGCCTTTTCCATCTCCCCATCTTGAATTCAATTGGAAAAGGGCAGAGCTCCTTGGAGACATGCTAGCTCAGGCTTCTTGTTCTGCATTGGAACATGGCTTAATGCATGTGAAAGGCCTTGCCTCTCTTTAAGTGTGATGCAGGCTGAAGATGCTTTCAGACGTTTGTATCACTGACATAGGACTCCATATCACCTTCTGGTTTTATGTCCTCTCCCTAATCTCAAAAAGAGCAATACTATGGACTTGATGCTCTGCACAGGAGTTTTCTGTGTAATGCAGGCATTGGTTGACCTTCAATTCCCAAATGTTTCTGAGAGCTGGGTAAGCACCCAGCAAGGGCTGGGCATGCAGTCACCCTATTTTGAAAGCTGGGAGATTTTAGTAGTATAGACTTGGCCCCAGTGGGACCATTGGAGAGGTCGTTGATTTGATTGGATGGAGATGCTGTGTTCATGTTGTTCAAGCACTATAGAAAGCAAGTGTCTAAGACTGGGAACTGAGTTTGACCATGAAGTTGGAGACAGTTCTTGTTCTGAAGCATTGAAATGCCAGATCAGGAGATGGACTGTTTTTCACTTTAGACTTAAAAAATAACTGTTGTTTTTATTTTTTCTTTAATGTTTTCTTGATGTTTCATTTTAGAGATTAAATCCACACCAAGGTCTTGATTGACATATGAATGCTCAGTTTTGAACAAATTTTAAACCTTTCACTTGATGACCTTGCTCCCTCATCCACATCAAAATTGATGGGATTTAATCTTCCAAAATGCTGAGCCTACACACGTTTTGGTATGTGTCAGGTGCCATGGTGGCTCCACGTTCCAGTAAGTCACTCATAATTACTGCCAGTTTACTCACAGATATTTATACGGGAGTAAAATCTGCTCTGTGTATACATAACCACTGAGTTCTCAGGGACATTTACACATTTGAATAAGCACTGGCAGGATATGGGCCAGTAACTCAAGCAGAATGGGCAGAGAGGAACCTCCTGAGGTTCACCAAGGACAAGTGCAGAGTCCTATACCTGGGAGGAACAACCCCCTGCACCAGGACAGGCTGGGGGTGACCTGCTGGAGAGCAGCTCTGCAGAGAGAGAGCTGGGAGTGCTGGTGGGCAGCAAATAAACATGAGCAGTAATGTGGCCTCATGGGTAAGAAGGCCAATGGCATCCTGAGGGGGCATCAAGAAGAGTGTGTCCAGCAGGTTGAGGGAGATTCTCCTCTCCCTCTCTTCAGCTCTGGTGAGGCCTTATCTAGAACTCTTTGTCCAGTTCTGGGCTCCCCAGTTTAAGAGTGATAGGGAACTGGAGAGAGTCCAGTTCAGGGCTACCAAGATGCTTAGGTGACTGGAACATCTCTCTGAGGACAAAAAGCTGCAGGACCTAGGGCTGTTCAGCCTAGAGAAGAGAGGCTGAGGGAAGACCTTGCAAACACTTATAAATCCCTAAAGAGTGGATGTTGAGAAGATGAGGCCAGTCTTTTTTCTGTGGTGGTCAGTAACAGGTCAAGGAGTAATGGACACAAGTTGGAACATGACATGAGGAGAAACTTCTTTAATGTTCAAATGAGGGAGCCCTGGCCCAGGCTGCCCAGGGAGAGTGTAGAGGATCCTTCTCAGGAGGTTTCCAAATCTACCTGGACACATTCCTGTGCCCCCTGATTGAGGGGAACCTGCTTAAGCAGGGGCCTGGACTGGATGGACTCTGCAGAGCGCTTCCAATAGCTACCATTCTGGGATTCTGATTCTGTGATGATTCTTGTTAGCCATGGGTTGCAGAGGAGCAGAATCTCCTTCTCTTTCTGTCTCTACAATGCTTCTTCTAGGTTTCAGACTACACCTGGTGTAATGCCTGTCATTTATGGCATTTCATGCAAAGTGGGTGCTGGATTATACCAGTTCTGTAGGGATGTAGCTCTAAAGAGCTGAGTTTGGTAGCTGGCCTGCACTCTAGCCATAAATGCAGGATCAGGCTTCCCATCTAATCCACAAGAAGTGTGAAGAAGCCTTGAATACAGTGAACATGGAGGGCACAGTTGGGTTTTGCTTCATTCAGGGTAAAAAAAAAAAAAAAAAGTGAGTGAATCCTGAGGATAACAAGGCCCTGAAAAGTTTAATCTTGTAGTAAGCTACTGGTAGTGATGGAAAAATAGTCATGTATCATAATTCTTCTGTGTACAGACTTTAGAGTAAGGATGAGTAGTATTAGTTGTGTTTTTTTAAAATTTTGATTTTTTTTCTGTTACCGTTTGTACTATCAAACGTTTTTTGCGTAGTTGAAACAGTGTGAACTAGGTGTGCAATTAGAGGAGAAAGGAATTACTGCACTATTTCAGTTCCAAGAGTGTTTATATAAAAAAAATTAAAATAATTCCTTTAACAGGAGGAAAAACCAACATGGTCAAGCCCCATGCCACAATTGATCTACTAGAGACTTCCTTCTGTCTTTAAGGGTTAGTTTTATGTAACTGCCAGTAAACCCAAGCTGTTTTCTTGATGAGTATGTAATAGCCAGGTGATAGACTGACTTAACAACTACTTGCTAAATGCGGAGTACGTATCTCCTGATTGGCAGCTCCGTAAGTGGAAGCCCCTCGTGTCCAATCTGTCCTTGGGAATAGCTGCAGAGCAAAGGACTTCATTAAGGGATCATAAGGCTACCTCATAAAAAAGAACAAATAATTATGACAGTGATGGGAAGGAGCAGAGAGGTCTGAGTGCTCTGTGGGCCCTGTGAAAAAAAGCAGACATCCCAGGGCAGGGAAGCGTCGGGTGAACATCATAAACACTTTCCTGTGAATGCTCTGTCTAATCAATAAAGCCCGTCTATGGCTTTAACAAAATATTCCCAGTTAACTTCATGGGTGGTGCAGGGCTGGGAGCTGTTAGCTCATATTCAGTTAAATTTCAAATGTCAGAGCTCATTATCAGTGATTTTAGCCAAAGACAGTTTGTGAGGAGCTGGTAAATTTGACTTCCTCAAATAAAATTGAGGAAAGAGATTGCCATTTTGCTTATTGATTTATTTTCCTGCTTTCACACATCTTCTTTGGGTCTGTGATTCTGATCAAGGGTCAGGTTCAGCTTCACCTACTTAGGCATTATGATTCTCTCTGTTTTACATACACTATCTCACTCTTTCACTCTCAACTTCTCATTTATTTGCTTTTTTTTTCCTCCTGCCTTAACTTTGTTTGGTGAGTGCAAGATGCAGTATTTGCTTTCAGTGTTGAGGGAGAGCTTTTGCCTGAGCTCACCAGCAAGCTGATGTGGGCTTCCACAGCAAAGGACCATTGCTGTAAATATTCAGACTGACCTCTGCAAAGCTGCATAAAGAAGTATGAAACAACTCTGGATTAATTGCTGTAATGACTTGCCCAAACTTGTTTATTATCCTATTCCTGAGACTTAGCTCCTTGTTGCCTTGAACCCCTGTGTGGCAAATGAATAGGTGCAGAAGTCATCAGTGGGCAGTCATTGTTGCTCTGCAGTGTGTTTTTGGGACCCCTATTTAGGTCAGCACAAGAGGAAGTCATGGAATTCAAAATGCGGCTTCAAAGCTGAGATGGTCCAGGCAACGCTGCAGAAAGTGAGATTTCCCATGTAGGAAGGGCTGCAGTTGCTGGTCACTGACATGGAACTAAGCCTGTGTTCATTTTAGCTCTGGGACAGGTGGTTGCTGGATTGCCAGGTACCTGAGAGACTTGAAAGCAGATACAATGGGGTAACAATTTTAGATAAGTTTCTTTGGGTTGTGACAGTGGATCGATCTTTTTGGGCATTTCCATCTCCTATATGTACATCTTTGGGTATGTACCCCAGCACGCTGCTCATCTTCCCTGTAATTCAAACCCATATTTGGAAAATGCTACTGGCACTTGAATGCATTTGGATGTTGGGGGAAGGATGTGCCAGTAAGAGTCCTCGGGAAAGGGACCTTGGATTTTATGTCCTGCCAAATGATTAACAGGCAGACAAATTGTGTGGGAGGGCAAATAGTGAAAGCCATGGAGTGTACATTATTTCAGGGGATCTACATTCCCAACAAAGATGAGCTGTTACAGCCCTGCAAGACAGAGGGATGGCTTTATAGTTCAAACAGCAGCAATTTGTGCTTTCAGTTCAAAGGCTTCTCAGTTCAGAGGGCAGCATATTGGTTGAGAGGTTCTCTCTCACGCTAGTCTCTCCTCTTGTTGTCTGATTTAAATGAAGTTTGTGCTAAAATCTCTTGAAATTACAAGAGTGGTTACTGTCCATTAATGTGTGTGATGTAGAGGCATAGTCATTCATGGCCTAGCAGTTCAGTACAAAGTACCCTGAACTAATTTCCACTGCCTTCTTGCTTATGTTGAGGTGCTGCCTGTACCCCTGCAGAAATTGTCTATTGTGTGCCAGTGTGAGCTCAAACTACTGAAGAATAAAGAGAAAAATAAATAGATGGAAGCACTGTTTCTTTGAGAATCAGTTCTAATTTTAGGTATGTAAAATAAGTGTATTAAGGTGTGCATGTCTGCTGTAGACGTGCCCTCGTTTGGAAGGTGTCTTGCATCAGGAATGTTCTCCCATGTTTTTGCAGCTCCTTACTCAGTAAGATCTGAGGCTTTGTCTGAATTTATTGCAAATAAATAGATGCTCTTGACTGCAGGGGCATAGCATGGTTGTTCCTAGTCTTCTAAATGCCACTTGATGTTCAAATTCTCATTAGGACTTGGCGAATTCAGCTCAAGGTGCCAGTGCAAAGGTAGCCTTTGCTAAGGCGTGAGCCATGATAACCCAGTGTTACCCTATTGCTTATGTGACCTTTTCTGTTTTATCTTTTTTTTTTCCACCATCTTCACCTTTTTACCTTTCTGGTAGATAAACGTTTTTGATGATAACAATAAAGATACCACAAAGCACTTTTATTCTTGGTTGCCCCATCTGGGCTGTGCGTTTGATCCGAACGGCCGGCGTTCCAGTCAGATTGCACTATCAGATGGAGCTGGCTCTATTTCCTGCATTATTCTTCCTGGCTGTACCACATTATGCAATTATGTTTGCATTTAAACCTGAGCACTTACCTGTAATGATGCTGTAGTTCAGTACATGATACATTACAGCAGTAGATAATGCATACAGATAGGCTAAGAAAGCATGTTGTTGATGTGCTAAAACTAAACAGGACATTGCATTTGAAAACGGACTCTGAAAGCTCGCGGATTAGGCCGAGCTGTTTAAAAAGCTTGCATTGTTGAAATAACAGCTGGGCAGAGTGAAACTCTATTCATTCTGGGCAGGCACAGGATGAAAAGGGAAGCGCAGGTTTCTTCAGTCCTGCCCTTCAGTATCCATTGCAGAGCTCTACCACCAACATTGCTGGTTGCAAACACCCACATCCGCAGGAGCAGGGCAATCTCAGCAGCTGCTGGGAGTCCCAAATCCTTCACCCCTATAGCGCAACATAAAGTGAGGGGCAATGATGCAGTTTAGAGAACTGTGCCCCTACTGCCGGCAAAGACCTTTACACCTGCATTACACCTGCTCTTATCCCTGCGCTGCAGATGCAGCCTTAGGGGGCAGGTTCAAAGCAGCTGGTTTGCTTTACCATACTGGTATGAACATACACTGCTGTGTTATTTCAATGAGATTAGCTGGGTGTTTTAGGTGGTGCTCAGTAGCTAGATGACGGACCCTGCCTCCAAATGCTGAGGGTGATGGTTACTATGAAAGCGTGCCGAGGCAGTTTAACCTCCTTTAGGACTTCCAACAGATAAAGACTTCAGTAACTTCCCTACCTCTGGAGCACTGGAGCAAGGGTGCAGATTTCAGAGAGAAATGTCCATTCAGATCCTCCCTCTCAAAGGTGGAATTTACTTAAAAAATACATTTTTAAAAGGTGAAAATGATCAGGCAAAATGACCCTTACTTTTCAGTTGAGTGCTGCTTAAAATGTTCTCAGTAGTAACAGAAGTTTCAGTGGGGTAATATTTTGGTGGCAATGAAGTATTGTTCCAGATATGCCTGACATGGGTGCATATATGTCAATATCAGTGTATTCATTCTGGGGTTTTATTGTTTTGCTGTCTGTATGCTTTATTTTATGCACAGGACATGCCAAGCTGTAGCCTATATGCGGACCTTTCCTTCTTCAAAGCACTTCTTGGTCTTTGCTTGGTAAACCAGGTTTGCAGTTGAAATTGTGTATCAGTTCAACTGTATTCCCTACGTCATCCTAGGAGCTGTGAAAGTCAGGGGCTTCATCTCACACCAATGCTATGACCTCCAAGCTCACCCTAGCGGATGATTTGGGTGATTTTTCTCCTGCCTGATCCAAAAACCATATCAACATCAGACCTCCACTGACTGTTAGGGTGGACTAACCTCATTCTTCCCACCGCATTTACTGTAGTACTCATTCAGAAATCCTTCTTGCTGACACACAGACACCTAATTTGATTTCTTTTCCTGCAAGGGATTGGAAAATTGTTAAGCTAATCTTCATATTTGCATTATTTGCCCTCAGATTAGTTACAGTAAGTCAAGATCATTCAATTGTGAGGTGGTATTTGCACATGCATACTGCAAGGACAAACACAGTCACCAGACTTGGTTATTCTGCTGGTAGAAACAACTTGACGTTGCAATTTTCTCATTACCATTAAATTGCCATTTTAAATTTGTCTCAACAGCCTTCATCCTTTGAGAAATCACTGGTTTAGAGAGATGTGTAAATTATGTGTGCCCTATAACTGTGCTCTGGGAAGGAATAACTGGTCATGTTGTATCCAAACTGGAAGATCGCACCGAATTCCACCGTGTGTTTGCAAGCTCAGGGTTTTCATGCAAGCTGGGCTTGCAAATAAAACTTTGCACTGAGATAGTTTCCATTGAAGTAAACAGTGTGAATACCAGACCATAAATGACCATTAGGAAGATCCTTATGAATGAGCAATGAATTACTGTAGAGAAAAACTGCTTTTGTGAAACAGGGCTCTCCATGTGCTCCAAGACATTTCCTCTGCTTTCAGGGTGTTCTTCCTTGATATTTGAAGCTGAGATTTCTGCTTCTAAGACTCACCTCCCACCATAACTCTCAGAAGACCCCATGGGGCCCAAGAGCAAGTCTTTGGGACTCATATGAGCATGATAAACAGATTCACGGGCCTTATGGTTTGTTTACTGATGGAATGGCTTAATACTGCTCATACTCTCCTGTTATTGGGTATTCTGCATTGTATTTGAGTGAATTTTATGCCTATGTACAGGAAGATGACTTGTGCTATATCTGGGACAGGCACCTCCCAACAGCAGTGATGTCTTTCCAGTGTCCTCCCTGTGAATGCAGCATTAGATCTAACTGATACTCCATGTCCTTAATTAAATACCTCTGTCTGGTGCAAGGAGTCTTACTTTCTGTATTTGGAAATTGCTGTGATTACTCCCCTGCTGGAAAAGCCTTTTTTTTGATGATTGTTTTTTGAGTGATTTTACTGGTTTACTTGTTTGCGTGGTTTTTTTTTTTTTTGGCTTTTTTATTTAAACAGGAATTAAGCTGTTTCTCATGCCATTGTCCAGTTTCAAATTGGCCTGAGACTGACTTGTGCCATGGGCTTTGACCTCTGAAACTGGCCACTCATTTTTTTTCTGAACTAATCAGCCAGATGAACTATTTACAGTTGGCTTTCGAGTCTTCTCACTGCTTTTGCTGCTGCCCCTGTCTGAGTAATTAATGATAGTGTGGCTTGTTTATGGTCTTGAGTTACTAATGCTGTTGGCTGCAAATGCATTTTTACCTCTGGGACGTGCCAGTTTCCTGGTTCTAGTCCCACTTCACCAGCCCAGGTCAATTTTTTGTGTGTAAACAGATTTATCCTGTAATAGTTGGAGAGAGACTAGGGTCATTCATCAGTCCCGTAGAGAACATGCCCAGCCAGATTCTTCCCTTCTTGTGCCTGTGCAACTTAGCAGAAGTCAGAAAGCTGCAGGACAGCTAAAATTAAAAAGAAAAAAAGAAAAAGAAAAAAAGAAAAAAGGAAAAGAAACCATTTCTTCTTAATTCAGGGTACAGACAGTCTCAATTATAAATAAAGGTATTGGATAGAGCACCACATGTCCAGCCATGTGCCCAGCCCTGATTCCTGTTATATCAATGCTTATGGGAGTCACTAATGAAGGAACTGTTATGTGGCTGGCTGAGGTGGGATACAACCACCTACGTTTTAAAGCTAGAGGAAGTGGTAAAGAGTGTAACAGAAGATAGTGTACATAGTTGTAAAAATATTATCTTATAGCCTTGGTAAGGGTTTGTTGGGTTATGTTCCAGGCTTACTATATCACAGGCAATCATGCCAAGTGTGACAATTCATAAGGGAAAACACACTTTGGTCTCCTACTCCCTCTGGAAACCTGTTGCTACAGACTCTCAATGCATGGGTAGTCAGAAGCATTCTGTTCATTTCCATCCTTAGTTTATTCATAGCTACATTTCCCTGCAGTCTTCTTGGGAATAATATTGTCTTTTGGCATAAATGATTATTTTTTTTCCCATTGTATAATTCTCTAGATATCTTTCCTTTCTTCTGTTTTTTAAAATGTGTAAGGCACCATTCCTGCCATTTTTTTTAATTGTTCCTTTGAGAAATGGGAAGAAGACATTCCCATTGTCTGTCTACCTTTGTTGCCCGATTTGTTTAGTGGGGTTTGTTCAGTGGGGTTAATAATGGGTGATCTCTGCCATAAAATGAATTTGAGAGGAACTTCCTTTTGTGCCTCTGAATCATCAATAATGTTCTTCACTGTTTTGCTGGGGCAGTTTCTACCAACATCTAACAACTATCACCTTATTTCTAATTCTTAAATTGGCATTCTTAAACTTGTGCTGCATGCACAAGAGAAACCCTGCAAAAAGTAGTAACTCCAAATCTCTTGTGTGTTTTTCTGTAGTGAAAATTGGCCTTTTTGGAATGAGAGGGAAACTGTCAGGAGTAGAGAAGGGTTCACAGTGTTCTCATTTGCAGCTCTTCCTTGTCAGTTGGTGTTTGTTTGCTATGCTCTTGTAATGAACATTGGAGGGTACCCTCTGTCCTGAGACTACCTTGGGAAGCTTTGGGAACTTCTGCATTCATTATTAGCCTCGACCAGCTTCAGTTTGACCATTTTTGATTTCACAGCATAGACAATTAAATTCTATTCATTTCTGTTCTTAAGTCTCAATCCATGTAGTTTTCTATAAAATAAAGTGTTATTATGCATTGTGCTGTTGGTAGAGAGAATATTTTTGTTCTTGCTGTGGATACCCTTTTTCCTTTCACAGCATAAGGTATTTTCTGTCCTTTTTGGGACAATCCTATTCAATCTTTCCCTCAAAGCTGTGTATAAGCCTTCATTCTCTCTATTAACAAAATATTTATACACTGCAAGCAATGAAGAGACAAAAGTCCTCTTTTGCTTTTATTTTGTATTAAAAAAAGGACCTTTTTTACATGGAGTGACGAAGTGCTTTCAGGAGACTGTTCTCGTAACAGCAGGATGAAAGAGTGTCCTATCATGCTTGTCTCAGGGGTACTAGTTATACAAAGGAAGACCTATCCATCCCAATTGAAATTCTAGAACCTTACAGTTGTGGTGAGCCTTTTTTCGGTTAATTTGACCCTACAAGCAGAAGAGGTACAGAATAATCCCCAGAGACAACTCAGCTTCTTTGGGCACCAGGCAGCGTTTTGCATGCTTACTCCATTGGCCGTAGCAAATAACATGCATTTGCATCCATTACAAATATGTGTAGGAGGGAGGAGCCTGAACCAATTTGTCTGTTTTAATTATAGATGTTCTACCCACCTTCTTAATTGCTCTTTCATTAAGAAGTAGCTTGTTGTTTCTTTTTTCCCTAGGAGCTAAAAATAATCAACTTTTGTTTGTTCCTGTAAATATTTTTTTTTTTGCCCTTGAGGAGATAATTATTTCTATTGTTGCATGAAAATGGTGGCCAATACAGGAGGAATAATTAGAGCAGATGGCTGAAAATACTTCCCTTGTAAAAGACATCTAGTGTAATAAAATACCTCCCCTCCTCTTTTGTCTCCTCCAAATATACGTTTTTCTTTCCTTCAGGTGAATGGGGGTTGGGTGAGGGGTGTAAATCTTTTCCTGATGTATTAAACCAAGGAGCTGTCAAGAGTTCACAGTCTGGAAAGTGAGCTCCCTGTATCCATCACTGAAATTAAAGTGATTTCAAACGTGGTGTGGAGTCCTGGGTCTATGGCGTGGGGAAATACAGGCTACACTCCATCACTTAAAATGTTAACCTTGTCTCTCCGTGGTGACTGAGGACAGGAACACTTGCTCTCTGTACTTGCTGGTTAAATGGCAATCTGTCAGCACCAAGGAAAAGGCTACATTGTGAGTGTCAATCTCTTTGCTGTCTCTGCAGCATTGGAAAACTTTGCTTGTTAGAAGCTGTGCACGCTGGGAAGAGTGCACCTTCTTTCAGCTAGAAATCATGGGAAGCAACCTGGAAAGTTTCTTGCATGTGCAAGCAGGTTGCTGTTGTACAGGAGCAGTACTATGTCTAGGGAAAAGGACTGTTGAGGGTGAAGGTGGTGGGAAAACCCTCCTGACTTAGATTTCTCTCTGTGACTGTGTTGCAAACAACCCTCAGCTGAAACCCACAGCCCAGCAGAGAGAGCATCAAGCACAGCAGGAAGTAGAGACTGTGTTTGACTATGTTGCTAGTTCTTGGGCTGGTTTTAAAATTTCTTTTTCTGACTAAAGGATGAGTGCTCTTGTCTTTGTGTCTGTAATGGTTGTTGCAGTTCTCTTTTTCAGGATTATACTCTAAAAAAGGCCATCTAACCAACCAAATAGTAAAGTTACTACAAAGTGAGATAAAATGATCTATACTCTGTATAAAAAGGAATTTCTCAACTCTTTTAAGCCCAAATGTTTCATTTTGAGGAAAAGGGAACGAAAAATCATGAGAGAAATGCGAATTGTGTTGGCGGAATGATTGTTACAAAAATGTAGACCAGACTTTGAAGGAATGGTCACTTACAATCTCTTCGCTTTGTGACTTCTTTTCTAGCCTGTATGAGAATGTAAATATATCACTGTTATTTATTCATTTGTTGTAGTGGCTGCTGCTGTTTCTGAACCCTGGTAGTCACAGACAAAAACTGAGAAACTGATACTGAGAGACTGTGTCTGCAAAGGCTGACATAAAGACAACCCCAGACTGTCTTACAACAGTAGCAGCTAAAAACATGAAAAGGAAAGAAATCTGCTTGAAAATGGAAAAGGAAGGTGCAGCAGGGAGGAAGAGGGTAATGTGATGAATCACAAAACCTTGTGCCTCTTTTATTGTATGTTATTAAAACATTATTTTTTCTTTATACAGTTCCTTCACTGTTTTGGAACTCTAATAGGGAACAGTTGAATATCTGCGTTACACGCAAGCTATGGGCTTAGTACATTAAGTGTGGGCTTGAAATGAGGTGTGCATGACACACACCAAGTGGATGTCCGAGGTGGGAAGATATTGAAAGACTATGTTCACTGACTTTTCATGTCAGATTTCTTACCTACTCCTTGTCCTGTTTGGTAACCAAGGAAGAAAACCTGGCTTCTTAGGGATTCCCAGTGCTTGTGATTTCCCACCCACCTGGGATTTCTGCTCATATTTTGCAGGTTTGGGTCCCTACTGAGTTAGCATCATCTGCTGTACTGGATCCAAAATGTGAAATTTTTCAAGGGTGGATATTCTATAGATGTCTGATATGAAATTGCAAAAATTTGGGTGACCATTTTTAGAGTTTAGTTCATGCAATATTTCTGTCCTATGGAAAAACAGCAGAAGAATCTCTTGCCTCAATGTAGCTACCTATTTTCATGAACTTTGCAGGAATCCAGCATCCTTGTGATCTCAATCATTCTGTTAAACCTAGATGAAGTTCTCAGATGATAGAAAGCTATGTGGGAGCTTAGATGTGTGTGAGGGCAGGAAGGCTCTTCAGAGGGCCCTGGCCAGGCTGGAGTGATGAACCCAGGGTAATGGGATGAGATGTAAAAAAGCCAAGTGCTGGTTCCTGCCCTTGGGCCACAGCAACCCCAGGCAATGCTCCACAGGCTGGGGCAGAGGGCCTGGAAAGCTGCAGGGAAAGGGCCTGAGAGGTTGGTGCCAGCAGCTGAAGATGAGGCAGCAGCGTGCCCAGCGGCACCGTGGCTTGTATCAGCAGTGGTGTGGCAGCAGACCCAGGGCAGTGGCCGTCCCCTGTGCTGGGCCCTGGTGAGGCCGCAGCTTGAATGCTGTGTTCAGTGTTGGGCCCCTCACTGCCAGAGGGACACTGAGGGGCCGCAGCGTGTCCAGAGCCGGGCAGCGGAGCTGGGGAAGGGGCTGGAGCACAAGTCTGCTGGGGAGGGTCTGAGGGCCCTGGGAGTGTTCAGCCTGCAGGAGCCTGAGAGGAGACATCATCATTCTCTACAGCTCTCTGACAGGAGGTTGTAGGGAGGTGAGGGTCAGTTTCTTCTACCAAGTAATGAATGACAGAACAAGAGGAAATGCCCTCAAGTTGCCCCAGGGGAGGTTTACATTGGAGATGAGGAAGAACTTTTTCCCTGAGTGGGTTGTCAGCCCCTGCCCCAGGCTGCCCAGGGAGCTGGTGGAGTCCCCGTGCCTGGAGCTATTGCAAAGCCATGTAGCTGAAGTGCTGAGGGACATGGGTTAGTGGTGGGCTTGGCACTGTGAGATGTGTCAACTTGACAATCTTAAAGATCTTTTCCAACTGAAACCATTTTACAATTCTAAGTTGGTCATGTTCAAGTGTGAGCAGAGAGTGACACAGATGGATGCAGTGATTTTATGGTCTCGTAAAGTCCGTTTCCTCCAAATCATCTTTCTGACTCTCCAGTGTATGCTTAAGCCAGACTGCGAAG
Source organism: Colius striatus (assembly GCF_028858725.1). NCBI lineage: Eukaryota > Metazoa > Chordata > Aves > Coliiformes > Coliidae > Colius > Colius striatus. The sequence continues at coordinate 43,689,367 of NC_084760.1, read as the reverse complement.
CTTCTACCTCACTGCAGCTGCTCCAACTTCACCACTCAGGGCTTGTTTCATGCAAACTCCTCTTCTCCTGTCTTGACTTTTAAGGTCCTTGTTGTTTGTGGTGCCCTGTGCTGAAACTAATAAAAACACAGGAGGAAAATACCCATTGCTAGCCTCTGATGTGCAGCTTTCCTTGGCTCTGTAGGTTCCTCTTGGTTCATTCAAGAAGCATGCATGGGATGGGCACTCAGCCATGACTCTGGCACTTGCAGCTGCTGCTGCTCTTTACTCTTACTAAGAAGTATTTAAATTAAACACTAGAGGTCAAATTCTGGGTGCCAAGCAGGGGGAAAAATGGAAAAGAAAAGGCTTCTAGGAAAAAAAAAAAGTGAGAGGAATGTTCATATCCTGCTCAGCTGCAGGCAGAGGGAAAGAAGCCGGAGTATCCACATGATGAAGGTGTTTAGCATATGGCCATACAGCCTTTTGAGAGATGAGATGGCTGTTGAACTCTTTTTTTTTTTTCCCTTTGAGATCAGTCCATCCCAGTGGTTGTAAGAGTGTGCTTAACTTGTAGGGCAGCAAAGACTCCCATGCCACCCTTTGCAAGCAGACATGGTGGTAATTGGTGTCTGTCAGGTCAGTGTGAGCTACAATCTGTCCCTTATTGATAATGGGGTAGTCAGTCAAGACAGGAGTCATAACTAAGAAGGTTCTTGAGGACCACATGGAGGGAAACTAGTGGGGCCAGATGAAAGCGTGGATTTCTAGAGCTGTGAGCTTGTCACAATTGACAAGGGATGTGAAATTAATTTATATGTTAGTTGATGTTATTTTACCACAGGCTGCTTAATAGGAAATGGACATAGCCACCTCCATTCAGCAAAGGAACTTAAAAAGTCCATTACAGCCAGAGATTGTGTTATGCTTTTGTCCCAGAAAACAGGAAGGGGGTAGTCGTATGGGATTCATGAGGTCTGGGCAAGCTGCACTTGTGATCAAGGGGAGTTGGCCATTTCTCAAGCCTCACATTAGACCACACATTCTTCTTTCAGAGATCTTAAGGATTCACTGGACTAGGGCTGTTAGTGTCATGTAGAGCTGCACTAAGCTCTGACAGATCAGCTATCTTGTTCCATATGTAGTGTGAAAATCCCTGTGTTTGTGTCTCTCTGGAGATAGCTGTGGATAGATTCTCTGCTCAAGAATGAATCTGGCTTCCCTCCCTGTGCACTCACTACTCGTGTGATGAAGCAGCAGCCACCTTCCTCTTCAGTGTTGTTAAAGGTAATTTGCCTTTTTTCTTGGCTGAAGATACAGCTCACAGAATTCTTTTCAAGGGAAAAATTCTAATTCAGTACCAAATAACAGAGTCACAGAAGTGTACCTCCATCAAAGAGAGCTGTTATCTGTACTTGATCAAGACTATCACTATAATAACCCACCTTTCTACTAAATCTCAGTGGGGAATGAAGACACGAGTAAGCATTTTTCCATTCAAGAATGTAACCTGCTGGCTATTAACACAAGTCAAACCAGCAGAAAGTGCCTGAAAGAACTCAAGTTCTTCCTGCTCAAGGTTAGCTTTGCTAGTTCTAGCAACTGGTGTTTTAAGAAGGCTTAATACACCTCCCATCAGATTGCAGGTGTAAAGAGACAAGTCAAGCTGCTTTGAAATCACAAATAATGATGTAATAAGGAAGTTACCTGGACACACATATGCACAGCTGGAGGAGACTTCAACATACTGCTCTTTCATCTTAGGATGTGCTCTTTCATCTTAGGAAAGATTGTAAAATTGCAAGAGAAGGTTCACCAGACAAAATCTTCTGCCACCTCAGTTCCCTCCATCTGTTCAATGTCTTTCCTCAATTCCTGCAGAGCTGCTTTCTCTCCAACTCCCATGTACCTTCTTCTGCACTGTGGTATTTTCTTTGAGCAAATCCCCTTTTCTCTCTTCAGACATATCCTTTAGCTTTATTCTCTCCATGACAATGCAAGGATGGTACGAATGATTAGATCCTGTGTTATTATTTGGTGTTCATCTATTTACTTCTACTAAAAAGAAAGAAAGAATACAAATCAGAAATCACTTGAATGGGACATGTGCAGATGGTGCACACGGCAGCAAACTGCGCCAGGCATCATCTTACTGGAAACCTTTAGCTATGACTAGGTGGAAAAAAAGAGATTTTCATGATCTTGGCCAACTCATTTTCTGCCTCTATGTAATCACTCCTGGGTTGTAAAACTTCTTTTGAGCAATAAGATCTGTCTTTGTTCAGGTTGATGATGTAGGGACTACCTGTTACTGTGAACACTTGTTATCTGCATAACTGCTGGAGAGAGTCCAGCAGAGGGCCATCAAGATGGGGAATAGAGCATCTTCCTTATGAGAAAAGGCTGTGGGAACTGTGACTGTTTAGTCTGGAGAAGAGCAGACTGAGGGAGGATCTTGTTAATATTTACAAATATTTAAATGGTTGGTGTCAGGAGGTTGGGACATCCCTTTTTTCTGTTGTCTCCAGTCACAGGACAAGGGGTAATGGAAAGAAGCTGTAACACAAAAAGTTCCATTTAAATATAAGGAAAAACTATTTTACTGTGAGCCCTGGCACAGGGTGCCCAGGGAGGCTGTGGAGTCTCCTTCTCTGGAGGTCTTCAAAACCCGCCTGGTTATGTTCCTGTGTGACCTGATCTAGGTGAACCTGCTTCTGCAGGGAGGTTAGACTAAATGATCTCTAAAGGTCCCTTTGAACCCCTTCCATTCTATGATTCTATGACAACAGAACACTTGGTTTCAGCACATTCAGATATTTTCTGCATTACATTTTTAATATGGTTCATAGTTCTTAGTTTCTCAGATACTTTCAACCATTTCTTGTGCCTTATTACACTGAGATACTATGAGCTTTCATGCCAGTGGGTATTGGTAGAATTCAGTGAGTATGGAGTCTTCTAAGAGGTGACAGCAGAAACCTAACAAGAGTAGCTTAAACATTGACATTATATAGGGAAAATCTTAAATGAAGAACTAGGATGTTTTCTAGTCAGAAAGGATGTATTCCTTTTGCCATTGCATTCCCATTAGAGGAAACTGGAGGCATCTAAATTTCTTCAGAGGGTTAGAGTAACGTCAGGGTGACTGTGAGCCACTTCTTAATAAGCCTTCTCAAGAAAATGTTCTGATAGATCTCACAATTTTATAACTGCATTGTGCAGTTTTGCTGGCTGCATTGACTAGACAGGAATTTGTGGAATTTGTAATTTTGTACTGCAGTTGACTTGATAAAGAGTGGATCTGGGAAATGTGTGCCTTTCCATGAATTATACCCTCCTCAGTACCCAGCACTGAGATTAAAAAAAGAGTGTAATTAGCACCTTTCTCAGTAGATCTGTTGTATACCCTTGTGTTTGCATATAACCTGCTTCAAAGCACTATCAGAAAAGAAGAATAATTCGCAGCTTCTCTGGAAAGACAGTGTTATCTATCCTTTCAGCTGGAATTTTGTCCTAAATCTCTGAAATACTCAAGTATGTGTTTGCAAGTAATGAAGATGAAAGTTGTCCTATTACATTTAGCAACCACAGAGATATTGTACTTTCTGTAACAGTTGTGTACAGATGCAGGGGCTTATCTGTACTTCTGTAATGATGAAATGATTTACTTTGTTGCCAGAGATTTTGCTCCCCAGATGTTTTCACTGCATGTGTGTTAATGCAGTTCCAGGCTTCAGCCTAAATTGAACCAAGGAATTCCTGTAGTATGGAAATCATAGAACGGATCGGAGACTAGAAGATACCAGCATCCATACCCTACAGACAGGATGGACATAAGCCAGTTGTGTCAATTGACCTGGGGACCAACACCCATTCCCTGGTGTAAATAATTAGGATAGTGGTAACCATACAACAGTTATGTGACTCCTCTAGATGCTGTGGAAGTGTTGTGTAAAACATCAGCCACATAAAGCTAAAATAGAAAACAGCACAGTCAAAAGAAGAACTATCATAACATCACCAGTATTGATTCACTCAAACTGCAGCTCCCGAGCAAAGCATTTAGTGCACATGATATATTCCGACTGAAAACAGAATAACCATGTTTTACTTTTGTATTGAGGTTATTCTTTCCACTGCTGTTTCACATTAGCACAATTCAGTGAGGATCACAAATATTTCCATGTCTGATTTTCCTTTCCCACTTCAGATCAGTTGAGGCTGTTCTTGCTATTTCACCCGTGAGTCCAAAAGAACATGTCACAAATACCCATGTTTACACTTGTTCACACATGTCCATGTAAAAATTTGCCCACTCCTCAAGAAATCAGTCAAACCTTCACTGCAAAGTGTATCCTTTAAAATTTAGAGGTGAGGAGAAACCATGATTGGAAACAGACAGATGTCATTTTGCCATTGCTCATCACAAGTTTGCTTGTTTGCTGCTTTCAAGTTAATCAGTGTAATCTTTGAGACTGATGTGCAAGCCACCAAAGGAGAGGTAATAATAATACTGGATAAACTGAGAAAGCTAAAAAGGTATTTGAATGAAGGACTGTCTCTCTAAATGATTACGAGTGCCAGGAGAACCTTTGCAAAAGCCTGTAAAGCTAAGTATTGCCCATCTATCAGAATCTCAAGGGCTGGAAGAGACCTCAAAAGATCATCTGTTCCTACCTCCCTGCCAGAGGAGGACCACCTAGAGTAGGTCACACAGGAACTCATCTTCAGGCTATTTTTATGACATTGCCAGGTATTAATGTGCAATTCTGCTTTTCGAGAGGCAGGGAGAGACACACTCCAGGAAATCTGTGGACTTTCCACAGCCAGACCTGTAGCAAGCCTCTGGTTACCCAGACTAGAAGAAAATAAAGAGCAACCCCAAATTATGACAGGTTTTCTGAAGGCTGAGAACCTCTCCAACTCTGACAGCCCTCATCCCTTCACTCTACACAGTGTTCCAACAGGACAGCAGCTGGTGTGGCATTGGCACGTCCCCTGCCGTGCTCGTGGCAAACTGTCTTCCTGAAGGGCTGGAAGGGGTGAACTTTGAACTTCTCCGAATCTTTTTCTTTCCAGCTTGCCCTCCAGTTTTGCGGACGGTGGGAAGAGGATTCCAGCTGGCCTGCTGGCCACCCGCCGCGAGATGGCGATAACGTCACGATAGAAGGCCGTCGGACGCTGCTGCTGGGAACCACCACCGCCAGCCTCAATCTGCTGCATCTCAAAGGTCTGAGTAAGGGGTGATTCAGTGCTCTTGTTTCTCCCCTTCTCTTGCCCAGCTCCTGGATCGAAGGAGACACCTGGTCAGGCAGGCTGAGTCTGCTCTGGGTAGATACAATGGAACGGTGATGGGGGAGGCAGTTAGTTATTATGTATGCAGAAGGCATTGTTTATGCTGTTTGAGGCATAATGACAATGAGAGTAGGAAAGCTTTTTTTCCACGTTCCCCCCCCCCCCCTCCCCTTTCCCTTTTTTTCTTTCCCCCAGCTACTGAAAGCTCTGCTATCCTGAGTGGCATTCAGTGATAATGGAAACTCTGATAACAATAATCAACTCTGTTTTGTTTGGCATCTTTGAGGCAAGTGCATTGTAAAAGCCTTTACAAAATTAATGATGATACAGAATTACAGGCCACAGCTACTGGATGTAATAAATAATCCAACAACCTAGAGTATGGCTGGTGGAGTGAAAACCACCAAGCACAGTTACGGGCGCAGGGGGGAAACACTGGGTTTGCAGGGTTCACATACCCCGGGGTAGATTGAACATACGTGTCAGGACGTATATCTCTAGGGGTGCCATAGTAAGAATTAAAATTACTTGTAATTTAGTGCCAGAAATATTCCTCATTGGAAATAAAGCTCTGGTTGTGAAAAATGTTGTGCACATGCTTGGGATTAAGTGAAAGAGTTGCTCTGGTGAAATTGTTTGATCAAAGTTAAGCCCATGTGTAGTCCTCTGATAAAACAGAGCTCAAAAAATAGAAAGAGGAGGTTTTTCTATGTTTAAGGATCTTGGTCATCTTTACCAGTAAAAAATATTTCCTCTTAAAAGAATGCTGAAGTTACTAGTTCTTCACTGAGATTGTGATGAAAAACAGCCCTTTGACAGTTATCTTTTAATCTAACTTTGATTGGCCATTCTGTAAACAAAAAAAACTTTGCAAGTTTATGCTTGGTTTGTGTCCAGGTTCAGAGATTTTAAAGAATTGCTTCACCAGGAATCATTCCTGTTAAAAAAAAAAAAATTAAAATCAAGTAAGAATTTGAGATTAAAAAATGTGAAACACTTTGGCATATTTTTTTTTCCTCCACTCGTTTCCACTGAAAATCCTAAATCTGTGTGATGTGAGATTCTTCTTAGTCTCATTAGGATATGATATACAGTAGAGGAGATAGGTCAGAACCCCAGATTTCCGAGGCTTTTGGCTGCAAACCTGGATGAGAGTTTTGAAGCTGAGTCTCAGTCCCTGTCAAGAATTGTGGTACAATATTGCAGCAGAAAGTTTTTGAATTTTGGGCCTACTCAGAGGCATGTTTGATCTATGAGTCAGCACTCATGAAGCAAATGGAGGTCTGGCTGAATTTAATGAAGTCTGGAGCAGTATCTTTATGACTTTGGCTCATCTGACATTCATATCATTTCTGCCCTTTACTATGTTTTCCAAGAAGCTTGGTTGATACTGTAGATTCAATTAGGAAAGCAGCATTAATATACTCTAGATGCTCATGTTTTCTGCTTTGCTACATGCCAAAGATAGGGACCAAACATTTCAGAAGCATAAACCTACACAATAATTGTTTAGCTGATCTTCACCCATTTCTTGAAATTCCTCTTTTCTAGGATATCATGAGGATTTTGAATACTACCCCTGTGTTGTCTTCTTACAATAATTTAAACATGTTAGAAGTTGTTTATTATAATGAGGATGTCAGCTTCATGTGCAGCCTGTAAGTGATCCTGCTTTGGTTATATTAACATACAACCAAATACATATAGCGGTTCTGGTAGTGACCAGACTGTATGGACGGAAGATCTGGAGACCAAAGCAACAGAGAAATAAGATCAGGCAGCTGGGTCTTGCTCACTGCTATGAGGGCTCAGCAGTTTCTACATCCTCCTCAACAAGCGGAGCATGAATACGTGGTTATTGGCAGTGGAAAGTTTAATAGCCAGACTATGAAACTGCTCAGACAATACTGATTGGGCAAGAGATACAAGATAGACAGATTGTAGATAGCTCTATATTCAGCAGATTGCAGTTATTTTTGTAATCCTAACATCAGAAATATGGAAATATTTATGATAAGCCAGGATAGATGGAAATTTCCTTTGCTTAGAGCTTAAACTGGAGTAACTCCTTTGTGTTTGATGGGTTGATATCTCAGACATGTGCTATTGCCTTTGTCTGAATGTACAGTGCTCTAGGGAAATCTGGAGATAAAAAATGCTGCCTGGTTTTTAGGAGTACTTTAGGGATGAATTTTGGGATGACACTGACAGTATACCCTACCAGGGTTGAAGATCCCCAACTGACCAGTTCCCTTTGCAATGACAATTTTGAGATGGCCATCTTTGCAGGCATAAGAGAGAAGATTGCTTTGACTCTTATTCTACAAAAGCCTCAATATCACTTGCACAGTTCCTCCTGTCCCCTACCATTTGTATCATAGCTGCATCTTAGCAGTCCTGCTGAAAGCAGCATACCAGTTCTCTTTTCCACAGTCAGACTACAGACTGCTGTTTTCAGAAAGGACTGAGCTGCCTCATCTATCATTTCTGCCTTAAAAACTGTACGTTCACTTTGCAAAATACCACAGCTAATATAGGCCCTTTTTTTTTTACCCCCAACTATGAGATCTCAGAGAAAAAAACACAACGACATAGAGAACTGACAAGCCCCAGAGAAATTCATGACATTGTCAACTATTGTCTGATTTTTGAACCCACATCACAAGAGCAATGTTTCTAATCCATGGTCAGATCAGATTGTGGTTAGAATGGGTCCTGTGAGTAGATCTGAGGAGGGAAGAAATCCAGATACTGATTTAAGCAAATTTCAGCTGGTTTAGTAAGGAGCATCAAATGTTAGCTGATGCATAATTAGTTGTAAAATAACTAGTGCTTTAGTCATTGTTGATAAAGACTAGGTTTGAATCTGACAAAAGAAGGAAAAAGCTTTTCTCCCTGTTTTCCTGTCTATGGCATCAGTCAGTCCTTACCCATTGTAAAATCCCTTGTCAGTAGGCATAGGTAGACATTGTTTGTGCTTTGGTGTTCTCTGTGCCATTTTGCTCAACCCATTTGGGATATGCACTGTGATACTTTTTGCAGGCAGTTTCTAGTTCATATTTTCTTTTTTTAATCAGGCAGAAACATTACAATTAAAATACCGTAAAAGCGATTCTGGCAGTATTGCAATAAGCATGTTTTTTAATTAAAGGAAGAACATGGGATGTACAAATAGTACCAGCTAATGGGAAATTTCATCCAATGCATTTTTTAATTGAGATTTAAAAGGAAGGAAAGTCAGTGCTATTTCTCTTGTTGCTCTATGATATTTTCCTACGTTGTTACAGTGAAGTGTACCAAGTCTGCAATGATCATAGTTTCAGAGCCCTAACATCCTGCCTGTTTTCATGGGGAACAAAATCAAAAAGCATCAGTTCTTTAATTTGCTGTTTTTTTTTTTTTTTTACAGGAATTCAGTGTTATTTAACAGAGTGCAAATTGCAGAGTTAGACATTGCTGGAAGGGTTTAAAGGCTCTGAATCTGTAGAAATTGGGTTTTTTTTCTGTTCTTCCCCCAACTGTAAATCTTGGTTCATCTTTGGGTATGGGCTGCAGGTTTCTGTTTCCCATCATATTTTGGATGGGCTTACAGCATGTACATTAGACTCCCAAGGCTCTCGCTTGCCAATTAAATTGATTTTCTGCAACTTCAGTAGCCCTTGAGACTCCTCTGGGGTGTTACAGGATGAGCAGATTGGTGGAAGATAACCCTGGGTGAGGAACTGCACACAGCTCCCACAGAGACTGAATCTGAAACCTGAGGCAGCACTGTCCCTCCACTTGCTGGCATGGAAGTAGGGGATGTATTCCTTTCAGTGAACCATGGGATGGAAAGATCTGCCAAGTCTGCATTCACCTGTCCAGGACATGAATCAGGTCCTCATCACAGCAGCAGATTTGTACTACTAGTAGATCTGTCCTCACACACTTTTACATAGTAAAGAAATACTCATTGGAAACTGTACAGGCTAGGAACTGAAGCCCAGGACTTCTTAATGTTTTTAAATGCAAATAAATACCTTCAAAAGCCAAAATCTGTATCATGAGCCCAGAACCACAGAGGAAGCATACTATGTAACAGGATTGCATGTATGTTTCTTAAGTTGTGGAGCTTTCTTTCTCTGATGGCTTGTCAGACTGCATTATAACAGTTTTGCTGTCAAACAGGCTGTCACTAAGACCAAAGTCCTTGGTGCTAGACACAAAGGAGATAAATCCTATCTGTAATATCTTTATACTCAAATGTTAAAAATCATCTTGAAATGAGATAACTGTGGGTGCATAGCAAATAGAAACACTCTGGTCTAATAGTGCCCCAGGCAGGCTCTAGGTGAGCCCAAACATAATCCTTCTTCCTAGGAAAATGCTCCTGTGCCAATGCACCCTTTTCGTGCTGAAAGTGAAGCACTTAATGCATATCTACTGCATGGAGCCTGGAAATAATAGCCCAAGGCGCTGTTTTTTCATCATACCTCTATGTATGGTGTTACCTGGAAGCTTCCTTCCTTGGGTCCTTCATTGGATTCTAGGTGATGTGATACATGCTGGAAGCCTGCTAGGAGTATCCATGCCTCTTCCCCACCAGGTTAGCTCTCATCTTCTAAATGCATTAGAAGTATTGCTAAGTATCTTGGAGGCTACCTAAGAGATGAAGAAGTAGAAAGACTTCTTTGAAGGAGATATACATATGGCAGCATCTTCTGAGCTGCCAATCTGAATTGCCTTTTCCTGTTGCCTGTGCTTTAAGGGAAGAGACCAACTCTCTTACAAGGGAGTACATGCCATCTGAACAGATGGCTGTGAGTGCAGGAAGCCAGAAAACAGGGACTTATCAGGGCTTGGACATGATTTCTGTTTGAATATAGTCAAGCAGCTGCCAAATGCTTGCCCAGGGATGGATTAAGGCCTTTGTCCAACAAAATGCTGGAGCACAAGCTTAATGTTTCAGGTGGAAATACATAGACATTTGAATTCCTGGCTTATCTGGGATCTGTACCTGTGTATTAAGAATTTAGAGGAACATACTCAAGGGAAATGGAAAATGATTATCAAATTCAATTCAGGTAGCCTTTGGGATGGTGCCAATACAACAAACTTTTCTCCATGTTTTGCTCAGCAGTGGTCCAGCCTGCAATCAACTTTTATGGCTTGTCCGACTGTCGTATGAACATCAATAGGGTGCTGATGACAGGTCCATGAAACGACCGATTATTCTTATTTAAAGCTTACAAACTTTGTATTCGTCTTCTATTACATAGGGGGATCTTTGTTTGGGGTTTTTTTTCCATTTTTTTTTTCTGCTTGGAGGTCCCACCAGACACAGCCTTGGAGACAGAGAATGAACAATCAGTGGGTTGCCAGCACACTGCAGCCTTGTTGTACAGGATCAGTTGTTTCAGCAAAGATATTCCAGCTCTAGCAGTTGCCTCCTGCTGTTTGCCTCTGAGGGATGCTTGCCAGGAATATATCGTTGGAACTTAAGCCTGTCTCATGGGGGATTCTGTGGCTTTGTCATGTGAAACACCTAGTGAGAGGAGCTAGAAAGAGCGAGCTGAAGTCTGCCTGGAAGTTAGTTCTGCAAGACCATGGTGTGCCCACAAGACAACCAGAGCAGATCTACACACAGCACTGAAGGAGGGAGGATGTAATCTAGTTGAGGACATGACCTTTCAAACTACAAATCCTCTTCCATGCAGAGGAGATTTTCTTCTAGTTGAATGGTGAGACAGTGTAGAGATATATAAGACAATTCTGTTCGTTCTTTCTTAACACCTTCTATTATTGATTAAATTAAAAAGTCACGTGAGACTCTCCAACACCTTTCTTGTAGTTTGCTTGGTTTATTGCTTCATTCAGCATTACATATACAGGTGGAATTACATCTGGAGATAGGCACTTTGATCTTAGCTCCTTAATGAGCTGCTCATTAGGAAAAAAGATATATCATCAGTGAATTCAAAAGGCCTCAAAAGACAATGCTAGAAAAATCCTCCATGTAACAGAAGCACTTTGGAATGGGTACTTTGCTTCCCTCTGACTTCAGGAAATCTCTAGAGTGCTCTAAATCAAAGAATCACAGAATGGTAGGGGTTGGAATGCTCCATTGGGAATGGAATGCTTCGTTGTTATTTGTTCATTTGTGCATGATGCAACCTCTTTCCACAGCAAATGTTCTGAATATCTGGACTCTAGCATTGCTGTCCAGGACACTTGATGAAGTGAAGTGTTAATACATTACTTTTCTAAATTCTTTCCTTGTGAGTGTGACCCTACCATTTCCCAAAGACTTCAGAAGATAAGTCCCTTTTCACAAAGCAGATCTGCCAAGGGCATGGTAGTGCTGTAGTCATTTACACAGCAGCTTACAAACTTCACCTTATTATTAGGTTTGTTTTCTTTATTTTTTTTTTTATTTTTTCATTATTTGGTCTGTCTGTTTCTCCCTTCCTGTGGGACAGATGGAGTTGCTTAGTTTTTCTTTCTTTTTCTTTTTCTTTTTCTTTTTCTTTTTCTTTTTCTTTTTCTTTTTCTTTTTCTTTTTCTTTTTCTTTTTCTTTTTCTTTTTCTTTTTCTTTTTCTTTTTCTTTTTCTTTTTCTTTTTCTTTTTCTTTTTCTTTTTCTTTTTCTTTTTCTTTTTCTTTTTCTTTTTCTTTTTTCTTCAGATAAAGAAAGATTTCTTTTCCAGGCAGAGAGGTGGAGGCTAATTGCTGGGTTAATTGAGAAGAATGGTGCTTCTGATGTTCTCACAAAGTATCAAATAGCCTCAACATATTTCTCCCCCTCTCACTCACTCCACCTAAAGAGACCCATTGAATTTACACATTACTGTACAGAAGTGATTATGAGTTTAATTGTATTTATTTTGCTTGGTGGGGAGGCCATCATAACAGTAGTTGATTGATTTTTATAAAGTCACCCTCAAGGTCATACGTAGGACTTTGCTTTCCTGTGCAGCCATAACAAACAATTTGAGGGTCACAGCCAAAGGTTCAGTTGAGCAATATTCTTGCTTTCTGCTTTCAGAGAAGAGGTCAAGTGCAATAAAAGAAGGAACCATAACTTTTATTTTCTTTTAAAAAAAGGGGAAGAAAATCTTGTAAAGCAGCAGCTGTATATTTATTCTGACCCACTGGAAAACTTAGAGATACTGAGGGTTAGAGGGACAATATGCAATTTTTTGACATAAGTAGGTTTGGCAAGAGTTTCTTTTGCACTTAGACTTTGTAAGTGGTTAAATGAATGCCTTCTAATGCTTTTCTTTTCTATGATGAAGCTCTTCTTTTATCTTTGGCAGCTGAACTCTCCTTTTTTGCACTTTATTTTCTTCTGAAAACTGAGTACCTTTTGGCTTTGTTCTGGGAGGAGTTTGGAAGCTTTGCAAATAGCCAAGGGACAAGAGCATTAGGATGTGACTGAGTGTGGCTGATATTGTTTCCTATGATTACTTGTCGGGTCCAACTGCTGCTTCTGAAGGAATGCCAAAGCATCATGTACAGCAAATGCCTTCTGGTGGCCTTGCTCTTGCAAATCTTTGCACCATTGCCAAGTGTGCTTGGGTTGACAGTGCATCTAGGGATGGAAAAACCCGATAGCCAGACAAGAACCCCCATCTTGAAGTGCAATTATTATTATTATCCTTTCCCACTCAAATCTTCACTAGGAGAGGGAAACCTTGTTTCTATGTAGGATTTCCCCAGGGAAGATCAAGCTTCAGGGCAGGTGTCACATGGCTAGTGTCCACATGCCTGCTGCTGCTGAAACATGTTTGGACTATTGCTCGCACTTGTATCCAGTACAGAGCAGTCACCAGCATCTAAGCTTATCAGACACTCAGAAATTTACAAATGATATGCAAAATATTTGAATGAACAGGGATAAAAATGGTTCAGGACAGTTGACATGGAGTTAGCCTGTTTCTGAGGAACAGAGAATTTTAAAAAGAGGAAAGGAAATAAAAAGGAGATAGAGGACTGGACATATCTAAGCAGTCAGACGGTGTTTTTTGTGAGCTTTATGAGGGTGAGCTACTCCTGAACTTCCAAAAGCCACCTTGTGCAGAAAAGTGCACAAGAGACAGTGCAAAACTAGTGTTAACATCCATTCCTAAAAGTATTAACTCTTCCTGGCTGAGCTACTTCTGTGGGGTTTTTTTTTTGGTTTTTTTTTTCAGGAACAGGAATTCCATCTGAAGTGCAAACTATTGTCTTCTCACTACTTGCTAGCTTTCCAGAGGCAGATGTTTGCAGTGCTGATAGCAAAACACAGCTCCATTATGTGCTCCATTGTGTTTCAGCACTGGTGTTAAAGGGAGGGATGAAGATGTGTAACTGTTTCACAGCAGACCAGAAGCGGCAGAGCAGGAGAAGAAAATTTACAGACTGTGATGGGAAATGGACATCTTCCCATGGCTGCCTCGAGGTGCACTGGAATGACTGCAAAAAGAAAAGGGCTGGGGAATCCCATCCCATCATCCCTCCATCTCTGTCCTGCCATGGGAAGGGGATAGAGGGGTTTATGCAAGGAATTTAGTATTTCTAACCTGTCTCTTAGCTTGAAAATTTTGAGATGACAAAATGTGGCTGACACTAGGGAAAACTTTTTTGAAGTGGTGCTATGATTTTGCAATCAAAAGACAGGACAACTTTGGCTACCAGCCTCCCAGGTTCAGTGGTACAGCATGGCAGCAATTAGAATACTCATTAAAAATTGTAAGTGGAAATAAATATTACTGTATTTCAGTGGGAACAGAACATAGGAAGTCAATAAAGACCTTGGGGAAGATGTCTTTTTATTTTTTTATGTTAGGAATAAAATAAATCGCAATGATTTATAGTTCTTTTTCTAGATTGCTATGATAGAATTATTAACACTGATGCTATAAGGCAAATGTATTTAATAATTTTTTTTTCTTGATATGAGAAGGAAAAAAATGGTAAATTATATCACAAGAAGATGAATCGGTAGCCCATTTATTACTGAAGGATGTTAATATAATGAAGACGTTAAATAAAGAACACATATTCTTAAATCAACAGGTCCAGTATAATTCAAGAGCTTTAAAACTGCTGGTAGAGGTGTTCTCTGGCCCACAAATTTTAATTTAGAGAACATGGGAAATTACAAAGGGCGGCAGAAACACTGCTTCATGAATTGGAGACCATTCCTCACAGGGAGAGTCTTAAAAATCTTATCAACCAGTCTGAATGAGGGCTCAGATTTGATTTTACCTGCAAATAGTTACACAGGAAATGTTTTCTTCTACACCTCTCTGTGGTGCAAGGCAGTAGGATACAAAGAGAACCACTGGCTGAAAGCTTATCCTTGACAGGAAATAAAGTTTGGAAATAAAGCAGAACTTGTGAATAATAAAAGAAATTAGCTGTTGGAAAAGATGATCATAGAAAACAGTGGTGTCCCCAAGTTACTTAATTGATTGCTTGCCTTTCTGGAGGTTATGCAGCAGTCAAACATAGATCACTTGACTTACTCAGGCTTTTCAATATTATGATGTATACAGACCACCAGGAGATATGATCTAATGGTCACTGCAGTCTGCAAATGAATGTCATTTCAACTATTATCTCAATTTCAGCATAGTACATTTTGTGTTAAGAATTTTTCATTTTTCTAGAAGTCTCAGATGTATCTTAGAATTACAGTCAGGTATCTTATGTTGTTTTGCATGAAACAATCTGAAATTTGTCCTGTTTTGTCACAGTGTATTCAGTACAATTTGTAAAAACACTATATGATAAACTTAACAGAAACGAATTTCTATATAGGAAAGTATGTCTAGGGAAAGACATAATTTACACATAGGGGAGTTGGTGTTTGTGGGAGCAATCCCATCGTTCCCAGTGTTTATAAGCAAGATGTGAAATTTATCTCTTTCTATTATGCATATTCTGTAAAAACTTATGTGGAAACTACTGAAATCTAGAAAGAAAATATTTAGCAGGTATGCCTTACTCAAATACTAGTTTGTTGTGAGACTAAGGAATTAGAACTAAGACTAAATTATACAACTTTGTCATAGGACTTAGAAATCAATGAAAGCCTCTCAATGCAAGAATAAATCTGATCAGAGTAAGCAGAATGTGTTTAGCAGAATTGGATGCAACTGAGTGGGAAAGGCACACAAGTTCTGTGCATTTCACATCACTGAGAGCAGCAGGACCTGATCAAAGGCAAGCAGTGACCTAAGTAGCTATTAATCTGATTTTTATATTAAAACTTATTCCCTCTTTTTTCATCTCAAAACTGAAATTAAAGTAGAGGTCTGATCTCCCTTATCGTTCTTACTAAGGATTGGCAGTATCTTCATAGAATCATGGAATGGTTTGGGATGGAAAGGATGTCAAAGATCCTCTAGTTCCAGCTCCCCTGCTATGGGCAGAGAAACCTTCCACTAGACCAGGTTGCTCCAAGCCCCATCCAAACTACCCTTGAACACTGATGGGGATGGGGCAGCCACAGCCTCTCTGGACAACCTGTGCTGGGGCTTCACCACCCTCACAATGAAGAACTTTTTTCTACTATCTCATGTAAATCTCACCTCTTTAAGTCTGAAGTCATTAACCCTTGTCCTATCACTACATACCCCTGCACAACTTCTGGTGGGGAAAGAAAACATTTTCATAGGTATACAGTTCACCATTAAAACCTGTTAACATCAGAAGAAAGATGGCCATGCTATGAGATGGCAGTTATTAGCTGCTGTGGTGGTTTGGTCCTGGCTATTTACAAGTATATAAATGGTGGGTGTCAAGAGGTTGAGACATCCCTTATTTCTGTGGTATCTAGCAACAGGACAAGGGGTTTTGGGATGAAGTTGGAACACAAAAAGTTCCATTTAAACATAAGTAAAAACTATTTTACTGTTAGTGATGGAGCAGTGGCACAGGCTGCCCAGGGAGGGTGTGGAGTCTCCTTCCTTGGAGGTCTTCAAGACCTGCCTGGACATCTTCCTATGCGACCTGATCTAGGTTGACCTGCTTCTGCAGGGGGTTGGACTAGATGATCTCTAAAAGTCCCTTCCAATTCCTACCATCCTGTGATTCTATGTCTTGACAGACTGGGATCACCAGCTCACACAAGGCAAGAACAACAGAGGCATTTGGCAGAAGTGAAGGGAGTCAGATTCAAGGGATGGAAATGGTTTTTCATGAGCTATTTACTTAGACCACAGAATTCATTGCTTCAAGAAGTCATTGAGACTAAATATTAGAAAGATGTGCAGGATCAGATCTGCATTACTAACAAATCTTTTCCAGTTATAGCAATAGGTGGTAAAAGAAAAACTTCGGTAAGAGTATGAAACCTTATGGTTTGTGGTGAAGCTAACCTCTAATTAGGGTTTAAAATGAAGCTTTTATGGGCTGGGGAGATCATCTCACATTCAGCTAACAGGGAGAAATTTCTTATACTGTATTTGGAAACATCTAACTTTTAACAGCAGCTGGAAGAGTCCAAAGGATTAAATGAACCACTGATCTGTACAAGTTGCCTGTTCTTATTTTCCAAAACTGTTTCTCCTTCCCTTCTCCCTGTTGTAAGTAGTTTGAAATCTGAAAAGTAACATACAAATTACATAGTAATACTCCTTTTTTAACATTGAGTGAGTAGGTTAAAACTGGGATTTTTCCAAACATAGCTCCCTTGCACTAGAACTGGACAAATTTAGATGTGAATGACCTTACTTCAGTCTAGAAAGGCAGCCTGTGGTAGTCAAAAAGTGGACTGGATTAATAATTTCTGTAAAGAACTGACAATCTACTGTGAGAAGTATAGGGCAAGAAGAAAATTTTGCAGGATGCAATCATATTTTACCCTTAATCTCATAATTTTATTGCAAAACTATTTGTTTAACCATCTCATACGGTTCCTTTGACTGTGAGATAATGACTTGCTGTTACATCTACAGTTATCTTTTGCTCTTTTGTTGTCTTCAGGTGGCAAACTCTTGTTCATTGGTCCGGGACCTGTAAAACTACATGCTCATTACATTCTAATATCTGATGGAGGAGAGCTCCAGGTGGGATCTCCTGAGGCCCCATTCCATCACAAAGCACACATCTATCTCTACGGAAGCCTCCATTCCCCATCATTATTTCCATATGGGGTCAAATTCCTGGCAGTGAAGAATGGGACTCTTTCCCTTCATGGTGAGTACATTTCTTCTTTTCAAAAGCAAAGTACAAATTAATAAAAGAAAACAAAACCCCAATAGGTTTTTTTTGGATGAAAAAAACAAACCTAAAGAACTTTGATCATGAACTTGAACTTCTAATTACAATTCAGCATTTACTGAAGTGAAGTTTTTGGACCAGAACTTCCTATCTTTGCATTCACCACCAAACTCCTATTTCTACAGTATTTTCTGCATGAAAGTTCTGTGCTATATTTCCATTAAGCTCCCATACATGCAGCTGAGTCGTTTCAAAAAGTCTGTATCCCAAATAGAAGGTAGATGATATCAAGCAGTTATGAAACTCTGGGGGTCATTGAATTTGTACATGTTTGTCCAAAATGAAAGCCTCCATCCCTTGGAAACTGCTCCCCAGGTCTCTGCTGTGAATCATGTGGGTTTGTTCTGATAGTAGAATATGGTATCTTTCTCCCCTCATCTCTTTCCATAACAACTGGGATGTTTCTTCCCCAGAGAGGGTATAGCTCTTGAAGTTTGCAAGAGGGTAGTCTGCCAGGTAGATCCCATGGTTAGGCCAATATCAAGTATGCTGTGCCAGTTGGACTGGGAATTATACTTCCCACAGCACCAGAAAAATGCCCCTCGCTGTGTGTTTTCCCTCTCTCTTCCATCTCTTCATGCTATGCCGGCATCCCAGTGTCAATGATCTGTCTCTGGCATCAGGAACACAGCTGGCATCTCTCTGTTTTCCTGGTGGTCCACACAGTTGCACATACTCAGTACATGTTGTTTTTATAAATTACAAGTTCAAGGCTGTGCAGAAAAACAACAGCAATGACAAGAATTTCAGTTCTAGGTATCTAGTCTCTGGAGCTTTCCCTCAAAGGAAACTTTGCAGGGCCAGAGCTCCACATTCTTACCAAGTCGAGGAGACAGGAGATCCAAAGGACAAAGAACAGCTGTAGGTTTGCAGATATTGTGGCACAGAATAATTTAGACACAGAGCTTTTTTGGAAGGCTATCAAATGCAGGTATAAAACAGTCATTTCTTTTGATTCAGCAGATTGGATATGGAATTTGGGTCCAAACTTGGCATGAATCAGAATTTTAGTGCAATGCACACATGTCAAGCTCTTAACTTGGGCTGTTTTAAAGTAATTACGTGTCACAGAGGAGAAAATATTGGAATTATATCTGAATGTCTCATCTCCCTCCCTTATATTCTTGTGTGTCAATCTTCATATTGGTAGGCATTCATATCTTCCAACAGGACTTGAACTTACACCCACTTGGCCTACAGACCAAAATATTGGGATCTGAACATCACTGAAATGTATGACTCTCAGTCAAAAATGATGTCAGGCACGAAGGGATATGATCTGAGCACAGACGGAATGAGCTCTATCACTACATGGTATCTTGTCAGTTCACAGAAGCTGAGCAAGGTCAGTTGTGGCAGGGGAGTTGGTGAACAAATGCTTTTTTGAATCAGGAGACATCAGCAGAGGCTGAGGAAGGTACTCCTGGCAGTGATAAGGGAGGTAGGTTACTTACTCCCAAATACCACATCAGATGCTCTCGATGACTTTGTCAAGAAACAGCGAGGTGAAATTATTTAGTACTTGCAAACAGCTTGCATAATTTCAGTAAATTAGCTTTTCAAATGGGCAGAGCATTTCTATCCTATTTCCTATAGAGACTCTGTGAAGAAGTGCTATTAGATCATCGAGGCTGAACTGACTGTTACTGGCCTTTGAGTTTCAGTTTTCCTAGCCTTGAGTCTATTCACATTAGATTAAAGCATGCCTTCCAGAAAGGCTTAGTCTTTGAGGACATCCAGGGAAGCTGGTTAATCATTCATGGTTTAGGTTTTATTTTATTCTTAATTTTTAGAAAAGTATTAAAATGTGTGATTTGAATTTGCCTGATAACAGCTTTTGCTGTTCTGCTTTCTGTGTCTTCTCCTGGTACTTTAAAGTATCCTTCCATTCTTGTTTTGAGCCCTGTAGGTCAGGATTTTGTCCTTAAATTGTCAGCATTTTATAACAAGAACCTTATCTTCTTCATGCTGTTTTGTTTTCAAGCAGTATAGCAAAAGCCACTAGCATCTCCTTGCAGGTGTGCTTCTCCTGTCTCTTCTGAGCCTGTATCACCACTGACTTGCTGACTCCATCCCTATGGACAACCCACAAAATTACAGAGACAAACAGGGCAGAAGTACGTTTTATGGTATAATCTTGGCACTATGACTGAGGGAAGTAAATCCAGGTGTCCATGTCAATACCCTCAAGACATTTCTCACTGAGATTTTTTATGTTTTACTCAGTGCCATAATTTCCAGCAATACTTCATTCCCAAGGAAACCGAAGTGGTGAGATCTGCAACCCAGACATTACCTGGGTGGGGACACATGGAGCCAAAGGTAGTTTGTCCTATTACTGGAAACATCTCTTGACTCAATATCTTATCAATTCTTATTCAAGAATTCTTATAATTTTCTTATTCAAGAAATCCAGACTGGTTATGAAGTCACTTTTAAGCTCTGTACGACATATCATCCCAGTGCATGGCTGCAATTATGGTTCATTCAAACCATGTAATCTGCAATTTAGCATTGAGGCAGTAGAATCCCACTAGAAACCAAGACCAAAAGGATTGTGTTCGTTTGCTGGGTTCATATTTCTTACATGAAACAGAAATATGTTGTTCTGTCTCCAATTTAGTACCCATCTGGCCTGTGGTATAGAACAAATTGTTGAGCATGACAACTTCTTTCATATCTATATGAAAGTGGCTGACATGCTCAGCAATACACATTTGTGAGATAAGTATACATGCATATATATGTTATCTCAGATCAACATCATTAAATAAGCAGGCTTCCAAATCCTTAGCTGTCTCAGTGAAGACAAGACTGAGCACATTTTAATTTATTTTCTCTCTGAGACTGAGAAGTTTGGGGGATGCTCTGCAGCCATGGTTGAGTTCAGATTGTTTAGCAAGTGCTGTCAGCTCTTCACTTTGATATGTTAATATGACTAAGGGTTTCCCACAATTCCCTTGTGAGTGGCAGTCCTTTGCTTCGCGGGTTGTAGCAGACTGGGAAATTTCACTGTTGCCTTTGGCTTTAGCCAACTCCCCTGCCAGTCAGAGCATGCCACCCATAAACTGTCTGTCAATCACATGTCAGTTTTAAAGGAGGTTTCAGTCAGCCAGGGCAACTCGATTTTTTGACAATGTAATTATGGCCCTTGCGTCCGCAGTAGGGGCCTGAGTGGGGCTGAGAGTATTTTATTGATTGTTCAGAAGGGAAATTTATCAATGTCTGCAGCTCCATTCGCACTTTATTCCCCAAGAAACTCTCCTGACAGTCTTCAGGAGAGAAGTTTAGCAGGGTGGCCTTGGCTGTTCTTGCACCTTTGTCCTTCTCAGGGAAACTGGACTGGAGAAATCAGCAGATACTGAATGGAGATGCTGCATCAGTAGCAGAGGACACCTACCCTTTCTGACAGCCTGATTTCTTAATCTCAAAACTCTTGTTATCATGGACGGGAAAAAATTAATGGCTTTTTCCTTTCAGTTGCATTTTTAGCAGTCCCATGTAGATGAGCTCATCATTCCATTGAGTCCCTTTGAAATAGATTGTGCCTCTTCTTCCCCCCAAAAACAGAGCTTTTGCTTTGCATTTAGCTGAAATGATGCCAGTGTCAACACTGTGATGATATGAGGCGTGAACATATGAGCCGGTTCCCCGCATTTTGAATAATAATGTGTACATCTCCAACTAGATGCAAGATGATGTGATTCAGATTAAATAACATACCATACTTACTTTGTCCAGACTCTGAAAGCCATGTGATAAAGGAAAAATGATGTCCAGAGATTTTTAGTTTAACACCACACCAATCTATTATCAACATAATTAAACCAGAGATGTCAGTGGTCATATCAGTCTTCCAAAATTATGGGTAGTCCTGCTGCAAATAATGTGCCTGCACCTGCAGTGGATGCTGACTGTGAAAGATAACATTATAGAGGCAGTTCTGCACTTCTATTCCAGACTTTGCTGCTACCAAAACAATCTTACGCATTTTCAGGGTTAGCTCAGGAAAAAAGTGGTATTTATTGGTTGAACCAATTATTAATTTTAATCACTTTTAATCCATAATAAAACACAAAATCTTTATAAGCTGTGCTCTGTACTCTACAGAGCCTCTGCATTCCTCAAGAGATCAAACATTTAATCAAATGCTTCTTGCTTTTCCTCCATTAAGCAGTGTTATGTATCTGTGCTGAGTTTGAGATTAAGAGATCATAGACAACATGAGAGAATTTGTTCTGCTTTACTCATATATTAAAAAGCAAAGCTTCCCAGGGGAAAAAAAAGGAAAAAAAAAATCTGTAGCAGGGGAATTCAAGATAAGGTGCAGAGATCTCCTAGAGATAAGATGTGCTTTATTACCCTACTGAAATGTTCATTCACTTAACACACATTATTTCCCTCTATCTGAAACCATTGATTTGCACTCCCTTGTTATACCGTGAGTTTAGATCATTTTTCCCTTTTTGGAATCTCTTCTATAGGTTGGTTTTCCTTAGATGCTAGTAATTCTGTGTAGAGTTTACAGGAGGCTTTCTGCCTCCTGTGATAGCATTTTTCCTTTCAAGACCTTGACTTTAACATGATGCACTAAAGCAGATGGCTCTTGAACAGAAGGCTAAGCTGCCTTGAATCCCCTTGCGTTCACTGGGGGTAAGAAACTGCACTTAGGCACTTCCCATGGAGTAACTAATGTACAATGACTTGTTCCTTCACTTTCTTTTTCACAAATATACGATGACCATTAGATTTTAAAGACCTAGCAGATGGGTGAAAAAAACCCCATAGAGCTGGGTTCAGGGAAAGCTGCTGTGTCTTTCATATCTTGCCCTTCTATCTAACAGAAATGCATCTATCATTTTTCTTTTAAACTTTAAGTTGCTCTGTATTTTCCTGCTGATCTGAATGAAGAAAACATGTGAGACAAAGTGGATTGACAGTCGCCACTGATATATACATATATATATATAAAATCTATATGGACGGTAGTTAATATATTAGCTTGTGTTTCTTAACAGGGAAGTGTGTGGATTACTATAATTGTAGAAGCTTTTTGTAGAATGAACCTGTCACCTCTTTTTAAAATTGAAATATCCTTTCTAATTCTGGCTCCAACAAGAACCAGGAGATTGGTTGGAGAAAGAGAAGCAACCACCAAAAAAAAATAAGGATGAATTTCCACCCTAGATGAAAGAAAGCCTGAAAAGTTTGGCAAGCTGAGGAGCCTGGACCCAGATCTGGGCTTTCCATGGGGCTGCAGGCTGCACCAGGCAGGGATCATCCTTTTGGACTGATCTTCACTTTTTCTGCATGTCTATTACTTTCTCATCTTATCTGGGGAACATAGGGAATTGATCTTAGTATTTAGTCACACCACCCTGTGTACCTGCTCCCACGGGTAGACTCTCCTCATCTTGTTTGGCAGCAGTGCAGGAGATTAACTGGCAATAATGCAAAGTGTTAACAGCTGTGTGTGGCTGGCATGGGATCATGCTGTCATTGGCTGCTGCATTTGAAGCAATTTGTACCTGTTTCAGTTTGAAGAGGTTTTTCTGCATGGCCACACCTCAAATACCATGTTTAATTTTGGGATGCTCACTACAGGAGATGCTGGAGCATGGGCATTCAGAGATGGGCATTGAAGCCGGGAAAGGGTCTGAAGCAGCTGAGGGCCCTAGGGGTGTTCAGCCTGGAGGCTGAAAGGAGACATGATCACTCTCTACAACACCCTGACAGGAGGCTGTAGTGAGATGAGAGTAGGTCTCTTTTCCCTAGTAAGGAGTGATAGAACAACAGGAAACAGCCTTGAGTTGTGCCAGGGGAGGATTAGATTAGAGATGAGAAAGAGCTTTTCACCTGTGAGGGTTGTCAGACATTGTCGCAGGCTGCCCAGGGAGGTGGTGGAGTTCCCATCCCTGGAGCTATTGCAAAGCCATGTAGCTGAGGTGCTGAGGGACGTGGGTTAGTGCAGGGCTTGGCACTGTGAGATGAGGGGTTTTCCAACCAAAATGATTCTATGATTGTATGATTCTATGGCACCTTTGATTTGGAGCTATTTTCAGGCACAGAGAGTAAGTTTTATGTCAGGCTAGCTAGCTGGTTTATGCAACAGCATTGAAGGACCTGGGAAAATCTGTCTTCTTTCTTTCTGGACTAGTATGACTAAACAAAGTGATTTGGTAAATCTCTGCTTAAAGAAAATGTTTGGAAATGTTTGCATTTATAAGACAGCACACAGGGAAGGTAGTTGTTTTGCAAAGACCCGTTTCATCATATAACCCCATCCTCAGGAAGATACACCATGCTTTCTTGAGGGTGCTATTCAAAAACATTTAGATAGAAATGAGGTAGGTAAACACTATAGTTGCATGGTAGGGAAACATTTAGCAGGATAAGGTCCCTTTCAAGGATATTTCCTCCGGGTGAAAGTAAAAATTATTCAGTTAGTCCTCATATTTGGATAATGTCAGATTATTTTTTCCCACTGGGAGAAGGAAAGGGTGTTTAATTCCATTATGTTTTTGTCACTTGGACTTTCATAGTATTATTTTTAATAATATATCTTTTTTTTTCCTTTAGTAAAATGAAAAGTTTTTGCAGAATAAAAATTAAAACCCCTAAAGTGATGTTAGTCAGAAAAGTGTAATAGTTTCAAAAGCAGGCTTTTTTAATGGAATTTTTATTCTGTGGAGGATGTTGAAGGTTTATCTACATTTGAAATTGGAGTGAAATCATGTCTGACTAGTTGCAGAGTTGGACATCATGCTCCAGAACTCACTTGTAATGGTGAAGTACCACGCCTATTTTACATGAGAGAATGAATAAGTCAGAGAGATGTTGAAGTTATGTTTGCATTAGGGCTTGGATGAGTGGACCAAGAAGAAGGTTAAAAACTCATTTAAAAAGTTGAGCAGTGACATCTCAGTGAGTTCACAATGCTCAACCAGAAAAGAACTGCTAGAAAATTAAAGAATCACAAAATGCTGGGATTTGGAAGGGACCTCTAGAGATCCTTACTGCTGAAGCAGGTTTCCTTTGATCAGGGGGCACAGGAATGTGCTCAGGCAGGTTTGGAAACCTCTCGAGAAGGTAACCTCTCCCTTCCGGCTCAGCCTGGGCCCGGGGTCCCTCAGCCAGAGCATGTTGCATGTTACATGTCTTTATGTTGCAGTGACAACCACAGCCTAGAGCAGCACCCAGTCCCCTGCCTGGTATTATCAACATCAGAGCCTCTCCACCTCCCAGAACCTCTGTCCAGAGCCAAGCTTTTGAAATTGCCACAAATGAGGTGGCACATGATAGCTATTTACATGGGAACCTACATGAAGGGACTGAGCAGGACCAAGTTTCCTGTCTCAGGCTGCCCATTGCTTGTGCTTGGTGCTGAGTTTGATCTCACACAATGGCAAAATCAAACAAGGAATGGTTTGAGCCCATGCTCAAATCCAATCTAAAATACCCTATTTGACCCCAGGTGTTGAGCACTAACACTGCTGTAGCTTGCACGTGCAGCAGTCAAGAAGCTGATAAACTCTTGGCTGTCCTAAGGGTTAACAACCAGTTATAAATTAGACCTCCCATTTTACCTTAGGGCAGGAATGAAAAGCTTTCTGCATTGGCTGTGGTAGGGAGTAGCAAGAAAGCTGGCTGCATCTCCCCAGGAGCTGCCCACACACAGCAGTTTGTCCTGAAGGACTTTATGGAGGTGGGAAGACATCTCACACTTTCAGAGCAGAGGGATCCCTGTCATTCAAAGATACGTAGTGGGAAAAGAACCCTAGACTCCTCTCTTTGCAAAATAAGCTAGAAATGTTGTGCAAATGAGAAAATATACCTAGGACTGTAATTAACAGAGAGGGAAAGTGAGCTGGAACTGTTCAAGTCCAAGGGGCTAAGGGCTCATGGTTAAGGTGGATATTTGTAAACGCATAAGAAAACAAAGGGAAGCAGCTGTCATTCTTTCTTTTCTGATTCCCTACACTTTATGGCCAGTGACAGGACTAGTCAAGAGTTGACTTCAAGGGTTGAGGTAGCTGTGACATTTCTTTTTAAAAAAGTTCTCATCAAAGAGAAAGATGAAAGATTTTTGTCCAGGTCCTTAAGTAAGGATCTGAGATTTTAAGGTTCTCTTGGCCATAGAGAGCTGTAGCAGCTCAGCTGTGTGCAATCCCGACTAATGAAGTTTTCTGAAAAGTTTTGCTATTCCTTTTAAAATAAGGAATTTTTTACATTATTATTTTAGTTACTTGTTTGATTAACTGAAGCAGCAGAAAAAGTCCTTCTCCTGGATCTAAAAATATACTGTAAAGAAAATCACTTTTCTGAAGCACTCATTTCCAATGGCTGCATTACCATTAAACACTTTGACTCCTGAAATTTTAGGAATGGCCAAGCTAGATTTGAATAGGCAGGATAATTTGGATAGGGCAAGGGGAATAAAAAGGGATTATGACAGTGGAGAAAAAGCAAGATTCCTTAGACAGTTTGACACCTGAAATGCTGCAGTAAGTTGTGTTGTGATGGTGGGGTTTTTTTTTCCCATTTTTTATCTTAGCTGTAATCCATTGAATTACATTTTTAACTCCATCTCTTGCAAAATTCCTTTATTTTTTTGGAATGTAAACTGTTTGTTTCTTTTCACTTTGTTCATGAGAACTGAAAGGTCTTATTCTCATTTACACTAAAGGTTTACAATGCAGTTGCAACAGATTGACAGTTGATCTCCAATGTAACTTGTATAGTCACAGTAAGTAGATTGTATGTCTGAGCCCTGCAGTTCTTGTAATTTCCTTTTGTGGTATAATGGGATCTCATTACCTCAACTTTAAAGCACCAATAAACTGTCAAAAGGTGTAAAAAGGCTTTATAGTTTGTCAACTCTACAAACTGTGTGTTTGTAACCCAAGTTAATTAATTTGTGGGAAATAGGAGTGAAGACATATACAGCAGGATCCTGCCCCTGTGTAGTCAGAGAAGGATTCAAAGTCTTCTGTCCCATGACAGAAAAGGAAGATTGTTTAAAACATTTGAACAACTTCTGGGAGAAAGACCAACAGTTCCATGGCAGACTTAGGACTGGAACCGGCCCATCTAAAACCCTTTGAAGGATTCTAGTTTCTATCAGCACTCCCATACATAAGGCAGACTCTTCATCTCTGCCTAGTTCTGGATATGCCTCACACTAGTGGCTGTCATATTTGGTTAGGAGTTTCGCTGATTATCCAAAGTTAAGTGACAAAATGTACTGCAAAAAGTCTTGGTTTTAGGTCAGAGGCATCTGTTTTTTGTTTGAGCAACGTGTCATCTAGTCTTATAAGTTCTTAGACCTGGACTATCCTTGAGATTTAAGATGGAATTAACCTAACTGAAATTAAAAGTTCTTTTCAGAGCAAATTGATGGTTAGGGAAGTCATTAGGTAATGAGAACTGGGGTTTCAAATGCCTTCTGGTTGCCACTGGAGTAAGAACACTAACGTATCTGTGGATGTAAACTACAAGACGATAAATCAGACACCAAAGAGTGACTGTGCTGAATACACTCCAGGCAAGGACTGTTGTACCTTGAAGCAGCATCTTCTGGAAACAAAGAAAATTAAAAACAGTTTTCAGTGTCTGAAAAAGCTAACAAGAATCTAAGTGCATTATTTAGATGCATTAGATGATTAGATGAATACATGATGGACTAGGAGGTTTCATTTTTGAGCAACTGGGATGGCTCAGAGAAAACTCACTTCCCTGCTTTATCCCAGATACTTGTGTAACCCCAAACAAGCAACTCAATCCTTCTTCATCTCCTCTGCACCTTCCTTTGTGTACAAAGAGACTAATAACTTAATTATGTAGAGGTCTCACTAATATTTTCACAGAATGAAACACCCAACTGTAGGCTCCACTTTCAATAAGTGCTGTGGCAGGACTGGTCTACATCTAGCAGAGACTTCCACAGGTCTGGATCTAGCTATCTGCATATGCAAATTATCTATCATGGTTGGCATCACTTTAATACAAACAATAGATTACAAACTATGTACCTTCTTTGGTGACCAGTGTCAATCCAAGCTTGTTTTAAGGCAGTGGGCAAAAGGTGATTTTTTTTTTCATAAATGTACAAGGAATGGCTAAAATGAACACATCAACACTTCATAACTGTCTGGTCTGACAAACAGACACTTTAAAGGAGTTGTTTTGTCTAAAGCAAAATTTCCCACTGGGATGAGGAGTGGGATCTGGAGCAACCTTTCTCAGCTAAGATCAATACCACTGCTCTTTTGTTTCTCTCTGTCTCCCTTTCTGATCTGGAATGCTGGCAGAAAGACTGAACTTGTGCTCAGGGTTATAAATGAGAGGAAGGAATCAGTGATCTGTTCAGACCTGAGAAAACTTGTATCTTTGTGGAGGCAACCATTAGTCAGAGTAGTTGGAATTTTCAAGGCTCCTTGGCCACTGAAGTCAGTAATTTCATTCTTCACAGTCATTTTGGGTCAACTGCCTTGCCTGAATTAGGATATAACTCTCTAATGCCTGTAGTGAGACAGAGAAACTCCTCCAGAAAGTCATTCACAGTGTGTAGGCTCCCTAGGAGCCTATTTTTCCCATTGACTATAGGCCTTGTCTCCTAATTAGGGGCAGATGCCTTTTTCTGCCTAGCAGTCACTTTTTTCAAACCTCTCTATTTTAGTGTTTCTGATTGCAGCATCTTCTTTCTGCCTTCCAAGTTGGGTGATCAGAGATGGCTGTCCAACACCCACTTTAATTCTTCAACACACATTGAGGCACCCAGTGTACACCTGGAAGGGAAAACGATATTTAGGGGGTTTTTTTGTGATTGTAAATAATGACCTAATTTATCTAAACCTACAACACACAGTACAATCCACACTTTGCTTACTATAGGTAGACTTTCTTGTAACTGTGAAGATAAGTAGGTCCTAACACACACTTTGTTGAATTTGCTGAGTTTTGATGTGATTCTGAGACATTTCTGTAAAAATCTAATTCTCACCTGTGGTTGAACTACTTAGCACTAGGTGAAATCGGTTAATGAAGTTGTATAGCATCCTACATAGATTAATAAAATGTTTTGTGGTAGGGGCTGTAAGAAATTAAATTTATACTCTATCTTCCTCTCTGCTTGACATAGCAAACACTTGGTATTGTACACATCAGAATTGTCTTCTTCCTAGCAATTTTTGCAGGTCTACACCAGACTACATCTTCACATCATATTTCCAACAGGAAGCATAAACCAGGGTTCTGATGTCAAGAATTTCCTTATGTTACAATTTGTAATTAATTCACTTTGCCATTTGCTTTCAAGTCCCTTGCATTTCTAAGTTGTCATTTGGTAACACAGTTCTGCTCTGCTCCATATTTAAGGGTGTTTCTGTCAAGTCATTTAGTAAAATTCTCAACTCTTGCTTTGCCTGCAATAACATTTTAAGTCTAAAGGCTCGTTCTGTCCCTTTAACATGAAGGTACTTCTACTTTAGATCTCAAGATGTGGGTTTTTTTTCTTCCAATCTGAGCTTAGTTAATAATTAAAAATTAGTTCAATAATTAAGGAGTTATACAGATTCATATATTTTTCAGCACTTTTGAGCGTTTCTACTTGCAGTACTTTTTTGAG
Organism: Colius striatus; assembly: GCF_028858725.1. Lineage (NCBI taxonomy): Eukaryota > Metazoa > Chordata > Aves > Coliiformes > Coliidae > Colius > Colius striatus. The sequence continues at coordinate 43,660,219 of NC_084760.1, read as the reverse complement.
GAAGAAATAATTTAAATTTACCACAGCTGTTGGTCTTTTAAACCTCCTGTTCTCAGTCAAGTAATTTATTTACCTGTTGAAAAGCCCAGTCCCAGCCACTGAAGATTGTTTTACGAACCCTGCATGTTTTATCTGAAATAGAGTTTGTTTTCAAGGAGAAACAAGAAAGAGGGTTCTTAGTCTCCAGAGGGTGGTCATGCAGACAGAATACGGAGACAGGACTCTGTTCCACAGAACCCTCTTTGGCTATTTATGATCTTTGTAGAGAGTTGGTTTCGTCTTTGAAGAGGAGAAACTGGGGAAGGCTTCTAGGACATAGATGTTGTCTCCCAGCTGGAGAGCATTCCCTTCTGAGATGTTCATCAGCACATTTCATCTCCCCATTAAAAAGCTGGATGTAGGAGCATCTCTGATAAATGGTGTATCCTATCCAGTGAGCCCACACCTAGTAAGGGAAGAGAGGCTTAGAAACTTCTTTGAGTTGCAGCAGTTTGATTTTGCTGTCTGTTAATTGTTTGGCTCTTCAGTTACCTGAGCACTAATAAAAATTACCATTTCAGGCACCAAGGTATCTGTGTGGGTCTGACAGATAGGATATATGACTCACATTCAACCAATGCTATTCTGGAACAGCAACTGGAGGCCAATTGTAGATCCAAAATGATGTGTTTAGACACCTAAAACCAACCCACGGTCTCCAAACTGAGTCAAGTCAATAGCAGATACCAGTGCTGAGAATGATTGAGAGGCTGGGGAGGTGTTGTGCTCTTTTTCAAGCTACCTTCCCTTAAACCTACTTGATACTGAAATTAGGAATTTTTTCCTATAATTGCAAATATATGAGATATAGGTTGCAATGTTATACATATTTTAAAAAAAATATAGGGTTACAAGATGTTTTTTTTTTTTTTTCTGGGAAGGGGAATGAGTTATTTTAAACACCAATGGAGGATGACTGCTCGAGGAACAGTTCAGTACATTTATGTGTATGTGTCAAAACCATAGGGCTTGGAAATATGTTTTAGATAATGCAAAAAAGCCTCATTATGGTCCTTTCTTGGTGAATTTACCAGAAAAGTATTGCTAAACAAATTCTGTGTGTCACTTGTGCTGCTTAGAGCAGTGAAGAGTCTGAGTTGCAGGTGTTGTTGTATCTGGGAATATAAATGAGAAGGAAGGAAAAGGGAATCTAATAGAATTGTTTTGTTGGTTTGGGTTTTTTTCTAATAAAAAATACGCTAAAAGTGTTGGAAATTGAAAGTAGGTCTTACACATACAAAGAAATATTCCACTCTACCTCAATCAGGAAAAAGGTAAAATAAATTGTGGAATGGGAGACAGAGAAGAAGGCTGGAAGAGCAGAGTAAGAAGTCGAAAACAAAAATGGGGGAAAAAAAGAGGAATGTTTGGATACCTCGCATTCTATTATTTTTTTTTTTAAGAAAAAAAAACCAAAGCAAAATAAAAGTTGAGAAGATTTTCCTTAAACGTTTTTGTTTCAGACCTTGGAAATTCAAAAAAGCCCAAAACAAGCCTTTTCCACTAGAGCATGTTTTGAATGCACAATGATGGTTTGCACCCCTTAATGACAGGAGTTGTTGCCCAGCAGTGTTGCTGAGTTCATGTGTGACAGATGTACACAATGGGACTTAGTTGTGTGCCTGGCCACAGATGCAAGCGAACATGCATTAACACAAGCACACAAATCAGTAGTATAAACAAAATATCCAGAGCTGGAGAAAAAATTCTATGCTGCTCAATAGGCAGATGGCTGCTGTCAGTCGTTCACTTTTATGGCAGTCTTAAAACTTCATGAAGATCACTCAATGAAAGAAGGTAAATGAATAAAGATGATGAGACTACTGATAGTAAAAGAAGGCAGATAGGCTGATAATAAGTAGTTGGGTTTGATTTTTTTTTTTGAGCCAGATAAAACTGTGCTGAGAATGAGGTCTAACAGGGAAAATCTTTGATGTCTGTGCTTAGGATGGCGCAAGGTGGACCTTGGCTATATCTGTGTCAGAAAACAGTGTGGCCCAATAAAAACAGATCTGTAGAGTGAATGAGGAATGTGCTGAGGATGGAGGGTCCACACTGTATGTGTTTTGAGGGCTGCTCTAGAGTCATTCTAGTCTGGTTCCATTAGTGTCTAAAGTGTATTGTATGTCCTATTGGATTACAGCTTCTGCATGAGTTTCATCTGAAGGAAATCCATTTGATGTATTCCAAAACAGTTCCATGATATGAGCTGAGGCACACTAAATGAAGAAAATCTGGGAGATTTGCTTAGGTGTCAGCTGAAAAATTGTGAGTCTGATTTAAGAAAAGATAATGAGCTAGAAGTATCTCAGATAGATTTAGATGCTCACCATTGACACAGAGAGCGGGTGCTCAAATATACTTCAAGATGACATCGCTTAAAGACTCTATTCTTCCTTCTCTCATTCTACCGTGAATTTATTGACTTGGAAGTGCTACTTCTTATTTCCATCTTCATTAAGGAAGGAATTGGGACACCAGAGAATAAGAAAGTGAAACAGGGTAGGGAAAGGGAGAAACTTGCTTAAAATAATTTGAAAATGATTTATTGGATGCAACCTCTACCTTCAGTGATTTCTGGTGTTATTACTTTTCTATAGTACAACCAGGGAGGACAGTAACTTGCTGTGGGCTAAAGGTAAATCATGATCTATTGCAAAGGAAGGAAGAAGAAAAGCACTAAAGGTGGGTGTATGAGGCACATACTCTCCCCTGATGGTGTTCAGTGTGTTGGATCTCACTGGACCAATCTGTTCCAAAGCCTGCTAGGGAAAAAGAAATATTGAGTTAAAGCTAACTTCATGAAGTGAAGAAGGGAGGGTGAAATGGCAAGATGTTTCATTGCTGTACATAGATTTGATAGCATGTCCACTGAAGAGGAGGGAATTTTGGAAGCTTGCTATTGAAGCCTTGCTATTGCCTTCCAGTGGTGGACTCAGGTTGCTGGTTCAGGGGACTCATGTATTCACACTGCTTCCCAAACCTGTATCACATCCTCATCCCCAGAGGTTTTATATAACCTTCACATCACCTTCACTTTGAAGTTGAAAATAAGTTTTCAGGTCTAGCCAGACTAAGGGTTCACCAAGAACACATTTCAGCAGTGTTTTCTAGGATAAAGTCCCCAAAGTTACAACATTTAAAATAGAATGGGATATTATTTCCACATTTGAATGAAAAAGGCTGAAGAAAATTGATGATTTAAAGGTCTTTTCCAACCAAAATGATTCTACGATTCTGTGAAAATCCTTTTCACATGACACATTAAATTCTTTTAAAAAGAGGGAAGATGTTAGATTTTTGATGTTTTCACTTTTCTTAATTTGAAAGGAAAACTGATGCAGAAAAAATGAAAAATAAGCTTTTTAAACTCCATTACAAATTATTTTTAAGCATAATGCATGGAACAAGATTTAATAAATATGACAAAACTTTTTTTTGTAGGTGTGAATTCATTTTTTGACAACCAGAAAACCTTTATTTAAAAAGACAATAAGAACAATAATTTTTGTGTTAGATGTTGCCATATACTCTTCAAAATTTTTTGAAGGCAACCTGATTGCACATTAGCCATTTTAATCTTGTGCTTGGGTTTATAGCCCCTTGATTGCATTGCATGACCAGGTCGGAAAATGACCACTCACTGGAGATCCTTCACTGGAGATGGTGTCAGAATGACCTCATGTTGCTAGTTGAGCAATCTTGAGTAGTCACTCTTGAGTAGTTGAGTAGTCACTCTTAAAAGGTCTTTTTAAGTCATGATATTTGTCTTTGCATAAGTCACTAAACTGCTATTAACAAACAGAAATGTGTCTTTCAGGAGTGTACGTTACTTCAAGGTCTGGATTCACTGCGTGTCATTTTGGACACTTGACTGAGGAATCAGATAATTGAAAGTGCTTTTTGTTTTTTCACTCAGAGAGGGTTATGGTCCTTGCAGAGACTACTTTTCTCTGTTGATTATAAAGAGAGCTTAAGAAGGGTATGTTCCTCACATAGGGAAGTCAGCTTGGAGGGATGAAACTGAACCTCTACTCCAACTGCATATTGAGCAAAATTCTTTCCAGTATGTTTTTTCAGCTTTTTGAGACAGATAAAGACAAAAAATATGAAATGAAAAGATTTGGAAAGCAATACATTTCTGATCCAAGCAGATATGCACGAATACTCTTCTTTAGTATTAATCCCGTCTCTCCTACACGACATTGGAAAGAAACAAATGACTGTGGGGTGGTCCAAGTGAAACAGTGTGTTCTAAGCATATCGCTCCTGCTTTATTATGTTGACTGACTTGCTTTTTGAAATATTTATTTTCTATTTCAGGCTGGATGCCCAAAGTGGCTTTCACATACTTAAAATCATCAGCTCATGCTAACGATACACGATTAGTACTCCAGGAACCTGTTGACTGGCAAGCTGGTGATGAAGTCGTGGTGGGAAGGACAGGCCTTGGAGATGCACAGCAGCAAGAAGAAATGGCTGTTATTGAGTCTGTGAACCATGCCGAGCTGTACCTTAGATCACCGCTCAGGTATGCATCAATGGCCAAGGGGATTTCTGTAGCAGAGAGCTAAAACAGGGAAAAAAATTGTTCAAGGTGAGAATTTTCTCTTTACTATGGGATATAATAACTATGTAAATCCATTTAACAAAGTTGGTCATAGAGATTTTGGTTCCTTGCTCCCCCTAAAGCTAGTGGATGTTCAATCCTGAATGTTTCTGACTATATTTAAAATCTGTATCATAACCATGAACTCAGAAAACCTTTGAAGCAGGAAACACTGATGGCCATTAAAGTCCAGTGGCCTCAGCATAGGGTTGACAAAGAAATTTCCTGCAGAGATAATTTCTTGAGAATGTGAAGTCTATTCATAAAGAAAAAGTACCTGACTTCTGTAAAAAAAAAAAAAAAAAATCTCCCTTCTTGACTGATTTACTTAGGATGATTAACAGCCCACTCAAAGTGAATGAGTTCAGCTTAGATATACTGCTTTTGTGTTTTCAGTGAGCCTTATGCTCCCTTTGTTTTCTGTACATGGACATCTTGGGTAAACTGTAATCCTTACCATTGTCACCTGGAGCACCAGTATTGAAACATATAAGCTATTTGAGAGGCAATCCAGCTCCAATGCCCATGAAGATTAATGATATCATTTTCAGAAATATTTGGGGCTTGAGGAAGAAAGAACTGATGGTTTTCATGCTGAAATATTTTGTTGTAAACATACCTAATCTAAGGAAAATTTATGATCTTAAGAGACAAAAAGATGAGAACAAACATCAGCCAAGGAAAAATATATCTAGCCCATACATGCAGATGCATGGGATGTCCCTAGTGAACAGAGGGCTGAAACCAACTCTGAACTTGAGTGGATGCAGTTATAAGCTTGAGATAAAGATTACTCTTGCCACCTGGCAGGTAAAGATGCTTTTGTGCCTTTTTTGTATCTTTTGTTAGGTACTCCCATAGCGTTGGAGAAGAATGGATGAATGACCAAGGTCTACCTTTGAGTGCTGTGGTGGCACTGATTAGCAGAAGGGTTGTTGTTCAAGGAAATGTCACAATGGAGAGAATGTCACACCTCAGACAGTGTGCAAAAGCAAGTTCTTCAAGAGGTGAGGAGATCTTTTCTCACAGAAACATACTGAGGAAAATTGCTCCATTAAAGTCCCACTGTGGCATCACACATCTTTCTTAATAAGATAAGTTTGAGACACACCAGTACCAGGAAAGTGAGTTTATCTTTCCAAACATTGTTTGACATTGAAGTGTGAAGTCTTGGGAGCTGAACTGTATTTCATTGTGATATCTCAAATTTATTATTTTCACATCGTTATTTCAAGCTGTCCTGGGAAAGACCCTTTAGTTTTGCCTGAGCCTAAGGGTGTATAAAAGGAAGCATCTTCTGAAAACATGTTTCAGTGTACATAATATATTAAATTTTAAATTCTATTTGCTGTTTAGTCACTTCAAGAAGGAAAAACAAACCAGCCCAATGCTGTTTGTACTCTTTAGTGCAGAATATTGAGATTTTTTTAGTGTGTAGAGGTATGAAGAAAAAAACCAAGTGATGGTTTCTTATAGCATACAGTAACAGTCGTGAAACAATACTAGATATCTGAGTTCTCATTTCATTTTATCTGTATGAAACACCATGAAGTCTGACAGACGACTTCCTGATTTACACTAGCCGATGAGGAAGAAGCATCAGACACAAAGATTATAATTATTTGGCAACCCAACTGTAAGTTTTCCTTTAAAAATAAAGTGCCTTGGGCTTTCAGACTGCCACATGAGATGTCATTTGATATCCAGAAGCCAACTGGTTATGTTACTCATAGATTTATGGTCCATATTCTGAGGAGCTCATAAATAGTCTCTGAAATGTTTGAGGTTTTTATTTGAGTTAAAAGATAGGAGCATTTCTCAGAGGAGTCACCAGAAGATGAGTGGGCAGTGTTTTTTTTCTGGTTAATTTACCTTCTTTAAAAGAAAAATTAGTATGCTGAGTGTAAGAAGGTAGTGCTGGAATTTGACATCCCTTCTGTACCTCCAGTGAACAAGCCCAAGTTGCACACTAATATCCTGAATCCCCTCGTACCAAAATATTGTAAGTATAGGCCCATGGAAATATGCTTTTAAGAAATGTCACTTACTTTCCCAGCCCTATGATTTACCCCAGACTGCAGGTAACAACAGTTCCTCACCAATCTGAAAGGATAGTTGGGAGAACAAGAGTTTTAAAGAAATTTAAAAATGTTTTCATTTCAGCTTATGTCAGTACATCCATGCCCAATTCTCTTTTCAAGAACCTCACTCAAGGTAAATGAATGTCAAATCCATCTTTCCCATGCATAGGACTATTTAAGATTGAACACAACGAACTTTCCAAGGCATGAAACTACTAGAGCTTCCTACTGGTTTTAATAATGTTCCTCTAAAAATGTCCTTACTCTTAGTGAAGTAACCATAGAATTGTTTGATTGGAAAAGACTTTTAAGCTCAAGTCCAACCCCTTCCCTCACACTACCAAGCCCATCACTAACCCACGTCCCTCGGCACCTCAGCTACATGGCTTTGCAATAGCTCCAGGGATGGGGAATCCACCACCTCCCTGGGCAGCCTGGGACAGTGTCTGACAACCCTCTCAGGGAAAAGTTCTTCCTCATTTCCAGACTAAACCTCCCCTGATGCAACTTGAGCAAATTTTCTCTTGTCCTGTCACTTGCTACTTGGGAAAAGAGACTAACCCCCACCTAACTGCAGCCTTCTCTCAGCTAGTTGTAGAGAGTGACCATGTCTCCCCTCAGCCTCTTCTGCAGCCTAAACTTCCCTAGCTCTCACAGCCACTCCTCAGCAGACTTGTTCTCTAGACCCATAAGAGTATTTAGAAGGAGTTTCAAATATACTTACCTGTGGCTATTTGCCTTTGGGACCTTGTTTAAGACTGCTTTTGGAAATGGAGCCTCACTCGAGTCAGTGTGGTGGGTTTTACGATACTTGGGGCACTCTGCACATTCCATGGTCACCATGGAGAAGTAACACTGACTGCTCTCACCATCTTGTATTCTAGGTGGCTCCAAATGTCTGTATGACCGAAGTGAGAGGCAACTGGGGTCTCAGGATCTGGGGGCCATCGTGGTTGTGGAGGCATTCCAGGGAGAGACAAGTCGACTATGGGTTGAGGGGGTCCAATTCCTTCACATGGGCCAAGTGTTTCAGCAGCACTGCAGTGCCCTGACTGTTGCTGGCAACACAGAGATGGCAGGTGGGTTTGAATGATCTCAAATGTCCACCTTTTCCTACACAAAGCTGCGGCTGATGTCCTCAAAATCTGCTCGACTCTTGGGTCAGTTGATGAAGTGGGTTGCTAAATGTGAGATCTCGTGTGTAGTCTAAGACCAACCGAAACTTGATGGTGTGGTTTAAGCTACTTTAGTTCCTTTGCATGTCTGGACCAATTTTTCCTAAAATAATATTTCATTTCTATGACACACCTCTGAGTTGACATGCTGCTTCTGACTCTGGAAATGAATGCAGTAATATGCCGTGAGCGAGCCCTTGGGTGTCTCATAGCTGTGCAATAGCGTAGGCAAAAATTTAATTCTATCACCTGAAGGTTAAGGAACATATTAAGTTCTTTTGATTTTGTCACTGACAAAGTGCAAAATTCATCTGTGTGGAAGTGGCAATGAGAGCTCAGAAGACTGATGGTAATAGAAGCAAGTTAGGTGGGCTTAAATAATGACTAAATGTCATGATTTTGCCCAGCCAGCAATGAAGCACCATGACAGTCTTTTGCTCACTGCCCTACATCCACCTCCACTCTCATTAGAGGGTGGAGACCTCAGTGAGATGGGAGGAAAAAAGATAACCCAGGTTGTTGTGGATTGAGACAAGGGCAGGGAGGGCTCGCTGCCAATTACAATTCCGGGAAAAACAGACTCCAGTACTTGACTTAGAGAGGGAAGTAGGAAAGTTTATTCTACTACCTATAAGAAACAGAACAGAACAAAAAGCAAAAAGAGAGTAGGATGATGAGAAAATTACAACCAGTAACCCTATCCCTCCTTTCTTCCCGGGCCCAGCTCACTGCTCCCAATATCTCTACCTCCTCACCTCTCAGTGGCTCGGGGGGGCAGGGAACCCATGTAGTCAGTCTCTCACAGATGGTGTCTGCTGCTTTTCTCTTCTCAGAGGATGACTCCTCTCATTCTTCCCCTCCTACAGTATAGCATCCAGCCCATTGGACACACTCCTTATCTAACTTCTCTGGTGTGGGTTCTTCCCAACAGTTACAGCTTCTGCAAATATGGGGTCCCTTACACAGGACACGGCCTCTGGGCATAGTCACTGCTCCTGGCATGGGGTCTTTTACGAAGTGCAAACAAATTTCAGCTTCACCAGTCCTCTCTGCAGGACGTTAGGGAGTCTCTGCTCCAGTACACCTCCTTCCCTCTTCCCTCACTGACCATGGGGTCCTCATGGTCACTTCTCTCTGTCTTCCAACTCCTTGCACCACCACCAGCCAGAAAAGAAGAAAGGACAAGAAAAGAAAGAAGGACAGAACAAGAAAGAACAGGAAGAAACCTCTTCCAACTGCTTCTTAAAAAGTGAGCATGGAGGTGTCTAATTGGCTCAGCCCCAGAAGTGGGTCTGACTCAGAGCTGGGGAGAGTTTCAAACAGCTTCTTACAGGAACCATCTTTACAACCCCTTCATCATTACCAGAAATGGTTCCATGTCAAACCATGACACTAAACAATGACTAAATAATGACTCCAGCTAACTCAGACTTATGGTCTTTCCTATGCCCTCTTCAGCACAGAGTGAGCATCTAGGCTTCCTGGTGGTAGAAGGCTGCACTGATCGTGGTGCTGGAGTATGGTTGCAGGTCACCATGCTTAGCTAGACTGTTGCCACTACCAGTAACACCACCAGGCCTCCCGCATGGATCACTCAGCCCACCCCTCTGAGGGGATAAAGATCACCACACACTCAGCATGGACGATACTTTATTACAACCCCTTGTTTACACCATGTGCTTTTATCTGCTAACACCAGCATCTCCTCCCCCTCCACCCTGTTCCCATCTCTTCTGTACCCTCCACCTCTCGCATTACAACCCGAGATCTTCCAGATGCCTACTACACTAGACAAGGTGTACAAGGTACATGCCCTGTCCTTACTGCCCTTCTGAAATGTTCCTCTTCTCCTTCAACCTCACTTCAGTTACCAACTACTTGAGCTCGTAACTTGTAACTTCTCTCTTGGGATATTACCCTATCCTTTCACTGGATCTCCTCCTTCTTCCTCACAACAGTGGACTCCCTCCATTAACCCATTTCTGTGCTCAGGGCCCCTCCTCCCTACCGTGTCTGTCCCAGCAATGATTGCAGTTGGTAAAGATCTTTCAGGTAAGGGTGGGTAGCTGCAATCGAGAGGTCTCACAGGACCTGAATGGTTTAACTGCACAGCATCAAAGGATGAGGAGGTAATCTAAAACTCTCTCAGTTTTCAAGCTGTAGTGTGCTTTTGCTCATTTCTTTCCAGACTCCTACATCCGTGGCTGTTGTGTTTTGGACTCCTTTGGCCAAGGGCTCCGTCTGACCGGGATCTCAAACCTTAGCGTGGACAGTAATGTTTTCTACAACATTTCAGGCCATGGTCTTCTCCTGGGTGAGTGGAGCAAGGAAACAACTATCATAAATGTAACAGCAACATATGCTGATTACTATTTGTACAAAAATGCTTTTGGAGGAAAGAATGGTAGATCCTTAACTGCATCCTGAGAACTTTAATCACATCTTTTGCATTTTCTGGTATCAGTGAATCTGAAATACGGTTCCCATGGTTCCAACTCCTAACAGCTATTTCCATTTGACCATACACATTCTGTTTCTTCAGGTAAGTCTTCACTCAATATAGATCCTTTATTTTTTATTTTCAGTGTATAAGAAGGAGATTTTTTTGTAGAGGATTGATTTATCTGTCTTTGGAAGAACACCATTATGCAATATTTAAGACTCCAGTTCAGTGAGGCATTTAAGAGCATACTTACCTTTAACTTCAGTCATTTGACATTGAAGATAATGGAGTGAAAGCATATGTTAAAAGTTAAGCAGAGGATTTAGCACTTAAATAAATTGGAGCTTGGAGCAACAAAAATGTTAAACAACAAAATATTTCTCCTAACTAACCATCAGGAGACTGACTTGCAGTATATTCTGCTGGGATCTCATGTTGCCTGAATACCTAAAGTTATAGCTTGATTTTTTTTGTTTTCCATCAGAAATGGGATAAAAATGACCAATTTTAAGACAAATGAGGGAAAAAAAGCCCTTCAGTTCTGATCCTGCAGTTACACACACACCCTACGCTGTGTCTCATATATAAACATAATGAGAAGTGATAGATCATGATTTAAACAGAGGAAACTATAAAACCAGAGTAATGGTACACATCTTGCAGATGAAGAGAGCTGGCTCAGAGAGATACAACCCACCAAGGTGATGCACAAGGCCCCTCTGGCCATGGGAAAGCAGAACAAGATCTCCAATCTGCCAGCATACCTTGGCTCACTCATGCTAGGACGTGTTTCCACTGAAGTTTCAGTCTGAATACACCTTATCCCCAAGATGTCTTTAATGGCTTCACTGTCAGCAGCTCCAGAGGATCTGATGGATGAATTTATATATCATTTTGTTGCCCGTGAAGGAATATTTATTATAGCTGGCTATTTGCAGTTCCAGAATTGGACTCTCTCAGTGATTTCATCTAACCCTCCTGCCTTTTTTTTTTTTTTCAGGGGGTTTTCAAGAAAGTCATAAAAAGTTGCTCTGGGCTTAAAATTAATTGACATACCAGGTCTCAATTCAGAAGCCAAGATTTTTTCCGCCACCTCGAAAACCTCTATGACTGTCAAAAGGACTGCTTTAGGATCCTACAAAGTGGCCTTGTTTGTTGTAAATACAGCCTGGAAAGGAACTATTTCCTAATTGGATCCTGTTCCAAAAATGGAGAAGGTCTCAACAGACTGAGACAAAAGTTAAAAATCCCCAAAACTGAAGGACATATTTTTTCCTTTGAATTGGCTTATGTTTGGGGTACTAACAGTTGGGGAAGAGATCTGTATTTGCAATAAACTTGAGCAAGTACAGTTGAGGATAATAATTTGGCTTTGATATAGAAATTTAAATGGATTTAATTTGCTCCTGATGTGGGCCAAACAGAGATGTTCCACTTTGTCTTCTGTTTTCAAAACACCAGAGTGAGCGAACATATGCTGATGTGTCCTTACTTGAATTTGACTTCTTTGGGACTGTCCATTTTTTGATGTTGAGTGTCACAGTTGTTAATGGTGTAGTTTAAAAAGATTTTTTCTTTCAACTTCAATATTGTTACTAGATCAGGGGCATCCCATTACTCTGAGTTGTGTGATCAATTTTCAGCCTGACCTTTCCTGTTCTCATACTTGTTTAGGGGGGCAACTCCCTCACTTTTGTGCCTGATTGCACTAGGCATTTTTTTCTTACATATAAGTAGGGCAGTGGATTAAGACATAGGAGATACAACTTTGAATTCTAGTAATGCCAGAGGCATGCCTGTGTGTGTATAGGTGAGCCACTTCTGCACTCTGAATCTCTTTTTCCTGTACATGTGCTTTATAATATTCCCTTTATTCATTTTTACATAAACCTAGGATACACTATGACTGGTGTTCTATATAATCCATGATGCAAGGCTATGTACATACTGAATTGCAGAGTTATGGTCTACCTTTTTGTAGAATATGTATTGTTGTATTCCTTTTCCTAATTGTTTTTATCTCATTAGAGTGTAAGGTTTTTTCACACAGAATTTTGGGACAGAAATTTTTTTTAATAATATTTACAATGTTGGTCTGATCTTGCTGTGCTCTCCTGACTTTTCTGAAGCACACAGCCTTCCTCTTTTCATGCTTTTCATTACCGTGTTCAGCAGTCATGTCAGTCTTTGACCATCTCAGACCTATATTCTGTCACGTGTTAAACCTGGGTTTCTAAGTGCTTTTCAAACAGTGATTTACTCAGGGACAGTTAGCAGAGAAAACTGGAAAGTTAATTCCCAGGTGGGCCATGCCAGCAAAGCAGGCAGGGCAAAATCCAACAAAATTTGTGACTTGCATACCAGAGGGTTTCTAGTTATATTTTCTACTTGGGTTTTTTTTTTTTTTCATTTTTAGAATTTTCTCCTTTTTTTTCCTTAATATTTTCCTTTTTTTTTTTTTCCTTTTCTTATTATGTTTTTAAAGGAGAGGGACTGGAAGAGGGGAACAGAGTCACTAACAACATAGTTATTGGCCTTTCTGGAACTGATGGTTTATCTAACATTGAGACTCTGTCACCAGTGGGGATCTATATCAGAGCTCCTGCCAGCCACATCAAGGTAAGAAGTTAAGGTGTAAAATTTAACTTTTCCTTTCTGATCAAAGATATCAGACAGTTGCAGAGCTTCATTTATCTGTGAGATCACAGAGACAATATTGGTTTCTTGGCTGAGCTGGCAGAAACTGTGTTTATGATGGGATATTAAAACAAGTGCTCATTACAAAATAAATCCCACTTGTGGCCAAATTTATTAGTGAAAATGTTACTGCACTTGAAAGAAATTAAACACTGCAGTGAGGTTCTTAATCCTGGGATACTTTGAAAACTTGATTTATTTTCTGATACTCATGCTTTTCATAAAACCTCAATAAAAGGTTCTGGCTCAGCTTTTCTAGATTTTTTTCTGACTTCTGTCATTAAAAAAAAATCTCAATTTTAATGGACTGATGGCAAACACACTAATATTCAAAACATAAAATGCACTTCTGTTTGAACTGAAAATGACAGCTTATGTACAAGCCCAAGGTTTGCATTCCATGGAGAGAGGGTGTTCCCTGTCCTATGGAAATGAAATTGATTTTAAACCAAACTAAACTGATATAGGCTAAATAGTGATAAAACATCAAACTTAAAAAGCTAGCAGACCAACAACCCTCACATCAAAAAGTTGAGCTCAGTGTTTCATGGGAAAATACCCTATTTTCAATTGTTTCAAAACATTTTTTCCTCCCAACTTTTTCTGACTCTGAAATTTCATTGAAATGGATCTTTCTTACCATGGTTTCTGTTGTGAGAAATACACAGTTTCATTAAAAAAAAAAAGTCCTAACTTATTCTATTGCTAACCCATAGAAACCAAACCAATTATTATCTCTATGTGGAGACCTAATTGTCCCCTAGGCTTCTATTCCAAATGGAAAGAATTATACCTAAATTTAAAGGTGAAAAAGAGACCAACACATTTCCTACATTGTTATTAAGACAATAGTACTTAGGAAGAAGGAGAGGACTTTTCTGTAATTCCCTCAAGGGCATTTTTTTCATTTTTAAGACCATCAAGTATGGTTAAAAAATACAACAACTAGGCAGAATCACATGAATTTCAGCTCCACTAAACACCGAGTTTCGTACTGTCATGCGCTGACTTGCCCTGGAGCCTTCTCCTCAATTGCCAGTGGCTCAGCTTTTGAGAAGGTTTTCTGCAATTATCTCTACGGGTATGTGTGAACTGACTGTGGTCTCTTTTTAGCACATTTGTTCAGCTCTCTCAGTTCATGTGTCTTCGTAGATATGCCCAAAGCTGCATCTGTGATTGTGTACTCAAACAGTAGGGTTGTGTCTGCTCTCCAGAGATGTGCCTCTCAAGGCAGAATAACAGATGGCCCTTGAAGGGTTGCTGATAAACCTCATTGTCAGTAGTCTCTTAGAGTGGACTATTTGGGGCATTGCAGCAGCAAAAGGAGAATATGAAGTCACCTAGCTTAAAATTGTTGTTAGCTGCACTTACTGTTCAACAGTACCAAGTAGTGCTCAGCAGAAGACATGTAAGGACATGGATATTAAGAGAAACAGTCATACTTCTAAGTAAAACACCTGTGCTTGTGGACTTTTTCTTAGTACAATAGTAATCACTAACTGCAAGGGATGCTGGTCTGGCACCAGCATCATGATGCTACAGAGTTTCAGCACCTTTTATCTGACCAAACGGCTCAAGAACTGGATATTGCTTTAGTTATTTACAATTTTAATTTAATAGGGACGTTTGAAGAGTGTAATGGGAAATACTCATCTTCCTACTGCCTGGTATCCAGGCCATAACACATAATAGAAATCTCCCTCTCTAGATTTTAATTGTAGGTCATTGTTGATTTTTGTGTTTGTTTGTTTGTTGTTTTCAAATTGCCATGTTTAAATTACCAGTTTTAAACTTATAGATTGCAGTCTTTAAGGCAAGGATTACAACTAAGATAGATAGAGAGCTGTAGGTCCAGCCTGTGTTACATCTTCTGTGCACGATGGTTTAAGCTTTCCACAGGGAGTCCTGCAATAATATTTTCAGAACTACTCAATTTAATTGGGAGTCTAAATCTGCATTGGTGACTGAAGAGCTTAAATTTCCCTGAAAATCAGTGGTCTCCTAAATGGTGTTGAAATTGGGACACAGCAGTCACTCAAACCCCAGACTACAAAGACATTTGGAGACTCAATTCCCACTGGTTTCCATTCAACTTAAGCTCTTAAGTGCATTTGTGAATCAGAGTGTTACATAAAATTTTATACTCATACAGTACAAGGGCAAGGTGATTATTAGAAGGTTAGAACTTATTTTTTAAAGTAAAGTATGAAGCCCTGGTTAGCAGGCTGGTTTCTTGCCTTTTAAATGTCAACAGCATGAGGAATTGAAGATATCCTTCTTTAATACCATTTCTTTTTTCACTGAAGTGTGTGCCCTGTGTCCCTGATTTTATTTCTGTGTGCAGGAACCACCTGCCCCCCGCGCCCAAAAAAAAAAAGAGTATTTTTTTTATCTTTCTCTCTTGGTTCTCTTGATCCCAGTAAGTCCTGGATCTTTTGTAGTAGCTACCTGCTCATAAAAATTCAGTGCCCTTAAATCCCAGAGCCAGCATGCAGTGTTCAGGCATAACAACATACAGACTGGGTTTAGGAAATTCAACAAGCATCCTGCCTTTCCTATCTCAACATGATATCGATGACTGAAAACAGCTTAAATGAATGAACTCGGTGGAGACCAACTCATGTTTCCATGTCAGAGGAGTGACAGATGGTCACGCTGCTGATGAATGAATTTGTTTCCCAATATCACCCAACACAGCCATTCTCTACAGTACTAAATAAGTGAGGCTGCATCAGTTTGGCATCAATTGTTTCTCACCATTCCATCTCTACTGAGATCTTTTCTAAAACCTTCTGCAAGGTGAGCAGAAGTTGAAGCAAGTCCATTGCAGCTGCTCCCTGCATCCTGCCAGGATGGGAAGCAGTGCTAGGCACACTCTCCAGAGCCTTAATGCAATCTTTAAGGTCAACATTTTCAGTGCTGAAAAAGAATTTCATGAAATATTTACATTAGCAATGTTGTACAGTTAAGAGACACTTAAAACGTCAGCCACTTTATTTTACTGACTTGCAATGCATACCTCCAGGTATTTGACATGCTTGGGGAGGTAATTTCTCTCTGGAATTTTGGTTGCACGGACATTCGTAATATACTGACTTCCACAAAGAATTGATTTCCACACAAAATTCCCTGCTTGCCTAAAACCCCTGCCCTCCAGCCACTAGCTGGCTGAATAAATATGCAGGTTTTTTCCTTATGAATCATCTGTAGAACGCATGATTAGAGTGGCAAGTAAAAGATCCTGGAAATAATGTGACTGGACTGCAGAAGTATTTTGTTAAAGGAAAAGGCTCTGTAGCTGCACTTTCGGAAGAAGTAGTGGTTTTACCAGCAGATAGAGAAAGCAGTACTTTGTTACTTGACAGATGTCAGAGATCATGGCTGCAGGGAATATAATTGGATGGGTCAGAAGAAAGTAATTGGTATAGGGAGGCTTTCACTTCTAAGTCACCAGACTTGGCTTTGGTTTGGACCATCAGAGACCGAAATGTCATTAGTGTTTCAACACTGTCCTGTGACTTATGAACGGTGGTGGTGGCTGTCAGGCCTGATCTTAGAGAACTAGCTCTTATAGCTGCAAGAAAGCTCATCTCAGGTTTCCCTTAGAGAACTAGATATCTCCAGAGAGCACTTACTCTTATCTGAGAATAGGCAAGAAGAATTGCTTTTTGTACATGTGTATGACTTATTTATTTCTGGAAAGGAGGCCTCAGCATCAAATTTTCACACATCTAAGGTGGGTGAGAGGGATCACATACAGACATGCATGTGAAAACATTGCTATATGGACACCATTGAAAACCAACTAGGTTTGACTGTTGTCCAAATGAAGCAGGTAAGAGCAGGTGTCTTTGCTAAAGTGGAAGAAGTCCTAACACACTGTATATAACTGTCATAATCCACTTGCTACAGACTCTGTAGGCATGAAACTCTAATTTAAGACCAAGTAGACTTTATGTTCACTTATTTTCCACCTCTTGCAACAGTACAAAGACTGCAACTCCATAATTCCTCCCTTAAGAGATTTAATATGCAATCACATTGCATCTTCTCCTTCATTTATCCTGTCAAAAAGAATCCAAAGCAAATAGTTTACCACAGGTCCAAGTAAGTTTAGTTGTTCAGCTACTACCATATCCTGAAGATGGAATTACCTATTTTCTCTCGACTTTCAGGAGATCTCACTTTTTTATGCCAATATTTCCTTTTGCTGTTTTTGCTTTGGGAGATATGAGAAAGATACAGATTGAAAAGTAAATCAATAAACTGAAGAGTTTGTGATTTACCTTTATTTCATGACATTGTCTTCCTGCCTAGAGAACATTTTATAGGGGAAGAAGTTATCCACACATTTTTTTTTTTCTTACCTACTTTTTGAATCATTATGTCAATATAATTTCTCTGTCATCAATTTCTATTGCTTGACCAACTCTTTTTGCCTTCTTTAAGAACAGATTTTTTTTAAATAACTTGACCATGGATGGAGTGAAAACAGGATAGATAAGATCAAGGAGACAGAAACAAGGTATCAGCTTCTGCCAGTCAGATTTACCTGAATGGACATCACTTGGGATTTTAATTTGGGTTTTCCTGAAGTTTACGTTAATTTCCAGAAATCTGTGGTAATTTTTTCTCACAATCACAACATGCTTCTTTGCAGGGTAACACAGTGTGTGCCGTTGGGTATGGCTATTTCTTTCATCTCTCCCCCGAGGGACCATCCAAAATGCCTCTCCTGTCCTTCAGCAGGAACATAGCTCATTCCTGCACAAGGTACTTGGGGATTTTTGGTTAAAGCGATTTTCCTTCTGTGAGTGGTAGTGCTAAGCATAATTGAAGCGATGAGCAGAAAAGACTTTGTCTCTCCTTTCAGGACTTAGTTTAGTTTAGTTTAGATTTGCATCCTTTAAGGTCTTCCTCTCTCATAAGCAAGGATGTGTTTGGGACTGTTTTTCAGGGCCTGATTGCAAGCAGTTTCCGTAGTAGTTTCAATATAATCCTTTCACCTTTAACAAGCCCAGTTTGTTGCAACATTTCCCTGTGCTGATAACAAGCTCCTCCACTTCGTCACCTTGTTTAAACTGTCCTGATGTAAAGTGCTACATTTAACTCATATCGTCATCAAACATTATAACAGCAAAACACTGAAGCCTGCGCTCCTGTGTTGAAAGGTAATTTTCAAGTATACCAGACATTTTGAGCAGAGGCATGCAGAACAGATACATGATTTATTCTTGCATTCCTCTTTTAACATCTTCTGCAGGCCACCATTGGAGATGTGATACTGGCTTATACAACCTGGGGTGGCATTTCTTACCTCCAGATGCTTTATATCATAGCAGTGTGAATATTCAACCCCTAGAGTTTGGCCTCTGATTAAGCAGGTTGAAATGGAATCTAAGTATTTTGCAGTGCAACAGGATAAAGGGTGCTGTGTGTATGTCAGACATTACATGTAACAGTTATGCCTGTGGCATCCAGGAATGACTATTCAATAGAGCTTTTTTTTTTGCTTCCCTAAATCAGAAACAACAGTAAAAAATGACATTGTGCTGAAAGTCACTGGATGGAGTCATCTGAATGTTGAGGAAATCTGAGTATTAATTTGGATTTGAAATCTTTAAGAAGGTCAAGCCAAGGGCTGCACATTTGGAATGCACTCCAAGTTGACTGAATCCAAGATATATAAAGGCCTTATATGTTCAGATTCGTGTCAGACTTATCTGAAGGTGATGCTGGTTAAAAGCTCAGGAGCATGATGGGGCTGTTTTGCAGAGAGCATGTCAATGGTACTGTACATTGGTTGTTAGCCCTGATGTGACTAATTCTGAAAGTACCCAAAAAGAGATTTTAGGTGTGCCGTCTGGCACGATTAGATGCCTAAAATAAATATTGCTTTCACCAGTTTTTTATTTTGGATTAAATTACAGTCTCATGCAGAGAACAGATTTATGATTTTAGATATCAAAATGATGAAAAGGAAAGCCTGCTCACAAATACATGCACTGCAAAGAAAATCTCCTTTGGTTTCTGTTCTAAACAGGTATGGGTTGCTGGTGTACCCAGAATATATACCAGACAGTCCAAATAAACCTGTGTGGTTCAACAACTTCACAGCCTGGAGCAGCCAAGGTGGAGCACAGGTGTGTTTGTCTTCACTCCTCTGTGATGCTCAGGTTCTTTACAAGAATATCACCTCGACACTGACTTCATCTTTTAAGGTTGCAAATAGGCCGCTCTTTCAGGAAAGCTCTTGTACCTATATGTCCATGTCCTTCAGCTGAAGGTTCCTATTTTGGCGATAAAGCCAGAAACACAATTTTTGTGAACTCTTCTTACTGCTTCAGTGTAGAATCAGTGCTGCTTTCATCAGTAGCTGGTGTCTTCTGTAATCATCAAGCATATACCTGCCGCTATAATAATAGAATGGTTTGGATTGGAAGGGGCCTTCAAAATTACTTAGTTCCAACCCCCCTGCCTTGGACAGGCACATTTTCAACTACATCATGGAGCCAAAAGATTTCCCAGTGGATCCAATTTGTTCTTATTGTAGTCAGTAGAGAATCTGTTACATTAATAGGGTCAATGGTTTCATCCTTGTGAAAAATAAGAGCATTTTTTAATTTGAATTTGTCTAGCTTCACTTTCTAACTGTTGTAGCTTGCTAGTACTTAATCTGATTAAAAAACCCACACCGCCCCTTATCTGATATTTTCTTCCCATACTGATGCTTAGAGGCTGTGATCCTCTTAACCGTTTGTCTGAAGACCTAAACAGATTGTTATATGTTTCTCTGGCAGGCATGTTTTCTAGTCCAACCCATCCTATGGCTTTTCATTTGAAAGCATCCAATTTTTCAGTGTGTTTTTATTAGTCTTTTGCATTTTTTCCTCCCCAATGCATTCTCTTTTTAAAAAACCTTATGTCTATGAAAAGAAATAAAGCAAAAGGACGGTTTGAAGTGTGCTTTTGTCTTTTTCTCTACCTAACTTGTAAGTTCTTTGTATGTTTCTGACCTGGCATACATTAATAACGAAGTTTGTTCTGCTTCTTTCCATGGTTTCCCTCTAGGAAAAGTCTTCTTGTTATTAGGTGACTGTAAGCAGTACCTCTGGTTATTTTCAAGGCATCTTTCTGCCACAAACATTCTTTGCCTTAATATTCTTCCAGTATTCTTCAAATTTGAAGCACTCTAACCCTGTCTATTTCTGATTCTCAGTTATGATTTTCTTTCACACTGTTATTTATTCTTCTAAAATGAAAATTAATTAACAGAATGTAAATATTTTTGTATTATTAATTTAAAGTAGAAACTAGTCATGAAGAGGAAATTCTCAAATACTAAGTATACAACCAATACTGTTATTTGCTTTTGCACTTCCTCTTTGAATTGTGTTGTAAGGAAAGCAGAGTTAACAATCAATATATTTATTATCATTCCTTTATTATACTTTTATATAGATTTTTAGAAGCAGCAACCTTGAACTCCAGCATTTCTGGATTTATGCTTGCGAAGACTTTGGCGTTGATATTGTAGAAAGCCTGGGAAACACTTCTATAGCTAACAGCATTTTAATTGGACACATTGGGCAAAAGGTAAGCACTGCAGGAATTACTGCAATGTCTTTAGTTACACAGCAACCCTTCAAATAGGAGTCTGGAGAAATGAGAAAGCAATCTAAAGAAAAGCCCCTGTTGTGTGGCAGCATAGGTAAAACTTGGATTTTAAACAGATTGACCAGATAAATACAGCTTTAGGATAAGGTGTGGGCACTGATCTGTTTGCTTGGTCCTTCAGTTGTCTTCACTCCTTGGAACTGAGCCAGCAATGTGCCCTCATGGGCAAGAAGGACAATAGCATCCTGGAATGCATCAAAAAGAGAGTATCCAGCAGATTGAGGGAAGTTCTCCTTCCCCACTACTCTGCCCCGATGGGGCCTCATCTGGAGACCTGAGTCCAGTTCTGGGCTCCCCAGTTTAGGAGGGACAGGGAACTTTTGGAGGGGGTCCAGCACAGGCACACCAAGATGATCAGGAGACTGGAGCATCTTTCTTATGAGGAAAGGCTGCAGGACCTGGGACTGTTCAGCCTGGAGGAGAAGTATTTGGAAGGTGTATGTCAACACTTTTTTTCTGTAGTGTCCAGTGATAGGACAAGGGGTAACAGTCAAAATGTTAAACACAAAAAGCACTTCAGGTTTATTGGAACAGGCTGCCCAGGCAGAGTGTGGAGTCTACTTCTCTGGAGCTTTTTGAACTCACCTGGATATGTTCCTCTGTGATCTATTTGGACCTGCTTTAGGAGGGGGTTTGGACTAGATTATCTTCAGAAGTCTCTTCCAACCCCTACCATTCTCTGATTCTGTGAAAGATGATACCTTTGGCAGCAGCAAATGCAAAGAACATTGATTTCACGACAGAGAAACTTGTAGCATCAGTACTGCTCTCAGTCTGCTCAAACCAAGGATTTTGTTGCTTCTGCTGGCAGCAGCAGAAAACAAATAGCATTTTATCATCTGAATCTTTCATCCTTTTTCAGTTGCTTCATTTATATCAGCTGATGAGAAATCAGAGACTGCATTCTGCAGGAAAATTCAGCATTCTTTATATTTCAGTGTGGAAATTTTGAAGGTTTATAAAACAAATTTGAAGGAAGGATTTTGATTTTTCTGATTTAAGTGGGAAATATTAAAAGATTTTACATTATAGTGCATATTCATGTACATCTTTTATAAAATAATGTTTTAAAGTAAGACCAAAATCATACTTCAGTTCAATTTACAAGCTGAAGGATTTTGGTAAGATAAATGTTACTCATTTTCCCTGTTCTTGGATATTTTCTTCTCCAACATTGACATGGTCACACAAAAGCCTTGGAATTTCACAAAACTAGAATTTTTGAGAGAAATCATATATTTTTTTAAAGTGAGCTTTTCTAACATAAATTCCTATTTACTCTTTGCAGTAATAAACAGGCAGCATCTAACAATACACCACTGGGTTCAGTTTAGTAGGGGGGGATACTACGAGGGGGTATAACAAATTTGATTTCCATCCTATTTAAGATTTTGGCTACCTCTGCTCTCTCATAGCATCATTGGTCCACCTGGAACTTAGAGTGCTACTTATTTACTTGAAAATTACAAAATGTGGTCAAAATGTAACATTGTTATTTATGCAGTAAATATGATCTTAGGCTATTTCTTTAGGCAGCTGGACAAAGTCCTTTGGGTGCTACCAGGTTGTTAACAGATTAATAACATAGATAACAATGGCCACAGCTGCTTGTTCATGGTTTTGAGGGCTATTTTGCCCTGCTCAGTTTTCTGTTGTTGTTTATGAAATTAATTTTCTCTCTGACTGGCAGAAAAAGAGTTTAAAATTAGTTTTCTTTAGAAGCTCACAGAAAGAAACCTCTGTAGTGGATCTATTGGAAGTATGTAGTATAATCCTGGCTTCACCAGTCCAACCTTGTGGATACCAGTTTCTCTTGGACACTAAAGGGTGGATATCTCTGTTTTTGCTTTTCAGGATCCATGAAGGACTCTGATGCTGTACTTGTTAAGAGATTTAGAGGCACTCAGCTGTGCCTTGTTTCTTGCAGTACCCCAGGGGGGTGATTATCTTTGATTATCTCATGATAAGAGCCTCCTTGTCATAATTTACATCTTAATTTATGTAATTCTCCCTTTATTAATGATGTCTCTTTAAGATCAATTAAAACTTTATGACATTAATTTAATGGGAACCTTGGATATTCCTGTCTGGTAGACTTTCCAATTTTTGAAAGAAGTGCTTTAAGACAAGATTGTTTTCTGGAAATACCAGGGCATTTAAAAATTTGAGTTTTGATGGATTAAAACATTAGTCACAAGGCCAGATCAAATTCCTATAAAAGCCAAGGATTTCCTTGGTATTCCAAGATATTCCTTGATATTCAGCAAAGCTCTTCCATACATTCATAAAACAATTCATTGCCTTTGTGAAGATAGTTGAAGAAAAGCATTTATTCCTGAAAAAATGGGTCTCAGACAGATGACACACATTAGGGAGGTATTGTCATCTGAGATCATTCTTCTCTTTACTGTTTAGATAAAATAAATTAGCTAAAAAAATTCCAATAGAAATGGGAATGGTATGGAAGAACAGGAAAGTATAAATAGGAAAAGAATAAAGTCTTTCTGACCTATTTTTTTACCAGAAACCAGGGATTTCTGCTTAGCTGTAACTTGGAAGAGAATGGCCCAAGAACCAGGACCACCACCCCAAGAGTTTTGGCCTCAGATTAAAAAGGTCATGGACCTGTTGTCTCTTAATGAGACTGAAAATAGCAGCACCACATCTCTGAAACCATAGAAGTCTATTTATTTCTACATTTTCAATTAAGGAAGATGTTTTCACAGAGGGTAGATTTCTTGTCTGATTATCCACTACAGCTTTTGAGAGTTGTTATAAAAAAGTGTTTATTGGCCTCAGAAAGAGCATCATGCATTCCTGCCAGCCTTTTTCCCTCCAGGCTCCCTACTAGCTTGGAGTATGTCCTTCTTCCTAGCCTGTTCTCAAAATAAATAGGCAGAGAGATATACTCCTCACTTGTGCCATGACCTATTGTTTCAATCCCATAAAATCTAGTTTATCCATTGTGTTTCTATTCACTTGTAGGTTCTGCTTTTCCATTTCATGTCCTATGTTCTCTCTCTCTCTTACTGAGATATACAACTTCTTGTTTTGATGGACCTTAAAGTGACACAAAGATTTGAAGAGAGCTTTGTTCAATCCCCAATTGAACAAAAGGATTTCAAATCTCAGCAGCCAGGTTTTTCTTACAACATGAATTATGATGATCAGCTTTGTAAAATAGGGAAATTTCCTGACTGCAGAACAAGACAAGGTAAAGGAAAAGGGACTGTAAACAAATCTGCCCTCTGTGCCTTCCAGGTGAGATTCTTTCTTCCCAGGGAATGTGCAATTTCCTTTCCCTTCAAATGTCCAACCTTAAAGAGTACGCAACAACCAAGACAAAGGAAGAAGGCAATCACTGCCCTGAATGTAATACTATCACATGCTGCAAATGGTGAATCAAACAGCTCTTACTTGTTAGAATGTGCAAAGCAATAGCTTAAATCTGTGCTTCAAACAGCTTACATTGCCCTTTCACCAGGGGTATGAGTGCAATCACATCCTTGGGTCCCAGCTGCTGCATCCTGGACTTGTTACATTTGGGGATTTGCATGTGTTTAATATTTCTCAGTGCACTTCATTTCTTCATTGCAGGATAGGACCTGTATGTTAGCAGGACTAAAAACTCCCAAAAGATACCAGCTATTCATCTCCAACACAACTTTCAGGAATTTTGATGCAAAGACCTGCACAGCAATCAAGACTTGCTCCGGCTGTTACCAAGGGCAGGGTGAGTATGACTTGCTCTGATTTTACAGGGTTTCCACAGTCCTTGGCTTCCTCCCATTCCAAATTCAGATGTTCAGAAGTTCATAGTTTTCACAGACAACCACTGATAGATATTTCATCTGAAACCCACAAAAAGTACTGTTTAATGATGAAGAGTACTGGACCCAGTTTTGCTGCTGTCATCTTGTCACTAGGTTTCTATCAAGGGCTGAGTTTGCTTTGGTTTCACTGTGCTAAATAGTTTTCAAAAGTGTCTCACTTCCCCAACTGGGATAGAAAGATAATAATTCCCTAGTCATAGGAAATAGAAGTAGCTTCATCATTTAGTTGAAACCACATATCACACACATTTTTAAGACAAAGTTAGCCTTATTTTTTGCACTGATTTCATTTGCTCGGTGGAAGAGTTTTTTATACTCTCCACTTGTTACTATTTTTTCACTTTGGAAGGTAAAATTTCAAGAGCAATGATTTCTTTAATAACATATCCTCACTGAATTTTGCCAAACTCCTACCTCAGGCCAGCCTAAACCTTAGGTGAATTTGCCTAAGATAATATGTGTAAACTAAGCATCCTTTTGAGCTTTGAAGAATATCCAAAGGCTCTTTGAAGAATTTTCCAATTGCAATTATGTCTTAAATATATTTATATAAAAATGCATACTTCCTTACAATAACATAACAGACATAAACTTGAGGAGGTGAGATCAAAGAACAGGCGAAATAGTAAAATCTGACTCAGAGAGGCTGCAACTGATAATACTATAGCAAAACAGTAGCCAAATGTGGTGCATGAACATTCATGCCAAAGATGACTTGTTATGGTCCACAGGACAATGATTTTCTGACATCTCTGGAAATACTAATGTATTAAAAAACTTCTTATACTTTAACCCACATGAATATTCCTCCTTTTTTTTTAGCTATCTGCATTACAGTGGGGAAAAGATCCTTCAGACACACTTTTTTGAGCCAAGGCTTCCTTGTGTCAGATGCTGTACCTATTTACATACACAAAAACAGTCTCTATAGAATTTATCTTAGGCATCTGTGGAAATCCTTGTTTTGAGGACTGTAACTTTTGACAGTGCAATTTGTGAAGAAGTGTTTGGAATCACTGATGAGATATTGGTAGGGCCAGGAGCAGTATCTGTATCAGAGGAGTCTCTAACCACAAATCCTGTGTCAACAGCGTGCTGAGTAGGTGGACTTGAGCACAGTATGACAATTTCTACAGTCATATTGTTTATTTATTTATTTGTCCGACTCTCCCTTTCTTGATGACTCAACAGATATTTTTCCAAAGCAAAAATGAAGTGAAGCTAATCTCTTTTTCTCCAAAGATTTCTTCAGGCCTATTACTTGAAGAGGTCAGTCCTTATTTCTGAAATTCTGTTTGTTCCCCTTAGGTGGGTTTACAGTGAAAGCTGAGCACTTGACCTTCATCAACTCACCTTTCCAAGTGTCCTTCCCCTTTTCTCACTCAGCCATCCTTGAGGATCTCGATGGCTCTGTCACGGGGCAGAAGGGAAGTCTTCTCCTCCCTTCCACAGATATCCTTGAGGTATCTTGTGCACCCAGTGTTAACCTCAGTCAAGATTCTGATGGCAGTGTTTGTGGCAGAGACCTTGTTTTCCACCGTATGTCTCTTCACTTGTAAGTAACCATTCCACTTTTTAAAAGTCAGCATGGCTGTTGCTTGCTATGTTTTATATTGAGAGAGCTACTGGGTCTGAACACAATCCCAAGACTTCTGTGTTTCTGCTGCCTCCTAAACTAGGCCAAAAGCCTCTACACTGGCATACGTTAGTCCATGTTGTTTTCTGCATGGTCTCTGGATTATTTTTTCTGGCTACATATTCTCACCCAGATAGTTCTCATGAATGGTTTGAGAGATATCATAGAGACCATCCCCATCTGGCAATTTAAGTGTAATCAGCATGTTTTTGAGGAAAAGAACCTAGCTCCATGGACAGCTTTGAGAATTGTCTTGGCTTCGGTCCAATCTTTGGTTTATTTTATTTACTTGGGCCTGCCCAAATAATTTTTTCCCTGAGATTCTTAGCCAGCTGCTTGTCTTTCTTACCTTACTTTGCTATAGATAGTCTTGATTCTTGTCCTGAGACAATTCTGACAGTTTTAAGTGAGCCTTTAAGTTGAGGTTGTGGTGTGCTGCTATTTTGTCTCTCTTTGAGTATTAGAGGTATATAAATGGGCCTTTGTATAAACAAGAATCTAGCCCACAGGGAACACTGGCACTCATATATTCAAGGTGAGAACGATGGCCAAGCTCTAGAAACAGGCAGAGATTTAATGGGTGAATTGCAAACTTTGCCAAGGTTTTCTGTGTGCTGACCTATAAAATACTTCCAGATCACAAGAGAAACACCTCAGCTGACAATAAGAAGCAATCTTTAAAAAACCCTCAAGTTTTAATTTAATTGTATTTTAAGTTAAGCTCTGAGAGGATTTCGATTTATGCTGCTTGTGGTACTTTCTCCAAGTGGTCTCAAAGAATAAGTGGTCATGAATAGTGTATGTTTTCATGCCTTAGCAGAAAATTTATGCTATGTTAGTTTCATAAACTTTTAGATTCATATATTATGTTTTCTAATAAAATTGGAATCAATGACTAAATGATCTTTTGAGGTCCCTTCCAACCCTTAAGATTCTGTGATTCTGTGATGTGTCACGGGCCCACCTCTCATGCAATGAACAGCCATATTGTACAGAAGATATAATAAGTTTGTAAAGTATTTAATTAAGAGAAAACTTTCCAGTAGATATGTTTCTGCCATTCTGTTGCAGCCATAACTTTTTAACCCATCTCATCAAGATCTTTCATTTTACTATTGCTTGATTGTTGAGAATTTAGTCAATTCAAATCGTCAAATCTTATTAAGAATGAACCAGACTCACAACCTAAGCAATCTATTTCACTGTACGTAGTTATGGTTTCCCATCAACATGGCAGGATCAGACAGTGATATAAGGGAGATGTGAAACTGAAGAATAAACTTTTGTTATTGTTGGTGGCAGAGCTTTTTTGGTAATTAGACAATTGCTTTTCCTGGGTTAATATTCCATTTTTCACTTTATTTTAATGGGCACTTATGATAATACCACTGTTTATATATGGAAATTAAATTTTGTTGTTGTTGTTTTAATACTAATAGAGGAACTCAAAGTATAAATAAATTACTTTATGGGTGAAAGGTACTACAGTAAATCTGTGATATAGATCTCACAGCTTATTCAGCGATCAAAAATTACTTTAAAGATTTGGTGGGTGAGCCAGAAATAAAGTATGAGTGAATTTAAATTGTGTTGAAGACATATAAACCTAGATGTCATCTAGAAGAACATATATGCCACTTCCTCCAAGCCCAGGATCAGTGTGTTCCCACATGCAGGAAAACAGGGAAACCAGGCAGGAGGCCTCCATGGATAAGCATATCTGCTGGGACAACTCAGGGAGAAATTAGATATCTATGGGAGGTGGAAACAGGGCCTGGTTTCTTGGGAAAAGTATAGTAACTTTGCCAGAGCATGCAGGGGTGCAACCAGGAAGCCTAAAGCTCTTCTAGAATTAAATCTAGTCAGGAAAGTAAAGGAAAACAAGAAGGGGTTTTTCAGGTACATCAGCAGAGGGGGAATGTGGGCCAGCTAACTAAACACAGAGGGTGCTCTGGTGATTGAGGGTGTAGAGAAGGCTGAAATACTGAATGCCTTCTTTGCTTCAGTCTTTACAGCTAAGACTGGCCCTCAGGAAGCCCAGTCCAGCAAGGATAGTAGGATTGCCTGGACAGCAGAGGATTTGCCCTGGGTGGATGAGGAAGAGATTAAAGACTTGTTGGTCAAGTTTAATGTTCATAAGTCAATGGGTCTTGATAGGATGCATCCGAGAGTGCTGAAGGAACTGGCTGATATGGTTGCTAAGCCTCTCTCCATCATTTTTGAACATTCATGGAGGACAGGTGAGGTGTCTGAGGACTGGAGAAAGGCCAATGTCACGCCAGTCTTCAAAAAGGGCAGGAAGGACTTGCTTTAGCACGGGCTAGGTGTTCTCTAAAGGTCCCTTCCAACCCTACCATTCTATAATTCTATTTTTCTCTGGTTCTTTGTGGACACTATGTAGACACTGGAAATGTGTCCCACTGCAGAAGAGGGAAAGCTGTGCCCTTGATTTGGTTGCTTGTGGAGAGACGTCTAATGCCACTTAAAATGCACTGTGATATTTCCCTTTACTCATCACTCTTCTGTGGCAGAAGGGAAGGATATTCTGGAGATTATGAGATTTGGCATCTCACACCAAAATTTTGGTTGCTTGTGGCATTATAAGTAGCACTAGATGCCTCTGTTCTTCTGAATCTTAGGGGATGGTCAGTTGAATTGCCCTTTGGACTTCTACTGACTGTACTTACTATGATGCTCATGACTGCAACAGTCACCCAATGCATATTTAAATATCAACAGGCATTTAGGTATCTCAATCCTAAACCAAATTATTATTTTCCTCTTACGTGTCTTCTACACTTGTTTGAGGGAAAATAAGACTTATGCAAGCATAGGGAGTGTTTGCACCTCTCTGCACATGAATATACATATGTAAGTGTGGTCTGTCTCCCTTTTTTATTTAGTTTTGAAGCCATTCTAGTTTTAGGTGTTAAAGGCTCATAATGCTCCCTAGCAAGGTTTTGGCCCATGACAGCTACCCCAGGCCCAAACAATTTGTTGGTACAATTTAAAGGTTTACACACCTCAGAGAATTGTTTCCAGTAGGGCAGTTTAGATGTTCCCATGCTGTTTTGGAGGCTGAAGGCGTTTGATCTTATGGATATGTCCAGGCCATGATGGCTAGCCTCAAGACCAGAGAGCAGATCACAGCTCCAGTTAGCTTCTTAGACAAGTTGGAGCCACAAGTCTGTGTCTGAGTGCTTACATACTCTAAGAGCAGATGAGATGTGGTTTTGTTGAAGGTACATCTATCTGTGTGGACATAACAATGTCTTATGATTCAGGGTACACGTTCTGCTTGCTGGTATCTTTTCACACTCCCACTAAGTCTTATCTACTATAGGTTTGCAACAGAATGCCACTTTTATTCATTTTTTAAAATTAATTCTATAGGGATAGGAAATGATTTTGGACATTTCAGCCTGCTACTGTCACTGCCTCATAACCCACCTTTGTAGCAACCCTGTCCTGGCATACAGACAGGTCTTTCCCATCAGCTTGGATGGTCAGCGCTCAAGTGCTGTCCCAGCTCACTTTTGTTGCTGCATGTGCTTCCTCAATGCAGTCTTGTTCCTGCCTTTGAGCAGCTGGCAGCTAAAGGGATTCAATGAAGAAACACTGCTCAGCAAAGTGCTGCTGCCACTTCTGTTATCAAGGGAGTACACTT
Organism: Colius striatus; assembly: GCF_028858725.1. Classification (NCBI taxonomy): domain Eukaryota; kingdom Metazoa; phylum Chordata; class Aves; order Coliiformes; family Coliidae; genus Colius; species Colius striatus. The sequence goes on along the minus strand of NC_084760.1, from coordinate 43,630,362 downwards.
GTGAATTCCTGGCATAAAAAGAAAGGAGGTGGAAAAGGTTTTTAGTGATCTAAACACCGCTCTTACTTTTCTTCCCATGCTTGTCTTCCCTTCCTAGTGCCATGCCCAACATTTCACTTTCTTTTTGAAGTGTAAGCCTGAACAATTATCCATTTCTTTGCTGTTTCAGGTTAGTAGCACACAGGCAGAAATGCTGAAGTGCTCTGTCAGAGTCCTATTAATAATTCACATCTATCTTATAATTCATGTTACAGAAGAAGGAAAAAAGAACCCTTCCCAGATAGGTAAAATCACAATCACATGTACCATTGAAGGAGAGAACTATGAGACTTTCAGCTACCTGCAGGCTTTGTGTGTGCTTGCTATTTCTCATAATTAAAATAAAAGTCTGCAATAAATTAAAAACTGGGAGTAATTCTGATTTATCAAAAAGGATATTGTGTAGAAGGCAAAATACAGCTGTGCTATATGTCTTTGTGGACTAGTTAACCATGAGGTCTTAGGCAAATCCCTTTTTACTCTGTGTTTACTTTGGGTATATGGATTAAAAAGGCTTTGGTTTGATACTGTGTGAGTGGATAGGGCTTCTCACAACATTGTCTGTAATGTGATTTGAGTCTTTTTGGATGTGACTGCTAATTCATAAGACAATAGGAATGGTGATTCATAACAGCTTAAGTATTCAATGCATCTCATTCCTTGTTGCATCAAGAGGTGGTTAAGGAGCAAGTGCAAATGGGAGTTCATCTGCAGCATTGCTTTTCAACTCTGAAAATGTTTGAGCCTTGAGCTAAACTGATTAAGTAAATTGATTAAGAGTTTTAGATTAGTTATATCATTGTCGGGAACTTGTCAATCAACCTTTGTTTAAAGCAAATCGCCTTTCTCTATCATTCATCTACATTAGCTGGGAGTCAACTTACATCAAAGATACTTGGCATCCAGAGTAGCAGGTACTCTCTCCTAAGCAGCTCCTACCAGCCAAATCACTGTCACCTTAAGTTGAAAGGCTGTCAGCATGCAGCCAAGCAAAAGTGGTCAGTCAGGGAGGCTTCAGTCACAAAGACAAGGCTCCAGAATGGAACTGGTAGAGGAACAGGAGGGGATTAAGGATGAAAGTAAATTAATAAAATATCCACAGCATGACCAGAGAATAAGGGTGGGGGGTGAGAAGAAGAAAAGATGAGTTTTGTTCAGAGGTATTTGAGGAGTGTTCATACTAAAAAAAAAAAAAAAAAAATAGTTTAACTATTTAACAATTAGCATCAATTCAAGCGATTGACTCTTGCTTGTTTTGTTGTTTAATGTATCAGTTTTGACACTTTTCCCCTGTACATTCTCACAAAATGTACATTTGGGGGGAAAAATGTTAGAGCAAAACCCTAGGATCCCTTTCTTAAAAGAAAACAAGTGTTTTGAGAATTTCTTGACTCCCTGTTCCAAACTGCTTCACTGGGCAACTTCCAGGACAATGGGGATCCATTTCCAAGCTTGTATTGCTGCAACAAAGGCCTTCTTCATGAAGTCCAGTTGAAAGTTAAACTAATGTGTCACTTAAGCACCCTTTAAAGAACGTTTTTATGTCTTTTAAAAATGTAATTGAAGCTTATAAAAGTCTTTATAAATTTATATGTGAGGAAGTTATTGAGTAGTCTGAAGAACAGCTTATGCCATGGCACAGCACAGCATGGCTGCAGGCTAGATACAGCTGCTCCAAATGCCACCGCTACCCATATTATCATGAAAATATGAGTCTCTATTAATATTAAAACAAATTTTCATTAAAAAATTGTCATAACATGATTAAGTGACTTTAAAAGTTTCTTCACATTATGCATAATTTTTACAAGAGGAGAGCGTTAGAGTAATCGGCAGCCAAGCAGCACCTTGCGGCAAAGGGGACTCCAAACACTTTACGGCTGCGTGCACCAGAAGGAAGTTTGCCTTTCATCTGCTTTCCCCTGCTCACTGTAGAAACCTGCAACTTGCTCAGCACCAGTCTTGTAGCTCAAGCCTTTTATTGCTTCCCTCTTCTCTAGCTTGCTGCAGAGGAAAAGATTAACTCTCTTCTTTATAGCCTTAATTCTTAAATCTGGTCTAATATCCTCTCCTGTAGTGCATACATTCAGTTGCTGCAAATGCAGCCGCCACTGATGGGTTAGTGTGAAAGGAATAGTATACCCCCTACCTCCATGTCTTTGAGTCTTGAAGAGAGTCAAATGGTTACTCTACTTCTGCTTTTCCTTTTGTGTTTGCTTGCTGTTATCTATTCAGATGAACACCCACCTACTGTTAAGCACCCTTGCAATCACACCTCTCTCAATGTTTATATGGTCAGTTGCTTTCTGGTTGTGTGTTCTCCCTGTGTACATGACTGTAGTATGTAAACGGGGCAGTTTACATACTCACTTGGCCTCATAATTCAGCCTTATCGGGGCTTCTGTGGCATAATGTGGAAGGCAAATATTAAATCATTGGCTGTTGATTGTTCGGTTAAACAACACATCAGCTAAACTTCAGAGATTTGACTTTTTACTGCTTTACATTTCTTAATGTCCAGTATTGGACCCCTTTCCATTTACCTTGCAGCCTGAGCTATTGGCAGAAAAGCCAGATTCTGCACAGGCTTACAAGCACATGAGAGAAGATGTTTTCCCAGGTTTACTCCCTCAGCTTGTCAATTCTCTGGGGTGTTTCTGGGTGCAGGGATATATATTTAGCATTGAGAAAGCATTTTCTAGCTCTGCACTGTCTTTGCTTGTAAGGAAAAGGCTGACAATACAGCTGGGTGCTTTTTGAGGCCTAGACAGATTCAAGCCAGATATGCCAGCTGGGACTCACTTCAAAACCAATATATTATTAGCCCTAAAATTGCATTAATTTATAGAGGTGGTGGAAGTGCAGTAAAACCATGTCCAGAGCACTTGTGTCCAGATTTGCAGATCTACTTTGAATGTTTTACTGCTCTGCCACACATGGGATAAGTGGAGTGACAAACCGGTCCTCCACAAAACTTTGCTGTGCTTACACTGCAGACATGGTTGGACTTCTTGCTTACTGGCCACTTTCCAGTTCAGAATTTGTATCAGATTTCAGTTTTCCTTAAAATATTGGCCTGTAAACTGTAGGAAGTGGGGAACTGTTTTAAGAACAGAGATGAGTTAGGAAGCCAGGGGTAGCAAATTCAAAAGCTGTTTTAAATGACTCCATCTTAGCTTGCCAGTCACAACCCTCTTTGCTCTTGGGAGTTCATCTCTATTCCTCTTTTACCTCAAATTCAGAAGGCCTGAGGCAGAGAGGCTACTCAGGATCAGGGACAGAAATGTAGTTGCTTTTGAAAAGACCCATCCATGCAAAGACTTGCTGGTGGTAATGGTTCATAATACAAGGCAGACTTGAATCATGTCCTTAGTTTCTCTACAAAGATATACACATTAACTTGAAACAGGTGAAAATTCTTAATTCTTGGCAATTAAAATAAAATGAACTGGTTTTGGGCCCAGCATCAAACCTATAATTTGGAATTAGCCTCCATTTGGCCAACAATAAATTGTACTGTTGATGTAAACAGTTGGTATCTCATTTGAAGTTCAATGTTATATTGTTTTCTGTTTTGGAAATGGATAATCATAATGGTTTATTACACATTTGTATCAAAAAGAAAGCATTTAGAGCTAAACACACAAAGATATGGATCCTTAGGATAAGTAAGCTAATAGTAAACATGAACAGGAGAGTTAATATTTGTTCTACTTGACGTTGTTGGTTGGTTTAGCAAATCCTTTGTGACCTATACATGTTGAGCAGTTCTGCACAATGCACTTGAGCTAAATTAGACAACAGTTTATACAATCAAAATTGGTAAATTGTGACTTAGACTGTAAAGTCCTACTCAGTAATCCTGCCATATTTCTAAAGCAAATTGCTCCTTAAGTGAAACCTGCTTCGATATAAAAATACAGCCTTTTCAATGAGTCATCCTTTTTCCCCCCCTTACACTTTGTAAAGGCTTCCAGCAGTTTAAAGTGAGGGTTAATTTTGCATTAAGACCATTGCCTCCTAGTTTCTTTCAAATAAAGCCAGGGGAAGTTCAGGGGAAGGCTCTTTCCTCTGATAATGAAGCTCTCCATGTTAATGATGCGTGCAGACTCCCTTGGATCCTCTGAATTAGAAATACTCATGTGTGTGAGTGCTACTCTGCTTCATTAACATTAAGGAGAGGTAGATTGGTGGCTATTTAGGGCACAGTGAAATCACTGGCTATTTAGGGCAAATGGAAATGGTGCTAATTGTGGCTGATAATTCCATTAGTAGAGTACTTCCATTTTAGTGTGTTTGGCATATAGGTGAAAAAAACAAGCACGGTGACGTCCTTCCAAGGGGAACGTAGTCTCATGCTCACTGTGGTCTTGCGTCAGTTAACTTCTATGCAGACCTGCAAAGTTTTTCTATTTACCCAATTTTTTGTTTTGGAGTGCTGGCATTCTATCAGGTGTAGGGTATGTGTTTGTGAGTGGCAGCACCTTGAGCAAGATATGTAAAAGGCAAGGACACTGTATTCCAGATCAAGGAAACCCTAGAGATTTCAGGCTAAAAGATAGTCCTGTTCCCTTTCCTTCATAGGCCATGAACAAACTTACCGATGAAGGTCGGAGAACCCTGACTATAATGGTATGAAACCATGCAGACCCTTCCTCCTCAGAAAGGCTTTCTGGAATAAAAAGTGCATTCACACTTACTAGCTAGTGAATTCATATTCACATTCACTAGCTAGTGCATCCAGATGGCTGGTGTGGAATTGCCAGCTAATATTCTGACAGAGTAGCCAGATGATGTGTATCCCTCCCTATACCCCAGCTTGATTGCCCCTTCCAGGCTTTCTTCTCTGTCTTTAAATCTTCTTGGGAGTACCATGGAGAAGTACCTGAGAAGAGTGATTCAAACTGTCTCATCAGACTTCTCCAGTGATGAAGAGCAAAATGAGTAAAGAGTAAAATCATGTGGCTTTACATTGCACAGAGGATGAGTCTGAATCTCTGTCACTTACTGTGGTGTTATGCATCTTTGTAACTCAATAAGGCAGTTTCTGATGTGCTGGAGAGTTTAACATTGCACCACATTATGTGTGGTGTGCCTCCGCTGCTAGAAACGTTTTCCTTAATACCTGTGCAGGTGCTGATAACTGTGGCAATAATGTGCTTGCTGTCATTTACTTGCTTAATTAGCAGCCTAATATCCTGGTCCAGTTAATGCCTGTAAGAGGAGGTTTATTAGTAGTACGAAAGCTGTTTAAACCTTATAAACTCCTTCCAGTCAGTTTCATCGGTCTGCCAATATCTTCTGGTTGAGTGATTCTTTGCTGATTCACACTTCTCCTGTTTCCCACTGCTGTTTCTCAGCTGAATGTTTCTGGGTAACCAGAAAGTCCTCTACCAAAAGGACACTACCAGAGTAACAACAACAATTAAAAAAATAATAATCCTGAAACTGATTTTAAAGGAGAAAAAAAATCTGTGGGCAACCCTCTTCCAAGATGACTATTGCTCTAATCATAGACTGTCACCAAAGCAACAAAGGGGAAAACCCCTCCAAATTGCAAATAGAAAGAGACAAATTAAAGGATGACTGGAGATTTAGAATAGTTTTTCTTGGTTGAATAAGTCCTATTCGGTCTCTAAGGGTTGGGTAAAATGCTGAGATGTCTACTTGTAGAGTAATAGTCCAATATTTAGAAATACCAAGTTAGATATACTTAAAAGAGAGGGGTTTTTTAAGCTTAGGGTCAGCTCAAATGCCAAAAATGACTAAGAGGACTAAAGGTGAAACTGCCAACTTGCCTTGATCTTGCAGCAGTGCTTGATTCATGTATAAATCTGCTTCATTCATCTTTATGGCAGAATCATGGCCCCAGGGTACCTTAGCAAGCCAGAAAGGCCTCTTGTCAGCTGAGAATTAAATCTATAGTCTTGGGATGTGTATCCGTAGCAATTCCCCATGTAAAATCTGAAGAATGCAAGAAGCAGGAAAAAAAAAGTGAGTTGTAGTTGTGCAGCTGAAACTCAACTTTCTCGTGTGCATGTCAAGTACTGGCAGAGCCAGCAGTAGGAAATGCTGGTGTTAATGGGCTAAAATCCTTGCTAGAATTTTGGATACTTCCATCAGAGCTCCTTCTGCATCTTTAGTGGCACAGACAGCCCTGTGCCAATCCCTTTGCAAGCCAATTGGGATCATGCTTAGAGTGAGGAATAACTTCTGCTATTTGCTGCTGAAGAGTGCCACAATGATGTACATCAAATTCTCAGACAAGCTTAGGCAGTCTGTGCATGTGTGTTCAGTAACGGGACAGAGAGAAGGTTTATTTTTCCTGATTTTTTATATCAAAATGCATTTTTTAATGTGGAAGTCTTGTCACTAAAATTCATCCAGGTCATGGAGAACATTTTACCTCACATCTAACATTCCGTGGTGGAGCTTGATGCTCCTTGTTGCCTCTAGGAGAGGACACCCTCTCAGTCTCCTTCCAGATGTGAAGCAGTAACACAATGTAGCTAACCAGAGTGTAGTTTCAACCATGGTTTCCATCAGTTTAAGAGCTGTTGTGGGAATGGAAGATGCTGAGGACTGGAGGTAAGATCTTTGTTTTGAAACAGTAGGTATCTCTGATCAACCAGACACGAAGAGACAAAGGATGTTCAATGCCTGAACATCAGAAGGTTTAGCTGCATTTAAGCCTTGTAATTTCTTTCATGTATTTTGTTGCCTTCAACAAAGCAGTTCCTGGAAGCACAGTATTCTGTATCACTGGACTTTACCTTACAAAGCCTTCCATCTTAGGAAAAGTGGCAATCAGTAATAAGGTTATTCTGGCCAGATGCCCAAATAATCAAGATCAGTTCAGCATAATTAGAAAAAGACAGAGACTGCCCCTGGAGAGGAAGTCAATGTGGGTGGTTTTACTGTTTTCAGTAGAGAAAGGTCTCCAGAGGCCTTAAATCTAAAGGATTTATGCCCATTCATGGTCTCATTAGTATAGTTAGATCAGAGTTTATTTTTCTGACTAAATTAGAGAGAATTAAGAATGCAAAGTTGTAGTGAAAAAGGGGTTAGTGTTGTCATGTGGATGCTCAGAAGAACAGCTATCCTAAAAATTCACCCATTTTGTGAAGGCTTTCATCAACCTGCAGCAACCCCAGCTTTTTTTTCAGAGCAGCTTCTTGAATTGCACAGGATTCTTCTATCTTTAGCCTCAGTGAAATTTTTGACCGCTAAAATGTGAGTAAACAATCAGAAGACTCTATCAAATTTGATAAAGATGAAGATCCTAAATATTGAACCTGAGACTCATAAGTCTGGTGGATAGTGAAATGCTCTGACAGTGTAGGAGTTAGTACTCTGGCTGTTTCCATTGCTCTGCTTTGGCACAAGCTTTGCTGCTCTGTGCCTTTATTCCTTCACTTTTTGTCTCTCTTTCTCTGTCTTTTAACAATATTTTAGACAGAGATTGTGTCTTACCATATTTGTAAAGAACTACAGAAATGAGATCACATTCTGTGAGAGCACCAGCATATACTACTGTAACTCAAATAAAAACAGAAACGTAAAAGTAGCAAAATTGCCAAGTTCAGTGAAGAAAATTGATTCTATCTTTTTTCCTCCAGAAAAAAAGCTCCAGACATTCCTTATAATTTAACGATGACTGACAGTAGGAATAAGACAACCACAGTCAATTATGTGCCTGATACTTTATCAAACCTGTATGGCTGGATGGTTCTCCTCTTGGATAAAGAGACTTACACATTGACATTTGGCAACTCCTTGGTCAGCAAACAGCTCCAGGTAACACAGTAATTTTTTATGATTTCAAAACAGTATTTGAGAGAAGTAATCATGTTTTCATCTTTTTGGATAAACAGAGAGAAGGAAAAAAATGCTAAGAGCTCTGAGAAAATCTCTATACTTATAGGCAGAGCTTAGATATGATGACCTAGTCCCTGAAGCTCTCAATAGTAATTGGGAGTAGGAAGATGCTTTTGGATGTCTTAGGTGAAAGTTCAGTGTGGTGCTTAGGAATTGACAAAATTTTTGCTACCTTAAGACATGCTGTAGCAAGGTTGTCAGAAGAAATTCCTCCTCTGCACCTTTTGAAAGTAATAAGAGGAGCTGATTTTGTTTGCATTCACCATCAGCTTCTGCTTAGTTTTATGTCTCTCTTCCATGTTTCTGACACCTGTTGCCTGTGAGGAGCACCATCCTCTCTATCCCTTCATGCCGCACTCCACGGACCTCTAATCATTGACACAGTCATGTTTATTTTGATTGGCTCTTTAGTATTCAGTGACATTTAGCAACTTCACGACTGGGAGTTACTTGCTGATGGAACACAAGGATCTTCCTGCCCATCCTGAGATTGTGGTGTCTTGTGGGTCAAGGACTGGACAGCCACTTCAATTACTGCCTTCTTATGGACGTGATAGGAACTGTGACTGGTATCTTGACAACAGACTGAGGAAGGTAACCTATTTGGGTAAGTGAAATATGAGAGATGTAATGTTCCTTTTTGCTCACAAACGGTGACAGAGCTAGTATCTTTTAACTTTAAACTCCTGAACTACTTAAGGCCTTAGACTTACAGTAAGTGAGAGATTTTTCAAAAAGATCAATAAAATACTTAAATGCACATCAGGTCCATCTCTATCTGGTTTATCAGATGCCTGGCCTATGAACAAAAGGAGTACATCATAAATAGCAGGTGATATGACATCAATTGAATTTGAACTGGTGTTTTGGAGAGGAAGAGACATTAGATTCCACTAATGACCTCTGTTGTTGTCTGGTCCCATATCACATGTATCATTAATAAATCATGTGCAATCTATCTAGGATGAACTCACCAAAAGCAATTTTGGTGCGCTCAAAGAGGATTACTGGGAGAGGATTCTTCCTATGACTATAAACTTCCGAAGATGCCATAGACCTTTGCACTTGAGTATGTTGGCTTTGTACACTAGATCATGAAGTGTGCTGGCTATTTTTTTTTCAAAGAAATTCAGGTGTTTACCGATATTAATTCAAGTTTCATATATTCTTTTAAATTCGGGACATTTTCCATAATTCCCGTTCTCAAGCAAATGATTTTATAAGGGTCTAAGTTCTATATACAAAAGGCAAGGTAATGATTGTTGCCATTTTCAATAATGGTAGAACCAGAAATCATAAAAACATTTAAGTGCCTTTGAGGAGCATAGCCTATCTTCCATGACTCCCATACGGAGAAGCTAAAGTATAGTGATGGTGATTTTCACAGCAACAGAAAAATTTGTCACTGAATTTCTCTTTATTTGCACCGGTGAGATGACATAGAATCATTTTGGTCGGAAAAGATTTTTAAGATCATCAGATCCAACCTCTCCCCTCACACTAACCCAGGTCTCTCAGCACCTCAGCTACATGGCTTTGCAATATCTCCAGAGATGGGGACTCCACCACCTCCCTGGGCAGCACGCAAATGACTTTCTCATATAGGATCTGTTTAGGAATGAGCAACTAGAACATTCAGTGGGAGAGTGGAGAGGAAAACACATCTGGAATGAGGATGGGAAGACCACTGAGCTTACTTTGACAGCAATGAAAATCATCCAATGTACTTTTGAGGACAAATGGGGAAGCCCATACCTTAACCCCTGAGGGTCACACTTGGTGTATCCATCTCTCAACCTGCAGCCAACTGGCATTGCACAGCTTGTGTCCATACAGCTTAACATTTTATCTCTCAAAACAGGCTGGATGCAACCAGGCTTCAAATTAGGAAAGATTCCTGTACTGTGCTAACTCCCAAACCATAAAGGTCACCATCTAGTAGAGTACATTGGTCAGAGTCATAGCTTTGCCAAGAACTTGGCCAACAATATAACCATGTAGATTATTGAAGTCCAGCTCTTAGTTCTATATCTTGGCCCTGTTTATGGTGTAGACATACATCAGCTAGTATCAATGTAGCTGTGAGTCTCAGCCTTGCCCAAAATCATGCCAGGTATCTACTGAAAGAAGAAATATGCTTTTATGAGTTCAGTTTAGTAACAATGTAAATGTATTCTTTTAAATATAAAGGTCCACTGTTTTACAGCTTACATATTCTGAATTGCACTTTGAAAAAAATAAGGCAGCATGGGGAAGCTCAGGAGATGACACGTGTCTTGGCCTCTTACTACTGTTTAAAATTAAGGAGACGGCAATCTTGAGAAGACTGGGATAAAGTGATCTGACCAGCATATGTCACTCTTGCATCATACTTTCCTGTCCTTTTCTTGTCTTCCTTTCCTCTTGGTTTTTATTATATGAAGAGCTCATTGTTTTTTCTCATTTTAATACTGAGAGCAACAATCGTCCAAAGTACACGAGGGGAAATTTATGAAAACACCTAACATATATAATTCATGCCGTGAACATTTTCAGCAAGGACTTCTATAGCAGCGAGATCAATAATTCAGTATTGGGTACCTAATATCTAATGCTGTTGGTTGAGTAAAAGTCTGAAACAAAGCAAGTGGATTCCTAGCCCTAGTGTGCCATTTAATTTCTCTTCTAATCTCCACTGTGAAGGCTGAGAGGGTGAGGATAATTAGCCATCAGAGCAGACTCATGGCATGTGGTGGACTTTCCATCACTCAGGGTTCTTACGTGATACTTGGCCGTCTTTTCAGAGAAATATACTGCAGCTCTTAGAGAAGCTATTAGAAACCTCATGAGGCGAGATTCATGCTCTGTAGGAGATCAGAAAAGGCTGTCACAATAGTCCCTTCTGGCCTTAAAAACCCACCAGTCCACGCACTGAGCTATGGAGGAGAGCACTTGAAGGTCTGGCCTTCAGAACACGTTCCTGCCTAACTCTGCAAGCTGGTTTATTTTATTTTTTTTTTTTATTTACACTTAACTATATGAAATAATTAGCCAACTAATTAATCCCATTTACAAGCTTTGTCAGATTCTTCAGCTGTCAGTCATGCCCGAGCCTGGGGCCGACGTTGAGTCTCAGTTCCCTCCTTCATCTGACTTGGTCTCCATGGCTACAGGCTGCATCTGCTGACACCCCACTCTCTATTTACTGCTTAATTAAGAATTTCACGCTCAGCCCTTATCTGCTGCTAAGAACAAGAACACACTGTTAAGAAACTCCAAATTTAGGCTGCTGCACAAGGAAAGCCTTTTTTGTCATCCTGACTGCGTGGAGCCTCTTTAACTACCCTCTTGGCAACTGCACTGCCACCCTTCAATCAAAAATCATTAAATGGGGCAGAGATAATGAGCATGTAGCATATCAAAAGGAGGATGTTTGCTCGGGCTAAGGAGGAAAAGCTGTAAGGGCCTATAAGCAGTCGCCACTTCAAAGGGAGAAGGGTCTGATAAAGAGTCATTTGTTCCTGTTTGACTTATGTAAAAGGTCTGGTATGTCAGAGTCCCGTCTCGCAGACGCGGGTCCCCCCTCTCCATGCTCGTGTGTCAGCAGTCAGGCAGCTGGGCACAAACAGCCTCAGCCCAAGCATATAATCACTTGACTCCAAGCTGACAATGGGCACTTGTAGGGGGTGGCAGAGGGAGGGCTCAGGGACAATGGGAAGACAATTATTGCAGCTGCTCAGGAGGGCAATAATTCTTCCTGCAGAAAGTAGCGGGCTCTTGCAGGGCGGAGGGGAGAGCTCAAGCGAATTAGTCATCCTCCGACTTTTGGAAGCCCTTTGCCGCGCCGGTGAGGTTTCAACAGCTGCTGGTGTACCGCCTCTCTCCAATAATTGTACATTCTGGCAGGGGTCAACTCACTTTTGACCCTCTTCTTTTGTGCCCTTCAGAAAGCCTTTTAGGGCAAACTGTGGGGAAGTGGCAGGGGTGCATTACATCCAAAATTAACATCGATAAATACGTATCAGATGCCAGCTCATTCACAAGCAGGCTCCTGAATTCACATAGGCTTTTGCTCAGGCCTGCATGAGGGAGAAAAAGGGGGAGAAGGGGAACGAAAACCCCCGTGACTGAGAATATATTGTTATTCAAACGAAGTGGGCAGCTGAATGAAGCCACCTTGGCCAGCAGTTGTTTCGGGCTCAGGCTTTCTCCATGCCTCCTCCCATCCAAAATTGCCTGGCCTCGTGCAAGTGTTTGTTTATCTTTGGGGGAGAAAAAAGGTCTGTCTGACACAAAAGACAAGAAAATATACCGTATGGAGGGGATTAGAGGAGTTAAGTTGCCCTGACGCTTTGCATGCACGCAGTTTTGTAAATTGGGCTTGTGCATGAGACAATGGAGGGGATGCTGAATGGAGAGAAATAACTGCAATGGAGAATGTTTCTGTTATGTGGGCTACCTGTGCAAAGATCCTGTTAACAGAGGTACTCGCTGCTTCCTAAGTACATTAAACCCTGATAACCAACTCATGAGTCCCTTTGAAAAAAAATCTTTTCAGATCATTTTAAGGGGATCAGCATTGAAGGGACAGATAATTGTGATCCCTGCTGAATTCTTGGTGAAGGAGAGATAAGGAAGCTTGAGGCATCCTGAGCCAGTCATTTCTATATCATCAGCTTTGTTTTGACATTATTAAATCTTCATAGAATCATCCCAATTTTTCTCTGGGACACTCTGTCTTGAGAGAAGTGTTCCTCAAAGATCACTCACGAGTCCTGAAGTTGCTGTGTTGCTCTCCAAAACACTGAGTTGTGTCTCAACCATGTTTCAGGAGAGTGGTCCTAATATGACGTGAACATGCTGAATCAAAAAAACCCATGTTATTGTAACAAGGGAGATGGAAAGAAACGTCACCCTGGGACATCTGGGATATTTTCAGGAGAAATATCCTGTGTAATTTACAATAACAGCATTATGAGCTTTTAAAGTCTGTTACAAATATGAGCATATGGTGTCCCAGTGTGGTACTGCTCCTTGGTTAAGGTCTCTGGGCAATGCTGGAATTGGCTAAAAAACAGAGTTTCCTTTTTGCTCACTTTTGAAATGTTTAAACCATTTTCCTTTGGAATGAAAGGAAAGGTTGGCTTGTTTCATCTCCAGATTTCTCTTTTTTTTTTCTAAAATTGTAGTGCTGGACACAAACATTATTGAAAACATCACTGAAATGTTTATCAAACTTTTTATTTACCCCAAATACATTTTTCAATAGACACAACTTTTATGGAGATGGGTCATCCTGCTTGAGCTTGCTCAAGCTAACTCATGTGTGAATCGTTAAGAGGGCCTGAGGCTTAGCCTCATATTACTGCTGTGTCAGAAGCAGGTTTACAGTTTCCATGGTTCTTAAAAAAATAATTTGATTACATTTATTGTCTCTTCTAAATTCCTAAAGAACGATCTCACTTCCATTACACTCTGTGGGTTTCTGTATTTGCTTTGTACAGAAGAAAAAATAGGCTCTTAAGAGCGTTTGTTTCTAATATTAAAATGGAGAAAATAAATAAACTAAGATATTTTCTGCAGCCGTATTGCTCAGGGGTAAAGGAGAGTCCTAGGTGAAAGACCCAACGAATGGAGTTAATTTGTTACAGAGTACTGATTGTACGGACATGAGTATTTTCTTCCATCTAGATAAAACTCACCCTGTATCAGTTTTTTCAGAAGGTCACTTGACCAGATGTGAGCTGCTTAGTGGCCTCCAAGTAATGAAATGTAAATTCTTAGCAAAAGACGTGCCCTTTGTAATAGACACATAGATCAAAATAAACCTTCTTCTGGAGGATGAGCTTCTGTACTTCTGGCATGATAGAAGAGAGACCAGAGAATGTAGCAGTTACAGAAATAAAATGTGATGAAATATCCTTATAATCCTGTCAAGAATAGTCTTTCGATTATACAATTTCTGTAGAAGAAATTTGATGCCTTTACCTCTGCCTCTGCAAATATTAACCTGTTGTAAGCAAGAACCTGTGTTCATTAGCCCAAATATCTTTTCGATGATTTGATGTTATGTTTACATCTCTTCTCTGCAGTGTCCACATTGTACCATATTTCTGGCTTCCTCCTGTAACAAATCCTGATAGAGGATGACAAAATATCCTATCCCAGGTTCTTCAGCTTCTAGAGGCGTGTCTCACTGTGTTGTTGATTTTGCTGTCTAAAAGTTTTGATTTCCCTGTGATGTATGTTAACCCAATTGATGTTAAATAGCATGGAGTCGCTTGTTATTTGTAAGTCAGGCTATTGGAGCCATTTATCCTAGTTTCAGCCCTTCCTAATATCCACAGGCAAAATTCACCATCACTGCAAAGCTGATAAAAGACTAAGTTGCTCCTCCTTCATGTTCACTCAAGGAGCCCTGAACCAGAAGAAAGTTACCGGGAGTATCATCAAGAAGGCCTATATTTATGATTCACAGTCCAAGCATCCAGGAAGAGCTGTAATAAGACAGAAAATTGATGAGCCTTATAAAGGTTTTATACAACTAAACCCTGGAGCCTTATAACTGCATTTTGTGAAGAGTCACCTTAATTCAATGTTTACTAATGACGTCCTTCGTCTGTGTTGCCTATATCTCTTCCTGTCCTCTGAAGAAACAACGATAACATGCACAGGAGCAAAACAAAACAACCAGAAGGACTATGTCACTGTTGTCTTGATTATTCCCAAGGCCTGTATCTCTCTTGTTTTGATCAGGTTTTAGCAGTACTTGTGAGAAACAGCAAAGAAATACTACAGATTCACAAATATTGCACTTTATACCCTACCAACACAAACAATTGTGTAAATTGCGGGGCTGTGGATAATTCAAGCCTCCAATTCCCGCACTCATATGAAGGGTATAAATGACTTATAATGGCCTGAATTGTTTGTTATGTTCTGTGATTGGATGACATTTCATATATGTGAGTCTTTTATCCTTGCCCTTGATCTGGACATGAGTGTACTGAGTTAAGTCCTAATGGTTCCTTTCTTCACTCTCTAAGGGGATTGAACCCCTTTATGAGGTCTGTATAGGATATTGATCAAGGTTTGTGTTGCCTCAGGATTTCATTAGAACAGCTTTTCTCTGAACAATACAAACATCCTTAATCAGATGACAGCACTGTAGGACCTGCAAGATTAATTAAAAAAACCCAAAATCAACAAACCTGGCAAAATATATTTATCAAAAAAGAACATTAGAGCTTGATTCCCTCACTTTTCCTAAGACTGATGTAACACCTTTGACTCCTGATTTGCTCTTCTCACTTATAGTGAGAAGAGAAGGAAGGCCACCATAACTGTAAAAGTACCTGTAGAAAAGTATCGTCTAAATGCCACAAGAATTCTGTGTCAAAGACTTTAAATTAGCATCTTCATGTCATCTGTTCGCTTCAAAGGTTCATCTTGTGGCCATCCAAAGTCACAATGTTGTTAATTTGAGCTCTAGGTGATGATTTGAGACAGATTGGCTTGACTGGTATATGGATCATATCACAGCTACTGTTGGGAGAGAAGGTGTCACTGAAGAAAAGGGCTGAGGCACCTGATTACTAATTAATCAGACATGAGAAAAACCTCATGGAATCAGTTTCTATTTAATTATGGAAGCCTCATTTGGCATAGGAACATATGCTGCTAACTCAATCGACTGCTTTCAACTGACATCAAATAGTAATTATCAGAAAGAATCAAGTTTTTTGATTATTCATACTAATTTATTGAACACTTAAAATTAATGAACCTCAGTTATTTTAAATTTGCTCAGTTGCACTGGGAGAAAAGGAGGGAGATAGGGAAGAATGGTTTTCACAATTTAAAAGTACAGAGACTTGTTTAAAGATAAAATCAGTAAATTACAATATGGCGTGAAATCCCACTGGTGAGTTGAAACACACATAGGAAAGTTCCTATCATGTTCTGGAGCTGAGGAAAATTCTGACAATGGCTTCATTTATACAGTTCTTATCCTCTCTAAAAGTCTTCCAAGGACATTTCAGGGTCACCATACAGGATTGGGTGGTGGACACAAGATTTATCTGTTTGTTGAAGTGTTTCTATTTTAACCTTCAGTTGTTGCAGTCTGATGACTGAAAGGAAGTGCCTTTATATGCCACTGGACATGAAGAGGAGGTATCCTTTTAGCTGGATCTGAAGAAGATTTCTCCCACTCCTCTTAGTTTAATTCGTATTATCCTGGCCCTTCTCCTGCTGACAGTATATTGGCACAAAGGTTACAACTGTGATAATTGCTTCTGACCTCTTTTCACAGTAGAGAACACAGGGTCCCTGTCTTCAGTCTATAAAGTCAGACTAATTAAAGCATCTCTTTCAGATAGCAGATTTGGGGAGGAAAAAAAAAAGAATAGAAGTCAAACCCAAACTACAAAACAAAAGCTATAATTTGCTGTTTGAGCCAGTTAATACATTATGCATTCAGTAGTGTGATATTGCTTGCGTTAGTGGAACTGCTGTGGATTTATAGTGGGATAAATGAGATTCGTGTTCCAGCCTGGAATTTCTGATTGTTGAATATTTTCTTTCAGCTGTTTCTAATGAGTTGTCTTGAGATCCTCTGTATCTGTAAATTAAAATATGTTTGTTTAATCCTTTCTCAAAGTACAAAAAAAGACAAAAATATTTTTTAAGCATGTATAATTGCTCTTAAAAAATCAGTTTGTTAGAAATGTAAAATGTCAACAAATGATGTGTAGCAATTGATTTATTAAGGTTTTTTTTGTGTGTTAATTTGTAAGGCCTTGTGTTAACTCCTTAAAATTCTCTGTGTTCAGTCACAGGTACTGACTCAATTCAGGTCACGCTGAAAGAGAAGGAAAGAGTGGCTTTACCTACCCAAGGTGTGTGACAGTTTGTATCTGATAGGCTTTGTCTAGGCATCACACCATTTGTGTTTTATTGCTTTTTCAGAAGTAGATTGCTATTTTTCATTTTAAGATTTTGTACATCTCTGAATGCAACATGGGTTCTTGGCATTCATTTAAGCATTTCATGGAGCCATATCTACCATTGCTCAAGATAAATGTTTGATTCCACAGTATAAAAGGCCATAAACTTTTGCTAAGGAATACTATAGCAGATCGGAGAGGTCATGGAGAATATAAGACTACAGCTCTCCATAGTAATCTTAGAGTAATTGTCTGACAGTACAGTTACATGTTGAATCCAACAGAAAAATACATCAGAGACAAAGGAGACCTCCAAAGATTGGTCTGAGCTCCAGAGCTGCCTTGCTCCATAGTAACAACAACAATCATTTATGTGGCAATAATAATAATATTAAGGTTTAGAGATCTTTTTGCAAAGTGTTTCCCCCCGAACAAAGAAATAATGGAAAGACATTGTTTCCTACAGTAATGGAGATCTCCTCAAGAAAAAAAAAAAAAAAAAAGCCAGAATTCCTTTTACAGTGGTAGGACAGAGGTAGGTGCTTATAGAGGCCTCCAGAGGGAGGCCCTGCCTGCATCAGTTTAAGGCTCACTAAACTTCGTGTACAGGATTTCCCCTTGAAGGCTTTTCTTCCTCTCTTGATCTCAGAACAAACTTGGGCAATTAATTTATTAAGACTGGTTCATTAGCTCTCTAAAATACAAGTGCAAGTTAAGCACCTACATTTTGTGGGTTTAATTTCTCACAATATTTTCCTGATACTAAAGCTGAGAAGTTTCCTTTTGAATTGAACTGAAAAATAAATCTTTGGGGAATGAGTAGGAGTTGCCAAATGTCTCAGTCAAGCTGCTTGTGTAAGGCAGCTCTTAATTACCCCTTGCAATGGGGAGACTCTTGCTCTTCTAAGGGCTAACAAGCTTGTGAGAATTCATCACTGATTTTTAAAAAACTTTCATACTTTGGGAAATTATGGAAATTCCCCTGCCTTGGGAATTTCATCTACTTGCTATAGCACTGGGGGAGAAAAAATACATGAGAAGACTTGTCACTTTCTAGTGAGGTTAGTTCTTATTTTGATCACTTGGTTTTGCCACCAAGTACAGCTGACTGGCTTTTATTTTCATTTGTTCATCTTAGTTTTGTGTTCAAAGTGCTCAGAGCTTTGGATAGTATAAATAAAAATCATGAAGCAGTTGCTTGTGAAGTATATTCACGAGGTATAACATAAGCTGAATTTGACAAACCTCAAGATTTGCTTTGCTTCTGATGGATCCCAAAGAATTTGAATTTGTTTCTTTTTTCAGTTATCTCACTGTCCTTTAACTCTGAAGACATGGTTGTGGCAGAGATCTCTTTTTTTTTCCCATCAGGCAGCTTCTTTAAACATGGAAAATAACAAAGAGCAGTTAGTGTTGCTTCATCAGTGAGAAAAGAAGGATGTTAATGCCATAGATGCTTGACTATCAAGGAAATGGTAATTCTTCCAGCTACTAAAAATGATAATTGTGTCTTTGTACATCCTGTTTTGTAGTTTCTTCTGATGTTGTCTTGAAATGGTCAAACCCAGAGACATGGAATGATGTGGAAAAAGGCTGGGGTGGATCCAACTGCAGCATCCCAGGCCCTGGGGAAGACGTCATAATCTTGCCTAGTAAGGGAAAGAAGTGTTTAATTTCTGTTGGGGGTGCCTACATTAGGATATGTATTTGTGTCACAACATGGGCTCCTTGGCACTAGTGTCCATCCTAGTGTGTACAGGACACTACCTTTGTTCCTTATCACACTGACATCTCGACTACAGTACAGGTGTGATTTTTGGAAGATAATAATCATACTTTTCTATTTAGACATGCACACATACACACCCAATTACTGATATTCAAGCTTAAGTAGAATCACAGCTCACAAATAACTCATCTCTTGACCCATCTCTCTGTATTTTCTGCAGGGAGCATATTTTACATTTCCACCATTGTACCACCTTCCATTTTATTTTTCTCTCTCAGTTCCTGCTATCAATAGTAATCTCTCAAGCCATTTACTGTAGATACGTCCTAGATTTCAGCCTGTGCTTGTATTTCAACCTTAGACTTGAGTTATAGTTAAATCCCAGTTCAGTTTACAACCTTATTGCATGAAAAACCTTCTGAATTATAGCAAATATATATTAGGCAACTTGCAATTAAATCTGTGGGGAAAAACTTGTGATAACCATTTTAAGTAATAGCTGACTTTGCTTTGGTCAGAAAGTTAGTCTAAATGGGGTCCTGAGGTCCCTTCCAGCCCTAATTATTATATGATCCTATGAATACAATGTGGTATGTACCTGACATACGTATGCTAGGACCTGGTCCTGGCTCTTCATCATTGCTCTGAAACCAGATAAGTTTCTCTAACTACCACAATTCCACTTCTGGAAATGGGTATAACACTGTTCCTTGTCTCTTTCTCTTCTACCTGTTTTTTCCTTCTGAAATCTTTGTGGAGGAAGTTCCTGTTGCTTTGTGTTGGCATTTGGTCCTTGTTAGGGCTTCTCTGCCTTTTATCATTAAAAGTAATATATACACATACACATATATAATTTCAGGTTAAATTAAGAATGATGTTCAACCTTTAATGAATATTAAGTTTAATCTTTATTTTTCTGATAAATGGGAAAAACCTTATATTGTTTGAAACAATGCTCTTCAGATTTTTTGGGGAAACTTACATTGAACAGGAGAGCAGATAATTTCCATTTTCTCATTACACTCCTCTTTACTGTTACATAGCACCATAGAATCCCCAAATAGCTGGAGTTAGAAGGGACCTTTAGAGCTCAACCAGGCCAATCCCCCTGCTAAAGCAGGTTCCTCTCAATCAGGAGGCTCAGGAATGTGTCCAGGTGGGTTTAGAAACCTCTCGAGAAGGAGCCTCCACACCCTCCCTGGGCAGCCTGGGCCAGGGCTCCCTCACCTCAACACCAAACAAGTTTCTCCTCCTGTGCCACTGGCACTTGCTGGGTTCCAGCTTGTGCCTGTTACCCCTTGTCCTGGCACTGGCCACCACGGAAAGAAGACTGGCCCCATCCTCTCAACACCTGTCCTTTAAGTATTTATCAGCATCAATGAGGTCCCCCCTCAGCTTCATGTCTAAATGAACTTAATATGGTGGAACCTTAGACACCTATCTCCCATCAGACAGCTCAGTTCAGGTGGCATAAATTGAGGTCTGAATTCCAGAGCATGTTCAGCAGCACCTGAGATATAAACCTAGCTTGCACTGAATGTATGTCCTCTGAACCATGACATGAAGATCTACATTTATTTCCCTTGATACAGTAAGCCACATTAACATCCAAATAAAGGTCTTTCCAGTGCTAATCTGTTCCAGATAGAGAGATTGACTCTCAATCTCAAAGTCCAAATGTAGCATCCAAAACTCTGGACCAATTTTGCTCTTCCAACAACGTTACTTTAGCTCTGCCACCGGTACTTCATGTTGAACAAGTGCCTGCTTGTCATTTAGAAATGCGGAAAGTATCCTTTCTGTCCTCTGCTTCTTGCTTCCTACTCGTGTCACCTCTGTTATATCTGACTCTTTATGCAGGCATTAAGAGGTAGGATATTTCCTGCGCACTTTGCTCTCTTCTGGATCCTCTTGCCATGACTGGATTTTATTTGCCATTGTGTATTTTATCCTTCACAGTTTTTTGATAACAAAACCAGAGACAGCACTGGGTTGGCTGTTTCAACTTCTGGTATATCACATTATAACTAGTTCAGGAATCTGAGCCCATGATCGTCAGAAGACATTTCAGTCTTCAAAATCATATGTTAGATCAGAAAGAAAGACATTGAGGTGCTGGAGTGTGTCCAAAGAAAGCCAGCAAAGCTGGTGAAGGGCCTAGAGAACAAGTTGTACGAGGTGTGGCTGAGGGAACTAGGAGTGTTTGAAGAAAAGGAGGCTGAGGGGTGACATTATCACTCTCTACAATCACCTGACACAAAGTTGTAATTAGATGGGGATTGATCTCTTCCCCCAAGTAGTGAGTGGCAGAACAAGAAGAAATGGGCTGAAGTTGCTGCACGGGAGGTTTAGATTGGAGCTGAGGAAGAACTTTTTCCCTGAGAGGGTTGTCAGCCCCTGTCCCAGGCTGCCCAGGGAGCTGGTGGAGTCCCCATCCCTGGAGCTATTGCAAAGCCGTGTAGCTGAAGTGCTGAGGGACATGGGTTAGTGGTGGCTGCGGCAGTGTGAGTGGAGGGGTTGGACTCCATGAGCTTAAAGGTCTTTTCCAACCACACAATTCTATGGTTCTATGATACTATGAAGAGACACAAAGCTGCCACTGGTAGCTAAAGCCTCTACACTCACAGTGAGTTAATTATATGGAGCATAATCAGATGATCACATGAGGTAAAACAATTTATACATAAAGTAAAAAATAGATAAAGAGATTTGACTAAGTCTTTGGAGTTCTGTTGTTTATATTAGATTAAGAGAGTGAAAGCTGGATGCTGAGGTTGTATTAATAATTTGGTACATTGAAAACTCACCTATGAATAAAACTGTTCTTCCTGAAAAGATGAGTTTAATCTTCTTGATAACTTATTTTAGATTCCCCATGAGATATTGACCATGACCTTTGTCACATACCACAAGGCTCTTCATGACTAAGCTGTGCCTGAAGCATAGCACGTTGCTACCTACGGCCCAGCCCAATTGATCTAGTTCAAGGACTGGAAAAAATATTGCTGCATCAGCATGCTGGTATACCAGAACTAATTAGCTCTCCTGAGAGGCAAAGCTCATTAGCTCAGGCCTGGCACTGTGCTGCAGGACCGCACAGTCATTGGGGTCAGAACTAACACCTCATGAATTTAGAACAGTGCTGGTTTGGTCAGTTTAACTGGGGAACGTCTGCACTGTGCTGAGTGATGTCGTATAGGGACTCTCTGGTGCAAACTAGTGGGAAGAGAGCAGGATAAGAACTATTAGACATAATCTGTGTTTTACTATGAGCAGGAATGTTCTCTGCCAATGAGAAATTGAGGGGGCAAGAAAACAAATGTTGCTTAAAATCAGAACACAAGTTGGTGCCTGAGCAATGGGCTGAGACCCTGAAGTTCCCAATTCTGAATTACCATGTTCAGCTACTTGGGAGTGAGGTGCTCCACAGCAGACAATAAAACTGCTCTTCAGAGGAGCTTTACAGAACAGCAAAACCACAACAAAATGCTTAAAGGATGAAAAGGAAAGAAGTGAAGGAAAATGCACGATCTGCTAGGACCAGTGGAGAGCCACACTCTGTGACTGTCTTATAGAATGATAGAATCGTTTCAGCTGGAAGAGACCTTTGAGTCTAGCCTTAGTCCCAGTCCTGTCAACCACTAGACCATTTCCCTAAGTGCAACATCCAACTGCCTCTTAAACACCTCCAGGGATGTTGACTCCAGCACCTCCCTGAGCAGCCCGTTCCAGTGCCTGATAACCCTTTCAGCAAAGAAATTCCTCCTCACATCCAGCTTGAACCTGCCCTGGTGCAACTTGCAGCTGTTTCCTCTTGTTCTGTTGCTTGTTACTAGGAAAAATAGACTGACCCCCACCTCGCTACAGATTCATTTCAGATACCTGTAGAGAGCAATAAGGTCTCCCATGAGCCTTCTTTTCCCCAGGCTAAACAGCCCCAGATCCCTCAGCTGTTCCTTATATGAGACGTGATCCAAATCCTTTGTTCAGCTGCTGTCAACCAACACTGCCAGGTCCCTCTCAGCCTGGAAGCTTTCCAGCCACTCCTCCCCAAGCCTGTAGTGCTGCTGAGGGCTGTTGTGGCCCAAGTGCAGGACCCGGCACTTGGCCTTATTGAAACTCATGGCATTGACCTTGGCCCAGCCATCCACCTCTCTGTAAATCTTCCCTCCCCTCAAGCAGATTGACATTTCCACCCAGCTTGGTGTCATCTGCAAATTTGCTAAGGCTGCACTCTATCTCCTCATCCAGAACATTAATAAAGATAAAAATCTCTCAGGTCCCATTACTAGAGTCGATACATGTGTTTAGTTGGTGTGCAGACACTATTCTCTTCTTCCTTGACTTTCTCAAATTCTTCAATATGAGCACAAGCGTGACCATGAGCTGCCTATCACCCAACCTATTTTGAGAGAGAATTGATCAGTGGCAAGTCTGCCTCTTCTTATCATCATCTCTCTACTTTCTTTTTACTGTATCTTTTTATTCTTGCTTGTTTGGAGGTGTTGCAATACTTATTGGCAGTAGGAGTTGACACAGTGTAGGGTCTTAAATTTGAGTCACAGTCATCAATGGTGTGATAAAGGCGTTGGATTCTTCATTGCTCAAATGAGGGCACATAAAGTGTACTTAAATAGGATGAATTTTCTGCCCACTTCTCATATTTTTCTTTCCTGCCACAGGTGTGTATATGAGTTTCCAGTTACAAGGAAGGCAACGCCTTGTTTGGATCTCAAATCTATAATGAAATCAATAATTTTTAAATTTATGTTTAATAGCAGCATCTTATGGATGTTTCCCTTCCCATTTCCACTGATTTGTGTCCTGATAAACTCAGAATGACTCCAGATGACTACAGGAAAGTGGGAATTTGTTCTCATGAGAACAAACGTTGTACAAACCACCCAAACTTTGTGCCACTGTACACACCAAAATGAATTTTTGTGGTTCACTTCTGGCAAGATACAGCTTTATTTCACTTTTCATTTGCTTTTGGTTACTTACAGTTCTCTTTGGGGGGCCATCCATACTGATTTTCAGGTTGAAATGCAGCAATGGGCTTACTTCTGGTATGCTCTGCATTACCGGATAAGTCCTTTCAGCTCCCAAAGAACCGTTTTAGAGTCCTATAAAAACAAAAAAATTGAGTTTACTGCTCATTTCTAGTGGGAACAAGTGTAGGGGAAGACTTTGGTCTAGGCCTAATGCTGCTGAAATCTCTGAATGAATGTGGATTCCTAGGCTTCACTGAAGAGCTACCTAAACTTAACCAATTTGATTATTTAACAAAACAAGCAAAATTACATCACTAAGACTGCCTCATGGTCTGGAGTTAGGAATGTCTGAAACGCTGGAACTCAGCTCTATTAGCAAAAGTTCATATTAAAACTCAGGGTTTTTTGTTGCTTCTTGGTGTCTGCTTGACATCTAGAAGGTGCTTTTTGGAAGCTTTGGAAATTGAGGTTGGGTACAAAGTTATTCCATTCTTTATCCTGTTTCAAAAACATTGTTGAGACTTCAGGAGTTCATAGACCTCTTTATAAAAGGATGAATTTCACTTGTGACAGAGACGTATCCTTCACATTCAAGTGACTTTTAGTGTTGGTGTTATAAATGCCCCCAGCATTTTACTCTGCAGAGGATATAAGTCTTTCCCGGCTCCAGCTGGAAATCTTTAGCTCAACCTGCAACAACTCGTGCTTTTATCTCTGGAGGTTCATCCTCCAGAGCCACAGCCATCCCACAAGAACCTCTCACATACATCAGGCTTCAACACTCACACCACCTTGAGAAACAAGCTGGATGAATTTAGTCATGCCATTCTGTCAGCCATCAATGGCATTAGCTTCTCAAGCCCTCGGATTTTCAGGGCTTTAGTTTATGGTTTTCAGTATGACACACTCCTGATGCAGCACTCTCTGAGTGTAAGGAGAATGTGTTATAATTCCAGGCAATGGAATGCTGTTTTGAAGGGTATTGATATGATATCATGTAGCCTCTGGCAATTTCTCTCTTCTTTTTTTTTTTTCCCCTTTTTTCCAGTGGTGGAATTCACTCTGTTATTCATTTTCTGATTTTGATTTTCTTTGAACTTTTTCTGTTTGAAGAGATGAATGCTGGAGTACTGTATCTCATATAATAGCTCTTCTGTTGTCCCTGATTTCCATTCAATGGCATGCTATGGTGTTTTATATAGCAATGTGGTTGATCAAAGGCGTTCTGTGTCATTGCTGGAGTCATTAACAACTTCTCAGTATTGTACAGTCTGAGCATTAAGACTGTGGCATACCTGTGAGCTTTTGTCTAAAGAAAGTATATGTATAATGAAACGTAGCCCTGTTTTCAGGCTAAAACTATGGTTTGCTAAAAGTGGTTGCTTGCTGTTATATGGATGTCTTCATGGGTGAAAAACAACTCCGGTTTGTCTTTCTCTGAACGGAAATCCCTTGAGTTCAGTGATCTAAAGTTTATGATTATAACCACGTAGTCATCATCTCCCTCCACTACATAAATGAGTGTATTCTGTAAGGATTGTGTTAGAAAATCTCCTTTGAATCTGTTTGCTTTTTTTCCTCAAATGTGGAAGCAATTATTTTTCCTCAGAGGAGTGTTCTGTTGCTTCTACAGAGCAACATTTCACCCTCCAAAGACTTCACACCCCAAGCATCACATCTCAGAGGGTTGATCTTTTAAACCGAGGAAACTATAGGTATGCAGAGGTATTTCTGAATTCTCAAATTTCTCACTCCTGTGTTTCAAGGATTACGTACATGATGCTGCAGTTACCAAGCAGTCAACGTTTCCTGTCTAAAACCTTGTTTAGAAAGATGTGCAACACAGCAAAAATATCTGTTCTAGACTAAAACTTGACATATAAGTGGTGTGCCTGGGAGCGCTACTTCTTTTCCTTGTTAAAACATTCCAGTCTGTTTGATTAATATACTTATGGCCTTTGTCAGCTGCAGATTTTTTGCAACATTCTTGAGCTGTGATTTCACAAACTAGATTCCCCTTCTGTCTGAGAGATACCATTTTAACATCTTCCCCCTTATTCTCTTATCTTCCATATCCTCACATACTGTGCCTTCACCTCTCAGCTCTGCAGGATATAGGACTATACCTGTCCTAAAAGAGATTATAGACAGGGCTTTCTAAATACCTGTAAAAATGTATCAGGTACTAACAGTATGAAATTTGGGAAAAAAAAAAAAAGAAAAAATGCATTTGCTCTGTAGAGTCTTATTACATCTGAATGTCATGAAGATTTTGCATACTTGGAAGTTGCTTCAGCCCAAGGATGCAGGGAATTGTTTTTCAGATGAGGTGTTTAGAGCAGCTATGAGTTATGACAGTACTTGATGTAGTCCTTGTAGAGGTTCTGGGCTTTCCCTTACTGACATCCAGAGATAAAGAAGAAAAAAAATGGGAAAGGAAGAGGTGTAATGACTGAGTTACAGGGATGGAGTAGGAACAGGTGTGTAGAAGAGATCAACCTGCAAGCAAATCCAGGATCCTGAAACATGCAGAAGTTCCCTTTCTCTTGAAGCTGTGAAGCATCAGGGTTTCAAAAACAGAGTAAAAATTTAGGGAATGTTGTTATTAAGGACCACTTACTCATGGTTTTTTTCAGTCTACTTCTGAGTATACTTCATGTAGGTTTTAATTATGTTTCCTGCAAGTGGGGCTTAAAAAATTCTTGAGTCTTTGGGCTAGATGGTTTGAGTGAGTCCCTAATAACATGTTTTGGGGAAAGGATTTTCCCTGGGCTACCTATTGCATGGTCATTCACGTCATCATCCAAAGGAGTTGCTAATGGCTACAGGCAGAAGGAAAACCATGAAGTAGCTGACCCACTTCCCAAGATATTTCATGTCTCTTCCTATGTTCCACACCAAAATTGTGTCCTGCTGTCGCTGCTCTGTCAAAATCCATTGGAAACTATGTGTCTTGCTTAATCTTTCCTGTTTTGTCCATCTGTGCCTTGTGATAAATGTGTATGAGATCTATGAAAGTCATAGCAAATCACTGTGTAGGATGTGACACCTGCCCATATGTTGAAAATTCTTATTATTTGCAAGCTATTTCTATGAAAGTCACAATTAGATAAGCTAATTGTACTCCACTGACTCAGAGATACATCATACTCTTGTATGTAACAAAAGGAGATTGAAATCACAATATAAGGGCCTGAGCCATTTTCCAGTACAATCAACTGAAAAGCTCCCAGGGACATCAAAGAGCGTTAGATGGGCCCTGAGGGAGAAATTCACCTCTGTATGGTGGGCTTCCTCTATATGATACACCATTTACATCCTTCCTCATGTCCTACTCTGAAAGCTTAAGTGGCATTAAGGGGTTCACAGGCGGCAGACTTGCAGCTTTGGGAGATAGCAGTGATGCTGTTTCACTGTTAACTAACATATTAGCAGGGAATGAGCAGTCCTATGAACGTAAAATTGAAGAAGCCAGGCTTCCTGCAGACTGTGTTGATATAAACAAAGCCGTCCTTTTGATTGGTGAGGAATAGGTAAGATTTTATACAAAACCAGACTACAGAGACAGAAAAACAGTGACAGGTTGTCATTGGAGGTAGGTTATGCTACTGTTAGTAAGGTGGGAATTTGCAGACTCTTTGTGTCATGAAGCACCTATTTGAAGCACCTGGATTTTTTTTAGCTTTCATCAATCTTGTTCTCTTCAGTGCCATGAGGAAAAAATGGTGTCTGGACACAGTTTAACTTGGTCCTGGTTCATTGCTCTGTGTGATCAAGATTTATTTTCATAAACAGAGGCAGATTCACCTAGTGACACTAACATGTCTCTCGCTGCTCTTCACATGCATTCTTAAAGGTTCAGGTAACATTTGATGAGGCTTAACCATGCAACAATGTCATTGTAAATATGGTGTTATTATTCCTTTATCAGAACACACATACCATGGATCTTCAGCTGCAGGCAAAGCTGTGATTGTGTATGTTGCAGAAGAATGTTGGCCCTGCTCCAGTACTTCTAAGCAAAACCCATATAAATAAAGCAAAACTAATATTCATTCACCTCTATGCCACACTTTCTGGCAAGTAGTGTTTGTAAGCTGTCCTTACTCTAAACACCTCTATTCTATTTCTCAGATCGGACCATCCTGGTGGATATAGCTCTCCCCCCTCTGAGAAGCCTCTATGTCCTGGGGACCCTCCAGTTTCCCAGCAACTCCAGCAACGTTCTGAGTGCAGCCTGCATCGTGGTGGTGGGGGGTGCACTTAGAGTAGGTAAGTGAGCAGCCTGTCTTCTGAATGTCTGAGGTTTATTTCTGCTCTTAATAGAGAAAATGGGAAGAAGGAATGTATAGCGTTGCTATAAACATGTTGGCCATCCTAATGCCCCATCACTGTCTGGATACCTGCAATGTGGACACCCAGGATCCATGTTAAGCACAATGATTATCTGCTGGAGCTACTTGCCTATTCATTTAATAGCAACATATTACAAATACTGCTGTCTTTATCCCACTGAAGCTAATGGAAATATTTCTGATTTCATCATGGCTGAGATTTGATCTGATAGGGATAAAAGTCCTCTGTGCTTCATGTGAGGTTGCTTCGTGGGACAGTAATTCCTCAGGCAGGATCTGACTTAGTGTTCATGCAGTGCACAGTGTTTGTGAGTATTAGTAAGACATTTTCTAGGTGACATAAAAGTATTTAAAGTTGACATAAACAGAGTCATGGAGAATGCCTGGAGTGCCTGGAAATCCTGATGTGTCGTGAAACTGGCACAGTTGGATTCAGGACATTTATTTCTCTCATTCCTCTGTATAGATAAGTACCATGACTTAAGGGAAGTACCATCCTGCCTTTACTTCTAGTGACTTCAGAGTCCTCAATGTCACCAGGGCTGTTCCACATTATTTGCAATGGACAGGATCAGTGTTTTTCCACACAGAAGTAATTACTCACACAATTCCCTTTAAACATCAAGGTTCCTAAAGCCAGGCATTATATTTACTTACAGGAATCCTTAGGACGCTGGGATCACATTGTTGATCACTGCTTGACCTTTCTCAAAATTGGTATCATGAACTTTAAAAAGAGAATTTGTTTGTGTAATCACCTCCTAAGGAAGTCTGCTCCAATATTTGTTTGTCGTTAATCTCAAGGGACTGTTTAGTTAATACAGTACTGGCCAAAAGAGTTATTTTGCTGTCTTGTGTTTTTATTTGGAAAAAGAGGTTTGAAAGCCTGATCTGTGAGGTTAATATATATATATACTTAAAAGAGTCTCAAGTAATTTCTTGCTTACACTCTTCTGTAGTTTAAATATGATTTCATATTGGTTTTAAGAAAAAGCATGTATTCATTGCTAAAAACACTTATTAAAAAAACATTGAAGCATTTCTTTGCTGCACAAACTCCCCTCCAGCAGATCTGTGGGTAGTAATGATATTAAAAGTCAAACAGGTATTTGCAGATGTTGAATCATAGTCCAGTATCTTCTGGAGAGCTATCCTTGCTCTCGTTTCAGCTGTGAGATGACAGGTGAGTAGAGACTCCGCAAGTTTCCCACACTTATACTGGCTTCTATACTTGCTTGTAAAACTGGGAGTGCATGCTTTTTTTCCTCTTCTTCTTTCTCTTCCCATGTGTTTGAGGCCTAAAGGTAACTTCTTGGAGCCCATCTGTCCAATCCTAACTCTTCCATGCCTGAAGGAAGGTTTTGTAGCCCATCTGTCCAATTCTACCGCACCCTCAAGAAATCCTGACACAAAATAGATAATGAGGCAGTTTAGTAAACAGATTTAATAGATGTGGACATCAGCATTCAGCATTGCCTGAGCAGGATCTGAGGTTGACATCATGTGAGCCAAATCCTCAGGTTCTCCTGCTTGTGTAACTTCTCCATGCCCTGTTTTCAGCATAGCAATCTTCAGTCACATGCCATTGCCTTTAATTTAGTGTCCTCGGACAAAGACTTTCTGGACTATTTTGTTCAGTTAAACTGCTAGAGAACAATGATTAGTTCTAGATTAGTCTAGTTGGACTTTGGTGTCTTTCATGGCACTTGGCATCTTATCTCTGGGGAACGAATTGTTAAAACAAGACTATAACAAGTATATAGGATCTGAGTGATGATGAGAATATATAACAAAGGAAAAAAATAACCCAGTGTGACATTGGAGTTTATGAAACATCAACAAAAATCAGATTAATTTTATTAAACCAATAATTTGCAGGGAAATTTGGATGAGAAAATGCAATGGTAGCTGAGAAATCAGAGTGCTTGCAACACCTTTGAACCTGCAGGATTTGTAATCACTTTCCTCCTTAATGTGTGATTACAATTCAGTGTGAACTATCAGCAACAGAATCACTGGGATATATGAGATGATTAAAGATCTCTAAAGAGTTGCAAGAACTCTGTTAGAGCCCTTGGATAACCCAGAAAAAAAACGTATGGATCTATCCCCACAGTAATTGCTCTGGGTACTCCTAACCCTTTAGTTCTGTTGAACCCAAAGATACTTTCTGATTCTCTAGTAGTCCTAGCTACCAGATAAGGAGCTTCTCTTTTTCACTTAAATTTTCAAAATCTCTTCTTTGATGGTGGTATTTGCAAGAGCATTTTAGAAACACCGTTTATTTCTACCTCTCTGTGTTGCTGTGCAGAAAAAAACCAAATCTGTTCTTCCAGTTAAAGGTTCAGAGAGATGAAGTAATTTGCTAAATACTGTTAGCACACCTATGCCAGAATAAGAAAGGAAATGTTAAGCTCAACATCTTAAGAGGGTTTTTTTAATGTTCTTGGCTAGGATAATTTCATTCATTTTAACCCCTAAGTCAGCATTAAAACACAGATGATACATGCAGAAAGTACCCTGTTCCACTTGCTGAACAAAGATCTCAGCTCAAGATAAGACTGCAGAAAATGAAGTTCATTTTACACAAATTGATCTGTTGGACTCATCCTGAACTTCACTGTGTTCAGTTGCTCTTTGCTGGCAGGCTATTTTTATTTTTTATAATAGAACTCACCAAGCAATTATCCAGATAGGCTTTCTCTTTTTAGTCTCAACGTGTCACATTTGTTTTTGCATATCTGATGATGGCTGCTTGTCAGTCATTTGAGGCAAGAAGCCTTAAGGTGATCATTAGCTCATGGCTTGGTTGTCTGGAGATGAAACTCCAGTCATTTCTGGTGTCTCTTATCTTGCTTCTGGTAAGAACTCTAATACATTTCCTCTCTTTTTTTTCAGTACTAATAAGAATCCTCCATATTGACTTCCTAAATGATACATCACTGTACATTGTGAAAGAGCCACATGTTAGTGATGATAAATACTCAGAGTTATAACAAGAAGTTAGGGCACAAGTGAGATTCACCAACCGACTATCCCTTCCAGCTTTTCCAGTCCCATCTTCTTCAGCTGTGACCGGAATTCCATCTTGCAGTCAAATAGCATCCCTGCACAGCTATTCAACTTGCAGGAAGATAGAATACTGCTGATGTACTGAAAGAAATTTTTCATCCCTGATCACAGAAGACATATTTTGAGAGCCATCTGCATCTCCACCAATTGATCTGTCAGCCACTGTCTTTTTGCTTTTTATCCTTCCTAAGCCGATTGGTTTCTTCTAATTGATCATACCATCTAGAGAATGGTATGATGTTCACATGTCTAAGGCACCCAAATTTAAGTGCAACATGGACATGAGCATGTGAGCTGTCTGTTTCAGCAAAAGTCTAGTCAATATTAAGTCTAGTCAATATTGTCAGAGGATTCACTGCAGTCAGTGAGACCAGCCAGTACAGATATCTAGAGCAAATTGCAGCCAGTGCTGTGTTTTCTGATCAGACAGTCCCAGGACATGGAAACACTGGCATTAAGAGACCTAAATGTAGTCATATGAATCTCTCTGGAAACATATTTCTGTTGCCTAACTATAAGGATTTTGGATCACTTTGATCACCTTCAGTTGTCCCACCTGGCCACCGGCTTCTACTTAGAAAGGCACTGTTCTGTCTTTGTCTTTCATTTGTCAACCTTACATAGTTGATTTGGAGCAAACTAGGACTCTCAAATGGCATTAGACACCTATATTTAGACATCTGGATCCCATCCTGTGTGTCTCACTTATTTCTTGGACATTAATCTCTCACTTATGTTGGTTCCTACTCCACTGCTGTCTGTCTCTCATCTCTTCTGTTTGTTTGTTTGGCAGCACCTGTAAGAGGCAGCCCATGCCATGTCTCTTTGTTTACAGGCTGCTTTTGCAGACTTCTTTACAAACTGCAGTTTGAACACCTGAAGGAGCAGCTGGGGAAAGAGAACCACCACTAGAGGACTATCCAGCTGTGTATTGACCACGGATAAAAACTTTCCAGACTTTCTGGTGACAATATATCACAGTTTTCAAAATAGTAGTAGTGTAGCTAGAGTCCAATAAGCTTTTTGGAATCAGGAAACACAGAGCTGGTATTAGAGATGGTTACAGCAAGATACTTAACAAAGTCTATTTGCCAATGGAAGGGAGAGAATCATATCTCAGACATTTCCTCGCTCTATGTTCAACAGCTATTGCAGAGTGTTATGTTGTAAAGAAGGGAGGCTAGAAGAGAGGCAACAACCTCTATTCTAGCAAAGAATTAAATGGGTTTTGCTATGGAAAAAGGAAAACAAAACCACTAAGAAAAAACCTGTCACAAAGAACATCTGGAATAAAACTGAAATACGAAAATAGTGGAAAATGCTTTTGAAACCGAACAGCAAACTAGATCCAGGCTACAGTCCAGAGTAAGTGATCTGCATAGAAAAAACCCCACATCTCTCTGTTCTCCACTATTTTCACATAGGCTTTTATTCTCTCCAGAGTTTAGACTTGAGGAAGGATTATGAACCAGCTGCAACAATCCAATAGATCTATGTTGCAATCCAAGGAGCTGAGCCTTACATTTCTTCAGGAAAGCATGTAATTAGTGACTTCATTAGCAGCACAGATGGTTTCCTATACATAGGATTATCATATCTGAAGAGATTTTTTTTTTGCTGTGTAATGCATACACTGTGGTGCCAGCATTCCCTGGAAGAACATCAGCTTTAGATATCCCTTAGACCTTTAGAAGTTCATACACACAGTGATGCCATTTGATGTGACACCTATAATCAGACAGTGAGGGCACAAACTGACTGTGCAGTGCCTGTACAGAAAGCCCCTCTTGTAGGAAGTTGCATGGGTGCTGTGTATGCACCAACAGATTGACCTGTGTCTGCACTGAAGAAATACCTGACAAAATACTGCTTAGGAGCACTGCCTAGGCAGGTATAGCACTGTGTAGGCAGATGTATGCTGTATCTGGAAGATGAGAAAACCCTTCACATTCCAGATAAACTTTCCAGTGGAAGAACATGTTTGAGGAAGCTCTTCTTGTTTTCTGTGTATGGTGTCTGTAGTCTCTCCTGACCTTTTTGGCACACCTTACCAGTCATTTCTGCCAGCTTCTGGTAGCAATTACATTTTTTCTGGTTGTCTGCTAGCAGTGCCTTGTTATGTCAACTTATGATCAACCAAGTTGCTTCTCAAATTGGTAAGCCTTTCAGTTGTAGTAGGAGTATGAAGTATGATTTGTTTCTGTGCATCTCACATGCAGGATGGGTAATTTGACAGTTTGATGTGGTCTTATGTAGGAACTGTTCACCACAATAAAGTGGGGCAAGTAACCTAAAGTTTTCACTGAAGTTCAAAATTTCACTGAAGTTCAAAAAGCCTGGATCCTTCACATATGTATTGCAGAGATTACGATTCCAGTGTTTGTGTCAACTTGGGAGTTTCAACAAAACCATTACAAGAGCTGTGTTTTCATATGCTAGTTACTTCATAAGGTGATGAATCTTACCCAGCCTCAGAGACTTGTGTGTACTATTTTAGATTCTCCTGTGAGTGAATTGTAGCTGTTGTTTCCACGTCTTCATTTTCATGAGCCATTCTCTTGGACTATATTTAGACTAAGCGAAAGTGCATATCTCAGACCTTGCTTTGCTTTTCCCTTTGTTTTCTTCTTTTCTTCATCTGATCATAGAGAGCATTACCTTTTCAAGACCTTCCATCTTCTATTTAGAATATTATTAATTTTCTTTCCTAATTCTTCACTTCCAAATCATTGCTGAATTTACTAGCCCATCTCTTTAATTTTTTTTTCTCATTTATGACCATTTTTCTTTTCCCATTTATGTCTGCTTATCTTCTCACTTTTAGTATCTTTATACTGCTTTGGGGCATTGATACAATATCACATATCACAGGGCTTGCAAGACCAGATCTGTTTGAGTCAATGCCTTGATTTTTGTCAGCCTGTAAATTAATGTGTGCTGTGTTTGTCTTGTTCCAATGTAGTTTGTTAAAGTTTTGTGCTATTAAGTCAAGTGCCTTGGAGAAGCCAATTATATTATATCAAAGCTATTATCTTTATCAACTAAACCTGTAATCTCATTAGAAGATGATAACAAGGAAGTTTCACAGGACCTTTTTTCTATAAAACGAGGTTGATTGGCATTAATTATATCATCCACCTTTAATGATTTATTAATTGTGTTCAGAGTTGGACATTCCGTTTTTATTTATTTTTCCCCTAGAATCAGTGTCAAATTGACAGGCCTGTAATTACCTCGGGCTCTTACTTTTATCTTTGTTTGAAATATTGGCACGATATTAGCTTTCTTCAAGTACTCTGAGAGATCATGAAGGATCCTAAAGTTGCTGAAAAGTCTACCTTAATAATCCAATGAGTCTCTGGGCCATCTCTTCTGTAGCACTGGCATTCAATTACTGAAATCCATTGATTTAAAATAATGGAACTATTAATGGAAATAAGTAAATATGAAAAGTATTTTGATTCTAAATATACTTAAAACAAGTCTAATCTTTCTGCTCAACAGATATCTCCTGGGTCCTTTTGTGACATATACCTTGTGCATTTTCCAGACCCTGAAGTTTTTCTGTGAACACTGTCTTCTTTTGATTTCTTTTATAAGTTTTCAATATAACAATGAGCTATTACAAACAATTTCATTATAACTTCTTTGTTTCTCACTTTGATTCACTATTTTTTGGTGTATTTTTTATTTAACAGGGGTAACATTTCTTGATATGTTGTCATGCATTTTAGGATTACAAAGCACAATTTTTAGCAATATCTAGACTTATTTTTTTTAAAGGACTGTTAACTTCCAGTTCAAGTCTTTAGAAATCATATTTCCAGGCATTTTTTTGTGTTTTTTAAGCCTGAAAGCCTACTTAAAAATGACTTTAAAACTGAGGAGCTATTCTCATAATTTTGATATGATTTGTAACCAGGAGTAAAATAATAACACCAATAAGAATACCAACAGTAATTCATTATAATAATTAATCATAATTCTCTACTTTAAAGGCACATAATCGTAATTAGGAAATGGTAATTGTCAAGAACATTGGAAGATCAGTATCAGGGTCTCCAAACAGTTTTGTGAGTCTTTCTTTAGTCTTCAGGGTAGCTAATAACTTTATCCCAGGTAGTAAGGTTGACCTGAGGATGAGGAAAGGTATATTCAGGCTGAGTATTTTAAATCACATCTTGCTGTGAAGGTGAAGAAAAAAAACAATCACTCTGCATACAAAAATGCACACAAATGTCTACATAACTCTTCTAGTCTGAGTTGATATTTGTTAACTTAGTGCATCAGTTGTGAAAGTGCTTATCACTAGTACTGCTCTGTGAAAGCAATGTTTGGTTACAGCCCAATTCCTGATTTTCCTCCGCTCAAACCAGTTATAGGAGTTCAAACAAGAAAGTGAAAGATGTTTTGGCTAGATAATGTACACTGTAAGATTGACTTCCCTTCATGTCCTCAGAGAAGATACAAGCTCACTGGTGTGAGATATGTTAGATGGGCAATATGCAAGTCTTGTACTATTTGTCTTTCACCCATTTAAAAACTGTACAAGGAATTCAAATGACCTCAGATATCAGTCAAGCACTGATGGGGAACAATTAATTTATTTATTGATTTCACTTAATTTAAAAATACTCTTAAAGGGAAATGTTTCTTTAGGATAGAAAATCATCTCTGTTTTCCAAACTAGTAATTTTTAAATATTAAGAGAACATGACAGGCCAGATATTTTTGTACAGATATGTATATATTTTTCAGTTCTACATCTGCTGCAGTTTTCTATTGCATAATTGATTTAATCTCTAATTTTAAAGGAGCGCTGAACTCTTTCACTGGACTCCGCATATATTTCTCCAGGGCAGAAACTGTCCTACTTTTTCCTTCTTAGTTTCTGTTTAGTGCTGGGCCATTTTCTTCTGAAACTGTAAACTACCCTTGGTGAAGTAAATGAAGTCACAGTTGGAATACAGTTTACTGTACAATCTTATCACTACAAGATAAGAGCACCATTGCACTCAACAAAATTTCTTGGACATTTTCTTTTCCCCTGCTCTTGTCCCTCAGTCTTTCCTTTCTTCTGAGAGACTATTTTACCCATTCTAGCTGCAGAACTCATGATTACCTGGGAGCTGGTGAGATAGTAAAAGAACAGAAAGAAAAAAATGGGCTGAGGAGAGAAATGCTAGTTCAGACATTTAGACCTTAAGTTTGGATTTGTGTACCTCAGTTCCTTCCTCCCAATTTCAAATTTCAGCATTACAGAAGCCATTGATACTTCTGTGATGGGTTGTTGCTGTTTTGTGTTTATCACAGGTTCTTTTGAACATCCCCTAGAGAAGGATTTAAAACTGCTGATCCTTCTTCGGGCATCTGAAGGGATTTACTGTGATCGTCTGGAGGAAATAAATGTCCACCCAGGGAGTATTGGTATGAAACATGAGTTGACCTTTTTGTAGAGAACTGATCTTAGGCAAAAGCCAAATGTACCATCTGTTATTATGTCACGCATGAAAACATCTAACAAAGATATACATGCTTTTTGATCTAAAATTTTTATTGTTCTCCAGGCCAATTCCTGATTTTCTGTGAAAATTTTGTTTAGGCAAAATTTGACATGAATGAGGTGTCAGATCTTGAGATCTATGTGAGAAATGGAGGAGAACTTAAAAGGACCTTGTACACACGTACAAGGCTTTGACTTGGTTCTGGATTTGAAATTTGTAAAAAACAGTTCTCAAAGTTGAAGATATTAAAACTAAGATGACCTTGTTGAATCATGTATATTGCCAGAGGGCAATTTGGTCTCAATTAGATCTCCCTTAGGAAAAAAAAATATCCTTAAGTTTCCAGGCTAGGATGATGAGCTTAAACTCATATCACTATTTTTAAATGTCTGACTTATGTAAGATTAATTCCATCCAAGAGCTACTGGATGGATCCAGATACATACATTTAAGTAATTCCAAGCAGTTGGACTCATAGAACAATTGATAAAATAAGGTTTATATTAACTGTTACATGTCCTCATATAATTATGGTTTAAGAAATAAGTTTACTCTCCTGTTCTGCATATTTTACAATGTGTTTTAAACATCCTTGGATACTGCAAGACTTCACTTATTGCAAGACTTTTGTAAAGATGAAACTACTATCAATAGAAATTGTCTGGATCGAGATTTGTAGAAATTCATAGAAAAAAACCCAAACTCCTCAATTTGTTTCTGATAGTAATATTGAAAAACTATTGCACACATTGATCAAGCAAAAACTTCTAGCAACTAGTTAAGTGGAATGTTTGAGAGTCAAGACAGAAACCTAATTGATAGAGGAAATGGATTTAGAGGGTTTTTTAAAGTCTCAATTACTTACAAGTTGAAGCATAAAAAGAGCTAAGCATTTGAATTCCCAGCTAGAAAAGATCATAGATGTGCTGCTGCTGTTTCACACACTATCATGGATCAGAGGAGACTTCACAACTCTTCACGCTATCCACTTAAACCACAACAAACACAAGATCATGGCTTATTTTGAATGTCCGTCTTAGTCGGATAGTCAGGGTTGCATTACCAATGCTAGCTGCAATCTTTTTGGACTACAGTGATATAACATGGCATGCAAAGGGTTGCCCATGGAGGAGATTAGTCGAAACAGTAAAATGGGTTCATAGAATCATAGAATCACAGAATGGGGTTCTCCAAATATTTGAAGCACAATTACTCTAAAGCAATGTGTCACTATTAAATATGCAAAAAAAAAAAAAGTTCAATGAACATTTAGATAGTTCAGAGCAAGTCAGCAAATTGAACCTAAACATTTCAGATTTTTTTCATGCTTGAAATGTAAAATTCTTGGAACACATCATCTACATGAAAAGTTTCTGTATTTTGCCTTTTGTCCTCGTTTTAAGTGCCCTTTTCTGGAAAAAAAAAATTTTCACAGATCAGAAATATAAATAAAAGCTGACTAATGTTTTGTATCCTTCATTCCTTGATATTTTTACTTGCTTTATTTACTTAGGTAGATTATTTTTTAAGGTAAATACCTTTTTCAGCAATGTCAATTATAGTTAACAAAATTTCTATGGGACAATCCTCTTTCTTGCCTTCACATGTGATGGGTGTTTTACTTTATTAATAATTTGTTTATAGTTCAATATTTGCTGTTCACGTTCACTAGTTATAGTGCTGTTTTTACACTTTGAATAATATTTATAAATATACTTTAATTAATGTAAAAACTTATAGTCTTTTAGCTATTGGTTCAGTTCTTCTCAAGTCTCTCTTTCCCTTAACCTTTGCACTCCTGCTTTTGGTTTTTCTAGGTGTTTATGGTCAGGTGCAGATTTATAGTGCTTATCCTAAGAAGTCTTGGACACATTTGGGAACTGATGCTGTTCCAGGCAATGAAAGGTGGGGGGATTTTTGCAACAAAATATAAAGTTTGGGTTCCTCTTTCTATCAATTGTATTTGTGTTCATATGAATTAGGCTATTTTCCTTTGTGATAGGCTCTGTTTAACATATGTCTTGACAGAATACTTCAGAAGAAAATTAAAATATTTTTAGATCAATTTTTATTCTAAAGAAGAATGAAGCCTTGATTTTCCTCTTCTGTTCTTTCTTTCCTTGCTTCTACCCTTCCAGCCTTCTTTCTTCTTTCTCTTCCTTCGTCTTTCCCTCTGCCTTTCTCTCAAATGGTTTCTGGAGTGAACTTCCTAATTCCTACTGTTAGAGTAATTTCTTGTATATGTAAGTAATGTCATTTGTCTCAAGGAATATAATAGTGCCTGTACAGCATAAAGAGTAAATTTTTTGTCTGGGATGTGAGCCTTCCAAAGTATAGACACATTTTCACTTAACCTTGGCAAGAGTAACTTTGACATGTTACCTTCTCTCTCAGAAAGTAGAAGGAAGTGACTTTTTTATTATTGACTGAGAGAAGCTGCTGTATGTATTTTCCAGCATGACTTAGCACATGAGTTAGGGAAGGACTTAGCTTTCCAAAAGAAGGTGGGAAAAAAAGGAAAATACTCATTTACAGTAAAAACCTAAATTAGTATTTCAATAGACTGATGTCTTAGAAAACTTTTTTTTCTTTTGCTTTGTGATTCTTCTTATTATAGTTCTTTGAAATTCAATAGTCAAAATAGTTAGGTTTGAGTTCACAAAATGTAAATTATTATTGGAGTAGATGTCTATGAGTAGACTTGAGATTCAATTTCTAGTACGGACTGCATGCCAGCTGTCAAAATCTCAAATATATGCCACAATTGTTCTTCTGTGTGGTTTTGCCAGTCCATTTATCCTTGAACAATACATAATTCTCAGTCATACTTGCACTTTCCAGTATTTTCAGAGATACTCAGTGCTTTCTCTAAGAAAAAAAAAAAAAAAACAAAACAACCCCAAATTTTTGGTAGAATTCTATACTGAGGGTTCCCAAATGCTGCAAATTTGTCTTTCAAAAAAACTGTTAGAAGATACACCAGGAAAATTGGACAATATAGCTTGCTAGCTACATATCTTTAGAACTTTCCTTTCTCTCTGCATTTCTATCACTCTTGACTGCATGACGAAGCATTCTCTGAATTCAGTGGTCTGTTTTCTCAACAATTACTTCAACAGTGTAGATCATCACCTGCCCAGCATCAGCCACTCTGTAACAGGACAAAGTGTCTATCAAATATATATAATCACTGATGATTATCTATTTTGCTATCAATGTGTGCTTTTATTTTCTCTGTATAAAATTAAAAAACCCAGAGCTACAAATATAACTTTGAATGCAAATGAGAATCTTCAGCTTGAGTTTAGAACAGGTAAATGTAGGTGTCTGTGTAATATTTTAAAAAGGCACCTGAGCTCCTGTTAGAGTCATCAGAGTTCTAGGTGCTGGAGCCTAGTGAGCTATTCAACTACTAAGGGAAGGATTCAGGTACCTAAGCATAGGTTTTGGGCTCATCTGAGGTGTTTTTGGGTTCATATGAGATCCCTTTGAGTCCCCTCCATGGCTTCCACCTGTGTCTCCAGGAACACTCCATGAACACGTCTACCAGCTGATGTCTGACATTTCTTGGAACATTTCAGATAGCAAGGGAATCAATGTTTAGGGGCTCAAATCCTGCTCTATGTGCCCAATTCAGAGAGAGCTAAATTGTCTTCCACTCACTTCTTACTGTACCAATCATCTACAGTGAATGTTTAAATGCCAAATGCACACATACACACACTCCTCCCCCTACACATGGAAACCTAATTTTGTTGTCTAGGCACAAAGCTGACTTTCAACTCCATAGGATATTCCTGGCACTAAAAATGGACAGACATGTCTTTAGCAGGCAAATTACTTGAACCCTGAAACACTGTACTGGAACTGTACAGCTTGTTAATCAATGATATGAAATAGACACTTCAGGATTAATTTCCTCCCATATATTTTAGACATCTGTCTCTGCACATTGTCCTAAAATGTCTTCTTCTACAGCATAGCCTGTAGATACTTTCTGAGATCTGCTTCAGCAAAACTTGTTCATTTTTCAGGAAATCGGTGAGTATAACTCTCATAAATGTAACGACAGTAACTTAATTTCATGACTGTACAGGATTTTTGTGGAAGATGAAGTAGATTGGAATCATGATGGAGATATTGTGATCAGCTCTTCCTCCTATGAAGCCCACCAAGCTGAAGTAGTCACACTTAAGGAAATCAGTGGCCGCAGCATAAGAATTCATGAAAACCTTCTGCACAGGCATATTGGTAAAGAACTTGCCTTTCCATTTGAGTTTTCTTCTGAAGCATCAACTTGCTGTTTCATATCTCTCCTATTACATCCTATTTATTTATTTTTCCATATTTTTTTTCTTGCTGTTTTGATACTAAAGACATGATGTTTAAAATTCCACATAATAGTTAATTTTAATGTGAAATTCTAGGAATACAATTAATTCAGTGCTGAATACTTTGGGAAATATTCATCTTGTTTAATGTTTTAAGTAGAGCTGGTAAACAGAGAGAGAAAGTAATTAAAATGTTGAATGAAATACCCCAAAACTCACAATAGATTTTTAAAGACATTTTCACAATTTCTGTGGTGTGTCAAAAACTGAAAAATTAAACCCACACTTTTTTCATATTTAAAAAATTAGATTAATGGCATTCAAGAGTGAAGATTATTAATTCTTTGCATGAAGCTGATATATTCAAATATGTAAATCAATGTAAAATCTGTATATAGCTCTATTTTCTGTGTAGATTACTTGGAATCTGCATTTAAGTAAAAAAAGAGATGTAATGTTGATAATATATTTCATTCACCACCAAGGTGATCAGGGGACTGGAACATCTTTCATATGAGGAAAGGCTGCTGGAACTGGGGCTGTTTAGTCTGGAGAAGAGGAGACTGACGGGGGATCTTATTAATATTTGCAAATATCTAAATGATGGGTGTCAAGAGGTTGGGGCATCACTTTTTTTTTTCCTATGATTTTATTTCAGCATACAACATATATTTGTTATGATCTATTTAACAAAAATAAACCAGTTTTATTAACATGTCAAATTCTGAAGCTCCAAACCCAGGATGTTTTCTCTGCATTGCAATATTTTTTAAGTGTAGTCTTTACTCAAGCTTGGCACAGTTTTAATGGCAAATACTTTTTTTTTCTTTTTCTTTTTTAATTAAAGTAGTTCAAAGGATAACACATCTAGATCCCTTTTCCAGAAGGGAGGAAGGGAGGAACCTACCTGACAGTCAGTCTTAGGGCCAGAGAACAGTTCTTCTGTTTTTTGGCTAATGCAGATATAGGAAATCTATCCTGAGATGAAATGATTGCATGCACATTAAGTACTGCAGCAGTTGTTAGATACATTTGGAAAAAAAACAACCAAAAAAGGAAAGATGGGAGAATTAAGAGCTACATCAATACAGAGATTCACCGGGGCAAATGTAAATATCTACAGAAAATATTCACACATGAGCTAGTCACTCTCAGCTCTCATCATAATCAAAGCAAAGAAAAATACATATCATTCACTTGTATTTCATCTCCCCCTAAAACAGATGAATAAAACAGATAACAAATTGAATTTGAGAATTCCCTATTGCTCTCCATTGTACACAAAACCAGGTTGGATAATTAAATAATAGATATTAAATAGTAGATATCTAAGGCCACCTGATATTGATTCCAAGCTAGATATCTGCATAAACTCTCTCTAAAGTCTTGTTTAGAAAAACTTTATGAAACACACATAGCCAAGACTGTAGCAAATCAGTTTCTTAGCCTTGTAATTGGTCTGATCCTAATGAGAATTTAAGGAGATAACTCTGTAGTCAACTGAAGAATAACTCCAGCACTTATAGCTTAGAAAAAAATGAAGTGTGAATCTGTTCATTGATTTGGCACCTGCACACCGCAGGGAAAAGTTTATCACATTCTTTTTCTAAAAATGAAATACATTGGTAAAATATATGCACATGGTGAATATTTGATGGGCAGGTGGCCTTTCTGGTTTTGTGTTGATGCGTGTAGATTACGCTGGAGGAAAAGCACACCTGAATGTCAGTGCAGATTCTACAGAGATGCTGTGCATAACTTGTCAGGCTTTATGTCCCTCAAAGAACTGGTTTATAGGTATGATAGGCACTTATCACATTTTCTTTCTTGAAACTCCCCAGGGCGTTCCCACGACACAGAAGATGGCAGACGCATCCCTTTGGCAGCGGAGGTTGGACTTCTTACACGGAATGTACAGATCAAGTCTGATGTGGTTTGTGCTGGGAGGATGCTGGTGGGACGCTTCACAGACTCCAGTGGGACAGAGTTTGAAGGTAGTTGAGATTCACCTGTCCTCATTGACAAGACCAGTTCTGCCCAACAAAGTAAAATCTAACAGTAGATGTATTCATTTGCGCGTGCTGTGCAATTCTAAGCAAACTGTGACCATGCAGCATGTGTGAAACATCAGTACTAATAATTTATAAACAGTAAAATACGTTTTAGGACAGGCTGTTCTGTTAGTTGGTTTTTACCATAACTTTACATATGTATTTATGGGCAAATGTCCATTACTAGCAATCCAGTGACAAAGACTATCTGCTATTATATGCCTGAATCATAGAATCATAGAATCATAGAATCATAGAATCATAGAATCATAGAATCATAGAATCATAGAATCATGGAATGGTAGGGGTTGGAAGGGACCTTTAGAGATCATCTAGTCCCACCCTCCTACAGAAGTAGGTTCACCTAGATCAGATCACACAGGAACATGTCCAAGTGGGTTTTCTGGAAGACCTCCAGAAAAGGAGACTCCACAACCTTCCTGGGCATCCTGCGCCAGGGCTCCCTCACCCTTTCAGAGTTTTTCCTTATGTTTAAATGGAACTTTTTGTGTTCCAACTTTTGTCCATTACCCCTTGTCCTGTCACTTTATACACCAGAAAAAAGTGATGCCCTGACTTCCTGACATCCACCATTTAGATATTTGTAAATATTAATGAGATCCCCCTGCAGTCTCCTCTTCTCCAGACTAAATAGCCCCATAAGGAAGAAGCTCCAGTCCCCTCAGCATCTTGGTAGCCCTGCTCTGGACTCTCTCTAGCATTTTCCTGTCTCTCTTGAGCTGGGGAGCTCAAAACTGGACATAGTAGTATAGATGAGGCCTCACCAGGGCAGAGGAGAGGAGGAGGAGAACCTCACTTGACCTGCTGACTACACTCTTCTTGATGCATCCCAGAATGCCATTGGCCTTCTTGACCATGAGGACACATTGCTGGCTGATGGTTAGTTTATTATCAACCAGGACTCCCCATTCTTTCTCTGCAGAGCTGCTATCCAGCAGGTCAATCCCCAGCCTGTTTTGGTGCATGGAGTTATTAGTCACGATGTGCAGGACTCTGCACTTGCCCTTTGTGAACTTCATGAAATCCCTCTCCACGCAACCTGAGAGCCATTTACATGCGTCCTGTTCTTATCAGTTCTGAGATAATTTTGTAAACTTTTATTTCACTATAGTTATCTCATTGCAGGTGTCCTTCAAGTCTCAAATATTGGATTTTTGAATTTTGGGCCTCCTCAGCTTTCTGCCATTGAATTCGCAAACATATCCCAAGGGTCCTCAGTGGTGTCATCCAGCATTCATGGTAGCTGTGGAGTTGGCATTAAAGCAGTAATGAGCAACTGGATCTCATTGCATGATAACACAGTGTTCAACACGGTTGGACCTGGCATTGATTTTGAAGGGCAAAATCATTCTCTCATCAGGAACCTTGTTATTCTGAGCAGACAGCCAGAAGGCTTACTAAACTGGATTGCGGGCATCAAGGTGAACCTTGCCATTGATGTTTCCCTCTGTGGTAATGCTGTGGCAGGATCTGAACGAATTGGCTTCCATATCAGAGGTCAAGAATGTTTGATAGGTGGAGAGC
The DNA here is from genome assembly GCF_028858725.1 of Colius striatus. NCBI lineage: Eukaryota > Metazoa > Chordata > Aves > Coliiformes > Coliidae > Colius > Colius striatus. The sequence continues at coordinate 43,585,937 of NC_084760.1, read as the reverse complement.
ATTGCAGTGAAAACGTGGCTCATTCAAGTCTCCATGGTATTCATCTGTACTGGGGAGATGGATTTCAGACCTGCACTAGAATCACAGGTTTTATCTCCTATAAGAATTATGACTATGGTCTCATGTTCCACCTTGGAAGTACCGTCATTGTGGAAAATGTGATGCTGGTGGACAACACTGTGGGTCTCATGCCGATGGTGTACTGTATCTATGCCAAACAATGCCACACCGGGAAAAGATTCATTGAACTTAGAAACTCCATCATTGTGGCAACAAGCTCAACTTTTGACTGCATCAGAGACAGGATCAAGCCTCGCTCAGCTAATCTGACAGTCAAGGATCGACCACCATACTACCCTCTAAGAGGCCGTGTTGGGATTTTATGGCCTACATTTACCACTGTTCCCAGTCAAAGGCCAGATAACCCATGGCATAAAACTGGGCATTGTCCAAAAGTGCTGGGGCTCATGAAGCTGAAAGGTTGGTCTTCCATGTCACTGATCAGATTATTCTGTCACTGATTTCCTTGACTAATTGCATTTTTTTCAAATGAAGCTGCAGCCTTCCATACTCACAATTGACATGGTGGAGAAATACAGTCCTCAGTGGAATTGATAACAGAGTTCTTCTTAAGTATGATACAATTAATTTTAAAAATCCTCATTACTTAGTATTTTTTACTTTCTGAATCTACTGCAGTATAATTATGCCATGTGCCTGTATATATTTTACCTCAAACTTTCCTGTCTTCAGTGCTATTTCTTTCTAGTTGATTCATCACTCTAATCTACAGTTACCTCTGACTAAATTAAGTTGCCAAGTTTGAGAAGTGAATAGCACACTTGGTATAGAATTTGCATAGCCTATAATCACTACAGCTGCATAGAAACAGTTATGGCTTTTATTATTTAAGAGATTGCACAAGGGCAATAAAAGTAAACTATGTATCCTCCATCTTTGAGTCAAATAAATTTTACAGTCCTCAGAGTAATATTTGCTTGTAGCAGAACCTGGATAGCTGGTTGCCATGGTGGGAAATAAACACCTCACAGTTTTTCATGTCTTTATACCTCACTGTTACCTGCTTTTGTAAGAAAATACATTATCCTCTTTTTACTGAAGAATATGGGAGACAGAAAGAGAAATAGACTTGCCCAGAAATTTTGTGTCAAAACATGGATTTTTTTAGCTGTACAACAGTTCAGTGCCAGAGTCAAGCACAAGTCAGCAGACCCAAACCATTTTATATTAGTATCTGGCAAGTAGATAAATTATTCAAAGCACGTTGCCATTAAACTGATCCTTACTGCCTCAAGTGAAAATTTATTAATCACTCTTGCTTTTGTTTCTTTCTCATTTGCTATTTCCTTTGATTACATTTCTTATCAGTACAACTTGCTTTGCATTAGATTGATAGAACTTGTCTATGGAACAGCCAACAGAAGATCTATGATCAGTGCGATTTGTCTGATTTTAAAATGATTTGTACATATATATATATGAGAGCAATTTAATATGGAAAACATTATTGAGTAGAAGATCTAGTTCTGATACTCCTCTAACCACTTTTCCTCACTTGTCTTCTTTTAATCCCTGACAGAAGTCACCTTTACTAGCTTTACAAAGAGCTGCTACAGTGAAGACAGGGATGTCTGCATCATGTCAAATGTTGACCATTTAGGCATCATGCCTCTTATCACAGCGGAGACATCAAGGATGTTACATGTCAATGAGAGGGACAAGTTTTATTTTCATCCAGTAAGGTAATATACTTTATTTTGAAGTACTTTTTCAATGATTTATGCAAAAAAAAACCCCACAGAACACCTAAAGTTCTGGGACTATCCTTGTCTCTGTATCACCTGTATTTTGTATTATCGTACAACAATTTTAAGCAATTAGTTTAGACTTGATATGTAGCTATAGAGCGGTCCCAGTCATTGTCTCTCCTCTTGAATGCTCCTGTCTGCCAAAAATAAACAAGCTCAGATGTTACACACAAAGAGGAAAACTTCAATCCAGAAAATAAAGACGAAAAATAGAATCCTGAGCTAGAATCCCAAGCTTAGTTTAGTGTAATGTTTAAAAATTTGATGTTTGAGTTCCATCAGGGTGCATTTTTAGATCAATTTTCTTGGATTTCCCCTTTTACTGACATTTGTACAGCTAAAGAAGCTTCATGTATCCCGTTTCTTAAAACTCCATCCTAAGCATCTCTGACTTCTCAGCCCCAGGCTTCAGAAAATGTCAAGACCTCCAGGAAAAAATCCTGAGACAGGGAATGTCCTTTTGGTCGGGAAAGCAGAGCTTGATTTTTGCCTATGAGATCACATCAGAAATGTTTATCAGTACCAGGCAGGCTGTGAGATGTCAAATGATTGCCAGAACTGCTCTTGCCCAGGGAGAATATCATCTGCATGTGGAGGAACAAGGAGGAGGGAGGGGAGAGCTTCATCTGTAACCTTAAGTCACTGCTGGTTGCAGTGGTTTAAACATACCACATCCAATGGAAACCACATGCCTATTTATTTATCATGATCAGTGAACACAAAACAGGGGCTATGTCCGGAAAGCCTTGAAGTCATAAAAAATCCAGCACGGACTCCAGTTGCCAGTCAAAAATAATTGGAGGGGTCCCACACTGCTGTGTTTAGAGCCCCTCCAGCCTCCTGCCAGATTTTTTATTTTATTCTAAGATTTGGCTTTTTGCTCTGGGCATGAGTTTGCGTGTAGATTTCTAAGACCTGTCCAGCTTGTCAGCTCCCATTATGTTTCACTCTTTTATCCATCCCACAATATTATGCTATTAGTGAGCTGCTGAATACGCAGTCCACTGCAAGAGCTGATGATTCTCAAACACGATGAACACACAGCAGGGGATTACTGAATGCTGTTTTAGTAGTCTGGTAAACCTCTGAAGGTGGTTACATCTCTCCTCATGCATTATCTGTATGCATTTATTGAATCCATCTTTGCAACTGCTGAGCCAGACTGTGGCTGTGCTGTTCTGCTTCAGCATCCTGAAGGGATATCTTGATGGATATGTCCTGTCAAAGAGAAGGTGAGCATTGCCTTAGAGCAAGAGAGGAAATAGAAACATCAGGGAATACAGCAAGACCATGAGATACTTTATTTGTCCCCCTGGTAGACGTAACCAGCTGAAATGCTGGATCTTTGAGAGATGTTCAAGAACTGAACTAGCTGTCAGGATCAGATGAGCTGTCTTTGTTCTCCTTCTCTATTGAGCCGTGTTATTTGAGACATTGTCCTGTTTGTTTCTCTGTCCCTACTGAAAATCTCTGTCTTTATCTAATCCAAGTGTCTTCAGCAGAGGTTGACTTTTAAAAATATTTAGAAGTATAAGTTCCACAAGAAACAGGAAAGTCAGGGGAGGGAAGGTGATAAAATGTATCAGCTTCTACATTTGCAGGCTGTGAAGGTGTTGGAGCACTGGAACAGGCTTCTAATGGAGATTGTGGAATCGTCATCTTTGGGAGGTTTTCAAAACCCACCTGAATGCATTCCTGTGTGACATGGTCTAGATGGACCTGCTTGAGCAGGGAGATTGGACTAGATGATCTCTAGAGGTCCCTTCCAACCCCTACCATTCTGTGATTCTGTGATTCTGTTTGTCTTATACAAAATACCAATAATTGGGTTTTTTCAACCCAAGCCCGAGAAGACTTAAGACTTAGAAGACTTACTGTGTATCCAACTATCATTCTGCAGATGTTTTCCTGGACTTTGCTGGATTGCAAGTCATTATACCTCATATTTTGTAATAGCAGTAATGTGGCCTGTTCCTTTAGGAATCTAAATCTGTGGTAAACCTTCAGTCAAAATGCAGTTAAAAGAACTTAAGATCCTCATGAGATTCAGCAAACTACAAACTACACTTTAGTTATCAAAGAATTAGGCTTGTAACCTAAAGAAGACACTAAACTCCTTCTATAGTCAGTAGAGACCCTTGTCTGGGAAATGATTCATCTCAACTGCACTATATAGATCACAAATGAGTTGAGTTCCTCTCCAACAAACTTGTCCTGTATCTCCTTTCTGTGGAAGTTAATCTTTCATCATCTACATAGAAATTTAAAGGCTTTACTGACTGTTTCAAGCCACAAAACTTAAAATTTCCTCCTGAGAGTATGCTGATAATAAATTGGAGCTTAGACGTAGTTTTATGAAATACATGGTCATACCATCAAAAAAGAGCTTTATTCTAGATTAGACTAATTCTGTGAAACTCTCTCATCTTACTGTTTTCAAAATATGATGAAACCCTGTCTCAGGCATAGTTTTGTGATGAGATCCACGTACACTCCACTTTAAGCCCATTGAAAACATCAAAATGACATTGAATCTCCAGTTGTTTACAGGAAGGTCCAACTTTGCCCTATTCAGACCATAGTGATAAGAACAAGGCAAATAGGCACTGCTGGGCAGCTAGTGCTTTTTAACAAAATCCTATCTGTATTAATTACCAATCTGTAAGCAGATCCATCACCTGGTGTATGTGAAGAGCAACACCTGTGTCATACCAGCACTGCACACAGAAGCAGAGATATTCCTGATCACTTAGTGTGGTAGCAGCCAATATACATTTCCCCTTAACTCAGTAGCTAAAGTTTTCACCTATCATAGGTCAAAAATTAATGGGATATGGATATTGGAGATTTGGGCACAAAAAAATTATACTGAAAAGAAGACTATTTCCTCTGTGCAAGTCCAGACAGCTTTTGGAGAAAGAGAATATTGTTGGGTTTTTTATCAGTTTGGATACAAACATGTCAAAATATACATATTACTGCAAAATTTCTTTGCAGAGTATGCCAGACTTCAACTGATATGCTTAGTTTTTATTCATTTTTGTTTATGTTTCATGTTTTTATTTTCTGAGGCATCTGAATTCACCTAGTAAATACCGAGATACTGCACATATAAGCAGAAGTGTTGTTAGTGTGAATACATTACAAGCAACAGCACAGTGCTTTTCCTTTGCTATCTTCTTCATAATAACACTACCTCACTTACCTGTCAGTGTACAGATCTCTGAAGACACCATGTTCCCTGAAAAGAATTGCAAAGGCTCAAGAAAGGCCCTTTTCAAGGATTTGGATGGAAGTGTCCTGGACCTAGAGCCACCTGTTTCTGTTTTTCCAGAGTCAGAATTTGAATGGACACAGTTCTATTTGCAAGCTGGTAAGTGCCTGTGCTGTCTGGAGTGCTTTCAAAGTCATGCATACATTTGTCTCTTGAGATGTGATTTTACCCAAAGTTTTCACTGAGACAGACAGCTGAGGTCAAGATGGTGATGGTCCTTGATTGTGTGATGCCTTTCCAGGATGGTTACCATGAATTATAGTGTAGAAATTAGGGAGGCCTCATTCCACAGTTCTGTGTCCACCAGTGTTTCTCTACCTTCTTGCAGAATCACATCACTTGACATCCTTAGCTCCTTTAGGGTTTAATTCATTAATTTTAAGAGCAGAACAGAACTTACCTGCCCATTGCAAAGTCCTTTGAGAGCATTAAGACAAACATGCCATGTAAATGCTACCTAAGTGCAAAATAATAATTGTCCCAGCAAGGATTTTCATCTATATCCCACTGAGGAGATAATCAAGCTGAAAAGCCACTCCAGAAGTTTAAAGACCCCTCTCTCTGGTTGAAAAAGGCCCATTTTGCTTGGTAACCACTTTCTGAAGGTTTACACAGCAAGGCTCCCTTCTCATCTTGATTAAAACTCTGCTCTCTGGTTCCAAATAAACTCTTTAATTACAATTAGCGTTCCCTGCACCTGCTGCTGATGGTGGCCATTTTACTGAAAAGGCGCATCGTTTGTGACTCCAGCAGTATGGGAAAAGGGACTGTAATTAATCCTCTTTTCCATCCCACTTGAAAACTGATTAAACACAAAGAGAACTTTAAACTTTAAACAAAATGTCTAATGTGTATTCAGTAAAGGTTTTTCCTTTAAGGATCCCACTCTGGCTGCTTACGGGGCTGATTAATGTGTTGTCTAGATGCAAACACACTGGTTTTTTTCCTCTACCTTTCCTGCCTTGATTATGACTCATAGACAATTGCTAATACCCAAGCAGTATTACCACTTAGGATCTGCATGTTAATGCATACATGCTTTTGCATACAGAACCTGGGGTTTATTTATATTTTCACCATTTTTAGCACAGCCTGTCAAGCAGTCATAGGCATAACAGGAACCCCCACCATCTAAAGTGCAACCTGCTCTCCACAGGGTTTATCTCTTTGTGTAATGGAGGCAACAGCATATGGCAAATGCTGCCTGCCTCTGAGGTTATAACAAAATTGCTATGTTTTCTTATTGTTGCCCAGATATGAATGGTGTGTTTTTTGCCCCCTCCATTCACAATTATGTGTTAGTTTCCTCTGTATTTCTCATTCTGATTTGCAGTTCCTTTCCTCTCGACATTTGGAAAGGCACAGCTTGATGCCAAGGTGAATTCATGGTTGTCATCTTCCCTTCTCTACCCTCTCCTTCTCTAAAGTTGTAGTGCTGAATGTTTTGCACAGGGCAATACAGGCTTTCATGTTACACAAACAGGAGAAGATGCTCACCTTTGCTGTCCACACAGATTTTCTGTAGGTCTTGGTTCCCCCTTGCTCTGACAGTATTTCAAGGCTATCAAAGATGGTGGTGATGTGATGCTGTTGAGCAGAACTTGGCCCTTGGAGTCCCTGCTCTTCTGTTCCTTTCCCAAATCCAGATATAGTACTTATGTTATTTGGGTGGTCAAGACTCACCTGCTGAGCCTCTCATACACATATCCCAACTGGAACCCTTTTAAACCTGAGTAATTCTGACCACCCCTAGAAGCTTCTTCTGAGCACTGCAATGCAGTTGTTAGTGCTCTGCTACCATGACTACTAGAGAAATGAAACGATCTTTTCAGGACATTACACAAAATCCTTACCACTTCCAAAGTTCATAGAATTATAGAACAATTTTGGCTGGAAAAGACCTTTAAGACCATAGAGTTCAACCCCTCCCCTCACAGTGCCAAGCCCATGTCCCTCAGCACCTCAGCTACACGGCTTTGCAATAGCTCCAGGGATGGGGACTCCACCACCTCCCTGGGCAGCCTGGGACAGGGGCTGACAACCCTCTCAGGGAAAAAGTTCATCAGATGCAAAATAAACCTTCCCTGGCATAACTTGAGCCTCTTTCTTCCAGTCCTATCCCTTGTCACTTGAGAGAAGATACCGATTCTCCTCTCACTACAGCCTCCTGTCAGGGAGTTGCCAAAAGTGATCACATCTCCTCTCAGGCTTCTGTTCTCCAGGCTGAACACTGCCAGGGTCCTCAGCTCCTCCGCAGCAGACCTGTGCTCCAGCCCCTTCCTCAGCTCCGCTGCCCAGCTCCACTGTCCAGCTTCAGCCCCTCAGTGTCCCCCTGGCAGTGAGAGACTCAAGACTGAACACAACTCTTGAGCTGTGGCCTCACCAGGGCCCAGTACAGGGGATGGGCACTGTCTTGGACCTGCTGGCCATACCGAACACCATTGTGTTCAGTGACACAATTGTTTTGAGACTCAAAAGGTCTTTCTTTCCACATCCTCTTAATTGCACCTTTATTGAGATGGATACATAAATTCCAGTTTGGACAATCAGATTGAAATTATTATCCTCTGCCATCTCTAGATATTCTGGTTACTCCAGGTAGAGCAAATCAAAGCACTCAATGTATTTCAGGGACACAAAAAATAGGAAGATATTTCCTCAGAGGAAAACCATAAGGAAGAGGCTGTGAGAGGAATAACTGAGGCACAGGGGATCGCTCCACATGATATTAATGCTCAGGGATTTAGATGATGTCTATTATTGAAGATAGAATCAAGACAGAATATATGTAATATATTATTTGTATATGTATATCTGTCTGCACGTATGCAAAAGGCAAGGAAGGACCACTTGGCTTCCTCAGTTCTGCTCACTGCAGATGAACAGTAGTGAGCCATGCAATGCATATTTAATCATGTACCCACTTTTTTTTTCTTTTTTTTCTTTTATCTTCCTGTGTGTCTGATATTTTACCTCCTTTGTTAGCTCCTTGTGTCTTAGACCAGGTCTTTCTTTTGTGGCAGGTCTTTCTCTATAGAAAGAGTCTTTTACATAAAAGTAAAATTTTAGTTTTCTGGATAAACCACAGACTTCAGAAAAATACACAGGAACAGATCCCAGATTTTTGTTATTGTTATTTCTACTAAAAGAAAATGAAGCAACAATGAAAATGGTTTTTAGTCAAACAAAGCATAATTATTTTTTAATTTAAAGGTACTTTTTGCACTTTTTTCTTCTTTTAAATATAACACTGCAAAAGTTTATAATGAAATGTTTTCTGACACCTCCCTCTAAATCTTTTATGAGAAAGTTTCACAGTAACATTTTTCAAATTATCCAAAACAATTTAATGAGTTTAACATGAATTTGTAATTATTTTAATCTCTTTGAGCTGCCATTTTTGGACAACAAAATGTTTTTCTCCCAAAACTCATCTCTATACTAAACCTCTCACAAAAGAGCTTGAGGCTAGACCTGGAGCACTAAATGGTACCACAACACAGGGAACACTAGAACCAGAATTAGCTATAAACATGAGTGTGTCTAGCTCAGGAAAGGAGAATAAGTGAACAGTTTGTGTACTCAACAGATTCCTGTGTCCAGGTAAAAATCCCTGCCTCACAAAGGAGAGATGATACAACCACCATTCTGTGGTTAAAGTTTCACCTGTTTGCAGGCTACGTGCAATATTTATAGGACTCTGTTATCATATTACCTTACATCTGTAAGCTGACGGCAGCTAACTCCCATGGCTGACTCCCAGAGATGTTGTAGTTCATTGTCTTCCCTTGGTGGAAATGTAGCTGAGCACCAGAGGCTGTAGAAGATTCATCTCACCCCACTTCCATTGCCTCCTACATCCTCCCTCGTGATGAGAGATTGACACCTTAAGGGCAGAAGTTAGGTGAATGTCTGAGAGATGTAACCAAGTCTTTCAAGTTTTAGTCTAGAGCCTGCAGACATACATGTTTTTTTCTCCTTCTGGCAGATACAGTCTAGGATTTTTTTAAAGCAATTTGTGCTAAATTTAGTTATAGAACAGTCCAGGTTGGAAGGGACGTTGAAAGATCATCTGGTCCAAACTTTCATGGGTAAGGCAACCTAGACGAGATTATTTATGACCCTGTTCAATGGCCTCTTGAAAATCTCCAGTGATGGAGACTCTACCACATTCTTGGGAATGTTTCAATGAATTATTATTTTCACTGTAAAAAATGTATTACTTATATTGGAATGAGATGTCTCTTGGTGCAGGCAGTACCTGTTACTTCTTGTCTTCTCCATATGGGTCCCTGAGAAGAGAAAGCTTCCTTTTAAGTATCAGATTATTGTGATGAGGTCCCCCATGAGCCTTCTCCAGGAAGAAAAGATCAAACTTCCTCAGTCTTTTCTTATAGAACAGGCTCTCCAGCCCTTTGATCATGTTTGCGGACTTTGGATCCTCTCCAGTCTGCCTACATCTTTCTTGAATTGTGAGGATCAGTAGTAGGCACTATACTCCAGATAGAACCTGATAAGTGCCGATTAGAATGAGATGACCCTGTCTCTGTGTCTGTTGCAAATGTCTCTGTGGATGCAGATCAGGATCTGATTTGCCTTTGTTGCTTCAGCAACACATGACTAACTGACATTATCTTGTTCTGTACCAGGACTCCCAAGTCCCCTTTCAGTATGGCTGGTCTCCAGCAACAGAGCCTTGCCTGTACTGGGTTCTTTGGTTAGAGGTACAGGACCTTACACTTGTCTTTGTTAAACAGTTTTACCTAGCTTACTCTCCCAACCTATCCAGGTCTCTCTGTAAGATGTCTCTCCCTCCTGACGACTACCCCTCACCGCCCAGTTCAGTGTCACAAGCAAATTTGGTGAGAGTGCTTTCAATAACATCATCCAGATAATTTATGAGAATGTTGAACAGCATAAGCTACAGGATCAGTCCTTGGGGGACAAGTAAGCTAACATGAATATTAAATTTTTGCCAGTATCAGTGACCCAATTTAGTGAATAAATGACTAAGAAATTAAGAAATTACTAGGTATTTGTTTGGCCCTGTGTGACTAGATAATGAACATCAGTAGCTTAAGACCTGTTTATCGTCTTTTATCCTGCCTTGTAGGAGAGATATTATGATGGGCCTAAAGCTGGAGAAATGTGGAGAAGAGGAACAAAGAAAGGAAATTGTCATCAGAAAATGTATCAGCCAGTATCAATACTTGCAGAAGCGGTTTTCCTCCTCATTAGTGGGTAGAATATGACTCCAAGTGAAGCCAAGAGATTGCAACTTCTTATATGGATTTGTAGTCTCAGCTGATATTTATAGGTAAACATTAGACTATAAGCATTTCAGATGGGAGGATACTACAGAATGAAAGCAGGTTAGCATCATAGGTTACTGGATTCTTCAGGACAGGTGCTTTTGTGCACTTATTTTCACACAGGCAGGCATCCAGCCCATAGTGATTTTGTGCAAATCCAAAAATGACCCCTTCCCGTTCTTATTCTTTCCCTTTAGCATGGCTTCAAATTTAGTCAGGAGAACAATCTTTCCTGTTAATTATAATTTAGGGTTCCCAATATGACTTCCATACTGGTTTCTAAAGATATGTGGAAAGATTTCTAGGTTTGCACGACAGCAGTTTGATAGGGTAACTGATGGAGTCCCTCTTCTACTGTTTCTGAGTAATCCTGAAGTACTGAGGATTATGAAGGTCTGGGCTACAGGGTTTAGCTATCACACAACTTTTTCTTCCTGATGCTAATATGTACTCCTTGCATTTAATGTGAATAATTGCATTTAATTTCTACGTTACACTAGTAAAACCTGGAACCTCCTTGTAAGTTCTTTGAATACAATAGAAGTATCAGTGAAATTTAGATCTGTAATAACCCTATGGGATAGACATATATTTTTTGATACTAGTTTTTCAGGAAGAGGAGAGAATTTGTGACTTGCCTGATGTCAGCCATTTAATTAATGCATATGCTTCCAAAACTCTGACAGACAGACTCTTAATCTAAAAGCACCTCATTCTGCTTAGGCAGGCTGAACAGTATGGTTGCATTAACTAGAATCAGTGTATTTTACACACTACTTTTTTATTAAAAATCATAACTGGAGAATTTTTTGGAACTTTACTGAAAATATAAATTCCGACTGTGGTTTTAAACAAAGAGAAATTGGAAGTTTTTTTATTTTTAACTAATTTTTTAAAAGCTGAAGGGGTTTTTTTGTTTGTTTAAATTAGTTTAAAAAGTAAAAATGTAAAAATTTAGTGGGAATGTATTGGTAAGTGGATTGTCCCCAAGTGTGTTGTGGACAATTATCTTTTTATCAGACCTATAAACAACTGAGTCAACTTTTTTCCTTGTTGTTTTCGATGTAGACAAATCTACAGCTGTGAAATTCCTGCAATAGTCTTGCTTGCTCTTTACAGGTAACCAGTACAATTTCTAGCTCATAAAAGGGTAGCTATTTCATATGCAAATTCTTATCTAAAGCAATTTACTCATGTTTAAACAATTGATTTACTTCTGTAAATACTGTAGTAAAAAACTACTACTGTAAAAAAATCTTTGAAAGATCGTGTAACATTAAATGTTGTAAATGATATGCAGAGGTTTATTGACTTCATCAGAAATAGGATAAAATGTCAGATCTAGATGTAAGCAGTCCAAAATATCTAAACATGTAGATCAAGGAGTTTTGTGCAATCTTCTTTCCTCTGTTAAGTTTTGATACAGATAAAAATTCTCAAGTAATAGTTAAGGAAGTGTATAATTTTGACACACAAGCTGCCAGTATAATTTAGTGCTAAAGCTGTGTGAAAATGTCGCACCATATATACTTAATGTTAGGAGGACTATGATTAGCCATAGCTGCTATGCATGACCATGTGCTGTAATTAAAGATGTCGGAGAAGAGAATGAAGGTCTAGTAGATTCTCAAGGAATTAAATAGATGCAATATTGGCCTGAAACATTTCTTGGTTTTCTCTGAAGCTTTTTTTGTTGCTATTGTTCAGAGATATATTTTTGCTTTTTTTTTGCATTAAATGGCCCATACAAAATGGGTTGAAAGTAACAATGGAAGACATGAAAAGAGCTGTTACCAAGTTATTGTTTTATAAAAACCAAATCTAATATAATTAGAAAATGCCTGTAACTTTTAGATAATTTTCCTGCAAGCACATCACTGGTAAAGATTTCAACAGACTGTAAGTTGAGATCTAAGTCAATAACAAAGTTGCTTGGGAAAGAAGTTTTAAAGTATGTGAATGAGAAAATACGATGATGTATATGGTTTAGTTTAGTGATGGGCTTGATAGTGTGAGGTGAGTGTCTGGACATGATCTTAAAGGTCTTTTCCAACCATTATGATTCTATGATTCTATTTTTGATACCAATGTAGTGGCTCATCAGATGTGAGATGGTTTAATCATCTGAACTAAAAACTCAGCCCTGCTAACTGAGGGCAGAATGGCAGAATGCCATACGCATGTGGGGAATCCATCAGTTGGAAAAGAAGGCCCATAGTTCATCTGGATGACACCATGAGACTATGTCTTAGGAGACAAACCAAGACAAGCCATTCCTCTGTGTTATTTGTTTTGGTAAATCATGGAGGAAGAGACCAGAGTTGGTCTCTTCAAACTAGGTGAATATTGGGGCTGATGTGGCCATATGATATTTCCATTTTGAAATAATATAAATTACTTTCCCTCAAGTTCATTTGTATCTCAGCCTCTAATAAATAATTATTTTGCTTTTTCAGAGATATTTCCTTAATTTTAAACCTAGGATGTAAGATGAATGGCATTATTCATTGTCCATGTGATAAGTATGGGGAAATGTGTATATATATATATATATATATATAGATACACACACAGACAAATGTACAAGCTATCACACTTTTTCTTATTGTTCTTATGGAGAGCATCAAATGTTTTTCTCAAGATGAAACAAAAAAACCCAAACTTGGCCAAACCCATCAGTTTTGCATGTGCATTGCTGTAAATGAAGTTTAGCTTTTTTGTACTGCTCTTTTTATGTCTTTTTTAAGCTCCTCAAGTCCTTTTAAACTGGCATGCACCCATGTTCATCTGCATAAAATGTTAAATAAGTGTATGTAGATATTAGGAGTAATGACATTTGGAAAAGTGATTGCAAAGTGAAGTCTCTGACTATAGGAGATAACCTTGGCCCTTAGGATAGCCATCCTTTTTCAGGACCTATCAGCAAGTAGTTTGCACTTACACTTTCTATCAGAAAATCTTGGCTTCTTCTTTTAGCCTTAATCCCTGAGGATAAACCAGCAAGTCTGTCATTTTGAAAACTCTGGTATTTAAGAACCTATTCAGAAAACATGACATCATTTTTAGAATTTTAGAAATCTCAGAGAGCCCATTTGTTTCCCTGTGAGCTAAAAAATAGCCCAGTGACCCCAAAACACCACATCACTTTCATTTAGGAGTCTAGTTATGGATTTGATATTCACCTCTACATTGTATACAAATGTTATCTGCAACCTGAGTATAAGATTTTTTTATCATTGACATGATGAGGCTGCTATTTTAGTGTAGTGGTTCATAATTTCTGCTTTATAAAGTATTGGTGATTCACAAAACCTGAGTAACTTACACACACAACATTCAAGGGTTAAATTAGGGGCTTGACAGTTAAAGGTGAAAAGAACCTGGAAAATTCAAGCTATGAAGATTATCTGGCAAATTTGGGTAGCTCAGTCTTGAGAAGAAGAGATAGCTGAGAAGTTTAAGAATGGCTTTCAAAAATAGGGAATACTACTGTTGAGTAGAAGGAAATAAATTGCTCCCCGAGGCTATAGAATCAGTATTCATGGGCTAAAATTTCACCAGGATGATTTTAGATGTGTTAGAATAAAGACAGGGAAATACTGGAATATGTTGCTTGTTGCATATGTTGCATTGTGGAGTCCCTGTCAGTGGAAGTTATGCAAACATTCATAGAAGATCTAGATTGAGCTGATCTTCTGATAAAAGGGTGCATGGATCAAATAACTTCAGAAGGTCCTTTCTAGATCTATTTTAAAAATTCTGTAAGGATGTGCAGTGGTCTGCAGGAACCTTTGAGATCTGGCAGTGATTTACAGATCCAAAGGCCAAGGTGTTGTAGTCGGAAAGTCTGGTAATTAGGATCTTCTAAATACTGCTGCTGAAGACAAAGAATTAATACTAGGAGATAGTTGGTGAGGAGATATTCTCTCTCAACCCACCTGCTTGATTTCTCTCAGGTAGTCTGTCTGTTCTTGTGGAATGCTAATTCTCTTGAAAGTTTGGACAACATCTATGTGTAGAGGTTAGTCCCATAGAAAATGGTATACAGGATCTGAGTGGAGTTTATAGCACCAGTGAACCAAAGCGGAGTCAGATTCCTTATCTCTCTTCAAAGCCTAGTAACTCAAATATGGTGCTTTTTCTTCTGAATCACTAATTTATCACTCCTACCTCAGTGATGCCCAGATGCCATTACTACTTCCAGATGCCATTCAGAAATTTTTGTGATGCCTTCATTAAGAAGCTGCTGGTATTATTGGTCAACTCAGAAGGCTCCAGGTAAAAGAAAGTGGAGAAGTGAGCTTCTTCAGAATGAGTCAGGAATAGGGCTGAGGACAACAGCCTACATCGTGCAGCCTCTCTAGGCTTGATGGCTCTTTTCTTTAAGGAGACAAGATGGTTGCGTTTATGCAATTAAAAAAAAAGAAAGAAAGAAATATGAATTGCATCCTGCAAGTATAACTATATTATTTTCCTTAGATTTTAGAGACATATCTATAATCCAACCAAAGTGCTGACTGTTAGTTTACGGAGCTTTACAGGGGAAGCACTGCTTTTTGCAACAATTAATTTTGCAGAGGAAGCAGCCTGTTTAAAGATGCCTGCAGCAGTCACTAAAATATGTGTTGTTTTTCAAGGCCACCAGACACACAGTTGACTAGGTTGGCTAATAAACAAAACAACAATGCAAAAACCCAGCCTCGTGGGGTTTGCAGGAAGAAAGGATGAGAAATAAAATGAATAATGCTTACCTGCTAGGGGTGGGTGAAGACTATAATTGTTTAGCCCCCAGCAGATCTCTGCAAGGGTTAAAAATGACAAAGATATTAGTTGGTGACTGCTAAGATTGTTGGTTTGAAGCTCTGGGCAAAACACAGACTGTTATTTACCGGACTTGGTCGATTTACTTCTTAATGCAATAATGACCTGTGAAATGAAACGTGAGCTAGACAATTGTTCCTCATTGTTTCCAGTAAAACATCCTTTCATACCCCATTAAACCACCATTAATTCCATTTGAAAGAGAAGCAGGCACAAACACCAGGGATATCTCTCTCTTTTCCTCTGTTCCTCTCTTTGTGGGACTGATCAAGGCCTGTGGATAGCAAAGCAGCTTTCTTATCCATTTTAGAGGCTGCTGAGCAGCCTGTGAGGGCCACTTCTGAATTAGAAACATAAGATCTGCAGGTTTAGCACCCAGTGGATCCCATCCTTGAATTTTGCAAAAGAGCATATCAGTTAACCCAGCAAGCACAGACAATTCGTTGATGTTAGTACACATCGTTTCTCTCTCTTTTTAGGTTGCCTCTCTTTGAGCAAGAAATTTGTGTAATCATGCAGTTTATATTTGTATGTATGTATTTCCCACACAGTGATTTTTAAGCCATTTTCAAGAGCTGAGTACATTCTCAGAGGTAATAGACTCCTACAGGTTAAAAAACAACAAAAAAAAGTCCATGAAGAAAAATGAAGTTTTCTTGTCCCCACAAAGGGGGAAACTATTTGCCATCCATTTTTTGGATACCAAGAAGTGTTCTCTGGAGAGAAATTCCAGTTTTTTGTCCCAACTAAAGGGAAAGCTTTTGTACATTGTTACATGCCAGATAATCCAGTTACATCTATCTAGTCAAGTGTTGGTTCCACTTTGCATGAAACTGGTTTCTTTAACTCCTAATTCTCCTCTGCAGTAGCATTAAAAAATATGTGGATGTGGCACTTAGGAACACAGTTTAGTGGGACTTGGAAGCATTAGGTTTATGATTGGACTTAATGCATCTTAAACATCTTTTTGAATCTAAACAATTCTATACTATTAACTACAAAAATGTGAAAATAAAAAACTGGAATCTTTAAGACGTTTAATTTTTATCTGAAGATACATGACTGAAAAACAAAACCCCATGATTTTTTTTTTTCAGAGCTCTAACACTGGGGAGAAAAGCAGCAGACCATTCTATGATTCTGTGAAACCATTATGACATATAGATGCTTCTTTTCTTTTGGAAAATACCAGTGAATAAAATCAAATAGAAACTATTTTCCTACTAATTTCCTGACAATACTTTTTTTTCCCATTAAAATATTTTTAAAGTTTAAAATATTTCTTGCCAAATAATTTTCCTTTTTTTTTTTTTGGGAGGGGGAGGAATACATGATTTTAATGAAAACACAATTTTCTTTCAATAATAACATGGAAATCCAACTTCCAGAATAAATTTTCAGTTAGCTTTAATCACTGTGAATAATTCAAAAATATTTAGGGCAAATTGTCCCTCAGTTATACAGATATAAATCTGGTAGTACCTCATTCTTTCTGAAGTTATAAAATTGGGATTAGAATACTTTCCATTCATGAGTGAGATGTTGTTACTGGGCAGACAGTACTTCTGAAGGTGAGGAATGGATAGATTTATAATCTCCAGTACAAAGAAGAGGAGAGTCTTTGTGTTGGAGATTCTTGCTTAGAGGGTTTGAGTAATGCTTGTTTCACACAACACACATGCTGCACAAAAGGAGAGGAGATCTGGATGGGGTAGAAGTGGGGACAGTTCTGATGAAGTTCAAGGTCTAGCACAAGAACGTAAACCTCCTGACACCCTGTTAGCCCTCACACCATCAGTGGCCCCCAGGACCCTCAGTCTCAACTGCCTGCATTTTTGCTTTTTAATTCTGCCTGACCTGTCGAAGACCCCCAGTCCCAACATACGTTTCTGCCTCACCAAGCCAGAACTCCTCACCTCCTTTATCTCCCAGAATTCCCAAGATCCTCCTGTCTTCAAACCAAAACTCTAACTCTGTGAAACTTCTTTCCTTTTTCCTGCTAGGATTTACCACATTCTTCACAAATCAGGGGTGTGATCCACAGCCTTCCCAATCAGCAAATGAAATATCTTGCTGCCTTACAGCCTTACCTGAAACCTAGATCATGGCGTTTAATCAATTCCTTGGCAGGTATTGTCCACCTACAAGGAGATTATTATGGATCAATGGCTTTTATCCAAGAGTGCTACTGAATTTCATGCAAGCCGCACTTTGACAACCTGCTTTGTAACATGTTCCATCATCATGTCTGTTCTTCAGTTGCTCCTGCTTTTATACTACGTTCTTTTATGTTACTGCACTTGACGCCTTCCATTTCCCATACTAGGTTTATGCCTGAGGTAAGATTTTGTCTGCAAGTTTGCTCAGAAATGGCTCAGCTGCAAAGAACAAAATGAAGATTTTTTTTTTTATGTGTGTTAGAAAACAAATCTCTAAACTCTAGAATATATGGGTTTGCAGTAAAGGATTGAAATTTAGTGGGGAAAAAAACGCTGAGGCCAATGAATTGTTTTCGATCCACGGTTCCTGTAAAACTTGTGTCCAGATTTGACTATGAAAATAAACTGCAGAGATTTATTATCTCTCTACTGTGAAAGATCTAAGCTTTGGTTCTTGTTTGTGAAAATTTTAGTCCCAGCTCTAATGCATTGTTTGAAGTGCAGACATGAAATGCTCTCTTTCTTTCAGATCTCTTCAAAATACTTGAGTATTTGGAGCCTTAAATCCCATGTTCTTGTTCCCTTGCATTGTGTCTTCTAATTAACAAAAGAATTCTGGACACTTCATGATCCTTGTTTCTGCCCAAGGCGTTGTGTTATGTGACAAACATATGTGTTGTCCTAAATTTATAGACTAGGTCCTTTAGGAGCCAAGGGATTACAAAACATCATCTGTGGTAGAAAGGAGAAAAATCCTAAAAGTTTAGCGGTCGACAAGTATGCCATTGACCAGGGACATGCTGGTTCAACTTTGACAAAGCTCATTACAAAGGTATCTAGCACAGTTTACTTTGTGTAGTATTGAGATTTTTGGGTTTTTTTACACATGCCTATATATACTCAATGACTCTTTACTTACAGATCAAGTCTCATTTGCAAAATGATCCTTGTGGAAGGATTCAATTGCAATTCTGAAAAGAGATGAGGAATGAGAAGTGCAAAACCCCTCGCCATGGATGTGAAGAGGAATGGCCAGGGAAAATAATTTCCTCTCTTTCTTTCCCCTGTAATTCTTTTACATAGCAGTATTCTGAATTGGAGAATCACAACTTTATGTTTGTGTGTATGCAAGTATGTGTGCTTATACACACACATGGAGGCACTGTCCTCACAAGCGGTCTTGGAAGCATTTCATCATTTTTTCCCTCTTATCTTCCAAATATTAACATTTAATGAAATACACATTTCCTTCATTTATTTTGAACCTAGTCCAAGGCCAGCAAATACCAGAACCTCAAATGTTATGACAGGATAGATTCTTTATTGGTTTGTTTTCTTTTCATTCTTTCTGTTTTCATTGTGATTTATTTTTTTTTTTTTAAGATTATAGACCCTTATGTTCTAACTCAAGGAGCCTGGCTTCCAACTGAGGTAGACAAATATGTCCAAAAAAATGTCCCCGAGACCCATCCAACACAGACAGCTGTGCAGCAAACAGGAAATTGAGGAAGTCAGGTTCATCAGAGACACAGGATTTCCTTCGTGGATGTTTCAGATAAAACGTTTTTATTTTTTCCATAGTGGTTCTGTGCTGTAAAAGAACCATGAGAAAAGTGGATAAAATTTGACTTGTGCCTTGAAGACAGTGATGTGAAAGCACAACTGAAAGACAAGTTCTTGTGGGGACCTTTGCACCTTGGCCATGTTGATATGACCTCTTTCAAGCTCTCAGTTGCCTCTCTGTGGTCCAGCCCTGAACGACAAGTTGTCACAGACACACAGATAGGCTAGACTGGCTAAGGTGGGCACATCCACATACTAATGTGGTTACACCTAAAGGTAGGAATGGTCCTTCTAGTTTGAGATGTTGGCAGAGCAATCTCAGGCCTATCTATACAGGGCAATTTAAGTATCCTGCCAGTTTACAGCATCCTGAGCTAGAGGTTTCACTACTGACAGACTTGCATCACAGGAACCATCAGGATCAACTGTCAGCATGTGAGGAGTGATTTAATGTGAGTGTGACAGAGAAACAAAGGTTGCTGCCGTACGATCAGTCGGTAGGTCTAAGTTTGTTGCAGAACTTTGCTAAAACACTAGATCAAGGTTGATCTGCTTCTGCTGGGGGATTGGACTAGAGGATCTCTAAAGGTCCCTTCCAACCCCTACCATTCTACGATTCTATGAAAACCTTTTTCTATGACTGTGAAGAAGTCACTTGATTATTCTGTGAAGTGCTGGAGCATGTCCAGAGACAGACAATGGAGATAGTGAAGAGTATGGGAACAAGTCTTATGAGAAGCCTCTGAGGGACGTGGGGATGTTTAGTCTGGAGAAGAGGAGGCTGAGGGGAGACACAGTCACTCTCTATAACTACCTGACAGGAGATTGTTATGGAGGTGGGCATTGGTCTCTTCTCCCAAAGTAACAAGTGATATGACAAGAGGAAATGGCCTCAAGTTGCACCAGGGGAGGTTTAGGTTGGAAATAAGGAAGAACTTTTTTCCCGAGAGATTTGTCAGACTCTGTCCCCGACTGTCCAGGAGGGTGGTGGAGTCCCCATCCCTGGAGCTATTGCAAAGTCTTGTAGCTGAGGTGCTGAGGGACATGGGTTAGTGGTGGGCTTGGCAGTGTGAGTGGAGGGGTTGTGCTTGATAATCTTGAAGGTCTTTTCCAACCAAAAAAATTTTATGATTCTATTAAATGAGGTGTATTCTTTGTTTTCTTCCACTCATTGGTTGTGATGGCTCTTGATATTTCAGTGTTGTGACTAAAAAAACATCTATGCAGCATCTGGCATGATGTGATCCCAAATTAGTTTGAGGCTCCTATAAAACACTGGGAAAAATTACATACCAGTAATTCACAGCGTCCATGTGGCATTACTAAAGCAGACAAGCACTTTGATGTCTGTCTGTCTGACCTTAGTCTGCTTTGCTCTCCTATTTGTGCTTTTAGGTTTTGACAGTCTTGCATTACATGATCTCAGTAACAAGCAAGCAGTTTTGACTCATTTGGTCCAAAATGTGATTTCTCTGGAGATGACTCAAGGTTGTGTAGTACCACATGTTTGTATGAAAGAGCTCTGCCTTATCTCCTGGAGAAACTGAAACATATGGGATGAATAAGGACTGGAGGAGAAGAAATTAAGGTCTTACAGCACAATTGGTTAATGAAATGTTTCTGAGTAACAGAGCAACTGTAAATAAGTCTTTTAAATCAAAGCATTTGCCCATGACCTTTTTTATGTCCCGATAGTATTTTGCCTCTTGCCTGGATTCAGCCATGACTGAACATAGTGCTGAAGGGACCAAAACCTATTGGAGAACATTCTATAGGAGATCGTGAGTCAATGTGTGATATCAGATGCTAACTCTATTTGGTTTACTGGTGTAATCTAGCAGTCGTCTGGTGATAATGCACACCAAAAAAAGCCAATAAGTACTGAAATCATCCACTTAATTTTCAACTGTGATGCACTGGGGACAGGGAATTAATAGGGTAAATGAAACTGTGAATGTTGACTAAGCTTGGACCAGGAGGTCGGTGTATACAAAAGCAACTTCTCAGGAGATAATTCCTGAGCTGAAGCATGCAAGATCTTAATTTTTAAAGCATATCTTTGATATGGATGTCATCGCTCCACCAAGTTGAGAGCACATGTGGTTGACACAATGAGCACCTTGAGACTTTCAGAATATGTAGCTTGAGTATTAATATAATTATTAGTTAAAATAGTTAGTTGAAAATAACATATTCATTTCCTAATGCATTTTTTCAGAAACAGATCAATGCTTTGAAATAAGGAGTCAATTCACTGGCATTGTGTTTAAGAAACTGGGAAATAAATTTTTGCATCTGGGATAGTTGCATTGAATATTCTGTGTAAGATAATGCCAAGAGCAGAATTATTAATTTGAAACTTTCTATTCATTTGAATATACAGATATATAAATATATATGATTATAAAATCATTGATGTTCTTCAGTTCCTGGGAAATGAGACATACAGTCATTGAAGCAGCTATCACATTGAAGCATCATAAGTTATTTTAGAGCATCTTTTCAAATAAAAGGTGATGTTTTGTTCTTTTTTGTTTTCTTCCTGTGTGGTAGACATCTTAAATTGCCAATAGTAGCCCAACCTGTCTCAGAAAACATGTGACCTTGCAACTGTAATCTACCTCAGAATGGAGGTCACAGACCTGAGTCAGATTTTGGCCTCACTCAAGACTTCCGTGTCCTTGTGATTTTCCTTTGTCTTTTCTATTTTTTTTTTTTTTTTTTTTTTTTTTTTACAGTTCTGGGCTGCTGCCCAGTAATTTCAGTTTCAAGAGGCCCTATTTTCTGGTTGCTTGGATAAGGCAAGTTGAATTAAAACTTTGGCATAGACCTTACTTGAGAGACCAATTGAGAATTTAACTTCTGTGTTTGACAAGCTAATTGGCCAAGGTTTAAAACCATCAGTTATGCAATAAAACTGTTCACAATTAATTAAAGGGAGCTGATTATTTTCAGCTGGGCCTTGTTCCTGAAACATCCTCCTACTCACTAATAAACTTTGCTCCTGCGGTGATTTTCCTGAAATTAATAAACACATTGCAAAACTAGAGTAACCGCCTTAGTGTTTTCTTCCCATGCTCACTAGAATACAACAGTTACTGTACTGAAACTGACATTTCATCTCTGTGAAGTCCATATTGCAAGAACACTATTTTTCCCCCATGTGAGATGAAAGGCATCAGCTGGGCTCAAGGTTCTACCAGAACCTCTACTTAAGTAGAGGGTACAGCTTTACTAGACATTCAGTTGAAGAAGGTATTTGGTAAAAATAATTTTCCTAATAGCTAAGTTCTTGGCTCTTCTTGGGCCTCTGTTACTATTTGGTACAAACCACTCTGACTATGTTACACTCTGAGGAGTGACCACAGTAAAAACATACTTCTCATTGGAGCAGGGCTGGGCTGTAATATCTTTGGTCTCCGTGCTTCAGAAAATGGGCACAGCTGCCTTCCTTCCTTCTGTGGAGCGGGAGCCAAGAAATAAAGGAACAGCGGGATCTGTCAGGAATGAAACCTGGTAAAGCACAGCTTGCTGTGGGACAGAGGAATAGGCTATGTCATTTGCTGAGAACTTTTCCATCCCTCTGACTCTAAATGCTACATCCTATTAGAAATTATTACAGGTAAAAGTAGAATCAATAGAAGTCATTTTTTCATTGCAAGAAAATTGTATGATGTCTCCCTTACTGTTTGAAACCACAGTCAGCTTTAGAGAAACTATTTTGTCCAGCTCCCTGTGCAGTCTGCTTCAAGTGACTGGATTGCATTGTCCTGCAGTGAGGAAAACCTGCTTTCCCCTTTCCTCTCTAGGGCCCAAGGAGACAAACTTCCTCAGTCACTCAGATTTGTAACTGAAGAAGGAAGCCCAGTGGAAGTCAATGTGACCACAGATAACTATAAACATACCTTGCTCTCAGAAAGCCTGAGGCTCTCTGGAGACAAGATCTGACTCTATGTATTCCGGTACAGCAATCCAGACAAGAGAACTCAAAACTGGCCAGAGCTCAAGTACAAGTGCAGTGCTGCCCACAACAGTGTTGAGCAAATAGGAGTCCTACAGAAATCCAAGACTGACTTAAAAACAAGGGTCAAGGTTTAGCATGTTTCTAGTGTCTTGTTGAAGGTAATGGTTGCTTTGGGAAGAATCTTACGCATTTATGGACTTACCTTTTTTCTCATACCCATGCCTTTGAAAGTGGCCATTCAAGGACAGTTTCACCTGAAAGTAGATCTAATTCCTGTGCTAATAGATCCATTTCCTGTGCTAATTCTTGATGTATCTTTTCTCATTCAATCTTTTAGTCATTCTAACCTCCAGTGACAAGGCATCCCACAGTTTTTGTGACTGACAGCTTCTGGGCAAAAGGCCATCCTTAGGAATTA
This sequence comes from Colius striatus, assembly GCF_028858725.1. NCBI lineage: Eukaryota > Metazoa > Chordata > Aves > Coliiformes > Coliidae > Colius > Colius striatus. The sequence goes on along the minus strand of NC_084760.1, from coordinate 43,562,597 downwards.
TTACTAATAGCAAACAATAACTCTGGGTATGGCAGACTAAACATGTCACTCGTTCTCTAACATATTCGTGTATCAATTTTGGATGTTTGCAAAGAGGTTTTTTTAACTATTCACTCTGAAAAATGAGTGTGGGGCTTGATTCAGTAGAAGGCAGTATAGAATCTAACTTGTTTACTTTGACCAATTTTACTTGTAGATTGTTTCCAAAGAAGGCCTTTGTAAGTAATAACTCTTCATTGCAACCCTGGAGGGCTCACAAGTTATGGGATGGTGGATTATGGAAGAGGGTGGGTGGGAAAAAGTCAATAATAATACCAATAAAAAAGCCATCTCCTCATCAAAGCAGAAAATGCTTGAATAAAGATTATATTAAAAAAGAAAAATGTAGAGGTCTTGTTAAAACCTTTGGGTTACTGTCCAGTTATGTGGATTTTCCCTCTAGTGCTTATTCTGGCATTCATTAAACTCTGATAAGTTACATAGAAACACTTGAAAGAATGATTAGAAATGCTACGTGTGAATAATAGAATTGCTTAAAGGGAAATGGAAGTTCTTAAAGGGAAATGCATACTGACATGGAAAGTGAACTTATGTAATTTTCTCATTGTCCAGGGTTATTATCTTATTCTTCTTTTTTTGTGGATGTTGAAGTTGTATGCTTTTATGTTCACAGTTTGAGGGCTACTTAGGAAAATAATATTGCCTTTTGCACAGCTCCAGTGGGGAGGCAGATGTGTTGAAAGTTATTTGAGAAGCAAAGTATCTTTTTTTCAGGTGCCTTTCTTTGAGAGGGTTAGGCTAGAGTTTTAAAGGGAAGGAAAAAAATACCCTAGAAATGAAAAAATCCAAACCAATCCAACAGACCTAACCCAAAGCCAGTGCAGATTCTTCCTCGAAGTTGTCTGTGTGACCCTTTGCAAGGATCTTTGTCTGTGCTGCCAGCGTGCAGCGGTCACAAGGCTATGTCTCCATGTCTTTACTTCAGTGTGACCTCTTCACTAGGACTCAGTGCCAGGCTAAGCTCAGCTGCTTCAGTGGTGGTCATCTATAAGTGAAGTCTGGGTACCCTTGGGTTTGTTGGCAAAAGACCATATGAATGTTCCCTGGGAAAGGATATGTCTGAGTTGTAAATAACTTACAACAAGCTTAACAAGTATCGAATTCTTTGTGTCACTCTGGAAATCTCAGTCCCTGACTTGGAGTGTCTGAGGAAGGTGTCTGGGATCTGCAAAGGAAAAAGATGAGGGCTAAGATCAAAGGGTACTAAATATTTCTGGTTATTAGAGAGAACATGGGCTTGCTGCTGAACACAGAGGGTACCCTGGTGACCGAGGGTGCAAAGAAATCTGAACTACTGAATGCCTTCTTTGCTTCAATCTTTATGGCCAAGACTGGCCTTTGGGGAAGTCCAGTCCAGCAGGAATAGTAGGATGGTCTGGACCACAGAGGATGTGCCCAAGGTGGAAGAGGAAAAGGCTAAACACTTATTGGGTAAGCTTAACGCTCATAAGTCAATTGGACGTGATGGGATGCATCTGAGAGTGTTGAGGGAGCTGACTGATGTAATTGCTAAGCCTCTCTATGTCATTTTTGAACAACCATGGAGGACAGACAAGGTACTTAAGGACTGGAGAAAGGCCAATGTCATGCCAGTCTTCAAAAAGGGTAGGAAGGATGACCCAGGAAACTACAGGTTGGTCAGCCTCACCTGCATCTCTGGAAAGATGATGGAACAACTCATCCTGAATGTTGTCACTAAATGTATAAAGGAAAAGGTGGTTATCAGGGGAATCAACACGGATTCACCAAGGGGAATTCCTGTTTGACCAACCTGACAACCTTCTATGAGTGCATAACCAGCTGGCTAGTTGAGGGGAGAGCAGCAGATATCACCTACCTTGACTTCAGCAAGGCTTTTGACACTGTCTCCCATAACATCCTCATCAGAAAGCTCAGGCAATATGGATTGGATGAGTGGACAGTGAGCTGGATCGAGAGTTGGCTGAATGACAGAGCCCAGAGGGTGGTGATCAATGGCACAGAAGAGTTGGAGGCCTGTGGTCAGTGGAGTTCCTTAGGGATTGGTTCTGGGGCCAGTCTTGTTCAGCATCTTCATCAACGACCTAGATGAGTGAACATAGTGTACCCTCAGCAAGCTCCCCGATGACATCAAACTGGGAGGACTGGGTGATTCACCAGAAGGCCGTGCTGACCTTCAGACAGATCTGGACAGGGTTGAGAGTTGGGCAAAGAAACAACAAGGACAAGTGCAGAGTATAGGGATGCATCAAGAGGGTGTGGGCAGCAGGTTGAGGGAGATTCTCTTCTCCTTCTCCTCTGACCTAGTGAGGCCTCATCTGGAGTCCTATGTCCAGTTTTGGGCTGCCCAGCTCAAGATGGACAGGGGACTGATGGAGTATCCAGTGCAGGGCCACCAAGATGCTGAAGGGACTGAAGCATCTCTCTGAGGAGGAAAGTCTGTAGGGCCTGGAGATATTTAGTCTAGAGAAGAGGAGACTGCAGGGGGATCTCATTAATATTTACAAATATATAAATGGTGGGTGTCAGGAGGTTGGGACATCACTTTTTTTTTTCTATTATATCTAGTGACAGAACAGGAGCTAATGGGCATAAGCTGAAACACAAATGTTCCATTGTAATATAAGAAAAAACTATTTTACTGTTCAGGTGAAGGAGCCCTGGAACAGGCTTCCCAGGGGGGGTGTGGATTCTCTTTTCAGGTCTTCAAAACACACCTGGATGCATTCCTGTGTGACCTGATCTAGGTGGACCTGCTTTGGCAGTGGAGTTGGACTACATTATCTCCAAAGGTCCCTTCCGATGGCTACCATTCTTTCAGAGGCCTCATATTTCATCTTCAGATCCCTTTTCACAGATTAGTAGTTTCATGGTTAGCAAGTTAAATAGGATCCATCTTGGCATAGAAAGGACATGACCCTGTCTTGCCAATGCCGCTGACAAGAGAATCCAAACAATCCAGCCAGCACCTTTGGGAGGCTTTTTGCTTCAGTAAGCGTTTATTGCTTGCTTACTTGGTATTTCTCTTTAAACAACCAAAGTATTAGTGCTTGTAATGTCAAGCACTGGAAGGTTAAATCAAAATTAACTTGTTGCCACAAGAACATGTTATATTCCTTTTCTTTTCTCTTCATGTTACAGAAATAATATATTAGTACTGCAAAGCTCAGGCAGAGGGGAACAGAGTTGATCCTGTGGTTGAATTATGAAGTCAAACTATACAAGCCCTAATCTAAACTGTGGCATAATGAGATGTGAGAGGATTTTCTGAGGTCCACTGCTGATCACATCATGTTTGTTTAGTAAGATGGGAGTGTTTGCATTGAGATAAAAGCACAGATTTCAATGAGAGAAGTTTCAAAACTGACCTTCAATACCTTAAGCTCAGTGATTTAATGGGACAAGGATAAGCATTTTTTAAGCCATTTTGAGATTTTTTGCTCTACCTAACCTATATGAAAATATAACATTGACATGTCTGTCTTTGCCAGTGTTATTCAATAGAATTTGAGAAGTATTTTTTCCTTATACTTTCTTTTTCAGCACCGTGGTCAAAAAAATCTGTAATTCAGAGAACAGAACCCTGCATCTCTGAACTAAATGTTCACATAACTGTGTTCACATAACTCTCAAAGAAAGATCTGTGGAGAAACTCAGGGCTCCATGAGCTCTGAGATCCATCCACCTTTCAGCCCCACAAAGAATACAAAGCCAAATGACAGCAGCAAACAAATACCCGCAGGCACCCATGGACAACCAATACAGATGTGCCTTACCATCTGGGAAGCTTCCAGGTAGACTGAGGCTCACTGCTTCACATGTGCTCTGAAAGTTGGTTTTCCCTTGTTCCTGGGGCCTGGAATTGACAGTGTTTTGTTGCTATGGGCTGGGACTCATGTCTTGAGGGTGACCTTGGAGTATGATATCGTGGTTAGAGTTAGATTATCTTGCTTTTTCAAAGAGAGGTTTGAGTTATACTTGAAAGATTAATCTTGACTGTCTGAAATGATTTATCTCAACCTAATATTAGTGTCCAAGATGCATAAATATCCCTTGCAAGGGGTTGATTTCTCTCAGCTGAAGAAGCCAAGCTCAGACTTAGATGCTTGTGTCTAAGCTAGGTAAGAAGTCAGACCCAGGGGACTTTCCAAAAGAAAAAAATACATGGAGGCTGTTTCTCATGTGGTCAGTGGAGATGTTCTCTGAACCAGTTTTGTAAGACTCCATGGAAATTTGATTGATGAAAATATGGTAATGCAAAATGATGGCCTCTGATGTTGGCCCTAGGCATTGAGGCTGGGTTTTCCAGTGAGAACTAGAAGAAAGATTCACACTTCTTTGACTAAAATTTCCTAACAGCAGGTAGCTATCATTGAAACCTTGCAGACTCTCTGTTAGATCTACAATATAGCAGATGATGTGAAGAAGAGAAAAAAAAAAAGAAAATTAAAAAAAGAAAATACAATATAGCAGTGATTCTGATTCTTTTCCTCAATCACTGTGTGGCTCCTGTGTTTTGTGTAGCATGTCAATATGTACGGTTGCTTAATTTTAGTTGTTTTTTCCTCTTAAAAAAAAGATCTTTTGAATCTTTGAGATAAAATTATTTTTTCCAGCCCCAGATTCTGCAGCTTTTCCTCCTCAGAGAGATGTTCCAGTCCCCTGGTCATCTCAGTGGCCTTGCGCTGGACTCTCTCCAGCACTTCCCTGTCCCTCTTGGGCTGAGAAGCCCAGAGCTGGACACAGGACTCCAGATGAGGCCTCACCAGGGCAGAGGAGAGGGGGAGCAGAACCTCCCTTGACCTGCTGGCCACACTCTTCTTGATGCAGCCCAGAATGCCACTGGCCTTCTTGGCCACGAGGGCACATTGCTGGCTCATGTTCAGTTTATTATCAACCAGAACTCCCAGGTCTCTCTCTGCAGAGCTGCTCTCCAGCAAGTCAATCCCCAGCCTGTTCTGGTGCATGGTGTTGTTCCTCCCCAGGTGCAGGACTCTGCACTTGTCCTTGTTGAAACTTAGGAGGGTCCTCCCCACCTAACTCTCAAGCCAGACTTGAGGATGGAAGCGGTTTTGCTGTAGAAAGGGGTTTCTAACCCTTTTAAGTGAAGATAGTGAGTGAACTGAAAATACTGGAAGACATGAAAGGAGAGGTAGGGAACACATCCATGGCGCAACTGCATAAGTTGCTTCTACAAGAAAGCTAGTAAAGAGCATAATTTTCAACTAAAAAGAAAAAAACCACACCTCTATTAAAAATACCCTAGGCTTCAAGTTACCCATTTTAAAATAACAGACCTCATCATATCTTAAAATAAGAATATATCTGTGTGTTTTGAAGAACTGATATGCCATTTATGACCTACCTGTCCTCCTGACCCCAACACTGTCCTTCATACTGCTTTACAAAGCTGAAATCACAAGTTATACTAGGACAGGAGTATAGCTACACTCCAAATTGAGGTGACTTTTCATCTGAAGAAGCCTCTGTTTTTCAGCCTGTTTCCAGCCACAGAGAGACTAGCAGACCTAGCCATATGACTGTCTTCATCTCAGAGATATCAGATGGAAATCTCACCATGGGTTAGGAGGTCACTCACATCTTCCTGATTCTGCAGGACTCGCAAACAAAAATCATCTCCTATCAGGGAGTATGTGTATGAACTGCAGCCTAACAGGGCGGAGGCTCCTTGCTGCAAGTCTGTTTTATTCATCCAAAGTCTCTGTACTTTCAGCAGCCTGCACTGAGGCTGTTAACTACAGTTTCCCTCCCATCACTGAGGTAGGCTGACTCAATGACAAAGTAGATGGGGCTACTGCAGCAATGCAATGAGTTGATTGGTGGAAACTGCAGAGAGCTCATTGTGTTGTCATTACGTATATGAAAGGGGTGTTGGACTCTTTCAAAGTCCCTTCCAGCCCTTGAGATTCTGTGATTCTGTGATTAAATAATTCTATTCTCCATTTTGTAAACTGAAACCCATTCTTATGTTTTCTCTAAAAAGTGTCACCAAAGCAACCTTAAGTATGTAATATGAACTAAATGTATGTGTGGTGTGTCGTGTGTTTGTAACACCTGAAATAAAGTAGGCATACATGTATATATTTACATTGCAAGGTAATAGCTGGTATATGCATAATGGGATTCTGCTGCCTTTGGTGTACAAACTACCAAAATAGTGAAGCTATTTATTTCTCTTCTCCTGCTACCCCAATTGCTTTGGTCACTATAATCCCCCCACCCCCTCACCAATCTGGTGATCTAAAAAACAAGGACTGGTAGTGACAAAGCATCAGAGGGAGGCTAAAATCCGTGTGGCATGTGACATAGAGAAAAGGTCACATTGCCCTGCATCAGCCTTCTCTTAAGTCAAGTTAATTAAGGGTTCTCTTTTTTTCTAATTCAACTGGATGGGCCTGCAGGCAAAATGCTCTTTGTAATGACACCACGTTCTGGAGTCACCCAGTCTGATGCTGGCTATGTCCCTGCATGTACCCATGTCTTTGGGCCAGGAGGCCCCAGTTCAGCCCTCCTGTGCATATTGCTCCTAAGTAACCTGAGAAAAGGTGAGAATGAGCATGATCTAGATGGCTTCCATTGAAAATCCAACTGCTATAACGAGCAGCATGGAGCAAAGCAGACAGGAGATGAAAAGTCTCAAATGAGAGGCCACAATAATTTCAGTTACCTCTGTTATGGATGTACAATGGAATCCTATCCACAGCAGAAAAAGAGCCACCAGTGGAGTACCTAAAGTGGGAGACTGAAACACAGGGCCAAGATGTATCTCTGGTGCTTGTGAAGGCCACTCTCAGGCTGAGCAGCAGTGTCTGCCTTGTTCACCAGCTCTGCCTCCACCTTGTCTATGAGATATGTTCCTGCCCTGTCCCTTGTGTGTTTGTGCACAGATATCTATTGGATGAGGTGGTGTTCATGACATTGGACCTGCTTAAGGTCCTACGGGGAGGCGGACCTCATGCTCCTTATTCTCGGTAGGTTTACCTACTCACAGCCCCAGCCCAAGTTTCTGGCTCTTCCTGGCATTGATGTCTGCTATGGATCAGCCCTGTCTGTCTCTGACTCTGTGCTAAGAGCAAATATTTCTGTGCATGCTATGTCTCATGATAGGGGTTTTACTGAGGTTTGCCGTTCTCATCCAAGGGAAGTGCAGACAATAGATTGATCTCTCCAAATCTCACTGGTGGCAGAGTCTTGATGGTATAGCCACTCCTCATTTCATTCCACCCTTTCTCTTGAATCCGCTTCTCATGTCTGTAAGAAGGCTTTTCACAGCTATTTTGTTTTAATGAAGCTATATGAACACAAATTTCACCTGTTGTTTCTCAGAGCTTGTTGATTAGAAGGATGCCCATGCACAATGAGTTGAACTGGACATGTACTTGATGGCATCACGTATCAGACTATTTCCCACAATTACATGAAGCCATAAATTCAAGAAACTCAAAGATTGCTACTTACGACAATCTGGGTTGAGTCCAACTGCATGAAACCAGTGAGACACTAGCTGAGGAGAGATGGGAAATTATTCCCAGGTTTGCTCCTCTGGTGTCTTCAATTTCAGTCCAGTTTTGGACTCTTCAGTATAAGAGTGATATAAAACTTCTGGAGAGAGTCCAGTGCAAGGCTACTAAGATGACGAAGGGACTGAAACATCTCTGTAAGGAGGAAAGGCTGTGGGACCTGGGGCTGTTTAGCTTGGAGAAGAGCAGGCTGAGAAACGACCTCATCAACACTTACAAATACCTCAAGGGCAGGTGTCAGGAGGATGGGGCCAGTCTTTTTTCATGTGGTGGCCAGTGTGAGGACAGGGGTAATGGGTACAAACTGGAACACAACAAGTGCCACTGAAACAGGAGGAGAAACTTATTTGGTGCTGAGGTGAGGGAGCCCTGGCCCAGGCTTCACAGGGAAGGTGTGTAGTCTCCTTCTTGGGAGGTTTCCAAACCCACCTGGACACGTTCCTGTGCCCCCTGGTTGAGAGAAACCTGCTTTAGGAGGAGGTTGGGCTGGTTGAGCTCTGGAGGTCCCTTCCAACTCCCACCATCCTGGGATTCCATCCTCCCAAACCCCTTGTGCCTGTATTAATTAAGATGTAGTGGGTAGGCATCTCCCTTTTCAGCTGCTGTTGATTTATTGCTCTTTTCCAGCAGGGAGATAACAGCTAGGAGGTGACTAGATTGGCCCTTCCTTCTCTTCCCCTGAAGTTTGAAGCCTCCTCTTGCAACAAACAGACAACACACAGCAACAGCTGTGTTTCCTGCTTCACCAGTAATGGTTTTAATAATCACTTCAAATTGTTTTTCTCTACTTAAAATATTTTTCCAGTGGAAGAAAATGTCAGTTCCAGCCTTGTAAACTGTGAAGTGAACAGTAATAGGTTGTTTGCAGCATGTACACCACAAATTAAAAAGATCTAAGAATGAAAAAATTCATCAGCCTCCAACAATATCAGGAGAATGATGAATATTTCAAATAATATCTGCTTGATCTTTTCTTCTGGTTGTGAACACTTCTCTCAAAGGGGCCCACAATTAATACTGGCTGCAGTTTTCCCTGTTCGTTTCCTTAGGCTTGAGATACCTCTCTGACTGATGTGGCCTGTGCCCTCTGTCAAATTTTGCAGGTAAATTTGTAGTCACAGCAGCACTCTCCAGGGGCAAACGTTAACATGGACAGGGGCTATACCCATGCTAAAATAAATAAAGTAGTGCCAGACCATAAACATGGAAATACAATCCTCTGCTCTCCAAAAATGGTTACAACAGCCCCCGGGCCAATTAACTCTCTCCCAAATGATTCTTAGGTGCAGTTTGGGAGTTAATGTGTGCCAGGGGATATTCCCAGATTATCTGTTGGATGAATCCATCCTGCTTTGAAAGCCAAGATAGTTTAATAGATGAATGCAGCCAGACCATGTCAGTTGGTCTCGGTGTCTGGAATACTCCTGGGCATGTTTAATTTACTAGTGAAGATGTAGCCAGAATGTCTCTTCAGGACCATCCATTACTTATATATCTGTGTTGAAGTCAATGGTTTTTTTGCACTAATCTAGCTGTATCCCACTGCCTCTGGTTTTAGAGCTCCTATTGTTTCTTTTGGCTGGTGTAGCTGATCTGCGACGTGATCTGTTGTCTTCATAAATCTGCACTGTGTCGGTTGACTTGGTCTTCAAAGATGCTCAGATTTCAAGCGCTGCTCTGTTGGTTGTTTTTTTTTTTTTTTCCCCAGTGTGAGGTGATTAAGAAACTCTGATTATAATCAATTAAACGAAATGCTTTTTCTTTCACAACCTCCGTGTTACAAATTTTTGAACAGTTTTTTGTTGTTTTCTGCCTTTTTAGGTTCTCCCTTATGTGTTTAGATATTCAGTACAGTCATTGCCAGCTCCACAAGAGCACAGGTAGTTGTTTAGGAAAAATCTGCTGGTGATTGCCTCATTTGTAACTCTATTGGTGGTTCTCATACTCCTGAACTGCTTGAAGTGGGATCTTGTAAGAACAGTGGGGAGCATGGTGGTATTGCTCTGCACAATGTGCCTGCAAAGATCTCAAATCTTCTGACTACCTTTGTGCTAGTATACATAAAAGAACCACAGACAGTTTTGTGACCCTGGAAGCAGCTCTTACTGTGGCCATATGCATACTTATTAAAATCCCTTATCCTCCAGGTTGGATTGCGATGGTCGTAAACTGGGATGGTAACAAATCATGGCAACCCTCAGACAACTCCCAGGTGCTGTTTCAGTCAGTGTTAATTGACCTAGACAAAAAAAAAAAAACCCATCCAAACCCAAAACATGCCGAAAACTGTTCTAAGAAAGTAAAATCTGTGTAACTGAGTACCAGGACTAAAGGCATAAGACTCCACAAGTATAAACATAGCTTCAGTGTATTTCTTTTGAAGGCTGAAGGAAAGATGGCTGTGCCCCACTGTGACCCAGAAGGTAGAGTTCAGCCTGGAAAATGTACAGATAAAGCTTTTGATAGTTTTCAGCATGAGCAGCATGTTTAACATGCCATCCCTACCCCAACCCCAGATGAAGAAATGTCTCTGTGGCAGCTCAGACATTTATTCTGTTTATATTTTTCTGTTGTCTGTGAAAGAACCAAATCCAACCCACTAAAATCTCAGACATTGTTGTTCCTGGTTGCAGTGTTCATAGCAAGGTTCTGAGATGTTTTGTCCCATTGGCATCACTAATGTTGAGAATGATTCCCCATTTCTGTTGGAGAGGTTTAGTGTCTATGAATAGAAAAACTCTGGAAGGTTACAGTTCTCAAATTCTTACTATTGATCTCTCAAATAGGGAATAAAAACAAGAACACTAACAACAAAAAAAAACCTCAAAGCCCAAACAACCAAGGATGAAAAGGAAAGGGCTGAGTGATGCCTTCCTATTCGTACAGTCATTCCTGTTTGTTAGGGCAGTTGGGAGACAGATTTGCAGAGTACTGGAGGTTCTTGGACAGTCTTCAGAACAGTTCTTTTCACTGACGCTACTTCCTCAAATTTTGTATGAGTAGAACAGGAGCTATTCTGGTTCCTAACATATTCTGTAGAGAGAACTCTTGCATAAAATGGAGTGTCTTTACACTCTTTTTACTAGTTATTAAGTGGACAGAATTGATATCTCAGTTTTGGTATTTATTCCCAAACTTACTGTGTATGTTTTGGAATTAACTGTGAACATAACCATTTGGGCTTGAATTATATGAAGTACCTGATTATTAAATCAGACTGTAGCTGTAAGATCCTTGGAAAATTTACTTCCAGGAGTAGGAGAAGGTGAAGTGCCATGCTGGCTTTGAAGGCTGGGCCAGCTGTAGGCACACCCTCAGCTTCCCATAGGGTTCAGTTCCTCAATGTTAAATCTCCCTTTCTCTTTCTGTTCTCTCTTGACTCTAAGCTGTGTAAAAGGTATCTCACTATCAGCTTTTTTGGAGGTCAGCAAAGATGAGTGCTGTGATCGTAGGCCCCTGGCAATAACTCTTTCCAGGCAGATGATCTTAAGCCTTTCTTTCTGCAGACCAGCACTATCCGTTTGCACAAATGAGCAGAATAATCACTAATGGTCTTATAAACACTGTTACAGTTACACGTGAGGAACTGATCTACCCTGATCATCCTGTTTGGTACCAAAATGGCTGGTAATGCCTGGAGTTAAAATGTCATTGTGGCGCCTCAGAGATGTGGTACAGGCTTTGACAAAATAGATCTGACCAATGTCCACATACCCCTTAGATGTCTGTTGGATGCCTGTGTAAAGGTTAGGAGTCTTTGGTGCTCTCCCAGAAGGTTTTTAATGGAGTAAGCTGCTAGATTTTATCCTTTCTCATAATTTCATGAGGCAGCATCCCCCCTCCCTCAGGGCAAGCAGATAGCTTGCCACTAGCTATCCACTTTAAAATTACGATGAAGCTTGAAATAAAACACGGCCATGGACTGAGCCCACTAACCCTCAGTCCAAAGGTATTAAGACTGTTGGTTGATAGAGACAATATCTAGTTCTTGGAAATGTTTTGCTTCTAGCACCCTGGATGATAAGGAAGAGAGGACTAGGCGAAAGAGATAATGATTCCGTATTTGCTGTGGAAATGGCAAGTGCAATTAGAACTGCCAACTGAGTTGTGATCAAAATTCTGATTAATTACTTACTGCTATTTCACAGAGAAGAAATTAGTGCGTATCTAATTGGTGTTACTGAAATGTATTCCGTGCCTCACTTGCATAAATTAAATGTAAAGAACAAATCTACTCTGTGTGTATCAAAGAGAGAGAGAGGGAGCTAAAGAGAATGTATGAGACTGGTCAAGATCCTCGAGTGGTGTAAATTTGGACTGCTCTCGTGAAGTCTCTGGAAGGTGAGGCTTGGACACAGGATGCTAAAAGAGGTACTTTGATTTGGATGTTTCCTGAAAGTCTGTGCTATATAAAAGGAGGAGGTCAGATCATAGCAGCCTTTCTTCTCATCTTATCATATCTCACTTTATCAAAACCAGTTACAGCAGTATCAAATCCTATTTTCAGCTTGTGATGCCATGACACCAGCCCCCATCGTACCATCTGAAACTTCTTAATGCATGATTTTTGTTTGCTTATTTATTTCAATTCCAGCTCTGCTCATGCTCCAGGCGCTTATACAATAATGGCAATTACACATTGTACAAAGCACATCAATAATTTTAGTATGAAAGAGAAGGAAAATTCAGAGCTATGATTCCAGTGCTTTAATCGGCAGGACCACATTATGTCAATGAAGCAGGGACGCAGAGACTGATTAGATAAATTCCCCCTTGCAGTTCCAGCACCCGGCACTGACGTGCCCACCATGTTCTGAAAATGAAATGCATGCATTAAAAATGTATCTGCATTTATTTTCCCTCTGGGGATGTTTTGGTTTTTCTAACAAACGGAATCTTAGGGAAAAGAAAAAAACATTCCTAGATGGGAGCTTTAGCGGTGCATTTGCTCTCTATAAAGAAATCGATTTGGTACCTTGGCTGAGAGTGCTATTGATGTCAGTGGTATTAGATGAGCTTCCTCCTTCCTACTGTCCCTCAATTAACTTTTATTCTCCAAGCAGAAATGGGAGAAAGGTTGCAGAAGTGGTGAAGGAAAAAGTTCCACTCATTTTGCTAATCTTTGGAACTCATTTTTATCTTGAAAGTGGTTATTTTCCTGAGCAGGGGAGTAATTCTGCCTTCATATCGTAGATGTGCTGAATTTAAAGAGTCTTTCCAGTACTCCCCAAAGCTCCAAAACTCCCCAAAACTGCAATGAAATCAAGCAGCTATATTAGCTGTCCAGAAGTGCCTTGCCATTATCCTCACCTTTTCACTATCCTCATTACGATGGAAGAGTCATGGAAATGTATGTTCTAACCATAAAAGTTTCTTTCTTGTTTCTTTGCTATTTCTTCACAATGAACTGGTGTCCCACCTCTTTAACAATATTTCACTTCTGCCTGCTTGAGTCTGAAAGGGCACAGTTATCAACAGCCAGTTGTAATGTTCTTTCTTTTCCTCTCCTCTTGTCTCTGCCTCTCTTATCTTCATGATCTTCTTTTCTCTGCCCCTCCAGACAGCTTTATTAAATTCAGATCTCTACTTTTGAGGTCTCTGTGTCTGAGTTCCCATTCCATGTGAGCCACTGAGAGCAAAAGGAAAAAAAAAAAAAAAAAAAAGCAAGAGTGGCTTATGTTCTTCCTCCCCTCAATGTCCTTGGCAGCACAGGGATCCCTTCCAAAGCACGTCTTTCTGGTTGAGTACTCAGGTTACAGACTGTAGCACTGCCAGAATTATTAATATGTTAGAAATATCATTTGCAAGATAATGTGAATTCATTTTTGACACCTGACAGCATGTGCTTGGCTTAATGTACCACCCATTTGGGCAGAATTTGGGTTGGAAAGTGATATCTGTTGAAAGCTCTTCCCCAGGGAAATGACACACAAACAGAATTCCTGTGGCTTTCACAGAGACTAGTAATAGTCCAGATGTCTTGATAAGACAAAACAAATGTTGAACTGAGTTAGACCAAATTTCTGCCTACTTTCTTAGTACTTTTAAACTGGTCGAACACTGGAATGAGCCTTCCCATGCTAGTGGGATATAACCACAACTCACAAGGCTTCAGCCTGGTGAGGCATATGGAAACTGAGCAAACCCTGACAGATAGGCTCTCTGTAGGCTCTTCAAATTGGGCTGGCTCTTCACAGTACTCTGGGAGATGCTGTCTGATGGCAGCAGAATGGTGCATGCAAGTTCCTACTGAGATTCTGCTAGCTAAGCTTTTCAGTTGGTGTGCCTGGAAAATTAAGTATCCTGATATTGCTGAAGCCCAGGAATAAACAAATGAAAAACATGCTTGTGTTCATTTTACACATCTGTCTGGTAATGGTGATGTTATACCAAAAACCAGACCCCAAATTGTCCGTACTGTCAATTTTCTTGATAATAGTTTGATAATATAGACTGTTCTGTGTGAAGGTTACCCTTTAAATACTGTCAGGATGCCTGAGCTAAGCAGCCTTTGGGAATCCTATATTGCTCTGCCTATCTTAACTCAGTTTCAGTGCACCTTTTTTTCCCCTAGTGCCTAAACATTAAAAAGTCTCGAAGAAACAAATCTGCTTAATGCACCTGTCTGGTTTCCTGTGCACAGCTAGTGTATTCCCACGTGATAGCTTAGAATTAAACTGTTAGCAATTGAGTGTTTGTATACTTAACCACATATTCCGAGCAATGATAAGCAAATAGGTAGTATCCCAACTCTAGGCCTCAAAAATGTTATTGACTGTCATGTTTTAGCACTTCAGCACCCTCAATAACATTTTTCTTTCTTTTTTTTTAAACAGCAATCTGGAGGATTGCCCAGTGTAGGAATGCAGCTTTAGAATTTCATTCTCAGATAGGGTCAGAAACGTCAGATGTTTTATATTGGCCTAAGCACCAAGCTGTCATCAAATAGACCACCTGAGGAAGTGGCCTGCTGGGAATGCATTTTAACCATCCAAACAGAGACATCCAAGTCTTTTTAAGCTCAACCACTAGAAACTGCAGGGAAAAGCAGAGAACAAATAGGCTTCGGTTTTATTCCCTTCAAGCACCATACCATGGGGTGTTACTTCTCCTTTCTGTATCCCATTGCAGGCTGGGATGTTTTTAGACTAAACAAGTCACTGTAACCTGAGACTTGGCCATCATTTATGGAAGTACCCTGTGCACTATGGTTAATAAATAAAAAGTTAAGAAAAATAAAAAGACAACCTTTCCTCTATTAACAAAAGACTCTTCAAAGCTATGCTTTTGCTCTGGGCTTTTACAATAATAAGCTGAAAAAATACATTAGAGAGCAGACTCCTTTCGAGCCACTTCATATTTCATTTTGCCTCTCGCTTGTCTATTTATTTTCACGTCTTTCCTGATTACTTCTCAATTGTAGAAAGACAACATTAGGCACAATGAGTTTTAAATATACTCCCTGGCCAAAATAACTCCAAGGGCTGTCTGAAATTTCAAATAGCTCACTAGTAAGTCTGGAATAAAATGCAAAGGGAGTGATGCCTACCAGTTAGAGCAGGACAGTCAGGACCCGATGGGTGTTTGCAGTACTCCACCGATGTAGTTATTCTTTTTTATCATGGGCACCGTACCACACAACCAGGATCAACTTCACTCTGAGTTCATTCATGGTTATATAAAGGTGAAAAATGCTATCTGGTAGAGTACAAAAGATGCTCCAGCTCCAAACCTGCTTGTTCTCTGGTGAAGCTGTCCAGACTGTAATGGGAGAAGGAACAGGCCCTGGACTATCTAAAGCAAGCACATGCGATTCTAACAAATATTTACAAAAGTAAGCCTCAAAGCTTCTTTAAACTGTCTTTAATGTGTGTTTAGTTATGTACGAAAGAGTCATTAAGATCACAGAGCTTCTTCAAGTCATTTTCAACCCTGGCAGCTTCTCTGGAAGTACCCTAAACTGGAAGTTTTGTGCTAGTAAACATATTTAAAGACTAAAATGGAGATATGCTGTGATTTGTGATAAAGCTTTAGAAGTTTCATCTAACTATGTAGTTAGCCTTGCTCTGAGCAAAGGGCTGAAATAAATGACATCTAGAAATCTCTTCTAACCTATTTTTTTCCTAAGATTCGATGTAGGCACAGTATTTTAGGACTATGCCTACAGACACATTTGATTTTCTCGCAAGTGGTGTTTGAAACTAGTCTCCTATCCCTGCACTCACATTGTTTCCAGACGTTAGAAACAAATTTTCTTGTCTCTCATTGTGTTTCCTCATAAGTCTCTTTTTCAATAAATTCTCTATTCCTGTACTTTCCTCAGTGCCCCTTTCATTTCCTTCACCTTCAAGGTGACTGCACCAGGCACAGATGGAAGTATCAGGATCCTTTGACTTAGCCATAGTGGCTGCAAAAGCCAAATGCAGAATTTGATCTTTCTCAAAAAATAGTTTGCAGCCTGTTTAGATCTCTGTCAGGGATAGGGGAACTTTCTTATTTTCTAGATTAACATGGTAGTGGCTTCAACTTCTTTCTTTCTGTCTTTCCCCGTGTTCATAACTGGAGAAGATGGTTACTTTAGAGGTATGTGCAGAGCTATCATTTCCCATTTATTTCAGAATAGGAACACATATTACGCTAGCTGTTCTGCAAGCCTCATTAGCTACATCGTTAGGAGTTGGGCTTATTTCACCTAACTTCAGCTGTTCAAATGCAGGACTTCAGTTCAAACTAGCTGTCTAGGTTTCTCATAGAGACAGATACCCCAGAAGTGACACAATCCATCCAAAGGAAGCAGGAATGAATGACGATCTAAAAGTCCCTTCTCTCTTTCTTTCTCTAATGATTATTATCTAGATGAACAGCTTAAACTAGACAATTAGCTTAGACTAGATGCTTAACATTTAGGCAGCTAAAATTAATGTGATGAATCCCATTCTATGTGCTCAGATAATGACTCTAGCCTTTGTATCTCAGATTTTAGCTCTTCAATATGTTTTCATAGGTATTCAGATTCTGTGCTATGCTTTCAGATTAATTTCCACTTCTAAGACTTAAAATACTTGCCTCCCATTACTGTTCATTGTCATAAATATGTCATGGCATAATATAGCTGTCTGTACCTGTAATGAAATCCTTCTGCTTTAAGATTCAACTCCATAGCCCATAGAGGACTAATATTGCTGAAAATCACCCTAATAATGTCACAGGGACTCCTATACTCTGAACATTCCTGTCACAAGCACAGGCTCTGAGACTGCACCTTCAGTCAAGCCAGGTACAAATATGATTTTAATCTTTTTAATCATTTACCTGGGAAAAGAAAAAAGGAAAAAGGAAGGAAAGGAAAAAGAAGGAAGGAAGGAAGGAAGGAAGGAAGGAAGGAAGGAAGGAAGGAAGGAAGGAAGGAAGGAAGGAAGGAGAGAAAGAGAAGGAAAGAAAGAAAGAAAGAAAGAAAGAAAGAAAGAAAGAAAGAAAGAAAGAAAGAAAGAAAGAAAGAAAGAGAGAGAGAAAGAAAGAAAGACAAGGCTGCTGATAAAAAGATATTGGAGGCATTGGACAGGGTGGGCAGAGAGTTCCAGAAGTCAATTGACCCATCTATTTTCTCCAAAGTGATATCTATAATTGCAGTGCTCCTGAAAGAAAAGAATATAATATGCTGAAAAAAACTCTTCAGTGGTTTTAGTTCCACCAAGTTCCTAATTAGTTGGTTTCAAAGCCTTTCTATTTTAAGTTTTTTTTCACTAGAAAGATGTTTTTTATAATTTCTAACCTAAATCTCACTGGTTAAAATATTAATACCTTTTCTTTTGTTCTCTCTGCATTGAACATGGGAAACCAATCTTCCTTCACCGTCATGAAGCTTCTGTAAACTAATTACACCCATTAAAAAACTAAGGTCTGCACTCTTTCTGGGTTGAACCTGGAATAATTTAACTATATTTGTTAAAATGGTATATTAGGGGAAAAAAAGGGGTTTTAGATAAAGTACTTTCACAGAAAAATTTCACATGATCCAAAAGTATTCTGATTTATCAGGTAAAGATGAAAACTTAGTAAAATTTTATTCAGTAGTAAAAATGTTTGATTTGTTAATAAAAAAAAAACAAAACAAAAAAGATAAAATCATTTTAGGGCAAATGCTGAGCTCTGTTCTATCCTCTCCTTCACCTATGTCTTATAAAATTAATTATCATTCTAATGTTTAATTCTAACCCAAATACTTCAGAAATCTTCAGGTATTTGACGTCTTCTTTCTGGCCCACTTCTAATGGAAACTCGTTTGGTTTCTTTGTAAGTCTGTTCCCAGGACTAAAGAACTGTTCTCATTGGGAAGAAATGATAATAATATTAGTAAAGTGGAGTTCCCTGCAAATTTTATTTTGAGGCAGTTCATTTCATCCCCTAACTTTATTTTTGCAGAAGAAAAGGATGATTTGTCTTTGCAGTGACTGCAGGCAAAGGAGGGAAAGAGAAGTTGAGAACTTTCCCATTCATAACAAAACCTGGCAGCGATGGTCTTAATAGAGATCATGTTTATTTGACTAATTCTTTCACCACTTGTCAGAGAACATGCTTTTGTTTGTGGTAACAAACCGAGCTTTTTCCTCCCCTTTTCTCCAGTGAGAAGCACAAGCACTTGTGTGGAGAACACATTACTGCTAACAGTTATGATGTTTGCTGTCAAACTCATTTATTTATGCAACCACTGTGGAAAGGCCTGGGGCCCATAAGCAGCCCTCAAAGATTTCAGAGCCCTGGTGTGGGGTCATGAAAGGGAAAGTGAGGGGGAGGGCAAAGCCTCCACTGGTTATGAGAAAGGAACTGACACAGGAAATGGTCACATATGGCACAGATTTATTGTGTCCGGGACTTCCTATTCAAAACTCATTATATTCACAGCTCAGAGCAGTGCATGGCATGGCCACAGTCATTTTTAGGTCTGGCATCTGATGAAATTGCTGTTCTGGTGGTGGTAATTTTATCATTTCTTGGCTAGAGAGACAGTGGCTGGAACCGCATCAGCAAAGTCTCTGCTGTTAGCTGCCTTTTGACTTTATGTTGAGCCCCAGGTATAAGTTTGATTAAAGCTTTGGCCAACGGGGTTGTTGGTCAGGTTGAGAGGAAAATCCTCCTGGGCTTTAAATACACCTAAAGGAAACGGGGATCATCTTAAGGAGAAACAAAGGGAAAAGCTTTGGTGGTGACACAATAAACAAATTGATACTTGCAGAACTGCATGGGTTTTGGAAGGTGAAATATTCAAACCAAAAGATGTTCCTCTTTGTGTTTTACCCTTTTGATTGTCCTTCCTGGGAAATAGGGTTCCTCTCACATCCTGCTATCAGCTCTTTGAACCAATTTGAACTGTTGGTTAATGACTTCAAGAGGTTTGTCGGAATAGTTTGTATTATCTACTTCATAAGAAGGTCTAAAAGCTTCAGTCAGAGCCCTGGGTCCTATTTTGCTAACTGCTGTACAAAAAGCCACTATTTCTACCCTTTAGCTGTGTATTGAAGGCTATGGAGACCCAAATCGTCTCTCCATGCTGTCTTACAAGGGTTCACTCTATCCCATTCACCCCAGTCCCATGCCATACTTTTGATTGTGCTACAGTAGAGTTTAAGGTAATGACTCTCGCATTCAGGGTTACAATTTAAAGGATACTTAATTTATCGCCTTTTTGGGCACTCTCTGAAACTGCATGGAATTATGAGTCATAGATCAATTATACTGTTTAATCCTTTTTGTCTCCATGCATAATATAACGTCAGGTAATGCTTCTTTTTGTCACCATATTGTATTTATTTCCTAAAAAAAACCCCAATATGGGGAACTTTCTGTTGTTAGGATGACTGAAATTATGAAAGTTCCCTAATTGTTAATGATAACATAGTTGAAGGTCCTTCTGTCTTTCTGATTAAGTTTTGTAAAATGATGGACAAGCTGCTCTGGGCCAGTATTGACAGTAGCAGGAATGTGCTCGATGTCAGTATGGAGACTGGAGCTTCCCAGTCACTCTTCCTATATCAAAAGAACAACTCCAAGACCAATTACCCCAGGTAACCCAGCAGTGTTCAAGCCAATTCCTGAACACTTTTCAGAAATCAGCACAAGTCAGGAGCAAAAAGGGCAGTTTGGAGGTGGCCACTGTCTTTTGGAAGGTCAGTGACATTTGAGCTATTAGAGTGCCATGACAGACGGACTCAGGGACAAGGAACTGGCCTTGGCACTGGTTATTTTATTAGTGTGTTTGAGTTGTTGCCTGCAATGCCATAGCAACTCAGTTCCAGAATACTTTGGGCGCAGACAGCCAAGACTTTTCCAGATGTGACAGCCCAGCATTTGAGATGCTATGTGGTACTGTAAGTAACACCCCTAAATTCAACTGTAACAAAAGACCTGGGCTGGGCAACTTCACTAAAGGACACTTCAAACTGACTCCTCTGAGAGAGCCCAAGATATATTCTCCTAGTTAAGTTATTCTCATCTCCAGCTTTTTGCAGTTTTGTGAGACAGGTTTGATATTTTCTCTCAAACACAAAGAAAGATGATCTCTCTGACTCAGGAGGTTCCTGACCTATAAATCACTGAAAGCTTGAGGAGCATTTTGGGTGCATATTGCTGTATGCATGCTTTGTTCCCATTTTCTTTGTAGATAACTCTTTTTGATGGCTGTTGGAGAGCACCCTGGTCTCAATGGGCTTCTAGTCTCTCTTGTTAAGACTTGTGCACTTATGCTTTAAGGTCAAGAATGAGTTATTACTATTGTCTCTGGGAACTGGAAAACTAATTTTTTGTTCATAACTTTGAAAGATATACTATTACCTCAAACACATATCTTACCTCTTTAGCATAGGGGAGCTCTGAAAGGTTGGTGCTAGCATAAAAAAATATATAAACATATGAAAGATGCAAGTAACACTTGGTTTCACAGAGAATAAATACCAGCAATGTGTGTGGCCCTATTAATGCAGGCAGACAACGAAAGCAAGAACAAATATTTCACATACTACACCTGTTCTCCTATGGGTATGTATAGGAAGTTGGAGGATGAATGAAGATCCTGTGATGTATAATGGGAGTGAGCTTATACTACAAACTTTCCTTCAGAGGAAGCACTAATAATTGTCTTTCTCTGCTTGGACACCTATTTTTCCAATACTTGTAGGAACACAATGTATTTGAGCCCACAAATGTAACTGAAATTGGCCAAGGGGTTCAAAGAATTTTTATGGAGTAACGATAAACAGGAGAGCATAAAAACACACAGTGTGATGTTATGAGTCTCATTTCCTTCTAAAATCAGTTTCTTTAAAAGAAGGAATTAATGGCCTAAAGCAATCACTCCGTTTTTATTGACATGATCCCTGCTGTATGTATTTATGCGTGTGTATCTCCCATGCATGTGTACATAAATACACGAGCAAGTACCCATGCCACCGTGCATTTCCATGTATATGTTCCCAACACATACCTTGTGAGAAACGCAACAAAAATAAGGTACTTGACATTGCATATCACAGAATCACAGAATATCCATGTGTTTATCCCCCATGGGAACACTGCTCAACTCAGTTGAGTGATATCCCTAATTAATGGTCAGAGGGATTTCAAAAAATGATAGGGGGATGCCTTGTTTCAGCATCCACTGATATTGATGGGCTTGTTTTCCCTTACCTACACAAAGATTTACAAGATCAGTATCTGCAGAGCTATTGCTTCCAAAGGGTGAGTGTGTAGGCAGGAGCACACTGTGTCAGTGAAAGACAGAAGAATCGACACCAAAATTATTTACGGGGAACGTCTGAACTCAAGAAACGCAGAAAATCTTTTGTATAGCAAAAATTACTGACCTCAGAATAATTTACCTTTTTAAGGTCCTATTGCTGGGCCTTTTCTCTTTTGTTTCACATTTGAATGTCAGCAGGTCAAAAGGAACAGTTAATGCTGATGAATATTTCCCCCTCAGCAAAGATATGTGCTGGCCAGCCCAAGGCCAATGAATCGCAATTTCTAAACAGTGTCCCATTTATCTCTCCCCTCCTCCTCTTTCCCCTACTTGCTTTTATATTTTTGTAACTATAATTGTAGTTAAATTAGAAATAACTGACGGGCAAATCCAGTCAGATGGAAAGAAAATTGCAAGAGATTTATTTTATTTTGATAAAAAACTGACATTGCCTTTTGTTTTTGTCAAAAAAAAGAACATATTTTTCCTTGTACCATGAATTGTGAAATCTATCATGAAATGGGTAAAAATTATTGAAGGAAATGGTGGTGTTAACCTGAAGGGGAAAATCATTAATGTTGATGTATTTCATTCAATTTTAAATGTAGAATTTATTTTATTTTGTTTTATTTATTTAGTGTTGGGAAACTAGGGAAAAGGCAGGAGACTTGCAAAGGACTCTATGTGCCTTTAAGTCAAAACATCTATTTTATAAATACTCTTCCCTCCTTCCCTCCTGCTCCATTTTTCTAAATAAAGGATATGAGATGTCGTTGTTGTTGTTGGGTTTTTTTACCTAAGCAAAGAGGACCCCTTTGGCACATTTTTCTTTTCAAATGTGAAATGAGGTGGAAAATCCTCATTTCACGACAGGAAGGACAAATATTGACACAAAGTTAATATTTGTTAGGAGCCCTAGAAGCAACCTGAGTGCTAAAATCTCATATAGATATGTTTGTGTGTTTATGTGTATGTGTGCATGTATATAATTAAATAATAAACTTGAGTCGATGATGAGGGAATCTGCAGAAAGCAAAGTCTGCTCCCTTAGAATGAGGAAATAGCTGTGGAGGGTGAACATACACACTCTCCACACAGTCCTTCTCTCCCTTTCTTGCACACATATAGCACGAATGCCCATGCGTGCACACATGCCCTATTTCTCCACTCAGGTGCACGCAGCTCCTGGTGTGACATTCAACCTGACGTTGCTACAGATATGAACATCTTCTCCGTCTTTCTCACCCATTTGTAGGGTCTCTGGTTGACTCCCTTGTGTAGGGTTTATTCTTTTTTTTTTTTACTCCTTTTTTTCTCCTCCCTCTAACACATGTGTGTGTGCAAACACACATGCACACACAAATATAACCCGTTCAACAGAATGTCACCCATTGCGAGGGGATGCTTCTGGAATTTACCACTGTTATTGTTCATCGCCAATGTAAATAGCACATGTCAGCTCAATATTCAGTGGTCACTCAGTATTTATTAAGCCCTGTCCACTCTGGCCTTTTTTAGAGGAAAGCCCTGGGGCAGATTAGCTCCTGGCCCTGACACAGTGTCACTTATCTATTCGCATTGATTATGAGAGTCAGCTGTGGCCAGGACTCACTTTTTCCTTCTCCTCTCAGACCCCTCTTACAAGCACCCCTGCTTGGATTTTCATGAGGAAATAATCAGATTAGGGCTTCAGCGGCGAGTTCATATGGAGTTCTCTTTCTCCAATGTGCTACTAACTGAATAAACGTGTTTTGTGGTAAATTGTAAATGACATTATGATTACTAAGGCCAGCATGGGTTTCATTTAGAAGTGATCGAAATTGCAGGCTGCAGGAATTGTGACTGGCAGATAAGGCCATTTGTGAGGAGACAAGCAACGATGCGTATGTGTGCATGGGCGTGTGTGTGTGTGTGTGTGTGTGTGTGTATGCAGGAAACCTGGCAAACCCACTTTGCAAGGCAGCCAGGGCAAAGGAAAGTCCTGGGAAATTAAAAATATCAGCAAATCCTGTTTGTAGACAAGAGAATCATCACTGGGGAGAAACGAGGGGTTTCTGGGAGAGCAGACGAGGAGATCTGTCAGCCTTTGTGAGCTGGTTGCCTGCTGCAGGGTAAATCCTCCCAGGACTTCAGGACAATACCCAATGTCTCTAAGTGCAGCATTTCCTCTTCTGCTTTTGAATGGAGTTGGTTCTCTCCCTTTGCCCCCAGCACATGGCAATAGCAAAATACGTACACTGACAAAGCAGAAAAAAAGAGGAAAATAAAAAGGAAAAGACCAAAAAAAAGGAAAGAGAATGGTATGCTCCAGTCTAAAAATAGGGACTTTTACATAGATCCCATCTCACTTGGATATCCTCCCTGTGCAGAGCTTGACGTCTATGTAATTTCATTGCTTTCTTTGGTGACGTGTAGAGCACAAGCTCATTCTAGGAAACTCACAGATCACGGTCTGCACATGAGGAATACCCTTGAAATAAATAAGAAGAAAGTGTACACAGGCACTAAGAAGCTAGGATTCAGACACTAAGCTGTAACAATAAGCAGAGCCCAGAATGATTTCTCATAGTTTGTTCCTTTTCCAGGAGCTTGTTACTCTCTTCTAGCAGTAGATTAGCAGTGAAACTCTCTCCTAGAGTTTCACATAATATTTTCTCAACAAGGTGAATGCCCTTTCATCATCCAAAAGTTTGTGTCTCTTAAGGATATTGCTGTCCCTTTCTCTTTATCATTAATGCCAGGCACTGCTGATCTGCATGTACAGCCTCAAAGCTGCTGAATGAGGAATGCTGAGTTAGTGCAGATATTCGCCATGCTTCATCTAATATGTTTGTGAGCACAGTTAACTAGGGAAGGAGCAGACTTGGTGAGGGAAAGAGAAAGGAGGAAAGGAGAAAGGAAAGCAGCAAATTCCTTGTTTGATTCTATTTTGAAGAGAGGAAGGAAAAACAGAAACACACACCTTTTCCTAAGATGCTCCAGGCAGAAATATTTATGTTTTTAGTGCCCATATCTAAACTCATTTACACTTATTCTCTCTTTATAATCAGTGATGACCTTATCATTATAGCCTGAAGAAAAATTTCTATCATCTTGAAGCAGAGGCCTATATTTGGTCAGATGGAGCATACCCTAACTTGAAAGACTGTATGGATTACATCGCTTCTATATAGAGCCCTCCATAAAAGGATTTTCTTGATTTGTCTTCACAGACACTTGGAGTGGAATCTGTTAGAGAATTCTGACATACATGGAAGTGTCTTAGCTCCTGCTACATTCACTGAAAGCATGCTTAAAGTGTAATTAACAGTGGTTTTTGCACTCTCTTGTGTTATATCTACAGATGTTGTAGCAACCCAAAGAAGTCCAGGTGACATCATCTGTTTGTGTTTAAGTGACAGGTTCCTACTTCTGGTCAATAAACTTAGTCAATGGTTATCCATCTGACAAATCAAAGTTATTTTAGGGTGAACCTCATTATCTCTATTTGTAGGTGTCTGAATCTGGCGCCTTCTCCTAGCTCTGAAACTCAGTGAGGTGGTTTGCCACTGGAGTAGATGAATGATGTTCTGGTCCTTTCTATGTTTTTAGTTTAGGTTGGTTTTTTTGCCTGAGATATGATCCGTGTGAGTTGGATGAGGTGCCTTTGAGTTAAATCACCTTTCCAAAGAATTGCAAATATCCTGTGATCTGTTACACTGCTACAGGCTTAGAATCGGGAGAATGCAGAAGATAGAAGGATATAGGGACATAGTGCTGTGTCAGACCAAAGCTCCATCCAGCATGCTTGCTTTTTGAACAGTAGCCATAACTTGATATCTAGAAAGAGAAAGATAATTTTATGTGATGTTTCTCTGTCATTTGTTAGTGGTCTTCAACTGTGTTCAGCTCAAGGACATCTTGACATAGAAGTTTCTACCTATTGAATATCTTTTAGTGTCCAGACTTCTCTGAAAAAAATGTAAAATTTTAACACCAACAAACTTTGAGCACTGAAAAGATGTTTGAGAATACAAGAGGTGCTTGAGTACTGGATGGGAAAATAAACAGCTATACCAGAAAATGTTAACAAGATGTATAAAACAATTAATTATTTTATTTTCTTTCCTCATCTCCCTCTATTCTCTTCCAGGAATTTACAGAGATGACAGCAAGTGCATCTTCAGGCCCTCAATACAAAGCTACTTCTGCAAACAGACTGATCATGCCCTTGTCATCCTGGAAAACTTGGACCCCAGTATGGTCAGGCAGAGACTGTTTCCAGTGGTAGCAATGACTGGCAGCTTTATGGATACCTTTAGTGATATGACTTCACATGCTCCATGTTATCCCACAGAGCATCATTCCACTTTCTTTTCTGTATTGCCATCCAACAAATTCACTACAATTTGCTTCCCAGACCTAACACCTCTGACTTTTAGACTCTACATCCTTAGTGGTCAAAACACAACTAGGCTGCCTCTAGCTATATTCTACAAGGAACCACTCAGCCTTCGTGTTTTTGTTCGAGGGAAATATGTCTCTCCAACCCCATCTTCTTTTTCACTAAGTGAAGATGCAGGAGCAAATTACTTCAGCTTTGAGGACAATCTTCTTTATGTCCTCCTCTATGAGAAAGAACCTGTAGAAATAGTTGCTAGCCTTTCCCTTCTTGTGGCTTTCACTGTAACTGAGGCTGTCAGGGCAGAGAATGAGACAAGTATGATGCATCGATTAGCTGATTTCTTGAAGATTGATCATGATCAAGTCAGAGTAGTCCATCATGTGCTGGGAGGTGAAAGCATGTTGGAGGTAATTTCAGCCAATGCTGGCAAAAAGAAATATCACTGTCCTAATATGACATTTTGCACGGGCTTTCATAGCAGCTATGACTCACAGAAAGTGGGGAAAGGACCAATAAGCATCCGAGCTCTGCAGCTACCTGATGTGGCTGGTCCATCAAGAGTGCTCATTGTTGAAGTTAGTGACCCACCAGGCCATCCAAGAAATGAGCTGACAAGTGACAACTTAAAGAGTTTGGCCAGAACAATTATCAACACTCATCAGACTGGAGATCTTCAGAGAGACCTTGGCTTGCCAATTGATAATTTAATGGTGATTCAATCTACCTTTTTCTTTCCAGTAGAAGCTGACAGTAGGTAAGTATCAGACGCAGTATCAGCAGATGATGATTTAAGTGTGATGAGGCAGTTCTGAAATATGACTAAACATGCTGAAACGTGTTATAAAATTTCCATGACAGAGCTATGTCCAAGTACTAACTGGACTCCTGGGTGTGAATTACCATGTTATTCTGTTGGTACTCATGAATCTCTATAATGCAGAGATGTCCATGATGCTTTAAACCAAGAACAGAGTTCCTGGAAGCCTGTCTTGAAAGCATGAAGTACTGAGTAAAGTCAATGTTTCTAAATACGTTCAGACTATAATAGTTCTTAAATTTTAAATGATTAAATAATGAATATTTATAAATTGATGTAGAACCGGAGATGCATTATTAAAGATTAGTTGTTACTTTACTTATCTTGTAGATCTAAACTTTGATTCACATACTTTTAAAATTTAAGGCCAGAAAAGACTATTTAATCTTATATTTCAATGTCTTATGTGATACAGTCCACTGCTGTTCCCCTTGGTATCTCAACATTGACCTTTTTGGCTAAATTCTGGATATCTATCTGGTCTTGAAGATGTAAAAGTTGGACACATCTAACACTACCTGAATATGTGCCTAGATGTTGGATACTATCTTTTTACTGTCTTAAGTACTTCCCCATTTTGTCTTGCAAGCTTCTCTCTCCAGCTTCCCATCAGTCTCTTGTTCTTTCCTTCACTGTTACTTCAGTGAGTTTCTAGGCATTGACTCTTCCTCCTCCTCTAGATACCTCCAGAATAATCAGATCACTTAGCTGTTTGATTTTTAACAAACTGAAAGGTTTGAGTTCTGGTGAATGTTTCTTTCCGTCTCTGTTTTCTGAATCTTTTTTGAAATGTACGTGTCTGAAAAGCCAACAGTTTTCCATCATTTTAAGATTCAGTTGGACAAGGTGTTGGGCCATGTTGTTTAGGCTGGGCCTTTGTCAAGAAAAATGAACCAGATGATCACTGAGGTCCCTTCCAGTCTGCTATGATATGATTCTGTGATGTCAGAGCCATATGCAAATGACATTAAATCTCACTTTCTATCAGTAGAATTAGCCCATTTTTCCACAGAAATAAGGGAGCTCAGGGTCATTTGTTTACTCACCGTATTCTCTAATTTTTTTTCCATTCTAACTTTCCAGGACCTGATCCACTGTTTGTTTGCCCAGATCCTACATATCACGTGTTCTAGGCACCCATGTTTGACTTTTATCTCCCTTTTTGATCATCCTACAAATCCTTCCAAGAATTTTCTCTGCAGTATCTTTATATTTGTTCTTGATGCAGATATAACATCAGGCCTGCACATGATTTTGACATCACAATATAAGACATTACCTTATAATTTGTCAAATCAGAGCTACCTTTTGAGCTCTATCAGTTGCCTAGTTCTAGGTCAGTTTTATACATACAAATTTTTTACTGATACTCCGTACTTTCTCCATTTTTTAAAGTCATTATTTTTCCTTTCCTCCACACTAACAAGCAGCTCTTTCTGTCCCTCCTTCCTCTGTCCCTTTCTTGCTCTTTTCAGACTATTGCAGCTATTATTTGCATGGCCCACATGACAATCCTTATCTGCAGAGAAAGCTCTGAGTAACAGGGCTGGGAAGGGAGCAGGCAGCAGTGTATTTCACACTCAGATCCTGAATCTGTATTAAAAGCATATGGGAAATATGAAAAAGGTAATATCCCATCTCTTTTTAATAGGAGACATGGGATTTGATGTTTGGCAACCTTATTGTGTACTCTCTTGATATTGCATAATGTTAGTTTTTAATGTTGTGCACTACTGAGCCTTACCCAACTATAAGCATATTCCATCTATGCAAGAAAGAAATTGGATTTGTCTAAGACTTACTTTCTCTGATTAATACCATATCCTGCAACATTTACCACTGACCTTTGTAACATCCTGATGTCTGTTGGCTGCTAGCAATACAAACCGCTATTCCCACCCAACATTTCTACTAGGCACTTTGTTAATTACAGTAGGATAGCACCCACAGTAAGGACATTAGTCTGTGACCATTTAAATCTTTGCTTAATTTTTGTTGTTTGGTTTTGTGTTGAGTTTGTTGGGTTTTTTTTCCTTTTTTTTTTTTTAAGTGGTGTTAAATTAATCACAGTGTGAAAACATTTGCAAGATCAAATCTTAAATCAGGCCCAAGCTTGGAAATATACATTATTTTCTATAAGCAGAACTACCATCATTATTGGCAGTGGGGGTATTTTTGTTATGATGCAGGGTACTACAAAATGAGATAGGAAAAAAATGTTTAAGTTTTAGCCTGTGATAGGAAATGTTTTCCTGTCTTTGCACCATCCCAATACATGCCAAGGGCTGCAAAATGTGATAGGTACAAGACCTCTCATGCAGTCTGTCCATTGTTGATGATCAGAAAAAGAGAGGGGGATTGGACTAGATGATCTCTAAAGATCTCTTGCAACCCCTACCATTCTATGACTCTATGATTCTATGATTCTAACAGCTACACTATGGGAAAGGAGCAAGGTATGGATTTTTTAGAGGAAGTTCACCAGAACCCTGTTAAATGCCTATAGGTTTCTGAATGCACAGTGTTAACATCACGGAGTGGGGAAGCAGAGATCACCTAAAGGAAATCTGTCTGCCAAGAAGGGAACCTTGTGGCTGCCTTTTTTAAGGCACAAAAGACATTTTCTACACACTGGGGACAACTATTCTGGATGTGGTTTGTCTTCCCATCTGTACATGCTCTGTGAAGCTAGTCAAAGCAGCAAAGACAGGGAGAAATCCCTAGGAAGGAGGCTGTTTTATTATAGGGACTAGCTTAAAGCCACAGATTCACCATCTCAGTAGGGGAAGACTTTGGATGTGTGTTGCAGAGAATACTAACATCCACAGATCACAGGACCGGGTCAGAGCTCATGCACCCTTAGCTGCTTGGGCTCCTCTGCAGTGTTATTTATTTCTCCCCATCACTCATAGCTTTTCTGGAATTACTCATGTCTGACATTTCCGATGCAATAAGGCCACAGATAACTTGTAAAATGAGATCAGAGTTTTCCTGTTGGGACATGTAGTGTCCCCACTGTCTATCTGTTTCTCTTTAGGCAGTTCATGCTAGCACAGTCAAGGATAATGGGGCTGGGATTACAAGTCAGGCTAAGTATTCCAGTGTGTTTTTCTGCGGAAGGAGAAGAGAAATATTTTCACCCCTGAGTTGTGCAAAATCCAAGCAGACTGTCAGATATACACAGAACCTGCACTCCTGCTGGGTTGGTCTCCCTGCAGTTTCAGACTAGCTGCTCCTCTTGCATCAAGAGAACAATAAAAAGATCTTCCATGAGCAGAGACTGAGTGCTCATCTTTATGGAACAGGATAGGGAGGCTGAAGAGAGCCTTGGAAACTTTGCTGTGGCCAGGTAGAGAGGCTGTAAGTCTGCATATCACATTACCAAATCTTAAAAAAAACCCCTTATCTATTATGATTTGAAGTGCTTTTAAATATTACTTTAATTTAAATCCTTTGTTAGAGTCACTTCAAGCACGGCTCATTGGTTTGTCAAGGAAAGACAGAGGTGATTGCTGTGACTGTTATAGTCTGGCACAGCTGGAGAATCAGAGGGATGACTATCAAGGAGATTTATCTTCCTGTGAATGTCTATGTATTCATACACACTGCAATGTATTTATAGATAGAAATCTCTTTGGCAAAATTTGTCTAATATCAGTATAAATATAAAATTGGACAATAGCAAATGTATTGTGTGTGTTTGTGCAGGTACCTTTATATGAAATCAGAAATATAAATCTGAACAATCACCCAGAAACCTATTAGTCCATATTTCATGCTAAAGCAAGGTACTTTGCTCCTTCTTAGTGGACCTTCAACCTGATACAAACTGAAAATATTTCTTTTTTAAGAGTTAGGTTTGGGACAGCAGGTCAAAAACGATATGTTCAGGAAATAATGGTGTTTGAGACACAGTAAGCATAAAAGTGAAACAAATCAGCAAAGAACTGTGCATTCAGACAGCAATACTCATGCAGAAGACTAAAGGAGAAATTGCTACTAATTCACTATGTCACACAGCAAATACAGAGGCAGGCAGGTTACATATCCAAACTAGATTAATTCTTACCCGTTCTAACCCCAAAGTGCTTGGATTTGGTAACCTTTGGGCAGGTTTCATGCAGACTGCTGCATGGAATTGCACAGTGTTTTAAAAATAGGAGGTAATAACTTCTTTCCCTGTGTAGGGATCCAACTTTTCCTCCAATGAGTAAGCAAAGGTAGGATGCTAAAAATCCTGACATAGAGCTGCAGTAATTGCAGCAGTTGAGTCTCTACTAAGGTTTTCTGTGCCTGACGTAAAGATATGGAAAAGGTGATACTGAGGAGCATAAACTGTAAGCTTAAAAACACCTTAAACTTACATAACTTTGAGTTGTATATTCATAGGACACTATAGAGAGCATATTCTTGAGTGGCATGTGCCACTGCTTCTTGATGAGCAAAAAACACAAACTCAGTTCACGTAGGTACATGGGAGGACTTTTAAGATGATGGTGGAAATGGTGTTTATTTTACAATGTAATAACAGAATTATATAATCATAGAATAATTTAGTAGAGAGTTTTATTTGTTGGCAAAGAAAGACTGAGAGGAGGTATCATCAGATCTGTGAAAATGTGCTGGAAGAATAAATACCAGAGAAGAAGCTGTAGACACTAAAGGACAATGATAGCCCAAGAACAGATGGATGTAAAGTATCAAAAGGTAAAGTTGCATTTAAAAAAGAAAAGAAGGTTCCTCCTCAAAGAATAAAGTGGAAGAACATTGCAATAAGGTTGGGAGAATACCATTTCCCATTCAAAACCACCCAATTTTCCTGAATTTTTTCTCCCACGTGGCCAAAGTTATATTCTGGGCTGCTTTTTTTTTTTTTTCCCACCACTATAGTTTGGGAATATCTGAGGCCCAATTTTTTCCAGCAGCTCATTTAGTAGTCTAGTAAAAGTGTGTAAAAGTTCACATGAATAATCTAGAGGGTTCCTAATCAGAGGAGTGAGATTCTGTAACGGGCTATTTATAGGAGTGGTGGGATAACACACACTTCATGAGAATAAAGTGGAAGCTAATACACACATATAAACAGTTTTATGTCATGTAAAACTGTGTAATCATATTGCACTTTAAGAGTCACGGTGAATTTTGCTCTTTTGTTCTCATGTCATAATTCTTCCCAAACTGGGAAACTGGGTAGTCACAGGATCTATCAACAAGAAGTAGATGGTCATCATGAACTCAGAAACTCAGACACATCTTTCTGCACTGAAGATGGTGGCACTGGAGGCTTGTAGGTGAAAAGAGTTTTTGTGAAACCATTCTGAGTCCCAGAGGTGAAGTTTTATATTAAAAAGCCTTTTGCTAATTTTTTACTTCTGGTGGCACTTTTAGAAGAAAATCCAGGAACAGAAATTGGGCATCCAAACTGAACTGTCAGGATACTAGTGGTGCCAGGAAGATGATCATACCAGAGACAATGATGCCACTGCAAGGTCTTTGACTATGTGGATATTAGGCCTCAGATCTGCTATTTTAGCATTTTGCTTCGAATTGAATTCAGAGAGAGAACACTGAGGAGATATCTTGTGGCCCTTGTCCATGGCCAGTGGAGGAATAAAACTGCAGCTTAAGCAGAAAACTGCAGCTAGCAGAAATGTTTTTCATTCAGAGGGTGCTCTAAATAAGCACAAAGTATAACTTGCAGGGTAAGTATATGAGTCGTTCATGCAGGTTGAAGATAGTGCCACAATACAGATTACTGCTAAGTACAGTAACCGATGTCTGTCCATAAGAATGAGTATGGGAGAAAAAAACAAAACCTAAATTTTCATCAAAAATAGTTTGTCCCTTTGTATATGATCCTTGTGTGAAGCCAGTATTTCGCTTGTGGATTTTCAAACAAGTCTTCAAAATATCCTTCTAGATGACAGTCATGGAGCTTAACGTTGCTGCCACAAATAAGATTGTAATAGTTTTTTACTACTGCTCTCCTGGACTAGAACCTTTTCTGGCAGTGTAGAGGTTAAAGGTTCTGTCACCAGCTACCAATCCTCCAAGCTACATTTCCCCTCTAAGCCTTATTTTTAAATATTTGTTAGCATCTACTATACAAAGTAAACCTATGTAAAATTTTGCCAATCCCATTCAAAGTTGGCACCTGTGAATTAAAAGATTCAGGTAATTAAATGTCCTACCCACTTTGTACTGTGGGGGAAACCACAGTTTGTTCTAGCATCAGGCCTCCGTAAAACAGTTGGTTCCTCTGTGGGAAAGGAGCAGGAGGTAGGAAAGGTGAAAGGAGAGCAGGAGAGATTGGATGAGGAGGTAGATGGAGAGGGTAGGAGAGATGGGAAAAGGAGCGTGGCAGTTTGTCAGTCTCTACGGGAAGAAGGAGGGATATATTGCCACGTATCATATCTTTTATGTATTGAAACTGAACAGTTTGTATTAGTAAATATCTGTTAAAAATGAAGAGGATAAGCTCAAGAGGAGCTTATTTCCTGTTTTTTCCCCAGAAACTGTGACTGTTCAGACACATGCAGGAGAGCTGGGAGTGTCCCCGTCGTCTTTCTCAGGTGATGGAAAGAATCTGGTCACAGCACTGGTGTCCCAGTGTTGTCAAAGAAAACATGCCTTGCTCATATCACATATGGATCTCTTTTCCCCCTCAACAGTTAATGGGACAATGATTTACACCCTGCATGCGCAGAGCAGAGAGGAGCTTCCATCCATACCTCTGAGGGACCAATCCTGTCCCCACTCTGCCTTATTTAACATGTGAGCAGTGTCATCTCTATCAGCAGAGCTTGTTTGATGTGACATTGGAGTGAGTGATGGCATGTTGGCTCCCAGGTCAGGCCCCTTTGAAGTCATACTGCACTCTTGTTCACTGCTTTGTGTCAGATGGGAAAGGGAGAAAAATTCTTCCACATGCTTTGTTAGCAGGAATCTGGCAAGGAAAGTGTTAAATGGCTTGGGGTGCTGTCTCTTTGCGGGGATGTGTACATGTATATATATGTATATGTGTGTGTTTTCTGTGTGTACACACACACACACACAGATACCCCCCTTGGTTTGGCTGTAGGACCTTGTGCCCGCAGGCCACAGTCACATTATCATCTGGAAATTGGATAACGACAGCACAATGACAAATCCAGGTTGCTTGCAATAAGGTGCTAATCCCTTTGCTTTAATATCGGAGCAGCGTGTAATGATGTTTGGACATCACTCCAGTTTACTGACGACCCCACTGGGGCCAGCAATAGAAGCGTACAACTGTCTAACAAGCCATCAGGTGACTGCCGTCGTCAAAGCAACGGAGGATGCAATCTAATCTTCCCTCCATCCCTTCCAGCTCCCAATAAGGACCAGATTATAGAAGCTTGGTAACTCGAATCAATTAACGTTAATTCGCACAATGCTATGATGTATTGTGATCACTTTCATTTCGGAGAAGGGGGAAGAAATTGCTATAATTCACCTAAAATGAGGTTGTCTATGGTGCTGAGGTATTAATTGGGTGTCCATATTAAATGGAAAAGGAGCACAGTAGTGAAGGAAAAGTGGATGAGTGACTCTCTTGGCTGCTATTGACCTATCAGAAGAAGACAGTGCCCTTTTCCTTTGCTTTTATCTATTACAGTTTTCCCTATTGCGTGTCAAGTTGATGTATTATAAAAAATTCATTTGGTGACCTTTCACCCCCCTAGCAGATTAAACAATTTCACTGGGATGGCATCATTAACAGGGCCTTGCATTTAATGATGATTTCTCTAAAAGGCCACGGAGATTCGATTTTAAGCTAACAGATTTATTGCACTATTATAACATATCGTAAAAAACTGTACCACCTACGGTCTGGTTTTAGGATAGAAACTGTTTAAGAGTTTATGTGGAGCTTAAAGTGGTATTACCTTGGGATACGCAGCAGTGGCAAAGATCTGACCTCCGGCGGGATGCTGTTTACATTTAATAAAAGACATTTCTCTGACAGTAAACTTTTGGAGTGTGTTACAGAGGAGGCCTGGCTTTGGTCCTTGACACTAGCAGGCAGCTTTGTAAGTAGGGGCATTTCTACTCATCTACAGCAATTAATGGAAGTCACTAATGAGTCTGGAGGATCTTCTCTATCTGATGCATCTGCTCTATCCCACTTCTTCTAAAGGCTCCTGGAGATCTCACCTCACCCTTGAGCATTTCCATTGAGCCCCTCCAGCATTACAGATTTTGATTTTTTTACAGAATGACAGAATCTCAGAATGGTATGATTTGGAAGAGAGATCATCTAGTCCATTCCCCCTGATAAAGCATATTCCTCTAAATCAGGAGGCACAGGAACATGTCCAGGCGGGTTTGGAAACTTCCCGAGAAGGAGACTCCACACCCTCCCTGGGCAGCCTGGGCCACAGCTCCCTCAACTCAGCACCAAACAAGTTTCTCCTTCTGTTCCAGTGGCACTTGCTGTGTTCCAGCTTGTGCCCGTTATCTCTAGTCCTGGCCACCACAGAAAAAAGACTGACCCCATCCTTTCAACATCCACCTTTTATGTATTTACAGGTATTGATGAGGTTCCCCCTCAGTCTTCTCTTCTCCAGGTTAAACAGCTCCAGGTCCTGCAGCCTTTCCTCATCAGAGAGAAGTTCCAGTCCCCTCAGCATCTTGGTAGCCCTGCGCTGGCCTCTATCCAGAAGTTCCCTGTCTCTCTTTTGCTGAGGAGCCCAGAACTGGACACAGAACTCCAGATGAGGCCTCCCCATGGCAAAGACAAGGGGGAGGAGAACCTCCCTTGACCTGGTGGCCACACTCCTCTTAAATGTACCCCAGGAAAGGCCTCCAGACCAGAGGAATCTGGATTCCATCAGTTGCATCCAACAGGCAATTGCTTGCCTTCAGCTATTGATGCCACTGGGACTGAAAATTGCTAAACAAAGGTGGTCTGAGCAGTGAGAGAAGACTGAGTTTATAGGCAAGACATGTCTGTTTTCCTGGACATCTGTGTTCATGCTCTGTAACTGATTTGTAAAATGGGGAAAAAGAATCCTGAAAGATAGATTGAGAGATGTTTGCAGCTTGAACAGTCTCTATCAAATAGAAAAATAGTGATCTAATGCTGGTATTGCCCCAAAAAGCTGATGTCAGAAGAAGCTGGTTAAAAAGACTGGATCTTTTAACTAATATATACTCCAAGAAAGTACACATTGGACTTCTTTTTCACAGCTTTTTCACAACTTACCTGATGTTTTCAACAGTCACAAAATATCCAGCTTCTAATCAAAAAATCTTTCTGTTGTCCAGCCTTGCCTATAGAGGTAACTCAGTTACTTGTTTCTTATCCTAGTTCACCATCAGTATCGACTCCTCTGCTACTTCTCACTAACAGACCTTTTCTTGTCAGCTTTCTGCCGTCGCAGCATATGACCTCCAGAACAGTGCACATGTGGCTTCATTCAAAGTTACCTGCTGAGGTTAGCTAGAATATGTATTTAGGTGCCTCAGTTTCTGAATGTTGGTGTTATTGACTCAACCTACATTAGTAATGTCTGACACCATGAGTCCTGTCCAGTCCATTAGTGAGATATGAACACTATTAAATATTTCTTGTTTCTCTGTTGTCAAGGAAGGCTGCAGTCTGCTTTCCAGTGGAGTTTATTTCCTTTAGCTTTGATTTCATTTTATAATACGGGAAAACATGGGCACCTGTAGAAATAAGAACCATGCTTTGTAAAGCTTTTTTTTTAAAGGAGGAATGACTTCAGACTCCCTACCAATCTTCTGAATGCTCATGTCTTTCTTTCCCCACCTCAATTACTTAATGACAAGATCTGCAGGGGGAGACAAAGCTCTAATGGTGTAGCTGAGAGGGCACAAGTACCTGGTCTCTCCTTAACTTCAACACCACATGACACCTTTCTCACCCAACAATGTTAAATTCCTCTCAGCCCTTCTGCTGGATTTCTAGCTGCTTTGCTTTACACAACTCCAGCTTGCTTATCTTCTGTCTCCACTACAGCATCTTCTTTCTTATAGCCTATGTTCTCTTCACCATTGGCCACCACATTTTCAAGAAGATGAAAAACAAACCCAAAATTCTTTAGCTTGACCGTATTGCATTTTGACATATTACTTATCCCCCAAGTTCTTCCTAATCTCCTTCCCCTTCCAAAGATATATTGATCCTTCAGCACCAGCTGATATACTGTGTATATCCTGATGCTGCAGATGTACCCAGATAAATGTTCAATTTGTTTCATTGTCTATTTTTAATAGGAAATTAAATATGCCAGAGCTGTTCTCTGGAACCAAGGCCAGCTGATATAGATCAGCTTCTGACCATAAAATTAAGTACTCTCGCCTACCATTTAAGATCAGAATATTCCTGACTTATTAGCTCCCAGATCATTTGAGATTTGTCCTGGACTTTGCTATTGGGCCTGGACCTCAGCTTGTGATGGACTGTCAGTTTAAGAATTAAGATGATTATGTGTCAGTATCAAGGCATTACGAGTTTGACATTAGGAATCCTTTGGCATGATTCAGTTTTCCACAATAGATGTATCTATCAATGTTAATGGACCATTGACCCAGAAGTTAACTGATAATAATAGCTATTATTATTGTTGTTGTTGTTGTCATCATTATCATAGTTATTATTGTGACTACAATTAAACTGACATGTTCTCCTTGATTTCAGGGAGATTTCCTCCCTCCGACACAAATCTCTCCACTCAGTTTCTCAATCATGCCTTGATACTTGCAGTAGACCTTCTGCTTTCTATGACCTCTAGCTCCCTTGCTACTAAAGAACAAATATTCGCTCTCCTGCAGAGCCTCAGCATGTTCAGCAGATGTGTGAGAGGATCTGTGGTCCCTGGTGTCCTTGCTGACTAAGGTATCACAAGAAATGCTTGCATGCCTGCTGTGTCCACATTTAGAAGAGCTGCAAGGCACTGAGCAACGGAGCTGCTCCCCATCAAGCACTATCAGCAGGGAATTGCAAACCAGACTGCTCCTTCCCATCATGAGGCTTCAGGGTAGTGACAAAACATTCTTTGTGCCCATCAGGAGGAAGGCAGGTCTCCTCGATCCTTGCTAGGCTACAGGCATACTTGTCCATCCTCACTTCCCAGTGACAGAGCTATGTCAGGAAAGCCTATTTTCCTTCCAGCACAAATCATCAGAGGAGCAGCCTGCTGCTCTCCTCCTCCACACTGACACTGGCTCACAGGGACATCACTAGCTGTCTGCAGGGTTGCACCCTAAGGCAGAGGCTTCCTCACAGCAAGAGTCAGGTTGGACTGTGTGGGATATAAACACCATGCTCTGTGCTGTGTTGGCCAGATTCAAATTACCTGCAAAAAGACATGCCTGTGTATTTTTAAAGCATGCATGTGTATTTTTTTTGTTTTCTTTGCTGTTACTCACCTTAAGGAGTGGGAACTCTTTCCTACAACAACATTTTGCAGCAGCCTTCTTTTAAGTGTGAGATGAGCACAGGTTCACTGTGTAGCACCTGGGGTACATAGTGAGGGAATTTCATGCAAAGTTTTCCTGTTTGCTGGCAGTTTAAAAGAAGCTGGTGACAGAAAAAAAATATTTGGGGCCTACAAAAGCCATACCAAGACTCACTTAAATGTGTGGAGATGTTTCCATGAAAACAGCAGTCACTCGGTGTATTGCTTTTGCAGTGACTTTCAGTCACAGTGCTGAATGCACACTTTTGGAAGGAGGTGGATAAGAGCACTGATGAGCACAATGGCACCTTAGACATGACACCTCAAACAAAATACTGTATTTTAGACTTTCCCACTTACAAAAAAAAAGGAAGAAAAAAAAAAAAACCACCACAAGAAAAGAAGTGAAACTTAAATCCTTGAGCTAGCTCCTGAGACTGCATATATCCTTAAACTCTTAGTTGATATTTTCAGTGTCTGTTGTTTGGACTAGCACTTTCTATGAGCTGCAGTATAAACAGTTTCTGGTTTGTAATGCATAGTGACACCCTGGAAAAAACAAACAAACAAACAAACCCTAAAACAAAAAAACTGAGTTAAACCAAAAGAAAGTTATGCCCCATTTATTTTCTGTTTGTAAACACCTTTAAGCAAACAGTAGAGATGAATGAATAGCTTTTCTACTTTCAAGACAATACCAAACCCCCAGCCACTTCACAGCAATTGCAGATTAGAGAGTTTTATATATACATATATAAATTATATATATATATAGGACACAATGACACAAAGCTCTGGGAGGGGAATGAAATAATACAGTCTCAGAATAAAGTGTTGATTCTTTATTCAAATGCAAGAGCCCTCTCCTGGGATACTGTAATTTAAATTTCAGTCTTCGAAAAGACAATGTCGTCCAATGAGGTTACTGTATTTCAGTATCC
Source organism: Colius striatus (assembly GCF_028858725.1). Classification (NCBI taxonomy): domain Eukaryota; kingdom Metazoa; phylum Chordata; class Aves; order Coliiformes; family Coliidae; genus Colius; species Colius striatus. The sequence goes on along the minus strand of NC_084760.1, from coordinate 43,523,696 downwards.
AGACTTGACAGAAAATGAAGGGCGAGAATGCAGGTGTGTCAGGATAAGGAAATTCAGTAAAGTCCTGCAAGTGCTGTGCCCATGTAGAGGAACTGAAACTTTGCTCTTACAAGAGCTCAGAGGTATTAATTGGAAATCTTTCTGCTGGACAGGAAGCATTTGCAGCCTCTGCTGTTATCAATGCACTGCAATGAAGACTTTGGGGCTAAGGCATTGGGTTTCTGAATCAATAAAATCTTTTTTTTTTGGCCACATGATTCCTATGTGATACCAGGGGCATGATGTATTTTGCTTAATTCTCATTTTACCATCTGTAAACTGGATATTGAAACAAAAGGATTTTTAAAATTAATTTGGTGCTGCTCCATGCTTGAAAGTGATGTCTGTTTCTTATTTCCACATATACTTCTATTACCCAAGGAATCAAAGTGTCATGATAAAGTAAATTAGTAGTCATTTGGTATAGTGCTCCTTCCTGTTCATAACAGACATTAAAGATTGCCATCTGCATTACTCAGGTAGACAATCTCACTAACAGCAAGTAACATGTCATTCCTAGATGGGATGTGAAATACCTCTGGGATTAGCATTGGATGTTTCCGTAGCATTAATTTTCTTTTTTTTTTTAATTAATTCTTTTTAACATTCCTTTGTATGTGAAAGAAATGGAAGCAGACAACATCCAGGAGCATGCCTGTATGTGAGGCCCTATAACATCTCTGTTCAGGTGCAACCCTCAGATGGAGAAATCGGGAAGCAGCTTCCTGTACAGCCAAAAATCATTTTCCTGGACAGAAAGGTAAGATTTAACCCTTTGTGAATGGATACCTCTATTAATTCTGTACAATTTTGACATCTCCAAGCAATTCAAAAGCTATTTGATGGAGCTACATATGGCAGAGAACAGCTCTATAAATAAATATGGCAAAGGTTAATTCTATAAATAAACAGTCACTGGTATTTTGGGAACATCTTACAGGATCACAGAATCCCAGAATGGTGAGGGTTGGTAGGACCCTGCAGAGCTCATCCACCCCAACCCCCTGCTAAAGAAGGTTCCCCTTGATCAGGGGACACAGGAACGTGTCCAGGCAGGTTTGGAAACCTTCTAGGAAGGAGATTCCACATCCTCCCTGGGCAGGCTGGGCCAGGACTCCCTCACCTCAACACCAAACAAATTTCTCCTCCTGTTTCACTGACACTTGCTGGGTTCCAGCTTGTGCCTGTTATCTCTTGTCCTGGCAGTGAACACCACACAACAAACACTGGCCCCATCCTTTCCACATCTGCCCTTTAGGGATTTCTCAGCATTGATTAGGTCCTCCCACAGTCTTCTCTTCTGCAGGCCTCCCCAGGTTCCTCAGCCTTTGCTCCTCACAGAGATATTCCAGTCTGCATCTTGGTAGCCCTATGCTGGTCTCTCTCCAGAATTTCCCTGTTTCTCTTGAACTTGGGAGCTCAGAACTGGACATAAGATTCCAGATGTGACCTCAGCAGGGCAGAGAACCTCCTTTGACCTGCTGCCCACACTCTTCTTGATGGCCCCCAGGATGTCATTGGCCTTCTTGGCCATGACGACACATTGCTGCTCATGGACTTGGTTCACATTTTTCAGCTTTCTCCTTTGACTGCTAGATTCGTGCTATAGGAATGTTTGTGTGCAGTTTTCTGATTTCTATTCCTAAAGCTTAGAGGATATAATTGAGGAATGTAGAAACAGCAACACAATCATGAGGGCTGGCAATATCAGGTATAATGGGATATCCTGATCTGTCCAAGAAATTCCATACCATGCAGAACAGTGCTTTGTAGCAACCACCATGTTTAAAATGAGTTTGGACTTCTATGTGATGTGATTTATCACTGCCAGAGTTACTAACACAAGTCCTGGAAGCAGCAAACTAAATCTAACGAGTCCTTAGGTGTTGGTGAGTTGTTGGACTCTATTCAGTCTGAAAGTCAGGTTAAATCTACATGGCATGGCTTTGTGCTATGTTTCTATTTCCTTTATATTTTCATTGTCCTCTTCCCTGTTCTCTACTTTCTCTTATGGAATCCTTCCAATTTTGCTGAACAAGGAAAAGCCATCGAATAACTAGCCTCAGGTATGGATTTTTTACGGTGTTAACTCTGGACATTATGCCAAATCCAAGCTTGAACAGTTTTGTGAACAAAGTTTCTTTACATTAAAATTAGCTCTATATGTCCATTAGTCATGAGACTGATTCAACAACTTTCAGGAAGAAAATCTTTAACTTCTTTCTATGGCTTCCCATGAGTTTCTTAATCTTCTTCAGATATGTTTCAGTTTTTTTTTTTAATATAAAAAACATAGAATCAAGATCCTGCAGATCTATTATGGCTGGATAATTTAGGTATCAAAATTAGTTTCTTTCACTGAGTGTATAAGGAACTTTGATCTTCAGCCTGACTAAATAGACTGAATCTACTCAGTTTCCTTGAACTTGTGGAGTCACCATCCTTGGAGATATTCGAAAGCCCTCTGCACGTGATCCTGGGCAACTGCTTCTACATGGCCCTACTTCAGCAGAGGACTGAATCAAATGACCTCTGGAGGTTCCTTCCAACCTCAACTACACCATGACTCTGTGAACTGAGATGCCAACAATGTCAAAATTACTCATAGGCAATGTAAATATGACCCTAGGTACTTCAAATAAAGCAGCAGACTTTGCCAGACTACTAAAATAGACCTGAAGTTGCCAGAAATTGTTCCTCTGAGTTTAAGCTAATCTTAAAGAGTTATGGTGAGCTTTGTGACTTTTGTAACGTGACATATAGATGCAGGCTGCCCTCCCATTGATCATTAAAAAATTATTAAAATTGTTAAAAACATCAAAACTTTGTTTCCTCTCGTTGAGGAGATAAGACCTTAATTCTTCTGGTTTGTCCTTCTTCCTAGGGTCAAAGAGTTGACAAACTGGGACCTCCCTCAGAACCTTGGGTTGTATCACTTCACCTCAAGGGCTCTTCTGAGGCTGTGCTAAAAGGTTTGGATGTGTTTTCTTATCTCAAGGGTTATGGCAAATTGGCTATATGGAGGCATGGAAATAAATTTAGTTATCCCTGAGAAATACTGGATTTGAAAACTAGTCCTTGGGCTGAGAAGGATGCAGTAGGAGCTTGGTGAACTGCCCAGCCATATACTAGAGGAAAAGAAGATTAGACAAAATATTTTTATACTCTCACAGCTTAAAGGGTAAATATCTAGTAGTTTATCTTGAAAAGATACATCTCAGATGAAAACTAGAAAATAATGCAGAATTAACAATCATAATACTTCATTTTCAGCTAATGTTAATTGGTGCAATTTCTTTAGAGTCAATGACAACCTCTTTGTCTCAACAAAGGATCTGGCCAAATACAGACAGAACAAACTGCCTTTTGTTTGTAATTAGCATACTTAACTTAAAAATGCTTTTCACAAGGGATCTAAATATTTCCCTTCTGGTCCTCATTTATCGAAAGACCTGAACTCATGATTAACTCTAAGCATGTGAGTATTTCCCTTGAGGTTACTGAGGCTAGGAATGTGCTTAGATATAGAATCTTAAGTACATTGTTCAACCAAAAACCTGTGAATTATCATATGCTTGTAAACTAGAAAATAGAAATTATTATAAAGCATCCTAATTTTCATTGCAAAAATCTTTAAATGGAAGCAAACAGTGAACACATTGAAAAGTGAGGCTTCCTATTACAGGTAAAGTATTTTGTTCGCAGTAAAATAATTTGTGTGTTAGCTTTAACTAAAAAAAATTCACATTTGGAGAAGACAAGTGGCACTCATGATGTAGATTACAGTTTCACACGTATTCAGTCCCTTTCTGTTAATTAGAAAATATTCCTACCCCATCATAATTCCAAGTTTACAGGTTATAAAAATCCTTTGGTCTTTTCTGCTGTTTTTCCTGCCTTTTCAGGGTGGTACAACTCATAGGATACAGTACAACATGGGTCTAGATAAACCACAGATTGCTAGACCAGCTACTGGTTAACGATGGGAGAAAGGAAGGAAGAGAGAAATGAAGGAAGGAAAGAGTCAAGGATGGGGAAAGAAAGAGAAGAGAAAAGAAAGAGTAGAAGAAAGAAAGAGAAAAAAAGGAAAGAGCGGGATAATGAGAAAAAGAGGCAAAAAATGAAAGAAAAATCACTGAAGAGAAATGCATTTCGCATTCTTTAAAAGATGCATGCGTCAAATTAATAGTCAATAAACTCCAGCAAAGGAAGAGCTGCGTAGTACAGATGTTCTGCATGTAATAGTTCGCTGCAGTTTTTTCTTTGACAAACATCCTTATTGCACTCGTCTTTTGAAGCATATGAAAGCAACATTTAATCGAAATGGATCCCGTCTAGCGCACTTCATCTGACAGCAGCCAAACTGCCTCATGGAAAGTAGTTTAGCTCCAAATTAGCTTGCTTCTGCGTTAAATACCAGCTTGCCTGAGAGATCTTTGTGAAGACTCCCATATATATCTGTAATATTGTGAGCTTTGAAGCATATGTGCCCGAAAGCTGAGATAGTCTCTGTTGAGAAGTACAGTATAGTACTCCAGGCTTCATCATAGACTAGAAATGGCAATTATAAAGTATTTGAACGGAACTGACAAGACCTTCTATAAAAGTAGTGTTACACTGAGTATCAGAGCCAAGAAAAGTCTTGGTAGTCTAGGCAGAACTGTCATAAGGAAGATCATATGCATAGCAGATAAATAGATAAGCCAAGATCAGGCTGGAGCAACTAGAGGAATCTAGATTCCACATCTCCACCAAATCTATTCACAATATAAATTACTGCCTATTTATCACAACTGGTCCTGGATACTCATAATGAAATTGGAAGTTGGCTAGATGCTGTACAAAAATATAAAAACATAGATGTAGTCAAAGCTAACTGAGATGTTAGTAAATTCAGTAGTACCAGATCATGGAAAGTGGAAACCTTACAATTTCTGTTGCTACATCACAAAAATGTGGCATACTTTTGCCCAGGACCTTGTCTCAGGCAATTTCTGGCTATGTTACAGTAGTAAGAGGGAAGTAATCTCAAAAAGCAGTTTGCATTGTAACATCTGTTTGGAGGCTGTAAGAGTTTAAGAGGTACGGCCGGGGAATACCAGTTCTCCAGTGCCAAAGAACAGATCCTGGCAGTGTTTGTCTCATATAGGTGTAGACACAAAGAATATGGTGAAAACAGACAGGATTATCCTGCAGTCTGGCTCACCCCCAAAAGCTTTGCTTCTACCTCCTGCACATTCCTGTGCATTTGTGTTTTCAAGATATCTGATTAACAAGTTTACTACTTCACCACTTTATTCAATATCCTGGACATGGGGATGGCAGATTATAAATGTCCTCTCACATTCAGATTTTATGTACCTTCACGTGTACTGCCTAACAGCAACAAAATATCAAAGCACCTGCTTCATAAAGCAAATTATTGTTATGTGTTGTCTTTAAGCAGGCACAAGTCTGTGTTTGCAATCACTGGAGCAAGTCCAGCATCCTAAGAAATTCTAACTTCTCACTCCCACCTGAAGCAACATTTTGAAATTTGTCAGTCTTTAGGATATTAATTCTCTCACTCCAAGAGCCTGAATGAAGCCCAGTCCTGGTCAGCATTGCTCAAAGGCCAGGACTTGGCTCATGCTCAAAGACATCCACAATAAAATGGAGATCCAGTTGCAAAGTAAATTACAACTTCTTTTAAAAAGGCTGCAAAAATAAAAGTCATGGCAAGTGTAAATGTTGTGTCAGAATGCATTCCCCGTCTTAGAACAAGAGATAAAGTGATGGAGAAAGGGGTTCTCATAGGTTTCATTTTAATGTTCCCCACACAGCTTTCCCCTGCCAGTTTTCTAGCTGAAAGTGTCTCCAGTACGATCACAGGGCAGTCACTACAGACATTTTTCATGACCAAAGCACTTTCAAAGTGTCTGAGAGGACTGGAGAAAAGTTCAAAATGATTTAGTGATAGGACAGGAGGTAATATGCTCAAATGATGAGGTGAAACACCTACAAATCAGAAAAGGGCTGAAACAGTCAGCTCTTTTCCCTGAGCTGCAGTGGCTGACTCCTTTATACTATCCATTTAGGACAAAAAATAGTCTCTCACTAATACTCTCCTAACCTGGGTGGCATACTTAGTCACACAAGACATGAGCTAAATCAAGAAGATGAGCATCTAGAACTTTCTTGTGCATCTATGTAGCTCTTATTAACTTTACATGATCCCCTTGACATTCATGTCACGCCCTCATGCCATGAGTATGTACAGTGAATGACAATTCACAATGATCTCAAGGAACCAGGATTCAGAGGTAAGATTCTAGAGACCATCAGCAATTTGATGCCCAAGTACGTCTGAAGATCTAACCCTATGTGAAATTTCTGTGTTTAAGCAAAAAGTTGATGATTAGGAAGGACACTGACTTTAAGCATTCTAAAGTCCCCTTAAAGTCTGAGGAGTTTAAGTGGTACTTAACTGGATGCTATTAATTGAAATGCAATTTTTTATCACTGTGCAGGGTTTACCCAAGTACAAGTCATAAATGGATGTGCGAGCTTTTCTGGCCTGGCTATCTCCAGTTCAGGCACAGACTGGAGACTTGTGTTTACTGTGACATCGCCTCCAGGTAAGCTCCAATTTCTGCACGGTTTTTTTTCGTTTGGTAAATGAACACAAAACCCTACAGGTGGTCTGGATTTATAAAAAAGAAGTCAGATTTTGTTTGGCTGAGTGGAGTAATGCCAAAGTTCTAAACAGCCTGACTTCTTTTACACGTCCACGTTGGTATTACTCATGCAGCAAGAGAGTTGGGTGATTGCTATTCATGCAAGATCCCTCAAATCAAGATGAGTTTGTACAGACAAATATTGCCAGAGAAAGATGCCTCTTGTGCCGTGGATTCCCTAGCTGTGCATTCCATGTAGTATACACAGGTACTTAAGGTCAACTAAGCTGCCAAAGCAAACTTTTTCTTTTGAGTCCTCTCATTCCCACTTTTTTTTTTTTTCCTGTTTGTATTCATAAATTTTCCATCTGCACTCCTAGTTATTTTCATAGTGCCTTTCACAGAACATTTTTCTGCACCTGGTCATCTTTACAGGTGCAACAGGTTATGCTTATTTAGAGGATGCTTCCAGAACTGGGCTCTACTAGAAATACATACATATATGGATGCGTAAGTATGGACAAATATCTAGATAGAGATATAGATATCTCCAAAAATATATATAAACTGAGACTCATTAGGAGTGAAGAAGCCTAGGAAGGACAGATAGAAGTAATTCCAGGAGAGATAAAGCAGTATGTGTGTCAGTGCATAAAGCCTTCATGAGTATTCCTCTGAAATACTGAATATAATCTTGTTTATGCGTGTTCAGAGATGATTTCAAAGTACAGACTGAGTATTTTTAATGAAGAACTTCTTAAACTCAGAAAAAACAGGAAAGACAAATACATCAGACTAGTGAAATGGCCAAGTGGAAGTGCCTCATGAAAAAAATCTGAGCTAAAAAATTAGAAGGTTGCTAACATTGAGACTGTATTTTTCTGAACATTCTATTGTAATAGATAGGACTAGTGTGAGCAGAACAAACTGCATTTGGATAGAGATTAATACAGAATCACAGAATGGTAGGGGTTGGAAAGGACCTTTAGAGCTTATCCAGCCCAACCTCCTGTTAAAGCAGGTTCCCCTTTATAACCCAATAAATTTCTTCCTATTCTGCGATAAAATTAAGATCCAGATTTTTTTTTTTTTTTAATGAAAAGCCTTTGCTCCTCCTAGTAACAAGGGGCTGATCAACACTGAATGTTGCCCATGCCTTTGCAAAGAGAGAACTGGGGTGGAGGGAGTACTTAGAGGTAAGCCTTTAAAGGTGAACATGTGTCTATTTTGAGAGCATTTGCTGCTGAAAACCCACAGCTCCCATTGCCTTCACTTCAGTGAAAGCAGATGGAAAGTCAGCACTTCGCAGGACCTGACTCTTTAGTGAGAAGCACAGCTTAATGAATGTGTTTTGAAAGCTAGTTAGGGAAGTCACAAAATTTTTCCTCTGAACAAAGGTCAATGGAGATCATTTTTATGAAACCTTCAGACAGTTTGAGTGTTGTGAGATGCTTACAGTTAGCAATGCAGACAACTGATGTGCCTGTGTAGGGATTACCTGTGTGAATCTATACTGTACACTTTCAATATGCATTGCAATAGTACACACCAAAGAAGTGATCCTCTTTGCTTATTTATAATTGGGAACCATACTGAAGATACTATAAAGGCTTTTATGCTGCCAGACTCTTATTGAAGGTATTTGTTTATTGCTTGACAAAAAAAATCCCAAAATTAAAAAATCAGATAGTTGATGATTGGGATATATTTCACAACCGAGTTTCTGTGTGTGCCCTGGCATAGTTTGATATTTGGAGACAGCTCAGAAGATGCATCTGATGTTAAATGCAACAATCCCAAATGTTTTAGTGGTAGTTCCTGGGAACAGTAGACTACTCATAGCACTGCTGCACAGTCTTGCTCCCTGTTTTATAGGTAATGTTCACTTAACAGATACGGATCCCAATGGACTTGATGCATCCACTTTACATTTAAACCAATGGCAGTCTACTCACAAACTATTAAGAGTACTGCAAAGCACCTTTACACACCTGTCTGTGTAGAGTCCCTGATATCTGTGTGATTACTTCTCTCCTCTCAACTGAAGTTCATATGTGTTTGTACCTGCAGGCAAATTCTTCCCAATTGGAACATGCTTCCCACATTGTTCTGATGAAGCTCTGCTTCGTTCAAGGGGACAACATTGACACAAATCTAATTAGTTTCAGATAAAAGTACTTACAGCTACTTACTCTAGTCTCCAAGCCTCCATCTGACAGTGTTTCCGATTTTTTTTAATGAATTGATGAAAAAAAGACTTTTATAGTTTTATTAAAAGTCAAATTCAAGCAAGTAAAAGAAATATCTATCTGGCAAAATTATTAGAATTATGGGGTTAGAACTGATAATGAATCAGGTAGTAAGACAAGTAATGAGTTGATGTGCTACTCTACATCCAAATAAATCTTTAGGATCTCTGGGTGAAGAGCATTACCCAAAGCCTGTATGTGTCAAGAGACTAAATATTTACCATGCTAACAGCAAGGATACTGAAGGATACTGTCGTTTTTTTAGTTATACTACTCATTATTGACATGGTTGAAAACATTAACAAATTCACTGGGAGTTTTCTGCATCATGGGCTTAAGCTTAATGCCAGTTAATGTTTGTAGGTTCCCATAACTTAAATTGGTACAAATCAGGTTCAGACTGTAAAAATTGTTCATGACTTGTGACCTTTCTTGTCTCAAGCAGTTTCTCTGTTTTGCTAAGCAGAATGTGCATGTTTTCTGTCTGGGCTTGATCTGTTTAGCCTCAGAAATAGATGCTTTGTGAATGTATTTTCTGTGTTTGTTAGTCAGATAGACAAATTAATGGAAGAAATACTGAAGACTGTTAAATAGAGGCTACCTCTGCTTCAGGAAGTACTGAAAGCTTGAAATTTACATTAGAGAAGTATTGTTACATATTCATTTTATTCTGGTACTCAGTTCTAAATATTGGCTAATATTGGACCTGGAGATAGATGGACTTGTGGGTTATTGCTGCATGCATCTGTAATTGCAGCATCACTGTTGAAAGACTATAACTTGTTGTTTTAGCTTTGAAAACAGCATTCTTACTTTTGTAATAAACTCTGACTACTTTAAATTCTCAGGGGCTAAGTTCACTGTGCTGTCTCAGCCATTTACCATCTTCCCTGTCTCCATGGGAGTGAAAGCCAGCATGATCCTTGTTGTCATACTGAGTTCAGCAGCATCTGCATTCATCCTTTCTCTTGTGTTCTGCTGGTTCAAGAAGAGCAAAAGCCACAGTAAGTTGGAAACGCCCATTAAAATTTATACTTGCAGACTCCCTATTTTTTCTAACATAACTCCAGAGAGGCCACAACATGACTCAGACAATGGCACTCAGAGAAAGCTCTGACAAGTCTAACAATCCGCAATATAGTTTGTAGTTCAAGGTTATACAGTTTTGTGCCTAAAACAGATATCCGAGTCCTGGCTTGAAAAAGTTTTGACTATATGTGAAACATGATGAAAATCAGATTTCTGTAGTGCAGAAAAGGAATTGAGAAACAGAGGAAGTATTTCTATGATTTCAAGTATTCGTTCAGTCATTACATTTTCCTGATGAAGGATCCTTGACAGCAAACTAAACATGACTCAGCAATGTGTCCTTGTGGCCAAAAAGACCAATAGTGTCCTGGGAGACATCAAGAAGAGTGTGGGCAGCAGGTTGAGGGAGGTTCTCCTCCACCTCTTCTCTGCCCTAGTGAGGCCTCATTTGGAGTCCTGTGTCCAGTTCTGGGCTCTTCAGTTCAAGAGAGACAGGGAACTTCAGGAAAGAGTCCAGCACAGGGCCACCAAGATGATCAGGGGACTGGAACATCTCTCTGAGGAGGAAAGGCTGCAGGACCTGGGGCTGCTTAGCCTGGAGAAGAGAAGGCTGAGGGAGGACCTTATCAAGTATGATAAATACCTAAAGGATGTGTGTCAAGTAGATAGAGCCAGTCTGTCTTATGTAGTGTCCTGTAGAGAGGACAATGGGTAACAAGCACAAGCTGGAACACAGCAAGTGCCACTGGCAAAGGAGGAGAAACTTGTTTGGTGTTGAGCTGAGGGAGTCCTGGCCCAGGCTGCCCAGGGATGGTGTGGAGTCTCCTCAGAAGGTTTCCAAACCCTTCTGGACTCATTCCTGTGTCCCTTGATTGACAGGAACCTGCTTTGGGGCGGGGGAGGTGGGCTGGATGATCTCTAGAGGTCCCTTCCAACCATACTTTATCAAAAATTTTCCTTACAAGTAACTTTGTAGCTCCAGACTAAAGGTTCTTTCTCCCAAACCTCACCACCAGTACTACCTATTTGCAATAAGGTCTAAATTTCTATTGTTATTGAACAGGGTGACAACATAAAGAAGAAAGAACAGGTGGAAACCCTAATGGCAAAATAAAATATGGTATAAAAATAAAATCTTTCTTCACTTTTGGACAGAGTGTCGTGGTTTAGGCTCATCAGGGAACAAAGACCACGATTAGCCTCAAGTACCGAAGAGGCTGAGAATTGCTCGAGGGCAGGGAGGGCTTAATTGCCGCTTAAGGTTCAGGACAAAACAGACCAGGCCACTCGGTTTGGGGAAGAAACCAGAAAAATAATTTAATGCAACGTCAACTAAAACATACCCACAAAAACCCAAAACATAACCAAAATGAAACAACACAGAGTAATACATCAATGGAAAGTCCAACCAGCCTTTTTAAGAACACCTTCTTGCCACACCTCCCCTCTTCCCGGGCTCAGAGCCCTGATCCCGAGTTTTTTACCTTGCCCCCCCCGAACGGTTCAGGGGGGCAGGCAGTGGGGGTTTCAGTTAGTCTGTTCCCGATAGCTTCTGCCGTTTGTCCCTCCTCAGGACGGGTGAACTCCACACCAGTCCTCCCTGCGAGTCCGTGGGGTAACTCACACGCATGGCAGCCCTGCACGGGCTGCTCCGACGCGCACCCATTCCAAAGGCTGCAGCTCCTCTCTGCCTCTCGTGTGGGGCTACTCTGCGGCGTGCAGGCTCTCCAACACGGCCTGGGCCATGGCCGTCTCCTCACACAGTCCCTCGCCCGTCCGAGCTCACTCACATGGAGCTGCTGGTGGCTCTCAGTCCTGCCACGGATCTCCACAGGTTTCAGGGGCCCAGCTTGCATTCTCGCCACGGCCTGCAGAAGGGTCTCCGGTCTACTGCTCCTCCTTCCTTCCTCCTCTGGCTGAAGGGTCCGCGTGGTCGCCTCCATCTTGTATCCCTCTCACACCTCCTGCCTCGCATTTCAAATTCCGGTCCCCTAAATAGTGATGGCAGAGGCGCCAGATTGGCCCAGCCGGGCCGGAGGTGGGTGTGAACCCAGGAGCCGGGGGAGGGTCCGCAAACTCTTTACCGGGTCTTCACTGCAACCCGCTCCCCCTGTTACTAAGCCAAAAGCTGCTCCTTGCTAAACCAGAACACAGAGGGAAACCTTCTAGATTACCTGTTAATTCACCAGCAATATATTGTTACTTGAACTATTAATTGCTGCTGAGCTGAGTTTGGATTGAGAGTGATGTGACTGTATGTCTCATTACAGAAACAAGGACTGAACGGGCTGATGTACCACAGGCCAGTAGCAAGGGAGCTCATAAAGAAACACAGCCTCATGCAGCTCACATCCAGCCTTGCCACAATCAAGGAGAAAATATAAGTGTTGTGCCTGTTGAAGGAGGTGAGAACGTGCTTTGACAATAATTCAAATTTATAAACAGTCCAACATCAAAAGGGTCAGTTTAAGTCTCTGAACAAGCTATAGGTTTGCATAGGATCAATGCCACGTTTCTCTTCAGAATTATTACCTCCTCCTCCCTGGTATTCTTTTATTTGTCATTTTATCTCATTTTATATATTTAACGTGTGTGAAATCCTAGCTGTGCTGAAGGCAGAAGCATAATCCCCCTTACACTCAATGAGTCAAGGGTTTCATGCAGTGTTTTTGGAGTACGGAAAGGACCAACATTCCCATAGTGTTGTCAGCATGCCTAAAGACCAGGTCTCCAGGCGCTCCAGCAATAACTATGCAGTGTTCAAAAAGCTCTGGATTACAATTCTACAGGCTGTGGAGGACTACAGTGAGGTACACTGGAGCTTAAATGAAAAACACTAGGGGTTCATTTGCACAGCCTCTGTTACCTTCCCAACTCACTTCATGCCATGCTTTCTGAGCAGTGGGTCCAAGACAACACCCCAAAGCAGCTCCTTTCACACCCACCCCATCCAATGTCCCCCCTGTTCTCCCCAGGGTCCTGCCACAAACATCCCTCTTGTGCACACCTCCTCAAGACTTGTCTTTTCATCATCGACTGATCAAACACGACTTCTTCTGAGGTCATGGAAAAGCAGACAGCCTCAGGGACATGTGGCTGGCAGCATAAAGCACTGGCTTCCCTCTCTGCAAGTGCGAAATATTCTTAGTAGTTTGGTTGGGTTTTTTTGTCTCACCTGCCAACAGCGCAGATCTAAGGGCATTCGGGTAACCCTGCTGAACAACACATTTACTCTGTTTTGGGACTATCTTTTTCCTTCTCCTTCCCAAAGCCTGTGTATTACATAAGAGGCAGGAAGAGGCAAGCTGGAATTTTATCTCCTTTTAATTAGCATCTATCACAAAAGCAGGGGGAGAGAGGAGAGAGGAAATTCTGCAGTTTATGTGTTTTGATATTTGCTGTACTCCTCCAAAACACAGCGTTCAGCTGTGTGCCTTAGGATACATATCTGCTATAAATTCATTTTTTATCTAATTTGTCTGAGATCTAAGCTTCCTGTGGAGGTCTGAGATCAAAGGATCTGATTCTGTCTGATGTCGACTCTGACACATAATGCGTGCTGACTTAGTTCTGTCTATAAACTCGCAGTGGGAGGCTGCCAGTCTCCCTTGGCACCTTTACATAGTGAACTTTCATTTTGGCTGGGGAGGTTGACAGGTATAGCGTTGATTGGAGCCATCATGTAAATAATTCATGGAAAGTTTTTTTTTTGTCAGAAAAAGCAATCTAGCCACTTAAAGTCTTTTAGGAATAGTTGCAAGACAAAAAGATTCCCCAATATATTCAAATCTAAATAAGGATAACAATATCTTAAGTGAATTTAATACATACGACTTGGAAATGTCTCATGTTTGATTTCCCCTTATTTAATGTTCTGTTGGTTTTGGAGAGAGAGAGGAAATCAAAGCTGCAGTTTTTTTTGCCTAGTTTTTACTTTATAGCTTTTCTCCCCATAAGAAATCCTGTCTTTCTAATACAATTAAGTGTTTGGAGCCCTTATTGTTAATCAACACAATAAGTCTTGCAAGGTAGAGTTTTTTTGTTCTGTGGGTGCTTCTACATTGTAAAGCCCAATGGATGTAGGGGCTTTGGTTATTGTCTTAGAAGAAATAGCTTAGGATGCAGATAAGGAAGAAAGCTGTATGCACAGATACACTGTACTGCAAGAGAGAAGATATCAAGATACTACCTGGTCTGACCTTGGTGTACCAAAAATTTCCTTAGCTTCACATAATATTCTCTCCCTTGAATTAAATAGCTTTTGGTTCAGTAATACATGATTAACGAAATGGCACCTCAAGATGGAGGAAAATACTGTTTCTTTTTTGGTTTTGCAATTTATTCTGGTGGTTTATCACCTTCCCCATTAAAAAGTATTACAGCTTACATTTCTTAGCTTTGATTTCCAGCCTTTCAGGTATCGTGTCTTACTGATCCTTATGCTGAAGATCTTGGCCACCATCATCCTGAATTCATTCTTGTAGTCCTGAAGAGGTTCTCCCTCTCTGTAAACAAGATCTGCAACCCTTGCTCCTAGATTGCTCAGATCAGCTCCTCCTTCTTCCTTTCTCCCATTATTTCCACCTTTTAAAAAATTTAATCAGAATACATTTTAGTTTAAATTCCAAATGCTGATGGAAACACTGGATATAACCTATTTTGGTGGTAATATTGCCACACATCTCCACCTCTGAGAACTATTTCCCATACATGATTGCAGCCTGAATTCTATCTGTTTGCTGATAGTTAGTCCAGTTAATAATTTTCTTTATTGATATTGAATGCTCTGTATTTAATTTTTTTTAAATCAGGGTATTTTAGGTTCCTAAGTCATATAAATCTCAAAGCAGTATTTCATTCTCGAAACTGTTCATATCCAAAAAACTTTTAGCCTCCTCCATTAATTCAAAATCATTTGAAAAGATTTATTTTCACAGTTGAAAATGTCACCTTTGAAGGTGAAGAGGACATGAATATATATCAAGAAGTAACATAAAGTTTTGGTATAGGGGATCATGACATGATCATCTTGTTCATGTGTATAAACAAGAAAATTGAATCTAGTGTTTTATGTAATTAAACTTTATGTAATTAAAATAGTAAATAAATAGTAAATAATAATTAGTGTAATAATAAATACACTAAATAAATAAATAAATATTAAACCCTAATTAACTTCAACACAGCCAACTACCTAATGTTAAAGCAGTCTTAAGAAGGAAAACTGTTACTCACAGAAACATGTATTACTTCTGAACATTTACAAACAATTTCCCAGTGGATTTCTAAGAGGTACAATCCTGAAATTGAAAACTAGGAGTGTATGAGTTGAAGAAAAAGCCACACTTAACAGGAAAAGTGGGAAGAAGCATGAAGTAATGGGGACTTATAGAAAATAAATGAACATGGGGGAAAGGATTCCAGCAAATAGAGATCCAATCAATGAATTCTAGAAAAGGGAGAAGAGAATGAAACTGAGCAGAAGATCTGAGAAAATATGAGCCTGTTACAGGCTGCTTTAAACTTCACGGACAAACCTGAAAAATAAGGAGTTTAAATAGCAGATTTTCTGGGATGATTTGTGGTAAGGACCTATAATATATACTGATGAACAGACTGTAAAAGCCAGTGTTATCCACTAACATATGAGGTATGTGGACTAGGACCAGCTTTGAATTTGGAACTAGTATGAATGGTTTGGATCTAGGCTCTTAATTTCATTTCCAGGGAGAAAGGGAGCAGTTTGCAATAATTTTACAAACGCTTTTAGCATCCAAATGAATCAGGCTGCCAATCTTGAGCCGAAGTGATAGCACACTGTCAAATCAGAAGCCATCTGCTGTAACAAAATAAGTGATTCTGACTCCGTAGTTAATAACCATTTGGTTTATTAAGTTGTAAATATTTTTTGTTTCCACATGAAAAATGTATAGCATAGATCTTGATTTTTCTGCATTTTTAATTTTTTTTTAATAGCATTGCAGGTGTCAGGCTTTTCTTTGAGTAGGACTCAAATGTTGGAAATTAAAAGTTCTACCTTAAATTACAGCCTGATTCATAGAGAGTTGATATATTTTATAGATGGGAAGTATTAAAATCTTTGTCAATCTTAGCAATAGCATTCTCTATACTTTATTATTAAGCATTTATTGCAATATTTGGAAATCACTGTAAGATGCTGTTGGAGATTTTAGTCTATCAAATCAGCTGTTTTGGTTGTTGTGTATTTATTTGTGGAACTGGACTAAGATTATTCAGTTTTAACAACTTCTGTCAAACCAGTTAAAATGATTTCCTGAATAATAACATTCTTATCACACGGTAAAGGCCTAGGAAGGTAAGGGAAATGAAGTTAGGAAGTTACAATTATCATAAAGCACAAAGAAGTCTTGCTTTCACAGATACAGAAGGAACTGAAGCAGTGGGCCATGCTACAGGACAACTGGCAGAGTTGAACCTTCAGACCTGTGAAGCAAAGTCAGTGAGAATGACAAGCACTGTCCAGTGTAATAAAATTAACAGAGACACCTTTCCTTCAGCAAAGAACAGTGACAGTCACCAACAGCTCCCTGGAGGAATATCTCTTGGTAACACTCTGGGACTTCAGCAGCCAACTGTCCTGGGATCCTCCATCCAGAAGAACAATCCCCAGCCTTCATCTGGTTACAACGAGGAAAGAGAGAAGTCTGGAAGTATGCCCAAACCTCAGAATGATGTTGGAGAGCAAGTTGCTATGGTAGCAGCAGAGGTATAAGAGAAGTCACATGATGTGGTGGACTGTTGGGAAAGCAAGCTTTGCCTGGTTTGCAGGTAGTGAGAAGCTGAGTCTTTTGTCTCTGTGGTCAGAGCAAAACATACAAATATTAGCATGGGGAACCAAGCTGCCATGCTGCACATGTACAAATGAACTTGTTACCTGCATCTGCAGCCAACTAGGAGTCTCTGGCCATGTCCATGATATTGACCTTGCTTAGCTTCCAAACTGATTGCGTGGATGGATGCACTGGTGGACGCATCCAAACTGATTGTTAAAAATAATCCTTCTGACACATCTAAAACTCTCTCCAAGAGTTGTCTAGGGGAGTGTTACCTGGCTAGCTACGTCAGCTTTGAGATTCAGGGACTAGCCTAACAATTCAGCACTGTAGGTAGTTAGATTTCTGACACTTTCATATATTAGCACTGATGTAGTCTTAATGTCTAGAGCAATGTTGATAGATATGCATGCAAATATACAAACATAGATAAGAACTTTCCCATTTCTTCCAATCACACCTCTAGTTTCATTCAAAGAACCTCAGTACTTGCATAAATCTTTTGCTTTTTCAGAGGAAAAACAAACGTATTCAAATTCCATTTCACTGGGACTTGAGTAAGTATTCCCAATCCTCTCTAGTTAAATCTGTGTTGTTATATTGTTTTAAATTAAACTATTTTGCTTCACCATGTCATTGTTTTCTTACACCCTTAAATCACTGTCTTGTTATGAACACTACTCTTTATGAATAATAATAATACTGATATTCTTTGGTTGCTCAGAGAATTCCTCTGTGCTTTGCTTTACTGAACTGGAAGATGAGGGACTTTATTATGTTCTCTTTGTACCATTAAATTCTTGGTTGCAAGGTGGCCTGGTGGCACAAGATAAAATTTATACTCCTCTGCAGAAAAAGTACTTAAGCAGGAAAATGAGGTTTCTGCTCAGATCAACACTGGAAGAGAAGGTAAGAAACCTTGATTTGAAAAAAAACAAACAAACCTCAACCGACCACAAACCTGTTAATGTCAAGCTGAAAGAGCTAAGTTGCAGATGATGGTCAGTGAGCTACACAATTCTCTTGGCACAAGAATTAATTAACCAGCATTGTCTCCTGCACTACTGTGTTGATAAGCATAATTTTCAGGTAAAATCAGATTAATTCCATGCTGAGCCAGGCTTAGAGCTGACTGCACAGAGGATTTTCTGGCTTAAGACATTTGAGCATGAGGGTCTTACATTATTAAGTGCAATAGATCAGTCTTTCTAACCTCTTTTTTGTTATGGAAAAGAAATTTCTTACAGTTATTTTCTGCAGAGGTCAAACTATTCCTTTACATAAATTAACACCATAGATCCCTAACCCTCATGATTCTGGGTCTGAATAAGAAGATATATCTTGCAGAGACAGCCAGGTCTGGTGAAATGGAGATCCTCTCCTCCACAGCTGATACCCAGCTTTAGATTTTTCCTCTCTGCAGAAATATAATTACTCCATCCCCTGAACATTACTTCCCTGAAGTAGCTCTAGTCCTAGTAAGTGACTCTATCACAGCCAACCAGAGTGAAAGCATATAATATTAGCATGTATGCAAATACTATTCAAATAATATCAAATGTAAATTATATGCAAAATGTATATAAAATCAGATACACTGGAAACAATTGAGGGCTTTAAATAATCCTTTAATTCATAATTCTTGCATTTATCCACACTTTATTTACAGAATAAATGTCTGGCATGTCTTGACCTCTAATGGAATAAGCAAAGTTAAAAAATCCGAACTGCACCATTCCCAATCTTGATTTTCCAAGGTGCTATGCATTAACAAAGTAAGTGGTGGAGCATGGGAAAGAAATAGGGAGAAAGTGAAATAAAATATAATGAAAAATTAATACAAATGGGAAGTGAATACCGCATAAATAGGAAATTTAGGGATTCTTGTTTTGTGTAGCAGAAAAAAAAAATGCCATAGTGATCAGAGAGAAAGAAGACGTGACTGAGACTTAGTGGTTGAAGAACACTGTTGAATGTGAGATGGCATCTTTTATAAAAATAATTGGGTTTAGGCCAACTACAGGAGCACTTGGATGAAATGGGATCCAACTGCTTTTTGGCTAATGAAGATCACAATTTATTTTGAAAACTTTTCCATCTAGATAGGCAAAGGAAAAAAACAACCTCTCACTCTAACAGGGAATGTGTGGTTAGATGAACGTACCCAAGCTACTCACAGGCAAGGCACATCTTATGTCCCAAGCCAAAAGCTTCCTTTGACAGCAGTTGCCAGTGTGGTCCATGGGGCATCTGCATGTCACTGCTGTTTTACCATCAGTGCTTTTGGTGATCCAGCTCAAGACCTTCAGTCTTTACTCTGCTGAGTTCTCTTTAATCCTTACACTACGATTAGGGCAACAGTGGTTTCCACCTTTGCATGGATGTTTAATGGGTAATCATAGAATCATAGAATGGTAGGGTTTGGAAGGGACCTTTAGAGATCATCTAGTCCAACTCCCCTGCAGAAGCAGGTAAATTTGTGTATTGAAATATTCATTGATAGAAGGACATTATACACTCCAAAGGAAAGAATGAGGCCAGAGCAGAGTAGGGATGGAGGGGAAAAAGACAGAGGAAGAACTCATACGGCTTACCTATGAAGCATGAGGTTCATTCATAGACTTGAGGTTATTAAAGAATTCTGACCCAGTTGCAGGGCTTTCAACTGAAATGGTTTCACTTTCTTACACTTACAAAGTCCATCTTCTGGGAGGAAGACAACAGCAGGATTTCAGCTCAGATTTTCAAAGCCTATGGACACATTATGGCAAACACTCATGCTCTAGGGCAGCCCACGTTCAGGCCAGACCTGTGAGGGATGCTCAGCCCTTACAGCAAATCTACTGAGGCTTAGCAAAGTGCTAACTTCCCCACACTGAACTCCAAGGAAACCTTCAAAGTCCAGACAAAATGAATGTAAAAATCTCTGCATCTGTCTGTGGAGATCCACCCCCCAAAACCTGAAGTCTTTCTTGACAGTTAGTGAAATTTGTCAAGTTTGCCTCCACTGCAGCCAATGACAAAAAGTTTGCTGGATTTGGGGTTTTCACTTGCTAACCGTTTTCTGCAGTTCCATCTCCAATAGCACTTGGTCTTTATTGATGTAAATAATGGTGCAGCTGAAGAGATATCTTATTTTTAACCAAAATCCCCAGGCTTGTCTGCATTGCTAGAAAATGTATAGTCAAAAATGACTTTTTTTTCTTCTCTCCCATTTTGTGGAAGTGGTATTTTTTCCTCTTATGTCTGGAGTAGTGCATTACAGACAAATTTGCCTAAGGCTTTGGGCCAGAGTTGATGAGACTTCATGAAGATACAGGAAAAGGCACATGGATAGAAAAAAAGAAAGCCTGTGAAAAATTAAAATGACAAGCCTGGTTAGGGATCAGAGATAACTGGTGATGTAGTAAAATTAATTACAGTCTGGGTTGAAGGAATTGGGTGTCTAAGACAAAATTAAAAAAAAAAAAAAAAAGAAAAAAAAGAGGAAAACCAAATAACAGCAATGAGATTATAAACCCTTTCAACATCTCTATATGGTGTAATTCCCAATCTCTATTTCTTATGACATTTATTGTGGCATTTATTTCTATAGGGTAAGAGATATAAACGGCAAATAAAGGAGGCAAGTGTCCAATCAGAAGACTTTATTCTAAGCTTCTGATTCTTCAATGAATAGTCTTATTAAGAGTGAAATTACATTAAAAAAAATCTTCAGTGGACTAGGAACTCTGAGAGGAAACCTTCACTGGATCAGGAAAACTGCATGATGCAACACTCCAAGGGTGACTATGGGTACTGACTAACTGCAAATTCATGGGGTTTTCTAGATTTCTTTTTTTTTTGGCAATCACACATTTATCAGGACTTTAAATTATTCAAGCTTTGTACATCCTAAAATGTGGGAAATGTTGGGTGATGATTTGTTGATCGAAATTATAAAGATCAATGCAAGCACAAAACCCAGGTGCACCATAGGGTCTTTCCAAGATTTCATAACACACCAGTAAAGACTGTTCGCACAGTGATTTCTCTGATGTATATAAGCGGGACAGGAAGTAGGTGCCACCTGAGATACAAGATTTCACATTTTATTAACAGAAGACAACCAGAACTTGAGGCTGCAGCACTGGACAGTGAAGTTCCTAGCAGTTTGAAGTCAATGCAGGAAGTACCTTTGGTAGATATCATAACTGGTTTTCACTGTCTTGAACCTCTGTATGTGTGTGTCTTGAGACACCAAGAAGTTACCACCAATCTGCTACTGTCTCACCAAAGCATTTTGAAATTTTCAGTCTTCAAAGAAGAAAAGGAAAGTAGAGCAAACCATTCCATTAGTGAGTTTCCCACAAAGGAAAATAGAAAAACCTAGAGAATATATACTTTTTTAAACTAGAAGTTGAAATCCCTTTTGAAGATGGTCATTTTGGGAGCTATTTACCCTATCCTGTTGTTTTGTTTTGATTTCTTTTTTTCCTAATCCTCTTTCTTTCACACTCTGATCAGCAAAGAGGAGCAAAGGAGTATAAATGAAGAAGAAAAGACAGAACGCACACTAATTAGTTCAAATTAGATATTGTATATTGCTCAGTTTGTCACCATTATGTTCAAGGTGAACACTATGTTTAAGGAAAAAAATACCCAGCAAAACTGAAAGACAGTGTGAAAGAAAAATCTCACTCTATCTGAGCTTTGTTCCTCTCTCTTGGTCTGTAGCTCAGTGAATCGTTTTCTCCTAAATTACTCCCAGCATGCTGTCAAATTTGTCTCAGCTGTTTCGATTCAAAACTTTTCCCCACATTACAAGCTATATGAAAAATAATTCCTGTTACTGACGAACCCAGCTGAATTTGCAGTTATAAATGAAGGCTGTGGCAGAAGATTGTACATAAACTAGGTAAACCTCTGAACAGCTTCCATATTGTATTAAACCAGACCCTTCCACTGAGACCTGTTGGTGTTGGGCACTTGGGGAAGACTATAAGAAAAGGGCAAATATAAAATGGGCCTTCCTTGGATTCAATCTTAAGTAAGCGGCGGCTTCTGGGAATGGGGGATTGCTCCTAGTGCCCATTGGATGGATCTATTGTCCCTGAACATTTTCTGAACATGTAGCATGAATGTCCTATCACATTGAATTACATATATATTCAGTGTGAAAGGAAAAAAAAAGTGATTTCTGCTTTTCTTTTAAATGTTCTGCCTGAAAGTTTCAGGCAGACTTGTCAAGCCAAACGCTATGTGCTCAGCCTGCTGGAAGCAACCACCAAATGGCTGGAAACATACCCTGTGCTTCATGCCCACAGCCGGAACACTATCTTGGGCCTTGAAAGACAAGGCCTAGTGCGACATGGCATCACAGAAAGGATTGAGTCAGACAACAGGACTCACTTTCAAAACAACTTCACAGCTGGGCCAAAGAACATGGCATTGAATCAGTCTATCACATTCATAGGGAAGCAGTCCTTCAGGAATGAACTGCTGCAGCATGGGTCCCCCATGGGGTCACAACTCCTGACAGCAAACCTCCTCTGGTGTGGGTTCTCAGGTCCTGCCAGGAACTTGCTCCAGTGTGGGCTTCCCAAGGGGTCTCAGCCTCCCTCAGGCAGTCACCCTCTCCGGTTTGGAGTCCTCCCCAGCCTCAGGTGGGTCTCTGCTCCCCTATGGCCTCCATGGCTGCAGGGACACAACTACCTCACCATGGGCTGTACCACAGCTCACAGGGGAATCTCTCTTGCACTGCCTGGGCACCTTGAGCCCTCCTCCACTGACCTTGGTGTCTGCTGAGATGTTGCTCTCACATTTTCACTCCATTCTGCCGTTGCAGTTTTACTTCTGTGCAGCAGCTTCTTCCCCTTCTCCAATCTGTCAATCCCAGAGGTGTTACCTCCATCACTGATGGACTCAGCCTTGGTCAGCAGAGGGTCCATGTCAGAGTTAACTGACACTGGCCCTGTCACATACAGGGTTAGCTTCCATTAGCTCCTTGTTTAAAGAAGCCATCCCTGTAACCCCCTGCAACTAAAATCTGCTGTCACAAACACATCACATCCACACATTCTTCATCACATTTATCTCTTTTCCAAGTAGGAGTCCTATGGTATACATGGACCTCTTAAAATTCAGCTGAAAAAATACGGGGTAATACTCCACAGGAAAGGAAGAGAAGGAGAAAATATACTTGGTCCTCTTGCAAAAGACATTACTCCCTCTGGATTTATGCAGTTAAACCTTATGCACAGAAGAACACCAGTTAGGAGTATAATCATACTGGGATCAGGGTGTACTCAGCAGTGGAGGTAACTGGTATTTCCAGAAGGGGATTCTGTTTTCTCTGGGAAGAATATTTTCTCTGAGACTCTGAGTGAAAAGTGAGACTATTCTGACAAGGACCTTGTCTCGAGTCCTTGATTAGAAACCTAAATTCAGGCAGAAAAAAATCAGGGATGAAAGTATTTAATACTAAACCAAATCACTTTAATTTACGATCAGTAGGGAAAGAAAACAGAAACAGGTGACATGACCAAGACAATGGCAAGGAGTGAGATCTCTGAAACAGAACTGTGGAAGGTGGACTCAAGCCAGATCATGCTGTGTTTGTCAGAGATAGGAGCTACATGCAAACTGAGCATAGAGCATGTGTTGAAATGCTCATTTTCTTTGTGTGTAGGCTATCTCATTCATTTCCCAGTAGGTCATTTGTGCATCTCCAGAGATGCGTTAGGTTTGGTTTGATTAATCTGTGCTTTCTCTCTTACTACAGCTCTCCCTTACAAAGTACGTTCAGGATGAAGCTAGTGTCCAAGATGTGCCAAGTCTCACAGTTGTCACAGGGAAAGATGCTAAAAATGTCCTACCCTTGCTCTCCCTCCTTCCCTCAACCATGTCTCTGTGTCTAGGTGCTGACAAAAGTTATTTGTCATATTCGCTTCATTCCATGAGTGACAGGAGACTGGTGTCAAGTGAGAAAATGAAATGTAAATTTTATTAAACACCTTCTCATCTCTGTGTATCAATCCAGATTCCAGCCTAACACAGCAAATCAAATCCTGTCTTCACCAGGCCTGAGGGCACACAAAGAACCATTTCTCCTTAATACCATTCCCTCCTAGTAAAATATTTTTCTGTTTAGTAAATGAAAATTTAAAATGCAAACCCTATTTTAATCCCAGAGAAACGATGTGCATTGCAAGGAAAAGGATGCTACATTTCATTCTGTTATGCCTCATACTTTCTTTTTGTTTTCAAACACAGAAACGACGATTAACTGGAGCATAGTTTGCAACTCCTTTTTAAGACTTGTCCATCAGGACTTTTTATCTTCATGTCCACCACCGGGCTTAGTAATTTACTAGTCTAAGATGATTCGTATCTACCTGTTTAACCTAAAATTTCATGGTAAATTATATGATGTACTGAAATCTGAAACACTTTTCCCAAGTGAATGGCATCAAAAGTTATTTGCTGTGAGTCCTAAATACATCTGTTTCTCTAGTGAAGTCCTCTTCTCCTAGAGAGGATTCTCATCCTAAGGATGAGTCATGGTCCACTGTGAGAAGTTGAATTGTCAGAAAAGTCTTGTTGCTCAGCAAAATCCTGATTGATTTATATTCCTAGATATTCACGGACAAAGCATAAAATAATTTGTTTCATCCAGTAATAGCTGACAGATATTTATATCACTTTATCCACGCTGTAGGATAGAGTCAATATATATATGAGAGAAAACCTTTTCTCCCAAGAGATGGCACTGAAGAACAACCACTTGTTAACAAACCCTCTGTCTACAGATGTCATATGGAAGACCATTGCTCTCAGAGACCCTCAGTGGAAGAGTAAAACCAAGACTTTCTAACTTTCTACCTACACTCAGCACTCCTAATTATTAAAAGTTAGATGTCTAATCTACTCTATTGTTCTCATGTGTGTGGTTGATATAGATGAGTATACATTCAGGAGGGGGCTTCACTTTTCATACATAGCTACTGCAGGATGGGCCAAATCAACTTGTAGAAGTGCTTGAGTCTCTGTAGGTGTTAGCTGAATAGCTTAAATGAGACAACTGACTTGTAGCCTTGTTAAGCAGGCATTTCAGTTTAATCTGGCTATGCATTTCCTACTTTCACCTGAGCCTGTCGTTGATCAGCTCCCAACTCATCATGAATTATTTTCTGATGGGAAAAATACCGTGGAGTGCACAAATGCTGCACAAATAGGTGTCGTGGCATTTTTTTCCCTCTGAAAATAGTTCTCTGCTTTGTAATTGCCTTTCTTAGGAGTAATCTATTCAGTACCAGCTTAAATTGGAGGTGAGAGTCTTGGGATTGCTTGGTTCCCTAACTTGAGACAGCCTCTAAGGGTATACTGGGATTCAGGCTGTGGACATTTTGTGATCCTGGGAGTTCATCACAAAGTCGGTCAAGGTTCACATGCTACAGATCCTATAAGAACTGCCTACAATACTTCATTTCAAGGAACCTGAAGGTCTATGCAGTCCCCAGAAACTCTGTAACAAATCTCCAATAATTCTAAAGAAAATGCATTTGTAATTAAAAAAAAAAAAAAAAAAACAAACACAACAAACCCTGACATCTCTTGTAATCTTTTTTTTTTTTTTTAAATTCATGTTTTCCCTTCCAAGAGAAATAGTAGTCTCCTGCAGCCCTAATCACTGCTTTTCACAACTTCTTTAGGAGGAAAAGCTACATTACTGTTGATGAATCAGGGACATATGAAGCAGGGAAGAGTTAAGCAGATCACTGAAGCTTACACTAGGATGAAGGGGAAAAGAAATCAGAAAAAGAACTCATTTCCCTTGGCTATCTGTCCTGAGACAAATTCACTACACTATTTTTGTTATCTGAGCCTGTTTCAGAGAGGAAAATGGGAATGGGCAACATCATTGAAAAAGTAATGCAGGGCAAAACTCGCAGCTTATGCATTAGGTTGGATATCAACTGTCCTCAGTTCAAGTCTGCATCCTGCCACCAATTCCCCTCTGCAACCTTAGGCAACTCTTTTAATGTCCGTGCCCCTTAGTTCCTCACATACAAAATGAGAATGCTAATACTGCTTTTCTCCATACCTCAGTCCACATTGGCAACTCAGGCTTCAGGGTTCTCAGCACTGAGGCTGTTTCTAATTAACAATTTTCCAAGCACTGTTCAATCCTAGCATCCCATTTGCTATTGAAATCACTCTTGAAACAAAAGAGTAGTAGTAATAATATTTATAATAGAAATAGAAATAGAAATAGAAATAGAAATAGAAATAGAAATAGAAATAGAAATAGAAATAGAAATAGAAATAGAAATAATAAGTGTACTTAAACTGGTTTCACTTGCAAGGTGCTGAGAGTTAAAGAAAAAAGGAAAAAGTGTAGTCCATGCAGAAGAGCTGTCATGTCACACAAATTGTCAGCTTCCTTAATATCACCAATCCCTCCTCCGCCTCACCAACTTAAATTCTCCCATGCCTGAAGGTAGGCGGCTGTTGGGACCCAGCGCTCTAGATACATCCACACCGGAGATCAGTCATTTCACACTGCCAGTGGGCTTCTTTACTATTCTAATACAGAACCGATTGCACACTATGACTAATAATGTTGGCTGTATGAAAGAATTATTTATACAGAGACTGAGAAAGGCCTCCTTGGATTTCTAGACAGGACAGTCTTGATTTGGAGAGAGCAAAGCATAAAATAACTTGAGGGTCATTTCAGACTGCCGTAGTCTCCAGGAGACAAACTGACAATTGGTGCCTGAATTTGAAGCTGCAGAGGTATATGCTGTGGCAAACCTTCTTCCCTTGTACCCTAGAGTCCCCCATTCTTAGCGATAAAGAGGGACATTTAGTGAATGCACAACAACACAGGCTTATGGAAAATAGATTCTGTCAAACTAAATTGATAGCTCATTTCCTGATGAGATTACAAGTTCAGTTGATAAAGATAGCAGTATTGAAGCAATAGGCATATGTGAGGCATTTGACTTGGTACAGTGTGATATTTTGATTACAAAACTAGAAAAAAAAATGCACAAAATTTACTTGGTGCATCTTGTGGGTTAAAAACAGGCTGACAGCCTCAAAATATATTTATAGAAGTTAATGCTGAGAAGGTCTGTTTCTAGTCTGGTCACAGAGGGATCAGGTTTTGTCCTGATGTTATTTTAGGTTTGTTTTATCCATAAGCACAAAGGTAATCTAAAAGTTGGTATTCAGCCAGTTGGCTAATGAGATGGAGATTCAGGGGATGATAAATAAAATAGTAGGACAGATCCCTTATGTTGTGTGATCTGTGGATCAACCGTGTTCAGACAAATGAGGTACATTTTATTATAACTATAGAAAAAATATACCTAAGGATATGGCTATATTTACCCGGCTGAGCTTCTCTTCTGACAGCTGGTGACTGAAAACAGCTTGTCGTCATGTTAGATAATAACTAAAGATGAGTTTTGTCAAGATAAAGGTCTGACAAAGGAGCTAATGTTATTTTGCTGCAGAGACACAAAGCTTTCAAATAAGAGGTTGCTTTTCTTCTAGAACTGATACTGCTTCTGGTTTTGATGTCTGCAGTTCAGAAAGTTTTTTATAATTTCATAAAGAGTTCACAGAGGAAATACAGGTGGTAAAAACACTTTGCACAGGAAAAAAAGAAACAATTTAAAACCAGATAAAAATTGCCCACTGTAAAATGGTAATTTAGACTTTCTCTGTAAACAGCAATAGGTACTTGCAGAAGATGCCTCATCTTGCATCTCTTACTCTTAGTCTTATTGTGTAATAAAACCTCTGAAAGTGCTGATCTTAAGACATGGTCAAAGTCTAAAAATACCTGCAGATGAAACAGAATTTTGAAAATAGATTTTCTGTTGCACAGACAAAACAGTGTAAGCCAGGCAAATTCAGAGCTGAACTACTGGGATACTCAGAGTAAGGATATCAGCAAATAATTTAATGAAGGAGAGGGTGACTGTGGGAGATCTTTGCACAGTTTTGACTAGAAGAGTGAGTGGGGTTTTTTTTAATACTTCCTTCAATTCCTTGGGCACACTCATCAAAGGCCTCTACAATCATCTTTGCACTCCCCGTTTCCCTTGACAGCAGACAGAGAGAACAATGTAATCACTGAGGAATTTCTTTGGTTCCTGGGCTGGCCCAGCAATCTCTTCTTGTCTGCCAGAAGATAGTACATCCCATCTCCTTTTCCCAACCCTTTTCATTTTCCCGTAGCCCTGGAAAGCCCAGTAGAGCAGGAAGTGTTGCTGGGTAAAAGGGAGCTACTTCTTACAGCATGGGTGGTGAGGGACATAGGAAGAAGAAAGAGAGAAGAGAGGCTGCATGTGACATCATCCCTCATCCTGAGAGAGGTGTGCTGAGGATGGTAATGCCATATCCCGTGGCAGCAAGGGGAAGACAAGAGAGAGTCCAGGAAGGGCAGCAAGGAGAACCTCTGACATTGCTTTCCAGTTCTTTTTATCCATCAAGAGCTGTGTTAACCCTGCAATATTAAGGAAAATCCCATACCATTAAGTCTTTCCTGCCTCATTATATCATTTTACAAAGATTTGGGAAGCAGTCTTTGAAAGCTCTGCATTATTAGGAAGCTAGAGCATCTTTTCTTATGAATCTCAGGACATACTCCTCACAAAGTACTGAACATGAGAGATGTTTCCGGTGAAGCACTTGATGCTGTCTCTGAAGAAAAAACAACTAATGGGTGTAGCAGCAGTCATCTGTATTTCTTTTGGTTTGACTCCATAGCCCATTCAAGTCCACATGGTCCATGAACATGCAGGTTTAGATAAGGTCTAAAAGGGAAATGTAATTAATTTCCTGCTTATATTTATATAAACCCTCTTTGAAAGATATTCATTAGCTTAGCTCTTCCCCAGATCTGTGGAGTACAAACAGTTGTGAAATACAAACTATGATGCCAAACATGGTTTAGTAACTCCAAAAACACACCTTCAGATAACCTTCCACTTTTGAAAAGATTATAAAAACTATGTGTTCTGCATTGAACATTGTAATGGGCAGATCAGAAAGCCTCAGCACAGATTTAAACTTACCTTTCAGATGAACTGTGACCCTACTTTGTTCAAATGGACTAAAATTATAAAAGACTCACTTCCATTCAGCCATGAAATTCCTCCTCTGTTCTACCAAGGTATGACATAAATAAGGCTCATTCATATTACTTAATAAAATGGACCTATTACAAGAATGATTACAGATTAGAATCAGATTCTTGTATTAAGATTGCTGCAGAGGCTAAGTCAGCACTAAGATCAGCACTCTGATCTTAATCACCACAGATATTTCAGAAATAAAAAAAGATCCAAGATTATCCTTCAAAATCACTGTACATATACTTGAACACCTCTTATGATGTTTGGTTCAGTGAGACAAATATCCTTCAACTCAAGGTTTATTTATTGGTTTATAATATTCCTGGGCTGCATAATAGATGTCTACTAATACTCTAGAGAAAGCAATATTTCTCATGAATTTTATACACATAATTTCCTTTGGGAAGTGCTGAGTATGATACTTCCTGAAGGACTCTGGAAAATTCATGTAAATAAGGCAAAATGGATTCATGGCTCCAGCCTGCAGTTATCTTGTGAGCAGTGTTTTGTGAAGTGAAAGTACTGAGGACTTAAAACATGGGCATTTTCTTTACACACAATGGGCCATATTACATGAAACAGACTTGCTGATGCCTCCTGCTCAGTGACTGATCAATGTATTTAAAGAAATAAAATTTTACCTTTCTAGCACCACATGGAACAGACCTCTGCACTTTGCAATGGTGCATACAGGTTCAGTTTGGACTAACAAGAGCCCATTGACCTGACCCATGAAGGACCTTCTAACGGCACCAACACCTTGAGCAGTTCATGTTGTATATACCCTCTAATTATACCTTCTGATAAGGGGTTTGTGCCATTGGATGGGGAATCATAGAATCATAGAATAATTATGGTTAGAAAAGACTTGTAAGATCATTGAGTCCAACTCCTCACCTTACACTGCCAAGCCCACCACTAAACTAAACCATATGCCTCAAAACTTAATCTCTGCATCTTTTAAATATCTTTAGGGATGATGACTCCACCTCCTCCCTGGTTAGCCAGTTCTAATGCTTAATAATCCTCTCATGAAAAAAGTTCTTCCTCACATCCAGTGTAAAACTCTTCTAGTGCAGCTTGAGGCCATTTCTTCTTGTACTATCGTTCATTATTGGAGGAAAAATTGATCCCCATCTTTTAGGCAGTTGCAGAGAGTGATCATGTCTCCCCCCAGCCTCATGTTCTCCAGGCTGAACACCCTCAGCTCCCTCAGCTTCTCTTCATCAGACTTGTGCTCCAGACTTTCCTCAGCTCTGTTGCTCATCTCTGGACACAGTCCAGCACCTCAATGTCCTTCTGATATAAGCCAGGATGTCATTTCACACCTTGGCCACCTGAGCACACTGCTGGCTCATGTTCAGTCACCTGTCAGTTAACATCCTCAGGTCCTTTTCTGCAGGACAGCTTCCAGCCACACATCCCCAATTATTAGTTAATTATATTGACCTCTACAGTCATACTTCTTGAAATTGCGTGTCCATGAATGCATGACTTAGAAGATTCATGACAAACAAGACACACTCATCTCATACAACTAAAACCTCTGCTGCATGTACCATGCTCTGGTGGTCAAGAAAAACTTTAATGCTGCCTTGTGCATCCTCTCAGTACTGACAATGCAACTCTGCTTTTCTAAGGTGCTTGCCAGACAAGAGTGTTTTTTCGTCTCACAGATACAAATGAAGACATTGGTTTGCTCATAAGCACATAGAAGGGCAGTAAAAAACATCAGCTATGGGTTTCAGAGCACTAGACAGAATTTCAGTCTTTCTGCTTAGCATCCACATTGTCTAAATCTCCCTTTTAGAGTAAGGTTTGTGTTGTTATATATCTATCTATCTATCTATATAGCTGGTGAAAGGTCTATGGAAAAAGTCCTACGAGGAGCAAATGAGGAAACTGGTGTTGTGAAGGAGGTTGTAGCAAGGTGAATATTGGTTTCTTTTCCCAAATATCAAGAGATAGGTAAGAGGAAATAGCCTGAAATTGTGCCAGGGGAGTTTTAGGTTGGAGACTAGAAAAATCTTTGCCAAAAGTGTTGTCCAGCCCTGGTACAGTCTGTCCAGGGAAGTAATGGAGTCACCATCCCTGGAAGTATTTAAAATATGTGTATATGTGGCTTTGGGAACATGGTTTAGTGGTGGACATGGCAGTGTGAGATTTGCAGTCAGACTTGACCTTAAATGATTCTACAATCTTTCCTTTCTG
Organism: Colius striatus; assembly: GCF_028858725.1. Taxonomy (NCBI): domain Eukaryota; kingdom Metazoa; phylum Chordata; class Aves; order Coliiformes; family Coliidae; genus Colius; species Colius striatus. The sequence goes on along the minus strand of NC_084760.1, from coordinate 43,492,563 downwards.
ACTTTGCCCTGATAATCAGAATTATTATTGAAGGTACTGATTTTCCATGCTAGAACCCTAAATTAAGATGAACAAAATTTTTAACTTTTTTTTTTAATGGAAAATTACATATTTAGCTAAATTTTCACAGTTTCACAGGGGCCGTCTGTTGTCCTCAAACTTCTTTGTTTTAAAAGCCTCAAGCTTTCTATGATCATTTGAATACTGGTATTTTTTGAGGACACTGATCAATGTTGTCTATTTTCCAGCACTTTCTAGACAAAATATTCTTTCCCCATGTTAGATAGCTTTCCGCCCAAATGGGTAGTCAGAGGAATCTAAGGAATATGCCCTGGCTTGGAAAGTTGGTGACATTTCTTTTTACGAAACAAGTTAGAAATAGGCTGTTATTAACGGGAGTTTTGTCACTGACATCTTGTCTACTAAATGCAGATGCAATTGCTTTCATTACTTGGTCCAAACTTTGTGTGTTCACTGGGTGCATGAAAGGATGTGGTTTGTCTTTTTTGTTTACTCATTTCATGGATAGATACACCTCAGTCAACAGGAGTGGCTGAATTTCTGGACATACATTGTCAGGTATATTCTTAAATTATTTCTTATTTCTCCTAAAATGGAAAAATTAAAAACAAAAACCAAAAAATGGAGTGATACAGATTTAAAAGCAAGGGACACATTGTGGATTGTGCAAATTTACTTTGATAACAGTAAAAGTACAGACAGATCTTAAGTTTCTGGAGCAGAGCAATACTTCCATATTTATTGTAAAAAATAGCTAAAAGTATTCAAATAAAGAAAAACTTCTCTCTCATTTTTATTTTATTTCAGGAAATATTTAAGAGAAACCATGAAATTAATAAGTGGCAGTTCCTATTGAATTTTTACACAGGTACTTGATATTGCTGTATAGACAAAAATCCACAATTGATAAATTTTCAGCAGTTATTTTGAATGACAAGAGACTAGGAATTTGATGGTTTAGGCTGTGTAAGGATCCTGTGTCTTGCATTTCATCTACTGATGGGGAAACCAAATTAAAACTCAATTCTTGTCTCTATTAAGACCTCAAAATCTTCAAGGCAACAGATATACCCTGAGTTTTGTTCCATCTAACAGAATATCTTCTCAGAGCTTAAATTTATGTTCTCAAAATACTGCTTGGAGACCAATGCAGTGCAGAAAAATAAAATAAAATAATGTAGAAATCCATATTCAGGACAAATAAGTGAATCCTCAGAGGGGGTAAGCAAGCACAGAGGAGCTCTTCTGATTTACACCAGCTGAGCATGTGATGCCAAATATCACTAATGAAGTCACCAAGCCAAATAATGCACCTATCCTATTCCCTTATAATCATTCCAATGCCCCTTACAGCTGTTTCCAACTGTGTCTCTGATCTCCTTGCTAAGACATTTAAATCTCCTGTTTCATTTGCATGGTTATCCAGTGAAATAGCTCCTAGTGTTTCTTTTCTTGTTTGCAAAACTGAAGAGAGGGGGGAGAAGGAAAGGGGGGGGAGGGAGATGTAGAAATGGGAGGATTTATCTACATGCAGGGAAATTATTCAAATCTGACAACTTACTTTTGTTCCACGAGAGACTAGCTTGGAGGCTTGGACTCTCAGGGGGGGCAGATAGCCTTTTTTTGTAAAGTCTTACCATAATTAGTATTTCATCCAGTCTTGTGTATTGCACTGAATTTCCTTACGATGGAGTTGACTGCACTGGAAGGACCATGGTTTTGATTTGTTTACAGTGCAGGGTTTTTTGTCTAACCCATGAATAGGTTCTCAGGTCAGCAGATCAAGAGCTCTGCAGGAAAACTATCTGCAGGGCAGTTGGGCTGTGGAACAAAGAGTAAGACCCAGCAGAGAACCGGAAGGAGACATCTTGTGATGAGGACATTAAGAATAACTTGTCTGGTCCACATCAAAGATCCCTTTAGCCTAGTGACTAATAGTGGCTGGAGTGCCAAGGGAATAACAGAAGAGGCAGTACAGCAATGATTATTTCTCTGGCTTGTTCCCCTACTCTCCTGTGACTTAGCAGCTCAGAGGAAGCCTGTTTCTATTTAATGTTCCTTGATAATTTCTTGCCATTCGTTTGTCCTACTGTTTTTTAACCCATGTAAGTTTTGTCATCATCATACAACAATGAATATATCCGTTTATTGATGTATTCTTTGAAGAAATAGTCCTTTTGGATGTTTCAAAACTATCTCCTGAGCTATTTGTTTTCTACTATTTAGTCTTTTTACTGGAGGAGAGAATAAATGGTCATTCCCTGTTTACCTTGTTGCCTCTTTGCCCTCTGTGCATCCCTATCCAGGCTAAGTTGGTTCACTCAATTTGTAGTTCTGTATTGAAGAAAAGGAAACTAAGCACTAGAAGCAGGAAATTTTGCAGGACCTAAGATCAGAATTTTTAGTGATGATTCAGGGCCTATTGGGAATGTGGATGTATCGTTTAATATCAAACCCTGAATCATGAATTGGTATACTATCTTCTATTTTTACTTGTTGTACTACATTTCACATATTTTCCACTCCATGTTTTTCTCTTACTTTTGATTCCTTGGTCTTCTTCTCCTTCCAAAACTCCCAGTACACTTTTGTCTTGGAAAATACATCTAGCTTACTTGTCTTTTTCTTTCCTCCTATAGCACCAATCGAGGTACTACTCGAACAAGTCTCCAGTGTTCTTCATATGGTGATGTCTGCATTTGATGATATAATATTAAATTATACATAAATAAATAAAATAGATAAATCTTATGATGCATCAAAGTTGATTGCAGGCATCACTCCCATATACTCTATTCATTCTCATGCCATCTTCTAAATTTTTGCATTTGTGATGATTCTGACTTGTTATTTTACTCAGTCAGAAAGTTGAAATCATGCTTTTTCAAGTCAATTGCATCTCAGAGCACTGATTTCTGTAAGCAGTAAGAAGTACGGTCCCTGTGATTCCCAGATCCCTTGTTCAGATATATCATAAGATTAATTAGGTATAATTATGGTCACTTTTTGATTCCAAACAATCTGCTGATGGAATTTCTGGCAGAATTTATGTTCCACAACATCCTAAATTCCTTTCACCCTACACCCAAGGCATGTAAAGTATATTCTCAATGTGATGATATAAAAACATCTCCACTGCCATAAGGCATACTTCACATTACAAAAAAAACCAACAAAACAAAACAAAAAAACCCCACAGAACGTAATATTCATGTTTTAGGGCTGTGGAGGCATCTCATGGGATTCTGAGAATCTGTAACTGTGATGTAGTGTGAATTAGATGACAGTTTCATTTTGAGGAGGTTTGTCCTAAAATGTAAACAGAGGACTTGCCTGGATTACTTGATCTCAAACCAGGGATCCCTCCTTCAACCTTTTTTACTTAGCACTGTAAATGCATTTTAGATGGCTAAGATCAGACTAAGTCTTGATGCTTACCCCAGTGGTAGTGGATAGTTTTTGGGGAGGAAAAAGTAAATTTTTCTTATGAATGTGTTGAATTGTTGCTCTGAAGAAGTTGCAGCCAGCTTTGGATTGACATGTTGCTTTTGTTTTTCATTTTGAAAGGAGCAAACAACATTGAGGTTTTTCTGTGAGTAAGGAGTAGCATGTCTCAAGCATGCCAGGAAGAGCAGTGCTGTTGAAGCATACACTACACATTGCTAACGGGACCCTAGAAAGTTTGTTCTCTTCTCTTGCTTTTGTCTTCTGTGGCATTGCTTTTTAAAGAAGTAAGTACTAATGATTACAAAATGCACACAATGATTACAAAAGGTGGTACTCCTATAAGAAAAAGAAAAGGAAAAAAAGTCAGCAAAAAGGATGTACAATATTTACTCCCTCAGCTACAAATCAGCATTGAATTGGAGTCTAAGAAGTGTATATTAACATTCAGCTGGCTGTTACTGCGAGCCATAATAGACATGAGCATTGACTAGACCCAATATTAGCGATGGTACTGGGAAGCCATCCTTGCTTTTGGCTGCCTGAAGGCAGTAGTGATCCCCTGCTTGTCCTATCTGTCAGTCTATTTGATCTCCAAATGAATTGCTTTTGATAACAGCTATATAAATGCAGAACTGTTCCGCTGGGCCTTCTTAAATGAGACTCCTCTCTTTCATCTCCCAGTCATTTCAAAAAGCAGATAGACTTGTTAGAGGTTTTTAATGCAATGATTTATGTTTTATCTTGCCTGGTTTGAGGCAGCATTTATTTAGCACTAAATTCTTCCCAAGCCTATATGTGAGGGAGAAATGCTTCAACACAATATTTAGGACTTAAAATACTGTGTCTTTTGCACATGTACATGTGTGTGCATGTGTGTACTGTGTTTCATCAGAGAAAAATAAATGACGTTACTTCCTTTTTAAGGATTCCTTTTTAAGAATTCCACTTAGATCACTGCACCTCCAGCCAAATTAAGGGAAACAGGGAGGAAACAATATTTGAAAATCATCTAACTGGTAGTGTTCAGTCTAGGGCAAATAATGAACACTTTGGAGGAGAAGAGAACAAGCAAAATTATGTATCTTTATTATGCTCCATAAAATCTCTGACTCTTTAAAAGGTATTGGTATTTCTCAACATTAGCATAAGTCTACTATAGGACTATGGATTGTTTATCTTTTCAATTTTTCATTTTCTTCTCGTGTTGAATGAGGATATGATCTAAAGGTCAGTTGAAGAGTTGATATTTAAGACCTCCACGTTCGTTTGTAAAGAAATAAGCAATACTTCTATTGATGTCTGTATAATGGAAAGAACTGAGGTGTTTTGGTACAATCCAGGAATATTCATCCAGATTCCATGAGAAAGGATGAGAGAAAATTTCAGGCCTAGGCATTATTTTTTTCCTTTTTTTAATGTGATAATGGATGCATTGAAGGTGTGACTCAACCTATTTATTACAATTGTGAAAACAAACATTATGCTGAGACATGCACAATGAATGGAAGAGAAAGTTCTATAGAAAATTGACCTAAATATCTTTGAGACAAGGAACCTATGCTCTTAGTAGATGAATTTTTGAAAATAATGAAGCTGACTGGCCTGTCACTGTGTTATGTAGCATATAATTCTCTCTAATGAGAAATAACTGATACATTCAAAAACCTCCTTTCTGCCATGGAAATAAATAATACAATAAAAGGAGCTAAATGAAAAAAAGGAAAATATATGTAATTTAAATAATCTGTTTAAAATAAGGTAATATCTTTGATGCAACATGGAACTGAGTAGTAATAGGAAAATTAGACTACTTTTCTTTGAAATGACAAAGCTAATCTTTGCTCTTGAAAGGAAAAGGGAGACTTGTGTTAGCATCAGGCAGAGGAGAGACAGGATTCTTCCACATCTCAAACTGAGCTTGAAACAGGAAAATGCTGTACAGGAGGTCTCCAAGTCATTATTTATTCCACCAGACTAGACACATATTTCACAATGGAGCACAAGTGACACGTATTTCTCTCCATTGTCTATAGAGGCAATTTAAGGATGTTAAACTTCTACATGGGACTTCTTCCTTTCTTTTCTCTTTTGTGTGCTGCACCAGTTAATTAAAAAGGCTAAATAATCCCTGGAACAAGAAGAGAGGAATCCTGAATAGTCTGGAGGTTTAGAGGGTATCTTGACAGTTACTGGTTCCAGCTCAATTACCCAGTTTCATTGAGATCCTATGTCCTGATAGCTGCAGTCCTTTTACAAGTTAACAGAATCCCTCACCAGCTTTGTCTCACAACTGCAGTTTTGTCTTACTGAATTCTGGGTGAATGACCTATTAATAGCATTCCTCCTTTTGCTATTGTTTACAATTGATGTCTAAATCTCTACATCTGTTCTGGAAAAAATAAAAAATAATTTCAAAAATCAACTGTGGAATGCTTTCCCCCCTTTTTTAAGTGCTTGTAAGAATTTGTCAAATTTAATGCACATCCTCAGATAGTTTTGACTGTCTTGAATTTGGCAGTTTTTAGAAAATAAAAAAAAAAAATCAGTGAAGCTCAGTTCTATTAGATTAATTTTGAACAAAAAAATATCAGTACAATTCTACAATTTGATGGCATAGTATATATCATATATATATGTTTGGAGATATATCTCTTAGCTTTGATGTCAAGTGTCCAAAACCACTTGCACTGGTATTGCCTGTCAGGTGGCCAGTGGCCACCTTCCTCAAGGTTGCACAACAGCATCTTTGAGCTTGAATTGTTAAGAGAGACACTGCAACTCCTGGAAACAGCAGCCTGATGAATCAAATACACAATATGTACTCATCTTCCTAGCCTAATGTTTCCAAACATGTAAAACAAACGTGAAGAACCAGAAAATTGAATTTCTTTGGCTATGATAAATCTAGTGATTTTCCATTAATATTGAAAAGTATTTTCCTGCCAAAGGTTACTTGAATATGCTGTCAAAGCTTTACATGCCTAGACTATATTTGTATTTATATTTGTACTTGCATATGTAGATGTTACTGAAGAAGAAAACCCCAAAAAATCAAAGACTTTTTTTTTCTGCATTCCATTATGAATGGCATGAGTTAACAAAATATAAAGGTAGTATTGGATGAAGAACTTTAGACTCATATGCTTACTCTCGGGCATCTCCTCCTTCCAGAATTGTGTTAAAAAAAAAATAGACTGTCAAGTTTAAGCAGTCTGATTCTGTTCTTATCAAAGTCTGCTTATTTTGGAAGGAATAACATTGATGGAGTCCATCAAATTAATTTTAATCTAGATTTTTACTGAGCTAAGAAGTCTATAGAACAATCCAATCAATTGACGTTTGCTTCAGGAATGCAGAAAATACCTTCATGGCAAATGCAACTTTCTGTCCAGAAGTAGGCAGAACACTCTCTCCTTCTTTTTTAACCTTAAAGGAGCTATATTATTTTCATCTGGAAATGTTTTCCAAAAAAATCATTATTCTAAACATTTTTATTCTTAAGGAATAAAACTAGATTGAGCATCATGCTTCTAAAACAAGCATTATGCTTTAAAAAGGAAAAAAAAATATTTTTATAGAAAATTGTTCTGGTTGGTGTATCCAAGTTTCCATTGGGAGAGATCTAAAATGTATATGGAATAAAAATGCAAAGCAGGTAGAGAAAATAATTCAGTGGAGCAAAAAAAATACTACTTATTTCAGTTCCTTTAAACAAGTGTTCTTGTGGCTGCTCTTACTTATTTGCCACTTAGGGTAATTTAGGAATAGCAAGGGATAAAAATGTTTTGTTTCTTGAATGTACTAACATTGCCCAAGTCAGTAGCAAGTATGACTTTATAGCAGATAGTGCAGCTCCATTAATAGGATGCATTTGGTGCTGCAATCTGCTACATGGACAGCTATACTGTGTTCAACTCCAGCGCTAGTTTTGGCATCTCTTCTTTGTGGCACATTGTATAAACTAGACTCTTTCCTATACAGAGGAAATTCTTTAGCAACAATTGAATCTGCCAGGATCTGCAGCCTAGAGGAGACTGCGTTACAACTACACTGGCAATAGTGTCAGCTTCAAGAGGCAGCAAAACAGATGTTAGGATAGTGGTGCCGAAAGCCCAGCTTGGGAGGTCAAGGAAAATCTCTCCTGAATTTCACTGATTTTAAACAGTTAACCCGAATCTTTTGTGCTTTTCTAGTCTGTTTACATTAGTGTTAAATCTGCACCATAGACAGACTTAAAAATTGCACCTCAGGTGTAGAGAAGAAGAAAAAAAAGAAGGCCTTGAACTTAAGGTTTATGCAATTTACAGATTAATCAAAACCTGCTTTTAGTGTCACTGATTTGAGTAACTCTTCTGATTTCCATTTTGGCTTTCACTGCTGTGATTGAAGGATATTGCAACCTATTATCTCTGTAAGGACATAATCTAAATATACTTGAAAACAGAAAGAATACCTTTACAAATTCTGCTCATCTTTGAATTGGAGAAGATAAAAAAACATAGGCTACGTGTGTGCTCTGAAATTAGAGTTGCAGAAAACATTCCCAGAACTTGACACCCCACTACTGATTATAATCCTTAGTGATTTTGTCTCGGGAGCAATAGCAATGATTCCTGGACCAGGAATCTTTTCCAACATGGATTTTATGTGGGGACATACAGTGTTTTGAGGACCAAGAATTCCTATAATGGACGTGACCAAACATTGTGAATTGGTTTCAGGGACATGAATGGTCAGGGTATATTTAATTTACCATTAGATATATCACCAAGATTACTCCAGGAGGAAGACTTAGGTCATCTGGATACTTCCATTGGTCTTGTAGGATTTCAAAGGAAAAAGTAAAGTTTAAAATCTCTATATAAGATATGTAAAATATGAAGGAGGTGATATCAGGCTAAAACATCTACTATTTGGGAAGTTTAGCATACAGAAGACAAGTTAGAGGCTTTCAGAATGTTTTAAAAATTATTCAAAAGTAACGAAGTGGAAACATTATTAATCTCTCTTGGCAGATGAGAAACTACAATAATGAGACCAAATTCGGGATTTTACGTTTTATTTATGTGTATATATATGTATACATACATGTATAAATTTATATATGGGAGCTCCTGCTGCTATAGACAACTCAATGTAACTGGGCAAGTTTCTAAGGATCATAGTATGCTGAAAACATGGCCTTAAGCATTGCAATAAAAGCTGAATGCTGTTGGATGGCAGTAGAAAAACATGAAAATGTTCCATTTGAAATGTCTTCTTGTTGAAAAATGTTTTTTAAATAGAAGTTTTCTATAGAAAATGTTTCTTATAAGAAAAAATAGTTTCCATTTTTGGCAACAAAAAATTGGCTAGATTTTTTTTTCCCAACTGTTGGCTTTCTGACAAAAGTTTTAATACTTTCCAAAGCATAGCTGTTCTATAATGTAGAATTTCAAGTTTTCCCCTAAATGCTGTTCTAGAATAAAACATCTTTACTGCCTTCTTTATATTTGGCTTTTAGGAAGGCAAAAAGGAAGTATCCAAGTTTATTTGCTTTAAAGACTTATTGAGAAAGTGATGGGTGCTTCAACACTAATCCTCAAATTACAAGGTGCTGGAGAAAACAATGGCAAAACATGAATCCCACTCAGCTCTTCCAAACAGAAAGTCAACACCTTTCTCTTGATAGATACTAGTCACCTGTCCCTTGACACAGAAGTTCTCATGCAATTTCCCACAGATATCGTGGCGTAGAAAATAAGGAGGTGCTTGAGAGAGTTCAGCAGAGCTTGGAGAAGAGGAGACTGAGGGACGACCTCATTAATGTTTACAAATATGTAAAGAGTGGGTGTCAGGACGATGGAGCCAGGCTCTTCTCAATGATGACCAATGACAGGACAAGGGGCAATGGGTACAAGCTGGAACACGGGAGGTTCCAAAGAAATACAAGGTAAAAATTCTTCACTGTGAGGGTGATGGAGCACTAGAACAGGCTGCCCAGATGGGTTGTGGTGTCTCCTTCTCTGGAGACACTCAAAACCCACCTGGATGAGTTCCTATGTGACCTACTCTAGGTGGTTCTGCTCTGGCAAGGGGATTGGACTAGATGATCTTTCAAGGTTCGTTCCAACTCTTAAGGTTCTGTGATTCTTCTTTTGCCCAATGTGATACCTCAGAGCACCTTCACAGGGGAATTTCCATCAGTGAATGATCTTTTATACCAACCAGGAGAGCTGACTCCATTCTGGTAGGGGTTTTTTTGTTTGTTTTGATTTCAGTCTGTAAGGGGTTCAGCTAATTTTGGGTTGAAGAAGAGGGAGAGCAGGAAGAAGAAAAGATGCAGCACTCCAATATCTTCCCCTGTATAGCATCACTTATTAAAATCCTGTTGTCCTAACCATTGTTGTTGCCATTGAAGTCTGGTTTATTTACTTGAAAATCTGATTTGTTTCATTTTATTACTGTGTTTGCGAAGTAACTGATATCAGATTCTGCAGGAAAGAGCTGCCATTTACCAGCAGGCTGTGATGGCTCTGACGCGGTCTGCAGGACCGGCTCCGAGGCTTGCTCTGCCCCAGGGGCTCTCGCAGAAATAAGATTACTGGCAATAACTGCTTCAACTGCTTTGAATAACAGACACAACTCAGAGAGCATAAAATTAGCATAAACACAGCATCAGTGTGTTCCCTTGGCGGATAGGAGACAGGCAGGATATGGAAAATTGACAGAAATGGGGTCAGGCGCTGCTGAGATGGGAAAGGCAGGAAGTGCTGCCGAGCAGAAAGGTGGCGTTCCTGCTAATAAATAAATAAATAAAGTGATAGCCATGAAGTTTTAATGATAACACATTTAGAAGGGGGGATATTAAAAATGCAGCACCGATGTCAGAACAGCCTAAATGTTGTCTTTTCAGGCAAATTTTTCTTTACCGTTCTTTGGCTTTTCACTCCTGATTGAGTGAATAACAACAGCAATAACAGCAATTTCTTGTAATAAATTTCCTGGTCTGTTATTTTTAGGGGGAGTAGAAAGAGAAAGGTTGGAGGGCACATTGTGATAATTTGAGGACGATGCCCTAGATTTGTTAATTAAGGGTAGTGAGTATTTTGCAGCACTCAAATCTCTTTATATTTATCAAATATTAAAATGGGAGATGCTTCCTGACACATCCAATAAGGAAGTACATTAAGAGGGGAAGGCACAGAAGCTCTGATTTTGCAGTTTTATTAATGAGATGTTGCAGATAGTGCTTGCAACAGATTTATCCGTGGAGCTCTGGATATCCAAGCCTCAGACCTGTTCATACAGAATAAGCTGGAACTAGCAGATGCTTAAAATCTGAAGTTCCTCAGAAACTCAAAGTACTGAAAAAGATCCATAGTGAGCATGTTTATCTCATAACCAGCATGAGATTTGGGATATTTTTTTCAAAGCAGATTTCCATCCTTTGAAGCAGAGATGCCAGAGAAGCATAATCCACATTAGTGGAGCATAGATTGTTTTCATTCAAGAAAGACAAAGTTTATGACTCTACTCCTGCTTCTCATTATTGGAAGTGGGTCCATCAGATGAAATAAGGACCCTGTCAAAGTCTCAGGGTCAAAACCCTTTATCAAGACAATTTATAAAGCAGAGCCTGGGACCTACTTTCAGAAAAGCACTTTAACTCAGAGGTACTTCAGACTAATATTCCATTTTCAACCATTTTAGCCAATGCTAAACAAAATAAAATTATTTTTAAAATATTTCCAAAATGTCATCAAAGAAGTTCTCTTTTGTCCTCTTTCCTTTGCTGTCTCTCCTTCTCCAGCCTTACTCTCTCACTCCCTCTCTTGTGCAGAAGCTTTTCCAAGGCTTTGGTAGGGAAAGATGGAATGTTGTCAAAAATTAATCTTTGCCTGAAAAAAGATCTGTTGAAGGTCAGGAATGTTACGTGAGGTTTCCACTGTCACAATTGACAGCGAGGATGAAGGGGAAAACCCAGAAGTGGGTACCTTTAGTTAATGACCTTCATTCAAGACAGTAAACTGCAGAAAAATAAAAGAGAAGAAAGAGTCTCGATAAGAGCAAAACATGACATGGAATAATTTTTAACTGAGGTTTACAGTCAATTTTTTGAGGAAATGAGATCTAGAGAAAGCTGAGCAGTGAGTTTTAACACTTGTCATTAATATTTTATCTTTTTATTATTTTCATTACCTTTATAATTTCCCAAATTGAAATAGGGTCAGAAAAGACTCTGAGAGAAATAAACCTTGTCCAGCAGTTGCCTTGAAAAGAAATGTCTGCTCTTGTGACATTTCAAAGCCAAAAAAAATTGTGAGCAAACTTTGGATGTGAAATTAAGCTCTTGATAGTGTGCCCTGGTCTATAAAAATAAGCATTAATGACCCTCTGTGCCTTCCTGGTAGATCCAGAGGAAAGGATAAGTTTAAAAAGGCCCAGGAAACTAAACTACTTTTTCACCCTTAAAGGTGGTCCTTTCAGGTCAGAGGGAAGACACGTGGTTAAGAAGCATGGGTATACCATGCCTGGAGACAAATAAAAGACTTTGTTCTCCCCAAGGCATCAATCCAGCATCTCTCACTAGCACTACATTCATTAAACAAATAATCAGATGAATGTACTAGAAGAACATGCAAGGGAAAACAAATCAGACTTATAAAATGTCTTGGAGTCCAGCCATGATTTTCCTATGGAAATAAACTTAATTTCAATCTCCTTCTCACAAAGGACCTTTTTCTCTCTTTCTATTGGGGTTAACCAGCATTTAATTGATTTATTCAGGAATATAATTGATCCTGATGACAGTGGCAGGACTAAGCTCTCAAAGACTGTGGCTTACTGGCATGCAGGCTCTCATGGTCCTCATTCATTTAGCTTAACTGTGGCTCCTGTGTTAGATGTGTAGTTGCCCTAGGCTCCCTCTGTAATCCGTGGAATGAGATAGGCTTCTCCAGAGAGTGGTGCACATCTAGCCTGGACTAAATTGCTATCTGACAGCACTTTTCTCAGTGAGTATATCTGAAATCTGGGATGGCTGTGGGATTCCAGTCAAGCACCTAATGTTTAGTTTACTTGTAGAAATAAAGCCTTAGTGCACAAAACTCTCTCATTGTCTCTTGCCGCTTCCCCTCCCCTGCTTGATACTCTCACGTGCCAAACATGGATCAAAAGCTTTGCAAATCAGACTTCTTAATTTTTTTTTTTAATGATTCGTGGCTTCATATAATAGAATCCTGCTCAAACACAAACACTTGTGAGTTTTGTGATCATCTTCACTTCAGTGACTTCGCATGTGTATAGAGGTGTGAATGATTTGGAGACAAGGAATAGCTTGCCTTTTCAGCATCTAAAAGAGAGGGCAGATAGGAAATAGAAAGACAGACGTTTTACAAAGGCACATAGTAATAGGATGTGGCATAATGGCTTTAAACAGAATGTGTAGTTTTAGATCTGATATTAGGAAGAAACTATTCCTAATAATTCCTGTGGGGGTGGTGAGGCCCTATCATAGGTTGTCCAGAGATATTGTGGATGCCCAGTCCTTGGAAGTGTTCAAGGCTGGACAAGGCTTGGCGCAAAGTGGTCTGGTAGGAAGGTGTCCTTATCCATGGCAGAGGGGCTGGACCGTGATGAGCTTTAAGGTCACTTCCAGCCCAAACTATTCTATGATTCCTTCTGTATTATCAGGTAAGCCACATGTATTTTCTGCTCTGAGTATGAGAAGAACCTCAGCTGCCCTGTTCAACCATAGATGCCTGCATTACAGAATGACAGGAGGTGAATGCCACTGTTGTTTCAGATTCTAATGGGTGTCAGACTGGAGTCAACACCTCAAGCATTAAAATTTGACTTTAAAACATTGTCCTCCTTAAATTCTGGACATATCGATTTCTTTACTTAATTTAAAAGCAGATAATTGTGATGTTTAAATTAGAATTTTAATCTCTGGGTTTTCTTCTAAAATCAATAATGACAAGTAAAGATTCATGCAGAGGGTGACTGATCCACTTTTAAAATATGTATCAAAGATAGATTAGACAAATTGCTCTCAGAAAGTTCCTGTTACTTTCCATTGACTGTAAAGGGATGCTGAAGAAGAAATTTGGTCTGACAATTTAATTTAGAACACAAACTAGAACAAGCCAAATTTACTGCTATCACTCACTTTAGAGGGGATAATTTAGATCTGGCTATCTTCACTTCTTCTACCTTTGCAACAGCATTTTACCACTTGTGGAAAAACAAGAAATGAAGCTCAAGGCAGCACACCAAACCTTATGTGCTTTGAAATTGAAAGTGGTAACTATCAGGATGTTCAGACATTGATAGATGAATAAAAATGGAACAAAGTTCAGTACATTTTTCTTGTTCTTATTGTTATCTTTATTGATAGATTTCATCTCTCTTTGGTGAGTTTGCTGAGATCTGAACTGATTCTTTCTGTACACAGAAAGATTCACTCTGATGAGATGCTTACGTATTTTATTATTTATTTTCTCGTAATTAGTCTGAACCACTGACTCAAACAGAACTAGCCAAGTGAAAAAGAAAATATAACAAAGTCCACCAATATGTTGCTTTTGCCTAGGGCAACAAGCAGCTGATGGCTAATGGGACAGATGATGCTCCTCTTCTCAGTTCATCCATTTAGCTGCTTGTTTAAACACAAGAAAGCCTATGTGCCTTGACTCACACTTCAGCATTTGAAGCTTTCACATGTGTTCTTGGTAAAGCTGGGTAGATATTTTTCATGACCTTTGGTAAACTAATTTTTCAACAAAACTTGAAAGCTGAAGTATTTTGCTTTGCCAATACAGACATGCTACCTCTCAAAGTTAGGTTTAATGTCCTTTTCTCTCTTTCTTTGACTATCACAGGACTAGCTGCACCGAATGCACTGCAAGATCATCTCCTGAAAAAACAAAGAAGTGGTAAATGACAGTCAGTCATCAGCTAATGTGGGAGACGCAGCACCTAGTTAGAGAGGGAGGAGAGAGCAATTACAATTCTGTAAGGGATAATGACATGCATTAATTGGGTTATACAAAGTAAAATAGCTGGAGGGAGAGAAAGAATAGCACCCTGCAACCAGATAACAACCAGATGCAGTAACTAGGTTGCTTCTAGTATCAAATTTGCTCTCCTGAGACACATGTCAGTCATAGGTGACATAAATGGCCTTTTGGAGATACCTCTGTCCTCTTCACAAACAAGCCCAGATCATATGCCCGAGTTTAAGATTGACAGTTTGTTGACATTATTCTGAGGCTTAATATGTTAGTTCTATCAAAGATAGGTAATGGTTTGCAATCTGGGGCCATAAGTATCTAGTAATGATGATCTTAAAGGTGTTTTCCAAATGTCATAATTCTGTGATTGTATGATTCTAATTTAGTCAGAGTGTAGTTACAGTCACTGAACAAAAAAGTGTGGGTGCTGTCTTAAGCTCTTGGTTTACAGAAGGCTTTACTCACTGGAAGAAATTCCCTTACTAATGCTTGTCTAAATAATACCTAAGTATAACTACTAGAAGGTGATTTATATTAACAATTTCACAGCATAGTGCCTCTTAAAAACACACCAGTTGTTCCCACTGCACATGTCACGTGTCCTATCTTTTTTTCCTACTCCCTGCCCTCTGGTACACATCAGTTCTCTCCTGAGGTCAAATGGAGTGAGAATGTGATGGCAGGAACCAACACTGATTTCCACATTGACTGTGTTTATTTCTATTCATTCCCTTGGGGACTTGGAGGTTTGTCTGTTTTGTTTTCTTCTCATTTTCTTCCAAGGAACTTTACTGCTGCCTGTAAGGGAGACAATCCAGCTTTTCTAGCTGGCAATGAGAACTTGAGGGCTTCCTGAAAATGTTGAAAATTCTTCGCTTTCCAGAATGTTTGTTTAAAAAAAAGTGAGTTTACACAGCTTGCACTGAGTGCTTGCTATGTAAAAGGATTTGCAACTTGCAGGTACAAACTACTTTCTGTTCTCTCCTCCAAAGATTCAATGCTGTCCTCAGTGTACACACTTTCATCCTTACAAGGCAATAGAATCTTATTAAAGATCTACAAGAAGTATTCTCAGCAGTGCAACAAAGCATCAGTGAAACAAAGCATCAGGGTCCACTCCTAATTAATAAAATGATGTAGACTGCCTCATCATACTGCCTATAATACAAAATTTTCTGTATCATCCTCCAGACTCCCTCCTTATCTGTACTCCTTACAGTGTCTCCACTGGACAGGAAAGTCTCAGGAATTAGGAGATGCTACTGAAAGATGCTTTTATGCTAGAAAAAAAAAATTAACTGGACTATCAATTTGCTTTTAAAATGAATGAGACCACTAAATGAAAAGGAAATAGTGAAATGCCTGAATAAATTTGTAGGAGAGGCATGCAGAGACTGATTACTTCCTTTAAGTCAAATTCTGTCATGTCTATGTTATAGATCATCATAGAATCATAGGAAGTTTTGGGTTGGAAAAGATATTTAGAAGTCATCTAATTTAACTCTCCTGTCATGATCGGGGACTTTCCTGGATCAAATTGTTCAAAATCCCATCCAGTCTGACCTTGAATACTTCCAAAGATGAGGCATCAACAGCTTCTTTATGCAATCTATTGCAGTGTCTTACCACCCTCATCAGAAGCAATTGCTTCTTTATGTCCAATCTAAGCCAATCCAATCTCTTTCCATTTAAAATCATCACCTCTTGGTCTATTACTACAGAACATGGTAAAATGTTTCTCCATCTTTTTTAGGAACTTCTTCAGCTTCAACAACTACATGTCCATTTCACCTAAAGATGCTGGACTCTGGAAGAGTGGGTGTCCACAACAAGTCATGAAAAAGTCAGTCACTCTTGAGAGTGAACTCAATTGGGCAGCTAAAACCAGAAATACCTGAAATCAACAGCAAAGTATGAAAAATTCTGCTTCTAGACTACCCCCACAATAAAATGTAACCTCTTGAGAGAACTAGGAAGGAGGGAAGGAGGTTTTACTTATGCTCTGTGAGTCTTTTTTTTTTTTTTTTCCTGCTTGAAACAGAGATAAAAGGAGGGGATTTAATTATTCAGTCCTGATTGGAAAACTGTGCCACTCTTCCTCAGATGCTCTCCTCCTCTAATCTCTTGTCTCTGTTCTCTTCCTTTTTGTCCTCACAAGGCATACGACAAACAAATTACTTAGAAAACAGTGAGCTTTCAACTCTCTTCCTGAGTCGGTGATCCCTGTCCCCATCCCTGCTTCCTTCCCTTTCTCTGCATTTTCACTGCCTGTCACTTTCCCCAGCCACACAGACCAGACTGAACTCTCAACTTTATCTATTGTTTGCACAGATCCTTTTGCTTTCATACACAGTTTTGTCTTGCAATGGGACACAGGTTTGGTTTGTTTTGGTTTGTTTTCCCTCCTTGTTTTCCTGTGTACGCTGAACTGCTGAAGCCACCACAATGTCATCAGCTTTTGGAAGATTGTCACCCAAGGTCACCTCTCTGCCTGTAAAGGGCATGTTGGAGTTACCTGCTCAGAACAAGCTCTTACTTTTGCTGATATATTAAATGTACTGTAACTGCTGCCACCAACAGGACACTCAACAAAAATGAGACATTTTTCCACCCACGGCTTTAACAGCTAAATCTGAAAAAGAGATAATGAATAAATTAGAAGAATTTACAATATCAGTTTATTTACTTTAACAAACTCCCTTCTATAAAATCTCTCTTCTGTCCCTCCAGATAATCTAAGCAGAACATGCTACTTTTTCTCATCCAGATTGCAAGAGGCATCTGAAAACTACGTATTTTAAATATGACCATTTTATACAGCACACAAAGAAAAGATACTAAGAGAAAGGAGTAAAGAAGAGAAGAAAGAAATACTTTTATGTGATTCATTGATGACTATGACCTAACGTCACTATTTTTAGTGAAGAAGTTCAGTTGTAAAATCTGTTTCCCAGTGTCAAAAAAGTCAGGTTTGTGCCTGCAAGTCCTTTGCAAGAGATACTGCATGATTATTGATTTTCTGAAACTGGTTGCCTCAAAGTAAGAATGCTGTCATAAATTCACAAGTTGCTGTACCATGTTAGTACAAAATGCTGAACATTATCTTTCACATGCTGTAGGATTTTTATAAATCATTGTCTATGTTTATCCCAAAAAGTTTAAATTGCTTGGTTTTCTCAAAAATATTCCATTTCTTTATATTCTGAGAAAATAAAGTCAAAACTTTTTCCACTGTAAAAATTAGATGCAAAAAAATCACGGAAGTTTCCAAAGTTCCTACTCGTTACCTCTAAAAATAGGAAAAAAAACCCCACCAAAAACAAACCCAAAACACAATAGTTTAAGAAATCAGAAGTTTAATCAAAACAAAATCACAGACTTAATTGCAGCTTTATATACAAAGGAAATGATACAGTCAATGTACTGCTTTATATATTCTCTCTTGCACTAATAAAAATACGAGTATTGCAACTTTTAACAGTTATTTTGATTTGTTTGGTTTTTTAATTACATATACTTGTTTCACTATATTTAGTTTAATGTAAGCTAAAAGAAGAGTTTCAGTTTGACTCTGGCTGATTTGCTGCATTTCAATTAGCTACAGACATATTGAAAATCAAAGCCTTTCAGAGTAGGGTGAAGGCATGTTTATTTTCATTTTAGAAGGAATGTTTCTCATAAAAATAACTAGAATCTAAATTGATATTCCATGTTGTCATTTAATTTTGTGGTTGAGAATTTGGTATGGGATGTAGATATCTCATGATTCAGTTCTCATGTCATTGAGATTAAGAAATTTATTGTGAAGGAAGGCAGGATGAGGGCATAGAGCACAATAGATAATCTGAAATGATTCCCTGTTTAATTCTGGAACAACAGTGCTCACACAAGACACTGTTGTGGGGTCATCATTGGACTGAAGCCTATTTCGTTCAGTTTCCATACACAGGGAAATTGCTCCTGACTCCCTCAGGCAGCTTTGCAGTCTTGCTAAGGGATACTGGGGAAAATTAATCTGAATTAATTTTTGAAATGGTTTACTTCAACTAAATTAAAATGCCGTGTGGACTTTCTCATTCAGAATTAAAGCAGCTTTAATTCAGTTTTACTTCATTCAAATGAAGCAAGACAGAATTTAGGCTCTTTTAGAATCATGTCCAACCAAATTCAGTTTAAATTCCCACTTTCAATTAATTTGGAGTTATTTTGCTGATGGGCAAAATAACATAAACAATAATGTAATATCCATGAAGGACAGAACATGGGATATGGAGATCTCTGTCTACAAATGGAAGACAGGAAGCACAGTGGATGCTTTTTCCAGTACTGCTTCTCTCAGTCTCTGCTCCTAAATTCTACAGAAAGGCCATCTCAGTCCTGTTGTAAATTCAGTCCTAGACTCTGTTCTTAGCCTGGCTAATGTAAGGGTTTATAAAATGTGAAAGTGTGAAATGGACTCATTTTTCAAGCCTTTTTTATTCAAAGGATAGTTACAGCTTCTAAGTCACTAGTGGCATGCACTGTATTTGCAGGGTTGACTGTCTGTCTCACTACAATTCTGCAGAGCCTTTTGCTCCTCTCACCTTTTCAAAGGAATAATTATATTGGGGAAAAAAAAAAAAAAGATGACTATTTTTAGGCATAGAAGTCAGCTACTCACCAGGAGCAAGAGAAGCAAAAGAGAAACCCAGGGACTTATTTGCAATTACCTTGGGAACATAAACAGATCTGTTTTCTCATGGGCAAAATCTCCCTTTCATAGATATGAGACCATGTTCACATTGATGGCAAGATATTGCTGATAAACATCAACAAGAAAAGACGGCATATCAACTAAAAAACCCTATCTCACATTAAATCAATTAAAGGTATTCTCCATCTGGTTCTACCCAAGGGGTTTGTACTGATTTAACTAAATTGGTTTCTAAACTGATTTAGTTAAATTGGTGCATAAACTGTGTATAGAACAGCCAGAAGTAAGTACAAAAGACTCTAAGTAAGCCAAACAAATCCTAGTGAGTATAAGAGGCATAGTGAAAGAGGAAGGGAAGAGATTCAGAGGCAGCATAGCCTTTAGGGGTTACATGGAGAGATTCTCAGCACAGCTGTGGATCTGACGTGAACATCTGGCTCTGCCCACACTGGCTTTTGGCCTCAAAGCCCCGAGAGCTGCAGATCTGAGCCTGAAAATCTGGGAAATGTGTTCAGAAGGGTCAAAAGTGGTGGTACTGAAGGTGACTGCTCTACTTGGAGCTTCATCCGGACAGTGCTGACCTACAGAAAACCAACCAAGAGAGTGGCAGACATGAATAAATCGCTGTATTTAGGAAGAGTAGTTAAGACATGCATAGTTGCAGACATCAGGTGCAACAGAGAAAAGGTAAAGATAAGAGCTATGCAAAGCAGAACTTTGGTACAACGAGGTAGTCTCACAGCTAAAACTGTTTCTAAATGGTCAAAGTTCAGATTCTAGCACTGCTATTGATTCCTCTTATCTGGCAGTGAAGTCATGTCATGCACCTAACTCTACATCTTCAGTGACTGTAACTATGGTGGTACTGAAACTGCTATCAATACGACTTAGACAACTGAACTGAGCTTCTTCCCAGTCAATTCCTAGATGTAATCTAGGTGTTAGCATGAGCTGTGGACCATTCTCAGTGGGGAGTTTGGGTGTGATCATGTTATTCTGGAGGCTAAGAGAATTTAATTGCAGAGCCACATCCAGATAAGGCCAAATGGCTTTGGAGCAGAGTGTGTTCTGGAAATGTTTAATTTACTAGCACAGATATGATCTTTGTGCCTCAGTCCTCCAACTCTAAAGTATTATTTTGTAGTATTCTTTTGTGGGACTAACAGGTGGAATAGTGAATTACCGATATTAGGGCTGTCAAAGACATTATATTAATTTTGTGTCCCTATCCTCTCTTACACCAAAGAAAGAATCAGTTACAGATCATATCACAGAATCAGTCAGTCACAGATCACTGGGAGATTCTGTTGCTGTGCTTGAGAGTGGGGCAAAGAGAAAGTCCATGAGGTTCACCAAGGGCAAGTGTAGAGACCTGCACCTGAGGAGGAACAACTCC
The DNA here is from genome assembly GCF_028858725.1 of Colius striatus. Classification (NCBI taxonomy): domain Eukaryota; kingdom Metazoa; phylum Chordata; class Aves; order Coliiformes; family Coliidae; genus Colius; species Colius striatus. The sequence continues at coordinate 43,472,009 of NC_084760.1, read as the reverse complement.
CTGCACCAGGTCAGGGTGGGGGTGACCTACTGGAGAGCAGCTCTGAGGAGAGGGATTTGGGAGTTCTAGTGGGCAGAAAAATAAACATAAGCAGTAATGGGCAAGAAGACCAGTGGCATCCTGGAGGATATTAACAAAAGTGTGGCCAGTAGGTCGAGGGAAGTTCTCCCCCTCTACTATGTCTTGATAAGGCCTCATCTGGAGTTCTGTGGCCAGTTCTAGACTCCTCAGTTTAAGAGAGAGAGGGAACTGCTAGAGAGAGGCCAGTACAGGGCTACCAACTTGCTGACGGAATAAGAACATCTCTCCTATGAGGAAAGGCTATGGGAACTGGGACTGTTTAGCCTGAAGAAGACTGAGAAGAGATCTTATTAACACTTTGAAGTATTTAAGAGATGTTTACAAAGAGGATGGGATGGTACTTTTTTCTGTTGTCTCCCGTGACAGGACAAAGGATGATGAACAAAAGCTGGAACTCATAAAGTTCCACTTAAGGAAAAATTTCTTTACTGTAAGGATGAGGGAGCCCTGGCCCAGGCTCCCTCATGAGGGTCTCTTTCTCTGGAGGTTTTCAAACCCATCTAGATGTGTTCCTGTGTGACCTGATCAAGGGGAATCTGCTTTAGCTGGATGATCTCTAAAGGTCCTTTCTAACCCCTACCATTCAGTGACTCTATGATTATCTGTTCCTATGAAAGTGTTTTTATAGGGTGATGTTCAACTCACTTGAGTTAAGAAATAGGTTAAGTTAACAACAGCATCATGTACCATAAACTCCCAGAACTGTTTCACCAAATCAGCCTTGGATTTTGAACTAGTTACACTTGCAATAAGCTCCAGCATTGTCTCTTTCTTGTCATGATATCTCTACTTATAATCTTCCAGGACACATGTCCAGTTACAATTTATGGACAACACTGAGGACATTATCAGTGTTTGTGATGATGGAAAAGAGAGGAACTATGCACAGCATGATATTCCTGATGCTTCCTGATGTTTTGAGATTGTATTCACATGACCATTAGTGGGGTATTTTTCTGTTCAACCCCCATAAATCCTTTCATTGGCACATTACAAGTGTCCATTAACATATATTAGGTTCTTTCTGCTTCCCATATAAGTCATCTTTCTTCCATCTACTTCTGTACTGGACACACACAGTGCTAAGTCCACTCATAAATGACCACAGATGAAAGCACTCACTGTTTGGATACTCAGCTGCTTCCTACAGCTGGCAAGTAGCCAAAGCATCTCAGATGATTTAACTGTGTTTGAGAGATGATCAGGTGAGAAGGGACTGAGAATATATACGGACCTATAGCAGACAGACCAGACACAAGTTTGTTAGTAATAAGACGGAGAGGATAACTTCTTAGCTCTACAATTTTTGGCTGAGATAAAGTTAATTGTCTTTATAGTAGTTGGTATGGTCCTGTATTTTGGATTTACAAATAAAATATTGTTGCTAATTCAGGAATGTTTTAGCTATATCCAAGCAGTGCTTAAACAGAATCAAATTCTTTTCTGCCTCTTAACCCACCATCGAGTGGGCTCAAGGTGCACAAGAAGCTGGGAAGGGGCACAGCTGAGACAGCTGACCTCAACTGACCCAAGAGATATTCCATGACATAGGACATCACATTCAGTATATAAAGCTGGAGAAAGAAGGAGGAAAGGAAGGATTTTCAGAGTCATGGTGTTCTTCTTTCCGAGTAATGGTTATGTGTGATGGAGCCCTGTTTTCCTGGAAATGGCTAAGTATCTTCCTGCTGATGGGAAGCAGTTCATGAACTCCTTATTTTGCTTTGCTTGCAAGCATGGTCTTTGCTTTTGACTATCTCAGCCCATGGTTTTCTCACTTTTACCCATCCCATTGAATGGCAGTGAGCAAATGGCTACGTGGGGCTTAGCTACCTACCAAGGTTACACAAATACATTAACTCAAGCTGTTCAACAACTTAGCCATGCTGGACTCTATTTTAACACTCACTTAGTGAAGGCTTCACTAAAAGTTTACCATTGAGGTATGAGTTACTGTGGAATCTTCTTCAGCCTTCCTTACTTCACTTCTGTAATATGAACAAATATATAAACAGCTAAAATAATAATTTATGGAGGATCCATGGGCTTAGTGTTCTCCTCTTGTGTTCTCCCTCAGGATAACTCCTCTGGGTAACCTTGAACATCTAATAACTAGCAGTTACAGTCAGTTGGTAAAAAGCATGCCCAAGAGACATGACAATTACCCTGCAAATGCCTCTTCTAACTTTCTTTTTTGATTAAGCTGTGAAATTAGAGATCTCTTTAATAATCATTGAAACACACAGATTCTGACTCATATTTGTATGCAAGCCTGCACATGTTGAGGTACATGGATTCTCTTACATTTTACATATATTAATTGTCTTCAGATGCAGTTTCAGTAGCATATGAACAAAATCTTCAGACTCGTTAGCTTTAGCTTAACTAAAGACTTCTTGATTATTTTGTATCCATTCTCACCTAAGGCAGCTACAATCAACTCAAGATGCTCAGGAATAAAGAATAATAGTAACCAACTTCCCATGAGAATAAAGTTTAAACTCAATTCAGTTAGAGCTCATGGCTGGGAATCAGGACATATTGTTTTGTATCTCAGTTCCAATCCAAATTTATTAGGCATGATGCAGATCCAGTTACATAAACCTAAACAGGTATCTGAAATTATTGATAGGAGCACTGATGAACACAGTTGCCCAAATCTAGACATCTGAAGCTGAATAACCCTCTGGTTTCTGTTGTGCAGTGGTAATTCTCCTTTCAAGCTTCCAGCTGTCTCGTCAGAAGGGCATTAGCTGTTCCTTAAGTGCTGTGTTGCTTCTGCCAGGCTCATGAAGATATCTCTTGGACATTTCTAAATGATACTAAGTGTCTATATAAGTAACCACATAGACAGACAAATCCCCCTGTCATTTCCATTTATTAGAATGGTAGTTTTAATGCATAGTTCATATCTATACACCAATGCAAGTGTGTATATATTTAAATGCAGATGTTTGGACATGGAGCTGTATCCCACTTCTGTGATATTTGGAAAATCAGTTAATCCAACTGAATTTCTGTGGCCTATTAATAACATGGAGATGAAATTTCCACAAATTCACACCTTTGCACTTTGTCAGGCACCAGACTTATTTCCTCAGAGTGCTGCCCAACAAAGCCTAAGGCAACATGTCTGTTATTTTAATGTACATTTTCTCACATTCCTGTGAAACAAGCTAGTGGCTCCCTCAAAGCCTGTGCCGCCCATACACTGCATGAGACAGGCTTATGCCCAAAACATCTTAGAGATAGAGAAGTAGGGGGCAGATATCATCTGAGGGGTGACCACAACATGCATAGCCACTGTTATGTCTCTTGGAGAGATCTGAAAGGCAATAATGCTTGGGAAAAACTTGCACTCATCTCCAGAGCTGGTTTGTATCACTGCTCTTTCTCCTGGTCAGATTGTATAGTAGATAAAGGTGATGATATGCATCATCTATAGGCAAGAGTACTAAAATCTTATCCCAGAAACAGATCCCCACCAGCAGGAACTCCTTCCAGCCTCCATGTCTTTGGCACTGACGGAGGACTCTGCTTTCTGTCAGTGTGTTTGTGCAGTGACACATATTCTCTAGTGATTAGATTAACGTTGGCAAAGGCAATATGAAAAACCCACACAGATTACCACTGTCACCCACAGTAATTACATTTATTCATTTCCATTTAGCCAAGTTTTTACAAGCTGAGCAAGGGGCCAAATAAGCAATAAACACAGAGGCAAGAAATTAAAATGCTGATCCGTTCACTGTGAAAACAATCAAACCATCATCTTTCTTTAGGCAGCTCATTCATCATCCAAGAGGGCCACAGTGTGCTGATATGGAGGGCTGGAAATCTAATGTTATTACATGTAAATTCACTAACATGAAATTACTGCCCCTGATGTGATTTTACTAATAAATTAGTTCATTTCTATCTTTTCGCAAGAGACTTTAGGGACCGTGGAGAATTGTACATGAGTCTTGTAATCTTGCCTGCTTTATTTCCGGTGAACAGGCGGTTTAGCTCCTTCCTCCACCACCATCCCCTGCCACTCTGTCTCTTCCTTTGGCTCTGTTTTATTAAGGGATGAATAGACAGTACTATTTTTATGATCTTGGGACCAGATTTGTTGCCTTGAGTTTGGGAGAAGCATAAGAGGTTGGTTGTTCCATGGCTTTGCATTTTACTGCTGTGACATTGATTGGGAGAAGCAAGTGTCTAAATCTTATCTCTAAGTTTTCTGAGCTGTAAAATCTGTGCAAGTTGGAGTCACAGGAACACAGCGAGAACAAAGAAACAGTTTATATATAGAATGTATATAGGTTTATATATAGGATTACAGAATAATTGGGGTTGAATAAGACCTTAAAGGTCATCTCATTCCATGCCACCTACCATGGACAGTGTCACTTTCCAGCAGGCCAGATTGCTTCAAGCTCCATCCAACCTGCCCTTGAACATTGCCAGAGATGCAGGAGCTGCAGCTTCCCTGGGCAACTTGTGCCAGGGCCTCACCACCTTCAAAGGGAAGAATTTCTTCCTTATATATAATGATATAACTCCCTTCTTATATTTTTCAAAATAGTTTGGCACTGTGTGTCTCCTTTAAGTCAAAGCACCAGCTTTCAAGGTACACAGCTTCACTGTTGTGCAGGGGATGTAAGTGGCTCAAGGTCAGTGACCATATATCTATTTGCATATCATGAAGAATCTGATCTACCAACTTCAACAGCCTCCAGATTTATGCGGAGAACTATAACAAGCTTAAAGACTTTGGTAGAGTTGCTGCTGATTCACAAAGGTGTAAAAGGAGGATGAGATTATGATTTATTTCCCTTTTTTGGACTGTTCAGTTTGCTTTCTATGAGATCCACAAGGAGCAAATTTACATATCAAAGCTTTAGTATTACACTGAGCAACTTTCAGGAGCAGTGGCTAGATCCTTGTTGTGTTTAAATCTCTTAGGTTCACTGATCTGTGAGTTTAAAAACCATGTACTCCTTTATAAATTCAAGAGGAGAAAAAAACATCTTTTGAGAGCATCTGCCAGTTCTGAAGTTTCACTGTCTATTTGTTATGTTTTCATGCATATTGAGTGATTAAGTTATTTTTTTTTCCCCATCCTCATCTATTCCAGCTCTATCTTGCATATTTAGCATCAAGAGTACGTCTGTGTGTGTTTTTATGGTGCTTTGGTCAATGAGACTCCACAGATGATTTGGGTCTGTCATTGCTACTAGATAAATAAGGACATTTATTTGTGACAAAACAAGTGCCAAAGAATGACATGCCTAAACCTGATCCTCCTATAGCTCTTCCTATAGTCAATGGGAAGAAATAGATCTTTTTAAGAGGGTAATTTTGAAGCAGATGACTGTCTGGCAGTGCCTAAAATAATAATCTAATAAATATATCACTATTTTTTTTTTCTGGGAATTCAGAGTGCCCTTTTCTGTGACTTTCTTGATAACTTCCACCTAATGTATTTCAGTTCATCACAATTCATTGGTTAGTTTGGTCTCAGAGTGCACAAACAATTACTTTTGAATGAAATGAAACAAAATAAGCTCTAGAATTGTACCTGATATTTTTTTAAATGGTTACAGCATGGAGGTAATGACTGCAGCATGGATTGTTTTAATCTACAAATCTAATCCTGTTCCTTCAGACTATATAATAACATAAATATTGCCTATATTTCCCTCCTCCCTCCAAAAATTATCTAATTTGCTCTTGATTTTGGGATATCTGAGTAATGTAGGTTGAATCTCAACTTGGGAAATAAATTTTATTTCTGAGTCAACACTTTGACATAACACAACATTAACTTGTGCAAAGTAATCACAGGATGAACAGAATCATAATATTTCATCCCTATTGCTAGAAGTATGGCCACTGTAAATAACTTCAGACTGAAGAGATGTTATTTCATTAAGGAAACAACTAAAATTCCCAATAGTCTTTCTACCCAATAAGCTGATTATCTGTAAATCAGACAAACGTGCTGTCAATATGGACAAGCTGTTGACAAGTTTAGTAGTTTGTCTTATCTTGATCATCTTAAAAATGAAATTATACAATCAGAAGGACTCAATATGTCAGGAGTTAGTATCTGGATCACTGAGATTTACCTACCAGACGTGTCTGAATGAGATTGAGATGACAGAATCGGGGACAGTGATCAGGGCAAGGGTTGTGCTGAAGCAAAGGAATCTCTTTCTGTCCTAAACTTACTCTGAAGTAAATGAGAGAATTGTTCCAACAAGGCTTTTAGACATTCATCAGAATTGAACTAGCGTGAAAAGGCATTTCAGGCTTACAGAAGCCACTGCATTGAGTTAGCACCAAAGAGGGACATCAAGTCAAACACTGGGCCATGAGACCAATCCACTGCTGGGTGACTGTTGCACATCATTCTCATATCTCAAAGATTGGTGGGTATCAAGGACATCTAGATTATCATCAGATCAATATTCAGAGTAGTCTTGGATTCAAAGTGAAATCCAGGCAAGAGTTTTGGACTGGGTTGAGCAGCACTGAAATGCTGTCCCCTTCTCTTGCAAAATTTTAACTCCAGATGACTCAAATGCTAGAATATCTGCTGGTGTATCCCTGGCTTTCCATGTGCAGGCTGTTACAGTGAAACTGATGACTGTGCTAAAAACATGACCACATTCATTCCAACTAACCTTAGGTACCCGGGGGCACTGCCAGACCTGTAGTTGTAGATTAAAAGTGGACGGCAGCTACCCTCAGTTGTCTGTCCCATTCATTTGGCAGAGGTTGCTGTCCCCAAGAAAGATGTTGGATTCTCATATGAACTTCTACTATTTACATCATGCATATTAATTAAAGCAAAACTGGCGCCATTCATCTTAAGATGAATACACTGTGATAAAAACTAGTCATCCGGACGTGTCTCAAGGGAGGATCTGCTTCAAGATGGGATCAGATCTCCCTATGTTGAAAATGTCAGACCCTCTCAGAGGACAGGACAGATGTTGTGGCAACTTCAGTCTTCCATCTCTAGTCTGTAGTCAGAGTCCATGAGAGCATTCAGTGACTCACCTAAGCGAGCAATGCATTTATGTCATGGTTTTGCCCAGTCAGCAATGAAGCACCACAGCAGTTTCTCACAGATGGTCTCTGCTGTTTCTCTCTCTCCTCGGATTCTTCCCCTGCCTGGATACAGGGTCCCTCCCATGAGACATAGGCCTTAACAAACTTCTCTGGTGTGGGTTCTTCCCAGCAGCTGCAGCTTCTGCCAATACAGAGTCCCTCACACGGGATGCAGTCCTTAGTGAATATCTCTGGGGTGAGTTCTTCCCCACAGTTACATCTTCTGTGAATATGGGGTCCCTCATATGGGATACGGCCTCCTATGGCCATGGTCACTGTCCCTGGTGTAGGATCTTTAATGAAGAGAATCACTATCCCTGACATGGGGTCTTTAATGAAGTGCAAACAAATCTCTGCTTCACCAGTCCTCTCTGTATGATGCAGGGGAGTTTCTGCTCCAGCACACCTCCTCTTCCTCTCTTCCCTCACTGACCTTGGTGTCTGCATGGGCTCTTCTCTCTCTCTCCCAATTCCTTGCACCACCACCAGACAGAAAAGAAGAAGAAGAGCAGAAGAAAGAAGGAACAGAAGGAACCCTCCTCTTCAAGCTTCTAAAAAAGTGATATAATGGAAGCGTCTAATTGGCTCAACCCCAGAAGTGGATCTGGCTCAGAGCTGGGTAGAGTTTTGAGCAACTTCTTACAGGAGCCATCTCTACAGCCCCTTCCCCCTTTCCAGAAACAGCTTCATGTCACAGAATCACAGAATCACAGAATCTTAAGGACTGGAAGGGACTTTTAAAGATCATTTAGTCCAACCTCCCTGCCAGAGCAGCACCACCTAGAGTAGGTCACACAGGAACTCATCCAGGTGGATTTTGAATGTCCCCAGAGAAGGAGACTCCACAACCCATCTGGGCAAGCCCCATCACCCTCATAATGAAAAAATTCTTCCTTGCATTTCTTTGGAGAAGAGCCTGGCTCCATCCTCCTGACATCCACCCTTTACATATTTGTAACTCAAGACTTTCAGCACTCAGTCTATCATGCCTTCCCCTAGATTGCAAAACTGAATAATACCGGGGTACAAGGAGGAGGCAAACCTTTATTAAGTGTCACACATTGCTCATTGATATTAATTAAAGATCTGAAAGTCTGTATAGGACTTTTCTATAATTTAGAAGCAGACTGTGTTTATGTCAAACCACGACAATTCGACACAAACATCCTAGAAGGTCAGTGAGAAGATGTCTTCTGCAAGTCATCCAGATCTTAGGCTGTTGCTAAACTCATTACGGCTCTTCCTCTTATCCCAGCTGTCTTATCTCTTCTGTCCCATGCTATTTTACATCAAAGTCTAGACACAGGAATGAGGTTGAAGTTTATCTGTCCTAAACCCAAAATGAGACAGCCTACTCCTCAAATGCCTAACCCTTGTTCTGAGTAGCTGAGAGAGAGTGACCTTGAAAAAAAGACATAGGATATGAAGTCACTTGTTCAATGTCCTATACCTCATCAGTAGTGAAGCCAAAACTGATTCCAGGCTTTCCTACATCCTGACCTGTGTTGTACTCATTAGATCACAGTGCCTTGCTGGGAAAAATCTTAACATGTACATCAGCCAGCTTTGGCCCAAAGTGATCAAACATCACTCAATGCCAATCAAGCCTTGTGAGGAATTAAGACGAAGCTATGCAAAAGTATCGAGAGATCCTATGTTTGCTTTTCTTTATCCCTGGGATAAATCCAGAAGCCTCTGCTTTGCTGATTTTGTATTCTGCATTTGAAAGTGTTCTTGGAGCAGATCAAAACCCAAGGAAGCGAGAGGGGTATTGTTTTGTGCAAGGGTGTTTTAAGGCCTCGGGTTGCTTATACAGCAAAATAAAGCAGTGCTGACTTCTTTCTTTTCTTGAAAAGATCCTTTAGGAATTAGTCTGGCAATTTCAGCACCAGAGAAGGGCTCTTCCTTTGCTAATCACATGGCTTTATTCGGCTCTGAAACTCACTCAGAAACTCCCTGTGTGTGTGTTAACCAAAGGTACAGGATTATGTTTGTTTAATAATATAGTGGTGTCTTGCTGAACAACTGTAATTTCCATGTACTTATTGATCTTAATTTATAATGCCATTAGCTTTCTAAACTGCCATTAACTAATGATGGGCTCTGTAGGCTTAACAGCTCTTTCAAATCAGTTGCTGACAAGTGGGCCCCAGAAGCATTTGTCAAAAGGGTAATGGATCCCTATCAGAGTGGCAATAAATTAGGTTATAGTCTTATCAAATTAAACAATGGATGAAGGAAAATTAGCTATCAATAAAAATCTATAAAGCTGCCCTGATTATTCCCAGTCAATTATATCAATTAGAGATCAAACAGTGAACCCCCTGCAGTACGTTAAATAGAACTAACCGGGGCCAAAGGCGGCCAAATTGTGTTACAAAATGCAACACCACGGGCAGCTGTAGGAGATAATCATTACTGTCATTGACAAAGGAGCTGCTTTATTAGAAAGCTGGATGTTGCCTGCAGGCAGGCTTCTGGCAAGAGGACAAAGGCTCTGCAGTGAGGAAGGGGAAAGAGGCTTGAACCTGGCTGCCAGTGTGAGGAGTGTGTTTCTGACTGATAGCTCCCTCAACTTTTTTCATTTAAAGCAGACTGGGCTTCATCAGATTCTGCTGAGTCCTCTGACAAGTGACTGTCAAGAAACTCCTTTCGTGCTCTCCCTTTGTTTTTTAGAGCTGTGCTGTTGACCTTCTTTTCACTACTGATACATGATATTTTAAACATGTACATTTTTTGTTTTGCTCTTATCATCCAGCTTCTAACCTTAGACATGGACTAAAAGGTGGTGTTCAGGTGTGATATACCAGCATCTATCATGTGAAATGAGGTATCCTAGAAATTACCTCAGAGAGATGAAAAAGTCTTCCTTTCTCTGTCAGATAGTCTTTGCATTTGCGCTGGGAAAAGGGATCTCCCGCCCCTTTCATATTGAGAAACAGATGCCAAGCCAACACTGCCTTATTAGGTCACCCTCCTGGAGTGGTTGTGTCTGTGATGTGTTCTACTGCAGCTCATGACACATAGGGATCTGAGTTCTTCTCATTGCAGGCTGACCATAGGGTACCAGGATTGATGCTTAGATATTTCACAGAATTATTTAGGCTGCAGAAGACCTTTAAGGTCTTTGAGTCCAATTGTTAAACCAGCACTGACAAGTGCCATTTCTCTGAGAGATGCAAAAGATCACATAGATAATTCCCAGAAGACCCCAAATTTTGTATGTTTTCACAGCCTCAATGCACAGTGCTCCATATGAACTATATTGTCAAGCACCAAATTCCAACAAACTGCAGTAAGACGGTACCTCTGCATGGCTTAAATCCTCATGGGATGATGATGTTGAAGTTTGGCTCCAGCTCTTCCTGTGGCCTCTGGATGTGGCCATCTCTGTGAGTTTGTATGTGTATATGTCCCTGATCCCTCAAACTTCCTGACACCTGAAAAAAGCTGCTACCGCATGCCAGTCTTCTGGGGTTTTTTATTCTGAAGAAATTTAAAGTTTCTTCCATTTGTTCTGTAAAGTGCTTTGTGTGTGTTGATTGGGAAGAACAATTCATGGATCATTTTGCTTCCCGTACTCCCTTTATAGCTGTCTGTAGCTTCATAGGAGTAAACTCAGTGACTTAGGTGGTCTCTTTTAATTTCACCTCTGTGTTGAAACCTTTCCCTGGACTCAGTCTTAAGACAAGGCTGGCTCCCCAGTACGTAGGCTCTGACAGTAGACTTTGGCCTACTGCTTGACGCAGGATGGAATTTGGCACTTAAGTACCTCCCAGACCAACATCTGAGCAATAATATGCTTTCAGTTGATCAACATTGCCAGCAGGATCAGCTGAATAGAGGCATTTTTTATTCTTCTTACAGAAAACATGGGATCAGATTCAGGCTTTTAAAAAAATTACTGGTTTACTCTCTTATTTTCTCACAGACACATAAACACATCAGTACTAAACACCAACTCGTCTTCAGATAAGGGAACATGCAAACATAAGACATCACTATTGTAGACTGCAAAATGAGATATCCAGAATAGGAAATACTGAAAATAAGGTCTCTAGATCAGCCCATTTGTGACAATACTTCAGAGGGCAATCCTTGTTACTGTAGTGATGTTTTACAAAACCTTCTGTGAGCCTCCATGCTATTCCCTCCTTTCAGAAAAGTGACATATCAAGTACTATAATGTAAAAACTTTTCTTTGTTCTTTCCTTATTTTTTTTTTATTTAATCTAGTGGAAGCTGAGATTTAGTGGTGCAGCCCTCAGACTCTGGACTAAATTCCCAAAGATACCCAAGGTCACCCTAAACTTCACTTTCTTCCATTCAAATCAGCAGCACAAGTTTTTGCTTTATTTTCTACAACACAAGCCTGTAGGTATGAGCACATGCATGTATGTGTATTATTTCTTAAAATTACAAAGCATTACACACCCCACATGCTTCTTCCAGCAGAGAAATGTTTAGAGAACAAAACCTGATTGATGTTAATCATACTGCACTAAGGAGTACTGGAAAGCTTTCAAATGCACTGTGATGAGACTAGACTTGACTAGAATACTTGTAATATTTCTTGCTGAGCAAAACACTTAGCAAATGGAAGTGAAGATGATGAAATTTGGTCTTAAAGTGATGCCAGCATGTAACTGCTCAGGTTTCTCATCCTGCTCAGACTTCTTGTACTTTATTGTGTGTCTGAGAGTCACTCCTTTCAAAAGGCACAAGATCTCCATCCTTTTTGAAACCAGACTTATGTGTCAGTACTTGCAGGGATGGGGTGTGACTGCACATTGGTTTGTAGTAAAGCCAGTAAGAAAAGAGGAAAGGGTTCCTGTTGGAATATCCTCCTTTGAAATTTTCACTTCAGAAATCCTGTGTTGTTGATTTGGTTTTTTGTTGTTTTTTGGTTTGGTTTGATTTTTCTGTGGGCAAATGTTGGTATATAAATAAGTATAGGAGTCTCTTTTTCCATTTTCCAAGTGTCATTAAAACAACAAAGATAAGGAAAGCGAAATAAATATACTTTTCATTCAAGTTTTCAGGGTGGAAACATTCTGACATGGAATAATAATAAAAAAAAAAAACTATATGCTTCTTTCAAAACTGCAAATTTTATGTAGAAAATATGTGTTTAGCAGCTCCATAACTTTTACTGAGTAGTCTGGTTTATTCCATAACCCATGGGAAAGAAATTGTGCGCTAATTTTTTTCCAAGGAGAGCCATCCTGCAGGAGCACCTGAATAGACTGTAAAAGAACCTTATGGAGCTCAACATGGACAAGTATAAGGTTTTGCAGCTGGGAAACATAATCCAGAAGTGTAGCACAGGCTGGGATCGGCCTGGCGGGGGAGCAGCTCTGTGGAAAGGGACCTAGATGTCTCAGTGGACAATAAGCTCAGTATGAGTAAGCAGTGAGCTGCTGTGGCAAAGAAAGCCAAAAGCATGCTGGGCTGCATCAACAAGGATATCTCCAGCACAGATTAAGTCATTTTCCCACTCAGTGCTTGTCACGCCACATCTGGAATACTATGTTCAACTTTTGCCCCCACTATACAAAAAAGATGTGGACAGGCTGAAGAGGGTCCAGAGAAGGACCACAAAGATGGTCAAAGGACTGGGAAGATTGCCATATGAGGAAAGAAAACTGAGTTTATTCAGCCTTGAGAAAAGAAGGCTCAGAGAAGACTTTGTCATCATGTTCTACTATGTAAAGTGTGGCTACAAGGAAGATAGAAGCACCCTTTTTTACAAGGAGTCACATGGGAAAAATAAGAGGTAATGGGTACAAATTACTCCAGAGAAGATTCTGATTAGACACATTTTTTTTTTTTTTTTCACAGTGAGAACAATCAATCTTTGAATAATCTCCCCAGGGATGTGGTGGATTCCCCAACATTGGACTCTTTTGAGATGCATATGGACAGGGTTCTGAGCCATCTTGTCTAGACCATGCTTTTGGCAAGAAAGATTGAACTAGATGATCCCTGAGCTCCTTTCTAAGTAATTCCAGTCCTGAGCATCTGAAATGAAATCAACTTTTGCTTTGGTTTTTCTTTTTTTTTTATTTTCCTTAAGAGGGCTTCTGAGGACTTAAAAAATTTAGTTGCAGTGATATAAAGTAAAGCAAGATATATGAATTCGGACAGTATTAAAAGCTGGAAGATACGAGCAGAATTGCATTAGTTAGGATTGCCATTGCCATTATCAAGTCTAATCCACAGGTTAGTCCTTGCATCTAATGCAATACAGCCACACAGAGAAGCAGACATGAGTGTTAGAGGTGATTTGGGTTTTTCTTCTCACCTAAAAGCTGATTTCTGGATATGCTTGACCAGTGTACCAGGGATATTATCATTCATAAGATCTTGCTGCAGATATCTGAGATTCACTTCTAGTTTCACCTATGCAGTCAGTAAGGATCCACATTGTAAAAGCTTTAATTTCTCAGTCAGTAAGATAAATTTAGAGATCTTGAAGTAGTGGAAGATGATCACCATCAGACTACCTTCTGGGAATGGTCCTAGGTTTGTGATAACCACCATGCTGTGCCTGAGCATTTTTTGGGTTATTGCTAGTTGGAAGAAGCATAACAATTTAGCAATACAACTGACCAAGATCTAGTGTACAGTAATCATTTAGTACGAATGTAGCCAGAAGGTTCTGCATCCTGGGATGCATCAAGAAGAGTGTGGCCAGTAGGTCGAGGGAGGTTCTCCTTGCCCTCTACTCTGCCCTGATGAGGCCTCATCTGGAGTCCTGTGTCCAGTTCTGGGCTTCTCCGCTCAAGAGGGGCAGGGAACTTGTAGAGGGAGTCTAGCACAGGGCCACCAAGGTGTTCAGGTGACTGGAGCATCTTCTTTATGAGGAAAAGCTGTGAGACCTGGATCTATTTAGTCTAGAGAAGAGGAAAATGTGAGGGATCTCATTAATATTTACAAATATTAATATTAATGGATAATATTTGCAAATATTAGTGGATGTCAGGAGGATGCGGCATCATTGATGGGGCATAATTTTTTTCTGTTGTATTTAGTAACAGGACAAGGGGTAATGGAAAGAAACTGGAACACAAAAAGTTTCATTTAAACATAAGTGAAAACTATTTCACTGAGTGGGTGACAGAGCCCTGGCACAGGCTGCCCAGGGAGGTTGTGGAGTCTCCTTTGCTGAAGATCTTCAAAACCTTCCTGGATGGGTTCCTGTGTGACCTGATCTAAGTGGACCTGTTTTTGCAGGAAATTTGAACTAGATGATCTGTAAAGGTCCCTTCCAACCCCTACCAATATGTGATTCTGTGGTTCTGTGATTCTCCATGGTATTTTGGTGTTTAAAAACCAGAAATTCCTTGTAATAACGTGAGAACTGGGCATCTTGTGCTACTCAACCTCTCAGGTCACTAACACAGCCTGTGGCAGAGCAGACAAGTAGCTTCTCCTTTCCTAAATTTCCTTAATACCAACATTTCTGATTTCTAGATATCTAATCAACTCTGAAACAGTGCATAACTCTGTCAGCATATGCATAAAGGCAGGGGTTGGATTTAGAAAAGTCCCGTGTTCAGGGATACAGATCACTGCTCTGTGGACAGGAAGACAGAAGTCACCATTTCCAATCCTTTCCATATTCTAACTTCAGTCTTGGGAGTCAGCTTCCGATATGTATTCTTGAGTAATCTCTTTGGCTGCCCTGAAAAAGTTCAGTCTCTCAAATTCTTCCTTTCTACCTTAGGGATCTGCTCATCCTCATTTCCTGCTCTGATAGTATTAGCCAGAAGACTAATAGGAGGCCAGAAAGAAAATAATGATGCAAAGTTTCCTGGAAGAAAGAACTTTCTAAAACAGCCCAAGGACTGAGAAATTTGGATTCACATTGGCATACTCTATTGCAGAAGGCTGGGTCACTAATCTTCCCTTTTAACAGAGTACCTCTGCAATTTGATTCAAGGACTCCTTTTCAAGCAATGCAACTCAGCATTAGACACCAGGCGCAGAGAAAGTGGGGTGGGTGCATGGAGGGGGGAAGGGAAAGAAAGTAATTTAGCATCTGGCAAAATGGATTGTGAACATACAGAAGATGTTATACTGTTAAGACTTCTCTCTGTCTCCCTTTCCCTCTCTCTCCTTCTTTTATTAAAGGCCTAGGCAATTTAAAAATGGAGACAGTGTATCCCACTTAATAGCATTGCTGTTAATCTTCTCACCAGTCAGCTCTCAGCTCTAAGTATCGAACGCACAAAAACCCTCCTCCTGTCACCAGCTGTGCTTAGGGAGTGACTGTCCTCAGGGGCTCTAAGCCTTAAAAAAAATAAATAAAAAAAATTCACCGCTGAGAAAAGGCAATAACAGGAGTCTGCTGTTGTCTAACCTGCCATATAAATGAAACAATCAAAGAAGACAACAAAGGAAACTCCACTAACATCCAGAGGCAAAAGCAGTTTGTTGTAATATATCCTGGCTTAGGGAACTATTTTTAGCCAAACCCCTCTTTTTTTTTTTTAACAGACACACACAATCTCTTTCTAATTTTGATTAAGAGAGGGAAAATAATAACCATCTTGAAGACAGGTAGAGGAGAATGTGAAGAGGCAGAGAGTTACAAGAGAAAGATGAATTAAAACAAATTCTTCTGCTTCTATAAAGAAATACAAAAATTACTTTGAATGTTTAAACAAAAGCAGATTCTGATATTAGCACTGTTCAGCTCTCTGAAAGAGTCAGTCATTACTAGGATTTAATATTTGTACTGTGATAACATGTAGGCACTAACGGCCTGAAACCCAGTTGCACTTGGAGCTGTATTGGCATAAATGAAAAAAGATGGTTCTGACCTCAGATTTTTATATTTGTCTATATTAATTAATTTTATGTAATTAATGTGTACAGATGCATGTCTACACATGTGCAAGCAAGCACACACACAGAGCAAGTAGTATGTATAATGTATATAGAGCACTTAAATCATAATAATGAAATCACATTTTAAAAAGTCTTTCTGAGATTTGGATGGAAGTTAATTCTGAGATTTCTGTTTCCAAGCTTGTTTCATGAGCCATGATTTTCTTCTGTAGTTATGGATCTCCCAGAGCTAAATAATACCCAAATATTCCCCATTCACTGTCAAAATCTGAATTAACAGCACTAGAGAAATGAACCTGTGTAGTAGCTTAAGGCCACGTGAATGATTTATGACTGGCACCCACAATCAACACCAGACTATCAGGCCATAGTTAGAGAATTCAGTTGGTAGTGACAATACTTTAAGTCAGCCCCACAAATTATTTGCAGTCTATCTAACATGTCATGTATGGTCATTGTCACACCTAACTGTGTTTCTGTATACATGTCATCGCACCTAACTTTAGAGAAGACCTCTGCACTTCAGCTAGCTGTCTACAATGTCTTTGTAAATAAGTGGCTTCTTCTCAGGTGTAGTTCATTCTTCTTCAGATGACCCTTTCTTCTTTAGATGTCTGCACTGCAGAAATATTACACCTCTCCACAGATGACAAGTAGAAATCAGTCTGCAATAAGCTCACTGGAGACAAATGAACTTCATTAATGAGACACTGTGTTTCGGCTATACTTTGATCAATTTCAATAGGTGGGATGATTTGTATTCTCTAGAAAGATTATTCAAGAGCCTGCAGATTACAGCACATTCACAAGAGTTGTTTAAAAAATATCAATCTGAAGTTGACCAGAATAGTCTCCTTTCCAAAAGAAAATGTAAGCTTTGCTCATTAATGTCTCTACCTTGAGTGTAGAGTACCTGGCTCAGAAAGGTTGATGATATCCAACATGCATCCTTGAACTGGTCTTTAATCTCTAGAGAAGAACATGCTTTGACCTGCTGTTAGCATCTCTCACACTAAGCGTACGTTCTTTCCGGATTGCCTTTCAGAGATATCTGATCATCTCCTCTGAATGTATGGGGAATATACATACCTAAACTGAGCAGTCTTGGTCACCCCTTTGGAATCAAAACCTGACGTTTTATCCATTTATGCCCTTAGGTCTAAGGGTTGTAGGTTCGATGCCACATAATGGCTGCAAGCACAGTCATTACCTCACAAACCTTCAGTATAAATTTGTGTTAATTGGATAACAGCCCTGGGCAAAGCACTAGTTATTAAGGAACTTTAAAAGTTGGCAGCTTTGAGCCATCAGCCCCTTAAAAATCTACCAGTCATCTCCTGAAAAGTTATTGAACGAAAATATAGCTTTACAAAAAATAAAAAAGTCCCTATTGTTGCTGGCAGTTTTGTCTGAGAGCCAAAGCACTACAATGGTTTTCTTACTGCTGGAAACAAAAATTGCTATCCACAACTGTGTCAGTACTTAGGAGAAATATCCTTTTGTTTTGCGAGAGGATTCTTGAAGGCAACTGCACAAATTTCCATAGAAATGCCTTCGTGTCAAAGACACATCCTTTGTAAAGGGTCACGGCTAATTAATAGATCACCTTTATTAAACGTGAACCCATTTTTGCCATGCCTAGTGGATAAATAATGGGCATACCATCATCTCTAATATCCTCTGTTAGTGTACTTACAGTCATTTATAGTTCAGAAGTCTTACATCCATAGCACACTTGTTCCTGCTCTTAATCATTCATCAACGTTTGATAAAATCTTGAGAAAGCTATCCCTTTACATAAGGAGTGATCAACAGATTGACAATTCAAGTGATGACTGGAAAGCCAAGTTAGTGTTCTTTTATTTTTATCCATCTTTCTCTTAACTTTTAAAACATACTAATTATGTCTTCATTCTAGAAATGAATATGCTGTGCTCAAACTGTAAAACTGAAAAAATTAAGGCTCTGGAGACTTGATTCTCTATGGAAAGCCAGTAAGCAAACTAAGAAAATGTGGTGAGGAAGGCGAGAAATGTTTTGTTATTGCAAACTCAACATGAATAGATGTAAATAATTATGAGCGGCTGAAACTATATTCATGCTGTTTTTCAAGCAGGGCTGTCAGGAAATTCAAAGCTGTGGTGGAGCTTTCAGAAGTGGCTACCTCCCATCCTTACATTTTGGTATCCAGCAAAAGGATTTGGGCAACGTGGTAGCATGTTGACGTGACGGAGTCAGATACAGGAGTTCACATTTCACTGCTTGTTACTAGATGATCAAGGTGTTAAAAAATGACTTTGAAAGTTTGCAAGATGGATGGAAGAGGTGCATCTTTTGTTGGATATTGCTGCCCAAAGAAATCAACGTTTCTGAGCCATAAAAGGCAACCTCACCTAAGCTGACCATCGAGACTTACAAAGTTAAGTAAGTGTTCACGGAATCCCACACCCTTTTTCCCTTTTATCTCCCAGCTGTGTTTAGATTTAAACACCATTTCTGTGAAACACTCAACTTCTCGATATTAATTTCAAGCCCGGCTGACAGAGCTCAGTACCTGTCGGGAGCCGATAAAAGCAGTTTCCACTCACAGATCACACATAGCTGAGTGATGTTCAGAGACCCCCTTGTTCCCCCAGCCCTGCGCCCTGCGAAGTGACATTAGAGAAGGGTAATGATCCGTAAATGTGTCAGAACTGTGCCACCTAGTGACACGGCTGCCGAGTTCCTTTGGAGAAGTCACACTGATTGCACAACAGCCAGCCCTAATATAATTAGCATTAATTTGGTTTCTCGGTAGCTGGCTGCTGCAACAGTTCCCAGCTCAGCCACTCTCTGCTTCTCCAGAAGACTTTTCTCAGTGCTATAAGAGCTTGATTAGGGAATTGTTTCCTCCATTTCTTGATTATATAAAATTTTGTTGTTGTTGTTGTCAGGTATTTTTAAAATAGATTTTTTGCACATGATAATGAATCTAAACTGCATGAACACTTCAGGAGGGAACAATCCTTGAATGGAGTGTGCTGAAATTTTCATAACAGTTAGAGTGGCAATTTCTGGACAATTGTTTTGGGGTTTTTTTTTACATTATATAGTACAAATTCCTTAATATAAAAACACTTTGCCTTTGATGAAGTTTCCATTTCCAAAAATCATTGCTTTTACTTTTCTGACTGCCAGTTTCTTCTTTTACAAAGTCCTTTAAAGTGATGTTCTAAGTTCATTGGAAATATCCATTAAGGTGGTGATGTACCTTGTAAAAAAAATCTGACGTTGAGATAAGCTACTCTGGTTGATCCAAACCAGTTTTGTGGAAATATTTTTTATAATTTTATCATTATTGTTGTTCTTTTTTTGTGACCTTCTCCTTTTCTGTGAATGCAGTGTAAGAAAAGTTGAGAAAGCTAAATATTTTTCTTAGTTAAGGAAATGATTTCCCATTAACTTTCTTTGTAACAATCGTCAATGCCAGGAGCATTAATGTGTACTGTATGACTTATCTTTTTTCTGGCATAGTGAAGCTGAGAAGTCAGAGATCAGGAGTCCAGTGAAATGATCAGACAGTAGATTTCAAATGAACAGAAGGTTGCACTTATTCTGTTTGTTTGTTCTGTGTTTTTTGTTTGCTTTTCATAAAAAAACCATCTGGGCCAATCCTTTCCTCAAAGTAAGGTCAGCTCAATTGTCCTAATATTCCTGTTTTCCTTCAGAGTGTGCTGTGGATGGTGATTATTTGAGGTATCCCCAAATCTCAGATGTTACATGCTTTGATACTTTTGGAACATCTTAATGTCCAGTTTTCAGAGGGTCACAATGCAAATGTCAGGAAACATATCCTATAGAACTCAACAATTCTTTGCTGTGTGTAATAGCCTCAATGAAAAGATATATAATTAATGAGTTAGAATCATTCAGTTTGAGTAAGATATATGTAGTTAAAATACAGATTTCCCCACAGGAGCATGTTACCCTTTACTCCTTTCATAGTCGTTGGAAATCAGTTGGCACTAGTAGGTGTGATCTCTTTCAGTTTAGAATAGATGCTTAAAATAGGTTAGATGAATCACACCCTAGCAGAATCTCTTTCTTTACTGACTGCAGAGGAAATCTAGGATTTACCTCTTTAAATTGCTTTTAACTTGGAATTTTGGACACATTACCTATTTAAAATTTGCTATGGTTGAAATTGTCAAAATATTGTGTTTGCCAGACTTAAAATTTAAATTTCCAAGTTTCAGCCTGGAACATTCTCATTAAAAGCACGGTTTATCATAAAAAAAATATACATATATTGAATCAAAAGGTGGCATTGAGTTTAGCTGCATTGATACATGTAGGTTATTTTAGTATTAATGTCTCCCACTTATTTGCCTTTTCTCATTAGCAGCTATTAAACTGTTCTCCAAAGAAAGTCAACATCTTCATAACTGTTTTACACACATAGAAATTGTGGCACAGAGGGATCCCAGAATCATACAGAAGATGATTGGAAAGGATGTCTGGAGATTCAGTATCTCTCCTGTATCAGACTATTGCAAACTAGGCCAGGTTCAGCCAGGGTTTTTCTAAACAAATCTTGAAATCCTTCAGAGCTTCAAAGACCAATACAGGCCCTAGCTCTGATGATGCACAACCTCTTGATAAAGATATCTTCTCAATATTCAATCTGAACCAAACTGCAAACTGTGTCCTTTACTATTGTATCTATAGACAATCGAGAAATGTTTTGGTTTGTCATATTTGCCAACAGCTTGTGGTTTGTTAAGTCCTTATGGATTGTTGTTATATTACTCCTTACACTCTTTTTAATTATTGTACACAAGACCTGCCCTTGCAAAATCTCCCTGTAGATTACTTGCTCTAAAACCCTTATGTTTTTGTAGCTACTCAATGGAATCTCTCCAGTTTCTCTTTGTCTCTCTTAAACAGTGGCCTCAAGGTGGACACATTACTCCAGATGTACTTTCAGCAACTCTTAAGTAGAAGTTCCCTCAGTTTGCTGGATTCTAGAGACCAGTGTATGGTTTGGTATATTCATAACAAGACATTGCCAGCTCATATGTAACCTGCTGACTGCTGTGATCTTCGTATTTTAATTGGAGGCACTACTCAGCCAGTGAGTTCCCATGGAATTACTCTACCCCAGGTGCATTACTTTGCACTGCTCCTTCTTGAACTTCAAAAGCTTTCTTTCATCCCAGTCTCCTCATGTTTCCACTGGATGAAAGTGCTGCCATTAGCTGTGTCAGCTATTCTCTCTAGCTTTGTAACAACAACCTCAAAATTGTTGAGGTTGCATGAGTCTCACATGGAAGGTGCACTGTGGCTAAGTCATTCATAGAAATATGATAGAATAGAATAGAATAGAATAGAATAGAATAGAATAGAATAGAACAGAACAGAATAGAATAGAATAATTCAGTTGGAAGGCACCTACAATGATCGTCTAGTCCAACTGCTTGACCAGTTCAGGGGTGACCAAAAGTTGAAGTATGTTGTTAAGTGCATTGTTCAAATGCCTCTTAAATACTGACAGACTTGGGACATCAACCACCTGTCCAGGAAGTCAGTCACAGTGTTTGACCACCTTCTCAGTAGTAAAGAAATACTTCCTAATGTTCAATCTAAACCTCCCTTCGCACAGCTTTAAACCATTCTCACACATCTTATCACCGGATACTAGGGAGAAGAGGTTGGCACTTCACTCTTTGTTTCCCCTGCTCAGGAAGTTGTGAGAGAGTAATATAAGTTTTAGTATTGACTTTCAGGTTTCTCCACTTCATACCACCTTATAACCATATGTTATGGTATAGATTTCTCACCATTTGAACCCACTGTTTCAGTCATATTTCAAACTATTCAGCAGTCTGATTGTTCGGTCTGCATTTTCTTCATTTCCAAATGAAAATGTTGTGGGAGAATATGACAAAAACCTCACAAGAACAAGTTATATCCTCTGTTCTTCCCTACTCTGTGTAACCTTTCTTTTCCTTAAAGAAAATAATCAAAGTGTTTGAATATTTGCCCCGGTAAATCCATGTTGACTATTCTGAGTACCATCTTGTCCTTTATGTATTTGGAAATTATTTGGAAATGCAAATGACCTTTCCAGAAACTACAGGTCTGATTGACTCATAGTTCTTGAGCTCTTCCTTTGTGACTTTCTTGAGGTTGGGAAAGACATTAGCCTTTTTCAGCCACCAATACCTCCTCTTGATATCCACAATTGCTCATAAATGGCAGGCAGGGATCTCATCCAGCCACATCAGCTAACATTTTTACACACCTCAAGTGTATCCTGTCTGGTCCAATGGATTTGATGACACAGAGGTGCTTTAAATACTGCCTTGTCTGTTCTTTTCTGACTCTTGGCTGCCTCTCTCCTTAACAAGTTATGTCAATACACATAGAGATCTGGAGCAGGGTTGTGAACACTGATACAGAGAAGGCATTGTGCACTTCAGATTTTTCCCCACTGCTGGTGATTAGGTTGTCTACTACATCCAGCACTGGACTTGCATTTTCCCTGAACTTCCTTCTGTTATTGGCACACCTGTGGATTCCCTTCTTGCTGCTATTATTCTTCTCTGTCTTAGTGCCAGCTGGGTTTTGGTCTTTTTCTTTCATCCTTAAGAGCCCAGGAAAGCTTTTATGTTACTCCTTTGTTTCTCTTCCTTATTTTCACTTTGTGTATGTTCCCTTTCAGGATTTTGGTTCATCAAGAAGTTCTTTGATTAGCCAAGCAGACCTCGTGAAGTTCTTGCTCTTTATGCACAAACAGAGCTTTTATTCCAGAGCTCTTTAGTAAGTTTCCATTAAAAGTATGTCAACTCTTCACAGGAATTTCCTCTTTTCTGTCTACTTTCAGGGGAGTTTCATAGCAGATTCTACTGACCTAGTGTTCTCTACAGGAGTCCCCTGATATGACTCTATAACCACCTTCCCAAGCCTTCCTCCAGGTCCTGCAGCCTTGCTGCCTCACTGCTGCCCAAAGTACCATCCATGGTCATATTCACCACTTGGCTAGCTGAAGTCAAGAATATTTTTTTTTTTCTGTTTTCTATACTGTCTTAAATGAAAATGTTCTCCAAATTTGTACAAGGAATAAGGAGATTGGAAGTCTCTGAAGACACGTTCCTATCTTTGTACATTATTTACTGGAGAAGGTGGTTAAAAAGCATCTTATCTTGGGAAAAATAGGTGTGCGTTTGCCAAGGTCAGCAAGACTCAAAGAGATTTGCTGAGGGCTATGTTCTCCTCTCTGATCCATTGTGCCAATTTCCACTTCATGTTCAGCAATCCATCCACACATGGGCCTCCTAAGGATGTCAGTAAGAATACCACAACCACAAGAAAAAACATATTTTACGTAGAATAGAATAGAATAGAATAGAATAGAATAGAATAGAATAGTTGGAAGAGATCTACAATAATTATCTAGACCATGTGCAATTGGGCTTGATTTTAGGTACTGCAGTCTCAGTTCCCCCTGATATTAATTCTTCTTTCATTGCCATCCTTACCACCATGTTGCAATTAGATGAGAAAGTCTTTGAATATTGTTTTGCATGAAGATGCACCTATGATCCTACACAGATTATAATGATACATACTGGATAATACTAAAGTCTGCCTTCTCTGTATCTGTCACCCAACTGTAGCCTAAATTGGACCTTTTAGAAAAGGAGAAGAAACTTTGACCAACCAGCATGAGAATTCCCATCTTTCCTAAAGGAGGCCTTATTGTTGCTATCTTAACAACTTCTTTGTTTTCCTTGTGTTTCATGAACTATTACTCTTCCCCAGATCTTGCCGCTTTCTCCATATCTGAGCCTTTCCCTTTGCATTCCCCAATTCGACTTGCTCCTATGTTTCCTTATTGCCTACTTCCACGTCCCTGCCTCAATTCCTTATCACTGCTGCTGCCTTTCCTGCCCAGTAGACTTTCCTTCCTTGAACAACTGCTGTTTGCTCCTCATTCTGAGCTCCCCAGATGTCAGCTTCTTGTTTGCCTATTTTTCAAGACCTTGCAGATCTCTTTCTGTCTTTTCAAGCTTTCTCTCTGCATCTTTGCTTCCTCCTTTAACATCCATGTTTAACTTCCTCTTGTATTTCTCTTAAACCTGTCTCTTCTTCTGCCACCAGCCTGATGATTTAGAGCCCATGTTAGCAGTTATCCAGACTCCATATATTGCATTTATATTTACAAATACATTGCGTTATGTGAACAGTGCTATCCATACATATCCTTTTTCACTGTTGTGCCTCAGTGATTGAAAAGCAGTGCACTAAAAGTAGTTGTATACCTTCAAAAGGTTTTCAAGCTTTCCAGTTTTTTAGGGTTTTGGGTTTTTTTTTTTTTCGCAAACTAGCTCTTGTTTGCAACTGAACCACTGACACGAGAGTCCAGGGGGATTTGTCTTAAAGTCTTGGCTAAGAAATGAAGAATCCAAGATGATGATAAAAATAGCAGCTCTCCACACCAGACACCATTCAAGCAAACTTGAAGATGGTGAAGATGAGGCCCTGCCATGAGCAGCTTTTAATCATTTAAGTCCTTTGCCAGCATAATGTCACTCATATTAAGGAATGGTAGAGCCTTCCCAGCAAATGAGGTGGCAGCACTGCCTGAAAACTTTTCATGTCCCTTCTTATGTCTCTTGCATTCAACAGGGCTGAAGTAGAGGATATGACAAATTCACAGCCCCACACTGCATGGCTGCAGGTCACACAGGGAGTGAAGAGGAGCAGGAGGTGCTATTTATGTGTCAAAATAACTGATGTGAACATTCCTGTGACTGCTTCAAAGGAACTTCTCATTATCTTTGTTATTAAATGCTTCTGTCTTGCTAAGAAGGGGGGCAGGTTAATTGGAAAAAAAAAATGTTTAAACTTTATAAACAGTTCAAGCATGAAACTCATCATTTTAATAAATGTTATCATGTCTTCTGGATCTAATAGATCTTAACTGATGCATGCTGTCATTAAGTTTAATTTAAGAAGCTACCTACTCCTAGAGATGTTTTAGAAATCAATTGGATATATGTTTTCAAACAATGTTAGAAACATTTGATTCGCCCACACCCTCATCACGGATCCAGTTTCCTTAGTAAAGCAGCAGAGAAGAATATACCACTTTACTATCTCATCTTTCATGCTAAAAGAAATGAAAAGCTTTTCTTACCCAATATATTAAAATATCAAGTCATCCATCAGTGCAATAGAGTCACCTCTAAAGCAGCTGTTTAATAGTGCAGGGCAATGCTTCAAAGAGAGACATGTTAACTAGATCTGAATAAATTCTTACATAAAATTAACCCTTTTCTCTTTCTGAAAACTAATAAGATAAAGTTGAGTTTCTCTTGCATACTTCTACAAGATTTAGAGAATAGCATAGTCAGACTTTAGGCTATTCTCATTAACCATTCATTGAGCATTTGGGAAATAAGATTGCCCATCTAAGTTGCAAGTACATGACTCTGATACCTATTTTCGCCACTCAGATGCTAAGCACTAGACAAATGAAGTTACAAATGAAGTTTTATAGTGGGTTGTGTATACAAAGCCACCAAATAATTCCAGCCACTGGTACAGCAGAATTCAGGATTCCACCTTAGAAGGTCAATGAACTGTGCTATACAAGCAACATAGAGCAGGTAAACTGATGAGAGGAAATCAGATTGGAGAGGTGACCACATGCTAAAAACAGAGTTTGCTTATTTTTCAGTAATTCCCCTCTGAAGGAAACCACAAATATGCTCAATAATTTTGTACATTTAGAATAAGCCTCCTCATACCTCCATAACCTCTCCAGCCAAGCTATATGTCTAGGCAAGAAAGGGAATTCATGGATCAACACAGTGGCTGACAGAATTTAAAAGAACTTTTGACTCATAAATAGGACAGTTTGTTCTTTGAAGTGTCTTTGATGGGCTATCATCTGTTAATTTCCCATTCAGGAGAATGCATCTGCCTCTTGCCATGTGGGTTTTTTTTGTTTATGCACAAAGGAAAATAAGAAAAATTACAAGAACTTGTACTGCTTCATCTTCTCTCATTCCTGTTGTCATGTTTAATCCAAAAACAAGAGACATTTGTTCTCCAAGGCTGCAACATAGTGGTACTGCCAGTATTCTTCCACTGCCATGTGTCTGATGGGACTTACCTCAGAGTCTAGAAAACTGCTTCTCTCATCCAGATGTCAGGAATGAATTACTGGTGAGAAAGATATTCCAATCCTGCCTTATCATGACAATATTCCTGTCTTCCATGATGTACAGGCTTCAAAATTGTGTATTTACTCATTTGGGGCTTTTTTTTTCTTTCCCCATCTTTTGTGTGTTGCAATTGCACATAAAGCTGTGTGCAGTATATGAGACTGGGAACAGTATCAGCAAATTCCCTGATCAGTATCTACAACTTTTTAAAATCCTAATTTAGGGGAAAAAACAGCATTTCTCCGTCTAAATTTCAATCCCAATGTCGCCTGCATACATAGAAAATCTGATTTTTCCTCTAATTCAATTTTCAGGTTTTAGAAGGAAGAACGGCATGTTCTTTGGGTAATTTAGAAAGAAAGGGGAAAAAAATCCAGCTAATGTTTTACTTGCATGATAGAAAATGTCTAAAAATGACACTCATTGCTTAGTTAATAAGACAGACAAGAAAAATATCACAGATAATGTTTTAATATATACTTTATTCTCTGAGAATAGAAGGACATTACTGTTTCTAGTGAGACTTACATTTACTCTTAACTCCTGGACATTAAAAAAGAAATATGAAGAAGTCAAAGCTGCTGTTCATATCAATTCCTCTGAGCCATGTGCACTAGGGTAAAGTACCACATATGTAGCTGCTGTTACTTGTATAAATAGATGCAAAGCAAAATCAAAGATCATTGTTCTTGAAAGAAGACCTTGAGGATGCCAGATAGACTGCAATATCTTGAAGTTCAAGCATTGTTATGATTCAGGCCTCAAAAAAGCATGAGATTATTTCAGTAAACATGATCCTTAATAAAGGAGTACATTCTGAGTTCATTTTATTTGCCTTCTAGTTTCTGAGCCTTTAGGATGGCCCATATAAGAATTATGTCTTCAATTTTTTATCTGCAAATGAAAAAGTCACACACTTTATTCCTACAAAATATGACTGAGCTTCTATGATGCTTCAGACAGGAGGAGTTTGAAAGACACCAAACATATGTAGTGCAAAGTCTAGAAAGGAATCAAAGCTGCTAATAATACTATATAATTGACATGTGTGATTACTATCAGGTCCTTGTTAGTACCAGATATATATTAGATGATGCTTAAATAAAAATGATAAAATGAAAAAATAGTAATAATAAAAATATTAAACTGAAGGCTCATATTCTTTGATAAGGAAATATTTTAGAAAAACATTTGAAACTCAGAGTCAGAGAGTTTTGGGTGATCATTTCCAAAAGTTTAGAGAGCTCATCCACTACTTCCCCTGTAGTTGATGAAATATGGATTTCTGCTGCTCTGAAAGTCAAAATTGACCTCTGTAAAACCACAAACAAGGCATGAAGGTGTCCTAAATTTGTTGTCACTAGTGAAATTCCAGTCTTGGCAATGGACACAACCAGCTCTTTGTATAGATACATCAAAAATAGCTCTAAGTGGTTTTAAACTATAAAACTTCCCATCCATGACTTTATTCAATATATATAGACAAGGAACAACTGAGAATGAAAGCCTGTGATCAGATTTTGAAGTACCTTCTTAACAACAACTTTACACCACAGTCTTTATCCTATTAATCTAACTCTTACAGAAGTAATAGTGCTGTGCCACTCACAAGCAGATTTAGTAACTCTGCCATTGCATAAAGGAAGAACTATAGTAATCTGGTCAGTTTTGACATCTGTGCTGAAATCTGTTTGAGATGACTTTTATTGCTTGCTATGACCTTGCTGTGTGTGAAAATATCACCCATCTGAATTCATCCTGAATCAACCTTCCACCACATGCCATGCCCTGAAAACATGATGCACCATAACCTTCTGCATAATACGTGGGCAAAAGCTGAACTGGTTCAGTGGCCAAGATTGACATTTAAAATATAACAGAGAGGAAAACAAACAAGTGGACACAAGCAAAAAAAAAAAATATCAGCTCTTCAGCTTTGGTCAATTGTTTTGTTGGTTTGATTTCTTTAGCAAAGGTCTGAATTCTCATGGTAGGACATTGCATGAATAGTTGGACTGAGCCCTAGAGAACTCAGTGTAAGTAGGGAAAGGACAGCTAGCTGTCCAGGGTTGCTTCATCACCTAATTAAGGTGATTTTGATAACCAGAAAAAGCAATTTTCATACATGTTTATTTCCATTCCAGAAATGGCATTATGCCACAAGGGGGTAGGGGTGTTCTGTTAAAAACCTTACAACATATTCCTATAGACCCAGGATTTCAATGAAAACAGTGTTGAGTATTATAAAAACCTACACAGATTGAATCTGCAGACATTTTCTATACCATCTGCATTTCAGCCATTGCTTTCCTTATAATTAACATCTGTTCATAGATATTAATCTGAGAAGCAAAGATGAAATTATTTGTCTATCTTTCAGCTTAATGAGTTCCTGGGGATGATTCTGGAGGTGGAGAATGGGTTACTCCCAGTAAAGAGGATTTGGTAACAAGAAGCACCTTTCATTAATCTAAACATATTGCCAAAGGCTTGGCAGCACCAAAATGGATACAACTGGATCTCATCAGAGAAAGTGTCCCTCAAGCATTTAAAAATTAAATAACGGTGGTGGTGTGTGTGCCCTTACTACTTCATTGGAAAAAAAGAGAGAACATGTACAAATAAAAGGCCATAGATGACCCCCAAAGATGTACATAACAGAGGACAATGCAAGCAAGTTTTCCTCTTAGGTCGACTTTTAAGATGAAAATTTAAATTAGTTACTTAACCGTTTATTTTTGCTTCAATGCAATATAAGCCTGCCAAAGACCTGGCAATTTTGTGGTAGAAGGGGATGTGGCACCTGGATATAGACACAATGCTGTTTCTAAGGTGCTTACATTGTCCAGGGGATACAGACACAGCACACTGAGTCAGTGCAAAATGGAAAAAAGCAACAGACAGGCTGGGTAAATCTTTTCAGAATTCTCAGAATTGCTGCTTGTTGACACGTGTTACTACGGGGTTAATAGGATCCACCTGCAGATAGCTTTCTGTTCCCCTGGTTCTCCTGGCAAACAAACAGTTGAAAACCTTCAGGCTCTTTCCAGTAAGACACTGAGCAATACTCCTCCAGTCCTGTTCAGACAACAGTGTCCAAAGCATTTTGCTAGCCCTAATAGGTCACACATGTTATAAGAACAGGATAAATTTGTCTTTTCACATATCTTCTATTAGAAATGCAGATTCATCACCATCCAAATTGTCTTATTTGCTATACTTTTCATAGTCACTTTTTTCAATCATAAAGAAAAAGCAATTTCTGATATGCTAAAGTGAAACAACTGAATTTTCAAAATATTGATTTTACTTCAAAAAAAAGAAAAAGCAAAATGACAATGTAACATTGATATTTAAGTGGTCAGAGCCTTTTCTTGGTTTATTTTCTTTCCGTTTTACATGACCATTGAAATCAGAAAAGTTTTTACCCTTCAGAGGGAACAGCATATATTTTTCTTTTCAGCAAGTTGTCCATAAACATTCATAACCGCACCTGCCTCTGCTAGGAGATAGATTCATGGTGTCCTATTGCAAGGAGCATAGCTGGGAAAATGAAAATATGAGTGTCTTTAGCAGGAGTAGGAAATGAGACATGGTCAAACCATACTTTTGTTGACAATCATTTTTTCTCCACCCGAGCTGGCATCATAGCTCAGAGCCATCCCCACTTCTTAGACCACCTGGTATGCAGGAGTACACATGTACCAGGATGAGTCGAAATGGTTTTCATATTCTTTAAATCCTTATACCATGCAATCCATATCACCTGCTTTTAGCCTGTTGTCATGGTTTGACATGATAGCCTTTTCTGGTAAGGGGGAAGGATCTGTAAAGATGGCTCCTGTAAGAAGTTGCTCACAACTCTCCCCAGCTCTGAGCCAGACCCACTTCTGGGGCTGAGCCAATTAGACACCTCCATGACCACATTTTAAGAAGAAGCCAGAAGAGGAGGTTTCTTCCTCCTTCTTCTTTTTTCTTCTGCCTCTTCTTTTTCTTCTGGCTGGTGGTGGTGCAAGGAGTAGGAACAGTGAGAGAAACAACCATGTGGACTCCTAGTTCAGTGATGAAAGAGAGGAGGAGGTGTGCTGGAGCAGAGACTCCCCTGCACTCTATGGAGAGAACTGGTGAAGCTGAGATTTATTTTCATTTCATTTTCATCAGCTGTAGAGACTCATTTTGATAATGACCCCATATCAGGGGCAGAGACTCATTTTGCTAAAGCTGGCCCCAGACCAGGGGCAGCGATTCACTTCATTAAAGGCCCCAAGCCAGGGACAGTTACTAGGCCGGAGGAGGCCATGTCCCGTGGGGGGACCCAACCACTTGACTGCAGACCCTGAGCCAGGGGCAGTGACTTTCTTCTTTAAAACTATGGCCAGAAGAGGCCATGTCCCGAAGGAGGGACCCTTTATCACTATAGCCGGAGCAGGCCGTGTCCCAAGGAAGGGATCCAATATCCACGGCTGTAACTGTGGGTAGGAACCCAAGTCAAAGTAGCTCATTAAACTTATGCCCAGAAGAGGCCTTTTCCTGAGAGAGGGACCCTGTAACTGCAGAAACTGCAGCCATGGCAAAGAATCCACGCCAGAGATATTCACCAAGGACTGTGTCCCGAGTGAGGGACCCTGTATCGGCAGAAGCCGCAGCTGTTGGGAACAACCCACACCAGGGAAGTTCCTTAAGGACTGTGTCCTGGGGGAGGAACCCTGTGTTGGAGCAGAGGAAGAATGCCAGGAGTCTTCCTCACCTGAGAAGATAGAAGTGGCAGAGCACATCTGTGAGAGACTGACCACATCCCCCACTCCCTGCCCCCCTGAGCCATTGAGGGGGAAGGAGGTAGAGATATCGGGAGCAGTGAGCTAGGCCTGGGAAGAAAGGAGGGATGGGGGAGGGAGATCTTAAAGTGCTGGTTGTAATTTTCTCATCATCCTACTCCCTTTTTGCTTTTATTCCGTTCTGTTTCTTGTAGAATAAACTTTGTTACTTTCCTCTCTAAGTTGAGTACTGGAATTCGTTTTGCCCAGAATCGTAACTGGCAGCGAGCCCTCCCTGCCCTTGTCTTAATCCACAACAACCTTGCTTATCTTTTTACTCCCATTTCGCTGGGGCCTCTGCCATCCTAAGGAGGGTGGGGGTGAATGGGGGCACCGAGCGACAGACTGTCGTGGTGCTGCTGTGCTAGCTGGGCCAAACCTCAACACCTGCTTACCAAAAAAAACATCCTGGAGTGAGTAGTGGCATCATAAGGATGGAATACCCACTGCCAGGTGAGCTCTTTCATCTTTCTCCTGCTGAGCTACGGGAGAGATTAGGTTATGGTGTATGGACCTTTCACCATAGAGTTGCTTGGGAGATGGATTCATTCCCAAGAAAGTGCTTCTACGTGATACTGAAAGGGAAAAAAAGCAACCTTAAGGGTTCATAAATAAATAATTTTTTAAATTATTTTAGAAACTACTCTTTATAAAAACTTTCTCAGATTGTAACAATTTAGTATTTACAGAAGAGGAAACACTTCCACTTTGAAGTGGGTTTTATTTGTTTTGGAGATTACAATTGGCTTTTTAAAGATATTTGTGAACATTTATTTAACATACCAGACACAAATTTTTTGGTCTTAACCAAAATATATTAGTGAAATTGTCTTTGCCTTTGTGATAAATTGTTTTGTCAACAATTTGCTGCCCAGATGCAATGACTGAGCTAAGAAATTAAAGCTGGAGGTAAATCTGAGTAAGAAGCATGAAAAATAGGTAATCCAAAGTGTTAAACAAATACTTATGAGAAGAACTTTCTAATGGAATTATTGAAAAAGTTTGTAAGTACCTTTTTAGCAAAAGAAAAAAAATATTTTTACAAATTCTTATGACATCTACCTGAAGGAAAATGTGAGGGAGAAGAATAAAATAGAGCATTGTCCGTTCATCTCCCTAAAAATGGTATGGTATCCAGACCAAGGAAAAAGAAGAAGAAAAAAAGGCCAAAAACTTCCAGTCATGCCACAGGAGGAATTTCATATGGAGCTAACTAAGGGAAATCGGCATCTGAAAGCTCCTTTGGTCCTGTAAGGGAGCAGGGTAATAAGTGACAAATCCAGTGGGGAGAGGGCAGTGAGGGAGCGGGACGGGCGCTTGGGGAAGGCAGGTGTTGCAGTCAGTCTCCTCTCTGCCAGGAAACGCAGGAAGAATGCATGACCAATTTGGTTTCAGAGCAGAATACTCTCTTTAATGGACAGAAAACACAAACCTTTTATTTTTTTTCTCTTCCTCTCCCTCACCCCTTCTTTTTTTGCTTTTTTTTTCTTTCCTTTTTTAACCCTTTGAAAGGACAAAGGACAAAGCTCATATCTCTGTTGTAATCCATTTTTACCCCACCAATCGCTTCCTTGTTATCTAAAACCCTGGACAAACCCACTCTTGTGTCTGAAAACAAAATAACCTGAGAGAGTTGGATTATCTAAGGGAGATAAATCAGAGTAAAACATACAAAATAGTCCTTTGTTAAATAAGCTCCTGGTTTTTTCGGTTGCTGTAAAACTGACAGCAATTGTATGGCCCTGACAACACCACTGGTATTTAGTGTTTTGACTACAGGGGATCTCAAACTAGTAGAGACTTCTGCAATGGAAGGAAATTTTGAAGTGGCCCAAAAGTATGAGAAAAGCTGGCTTAAATAAGCAGATTTTGACACCATGCTTAACTTAGCAAGGGCCAAAGCTGCTTTGTACAGGGTCAAACCTTGAAGTGGCTTAGATCAACTGAATAATTCAGTTGTCATCAATCACAGCCATCAAGCAGCGACTTTTCTTGCTCCGAGTTTTTCTGTTTCAGTGTCCATTTCTGTGAGTACATGTACTTTTTCCAAAAGTTATGCAAGTTAAACCTTCCTTCAGAATAACACGGAGATGTGACCACAGTGTGAAAGCACAACAGCAGTACTAACTTGTACGCATCCTTACGCACAGACTGTAGACAAGACACACTAGCCACACACCAGTAGCATACACAAAACCATACACAAGAAAGAATTTCTTTCCTGGCTTGACTGTTCCTAAATACAGGTCAGATTTAAACATTTGAATATACAACATGGTATAATACCATTACACAAAGATTTTTTTCCTGTGATCAACCTGGAGTTAATGGGAATGAAATGTGTACTCTCATTAAAGAAAAAAAAAAATCTCCCCCCTATATCCCACACACACACTGAAACTTATCCTCCCATTTACAGCTTCCTCAGAGTTTTCTAATATCTGAAGTGAAGCAACATTTAAAAAAAAAAAACCACAGACTTACTGCAAAAAAAAAGATTAATTTTATGACTCGGTAGTTTGAATTACAGTCTATGACAAAACCGAGATATTTCAAACATAGGACATAACTATGACTTTATTGGGACTTACTTTCTGAAAGGCCTTGAATCATATGGACTACTGTGATTTGAGTCTCAGATGCTACAGCAACAGAAAAGAAAAGAAAAAAAGTGTTTTTGTGTGTGCACATGTGCACATGCATGTGTGTCTGCATATGTGCATGTGTCTAATATTAATCATACACCTTTGTTTCACGTGTCTGTGTACATGCATATGCATGGGCATATGTATATCTTTACATATAAGGTAATGCACAGTGTTTGGGATTTATAAAAAATCAATGATTTATATCCATGCTTTAAAATAAACTGTTTTGATTTCCCATGTTAAAAAAAGGAAAAAAGGAGGCTAATGAAATTAAGGCTTGTTTAAATCAAGGGCAATTAAAAAGCACACATTTTTTTCCTAGGGTACACAATTGTATTCAATGTTTGCAGCACAAGGCCTGCCTGTAGGATAAATAATGTAATGGGTTTTGTGATTTGATACTAAAAGCATAACAAAATCCTACAGCTGTAGCCACATTTTTCTCTTCACTCAAACTGCATATTTTGTACAGTTAAGAAAAAAATCAAATTATTTGTCTAGGAGAACCAATTTCCAGTGTAATAGGTAATTGCAAATAATTACAGGTATTATGGAAAGTGAAACAAAAGAACAATTATTATGTTATTGTTTTGTGATTGAGATTAAATTAACAGCTGATATCTTTGAAATTTCATATTTTTTGTCCTTTCAGTACAACAAAATGTGTGTAACTTTTGAACATTTTGAGGCTCAGAGCCTTGTATGCAAAAGACACAATTCTCACTGGCACCAGGGACAACATTTTTAAAGGTAATGATAAAGATACCAATCAGAGACCTAATGGGATTTTCAAAAGTATCTCAATGCCTAACTTTCGATTTTCGGTGCCTGAATATCTTGGAAAAAAATTTATCCAGAGCTTCCAAATAATTGTAGCAACATGTAACCAATGTACAGTTTCCCCTTTCAGAAAATGGAATAGTGGAAAGATGCCATCAAGCAAATATCTTCATAATTCATCATTTCCACCACGAGTTTAACAACCATTTTAACTAAAATAGGGCAACTTTAAGCCATGTAGAGATCGTCTTAGACCTCTTAAAACTATTCTGCTTCACATTGACATTGGCTTTGACACATGTCCAGCCTTACTGTGGTCAAATAAATTCCCATTTTTCAGCTAAATGTTGGGAACTGAAAGCCTATGTGCTACTCCATCATGGTCTAACCATGCTTCACCTTGCATCTGCATCTGCCACCAGTTTCCAGTCACACACCAAAGTTCAGCTGGGAAAGACATAGCTGACAACCTGCTGCTCTGTGTCTAAGGAGGAAGGTACATCCTTCCTGCTGTCCTAGGTTTGGACAAATAACTTAATTTTGGGCATCTTAGTGGTACACATTAAAGAGAAACTTAATAACTCAAAAAAATAGTAAATGGCGAGAGATGAGGCACCAACATGGGCTGCACAGTGAAGGCTGCTTTTGTTTGGTACCGAAAGAAATACGGGATGCACCCAGGCATGCCTTCCTCTGCATCCTCCACAACAAGCTTCAAAGAGGGTTATGAGAGTGAATCTGCTTGTTTTCCACATGAAGAGAAAAAAATCAAGCACCATCAAGATCAAATATTTTGTCATAAGGTCATGAAATTTCCCACCAATTTTAGAAGCAAGTCAAAGTAATCCCAGAGAGAGGAAGTTGGGAATTATTGAGGAAATGGTTTTCATTTTTATTATTATTATAAAATGCCAATGACTCAAAGTGAAGCTATTCCTGAGAAGATTGCTTCCAACATGCTCACCTCTCCCACTGCAATTTATGAAACACAAAAAAAGTTCTAGATGTCCAGTTGTGAGGCTTCAAAAGCTGGGGGAATATGTCCCCTTAAACTTGAAATGATTTTTCTGGCTTGGAATGTAAGTTGATTCTGATTTTAAGAAAAGGCTGAATTACAAAAGGAAAGAAAGAAAGAAGGAAAGAAAGAAAGAAAGAAAGAAAGAAAGAAAGAAAGAAAGAAAGAAAGAAAGAAAGAGAGAAAGAAAGAAAGAAAGAAAGAAGAAGGAAGGAAGGAAGGAAGGAAGGAAGGAAGGAAGGAAGGAAGGAAGGAGGGAAGGAAGGAGAAAGAATGAATATGTACATGTTGTGAATCAAGTTCATTTAAATCAGCACACTATAATTTTTCTAAATGATTCAAGTGTCCAGGAGTTGTCCCAGGACAGCAGTGAACCTCTGAGAGGAGATCTGTGCTTGCTGCAGTAGTAGCTGCTGCTTCAGCCTGGGAAAACAAAGTAGATAATTAAAGGAACAAAAGGAAAAGTAACTTCCTCTTCTATAGCCCCATATCTGAGTGACCTGGCCTAAGAGATCACTGTTTCCCCAGGACAAGTTAGAAGTTTCCTGGAGTCGGCAGCAAACTCATCTCAAGTCCCTTTTTTCCATCAGTCTTGCCTTTTGATATGAAGGCGTTTTTGGGCAACCCAGATGGTGTCACCTAGTGATCCATCTACACTCCTGGAGGTGAATTTTCACGCTCAGATGTCTGACAGCTCTGTCTTAGTGTGGCTTCTACTCCCTCCGCCTGCCCTGTTCAGCACACTAATCCTATCCAGAGATCTGACTAGATGGATGCCCTTCATGATCCAAAGCCCACTTGCAATAGCAATGATTAAAATTACTTTATCTTGCCTTAAATAATCTCACATGGGTTTGCACAATTCGACTCTGTTTTCATTGTTCAAATCCATAATATCAGACTGGAGCAACTCCTCAACAAAGCTGCTCTTTCCTGACCCCTTGACTTCTTGGGCAACGAATATAATGACCTCCATTGATTCAGCTGCTGGTAGCAAGAGTGAAGGGGAAAAGGTTTCCCATTTCCTCCCCAGTGAGGATTCTAGGCTGGTGGAATTGTTAAAGGATTTTGTTTTCTGTCCAAGAGAGTCTTATGCTGGTGCCAGGGTTGCGTGCAGGAATAAAAACAAGGAACAGGGGCATGGGGAGAGACAAGTAATTTAGATGAGGAAAAGATTTAGTCCATGCAGGATGTTAATCTATTTTGAGATAGATATAGCTAGAATGAATCTCAGTTTGTAGAATCACAGAATCATAAAATCTTAAGAGTTGGAAGGGACCTTGAAAGATTATATAGACCAACTCCCTTGTCAGACAGGAGGAGAGTGAGCACGGGTAGAATAAAAACTCTTGTTGCCTTTGTAGTTCAGTTTAATAACTCATGGTTTATATAAGGAGTTAAAGAGAGGTGGAAGTTGCATCTGAGACCTTTAATGGTAGAAATAGAAGAACAGGCACTCATCGTCCAGATTATTCTATGGTGATTTTGCATATTGTCCTATGTGGAGTTCTTGATAAAAAGATCTCTGCATTATGTTCTTCTTTAGAAGATATAGAAGTTGTTCAGATCCATTTGTACTGTACCACTGTAGGTTACAACACTATCAGCAAACATACACAGCTTCTAAGAACATTTGCACCTTAACTACACTTCTTGTAAGACTAACTTACATTCAGACAGCAAAACGTATTTGTTGGAAACACAGAAGTGAAGATTAATAAAACATGACTACTGGAGGAGCTGGGTACAGTCTCACTTTACATGCTTTCCCAGTTAAAAACAAAAACACATTAAAGCTGGTGGCATACTTTTACAGCATTTTCAAGGAACATTCATAGTGACTGAATGAAATAAAGGAATCTTGCTATAAATACAAAGCAGGACTACAGTTCTGCTTTTTGTTAGTCTTTTTCCTTAGTCTTTATAACATTACTCTTTAGGAATACTTAGGAATACCTGAGAGATCAAAAAGCTTTTACAGCCTCCTCAAATATTTAGTAATCGAAGTGTAATTGAAAAGGATTTCTTCTTGCTTTACAGTTTTTTCGTTGTATCCTGTTGAGCAGTAATAGATGCTCACATGCGTAGAGTAGCTTTGCAAGGAGATCTTTCATGGGTGTACTTATTATCCCATTATTGTGTAACCAATGCTAACCTGCTCTCCCTCTTGTGTGTGCACAGAATCACAGGCCAGACTGTGATCCTTATTACACTGATGTAAATCCACACTGTCTTTTCTCCAGTTTTATACTGTTTTAATGGAGACCACATCATGTGTGTGCCACCCCCTCATCCCCTTCCTTCAAATTAAAGATAGAAAAGGTCTGTGAAATAGCTTGAAGACACCTCCTCAGCGGAGCATTAATGCCCACTTAATGTTTAGTTTCTAAAACCTCAGTCCAAGTGTGGTAAACAGGTTCTTACTCTGCATGCTGATCTTCAGGCTAAGGCTTTTATATTTAACTATTTCACTGCTCATCCACGTATCTCACCTTCTAAAAACATTTCATGTGAATATTTAACATTGCTGAGCAACTCTTCCTTTTTTTTTGTAAGTTTTTTGCCTTCTAGGGGAACCAGAGAGCAACCAGAGTTTGCAAAAAAAGCATAATTTTATGTACATGAAATTAAACTCATTGTAGTAAGTGAGGTATTTCAAATGTTTCCAGTGGGGAAGACTGGATAGGTAATCAGATTCTCAGTGTGTAGTACAAAAATAAAGCTAGACAGGCATGCATGGAAGGAAAGAGGAACAACTACGTAGGCCAGGTGTCCGTTTTGTGTGCATCGCAACAACTGCACAACAGAAAGAAGCTTTTGGATCACAAGAAAAAAATTAGAAAAAAATAGACCTTATGAGACTTTATTAGAGGTTTTTATTAGTTTCATCTCCTGAAACACGTTGTGAAGTGCCTTTTCTTCCTGACCTGGGATAGGATTCTTTTTAATGTCTGAATATTTCTACAGCAAAGAGAAGCTGTCTATGCACAGCCTGGTAGTAATGCAATCAATACAAGTTAAAACCTGCATGAAACATTATGTGTTTGTGAGTTTAATTAGATTCATCCACCAGAGGTCATTAGATGATCAAATGACACTTTCCTACCATCCATAAGTAAAGGTATCAGCATTCTGTGCTATAAAGAATGCATTCTCATTAATAATAAAAACCTTAAAGGAGAAATAAAAGTGTTATGAAGTAAATTATCACACAGTGAAGTTCATGATTTTAAATAGCTTTGATAAGAAAATAAAAATAGGTTCTGAGTAATGTTATCAAGAGAAATTACAATGCTCATGAATTCTTATTCTAAAAAGATGGGAGATGCTTAAAAGGCAAGTTTGACTCTTCATTATTCAAATGACATATTTCTAATTGCACTGTATGAATGGCATAAACTCTGCCTAAAATTGTCCAGGACTATAGAAAATATGAGGTAATAAGAGAAAGATATCTAATTGTGCTTGTCATGAGATGGAATGAATCTCCCGGGCTTTGTTCTTGCATACTTTTATGCCAATGGAAATCAGAAGTCCCTCTGTCAAATAAAAAAAGTGGATCTGAAAAATAGAGAAAAGCTTTCTGGTTTTTCCCTCTCCAGTTTCTCCCCATCCTCACTTTGGCTTGGTTTTTCTTTCCTTTAGTTTCTCTACTTGAGATAGCCCTTCTTCCTTCTTTCTTCCCAAGTACCCTTTTATTTCACTTCATGTATCATCTAAATGTAATTCCCTTCTATTTTGTCTTATGCTTTTCAACTTTCACCTTCCATTTCTAGTTTTAGTTTTACAATTTTATTAATTTGGGGCCTGATCTTCTAGTCAGTACTAAGAGAAATGATCATAGAATCATAGAATCATAGAGTGGTAGGGGTTGGAAGGGACCATTAGAGATCATCTAGTCCAAACCCCCTGTAGAAGCAGGTTCACTTAGATCAAGTCACATAGGAACATGTCCAGGTGGGTCTTGAAGACCTCCAAGGAAGGAGACTCCACAGCCTCCCTGGGCAGCCTGTGCCACTGCCTCGTCACCCTCACACTGAAATAGTTTTTTCTTATAGTTAAATGGAACAGTTTGTGTTCCAGCTTCATCCCATTACCCCTTGTAAGATGTTCCATTCCCCTGATCGTCTTGGTGGCCCTGCGCTGGACTCTCTCCAGCAGTTCCCTGTCCCTCTTGAGCTGCAGAGCCCAGAACTGGACACAGTACTCCAGATGAGGCCTCACCAGGGCAGAGTAGAGAGGAAGAAGAACCTCCCTTAACCTGTTGGCCACACTCTTGATGCATCCCAGGATGCCCTTGTCCTTCTTGACCACGAGGGTACATTGCTGGCTCATATTTAGCTTATTATCAATCAGGACTCCCAGGTCTCTCTCTGCAGAGCTGCTCTTCAGCAGTTCGACCCCCAGCCTGTACTGGTGTGTTCCTTCCTAGATGCAGGACTCCACACTTGTCTTTGTTGAACCTCATGAGGTTCCTCTCTGCTCAGTTCTCAAGTCAGTCGAGATCCTGCTGAATGTCAGCACAGCCTTCTGGGCAATCAGCCAGTCCTCACAGTTTGGTGTTATCAGGGAACTTGCTGAGAGTACACTCTGTCCCCTCATCCAGGTTGTTGATGAAGATGTTGAATAAGACTGGCCCCAGAACCGACTTTTGTGGAACTCCACTGGCCACAGGCCTCCAACTTGATTCTGTGCCATTGATCACCACACCCTCTGGGCTTTGTCATTCAGCCAACTCGTGATCCACCTCACTGTCTACTCATCCAAGCCACACTGCTTGAGCTTTCTGATGAGGATATTACGGGAGACAGTGTCAAAAGCCTTGCTGAAGTCAAGGTAGATGACATCTACTGCTCTCCCCTCAGCTAGCCAGCTGGTTATGCACTCATAAAAGGCTATCAGGTTAGTCAAACAGGATTTCCCCTTGGCGAAGCCATATTGACTCCCTCTGATAACCATCTTATCCTTCATATATTCATTGATAACATTCAGGATGAGTTGTTCCATCACCTTTCCAGGGATGGAGGTGAAGCTGACTGGCCTGTAGTTTCCTGGGTCATCCTTCTTGCCCTTTTTGAAGACTTATTCTTTCTCCAGTCCTCAGGCACTTTGCCTGTCCTCCATGATTGTTCAAAAATGATGGAGAGAGGCTTAGCAATCACATCAGCCAGCTCCCTCAGCACTCTAGGATGCATCTCATCAAGACCCATTGACTTATGAGTGTTAAAGTTGCCCAACAAGTCTTTAACCTCTTCCTCTTCCACCCCAGTCAAGACCTCTGCAGTCCTGGCCATCCTGTTATCCTTGCTGGACTGGGCTTCCCGAGCTTCAGTCTTGACCGTAAAGACTGAAGCAAAAAAGGCATTCAGTACTTCAGCCTTCTCTGCATCCTCAGACACCAGGGCACCCTCAGTGTTTAGCAGCGGGCCCACATTACCCCTCACCATCCTTCTGCTGCTGATGTACTTGAAAAATGCCTTATTGCTGTCCTTAACATCCCTGGCTAAATTTAATTCTAGAAGGGCTCTAGCCTTCCTGGTTGCAGCCCTGCATGCCCTGGCAATGTTCCTATACTCTTCCCAAGAAGCCAGCCCCTGTTTCCACCTCTCATAGATGGCTGCTTTCTGCCTGAGTTGTCCCAGCAGCTCCTTGCTCATCCGTGGAGGCCTCCTACCTCCTTTTCCTCCTTTCTTGTG
Source organism: Colius striatus (assembly GCF_028858725.1). Lineage (NCBI taxonomy): Eukaryota > Metazoa > Chordata > Aves > Coliiformes > Coliidae > Colius > Colius striatus. The sequence goes on along the minus strand of NC_084760.1, from coordinate 43,430,801 downwards.
CATTGGGATACACTGATCCTGGGCTTGGAGGAAGTGGTGCTTGAAGATTGACCAGCTCTCATTGGCACTTCTACCATCTAGAATCATATCCCATGAGATCCGTCCAAGTAGATCTTTGAAGAGGGCAAAGTCTGCTTGCCTGAAATCCAGGGCCACGGTCCTGCTTTGTGTTCTGCCCCTTCCACACAGGATCTTGAACTCCACCATCTCATGGTCACTGCAGCTGAGGTTGCCTCCAACCTTCACATCCCCAACCAGGCCCTCCTTATTCATCAGTACTAGGTCCAGCAGCACACCCCTCCTTGTTGGTTCCTCAACCATCTGAGACAGGAAGTTGTCGTCAACAATGTGGAGAAACCTCCTGGACTGCGTATGCTTGGCTGTGTGGCTATTCCAGCAAATATCAGGGTGGTTGAGGTCCTCCATGAGAACCAGGGACTGTGATCATGAGGCAGCTCTCAGCTGTTCATAGAAGGCCTCATCCACATCCTCCTCCTGATCAGGTGGCCTGTAGCAGACTCCTACAACAATATCACCTGCCTTGCCCTGCCCATTAATTTTTACCCATAAGCACTCTCTCCTCATCCCCACCCAGGCACAGTTCAGTACACATTAATTGCTCTCTCACATAGAGAGCAACTCCACCTCCACGCCTTGTCAGTCTGTCTTTCCTGAACAATACACAGCCCTCCATGGCTGTGCTCCAGTCCCACCACGTCTCTGTGACTGCAATGAGGTCGTAGCCCCGCATCCACACCCACATCTCCAGTTCCTCCTGCTTATTCCCCAGGCTGCGTGCATTGGTGTAGAGGCAACGCAGGAGCTTTCTCCAACACACAGGTTTCCCTGAACAAGTGCAGCAGGTTCCTCCCTGGTTTGTCTCTTTCTCAGGGTGGTCAGCCTTCCGTATCTCAGCCCAGTGTGCAGATGAAAGGCACTTATCATTGCATTTCCTGTCCTGCCCTGTTTCCCAGCTAGAGGGGACAGTTTGTTCTGTTTTTCTCCTCCCCTCACCCCCAAGTCCCTTAGTTTAAAGACCTCTTTATTAAATATGCTAGTCTACTCCCAAATAATCCAGTGCCTTGTGCAGGATTAGAAATGTTGCTGGATGTTTCAGGTTCCTATCTGTGCAAGTAGTTAGGATTGTTTTCCCAAAGTACAATTGTTGTCCCTGGTATACTAAAATGAGTAGCAAATAATTAGAAGGAGATACCTGTGACCAAGATATTCATAATTGATCAGACTCCTTTTATCCAGATTTTCCATAGCATGTTGTCCTTTCCTTCTCATGAAGTACTGGGTGCATTGTTCACAAGGGCATTGACACTGGGGAAGAAATATTTTAATCAAAATGTGAAGTCAAAGATCTTCTGAGGGCTCTAGTAGCTGAGAGATGTTTTTGTATCCAGATCTCAGGCAGTGGGACAAGGAATGAAAGCACAGTAAAAATGAGCTGGGGTTCAAATCAGGAACAATTTTAAGGTTTACTCAGTTTCTGAGATGACTCTGTCCCAGGAAAATAAATGATAATGGTCCTTGGGACCAGCAATTGCAGAGCCAAGATCTCCATCTTGCTTAAGAAATCATAGCGCTTCTAGGGTCTTGTCGTTTGGGCCTTTATCTTTAGCTAGAAATGTTACATATAAGCCTTTTTAGACTGGATCATTTTCCAACTTTAGTGTCTGTGTGTCATTTAATATCCTACACGGTTTGAAGCTATCTGTGTCTCAACTGTTGCTAAAGAAGTGCCTGACTGTGAAGCAGGGAATACAAAGTCTGGGAAGAGGTCAGGGCTACTGTAGTGCTCTTGCAGTGCTGTGCTTACTGTTGATATCAATATTATGACTACCGCTCACACAGCATCAGGGCTGTCCCTCCAGCACTCCTTCCCCCACCTTCACCAATAGCTGTGGGTGGGCACAATCTTGGGAGAGACCACGGCCAGAACAGCTGACCCAGGCTGACCCAAGGAGATATTCCATACCATATGACATCAGCTCAGTAATATAAACTGGGGGAGAGGAGCAGGAAGGGGAGGCGAGATTCATTTCTGGCCTTCCAAAAGCAACCACTACACATACCGAAGCCCTGCTTCTCAGGAGGTGGCTGGACACCGCTGCTGATGGGAAGTAGAGAGTAACAGCTTTATCTGCTCTTGCTTTACTTCCCGTGCACATGGCTTTTCTGTTTCTTTATTAAACTGCTTTTATCTCAACCCACGAGACTCCGGTCTTATTTTCTCCCTTTCCCTGGCTTGCTGAGGAGATGGGTGATAGAGCAGTGTGGTGGGCACCTGACATCCAGCCAGGGTCAAACTACCACAGCATGCTTGAGGCTTGGTACCCAAGAATGATCCTGTGATGTCAAAGAGTGTTCTGGGATTGAAGAATTGGTATCTTGTGGTGGCAGATAATCTCTGGAGATGGGGTAGAGTAGCTACAGGGTCTGAGGCAAGAACAGTAAAACATGGTCAAAGGAACATTAAAGCTGCCATTGGCAATGGTTCTTTGGTGTTTAGATACAGTGTCTCATGAGTGTATAAGAATTCACCAAAACAGGGGCAATATATTGCATGGATAGACTATAACATTCACTTGTATTAATTTTTGAGATTGATTATATTTCAGACCAGTTTGAATCTGAGCAAACTGCCCTGAGAGAAGAGCAGCACACAGAGTGAGCAATGCTGCCAGGCAACTGTGGCTACAATTGCAGCAGAATATTAGCCAGTATCAGGTCATATACTGAGGTGCTGGTACTCTTTTGACCCAGATGAGCTGATATTGTCTTAACAAATTCCTATAGTGACTTGAGAGCTAGCCTAGGTCAGAGCTTGTTCCCAGTAGGTAGCTTGGATGTGTCTTCTATCGGAGTATAAGATTAATATTAAATGTAGTTATGTGGTCAAGTTATGGCAGATGGCCTCAGGATGAGTAACCAGGCTCTCTCATGGATTAGGAAGGATTTGGCAGAAATTTCACCTAAGTGACTTCATTAATCTTGCAGTTGAGGTGTAAAACCCAAGATAGCACCTGCAGGAGCAGGTCAGCGAGGTAGAATGAGGTGAAAAAGCTGTACTCTTTTTCTGTTTGCTTCCCAGATACCGAATAAAAGTACTATGAGTGTTTTCTGCCTCAGTTTCCTTTTTAAAAAAAAAAAAAAGAAAATATCATTTCTTCATACTTTCACCTACTTTTCTGCCTCTTCACTATAATACTCCAGTGACTTAAGATGATTTCTTTTTCATTTCAGGGTCATGTGAAACAACAGCGATGCTGGTGGGAAGATGAGCATATTCATATATCATAACAGATCTGAGAACCACAATAAAGTGCAAATTACTTTACAAGTCACATTTCCATCAGGACAAATCACAGACTTCTAGAATATTGGGGGTTAGAAGGGACCTCTAGAGCTCATCCAGCCTAATCCCCTGCTAAAGCAGGTTCCCCTTGATCAGGGGGCACAGGAACATGTGCAGGATGGTTTGGAAACCTCCTGAGAAGGAGCCTCCACACCCTCCCTGGGCAGCCTGGGCCAGGGCTCCCTCACCTCAACACCAAACAAGTTTCTCTTCCCATTCCAATGGAACTTTCTGTGTTCCTACTTGTGTCTGTTACCCCTTATCCTGTCACTGGCCACCACAGAACAAAGACTGACCCCATCCCCTTGACAACTGTCCTTTAGATATGATAAAGTGTTAAGTTAAATCTGCAACATCCATGGCTAAATGTGCACATGAAGACAAGGATTTCAGCATTTCTATTTAAATTTGTGGCCTCCTAAAGTGTACAGGAAGGCATGCAATCCCTGCACAGGGAAAGTGATTCTATTACTAGAAGGTGAAATCTTCTCTGCTACCTTTACAAATCTTCCATAATTAATTCTTCTTTCCTAAAGGCTTGTAGATCACCTGATAGATACCACTAACAAAAGAGGAGAAAGTCCACCTATAATACCACATTTAAATTACACAACAGTGGGAAAAAAATACCAAATGTGGGGAGAAAACAAAGAAAGACCAAAGTCTGGGAAAAAAACTGTAAGCAGGAAAGTGAAGTCATTCTAGATTTTGTAATTTAAGCATTTGAATGTATGAAAATATGGGTGAAAAGCAGGTATCCTACTACTTGTTAGCAATGCCTGAAGCTGCTGGAAGATGTGACCTTACTTCTTGATGAGAAGCTCAGTATCGTCAATAGTCTCATTAGTTGTAAAAGACTGAAGCAAATTAGCATCACCTACACCTGGTAAATGTTCATCAACCTGAGCTTGGTCTGAAAAATGAAATGAATATGTACATTATGTATACATATGTATGAAGTTTAAATTAGACAACAACTTTTAAATATGTTTTCATTACCTACCTAAAATATTCACATGCATTTTTTTTTCCCAGTTAGGAAGAGACACTGTCCTTTCCCTACAAATTTTGCTGCACACTGACAAATCTGGAAATGATCAAGTCATATTTCTTCCCCTAGTAACCTCTTACTAGTGACTGCCTGCAGCAATGCGCCTTCCTCAGTGCATGTCCAGTCAGTCTGGACTGTTTTCTCTATTTTTGACCCACGTTCTCTAATCTGTGTGTCTTTAGCTACTAGCTATACAGCTAGCAGTACTGGAGAAGTGCTCTCTAATAGTCTTTATCAGTGTCTTGGGGAAAAAAAGTTTATAAAATACAATGGACTTTAAACTCTGAAAGGCACTTGTAACTAAATCAGCTCTTACAGTTAGAGGTTTATTTCAGCCTCCTGCTGTGACTTAAAACCACACAGTTAGTATAACAAAACATTTCTATTTTTGCCTTCTAAATGCAGAATTATAGTAGAACTTCACTAATTTTAATTTCTCCTCTCTGCATAGATTGTGATGGACTCATACTCTACCTCCACTTCCTGTCCTACCCTCATGCTACCCAGCTCTCATCACTTCTCTGGCTGCTCAAACACGAGCTCTACTATTACTTTGCTTAAATCCTTTGAAATATAGTAGCTACCCAGAATACAATAACTTGGCTTGGCTTGCATGCAATTTAACAGATAGTCTAGACTATGAACATATATTAGGCTTTTCTAATTGTATCCTACGAAATAGAGACTGAATTTCAAGTTGTAGAACTGTAATCTCATTTAGAAAAGTACACGTTGCTTAACCACATCAGGTTCATCATCTCCAATGGTCAGACTCTAACTGGAGCCAGAGTAGGATGATTCAGGAGATCCCAAAGTGAGTGATTTTAAAGTAATTTAATTCCAGTAACTATGGGATATTTGTTTATCTGTGTTTCTGGGTCTTGGTTACACATTATTTTTGGTTGGTTTCTACACTGAAAAAAAGAGAGCTAAAACACCATCTCACCTTGCTCTAATGAGCTCTCCTGGGACCTCCATAAATGTGTGTTATAACAGTATATTCTTTTTAATGGGGCACAGCAATTTAATATATCAGAATAACAAAATGTAGACTTGCAAGGCTGGAAGGTACCTCAAAAGGTCATCTTTTCCATGCCCCAGCCCTAGGGCAGGATCAGCTCTATCTACAGTGTTTCTCAAAAATGATCCTCTAACCTGTTTGTAAGAGTCTTCAATGACGGAGGTGCCACAGAAAGTCTAGCTTGAGCACCATCACACAGCACTTCACAGAGGTTATTTCATTCTGAACATTTCAAAAGTGACATTTCAAAAATAAAATATGCAAGTTAAAACCAAATAAGAGATGTGTACAATTTTAATTGGGCAGGCACCTGGGGATAAAAAAAAAAAAAAAAGAAAAAAAAGATAGGATTATGGTATCCAGGTATCATCATCATAATCTGTTTACTGGTCAATAAAACTGATCACAACTGTTTGGATTGTTATAAATGCACACTTCATATAAGCAATGTTCATGTAAGGGAAGGTAGGCTGCATTGCAGTAGTTCTTGAGCTTCTATTCACCACAGAATAACCTCATCTATTAGCCTACATATGTTAAGATATTGCTAGGTATTTTGCTTCAGTAATAAAGCACTATGGATTAATTACATACTAAATGCTTTTTTTTTTTGTTAATGAAACAATTTTCCTTTTAAAATCCTTTGGAAAGTCTAATTTCAATGATTTTTTTTTCTTCAAAAGTATAAGATAAATATAAACACCTGATTTATCTCCCTTACTCATACACCAATGTTTATCTTTTCACTTATAGTCATATTCGTTTGCTCTGTTTATACCGTTTCTGTTCTGCTCCATTTTCCCTGAGATGAGGATCCAAACTGAACATTTAGCCTAAGATGAAGGAGTGCTGTGGACTCCTGTAGTCATGTAAAATTTACAGGGTTATGCTCTCTCCCTGTCTTTATGTAGGTAGCAATCCCATTTTAAAAACTTCTTCATTAGGAAAGGTTTTCATTGATTGGGTTCTTTATTTTGTCCTTGGTAAGTTAAAAAATCATGACTGTCTTTCCCTCCATGCTGATGGTATTCCCAGATCTCCATTTACTCTACTTTCTGTGTTGCCTTTAAATATTGAAGATAATCATTCTTCTCTTGCCTTTAAACCAGGTTTCATTTATTATTTTCACCTGAGCAAGTATTATTGTGTGACTCTGAGAATGTTTAATTTTGTGGCATGTGTCATAAACAATATTAAGAGATGCCAGAAGATCACTCCTTTCTGGGAGCAATTACATTTCTCTCTCCCACTCAGTTTTTCTCCTGGTTGGTTTTAGCTTAGAGAAATAAGTCTTTCTCCAAGCAGCCAGTATGTATATCAGCAGCTAGGAGTACATCCTGCTTGCAAATCACAAGTAGAATTAGGTCATGAGGCCATGTGCACCTAGGTAACCATCAGTTTTAGTTCAGCAATCAATCAGCATCATCCACCTGTACTAGGTTTGTTAAACCTTCATGGTAGTACTGAAGGATGCAAATAGCAAACCACAGTGTTCCGTGCAGAGAAGAACAGGCTGTTCCCTGAGAAGGCAAAAGCAAGAAGCAATGTGAGTCACAAGTTTAGCAGTTAGCACTCACATGAGGTGAGTATGGGCCTCAGTCCTTCTTCAAAGGACTTTTTATTTTGCATTAAACACTTATTTCATGTAAGAGAGAAATAATGCTGGAAGCAAGAGCTGGAGCTAAGACTTTCGTGCTGAAAATGTTCTAACTCCAGGGTCAAAACTTTTCTTCTCTCTGCACTTCTGAGTTAGCAAGATAAAAGTGAGAACAGACCTTTTCCTTGCTTTTTGAAGGAGGAAACATTTACTGCAGCACAACTTTTTTTTAGAAAAAATATAGCTGAGGTATTGGCTAGTGATTTAATGTGCAACTGCAGTGGTTTGTCATCAGTATATTTCCCTTCGAAGCATGAGGTGTAATTCATCTCTATGGACCTCTTGATACAGGTCATTGTGGGATTGTATAGGCCAGGGTCTACATGGCCAGAATGTATGGCCTCCTGTGGGGTCTTTTTAGGGGGAGGAGTGAGGAAGGGAAGGAGGTAGTTTGCATGAGTGCAAACAGTTACATCAGGTAAAATGAGATCCTCACTTATCTGCTAGCAAAGTCAGAGCCCTGATGTATATCTTTAGAGAACATCATTCCTGTGCAAAACTCTGAGGCTAAAATATTTCATTTTAACCTCTTATTCTGGTAAGTTTAGGGGTAATTACATTTTACAGGGAAGTGAGCTGACTCTATCTCTCTTATATTTTAGATGTGATTTTTCAGAAATACCTGCAGCTGAGGACATCCCAAAATAAAAGGGCTAAATCTGAACAATTTGTGTGAAAGAAATGAAGAGGATTTTTCTTTCAAGCTTTCCAAAGTTGTTATATTGCAAAGGCAAGGTACAATGTGTTCAGTCCCACCATTGCTACTGCTTCTCAAAGGCACTCCGGTTGCAGAAAGTGTGTTATAAAGAAAATTCTATTGATTAGCACTGAAAGCTGTGCTCCAGGTGGACCTGATTTGCAGATTTGACAAATGGGGTAAAAATTATTTGAAAATAAGTGATGAAATTTTCTTGGTGTAGAATACATTTGACTTCAGGCTGACCAGAATACTGACACTCAAAACCAGCTCTCTTCCCTGCTAACTCAGAACTCTGGAGCTGCTTAAGAATATTTACACCTATTTGAACTGAAGTGATATCATATCATCATATGATGATTTTTAGTATTTAATAGTAACCATATGCGATAAGGAGAAGAATGCCTTCCCACCTACTTCAAATCTGTGTATCTGTGTGTCTCTTTATGTATAAATACATAGATGTGTATATACACATCTATATACATTTATAGATCTATACAGATATAAATATATGCACACTGCACCAGACAAACATATGCAATTTAAATATTAATGACAGATTCTACTCTGTAAAACATCTGTGTAAACACTGAGTTACTTACTGACCTCATTGGAAATGCAGAGAACAAACTCTGGCCAAATATATTCAATAGACACGAAAAGAAACTGAAATGACAGGTCTAAATTCAGTACTATTAAAATACAGAACCAGGGGGGTTAAAACAAGTCAGATGGTCTGCACCAGATCTGTATTATATATTATGCATGTATTTTATACAATTTTGTATGTTGACGGATTGATATCCAAAGAAATAAGTTAAAGTTGTGACCTGTCTGCTTTTGATTTACCAAGGTCAAAGAGAGCGGATACCTCTTCTTCATGGAGAGTTACATATGCAAATCACTGCACAGATAAGCCAAGTGTGGGTAGTACCTCCTCCTTACTTGGGGAAAAAAAATACCTGCTTGGCTTCCTTTTGCTGCACCTCTGATACAAAGATGGATTTGCTAGACTCTTTTTTGATTTTTTTTTTCATTTTTTCCCGGTGAAGCTTTGCTAAAGGTTTATTCATTGAAAGCCTGGATGGTCTGTGAATGTTTTATTCTCCTGAGCAGGGGCATTGCTAAAAGGGACAGAAAATTATCTCCATGTGAGTGGCAGCCAAATGCTCAGAACAGTTCTGTGGTAGTGAATGAGAGTCCTGGGAAGGGTTTGCAGCCTAACAAAAAAAAAAAAGAGGGTTGGTATCTGGGCCAGAGGGTGAGAGCTGTTACATGTGTCCCTGTCTCCTGCTGCTTGAGGCCACCGGAGTTCATGGAATAACAATAAAGAATTAGAGAGCAAGAGGCACGTGTGCTGCAGCTGATTCTGACTGCTCAAAAAATGAGCCATTCGTCGTGCCCTGTGCAAATGAGTTATCGGAACCAAGCAGATGGGACTCTGTGTGTGCATGTGTGTGTGAGACAAGGAGAGTTTTGTGTCACTTAACTTCTGCTTTATTGTCACATCATCTCTTTTTATGGTCTCTTAATTCATAAACCTTTCTCTGGAAAAATAGATGTGAAAGCCATGAGCTGCTCATCAAAAAAGAAAACAAGAAATCAAAAAAATCAAAACTCCAAAACATTTGCCAGAATCTGGTAATTATATTTACTGTGACACTTTTGACATTTCCTCTTCAGATATGGGGAAAGATGGGTCTGAAGTTACAGTGGCAAATAAAGAAGGGGTTTAAGCATTGATCTTCTGGTTTAATGTTGTCTGTGGTGGAAAGGTACAAGTTAAAGCCTGTGGGTGTCAGTGGAAGAACTCCAATGACATCTATAAACTTGAATAAAGACTCAAACCAGAATAAAGTATGATGGAATTAATTCTTTCAGTATTAGCTAGTCACAAGCTAAATATCCAGTTTAAGCTAGTTGTTCTCTATAGCCCCAGAAGAGACAGGTATACAAAGGAACAGGTTGAGTAGTCCTTCGGAGGTAGCTTTAATTCTTAACAATTGATTATTAAGGTAAGTGAAGCAGTGAGCTCAGACTTTTCAGCTGTCATGTACACCACAATCTTTAGGGGAGAAGTCATATTTGGTATAGACTCTCATTTAAGTCAAGTTATTAGCAAAATTTTCCTGTCATGTCAGCCAGATAATTGCTGGGAACCGAGGACAGAAGTAGTGGGCACTGTGACACATGCCTGTGAACAGTCTTATTGAGGTTAATGGTGCCACTCACAGCTTAAAAGGCTGCAAGAACTCAAACATATGCACGTTCCCATGGGCTTTGTGTCTATACTGAGAAAAACAGCACAGACCTTGCATCAAGATTACAGGGAAGCAAGGCATCAGCATAGCAGGACAACTGAAAACAGAAACATTTTGAAATGTTTCAACACAATCTTTAGAAGAGGTTGGATGGAAAATGGCAGTTTTTTGAAGTCACAGATTGTCTCAGGAAATAATTTATTTAAAGTAGTTTAATATTAAAGAAATAGGAAAAGAAAATGGAGGTATCAGGAAGTACTGAAATAATCCATTCAAACATTATTAAATTATTTTTATTTAAACAAAGGGATTTGGTCAGCAAAGAATTTCAATTTTGACTTTTGAAGTAATTTATGGTGAAAGAGAGGACCAAAAAGAACAATCATTTGAAACTATTAAAGCAAAAAGCTCAACTACCTGATCCATATCCATTCTTGGAACAATTAGGATGGCTTTTTTACCAGCTAGTTTTAGATTCATTTTTTTATTTAGCCTTCTGAATATATACGCAAAAAATTTGGTCTATGTCTTGGTGACTAACCAGACAAGCCAAGACTGTGTCTGTGGATTAAAGCAATTGAGCAGACAATTATTGTAACTTTTGTGCTAGTCAATATTTTTGAAATGTTAAAGATATGTGTCCATATTTGTACATGTACATAGCCTCAAGTTAGGCTAAAAGAAAATAACTGTATTTTAACACAGAATAAATTAAGGATACTTTGGATCAGTCAATCCCCTTCCCTGCAAAAAAGTAAAGACTTTGAGGAAAAATGTTCATCTGCTCAAAAAAGGTAATCTACACTTTGAAGCAGTTTCAATATAAACTCTTCAAGTGATTGTAATTATTCATACAACTTATCTTATTTTCATATGAGCTTCTGCATAAAAAGGAACTGTCTGTTTCATTTTGGCTAAACTTGCAAACATATCTTACCATAAAACTACTGGTTCTATTCTCACTGCTTGGGAAAATCAGTTTGGTTGACAAATTGTTGCTTTTACTCTCAGGATTAAGGGAATCATCTAAATTTGAAGAAAGCACAGACTTCTCTTTTTTTCCCCCCCCACTTTCAGTTTTATTAAAAATTACCTTGAATATTGTATTTACTTCTCTTATCTCCATTTCTTTAGCCCTAAGGAGAAATGTCATCAGTTTGATTCTAATAATGCCTAGTGGGTCCACTGTAAAAACTCTTTGTAAAAATGATCTCTCTACCCAAAAGACAGTAGCTTAAAAAGGAAAAAGCAGATAAAGTATGATTAGAGTTGGTTCTCTTTTTTCCCGAAATATAAACAGATCTTGATATCAAAAGCTACCTTCTTCTTAAAATTCTGACTTGTACTAGAAATCTTATTGGAATCCTCATGGAAGATATTATGGGAATATTTTATTAAATTTGTTGCATACTGAAAAGCAGCTTTAAGGGATTCTTTTTTCTATACTTTGAGGGAAAGAAAAAGTTACAGCGGACAATTAAAAGTTTGTATTTGGATAACTGGAAAATGGAGCACAGAGAAATATGAAGTGACTAGTTCAAAATATCTGTTGTGTAGATACCACACTGGAAGGAAAACCATGAAGGCAATTGGAGACAATCTTGAGAAGGAAGTTAAGTGGCAGAAGCCACCCCCCCCCCCCCCCCACACCCCCCAAAAAACCCATCAAATGTATTAGGATAAAACCTGAGAAAGTGTGTTTGGGTTTGTTTGTTTTTTTTTAATTGTACCAGGTCTTATAGCTCTCCTGGGTTGCTCCCTATGATGCTAACCTCAACAGACCATAGTCAAATGAGATGCTGCCTGATGGTAAACACTTTGGGAACTTGAAAAAGCCAATAATAGAGCTGTGTTTCAACTCCAAGCTCCAAGCCATGAATTGCCTGACATAACTGCAAAGACATCCTTCTGTCCTACGGTATTTCCAAACCTTTCATTGAATTCAAACTTTCAGAAATCTCATGCTTTCGTAATACTTGAGGGATATCTGGTATCTGTCAAGGAAAGCTGTGAATAATCTGATGCCCATTCCTTCTACCACTGGTAAAAGATTACAAAGCTAGACTTTTTTACCAGTATATTATCTGTTAACCTGGAAAAATTAATTACTGCTCTAGCCTAATTGCAATTAGGAGGCAATTGAAGTTTGTTTTTACTTTCATTGAGAGCAAAACAGAAACTTTCAATTGTACAGGATCAATCTGGCTGTATGTTCTGCAAGAGAACACATTGACATTGGAATTGTAAGGCTGATAAAAGAATAAAACAAAAATAAAAACTGATACAACTGTGACTGAAAGTATTATTATTTGTTTTAATATAGAATATTTTGCTTTTTTTTTCAGATGCTATTTTTCCAGTGTGAATGATTGAGAAATGCATCTTGTCATTAGCAATATATTGTTTTCTGGGATTTTATGGAGGCTGAACTGCAGTGTGGATCAAGTCCCGGACTGTTGAATCTGTTTTCAGGTTGGGTTGTTTCTAAATATTATATTTTGGTTTTTTTGGTTTTGTTTTTTTTTAATTTATCAGAGAAATCAGAAATTTTACAGAACAGGGTAGCAGAGTATCAGACCAACTTAAAGTGTGTGGATTTGTTTCTGTACCCTCTTTTCAGTTCCTACCTCACATGTCTTTGCACTTTTCAGACCAAATCCTTTAGGTAAGCAAAGCTTTCAGGATAATTAAGGATGATGAGGCTTATTAAGATCTTGAATTTTCTTATGAATTCCTGGTTTGAAGAAATTAAAAAACTTTCTGTAGTATACACAGACACATTTTAAAACTGACTTATTTCAAAATCAAGTGAATGCACATTGTTTGACTTAGCTGGAAAAAAGCCCATGAACAGCTCATGAACAGGCACCCAAATTTTCTTGGAAGTTCTGAAAATTGTGTCTCACCCCAGTGAGATAATAAAAGTAAACATAAAAGACTTCACTTTTTATCCTTCCCCAAATCCTTGTGCAGGATGAAAGAATTGCTAGCTTAATATGAGTAGTCAACATGTAGGACATCTTCATGATTTTCCTTGTCTTTTACCTAAAGATCAGGAGCAGAATGTCACCAACGGTACTGGAGGGGGCATCAGATCAATTTGATATGACAAATCCTCAGTTTTATGTGCTTGTAGTAAAGCTGGCCTAATGGCTCTGATACTCTGAGTTTCCCATGCACTTTACTTTTCATTAAGTCCCAGCTTGCAGATGGGGACAGTGTTGTGGTGTGCCTAGCTGCTCGATAATTATTAGCACGAATAAATTCAATGAAACTACCATTTAACTGTGGAGAAATGCTTAGCTCTGACAGCTCATTAAAGAAAGTATCATCTTTAAAGGAACTGATGCAAAAGAGAACATATGAAGCTTAACCCTGAGGTGGATTTGGCAAGGCAGAGCAATGCCAAATGTCCTTTATGGATTGCAATAAGAATCTGTGGGCTGGAGTAAATGCCAGGTCAGGTGTATGGAGCCTGTGATGTGTTTGCAGTGGATGGCAACCAGATATGCAGAAACATTAAATATATTGTAATTTCCCTTGAATAAGAACAAAGCTGCTGTACAAGAACATCAGGACACAGCAGGTCAGACAATAACAGATTAAAGAAAATATAAAGCTACATGTACACTGCTATCCTCCTAGTATTTCACTGCTTTGTTGAGTGACTTTGGGCAAGACATGAGACTTCAGCTCCCAAGTCACATAGGTGCTTCTGGAAACCCCTCCCTCACACCTTTGTTCTTGATTCTCCCAATCATTTAAACTAATATTTCTGTTTTTTACAGGGGTATTTTTTGAAATGCGACGGAGTTTAAAAGCATTTGGGAGAAAGCAGAGAGGCTATTTTACCTCCTTATACGACAATCTCCTTCTGTTTATTCCACAAAACACAACAGAAAAATCAAACCAGTAGTCGATCAAATCAAATCCAAACAATACTTTTTTTACAAATGCAAACAATTTCATATTTAAATTAACATCTGGTATTTTATATGAGACAAAGTTCACTTTAACATGAAAAATTGCTTAGGACAATGAGGCCCAGATTTTGGTCAACTAATGTTAAAATAGGATGTTTTGGCACTTCCAACATTATGTTTTCTTTTTTTTTTTTTTTAATAAAATAAGAATTTGTAACCATCATAATTCCATTAAAATATAGATAATATTTTTGTTATGGATAAGATTATTCTTTAGGAAAATAAAGTTTCCAGGCCTAGCTAAAGAATTGGAACTGATCACAGACCTTCCCGTGGGAATTCTAGTTGTGGACACCCTGTTCCAGAGGTTTCAAGAATTAAGTATTTTTGATTATATCTGAGGCCAACTGGCCTCAGTGTCATACAACTGCCTGAAGTGTGTCAAAGTATAGGCAGTACTAAAGAGGAAGCTTTAAGTGGTATCAGAATTGACAATAATCATGTACTACAGTGTTAGACTGCTTTTCATCCTGCAATTCTCTCAACTCTATATATGTTTATTAAAACATGAAGAAATGCACAGGCTTGGCAAATGGTACTTGTGTAGTGAAATTTAAAGTCAGTCTCAGCATTCAAAGGCAGTAAGGGTTAAAGTTTGATTTCAACTTCATTTTACTGCATTACCGTAGTTTCTCTTCCCTCTAACTTAATTTCTCTCTATTCATGCAGGGAGAGAAAATCGGTTTTGACCTGCAAGCTGTTTCAAGCTCCAGCACAGGCTTCCTCTCTGATTTTGGACAAATTAGCTAATCCTGTACAATAGTTCCTCCTTATCTACAAAAAACAAGTGGTGAGCAGTGGCAGTCAAGTCTGCTTTTACGGATTTCTATCTTGTGAGGGTAATTAGGAAATGTACAGACAGACAGGTAGGTACCTAGATAAAGTTCGAATTTTAATACACGTTGGTAGATGTTTCACAGGAGCTTTGTTTCCTAGGGAAACCAATCTGAAGAAACCAAACAGAGTTGGTAATATCTTACCTTATGATGGTGTAATAACAAGGTTACATTGGGGATGCATATTCCAGTACATCAAATATAATCTTACAATTGCAGGAGCTGTTTCACTTTACAGGATCATAGGGTTTCCATTGATTTAGTATTTACCAGTCCCAGAAGAATGTCTTGGATACCCCAGGGAATTTCAAATGATGGCATCTATAAACTTTTAGGCAATTAAATTGAGTCCTCCATGGTTAGCTGGCTATGACAGTCAGGTGTCTCTCCTATATCCTCATTTTTACAGATATAGTGTTTAAGCCCTGACTGATGTAATTTTCTACCCTTGCAAATGTCTGCTCACAATCAAAATTTTACCCTTGAATACTCCATGCTGTATCCAGTAGCTACCTGCACCTTTCTAAATGAGTCATGTTTTTATTTTCAAGACTTCTTTTGAGAAACTCCATGATCTAATTATACACCTTTTCACTGGTTTTGAATTTGCCAACTTGATTTTTAATCTCCTTTTTGAATTCAATGACTAAGTTGAAATTCTTTATACACCTTCTCCAGGCAACTGGCTCTTTTATTTGTTGTTTGGCTCTGTAGGTATGTACTCAAACACAGACATCTGCTTAACATTATATTTATACACACACACACACACACGTGTATTTCCTCAGATGGAAATAATTTCATTTTATATGTGAGTATATATATGCTACCTATGGATGGTAAGGTACAGAAAGATACAGATGTGACCATAACATGTATTTTATATATCAGTGTATGAGTGTTAGAGACAAAATCTTGTTCAACACATTAAATTACACTGGCTTGTGTAATAATACTATTGCTTGGACTGAAAAATGTAATGAAAACCCACAGCAAGAAATTAATGAAAACTAGGGTTTCTTTGAATGATGTGGAGGATCGTATAGCTCTCTCAGCAAGATCTGCTTGCTTATACCACGTAGCAAAAAAAGTTGGAAGTTCTCATTAATGCTCTGGAAGAAGGCTAATGTAAATAGCACACTATAATTGCATTTGCAAAGTATATTCAATTGATACCACTTTGAAATGAGGATACTTCATTAAAAACTGAGGGACACAATAAAAACCCATCTCAGACCAAATCAGGAGTGGGGAAGTCACCTTAGGGGAAAGAGAAATAGTACAGAGGGACACACAGAGAACATACTGGCAAGAAATGTGAAATAAAATTCAGCCTGAAAACCTCAAGGTAAAATACCCAGAAAAAAAAATAAATTTGTGCATAAAGATTGTGTGGAAAGTGAGACTCAGAAGGCAAAACTACTTGAGATAAAAGTGGTCTTCAAGACAGTCATGAGAAGCTTATGTCAGGATATAAAAAATAAAATGTTTTAGCAGAGATAATATTACAGCTATAGAGCTGCTGATTCGTTTCCCTGTATCGTTCACCAAAAGGAATCACATATATAGTAAGTTGTGGTTGAACAACTAGTTGAGTTAGTGGCAGTTTCATGGATTTGGCTAGTTTGTGGATTTTGCCTACACTGTGTTCTGGGTATGTTAACATGGGAAGACAACTGAAGCTCTTCTAGTGTAGTAATAAAGGATAAGGCTAAGACATAATTAAGAGGCTTGAGAGGACTGACTTACTAGGACAGATCTGAAAATCTAATATCTATATAACTTGGCTTAGAAATAACTAAAAAGAAACAGAAAAATTGCCTACATTCATTTGAAGGGTTTAAATGCCAAGGAGGGTGAAGAATTATTTAGGGTGTGGACACTGCCATGAGCAATGGAATTAAATTAACTAAAGGAATGTATAAGCTGACTATCAGAAGGGGGAGAAAAAAAGTCCTAAAGTAACTTTTAAACAACCTGTCACTAGTGGAAGCTCTGTTAATAGGATAGTTTAACAATGAAAAAAAGAAAAAGGAAAAAATCCCATTGGGGATAATTCTTCAATAGCCAAGGTATGGAATAATGTGATCTAAAGACTTTAAGAACAGATATCATAATAATCAACTTATTATGCAGGAGGTCAGGCAAGATAATTATAATGATCCCTTCTGGCCTCATACACTATGCATCTATGGAAGTAAAGATGGACAAGTACTTTAGGAGAGGTCACAAATTGTTACTAAGGTAAGACTACCATTAAGCCTGAGACAGATTGCTATTTTTATATGGAACAGGAAGGGAGTGTCCCAGAAAGATTCATCTTTTCCTCCTCACTCTGTGTGCATGTTGCCACATTTTGGTCTTTCAACCAAATGACTAGATTCTGCCACTGAAACAGTTATAGTTAACACAGTATTTGTGTATTAAGAACTGGAAGCTCCTGACCAGTGAGCGAATCCAAAAGATTTCAGCCTGAGTGATCTGGCTTGTGTAAACTGAAGTTGAACATGTTCTTTATTTTCCAAAGTTCATGATTGCATTGACTTAACTTTAGCCTACAGAACTGCCCTCCTATCCCACACAGTCAATCACAACAAACAGAACAGGAGCCCTGAAGCTGGGAATATTGGACACAGAGAAGAAAATACTATAAACTGTAAATCAAAGATGATGTCTAGTTTATGAGAATTTTGCCTGAAGATATATTTTTTATTCCCAAAAGCCTCTTTGCTAAAGCATTTATTACCGATCCTAATTCCTCTTGCAAATTTAGTTAATACTCATAGATATCTTTTGCATACAGAATAGCACACATGCAGTTACACTAATGTATCTCGGTTGCTGATGTATAGTATGAATAGAGAAAAGTAGTTAGGCAGATAGCTGAAAAGAATACTCATCTTAAAATAAAAATGTTGATATTTGTGGAAATAATGTTGCGTTTAGTTAAATTTCTACTATTCTAATTAAAAATGTCATGAATGTAGCATAGCCATTCAGGAATCCTCAAATGTCATAAACCTAGTTATTAAGTGGAAAGATGTCCTGTTAATGTTGAAGGGATATTGTTCAGTTGAATAAGTTTTTGACATGACTTTCATATTCTAGTTTTAGCTAATGTCTTAACACGAAAGGCATTTCTGCTAATACCAGCAGATTAAATGAATGGTTTCCTCCATAAGCAGCCTTGCACTTTTTTTCTCCTTGCATTCCTTTGTGTTTAGTAAAGAAACTCCACAGAGCTGCTGTCTACATAGAGAATAGCCCAACAGGCAGGAAAACCAGCTGAGTGATGAGAGGTTTGGGATCTGTGCATAAAGCCCCGGCTCTGAGCAATCTTGTTTACTTTAACTGCATTTTACAGAAGCTCTGTTTTGCAAACCAGAGTAGTACTGAGCTGGAAGACTGATAAGGGAATCTGATACAATCTCAATGTCTGCATTCTGGAGCATGTTATATCACAGCTCAGGAGGGCAGTACCTAGATTGGTTCTGATAATTTCACCTGGGATAAGGTTTTACTCTTGACATCATCAAAATAAAAAGGTCCTGACAATATGCAAGAATTATTCCAAGAAGAAGAACAAAAAGATCAAAGATATAAAGAGTTGAATTATTAAGAATGAATAAAAGAGTAAATATAGCTTTGCTCATAGATGGTTCACAAGCATAATAACAGTATGCAAATATTTGAAGAGTGTAAATGTCAAGGCTTGAACTGTGAGTACTTAGGAACTGACAAGAGGCTTTCTTGAGATGCACTAAGGTAACAAGTGAAGCTGAAGAGTTGGAATATCATTTAATTGGAGAACTACACAACTGTGCAATAATTCCCAGTCAGAAGGGGTGAATGCTCCATAAAATAGTTGAGAACCACTTCCCTGAAAGAAAATCCTTACTTTGGTATCTGCATGGTTAAGTACTGTAGTTGTGCTTGTTGCATTGGCAAAGTTTCAGTGAATTGATGTTTCTCTTGCTGATTTATCCACTTGGAAAGTTTTGGCTCAGGTATGACACTGTTATCGCAGTTCGATTAAACTGTGTGAAATATACTGTTGTTCAGAGTCCATGGGCTGAGAGACAACAGAAATATTACCACCCAGACATCTTATTTTAACGAGGTTAAAGATAAAAGACATCTTTTTGAGATGCTATCTGACTATGGAAGAGTATCAAATTTGTGTGCATAAACTCAAAGTGGATTATTTAGCCAGTGGGTAATGTGAGCGTTCCCACCCTACTCATTAAATCTCCAGATTTCAAATCCTCCTAGGAGGAGTTGATGTGCACTTGGGCTTGTGCTTAGTGTGATGTTTCTCAAACACTTGGGTGTGTTCTGTAACGGCACAATACAAAATACATTCAGAGGAGGAAGTGGGTGCAAAGTATAAATTAGCTTCCAGTAGTAAAATAATTTAGTGTCTGTGAGAATAGCCTTTGCTGATGAGGGAAGAGACATGCATATCACAGTGTGCTTCAGTGGAGAGCATGGGACATAAATTGGTACATATCGAAGAACATTGCTTAGAAGACATGTTTTGAACTGCTCCTCATGCAGTATCTGGTGAACACCACTGACAGCACATAATGGCTAGAATTTTTTGTGGCAATAAAGATTTTGAAAAAGTTTGTTCTTAAGTGAAGCAACTTATGAATATACATGCAAATCAGTAATTATTCTAATGGAGGTATATTTTATTTTGATATTTTCAAAGCAACAAAAATATGTAGCTTTGGGGAGACAATTTTAGTTCTAGACTAAAAAAAAAAAAAAGAAAAGAAAAAAGATCCAAAGATTTTCAGTACACAAACACTAACTAACCAGGAAAAAGAAGACTGAAATTAAATGCCTCTGTGTGGGCCAAAACAAATGTTAATAGAGTCAATGTTTTTCTTACTTCTAAAAACAATCAAAAAAAACACAACAAAAAATAAAAACGAAAGTTGTAATTTGAGGAACAATGCTGAGCCTTGAGAAAAATCACCTGAAAAGCAGACAAACAGGAATCTATTCTTAAATTTTGTGGGTAATGGTGATTTTACTTGTATACAGTAGAGAGAACAAGACGTGAAATAACAGATTTTATGAAATGTGAAAGTCTGAACACATCATGACAAGTTCTTCACCAGCCTATTGTACATGCTGCAGAAGTTCTTTCAGTGATTTCTACTGTTTAAATGACTATAAACATTGTTTTGTTTGGATCGTGCTCTCATTAGTGACATGGGATGAAGTTATTTTGTGAAGCAGTCAAGATATTATAGGGCTAGAAATGTTAGCTGAGCTCCACAGCCTCTTCCTCCTCTGACACGGACCTAACTTGTAACAGGTCTTTTTTCTACAGCTTCTTTTTGCCAGTTAGTATTTCCTCTCTGGACTATCAGAGAAGAAATGAGCACCAGTTTATTTGGAGGCACCTTTCTTATACCTACTTCAGAGAGGGGCTTAGCTGGAAATAGGCTGCTAAAGAAATGTACATGTGTGAAACTCATCCAAAACTCATTCTAGCAGGTGCTCCACCCATTGGCTTCATCTTGCTAAATTCCACCTTAAGTAGTCTTTGTAGGTAACAATCTCCCTTGGGTATAATTCTTATTTTGCTCTTCTCCCTAGGTGCAGATGAAACATGGCCCATTTCACTTTGATTGAGCTCACAGACCTTTATCAAATCATTTCTTTGTGATAAACAAAGGAGACTGAGTTTCTTCGTCTTACTTCAGATATAAATTCAAGACCTCAGATTATGGACATAGACCTGAAAAGAGTTTCGTGTCCATCATATTCAAACTGCTGGTAGAAATTAGTCCTTTAGTTGGAAACTTTTCAAATCCTATTTTAAAACTTGGATTTTATTTGTTTTCCGTACTATCAGTACTAATCTCTTCCGGTACGTAACGCTTTTCACGGTTGCACACTTTTTATTCTATTGTTGCCTCGGGCTTTAACAGCAATGAAACAAATGCTTTACCTTAGATGATGTTTCCCTTTGTCAGTGAGGCTAATTTTAGTGGTACCTTCTGTGAGATGATCACTCTTAAGACACCCACAGCCTGAGGTATGTTGGATATGATGGTTACCCAAACTTGGAATTCTGCCCATTCGCTTTCATTATCTGCATATCACTTCACAGAGTCAAAGTCATTTTTTAATATAACTTCTAACTGAATTATTATATTTAGGCCTGTAGGTAAATGCTCCAGCGCTTTGATGCGGGACTGTTCCACTTAGTTTCTAGACTTGGGTCTCTAGTGCATCGTACATCACATCTTCTGTTCTTGTGTGGATGTTGCAGATACTCCACTGGATTGCTAACAGAAATAGTGGCCTAGACTTAGGCA
Organism: Colius striatus; assembly: GCF_028858725.1. NCBI lineage: Eukaryota > Metazoa > Chordata > Aves > Coliiformes > Coliidae > Colius > Colius striatus. The sequence goes on along the minus strand of NC_084760.1, from coordinate 43,409,590 downwards.
CCAGGGTTACCCTCTTAATCTAAAATCACACAACACAAAACTCAATGCAAATAGAAAACAATTCCAATGATATTTTATTTCTCTCAGTGATCTCTTATAATTTATAAAAAACTGCCATCTGAAAGTGTATTCATAACTACATTAGATGATTTTCCTCCATGCAACCTTACATAAATCACTTCAGATTAATTTTCATAATAGAGTTTTGGGGTTTTTTTAGGTGAAGTTTCAATCATTTCATTTAACTTTGAGTTGTAGCATTACATATAGCTGACCAGAGTTCTGAAATCATGTTATATTTAATGGATAGGAATAGCTACCTTCAAAAGGTAATTCACCTTGTAAATGTATATGTCTACTTCAGGATGAGAAATTTCACAATCCTGGAACATTTTTTTTTTCATTTATGACTGTGGAGAGGACTTTCAGTGGCTAATCTCCTTCTCTGGAGATGTTCAAGAACCATCTTCCAAGGTGGTTCCAAACCCTTCCAAACCCTACCATTCTGTGATTCTGTGATCTTGGTACAGAAATTTAAATTGCAAAGGTCTATCTTCAATCAAATAAAACTCACTCCTAATGTCTGATAAGATTGCCAAAATAAATGAAAGATTATGAGGAAATCCAGAAGATCTGCAACATCATGCAGAAGTATCAGTTAGTTTTAAATGTGTCTGAATCATGGAAGCACAGAGCTATAGGGATAACAGAGGAGCATAGATTCATATAGGCATGTCTCAGTGGAAACACTCTTCTTACACTGATCACTAGAGTTTACGATTTCTTAATGTCAGACTATCACCTCTCTGACTTTTTCACTGAAAAAAACCCTTGTATCTCTTTTTAGGACAGCAGAATCAAAGCCTGGTTTTAACTGATGTTACTATACAGAACTAGCCTTAAATTAGCACTATATTTTGGCAAGTGCCATATTCTCTTCTTTAAAACTGAGTGTTGGAGCAACAGCCTTTCAGTTGGTGACTCATTTCTGCCACTAGAATTCCTGCCACTGTACTTTATCCAGAACAGAATTGACTTCTTTAGGATGTACTTCCAATACAGAATCATCTTGATCATCTTCTACTAGGGTTTGTACTTGTCTATTGTAGAGATGAAAATTTTGTCTTCAGGTTAAATTCATTTCTAAATTATGATGAAAGACCAAAATGTTAAAGGAAACCAAATGTGAAACAAGTTGAGTGATAGGTAGGTTGTTGAAACATTCTCTGTTTAAAACAAGGGTGGAAAATTCTAAATTATAGTTCATTTTCCTACATTTAGATTAAAAAAACTACCAATAGACAATCTATTTTAATTCATTAAAAATTTTGAAGTAAAAATTGAGAACTAAAAGTGAAAAGTTTTATTGTTGATCCTTTTAAAGTTGACTTGAGTGGTTTTTTTAATTTTGAAAAAGCAAATTTTTAAAAGAGTTTTATTTTTAGAAGAAAAATAAGTTTCAGTAGGTTTACTCACTTTTTTAATTAAACAGTCTTATGATTACAAATCTGTAAAGCTGCATTCAAAACATACAGGTGTGAAAACACAGAAAACACTCTGGTTTGTGACTTTTTTGCTTAGGGATGAGGACTGTATCCATAGGTCCTAGCACCCAGTTCTCAGAGAATTCACCTAATCACAGAATCATAGAATCATAGAATGGTAGGGTTGGAAGGGATGTTTAGAGATCATCTAGTCCGACCCCCCTGCAGAAGCAGGTCCATGTAGCTCAGGTCACAAAGGAACACATCCAGGCTAGTCTTGAAGACCTCCAGAGGTCCACAGAACTCCACAGCTCCCCTGGGCAGCTTATTCCAGTGCTCTCACAGTAAAACATTTTTTTCTTATGTTTAAGTGGAACTTTTGATGTTCCAGCTTCACCCTTTATCCTGTTGCTAGGTACAATAGAAAAAAAAAGGATGCCCCAGCTTCCTGACATCCACCATTTATATACTTGTAAATGTTAATAAGATCCCCCCTCAGTCTCCTCTTCTCCAGACTAAACAGCCCCAGTTCCCTCAGTCTTTCCTCATAAGGAAGATGCTCCAGTCCCCTGATCATCATGGTGGCCCTGCACTGGACTTTCATATGTGGTTCTCTGTCACTCTTGAACAGAGGAGCCCAGGACTGGACACAGTACTCCAGATGAGGCCTCAGCAGGGCAGAGGAGAGGGGGAGGAGAACCTCCCTCAACCTGCTGGCCACACTCTTCTTGATGCATCCCAAGATGCCTTTGTTCCTTCTTGGCAACGAGGGCACATTGCTGGCTCATGGTTAGTTTATTATCAATCAGGACTTCCAGGTCTCTCTCTGCAGAGCTGCTCTCCAGCAGGTCAATCGCTAGTCTGTACTGGTACATGGGGTTGTTCCTCCCAAAGTGCAGGACTCTGCACTTGTCCTTATTGAACCTCACGAGATTCCTCTCTGCCCAACTCTCAAGCTGGTTGAGATCCCACTGAATGGCAGCACAGCCTTCTGGGGAATCAGCCAGTCCTCACAGTTTGGTGTCATCAGCCAACTTGCTGAGGGTCGCTCTGTCCCCTCATCCAGGTCATCGATGAAGATGTTGAACAAGACTGGCCCCAGAACTGACTCTCGTGGAACTCCACTGGCCACAGGCCTCCAACTCGATTCTTTGCCATTGAAAACCACCCTCTGGGCTCTGTCATTCAGCCAGCTCTCGATCCACCTCACTATCCACTTATCCAAGCCACACTGCCTGAGCTTTCTCATGAGGATATTATGGGAGACAGTGTCAAAAGCCTTGCTGAAGTCAAGGTAAATGACATCTGCTGCTCTCCCCTCAGCTAGCCAGCTGCTTAGGCCCTGATAAAAGGCTATCAGTTTGGTCAAATAGGATTTCCCCTTGGTGAATTCATGTTGACTGCCCTTGATAACCATCTGTTTCTTCATATGTTTAGTAACAAATATTAAGGATGAGTTGTTCCACCACCTTTCCAGGGATGGAGGTGAGGCTGACCAGCCTATTGTTTCCTGGGTCGTCCTTTCTGCCCTTTTTGAAGACTGAAGTGACATTGGCTTTTCTCTAGTCCTCAAGCACCTTGCCTGTCTTCCATAATTGCTCAAAAATGATGGAGAGAGGCTTAGCAATCACATCAGCCAGCTCCCTCAGCATTCTAGGATGCATCCCATCAGGCCCCATTGACTTTTGAGTGTTAAGGTTGCCCAACAAGTCTTTAACCTCTTACTCATCCACCAAGGCACATCCTCTGTTGTCTAGACCCTCCTGCTATCCTTACTGCACTGGGCTTCCTGAGGGCCGACGCTAGATGTAAAGACTGAAGCAAAGAAGGCATTCAGTAGTTCGGGCTTCTCTGCATCTTCTGTCACCAGGACACCCTCTGTGTTCAGCAGCAGGCCCATGTTCTCTCTAATCTTCCTTTTGACGATGATTCTTCCCATTCTCCTTTACTTTCTTGGCCTGGTTTAATTCTAGAAGGGCTTTAGCCTTTCTAGTTGCATGCTACATGCTCTGGTCATGTTCCTATATTAGTCTCAAGAAAGCAGGTCTTTTTTCCACCTCTCATAGATGTCTACTTTCTCCCCGAGTTGTCCCAGCAGATCTTTGTTCATCCATGGAGGCCTCTTGCCAACTTTTCCTGCTTTTCTACATGTAGGGATCCTGGGCTTGGAGGAAGTGGCGCTTGAAGATCAACCTGCTATCTTGGGCACTTCTACCATCTAGGATCTTATCCCATGAGATTCCTCCAAGCAGGTCTTTTAAGAGGTCAAAGTCATCACTCCTGAAATCCAGAGTCACGGTCCTGCTTGGTGTCTTGCTTCTTCCCCACAGGATCTTGAACTCTACCATCTCATGGTCACTGCAACCAAGGTTGCCTCCAACTTTCACGTCCCCAAATAAGGCCCTCCTTATTTGTCAGCACAAGATCCAGCAGCAAACCCCTCCTCATTGGTTCTTAAGTCATCTGTGATGGGAAGTTATCGTCAACAATCTGTAGGAACCTCCTGGCTGTGTAGCTTTGCCAGCAAATATCAGGGTGGTTGAAGTTCCTCGAGAGGACCAGGGACTGAGACAATGAGGCAGCTCTCAGCTGTTCGTAAAAGGTCTCATCCACTTCCTCCTCCTGATGAGGTGGCCTGTAGCAAACTCCTACAACAATATCACCTGCCTTGCCCTGCCCATTAATTTTTACCCACAAGCAGTTAACCTGCCCCTCATCCCTACTCAGGCAGAGCTTGATGCACACTAATTGCTCCTCATATACAGAGCATCTCCACCTCCTCACCTTGTTGACCTGTCTTTCTCAAACAATATGTAGCCCTCCATGGCTGTGTTCCAGTCACCAAAGCTCTCCCACACATCTCAGTGACCACAATGAAGTCATAGCTCTGCATCTGCACCCACATCTCTTTTTCCTCCTGCTTATTCCCCAGGCTGTGCACATTGGTGTAGAGGTAGTGCAGGGGTTTACTCAAACATGCAGGTTTCCCTGAATGGATGCAGGAGGATCCTTCCTGATTTGATACTCCCTCAGGGTGGTCAGCCTAACGTGTCTAACAATGTTAAAAATATAATTGAAGGAGTTGGGTGGGGAGACGTATGGGGTTTGCCTGTTCCCGCTCCACATTGTTCTCACATTTCCCTAACAACATGAAACAACATCATTGATCAAAGAACCAGAGTGACTCAACAACTAACAGTAGACCAGTTATGGGATCTTACAGCATTTATCTGTTACAATATCTTCTGGGAAAGTTTAGTCTTGGAGTTCAATTTTTACTGCTTGTTACATGTAGTTAAGGGCAAAAAACACTGCTACAGCCTTGAAAACAGCTTAGCCATATTCATTAGACAACGAAAGGGTGATCTAAGCACAGAATCACTGTTTCTCAAGAGAAAAGGCGAGATCTAACATAGCCTCCAGGAGACTTCTAATTCGGAGACACAAACAGTTTGATGGCCATTAAACGTAGCAGCTGGCAACACAAGGAGCCAAGAAGGAATGTGGAGCCAAGGAGTAATATCTCTGCCTTCCTGGGATGAAGTGTGAGAGAGTTCACTGATACTCCAAGTTGGATGTCCAATAGATAGCAACAGCAACCGAGACACTAACATATGAGTCACCCTCTGTATCTTCAGTGTAACAGTGATAGAAAGTGAACTTTTCGTGTTACTGGCTGGCAGAAGTAGGACTGACTGTGGAGCAGTGATGCTAAGAGCATCAGCAAGGCTTGCAGAAGAAGCAATAATTGGATTTATATCCTTAACCAGCTCCTGTTTAGGGAGAAGGAAAAGGGATCCTGCTGCAACTTGTGATGATTTGGCCACTTTAAACAAAGCTACCAAAGTTCTTGGGGATTAGGAGGTTATCCTGTCAGAGCTTCTTTTTCACTCCAGCATCTCATTTCTGTGACTGTCAATTACTATTTGAACACTAAGTCTAGTATAATCCTTTGCACATTATCCTACTGATTTAAACCGAGGGAGTAATTTGACAGTTATAAAAAGACAGAAAAGCTGGTGTTTTAGAAATCGCCCATGTGGTGTCCAAGCATGTTCTTTATGTATTGAGTTATAAATGAGTGTCTGCCTTGAGACTACATACAGGATTTCAGATTTCAGTTCTGGCGGTAAGAAAAATAATGCAGGATGATTGTTATTTTGTAGTCTTGTCCATAACTTTATGAAATTCATTTCAGAGAAGGAGGATTTGGAAGTAAAGTTCAAGGCCCCTTCTGGGTCCATGCCTCATTTAGTCTGAGTCGGCTCTACAGCACTCAGGCAGTGTACAGGAAAGTTTAAAATGGGATAAATTTATAGTTTTGCTCACTCTAATGGCTTTTTGCACTACCAGAGAGGTGTCAAGAGGCCTCAGTATAATTGAGAATCAGTTTTATCTGCTTTTTGTCTTCCCTGGTCTGTGCACTCAAAATGCTGATGAGCACTAGGAAGTAAAATCAGAAGAGAAATCCACACCTGCATTCAAAGGACAATCATTTCACATTTCATTTTTTTTTCTTTTTCTTTTTTTTATTACTGTAGGTGCAACAATTAGGCTTGGAAAGGGAAAGGTGAAGATACACGCTGGCGGGGAGCTCTGCAGCATTTGAAAACACTCTCTGCAGTAGAGTCTCAGAGTTTATCGCTTACAGTTAACCTCTGATGCAGAAGGAGTCCTGCTGCTCCTGAGGGAGAGAAAATATCTCAAGAAGGAAGTTACCTACGAGTGTGAGCACATATATGCGTGCACATTTGAGTGCATGCGCATGTGGTGGATGTGTCTTATGCTGAAACCTTCACATATAAAAAATGTGAAATGTGACATCTCATAATATTTTCATATTGGGTAACTACAGAGAATATTTTGGCAAGGGTGCTTAATCTAAAATGTTCAATTTTAATCAGCTTGAACTATGGTCTGTCTTTCTGTGAACTGAAAACCACCAATCAATTTTCCTTTATCTTTTTTTCTGTTTTTCTTACCCAAGGCAATGCCTTTTGTAAAAGGGTATTTATTTTTAATGGATTTTTTAATGAATTTTTCAGTCAAGCTATTAATAATGCCATTAATTATAGGCAGCTTGTATTAAAGTGCATGCTGGCCTCTTAATCCTGACCCCCAGCTATTGGCTTGCAGCTAATCCAGCCTGGTGCTTGGCAGCGGTGTCGGCCGCAGCCTGTGGCTGCTTGGGAGCCGGGGGAAGACAGGACTAAAGGATAAGAAGAGCTGGGGAGGAGCAGGAGGGAGCGGCATTTTGAGGATATACTTTGCCAGAGGGGTTGAAGTTTAAAGCCAGATGATATGTTAGTGCAGTGGGGATAATCCTGGAGATGTGGTGCCAGCACTTGGGAAGACCTTCCCCAGCGGAAGGCTTTGCTCTGCCTGAAAGCCCTGGCTGGTTTGATAACCCCCAGGAGCCCCGCGCCGCCTTACCTGGGGCGGTTGTGTGCGACGGACGCCCTGCTTCAATCTGCTTAAAAGATCGGGCAGACAGAAGGCCCAAGCCACATAATAGGTTCCTTTCCCCTCCCCAGGCTGCTCATCTGACATGACTGTTACGAAAGTCGCTAATTATCAGCTGGTTGGAAGATAATGAAAGGGCCCCATCCTGTGTGGTCAGAGGAGAGAAACTCCTGTCACTAGGAGCAGGATCAGATCAAAAGTGTTTCCAGCCCTTGTGCACGGATGTGCATCTCTGTGGTTTGTGTTGTGGGGCAATTGGAGGTATTAGAGATATTCATCTTTTTGTGCCCACGATGTTTTAACATTAAATTATATATATATATGTATATATAAACAATCTTTTAATTCCTGTACTGAGTTTTGCTTTGCCTGCCTTGTAATTTCTGTCTACATGTTAGGAAAAAAATAAAAAAAATAGATAGGTTATTCCCATTTACAATGTTTATGAAACAAAGCATGGGGTACTTGTCCTGTTGCAAAGCTAACTCTGGGCTACTCTCCACAGCTGTGGGATGCAGGTTTTGTATTCACAAGTTAAAACAGGAAAAGCCCTTTCTGTTGAAGATCAGGCACCCATAGAGATGTGAATGTGATATTGTATGGTAATTAATTTTTAGCATTTAAATAAGAGGTTTGGCTACTGGATTTATCAATGGTTTTTAAAAGCCAACAAAACAAGGCATAAGAGAGCACAAAAAGTCAGCTTTTGTCCAAAAGTAACTGTAAATTTGGACCTGAAGGAAGCTGGGATGCTCTGGAGGGAGAATAAAATGAACACTTTTGTTCTTTAGGTTTGCCTCTGTTTTTTCTCTGTTTTCCTTCTTGTGATTACTATAGAATTGTATCTTTGGAAGGAGCTTGAACACTGGCATGTGTTTGAGGGTTCACTACTAAACATAGACTTCAGAAATTTGTAGAGCAAGACAGTTTATGCACTCAGAGTATGGCTTTTCCCATACCTAACACCAATAACCACCAAGTCCTTCACTCTTTCCAATCACTGAGCAAGTTTTTCAGTTGCAGCCTCAGACCTGGAACTTTCTCAAGAAAATACAGTGGCAGGCTTGGGAAACATTCTATCCTTTCTGACATTGTATCTGTTAATTCTCTGTCCTAGTTTGATCTTCAGTGCTTTGTGTCTCAATGATTGCCTCTGGATCCAGCCATTTGTATTTAATACTGTGACTGAAGACCAAGAATGATTTGCTTTTAACATTACTTCTTCATTTTCTTTTTTTATTATTATTATTGTCATTACTATTTGTCAACAAATTCCCTTGGTTGTAATAGAGCAACTAGAAAAATCAAGGTGATATTAACCTTTTTTCCAAGTAAAACAACAACACTGGGTTTTGTAACTGATATTCCTCGGCTTCCTCAGTGGCTTGCAGCTTCTGCAGGTCTCCTCTTTTTCACCAGTGACGTTATTGCCATGTCCTGTTACAGATCAAATTACAAGAAATGGAGAGGAGAAAAGGGTGGAGAACCAGTACGAATGAGTGCTGAACCTCCTAAATCATGCTGCATAATACTAATATTGAGAAATGAGGAAGATCACGTGCTATCCTAGATGTACTGTGTCTCAGCTTCAATCCAGCTTTACTCCAATAGCAACACAGACCATATTGTAAAACACCAGCAGATTAAGAACTTGCAAATGGGCCCTGAAGCCATGGTATGCACTGGATGAGACACCCACATTACCAAAGAGAAAAGGATAAACCTGTGCCATTAAACCAAAAATGAAAATGTATGATTGGGGGGCTTTTATTAGTTAAAGGTTTAGGTTTAGAGGTTTTTTTTCCAGTCTATTCAGGTTTGCCTAGTGGAAGGAAAACTAAGACAAATGCATGGTCCAAAGAAAACGAAATCAATTACAGAAGTTGCTTCAGCAGAACTGCCTTTTGTCAATATTCTTAAATAAAATACAGTGCAAAACAAATAAAACTATTTTTTTAAAATGTACTTTATTTTTTCATGCTTCTTTCTTATCAAAATCAGAAGGTGCACAAGCAGAACAAGCTAGTAAGGACCTCTGGCCCTTCTAATGACCCAACAGACCAATTTCAAAATCACAGTTAGTCCCCACACTGATATTGTCACTGTGAGACACATCATGGCTTTTGTACCCAATTTTTAGATGAATCATATATTTTTGGACATCTACCCAAAAGAAGTTCTGAAACTTTTGAGATTCACCTGTTGGTAGCATTATCTTTGCTTGACAGTGTTCTGAAAGATCAGGGGGTTTACAGTTCTGAATGAAAGGGATATTAGCCTGTTATTTCGAAGGTCAGATTGAATCTGAGTTTGATCAGACAAGAATGAATGAATAACCGTATGTTCTGGCAAGATAACTGTAAACATATCTGAGAGAAATGAGTATGATGGTCTCAGCAAGCTTTCCTGAGCACTGGGATTTTTGTCATCAGACGGTTATAAATTACTCAGATGTTTGTTATGAGTTAAAAATGGACCAGATTGGCTCCAGCATTTAGGGTCTTCCACTAAATACACACATGCATCTTAATGTGAGGACTGTGTTGTCAGTGGCTTTAAACTTCAGTTTGATTTCTTTCTTCCTCATTACCGAAGGAGCAATTTTACAAATTTTTATAGAAGAATAAAAGGGATGGGAGAGGATAACACTGATTCAAATTAATTTTGGATATGTTTCTGCATAATGTGACTGAAAAGTTTTTCCTACAGAATTTCTCTCAGTTTTGGATATTTTTCCCCCTTTTTTTTTTTTTTTTTTAATTCACTCTAATTTAGTAACCTATATAAATGAGTGCCTAGCTTTAAGGGTTAAAGGAGGTACATGTGTGCTTGAGCTCCTACTAAATTGGATCTTGATTAATTTTTGTAAATTTATCTTATTTCTGGCATAGCTCAGAAAAGCTGCCTGTCTGCCTGGAATAGGAACCTGAAAGGCTTTCAACACATTAGAGAATTGTCTTTTCAGGTCAAGCCTGAGACACAGTGAAAGGGAGAGAGAATTGCATTGTGCTTGCTTGACCTATGCAATATTTTATTTTTGGATAAACAGAGCACTGCAAGCTTCCAGTTGCTTTCTGATACATCATTCTTCACAAAGGCTGCATTCAGCAAACAGGGCATGCTGTTTCAATATGTGCTCTGTTTCTCTTTCTATCCATCTCACTAGTTTCTTTTTGTAAACCTCCTTGCGGACTATATAAGTTTAATTGCAGATCTCATTTGATTCTCTTTTTTTCCACTTCCTGATACATGAAATGAAAAATAAACTCCCCCTCAAAATTAAAGAAAAACGACGGCTATTGATTTTTTGTGGCTTGACTCAGTATGGGTCAAGGATTTCTACCCTTATACCAAAAATTGCCTTCTGACAGGAGCTGTTTACCTGAAGTCAAGCAGCAGGATCATGTAAATCTATGTAACTCTATTAATTTAAACAGGGTTGCTCAGATTTATATCAGCTGAGGACCTGGCTTAGAGGGAAAACTTCTAAGAAAAAGTACCCTCTAGCTGGGATAAGTAGTTAGGCCCCTAACAACAAATTCATTTTCTTCTTAAAGTAAGAGATAATATAGTGCAGTACTCTGAGTTCAATAGGAGACAACTTCCAGAAGACTGGATTACACAAGGGAAATAGGACAAAGCAAAAAATACTGTGAGTTTATTGCTGCTCGTGCATCATGCACACACTGATCCTGATTTCTGGAAAAAAAAAAAAAAAAAAGATAAAACGTTCAGTCTTTGCCAACCAGAAGGAATAAATGCTTTTCTTCCTGTGAATCATTTGTAGCTTGCTTGCTCTGACTTGCACGAGTGCTCATGTCATTCATAAGTTCTTCTCCACTTTGTCTGACTGATCTTTTCAAGATCAGACTTAAATCCCTTAGAAAAATAATCATTTGGGTTATAAATGATGGGACTTTTAGGTATGGAATAGTTTTCACCTGTACAGGCTATAATACCATATAATTTTCAAGTAACCTCTAATGGGATGTTGTGAAGAGCAATGAGATGCTGTGTATTTTCCTGGGAAGGTTCAACACTTGAAATGCACTACTCTGTGTTCAAGTGTCATAGCAATGCCTCGGAGACAGGACAGTCACGGAGGGGAATGGGCCTTAATAGCAGCATCTCAGGGCATCTGTTCGTTGGAGTCTTTTTTATATTGGTAAATGTAAATGTTGATTCTGGTATTTCTGAGTTTACATTTTAGCCATGGATCATGGGGAGACATACACTTTAATCTTCATGACCTACTATGTTGCCTTTCTACATATGCTCAAGAAGGTACTGTCATACAAGGTAGCAAGATAGTGAACAAAAACTTAAATCTTTTTCAGATATTTACTTTCACATGAGGTATAGTTGCAGTCTGTTTTTCTCCTTAAACAGCAGTGGAAATCTGTAGTGTTTCATTCATATATAGAAGATGTAGATCTACATTGGATATGCCTAAAAACAGATCAGATGAGGCTGACCTTTGCCTCCTGGTCTTGGCATGCAGTTGGCCTGTGCTCTTGGCACAGAATTCACATTTTTCAGGATATCAGAGTTCATCGATATGGATGTTTGTATGTGGTTCCACATTTTTACTACTATGAATCTCTGATCTATAAACTATTTTATTTTATTGCTATTTGCAAACCTATTTTCTGTTATTCCAATCTGTGGTTTTTTAAAAAAAAAAAAAAAAAGTCTGCTGTGAAGTACCCTAAGAATGGGGGGAGATGTCAAATATTGGCACATTTAACAGCTCATCGCAGTTTCTGCACCTCTACCAAGTCTGAAATAATTTACAGGTTGAAAACCATTTTACTTTTACAAACAGATGGGAAAGATTCCCGATTATTCTCTACTGAATGAGCTGTTGAAAGACCAAAAAGCTGTTGAAGAGATAAAAAAGATCAAAATAATTTGTTAAGCATTTTGACACTGTGTATGTCCAACCAAAGTCATCTCCTTCTGGTGCAGAAGATAAATGTCAGTGAATCAAGATCTGATAGTGGCTCAGTATTTGCTATGCCTAGGACTGGAAATAACTCTTTCTGAAAATAAATTATCACGAAAAGGGGATCAGTATAACAGAACATTTTCTCTCCTGGCTCTTTTTTTTTTTCCATTTCTTTTATTTTTCTAACAAGAACTTAAAAAAATGAGACTCAAATAACCAAAGTCACAAAACAGCATTTTCTAGCATTAACATGCAGAACGCATCACGCTATTTAATCTCTTTTTTCCACAGACCAGCTCAATGTTTACATCTTCTTTTGAGTGTAGATGGTGTGTCTGAAATCCAATCTTTCTGTAGAAGGTAACCAAATCAGAACAACACAAAGGGTCTGTCTGGGGCTTGTGGAACCCATAGAAAGGAGGACTCGTGTTTATCTTCAGGCTTCTCAAGGTCTCAGGAAAGATGATAATACGTGCTGCTTAGATATATATTAAGAGACGTTTTGTTTCCCAAAGAAACTGCAGTCTCTGATAGGACTTCTAATGAAGTTCTTGTATTGGAGATCCTCTAACAGCAGATTTTCCTGTTTTCTGATGTCTTTCCTATGCAAACCACATGAAATCATACTTATATAAGCAATGCTCTGACTCTGGAAGTAATCACATATTTTTATAGCCAGAAAAGAAACCAAACCAAACCAAAAAAAACCCATCAACCCACATTTGGTGATCGAATCTAATTTTCTGTGTGAAACAGGTGATAAAATTTTACCTATTAACATCTGTTTTGAGCTAATTATCCATTTCTGTCTAAACCATATCCCTTAACAAGACATTTTTACATGAAAATATAAAAAAAATAAAGATGTTCATGCCACCTTTTTGATGTTTACTCTTGTGTCTTATCTGTGCAAAATATTAGTGTGCTTTTGTTTTTCAAAACAAAACTAACTTCAGCACCTTACTGTCAGACCTCTCTAGAATATCTCTGTGTTAAATACAAAGTTTCCTTGGTACCTGATATTTTATTTAAAAAAATAGAGATTCTAAAGGAAAATCCTTGCAATCCTCTTTGTAGACCATTAGACAAAATGTGTCTCTTAATTATCCCAGTCTAAGACTTTTCTCTAAACCATGTCCAATTTGCAACATCCCTCCAAGAGGCAAACATTGTAAGTGGACCGTGGTGGACTGACTAGCAAAAATCAGTCATTTAGGCTTTCTTTATAGTCTACAAATGCTTCAAAAACTGTCAAGCATCTTCACTTTCATTGACACATGTCAGGGTGGGATGAGAAGAGGACTGAAATATTTCCCTGAAATGCAACACAGCAGGGCATAAGCTGTGCAGAAAGTTACTGGAGTGCATTGAGGATAATTTCTTGACCCAGATGGTTGAAGAGCTGATGAGGACAGGTATTCTACTTGTACTGGACCTCATACTTTCAAGCAATTAGGGGAATGGGAAAAATGGGGACAGTCTTGGCTTCAGTAGCCATGAAGTGGTGGAGTTCAGAATCTTGAGAAAAGAGAGATGGGCTAAAAGAACAGTCATGGTACTAGCTGTAGGAGAACATACTTTGGTCTTTTCATGGACCTGATTGAAAGAATCCTATGGGAGACAATTCTGGAGGAAAAAAAGAAAAGGGTACAGAAGAAATGATTGATTTTCATGGATCACCTCCTCCAAACTCAGGAAGGATCCATCAAAGGAATGATCCATACACTTCCTTCCATAAAGGAAGTAAAACACCTGAGTAATATGTGGAGAAAAGGCAGTGGATATAGTTATTCTGGAATTAGTAAGACTTTTGATACTATCTCTCACAACATCCTTCTGGACAAGTTGTCCATCTGTGGGATGAGTGAGTTCATGTTGCACTGGATGAAGAACTGGCTGAAGGGCAGAGCTCAAAGTGTTGTTGCCATCTGTCTGACAAAAGTCACCAGTGGTGTTCCTCAGGGTTAAACTCTATGGCCAGTTCTGTTCAATGTATTTATCAATCATCTAGATGCAGGAGTTGAATGCACCATTAGTAAGTCTGCTGCTGATACCAAACTGGGAGATGCTATTGACTCCTTTGAGGGACAAGAGGCCTTGCACAGAGATCTAGATAGATTGGAGCTTTGTAAATTAATGGGATAAAATTTAATAAGTCCAAATGCCATATTTTGCGCTTAGAATGGCACAGGTATAAATGAGTGATGAGTGGCTGGAGAGCAGCCCTGCAGGAAGAAATCTGTGGGTGCTGATCAATAGCAGACTCAATATGAGACAGTATAGTGTGCTATGGTAGCCAAGAGGGCAATCAGCATCCTGGGGTACATCAAACACAGTATAATCAGCTGGTCAAAAGAGGGGATTAGCCCTCTGTACAGTGTTGGTGAGGCCTCACCTTGAATACTCTGTGCAGTTCTGAGCCCTACAATTTAAGAAGGTTGTGAAAGCCCTTGAATGCATCCAGAGGAGAGCAACAAAGTTGGTGAAAGGGCTGGAAGGCATGTCCTATGAGGAGCAGCTAAAGACTTTGGATTTCTCTACTTTGGAGAAAAGGAGACTGAAGGATGACTTCATCGATCTCCAGTCTCCTGAGAAGGGGACCTGGAGACGGAGGTGCTAAGCTGTTCTTTGTGGTATCCAGTGATAGGATGTTTGGGAATGCTTTAAAGCTGCACCAGGGGAGGTTTAGACTGGACATTAGAAGCATTTATTTACCAAGAAGGTGGTCAAACTCTGAGTTTCTAGAGAGCTGGTGGATGCCACAAACCTATCAATGTTTACGAGGTATTTAGGCAATACCTTTAACAACATGCTTCAACTTTTAGTCAGCCCTCAATTGGTCAGTTTGACTGATGATCATAGTAGGTCCCTTCCAATTGAGGTAGTCTACTCTATTCTAACGGTGACAGTAAGACTATACAGTTGAGCAAGGAGCCCTAACAAAACTCAAATACAAAAAGGAAGCATGCAAGAGATAGAAGCAGGGTCAGGTGATCCAGGAAAGGTATAGATACACTGTTCACCTGAAGGTGAATTTCACAGGTGATATGAAATGCAGCAAAAAAACCTTCTACAAGCACATTAACAGCAAAAGGGAGAACAGAGAGAATGTTCATTTATTGCTGAATGGGACAGGGGATCTGGTGACAAAACAAGACAGAAACAGATGCTGTACCCAATGCCTTCTTCATCTGTATTTTACTAGTAAGACTGACCTTCATGAGTCCTAGGTCTCTAAGACTAGAGGGAAATTCCAGAGCAGGGAAGATTTATCTTCAGTGGAAGAGGATAAGGTTAGGGAACATTTAAACAAAGTAGACACACACATGTCCATAGGACTTGATGGGATACTCAGGGGTGCACCTTGAGTGCTGAGGTAGCTACATAAGGTCACTTCAAGGACAGTCTCTCATTTATCTTTGACAGGTGACACTTATTGGGGAAGGTTTTTGAGGACTATTAGAAAGTAAATGTCACTACAGTCTTCAAAGAAACCAAGAAAGAGGATCCTAAATACCTCTAAGAAAAAAAGAGAAAAAAGTCTTAATTTCTCAAAAACTCCACCTTAGGTAGTTGAAAGCAACAATTCGATTCCTGTTTAGTTAAACACAGTTCCCTCAGTGTTTCTTCATACAACTTTGCATGTTCCAGCTCTGTAACTGTGTTTGCAGCCTTTCTTGGACCTGCTTCAGTTCTCAATTTCTCTCTTCTTGGACTTACTGCTCAGATGCAGCTCATGAGAGACAAATAGTAGGAAATAATCCCTTCTTTTGACCTACTGGCTATAGTCTTTCTGTGGCAGCCTCTACGTTTTAGACAGCTGCAAGTAGATGAGAATACTTGCACAGACCTGGATATAGGTCAAATTTTATTTGCTGTCATAGATAGAATAAACTTGGAATGGGTCCACTTGGCTGTAGGTTGAAATATACAGGATGGCACATCAACGGGGTGTCAAATGTTTGGGTGCATTTTCTTCCTCCGTGGCAGGTAGTTTGTGCCAGCTTAAACCTATTTCACCGGAAGGTAAAGTGATACTTGTTAACTCACATATGTTATGGGCAAAGAATGTGCACAGAAACTCCTACTGTAACTCAGTTGACTTGAAACAACGTTGTTCTGTGTCTGAATCTTCAGTCCCAGTTTTATATTTCTTAAGCCTTGGCAAAACAAGAGAGATGAAAGAGGATCTATCTGACATGTCACAAACACTTCAGACACAAACTCCAAAAGATCAGTAGATGCAGATTTGGTTCCGAGCATCCTTGGTGGCTAGTTGCTTTGATGAATTGATCCAAAATCCTGACCTCAGTCACATAAGAAATGTGGATTCATTTCTGAACTGTGTAAATTGACATCTGTCTCAGCTATTAATATTTCAAGGTCTGAATGAAGCTTAGCCAGATTTTCTCAGATCTCTAATTCACTGATATCAACTGAGAAAGTGCTTCTTGCTTCCAAAACTGGCTTTTCTGTTTAAGCCAGCCTCTTTGCTTGTGTTACTTTATGCAGCCATAAGAAAACTTTCAGTAGAAATTCATACACTTTTCAACATGAAAATTTGGCTAACTTTTTTTTAGTAAAGAAAAAAAAAAAAGATTTAATGATTTTCCTCCTGACTGTCCTAAAAAGCAAATGTAATATGCAGAGGGAAAAGCTGCTTGCATAGAGCAGACATATTTCTGGGCATCTATGTAGTTAGCAGAGGGAGGATGTTCAATTAGTCTCTTTACCACAAGCTCCCCAGTTAGTCTCCCTCTGGAAAATAGGTGAGAAATTCTTATATTCCTCTCAATATGTTAATCAGACAACTGGTATCACAGTTCTCTAACTGTGTAATACCAGTCCCCCTTGGCAGATATATTTTATTTGGATAATGATGTGAAATTTAAGATCTACGTTTCAATTGTAGAGAGCCATAGGCAGTTGTCAATTTTAGTGACAGACGTGAACCTAGAGCTAAATTCCTGTGCACAAGCAAAAAAATCCAACAGGCGTAGCGCAATTCTGGTCCCTTAATAGAAATATGGTTTTTTCCCATTGAGGGGCAGCATTTTTAAACTGTGCATTTCTTCTGGTGCTAGCAAGTCACAAATGCTCTCAAATGCTTCCTTTGACTTGGACAGTTTGATGACCTCAGCCATCGAACAGTCTCCTGCAAACTCTAATGATTATCTGCTTCTTTCTGCTAAAAGTGTCCATTGCTTGGGTACTGAATCACTGTTATGTAAATCTCCTGCTTTCCTCTCCCATTGATGAGTATAATAATGGGGAGTTCTTATTAACATTTACAAATATCTAAATGGTAGATGTCAGGAGGCTGGGACATCCTTTTTTTCTATTGTAGCTAGTAACAGGACAAGGGGTAATGGGATGAAGCTGGAACACAAAAAGTTCCACTTAAACATAATAAAAAACTATTTCATTGTGAGGGAGATGGAGCAGTGGCACAGGCTGCCCAGAGGGGTTGTGGAGTCTCCTTCCTTGGAGGTCTTCAAGACCCGCCTGGACATGTTCCTATGTGACCTGATCTAGGTGGACTTAGATGATCTCTAAAGGTCCCTTCCAACCCCTACCATTCTGTGATTCTGTAACTGTCTCATCATGTTCCTTTGAATCCCTGGTCTTCCTGAGCAGATGTGATTTTTAATGTACACTACACCTTTTTATTCTATTCCCATTAAAATGTCTTAAATTCTGTGTCCAGTGCAAAGAGGAGATTTCTTCAGCTAAAATCTTGAAGAGTTGTTCAGGGTGGTTATTTAGACCCCTTTTTCCTTTTTTTGATTTAGTTTTGTGTGTTTTTTTTATTTTTAATAGTAGTAGCCTAACACAAAATATCCTTTTCCTGTAAATACCAAATTATAGGTGTAGCATTTTAGAATTCTTTCTATTATTATCATTGTTATTCTTATTATCATTACCATTATTTTGCATAATGTTTAGAGGGGAGATTTTCAGTTAGTGACAGTGAAATTTTCTTTAAAACTTCAAAAGCCTGAGGAAAATATGAGCTATATTCTGTTAGTTTTAGGGTTTTTTCCCCAAGGTAATTCTAATACCACTGAACGCTTTCCTGAGAGATGTCAATCAAAAGAAGAACAATATGAACAGCAGCAGCAGTGGCACAAAATTCCTCCATGTTATATCACAATAGGCAAGGCACAACGTTAGAACTCAGGAGTAGGGCTCTTTTAAATCTGATTTTTCAACTTTGCCATCTCACCAAGAGAATAAAAAACAACCTAATTGCATCAAGTCAATCTAAAGCTATTTTTTTTCTTTCTTTTCCTCCAAATATCTATTTTTTTTAAATGTTTCTATTTCTTTTTAAACATTTTTCAATAAAGTTGTGGTCCTTGGTCCTGCTCTCTTCTCTCATGAAGTCAGTACAGAGATGTAAACGTCATCTCTCAGCTTCAACAAGGTGCTCTACTGTATATACCATTTTGATGCTTGGACTACAGTTTTCATCAAACCTGCTTTGTTTTTATTCATAAAAAGTACTTTAGTACTCCTGAGTGTTGAGACTAGATCTGTCTTTCTCATGCACCCCTCAAACACTGAACTATAGAGTTATTTGCACATACTGCTTGGACAAAACCGTATCTCCTGTGAAGCTGAACTGCTTCAGTTGTGACAGCAGAGGGAAAATTTCCTCAATCGGCCCTTCAGCACAATATCTTGAACACAGATCGATTCCCTTCTGTCACTCTAGAATAAAATCACAAAATTAGAATTTAAGGTGGGAAGGGACCTCTAGAGATCACCTAGGATAATTCCCCCACTCAGAGCAGGATCAGGGAGGACCAGGTTTCCTGGAGTCATGTCCAGCTGGTTTTTGAATATCTACAAGGATGTAGGCTCCAAAACCTCTCTGAGCAACCTGTTCCAGTATTCAATCATCTTGACAGTAAAAAGTAGTTTTCTAATGTTTAAGCAGAATTGACTGTATTTCAGTTTGTGTCTATTGCTTCATGTCCTTTCACCAGATACCTCTAAGAAGAGTCTGGTTCTAATTTATTCTTCTATATTATGTAGCTATACACACAATTCTCCCAGAGTGTCCTCTTCTCAAAGCTGAAATGAATTAAGTCACTGAGAAAAACTCCCTCGAAGAAGCATTTCTGCAAGAGGGTGAGTGGTAAGCTCTGGGCAAATTTCTTAACTCTTGTAGAGATTCAGACATCTACGAGATAGGGATAGATTGAGGTCTACTTCTATCAGGTAGTTTGGAAGAAACCACACTCCTTTAGAGGTTAAGACAATTGTATGATCAGAACTAGATCATGACCATTGGCTCGGGATCTAACAACATTTAGGTTACTAGTACAGCTGTAACTACTGACAACATGAGTCCCAGGTGGATGTCACCTGTCACCAGATGAGGCATTTGTATGTGACCTAACCATTTGAATTGCCTTCAGAGATGTAGAAGGAAAACTGGTGCTTCTGGGATGCAGTTCACCTCATCCTGAGGCACGTTGCTAAAGCAGGTCAGGTGGGTCAAGCCCTGGAAATGTCTGCTTCTTTCTGTGACTGTAAAGTGATTAAAGCAGACATAGCTGTCTACGCTGTAGGTATCTGAATGAGAACAGCACAAGTAAGTGCAATTGCAACTGTTTTCACTGTTTAAAGACTCCAGGCACTAGTTATTGAGACAAGCCCAGAACAAATGCAGCTTTTGTCACAATGGGTGAAACAGTGGTCATGCCACAGGCAAATGCCAACACTTAGCACATCTCCCCAGCTGGATGCTACACTCAAAGCTGACTTTCTACTCTAGGTGGTCCTGCTCTGGCAGGGGTTTTGGACTAGATGATCTTTTGAGGTCCCTTCCAGTCCTTGAGATTCTGTGATTCTGCACCATGTCACGAATGACCACATGGAGGACTCACATTCACCCTTTTGCTCCTATGAGACCTCAAATCATCCTTACCTTTCTGTATGGCAACTACCTCATTGATGCCTGCAAAGCCAAGCACCTCATCAGATTTAGGAGTACATCAAAGCCTCTGCAGATCTACATATTTGCCAAAATATTTAAGTACTGAAGATATAGAATTAATATTCTTTGGAACCATAAAGGGCTTTAGAAGTCTGGCTGACATAATCTGCATTTCACAATTAAGGTTTCTCATTATAGGCACAATCCTACCATGCTAACATCTGAGATATTTCGACATAGTCATGAAAGCTGCAGTGACACACGTCATGATAATTCATATTTCTGGCACAGAAATATGGCACAGTTGTCCTCTGAGCTGCTTCTCCACTTCAGAAGAATACAATGTGTGCTAGAAAGGTTCTCACTTTCCCAAAGAATCATGGAAACTGTTTGCTTTAATCATATTTATGATTCCTTTAAACTAGATCAGTTGTTCCCATTGTTAACAAGACCATGGTGCTTTTTGTCACGTTGGAAGTGTGATGTGCTTTAGCATATCCGGATTTGAAAACAGAAGCTGACAGGTTTTTATTCACAATTGTTTTGATAGTAGGGTTTTGGGTTTTTTTTTTTCTTCAGTCTTTCTTCTTTGGATTCCATCTCCATTGATCTTTAATGGCTTCCAGATGGGATCACTTTTGGCCATTTTATAGGCTGAGCTCTGAAAGACTAAGAAAATATGGTTCACGAAAGCAGCCCATTAGCTAATAAAAAATAAAAAGGCACTGCAAATATACTAATAAAGTTTATAATGTCGTAATATATTAAGGAGATGACAACTGCACAGGAAATAGGCTTGGCCTGGCTGCGTGGAATAACAAGGGAGTTTTAACAGCTTATGGTAGAGGTAACAGCTGTCGCGTAAGAGCAAAACATTGCTTACATTTTACATTGTAGCTGAAACAATACATTAAGCGGCCTTCCTCCTAAGACCTCAACTGTCAGCTAATCCAGTGAACAACTCTGTGAGAGAAAGCATCTTCTTATCCTCTGGTTTATACCATGTAGAGTACGCCAGCAACAGAAATGATGAGTTGAGCTTTGCGATGTTGCACAGATTGAGCAAAACAGTTTGTCCCAGCCACAAACTGTTGGAGAGGAGACATTTTAAAATATCCCCTCATACCTAACACACTGATGACAAAATGGTCTTGGTTCCCATATTCCCATACACCTTGCATAACTATCTACATCAGTGTGAATGGAGTGTAAAACATTATTAAACATTGCATCAGTTTGCAGGAAGCACAGACTTTGAAAGCACATACTAGCGTGTGTGCACATATGCACCCATATTTTGCCTTTGTGCATAATGTGTATGATTAGGTGACGTTTTTTGCTGATAAAAAACATTTGCAATATTGTGATACTTGCACCACGCACGTGGCTTCTTCAGCTCCTATTTTTGGTCTGTCAATGTTGTTACAGAAGCTGTTGGCAACCATTCATGCAAGCTGCAGTGTGTATGTCTGTTATATATGCAGTCACCATTTTGAAAAACTTGCCATCTACTTTAACAAGATTACCAAGATCATATCACTGCTTTACAAAAAAGACAAATGGAAAGTGTGTTTCAGTGTAAGGTCATTGGAAATTAGCTATTCCTGCATAAATCTGTGTGTGAAGAATACAGCATCTTAGAAAAAGTGGCTTTCAGTTTGAGAAGTGCTTAAGTGCAGCAGCTTATGCGTGTGTATGTGTTTGAATGTGTGTTGAATGGGAGAATGTTTATTCTCCCATATGCAGGTGGAAACATAGTGACAAAGGATGAGGAAAAGACTGAAGTACTTAATGTCTTCTTTGCCTCAGTCTTTGATAGTAAGACCAGTTGTTCTCTAGGTACCCAGTCCACTGAGCTGGAAGAAAGGGATGGAGAGCAGAACAAAGAGCCCATAATCCCAGGGGAAATGGGTAGCGACTCGCAACACCACTTAGACATACACACGTCTACAAGGTTAGATGGGATCTACTCAAGCATCCTAAGGAAGCTGGCAAAAGTGCTTGCCAAGGCACTTTCCATCATCTTTGAGCATTCCTGGCTGGAAGTTAGTTAATATGACACTCATCTTCAAGAAGGGCCAAAACGCAGATCTGGAGAACTACAGACCTGTCAGTCTGACCTTAGTGCCACAGAAAGTTAAGGAGCTGATCATCTTGGGTACCATCACTAGGCATATTCAGGATAAACAAATTATCAAGCCCAGTCAGAAACAGCTTATGAAAGCAGATCCTGCTTGACTAACCTGATCTCCTATGACAAGGTAAACTGCTGAGTAGATGAGGGAAAGGCTGTGGATGTGGTCTTCCTTGACTTTAGTAGAGCCTTCAACATCATTTCCCACACCATCTTCCCAGAGAAATTGGCTCCCCATGGCTTGGGTGGATATACTCTTTGCTAGTTGGAAAACTGACTGATGGTTAGGCCCAGAGAGTGGTGGGGAATGGGATTAAATCCAATTGTTGGTTGGTCAGCAGTGGTCCTGAGACCTCAGTGTTGAAGCCTGTTTTAACACCTTTTATCAATGATCTGGAGGAGGGAATCTAGTACACCCTAAGTCAGTTTGCAGGTGACACAGAGCTTGATTTGTAGATCTGCTTCAGGGCTTCAGAGGGTCCTGGCCAGTCTGTAGTGATGAGCTTAGGGCAGTTGTAGGAGGTTTAACAAGGCCAAACGCTGATTCCTGCACTTGGGCCACAGAAACTGCAGGCAACCATCCAGACTGGGGCAAAGGGGCTGGAAAGCTGCCTGGAGGGAAAAGACTTGAGGAGGTTGCTGACAGCAGCTGAACGTGAGTCAGTAGTGTGCCCAGGTGGCCAAGAAGGCCAATGACATTATAGATTGTGATGGAAGATGATAAAGACAATGAAACCTCTCACAACTCAGCAGAACTATCTGAGTGTTTCAGACAGATCTTCCCTCATTCTTTATCCCAAGGCTGGGATTGTTCAGTCTCACAGACTGTCAGAACTGGAAGGAAAACTCTCATTTTTCTCTTCCACTTCTTTACTCATAAATCTCGAATTTCTTTGCTTTGGAACAAGCTGCATTAAATTCCTGAGATATAGATTTAGAATACCTGCCACTGAAGTCTTCTGTGTCTTTACAATGTCAATCTTGGATACCAATATTACGAAATATTAAAGATTTCTTGGCTACATTTTGTTTTAATCCTTGAAAATAATAAGCAATTGTTTTCCCAGGCACTTCTTGGCTCATAATTGCAGTACTAATATGAATGCATACAACAGCACTGGCTTTCTGGTCTGTACAGAAAGTGACAGTAAGATTAAGAACATAGGCTTGATTATAAAGACACCATTAGACTTTGGCGTCATCCCTTTAGTACACTCCACCCCTCCCCTTCAGAAACAAATGGTGCCATCGTCTGTTTTTGGCTGCAGAAATCTTCATTAAAGTTGAGGAATTAAATATAACACTTTAGCTAATTAATTATGGTTTGATCATTTTGACACCTCCAAATGACTCAGCCACATACCTGGAAGCTTTGTCAACTCAATTGCATCTTTATTTTTGTTGCCTTTAACCAACAATGAAGACTAATGCCACTCTTTCTAGTTTTCAATCACCTCTACAGAAGTGCTCCCCTGGCAATGTGCAGGGACAGACCTAATTAATCCCTCATCTGCCCTGTGCTGTGTCTATACATCACACTGGCAGTTGGAACTGCTGCTTGTTTTAAGGCTATTGCTGGAATGAAATGCTCATCTGTTTTTCAATAATTTTACCACAGGTGGTGATTTGTAATTAGAAAGGGCAGAATACGAATTTAGATATTTTTTTTTCAAATGATGATTGTTATTATTATTTAGGAGAAGGAAGGTTAGGGTGAGAAAAGATGTGAGGAGGATTAGTAGTAGTAGAAGTCATAATAACAACAATAATAATAATAATAATAATAATAATAATAATAATAATAAATAGCTACTGCACAGCAGAGAGAGACCATTAACTTCTGGCACCATGAATGACAGTAGATTTTGGGCTCATTGAGAGAAAAGAACAAAGATTTTCACTGATGTGGCTGCGCACAGGTTAAAGATCAAAGACTTGAAAAAATTAACAGATTTTTGCTGAACACAAAGAAGCTTTGACAGCTCAGAACCTCCACAGAGCACTGAGAAGATTCCAGTACCAATATTCCCTTTTCTACATTTTTTCCAACAATTGCTTCATCTATTACTGCTCTCTATATCAAAGAATATTCTAGTTGATTAGGTGTGAATGTATAATTTCTTACTCTTTGACATAGAGTTTTGGAAGCGTGATTTACTTAATGGCAGGACATGTGCCAAAATTGCTAGATATATTTAGCATAACATTTAATGTCATGGGAAGAAATCATGACCACAAAAAAAGTCAGAGGTTTCACAGTAGGCTGTGCATTTTTGGTTGTTGTTCATGCGATTTTAGTTGGTATTGATCACCACAGAATACTTAAAACCTAATCAAACTCGCCTGGACGTACTATCACCTTATTATATTTTTGTATCAAGCTCAGCATTGCCACTTGTTTGTGACAAATAATCATCAGTGCTAAATGTGGGGTACCACAGCCTTACATGCCTTCCATATTAATTTTTGTTATTGTTTCAAGACATTGCAGAAAATAGCATATAGTGAATGTTACAAGTATGCTAAAAGTTGATTTTAAATCCAAAGAGGCTAGGACATTATCTTACACTCACAATACTCTATTGTAATTTCACAGAGATTTCAAATATGGCCTTGTGAAAGCTACACAGAATGAGATTTTCAGAAGTACTGATATATTTATAGATATATGTTAGCATCTAGAAGTGTTTTCAAGAGAATGTAAATTCTTACTCTGATTTAAGCTCACAGGAACTTGAAATCTTACTTAGAAAATATTTCTGTCTTTAGTACCCTTGTGAGCTCAGTACAATGCCTCATGTGCCTCTAACTTTCTTGTTGACTCTTAGTTTGACTCTTTAGAAACTAGGTGATATAGGTAAAGATTTAGATCCTACTACTTTCTGAAATGACCCACAGTGTCTTTTAATGAATGCTTCTCTTTTATTTCAGGGTGAGGCTGTTCAGTTTTTCATAAGGCAACGAAATATGAAGTAATCTGAGGAATATAGGTCCCTAGCAGTTATGTTAGCACAATCCTGTGAGAGATCTGACTTGCAGGCCTTCGTTTATTAACTGTTTTGTAAGAACTGGAACAGCTTCAAAAGCAGAGTCACATCTTGCCAGCCCATTGTTCCAGGAACAGTGAAGGTTTCAAGGAAGGACAAAATCTGGTTACAGTTCCAAGCTCCCAGTCAGGCAGAGATGAGACCTCTGGCCACTTGTTGTAAGTGGCATATCACCTCTCTGAGAGATTTTATCCCTTGGGGAGGATAAAAGGCCAAGTAAAACCTAGGTTGAAGCTTCCTCTTCTAGATGTAGTACTATTAAGGGAAGGAGAAGGTTCATTGGTTGCCTTTGCTGCCAGTGAGTTTGGGATGTGCAAGGGAAATTGAGGCTTCAACTAAGTAGACTTTTTCTCCATCTCAGCAGTAATCAACCTGGTTTCAAGATTTGTGTCTTAAGCAAAGTATTCCTCTGATTGTTTTCCATGCCAGTAGCCTCCACACCTTCTCTGTTTTCTCATGTGTACACCTGGCTTTGATTGGCCTGTTGTAGCTATTTGGTGCTAGGAATGACTTCCCAGAAGGTCTTCCAGGTGAGACGAGTTTGTTAACTATGTTCACAATTCCTTTTTTAAAGTTCTCTGTTCAACCCCATCTGTTCTCCTTGATATTCTGACTTGTGACCTCTGGCAGTTCTCTGCTTAAAACCCACCAATGTTCACATCCATAGGATCCGAAGGACACAACAATGCCGTGCTATGTGACATACCTCAGTGATTCCTAAACTTTAGATCAGCCTAAAATTCTTCGGTTAGGGTGTTTTGTTTGTTTTGTCTTGTTTTCTCTTTAATTTTGTCCTGTTGAAAGAGAAATAGCTTGAATTGGAAAAGAGTCCAGGAGATAGGGCATTGTACCTATCCCTCTTAGTAGTCTCTAAACCTACTTCATGTACTGAGCACCCAGAAAAGTCATGGGCTGTGGGAATAACCAGGCAGATCCCATGCGTTTTTCTGGTTCAGCAATTCCAGAATATTGCTTATCTCTTTCACTTTTCCCCTCTTTCATGGCACTTTGCCCATTTCCTGATGCCCTGAAATCTCTTTCTACATGGCCAGGCATTTTGTTTTAATTTTTTTTAATGAAGTCAGCTCAGCGCGCCCACACATCCCCTTAACCATGGATTTGTACGCTCAAGAGAAGACATGGAGACATGTTGATGTTTTTGGCTAGTATTCATGCCCTCAGTACCCTCTTCTTTTTTTCTTTTTTAATGAATATACATGTTTTCTTGGCTGTTTGTGCTGGAGCCCATCTGTTAGAATGGCACAGTTCCTACTCGCAAGTGGAATCAGACCCTTGCTGGAGGGGGTAGGTTTCAGGCAACTATGGGTTTTTAAGCAAAGCAGCAGGAGCTGTAGAGGAAGGAGCTCCCCTGTGTCAGCACTGACACCACCTGCCTCCTTCCACATCAACACACCAGTTGACACCATTGCACCAAAGGCCAGAGGGGCAAAGCAGGTTAGAGGAGGAAGGCAGAGGGTTTGGGGGCTGCCAGAAAAACTTCTGCTGTTGCAACACTGCTCTCAAAAGAGCATGGGATGCTTGATAAAAACACATGTATTTAATAACTGTAAAGGAAAAGAACATGCATGTGAGACAGAGCAAGACACCAATTCCTAGACAGTTTAGGGCGTCAGCTTAGATATGAGGAACTAATTTATCTGCCTTTAAATAGACATCTGAGACAAATTACTTAGGGTTGCATTGGAGTAAGTGCTGTTTCCAGACAGCTTACAGTAAGTAGCCTGTGAGTCACCCTTAGTCACTTTAGACATAGACAACAGCAATTCTGCTGAGCTAGGTGATGCAGGATGAGTCTCAAACGTAACAATTACTCCAGAGTATTTGGTTTTCTTTTAAACCCAAACTTTTTCATTTCTATTTTTTTGTAAAACTTTCTTCTCCAAAACAAGCTCCAGAAGAGACATATTCAAATATAGTCTAACATTTTAACCTTGCATCTACATGAGTGTGAGGTCATTTGAACTTCAGAAAAGGCATGTAGGTCTGAAAACATCAGTCAACAGCAATTGAAGATTTAATCCACTTGCTTAGACTGCTTTATGCAGACAGAGTACAGGAGAGGACACAGGATGGTTTGCTGTTAGTGAAAATTCTTAATATTGATTCTGATATGAACTTTAGGTTTCCTTAATCCCCCCCGAAAATGTACAGTGAGAAAAAAAGAAAAAGAAAGTGGAAATCCCCTGAAATAGAATGAGCCATATTCCTGTCTCATCAAAACAACAAACAAACCAAAGATGGGAGAAAAGGAAGTTACCTTTAAAAAAAAAAGACAGATAAGCAGACAAAAACGCCTTTGGAAAATTTTGCCTGAGTCTTTTAACTGGATAAGAGGCAAGTCTTGTGCTCTCTCTACACGTAGGATTTCCTTTGACACCTGCATGGAACTTTGCCAGGGGAAGGTGCAGAACTGGGCCACAATCAGCTCTCAAATGTAGACTTCTTATGAGACAGCATGGCTTACATCTCGGCTAGGGCAACAGTACAAATATTTTCTCACTGATACAAAAGATATGGCTTTTTTTTCTGTCACAGATATTTATGAGTTTGAATTTTCAGACTCATATATAAACACAAAATTTTACACTTTTGAGAAGTAATTTGGAGTTATACATAGACCCATCCAGGCTTCTACTTTTTGGGGACAGGATTGAAAGTGTTTCAGGAGAGCAATTAAGCATCTGTCTAGATGGCTGGAGTGCTAAACTGCCTGTAAATATCTTCTGAGTTCTGACAATGACACTGTAAGTGCCAAGAAAAATCCACAGAAGACTAAAGAGTTAAAGTCAGGAGTTCCCTAATTGAAGAGGGCTTTTTTTCAGGCTTTCAGAGTTGTTTCTGACTGTATTAATGAGAAAAAGAAGACTTCAAAAAGCAGTGTGTTCACAGCAGCAACTCTGCAACTACACCATTACATTTCTTTTCTATTTAAATTGAAGTTAAACAATGTAAACAAAATGACGTGTAACCTTGTAAGCCTGGTGACCACGTTAAAAATAAAACTTATTGTTAATTAGTTGTCTTAGTGGCCAGCAGACAAAAGATTGAGGAGATCTGGAGACTAAATCACTCCAGACAATAGAGATAATGGATAGCAGGATCCACTCACGTGGAGGCTTTAGGAAGCTTGTTTTTCAGCTGCTTGAGATATATTTATTTAAGCACCAGTAATGAATTTACTATTTAAAATCCTTTTGCTCATGAACTATGAATGTGAAAAAAATCTTGAGGGGAAATATTTTTCCAGATAGTTCTGTTCTGTTCCAACATTATCTCTTAATAAAAAACAGGATCATAATTTTTCTTTTGACTTGAACCTCAGTAACTTAGATGATTAAATAACAGCCTTCTTTCCAGTCTAGTCTGGATATAAGGAGTAACTACATCTATTCATTAAAAAATCCAAAACAAAACACCAAAGCCTCTTCCTACCATAGATTTTTTTCTTCTCTGACTACAAGACTGATAAATACTAATCAAATACTTCTAGTTCGATGTATGCTTATTGTTCTCAGCCTAAGAGTAAGAGATATTTACTTAATCATTTTGTTCAGCTGGGTCCCTGGGAAGGAGAGAAGCCTATTTTCTTCTCTTGATGGAGCAAAAGCGTGGTTCCTCCATTAGTTTAGGACATTGGTGGGATAATGAAGGAATTGTATGTTGGCAACTCACATTTCCTCTAGCCTCTGGATAAAGGATTTGAGTTTTGTGCATGCTGCCAATCCTTTAACAATCTTACACACCCCATAATCACCCTAAAAATTTGGAATAAAAGGGGAGAAAAAGGAATGAAAAGGAAAAGAAAAAACCTGCAGGCTGCCTTAGCCAAATATCTTGGACTTGAGAGCTATTTCATCATTAGTCTAAGTATGGATAATCGGTGTAATGCTAAATAAAGAAATTATGCACTGAAATGGAAAAAATCACTTGATAAAAGCCCAACGAATTTTTCTTTTCTGGAAGCTAACATTCCCAGTGAAAGGCAAATGCTATTTCCCCCTCATGGTGCATTGCTTCTTGAGGTATTTAGCTGTATGTGTCTGTATTTTTATAATACTTCAATGCTACGATTCCCCTATGAAATGTGACTTCACTGTCTGCCAAGCAATGTTGAGATGTACAGAAAAGCTATGTCTTCATTTTGCAGTGAGCAGAGGTTAAACTCATCTCAAGTTTTTGACATTACCTAATGTCCCATATGTAATTGATTTTCCTTGAGTTCTTCTGTCTGTTTTAAGCACTGACACTGGAATAAAATTTGAGACATACTTTCACTCAGGTTGGTATTGCTAATGTTTTTAAAGAGCATGCTGTCGTAGATTGAAGAGTATTCACAAAAGAGACCAGTACCCTGGAAGCCACTGGTAAAAGATAAGTTAGTTGCGAAATTACAAACGCACATATACATAGAAAACAGATTTGATCTAAAAGTCTTTGCAACTTAGGAAGGGATATGCAATGACAAGTTTTGGCTATCTATAGGCAGAAAGGACACGGGAGCATTTAGACTTTACACCACCTCTCCTGGTTCTCTCTGCGGTGAAGTTACAAGGAAAGGGACACTTTTGCTGCAAATAATTCACAATCCAGAAACAAACTGGAAGGATGAACAAAATTAATATGCAGAGGAGGTGTAAAAGAGATGGAAGGACATAGATGAGGAAATGTGTTTGAAGAAATGTGGGAAGAAATGGAGGAGACGTGTAAGAAGCCATTACTGTGGGCATAACTGGAGAGGTGCTCTTAAAGGAAAGTGCTCCATGAAAGAGGAGGCATAGCTTTGAGGGGTCTGTCATCCATGAGTGAGGCATACCAGAACAGGAACAGATATTTACCCATGACAGACACTAAAAACAAAACAAAAAAAAATCCAAGGCATAAAACATTTATATCCTTTTATATTTAAATTTGCTTGACTGGATCAAGGTCCTGTGACACAGGTATATATGACATAAAGATCAACTCACCTTTGCCTTAAAAAAGAGCACAGTGATGATCATGCAGAATTATTAACCTTGATCCTAGAAATATTACAGCCACTGACCACACTGCATCTCCCATAATCAATTATTCTGGGTGCAGCTCTACGATACCAACATCACATTGTTACTAATTGTAGAAATAGACTCCTCTGATGTCTTCTCATATTCATCTGAATATTCTACCACATGTGATGTGACTGCATTTCCAGTGATTTTCTTGACCTTAATGAAAGAGTTTATTACAACACTGGCAATGACAGTTCACCTCAAATTATCAGGCAAGTATCCTCAGCACAAACCTAGTTTTCTCATCCTCACATAGCCTATTGTGCCTCAATAGCCTTTTTTATCTGGTCATCAAGTATTTCCCATATCTGACAGAGTATTAGACCTTAAAACACAACTCTTTATTAGAAAAGCACTGCTGACTTTAAACTTCTTCTAGAGAGGATCCACGTCTTTCTCATTGATTAGCTGCCACTCTGTCTCCACATTTTTTTTTACTCTCAACATCTGTTTCGTCTAAATTTAAATCACCTGCATTTGACCTACATGAGAACTTAAGAACAAATTCTGCTTTATTCCAGGAACACACATCTCAGAGCTTCAAATTCATTTGTGGAACTTAAACACTGTTTCTTCATGTAAGTTGGGCAGACATTAAATATTTAATGCTAGATATATAGAGAAAGCAGTCCTAGATGTGTTTCTTATTTTGTGTCCCTGAGAACACAGACAGTAAATACCATAATTTTTTTTCAAATTCATGGTGTGTGTGGTTTTATACCATAAAAAAAAAGGGTTTAGTAATAAAGTGGCACTAGATAGACAAAGGTGAAAAGACCAAGAAAGTTATGGAAAGTCATGCAGCAGAACATAAGAGCACACAAGTCCTGGCTGCCCAGGGAGGTTGTGGAGTCTCTTTCCTTGGAGATCTTCAAGACTCGCTTGGACACGATCCTATGTGACCTGATCTATTTTAGCAGAGGAATTGGACTAGATGATCTCTAAACATCCCTTCCAACCACTACCATTCTATGACTCTGTGAAATCTCATCACTCTCTCTTTCTGTAGCTTCCAGTGGTCCAAGAAATTACCAAGACCTCTTGAGGGATAAAATAAAAAAATGGAGGTTGAATAATGACAGAAACTTCACATGGATGAGGTCTGTGGGTGTAACTGAAAACCCAGTGGCATCTTACATGTAGCTAAATGTGAGTGGACAGAGGACTGGAGGACATGTCCATTCAGTGCCTAGAGAGAGCAATCCTGAGTTGTCAGGAGTGGACAGAGCAGATGACCTCAGAGGTTTTTACCATCTCCGATTTTAATGATTCCTTTAACTGCACAGCTTAAAAATACAGAGATAAGTATTTAAATGATTCATGAGCTTCACACACCCCAAAGAATGCTTTAGCTGTCATGACACCCTATAATAGGCTTGGCGCAGACCTAGGCAGGAAAAAAAAGCCATCATCTTGTCCCGACTTTGCCAGAAAAGTCTCTGGTTTCTCCCCATTGATGGAAGTTGTCATTTCTCCTGTATTTCCCAGTGTATGTTGCTGGCAGAGAGAAGGCAGAGGGAAAAGGGGAAAAAAAAAAAAAAAAAAAAAAAAAAAAAAGAAAACCTCAAATCCTAAAAGTCATCGTAAGAAACTTGCTGCTGAGTGAAGTTGGTGTTTGGCTGAGCGTGGTGACTGCTGTGCTGTGACAGATCCTGTCAGAAAGGCACTGCCCCAGCTTGCAGGTGTAAGCATGACCTATCAAACTGAATGGGAGCTGACAGAAGGGATTTCTGCAACGTGAAACGGAGAGCTGACATGAAAACAGTGACGTGTGAGGGACTGAATCACCGCAAGCACAACTGTCACAGATGATGTCCAGAGAAATGACAGGAGAATACTAACTTTACTTGATGTCAGTTTAGTTGTCCTTTGTGTTTGGAAGAGTAACTGCTAGAAAGGGGGAAATTTTACAAGCACACAGGAAGAAAAAGCCAAAAAAAACCCCAACAAAACACCCACATGCACATCCATTCCAGCTCAACATTCAAAGCAATTTTTATGACTTCTTGTAATATTATTAGTATAGACAATTTGCTGGATTTTTTTGGCACCCTTTCTTCTGGCTAGAATGGCAGGTTTGCATAAACTATTTTAAGACTGAGATTTTATTTAATCTACTGACAGCACTGAAGAAGACCTGCTATGACCACTACTGTCAGCTAATTATTCCTATTTCCACAAGGATGAACAATCAGTTACCTTTTCACAGCAAGTAGTATTTTCAAGACATAATTGTCTAAGGATAAAAAACAAAACTGTGTACTAAGACATCTGAGATTTGTGTTGCATCATGTTAAAGACTTTTTGCATCAGATACTCACTTCCAATCATTCCTCCTGACACCCTTTTGTGTAGCTCATTGACTCTCTGGGTCAGTAGCAATCTCTCCCTTACACTTTTCAAAGTGCATTCAAATCTCATCCTAAACAGGCACCTTTAGTCTATGTTTCATGAAAATAGCCTAAGTGTAGAGTAAAAATGGTATTACATGTTGAGATTATAATAAATACATAACACCCTTCACATAGTCATGAATTTTGCAGCAGGGAGCACGACCAGGAGTGGCAATTTTGGACAAATGCCAAAGACATAACCGTGGGTCTTACTACTGCCTCTTCCTGTGCCAACTCAGATGACAAGATTGACGTAAAGGTAGTGAGATATGAGTGGCATGATGGGCAGTCCTTGATGCAGGAAACAAGTCTCCCACTTCTCCCAGACTTCTGGTGTTAATTAGAGCAACAAATATGTTTTTCTAAACTCTAAAGAAAAGTGAATTCTGAAATCTTTCCTTTCTCTGTGACCAGAGTGCCCTGAAGTAGATCCAATCCCCTATCTGTCTTTCAGTTTAAGAATAGCTATTTAATGTTGCTTTTCTCAGCAAGCAGACAACCCTTAGGACAAATTACAGTTGATGAGTGAAAGTATAGACTGGAGAGAGCCCTAAATGGTAAATCATTTGTTCTGTTGGTTTAGTTACAGTATCTGATTCGATGTGGTTTAAAAAACAACCAAGAAAACAAAACCAAACAAAGACTCAGTGAGCTTGAACTAGGCTTGGTTTGTGTAATTAAAGAGCAAAGATTATTAGAATTAATACTTTCTAACAAGAACAGAATTGGAATAGTAACTAGAATTTTTTTCTCTGGCCTTTAGTAAGTCTCTTTTTCTTCATCCACTTGTTTTCACTTACATCAGCTGCTTCAGGCAGAGATCCACTCTCCTTATGAGTTAAAGTCTACAGAAGTTTGTAAGAGTATTTCCATTGATTTCTCAGAGCTCCGGATCAGTCCATCAGCAATTGTGCAATGTCTCATTCAGTTGTACCACAATTTCATTTGAAGCCTCCAAATGCTCCCAAATTGTAAATAATATCTCAACAAACTAATTCATCTGGCTATCAAATCAGATCATGATTAAAGCCTATCAAAATCTGAAATGTTTGTTTCTAAAGAGTGTTTATTTTCATTTGTTCCAATAACGTTAACAAAAGCCAAAATTTCAGAACTAAAGATCCTAGAAAGTGGAATTACTGAAGCATTTCCTTTCAGAAAAATTAAAACAACTTTATTAAAACTTCAAATACACATGGCCTGAAAAGCCTTTCAGTTGAATGACAAGCTGAAGTAAAACAAATAACATTATGAACTTTGAAACTATGGAAACACAATGTTTCAAATTCTTAGTGGGATGAATTCTTGAGAAATTGTGTATCGACAGCATGTTAGAATGCAGTGAAACCATCATTTTCTGACAGAAAACTACCCAAAAACAGTTCATTTTTTTCTAACACACATCAATTTGGATCGTAGGTCAAATCACAAAATAAATGATAAGTATCATCAAGGGTCTAAAAAATTTCTCAGAAATGTAGAGATTATATGATAGATTTTTTTCTCTTTGGAAATCATATGCATATATGACACCAGCTACAGTATGATAAAAGACTTGGTAGAATCTAACTACATGGAAACATTTCTAATTCATTATCCTGGGTTTCTGCTACGGTGTGACAAATCATTAGTTGTAGTGTAAGGCAAGCTTTAAAAATGTAATTACTTAATCATGCAGTTAGTTCCCCATCAATCCTACCAACACTTGTTCTTAACTAGCTTTAAAGAACAAAATTAGGAGTAATTTGTAAGCAAAAGTAATTGAGGAAAGGCTGATATTGCCAAGGTGTTGACAGAATTGCACATGGTGTTGTTTCTTTTAATTCCTCAGCAAAGCAGTGGTCTGCAAGTCTTGCTGATCAGCACTGCTCAGTGGCTACTGGTGGAGCCTTAAAACAAGCCTCAGTGTCCTCCCACTGAGGTCATAAATCCTCATTTTGTGTCACTCATCTTCAAGAGTGGCAGGAAGGAGCTGTGAGGTCATTCAGTGGGATGGAGAGAGGATGAATCTGTGAGACCTGGATATTCAGATTACAATTAATCCCATTTCACTTTCAGACATCTGAGCAACAGGAACAGCACTGACCCAGAAAACGGAAAGTATCTGCTGAGAGCATGAAGAATCAGAGCTTGTAGTCAGTGATTTTTAGACTTTCAAAAAACTTCAGGGGATCTTAAATTAGGGTAAAGCAGAAATGAGTGGTGAATGGGAATTTTTTTATGTGATCTGTTTCATTGGATAGTGTAGATTCGTCAAAGCTTAAATTGTCACAAAAGCACCCATTATTTTAAACATTTTTCTCACCTGTGAAAATTCCGAAAAACTTTTTTCAGTTATTCAAGAATCTGGTTCTGTCATTTCCCAGAGTGAAAAAATGTAGTGTTTCCTATTCCTTTTTCCTGAATATTGTCCAACTTTTCAGCCTACTTAAAAGACCTCTTTGTGGTTAATAGGACTGTGACACGTAAGAAGAGATGTGATAGTACTGTCTTTATTATTTTGTTCAGCTAATTTAGATTAGGATTGAAAATGGTGGAATTTCTCTCCTTTTCATCTTAGAAAGCCAAATATTGGATGCCTAGATCTGATGTTTTCAGATTGTACAATTTTTTATCAGTAGATTAAAACTAGTACCTCCTAAGAACTCTTCACTCACTTCACTGGAGAGACTCATATTAGGAAGGAACAAATCAGTATCTCAAAGGATTTATTTTCATCAGCTTTGAAAACATCCTTGAGTAAGTAGCTGAGACTCAGGCAAATAATATTTAGACATCTAAATGGGATCAAAAGAAATACAGTTGAATGCTTTAACCCTATCTCAAGACAGAAAGTGAGTCCCTGGGCTCCAGTGGAACAGGTCTCTCTCCTCTAATTTTGTAGTGCTATATGTTTGTATGATGATTGTTTTTGCAATTACCCTTTCTGGTGGTTCATTTTGCAACTTTGTGATCTGTTCAACATTAATATTTTGTATTCAGTAACATAGAAAGAATTTCAGGAAAGATGAGACAGCTTCACATATTCACATACAAAAAAAAAAAAAAAACAACCTAGGAAAAAGGTAAAGCCAGTCTGGATTAGCCAGTCATTTGTTCCCCTTGAGCTTTCACCTCAGACTCTAGACCTTCTAACCTCTGTCTTTAAGGATGGGTCTTGTTTAAAAGCTGCATAATGTGATGGTATCCAGTATTTAATAAAAGTACTTAAACTGCTACACAGTGCCGCAGATTCACTTGCTGAATGTGTCATGAGGCAAATTTTTATAGGCATTGTAAAATCTTTTTACCACACACAGCTGCATTATCCAAAATTGCTCAAATCTGCAGGGCATCTGAAACACACACTACAGCAATAATAGGCTTTGCTGCTTAAAAAGTGATTATGACTAATGCACAAAAGCAATTATCGCCACACTTAATTGCAAAGAATTAAGCACAGTATATACATGTACATAAGTGTGCACATATATGTGCATATATATGACATACTGTATCTAGTTTCTTACTAGAAAACAGGATCTAATGAAAGTGAAGATGGGTATTTCTGGGGGAAAAAAAAAAGAAAACAAAAAGTAAACAAAAAACAACAACAAAAAAAACCCAGAAAGAGCTTGTTCAACT
This sequence comes from Colius striatus, assembly GCF_028858725.1. NCBI lineage: Eukaryota > Metazoa > Chordata > Aves > Coliiformes > Coliidae > Colius > Colius striatus. The sequence continues at coordinate 43,373,480 of NC_084760.1, read as the reverse complement.
CAAGATATGGAAGCTAGCCAGAAAATACATGCAAGACTCATAGTATTAAGAATAAAGAATGTTTTACTAAGCAAGATAACTGAATTAAGAACTAAATGTCCATTGACAGCACAAACATTTTGGGAGTGACCTGTGGTGGATCCTGAGGTGAAGACTACAGAACAGGAAAAAACTTTAATTGTATTTATTTCCTGAGCATAGCTTCCCATCTTCCAGAAACATAAGTCTTAACAGCTTTGCAAGCCAGAAGTTCAACCTGTGTGTTTATTTTTCATAAGTCTGAGTTAACTTTTCCCTATTTTTCCAGCTGCTTTTTGAAAGTGTTTGTGGCTTAGGCCTCAAAGACTATTTTGTTATGAACTTCAATACCTGAATTTTCTGCCGTGTGTATTGACACTCTTTCATGTCATCAGGACTGAATCATAGAATAGTTTGAGGTGGAAGGGACCTTAAAGATCCTCTAGTTCCAAACTCTGTGACATGATCAAGGAGACCTTGCACTAGACTAGGTTGCTCCAATCTGCCCTTGAACATTTCAGGAATCTGGACAACCTTTTCCAGTGTCTCACCATTGTGAGTGAAGAACTTCCTAGTATCTAATCTAAATCTCCCCTCTTTCAGTTTAAAGCCATTACTCCTTGCCCTATCACTACATATCCTTGTAAAAAAAGTACACCACTGGCTTTCTTGTCAGCCCCTCTAGGTACTGCAAGGCATCTGGAAGGTCTCCTCAGAGCCGCCTTTTCTCCAGACTGAACAACTCCAACTGTCTCAGCCTGTCTGCACAACAGAGGTGCTCCAGCTCGCTGATCATCTTCATGGCCCTCCTCTGGACTCATTCTAACAGGTTCATATCCTTCTTATGTTGGGGATCCCAGAGCCAGATACAATACTCCAGGTGAGAGCTGACAAGAGTAGAGTAGAGGGGGAGAATCACCCTTACCAGTGGCTCCAAATTCACTTTACAGGGTCACGTTGACCTTATCATCAACCAACAAATCCAATACCTTCTCCTAAAGGAGAACTGGAATTGCCCTGACTCATTAGCAGGACCTTACACTTGGTCTTATTGAACTTCATGAGATTCACACAGGCCCATCTCTTAAGCCTTTCAAGGTCCCTCTGGATGTTATCTCTTTGCTCCAGTATGTTGACAGCACCACACAGCTTAGTATCATCTGAACTGACTGCCTGAACCATCTGGAGGAAGCCAGTATTTCTACTAATGCTAGGTACAGTCATGACAATATGTATTTTGTGCCTGTGTACTACCCATCCAAGCCAAGCTGAGTTAATGCAGTGTCAGTATAAACTCTTCCTATTAACCAGCAGAACAGGTACCAACTATTTTATTACAATCCTTGTTTGGAGAGGTTATTGTTATTTCTTGTGCAACTTCCAGCTGTGGTGGTCCTTAAAGAAAGATAGAATTGTTATTAAAACAGAAATAATTAGGGAAAATGAGCTAAATCCTCAACTGTTGCTGGCTTCATTGACCTCAAGAAAAGCAGGTCAACTGATGTCAATTGGGAGCCCCACTAGTTGAGTTAGATATTCCTTCTGCTCCAGGCTTTTGCTGTGACCTTCAATAATTACACCATACAGCAGGCACAGAAGTGGAGTGTCTGAGTTGTTTAAAATGAAGTGGATAAAACAGCAGAAAAATACAATAATTATTATTAGTATGAATTGCACTAAGGCCCATAGGCTGGAAAAGACAATATTTGTAGAGTGCAATCAAACATGGATAGGATGATGCCTGAGAACACTCCGTTGCACTGACAAGGCTCTCTCAAGCAATCATTTCCCTCCTGGCTGTGGATCACCATGTTAATAACTGTGTCAAGACTTCCTTGATTCGACTGCTGCACATGAGTCATTTGATGTTGCTTGAGATTCTGCAGCTACCTTTGAACTAGTAAGCCTTGAAGAGATCAGTGGCGCAATGTAGTTCCTGCTATTAAATTGTTAGCACAGCCACTAGATTGTGCCTAGCTACATTTTTGCAGAAAACTCACATGAATTATTTGGAGCATTGGAGCACTCACAAACAGGTAGTTTGGCTTTGAAAGTGACAGAGAATGCCTGTATGGATGTAAGCACTGATGTGCCAAGTACTGTGATTCCCAGAATTGTCCCTGGCTCAATTTAAATATGTTGTCTGTGAGGCTGAAGAAAGTCCATAGTATCTCTATGGTATCTATTTACAATTTACTCAGATATCTTCAATTCATAATGAACACAAGTATGTATTGACATGAAGATTAGGGAACATGGGCTTGTTGCTTGGCTGCTGTACAGATGTGGATCTTAGAACATTTTGGCTGGATATTTTTCTTAAAAATAACCACAAGATTAAAAATTTGGGGCCCATGGGAACACTGCAATATTGGTATTATATTTAGGATTAATATCACTTAATCGAAAATTAAGGCATATAATATTAAGCCAACAGCTGTAACAGTGAAAGCAGAGTCAGACTTCTTCAGAAGAAAATTTACTCCACATCCCTTACATATCTTTCTCCAGATGAGACAAATTGCATTCTGTAAGTGCACATCCTCTTCTATCAACCATTAAGGGAGCTCAGATGACTTGCTTAGACTGCATGCCTGATGTTTCAGTGATAAAATTTAAGGCATGACTTGCAGGAGTTTAATAAAGGAGCCTAGAATATCCAAAGATATATGAAAGCTAATGGAAATTAGGTGTCAAAAGCCAAACTTTGGGAAGATCCGTGCTTCTTACCAAACTGAATAGGGAAAATAAGCTCTACCTTGTGGGGAAATTCAGAGTCTTGGTTTCCCTGTCTGGTGCCAGGTAATAGTTAATCAGTAAACTTTGAGGTATATCTGTCAGAATCCTGTACAGAAGACTACCTAAATTCACCAGTAAGTCAGAATGAGCAATATTTGTCTTGTTTTGTACTCAGTGGCTCAATTTTAGTAAGCATCAGAGGATTGCACTATTTGAATAGGAGTCATCCTTTGAAATAACCCCACTGAAAAGAATAAAGCAGAATGCACGCTTTTAATTTTTTTCTTTATTCTTTAATTTCTACCATATCACCTGTATAAGAGCTCACACAGATTGCAGTGCTACTTCTGAGAACTCTGCCGTAGGACACCTTAAAGTCTTCAGACATAAACCAGGATTTCACATAACTAAGTGTTGTATTTTAACACACTGAAGAGAGAAATAGGCCCTACCCTTACATGAAAATTTTGTTACATGGAACTATATCTTGAACTTTTGAAGTAAATTCTAAATACACAAATTTGAAAAGCAAAGGAAAAGCTATGTAAAACTTTTAAAATTTAAAGTTGATGCCTTTATTATTTTCATAGAGATTGGAACACATTCATGTTATATTTGGAAAAAAAAACCCACCACCCATGGGTTTTATTGGTGATAAACTGGAGCTTTCTTGTTGCAAATCTGGTGTCTTTTAAAAAAACAGAAGTTTGATAAAATGTCAGCAGAAAAATCTGATATTTTTCTCAAAGGCTGCTGTGTTTTCCATTTCTGGCGGACAAAAAAAAAATCTGAAAAAAATTTATTAGCTCTCTAGGAGAACATCTGTTTGTGATTGACTTAAGTCATTAGTCTGGTGTTTTGTTTTGTTTTGTTTCTCTTGAGAACCAATCTTCAAGCTTGTTTCTATCCACTCTAATAAAAATCTAAGATTTTTCTTTATCAGTTTTGAAGAGACAAAAACGCTCAGTTTTCACAAGGGGGAGAAAATAATAGTGATTAAGTTTTGCTCCACACCTCTGAATAGAAAACAGATATTTGGTATGGAAAGCGGCCACAGCTGCACATAACAACATGCATTAGTGCATCTTGCAGGGAAATGAAATCGAACAGCAAGATACGATCATAAGCCTATCTTGGAGTGTAGTCAATTTGTCCAGTAAATATTGTGGCATTAACAGTTTTATTTGTTGATCATTTCTGATGTTAATGATAATAGGCCCCTTTGGTATTGGGATATTTATGTCTGACAGTGTAGTGCAATTTACATTAATAAGACTCATTAATTTCAGATGGTTTCTACTACAGAGCAAGGAAATACTAGATGCATTTTGTACTTTTTTCCAGCGTCAGCCTCTCTCTCCGCACAGCACAGAGCCACTATGCTACATTACTGTACAACAATGAATGATCCCTTGTTTTTGTTATTAATGATATCTTTGCCTGCCAATGTGGGGGATGAATAGCTGCCTCTTGGAGGAATTATCTTGCTTCCACATTTTGCTTAGACTTTTTATTTCTTTCTCTGTGTGTGTATGTGTATCTGTGTGTAACTCATAGTTCCAGATAAAACTAGAAGCATTTTTGTTTCCTTCTCCCATTTCCTACATCCTCTTTTTTTCCACGATGATGACAATCCTGGCCATCACTTAGAATCTGGATGCTAAAATTAAGCAAAACTTTGTGGGAGGACCCATGACAGAAATGACAATTCCTTCCTTGAAAATGATACAAATGACTCAGTTCTTTAGCATGTTCAATTTTTTATAACAGGAAATAGAAAGCTAATTACTGGTTATTAAGGGCTTTCTAAATCTCTCTTTTTTCTGTCTTTTATTAGTTGGACAATGAACAGATACTTTGTATGAGATGGGAAAGTCAAAGCAATAATTTATTGGAACTGATTTCCATAATAGGTTTTCAGGCAGAGACTCATGGCATTGGCAGCTCACATGAAAACCAATGTCCTGCCTTAACTTCAAAATATCTTTTAGTCTTCACAAAAATGGAAGATTCAGCATTTTAAGTCTTTTAACAGTTATACTGGAATAAAGTAGACAGTCTTTCAGTGTCTAACTTCACAATGTAAAGATTCTGGTTTGGGTTTGTTTTTTTAATATAGTATATTATCTTGCTTTGCGGCCATTGAACAAATGAATCTGAAATGTGTTCTTTTTCCAGGAACCCATAAAACAGAAGACCTTCTAAAGGAAAGGAATATAGGAAGTGATTAATCACAGAATGGTAGAGGTTGGAAGGGACTTTTAGATAACTAGTTTAATCCTACTGCTAAAGCAAGTCAACCTAGATCAGGTCACACAAGAGCGTGTTCAGGAAGATTTTGAAGACCTCCAGAGAAGGAGACTCCATAAGCTCCCTTGGTGATTTCCCCTTGGTGAAGTCATGTTGACTCCCCTTGATAATCACCTTATCCTTCATATGTTCAGTGATAATATTCAGGACGAGTTGTTCCATCACCTTTCCAAGGATGGAGGTGAGGCTGATTGGCCTGTAGTTTCCTGGGTCGTCCTTCCTGCCCTTTTTGAAGACTGGAGTGACATTGGCCTTTCTCCAGTCCTCAGACACCTCATCTGTCCTCCATGATTGTTCAAAAATGATGGAGAGAGGCTTAGCAATCACATCAGCCAGCTCTCTCAGCACTCTAGGATGCATCCCATCGGGACTCATTGACTTATGAGCCTTAAGATTGGCCAGCAAGTGTTTAACCTCTTCCTCTTCCACCCAGGGCAAGTCCTCTGCTGTCCTGGCCATCATGTTATCCTTGCATTGTCTTTGGCCATAAAGACTGAAGCAAAGAAGGCATTCAGTACTTCAGCCTTCTCTGAATCCTCAGACACCAGGGTACCCTCAGTGTTTAGCAACGGGCCCACATTACCCCTCGCCATCCTTCTGCTGCTGATGTACTTGAAAAATGCCTTATTACTGATCACAGATGGAAAGCTCATCATTCAATTAAAATACTTATTCGGATTTTAGAAGTCTTGTGTAGAGAGCAAACTTGTGTATATTTATGCAGGTGTGCAGCTTTTGGGTTTCCCATTACTTCTGCTGAAACCAGGGTTAGCAAATGGGCATGCAGCAAAAATATGTGCTGAAGTGTTAAAATAAGTATTTAATAAATGGAAAGTGGAAAATAACTACAGACTTGCAATTAGAACAAGAAAATAAATGACTTAACAAACTGAGTGATATTAAGGACAATGAGAACTCACAGAAGTTTACAATCAATTTTAGACACAAGAAATAGCCGGCTTTGTTAATATAGAAAAATGTGAATATGATTAATGGAAGATCAGTAGAACTGGATCTCACTAAAATTATGGAAAGGATTATTGAAATTACAATTATTAACAGAACACAGTGAAAATATATCAGGGTAATTAAAAATATAAGAGGAAACCACGCATCACAAGTCAACCTTCATGTCGTTTTTTGATATAGTTTTGATTTCTAAATGGAGTATATATTGGTATTCACTTTTACACCTTCATATAATCTCAAAGTATAATCTTCTTTTGCTATCAGTTCTTCATTTACTGATTCAATAAAGACATGAAGTTTTATGTGAATAAATAGCCGTGCTCCAAATTCCTCCCTTTTCAATATTTATTGACACTTTATTCTTTTTATTGAAATGAACTGGAAGCATAAATTCATGCTCTTCCCTTTTGCCTGACCATGGGCAGATGCTTAACAGCACTTGGAAAAACAACTATCTGTCTCTCCATCTCCCTGAAGTAAACCAAAATTGCTACCCCGGGAGCAAAGGTAGATTTCAGGGGCAAGCTGGGAAATTAACATTTCACATGATGATGCACTGATTAAACCTTCCACTTTGTGTGTGCACGTTCTTTATTTGCATCTAAGATGAGAGTGGCTCCTTCTGTAATGCAAACCCATCTTTGATGGGTGCTTTCTAAAGCTGCCAATAAAAAATGCAATAAAATAATAAAGGGAGATATAAAATTAAAATAACTGCAATGGAACAAGTTTACTGTGCAGAATTAATGTCCTTATGGCACATCATATTAACTTCCCTTTTTCATATTTACATGGTAACTGCAGTCAAATACAGATAAATTTTATTTACACTCAATGCCCCACCTGCTTTGCAGCCATACGGTTATCTTGCAGATGAGCACTTTGTGGATGATACCTACTAGTTCTTCAAGACCACAACTTTACTAATACACTAGACAATATCAGGGCAAATCTTATGCCACAGAATGCAATTGTCTATAGGACTAGGCCATATCTGGTTTGGGTCTGTCATAGATTACCTAGTACTCTTCCAAAGATTTCCATACACATTTCGGCTTAACAAGGGCCAAATTTCCAATAGGAAATTTGGATTCATTATCTCTGCTTTGATGAATAAGAATAATATGGACTGCCTATCCATATTCACTAGCTAAACTGCATTAAGAGGCACCTTGACTGTTGATACCAATGCAAAAGTCTGGGGAGTCTGACTGTGAAGGTCATTTCAGGAACATGCTTTTTGAAAAAGGAAGCCTTGAGATTTTTAGTTTTAGAAACGTTATATCCAAACTTGTAACAATATATTACGGTATTTCACACATAATATAAATGAACTGTTTGTCCTTTTCAGTCCTGAGTTCAATTATATATATTTCACAACTAACTCTTATGAATTGTTTCTCCTCTAGAAATCCCCTTTATTATTTCTTGAAGTAATTTCAGCCCTTCACAGAAATATCAAGCAATGAAAGTTTTGCTTCCTTTACCTAAGCCTCATTTTCTTCTTTAATATTTAGATCCCACTCATCTACCTTTTGCCCTCAGTCACTACACACTATTACTATGAACCATCAGAGCAGAGCCAGTTGTGGTAACAAAATTCTTTTACCTGCTGCAGCACACTTCAACCTCTAGCTTGAGGTGTACAAATATGGCTTACTGTGATTTAATGTGATTTAATTCAATCCACAAATTTGTTGCCATCCAAGGCTTCTGGCTAATTTATGCATCTACATTATAAGTGAATTTCACTCAACTGCCAAAGTGCGGAGACCTGCCAACAATATTGGCTATAAATATGTTTTAGAATTTTTGAGGTTTTAGAAGAGTCTCAGTGAGTTAGAGACATGTTGTTGTATTTAGACTGTCTACTATGGCACCTGAGAATTATTCAGACATTATTACTGTACCTACAGTCAAGGGAGGGTTAAGGATTTGGCCTGTGGACCATCAGAGACTGCCCAAAATCAATTTTGTGTAAAGTCGATGAACAGAGCTAGTTGCGATGTATATTGTGAATGTCTAATAAGCACTATGGCTCTTTCTACACATTTAGTATCAAGTCAGTAGTCTTGGCTGTTCATCCTTCTGTTGAACTTAGATGCTATAATATTGATTTAGTGCCAATGAAAATATCAAATTTTAATATATCTGTTAAGAGTTATTATCAAACATCATAAAAGCAGTATGGCTTGGAGGATCGGCTGCAACCTATTTAACACAGATAGTAGTTATCATAGCTGGATTACAGGCTTTCTGTTTTGTGAATTATTATTTTCATTGCCATTTTCTTTATTTTTCTGATTTAATTCTCATAGTCTGAATTTTGCCTCAATTCATGGGTTTAAACTGTGTTATTGTCAAGTTACAGAGTAATCAAACAATTTGATTCCACCCATAAAAGCAAGGACAAAACAACACACCAACTTCACAACTGCATTGACCAAAAGACTTAGATTAACATAACCTGTTTGTTTAGGGGCAGGTTTTCCACCTATGTAGAGTAGATCCTAATTCTGACTATCATCTCTAATGAAATCATACCAATACTTCCAAGTGAGGTACTGCTTAATATGAGTGAATAAAAAACCAGAGATCTTACTTTTTTTAGGACAGGCATAGCTGAGAATACAATCATTGTCTTCTGGTATAAAAATCTACTATTTATAATTTTACCAAAGCTAAGCCATTTGGCTAGAAAATTCTTTGTTTAGAATTTGTATCCAGCCATTTCAATTTTTGTTTGAGCTGGGTTTTTTTTCTCAGAATGGTAGTTTTTTATGATTTTTTTCTAGTCATTTTCTAGAATCATCAAGACAGCACTAGCCCTGCTTGAGAAATCACCTAAAACAAGGTCAGGGACACTGTTCATGTGAAAACCTTCTCAGATTTGGCCAATCTATAAGGTTTTGAAAATTTCTTGTTAATAAGACGATGCAGTTATCCAGCAATTTAGTCAGAACTCAGCATGATTCAGTCTCTCTTGTTTCCTAGAAGACTGTAGATCCTCTCTACCTTTCATAGCTTCTTGGTTTCAGAGCTGGGAAGCCTAGGTCTGGCAGTCTGTAAACTGCATGGACACAGGGGAAAACCTCATTAGCAGCTTAGTAGGCTGCTTTTGATGTGGTGGTAAAGAATAACGGCCAACTCTTGCTGTTAGATACCTTTGTCAATGTGAGTTGAGGTTTGAATCTTGATGATAGGTTTATGCTGGCAGAGTCCAGATAGGAGAAAGAAAAAGAAATTGAAAAGTCCATTAACAAATCTTATGGTGATGCATAAATCAGATTTTATTGCTGGTTTTAGGTTTTAAATCATAGATGATTACCTGGCCTGAGAAAAAAATCAGATTGTGTCCAATGGAAACCAAACATGCTATCATGCCATTAAAAAATCTGTGTTAAGGAGCAGACATACGCAAGCAGCCTTCACCTTGGAACTTTTAAAATTCAGAATTTTCTGATCTAGCTTTCTTTGAAGATTCTTTATTTGGATGTTTGGGGTTTTTTTAAGCCGAATCTGCCCCCTTCAGATTCCAAGTGAACCCAGCAATTATTGCTTACGGTTCTGATCACATCCATGTCCAGTTTCAAAGAGGAGTCACTTTACTGGACTTCTCATAGTACTCTAAAAGCTGTGGCCTGTTTTCTCTGAGAAAACTGTGGAGAAAGGAAACAATTTAGCTGCAGTCACTCCTAATGCCAACCCCAGATCATGTTATATATAAATATTTCTTTACCCATTCAAGCAGTAACACAGACAACTACTTAGATGTAATAGTATAGAAATCACCTTGTGAAAGGTGTTTGTGTCCTTGAAATGAGCACCAGGATATTTTTGTGATGCACAGCAGCTGCATTTGGGGTTGTTCTCTCACATCTGAACATACTCTGTAAGCAGAGTTGATGTTGGTTTTCTGCGGAAAACAAGATTCCCAGTTGCAACAGGGACACAGCTTGAAATAAATCTGTATTACTTTAAAAAAAAAAAAAAAAAGTCACCCTTAAGAGTAAATTAAAGCAGATACTTTGTCTTTGATCAAGTTACAAGCAAGCAGAAGTGTTAATGTACTGGAGCATTTTCACAGCGGAAATGAATTACACCATAGGCCATGCAACTGTAAAGTCAAACGGAAATTGTAACAAAAAAAAATCAACGACTGAGTCTAAACTGTGAAGGATGTTGGCAAACATCCAGGAAAAGGTATGGTTGGTGCCAAACTTGCATAAAAGAATGGTTTAACAGTTAGTCCAATTGCTTTTTTTTTTTCCTTTTAGGTTTTTTTTCCTATTGTAACTAATCTCATTAAATAAGGTCCATTGTCTCTTCCTCTCAGACAACAGGCTCATTCAGGGGAGCTGTGCCATGCATTGAGATCCTTCAACAGGATTTGAAAGGGACAACAGCGCATCACAAAAAATGGGACGGATTGAAGGTGTTCCACACTGAAAGGCAGGAAAAAGCTTTCACAGTACGTCTGAAATCCAGTACCACTCAAAGACATCTCTTGGAAAAGCTTGTGTGAAATCCTGTCAATGTTTAAGATTATTGGAAAGTGGGAGAGAGAAGTATTTTGGGCATGTCTGATGATTCCATAAACCTATGGCAACATGACAAAAGAAGGGATCGGCCACCAGGATTAGTGTGGGATTGATTGAAGGAAGGCAAGATTAAGCACGGAAAAAGTTCAGTCTTAAGAATCCAATCTAACTCCCTCAATGGGAATAGGAAGTTTCCCATTAAATTATTAAAGAGTTATAACAACTCTGCTTATAAAATACCTCTTCACTTATCTCCGCCTTTCCTTTCTTGCAAGAATGCCTGGTAAAATGTGTGATGGTCATGACAAAGTTGCTCAGAAGCTGAAAGAAGTCACCCAAAACTTGGTGTTAACAAGAACCCAGAGATGGGTAAATGAAAATCATGGGAATTATTACTATGAATAACCAGCACTTAAAACTAAAATTCCAAGACAAATCTGTCTTTTCCATCATATATGATTCTATAATTCTAAGATTTCAACAGTTCAAGTGAGAAACATTTGACGTCAAAGCCTTCAAGTCTAAACAGATGAAAACTGCAAAGTGAGAGAAGGCAAAGATGGGAATAGAGAAAAGTGCCATACTAAGATTAATTCAAATCTGATTCTCATGGGAGTCTATGCATACAGTACAAAGCCTTTGGATCTGCTGGAGCATATTCAGGTACTACCAACAGCAACACACTGTTAGCATTGTATCTTGTCTAGAAAAATCTTTCCCGCTCTTCATCTGAAATAAATAGGTTGGTCAGAATGCAACTCATCCAGTTCCAGGACTCAAGGAAGCTCTCTAAGAACGAGGGCAAGTGTCTCTGAGTTACCTCACATTGTGCCAAGGGACATGCTACATATCTGGGCCTTAAACAGAGTTTTCTCATGGATGACTAACAAGAATAGTTGATTTACATCTGTGGCCTTAAGTCACTTTATTTCAAAAACAGTTATTATTACCTTCAGTTTCCAGATAAAGAAACTGAGGCACCATTTACATAGCATTGTCTAGTTAGCAGCAAAGACAATACTTTAGGTTTTTAGTCAAATGCCCTATCTTTTCCATTTCTTTCACATATGCCCAGCCAAGAACTCCTTCTCCTACATTAAGTCTCCAAAGTGTTCATTTGGTTGAGGTAACCAGAGAGACAAATTAAACAAACCCTTGGCTGTTTTAAACTCCCTGAACTTCCTCTGTAGCGCCTTATAGGGAAGCTGATAGCACCTACAGGTTCTACTTTAAGGAAAGAAAAATGGGAAAGAGTTTCCCCTAAAATTCCTTCTTTGACTGAGACTCACTAATACTTTTCAGCCTTACTACAGAAAGGCAAGACCTGTTTTGACCATCATTGGACAGCATATTCTTGTGCTGCCCTGAGGAAAATTTCTCTGTCTGGGAGAAGGCCAGTATACAGGTATACAGGTATAAATACAAATAAATGGACAGATAGTCCTTGTGTATAAATAGCATCCTGATACAATGACAATTCTCAGGTAAGCTTCCATTCAATGTTGAACCTGCTGAGGACAATAAGTGTGATCCAGGTGAACTAATTAACTTATATCCTGGGGAAAGAGGTTCTTACTAAGGAAATAACAGTAAAGAGCAAAACTTCAGTATGCTAGACCCTGGCCTGAAGCAACAGGAGTAAACCACAAATATTAGGTAGATAAAAATAACTGTCATATTACCTCACAGAGGCTTTATCTCTCAATTCTGGTACATCTCTACAAAGAAGTTATGATTAGCCATTGCAGTTAAGAAGAGTAAGAATCTGTTCCTTTCCTTTCCATTAATATCTGTAGAAACAGAGACACTGTGGGTAAATCAAACTCAATTGGAATATGAAGCAAATCCCTCAGCCGTAGCCAATTTGGATCTCATTTTACACATAACTAATCTGGATTTAAACCTGCTGAATTAGACTGGATTTGCAGTCAAGCCAGTAAGCACAGACTCGGATCCTTATTATCAGATATAAGGCCCTGGATGCTCATCTGGTATGAGGCATCTATGCAAGGCATTGGAGTCAACTGAGCAATCCTAATTTATACCTGGTGATTTGCATCCCCAGTGGTTTTATTGCTTTACAGAAACATTTTGTGCTTGGATAGTTACTGTGGGATATAGCTGGCTTGGTGATTCAGTGACAGAGGTGCTTCTGTTAACAGTAGTTTAAACTGTTTGCAGAGGTAGGAAGTCCTTCGGTAAAACTTCTAATTTTAGTAAAAGTATCTTTTGTATTTTAGATCTCTTACCTGTGACATTGCATGCCTAATGCACTAGTAAGTAAGAATCCATTGAAGAATTATTATATTATTATTACATGAATTATATGTTGTTTATAACATCATGGATCTTTCCTGTATATTTTTATATGGGGATAATTTTTGAATGTTTTCATAATAATTTTATGTTTGTGAAAAGCTGTGATTTTACCACCTTTCTGGAAATTCCTTACAGAAACTCTGAGACCTTCCTAGCAGTTACACTTGAATTGCATGGTAGATAATTTACACACATTTAGGTTCTTTCAAATACTCACTGTGCTCTGCTTTCATTTATAGAAAGACATTTCTTAAATGAAAACAGGTCATTCATTGTGAAATAGGATACTGAGAGTAAAAACTTTGTTGGTTGTAAAGTCTTTGGGAAGTTATGGTTATTTTGTTGCTTTTACACAAAATAGGGTGCAAAAAGGACCCCTTCTTGATTAGTCACCACAACACTAGGAATAATATGCATAATAAACAGTAGTAGTTTACCCCAGGGCACATTATTAGCACCAGCTCTTAGTCAGGCTCACATAATCAGAAGAAACCATGCTGTTGATCACATTTCACCCACTAATACTGCTAGGCAGCACTGCTTTAAGCGCTATAAGTACTCCAGAATTTTACCCCACCAGATCTTAGAAACTTCCCTTATACATCATTAAGGTAAACAGTATTGTTTTGGTGACAAAAGAATTAAGAAGTTCATGTGCTTCTCCATTGCTTATTTACAAAAAACCTTTCTAATCCTTTTACAGAATCCAAATACATTTGCCCATTGTTCTACTGGTATAAATATGCCATGAACTTCCGATGTCTACTCCATACATGTGTGAGTAGATAATGATGGTATTTGGGCCAGTAAAAGTGGGATGAATTTTAGCTAACTCCATCAATCACAGAAATAAACTTTTAAATCTCTACTACTTACCACAGTCCTTTTTTAACCTATTTCAAGCGGCAGTTCTCCACTGAGGGCTCTGGTTCCTAGCATCACAATTTTAATCATCTACAGGTGTTCCCATGTGTGCTGGGTGCCTCACTACTGTCAGCTGAGGCAACAGATTTGGTAGATTTTGCAAAGTGGTTAAACTGTTCAAATGTATATTCTTCCTTCAGGAACCATCATGTCACTCTCTGCATCCTGTTAACTGAATCAATTCACTCTTAGTCTGAAACTGGGATCTAAAATACCCACATGTGGACACTAACACCATAGATATCTGGAGTTAGGAGAGTTGAGTCCCAGCTCAATAATTAATTTGAATATGTGGTGTCATTATCCTGCCCAGATTAGAGATATTCAATTATTTATTGTATTGGTTTTTTTAACAAATATTGTATCTGTCACCTCCCAGAGCAGCAGCTCCCAACTTTAATTGCAGTTCAAATAAATGGATTTGAGTACTTGCAGTCCTGAGTCTGACTCACAAAATAAAGCTTCAAACCCAGAAGAAAATTTGATCTCTCCTAACTGTGTGAAGGAAAATACACCCTTTTTATTGAACTTCATACTCTGTTCTGACACACTCTTATTATAAACTGTTGTTGATTATCTAATTCTTTTGGGCATATGAGCAATGCCAGAATGTCAGTTTTACATTAAAAGGATGCAATTTAAAAAACAAAACAAAACCCTAAATACAGAAATAAAATATGTGTTTAATTAGGGCTTTAATCTTTCCTGAGCTCATTAAAGAAAAAAAAAAAAGAAGTGGGGAATGTATGCCCATAGGGTCTGATAATATTTTCCTAGAGTGAAAACCACTCCTACAATATATATTAGTAAACACTCATTTGTGTTAGTAATTAACTTCAGTGTTTAGATATACAGTTCTTTCTCCTGATTTAATGTTCCAGTCCAGATCATTGTTAAATGAGCAGCACTGTAATAGCATTGATAGAACTGTTTGGACAATTATTTTTCAGTTAATGTTGAGACATATCTCTATCTGTCCTACATCTGAGTTTGCAGATCACTTGAGACTTTTGCCTTTGAGACAGATGAACTGGACAGAGAAAAGTTCTATAAAAAAATTGAGATTTTGAGGATGGTGAACCCAAAATTCAGAATATCAAATCTCTCCAGCAAACAAAAATAGAGTTTTCATCATTTCAAAAAAACTACAAACAGAATGAAACCAAACCAAACAAAAAGCCAGTTCAGGGGAAAAAAAATCACCAAGACAAAGGTTCTTAATATATCCTCCTCTAGGCACAAACTGATCAGTAAACCACTTCCTCCATTAAAGAAACTTGATCACAAATATCTGTTGAAACAAAAATTAATACACCTAGTGTAGAAATTGGGAAGAAGAGGAAAATACTTTGAGGGAGTAAGGGTTACTGTGAAATTTCCAAATATTGACCTGAAAATCCCAGAGATTTTTTTCAGCCATAGAAGTTGAAACAATTTGCAAACATTCAAAGCAGAACAAACATAATGCAACAAGGAATTAATCCTTGAGAGTCTGTAAGAGTTTCACTGGTGATTGGTAAAGGTATCTCAACGACAAGTGAAAAATTGATTGAAGGAAAGGAATATCATTCAGTGGTTCAGAAACAACTGAAATTCTACCCTGGTCCTGTGACTGACAACAAAAATCCAGATGTCGATATTGTTTCTTAAAGTATCAAAATGAGCATACATACATATATATATATGTTTATATTACCTATCTGTCTCAAGCTTGGTACAAAACAAACATTTCCTATAAATGATTTATTATGTAAAATACTTGCAAAATTGTGAATTTTTCCAAAACATTAAAAGAAAGTTGGAATATCTCAAAATGTTTCAACACTTCCGCCTCAAAAAAAAACCCACATAAAATATTTTCAAACCTTCTGCTTCAGTCAATTTTTTTTTCAATTACTTTGTTTCAATTTACATAAAGATGAAAACTGACATTGAGTAAAGGTGTTGCAGGAATCTTTTGTCACCCAGCATGTATGGAAACTCTCAACATGTAGCATCCTGGTCTCTAAGTTTGGAGGTAAATCAAAGAACTAATGGGGTCCAATTCTCTGCCCTGAAGCAGCAGAGCTGGCTTCCTCCTCAAGGCAGAGTCCTTCTCATCTACTGGGAATGTCCATGGCCTGTGTGAGATCTCAGACTGTGCCTAGTCATTTCTTTGGTGACTTCGAGGCAGATCTGACCGAAACCTTGGCAGAACATAAGCAAACAAATAAAATCTATAGCAGATTTTGAAAAAAATATCTCATCCCATGTTCTGGCTCGAGCTAACTGCTATAGACAGAGAAAAGGTAATACTAATTTTCTGTGTAATATTGACTAAGCCAATTAGGGTTTTCAAACCTTTGTGCCTGAAGTTAAACATATAAATTATTTTTCAGGTATTTAAATAAAATTGGCTGGGTTTTCTGAGAATCTTCTGAGTCAATTTTCTTTAGACTTCATTAAAACTTCAGGTGATCAGTGCAGCAGCATCTTCCATGTCTGGGTGAAACAGAGACTTTTTATATCTTAAATCCCAATTTGGATTAGGAACTCAATTCTGAATTCTGTCCTGAGCTTATTTCTAAACTTGCCAGGAGCAAAATTTTTGTAAAGCATTCCAGACAGATATCTTGTTCAGGACAGGGACTTAATCCATATAGGAAAACAAGAATTATCCTGCATATTTTAAAATGGAAATTTCAGCATGTGTTTTCATTTGAAGCCAAAAGAGACACTTCCTTTCCCTAATGCTTCATATGCTCGTCTGGGAAGTAGGCACCAGATGCATGCTTTTGCTCTCTTTTAAGTAATCCAGGATGTCCCAACTGACATGTTTTGTTGGTATTATCTCTGAGATATTTTTATTATTAATATTGGTTTTATTACTGATATATAGATACCATAACCTGAATACATTTTGACTGTATAATCTGACCACAGAACCCATTTCTAGACTGTAAGACCTATCTTTAACAGGAGTGGACCCTGCTTGTTGCAAAACAAACACGGGGAGATCAAATTTGTACAACCATAGCAACATTGGAATGGGATCCTATTTATACGTACACATCACACACAGCAAAATAGAGCCTCAATTCTTTTTTAGAGCCTCTAAGTGCTATAATAAAATGATCATAAAGACAACAGAGAGGTATAACTGCTATTATCAGAGCAGCAACAGCTTCGCCCAAGACTGAAAACTTGTTGCTTTAGGCACTGTATATAGATGTAGCAATCTGTGGTCACCGCCCCAAAAGATACATCAGCAAGAGTTAATCCATGAACACATAACACTCACAGTAGCTAATCACTGAAACATCTTACCAAGAATTTGAATAAACTCAACATTTAGTGAGATCTGAAAGTAAAATAAATCTATTTCGTTATGAGAGTTGTAACTGAATGAGAAATGAGTACCTCGTGTAAGAATCTGATAGTGCAAGGTATGGGACTGACCTTGCATCTTGTTGAAAAGTTGGGTACCTAAGATTAAGCTTCCCCATAGCCTGTCAAATAAGTGGCATGGATGACCTCTAGCATTATTTCCTTCTCCTAATGTTGAGGTAAGCAGTGATAGAGAAAATGAATCCTTCCTCATGATCATCCTTATGGAACCTTCATTCCTTCAAGAAGATGAACGTACTTGGCCTCTGACAGTAGTACCACTAATTTTGGTGAGATTTATGTAGCAGCAAGGATCATTCTGCTTTGTGGTTATGTCCTTCACTGGTGAGACTAGCTGTAAGACAAATGCTCAAAAAATGAGAGCTTTTACTTTTGTAATGTAGCTGTTATTTTGTTGAGGCTTTCCTTAACCAAGGACGGAATTTTAATTTGATCTGGAAGATAGAGAAAAAGCTTGGAAACATTGTTACTGCTATTTATATCACTGTTTAGTTAGCAGTACTGGAAGGTATTAATACCATCTTCTGCATTATTAGAGTGAAATAAATGTTGTGAAATATTGGTTATGACAGAATGAAAAAATAATTAAAAAGTGAAGAACTTTCTCCCTACTATTTTTTTTAATAATAATAAAGCCTGTAAAACAGTCCAAAGAATAAGAAATATCATGTTAGAAACAAATATGGATGAAAAAATAGCAATAAGAAAAACCACCAAACCTGCTCTTAAGACAGAAAGCAGGGTAATTAACTATATTCCCATCCTGATGCTCCTATTTGAATTTATGCAATTTCCTTTACTTTTTTCCTTTGTTTGTTCTATTTTCCTTTTACTCATGTGCTTTTATCATTTCTGTTGTTTATTCATGCCAGAGCTGGTTGCAGCTTTCAATCAAAATAGAAAGAAGAACAACAAAAAAAAGAGAAAAAGAACATAAAAAACCCAACTACACCATCCTCCAACTGGCCAACGTGGAGGTTGGAGACCACACGGGGATCAAAGCGATATGAGGACAACAGGGGTTTCATTAAAATGTTCTCCTCTCTGCCTGAGGAAAGAGCAGTGAGGACAGGGTGAGAGGGGGAGGGGGAAAGGGAAATCATCTGGCCCAAACAAGTTTAACTAAAAAAAAATTCCAAGCAAACCACCTGTGGTCTCCTTGGAAACTGGCTTGCAACCCCTCCAGCCACCTTTTAATGAAACCCCAGAGCCCCTTTATTAATTTATTAAAGAATCTATTTTCTGAAGATTCATAAACCACGCATAACTCATATTCCAACACATCTCTGCTATGCTAATAGTGCGTACTGCCATGAATAATTAATTCTTTAATTAGTAATAATTAGAGGTTGTTGTATAGGTCAAACCATTGGGCTGACAGCATGCTACTGTCAAAATGTCATTTGAATTAACAAGACTGTAGTCATCTCTATACAGAATGATTCATCATTTGGGGTCAATTTTGCCCTCCCCTCCAAATTTTACTTTTTTTAATGGTTGTTTTCTTTAGAAGGTGTGGAATATGTAAAAGGAAATGTTCAATAGCATTTATGGCACAAAAGAAAAGGCTTTAGACCTTCAGCAAATTCTTATAGTGGTGACCCTTGGTCTGAACAGTATGTGTTCTCTCTGTGGAAAACAAAAAAAATAACAAAAAAAACCTAACAGCAACAAAAAAAACAAAACAAAAAAATAACAACAAAAAAAAAGGATGAAAACAATTGCACTATTTTCTATCTGCATTAAAACAAACAATGACTTGTTGGTCAAAAATTACTGTCAAGTGTCTACATCCCTGCAAAGACTACAGTTTGAGGTATTGTTCTTGTACTCAATGGATGATGAGAGGATTGTCATCCCTGGAAATGATATACCAAGATCTAGGTTTGATCCTTTGTCTATTTACTTTTGAATAATTTTTCTTCATTTTTGGGGGGGGAATACAGACACCACTAGGCCTGACAGGTATGGAAACTGAGTATTCGTACTGCTCTGTGTTATAGGAAATAAACCATATCCACGAAAAAAGGGTAATAAATTACCCTACAAGTTAAGCTGTTTGATTGGAAAGAAGGGCTTGGTCAAGAAGACAATTAAGAAGTGAAAAGAAATCAACAAATTTGTGAGCTATAAATTCTGGAAGTATTGGTTCTGCATCTATTTGATTCAGCCCTGGACGCAGCATCCTCCAGAGAATGATGGCAGGTCAAACCCGAAAATTTCCTAGAAGAGCTCTTCACAGATCCCTGTGACTTCAACTGTGCTAAAATTTCTCATTTGAGGAACAAGTGACAGGACTTATCTGAACTCACTGGAACTACAAGGAGAGATCAGAAATGCTTATGGAGAACAAAGACATTGAAGATTACTAAATATTTGGAAACTAAAACTGATTCTTGAAGTGTCTGACTTAACAATGCTGAAAACCAGGAAAATATAAGAAAGAATTATCAAATATACTATTTTTTATTATTGTCCTAAGGAGTTTGAGATACATAACACCTCTTTGTCTGGCTTCTTTGTGACTCTTCTGAGGAAAGTAGCAGACATCTTCAGAGGTAGTGGAGCTATTCATCAAACTTACATGGCCAAAGAGCTAAGTGAAGCTAAGTGAGCAGACTTGTTATGTACGGCTAGGCAGCACAGTAACAGAAGGAATCTGTGCCATTTGAATAGAGATCATAGCACAAGGTAGAGGAATAGATGTGTATCAGGAGTGGTGGGGTAAATCACCCAGGCAGTTCCACACTACTGCGATTTCACTGATCTTATCTCAGCTCAAATATTCTCCACATCAATGCTGTGCCCGACAGACCCAGATGTTAATCACTGATGGAGCAAGGGATTTGATTCATGCATTGCATTTCATTTCACTTGAAAGATACCAACCTGAATGGGTTAGTGTTGCTGCAGTCATCACAGAAATACAAACGCACAGCCTTAATCATAACCAAAGTGAATGAAAACAAGTCCCCTAACTCACAATAGAATATATTGGAGCCCAAGAGCCCACTCTTCTCAATTCCTGCTCTGACTACAAAACACACATTCCTTCTTTACAGAAACAACGGTAGCAGCCTTTTATTCCTCAATTCCTTGCCTACTAACAGAAGAATTAATAAGTGGAAGCTAAGCAAATGCAAAAAGCACTTGAGTATGTTTTACAGTTAAAAGGAGATTAAAAAAAATTCTGTGAAGAAGAAAAAAAAGAAAAATATGACAAGGAAATAAACCCATAATAATATAAGCAGCAGAGTGAAGTGGCAGCTACTTCACTGCCAGTCAAAAAATTATGTTTTCAGAAATCCTTTTGTATTGTTACATATTGATGTTTAAAAAACAAAATTGAAAAGAAAGTCACCAGAGATTGTACATAAAAGTTGTTTGCTGTTGACAATGCAACAAGGTCAAACAGGATTTTACACCAAAGCTCTTTGAAATGTACATCAAGGGGTCTGGTTTGTAAAGTGAAACAAGCGTGTTGGTGGCCATGAACATTGTTGCAGATCTGCTATTCACAATACAGGGGATAATTTACATTCTGCTTCTAAAAAACTACAAAGGTTTATTGGTATGCAAATGAGTTAAATGAATATATTAATCAGATTTTCGAAGTCAACAACTTGTGACCATGTTGTCAAAATAATCCCACTGTACATTAATGGCAATAGTAGAGTATTGGCTATAGTGTTCAAAATATGACATCATTCAAATCTTTGTCATTGAAGAAAGCATGGTCTGCTCTATGGTCACTGAATAGACTTATGAACCCAAAATTAGACAGATGGTCTTTTACTCATACTTCTCTCTGTAGTCTACTGCCAGACCAGAGACACATTATTTAATGTTCCTCACTTTCCCTGGCTGCAAAAAAGCAGAGGAACTTACTGGGGAAGAGATGACTGGTATATTCTTCTCATATAGTTTCTTTTTTACCCTTTATGTGAATTCTCCTGGAAGAAGACACAGTCTTTTGTTCTCTTTAGCTGTTACTGCAGTAGGTCTCACAATTGTCCTTAACAAAACTCCCCAGAAACACACATCTTTGTGAAGCTGCCTTCAACTCTTGTGAAACACAATCTGTCTCTTCTGTCCCTTCACCGTCTGTATTTTCTGCTCTCTCACAACCAGCTGCACATCACCTTCATTTCTTCTTAGGATTGTCTCCAGTGTCTCTTAATCTCTTTTTGTAAGACAGAATTGTTCTCTCTTTTTTTTCTTTTCTACCTGTTTTTTATGCCTACTTCTTTCCACAGTTCTCCTATTCAGAAAACTTGTTTTTCAACTCACTGTTCAAACAAAGAAACTCTTCTTTTGCTTTGTTTTCATAGTTTTACAAGCATCTGCCCATCTTCTTGCCCACTTCTTATTTAATGGTTATCAAAACATCCTGAATTATCTTCATATCTCATCTCTTCCACCACGCTCTGTCTCAACCATGTTTGTATCCAGTAACATCTTTCTGTCCAAACCTCCTCAGTTATGAACTTGGTGGACAAAATAGTCTCTATCTTATGTCAGCATGTGTAAAAGGAGATCTCATATCCTACAATTTCTGCTTCTACGCCTTGTTGTCACCGATACTCTGTGTGTTAATTTGGGTCTGAGTTGTATCATCAGCTGTCACCAATTGATCTTGTTTGTCCTTACAGTGAAGTTTGAAGCATGATCCTCAGATTTCTTAGTTTTCAGTGAGGCTTCCCTTATTCCCATTTTGTTGATCCTCAGCTTATGAACTCCTGTAGTCAAAAACTGCTCACACTTTGTACTATGGGTTTAAGTTCCTATTCCTCTGTTAGGACTGTCTTTTAGCTATGTTAAAACAGCTTCTACCACATGGCAGCTCCCAACTCATTTGACCATCCCATGGGCTCCGTAGTATACAGAGAGCTGTAGATCTAACTGATCCACCAACTCTGTTCTGCCTGTATAGATACACTATCCCGCTACCCATGTGTTTATGGAAGGTGAACATGTGATATTGATTATCTATCCATGCTATTTGACAGACTAATTAATGTGTTCATCTGAGCAAGAGATATAAATACATTCCTGAAATACAAAGACATACATCACAGGGAACCAGGCCCTATAGATCTTGCAAGTTAATTTGATCAACTCCAACTTTTTTCATCTTTCTAGATAATATACCTTCACTACCAACTTGCAAAGAACATTGAGTACATTCTTCTCCTGGGCAGTGTGGTTTCACATATAAAATACCAATTCTAAACTCCAGGGAGTCTTTGGAATCTTCCTACTTTTGTCTCACCATGAACCATGTCTATGGCAACTGCACAAAGTATATGTGGTGGGTACTACCCTGGTGTTGGACTAGCAGAGTCCTCTGCTTTGCTGGTCCAGTCAGACAAATAAAATGCTCCTATTTCAGCTCTGGAAGACTACAAGACGAAGTCTTCATAACAATGTTAGTCTCCCTGTTTGTTTACACAAGTGGTGCTCATCTTTGTCTTCCTTCTTTTTCATCTCTTTTCTGTAGCTATACTGGAGATGATTCAGGTTGCTTTGGCTAATGTTGGCTCCTAGAACCACAACTAGATTCTGACCTCCCCATTGCAACCGTCTCCCAGCATGTTCTCAAGCCATTATTGTAATTTACCAAAAAGCTGTGGGACCTGTAGCTAATATTCCCTCCTCAGATATTTCTGCTCCTTTCATGGGGGCCTCCTATCCTCAAAAATGTTTCTACATGCTTGGTTTGGTAAACAGATCTTTTTCCATGCTGCACACTCTCAGGATTGGCCCTATGTTTCATTTCCCTGACACATCACATTACAGGTACCACCAGGACATATATACAGATGAGAAAGGGTTTGTTCCTTAATGGATGGGCTATAGCACTGCACTCTTACCTGTATAATACATCACTGGGTTTACTTCTCATATATTATCCTCTCTTATCAAAGTACTTTTCAACAGAAACCTGAATTTCGCCATAGGTCACAAGGGAGCCTTGACTTGCAGGAAAGTTTGTTCCAGTGTCAGATGTTTCAGACAAATCAGAGTAGTCTCTTTCAGTGACCTCAAATCAGCAGAATATGCCAGGTTTGTCTTCAGTGTGAGATGTGGCAAAAATAAGAATGCAAACAATTTTTAGGGTGTAGAAATGGACAGACATCCTGTGCCAATTAATGCTGTAAAATATGGGAAGAGCATGTGTGGCCAAAGTTCTCATACAAATATTGACTTTGGCTTCAAGTCCAAGGTGTTGACTTGATCTGCTTCCTCTAATCTGTCAGAAACAAAAACCTGCTGTATAAGGTCAAACCAAAAACCCATCTGTCCTCTTTTTCTTTCTTTTCTGTGAGGGATAGTAGAGGAGAGTGATCAGTCAGTACTGATCACAGTCCTCTACATACTCTGACCCCACAACATGCTTGCCCAAAGCACTTCCAAGTCTTGATTCTGTTAATACATGTTGCTCAAAAGAAGATTTCATCTCTGCATTAAACTACTTCTCTCCCAGATTTGGAATTGAATATCGGAAAGCTTAGTTGGACAAGAAGATAGTTCTTACAAAAAAAAAAAAAAAAACCAAAAAAAAAACCAAAAAAACAACTCAGAGTGACTTCTGGCATTCAGATTTAAGTCATCCGAATGTGTGAGGCAAATTTGACAGTTGTAAATCTGTGTTGGAGTCTGAAAATGCTGTCTTGTAGTGGCTCATGGATTTTTTGCAAGAAATCTTTACAAGTTATGATTTTTACACTCCTCTTTAACTTCCTGTCCATGGCTAGCAAGTCCAAAACACCGATCCTAACATATTTTTTTACTTCTTTTCCTCTTTGACTCTTTCTGTTTCCTCTCCCCCTTTTTTTCCCCTTGTATTTCTTTGGAACCTTTTATGTCTCAGCTCCTATCCATTGCCCCCTGTCCTGAGAAGCGCCTGGCTCCATCCTCCTGACACTCACCATTTATGTATTTGTAAACATTAAGATCACCCCTCAGTTTCCTCCAAGAGCCCCAGCTCCCTCAGCCTTTCATCATAAGGAAGATGCTCCACTCCCTTCATTGTCTTTGTGGCCCTGAGCTGAACTCTCTCCAGCAGCTCCCTGTCCTTCTTGAACTGAGTGGCCTAGAACTGGACACAATATTCCAGATGTGGTCTCACAAGGGCAGAGCAGAGGGGGAGGAGAACCTCTCTTGACCTAATGCCCACAGCCCTTCTAATACACCCCAGGATACCATTGGCCTTCTTGGCCATGAGGGCACATTGCTGATTCACAGTCATCCTGCTGTCCACCAGGACCCCCAGGTCCCTTTCCCCTATGCTACTGCCTAAGAGTTCATTCTCCAACTTGTGCTAGTACCTGGGGTTATTCTTTTCCAGATACAAGACTCTACACTTGCCCTTGTTGAATTTCTCTGTCCAACTCTCCAACCTGTCCAGGTCTTGTTGAATGGCAGCACAGCCTTCTGGTGTGTCAGCCACTTCACCTAGTTTAGTATCATCAGCAAACTTGCTGACAGTGCCCTGTGTTCCCTCATCAAGATCATTAATGAATATACTGAACAGTACAGGTCCCAGCACCAGCTCCTGAGGGACTCCGCTAAGAACAAGCTTCCAACTAGACCCTGCCCTATTTATCATCACTGTTTGCCTTCTTCCTTTCAACCAGTTAACAATCCACCTCACTACCTGATCATCCAGTCCACACATTCTTGATTTTGCTGTGAGGATGCTGTGGGAACTGGTGTCAAATGCTTTACTGAAATCAAGATAAACCACATTCACTGCATTACCACCATCTATCAACCTTCTTACATCTTCATAGATGGCTATCAGGTTGGTCAAACATAAATTCATAGAATCATAGAATCATAGAATGGTAGGGGTTGGAAGGGACCTTTAGAGATCATATAGTCCAACTGCCTTGCAGAAGCAGGTTCACCTAGATCAGGTCCCCTTGGTAAAACCATGTTATCTGCTCCTAATGACTTTCTTGTCCTTTAAATGCCTGGAGACATTACTGAACCTCTCGACATTTTAGGAGATCTGGATATTTCTTCCCAAAGCTTTAAATGATGAAACCCTGCTAGGAACTTAATAAAGAGATTCTTTACATTTATCTTTTGAGCAGAAAATCATAAATGTATCTTTAATTGGTAGCCATCCTGCAGAAAGTGTGCTGCTTTGTACTGTGGTTGAGCCACAGTACAAAGCTCCTTCCCCACTCCATTTGCACTGAACGCAGAGCAAAGGTGTAGGATCACTGTGAAGAGGCTTTAATATATCCATTTCTGGCCATACCAGGAATTCTCCAAATGAGAAAAATAGAAAAGTAGAAATTCTTCCAAAAAAAGGCAATATTTTAATGCATTTACCTTTTTTATTTAAAAAATTATTTCTTAGAAAATAAAGTGCTCATTTGGTTCAACGGGCATTTAATGGCCATTGTTCCTCTGTGGGTACTGGCAATGGTGCAGCAGTGATCACATTGCTCTGCTTTTGGACTCTAGTGGGAACAGGTAAAGTCAAAACTCCAAACTTCAAGCTGGAGAACAAAAAATAAAATCAGTTTGAAGAGTGCATCTGTATGTCTTAGATATTTTTTTATGTCTGACTAGCTGGGTTTTTATTTCATAAAGAGTATGTAGATGACATGTAAATGTTATGTAAATTGGGTCCATAGTCCATTAAAGCGCAATATTATAATCACTAATACCCTATAGGCATGGACAGATCAACCAACCAAGTTTTATTTGATCTTTGTCAGAGGCAGTGAGCCCTTTTATGCAATATTTTGTGTACATGCCTTTATTGTGAAGATCATCATTTCAAAATGTGCCCATGTGGGAAAAATAGATGTTGATGTGCGTTTCTGCAGCAAAGTTCAACAAGTATTTTACTAGCAAACAATCATTTTATAGATTGACCGAAAACGAAGGAATTCTGCTTCCAGTGAGAATTTCCATCTAAAGTGATCACCTAATCAGTAGACTTGAACAACCTCAAATTACATACAACACTTAGCCTTCAACACCTGCTACTTTCACTAGCCAAATTAAAAGAAAACAAGCGTATACAAAAAAGACTGGAGGGCTGTTTGGCCCTTGTGTAGGAAAAATATATTCCTTACTAATTGGCAGAACACTGTCAATAAATATTAACTGGTTTAGCAGCCCTCCTGTTTACTTAATGAAATGGTAGTTGAGGGGTTAATGGGTTAATTGGGGAGAGGAAATGAATCTTCAAATGTATCAAAATCTGATAAGTGATTTAGCCTAATTAATAATTTACATGTCAAGACAACATTTTTCTATTTATCATGTGCATTTTCCCAAGATAAAGGTATAAGTGACAAAACGCCAAACCTAGACGAATTCATAGTAAATGTAAAGCTTACACTTTTAAGAGATAGGGTAATTAATCCCTGCAATAACATAGTGAGCCTTGGCATGGATTCTTTATCACTAGACATTTTTTAATAAAAAATAGTTTATTTTAGATATGAATTTGACAAACCCAATGAACAGCTGTGACATTAAATTCAGTTGTGTAATACCCTTTTTCAGTACCCACACTGAACAAAAATGTTAATCATTTTTTCCAGTTCTCCACTGTCTACCGCTAATCTTCACCTAGTTACTTTTAATGATGCAGCTTGAAAGAGTATAACGTAGCTCACTCTTAGCCTCAATTTCCACACAAAGATGACATTACTCTTGCTGTTAAAGCAATTGTTAATGCTGTCTTGTGAATGTTCAAAACTAGAGGCACCATTCTACCCACACTGGGCTTGGGAACGTGGAGTATGGTTTTGAAGAAAAGATTCTCCTGACCTTGTAGTACTCATTCAGCATTTATGTGCCTGTTCTTGATTGATTATCCTTCTATTATCAGTATCAGCACTTTCAGAGTTTGAGTCATTTCATTTGTTGAATGGACTAACTCCAGAAGTTACTCATCTTTTTCCTTTAGCTGTAGATGAAGAGTATATAACTAATCTAGACTAGACATATAGCTAACATACACAGAGCATATAGGGTGAAATTTTCCACCCCATGCACCACTGGCATGACAGTGATTTAGCTGAAATCGATGGTAGGATTTCTATTAATCTCCTCTTCAGTCCTTCTAATGTGTTCACTGGGAGTTGAGCTGACTGTACAGCAAAACTTTGGTGCTCCAAATGCAAGACAATGCTTCACATGCTATGAGAGTGGGGAGTTGTGCAAAGATCAAAAGTGCTATGGAGTCCCAGTACCCTTGTCTTGCACACCTGTTCAAAGGTCATGAGCAGCTGGGTCTCCATTAATCTGTCCTATGCTAAGTACTGAGCAGAATACATTATATTTCTACATTCAGTTCTGGAACATTAAAGATTCAAGCTCACTGACAGAGAATTGTCAAGCTGCATTCTGGGATATATGACATTTATATGTGATCTAGAAATCAGACACAAAAGACTGGTAGTCTGAGGTGTCAGGAATAAGTGACATGATTAAATTAGAAAGGCTACTAAATTAGCTCATACAAACTTGATCTTCTGCATAAACTGAACTAATGTCTCCCTGGCCATGCTGGATTTCCACTGCATTTCCTATTATGCACCTCACGATACAAGACTACTGTAAAGCTTACATACATTTATGCAAGTAGATCCGTATCTTTAATTCTTCCTTAAAAATTACCAACCTTTGGCACAAACAACAGTATTTATGAGCTACATTTGAAATCTTCACTAGTTCAGTTTCTAGATTTCAGAGAAAAGGAACAGAAAATAACTCCTGAACTATTTACTCATATATAAGTGATCCCAAAGCTTCTATTAGATATAATATTGTCTTTCTCGGGCAAATGTATAACGTTAAAGAGTTTGGTCCTCTATTGAACACAGCTGGTTTATTCCACTCCAAGATAGTTATGTCTTAGAGGTGAAAGTAATAATTCATTCATATAGCCTGAAATAATAAGATGAGATACATAGGGAGAAAGGCACATTAAGATAATAAAATTATTTTAACAGATGTTAAAAAAGTTAGAGATATAAGTTATTTCAGTTGTGAAAACAAACAGAAGTGGATTTATATTGAGAGATAAGAAACACATTGGCCTTAAAATCTTTCTACTTCGAGGGCTTCTGTCGTCTTTGCTATGAAGCATCTTGGTTAAAGGATTATCTGGCATTTTGTTTATTTGACTGATGGGAGGACAGAAGATGTATTTCACTATCCTTAAACCATCCCTGACACCACCAGATGAATGTCAGGTCTAGTCAGGAGAAACAGAAGTGATAGGCATTCCTCTGCCTCCTTGAACAACTTACTCTATTAGAAACGACATTTACCCCTCATGAATGGGTCCTGTACAAAGGCCTTTGTACCACAGACATGTGGCCTTTGTCACAGACATGACACAAACTTCTTTGGAGCAATCCAGCAGGACATCTTCATGTACATGAGAATAGGTTCCACCTTGCAAAAATGTCCAATATTTCTGGTTCAGTAAGAAACTCAGGTACTCAAAAGACATTTTATCAATAATATATTCCCTATAATACCTATACATATATACATATACACATACACATATATGCATATATAAATATATATGTATATACATATAAAACTTCCAGAATATCTCTTGTCCCACTATACGATGGGATTGAGTCTGAAAGTGTCTAAACTGATTTTTTACAGATTTTCTCATGAAAATAAGAGACCTGACTTTTGTGTTAGCAATGATGAGAAAAAAATTGTAAAAGAGTTACTATCCCTGACAGAATATTTGAGACAACAGTTAATGACTTTTTTTATTTCATTTTTCCTGTGTACTTCATTGCCTGCCTACCTGCTTTTTCTGTCTATTCATTTGTCTGTCTATTAATCTCGAAAACCAAAGATGAAGTACAACTGAAAACACAAAGCTCTCATTTAGGGCTTTGCATATCCAAGGAAGAACATAAATGTTAGCTTAATACTTATATTCCTCTTGCACACTATAAAACTTTTCTTCCTATTCTGTATACTTTGAATATATGCCCTTGTCAGGACATGTGAGGTCATTGATGTTGTCAAAGATGATCTTTGTCAGTTATTGAAATGAGAGTTAATTTGACCTAATCTAAACTGACAGACAAAATGGTTCACTGGTAAAACAAGTCAATTCCAGAAACTGGTGCTAAAGAATGGTACAAGAGCAAAAAACCATGGATTTACTTTCTCAGTTGAGGTTTTGAAAACTGGATTTCTAATAGGGTTCAGCATAATGCATCCAGCCAGAGCTATTAGTGGGAAGACTGTGTGATAACATACTTCTTATATTATTTCCACCTTACACATTGCTGTATCTGCTATTTTTGCAATGATACAGAGTTGATTCCACTGTAATAAAATTATCGTTATTATTAGTTATATAAAATGTAGAATCCATTGGTAGTGACATTGTGAGCTGAAAATTATATTAAAAATCTATAAGCCAACAGATTTTATTCTACCAGGATAGAAAATTACTTCTTTGTGTATCACATAAACCAGTAATACTGGGTCCTGACTGAATCAGAAAAATAATATGTTGCTTTTCTTAAAAGAGGGAAAGTCATTTGGCTTTTCATCAGCAGAGTGTTTGAGCTTGAGACTTTTTGACTTTTGAGACTTTTGCTGAGACTGTGCTCTCTGCAGCCAGTCTGAGCTATTCTGCCTGCATGGGTAAAGATAGATATGAACTTTAGTACTCATAGGATTAAGGCCAGGGAAGACAGGGGGGTAGAAGGAAGATTAATGGGATTCTGTATGCTATTAAAATTAATCACTGAAAATTAAAGATTTTTATCTCCTGCTGCCCCTCTATTGTTGTTGATACGAGTGTCATAACTGATATATTCAACTCATGGGTGTCTCTTAATAGCTAAATTGAGATATTCCATTTATGCACAGTCTCAACTTGGATTGAACCCAGCAATTTTCAAATATATGTGCCCATTTTTTATATATGATTCTGATTTGTAACAAGGAAAGGAAAAGGCAAAGATAAAATAATATTAAACATTGGCACCTAATATTTAGCAAGCGGCTGCCCTTCTCAAGGATCCTGTAAAGCTTTATGAACATGACATCTCTTAAGCATTCACTTCACCCACCAGTGAAACGCAGTCACCTAAGGCTGCTTAGCCTGCTCTGAACATTTTCCTTTTAAACAGCTTTGAATGGAAATTGGCTCTTTGTTCAAAGTGAGAATGTTTATGGAAAATATTCATCTCATTGAATAAAAAGAAAGTGTTGTTTTCCTCTGTCAAAACAAGCTTGTTTTGTTGTTTTTGCTCTGTTTTGTTTTCAATCTAAAAACAGACAACACTTCAGAGTACATTTAGAGGTAAAAATCCCTTAATTTTATTTTTTTTTTAACCAGGAAAATGGCACCTTTTACTTAATTGCTGATACCTTTGTATTAATTGCTGACATCAAGCTGTGACACCTTGATTTGTTAGGCAAAATGTTATTCAACTATGTAAAAGGACATTTTAAGTACCAAAACACCAAATACTTTACATATTCCAGTCCTGTCAGGGAAGTCACAGACCTTCAATTGTTTAGGATTAAATTCAGTAGTTGAAAAGTATCAGAAAGTGGGAGAGTAAAAACGTAAAGTCTAAAGTGGCAAACAGGTTAGTTAGGTCTGTAGAAAAGGTGGATTTTTGCAGTTTGTTGATTTATATATAAGGGGTACTGTCTGAGGGAAAGGATATACTGGCAAAATAAAAAGGCAAGGAGCTCTTTATATTGAGTGGAACAAACTGAATTGTTCAAATCAAGCAAATTTTCATTTAACTTCTGAACAATTATCTTCATTTTAATCTTGTAAAAAATAAATTCAATATTATTTAAAAATAAAAAGTATGGAATATTTCCTTACTCACTGAGAGTCTTCAGGTTTTTCTAAGAAATTTTGATGAAAAACTTTCTTGGAGGTCCAATTCTGAAAGTCCTGAGAAAAGGTATCATATATGTTTTATAGAGAGAGATCATCCTGTTTGATGTTTGAACCTAAAATGACTCACCTTCTCTCAGAATGTAAACTAATACTGGAGTTTCTTTGAAGTGCTGTTGTTTTTCTGGCATCTTGGCCTAAAACACAAAGGTCAGGGAAGTAGTGTGAGATGCTAGAAACCAACCTACTTGTTTCCCCGGAACTGGAGAAGTTTCAGGGTGTTCCTGTGTAGCAACAGTAGCCATTTCTCTTCTTTTTTAGTGTTTCAGCAGCTGATAAAAAAGACAAGGGGATACCCTCTGATACTGGCAAAGGAGAGATTAGGGCAAATAAAAAAGTCATACCAATGCATTTCCCTTTCTTTGATTCAAGACATGGTGTGAAAATTTTTCCCAATGTGTGTATGTGTATGAATTTGTATGTATGTATTTACAGTTTTCTGTGATATGTATTCTTCTCCAGGCAGGCTCCTGTATTATGCATCAGGTCCATTCTTCTTACTGTTTTATGGTGTGTAATTTCCTGTTACAGTACAACAAGTCAAGTTGCAACAGTGATATATTTAATAAAAAATTAGATACACTCCTACTCCCTCTCTATTTTTTTTCCCCTTCATCTATCTGGGATACTGACCACATAAACTCAGTGTTTAAAATAAAATGACTCAAATCACTGCTGAATAAGATACTCTGCATGCTGTGGATTCTGTCTCAGTCATGAAGAATGAAGATGTTTTCTAAAGTGCTAATGGCTGTCACAGTCTTGAGTTATGGGTCACGAAAGAAGCAAAACACTTACCCTAGGGACACAAGCTATCCCACATGTAATATATTTTCCAAAAGTGCAATGTGCTCATAATTTCTGGATGTCTGTAAACTCAGAGTTATTACTACTGTTACAGTTTGTTTCAGGATTTCTATTCAAACTCATGCTCCAACAAAATCTCTCTGTTTCTCTCTCTCTCCCTCTGCAATTAGTGTACAGGTTAAAAGGTCAATCAAACAAATAAATCACCAAAATGCAAACCATTTTCAACCATATAAAACCAATGTTCTTGAGTCACTTTTCTTCTGGGGAGGATTGAAAAAAGAACACCTTCTGTCACACTCTGAAGATCAAGACCCTTGGGTTATTAGAGAGCCAAGCATGGGAACACAAGTGTGGAAACTGCTTGTCTCACATGTGCTGAAGCCTGATGCCATCAATCTTCTACCCACCAGATCCATTTTTTTTCATTGTGGGTCCAGCCTCAATTCACTATGCAGTAAAATAATCCTCAAATTCCTGTGTACTCAAATTAATCTGTAAGATTAATTGGCAATCTCATACTAATTGTTATTCTCTGGACAGCAAGTGTTGTCTTCTGTCTCAAAATATATCAATTTTATTAATTCAGTAAGTTTAATTCATGTCATGGTGCAAGACATGTCTCACATGTCTTTTTGTTTGAACCGAAAGAGAGGATACCTGTCAGAATTATTCTAGGTAGTGAACTAGCTAAGACACAAGGACTGGACATGACTCAGAACAACCTGAACTAGTTGGACTTGATTTGACAGTTGGTTGGACAATATGATATCCAGAAGTTTCTTCCAATCTAAATTATCTTATGAATTTATAACTGATGCTCTGCCTAGCCTACTTTAAGCTTATAGCACAACTTTCTTTTTCAATCTGTATTGCTTTTTGTTCAATGGCAACATCAGAAAAAAAATCACTCTTAGGTAAGAAGTTATTACAGAAAGCTCTGAGGCAGGGATTGGAGAACTGCTAAAGATTGAGAAAGTCCCAAAGGACACAAGACCAGAAACCAAGAGAGGTTCACTAAAGCTAAGATAGTAGCAAGGGCCCAGAGTTGAAAGAAGCTTGATGTCTTTTCTATGCTAGAGGATTATAGTTGTCCTATAGAACATAGCAACCTGCTTTTCAGTAGTACTATAATAAAAAGTACAGCTGCTCTGGTGAGGTTGGGACCTACATGAGTTGATAACGATATGCAGTCATGCTAAGTAGTTGTGAATGGATCTTAATGTGACAGTGAATATACAGTCAAATCTAGACTAGGGAATAAAAAAAATGCTGATATGTAAACTTTGATAATTCTTATTGTTAAACTGGTAGTATGATGGTTGTTCGGATTTTGGCCTATGCTGTTGACCTAAACCATTCCTGGGCACTATTTGGGAATTAAGATAGAAAGGGACTCTTTTCAGTAGCTATATGCATGTGACCACGTTTCGGAGGTTGAGAGAAATTAATAGTATGTGTGGCTAAGAGATTGCAGATGTATTCAGTGCCAAAGAACTAGTCCTGGATCTGGTTAATTTATTTGTTAACTTACTATTAAAGTAAGCAATCACTTTCATTGACTCTGAAAGAGGAACTTGGACCAAGATCCGGGAATGGAGAGAGATCTGATTTCTATGTCTTCTTTTTTCCCTCTTTCATCTTTAGAAAGTGCTTATGTAAAAGCATAAAGACACAGCTGTGCTTACATATCAGTCATATTTTAACTCCTTTTATAGTTACTAGATGGACGATGGGTCCCTGGAACTGAGGGTTTTGGAAGTTAAAATGGAAGACTTTACTTTGTAGTAATCGTTGTTACTAGTGAGACTGTTTCTGGGTTGTGAGATCTAATATCAAGGGACAATTGTCTCATTCAGGTACAAAAGGTAAAGAAAGGGAAGAAAAGTTAGGTAACTTCCCCAAGCTGTTCATCTTAGACTTCAACCAAGGAAGGAAGACAGTTACTTTCAGAAGGTGATATCCTTTCTGGCTTCCAGCTCCTGATCCAGAAGCATGAAGTCTCCTGTAATCTCATTTTATAGGAGGAGACTAATCAGTAGATGTTCTAAGGCATCCAAACAGTTGTTGACCATACAGAAAGACCAAAATTATTCTATATGTGAAATTTCTGTTTCCAAAAGTGAGATGAATCTCATTCTCTCTGGCTTCAATGACTGAGGTGCATTATAATCATTGATTGGGGTCAGTAAAAGACAAAATCTTTTAGGGAATCTTTTCAAGATAGACAATTAATGTTAGTTTGCTTAACTATATTTCAGGGTCTTCAGACAGGTCTGTTATGGACTGAAATAAATGTGGACACTATATTTAGGCAGTGTCATTACTTTTTGAAGTAAAACAAGCCAATATACTTAGATGCATCAGGGGCAGACAAGTGAAATCAGCCAAGTAGCAAACTTAATTTAGAATTGAGTCTCATGCCTTCAGGAAAGGAGAGGACTTTAGAAAATCTGTACTGTGTAGGTATGCTGTCATGTGATTTTACAAAGGTCAAGAAGACCAGCATAGATATGTCTTCATTAGGGGCTTTAAGGCTTTAAAGAGACATATTCCTGGCATTAAGAGGTCCATAGCAGGATAAGATGTATTCCTTGTCACTCCATGGGACCTCTTGTGGCATAGGCTCCCCATCCACCTAACTCGTGTCTATATAGTAACACTGATCTGTACTATTTATGAGTCAAATTCTCTTCCTCCTGCCTGAAGGTATGGGACAAAGGCCAGCTTGAGTCTATGATGGCATTTCCTTCTCTACCCAGTGTGGCCACATCTGTGTTTCTCACTGGGAACAAGTTTGAATTAAACTTAAAAAGTGATCATGGAGGCATCTAATTGGCTCAGCCCCAGAAGTGAGTCTGGCTCCAAGCTGGGGAGAGTTGTGAGCAAGTACTTACAGGACACATCTTTACAGCCACTTCCTCCTTACCAGAAAAGGCTATCATGTAAAACCATGACATTCCACCCCTCACTTTCACAAATCACTTTTTAAGGAGATGTTAAAAATCTACTCCTTGTCACTTCATGAGAGGTAGAAACACAGAAAACCTCATTAGTCAGTAGCACAACTCATATTTTGCCCATTACCTCTCCCAATTAATATCCTTACCTCAAATTTAATCTCCAATGCTCCAAGCCCCATAGACTTGAGCCCCACATTGGGCACCAATAATGTCGGTGGTTTGGCCCAGCTAGCACAGCAGCACCACGACAGTCTCTTGCTCGGTGCCCCCATTCACCTCCACCCTCTTTAGGATGGTGGAGGTCCCAGTGAAATGGGAGAAAAAAGATAAACAATGTTGTTGTGGATTAAGACAAGGGCAGGGAGGGCTCGCTGCCAATTACGGTTCTGGGCAAAACAGACTCCAGTACTTGACTTAGAGAGGAAAGTTTATTCTACAAGAAACAGAATGAAATAAAAGCAAAAAAGCGAGTAGGATGATGAAAAAATTACAACCAGCACTTTAAGATCTCCCTCCCCCATCCCTCCTTTCTTCCTGGGCCCAACTCACTGCTCCCGATATCTCTACCTCCTCCCCCTCAACGGCTCAGGGGGGCAGGGAATGGGGATGTGGTCAGTCTCTCACAGATGGGGTCTCTCACTTCTCACTGCTCGGATGAGGACACCTCCTGGCATTCTTCCCCTGCTCCAACACAGGGTTCCTCCCCCAGAACACAGTCCTTAACGAACTTCTCTGGTTTGGGTTCTTCCCAGCAACTGCGGCTTCTGCTGATACAGGGTCCCTCACATGGGATGCAGTCCTTGGTCAATATCTCTGGTGTGGATTCTTTGCTACGGTTGCAGTTTCTGCAGTTGCAGGGTCCCTCTGTCAGGACAAGGCCTCTTCTGGGCATTGGTTTAATGAGCTACTGTGTCATGGGTTCCTTCCCACAGTTACAGCTGTGGATATTGGGTCCCTTCCTCAGGACACGGCCTGCTCTGGCCATGGTGATAAAGGGTCTCTCCCTCCGGACATGGCCACTTCCTGCCATAGTTTTAAAGAAGAAAATTACTGCCCCTGGCTCAGGGTCTGTACTGAAGTAATTGGGTCCCTCCCATGGGACATGGTCTCCTCCGGCCATAGTTACCCTGGCTCGAGGCCTTTAACAAAGTGAATCGCTGCCCCTGGTCCAGGGCCAGCTTTAGCAAAATGAGTCTCTGTCCCTGATGCAGGCTCCTTATCAAAATGAGTCTCTACTGCTGATGACGAGTCTTTAAAGAAATGAAAACAAATCTCAGCTTCACCAATCCTCTCCCTAAAATGCAAGGGGGATCTCTGCTCCAACACACTTCCTCCTCTCTTTCCTCACTGACCTCAGAGTCCACATGGTTGTTTCTCTCACTGTTCCTACTCCTTGCACCACCACCAGCCAGAAGAAGAAGAAGGGGTAGAAGAAGGAAGAAACAGGAAGAAGGAGGTAGAAACCTCCTCTTCCAGCTTCTTCTTAAAAAGTGTTTGTGGAGGCATCTAATTGGCTCAGCCCCAGAAGTGGGTCTGGCTCAGAGCTGCGGAGAGTTTCAAGGAATTACTTATAGAAACCACCTTTACAGCCCCTTTCCCCTTACCAGAAAAGACTGTCATGTCAAATCATAACAGGCAGGTACCTTCCTCTGAATTATGCTGACACTGTTCAATATTGCTTCTTACTTCTGTCACCTCTTTCTCTCGCTGACATTATGCCAGCACCTTCAAACCATCTCTGAGTGTGATTTCCCATTTTCCCAGGGAAAGAAACAAGGTGCTGTGCAGAGCTTGTGTCTGGTAGGACCTTGAAGCTAAAAGCCAAAATTTTGGACCACTACAAATGACGTAGGAGTTTCACTAAAAAATACTCTTCAGATGCAGTAGTTTGTGACAATATCAGTGCAGGGTGTTTGACAGATGCCTGTTATTCTGTTGCATACTGAAGCTTCCCCAGGTGTATTCCCCCTAGCTAAGGTGTGGAACCCTGCTGAATCCCTTTGCACATTATCATGTTAGCTAAGCTGTCATGAAAGTTGCCAGTATATATGTAGAACACAGAGATTAATCCAATTAAACCTCCACTGACTTTTCCACATTCCTCATGCTGCAACCTATATCTCTTCACAGATAGGTGTTAGAGCATGGATAAGATTAATCAAATGATGTTTATGGAGTGGCAACCCAACAGAAAGCATGACATATGAGAGGGAGAGAGTGAGTGATTAGCAGCTAAGCTTTAACCCATCATAACTGCAGGTGATCTTTAACCTTTCAGTGTCAATTTTAATTGTAAGGATGGACTTTAAGAAAAGACATTAAGGTAACAACATTGCACTCCCTGACCTGAAGTTTATTAGATTTTAGACTTTTTTACAACGTCTGAAGAAGACTCTTAAAGACGATGTGAGGATTATACAATAAAAGTTAACATGAATAATGGCTTTAGTGAGAAAAAAATATATCTGGGAATTAAAACTATCAAGTATGTTCAGATTAAAATTTATGTAGTCACATAATGACACAGATGGTAAATTTTGGTGATATGTATTTTTCCCTGGTGTAGAGCACACAGTCGCAATCCAGCATGGCAGATTGTATCCTAGGCTAAAACTGTGTCAGACACAAAGTAATCATCAGATGCTATCATATAATTTGCACTGGGGCCAGCCTGGATCTTGTAGGTATTCATTGTTCAACTGCACTGTGTTTCTTTCAGTGGTGTTTTCCTTCTATAATAAACTCTTGTGATTTTTTTTCCTTTTTTTTCCTGTTATTAATGCTTCTTTTTGCTAGTTTCAAATAATAGTCCCCCTAGTAATTTACTATTACTATTGTTGCTTTTGTCATATAAAATAGAATAATAATAATAGTTATTGACACTACTAGTCTTAACCTGTGAATTCATTCAGGCTGATGTAAAGACATCAGTGAAGTCTCATAAGCATACTTAAGTCACCATTGAATATGCAGATTTAGATATGAGATTAATTTCTGGTCGTTTAGCCATTTAGGCTAAGTCAGATTCTCTAATTCATAAAAAATAGTAGAGGTTGGAAGGGACCTTTAGAGATCATCTAGTCTAACCTTCTTGCTAAAAACAGGTCCACCTAGATCAGGTCACACAGGAAAGTGTCCAGGCAGTTTCTGAAAACCTCCAGAGAAGGAGACTCCACACCCTTCCTGGGCAGTCTGGGCCAGGGCTCCCTCATCTGACAGCAAAATAGTTTTTCCTTATGTTCAAATTGAACTTTTTGTGTTTCAGCTTCTTTCCATCACTCCTTATCCTGTCACTAGAGACAACAGAAAAAAAGTGATGTCCCAACCTCCTGACATCCACCATTTATATACTTATTAGTGAGATCCCCCCTCAGTCTTCTCTTCTCTAGACTAAACAGCCCCAGTCCCTGCAGTCTTTCCTCATAAGGAAGAAGCTCCAGTCCCCTGATCATCTTGATGGTCCTGTGCTGGACTCTCTCCAGAAGTTCCTTGTCCCTCTTGAGCTGGGGAGATTAGTCTCCTACTATAGAAAAGGTAAAAGAGATGTTGCTCCAGAAACTGTTTTACCTTATCCCTTTCAGAAGTTTATTGTAGGATAGACAAACAATCCTGTGAGAATGTTCACCTCACTGACTGACTTCAGTGAAACAGCTAACATTTTAATTGCAAAAGTTAGAGAAGAATCCCTTCTCTAGAATTCCTCACAATGCTGAGGACTTTTTACACATAAAGGCCAGAAGGAACATCTATATTTACAACCTACACAGCATCAGAGCATGTTCTCTGACCCTGATGACAGCTCTTTGTAATAGATGAAGTTATTGAACTACATGAATTCACAGTCTTTGGGAACTCTTTGAGAATTAGGTGATCTGAAGTCAGCACACGTGAGGGGCCATATTTATGATTCAGTGGTGTAAAATACTGTATTTTGCTGTCTTGATTATGCTCAGGAAGTGTTTTCTAGTATAAATGTAATCACACCATCGAAAAAAAGGCCCAAAGTAGCATCTCTAAGCATCTTTTCATCACTAATTCTGGGTGTGTTGGTTTAGCCCTAACCAAACAATAACCAAACCACCCGGTTACTCACTCCTCCTCAACTCAGTAGGATGGGGAGGAGAATCAAGAGAGAGTCCTAGAACTTTCTGGGTTGAGATAAGGACAATTTAATAGAATAACACAAAGAGCAGACAGTTACAATGATGGCCAAAAGAAAAAGGAAAAAAAAAGCAATGCCCAATGTAACTGCTCACCGGCCACAGCCCGACGTGCAGCCCAACGCGCAGCTGCAGCTCCCGAACAGCACCACCAGGGCCATGCTACTGAGGTCACATGGGATTTAATAGCCTGGCCACCTCCCCTGGCGGTGGCTGGGGAGAGTTAACTCTATCCTGGCCAAATCCAGGACAGTGAGTTCTACAGATGTAGACATTGGTACCAGCAGTTGTTATTCTACAAAAATATATACCTGATTTTTAATTCATGTGATGTGAATGGTCCTTCCAAAGCTGAATTCTTCTCAGTGAGTGTC
Organism: Colius striatus; assembly: GCF_028858725.1. Classification (NCBI taxonomy): domain Eukaryota; kingdom Metazoa; phylum Chordata; class Aves; order Coliiformes; family Coliidae; genus Colius; species Colius striatus. The sequence goes on along the minus strand of NC_084760.1, from coordinate 43,334,018 downwards.
AAGCAAAGTTCACAGCTAGCCACTTTTCCCACAAAATCTCCAAAACTTAGATTTAAGCTGGCTACATATCCTTTCCCTTCCCTTTATTTTAGAGGAAAGATGAGAAAGAATCACAGAATTATAGAATCACAGTATTATTTCTGTTGGAAAATACATTTAAGAACACTCTTCACCTCACACTGCCAAGCCCACCACTAACCCATGTCCCTCAGCACCTCAGCTACACGGCTTTGCAATAGCTCTAGGGATGGGGACTCCACCAACTCCCTGGGCAGCTTGGGACAGGGGCTGATAACTGTCTCAGGGAAAAAGTTCTTCCTCATCTCCTATCTAAAATTCCCTTGGGGTAACTTCATCGAATCATAGAACATGAGGTCTTTTTCTCTTGTTCTGTCACTCACTACTGGGGAGATCGATCTTCACCTCACTACAACCTCCTTTCAGGTAGTTGCAAAAAGTGATCATGTCTCCCCTCAGCCTCCTCTCCTGCAGACTAAACACCCCCAGTTCCCTCAGCCGCTCCTTATCAGACTTGTGCTACAGACCCTTTCCAAGCTTCATTGGCTGCCTCTGGATATGCTCCAGCACTGATGAGAAATGGAATTTCTCTCTCCATATGAACCTTGAGAGAAAAATCCATTTTAAAATATCAAAATTTTTTCTCTCTGTGGTCTGCGTATGCTGAGAAAAGATCCAGAAAATGTAAGCTCTCTTAGCATATCTGTTCCTGGTTTGCTGGGTCATTTTAGACAAAAGTACTTTTTTTCCTCATGTTGGACCTGTACTTTCATGGATCTGACCTTACTAGAAACTGGTGCTGAAAATGTTTGTCTTGTAGTTTATGATTATGGATACATATTCATCTTTTTCCCTCTTATTCTACCATACAAGAACTGGATTGGAGTTAACCAAACTGGTTTGAAACCAAATCAGTTGCTTTACTGATCTTTCACTTTTGCTGCATGTGCAATAGTGCTCATCCAAAGAAAATATCAGAAATGCATGGTAGAGAGCAGGAGCAGGAAGCCTGTACTTCAGTTAACTATGCTTGATTAGAAAAATGCTGTCTTGCCTTCCCTTTTAGTAAGAACAAGATACAGTGCAACATATCAGCTCAGAGCAACTAGAGAAGAAACATCACATCATGGAAGGCTTAGAGCTTGCACAGTTTACTGCTTCTCATGAAGTCTTGCTGGAGACATCAGCTGAAATCTTCAGAACTTGCTCACCCTATCTAATGTGAACCCAGGCCTGTGACATGCCTTTGCAGTCATGATGACAATGACCTCCATGGATCCACCTTGGATATCTTTACCTTCTGTTCCCCATTCCTTACAGCTCTGGGGTCAGTAAGAACTAAAGATGGCATTTTTACTTTTCCCAAGAACACAGGCAGTAAAGGTATTTATTCTGAGGTACAACAATCCAACCAGTAGGATCAGGCCACTGCCTAACTGCTTTTCCTTTGATATTTTTGCTCAGCAAGTGGTATTGCAAGTCATGCTTTACACAAGTGACATTTGTCATTGCTGCACATTCTTGGCATTCATCATTATGAGTTGGAGTCATAATGAGATAAGCTGTGAACTTACAGCAATAATAATATTAATACAGAAAACAGTCTATTTTTAATGTCCCCATACTTCCTTTGTTCAATGGGACTATTAGTTTAAAGAAATTAAGCTGCAAGAACTACAGCAAAAACTGAAACAATATCAAAATTCTGAAGAGAGAACAACAACCCAATATAATGACAGTGTAATACTGTTAATTTTTAAGATGACTTTCATCCAAAGCTCATAAAGTGCTTAACAAACTATATAGGCAGAGATCAAACTGAAGGCTATATGCTTTCAAGGCTAAGGTCCAGGTGAGTGATAATGGATTTCTAGATATTTGAGGATATTGACTCCTTTACTGTTTAAAGATTGCTGGATGTTGTAAAATCAAGAGTCTGATTGAACATGGTGACAAAATTAACATGATTTTAGGAAATAGAAATGAAGGCCAAAACTTTTACAGATGGACATTACTTATTTATAGAGGCTTGAGGGCTCTGTGATTTGGCAGAAGAAGGCTACTCAAAATCCCATGTCCTGGGATTTGAATGAGATGATTTCAGACTAGAAACAAAAACAAAACACTTAGCAGTGACAGTAATTAGCTAGCAAATCTGCTTGAAGTACTTAAACCAGAACTACACACAGTTTGTAAAGGTATGGTGTAGCCAAGGAAAGTTATGGACCAGGCATAAGAATAAAATTATAAACTCTATCTTCAGGGACATCAACCAAGATGTTCATAATGGTCTCTTCTGGCCTTAAAAATCTATGAATATATGAATCTGCTTATTTATTTATTTTTAAAATGTCTGGGGAAAGGGACACATGAAAATACCAAAGACATGTTTGTGTAATGGGTTAAAAATAGAGTTGGTTTTCCTGCTCTGATACTTTAACTGAACTGGTTTAATTCTGTAGTTTTATGTGTTTGTTATTAAACAATAATAGGATTTTTAAGTAATAATAATAATAGCAAAATAGTATAAATATTTTTTACTTCTAACAGTTACCTGTTCTTTTGCTTTCTCTTCTCCTTCTTTTCCTGTGAGCACAATGGTTTCTTAGAACACGTGGAGCTTTTAATTTGACTATATGTTACTTCCATTTCAAATATGCCCATTTTCCCACCATTCTCTTAGCGTCTCTTCAGTGGGTGACAGTTTGCCCAAAGAAAGATTTCCATCCTATTGTTTTTTAAATACTTGTTATGTACATCTATGTTTATAAATACATCTTTAAAAATATGATAAAATTGATATATGTTTGGGAGTATTTGTATGTGAGTGGAGAACTTGAATACACTGTTTATATCCCTCTGTATGTACAACAGAGTTGGAAGATGGATACAGAGCCAGATCTTGAAGCAATGTGACCTTTGTGAGAAAGAACCCTGTTTCATTCAAAGCAGTTGCCTAGTTCTAGCTAGGACCTAGAATTGTGCTTATCTCGCTATATAGATATGTACAATTTTATTGGAACTGATAGAGAGGATTCAAAGGAAGTTTTACCCTTTATAAAACCACTTATCGATGCAGTGAACACAGTTTCCATGGATATCTTTGTGTTGTTCTTCCAGACAAGTGCCAGCTCCAGGAAAAATTAGACTAATCCAAGATCTGAGTGATGCTGTGTTATTCTCAACCCTTATCCTGTGTGTGCAGAGCTACTGCCTCCTCTTGCCCTGAATAAAGGCAGTCAACAAGCACCACTGGTTGATAAAAACTGATACATTTCTTGCTTTGGACTAATTTTCAGCCAGACCACCCAACCTCACAGTTGGATTAGCTGACTCAAGGTGGATGGAAACATACAACTGAGAGATAGATCCAAACCAAACCACACAAACCCGCGTTTAAGAAATGTCAACATTAGTGAAAAGGCAGAACCATTCCTTAGTTATTCTGAAGCTGAATGACATGACACTGCTTGCATCTGTGTTTTACCACACCAAAAAAGGATAATTTACTGGTGTAAATCCCTCTTTCAGGCTAGCCTTGAGCCATTACAAGACAGAATGTACTGGCTGACTTGGATCAAAATCGTGAGAGCTGTGCTAAGTGTATCAACACAGATGACATGGGGTGAAGACTCGTGCTCGTACTCAGCTTAGTTTGGTTTCTTTGGTATAGATATAGTCAGACTGGCTTAGGCTGCTATAGAAATATAATCTCAGATCATGCTGGTGTCCATCACGTGCCACCAATTTGATCTGAGATCAGGCTGTAGACAGCAACTGGCTCATGTCTAACCAGCTTAAAATGCAAGCCTGTACTGTCTGCACCTACACAGGAGTTGCTTACCTTTCTTCACCTGCATTTTTTTAAAGTGATCAAGTCACAGTTCATGGTGGAGTATTGGCATTCAGAATATGCTGGTTCTTGTTGACTTAACTTCCAAAACTCATTCATTCCTCTAGCCCTCATAACGATTCAGAAAGGTGAAAAATGGACAGATGTAAAACAGTAGGCACAAATATTGTGAATTGCAAGGAAAAATTCAGCAACAGTAAAATCAAGTAGTCAACTACATGCAAAACCTACCTATAAAAACAACTGCTTAAGCACGTTCAAGCAGCATGACTTCAACAAGATGATGGGAAGGGGATGAGGTTATGGAGGTACTTGCTTAGGAAATTTCATATGCTTACCCACTAATGCATGTACATAAGTATGTGTGTATCTGTGTACATGCATATCTACATGGGCTTTGTCTGTGCCAGTACACAGACCAGTATCATTGCATGGAAGCAAACACCGGAATTTGACAGTCTGTGCGACTAGTCAGTTGGTACCTGGCATGTTGTTGATCCTGGCTAGCTAGCACCATCCCAGACAATTCCCAGGCACAGCTCAGGAACCAGCATACTCTAGGCACTTTCCCCAGCAGGCAAGCTGGAATTGGTTATTTTATTTTGGAGGTAAAGTTGCATAATATTAAGGAAATGACCAGACTGTGCCAACTGGCCTCAGGGACAGAGAGCTGATCCTGACACTTCTCTTACCAGTAGAGATGTAGCCAAAATATCTGGCAGGAGATTTGTCTTGGTGTCGCTTCTGCAAGCTTGCCTGATAGTAAACACACAAGTTCCTTTCTCCTCTGCTGTGGCTTAGCAGTGAGGAGCTAAAATACTAAAGTTTTTTTAGTCCAAGGATAAGGACAGAGCTGTGTTTTCAATATGAAGGAAAAAAATGAAGGGGTTAATCTGAGATAGAAAAGTGGAAGAAAAGCCATGAATAAACGTCTCACTGTCCCTGCTGAAGGCAGCATGACAGTGGGGACAGGAAATGCAAACTTTGCTTTTTTTTTGTGAAGTACTCCAAACACACAGGCTCTTTACACTTACACATCTGTAGGAATCAATTTTTCTTTCCTGACTTAAATACAGTTAGCAGTAAAACTATGTTTATATTGTTACCAATTTCAGTGGAGTGCTAATAGCAACACCCATTACCTATAGTCTTTTTCCTACCATGCCTGAAGATCATCTATCTACAGAGAGTCATCTTGAGGATTTTACTTCATCTTCTTTCTGCCCATGATCACCTGAAAGAGGAAAATAGTTCAGAAGGGACAAATGAAGCAATGGAGTGGAAAGAGGAACTTTCCTCTCAAGTTTTTTTTTTCTCTAATTAAATACAGGTTGCTGTTTGATCGAGCTCAATATATAATCCATTTAAAAATCATAGTGATTAAAGATTCTGCTTATCATTTTGTTTCACAGAAGGCTTGCAAGGAGTTGTTCTATAGCCTGAGGCTAAAACTAGCCCAGATATTAGCTGAACCAAACAGGGCTGTCATTGCAAGCCAGTCTGCACCCCTGCAATGTTTAATAATAATAATAATAATAATAATAATAATAAAGTTAAATGTATGCCATAAGATGAAAGCTAGGAAAGCATCTGAACTGTACAGGAAAATAGAGCTTGCAGAAGAAGACAGGATCTAATAACTCAGTTCTGTCATCTACCACAGTCTAACCTGGACTAGATTATGGATCTGAGGGAAAGATCTCAATTATTTATACAGATTTTCTACTGTACCTGGTTACATGACCTTGAGTCCTCAGGTAATAGGAAGGTCTTGTATTCAAAACACTACTTTATAGATATCCTTTAGGTGTTACACCTGGCTTTCCTCTCTGACTCTACCAGGATAATAGGACTTGACTGCCTGAATAATAGCTGAAGTTAGTTCTTTTGGGTACTCACCCCACAGGAAGTTTATTTCAGACACTACTAGAGAGTGCAGCTTTGTGTAGCACAGGTAGTGGGTTTGTACTTTGAAGAATCATCAAGAAGAGAAGCAGAGGCCTGTTGCTGAAGGAAACTGTCACCAAACAGACTGGCAGGAGCAGAGATGTCAGTGATGTGCAATGTTGCAGCCCCTCCAGCTCAAAGGGACAGCAGCACTGCAATATGTCAAGCGCATCTCTGAGTTTCGGCTCAGTGGAGAGGACAACACATACACCTGGGAACTGGGGAACATCTGCTGGAAGAAGTCACTTGAAAAATAATCTTGCAATGGCTTGGGAGAAACATCTGTGCAGCAAATGACATACCACCAGTGATGGAAAGATGGAAAGTCAGAACTTGGGGAAAGCAAAGAATCATCTTGTGTCAATAATACAGGGAGCTGGTGACAGCACAAGGGGAATTTAGGTCAGCACAAACTTATTTGTCTATATAGCTTTTATGCATAGAGGTTGTAGCTGTATAATTGAAATGACTATGTAGTTGTTTTACCACTGGCCAATGTAAATAAGATACAAACTTCCCCTGTTTTCCAAATTCTCCACTCTGAAATTCTTAGTTTTATTGTTTACTTTTCGTAAGAGTTTGATCACACTTGCTTCCTACTCTGTATATACATAACAGCAATTTAGGGAGGACATGAGTACTTTAAACCAGATGAATATTTTCTGTTCTTAAGAGACACAGAATCTGAGGCATCAGATGATATATTTTGCCTAGAACAAAACTAGTTGATCTACAGGACAGAAAAAACTCCCAGACCAATGTTTGGTGGTCATGGTACATGTTAGTCCTTACTATTTCATAATCTTGCACGGTGAACATACCTGTTACAGAAATAGTTTGACCAGATTTGCACTGCAATTTAGTAGAAAAAAAAAATGGAGACAACATCTCCAAATTATAGATGTCTCTTCTGTAATCTCTCCACCTTCTCTCCATGAGGGTGAAGACATCAGCTCCAAAAAGGTGATATTTTGTGCTTTTTGAGAAGGGACCTGATGTAAGAGCAGGACTAGAAGAGCTATTGGTAGACCTAGAGAAGGTAACTTGTGGAGGAGGTCAAGTCTTAAGGATTAGATGATACATATCTAAGGAGTAAAAAGTTATGACACTGAGTTAGGAGAACAGATTTGATGTTGAGTGTTAGAAATGCAGAGGAGAAACCAGATGCAAGTTGTGCAGTATAGGTACGTGAATAGTGGGTTTAAGAATACTGGAGACTTGGAAGAATAATTGAAAAATTACTGCCTTTTATCCAGGCTTCAACTTTGGAAGATGTTGGAGAAAAAGCCCCAAATTAAAGTTTTGGGTTTGTTTTTTTAATAGATATATCTCATTCTGAAGATACCAGACTCTCATGGGTTTGTGTGAAGCTGCAGCGGGGGGGGAGCTGCAGTGCTCATCCCAGTAAGCAGTTCTCAAAACACACTGGCTCTGAGGTGTATCCTTGACAGGCCAATCTGGTGCCTCTGCCATCATTATTTAAGGAAGGAAATCTGAGTTGAAAGAGGAGTTGGAGGAGTGGTACAAGGTGGAGGTGATCATACACACCCCACAGTCAGAGAAGGAGGAAGGAAGGAGGAGTGCTGGACCAGAGATCCCTCTGCAACCCGTGGTGAGAACATAGGCTGTGTCCCTGCAACACCATGGAGGGCAATGGCAGGACTGAGAGCCACCAACAGCTCCAGGTGAGTGTGCCCTGACAGACAGGAGATTGTGTGAGGAGGCGGCAATGGCGCAGGCCATGCTGGAGAGCCTGTGAGTCCCAGAGACCCACACAAGAGATGGAGAGGAGCTACAGGCCTCAGAATGAAAGCGCGCCAGAGCAGCTCATGCAGGATTGCCCAGTCTGTGAGGGATCCCATGCTGGAGCAGGGAGGACTGGCAAGAAGCCCATCTGCCCTGAGGAGAAACAAGTGGCAGGAACCACTGACTGAAACCCCAATTCCCTGCCCACCTCAGTCACTCAAGGAGGGGAGGAGATAAAGACACTGGAATCAGGGCTCTGAGCTGGGGAAGAGGGCAAGGGTGAGGGGAAGATGGTCTTAAAGGGCTGGTTGTACTCTTCATCATTATACCCCTCTGTGGTGGTTTCTGTTTGTTATGTTTTTGGCTTTTATGGTTTTGATTGTTGTTGGATTAAATTAATTTCTGTTGAGTAGTCCCGTCTGATTTGTCTGGGACCATAAGTGGCAACTGAGCCCTCCCTGTCCTTAGAGCTTTCCAAAGCCCCTTGTGGTACTTAAGGTTGACCTGGTCCTTTGTTCCTAGCTAGGTCTAAACCACACACAAACTGGCTACTCTATTGATCTCTTTCCTTCCAGAATTTCTAGTCTTTGATAGCAGCCATTGAAGAATGGGAGATGAGTAAAGGAAGAGAGTGAGAGATTAGGAACAGGAAACAGATAATTTAAGTAGCTGCACATGAATTTTGAAAACATAGTGTTTCTACAAGTGAACAGATGCAATACACTTAAGGAGAGATCTTTAACCTTCAGATCAAGAACCTGAATTCAGTGAAGTGGAAAAACAGGACAGAAGGGATAAACCGAAATGAACAGGCTTCAGAGGACTTCTGTCAATCATCCCAGTACTGTGAGATGGAGACTGAAGCCAAGAAGTCAAAAGCCCTGTACACGGTTTTACTAATTTTATGTTTAGTTTTCTTCCTTTCTTCCTTCTTGACCAACCCATTATTGGCTGTACTGATCATAACAGCTCACCAAGTTATCGGCACCAAAGAAATGCTTGTATAACATGTAGATGTTTGGTTTACACTGCACACCTGGGATCTTACTAATTGAAAAATAATAAAATGATGCTATTATCATGAACTTTTTTAGTCCACTGTCCTCTTAACAACTGTTTCCAGACAGTACGTGAAAAGTTAATGTCACTCAGTATATTTGGTGAAGTAGGAGGCAATATTTGCTCTATGGTACTGAAAGAATAGGATTGGAATCGGTTGACTAGTCATTTTTGTGGCTGTCAGATTCAGTAACATATTTGCTCTTCTGTTGGATCTTTACTACTTTCTCGTCACTGAAACTCTCCTTTTCCCATTCTTTTCCTCTTTCTGTTCATAAGATAACTTAGGATTCCATGCACTTTCTTGAAACAAGATAATTTTTTCATTGGGATTTCTATATCTGTTCAACTTTTCAAGAGACAGGGAAATAAAGATGAAATCACATTTAGGCATTTCTGAAAGATATGCCTAATTTCATCATAGAATCCATACTCCAAGGGAAGTCCATAAGATTTGATTTCCCAGGAGAAATCTTTGAGAGTTTGCCTACACTGTTATATTGGGTCAATACCTGATCATCTTCACCATATTCATGCCTGTTCACTCCTAGACTCCAATTCTTAAATGAACCACAGGAAGTCCACAGATGACAAGACAGCTCACTCAAGAAGCTGTTAATTTTTTACTCCTACTCATGGGTTTTCCCAGCACTGTACCTGAGGATTTCCACTCTCAAACACTTCTATATGCCCTCGGGAAAAATGCTTTTCATGGTGTTAAACTATGGTATGAAAAAGCACCAGTGGACAGAGCTTCAACACATGTCTCTCACTATTTTGCACCCTCTGTACACTCATAAAATTAATAACTGTCACAGTGCCACAGAAACAGCATACGCCTAGGCCAAGCTCTCTGCAGTCTGTATGGCTGTCCCATATTTGATGATCACAATCTTGACTGCCGTAGACACAATTAACTCGTATAAAGTAGCTGAAAGGGGACAGTATCCTTCATACAGACTGGGAGGAAAATATAAATATGTCACAATAGGAACTGGGCTTTAGTCTGATCTTCTCACCAAAGAAAGTGGATGTTCTTCCACTCTGGTATATTTTACATGGTCTGCACAGATGAAAGGATTTGGGCCTTTGAAAAGTTTTCTACTACATGTCAGCATGGTACTGATGATGTTTCATTCAAAATGCACCATGACCATATTTCCCTTTGGTACCTTGGTAAAGCATGTAGTAACCCTTGTCTGCGCCACAGGAAAAGCTGTTTGAAAAGATCATCCTCAGGACTTGACACCAAACGTGATACTGCACTTGAGAGTCTGTAGTACTTTCTGTTTGTGACTCTGTTTATCATACTACAAGTCTTGATTATTCTAATGACACTGGGCCTCTTCAGAAACACATTGTTTATACCCCCAAGGAGTTTGCTGCACACACAAATATTCTCAATCTACTGTATAAACAAATGTGTTATTCAGCAGACAGCTGCAGTTCTGCTGCTGATAACTGGCAAAGGGACTGACAACAACATAGCAAATATTGCCACTTCTAAGTAGTTTGTAGACTTATACAGGAACAGTATGCACTTTCCATCATTTCAGTGAGCTCTGGAGCTTACATTCTTGTCTCCTTTGGGGTCCTTGGTAGATTTTTGCCTAAACCAAACCCCCTAACTCTTGCACTACATCTAAAACTTCATTTTATCCTGTTTGAGTAAATGAATGATCATGGCTTTCAGAAATTGAGTCAATTATCAGCCCCACAGCATTGGGAATGCATAAAACACAGGTGCTTCTCAATTAATAGCACACAAGTTGCAAGAAGGTATGAGTTGGAAAATAGTGGAAGTGTCTTTTCACTGAAATTGTGGGGATGTTGGCCCTCCTTGCTTCAATTACCTCTGCTGATTCACAGAAGTGAATCGGCATACAAGGACCTTCTAAATCGTTTGAAATCCGAATTCCACTTGGAGGGAAGGTATCTGGGGGACAAGGGAGATCAAAGGAGAAATGAAGGAAAAGTCAGTTTCACAGTATTACAGAAGGATGACAGAAACTATTCAATAAGAAATCACTGACTTTATTAGCGTAAATACAGCATAGCTGAAATTGTATTCCAGGACGTAAAACCAGGAGCCAGCAGAGATCGCCAAGATATCTGAGTGTGGACCTAAGGAATTGCATATTGGTTTCTGGTTTCTGACCCTTCTCAGTGCAATGTGAACATCTATCACTCACTTAGAGCTGTTGTAAATCAGGGATACATCACTTTGTTAAACAGTAATAACTTTAAGAACTTCGAAGCATCTCATCTGTTTCAAGCAAATCCAGTCTACAGCCACAAATGCAAATTCTCATCATCCTGCCTTAGCTATTGTGTTGATACTCTGCAGTAGACTAAGCTGGTCTCTAGAGATCAGTCTTATGAGCCCTTATTTCTGATGTTTGTGTGTGTGTGTGTGTGTGTTAGTTTTTTCTCCATTACTACTTTCTGTAGATGTGAATCCTTCCTTTTCTAAATGAAGTGTCACACAATAAAGAATAAGCAAAAGGGGCAGCAGAGAAATATGTGATTGTCATCGTCTGTCCTTTCCTGCCTTCTTCCTTTGACTCACACACACACATGGACAACAGTAGGCACTGTAAATGTGTAAGAAATGCAAAGAAATTAAGCAAATGGTTCAACTGGTACCATGAAAGAATTTCTTCAATATGAGAGTGACAGAGCACTGGAATGTGCTGCCCAAGTGGTTTGTGGAGTCTCCTTCTCTGAAGACATTCAAAACTCACCTGGACAAGTTCCCGTGTGACATACTCTAGGTGGTCCTGCTCTGGCAGGGGAGTTGATGATGATCTTTCAAGGTCCCTTCCAGCCCTTGAGATTCTGTCATTCTGTCTCCTCTCATCATAGATTCACTTAACATAATTGAGGCCAGAAAGGTCATCCTGATTACACAGTTAAAATTTTTATTACCTATTCCATTTTAGTTTTATGTTTGCTTCCCAACCTTCATGTTAATGTTTATATGTCTCTCAAGTTTTGGTTTGGTCATTATGAGGAGAAAGTGGACTGTTCCACTGTGTAAGTAAGATCTAGGTATTGATCCCTGCCATGAGTGCCATCAGCATTCAAACCTTCTCAGAATTTTAGGCAAGGGGAAGAACTGAGATCGAGCCAAGTCTGGCTCTTTTCTGTTGCAGAAGGGAAAGAGACAGGAAAATACAGAGCTGGGACAGAGACCCAGGGAAAAGTCCTCATATGCAAACTGGTCCTGAGGGAAGGTGAGAAGGGGCAGTGATCAAAATTCTGTGAGGAGCTGCTTTGCAGCACAGGCTCTGCATTGCCAGGGCTCTGACGTACATATAATAATCAGGTTGATGGCCATTTTATGGCCTGAAACAGTCTGTTCTTCTGGTACCCATCTGCCTCTGAACAGATCTGCTCCTCATGATGGGAAAATGAATACCCAGAGAAGAATTACACCCTTTTATTATCATTCCTTGTTTTCTAGTAATGCCAGGACACTAGCACTGATGTAAATGAGAGTCTCTGAGCCCTGTTCAGTGCCTAGACCCTGAGAGGCTGAGCAGAGCAATACTGTACAGAAATGTCCATGAATGAACAGTAGAGGTGGAGTAGGAGGAATCCTTCCCCGACAGGGGGATTGTAGAGATAAACATATTTAAATTTCAAAGTACTCAAAGGTGGCATAGAAGGGAGAAGAAATCTCTCAGATTCTGTGAAGAAATGCTACAGTTACAGAAAAATATTTCTTATGCTCAGCCTGTGCACATTTTGTCCTGAGTCCTTTGACCTCTCTTTTAGACCAAGATTTTAATAAGTGAATTCATCTTCTCATCAATGAGATTTTTATAGTTTTACACTGTCTTTGTCTGGGTAGCTAATACCACTACCTTCTAATTACACTCTCACAAATTTGAAGACCAGAAGAACCATTATTTTAATGTAGTCTGACTTTTTCCATGTTGCAAGACGGGGAATTTAACCAACAATCCCTCTATCAGACTTGTAACTTCTGGCTGAACTAGGGAGTCCCTTTAGGAAAGACATCTAATCTTGATTTAAAGACTTCCTTAAAGACTACTTAACAACTCATCAAGCTTGTCTGGGGTTTCTTCTTTGGTTTATAGAAGTAATGAACCGAGTCCCCCATCCTCCCCTCCTGGAGATACTTCTTAATGGAAAGTAAAAATGCCACAATTACGACACACCATGTGTGGGACATAAAACCTCAGTCTCACTCTAGTATCTGTATCGTATTTAATAAAGTGCCAACAGAGCAGCAATAATGTACACTGGGAATCAGTCATCATAAATAAAAGGAGGAAAATGTAATAATGGGAAGTTGGAGAAAAAATATGAAAGCAACTGGAAGATCAGAAAGACAAGGAAAAAAAAGTAAAAAGAAATAAAAATAAGCCACATCACAGCCAGGGATTAAAAAAACCCCATATTTTAAGGTAGGTGCATTTTGGGAGGATTCTTCACAAATAGAGAAATATATACACAGGCATGCATGTGCACACACACACATATACATGCACATGACTTGCCAGATCTTACCAGATGATGTAGTTGAGGCTGGCTGAACTTAATTACCTTGGATGAGTGGTTTTAGATTTTAACCTTCCTTGTTTATTTGCTTTCACTGTGCAATGGTAAAGACTTTCAGACATGGAGTGAAAGGAAAGAAGAAAGGGAGAGCTGAGATGCCTCTTGACAAAAACAATAAGCAACTCCATATTTGTCCAGTTGTTTGTTTTTAAGGACGCAGGGTAATTGTTTCACTGTTGTGAAACAGCATAGCTCTGGTACTGATCTACAACATCTGAGAATCTGGCCCACAGAAGCTTTTCCTCTCTGAATTTCAAAACCAATTAATAGTTACTTTTTCCTACAACCACGTATTTGTAGCTAAAAAAATTACTGCAGGGTCCTGATTTCTGGCACTAAATCCATCTGGTGTGGTTTTCTATAGTCCTCTTAGCTTCCAGAACAAGCTGTTCACATCCAAAATCATTTATGGGAATGGTTCTTGGCTCTTCCTAGCTCCCAGACCATGCTTGGGAACTGTTTGGGAAAGCGTTAATTGGTCTGGGCTATAGTCTTGGCTGGGAATGCAAAAGTATGGAAGAATGACCTCCAGAGCCAAGGCCTGTGCCCTGGCTCTAGGTAATTCACTAATTTGGGAACTAAGCATCTAGTACAAAGTGAGATTTCTGTAGATACTGACAATATAGGTCCTTCATGTCAGAATTTTAACTTATCAGGACCTTTAACCACCCTAAATCATAGAGTCCTAGAATGGTTTGGTTTGGAAGGGACATTTAAAGGTCACCTAGACCAACCTCCCTGTCATGAGCAGGGACATCTTAAAATCATAGAATCATAGAATGGTAGGGGTTGGAAGGGACCTCTAGAGATCATCTAGTCCAATCCTCCTGCCAAAGAAAGTCCACTTAGATCAGGCCACACAGGAGTGCATCCAGGCAGCTTTGGAAAACCTCCAGAGAAGGAGATTCCACACTCTCCCTGGGCAGTCTGTACCAGGGCTCCTTCACTCTCACATTTAAATAGTTTTTCCTTATGTTTCAATGGAACGTTTGTGTTCCAGCTTCATCCCATTACCCCTTGTTACTAGAGATCACAGAAAAAAAAGTGTTGCTTCATCCTCCTAACATACATCTTTTAAATACTTTTATATGTTAATGAGGTCCCCCCTCAGTCTCCTCTCCTCCAGGCTGAACAGCCCCAGATCCTGTAGACTTTCTTTGTAAGAAAAATGCTCCAGTCCCCTCATCATCTTAGTGGCCTTGCATTGGAGTCTCTCCGGAAGTTCCCTGTCCCTCTTGAGCTAAAGAACTCAGGACTGGACACGGGACTCCAGATGAGGCCTCACCAGGGCAGAGGGGCAGGAGAAACTCCCTTGACCTGCTGGCCACACTCTTCTTGATTCATTTGATGCATCTCAGAATGCCATTGGCCTTCTTGACCCCAAGGGCACGTTGCTGGCTCATCTTCCACTAGTTCAGGTTGCTCAAACTCTTTTCCAACCTGACATTGAACATTTTCAATGATGGGACACACACAAATTCTCTGGGCAACCTATTCCACAGTCTCACCAGTCTCATAATAAAAAATGTCTTCCTTATGACCAATATAAATCTACTCTTTTTCAGTTTACAATATTGCCCTTTATCTTATCACCAGAGACGCTGATGAAAAGTCTTTTCCCATCTTTCTTATAAGCTCCCTTATAAAGATATTTTCCTTAACCTCTAACAAATGCAAGTTTTGATATGATCTCCAGCATAATCTAGGAGGCTGCCTCTCAGCCCTGACACAGCCTTTTTGTTCCAGTCTTTAGACTTCATGTGATACACATCGCAGGGGTTCGTAACGGGAGGGGATCTTTGCAATATAGTTGAGGGATTCTTCTTAATTAAGTGTTTATTTACTGATATCTGAGGGTTTCTGCAAAGATGATAATTTGTGTTTGGGAAAGAGAAAAATCATCCTGATTAACTTAAGATGGTTATATGAGCAGAGTTTAACCCTGAAGTAAACAGCTGAGGTCTGAGGTCCAAAGTCCAAGATGTAACCGAGATGTAAGGTGGATGCAGGTTCCTATCTGCCTGCCAAGGGATCTTTACCACTCTTTTTCTGTCTGACAGAAACAGAGCTGGCCTGGGGTGGACTACAGTGGTCTGACAATTCCTATCAAAGAAAATTAAAACAGCAACAGGGAGCAACAGAGGGCTGCAAATGTTTGTCCATCTGTAACTTCAGACCTTTGTTCTGGCCTTTTGCTCCTGACTGAGAACCTCAGCTCACTGCTTCCAAGGAAGGTGAATCAGTCCCTTGCACATAAATGCCCTGCCAATTTGCCATGGGGGAGGGGAGCTCACTCCTGACCTCAGCACTTATAGTCAATGCAGATGAGCAAGAATCACCATGGGTAAGGATTTAATGTGACAATAAAAAGACTGACAGCCACACTTTAAAATGCATTCTGTCTCTGAACAGCAAAGTGTAAAAATGCCACTTTCTCACTCAGCAAATCAGCTCCCTGGGCCTGATCTGCTGCCCTAGCAAAAATGATAAGAAAAATGCAGGAGGAAGATTTTACATGTGTCAGCCATATTGAAACACTACCTTTCAACTTTCAGGTTGACTGAGTGGTACGCTGAAGCCCTTCATTGTTGTGCTGAAATCTTTTAGCATTAGATGATAGAGCTCAAAATGGTCTAAAGATTCCCACCTGTCTTCTCAGACACTATTGTTAATGCTGCTGGTGTAGGGGAACACAATGTGAAATCTAGGGTACAATAATTGCAATTTCTAGTCGTGTATGAGAGAGAGGGGAGAAGGAAGGAAGTGCAGGGCCAAGTGTCTGTGGGTTTTTATGAAGTCAATTGAGGAGATAAAAGCATCTCTGAAACCTTGAAAAACTTTGAGGCTTTTCAAGATGACCATGGCTGTGATGACTGTATGAGGAGCTGTTAGAAGTGAGAAGGTACTAATGGCTGTTCAAGACCTTGCCTTGGAAACGTCTGATGAGAAAGAAGTGGCTATTTAAAACAAACTTTTGCAAAAAAAAAGATTGTGAGGACAGTATTCATCACCTTTAGCATGAAGACCAAGGGACTGGAAGACTCTCCTTGTTAAAGACCAAAGCCCTGGGCCTTTCTCAACCTAAAGTTTCTTCAGCTACCACATCTCACACAGAAGGTCCTGCCTGCTCTCTGAAATGTGGACATGTTTTACCTTAGATCAGTCCTTCAATAAGAAACAGAAACAATCTTTAGGCTGGGGATGAAAAAAACAGGTGTCCCCTTCCCTGCTCCAGACCAAATGCTCCAGATAAGGAACAAGGCAGGTTCCTTCTTGCCTTATGTTTGCCTGGTCCCATCATACCTTCCTAGCTGGTCCCATCTTACCTTCCTGGCTGTACACTGACCCAGAATGCCCTGTAAGATGGTGGTTACAATATGCTCTTGAGATGTGCATTTAGATGAACATTCTCAAACGTGCAGGCTAAAGCTGTCCTGAAGCCCAGATCTCTTCTTCAGTGCATGCAGTGAAATATTATGCTACCATGGCAAATGTGTGTGGCCTCCTCGTTAAGGAGTAAAGGCTCTGTTTGGTATGAAGACTAGTTGATGCTCAGGGTCTGGATCATGACAAGATTTGAGGGGCTTGTTTGGCTTCTTTTTTCACAGAATAAACAGTTCTGACCTCATGGATTCAAATGAAAGCTGACACTAGTATCAATGGTGCTGAAGCGCTGTGGCCAGGATTTCTGTCAGGCAGCTGGTCAGTTTAAGTCCTAGCTTGAGAAGACTCTGAGTCCATGTGTTCTGACTTCTTAACTACTTGTAAAATGAGTATATTACTTAAGGAAAAATGTGTAGACAGGACAAGTGAAGTCTCTTTCAGAAAGCAATACTCTCCTAAAATGTATACCATGCTAGATAAGCTGGGTTTATTAACCCCAGAAATATTTTCTCCTGACCAGAAAGATAAAAAGAAAAAGAAAACCAAAAAAGGAACCACTACCATAGAATAAACAGCATGAGCCTTACATTTTTTCAGTAATTGGTTTGCAGTCTGGTAGATATCCAGTGATGGATATTTGACTCTCCCAGGGTCTCCAGTTATATTAACTCTTTCAAGGATCCAGGAAGAGAATTGCAATAAAATGCAATAAAATGTTATTGATTCATTCACTACTTTTTCCTGATCAGAATTTCAGGAGTCCACTGTCATACAAACCAGACACGTGACACACTCCAGCACTAGGCCTCTTTTTTGAAAATACAGCTTGAGTTTATCTCATGAGGTGCTTGCAGGGTGATATTAACCAGCTGCCACTGGAGGATCAGGTGATATTAATGGTAACTGTCATGTCTATTCAGCTAGCTGAGTTCATCCCTGCAAAATCAGATGGAGTCTGTTTGAAAGGAAAAAAAAAAAAAAAAAAGGAGATCAGA
The DNA here is from genome assembly GCF_028858725.1 of Colius striatus. Classification (NCBI taxonomy): domain Eukaryota; kingdom Metazoa; phylum Chordata; class Aves; order Coliiformes; family Coliidae; genus Colius; species Colius striatus. The sequence continues at coordinate 43,316,426 of NC_084760.1, read as the reverse complement.
AGAAACTGAATAAAATGGAAAAACTGCTATTGACTTGAACAATCCAGCAGCTTGTCACCTGACTGCAGTCCTTGTGAATGTAAGGAAGTCACAGAACAAGACTGGGTCTGCAAAACGTTTCCTCAATGTTTGTTCCAAGTAATTTATTGAACCTCAGTCCATGCCTTCTAAAGCTCTGAGTCTGAGCTTCTGAGCTTATTGCTTTAACAGTGCACTAAAATCTCAGGCTGGAAATAGCATTCAGTCTGTGGCTTGCCAGTCAAATGCATCCTGCATCCTGCCAGACTTGTTTTCCATGGGTACTCCGGGGTAGCATGCGTTAGCCCTAACAGTCACTCAAGGATGTGCGCATATGAGTAATCCTGTAGACTTCAGTTGGACTACGAATGTGTTTACACACCTTGGCAATTCACTCATTAGTACACAAAAAACATATTATATTTCTGTCAAAAGGAAATTTGAAGTTCACTTTCCAAATGCCAAAGGCCTGTACATTTACCAAGAAAAACATTTAGCTTTTCCAGCCTCTGTTCCTCAGGGCCATAGAACTTGTACAAAGGAGGAAAATCACCCCAAATGGGATTTTCTTGTACCACAAGAATGAAAGCAAAAATTCATTAGATAAAAAGAAGTTCTACATTTATGGTTTAATATTGGATGTATAATTTAAATGAGAAAGCCAACTTAAATGCAAAGCAATTACTGACACTTAATATTAGTCAGACTAATAAAGCAGCAATTAAAACTCATTATACAGCCATAAAATTGATGTGTAATAGATTGATTGCACCAAATGCTCATACCAATGTTTGATGGTATATCATAGGCAAGGTGAACTTGTTCATTTAATTGGTGAATCAAAAAAACTTCCTCCAATAGATTTAACCTTATTCCATTTCTTGTCTTCAAATGACATCAGTGACAGTACAAATAAATAAGCAGGATGAAAGAGTGAAAAAAGCCTACAGACCAGCTTGCTCTGTGGCAAACACTCTGTTCCATAGTATAATATTCCTTCTCCCAGGAGATCCATGGTTATTTGAGAATCTTCTTGCCAGCAGCACAATTTGGATCTTTCACAGCAGCACTGCTGCATTGTTCACTCCTTGAATTGAATGTGAGGAGCTGAAAGAAGCCTAGATGTAAATGTTCTGCTGCATACTTACAACTGACATAGAATTCAGCACCTTGGAGTGTATGTTAAGTCCAGTGATTAAAATAAATTGCTGTTGGAAATCTAAAGGGTAAGCAGTGAGGTGACCATTAATAAAAGCCTTTTAAACTCCTCCAAATTCACATCTGAATCTTTTTATTTCAGCATTGGGTTCAGACCTGATTGTTATATTTAATCAGTGTTTAAGGATCCAGTACATCAGGTTTGCACGCTTTTTAATACTTATGTGGGTTCATGTGATGAATAATTTTTTTTTAAAGGGTTCAATTTCTTGATGGCTGTAAACTAGAATATTTGCTGAACACAAAATGTTGGGTTTTGGTGCTTACAGACTTTCATATCACTCATCTCAATAAGGTCATACAACAATCCATTATACTTAGCTACCCATCTTTGTATTTCACGGCATTATTACTAAATATGAGTCACCATGCAGCAATAAATCTATGTGAATGATCACATTTTCTGTTCCAGCACGTCTGCTTTGGTCAAGAGAGCTTCATTTTCTACATGGACCTCATCTCTGCAGGAACTGAAGGGCTTAAAAAGTCCATAACCCCACATCAGAAGAATTCTTTGTGGGGAAGAAATTATCTAAAAGACAAGGATACTTTGACTTACCTCCAAGATCCTATGATCAAGGAGACCAGAAAACAGTAAGTATTTTCTGTAAAGTAAAAAAACAAAAACAAAAACTATTTAAAAAGTCACGAGAAGACTAAGGTTAACACAAAATATTTTTTTCACATCTGGATTTAAGAAAATCCAGCCATGGAATTGAAGGAGATAAGAGAGCTATAGCCCGACCCTCATTTCAGTGCTACTGGTTCAGCTATCAAATTTTCCTCCACAAACAAAAAATCACAGAATCAGTAAATATGCCATTTTTTATCATGTTTTGAGTTTCCAAATGATCCTGTGAGAAAGTCATCACTTTCAAACCCTCATTGCTCTGTGATGTGCTTTTGTTCGTATTGATCAATTGTGATCACGTTGATCAATTTATTCTGGGTTCCAGTAGAGCAGTGACCTCAGGTCAGCTTCAATACCACCTCATCCTACAAAGCTGCAGATTCTTATTTTAAAATTCCTGGGGTTTCTCAGAAGCAGATGCAACTACTTTATGAATGGTACATGTTGCATTGCTACGCGGTGAGCTGAAGAGTCTCTGAGGTGGCACCCTGACATCTGGTCCTCTGCTCACATGTGTGACTGATTCAATAGAGCAACACTGCCATGAAAATAGAACAGAGTAGAGGAATGGAACACTGCTCAGGTCTATGAGACCTTATCTGTTTTCACTCAGAGATTTCCATTTTACAACATAAAAAAGGATTATCTATCAAAAAGAAGAAATTCCTGAGTATATCTACTTTTTTCTTTTTCAGTTTAAGTAAGAAAAAAGTGTTTAATGGTTAATAAAACCTAATACTTACATTCCTTGGAAGGGTGCTGCTGGCAGGGTTCACATCCATCCAGGCAGCACATGCTCTACTGATGTTAAAAAGTTCTTTAAAGTAGCATCTAGCATTTCAATCCATATTTGGTTTCCTAGCCCATGGACTGCTTTCAGAAAATTTAACAGAATATACAAAAAATTGCCTCTTTCAGAAGTCAGGCTTCATATTTATTGTATAAATATTAACATCAAAGTTAGATTTTTGACAAGTCTTGATCCATATTTTGTGAAATGTCATTTAGACTAGAGTTTCAGAATTATACTTCATTCTAATATATCAATCTTCCTCTAGTAGATTTTTATAGTTCATACCTCTCCCTGCCCCCCTCCACCCCCCACGCCCTGCCTCCAATGTACAATCTACTGGAATGCAATATATTCATATGGACATTTTCTGAACACTGTATCAGAAGGATCCAAGATCTTACTCTTTTTTCTGAGCAGCAACTTGCAAAAGCTGCTGCTATGTTTTCAAAATCAATAAGGTCACCCCAGCTAGTATGTGTTTTGGATCCTAAATGGCTCTTCTCTTTAGGTATGCAGCACCTTGTTGGTTCATTCCTTATCAATATCTCTAGTGCAGACATTGCTATTTTATCTAAAATGGACTCAAAATTTTTGCAGGGACATGGCAACAGTATTTGAAGATGTAAAAAGATTTCTGCAAAGGAAGGAAATTAACCACTCTCTGTATTTTCTGGGAAGGGGAGAACTAGGAGACTTAAAACATAGCCAGAGAGATTCAGGAAAGGTCTGGGGAATATGTGCTGATCACATGAATAGGGCCTGAAATACCTTGTCTGAGGGATTGTTGAATCTTAACAGGTTTTTAAGAACAAGTTAGGTGAACATCTAACAGGAATCATTTAACTGTAGCTTATCCTCTTTTGGGTGAAGGGAATGATGTCAGTAACATGCATAAATTTCCTTCTACCCTGATTTATCTGAAACTATATGTTTTCAGAAGAAAATCTTTCTACACTGGACAGAAATCATCAAAGGGCTGAAAAAAAGTGAGTCAGAGTTGTTGGCAGGCAGGGCTAATTTTTCTCCACCATAGGATTTAATATGACCTCTTGTTTGAAAAAGTATTTCATGAGAGGTTAATGGTGTTTTGGTTAAGATTAGAGAAAGGACAAATATTTTGAGGAAAAAGTAAATTCTCTAATAGATTCATGGAAGAAAATAAGTCTAAGAATTTAAATTATTTTCAAAGAATTTTCTAATGTGGGAAGAAAAAATTATCTCAGAAAATTAGGATAAAGTTTGAAAACTTGTAATCCAATTTGTTAAAGCATTAAGCATCAATTTGATTTTAAAATAGCTTTAAAATGAGTACAATGAATAATGCATTCTCAGCTCCCTCTTTGACTTGAGGAGGCTGACTTAGACCTGACAGCTCTCTCTTAGAAGGCTGAGGTCAACTGAGATGACTTCTCTACTAAAATATCCACAAGAATCTCTGTGTGATACTTACCAATCCATCTCTTTAGCAGCAGCAGACAGCCATGCTCTGTTACCATCCATAGCGATACACTAATTTATCTCAGCTGTGTGCCCAGACAATGCATGCATGCGAATGCAAATGCACATATGCCTTCAGCTGATGCCCAAATTGCCTCCAGGGACATGGGAGAAGGAAGGTGGCGACTGCTGTTTCAGCATGAATGTTCTCTATAAGCAGTAGCTGCAGCCTCCTGCTCCCTCAGCCCTCCCTCTGTGGTGGCAGCAGCCAGACAGGCTTTCCAGGATAGTGTCACTGACCAAGTTAGGAAGTGGAACATGGCATTTTGCTATTTCCAGCAACCTGCTGGCCTAGGTAGTAAATTATATCACATATAAATACGACTACCTTGGACCCGAAAGAAAATCCCATCAGAGATATAATCCTTCCAGTTTTAGGGAATAATGAAAGTACTGGGAATTAATGTCCCTATTACATATCTGCAGCTAATCTGTAAACAGACATGGGCAGTTTTCATATCTAGATATGCTGTTATTTTTGAACTATCTAGTGTCAGTAAGTATATCGACTTGGGTACTTACTAAGGTCGCTGATGAATGTGTTTCTGGTGGGTGAAGTGAGTGTTTAAGTATAGCAAGACAGGAAAAAACAAGTTGTCTTGAACACAAGCAGCAACAATGTCAGAATCTCCAGATTGTTTTGCACAACATCGTTGTGACCTCAATGTGGTTGAAATGAGAGAGGACATTTCAGCCCATGTTAACAAAATGCAGTGGAGGCATTTGGAATAAATATGTGAGTGTAACTTCATTGGATGACCTCCACAGACAGAAAGCTACATTACTCCAGCCAAGATGTAAGGCAGTCACAGCTAAGTGATCTGATACTCTTCTCAAAGAGGTGGAAACAGAGCCATATAGCATTCCCATGATGGAGAAACTGAACTGATCTGGACTAGATGATATGTAGAGGTCCCTTCCAACCCCTACTGTTCTGTGATTCTTTACTGTGAGGATGAGGTAGCACTGGCATAGGTTGCACAGAGAGGCTGGGGAGTCTCCTCCTCTTCTCTGGAGGTTTTCACAAAGTACCTGCACATGTTCCTGTGTAACCTGATTGGGGCAAACTTGCTTAAGCAGGGGGTTGGACTGGATGATCTCTAGAGGTTCCTTCTAAACCCTACAATTCTGTGATTTTACACTTTTAATCTCTTTTTCTAAAGATAGTCAGGACACTTTGATTACACAGAAACATTTCTTCACTGCCAGAACTGTTAAAAAAAATTACACATGAACAGGGCAAGAAGGAGACAGGCAATAACCAGTAAAAACAACAGCAAAAGCTATAGGGACCAGTTTTCATCTCCGCTTTGTTATCACATATGAAAGTTTCTTTTAGGAAGATTATTGTGCTTGCATGTTCAATTGAACTTACTGATTTTCTTGTACATAAAAATCTTTGACAGTCATTCACAAATATACTTCCTGTAAAATCATCTTTGTATAAGAGGAAATTTAGGTATCTTTTTGTGGGGTTTTTTTTCTAATTGTTTAGTATTGAGATATGTAAGTGGGGTTTTTTTCCCTCTTTTTTATTTTTCTTTTTGTTAGTTCCAGGTTTCCTTGCAAGGAGGAGAATGAATAGAAATAAGGAAAAGGAAAGAAAAGGAGAAAATGCTAAAAGGTTTCATATTGTATTCATGCAACATTTGAAACTTTGAGATAGTTCAGGAAAATAATTCAAAATTATATCAATGTGCAAATGTTACAAAATCATTAAATGTATGCTTTTAAATCAATTCTACTTGTAGGATTACAAAAGAAAATTTTAGTGCCTTGGGGGACACTGTACTAGTAGTATTTGAGGACTGGCTGGAAATATGAAACAAGCAGACATGTCCTGAACTGAATCCATTCCTATAAAGTTTCCAGCCTAGGGCAGCATTCCTTGAAGGATATACATCTATTGCTTAACTGTACATATGATGCTCCATCCCACTGAAGTCAAGAGGAGCCTTATTGTTCATCAAGTTAAGCATTCACATAAATCTCTGTGATAATGTAGTTTAATCGAAGACTCAAGTGCTTGGATAGATCTTAGGTTATTCAAAGCAAACTTTAAAGCTTCTTACATTCACTTAGTAGCAGTTATTACCCAAACAAATCAAACGGACTGCATCATACATGAAGTTTTAAATTCACAGATGCAACATTGCAGTGGCTTCTTCTATTCATCTGCATGCTTTTTACCTCACTGAGAAAGGATTCCTTATTAAAGCTGACAGAAAAAAAAAAAGGCAGAAAATGCCTGGAACAAAGTAACTGTAACTGTAAAATGTCCTTAAAGGCCAATTAGAAATTGCAATACTGGGAGTTTTATTACAACTAACTCCTCCTTAATTATCAATCAATGAATTCTGTTGGAAAAAAAATCTCAAATTCACAGCTGGGAAAATGATGCTAATTATTTTCTGTTAATTAAAGCTGTACTGGGATTCAGACTTGCCATCCTTCAAATAAAGGATTGACATATCAATGCTAACATAATGCTTAGGGTCTTTTCCAAAGGCTTTATTTCTAATGGTAATAAATTGGTGTCACATTATTTTAAATGTCTTAAGCTATTTTGTGATAGCTTAACCCTGATATATATGAGAAACTGTGTAGGTATCTATCTCAGTACTCATACAAACTTCTGATATGGAAGTTGAATATTGCTCATTGTGCACTGTAGCTGTTCTGTTGTGAGACTGAAGGAGCTTTAAATCATTTGGAGCTGAAAGGAGTAAGGCTAAAAAAAAAATGAATGGCAATAGGATTCCCCTAATATCAGAGAAATTAGAGAGAATAAAACACTTGAGTAAAATTCTGGACATATTATATTCAGTGACACTGTTCTCATTGACTTTCAGAGAATAAGATCTGTTTTACTGTATTCAATTCTCTGGTCTTTCTTCATTCCCTTCATTGTGTGAGTTCCCTGAACAATAGATTTCAAAACTTCTTGTGTTTTTTTCTGTGGAAAAGGTAACCAAACTTAGTTTATTAGAAGTCTCTTTTCTTGCTTTCTTAAAGTTTGTTCCTTATTGCTACCACATTTCTTATAGTTAAGACTGATGAAAGTAAGAAATAAGATGTTGGAAACATATAAGTGGAAAAAAACCCCAACATAATATTCTGTGAGACAATGTGATATATATTTGAAATAAAGCTCCAGGTAAATTCATGCACAATCTTAGAAATGCTTGGCCTAAGATTTAGACAGGTTTTAAAGATTTGTTACCAGTTTAAGACAGAATGGGTGAGAGGGTGGTGTTTTGTTTTGGGTTTTGTTCAGGATGAGAAGTTATTTTATCTGTTTATTAAAGTAGATATCAGATAAACACTTCTGGAAATACACAGCCCATAGATCAGCATGGATTTTTTAAAACAGTAAAAATAAGCATTTTAAAACAGATGAAAGAGGTCAGACAGGAAGAGGCATACAAATAACCCTGCTATGTCTCTCATCCCTCTCTTTAGAAAGATGCTCTGGAGGGATGTGTTGTAAATGACAAAACAGGATAAGTCCTTCATCCTCTGGCCTGCCTATGGAGGTTGCCAACATCATTACTACACAGGTAGATGTTGTTAACTGTGGGATTTTGACTACAAAGCCTGCACTTGGTTGACAGATGCCATGAAAATGACTATAACACAAAATTACAGTTCACCAACTAGAGCATAGCACAGACAAATCAAGAGTCCAGGTCAGTGGTTTATCCACTGTACCTTGGGCATCTACAGGTTCTAAGTGTGATCACCATCTTTCTTACTAAAAAACAGAGAGAAACAGGCACCTCCAAAAGGTATTTTGTGTCACTGGAGAATATCTGAGCTCAAAGATATTTTCTCCTTATGGTTTGTATTTCTCCTTATTGACCAGAAAGTGGTTACATTTAACTGTGACTTGGATGTTCACATTTAAGGTGTCCAAAATTAGGGATTCCACTATGTTGAGTCTGTGTGCCTATTTAAATCCTTTTCAGCAACTTAATAAAAATTCAAGACTGGTGACCATGCGTGTTTTCCACTTCCGTTATTTTTAGACCTGGAACATTTTCTTCTACTTGAGTATCACACCACTGTGTGTAGATCCATGATTTTAAAAGCTGTTCCTGTTGCAGTGTCTGACCACTTTCAGTGAGAATCCGTTTCTGCTAGATACTTATGCAAGAGAAAACAATAAAAAACAATAAAAAACAATACGCAAACCCTGTAAGAGGCAATCACAAACACAAAATTAAAAAATCAAGAGCAGAAAGAGGAATCAAATGATTCATAATCCAAAATCAAAGCCTTCAGCCATCACTTAACTAGACAAAAGGGCTGTGATGGGTACTGGGGTATTTCTGGTGGGTCAAGGTTGAGGAAAATATTCTTAGCAATCTTTGTAAACCTTAAACTCTCCTAAAATCTCCTGTAGAAGTTTCTGCAACTGTGAGAGCCTACTCAATGATCTACTTGGTCCTATCCAGTTTTGTTCTACAAATATGAACCTTCATTTGAAAGTCATATCTGTATAGCATAAATGTGTGGTAGGCAAATTTGGACAATAGCTTTAGTTCAACTTACACTATTTCTTCCAAAAGCAAACTAAATGGAATCTGGAGTGTGTATCTTTACATTTACCTGATCCTTATCTACTCCTAAATAAGAAATATATTACCTGTGCTACATGATTATAAACCTTTCCCTCAGCTTTTGTAATTCATTTGTGCCTTCTAGCAGTCATGAGTCATGGGTCTTTTACACTTGTCAAGTACACCTAATCCCTACCCTTCATGGCCCAGAAATCCTAAAGATGGCTGAACATGTAATTGCCTTGAAGTGTAAAATATTTCCCACATTATTTATTATAGCATTGCCTGCTAGCACCTCTACAGTTAAGGTTGTGTCAGCATTTTCATTATAAGCCCCTATTTTCAGCTGTAAAAATGTGCTTCAGGGTTGAACTAGGAATGCTAGAGATTTTTTTTTTTTTACTATTTTTTGAAAATAAAATTACCATTGTCATTTTTTAGTTAGTCCATCTCTAGTCATAAATATATGCACACACTCACTCACATGTCTATTTACAGCTGTATACACATATATGTTAAGGAATATCGAGTGTGGTAGAAATGTAAAAATAGATATTGTGATAACAACACAGATAATTATTCATTTTTTTTTCATCTCCTACTCATAAAAATTTTATCTATGTAGGTAGTAGTGATAGCACAAGTTTTATTCTGAGTTGTTGCAGTGTCTTTTTTTTCCAATTATGCTGATAGATAACAGTAATGAAATATTTATTTATTTTTACATCTATTTTAACTTTACGTGGATCAAATTTTCTCCTGGAATAATTCAATAGCAGAGTTTCATCTCTATTCTTGGATTGTGAGCAAGAGTACCAACTGCATTCAGATGCTATTTCACCAAGCACATGAGATTTACTTCAGTGCAAAAGATGACTACACCAGGACTTTGCACTACCTATTGAGCACTTGTCTGTCTTTGAGGTACATTAGTTCAGACCCAACTGGTCTTTTTACATTTAGTATAAGTTCCATAAATAGAGCTAAGAATTAATAATAACTTTTTGTCAGTTTACACATCTCTTAGGAATTCACTGGTGGATTCTCCCACATAGAGGCACCCCATACAGATATACTCTTCTATACACTCTGTATTTTGTGGGTCATAGACTACCTTTCAGTATTCTACATAACTTGAAGTTCTGTTTTGTTTTTATTGTTATTATTATTAGTACTAGCAAAAATAACAATAATATGACTAGACCAGAGGAGGGTTAACTGGGACAGGAGGATGATCACTGTATTTGAAAAAACTATTTCTTCTGTCTGTTGAGTTTAGATTTTTTAGCTACATATATTCTCCTTATTTTCCTCAATATTTCAAAAATAAATGAAGAAATTAAGAAAATAATAACTGTTACCCATTGTTGTTGGTGTTTAATGAGAGGTTTCCAAAATCAAGGCTAATCAGTCCTTTCAGTATCCAACAGACCATGTGCCTTCATTCTGAAAAGTGAACCAAAGATTTTTAAATTTCTTCAGCCATGATCAAAATATACAATTCCAGCTTCAAGACTTGTAATGTAATTATACTTTATGGCTTTAGTACAGTTCACATCCCAAGTATTTCAGAACTACTACTACTACTAAGTCAGATAAAAAACAGACAAATTTCTCGTCTTTTTGGGGCAGTCTTTTTTTTCTGACTTGAACTGTTCAGGATCCATCTTTGAATAAAATAATTGCTAAAGACCTAAGAGTTTGAGGGAGCTGTCCAGAACACCTGATGTTCTCATGATCTTGATTTGAAACCTGGTGAGGCAGTGCTTTTAACTGAACTTCATTGTGAATATTTGTTCAGATCTTGGTCTCCACATTCTGCACAAGCGTACAAGCTGAAAAAAAAAATCAACTATGTTAAAACTGTTCAAAAGAAGTATAAAGAAAAAATAAATCAATGATAGAATTCCTAGTTAAATTAATCTTACAGCTGATGATTTATGTATGTGTTTATGAAAGACCATTGATATTATAAGTCTTCTACTGGATGACATCTATTTGAGATAATATTATTCATATAGTTTTCAATCCCCTTCTTAAATACTGTTAGGAGTTTAACACTCTTCCTAGGAAGAGATGGTTCCAAAACTTCAAGCTTTAGATGAATAGAAATGCTCCTCTTAAGAAGATTGAATTTTTCTGGTCAAATGTATATATCTTGTTGGTTGCATCTGAGGCCTATATCTGAACTTTTTTTTTTTATTCAATTACAATAAATAATTGCTTTTAAGTGTGACTCATCTAACTTTAGCAATGTATCTTAGACCGGAGTGGGACCTAGAAATACTCATCAATCTTCATTGACTACTTTTGGAGCCAAAGGTAATGTAGACATCTGCATTGAGATATTTGCATTAAATAGTACACATCTCATCTTGGATTCCCAAGTATGTGTCTGGGAGTCCTCTTAGCCAAAGTCAATATGGTAACTGCTTTGTTAGATGCTATAAATACCCACATATATAGAATCATAGAATCATTTCAGTTGGAAAAGACCTTGAAGATAATCAAGTCCAACCACTGAAACTCACACTGCCAAGCCCACCACCACACTGGCCAACATGAGACCAAAACAAACAAACCCATGAAACCAATAAAGGCTTATACGTATTAATTGTATCTAAAATCCTGCAGAAGACTACTCTATCCTGCTCCAAGATGCAGAGATAGTTCCTGTGCAGAAGTGAGAGTTTATATTTTAGACTGAGGAGATGTTAGTTCTCCTCTTCCTGGGTTTTGACATTGTTGATAAAACTGGGCCCATTGACCCAGATGCTGGAGTTGGGACACACATTTTTCACCTTGTTACTGAAACTACCTTGAAAATCACACAGTACCTTACTTTACAGGTAAGTCCTGAAATTCCTAAACTCTTCTTAAATTAAGTCCACTGTTCAGCTGAGTAATGGAACAGGCAATTTCACTTGGGATCACTGAGTGAATTTCACTTCTGTCAAGCTCCAGTCTCGTGCAGTTTTATTTTGCTCACTGGAAAATTCTTTGATATAGAAGATGATATTTTACAACTAGCTTACCAGAGAATGACCTGTGATCCTGTCCAGTCTGCAATAGTTTAATATCTTTTCTTTGCTCTAACTGTTGTTTCAGTGTCTGCAGGAGCTCTGTGTCCCCAAGACAAAATGAGAGAAGAGTTCTTAGTGGAAACAATTATCAAAAGCATCACTGTTCCCAAGTCCCTTTTCCACTGCACGTTTTCATGTAAGAAATGACTAAAAGAATGAGATAGTTTATCCATTTGTTTTCTTTGAAGAAAATTGGACAGCTAGCCTTGTATAATTGTATAATATTTTGGTGGTGAAGTTGAGCCACAACGAAGCTAAAACTTGATATTTTGTTTTATCCAGTTTGACTAGATGAAAAAGGAAAGAAATGACACATATCTGGTGGTACACAATTTCTCTTTCAGATATTTTCTGTTTGACTTTACCGAGGAATTAGTATAATGGTTGAAGTTGCTAACATTTTTCATTTAAGTGTCAGACTAGTTTTCCCATTTCATTGAAGACCATTACTTTAATATATGGAAGTATATGTGCTCTGTCCACTAATTTGGAGGTTGTGTCTTCCAAATCTACACTCGTACTTTAATGTTTACTTTTTTCTTTTGCAAAAGTGTTACCTCCAGTTGAGTGATGTAGCAACTGATATTTGGAGAGAGCAAGTCAAGGAATCAATCTCAGAGCAGCATAGGTCTGAAATCATGACTATTCCAAAAGTTATTTGCAACAGTGCTTTGTAACATTTCATTGATTATAAAGAATGCACAATATTTACGGTCTATGACAGGTAATTCCACATCTGTCACACCTTACTTTCTGTGGTTACTTCCATATTTGTATTCAATTTTTTTACCCCTTTGGGCTTAGTCCATTTGGAAATTTTACTGTATACATTTTTAGCATCATCAGAAAGAGATTAATTCAAGCTAGTCATCTGGAATTTCTCTTCCCATGCCCTTTTAAATGTTAAGCAGTAAGAGAAAGTTCTGTGAAACTATGCTGATAACATTTTATCATTACCATTTTATTCTGTTGATTTTAGTAATATACTCAAACTCATTGTTGCTACAACACTCAAGAGCCTCCATGTGATAGTATAGATGAAGTTAAGAGAAAAGAAATAAAAGAAAAAAAATCTCCTCTAAGTGCAGAAAAACAAAATAAAAAATTTTGAAACCTCGAAAGAAAGTTAAATTACCACAAGGGTTTCTGTCTTTGTTTTTATAAAAACGTATCTCATTTCTACATGATGAGAAATTGCATCAATAAAATGATGCTCATCTAAAAGAAAATGTCCACCAATACATCACAAAACAGTCATAATATGGTGATAGCTTATGTCTAAACAAGGTGCATGCAACACTTGTATATCTATTGATCTGATCTTTAGGAGGTTCGTAACATCACAGTAATATATGGATAAAATAATAATAGTCTCAAGAATAACAATGTCAACAGTAAAAAAACTACTATTAAACAAATATAAATCTCTCCATGTTTCTTTCAGGTGTTTTTTAGTCCTTTACTACTTTAAGATGTGAGATAAAACAGGTTAGTACCTTTTGCAGTTTCTTGTTCCAGCTACAGTTTCATGTTTGCATGAACATTGGTGTGTTTTGAAATGTTATGTTAAATAGCATCTGTCTGTTGTCATGTCAGTATTTTCAGAAAACTTTGGGAAAATGAAAGCACCACACATCCCTCTTTTTTAAAACAAAGGCAATAAAATTGCAATACTCTTGAGAACCATAGCTTTGATTTAGTATTCTAAACTCTCTAGGGAGAGAATGTTTCCAATTCACATTCATTAACTTATTTCAAAATACATGGCAGATTTGTACTTCTCCGTGGACTTTTGTTTCTTCAATGGGACTGGAAAAAAAGATCCCATAGATAGATACAGGAAACTAAACTAGAAAAAAAAAAATAAAGCTGAAAAAAAATGCTCTAAATTATGTAATGGGATTTGCCATGTGTGATAAATTTTCTTGTGCTGTTATTACATCTATGGTCTCAGGATCTAATCCAAAAACTTTTATATTCAACAGTACTCTTTCCAGTAAATACAAGTTTCAGACATAAAAATTGGCACCAAAGATTGTGTAAGCCCTACTCTGAAGATTGTTTTTTACGAACTCACTTTATTCTCTGCTTTTGACAAACACAGCATCAGAATTAGAGTGATGGATTCAGAACTCCCTCTGCACCCAAACTTCTGGGAGCTGAAACCGGGTGCTGGAGTCCTGACCTCGTTAACAAACAATAGGAATTTTGCTACTGGCTTGAATGAAATCAAGATTTCACTCTAGAAGACTGAAACCTAGGACTTATCTCTTGGATCAAACAAGAACACTAGCCCTAAACATTTATCTTTGATGAGGAAGCACAGTTTCAAGTCAGTTTGGGCTTTGAAATCTATGCTTCAGACTTATTTCAAAGATGAGTTCACATGATTCAGTGGGCTTTGTAATCTATGAATTTCATGCTTTTAAAAAAAATAGCTGGAAGCAGAATTAGTACGTACAGAATAATAACAGTCCAGTTCAATTGCTATTTAGTTTGGAATGGTTGCTTTGAGAGCTTGTTGGAAAAGGGGGTGGAGGGGGGAAGGAACGAGAAGAATTATTTACTGGGCAAACTGCATTCCGATAAAGAAATTATAGAGAGACTATTGTTAGGCTTGACTCTGTAATGATAATTGAAGCACAAAGATGATCAAACACAAGACCACTTACAGTTAATCGTTTTGACATTGTTTGATTTTTCCTATGAGCCATAGAATAGAAGAATCAAACAACATCATATCACAAGAGCCTAAATGTTAGGTGGTGCAAATCAACTTAGCTCCTTCACTTTAAACATTTAAGCCACTTTGCCTCAGCTGGTGGTTTGGCCTTACATGTCTTTGCTACAATTTGAATCAGCTTTACTGGAGGGAAAATTGTAAGTGTGATGTCAACACAAACTAACGAAGAATAATCTAGAAACAGAATCTATTTATAACTGTCAGGATTATTTCTTATAAATTACACAAGGAATTTAGAAACTCTTTTTTCATATTAGAAAAATTATATAGAATAATTTTTTCCTTTTCTTTTTAAATTTAAAGGCAATTTAAATTCCTGATATTTTGTTTATTATTCTTACTATCATTATTATTACATTGTAATTGCACTTGCAAGTCCCAGGTGAGACCAGTACTCCATGGTGCTAAATATATAAATGGAAGCAATCTCACCTAACAATTACCATCTAGAAATACATTACCTAGTGTGTCTTTTTCTCACCAGCTATGTTCTGTCAGAAAACTTCTCATTTTTCTTAAGATGCAAGAATTCAGGCTGTAAATGTGTTTTTGCAGAAAAAGGGAGGCTGAGAGCAGCCTAGACAAGATATCTTAGTTTTAGGAGACTAACTGTGGGTGAAATGAACACCAGAATCACCTCACTATTTCAGAAAATATTAGCCAAAAATAATTAAAAAGGGGAAATACAGTTAAATACTTGCATATTGCCGCACAGAAATATTTGTAAGATCTGTTTGTAAGTAGTCCTGAAGTGCCCATGTCCATTTAGACTTAAAGAATATGTGTGATCTTGTTCTAGGTTACTCAAAAATATCTCAATGATTAGGGCAGAACTTGGACAGCAAAATCATCTGCTTCTTTTCAGTGTTTGCATTTCAGACTTGATATTAAATTTCTAAATTCGTGTGTGTGGGGTAAGCAAATAAGATAGTAAATTGTTCATCTGCGATCACACTCGCTGGCCAAAGAACTTTTAACATGACAGCGATTGTTCCTTTAAAATTTCTCCTCATGAAACCAATTGAACAATTCATTTGAACAATTTTTTTTTAGCCCATTAATTATTTGGAATTTGAATGAATGATAGTTAAAGCTGCTTTTGTAATTTTTATACAGTTCCCAGTATAATCAATAACCTATATACAAAGGTGTCATCATTCTTTTTGTCAATTTGTATTTGCACATTTTGATTCCTTCTGTTCACTGAGTTTTCATTCATTGCTGCTATAGGTGTTGACTTCCTTCATAACAATGTAAGACATTATTCTGGCCTCATGGTGCTTGAAAGATGAGTCAAATTAATATGTTTCCAGGATTCACGGGGAACTGATTAGTTGTAAGGTAACACACTGCCATTGTGATTAAGAATCCCTAGGGGATGCTGGACATCATTGGCCATGAGGAAAAAATCAAAGCTACTTTTAGTATCTACAGATGGGGCCACCTTCTGCTTTCAGCAATTGGCCTAAATCAGTATTATCTCCATTGATTTCCATGGTGTTCGTCAAGATTTATACCAGATAAGAAGGTATAATAGTTGTCTTTTTGGCAATGGAAAGATTATGACCCTATGATATTTCACTAGACCAAATCTATTCCAAGAAAGCGGTTCAACCAACAGCTCCCAGATATTGACACCATTACTATAGCACTTTAGTTCATTTTACTGTAGTTCTCCCTTCCGATATTTGGTACTGAATACTCGTGAATCTCTCTCTAGACAACATTCAGGAAAAGCTTTTCTAACAATCATGTTGAAGACACTCATTTAGGAGGGAAGAGAGTCGAACCACATAAATGTGACCTGATATGTAACTTTTGCCTGCAGAGCCAACGAAGCCTTGCCCCACTTCATTTAGTGATTTAAATATAATCTGAGTTACATCTGAAGATGACTGGCATGTTAATCCATATCAGGGAGAAAGGGATCAGAGGTAAAATTCCTTTGACTACACAATGCAGGTGTTGCATAGGTACATTGTCAGAAACAGTCCTTGCCATGCAAAGCTTTCATAATAAGCAGAGTGGATGATGATTAAATGGTCCATCATTATCAAACATCAGATCAATGAAAAGGAGAAGTATTGTACCCTTAGCCTGCTTTGCCCAAGGACTTACTGATGGCTCCGGATAGCAGTCAAATTTTATTGCCACGTGAAAGAAAATACAAATTACTGTTATTAATACTGCTAAAGTTTACATTACTCCTATTATTTTAATTTGTTGCTTATTCAAAAGAGAAATGTATTGCCAACAGTGATTGCTGAATCAAGCAAGGGTTAAATCTCCCAACTTCTAACTGCAGCAAGATCAATAGCATTAAGTTACTTGGATCCTTTCTGAAGTCTGTACCTCTCCTTTTTAGCCTACCATCCTCTCTTCATCTTTTTTTCTTGTGACATTTAGGTTCTCACCCAAGAAAGGTAATGCGGTTTCTTTAAGAAAATACTTATAGTAATAAAAAAAGACTTTAACAGCAAAAACTAATAATTGCTAAGGAGCCAATTAAATTCTGAAAGCGAGATGAAACCCTTCTTATTTCCCCTGGTGATTTTATGCTTTAAACTCGCTTCTGTGTTGGAGGGGGGAAAAGGGAAAAAAAAAAAAAAAGGAGAGAGAGAGAAAGAGAGAGAGAGAAAATATAATTTCAGAAGCTGACAGAACTCATTGTTCGAGAAATTTTAAATTCAAAAAAGTTAATAAAGCCCAACTATAAGATGAAGGGAATTTGCATTTCACAGATTAACAACATGTACAGCAAGAAAGGCGATCCGCCTTGCCCCAGGTGATAATTTAAGAAACCTTTGCATATTTTATTTAAAACTGGGCCCAGTTTGGCTGGGTAATAAAACAGACAGATAATGATTAGAAGGTCGGGCCTTCAGGGCACACAGCTTGGGCCCTAGCAAATACCAAACAATGATCCCACAAGCCTGGCTTGCTGAAGATTAGTCTAATTGCCTGCTGATGTTTTTTTTTTTTTCCTGAAGTTGGTTTTTTTTTTTTCTTTCCCTCCCTCCTTCTTCTTGAAACACTAAACAGGGTAGCAGTTTGCTATTAACATTTTTTTTTTCTTCTTTTCATTTTAGGAATACACACACACACACACGCATGCATGTGGTCACATGCACACATGCAGAGACAAGTGAAATCTAGTTTAAACCAGCACCTGCCCTTCCTTTCCTCAGCTGGGCTGCAATGAGCAAATAAGTTTAATTTCCATAGTTTTTGTTGCTATTTTAATCCCTTTTTTCTAACTAGTAAATACATGAGTAAACATTTCTCACATTAAAACTCCAACATCATTTATGAGAAAATGTTTATACAATTTAATGCTTGTAAATTCCACAGAGAGTAATTAATACACTATACATAAATACAAGTATTGTGTGATACTTATGTTTCCTTTTTATATATATAAAATGCAACACAGTTGAACTTTTTCAACACTTATATGTGTGTACAAATATTTACATGTGTGCATACATACACTCAAGTCTTTCAGAGAGTACTTGTTCACTAAATGGATCAACTTAAAAAAGATTTGGGTGTAATAGATGGTATGATTTTAAACTGCCTAAAATGAGATACAACATTGCTATATAGACAATCTCTTCAAAAGTTATTGTCACTGTCTTCAGTGAGTGCTTTAAGAATATCCTACTAAACGTACACATTAACACAATTGACTGTGGTTTATATCATCTGAAATGTCTATGGACTCCAATGAAGATCTATTCAATGGTCTAAGTTTCCCCTCTCAAATGTTTGCCAAGCCAACTGAGATGTGAGTGAAAAAGTCAAGGAGCAGAGAGAAAATTCAGTGAGGGTATCATACAATCATAAATCTGTTTCCCGTTTATGTTCATGACATTTCTGCTCTTATTATTAAAAATAGTGCTACTATATTTAGACTTCACAATAAACGGAGAAATAGAAATGTTGGTATCACTGCATTTTTTTATTATACACCTATTGAAGAATCAATCTTCAAGGGGAACCTACATCTTATATACATCTTCACAGTCACAGGATTCAAGAACTCCACATGTATCCCTCTTTGGTTTAGCTTATCATAGTTTAGAATGATAGAATAATAGAATAGTTTGGATTGGAACGAATCTTCAAAGACCATCTAGTCCATTCACCCTGCCATGGACAGGTATAGCTACATTACAAAAAGAGACATCAACAGTTCCCCAAGAAAACTGCTTCTCTGCTTACAGACTGGCCTTGACTACAGGACTGCTAAGTGGGGACAGCTTCAGTAGGGCCAGTTGACTTATTTCTTTACTTCAAGATTAAGCTCTACTAAGTCAGTGGCACTTTAAACACTCAGGAGAGACCGGAGTGTGACCAACTGTTGTGTGTGCAGTGAGCTAGCTGTGTAAGCCATGGATTAAGCCTGAGTCTATAAGTAAAAAATGCCTGTGGAGAAACATAGCATGGGCAATACTCCAATTAGTCTGGGGGCTTCCTACTTTTTTTTCCCCAACACATCCCGTATTCACCACTATGTGCCAGCTCATTTTTGCTTCTGTTCATTTGTGTTTGCGTGGCTACTCATGCACAGTCATACACATGAGTCTGTAAATGTTTTATAGAAACCTTTCCTTAGATATTGAGATCTATTTCAGCATAGAAACCTAAAGAAAATACAGTATATGAACAAAAGACAAGGACGTGCTTGAATTGTAAAAGTGACAGCAGAATTCTGTGCAAGTAGATGTGCAATATGTGTGCACACGCATATAGATGTGTGTGTGTATGGATATTTATGGATAAATATGTTCACAGTAGAGACCCACAGCAGTCTTGTCCTCTCAGAAGTTAGCTCTGAATGCTCAGGACAGATTTTGGACTGTTGACTGGTCTCATCCATCATTAGAGGTAACCATGGCCCAAGGGTAAAAATAGCTCTTGAGTCTGTAGCATAGTGCCCAGAGCTTAATGGTATTGCCCTCCAAGGCAGATGGTATTTGTTTTACTGTCTCTCTGGTGGTTTTCAGTTAATGACTTATTACCTTCCTCCTTATTCTACCCCTCGAAAAAAATATTGTTTAAATTAGGTTCAGTTTGTTAAATAATAGACCATCAATATTACATGGGTAAGGAGATAAATGAGCATGGTTCTTGAGGAGGCATTTCATGTTTACAAGGTAACCTACCATTCCTTTACAGAGAAGTGGCTACTTGGAGGAATGAGTGGGAAGATACGTGATATAATGCAGCTGGACATCTGAAACGGACATCATCCCTGCAAACATGGAAAATTGCCATCTACTGTCTACTTGGAGGGCAACCTAGTGCAATGAGTTCTTGTCATGTTACACTTTTAGAGGAAGCAAGTTACTTTAAAATCTAAAAGATAGATACCATGTACATGGGCACACTCCTTGGCAGATACACCTAGTGCAGTGCTCATATATCACATTTTGCATTGTGTCTACAAATAGTACATACAGATGCCTCCCGACTGCCTCTTTTGCCACTCTCCTCTTCTATCGCTCCTATCTATATAGCTGGCTAAGCTTAGTGCTGACAGATGTCAAGCACTGTCATCTGATCAGAATAATAACAGGCAGCAGGCATAGATTCTCTCCCCTCTAATTTTCAGGGAATATCAGTACCTTTATACTTCAGCATTCCTGGAAGAAGTTACGTTTTCTCAGAATGATCTGCAAGAAGGTAAGATGGTGTCACCAGCACTGATTTCTGAAAGACCTGCTCATTGGGGATGGACGTCCTACAGAAACAATCCATGGCATTTCTGCTCATCTGGATCCAGAGTAAATACCTATACAATCCTATACACTAATCCAAGCCTATCCCCACTTAAGATGTTAACAGAGGCTCTTAGAACTAAGGAAAACTATTTTAATAAATAATCTTATGATCATTTGCAAGTTGTGAATGCAATGTGAATAGTAATGTTGAATAGGATTCATCTCTTTAAACTTTAAATACCTGCAATTCAGATACCTTGTCTGAACTGTCCATCTTCTTGCATAGTTGATTTAGAGATGCAGAGATTTTTCTCATGAAAAGGTGGGATGATTCAGACCATGCAGTGACTTCTTTCTCTCTACTAACCAGAGACAGATAAGTGTAGACGAGACATTCTTACGCAGATAAAATGAGGGGAATTAATCTCTCCATTCAGGTTTGTGGCCTTACTTTTTTAAATGATGTTTGTGTGAATCCTGATCAATTTCCTTTCAACTGCCTTCTTTAAAGACATAGTAACATGCAGAAACAAAATTATGGCACTTTATGGAAAATAAGGGTTGGAAAAGATTTATCACACAGTAAAATAATTTTGTCACCTAAGGGATGAATCTGGGGAAGCTGGAAGGACAATTTTCTTGGTTTTAATTTAGTGAATGATTTTAGAAGTCTTTTTCTTTCTATTTTGTGGTTCTTCTTTCAGATGGCAAGTTGGTCTGTCAGTTTTGTGTCACTGCTTGTTTATGCCATAAATGTCATTTGGAATGACAACACTAGGAAAAGGTCAGGGCTATTACTGAACAAACTTACCCCCTGGAGCCTAATACAGTCACGACACTGTGATTCAGCTGCTGGGAGTGGCTGAAGAGATGGCAGAAGGGAGAAATATTTAGGTATTTTTCAGTGCTGGTCCATGGAAATCATACCTTGGGGCTCAAAAAGGGACAAAGCCAAGAGCAGCCTTATGCATCTGATTCAGGTAATGTATTCAGAAGAATTAACAGCAAGCTCCAGGATTTGAGGAAGCAAGCAGAGCTGTCTGTTTCTTTTTATTAACACATGGATGCTAAATATTGCTCAGAGAATGAAGTTTGATCAATAAATCATACCCTAGTTGTTGTTCTGCATTGGCTTCTTTGCCTGGCCTGTTAGAAAAGGACCATGTGTTTGCCTTTTTTCTTTCCCCCGAGAGTAAAAATTCTTCAGTAAATAGAAACATGAAGGGAAGAGGAAAGCAGCTTTAGCTAAATATTATTTACTGTCATCTGTGACTTACGTAAATAACCTTGCAAGTAAGTGATTCCTGCTAAGGTAGCTAACTCTCTAAATAACAACCGGAAAAAAAACCGTAACCCAAAACTGTAACAATCACACTAGTTGATCAAGAACCACCTAAGCAGGAGAAATAGAGAGAAGAGGTAAACTGTCCTTACACTTCTTTAAATCAAAAATATTTGACTTGCCTGTGGCAAGGCCAGGTAAGAAACCATAGTTTTGATATGCCATCAGGTAGATAAGACTTCTTTTTTTAATCAGCTGTTGTCAGGATGGTAAGGCTTCCATATTTGATGCCACCTTAATAGATGTAGTTTAACTGAAGCCACAGAAAAACATAAAAGTCCATTTTAGGAATGATCCTTGGGAAAGTTGTGGAAATAAAGACATTAACTATCTGCTAAAAGCTGTCTCAAAGCACACTTAGGAGCTTTCTTTGAAGTGGTGAAAAGATAGAAACTAAAAAATAAGCAAGCAGTCAATCTTCTCATCAAGGAATGACGAAAATGTGAAGTTGTAAATACCTGAAAGGTAACGTCTGGCTGTTTGGCCACTGGAATTCGTTTTGCTTCTGATAGTAGAGGAAAGTTATCAAGAAAAAATGTAAAGACGGGTTTGTAAGCACAAAAGCCCGTATTTAAACTAAATTTTTGTTAACAGCTAGATGATGTGTTGAAACATTGGTTGGTAAATATTGGTTTATATTGTATATAAAAATATAACTTACTTGTTGAAAAACAGACAGAAGTAACAAAAAATGGCCCTTTCAGACTTCCAGAACTTATTTAACTCAATCACTCTCTTTTTTTTTGTTTTTTTATCTCTTTAGACAAGCAAAAAAATTCACAGGGTTTAACTTTAAACTGAGTTTTTATTCTTTTATCAGATGAAGTCTTCAAAGGATGCAAATTGGGCTATACTTGTATTTATTTATTTCATTTCTATTTTACAAACACTTATCTAGCAATCTTGGCACTTAATGTTCCATGAAAATAGTGTCAGAAATTCAAACTGATCCACAACTACAAAACAAAACACAAACTCACCATTGGCAATACAAGATCCATAAATACTGATAGTCTTTTCTTCTGATGAAAAGTTGGGGGGGTTGGGAAGAAAAAAAAAAAAAAAAAACAAAAGCAACGCAAAACATAGGGGTTTTTTTTAATAATTATTAAAGAATTCTGATTCTGTTGTGAAAATGGAAACATTGACAAGGAGGATCTGATTGGTCAGATCTGTGGCACGAAGTTTCCAGTTCATTTTGATTGGGACTTTCCATTTCTTCTCTCAACAAAGATTCTTTCTTTTCAGTAAAGATGTGCACAGTGAGTCTTTCTGGACATTTATCTGCAACCATTGACCTGACTTTGATGGCCCTGAACCTTTAATGAGAAAAAAATCCCAAGTCAAAGCTGAGGATTAAAGTCAGACCTTGCAGCTGGCTTGTATGTCCTCTACCAGCTCAGCTACAAGACATGCCATAGCATGCCACAAGTGCTCTCTCTGTACTTGGGTCTCCTGGGTTTGCTTCCCAGCAGTCTGACTGGGTTAAAAATGGAGTCAAACGTTGATGATCTTATCAGAACAGTTCTGAGTCCAAACTGATGAAAACATAAGGAATAAAACTCACAGTGTTTTCCCTTGATGTTATTGTCATAATCAATTGCTGCAACAGAAAGAATATCAAGGGGCCATGCTCTAACTGTGGGATATTCAGATCTTCCCTTCATTGTGGGCTGCTTCTGGGAGGTGGCAATTGCCTACACTGTTCAAATGCAAGCCCAGAGTGGATTTGTCTGGTGCAGGCAGCTCATTAGAAGGTCCGAGAAACAGGCCATTCTAGCACAAATCTTCAGCAAATCACTGTTGAGAGGAACAGAAGGAAATTATTGCACAATACAAGCAACACTATCTGTCACTTCAATGTGGCAAGATGCAAAACATCAGCAAACATGTCTGTATTGATAAAAAGCATGGAACAATAGTTAGACATTACTGTAGGAGGTTGGGGCTATGGGAGTCAGCAACTGAGCTATCCCATCTCAGCCAGCAATGCGGAACTTAATAAATTCTTCACTTGCTTTTGTCTCCCTACTGGTGTGCCCATAATTTCCATCTCTATGAAGCCGAGCATCAATAACAATGAAATTCATAGGGGTATATTTTGGAATCCTAAGTGATGAATTTTGCATCCAGGCAATCAGCTCTCCATTAGAGCAAGTGTGAACTGGAAAAGTAGGACATTAACCTCACTGTGCATGTTATCCTAAGGTGCCGGAGAGCAATACTTTCACAGGAGGCTTGTACTCTGTGTGATCTTGCAAAACACAAATAGGCACAAATAAGCAGGAAAAAGGCCACAATACTCTCATTGCCTCAGTTTCGCCACTGAAAAGAAATCTACGTGTTATCCTCCAGAAGGACTTCCTATATTTCTTCAGGATATACTTTTATTAGACTCTGTATGCAGAAACAAGCTTAGGTCCAATTATCTACACAGACCAATGCATTAAGATTGCTGTATGTAAACTATTGCCTCTCTTTCTTGCAAAATTGCAGAGCACAACAACAAGCTATCCTACGTATGATGGTTGGCCAACAATAAACAAAAAGACTGTAACGTCTGAAAACTAATACAGTATACAGGGGCTGCATAGCAAGATGAATGAAAAGCTGTGTGGTGTGTGGAGTGTTCGGAGGGAATTTTTTTGTTGTTGTTGTTTCAAAAAGAGTTTTTTTACCCCAGGCCAGAAGCCTTTGTGTCAGGGAGACTGTCTTATTTCTCTGCTCAAAGGCTGTCAGAGATGACTGAGATTTGAAAATGCTTTCTGATGTTGACGAGGTCAAGGGAGACAGAGCTGCCTACCATCAGTCGCTGCATCAGTGGTGGGATGGGAAGACATGTGAGAGGGAGAATGGAAAAAAAATAGTGAAAGTATTATCTCTGGAGAACCAGATAAAATAAAATAAATAATGTAAAATGAAATATGGGGGAAAGAAGAGGCACAGGTCAAACAGTCACACCAAAGTTTATGGCATTAGTATTCAGCTGGAATAAGGGAAAATATCTTGGTTCCCAACTGGGGATGTTCTGAAGAGAGGGAAACTGACTGGAGGCAAAAGATATATTAATATTACTCCACTTAATCAATACATAAAATCCTCCAATGTGTTTTTTGTACAAGCCTGCTCTGCAAAGTTAACACCTGCAGTGTTTTCTGATTTCATCTAATTGTGCTTGCAATAGTTCAAATCAGGACTGCCCAAGCCAGTCAGGCCATGTGAGTAGGTAGATGAACTGTCACAGATTGAACCCATCTCACCCAAAATAAAGTGGGTCAATGTCACTGTCACCCTTGAAGATTGACTCTTTCTGTTCCACCTCACAAAGAAGCAGCAGCAGACTCCCTGGATCAGCTGGGGACATTATATTTAACTTGTCGTTTCCGAAGTTCACCAAAAAGAGCCTTGCATGTGTGATATAGTTCCTCATGAATCACGCTCCTGCACAAGGCCATCCATCAGAGCTGATCTCAAATAACCTTACATCTCAAATCTCTTCAGCAGAGTAAACACTTCTAAACAGCAACACATATGGCCAGCTTTAGAGTACTTGCATTGGTTTCCAGCATACCAGTACATATTGGTACCTGTTTTTATAATGATTTCACAAGAACTTTAGACAGAAGCAGAAAGAGATGCCATTATTTGTAACTGGAGATTCATATTGGCCACATCTTTACCAATTTTTAGAATTCTGATTTTAGCTAAAATTGTTGTGTTTCTGAAATGACAGGGGAGGTTGGAAAGTGTCTAAGCTTTTAAGACATTGTGGACATCCATTTCAGAGACCTTTGCCCAAGACATTTTTTTCCTATTCAAAAATAAGTACAGTTGAGTTTAATAAGTAGGCAAATATGCCCATTTGTGCCAGTGGTGGCTCTTGAACTTGTCAATGTAACATATTGCAGCAGTTTAGCACAGAATGTGAAAAACAGCAATAAGGTGAAGCAAATTCTGTGACAAATGCCTTTCTACAGCCTGTTGCTTCAGTGTTTACTGGAAATGAAATGGGAAAAGTATTTAATATGTGCAGCAAAGTAACACAGTTCAAATAATTTGTGTTTATTTCTCCATTATGTTCCCCTTATAAGCAGGCAGAGGTGGACTTGCTGATCCACATGTGCTGGACAGGAAGTAGAGCTTCTGCTTCATGACTCCTTGTAGTTTGCCCAGAAACCCATCTGTGTGAACTATTTATGACTATGATGTCACAAAACTCCTCCTGCTCCACAATTCCTCACTTTGCTGCAGTACCCATTGGACCACAGAAACTGATGCCCAGTGTTGGATAGGCTCCTAAAGTCAGAGTGAGACAGTAATAATTTGCTGGGATGAAGGAATGCCACCCTGGAAAACTATATGCTTCAAAGGATCCTACAAAATGATAAAGTCTGTGTTTTATGACTCTTTCCTCATCAGATGATCAGATGTACGAGTGGCCTGTATGTCAGTGACAAGTAATTGGTTTTTTCCTACGTGCAAGTAGAAAGACATGAGAGAAGGCATGTAAAATGAGTTTATATATGTCTGTTAACATTGTCTGGTCAGCCAAAATTGAGCACCAAGGAAAATGACAAGGCATCCCGCAACAACATATTGCTGCACCACATCCCAGTAGCCATGCGTGTCAGAAGAGAAGGCATAGCAGGGAGTAGGCTTGACTGCACATGCCTACAGCTCCACATCACAAATCACAGCACACCAAAGCCAGTTTAAGGCTTCTCCGTTCCTAGATCCCATTGATAGAGATTCATTACAGTCTCTCCCTAAAGATCATCCCTTTATTTGTGTCAAACCAGCTGTTTGGAGGGTTGATATCTAACTCAGTGAAGTAATCTGATTTGAAATAGTGCTTTCTTCCAAGGGTGGTCTTTTTTTTTTTTCTTTTGTGCTTGGTTCTAAGTTGGCTGTTTCACAAGTCTGATTTGATGTGAAGCCAAATATAGTCTTAAACCAATAGAGCTGAGCAGGGGACAACATTCAGAGGTCATAGCAGTTTTGCTTCAGGTAAGGAAGAAGGTACTTCTCAAAACTGCCTGTGCAGGTGATGTGGAGCCACAAATATTTCTGTATTAATAAATGTGGAGATCAATTAGTTCTATATTAATAAATTAAATAGTGCCAGGATCATTTAACACTAGAGACAAGTGGAACCTTCCCTGTCTAGTCTGGACATCCAAAACTGACTGGCTGCATCCAAACTATGTATTGCGAATGGTTTCTGGACCATGTTAAGTTGCAGACCATGTCAGATATCATTCAATGTCCATGTTGTGTGCTCGTGGCCTGTAACTATTTAATTTGCTATTATAGATATAGTCACAGAGTTTAAATCGTAATTTTCTCAAAACCCCTATTTATAGCATGACTAAGGGTACAGCTCATTGTACATTTTCTTTTCCTGCTTTTACTTTTCACTGCAAACCAGGCTGAGATCCTGAACCTGACTACTTATGCCTATCTTCTTCATTTAGCCATATACTCTCCTACCTACCACCACTTCTGCCATTAAAATTATTTGTATTTTATGTTGTAAACCATATCAGTGAAATGATAACAAGGGAAATAAAGGCAGCAAGACATGGCATTAGTCAATAGTTTGAATTAATTAATTTATTTCAAAGTGAAGGCACCATGGAATAAATCTCGAGGTGGATTCCTGATCATTATTTCATCCTAACAGTACGGAACAGTGAATAATCTAGTGAACGACCTAAATTGAGGCAACTGTGGAAAGGGATATTGCATCTATGTTGTCACCAAGGAAACAAGAAGCAATGACAGTTTTCACCAGATGAGCACTCACCTCTGCGCCTTTAGTTCACCTGCAGGTAGGGGTGGTTAAAGTAAAGGTATAAAAATAGCAGGAGAGAGAAAACTATAAAAAAACGAGAGATTTAAAAAAGAAATAATTTATTATTTCCCATCTACTCACATAGTTGCAACAGTGTAGATGATTATAAAGCAGGAATGACTGTGCCTTGTAAAAGTGAAATTCATTGGTTCCCAGAAAACCAGGTCTGCAAAGGCAGTGAGGAACTACCCAGACAGAAATCACCTGGGGTAGAGCTCATGGGAATTTTTGAGAGAGAAGCTAAAATCACCTTTGGAGATTTAGTCTTAAAATCCTATCTTCTATGAAAGAAAAGTAAATAAAGATGAATAACATGAGGTTCCTAAACCACTAATCAGCTTAAAGGTGTAAATTCAAATAACACTCAGTTCACACACTTTTCTTTAATTAGACTTACAAATAAAAATAAATATGGTGGTTTCTTTGTGTATAAAATTTCAATTTGTTTCAAACTCCTTGAATTGCTACTTCAGAGGTTATGAGATAGAGCTTAAAACATAACCCTTCCTCCTTCCTGGGAAGAAATTCTTCTTAGGTGTTTTCTGCATCTACAAGCTCTGGGACTTATCTGTGCTTATGAGGAAAGCAATTTTCTCCTTCTAACAAGATTTTACTCTGGAGTAAAATATGTTTTATTTGGGATGATTTTAGTTTATATATCTACAATAACCTTGCACCTAATGCTTTCCTTTTTTTTTATTTTTAGGTGATCTAGAAGTACTTACACTAGTCATTTAAAAATCAAGCAAATAAACACAGAAATGCTTTTCACATAGCATTCTATTAAAAAAAAAATAAAAGAGCATCAGAGAAAGCGACTATCCAACAACAACAACTTGGAGTAGATTTACAGTTCTTCAGCCTTTGCTCTAGCCCTGGAGCCTGATGGGACTCTGGTGTCCTTGGAGGAATGGTAGAAGGAATTGCTACGGGCCAATTGCTGATTTTATCATTCAAACACAAAATTTGTTACACCACTTTATCGGTCACAGAGAAAGCAATTATAGTGTGGTTCAATTTTCCACTCAATGGCTGTACTGGGGATCAAAGTCAGTTTTTTATGATGGAGAAAAAACGTTTTGCTATTTTGTTTGTTATTTAAAAATAACAATAATAACAAAAAACTTGCACTTCCAGTACAATACTGTGTCTACCTCTGTGCCTTTTATCTTTTTTTGTGATACAGCTGGTTATTTGGGATTTTTTCTTGTTAAATAATCATAGTAATTTGCTCATGGTTTAAGGGTTTTTTTCTTTCTCCCCTCATCATTGACTTAAGTCATTGCGATGTAGAAATGAAATTGTTATGCTTAAAAGCAGTACAGCATTAGAACTCTGATCATAAACACTGGAGGTAAAATATGTATGACACAGCTCTTAATAGGAACAGTTTTCTTTTGGTACTCTTTCAAAAAGGAAAGATATTCAATGTGCATTTGTGGTTTTATGTCTTTAGCCATCTACAATAAAATTGCCGTTGTGAGACAAAATATTTCAGTATTATGTTAAAACACAAAATATTTGCAAAAGTAAACAGATATACTTGATGATCATACCAAAAAAAAAAAATGATTGGAGTCCACTGTTACAGATAAATCATTGACAGACTTCTCTTTAACACACCAAAAAAAGGAAAAAAAAAAAAAAAAAAAAAAGAGGCAAATCTGAATGGACAACAATGGAAGAAGGAAAGCGTAGAAAGCATATTTCCTCAACTGGAAGTGTAGTAATTACACTTATACAGGTTTTATCTGCAAAGCCCTTAACAAATATTAACTAATATCCTTCACACACTCCTGTGTAGCAAGAATTTGAGCAGTAAGAGCACAATGTTGTTACATCAAAGACAATCGCATCAATCACTTAAACAAATATTTTAATCACTCATTCTCAGAAAGCAAAACAGAATTTCCTAAATATTGTTTTTCTTATTAATTTCCTTTTTTTTTCTTTTTGAGATTATTTACTATAGTCTTGCTTCTTAGAGTGGATACATAAAGTAGCATCTGAGACCAATGTGCACTTTCCAGTTCCTTAGCTCACTTTTTTTGTTGCTGATGTAAAATTACCTCTTTCTTTCTACCAAAATCAGATTTATCCTTGCCAGAAGTGGTCTCTATTCATCAGGAATCTGCCTTCTCTCTAGTGCTCACTTTGAACGTGACCTACGGCAATCAGTGAAACTTCCCATATCAAATTTAAGCAAATGTTTAATTATCATACTATACTAAGCTCCAACACAAAAATACTTAGGGGGAAAAAAAAATCCCATTTTAGTTTTAGAATGATAAAAAACTTGGGATCTGTTGTTTGGGTTTTTTTTTTTAAATCTTATGATGCTTCCATCAGTGCTGTGGTTTACAGGTGATAAGACATTTGGTGACTATGTTTCAGGAACAAGGTTACCAAGTACCATTGGTGAGATAGCACACAGTACAGCTTCTGCTAACAGGATATGAACCCTTCAGTAAAACAGAGGAAGGTCTCATATCTCATCACTCAGTCTAAGAGTTCATCAACAAAGATCATGCAGCATGTGCTGGATGTAGCATGGATGCTGAATGGTTTTTAAAGACACAGAATTCACCTAACTGGATTTTTCCATGAAGGTGCTGGAAAAAGTTCACAGTCAAGCTTCTGCCAGGTTGTGTCTGAGCTTCTCTGCTATGGTATTTGGATCTTCTGATCAGTCAGTTACAATTTAGACAATAGATGCTCAATAAAGATGGGAAAAGAATTCTAAAATAATAACCCTCCCACCTCCAAAATTCTTGGGAATTTTTTAAAACTTCCACTTGCCTTTTAGGATAATTTTTCATATTTTTCTTCAAACTATCACATCTGTTTATTCATCGCCTCTCTGCAGTTTTAATCAACATTAATTATAGAATTACATATATTTTCAAAAGCTTTGCATGCAGCAGTAAAAAGAAAGTTACTTTTTAAATAATATTTGTGTGAAAGATTTTAACTAACTGTACTACTCAGATGTAATAGATTCTCTTGAAAAATTCCCAGTCTACCCTGCCACAGAAACAACATGGAGATTGACACGTAGTAACTACTCACAACACGTATTCATACAAGCACACACATGCATGTGTATGTGTGCACAAACCTACATGTTCTGCATTCCAACCACTCCAAAGCAGATGCAGAGGGACTACAGTAATGTTATTCTAGAGCAGCACATAGGTTCTTTCTAAATTCTGCACTAGGAAAGGCTATAACAACACTTTTACAGTGTTGTACATATACAAAAACAAAATAAATTTTTGAAGAGGAAAAAAAGAGGAAAAAGAAGAGGAAGAAAAAGGGAAAAGAAAAAGGAGGAAAAGGAGAAAAAATGAAAAATAAAAAAAAGAGATGGAAGAGGAAGAAGACGAGAAAGAGAAAGAGGAAGAAGAAGATGGAAAATAAAATCTCAGGGGTCTAAATCTGACTTGCAAGCAATACAGCTCAGTTTGAAAAACCTACTGCTTCAAAATATTAGCTCTGAATTAATGCTCCAGATCCTACAACAGTAAAAAAAACCCTCATTCTCAGTCACTGTCTGAGAAACCCGATTTTGTTTAATATACTTGTGCTCTTAGAGTAAAATGAAAATGAAAAAAAATGTTACTTTGTCCTTCTCAGCTACAAAAGCAACCAAGCAGCTCCACTCTGACAGATTCAAATTAGCAGATTTCTCCCACTTGGGAGGCTGAAGCCCTGGCCTGTAGTCAGAGATAAATTTTTCAGTAAACCTGCACTTAGAGTGATTAAGGGAAGCCTCCCAATTTACTCTGTCACATTTGAGTTGATAACATAGATGACTTGCCTTTATGTGGCTACCCAAAGATGTCATGCAGGGGAGCAGGAGTGATGGGGTAGGAGAGGGAAAAGGTGGTAGATGTGAGGAGCTCACCAGCTGGGAAGAGTGAAATCAGGTTCACTCATCTGACTGCACGTTAAGCAACCAGTGTTGGGCTGACAGATGCTACTGAGTCTGTATGTGTCTCATAAATAATGTTTTGGAAGATTCCCAATAAATATGATTAAATATACTGCAACAGCTAGAAGCATAATGCAAATATATCCTTAGCTCAACAATAACTATCAAGTGCCAGTAATTCACTAGTCTCTTTTCAGTCCCTGGCCTTCCTTTTCCTGCTTCCTCATTTTTGGTAAGCATTTCCCCATTCAAGACTTTGTTTTGAAGAAAATTCTGTTCTCACAAAGATCTGAGTCAGTTATAGAGACATAGAATCACAGAATTGTTTAGGTTGGAAAAGACCTTTAAGATCGAGTCCAAATGCTAACTCAGCACTGCCGAGTCCACCACTAAACCATATCCATAAGTATTACATCTACAGGGCTTTGTATTCACTCCAAGGCGGGGACTCCAGCCTGTGTAAGGGCTTGACAACTCTTTTGGGGAAGAAATCTTTACTCATCTCCAACTGAAACTTCCTCCCCGTGCAACTTGAGGCCATTTACTCTTGTCCTGTTACATGTAATTTGGGAGTAGAGACTGAACCTTCACCTTGCTACAATCTCTTTTCAGGCAGTTATAGAGAGTGTTAAAGCCTCCTCTTCTCCAGGCTGAGCACCCCCAGGGCCCTCAGTCCTTCCCCAGCACACTTGTGCTCCAGCCCCTTCCCCAGCTCCGCTGCCCGGCTCTGGACACGCTGCGGCCCCTCAGTGTCCCTCTGGCAGTGAGGGGCCCAACACTGAACACAGCACTCGAGCTGCGGCCTCACCAGGGCCCAGCTGCAGGCCACCAGGGACGGCCACTGCCCTGGGCCTGCTGCCACACCACTGCTGACACAAGCCAGGGTGCCACTGGCCTTCTTAACTACTCTTTTCAGTGACTTTCATATTTTTAAAATATTAATTACTATGGAAACAACTTGCTAGGGAACATGATGATGCAGAATGAGTTTTTAAGGAAAGAGTCAATCACTTTAACTTCTGATAGAAGTGCTGGGGGAAAAACACACATATAAATGTGTTAATTTAAGCAGGAACACTGGGATATAGGGCGTTTCTGGGAGATGAAACCTATATGAAGTGTGAGGTTTTCTCAGTTACTCTCTTTAAGGATCCAAGGGATTTATGCAGTGAGTACAATCATATAAAGAGACAAAAGATCACAGAACAATTGCAGATGACATCAGATTATAGAAGAGATGTATACACAAGTTTTGCGGTGGGATGCGTGAAATTGCAGTTTAAAGTTGCAAACCTGCTCCATAAAGGAGAGTGGATGCCATGATTCAGTGTAGTCACAAAGATGATTTGGATTTCCAGAAAAGTTTTCCAGATCCTATCCTTTCTTTTTTTATTTCCTTTAATCTGTGAATGACTGTGCCAGCCTCTGATGATCAAATTAGTGAACTCCAGATACAACAGTAACTTTCTTACAAGTGTGAGCTAACAAAAAAACAGCTTTCTGAGCTGTCATTAAAAACATGCTCGCTGAAGCATCACAGAGAGAAAGGTGAGACAGGTATTTTTTCTCTCATTTTCAGATGGAGAAGTCAGCCTGTAATGGTCATGATTTAAATTAGGCCTTGTATTGTAATAGGGAAGCAGCTTGATTTTAGCAGGTCATTACAAAGACATAGTTCAAAATAGTTTTCACCATCTCAGCTAAAAGGAATGACTGAGTAGCTATTCATCTGGGGCTAGAGGTAAGGGTGCATTGAACACTGGTTTTGCAAGGAGCAACTTTTGTTGGTAACAGAGGGAGGGGATTACAGCACAGGCCTGGTAAAGAGATCTCAGACTTTCCCCTGGCTCTGAGGATCAGACCCATCTCCAGTCCAACTGGGCCAATCTGGCACTTCTGTAACCACTATTTAAGGATGGGAATTTGAAATCTGTGGAGGGAAATGGAAGGGAAGGTAAGATACAGGTAACCACGTGGACCCTGCAGTCAGGAAAAGACAGGAGTGATGCCAGACCAGAGACATCTGTGCATCCTCTGATGAGAAGTAGAGACCCCATGACAGAAGGGGTGAGAGCTGGAGACTCCAGGTCAGAAAGAGAGAGCAGTGTAGACCCCAATCCAGAGAAAATGAACTGGAGTTGCAGCATCCCAACAGAGCGGCCCATGCAGGGCTGCCTGGTGTGTGGGAGACCCTGAGCTGGAGCAAGGGAGGACTAGCAAGGAGCATTTCTCTTCAGGAGTGAGATAAGTGGCAAGAGACATCCCCAACCGACTACACCTCCATTCCCTGCCCTTAGTAGTGCTTATGGGGGGAAGAGGTAATAACACTGGGCTCGGGGCTCTGAGCCCAGGAAGAGAGAAGGGGTAGGGGAAAGGTGATCTCAAAGAGATGGTTGCACTTCCATCATTTACCCTACTCTGTCTTGTTTTCCCATTGCATATTTCTGCTTGTTATGTTTTAGTTAAAGGTTGATTAAATTTAGTTTTCTTTCTGAAGCTGAGTGGCCTTTTGTGTTTTGACCAGGACCGTAAGTGGCAATTAAGCCCTCCTTGTCCTTCCATAGTTCCAGGGTCTGTGGTACTTGAGTCTAAATGTGATATTTTGTTCCTGGATGGGCCTAAACCATGACAAACACCTAATCCTTTAGGAAGTGGACAAAATTAACAAATTTGAAATTCATTCTCTGAATGTCACAAATGAATTTGCACAAGCTAGAATGAGAATTGTCTTATGATGAGTGGGTTAATGGCCCATTGATAATAATTTGGAACGTCTGACTTCAAATATCTGTAGCTGAAAGTATTCTTTCTTGTCTCCTCAAAAATACAATAGAACAATAAAATGTTCATTCTTACACTTTACTGCTACTAAGTCTGTCCTCCTCTGTGTAGTAGTAGGAACACTTTTGCATTCTCTTTTCAATAAAGGCCCAAAATAAAGTTTTTTGGGATTACTTCTTGTTTTATACAAGATTTATGATAGAAGTACACAATGTTGTATTTTAAAGAAAAGAAACACTAATGTTTGATGGCATTCCTTTGACAACTTGTCATGTTTCAATCTATATTAAAACCATATCTGACACACCAAAAACCGTGTCTTGATCTGTCTTGTTTGAATAGTGCCAATCCATGATATGACCTGAAATCCATTCCTTGAGGACATTTAGGCAGACTCATTGAAGCAATATATACTGGCTTCATATATTGGCTGCTGGTCAATGAAAACTCTGTCTAATGTGA
Organism: Colius striatus; assembly: GCF_028858725.1. NCBI lineage: Eukaryota > Metazoa > Chordata > Aves > Coliiformes > Coliidae > Colius > Colius striatus. The sequence continues at coordinate 43,281,782 of NC_084760.1, read as the reverse complement.
CACTGGAGACTCTATCTCTATCTGAAAGTAGTAAATGGATTTGATTTTGGAAAGAGAGGGAAGGAAGCAGAAAGTCCCTCAAAGGGAAAGTCCGATAATATGACCCTACCTCACATGAATAGTCCCTGTGGATCACCATCTTTTCTCACATGGATGAGCACAGATAAGGATAGCTTCAAATTAGAAAGCATCTGACTTGGAAGAAATGAATCTTCTGAATCTGTTTCTCCATTTTCTACTGCATCACCTTGGGCCTTACAACAATTATACACAATTTTTTTCCAGGTGGAAAAAGTGCGAGATTCCTTCTTCAGTAGATTCACTCCAAGAATGACACACAGCAAGACTGTGAATCCTCGCAAAATGGTACAGACAATTTTCAGATAGAAATTATAGTGTAGTAATTTCTATATTAGTAATCTTCAGAGTATTAAGGAAAACATTAAGCAAAAGCGAAATCCCTCAATTTGCATTTTGAATTCTCTATCTTGTACTGAGAACTCTGAGGTCTACTATAAGTTAACTCAAACTAGCTCATATCTCCTTGGATAACTACCATGGCTTAGGGAAACAAGAATTATGTCTATACCAGTAAATTAAACATGCCTAGTCTAATTCTCCATTGCTGAGGCCAGCTGGCACAGAATGGGCCTTATCCAAACTCTTGAACTCCCTTAGCCACTCGAGAAAAGGAGACTGCATCTGAAGTGCCTACTGGCATGAGTCTTTGGCTTTTCCTAATTTGCAAATAGTCTGGGTGAGGGCTAGGGACTCAGAGCCAAATAACCTCCCATTCACACAGTTTACTGGTATAGACTATCAAGTTTCAGTACTTGGGAATATTTCCTGGAGCTGTTTAGTTTACTAAGATAAATCACAAGCATCCCTTCCTCCAAGAGTTTTGCCAAGGAGAGGAAAAGTAAGCAGTCATGGGAAAGAAAGAGTCTGATCCTTCAAAAAAAGCCTGCATCTCAGTGACCCTGAATTGTCACTGTTTCCCTTTCCTCTGAATTCATTCTTCTTTGGTTCTACCCTTGGCTCTACCATTCTCATCAAGGCTGTTGAAGGACAGTTTTCATATCTGACTGGAATAAGAGTGAAGAATTTACAAATCCTCAAGCAATGAAGATCTATTAGGTTGTCTAATCCACTTTAATTGTATTAACATCCTTGGAAAGCATTAAAATTTCACTCTGATTTCAGTTTAGTAACAAATGTCTTGATTAAAGCTTCTTCAGAAGGTTACCTACACCTGATCTGAAGACACTGAATGTTGGAAGCTCCATCCCTTGCCCTGACAATGTGTTCCAGTTACACACTGGTCTCACAGTTTAAAATGTGTGTCAAATTCTTCATTCAAATTTCTCTGCTTCTAGCTTTCAGCCATTGGACTTTGTTATGCCTTTACCTACCTGATTAAACAGCCTGTTAGTTCAGGGTAGTTTCTTCTTGAAAAAGTAGTGTAGCTATGTCTTCATTTTCTTTTTAATGTCTGGGCTCTGCAAGTCTCTGATGAGAAGATGTCTTCTCCCACCTATCTGGGAGCAATTTTCCAGTGTATTTTTCTACTATTAAAGACATGAGAACACTTGTATTGTAGACTCTTTATCCTCTTCCTATTTCCCTATAGTGGTAGGCAGCTTCTAGTAGGCATATTAGCCTTTCCAGACTTGGAACTCCCTCAAAAATATCACTGACCTGTGATTGCCTCCTGATATTCCTTTCTATTGATATTTCAGTCCACTGTAGTCTTGACTAGTAAATTAATCAGTTGCAAGGCATTGGCAAAGGCTCTTGAACTGCACCATTTGTGCTACTAAATTGTAACAGGGTTCCTTGCAATGCTTTTGGCTCCAGCACAACTCCTCAGTGAGCTCTAGTAGTTACCACAACCTTTCACAACAATAAGCAGTTTAGATGTAACCACCTATTTTGGAGACTGGGGGAGTTTAATAATGTGGAGGTGGCCAGCCTATGCTACACAGCCTCCAGGTTTTACAACAGGACCTGGCACTTACAGAATTATAGGCTAAAAGCTCAAGTTCCAAAGGAACTCAGAAAGGAATTCAGAAATTCCTTTGATAGCTATCCGAGATAGAAATTCAGCAACTATGCATACTGAAGACAAAATTATATTTATTTAAAACTAATCAATCCTAGTAGGGAGATGTGGTTAAAAGTACAATTCTAAAGATTTAGGAACTCCAAAATAAAGATGATTACCAGTGGCTTGTCTCAACTAGCTTTCACATCTGAAAGCCACTGTCTTGAAGTATCAGAATGGATTCAAGCTGCACATTACATACTCTTTTTATATGACAGACACCAGTTCCACCTGTTTATCATTTCAAACTCCTGTGAGGAGATGGAATGGATGGGATATTGCCACAGCCAACTACACCTCTTTCACATGGAAGAGAAGCTGCTTTGAGAGGTTTGCACATGTGAGAGCCAAAGCTGGTTGCTGTGTGGGAGGAGTGAGGAAGTGATTTAAATTCTCATATTTCCACCTTCTACACCTCACACCTTTCCAGCACCTGTTTTCATAGCACTTTCAATGAGGGGAATAGAGTAGGGTGAATAATGCTGTGATTAAGTGAGTCTTTCTGCTAACATGTGTTTACCAAAGATTATTTCGAGTGTTAACACATTTCAATGTGAAAGACTCCCTTAACTTCCTGCATTACTTTTTGTCATGATTTAGATCACAACAGAATTAACAAGACATCTTTGCACTGCTTTCCTGGCAAGCATTTTTTACAGGCACAGAAACTCTTGGTAGTGATTTGTCTTGTTGACTTCAATGGCTGATCCCTTCCTCCCAGAAGCAATCCAGATTTTCATCTATGAGTTGCTACCATTAGGTCAGGACATGTTATTTTACACAAAAGCCTTCCTGGAATCCCCCCTGGAGCTCCTTGCAGTTGTTCTCTGTAAGTCTCTTTTCTGGGGGTTGCAGGAACAGTTTGTCAGAATCAGAGGGGGCTGCTTGAAACGTGATATTTTCCAAAGGGGTAGAGTTGAGTTTCCAGGTGCAACACGTCCTACTCAGATCAAGGACAGGACATCTAGCAGGAATTCAGAAGAGAGCTTTGCAGCTAGGGTATCATCTAAGAGAAAAGTCTCTCTGTTAGCCAGTCACTGCTTGCAGAGGATCCTAAGATGGCAGCCACTTTCTAATTATGTGGAGTAAGTGTGACACATGGCACTTCATGTACCAAGATAGATTGAATTCCCTTTCATACTTACAGTAATCATTAAGTCTGATTTCAGTTTTGCAACCCCCTTCAGCCCGGTGAAAGAAGCAGTTGGTTTGAAATAGTGTTACATGTCCTGAGAGAGTAGGATTTAATTCTTTGGAAGTTTCATATTCAGTGAATCAATAAAGATCACGTCTTCTGTTTGGCTACTCATTGTGCTGTATTAACCTGAACTATACAGTAACCCAGGCTCAGGGTATTATAAATGATATTACATGTATAAATCTCTGCAGCTTGATACATACTGAAATTATTTGTCAAGTAGCTATGAATAAATGGGTAATGGGTATTTTAATTTATTTACTTGAAGAAGGAGAGTTAGAAGATTCAAGACAATTGTAATAGGCTCACTAAAGATAGAAGCTACTGTGTATTGCTTAGCTTAGAAATAAATGGCCATTTTTTAATATTTTACATAGTGAATTGGTGTGCAAGGGTCTATCTGAAATACAATCAGATAAAACTGCTACAAACTCTCTACTTATTTGAACAGCTTACTGAACTAAACCATTTTATTATCACCTTTGTTTAGCCAGTCACAAGCCTAGATTTCTGTCTTGTGCGCAGAAGCTGCAAGTTCTGTAAGCAGTAAGACTATAAACAGCACTAAAAGTAAGCATGGATGATTAGTTGCAGAGTGGCAAATTTAATTTGAGCAGTTATGACAGGTTGCATTGCTTGGGTCAAACTTGAAATAACATCTTGACATATCAGTGGTTCTTGTGCTTTTCCAGGCTGAGTTGTTCCTTAAGGTGTTGAGTCATACAACTTGATGATGGAGTGTCAAACATAATGTGTTAAACCTGAAGAAAGAAAACAACAGATACCATGATGATCAGCACATGTTAAAATATATTTTACTGTTCCTAGTTAAAACTAGTAGATTTTCAGATATTTCAATTCAATATATAGCAACAGACTTTAAATGTCCCTGCTATGCAAAACAAAAGGTACAGACTGTTTTAAATGGATGGGAAAAAACAGATTAAGACATTACCATTTAAATTAAACAATAGTTTATGGTTTTAGGATAAATAGTTTAATATGCTTCTGTGAGGCTAAAAGCACTCGTAAATAAATTTTAAGCCAAAATAGCCACACTAAAAACATCTAGCAGAATAAAGCCCAGAAAAAGGCATCCACTAGGAAGCATGTGATGTAAAGCGCCTTAGTGGTATTTGCATGCAAGGAGATGGCAGCCGTATAACTGAGAGATAACAGAATAGTTGAGACGAAGAGTAAAATTTATCATAACATGTCTAGATGATTAAAAGCCTGTGCTTATTAGATGCATAAAATGTATTACTAAATCATTTTTGGAACATATAATTTTCCAATTATTTATGCATCATAGTAATTAATGATAGGAGGGACAGAGTCAATGATTCGCTGTGTAATACATATGGTAGTTACCTGGGGAGGAAAAAATTACAGTGCTACCAATTATTTGCTTTAATGTTTTTGTAATTATGCCCTACACCCAAGTTGAAAATTTCTTTAATTCTTTTTTAAACCCTTCATTCCTAACAATGAAACTCCTTTCTTTTTAGCCCTTCAATTAAGTCTAATTTTTAAGCTGCCATCCAAGAAATACACAATTCCATAAATGCCTCGTTCGCTTTTATATTTTGCTGGCAACAATCTGCAAGTATGAAATCTTGCCCTTCAAGCATCTTATTGACAAACTAATTTAACCAGTCTGAGTGATGATCTTCTGTTTAACACACATTGCTGGGATTTGTGTTGATTTCAGCTTCTTTTCTACTTTGACCTTAACTTCTTAACTGCAGGAAAACTAACCAAAGATCTGTTTCTCACCAGGTAGGTCTTAATTCCTATGGATGGAAAGGGCAAAATAATTCTGTATTTAACAGAATTGCCTTTGCATTACACATTTCGCACATTCCCTCCTTTTGAGTGGAGGCATGTATTGATGGTGAGAAAGTATTGAAAAGCAGAAAAAGAAAGCCTGCAATGTTGGATTCATTGAATGATACATGGCTACAGTGCAAATCTTTACATTTGCTAGCCATATTGGACTCCTTTTGCCAACAACAGAAAGAAATGAACACCTTGGGATCAATTCATCTGATGTATCTGGAAGGTTTTGTTTAAAACACCATAAATTATATCTAAAAATGTCACTCAGTGGACTACGAAGAGCATTGTGAGTATGTAGCTTAGAATAGCTTTCTAGCTATCTAAGATGAGATGACTTAAATGCCTCCAACTACATCTATACTGTCCTATAAAAATTCTGACACTGCAATGCAATAGCACATACTTGTAATGGTTTGAGTGGCATTGAATGGTTTGGGTTTTTCCCATGCAACAAAACTCATCTGTGAAACGTCTCTCAGGCACTCCTCATGAGACAGCACTAGGAACTATTCCCAGAAAACAGTCTGGAAGCATCCATCCAGTTCTGGAGAAGAAAAAAAATAAACAGTATGGACACAAACTAGTTCATGCCAATTGCCAATTTGCATTAGGAAACTGCTTAAGAAATGTCCCTGTTCATCCCAAGATCTGAGTGGACACTTTAAACTTATCTACCAGCAGACAACTGCACATAATTTAGGTAGAAAGCACACAAGTCATGCAGCTTTGCATAGTTAATGCTGCCTTTACCATTTTTTCACCTCACAGTGAGCCCCCCACAAGGCTACATGCTGCTACACACAACACATATGCAGGAATGTTCCTTCTTTCTATTTCCACTCAACACAAAAGTCATGGCAATACTTCCAAAAGATCAGGCTTCATTTCCCATATAACTATCATCATTTGTGGTTTTAGTGTCATGGTTTCCAGGGAGAATTATGAGATTCAGTGACCTGACATGAACTTTTCCCTTTCTAAGAACTCTATTTGACAATCTCTTTTCAGTTATGACAGACAAAAGTAAACTCTTCTCTGTGTGCTGGGTATAGTGCTCCCAAAAAAATCATACAGCTCCCACAGAACAAGGAAATGCATTTCCTTTGAGCCACAACCAAAAGCCTTTTCCAGTGCAGACTTAGAAGTGTTTAAATGCTTTAATTAATTATTTTTCCTCCAATAAATAAGTTTGGGAGGTTAGACTTCACTGCAAAGAAGATTAAAAAAAAAAAAAAAAAAAGAGAGACCTTTTGGCAGATTGTGTGGGTGGTGTATGAATCAATAAAGCTTCCAGCTGTACAAAGCCATTGGATGCATTGAGATGTTTGATTGTTTTCTATTTATTCTAAACAGACTTAAATCTGAGTAGCTTTTTTCTATTTCTGCCAAGAAATGACAATGTAACCTTCTTCCTACTCTTCCCTCTTCCCTGCTATGCTACAAGTGTACCTGTATCAAGCACTTATTTATTGCAAATACTCATAAGGAAAAACTGTAGATGCTAATGATGGAAACATATTCTTGAGATGCTTCCCTATGTATCTACTCAGAAATACATGTATGAGATATGTCCTGAAGATTAGACATCTACGTACTAAGCTCAGATTGCTGTTAGACCACACACAGCCTGATGGAATTAGCAATAGCTAAGTTGATAGAAGCTTTAACTGATCCTGAGATCCATGGAGCCTTCTGGGTTGCTTATGTTATGCTGCTTCTGGACATTATGACCTGATCTATACTGTAAATTATCTTTTGGAGAAATAAATTAAGGGTGTTATTTCTCTATTTTTACCTGAGTTCGTTAACGTGCTTGGTATGGTCAGAACTGTGTGCTTGCTTTGGCCTGTATGAAGTTCTTTCACTGCTTCTGCATGAGGCTCTGTGTTCATGAAAGGTACCAAAATGTTTCTGTGCTGGCCAAAATCTGTCAAGGGGAAAAAAAGATGAGTTACTAATTCTTGTAAGTTTTTCCATCTCTACTGAAGTCCATATTTGAAAACAAAAGCTCCAAATTTAGAATAGAATATTGCATTTGGAAAATACCTACAATGAGCATCTAATCCAACTGCCTGAACAATTCAAGGCTGACCAAAAGACAAAGTATGTAGTTAAGGGCACTGTCCAAAAGCCTTTTAAACACTGACAGGCTTGAGGCATCGATCATCTGTCTAGGAAGCCTGTTCCAGTGTGTGACCACCCTCTTGGTAAAGCAATGTTTCCTGACAGCCTGTTTAAACCTCCATTGATGCAGCTTTGAACCACTCGCACACGTCCTCTCACTGGATCTCTAGTAGAATAGATCAGCATCTCCCTCTCCACTTCCTTTCCTCAGGAAGATGGGCTCCCACCCACGCTTCCATCTTTTATAAGAATGTTTCAGATTAGAAGAAATAAGATAGAATAGTCATTATTCCAAAAACGGCAGGGAACATGACATGCAACTATGCCTGCTGTTTAACTACCGGTACTTTTCTAACCAAGATTGTTACAAAGCTGGTCTTTTCTTGTATTAGCTAGTATTTGTGTCCTTTCCATCTCTCCTCCTTCTGTCACTCTAGCAGCCCTCTCAGTACCTTCTCCTGCTTTTGTCAGCACAGAGCAGCATAGTGTTATTAATATGTCTCCTCTCATTCCCAGTCCTTTCTGCATCTCTTTCCTGTTGTTGCCTCCAGTGACATACAATGATGATAATGGGATGCAGTGCCACTGGCGTGCTACCCCAAAGCCCTGCAAGGACTAGTTCAGAGGTACAGAATTGCTTAAAAAGCCAGGAGCTTCTCTACCCAAGGGGAGGAAAAAGCGATTGCTTGCTGCGTTAGGGTCTGAATGCTCCTTGCCACTACCTAGCAGACCAGTTTAGAATCAAGCTCCACTGGATGATAATTGTTTTAACTACCATTGTGGTTCTCTCTTTTATCCAGAGGCATGGCTGGGGAGAATGGGTGAAGTTGTGCAACTGATGTCTGCCTAATTCACAGGATATTCCTAATTGGCTGAGATAGATCACCCTGCCCTCCCTTCTTTCCCTTCCCCCCACTGAGTTGCAGTTTTATCCTTTGCTTACACCTTTTCCAAAGAAATTTATGCTTTCTTTAGACAGCCTGCATAAAAATAAAGGCAACCAACATGAGTATCTCCCAAACGCAGCCAAGATTAAAAACTCCTTTGTTTTGTAACCAGAAAAAAAGGATGTTAAAAATCAATAAACCATAATGATGTACAGTTTTTACAATACAGAACACTGTAATAAATGCAACTTAGCTGATAAAGTCTTTGCAGACAGGTTAGTGATAAGGATGACCATGTCATCTGCATTCAAAAGAAATTTCGTGTCATGATCAGATTTCCTACTTTAGATATTTACAAAAGCTGTTCAACTAACCTATAAATTTAGTCTCAGTTAAAGGAAGGATATGCAGTCTCTGAAGAACAAGCTAGACTCCCTGAATGAGCTGTATATGACTTTCTGCATTGGCTGTACTGGGATGATAGAAGCCTCTGTGCTGCCACTGGCTGAGCTGGGAGCCACCGAGAACTAGTTGGTAGATAGCATGAGTGACTACAGCAAATCTAAACAGGAGCCTGACTTGCTGTTGAACTGGGAGCCTCAGCTATCCACATTTGGGAAGATGTTCTCATGTGATCCCAGAACTAAGCTGTTCCCCTTTAGTCTCTGTCTTAAGATTTTGGTCTCAGATATACTTACCAGAGGGAATGGAAGGGTTGGACCCCTTCAGTGTTCTGTTTGTGACATTCTCTGCCTTTGGGAGCCATCAATAAACTGTTTCAACCAACCTACTAGACGTTAATGGACATAATAAATTTCCACACATAAAGACTACAAATTGTATCAATGAATGTACTCTACCAAGGAGACCAACAATTTTCATCCTATAACCAGTATCAGTTTCTTTCCAATTTAGCATTATACAGAATTTATGCTTTTTCAGTGAGATCTACACAGATATGATCTACAAATTTGCTTGAAAAACACTAAAAGCATTTAAAAACTGCAGTGTTTCCACTGTCGGTTTGGCTCTGTACCAGTTTTGTACCAGTGAGAAGTCCTTTTAGACTGATAATCTATTCATCATGTCCTGCAGCATTATGGATGCTTCTCTGAAGAGTTCATCTAATCTAGTGGTGCTGTTGTCAAATAATTATGTTGAACATTCTGCTGATGCTTACAGATTAATTCAGATTATGGAGTTGATTGCATTTCTTCTGTGTTTTCCAAAATGTAAATCATCTTCAATTCTTTGTCTTCAATTCTTTTCTCTGAAAATATGTAAAACTCCTTATGCTGTTCTTGCAAAATTGTGGTTTAGATCTGAAATAGGATAGGCCACAGAGTTCACTTTTCCTGTAGACTTCAGATTTTTCATCAAGTCAATGATACAAAATGACAGCTCACCAGAGGAAATCAGGAGTTTCCTCATTAAACTGTTTTATGTAGACAAATTTTATTTTGTCAAAATTAATTTTGTCAGGTAATGTATGCACCTTTTCTTACAGGAGCAGCAGAAACAGGTCCTCACATCAGGAAAAGAATTGCTGATCATCCACTTTGAAAGATCTTTTGGCTCAGTGCTTGGGGCATTCTTCTGTGATGTGAAAAAGTGCAGTAAAAATACCTAGTCTGCACGAAAGACAGCACTAACTTGAATCTTAATCTCTTCCACCATAGCTATCCAGGGCTCACACTGTTCATATGCTTTTTTTAGTTAGCAAAAAAACATGGTTTGTTTCTTAAGGGTTATTGCTAACTATTCCAATAGCCTGAGGGATTTTATTTATTTTCTTCCAGGATCCTATCACAATGTAATTTCTTTTCCAGTTTTTGGCAGGTAGGCAGACAGTCAGGATAACTATTACTGATACAGATGAAAAAATAAATACTTTGTCTTTTAGATTTCAGAGTTTTACACTCTTTTGGTGATGTCTGATTTCAAATTTTATTTTGTATCTTCTGGTTTTCAGTGTAGTCTAGTAATCACACTATGGTTTCTCAGCTGGCCTCTGCTCCTGAGAGCTTGGCTAAAAGAACAAGTTACTGGTCAGCAATGCAGGCTGGAGAGTTGAGACAGCTCTGTGGTTCCAGTGCTACTTATTTAAGGCAGCTCAGCCCTCTGGGTACATCACTGAGCTTACCTTGCTTGGGAAGGTACTCTTCATGCATAGAATGGTTTAGGGACAATAAATCCTGTCACAACCAAAGAATATATCTTACAATCAAAAATTAATAAGGAAGAAACTTTTAGAAAATGACTTGAGTGTAAAACTAGAGGCTAGTCAAGAATCAAGAAAATGTCACCACGAGACCATTGTGATCTGAGGCTGCCAATGCAGCCTCAGCCTCTTTACATATTTAAGCAGAGGAACAATTCTTCAATAGTATGCTCTGATGCAATAGTAAGCCTCAATAGTAAGCTCTGAAGTATCCAGAAGTATCCATCTGGATACTTCTCTAAGATTGAAAATAAAATAACAAATGCATTCAGAGAAGAGTGGGAACTTGTGAGGGATCAGTTTAAAAGAAGGGATTAAAAGCACTTCATACAGCCCTGAGGGGAAGCAATAGTCTACAGACATTGGAAGACTGCAAGCATTAAAGACTGAAAACAAACGTGAGGCATTAGGAGAGGGGTTAGTTAGATCCCCTTTTCCCATGTGAAACTGTGGGTGAATTTCTAGATTAAGATGTTTAGAGGGTTAGATATTTGTTTATAATATTATTGTGAACAACAGTTTGTGGAAATTAAAAAAAAATGCTAGTGTGGTGCCTAGAAAAATAAAGTGTGAATTGACCATAGGAAGTAACTTTATACAGGCTTGGAAATAGTTTAGCATAATCAGCTTTTTCCATCCATAACTCAGGATGTTGTGTATTATTAAAAGCAGATACTTCTGGCCACTTAACTATTAGTCTCTTAGAGCTATAAGGCTATGAATGGTAGGTGTTAAAATCAGCCACAGGAGGGCTCTTGCATTATTTCCCTGCAAGCCTTTAAACATATTGAGGATAATAAAGGAAGAAATCCATTCAAGCAAGTATAGACAGAGGCTAAAAAGATCGAGTCAATCTGCGCTCTAGTTCCTGTCAGTATGTACAGGAAAGGAATGCTCTGAATAGTGAATGCGCTGTGAATCGAAAATGCACTGTGCATTTTATTTCATCTGCCTGTAGAAGAGTGATTTCCTCTTCTGTGATTTTAGCTAGATGCCATGTTTCCTCAGTAATAGGGCATAGTTCAGTGTATACATTAGAAATCTGGGTATGAAGACTCAGATAAACTCAAAGTTTCCTTGGCAGTGCTGAGTATCTACTCCACATTTTCCAGACATCTAAATTCAGTCCTATACTAATCCTTACTAAAGCACTTTTTCTAGTTTTTGCTTCTACTACCTTCGCTGAGACTTAAAGCCCGTCAGTCAGTGCTACAGAAATTTAGTTGAACTCCTGTAGTCACAAGACACAAGAGAAACCCTTGTGGAAACTGAAGGAGAGCTCAGTATTGTTAGACCACTTGTGAAACAGGGCCTGCTACAAAGGAACAAACATCCATGTTGAAGCTGAGTCAATCCATATCTTGCTTTCTTCATTCCCTCGGGAAAAGGAACTTACCCTATGCTGGATTTATAGGTGCTAAACAAGGACCTCCCCACCAGTCAGTTGATCTACAGGCTTTCATTTTTGCCTGCAGGATACTCAGCCAATCTTTCCAGTTACCAAGTGTACAAACATGATGCAACTTTATCTTCTCTTCCTTAAGGACAGCTCTATTACAATTTGTTGCTCTTTTAGAAAGACTCTTTCTTGCAAGCCCCCCCAAAATCACTCATATGCAAGTACAGGGATTAAAACACTTAATTAGAAACCGAGGAATTTGCTGCTTTTTCTCCAATTTGCTTGTGCTTTCCAGATTAAGCATTTGAGGTCAGAGTGCATAGAGAATTAGCTTCTTCTTGCCCTGATCCAGAGGAAGGATTTGACACCTCTCCCTGGTTTTATATGCAATTCACAATACACCAGTAGTGGACTCGTTTTAAGAAAATCATGGAAATTTTGCAAAAACTGTTTTCATTTTTTCCTCTGGCATTATTAGAAAAAAAAAAAAAAAAGAAAAAATGATATGAAAACACAATAAGAACACTCTACTGTTCAAGATCTTTATACTAGTGTTAGAAAATCAGTTTCAAACTACAGCTCTGAATGAAACACTACTGAGACTTTATTCTTCCTTGACTGAACCATTACTCTTTTTTCTACTCAGTGGAAAAAGACATCTCATCTCGCATGAGAGTTGCTTCTCTGGGAGTCACCATCCATCAACGCTCCTGAAATGTCCTCTCTCTAGTAATATGCAAGGAAATTCAAATGACTAAATTCATAAATGAGTACCTCAAATATTTAATAAATGGAATAATTAATAAAAAATTATGATAAATCCCTATCTTTTACTTGAGACCCTCAATCTAACTCTTGAGTGATCAAAACACCGAGCTGTTAGCTTTTTATATGATTTGAGATATGAGAGGATATAAGATTTTGTTTACACCTGAGAATGTTTTTTTCCTTTTTGCCAGAAGTTCTGTCCTTGTCTATCTTGGCAAATATCCTCTTTTGCAAAGCTCACAACTTTTTTCCAAGGAAATGGTAATGCATGACCAACTCTTTACAACAGAAACAGTTCATGTTTTCCAATTGAATCCTTCCTGGAGAACTAAATGTCATATTTCTCGAGTACCCACATTTTTAGAAGCATTCATCCTTTTGGGTGTTGAGCTTCAAAGGGGAAATCCATCCACGGGTGCCAATGTGAGCGATGTGAATAGTGTGAGATGCTGTGTTGTTTGTACATCTGCACCTGGCCTGTTTTGAAAACCATCTCTACTACTGCTGCCTCTGGCACTTATCCTCTTCCTGGCCAGTGATGTTTTTTTACAACCCCCCGAGGCTCTGCATATCTGGATATCAGGACAGCAAGCCACCAAGTAGTGATGAACAGGAACCATGTGCAGAGAATTCCTTCATAGTCCTGTTCCCCTCCCACCCCACCCTGCCCCCAACCGCCAGCAATTTCTCCCCTTCTGAATGTTTGCTCTTTCATACTTCATTGGAGAATTGTGTTATCTCCAGAAAATGTGGCTGTCTTTAGCAAAGGAATGTCTGAAGCAGTCTGCCACCCTCCTCCTAGAGAGTGCAATGGGACAAGTTGCTTAATTGGTAGGAACAGGGGCTCTTCTTGACTACAATAAATAAATAAATAAATAAAATCAATAAGGACAAGTAGGATAAGTGGGGAAAGGAGAGTGGGGGAGAGAAGGAAAAAAGAGAGAACAACTTTTTTTTCCCCCCTTCTTCTTCTCTGAAGGAAGCAGCAGTGTCTCCTTGCAGAACGACAACCCTCAGGATACAGCAGTTGTCTTCAAATCTGTGACCATAAAAAATCATTATCTCTGTGAAATACAGCAATTTGGGAGATAATCAAACAGTGACCAGGGGGCAGAGCTGCCAATCTGAAGGATTATGCTCTGTGCACGCTTGATTCTGTCTGACCTTCCTCCGAGCCAGCTGTCAGCTTGGCGAAAACGCACACAGATCGACTCAGGGCACATTCATTAGACTGTCTTCGGTGAAGAAGTCATTTGCATAAAACCCCAGCTTTCTTAATTAGTACTTCATTTTTCCCTTGACTTATTTTGTGGCTAAGATCACTCGCTTTTTTTTTTCTTTCTTTTTTTTTTTTAGCTTGCCGAAAATGAAAATGGGGGAGGCGATTTCCTTTATTTTTTTTTTTGTTATGTGGGGGCAGGAGGGAATATGACTTGCAAATTAACTTGGTGATAATTAGCCTATTAACATTTTCAGAGATGTAGGAGGTTTCCAAATGTTGAAAAAAAAAAGTCAGAAGGAGGGAAAAAATGTGTGGGGGAATACTGTAGTTGAAATTTATTATTTAAACTTCTGGATTGACAATATTGAAATGCTGAAGAAGAAAGATGATGCTGTCCGTGTGTTGAAAAATCTCTCTCCTTTTACAGTGATACATACTCTTTACTCATTCTCAATCACTTCTTAGGAAAATGCTCCTTTATCAGTAGATAATTTTTCATTGTTAGAAAAATTTAAATATATTTTTCTTCTACTGCAGTTAACATTAAGTGAACTATCTGGATTGCAGCAGTTTTACCTAGACTTTTCTTGTATGTACCAGTAATGATTTTCACATCCCCTAAAAGCTGCAAAACCACAGTTGTATCAAAATGAACTGCAATTTTTTGTGTGACTATATTCACTTAAGATGCACTGAACTTTATAGATTTAAAATTGTTATGTGATTGCTAGGAACAAACAAGCCATAGGAATGATTGCTTTGTGTTACAAAGAGTGCTCAGAGTAAAGAGAGAGGCCAAATTAGTACAGACATTATCAAATTTGTTCTTCAGTTCAAAGTGGATGTTAATGATGCTTGGTGTCTATTTGATATTCTACTCTTGCCTGATGCGGGAAGGTGTTTCAGAGTGCTCCTAAGTTTAATCACAAGCAAGTCCAACTTATATCTCGGTACCACTATCAGACCATAATTATTGCACAAGGGAAAGGAAATCCTGAAATCTCAGCAACGTCCTTTTTTTTGATAAATCAGAAACTAACATGTATAAAAGGCATACATATCCTGGAACATTGTTGTCATGGCAGTATTCTGTTTAAAATGGTGCTAAAAGCAGTAAAACTTGTTGCCACATTTTGTAAATTCCTCACCATCATGCAAGAGACTGAGAACGTAACTGGGGACATCTCTCTTCTTCTGTATTGCAACTCTTCTCCTGGTTTTACAGATATTGTCCAATATAGGATTTAAATATGATTTCAAGACAGGAAACATGACTGCAGTCAAGATATTGAACTTCTCTAAATTCAGAGAAACAAGATGAATCTTTAGAAAGCAGAGTAGTTCATGTAACTGTATATTAGTGAAATGAATAGTGCCAGGACCTGTTTTCTGGTCCTGAGGACAATAGGCTGAGACCAGTTGTGTGCTTACAACTAAATTGCCTCAGCCTCCACACCAGCATGAATGCAACTAAATGACCTAAAAGAAGTTACCTTTGGCCCATATTAAGATCCCAAATATGCAGTGAAATAACTTTGGAGAACACTAGTTGATCTGTAACAAAGCCGTGCTGAAGACTGTTCTGGGTATAAAACTGTGAATAGACACATTTTAGTGCCTGTGTCCATTACCACCAGTGTTTCACTTAAACTTGCATATGTATCCTCAACTATTTCTGTTTAGGAATTAAAACTATTTTCAAGGTCCATTTATAATTTTGTTCTCTGTGGTCTTGCAAGAAATGCACTTAAACAGTTACCTTGAAAGTCTACGTATCCATATGTTAATGCTATTACTAAAAAGACAAATTCGTTAAATATTCTGAAGACTATGCCTATAAACTTGTTACAAACAGAATGAGCACAACTTGTCAAGCCCTTGTTTTTGTGACTTGTACATTGGTATAGATTAATTGATAGCAGTGAACTGCTTCCAAATTTCCAAACTGCTTCAAATTTGAACACACATTTTATTTCTCTCGTATAAATAATGGCATTACAAATGTGTCAATGGCAGCTGTAATTATGGGAGACTAATGCAAACAGCACAGAAGTCAGTAGAAAGATTGTAAAGTTTACTTCACTCATTTTTACACTGTTTCTCCCAATTAAATTTGGAAGTTTATGGAGACCTATCAGAAAAAGCCTAATCTTCAAAGATTTTTATTGTTTATGTGTAAACTAAAGATACCCAGCTTACTACTTGAAGATGTTGAGAAAATCTGGATTAAAACAGGAAAAAAATCTCTAAAAAATATCTACACAGTTTCATTCTCATAACAAAAACAACAAAATCTCCTGAGGCAGAGCTGGATTTTGGAGCTGACCAATATGAATATATCTGTAAATTATGCTACATTTATCCTCAGTAGGTCTTGCGTATAACCAATACACTCTCAACCTCCCAGCATTTAAAATCTGCTGTCTGTAGCCTTTGATGAACTCCTGTATCCTTCTTGTTACTCTGGGAAAACTTACTAGATAGCAAAAGATAAAAATTTATTTCATTAGACCAGAAGATTCAGCAGTAATTCCCCATTTGTTGCTAGGAACAGTCTAAAGTCTAGTTGTAACCTTTGCACACTACTTTTATGCCATCTTGGTGCCACCACACTCAGCTGACATGTTTATTCATTTCTCAGGCTTTGCATCCCAATTTCAAGACTCCTGACACAGACCTGTAGGTGCTTCACTCACGTTATTCACAGCTCTCTCTTATTCTATTTCCCTCTGAATTACAGCTGCAACTCAGAAAAATCTCAGCTGTAAATAAAATGTTGTTCTTATGACACATTCATAGAAGTCCAAGAGGAGTCATCAATCTCTACTAGTTGATTCAGTACAGTTTTAGGTCCTTACCAAACAATTAACAGTGCATTTGCACTCTAGGAAATATACTCTAACTTTTACAATACTGAATTGTACAGAATCACATAAAGTGATTTTAATTTAAGAATACTGATTTTCTGTAGTTGCTTACCTGAAATAATCATTTTTATCCATTTTGACTCAGATCTATCTTAGCTAACAAGTTAGATGTGCCATCAGAGCTGTCAGTGTATGTTCCTTCATCCAGGAATGGGAAGATGCATGAATCCCTGGAAAGTTATTAATTCCACCTACAAGATGTGATTAAGACATAAGAGTTGAAATATTTCTCTGAATGTGTCTGTCTGATTGCAGACTAGACAACTAACTAATGCTAAAGCTACTAATGTTTTAATAGCAAAACTGAATTTGAGTTTGTTCATTACTCCTGTATATCATTAGTAGCACCAGTGAATTCATTAGGATTGGCATGAAATAACTCAGTATTGCAGCTTTCAGTGATTTTATAATGATTGCTAGTAGGTGATGTTTCCTCAAATCCAGGAGTTCTAGATGCCCAGCATATACTGATTCCATACACTGCTTCCACTACTGCTTCTTTGTGACACCTTCTCTTGCATTATCCTGAGATTGCAAGGAGTTTGGGACAAAAGGCATCTGAATTCTGGGTGAAGACTCAATGAATCACTGTTCAGAAATCTCCATGGGTGATCCAGGAGAGAAAACATACTACAATGCTACAAGTAGGTCCTCATGGAGAACAGTATAGCTGCATCAGAATGCTGCTATTTCAGCTACCGAACATTGTGTCCAGTTATGTTATTGGTCAGTTCTAGAGAGAGTTACCAGTTTTGACAATTAAAAAAAAAAAAAAAAAAAAAATCCAACACATAAGATCTGCAAGTCCAAAATAAAACCCATAAAGTTAGATGACAAACTCTAACATAATAAAGATATGCTCAAGAACCCCTGGGACAAAAACCTACCTTGTACCTCCATCCATCTCCCTTTCATCCCTCACTTTGGCTCCTCTCAGGTTTGTGGACAGACCCTGACAACAGTTATGTATGGTCATATCAACTAAATACGAAAACTGGTCTGGCTTCTTGTGCAAATTATGTTATAGGAATGAAACAAAAAAGTGTAACTAAAGGAAATATACTCCTATGTCTTCACCAGACTTAAGAAATGCTTTACTCAGTCAAGAGACCTCCTTGATCATATTTGTAATTACTCAGCCTTCAGCATTTCACATTATGTCTTCTCATTACTACTTATTTTTATCCTTGATTTGTTGTAATTTTTTATTTTCTTTACCATGTCTTCTTCTATCTCTCTAACTACTAAAATTTAACCTAAATTTCCCTGCTGCAGCTTAAATCCATTACAACTTGCTCTGTCTTAGTTGACTAATGAGAATAATCATCAAACTATTTTTCAGTGTGAATTATCTACTCAGGCTAAAATAAAACGAGAAACTCCATTTTCAGTGAAAATCCTAAGTCTGGCCAACAATCGCAATCCCTGAAGTAAAATAACAGGGTTTATTTACTAAGGTCTTCAGTCTATTCATTTGTTTTTATTGGCATTGAAATAACATTTGAGCAAGATTATACTGCATATCTTTTCTCTTTTTTTTCTTAAAAAAATGCTCACAATTAAAAAAACCTCTGTTAATACTCTGATATTGCCAACAGGATGGAAAAGAGATTAGTGACAGCATTCAGGACTGCTAAAGCATGTTGATAGTACTGAATGCACACTCACTGGAATTCTCATTTCTAGAAAAAAACAAAAAAGGGGGCATGGAAATAGGATTCTTTCAAAGATGCTCAAAACATAATCCAAAGGAATGGATTTTTGTGCTGTCTTGGCACGGGGAATCTCTCAGCTGATGTAAAACTGATGTACCTGGCTCTTATGTCTGCTTATCCCTTAGTAGAGGTTGAATCTCAGTTGCACTAATGCTCATCTGGGACATGATTCCTGAAAGTACAGGCAGCCTTGTGAAATACAGCATTTTCTACACCATTGTCTTTGAAAGAGTCAATAAAAACAGGGCAAGATGCTTACAGAGTTATTCTGAATTAGGATGTAAAGTTTTACATTAACGGAGAAGAAATATAAAACTTTTTAATAAATAAATAAATAAATAAATAAATGGATGATTAAAACCTTTTCCTATTGCCATTGGTATGCTCAATAATGGATCAAACCTTTCTGGAGATGGAACAACAGGCCCAAAAAATTACTGGGCATGAAAAATGTAAGAAAACTACTGTGGTGTGTAAAATAGCGACACAATTCTTTTAGACCAACTGCCTTGGTTCTATCAGTTCAGATACTTAACAGAGCTTGCATTGCAAGGGACAAACTCATAAAATTCTGTTGAATCTAGCCTCAAGAAAGATTTGGAGTCAAGGCATGGATGCTGAGGAGCTCTAAGGGTAGCTCTCACCATTGCTACAGGAATCCCATGTCAGTTCATCACTACCTCAGCTCAGTGTGTCCCAACATCATCTCTAGACAACTTTATCCCCTTGTTCAGATAAGTGAAAAACTTTTGAAGCATTGTATCTTGCCATGTGCTTGTACCATCTGTCTTGAATGGTTCTTGAGCTCACCTGGAACCTTGGGAGTACAAATACTTCAGTAAATGAAAGTGATAGCAGATGGAGGGACTCTCCTTACAGCATTTACATACCTGTCACTAATCACAGAAGTGCAATAACACCACAAATTAACAATAGTGTGAGCTGACATCCCTCCAATGTAGTTCTGTATCTAATCCATGTAAGAGGATAATAGGGTTTTTTTTCTGGTGCTTGCTAAGGGAATTACACTATAGGAAACAGAGACATCATTTAGTTTGCCTAGATATAGGTGCCATGTTATCAAGCAAGGGTGTTTAAAACATCCCCAGAAAACCTATGTAGACTCATATCTCTCTACAGTATCAATTGGAAGCCAGCAGGATATCTCATGGTATCCAAAATGTTAAGGTGGCTGAACATCTCTTACATTTTGAAATCAAGAAGTTCTACATCTGTCTGATCCCAGTATTACATCTTTGCTCGATACTGAAGAAGAAAAAACAAGTTTTGGCAGCACAATTATGATTTTTCCTAAATGCTGATTTTACTTAGTGTTGATTTTTTTTAAAACAAAATAAATTGAAACTTAAATGTGTAATCTAAATAATTTAAAACCTATAATTTCACTGATCATTATCATTAAATTCTTTTACATTTCTGTTAATTTTATACAGAAGAAAAAGATAAAAACACATACCTTAGCTTTCTCAAAATAAATTAAGTATTTTGGTATGTTAATTAAACTTTTTATTCTAAGATAAAAGTAAAAACAATTAATGCAATTTTTTGTCACCTCAATATAAATGAGAAAGACTCCTGAGAGCTCACAGAATTATTCCTGATTTTCACTGATATAAATCAAATCAGAATTAGAGTCATATTATTTGAATGGAATGCAGTTTCAAATTGCTTAGTTGCCTAGACATATTTGTCAACACTGAGTATCATCTCGTCCGCAGGACTCATTAAAAAAAAAGGTTTATATCAACTTTGGAACTTCTCTCTGCTAAGTGCTGTTCTAATCATTTAACAAAAGGCCAGATCCTCTCTTATTTGCAGTCTAAATGGGGTAGATAAAAATCAAAGATAAGGAAATGACATTGTCCCCTTTTTTAAAGATCATGGAATGAAGCACATAGCAATTAAGTGTTGTAGCCAAGGTCACATTGTGATTTGCAATCCATAGCACATCTAGATTTTGAACCCACTCTTCAAGCTTCACAACCAATTCTTTAAATTTCTTTTAATAAAGCAAAAAATTTTTGTTGGGCTATTTTTATGGTTAGCATACAACAAGGAAAATGTAATTTTTAAAATTATGTAGCTTAAAAATTCTGTTTTCTTAATTTATCCTTTTTTTTTAATTTAGAGTGACAAGGTTTTCTTTCTTTTTGTCTCTTTTTTTTGGGGGGGAGAGGGAGGATTTTTGCTTAGGTATCAAATTGCAATCTTACATAAGTCCAAATAAAATCAAATCAAATCAAATAGCTACCTAAATACCATTACCTGAAATTTTGAAACATTAAGACTTCAAAAGGGTTAATTAATTACATTAGCTGTGTCATTATCCTGGCAACATTCTGCCAGAGGGTGTATAGATCTATTCAGTTGCTGAGTTTGAAAGAGCTGTGTCCTTCTCTCACAGAAGAAAATTCATCAGGCATTAAAAACAGTCATTAGCAGAACATATTGTTTTCTCTCCATCAGATTGGAGAACATCAGATAGAATAATCAAAACAAATATTAAATAAAAGCTTTTCTTTAAAAAA
The DNA here is from genome assembly GCF_028858725.1 of Colius striatus. Taxonomy (NCBI): domain Eukaryota; kingdom Metazoa; phylum Chordata; class Aves; order Coliiformes; family Coliidae; genus Colius; species Colius striatus. The sequence continues at coordinate 43,260,829 of NC_084760.1, read as the reverse complement.
AAATATGGAACTCCGAATTCATCGTGTCAGAACAGATTTTTTCCATGATAAGTTGGAACACCTTAATATTTATTGAATGTGGAGAACGAAGATCTCCACAATCACACATCTTTGTGGTCAAAATTAAAAGTAAAAGTTCTTTTGTATTAGAATGATAGAATGATGTTTTCGGTGTTAACACATGTAAATAACTGTATAAGAGACATTTAGCATAAATATCCAAAAAATGGTAAAATAAAAAAAGATCAAGAATGACGTTTAAAGGTATGCAAGGAGTTCCACATAAAGAGAGATAAACTGAAATAAAACCCTCCAGTCTGGAATGACTAATTGTTTGAGCATGTGACAGGAGCCTGTGAAATCATGACAATCACGGAGGAGGTGAAGAGAGGACAATGATTTGCTGTTTCTCGTAATACAAAATCTAGGTGGTATCAAATAAAGTTATATAAAGGTGGGCTTAAAATGATTAAAGGGAAGTACTTTTTCACGCAGCACATAATTAAACTATGAAACTCATTGCCACGGGATGTTCTGAATGTCATAAGTTTTCACAGGTTCAAAAAGCAATTAGATACAAACATGGAAGGAAAACCCTTCATAGACGACAATAGACAAAGAAATAACCCCCAGGTCATTGCATAGCCACAGAATGCAGGAAGCTGGAAAGCTAAATTGTGGGAACATCAATGTACATTTTCCTTTTTATGCTCCTTCCCAACAGGCAGTCATTACTGGACATTGCTGGACACCAAAAAACCATCTATATAGTCTGTGGGTCTTATGAATACAACTTTTTTTACAAACCAGTTGAGAATTAGTCCAAAAATTTTAGCCCTAGAGTAAGAGGAAATATTTTTTTAAATTATAAACATTTCTGATGTTTTCATGTGGTACTGTATGTCTAGTATAAACCCCTGTGGGTTCATCTTTTCTGCAGTGCTAGACAACACTATTCTGGGGCACATGATGAGGAACATATTGCATGTTCATGATCATTTTCCTTCCTGTCACAAGAACTTCACCATGCTATGCACCCACTGCCATACACTTCTATCAAATGTTTCTAAAACTTTGTTATTGTTGTTTTTATTTATTTTTTTATTAGAGCTCTATAAGAAATCCTTGTTTAAAAAAAAAAAGTTTCTGTTTTGATTTGAATTGTAGAAAAACTGCTTGCAATTATAAGCAATTATACCCTGATGTCATTTCTGGCTAACAACGAGCTTACATGAAGAAGGACTCAGAGCTCATGAGAGTATTTCTGATTTCAGAGTTTGATGTCAATTACTTTTTTCCTCAGCAAGTGCAGGTGCTCAGAGTGAAGTAACAATAATATTAGTAGTTAAAAACTTTCCAACTGGACAGATAAAATGGTAAAGAATTAACTCCATGTGCATGTTTTATTCTGGCATAGATGTAGAAACACAAAGCACAGTAGGACACAAAAATTTTCAAAAGTATATAAATGAATCAAATATGAGCGTATTGTCAAAAGGCACTGTCTTGACGCTTGGTCCATTTCCTGATAAAGATCATAGCCCTGTAAACTGCTGCAAAAAGGGATGACAATATTTATAAGATAACCAAAATAGATGCATTTTCCCAAATATTATGCAGAAAGTCAACTTTAAATGAGAAGGGTTCCCTTACAATTGGCAGAAATTATACTATAAAAGCTGAAGATATGTACAAGATTTCTTGGTTTTCTTTGTTGTTGTTATTTAGAGACTTAAATAGAAATTTCTAATATTCTATTAATATAGATTGTGTGACTGTAAACGAGAAAGCTAGAAATCATAAGACATTAATTTCACTCATTACAGGAAGAAAAGTTTGGAGGCAAAAAAAAATAATGAAACCCAGAAACAACTCTTCCTTCTAAAGTTATTAAAAAGGGAAAATCAAAAATTGGTCTCATAAACAGTTAATTTCCGAGTGGTAGTTGCTAAAAAGGAATTTGTAAGGACACACCACCAGCCACTTAGGAAATAGTGTGGAGCAAATAAGCAGAAAAGCTTATGAAGCAGAGCTATAGACATGCATTATTAAATACTCTAAGAATATCTACATCTCTTTTCTCATACAACCAATCTCCACGTGAACCCAGGCACAAAATTCTGTGCTTACTGATATACTTTTACACATAGAGCTCAGGGGCAAATAAGAAACTGGTAATGGGCTTAGACTTGGGACAGAAGAGCAGAAATAGTATATATACCCAGATTGTTTGGACAAAGGACTCAGCTTCCCTAGAGTCTCTGTTAATTCCATGCAATACCTACACCACTCAGAATCTGTTGATCAGCTCCACTGTGTAAGAGACCAAATTTTTTCCCCTCCACTGGGTTTCTCAATTCCAAAAATTCTGCTCTCTTTTTAGGAAATGAGGAGGTTAAGGGTATTCTTTAACATTGAAAAACTAATTGCAATGTTTCTGGAATGTTTCTGGAATCTTACTAGACTCTTGAAGATAAATAGAAAGTAATCATATTTTTTTATTTGTGTTGTCCTCTGATTCATCCTAAAAACCCTCTTGTTGGAAAGCTTTGAATATCAAAATTATAACATGACTTGAAATCTCTGAAAACGCCTTAAAATATCAGTAAGGGTATTTGCTGGTTCAGCTCATCACTTCACACTTGATTTATCAAGAATGTTATAACAAATCAGTTTGGTTGTGGCTTTGACCAACCTGGTCTATTGGAAAGTGTCCCTGGGATTGGAATAAGATGATCTTTAAGGTCTCTTCCAACTCAAACTGTTCTATGATTCTATGGTAGGTGTATTCAACCATGTCTCCTATATGAAAGCTCCCACTGGAGCTTGTTAGCAAAATCCAAAAGGCAGGCTTAGCTTCATAGATTGAAAATTACCTCCATTTACCGTGTAAGTATTTTCATCCTCATATTTTTAAGGACATTCAATGGGTTGTATAGCTTTTGTAGCAGATTTCCATAAAGGATGAATTGTATTGTAAGCTTGATGGCTGAAAGGTATGACACCATAATTTTATTATTTTCTATAGTAATTAATGTATTAATTTAACTGATAGGTGTGGGAAAAAAAATCACTTGCTCCATAGTGTTTTGAGAGAAGAGGGAGGTAGATATTCATGACTGTGGATCTCTCTTTTTTATCTCATTGCTTTTCTACTGATAATATATTGGGAAAAAAATGAAATATTAAGTAGAAATATTATAGGATGGCTTTCTGTTTCACCAGGGGATGACAGATGAAGTGGGGAGTATACCTCTTGAGTTTACAGAGCCAATTCATCAGCTTCATGTTTGACCCACATCTATCATCTTCCTACAAATTAATGTTTATCACTTCCAAATGCCTTCATCTTGGGAGGGGTGAAGGGTGAGAGGTTGTGAGGCAAACCTAAAATATAGTTTTTGTGAGGAATAACAGGGAATATAGTACATCATAAGCTAATTACAGCTCGGCCTGTCCGAGTGTTACTCTGCACTGGTGAATTATAGGCATGAGACTGCAGCACTTCACTTTCTTACTCATAACTAAATCAGAATCCTTTTAAGTTTTAATTAATCTGCTTAGCTTTAGTTGTGAGGGAACAGGGGAGTGGGGAAGGAAGGCAGATTAACCCTTAAAATGACAAGCACTTGCACAGTGTCTCCTCTTGGGCTATTTTTTTCTTAAGCACCTGCGGGAAACAGCATTATCAGTCTGATGTGGGGAACTATTAGGCTGTGATTTTTTTTAATTTTTTTTTAATTTACCAGAGCCTGGCTAGTCCTTTCTATTTCATTATCAAAAACCAATTAATTTTCTGTAAAAGCATCAAATTAATTACAAAATACTATGGAAATATAAAGAATGGAAGAATTTGCCTCTTCTCTCCTCCTACCCTTGCCTCATTATGGGAAACATGTTGGGCCCCTTGGCAGCAAAGCCCTATTAAAGAGCTGCAGACTGTCTAGCTCCTCATTTATAATTCTGTTGGTGGTATCAGGAGGCCTGCCTGGTGGGGGTAAGTCCATTTCCACCCACAGAGATAATTTTCCAATTCTTTAGCATAGAAATATACAGTCATAAAATCATTAGCAGGGAGGCTGGAAGAGGCCTCAGGAGGAAACCCTGTCTATGCACTCTATCTGTCCACCAGAGCTTCCAGGTGTGGACACACTACAACCTTTCCAGTTGATCCACTGTTTTGCAATGATCCATTTTGTTAGAAAGATGTCTCTACTGCAGTTTATGTTCATAATTGTTTCCCCCATACTCACTGAATATGAGGAGTAATTTTCTTTTTCTTCTTTATATCTGACTTCTATGCATTTGAAGACTATTATTATGTCTTTTTTTTCCCCCAGTCTATTTTATCTTTCTTTCTTTTATTTATAGATAGTATTAGTTATGGCTCTTCTACTACAGATGGTTAAAGTGACAATGGTAAGAAAGGACCTCATTTACAATCTGACTACTGCTAAATATATACCTATGATTCAGAAACTTAAATGTCAATATTCAGTACTATTTTGGAAGTCCTAGAATATTCTACCTGTGTTCCAGCTGACAGGAGTTCTTAACTCCTGTGTCATGTCTGCTATGCTTGGGCAAATGCCATGTCTAAAATGGCAATAGATGCCCATGTCTAGACAAAAGAGCTGACCCTCAGTTGTAAGTCTCTAGCTGTGACAGGAGAGCAAGGTTTCACAATACTCAGTGGAAATCTAACGAGTGCAATTCATTGCGTCTAGAAATAGAGATTCAGTTGACCAAAAGAAAACGTTTGCTTAAGAATAAGCTGAACCATTTTCTGGTCTCCTTTGACTTAGATATGAATGATATCTCTGCTGTCTATAATGGAAGCTTAGATAACTAGCATTTATGTAAATGCCTACAGATAGACACAGAACTTTATGGATCTAATGATGACCCCCAATCCACTTTGTGTGACTCCTTCTACGTACATAATTGGGTTGTAAACACTGAAAAGAACACCTCATTTGAGAGATTTTAACAAAATGAAGATTTCATAAACTGTAATTCTGAAAAATTCAGAATCTTTGTATTTACAATTTCTACAGTAAATTTTTGGCAAAGTTTGACATTAAATTACTTTGAATTTTCATTGAAAATCTTTACTAACGGTAAGTGTATGGAGTTCTCTTGAAAGGATTGGTTAAATATGAATATAATGTTTCCATTATACCTTCCCATTTCTGTATCTGATGCAGAGGTGAGTTCAGGTAGTGTCAGAGTAGACAGAACTCCATTTTCTAAATTGGATCAATCTTTTATAATTTTCGTTGTCTACATGCACATCTAGGTCTTGATCGAAATGTGCTTTGCTGGATCTAATCACCTGAATTGGTGCAACCCCTCTCTGCATGTTTTTCTATGCTTAAGTGTATTGAGATGTCCTGGAGTGGTGATATATGTTTGCACACAAAAACACACAGACACACACACACAAAACCAAACCAAATCAAAACAAAAAAGATGAGATTTTTCACTTTTATGATTCCTATAAGTTATAATTGTGATCTCTCTAATTAGTAAAAAAGGTTCACTACATTATTGTTGAATCTAGAACTATATTGACCAAATATTTTGGCCTCCTTTGGTTTTGTGTTCCTTACACAATAAATGTATTAACCATTGAATGAAGAATGTTCATTGCCACACAAAAAACCCCTGAATGCTCTGACCCCAGAATCCACTATCTTAAGGCAACTTAACTTTCCAGTAATGTAGCAGCCCTATCTCATTTTATTTTTGCTCTGAATTCTCTTCATAGACCACAATTTAAGCAACAGGAGTATGTGGAGCCCTAAAGCAAAACCAGCTCCATTTGGCAGCTGATACATTCTCCTTAAGGCTATCAGAGCACAAGGAGCTCAAACACTCAAAGGACTGCAGGAAAAACTGAATGTTGCCTCTGTAAAGACCAGGGTTTTTAAGGTGACACAGGAAGGGTGAAGATGAGACAAAAAAGCTCTGAGATCTGAGTTTTCTGATCCTGCTTCTACCCAAATTGTGGTGGCCACTAAAAAAGTCACTCCTATGAACAGCGGTTCTTTTGTCCAGTTGTCTCCCACCCTCAGACAGTAATAATAACAGCCAATCAAAATTTGCAGATAAAGCAAAGGAGGGAGTCTTGGCCATTTTCTGGCTATTGCCAAACTTTTATTATTCTTATCAATGAGAAAATAATTATGGGATAATGGAATAATGTTGTAATTGGTCCTAGTTTGGCCCATATCCTACTCAGTTGACCACTGTCTCTACAGATTCTAATGTTAAAGAAAGGCTCAGGAAATCCTCACTGATCTTTAGGATAAATGTGTGGAAGACACACATTTTGATTCAACACAGAGAAAACAACTTTGAAAGAAGGAAAGCAAACAGGAGGTGAGAGTTACAATATGTCTGTTGCATATTCAGTTTGAGAGAGGAATTTACTACTGTGCAGAAGACTTTTATAACAGTTGCCTCTCTCTTCTGGTGAACTACGAAGTTTCATTTAAGTTACACCCTTATGGAGACCTTATGTAAACCAGAGCACATTTAACTGACAAGCTTGTTTGATAGCAAAATATTAATCTCACCTTAACTTTTAGAAAATAATGTAACTAATAATGTATGAATTAACTATATTCTCTTGTTTACAATCAGTAGGTGGAAGTAGACATTTCTAGATCTCATATCATCAGAAATATTTTAGATGTTTATCAGAAGAAAAGTGAATTAAATCTTTCAAGCATCTTTTCATCACAACTGATACTAAAAGGATCCCAAACTGACTAGCATAGTTGTGTATGTCAGTTTAGCAGGAAACCAAAGTTACACAAGACGGATCCATGTTCAAAAATAAAATTATAGCTATTCCAGAACTACCTGAATTCACCTCTGCAGTAGATATAGAAATGAGGGGGTAATAATCTATTTTTATTCCCACTCAAAAAATGTTCCAGAAACAGTCAGTGGGAAATAAATAACCGGATTTAGAAATAGTGATAAAAACAAATTCTACTCACTTATGACCTAAGGAAGTCTTGAACATAAAACCCAGTGTTCGTTTTCTGCAACTCCACTCATTCTGTTGAGCTGGGCAGATTTATACCAGCAAATGATTAAGATCAAAATATAAGCCTAACATCTTTAAATGCTTTAATTATTTATTTGGGGCTGTTTTAACTTGCCCTCTGTAGTTGGCTGTGAGTCAGAGGAAGTCTTAAGTAGTATAATAGCAATTATTAGCCAGTTTAGGCTTTCACTGCACATTAGGAATCAAATCAGACTTTTTTTTATTCTTTTAAATATTATTTTGTAGAAAATGGAACAAAATGTCTAATTTATCTCTGTAAAATATAAGGCTAAACCAGTACTTTGGGTGGAAATGTCCCATTTATATGCCTTCCAGAAGCTGAGAAGAAAAAGAAAAAAAAAAAAAAAAAGAAGCATGGAGAAGCATTTCCCAACTTCAAAGGACTTCATAAACATTGTCTGATGATTGTTTCACCATCCATTGCTCCTATTGGGCAATGGAAAGTCATCGTCTTTAGGGGCTAGAATGTCAAAGGCAGCTTTATCAAGGCATCATCTGAAATCTTACTTTCTATTTTTTCTGTTTCCTAAGGTGCAAGGAAAACTCAGCCTACAGTCTCCAAAGATTAACGTACTTCAACAATGCCATGCATTTAAATCTCAAGATGCAAAAAGTCTATTCTGCTACAGATATGGAAGAATTAATTTCAGTCTCACCCTCTTTTGACCCAAATGTAAAAGGCTGGTTGCATCTGGTTGGTGGGTTCAATAGCAGACAAACTCAATGTCAGCTCATTCCTTTGTGTGCTATTAGCTACAGAAACCTCGTCCCCACTGTCTAATAGATTCATTAGGAAGCTTGAGTAGCCTTTTGACTTTTTGTTAATGCTTAGCTCTGAAATGTAATGGAAGAGATTAGCATCTTTAGACCCCGAGATTCAGGCACAAAGGGAGCTTATGTGAACATATTTTGTGGGACATAATTAACAGTAAATAAATACAAATGACTTTGAGCAGTTTTGAATGTCCCATTTTTACCTTGTCCGCAATGAATTAAGGAACAGATGTGTGTCAAGCTTAGAAAGAAAAAAAAAAAGCTCTGCCTATAGAGATGGAAAATTTGGGATTATCAATGTGCTAGTACTAACTCAGCATTTCATGGGTTTGGAAGAAGACTGGGACAGATGATGAGCAGTTTCTTTTCAGTTACTGAATTACCTTCAGGTGCTGGAGTCACCACACTGAACTTCAAGGACATCAGGTAGTTAAGGTAGGGACTCAGTCGTGATGGGCTTTTCTTACCTTCACTGAGAAAACCCTCTTGACCTTCAGAACAGGGTGACTAGATATGAACATCTTCTGAGTAGTTGTCCCTAGAACATACTATCCCATGAACTCTGTCTGCTACCTAGAAAGCTAGTCTGTTTAGCTATTTTAGAAACCTAGCTAGGAGCTCCACAATATGAATACCTGTAAGGCAATATTAAACTCCACACTCTGGGTCCACTTAGTTTAATAATTTATCTCGAACCATAGCAAAACAGCCAATTCAGAGTATCTAAATAAATTTCCTGCTTCTGATTGCCTGCTAAAATGTTTGCATTCAAAAAAAGTTCATACAAGGATTCTAAAGAGCTTGACTTGGATCCCTGAGGTTGCTTACTTTAGATACCAATACACAGATAGCTGAAGTCATGAGTGTCTTAGATCAGCTTGATCTGTGTTTTCCATAGGCATATTTGAAAGATCAAGGATTTGTTTATTTTCAAATTAAACAACAAATGCACAGTGTAGAAAAGCACAGTATTTAGTATTTTCGAAAGTTAGTATGAAGAATGATGTGTCAATGTTTTCATGAATATGAATAACACTGATAAGATAGAACAGGATGGCTAAAAACCAGTAAGCTAAAAGCAGTAACACTTTCATTTTGATGTGACCTATCAGGGTATAATAACATTGCAGAAACTACTTCTGGTATCTTGAGGTTCCTAATTGCTGAACCCAAATTGGATTCAGCAAAGGCTAGGAAATGACACAGGAAGGTGTATTTTGATGAGGTTTTCAGTTTTTGTAGCTGAGATCCTTGTGGAAACAAATGGCATATATAGGACCACCTCCTTTCATTTTCCTTCTAGTTATTTCTTTGTGTGCCTCATTTCTGTGCTGCTGTTGTTGATTCTTGTTAAGGGTGGATGATGTACTGTAGCATATGTAACACTGAACAGGAAATAATAAATCTGCCTGAACCTGGTTGACAGTCTTCAGAGCCTGTAACAATGCTGCCTTGAGCTCCAGTTTTGTGGAGCATGGTACAATCATAGAATTATAGAATCATTTAAGTTGGAAAAGACCTTTAAGATCATCAAGTCCAACCATAAACCTAACACTGTCATTCAAGCCAGGATCAGAGGATGAGAAGCGTCATCCTCTGTTGCTTTACAGTATCTTGTCTGTACTATGACCTCACCTTGCCAGTGAGGTATGTCCTACATGTGGTGAACGACTGAAACAGTTCGATATCCTTTTCAGTTGTGCTCTTTCATGAACCTGATTTTAACTTAAGTGTAAAATTTTCAGAATAAACCTTACATACAGAAAGCAAGAAAAGCTTCTAGAGACCAGTTCTTTCTTTTTCTTTATGAATGTGACCTATATCACAGTCTGTTTCACAGTTTATTGTCTCTTCAATTTACTGAAACACACCAAGGACTTTCTGGTACCTTTACATGGAAAATAGTTCTTAGTGCCTTTAAACTGAAATCAGTAGGACAATTCAATAACCACAAACATTAAAAAGTACACCTTTGTTTCTGATTCAGTCATGAAAGATGAAATTAAAGCTGCCCTGAGAAGAACAAGGAGGCAGTCTTTCTTGGCATCACTAATTACAATCTAGGATTTTTTATTTTGAACCAGTTTGCCAAACAATACAAGTAACAGAACTGGACAAGATAGAGCGGTTGGCAAAAGCCTGTAAAATGGCAAAATCATTGAAACTGTGGGTTGTTATAAAACATGCAAGGAAGAAACACTCCCCCAAGCAGGACATGTCAGTTGCATGGGCATAGCTTAGAAAAAACATTATTTAAAGACTATGACTTATGAACCTCTAAGATGGAAGTGCCATAGGGGTGTAGTGCAGATGAGAAATGAATTAAGCACAAATGAGGAGGAGAAAACTGGAAGAGTCAAGGAAAGTTTCTGAGGTGGAAGACAACATGCCCTAGGAAGACATGGAAAGTTGGGATGAGAAGAAATTCTCCCTACAGGCACAGACCTTGTCTATTGTGCTTTATAGTATTTCAGGAATTGGATTAGAGGATAGTGATATAGTTGTTTGCAAAAATCCTTCTTTTCAATAAGAAAAGGCTATACATATACCTGCATCTATATTTATACCTAGAATTTCTAGCACACTGATGCTTGTATCCCTATGTACCATACCAGTCTATATATGAAAGTAAATTATTCAACGTCCTTTTCTATTGTATTGTAAATCTTCTTCAAAGGGATTGAAATGTTTATTAAAAAAAATTGAGCTTGTTAGGAATGTGAAGAAAAGTCTGCTGATGTTAGTTTCAAATTATGGTTTGGAACACAGGTATTACAGTCATTGACTTTCTTAAGTCATTCTTACTGCACATTGGGAACTGGATGTAAATACACATTAAAGACACAATATCTTTAGTTTCAAAAAGTAACTTTTTTAACTATCAAATCCAGTTCCATTTTTTCATAATCTCTCAGAATGGAATAGTTCTATCTTCTTATTTAAGATTGCTTGCTAGAAAGCAAGTAATACTATGAAGAAAAATATTAAGCATAAGAAAAACAAAATAAAGGAAATTTCTGTGATAGTTTTTTTTATGCTCTTGTAACACTATTTTTTACAGTTTCACTTAATAGAAAAATCATTTCAGAAGGAGCAAAAAGAACTAACTGTTCAAAACAGAATATCTAGTTCTTGCCCAGGGCTGCTTATGACGTCAGTATCCTAATAAATCATGATAAAAACAATGTTTCATATTCATAGACCTGATATGGTCTGAATTTATGAAAATAAGTACAAATGATAGTTGTCATTTGTTTGCATATATGAGTACCCAGGAGGAACACAGAGACATTGTCAGAGCAAGCAGGAATCAGGATTAAGAGTCCACGTAGAAGTTGATTCTGATAAAGGATGTGAAGGCCAATAAGGACTCTTGCTGAATTGAACAGGGGACCTGGTGATAGATGATACAGAGAAAGCTGTAGAAGCCCCATGTCACCTTTGCTTTGGTGTTTACTGATAAGATTTGCCTTCAGATGCCACAGGTCTCAGAAAAAGGAAAATCTGGAGCAAGGAATACTCACTGTGAGTGGAGAAGGACCAGGTTAGAGAATGTTTAAACAAACCGACATACTCAAGTCCATGAGACCTGACAAGATGTACCATGAGTACTGAGACAGCTGGCTGATGTCACTGTAAGGTCATTCTCAACTATATTTGAAAGATCATGACTGCTGAAAGAGATCTTGGAAGACTGGAAGACATAAAATGTTATTCTTGTCTTCTAGAAAGAGATAGAAGGAGGATTTAGGGAAGTACAGGACAGTCAGCCTGTCCCAAAAGGTAATGGAACAAACCATCCTGGAAACTAGTTCCAAGCATATGAAAGATATGAATGGGATTTGGTATAGTGAACATGGATATATGAAAGACAAAATATTCCTCCTTAATCTAATAGCCTTCTATAATAAAGTGTCTATCAGTGGACAGGAGGAGAACAGTGGACATTGTTTACCTTAACTTTGAGGAGCTTTTGATGTTGTCTGCTGTAATACCACCATAGGTAATAGGTCAAGTATAGGCTAGAGAAGGAAACAATGAGGTGGATTGAAAGCTTGATGATCTACCAGCCTCAGAGAGTTATGACTGGAGTCACAAAGTTAGTAGTAGTGTACCCAAGCCGCCACTACTGGAGCTACTGTTGTTAAACATCTTTAATGGCCAAGATGACGAGGCAAAGTGCAAGTCTGCAGACAATACAAACTTGCAAGGAGCAGTTGACATGCAAGATGGTTGTGTTGCCATTCAGAGGGACCCTGACAAGCTGGAGAAATCAGCCAACAGGATTCTCATGGAATTCAGCAAAGGGAAATGTGACATCCCACACGCGGGAAGGAATAGCTCCATGCAATAATACAGATTGGGGAACAAATGATTGGAAAGCAGCTCAGCAGGAAAAGACATGGTGGTACTGGTGGACAACAAGTTGAATGTGACCTAGAAACGTGTCTATGAAGCAAAGGAGTCCAACAGCACCCATTGTATTAGGCAAAGCTTTGCCAGCAGGTCAAGAGAGCTGATCCTTCTCCCTCTAGTCAGCAGTGGTGAGACAAATATAGAGTACTTCGCCCAGTGCTGGGTACTTCAGTGAAAAAAAAAGATGTTGACATACTGGAGAGAGTCCTGTGGAGGGCTAGAAAGATGGTTAAGGATTTGGAGCTTGAAAAATTGGATACTGGAACAGGTTAGTCAGAGAGGTGGTGGAATCTCCATGTTTGGAAATATTAAAAATATCTCCTGGGCACAGTTCTGGGAAAAGTGCTCTAGCTGACCCAACTTTCATCAGGATGTCGGAATAGATGATCTCCTGAGACTGTGATTCTCTGAGGTACATAGACAGCGATTCTTTAATTTCACTTAAAATGCACATTTTTTAACAGAACTCTAAACAGAAATGTAAATAAAAAATTATTGTTTTTCCATATATTATGAGTCATAGAGAGATTATTAAATTCATTTCTAGGAACCATCCACAATGGATAGGACAGAAAACCATCAACCCTCCAGGAACAAAAATCATCAACATGAGTATCGTGAGGATGACTGAAAATGGCTGATGCTGCCCATGTTGATATAGAATTGGAGCTGTCACTTCTTAACAACCATCATGCAACTCATTTCCACTGTCCTCTCAAAGCTGTCTCAGTGCACTAAAATATGGTTAGAGTCTTCCATTTCTGTTTCCCTATCAACTTCTACTGCTATACTCCATTCTATTAGTTTGTATCCATGAAGATGACAAGACATGCATGGAATTTTATTGACATAAACTAAGGCCAACCACAAAACACATATGCAAGATATGCAAAGCTCTCTCCTTTTTATCATTCTAAATTATTCCCCATGAGAGTGCTGAGACATTGGCACAGGTTCCACAGAGAAGTTGTGGATACCTCGTCCCTGGAAATGTTCAAGGTCAGGTTGGATGAGGCTTTACGAAACTGATCTAGTGGAAGGTGTCCCTACTCATGGCAGGGGAGTTAGAACTAGATGATCTTTAAGATCCCTTGCAGCTCAAACCATTCTAGGATTTTATGTTTATGCTTTACATATGTTGTGACGGAGAAATGTAAATTGGAATCGCTACAATACATTTGCCCTGGGTAAGTAGACAGCTAAAAGTAAGTAATACTTCTATCAATTGCTACAGGAAATTTTTGGATATCCTTTATAATTTGTCCAAATTCTACCACTCTTTTTTTAATATTGAGTATGTCAACCCATGTGAGTCCATGAAAAATGCATTTTGAGGAGCTGAAATCTATTTGCTTGTAGATATTCATAGTCTGCTTAGTTATCAAAATGAAATGTTATTTTGTGAAAGTATCTATGGCTTTCCATTGATAGTGAGAAAAGTACAAACATGTATTGAGAGTAGAGAATATCATGTGCTTTAACCAATGAACATCGTGAACATTCCCTGGGCAAATTAAGCTGATAGTATCTGGCCCTAAGGGCCCATAGCAAACCATACAATTGATTTTTTAAAATATTAATTTCTTCATATCATGTAGAAAGAATGTGGGAGAAAGGAAGAGGTGTGACTTGGAGGTCATTACATACTTTCCTTTCATTGGTTGGAAAGGCATGTAAACTATAAAATAATAGAAATGCTTTGGAAAAAATCAAAATTGAGATTGTCCTAGAGATTGGAGATTAGGAAGATACTGGCACAGACTGCCCAGGCAGATGGTGAGTCACAGTCCCTAGAGATGTTTAAAAGGCAGTAGATGAGGTGCTGACATGGTTTAGTGGTGGGCTTGGCTGTGTGAGATTAGCGGTTAGACTCCATGAGCAAAAAGGTCTTTTCCAAACAAAACGACTCTATGATTCCATGATTCAATTGAGGTTTTTTTAAACCTATTAGAATGCATGAATGGATTCGGACAAGCTCTCCAAAATTATTTCATGACTAGTGATTGTGGAACAAAGAATGTTTTTGATCTCTAATAATTTTGATTGGTGATGACTCAAGCTATCATTAACCTAAGAACTTGACTAGAAAAAAAACCATAATACTGGTTTCAGTAGATGAAAAATATGCTAGGAAAGGAGGAGAAAATGAAAGAAAGTAAGACATTACATATTACTTCATTAAATAAAGGCTGAAAATTTCTATAGAAATAATTCTGTAGATCCAGAGGGGAAGATTTGTCTTTTTCTTTGAAGAAAATTTTAGGTTAACTCCAGACAATGAATACATGATAAATTTTAGTACAGACTATTTGGATAAACAACCCTAAGAGCCTAGCTTAGATAGATTTTAAATAATCACTAGAAGTGAGCACGGGTTACATGCTTTGATTCAGAAAGACCGTGAGATCCAGTATCTATATCAGAATCTGAAATTTCCTAGAAGAATATGTAAAATACCAGTAAAAATAAATTTTCCAATTGCACGTTATCTTGAAGACTTTCCTCGTGAAGAAATACGTTTTAACAGGTAGTTTATTGTCTCAAATCTAGTAGCACAATCTGCAATAGTATGGGACATATAGACAGGAGAACTGTTTGTTCGTTCTGATCCATAAACAACTCATTTGATACTGTAGAATTATGCTGCTCCTGTTGTTGTGTTTGGGTACTGACACTGTCATCCAAATTCTTTTACAGAGCCCTGAGAGATAATTGGGTGAAATCTATTCTAAATATGCAAAGCACTTTTCTTCTTTCATTATTATTGTACCAATAAGTTTTGCTGCCATTCGTAGTAAAACTTGTACTCATAACACCTATAGTAGCAAGACTACAATGAATTTTATTTCAATACCACATATTTAGTGATTGGACTTGATGACCTTAAAGGTCTTTTCCAACCAAAATGATTCTATGATTCTATATATATTTTTTTTTATCTTTCCCACAGTGCAAATTTTTTTACATCACCAAGACCAACAAGAAGCTTACTGTAAAAAGAAATAAATCACTTCCTATGGTGCCTAAGCAAATGTTTAAAATCCTAAATTTATCATTAATTTTTAAAAATCTCAGTTCAAACTTTTGCAAAAACCGGAATGTATTTCTTCCTTACGGATCATTAATCTACTGCAAGCTGCTTATGGGTCATTTATTTACAGACTTGGGAAACAAAGTGCTGCTCACAAGAATTGGTAAATATCGCAAAGTATCTAAGAACATGCTCTTTGAATACAAATCAGAAAATTTCCATTGCATATGCAATCTCCATTTTTTCATTTCCCATTATATGCTCAGCAATATTATTGAAGAAACAGAGTTTTATAAAAGCTTATACAAATGCTCATTTCTTCAGTCTACAATCCAACACAAGGAAATACTGATAAGGTTATCTGCTTCTTTTATTGGAGTTATTAATTTTGCTGAATATATTCAAAGACATGGTGTATCCTTCAGACTAGACAATGCAAAACCCAACATTAAAGGAGAAAGGAAAACATGCTTAATTTGCAGTGCTGTGATAGGTCAGATTTTGAACTTCAGAACTGCTGGTGTTCACAATTTCTGAGTAGAAATTATTCAATATATAAAAAAAATACCTTAACGTACACTGAAACAATGCAAGTGTCATAGTTTCTTGCATATTTCCTATAAAACATGTCAACTCAACAAATTTAAAAGTATTAATTATTTTAGTGTAAGGTCATTGGGACAATTAAAAATAGCCCATATTATTTTTTTTTGCTAGAGAACCTAGAACCTGAACCAGGTTGTGTTTTTCTTACTTGTTCAAAATTTTAACAAAACAGTTTGTCTGTAGGGATGTTATCTTATCCTAGAATGCTATAAATAAATAAAATGTTGCAAGCATGTTCATGTAATTTATATGTACATACTTAAACATAACAGAAGGAAATCTTTTTTTTTCTACAACAAATAGAGATTTTGTTGGGAAGATTTTGAGAAGAAAGAGATCCTCTCCAGGACTTTCTATTCAAAACCAAACATGTCAGGACGTTGGACTTGCTGAGCTGAAATATTCAGCAAATACTCTACTGTAGCAAATGTTCTACTGTACATGGACATGTCCAAGACATTTGTATATGGTCATTGGATATGCTTATGGGTCCCAGTTCTTATGTATTGCCATCTTTGACTGAGCTGTTGTGACATCCATAACATTCGTTGTTAAAAAGACCATTCAATAAAATTCCTCAAAACTTCATATTCAAATGAAAGAAAATTGCAGTGGAAAAAAAAAAAAGAAATGTGTGCTGAGGGAAGCTCAAACATGCAGCAGCTCAGTGAAAAAGTCATGATTTTTCTCACTGATACACCCAAACATGTTTCCCACAAAACTTCATGTGACCAAACATCTACATCTTGAGCCTAATGTTCAAAGGGAGTTCTCTCTACTTTTTTTTCAGAAAAAAAGTGAATTGGCAGAGAATCTTTCTTTTTTGTTTGTTTGTTTCATTCCATTTATGTGTGTATACATATATATACATTTATACACACACACACATGTGTACCTAACTAATACCTATCTGTATATCCAAAATATCAGGTTCTATATACATACAACTGTATGTGAGTATACCCATGTTGGTTGTCCCAAACCTTTGTAGATGATTATCACTGTAGATAGGTCTCATTTGAAATACTAAGGGCCAAAATAGCATAAAGATTAAATAATTATTTTGCCCTTCAAGATGGCTTATCATTCCAGATCAGATTAAAGATTTATAGTTTATGTAGCTTAAGGGAAAGTCACAGAGCTGCAGCCTGCCTCCCTCAGGTATTTCACTGAAGCAGGATATTTTGTGGCTAGTTGGGATCTCATACCAATTAGCAAACAGGGCTAAAGCTACTGAACAAAACAATAGACTAAGTCCCATTTAAGATGAAAATGAGATTTTCAGTGACCAGAGTTGTATGTTTACCATTTTCATAAAGAGCCTTCAAAAAGCTCTGGTATTTGTAGAACACAGTTTTGCAGGCGCTACAACTGATTCTGATATGGCCTTTCTACGCCAAATTGGATCTCTTTGTTTAAAAGTACAACTTTGGTTATCTGTGCTTACACTGAATGAT
Organism: Colius striatus; assembly: GCF_028858725.1. Classification (NCBI taxonomy): domain Eukaryota; kingdom Metazoa; phylum Chordata; class Aves; order Coliiformes; family Coliidae; genus Colius; species Colius striatus. Next base: position 43,243,464 of record NC_084760.1, on the reverse strand, counting down.
CCTATTCAACAGAGCTTTTCTGTTATCCCCTCTGCTCAAGACTTTTAGCATCTTACTCAAAATACTCTGAGATTTTCTGATTTTGTGTTTTGCCTCTGTGTTGGGATCATCTAGAGTAACTGAGACTTCCAAGGAGCTGTAGGTTTTTTTGAAACTAGAAAAATGGAAAACGTTTTAAAAAAAAGACCTGCAGGATGCCTCTACCGATGAGCCCTTGAGGTGAGATAGCTGGAAATTATTATCTATTTAAAAAAAAGATACAACATTCTTTCACATGCAAATTACCAGAGATCCAACTCCCATAGTTCATATCCCAATAGAAGGAAATATAGTAGAGCTGACAGATGTCATTGGTTGACTTAAATGGCTGCATAAAAATTCACAACGTAAGTCTTTTATCTACAAACCCTGCATATTTTAAAAAAAAAAATTAAAAGTGCCAGTGTTATAGGCTGCTACTTTGACTGCTAAGCCTTTGTCACCTGCAATTCCATGGATAAACAGTTCTAAATTATGTGCCTAGTTAGACTTGCTCAACAATATCAATAATTGTAATATAAAATGTTAAGACATAGATTTTTAAAATAAAAAAAAACAAGAAATTCCTCTTGTGCATGCATGTTTATGATCCAATATGCAACATTTTTATAGGCTGTATGTCTGAAAGGAGGTATCTATAATGATGTTTAATGTGTAGTTGAGAGCAAAATTATTACAGTTTTATATATAGTGTAGCCATATAACAAAAGAGTAGTAGGTAGTGTTTGCCCTTATATGAGATGCAGTCATATAATAGAGAGCCTTAAAGCTAAGGTTTACTGTACTTTGGGAATTAATCACATAAACTATAAATTGGGTTCAACAGGCTGGCTGGGTAAATAGGCGCAGCTAATGAGGACACTATGAGATCTTATAAGAGCGCTGACTGCCCCAGGACAAAAGTGCCGAGCTGCACCTGATGGAAAACTAGAAGACATCAAAGCATAAAGGATTAGTGCTCTCACAGTGTTGAGAAATGGCCAGGGGGAGATTCACCAACTTATTACCCACATCCAAGCTAATCCTGTTATCTGCAAAATATGACTGTGTTCAGGAACTGCCACCACCTAAACTTGCAGGAGACTAATTCTGTGTTTACATGGACAAAAGTGCAGAGAATTTTCATCTGGGTAACAAATATGAGAGATGAGAATTTTTAAGGGTTTCTTTTGTATCAAATGCATGGAGAAGGAAAAAGACAAAGCTAGCTCTTTAATGGCTAATCTGTATCTTGTATGAACATCTTATAGGACAGAATTCCTTCTCTGAGAATATAAGGCAAAAGTCATAATTTTTCTCTCTTGTTTAGTTGGAATGTAGTAACACTTTCCTAAAAGAAAATCATAATACATTGAAGGTAACTTTGAAGATGAGAGGGATTGTTGGTCTCCTAATATCCCTGTCCAGAAAATCTTTTGTGGAGCAAATATCTGTCTGATGGGTTTTTTCAGTGCAATAAAAGAAGGTGAAAAATAACCCAAGGTCCTTTCTGGCACACCAGAAAATATAATACAATTTCCAGACTAAGATATGCCAGTTGGCTCAATATTTTTTTTTTTAAGTTTATAATTACTAGTGATAGAAATGTAGTCTTTTTTACACAAAAGATGGTGAATAATTGAACTTATTCTTCATTTTTAATAAAACAGAAATGGACCCAAACAGAACCACTTGGAGCAGATAATTCCAGGGAAAAAGCAGATCATTTGGGAAAAGGTCTCAAAAATGTAATCTAAGCATGCAACATACTCCTTCCGGTGGCTCATCAGAGCCAAAGATGGTTGCTTTCAGGGCAGAGTTTAGGCACGATTACCCAGGCAAGCCCGTTGCTAAGTATTTATATGGCATTAAGGAACACCTCCGGCACACAGATCTTGCAGGCAAGGATTTATCTAGCTATCTAAGGGAAGCAATTCATTTTGTAGGTTTTAATTTTTAGGGATGCAAGAATGCCAAAGCGCTTGGTGTTGGAAAAGAATCATTGTAACAACGGCTTTACCCCCAGGCTTCCTTTGACTTTCTTACTGTTGGTGTTTGACAGCCCTATACCAAAATTGACAGCACTATACCTAAATTGAGAGAATATTGCAATTAATATCTATCCTCACATTAACAGTGAAAACTAGGCACATTGGTGAGTCAAAGCCTTGTGTGGCCAGCAGGACCATAGCAGTGATTGTCCCCCTGTACTCAACACTGTGCTCAGTTTTGGGTCCCTCACTAGTAGGCACTGAGGTTCTGCATCACGTCAAAAGAAGCTCAATGAAGCTGGCAAAGGGTCTAGAGAACAAGTCTGATGAGGAGCAGCTGAGGAAGCTGGGGTTGTTTAACCTGGAGAAGAGAAGGCCGAAGGGAGACCTTCTAGCTCTCTACAAGTACCTGAAAGGGGGTTGTGGCAGGGTGGAGTCAGTTCCTTTGCCCAAGTATTAAGCAATAAGACAAGAGGAAATGGCCTCAAGTTGCCTCAGAGGAGGTTTAGATTGGCTATTAGGAACATTTTTTCACTGAAAATGTTGCCAAGCCCTGTCCTAGGCTGCCCAGGACAGTGGTGGAGTCCCTATCCTGAGAGGGATTCCAAAGCCATGTAGCTGTGTGGCACTGAGGGGCATGGTTTAGTGGTGGCTGTGGCAATGCAGGGCTAACAGCCAGACTTGATGTTCTTAAAGGTCTTTTCAAACCCAAATGATTCTGTGATTACCTGATGTTACTGAATCAGAAGAAAAAATTAGAGAAGATTGGTGGTGTCACCCCAGGATACCCATGGAAACAAACAGTTTTGACTTGCTTATCAGCTCCTTCCCATTTCTTCATTTTCTCAAGGATTTCTTGATTTTACTGAGGTCTTTCTTTTGGACACAGAATATTTAGATTTTTTTTTTTTTGTGAGATAAATAAATGTTCTACTCCAAGAACGTTTTTGTGTATTTTTTTAAATAGAGCTTTTTCTTCCTTGAGTTTTGACTGAAATAGGTTTTTTACTTTATTTTATAACTTTATTCTATTTTTCTTTAATATATGCAAAAAACCTCTGTAATTGAAAAGATGTCTTTTGTGGATTCAAAGTCATATAATTTAATTTTATCAATGTAAAATACCTTGAGTCACAATATCTCCATACAACTTTTCAATTTACTGAAAAAATGTTTTGCTACGTGTAAACTTCCCAAGAAATTTGAAGATAGTCACTTCCCTAGCTTGATGTTTCAGAGAGCAGATTGCTATCAATGAAGTAAAGAACAGCTTAAACTAAGACATAGACAGTTGGAAAAACAATCAAGAAAATGATACAATAAAGAGGGACAGATTCAGAACCATTAACAAACTATAAATAGTTATGTGGAACACTGATAATCATATCAAGTTCCACGTGATTGACTGATTATAGGCTGAAAAAGATCTATTAGTTCTTAATCTTATTTAAACCAAAGCAAAGAAATGGGAGAGGACAAAATGCTGCTTATTCAAAATATAAAGAAAAACAAAACTTTATCCCTGCCTGGAACCTGTAGGTACCAACATGGTAGTCATAACAACTGTTTCCCTTCTGGTTTTAGATCTCTACTGATCAAATGAGAAGAGAGAATGAAAATTAGTAATATCCACTAATGATTTTCTCTTGTTATTGGTTTGACATTCTCAAACACAATTTTGGACAACAGAACAAAAACTTCAGAAAAGATACTAACAGTTGAAGAAGAACACTAAGTTTGAAGCTATGATTCATACAAATGCTCTATTTAACCTGAGATTGGGGAGTGTTAACAAAAGAGAAAGGTTTCATTAAACACTTTCTGATTTTAGAGGCTTTATATATTTGGCTCAAAGTTCAAGTTGTGCCTGTTACCTTCTCACCTCTTGCCAGCTTTCATTTTCCCTCTATCTTTCTCCTCCTTTCAAATTCGTGGGCAAAAACTCTTATATATTTTGCTACTTGATTTTTAAAAAAGTACAGATCATCACTTGGCAAACCAAATTGTCATAAGAATGGAAAAATTTACATCCCGAGCCTTAATTACTTCTGAAAATCTTGACTCACAACACAGGAGTTGACCAGGGTTCACCAAAATTGACCAAGGTTCACCAAAAATGCATGAGTGAAGGCTTATAGCAACAAGTCTCTGATGATTCCAGATACATGCAATTTTCCTTGGCCCTAGGCAGACATCAGCTCCATTTGGTCATGCTAGTGTTATTCAAGTTGTAAATACATTTATGTTTAAAAATTTCCTAGATGGAGAAAGGTAAAATTATATAGGCTAAGATCTCCTCAACTTCCACCTCTTCCTTTTTCCCCATATCACGTCAGAAAACATTTACATTCTTTGAATTTGAAGGATTTTTTTTTCTCTGTAGTCCAAAGTGTACTACAAAAAGTGTCATTAGTGCAGTCCTTAGCTTGTCACAAGGTCTATCTGGAGTGTGAATAAAACTAAGTGTAAAAACTTACTGGCATTACAGATTTGCTTGGATTTACTGAGAAGAGATGAGTGACATGGCGTACATGTGTCAAAGGTCACTATGATCTGAAACAGCTACCTATAGAAGCAGCCAGATGAAGTGAGTGTTGCCATCTTATTCTTTTGGTGGGTGATCTTGTGTGGGAACAAAATGAGAACTCAAAATCACACAAAGTCATCTGTGGTATACTCAGCTACTTCTTCAGAGTCAAAATTTCTTCAGCCACATAGAAGCCCTTTGTTCTTATGCCATATTTCCCTCCAAGGTACCTGCACAGTGCAACCAGGAGATACAGTTTTGTATAGATCTGAGATAAAACGAATCTAGTTCTCAAGAAACGGTCACACAATGTACCTTTCTGAGGCTCATGGCCTTGCCATGAGAATTAAAATTCATGAACTACAGTGTGGGCAAAAATTTAACATGTAATGAAATGCAAAGCACCATAATAGTCTCTCTTGGTTTTCGCTTTAATAACAAAAAATATTACCAAATATTTTGAATGGCTTCCATGCAAGGACACCTGATGCTTTGTTTGTTCTCATTGGTATAAGAACATTGATACAAAAATTAATAGATGAAGTCCAGATATTTTGAGGTCACTTGCAGCAATGTGAAGTTAAACAGTGACAAACTCATAAAACTAAGTCATATTTTGCAAGGTAGATTCAAAATTTTAGGATGGACTGAGGAGCAGGAAAGGCCTGAGGTGAGCAGTCTTTTGAGTCATCAATGTACTCTAGGCCTGCTTATGGCTGGAAAGCCTGTTTGCTTGGAAAGCACTAATTAGATTAGATATACTTGGCTAGAAGGCAGAAAGCTTAAAACATTAACTTTTTAAACATGTGCATATATTTGGAATATAACATATTCTGCTTTTTGGAGGTATATTCTAAGTAAATATTTTGCCAGCACAGTGTTGTCCTTTAATTTCTCAAACAGAAAAAATGCTGTTGCAGAGTCAAATCTTGCTCTTCTACATATGCATTCTACTTCTACACATTGTAGAGATTTTGGATCCAAAAATGTTACTAATCTCTGTTGGGTTTTTTTTGCTTATAAAATACATAGAAATGCTACACAATTAGTACTATAGGAAAAAGAGTGTTTGGGGTTTTTTTTTACCAGTTCATTTGTTTGTTTATGATCACTGAGGAGAGGACTAAAGAAGCAATTTTTACTTCAGTAGGGATTGCTCAAAGCTTCCAAATAATGTGGACAAGCTTAAATTTTGTTGCCTTAGGATGACATGATAGACAAATGCACAATCCCATGACAATCAACCTTTTATGTTTTCCCTCTCATCTACTTGCTTCTTTGCTAGGGCACACCAGACCACCGCCTAAACATGCAAGGTTACAGGAAGCTGAACAGTCAAAATATCTTCTCTTTAGGAACAGCATAAACTTGGAGAAACTCTGCTAATGTTCATAAAAATTCCCACTGGGAAGAACTGAGAGTAATGTTGGGTTGAACAGGCCAGTGAAGTGATAATTTATACACTGGAGAGACAAAATGGATAACTGTTTGGGGAATCACTTTTTGTAGCATTCGTATTCTTTCCTCCCTTAAAGTTAAAATAATTTCTCTTGGCCTACTCATTGATTACGATGGTCTGCATGAACTTTGAGAGGGCAGAATGAAGAAAGTGTATCTTGACATTTTAAACCACTTAATAGGCATAGTGAGAAAGAACAGACAAATCCAGTAGATTTTGTTCACCTTTATGTTCTGTGATCATCCAAAGTAATTTTGGGGAGTTTTCTATTTTTTATGCAAGATGCTATAAATGTATGAGAACTTGAGTATGTTTTACTTGAGGAGTATTGTCCATAAATAATTATTCTTGGATTTATGAGGCCTTACAAGTTCCTTTCCTGAGATATAGGTTCAAGATCTTAATTTTCTGGATATTTATAATTTGACCTTGGAACATCTGCGTTTGGGCAATGCAGCATCCTATTCTACATATTTGTATTTTATTACAATCCAAAGATTGAAATCATGTTTTCACACTTTTATTCTACACTATAGACATTCCTGAAAATAACATTCCCAAAAATCAGAGTTTACACAGTCACTTTGGCTTCAGTCTTCTTAAGAGATGGCCGTCTATATCTCGTCTGCAGACTGATATCTTTTTCTCAGGCATTTTAAATTTCAAGGGATTTTAATCTCTCAGAAAATATCCTAACTAAAAACGTGAAGGTATTTTTTTAGCCTGGTCCATTTCACAGACATTGGGTGTGATTCTTCTGTGTTCTTTCAGGCATTTGCTGTAGTATGAAATTGATAAAGCTCTAGAAATACCAGATGACAGTTTCTCCATTGCCTGTAAAGGGGAAGGTAAGAATAGTGGTTAACATTAATACAGGTGAATCCTATCCCCATTGATTGGGACAAGCAGTTAAATAAATAGAATTTCTTATTTTGTGAATTGTTTTGTGGTTTATACATGCATATGGATTCATCCCATCTAACTGAACTGCCTTGGATTAGGATGAAATTGTCTCAGAGTTCCTCTCTAGTCTGTATTTAGAGCTCAGGTGGTCCTCCTTGTTCTGTGGAGGTCTTATCTCTGTTCAGATTGAAGAGAAATTTGTTGTGGATCTCATTCGTCTTCAGTTCTGCCTAGATTAGGTTGTAGGCCAGATATCCTTAAGCCTTTGACAGTGACAGATGCTTCTTGTTCAGGACTAATCCTGAATGTGCTTAAAATGCCTTCCTGCTCCACTAAAAGTTCTGGGTTGCTTTAGTATTCCTACATAGCTGAAAATATTTTCTTTGGAGAAAGACATCATAACCCAGGGTTATGCAGAGCAATGTCGGAATCTTACTCAACTCTCTTTGGAAGGTACCTGAAATATGGGACATGATCAGGAAGTGATCTACCAGATAGACTGTGGTGTGAAAGTGATACTTCTCTCTTTTAAACAGTAAGGACATTCAGCTTAGGGAAGTGTGAAGTACTCCAGGGTCCTATTTGCAGGGCTGCATTAATTTACTAACGTAAGATCCAATGCAAAAAGTACATGCATTTGGGGAGTTTTGTCAGAATTGTGGCCCCGTTCTCAGCTGAATACCCTAACCACTAGCCTGAGTTAGACTTCGTCCAATGTTTTTACTACATAACTCAATGAATTTTATACTTTCTCCTCTTTAATTACCTAAGAGAAGATACTGCATAGCCTGTCAATTAAAGTACTCACAGCCTGAAAGACACAAACTTAATTCACCTCAGGATGCTTAACATCTTGAATTCAGGTATCCCACTTCACCGCTACATAAATAGGAGGCAATGATATTTGCATCCCTTAAAGGAGATTACATGAATTACAGCCCAGAACACTCAGAGTTTCAAACTTGTTCCTTATAATCTTGACACTAAAAAGTCAGGCTAGATTGCCCTGTAAATGTGCCTAGTCAAGAAGAATAGTGGAGCAACACCATTAGGTAGATCAGATCTGACTTTTCCGAAGTGGTACAGAGTTTTTGTGTGGTTGTTTACAACATACTGAACCACCATATGCCAAACATTAAAAAAAGTCAGTGTTAAAGTTGGGACTGACACCAGGTGAAAGGATTGCATCTTTTGACATTTAGAGGCTTTCATTTCAGCAAAGAAAACCCAGATAATTTCAGCAAAGAAAATTCGATCCAGTCCTTATTTTAAAATTTGAGTATTGACACAGGAGTTAGGAGATTTTATCTGTTGAGGACGATGAAGAATCCATATGCTGGGTGGTATTTGTCACTGAAAGACTCAGGAAAGGAGTGGCCTCAATAAATTGCTGAACAATCTTACTCCTGAGAAAGCTGTGAGATCAAGGCCTTAAGCCAAGATATCACAGAAACCTTGGCAAACAAATCAGATATATTGTGTCTCAGATGTGATCTTGTTCAGCAGTGAATAGAGCTTCTCCTTGCAAGTGAAAAGCTTCTGTTGTTTGGAACAGATATGTCCTGGACTTCCCAAACTTACACCAGAGACACAAAGGTGGCAAGAGGATGTATCTCCATCCCAGCTCTGGGCTGTTCTTTCTTCACTGTCTCTTGTTAAATGGCCCAAAGCAATATACTTTCAGCTACTTGTATCTAGGGACCAGGAGACAGTTCAGTCTCACCAAAAAAGGATTTAAACAAAAGGAGAATATAGGCTTGGGAATGTTCCTGAGGAAAAGTTGCCCTCTTACTCTCAACACAATATGAAACCCTAAACTGTCACAGTTTGTATAGTGCTGTGTACATGCTTTTAATGACTATTGAAGCCAGAAGGCTTTCCTATTATATTTGCATAGCTGGCATTACCTTTCCATGGTTCTAGGTGAAGTGGTAGTACAATACCCACAATTCCTTCAGCTCCCCTACCCACTGCAGCTTCAGCTGTAGTAGCTGACAATGTAATACTTATTCAGCAGCTGATTATAATTAAAAATATCAGAATAATTAAAGTCCTCAGCTTGACAAGCAGAGCCATAACTTTGCCTTCAGACATTCCTCTCTAATTAGTTAATTAATCCTAATGCAAATTATAAGCAATAATTAGTCAGCCAAGCTTGACATAAAAGTCTGCTGACTTACAGCTAAAAGGCTTTTCTGGTTGTTGGTTTGTAGCTTCTTAAGGTGTCTTTTGTCCACTCATAGTTTCTGTGTCTCCAGTCTTGTTAACTTGCTGCTGATATATAGATTTGCAAATTAGTTTGCAGAGTGAGAAAACACAACTATAAAAATTTGCACTACCATAGGCACTATTTTATCTGCTTAAACTGGACAGTCACGATGTGTATAGAACATAAATAAAACATTACATATGCATTCTAATACAATATAAATGTATGTTTTTATACAAGTATATACATTTAAGAACTTTCACTTTCCCAGGATTGGCAGAATATATCTGCCTGTATATGGTCTGAGACGTTCTGGACAATGATATAATGTAAAACTCACTGTGATTCTAAGATTAAGCTAGATTCCAATCTCTCATATCATAAATTAAATCAAATTCTTTTGTACCAGGACAACTGGTATCTGATTCACATTTTTTTCCATAGGTTTTTAACAGATCAGGATTCTGTTAAAGTGCGATAATTTGAATTATCATCTGATAAATCAAAAGTGTGAATATTGCATTTCACATGGCAATGCAGCTGTGTTGGTGTGTTGCATTCCACAAAGCCACAGTGTTGACACATCACACAAATATTCGTGGATGCTTGTATATTTATTCTTTTAAACATTTTGTCTGAAAGTTTTCCTATTTGAATAAAAAAAATGTTGCAGTGCTTAAAAAAAAAAAGGAAGGTAAAAATGGAAAAATTATTCATAACACATAAATACTTTGTGATAAGAATCCTTTTTCTAACAGAGTGATATTAAGTACGTTTTTATAGCATACTGTACTTGCTTTCATTCTTTTCTCGTGCGGGTAAAGTAAATGAGATCACAGGACCACTTATTGATGTGCACATGTATTTTTCTGGTGACAGTTTAATCATATCAAGTATCATGGCCATGAAGAATGAAACTCAGAAGAACTTGTTTAACCTCCACTTTTCTGCGCCAATGCAACTACATTCCCTGTGCTAGTAACAGAGTATTGAGAACAGGAGTAAAACAAAGCTGAAGCAAGGATAGAAACAGATTAACTTATCTAAATTCCTTTGAATTTTTAACATTTTGATTAAATGTAGAGTTTTAACTGTCTTTAATTTAGCTTCAGTAAAACCATGGTCAAGATCCATTCTTGTTTGTTAATCCTCTTGCTATTCATCTCACCTCACTTTAACTGTCTGAGCTACGGCGATTAAGACCCAAGTAGATGTCCTTTAGAGTTAGAGAGGAAAGAGATTCATATTGTAGTCTGGCTAGAATCACCCCTAGGGATACCAATCTTTTTCCACTGTCTAAAGAAGAAAGATAAGGTGATGATAGCTTTGAATTAAGCCTCTCAGTTAAGTGCCTAAAGTTGGGTGAGAAAATCTCAGTTTTGTTAAACAGCTTGAGTGATCCAAAATGTGGGATGACGTTATCTATTTATAGTGTTACCCTACTATCTCTTTATTCACTTGGTGAAAGGAATAAAATAGAACAAAGGCTATTACTCAGTAAATCACACAAAGGATTTTTTAAAAAGCTCTTTTCAGGCAGTTTCGTCTTTGAATTGGTAAGCTCCACAGAGAAACTCAAATTATTCAGAAATGAGCAGGTTAGTTTTCATGCACTTTGGAAAAGAGCCTGGAAATCTGGCAATGACAACATTAGGTTATCATAGAGGGTCACATTCAGGTGGCAAATAATGGAGAAACTGTGCAAATCTCAGAGGAGTAAGGCTTCTATATGTACATGAAAGAAACAGAAATTTTTTGGGGGGAGGAAATACCTCACAGATCATGATAGCTCCCAAGGAGTTAGTGGTTACTCAAGATTTGTACCAGCTTTTTGGGATCAGTTTGAATTGGAGGCTTGCCTCTTTTTAACTATATTCTCTCCTTTGCTAAGATCATCTCAGTTTGGGAGAAGGAACAGGTCTTAAAATAGTGATTTCTAGACCTGTAATTTTCTTTTTCTCTTGCTCCAGTCGGAATTTCTTTTGTTGATTGGCTGTTGCTCCTAAGGTCACAGTTAATCCCACCAAAAATGAGGTCCTTGAGATGTCTGCTTTATCAATCATAGAATCATAATCACAGAATCATAGAATGGTAGGAGTTGGAAGGGACCTTTAGAGATCATCAGGTCCAACTCCCCTGCCAAGGCATTCCACTTAGATCAGGTCACACAGGAACACAACCAGGTGGGTTTTGAAGACCTCCAGAGAAGGAGACTTCGCAACCTCTCTGGGCAGCCTGTACCACTGCTCCCTCATCCTTACAGTAAAATAGTTTTTTCTTATGTTTAAATGGAACTTTTTGTGTTCCAGCTTCATCCCATCCCATCCCAGTCACTCTTTATAGAGAAGGAATAGGAGAAACATTTCTGGAAGCCATAAAGATATGTAGACTGAAGTATTAAGAGTACAGATGAGAACTCCTTTTCTACCTTTCCATTGACAATATAAGTATACTAGAGTGTGAAACTTCCAGTTCTTAGTACCTAAGTGCCTAGAAGTGGATGCAAAGCTGTTCAGCCTAAGAATTATCCACTGACAAACAGCACTTCAGTCCCTTCCTTATTCTTCATATGCACCTTTCAGCATCCATCAGGAGACTTCAGGGATTAATGTCAGGAATTTCTGACCATCAAGGAAACTGAACATAAATATTGCATTTATGTGTTCTGAAACTTAGCAAGGCTTCTTTCTCCTCCACCACCTTCAGCTTGGCTTTCATTATGTAGCACTTTATATCTGTGAATTATTTTTCCCTAATGAAAAATGCAATGATTTTGGGTGCTAATGGAAAGTAGTAGCAAATTAATGAGAGATGGGAAACTAGGGCAGATTTTATGTTCTTTTTCAGTATGCTTGTGTATGAATGGGAGTTACTCTGTTGTATCAAGGGGAGAATAGATTAAGCATTTTGGAATGCACAACCCAAGAGGGATAGTTAATCCTGGTTTTGACAATCGCAAATGTAATACGTACAAATGAGGGAAAGCATTATTCATGATTTTCCTCATTTTACATACAGTACAATATGTTATTTTCCAGCTCTTAACTCATGTCTTCATTAAGTAAAACTGCTAACTCTAACTGGAGTATACTGAAGATTTGGGAAAGAATTAGGATCTCAACAATGATACATTAAGTTTCCTTTTCTTTATAATTTTTTTTAGGACGTGATCTTTTTTATTAGCAGAGAAATAAAATATGATAAAGATATGTGGGAATGGGGCTCAGTTTGCGTGATAGTTATTGACTGATCTGTGGTGGCTGCACAGGCCACCAGCTGTAGCTGTCAATGATTCCCAGACAGTGTAGATATCTGCTCTTTCCCAGGAAATTAACAGTCAAAGACAACCCTTACGCTTCTAATACATGTATCAAGGCTGAAATATTAGTATCTCACTCATCTTCTTATCCTTCATACCTATGATAGAACTCTACATAATGCAGATTTCTCTCCTAAAAAGGCTGGATCCTACCCACAGCCATGGCTAACAGTTTTCTTGTAGGATACCTCTCAGGAACAACTCTAGCACTTTTTGCAGCCTTTTATTTACAGAGTCAAATGAAACACTTCTGTGTAATTTATGCTAGTTGCTACTTCAGAATTACTCTAAATCTTTGTGGGAGATCAGTTTGCACCTTGGCCAAACCCAGCATGTTGTAACCTCACCCGTTACTGTTGATTTCACATCAAGGAAGATGCCCTTAGGCCACAAAGAAGGAAAAACATAGAATTTCTTCATTTCTTCGCTTAAGTGTCATGATTTTAACTGTTTACCCTTTATTTAACAAGCAAATTAAAATTGTCAAAGTAAACGTGTTCCTATATATAAAACAACTGCAGTTGTTTCAGGTTAATTATTGTCAAGATTGGTACAAGATAAAGCAAGGTAGTTATTAAACATTAGCTGGAGAGATGTTTAACAGTGGGGTTCTCCAATAAAAAAAGAAATACTGCTTTCTTTTGTTAAATTAGTAAACACTAAATGTGTCCTTATAAGCCACTGACAGTTACACAATTGTTACTCATACTGAACATTGGAATGCCCTGAAAACCAAACTGTTCTTTTTTTCTCAAAAGTAAACACAGGACTATTTTTTAAAATATGTAGCAGTAATAATCAGTAAAATTTGACCTGATTTGAATTAGATATTGTTGCTGGGATTCACCATGCTTATTTTTTCATTTTCTTTACTATCAGGATGAGCTACTCTTTAAAGATGCTTGTCTAATTCTTTTGGATAACAGGGAAGCTGAATGTCATACTGATTTCCAGTACTACTGTAGTAACTGTTCTACACCAGGAGAGAAAGTAGTCAAAAACAAAGCAATGTTTTCAAAGGCTATAGCAAAGCAATAAATGTGCTCTAGATAAAATGTCTTAAAAGTGAACAGAAAGAAATCATTGTCAAAAGGTTAGAATCAATGGGCTGCCTTTGTAGTAACTAAATTATAAGATCATTTTATCATTTCATTTAGAAATCACTTGTTTGTTACCAATATATAGAAGTTGATAGAAAGCTCATAATTCTAGCAGGAATTGGAACAGATTTCTGGATACTGTCAGGAAAGTGGCAATGCAAGTAAACCATTTTATGTTTAGTATTTATACTAAAATAACAGTTATCTTCAAGAGATTTGAACTTGGGGATACTGAGTTGAACCTAAAGCCAACTTCCAAATTTTTATGATTCTGATTTAGCAATTCCGGTGAGAGATTAGATTAATGATTAGTACTTGTCTTAAGATTCCAAATACTCTGTATGTTGTGTTGAAATGACATTCCATTCTCAAAGACATATTGCTAAAATCAAGTGTAGATTTGGACTGGACAAGGAAAAGCTTTTTTTAATGATAAGCGTGATGGCATTGGAATGAGTTGCCCAAAGTAGTTGTGAATGACTCATCATTGGAAATGTCCAAGGTTGGGTTGAACAGAGCCTTGAGCAACCTGATCTAGTTGAAGAGGTCCTCGCCCAGAGCAGGAGGATTGGACTGCATGATTTTCAAAGGTTTTTTGCAAGCCAAATTATTCTATGATTCTATTATATGATTGTATATTCTATGCAATATGATTCTATAATTCTGAAGAACCAAGTTCTAGTTTTCTTAAAGCTTAAGCTATTATCATAACTTTGGAATGTCTTTAAAGCTTAGTATCACATTTTCCACAACTTGGATAGAATTCCAAGATTCCCTACTGCTCTATGGAAGTTTCTATGGTGTGAATCCAGCCAATAGGAAAAGCTATGTCATTATTCTCGTTTGATTTCAGCAAACCACAAAATGGTGGGCTTTGGAAGGAACTTCTAGAGATCATACAGTCCAATTCTCCTGCTAAAGCAAGTTCACCTTGATAAAGTTGCATAGATATCTGCTTGATAAATAACCTTTATACAAAACAAAAGTGAGGGAAAATAAATTCCTGATAGACAGTGATGTGCCACACTGTGTGGTGTTTGCCTAATAACAGCTACGTTTCATGACAAGAGGTTCATCTTTCTGGAATGTACACCTGCCCACAGTTTTTGTCCTTCATGTTAAAGAAAATGATTGACCACTAGTTAGGCATTGGGCTAAGTAGCTGTCTCAAGACTTAGCCTGGAGATCTGCATTCCTATAAGAACAAACCTGAAAACATTGCAAAACCATACTATTTCAAAACCTCAGTGATGGTTGAAGTCATGGGGAGACATTGCTTATCTTTATTATCTCTTTTCCTGCAGAGTAGAGAAGACTAATGTCCAAATACCTCAGTCATGTAAAAAAATTTCATCATCAGAAAATGTCATTCCCTGAGATTTTATCATTAGGGTATAAAATAGTGTTGGCAATGTCAGGTTTTGTCTATCTTCAGAAATTTTCAGAAAAAAAGGTTCATATTGAAGCTGGCTGACAATCTTACTTTATGATAATTAAAGTAAAATGGAAATATTTAAGATAAATTAGTATTAGCCCAATCTGACTCAACAGAGCTTACTCCTCCCGACCCACTATAATGGAAGTTGAGATCGTTTGATCAGATAGGAACATTTGCATTATTAGACTGGCAAAGTATCTGAAGTGAGATGAAACACTCCCAGAGACTTCATTGAGACTAACTTCACTCAACTTTAGTCCACTGTGGTGAGTGAGCCTTTAGCCACCAGCTGCCCACCAAGATGCTCTATCACTCCCCTTCCTCAATGGGACAGAGAGAGAAAATACAATGGAAAACTTGTGGGTCAAGACAAAGACAGGGAAATCACTCACTGTTACAGTCATGAGAAAAACAGACTCAACTTGAGGAAGATTAATTAAATTTATTACCAATTAATAACAGAATAGGATAGTGAGAAATAAAAAAAAAAAAACGAAAACATCTTTCCACCACTTCCCCACATCTTCCTGGGCTCTTCTTCAGTCTTGACTCCTCTGAGTAGCACAGAGGCAATAGGGAATGGGATTGCGTTCAGTTCATAGCATTTTGTCTCTGCCACTCCTTCCTCCTCATGATGTTCCCATGCTCCAGTAAAGAGTCTCTCCCATGGGATACAGTCCTTGACAAACTTCTTTAACGTAAATCCTTCCCAGGACAATTCCAGTGTAGGGTTTTTTCCGGGGTATATAGTCTTTCATGAACTGTTTCAGCTTGGTTCTTCCATGGATCACAGTCCCTGCCAGAAAAACCCGCTCTTGCATAGACTATTATCCATGGACTGAAGCTTCGTTCAAGGTACATTCACCCGTTGCAACGTGGAGTCTTCCATGGGCTGCAGTGTGGTTATTTGCTCCACCGTGGTCCTCCGTGGGCTACAGAGGAGCAACTTTCTTCACAGTGGTCTTTTCCACAGGCTGCAGGGGACTTTCTGCTGCAGCATCTAGAGGATCTCCTCTCTCTTCTTCTTCACTGACCTTGTTGTCTGCAGAGTTGTTTCTCTCACATATTCTTACTCTTCTTCAGCTGCTGCACAACATCTCTATACATTTTCTTAAATGTGTTATCACAGAGGCACAATATGCATCACTTATGAGCTCAGGCTTTTGGTAGCAATGAATCTGTTTTGGACCTGGGTGAAACTGTGCCTGACTTGGGGGTAGTTCCTGGAGTCTTCTCACAGAGGCCACCCCTGAAGCCCCACTACTCCCACCTCACTACTGAAATCTTGCCAAATCACCTTATCCCAAAATAAACACCCAACAAAGGTGAATCACTTTCTGAGGTGATTCTCTATTCTTCTATTTTGAACTCTTTCTCTATTACCTGTCAAAATATTCTAGATGACTGATTTAGACCCATCTTCTTGATGCTTGTAAGTTAGGTGAGATGAATCCCACGCCAGAGATCAAAAGCCAAGGACTGTTCGCTGGCATCCTATTGATATTGTTATGACTATGATTTTCATAACTTGGAAGGAACCTTGGAACCAATCCATTTTGAGATCTGATTTCTGTACATAACTCTGAAGACAATAGTTTCTATTTTTAAACTGAAAATAGAACCTATTAGTAACAAGGTTCCTATGCTACATTATATATCTAATCAGATACACTTGTTTCTTCTACAACAAATCTTACACTCATTCAGATGGGTGATCAGATCTAAGAAGGAAATAGGGTTTTCATTTTGTCTGAATGTGTTTTAAAAGAAAAAAAAAGGAATAATATTTATGACAGGGAGATAGACTCATATGGAGAAAAATGATTTTTTATTAACCCTGAAGGACTATATTTAAACAGTTTTATTTAATCACAAGCTTTTAAAAATAGAAATTTAGAGTATCTCATCTCAAAAAAAAAAGATTGAAATGGAGTATTTTGAGTTTACCAGGACATTCCATTCTTTTCTTGTGTGTTTTGGTTAGACTAGAATAAATTGAAATCAGAATATTTCCAACACATATTTCTAGGCTCAACAACTCAGCATCTTCAGAAGGAAAACAATATTTGCACTGGAAATTTTCCAGGCAACTTTCTCGTGATTTTTTTAAAATTATTTTATCATTCCATAGACTTCTGGACAGAAACTCTCAGCATGGTGTCATGATCCAAGCTGTTTGTGAACCATCCTCCAATTCCAAACAATGTAACTTCAGTGAATTTCCTAATCCAGCATTATACCTGTGCCTGTGTGGTGTATACCTGTGGAATTATTTCATTACGCTTGTTTGCTCCCACTAAATCAGAAAAGCCCCAGAGTAGCTCGGGAACCTGCAAGCATAGCAGTGTACCTGCTTTTTCAGCCCTGTTTGCTGACATAAGTCTACTGCACAGGTGGGAGTGGGAGTCTAAGGAGTGTAAAATGCTGAGAGCTTCCCTGATGTGTCATAATTAAACACCTGTGCTAAATAGCTCTTTGCCAGGCCACTGTGAAAATGTGCGGAGTGCTCAACAGTCTTGAACATTTTCTATCACCTCACTTGGGCAGGTGGTCTCATGCTTGAACTCTGCTACTCAAATAACATCAAAGATAAAGGCATGAATATAAGACCTCTGCAAGGCCTTAATTTTGTTTAGATGCTACTGTTATTTTTAATGTTAAATGATAATCCTGAATTTCCTTATGGAGCATTCATAGAATCACTGAATCATAGAATGACAGGGATTGGAAAGGAAAGTTTGAAAACCTCCAAAGAAGAAGACTCCACAGCCTCCCTGGGCAGCCTATACCAGAGCTCCCTCACCTGAACAGTGAAATAGATTTTTCATATGTTGAAATGGAACTCTCTGTATTCCAGCTTCTTTCCATCACCTCTGTTACTAAAAACAATAGGGGAAAAAAAGATGCCCCAACCTCCTGACATCCACCATTTAGACACTTGTAAATATTGGGATCCCATCAGAGTCTCCTCTAGACTAAACAGCCCCAGGTTCCACAGCCTTTCCTCATAAGGAAGATACTCCAGCCCCCGATCATCTTGATGGCCCTGCAATGGGCTCTCTCCAGCAGTTCCCTGTCTCTGTTGAGCTGGGGAGCCCAAAATTGGACACGGGACTCCAGATTAGGCCTCAGCAGGGCAGAGGAGAGGGGGAAGACAACCTCCATCAACCTACTGGCCACATTCTTCTTGATGCATCCCAAGATGTCATTGGCCTTATTGGGCACAAGGGCACATTTCTGGCTCATGGTTAGTTTATTGTCAACCAGGTCTCCCAGGTTTCTCTCTGCAGAGCTGCTCTCCGGTAAGTCAATCTCCAGTCTCCTTATTTGTCAGCTCAAGGTCCAGCATCACACCCCTCCCTGTTGGTTACTCAATCACTTGTGACATTCCTGGAGTACCTTTATAGTCTGTGTATTTACAGTCATGTATTCAGTTGACAAAACTATAGCTATATGGATTTACAGGGTAAAAAATTTATATACCATGATATAAGTTTGTGTTAGAAAACTGTCTTAAATAAATGTATTTGTGGGGAAAGGGGCTAATCATACTATTTTCTGTAGTCTTAGAACCTGTCTCTAGAGTCTTCTCGTAAACATGGAGTTCTTCAAGACCTTATAACTCTCTACTGGGGCCAAAGACTATGTCTATAAAACAAACAAAGCAAAGCCAGAGAATGTTCTTAACCTCTATCTCCTAACTATCCATAATATGTAACTATTCACATGCTTCCTATATGGTTTCAGCTTGTACTAGTTAGCACTCTCCTAGGTTGCTCCTGGGCATGGCCCAAGGGATTTGCACATGCTATGGACTACTCCCAACAGGCAATTTGGACACTATCATACTATCTGGGGTGAAAGAGAATTTAGACATGTGTCTACAAGCCAGGATGTTCCCTTTACCTGCAGGATGGGACTGATCTCTAACTGATCCATAATTTGTTTTATTTAATCATATACATGTAGCCAAAACTGGAAAACCAAACCTCCTGGTAAAACAGTGCTAATGAGTTTGAATCTGACTCCTTCTGCTCAGGTGTACCTCATACAACTAGGTGACCATAAATTGATCTACTCCCCCACTAGGCCAAGTATTCCATGTTTAAAGAAATCAGAATCTAAATGTTTGTTCCAGAGAGATCTTCAGACTTTTTTAGAAAAGATCTACCAAGGGAAATTTTTCCTTAAAAGCAATGTGGAATCGAAGCTATCTTATTAGCTTTGAGTTTATTCTCAATTCAGTCACAGGAAATATCCCTTTTCCTGAAGAAGCAGCAATTGTCATATTTTGCTTCTGTAGTGTGTGTAATATCAATCTCATGTTTATTTATGCATGTAAAGATTTTATTATTTACATTTAAATATTTATAACATTTCTGCATAAGCAGCCAAAAAAGTTCATCTCTGCCCTTTAGGAACTAAACAATTTCATTTTACTAGGTAGACTCTTTTCTATATAAATAATTGACACAATGATTTCTCCCTCTGTCTTTATGTTATTTATATTATTTCCTAAATGCAAGAGGGTTATAGAACTAACAGACTGACTGGTCTGTTTTTATTGCCTATCAAATCCAAACAAACTAATATATCACATGAAGGATCTGGAAAAGGGAACAGTGATAAAACACTAAAAAATAGGAATGAATTCATTAGAATTCAGATATGGAAGCCTATGATAATTATGTTGCTACATTGAAAAAGTGTTTGTTTCTTCCTGGAAATAACTTTATGTTTGGGGTTTTTTTTCCCTGAGATTAGTGATACTGTCTAGCCGTTTAACAATACATATAATTGTGATTCTTCTTTCTTTCAGTAGTATTAATATGGTTTTGTAAAAATCAAAGTGTTTCAACAGGACTCCATGAAGGTATGATGGACATATGGGAGGCTGTATTTTGAACAGATTTTTCACTTTTGAGTAACTCACGTAAGTTTTGTCTACTTCTGAGGTGAGAAGATAATCTTTCTCATTCCCTCCTCCTTCACAAACCCCTCTGGACAAATTAACACTGGTTTTAAAACTTTACCTTCATGAGTGTTGCTGAAAAAAAAAAATCTTCACTTCTGTCATAAAAATGAGATAAATAAAATCAGTATCCACTTACACTTAAAAAAACAGCAATACAAGGGAAAAACATATATAATTTGTGAAAGAGTAATAGAACAGGTAAAATTCCTCCATTATTTAATACTATCTTAACACAATGATTCAGTAACCTTTTTCTTTTCTTTCACTTAAGACATTGCAGTTCCAGTCAAAGAGAAAGTAAATTGGTCTTTAAGAGTTCAGTTCTGCCACCAAGTAGAGTCTACCAAATGGCATCATAGGTATGTTAGGCATTTTTACCTGTTGCACCGTTGTGCAAGACTGTGGTCAAAGAAACAGAGAGAGGAAAATCTCTTGTCTCTATCAATTGTGTTTGCAACACAGTCAAGACAGTTTAAAAGAAAACAGGATAGCCAAGTGGCTTATCCAAGGTGGTAGGTAAATTGTAAAGCCAAGTACAATGTCCAGGCTCTGTGCTCTAAACCAATTAGCTATTCTTAGCTATCCTATTCTATTAAGCCACTGTTAAACAAAAGGAAAACACAGTAGTCTTAGTCTTTATTCATAGTTTATCTTCCGTCTCATACATTTTCTTACTGTGTCTTTTTCCCACATGGAAGCAGTTGATGAGATTGTCTGTTCTTGCTTCTGGACTAAAAACACAGTCTTTAAAATCACACCCAACACATCATATAATCAGCTTCATGAATTTCCTTTACAGGTGTTCAGGAACCAGAGTCTAGGGATAGGCTTCCATTGTTTCTCCTGGATCTATGAAAATAATTTCCCACATTTTCAGTTTACTATTTTATCTTTTTAAGGTTTCATTCTGTTTCCTTACAGAGTTAGAGACAAATATTCTTCCTTTCCTTAATGTCAAAAGCATAAGATTATATGGAACTTCAAATACTGATCCAATGTAAATGTTGTCAGATTCACAATCTGCTGAAGTAACCCAAAGAAAAAAAAAAAAAAAAACAGAGGAAAAGGAAAGGGCATACCTAGAAGTTTAAATTCAGAAAGAAGTTATGTTGAAATAGCTTTATTGAAGGTGAAAGTCAAGCATGAGAGCTTGATCACTCCTGCCAAAATGTGGATGCTTCCGTCACTTTTTTTTTATAATTGCTGCTGACCCTGACAGGTAAAATGAAAGAGTTACTTTTGAAATTTACAACACTTATTTTTAAATTCAGAGTAAAATATGCCCGTAATTATTGGGATTCATCTCACATACTTTAAGAATCTAGAAGTGAGATACCTTCATCTACAGTAGTCACACTGAAATATATGAAGTAGATAGATTGAAGGCTCTAGATGCATATCTGGTGATTGTCATCATCATCAATAGGTCTCTCTCTGCTAGAATTGATTTAATGTACAAAAATAAATATTTTGGTGGAGAGTGAGGGATTGTATTCACTTGAGTTTTCAACAGAAAAACACAAATGCAGAAGGCCTGGAAATATCAAAAGAACCTGTTAATAGATTATGTAAGGAATTTAAGTGGTTTAATCCTATTGTAAGCACTAAAGGTTAGGTGCTTTGTTAAGCGTAAAACTGTACAGTAGATCCTGACTTTCACTTTATGCATCTGATGTCAACATTCATAATGCTGTTAGCCCCAAGGAAATGTCCTTACTAGTAGGTTCACTTACAAGCACTGTGAGACTGATGTTGTAAGTGGCTTGCATGAAGACTGTGGGATGTGTCTAAAAAAGAAAGGAAACGCAGTCACTAGTTAAGAAATAGTTCGACTTCTTTTTCATCTCTTACCACTACTCTGCTACTACTTTTGGTCTATATAATCAGCTAATGAGATTTCCACTTCTTCACACAATGCAGCAAGTTGTGCTTGAAGAAAAGTTGTGCCTAGATTCATTGTAATGCATTCATGTACTGTTAAGAAATATTTCACAGAGCGGCACATTTAAACAAATATTAAATTCACACAATTGTTAATCAGTGTGCCATCTGGAAACATTTGAAAGTTTAGACTCTTAATTGCCTGAATCTCATAAATACTCAAAATTGTTGCATACTACAGGCGATATTGCATTTAGGACTTTTTTACTGTATAAATACATGTAATTAAAACATGAGATAGGAACCCTTTCTAGCAGCTGTTGTGAGAGCTGTAACCATCTTCCCTATTAATCTTCAGGGATTTGAAATATGTGTTGCTGAGCACCAGGGTCAACGACATGCCGTTACATTTGAATCCCACCATTTGACAAAGCATTGCATTCTGTTTCTAAATTCTTTCATGTGACTGACAGTTACATCCATTTCTTCCCGAGGCCACTCTTTAAATTCCTTTGTACTTGTAGAAGCAAGTTTGCTGGCTCAAGAATTTTGTCTTAACTCTGCCTCTAAGACTTGTCAATGGCAAATTAGGACAAGAAATTCTAATTTATGTTTCAAAGGCACCTATGATAGTAAGAGAAATTATTTTTATTTACATTTTTTTTCTTCAAAAGTGTCGAATCAAAGACCCTGTAATTGCTATATATTTTCAGGAGATGTCATATTATATTGACTTCAGGGGGCAAGTGGTAGATAGGGTTAATCTGAGTAAAGTCAGTGAGATGCACAAAGGATTTATGTTCCTGGTAAATGTTACTTACAGAATTAACTATCTCAGTAAGAAAATAGAAGTATTTAGGTTATCAGCTGCTCTAGTCCAGGATGTTGGAACACAGAGATAGAAGACACTTTTGGAGTAGGATAACTTCATGCCCCTAGGTCAATGGAAAAGTGTTTCTTGTCATATGTCCTTAATGTCCAAGTTAGTAAAAAAGTTTTCAATGATGAAAACTAGTTTTCAGCAAATACTTACAACAATCTCACAAAAATAGGTAGTTTTAATAGCATTGCTTTCTTTGCTTTCTCATGAAATTCTCCCCTTTCCCTGTACTCTCTTGTTCTCCATGAGTCACAGATGCTCTTTACTTAGAAAGACCAGAGACAGTCAATGTTGATTTTGTTTATCTCCATATTAGTTCTCAAGCTATGTCTATCAACCACCAGCACCTATTAGAGACAGACAAACAGCTAGTGACATATGTGATACAGACTTCTGTGTGTTGTTCCCAGATACAAAAAATATATTATGAAAGTGTTTTTCTGGTACTTTTTAGAAATATAAAATAAATGTGATTATTATCCTAAGGAGGATATGTAGTTACAAAGAGAAAAGAGTGATTCATGTGATCTTGACACAGATGACCCATGTTGGCATACTTGGAAGGGATGACAGTCAATTTGGTAGCTGACAGGACTGATTCCCTCTCCAAACATGAAGCAAGAGGATTCAGGAAACAAATTAATAACTGAAAGTTCTTACCCTTAATCCTTATTCTAAGACAGTCTATATCAGGACAAATGAAAAGCATGTTTGGGAACAGAAATCCTACATATTAGAGAGGTACATGACTGGCAAAGCGTTACTGTTCAGTGATAAAGGTATAATTTGCCCTTTAACCTTTTAGATAACAATTAGCATGTAGAGAGCCTATATTTTTTTCCCCTGGCCCAAGAAATAAACCATAAACTATATCAATTAAGATTTGTCTTGCTGACTACATTCCATTTCCAAAATGCTGTCCTCTCTAGTATTTTCCAATAATAGACCCATATGGGACTAGACACTGCCAATAAAAAGCCCTTTGTTCAACAAAAACAAGGAGAACATAGACAGATGGGACAATGGTGGACTTGCAAAAACAACTATTTGTACTGCCATCTCATTCTGACAACTCTGATGACACCCTTCCTCTTAATCCATTTTCTGCCCTTCTGCAGTTGTGAGGCATGGAGCAATGACTTGTTTTCCAAGAAAAGAGAAAGGAAATAATGCTTTCCTGGATTATGATCCCATAGAACAGCTGTAAATTGAGAGCTCCAGCATTTCTTTATTGTTAACATTATTTGTGACCTCAGAGGAGATCTGAGAGTTTTTTTTTCTTCTTTTCTGCTCTTGGAAAAGCACACATTTTATTGAGAAGAGGAAAATTTAAACATGGGAGGGCATCTGTAGTAGTTCTTATCCAGACATTATTGGAAACATGCAGAAGAGGGAAGAGGGGGAAATAGAGCTTTAAATCAGTATTTTTTAACACAGCTGACAGAGCATAATGCAAGTAGGGCTTCCATACCTTTGGGTTATGAAATGAGAGACACAGGGCCTGAGTTATTAGTGTAAAAAAGAAAAGTGCTGGTTTAGCAGAAATGAAAAGTTCCCACCAGTTGACTCATGCAGTCCTTTTGTGAGTGCAGAACCAGACTCAAAAATACTGGATTAAAAAAAGCAGATCTATTTTAATAGCTAGAAATAGAGGCTGCTGCTCTTTAGACAGAGATATATCAGAGTTATAATTGAGTAGAGCTCTCAAATTCAAGAATCCCAGGTTTCTGTTTAAAGACTATAACCTGAGATCAGTTTTCTTCGTCTTTTTATAAGGGAATAGATTTCATCCTTTCTTTTCTGAGTCTGGAAATATTTGTATGTCCCAAATTCAAAGTCTGACTTATTGTGCAATGTAATTGCTTTGTGCTGCTCTAGCATTTGAAAGAAAGGATGATTTAATCTCCTTTATCTTAGTTTTGAACTCAAAAATATTTCTTTTTCCCAGTCTCTGCTGCTGTTTTCCTATACAACACTGGGAAAATCATTTCACCTGTTTTTCAATATCCCTGTTTCATTCTTACAATTCTATACTATTATTAATACTATCTATAGTATTAATTTCTCTGGTGTCTTTAACTCTTAGCTCTTCGGTTAACTTGCTTCTAAAAGACAAATTAAGTTTAACAATTTTACTGAAATGTTCTGAAAAATGAATAGAATAGATCAAGGAGGCACTGAAAAAAAAAAAAAAGTCAGTTATTCTGTATGCAGTGGAACAAGTGAAGCCAGGCTTGCTATGGGTTTGTATTTCTAATTGTTTCTTCCTTTGTCCAACAAATTGAAAGCTGTAATTCAGGCCTATGAATGGTTGCAAAATTCAGAGTATCTTTCTTTCCTTGATTATCTTGTATTGGTAATGATTGAGAGAACATCAAACCTACTCTATAGATGTGGTACTAGTGATATCTCTTTCCTCTCTCTGGCCACTTAGTTTTATAAAACTCAAAAGCTGTAATACCCTTGTAATCTGTACCCCATTTGTCAAATTTTGTCTGAAGTTGGCTAATAGATATTTTGCAATGCTGCTGCTTTTCTCCAGTTCCACCACATTCCTCCCCCAACATGCTGCTTTGACACAAGCACCCAATGCTATGGTATGCAGAAGAGATAGTAAGGTGAGGCTTTTAAAAGCCCTCTTCAATCCTCATAATAAACCCACATCTGCATATCAAAATTTATATACCTCAAATGAGAAAATAACTTGTTCTAGGCACAAGGAAAAACTGTGGAGAGTTTGAACTGCTCCAAAGGGTGCTTTGTGTCAACAGAAATTTAAAGGAAATGGTGGGAAAAGAAATACAGGTGTAAAGAGGAATATGAGTTGTTACAGGGTCATACAGGTAGATAATTGCAAAGACAGAAGGAAATTTAGTTTTCTTGTGTCGTAGTCATTCTCTACCCTGGACTTCAGAGCCTCATATTGCCACTGAAGGACATTATCTCCAAGATTGCCTCAGTCTTGCTTCTGGTGAAGTCCAGCATGCCAAACACAAAATATCTTGACTGTCTTTCTCTTAACTCATGGGAGATATTTTGCTACTCACAATATAATTCTAGTACTACAGACTATTCAGACTAGATTATACAATTCATAGAATCACAGAATTACAGAATAGCTTGGATTCTAAGGGAAGTTTAAAGACCATCTAACCCAGCCCTCTGAAATGAGCAAGAACATCTCCAACCAGATCAGATTACTCAGATTACTCAGAGCCCAATCAAACCTGACTTTGTTTCCAGGGAGTTCTATTGTTACAGATTATTTGGATTCAATTTTTAAACTGAATCATTTTAGAATAAAGTATCATAGAACCATAGAATGATAGAATGGTTTGGGTTGGAAGGTACCTTTAAAGATCAGCTAGTACAACCTCCTAATGTGGGCAGGGCCATTTTTCACTAGATCAGGTCGCTCAAAGGCCCCATGGACAACCTTTTTCAGTGTTTCACCATCCTCTGTAAAGAATTTCTTCCTTATGTCCAATCAAAATCTACCTTCTTTCTGTTAAAAACTGTTGCTCCTTGTCCTGCCCTTCCAGGCACTGATGGAAAGTCTCTCTTAATCTTTTGTATCTGCTCCCTTTAGGTATCGAAATTCCACAGTAAGATCCTCCCTCAGAGCCTTCTCGAGGCTAAACAATCTCTCAGTCTTTCTTCATAGCAGAGGTATACCAGCCCTATGACTATTTTTGTGATCCTCCTCTGGATCTAACAGATCCATGACTTTTTTGTACTAAGGACTCCAAAACTGGATACAGTACTCCAGGTGGAACATCAAGTCATGGTGGCTGAAACATCAGAACAAGGTATCTCTGCTTTACAAAGTGAGAACTGTCTGGTTCTGTATCCCCTCAGGGATCAAGCAGTTCCAAATTTTTTTAAATAAAAACTTTACTATTAACATATTCTATTCAAGACAGAATAAGTAGCTTCTAAGACATCCAAAAGCAGAACTGCAAGCCACTAGAGACTTTGGAATTATTGACATGGGCATTAATGTGAGTGGCAACATCCACCAAGCTCAGGAGGAAAACTGTGGACAAATTAATTGCCAGTGATCTTGTCTTAGATTGGAGAATGGTATAGTTGATCTTTCAAAGACTTTTCCCAGAACTGTTTTCTATGATTTCTAGGAATGATGGTCAAATGTATTTCTCAATAGAACAGGGTAGTGATGCTATAAGGCAGATTTTTTGTGCTGGTAATAGACATAGATAGTAAAGTGATCAGAAGATAGGTACATATACAGAAATCAATATGATAGGGAAGTAGACTTATAATTTTCATTTGGATTTGACAAACTTATGCTGATTGGCCTGGTATTCACTATTTACTCTCTTGTTTCTTACTGTTTCCCCTGATTTTTCTTTAAAAGCAAAAGAAATATATTAACTGCCTAACCCTTCCTCTAAGCTTTCTCACACCTAGCCTGCTGGATTAAAGCAACATAAGAACAAGAGGAATATTTCCTCTTTAACAAGCAGGCTAAAGAAAGGGTTAAGGATATTTTCTGCACCTGGAAACTTTTTTTCAACAGTAGCAGAGATGAGTAGTCAGACAGCAGCCTTTGATCTTTCCATGCTGTGTCACAGCTTGTGCACAAAAGTATTTCATCTGATGTTTGGGAGAGTCTGCCATCTGACTATGAAAGGTGGGGAATGCCATGATAAAGAATATTAAGGAAAGACATGCTCTGAGGCCTTGTTTCCTCACAGAAGGGAGTCAATATCCCTTTTCCTTCTATATTACAATCACAACTGGACAGCCACACAGATAGAGAGAGACTTTCTTGCAAAGTCCAACTTGCAAGGTCCTTCCTAAATTATAGAGAAATACAGAGGAAGAATTACTTTTCATGGTGTCATCAAGTCAGTCTCATGTAGATCTGAATCTCACTCCTCCTATAGGAATCAAGGTACAGGTTTACCCTGTATGACTTATGGTACTTAAGCTACTGTAATACTATTACCTAGTACTAGGGAAGAAAGAAAGACAGGTATCTCAGGAGAACCAGTCAACCTACCTTAGATCCAAATTATCTCATGAGTACACTTATCTCTTTGTCTATATCAACTATAGAAGCAACCTTTGTTGTCACAGAGATCTTAAGTACTTCCAGTTAGGTGGAATGAATACAGGTCTGTTGACCTAAACTATGATTGGAAAACAAACAGGTCAATAACATCTTGCAAAGGAAGAAAACACTTCAGAGTTCACCAAATTAAATCTGAACTACTTCTGATTTCAGTATGTTTACCATAAGCTTGTATGACTTCACCCAAACAATAGTTTCAGAGAATTTTTTTGATCTTGCATATGATGCAGCTGATCTTTTACAACTGCAAATATAAATGAATGTAAGTATAAATAATGTCTGTTACACAGTTTACTAAGACACAAAGATATGTTATATGCAAGCACTTTTTTGATACATATGAAGAGAAAGAGCATATTATCACAACATTTTTCTTAAAGTTTTTTTCAGACTGTATTAGGTAAACCAGGAGACAAAGCCCTGATAAAGCAAGACATTGCAGTGAAAATTGAATCAATGTTTGAATCTGTAGAAAGTGGAGCTGAAGAGGATTGCATGAAGTCCTCTGCTTTATTCCTCAACAGTAGATCAAGATGCAAGATCAACCACCTACGCTCTTTTGGCAACTACTTACCTATCATGTTTTCAAAAGTCTTCAGTGGTGGATATTCCACCGTCTCTTTCTCAGGCAATGTAATCCAGTACTTCACTTTCCTTCACATTTCTCCTAACATCAAGGTGTTATGAATACATCATATAAATATTTAGGGAAAAACAGGTAATTTTTTTTCCACTTAAATTGAAGATGGTAATGCATTTCCTTTTGTGTCCTTGCACTGGAAACATATATTACACTTACTATTATTTATTGAGAGCACAGAAGCAAAACGAGATTCTCACGTATGGCCTAAGAATTGCTTTCTGTAACATAAAAATATCCCAACTTTTATATTTGATATACTGGATTCTTCATAGATTAGAAACAAGTGCAAAGAATCTCAAGGGTGGAGAGGTGTGACTCTCTCCTCTTTTCTCCTGTGGGGTTGAATGAGAATTGATTGCTAAGATTTTGGCATATTTAGAATTGTTTCAGGATTCTATTTTTCTTTCCAAGATCTTGCACAGTGGAGGATATCCACACATTGAAAGGAAAAGAGACTTGTATGTGGCTAGATTTTTTTTCTTATAAGTAATTGATAGTAAGAAGTGATACAAGAATTGGGAGAGCTGGAAAAAATCCATGGAGAAAGGAAAAAAATAAAGTTTATAGGGCAAGGCAGAAAGAAGTGGTGTTCCATACATGAGCAATGTTTTTATACAGCTTTTTATTTATTCTACTGCATTGCCATGTAAACACCTTATATTTATACTCATAACATATGTGTCCTGACATAGAAATGTGTAGATGCACAGTAAATGAAGTGTGGGCACAGAAATTGGCATGTGTGTATGTGTATAAACACTTATGTGACTTTACTTTCATATATATAGAAAAAGTATTTTACTGCCTTCAATGTCTCTTTTTAGAACAACAGCATGTAATTTTAAAACATTATTGAAGTAAACTCATTTGTCCTGATTTTTATTGTTGTTGCTGTTGGAAGTGCTTCCCTTTAATTAATAGAATCCTGACAATCTTTTTTTTTTCCTTCCCTTTCAGACTTTACATAATTAATAAGTACTGAAATTTTTGGTATATATTTGTATGGCAAGATCTGGGTGGACCTGTGATCTGGATGGAGAATAGACACAGCAGCTGTCTTTGATAAGTGTGTAGTTGTTTTCCTATCACAGGGTCAGAAGTTTCTGTGGCACTAGTGGACCCAATCTCCTTCATCTTTTCTCTTGGCCTCAATTTAACTGAAATACATGACCATCTTAGAGCTCTCTCCTCTGCAGCTGAATACTCTGAGCCTTGATGAAAAAGCACTATTTTAACACCAATAAAACTTGCCATCAAGATCGCTTGCCAAAGAATAATCATAGAATCATAGAATGGTAGGGGTTGGAAGGGACCTTTAGAGATCATCTAGTCCAACCCCCCTGCCGAAGCAGGTCAACCTAGATCAAGTCACATAGGAAGATGTCCAGGTGGGTCTTGAAGACCTCCAAGGAAGGAGACTCCACAACCCCTCTGGGCAGCCTGTTCCACTGCTCTGTCACCCTCACAATGAAATAGTTTTTTCTTATGTTTAAGTGGAAGTTTTTGTGTTCCAGCTTCATCCCATTACCCCTTGTCCTGTTGCTAGCTACCATAGAAAAAAGGGATGTATAAATTGGTCAAGCTTCCCAAATTCTCATATATAATCAGGATTATATATGTCAGATATATTCAGCAGTGAAATTAAAGGATCTCCCAGCCTTTCTACAGCCACTTATCTTGTTTCCATATTTAAAGAAACTATAGTAGCTTAAATAAAGGGAATGCTGACAATTATTTATTTTTGCTTTCCTTTCAGAGCTTTCACAGTTAATAAACACTTAACATTTTCAAAATTAATTGCAGTGGAATTTTCTGCACTATTTAGAGAGCCTTGAAAAAACGAGTTGTCAAACAGACCCAATATGTCTCAAAGTCGACAACCATATGACTTAGCCTTGTGTTTTAGCCATACGGATGAGGAAGGCAACTGTGATTACTCCTCGTGAAAGGAGGG
This sequence comes from Colius striatus, assembly GCF_028858725.1. Lineage (NCBI taxonomy): Eukaryota > Metazoa > Chordata > Aves > Coliiformes > Coliidae > Colius > Colius striatus. Next base: position 43,213,069 of record NC_084760.1, on the reverse strand, counting down.
GGGGAAGCGAGACAAGATTGCTAATGTCAGCCTGGGTTGTCAAGTGTAACCAAGACTGTGGAATTGCTGAGCTGTGTACCCCAGAGTGTGTCAAGGCTGGATAACTTCCATAAAATAGGACAGTTCGTCACGTGGTGCTTTGAGACAGCGAAAGAGTTATGTGTGCCTACAACAGATGTGCTGTGTTAAAGATAGTATCCAAAAATGGTCAGGTGCCAGCATAACAAGTTTGTGAGCAGATCCTCTCAGCAGGAGCCAATTTCAGTGAAACAAGCTGGCAAGGCAGCTTGTCATGGATGCAAATGCCAGGTTTGGCATCTGCAGGTTTGTGGCACAGAGGAGGAGAAAAAGATCCAAGTTTCCACCACCAACTGGTGTCAGAGCTTCAAAGAGTAAACCTCTCAGATGTTTGGTCTGTGGAAAATGTTGACATGATTGCACAAATATCATTAAATTTTTTTTTTAAAAAGGCAAGAAAAAGCAACAACAAATCATATTCCCAAGCAGTTAGGTACTTTGTAGTCTGGTGACCTCTTTGGCATAGTTATTAAAAAAATAAGTTAATGGCCTGGCTTCTGTGAAGTCAAATTCTCATCATCACATCTCTGTATGCCTTTATGAAAATATCCACATCCTAGACAATACTGGCAAACAAATTATTGTTGAAAAGTAAGGACACACATTAGACAGTCCTTTGTAGACTTTTCACTCATTAAAAATAACTAGAGTTTGTTTAAACAAACACAGAAACCCACTGTTACTGAGTTTATTTCTCACAACAGTTCTTCCATGGGGGTCTAAACAGTTGCTTTAAGAGTCTGACAGTTTCCCAGAAGACATTTGTAACAGAAAACAATGGACAAATTTGTATAGACAATTTTCTGATTTATTGAATGCAAGTGTCACTTAAGAAGGCACAGTGGCGTGTTTTGGGACTCAAGGAACCTTGTTAAGCAGGACTTTGGGGAATTGTCTCCTCCCTCCAAGATTTTAAAATATCTGTTGCAGTAAAATGTTTGTGTTCACAACTTTTGTTTGGCATAATCTACAAGTATGACAAGAGAAAACTTGCATCTTGCATCCAGATGAAGCATCTATCCTAAAGACTAAGGGAATGAATAATGGTTGTCATCACTGAAGAGATGTTCTACAAGGTTCAGTCACACCAGAGACAGATGGCTTGCAGTTTCATTTAGCCTTTTATTGATGATAGATGCAAACAGCCTGCAAAAAAAACCTTCAGAGCAGACTTGTCAATATAACAGAAGCAATGTCAAACCAGCTGTTTTTTCCATTGCCTGGAACAAGAAACCCTGGTTTTCTAAATATAATGAAAGCAATGTCTAGAGGATTGTCATGATTTAACCCCAGCCAGCAACAAAGCACCATACAGCTGCCGAAGATACAGAATTACACTACAGAGTGTAAGCTCACATGAGTTGAATCGACCTCCAAAAATGGCTGAAGCTTTTAAGTTAGATGACCCTGAGGTTCCAAAATCATAACACTATTCTTTTTGGCTACCTGATTTGTGAAGAGAAAGAAGTCCTTCCAGAGTTGACTCATAGCTACTTCATCAGATCTGTTTTGCATCTTCCTTTAGTTGTATATCTTGACTAAAGGAGGTTGGAGAAGCACCTTGCCTTTGACTCCAGGCAGCAGCTTTACTTCAGGCACTGTGCATAAGACCATTCATTCTGTTTCTTCTTCCTTCCTACCCTTAAACTGTATATCTTTGTTGCCGTTTTCTTTTATGGATAAGTTGTTCATGACAGGTGTGATTTCACAGCTTCACAGAATCTTAGGGATTGGAAGGAACCTCAAAAGATTTTTATTGATTTCTAGCTGCATCTGAAAAAAAATACTGTTTTGCCTTGTGCAACTAAAAGATATATCAACACTTAAAGGCTTGGTTGTGCAATGCTGAAGGATCAGGAGCAGATCTGACCTTTTGAGTTTTAGCAATGATACACACCTTCCTTAGAAAATTTCAGACTCATGGAACAACCTAAGACCTGAAGCAAAATCTAAAATACATTGTATCAATTAATACAGTTTCTTGTAAAATCCCAGAGTTCTAGGCTGCTTGAAAAGTGCATTCCTCCTTTTCTCATTCCACAAGAGAAAAGCACCATGGAAAAATCAGTTATTTTACTTTACAAATAGGGGATAGTGGGGTAGGTTTGGACTCTCAAGGCTTTTATCTGGAAAAGAATCTATTTGAGACTTAACATTTGACAGAAAGCTCTGGAAACCACTAAAAGAACATTTTGTTCACAAGTGCCTAGTTACATGTGATCCATTCTTCACAAAGAGCTTTCTCAACACTCAGATTTTTTGGTGCAATTTGTTAGTTTTACTGAAGAGATAGGCAACTCCAACTCTTTCAGGAAAAACATATGTTTTTTTAAAGCTTTTGAAGATTTTGAAAAAAGTTTGAAAACTTGAGCTAATAACAAATTCCAGAATTATTTCTTTTTTAAAAATATAAAATAATACAATTTAGCATCAATTGTAGTTCTCAATATCTCATAATTCTAAAACAAGTTACAGTAGTCTGGGATCTCAAGTGAATGTATTTTAATTTATGAATTTTACATGGATCATCATTACCATCTACTTCATCACTCATGGAATCATTTTGATTGGAAAAGATCTTTAAGATCATCGAGTCCAACCCCTCCCCACACAGTGCTAAGCCCACCACTAACCCATGTCCTTCAGCATCTCAGCTACATGGCTTTGCAATAGCTCCAGGGATGGGGATTCCACCACCTCCCTGGGCAGCCTGGGACAGGGGCTGACAACCCTCTCAGGGAAAAAGTTCTCCCTCAGCTCCAATCTAAACCTCTCTTGGTGCAACTTGAGGCCATTTCCTCTTGTCATATCACTTGTTACTTGGGAGAAGAGGCTGATCCTCACCTCACTGCAATCTCCTGTCAGGTAGTTGTAGAAAGTTATCATGTCTCCCCTAATATGTTGTTTCAGTACCCTAAATTTATTTATTTAGTGGCATTAATGACTGTCTGTGGTATCAAAGAAATATGCTTCACTGCAAAGAGAGTCTAACTAATGAACTCAGGTGGGGCTAGCTACACTGGCAAGTCAAATATGTGAAAATTCACACTCTTAGACCTGAATCTGGAAAGGGAAGAATAAAAAACAGGGAATGCTTCACAAAAGATAAGCTGTGAAAATATTTGTGGTTTCAGAGAGCACATCTGAACACAACTGTCATCAAACTATTCATGCCTCTACTTTTTTAAAAAAGAATATTTCTACTGAATTTTGTAATGACTAAATTATGCCTCTTGTAACTTCATGTCCACAAGAAAAAAAAATATAACAGGATGGCTCACAAAATACCCAAAGCCTGGTGGAATATGAACTGGAACTAATTCCCAGGAGGGAGAACAGGCAGCAGTAGGACCTGGGTTGCCTTGCAGGCTGTTGTCCTTTCCTCCTGGCCCTGCCTGAAATGCTTCCAATCTCACCCTCTGCCCAGGCATTCTGCCAACACACAGTGTGAGTTTGCCTCCCCAGAGGAAAACCTACAGGGCAGGGGGAAGCTGCCCTGAGAGCCTCTGTCACAGCATGATCCCAGCCACAGCCCGTAGAAGGGGAGAGCTGCAGGGCTCTTGCAGAAGGGAAAATCCTTTCCCCTGTCCATCTAATTCTTGGCCTCTGTTGTGTCTGTTGCCTGTGGTGTTAGCTGGTGATAGAAATGACAGCATTTTAGTGGCTGTGTCACCTGCCCTGCTAGCACTAAGAACAGAGCAGCTCTATTTCTCTGCTACTGCTGCTAAACCCCCATAAGCGTATGGCATAACATTCTGCTTTGCCATAAACTACACCACCACCAAAGAAGTGTACTGGTACTCAGTGTGTTGAGCCTGCATCTGCTCGCAGCCCAGTGTAGGTGGTGCATTGGGATTCTCAGAACTGCAAAAGGAGGTAGCAACTCACATTTTTGCAAGTACATCCTTACACACACATAAACCCCACCACAGTTGTCTTGCTCTTCCCATTGTGCATATTTCAACATTTTCCTGTCCCTCCTCTGACTGAGCAGAAGAAGCTTCAACGCCTCTTAGGAGTACTCTACATGTAAACCAATGCCAAAATAATGGAAAAGGTCGCTTAAATCTGCTTTGAGGGTGGGAAAAAGGAAAATTATTGCAGAATGAAGCCAAAAAAAATCAATTTTGGTCAAGATCATTTTTTACTGACCTTCACCATATTGAGTTTTGTTACTTGGAGATTGAAATTCTGTAGAATGACTGTGCCTATGTCAAAACATCTTTGCTATGTATAGTCCAGAACAAGGAGATCCAGTTCTGAGCTTCCCAGGACAGTACTGCAACCACAGGGTCATTATGTAAAAGATGAGTGTTGGCAGCTCCTCTCCTGGTAGGTGTGAAAACACTGCTCTCACTATCCATGCTCAAAGGTTTGGTTTAGAGTTTTATGCCTAAAAGAAATTTTCTTTCCTTGGACACCTATTGCTCTGAATTTCCCAAAAGCAAAGCATCTAGAGTGTTTCATACCAACCACTTCCCTCAGCTTTTCCAGTTGATTCAGATGTTTTACTACAAAGTGGGCACCTACCTAAGGCACTTTTCACATGTTTTTGGAAGTTGAGCAGAATTAACTGTTGCTGTGCGGGAAGTGTAGGCACTTCAGTCTGCAAGGTGAATTCTGAGGAGATAGATTTTAAGGTGTGCTGATACTGAGAATATCAACCCCATATCCCTTTTAGCATTTGAGATATACAGTCTTCTAAAGTTAAAAGAAAGACCTTCATTGGATGACGTAGACAGACACCTTGCAGAAATTAGGTATCTCTTTTTTTTTTTTTTTTGTGAAGGAAGAGTTCTGTGTATGAATTCATACTTCTTGGGAATAAACAGGATAAAGTAGAAATTCATGCAGGAACTGGAATGGCCAAGGTAGACATCCACAGCATAAACCTATCCGCTCACCTTCTCCTTTACTGTGCACTGAAACTGGAAGGGAGAGAGGAAAGGACAGGCCTGACATTGATCCATCCATGTGGAAAAAGTGATAATTCTCTAAAAATCAAGAGATGGCCAGTGAAGTATATTACTCTGTGTATACACAGAAATGCTCTCAACCACCCACAGCATAATTTATGAGCACAGGTTTAGTACCAGAGGTGATTCTTCATAAAGAATATAATTGAGCAATGAATATTTTGGTTTTGTTGCAGAGTGCTTTGGTACCTAAAAGCCTACAGGGGTAGACTACAGAAGTTCCTGGAAGATAAGTTCATGGAGAGCTATTAAACATAAAGTTATGAACCTAGTTCAGCCCAGAGACAAAATTCATTAGAAGCTGCTATAGCATATTAAGCTCACTGCATGCTAACCCCATTGCTGTGCTGCCTCTAAGATATCCACCTCTAGTCATGGTCAGAGATGACCAGTTGGGGTTCAGCCAGACAAAGCTTTGTTTCCAACTCTGAAATCACCAGTCTTACATTCCTATGCTTAGATGAGCTCCACGAGCTTTAAGGAATGAAAGTATATTAAGCACATTTAAAAAACAAAATAAAATATTTTCTGTGTGTCATCTCTGCCTTCAGTCATGCTGCCATAGCAATGATGCTATTGAGCAATGTCACCAGTGTCTGACATTTATCCATTGCTGCAGACTAAATTAAGATCTAGTAAAGGCAGAATATTTATTTTAGATCACAGAATCATAGAATGGTGGGGGTTGAAAGGGACCTTTAGAGATCATCTAGTCCAATCCCCCTGCAGAAGCAGGTTCACCTAGATCAGGTTGCATAGGAACATGTCCAGGCGGGTCTTGAAGACCTCCAAGGAAGGAGATTCCACAACCCCTTTGGGCAGCCTGTGCCAGGGCTCCCTCACCCTCACAGTGAAATAGTTTTTCCTTATATTTAAGTGGAACTTTCTGTGTTCCAGCTTCATCCCATTACCCCTTGTCCTGTTGCTAGCTACTATAGAAAAAAGGGATGCCCCAACCTCCTGACACCCACCCTTTAGATATTTATAAATGTTAATAAGAATGAAAAAATAAATAATTACTGTTATTAGATTATTTTTCAATCCAGTAAGCAAGTTACCTGTAGACAGGGCTACCCTGCTTCATCTACAGTGAGCAGCACTGCTGTTTGGTGGTACAGGACAGCATACTATAAAGACAACTGTGTACAGTGGAATGTTTTTCCTACATGACAGCTAGAAAACTTCCAGACAAATAAATAAGAAAATGTTGCTTTTCTTAGTCACTTTTATGAGAAAAGAGAAAAAGGATAGACGTACTGAGTTCAAAACTCTTTGATTTATTCTTCAGTCTTCATTTACAAAGAAGAAATAGACAGGGCTTCATCTGAAATGGCTGGTACCCACTGTCAAGACTACAACCAGTTGAAGAAGTAACCCTATTCAAAGACAGGGGTAAGCAAGAGATATAACAAGGGGAATATTTTGTCACAAATTTAAGAAAGAGGAAGAAAGGATTCTGTCATAAGAAGGATCAATGTTTCTTCTTGTGCAGTCAATGGAAAAGTTCACACTTTTAGCCTTCATACAAAAGATGAGATACTATGACAGATCTCATTAATAGATCCATTGATATAAATCTATGATTAAGTCCAGAATGTGCCTAATATCACCCACAATGAGAATAAAATTAGTTTTAAAAGCAGAAAAAGCACCAAAGATACTTGTAATGGTCTTTTTTGACTTCAAAGAAATTTATCGTGAGATAGTAAGGGCTTTATCACGGAATCACAGAATGGTAGATGTTGGAAAGGACCTCTAGAGATCATCCAGTCCAACTCCCTGTTAAAGCAGGTTCCCCTTGATCAAGGGGCACAGGAACATGTCCAGGTGGGTTTGGAAACCTCCTGAGAAGGAGCCTCCACATCCTCCCTGGGCAACCTGGACCAGGGCTCCCTCACCTCCACACCAAACAAGTTTCTTCTCTTATGCCAGGGGCACTTGCTGGGTTCCAGCTTGTGTCCGTTACCCCTTGTCCCGGCACTGCCTACTACAGAAAAAAAAACCTGTCCCCATTCTCTCAACATCTGCCTTTTAGGTATTTATAACATTATATTTATGTTGATAAGGTCCCTCCATCAACCTTGTCTTCTCCAGGCTGAACAATCCCAGGTCCCACAGCCTTTCCTCACAAGGAAGATGTTCCAGTCCCCTCAGCATCTTGGTAGCTCTGTGCTGGCCTCTCTCAAACAGTTCCCGGCCTCTCTTGAGCTGGGTAACCCAGAACTAGACACAGGACTCCAGATGCTGCCCTACCAGGGCAGAGGAGATGGGGAGGAGAGCCTCCCTTGACCTGCTGCCCACACTCTTCTTGATGTCCCCCAGCATACCATTGGCCTTCTTGCCCAGATGGACACATTGCTGCTTATGTTTATTTGCTGCCCACCAGCACTTCCAGGTCCCTCTCTGCAGAGCTGGTCTCCAGTTGGTCACCCACAGCTTGTCCTGGTGTAGAGGGTCGTTCCTTCCCAGAATCACTCACCCTTGTTGAATCTCATGAGGTTCCTCTCCACTCAATTCTGAACCCAGTTAAGATCTCACTGAATGGCAGCACAGTCTCTGGTGAATCAACTAGTCCTCCCAGTTTGGTGTCATCTGAATTTACTGAGGGAACACTCCTTCCTTCATCCAAGTCATTAATGAAGACTGTGCCGAGAACTTACCACTGTGGAACACCGCTTTACTTTGATTTAGGTTACTTTAGGCTGCTGGCTTAAATTTGAGCATATAGAGGTTGAATTTTGTTTAAACCACATGTTTATATGATGACCTAGACTACATAAAATGACTTGTTAGGCTCAACTCAACACAGATAAATGGCACACAGCTCAGCTGGTACGTACTAGCATTCTTGATTACTGTCTTCATACAGTGAACATGGAAAATGAATGAACATTGTGCAGGTGGACTTCTTCATTCCATGGACAATCCTTCCAGGTCAGGACTGGAAGGTAATTTTACACATTTCAATTTTTTCTGCCTTCTTCTGCTCATGTGTCACACACAATCCCAGCTCTGCTTATCTTCTTCCCTAACTAGGCATACCAAAGCAATAGCGTGCCACTGGAAGAAGTTTAAAAAGGGTAAAGAATTGGGCTGTGTCACAAGAAGGATTTATATTTTCTTTTTGTCCAGCTGGTGGAAAAGTTCCTATACCTATTCTTAATCCAAATGACAAAATAGTAAATTGCAATAGCTGGAATCCAACGTAAGAGCCAGAGGCATGTGAAACTCAGGCATTTCCTAGTGTACAAACCTGTGCAAACACAGCTTTCACTTTCCTTCCTCTTAAAATTCCCTGGTAGTTATCAGCTACTAATTTCCTCCTAAAATTTCCCAGTAAAATTTAAAGAAACAAAACACCAGTCTGTTGTGTACTGTAACAAGAGCCTTTGTGTAGTTCTATTGTGAACCTTCACTGCTGATTTCTGCCAGAGGATCTGCAAACTTTTGTAACTACTTGAGTAACTCTGGCTTTATGTCTAGTTTTCTGTTGATTGGTTGTGGGTTTTTTTTACATTGGTAAGCTATTAGAATGGCTAGTGACTTGTTTTTAGTCCAAGGCATCTAGCACTCACTCTCCCAAAGAATTCCCTGCTACTATCCAGGAGCTGGCTCATAACACTCTAACAGCCAATTTGGTTGCTGTCTCTCACTTTTAGAGGGTGAAAGGATATAGGTACAGGATATAGCTAGGGCATGGCAAATGGCATCAGAGACAGTCAAAGTACTCTAGTCCTGTTTCATTTGTCAGCACAAGAATCAGGAAAATGGGGATACAACCCCATTGACAGCATGGCATCAAACACAGCAAACCTTGAGTACATCTTACCCTGAAATAAGTATTATTTCAGCTACATTATTTCCTGTACTGAATCAAGATGTTCAATACAGTATAGTACTGCTTCCCAGTCCTTGATGAACTCATCTGGGGATCCTAAGGCAGTACTTCACCGTCCTACATTGACTAAATCTACAGGTGGGATTCATCTCAGATGCCATAAGCTACCTAAAAGTTGATCATGTAGAACATACCAGCTTAGATTCGGTCATTATTTTAATCTCTTTAGAATTTTGATTGGCTGCAAAAGGGATATTCCAGCCTTCTTGCACTGGCACTAGTATTCAGCAATCACATCTGAAATCCGATCAGGAAAAATACACTATTTTTCAGATCCTCATCTAAGACCATGAACAACCTGCAGCAGAGCTTTCTCCAGCACAAGGCAGGCAATGGGAAAAGTGCAATAGGGACAGGACAACCCTTTTTTGTGTCTGTTCTCTGTCTCTCAAGTCATAGGAGTCTTAATTCTATACTTTCAATGCAAAATCATCTCCCTTTTTGAAAGTTTACATGTAAGATTCAGTGAAGTGATTTTTAGTACTTATCTTTTTAACAAATTAAGATTGTATATAAGACCTCAGAGAACTGCCAGTGACCATCTCCATTTGCTATCAACCCATCCCTTAGTGAACTGTAGAGATGGAGGGAAAGCTGTTGATGAAAGCCAGATTCCAGTGATCAAGCTGCTTTAGAGGAGCTAAAAAGAATTTCAGATGACTACGCCACTCCCTCCACATAATGAAATTTCAGAGTGTCTCAGTATTGTTGAGAATGTTCTCCCAGTGAAGGAAAGGTATATGATGCCTGTTTTATGACTGTAGTGTGGCTTTACCTGGACTCTTTCTATATCATCTCAATAAAAAAATTAAAATGGCCTTTGGGTACATTAAACATTAGAAATAGATTGCTCCTTTCTTGTTTATTAATTATTAAGATCAAAGGTAAGATTTCAGTTCCTCTAATCCCATAAAACTGTTTATTTTCTTTTTTCTTTTCTTTTGTTCTTGTTTGCTTGTTTGTTTTATATCAATTAATACATAGTCCATTCTGCAGTCTCCTTTCAGTTTGATTCCAATGGTGATAGATTAGCAGCATTACTCCGTCAGATGGCCACTCTGCAAAGTGGGATAATAGTCTGTTCTGAACATCCCTGCAGTTGTTCAGACTAAATACGGATTCAATAAAGCATGAAGCCTGGATACTGTTGCAAGTTGTTGTTTTCTGCCCTCCCTGAACTATTCTGTTTCCTCTTTGGGAATATCAAATGGCCGGGTGGGTCAGATCAAATGTGAGGTGGAGAGGAGAATATCTAGGAAAAGTACGTTCAGCTATTCCAGGAATATAGTCCAGGGTTTCAGGATTCCCTGTGAAACCAGGTTCTGAACAACTATCTTCCAGATCTTAAGATTATTTTGCATTGTTTGAGATGTTTGGGGGAAACTGGTCCCTTTTTTCCTTCCCTCTGGCTGTTCTCCAGGTTTATAGTCCTGTTGCTACATTGTGTCAACTGCCTGGGTATAATCCCTCCACTGCCTTGTGAAAGACTAAAATCCTTACCAATGAACTAGGAAGAAACGACTGAGTTCCCAGGAGCAAACAGTGCAAGAAAGTCTATTTGCGCCTGTTTCACCTGAACACCAGCTTTAAGCACTTTTTCAGAACATGCAGGGCCTGTAAACATGTACCATGTGCCAGAGATTCCAGAGGCTGCACTGCAGCTACCCTGAACGAGGGCTTAAATAACATGGAAGTCCTCAGTACTTCAGCCGACCAACTGGAATTCAGCCCAAGATTCCTGTACAAGTTTGGGGGATTTTTATGTGATAGAGTAACAAAAAATCAAAACCAGAGTGGCCTTGGCTTTGTTGCTATTTTAATCTCAATTTAGCCAGTTTGCTGATTATTCCTGCCAGAACTGAGAATGGTTTTTTTGCAGTGTGAAATATTTAAGGCATTTGGATGCCTAAATTCCACCCAATTTTCATATTTTCTCAAAACCAAACAAAAGACTATGGAAAACAAATCAAATTTGCTAATTTGCTTTAACAGGTATGAATCATTTTTAAAAGGGTCTCTTTACTCATACTTAATTCCTAATGAAGATATTTTAAAAGACAAGAGGACATAGCTGGACAGTCCATCAGATACATTTCTCTTCCCAATTTAGGGAAAATGTTTTTCAAATACTAGGGTCAGCTCTTTATCTGCTAAAGAGCCTAGCTTTCTCAAATCTTCGCTCATGTGAGCAGGAAATGTCCTCCTGACATCTTTCCCCAGAATCAAGTCTTCACTGAAGTAGGAATGCTCTTGAAGATTTTGTTTCTGGAAAAAATTAGGTTGCAAAGGATCTCTGTAAGTCATCTGGAATCAATGAATGGAGTTTCTTTTACATCAGGTGTCATCAGGTGAAAGGACTGGGTTAGGATTAGGGAACTTTGCAGGATGAATACAGCAGCAATATCATAAGCTGTCAACATTTAATTAGAAATGTTTATTAATTTCTATGTATTAGAATGGCTTATCTACTGAAACTTGCTCTGCTATCTAATGTATCAGTCACCAGAATACCTCCCAATAAAGGATGAGGAACCCAACTTGAGAGTCATCTACTGACATTGTTATGCATTATTCATAGATCTGACGTCAGCCATTGGAAACAGAAAACTTTTGAGTTCTGACTCTGTGTCATGAACACAAAAGTGTTTTTGCCTTTTTTGATAAATGATCCATCAACAAATTAAAAGCAAGGAAAACGAAAAAGAAAAAGAAAGAGGTGAGAATACGAAGTGAAATAGGGTTTACTTCTAGTCAAGTGCTATCTGTATAGGTGGAATTGAAATAGCTTCAAATAGCATAAGATATCTGCACCCATTCCTGTCATTCAGCTAAGCAACCCACCAGGGACAGTGATTTCCCCTGTAGCTGAACTCCAGATCTCGTGGGCAGGATGCATCTTCTGTGGGCTGTTGTAGTCAACACTGTCAAATCCAAAATCTTACTTCCCTGCCCCTCTCCCAGTTGCACTCCTTTTCTCCACCAATTGCTAGAGGAAAAAAAAAAAAAGGAAAGGAAAAAAAAGGTTATTGTAGACCCATATCAGATATGCTAATCTAATTATTCTTTTCTTTTCTTTTTTGGACATTGCTTCTGTGGAGGACGGAGGGAGGAGGATAGGGATTTACAGTGGTGGAGGCAACTGAAGAGGGAAAGGAGGGGGGAAGAGGAGAAAATATTTCCTTTGGCAATTCTGTTTCGCTTTCGAAAAGGGACGGCTTTCCTCACTCCTTATCCCTCCTGACAACTACAGGCACTTTGGGCCCTAACTGGATGTGAACATTGTCAAAAGAAATTTGGGCTAAAGGGAGGCATCTGCAGCTCTGTTCCTATTGCACTCAGTGCTGGAGCCACTTTTGCGAATGTGGCAGGGTGGCTGGTGGGCAGACACCAGTACAGATGGGAACTTCACATACTGTATGCATCATGACCAACTATAAAAACAGTCACAATGCATCAGTTGTTACCCAGTCAGTCTCCCTGGAACCTTCACTTTCAATTTCAATCTCACTGACATCCACAGCTTACAGTGAGCTTTTATGTTTAAGCATCAGTACAGTACTAATGCTGGAGAAAAGGGATGGCTGTGCTACCACAGCAAGGAATTAAACCTCTGACCTCTGCCAGCCATTGGAAGGGAGGAGCAATTCAAGGGGAATTGTGTAACCAGATGCTGTGGAAAAGGAGAGGAGAAAAGCAGGGGATGGGATTCAGGATTTTTTTTTTTTACACCATGAACACACAGCAAGTCAGGGGGCTTTTGAAAAAGAAAAGTAGCAAGCAGGCACTCTTCCAAATTGTAATTTAATGCTTGGAATAATCCTATTGTGTCAGCTACTCACCACCAAAGAACTGAGGATAAATATAACTTTAAAAAAAAAATTAAGGGGATGGCAATTTGAACAGCTTAATGTTTCTTCAAAGGCTAAGTGATGGAAAGCAGCACTGAAGTAAATTGACAACTTGGAATTAACTGGTTGCTGGCACGGCTCAGGTAAAGGTTTGATGGTAACATGAGCTTTCCAAAGTGTTTCCAAACTGAAGTATTATGAAAAGGTAAATTATGTTTTGTATTCATGACTGAAAGCATTTTATTTTAAAGCCAGCACTGCCGATGCTGTCAAGGTGGAGATTCTAGCTTTATGTACAGTGCCTCTAGCCTTGCAATGTGAGTGAGGCAACATGACAGCTTGTAATAAGTAATTTTTATACAGTTGCATTTATCACTCAAGTAGGCTTGGCAATATTAAACACAGACCTTAAAATGCTGCCGAAGAGGAAGGACAGGGGCTGGAGGCCATGTATATTGTGTGTGTGTGTGTGTCTGTGTGTGTGTGCGTGCTTGCATGCATGTGTTCGTAACTTCTTTTTTTTCCTCTTTCTCCAGGCCTGTTCCTGTTAATGTGGTACTTTTTAAAATATGCACCGAAATGCTTCCAGATTGTTAATACATCACTAAAAGGTTACAAATGAAATGACCCCATTTAGCCCAAAGGATGTTATTTTAGGCTTTAATGAATTAGACATTGCTACCATTTTCAGGAAAAAATCAATTGCCTCAATTAGCAAATTTGCACAAGTCCAAATATTTACAACATAAAGGCCCAGAAACCACATTCTTTGTTTCTCTTTCTCACTCCTTACCATGTTCCTTCATTAACATCTTCATTTCCATGTAAGTGTGTGGCATCAGCTCTTTCTCAGAGCTTATGAAGGCCTAAGCGTTGACAACTTTCTTATTCTTTAGAGGCTGCTCTTTTTGTTTTAACAGATTTTCTTCTTTTGTCATGAATAATTCAGGACAAACTAAAAGAAGTGGAGGATGCCCATTCTTTTCTCACTGAAATAATAGAAATATAGTGGAGTCTTACCTCATTTGTGGAAGAAAATTTTACAAAAAGAGAAGGTGATTTATTTTATGGGATTGAAATAAGAAAGGAATTTTCTTCAATTCACAGGATTTACAGGAACTGCATCTTAAATCTGAACCAAGAGGAATTGAAAATCTCCAAGTCAAATGGCAGACTTAAAATTTCTAAAGACCTGATATATGGTTTGGTTTCCACTTCTGTTGCAAGAAGTAACAAAGCTAGGTGAATGCCAGTGAACTCAGCCATTTAATGTTGAAATTATGGCAGATTGAAAGAAATATATAATTAAAAAAAAAAAAAAAACGAAACAACTAGTTATTATTCATATGACCCAGTTGAGAAAATTACACATTTCCATTGTGAGGTATGTTTAACTTGGGCATTGTGGATGCCTCAGGACATTGGTTGTATGGGGAGATGAGGACTTGCAGCTCTTTGTAGCTGTGTCTAGACTGTCAGATAGAAATAAGAAGGAGTTGCTTGTTTTGTCTATTCCATTTGCTTATTATATGTATCTCTGTTATCCATCAATGATATTAAATTTAATTCATTTACTCATCTAGTTCACACTGGTCTGAAGAGACATTCCATGACCTGTTGGTTATTGAAATGTCCCAGGACAGCAATTGAGAGTGGCAATTGACTTCTTCCACCTTTGCTGGAAAATGAATCTCTAACTGTTAGTGAAAGTCTCCAGATAAGAGATAATGACATATACACAAAGTGTGGTACCTACTTTTGTAGTAGTCCTGGTTCATGAATGTCAATTGAATAAACAAAGAAAAAAAAAAAACTGAAGGAGTCAACACATGTTATAGATTTTGGAAATGAGTCCATAAATTAGCAAAAGAATCTAGATCTTCCATTTAATAATTCTTTACAGCCAGTTTGATTCTGAGTTTTAAGGTTTATTTTGTATCATTTAGTTATAAGATGCTGAAAAAGGAGTCTTATCTTTTTTTTCTGCCAGAAGAGTATTGTTAATACTTGTCTGTTGTGAAATGCTACTGCTTTTTTCCTTTGACTGTGACTGATGAAAAATTACTGCATTTGAGTTCTTCTCAAGTACTTCTATTTTCTGCTCCATATTGTGAACATGAGTTTAAGCACTAGAACTTAGTTGTGGCTAGATGTTACGAAAAATCTTCTAAAATCTGGAGAGATTGCACTCAAATATTTCAGATATTTTAAAATAGATTAGACAAATATTGGCCAGAAGTTACTAAAGTGCATTTGATTTTTCTTGGAAATCCAATGAAGTAAGTGACTGTATTTGACAGACTATGGTCTGAGTTGGGCTTTCGGCAGAGGAGCCTTCCAAAATCTCTAGAAAGTTTTAGAAAATGAGGGTATTTGTAACATAATTTTGATAAAACTGAAAACATCTTGAGGGTAAGGTTCATTTTACTGAGCTTAAGATAGCTATAATACATGTAATCACACCTGATTTAGTTACTCTGGTATCCCTCATGAACCACAGAGAGAAACAGGCAATTTTAGGGTACAGTTGTCTGACTTACTGAAATGTTTACCTTTGGCCAGATGAATCACACACCTTTTTTGTTTTTCTTTTCCTGTGTTGGCATTTTCATCATAGTACATCTTTTAACCTGTAATCCAATGCCTATCTGCTTCATATTACTAACCTATGGTAATAGAACTGATGCCATTAACGCAATCGTGTAGATATATGTGCTGACTGTATGCAGACCATCTTGCTGAGCACGAACAGATATTCTGAAGGTATGGAGCTTAATATGGTCATAAATGTTGACAGGTTGGCTCCTAAGAAGATATGGGTGGAAACTGAGAACATACTTTTGTGATGATTCTGCTATGCAGATATCCTTTTTTTATACTTTCTAGAGAGATGTTTGATACTACTGTGTCTCTGACACACAGTGTAGTAGCTCCTGCTATCTTTTATCTCCCGCTCTGAAACAATAGAACCTATGCTGGGCAAAGAAGGACCTGTAGTTTCAGTAGTCACTACAGCTTTAGGAAAAGTATGATGTTGTCCTTAAATACTATCTTAATTACTGTCAGAATTAAGCACAAGTACAGAGCATTTCTATGCAGGATTCCTCTGCGTATGTAACTGATGACTGAAATAGATTGCACAGAAACAACCCCAACAATGTATACTCATCTAGAATTTAGATGTCTGATGCAATCTAGTCTTTTAGACTCTTTCTGCTGTCAACAGGACAGTGAGACAACATCAATGGGGCCGTCTTCTCCATGGGAAGATCTATCCCTTTCTGCTTTCACAGTGGTTGTTTCCTCAACCTTTATTTATAGAAAGGATAAAATTCCTTTATCCCCTTGACTGTGCAGGGAAAACAGAAGACTAGCTTAGTTGAAATGTCCAGTGTTCAAATGACTGTAGGTGATTATTACTTCAGCGTTAAAAGCTTATATGATAAATGTGTAGTTAATGCATTGTACATAAGCAAAGAAATTTTCAGTACATATGGATTTTTTGTACATGTACAGTAAATGAGTTTTTGTGAGGACATTACTTTAAATATTTACTGGTCAGTGTAATGCATCATCTGAGAAGACAATCAGTTCAAGGCTATTCATCACACAATTCATCCTGCACACCCTACATTTGTAGAGAACTTTTCTGGGGCATCTGCAAATAATCTTTTCGTTATGAGAGTACTTAGCAGGAGTACCACATGACTATATATGTTTAGGCTATGGAGGTCCATGGTTTAGAATAGGACCTACAGAATCGTATGGAACTTTTAATTGCTATGTTTGGAAATGGTCAGAAAACAATTCCTGTTTTCCAGTATCCTCTCAGGATTTACAGAATAAAGATCACTGTGGGTTGCACTTCAATTCCTTCAAATCGAAAATCTCAGGGTGGAGGAGATGGGTAAGGGAAAAGCAAAATTAGGCAGGAAGGAAGCTGCCATTTTCAATTTACAAATAAGTATTTTTGTAAGTACAATAGCTATTAACTGAAAAGACTGTCATCTTCTTTTGTCTGAAATTTTGATCAACATACTTTAGTACGCAGTTGGCTGAAAAACTACAGCGTCATAGGTTATTTTTTCAGCCAATCCCTATTGACACTATTACTTTAGGGTAATAGTTGGTGTACAACGGATGAGAGAAAATAACATAGCCTTGGGTATCCTTTTAGCCTGATTTTTAGATCCTCACTGGCTGATGTCATAAAGGTGTCTAGAAACCAAAGAACTTTGAAAAACAGAATGCTATTGGTGATACTCAAGGTATTGCTGCACAGTGACAACTGCTTCATCTAGTTTGTCATAAAAATACATTCTTGTCCTAAAAATATCTTTTCTAAACCATCTCACTTTCTCTCTCTTACTAGCAGAGTATCTTGAGCAAAATATATTTCACGTAAATTGTTTTATCATGTGGATTTGATATACAACATATTAATTAACTGTAATTGTTCTTAAACTAGCCTTTTTAGCTTACCAAAAGCATCATGTTGGACATCACTTTCTACACCACAAACGCAAAATAGATTGTTTTGCTTTGATTCCATGGACTATATCTGTACTTTAGCCTTCATAAATTTATGTAAGGTACTCCTAATCATTGTATGTGATCATGTTGCATCTTCCTGTCTGATCAATATATCCGATTATTTATATCAATATATCCAACAATTTAATGTTACCTAGATAGTTTATGCAGTTTGTATTCCAGATGAATTCATGTAGCTATCCTTATAGAAGAGTTTGCACACCTGCAGGATGACATCTGTCTACACAGCAAATTCATTTCTTTAATCTGACAAGACTTTGTCACTGTAATAAATCAATTATGAAAAACATGTATTGGTAATCACATTCAGAAAAATTCACAACAGATTCTCATCTGTGAAGAATGGCAGTGGTGTTCTACTATCCATGTTGTAGATCTCTACAGTGAAAATGTCTCCAAATCAGCTAGCTATGCAGAACTCTCTATATTCAAGGAGCAAAAAATGTGACATTTAGAGCACAGTTTATTTGAATTTAATTGTATGGAACCTAGACACTACTTTTTCCTTTTATTTACAAGGGGACTACAGAGACTTAGAGCTTTTGTAGGTCTGCAGAATAGACTTCTACATTTGGAAATATGAATCCAATCCATTCCACTTCATAGCTTTACTAAATTGCATGAAGATGTGATTTATGTAGAATGAATCATGATAAAAGAAATCATAGAGTTTAACATTACTTCCCTGAGATGACAGAGTGTCTTGACTAGTAGTTCTTTTGATGTAACCATTACACGGTCCTTTTTTACCATTTTTTCATGGTTTTGTGCGGAGCCATTTCTGGTAATGGGGAAGGAGCTTTAAAGATGACACCTGTAAGAAGTTGTTTGAAACTCTCTCCAGTCCTGAGTCAAACCCACTTCTGGGTCTGAGCCAATTAGACACCTCCATGATCACTTTTTAAGAAGAAGAAGACAAAGAGAAGGGTTCTTCCTCAACATGGATTCACCAAGGGGAAATCCTGTTTGACCAACCTGACAGCCTTCTATGAGGGCATAACCATCTGTCTAAATGAGTGGAAAGTAGCAGATGTCATCTACCTTGACTTCAGCAAAGCTTTTGAAGCTGTCTCCTATAATATCCTCATCAGAAAGTTCGGGTAGTGTGGCTTCGATGAGTGGACAGTGAGGTGGATCGAGAGCTGGCTGAATGACAGAGCCCAGAGGGTGGTGATCAATGGCACAGAGTCGATTTGGAGGCCCGTGGCCAGTGGAGTTCCACAGGGATCGGTTCTGGGGCCAGTCTTGTTCAGTATCTTCATCAACAACCTGAAGGAGGGGACAGAGTGTACCCTCAGCAAGTTCCTTGACAACACCAAACTGGGAGGACTGGCTGATTCCCCAGGAGGCTGTGCTGCCATTCAGCAGGATCTCAACTGGCTTGAGAGTTGGGCAGAGAGGAACCTCATGAGGTTCAACGAGGACAAGTGCAGACTCCTGTACATGAGGAGAAGCAATCCCATGCACCAGAACGGACTGGTAATTGACCTACTGGAGAGCAGCTCTGCAGAGAGAGATCTGGGAGTCCTGGTCAACAAAAACTAACCATGAGCCATCAATGTGCCCTCAGTGTCAAGAAACCTGATGACATTCTGGAATGCATCAAGAACATTATGGTCAGCAGGTTGAGGGAGGTTCTTCTCCCCCCTCTCCTCTGCCCTGGTGAGACCTCATCTGGAGTCCTGAGTCCAGTTCTGGGCTCCTCAGCTCAAGAGGGACAGGGAACGTCTGGACAGAGGTCAGCACAGGACCAAGATGATCAGGAGACTGGAACATCTTCCTCATGAGGAAAGGCTGCAGGAACTGGGGTTTTTTAGTCTGGAGAAGAGGAGACTGAGGGGGAATCTCATTCATATTTATAAGCATATAAATGGTAGATGGCAGGAGGTTGGGACATCCTTTTTTTCTATTGTACCTAGTGAAAGGACAAGGGGTAATGGGATGAAGCTGGAACACAAAACTTTCTATTCAAACATAAGAAAAATATATTTTACTGTTCAGATGATGGAGCCCTGGCACGGGCTGCCCAGGAAGGGTGTGGAGTCTCCTTCCTTGGAGGTCTTCAATACCCACCTGGACGCATTCCTGTGCAACCTGATCTAGGTGGACCTACTTCTGCAGGGGTGTTGGACTAGTTGATCTCCAAAGGTCTCTTCCAACCCCTACCATTCTATGATTCTATGATTCTATGGTCAAGAATAAGAGAAATAAAATCTTTTGCATGTATTTTTTTTTTTTTTAAATCTAGACTCAGGGAATGCCTGTGTAAGCCATGTGTACAGCTCATGCATTCATTTTTAAGTAGTATTACTGAGGCAACAAAGGATGTTCCTGGACAGTTCCCATTACATTACAAAGCTGGCCTTCCAAGAGTAATACTCCTGAGAATAAAACAATAATTATAGAACCACAAATGAAATCAAAGCAATGCTGCCGAAAGCCTTAAGCACCACAGGTTTATAAGGTATGTAAATATAGCAGCTTGGGTAAAGATGTAAACCATTATACTGCACCCTTTTAAAATCTCACACTTCAGAAGCCAGTGGAAATACATTGAACTGAAAATGTGGGTAGGTAAACACTGGATCTCTGGCAAGAAACACTTTTTTTTCTTTTAGAGCTGTGTGAATACATGCAAGCTCAAATTAAGGAGAGCAGCTAACCAACTGCACACTAGAGATGAGCAGGTTGCTTAAAGCTACCACATAATCGGTAAAGATTTAAAAAAAGAAGAAAACAGCTTGAGGCTTTTTTTCCCTTCTTCCTTGAAAATGTAACATCATTGTATATGACACAACACCTTGGAAGGAACCATATGGGGAAATGCACACATGTTGCTAACTAAATGTGAACTCCTTCACAATGAAAAAATCTCATTTCTAGCCAAACTCTGGATGGTCTCATAAAAAACATAGCTTATTCAGTGGAACTGACAGTTCTAATTCAAGGACATTTTTTTTTGTGTGTGATGCTCTTTTGTATAGTATTTGAAAAGCCATACTAGAAATATAATGCTGTGTTTTATGCAGATCTAATCAGAAAGGGTTGTTTCAAACTCAATGCCCTAAAGTGTATAAGATGTTCTGATGCTGGATTTTGCTTGATTTTATACAGGACTGATCTTTGTATCTCTAAGATCATAAGTCAGTGTTAGTTATACCACTGATTTAAGGAATACATATGCCTTCCTTCTGTCTTGCAATGTCTCTTTAGATTGGTCTTCATCTGTCTTTCACTTAGTCTCTATTTTGCTAAATGTTGGCCTTAATGGAGTTTTGTATTAGAAGTTGCATCTAAAAGTTCCAATTTCTATATTTTCATTATTGTCTCTGGAGTAACAGAACTAGTAGTAATAACAGTTGTCATAGTAGTTGTAGTAATAACAGGGAATTTAATTGCATACACTCTAAATGACCCACTGATTTTTTTCAGGGTTGCTCAGAATGTTTAGCAATTGTGTCTAAAGATTTTAATTTCTACAGAGCAATGAATAAAACCTCTTAGCTTTAACATTGTGTCTTCATGATGACCATTCATATTTAGTAACACAGAAACCAGTTCAAGTTGTCTAAGGTGGCTTCAGCAGGGGATCCTGAGAGCTCTAGTTTTTAAGTGTTAATAGATGAAAAAGGGGTAAAATTAAAATGAGGAAGCTGCCTGAACAAGTTTGTATTTGTACATTAAAAATTACAAGAAATGTAGTTAAAAGTTGAAAGAATTTCCCATGGAACACAACATTTGCATTTCTGTGAGTACTTATGGGATGGGAATCGGGAATTTCTCAGAGTTTCACTGTGAGATATTCCATAACCTCTTTAGTTCCTGAAATGAAAAAAGGTCATAGATAAGGAAATAGATAAAATTAGACAATTTATTTTCTCCCAACATTAGAGACTAAAATCTATGCTTAATTTTCACTATCCATCTCATGAGAATGACTCAAGAAAACACAGTCATGTGCTTGATTTTCATTTAAGTCTATGGTTAAATTCCACAAAAAGTAGTAAAATTTAAGCTTGCGTTTAGGATTAAGTATTAGCTTAAATGTATTCTTAGGTAAGTTGTTCTGAATGATTTTTGATGGGCTTTGATGGTTTGGAATCCAAATGAAAGATAATGTAATTTCATTTTACAATTTTATCATGAATGAAGATGGAA
Organism: Colius striatus; assembly: GCF_028858725.1. Classification (NCBI taxonomy): domain Eukaryota; kingdom Metazoa; phylum Chordata; class Aves; order Coliiformes; family Coliidae; genus Colius; species Colius striatus. Next base: position 43,191,557 of record NC_084760.1, on the reverse strand, counting down.
AGGAAAGGGGAAAAAAATAAAGAAAAAGAAAGAAACTGAAGACTGAAATTAATCCATCTGAGATCAAAAACTAACTGGGTTCTACAAAAATGTGGTATGATGAATCCAGATTATTGAGGTTTTATCAGAATTTTTTTTCTCTACAGATTTAGCCTTTTGCATGCAAAACTAGTTATGTATATTTCCCCATGTGAGTCTGATGTATTCAGACTATCACAGCTTCAGCAACTGTAGGCCAACTACATCTCTAGGGTAAATGCATTGCCTGGAGGGATATATTTGATTCATAATGGCTACAGCTGAATTATAGTGAGTGCTGGAGTGTTATTTGTGTTATATCTGAAAGTTCATTGAAATTATTTAGATCCAGATCCCTTAAAGGATATAAGTACAACACAGGTTAGATTTATGTGGCCAAGTCCAGATAAGCAATTCACAAGCTCTGCCTTAAAATGTAGGTTCCTCAGCTTTCACCAGTCATTTTCTGTGTGTTCAAATACCTTGTCTAGAGCCTGTACAGGGAATCTACTCTGTAAACTGTTCCCCTTTAACTGAGTTTGATGTCTAAGGATAATTGAGATTTACAGACTAAGTAACAGCAGATTTATATCCCCAATGTTGTGGGCAAGCTGTTGGTAGGCCAATTAGAGCACTTCACCAGGAAATGGAAAGCCTGACTTGGTCAAAGCTAATTTTTCACATTTCCTAGAAGCGTGACATTATCTATAGCCATGCAAGGACTCATTTTATGCACTATGAGCATGGAAAGAGATCAGGAAGTAGGGAAGATGGGAGAGGAAAGAACTGTAGGAAATCAGGCATTTTCCAAGCCATTTAATTCCTGTCCTACTGTACAGAAAGGAGTGCAAAAACTTCTGAGGCCAGGAGTTTAGCTTACACAGAAAAATCTCACCCTCCATTCAGGTAAATACAATTGTATGATCTAGGAAAAAACAGTGACTAAATGACCTAGCTGTCATTGGGAAATCATGTGTAAACTCAATTAAAGAAATAGAAAACTTTCTTGCAGTTAAAAGTGTCATTAAAGAAATTTTTTTTTAAATAAAAAATGTTTTACTTTTGAAAATTCTGAAATAAAATTTTAACATTTCCATTTAAATTATATCTTATTTTATTCTTCTTTCTTTTCCTTATATATTCTACTCTAAAGCTATTAAAATTGGTATCATAATTAAAATCCCACACTTTTTAAATGAAATTGGAAATTTAGTTTTAGAAATAATCAGTTAGTATTCTTCTTTCCATGTCATGTCTCTTACAAACAAGGAAATGTTACTAAAAGTAGTCTTTTGTGATCTTAACCCAGAAGCTTTCTGAATTGGTAAAATATTAAGTTGTCCAATTTCCAGTGGTCAATCTGGCTGCAAGATGAAATCTTAGACACTAATCTATCCAGTGTTAGGATTGTCATTACCATCATGATGTAAAGTGCAATCAGAAACTAGGATTGCACTGGTTTTAATATTCGACAGCCATTATCTGTGAGAGTATAGAAATGAAAAGACAAGAAAAGTGTTAGAATGAAAATTAGACATACAGAGCAATGAAATCACTCAGTTGATATTACTTCATTTTGAATGTGTCAGACACAGTACATTTGCAAAGAATATAGCAGAAAAATATCCACACTATATTGTCAGTAACGAGTCTTTGAAGAGAAAGAACTTCCAAAATGAGAGTTGAAACTGGGATTTCTATATCTGTACTCAGATATTTACTAAAATTGTCTGAATTTCATAGGAGCATAGATCTGAAAGTGATCCTGCTCCCAGATCAACAGCTCTAATCTCCTGCTCCGTCACTGTATCACACCATCTTACACCTTTTATAAACAGGTCATGCACTTAAATGTAAGATTTTCTGCCTCTTTTACGGGGGGAAAGCTGTTCCAAAATGTCATTTATCTGATAGTTAGAAATCAATTGCTGGTTCCCAGCATACCTGTATTCATATGGCTAGGAATTAAGTACATAATTTTTCACATTAAATCCAAGTACAGCTGTTGAAAGACTGTTTTAAGAAGAAAAAATATCACATTTAGAGACAGAGATAAGACCTGGAGTCCCAGGGGTATATTTTCAAAATGGTCAAATGCATACCTTTTGTGAAAGGTTAGGGACATGTGACAAACTGGAGAAAAGTGGCATGTATTATGGGGACTTACTAGCTCAAATCTGCTTTAACTTTGGTATTTCTGCATTGTGCTCCACTGCATAATGCAGATGCAGTTTAGCACATTTCCAGATGTGTGAAATACAGATACAGGTTGCCACATACTAATATTGCCCACACTGTACTAAAAAATATGGAAGATAAGTTCCACATAAAAGATGTTTAAATATATATAGGTATGATTGTGTCTTTGTTAATATACCCTGCTTGGTACGACTGTTGCTACAAGTCTGCTGTTTGGGGAAGACAGTGAGAAGTTTACTTTGAGTCTCAAGTTAATCTACTCAGTGTGATCCACATGCATGACAAATAACAAATCATTTTTTTATTATTGTTGGAATACTAGCATAAAATGGTATTTCAAGACATAAATTAAAATCTCAATGCATTTTACTTAGCTGGAAAAAGTTCACTGCAAGACACAGCTTTTGAAAAATTCCCATAGTCTTGTCTTCTAACTTTTGCTACCTCCTTTTTCCATGAAAACAGCTGCCAAGAAATATCATAGAACTTGTTACATTAACTAATCCCAGTCACTTGTCTTTTAGAGGGTTAATGTGACTTTCTTTTTTCTTCCTTGCTTTTACCCCATGCTGACTAAAAAGAACACCCAGGTTCAATGAGTGACAAATCATTACAGACCGTACAGTGTAATTAAAAAGCACAGCCATTGATCAGCTATGAGCTAAACCTGAGACAAAAAAGTGAGAGACCTAGAATAGCTGGCAAAACTTCTCATTGAATCTGTCTGAAATGGAAGATGTTCTCCCTGGAGGCATGGAGCGTGGCCCATTGTGCATTTCCATTAGAGATACATACTGACTCAGAGCATGCCATTGATGTTGGCCTATTTATGAAAGGCTGTTGAAAGAGGTTTCAGAGTTAATTGAAAAGAGCTGTTTCTGAAGTAAGGTAACTTCAAACAACAGAGCTCTGAAATGTGTTTTAATGGACTGGAAATCAGTGAATTTTCCCATAGTGTATGTAAAATAAAAATGGATGGCATGAACTGAAAGCTGCATTGCTATTTGGTGGGACTTCTATTATTACTATTATTATCAGCATTACTATCACTAACACTATTAATAATTCTTTTAATTATAGCTAGTGAATGGACAGTGATAAAACAGCTTCAATCTAGATCGATTACAGGATCCTCTTCTAGAGTCTGCCAAAGTTTTCATCAGGTGTCTTTCTTTTAGACATTTATAACACAAGCTACCTGCAGAAACTGTCCAACTTGCATCATTGTAAAAAGAAGGAAAAGCTCTTTCAGCTGTCAGGTAGAAGTAAGTTCCAAGGTTCTCTTTTACCAAGGTATGTTGAGTTTAAAATGTGTTTATTCTTAACAATATTTCCATTTTTAAACTAAAGCATATGCCTAAAGCCAGGCATGTGTTAGTTCAGGCATTTGTTTAATCTCTGCCCCAAACTGAGGTCTTGCACATAAGTTTGTATTTAAGCTCATGCTTAAAAAAAGCATTTTCAACAAAACATACACCTGAATTTCATAAATATAAATAGTAGCTGAGTAAATGTTTAAATCTCAGCTTGCGGTTAAATACCTCTCTCAGCTGAAAATGACATACTTTCAAATTATTTTTTAAAGCTTAGCAATGTTCAATAAAAATAGGAATGACAGAGCTGAATTTATTCCTTCCTTTATATTCTCTTACAGGAGTTTAGAGCTAGCAAGAAAGAAGGTCACTTGTCCTTGGATGAAGTGAATTTAGACAACTATATGATATTCAAGTAGAAAGGAGCAAGACTGTGAGATCCTTCCTCAGACTGATTAATACCTAATATCTTGAGAAAGCTCATAAACTCTAGTGAATTGCAGGGGAAAGGTGAGAGTAAAGTAACTCAGCATTCAGTACAACACAGACAATAATCAAACAATTTCTGACATAGAGTTTGAACAATAATATTTTACACTTCCATTCTACTCTTAATGCTCTAAGTAAACCACAAGTTCTGTTGAAAACATCCCATGTTCTATTAAAAGAGATGATCTCACAGACATTCATTAACTTAATCTCACAAAACTCATTTGAAGTAAGGAAGAGCTATTGCCCTCATTTTTAAATAAGGAATGAAATACAAGGATAGTAATGACTACATAAAAAAACCTGCAAAAATCAGCAGAAATATTTAAATCACAGCCTTGAACAGTGCTTGCTACCTTCCTTCAATATTTTATCTACTGATAGTCCAGATTTTCTCAAAGCTTCACCTCCCAAAATGTAGACCTTACCTAAAAAGTCAACACTGATTCATTTCTTCAACATTTTTTTCAAGTTTTTAAGGCTACTGAGTAAAAAATAAATGTAAAAACCCCGCAATACCACAAGAGCATAAAAAAAAACAACAAAAAAAAATCCCAAAAATAAACCACCCAACAGAACAAGAGAAAACCAGAACAATTATTTTGGCTTTAAATAAATAGAAATCTTTTTTTAGGGGTTGTCATTACATTTTGTCGTCTGCAGTGATTTTGAAAATATGTGGCTGATAATTACGGATTTATATGTGCGTAACTTGTATTTGAAGTTACTGTGGGTAGTTACATACATAGATTAAGAATGTGCTACTTGTTCTGCAGAAGTGTGAACAGGCCATCAAAACAGGGAAATGATGAAGACTATGTTTGGAATTTGAACTTAAGGTCAACAAAACTCCTTACTTAGGTAGCTAAACTAACAGATCAAATTTTCTGAGGTATCAAAAATTGAGTAGAGAGATTTCATTTTTCTGATACTACAATATCTCTACAGGTAATAGAGAAAATTAGACACTGAAGCTGGATGATTAACATGCTAAGGTGCATACGTAGCGCAGAGAAAAGAGATACTGGGCATAAGAGCAAAAACAGAAGGGACGGCATGAGTTTCTGTGCCCAGGACATATATGAGAATTAGGATTCAATGTCATTGGGAAAGTAGAATTCAGAACCCGAGAGTTTCTCTTCATGTTTTGACAAATGTATTCATTTGAGAAAAGGGACTTCTGGGACATTCAGATGTGAAACTTGAATCTACATTTCCCTCTTTAGAAGGAGTGTTCTAATGACTTGGAAAAAAAGGATAGGAATGCTTCTTGGCATTTCAGTCAAAGCCAGCTGTTGAGCATCCAATAATTCATAGTCCTTGAGTCCAGAAGGTGAGGAATAAAAGAGCTTAACTCTAACATTTGAGAGTGGAAGTGTCATTATTGTAGCTCTTGTTCCTGGAACCTTTTGGATTGAGTTTATCTGGATTTGATTTGCAGAGTTCTAGTTGGTCTCATTTTCACCTGGAAGTTCCTTTTTTCTCTCTATTGTCTATAAAGGAGGATGGGGATGACAAATGCGTATGCAAAGCATTCTAATGTAGACTCACAGGGTTTGATTCAGTTGCCCACACATGGACAGGTCACATTATTTCATATGCCTCCAGCATCCTGCCCCCTCTTCGTGTATTCTTCTTCCATGTATTACAGGTAGGATACAAAATGTGCCCACATATCCACTAGCCCTAGTTATCCTTCAGAAGACTCATGTTCCTTTCCTCTGCAGTTCCTTTCCTTTTGTTCATATACTTTCATTTCCTAGAGCACCTCCTAGATCCTCCTTCTTCTCCTAGGACAGTAAATTGTGTTAAACGTGCTCCAAGGATGCATACTCAAAACCTTATGGGTGAAAAAGGTCACAGCTTTAATTTCTTAAGACATGCTCAGATACTATATGATACAATACTGCAAAATAATCCAAACAAAATAGTCTGAGAAGGACTAATAGTACAAGTCCTTAGAGTTATCTGGTTCTTTACCTTTAGACAGGAAAGCAAGTCCCAAGCTGTGTCGTTAGCCAAAGACCCACATCCACAGTGGTAAAGCATTAGGACTCATACGGCATTTTTAACCAAAATCTTGGGGGGTGCCTGGGGAAACTTTTACTCCTTTACTCCTATGTCTATCATAGTTGTAACTATTCCAGTGAGATCATGTTGTCACTGAATTTTAATTTCATGGTTTTGATTCTATTCTGGAGACTCTTAACACTGGTGAGGTGTGATCCTTGGAGAAAAAAACACACTGAACCATACAGTAATATTTGCTGTACTTTCCTGTAATAACTTTTGCAAACAGCCCAGACACTAAACATTCCTCCTCCTTGGGAAACACTTGTCACACATTTAGTAAAGAGGGTGATAGGATAACATGAGGTTTTGGGGATGTCATCTCGTAAGCTCCCAAAGAGCAGTTCAGGGAAATTACAATCTCAAAGTTAGAAACCTTGATGTCCAACTTTATAAAACTCTCATCGAGGTATTGCAACATTGTTAAGAAGCTAGATGGTAACAATCTCAAATTAACTATGTTTTCTTAGAGTTTAACTTCAGGAAAAAAAATTAAACTGAATGTTACCTAGGCATTTAACTGAATCAGAAATTAATTCCCTAGGGTCAACTGAGATCGAAACATAAACCTGACTATAATCAGCATAACAATGTTAGCTGAAATTAAGCTTCTGAATGATAGGACCTAATAGAAGTGTAGGGCAAAGTTTCCCTAAAGAGATATTAAAAAAATGTTCTGCCTTTTCTATAGCCTTTGATATTGAGCAAGATGTTGTTTGCATTATTCAAAGTGAACCGTAAGACCATCTGATTTTCATACAAGTACCCGCCTATAACCTTCAGATTTCATGATCCTTCTTGAGCAAATAAAAAGTACCAATAAAACAACCATTTAAAAAATATAAACACGGAATAAAGTCTACACTGTTGTTCCTTAGTATAGAGATGGACGACTTTATGTTTGTCTTCAAAGATGGTGGGCTTACTAAAAGACAGCAGAGAGATTTTATTTATGTTGTAGCATTCATCTCGTTATAACAATCGTCTGGCTTTTCCATCCTGTTTTGGAACTTCTGCCAATGAGTAGACACAGTACAAAATAGAGTATTTCCAGAAGACTGGTGATCTGTCAAGGCATGATCTTATGTTCTGCTAGAGTGGATTTGAAAATAAAATCAATAGAGTAATAAACAGTAAGGTCTTAAGATCATCCAACTTGGAAAGATTGTATGGAACGGGACATGGGTATTTCGGTAAGGCATTAAAATGCTCTTAAAAATACTGCTGTAAGCACCCTGTTCTGGATATAAGACTAGCAAAATCTCATTAGATCCAAATCAGAGTGTCTTTAAGTGTCCTAAGTCCTGCATATAAAGGGCAGAAGGGAAGATGAATGGAATGCTTACAGATTTCTTTGTTGAAAAATCAATCAATCATCAGGGGAGGACAGAAACCTAAATCGGTTTCTCAGTAACAAGAACATTTTAGAAGAACTGGTCAAACAAAGTAATTTTTTAATTAACTGTTGAAAACCCCTTTAAAAAAAACTGTAAAAAATGACATTTCATTGAGTTTAAATTTGAAACATCTCAGATTTTATAGGCTTTCATTAAGTCTAGAGTGGAACTCTGAGGAAACCTTATTTTTGTTCTCATTTTCCTGTACTGTGAATTTTGGGATCCAGATAGCTAACAGATATACCTTTTGAATCCACTGTACTTTGTGAGCCTCCAACATTTGGACAAACATATCTAACCGTACATCTGTCCAAATTCACTCATGAGAAAGTGAATCAGTCTGTGGAGATCCACTCAGTGTAGTGGTATTCAGTGGACATCTGCTACAGTTTATACAGTTTCATACTGAAATGGGAAGCTTGGGGGTTGGACTAGATGATCTCTAAAGGCCCCTTCCAACCCTACCATTCTATGATTCTATGAACTTGATTCAGCTGCCTAAACTTTGGTATTTAGCGCAATTCAAGATACTCTAGGGCATGCATACCTTCCACACAGGTATAGCTGACACAACACAGGACCTGAGAGACCTTTTTTTGCCATATCCATTTACATGACAGTAGCATACCTGAGGGCAACCCAGATAGCATTTGACACCTATATTTAGGAAATACAATGGAGCAATAGAATATTTGATAAAGTGGTTTAATCTGCAAGTAAGATTCCACCTTTGTTTCATTTTGTATTTAATAAAAGTATCCAGGAAGATGTTGCTACACCGTATGTAAGGCAGTCATAGTTTTGCTAAATAATTCTTACATGATGTTTGAGCTAACTGCACTACAAGAGTAAGAAGAATTCTCATCAGTAGTTGAATTACTTAATTTTCTTTTCTCCATAGATTATTCTGATAAGATATTTCACAATATTTAGAATTTCTTTTAAATTTCATTTAATTTCATACATCTCAGGAAAGATAACGATGAATTTTTGTCTATATTATTGCAAACTTTGAGGTACAGACTTTAAAGTCCTGCACCTAGCAACCAGCAACACTACTTTTATGAAGTGTAATTTCTACAAATAAAGATCTTTATAAATAAATTATAAATATATCTTTATACATACATTGATAATAAATATGACTATGCTATATTATAAACATACTAATAAATTACTATAGCAGTTAAGAGTAAACATGGTTCGTGCAAGCTACCTTTTTTTGGTCTTTCACATTTAATTGTATATTTGTACATAAATATGTACATGTAAAGACAAGCACTTAGTACCCGTAGACATTATGTTATGTCATAAACTCACTTTTCTAACATTGTATCATTCTCCATGTTTTCTGAAGAAAAGAAAGACTGTACTCAAATCCAAATTTCTGTTGGTGAAAATACAGTTGAAGTCAAATTTGCACATTGTTCAGTAGGATATTCTTTTGGTATGACACTGCTAAAAGACTCCTTTCCAAAGAGCTCAGAGATGCTTCATGCAGGCAGACCTCTATGATTCTCTGAGGTATCAGATTCTGGCTCAAAACTAATACTGTAGAGTCTTTCTTCTTTTGAGACACAAAGCTGTCAGGAGTCTCAGTTGCCTCTTTCCTTTACCAGACTTGCCAGTTCTGATGGTATTTTACATGTTTCACTTGAGATAAAGCCTCCTCTGCAGATGTTTTTCTTTTCCTCTTGACAACAGAGATGGCTAAAATGATTAGGCTAGACTCATAATTGTTTTTCAGTACTCTAGACATGTAACAAATTCTCCACTGTGGTGAAATCATATTGATCTTGCCTATGTACAAAGATGCATTTTGTTCTGCAGATGATGAAGTGTGCAATCTGATTTAGTAACCCTTATTTTGAGCAGGTTGGGATAGATGAGCTGCAGAGACCACTTCGGCTCAAAATAATTTAGTGATTGTATATGATAAATTTGTTAGTTTAAACCTGAAGATCATCTTTTTGACTCTTCTTACTTGCTTTGACTCTGTATTCTGTTGTGTGGATATATTTAAATGAAAACTGTAATATGGACATCAGATAGACTCTGTAGTTTAATTTCTGATACATGACCACTCACACCAGCAACATGACTTTTGAAAAACAGTTGTTCATTTAGAAACCAGAAATGCCGTGAACTGAGAAATGTGACTAAAGTAGGGAAAAGAACAGATTTAAATACATACTACAAATTAATCTGTGTAAATTAATACAAAAGCTCTACTGTTATTGCAGAGAAATGATTATTAACTATCACTAGATCTCTGAAAAAAGTGGAATATCATGAAAGCAACACTCTGAACACCATATATAAATCACATTCATAAATAATGTTTGCTTTCCTATGCATATGTATGCCTTTATATATCAATTCCCTGAACCACATTATATTACACAAACAGAAATACTAATGAGTGTGTTTGTCTCTGCCTAAGTATAATTTTCCTTCAGCTGTTGAATTTCTGTGAAATTATCCAATGCTTTATCCTCTAGCCCAAACTATTAATCACAATTCCTTTCAGAACAACTGCCAAGTTTATCAGTGCTTCTGTTTCAGAGCAGTAGGTAAGCAATATATTATTCTTATTCTCCATCCATCAAGCCAACTCATTTTGAAGTCAGAGTGGGAAAGTCAGATGAATTAAATAAGAAAAATATGTTAAATCTAGCTTTTCTCCCTACAAACTGACTTTAAGAAACACACCTTTACTACTGTTTTCTTTTATCTGTGACTTTAATATTCAAACAAGACAAGAGTTCAGGCACAGCTAGCTACAGTAGTATTTTTCTTTTTTTTCTTTTTTTTTTTAAACTTTAAAATTGGTAACTGTCTTTATGGAAATCTTCTATATATAACTGGGGGGGAAAAGAGTGATTAAGTAGATAGAGAAGGTTCTCATCTTGTGTAAATTAGCCTAATTCCACTTATCTTGAAAAAATCACTTCTTCAACATGTAGTTTAATCTATATCTAGAGCTAATGCAAAATAAAAGTGTATTTAAGAAGCTTAAGATCTCAGGTACTTACAGTTCAGAGACAGAACTGTTATAAGAAATGAAATGAGCAAGATGTAATGACAAATCATGTCTATATTTTCATCTAAGGTAAGATTAAAATATAGAATAAGTTTTGAAAAGAGGTATATATTCCTAAAAATTTTCTAGGTCATTCTGTTCTGAGAAACGGTTTCACATAAGCACTTCTGAGACATACAGACAAGACAACGTACAACTCAAAATCAAATTATACTGAAAACTCAAGTTCACACTGGATTTCTCATCTTGAATGCTGTTGATGACATGGTCATACAATAATGTTCACTCTTGACCTGCATGATAAATGGGAAGTTCAAATGAAAACAAAATTGGATGTCTTTAGTAGAGTAATTCAAACAGGAATTATATTCTGATTGGGACACAAGGGATTACCATTAACATATGGCTTTGGCACAGGCCATTTACAAGACCTTTAAGTCACCTACGAGTCACCTTCCACCTGGGTAACTCTCTGTGAGATGTTGCAAAGCCAGACTGAAATTCTGATTCTCAGTCCAAAGAGATACTGAGTCTGAAAGCACTGTATGCTGCATTAGAAACAGAAGTAACCCTTTGCTGTGGAGGAAATCCCAAATCTCTGATTCACCTTCTTACTGCCAGCATTTCATGGGAGTACTGAAATAGAGGAAGGGTCTAGCATGGACATAGCAAATTCATGTCATGTCCCTGTCATCAACTTGTCAAGTCTCATCATAGAAACAGTGAGATTTTTTTTTCTTATGTGTTTCTTCTCAGGAGTTCCAGAATCTCCTTTTCACTAATGGTTAGGAATTTTCTTCTCATATCAATCTAAATTCAGGGCAGCTGATTCTCAATTGTACTTGAGCCAACATAGACCAATAGTTTGTATCTTTTCCCTGTAGCACAGTTCACCTCACCATTATGTATGATTTTTGAGGTTTGATCCACTTGTCTACCCTTCCATCATCCAGTGTCATCTGAGATGTCCTTGAGCATCTGAAATGTTTACAGTGGGCTAGTGATGGGTAACTCTAAAAGCATTGCAGCAGCAATACCTCTTCATGTGTGGATAACTGAATGAAGCACTGACTTTAGTGACTGGGAAGATTTAGCTGCCCAGATCGCCCTCAAGTGCCACTTGAGATGTTTTGAGGAATTTGGTATATCTAGCAGATGGGACACTATCTTATGAAAGGCACATGCTCTTTTGGAGGTAGAGAGGCCAAGCAGCTGAAGCTTTTCAGCATCTATCATGACTCTGAAGGCTGGGATAATTAAAACAGTAAGTTGCTGTTGACCATGTTGGAGTCTAAACACATAGTGGGCATCTACAGTACTGAATGTAGACAATGGAATGCTCAATTGCCTGTATACTAGACACTTATCTAGGGCAATATATAATGTTCTAGGAAATTTTGTCTGGTGTCCGTCTGCCATTGAAGAAATACATGCATTTCAGGGAGCACTTGGTACTTGAATTCCTCTAATAAATTTGCGTGTCTTAATTGCAGGTTAGATCCCATCTTTAGCATATATGCCTCCAGTGTATTTACAGATGGCCATCAAATATTCATGTTTAAACTTCAATGCCAAAGTATGAACTTCTCGGCCTCAACCCTCTTCACAGTCACTGACGAGAAACAGTTAGGTCAAGAAAATTATACATTTCACCCTGAAACGGATTTTTTTGCATGTGACACTGAGCCACTGTCCAGAGACAACATTCTCCCATGACTATTTGTGGAGGCTGACTGATTAGATCAGGTTCTGAAACCTCTGAAAATTGATGAATATCAGTCTGTGATATGCAGTGAAGTATGAGACTGACCAAATTATCAGTGCTAGAAGAACAGTAATGGTAAATACAAAAGTATATGTCTCCTTTGTTCATACACTTTAACCAGTACAATTAAATGTGAACTGATCACCAGGTGTTAGACTGTGGAACACAGTACAAGAAGAGATAGTTCCTATTTGTGGTCACTGAGGATTTGCAAAAACAATGAAATGCCATTAAGGATCTTCATCCACTCAGAGATACTAACTATCATTGTTTTCTCCAGCTCACCATGCAGCCAGTGATATTTTCTTCTCTCCTGATTAGAGCTCTCTGACAGGCTATTGCCATATCTACAAGTGACTGTTCTTTTATCGTTGAATATTGTAGAGATTGGATTGGGTCTTGACAAAAAATGCAAAGTTAAATTTATGAAGGTGAAACTGAATTGAATGTTTTTAATGCCTAAGCATAGCCTGTCCTGTTACCTCTGAGACAACACCACATCCTGTTTCAGGCATGTGTTTCTTTGTTCTAAAAGAACTTGACAATCTTGAAGGACATTTTCAAGAATGAAAGGACCTTCATTACAAACTAAAAATGCTAGTAGGCAGGAGATGTGTTTTCTGGAGGAGTTAACTGGCACCTTTTTTATATTTCCTGACAATCTGACCTTAAAGTGAAAAGGACTTGAATCCATATTTAGGAAAAACTATTGCCAAAAAAGAAGAATCAAACTTACATCTTGTTCAGAATAATAATAACATCTAGCTCCTACAGAATCTTTTTTGACATTTCATCTGAAAACTTTTTATTGAACTAGCCAGTGCCTTCCCTCCATTTTACAAAAGTAGAAACTAGTCAAGCATGGGAAAAGGAAAGATAAGGAAACAAACACCCAAAGATAGTCAGTAAATAAGTAACAGAGCTAGGATGTGGTGGGTTGACCTCAGATGACTTAGAAGTGCTCACCATGTTTCTCTATCACTCCCCTTACATTAATAGGACAGAATGAGAAAACACAATAGAAAAGTTTGTGAGTCAAGAGAAAACAAGAAGAATATTCATCAATCCCCTTCACAGACAAACAACTCTAGATTTGGGAAAGATTAATTTAATTTATTGCTAATTATTTACACAGCAGAACTAACAAAATTAAGAACATCTTCTCCTCACTCCCACCCTTTCTTGCCAGGCTTAACATCACTCTTAACTCTTCTGCTTCTACATCACAAGCAGTGTAGTGGGAGGGAGAATTAAGGTTGCAGTCAGTTCATGATGCTTTGTCCCTGAAAGTCCTTCTTCCTTCACGTTCTACCTCTGTTCCAGCATGATGTCTCTCCCCTGAGATAAGAGCCCTTCTTCTCTTACCCACAGGCTGCAATTCTTCAAGAACCACTCCACCATGGGTTCTTTTGTATGGGCTGTAGCTCTTCAGAAACAGACTGCTCAACCTTGGTCTCCCATGAGCCATAACTCCTGCCAGAAAACCTGTTTCTGCATGGGCCTATCTCCACAGGCCATAGTCCTTGCCAGGATTATTCTGCAGTGTGAGCTCTATGTGGGCTGCAGCTTATTTTAGAGTACATCTACTTGCTCTACATTCAACTTGATCTACAGCAAGATTTCCATTTTGCTTCTATTTGGTGGTTGCATTTTCTTTCTCTCCAGAATGTATGCAACTCAAAAAAAAATTACCTGCTCCAGCTCAAATTCATTAGATTTAAGCAACAATAAAATCACTTACATTTCTAATTCACCTCTGAACTTTTCAGAGCTGGACCTCGAAACCCAGCAGCTGCCTATCATGTACCACTCTTGCATAGTTCCCTTAGTGTAATCAATTTCAACCTCTGCCATGCTGGTTGTTGTAGCAATAGTCACTTTTTGTCATTTTCTATAAAGTGCAAATGTTACAAGCCCTTCAGACACTGTCTGCTCTACACACATGGTGAACCCACCTTTAAAAATGTTTCTCATAAATCTTTTCTGTCACCTCTGTTTTGCTAACATTAAATTGAAAAGAGGGGGAAGGGGAAAGAAAGAGATTCTCTAAAAATCTGTTCTGGGTTTTCCTTCATAACAATTTATTATTTTTATTTTACTTTATTTTCTTTTTAACCATAAGCTATCTTTTTTTACACTGAAAAGCCAAGTTATTATTTCCTGCAGGTTTACACTCGAAACCTCAGATTGTCAGTTCATTTAATGTCACTTCACTTTATGCTTCATGCCAGTTTTAAGCCTCAGCAAGAATTGACAATGCAATCCTTTCACAGTGTCAGCTGACTGTGTTTTCTTTGACAGCAAGATTTCAAATCAAGGATTTAATAAACTAGTAGTTCTTCCAGTTAGCAGTGAAATGTTCTTTCAATTCCACCACTTAAAGAACATCAAACAGACCTCAGCTATACAGCAAAGATTATAGCTAAACCAGAAATGCAGCTGATTTGCATGCACAGGATCATCGGGGTTTGACTGTAAGAGAAGGCAAAGATGAAGAAATGTAATTTTGCTTAAAGCAAATGTGCATGTGAGTGTGCACATGTCTGTAAGAAGACTACACAGACACATAGAAAGCAAGGACAAGAGATTGGAGATGATGCATACAGTGGTTAAATTGCTCATTTGTGAAAGTGTTAAGTAGGTGAAAAACAGTCTCATGAAGCTTGCTGCTGAGTTAGGTGGGAAAAGGTATTACACTCTCTCCGACTGGTGCCATTTACTCCAGATCCTTCAGTGCTGAGGTTAACACTATATTCGATGGAGCTACAATTCTTTATGCTGTTTAACATTCATTGACTGACTTCTCCACCATCCCAGCTTCCCACATCACACTCCTGAGTATGGTCCCAGTGTTCTCACACCCAGAGGGGAGGAAAAAAAAACCCTCCACCTGTGAAGTCTAAAGGGATATTTAAAGTACTCAATGCAAAAATTATTGTATAAGTGTCTTTTTTTCCTGTGAGTGCATGGAGCTGCAACCCCATCAAGAAACGTAATGAAGAAGAAGGACCAGTTATGAAGAGCAGAAATTCTTCTTGCTAGTTCAAAGCCATATTTCTAAACTCTTGTTGTAAAGTCAACATTGACAATGTAACAATACAAGAAGACATACCATTTGTCGCACACGAATTGGGTTGTTGCCTAAGAGTGCCATAAAACGTGGAATACTGTTGGAAGTGAAGAAGAGGAGCTGAGGAAGAGGGATTTCTAAGACGTGCTTACTTGTACTCGTGTTTCAGGAACAATATTGTAGCTAGGGGTAGTTTTAAAGTCTGGAATTGTATTCACAACTTATATCATCATGCCCGGAAAGCAGGGTATGGGTTCTGAGATGTGTTTCAGGTCTTTTATCCCTGAGCCGTTATGATCTCCTACGGAAGAACTGATATTGATGACTCTTGCTTTGAAGTAGGTTTTTTTGCTTTCTGCTCCCAGTCAGCTGGTCCAATCCAAAGCAGCATGGTGTCAACTCCTCTCAGAGAGAAATTTTTACTCCTCATGCCATTACTTCTCCATTTCTACTCCATCTTACAACTTATCCAAGCTGTGTTCATCCACTCGTGCTTATGAGGAATATGTCTCTTGGAAGAAAACACGATAATTGATGTTACTTAACTGAACCTACAGGCTTATCCACATAACAATGCTCACCAAAATTGATCTGAAATAGCTTTTTTAAATGGATTAATTAAACTACTTTTAACTCCTATGTGGATACCCTGGTTCAAAATTAAAGAGACTTAATTCAATTTAGCTGAATTAACTTTCAAAGTAAATTAAGCCAAATTGAATTATAGCCATTCCAGTCCACATAGGGATTTAAATTCATATGTTGAGGGCTTTAGTCACATTAATTGAGAAAACATCTGTAATGAGTTGTAGCCTCCTCCCAGTTTTTTATTGCCATCTCATTACCAGAGGTTACCAGTCTTACAGTTGGAATCAGCAGAACAGAAGTTATGACTGTATTTATCCCCTGAAGTTCAGTCAGGTACCTTCAAAACCTATATTCATTAGCAACTAATGCACCAGACTGCAAACTGAAGCAGTTGAGAGAGCTGGACACATACTCTACCAGGTATACTAGAAAGGTGATAATAGACAAAGTGGTAACATCTTAGATTACTCTTGCTTTCCCCAAAACTAACCCATGAGTACTCCTGAACATCTCAGAATAACTCTTCAGAGAGTTCTGACACAGTTAAACAATATGAGGAAATAAAAAAAGAAATATTTTACCCTTTGTTTTTGTAAGTTTGCTTCTCTTTAGGGATGTTCCTTTAGCATGTCCTTATGACTGTAATCTTAAATCAATGCCTATTAAAACCAGACAAAATGTAAACAAAACTAACAGATAAATTAACTAGTTTGTTTTACATAGACTATAACACAAATTCTGAAGTCTTTTTTACTTAATCTTATCTATCATGTCTTCAGAAAATCCCTGCTTGCTATGCCTGGTAGTTCTTGTCTGTGCACATCCATTTCAGAGAAGCCATTTACAAATTCAAAGTCATCTATCTCCAGATTGCCTGAAAGAAGAGGAGTTTATGCATTTTCTAAGGTGACTTCACCAAAGAGGGAAGGAATGTGAACAGCATGCATCATACCCATCTAGAAAGCTGCAGTGGACTGGAATGCGGGCTTACAGGAGATGAGAGAAAGCTACTGAGATGCTTTTTGTACAAAATTTCTATGTAATTAATAGTTACCCATTTTAGTTTTAATGAACTTGGTCAGATTCTGCCTTTCACAGACCAGATTGTTTGATTACATTTAGTTTTAAATAGACCTTTCACAGAAAAACTGTCTTTGATAGACTGAAGGTCTATTTCATAGAATCATAGAGGTTATGCAAAGGCTTGTCTAATCTGAACCTGAACACTTCCACTGATGGGACATCTACCATTTCTCTGAACAATCTGTGCCATTGCCCAGCCACCTTCACAGGAAAGAAGTGTTTCCTGATGTTTAGAGGAAACCATTTGTGTTTTGTTGTGTCCCCACAGCCTCTGGTCCTGGCACTGGGCACCTCCAAAAAGACCCGTACTCCAACTTCTTTGTACCCTTCCTTCAGATATTTCTTTACATTGATAAGATCTTTTCTGAATGACTTCTTCCCTAAATTTGGCTCAAAACCTCTCCAGAGATTATACTAACATTTAAACACCCTGAGCAAGGATGGCTCAGATCAGTTCTTGAGTTTGAACAGGGTCATTTCAGAGATAGTGAAATCAGTGGAACTGTTGTTAGAAATATATTTTTGGTAGTTACAAAAGTTCATTTTCAGGGTAAAATTAATTCTTTTTTATCTTTACTGTCAAAAAGCAGTGCCTAAGTGAATGGATTCAGATCAGTACGTCCAGAAAGCTATTTACCCCACTCTAAAAGAACTGTCCATGACAGCAAATAAGTTAATAGCTTAGGTTAGACCCTTAACTGCTTCTTGGGTAATAGTACATTATAGCCTATCAGGTGAGATTTTTTTTCTTTACCATTTCACATTGGGTTGATGTTCCAGGCAACTTCTACAAAGAACTGAAAGGATAAAAACACTTTAGTTTGGACTCTCTGCTCTGAACAGTCTAGAATACATACTTTGTAATGAAGATCAGGTCTCCTTGCTACTGTAAAACCCTGGAAGCATACCACTTTTTTTATTTTTAACCTCTTAGCCTCTCCTATTTTAGCAAATCATTTGTCTATCAACATGTGAAAGGCATTCTTAACATTTGGCTGACATCCATAATATAAACTGAAAGTATCACCAGCAAAAATGTAATTCAAATGCTACATGATTGCAGTTCATTATGTGTTGTGCAGTGCTGTTTCTGAGTAGTTTACCTGTGTAATCAACAAGTCTCAAAGGGCAAATATTGCAATGAGATAGACAGTTTCAAAATTAACCAGCTCTGAGTATTAGACCAGAGCAGGCTGAAACTCATTTTTGGTATTTGTCCCAATAAATACTCAAGGATTCAGGTTATTGTGAAAAAAGGTGTAAAGGAGACATGACTGCACTTAGACTAAAATTGTGTTTGGAATTCAAATTAATATCTTGAAGGGACAGAGGAGAGGATAATTTCTTTCTAAACACTGATCACAAACGCATAGAAATTAAAGGCAAAACGAAAACCCAGTTAGACAGAAGTGGGATTCTGTTACTGATTAAGTTATTGACAAGTTTCTATTTATTTCAATGAGTAAAAAACATTGCACAATATGTAGTTATGAGGAAAGAAATTAAAGATCCCTTTCTCACATACAGTAAATTGTAACAATTTTCTCCTGGTCTGTTTGAAATCAGGTTTGTTGCACCACAAGATGACTTAAGGAGTTATCCAAAACCTATTTATGACATCAGGAATAAGATTTGCATCTCTTAGCTTTAGACAGGTAGAAGTTAGACACCTAATCTAAGCTAGTTACCCTGGGCTCCTGTCAGAGTCAATGGAGGAAAGTCTTCTGAGGCAAATTCATTCTGTTTATCTTAGGATACATTAATCACCTTAACAGGAGCTTGTTGCTCTTCACTGGCTATAAATGGAGCCATAGGGTGGCAGATTCAAGTTTAGGCAGTTAGTTTGCAGACATTTAACTTAGGGAACACACATTTCACCCTGGGAAGCTTATCCTTTGCTTCTCCAAGCTGCAGACCTGATCTTATATAACTCCAGTAGCTCCAATTATTCCTTGCAAGACACTTGGAATGTGGAAAGTCAGTCCTAGTCTTTATATTAAAATGTTTTGTTATCAAAATAACAGCTGTTTACAACTAAAATATCTTCTAGGCCCATGAATTAAGCTTGGTCCTCAGAACATCATTTCTGTCTTTGTCTGTCCTCTTTGTTTTTCCCATTCTCTTACCCTCCTGTACACGACCTCTTTCTTTCTCCTACTTCTCCATGTTTGGGCAAGCTGTTGCATGTGCTGATTGGTCAGCAAGCTGCTTTCTTCTTGGAATAAGCAAAGAAATTACTAAAACTTTTTTCCCATGGTGAGGGCACTTTTGGTTATCTTTCCTTCCACCAGCTTCCACAAAATTTGTCACAATATCTGTCTTCTCAGTCAAATGTGGTTACAATTGACCAATGTGTCTGAAAATTATTTGAGGGAGGAAGAGCAGGAGGCATACATATTGATGGGTAGAATACATTTCCTTAAAATTAGGTTACACATACACTTCCTTGCCATTAAGAAATCTGGTAAAAGTTCTAGTACAGACATACTTACAGAGGCAAGAAACACCTTTATTTTTATATATTTTTATATATATATGTATATATACATAGATATAATTCCTATCTTTGTATAGATGGCAAAAGTTACAGCAACAAAAATCACAATGCTAGAAAGTGTTTCTTTTTCTGAGAGTTCTGGGACTCCTTTTCTAGCCCAGATATTCCAGTTTTGTCTTCAGCCCTGTTCTGTGGAACAGTTATCTTAGCATATTTACTTTTTACCCACTGGACTTCTTCTTTTTTTTCTCCCTGTGAATGCCTTAGTTTGTTATGCCCTGAAACACAAAGCATTAACAGCCGTTTAGAGAGTGCCAACACATGGTGGAGGTAGCTACCTGCTCTGTTTTCCATAAAACGGGTGTTAATGGGCTCTAGAGGGGTCCCTCAGTAAAGAAACTGAGGAGTTCAAGCATTTATTGACTGGTTTGTATCTTGTAGAAGTATTCGAAGTGGAACACAGGAGACGTGGGGAAAAGCCACACAAATGAGAAGCTACTAATGAAGTGTTTTTACAGTTGGAGTTCAATGTGTGAGCTTGTAAAACCTGATTAACTATTATTGTGTTTTCATCTAACTGGTTTGATAATTTGTTGGTTAAATGGCTCAGCTGAGAAACCAGTGAGTGTCCTTGGAAACATGCTGGTGCAAGAGTTAAGGGCTCAAATCCACACAGAGGGGACAGGTTTATGTTGTGGATCCATGGTAAACTTCGTTTTTAATAGGTGAAAGAAAGAAGTCATATTTTGTTCTTACAGGGTTCTCTTTGAGCCTATTCCAGTCATTAAGATTGAAATCCTCCTTAGATTCTTTTTCATGATAAATGCAGTTAAGTTGATCCTCTCCTTTTTCTTCGTTCTTGAATGTGTCTTTTTGTCTGTCTTTTTTGGTTTTTTTTTTAGCTTTCTGTCTCTCTTTATCTTCAACCTTCATTAAAGGACTCTGTTTAGAAAAGAAAATTCTGGGCTTGATTAACAATTAACTCAGAACAGTTAACTATCATTTTACAGCAGTAACAATATGGAAAAGTAGAGGAGACATGGAAAAACTGCAAGCCTCACTTTTCAAAAGAAAATTACTGGAAATCTGTAGTAAAGTTGGACAGGAGATGTGCAAGTTTATGTTTATTATACTTTAGCGCTCTGTTTTTCAAAAAAACCCTTATTTCCAAGTCAACCCTTGTTACCACTTTTGAATTTAAATCTAGCCACGTTAAGATTGTGGAAGCTGTTGGTTAACTTATGAACTGGGAATTTTTTGGTCTTACTGCAGATGTTTGTCTCTAAACAAACAGTTCCCTGCAAATCCTAAAAATTTAGCCAGATTATGATCTTGACTGTCAGTAAAACTGGTGGTAGATATTTACTGTGTTTAACTAATGAAGAATAAATCTGTATGTCAAACAACCTGAAAAGGACTCTGCAAATTAATTGTGTGTAATAAACTCATCTCTAACAAACGGAACAGGTTGCACTCTTACAAGTTGGATGGACTGAAAATCCAAATTCAAAAAATACAAATGTGTAAAAATTTGAGGTCTTTTCAGATAAAAAAAAAATATATAATTGAAGTAAAAAAAACTTTCCACAATAATTTTACTCAGAAAATGCCTGTTATGCCCTGCTGGTGATTGCAGCTTCTGATTTTTATATCTTTCTCCAGCATGATTTGGATTTCCCAGTCATAATGAATCTGAGAAATTCACGGCACTCTAAGATGTAAGACCCCAGGACATGCCTACTTGCCCTTATTCTGAGAGAAAACCCAGTCTACTACAGGTCATTTAGACCACAAAAGTATCTAAAATCCTGTGAGGCACTACAACTGTTTCTCAGTCAAAATAGCTTGATTTATATCCTGCTTTTGACTACTCCTTTTCTCTTTTCCAACCAATTCAAACCAGAAAAATAAATCCTTGAAAAAGTCACACAATCATAGATATTTTAACCATATTAATTTACTTTTACAGATGTAGTTCATAAAAATACAGGGTAACACTCCCATTTAGAGGAAGCAGAGTCACAACCAGGTCTTGACTTATATTCTGCTTTTTTAACAATCATATTGAAAACAAAAGTTAAGAACATGAAAACAGCAAATAATTAAACAATTTCATTTGGAATGGATCTCTGAAGGACTGTAGTTCAACTTCCTACTCAAAGCAGGGTGAACTTTAACTTTACATCAAGTTGTTCAAGGTCTTGTCCAGTTTAGTTTGAGGTATCTCTAAGGATGAAGACTCCACAACCTACCTGGGATCAAGTTCCAGTGTCTGATAACTGTCTCTCTTCTTTATTTTTTAATAACTAAATATAATTTAATTTATTATAACTTTAGTTTTTTGTCTTGTCTTTGGGCATCTAAGATGAGAGCCTGACTCTGTCATCTCTGCAAACTCCCATTAGGTAGCTGAAGACAGCAATTAGATTGCTCCTTGCCCTTCTCTTATCAAGGTGGAACAGACCTAGTCCCTTCAGCTTTGCACAAAGTGTGCTTCAGTCTCCAGCTACCTTAAAGACCTCCACTGGATGCACTCCAGTTCCACAATATAGAGCTTCCCGTAAACCAGACAGAGGGGAATTATCACTTCATTCAATCAGCTGCTACATTTTCATTAATGTACGCAGTATGAAGCTGGCCTCCATTACTGCAAGGCTGCAGTGCTTACTCACGTTTAGTTTGTTGTCTATCAAGCAGCCTTTACCATAGCATGGTTATGTAGCCATCTAATCTCCAGCCTATGAAATTTTATGAAAACTGTCTGTCCTGAGAACAGAATTTTGAGTTTGTGTTTGGTTAATTTATTGAAGTTCCTGTTAACTCATCCCTTCAGCTCAACTCCTTCCAGTGTCAGTCCTGCTCTCCAGATTCAAGTATGCACTTTCCATACTAAAGAGTCACATCCTTTTCTGGTGTATAAGAGTTGGGGGAAAAAAAAAAAGACCAAAAGAATAAAAATAACCTTAGAAAAAGAAAAAATAAAAACACATACTTTTATGTATTTAGAAGCCTAGAGAAAATCAACCAAAGTGTGAGACAACTGAGCCAGCAGAGAAAGACATAACAAGACTGACTTAAGTCAAAGATAGACAAATTGAAATAAAAAAGCAGTCATGACTTTTGAGCACTGAAATAAACAACCAAAACGACTGACGGTGTCTCCAGTTTTTGATGTCTTTAGATTATGTCCATTGTCTCTCAATGTGAACTACTTTAAGCAAACACAAATTACTGATCTTGACACAGGGAAGAGCAGATGAAATGCAATGGCCTGTAGTATGTAGGAGAAGAAACTGAATTATCTAATGGACTCTCCCAGGTTAAAGCTTTTGAATTTATGAATAATGTCTGGGATGCATTCATTGCTGAAATGATACAGATGTCTATAATGATCCCACATCATTCTATTCTCTATCTGCTCTTCTTGCCAAAAATAATCACATAATGTTTCCAGAAAAATGGGCACTGAGACATAGATCATTCCAAGAATTTTTTGTTCCAACAGGACTGGTAATAGAAACATTGCATTAAATTCTATAACATAGATGTGAAAACATGCAGGTCAGATAGAGAGATACCATACTTACATTTTACATCGATTTTAATTGCTTATATACACATATACCATATGAAACTTATTATACTTAGCATATAAAGCAAAATAAGGATTTATGTTTAAAAAAAAATCATAAGCTAACGATTACTTCAACCAGTAATTCCTATGCACTACTTAGTACCAGCAGATGGGAGAAACATTTTCCAAGGCAGTATTCATCCCAAATTATGATCACTATTTCTCATCCTCCCACCATTCATCTCTGTAAAGAGCCTGGCCTGTAATGGCCAACAGGTCCTTCCCAGTGGAGCTACGTCCCAGATATTCAATTCATATCAGACAGAACACTTCAGATTTGACCTTGCTGGATGGAAAGAGATTCCTGGTGGGCTCTTTCTCTGATTTGTCTAGATCACTCTGAATAGCAGCTCTGCCTTTCAGCATATCTGCTTTCCTTTTGTGGTGCCATCCACACACTTAATGAGAGCAAGTTCTGTCTTCTTTATATCAGAGAAACATTCCAGGATAGACTTTGGATAGAGTAAGAACTATGCAGTACCCTGATTTCAGTATGATCTATTCAAGTTTCTCACCCATTTAATCATTCACCCATAATATGGTCCAGGACCATACAGCAACTTGTAGTGAATTTTCACATCCAACCCAATATTTAGTATTTCATCTGAAGAGCAGGTGTACAGGATGAAAATTAATCCATTTTTAGAATTCTTGGACTAATTCCACCCTACTCTTTCATGAGGCAAATGGTATTTCTTAAGCCATATCTACACAAAATGTTCTTCCTATTGCAAACAAAATCTATGTTTGCAGGTCAAATTTACTGTTCTGGTTCTAGCCTGAGATCCTTCCCAGCAGAAGCCCAAGAATTGCACTTAATGCTGCCACAGAGCCTTCAGTTTTATTAGGATTGTATTAGAGAATTATTGCCCTGGTATTATTGTGCTCTGCAAGAGAAATTCAATGTCCCTAAAAAATAGAGCTAGACACCTATATCTTATGTTCATGTGAGAGTTGTAAGCTATGTTGTAAATATAGTAAAATACACATGTAAAATCTTCAGTGATTCCTGGTTTTAGAGCAATTCATTTAAAAAATTTAAAAAAAAGTTCCTGAAACATGCACCACCAGACAATCAAGAGTGAGAAAGAGAGAGATAGGGAAAGGGAAAAAGCTGGCTCCATGAGGGGCCTTTTTGCTTACAGCTATGAGACAGTGCTGCACTTTCTCCTAATAACCTTGACCTGCTTTTCCTGGCTCAGCAGTAGCATCTGTGTCACATCAGCTTAGCATCTGTTTATCAATCCAACAGCACAAACCTGATTCCTGCTTCTATTCTCTTTAGTGTTCACAATATTAAAATGACTGAATTAAAGCAGCAGAATTCAGGAAGAATGAAGCTTCAGGAAAAGATGGAATGGCTCTGTGGAAAGAAAAGAGCAGGGTGAAAAAAAAAGAAGCAGGGAAAAGGGAAACCATATGTAAGAGCTCCGTTTATTTATTCTCAACAGATTTAAAACAGAAATTTGTAATGACTAGTTACTAAAATCTCTTATGTAGAATTCAGGGCCACAGGCTTTCAAAACAGAGAAGGCAGGGATCATCTCGGACTTTTCCATGGATCTTAAAAGACTTGGCAAGTACAAGGAGGCAATAATTACAACCTGCCTACAGTCTCTACCTCCAGCAAATATAAGCAAAATACACACAAAACCAAGGATTTAGTGAAGATATTCTATAAGCAGGGTGAAAGATATTCAGAATTCCTCAGGCTTGTCCCTGTAGTTTAATTACCTGTGGCCAAAACCAAGGTGCCAAATAGGCCAATGTTATAATTTATTGTTTATTATTGACATATTCAGACCTAAAATAACTCAAAGCTTCACTGTGCTATGCATACACAACATAACATTTAGTTCCCAATCTCCCACCTACACAGCAACAAAGACAACAGAAAAAGGAGGAAAAAAAAATAATAGGTAAACTCTCTGTCCTTCCAGAAACTGCTTCATGAATCTGAGGTATTGCAGACTTGGGTAAAAGTGTCATGAATACCCAGTGTTAAAATCATAAAACAAAATAGTAAAATGGATATACCCCAAAGTGATAAAAACCCATACTCACTGTCAACCATATCAGCACAAATAGTCAGGGCTTGGGATTTTCTCTCCTACATAAGTTTTTACCAGTGTCACAGAGATGCTGAATCGATCAATGTTATACTGAAAATATTCATTGGGCACTGTAAGGTAATACACATCAAGCATCCACCTACTGAATCATCCTAAATCATTCTATGAAGATCTCCCATACTTGCTTGCCCTGAGAACTCTAAGATCAAATTTCAAAATCTGACAGGGATGTGAAGGAGTGCCAATGGCATGTAAGAGGTCCTTTTGCAATAACATATATACACATCATTATTTATCCTCCCTTTAAAATGCATTAATGGAGACTTTGTATTACATCTACAGTAATGCAAGCTGAGCTGCTCCACCAGATTTTTGTCCATCCATGATTTGGTGATTGCAGACAAGGGTAGAAAAATAGATGGAGAGAGAGACTCACTGCAGTTATCCAAACTACTAGCTATCAAAACCATATGACTAGATCTCAGTGTGAGGTAAATACATGATTTACAGGCTAATTCACTGCTCAGGCCACCTCCAGTGAACTTAGATTAGTCAAGAGATGAGTTTGAAAGAAAAAACATATGTAAACAATCGCTGAACCTCCAAAGAAGTTTTCTTCCACAGGGAAGCAAAGCATAAAATGATTTGGACTATAGATCTGTGAAGGAGCAGAGAGCTAATGCCGACTTTGATCCAACTTACAGCTCTTCCAGAGCTCTTCCTAATGTAACAGTGCACATAGCTATGACATGAACTTGAAATCTGAGCATCTTCTGCCTTTTTATTTTTAACAGCTTTTTGGCCTCTCCATGTTACTTCACCTTTTGTCTGAGAACAGTGCCAGAAACTCAGGAAAATTCATCCAATGTCAGTGATGTTGAAAGATTTCACCTATATTTCACAAGGGAAAACTTTATTGCCCCAGGGTTACTCAGAATCTTTCTCTAGTTCAGTTTTTTAAAGGCCAGGCTTGATTCACATCAGTAGCTGTCCAGACTTCACTTTAGGATCCCTGGTGCCTCAGGCTGAAGACAGAAAATGCAGGAGATGAACAACAGGTTGGGTTTGAGATCTGGGTTTTATGGAAATTTAGGCTCTACCATTGCAGGATTGTATTTATATATAAAATAGGATATAGTTTTAAAAACATGATAACTATCTCAAGACTATAGGTAACTTTTACCCAATAGGCTTTTTAGAGCAGCCAAGAGTAAAATCACAGCAGGGAGAAGATGTTAAAAAGACTAACTTGAGACATGTTGAACTTTATTCCACTCTTAAAAACCCAAGAGGTTAGAAAAAGTGTGTGACAGTGTAAAATCCCTTTTTTGGATTTTTTTTAATATTTGTAAAAGGAATTGAGGTAAGGTGCCAGAAGCTCCCACTGAGCTGTAGCATCATGATATAACTGAAATGTAGGATAGTTGTCATTAATAGTGTATTAAAGTCTCTAGTTATAACACATTTAGGAAAGAGCAAATGAACTAAAGAAGGTATTATGAGTACATAATTGTGTCTTTCTTATTGATGACATTCCTATTGGTAAGTGGATAAAGAGATGAGGGTCACACAACCATCCCATATGTCTCGTCTGATCATTAGTCCCCATCTCCACTTAAGTTTAATCTGTTTAACTTATCTAGTTAAGTTATATCTATTTTAACAAAGAAGTAGGAAGAGAAAACAAGAGAAAGCTTGTCACCACGCAGCTGTGAAGTCAGAATCTTAAAATATGATAGATAAGTCAAATTCAGAAAATACTGTTCAGCATCTAGACAAGCTGAAGGTACTGGAACAGAGCTGGGATTGATATGTAGGAAAATAGTGTCCTGGGGAGGGATCAGAGATATTACCATGAGCCATGTGGGAGGTGGGACCATGATCTTGGAGATACAGGTATATAGGTTATGGGCTTCATTGGCTCTGTTCCTTTTAAGGTATTTTTGGTTTGATGTTACTGAATTTAGAAATTTGGGATCTCAAGTGACTATTGGTCATGCAAATGTGTTATGTCTGTATATGCATATCTGCTGACTTATGAAGTTTGTCTGAGGTATTTGAGAAAGCAGTTGATGTCACAGAACAGTGAATGAAGCAGTTTCAACAACTATCCATAATGAAATAAATCAGAAAAAAACCCACTATTTTTAATGGAGCACTTCAATTTGGGAGACTTATGCAGTCAGTAGTAAACTTGTCTTCAAATTTAAGAAAAATATAAAGATAAATTAATTATGGACTGGAAGTTGGTGTTAGCCTAAGGATCAACTTCTATTATTAGATCACACTCCGTACAGACAAAGGACGGGACTAAAAAATAATAAATTACAATTGTATCCCCGAAATAATTCTTTTCTCAAAACTGGGAAGTTAGCATGAGGTAATATGTCAGAAAAAAATAAACCAGGAAAATGAGAATGAATATTGAGGGTTTTTTTTTAACGGGCATTTATGAAGCTACAAGTCCAACTTGAAGTAAAACTTTGTTCAAAGGCAAAGGAAACACACTAATTAGAAATAAGAATGCAACATGTGACCGAGAAAGAAAGAGACCTTAACACACACAGCAATATAAATTAAACATTAAAAAGTGTAGAAAATTGATAAGAGAAGCTAAAGACATCAAAGAAAATCCCATGGTTAGTAAGATTAATGACAATGAACTTAATTTTTAAGAATAATTAGGAACAAACTAAATCCTACAAATAGCATAAAACCATTTAGTAATGGAAACTGCAAATCTGTTTAAACTGTACAGTGTAGGGTCAGGTCTCCATGCAGTTCTGTTTATCTAATAAGGCTTGAAGAATTTGCATCATCAAAGAACTTATACACTGGGAAGTGCTCTATTTCCTGTAATTTTAAAAGTCATTATTAAATTAGTCTTACGACACCTTTTCCAGTATTTTTTCTAGGGTCAACTTCAAAGTAATCATTCTATCCTTCTAGTCAATACATTTATCTCTGGTTTTAAACACACTGATATGACACAATCGTATTTTCAATTTCTAGAATTTCTTTATTATGGCAAGATTATTAAAAATTACCATCAGTGATTGACTGATTGATTCCGTGATGTGATTACAAGTCCATTTGATAGACTGTGTAGGTAACCTAATATATCTGAAAGCATTTAAAATTAATATCATATATTCTAACACACACCAAAATAACCCCACTCTGAACTTTGAGGAAATTCCACAACAAGAAAGCACTCAATGTGTGTGTGTTAGGTGTATGTGGGGGGGAGACAGTAAATATTATAAAGATAAGATTCATAGAGGAACAAGCACTACATAAAAGGGGTTTCAGGTTGAGTTCATGGCAAACAAAATTGGACACTCAACAATTCCATGGCCTGAAAATGATAGGACCATGCAAGCAGACAGAGTATGCTAAATATCTTGATAATAAACCAAGTTTAAAAATAAAAAAAGTCTTAACTTTGTTGAAAGGATACTTGTGAACAAAGAGTGAGATCTTATCTACAGAGTGGAGTCTGGGAAGTAGTGACTGGGAAAAGGATCTAGTATGATGCTCAAGGATGAAAAAGTGTTTTGGCAAAATGCTTAGGCAAACAGAAGTTATAGGGCACCACAGAGGGCACAAGCTGGAACACAAGAAGTTCCACTGGAACATGAGGAGGAACTTTTTTATGTGAAGGTGAGGGAGCCTTGGCCCAGACTGCTCAGAGACGGTATGAAGTCTCCCTCTCAGGAGGTTTCCAAACCTTTCTGGATATGTTGCTCTGCCCCCTGATCAAGGGGAACCTGCTTTAGCAGGGCATCGGGCTGGATGAACTCTAGAGATCCCCTCCAACATCCACTATTCTGGGATTCTGTGATCTTGTGGTAGAGTTAGAAAGGGTTGAATACAACATCCTGTGAAATTCCAAAGCTCAATCTGGGTAACCTTATGGCCTAAACTGTGAGTGTTGATGAGACTTATTTTATATAATTGATTTGTCTATTCCTAGTTAGACATTCCAAGACGTTACTACCAAATGCACTGAAATATATTATGTTTCATAGCTACATGGGTTTTCTAAGATAGAAGGGCCCATTGTAGTCTGACCTCACGTAAATCAAGGCTCTTCTAGCTATTTTGAAGCCTGTAGCCCAAAACATGTCTTTTCTAAGAAGAAAAACAATCATGCCAATTCAGAAAATTTCACTATGATCTGTGATTGTTAAACAAAGAAATTAATCAGAAGCTCATAAATGAAGATTAAATACCACAAAAAGTGCTTCCTTTCTACTCCTGTTCACATGGACAATTGTCAACCCTCCAATTCCATTTATAGGATGGACTAGCCTTAGATAATACAAATTATAACGTAGATTATTCCGGCATCTCACAAGTTTTTTTAACAAATTGTTCTTGTATTAAAACAAAATCCTTTGCACAATCCAAACTTTTACAAAGAGTGCTAAAACAGGATACTATCCAGCTTGTTCAGTCCTATTCTTTTAATTATGCTTTAGTCCAATAAAGTTTTGAGTGATCTCTTTAACTTCCCCATCATCATCCACATTCCCCATATGGTCAACAGTTAGAGGATGCTTTTGAAGACTTAAAAAGGAAGATTTTTTTTTTTCCCCCCCAGTGGACATTTGACATCACTTGACTTTCTTCTTAAACAGACACAGTGAGACACACATGCACACACACATGTATGAAAAATAAAAACACTAATGAAGAACAAAAGGCACAGACCACTGGTTTTGTATTGTTTTCTGAACTGGCATCATCATATTTTGTCTATGTTAGTACAATAAGCAAAATATAAACTTCAAAGGATGTCTTCAGAGTTCAGAACACTGTCTTTTCCAGTCTAATTTTGTATCTGATCCAAGATCAGGATAGTTTTAAAAGTCTTAAATGCCAAATGTCACCAAGGACTTGACCCATTTGTGGCATATATTAGAGTATCCCCAAAGCTACTAATTTACACCATTATGCTTGTATAACCAGGAATTTGTTCTAATGACAAGAGAAGTGTGGTTTTAAGGAATGTCTCAAAATTTGCTTATGCTGTTTATACAGGAACTGCTAAGTTTGCTCTTCACCATCTGGAGATTTTCCCACTCAGAAGAAATTCCCAAGAGAAGGGTTAAACTGTTTTTCCAATTGCAAAACAGTCTCAGCAAAGACCAACACCTGGTGAAAGCACCCTGTCAGGGACCTATGCTCACTTTGCATAATAAATATGGCTCGCTATTATTTTCTTCTGTCACTTGAGATCATAACAAAAGAAAAAGCAACAGATAGAGAGAAGGAAGAAAGGCAGAAATTATGTAGTAAAAAATACCAGTATTTTCAGGAATTGTAAATTTTAAATGATGTAACCTTCCTTAAGAACACAAAACAGCATCATTTCTAAAAGACTTGTGACTTTGCCCTAGAGCCACTGGCTACCATTCATGATGCTGTTGTATCATCTCCCACTTGCAAACTGCAGCACATGACAAATTTTGTGAGTTGGTCTTAGATTTTTCATGGTTGAGATTGTTTTGTCTTAGGTCCCTGACAGAACTAAACAAATCTGTTCATCCCTTCACACATTTCCAGTCACCCATACTTATCCACTAGAAATAAAACTTCATCTCAAAGACCTTTTGAAGAATCATCCAGCCTTAGTCATCTTACTTCCAATTCACAAGCAGCACTGGCTGAAAAGTCTCATTGCTTCTTAAATTTTTGTTCTCTGTAACAACCTCTATTCTATAGATTGTTTTACCAGACTGGTATTTTACAGTACTTGCTGTTCGGTGCACAGTGAGCTGAGCTTGAGTGTGTTATACTTTAGGATTGTCTTCAGTCAGTTCAGTACTTCTAATATGATGAGTTTGAGGGAGCTTCCTAGACATGTCAGCATTTTAACAAGCATCTTTCCTGCTCTGTCTCTTTATGTGGAAAGATCTGCTTGTTCAAATGGCTTGCTCCTCTTTGTCTTTTCAATCTTCTTTTGATGAACAGTTTCTAACTTACTGTTTCCTTCCCAAAAAATAAATTATCCAGGTTGGGTTTTTTCCCATCAGCCCAGGTGTCTCTCATCATTGCTCACTGGAAATATATTTATCAACTCCAAAGCTTAATCCAAGATTTACTTTACCCATCACTTATGTTTCCTGTTTGTTGACTGACACTTTCCCAGCCTTGAAACATCTTCAGCCATTCTCCACACCTTTGGTTAGCACAAGGCTGCCGTCATGTCATTCCTTATCTGTGAAGCTGCTGCATTGGTTTTTTTTTACTAGTCCTCCTGATAGACTCCTTTAAATCTTGATTCAGATTATTTCTACAGTGTAATACTGAAAAAGTATCACCTGACTCTCTTTCATATCTTGAGCTTGATTTCAACAACTTTACCAGTCTTCCAACACTCTCTCAATTAAATTCCCATCATTTTTTTCATCATTCTTTTTGTTGTGAAAAATTCTTACGTTTCTAATGTCCTGTGCTATCTGTATCTTCTCTCTTTTAAGTATGATTAGATAGGCTTCTGCATTTTTTATAATTATTACTGACTTTTTTTATTTCTAATGTGAGAATAGCATGTACAAAAATAGGGGTTTTTTTCCCTCTTTTTTGCTTTTAATAACCCCATACTTGTGAAATACCTGGGCTGTTGTTTTTCCTTTAATGGGGTATTTATTCGTCTGAGACACTGGTCAGCTAGGAGAATATTTAGGTGGTAATAAAAAGCTTTAACAGAGAGTTGTTTGAATCTAATAGTCTCAGGTATTTCAACATATCTTTGCTTGTCATGTGTCATACTGAATTACACCATGGTCTGCATGTGACAGCAGCCTATAATGTAACTCATGTAATATAGTTTGAAATGTAATGTAGTGAGAAGGAGGCTTAAAGGAAAAAAACCAGTCTTTCGTGCTGGATAAAATCTGTGGATTCACAAAGAAAGCAACTTCAAACTGCCAGGGAACAGGAAAAGATTAAACGATAGCTCAGCAAAAAGCCTACAAAGAAATCTGCAATAATAGCTTAAATGATACCTGTAACATTACATTAATATTAATAAATTTTATTAATATTTTTCAGTTTTACTCCATAGATTTTTCTTGTGAGTCATTGAATTTCTACTAGATGTTAATTTGTCAATTCACACTTGGTAAATTATATATAATTAAATATAAATACAGAAAGGTAAATAAACATTCACAGAGTATAGATGGCTGACAGGGACACAAAGCCATGGATTAAATCTGGGTTTCCTGTTTTTCAGGATTGAGTTTTAGCCTTTTAGTAACATCTCTTTCCACTAATGCACTTACACTAATATATCCTGACTTCAGAAAAGACTTGCTTCTTTACTGAGTAGTATGACTGCTATCAGACAGAGAGGGTATGACAGATTTCCATTCAAGGTAAAGAAATGAAAAAGTCCTTCTACTCTTACAGAGGATCTGATTCTCCAGGGAAATGATGCTATTTTCCTACATGAGGGGAAAAGAACAGGAAAAAAAATTAAAAGGAAAACTGGTTTTTTTCTGGCAGAAATATTGAAATTTCACCCTTCAGCAATTTGGTGAAAAGTGATAGCTGTAGACACTTCTCAGCCTGGGCAGCGCAGTAAAAGAGTGTACCATGCGAACTGGCAGATGTAAAGGAAGAAGGGGAAAAAAAATTTCACTGTGCACCAGGCTGTCCAGCTCGGTTAATCTGCTTTGCAGTCCTCCCTGCTTGCACAGAGCTGGTGTAAACTGAGAGAGGAGACAACTGTGTTCATTTTTGCCAGCTGACAATGCAACATATGATAAAATAGATCACTATGAAGCACTGGTGAATGGGCTGTACTTGAGGAATATGTTCTTTAACTAACCTGTGCTGCTTTTCTGCATGAGACGTGAACATGAACAGAGAGATCAGCGAGGTCTAGCTCAAAGTTGGAGCTGCAAATGAAAGCAGAGACATAACACGGTTTTGCAGGAGATCGAAGTATAGGCCAATCTGCAAAAGAGCATAGTGAAAAATCCTAACACAGGATAAATTGTGATTGCTTAATTTTGCACAAATTAACACTGGAAAAGAAGTTCCATTTTAAAACTGGAAAAAAGTTTCAAAGGATATCTTGTCACCGGAAAAGACAATTACATTTAGCTCAAGAGCCATCAAGTGAACAATCACATTGACTAGGCTTCTTTTCCCTTTGAATGTCATGATTAATTTAAAATATTAATGTTATTAATATATAATTATTATATCATAATTACAACAGAATCTTAGAATCATAGAATCATAGAATCATGAGGGTAGGGGTTGGAAGGGACCTTTAGAGATCATCTATCATCCAGTCCAACCCTCCTGTAGAAGCAGGTCAGCCTAGATCAGGTCACACAGAAACACAACCAGACAGGTCTTGAAGACCTGTTGAGAAGGAGACTTCCTCCTTGGGCAGTCTGTGCCAGAGCTCCCTCACCCTCACAGTGAAATAGTTTTTTCTTATGTTTAAATGGAACTTTTTGTGTTCCAACTTCTTTCCACTACTCCCTTTCCTGTCACCAGACACAATAAAAAAAAGGAATGCCCCAACCTCCTGACATCCACCATTTACTTGTAAATATTAATGAGACCCCCCCCTCAATCTCCTCTTCTCCAGACTAAACAGCCCCAGGTCCCACAGCTTTTCCTTGTAAGGAAGATGCTCCCACTCCCTGATCATCTTAATTCCCCTGTGCTGGCCTCTCTCCAGCAGTTCCCTTTCCCTTTGAACAGGGGAACCCAGGACTGGACACAGGACTCCAGATTCTATCCCCTCATCTAGGTCATTGATGAAGATGTTGAACAAGATGAGCTCCAGAACCGACCCTTGTGGAACTCCACTGGCCACAGGCCTCCAACTCGATTCTGTACCATTAATCACCACCCTCTAGGCTCTGTCATTTAGTCAGCTCACTGTCCACTCATCCAAGCCACACTGCCTGAGCTTTCTGATGAGGATGTTGTGGGAGACAGTGTCAAAAGCCTTGCTGAAGTCAAGGTAGATGACATCTGCTGCTCTCTCTTCATCTAGCCAGCCAGTTATACTATCATAGAAGGTTATCAGGTTTGTCAAACAGGATTTCCCCTTGGTGAATCCATGTTCATTCCCCCTGATAACCATCTATTCCTTTGTATGTTTATTAAAAACATTCAAGATGAGTTGTTCCATCACCTTTCCAGAGATGCAGGTGAGGCTGACCAGCCTGTAGTTTCCTGGGTCATCCTTCCTGCCCTTTTTGAAGACTGGAGTGACATTGGCCTTTCTCCAGTCCTCAGGTACCTCACCTGTCCTCCATGAATGTTCAAAAATTATGCAGAGAGGATTAGCAACCACATCAGCCAGCTCTCTCAATACTCTCAGTTGCATCCCATGAGGTCCCATTGACTTATGAGTGTTAAGCTTGTCCAACAAGTCTTTAACCTCTTCCTCATCCACCCAGGGCAAGTCCTCTGTTGCCCAGGCCATCCTACTGTCCTTTCTGGACTGGGCTTCCCGAGGGCTGGCCTTGGCTGTAAAGACTGAAGCAAAGAAGGCATTCAGTAGTTTGACCTTCTCTGATTCTTCAGTCACCAGGACATCCTCTGTGTTCGGCAGCGGGCCCACATTCCCCCTTGCCATCCTTCTGCTGCTGATACACCTGAAAAAACTCTTCTTGTTTTCCTTTACTTTCCTGACTAGATTTAATTCTAAAAGGGCTTTAGCCCTTTAATTCCATACAGTAGTTGCAAAACAGAGCATACAATTTGAATTGCTAATATAAAATTTAAATTAGCATTACCGTATGGGTTTTTTTTCCTTGCAGAATGAAAATATGGGTCTCAATTTCTGGAAAGACCTTACATCAAAGTAGTTTAAGGCCACTCTGTTAGAAAAGTGGTAACCATTTCTGCAACCATCAATGGCTTGTCAGGGAAGGACAAGACTGTAAACAATATTTAATTTGTCATTTACCTCATCTCAGTTCAGGCCCCAAAAGGGAATGTTGCGTTTGGCAATGTGTTGCAGGACAATCACTGCAGAATGTGACACAATAGAAACAACAGGGTTAGTATTCAGGAACATAGCAATGTCAGACATAAATGAACACTGAAATATGCATTTGAATTATGTCTGATCAATAATTAGGGAAATCTTGACGTAGAGAATTCAGTAGGAAGTTATAAAAGTGCCTGGTTATAATACTCTTTAGTGTCTAGTCTTGAGATGCTTCATGGTACCAGAGACAGCCACATAAGTCCTGCAGATATGTTCCAGGATCTATAGAAGAGCAATGTCTGCCTGGTTTGGCAGCTGGAAGCCAGGTGGATAACCTAGGGTATCTCCAATGGCACTAAAGGCTTCTGTTTTGGAATACAAGTTGAGCCTCCTGTTTCTATCTGTTGACTACAAAGAGAACTGGAGGAAACTGGTTCTAATGTAGACACTAATGGATCTATTCAGTCACTCATATGTAGGCATCTTGTGCCATCTGAGACCTCATAAGTTTCCCCCTGGCTTCCAGCTGCCACTCCAGAAGGCTGCTGGTTTCCATCAGTCTTATCTGTCAGTGTTGTGCAGATGTCTTGGATATCCAGAAGGATCCTAAATGGCACAGGAACCCTATGTTAAGGCAACTGAATTCTGCTACTATAATAGGATTCAGCTTCAGATTTAAACAGAGCTCCAGATTTAGTTATTAAACACAGGCTTCTAGTGAATTTTGAGATGCTTCAACATTCCTGAGACATCTGCACAGCACTGGCAGATGTGGCAGAGGCCTTACAGGAGACCCGTGAGGTCTGGAGCAGAAACTGGAGGCCAAAAGGAAACCTTACAGTGCCAGAAGTAGCACAATGTGTGTAGAGAACTGAATCTTTTCAATATAGCAAACAGTCTAGTTGACTGTCCAGATGATCAAAAGAATATGTCTAGTCTAAGATGAAATTGCTACCTGCCCAAGCTCTGTTGGCTGTATTGATGAGATCTTCCTTGACTTAATGGGAACTTCAGCCTGCAGCTTATGTAAATGGACTATCTTTACAGATGTATTCTGAATCTGCATTTTAGCTCTGTTTGTTGGATGAATCTCACTCTGAGTTTAGAGGAAGGAGTGAGC
This sequence comes from Colius striatus, assembly GCF_028858725.1. NCBI lineage: Eukaryota > Metazoa > Chordata > Aves > Coliiformes > Coliidae > Colius > Colius striatus. The sequence continues at coordinate 43,155,220 of NC_084760.1, read as the reverse complement.
TTCTATTTTGCATAAAGGAACAGATTTTTCTGAAGGTTTCATCCTCAAGTTCCTACTATTTCCACTGGTCTCTCAGGCACTCATACATAAATAGTATGGGAAAAGACAAAACATTTGCCTAGTTCAGCTCAGATTTGGACTTCTCCTTAAGACGTCTGTTAAAGTATTTGCCAGCAATTTAAATCTACAAGTTTGAAGCTCAGTAGAGATATCTGTTCTAGTAGATTCTGAATATCACACTTCAGTGTGATACTGAAGAAATACTACTTCAGTAGTTCTTCAGTGTATCTACAATAGACTGAAGGTGTTGCTTGAAAAGTAGTGTAGACGTACTTTATAGACCGATAAAATATTCTTCTCCCCAGGAGTTAAGGAAATGTCATATTTTGACAAACATCAATGCTTTTCAAAGTTTTCTGTCTCTGCCCTTAATAGGCAGGGTGTCTGTGTCTATGCATCTGCAAAGGACGAACTTGGGGCAAATTTGTGATTAATTTAACTTCCTAATAAAATCACTAACCTTTCTGAAGTGGTTTTTTTAAGATTTGGAAAAAGTTAGTTATGACATCGAGGGCATTGCTGCCTGGTCTCAGATTCCCATTCTGTTTTCTTTGCTTTTTCACAACATCACATGATAAACATCAGAAGGCCATGCAAGCTGTGGTAAAAGAGTCTAGGCATAACTGGCCATGAAGACTGATGGGTTTTGTACACAGGTTATGTACATAGAAAATTCAGTCTCAAGGAACTAAGCTTCAGTAACAGGCATAGTTAACTCCTCCAAGACCTTACTCTGTACATATATTACCAATGAGATTTCAATATTGAATAAAGGATTTGTTTTGAAATTTCATCTGCCTGGCCATTTTCTTCCTCTAAAGCATTTTGGGGTAATACAGCAACCAAGTAATGCAATAATAACAAAAATAACTAACAAGCTACGCTTGATTCCACTGCAGCACAGCCTATAAGGGCAATCTTTTCTTTCTTTTAATAACGTTTTTATAGCATAAATTTCATAGAATTATGCCCTAATTATAGTGGATTTTTTTTTTATTTGCCACTGGGAGGAAATATAGCAGATGAAGCTGTTTGAGAGTGCATGGTTAATATAGCTGTATTAAATGTTTCCAACTGCTGTCTTTATGGTTGTTAACAAGTCAGGACCAGACATGCATGCATTTTCTGAGTGCCTTTGAGGATGGCATGGATTATACTTGTATTTTTATTAGAGCTGTTCAACTCATTCACTGAAAAATAATGTTTGACCATGCTCATCTATAACTGAACAAGAAATAAACGAATCCCTAAACACAGACAAATCACATTGCATATAACTTGGGGTTTAGAAGTTAGTTGTCTAGTCCACTTATACTTCCTTTGGAATCAACATATGAAAGCAAAAAGTTCCTAGAGAGGTTCATTTCTCCCTAAAGGAGATTTGTAGAGTAGGTCACCAAATGGACTCTCAGAAGATGTCCATTTTCTTCCATCAATTTTAAAGAAAGCCTCGGGTGAGTAGTTCTCAGTTAGAAATCTAATTTTTACACATGTAAATTTAGGTGAGATGAATCCTACACAGAAAGATTAATTCTTTTAGGATATAGACTAACATAGAAGAAATTCAGTGGGAAGACTTGCACATTCCTTAGCAGGAAGGAATTAAAAACAAAAAACGACAAAGTCTCCTGACCTTACTAGCTTCTGCACCTTCCTCCTCTCTACCTACAGAGTTGTTCATTCCTGTCCTGCCTTCTGTAATCAGTGCTTGCATACTTATATCCACATAGATCAGATTATGAGCTGGCAGCATGGGAGACTAGATTTGGAATCACTTTGGCCTTGTGATATTTTGAGTGCCAAGTGTGAAACAGGTGCTTCATTTTCATAAAATCATGATCACACATGCTAACCCACACTAAAGCAAATAAAGCAAAGCTACTATCCAAAACCAAAGACTTCCAAAGTAACTGGTTTTCAAATATAGATTTCCAAAAGCTATAGCTTATATCATCATCTCATGTCATTGGTGTAAATCCAGAATAACTTGAATAGTTCCATTTATAAAACAGGTGTTGGCTCTTTGCTGGCAAATCTAATAGACCAGGTTCAGACTACTGATAAGTCTCAGTAAAGTTTTACATATTCAAATATTTTGTCTTAATTTTCAAGCTGTGGCTCAGAGATAAATTTATGTTTAAAATAAAAGTTTGCTTTATTTCTTTGTTTTACTGGTTTGTCCATCAAAAGCAGTTTGCACATCATCCTCAGCAAATGTTTGTAACACCTCAAGATCATCATAGCACAATACAATTCTGAAAAGATCTCAGCAGGAACATAATTCCATTTTGGAGTTGTCAAGTAATTTCCATTTTATTCCTAGTTGTGGCAGATATAATAGGAACAAGGAGTTGATAAGGTCTGATGGTTAATTTCTCAGGTTCCCAGATCTACCTGGGAAGTTTTTACTTCTGCTTCATGGAAGAGTGTCCAGTGTTCAGGGGAAATAAGGTAGGTGGATATTCATCCTAGCAAGAGGTTTAAAGTGACAAAGTTGTAAAAAATCACAAGCATAAATAATTTATAATGTTTGCAATAAGTTAGGTTTCATGTTAAAATTGGCAAATTACCAATGATAATCAAATATTTGGGGTTTTCTAAGAATATGCTGAGGAAATAAGAAATTTTATGGGGACTGAGAAGAACCAGAAGTCCACCTGCCCAATCAGAACAACAGAATAAAACCAGTGCTGCATGAAAAGAGATACTCACCAATTCCTCGTACAGACCAATTAGACCAAAGACAAACGTTCTTTTGGCGTCGTATTCAGTCTGTAAGGATTTTACTTCAGTTCCCATCTCTACCTTACAATCTCTGTGTGACTTGGTTAAAACATTTACTTTCCCTGTGTGTTTGATTTTTGATTTATGGTGGGAAAAAATAATAGTTCTTTTCCTTGTGAGGGTTTGTATAGCTCATTATTGTTTAAAAGATGTCTTCTGGGGATGTTTTAAGTAGAATAATTTGCCTCTCAAGGCCAAAATGACCTCCCCAGGTCCCTCTTGGCCCAATTTTCTAAGCCTATGTGATTGCTTTTTAGATGTTGCAGTAATAGGGAGCATATGATGACCTCAACAGATACTTTTAAATGACTCAACCAACAGAGTATCTGTGGTTACCTCTGGGAGACTCTTTCACAAATGATCTAACAGACACATAAGAAGTTTGTCTAGATATCCAGCCTCATTTTCCCTTTGCTCAATTTCATCTCATTGCCTCTAGTTATGAATCTGTGAACCACTCTCAACAAGCCTTCTCCCTTCTTGCTGTACATATCCTTCAAATGCTCACAGAACTGTGAACATCTTCTCACAACACAGTTGGGGACAGCAGGGAAGAGAGGAGGATGAGCACTTCTTTTGAACCCCCAAGCAGGCAGGAAGAGAGCACACTGCCTGCAGAGATGCCCATGTGGATTGTCTATATTAGAGCAGTGAGCACCTGAGGAGAAACCCACCTGGTGAGTGAGTTTGCTTTCATTTTTTTTTTTTTAAATCAAATACTGTTTGGCTACAATCTTAATTCAAGCACTTAATTAAAGCCAACAGAGAATTCTAAAGTGAGGAGAAAAATTAGAGCAACAACTTTTTAATTATGCTGTAGGCATTTTCTCTATTACTTATTCTTTCTCCAGAAATCAAACAACTCCTTTAAACACACATCTAAACAAAGATGATTGCACAGTGATATTATGGACTAGAGTTTGCTTAGTGCTTAGCAAGCAAGGACTGGAGGTTGTTTGCCCAAATCCATGATCTAAATAATACAATCACCCTTTACCAGAGATCACCTCTGGGTCACTCCTTAGCACCTCTTTCCCCACATCATGGGAAAGAAGCAGAGGAAAGAAGAGACAAGAGGTAGCTTAAACAGTGACTTCTTCCAGGAACCTCTACCAAGTGGAAAAACTTTCTAGTTATGCAGGAGTGTTATTCTTCCAGTGGTATAGCAAGTTGCTGCCTGCCTCCAGATGATGGAAAAAATAAAGAATCCTGTTGTCTCCTGGAACAATACAGCTCCTGCCTGTTAACAGCAAAAAGCTATATATCACACATTCATATTCTCAGTGTTACTAGTTGCATAAGAAAAGTGTTTGTCTTTACAGATAGCAGGTGATTTTATATTACCTGAGATGAACAGAGTAGAATTTATATGGATAAACACGGTCAAGCCTTAAAAGGAGATCTTACTGAAGTCTGACAGAAAAAACTTAATAAAGGGCTTTTCACAAAAGTAAGAGGATATTCTTGTCCTATCAATCCATGCAAAAATATGAAAGAGGTTATTTCCTTTCTAACTGTAGCATCTTCAAGTATTTCATCAGTTCTACCTGATTAAAGTCTTCCTGTGTCAATCCTCAAAAGGAAATAGGAGATATAGTCTTCCTTTTTTTTTAAAAAAAAAAAAAGCCTCCTGACTTAACAAAACTATGGTTTGTTCTGAGCTTCATTTAGGAGAACTCATTTATTGAAGTCTGTGGCACTTGGCAGGATAAGTCTCAGTGCATCATGTCCACAGTTACATCAAAAAAGCATATTGAAGAACTAGGGTCTTAAGAAAGTGAACCTTACACCAAACAGAAGAACTCAAGCAGTACACTCCACAAGAAAAATCATGTTCAAATTTCAATTTTTTCATCTACATACCAATTCATGACCAGTTCCAATTCCAATTGGAACTTTTTTTTTTTCTTTTGATCTGGAAGGAAGAGAAATAAAAACTGAAAGGAGAACATTTTGAACATTTCTCTAGGTTGTCCATAGTCATAGTTACACAGATCTAAAAACTGATCAGACTAAGTCTAAGATGAGGAAAGAGATTGTGGCCAGGATCAAAGACCCAGATCAAATTACATAATGGATGTTGATTTGTAAGTACATATTGTGTGAACAGGACCAGATGTCTTATGTCTCAGCCTTTCTAGGACAACAGGCTGGTGATATTTCTTTGCTTGACTTTCCTTTGTGACAAATGGTTGGACTGGTGCATCTACCTTGCTTAGCCTCAGCATTCAAGAGACTCCACTTGTGACTCCCAGAGTGCAAATTCCATCAACACATTGTTATAGCAGGAAGTAAAGCTAGCTAAAAACTTTTCTGATATTAGATATCATTTTTCTTAATCCTTTTCTGACAAATCAGGGACAATACAGATGAGACGGAAAACCAGTCATATTCTGTTTCATTCTAACCTTTGGAGTGTCAAAAGATGGAATAAAACCAATTATATTTGGCTGAAGAGGAGGATTTTGAGTTGTCAAGAAATTATAGTGTTCTTTAAATATAGTGTAAATGTCTAATTTGGCCTGAAACAAACCATTGCAATATTTCACATCAATGAGAAACCCCCTGTGGTTCAGAGAAAGTGGAATTATTTCAGTGTCACTGCTGAAAGTAAGAACCATGAATTAACAGGAGTGTCCTCTTTATAGGAAATATAAAGGCAGCTTCCAGAACCCCACAAAGCCTGGGGGGTTCATCTTAGCTCTTCTGAGGATAAAGTCACAGTCCTAGAGCAAGAAAACTAGTTTGGGTAACTGTCTACAATCAGACTCTTCTGATTCCTTGCTGTACTCCTTGCTGCAGAGATGGGACTTGACTGACTCAAGCAGAGTCAAAGTTTATAAAGCTTTGAAAGTCTTAATTTCACAACAGAAATCTGTGAAGCCTTACTGGTTTTTACAGCTCTGTACTAGTAAACTCAACAAGATTAGGACATGGTCTAAACCAGGATTCCCGTCTTAACATACTTTTCAATTGTTAAAATACTCCCTTGCATGGATTTGACCTATGTCTACTCACATTCTCCCAGACAATGCCCAGTATGTTTCATGGGTAAGCAAAGACAGTCCTAGAAAAATAGAGTCTTTCTTTGGATAAAATTTCATTAAACCCGAGATGTTAAAAAACATAATGATCTGTAAAGTCACATGCACCAATCATTTGTTCCTTTTGTGATTTATTTTGCTTAATTTCTCTTAAAAGGCAGAACAGTCCAACATAGCTCCAGTTGGAATAGTTTCTATCTATTCAATAAGTCTCTTGCCTGACATTTCACAAAACATTTCACTGCTCTGCTGTTTAACTCCTCACTTATAATCTTCTTAGCTCTTATTATTGTCTATCTCATTTATCTAAATATCAAGAATGTGTCTAACTGAGGAAAAAAGCCTGAATTTAGGTTGCAGCATTTTGCTCTCACTAGGTTACGTTTCTCTCTGAAAGAACAGAGAGAAAAAAAAAAATATAAAAGAGATGTACAGGCAACACCACTAAAATATGCCCTAATAACATGATCTCCCCTCCAAATGGTGGATTAAATTACAAAAAAAAAAAAAAAAAAGTCACCTAAAACATTTTAAATCTGAATTTTTAAAAATGTCAAAAAAAATCAAAGGATCCTGTTAGATACCAAGCTATCTATCAGGTAATTCAATATAGCAGTACTTTCACATCTCCAGGTCATTCACTTTAAAACTTTTGTCTGTGTAACATTATTTTTAAGTTTACCTTCTTTGTACTTCTTACTGTGGTTTTGGAGGAGACTTAGAAAATCATACAAATCATTTTCTACCCCCTTGCAATATCCTCTAAAGAAACTGATTACATGGATCTTATCCTGCAGCTTCCACACCTTTGACTGGCTATTAGATGCTTTATCATTCTAATTAGCATGTCAGAGGAGTGTAGGGAGGGTATCCTGAACAGTTGCCTTTCTTTTTCATGATCTTTGTCATTAAAATGACATATATAGAGCATCTATCACAACAGCATGGTAATTTACATTTTTTAATGTGAGAAATGTATTGAGAAGAAGGAGACAGTACATAAAATGTCCAACCTAGCTCTTAAAAATTATAAGATGCCTTCTGAGAAATTTGAAAAGTTTCATTTTTTGTAATGTTAATACCAAAAATAATTTCATGCCATGAGGCCATCCCTAGAGTTGACATATAAGATGTAGACAAGTTCTGTCTTGTGGATGAATATCTGAGACTTATATAATTCTATTCTCAGTCAAATCAGTAGTAAAAATCTCAATCAGAAAAAGATAACTATTTTTGAAACTTCCATTCGATGTTTTGAACATGCTCTTTCACACACCATACTACCTAGGAACTGCTTATATGGTCCCAATTATTTTTTCAATTTAGTCTCTCAATAGGCTTGTCATCACGGAAGTGGTGAAGTCTTTACACAGACACACCAGAACTAAAGAAAGGCAAAAAACCATCCACCTTTGAGACTGCTGCCCTTGTTTAATCACAGCACATGGGAAGCAACTACAGCCATCTTTCCCACATTGTCTCAAATATTATACTTATATCCCGGTTCTTAGGATCAAAGAATATCTCAGTTCCTTGCCCTCATATCCTCATTCAGTCTTTGCCTTTACAGATGGGTGTGCCAGAGAGGGCCCCTCATATTCCCAGTCATAGGGATTATTTTTGTCATATCGACATTTGACCAGGAGATACTAAGCTAAGAATACTTATTTATTCTTTGTACACAAGTTGGACATTGCTCTCAACCTCCTCTACTCTGATTTTTTAAATCATCTTCAGTAAACAAATTATGGAGGGCTTTGCAATAAGATTAACTTGGGAACAGCTCTTAAAACAGAATATATCTTTTCCTGCTAACACTTATCTGTTTGGCAATCATAATGGTTTGGGGAGTGAAAAGGTAGAATTGCCAATACTGAAAAGTAAGAAAGTGCCTGTCACACTAATCTGAAAGTATTTGGATTATCATGTGGATTACTTTTGTAAACTTGTGTACACTGATCTGGCAACAGTATCCATATATTCCTACCTGAGGCAAATGAATAAAATCATAAACATAAGCAAGTGTACACAACTGCTATAGGAACCACAGGGTGAATTGATTCAGTAGAAATCAGAGAGTTATCTGCACAGTAAAAAAAAAATAGACTCTTAGTTGCCTAATAACCTTAAACACGTGAAACAAATAAGAAAGTACATCTCCAAATTGGAAATACAATGAGACAGATCTTCCTCTGTGTTGTGCAGATGTTATTTATGAGGAAGTGCTGTTGGACTGAAAAATCTCTGAATCTCTCAGAATAGTTGAGGTCTCAACATTTCTCCTTTTGTGATGAAGACTGTGTGAAAAGTTATGTTTGTTCAGGGCTTGAAGTCTTATATTTTTAAAAAGAAAGAAAAAATGGATCTAAATTCTCTCTCCTATCCTTCAGGGAAAAAAAGTGCCTACATCAAAAGCTGGATAATGCACATATGATTTTCTTGAAATTATGAGTCTGAACAGGCCATGAGTCTTTGGCCATACATAAGGGTTTTTTTCCAGTTTTCTCTGTTATGTTATCAATCAGTCTTCATATCTTACTTTTTTCACTTCTGTCTTTGATAGTCCCATGCTCTATTTCCCATCATTTTCACTGTTTTCCTCTTAGGGATGTAATTTTTTTTATAGCACCTCCAGCTACTCTTTCTTCTGTTGCAAGATCTGGAAATGGGCACATGGGATGTTGCTGTCCCATGGCTGTTCTGCTATATCTTTCAGTAAACCAAAGTGACTTCCCTGCTTCCCCTGTGTGTTTTTGGTCTTTTCACAAACACATTCTCAATCACTCTGCCATAGTTTAAACCCAACCAGGAACTAAGTAGCACACAGACACTCACTCTCTCCCTCCTGGTGAGATGAGGAAGAGAATCTAAAGAGTAAAAGTGACAAAACTCATGAATTGAGATAAAGACAGTCTAATCAGTAAAACAAAAACCACACATGTAAGCAAAGAAAAATACTCATTCACCACTTCACATGTACAAGAAAACTGGGCTCCATCACATCTAACAGAATCACAGAATCACAGAATGGTAGGAGTTGGAAGGGATCTCTAAAGATCACCTAGTCCAACCCTCCTGCTCAAGCAGGTCCACTTAGATAAGATCACACAGGAACATGTCCAGGCAGGTTTTGAGAACCTCCCAAGATGGAGACTCCACACACCCTCTGGGCAACCTGTGCCAGGGCTCCCTCACCCTTAAAGGAAGTAAGTTTTCCCTTAAGTGGAACTTTTTGTGTTCCAACTTTTGTCTGTTACCCCTTGTCCTATCACTGGATGCTACAGAAAAGAAAAGTGTTTCTGCATCCCCATGACAACCACCTTTCAAATACTTGTAAGTATTAATGAGGTCCTCCCTCAGTCTCCTCTTCTCCTGGCTGAACAGCCCTAGGTTCTGCGACCTTTCCTCATAAGAAAGATGCTCCAAACAGTTACTTGAGAAGACAAACATCATCACTCCAAACATTCTCCCCTTCCTTCTTCTTCACCCAACTTTTTATTGCTGAGCATGATGTCATATGGTCTGGGATATCCCTTTGGTCAGTTGAGGTCAGCTCTGCCAGCTGTGTCTCCTCCCAGCTTCTTGTGCTCCTCTGGCCCACTGGCTGATGGGGTGGGATGAGGGGCAGAAAAGGTCTTGGCTCTGTGAAAGCACTGCTCAGTAGTAGCTAAAATATCTCTGAATTATCAGCACTATTTCCAGTACAAATGCAAAACACAGCCCCATACTAGCTACTAGGATGAAAATTAGCTCCACCCCAGCCAAAACCAGTACACATTGTTATTAATATCCTCCTGGTCCCTACAGTTTGTCCTCAGGAAGAAACAAAACAAACAAAGGAGAGTAAATTTCCAAACAGATTGCACTTTATCTCTAGAATTTCCAAAAGTTTATAGTCTCGGAAGAGACACTCAAATACTTTTCACCTACTTTTTGTTGTCTACCTCACAATTCCAAATTTATTACTGTAGATTCCTTTTCCTTTCTGTGGCAGAAAATAGTTTTAAAGATATTATTTGTCTGACCTACTTTTTAAGGATGAACAAATTCCACACTAGAGTGGTCTCTTTTTCTCTACTGTTATTATAGAGGGTGTAAACAGCAGATCATTATAGACACCTGTGTTGGAGGCATCTATATCTAGTCAGTTAAATGCCAGATTAAAGCTGACAAATATGAGTCTCTGATGTGTTCAAATATCCTAAACAACTAAAGGGGAAAATTCTCCTGGTTTATACTCCTTGACAAACACAACTCCCAGTAAGACAAGATTCCTCTTATTTTCAAATATGAATATCACATTAAAAAATCAAAGGACAAGTTTTACTGAGACATTGTTAGAAACTTGACATACCTTTGTTTAGTGTTTTAACCTTATTGCTTTGACCCTTCGCACTGAATAGATTATGAACCACAGAATCACTGATTTGTTTGGGTAGGAAGAGACCTTTAAAGTCATTAAGTCCAACTGTTAACCCAGGACTGCCACATCCCACTACAACTGAAGAGAATTACTATGACATCATTTACCTGCAGGTTAAGATGATAATATAAAGATGTAAAGAAAAGCCAGTAAATCCCTCTTCTTCACCTGAATTATAACTGGAGAATCTCCAATGCTCACAGTGTTCCCAAGTGCAACCTCAGGGTGTTCTTGGGCTGCGGCAGAAAACTCAAGGTCAGCTGTGAGAGGACTTTCATGTAACACAGACAGCCCAAATGCGTTTGTCTTCATCCATCTCTCTACATTTCAGCTCTGACTATTTTTTCCTTTCCTGAGAACAATCTGAAGTTCTAGCAATCTCCTTGGAGAAATACCTTGCCTGAAAGAAACATTTGGTTAAAATTACAGTAGAAAACAAACAATGCTAGCTACTGCCATGTTTCCCTGAAATCCCTCTTCTGCTATTAAGCAAGAGTCTCAGTTCAGCAAGAAAGGGAAGACTGGGATTTTTGTTGGTTTGGGGGAGGGGTTTTAATTATTATTATAATTAAATTTGGTTTATACCTCCAGATGTAGCCAGACTCAGTTTTACTATCTCACCACTTTGTGGAATAGAGTATGATAACTAATCTTTCTTCAACTGGTCTGCCACTGTCTGGACAGTATTTTATGTATTGGTGGTTTACATTGTTTATGTTTCCTCTAAACTACAGAAATTCTGACAAGCAATTTCTTGCCTTGTCTGCTCTATTATCGCCATTGTTTGCTTTCTTAGATCACATTTTCAAGTTAATCGTGTTTCCTCAGTTTAAATTTCTCACTTGCATACCTTAGCTCAGTGGCTAGATGTCCAACTTTGGGTTCATTTTACCAAAACTTGCAAGAATTTTAGTCATTCAGGTTCTTTTCATGGGATCAGAGAATCATACAATCATAGAATGGTTTGAGTTAGAAGTGTCGTCTAGCCCAATCCCCTTGCAATAAGCAGGGACATCTTCAACTGGATCAGATGGCTCAATGTTCCATCCAGCCTCACCTTGAATGTTTCCAGGGATGGACATTTACCACTTCTCTGGGTAACCTCATTGTAAAAAATGGATTCTTAATCTGAATCTCCTCTTGTTTATTTTAAAACCATCACCCCTTGTCCTGTCACTACAGACCCGACTAAAAAGTAGTTTCAAAGTTTGTTGAGATTCATTCCACTCCTGGTGTGCAGTTTTATACTCTATCTGACAAGACTGTACTTCTTTTTTCCTTTTTCCTCTGATCACTGTCTTTCAGATTATCTCCTTGATACTGAACGACAATGCAAAGTTTCTTCATCAAAGAAGAAACTGTAAGCTGCAGTGCAGTCATGTCTGAACTGGCACAGTATTGCATGGACTAGAAGCAAAATAACCATATAAACTCATTGTCAAATCTCAGCTGTGAAGCTGTGTTTGGAGAATCAGAGTTGTCGTTAACATCACATTATTATCATCACTCATTCATCTGGACAACTACTTTTTTTATGGCCTTAAAACCCAACAGTTGATTCAGACAGGACATGAAACAGTTTGATTATTGTGTTTTGCATAATTCAGGGAACGGTGCTTATTAAAAGGTGGTTCGGATTTTTTTTTTAACTTAATACTATATTCATTAGGGAGAAAAGGTCTGATAACATCCAGAAATCTAAAAAGAAAAAAAAAACCAAACCAACTATTCTTGTCCCAGCAAATGAAACTGAAAGTCAGTGAGTCTAACTTACAGAAAGAGAAGAGGGCTCATTAAAAATTGAACTACACAGATATAGTGCTTCTAAATGAGTTCTTCATATGGTGGGGGGACAGAAGAGGTAAAGAGTGTAATGCAGTCAATGTGTTATGAACTGAAGTACTGTACTAAAGCTCATCCTGAACATCTGAAATCTATACTAACGTGAACATCATCACATATCAGAGTGGATGAGTTTTCTATAGGAAGTAATTTCTTCAAAAAGTTGGGGTCTCTAATGACTGAGCTGCAGGGTCATTTTTATCTCCCAGTTTAATCCTGGGAGCCATAACATAAACCACAAGATAAGCTGCAGTGCAGTCATGTCTGAACTGGCACAGTATTGCATGGACTAGAAGCAAAATAACCATATAAACTCAATGTCAAATCTCAGCTGTGAGAGATTTGATTAATATTATTAGACCACATCCAGGTCTAGGATAGCTTGTTACTTGAATACTTAGCTGAAGTGCCTCGGTCTTGAACTCCTGTCCGTTCTGTGTTTGGGCATATCTGGGCAAAAAAGTTAGATTGGGCTCATTTAAATTTACTCATCTGAAAATTAGCTGTTTAATCATGGGGTTTTTTCTATAACCAATACATAAGACATTTCATCCTGTTTTCTGGAGACAGAGGCTTTTGATCACAGAAGCAACCTAGATTACTTGTTAGATGGGAAATTTGTCCCTTGTTAAGGCTACAGAAACATGACAAAACTGTTGAACGTACCGTCTGAAGCTACATGACATGCATAAGAAACTGCTAGCTGCGACAGATAGCTGCATGAGAAGCGGATAAAAGTTACAGGGATGGGATTTCTATGAGGGATGGCTGAACTTCATAAGTGGTTAAGGAGGAGTTATGTGAGAAGCATCAAATTTCACATAAAATCAAAAGAGATTATTGGGGTTCACTTGATTTACCCACACCAGACCATTTGCCTAACCATACCAAGAGTCAATCCTACTTCCACAGTTAAGAGTGCCAGAAAAATGGGATGGGATGGGATGGGATGGGATGGGATGGGATGGGATGGGATGGGATGGGATGGGATGGGATGGGATGGGATGGGACAATCAGAATGCTTTCCTTAGATTGACATAGATGAACTGTTAATTTGAAAAAAAAAACACCATAGCTTGTGTCTTTCCCTGACACAATCTATATACATCAAGGATAGTAGCTTAAGCTAAGAGAACTGATGGATTCATCCTCAAAGCTAAACTATCATTTAATTTTTGGGCTTCTGTCCTGAGAGGTTAAAATATTCCTTTTTCATAAATAGACAGGAGGACTAAGGACAGATATCATAACTCATCCACAAATTTTACATACATACTAGTAAACTAATTAATTCCATGTCCTGCTTTCTGGCCAACTGCATGATCTGTTCACTTCCATGTTATGAAACATCAGTTCATGGTGGTTGCATCTAGCCTGCTTGTTGAGAATAGTTTCAGGCCAATTCCAGCACATGAACTGTTTCTTGGAATTGTTTAAATAGTGCTAATTTTCCCTGAACAAAACTGTGCCAGGAACCATAACGTATTCCAGTGCCCGCATCAGAGCCTTGGTACTGCTTAATTTTCTACAATAGGTATAATCAAAGAAACAAACCACTGCTTTTATTTTTAAAAAAACTTAACCCGATACTTTACTTTTCATTCAATCCAATTTTTTTTTTTTTTTTGCTTAGTCAGATTCTCCTTTGACCTGCAGTCAATCTGAAAAGAAAGAAAACAACAATAAAAAAAAGACAACTTATTTTAATCACAGTAATCACCATAATTTGAAGAAAGCAAGGGAAGGCAGGAATTCAGCTGCCTTTTGATTTTTTTTAACACCAAGATCACTGTACTGCATTTAGTTAATAATATCATTCTTATAATACCTCATATTTCATCCTTAATTATTTCTTTTTCTCTGATCTGACTGAAATAAAACCTGGAACAATTGGCTTTAGCAAGGCAAAGCCTGGTAGGAAGAGTACACTATAAATACAGTCTAGAAAGATATAGCTGTTGCCTTTATTTGACAACCTAACTGTTCCCCAAGCACTCATCTACCAGCCTTATAAAAGGAAATGTAGTTACTGAGGTCCGAATTCACCATTGGCTTAAGTGTGTGCAATTCCACTGAAGTCAACGCAGTTGTATCCGTTTACTTTCATGGTGAATTGGGACTCAGACCTTTACTGAAACAATAAAAGGTCAGTCCAACACACAGGCAAGAGACCAACTTCTTGCTTCAGTGAAAGCTGTGGCTTTGCACAAAGTTCTTGACATAGAATATATTATCAGTTAACAAAGGTCGTGTGCAATGACAGAATAAGCATTGGGATGTATTAGTAAGTTACAGAGGTTCGCAGGCAGGTTATGTTAACTGAGTCATGACAAATAATTACATTTCCTCACCTGTGATTGCAGAGAAATACATCTTGGCTTATCTCGTGCTGGAACAGAAGCAAGGTGATAAAACAGTGAGGTTGAATATCTTTCAGATAACATCAATATTTGCCATTTAAGACCAAATGAGACTGATACAAATGAGCCTCTCATACACTTATGTATGATTTCTTCTGAAGATATCATGTTTTGTTAGTAGAAACAAAAGCCTAAATTGTTTCATGAAAACACAATTTGTTTTGCAGTCACTCCGTTGTATTTGGGAAGTTCATACAGTATCTACAGCTCACCTCACCAATCATATCTAAGGTAGTAGAAACTGTAGCATATAACTAGGACACAGGATGAGTCCCACTAACTGGATATAATTCGGTCTCATGGTTACAGAGCCTCATTTACTCATATTATTATACTGTTTAGGAGCACAACAGGATATCAGCTAGAATTCACATTGTCTAAGTTGAATGAATAGTTAGGAAACAAGTTTAAACAGCTGGGTTTAAACCTAGACTCTCTTTATAGTCAATGGAGACTGTATAATTAGTAAAAGTGATTACCATCCTGATAGCAATTCTCTACAGCAAAGAGATTTGTGTGTTGCCTGTAGCATAAATAGAGGAAAACATGCATGCAGGAAGACTTTAGAGGGCAATACAGGAGATGACCCACACAGTCAAGAGAAAGCCACCAATGACCAATAACAATGATGATAAATGCATTACAAATCAAGCTTGCAGCAGTGAACCTACAACAATGTTATTTGGTATCTTGCCCAGGTTTCTGGATCTCAGCCTGACACCAGAAAGTGTTACATGAAATAAATGCCAATTGTGTAACACAAGAAGTCAAGGACACAAAGATGCAATGATAATTAAAAATTTAGAATATAACTGATATTTACTTAGCAACAGAAAATGTTGTGTCAAGGCTGAATAAAGTGGATTGAATTCTTTCAAAAGTTAAATAGTTGGAGATATTAACTTATAATGAGTAGCAAGTCTACTAATCCAAGTACTATGACCATATGAGAGTAGTGATGACAGTAGACAGATCTTATGCAATTCCGAGAACATCTTGGTGTTCTTTGCCAAAATTACTTTCTTCTTTGCAGAGAAGGCACTTTCAGTTAGTAGAACAGACACAGAAGTGATAGACTCACGGTCTCCCTGCATGGGGAAGAAATCTGTTATTCAGTGTCTGAAGTTAATGCTTCAGCCAGTAGACTACATAACTTATCATTCCCAACTATTTCCATTAACTCCATATTCTTGATACAAAGTTATCTTAATACATACATGTGTTTCAAGGTTTAGACTGCTGGCTTTGCCTTTTATCTTCTTAAACAAACACATCAGCATCTACAATACTAAATAAAATGGAACAGGAATATCTAGACTGAAGCCAGCTGGCACAGTGTAGTCTGTATCCATAGCTAAACTCTCCTATGTCCAAACAGGTTGCTGCACACAACTTATCTGTTGGGAACAGCCTCTGCACTGTGCTATTCTTGACCCAGGCCCAGACACTCTCTGGAGAAGCACCAACTGGCCTAAGCTCTGAACCAAACAAGGATTTAACAATATGACTGACCTAATTACAAGGTCTGAGCCCACATTCTGGCCTTGATTAGTTTGCTGGTGGCCTTAATTAAACTGCTGCACAAATACATAGTTTTTGTATTAAACCAGAGAGGAAAGCATTCTGGTGTATAGCATTAAAATCTTTCATTTTAGTGCATTAAGATAAAGGCTACTCTGAGAGGCAAAGTATTGCTATTTTACTGTAGCTTTCTCTTGCAAAGATTCATATCAAAGATGATATGTCAAAATAGGCATTGAAAATAGGGCTGGCCTGGACCTCAGGTTAGCATTTCATCCATCTTTTCCCAAAGCAGGATCTTCTATATCAAACTGTTTATGGCATACATTTGTTTTACCCACTCTTAAACCTTTCCAATGATGGAGATTCCAACATCTCCCCAGGCAGAACTAGACTACATTTAGAAAGTTTACCTAATGACCAGTCAAAATCTTCCTTGCTACATTTTAAACCCATTGCTTCCCATCCTATTCCCAGTGGATATGGAGAACAGCTATTTCCTTCATCTCAGCAGTCATTTTTTTTCTTAGCTGTAGCTTGTTGTCCTCTCTCATTTCTGAATTTTTACTCATAAAATTCCTGATAATCCTAAAATAAGGGTATAAAATATTTAATATATACACTAATTCCACAGACACTATATTAAACAGGCTATTTGTAAGTATAAAAATAGCATATGTGGGATTTTGCAGCCATATTGCTGTTTTAAATGCATTATTTTTTGTTTTATTTGAGAGAGGAACTGTTTGAGTCACGAGGGTTGCTTTTAAAAAATCCAGGTCAACTTGCCTTTTCCTCTAACCCTCAAAGGGTTAAGTCCCTGGCTGATAATTCCCTTTGCAAGTCAGATCCTTCATTACAAGTAGAATCCTTACAAGAGGACATATTTCATTTTTTAACTGGAGCATATCTAATGATCCGGGGGAAAGCCCTGTCTCATAACATTTGATCTAGCCTCAGACAAGAGGAGCAAGGTGGCATCAGCCTCTTCCTATTTAGTCACGAGCCAAGGAACTGCACCAGTATACAAGTGACATGCAGAACACATGCATCAAAGTAGCAGCTCAATCTGTACTGCAAATAACACACTTTCATGTCTCAGCATGGTTGCTGGCCCTGAGCTGTAGTTCCAGTAATTGACATAGTTGCCCAATGCTAGAAAACAAACTCGGAAAGTATTCTCATTAGACGTCCCCCTGGTTTGTTGCTCCGTTATTGTAAAACCCAAACACTGAGCTTCCTACCAACGTGGCTCTGTTTTTAATTAGTTCTGATGGCACTGGGCGACGCGCCAAGGAAAAAAATGAACTTCCTGTGATTGAGGCTTGTTGCTCAGTATGTTGCTTCCTCCACACAGAGATTGTTTTCACAACATTTTCTGAAAAGGAGCTACTGACAGAAATAATATAAGTTTTTACTGCTTTTGATTTTTTTTTATTCTGCCTTCCATGCTTATAAAAGGCAACTCAAAGTCAAGGATCCTTAAAGTTACTGTGTCATTATTTCAGCTTTGTGTTACTTGGCTGATTAAAGACATCCTAGCAGATTATTTTTTTAATAAAATAAGCACAGGCTCCTGTTAAAAAAATTTAAGACCGAGGACTTTTTAGTGTTTTAAATAAATTAATTTGGATATGTTTATATATGGGGTAGGGAGGGACTTGAGGCTTATATTCCAAAGCATAAATTGTCACAGTGTGAGTAGGATGTGTGAAATGGCAGATGAACGTAATTCAATAGCAGAATTAATGTCTGCATGTGGACATGTGATAAGATATTCAGTGTCTTAGCAACCTCTTTCATTTCCTCTTATGAGAATTCTCAAGTTAATTTCTTATGAAGCAAGGCTCAAACACTATCACTCTGTTCCAGTGAGTGTCTGTAGGTAGGATCCAGACCCAGACAACCTACATTTAGGTGTCCTAGAAGTGCATGTCTGTATTTGTGTTGTCTCTGATTTGAGTCACAGCCAAAGAAGATCCATCTGACACCATCAATAGAGTCCAGAGACCTGACCAAGTGCAGGTAGGTATTTCTAGTGTGAGATGAACTGCTTTCCAGTCTCTATTGACTTGTATGGACAGGATCTCTGCTAATTATAATAGCTTAGATGACTAGAGCACATGAACAGATCTAAATTTTAAATTCCTAACTGCATCTGCCTTCAGGTGTGTTGAACTGCTCTCTAGACTCCCATTGACAACACTGATGAAGAGCTTGATTTAGCCACGCACACACAGAATCTCACATGCAGGTATCCAGCGCTATCTGAAATGTCTCTAGGTCTCATCTCACATCCAGATGCTTCTCCAGAAGAGCATGGGTCTCTTGTAAATCCAGTGTTACATCTATCAGTCCCACATGGATGTCTCATGTGGTACCAAAAAAGTATATTAAGTAAAAATGAATTGAGCTCTCTATTTTTGTTGAAAACAATGAGAGCTTAGGCATCAAGTACACATACAAATTCCCACACTGCAAACATCAAAAATATGATGAAACAAGAGATTAATCTCTCCAGCCATGTGAATTTCTCCAGATGGATGCTACTCTATTTGATACATGGCAGGTCTCTGTCAGCTAATTCTTTGCTTTATAAATTCCATTTTAAAAGATGGTTTGGAAGAAAAAGGATAAACTCAGCTCAAAACTTCTTAACCTGGTTTATATGGTTGAATGCAAGCTGTGACAGCCTATTTGCCATTGTTCATATACTTTGTGGTAGTTTTCTACAGCTATGTGTAAAGGTAAAAGATCCATCCAATTCAATTACAATGTCAATCAAGTCAAAGGAAAAAAGCAAACATTGTTTTCCTTTGTCATTGTGTTTCTGGAACTACTTGCTTTGTTTTTTAAAACAGTAGTGTGAGGTATACCATGGCATGTACTAAGTATGCATCACTCTGATGACATTCAAGAATACAAGATGACAGATTTCAGAAATGACTGGCTACTAAAGTGGTTATCAAATGTCATCTGCAGGCTGTGCAAATAATTGGATATTAACAACAGAGCATGTTTATTCAACAACAATAGCATGGTTATTCATAAGACTATTACTTAGTTCTGTTCTTTTTTAATTGTTTTTTGAATTAATAGGCACTGTCTCTTTGAAATATACCTGTAAGTAAATAATATTACCATCACTCAAGTGGATTGTCTTCTCCACTGAAGAATATTGAGACAGGTGGAAAATAGTAGCAAAAAAATAGCTACACTGAATCTATCTTTTTTGACCATTTCCTGGCCCTATTACCTTCAGAGTCATATGCAGGAATTACTGGGAAAACATTGTCATGACAGAGACCTTTTTTATGCTGCAGCTATATAGATAATTTCATTACAGGGTCTTTAATTCACTAGTTTAGAAGCAACCTAAAGGATTAGATTTGTTTAACACAGTTCATCAAACAGCTCTGCAGTGCTCCTCCGGGGAGATAAGAATCATGGACCAGATACCTTGTAAATGCCATTTAAAACTGAGATCCCAACCAATAAAATGTTTTAATGTTTTAATACTTTAATTAAGACAGGAGATTGATTCCATTTTCTCAGTCACTTTCTTGTCCAAATTATTCTGGTTTTGTTCCTTCCTTCTTCTGGGGAAAAGAAGTGGGAATGGTAGCTGCCCATGACATCAGTGGAAGTCGAAGACAACCACAGCTTGAAAGCTGATTTCTTGAACTCTGAAGTACACTTATAGCATCAGTTGGAGAATAAACCATATTCCTAAATATATTTCCACCTACCATTCTCTTATAAAAGCATAAGCTCAACTTCCAGCTGCTCTTCTGGAGGAAAATTTGAGGATATAGGATCAGAGAATCACAGAATTATTGACATCTGATGAGAAGAAGGTACCTCTGGACATTGTCTTGTCCCATCCTCCTGTTCAAAATGTCACCTACAGCAGGTTGCATATTAACTGAAACATACAAAAACTAGATAGCTCTAGTTGGGACACGTTGTTTCATAGCCAAGCCAAGACTTTCAGAGCAGAAATCGTGAGCTTCACACGGTAACTAAGTTAATTTTGGACCCAACACCAGTATGCTGGCTTGTATTGACACAAGTACCACCATGTAACTAAAACAGAAGAAGGGCAGATGCTCTTTTCACAGTTTTGTGCAATTATGGAGAAAAGTAAGGAATCTTAGTGGGACTCAAAAACATAAATTCTACCTGGAAAAGCAAAAGCAAACTTGGCAGTATACCTCGTTTCTATCAAGAGCTGCTAGATCCTACATGTGGGCAAGTGAACCAAGATTAAAGAGTTCACAGAATCACAGAATAGTTGAGTATGGAAGTGATGTCTCGAGATCATTTAGTCCAATTCACTTGCACAGAGTAAAGTCATCTTGAACAACTTGCTCAGGGTCACGTCCAGACAGCTTTTGAGAAAAGGCTGGTTCTGTCTTGTTTACTCTCTACCATTACTTACTTATGCATAAGATCACCTAGGGTGAGCCTTCTCTTCTCCAACCTGAATAATCCCAGCTCTCTCAGCTTCTCGCAGTATGTCATACGCTTCAATCCCCTGACTGTCTTTGTTGTCATTTGCTGGACTCACTCCAGTATGTCTATGTTTATCCTGCACTGGTGAGACTGCAGAACTGGCCCAGAACCTCAAATGAGTCCCAGCAAGTATGACCAGGTGGCAAGGGTCTTCCTAATGCAGCCCAAGACACCGCAGGTCACTTTTGTCGTTGGTTAGATTATTTAACAAAGCTTGCTGTGATTTAACAGAGTATCAGAGCCTATTCCTTAAAACCTGAGCATTTACATTTATTGTACACATTTGAAGACAGTCACAATCTTCAGTGGTGAAATTCCAAAGCAGGCACCGGAGTTACGCAAGGGATTAATTTAATTCTGTATTTAGATTAACAGTACTCATATAAATACTGAATTAGAGCTGATGTCAATCTTTTATGCTAATTGCTAGTTAGACCCTGTACAAAGACACGCTTTGCTTGGACCACTTTCGTAAGATTGCTATCTATCTACTGTGGAGAGATTTACACATTTGCTTTCCATTAGTACTAATAGGAGCTGTCCACATAAATCACTCATCACTGGTAAGAAAAGATAAAGTCCTACCAAGTTCAGAAAACACAGGCTTTCCCAATTGAAAAATTACTCTTAATGAATAACCTACAATGTAAATATTTGACATCTGAACTGTATAGTAACACTGTGATATGAAATAAAGTGGTCCATGAAGCAATTGCTTCAAGGGGAAGCAATACTTGGCTGTTTCCAAATCTTATTTTAAGAACTCATATAACTCCTCTGGTATTGGTAAAAACATAAATAAAGCAAATTGTTGCAGAGGAAGGAGGAGGAACAAGAGCATAGTCATTTCAATTGTTATTTTTATTGTTCTTTTTTTTTCTTTGATATTGACTGATAGATTCAATAAAACACCTTGTTACATATGCAGAGATGACAAAGATTGTTAGAAATAATACAAACCACAGCTCTTGACTAATCCAGATGTAACTGGGCATCAGATCCTTTAGGCTAAGAAGTTAAAGGTGTCCAGATGCAATGTTTGCTGCTTTTTTCTTGTTGCTGTTCTCTATGAAATTGATGTAATTTATCTCACTAGGCCAGGAAAACACATAGATCATTGGCCAGGACTCCCTGGTACTTGGCATTGTGCCAGCTCCAATTATGGTCTGTACAACTGTATAATACAATAGTATATAAAAAATAAAAACTTTTTTTTTTTTTACTCTTTCTGGTGGTGCAAATCTGGATTGATTCTAGTCATGTTACGATAAAGTAACAGTGAATAATCAAAAGCACTGCGTTTCATCCATCATGTTGCCATCATTTATTCCTCTATGTAGCACTGAGTACTGTTTTTTAAAGGAATGCTGTCTATGAATGGTTTGCCAAAAGTCTCGTCCATGTTTCGACATACATAAACACACACATCTACTGTTTTGTGCATTGAGTATCAATTAGAAGTCATTGGTACAGCATTGTGCCATTGAAAGTCACCTAATAGAAAACAAACATGATGCAGTGTTAGATTTTGCAATTAACACTTGACACTAATGAAACTAGCAAAGTGAGTATTTTGTGCATGTGTGGCGTGTGACAGAGTGGCATACTTTCTCCTCAGAAAACACCGCTTGTCTGAATGAAAATATCTCATGGGAACATATTTATTTTAAATTCTTTTTTTTAGTTTCCCAGAGTGGGTGTCTAAAAATTTTTTTTCCCCCAATTCATTTGTTACAGGAAACAAAGTTTTGGCTTTCTCATGTTACACCATTCTGTGTGATTGTGCATATCTTGTTTAACTTCAGCACATTCCATATAAGCTCCTGCCATAACTTCAAGAACCTGTGGTAGAGTCTGAATGTTTTCTTAGAAAAGAAAGAGCCTTAAAGAAATAAAATCCACAGAATCCACCACTTCCCCTAGAACATTATCCTGGTGGAGCCAGTGCGCTTTTGACTAAAAATCCGAAGTTTCAGTTTATCTAACCACAAGATCACTGGATCTTATGCCTCTTTCTCTTTGTTACATGAAAAAGTCTTCCAATGTGACACATAAGCTCCCTGAATAGGGAGCTCTGGTCGTGCTGACATAGTTCGTGAACTGATAGAATTCATTTGAGATTTGGCCAAGGTTTTACCACTGGCCTTGCTTATTAGGTAGAGAGGAACAACTGCTCTCTCTTAAGGAACGCTGTGGCAGCCGAAGGTTAGATTTGTTTTGGCTGCCACAGAGCAACATCTTTCCAGTTTATCAAATGCCTGATAAGCTCGGATTCACATTCAATACTTATTCCAAATATCCATTGAATTTATGTAGGAAGTTGGTTGGAAAGAAATAACCATTTAATGATAACTTAGAAAAACTTTGACACCTGCATGAGCAGAAGACAGGGTGGGAGTAAAGTGCTGCACTTGGCAGGGAAATGAATGTTAAAAAAAAAAAAAAAAGGGAAAAACTAGTAAAATGTCCAGATATTGTGACTTGTACTATTATACTCTGAATAAGCTGCTGAATAGCATTCATTATCTTTTTAGGGTTGTCTGAGATCCTCACAGAAGTACCTATGTTCTGTTCAGAGAAGTATCTTCTCTGCTCAGGATACATCATAAGGAAATGAAGATACATAGGAAGGAAAACAGACGAGATATTTTTACTATCTTTGTGGTCTCATTTCTAAAACAGTGCCATAATGGGCTTTACAGCATAGTGGCAGTGTGCAAAGCCCAACATGTAACTTACATAGTTGTTTAGGGGTTTTTTTAAGGAAGAAGAGACATGGTGTAAATGCAAAGAACATGAAACTATTCTTTGTCTATGCGGAAGTATATGAATGAGTTTCTGGTAATAACATTTTAATTATGAAGCCTTATTTGTTACAGACACAAGTCATTCTGAGAGTACACAAAAGGATCCAGTAGAACAAAAATAATCAAAATGCAGATTGGGATGAATCTTCTAAAAAAGACCAGACTGACAATGAAAAAGGAAGTGTTGTTCCTGTGAGCACTAGCAATAGTCAAAACCTTTAGAAAAAGTGTAGTTTTAACATTTTATATCTATACACTTTTGACCAACAGCATGGGACTTTCCATAAAAAAAAAAATCAGAGACTCAAAAAAATGCAGTGACTGCATCAATACATATATATGTAGGCAGACAGATGTGGTGAGAGAAGAGATACTGTGACAGAAGAGGAAAACCAAAAAGGAACGGAAATGGCTGATTCTTTCTTTGTGACATATTTTCTCTCTCATCCTTGCATATTTGCATTAAAGTGATTGTGAATAATGTACATTTGACCAGTGCTGTCTGCGGAACTAATGCCTATTAAAGTGATGGGAAGTAGCATATGTTGTGCCTTGGGCAGAGAAAGTCCAATCTCCCCCACTGTGTGCAAGTCTCCAACTAAAATGCAGGACAGCCTGGGTTTTATCCTAAATGAACCCAGCAGGGAGAAATGGGACATAGTCCCTCATTCCACATTTAAGCTTCTAAACTAAGGTTTAAAGATTTAAATTCGGAAAAGGGGAACTGTAACATCCATCATTTAATTGACAATTGGCACTCATTATTTTATCTTTTGCTGGTGCTATCAATACAAAGGAAAGCAGTAAGGTAGGGGAAGTGGACACATTCAGTTGTTTCAGGATTTGAGACACATCTGCTTTATTGGTACCAAAGGAAATAAAAAAGGAATGGTGGGAGGATGGGGAGGGGGGGAGAAGGAAAAAAAGGAAAGGGAAAAGAAACCTCCGCTGCCTCACTCCTGTTATTCTTTCACGTTTTCTGTCAATGCACAATTTTGTCAGTAACTGCAAAATGGTTTGGGTTTGTTTGGTTTCACTTTTATTTTGCAACACTGTACTAGAAGTGTTCTGCTATTTGAACAGTTTGTAAAGCTTTTTGAGTCGCATTACATAATCTTTCCAATGACCTCCAGCATCAAGTTCAGATCTAAAGCAGTCTTTCTTCTACCTGTGTGAACTTGATAGCTGGGGAAAAAAAAAAGGCAATTACAGAACTGTATGAGAATAACAAATTCAGCTGAAGTAAGGAAATAAAATTTGCCGAATTGTCATGTTTAGATGTGTAGCAATGAATTTTGTTTCATTACCTTCGGCATTGGAAAAAGGAGAGGAGGCAGTGAGGTAGAAAGGAAAGGAGGCAAAGCCTTTTTTTTTTATATATATATACGTAGTATTCATAGGAGAAATTCATTTCCATTTCCAGTGAAATAAATCTGTCTTAAATAGAACTGTATCTCTTAGTGATGTGGAAAAACATTTGCTGCCAATGTAAATTAGGAGCAACTGCAGTGAAATGAATGGAGTGTCATGGGATCCCAATTACATTGGCACAACTTCTGAATATCCTATAGACTTGAGATTACTACATAGAAGGGAGATTGAAATTTCTCCTTTTTCAGCATAGCACAAAGGTAAACTAAATAGTTAATTTACTTTTAATCTTGATGGCAGATTATTAGCGTGTCTTAAGCATTTAATTATTGCTGGGTGAGAGTTGTAGAGTTGACAGTTTCAATTATCTCTTCACAGGGTCTAAACTAAAAGTTCTGACACCAGTTTGAGTCAAATTTTGTATTAGAGCTACCACTGAAACTCAGATCCAAATTTGTAGTCTGAAATTCAATTACATCCCAGCTCCAAAATCTGAAGAAGTGAGCTGCTCATTTACACTTTTACTCAGTTAGTGACTGTAGATAGGAAACATACCCATTTTTTTCTGTTTATTGCTGATGCTATTTAACTTTAAAAGGTAATGGATAAGTAGAAAAAGAAAAAGAGATAATGTATTGCAGAGATAATTACAAGAAGAGGCTATTTCCATTAACAGAGCTTAAAATATATGATTAGACTTCCATTATTTTCATCACTGTTGCCTAGGAAATCTTGACTGGCTTTGGAGGAATTATTTTAGCTTTTATTTCCTCCTTTTTCTTACCTTCTCTGAATAATTCCTTAATACAAGTAATAATAAAAGCACTATTAAATACTCAGAGACCCCAGATAGATTCCATCACAGTAAGCATCTTACACTACACACCATGGCTCATCATTACTTTAAGCCACCTTAAGCACATATGGTCACAAAAATTAGTAGCCTCGCCCAAAGGCCATGCTGTTCTGCCCCTTCCCTTGCTGCTGTTATTTGGGACTAGAACTTCACTGCAAGATGGCTCCCCAAACTGATCTTCCTAAAGAGGAAGAGGTGAAGAAGAAGATTAAATTTCAGTCAAATAATTTACATGATTGCTCAATGAAAAAAAGAACAAAAAAACCCCAAAAATGCCAAAAACGCCAAGAAAACCACCACAACTAAATAAAAAAATAATAATAAAAAAACACCACCATGAAAGAGAAGGTGTGTGTGTGCAAGTGGAGTGTTGCCATACATCAATCCAGCAGACCAGTTTGATCAGTGAAGAGCAACTGTAAGATCCTAGCTCTGACAAACATCATACACATCTGCCAGACTGAACAGATCAAGTGCTGGTTTCCCTGTGAAAGAAACTGAAGCAAATACAGATCTGACCTTGGCCCTGTCT
The DNA here is from genome assembly GCF_028858725.1 of Colius striatus. NCBI lineage: Eukaryota > Metazoa > Chordata > Aves > Coliiformes > Coliidae > Colius > Colius striatus. Next base: position 43,129,045 of record NC_084760.1, on the reverse strand, counting down.
GACTGTGTCTAATCCTAGTTACTCCTAGTTACCTTCACTGCGTCTGATCCTGACCCCATCTCCAACTTACAAGCTCATGTCCCCATCTTCATGGAGGTGCCTGACACCCTGTCAAGCTGATTTGCCATCTGGAGAGCCAAGGAGCAGACAGTAGGGCTCACTCACCCTTCAACAGCTCCACATTGGGTGTCAAAAAAGGACTGTCGTGGTTGAAGTCCAGGCAGCAACAAAGTACCACACAGCTGCTCGCTCACTAGTCCCCCTGACCCTGGAGGGATGGGGAGGAGAATCAGAAGAAAAAGGTAAAACCTCATGGGTTGACATAAGGATACTTTAATAGAACATCACAAGGGGACAAGAAAAACAGCTATAATACTTAATAGAGGGATAAAAAAAATGCACAATGTAATTGCTTACCAGTTGGAAAATTGTGCTCAGTTCCAATGGAAAAAAACACTTTTCCTGCACCAGCTATATTCAGAGCATGATACCAGTATGATACCAAATATCCTGGACATACTCCTCCTCCACACACCCCGCTTATGAAAATTAGTCCTATCCCAAAAAAAAATCCAGGACAGACCCTATCCTGCTCCAGTTGTGAAATTCAATTCAAGAACAAGACACTAAATTTTGATGTCTACATAGATCTGCCTAAAGAGGCAGAAAATGTTTCTGCTTCCATTGTCAGTACAAATATAACCCACACAGTCTGCAGAGCCACACAAGGATCATTTTGACAGATAGCACAGTTTGACCACCTGAATGACTTAAACTCTACTAGCCTCCAAAATGAGATGGGCAGATCCAGCCTCCCTATTGGGAAAATTCTTTGGTCTGTGGTAAGTAACCTGAGCCTAAAAGATTTTGAAAAGTGTTATCTTGACCTCAGCCAAAACATGCTGCAGCCCTGGGCTCTGATGTTGTTTTATTTCTTAGAATAGATGTTGCTTAGATGTCTAAGAGGAGATTAATTGCTCTCCAAGCTCCATTGACTGTATTAAATAAGAGTTTGATTCAAATACTCAGCCATAGGTGCCACTTGTGATAATGTAGGATATTCCATCAAAAGAATTCAACTCTCCTACATGTCCTTTTGATGTCTAACAAGTTGACTTGGATATCTTAGATACTTAGTAGTATCTGACACCTTGATAGTACTATGGACCCTGGTTACTCCTTCAAGCCTCTTTGAGGATTTTAGCCAACTAGACATAAACACAGAAATTCAGATATATTAATCATAAAGAAAATATCATGTTAGAACTCCTGAGCTCACCAGTGCCTCCAGTGCCTCAAGAACATGAAGGTAAAGAGCTCACTCCCACAGGTCCCTCAGTCAGGCCTTGCTAATACTGCAGTAACCGAGCTGAAGATAGAGCTGAATGGTTTCTGACAGTATACTAGCTGTAATCATCCTGATGCAATTGGTGAGAGTAAACTTGAAATTAAGGTTTTCTTGAAGTGAGCAATTCAACACTGTAAAAATTTCCTTCATTTTACTACACTGTGAGTAGTGCCTGGCCCTTCAGAATTCCTAACAGACTGAATCAACTCATTATTATCTTCAATATAAATCTTATTTTAGTCAGGAAGAGATCCATGAGAGGCTGTTTGAAAATGTTCATCTCTCTTTCCCCCCGCCTTGCTTATTCCCAAATAAAATATCTAAACACGTACCATTCATCTTGTACAGACTGTGGTCTCTAAGGTAGTAGAGATCAAGGAGCAAAGTGTAGGACCAAAGGTGGGTGAAGTGTAAATAATACTAGGCATCAACTTTGTTACTGCTTAAAGGACAGCCATCCTTCCCTCAGAGCAGTGGCTGCTCAAGTTGGACATAGGCTAGGACTACTTCAAACCCACAATATACCCTTGGTCTTAATGCATTTCAAATATAAATTTGATACAAGTCATTGAAGACAGCATTGAAGACAATTCTTCTCACTGCCAAAGTCAAGAAGGAACAAATTTCAGGGGTCTTGAGTGGTGCTAACAAAAGCTCAATTGTCCCTCACATAGTTATGTCAATTCCTATTGGTCTGTTCCATGCTTATCTTTGAGTTTAGTCTTGATGCTTTAAGTGGTCTCATTCCCCAGTTTATTTTTACTATCTTTTTGCAGTCTCTGGTTTTATATATTTACTCATTATTAGTTCACTTCTCATAATTACTGCTCCACTTTCAGTTATCTTTTTTAAGTAGTCCCCTGACAAGAGTTCAAGCATGATATAGTCTCTGTGCACACTTTCTGGTGTACATCTTCCTTACATTTTTTCTCCAAGTTCTGAGATGTGCTCACTGCTATTTTCATTATGTTTCCACCAGGTTTATGTCTTTCCCTCCTTTCTCTCAATTAAGAAACTGGGATGGAAAGAAAAAAAGGAAGATAGCTGTGAATTACAATCTTAAATAGAGAGATATTTAAGACAAGAAGAAATCCTTACAGTTATCATGTCTGACTTTACATATGCATCTGAAAGTTAGGTGACTAACATGAACATTTATAATACCCTTCCTCAGGCTTACTAAGCAATGTAATGGTGATGACAAAATTATTAAACCAAGATGTAGAGTTGTTAAACAAAGCTATCTAAAATTTCACATACAAATTCAAATTCAAAGGAAAAGAGATTTTTGAAATGCCAAATTTAGGTGCTACATCCCTGTTCACTATTGCAAAAAACCTTTGGCAAAAGCATACCAAATTTGAAGAGAACCTCAGAGCTCTGTTAAGTGATTAAACACTTATCCTTCTTGAAGTCTTTAGCATTAGCTTCAATTGTGCCTCAATTTCTTTCCTGATACTTTTTGTACAGGTTCTGATAGATTTTTGAAGAAAGATATCTATTCTGTGACAAACTGTGAGTTGACAGAACTCATGGCTTGGCTTTAGACGAGAAGGAAATTCTGTGCAGTGGTAGCTCTTTTACCTCATGGGGATACTGTACCTCACTGCTAAAAAGCTTTATAGCAAAATGTAGGAGACGGTACAAATAGACTAAGTAATGCTACTTGGTCAGTCAAAAAAAACCTATTTTAAAGATGGATGGACAGTACCACATATCTGAACATTTTCCTTACATTTTTAGTCTTTTTTAATTGCTAATTTCAAAATGCATCTATTTATCCTGTGAGTGGATATGTTTGGTAAAGAAATTACAAGCAGCTACCACCGAGCACAGCTGTTCGTTGTCATCATTGATAGCAGCAAATACAATCAGTCCAAAGCAAGATCACTCCTCTAAGGGGAAAGTATATTTAGCTATCATTCAAAATCCTCAGTCTGATATCCTTGATAGTTCAGTAACTCACTGTTTTGCCAGTGGGGCTGATAGAAGTTTCTTTGTTGTGATGGATGCATTTGCCATTACTCACCATACCGGTTCTCCCCTCCCCTCCAGCTGTTTTACTGTGGTACAATATCCAAAACCCATGAATCTTGCAGTATCCTAGCAGCCCAGTCTGTAACACTCTTGCTTGACAAAATTAGAGCTAATAATTCAAACAAGCTAAAACATCAATAGGGAAAGAGTCAAAGGAGACTTTTCATTAGAGACATTGACTACTGGGAAACCTGGGAGATAAATGGTGATCCAGTTATTATCCTTGTCAAATCAGAAAGTGTCAATGTATTGATTGCATCATTATAATTTAATTAATTACAATTGTATCTCCCTATGTATTTAACTTATAGTTTGCTACTAGAACTTGTTTTTCTAGCCAAAAAGTTGAGGGTTTATTTCAAGACCCTCAGAAGTTTGGTTTGTTTTGATTTTTTTTCAGTATGAATTGCATGTTTTGAAAAAGGATATTGACCTTGAAAATGAATCTCGTCTTATCCATGCAAACAGGTGCGACATCTCTGCAAATTTCCAGTCTGACATCTCCTTCTGAGGTATTTCTGTGAACCACAGCTAAAAGAAAAAAGGGCTTTGCACTTATTTCGTTCAAATTGGAATGATAGTACGTCCTATGATGTGATGGAGTCTAACAACTGCATTTGTGATGTGCATGTTGGTAAGCAAGGAACTGGACTGAGAAAGCCAAGTCAATCTACATGGTTCAGCAGGTGGTTGCAGCTTTATGAAAAAAATAAGTGATGTAGAACTCAAATAACATCTTCCTAATAACATATATACATGCAGTAATTACAAGATCTAGTTTCAGCTCACTAGCTAAGATCATTGTGTCTGTCTCTCACCTAAAGTCAACAAAAATAGGAAAACTAGCAGAGCACTACATTGAACCTAACACTTCAGAGTGGAAGCTCCATGTGAGGTGGAGGGTTTGAGAACTGTTACTGCTGTTGTTTTAGTGAATATTGTTTTGATTTAATTGGTTGGTGTTATATTTGATAGAGCTGCTGTCTGATTTTTGTATCATTTCATCACTTATATCGAAGCACACACACATATATGAAAATACTGGCACAGGAGGATTAGGCATCGTGGTGGTTTAGCCCTGGCTGGGTGCCAGAGGCACACCAAGTCATTCTATCATTCACCCACCTCAACTGGGCGGGGGAGAGAAATATAACAAGTTTTGTGAGTCAAGATAAGGACGGGAAGATTGTCAGCAATTAGCATCACGGGCAAAACAGACTCAACTTGGGGAGAAATGGTTTCATTTAATGATTAAAAAAATCAAAACATAATGGGAAAAATGAGAAATAGAACTCCTCCCACCTCTAACTCCCCACTAACTAAACCTGCTTACACAAACACACTACAGGCATCTTTTCCAAGTTATTTCAGTAACCAGCTTGGGTGTGTGAATAGACAGGGCAGCACATTATTCAATAAGTTGGTTTCTCTTTTTATGATGCTATGACAACATCACTTAGGTATCTTGTTCTTATTTAAAGCTAATGTAGTTTCTACTTTTATCTTTGAAGATGTCCTCATAGTTAATATGAAGTAAATAGAATGAAATCTGATATTGGATCATATCTGCTGGTACAACTGAGCAATCAAGCTCAATAATGTTAGGTTTCTCAGGCTTCTTTGTCTTTGCTTCAATGATGTAAAAAAAATGCTTGAAGAAGAGAACAAAAATACAGTATTCTCTAATGTTGACAGGTGTAGGCCTTTTACAGGTGTGGATGATTGTGACTGCTTTTACAGAGGAATGTGATTAACACATGATTATGTCGTTTTGTATTTTTTGAGGGGTTTTTTGAGGTAAATTGTTTTCAGTGGTTAATTTCAGGTTCATAGCAAAACACAGAAAGATCAAAACATGCATTTTTAATTGACAGGTTCAACTGTGAAGACTGTGTTGCCTTGGGGTTCTGCCTGAGCAATGAGGGTCCCATTAGCAAACTGTTTCAAATCATTATTTAACTACACACGCCCTCATCTGAGATTCACTCACAACTTCCTTCACCTGAATTGGAGTTGCATCCCTTAGAAGGTGAGTACAGTCAGACTTCAACATTGGTAGCTTCTCCACATGCAGCTTCTCCATAGTTCTGTGCAGTGAGAGTGCAGAAACCTTGAGGTCTAAATTGAAAAACATCCCTTTCTCCCAGTATAAATTCTGCACAATCCTGTTTGCTGTCAGGAGAAGATAATGGTTGTCATTTGAAGGATGCAGCCTAAGAAACCAAGGCCATGCAATTTGATAGGGAACTGGGACTCTTTAACTTGGAGGAGACTGATGAGTGACCTTGATGTTTACAAATATGTAAAGAGTGGGTGTCAGGAGGATGGAGCCAGGTTGTTCTCAATGACGTCCAATGATAGGACAAGGGGCAATGGGTACAAGCTGGAACATAGGAGGTTCCAAAGAAACACAAGGGTGATGGAGCACTGGAACAGGTTGCCCAGATGGGTTGTGGAGTCTCCTTCTCTGGAGACATTCAAAACCCACCTGGATGAGTTCCTGTGTGACCTACTCTAGGAGATCCTGCTCTGGCAGGGGGGTTGGACTAGGTGATCTTTCAAAGTTCCTTCCAACCCTTAAGATTCTATCATTCTGTGATAGTAGAGGAATCAGAGGTTGAAAAAAGTATATCCATAATTCATTGTCTCAAGCTGTTTCACCAAGGTACATATTTCTGCTTCTTGATCATAGTCCCTTGAAAAAGGCACATAAAAACAGTTTCATCAGTAAAACCAGGGACATGGCAAGGCATAATATTTGAATCAGAGTATGTTGTGCAACAGGAGCTGAGTAAAGACACTTGTTGGCTGTGCTGAATTTAGACCTACAGCTTGCCTTAGAAAAGGATGTTGCATTGCATGTTTTCAAGAACAGTAAGGCAGACACTTCTGAATCCAGATCTTTACAATAACACCTCCCATCACTTTCAGCAATCTCTTAATATCTCTGGGTTTTCTTTTTTTTCGTAATATGGTACAACTTGTATAATAATAATAATTACCTCACAAGAAAGATATGAAGCTTAATTAAATAAAGGCTGATTATCAGAAACTCAGAGCATATGCAGAGCCTGTTTGCTATAGCTTTTTTACTGTTAAGCTTTTCTGCAGATCAAGTCTGGGCTGTACAAGAAGTGATATGAATCATCTCTATCAAAAGAAATATGACTCATTCAAGGCAGAACCATCCAAGAACACAAATGAGGCATTATTTTGATAACGAGAGATTTATAGAGGAAACACAGGGAGAAGGATCTCCTGCTTCTTTTAACATAGCCCCTATTCTAGGCCCCTACACAATCGCCTTAAAAAATGTACACAATCTTCACTTGAACATCTTGACTGAAAAGGACTAGCCAGCAATTCGTAGAAGATAGAAAGCAGATGAGCCTCAGCCATTTTTACACCTAAACTCAAACCAGACTTCATCAGGTTCCTCTAATGTTCTTTTACCGCTGGTTGCCAGCTGGGCTTGGAAGTGGAAATGCCAAGGAATCCCAAAGACAGGCAGCATTTGTGACAGGATGAGAAGCAGATGTTGAAGAAATCTCTGAAGATATTATCTTCTCACGAAAATATCAGACTTTTTTGCACAACTCAAGTCCAAGACCTCAACAAACAGGTGTCTGCACTCACCACTCCAAAAGAACTCTGTTTGTAATATCTCTTGTGTCATATTCAACAGCTCCACAGTCACTTGAAATATCCTGGGGCATCTCAAAGGGATCATGGTCAACATACGAGTCATTAACTGAAGTTGTCGATGTAAGGTCTTACTGCCCTGAGCAACATCTAGTTGTGAAGATAACGACACCCAAGATCATCCAGCTTCTCTGGTGAGAAGTCATACATAACTATTGTGAATCAGACATAGTCAAATAGAGAAATCCACTGTATTGTCTCATTTTAAAAAATGGAAACCATAGGTGGGATTCATCTTACCTGAGCATGTTTAAAGCCTTGATGACAAGTCATGATAACAGTCTTAACACTACAGCGATCACCTATAGTGTTCTCTAAGAAACAAAAATAGGCACTTCTAGAGAGTGGTTCATCTTGACTACTTTAAATTCTTATTTTAGATCTATTTTTCTCAGATATTAACTGTCTCCTACACTGCATATAACGGCAATCTATAACAATATCCTTAGATTTAGACTTCTAACTTGTAAACATCTAAATTCCACCTTAAAAAAGTACTAAGGCATAGTTTAACATTTTTAACTCTAACCAGAAAGCTGGCTGCAAGCATCTTCTAGCAAAGTAGTTACAGTAAGATCTTTGTTCATTAAAAACTACTTTTTTTTTTAAAAAAAAAAGAAACTAATAACAATTTTAAGAATGAATGCATTACATTTTACGAGTCTACAAGGAGCTAACAGAATGTAACATTTTAACTAAAGAGGATTTTTAAGGGCAATCAAACGAAATGGATATTAAATGAGGATACTGTAAACATATTCATAAAATATTATTTCTTTTTACATGTGCAGTATCTTTATTGTTGCCATATACCTGAGTATTAGCATTTTTGCCTCTAACTCTTACAAAGCCTCAGAGTGCTTTATAGTGATTAATTAATTAATTATAGTTTCATTCTCTTGGATAGAAAACTACCTGATGGGTTCCCTTAGGCAGAGTCCCTTATGGTTAGAGAAAAAAAAATTTCCACCCACTTTTTTTTTTTACCTCCTGCTTTACCCCCAAAAAGACACTTACATTGTACACCACAGGACTCAGGTTACAATCTTTCCTCCCAAACCATTTGACCTGTGGATATCTGAGACCATGTGACACCATGGCTGATAATGTGATTCTTCACAAAGTGAATAGCAACTTCCCACTTCACCAAGCACAGTTTTAAAATAAATACTTCACTCCTGTTTATTAAAGCCAAAAGGCATTTGGAGACAAATTTCATTTCTTAAAGAACTAGACATTTCTCAATAGATTTGAAGTGTTTCTGTTTATGAAGCACATATGAAGCTGATCTCACTGACACCTACCTATTAACAGTGGCACCAATCACACTAAAGTCTGCATTAGACACCTGGACCAAACCAGTCAACCAGCTTCTGCATACAGGTTCAGTGCAAAAGTGATAGGAAACTCCACACAATGATTCATTGAGTCCTAAAACAGGTTGCTAGTTGATTTACCAGAACTAGGTGTCTAATCTATAGACAACCAACATGAAGTGAGCTTAATCCCTTTATAAACAGTCAGCTACAGCTATAATGCTAGTCTTAATCAAATTAAATCAGTCTCTTTCAGTACCAAGGCGACCAGACCACTTGTTTGAAGCCCAAATAAACATTGCCAGTAACAACCAAAACCAAATGTGAGAATTACCAACACAAATGCTCATTTCGATGAAAAAAAAAAAAACAAAAAAACCTGTTTTCTATGGCTCTTTGGCTTAAATCAAACACCAAGCTAACCTTTGAACCAACATTGGGAAGTTTCCATTCCAATGAAAGCTTTAGGAACACGTGCCAACAACCTACACTCTATCCTCAGTTGGCAGGATGTTGGCTGGGATACAAAACATGTTAACAATGATGCTTTTTTCTGTATATACAGTAAACCTTATGTGTATCAACACACTTGTTTAAACAGCTTTTTGAATCTGACTCACGATCTTCATGAATATATAAAAAGTTCCAGATGTTAAAATGTCCCTAGACATGCATTTTAACTAATTTTGTTCTGCATTTGTAGCCTGACAAGCAAAGAGGGTATATTGATTAAAATTACCTGCATACTTACAGCTTTAGCTTTCCTGCTTCCTACCGAGGAGCATTTGCCATGGAAAGACTAGTCTCTGTGCTATTCATTCCTAGCATGGTGCTCTGGGGATCCCGGGTGCTTTGGAAAATCCCTTTTCATCATCAGCTGGAGAAGTGAAAAAAGGAAAAAAGAAAGAGGAAAACAGAAACAACCTGACACTTCACAGGTGCAATAAGGGAGAGGCTGAGAGGAGGAAGAGAAGGTGGTGAAAATTAAAATTTACTTTCCCTTCTCTACCATGACAGGTACTGATCAGATAACGCACAGATTTGTGCTCAGCTGCAGTTTACCATTGGTATGTCCATTGCAAAGCCCTTTGCACTAGTGCAAAGTCACTATTTAACTTTCAGCTATTATTAAATTTAAGACTCAGAATCTCCTGTAGCCATTTGCTTTTATTAACAGTGAGCATGTGTGCTCCACCAGAAAATCCAAGGCTGAGAGAAATAGAGTGCAGAATGTTACAGCTTCAGAGAAAGCTCATTAGAAGCAAGGTATCCTGGATGGTTTGTGTGGGAATTATAAAGGTTTAGTGGAGCCTAAAAAGCAGATTTCATGACTGCTTCTGACCTTGCTTGCATCTATGTTATACCATTTTGCTGATTTCTGTTTAGCCACTTCTGAATATGAATAAATACAAGTTTAGGTGCATTTTTCTGAGGTGCCCTCATTCTGTTTTTAAAAATGATAAAGCACTTAGCTCCAGGTCCATAAAGTTTTAATGGAGCCTGTGCTCCTCTGTGCTTAGATCAAGATCTTAGAGCGTTACCTAGATCATTTACTATAAACACCCAAAACAAGCCTCACAAGAAGCAGCAGGTATTCGCTTGATGGAGTAATCTAAATGATGACATCTAGGCTACCCAACAAATTAACAGGCATGATCAGGACTGATAAAGAGCTCTCCAGGGGCTGTGTACATATTTTACTGTATGCCTTTTCAGTGCACGGTGCATGAATGATGACATACTGCAGAGCTTTTCTCTCTCTTGTTCCCCTGGTCCCATAAATTTTGCATTCCCTGTGGAAGTACCTATGCCTCGTGGTAGGAATCGAGGATAAGTCCCTATTTCTTTCCTTTTCCTCCTTTGCACCAAATCTCAGGCTACAAAATACCTCTTTACATGGAAAAGAGGGGTATCAATGTCTTCTTCAGAGCGATGTTTTAGCTGGCAGAGTTAGCAACAGTCTGTGCAAGTCTGGCTTTTAGGGACCTGACACCACAGGCACAGCAACAATTGGCTCAACAGACATCTCCAAGTATCATTTAGACATGAGAGGTGGGCAGTGGGCAGGTGGTAGGAGTTACAGAAACTTGACTACAACTTTGAGTTCATGGCATTTTTTCAAGGTCGGAGGTGGGACAAAATAACCTACATATGGTCTCTCAATTTGAGCTTCTTGGGTATCAGGTTAAAATTCAATGCAAGTGTAAGCTGGCGCTGTCTCTATGCTCCTCTACTGACAGTGCTGACTACTTCCCATAGTAGGGTATTTAATACTTGGAGAGCCAATAGATACCTGAGTGATGAAAACATCTAAGTGCCTTAATCTCTAACTCTCACCTCTCTGTATCTATGAATGACAGTTTATTTATCTGCATGCTTGATTTCATCTGGCACTGGACTGTAGGCAGTACCTAAATATAGGCATAGGATTTAGGTATTATCCAAATGGTAGGAATGTAGCCTCATGTCCCATGGCTAACAGTGGCAAAGAAAGGTCAGATGAAGGACAGATGATGGAGAACACTGTGGCAACACAATTAATGCTTAAAAACTTGTGGTGTACAAAAGCTTGAGTTGCTCAAAGCCTTTGACTTTCTAATATTTGGATTCTTTCTAATATTTAGATATTTATGTTAACCTAATGCATCTCAAACACTAAAGCAATTTACTCAGATTGGAGGTGTTAACTTGGAAGGATAGGAAGCGGGAATTCACCTAACTTCAGCCATTAGAAAGTTAGACACTTGCCTACACTATTTAATCAATTCCTCTTGTAATCTGTGAAGAAAGATGCAAACCTCTAGAAATGGCGTAATCCATTCCAATATAAGTGAGATGAACTGCTCTCTGGACAATCCTGTCTGCTTCCATTGACTATTGAGAGATGATCAACAGCGTAGACAAGTAGCTTAGATTAGGTACCTACTGTCAAGACATTTAACAGTACATGAGACTAATCTAGCCCCCAGATATCCAGTATCTCTTTAGAAATCTCACGAGTGTTGTTGCAGTAACAAATACTGCTTTTTCATATTTATGCTTCCCAGAAGCAAGTTTTTATTTGCTAGTGTATCGCTGTTTCTTCGACAATTCATTTTCATCTTCCTCATCCCATTTAGACACACGTATATGTGTATGTGTATACATATACGTTGTATACATATAAACTAATCATGCTTGCATATGTCACACAACATGTATGCGTCTAATGGCATTTGATTTTGTTTGTTTTCCTATAAACAGTAAGCTGGGAAATCTGACAAAGTCTCCCAAGTTTCTGCATCTGAATTCTAGGTATGGTAGGCTTTTTTGTTTTATCTATTGACCAAAGGAAACTTCTGAAACTTATCAAACTATTGTTAACTTTACATGCACAAGGGTTATTTTTAAACCCTGGTCTCCCAGGTGCTCTAGTTAGCTTGTCCTAGGATACTTAAGTCATATTAACCTTTGAACCTGCCTCATCTTTTGCTCCAAATTTGGTCAGCTGAGGCTTTTAAAGTTCACACTGAAAATTAACCTCTTGTCCTCTGAGTCTTATAAATGTCCTAATCTATAGATTGTGGCTCTGACCTACAGTCAGTGGCTGACAGCTGCATGGCTGAAGTAATCAGCTTTTTTCAGCTTTTGAAACCAGAAGAAAAAAAAAAATGGAAAATAAGGAAAAAAAAGAGGGGGAAAAAGAAAAAAGAGTAGATAATACATATACAGTCTGTTTATATCTTAACAATATCAGATGGGTTTTTTTGCAGGAAAATAAATTAACAGACAAATAGCTTGCTTGGATACTAAACAGATTAGCCCTTCATGCCATTTAAAGAAAGAAAACTACTTTGTAACAGGAAAATTATTTTTATATCTCCTATCTCACCTGGTGCATTTCCCTTCCATTCTACTGATAATTTCAACATAGTTTTTACGAAGAGCAATTCCAGACACTATTATTGTTCCAAGCTCTGACATTCACATAGGAAATGAAAAACTGCCCTAACCTTCCTTCCTGTTCATAAAGTCCTGGAAGAGGTGGATAAGACTACAGAATCTTTTGACTTAGGGTACAATTTTTTCTGCATTTGCATAAATCCCTCAGGCAGGCAGGAATAGACAATATTTCAAACCCAATCCCAAATATTTCATTTGGAGCAGTTATCTCATAATTACAGAACCACTGTCAATTAGCAAAAAGAGAAACCTGTAGAATAATTTTGTGCTGTTAGCCAAGGAGGAAAGGATGGGGCTGATAGGCTTTACCATGTATTGTAAGTAGATATATAGTTCTGAACTAAAACAAGCAGTCCCACAGAGTGACCAATGATTTCTTTGCCTGGAGGGTACACATATCCTGTACACATTGACTGAGACACCTTTTCCTCATGAAGATGTTTTCTGTTGTGGGACAACCATTGCTGCCACAGTGATTTAATAGAACAATGCAATATTATAGGCAATCTGAGGCATAGACTTTATTCCTCCACCGAAAATGCACTGAGACTTTAGAAAGAATATAATTAGCTTCAGCAGGAGATTAGTGTCCACATGCAGAACTTCCCTGGAAGTCTAATGACTTCAGAGAAAAAAAAAGCCTGTCCTTTAACATCGCCTGAAACACAGTACTGGCAATAACAGGCACCCCCAATGTCATGTGGGCCCACAATACAATGAGATGAAGAGGATTACTTTTGTGCCACCAGCAGCTTGTGCTGAGAAACTTCCTTTTAAAACATCTCAGACTCCCCATTCCTTCGCCATCATATCAACTTTGTGGTTTAAGGCCACTGCTACCCCATATCATATTCTTGAAGGTTTCTAACCTACCTGTTTGCTTATCTGCACACATGCTACTTAGGTCTGTAGAACTGATCAAAACACTGACTGCTCAAGTCTTTTACAGATGAACACACATGGCCACAGTAACACGAATAATGGGACAAGAGGCAAAATTGGAGAACTATTCTATTTTCACAATATTAGGAAGAACTTTATCACCCAGATGGTTGCCAGACACTGTTCTACACTGCCCAGGGAGGTGGTGGAGTCCCCATCCCTGGAGCTATTGCAAAGCCATGTAGCTGAGGTGCTGAGGGACATGGGTTAGTGACAGCCTTGGATTTCATGAGCTTAAAAGTCTTTTCCAACCAAACAATTCTATAATTCTATGATATATTTACCATTTACGAACTGGATGTGTCCAATAATAGCTCTCTAAATAAAGAATCCCTACATCTTTTTTTTCAAGTGAAAAACTGTGGATTTCCTCCCTTAAACATCTGACCCTGTCCCTGGATATGAGGTCAGGGTTCCCTTTGAAAAAGTGATTACTGGACTTCTAGTCAAACAAAAGCATAGAGGATAATCTCACCCTGTATAAGGGGTCCATTCATCAAGTTATCAGACTCAGAGATGAGGAAGATACTCCTCAAAGCATGTCTACATTTGCAGCAGGCTATGCGGGGAGCTGTTGTATGCATGGAATATTTCCTATCTTCTGTGCCGCACTACCAGCTCCAGTGTAGAGTCCTTATAGACCACACATGCGTTCCATATGCACACAACATATGGGCTCTAGCTTTCCATGCAGATTCAGTGTCAGAAGGATGAGCAAATGTGACCTTCAACAACACCTCAAGATCAACTCAAATGAATAATATGAGTTATCAACTCTTACTATACAAGATCCCTAATGTAGAAGAAATACCATGTCACCAATGCTTATGTCCCAGTCTAAACATGTTTGGCATGGTCTATATCTCTGGATAAAAGATGGGAAAACTGTAGTTTATTGGATTCTACAGTGTGTATAACTAAGTAGGTTCATTCCTGTAACGGGTTGAGGGTGTTGAATATCATATCCAATTCAAATCTAATGACTGCAAATATGTCAAAGCAAGGAGGATAAAATACTTCTGTCTGTTAGCCTTCACTAAATAAATGAAGTTCATCTCTGGTTGTTTCCAGTCCCACCCACAGTGATGGGGTTACTGCCTACTAATTCACTGGCCTTAATATGGTTATAATCAAAATTTGACTTGGTTACTTCCAAAAAAAAAAAAAAAAACAAAAAAAACCCCTCTTCTTTCCATATATACTCTACAAGGAAAGTTATTTGAACATGAGGATAATAAAATTCATCCTGGAGGGAGATCCTATGACACACTGATTCTGACCCATCCCAAATGACAAGAGTAGGTTCTACTCCAAAAAAATTTAAGGAACATGCTTTGTTGCTTTAAGAGTACAGAAATGTGAATCAATTATTTTACAGTGGATAGCACTGAAGAAATTAAGTCCAGGCCCTGCTCCTACTGAAATCAATTAAATTTTTGCTGCTGATTGAAATGAAAGCTGAATCAGACTTCATAACTACTTTTCTGAGTACTTTAATAGCGAACCCTGTGTTTTTATGATGTCTGTATTTCATAGAATCATAGAATGGTAGAGGTTGGAAGGGACCTTTAGAGATCATCTAGTCCAACCCCCCCGCAGAAGCAGGGTCACCTAGATCAGGTCACATAGAAACATGTCCAGGCAGGTCTTGAAGACCTCCAAGGAAAGAGACTCCACAACCCCTCTGGGCAGCCTGTTCCATTTAAATGGTTTATGCATTTAACAGCATCCTTTCTCCTTCATTTATGTTACAAGTAAACAGAAATTGTTGAGGTGATGCCTAAAAAGGGGAAAAAAAAAGTAAATATTTGCTACAGTAACAAGTGAAAAATAGGATTCACCTCTGGCCCTGCATTTGTTAAAGATAAATTGGGTCCAGTAATCTTTTTTACACTCACTATAAAACAGACCACACACTAGTTTCTTTTAGAAATGCTTAATCAGGGCTTTAAAAAACACTTGCATGGATCCCAGGCACCTTAGGATGTACAGAGGGTATCTACTGAAGAGGCTCACCACTGTTCAAAGTTACTGGTATGATTACAAAGAGGTGGGTACTGAGGCATTGTGTATGTCTAGCCTGACACCAGAAGGTGTGATATTGTCTGCTTTTGCATCAGTCATTCAAATGAAGAATAATCTGCCCCATATGGATACCAATATGACTAGATTGTGCCATTTGGGCCCGGTGCCAAGTAAGTGGGGCCTGATAACTCCAAGCTGTCTTCTGTAGAGAATGGACTTATAACTCCTTATGTTAGAAATATCATTTGAGTTTCCTACTGTTTGGGTCTTTTTTTTTTTTTGATACTCAGAAAGGATCATCAGAATGGACACAGCCTGGCATGCTTTTTCTTTCTTGCAAAGCTTTTCCAATGTTTTTTACTCATCTCCAAGCAAAAAGACAGTTGGTTAAATGATAGACAGTATTTCTTTTACTAGACCAGGAAAGCAAACCAAAAAAAGTGAAGGGGGGAAAAAAGAAAGAAAAAGTGATAAAAATGAAGAAATTAAGATATGGAATAAAATAGTCGAAAAACAGGGAGATTAGAGCATTACTAGGATGGCCTGCAATTATTTCCCATTTCGTTTCAAGTTAGTAGAAGGAATGGAGAAATCAAGATGGAAAGCCCAAGAAATTCTTACAGATTAATTTACTACTATATTTCCTCATATCCAGGACACACTAAACCTCTTAGTCTTGGGTCATATCATATTGCTCTGCTGCCTAATCAATGAGTTAGTTAATGTCAGAAAGCAAGCCAAGTACCTGTTGTTCTACACAAATGCTAAATGCTGTTCTTGTCATGTGAAAACTGCTGCTCCATTAATCTTATAAGATAAAAAGAGCCAGGCATGGCTCTGATTGGCGACATAGCCTGAGTGATCAGGCTTGAGTCACACAAATACTGTTGGATAAGTGCTTAAGGACTCTGCCAAAGCAGTCTATAAATTCAACATATGGTTTAAAAGCCAGATTGTGGAAAATTTGCTTATGTTTCAGCCTGCAGGATAACCAAGGAGATTTGAGAGAAAGAGGTTATCCTGTCCCTGTTCCTAGTGCAGCTGCCAAAAGCTTCTGTTACCGTTTACACCTCCAGAGACCATGGGGGAAAAAACACCTCACAAATTTTCAGCTGGTGAGTGCATCAAGAAGGCCTCTCGTTGTCTCACTGCCACCATTCACACCTAGAATTATGGTCTCTAATAATCTTTCACATGGCCTCAGAAAGGCCTGGCCAGATCCTCTATTTTTCCCATAATAAGAAAGAGCAGAAGAAACTTTGCAGTTTATGGACACAATAGTCTCATTAAAGCTTCACCATGGCTTCCAGAAGTTTTAATAAACCAGCTGGTTAATCACAATAATGTCCCTTCCCCCTTCACTTTATTGAAAGATCCTGCGGTCAGGAAATATAAAACTCTCAACACATTGACCACAGCGAGGATTACAGCTTCATGCAGTGACACTTTTCTAACTGTAGATCTTGTGTGCTGCACAAACCTCAAGCAACCTCATAAACAAGTTTGAAGCAGACCTAACACAAGACTTGCCAAGGAGAACATCAAGAGTGATTCCATTAACAAGGTCTGGCTGGAGCTGAAACACGTCTCCTAAGTGTGTTGTTTTTAATCAAGTCATTTCCAGCAGGAACCTTTATAGAAGTGTGCAGTGATTCATTCCTTAAAATTGACACTTCAAGGCCCTAGTCTTGGGCCACTGATGTCACTGGAAGATTTAGCAGTGATGGATGGGTATGGAATCAAACACCACAGGTTTGACACTCAGTAGCTTAACATCCACAGATCAGACTAGAATCCAAGTCCTCAGACTCTCACACATCAGAGAGAAGGCTGGGAGCACAATCTAAGGGCTTACCTCTACAATAGATAAGAAAGTTAATGACAAATCAAAGAACTATTATTGCGTTGCCTCACCACTGTCCTGAGATGAGCCTACCTACTGCCTGTCTGAGGCTCACAAATGGGGTGCTCCTGAGCACCCTGAGGGACTCAGTCCAGCAAATGTGCTCTGATCTGGGCAGGTGGATGACTAACAAGTGGTGTCTATTCCAGTTCATGACCCTTTTTATTCAAAGTATAGCTAAAGTAAGAGCTGCTTCTGCATAATAAGAAGGAGATTTAAGATCAGTTTCCTGGTCCTCAAGAAAGACTTCAGGCCCCTGTCTCCCACTAAAGTCCCTTAAGCCACTGGGCTACTTCAGAAGGGGAAAAAAATGAAGTCTCTTACTCATGCTGTGATTAAGCTGCTGTGAAGTATGGAGTGAGGAAGCAGAAGAGAGTATGATTTCCTTCAACTGTTTTGCATTGTAGGTTTGCCTCTGTATTACAAATCATGGCAAGTGTTCACCATGGAGACTACAGTCAAACACTCTCTGGTGTTATTAGAAATTATGTATTCCTCCTATCAAAGCCTACAAATGAAAGCAAAGCAACACCAAACAGCTGAGAAGGTATCAAAGCAAAAGTGGATATAGTGAGTACATCTATGGCTCTAAAGAATGTAAACTGATGTCCTAGTCATTACTCCACAAACACTGAATCTTTCTAGGTCAAACTGAGGGGATTTCCCCAGCATGTTGCAAGTTAAATTCACTTGTGAAAAGAAGTAGGGGACAAGAAAGGAGAAAAGTTTACCATATCAATGAGACTGCTGGGGAAGTGCAATGCTTTGTATTTGAGAACTGCAAAGGACTTCTTAGTATAAAATAAGTAGCAATGATCATCTTTATACTACTTATTTGTCCCTAATTTAATAGTTCATTAAGTGCATCAGTAAGCATAAAAGGCAACTCATACTATCTCCTTTGAGTCCTCTGGGTCACTGTCGAGTCCACTGAGAAACAAAAATATATAGGTAATGTTGTTCCAGCCTATCTAAATACTCTGGTTAGGATGGGACAAGCCAGACACTGGAAGAAGCTCTCTCTGCCCATCCAGAGGGAACCTCTGCAACTAAAATAGGTGCCTACCTTACAGACAAGTAAAATCTAGCAAGATTAACTTCAGTCCCTTAGTCAACAACTAGAATATAGCCTTCTATTCCCATTTATGTATAAAATAAATGAGGGATAAAGCAGCTGTTCTAGCACAGTTGAGACTGCATTCTTGCCTCACTTTCATACTATGCCTGTACTCACTCAGTCTCATTGTTTCTCTAAGGTTTTTCTACACCTAGAAATTTACTATTTCTAGATAATAATTCCCAAGTAGTTGTTTAATTAAAGCCTCCATGAAGCCAATTTTATTCCAGAATTCTAGAACAGTTATTCTGGTAAATTCAGAAGTGTCAAGAAGCCCTAAGGCATGTGAAGAGAAGTGTATGCCTGTCTCAATGAGAAGCTGTTAAAAGGAAGGTGAAAATATTAAGAAATCCATGTATATTGGTAAACAGCAATGCGAGTGTTACTGGTAGCATAATTTTAAATCATTCTGGCACACAGACAACTAGAGCTACACAACAAGTTGGGAGGAGAAAAGAAGGATTGAAGTAATTCAACTTCTTTTTAAGATTTACATGTGGCCATCAAGGTTATAGCTTATCCTTTAGTTGAATTCACATTCCAGATATTTTCTTTGACATTGTACATGTTTGATATATGAAAATCAAGATGGGCTAATTAGTTTTTATTAGATGCATAATTTATGATGTGTTAGCTCTCTACCTTGATTGGATTCATTCTGATCTTAGAAACACACATTACATGCAAAAAAAAGTATTTAAAATACCTCTGCCATAAATATCTTCTATCAGTCATCAGAAATTCCCTATTTGTACAACCTTTTCTGTAGCAAACTTACAGGCTAAACTATTATATTTTTAAAAATGCACTGGAACCATGAACACAACTCAAAATATGTATTTTATCTGAGCAAGTAGTCAATGTTTTGTAGACTAGCCCAGTACCATTCACTACTCGGTTCATTAATTACATCCACTAATTTTGTAGTTCTTTTTCCTGGTACTAAGCATTTATTCATGCATGTTCAGCTACAGTGAAGTCAATGAGATTGCTTGTGACTTTGCGCACATCAGCAGAAGGGCTGTCCCAGCTAATGCTACAGTTAAGAAAACCCAGGTTGCATTTTGATTATACACCCCATGCTCACTTCTCACACTCCTCACTGTAGAAAACTGAGGTTTTCAGATGATCTCTTGTGGACCTACTGCTGGCACCCTGCTTTCTGAAAGTCATCTGATCACACACCAGCTCCATCGCATACACCCTCAGTCACACTCACCTTCAGCTTCAATCACGGCCTCTTCCTTCCACTAACATGTACTCACTCAGACACTTTCACATTTGGTTATATACTCAACTCCTGGCACTCACATTCAGTTACATTCAGTGTGTTACACCCACACTTAATTACAATCACACCCTCACACTCCCCATTCAATTACACCACCAGTGCTGCCTACCTCCCCCCACACTCAATTATAATCACATGTGATTAGACCTGCAATTCTGCACCTATGGTATAATCCTTCACTGGCATTCGCATCCACTTATGCTCAACAGCCTTCACTGGGATGCACGTCTGCTCATCACATTCATACACGCATGGAAACACCAGATTTCTTCTTTCATCCTGACAGAAGAGTGTCAGGGTTTTAGGTTTTCTTTTAGCAACTCAAAGAACACTCACTTCTTACCAAGGAACAGAAAGATCTGCTGTTCCTATGGAATGTTGCCTTCCCAGAAAATCACCTTGAATCCTTATTTTGTACCTTCTGAATAATATGTGCTCTGGTCTGTTTTATTTTACAATCTAGTGGGAATTAAAATCAAGATGCCGTTTCACAAAATGCTGAGCTCTTAAAACAAAAGACAGATCCTACCCTAAGGAAATTAGGGCTGTATCTGTCTTTCAGATGGAGAAAGTGACAGAGTTTCTTATGAAGGAGTATGAAGGTCACCTACTTGTTCCACTGTTGCATCTATGGAAACATTATTATAGAATCAAATTACTGATATTCACTAACACATGGACTCACTGTCCAAGTAGACTGCAGTCATCTCAGATGATTTGTATGTGTAGTCTCTTCTGCATGACTGCATGAGCACTTTTGCAGTTTGGTAATAGTAATGTGCAGGTGAAATTCTTCGCGTCCTAAAGTCAGTAAAAAGGTTGTTTCAGTGACCATGAACCTTGCCCTTAGACCCATCAGGTCTTCCTGATGATAAAAGCCATTTCAGAGGTGTGTGAAGCCCACACAAATGCTATCAAGAAATCTGGATTGCTATGGGACTATTTTCACTAGACATTTTCAATTCCAGGAATGGGAACCATAGTCATGAATATTAATAAAGGATCAGAAAGAAAAGAATATAGAGGAAAAAAAAAAAAGATTGTGTATAGACACTTTAGAGAAAGAGTAGGAATCATCTGTACCAACCCATGTGCAATCACATGCGTAGACATCTTATTGGTTTTTCCATTACTTAAAACCCACAGCCAGACTTAAGAGTAAGCTCTGATAACCTGAAGTAATTTCTAAAGCAGCTTTTGATTTAGAAAGATAAGGCAAAGTTCTGACTAAGAAGCCAAATTTCCAATCTCATATTCCTGATGAAGACATAGATTTGTGGGTTTTTTAATCAAGACATAAAATCCCAATGAAATTCACACCAGTTCTTCTAGAACTAATGGCAGGGTAAGGGTAGGGGTTGGGGAAGGGCCAGGGAGAGAAGGAAGTAAAAATAGAAGAAAAAATAGACAAATATAATAAAAATTACAAAACCCAAACCTAAAAAAGAACTTCAGGATGAGACAGAGTGTATGGATAAGTGCCTGCTGCCACAATAAGATACACATGGCCTGTTCAAAGATGCCTTTGCAGGGAGCCAGGCCACAAATAAAACAAGACATATGGTATAGGGTGAATTGGCTACTTTTTTATTAAATAAACAATTGATCCAAATCAAGTAGCTCTAAATCATTTAGGAGGTCTTTGTTGATCCTGACCAGAACTAATATGTGCAGATAACTTGTGTTTGATCTTAAAATGTTCATTCCCTGCACAGCTTCCACTCATCAGAAATCCCCCTTCTGTGTATCTTAGGAAAGCAGAAGAGAAGACGAGAGAGAAGATAGGGAGGGACACAAATAAGAGGAACAATCTCTTTTCATCCTCCAAGCATCTTAAGCAGTGTCTGAGTCCTCACAGATACAAATGACAAAGCAGGAGGGACCAGTCTCTGTACTGGGGATGGCATCCCCATTCTGTGTCTACCACCATGTACTGTGCCTAGCGTTGCAAGCAGGGAGGACTAAAACACCATGACTGCTCCCACCATAATTCTTAGTAAAGTCAGCTGAAGGGGGTTACAGAAGAAAAAAGAGCAAAATGTATCCTGCCATTTGCTCATGGAAAGATTAAAAGCCAGATCTTTGCCACAACCTGATGACATTAAAGCTGTTATGTCTAATGGAGACCACAATGCAGTGTAAGGAAAAAAGGAGGTATTTCACCACCACAGTTGTCATAACCAACAGAGATGAAAAGGGTAATCCAGAAATAATATTTTGATCAAAAGTCTTGCAAAGCTCTCCTATTTGAAGAGGATGAGATTAGGGCTAGGCTACAGTGAATACCTCAGATTCACTCCTGTGACCATTGTAGCTGCAGATAAGTTACTTCCCTCCACTGTTCCTGGATAGCTTTTCTAAATCAGGGACCTCTTGGTCAATATTTTTTAAACCTGCTGTTGACTGCTTGCTCCTCACTCCTTTTCAAGACATCGTATTTTAATCATAACCACCTTAGAGATGAGAACCTTTTTAATGAAAAAGACATGCTAAATGTCACCCCTCCACAGGACAATCTTATGTATCCTATCAAAATTTATGCATTTTGGAAAATGCCTTTCCATCCTGCTGTAACTGAGGTAACACCTGTGAGATTCTGCCTTACACAAGGGAGGGATTTGGGCCAAAAAACCAAAGACCTGGGTGCAAAAGAGTGAAAAGCATGATAATGATAACGATCGCTATTTTATCATTTGCTATTAACACAAAAAAAAGAAAAGTTCAATGGTATCACTGTCTGGGAGGTGTATTCTTCTTTTCAGCTGGTGATCAGTCAGTGCCTAGAGATGAAGGTGGTGTCAAAATATGAAAAATACCTTCAGAGTAGTAGTTTGCAGGAGAGTTGATGGATTAGTCCCAGCCCTGAGGGTCCTTTGGGATTTCAGCAGAGTTCCTGTGGCACCATTGGCATCTCAGTGCTCAGTTAACCTTCTCTTTTAAGTGTTTTAGTGAATTTAGACTCTATCTAGAGATCTGATGTTTTTTTGGAGTAAAGGAGGCAAGAAAGAGCAAATAGTACAGTCTGTGCCATTATTAAAACCAAAATTATTTTCAGGATATAAAACAGAGAAACTTTGCTATAAAAAGATCTCAATTAAGATTTGAGGTTTATACCTCTCAAAGGGCTTGTGGGAAAACAGTAATAATGACAACAATAAACTCAGGAGCAACAAAAATGTGGGATCCCAATGTCTGTGCCCACAGTGAGAATAAAAAATGCAAAGCCTGGGCCACCTCGCCTTTAATTTCCTAACTGCTGTTTTGTAAGGTTGTGTCATGCTTCTCAGTTCAAACACGCTTTGGCTCTTTATTATTCATGGGCCTTTTTCTCAGTCAGTGGTGTTGAATAATAAAACAGCCCAGGATCAAATGGGCCAATTCTCCACGCCTGACACCAACTGCTACTGTTCGCTGGGCTCTGCCAAGCGTTGCCTCTGATAATGAGTGGGATTTGGTTAAACAGTAAATTAATGAATAATGAAATATCCAGGTTGATCAGTTAGAGAGCACGCTTGCTTTGCCCCCAGCCAAACGCTCAGGGCAAAAATTACTCTCAAACGGCACTTGCCTGTGTGCTGGGCTGGATAACTATTTTACAGCCTATTGCTTGACAGGATGTTGAGAAGGGGACCAGGGGAAGGGGGGAGGTGGAAGAAGAAAAGCAAGCTGGGCAATCTCTTTATCACCCCACATGGAGGGGACAAGGGGCTGGTTGGGGTCTGTGCAGACCCCACTGAGAATAGGGGGAAGTTGCAGAGCTGAAGGAGCTTGGTATGAGGCTGAGAGAAGGCTGAGCTCCCTCCTAGGTCTTCCTCTCTTCTCTCCCACCTTTAACAGTAGATTGCTTTGACTCTGACTACCACCGGGATTAACTTTTCTCCCTGCACCTCCCCCGTACCCCCTGCCCCCTGCATCATCTGGCAATTCTCTCCTTGCATTAGCCTTGTCTGAGCATGTTTCTGAGAGAGGGCCATCCCTCCTGGCACAGCTTATAGCCCAGCCTTCAAAAAGATCCTCCCAGAGCTGTGTGTCAGGTGTTTTGGGCAAATAAAAGAGCCCATGAAAGGCTGCCTGCACGGGATGGGGCAAGTGCATGTACACAGGGAGACAGAGAAAGCAATGCAGAAAACAAACCCTCTAGCCTTCATTTTCTACACCCAGAGAGACAGCTGTAAAATATTTCCTGCAGGTCAATAACACAAGGACATACACCTACACAGGCACACACACAGCATTTTTACGGGTGGAAGATGGGCAAAAGCCCTCCCTGACTTTTCACACTCATCCACCAGAATGGTACAACACCCCAGCCCAGGGTACATTTTTCGGGTGGGGGTATTGCAAGAAGCAGGCTTCGGTTGTCACCTTTTATCCAGAAGTGAAACTCTCTGTAACCAGCTCATCTGTTTCATGATTTTTATGACTGTCCTTTCCAAACTTTCCTAACAAGTCCCGACTTCCACATCCAAGTCACAGCAAGGACGGGAGTGATTTTACAGGAATAAAGAATTAATTTTTACACACACACACACACACACGTATATATACATATGAGGAGGGAGGAAAAAAGCCCACAATTTTCAAAATGCGAGTTTACAGGTCGGGGCTGAGTCACTTTCACTCCTCTCGTGTCTCTCCTAAGTTAAAGTTTAAAGAAATCTTTGAAGCGTAGGGGAGAAGGAGGTCCCTGATAACACCTCAGCTGTCGTCCCATGTCCCCATCCCGTAGCAGCTGCCGGGCGCAGCGACAACCCCAGGCTCCAGTCGCCATGACGAGGTCTTAGGAAAGCAAGACCTGGAGGGGTTTTAATGAGTCTCCTTCCCTTCCTCTGACTTCACTCATCTGCATGCACAGGGAGTTTTGACTGTAAGGATGAGCAGGCGGCTCTCTGGAGCAGGTTAAAGTCGGTGATTACTGTACTCGTCAAACAAAACCATCTCCCTCATTCATCGCCGAATGTTACCGTTCAAATCCAGAACTTTTCGGTTTAAAATATTTCACCTCGTTCCTTC
Source organism: Colius striatus (assembly GCF_028858725.1). Classification (NCBI taxonomy): domain Eukaryota; kingdom Metazoa; phylum Chordata; class Aves; order Coliiformes; family Coliidae; genus Colius; species Colius striatus. The sequence continues at coordinate 43,104,409 of NC_084760.1, read as the reverse complement.
CTGCCCGTGTTATTTTTAAATAGACTTTAAAACCCAGCCTATTTCCGTCAAAACCGTTTATCTCAAACTGCTTTCTATCCCTATTTGTAGTTCTTCACCTTCTCCTGCTTCCTTTGTCACCCATCAGTTATTGTACTGCGATTTTCTGTACAGGGCTGGAAACCAGCTCCCTTTTTCCCAGCCAAAACAAGACCCATTCTGCAAAGGGGGGAAAAAAAAAAAGAAAGAAAAAAAAAAAAAACAACAAACCCAAAACAAAACAAAAAAACCCAAAACAAAATAGCAAAAAAAAAAAAAAAAAAAAAGAAAAAATAAAAAAAAAGAAACAAAAAGAAACAAAACAAAAACCATGGTAGACCGGGACTTAGTCTCGTTCCGAAGGTTGCTCACAGATTTTGGGGAAAATGTTCCTGTTTAGGGAGTTGGTTTTGCATTTGCTTTGGTTTTATTTGGTCTTTTTCGCTTTACAGACAACAGCAGCTTCGCTGAAGTCACTGGGAGTTTCGCAAGAGCAAAGATTGTCAGGCGATGTTCTGTGCAAAAAGAGACAGATAAACTATTGTTAGCGCAGGTTTCATGGGGCAAAAGATTCCCTCTGGTACTTTGATGCAGATTTCTACAAGGAAGGTAAATATCCCCACGCATTTCATCCGACTTGACGTTTTAAGTGAGCAAAACTATGGATAAAAATGCAAGTGTACTAAATGCCCTTTGTAAATCTCAACAGGCTCTAATTTATCACCTGGGAAGAGCCAAGCGTCAAGACAATGTCCCTGTCGACCTGACGAAAACGTTGTCCTCGCACGCCGTCAGATGACGGCTATTCCATTCTCGCCACTGCTTCTTTAATAGCACTAATAATCACCGGCACAGCATCAGCCCGCACTGGGGAACCCGGGGGGTCACACTGCACCGGGGAGCGCTCCGGAGAGTTTGTGGCTTTGCTTTAAAAACACCTTGACGAGGGTTAAACATTCTTGTTGTTGTTTTTCTTACTTTCTTTCTTTCTTTTTGCGGAGGGTGGGATTTTTTCATTTGCCCATCGGGGGCAGATCCGGGGCAGGGCGAGGGTTAAAGGATTATTGTTTCTGAGAAATACACGCGCAAACAGACACACACACAGTCCTTTCATTTTAGTGTTGTTTGGAGGAAGCTCCAACGTAATTGCGGTGATTTCGTAATTGTGTGAGATTCTAGGGGGTTTTTTTCGTCTTCATATTAAGGAGAGACTATAGAGACACTCTTAACTCCTGCTTCGCCAGAGATTTCCTTCTACCCTGGCCGCATGTCCCTGGCATGCGTTCACATGCAGAGGGACAACTTGCTGGAAGGGAAACCATAGCAGCCCTTCCTCCGCTGCCCCGGGGTGCCGAATCAGGCCCAGGACCCATCTACGGGGTCGGTGGAATGTGGAGGGTAGAGCGGTGGGGGCTGACCCTTTGCACCAGCTGAAGTCTGTTGCACGGATTTAAAGAGGAAAGCAAAAAAAAAAAAAAAAATAGGAGCATTTGGGGTTGGTGGGTTTTTTTAGCCTTAACTCATTGAAATCAGTTATGGTGTGCGAATGGGACCGAGTCTGTACGTCCAAGCGGAGCTACGTGCAGTCGTGACACGACATGTGACACAATGTCCTGTGCACACACAGAGAAACACGTCCATCCACGGGGAAAAAAAATATGTGCGGATGCCTATTTGCAAGAGACAGAGAAAACAAAGGAATTCAGGGAATATGTTAGTACTGGGGATTATTTAAGACATTTGACTAGTTCCATCATAGGGACACCAGATGTTATTTACGAGGTCTCATATAAATGTGGGCCATATCATGCAGGTGGGGAGGGAAAAGGGGGGGGGGGGGGGAGAAGCGAAAGGAAGAAAGAAAAGGAGTTCACCCTAAAGCAATGAAAGACAAAAATGCTGTTTATTACTATATAAATCAAGGTGAAGTTTTCTAATGGAAACTAGAACTACCTAGAGTTTCAAAAAGAGATGGGAGCAAAGCAGGAGAGAAGGTCCCCGACGGTCATGACTGGAAAAGCAGATTATAACATCAGACCAGTGGGGAGGGGAGTTTTGATGAGCTACGTTACTGCTGCTATTCGTTTGTCTTTAGTTTTAGCTGTGAGGAGAAGACAGAAGAGAAGAAAGACCGGGGAAAAGAAGGGTAGGATGAAGGAAGGGAAGAGAGGAAGGGAGGGAAGAAGGAAGGGAGGGAAGGAGGGAGGAAGGGAGGGAAGGAAGGGAGGGAGAGAGGAAGGAAGGAAGGAAGGAAGGAAGGAAGGAAGGAAGGAAGGAAGGAAGGAAGGAAGGAAGGAAGGAAGGAAGGAAGGAAGGAAGGAAGGAAAAGAAACTGATGTTGTCTTGTTGAAGACCACTGGGAAAAAGCAGCGAAGCAGAGAAAAACAGCGGGAGTGTTTCTTCTTTCCTGATACTATGTTGCCAGAGTTACTGCTGTGCGAGCCCAACCCAGGCCACAAGCCGCGGGGAAAGCCCGGTCCCGGGGCAGACAGAGCACATCGGTGGTCTCCCGGACCAGCTAACTACACCTTATTATAAATACATACATACACGTGTTTTCAATTTGCAACCTTGACACTGCCGTCGGGAGTCTGGGAAACTCGGGGTGAGACTTTCCTCCTCTCGTCGAGTCTCATTTTAAAGGGATCCCTCGTTTTCCACAAGCAGGTGCTGTTGCTGAGTTATAAAGGATGTTTCCCTGATGCATTTTTTTAATTCCCTTTTTACATAACTGTGGCACAGCTCTTGGACAACAGAGAAACTTCCTGACTCCCTCTTCGTCCTCCAAAACATCCTCCTAGACTCCACTGGAAACGGCGAGAGCTGTTTTGAAAAGCTTCATGCAAAACACATGTCCTACTAAAAAATAATATAATCGGTGAGATTAAAACAAAAGAAAACAAAACAACGTGAAAAAACACGACATGCAGCCTGGTTTTTGGAAATCAGCTCTAGTAGTGCTGGTCTTCCCAGCCTTCCCTGCCTACAGGCGTTCTTCACCCTACACCTGGGTCAAAGTGGCTGTGGAAGTTTGGGAGGTCCCCGCTCCTTGCCCTGCAAAACCCTCGTAAAAAAAGAGAAAAAAGAAAAAAGGAGGAGGGAGATTCCCTTTTCTCTTTTGCTCGCAACTCCCCCCACCTTGTTTTCCCCCCACTCGGCCCTCAGGCGCTGCTGCTTCTGCCGTGTTGTCCCCCTTCATACACCCCACACACATCCGCGGTCCCTCCATCCCGGGCCCCTCAAAACTGCTCCGGGCGTTTTTGCCATTACACCACGGAGAAAAAGTAGGTCACGGCTGAGTCCAAGTCTGTCTGAAGCCGAGGCAGCCGAGTCTGGAAAGCTTCCCCATAAACCAGACTTTGGGGTCGTCGATGTTTTTTGTTTGTTGTGGTGGTTTTTTTTGTTTTGTTTTTTGGTTTTGGCTTGGTTTGGTTTTATTGTGACGATGATGAGTTATTTTGGACATATATTTGGGTACTCAGATGAGTCGGCTCCAGTAGTCCAAGCTGGAAGAAGGGAGGTGGGAGATGGAAGTGGGGGTGGATTTCTTTTTTGTTATTTTCCTACCCCGCGCTCCCAGAGAAACACGAACTTGCCAAATCCGACCCACCGCCTGTTAGGACTCCTGTATCTCACCTTTCTCTACCTCTTTCTCTAAAAAACAACAGATAAAACTCAACACAGACGAGTCTTCAGAGCGGGTATTTAACTGAAGTAGTTCACGGCAGTAAAAACGAGGCTTTCAACCCGTTTCCACCCAGAGGGCTACCTGGTTGAACACATGTGTGTTATTTGTTTTCTGGGTGGCTGTGTGGAGGGTTAAGTTGATAGTCCTTTCCAGCCTCCGATTTACAGGCAAAAAAAACCACCCCTCCCCCCCCCCCAAAAAAAGCCAAAGACATGATGCTTCATGTAATAATGGGGGAAAGAAAAAAATGTAAAAAGGAAATATAAATTCTGAGGCTCTAATCTACTCCTCAATCTCCTTCAGACAACGGCAGAGCAAAGCCCGAGTCACTCCGGAGTCGCTTCGGATTAGCCCTGGGGATCCGGATTGCCCCTCAGCTCCTCTTCATGAGCGTCAATTACAAACCCAAATATAAGACGATTTAGGGGCAGGAGGCAGGGAGAGGATGGAGGAAGAAGTCGGTTTGAATATTTCCTTTTTCTAATTACTGGTACTGCAACTATAGAAAAGAATCCTGAGTTGTGAATCTTAACATCACTCCCCATTTGTATATAAGAGTGTATATATATATATATATATATATATATATACACACACACACACACACTCACATCCACGTCTACAGAAGGGAAATGTACAGTAACGGTAACACAGCAGTGGGTGGGGGGGAAAAAATGCTTCCTGATATTGAAGGTTTCCATAAGATTTTCTTTTAACGGCTGACATTTGTAAAAGAAGAAAAGAGAAGATTTACTCCTAGTTCAGTTGGTAAAAGCAAAATGAAACGAAAGCTCACATTAACATGACATGAGGTTTATTACAGGTGTGCTTAGAATGAAGAGGTAAGAGTGGTAAAAATATGGACACTTTTGAGTCAGACAGAAATAAAATACCAACATTTCTGAGAAGCAATATTTATTGTCTTTTTTTTTTTTTTTTTTTTAAACGTAGAGACATGTCCTGAATTTCCCCAAAGCCTAGACGGGGAAAATAAAGACTTCTTGGAGTTATAAGTAAATCCGTCTGCAGAATCGAAGCAGCACCAACATTCAAAAAAAAATTAAGAGGAAAATACAACAAAACACAACAATATCTTTTTTTTTTTAATTCTTATTGTTATTATTTATGTAAATCAGGTCATCACTGGACAAGAAACCAATTTCTACCCATTACCATAACAGCTTGTCTATAAAGAACAGAAAAGATTCAGATAGGATACTATCTAGTCAAGCGGGATTTTTTTTGTTGGTTTTGTGTTTTTTCTTTTTTGTTTCGTTTTTTTTCTTTTTGTTTTTAAATTCCCCCACCCATTCACAGAGGTATAGATTCACAGATAAATAACCCCAAAAACTACTTGCTCGCCATATTTACACATTCCCGTTAAATTAAGCATAAATAAATATATACAAACTCAATACTGAATGCCTCTCCGCATTTCTTCTCAGGAAGAATCGATAAACTGATAATTCTCACTGCATGGTCAGATTTTTCAAGAAGAGGAGGTGAAAAGGATCGTTTGGTGTATAAAAGGAGAATTTTTTTTACTTTCATCTTCCCCGTTTCTCATTCGCTTTTTCAGAGCTTTGCATTTGTTTGGGTTTGTTTGTTTGCTTTTCTTTATTTCTCGCTGGCACACACAATGTTTCGTCTCTCTCAAAATGTTCAGGCATTTGCCAATGCGTTTGGGGATATTTCCTTTTACTTTTTTTTTTTTTTTGTATAAGAAAATATACTATTTGTAAAAAGCCTACGGTGTCTCTCACACAGGGAAGCCGGAGGGGAGGGGAAGGTTGGCCGGATCGATCGGGCAAATGCTTACGGCAGCTGAAACGAGCACCAAATTCTCCGAGAAACGTATTAAATCAGAGCCGAACAGGACTGCGTGATAAACCGGTCAGAAAGAGATGAGCAGGGGAAGGGAATAAGCCCTTTGGGCACAGCTAAAGGTCATAAAACTATCTTCCCCCCCAACTCCCACTCCCGCCCCCAGCCCCAAATGCAAAATTGAGGATTTTAAGGGAGGTTGGTCTGGGATGCAAAGAAACTTGAAACAGCTTCTCACAGAGAATTTCTATTAGGTGGGACAAGACACGACCCGATTTTAAAGAAATCACCGGGTTGTGAAAAGATTCCCATAAAACTGGCTTCTTGTTTCCTTCACACCTTGTGTGAATAAAAACTAGGGTGAAAAAGAAAAAAAAAAAAGAGGAAAAAGTTGGGGAGCATATGAAAACAAAGATCTTTCCAACGGAAAATAGAATTGTTATTCAAGGAAAAAGAAAAAAAAAAAAAGAGACTAAAAATGAAATAAAATTTACAGCAACCCACCTGTTTGGTTTGAAAACAAACTTTTCACGATCTCTCCTCAAACTTTTCCCTTGAGTTTAAAAGCAAAGCTGCCGTGTTAATCCTCCTGTTTATTGATTTATGATCCCGAGGAAACCAAATCTTTTAATAACTCAATTATCAGATAAACGTCTGAGGTGCCTCGCCAACACGGGTAGTCGGGCTGGGAAAGTGCAGAGAAGCAGAAAAATGCCTTCCAGTGGGAGGCTGAGTTTAGTTTTTAAGGGACTTCAGTCCTCAGTACTGATAGAAGCCACCAAGAAATGGATATTTCCTTCTGGGACCAGCACTAGACTAGGGGGAAGAACAGAGATGGATATACTCCTATGCCATGTTTTCCCCTTCTTTGCATGTCAATCAAATGCTCCCTGTTTTGAGGAACAAATGAGGGGCATCCCACCAAAATCAATGGGAATTTTACGTTTGGCTTTATTTTGCCCATGTGAAGCACAGCCTGTCATTTGCAGTCTGTCTCTTCCAGGTAGAAGGCACGAGGGGCAGATCCAAAGTTGCCAGGAGTCAACCGAAATTCTTCCCTCAACACTCTCATGGTTTAGGTCCTGGTCCAGGTGACTAAACCTGCACCTAGAGGAGGATCAGCAGCAGGATCAGGCCCTCAAACAAGCGTGTGCATGTGTACGTGTGTAAGTCTTTCCCCGAGAAGTGTTTCCCTCTCCCCATTAATTCACAGTGGTGATGGGAACCTGTCTTCTGCAGTTAAAATAAGCATTCTCAGCTCCCCACCAAAAACAAGAAAGGACCATATCCAACACACTCCCAAAGCCTTCATCTGGAAGCTCTGGGGTGGCAGGGAGCCGGTCCTCACATCCCTGCATGTGCAACTGGGGAGGTGGAAGACTGAGAGCTAGCCTGGGGTCTCCCCAAGACCAGGAGCCCCACTGGACTGGTGATGCTGGGTGGGCCCACGGGCTCCTCACAAAGGCGTTTTGCAAAGGGCAGGCAAAGCAACATTCAACACTTTGTGCTCTGCTTCAGTAAATAATGTTCTCATCAGGTAGAGAAGGTAGATGTGCTTTCAGGTGGTGCCCTTCATTCTTCCCCAGATATGCATACATGTCCCTTCCCTGTCCCAAGCATCACTGCTGAGTCATGCCCTGTCCTAGAGCTTGGATTCTCCTTCCCCAGGGATCTGCTGAAATTGGGAGTGGTTGGCAAAGGACAGACTTTGGAGGACCAGGAGCTGCCTGGGGGCTGCTTTTCAATCTGGGGATCCCCAGCCTGCCAGTAACGAATCCATCAGATTTACATCATCCCAGATGGTGACAAACACAGGGACAAGCCAACTACCAGACCCACTGCCAGGAACTTGCCAGGGTCAAAGACTGCCTCCAACTCATCCCAGTAGCCCATGGAGAAGGCTATCTGCCTCAATTTCCCTCTTTTCTCTCATGATATTCCTCTCAGAGCTCAGCCCCAGAAGAACCAAAGGTATATGGATAAGAAGCAGCTTCAGAAGGGTCAGCATTTCTTGTGGCTGCCTGATTCCCACGTTTCTGTTGCCACACACAGGGAGGGGATGAGAGCTGAGACCTCTGCTTGCTGTATGAAGATTTGAAAAGCAGAGCAAGCCCTCAGCTGTAGCCATTTCCCAGACAGCTAAGGACACTGTGAGTGACAATCAAGAGGCTCATATGCTTTCCTTTTAAGAAAATTTTGTTGGGGGATGTTGAGAGTATTGCTGAATTACTTCTCCAACACCATCCACTTTGGAATGTATCTAGAAACTAATACAAGGCTAAGGCTTCTCTTTTCTTTCTCTCTCTCCCTTGGTTTGAGTTCAGGTGTGCCTGCTTCAGTGGGTGGGATTAAGTCCTGCAGCTTTAACAGGGATCCTTGGGGGAGGCCTGACCCCACTGGAGTTTTGCCAGTGACTCCAGGAGAGTTACCCACACCCAGTAACTGTTCTGACACAAGCAAAAAGATGCGTTAGCGCATGAACCCTATCCCATTGAGAAACACATGCAATTACCCAACATGGCAGAATCCAAATGGAAATTCACATCCTTACACTTCAGCATAATTTTTACCATTGAAGACAAAGAAATGTACACAAAAAAAAAAAAAAGGAAAGAAATTAGACTTCCCCTCCAGCCCCAGCCCCCAATCATATGCATAAGACATCCTGTCACACACCAAAACACTGAGCAAAACATTTGAGTTAAGAAGTTTCTTTCCCCCTACCACACCAACTGGTTCTAAAGCAAGAGTCACAAGATACTTTTTAAAAAGCTTTCTAACAGAAACAGATTTCCTCAGACTGAGCTCAGAAATCAGGATATTCCCTGGCAAGCCCTCCCCCCCCCACACCCCCCCCCCCCCCTCCTATCACGAGGAGACAGATCACATGGCAATCCCTTCCTCCCTGGGTACAAAACCCTAGTGCCAAGCAAGCGCAGTAACATTCAACACAGCTCTTCTTTTCTTTGCAACATTACACCTCGATTTGAACTTATATTTTTTATCTCATTCAAATTATTCCCTTTGAGCTTCTTTAAAGAAGTACACCTACAGAATTCGGAAACAACTGGCTTTGATTTGAAAAAAAAAAAGGAAAAAAAGTATCAGAATATCAGAATTGTGGATTTTTTTTCTCTGTACCTGATATATTGTGTAGGGATCTCTAGTCCTCTTTGAAGAAGCTCATAAGCCAAGCGGGCAAAGCTTTAGGAAACAGAAGAAAATAAAATAGTGCATACTCCTGAGAAAGAATTACATACTCATATCACTCATTTTTTGTTGTTGTTAACAGTTCTTTAAAAATGGGGGAAGATATCTCTCACACACCCTACTCAAGGAAATTAAGGACTGAAACATTGGCATAGTTAGCAATACAAAACTCCCTAGAGAAAAAGAGGAGGTCTCTGAAAATTAAGAAATCAGATAGCACTGACATTTTACCAGACCTTACTTTCCGATTTTGCAACCCATTATAGACAAGGCATTTTACCATCAAAGGCAAGTACTAAATTACAAAGGTATGTTTGCATGCACGAATATGTGTGGTTATACACACATATTAAATATATATATATGTGTATATATATTCATCTATATACACATATATATACGAACATACGTAGCATACACACCCCCTCTTATCAATGTTATGTGTGTGCATGTTTATGCACACACATAGGCACACACTCACCCATACACACCTGTAAACACTGGTAATCTAAACAGAGAGTCTGTCTAGACCAGGAAAACCAAGAAAAGTTCTTAAAAATAGAGTTAGTTAATCCAACTAGGCTACCATGACTTGAAACTTCCCATCTAATGGCATCTCATGTTAAGATGCTGCCACAAATGCAACTCAAACTGGCTGGTGGTGATGACTTCATGAGGGGTATGTGCACCCGCCTCCCCTCCTTTTCCTAGTCTAGACAGAACCAGGGTGGTGGAGATGAGATGGAAAGAGTTGAGGGGAATGAAGTGATGGGGCTTCTCAGAAAGAAACACTCTGGAAGATCATTTGAGCTGAGGTGGAGACAGGATGTTGTTCAACAACAACAAAAAAAAAAACCACAAAAAAACAAGAGGAATAAAATAAAAATAATAGCAACACAGACCGTGCAGCTCAAGAAATCAAAGCACTGACACCAAAAATGTTTCTCCAATTTCTTCCAATAAGTTATTCATCTCTTTCTTTTATTATTATTATTAATTATTATTATATTTCCCTCCTCCCCCCAAATCATTATTTAAAAAATGTGAAAGAACAGAAGTGGGAAAAAAATCCTGGTGGTTGTCTTCACATGTTCCTGGCAAGAGACTCTGAAACACTGGTCTTGCGCCATTGTGCTCCTCTGATCTTAAATTATTGTCTTTCGTTATTATTTTTTTTTTATTATCATTATTTTGTCCTACCTAATAGAATTCTTCCAAAGCCCAATCCAGTATTTTTAAAGCTAAAATTAAGACGGTTTGTTTTAAAAGATTTTCTCTCTCTCTCTTTTCTCCTTTTATTTATTTAACCTTTTTCTTTTTTTATTCTTTCTTTTATTTTTTCCCTCTCTCTCTCTCTCTCATTTTCTGTGTTTCTCTTCCTTGTCTCCAGTTTTACTACCTGGTCCTTCGCCAGATGTGTGCCTGTTAGCAGTGTTGTTGTTCAAGAACATCTTGTCCATGCCTTTGAGAGCTTCAGTCAGGTAGTTTTGAAGGGCTGTGAGGGCAGCACAGATAGCAGGGGCCCCAAAGCCATGAGTGATGAGGCTGAAGTGAGTCAAGCAGCTCTGAATGCCTGGTTCCAAAATAGGGGTTGGCCGGCTGTTTCCAATGGGCGTCCTGTCCTGGGCCAAGAGATCTGTAAATTCTTTACAAAGTTGCCTGCACAGAAAGGTAAAAAGTGGAAATAAGAGAGAAAAGCTATGATTAGTCTCATCCCATATTTCTCTGAGAAAATAAAGGTTGAAAAAAGGGGCAGGTTCAGGCCAAAGCTGATCCCAAGACCTGGGATAGGACCTTTTTGCCACCTTCTTTTCTCCCAGCAGTGCTTGGCGACTGGCCATGGTGAGCCAGCAGATCCCTGCTCAGGATGATATTGTTCAGGAGAGAGGTTTCTGCAATTGAACACCACCAACTCTGGAGATAGAAATCTCTCCTGTAGTCAGAAGGATGCTTCTAGGGAGTTTTAGACTGGATATTAGGACAAAATTCTTCCTGAAAAGGGTTGCCAAGCCCTGGCACAGGCTGTCCAGGGCAGTGGTGGAGTCACCATCCCTGGAGGGATTCCAAAGCTATGTAGCTGTGGGGCTGAGGGACCTGACTTAGTGGTAGATGTGGCAGTGCTGGATTTATAGTTGAATTAGATGACCTTAAGGATCTTCTTCAGTCTAAATGACTCTATGATTCTGTGCTTCCCAAGCACTGTCTAAACACAGCCTTGCTTCATAACTCTAGAAATAACCAGGCTGAAAGGAAGATATGCCATGAATCTGCCAACTACTCGTCTTCCTGGGGGCCTGGCTGTGGCTTAAAGCAACTCTCACCAATACTGTGTCTGGAGGAAAGCATAACAATGCACCAAAACCTACTGGGTGGCACAGGGACACGGTGCAGGAAAGGGCCAAAACAGAGCCTCCTCTGAGACTGTTTAAGCTGAGTCACCTTGTTGAGAAACATCAGGATTTTGGGACTCTTATCCTGGCTTATTCATTGCATGAGGAGCAAAGCTACCATTTCCTACTTATTTTTTGGGGTGGCATGCCAATTAATACATCAAAGCTGACATCTGTCTCTTATTTGTTTGCCCATGCCTTTGAATAATTCAGATTTGTGTTTTGTAATTAATTCACACACACATACACACACATTTTCTTTTGCACGGCTCTGGTCCAAAAGGCCTTAAAGTCAACAGGTGCCCGAGCAACATAGAAACTCTGGGGGCTGATGGGCTTCCCAAAGGAATAGTTACTTTGAGACAGATGTCTACCCAGGGACTGGAGAAAAAAGGCCAGATTTATTAAAAAAAAAAAAAAGAAGAAATAAAGAAAAGAAAGAAAGAAGCTTTAAAAAGGCATTCACCTCTCATCTGAAATTCTCTGAAATTCCCAGTGGGTTAAAAGGTTTCAGAGGGCGGAGAAAGATAAAGGTCTACTTCTATGTGTATTATCCATTAAGAAAGTGCAAGAGAGGAAACTTTGAATTTGGAGAACAAACAGTAATGAGTCCAACATTTTACATCTTCAAAGAGCAAGGCAGGGTCTGTGAGCAATTAAAGTTCTGGGACATTAATATCTTCTGACCCTGCAGAATAGGGCAATCAAATTCCAATCACGTCTAAAAAACATCTGGACAAATTTGAGCAAATGATTTTTCAACCCTCCATATATTTCTTTAAATTACACTGTCATCAGAGGCAAGCCACATCCCAGAGCATGAAATAAATGAGAACTGTTTGGGTAGGGATTTTTTTTCTTTCTTTTCCTCCTTTTCTTTACCAGATAGATGTAGATGTATAGAGGCACCCAGCATTCACTGCTGAAGACCTGAGCAAACTGTGAAGCACCTAGCTGGTAGCCTGGGAGGCACAGCCAAGTATAAATCATATTTACATATGATACATACATATATATATATAGCACATCCACCCAGAACGTCTCAAGGGAGAGAGATGGCGTGGAGGGACCAAAATAAGGATCACACGGCAGCACATGGTGGGGGCAGGAGCTCTTGGTTTTTTTTTTTTCCTTTCTTTTCCTTTTTTTAACTTCTTTAAAAAATTATCATTATGGGAAAAAAAAGGTATTGCAATTTGTTAGCAGACAAACAGGCATGTGTGAGCAGCAGGAGGGACACACTTGCTGTGGAAGCAAAATATAGATTTTTGGCCACCTTTCATAAAGATTTTTTGACTGGCTATCTTGGAAATGATGCACAGTAACTAGGGGACCAGTCATCTACATTCTCTATAGGCGCAGCGTGTTTTGGCAGTCCACTTCAGAGGACATCGCCTATAAGGCGATAAGAGCATACTTCCTCCCATCAGGGCCTGTGTAATTTGGGGACTAGAAACTCTGCTTTCCAAACGGGCCCAGAGGAAAGGTGGAAGGATTTTCGTCGGGGGAAGGCAGAAGGTGAGGGGGAGGGGCGGGGTTAGTCGTCTTCGCACTCACTTTGTGGCAAGCAGCATGTTTTTCCTGGAGTGGAGGTCGCTGGGGTCGGTGTGCTGTCTGTTCAGGTACTCAGAAACAGCTTTGGCTGGGAACTCCGTTTCGCAGATGTACCCAAAGTCCCGAGCTAAATGAACGGCTTCACCTGGAGGGAACGAGAAGGAGGGCATTTACACCTCCGGGTTCCACCGGCTCCGGGCCAGACTCACTCCGACCGGCCGACGTATCGAGCGGCTCCCCCGGGGAAAGACCAGCTCTTTCGGGCTTGGTATAGAAACCTTGTAACATCCCTTGTACCTTAGGGACCGGTTCCAGTTATCGTTTTTTGGGGATTTTTTTCACTCTATAAGCTTTATTTTGAAGTTAAAAGTAAGTTGATGGGACAGATTTCTCAACTGATGAGATTTGTCTTTGTTACAAGTCGCTCAGGATGGTCATGTACCCGTGCAACTGGTGTGTGCAGAGCTGTAAGAAATGTACACACACACCCCTACGCACATACATACACATACGGATATGCACACATACACTTTCAAATCACCTGGGCCAAACAAAAAAAAACCAAACAAACAAACCAAAAAAAAAGTCAAAACCTCAAAAAAGCAAGGTAAAACTAGTTGAATCCCAAAAGACAAAAGGACCCAAACTTTTCTTCAGAGCAGAGAAACCATTTCTGCTTCTATGCATCAGATCATTGTCCAAAATTTTACAGATATGGACATAGTGGACATACAATTAATGACAATTCTGTGTGGGGCATTATATACACACTTATTAACACACACAAAGCACTCGCATCTCTATCGCAATTATCACCACGTCTGTAAAATGATGGAGATAACTTCATTTCGTCGGATGGAAATTATCAATCTACTTTCTCAATTGACCATCATGCAACAGGAACTCCCCTCTGCGACTAGTTATAACCTTTTCTGTGACAAAATATACGTTTTCTAATTCTAATTGTCACTTTTTCTGCCTGCCTGGTTTCAGGTTTCTTGCCTCCAGAAGTTCATGTCATCCAACTCCTACTGATGTACTTCATGCCACAAAAAGACAGTAACTGCAGAGAGGAGGAAAAGAGGAGGGGGAGTGAAAAAAAACTTTAGACTCTATGGGGATTCCACCAGATTATGGCTCAGCCCCTCTAGAATAAAGCATTAAACCCTTTAAAGCACTGCCTGAGGGACCACGAGAAGATTCCCAGCACGCAAAATAGATATGTCTAATAACTCGGGGACCACATTATTTTTAACGATGAGGAATTGTTTTCCAACGTCGTCTTCTGTTTGCCACGACTTCTTATCAATCACCAAACTGTTTCATGAAAGCGAAGGCAGTCCGTAAAGCCCTGGATGTCCCCACCGCCGTCACCCTGCGCCAGGCAAGATTCCCGCCGGCACCGCTCGGTAACCCGAGTAGGGGCCGGATGGAGAGTTTCTGCTCTCGGCGATACAACAGCAGCAACGCTAAAGCCTGGCTGGTGGCAGAAAAGAAGAGGCATGCCCGGCAGATCCAATTTCTTCCAAAAGGAGGGAGCTCTCTCAAGGTAAACTGTTGATTTGTAAGGAAACCAGGGGAGAGGAGAGTGATGCACATTTTACCACTCCCTTGACATTTTAACATCACTATACAACTGCACAAGCTTTTGAAGCTCAAGTCAACTTCTGGAAGGGGCTGATTTTGCTGAAAGCGGCATGCTGCGGGTTTTCAAACACAAACAAGGGATGGGGGTGAAACTGCACTAACCCCGGTGTTAAAGGGCAGTTGTCCTACCCGAAATGCTTGACGACTCCTACACCGTGACCCTATATCCTCAACCTACACCGTGCTTTGCACGCTGGGCATAACCTATATGTAAGTACCAAGAGGAGCTGCTCTCTCTTACCCCCAGTCTCTTGGCCAGTCTGCCCTAAGCTCTGCTTGCGATAAGGTCTTATCTCTCACATAACCAAAAGAATTGAAAAGTTAACATCTAGCACAAATATTTACCCATGCTTATATGCAGAAGAAACAGGTGGATTATTTGTACGTCTCTCGGTGCATATGGGTAATGCACATATACATAACTCATAATTGTATCCATATTATTCCCGTCATGGTTTTTTTGGAGAAGATCCAGCTTCTCTTAGCATAAACACGAACATAACCTAAACATAATAGTGGCTCTAAAGTTTACTTTTCAATACAATAACAACAAATCAAAGAAAGACACCGACCATCAAACTGATATTAGTTTACTTGAAATGAGGAGAAACTTCAGTTTCCTCTTTCCTTCCTCGGGAATAGCCTGGCTCTTTGCTCAGTTTATCTTAAGGTAAACAGCTGTGACTCTTTAGTTACTCTGATTTTTTTTTTTTTTCTTAAAAAAAGTATTTTTCCTCATTGAGTGTCCTGTAGTGGCCATAAATAAGCCCAGGAGGAGCGAATTAACGGGAAGATGGAGTAAACGTAGAGTGGGAGAGAACAGGCTGAAAATGAATAGCAATGAGGAATGGGACTACCCTGCAGAACCACACACATGTACACACACACAACCTCATTCTTGCTACCAAAAGGGATCACAGACAGGGAATTCCGTTTTGGGGATGGTATCCTTGACCATGCCGGTGTTCATCCTAACCCGTCCTGAATTTCACCTCTGAGAGGTGTTCCCACCTGATCCTGAAAGCCGGGGAAGTAGGTTTGAGTTGATAAAATGTCAGACACGAGTTCAGAGCAGTCAAGGGTGTGAAGGGAGCTGCGACCTCGGCTTACCTTCCACCAGGGAGGTGAGTAAAGTGACATTTGCGGCCTTACGCCTGCCGGCTGGTAAATTCAAACCGATTTTTTCTAGTCTTTCTCGCAAAGATCTCCCCCCGTTTTTCGACTTGGCTCTAGAATTGCAAAGAAAATAACATCGTGATTATTCCCGCAGTGCTCCTGGGAGAAACGTTTAGTTGGTGCAGTCAGTGGAGCCTGGGAGGAGTTTCGCTCGACGTAAAGGACTTTGGTTGTGTTCATTTCTGCTCAGTTTTGTTGACATCTGCTTCATTTCTCCCAGAAGTGGGAGTGGAGATGGGAGTAGTTTATCCAGGGATATCAAATAATGCCAGAGAGCAATAATTAATGTGGAGGGTTCTGATCTAGAGAGCTAATGGGTTCCTACTGTATGACACTTAACTTGTATTAAGATGGAGTCAGGAGATGGGCAGAAAGTTAGAGGACGAGAATTAAATCCTCAATTGTTCCAGGAAAGAGTCAGAATGGAAAGATGACTGGAGGCGGGGGAAATATCTGAAAGGCTCGAAGGAACGTTTTGTGTACCCGTGGAAAAATAGAAAAGGAAGAAAATATTTTTTAAACTACTTCGTGCGTGTATGTGAAGGTGTTCTTGTACGGACAGGCGATGCTGAGAGGAAGAATTCACCTGCTGGCAGAGGGAACGGATTGCCTGAAGCGAGATTTGAATATCTGTCGCAGATTACCGATAAAGACAACGAAAGGAGGAGTGAGCTTTAGGTGGGAAATACAGAGCTATTGTTCAGACACCTATACGTATGTAAACCCCCAGGGATGAAATCTTTCCACCTGCAAAATCAGAGAGACTTTTGGCACCTAAAATCAGACTTTATCCGAAATCTCTTAGTTCTTCCTTAAAATTTGGTTAGGAATTATTAGTCACACAGAGGGAGAGGAAACCAGAAACTACAGAAAAGCCAGACGGGCTTCCCACTACTTCTGTCAAAGTACAAAGGGGTAGATGTCAGAATTACACCAGAGAAGTTTTCTCTATTTCATCTGCTGTGAACCAAAAGCGTGTCTAAAATTTATATACAAGATAGAAACTGAAGTCAGCAGCAGCCAATAAATTTGACTTGGTCCTTCCCCAGAAATTCACTGAAGTTCAATAATGTTTCTTTACCTTGATAATTTTATTTTAGACAGTGCATCTCTCAGATGTTCGCCCTGCTCCATCTGTAGTAGTACAGAGTGAGCATCTGTAAGTACATATCTCTGCTGCTCTCACTGGCAAGGATCACTGTTGAACATTGATTACAGACATTCACCTGGAACAGTACCTATTCCAGGAGACCCTAATTCTCACATGTATTTTTGGGTGAGTGACTGCATATAGCAGGACTTTTTTCCCTCTCTAGACATGGAGCTGAAGCCCCTGACGTCATCAAATACTTTTTTTTTTTTTCAGGGAACACACCAACCAACCATCCAACCAACCAGCATTTTCACCTTAAAACACCATAGAGTCACTGTCACACAATCGCTGGTACGAGGATTGGCAAGATTAAGGTCAGCAACTTTTAAACGTGATTTGAAATTTATTCCTGGCGAAATTAATTGCATTTGTTTCTGTCTCAAGTTATGTTTTGTTTTCCAGTCTGGCATAGACAGGACTCTGCTTTCCATTGTCTTGATTGAACTGGTACCTCATACCATAACCATGTTTTCTTCCCAGTTCTGACTGGAGATAGAGCCTTAGCTTAACTTTCTTACAGACAAGTCATACTGACTGTTCACAATCGTTCAAGATGACAAAATCCTTTCTCCTATGAGTCTTTCCAGCCTCGGAACTTAACTCCTTCTTGCTGGTACCTAAATGCACTACTTGTTATGGTGGAGTGGCAATCTGGCCTCCAGGCTACTGCTCACTCCTCTTTTTCATCTGTATCAGTGTCAACTATTTTGAGGTCTTCAGTAAAGTACACTAGGACATTTTCAGGTGATTTGCACAAATGTTAAGCTCCAAAGGCCTAAAGACCAACCTAAAGATCATCAACCCCCATCAACCTTCTCTAGATGAAGTACTAAGCTTCTGACTTTCAAAGCTGTTTCTCTTTAGTCAGGTACTTACCTAACTTAAAGACTGCTTGCTAATCTCCTGACAATTTCAGTAGTGTCTTGTGTGACACCATGTTAATTCTCTTATAGAGAAGGTCTCGTGGATTTACTTAGCAAATTCCTAGAAATACATGGGGTCCTGAAATACACTCAGTACATCCTGCAACATCTAACTGCAACATGCCCATAATCACATTCCATTTTGTCAATTTACTGGGAAGAGCAAGGAGAATGAGAAAAGAGAGAAAGTGTATGCATGTCAAGAGTGAAAATCTTCTTGTCCCAGTACCTTGATTTTGGCACTCTTGGATAGAAATTGCACAAGGCCAAATCTTTGTCAGATTAAAGAGCGTGTCTCAGTGTCTTCATACGGGACGTTTGCACCTAATCCGGAATGTTACACACTCATGCTATGACCATAAGATCAATGCATATTTGCAATCAGTTTTACCTTTGACCAAATATTTCTGGTGCATGCATGGATGCCCACATACGGGGAACTCACCCCCACCTCTTACCTTCTAAGTACTCCTCCTAGAAGGGATGCATTCAGACACTCTGGAGGAGAAAGGCGTCTTTGAACTTCTCCCACAGTTACTTTGTACTTTGAAGTTGAACTAAGCAAAGACAAGCGACCAGGTACAGAGCAAAACACCTCTCCGGTATTGACTGAAATTCCACCCAGGAAGCCATCTTTATTCATCATCAAAGAAGTAACGGATTTTGGAGGAACCGGAACTGGAGAAAGAAAAGGGGAAGAGGGGAGAAAGAGAAACCATCACGCCTCGAAGGAGCACAGGATAACCACAGTCTCTCTGACATGCACAGAACAGCAAAATGAAAGGGAATTTTGAGTCTCTGGCTACCTCCAGCAACCTAAAGGGTGCTGCTCCCCCAACCTCTAGGAAACTGCTCCATGAATGATGGATGGAGAGAAGGGTGGTGCAGTACAGCCTCTATACAGGGTTTGATCATTGGGGAAGAAAATACGTATTGGCAAGCACCTGGCAACTTTCGGGTTTGAGCCTGTGTCTCACCCAGAGCCCCCCGATGCCTTTTGTACAACGGACAGCGCCTTTCTGGAGGGGAAAAAAAGAGGAAAATTTACTTTTTTTTTGCTAATGTTTCCATCACTGCTAAACTGAGCCAGGAATAAATTCACTACACGAAGGGAGTTGCTGTCTTAAATAAGTATCAAGGCTGGAGGATACAGCAAGTAGAAGACAGCTCTGTTATTGCTTTGTGTTGTTATTAAGTCC
The DNA here is from genome assembly GCF_028858725.1 of Colius striatus. NCBI lineage: Eukaryota > Metazoa > Chordata > Aves > Coliiformes > Coliidae > Colius > Colius striatus. The sequence goes on along the minus strand of NC_084760.1, from coordinate 43,085,627 downwards.
GGTTTATGAAATAAAATGAGTCTTTTCCTTCAGAAAAATGAACACCAGGAGAAAAAAAAAAAAAAAAAAAAGAAAATCTGGTCTAACCGCGGCGTTTTCCCCCGTGATCATATTGTGCTGTCCGTGGAGTAGTAAGAACTCTCACATCCCTAAATAAAGCTGATGTAGTTACTGTGACGCATATTTAAAGGTAGTCATGGCGGTGGCAGGGGCGGGGGGGGGGGGAATCAAAACAAAACAATGAAGCGAAACTGAACAAAATAAACTCGTGATCTTCTGTGCACGATGGGACTAAATCTTTCTATTCTCTGAGAAACTAGTGAGGTTATTTTAAGAGTAATCAAGGAGATTATCACGACCAAATGCCTATAATAGCAACCAGACACGCTCAGAAATAAACAACATCCCCCCTCCCCCCCCAAAAAATGGCTAAACTAAAAATGAGAGTGATTCCCCCGTGCCGTGAATTTTGCTTACAAATGAACTTAAATAGCTGCCTCATAATTGTGTGTAACCGTTATGATTTACAGCAGGCGCTCTAATCAATCAACCGATCACTTTAATTTATAGGGAGCCTCGCTGTATTTTCCCAGTTGTTTCATTTCTGCAAGTAATTGATAACAAACCGTACTTAAGGTATGTTTTATGCAGGAGTTAATAAGAGCTGACAGCTGCTACTGCTGCTTCCTCGGGAATCGTGGCAACACGCCTCTCCTTACAGAAACTATACCCCGAAACTGGGAGGATTGTTGGTGGTAGAGTCCTGGCAGTCCAGCGGGTATGTTTCAGAGGAGAAGACTAATTGATTACACACCCTCGTCGAGCAGATCCTACTTCACAGTCTCCCATTTCCACTCAATCAATTGCAAAACCAATTCGGCAAATAATAGGGTTCTATTAGGCACATATGCCAGCTATTTAGGTAGTTATAATACATGTCAGTTAAGTCATAAAAACCCTGTTTATTTGCAACATATCTGGAGAATCAAACCATCGGGGTTGAGGGGATATTTAAGTCGTCTGGAGCTGCTAAACAATAAGATCGGGTATCCTAATATATTACCAAGTGCTAACTGCTGGGCAATTGCCAATTTTATAACCTCAGTGCATGGAATAGACACAACCGTGTTTCACTGTTTTTATTACAGATCATTTCCTACTGCCAGACCAGACCCCCACAATAAAAGCTCTATAAGGGCTAAAAACCAAAAGGCATGTCTATCTTAGATATACATATTTCTTCATACGACTTGTATATAGTCTCCAGTATAAACAAATTATTTTGAGTGGCTTTACTTCAGGGAATCAGCAAGTGAAATGGATTCCTAGTTCTCTATTATTTTTAGTTGGGCACTTTATGCAGCTCATAAAGGCGGTTTCAAATAGTTTGAGAACGGCACAGAAACAGTTATAAGAGAGTTAGAGGCCTGCTCCTGCTTTCCTTACTATTAATAGGGACGCTTTGCCATTCATGCTACAGGAAAAGTCATTTGGCTATCAGAGGTAGTACTGGCAGTCAAAAAAAAAAAAAATCTTTCTCTTTGTCCCAGTATATGTAGATATATTACTTATTTCAAACGTGATATTCTGCAACATCATTCGAGTAAAACATTAAGAAAAAACTTTGGATATATATATATGTATATGTATATATATATATTTTAAAAGTTCCATGTAAGCAGTGCCGCCAGATCTTCACGACTGGTATTTTTTTCTTTGGACAAACACATGGGCTGAGTGGTTCGAAAACACCTTTACAGTGTCTATATTTAGTGACCAGTTTATCAGGTCACTGTCCATTGAACTGAGAAATTAAACAAGAGGCAGCAATCCCATGAACATCTGATCTTCGTCCAAACTCACTAAAGAGAGAGAGAGACCCGTGCAATGCTTAAATGTACCTCACCCCACTCGCTTTGGCCTTTCTGAGCACTCATTACATTACTTAACCTTTGAAATATGGATTTTCACGTGCCCAGTGGATTGGGCTTGTGGTGTTTTTTCCCTTGCAAATTGCTTTTGGGAAGCAGGCTGGCTGTCTTCCCTGCTATGCTGAATGCTCCTCAGCTTTTCTTCCTACTGCTGAATCCCCAAGAAGGACCATCTGAACATAACCCATCAGTTGTATTTTAATAACTCTAAACGCATTTTAGAAGCTTACCAGGCGGTGTAAGCATATCTATTGCAATTTCATAGCTTCAGAGAGATATATTCTATCTAGACTCTCTATCTTCTGTAAATTACCTAATGCTGTCTTAAAAAAAGTGTTTGCCATGCAATGAATTATCTCTATCTATATCGTATCTATATGTTTATCATTACTATAGCTTTTCAGATATAGCCCAAACATTACTAGAGATAATATAACGTGAAGGTTTTAGTGGGTGAAGAGATATACACGTCCATGTGTGCATCTGCATGTCTTAAATCCCTGCCTGTATGTAAATAAACAGTAATGCAGAGCGTATTTTTAGTGGATGTCAACTTTCCCAGTTGACGAAGAATTGCCATAACCACTGAAATAACACAGAATAACACACATATATATATACACAGCGTCCCTACCACTTCTGCTTTTATTCCTTCTAGTTCTTGTTATTCTCAGTAAAAACTATTTAGTTCTCTTTTCCTACCATACATTTGCTGTGTATGTGAGCACCAGAAATCCATAATTCTCCTTTCCAAACTCTCTGCCTTCCCTCTTTTTCTTTCTTGATTTCTCTCTCCATCCTTTATGGGTTTTTTCCCTTCATTATCTCTTTGTATTTCTTTTCTTTCTTCTTTTCTCCCTTCCTTCTTTCCTGCATTTCCTTCTTTTATCCCTGGCTATCTCACTCTTTCCCACTCCCTCTTTCCCTCTCTCTCTCTCTGCTTCTCCTCCTTGCAGCCTCTTTGTAACTTCTCTCCCTTACATTTCTCTTCAGCTTATCAATAAACTGAGAGAGCAACAGTAGCCGCTTGATTTGTTAGTAATTATAAGCATACTGTTCAGGCAAACGGGATCTCTAGATGAGTGAGATCGCTTTAAAACGACAGCAGGAAATGGTGGGGAAATGGAGCATGGCGAAACTCAGCGTGAAGCTTTCAGTTCTTTACATGTTTACAATTTTCTGTGCATACATTAAGTCTTAGGGGTTGGTTGGGTTTTTGGTTTTGGCTTGTTTTTGGCTTGGGATTTTTGTGTGTGTGTGTGTCTGTGGTGATTCCCTGTTGGGTTGCTCTCCAGAAATGCGAGAAAGTGCTTGCAAGTGCAGACTCACAAGAGGAAATAGGAATAAAAGGGCATTTCAGCAACACTAAGTGTAAACAAATAGACTATATCCTGAAAATAGCCTAATAACAAGGCTCTAAGCTATCAGTGTGGTTGCAATAACCCTGGTGAATAATAAAATAGTCTATGTCAATTAAACAATCAATCAGAAGAAGTGTTTCTTATATTTCATACTAACAAACGTCATGGGACAAGCTCAGTACTAATCAGCTTCCAAATTGCCTTCAAAGCTTTTATCTTTTTTAATCTGTGTACTGGGCCTGAAATGAGTGAAAAGTTCTTTGTCTATTATAACAGCAGGACTTTTCTGTAACTGGTGATTTGCTCTAAGCTGGTGACCAAACCTAGAGGCTCCAGGGATAGTGTCTTACCCATTGCCACCAACGACTTGGTTCTTATTCTAATTCTAGTGAACAAATGCAGAAAGTGTGGGTTCATGTTCTCTTTCCCCCGTACCTCTAATCTATTCCTTTCCTCCCTCCCCTTCCTGCTCCCCCACCAGTCCCTTTCCTCTGCAAGCCTGCACTAAATTACCAAGTTCAATGTATTCCCTCGAAATTGTTTGGCATTCAATTAAAGGGGATCATCAGTTTCAATGGGTAATCTAGCAAAAAGCACGAAACTGAGTGTCAGGGAAGTAATGTCCCTGATTCCCAGATCCGTCACCTGAAAAGCTGAGGCCAGAGTGCTTTTCAGTTAATCATTTATCCAAATTCTTCAAGAGGAGGGGAGGAGGAATCTCATGCTGTATTATAAGGACTTGGGAAAAAAAAAAAAAAAAAAAAAAAAAAGTCAAAACACCTCCTTTCATAAGTTTCTTTAAAATAGTGTAGACAATAACGTGTATGTGAGGAGGCAATGAATCAAGGTGTGGGGGTTAAAATGGCCTTTTGTGCTAAATCCGATGTGAATGTGCAGAAGATTGTCAGAAACAACTGAAAGTAAATAAGTACATCAGGATAATTTTAAGGTCACTGACTGTGCCCCAGAGTCACAAAAAATTAACCCAGGACTCGGGCCACGCAAGATTTTGCAAGAGGACCACTTCATTCACCATAGACAGTGCCAAGCAGATTTGAGATGAGCAGCTGACAAGGAGACCAGATCTTTTATTCCTGACAGACAGAAAGCCCTCCCTTCACTGCAGCAGAAATCAATGGAAAAGGCCTCAAAACGTGCAGCCGGTAAGAGATTAAAGCCGAGTTAAATCTGGTATTAATGCTCTTGGTGATTATTATCATCTTGATGATTTATCTGGCTCCCTCCTTCTCACTTCCACCACCCAAATCTTAATGTAAGTAGGAGTTAACGATGATTTTTTAATGTCTCGTTGGATTTTTAGACTGCTAATGTACCGCATCCTTCTCATTATTAGTTTATTGATTGTTCATTGACCAACCCTCTTCAAATCGTATTAACCACCCTCTGCCAGTTTAGATTAGGAGAGTTTAAAAAGCACCTTTCATTATTCCACCGTCACCACCACCACCACAGTAGAGTTCAGTCTTGGTAGCTTAATGCTCGCTCTAATGGGGCAGCTAAGAGACGAGGGGCCACGGTCCCTGCCTATTGCATTAATAGCTCAAAGGGGGCTAATACAGAAAATTAGCCTTAAACGAGCTCTGGAGATCTCCAAATGAAAGAGCCATTTATCACGCTGGCTACCTTCACTCCACTCGTTTGCTCTCTCTACTGGGAACAACTCATTTCCTCTTAACTAAATTACTTCAGAAATGTCAAGTAAGCTCAGATAGCAAACATAACAAGAGACTGTGTCTATGTAATCTATTGTAAGGGATCGATACGTGAGATAAATCAATAACCGTGTATGAATCCCTCTATAATTTCCTTAATATTTTTGGCAATCCTTTCGCATAGATATCTAATTCCCTCTGCAGGCCGCAAAGACCACAAAGAAATAGACACAGTCTGGATAATGTAAGTTAAGACTTGAGCTCACGCATACTTTTTTTTTTCCCCCCCCCCCACTGTATTGTATTTGACGCATTTTAGGCACTGAACCAGATTTTGGTGAAGCAGAAAGCCCTCTAAACCTCATCTCGCAAATCTGGATCACGGGAAGTGCTCCGCAGCACAAAAGTCAGTCAATAGCTATCTGTCTGTCTATCTATGCCTGCCATAACGGCTTACAGAGTTTAAATAACTTGTTCTTACTTCAAAGTACATCCTCGGAGCTACAAACTGCAGGGAACAAAGCGAAATTGCTACCGAACCCTCTCTGTGTTGCTCCTTCTCTCCTCCTGATTAAATATTGTCTGCCACAACTGTGACCTACTATTTATTATCCATTTCTCTTCCTTCGCAAGGAGAAAATTTGCTGTGCAAAAAGAAACTGAGTTTCCTTTATGCTAGAAAGTTTCTTAGAGCTCAGCATTACTTCCGAGGAAGTAAATACCGCTACAGGGACTTAAAAACAGTTGCAGATGAATCTCGGGATCTTTTTTAGTAACCTAATTTCCAGAGTGCATATGTACCCTGTTCATCGTGGGTACTCAGAGTATCTCTTATGGCTGCAAATAAGCAGATGTAATCCCATCTCCGTGGCACTGTGTCTCTTTCTGCGGCAGCTGGTCGACCTGGGGCCGTTGCAATGCTTATACACAATAAGCACACCTAAATCTATCCTTCATCCGTAAGAATTCTTAACACGCATGGTTTTTTAGTGCTACTCCCTATCTAACTGTACCCCTCAGCATGCACAGGAAATTTCTCTGCTGTCTTCGTTGACTGAAGGAGAGAGGCACAGGAGGAGGGCGTGTGGGTGAAAAACAAAACAAAACAAAACAACACAAAAAACTAAAGGAGTATTTTGGACGGGGTGGTCATCATTAACCCAAATAAACCGAAACACTACCAACCAACAGAAAACAGATTACGAAAGGAAAATGCGAGCACGGAGCAACGTAAGAAGGGAGGCTTTCGGCCACAAATCAAGCACCAATTAATCAAATACACCCGAGAGTGGATGAGGTGTCAAGTGGGGGTGGAGAGGGGAGGAGCAGAGAGGAAAGTGATAAAAAAAAGGAGAAAAATACAACCAGAAGCCACCAGGTTACAGACCCTGAGCACAAAACAGTCAAACTGAACTAAACCAGGAGAAACAACTTTCTCTCTCTCTCTTTCTTTTCTTCTCTTCTCTACACACCCTCTCCCCCTTTTATTTTTTGAGCTGTAAATATTTTTCCTTTTCTCAAAACCATCTTCGGCTTTTCAGACGATGTTCCGAAATTATGCTGTCAAATAGGCTTCAAGTTTTCACCTCTCCTCCCTCAAATAACTAGAACTTGACCGTATGTATGAGAGAGATTGTACACGAGGATTTGAATTAAAAAACAATAAATACACGGAAGGACCTCCTGCTGGCTTGAACACATTTAAAATAAGCACCCTCCCTGTTATTTCGCTTTGCATCCTAGAAGATAATGTCTATTAAAGTATTTGTGCGCATTTGACAAATAAGAAGGTCCTGCAGATAAGTGCTGTTGATAGTAAGCATAAGGGACAGCATTTCTAAGGCTCATCTCTGGTACTTAAAATTGAATCTCGAAATAGAAACTCCTTAGATAATTAAAGATAGCTTTCCCTACATTTGCAGCGTGTGAGCTGTTTAATGTCTATCAGCATAACACAACACTCATCGCCAAACATCTTCCAGTGACTGTCAGAGAAATGTAAAAAAATTAAGCAGCTGCAATACGCCCAAAATGAGTTATTGTAATTACATTTAATTAGTTTAATTAGTTAATTATTTTGCTTACAGCTGTACAAGAGACTGCAAACATTTGTTAATATCACATTCCCTTGAACAGTATGGGGTGATTCTGCAGTTACACTAAATCATGTGCGCATATGTAGAAAGATTTAAAAAATGGGCATGGGGAAGGGGGGATTCTTGGGAGAAGGGGGGAAGGAGGACGGGGCTGCCTTTTCAGAGGCATTACTTTCTCTTCCCTTCACGTTTGATACTCCTGGGAAATGCATTTAATCCCCAAAGGGAATCAACCCGCTTCCCCCATTAGAAGGCAAGGGGTCTACATCGAGGACCGTGGGGGGGTGCGGTGGGGGAGGAGGCCAATGAGGACTCTGTTTGGTCATGGGGAGCTCCATTAGACAGTATTTGTGTAGTTAAACACTTTAAAGGACCGGGAAGGGAGGGAGAGATATAAACTTTTCCTTTCACATATCTTTCCTTTTCCCTTCACTCCATCTACCGATTCGACCAACTATTCATGTCGCTGCCTGCTTCCCGCATAAATTAATTGCCCCAAAGTAAAAATATATCACGAAGATATTGTTACACAGTGAAAGTTTGTCTAGCTTTGTTGGAATAATCCATACCTTTTTTAATGACAGACTGGTCCAATAAGTTCATACCGCTGTTATTGGCATCTTCAACTGACTGTGGATATAAAAACATCACTATTCAAATTGACTGGATATTAAAGCATCACGTACATAAATCATGTCATTCCAAACTGGAGTTGCTGTTATTTCCATTTATATTAATTCACTAGGGGAGGAGGGATTTTATTATTATTATTGTTGTTGTTATTATTATTCCCCCAAATCGACAAGGAAATGCAATTCTTACAAATTATATAGTCCTCTAATAATAATAAAAAAAAATTAAAAGAGGTGTGAAGCATATGGGGTACAATACTGGTTTTGTTATGTTATAAAACATAGATATCACATCGAGTTTTGCATTCGACAAAGCTTTATATTTCTTCCTTTGAAAATCTGGCAATTTGGCAACATCTGCAAGATGTATTGCATGGCATAAATGAAGACGATTAAGGACAACTTAAATTCTCTCTCCTCTTTCCTGTCCTTTTAAATTTTTGTTTTGTTTTGGTTTGGTTGCTTGTGTAACCCTGCTACATCTTAATAATTCAAGGACCATTTACTTTTTATATATAATAGTTTACATTATGGACTTTTAATTAAAGCCTGAGTGATTCGGAGTGCAGCGCAACGCCCACGTCGTACAGGCTAAAAGCAGAAAGAGATTTACAGCTCCCGAGGTCTCTTCCACCTCCTGACTCAGTGGGGACAGGGAGGGGGGAGCGGGAATGTACGTTATCAAAAGTATGAACTGTTTAAAAGCTCAGAAAAAGTCTCCGTGTCGTCTCTTCAAAGCCTTCCCCCCACACACACTTTTTCCCCCTTGTCTTTGCAGTCCGCCTGGAAGCACACCTGTTATTATGGCATTAACTACTTTAGAGGGAAGAGAACAAAGAGGGGAGCAGAAGACAGTGTAAATGGGGGGTTTCATTGCTCAACACCAAAGTGGGAGATACAAAAAGACAAACAAACAAAAATGAGCGCCTGATAAGCGGTTGGCACCGCAAAATCGTCCCCCAAAGAGGTGTCATACGAACGATTGATTGAAGAATTACGACAGATTCCGTTTGAGGGGAAAGTCTGGGTTTCAGAGAAAGGGAAGATCTGTGGGCTTCTTGGGTTTGTTGTTTTGTTTCGATTTGGTTTTTCTCATTATTATGTAGGGTTTTCCATGTCATTGAGTATTTGGGGAATTGTCACTTTTTTATTATTATCATTTCCCTGATAAGGGGAATATCTTTACAGCAAAGCAGTTATTTTCTTCGCTGTTATTTTAACTTTGTCTTTGCTACACTGAGAGACTGAGTTTATCGGGATCCAGCCCTCACCCTCCCTCTCTCTGCTCAGCGTTCAGGATGGAATAATGTTTAGGAGAAAAATTACATTTCCCCAAAATGGGACGGAACAATATTTTCTAGGAGATCTTTCCTTTCATTTTCCTTGAATCTCCACTCAAACCTCATACACAGAGGTTCCTTCTGTACTTGTGCATGGCTGTTTCTCTCTCTTGTAATCAATAGTCTACATACCTAAAGGGCACAAAAATAAAATTACAAAGCCTTCTCTGCTTTCTCTCAGAAGCTCCCAAAGAGGGACGACGAGCAAATCCTGCAGCCTGTGCATCGTGATGCTCCTCGACGGCATAAAATTGGAGGTAAATATGAAACGCCATCTTTCCTTTCTATTTTTTCCCCCTTCCTTATCTCACCTCGTTTTTGGAGTCGGTGTTTGTGCACAGGGTTTATGTGTGTGCGTATACTCCACTCGCTCCATCAGCAACGTGGGTTAGTTGTTGTAGTTAATGAGAAGACTCCTGTCTGATTTTCTATCTAATTACGCCCTCCTGCTGGGTTTTTGTACAGGATATTCGCTCAGCATGCTGGCAGTTAATAGTCACAGAGAGGATCGTAAAGATTTAATTAGGACTGCATGCGGAAACGTGGAAAAACAACTCAGACTTTTAATTACTAGACTTCTTTAGTTAAAAGTGATACCAGGGGTTACTTTATAAGAGACTTGGGTGTTTTGGTGCAACTTAACTTTCAGTGTCTCTAGCTAGCACAGAGTAGTGGGGACAGCAGTGTTAGGGAGGAGGAGGAGGAGGAGAAGGAGGAGGAGGAGTGGAGGTGTGTGTGCAGGGAGGGGAAAGGTGATGAGTTTCCAGATATACTTAGGAAATCTAAAGGAGAAGATTTCCCTCCCTCCCTCCTCTCCTCCTATAATCTGACAACACTGCGCTTCCTGTGCACCGTTTATATACACATACACCTTGTTCAACAGCTAGGGATAGAGATGAGGAAAAACGCTGAATAGATATTTTTGTTTTCTTTTAAAATGTCTAAAGAATCTAGACTGCTCCCTGTATATTTTCTTCAAAAATACTTTTGCCTAGCTGGGAAGGAAAAAAAAAAAACCAAACCCAACCTGCAAACACTAGCTGCAATGCTGTTTTTCAGAGTCACTGTTAGATGATGCAGATTTGTTTTAAATAAGTAGGTCCTGGCTTCTCTGTTCTCTGTCTGAGGGCTGTAAATTGCAGATTGAAAATTCCTCTCCAAAGGGGCAGCAGTAGCAATACAATACGTCCTGTTTGCAATAACAGAGCGCGATCGTGTTACAATCACTTAATTCGACCCCTGGACAATGGCTCACATATGGCCTGGATTTAGTGTTTATAAAATAACCACTGTTTCTTTCTGCCACGGACTCTCTTTCTCTGCCTCCTTCTCCCTCGGCAGTTCAACCCATTTTCATGGCACATACTTGATAAGGCATGCATAAGCTAAAGTAGAGACACGTTTGTGTCCAACTATATACCTGGATAACAGTTCAGCTTTTTGGACTTCTAAAAAAAACCCCAAACCAACATCAACCCCCAAACAGGCAATTATTTGAGACTCTTCTCTCCTGTGTTCGTTGACAATATGACACCTAACTAGGAATTCTTGTAGCTAGAATGGATTCCTTGAGTCTAGAATAAATCCATACTAAAAATCTGGGTGGAAAACTCCCTAACTTTATCTGTCACTAGTGAGAGGAGGAGAGCAGAAAATGATGAACGATAGGAGCAAGTACCGTGCTGCTTTCCCTCTTATCTGTACTAACTTGCAGTTGGACGCTTCCTTCACGTGTTTCTCCTTGGGATACCCTCCTCTCCCTCTTCCCCTCCTCCCCCATCCTGAGACTAAACCTCTAGAAATAAAGGGCCTGTTTCATTTCCCGCTGCCTCAGCACCCCAAAACAAAAATCCAGCCCTGCTGCCCCACAGACTCGTCTGCCTCAGCCCAGCCCCAGCCTCAACCCACCACGGCTCTGGCCCCGGCGTGCCCGGGCGAGCGGCTCCGGGTGGCCGCGGGGCGCAGCGCTGCGCTGGAGCCGACGTGGGGGAGGCATTTTCGGCTAGTGCTGTGCCCTGTTCGCAGAAGGGAGGTTTTACTGGAAAAGAGAGGGAGAGCTACTTTATTTGAGCTGAGAGGGACTTTTCATTCTTTCCTCTTCTTTCTGATCTCTCTTTCCCCCTCTTTCTAGCCTGTTCGTTCCTTCTTCCTTCCTTTCTTTCTTTCTTTCTTTCTTTCTTTCTTTCTTTCTTTCGTTCTTTCGTTCTTTCTCTCTCTCTTCCTCTGCCTTGTTTTCTCCCTCATTCTTTCTTTTTTTCTCTTTTCCTTTTTCCTAATTTCCCCCTTGCCTTTCTTCTTTTTTTTCTCTCTTTCTCATTTATCTCTTTCTTTTATATATTTTTTCTTCTCTCTTTTAAATCTTTTCCCCTTTCCTTTGCTCTTCTTTTTCTTTCTTTCATTCTCACAAAAGCACAACAACTACCTCTACCTGCTTTTCTTTGGGAAAGTGTAAAAGTCAAAGCACAAGGCACAAACAGCACTTAACGTCTATTGGTTGTAGAGAGAGTGATTCGCTTTCTATATTCACAGAAGTAAAACTCGCCTTGACCTGCAAACTAGTTCGACTCAGCCAGGAATGCGAGACGAGACCTGAACATCGCGCCTGGAGGGGTGGTTAAGATTTGCCCTTAGGTCTCTAAACCAGCTTGGAAACCTGCAAAAACCAGTGACCCAACGGCCACGGAGCTCGGAGGCAGGAGCAAATCCAATCAGAAAAACCTTGCTAAAAAGCAACTCGCCCTAGCAAAGCTCGGAGATCTTTTCCTGAAGCCCCAAGAGAAGCCTCAAACCAACACAATACAGTCCCCTCCCGCTCTTCTCTCGTCGATTCCTAATAGCCTTCAGCAGAATACTTTTTCACGGCTTTTTAAATTCCCTTCTCAGACTCCTCCTTTCTTTTTCCATTTCTGTAACTTTGAAGTCTGTATCTCATCCAGTGATCCATATCATTATTTATCTCAAGTCTAAATATATATATATATAAATGATATATGATATATAAATTTAAAAAAAAAAAAAAGGGAGGGGAACTCCCAAATGCCGACTAATAAAACTTAATTTAAGATCTGGCCCCTGGAGGCTCCAGCCTACGGCTGCAGATCCCCATCGGTTGGCTACATTCTGCTCCACAGCAAGGTGTAAACCATCCCAGCACCGAAGCTGTTAAAGGGTCTTTCTGTTTTTAGGAAATAACACGTGATACTGACTTTCGCGTGGGACAGGAGAAGACTGGGAAATACTGTGCTTTGAGCCGGCTGAAACTCCTTTGTTACCCAAAAGAGAGAATAAAACTACTTCAAATCAGTGCTACCCTACCAACTATACTTAAAAAAAACAACCAAACGAAACCGAAAACAAGTTGGGGGAGGGGGTGTTCCTGGTCACCGTTATTACTTTTCATTTGTTTTTTGTTTATATTTTCTCTGTGTCTTGCTTGAAAAATGTAGTAATTTGACAGTTTCATCAAAACCCCTGAACTACAGGAAATTGGTTGGCGGGGACCGCGGGGGGGGGTGTGGAGAGGAAGATGAGATTGCATGGGAAATAACTGGGATTTGAAAAACCAGTCTTATACTCTGCCAGCTTTTGAAACATGTGGAATAGTTAGAGTAGCATGTCTGCCTTCCCCCTGAAATCTGCTGGCTTGCCAGGGAGGTGGGGGTTTCCAAAGCGGTGAAATAAACTCTCTTTTGGTTTTGGTTGTTGGTTTTTTTTTTTTTTTTGGTTGGTTGATTTTGGGTTTTTGGGTTTTTTTGTTTTTTGTTTTTTTTTTTTGTTTTTTAAAGGAGGGAGAGGGAATATAAAAATTATAAGCTCAAAACAAAAAAGAAAAAGAGAAAAAGTCTGTAACTCACAGCAATATTGCTGGAAAACCCTGACTGGTCATTTCTAGATGAAGGATGGGGGCTCCAGCTTGGAAGGTATCTGCATTGCCCGGGAGAAAGAACGCAGTGCCTTACCTGGACCTCCTCCATCCCTGGGTGTCCGATGCCATGCAGAGAAAGGCTGTCCCCCATGCCGGAGTCAAGGCCATGGTGAGCTGAGTGCAGAAGGACATCTGGCCTCCTTACTGAGTGGTAGTCCCGCCTGGGGTCCAGTCCCGAGAGCTGGGGCAGGGCGGCCCGAGGCTGTGGCAGCAGTGACCCGGTTTCTGATCCCACCTCTTGCCTCTGCCTCTGTCCCCAGGGGTGCTGCTGGGGTTGATGCAAGGGGTTTAGGGAATAGGGGTCATTGACATGGGAGTAAGGGTCCTGGCTTTGGTGGTAAGGAAGAGGCTGGTATGGGGGTGGGAAATAAGGCGGCTGGAAATCCGAGGATGGGGTGTGAGAGAGCGGAGGAGCGCTGGAGTAGGGTCCCTGGGAGACGGATCCCAGCTGGGACAGTCTGGAACTGTGACTGGGCACTCCATCATGCCGGTCCTACAAGCGGAATGAAACAAAAACAAACAAGGGAAAAAAGGAAGACCTTTTAATAAGAATACTAATAAGAGCACAAAACAACACAAAATAAAAATGTTAACAGTCTTAAACTAGAGTTCAGATGTGTCCCCTTCCCCCACCTCATATTAGAAATGTTGGAGTGTTTCACCCCCAGATCATGTCTATTCCAAATAACTATCAAGAAGAGGGAAGAAGGGATGTGTATGAGGGAGAAATGCTCAATGTCGTAACTGAAAATATAGGACAGGTGCTCCATGTACGTGTATGATCCAAGACTTCAGTCCAGTAACACGATTCCCCTTCCAGCAGCGCCCCCCAATAAAACCAGAGTTTTAAAAAAAAAAAGAAAAGGAAACAAGAAATAAGAATCCTCAATTCCTTATCTTTCCAAACAACCCACCCCTTGTCCTGCCTAAAGTTTCCAAACATCTGTTTATTCCCTCTGCTGAAGTCCTGAAACTCAAAATCACCGGCCCATCTTCACGTGGAAAAGACTCAAAAGGAAGTTGCACTTCTCGGAGGACTCCGAGTGAAGAAGTTGTGCAAACATGAACTTGGAAAAAAAAAATCAAAATACACACCACGGAAGGCTCTTTGGATAAAGAGAGTCCACTCCTTAAAAAAAAATCAAATAAAGCGAAAATGAACCATCGATATTGAACAAATCCAGTCGCTATGATTTGTGCAGCAACTTCTAGTGTCTTTTGTTTCCTTTTCCAATATTATAGTCCGGAGAGTGAGGTGGGGGTTAATTGTAATGAAAAGTCTTTGGGGTGTGTGGGGGAACGGGGGAGGACGGCGGGGGGGGAGTGTGTGGAGGTTTCAGAGAAAAGGTGGGAGAGGAGTTTTGTCGAACTCCACCACACTGAGGCTAAAGTAAACAAGAAAAATATCTATTCCACAAAGTGCAGCTCAAACCCCCACAAGCAATGGCACACAAGGCTAAAAAAAAAAAAAATAAAAAGAAAAAAAGTTTCCCCCCCCTTGCTCTCCCCCCCAGACTCCCCTAGCTCAACTGGAGAACACACAATGCAAAAAGGGAGAAGCAGCTGCAAGCCTCCTCCAATTATTGTGCTAAATTACCAAGCCAAAGGCGTTTAAAAAAGAGAGAGAGGGAGAGAGAGAGACACAACAGATCGAGAGAGAGAACATGCAATTCTAGTACAACATGGATCCAAACTCACCATGGCGGAATAGGTGTGGACTAACATCTGGAAATTAAAAAAAAGTCTTGTAATAGCTAAAAAAATAAAAGAATGGTGATAATACTAATAATTGGAGGAAAAAAAAATCAAGGAGATCTGCAAAGGGACGTGTTGTACACAGGAGAACAGCTTGAGATATTTCGAAGTCTATCCATCAAAAAAAAAAAAAAAAAGACACACACAAAAAAAAAAAAGAAGGAAAAAAAAAAAAGACCAATGCCCCCAAACCCGAGCCTGGCAACCTCTATCTACATATATAATTTACCCCTCCCTCTCTGTTTTGGGTTGGGTTTTTTTTTTCCTCTCCTTTTTTTTTTTTTTTTTTTTTTTTTCCCTTTGAGCTCCCAAATACAATCCTCTTCAACCCAAGGCTAGGCTCAGACTGCTCCGCTCCCCCTTCCTCCCTTGCCTTCTCTACACCGCCTCATAATAATTGATATTCATGACTATTAATATTACACGACTACTTTAAAGGGAGAATGCGGGACCAAATGGAGCGTGAAGCTGGCAGCCAGCTCGAGAGCTCCCCTACTATTGTAAATGACGTTCATTCAGGGGAGAATTACTAGATGTAATCAGACGAGGGGGGCTGGCAGAGGCAGAGTTTGGGGAGAGGGAGGGAGGGGAGGAAAAGTTTAGCAGGGAAGAGGCATAACTTCAATGAACTCGAGCAGAGGAAGACGAGGAAAGTAGACACAGCGGAGCTGGAGCAAGGAAGTGAGATGAAGCGATGCTGGAGGCGAAGAAGCAGGAAAGAAAAAAATCACTCTTTTTTTTTAACATTTAATTATACATTCCTAATACGAGGAAAGGCTTGCCTTTGGTGCTTTTGTTCTGGTACTTTGTTTTGTATGTTGGTTTGTGTTTGTCGTTTTTTTCTTTTTAAAAAACAAATGAGGAAAAAGAGACTTTGTGATATTTTTTATAACATAAGAGAGGAAATGTGCAGTCATTGTAATATATACCTATTAATTACAATATATGTCTGTTTACAACAGAGATTCAGCCCTTCTCATACATGTTACAAATAGTATTCGCATTGAATCTGAGCTAAGTTGGGCTCCACACTTTCTTTTTTTCTGAATTCTGTCCCTCCGCCTAATATGAAAAAAAAAAGAGTACATCTATCTCCCGATTTTCACCTAAATGTAAAATGTCTGCAGCGAATTTTAAAGGATAGTAAATTTATAGTTCTGAGGCAAAGCCAGAGGCAATATAAAACCTTTTTGATGTTGCAGGAACCCGTTCAACTGGACTGTCTGCCATTTCTGTTAAAGTTCAACTTACGTCCCTTCCTAAATAGACTCACACTTCCCAGAGCGGCCCCCCCCCGCCTCCCGCACGCGCACACACACACTTTTGTTTTAAGAACAGCTTCAATTTAAGTGGCCGAGATGCCACTAGCATCGCGCTGTTAATTATAAATAGGAGAGAAATACTTTTTAAAAATTTTCTTTTTTAAAAGATAAATCTAGAGAGGTTCAGCTCTTTAAAAAAATCGTTTTCTTTCTTTCTATCTTTCTATCTTTTTTTTTTTTTTTCAGTCTAAACGTTACAAAATATCTTGGAGTGCAGCCTCAAGTTCGGGTATATCCTGTACGCAGCCAAATCTTACCCAACCTCTCCCTCAACTCTGCTTCTCTCCCACGGCAGTCTAGAAACACGAGTGTCCATGAAACGCACAGCACCTTGAAAATATCCTTCAGGAGGAAGGTGGGGAAAAAAGAGAAACCACCCCAAAACCAAAATCTTCGACATTCCCCGATCTCACTGGCCAGGGAGGAAAGATGTTTTGTCGCCTGCTGCTGCGGGCAGAGACAATGGTCGGGCTGTGCCTGGGGATGGGGAGGGAAAAGCAGCGAGAGCTCAGCGGGCTGGGGATCGCCGGCGGGACACACAGATACACACACAGACACACGCAGACACAGACACACACACACACACTGGGGTTTGCCAGTTGATAATTAGCCTGACGGCAGCTTTGGGGAGCGGAGACATTTCTCCTGTGCCACCGGCGTATTCACTCTTCGCTTCTCTCCATCCTGTCCTTTCTCCGGCAGTGAAAAGCCGGAGCTGTGCCCTCCCTCTGCGTCTTGCTCCGCTTTTCTCGGGAGTTTCCCCGCTGTAAGTGCCAACGCGCTCCCGGAGGGGAGGGCTGCGGGCGGCGCGACGGGTCTGAGACCGGGGCGGCCCCGACGGCGTTTCCCCGGGCTGCGCTCTGGTGGCCTCGGCCCCTGCCCTGTAGTATTCCCAGTAACCTGCCTAATGTCCGGCCACTGACCAGTACTCACCTCCTTTCCGATCCCCAGCCCCAGCCATGTCCCCTGTCCGGTCCTCAACCCGGTCCCCGGTCCCTGCCCATGTTCTGCCAGGTCTCCAGCCTGTGCCCGTTCCCCAGCCCGGTCGGCAGCCCCTAACCGGTCCCTTGGCCAGTCCCAGTCCCTTCCCAGTCGCCTCCCCACGGCTCAGCCCCAACTCTGGAGCTGGTGGATTACGCCTTTCTGAAAAACCTTCCTGTGATCTCCGTGCAAATGTCTGGCTCAAATTAAAAAAATAAAATAATTATTTTTACAGACCGCCTTTCATTACACATCTCTGAGGGGTTTTTTTGTGGTTTTTGGGTTTTTTTGGGGTTTGTTGTTGTTATTTGGGTTTTTTTCCCGTTTCGGAGCAAATCCAGCTGACTGGTTCACTTACAAGAAATGCATTCGTGTAGCCCGTTTGGGAAAGATCCGTCTCAGGAAACCGTGCAAAATTTGTCTTTGCACTATTTTTTTTTCTTTTAATATTCCCTGTTTTGCTTTTTAATCTCGAAAATAACGAGTACTGAATAAAGCCAACAACTTTTCGTGTCCGTGGACTATGCGGAGCTGCCTTTGAATGCTGCACGTCGGGCGTATGTACTCACATACGTGCAAGAATGTATGTGTCAATTAATGAGAGTATATGTATACATGCACATCTTATCTATTAGTATATAGGTGTAAAAAGTCGTAAAAAAATATATCCGTTTGTAAAAGCAAGAAAAAGGGGGGAAAAATATCCATATTCAGGTTGAGCTTAGCTTGGGATTGCAAAATTGAAAAGGAAAGGAAGGGAAGAAAGAAAAGAATCAAATTTATCCAGTCCCTGAATGCTAGATCGTGTTTATCTTCTATTTTCATTTTTTTCTCTCGATATTTGTCCATATTTAATCAAATTATATTTAATTTGAGGTCTAAACAATCAAACTCTTGCCTTTAAATTGCCTCATTCCAACCCCCAGATCATTTCTTTGATGTTTTAAATCGCATCAAACAGCTTTTCCGTGAAAAAAAAAAAAAAGTTTAGGACTTGGCATACTGAATACAACTATGCAAATAAATAGACATTTAAGCGTTTACTTTTGGTTTCCCATTGCTATACTTGTGTGTGTTGGTGTATGTGTCTTTCTATCTGCCTATATGTACATCTAGAGGTATATACGTATTATATAGCCATGCCTATATCTATATCCTAGATATATATTTAAATATACATATAATGTCTTATATGCATATTATAAACTCACCTCATAGATATCTTCATACTTGACATTTTCAACCAGTTTCCAGAGCATGATGGCAGGCTGTTCTCTAGGAGGTGAGTGCATTCATGTGAAGAGCAGATGTCTGGATTCTCAGTACTTCTCTGTCTGTAATGATCCATCTATAATTGGAAATGGGGGACAGACACCAAATCCGACGTTCCTCTTCCATCGCAACTTATATCTGTTGTCTGAAACAATAGGCTGCCGAAGTCTACCTCAATCAGAGAGTAAAAAACATTATCTGTTACATAGTTACATATATCTACAGACATATATGTGACTAGATATATACATATATGCACTAATACAGACTTAGATCTATATGCAGGCGTATGAAGATATATATATATATACACGTAGCTGCACACACATAGATGTACATATACATGCACATAAACACACATATATCTCCAAACATATAGTTTATCCCATGTACAGACACACATAAATTGGTACATTTATATATGTAAATTATATATAGTCTTGTGTGTGTAGGCACATGTATACTACACGTTACATACAAACCTGATCAATTTGTATAGGAGTGTATATAAATGCATACTTGTGTGCATATTTATACATCTACACATCTTTAGGTGGATGTACAGTGATCAAATATACGTATTATATCGTGCATATATCTGCAATTTCAGTAGATGGATGGATAGATAGATAGATAGACAGATAGATAGAAAGAAAGTTAATGATTTTCCTATTCGCATTAAAATCAAGAATAGGTTGCCTCTGCACTAGGCGATTCATCATTTACAACGAGATATTATGCTTTCCCCCCATGCGATATGCATTTATTTACATGTCCAGAAATTATCCTCTCATATGCAGTAAAACACCAAACCAGCGTCTCATCAAACACATTCAAGCACACCTAAAAGGGGTAAATTGAGATCAATGATTTTCATTTGAAAGCCTTACACTTCAGGCTTGGATTGTACGTTTTATAACTTGGAATCACTTTCTCTGGAAATAAAAAAAATAAAAAAGGAGTTTAGCAAACCCTTCTCTGAACACATTTGAATGGCGATTAGATACTTTCTGGAAACGGTTAAAAACAGAGTTGGGTTTGTCCGTATCCTGGGTAGCTCTTGGTTTGGAAGGGGAAAGGAGAAGTTGGACCATTTTTAACCTTTTTTTTTTTTTTTCCTTCCCCCAGGCAAACCTTCCTTCGCATTGTCCATGATTTTTTTTCTTTCTTTTTTTTTTTTTTTTCCTTTAACACGACCTATTCTGCAGGCGAGCAGAGCCCATCTCTGCCTTTGAAAGGAAACAATTGAGCTTTGCAGTGGGCTGGTGCATGAGAAGGGCGGGGGGGGGGGGGGGGGGGGGGGCGGGGGGGGGGGGGCTGTTGCGGAAAGGGAAAAAAAGACACATAGACAGAGAGGCAGATGTTTCTAAATTCAAGGTCTCGTCTCTGGAAATCCCGAGCTCTATCTATAAGGTTGCTAGAACTCTTTGTTATTCTGCATGGACTCCTGTGGGAAAGTGCATCGTGTCCTTTGTACTTTCAAAGGTCCTACAGGTAGAGACGCTTTTATATCTATATAATCTCGAATACGAAGAGAACTCCATCAGGAGACACTTCTGGTGGTGTTCGGTTGGCTGGTAGAAAGGGTGGGCTTTTCGTTTTCTGTTCGCTTTGGCCTCAAAGCAAGAAAGTAGAAATTTATCCCGTTTTCCCTCAGCCTTTTCAGCAACATTCCCTCTGCGCCTCCCCCCCCCGCCCCCGACTCCCGTCTTCCTCCCCCATTTCCAAGTGTACATCTTCCAAAATCTCAATCCTCAAAAGGTAAGAGCCAAATAACAGCCAGATATTATAGCAGGAGCTGGACAACGGTCTTTCTGGAAGTTGTTAAAGTAGATATGAGGGCGGTTTTTTTAGTTGGTTTTTTTTTTTTTCTTTTTCTGTCAGTAGAGTCACCGCGACACAGAGGAGGAGGAGAAAAGGGTACATCTTTGCCTGGGTTGGACGGACTATTTCAATTGAAGCAATAGTGTAAAAAATGATGAAAAAATAATAAAAAAAAGAAGAAAGGCTGTATGCTGTTTGGATGTGGATGTGCAGAGATACCCATCCAGCCACCCCCTCCACGCTCTCCTGCACCTAGAGATCTAAATGACCCTCTTAGAAAAATACCAGGCTCATAAAGAGACAGTTTGCCATCACTTTTCTGAAAGTCTTTGAGTCATGTCCTGAAAGGCTGGCACAGGGCAGAGTGAATGTGCTTCCTGACAGCTAATGTTTTATAGTGTCGTAGCACCCTGAATTAAATACGCCCTACGTGCTGGGGGAGGGGAGAAAGAAAAAGAAGCTAAAATATACTTGATGATAACTGGCTCTTTGCTACTAGCACAGTGAAGACAGTGAATTTTTACTTTTAAATCCCATTGTTACGACATTGCACTTGCAAAACATGGCAAATGTGTCGTCAGTGATCATTTAGAAAATGAAATTGAACAAAAGCTCTTCGCATTTTTTTGTGCTTTTTTTCCACATCTCTCTGTGTCCGTCCGTTCCCCTCCAGCCCCACATCTTCCTTGAGTTTGTCAGTTTCAGAGAGACTTTCACTCATTTAAGCTCAAAATATGGGTCCAAAGAATGAGATAAGTACTTACTACAACTTAAATGTTGAAATCAAAAAAAAAAAAAAAGGAAAAAAAGAAAAAAGAGGGGGAAAACAGACGTTTTTCGGCATTTTTGAGGCATGCTTTCACACAGAGCGAAAACTCCGACTTTTCCAGCGGTGAGTTGATCAGGGCCACTGCAGCCTCAACCTGGCAGCTGTGATTGAGAAAGAATATTTTCTACTTAAAAAATCCTATTTCCTTACACAAAATAAGAGGATATCTTTACACCCAGTCATGGGATGCAGAGGAAATCTTCCCGTTCGCTCTGCGCCGTCCCGGCCGGGGCGATGCCGGGCAGCGGACCCTGGGAGTGGAGAGCGGGCGGCGTTAAGCGGGACACCGGCGCCCTCTGATGGGGGTTCCCCTTCTGCAGCAGCTCCTTCCCAAACCTGCTGCCTCCCCCCGCACCGTTATACGCACGGCTGCGAATTGCCGAACAGTTCCTCCGCTGGAAATGCTTCTGATCTCAGTGTTTCCTGTGCTAGGGTGATGAAGCTGCAGGTTCTTACTTAATGCCTATTTGTTCTTAGGCAGTTCAATGTTTGAAATTCTAAGTTATCATTACAATAACTCTTTTCATCTCCTATCGACTTTTAAATATAGTGTGTAGCCTAGGTCAAATATCCGAATAATCTCTGTTAATAGTCTTGGGAGGAAGAGAATATGCAAGAGCGTGATGGCCACTTTTATGGGAAGCCAGAAAAAAAACCCAAACAACCCAACAAAATCCCCCAATTTTAATTCAACAAATTGTACTTCACTTGTTTCACACGATGTTTCTTGGATTCTCTCTCTTTTTTTAAAAGAACTTTTTAAACTTTTCCTGCATTTAGTTAACATATTGTTTCAGAAACGGGCTTTCAATCCCACTCTGCCTTTTAAATCACAATGAGTACATACCCACTCTGTAGCCAGCTCCCGGCAAACCCGGATTGTCGGTAACAGTTTAAAACAAATCCATTTATCTCAGCGCCCTCTGCTGCTCGCGGTAAAGGCAGCTTCTGACAGTCCTGACGCAAAATCTAGGCTTTTTGGATGCTATTGCTTCTTTTTCATGCTAAATAACGTTTTTTTCTTCTCAACACTCTATTTCCCCCATGTTCTCACAAATATTTCATAATCCAGTGTTTTTTTAATAAAAAAGTTTCTTTGTAATTTAAAAAAAAATCATATACCATATACCATATAGGTATCTTAAACTGTAGCTTAAAATTTACTGCCTGCTTATTCATCGATTTACAAAAATCATTGATTTTGTGAGCATTTTATACCTTTTCTATGCGAAAAATACTAATATCTTAAAATAAATACAACTTCCCACCTTCTTTGTTGTCAAATCTAGTTTCCCTATCACATTTGCTAACTCAATCAGGGTTTTTCATAGAATAGTTTGGGTTGGAACTATTTAGTGACTAAAGGTCATCTAATCCACTCCCTGCCATAGACAGGGACATCTTCAATTAGATCAGGTTGCTCAGAGCCCCGTCCAACCTGACCTGCAATGTTTCCAAGCCTATACCACCTCTCTGAGCAACCTGGGCCAATGCCTCACCACCCTCTTTGTAAAAAATTTCTTTCTTACATCGAGTTTGACTCTCCCCTCATTCCATTTTAAACCATTACTCCTTGCCCTATCACTATATACCCAATTTGTACAGACACAATTTGAAATGTCTTCCCTGAAGAGGTCTCCAAAACACCCTAATAACCATGCATCCGAACAAGCAGGCCAGAAAGGACTGGTGTGGCCATTTCAAACAGCACTGCCCACCTGTAAAAAGAAGGGACAGATAAATATTTCTGAAAGCTATCAGGGTGTTTCCTGTGATTCCTGACCATTTATCCAGGAAAAGAGTAAAAAACCTCTTCATCAGAAAGACACAACAACGAATGGCCAACCTAAGAGTCACAAGACAGAAATCCCACCAGTTGGTTAGTTGTCTCCATCTTTCTGTAATTTTTATGAGCATTTTTATAATGATGTTTGGCAAAGTCAGGGAATGCTTTAGATGGCTTTTTTTTTTTTCCCTAGGAAAATCTGAGTAAGTAATTTGTATTAAATTTGAAGATATTTTGTTAGTTTTCTGGAGGGCATTTCTGCAGCCTTTGCAGAAAACCTGTGGTTTTTCTCTCTATCTTTCACCTCTGCATCTGGTGAGGAATTGCCAAGGATAAATGACAGCAAGTTTAGGACAATTAGAAGCAACACTATGGAAATCCTAGTCCTAACCACAAGGAGACAGTGAAGATACCCTGGGTAAATATTTCCAGCCAAGAGAGGGAACACCGTGATATTACTTTTTAGCAGCAACTATAAAATCAGCTATCTGGAAAACTGCAGAAAGGAGGAAACTTAAAGAGACTAGGTGGTTAGAGAAGAAATTTTAAAACAACGTCTCAGCATTTTGTTATTTTTTTTTAGGAAGAGAGTATTTTCAAATATGAAGAGTAAGGTAGGTACAAATTAAACTCATGATACAAAACATGAAAGTTTACTTTGAAATAGTAATAGATGCCTGCACATAACCAGTAAAGCCAGATAGCTATGTTGAGCAGAACTGTTCTTTATTTGGATAAACAATTTTAATTTTTGTATTTCATAGAATCATAGGTTTGTTTAGGTTGGAAAATACCTTTAAGAGCATCAAGTCCAACTATTAACCCAGCGCTGTCACAGCTGCCACTAAATCACGTCCCTCAGCATCATATTTACACAGCTTTGGAATCCCTCCTGGGATGGATTCTTTACCGCTGCCCTGGGCAGCCTGTGCCCAGGCTTTACAACCCTTTTGGTGAAAACATTTTTTTCCTAATATCCCATTTCTCCTTTGGTGAAACTTGAGACCATTTCCTCCTGTCACGGAATCACAGAAGAGTTGGGATTAGAAGGGACCTCTAGACCTTATCCAGCCCAACTCTCTGCTCAAGCAGGTTTTCCTTGATCAGGGGGCGTAGGAATGTGTCCGGATGGTTTTGGAAGCCTCCTGAGAAGGAGACTCCACACCCTCCCCAGGCAGCCTGGGCCAGGGCTCCCTCACCTCAACATCAAACAAATTTCTTCTCCTGTGACAGTGGCACTTGGCTGTGTTTCAGACAGTGCCTGTTACCCCTTGTCCTGGCACTGGGCACCACAGAACAAAAACTGACCTAATCATCTCCACACCCACACTTTAGGGGTTTATAAGCATTGATAAAATTGTCCTATCACATCTTTTGTGGGAGAAGAGACCAAACTCCTACTTGTCACAATCTCCTTTCAGGTATTTGTAGAGAGTGAGAAGATCTCCCCTCAGCTGCCTTTCCTTCAGGCTAAACAACCCCAGTTACTTCAGTTGCTCCCCATAAGACTTGTCCTCTAGACTCTTCACCAGCTTAGTTTGCTCTTTTTTGGACAGTACCTCAGTGTCGTTCTTGTAGTGAGGGGTCCAAAACTGAACACACTGATTTGTCTAATCATGATAGAAAATGAGCTCTGATGTCACTCATCTATCTGTGGTATACACCTGGCCACCAGTCTGTGAGAGCAGGAATTCCAAGTCATGCAGCTCAAAATGTAGTTGGCTTTCTGGACTGTGAGTGCACATGGATGGCTAAAGTCCTACTTAGACAAGTACTACTTGTTTCTTGACAAGAAGCTTGGGGACAGCAAGGACTCAAGCAAGGACTTGGACCTTGAGGCAATGTGATAGAATGTCTCACCAAACGCTGAGATGCAGCTTTGGTGTCCCCTCTTCAGAACTGTTTTACATACTCCCAACTTTCCAGAGCAGGAATGACAATCAGATCTCCCAGGTTAAAAAAGGACAGTGTTTCAGATCTTCTTTATAATATCAATATATCTTTATTTTGCTCTGTTGTAGGTGCTCAAGTTAAGACAAAGGTAATGAACTTCAAATAAGTCCCTTTGTATGAGCTTGGATTGCTTCGTACTGCTGCCTTGTGTCTCCTTGTCTTAGGACTAAAAACTCCTCTTGCCCAGGGATCCTGAGTGCTAGCTTCATGGCTTACCATGATTGAAAGGAAAAACAGGAATTAAGTGAAGCAATGTTAAACTAAAGACTTTATGCATTATCTCCCACTGGATGATATATCCTTTGCAACACAAAGTGGGTTCTGGGGAGTTCCAAGAGCTGCTGTCACAGCTGCAGGGTTATCCTTCCTCTCTACATCCACCTTTTGAAAGTGAATGAATCCTTTTTAAAACCACTTCCTTCTAGAAGCCAAACAAAACAAACAGAAATGTTGCTAAACTTGTTTCCTTAAAAATTGTAAGCTATACACATAAGGACATCTTTCAGTTTCCTCAGCTGGGATGTTGACACTTGAATTTGGAACTGGCTTGTTCATCTGAATAAAGCTTTTAATTTTTATTTCCTTATTGTTCCTATTCCTAAACAAAAGCTCCTGTACTTAAATAGAGTCACATAATCAAAGACGGGGAAACTGCTGTCATTAAACTGAGGCCTAAGTTTTGCTGAGTGTTTAATATGACATAAAGTTAAGAGGTTCTATTTTTATTAATTTAATTTAATTCAGCTATATTTATATGAATATAAACTGTATACAAGGTTTAAGTTATATTTATACAAAGAAATACACTCTTCACAGTTTAGGACGTAGCCTGTAGAACAAGATACAGCATTTAAATTTCATGACAGGAGAGAGTTAATCAGTTTTAAAGAAGAGAAGAAATATTAAGATCTGGCTTGTTATCTGATGTGAGAATACTTTTTTTTCCTCCAGTATCATCCTAAATTTCTTTTAAAATTCCTCTACTCTCTTAACTTGCTTTCTGGAAGTAGGTGCACAGATATTATGACTGTAGGCAACGCTTTAGGGAGTTTAAAAATTCTGGGTAGATGAAAAGAGACATAGTAAAGTCAGGAAACCACATCTATAGGTGAAATGTATTGCAGGCTCACAAAATTGCTCACATTATATCCAGAATCAACCTATACCCTGGTTGCTCCCTTCAGTTTCCTCTCCTATTTCCCTGTGTCCATAGAAGTCTTTACCTCAAGTAATAGCAGGGTCATAAGCTAAAATTCTCATTATCTGTGGTTTCAAGTGAGTTAAAGTCCCTTCCCTTCCCTTCCCTTCCCTTCCCTTCCCTTCCCTTCCCTTCCCTTCCCTTCCCTTCCCTTCCCTTCCCTTCCCTTCCCTTCCCTTCCCTTCCCTTCCCTTCCCTTCCCTTCCCTTCCCTTCCCTTCCCTTCCCTCCCCTCATAGGTTAATAAATAAAACAGTGACAAGGAATATTTCTGTATACTCATTTTCCTTATTATTCAATGGTTCATAGGATCATGGCATGGTTTTGGCCCATGTTAGCAATTTCAGGCAGCTCTCAGGCATAGTTTGGGATTTGGGAAAGAGCAGATATTGCTCCAGGATACAGATCCAATATGGCTACTTGGTTTAGAGACCGACATATGAGCTATTTTGTGTCATTTACTCATAGCACATAGTTCACATAGTCTGATTCGATGTTTTGATCTAATGATTTGTTTTATCTACTGAAAGAGAACTTACGTTACAAAAAATTTCAAGCACTTGTGCTTTGAAAATCAATTTGGTTTATGCAGTTTAGGAATACTTTCCTAAAAATGTAATGATGGTTAAGAAAGACTCATAAAATTGCTATGCCATTTTGCCAACATTGATTTTTATTGCTGAAGTTCTACAGGTATGTTTTTTCTCCTACTAGATAATTAAGATTAATTCGACTTTTGTCTCGGGGGCTTCAGGCTGGGTTTTATCCTGTCAAAATAAAAAAAGTAGTTTCACAGTTCCCCAAATGACCAACCTTGTTTCAGTATTTTTTTTTTAAATGTAAATCTCAGGTAGCCAGAGTTTCTTCTAAGTTTGAGGTGAATCTGTTAGATTTCAGTGAAAAGATAAAATGAAAATATCCTTTAAAAAGCATGGGATATAAAAAAAGGGACATTATCAGTGTAATGGAGAGAGGATTGGAATTCAGAATGGTTCCCTCTCCCAACCCTACTTAATGGCTTCCATGTGCATGGCCTTGGCCAAGACCTGCTTTTTCACTGAAGTGCAATTCCAATTTGCTTTGTTATCTTTTAATCCTCAGTCACAAAATAATAGAATGCTAGGATCATAGAATCATTATGGTTGGAAAAGACTGTTAAGTTTATTGAGTCCAACCCCTCTCCTCACAGTGCCAAGCCCACCACTAACTCATGTCCCTCAGTACCTCAGCTAAATGGCTTTGGGGACACCCCTACTTCCCTGAGTAGTCTGTGCCAGTTTCTAACAACTCTCTCAAGGAACAAGTTCTTCCTCATCACAAATCTAAACCTCCCCTGATGCAACTTGAGCCCATTTCTTCTTGTCCTATCATATCAGTCATTATAAAAAAATAATTTAAAGAAACACAATCACATTCTAGAAGTGTGAACATCGGGAAGATGTTTGGCTGACAAAAAATAAAAGAGGTCAACATTGCAGCAACAGGATTCAGTAAAGCTTCCTGTTCTGTCCAAACCCCTTATACGTGTAGAATCTTTTGTGCAAACAAAGGATGAGTTTCTCTCAGTCCCTATGGTTTTCTATTTGTGTATCCTCTGAATACGGGAACAGTATGAAGTAGAGCAGCCAGTCTATCTTGTGTAAGTCATGAAAATAACTGCAGATAGAGCAGGAAGTGGGTGATGGTCAGAGATTATTAAAAACAAAAGCTGAAATTGCTCAGTTGATCTAATTCCTGCAGAACAGTGCCCAGAAAAACTCCGTGGAGTAACTGCTGAATGAACTGCAGTGTATCTTGTAGAAGAATTAATATTAATACTGTGTTGATTTTACTTTTTAAATCCATGAACATAAAATATTTTTGTAACTTAATGAATTGTTCCTTTCTTACTATCTCTAATAAAGATACAAATATGTTTTCCATTCTGAGTTTGGCTGAACTTGAATCTTAAACCAGTAAAATCTCTGGTTGGATATATCTGTTAACCCTTTTCTGTTATCTATATCACCTCATTATTAAGATGAAGCTTGTTGCATTTTTCATTATATAGGGGTTACTCTTATATGTCACAGAATCACAGAGTGACTGAAGTCGAAAGGGACCTCTGGAGCAAATCTAGCCTGTCTTCCCTGCTCAAGCACGGCTATCTAGAGCTGGTTACCCACTTTCAGATGCCTTCTGAATATCTCCAGGGAGGGAGACTCTAAAACCTTCCTGGGCAATCTGTGTCAGTGCTCAATCATCCCTCACAGGAGAAATGTATTTCCTGATGTTCAGAGGAATCTCCCGTGCTTTTCAGTTTGTGCCCATAGCCTCTGATCCTGTCACTGGGCATCACTGAAAAGAGCTTGGTTCCATCCTCTTTGCATGCTTCCTTCAGATATTTATATACATTTATACCCATCTCCCCATCAAGCCTTCTCCAGGCTCACAACTCTCTCAGTTTTTCCTCATGAGAGATGTTCCAGGCTCTTAATCATCTTAGTGAGCCTTCACTGGACTTTCTCCAGTATGCCCGTGTCCCTCTTGTACTGAGGAGCCCAGAACTTGACACAGCCTCCAAGTGTGGCCTCACCAGTGCTGAGAAGAGAGAAATGATCATCTCTCACCTGCTTCCAGCATTCCTTGTCGTGTAGCCCAGGATACTGTTTTACCACCTTTGTGAGAAGGGCACATTGTTGACTCTTGTCCAACTTGGTGTCCAGCAAGACTCAAAGGTCTTTTTCTGCAAAACTTCAGACAAGGTTTTGGCATGACATCAGTGATGTCACATCACTTCATTCCGTTCACCCACAGCTTACTTGAAAGGTACATATCAGAAGGGAGCATAATAATCCACCTTTCATTGCTTCACATCTGTGACAGATGCAAGATGACCTTTATGACTAAGTACATGAAGTTGTTTCATTTACTTTGACACGAGACATTATTGTCCTTCTACCCTCAAGTCTGAGCTCATACTCAATTGATAGATGTCTATGACCAACAATTCCCTTTCAGAATCACTGCTTTCCAGAGCAGATCCCACCAAATCTTGGAGAAAAGACATGTATTTTCTTCTTAGATACACAAATTAATTTTTCCTCAGTTAATAAACTGTTTCCTGACATCCAGCTTATTGAACAATCCAGATCATGGTTCCCCTTCACCAATTTTCCCCACAATCTTTCAACCACTTACAAATGTTATTATCAATGATCTTATATATTCTCATTGATGAGAATATAAACTAATGTCAGGGAAGGAACGTAAATCTGAAACTCTATTAGAAATTCCCGTGCTTAGTCATTATTCTCCCTTCTTCATCCATTTCAGGTTCAAATAGATGGTTTTAAATCCATTTAATACATTTAGCATTTTGTCTAATTGTTAAAATTGTAATCAACATTGCTGTGGTTGCAAGCTAAATGTGCTCTGGAAGTCTATCAAATTTGTAATCTCATTAAAAGGAAGAAAAATAGGTTCATTTGACAGCATCTATTTTCTGTAAACCCATATTGATTAGTATTAATTATATTATCCTCCTTTATTTTTTTTTATTAATTGAGTTGTCAGTCAGATAATTCATTAGTGAGAACAGAACTGACGCCAGACTGCTAAGCATCTAATTATATGGATTTTTCTGTTAATATTTTTAAAATTTTAGCAACAAATTAGATTTTATGCTTCAGCAAGTTATAAAAAAATTAAATATTTATTTTCCAGACAACTGATCATTTATCCAAAAACTCCTCAGTCTGTCATATTCTAAGATATATGAGCAATCAGAGATAGTTATTCCTTTGTTCTTATCCATAGGGCTTGTTATCATCTTCTGAGTCATTAGTAATAGTTGCTGTGAGAGACAGGTTACTGAACCTGCTAACCTGGTTTGATACTGCTTTTAGTCTGGACTGATACACACTAGTATAATCTCTACCCAAGTACTCACTTGTCTAGAGCAAAATCCAGACAGACTTCTAAATGAAAATCTCACCTAGCAAACAGGATATTTTTTTCTATTCCTGAGATTTTGTGAGCCTAAAAGTCAAATGAAAACAAGTGTATTTCCATGATTTTAAGTGGACCTTTGAAAATGAAAAGGTGTTAGGTGTAAGGAAAATAAAAATCTGAAAAAGCCTGCAAAGCATTTCCACTCTTTGTGCCACCTCGTCCCCTTGACATGGATATGGAATCAGAACAACTGCTTACATGAATCTTACACATTCTCTGCAGAGCAGAAACTGAAATACAGAAAACTGTATTTGTCTTAAGAAACATGAAAACTCTGTGTGGATAATCCGCACATCTAAAAAGTACAAGTGTCACAAACTAAAATTCGGAGATTAGTATTTATATATGAACTCTTGTGAAACATAGTCTTCCTACTAGAAGTAAGTTGAATGTTACTCAACTGTGTAGTATATTTACAGTGTGATTGCAGGATAGTAATTTTGGTGAGACAGGAGATGTTTTGGAATGGTCACTTGGGTTTCTGGGGGCTGAAGAGAATCCAGTTTTTCTGTTGTCGTTTTGAGAATGGGAATTTTGGAGAATCATTGAGGAATATTAAAAGAATAAACATCTTGAGCACTGCCTGCAATCTCTGTTACTTTCCTGTACTCTTAAACTGCTAGAACAGATCCTGGCAAAGTTTTGGCTTGGACTAAGTTTCCCCAGCTTGCAGGAAAAACTGTAACACAAGTCAGAAACATTTCCTATTCTGTAGTCTGGATGCAGCCATCTCCTTTGAAGGGAAAAAGTCATGCTGTATTACTCCGCAAATTTCACATTTGTGAGGAGTAAAACAAGAAATGCTACAAAATAAAGGGGGGAAATACTGCTAATAAACGGAATTCTCTGGAATTAATCCTGGTCCAATTGACATTCATGGGGATTTTTTTAATTGACTCAAGGCTGAATAGGGTTGTAGCCCCAAGTATTAAGTAGGATGTAGTGTGATACTGGAAAATAAAAGAGATCATTTTTCTTTGTAAGAACGTAAGAGGTTCCCTTTGAACTTGCATTTAGAGGAGATAAGAAAAAGCTCATTGATGATAATGAATTATTGTCTTTTGGCTTTGATTTCATATTTGTCCCTCTTACCACATAGTCCGGGTTGATAGTTGCAGTGACACTTTTGTCTGATTTAAACAATGTGCAGGTATTTTATGGAAAGCTTTTAATGTTGGACAAGACAATCTTCCGAGGTCCTTTCCAACCCTTAAGATACTGTGATTCTGTGATCTTCCTCAGGAAAATCTGTCTTTACTGCACTTTGCACGAAGTTTGAGATTATGTGTGTGTCAGAAGTGGCTGGTAGGAACATTTTATGTAATGTAACATAATCAGCTATTGTAAAGGAGCAGATAGTGGTAAGAAGCTACTTATGAAAGCTGAGATCACAGACTCTCGAGAGAAGCTATCCAGAAGATACTAATAGCAGCTGAATTGGATAGTCAAAATACCATCCTAATTGAATGACTACTGAATAGCATTCAGCTAAAATTTTGGCAGGCAATTAATAAGAAAAAGTGAACAGAACTGCAAGCATATGTACTAATAAATACAGAACAAAATATATTCACTGCCTCAAATACTGATTTTGTTTCTTGAAATAGCTGAAAGACCATCTAGATCATCTGGTCCCATTGCTTGTACATCTTGCAAAGTGGGGAATCTGTCACTTCCTAGTGCGAACACCATTGCAGCACAGGCTAGGGACCATACTTCGTTTGATTTGTGGCTAAAGATTAATTGCACAGGTATGGCCAGTCATCTCAAGACCAGAGATCAGTCCAAGTATTGTTTATCAGTGCTAATTAACCAAACCCAACCAATCAATCAACAACAACAAACATTTCTGAACTTCATGGTGAACTACTGGTACAGTTTTGCCATAAGCTTGTTGTCAGATTCTTGCATGTGTCTTTGTGGTAGCTGTTTCTGAGGTGATCTGATTCTTTTTTTCTCAAGACAGCAACTTTGAGTTTAGCTAAGCAGATTAATAACAGCCAAGGATCTGGATCAGAGGGTGTAATACCAGTTACCAAACTGCAATTGAAATAATTATCCAGTCTGTTGGAAAAATTGAGCATGCAAAACTGGAGGACAGAATGAACTACAGATACAAGCTGCTACAAGTGTTTCTTCAAGGTCAGTAATTAAATCCTGAGCTGAACAAATGGTGATCATTTAATCTTAACTGAAGGTAAGTTCAGTGTTTGTTTTTTTTTTTCTTTCAACTTCAGTATTTAGTCAAGCTAGGTTTCCTCTGACATCAAAAGAGACACTCTAAACAACTAGTCTAAATAGATATTTGACTTCTATGCCTAAAATTGGAGACCTATGCAAAGCTGTGGTTTTGTTTGGGGCTCATGGAAAGGTAGATTCAAGGGAATTAAAAACTAATGCTATGATAACAATGAAAAGCAGGCAAAAGTCAGTCATATATCTCTTCATTCTACTCCAAAATGACTAAGTCCACAGTGCTCATTGCTACCGTAGTATGTTTGCCTTGGTAAGGAAGCGTAGTTGTTTTTTTGCTTACTCAAAACACTTGATGCCTCCACAAGCATTGTATTCTTCTGATGTAGTTTCACAACTGGTTTTGTTACACCTTTTGTTAAACCTTTTTTTTTTCCTGATGAATAAAGAGTTGCTTGTTTGTCTTTCATGTTTAATTTTAATATCATAAACAATTTTCAAGGGAAAATTTTCTCACTTATTTCCCAGATCCAAGTTTGACGAGTAAAGCAATAATATCTTGGCATGCTTCTATTAGTGTATTCACAGAGTACCCAGTTCCACTAATATGCTCTTTACTGACCCTTCCTAATTTTCTGTGTAGTTTTATTATTAGCTTTGCACTGCATATTAATTAGCAAAGATTCAGTGCATTAATAACTCCTTAATTTAGCTCGCCATAATGATGGCCCAGAGTGGTTCATTAATATTTGTGTTAAATGCATTAATTAATTTAAAAAAAAACACATGTAAAAACTAGATAACTCTAGTAGTAGTAGTCATCCTCTTGCCATAATTTGTCCAGTCCAAGGTTCTAGATCTAATCATAAAATGGTTTGGGCTAGAAGGGGGTTTAAAGCTCATTTCATTCCAACTCCCTGCCATGGGCAGGGACACCTTCCACTAGACCATGTTGTTCAAATTTCCATCCAATCTGGAGTTTATATACAATGCTGAGATGGATCCATGGGGATCTGTGGGAAGTCCATTCTCTTCTGCAGTGGCAGATGGACACTATGCAAATACTCCTGGACTGCTGGAATGCAGCAGATGGCTACATGTGGGCTACTGAATCAAAGTGGTACTACTATGCATATCAGCTGTATTGTACACGCCTGATTCCTGAAAGACAATTTTAATACTACTTCAGATTTCTTTGATCCAAGATATACACAAGGGACTGACAGATATAGTGAAGCTATGGGACCTTGATCCTTCTAGAGAAGCAGTGAGAAGTCAGGTAGACAAGACTGTCTAAAATATCACTCGAAGTTTATATATGAATGATTGATTCATGCCTTCTGTGTGTCTGTGGTATAAAATGACAGCAAAATGTGTCTTGATTATATTTATATGGATGTACCTAGTGTGCAAGATCCTAAATGAGCAGAACTCTGGTGTAATCCTAGTAATCCTTTCTCCAAAAGCTTGATATTGTAAATTGCTTCAGAAACTGTATCTATATACCACTAATTTAATATCTCTCTGTTAAAAAAACCAATATAAAGCTGACCTTGAACATAACATCCTTTCCATTAAAGTCTGAAATTCCCACTAATTTCTTTGGGTGTCTTTTCTGCAGGAAGATGAATCTAAATAGCATGAAGAGGTTAGATATTTGATTAGGTTTGGCTTTTGATACCTACCTAGAAACTAAATGGTATTTTTCAGTGAAGTGTAAGTGAACACTCAGCTTCTCTTCCATAAGTGGGAGTTCTGTTGTTGAACGTATGGACAAGTATTATCATGTATACTTCATAAATTCTGCTAATTCTGGGAGTTGAGACACTCAGCATTTTACAGATTTGATCCTTTTTTTGCTTTGAATGCTTACTTTGAACGCAAATTTGCCTAAGCTCTCTGTATGAAGTTTACATATAAAATCTGGCAGAGATGGATTTTTTTTTCTATTACATTTTCCTTTTCATCTTCTTGTTTTGGAATGTCTACAAATTAGAGGCTACTTGTGCATATTGACATGTATTTTGGCACCTCATTTCTGCAAATCTCAGCAGGTTTATCTTCTTTTTGTTTTAATGGAGTGGAAAATTTCCACACCAAAGTGAGAGATAGCAGAGGTAACCTCTCATGTAATCGTGTTTAAAATACTGCTGAATTTGTCACTATTTTCCTCTGACTTTGGAGAATAGCATATGCAGAACTGATCAGAGGATTTCATTATATCACCTGGGAAACTATATTTCCCAGAAAATTAAAGGGGTAATATTAATCATTTTTAGGAAACAGAGAGTAGGGGTTGGATAAATCAAGTTTAAACACGTGAGAACTGACTCCAAAACCATTTCCCTTTTCACCTGAAATCCTTCTGAAGTTTCTGTCTTTGCATCTTTGCTCTTCATGTGTCATTGTCTAAAATTACTCATCAAGTCATTTCTGCAAACACTGAACCAACACAGAAAGAAGGGTTGTGATCAGGTTCCCAAATAGTTTTGAAACTAAGTATATCTAGGAAATTACTTTAAAACCCCACTTCCCTCCTCAACCCCCAGTAATACTTTTCAGATCCATTTGTTTTGGAAAGTTTGGCTAAACATCTAAGCTAGAGTTGTTTCAGGTTATACCTGAAAAAAAACGCTGTTACTTCTAAAGACCTTTTTGTTTTGTTTTGTTTTGTTTTTTTCCTGGAAAGAGTTAAACCTTGTGCCACAACACTGTGATCAAAATCTGGAGTGAGAGCATTGGCAATGAACCCAAACCATTGTTGGAAGTAGGACTTGGAAATGAACTGCTGTACTTTCAGGGAGAAGATTAAATAATTAGAGACTGTGGAGATGTGGATTTGATTGCCAGCCTTTCCGCACAAATCATAGGCAATGCTGATGGCATACATCTAAAATTAGTCTGGTCATCTAAATATTAAGTGTCTAGGGTTAATAGTTTTTCTAGATTGCATCCATTGTCAGTGGATAGGGACTAGAATTTCTACCACTTTTCCTCTGATGTCAATTGAAAGAGATTAATCTAAGGCAAGTCATCTCAGCATTGGATTCCTGAGTTAGGACAGTACAAACTGCCTTACAGTATATATTTTGTTGTAACAAGCATTAAATCTTCACTCTAGATGAAGTAACTATTTAATACAGCTGCAAATAAGTTGGAGAAATCCCAAATTTAATCTCTGTATAAACTAATTTTGTTGCTGTAACATGGGAATAGTATTATTGTCATTCCTCTTCTTTGTGTGTCTTATCTGTGAGATGGAAATTCTAGGTTCTGTAATGTTGTAGATCTTGTTCCTAGACAGGTTTGTCCATCTCTGTTTATCCATAGATGGAAATTATTTCCAAGCACCAGACAAATCGGAGTTAAGTCAACATAGATTTTATTGCCGTGAAATGTTTGATCAAATGTGGTCATTATCTTCATAGACTCATGTAAAACAGGTAGCTTGTATAGGAAATAGAAATATAAAAGATTATGTTTTTCACCACTGAATTATAAATTAAGTTAAATTAAGTCGAAGGAAAAAAATCCCGAAATAAAGAAAACCCCAAAACCAATAAATAGGACATTTTTTTTTGTTGGTGACCAAGTGCACACTCACATTTAAATACAATCACAACAGCTGCTGTATAGAACAGAATGAATTATACAAAATAAAGAAAACTAAAGAACAGCAATAAAACAAAGATCAGACCTTTCCAAATGACCTTCACCTGGCAAAGGAAAATGACTTTATCTTCCTCCCCCATTCCCCACACAGCTGTACTTGAAATCTTGTTGAACCTGTAATGAGGGCAGAGGCAGAGGATATTTTTATAAACACAGTTCCTGTATAATTATGTTTATTGATTCTTCCTTGTGTCGCAGGCTTGTATCTTCTATTAATGTTATTTTTTCTTGTCCTTAAAAATAATTAGAACAGCAGAACTAACTCTCCAAAGGATAAACAAAATTCAAATGACCTTGGAATTCATCAGCAGCCCTTTTGAATACCTAAGACATCTAAGAACAAAAACTGCTTGTTGGTATTAGGAAACAAACAAACAAAAAGCAGTTAGAAAAGTTGGCTCTTAGGACAATAAAGCAGCCCTTCTTGAGCCTGGCTGCAAAATTGTGAGCCGCAGCTGTGCCACTAAGTCACGTTCAAAGGAAGAGATGAGCTAGGGAAATATTTACACAGAGGTCCAGGATTTGGAAGGACTATACATTGTGCCTGCTTTGTAGCAGACTTTATTGTTTTTAGGAAAAGTTAAAGAAAAGCTTCAAAGAGCAGATTCCTTGTTGATTTGGAGAGCTGAAGTCTTTTCCCAGTGAATGTTGGAGTTTATCTTTAAAAAAAAGAAGTAAATTAAAGGTCCAAATTCACTCCTTGTGCCAGTTCTCCAAGGCAACAGAATGACACCTAGAAGGAGATAGGGTGGCAGCACGGAGGACAAAATTCTTTACAGTCTTCAGTTGTAGGTGTCAGGATCATCTCTGCTTGTCTGTAGTTCCCTTTATAGGCCATACAAATGCTGTTCCAATTCTCATCATCTGCATAAAGTTCTCCCTCCCTTTGCAATTCATCTCTGCCATATAATGATACTAATGGAGGGCTGTGTGAACAGAGATCCAAATCTTAGGCCAGAGATTGGCAGTGAGAATGTCACTCCTAGCTCTGCTGGAGACTTATCTTCTAAACTTAGTCAACACATGAGCTCTTTGAACTCACTGTAAGAAACACTTTACTTTAGAAGGAAAGGCAGGAGATTAGACAGTATGTTTAACTTATGAGTAAATTGCTAATAAATCCAAGTATCAACAGCTGGTCTTTGTGAGTTAAATTTATCTGGACTTAATATAAGAAGTAAATTCAGAGACCTACAAGTATTGGGAGATTTGTGGTGCAAAAAGAGTAATTCATATGTATACAAAGATAAGCTATGGGCTGAAGTCCAACAGGATCCAAATACTCAGACAGCACTTGAGCTATGAAGCTGTTTTGTAATCTACTTTACCAAGGAGATGGGACTAGATGATCTCTAGAGGTCCCTTCCAAACCATACCATTCTATGATTCTATTTTTGGGATTTAAAAAATCATAAGGATTCAAACTATGGAAGTTTGGATATTTTCCTGTACTTTGATATTTTTTACCTGAATGGGATATTGAATTCCATGAACTCGCAAAAGGAGAACTTACAGTAAAAGGTACAAATATACTTGACTTTTCAACCAGTGAGCACCTACTACCTTTGAACCATGCCCTTCCTTCAGGCTGGTCTAATTCATCAATGTGTTTTAAGATGACAACACTTCTGTAGACAAAAGGACTAAGAAAATATTTTTTAGAAAGACAACATGGGAATACTGTGCAGATATAAATAGGTGAGAACCATCTGTTTCCCAGATGAGGCTGGGAACATCAGTGTATTCATTGCTTACAAGCACACTGAAAGTTCTAATTTCAAAAACCAAAGGCATTTTGAAACCAAACTGCTCTGATAGGCAGTTCAGCAGAAAAGGCAGTAGTAATTATATTTTTTCTCCATAAAATTATTAAGTACAACTGGAAATAAAAAAAAGAGAGAATGTGAACGTCAACAAACTTCCAAGTATCTTTTAAAAACAAATTTGTTTTTAAAGTGTGCTAATAGACTAAAGGAATAAACCAGTAAGTTTGGGATGGAAATGCAGATATCTTTTTAATGGTAATAATATATAGCAGTTCAATCAGGTTGAATTAGATCTGTGTTGAACCTTATAAAAAATATGTAATGGTCACTAAGTAAAAAACTGGAAGTTCTGAGACTTTAAGACTGCTCAAGTTTATTAATAGATCAAAAGGTAATCCATGACAAAATCAGTTTGTTGATTGCAGAGCAGAGGCTCATAGTGATTATGTAAAACCAAAAGATGCAAATTTTAAAATAAATAATTGCTTTTTTCGTGTGGCAAATCTGCATATCTGACATACTCAGGTTGTTGATTCCTCTCCTGTCCATTTTCTCCCCCTTAGTTTGGGCAACAGAAAAAGTGGATTGAGTTTCCTTTTAATTTTTAATGATAGTTAGCTACTTTCACATTCAAGTACTTAATGTTCTAGAACAGTTCCACTATATTTCTGTTGAAGATATCTCTAGGAATCATTTATTTGATTTTAACACTTCTCCAGAGGCATTGGAGTGAAATATTAATTCAGTAAAGTTTAAGTTCTGTTAGACACTTTACTTAGTGTGTTAAAGAAGTGCAGTCCCACTGAGATACATCTATTTCCCTGAATGCATAGAGAGTGCCCAGATAGTACTGAAGTAAGTATCTAAGTTATATATCTACCACGACCAAGGACAAATATGGGCAAAATTATAGAATTTAGGTGGTCTTTTTTTTTTTTTTAAATTTTATTTTTGGTAGATTTCCTTGTTAGTTTCTAGCATGTTTTCTCACCATCATGGCAATGTCCTTTCTGACTTCAAGAGGAAGGACATCATGCCATAAGCACTCTGTTTCCTTCCATACATTTGGAAGGTGATGCTGATCTTTTTAACTTAGTTTGACTCCCTAGATCATGGCTGTAAATGCCCTTAGATATTTGTCATAGTCCTTAGGTTTAGTTTAAAGCTGGTCATCCAAGATGTAATGCATGCTAACTAGTTCTTGAAAGCTATGATATAGACACGTGTGCATAAGTGCTTTTATCTTTGCCTTCTTTTATACTTAGATGAGAAAAGTACACACTCTCAGGGCATGATTTGTCCTTACTTTGAGGTGAGATAAAATGTGTACTGTAAATGCCTTTTTATCTCCACTGATCATAGGAAGCTGATAGTGATTAATCCAGTTGCAGTTATGCACAATGCAAAATGCCACCATTACGTGCCAGCTATTACTTATGGACAATGACTGACACTTCTATATGACCCCTTCTACCTCTCCTAGATGCTTGTTGTGCAAGTCAAGAGGCCATTGATAGATACCAGGATCCTCCAGCTCCTCATGCAGGTGAGTCCGGCTCTCCCATAGGTTTCATGTCATATCTGTCAACATTTTGTAGCTGTCTCATATATCCTAAAACATCTCAGATGACTCACCTACATGTAGACAATTGTTATTTCTTATCATAGAACAAGGTGAATGGAAGAAAAGAACTAGTTCTGCTGATCTTAAAAGGAGTTTAGATGGACAGCCTAACCACACCTTGTAATATCAGTCCTTCCTAATTTTGTCAATGAAGTGATGTCAGTGAAAAAAGAAAAGGAATGCAACAAAAGTCTTGTTGAAGAAGTTAGAATGTAACTGGAAAAAACCTCTTGAGTTCAAGAGGTCTGAGCTCAAACTATATCTTCAATGCTTTCTATATAAGGATGTGGTAGGTGGAAAAGTCATATTTCAAAAGTACATTAACAAGGTTATTACCACTTAGTTTCTGTAGTCTAAACTAATCTGTTTTATCTGTTATTTCGGTTTTATTTTAGTTTATTTTTGGTGAGTGGATTTTGTTAGACCTCTGCACCTCAGCTGGATTTCTAAAGACAATAAAGCTGCAGAAACAATCTACTGAGGAAAAGAAAGCATCATAACATCAAGGCAACACAAAAGGTGACTCCCAATTGCCTGCATTGATCCTGTTGAACAGTGACCTAGGTATGGTAGATTGTCGTGTTGGGGGACCAGGGGCTGAGAAGATAGAGAGAAGAAGCCCATGTTGTCATTCAATATAGAGTTCACAAAGGAATCAGGGCTCTTATTATCAAGGGGTTTTTTTTTTCATTTTAGTCTGCCATGCTCTTTTCTTAAGAGACACCATGGCTGCTGCTTGAATGGTCAGGACAAATTCCCAATAGGTTCTGGCCTCATTCCAGTGCAGCTTTATTGTACATTCCCATGTGGGGAAGAGCAGATCCTCACACCAAATGGTTCATTGGTCTCATGACCCAAGAATTCCTCTTTTGCCAGGTTTCCATCTGGTTTTCCCAAGGATGAGTAGGTCAGGCATTTCTGATGGATCAGAGGAAGCCTTTCTTTCAATCTATCCAACATGCAAGCAAAATTAGGATGCTGGAACTGCATGTCCTACAACTGATGCACTGGCCCTACCTCTGCTGCCAGAGAAGAAAGTGCTTCAAATTTCATGTGCCACCTCAGCCAAGTCCAGAAGTGCTTATAAAAAACAGTGTTAGTGTATAATTCAGAACAATCAAATACTACGTGCACGAAAAAAGTAGTTTAGAGCAACATAAATTTAAAAAAAGTGACAATTTCATCACAATTACTGTA
Source organism: Colius striatus (assembly GCF_028858725.1). Taxonomy (NCBI): domain Eukaryota; kingdom Metazoa; phylum Chordata; class Aves; order Coliiformes; family Coliidae; genus Colius; species Colius striatus. Next base: position 43,045,305 of record NC_084760.1, on the reverse strand, counting down.
CACTGCTGTTCTTAGAGTTAATACTTTCCTCTCTCACGCTCGCTCTTTCTCTCTGTTTTAATCTTTCTTTTTTTTTTTTTCTTTTTCTTTTCTTTTTCCCCCTTTTTTTTGGATTTGGTCCACCGGAGATAAATCACCCTCAATGATATATATATTTAAAAAAAATATCAGCAGCAAGACTCTCTTGAAATAGATTCTGTTTGATGTAGCTAGTCTGTCTTTTCTGTTTTGCCCTCTTTCACAGCAGCCTCTGAAGTTTTCCGCAGGGGGGCTTTCTCCGAGTTGGCGTGTCCTTGGCCGGATTCCGCCGCTCCTCCGTTTTTGTGCGATGTGTGCTTTTCCAAGTAGTTCAGCATTTCACTGAGAACAGTTTGGAAAGTGCTTAGGGCAGCACATATTGCAGGAGTTCCAAAACCATGAGTGATCAAACTACAAATGGGAAGGAGACAGAAAAAGAAACACACACACACACATAAATATAAATGCGTTCACATGCATCAAATACTTTACAGTACACTCATTTTGCTATAGAGAAATTCAAGATTTGCTCCACAAACTATTTATTACCTGTAGGAGAAACAGAAAAGAAAAAAGTAGAGCCAAAGAGGATACTACATACAGCTTCAAAGGTTGGTTTTGGTAGGAGTCTCAGTTCTGAAACACCATGAGACAGATCCTAAGCCGATGCAGATTGACACCATGTTGTTGACTTCAGAGAGGCCAAGAAAGGATCTGTGCCCTGGACTCTCTAGCGTTGCTACTTTTTGAGTCCCAGGAGGTTTAACTTCCCTTTTCTCAGGTAAATAAAACCAGTTCTACGTGATATATTCACTCTTCAATGAAACCTGGTTACTCTATGTGGATGTATGACTGCATCTGTAGTAGGAAATTAGGTAATGTCGAGGGTGCAATCTCTGACCCTCAGCACAATTAGCATGGTTTGGCCATATCCGTGCTGCTAAGCCCTCTAAACATCCAACAGGGTAAAATCCAAACTACTTATTGGGAATAGTTCCAAGCCAATGATGATGCCCAAACAATTCACAGATGATTCACACAGGGCTAATTCAGTCAAGGTAAATTCACAGACCATCATAACCAATTAATAGTAAAAACTGCCAAGTCCCAACGGCGTTGCCCCGGTGGTGTTGAAATTTACCAGTATAGATTCACCAGGTTGCATTTTTCGACCAAATAAGGTGCTTTTTTGAAGAAAACACTGAACTTTTCTTACTTTTCTGCACTGCAAAGTAGCTGAATTTCAGTGATTCATCTCACTTAACAGCTACTGAAATGATGTATTAATACGGTTGCCAGACAGAGCTATAGTGGATTAATCTCATCTCACTTTAGAGGAACGTTTTAGGGCACATATATGTATCTACAGCTACTTGAGATGGTTTGGGCATCCAGGCTGGCTTCCACCTGCAGATCATGAAGAATGTAAATTTCCTAAAGGTCTTATCTTTTAGATACCATCTCTGTGAGGATGTCTTATCTACCCTAGGATATTAGAAATACCACTAGAGACCAGTTTTTAGGCAATTGACTTAATCTGTCTGCCTAAATATTATGTGTACAATAAAAGATGTTCCCATAAAGACCAGAGAAACTCAAATTGCAATGCACATCTTAGTATGGGCAACCAAGTTACTGTCATTGTTATAATTTTGGTAAGTGAAAAAAAATCCCACCTATATCCTTCAGATTATTAGTTTTCATTTAGAGCCATAAAGGAAAAATTATTTCAAAGATTGGAATGTCATTGAGATTTTTAAAAGATCAATTTCAGTTATTCTGATTCTACTCAGGACAGAAAGAAGATGAGAAGAACAGAAGTTGATTTTTGAGTCGTGGACATTTTTGAGAAATCAATATTAATTTGGGTGAGAAATAAAAACAACACAATAAAATATTGCAGTGATTCCAATCAAACAGTGACTATTCCCCATCCTGTGCTAGTTAAGATATTGTCTCTAGCAGCTTTCTTGATGTCTTAGACACCACATCAGTAAACACTGTCCTAGTGTGGAGAACCACATATGAGTCAGAAACAGGAACATTTCACTTCAGTGAGAATCCCTCTCATCTGCATTTTGACCTTCGAGTCTTTCCAGCTGTAAAGGAGGTTATACTGCATGTGGACAATTGCGAGGATGCTGAAAGTATCAAAAATTAAAAACCTGTAAAAGTATCAAAAAATGGAAAAGTAAAAAAAAATGAAAAAGGATCCAAGATATCTTTTAGAGTGATCTTTTTGTCTGGTGGACATGGGAACTCTGTTTGCTAGGAAAGGTGGTATCCTAGGGAAGACACCAAGCATATGAGAGTCAACCAAAACGAGAGCTTAGTTTGGAAATATCTCTCCATTTCAGACTGGGAGTAGCCTAGTCTTTTATAAAAGGTCTCCCAAAGGCTATTAACAAATAACTCACTTTTAGAATGTTTATCCATCCGTCTCTAGTGTCTTTTCAAAGTAGGAATTTATGTTTAACCCCAGTTAGTAATGAGAGGGAAATTATAATTAAATATTTACCAGGACTATTTTACAGGCATCAATTAATAATGGTACACAACTCTTGAAATTTGAACTCTTAAAGTTTGGAATTGTAGTAGCATCTGGATAGTTTGCATTTATCAATCAAAAGAGGTAAATATACCTCACTTTTTTTTTTTAACCTTGCATGCCAGAAAATAAAAATTGTCATCATCATGGTCATGTTTTTAACACTAGTTAAAACAAGATCAGTAGTAGCATATAGATAAGAATATTTTTAGCCCTTTCCAGTCCTTTTAGGGACTGGATTATTTCAAGATTTTTAATTTGCATTTTGTAATTATTTCTAGTCTTCATAAGTCCAGAGAAATGAAAACATGATGGAGCTTACAATAACAGAAAGGAAAAGGAAATTCAAATATTATCATTACTATATCTGGTGATTTTTATACTGCTTGTGTGATCTTCTGAGCCTTGATTTGAGGAACTGACTATACTGAGACATACATAAAATATTTATGATCTCGCATGCAAAAAAAATCTAGTTAATTTATTTGAAAAGTTGGCAATATCTGCGATCATTCCTTTCTAGTGGATGCAAATAGTCAGTTTAACAAAGGATTGGATAGAAAAGAAATCTTCCAGTCTGCTTTCTTTGAACATTTTGTATCTTGAGCAAAAAGGAATACTACTGTGTTTAAATCACAGAATCTTAAGGTTTGGAATAGGCCGCAGAAGATCATCTAGTCCAAACCACCTGCCAGGGCAGCACCACCTAGAGTAGGTCACCCAGGAACTTGACCCGGTGTGTTTTGAATGTCTCCAGAGAAGGAGACTCCACAACCCATCTGGGCAGTCCATTCCAGTGGTCTGTCACCTTTAAAGTAAAGAAGTTTTCCTTACATTTCTTTGGAATATTTTATGTTCCAGCTTGTACCCTTTGCCCCTTGTCCTGTCATCATCACTGAGAACGGCCTAGCTCCATCCTCCTGACACCTGCCCTTTATGTATTTGTAAACATTAACAGGGTCACCCCTCAGTCTCCTCTTCACACTAAAGAGCCCCAGTTTCCTCAGCCTTTCATCATGAGGGAGATGCTCCACTTCATTATCTTTATGTTCCTGTGCTGAACTCTCTCCAGCAGCTACCTGTCCTTCTTCAACTGAGGAGCCCAGAACTGGACACAATATTCCAGATGCGGACTCATGAGGGCAGAGTGATGGCAGAGTAGAGGGAGAGGAGAACCTCTCTCGACCTACAACCCTCACACCTTGTAATATAGCCCCCCTAGATGCTATTGGCCTTCTGGCCACGAGGGCACATTGCTGCCTCATGGTCATACTGCTGCCCACCAAGCCCCCCAGCTCCCTTTTCCCTATACTACTCTCTAACAGTTCATTCCCCAACCTGTACTGGTACTTGGGGTTATTCTTTCCCAAGTGCAAGACTCTACACTTGCCCTTGTTGAATTTCATTAGATTTCTCCCTGCCCAATTCTCCAACCTGTACAGATCTCGTTGGATGGCAGCACAGCCTTCTGGTGTATTAACCACTTCCTCCAGTTTAGTACCATCAGCAAACTTGCTGACAGTGCCCTCTGTTCCCTCATCAAGATCATTAATGAATATATTGAACAGTACTGGTCCCAGCACCGACCCCTGAGGGACTTCACTAGATACAGGCCTCCAACTTGACCCTGTCCCATTGATCATAACTCTCTACCTTCCTCCTCAACCAGTTAACAATCTACCTAACTATCTGATCATCCAGTCCACACTTAAATGCTGAACAAGAGTGTAGAAAATACCAGAAAAGGATAAAATCTGATTTTAAGGTACATAAGCATAAGTGTCAGCTTGTAGATGTGTATATCAACAGTGCTTAAACTCCCACTGTCATCAAAGGGGACTTAATGTCGTTTCCTATGTACAAGAGTCTACAGTGATTTGTTCTATAACTTCTGGAACATCTGCAAAAATTTTCTAGATATGATAGAGGACTAAGTCCACCTTGTTCCTAGGTGTTTTGATGTGAGTCAGATTACCCTTGTGTATCTCACATGACACTAGATGTCAATGCTTAAGCAATGGAATTAATCCCTGGGACTTTATTCAGTACAGTCAGAGAAGTCTAGAGAAAGATTTGGCAGACGTAATGTGTGTGTCTTTATGTTGAGCTGCACCATTCTTCTGTCTACACTGAGGACTTCATCAATCTGAATAAAAATGTGTGTTTTGTACTGTTTGAGATGCCTTAGTGTAACAAGATGTCTGCATAATACAGGTAATGCAGAAGGCTTCCAGGACAACAGCATCCTTTTAAAGTAGCAATTTAGCCTGTAATGTACCACTAACCATCAAATACAACAATTTTTTTTCAAGATAGCATTGAATTTCTTATAAAAAGCCTACCCTCTGTAAATGAGATGGCGTTGCAGAGTCTCATGACAACTCTGCTTTCAGGTCTTGATGTATATATTCTTCTCTACAGATGAGGATATGCAGAGCCTATTAATTTTCCCATCTTGTTGATAGAAATTGTTTTACAGAAAATTTCTGACCATCTCTCCTTGTCATGCTCCTGTGAGGATGTATTTTTTTAGCCTCACTTTATATAATAAGAATGAAAAGGTCGAGAGGTACTATCTTCTACTTTATCTTTTTTTTTTTTTCAGTAATTCCCCTTGCTCTAATTTTGGTGGACTTTATTTCTCTTCAAGTTAAACTTTAAAAACAGCTAAGGAAGTTGGATAATTTCCCTTTGCTGATGAAAGAAGGATTCAAGTTGGGGAGAAAATCTGATTTTACATTTAAATCAGATATGACAGACAGAAGATAAATGGCAAAGCATTAAAATGTCTTTCCTGAAAGTCAAATTTAGTTGCCTGATTTTTCAGACTAACGGAAAAGTTGGTTCATTTTTCGTACACTCTACACTTATGAACTGAGTTTCTTTCATTGTAATATGTTCATTTGGCTTTAAAAGACTAAAATTAAATATGGTGGTTTCATAATGTAGTCTTCTGGGTGTTATTAGCTTTGTACTGTACCTCATTGCAGCTCCTATAAACTAGTAACTTTATTGTTCTAAAAGGCAAGGCTAAAATCTCTGATTTTGGTACTGTACATGGAGAGTTGCAGAAAGAAGGCAATGAATATCAGGCCAGTATATTATAAATCCTTATGCTTAAGGACATCCAGACCTGCCTGCAATTCTGCCCAGTGCTGTGATGCAATTATGTCTGCTCATGTTTTAATAATGGCCTTACTTAAAAGTGAAAAGATCCAAGTGTGCCTGAAGGCTTGGACTCTTCGTTTGGCAACTACCTCAAGGACTTCTCCATACACTAGGCTGGTTTAACTCTGACATGCGGCAAAAGAAACAGATTCCCTCTCAGTAGGGGAGGAAGAGGCCATCTGCACTGAATGTTTTCACCCTCATTTAAAATAAATAAATACTTAAAAAACAATAATCATGAAGAAAAAGTAAGCTTGAACTTATTGGTCAGGCTTTCTCAGAACTTTCAATATTAAATATTTCAATATTCAAATTTAACAACATATGGCAGATGACAAATAATGGAGACTGATAAGACTTTTGATGGCTGTAAAGAAAAAGGAAAAAGGTTCAAATGTCTCAATTGATAAGAAGCAACATTGTAAATTATAGATGCTTGTATTGATGCTGAGGTGCTTCTGTTGATTTCAAGGTCTGTCCTGAGAAGGTTGCCTAGAAAATTATATTGTGATAAATCGACTTCAGAAGGTCAGTAGACCTAACCACAACACAAGTTAGACTAATAGTCAAGATAAACTTGGGAACATGACCAGTATATAGTATGGGATAAGTAGTCTATAGGATTGCAGTAACAAACATCACATAAAAAAGTTGCCCTGCAAAGTAGGCCCTCATATTTGTTTTCCATTCATAACCAAACAAGCATCTTAAAAACATATTCTTAATTCCTCATAGGAATTAACTCTATTCTAGCCCAAACTAGGACAGAGTGTTAGAGTTGATGCCTCATTTTTCCAAAATCTTGTATTTCAACTCTGCATATTTTGGACCTGGTTTTCCACTCTAGAAGAATTTCCCCGGGAACATCCATAAAATATCCAACACTCTGTTTATGAAGTGATTCTGAGCTACAGACCAAAGATTAAACCATGGCATTGTGGTGCACGATTCACAAAAGTCCGTAAGTGTTTGCCAAGAAATATTTTCAGCATAGCATGTTATAGCCTCCAAATAAAACATGAGATAACCCCACAATTTGCTGGTTTTGTATGACAAAAAGATGTACAAGCTTCTGACTACTATAGATGAAAAGTGGCCTTGCTGTCCATTACTACCTGAGGAGTCAAATACACCAGTGAGACCACAGATCCAAGATGACTGGATACTTTAGAAAACGAGTTAGCATGTCCCTCAAGTGGCCACCAACTCCTTTACTGTCTCCTTTCACTTAGTCAACATTCACATCTCTGCCCTATAAGAAGGCAGAGAAATGAATCTAATTCATCCAATTTGCTACCATGCATAGACTTTTTCCAGTGAGGCAGCTAATGTAGCTGAGAAGTCCCATTGCCCTCCTCAAATGAGAAAGACCAAGCAGCATTATAAAGTTGCTGATGACAATGGACAACGCAACTTTGTAACCTAGTAATTAGGAAATGAGAGAATGGAGAATGGCTTTTTTTTTTTTTTGAGGAAAGGCAAGAGATTAAGAGATTACTTAAGAAATCTTAAGGGCTGCACTGGAAAACAAAATAAGTCTCCCAGGTTTTTTTTTTTCCTATCTTTAATGAATATATATTTGCTTTTTCCCTGATAATCTTGAAACTTACTTGTTAATGAAGAAGATAAAGAAAGAAGTCAGATTCTCATCTCTTCTCTTGACTGCTTAAATTGTGACTTTAAGGGAATCATAAGCCTCAAGATAAAAATAATTGACAATATTAGAAATTCACATCCTTCCAAAAGAGTTTTGATCATCAGCAGAGCAGGAGAGAGTGGTTGAACTCTTGCTAAGGAAAGAGGGAATCCCTGAGAAAGAGAGTGAGAGAAAATCCCGGAGGAAGGAATTCCAATACTTTTGGTAAACAAAGACCTGAGAAAATAAATTTACAAAAAAGGAAAAAAGAAGGAAACAGTGTTTTGATTACTCAGCATTATGAACCAGTGTTGTCCCTCTCAGCTAGCTGAATCTAAAACCACATTGAGAGAGATCATGGACATCAGGGAACTGTAGAGGGCACCAAAGGTGTTTTACCACAAAATTCACTCTACATCAGGCTTCTCCCAATCAGTGAATCCAAACTGAAGATTGCTGTTGCTGTTAATCAAGGTGACTTGAATTATGACAGCAGTTGCTCTACCTCCTGATTAGCAAAGAAGCTTAAAAAACAGAGAATAATATATAAGAGGAGTATGAAGGAACATCCATAAACGCAACCCACAAGTAAGGTTTTCTGCTTATCTCTTTGTCATAAGTTTAAAAACATGTTGAGCTTCAAATCCCATTTAATCGCTCTCTTTTATGCTTTGGAAAGAAGGATGCTACTTTCTCACTGCTGCCAAAGTCTAAGTCTCTGGTTTCTTGCCTGTGGCTTTTTGTGTCACCTTGTCAGTGTGATGCCAAGGCACTTGCAGGAGGATGACTGCCCCAGGCTCAGAGACTAGCTCAAAAACAAAACTCCTTAGTAGGAAGGGTATTCCGTATCATCTGGATGGCTAGGAAACACACAAAATAATTTTTGAGGATGATGATTGCTTTGATTATCTAGATTTAGTACTCTGAGCCTATTATTTTTTATCTGATTTTATGAAGATTCTGCACTGAAAGAAGTGTCTTTTGCAGGACAGTAGTTTTTCCTTTGTTGTTTTGCTGTCTTTATCTTTTATATATAAAATAAATGATGTAGATGTGATTTTGCATCTTGATGAAATGTAATCTTGAATGGAAAGATCAAATTTATCTGCTGTAATTGATGACTATTCATCTTTCCCTGTATGACGGATGGTATTAGTAATATATCTGAATTTTCCCAACACTACAGATTCTTACAGCCACAAGTGTCTCAAAAGCTGATGTAAAAGATACACCTATATTCAATTTTACAAGTGAAGAAAATGAGTCTAACAGGCTGGCTAATGAGATCAGGGAGAAACAAATACAGATCTCTAGAGACATTCAAAACCCACCTGTGCGAGTTCCTGTATGACACACTCTAGGAGGTCCTGCTCTGGCAGGGGAATTGAACTGGATGATCTTTTGAGGTCCCTGCCAGGCCTTGAGATTCTGTGATTCTGTGGTTCTGTGATCTCCTGCATACAACCTCAGCAATTTTTCTCTTTGTAAGCTTTTTGTATCAGGTTTTTTGGCTTCCCAGCACAAAATGTGGGTAATTTTTGGTGAATCTACTGGTAACTATAGTTTTCCTCAGATTTTAGTGAGCTAAAAAGGCTGTTGCAGAGATTTTTTTAAAACATCAAAGCTGTTGTGAAGCAAGGTTGTTCTGGTTAACTTTGTTCCAGATCTAGTAGAAGAATCTGTTGGACTTCAATGTCACCATTCACTTCTGCTGAGCTAGTGACAGGATTGTGGGTTATTGGGGGTTATCCAAGGCTTCATCATCTCCCATCACAACTACCTGCACCACTTAGTCTCTGAGTGTGTCTCAGCTCTTTTATCTCCAGGCAGGCTTTTCTTCACCTGCTTTAGGTTATGATTGCTCTGGTTCACCGTTTCCTGGCTTTTTGAAGGTGAATTTTTCTCAAAGCCTTATATATGGGTTTTGCTTACACTCATCTTTTGCTTTGTCTGAACATTCCAATCCCCTTTTTCCTTCCCATCACCTTGCATAATGGAGAGTTGTCTCTCAGTTTCACTGAGTATGAAACTAGGCTCTTTCACCTGATCTGAATTAAAAAACAACCAACTTACCAGCGCTAAAGAGAGATTGTTTAACTTATCTGTCATGAAAAAACTAATGAAAGACAAAACCTTAGCTTTACTGACATTAGTAGGTTTTGAAAATGGTTGAAGTTTCAGAAGAAATTAAAATCCCAGCTTTTCCCTCTTGCATAAACAGGTGCTTGCACATGTACACAGAAGTCTCACATGATTCAAACTGGGGATTGAGAAGACATTTGAATTATAAGTAAGAGAAGGCACTTGAAAAGAACTAAAGTTCCTCAAAATGTTTTCTTCCCATCTTTTTTTTTTTTCCTCTCTTTAGTTCTTTCTTACTCTAATTCTCTCACTCTCCCTTTCCTGATATCACTTCATTTTGATTGAGAGAAAAGAGTGAAAGAAATAGGTTCCTCTCATTAAAGCTATAGAAGCTTTTGAGTTCTTTTCTAGTACCAATACATTGATTTTGGTCTGTATTGTATTAGACTCATAAATGCATTTACACACATCAGCCTTTAGAAGACAACAGACTCATGTATTTGGACAAAAAAATCTCAGCACTTAGTAATGCAAATGGATTTTTCTAGGATTTTCTTCTTTGTCCTGTGGCTTAATGCTGATTCTGCCTTCAGAAACTGGGGACAAGATAGCTCAAGTGGTGACTTTCATGACAGGTACAACCTATAGGGCTATTTCACTTGCTCCTCTGCATTTATCATGAATCAAAGAAGAACTGAAAGACAGTTTGGGTAGTCCTACAACATATCACTTCTTCATAAACCCAAAGTTATGTATATGTTTAGAAATTGGACCTGCCCCAACACTTAGCCCACAAGACCAAAGGCTTACGATCCAGCCATGACAAGGCTGGACTTCTCTAAATCTTAGTACAATATTTATAGCACAAGCAAGTCTCCTAACTGGGCTGTAAAAAGGGTTAGTTCTTCCCTGAATTCTCAAGCTACATATATATGTTAGTAATATATATGCACTACTGTACCCAGGAATAGTTTGGAACAGTGTTACTTACATGAGGCAACAAAACCCCAAGAATTATGAAAAAGCAGCACAGACAGCCAATACATGCCTGTTGCCTGATACTGTTTCTATTTACTAATATAAAGATAGCCTTGCTACAGTAAGATACTCCAGAATGTAGTGAAAAGGGGGAAGTTTCAAATAAAACATAAGTAACACTAGCCTGTCTCTGGTAATGTACAATAGTTGTCACTGTTGAATGCAAAGGTCTACAGAATTTTCTGTTCATGGTCAAACAATATTGGTCTGTTCATGGTCAAACAAACAATATTAATGGAGCATTGAGTTTTCTGTGTTCAGGTCAGATGGAAAACTCGGAGAGTAACTGCACAAACACGGTTACGCAAAAGGTGTAGAAGAGCCTCTATTTCTTTTTGTATCTGGTAAAGCTGTGCAAAACTCATCAGTTTTCTGGCTCACTGGCAGCTCTTTTGAAGATTTCCCATGTTTTATGCTTTGTATGAACTTTGGGTTTGGAGTTTGAGCAAACCCAGCAATTTTGATCCCTTCATGAGGACTATCCTATATTTCAGGTTAGACACATGTTTACAGATCTTGATAAATTGGGACTCAGAAAAAAAAAGTTCAGAGAGAAGTATGAGCTTGAAGACCTAAACAAGAGAAAATGGCAAATTCTTCTTCAATCAGAACTATGTCAGTCTGTTAACATTGGTCTTAGTTATTAATGTTGAGCAAGTAATACCACGAAAAAGTGGAGCCCATAACTCTACACTTGCTTGCTGTAGGGTAATTTATTAGTAAGGAAAACTCTGTTTTACTCCAAGGCTGGATTCTGCTGTAGATATCAGATATTATAGCTCTTCAGAAAGTCTTTCATTACTTTCAGATTAGTTCTAATAACAGAGATCTGTGTGAGTCCTCCGAATTTTTCTGGTCATTAAAAAAAAATCTCTTTGGCTTTCTGATTTCATGTGGCACAAGTGTGTACATATATATATATATATACACATATATGTATATATAAAATACCAATTTTTCACCTTGTGTTTTCTTTACTGTCTTGATTATTGTTGATAAGGCAGAATTTCTGAACCTCTTCTTGTTATATTACATCTTTATTAAGCTATATGAGATTTCCCATGATCAAAAATCAGTTTATAGTGGGTAATAATAAAAAAAACATGCTATATTTATGCTAAAAAGTATTTGCAAAATCTTGTCAGATATTCCAGCTAAAGACTATGACTTGTCCTTGCCAAAGGTAATATTTTGGCTCCATTTCAATCTAGAGATAGAGAATTTACTGTGAGAGAGCTCACAATTTTGGAATACAGATAGAAACAAAGAGGAAACTTTCACTATTGGAAAAAATGTCAAAAATTTTGTTGTGTCTGTATGGAGTTACTGCTTCAGATTAATTTCTTCTCTGCAACACCTATTTGTGAAGCACCAAAAACTCTTAGGCATTTTGGTAATAAAACCCATTATTTTAATGTGTATAATCAGGAAAAGCCACTTATCAAGACAGTCTAATTTTAGACTTTAACTGTGGTAGATGTCATCAAGAGTATTTGATAATGATTCTTCTATGAAGGTCAACTCCATCTCTGGCATACAGCTGCAAAGCTCTTGAGGTATAGATACATGATAATTGTGTACATTTTACCGTAATAAATGAGGACAATCTGGACTTTTGGAAATTTGATTGTAGATGGGGCCAATGATCAGAGATATGGATGCCATTGCATTTTGAATATTTAAATTCTTAGTGTTAGGCATGTGCTTTACATTAAGCAGATTCTTTTAACAGCTTTTTATGAAATATTTTGAGAATGATGTATAATGACAAGCAGTTATTTGTGTTTGTGACCAGTGGGAGGCTGTGCTATGCCTCAGACAGCAATGAGGATATTGCTTTTGGATTACAAAGACTTGGTGTGTTGGAGTACCTAGAATTTTTTCCTCTTCTCTCATCCCCAACTGATCAGCTGTAAATTTCCTGTGGCAGAAGCTGATTCAGTTTGAGGCATATCCCTCAGAGCTAGACAGAGAAACCAAGTGATCTGTCAGAAACACTCTGTGTTGAGAACTTGACTCAAAAATAGTTAATGTTCCTTGAAAGCATGGTGAATTGTATTCTCACATCTTCACTGACACCTGAGATAGACTCAAGTGCCTTCTGTGATATTTAATCTCAAGATAGTAGTGGTAGGAGTGGTTTAGATAACCTATCTGTAAAGGCAGATAGATTTAGATGATGGGAATAGTGATTCTTTTACCCACATAGGTTTAACTATTTAGAATATATTTTTAGTGTGTGCACTTGGTTGGCTAAGCTTCCATTCATGTGGAGATCTGTTCAGTCAATGTTATTTACAGAGAAATTCAAGTCACACTAATGTAGATGTCTCTGTTAGGCCTGCTTTAGTAGTAATGCAAATTTCACAGGCTATACAGACAAAATCCCTAAAGACTACAATAGAAGATACATATTTAGCTGAAATGGAGGCATCTACATGTAGACGAGTAGACTTTGAAGTCTGGGTGAGAAGTTGAATCTTGCTTCAACTTCTCTACAGTAGATGGAAGAGTAATATGGTCCCAGCTCAGCCTCTGGGTCTGGCATTACGTCATTCCCCAAGCAAAGAGAAGGCTGTCAGATTTAAGCTCAGCAAGGCATCTGTGTAGGATCAAGACTTGTACTTTTCTAGGTGCCCACCTTTGGTCCATCACTAACTTACTGAAATGTAGCAGAGGAAGAAAGATGGGAGCTGTACCAGTTGACAGTATTTGTAGCTGGAGCCTTCGACATTTTGTCCTGACTACTATTTCTTCTTTAAATGTGGGAATCCTTGGGGATTAACTACCTTGTATCATGTTTACTCTCTCTATGTGTGTAATGGGAAATAATCTATTTTTCCACAGGCCCATTAAAATCCTTCTATGAATGTCCTGTATGTATAAATAAATAAATATTCCTCCCTTGGTGTGTAAATAGGTGTTTTGGAGTGTGTGTATAAGGGTAAGACTACATGTAAGTGGTATCTGTATGTTTGTATACATCACTGCATGAAAATAGAAGTGGGGTTGTCTAGGTGTGTTTATATCCACACAAGATGCACACAGTTATGTCTAAGAGTAAACAGGAATGTGTGCATTTGTGAGCCAGGCATTACTCTTGCCTCGCTCCAACCCTCAACAGCTGGATGGAAGAAGTAGGATAGTGGATATTTTAGATTTTGTTCAAAATTTGAGGGACTATACATTAGGTACCACACCACCTGACTACTGAGTGCCTCATGCTCTATCAACATCTTAATAACTAAAGGATGTAGGGGTACTGGGGCACAAAAGTTGTCTTGCCTATGAATGAAATTAATGAAAATATGAATGAAAAAAGGAATGAAAAATAGCTCATCTGACTGTGCTAAAGAATATGCAACAACATTCCAAGGCTTTATACACCTAATGAACCTGCTTGGTATCATGATCTGTAAACAGCTCTCTGGAACAGCTTTTACATGTTGTTTATTTCAGGTATCAACTAATAGTAAAAAAATAATCTGTAGCATCAGCTAATCATATATTCCTATCTGTGGTCTGAGCAAAGACAAGAGCACCTTTAGGATGTTCCATCACACTTATCTTTGATAGATATCTTAGATGACCTCATTGTTTCAAAGTGGCCCTTTGGAAGTTCCCATTTCACTCTTTACTGTCTCCAGGATATAGTCTAAAGCAAAAAAACATGGAATTGCACAGCAACTCCTGGACTAATAAATCTTTCTGATTTCAAACTGTCTATACACTTTTATCTATAACTGGGATAAAATTCTGATGAAGTTTGGACTTTGCATACATGTACTATGGGCTCTTGTCTTTATAATATCTTCTTAGGCTGTCTATACCTGTAAACATAATACTGCCAGGACATGGGCCCAGGAACTGAGTCTAAATATATTATTAATCTCAGGTTGTTTAGTGTGAGTCAGCTTGCATTCTCCCAGACCTTTCCAGGGTGTGGTCCAGGAATTAGTGCAGTGAGACTGTTCCAGCAGGTAGTGTACTTTGAGGTCAGTCTGCTTTGGAGGCTGAATAGTTAATACTATGGTTGTGGTAAGATGATGTCAAATGGTTTCATTAGAAAAAAAGAGATGCTGAAACTATTTACAGGACTGGTAAGGATGAAGTTTAACTGTTCCTACTTTTAATGTTACTTTGATTTATCTACATTTGAATTTTGACTCTGAACTTGAGTTTCTACTTTTATGGGCCTTTTACTTGGCATTATGGTTTGACATGACAGTCGTTTCTGGTAATGGGTAAGGGGTTGTAAAGATGGCTCCTGTAACAAAACTCAAAACTCTCCCCAGCTTTGAGCCAGATCCACTTCTTGGGCTGAGCCAATTAGACACCTCCATAATCACTTTTTAAGAAGAAACTGGAAGAGGAGGCTTCTTCCTGTTCCTTCCTTTTGCTCTCTTCTTTTTTTTTTCTGGCTGGTGGTGGTGCAAGGAGTGGGAAGAGAGAGAGAAGCAGCTATGAGGATGTCAATGTCAGTGAGAGAAGAGAGGAGGAGGTGTGCTGGAGCAGAGACTCCCCTGTGTCCTGCAGAGAGGACCTGTGAAGCTGAGATTTGTTTGTATTTCATTAAAACCCCACATGAGGGGCAGTGACTCACTTCATTGAAGACTCTGCATCAGAGACAGTAATTCTCTTCATTAAAGACCCTGTGTGAGGGATCTCATATTCACAAAAGCTCTAACTGTGGGGAAGAACCCACATCAAAGAAGTTCATGAAAACTATGGCCAGAAGAGGCCATGTCCTGTGGGAGGGACCCTGTATCTGCAGAATCAGCAACTGTGGGGAAGAACCCATGACAAAGATATTCATTAAGGACTGTGTCCTTTGTGAGGGACCCTGAATCGGAGCAGGGGAAGAATGTTAGGAGTCATCCTCATCTCAGAAGAGAGAAGTAGTAGAGACCATCTGCAAGAGACTGACCACATCCCCCATTCCCTGCCCCCTGAGACGTTGAGTCGGGAGGAGGCAGAGGGAGCAGTGAGCTGGGCCCGGGAAGAAAGGAGGGATGGGGGAGGGTTGTAATTTTCTCAATCACCTTACTCTCTTTTTGCTTTTTGTTCTGTTCTGTTTCTTGTAGGTAGTAGAATAAACTTTCCTAGTTTCCTCTCTAAGTTGAGTACTGGAGTCTGTTTTGCCTGGAATTGTAATTGGCAGTGAGTCCTCCCTGTCCTTGTCTCAATCCACAACATCCTTGGTTATCTTTCTCTCTCCCATCTCTCTGGGGCCTCTACCATCCTAACGAAGGTGAGGGTGGATGGGGGCACCGAGCAAGAAACTGTCATGGTGCTTCATTGCTGGCTGGGCAAGACCATGACACTTGGTTTGTAATTTGGCTCACATCTAGAGGAAGACATCTTTACAGTCAGATGGGGAGATTTGCCCAGCAGATGGAAAAAACTACTTACTTGAACTCAAACTGTGGTCCTAGAAAGAGGGTGAATGCAATTAGACTGAACTACGTTTCTGGACAAACATGCATTTTCAATAGGTAGATAACAGAGAGATTACAGACATAATCTTCTAGGTAAGGGAACAAGTACCATTATAATATAAGTACTTTTTATTGAAACTATGGATTTTGGCTAAATATCCCTCTTTCAAAATCATACCTGAAGTGTGTCAAATGTCTCTGGATGTCGAGGTCTAATATTGGAGTTGGTCTGGAGGATCCGAGGGGTGATCTGTCTTGACTTAGAAGGTCTTGGAACTCTTTACATATTTGTCTAGAAGGAAAGTAGAAATCCTCAAATAAGACAGATGTAATCTTTTTCATAAACCTGATTCCCATCACACTTTTGCCTCATTCATAATGGAAATGTTTGCCAGAGGTATTGTTAAGGAAAGTGAAAACAAACAAATCCCCCTTTTGCTGACTTGCCCCAAATTCTTAGAGCCAGTAACAATCAGAATAATTTGAATAGGAATACTTTCCTTCTGAAACTATATTAATGTGGACATTTGAAGATGTGATTTCTTCCCTGAGTTGGACTCAGTTTGTCAGTGTTAAGTCTGGCTTAGCTCACTCATGTTAGAAGCAAGGGTTATGGTAATAGAAAATTATGAACTACTTTATTATGGATTACTTTGTGTAAATACACCACTACTTATACATGTGCTTCTGTCTACTGGTTTGTCTGCAAGTAGAAGTCCTGGCTATTTTGTCCTTGCCTTCCTGATCCCCAGCTCTTAAGACAAATGGAGCACTAGGAGTTATGAAGGAAAATGCTACCTTCCTTCCAGCAGTGCTGTTTAAATTTCTTAATGAAACACTAATTAAATTGTTTTACATTCCTACTGTATAGCAGGTAGCCTACAGTAGATGCCTACAACAATACAGAGGATCTGAAGCCTAATAGTGCCTCTTTCTTTCCAGTGACTGTAGGAGGAGCTCAGTGACTTACTCAATTGTAAGTTCCTATACTACAGACAGGCCAGTGAGGAAAATCCCATCATCTCCACTTTTTCTTGATGACGGTTTCCTCAGCAACACACACTTTCAGCAGGTAGGACCTGGGACTCCAGTTTGGCACCTTGAAATGGAATCTCGGGTTCTGTCTTGCCTGGTGTCCCACCAACATAGTAGTCCAAAGTCTTTGGAGATGATAAGTGGTCTTACTGTCTTCCCTCTCCTTCTGAGACCTTCCCTCAGTTTTCTCAGGGTGCCTTAGCACCTTGGGATTAAAATTATCCCCCTGGGATACCTCTATATAGGACCTAACACCAGGAGAGACACAAAAATAAGATATTTTCAGTTGTGTGATATTGTTGTATCGGATCAGTTTGCAAATTAGTCCAGGCATGTTCTACCAATGTACTTTTTAAAACAGAAACCAAATCAGATCCATTTAGTATATGTCCTCAGATGAGTACTATCTGGATCATGGATGAATAGAGACCCCACTTGTTTTCAACTGGTTTATTATACAGTTAATTAAAAAATGAGAGGTGTTTGGATCTCTCAGGACAGTATCATTCTCCATTGACTGTATTGGAAATTTATGCATTTAACGTGAGGTCAGGAGGGCAGGAAGCCCACCAGACGATCAGGACACTCAGTTGGGTTGCCTGATACTTAGTTGGATTGCCTGACAAATGCTGGTCACGGTGACTACTTGTAACCTAGTACACAGAGCCACCAGGGGTCATTCTGATACCCTCGTGCAAATTATCACCATCTCATAAGGTCCATATAGTTAGGCTCATCTAGTCTCTTAAACAGTGTCTTCCTGAGGACGAGCTCTGGTGTGGACTCTTTTAGAACATGTGCAGAAGATACTTGGGAGGTTTCAAGGACCCATTCTAATATTTTAATAATATGGGTAATTGCAATTTGATGACTCAGTGTGCACATCACTTTGTTAGCATAAATGCAATCACTGTGCCTGAAGCCATTTTCTGGTACTAAAAACCACCTCTGCAGTCCATACTTTCTGTTAGAAGACTCTGCACATCTGGTTCTAGATAAAATTCAAGCTCTTTATTACCTTATAACTCTTGTCCTTTGAGACAGGAACATATTGGAAAATAAGTGAGTAAACTCAGCTTCTTAGTCTTTGTAAGGTCCTCCATTGTCAAGTTACAAGCAAGGAAACTATATCAACCAGTTTTTACCCTTCATTATATCACTGTTCTGAACATTGTGGACATAGACTTTGGATACCACAGCTCTTGTAAGAGGAGAGAAGATGCACAAAACTCTTTCCTGCTGTGCTACTGGACTTTATTTAAGCCTGATTTCTGTAAACACTTGTCATCTGTATGGACCTAGACATCGACGGCTTGAAAAGACAGTATCTTCTTAGCCTTTCAGGCAAAGAGAGATATTCAGCAGAAATATATGTAAATGCAGCATACAGTTTTAATGAATCAGGTCCTTAGAGGAAAAATAGTTCCTTTCAACAGCTGAAAACAGTCAGTCATTTTGGCTTCTAAACAATCTCCTATCCCCAGTCGGACCTGTCAGCACTGCTCTTCTCTCCTTCCTCCAACCTCTACTTTCTACCTGTTGGAAAAGTTCATCTTAAAAGTTCTTATATTTTGACAAAGGAAAGTGTCAGAACCAAGTGTGCAATTAAGTTCCTTTCTATCTTCACATGTCAAAAGTCTTTACTGGATGTTGGCAGGTTGAAAGAAAAGAAAAAACTTTTTTATTATACATGAAAATCTGTAAAAGGCAGTAACCTCCTTTTTTTTTTTTTTTCCAAGGGAATTTCTAGGCAAAGTAGTGTCTTAGAACCTCCTCTACCAATAAAACATCACCTGAGGTAGTGACAGCAAGAAGGCCTGACAGCTATTTGCTGAGTTGGGCTGTGACTTTAAAAAAGCAAAGAAAGATGGTCATGCTGTCTTAGGGACTGAGTCCTGATGTCTCCTGCAAGGGACATACCTAATGGTTTGTGACAGATGGTCAGATAAGGTATTACATGAGCAGCAAAAGACAAATTCTGTACAGAACAAGAGCTCATCTAGTCCATGATCCTATCCCCAGCATTGGGCAAAGGAGGTGCCTTGTGATAAGTACAAGGGTGAGGTAAATGTGTGCCCATGAGTCTGACATATTCCAAGTATTACAGAATTGCCAGACATCCAAAGATCAGATATCAGATAGGTGCCCAACAGGTCCTGTGCATCCAATCTCAGCGTTGCTTTACAGAAAACTAACAAACTGAGCACACTGTGTCATGGCATATATGTTAATTATCCTGTATTGGCTCTAAGCACCTCTACAATAAAATTGTTATTCACATTGTTGGGTTTTGGTCCATGGAAATGTGTGTGTATCTGTGATACTCTGTGATATTTCCCATGGGATAGTGTGCCTCTCTATCAAGTGGAATTATTGACATTATCTTCAGCAGTTCTGCATCTGTCCTAGCTGCAACTTGATGAGGTTCTGTACCCTGTTATGAAGCCACTCAGGTTCTCCCACATCTGTGCACTGTGTAAGGATCCTCTAAAACCAGGTCCTAGGTTTTGATTTGTTGTGGGGTTTTTTTTGTCTTTTTTTTCCTTTTTTCTTTTCCTTGGTTTGTTTTTTTCTTTTTCTTTTTTTTTTTTTTTTTCCTGTGTGGACTGCATAGATATGTCCTGAAGCCTTTCTAAAGAGTCTAGAGTTAACAGACAAGTATCAGCATCCTTTGGCCAGAACTGTGACATTTCTGTCTTTATTTTGAAACATCTTGCTCTGGAGTGCTCAGACAATCATCTACTCAGTCAAAAGAGATGAGTACAGAGAATCACAGGAGATTGGTTTGTCCCATTGTCTACCCTTATCTTATCTTATCTTATCTTATCTTATCTCTGAAACAAAACTTGCTTCCCTCCCCATTCTGCCTTTGCTGTCACTTGTGTTCAGGGCTGTATACTGGCTACACAGCCCAATCATCTCTTCCCATGGTCATTGTCAGTTAAGGATCTGATACTTCATTAAGTAGACCTTAAAATTGTTATAACAGGCCACTGCACTACCTTGTTACATCAACTAGTACTGTCCTGGGCAACTCCTGAGATAATAAATGGAAGAGACTATTTCCAAGAGGTAGTTTTGGAAGGTCAGGTAGTTTAACACAGTGAATATGATTTGTTTCATGAGAGAAAATAGACCTAATTTCGTTCACTGTATTACATTCACTGCATTATAACCTTAGACAAGGTAGGGCTGAGTAGGGCAGTGAAGAGTGTGTTATGTTCAGGTCTGTGGCTTCTATATTTTAAAAAGGGCTATTGGTATCTAAAGTAGCAGTCTTCAGATTTCACTGGCCTGTGGGTTCCAGCTCACTGCATGGCAGCTGAACTACTTCCGTTGGGGGATCACAAGGTACAGATGCCCTTACTAACACTTGAGAGCTCCTACTGGATACTGGATGCTTCTGCGTTATAGGCGTTAAGGACTCTATTTAGTTGCCCACACATAGACATCACAGTACCCAAGACATCCATAATAACTGACAGATAGAACACAGTAAAAAAAAGACTTGTGTGCTTCTGAAGCAGCAACTGCTAAGCAAACTGGATAAGCAAGCAGTTCATCTCAAAAGTCAGTAAGTGTCTATGAGCAGCTGAATCAAGCCACTAAGTTGGATGTCTGAATCCAAAATGGAATTTCACCTATATATCGGGAACTGTGGAAATAATTTTGCTCTTTCCCCTTATTCTTCCTCAAGATCCCGCATGCGGAAGATCTCAGTAATCCTCCCAATGATAGGACTTCTTTATATGTCCCAGAGCAGACAATAGCAATACAAGCAGGCAATGGTGCTCCAGTTCTTTCCATAGCAAAGTTTGGTGAAAGTGGCTTTACCACCTTGGAATTCCAGGGTTGATTTTGATGACAGTATAGCAATCCATCATTTTTCTCTGTTATCGTAGCTCACAAGCCCATGAGACAGGGAAGTTGTGAAATCACTGAAAATAGAAACCTAGAGTTTATGTATGCCTAATGAATAACTGAAACTCCTGATAAATGACTAGGATAAACACAGTCAGACACATGGAAGCATGGCTAGGAAATATTATGCTAACATTACATCGTGAACATGTGTCTCCTGTAGTACTTGGACAGGACTGGTCTATTGAATCAGTGTTCTCCTTCCAGGCAGGAGAGGGCAGCAATAGCACACATCTGTCCCTGTTACAAGCACTCTGACTGCAGTAGGGTATGGCCTATCTTTATACTATTAACAGATCTCTCTGATCTATTTGCTGGTGTTTTTAACTGAAGGAACGGGGAGAAAATGTCATTTTGTTCCTTAGAAGTGCAGAGTAACAGACTACAAGTCCGAAGCTCATGAGAGTTAGGAGTAATGCATGCCCATGATTCCCAATTTCAGTGGTAAAGGAGGGTAAGAAAGTACGTATGGAGTGATGAGACAGGGTAGTGAGACTCTTTGTGTCCCTCAGTGGGACAGTCTTTGGAGGTAGGACTATACCAGTTACCTACTGATTTTTACAAGGTGTGATAATATGATCTCTCACTAGAAACAGAAAAGAATAGGGAAGATTTGTATCATTACAGTTGTGTAACACTTTACAGATGGGGAAAATCCTCCATTTGGGAAGATTTGCAGTCTTAACTCTTATTTAGGTTGTGCTACACATCAGTGCAACCAGCTCTTATGTAGTGAAGGGGGCAGATTGTCAATGGACTCTAGAGTAATGGAGAGACACAACTTGCAGAGAGGAGATACTTCTTGGCAGCTGTTTTTTATTTTTTTCTTGTGTCTCTAAAACCACTTAAAAGTGGACATAGGTAAGAATAAGATGGCATTCCACTTATATTACTCTTTTTAATCTACAAGAGACTTAGAACCATGATGTGTGAGGTGTGACATCATGTCCACAACCAGCAAATGCCCCTTGAGCCACACAATGCTCTGCTTATCAACCTAGGGAAAGATGACTGGTTACATTCACAGGATTCAAAAGGCTGAGATCTTTCAAATCTAGGTCACCTTCAGGGCGAAGACCTGACACTCAAAAGAGACATGAGGCCTGGAATCCTGTTCTCCACAAATAGACAAAGCAGAAGGACATTGTGATATGAAGGACAATCCTGTTGCTGGTCAGCCTTCTTCCCTATTACAGACCAATTTCTCTCTGTTGTATATATTCTAGCCTGGATAAGTTCCAAACATTTTCAGCTCTGGGGTGGTGGTTTCTGAGGTTGGATTTCTGCCTTCCACTATCCTGTAGCCTTACTGTGTAGCACTACAGTAAGCACTGGAAGAATATGAATATGTTCAGGGCTACTCCAAGCAGGCATACCACACAACTAGTGCAGGTCTATATTATTCCATGCAGACTATTTATTCCTGTTTCCCATGTCTCATGAAGACTAATTCCTTTCTGATCAAAGCTAATTAATGTAGGTGAAATGTTATCCTAACATGATGTTACTGCTCCAGGGAGGCAAGTGGCTTGTTTAGAGCAAAGTCAGGTGTCTCTGTATGTTTTTAATGACTTTAACAAATCTCCCCTGATGGTGTACATTGTTCCAGTGCCCTTAGCTTCAGGGGGACCTTTTGCAATTTCCATCCAGAGAGGTTCTGTCCCTCTGCAAACCAGCTCTCTCCCAGCAGACTAGTCATAATTATCTCACAGTAACTTCAGTATAAGCTTAGATTTCCTGCTCACAAGCAAACAGGAGACAAAGCCAGTTGGTGTCCTATAGATCTTACCCAGTAATAATGTCCCTTCCTCTCATCTAAACCAAGCGTTTAAGATATATGTGCCTCCTTAACTGCAGGTGATGAGAGCATAGCTACAGAAATCTCATTGCAGCAAATAAGGTTCCCCTTACAGCATCTCTAAAGTGATTGCTCTCACTTGCTGTCAGTGAGTGCTGTTATCATAGTAGTCAATGCAATCCCAGCTCCACACTCCCACTCCTCCCTCCCGCAGCCCCCAGATCCAAAATGGAGAAGTGACAGACAGACTTCTTTTTTTGTTTCCCCTCCCTTCTTACTTTGTTGCTAGGATCATCTTTTTCCTTGCTGTCTGCTCTTTCTGTTCCATGTGCTGTCTGGCAATGTGCTCTCCTACCGCCTTGGCAGGGAACTCTGTTTCGCAGGTGTAGCCAAAATCTCTGGCCAAGTGTAATGCTTCCCCTGTGGGTAGACAAAATGGGTCAATGAGTTTTTACAGTGGTTATTATTATTATTATTATTACAGGAATTCATCCACTCTTAAAAAAAAAACAACCAAAACCAACAAACCCAAACAACCAAATACAAAGCCAGATAACTTCTGTAGATATTAATTCCCAACCTCAGTTACAGATTTCAGCTCATTTGGCCTATTCATGCTTAGTTGTCAGATGGTGCCAGTCAGAGGATAGGGAAGTCATTCCTCTCATGAGAAAATACTCATCAAGGCACTTAGGTTTAGTTCCCTCCTTGCCATCCGTGAACACTGGGCATCTACTTAAGTTTGTTAGCTGAGTTTGTCATTGATATTTAAGGCATGGAAATTAGTGGAATGTAGGAATGAGTCACTCTGAAGAGCTGAGATTCAGTCTTTATTGCTTCAGTTCTTTGTTTCTAAAGGAAGAACAGCTTTCTAACTCAGGGGAGAGCTGTGGGGATAACGTACTTTTCAGAATATTTGCTTAGGGGTGAAGCCAGCAGTCACAGTACAAGCGTCCCACACTAAAGATGAGTGGACCCCAGAGTAGAGTATAAGAAATGATTCCGTTTCCAAAAACATTGCAATCAAAATTGACCAGACAAAATAAAAAGAGATGACAGTGAACATCACAGTTGCTGTTTTACAGATGGATAAATCAAGATAAAGGGAGTACATGGCTTGACTAAGCCTTCTGAGAAGTCTGGGACAGAGGTGGGAACTGAATACCTCTCTATCTCACTGTAGAAACTGGACATTATTACCCAACATCATGTTGGATGACAAACAGCTCTGAAAGAACACATCCCTCTTCACTAGCTTACAGAACCCAGGAACTTATTTTAGATTTTACTGAACACTCTGGTCTGTGTGCTGTGATTCTGTCAACTTTGGTGTGCAATTTATCTGATCAAATACAACTGTCTGGCATGTGAACATCTGTGCCTAAGTTAGTCTTTCCCTGGTGGGAAATAGGCACTTCCACAAGACACTTGCTCTCATCATATTGTAGAAGGTAGAAATAGGTCACCTAACAGAAGTATATGTTGAAGCATATCTGCATGAATGACTAACAGAGATGTGCTCCAGAATAGTTTTGGGGCTAGAGTATTGTGGGTTTTTTTCTCTTTGCAGACTGAGTGGGTACTCCAGGTGAACAGTTAGGAGGGATGCAGGACCTGTAACCCTTCCCCTTCAGAACATGTGCAGTGGAAATAATCTGATTAAATAGCAATATTGGTCTGATCTAATACTTTCTAAACAATGGAGATTAACAAACATTTGAAGCATGTGTCATCCCATACTAAACCAGAAGGTAAAAATGAATCAGAGGAATTATAGAAAAGTTCAGGTTAGAAGGGAACTCAGGAGATGACCTTCTGCTCAAAACATGGCCTCAGATTTGGTTGTTCATGGACTTTTCAAGCTTAATCTTGAATATTTTTAACAATGGAGATTCCACAACTTTTCTGAGCAACTTAATCAAATGTTTAATTATTAATTTAATATCATTTAATTTTTAATCACCCAAAAATGTTGATTTTTTCCCTATTAACTACAATTTGACATGAGAGGACAGATACAGCTACAGTAGAGATATTGAGATGAATCCCATCCCCAACAAGACTCAGTGTGCTCTGCACAGAACCAGTCAAGTCAAGGAAGATAGAAACTTCCATGACAGCATGGTCCTGTGCCAGGGGCAACATGACACATAAGGACTCACGTGTGCTGACCTCTATTCCAGACTCTGTTCTCCACCTTCTCAGATTTTATTGTCTCCTCTCCTATAAGTAGGAGTTTTTACCAGAAAAATATCTTTTATTTTCACAGGCAAATACTATGTTGTGTGTTAATCTGTCGGAACTGAACTCAGGTACTAGTAAAATACTTGCACTACTCCCAGTGAATTTTCTTATACCAGTGAATAACAACCTTTACAGCTGTAACCCAATTTACATGAAAATATTGAAGATTATACTCAAAATAATCTCTATTTCTGTATTGCTTGGATTTTTTGAACATGATTTCCAATATACCTAAAAAGAATAAGAATTAAACAAGCAACCACCATCTCTAAGTTGAAAGGAGAAAAAGCTTCTGGAAGACTGCAAAAATTTTCAGTGAAATCAAAATGGATTTTAGTGGCATGTTAACAGTGAGTCAGAATGAACAGGCAAATAGCTGACTGACAGTTTTGTATTTTAAATGTCTATCCCTGACTTCTTCATGGATGAGAAAGGGTACAAATTTAAACCATAGCTGATATATTTCTGCAGTTACTTCAAAATTTCTATTTCAGTTACATTTTCACTCTTCTGTAGATACTTAAAGATAAATCAACTGCAAAAGAGTATGAGATTTTGCTTTTCAACCAAACTCAGTTGAAAACTTGCTATATTTATTTTCATGTGGATGTGGAAAGAAAAGCTCATTGAAGCTCCCATCAAGTGGAATTACAATTCTCCACACAGCTCTATCCCATTCCCAGTCAGATCCAAGTAACAATGCGAGGAATGTAGTCAGAAAAGCATTTAAGCATTTAGCCATTGGAAAAGTGTTGATTTCTTCAGAATAGCAAAACTTTATGTGATGAAATGCAGACATTTGTTTAGTATGGTCAATAATAAACTGACTAAAATTTGTATGCTTTCATTTAATGTAAAAAAGAAAGAGAATTACTGAATTACTGTTAAGAGAATTACCGTTAAAACTTATATTTTCAAAGATGTATATATTATTTACTAGAACTCAGACGATTATATTCAGCTGTTTTGATGACCTGAGAAAGCCACACAAGAGTATAGAACTTAACCATTTTACATGCAACTGTGATTGGATGCTACTGGTATATGAAGAGAGAAAATCATGAGTAAAATGAAACAAAATGGCTTATCTGCTTGTGGGTATACATAGGTAAAATTGTGTATGCAAATAGAAGTAGAAAGATACGTAAAAATGTACATCTTGTGAAAAATAAAGATATACAAATTATTAAAATACATTTCTAAAATTTTTTAATGGAAATGGGAAGCTGATGTGTATTAGGAATGCACATTATAAGTACACATATGTATTCATAAGCACATATTACCATATGATAAGATGATCAGGCACTCTAAATTACACCATAAAATTCTAAAAAAAATAGAAAACTAGATATGAAAGGGCTCTGCAGAACATGATTTCTCACATCTCATTGTTGAGCAAAGATCTTGTTTTGAACTAGAACCAAATGTCGAGGTATTTAGAAATGGATTGTGTCATACTTTCACACACAAAAATTTTTGTTCCTTGTATTACAGAACAGTAGCAAATAAATTTGCTTGGTGGGGGAAAGTAATCTCTACAAAATGTCATAAAAGATGTTCTTTCTTTTTCTATATCATAATTTGGACAAATATTTATTCTAGGGGAAAATGTGGAAATGTGGGTGAACTGCTCTCTTTTCTTCCACTTTAGATTTGCTGGCTTCTGCCTGGTTATTATTTATGTTAAGGAGTCATACTAAAAGTAGAAGCCCCTAAATTCCCTGGCTTTTATAGCCAATTGCCTTTTTTCAATCTAAAATCAAATCTCCTTATGTGCAGCATCCCCAGTGCTCTCTTCTCCTGCAGAGACAAAGAATGGATGTTGAGGATTGTTCACTTTTTCTCCTTAAATCCAGCATAAGGCTTTACATCTAGAGGCAGTGCTGTCTTTCCTGTATAATCTTACGATTGACCAGAGAGCTTTGCATGATGGAAAAGGACAGTTGCTGAAACTGAATTAACAGAGACAGCTCTAGAAAGCTTCAGTGGAGAGACCAGTTGTGTACCTTGACAGGCTTCTGTGGGCAGGTGCAAGGAGCAGTGTGCATGTCTCCTGGGTCCAGCAAGAGTGAGAGATGTTCCTATGCAGAGTGAAGGCAGAAGTTGTGTCCCAGGAGAGGGGCACTGGGAATCTGAACCTCCTACTTTCTCATCAGCTTTGCCTCCTCTGAATGCTCTACCCAGCAGAAATGTTACCCACAAGGAGGAGGGACAGGCAGGAGGTGGAAGGAAAGTTTTTTCTATTTGTAAGATCAGAAGGGAGGACGAACAAGTGAAAGGATATTTAAACAAATACTGGTGAGGAGAAGTGTGACAGTTGATAGAAGGGTGAAAAAAAGTAAGTGCTGACCTATTTTTCTCAAGAGTTTCAGTCCCTAGATGATGAAAGCTGTCAATTCCATATCTAGGAAGCTTAGTGTATTAATTAGATTTGACAGGAAAATAAATTCCAGTGTTTCTGTAAATGCTCTTTCAGGGTTTTTGGTGTGATTTTTTTTTGTGGTCTTTTTTTTAAAAATTAAAAAAACCCGCAAACCTGATGGTTTACAAATCATTCATGTATTGCTTTTGTCTGCATTGACAACCACATTGATGCTCCATCTCTTCCTTATAAGTGACCTGTCCAAATAACTGGGGACATCTCCCCTCTTCTCACATCCTTTCTTACTGTCACTGGAAAGGCAGGAGTAAGGCTTATCCTTGACAATGCTAGTCGTTAATGGAGGAGCCTTTATTGTATTAACTGAGATGTAGGAATTTTACTTTTAGAGCTGGTGAGGAAAATGACCTGTCCCTTCATCTAATGTAGGCACTAGAGGGCATCCCTCGCCTACAGGTTGTGCAAAACTATGTACCACACTGCTGTGGAGAGTCTTGCAAGGCTGAGTTCATTCTTCCAATCTGTCTTACCACTCATTGTACTGATTTATGTGGATGACAACTTGAAAACCAGAACTGATCTGTCAAAAAATTCATAATTTGGGCCTCAGAAGTCCCTACTAAAGACACTAAAGTTATAACCCAATCAAAACAAGAATAGTAGTGAAGACCCAGCAGTCATATTGAGCCCCAAAATAATATGTTTGCAGAGAACAAGGGATCACCAAATAATTTTCATAAAGCCTGGGTCTTTAAATGATCACCACAGCCTAGAAATTCACTTCAGTTCCTCTGTAGAACTTCACAGTAGCCCTTAAACTGCAATGATTTTAGTCTATTTTAGAGGAAGACAAGTCTCAGTGTTGCCAGAGACTTTTGAAACAGCTTTGGTCAATGTATTTAATCAAGATCCAACTAATTTTGGGCAGCCTGGGACAGAGTCTAACAGCCCTCTCAGAGAAAAAGTTCTTCCTTAACTCCAATTTAAATCTCCCTTGTACAACTTGAGGCTGTTTCCTCTTGTCCTATCATTCATTACTGGAGAAAAGAGACTGATCCCCACCTCACTACAATCTCCTTTCAGGTAGTGGTAGAGAGTGATCATGTCTCCTCTCAACCTCTTCTCCAGATTAAACATCCCCAGATCCCTCAGCCACTTTTCATCAGACTTGTGCTCCAGACTCTTCCTCAGCTTTGTTACCTGTATCTGGACATGGTCCAGCACCAAGATGTCTTGTAGTGAGAGGCCCAACACTGAACACAGCACTTGAGGTGTGACCTTACCAGCACCGAGTACGGGAGGACAATCACTTCCCTGGTTCTGCTGCCACATTGGTGTTGATACAAGCCAGGATACTATCAGCTTTCTTGGCCATCTGGGCATGCTGCTGGCTCATATTTAGCCAGCTGTTGATCAACACCCTCAGGTCCTTTTCAGACAGTTTTCCAGGCACACTTTCCCAAGTGTTACATGGGTTGTTGTGGGTCAAGTGCAGGGACAGTGCTTGGCCTTGTTGAACTTCATACAGATAGCCTTGGCCCACCATTCCAGCCTGTCCAGGGACCTCTAAAGAGCCTTCTATGCTCCTGCATAGCTTCATGTTGGCTGCAAACTGACTGAGGCTGTCCTCTATCCCCTCATCCAGATCACTGATAAAGCTGTTAAACAGAACAGACCCCAATACTGAAGCCCGAGAAACACCACTAATGACCAGCCAACAACTGGATTTAACCCTGTTCCCTACCTCTCTCTGGGCCTGGCAATCAGCCCAAAATAGTTCCACCCAAAATAGTTTGTCTATCCAAGCCATGAGCAGCTAATTTCTCCAGGACAATATTGTGAGAGTCTGGGTTGAAGGCTTTACTAAAGTCCAGGAAGATCACATCCACAGCCTTTCCCTGATCCACTAAGTGGGTCACTTGTCATAGAAGGAGATTAAGTTAGTCAAATGTGACCTGCCTTTCATAACATCATATTGACTAGGTCTGAACCTCAAACAGAGAGAGGTTGAATATATTCTTACCTTACAAGGATACTAAAGCGTTTGATACATTAAAGACTGTGTAGTCTCATAATAGTAAACCTAGAACCATCTGAAGGAATCGAGAGTGTCAAAATCCTAGGTTCTTATGACAAGTCCATAGCATAGCACACCTGATATTTAGAGATTTAGTAAGACTAACAAATTATCATATTAATGTATGTATAAACATCACAGAGAAAAAGTCAATACTGTTTTCTCCATGTCCTCTAAAATCCAGAATAAGTCTTTTCATTTCTGACTCCTCTAGTAGCAGGAGCCATTGAGGGATGGCTTTCCTTGAGGAAACAATACTATGAGTTAGTACCACTTGGAAGTAATATCTGCATGTACAAAGGTAAGACAGCTTATACCACAAAGAATTCAATGAGCACTGCCAAATTTGACCAAGGACTAGCCCAAAGGTAGAAAATGAGATTTATTTTTTCTGTAGGAATGTTAATGCACACGATGAAGCCTTTGTTAAAAATTCCCATAGAAAAAAAATCATGTTTAGCTTGTCTAGGCAAAGAGTTGTCTGTCAAAGTGAGCTTAGTCTCATCACCATATATCTTTAGGACTTTAGGATGTAAGGCAGTCCAAGAACAAAAGGAATACTGTAGGACTGGTAATAGGTTTTCCATTGGCTTGGAGTAAAGAGCAGGAAGGCAAACACAGCTCCATGCCTCCGAAAAAGGAATCTAATTCTGATTTACGGTAAAGATACTTTGCCATCAATCCCAAGACAGCAGTTGAAAGAGGGCTTTCTTACTCTCTCTGCGATTCTAAGGAAGGAATAACTGGCCATATATCTCTGTCTGTTCTTCCCTCCTAGGATCCAAGATATGTGAAGGACTGTGAGGGCAGGAATAGCTCTTATTGTTCTAAACTGGTACATTTTCTAAGACTGTAACTCAATTATTACTTTCTCTTTATTACAAAAAGACACATCTCTATTTCAGAGCAGTCTCATTGTAGTTCTGTGTGCTCAGCAGCTCCTGAGAACCTTAGTGACTCCTCTTAGTTGGTGAAAACCTCCACTGTTGCAGATTCAGCACTATTTCTGTCTTGTGGAGTGTCTGTCCTTTGAGATAATAAAAACCCCAGTAGACAAGTTCCTGAGAAACCTCTTCTAATTGATCCTGCTTTGAGGTGGAAGGTTGGACTAGAAGATCACCAGAGGTCTCTTCTAGCCTCAACCTTTCTGTACTTCTGTGATTTTGTGGTAATATGTGCTGAGACCTCAGCCCGTTTGCCTACATCTATATGGACTTTTAAGGTTATGATCCTAGAAGGTGTTGACCTTTAGGATGAGCTCAGCACTCTCAACATCAAGGAGGAGGGATCTGAAATTCCCAGGGCTGCTACTCACAGCCAGGCAACAAACTGAGTACTTAGTGGATTCACCCAGAATAGAAGAGATTCAGGTAGAGTTTCTTCCCTTTGCCTGAGGGGTTTGAACCTGCAACTCCCAACTGAAGGTTTGAAGAGACTGGCAGTATTTGGTGAATGATATTTAAACAACAAATAAAGGCCAAGAAAGTATCTCCTGGGCCTGTCTGGAGCTTATCTGAAAACAGATTTCATTCATTTATGTGTAGGGGGAAAAGGCTTGTCTAAATATTATGCCTTCTTATGGGAGAAAAAAAAAAACCATCACATTTTTGGATCAGCTCCAGGAAATTCACAAGTTGGGTTTTTTTAAAAAATAAGAAGATAAACATATCTACATATAGAGTTGGTATAAGACATTCGTCTCTCTCACAAGAACACTTGGATCATTGATTTGTAAGTCAGATCCCTACACAAAAAGCATAGATCAATGCTGAGGAAAGTGTAAGACCAAAACAATTGCTGGAAGCCAAGATGTCTCAGAATGAACCTCCATTTTGCCACTTTTTCTGTGTGTGGCTTTAGGCAAGTAATTTCTCCTCTCTGTACAAGGTATAGATTACGATATTTAACAGTGGCTGAAAAAGTGATTTATACAAGGAAACATTTTAATTATGTTTAAATTTTATTGCAGTATTGTAAACCCTACCTTCTACCAAGGAAGTCAAGAGTGTGACATTTGCTGCTTTTCTTCTTCCTGCAGGCAAATTCAGTCCCAGTCTGTCTAATTTTTCTCGCAAGCAGCGTCCTCCATTCTTGGATTTTGCTCTATCCACAGAGAACAATAGAAGAGAGAAACTTGTCTTTATTCTGTCCCTTTTTTACCATGTTAATATAAGTCTAGAAACTGTACACATCTTATTGACAAATGTGTTGGGTAGTGCCTGCACTACTGACATCAGTGGAACCCATGGTTCTGATTTGGGCACAGATCCTGGAATTGCAATGGCTGAATAGAAATATTGACAGTGCGGTTATATCTGATTTAGCCATTCCAGACTCCAAACATAATTAAGAGAGAAACATGTACTTGTAGGACTATATTAAACACATCTAGAATGAGGGGACTTTTCTCACTTCTTTCACCTGACTATAAAACGAAGCCAGATAGCTGCTCAAATAGTGACATCTATATGGAACCCACCTCTAGCTATCCCTCTAAACTTATGTAGAGACCTAGGTACTTCGAAATGTAGTCTGTGAAGCCTAATATTTATGACAAAGAAGGATAAGGCAGAAGGAAATGCTGAAGCTAAAATACCAGCCATCACTTGTTGTCTATGCCCCTATCCCAAATGTCTTCATTACTTTGTTCTTACAAAATGGTTCCTGGTGCATTCTACACCTGCTGTTTTCTGCAGTACCTTGGTGTCTGAAACATTTGAGACATCCACTTATTCAGTAGACGTAAGTTTAATTTCTTCCTCAGCCTGAGGGAATTTTAACCTGTGTCTTTTAGATGAATACAGCAGCCAGCTGGCAGTGAATAACTAATGCTTAAACATTGAATAGAACAATACCTAGAAACGAGATCTCTCCCGTCCCAAATGAACTACCTGGCCATTAGATAATAGTCATCAGTACAGTTACACCTTTGCTTTTGTTCAACAAATATTTAATTAGCCTCAAATGAGATTAAGGGTCTCTCAGCTTAGAATAACTAATCACTTAGTCCTAAGAATGCCTAACTAGATGTTTTGAAGTACAGATTCAAGTTTTTTTAGTCAGAGGAAGGCACTAAACTTGGAATGTCACCATTTGGATGGTCATTTTTATGTACTAAGATATACCACAACTTTGCTCATATTGTGTATCAGGAAATGTCTTCTGAGAACACTTAATTCTGAAGAAAAGCTAGTTAGGCAAATATCTCAACAGTGACCACTGACAGAACACAAACATAACCCTGGCAGGTCCCAGGCTAACCATGAACAAGGTTCAGTTTTACTACATCTGCACTGGTCAACTACAGAGTGTTTGAGTCTGTTATCAAGTTGTGACACCTACAGCTATAGTCTGACCAAATCTATTCATTCACCCTCTCTATTTCATAAAACAGAATTGGGACATCCAAATTGCTCTCTAGGACTAGTCCTTGGCTTTTACTAACTCCTGAACCATGCCCAGTGCTGATTTGGAAGAGTAGAATCATAGAATCATAGAATCATAGAATCATAGAATCATAGAATGGTAGGGGTTGGAAGGGGCCTTTAGAGATCTAGTCCAACACCCCTGCAGAAGCAGATTCAACTGGATCAGGTCACATAGGAACATGTCCAGGTGGGTCTTGAAGACCTCCAAGGAAGGAGATTCTACAACCCCTCTGGGCAGCCTGTGCCACTGCTCCATCACCCTCACAGTGAAATAGTTTTTTCTTATATTTAAGTGGAACTTTTTGTGTTCCAGCTTCATCTCATTACCTCTTGTCCTGTTGCTAGCTACTACAGAAAAAAAGGGAGTAGTATGTGATCTGAATCAAAAACTTATGGGGATCATTCTCTCATTTTATCAAAAGAGTGAAATGAGTCCTCATGTTCAAGCTGGTGCCCTTACATTCTTACTAACTTGTACTGGTATTGATGAAGCCTGTGGTATGGGTATTTAAAGTGAGTGCTTCTTTGACTATTAGCTGAAGGTCTCTCTGAGGGGAGGCAGTAACAAAGGAAAATTTCTGTGGATGCAGGCTTTGGATTTCAATGTCTATGGAGGCAGGTAAATGGAGCTTGTGTCCATGAGCCAGTCTTGTGATCCATAGTCTTTACTCTGAAAGACGGCTCAAGACAGCTCTTGTACTACTACATATCTTAGAATACAGCAGAGTGGTTGAAATTACTTTCAATATAAATATGGGGTTCAAAACCCACCTGGACAAGTTTCGGTGTGACCTACTCTAGTTGATCCTGCTCTGGCAGGGGGATTGAACTAGATGATCTTTCAAGGTCCCTTCCAATCCTTAAGATTCTGTGATTCTGTGAATCAGTGTGGCCTTCGGTGACAGCAGTGAAATAGCCTATGACTTTCCAGCTAGTTTTGATCAAAGGGCATTCAGGTAGCTCATGCCTCAGGGACACTGTGACTTACATATGTCTGTCTGAATTACAGTTACTTCATTGTTTCCTGCTTGCAATGTGAGGCACAGGCTGCCACTCTCCTCTTTGCTACCGTTCTCTGCATGTTGTAATTACATTTGGTAAAACAATTTACTTTGAAATAGTTCCTCAACAAGAACTCAGATTTGTAATTCTGGTGATATTTTGCACATATTAAGAGTATTTTTTTTCATTCAACACAAGGCAAAGTGATACCTATCAATCTCTGATGAGTAACTGAATCAAGGGGCTGAAAAAAATAATCAGTTCATTGAAAAAATGTAAATGTTCTGTGAAAAATTTCAATACAATCTTCTCTTATTTATTGAAAATTTCCCTAGAAACAATGTTCGCTCCTAATTAACCTCCTTCTTTGTTTTCCCAAGTTGTGACCAGCTATTCAGGAGAGGAAAGAGAACAAAACCTATTTGTCTAAAATAAAATCACAAAAATTACAGCACTGTCTTGGACGTGTTCTTCTCACCTTCAACTTACCTTCTCAAAATACCTCCTAAAAGGGAAGCATTGAGGCATTCTGGTGGTGAAAGGCGCCTCTTCACCTCTGCAATGGTCACTTTGTACTTTGAAGTGGAGCTAAGTAGAGATAAGCGACCAGGAACAGAGCAGAACAAGTCGGTGGGGTTAACAACACAGGTGCCACCTACAGAAGAAAGGAAATGTTACAGCAATGGAGAAGTATTCCATGTTTTGACAAATTCAGTCATGAAGAACAAATCTTTAGTATACTTGTGGTTGTTTTTATTGCTGTTGGTTTGGTTTGGGGTTTTTAGGAGTGTGTGTTTTTTATCCTTTGAGAAAGAAGAATGCATTGAAATTCCAGTCTGGAAAAGGTGAATTATTAGATATCATAAGCTGTACTCTCAAACTAGGTCATTATAAGTATTTGACATAATTTGATTTTAAGTTCAGTAAAAATTACAAATTATCACTGAAAGACTTGTATTTACTATGATTAACCACCTAAAACTGAATCAGATCCAGATATCAGTCAGAATTTTTTAAAATGTAATTGGTTAAAAAAGTTAGGACACTGGTTCTATGAGAAATGTTCACGTTAACTCTCATAGCAGTGTTTTGGATAGCAAAAATGCAACAGCATTATAGATTTGCAGTGATTTGCGGCCAGAATAGCTTTCCACAGCTTTGAACTCTTATACACCCTGTCTAAAGCTAGGTCAAAACCTCAGCTCATGCTAATGATTGAAATATATTGAGCTATATCAATTTATCTCAGGTTAGTTCTGGAATTGTTTCTTTCTTGAAAGCAGCAATTACTTGGCCTGGGTCTAAAACTGCTGAATGATCACCAAATATTTCAATGAAGACTGAGATCAATAACTCCTCGGGCAAAATAGAGCTTTTAACTTAAAGTTAGTATGTGAGACAGCAAGAGAAAAAACTTTCTCTGCAGTTGATCCAAGAGGATAATACAAACTCCAGGGAAAAAAAAAATCTTAAAGTCTTGCACCTAATCTATTACTAAGTGCAAAACACTTTTCTTTGACCTGACTTCACCAACCTAACTACAATAAAAAATTCTGTAGAAGAAATAAATTTTATCACTGTAGGCACAATTCTTCCCTGAGAGAAAGATGAGAAAAAGAAGAATAAACTTTATATGACAGTGATATAACACATCACATAATTCAATGCACTAGTAGGAGCTCAGATGGTTTATGTGAGAACAATGAATGAGTAGAATGAATCTGTGCTCAATGTTCATGTTTAAAGGAAAGATATTGTATTTTTCTAACTATGATAATTTCTACTTTCCTCTGAACGCATTAATCTTTTCTTACTGCAAGAGTTCATTTTATGATACTTAAATATTTTCATTTGTAGTCTAAAATCTGTAATGTGGAACAGAATAGAATAGACTAGACTAGACTAGACTAGACTAGAATAGAATAGAATAGAATAGAATAGAATAGATCCCTTTAGACAAGATCTTAATATATTTAGTTTATTTTCTTCCACATGTAATCCCCCTTAAAATTAAGATGATTATATTCCAGTTTTAGCAGAGACAGAGGAATATAACTAAAAGATGAAACTTAATTCAAGCTAGACTATTGCTTGCTTACATAAGGCAAATATAATTCCTTTCCAAATATTTCAGTTCTTGAAGGTACATTTAAACACTTGTGCTGACAGTAAAACCAGAAAAGAACATCTCCTGGTATAAATCCCAGATGGATGAGATCATGACTCGATATACCAGGATATTTTATGATTTTTTCTAATTATGCTACAGGATAGATATTACTGTCCACTTCTCAGACAGAATATGGAGGCAAATCATGCATCACCAAATATATAGGCACATCAAGGGTATCTAAGTGCATTTTTGCACAGCTCAAAGCTTCGAATCCTGAGCTCATATGTTCAAATACAGAAATCTGGTGCCACATGCCTGAAATGCTTTTGGTTTGTTGTTTTTTTGGTGTTTAAGTTTTTGGGGTTTTTTTCGTCTTCTTCATATCTGACGCAGGGTTGCACAGAAACCGATAAATATTTTCAATCAACGTTTTCAGACTTCTGGTCTGTCAGGTACATTTGTGAAGAGTGTTAACACTGAGTAGATTTGTTTGTTTGGCATTTCCTGCCACATAGTACATATATACACGTGTACATATGTGTATGTCAAGAAAACAGTAGCAATGTGTACATATTTATTTACTTCAATAAGTCTGTAAATTTTATAATGAGTTAGACTGTACTGAAATCAGTGTCATAGTTTATCTTCTTGCCAGGTTAAGCCAGTATGTGCACTACTTATGCCAGATAAATAATTGTTCCTTTAATCCAAAAACATGTTACCCTGCAGCTGCTCCTACTCTAACCAGAACTTATGGAACACTTCTCATTACTATTTAGTAGAAGGTTGTTTACAGTAAAAATATGTTTGAAAAATATTATGCCTATGCAATGTGATCTTAAATAAAACAATTCCAGGTAAACCAGGTATGGGTTAAAAAGTAAAAGAAAACAACAGGTTGAAGTAATTTGCTTTCCAGAAACATGGAGAGTAAGTTGCAAATTACAAAAAGGTCAAAATCTATTATGTTTATTTCACTACATTAATTATTCACTGACACAGAAATGGAGAGCAGTGCAGTGCTTTCTAGATAAAGTGATGGCTTTGTCACAAACTGTGTACAGCTTGGAAGTCATGGATCTCCTATAACACCACCTTGGAGTAGGGATGGATGAAGTCTAGGTGCTAAAGAGAAAAAGGAATGACAATAAACAAAAGAAGGGCTGCTGGAAAGAGAAAGGAAAGGATAAGTGCAGTCACACTGAAAGATGAAGAGTTAGGTTTCTTGACAAACACACTTTTGTGTGTTCTCTTCCCCGTATTCTGATGATGTATTACAGTGGACAAATGATTTTGTGATGAAATGCAGCTAAACAGGGAGAGGACAGGGTATATTTTAAGTTATGCTAAACAGTAGTGGCAAAACCTGGACTTCTTTGCTGTCAACCCAATGCTATTGTAGCTGCTGTTGGAGAAGTCAGTCCCTGTTCAGCTGCTGAGCTGGTCTTGTCATTATAGGGTACTTGAGAGGTGGGATGCTAACAACATCAGTTGAAGAAGTAGAAGAAAATGTCCTCAAAAATAGAATGATAATAATGCCTGTCATGAGCGTAGCAGTTAAACCTGAAGGTCTCTGTTCCTCTTGGCAGTTTTCACTTGTTTTAGAAAACTTTACAGACTAGCTTCTGGTGCCGGGATACATAAGTACCCCTCAGCTCATCAGATGAAGAGCCCCACACACAGCCACAACAAAGTAATGTGCCCACCAGTGTATCTGAAGAAGAGAAAACTGTGGCCATTGTTTCCTGACTATTTACCCACTAGATTATCTCTAAAGGTTCCTCCAACCCCTACTATTCTATGGTTCTATGATTCTATGATTGCAAGACTAGGAAGAAGAAAATGAGAGCAGGCAGAAGGTGAGATAACTGGTAGGATCATCCAGCAGATTGCCTCAGCTATTTCATGCTCATGGAACCACGTTAAATAGTCTTGTGAATGTTAAAAGGACTCTTTTTAGGAAAACTGTTTATTCCCACAGGGAAATGATTACGTGGTATGGTCTGACATCATCTGTTGCCATAAGATACTGTGTTAGAGATGACTGTAAATGGTGATAGTTGTGCTCTTACAGCCACAGAAGTCTGAAGAGACAATCAAGACAAGATTTAGACAAACACAAAATATCTTTTATATTACAACCGATAGATTTATGGGAAAAAAAAAAAAAGAAAGAAGAGAAGCTTTCAGGTACACAAACCCTTCTTGAGGGCTTCTCTTTTATCCAGCTCTATTCAATTACTTGTTCTTTATTCATGACAGGGTTTTAGCCTCTGATCTGTCATCTTTGTGTTGATTTCAACAAATATGACTATTTGAGAAGAAAAAGATGGGTGAGGAAGAGATATGGTTTGTGCAGCAGACCACATTTAGACACAAAACCTGGGGCCCAAAACTACCATATACTGAATCACCTCAGCTACTGATTCGCTTCAGGTTATATATTTCCTGATCTAGTTGAAGATGTCGTTGCTCACCGCAGAGGAGTTGGACCAGATGATCTTTAAAGGTTCCTTTGAATCCAAACCATTCTATAATTCTATTATATTCTATATTGTCAAAGAGTCTAAGGGAGAGGAATAACAAAAGACTACATTCATTTTTGCTAGTGGACTTTTGGGGCCTAGTCCTTTTCCTTCTAGCTGATGACAAGTTCTTATTCAACATGACATGCTTCTTTGTGTAAACTGTGCTTTTGCTTTGTTTCCCAAGTCTAGAATGAGAAAAAGTTACACTATATGATACTAAAAAAGGTAGTCACAGCAAACATTGGAGGAGCATTTTCCCTTCCTTATTCCTGTCTCCCCATCAAATAGCACAAGTCAGTACAAAATGCCAACACAAGCTGATGATGGGTTGTGTAGATGACAGCAGCAAAAACAACAGAGACGTACTTTAACCCAACAATCTTGTCAATGCAATGAAAGCCCCCAAAATTCACAATGCAAAAAGAGTTTCGTCTGGTTTGATTGTAGGTTTCTCTTCGTATAGATGAAGAGGACAACAGGGTGGCTGTAGTGCAACAATTTATTATGATGCAGTTAGGTACTTGAGTATCAGTTGAAATGCAAGTCTCTGGACTCTCAGAGTTAGATATTTGTGCATATTTTCATTGATAAAACCTATATTTTTTTATTTATGCTTTTCATAAGTAATATTGCTTTATCAGATGTGAGAAAAAGAAATATCTATTGATGTCATCCGATTATTTTTACATTTTATGTATAAGCAATTTTTAAATGTCTGTCTATAATTTTGTATATATATATATATCCTTACACTCTGCAAGATCATTTCTTGTCTGTTAATAGTAATAATTGCAATATGATGGGGATTTCATTTTATTTCAAGACCCGGTAGTACCTTTCTCCAAGATTCACCTATAAATATCATGCAGTTATGGAAGTAAACATTGTAAGATACCAGTGAGAACAGTGCTGAAGTACTGTTTATTTTGGTTTTCAGGATATGCATATATTTGTGATTTTATGTACATTATTAAGTATAAGCATGCCTGAGTGTCTATAGATTAATCTTACTTAAAATATTAATATCATGCTATGGTTTTTATTAGCCTATTATTTATATCTACAGGTGTTGTTAGTGGGAGTCTTCAGCTTATAGTATATTTTCTGCTCTGTTCTGAAATTCTGTAAAGTTTACAGTATGCTATAAAATTAAGACATGAAATTCTTCCTCTCCTTACCTTTTTATTTTCCCCCTAGCAAGTAGAAAATCTAAACAAGCACTTAGCCTTATATTTTACCGTTACTATTTAATCCCATGTTCAGCCCACAAAGATTTATAAATAATTTAAATTGTTCTCCAAATTATCCTCACATGACCCAATCATTACTCTCAGGAACAAAATATCCAAAATTCTAAAACTCATATACTTTTGTCAGGAAAAATAGCAGATATTGTTTTGCCTTTTTTTCTTAGATATTTTTTTATTTTCACTTCACAAATTGCATAGTATAAGTAGTCATGTAAACCAGATCATTCCATGAAAATAAACAATTCTGAGATAGCATCCCTCACTACAAAATTAATGCTAAGGAAAGATAGATAAGACAATCTTTCTGAAGATGTGGATCAGAAAATTCAGTAGGACTGAGCGGATGGTCATCAGTTTTTTATACTGGTCTCTTAGCTACTCAGTGTTTTCAAGGCTATTAAGAGTGTTAAGAGTTTAAACGTTGCTTTAAAAATAGCTTGGGGGAAGAAAGATCTGGTGGAAAAGAGAATAATGGAGTAAGGAGGATTGTTACAGTCCCTCAACTTCAAGGATTGCATGAATATACAAGGGGATGTCAAATCTCAGGCACTCAGGACCAGCCCTCCGTTATAAGAGGTCTATCAACATTGATATAGGCGCACTCTCACAGCTCCTGAGGTGAGGGACAGGATCCAAACCAGAGCCAAAAGACAAGATGTATTCATCAGTCCTCTCTCCTATGCACAAGCCATAGGAACTCATCAGCACTTTTCAAGGTCTCTCTGGGTCCTCTCAGCAGTAGTGATATGGGAAAACACCTGCACATTGTTGGACAGTGTGTGTGAGCCTGTGTTGGTTCCAATGTGGTTGCAGGATGAAGGCTTGGGCTGTCTGTGTGCCATGTGGGTTGTATGTGTGAAGGTGTGGTAAGCATTTGATGCTCTGTCTGTGATGTTCCACAAGCGAGCTCTGTGTGGGTCAACACAAATGATATGGGAAGAAGAGGACCTGTAATCCCTACTCCAGGCACTGGCAGGCTATGTGCTTTGTGTGCAATGTCTGTCCGTTGTGTGTCCATGCATGTTGTGCTTTTTGCACCCTTTACTCCCTGCATGTGTGCCTAAGTTTGCAGGATGCTGATGACCGGTCTGCATGCTGTGCATCTCGTGTGTGTGTGACTCTGAAGACTCCACTGAAGAAGGCCAAGCTGGGACCGTGTGGAACTACCACAATCCACAGCTCAGAATGGAGCAGAGACAGAAAATGCCTAAGACACAACCTCTACACCAGCAAGAGAAAGGAGAAGCCCAGACAGCAAAAGTGGGTGAAAGCAAATCTCCGAAACCCCCCAAACGAGCTCTCAAAGAAAACAAAAGTACTCAAACTCTAACCTCACGTTTCTTACTAAAACTTCTCCTGAAGAAAGCTGGTGACAGCTCCTTAACTGATGCTTACTCCGTCTCTTTCCAGCCCGGCGAAGCGCCTGGTGTCCGGGCAGAGCCCACTGTAATTCGCCGGCTCAGCCCCCTTCGTCCCCTTCCCCAGCCTGAAACTCCCGGGGAGCTGAAAGTCGCCGACCGGTTTGGCTTTAGTCAGTTGGAGATTATCTCAGCTGGAGCCGCTAGAGCCATTAATTAAGCCAGCTATTTAGGATTTTAATGCGATTTAAATTGGCCCTTGGAATAGAAAAGAAGAGAAAAAGACAACAGTGCTAATGACGGTGCATTACGATTCGCACACAATGATGAGCTGTTACAAGTGTCCCGAGGCTCTTGTAAGGTTCAGAAGAGCCGGGAAAAGGGAAGGAAGAGGACAACAAAGGGAAGGCAATGAGGGGATCTGCCCTGCAGTCTGTGGGCTCCCGGCTGGGTGCGGGAAGACAGTTCAACAGCGGGCACCCCACCCCGCGTCCGCCGCAGGCCCGGAGTTGCCAGGCGGGCAGAGTGTCCGTCTGTGCCTGCCCCGGAGCCGGACACAGCGCGACTTTGGTGAGGAGGGTAGTGGGGGGCCGCGAGGGGTTCTTTGTGCGGCCTTCAGAGTGGTAAGCGCCCACCGAGTAACTCCAACTGAGCAGAGCAAGGTGCAGGAGGAAGTCCCCCTCTGCCCATTCCTGCATCCCGAGGTGCCTGAATGACACCACGGGGAGTGGGTGACACGCCAGCCCCCGATTATTTTCTTTTTTTTTCCCTTTTTTTTTCCCCTTTTTTTTTTTTTCCTGTCAGTTGCACAGAAAGTAGCAGGGAGGAAGATTCTCCTGGGGAGGAGTGCACAGCCCTTGACCCCTGCCTTCAGCCGACTCCTCCAACCTCTTGCCCGAAGTCTCGTCCTTAATGACTGAATCATTAGGCAGCAGTTTCGAGTGTCAAAAATTAAAATTAGAAAGGAGGAGAGGATCAAGGCTCAGCGAGTGCCTTTCAAATGAGAGACGATACCGCGACTAAGTACATAAAAGGCAGAAGCGAGAGAGGGGAGCGTCTTTCCCCAGATTTTATTGGTAGACTTGACTAGTGACTGATGCTTAGGCTT
This sequence comes from Colius striatus, assembly GCF_028858725.1. Taxonomy (NCBI): domain Eukaryota; kingdom Metazoa; phylum Chordata; class Aves; order Coliiformes; family Coliidae; genus Colius; species Colius striatus. Next base: position 43,003,132 of record NC_084760.1, on the reverse strand, counting down.
TTATGAAGAGGATATGTTTTTGTGGTGGTTTTTTTGTTTCTTTTTTTTTTTTCTTCTACTTTTCTTCTTTTTAAAAATAATTATTATATTTTTAATCAAATAAGATCTGAGAGTGGTGCCTAGCTAGGCACTAATGCGTTCGGATGTCAGTCACCTCTAAGCGATTTGACAAACTCAAGATCTCTTAAAACGTGCAGAGTTCAGATCTTATTAATTCTCCAAAAATGTTTTGATTCAAAGTAGTTTGTATTTTACGTTGCCAAGGGCAATCGAAAAAGAGCTATTGCCGATAGGTTGGCCCTTCTCTCTTCATGGCCCAGAGGCGATAGCAGTATTTAAGCTTCTGAAATTAGCCTGGGGCAGGAACGATGGATGATCACAAAGAGAAACAAGAGCTTTTTTTGGAGTTTGCCATCTCGATTTCATAAAACGATGCAGGCCAAATGTCATCGTGTTGTCTTTTTAATCCAAATATATGGAGGTGAGGACACCAAGCCTGCATACACTTCATGTCCGAGGGATGGGGAAGGGATGGGAGTGGAAGGGGGCTTGGAGGGCATTTTAAAAAGAAGCCCCCAAAAAGAAAAAAAATAAAAGAGAGTGAAGGAAAAAGGGGGGGGGGGGGAAGAATCAAACAGAAGCCAGGTTATTCTGCTTTTAAAATGGCAATCTAGAGTGGAATTAAAAGGGAATGTATATGTAATAAAAGCCTGAGACGATTAATAGGAAAGTATAAGAGGGGAGGGATTTTTTTAATGATTAAAAAACACAGACGACTCCTGTAAATAGAAGCTTCATTTCTTCAAGTGATTTCTTTTGAAACGAGCGATCTGAATATTCAACTTTAAGGCAAAGCTCCACTCTGTATGTACAACATTAATATGATCTCTGCAGAATTTGGTACTCAGAAATATTAACATATCAAAGCTGCTGCCTGAGGCTAGAGAAGCTATCGATACATGAGCAGTAGGAAAAGTAAAGATTATTGGTTCTGATGGTTAGAGCAGGGAAGCTCCGGGCTAAATCCTGCACACCATTAACTGAAAGTGATAGCATGGGGATCTCTGCCCTGGAATCAGTGGCAAATATTTTCTCTAGCTAGTAATTAGTTCACCAGCACCTAAGCCTTGCAAAAATCTTTTCCTTTCCGTGCCTCATTAAAAGCAAACACCAAATCACTGCACTAAACAATCTAGAAGGCAGCTGATATGTGCAATGTCAGAGAGGGAAGCAGAGAAGAGGTGTGTTTGTGATGTTTGTCTCTCATCAGTATTAGTACAAGGACTGCAAGCAATGGTGCTTTTTAGAGATTGCATTTTGGAAGAGGACTGGGAAATACTGAGGTCATCTGGGAAAGTATATGGGAAATTTTTCTTTCTTTCTTTCTTTCTTTCTTTCTTTCTTTCTTTCTTTCTTTCTTTCTTTCTCTCTCTCTCTTTCTTTCTCTTTTTTCTCTTTCTTTCTTTCTCTCTCTTTCTTTCTTTCTCTTTCTTTCTTTTTTTTCTTACTTTCTTTCTTCTTTCTCTCTTTCTTCCTTCTCTCTCTCTTTCTTTCTCCTCTCTCTCTGTCTTTTTTCTCTCATTCCTTTTCCCCCCTTTTTCTCTCTCTCTTTCTCTTTCCCCTTCCCTCTCTTTCTTCTCTCTCTCTTTTCCTTCCTTCCTTTCTTCCTTCCTTCCTTCCTTCCTTCCTTCCTGTTTCTCCCTTTTCTTCCTGCTATTACATGTAAAACACCAAAAGAGCAGCCCTTTAGAAAAGAAATGCGTTTATTAGTGACAAAAATAAAATAAAAAATCTGACAGGAGATGTTAAAATATTAGGGAAGCTACTCTCGAGTTAATATATTCTTATTGATGTATTACTAGAAAAGGCGTGTGATTTATTTATATGGGATACTGTACAGCGCTTAGGCATGGGATGTTTTGATTACTGCTAACACCTATCGCTTTTTTTGAAGTCGGACAAAATATTTATTATGTATTTTTAATATACATTTGAAACTTATGCTCTCGTCTTTGATATCTCCCCTGAATGTGCCAAGAGATAGATAGCAGTTCAGCACTTAGATCAGGGTAGAGAAAACCTTGCGTTTTCATGCTGAATTTCCTTTACTACCCATCTTTACAGTCTTGAATAATTTGATAGCTTTAAAATAGAAGAGAAAGAGGGAAAGAGAGAGGCTTGACTACAGTCATCTGCACAGGTAATTGGAATCTTCTTAACGGGAGCTAGAGAGCTGGATAAACTGAAATTGAGCTGTGATGAGATTTGAGCCACCTTTCAGCTGGGAAATGAGAGCCCCAGTTAAACGCAACAGACATAGACCCCGGTTGATGGGGGCACTCTGTCTTTCTTTCAGCTAACAATCTCTGCTTCCCGGAGGTCAGCTCTAGGATCAAGATGGAAAGAATTATCCCTTTTCCTGGGGATAATGAAAATCCGCTCAAATCCGAAAGGCAAAGAGCTGGGCTGGTACAGACACCGTCGCCGTGACTCGGTCGAGGAGTTTGCCAGCTCGCAACACTGCCAGCCCTCCCCATAGCCTCCTGTCAGCGGTGCCTGGGGAGAGGTCGGCACATTTAGAGTACGTGTCGTCTCCCTCCCGCCCTCCGCCTTTCCCTGCTCCCCTCTTCCCACCACCAGTTCCGCCGCTCGCTCTCCCCTTGTGCCGTCCACGGGCCCGAAGCCGCACCGGGAGAAGCCGGAGCAGAGTGGAGCTGTCCCTTCAGCACCACAGCCCCGCCGCCGTCCCCGTCCTGCGCCGCCCCGCGGCTCCCACCGTCCGCCCTCCGGGAGAGCCCGGGCAAACCCTGACTGGAGTAGGTGAGAGGGAGGGTATTACCCCGAAGGCTCTCCTCCTGGGGATGTAACTCTCCATCTTCACCCACTCTAGTTCTGCACGACTATTGTTTCAGCGTTAAGCTTTTATAGGGAAGTGATAGCTAAAGTCAGTTCTTTTCCACAACATCACATCGCCTAAAATATTTCCTAAATATCTGTTGTTTCATAGTAGGTATAGTGAATAAAGAAAGGCAGTAATGGGACAAGAAATGCGCATTCCAAGAGGCAGAGTGTCACTAAGCGTCCTCTCTCCGGCTACGTTACTCGTTTCCTATCGTGAATGAAAGGAGACGTTTAGTCTTGGAAGAGTTTTGTTCCTACGTTAGGCCTTTAGACTGCTTTTGTTTCAGACTAAATGACGACACTAACAAACTCCCCAGAACTCTCCGATGTCGCAAATGCTGAAGAAATACGTATTTACCGAGAGTTCCAAATCTTTTCTCTAACTTCGACGTTAAGTATTTGCATTGACAGATGGTTATCGAATGAAGTGGCACTCAAAAGCGAGTCTCACACTGGTTTGTAGCGCTCCTGAAAACACATTTCCAAAAAAGCTCCTTTCTTTCCCCACACCAGATCAAACTGGTGACTGAACAGCCCAGTGCCAGGCACCACGTTTCTCAAACTATCAGAGATCAGCTTGGTTAAACGGAGAATGATAAAACGAGTCTGGCTTTAGCGGGAGCATCCGAGAGCTACGGAGGAAAAGATCATTTACAAAGTGCCAATGGCCTGTGAAGTGTGAAGGGCTCTAAGATAGTCTGAAGCGTACTGCTGTCAAATTATCACCGTTTCGGCAGTAAATCCAAACTACATTAAACAATGGGGGAGGGAAAGAGTAAGAGATGGAGAGGCTTTTATGTTTACAAAAATTGACAGACGCAAGGATTTGTAACCTCTTACCTCTTCTTATCACACCTCCTTGCCCGTTCAGTACGAGTCCACACTGGGCCTCCACTGAGCTCTTAAGTAATAAGGGGGTGGGGTGGGGAAAGAAAGAAAGAAAGACAGAAATCAGTTACAGAAACGCACCAAGAGATCATACAGCTTTTGTTTTGTTACATGACTTGCCCAGAAACAATATTTAAAAGTGAGGTGCTAAAACACAATTACTCTGGTACAACTCAAGTGATCTGGTGAAATCCCATGGCCATCCTGCCCCTACCCCACGAAATGCAGGATGATCATCACTTTATTTGCTGTTCAAATAGTTGCTTCTCCTCATCTGGGGACTTATATTGGCAGTTACATAGAAGGATAGCCAGAAAAACAAGTACTCTAGAGAGAAGTGTATTCCCACTCTACAGTTGCACTCACAAAGGTAAAAAGACGTTTTAATACTGAATTTGTGTATGTTTAGCTGTAGATTTCTATCTATATACTCATAGCTAAACTAACATATACTTTTCACGACCTATCTGTACCTACTTTAAAAGTGCACAAAGAGCACAAACATCAGATGACCTATTGGGCTTTGCCGGCTACACAAAGTCCTATGGGTATTGTAACAATGCGTCTGTCCTCACATAGGTAGGGGTGAATGGGTATCTGTGTGTACACACAAACACATACACAAATGTAAGCCCCCGTGTGTGTGTGGTGGGGGGGTGAAGAACCATCCAAAAACCTGCCCAGGGCTTTTGGTGCCCATCCGAAGAGATCTCACTTCTTTATTTTCCTGTTACGAGGCTGATTATTTGGGGATCTTCGCCCTCTTTAATAAATATTTTTATTGGAATGATAAAAGACTTGAAAGGGTTGAGTTTTCTTTGGATTCTTCCTTATGTTGGGGTTAAAAATAAACACAACAAACCAAATCTAAATCTTTGCCCAGTGGAAATGTGTTAAAGACGCATTTTCCTCTACAAACAAACGAGGTATTGGACATGAAAGAGGCCTTTAAGGGTGTTAACCTACTCAACAGCCCGTGAAGAGTTAAGTAAATGCGGAGAGAGTCGGTGCATAATAAAAACCCCACTTTACAAAACAACCTTTACAGTCCTGGCTCTCTCCCCCACTTTCACCATATTGGCGCTGGCCCTGTAAGACCTTCCTTTTCAAGGCTCTTTTTTATTTTAAGTGTTCTGCCTTAAAGTGATTATGAAATCAATATGAAAAAAACTTGGCGACTGAGCATAAATTAAAGCGGTGATGGGAAAAGGTGTGACAGTTTTCTTTGTTGCCCATGGAAAATCTTTTTAGGGCACTGAAAGATGCCACTCCAGCTCCAAGACTGTTTGCATCTGTTAGGCTGACTTAAACCGCCCTCGAAACTATTGGACATTCACTTAAAATTCTGTGCAGGGAAAAGTATATTTACATTTGTTGCATTGGAAATGAGGCATATGCTGATGAACGTTTTTAAAAGAAAGACTAAGGAGAAAGGGGAAAACTGGGTAGACCACAATTTTGGTTTAAAAGTGTTGGTGCATGGTCCTATTTCTCTTCGACACCCAAATGCTTCCCTCTAAACCCAAGGTGATATTCACCAGAGTCCAAGTTTGTGCTGAATCATCTAAATCATAACGACAAATATTAATATTTTCAACTTCTCCTTGCTCAGATTATTCGATATCTCAGTACACTCCCTCTTCTGTCCGAGAAAAGAGGGAGGAGGAAAAATAAAGACAAGATTAGGTACAAAGCCCTAAGCCTTCTACTTTCGAATAAAATCTGATCGAAAAAATATTATTTTCCAAAGAAAAGCTGTTGATTTGTCTATTCTTTAAATAACTAAAAAAGATTGTGCCTTTAGCAGCTTAACCAACCTCATCTCTTTTTTTCTTAAAAAAAAAAAAAAAGGGAAACATGTTGTTTGGTCGGATGACATTGCATAAATGACCAGTTGAATGGCACTAAGTCGAAAATTGGATAAACTATGGTGCTTTTTTTCCCGGGATTTAGTCATTGTCTGCTGTCTTGCAAACGTTCCTAATCCCCTCTTTTGAAAAAATACAAGGCTTTGTGCCTGCCAAAGAAAAAAAATTTGTACAGATACAAAAAAATCAGCAGCAGACGTGGTTATAAAAAGGAGTAAATAGGTTTTAGCTGGGCTGAGTAGTGAATGGCAGATTCTTGTTTTGTTTTGTGGTTTGATTTTTTTTTTTTTTTTTGAGGGGGGGAGCATAAGGAGATCCTTGTGAAAAATGTAAACAAAAAATGACCAGAGAGGATAAAATTATATAGTGAATTTTAAAGGCGAAATGTAAGTTTAAGTAGTTAGGGTTTCATCCTCAGAGACAGAAAAGGTAACATTCTTTGTTGTTGGATTGTTGGATTATTTTCCTCCTTAAAAAAAAAAAAAGTAAAAAAGAGGAGATTTCTTTTCTCTGATACAAATAGAGATTTGGTATTTTTTTTTGTTTTGTTTTGAAGGGAAGAAAAGAAATCTCCTCAGTTTTACAAACTTCGGATAATTTTCCCGAGCCTTTGACCACTACGTGGTTTTTTGTTTGGTTGTTTGGGGGTTTTTTTGGTTTTTTTTTTTTTTTGTTTGTTTGTTTGGTTGGTTTTTTTTGAAAGAGCAACATAGGGAGCTTTGTATGGCTGGGAGCGAGATTTGGGAGAAAAGTAAGTACAGTAAATACGGTGCCGTTTGTCTCTCTCCCCCCTCTCCGGAAACCTTTAGTTCCTCAGCCAGTCTGGAGAAGGAAGGTTTGATTTGGATGCGGGGAACTTTGTGAAACGGGTGTTAGATACAGGAGGGCGTTGGTTTGCAGTTTTGGAAGCAAATTTCATTTATGCAACCACCTTGGTTTACCGGAGGGAAATTTTTAGTGCGCGGGAAAGGATTTCTGAGAGGATTAAGATAAGGTTTTGATATGTAGAAGTGAATTTTTTTTATGGATCCTGATGCCGGTTAGAATGAAATAGATGAATGATAAGACTCACAGATGGAAGATTTTAGTTCTATTTGCAAGTATTTCTCTCCCTATTAACATCTAGATTAGATATTGCTAGGGATTTTTATCATACTGAATATTTTTTATGAACGTTTGCTCCCGTTTATTTCTTCCCTGCCTCATGTTTCGGAGTTTAAGGAAAGGTTTGGCTTTGTATGTATGTCGGAAAGTAGATTTCTTTCTTGTTCTGCCTTTTTTCTCTTGTCCTGCTCTGTCCCTTCATTAACCCATTTCCCTGCTCTTGGTGCAAATAGTTTAAACAGTTCTGTTCGCCGAAAGAAGGGGAAAAGTTTAGGGAAAGCAAGAACTTGGATTCGGTTTGGTTTCTGTGTGACTTTGGTAAGGACTGCTGCACGCACTCCCGGACCCGTACAGGCACACACACAACCCGAGACCTCAGGGTGAGTCCCACGAGCTCAGCCAACACGGAGACAAAACCAACACGGGCAACTCAAGCTAGAGTTGTTTTTTGTTTGTTTGGCCAAGAAATACCACTTGTTTTGTTTTGCTTTTTCCCCATGTTTTTTTTTCTTGCTACTGTTTTGGAGGGGATGGGCTTTGGGTCGGATTTTTGATGCATCTTCAGTCCTTTGTATGAGTGATTCTGAGGAGAGGGAAATAGGGACGGGACGGGGAGGGGGATGGAGGGGGGGTGGGGACGGGACGACCAGGGCATGGAGGAGGGGAGAAGGTGTTCCGAAAGGAGATCGCATGCTATTTACCTGCAAATCGTCTGCTCCCGAGGCTGCAAGCCCGAGGCTTGGTCCTGGCAGGAGTCTTTGATCTGGATGCATCCCATATTGGGATCCATGGCTCATAAGAGACAGGTCGTGGCGACGGTAAGCATCTAAGCACCCCAACTCTCTCCTCTGCTCGTCCAAGCAAGAGGACTTGAGCGCCCGCGCATTGTGCAGGTTGATAAAATCAGTGGGTTCCCCATGGTGGATCTGCTGGTAGTATTGCTGGGAGTGATGGAGAGAGTTCAAGGAATAAGCGTCGGGGTTGACTGCCGGGTGGCTGTGTTGGAACTCGTAGTGGAAGGACTGGTGGTGCAGTGGAGTGTACTGGTGGTTAGTGGAGAAGTACGGGGAGGCGAACTCGGTGCCCGTGGTAGAGTAAGTGAGAGGAGATGAGGAGGAATAGGCGACAGTCGAGTTGGCCACAGACTCCAGGCATCCAAGCTGCATCAAACGGTAACTGTTTGATCCATCATGACGTATCTGAAAGGAAGAAGTGAAAAGAAGACCCCAAAACTGGAGGTTTGTCATTGAAAACCCCGGGTACGGTTCTTCCAAGCACGCTGTCCTGCATAGCTTCTCCCTCTGCAGAAGTGTCTAAGCCTGCAAGTGGCAACCCCAGCAATACCAGTTCCTTTCCTACCTTGGGCTGGTGCCATCAAGGTCTGTTCAAAAAAATCATAAACAGCCCAGCCTGCCCTTAATACCGTCAAGCGAAAGGAATCCAAGCACTGAAATAAAAAAACAAAACAAAACCTATTTATCTATCTGTCCATCCATCCGTCTATCCATCCACCGCCTGATCACAGCTGTAATATCTGGGGTTGACACCAGAAAAGTCATCAAACAGAGGAAACTACCGAGAATACACACAAGTCCCGTCCCTGTGTTACAGCCTTACACATTGAGAAAGCTTTGCCGCCTGCCTGCCTTTCTTCCTTCTTACCCTTCTTCTTTTTTTTTTTTTCCTGAACCCCTATTTTTCTTTCTTTTTAAAATAACGAATCAGATCCAAAATTCTTTCCCCCTCCCGCTTCCTTTTCTAAAGAAAAGGGGAGTCCTGCGTTTTAGCGAGAACTCCCCGTTCCTGGCGAGCTGGTGGTGATTTCTCTCCACTTCATTATATTATTAGGGGTATTATTCTGATTTTCGTTCTGGCAACGGTTTTAACGTGGTAATGAGTTGCCCTTTCTGGCGACAGATGTCATAACGAATTTTCTCTCTATACTTCTTTAAGTTATCTCTGAAGCCGGATTATAATTAAATGTAACGGTCCAATATGAATTTAAAAAAAAAAAATGGAAACAACCACCCAGGCACATACACACACACACATATGCACACACACGCACACACACACATCCAGACACACACACACACACTCACTCACTCACACACACAAAATACCTCTGCATCGTGGACGAGACCTGGAAAGGTAGTTGACATTTTTTGGTTCTCCGAAAAAAAAAAAAAAAAGAGAAAAAAAAGCTCCCTGGATAAAATTCCCCTTTCCAAAAAAAAAAAAAAAAAAAAAAAAAAGAAAAAGAAAAATAAAAAAATCCGAAGTTCATGTATTTCTCCAATTTTTTTAGAAAAAAATCTCTACAGACAGAGAGAATTTGCAATGTATCTGCATAGATCAGATCTCTCGCTTTTCCATGCACCTCCTTAAAAACCTGTAGGAACAAAATTTTCCCTCTGCACAAAAGCTGCTCCCTGGATCAGATTTTGTACTTGCTGGGTATTTCTTTGGCTGATGTCGTAGGTCCCTTGGTAATATAGAAGTTTTGAAAATTAAGCATCAGCACTGAGAACTGGGAGGACAATAGATAGAGGAGCTTCATCCCAGGAGACAAGGAATAAATATTGTATCTTCGCCTAATAAGGAACTGTAGGTTCTTTCAACATTTTTATACATTTTTTCCTCCACTCTTTAGAATGCCTTTTCTTACCCAGGCTAATATGGGAGCTAATCTGATCGAAAGGGGTATTTTGTGTACATTTTATTGGGAAGACATAAAGCTCATATATATAGATATAAAAACATATATTATTAAATCATCCTTTTCAATAGGTAAGTGCTCCTTCCTATTGATTATACCGCTTTTGAATACTGACCAGAATCTAAGATTGCACATTTGTGTGTGTGTCTGTTTAACTGGGGTTTTTTTTTTGTTTTTTTTTTTTTCTTCCCCCTAAATGAAAACTATGTGGTTTGGTTTGTTTGGGTTTTGGTGGTTTTTTGTTTGGGTTTCTTTTTTTTTTTTTTTTACCCTTGCATTTACATCGAATTTTAGTCCACCCAACACTCCATCCTGCTTTTAAAGCTTCCTAATATGTTATCTTACAGGCTTCTTTAAATAGCCTTTTCAAACATAAAACTAGGGTGATACAACAAAGTATCACTGCACTGACATATGATATGGAATTATATATAAAATGCATATAGATCTACGGGATTACATCTGTCTATATAGGAGAAAGAAAACTAGGAAAGCAATCTTGGGAGCTAAAGACTACTGAAAGCTGTTTCCCTTCGACATTTCGAAACGCCGATGTATTTTAGCGATGGGACCGTACGGAGCCCTGGGCTGCAAAGCTGAGGGGGTACGTTATTTACTTCTTTAGTGACACCGATGTCGAGGAATTGCCACCACTCGGGAAAAAGAAGTCCCGTCTGCCTGTTCAGCTCCCCCCCACCGCTCCCTCTGCCCACAGGTAGCGCCTCTTCAGCCCCCGAAATGACTGCGGGCTTCGCACCGGGAGCACCCGCGGGGGCCACCCGCTGCCGGGCGAGCTCAGGGCGGCGGGAGGCTGGTGCTGGTGATGGTGGCGGGATCACACACCCTCGGAGAAGCCAGCCATCCAGGCAGGGTGGCTCTGCTGATGGCTAGCTTCCACAGATGATAAGCCTGGAGATAGGAGAGGGTGTAACTTGCTTTTAATTGCCATTTAATTTGGGTTGCTTTTAAGCATTTAAGTTGCGAAGGTGTCTTAATAATAAGCCGCAGGCAAATAGGCATGTGACTCTCTCCTCCCGCTCTCTCTTTCCTCTTCTTTTTTTTTTTTTTTGGAGGTCCGGGTTTGGGGAGGGTTTATTGGTATCTGTTCATGCAGGCTAACCGGAGCTGTCAGTCAGCCCTCTGTTCTTTCTGCAAATGGACAAAGGCACACGACTGGAATGGAAATGCATTGTCTGGAACGAGAAAGTACCAGGATCCGGGCGGGCAGGGGGGTCCGCAGCCACCAGGGCGCACCCCGCCAGCGCTGCGGGGAGCTGTGCTCCCCCCGAGCACCCGCCCCGCCTCTGCCAGTGGGGAAGGGGAAGTAGGAGGGAAATGGGAAGGAAGGAAATAGGAAGGAAGGAAATGAGAGGAAAGGAAGGAAATGAGAAGGAAAGAAGGAAGGAAAGACGGAAGGAATTGGGAAATAAAGAAGGAATTGGGAAGGAAGTTATTTCTTTATCTTCATTTGAATTTCCTATAGTTCTAATGTTGGTGATGAAATACAATTATTTCTCCCAAATACACATTTGAGAACATTCTAGGAACTCTTCCACCTTCAGATTTTGTTTGCCCTCCTCAAGATTTTGTTGAGACCATAAAGAACCAAACCAAAGCCATAGAAATGGGCAAGCTCTGCGATTTTCAGCGTCCCACTGGAGTCTGTCAAGCGCAGTGTGAGCAGCCACCTCAGCCTGGAGCAGGATACCTAACAACAGCAACAAAAAAGCTAAAACCCCTTAAGCAGACTCTGCTTACGGAGGGAGTAGTGTCCTCCCTGTCCTTCTAGGATGGCAAACCCCTTCCCATACAGCCAGGTCACTGCACTCTCCAGGTCGGTGGGTCCCAGCCCGTTCTTTGCACAGGGCACAGGGTTACGTGAATCCTCTCTAGGTTTTATTATTATTATTATTATTTTTTTAACGGGAAGAGGATATTTTCCTCCACCTCTGTGAGACAAGTGCAGCTCAGTGCATGAACGGGACACTCACGGTAAGGGGACACGAGATTCACGGGCGCTCCAGAGCAGCAGCACTTCCCACCAAATCACCTCCATGGGACACTTTGTCTGTTCCTTTTTTTTTTTTCTTTTTTTTTTTTTTTTTTTTTTCCCTTCCAGAAACCCAACAGTATGAGAGAGGCAAGGAAAAGGCTTGGGGGCAGATTCACTGCTTTTGAATCCTGTGAGTGCCGTGCTGCGGTTTTCCTCCGCACCTGAGCACTGCCTGCGGGAGGGGGCTGCTCAGTCCCTGTGACTGCAGGGTAAGACACGCAGTTTGCAAGGTCTTAAGCCTTCCCAACTCGCTTCCCGAGCTACCAGGTGATCACCCCGCTGCAAAGGATCTGTCCTGCGGGAGATTTCCCGCTCCCCAGTCTGGCCTCTTTCCATCCCCCCTCCCCACGCATATGCAGCCCGGACAATCCCACAGCCACTAGTCAGTTCGGAGCCCAACTTCGCTTCAAACAACAACAAAGCCACCAAAACGGTTTTGTTTGGAGGAAAGTTTATAGGAAACCCAGCTTGCCAGATGCACGTTAGTGGTCAGTTCCATCTGTTAGCTTCGCTTATGGACCCTAAAACATCATATAGACCGTTTGTGCTTTTAACTCCCCCCAATCCAATTAATAACGCAAGTCCAACTGTAAAGCAATTATTAATTGCTAGCAAAGAAAATCTTTCAGGAAAGTTAATTGGAAGCTTGATGATTTTGCAACCAGCACCATGAGCTAGAGCAGACAGACTGCACTGAGTGTCATCATGGCTGGGAATGTTTTTATTCCCCTGCTTAAAGTTTGCCCGTGCTCCCAAGCTACAGAAAGAGCATTTTTTGGAGGGGCTTTTTTTTTTTTTTTTTTTTAAGGGATCTGAAAAAAACCTTGCTGTGCTGCTGGAAAGAGTGAGGATATGGAGGAAAAAACCTAAGAATAAAAGTTCCCTCTCCAGAATCCTCTCAGTTGCTCTGATAGTTCACTGAAGTGTGCAAAGTGGCTGCTGCTGCTGCAGGGACAGAATATGGACTTAGTGTCTGGCTGCTGTATAAGAGCATCTCCCTAGACTCATAGAGCTCTCTCTCTTCATATTTGACTTATAAACATTTCTCAATATTTAAGAGCCTGAAACTAGTATTTTTCCTTTCATTTTTTCTTCCTGCCTTAGCTTCTGCATTTTACTGGTTGGCCAATCATCACTTATTTTACTTCCTGATTAAAATCCTTCTCTTCTGCTGAGAGTCACCAAATCCTGGTCCTTGCTGGAGCTAAACTTCTCATGACTTTTCCTGGAGTATCTTGCGTCTGAATGAGACCAGAAAGAAGTCAAACCATTACATGTAGCAGTGCTAGGACATTCCTGGAGCAGGATCCATCCTTTGTGATGACCTTTTCTGCAAAAGATTTAAAGAGAAGTTCTCCTTCAGCATCCAGCTAAACCTTTTTGCTTAATACTTTTTTCCACTCACTTTGTTTTCTGCAGTTTCTAGAGTTTTAGGCTGTGAGGTTTGTGGACACTCAGCTGATGTAGAAAAAAGCAGTCCTTAGGGTCACTTCTATGCATCACTGGGTCCTGCCCATTGTTCGTAGATTGTTGTCATGGACTCTTTGTCTCATCTTTCTCCTGGCAAATCTTTTTCATAGAATCATAGAGTGGTAGGGGTTGGAAGGGACCTTTAGAGATCATCTACTCTGACCTCCTGCTAAAGCAGGTCCACTAAGATCAGGTCACACATGAATGCGTCCAAGCAGGTTTTGAAAACCTCCAGAGAAGATTTCACCTTCTGCTTCCCCAGTCCGTTGAACTCTCCCTCTTGTCTGGCGAAGGGGACAAATTTGAACACGAGCCCTCTCTGTGCCCATCATTACCACCACACCTTCCTTCATTGAACTTCACATGCAGTGAAAACCATGGGACAGGCCCAGATCTCTGTGGACTGGAGGGAAGGAGCTGGCAGTAGTTCCCCATATGCACATATAGAGACTACTTACCTGCCTTTTCAGGCAAAACTGTCTGCCTACCTTTCCCCTCAGTCAAACAGAGACAATCCTCTGGTAAATAACAAACCTTATACACTCTGAGGGGGAAAAAAAGAGAGACTGCAGTTATAATTTTTTCTTTTTTCCCTGTTTTTTCCCTTTAAGAATCATTCTTTTGAGAGTGCAAGTTACATTACATAGCTTTTTCTCTTTCAAGGAAGTAAAAAGATTTGTCATGGGTGTCCACAATCTGTAGCTGTTGGCAATGAGTTTGTGGAGTTTTGGACTGGGTTTTCTCAAGATGCAAGACCAGAGACATCCTACAAAAACCTGCCCATTCCCCTTCCCCCTGAACATAGCTAACCTTTCCAATGTCTACCACCATATTTCCTCCTCTCTGCAAATTTGTATTCTGGCTCACCACAACAGCCAAAAGGCAACATAATGGGACAGAGCAAACGCATTTGCAAGCAATTAAAATGCTGTGAATATATGTATTGAAAATTAAAGGGGATAACACATGTCTCCAGCAATTTCTTTGATGGCAGTAAGATGTCCTGCTTGCTGAGGCTTTCATGAAGGCTCAAGGGCAACTATATTTCAATCCAGCACCTGGTATCAGTCAGTAAACCTAAAGGGAGAGGTGAGATGGCTTTAAAGGTGTCAGTGTTGATCAACATTGCCTTGCACAAAATCAGACCAGTGCTCAGTTGGAATAAATACTATTCACACCAGTTTGCAAGGATTTGGAGGGCAGAGTTTGCAACTGCTACATTGCAAGGTGGCTTTCTGGATATTTGGTAAAGGTGATCCATTGAGTGCCTGTCAATGAGTGACCCTTTTCCCATCCTTTTTTCCCCATCTTCTCCTGTTTCCATCCTCCTTAGTCTCTCTTTTCCTACCTGGCTGCTGACTGTTGCTGACCAAAAGGGACTGTGAGACCCACAGTGTCTGTCTTTGTTATTTCTTGTAACATGACTTCCCTACTCTCTCCTTCAAGCATCCTGGCCCACAAACACAGGTTTGTTTCTTACATGGAGTTACTCCTCGTGTTTATCCTCTCCACCTAACTGATCTTACAGACATCCCATTTCCCCTGCTCCTGACTATTTTCTAACAGCTTCCTGAGCTGCTGAGTGTCCCATTCCATCTGCCTTTGCTGTCCAGCCAGAACCCAAGAAAGGAGATTCTCTTGGCTTAGGCTTGTAGAGACATGGAGATCCTATAGGGGAAGCTGCCTTGGGCACCTGGGGCTATATCTGCTCCATGAAGACCTCTCCATCTGGTCCTTCTTAACAATGGCCTCTGGTGTATCTTGGTCTTTCACGTACTCCTGCTTTAAGGGATTTATTTCACTGCCACTATTGCATTTTCAAGCTACCTGCCTTTTCTCTCTCCTTTAGGCATCTGCATCAAGAAAAACAGGCTATCTTCACTCTCCCTGTTTTGGGATTTTCCGTCCTTTTGGTCTCCACACAACACTGGTTTTACTAGTGCCTTTTACTGCCATGTTCCCAATTTCGTTCAGCATCTCTACTGCATCCCTTGGGGGGGCATAATATGACAACTGTCTGTGGCAACTGTCCTGTCTCCAGTTCTGCAGACACAGAGAAAATGAAAAAACCTCCCTTCTTCCCTCCTGCTTGCTCTTGAAAGCAAAAGCTACTTCTTCCGTCAGTTGCTCTTGCCATCTCTCAGAAGCCATTTCCACTTTTCCACTGACCTCTTCTGTACTTGAAGAAGATCCTATTTATTTATCTCATTCTGTTGTGCAGTTCTTTTATTCCTCAACTTGGCTCCTCTCACATACCTTACACTTAATTACTATCATTAAGTAATCCTTCTAGACCTCTTTTTTTTTTTACCCTTTTCTGATTCTGTAGCTATCTGAAAGTATTTACTGCTGTTGGTTGACAGAATCACAATAATTTTCAAGAATCCTTTAATAATTGCTTTTTTTCCCCCCACTTCATATATCTAAATATTTGTAAAATTTATCACATTCAGTGTGTTTTGCTGTTCTGAAATGCAGTGTTTGGTTATAATCACACACCTAACTAGACTCTAATTATTCTTCTATGTCAGAGCCTTGCCTGCCTTCACATCAGTAACTTGTCAGTCAATTTATCTTTGCTTGTAAGTGATAGATGCTTTTAAATTTTGGGAAAAGAAGCAGTCACAGATATCTCAGTAATGTTTTGTGCCCTCGAGTTTATATCAAGAAATAAGTCAGAGATTCTTCCATAAAGAATCTTTTTCTATGATAAAAACTTAAAAAAAAATTGTGATCATATCTTTTCTTGCTCTGATCATACTTCCTAACTGCTTCATGTAGGATTTCTCTAGCAGTATTGCTGCTACTGTTTCATAGTACATAGGAAACATAGACATGTCCACCTCTGTTCACGAAATGGGATGAGGTTAGCAATTTAGCAGTAAAACAGAATGCAATCTGATTATGGAAAACCACATATTAGGCAAGAAACATATAGGTAAAAAGCCTCAAAATATGACTTGAAAGTTATGAATCTTGTTTCAAATTCTTGCTCTACTTCTTGTGATATAAACATATGAACTTAGACCTTCTAGAACTAATAATTTGTGGAAAAGCTTGTGAGTTTCAACAGGGACACTCCTCAGGACCAGAATGGAACAGTAGAAAAGTTGAGTTAGGAGAACTGTTCTCTGAAATTTCCACTTGCGTATGTAATCTATGAAGTCCATAACTTTCCTTAAAATAGTATAGTTTCAGCAACATTTGTAAGACACTTTCACTGACCTTTTTTTTTTTTTTTTTTTTTTTTTGTTGTGTGTGTGCCCAGGTGGGCAAGAAGGCCAGTGGCACCCTGGCTTGTATCAGCAGTGGTGTGGCAGCAGACCCAGGGCAGTGCCTGTCCCACCTGCTGGACCCTGGTGCCAGAGGGACATTGAAGGGCTGGAGCATGTCCAGAGTTGGGCAGTGGAATTGGGAAAGGGGTTGGAGCGCAAGTCTGGCGGGGAAGGGCTGAGGGCCCTGGGAGTGTTCAGTCTGGAGAAGAGGAGGCTAACGAGACATGATCTATCACTCTCTAAAACTCCCTGACAGGAGGTTGTATGAAGTTGTTCCTTGTATGAAGTACCAAGCGATAGGAGAAGAAGAAATGGCCTCAAGTTGCACCAGGGGAGATTTAGGCTGGATTTTAAGAAGAATTTCACTGAAGGAGTTATCAAACCCTGGAACAAGCTGCCCAGGGAGGTGGTGGAGTTCCCAACCCTGGAGATATTGAAAAGACACATAGATAAGATGCTGAGGGACATTAGTAGAGGGCTTGGCAGTGTGAGGTGAGTGGTTGGACTCCATGAACGTAAAGGTCTTTTCCAATGAAAAAGATTTTATGAATTTATAAAAACTATCTGTCAAAGAAAAGTTATGAAGACTGCTTCTATAAAAAGCATATTAGGAAGCTGTATGGGATATTCCTGCTCACTGATGTAGCATAATATCCACATTCAACCAAGGCAACAGTAAAAATTCATATATGACAGGGATTTTGTATCAGGCCATCAAAGTTCACTGGGAACTGTCAGCACAACTTTATATTCTGTTGCTCAGAAGAAGTCACTGGTAATGGAACTGGAAATCTTACAGTTAGATAGTGCATCTAATTAAAAGGATATTTTTTTGCTTTTGCCAGTCTTAGCCCACAGGGCAATTTTAAACCAAACTCTCCACAAGTAACTGGCTAAACTAGGACTTTAGATATTATTGTGATCACGAACTGGCTGATTATATTATTCACATTATTTTGTGCATGTGTTTTGATATATGAGGCAAAATTTCATCATTAAACTTCTCTCTGGTAGTGGAGAATGAAAACATCTGTAGACTGTGATGTATTAAAGATGCACCTTATATTAGAATAATCCATAATTAATGCAGACATTCCAATAAATAATACAGTGTCAGGTTCTTTGGATTGTTGAGTGTACTCCAATGTGCTCATATAGTTATGCACTGGCAGTAATAGTGAGCAAGTTTTCTTACCTAATTAAAAACTGTACTCTATGTTTAAATAGCATTAAGGTTGTGTGAAAAACTTAAAAGGGTAAATTCAAAGGTAAGGTTGACATCTTCGTCCTCAGCTCATGAGTCATGTTGATGACTTCTTCCATTTTATTCCCACTTGTGTGTCTGCATGGATATACATTTTCATGGATTTTTTTATACCTTACACTTAATTTGGAGCCTTAACACTTTAAAATTAGGTGTAACAGTATTAATATTTCAAAGAGATTCTTTTCTCTAGAGTCTGGAATTGCTTTGAATAGCTCAAATAAACCTGTATTTAGGTTAAGTAATATATAATTTTCACTGAACACATATATTTGTTAACGTATTTGAAAATGGGACTGGTATTGACCCAAGAATCTTGGTTAGGTGCGAAGAAACCACTGTATATTTTTATTGCCTAAGTATTCAGGCATTTGCTATTAAAATGCATAAGATGTATCCCCAAAACTGAAGACAGCTACTTCAGAGACATAAGATTCCACCGAGGGAATAAGTATTTATGCTTTAAAAACATATTTTAATTTCCCAATTGATCATAATAGCTCATGCATAAAATCAAGAGATTTTGGAATTTCTATTACTTTAAAACTGGGCATTAAAATTAATTTGGAAGAAAGAGATTTCTTTTAAAAAAAAAATCTTTCAAGAAATGAGATCATGTCTGGAGGATCTGATTCTGGAATTATACAGCTGATAGAAGAGATGTCATTCACAATGTGCCAATAACTAGTAGAAGACTGATAATGAACGTGTTGATAAAGCTCACTGTGAGTTCTATTCTTCATCTTTGACTGATGTTGGTAATCCAAGTATAAGCCAGTTGTCTCTCTGACTTCTATGGGCCTGAGCATGATAGTTAAGGTAGAGAGGTCAGGTAGTGAAAGACTTGTACTCTCTTGCATGAAGGACCTGGTCCAAAGATCATCTGATGTCAATGGAATTTTTTCCCTGGAATTCAAAGAGCTGTGGAAAAGGTCCTAAACAAGTATTTGGATTTGTATTGTGCCTAACATAGAAGAGGAATGAAGGGGAAAATAAGAATGTAATCATGTTTGCTAGAAAATGTCTTTAAATATAATTTAAAATGTTAGTTTCATAGTCTGAAAACTGTACAACATTTATTATATTTTTGAGAATGATAAAAAAAAAAATTCCTTTCTTGCTTCCTGCTTTCCTGCCTGCCTGTTTTCCTACCTGCCTTCCTTCCTGCCTACCTACCTGCCTGACTACCTTCCTGCCTTCCCTGCCTGTCTGCTGTCCTGCCTTCCTGCCTGCCTGTCTTCCCTCCTGCCTTCCCACCTGCCTGCCTCCCTCCTATCTCATAATACCATTTTATATATGTATGTATATGTACTAGCACTGTGGACAACCTGATTCTAAACTGACTTAAAGTGTGATTTTCATCAGTAATTTCCATCAATTCATATTGTTTGGCTGTTCCTAAATGACTGTTTGAAGACCAGTAAAGGAAACATCAACAATTAACAATTTTTGATTGTACAATAAAATGGCTACAATTGAAGCACAATGTTTTCAATGTTTTAAAAACAATAGGCAATAGTTTACTGACCCCATTCAACAAAGAGTTTCTCTGAAACAAATGATTAACTTTATTTCTGAGTGTAAAGTTAAAAAAAATGCAAGGAAGTGCATATAGCTTCATTAAGCAACACTCATTCAGAACGAAAACAGAAGCTTGTATTCAGGTTAGCAAAGATCAGGATATAATTTTGTTTTGTGTATTTTAGGAGCAAAGGTCATGCGCTATCTTGAATGATGGTCAAATAAATATATTATTTATCGTAAAAAGAATTCTCATTGCTATTTCTACAATTTTCATATAGATTTCTCAATTTCCTTAGTGAAACAAATCTGTGACAATAGAGACTGACCTTGTCTCTTCCTCTATAATCATGCACCACATATATATAGATCATACAGATGCATCATGCACTTTAATGTGTAAATGGTAGAGAAGTTTTGTAATTATTTGAACAGTTGTTTTATATCTTCATTGTAGACCAATCAATGCACTTATGTTAATGTAATTGATTCACCTCCCATTTACATCAGCTGAACCTCTGGTCCACTACTTTTAAATCCAGAAACACATTCCTTATGCACCTGTAGTTCCTCATCACATCAATAGCAAGTTCTGAGATATTGTTAGCAGTTTCATCTGCTTGCGTATATGTGAGTGTATAGTGTAGACTTTGCACTTACACTCATGTCCCTCCAAATTACCATTTTGATTATTGTGCATGAAAAGTGCATAGAAAGAGGACATATTTCCCTCAGCTGGAATTACAAACATTCACTTTCCATGTAACCTTAACCCTGACCCCAAATTTGCAACCCTTAAAGATTAGCTTAAATAGAAGATCAATTTTGTTTATAGCAATGAGCATTGATTTTTCTCCCTGCAGTGCATGACACTGGTCAGGCTATTAATAGAGGAGAAAATATTATTCCCTATGGCTAGGAAGTTCTATAACATAAAAAAGAGGTTATATATTATAGAATCATAGAATGGTTTGAGTTAGAAGAGAACTCTAAAGGTCATCTAGTCCAGCATCCCTGCACTGAGTAGGGACATCTTCAACTAGGTCAGGTTGCTCAGAGCTCTGTCCAACCTGCCCTTGAATGTTTCCAGGGATGGGCAGCTACCACTTCTCATGGCAACTTATTCCAGTGTCACCATCCTCACTGCACAAAATTTCTTCCTTACTATTTAATCTGAATGTATGTAAGTGTATATATATGCATGCGTTTATTGGTATACATGCATTTTAGATATGTACATGAAATGTTATCATCAGCTTAATACCTGCTGCCCTGTAAGACTGGTTTCTAAAATGAAAAGTTACTTTTATTGTCTTCAAAGAGCCCCCCTGAGCGAGGTTAGTTGTTTGTAGTAACCCAAGGGAAGAAGAAAGCCTGTTTAGTATCCATCTTCTCTCTTGCAGCAAGGAGCAGGCTGTGATGGGGACCAACCCCCGCCCCCCCCCCCACCCCGCCGCCTTTCCCTCCCTCCCTCCCTCCCCTCTCCTCCCCCGCCTCGGGAGCTGTCCATTCAGCACCCCGAGCCCACGGGCGGCCTGCCCGCCCGCCAAAAGAAACACAAAAGAGGGGAAATATTAATTAATTAAAAAGAGGTGGTGGTGGTGGGGGGGGGGGGAGAGCTCAAAAAAAAAAAAAAAAAAGCCAATCTGCTCAATCCTCTGCCTGCAGGCAGACTCTAACGGAAACCACATATGCTTTGCCTCTCCCTATAAGAAATCTTCATTGGGGCATTAAAATACTTAAAAGGATTAGTCGTTAAATACTTGTACATTTGGCTTAATTCACTAGAAACGCTATGTCACAGGGTTACATCAGAAAGCTTGAGAGTTTTAATCTCACTCACAGTATTTACCTAGATGTTTTATTCCTTCTGCTGCTTGTTACAGGGATAATATTAATATCCTACTTGTCCAGAGGGAGGAAGGGTTTTTTTAAAAAAAAAAAAAAAAAGAGACCTAGTTGCTGCCTGGTGGTTTAAAAATATCAAAGACACTTTTAAAAAGCAAAAACAAAACAGCATGAATTGGAGCCTGGCATTCCTTGCCACAGCTTGTTGCTTATTCCTGATGATGATGATGGTAAGTTGTTGTCTTAGGAAAACAGAATAACTATGTATGTCACACAGGTCTTGAGACATGGGAAATTGTGGCTTTGTTTAAAGACATATCCTTTTTAGCCTCAGCTTCCTTATGCAACAGGTGTGCATCTCTTTTGTAATTCGTCTTTCAGTGTAGTTGCTAAAAATTCACTGCTTTTGGCAAAGGTCCAGAAGTTGTCTTCAACAAAGGAGAGAAATAGGAGCCATATATCTAACAAAGGCAGGTACAGAAATGCCTTACTGTGAGCTTTTCAATGAGAAGAGAAACTGATATGTAGAAGGACACTGCTATCTGAGACTGGGTTCTTTTTTGTGACTAATGAGAAAAGATGGACTGCTACGGTTTAAAGGTTTCTTCAAGTTGTAGAGGTTTCTGCACTTATCTTGAATTTCTTCTACAGCCTTACTGAAATTACATTTATTAAAAAAGATCTCAAGCAATGAGATATCAGTGAAATTCTTTGCTTTTCAAATTGAGAGTTACTTTATTCATATTCCAGACTGTTTGGGTGAAAAATGATCCATGTGAAATTCTCGTACCATTTAAGTGGAGTGCATTGCTACAAATTTCTGTTAATTTCATAAGAAATACCCCAGTGGAGTGGCATACCTTTATTACTTCTAGAAAATAAGTCTTGGGTCTTTCACAGAAAAGGAAGGAGAGATTAAGACAAGACAAGTTCCACCATTAAGTTCTTTGTTTAGTTTGCAGTGTCTGAACATCATTACGACCCGTAGTCATTTTCATTGTTATCAATGGTGTTATCACTATTAAGAATAGTCTCACTGGAAGTTCTACTGTGACTTCAACAAGGGGCAACCTATAATCTCATGGTAATTCCTCTTAGCCACTGTCCTGAGTCAAACAGCCTCCCAAAACAGCAACCTAGACTGCCCCTATCAAAAAATGTAATAAAAATGCAGCATCATGGGGTTTGCATAGAGATACAGAAGAAATATTATCACGAACACTCCCCATGTCCAAAGTGCACACCTATCTGCCAATAATTCAATGCTGAGATTTAATCTTAGATTTTATCCAGGTGAGCTAAACATTACTTTGTTCTGCAATGGTGAGTTATGGGATAAGGCCCGAGTAACACTCATCAAATCAGGCAGATAGTTGTTTGGGATTCAAAAGAGAACATAATTCTTGCAGTCTGTGGAAGAGGAACATTCCTGGGAACTGACCAGAGACTTTCTGAATGCCCAAATGCATCAGGAATATTGTGCACTACATGGTGGCTCACAAAGCATTTTATTGTCTCTTATAATCTGTTGCTATTAATTAGTTATTTTTTTTTTGAAACTCTACTCCTGATTTAGGGTGTTTTATACTTCCCAGATCTCTCAGACTAGTTTAATTTTTGGGGATGTCTGAATATCACCCTGTCCTTGACATAAAGTGTTTTGTGATTTTTTTTTTTTTTTTTGATGAGGCTTTGTGCCTTGTTGTGCTTTTTTCCCCCCTCAAAAGCAGAGAATGGTTTCTTGTATTCAAAGCATAAACGCAGTTGCCCATGAGAATGCTTCGATGAGAACTAGATAAGAGAGTTACATTAGGGCAGAAATTCGGGTCACATAATATCAAACTGAAAGCATCAGGTCAAAGATAGACTTGGCTAATAATATTTATACATGACCATTTTAAATGTGAAAACTCTTCCTGAAATGAGACAAATCTCCTTTCAGTCTCAAGTCAGTACAGGTATTTACAATAGGGTTATATCACTGCTTGCTAAAATGCAATGCATTTGCATCTTCTTTGCATTATTTATTGTTATCCTGCAGGCTGGATTGTCACACTAATCATGATTTATGTCACTGAATTTTGTCAGTGTCTGCTAGATTATATTTTCAAGTGGTGCCCATGAAAGAGAAATGTCAATGCAAGTATTTTATACCTGTTACACAGCATAGGTGGATGCTGCTTGTTGTCAAAGTCATGCAGAAAAATGTCTCTCCTTCAATAACAGCTCCTGGTATTGTGACCTTACCACATCCTTTGCAGACAGACTCTTAAATGCTTTCAAAGCATTTAGAACCATGTTACAGGAACACTTTATAAGTTTATGCTTGACAGGCAAAGGGGAGAATTTTCCAAGTCACTGTGATGTGTGCTGCAGTATGTGACATAGTAGGCACTGCAGGTGATTACAGGACAGTGGATGATTGGGGTGGGGGTTGATAAAGGTTTTGGACTCTGTGTGGAAGATCATCCCTCTGCTTATAAGATAGCCTCTGCTACCAACTTTCTGTGTCACCTTGGGCAAATTACCCCCTAGGTTACTGTGTGTCTAATGTTTTTCATGTGTGGTATATCCATTTTTTCTTTTTATATCTTATGTCTTTGCAATATAAGTTCCTCACAATGAAGATTGAGTCTTGCTGAAGGCCTATGGGTTGCTTGAGAGAATGAGAACTTTGATTTGATCTTGAGGCCTGTCTGTAGATCCATATAAAGAGCATGGATCTACTACTCGGACTGACAAAGACAGACACTCCATTTCTCGAAAAGGTGAAATGTGGGGTCCAATGAAAGGTTTAGAATTTGTTGGTTGGTTTACACTGTTAAATGAATACTGCCATAGTAGGTATGGTCATTTAAGACAGACTTGAAAGGGGAAATCAATCTTGCCCCTGACAAGCTGTGGCATTACATGCCAAAGTTGGAGGGACTGGGTGCTAGTAAGGGCCCTCAGCCTGCTGTTCTAAGATGTTCTGCCTACACTGCAGGACATTTGAAGTCTTATGGAGGTGGGACAAGGCATCCTGAGCTAATAGGAGCCAACAGACAAACACTGGTGTAATCACAGAATGGTAGGGCTTGGAAGGAATCATCAAAATGTCTCAAAGGAATTAAGGGGTGTTCTTCTAAGAAGGTAGCATAGTTGACAGCCCAGTTGAAGTGCCTCTACAGTAATGCATGTAGTATGGGCAACAAACAGGAGGAGTTGTAAGCCACAGTGCTGCTAGGAAGCTGTGATCTAATTGCCATTACTGAAAGGTGGTGGAATGAATTCCATGACTAGAATGTGTCTGTCAACGGTTAAAGGCTGTTCAGAAGGGAGAACTGTTCAGAATGGACAGTTGAGGAATGAGAGCTGACGGCACTGCCCTCTACATCAACAAATGAATAGACTGTCTCTGAAGCATAATCACAAGCTGACTGAAAGCTTATGGATAAGAATCAGAGATTGAGGCAACAAAGAAAACCTTGTGGTTGGTGTCTACTATAATCACAGAAACACAGAACCTTAAGGATTGGAAAGGACCTCGAAAGATCATTTAATCCAATCCCCCTGCCAGAGCCACCCATTCAAGGAGAGCCTATTGACAAAGCCTTCTTACTCCAGCTAGATGTGCTTCTATGGTTAAAATTAGAGCCAGGCCCTTGAATTTGCTACCACAAAAGCAATACTCTTAGTTTGTGGAAAAATAAATTTCGTTTTCCTTCCTCCACCCAATAAGTTTTAAAGTTAGAAGCCCTTGTCACCTATGCCACTTCCCTACCATTGTCACCCATTTGTTCTCCCTGTCTTCGAATTTCTAGCCACGTGAAATTTCTTGACAGTATACTGCTCCCTGCTATTATCTACATAGTAGCAGTGGCATAAATCTATTTCAGGTGTTGATTAACATTCCTCATGTGAGTGAAGAGTGAAGTGATGTGAATGAGGAGTGAACTTCCTCTCATTTGCAATTTTGTGTTTTTTGCAGTCCTAAAGAAGAGACGAGTACTCTTTCTTTCAACCACCAAGAGAGCAAAAACTCTGATGAGAAGTGGGAAGAACAAATGTTTAAATGCCACATGGTCTGTGGAGTTGCACTTTTTTGCATAAGTGGATCATCTAGGACATTTCTTTTAAATAACAGCATTCTAACCTGGGATACCAGATATACCATCGGTGTAAATCAGCACAACTCCCAAAGAACGTGTTGATTTTACACCCACTGGACATGTGGCTCAGCCAGCCTGTGATTTTTAGCACTTAGTTTTCTTCATGAACAGAAAATAACATTATCATTTGCCTGTGATAAGGATATCTTTAATCAGGAACTGGGATCTACTGTATCACTAGGTGCCAAAAAGACAGTCCTTAATTTAGAAGCATCTTCATCTAGCATAGAATTACTCCATGTCTGCAGGAAACTGAAGGATTGAAACAAAGTCATAATGAAAGAATGTTTAAGTGTTCAATTTTATATGGATATGATTTGTTTAGGGTTATGTATTTATCTGAATTCTTTCCAGAGCAAATTTAACAGCGAAGAAAGAGAATTCTTGCATTATCTTGAATATATTATTCAACTGCAAACATTAGCAGGAAGCCAAATTTTGATCTCATTTCCATCAATAGGAATAAAGAACAGGTCAATGAACTTGTCATCAAGTAAAGATATGCGTCCTGACCATTATTACTGAACTGATGTTGAAAAGGAGAGACATTGGTTTGAAATCCCAGATTTAAATTATTTCTATGAATGTCTCATGGAAAGAAAATGAATTTGAAAAGATATTGTAAAGAAAATTAATTTACATCTTTTGTGCAGAAAGAACCTGTTGAATGACATTTAAAAGAGGATTAAAGCTGATTTCTTACAAGCAGTAGAATAATCAGATTTCTGAGGTAAAGTGGAATTAAGGTCCTCCAATTCATCTGCAAAGCTGACTGAAGTTGAATCATCGTTCAGTAATTTACATGTCATTTACAGGGGCATTCATTGTGCTTTTAGTACTGTAAATATGATCTGAACAGCTTTTGATCTTTTGCAGCATTTGCAGGAACATATTATTGTTTCTGAGAAAAAAAAGGAAGAGTTTTATACAAAAAAAATCCTTAACGCTTTTTTACAATGTCAAAACAAATGTGTCAACCAAATGGTAATATCTGTGCTAGTTTCATTTATCTGCACACGGTGGTTGTGAGGTTTAATGATTGTTTGTCACAAAAATACATTTGAAGAGAAGCAAGCAGATTGCTGAGTAGCAAACATGTTTTATGGAATATGTAACATTGTAAACACTTTTTTATTTCAATAGGATTTACAGAGGATTGTAAAATGAATGTGTTCATACAAAATGAGAAGTAGACAAAGCTTATATTCTCCTAGCTAAGTATTTTGCATTCATTTGCTCTTACTAGAAGGATTCATTTGCTACTGTTAAAATTCACACTTTCATAGTTTTTTGTTATGGACTAGTGTCACCTTAGAACTACGACTAATTCTTCTGACATATATTTGACCACAGCTTCCATAGCAAGAAAATCTCCCACATTTCTCACAACTGCCATCCTTGTTTATCTTGTCAATTCTCTCAAATCTTTAAATGTGCCAAAGCCCAGGGAAGTCAATGAAAAGATTCCCAAAGGCTTTGAATCACGGTTTGGCAGCAAAGCACCAGTAACTTCAATAGAATTACACTAACTTACTCCAGTTGAGGATTTGACTTGATGTTTAATACTGCATGCTTCACCATTCTGTCTGAGATTCATCCTCAACACTTCCTGGAGACACAGAAAGAGAGGTGTTTAAAACACAGAATTTTGGCTGGGGCTAGGGTAGAAGAAAGTAGCTTTTATTTAGAGAGATAATAGCCCAGTCAATTTAACAAATAAACTGTTGGGAAAGTTTGGGTACACTGACAGAATGATGGTGTCTTGGAACAAAGCAATGTTGGTAGGGATTATAGAAGCAATAGTGATGACATTTATCATATGTTATTGACAACTGATTTATTCTGAGATCAGTCAAATTAATACATAGAGATCTCTGTAAGACTTATTTTTTGTCCATCAAATTATTTGTCTCTTCTATTGAGAAAGGTACATGAATCCCTTCAGGAGCATGACATGGTAGCCACACAATAAAAAGACAGCAGTTGGTTATCAATTTGATACCACAGACAGCTTTAAAGTTATGACAAGGCTTTATCTCATGACACAAAAGCCAATTAAAAGAATGTAATCTAAATAGCTATCTAAATTCCAGTCAATGGAAGTAGACGGGCACATCCAGAGGTTTTTTATCCTATTCACTTCGGTACCAATTTTAACATCTGATGAATCACTTTTGGAGTTTTTGCATCTTTCCATTGAAAATAGACAGCCTATCTTTCAAGGTCCCTTCCAACCCTTAAGATTCTGTGATTAGATACATTTTCTTGTTTAGAGGGTTGAAATTAGACAGATTGTATCCCAATGATACAGATTTTATTTCATTTGCTGTTTAATAGACATTAAGGTACTGGAGTGTGTCCAAAACAGAGAAATGAAGCTGGTGAAGGGTCTGGAGCATAAGTTTCAAGAGGAGCAGTCGAGAGAACTCGTGTTTAGTCTGGAGAAAAGGAGGACAAGGGGAGATTTTCTCAATTTCTACAACTACCTGACAGGAGATTGTGGTAAGGTGGGGGCCCACCTCTTCTCCCAAACTACAAGCAAGAGGACAAGAAAAAAACAGATGCAAATTGTGCCAGGGAAAGCTTAGATTGGAGATGAGGAACAGTTTCTTCCCTGAAAGAGCTGTCAAGCATTGGAATAGGCTGCCCAGGAAGGTAATGGAGTCACCATTCCTGGAGGTATTTAAAAGACACAAAGATGTGTTTCCTAGGGACATGGTTTAGTGGTGAACTTGGCAATGTGAGGTTAATGGTTGCACTTGATCTTAATGATTCTTTCCAACCTAAATAATGCTGTGTTTTATGATAGCCTTGGGATCTATATTGTCTGTTCCTGGAGGTTTCCTTTACCTTAATAGTAGGATGGTCACTGGATTTTGAGTTATAAGACTTCACTAAGTGTAAGTCATATTTCATTAACAAGGATTCATAATCCAAAAGTAAAGCAGTTCCTTATATGAAAAGCCATAAGGTTGAAAGTTTTGGAGCAATCTAAAAGGCGTATAGAGATCAAAATCCCATTGAAATGTTTCGATTCCAGATACTATAAAATCCTGTTAGCTTTAAAATCAACATCTCACATCTGACTTTAAACATCCTTGCTTCAATTCAAAGCATCACAACACATCTGAAATTCAAGTCAAATGTACAACTATGTTTATACACATATTCCACATGTATCTGCTTAGGAGAAGGCTAGGTAGATCAATTTCTTTCTCTTTATGCTGCTTACCATTCTATTTCCTCCTTCCTAGAATATTTGGAGGATCTATCATCAATTTCAATCTGTTAACTATCATATTTAAATGTGTAAAACCAGTTTCTTGAATGGCTTCTTGCATACCTGCTTAGAATTCAACCTTCTAGGAATTTTTGCTGTCTGTTTTCTGAAAAAAAAAACCATCCTACATTTCAGTTCATCCTGTTAAAGGTGCATTTTCCTGTGGTACGTGTCTGCTTCTCCTTTGTGTCCTCAGGTTTAATTTCCTCCATCAGTCTGCAGGTGGCATTCAGCATGAACAGGATGGCCATAATATCACTTCGACATGATACTTAGCACTCTCTTGCCCATACCAGATTTGTATGACAGATGCACAACATCATAATCTTGTCCTATCCATCCATTCTTATGTTAGTCAAAAATTCTACAACATTTGGTTTGATAGTTAGTTCTTTTATGGACAACTTGCAGGTGAGCAACATTTTCCTCTTTCCACAAACCTATTTGAAGGCAGCAGGAGAAGCTTGTTTCAGAGGTGCTGTGACTGGTCTGTTCTCACGTGGATACTAGTTTCACATCCAGAATTTCTTCTCCTTGTGTTCTGTCCCCACTTTTTTCTTTGTCCTTCAAGACACTCTCAGATCTTATTTTTGGAAAGCAAATATCAATGTCATTGCTCTCTATTAAATGAGTCATTTTAATTTATCAAATTGTGGTGATTCTGTCTCACCAACTTGGTATGACTCTACAGTATGCCCACAAATATTAAGTGTATCTCTAGGTCATGCTACATCTACCATAAAGTAAAGAAATTTCCTTTCCCCAAGAGCTGAAAGAATAGTAAAGGATAAGTGCTTGTGGCAAAGAAGAGACTGTGAGACAGTCTCTGTGTATCTGGGGTCTGACAGGACAGAGGAGTATATAGTATCTCCGGGCACAGACAATCCATGTAACTGACATCTGCATGTCAGGCAAGAATATGTGAAACAGTCAGTTGGATTTAATCCTTCAGAGTTAAGAAATGAAACAAGACATAGTGACTGTTGTGTCTTTTCCCATACACGTGTTATTTTGGAAAGAAGACTAACTCTTCTGCCCTTTTAGTCTGAATACAGACGTCATGCCCTAAGATCTTCATGGCATGGCTAAAAGTTCAAAAGAAGGTACAGGTGGAGGAGGTCTTTGAAGATGTGGAAAACCACGAGTTTCTGGAGGTTTTTTTTCTCCCCTGCAGTTCATTTTGTGTGTGTGTGTATGTGTGTAAAATGCTCCCCCCCACTGCCCCAAGTCTGACTACCCATGCTGGGGTTTCATCCTTCCATTGTTTAGGAAGATATTGATGTTTCTGAGAGAAAAGTAGTCAGACATAACAGAGAAAATGATAAATCTGTGGTTTATTTTGCTTGCTTCTCCAATTCCTCTACCTTGTTGCAGGAGCTGATCTTGTAGTGATCATAAAGCATCGTAGGCTTTATATATGTTGTGTCTCATCTCAAGTTCATGGGCAGCTCATCTATAATTTTGCTGCCCTCCGCTCTGCCCCCCCGCAACTTACACTGTTAATCTATTTCAATGAATATTGATGTATGACTCATATGTCTTCAGCTTTTCTTCAGATGCTCAGCCCTCAAGCAAATACCCCAAGGAAATAATTTTCTTGGTCATATTTCCCCAGGCTTAATCTTTAGTGATACTTGACAGCTTTAGTGTCAGAAAGCAGACTGTTTTTGTGTTTAGATGTAAGTAATTGACCAAAAGGAGTTATCTTGGACATCATCAGAGCCACACTCCTGACTATTCCGAGGTTTGCTCCTTAGCTGAATCCTTTGGAGCAATTTTGTAGAAGCTATTTTTGGTTGTTAAAGGGCCTAGAAATGCCTCCAACTTCATTACCTTCAAATTTTACACCATTGTGAATGAGTGGTGTTTTTCTGCTTCTTGTGTACCTTAGCCATCTCTTCAGGCTTGGTTGAAACGGCTTTAGAAGATGCTCGTCTCTCCTATAATTCTAGACGCATCTCACGTGCTTGCCTAGATGAAACAAAACATATGACTTTCAAATGGCTCTGTTTAATGGGGGCGAATCCCATCCTAAGTTGACAATTTTATATTTTAGAAGCTGCAAATAAAAAACTTTCCCCCACTTTGTCTGCTGCTAATTGTTCTTTTCCCTGCTTGTTGGTACTTTGTATTCCTTCTTGTTGCAGACAACTGCCAACTGCTTTTCATTTACCAAATGAATAGAGTATGGCACCATTTCAATGGAGTGATTTAATATTCTATTTTGAGAGAAAATCTCCTCAAGTTTTTGGCTTTGATTCATTGATGTGGAGAAACTGCTGTTTGAGTAATTAAGTTTTTTATACAGCATCCAAAGACCTTCAGAAAGAGTTGCCTGAACGGATTGTTTCTCTCATTTGTAACACTACTCAATACATTAAATGACTCATGAGTATTTTATAGCAGTCCTGACTCACTTCCACCATTCTTTGGGTTTACAGTACTAATGTAGTTGAATGGCCTTTGTGCTACCGGAAAGCAAAACAAATGATGCTATGGTTAAATAGATGCAGTTGGATTTAGGAAACCAGCGTTAAACTTTACCTTTGGTATGGACATTCCTATCCTTTCTGTCATTATATCATTTCCCAACCATGAGTCCTTTGCCAGTCATCAGACCACACCTTATAACTGAATTGTCACAATTCAGTGCTGTGTTTGGTTTGCCTGGCGGGATTTTGGTAGCAGGGATGCTTCAGAAGTGGCTTCTGTGAGAATCTGCCAAAAGCTTCCTATGTGTCTGACATAGCCAGTTCCCACTGGCTCCAAGATGGACCCACTGCTAACCAAGGCTCGGCTTATTGGCAATGGTAGTAACACCTCTAGGATAACAGATTTAAGAAGAGAGGACAAAAAAAGGTTGTAACCAAAGAGAGGATTGAGAATATGTGAGAGCAACAACTCTTCAGGCACTGAGGCTAGAGAAGAAAGGGGAGGAGGAGGTGTTCCAGGCCCAGAGCAGATATTCCCCTGCAGCCTGTGGTGTAGCCCATGGTTAGGCAGTTGTGTCCCTGCAGCCATTAAGGCCACGGGAGAACAGAGAACCAGCTGAGCCCAGAGAGGACCTCATGCCAGAGAGGATGGATGCCCAAAGGGGGCTGTGATTGGGTGGGAAGTCTGTACTGGATCAGGCTTCTGGTAGGACCTGCAAACCTGTGGAGACAGGAGCCCACTCTGAAGCAGGTTTGCTGTCAGGCCTTGTGACTCTATGGGGGACCCATGATGCGGTAGTTTATGAAGAACTGCAGCCCGTGGGAAAGGCTTCCATTGGATAAGTTCATGGAGAACTGCCACTTGTGGGAGTGTCCCCACACTGGAGTAGTGGATGTGTGAGGAGATCTCCCTCTGTGCTTCTGGGAAGTGAGGAGGTACAGAATTTTGAAGTAAAGTTAAGCACAGGAAGAAGGAGAGATGTTTTAAGATTTAGTTTTTATTTTCTCATTTTTCTACTCTGATTTTAATTGGTAATAAATTCAACTGATTTCCTCAAGTTGAGTCTCTTTTGCCTATGACAGCAACTGTTGAGTGATCTCACTGTCCTGATGTTGACCCACGAGCCTTTATATTTTTCTCTCCTCTATCCAGCTTACTGGAGGGATCAATACAGGGGCTTGGTGGCCACCAGCCAGAGTCAAGCTGCCACAAGTGGAGCTCACTGAGATCATTATTTAGGACACAGGTCCATCTTTACTGTCAATACTCTTGTAGATGTGCCCCAGGAGTGTAGTATTGGGAAAACTTTAATGAAATAGTTTTTACTTCATCTGCAATATTTAGTACAACCACTTAGTAATTCCAATTTCCTTTCTGTTTCTTCTGCTAGACTGAAAATTTTTACCTCTTAAATCCAGAGGAAAAAACTTGATTGGAAAAATTTTCATGATTTAGCGCAGGATAAATGAAAAGAGCTAAAAAATTAGGGTTAGTTGCCAATCATACTATGGTCATCTTCGAGTTTTTCTCTCTTATCTTCTTTTTGATCCTTTTATTGGAACTATTATCTGATACTCATACAGACTTTCACTTTTCACCACATTTTTTCCTCTTTGGAACTGCTAATCGTAGAACTCACTTCCATAGAAATGTCGTTTATAGGAACATAAATATAAATAGGAATATAAATATGTACGTTAAATAATACCAAATCCTATTATTAATACTTTCATATTTTAAAAATTAACTCATTCTTGATGAATCTGAAGCCTAGAAACCACTTTCATCCAGTGACCAGTTTCATTCTGTTCAATTCACGGCTAATCGTGTGTTTTGTTATAAGAACTTCTTCTTAAGGAAAATGTTTCTGAGGCAAAGGGCAGAATTCACACTGTTTGTGAATCTTTGAGGGACATCTGTTTTCCCTGATAAATCCTGTCTCATGCAATTGTGCTTTTATACACACATGCCCTTACACTGAATTCAGTGAGCTGACTGAAATCAGATTTAGCCAGCTAAGTAGGAAAAATTTATTTTTTATAACTTTTTATATGAAATTCCAAGCAACAGAAGACACTATGCCATCTATTAGCATGGCAACAAAACTATTTTCTGAAGACTAGTGGAAATTACATTTCTCAGTTGAATTCATCCTCATCTCTTACCTTGGTAACTCACCAGTTCCATATCTCTTACACTAACTCAAAGGAAGTTTATATTGACAAAAAAACCTACAGCAATCTCCTGGGTCCCTTCCTAGCTGGTGGAAACTGCAGCAGATCCATTCTTTTTCCTTCCCACTGTCATGTCAGGCTGCAGGCATAAGCATGGCAAGCAATTTCCTAAGGGAGCAAATGCCAAAGCTGTCTCACTTTCTACTCTGCCTATGATGATGACTAGGAGTTGACTGAAACCAGCCATAGTGAGAGTGGAACACTCCTAAAGCAAGACAGATCTAGAAAATTCCAAAAGCCTCATACTGTTGACCACATTATAGCAGCAATTAGTTAAAATTCATCTTCAACCCTATTTAGCTGGTAAGATGATAATAAAATTCCTTCTGGACTTGAAAAATGACAGTATCATAGTTCAGATCATACTTATGTACTTGATCAAATCAGAATTTAAGCCCTAATGAGAATAAAATGGTTTGCACAGGTGTAGCTGGAGGAAGAATTTAGCTTTGAGTTGCCATTCTCAAAAGCAAGGTGTTCTTTCAGGTCAGCAATTTATCGGCCTCAGATAGAATTAGACTACCTATATCATTACTTGAAAATAGAGAAGCTTGAAAAAAAATGCCTTCTTTTTTCATTGTAAACTGTATATTAGCCAAACACATAGAGTAAACTGGCTATGAGTCTTTTAAGAGGTGCAATGCCAACCACATATATGGAAATAGGAGAGAAAATGTACAGCGCCAACCAAATTTGTGCAATAATTAATCATAAAACACTTTGCCATCAAACTGAACTACAGCAATGCAGCACTGAGTGAATTTTATTCTCAGAGTCCTACTTCTCATGGGGTACTGTGAAGCTCAATTAATCAGCCTTTGTACTATGGTTGGAGATTCTCAGATAAAAGAAATTGATACACAAGTAGAAAAACAAACAAATGAACAGAAAGGGAAACAGGAAAATAATAAATCTCTACATGAGCTTGCCAGAGTTAAGATGTCATTATTTCAGTTGTGATTAAAAGATACAAGCTTTAAGAAACTGCAGCAGTGAGCTTCCTCTGTGGCAGAACACTGTGGTTTTATGACATAAAATAGGGCTGCTGGGTTGATTAGCAACAGTGTCCCTTAAAAAAAACAGAAAGAAGCTTCCTATTCACATTCAGCTTAAATAATTAAAATGGTGTTTACAAATGCTGCTAAGATCTTTTGTTATTTCATTTGGCATATGTTGCCTTTTTTTTTTCTTCATAGGGCTAATAAGTAAATTGCAAACATACATTATTCTTCACCATTCGCCACTCACTTTCCTCCCACTGGCAACCAATCTACCAGAATTTTCTTCCATTCCCATTAATTGGTCCTTAGAGAATCTCCCTCACATACCTTTGCAGTGACAGTGAGTGAACATTTCTTAGTAATACTGAGTCAGAAGCCCTGTGATAGCTCACAAGGAACTGGAGCTGTACTACTTCCTTCCGTTATGTTTAGTGCATGAGTCTTCTTAAATGGCATGGCTCAGGTGATGGATGGTACATTTACTTCCAGAGTATCATGAATTTCTCTGGTTATTTCTTTAAGATATTTTTTTCCTAATGTAATAATTGCCTGTCTGTCTATATCAAGTACAACACCATGGCAAGCAAGATATTCTCATGTTTTTTGAAGCTGCAAAATCACAATATCTCCTGCAACCATAGCTCTACGTGGAGGATGTAAAAAACAGTAAACAAAAAATAGCCATATCTGATGTTTTTAATGTGTTTGAAAATTTCTATCTGGGAAATTTCAGTACAGTATCCACAGGGTCTTGCAGAATTTTAGAAATGTGTGACATTTAAAAAATTTTAAAAGCATATTGCTCAGCAGTGCCACAAAATCCTGATGTACATAGACATACAGAAAAAAAATTCCTTGCTATTCCAAAGACTTCACAATCAAAAGAGACAAGAAAAATAATTATTCTCATTTTTCACAGGAGGAATTAACATGTAGAATGATAAATTGCTGTTTGGAGACAACCTGCTATATATGTTCAATTTATTTGTTGTGTGAATTATAGTAGTTAGGTACTGAAGAGAGTGAGGTGATTCAGGCTGATGTAAGCTTCCTGCAGCTGCTATAAAAACACATAGGTTAGAAGTCAAGGATGAAATTTGTTACATCTAACTGCAGGAATAATTTCATCCACCTCTGGGTGCTCTGAACCCACAATAGATCTTTGCTCACTTGGTTTTCAGCTGTCAATCCAGAAAGGTGAATGTACAATTCAGTCATGTCAGAGCTAGCCCCAGACAGGTATCTTATGCCCTGTAAGGCATCTCAAATACCACTTTGTGCTCTATAATGGAATTTGAGCTCTAATCTGAGGAACTTAATCAGATTAACTTTGTAACGATGGAGAGAGCTAATAGAGAGAAACAGACACCTCCAAGAGCTAATTTAGTCCTTCCTAATAGAGGTTTCTGGAAAAGATGGGATGGTTCATATTTTAGAGATGCCTAGCCCTCTCTACTAGGAGCAGAGGAAGGCTAGAAACTTCTGTTGTTGCAGTAGGAGTGCTAAATAGTAATATTGTTGGAACCAACAATTTGTGATCCAAGAGAGGAAAAACTCATATTGCAATAGAATGATTGCTTCTAAAAATAGTATTAAGAACTATAGTTATTCTACAAAGAACTCACTTTTACTGTTATATAAGAAAGATGAGACTCAGAGAGTGGACGAATATATTACTGTTCATACTGCTCTCTCTTCTCCTTCTTGAGGTGGATTGCATCTACCTTTAGCTTCTCTTGTACCTATAAAGAGTGCCTCAGAATAAGGTGATGCAGCTGGAAATGGTAATTTTGTTGACAGCAATTGTCACTGTGATGAGTTCCCTTATGGATGGAATTCATCTGTGGATTAGTGATTCACAGATCAATGTATATGTTTGGCATCTCAAGGTGGTGAAGAAATTTCAGTGTAGTGATGTATGAATTTTTTCATCTTAATTCCTACAGGTCTTCATGCTAGGAGACATTCACTGTGAAAATATCTTGAGTGTGAGAAGAATGTGCATTTAATTTCTCTCTATATAAGCACAAAGACAAGAACTTGCTTTTTTTCCTCATGCCTTTGAAACTATTTTATTTGGCCCAGCCAGGTTTTATTTGACATCTATACCAACGTATTAAGCAGAGACAGGATTTGTTCCTAAATGCTGGAACTTGGTCATCTGTACTATTTAATTATTAATGAATCATTTTGGCCTGATCCAACTAGCAGTCCCTGAAATAATTCCTAGGCATGGTCAAGAGTTAGCATGGGCTAGAGATAGTTCACAGTAGATACTTCAGGTGTTCTCACTGCTTTTTAAAAGGATATGTCTGGATTGTCCCTGGTGATCTCAAAGTCAGAGAATAGACCCTGGGACTCTTTAGTATATCCATAAAGTTATAACCATTTGAAATCCAAATAATATAAAAATAACATATTTCCCTCTTTTATAGGCATATATCCAGAGATTATAAAAAGATGATCCATACTCATTATTTTAAAAAGAAAATATTAAATTCCCTACCAATATTCCATGGGAAAGGGTGCTGGATTTACACACATGTACACCAAAATTATCCTCCTAATGATAAATTGCTATCAATATTCTTGGTAAGCAGTTGAAACCCAGGTGTTTCAGTGAAATCATTCCCATGCATAAGAATATGATCCTTTATCAAAATGGACAATTATTCATGCAAGCCTCGATAAGTAGCATTGCCAGAACATTCCAGTTTCTGTAGTCAAAGGCAGCAGTATAGCTAGCATCAGGATTAGTTACCTTAGCTCCCCAAATTTCAGACTGAAGACAGCTGGGTCAACTTGCCTTTGGCATCAATCTGGGAGGAGGATTCATTTTGTACCAAAGGTTTATGATGAAATATCTTAATCATTGTTACTGGCCCTTATGAATCCCACAGTTAAGAACATCAGTTATACTTTGAAAAAAATATTTACCCTGTAGCACTGTTTCCTTCTTCATTCCTTTTAGACTCCTTACCTCCCTGTAACAAAATTTCAGTTTTTATTTTTGAGTCTAACATAGGACTTTTACAGTTTGTGTAAATTCGTTGTTTCTAAATTCAAACTACCATTTTTTTTTTCACCAATACCATAAATGAAAAGTGGTTTTTTTTCCTGAAAAAGTTTCATAGAAAATTGGTTTCTTCAACTTGGTAGCAACTTGGTCTAAAGATCCAAGATAGATCCATGGATTCTTCTAATGAAGGATCACTCTTCTAACTTTTTTTTTTTTTTTTTAAAATCAGGAATATTCCAGTTGATCTGAAATTGAGACCATGTTTTAAAGTGTTATGACTTCTGGATTTTGTGCTGTCAATGCATACAGAGCAAAATGTTCCATACCTATTTCTACAGCTGGAGTTTATTTATCACTAAGAAAACAGGTGATGATTAATTGGATGAAATTTAATAAGTCCAGATGCTAGATCTTGAATCTACGACAGAATAGTGCTAGGCACTAAGTGAGAGATAGATGACTGGAGAAGAGCTCTACAGGAAAGGATTTGGGGGTGCTGATTGACAGCAGGCTCAGTATGAGTCAGTAGTGTGCTCTGTCAGACAAGAGGGCAAACAGTATCCTGGGGTGCATCAACTAGTTAAAAGAGATGATTATCCCAGTGTGCACAGTGTTAGTGAGGCCTCATCTTGAATAACATGTGCAGTTCTGAGCCCCACAGTTTAAAAAGGGTGTTAAGGTACTTGAATGCATCCAGAGGAAGGCAACAAAGTTGGTGAAAAGACTGGAAGGCATGAAATGTGGCTAAGGACTTTTTTTTTTTTTGGTAAGGGTTTGTTTAGTTTGGAGAAAAGGAGGTTGAGGAGTGACATCATTGTACTCTACAGCTTTGTGAAGAGGGAAGTGGAAAGAGAGATGCTGATCCCTTCTAGGACACACGGGAATTGTTCAAAGCTGCACCAGGGAAGGTTCAGACTAGACATTAAGAGCATTTCTTTACTGAGAGAATGGTCAAACCCTGGAACACACTTCCTAGAGAAGTGGTTGATGCCCCAGGCTTGCCAATGTTTAAGAGACATTTGGACAATGAACTTAATAATATTCTTTAACTTTTGGTCTGCCCTGAAGTGGTCAGGCAGTTGGACTAGATGATCATTGTAGGTCTCTTTCAGCTGAAAATGTTCTATTCTGTTCTATTCTATTCTATTCTATTCTATTCTATTCTATTCTTTCATCTTATCTCATCTCATCCTATTCCATTCCATGGTTTGAGGGGGTTGGTCTAGATGATCTGTAAAGGTCTCTTCCAATCCCTACCAATCTATGATTCCATTCTGATTTCTCCTTCGACAGTTGAAACACTTTTAACAAATGCCATTCATTATGGTGAGGAAATGTATTTCAATTCTGTACTTTATATGTTCAAGTACTGTCTTTCTAGCCATTCAGTTTCTTGTTTAAGTTTGGATCAGGTTGTGAAGATGTCTAAATACAACCAGTCAGTGAATGTGTGGTAAGATCGTTTGCAAGAGAAATAATACAAAAAGCAAAAGTGAGGGGTTGGATGAGGATGATTGGTGATCTCAGACATTAAGTCTCATGTTACTCATACTTTGTCTACAATGATTAATAGTTGCCGTTAAAATGATCTGTAGCAAATCTGCACTGGAGCTATCCTTGTTGAACTATAGTGTTTTAAGGTATGATATATGTAATAATGCAAAATCTGATGTTTTTAGCCATAATCGAGAAAAGCTGCCAGATGAACCAGTAGAAATTACCTCTCCTTGACATAATTTATGTACATACAGCAATTTTCTTTCAGAAATCATTTTTCTGACATGGAAACTTCTGATGTCTAAGCTAGGAGCTCAGGATAAGTTATTAATGGCAAAGCATGAACAAACTATGATGCTCATCTCAGATAACAGTGGCAACCAAAACCCAACAGGTATTCATCTAAGCATGTCATGCTGACCACTTCTGGAGATAATAGAGAAACAGTTCACAGGGGACTGGTTCCTACACTTCTGATATGCTCTCATCTTTAGTGCTGAGCTACAATCTTGAAGAATTCCTCTCTCCAACCAGAGAAGGGCAATCTAGGCACCTCTATTAAGTACCTGATGTTAATTTGATGTTAAAAATTTATATGACGTGAAAGAAAGGCTGGAAAAGTTCATAGAGCAGAAATCCGTAAGGGTTTCCTAATGTGCAGGTAATGAGTCAAGAATTTTATTGTCCATAAATTGCTGAAGAATGTGCTAGTAGTCAAGGGGAGCACTATCTAATCTTGTTTGAGCTGCCATTCTTTTCAAGGCACCTGCTTTGAGGCCGTTAGTGGCAGATATAGAGATATATGAAGGTGGAGATGTTTGATCAAACCCTAAACTGCTCTCTCTTTCTGATCCAAACCTACTTGTTTGTTCTAGTCTTGGTGTATCATATCTCATTCATTCCTTTAAGCTGAGTGATATGGGATAATACAGTCATATTACACTTATTTGACAGTGTCTGAAGTTATGAGCGTTGTAACTCTTGGAGTTAGATCACTGTAGAATATGTTAATCTAATGCTGTCTCTGTTTGCCATTTCTATCATAATTTTGGTCATCATGGAAAATGTCATTATAGTGTAAAATTGACATGCATTTAGATCTGTTATCTACATGACTGTTAAATGCAAGTGTTGCTTACTTTGTAGCATGTCTCATCTGTGGGTTGGATCACGGATGTTTGGGGTGGGGGGAGGATTCAGTGATTCATTTGTTTTGCAGTTATTTTTCATTTTGTCAAAATATGACTCAAATGCCTCAAAATCATTGGAAAGATTCTCCAGATAGAATTAATCTAACATGATGTTGGTGTCTGAAATGTAAAGGTCTACCTCTGAGTAACTCACCCTGGGCTTCTTTTGTGGTCAATGGAGAGGAATAGGTGTCTCGAGGCTGTAACTGATCTCGCCATAAGTAGAGCATTCAAGTAGGTCAAATGATTCAAGCCTGAATGTGTCTGTTTCCTTCAAGGGCAGATGTAGATATCTACATTAGGGAAGTCTAAAGTACCCCCTGAGTGCTATTCCATCCTTCAACAGTTCAGAGGTACTAGCAATGCTTAGCTAATTCACAGTCAGATTATTCTGTCTGAGTTACACTAAGATCATAAGAACACAAGAGAGATTTTACTGAATCTCACCCTCTATCTCAGCATGCTGTCTC
The DNA here is from genome assembly GCF_028858725.1 of Colius striatus. Lineage (NCBI taxonomy): Eukaryota > Metazoa > Chordata > Aves > Coliiformes > Coliidae > Colius > Colius striatus. Next base: position 42,962,946 of record NC_084760.1, on the reverse strand, counting down.
TGACAGCTGTCGAAAAGCAGATGCCCAGGGAAGAGCCATAAAAACAGGGCAAACATATCATATTTCCTCCAGCTTCTTTCCCAGCCTCTAACCATCTGTAGCTTCAGAACTCTCTAAGTCAGACATGTTTTTGATGTGTTTAGTAATCTCTGAATGTATCCCATCTTCCTGCAACCCAATGTTAAAGACTTAACCATGCGCAGTATTCTTTGGTAAGGAGGCCCTCAGCTTAACTGCAGGCCGTGTAATGAACTTCCTTTTGTGTGCTTTGTTCCTGCCTCCTGCTAGTTTCATTTGAAACACAACAAAGTGATCTCTAAAAGATAGTTGGTGTAGAAAGGCAATCTGCCAGCTTTCTCCAACCTGAAGCTTGCAAATATTGGTGATGGTAGAAATCTATGTACTTCAGTAACCCATGCTAACTTTTATGTGTTCTTTCTAGACACCTTAGCTGATACTAGGCATCTGAATCAGGAATCTTCAACTACAGCCCTACAGACATTCCTGGAAAAAGGTACTTGGATGTTTTATGATCATCTCTAGAACTGTCTTTAAGTTAAACACTGTAAAGAGTGACACATTCTGCTCTATTTTCAATGCAGTGGAAAGTCATCTATGTTCTTTGAGAGGTGACTCTGCATATTCTATCTATTTTTATCTAGTAATTTGTTTTTGTTTCCAAATTTCATTCACCAAAATTGCAATTGTTAAAATGTCCATCCATTTTGTTTCGTTTTCTCCTTAAAATTCTGTCATTTACTCATAGTTCTTAACCCAAGCACTTGTTTTACAATTGGAGTTTAAAGCTCAATAAAATATAGAAAGTTAAAGAATGACAAGTGACTAGCCTTGGCACATTGAAAATTTTGTGAGGATATTCTGAAGTAAAAGAAGAAATAATGAAGTAAAAGCTGATTCATAGTGTCTGGGTCAAGGGCTGAGAACAAGGTTTAATTGACCCTGTTGCAGATCATGGCAGTAAAGTTAGACATGATCTATTGATCATGAAAGTTGTCTAGAGAATAATATGTAAGAGAAATGTGAAAGTAAGTTGTGTAGAAGACAGTGAAGAGACAGAAGGAGAGACAGATGTTTTTGGAGGTTGAATGTAAAGAAGCTGATGACCACAAAGCAACAACAAGCTCTTTATTTTCTTGTACTGTGTTCACTTAGAAAGAGAAAAACTACAATGCAACCAAGTCATAATAAAGAAGAAAGAAAGCAGGTAAACAAAAAAAAAAAAAAAACCAAGAAAAAATCTGGAGAAGGCCTTGTAAAGGAAAAAAACCTTATGTGAACAAATGAATACTCCTATTATTCATCGGGTCATAATTGTTTCTGAGGCTTTCTCTTCTCATATCTTTTTACCGCTTTATTTTTTTTACAAAAAATCAGTTGCCCACCTGTTCAACAAGACTTCTGTGACTTACCTCTTCTTTCCTGCCCTCTTTTTGACCCAGTTGAATTATCATGTAACTTCTATATCTCTGATAATTTCCAAGTCTCTTATTGCATCTTACAAACACCAGACCTGTCAGTCACAGCCTGAGTACCACATTTCAGGGTCATGAGCAAAGCCTAAAACAAAAAGTGAATTAAACTTCCACATTCACACTGATACCTTATATATAGAGTGGTTTGAAAATATTTATTTCATCTTCTATTCCTTTGTGATTTGCTCTCCTTGTATTTTTATGTATCTGCGGTCAGTATATGAAAGTACTGTAATCTCCCTTCAAAATTCTCGACAAATACTGTTTACAGTAGACAATGTGTTGACAATCAGACAAGACTGAGATTTAATAGGGTCTGGCCTTATTTGTAATTTTTGTTTGCTAAACATTCCTTTTATAAAATATGCTATATTTGGGTTTATTTCGTTGTTCACACATCTCACATGAGTATCACTTCTTAATTAGCAACACTAATGAGGGCATATGACTCAAAAATCATATTAAAATCTTTGCTATTTAAACAGTCTAGACTCACAAATATCTTAGCAAAATGACCGTGTAGTTCAATACCAAAACACCCTCATCACCTTCTGTAAACAATCTTGTTCTGAAGGATAGTGTATTTCAGCATCATATTTATGAAATAACAAATACAGCAATATCTTCAACAGAAAAAAAAATGTCTGTATCAAAGGAAAATAGTTTCTACTCTCATTTCTATTAGGTGAACTAAAGGAATACCAGTTGAGCTAGATCCGCAATGGCTTATACTCTTACCATCACAGAGAACACAGTGATCCATGCTGGAAGAGATTAGCAGTGTGCTCTTTTCCCAAGGAGGAAACAGTACTTTGCAAGTGCCACATACTGGAATGTTGTTTGACTGATACAATTCCTGCTTTCTTTTTTCTTTTTTCTTTTTTTTTTTTTGTTTGTTTGTTTGTTTTTGAAATAGGAAAAGACAAAGAGGAGTCTCTTCAGAAAAGTTTTGCTTCTCTGTTAACTTAGGCCCACTGAAATGAATATCAAATTCACCACTCCTGATGAAGAACTTGCTTTTAGTGACAGATGAACCAGAGGTCAGATTGACACAAATTTTAGACCTCTATCCACGTATTTGTGGTCTTTGAAGTATTGTCTATTACCAGTTGAATATAGAAACCAAAATCACTCTTATGACATTCAAGGGATAACATTGACAATCTTGGTGCTCTAAGCCATTTGACACAGATGTGTATATGATATAAACAGCTCTACCAGAGTAGGGGGTTTGTACTGCTGCAACATTAAAATATTTATTTCCTAGTAAAAGTAATGCTGATGGCATCCCTGCAGAGAACAGACCATTGACAAAGGTTTATGTTTATTCACTGGAAATGGAAGCTATCTTCTCAGCATCTCTACATGTTTGATTTCCTTCCAATGGAATAGAGGAATTCATTCTGCTATACCATTTTTCTGGAGAGAAACTTGGGGGCTATTGACAAAGACTGAGTTAGGGCCCTAGAATCTCTGGCCCTGAGAACACCATCTGCAGAGAAAGCAGGACAAAAAAGTGTCAGAAATAAAAATACCAGTGAAATAATCCACGCTGTAGCACAGTGGTAGGCTAAAAAAAGGCACTTCAATGTTTCTCTAAGCTTTGCCTTAACAATCTTATGTTCACGTTCAAGCTAAAGAGGACAGTTCTAGCTTGTTCATGGCTCTGTAAGCATGTTAGAGCTGTCACCACATTTCAGTTCTTCAGTTCTTTCAGATCTTTGGTAAGAACTTCCTCCAGTATTGCTTCGTCTCCTGATTCTTTTGTCTCTTGGAAACAAGGACAATCTCTTGCTAGGTGTGCATGAAGTTTGCAGACCACTGGAGGCTTTAAATGAAGCAGAAGCAGTATCAATAAAAATAAACAGATAACTCACTGTTCACTTACGGCAACAGGACTGCCTAACAAATGGGAATTTTTAAACAAACACAACTAAAAATGGATTTATTTAAATGTTTTTATTGCTGTTTCTTCACTTAGTCTGATGTAGCTTTTAATGAAAAGTTTAATAATTTTACATAATAACCTACAAAATTTATCAAAATCTGTAAAAAAGTGAAATTTTGATTTATTAAATTAGAATATATGTTTCTGAAATCCATTAATTATTAGTTTTGCAAAATTATAATGTGATGAAGCAGAACAGTAGTCTAGAGGAAATACCTAATTTGATGTCCTTGAGAAATAATTCAGTGTTAATTACAGTAAGTTGATTTTAGTTAGTAACAAGAAAAATAACTTTCCAAAACTTCAAACTATTTACTACTTTTTTATACTTACTTAGAAACTAAGTGGATGGGAGTTGCATCACCTAACTTCAGTCATGTATAAAGCATGTGTCCATTCTGGTTTGGTATTTAAGTTCTCTTTACTGTCAACAGAGCATTAGATGTTTTCAGAAACTGATTCTAAAACTGGTGTGATGAAACATCCTCTGGAGAAACATATCTCTTTCCACAGTTTGACTAGACTAAATCAGATGTATAGGTTTTAGATGTTTAAAACAAGGAGCAAGAAATTGTAGATACACACAAAACCAGATAAAGCTGGACTTATCTAAGTGAGAAAGGCCCTTAGTGACATATGCAGTCCTTGATGACTCAAGAATATGTAGTTGCAACATTGAGAATAGTCTGTACCTGAGGCATTGCACTATATTCAGCATATTTGCTGGATGCAAACTATGGATCCATTTCTGAAAAATCTTACTTTCCCATTAAACTATAAATATATAAATTGACTTTAGTGTTTCTTTGTTTGCAAGACTGGATTTATGTTCAAATCATGCAACAAATTGGGCACATTTAAGCAAGACAACAAAAGAATACAAGTCAGTTCATGCCATTTCCAGGTAGGTCTGACTTTTGCTTTCCATTGTTTTAAATGTAGAATGGAATTCATATTCATTCAGCTGTTGCCCTGCCCTTTTACTGGTAGCTGTAATACATCTGTACCTGGCTTTCTTCATTTGAAATTCTTCAAAAATACCTTTTTTTTTTTTTTTTAACCATTATTAGACCTTGTTTTTCCCCTATTTACCTCAATCAGGCAAAACAATTTCTGCATTGAATAGGCGATTCAAGATGTTCTCCCATCTCTGAGAAAATCTGATCTCAAATAGGTAGTTGTTTGCTTTAAAAATTTCTTGAAGGATTATATTGAGGCATACGGTGATGGTTCAACCTCATAGTTGGAAAGTACGGATATTGTTGGAGTGGATATTTCGTAACAGTTGGAGTCATCTTTGCTGCCAGTATTAGCATAGCCTGGACTAGTATTTAGTATTCTCTTTGTAGCCATTAGCAAACTGCCTAGCATCTTCACTAAACCAGGCTCCAGTGCTCCTGAACTCAGCAGGAATTTTGTGGCTGAAATAAAATGTAAGTAAGCTTGGAGTGCAGTTTCCAGTCTGTAAACCAGAAATCATGGCCATACTTCTGCACAAACATTTCTGCTTAATTTTAACAACATGAATAATTCTTTCTACAAAATCACTGCTTTGCTTAACTTCAAGTACATGCTTAAACTCTTTAAAGCCAAGGCCAAGAATGTCAATTCTGCTGACATTTGATTATTTTTCTGTATTAGACAGATGATAGAAGTACTTTATATCATAATAATGATACAATAACAACAAAAAATAATAATGGTATGAAACTGTCTTTGTTCTTATTCATTTAATGCAGAAGAATTCATACCCTTTATGGATGGACTTACCTAAATCCTTACAGAGCCATATATCCCTCTGAAATGAAAATTCAATTACATTATCTTGTATGAAAAATGTATAATAATTTCTACTACACATCTTAGGTTCCCATACAGAAAGCAGATTTCTAAGGCCCTGTCTTAATCTTCATTTTTCTTTTCAACAAGGAAACAGATACAAGATATACAATGCGATATTATACACTAAAGCAATAAAATGAATCAACACAAACTGATTATTTGCACACATTTTCCTGAATACTAATTGCTTTCAGTGTTCACAAAACACCATTAGACAGAGAAATAACAACTTCCATCATACAGTAAAAGGCAATTATGCCAACTTGGAAAAAGACACCTTGGGAATCTTCATATCAAGCTTGATTTACCCTGATGTTCTAGAAAACGTGTGTGAATTGCAACAGTTTTGAAAATAGAGTTGCCTGAAGTTCATTGGAGGTAAAGCTACATTTTCACAGTGTTCCCTTCTGGCCTTTAATCTATTAATCATGGTCTTTTTAGAATAAAGTACCAGAATTGCCTACATACCCCATCTTCCTGATTTCCTCCTACTCATTTTCCCACAGTCCTCCTTTCTTGTTCTATATTTAAACTCTGTACCCCTTTCCAACCTTTATATATGCAGTACATCCTACCTTCCTTATCTGAACCTGCTTGTGAAATCATACTGGTTTCTATGGTCATAGAAGACTATTTCTGAACAAAATAATTTTCTACCTACTTGACACTTTGTACACGAGAAATCGTGTCCTTTATTATTGAATGAAGCAATGCCCAAAAAAACAGTCCAAGGCTACTCAGAAGAATAATTCAAGTGGATCTGGTGGGAAAAAAAATAAAATCTGGAATCAGACATCCTGGTGAACTGGGAAAACCACTCTCTGCTGTTATCTGGAACAGCCATGGGAGTGGTTACTATTGCTTCTGGGTGAAAAAAACCCATTATATAAAAGACTCATTAACCCATCAATCACAGATAATCACAGAATCACAGAATCATTATGGTTGGAAAAGACCTTTAAGATCATCAAATCCAATCACTAACCTCACACTCCCAGGTTAATGAAACTAAATTACATCCCTCAGCACCTCATCTATGCATCTTTTGACTCTTTTTAGGGATGGTGACTCCACGACCTCCCTGGGCAGCCTTTTCCAATGCTTCTAACCCTCTTAGTGAAAAAGTTCTTCCTAATGTCTGATCTAATCCTTCCCTGGCACAACTTGAGCCCATTTCCTTGTGTTCTATCTTTCATTACTGGAGAGAAGAGATTGACCCTCACCTCACTACAACTCCCCTTCAGGTAGTTGTAGAGAGTGATTATATATCCTCTCAGCCTCCTCTTCTGCTGACTAAACATCCCCAGCTCCCTCAACTGTTCCTCGTAAGACTTCTTCTCCAGACCCTTCACCAGCGTCTTTGCCCATCTCTGGACATGTTCCAGCACCTTAACGTCCCTCTTTTAGTGAGGGGTCCAGAACTGAATAACCTGATATCTCTTTTTGCAGAAATAGCTAAGAAATTAAAAGACTCTCTTTGCTTTATTGTGTCAGTTAGGGGCAGAGATCAGAAGTATGGGCCTCAAAACCCATGCCAGTAACAAATTATTTTTCCCTTCTACAGAGGCAAAGTAGACAGAGCACTTAAAAAATATCCTACTGGGCCTAGTTTATTACTCTAACTGTTGTTGGACTCCTTTTCTGCCTTTCCTCTATCAAAAGACATCTCTGTGAACACATTGAAAAACACATGTGATATTGTCTCATTGAAATCAGGGGAACTCACTGCAGACTGTGGCTACAACTTGTTTGCATATACTCCTAACACACCAGGTAGCAATATAGACCAGGTAGAAGTACAGATCCAAGAGCATTCTGTGGCTATCAAGATGCACCTCAGCCTCAGCACAAGTCTTGTAAACGGTCCAAAAAAAAGTCTATTCCATTCAATCTTCACTGAATTTGTTGCATGACATTATATGCAATTTGTTTGCATAATATGACTTTGGAACAGTATCAGAGATCATGTTCTGGTTGACTGCTTCACACTAGAAACTTCAGAGAATTGGCTAGATTTCCTCTTCGCCCAAAAAAATTTCCAAATGGAGAAAGAGAACATTGTACAGGTCAAAATATTATTCCGAATGGCATGGAGAACATCTAATAGGCTTAATTTCTTGTTATAAAGTAATTTGGAAAAATATAGGCCTTCCTTCCTGCTTTCCTGCCTTCCTTCCCTGCCTGCCTTTCTTCCTTCCTGCCTGTCAGCTTGCTGTCCTGCCTCTTTTACTCCTTCCCTCCCTTTCTGTCTCTGAAATATGATGCTTTATGCAATCAGATATGCTTTCACAGTAAGGATTTTAAACCAGCTGTTACACTATGTAAGACAGGTCTAATGTAAATAGTAATTAAAACTTTGAAAACCACGCACATTCTTCCCCTGTTGTTAATTGTCTCTTACTACAGATTCTGTATTTATGCTGAAGCAGGAACAGATAAGTGTAAGACAGGATTTTTCTAGCTGAAAAGCTAGAACGTGTATCAAAGCTTCACATCATTGTTATTTATTTTTTGTTTTGTATAGCCTTCAGGGTATTAAGCCTATACCTTGTGGTGGACATGGTAAGCAAACCCCTTTAAAATAGAATTCAAAGGTTTGTATAGATACTTTCAGCAAATACACAATAAACACATCTTCAGTATTCCTCAGTTCCTTCAGCTAATGATGAAGTAAATAGTGGACACTATTAATATCTAAAAAAAAAATAAAGAACAAATACTACAAATTGTACAAATGTAGGATTATTTTGCACATCTAGGGAACTCTGAAAAATAAGTAAAGAGGAGTTTAACTATATGCCAAACTAAAGAATGAGAATTTATGGTTGTATTATCTGATGCTTAATAGAAAAGTAACCTTGTTAGAACCTTCTTGTGGAACAGAGTCACAGTTATGAAGTTTACTGGGTTTAACATATTTGAGACCTGTAAACTGATATCAAACTTCTCATGGAGGTTTTCTGATGTATTCAAAGTCATTGGGATAGGGCCATGGGACAACAACAGGTTCATATACATTGTCCTCTCATCAGCCTTTTTTCTCTTAAAAAACAGACAAAAGACAATCTTTCCCCACAGGAAATGTCATGTAATGAGACAGAGCAGTTTTAAACTGATAAATAAATGTGAAGACAAGGCAGTCGTGAGGGAACCAAAAAAATGTGTTCCTGTAAAGTTTCGTATATGTATTTTTTAACTTATTTACTTTATGTCTTCATAAATCACAACTAACTTTCAGAAAGCAAAGAGCTTTGATTGAGCACCTTTGAAAGAGCACCTCACTTAACTCTGGGAACTCAAAAGGTAGGTATTAAGACTAAGGTAGCATTCTACATTCCTTTTGTAGGCACTGAGAAATTCATGGCCTTGAGAAATCACACTAATGGAGGGCTCCTTGTATTCTTACAGAATTTAACATGTTGATGAGTCATACATCCCTGGGAATATTTAATCTGAAGTTATTTTCATTATGCTTTAATCTGCCCTTCATGTTTCAGTATAGTTTTGCATTCAGAAACTTACGTGCATTGCAGGAGGCTGTTGTATGACACAGAAGCTTTGGGAAGTAAGGAGCACTCCAAACTTTACAGACTCCTAACTAATTTCAGACAGCTTGGAATTTTTCCCTAAATCTATTGATCGCAATCTTCAACCCAAAATGTCACGGATCAATAGCTAATGCCATTTTATAAGTATTGCACAAACTGCTGAGTGACTCAGTACTTATTTATGCAGGCAGTCCTTATCCTTAAGAATATTTTAAAAATACATTTAGTGTGGTGTACCTGCAGACTGAGAAAAATTTGCTTCTATGCATTCTTTGACAAGCAGTTTACATCCATTACCACAAGGGATGCAAAATTGTTGCAACTTTTTTTTCTTTTTTATTCACATTTCAAATCTCACAGTACAATTTTTAAGAGACATTTCCTGTGTTGTGCACAAGGTCCTGTTTATACTGTTACCCATACAGTCAACTCGCTGTCTATACAGGAAGCAATAAACTGGTTTAACCATAAGTTGACTCGTGTCTTTTATCCCAAGTGGCATGTTGTCCTAGATTCAAACAAGAGTGATCACCAGGAGAGATAATGACAGCAGCACCACCCCTAAAGATTTGGGGAAGTATGTTAAGAGACACGGGTTTCAGACAAGCCACTTCCACATCTATCTTTGGTGACAGCTGTTGGCACCCTGGTAAAGCATTGCTGTGCTTTACAGAGTTCTCTGAGAGTACAATGAAAGTAGTAATGAAGATGAACAAGAGTTTGTGTTTGCTACAGTGAGAAGAAGGGGGAAAAATACACCTCACCAGTTTCAAAAAGAGTTTTTTCACCTGTTAGATTCCACATGTAGGAAGATATACCTCTGGGAGGGAGGGCAAACATGTTGAAGGCTTTTTTTCATGATTCAGGGTTCTAGTTACAAGTTGCTGATTATAATGGCAATTTTTTCATGCTCCTTCTTGTTTGTCTCACCAAAATATACTAACTTGTATATTAAGAATTTACCCACTAAGAGGACTGATGAACACTGACACAGGCTGCCCAGAGAGGTGGTGGTATCCCCATTCGTGAAAAGACATATAGATGAGTTGCTGAGGGACATGTTTTAGGGGTGGACTTGGCCGTGTGAGGTGAGTAGTTGGACTTGATGATCTTAAAGGTCATTTTCAACCAAAATGATTCTGTGACTCTATGAACTGTTTCATGCCTTTGATTGTAGTTAGTCCTGCAGACCCAATTTATTTTTGGGACTGTGGGTTGGCGCCTCTGTCACAAATTGTACCATTATCTAGAGTTGATCCAGTTTCCAACAAAGTTAGCAGCAAGCTGTTCACTTGACTTCAGTCAGCAATTGCAGTTTCAGAAACTATGTCACATCTAATGATATATGAGATGGAAAGGGCATAGATTGGCATCTGGAGGCCCCATCTAGTACTATGATCAATTCTGGGCTCCTCAAGAGGGACAAGGAACTGCTGGAGAGCGTAGGGCCACCAAGATGATCAGGGGACTGGAGCATCTTCCTTATGAGGAAAGGCTGTGGGGTCTGAGGCTGTTTAGTTCAGAGAAGAGAAGACTGACCATTAATATTTACAAATATCTAAATGGTGGATGTCAGGAGGTTGGGGCATCACGTTTTTTCTGCTGTCTCCAGTGACAGGACAAGGGGTAATGGAAAAAGCTGGAACACAAAAGTTCCATTGAAACATAAGGGAAAACTCTTTTACTGTGAGGGTGAGGGAGCCCTGGCACAGGCTGCCCAGGGAAGGACTGAAGTCTACTTCTCTAGAGGTTTTCAAAACCCGCCTGGACACGTTCCTGTGTGACTTGATCTAGGTGGACCTGCTTGAGCAAGGGGGTTGGACTAAATGATCTCTAAAGATCCCTTCCAACCCCTACCATTCTGTGATTCTGTGACTCTGTGACATTTGGATCCTAACACTGATTATGTGGAGCTGACAGCTGGAAAAATAATCTGTCTTTACCTCTAAGTATGTTAGCTAGTCTGTCTATCTGTCTGTCTTTTTCTCATGAAGAAAATTTTCACAGTTTAATCAATTAATCAACATGTAAGAGGAAACAGATCCTACATTTGATCAGTACTTCCTGCAAAAGATGTTTATGAACACTACTTGAGTCATCAGATCAGTTCTTGCTATATTACCAGCTGATATAACAATAAGATGAAGTTTAGCTGTAAGATACACTATCATCTTGGCAATTGAACGTGAGATAATACTGAATATATGAGATTTTTTTTTCCAGTGAATGATTAACAAAAATGTATAAAAATCAAAGTAGAAGTGTAACAGAGCAAAGGCAACTCCTGAGTACTTATGCAAATGGCCAAAGAGTAGAAATCAAGGAGAAAACACCATCTAAACCCCCTTTTTGGTCATTGGAAGTGGTTGCTGTGGCTGACTTCTATCATATAGAGTAGCTCAGAATGAATCTTAAAAATTCCCAAACTTATTTTTGTAAGGGATATTTGTATGTCCAGAGTTAATTCGTTGAAGTGCATGTTTGTAATTTGGCCATTGACTTGGGAAAGAAGAAAGGGAGTAGATTACTCTTTTTGAGGCCTAGGGGAGTTTAGCTAGACATCATTTTAGTGTTATTTCAGAGTAGATATTCTTTTATTGGTTTTCTGATGTGAGGGGGATGGATGTGTAAAGACTAATGAGGCAGAATCCTAGTCCCACACAGCTACCCAAATAAAAATGATGTTTTACTCTAAAAGTGAAACAAAGTAGGCATTGTGGGTTCCAACCTGAAGTTTATGTCTTTGGTTCTGGTTAGGTACTGGCTGATGCTAACTGTATTCAGTGGAGTTGCCACTTTCAGGCATCCACCATGCTCACAGAGAACTTCCCATTCATTCACTCAGGTGGTTTGTATTTGTCCCTAAATTCGTTCAAAGTTCATTTTATTTTTTTTTTGTTACTTTGTTTAAAATTACGTGTGTCTTTTGCAAGACAACACAAGAAACTTAACCTAAGTGATCTTGATTAAGTAGTAGTCAATACGACTTGGTAACCATTGCCTTTAAATTATCAATAGTAAAGTTTTTTGGGAGGACAACAGTGTCAATAAAGGTGTAGCAAAGCAAAGTATCTTGATTTACTGAGGCTGTATGTAGAAAAGCATTTCTGCTCATGTATTTGCATGCATCTAAACAGATCTGCAGAGGATAATTCACAAAGGCTAATTTTGGCCTGAAGAGATGGATATCTCTGAGATGAGGGAGAGGGAAAGAGAGACAGACTCCTTCAGGGAACGATTAAGGAGAGCCCCTTCCAGAAGAGTGTGTTTCTCTCCTCTGACCCAACAGAACCAAGTGCTGTAGGCTAGTGTTAGCCTTTGTTGACACCATCCTTAGAGCATTTGCTGTTAGTTTAAGAGATAAGACAACTGGACCTATCACACAAAGGACTTTTACTTGGAAAGTGTAAGTCATTAAGCTTTTGGTCATATTAAAATTTACATGTACCATTAAAAACAATGAGATTACTCACAGTGTATTGACATCACTCTCCAGCTCCTGAGTCTTTAGCTGTGGGCAGAGTGGATAGCAGAGCTTGTATGAAAAGTTATTTATAAAATGATGGTCTGTCAATAACAAAAATAAGTCCTAGGAAAAGAATTTTGTCAATACATCTTGCTTTGGGAAAGGTTTCTCAGGTCCAAGAGAAAATTTCCGTCCAGCTACAGGAATGCTGGAAAACAGCCAATAGCCCAGGGCTAAGGCATTCACCTGAGACACGGGAAATCCAGGTTGTCCCTGCACTGTCTGATTCAGCCCAGGTGTTTGAATTTTTCTTCCTATATTTCAACTAAGTGATCTGATGACTTAGTTAACCTGAGGTGGGATGTTTCCCTCTGGAAACTCAAAAAGTCTTCAATTACTTCAAAAGGAAAAATATTTAATTATAAAGCAGTTTAGGAATGCATGAAGGCTTTTATCGCTATAAGCTTGAGAAGGCCGCTTTTGGAAAAACACCCTTCACAAGAGTACATTTTCAGGTCTTAGCTGGAAAAAACTGTGTGTGTTCCATTTTCTCACTGCACTTTGTGTTCTCTCTGGCACCCATTATTTGGTATTTTTCCATCAATTTTGTACCACTGTTTATCCATACTTTTCCTTATTAGTAAATTAATGACTCGTGAATGAATTTATAATTTATCAATATACAAATTAAAACTGGTTTGAAACGGTTTTCAGTGAAGAAGTGTGTATTTACTGAGAGTTTTCACACTAGATCAAATTGTCATGCCACATTATGACAAGAAAGCATACATCAGAAGTTCCAATCCTAACAGGAAGTATCTAGCTTAAAAAATTCCCATATTTTTCATAAGTTGAGAAAAGAGCTTTCCAAAATGTTCTTGTAGTAATACTGTTGCCTCAAAAAGTTCCAGTCAGTATCACTAAGAAATTTACAGTGTGTTGAATGGAGAAAGTAGTTCATCTGTCTTTTAAAAATAAATCACAGATGGATGAAATGCTTAATAAGCAGAAATTTAATCTCCTTTTTTTTTTTTTTACTTTTCCAATGTAATGGTAAAAGAGAAAATAATACTGACAGCCTATTTGAATGATTCTTCCTGCTCATTATAAACTCCAGCAATGTATTTCTTTATTTTTATTCCAATAATGTTTTTTTGTTCTTTTAAGTACTTAATTATTGATAAAAATAGGCAGAGCAGAATGTAAGTTTGCTTCGAACAATTGACAATTTGATTTTGATTAACTTGGCAATTAAATGTAATATTTCACAGGCTTCCTGCAAGAACAATAAAAGCATTGTTCAGCAATATCTATAACTGCATTGTGTAGTAAAGGAATACTTAGAACATTATTATCATAAGCAAGACAATAACTTCATACTTTCCATGCACGGTGCAAGTTCTGTTCAAAAAATTAGACGAAAAGTAGAGCTTTCTTAGTAAAGGACTTAATTTTTATTATTTCTTTTTAATGGCAAGACCTTTTAGCTATCCAACAAAAAAAAAGATGTACTCCATAAGAAATTGATATAGAAACTTTACAAAATTATTAGTCATACAATCTCTAATAAAACAAAAAAAGTAGGACTTCTAACTTTGATCCTCACTTATGATGCTTTGATGAGTATAATAGAAAACCAGCTGACTGAAGATACAGAAGGTATCCATTGACCAGAACCAAGGTCTTCCTCTTTTTGGAGCATTCAGACTAATAGCTGTGCCCCTTCTTGCTTGCAGTCTTTCTAGCCCACTGAAGTGGTTCCTATTCTTGAGTTTCTCTACAAGATCGATGTAGTGGTTTTGCCTGGGTCAGGTTTTTGATAACGGGGGTTGCAGCTGACCCAGGCCTGACCAAGTGACTGAGGTAACACCTCTCTGATTAATGTATTTGAGAAGGGGAAGAAGTTGTTGCACAGTTGCAAAATTGCAGCAGCAACAGGGAGGAAGAATGTGAAAACATCTCTGCAGACACCAAGGTCAGTGGAGAAGGAGGGGGAAGAGGGTGCTTAGGCCCTGTAAGAAAGACTCCTCTCTGTCCTGTGGTGAGGACCATGGTGAGGCAGGTTGTCCCCATGCAGTCCATGGAGGCCAGCGGGAAGCAGAGATCCACTCAGCCCCTGGAGGACCCCACGCTGGAGCGGGTGGATGCCTGAAGGAGGCTGTGACTCTGTGGGAAGCACCCTGGGGCAAGTTCCTGGCAGGACCTGGGAGCCTGTGGGGAAAGAGGAGCCCATGCCAGTGCAGGTTTGTTGTCAGGACTTGTGATCCTGTGAGACTCAGGCTGGAGCAGTCTGTCCCTGAAGGACTGTTCTCCTGGTGTGTGACCCACATTGGGACAGGGTGTGAGGAGCTGCCCCCGTGGGAGACCCTGTGCTGGAGCAGTTTGTGAAGAAATGCAGCCCACAGGAAGGATCTATGCTGGAGAAGTTCATGAGGGACTGTCTCCTGTAGACCCCACATTGTAGCAGTGGGAAGTGTGAGGAGTCCTCACCCTGAGAGGAGAGCATCGGCAAAGTCCATCTGAAATGAACTGACTGCAATCTCCACCCTCTTTGTTGCTGGGAGGGAAGGAAGGAGAGTTCTGGGAAGGGTGGGGGAAAGTGTTTTAAGATTCATTTTTATATCTCATCTCTCTCTTCTTATAGCTTATTAATAAATCAAACCTTTTTCTCCTCAAGTTGAGTCTGTTTTGCCCATGATGCTAGTTGCTGAGTGATCTCCCCATCCTTATCTCAACACACAAAACCACTTGTTATATTTCTCTCTCCCCGCCCCAGTTTAGGAGGGGGAGTGATATTATGACTTGGTGGGCACCTGGCACCCAGCCCAGGCTAAACCACCATGGTCTTTTTGGTGCCCAACATGGGGATTAAAGATTATGAGTCTCATGCTCTACCAACTGAGCTAGCTCTTCACACACTGCCCCAACATGGGCCATCCACTGGGAGATCAGTCCTTCAGGTACTGACTGCTCCAACATGATTCCCTGATCACAGGTCCTGACAGCAAACCTGCTCTAGCACGTGCTCCTCTCTCCCCACAGGCTCCTAGGTCCTGCCAGGAACTTGCTCCAACATGGGCTTCCCACAGAGTCACAGCCTCCTTCAAGCATTCACCTGTTCCAGTGTGGGGTCCTCCATGTACTGTGAGTGTATCTCTGCTCCCCGGTGACCTCCATGGACTGCAGGGGCACAGCTACCTCACCATGGTCCTCAACATAGGTCACAGGGGAATCTTTCTTTCAGGGCCTAAGTATCCTCCTCCCCCTCCTTCTCCACTGAACTTTTCACACTCTTCCTCCCTGTTGCTGCTGCAGTTTTGCAACTGCACAACAACTTCTTTCCATTCTCAAATATGTTAATCACAAGAGGTGTTACCTCAGTCAGTAATTGGTCAGGCCTGGATCAGCTGCAGGGTCCATCTTAGAATTGATGGACATTAGTCTGGTCAGCTACAGGGGAAGCTTCTGGCAGATCTTTCTTTAAAGAAGCCACCCCTGTAGCCCTCCTGTTATCAAAAACCTAGCCCAGGCAAAACCAGTGCAATCAGTCATAGAAGAGTGTTTTCTGCACTGTACTCTGCACCCAGTTCACTCTTTCATCTTTGAGTGTTCTCCAGATAGATATGAAATCCTCTTTTGAGTCTTCAAGTCTCCAGTTGTTAAATTTCTAGATAAGTGAGGGAATTTGGACATTTTTCTGCGTAATTTCTGAGACACTTGGAATAAATCTAGAATCTTAGAATCGTTTCTATTGGAAAAGACCTTTAAGATCAAGCTCAACCGCTAACCTCACACTGCCAAGTCCACAGATAAAACATGTCCCTTAGCACCTCATCTATGTGTCTTTTCAATATTTCCAGGGATGGGGACTCCACCACCTCCGTGGAAAACCTGTTCCAGTGTTTAACAATCTTTTCAGTGAAGAAGATTTTCCTAATATCCAATCAAAACTTCCCCTAGCTCAACTTGAGGCCATTTCCTCTTGTCCTATCATTTGTTACTTGGGAGAAGAGACTGACTCCCATCTCACTACAACCTCCTTTCAGGGAGTTGCAGAGAGTCATCATGTCTCCCCTCAGGCTCCTCTTATCCAAACTAAATAACCCAAATTCCCTCAGCCCCTTCCCAGTTGACTTGTGCTCCAGACCCTTCCCCAGCTCTGGACATGCTTCAGTACTTCAGTGTCTTTCTTGCAGTGAGGGATCCAAAACTGAACACAGTACTTGAGGTGTAGCCTCGAGACTCAGTGAGACTCAAATAAAGTTGGTGATTCAGGGAACAGCCATGATGAAGAGCTTTAGACAACACTGACTGTGGGTTGAGGGAACACAAAGGATGGTAGGTGTGGGTTGCAATAAGCCTAAAGCCCACTTTGTCTCTATTTTGTCTCTGGCACTTGCTAGACAATAAGGCAGGAAGGAGGAAGAGAAGATAATGAGTAATGATTTTAAAATTAGTTCGAGAAGATAATGTCAAGCACAAAAATATCTCTGTTATCTCTCCTCAGCCAAATACTTTATAAACAGCTGATGCTATATTGCTAAGTAGTCTGCACTGAAATATAGATCCCAAAGGTAATGGAAATGTTCAGATATGAATCCTGAGCAATCCTACAGACCTCAACTAAGACACTCCATGTTTACCCTGATTAACTGTGATTATGCTGTGGCTCTATAAAAATAAAAATAGGTAGCTAAAGATCTGCTCTAGCACAAGGCTACAAATGCTGTGTTCTTGTGCAGTTCTGAGTATATCATTAAAGTGGCTGAAGCTGAATACATACACACTGGTTTAAGGCTTTGGGCATACACTGTTATTTATGCTTGTATTTAGCACATGGACTAATGCTGCAGTCATCTCTGAACAGTAAAGCAATGTATTGTAATGCTAAACTGATAAATCAGACTGCAAATAGATCCTGAAAAGTGCTTATTTTGCAAGGGACAACTCTGTTATATTCTGTCCTGGAAATAGGAGTGTTTTTTAAGACAAATGGGCCAAATTTGTTCGTATGTGTAAAGCAGCAGAATTCTGTGATGTTAACAGAACACCAATTTCCATCAACAGAGAATCTATCATTTTTAATGGAAAGTAATGACTGTTTATTTACAGTTTCAGCAGCTACAATTCATTACTTGGAAATTCTTAGGCTACTGAACAGAAATTATTGCCATAAGGGTGGTACTTTACCAACCACATGAAATAGCCTCTGCATTTAGTTTCCCTTGCTGCATTTTTTGTTGTTCTGTTTAATGTTATTTTGATCATCTATTTAGCATTCATTCAGATCACTTTTAGAAGCTTATAGGTGGTATGAGGGTTGCTGTAAGATTATGATTTACTATACAATTTAAAAAACTTAGTAAAGCAAAAAAATATGCATGTGAAATTATATATATGCTTTATTGCTTTTTATGAAAGAAATGTTAAATATTAGAATTATTATGGGTTTTAATGGCAATAGCTCCTTTTAAAAAAAAATAAGAAAAGAGAACCTGCATGCTTTGATTTCTTAGATATGTCCTTGTTAAATCTTAACATATTGTTTCCCATACTTGAATAAAATAGATTTTAAAATATGATAATGAGCTTAATTTTACTATAAATTTTGAGAAAAGCAGACACTATTCCGTGAAATGAAGCATTTCTGGAGCTATTTGTTGTTGTATGCTATTGATGTTAGGTATTATTCAGATTGCATTCTGAGTATAATTACCTATCAAAATTCTATTTTAGACAGAAAGTAAAATCAGTAGTACTTCATAAGTGGAAATCTGCAGTGAATGAGTAAATACAGTTCACTTTGGTCAATAAGTTTTATTTTAAAATTTATTAACAAAAATAAAAGGTATAATCAGTAAAACTAGGCTAAATGGATTAACTGGGTTAAGAGAACATTTTTGTTGCTTTTGCTTTGTTTTTTGTAGTTTCACTATTTCTTGAGTGGTCATTTTTTTCCACGAGGACAATAAAAGCTTAAAAGAAATTTTGAATTTTACTTTTTGGACTAACATTTGAAACAATGTAAGAGATAATGCCCATTTTCCTTTCAGATCTATCTCCTTTTCGTTCTGCTTGTCTGGTTTTATGTATGTATGTGTTTGATAGAAATGTATCACAGACTTAAATTTATTCAGTTCTTCTGTAATACTATTCTGTTAGAAAAAAAGCACACTAACAAAAAGCTCTCAACCTATTCTTCTTCAAGTGAGTGCACAGAATCAGCAAGGCTGATTTTGTGTACATTCCTTCATGCAACTTATTTTTCATGAAATCATATCGTGCTGTACAGCCTATAGAAGACTGTAAAAATTTTATACACATACAGTTCTGCACTGCTGTATGAATTTTGCATTTTGCAAGCTGTCACATGTACAGATAAATGCCACAAAATCCTACACAATGTCTTTGAAGTTTTACTTTTATTTAGATTAAGCAGTGAAAATTATTCTATTTGGAAAATATCCAATTCTGAATGAACACTTTATATATTTTTCTGTTTAAAATGACACCTTCTATACTCAAATGGTTGAATTAATATACTAAATTATGACTGCAATAACTCTTGGCATTATTTTTAATAACAATATAAAAATTATCTTTCAAAAACTTACTTTCTGCCTACAGTGTTCTCAGTGAGTGTGATTCTGAGCACAGCATTATCAGACCAGATTGAAGATTTCATGTTACTTTCTGCATTTCAAGCCTTAATATTAAACACTTTTCCTTGCTGAGTATTAGTTTCATATGTTAATATCATTTTTTATTAACATAATACAAATATCACTTGCAGTACTACATCCTTCATTGCTAGCGGCTTTCATATCAAATGTCACAGTAAATTTTATTTTCGCTAATAGATTACGACTTGTACATTGTATTAGTGAAAGTGAACATTATTACAGGATGACACTAAAATTAAAGAACATACTGTACAACAGCACATAACACTCTGCTAAATTACCTACTCCTTCTGACCCACAGTCTATTCGATCCCACCCCACAAAAGCTAACAGAAGTTCTGTTAGATATTTTATTGCTTCTTCGGAGAAAACTTCACCTTTCAAGAACCCCACTATATCCATTGTCAAAATATCACATTATACAATTCACTGGAAGTGAACTTATTGCTAAATACCCATTAGGTTCCCAGGAGATGCCTTACATTAATTGTTTAGTGAAAGCACCCTTAGGCTATCGCTAGGGAAGAACATTAAATGCATAAAAAGAGAAGTTGACAGAGATCCCTGTAGAACAAGATACATCTACTGGCTTAAAACTTCTCCATGAAGAATCCTGCAAGTCGCTGTTCAAAATGGTCATTTTTCGGGGTTATTTTTCTTCCTACTCCTGCAAGCACAAATAGATATAATCTGAAAGGAAAATCAATGCTACATCAGCAGAGAGTCTTTAAAAAGTGGTTATGAAAAGTCAAGCTGGGGGTGGTAAACAAGGAAAAGAAAGAAAGGAAAGAAAGAAAGAAGGAAGGAAGGAAGGAAGGAAGGAAAGAAAGGAAGAAAGAAAGAAAGAAAGAAAGAAAAGACACTGTTTTAACCTGAGGTGTCTGTGTGACTCATAAGATAAAAAAGAGTAAAAAAAAAAATTTCAAGAGCAGAGAAACTGTACAGCTAATACTACAGATGAAACAGAGACTATGAAAAAATAAAGATAATCAGGAAATATGAGAGGGAAAATGAAGACAGAAAAGAGAGATGGGATGCTCAAATGAACTGTGTATTCAGAAAGTTTGTAACTAAAATGTCAGCTGTCTGTTCATGCATGAGAAGTCCAGTCCAGGAAGGAAAGGTAATGATTTTAAGAATTAGACACATCATATTTTCCTTTCTGCTGTGTCCTTTAACATTGTTCTTCTTTCTAATAGTGGTAGCTGGTATATCTCCTCTTGATTATGCATCTAATATCATTACATCTATCTTTCTGTATCCTGTATTTAATTACATCTGAAACGAACCTATGTTATGTCCCGAGTTTTTCTCATTTTAGGAAGAGGTTTTGGGGTTTGGTCTTGCTGCCAAAGTACCACAAGAGGGGGCACTAGTTAAACAAGACGCAATAATGTAACTCACTTTTCTCAGAGTTTTTTCTTTTTTCACAGAAAAAAGAAAAAAATTATTCTTTTTCCCTGTTGCAATAGCATATGATGCTATTATGTTGAGATTTTTTTATTCCTATTGGGGTAATTAATGGAACAGTAGCTACCATGAAGATATGTTGTAAAAAGGGACACAGAAACCTGAGTGTCCTCAAAAGCAATTAACAAAATAAAGTTAAGTTTTTGTTACCTAAGAGGAAAATTAAATCTTCTTTATTTTGAGCTGAGTCTTAAAATCTGTTTATAATCACTGTTTGAAAGAATAGGGCTCCTGGATATTAAGATGTGTCCATATTTTCAACTCTTAGAGCCTTGCAGTTTGTGTAGTCATTTGTTTTTGTAAAAAAGTCAGCACAAATGATATTTCTCTGAGTTTCATTTTTATTTGGCACTCATTTTGTACAGGTGCAAATGCCTGAAAGGCTGTAAAAATCAAGCATATGTACTTTGACACTTTATACTAGCTGCCTATCTTAGGGGCTTGTATGTCTTTACTAAACATGTAAGCACCTCAGTCTGTTCAGGATTTTTCTCCAATCAGCTAAAGAAGATAGGAAGTATTATTATATCTACTTTTATACTTCAGGAGTTAAGGCAACCAAAAAACACAAAAACCTTAAATTCCCACTGAAAATACTGGAGTCCAGGCAATCCCATATGTGTGAGTAACTGAGCCTAGATTTTTCACCCCAAACCACTGGAGATGTCAAGAAGCTGAAATAAAGGATCTCCAGTCCTAAACTTGAAGATTAAATGCTTTCCCTATGGGCACAATACCTGACCCTAAAGTGCCACCATTCACATTTGAGCTGGTTTTATCCAAGTGCAGTTACCCATGTTCAAGCTGAGCTATAAGGCTCTTGCACTCTCAAATAACTGATGTGCATTTAGTGGTGTTGTTCCTAACAAACAATGTGAGGACACTCAGAACTCACTTTTCCAGCTCTTCCAAAGTTTTATATCTTTTTCCACATTAAAGTTGCTGGATTTGGCTAAATATGCCACTTCAGACTTAATTAGGTAACTGCAAACTCCCTGGTGCATGTTTCCACCAGTTCACTCACATTAAAGAGCTGGGTAAATAAGGATGTCTGAGGAAAAGAGATTTTCTGTTTTCAGGTATTTCTGTGGACTTTGTCTCCAACATACCACAGTACAAGAATTATTATGCACGCTAACGAACATCTAGCTTGGTTTACTGTGGAAAATCAACAGGCTATTGAATGGAAAACCATTCCTCGTGGTGCATCCAGTTTTCAGTCATGCTGAGCAGCACTGATTGGCATTTCAGTGCCAGTACTAGGGAATCTGATATTTTTCCATGACTGGATTAGAAGAGGTTTGTTTATCTCAGAACAGTTTGTTCAATATGACCAAAGTCACAAAAATGGAATATATCTCTCAGGAAGAGTCACTAAGCTGATGAAAAAGGAAAAAAGACCAGTGGTTTAACTTTTAGCTTAGAGCTTGAGCAGCAAAGACCATCCCTGTGATCTCAGCTAGACATTTCCAGAACAGCTTAAGGGATTGTTTCACAGGCAGTTTGAGTTGAATTAACTGTTCATTACAAGTGAAAGGATTAGAAGCCATTTCCTCTATCACTAATATTGAGCCAGGCTTTATGTACAACCCATGGTATGATAATACCAACTCAAGCCTCTTAAAAGGCTGAAAACTAATCCATCCAAAAAAAAAAAAAACAACTCTCATTAATTTAGTGAAGTGAATTGTCTTGCTGTGCAACTGGGTGAGCAGCATCAAAAACTGTTAGGGAAGGATTACAATACTGGGACTGGGGATAAACACAAGGAAAAACAAGGAAAGGAGAAGCAGGAATGTGGCCATGCATCTTTGACAGCAACAAGTCATGTGCTCGTTTGTCTGCCAGTGAAATACACCTAAGTTAGGCACCTAGGGCATCTAATGGATGGGGAATGGTATGAACCCTGAGAACAGGAACCAACCTGTCACCAGCAGCCAGATGAGAATGTGAAGAGGAGGGTGACTTTTGTCCTCATGGTGCTCATGGAGGGGTTCATAGAGTGGATGCTCTGGTTATCAGAGCTATGTGTCAGCATTTCTAGAATTAAGTGATTTGATTAATTAGCCATCAAGGTCAAATTTCTAAAAGGCATTGATTCTATATCAGAGAGGCTACAGGACATATATAACAGTATACTTTGCACGGTAGACAACATTTTTTTACAGTGCCAACAGCTGAGCAAACCAGGAAGCACTATGCTCGAAATGCCATAAAATTCATTGCTTATGGAGGATCTATAAGAACAGCTTTGGAAGTGTTGTGCAAGCATCAGACTTGGTGTGAACATGGTCCTTTTGACCTGGAATGGATATGGCATTGTAAAGAAAATTTTGATTTGAGTTAGAAAAAAATCTGTCTTACTATATGACATTTAAATAGAGAAATGAAGAGTGTAAAATACAGTCTAGAGGCTTAGTAAACCGCTAATTATGTAGATGATATGCCAGAATATTTCCCAGAGTAGAAAAGCACAGTAATATACACTCTATTTAGAACAAAGGTCTACATTGTGTCCTGCCTCTGACTGGCCTTGCAGCAATGCACACAGAAATGAACCATTTTCCCCATCACGTCTTCCTAAATTCTGGGACTTTTCTTCCCTGTGGATGTTGAGAGACAAGATATAATGGTGCACCTGATGGACTTCTATTTTATGAATCCATCTCATCACTTTTTGTATCCACTCATTATTTGGACTACACAGCACCCTGTGATGAAGATTTCCAAAGTCTGACTGTGTATGTTGTGTAATTAGTTTTTCTTGTTTTTATACTAATTTCCAGGAAGATTTGTTTAATATCATCTAGATTTGTGTATTGTAAGAAACAATGCATAAACGTTTCCTATTCACTTTTTCCATGTCATTCATAGTTTTATAGTTTTATATACATTTAGCATGTGCAAAGGGAAAGTTCTTGCCACCTCTCTTTTGTGATACAATACGCTTGTCTCTAATATCCAGCATTCAACAACCTGATGAACAATCCCAGTTGGACTAGAACGCTACCTGGAACTCCCTTCAGATGGCTACCCTCTACTAAATCTGTGGAACTGGCCTCATTGCTCATGTACCTGGGTTGAATACTCAAGATTTACTGAACTTTAGCTACAGGATCAAATTCTGAACAGCTAATATTCAACAAGCTCAAATTCTTCAAATTTTCAGTAAGAATAGAATAGGGCTAAGATCTCTCCAAACTGAGATAATCTCTCTGAAAGTGCCTATGTGTCTGTTATATATAGGATCTATATTATATCAGCTTCCAGTACGCAGTGGGATAAGGGCAATGTCTACCTCTGGAAGAAGTCCCCTAAGCTGGCAGTCCTGAAAGGACTGAAGAGACAAAAGAGGTAAGAACTCAGTAATCTCGTCTGTATAATTGGCTCGAGAATGAGGCATTCCTCACTCTTTATGTGTGGTCAGTTTGCATGCTGGGATTATGTTCATGCTGTGATATTCTAGTTTCCAAAACAGGGTGACCTCTTCCAAATATCATATTAGAAATGGCTTGTGTTAACGTGTTATACAGTAGCAACCTCTTTGCCCTGATTAACTATGTATCAGGCTTCAGCCTAAGAATTTATCAACAAAAGTAGTCAACATCCAGTATCTGCATCCATGCCCAGCAGTGTTTCATTTGCTAACATTGCTGTAATCCCAAAGAGCACTGTGACTTCAGGGTGAGATGTGTCAGCCTGTACACTCCACATATTAGGCTCATTTTGTTGTTGCCTTTTCCAACATCCTCCTCCTGGTGCCATCGTCTCAAGCGTGTTCAGGACAGTGTGATGACTTTTTTCAGGGCAAGTAAGGCTTGGTATGTGAGGTCACAAACAAAGATTTCATGATGTTGTGGATAAGTTGATTTCTAGAACTCTAATATCAAATGATTCTTGACAGAGGACATATGGCCCAATAGGCAACTCAGTGCTACAACACTTTCTCTATCAGTATGTTTATCTATATATCACAAGGCTACATTCCTACTTCAGTGTAAAAAGATTTAAAGGTATACAACATTAAAAATGGACATTCAGGCTTTTGAGGGGAAGGAAGTTAAGGATGACGAGCCACATCATCACAATCCATTATCACAATTTTCAGCCATTTAGTGATAACTGTTTTTGACTTATTCTTTTCTGATGGCATTTCCTCCCTTGGAATTTGAATAACTCATTCTCACAATGTTGATTTAAACTATTTCCATTGTCTTGACTCTGATTTTCCTGAAGGTTTTTTTGGGGTTTTTTGTTTGTTTGGGTGGTTTTGTTTGGTTGGTTTATTTATTTTTTTTTTTTTTACAGAAAGACTGGGTAGTAGAAAAGAGTTCTAATCTGAATTGTTTTTAAGACTATGGTTTAATGATAAGCACAAATCAATCTAGTCTAAGTCCATGCAAATAATTAAAGGAGCAATTCCTTTAGAAGCAATTCTGGAGAAATTCTCCTGTTTCTTTTTCCTTATCCTAAATTGGGCAGTCATGGGACTAAGTGATCAAGTGGATCAGAAAGGCATGGGATATAAACTATGAGGTTTTTAGATCCCTTTTCATTCAGAGCTGTTTTCCTGATAAGCTGATTCCAATATTTCAGTGGCTCTCCAATGTCTGAGTGGTAGAGTACCCCAGGGCTGTGACCAATTTTGTCTGTGCTAATAGAATTCATCCCAGCCACATGGAAAAATGTAACTTTTTTCATCTAGACAAAACCATAACAGCAGATACTAGGTGTATCTACCAATAGTAGATGTTTCTAGTTTCTGTGGGCCACAGCTCCAGGATTTTTCGTGCAAGAACACCAGCCCCTTGGACAATAGGGTGTGGATTTATATCACCAGATTCAAACATTTACAGCCTAGAAATATAAATCTGTGGTGCTCATTGTAGTGTCTCTGAGTAATAAAAGAAAAATCTCTATAGGTTGTTAGAATCATAGAATGGTAGGGTTGGAAGGGACCTTTAGAGATCATCTAGTCCAAGCCCCTTGTTGTAGGCTTCATCTTAACTCAGGTGCCTAAAATAGGCCATGAGAATCAAACTAAAGAAATGGACTACACGTTGTTACCAAGTATATTTTCTGTCTTTTATTTGTGCTACTACAGAAGAAAAAAATCTATCTCCACAGTGCTCAGATCAGTAGTAGCTTTTAGGATTCAATCTGCTGCAAAAAGAAAAAGAGAGGGAGAAAACAGTTGGTTTTATGTGGTATTACATACATTTGGCTCCATTTTCATATTGATTGTATATATAAAAAAGGGGAAAAGTAAATAAACATGAGGAGGATAATGTCCCAAATTGAGTTTTATCACAAGTGCCTCCTGCTGGGATTTGAGAGAAAAACCTTCCCTCGAGGGGACAGAATAATATCATTTTAGTTATGGCCATATTCTTCATTTTGAACTTCCTCATCAGCATGTCAATGCATGTTATTCACTGCTTCGAGAGACAATAAAATCAAAAGGCCCATCTTTAGAAAGAAACACGCATGTTATCAACATTTACATTACAGAGATCTTGGCCCTTAATAAAACCTACATCCAGTAGCGAAGTTATCAAATGGAGTTGTGCTCATTTTCTTTTATAAGCAATGAAGGGGCACAATATATCTTTACCAGCAGCTGGGAAATTAATGCTACAACTAAAATGACATTCTGCGTCTCAATGAATGATTTCCTGTGGGGTTCGGATAGTGGCTGTGACGAGAAGAGGTGTGATAATGGATCTAAGTCCATAATGCATTTATCCCCAGGTGCACTTGCTCAATCTGTTTGTTGTGCAGTTTTTTGGGGCTGACTAGGACTTTTAGAGTTTTATTTTGCTGCACTGAGGCAAATGGTTATGATTCCCTTTTAAAAGATCTATGACATTGAAGGTTTCTGTGCTTGTGAAACTGTTTGGAATGAAATTGGGCTTCCTTGCTGTTTTTCAGAAAGGAAAGGATTGAGATTTTTCAATGATAGTGCAAAACAGACCTGTGCTACCATTTGTTTTGAAGATAGGGAAACAGAGGCACATCATGGTAAGCCTTCAGAGGCTGGGCCAGATTACTAAAACCCAACTTCTTTCCCGTGCCATTCCTCTCATGAGAGGAGATCAACACTGCAAGAAACACATATTTTTTTACAGTTCAAGTGCAAGTCATTTCTAAGCATGCTTCATATTAAGGTTTACCTGTATTAATAATTGAAAGAGGGCTAATACATGATTAATAAATATTATAACCATGTTATGGTCCCAAGTAGCATTTATCAAAGAGGACAGTAAGAGCTCCAGCAGATCTTTTAGGTAGTAAGTTGTACGTCAGGAGTTTGCCCCATTATATTATTCAGTAACCTGTATGAAGGAATTAAGTACTTTTGAAAACAGGTCTTTAAAACTGGAATTGTAACGCGATGGAATTGTCTTTTGTGATGAAGGAAAATATATCGAGACAGAAAAATACTGTGAAATGAAATATAAAGAATCTTAATCAAATACAATCAGGCTGGTGGAATATTATAAATTGAAGATGACTATTAAAAAAAAAAAGCTGTCTTGTGGTTTGTATTGTCTTTCTTAAAGGGGAAAAACCCCACTTGCCTTACTTCTTGTTTCATTTAAGAAATATGATTGTGGGAGTCACTTGATTATTTATCTCTTCAATATTATTAGTAAATAATGTTAGTACATTATTATTACAAGTGCACACATACTAGATACCTCTATGGCAAAACTATTACTGTATTTTATATTCAACATTAGTATTCTTGTACCTCTGAAAGCTGGAATGTGAAATTTTTGGGCTCAGGGAGGTTAGGTGTTTCCAGAAGGCCTTGCATAGGAACACAGCTATCCATTGACTTGGAAAACATCACATCAAAGCCATAGTAATGGAAGAAGAACATACAGATCCACTGGCACCCTGTGGAACATCTACTTTTGGGTTCAAGTGGTGGTGAGTGATATACAGCCATGGGTCTGATGCATCAACCTGCAATCTCATTGCTGGGGATGCAGAATTCTAGAGCTAGTGGCACACAGAAGTCATTTGTTTCCCCATCAGGCTGGCTTGATCCTGACATGAGCTGTGAAAACTTCTCTCTGTCTCAAAATCCCCCACAATCCATATGCTTCCTAATTGCCCACAGGAATCTTTATGAAGCAGTTCTAGGGGGAGAAATGCAGAACACCTAAAACCTAAGGCTACTTTGGGGTTTCCTGCCTCCTGAAATTCTATGGGATTTCTTGAGAAAACGTTGTAAAAAGTCACTATACAAACAGTTCCCTGCTGCTGTAAGTACAGTCTGAGCCATTCTCCAGAACTCTGAGTAACTCTGAAAATCCAGGAAAAGGCAACAGCTTCTGCTCCCACCCCTAGCACCATAAAAAAAAGAAAAAAAGGTTTTTATATATATATATAAAAAAAATCTGCAATTATCCACCACTAGACAACTTTCTGAATCCAGCTCACCTAAGCTATTTTTTTTTCCCCTCTCCATGAGTAAAATGAGTGCTGCAAGCAGTCACAGTGCTAATGGTCTTTTTTTTTCACGTCGCTTCCCCTTGCTCCCCTAACTGATGGCAGAACTGCAGAGACTTCAGGAGACTCTTCATGCTATCACTTCACAGGCTGGAAGGTGACAGCTTCGCCAGGGACTAATGCAGGCCGACATAATTGAATGTGGCCTGCAGCAAAGCAGCTGCCTGGAGCCACTGTTGATTGTAGCTGTCATCAGGTGGAGCTTGCTGCAGTAAAATACGGTCCAGAGGAATGTGGCTCTCGCATGCAGCTTGTGGTGATAGCTTATTTACTCTTACCCTGGTACAACAGTTTTGTAGTTAATAATTGTCAGTATCACACTGTTGAGTGAGCACAGATGCTCAAGCTCTGAATCATCAATAATTTTCCTGGTAACCTTCTCTTGGAAATTAAACAATGACTCTAATACTCCCATTTTCTGGGTGTTTATTGTGTGTTTCAGCATACTTTTTAATTTTTTTTTTTTTTTTTTTTTTTTTAGAGAGAAACTTAAATTATTTTAAAGATGTTTCCTAGGTCTGTTTATTTAACTGTCACAGGATGTGGGAGAAATATAATTTGCTAAATTAGGCATGAAAAACTGTACACAAAGAGAAGGCTCTCTGATTTCTGCCTTGAAAAAGAAGTGACTTTAATTACAAATTCAGATGAAGAAGCAATCACATCTTCCATTTATACAGCCTTTTTTTTATTATGATTTCAAAGGAACTCACCATAATGAACAAGCAATAGGTTTAATCTTTTCTCCTTTATTTGGAGAACATGAAGTGTAGGAGCATGAGAATATTTCATATGAACAAGACTGCAGGATCTCTCTCCTAGATACAGTAAGTAATGTATATCTCAGCACCAATCTTTGCTACCTAATCCTATCTAAATTCTTAATGGAAACCTATGCAAGCCCCAGGATAAACTTGGTCTGGATTTTTTTGACTCCCACTAATCATAAGCTATCTCTCACACATTATAAATTGTCTATACTACATTTAAATGTAGTATGTTATAGCATACGCAGTACCAAATACCAAATATAATAAATATTGAGTATATTTTGAATACCATGTCTAAATTTAAATATAAAATATAAATACTAGTCTATATTAAAATACATACAGACCAGGAAAGACAATCCTGTAGTTTTCAAATTATTATGCGGTTGTGCTGATAATGTTACTGTAGGTAAATTGAACAAGTGACATTTTACTTTAAATACTTGACATTTGCATTTTAAAAATAAATCAGATTGGTGTCACTGGTTTTTAGACACCCAGTGCTTCCACATCAGTTGGCAACTAGGGAGGTGCAGAGCTGCAGGTACATCAAAGAACTCAAAGTGAGATGATTAAAATCAAAATAAGTTGAAGGAGAGATACTGGAGAAGAGATATGAAAAGAATTGTCAGCCTGCACCTGCTGGATGTTTTGATTTAGTTGCTTTGCTGTTTGTGCTTGCTTGGGTTACCAGCAGGTTAGCTTTCTGGGGATGATGGCAAAGGGCTTGGCTATGTCTGCATTGAAATGTCACATATAATGTTCCTTGCTGGGACACACATCCTGTCCCTTCAGATGTTTCCATGAGGTTCTGTCCAACCTGTAGGACCTAGACCAGCCCAATTGCAGGCTCAGGAGGTCCCAAAAGGCTCTATGAACTGAAGTTAAACTTGCAGGGAATTCTTCCTGAGCAGTGTTTTGGGCCTTATTTGGGTTTTTATTTCTTTGATTTTGCACTCAGTTCATCTCCCCAGCCACATTATGATGGGGGTAAATGAATTGGCATTTAGGCCTGATTAATCTTGTTGATTCTAGTTTCCATCTAGGATTATGTTATGGATGCTTCTTACTGATTTGGTGCTAAAGGAACTGGAAGCACCATTTTGTCCTTTGTGTGATTCTGAACTTCTCTTAACACTGCTGCAAATCAAGAATAATTCTGTTATGAAATTGGTGTACAATAAGAAATGTATCCATTGCTTTTATCACTTCTATGAACCCCCTGAATGAAAGATGTGGATCTGACTCTGATCGGCCTTATGGTGATTTCACAGCAATGTAACTTTAATAACCTCTGCAGAGTTACTGTTTATAGATAGCCTCACAAGTAATCAAAAGCAGAACTGATGCCTCTTCTGCAGGGTTCTTCTACTGCAGACAGAAACAAAAGATATTTCCTTCCAAACCTCAGTTACTTAGTCAGTTGTGAAATATTTCTTCCCTTCCTTGACAGAGCTGGATCTGCTGTTTATGAACAGCAAGTATTAATTATACAAGATTTAGCCACAAACATCTGTTTTTTGTGCTTTTAAATAATCATGTCCCTTCAGCTGACAGGGGGTGTTCTCAAGGAAGGGAAAAGATGCACACTACAAAAATATCACTGAGGGTTAATGCAAGTGGTCTGATCATCTTGTCGGGAATGATTCTGTACCTTACCCAAAACACGAGCAAGTAATAGTCTCATAAACAGTAAAATAATGCATTTTTAGTAGAGGATCATGATGTTGGCTCAGCTGTCTGCTTGTATTTAGATTTTGGGAGCTTGCAAGAGGATTAAAACCACTTGTTTCTTTTCTTTCTTTCCTTTTTTTTTTCTTTTTTTTTTTTTTTAACTTGTCACTGCAATAAAGTTGGCTGTGGCTCTGGGGAGTCCTCTGTAAAGTACAATGCCCTGGGCTATGGGAGATGGAGCCCTCAATAACTGATATGAAAGGTCCTTAATTAAGCACTTAGCATTTCAAGGCAGTTATCACGGCTAGCCCACAGACCGAGCTGGCAGTCCGTCACCACCGATAGGCCACCTAGATGACTAACGTGAGTTGAGTCGAGTCTTTTGTACTTTAGGCGAGGAGCCCCGAGGCACAGGCTGATCTGGTGACCCTCCCAGATACACTTTCTCTGCCGGAAGGAACTGGATATCGGATGTGACAACATTGCAGACGGGAACGTGTATTTTTTTTTCTTTCCCCCCCTGAAGAGCAGGGATTGAGGAGAAAGTTAGAATGACAGTGGCACTTTCTTGGCTCTGTGCATTGGTATGAATATGACCAAACCAAATGAATGAATAATTATGAATGTATTATGAAAACAGAAGGGAAAATCCTGCTGCTGTGGTGCTTTCAATTATTTCAATGATTACATATGGCTGTTGGGAAGTTAACTAAGAAAGAGACTGCTTGTTCCCCCCATACCACTCTCCTTCCAGTTCTCTTTGTAATCCTCTGGACACAAGAGAGTAAATGTTTTCAGGGGAAGTTTATCTTTATATTAAGGAGAGGGGGAAGACTTTTGTGGCATTAAAATGGAAAGGGTTAATGGAATGAACTATAGATTAAATTGTAAAGCAATCAAAGAAAACCAAACACTTTATAGCAGACAACCATCTTCTGGTGTTTGGGTCTGTGTCAAGCCATGGATGTGGAAAATTAAAGCCATACTGAGAAGGGAAATGAACCATGTCTAATACATCCCTAGCAATAAAATGTTTTCACTAGGACTGTAAAACTGTGGCTTACATTAGGAAAAAGAAAATCAAACTATATGTCAATTCCACATCATGGGACATGAAGTGTCCACAAAAATTTATATTACTATTTAGAAGTGTTTCATTCTGGTGTTTTATTGTGATTGGATGCGCCCTTCTCAGTATCTTTTGACTGGTATGAAAATGATTTGAACTACTTTTTTAGCATTTATTTTACATCTATTACCTGTTCTATTACTTTTTATTATTTTATTGTGCTTGTGTAGAGGATTTTGCACAGTTTTCATTATAATGTAACATTAAGTCAATTTATTTGTGTATTACACGCTGTATAATTGCACCTTTTTTTGTGGAACAATTTGGATTTCATTATCCAACAAATCAGAAGTGTTACATTTTGAAAAGCTCTTGTTAGAAATCAAGTGCATTTTCCAACTAAGACAACAGAGGTCAAGTTTGCATCAAAAAGAGAGGAGAAGATTTCTTGCCTAAAACACTTGCACAGATGAGGAAGGTCATGGTAGAAACAGGAATACTCATTTCTTTGAGAAAATATTCAATTACTGTGGTCCAGATCAATGGAGATCAATATTTGTAAGAAGGGAAATGGTATGGAACCAGGTAGTCTGACGTGGAACATGTTTGAAGGGGAATAGATCAAGGCAAAACCAAACAGGTACAGGAAATTTATCAAATGTAACAGAAGTTTTGTCTAATATTCTTCTGTATTGTTCTGTTCCTTAATTTATAAGTGTCATAAAGAGTATAACTAACATAGGCAAAGCGGAGTGTACATCTGTTTGTGCAGATCTGCTTTGCTATCATTTATCAGGCTGAAATCTTTCATAAGAGGTGACAACAGCAATTGCATCTCTCTCAAAGGTGAACTGACAACCCCTCTGGAAAGAAACACAAAGCAATGTTTTAAATAGCACACCAAGAATGAGAATAGATGTCAAGATACCAACCTTCACGTTTTTTTTTAATCTGCAAAAATTGCTACCTGGATCCTTCAGTTCTTCTCTGGTAGTTGCTACAGCTTCACTCAAAAAAGTTTAAATTAGTTCACAAGTAAAAAAAATTAGCAGGTTGCACCCTGAAGTCCTCATGTTATGAGGAAACCTTTCCACTCCTACACCATCTATGTCATTTGACTGTCCTACTGTGACACAGTGGGTCCACTGGTTTTCAGAGGGGTGTGATTCCACCCCTTCTTTTTCTTTTCTGTTTAGAAGGGCCTTTTTGGTGACAATATTTGATTTGGAGGCAGAGACATATGTATATGTCTGTACAGTGCAGTGCACAACTGATCTACAGGATCACTTGAACTTCCATGATCAGTGAGCCCTTCAGGACTTCCAGAAATGAGGGAAACAATGGAAATAACCTGCTTTCAGTGCTCTAAGTATTGTCATCTTTTACGTGGAATTGATGTCCCTTGAACTGAAATGGATGCAGAAAATGAAAAATGGAATGATATTTTGAAAATGCATTTTCCCCCCTCATATTGGAAATATTTTACTGTTGATAAATTTATTTCTCTAAAATATTGTTCTGACAGACCTTATGCTCTGTACTGAAATTCCTTAAGGAAGATGTGAGCAAAATCAAAACAGATTTGGATGCTTTTTCAAATGTAGCACTTTTTCAACAAATTGTCAAGTTCACTCTTGAGTTGTGGTTTAAAGTCTTCACCTGCTTCATGGTAGCAGATGAATGAGAAAAAAAAAAAACCAAACTGAATATTTAAATTACTAATAATATCTCTTAACTCAATCCTTTAATTATCTTTCCTATTATGACTGACTCAGAAGCTGTGCTACAGAAAGCCTTGTTTACTTTAGCCTCTCTCCCAAATCACACGTCAAACCATAATGTATTTCAACATTTCTCAAAGGTTAAACAAAGGACTGAGGACCATAGCACAACAATGCAGAGTGACTGCCCAGTAATATTTTTTTTTCTGTTTCTAATGTCTGTAATTCAGGCCCTGGACTGTTTTGGGAGTGCATATGTGCTGCATATTTGAATACTATTCAATACTCCAATATTAAAAGCATCAAATATTTAATACCCTGAAATTTTTAGTTTATTTGAACAGCCAAGAGGATGCATTTTTTCACATTTGAGACTGATTCTAGGGATGTGATCATCCTCCTGTGTTCATTTCAGTACCCATCACTACAAGAAGGATATTGAGGTGCTGGAGAGTGTCCAGAGCCAGGCACTGGAGCTGGTGAAGGCTCTGGAGCATAAGTCTGCTGGGAAAAAGTCTGAGGGAACTGGAGTTGTTTAGCCTGGAGAAAAGGAGTTTAAAAATATGTAAGGGGTGGGTGTCAGGAGAATGGAGCCAGGCTATTTTCAGTGAGGTCCAATGACAGGACAAGGGGCAATGGGTACAAGCTGGAACATAAGAGGTTCCAAAGAAACACAAGGAATAATTTCTTCACTGTGAGGGTGATGGAGTACTGGAACAGGCTGCCCAGATGGGTGGTTGAATCTCCTTCTCTGGGGACATTCAAAACCCTCCTGGATGATTTCCTGTGTGACCTACTCTAGGAGGTCCTGCTCTGGCAGGAGGATTGGGCTAGATGATATCTCGAGGTCCCTTCAAACCCTTAAGATTCTGTGGTCCTTTGATTCTGTGATACAACTACCTGAAAAGAAGTTGTAGTGAGGTGGAGGTTGGTTTGTTCTCCCAAGTGACAGCTGATAGATAAAATGGCCTCCAGTTACACCAGCAGAGGTTTAGATTGTATATTATGAATCAGGAACAATCTCTTCATTGAAAGTATTGTCAAGCCCTGGAACAGGCTGCCCAAGGAGGTGGTAGAATCATGATGCCTGGAGGTATTTAAAAGCTGTGTAGATGTGCCACTTTGGGACGTGGCTTAGTGGTTGCTGTGCCAGTGCTGGGTTAATAGTTGGGCTTGATGATCTTAAAGGTTTTTTCCAACCTAAGTGATCCTATGTAAATGGAATTTTTTCCCCCTCTTTTTTTTTTCTTTAGTGACTATTAACATATATTATGGTCTGAGATGACCTCAACAGTGCATGCACACAAGAGGTATGTTTCATACCAAAATCCAGTACTTGGGTTCTTGGATTTGAAAGAATGTCCAACTCCTGTTTCTAGACACAGATAAACAAAAAACTTTACTTCTGGTCACATACAATAATCAATGGAGTAATGAGCTCCATCACTTCAAAACATATCTCCAGAAACTGAGTTGAGTAGCTGAGTTGATAATTCAATGTGAACTGTTTTGTCTCAGTTCCTCAGTTTCCCACAGACTTATGGAGTGGGTCATTTAGGCCACTGAAAGCCAGATTTTTAACAATCAATAGTCCTGAAGATTTTGGCTTTTTCCTTTCTCTTCTTCAATTTCTAGATGTAAAAGGTTAATGGAGGTTTTCTGTGACTGGTCTTGAATAGTCACTATGTTTGAAGTTCAACTGTGATCTTAAGGAATGTGAAGGGTAAGGCCTGAACAAGTATCACTTCCATTTAGCAGCAAATTGCCAATTTCCACTCAGAATGATAAAAGTATACCAGCATATAAGTTGTCAGTAAGACACAAAAAAGACAAGCATGGCAGCATACTACAAGTATAAAGGAAATTTCTTCAAAATTAATTAGTATTATTTTTAACTCATTCAAATTCTGTGACAAAATCTTTCTTCTATTGAATTAATATCAAACACTCCCTAAACCCCATAGAAAGTTTAATTAATTCTGATTAATATGAACAACTCAGAACCTCAGAACAGAGAAGCAATTTGCCAAAAATACTATAGAAGAGGGGGATCAGAGACAGCATTTCCAGTACAGAATGAATAGTCTAGCAACCGAGAAACTAGATTATTTTCAGAATGTTTAACTTTGGGCATTCAGATTCAAAATACTTATTTTGATATTAATGGCAAACTATTAAAGCTTTGTAGTTAATGATTTGCTTTTACAATTGCTTTTAACCATGTAGAGGTGGTAGCTAGTAAAGAACCTACATGAAAGTTTGTAAAAATATTAGACTAGTACATAGAAAGGACTTTCTTGTGTATTTTAAAATGACATATGGATTTATCTGAATTAAAAAAATACTATTATTACTTAAAAAACTTTATATGCTAATGCTTTATACTAAAACAACTTGGATTAATTACATTCATATCTATACATTTTTATAAGTTGAATTTCTATTTTACAACCATTTGGATGACATTTCCATATTTTAAAACATACCTGATATCACAGTCTCTAATTCTGAAACCATTTTCTTAAATGAAACACAAGTGCTGCTCTGTGACAGAAAAAAAAAGAACAAGATCAGAATATTGGACTGCAAAGGACCAGATATTTATCTTCTGAAGAAATGGGCAGCATTTTAATGGATGTCTCAGAAGAAACTTCAATGTCAGCTGTGTATCTTGTCATACACTGTTGGCCATAATATACTTCCTCATACTTTATATGAAATTGGAGGTTTTTTTAAATACAAATTGCTGTGTGTGACCGAAATTTTCAGCCATAATATGACACAGTGAACAGGAGAAAGAAAGAACATCAAAAGCCAATAACTCTACAATAGCAGGGCACTTGTTCATTAAAATTATGTGATAATCCTAGGAAACATGACATGCCCTGTGCTGAAAGAAGACACTTCCTTCATGGCTGGAAATAATACAATATAGAATAAAATAAAAGTGAAATGTTTCCAATCTGACAATGTAGAAAATTGTCTTAGCATTCCAATTATAGGAATCGATTTTAACCTGAACCTCTAAATGGTAGACTCAAACTTGGCTTACAATAATAAAACAAGAAGAAGAAGCACCCTGACTAATTCCTGTTTCCAGCACTGCATAGAAATGTGAAAATACCCTAAACTGACAAAACCTAACATTTCTCAATTGTTGTCAAAGTAATAATTCTGTCATATGACAGCTCTTGGAAAGTACAGTCTCCTTTATTTTTTAATAATCTTGGTTCATGAAGCATTCCTGTTGATTTCTCCACACCTTGAGTAAGTATCTATGACCATAAATGCTCAGACTCTTTAATGGACATTTGTACTAGATGCAGTGGAGTTACCCCAGAGATCTCCCATTATCTTTACCAATATTTTTTCTTCCATGTTCAACCATTTTTGCTCTATATTTATCTCAGAAAAGCATCTTGAGTCCCAAAGAAGTGTTTTATAATAAGAATTCATAAGCAATGACTTATGCATAAGCAACGACCTATTTACATGTAATTGATTCTGTGGGGAGAAGGAAACTGAACCTAAGATGACAAACTGCATGACACATTGAAGACCCATTTAATTTACATACCTAATCTGGGGATGGATTCTGCACACTGAAATTCAGTTTGTCACCTCTTTACTATGTATTGCCCCCTTCTAGGAAACAACTGTTATTGAAAAATCCTTAACTGGTCACTCATGGTCTAGAAAATCAAAAAAATCTTCATTCCTATGACCCCTTCACTCTTTTCCTAGGCAGGGTATCTGCAGAGAAGTCAGATTTTATTGATATTTACGTGTTAAATATATCTATATATATATGAAAAAGTATCTCCAAATAAAGAATAGAGTTGAAGGTTAGTCTGGATGTAGTGCATTGTCTTTAGTTAGAAGTTCAGGTGTGATTGTAGGGGCAACAAGATCAACAGAACTGATTTTTCTTCTGCCCCATATTCCCCAGTTTCTCATTAGTTGGTTACAAGTGTTGCTGAAGGTGAGGAAGAAAAAAGCCCAAAACTGTTATGGCAGATGGAATTACTGTAGTGAAGGCTCAAATAAAGAAGAAGTAGGCTTCCCTGATACAGGGGTTTATAATTATAATAATTTTACTTTATTGTTTGCTGAGGAGAGTCACAGTCTCGAACAGTACTGGCACGTAGCTTTTTCCTCTCTTGTGAGAAAGATGGGAGATGACATGTCAGTGCAATTCTTTGTCAGAAATATACATCTGCATGAAGAGAGTAGAGTTAAAAATTTAATCTGCAAAGCTATTTAGAGAGTGGATAGGCCTTGACAGGCCTCCCAAATGTATTAAAAGAACAAGAACAGCAGAGTTATGGAAAAAAAAAAAAAAGCTGTTGCAAGCAAACAGAATGAAACTAAGCTTTCTTGACAGAATCAGTTTGCCAAATGACTTTAAAATTGCACTATGTCTTGTAGTTTTTTTCTTAAATAGATTTTAATTTAAATGTGTAAAACAGAAGAAACTTGCTTAACTTTAGAGACCTGCACAGCATTTCCTTAAAAAAGAAAAAAAAAAGACCCTCACAGTGCTGTTTATTCAGGTCATGAGGCTGATGAAGAAAGGGCGGATGGTGCTGAGCTGAGCAGCATCTCAGGACTCTGGAGAGCCAGCTTCAGTTCCTGCCTGTACACAGACTTTTTCTATGACCTTATGCAAGTAATTTGTTCTTACTGGATCCATTTTTGCAAGCATCTAAACAACATTTTAAGCTTTGGGTTCCTATGGCACTGAAGTGCACATGGAAATGCTATTTTCTTTACCACATGCTTCTCTGCTTGTGAAATGGAGATGTGCTACTTACTTTGTTGGTGCTATCTTTGTGTAGTAGTCATCTTGCTTAAATGAAATTGTTAAAAGACATCTACTGTAAACCAGTCTAGAATTTTTGTGCAGTCAAGAGTCAGATATCTCCAGAGACAGATTCATCCAATCTATTTTAGACATGCCTATTAGAATAGAATGAATCACCCTTTTAAAAGCCCTTTCTTTCTCCATTGCCTGCAGAAGAAATACTAATGACTGATGTAGACTTTTACATAACTAAATCCAGGCATCTTGTATATAGTCAAAGGCAATCCTGTTGTCTGTAACAACAGAGTACTTGGCACAAAGATGTTTTTAAGAGCTGTCCTAAAGTACACAATAGACAAGTCAAATCTTAGAAAATTGACTTGACTCCATTTGAAACCAAATCTATACGTCCCAGGTTTAGAGCCTACCACTACAGAAATATACAGTTCTGGATATCATGTGCTTGATATGATCATAAGGAGTTCCTGGCTGGAAAGAGCCTTCAGGATAGTTTAGTAGAAAGATGTTTGCCTCATGGCATGGACAAAATAGAGGGCAATTCCAACAGATATTGAGTTCTTTGGCTGCTCTTCCTGTGCTATATACCTGCCTGACAGCATTACTTGAAGCACAAGATTTTAAGTACTGAGGAAAAAAGCACTTCTTGGTTGTAATTTGAGCAGCTCTGACCACATGTCACTACTGACTATGAAAAATGCTGGATGACCTCAGAAGACCTTTTATAAAACATTTTTGTTGGTATGAATTTGTATAGCTATCAAAAAAGTGTGTACATTGAAAAAAAAAAATTAAGTCAAAAGTTAAATTCTGGATGAAAAGAAACACTTTTCTGCCTAAATAATTATCTTTCCCAAAAGACAGTGAGAGAGCAACCTGCATGTGTTGGGTTCTACTCACTGGTTATTGCTACATTTTGGAAGCCTCTGAGAGAATTCTGAATCAAGGGAAGTGTAGAAACCCAGAGAGGATAGAATTACAGTTTGCATAAATTTCTTTGGCATTCCACGCAGGCAGACCTGCAGGCATACAAGTGGGCTCAATTAAGTTGATGAGATTTCATCATAAGTTTTAAATAATATTCTTTTTTTCATACAATCAAAGAATGCTACCTTCAATATAAAGCAAGCAGATTGTTCCAATACATTTGCTCTTTTCCTAGGTTTACCTGAATTCCCAGATTAAGCTATTAGTATAGATGGCTTGCATAGCTCACACAATACTGATGCTTCCATTTCTCTCATAGAGTAATTCTGCTTGTGACAGAGAAGTGTTGTAATAACATCTCTATTTACAGATTCTAAAGCAAAGCTAAAATCTAACCTGATCCTATCAATAATGAAAACTAAAGATCTGGAAAAGTCCCAGTAGGTTATGAATTGGAGACTAAATATTTCATAGAATAATGCACTGCCATTATTTAGATAGGTTGGCTTAATGTTTGCATAATTACATTTTGTGTTCCTTGTTTACTAGTCATTGGTAGAACCCATTTTGACTCCTGTTCATATTAGGGGTGGCTGTATTTTGAGTTCTTATATGAAGACAAATGAAAGAAGAATTTCTGGTTACCTCTGTCTATGAAAATGTCTGTGCATGGGCAAATGTTTAATTTTCTCTTCTGGTAAACATCTCATACTACAAGAAAAATAAAGAATGCAATTATCCCAGTGGTTTCCTAAGCATGCTGAAATAGTAGAGAACTTTGGAGTGAAACAGGAACTCCACATCTGCTAGTTTACCAGATTGAGATCAGATGACTGGGAAATGTCAAGACTTAATCAGGTGACAGAATTATGTAGAGTTCTGCTCATTAATGCACAACATGACACAACTGAATGACTTCGACTCTGAGTAAGCATCTAAGCTGTGATTTCCTTCCTTCCTTCCTTCCTTCCTTCCTTCCTTCCTTCCTTCCTTTTGCTCCTTTTCTTAAAGAACAATAAGGAGTTTTTTACCACTCTGCCTTCCATCACTTCAACCACAGTAT
Source organism: Colius striatus (assembly GCF_028858725.1). Classification (NCBI taxonomy): domain Eukaryota; kingdom Metazoa; phylum Chordata; class Aves; order Coliiformes; family Coliidae; genus Colius; species Colius striatus. The sequence goes on along the minus strand of NC_084760.1, from coordinate 42,922,929 downwards.
CTACAGATTTATAACTAGTCAGTCTCAGCTACTCAGTGAAGTGTTTGAGGAAAACATTGTATTTTTATGCTTTATTTCTGTGGCTTTTGATTAATATACAGAGGGTCATAAGCAGGTCTTGTTGACAGGACAAATAGTTCTACAAAGATAGAAGAAAATGAATAACAATTATTTCATTGCCAAACTCATATCTTGCTTATATTAAAATCCCTGGTACTGGCAGAAAGGATGAGGGCAAAAAAGGGAAGGAATATATCTATTTACTTTTCCATTATAATTCTGATGCTATTTATTTTTTAAAAAAATATTTACACTGCATTTCAGTCATTTGGACCATTTTAGTGCAATGTAATAAATATTTAATGTCTTAATGTAACATAATGGCCCAATTATTGGAAATGAAATTAATAACATTTTTATTCTTTAACAATAAACTATTTAATAACTTTTAATGAGTTTTTTACTTTAAAGACTTGAATTTTTGATTTAGTCTGCTTCAGCTTGACTTTGAATATCTTTCTTTTCCAAATGCCCAAGCTACATATCTAGTTTCCTGAACTACTGCAATACCATAGCAGAATCAAAATTACAAGGGAACACAGTGTAAAAATAATATCAAGATACCCAGAAGAGAAGGGTAGGGGAAACTGAATGGATTACATAAGCAAGGGGAGAAGCGAGAAGGTGGAGTAATTGGGAAGGAAATGCAGAGACCTGCACTTTAACTATAAATGACAGGAATGTAGAGAGTATTGTCTGTAGTTATATCAATGAAATAGAGATTTAAAGGACAACGTGGAGGGATTTTGTATGTGATCCATTGTGGAAAGCACCAGAACTCCAGATTTTATTTCTAAATATAATAGTCAGAAAACATAGAGACTTTATTCTTGATCTTCAGCATGGTACTGGGTAAATTTTAAATTTCTTGGAGACTAGGTTTTCTTAGGTTACTTTGGAAATACACACTTTGTCCCACGGCCTATAGTTTAATAGCAGAGGTTGTTAAGAAGCCACTGTGAAATTATTTTTTTTTTTTTTGCCTCTAAAGGGTGGTTCATCTTGTCTTAAACCAAAGAAATCCAAAGTATATCAGATGGTTCCAAGTTGGATGGTTCCCTATTTGTTTCCTCTGAGCATAAGGGAACTTTGGGTGATGATACCTGATCTAGAAATATGATTCAGTTGAACTGGTTGTATCCCTTGTTACACACTTTGTCCTGTCTCTGATGTGTACAGCTAAGGTCAATGACTTTGTTATTATGACCTCTTTAAATTGGAAAATGAAAGAATATTTTCTAACCAAGAGAGGCTTCTCAAAGATCCTCACTTAAACACAGCAGCACTGTGGTTGTAGGAAGCATGACGTCATGTCAGGAAATCTTATTTCCTTCTAGGAGTATGTATGTGTACATATTTACACCTGCAGGAATGTGTAGTAACTTGAAGTGCAATTTAGCCAGTCTATTTTAATAGAAGTTTTGCAAAAGTCTGAAGTAGTGGAAGATGTTAGAAAATTTTCAGAGAAAAAAATAATTATTCTTCCAAAAGTAGTATTGGACCATGAAGCCAGTTTGAACAAGTTAATCCTTGAAAATGTATCACTAAATCCATGCAAAAATGATGACAAGTTTCAAGTAGTGCCATCTACAAATAAACAATCTGCCTCCCATTCCATCCACCTAATCCATTGAACAAGCTTATGCCTTTCTAAAAGACCTAAAGTAGTTATAAATCATGTTTGTCTGGATGCAACATTTCATGCTTATGGAAACTCATACAGTGAATGCCTTTGTAAGACTCCAGGACGTAAAATATCCTCAGGCCTCTGTTCCTATTGAGGAGTAATAATGTATCCCTTGCATTTAGGAGCCTATGAAGGGCATAATTTTTATTCCCGGTCTTAGCCTTTAGGTGTCAGATTAATAGGGTGTAGAAGATTTAAAAGTGGCATCCTGAGGCCCTGAAAGCAGGATTCATCTAACCTAATTTTAGCCATCTAAAATTTAGTGGCTCAGTTTAATAGCCTACAAATACTGTGGTTCGTAGTGCCATCTGAGACTCAAGTGTTGCATCTGGAGTCCAGGTGGAATACTTTAGGGTAACGCAAGTGGCACTAAATGTTCAAGTTTAGCCAGCTGACTAGTCAGTGCATAATTACCTAGGAGATGATTAGGTTCAAAATTAATACACTGAAATTTAAAAGTTTGCAATGTGTAGATGCTTGCATAGATAAGGCATGGTTAAGATCCAGTTGTTCATAATGAGAATTTAATCATTACAGTTTAGTTGCCTAAAACTATTTGAGCTAAGGGAGTGAGGACTCTTTAGCTTGGAGGAGACTGAGGGGTGACCTTATTGTTTGCAAATATGTAAAGGGTGTGTGTCAGGAGGATGAAGCCAGGCTGTTGTCAATGATGTCCAATGACAGGACAAGGGACAATGGGTATAAGCTGGAACATAAGAGGTTCCAAAGAACCATAAGGAAGAATTTCTTCACTGTGAGGGTGGTGGAGCACTGGAACAGGCTGCCCAGATGGGTGGTTGAGTCTCCTCTGAGGACATTCAAAACCCAGCTGGATGATTTCCTGGGACCTACTCTAGGAGGTCCTGCTCTGGCAGGGGGGTTGGAAGAGATGATCTTTTGAGATGCCTTTCAGCCCTTGAGATTCTGTGATTCTGTGATTTGAGGTTATTTCCCATAATCTTGCTTTTCCAGATCATAGATGTCCTGTAGGTCGTGTACTACACCCACCATGACCAGGAAGATGTCTCAGATGTCCTAGGGCAACTCTGATGTGGTTATGCAAGGGAAGCAATCTTGAAGAGGTCCTTGGGAGCTTTTCTGCTGGTTAAATAGAGATGACTATTGACTGAAAGGGAGCTTAATTACACAGGGAGTAATTCATGTAACTAGTATCTTTTAATATAACATAGGATTTATAGAACATGTACTTTTCTAGAGCTAGGCCTCAGTTTCTTCATACATGATGACTTCCTGGCCTCTGTTTAAGCCTTTCTTAATGCCCATGAGCAAGGTTATTTGAAAACAGTAAAGTTAATTTTTTTCCCCTTTTGTTTTCAGAGAACTTTAAATGTTAGTTTTCACCAATGTTTGCAGACAACATATGATCTTCTTTTATGTATCATAAATAATCATTTTTTAAAAGGTGTTTAATATTCCCATATCACTGTTCTTGAACAAAAAACTTGGGAATCTGTTTAACCACACCTGAAAATAAAACAGTATGATTTAATCTAGTTATAACTTTTATTAATAGTCCTTGTTAATAACAACTAAACTCACCTACCGCAGATCTTCCTTTCATATCTAATCTAAAAATGTCAGCAAAAATGTCAGCAAAAAGATCTATAAGAAGATACGTTGAGTAGAATCAAGCAAGAAAGGAAAAGTAAAATTGCAAACAGAGATAGGGTTGTTGAAATGAGGACAGAAAGAAGCTCAAGTATTCAGGAGGGAAAATGACACTGTAGAATAGCATAAAATGATAAAGGAAAGGATAGAAAACCACCCAGGAATCTCAAGAAGGCTCATGATTTTATCCCCGATCTGATCAATGTGGATATCTTGCTGGTGATGGCGAGCATACCAATGCTCAGACTAGCAACTCATTAATCTCAGCTATCTGCTCTGTTTAAGTAACAGGCAGGTGTTTTTTACTTTTAAGCTGCATGTTTAGGGTATTTGCACACTTCTTTGTGCACAGGTAAAGGTGGTAAAAAAGAAAGGGTTATGACAGAGACATAATCCATGCTTCTCTAAGAAGTTGCATAGACTCTTGCCTTCTCTCCCTTCCTCTCCTGCTTTTTTACACAGCTTATGCATAATTGTGTTTAAATACTAGCATAGGTCCAGACATGTATGGTGGTTGGGTCATCATCTCTGGATGGCAGATGTAGTACTGAGGTTCATGGTTTAGTGGTGACTGTGCTGTGTTAATGGTTGGACTGGATGACCTTAAAGGTCTTTTCAAACTCAACTAACCTACAAGTCTATCATTCTATGCCTGGTGAATTGGTGCCCAAATTATTACAACCAACTGGACTGCTAAACTGGAAAGAAGCCAATCAATAAATGCAGTCTTCTGACCCTCTGGCTGTCAGTACTATTTCAGCACATTTAAGGCAGGTATTCAAAGAGAGGATTTAAACCGTTGCCTGTGCTTCTACCTACATTTGTAATCAGATTCACATTGCTCTTTCAAGAATCTCATTTTCAATGTTTGAAATTTTCTTAGGAAAGTTACCACCTAGGAGAAGTTGTTTTCTCAGAATAGCAGACTGGAAAAGCTCACAGGGAGGATATGTTATAATTCCAACTATCATAGATAAATACTGAAACTTTAACATATGTTTTGGTACTTTCATGACATGTTTCTTTGTACAGTCCTCAAAACTTTCTACTGAAAACTAAATCCAAGATATTTATTTCACAACATGTTTTCAAACACAGCTGAAAGAACTTCTGCTGTTGCTTTATTTACCTAGAAGATGAAATATAGTGTCCAAGAGAGAAGAGATCCATTTTTATTTCCTTCTCTTTCAATTTTTCTAACAGAGTCTAACTAAACATCTCCTCTTTTGGAGATGATTTCTCAGCTATTCTAGTAAAGCCATTCTACCTTTCTAGTAAAGCCTTTTCTACCATTAAGGAATAACAGAGATGAAGAAAAGGCTTAAGAAAGATACTGTATCTCTACATTTGTTCAGACACTTGGCTGTGATGGGGAGACAAAGAAGTGTTTAAATTAACCCTCCTAATTTTGCCTGAAGTTCATTAGGTAGTTTTGAGATGAATCCAGAAAAAGTTTGAACTCCTGCAAGTGGTTAGGGACAATACATTCACATGCTGCATAGTTGTGTCAGGGCAAATAAAGGGAAATAACCTGCAGGCTGCTGAACTTGAAGAGAACACTTGTTGCTGTGTTTTACCACAAGCCTGATACAATCAGCATTTTGGATTCCCTTGTTGGCTTAAGTTTCTTGATATAAGTGAATAAACACACTTTCGTGATCATGGAGGAAACCACACAAGAGATGGATGCCCAAGGAGATCTGCCAAGTTGAGACTGAAACTTTTCATAGCAGTCCAGATCCTAAGTGTGAAGCACCTGAGAAACTTTAATAAATGGAGCAAGGATCTGATAATGACAGATTTAGATTTAAGAGCACAAATTTCGTTGGTATTCCATCATAGATATCTGTGCTTTACTCACAGATGAGGTTACTGTCTGTGCTTACCTACTGTAAAAGTGAAGTATAATAATAAAACAATCAGAAAAAATCACTGGAGAAGCAATTCAGAGTAACAAGTGTATTCAGCACATTAATCTCTGTGTATGTGTATGGATGATCATGTAGTATTCATAGACAAATTTTTAGCAAGTCTTTGTGCTTTGTTATTTGTGTTGTATGATGGATCATGAGATATTGAGATGAACTGATGTTGGTAGAATGTTTGTTTCATCCGAGCATTTTCATTTATATTTTCATAATTAAACACCTCCAGGTTCAAAACCAACATTTTAACTTTTTCTCAACCTAGAGTATACTCTTTGTTGTGAAAATGATGTCTTCTGATGGGTTATGCAGAAGTTTTCTGAATATCTTATTGATTTAGATACCTGTAACCAAGTTTTCCAGACCAAAAAATAAACAGGGTTTTTTTTAACTCAGGAACTCCTAAATTCAGTTTTCATAGGTGATCCCAACAAGGGATAATTGCACATACATAATCATGAATGATTCTCCCTGAATGACAAAGAGGAAATAATGACACACTTTGAGGTAGTGGGGAACAAAAGAAAGAACAAAAAAGATTGACCAACTGGAAATCATAGATGTTTTCTTGTTCATTGGACTAACTCTCCTGGTAACATGATACTGTTTATCAAGTCCAACTCCCTGCTATCACAGTGCATCACATGATTCGCACTTGGCCGTGCTTCCATCAAAAGCTAGTAACAGTAATTTTGTTCTCATTTAATCTCATTTTTTCCCCCTCTCTTTTAAAATGCTATTCTTGAATCTTCTTGGTCTAATAGTTAGAATTTGCCAGTAAGTTCAGATCTTGGTCAGCCTTCACACTTGGGGTTTAAATCTGGATCAGTCCTAGAAAAATCAATTCACTGAAGTGCATGGGCACTAGTACTGCTTTATTATATCAGGTACCTACTGATCCCCTGATGTTCCTTACTACATTGCCTCTGAACACAAGATAAGAGATTGTGTTAAAAACTTGAATGTCCTATAGTTAGATTCAGAATCTCTACTGATTCATATATGCAAAAATTGCTAATTACTTTAAGCCTAAAGCCAAGACTGGAGTTTTCTAAATTTTTCATAATGCACTTAACTATAACATAACCACTCATATCCAGTCATATGTTGATGTAAATTTATCTACTTTTATCCACTACCTTTGCTGCTTCCTTTTTTCCTTGGCTTGAGACAGACTATATCCCAAGCCTGTCCAAAATAGTAAAGCTAACTTTATGCAGCATTTTAATGTATTTAAATATTTTTTAAAAAGTAAGTTATGTCAATTAAAACCAGATTTATTAGTGTATATCTGTAATTAAAATAATACTTCAGTTAAGATTTATTTACTTAAGGGTTGCATTTGGTTTTAGGGTTTTTTTTTCCATGTTATCTTTGAGAAAACAGGTCACTTCTGCAGATAGATTGCAGAAAATCTGATTTATGGTCAAACCCTACAGAAAAGGAATCCCTATGAAATATTCACTTTGATTCAACTGCAGTGGGAAAATGTAAAAATAGAGAAAGCTCATGACATGATATATGAAAATAATTCATTCTGCTGTATATGAAAAATGAGGAGATCTGACAACATCAATGATTCATCCTCTACTAATACAAATTCAAAGTAGAGGAAATGCTGGATTTTGTAAAACAGCAGTCTGACAGGAGTTAGGTTGCCAACTATTGTTTCAGATCATTATTTCCTGAAAAACGGCAAGATTATTGTCCTTTCACCTGCTGCATCTTCCTAACATACTATTAGCCTGCACAAATGGGTTTCTATCTAGTTTGCACCATCCGCAGACATTATGATTGTGAACAGCTGGTGAACTGTTTTGTTACTGTTTTCAGTGCATGTCAGTCTTTTTTTTTTTTTTTTTTTTTTTTTCCCCAAAGCATATCTTGTCCTCTTATGCTGATGAAATTTTCTTCAACATATTGGGTCAGTTACTCAGCTGGTGTAAATCAGCATAGCTTCACTGAAACCAGCAAAATTATGTGGATTTAAACCTACTAGGAATCTGGCTTGCAGTTTCTAAGACAAATAAATAATTCACAGTGAATTATTTATAGGGTGAGTTTCACATTATTTACTTTTTATGAAAAATCTGTGTTTTACTCTACATTCAATGCAAAATTGCTTCACAATATTTCCTTTTCCAGAATCCTCTGGACTGCAGGTATCTCAGTTTTCAGGTGATGAGTACATTGTTCATAGTAAGTTGATGTAAGATTGGGTAAAGACACGTGAGTTTCTCAGGCTACTGCAAATCACTTTCCTTTGCTCTTGCTGACACAGCCATTTAAAAAATAATGCCTTATTATTTAGTATTTTATATCACTGTCATGAATTTAAGATATAGAACCATGGAGGTGGTTCTGTCATACAGTCCAGTGGTAATGATGATTCCTTGACCACACTGGACGATCTAGAAGACAAAGATACATTTATAATCATAGAATCATAGAATGGTAGAGTTGGAAGGGACTTTTAGAGATCATCTAGTCCAACCCCCTTGCAGAAGCAGGTCAATCTAGATAAAGTCACATAGGAAGATGTCCAAGTGGGTCTTGAAGACCTCCAAGGAAGGAGACTCCACAACCCCTGTGGTCAGCCTGTTCCACTGCTCCGTCACCCTCATAGTGAAATAGTTTTTTCTTATGTTTAAATGGAACTTTTTGTGTTCCAGCTTCATCTCATTACCCCTTATCTTGTTGCTACCTACAATAGAAAAAAGGGATAACCCAACCTCCTGACACCCACCATTTAGATATTTGTAAATATTAATAAGAACCCCCCCCCAGTCTTCTCTTTTCTAGACTAAACAGCCCCAGTTCTCTCAACCTTTCCTCATATGAAAGATGTTCCAGTCTCCTGATCATCTCCAGACCTTTGGATCATCCCTTCCAGACTTGCAGAGATCCTTCACACCTGCTCAAGACAGTCAGTTTAACTTAGCTATATCACATTTTGTCTGTAAAATTTTGGAGTAAATTCACATATTTTCAGGTTTTCAAAGTTGGATAATAAGTCTGAAAAAGCCAAGATGGATTTCTATACACTTAATGGATATTTAGACATGTCTTTGAATGGGATTAAGTAGTCTGTTTCTCCATAATGACCTCCTCTTCCAACTCTTCTGGAACATTCATACTCTTATACTGTTTGGGCTGGTAATGCAAGACTTATTTTTTTTTTTTCCCCCTGTATTTTAAATGAAAAGTTTTTCATTGTGAGGAAGGCAAATAAATTAGCATTTGTGTGCTTTTAATGTACTTCTCTTTTTCACTGAGGATCAAAGAAGTTGCTACTTTTTAATTTTAGCTTGTGTCAAATACTGTTCTACAGCTATCCCTTTTGCTGCTTCTGTCCCAGTAACAATCCATTTCAGTTTAGTTGAGATGAAGCAACTTGACAGTAAATAGTATTCACAAGACTTTTTCCACAAAGCAACACTAGGTATAGGATTGGATTAAGTTCCCTAAAACGATTTGTCTAGTGCCATTTAAAGTGTCTTAGCACATATGACGTAGCCTCTTGGGGCTGGCAGATATTACACAGAATACACAGAAGACTTTGCATAGTAACTGAAGGTCAGACACACTATCTTAAAGTGCCTTACATTGAAGAGGAAAACTATATTTAGGCAAATGAAAAAGCTGCTATACAGCAACATTTAATCCTCTCAATGTCTAATGGATTCTGTAAAGCATTTTACTTAATCTTCAGCTCCTGTTCTAGACGGATATTAATCTCTTACACATCTTTGACTTCATGAAGAGATTTTGGATACTCTTGAGTATCTTATTCAGGATTAAACATCAACACTGAAACCAGGACTGTATTTATACATCAGTGCTCAGACAATCAAGTTTAGATATGTTCATGTAAACTAGGCACCTAAGCTCCTGTTATAGTCAGTAAATAATTGGTGAAGAAGGATGTGTACGTAGACACATCTTGTATCATTTGAAGTACCCAGTTTTCCAACTGTTACTGTAGAATAACATGAGAATCACAGTTTTGGCATCACATTTGCCAGATCTGTATAAATATCTCTGATACTCTAATGTATTTCAGATGACAGCAAATTCTTATATTTAAGCAAACTGACAACGAAATTGTTCTCTCTCAACTGTACTGACAGGAGTCCCATTAACAATAACAGAAACTTAGATTGCTGTTATACCTTTAAATATGCCTCTGTAGATACTGAAATTCAGATGTCTTAATCTCATAAATGATTTCTACTTCATGAAGAACCTTTTTCACCATTTTTTTCCTTATTTTAAACGACAAAGAGAAGCTGTTTCTTCAGTGGATATATATTGGTTTATCATCAGTCACTCCTGTAATACAGTATTGATTCCAGTATTCTTACGTGTGAATTTCTTCTGAGTTTTAGTGTAAAAAGTACCATTAGTTAAAACACCTTTTTTAGATTTATTTCAATATAAGATTTTTAGGCTCATTCACAGCTTCATTTCCAAGATAAGATTCAGAAGTCACTTTGTCCTAGGACCAAAACCACAAATACATTGTTTTGAGAAAAACATAAAAAAAGTCACTGTAAGATTACAATATTTTTAGATGCTCTGTTAAAGTCATGCCTCCAAGTTAAATACATATAACTCAAGATATTCATTAGTTTTCCTTTCACAATGGAGGTTTTAATCCAAAATCCATCCTATGCTGTTTCTTATTAAAAATTGGAGCATACATATCACCAGTATAAGAAGCAACACAATTTGTACTTCAGGACAATATGATGTCTGTGAGCAGCTTTTATTGTGGGAGGCAGGTTCAGAAGGTAATAATTGTTGTATGCATGGCATGCCAATCTGATCAATAGACTGCTGAAGCATGTGTGGCCTGCTCTGCCCAGCCCCACCATTTGCAACCTAATTAGCAGCTGCTCAGAGATGGGAAACAGGTGCAGATCCGGGAGCAGGCCAGGGAAGTCTGCCTATAATTAACAAGGAAAAAAGGGTCAGATATTGGGAAGAATATCAAATCTTGGTCCATTGGGGCTATCATGCTGGCCTCAAAGGCATAGTCACCTGAGATCTTAGGCATGCTAATGTAAATTATGCAATATTTCAAACAACATGGCTGCATAATCAGTTGGCAGGGAAGAAATGGCTGTCTTTTTGTGCAGTTTAGTCAATGGTTTAAAAAAAGAAGACAGGATTTCAATGTTTGCACTATGTTGCTTTTTTTGTTTGTTTGTTTTGCGAGTAACAGTGGTTTGCTGTTAAACAGAAGAGAGAGTGCCTGACTTGTCTGCTGGTAGTAGTAAAATGCAGGTGTACTATGTTGCTCAGGAACTTTATTTAATCATGAAACTGAGTGAGCACCTATATATGCAGAAAAATTGATTCTGAATTAACAGACACTGTGGTTGACACTTGTATGGGCACATCATAAGCTGTAAGTTGAAGCCTTGCTAATATTGTCATCATGTTCTAGCTAATACTTGTAAAACTTGTGAAGAATCAAATGACTTCTTTTGGATATTGTAAAGAAAATGCTTGTTGGCTGGTTGATTCCGAATGTGGTGATTGTACCCATGGCATCAACTGGGGTTCCAGATCATATTGGGCTAAGCAGATTATTTACTTAAGAGAGAAAGGAAAGCTTTTTTACATTAGAGGAAAAAGGTAGGAAACTACTCCAAGGTAGGTAAAATGTATTGATGACTTGATAGAACTTCTGGATGCCAACAAGTACTTCAAAGGAAGGACAGTTTCTTCATGAGGTAAAGCATAACCCTTCAGTTTGTCCTTTGAAGTTTATCTGATTAACTTCAGTTCTATTGCAGAGCAGAGGCTAATCACATACATTTCTACTAACAAGCCCATTACAATACATATCTAATTGAGATGTTACTAACATGTCATTATATACAGACACACTCAGATGCAGAAACTTCAGACCATCTTTAAAGCAGTGGGATATAGTTAAATCAAATTAAAAATAACAAGAAGGGAAGCAAAGGACTTGGTCAATTTCATTGTACATGTGTCTCCTTTAAATACATACTTTTAGCAAGAGTGCAGAAAACAATGTTTGTTTTCCACTAATCTTTGCAGAATGGATCTTTTTCTGTGTCCCAACATCTTATTTATTCCCTACCTCAAAAAAACTTATTTTATGATTTCTCAAAATCACCATGAGAATTGAATTATCTAGTTAAAGAGGGAGGACCCTTTTCTTACAAAATCCCTATTTTTTATATTTAAAATAATACCCCAAAGTTTAAAGTAGAAGTATGTTGTAGCAAGAAAGGTTTTGAAATAATTCTAAATTCTTCAACTTTTTGGGCTTCAGCTCTTTGGTTTTTCAAAGTTCCAGCTCACAAACATTGAGAGATTGTTATTTCTTTCATGGGAAATATTTCTAAGAATTATCATTATTCAGTATTATTTGCATCAGGGCAGAATATAGCAACAAAAATAAACAGCACAAGTTTTTTGAAGAGGAAAGGTGCTTCTGTGCTTAAGAGGCTGTGAGAGAAACCACAAAAGGAGCTGAAAGTCACAACCACATCCACACAATAAGTATTCCTGAAGAGACTGGAAATTTGCCCACATTGTGTAAGAAAAGCTGGAGTAGGAGCCCTGGAGAGACCTTGGAGCTTATTACTCTGAATTTTTATATATGTAATTGGCTGTAAAAGTGGCAACTCTGTAAAAAGTGGCTTATCTCAGAGATTTGAAGAGTGGAGGGCCAAGCAGATGAGTTTGCCAAAGACGTACCACTGGATATCAGAATGCACATCCCACCTTTCTGGTTTCTCTATCAAAAACTTCATTGGAATTGCCATATTTATTTAAGAAAAAATAGTTCTGATGAATTTGGTAAAAAACTATTTTACTCAAAAATTATAACTGATTGTACTCAGTCTATACCAAAGAAGTAACAACAAGACAGGGAAAGGGGAATATTATTATCTTTGATAAACAGATGGAGAATTCAACAACAGTGCGTTTAAACCCCAAGATTAAGTGAGAAATCGAGGCTGAGCTGGAAATGTATGCCAGGGCTTAATCTAGCACATATTTCCCTTCCACTAAAGGCAAAATCAGTGGAGCTGTCACTTAAAAGCAAAAAGTAACAAATAAAATATTATTTGTTTTTGACTCAGTCACATCATCATGATAGAAGAGGCAAGTTCTGTGTCCTTTATAAAGCTAAGCCCCAGATATTAGAGTTTAGGGAAAAAAAATTACAACGTTTTAATATTTTTATTTTTTTTTTATTTGAAGAAGAAATTGAGGAAGAAATTTGCAGGACTGCCTTATTTTCACATTTACAATTGTCTTACAATTGCACACAAAGGCCCAGAAAGCAGCTTGGAACAGCTATGAGACTTTTAGTGATCATTTGCCCAGTCTTGTCTGTGTTACTAGAGAGTATTGAAGGACAGTGATACTGCTTAAGAAGCTTGAGTGCATTTAAATTTGTTTTTTATTAAAATAGAACTCCACTTCTTTATTTATCTCTTTTTCTTGCCCTCATAATAGCAATGCAAGGAGCTGTGTTGCACCTTTCAGTGGCCAAGACTGCAATATAATGTACAATGTCTCACAAAACCCCACAAAGCAGAATACAAATAACTCCATATCATACTGGAAAAGGAAAGCAATGTGAAATTTCTTAAGTATCAAAAGTTCAGCTTCTTGAGTCTTCTGAGAAAAATGATTTCAAGAAAAGAGAAAGAACTTTATAACTGGAGATAATTTGGAGATAGGAAGTATGACAGTCATTTGAATTTGACAGCCTGAATTCCCAAGACAGGCTTTTTTGATTATTCTTGTTCAGAAATTTCAGTGCTGATTCTAGAATGACACTCTTTATACCTAAAATACAAAGTAAAAGAAATATTTATATATTTTCTGCATATGTGAAGTCACATACACACACACGTTTTCAAATCCCAAGTGACTTGAAGTGATTAATTAATCATTATAGTACTCCTGGGACAGGAATATTATCTCCAATTTAGAAGCAGAAAAATGGATGAAAACAGTTCAAGTTATTTATTCAAAGAGTAAGAAGCCAGCAAAGGAACTAATTATTACTCATTTCTAGCTCCTTGTGTGATCTAAGTATTCCTGTAGGTTGTTGAACACAATACGGGAACCTTGCTCGCAAACACCTTCGAACTTTGTGATAATCCACATTGAATTGACCTCTAACTCTGTAGGGCATATATAAAAAAATCCTGTCTGCGCTATCATGTTTTATCACACAAACTCAACTAGAGAATAAAAAATTCCAGTATTTACCATTGGATTATAATTATATTGATACATTTCAATGCCTTGGTAGGTATGCAATACAGATAAATATTGATCTAATGAGAGATATCACCACCTTGCTAGCCTTATTTAATTTCTATCCTTAGCGCATCATAGCTAAACTAACCATAATCTTGTAATGTAAGGCAGAAAATGTAAGCAGAGTCATTTGAGTTATGATGATCAAAGGAGATATGGGAAACCTTGACATTTTTAATGTGATTAAACTGAAAGTACCTTTCTAAAATAAACCTCTATTGCTACAGAACATGGCTCGTTTCTTATGAACAGAGATTTTCAGCAGAGTATCTGATTCATGGAAGAGCTACTTCTCTGAAAGTGTATCACTACAGTTGGTTTTGTTTCTTTTTTTTTAATTTTTTTTATTTTTAATTTCTTCTACTGTCATTCACTCAGTCTAATCACCATTATAAACACCAGACAAGATAATTCAGTGTCGGGGCACTAAATTATTGCCAACCCATTTGTACCATCTGCTGCATAAGTGTCTGTTGATGGAAGGGATAGTGGGGCACCTGGTGACCATGAGGTCAAAACAACATTTGTAGGGGAGGCAGGGAACAGCAAAAGGACTGCATAAACAAAGCAACGGAGCAAGCAAGAAATTGAGGCCAGCAGAGAGTCCGAAGCCAGCAAAACTGATGCTCCTCTGTTTGGATGTTTTGAGAATTCCACCTGCAGATGTTGCAATGGCCTTCTCAGAAATGGGAGCAAAGTTGAGTTTTGCTACTTGCGAGTTATAGAAGTGAGACAGTAGTATGGCTGCAACATGAAATCATAGAAAAAAAAAGAGAGGAAAAGATAAAGATACTAGAAAGGGAGCTGTAGGTAGTCAGTCTTGCTCAACATCTGGTAGGACAAATGGAGAAGAAAGAGACTTTCTGTTGCTTCTGGAAGGGATATCTGCTCCTTTCTTCAGAGGCACGTTGTGTTTTTCTGGCTTGGTGTAGAAATAGTTAGCAACACAATTAAGGCTGCTTTCCCACTATCTATGTATTCTCTTTTCTTCTTCTCCTTATATAATGTGACACACACATACTTTTTTTTTTCTCCATAAGACATAATGGTATAAAGCCCAAAATGCTCACACTCAAATCTGTCTGTCTGATTTTACACTTACTGAATACTCTCTCCCTGTACTTCTGCCTATATGATTAACTGTGTTAAACTCCTAAACTTAAACTTCTCATTTCTAGAAAAGCTGGAGTTCTTTTATTTACCAGCTGTTGTGAATGACTTAATCTCATAGAATCAAAGAATTGTGGGGTCTGGAAAGGACCTCTAGAGCTCATCCAGACTGATCGTCTGCTAAAACAGATTCCTCTCGATCAAGGGGGCGCAAGCGGGTTCGGAAACCTCTCAAGAAGGAGACTTCACACCCACTCTGGGCTACCTGTGCCAAGGTGTTCCCTCAACCTCATAGCAAAGAAGTTTGGTCTCATGTTCAAGTAGAACTTTCCTGTGAAAAAAAAAACCAAAACACTTGCCCCATCCTTTTGACACCTGCCCTTTAGGTATTTAGAAGCAATGATAAGGTTTCCTCCCAGTCTTCTCCAGGTTAAACAGCTTCAGGTCCCACAGCCTTTCCTCATACAGATGCTCCAGTACCCTCAGCATCTTGATAGCCCTACACTGGACTCTATCCAGAAGCTTTCTATAGTTCTTGAACTGAGTAGCCCAGAACAGGACACAGGACTCCAGATATGGCCTCACCAGGGCAGAGTAGAAGGGGAGGAGAACCTTCCTTAACCTTTTGCCCACAATCTTCTAAGTGCACCCAAGAATGCCATTGGCCTTCTTGGCCACGAGGGCACATTGCTGGCTCATGTTTAGTTTGCTGCCCACCAGAACATCCAGGTCCCTTCTCCATACTTTTTCCATTTCTTTTTCTCTAGTGCACTCTCTCTTGCTTAGTCTCTCTGAAGTGACATGGATTTGTAGCATAAACTGTGGGTTGATTTGATTTGTCGAGATTCATTGCTGGAGACAATGCTATGAAAGTCCTACAAATTTCAGATGGTGAACATTCTTTAGTGTCCTTTAAGGCCTTTTTGTGTTTATTTGCATCCATGAATTGCAAATGTAAATTTTATATCCAATTGTCTTACTTTTCTTCTTCTACTTCTTGGTCATTCCAAGTAACATTCTGAACAGAAACATCAAATACACATATATTAACTATTGAAAGTGTGATTGTCTTTGTTATTTTCAGGTCCGCTCCATATGTTTAGTTGTAATAATAATTTGCATCTATATGTCTAAAATACAGCACAAGAATTGACTAGCACAGATCTTCACACTTCTTTTTGGAAAACAAAAAGCCCAATATGGAGTGAAGTGTCTTACAAGGTATTCATCCCTCTTGTGGGAACAAAAATTTCTCAGGACCGCTAGTCCAGATAGAGAATTCAAGATCTGCAGTTTCCATGAGACAGTGTATCGTGTTCTTTTGCCTACTGTGGCATCACAGAACTCTCTGGAAATGTTTTATCTTTTATGGTATTTTAGTATTTTTAAATAATTCTGCAAACTTATGTACTTCTTGGGCCAGCTTCAGAAGTCTTTCAGGAACAGCTGCATCTCGTGCCTCCAATTTAACAGAATCTTTCTCATCTTTTCAATCTTTCCACATTATTACATATTTGTATCTCTAAGGGTCTCTTTTAATTCCCTCTAGACCCACTTGCTCTTTATTGACATATATCACCCAGCTGAAGCCTTCAGAGTATAGTGAAATTATTTGGCTTGTTTTAGAAGTCTTTTTATATCTCCTAGCCTGACAGTTAACTCTTAGAAACAGAACGTCAAAGATGAGTTATTGTTCCTGTACATAGGTATTTTTTTTCAGAAGTGCTGGCTACTGTCTCATTCTGTGCCAATGCAATACATTTTTACTGTGTAACTATAGAACTTTGCACTGGGGCTTATTGATTGAAATCTGTGGTGATAGTTTTTACTTCTAATCCTTTTCTCTGATACACTTGCAGCCCTCTTACTGGAGTCACTCACAAAAATTAATAACTCTACTTTCCACTTTGCAACTGAAGTCCTTAACAGGAACATTAAACTGTACCTGATTCACTCCAGGTTCCTATCCTATCATGTTTAAGATCTAGTGCTAATGGAGCTAGTCCTTGTCCATCAGGTATCTGTACTGCTCCATGTATCACAGTACAGCCTGTCTTAGCACTGATTATATGGGTTGGAAATTCAATTGAGAATGTAGCAGTAAATCATACACTTTCATGTAGATTAAAAAAGATAAGCATGATCTGAAAGAACAATTTGTTCTCTGCTATTTCCTCTAAGCTTCCTTCTGTGTGTACACAACTGACACTTAGCATTACTTGGGCCAGGAATTGGATTATATGTCTGGGATACAGTCTAAAAAAATTTACATTAGGGGAGTATTTGCAAAGTGATCCTCTGTTACACTTTGCCCTGAGCTGATCTTAGCACATTTCAATGGTAGGATTATGAAACTGATGAAAAATTATATCAACTGAGTATTTCCCAGAGGAAAATTTACTTTCTCTGGTTGAATTTTAATCTCCTCACTTATTACAAGAATCTAGAATCTTAAGAATTAGAAGGTCATGAACCAGTTTTGAATGAATTTATCTTTAAAGATCTACAATAAAAAAAAGACAAATGTTCATGTCAGAATAGAAAAGCTATCATGATCATTAAGTCAATAAACTGATAAGATTCAAAACTGAAATCTTAGTGATTGAGAGTTTTAACTCCTTCTTTGACTTTGTCAAGTTGAGTTTAGAGGTTCAGGTTCATGGATAATTTGATAGTTCTTTGTTCCAAGTGAATTTGCAACACCTTATAAAAACTGTTGTACTTCTATTTTTTTTTTTAAATTAGGGAATAAAAATTTATATGGAGAACTTGGAAGAGGAATCAGACTTTGGAAGCCTGCTTTTTGTATATTTGACTGCATTTTTCTGGGTTCAGATCTTCCTAACCTACTAGTTTCTGTGTTCTACAGAAAGTTACTTTCTAAAAAAAAAAAAAATTCTGTTGAAAAGTTAACACAAAACAAACAGGAGTTTTAGCTGGTCTCATTATAAATTTCTTTTTTCATAATCAGAAAATGTAACTTCATCATGTCTCCACATACATCTAGACTGAGGCCTGAGGTAGAAGAAAATACCTGAATAGCGGTGATAAAACATTTTCAGATATTGATTTACTGCCTTGGGAGAGAGTCTGTTATGTTCCCTAGCAAAAAAACTTGATAGTCTTAGTTTATGAAGCAAAACAAGTAGGAAATTTTCTGTGATAGTGAAGAGCTGTTACTGCTTTTGCTATATCTTTTGGATAAGACATAAAATTCTGACCATATCAGCCATTACACATTCATATTTTACCTAGCTATGTATATCTCTGCCTGCCTTCCTACTGGTGTGGTTTTCAGCCCTTCAGTGCTAGAATTTGTTTAGCTAACCCATGATCTGCATACTGTTGAAATATATGTGACTGTAATTGCTTACACAATGACCTATTTCAGTTTCTTCTGGAAAAACTAGTTTTTATTTCTCAAGCTGAGCCATGGTGTGTTTCAGTTCTATTTGTCAAATAGAGGTTTTTTCCCATCCAGGAAGGAGCTGCAAATGTAATTAAATATTCACTTAACACTGCACAGTAAAGCTGACCTTCCACTCATTTGGTAAAGTACCAATTAGTCACTGACTAGGAATAGGAGCTCCAAGTAACTTTCTGTGAAATCAGAGAACTTTATACCAGTGCTTGAAGAGGTCTGAGAGGTAATCCAAATGTTGGTTTATCCTTAGGTCACTCCTATAATGTCTACAAGGGGCAAAAGTAATTAATCTGGATGTGAAATTCATAAAATAATAACTTTGTATCTGTGACAAATCTCTGTTAATTTCAGAGCATCTGGAAAACTTTGTCATATACGCAGCCATTCATGTAACTGGAATATTGTCTTATTTTCATAATTGCAAAGTTTGCCTTAGGGTTTACTGTTAATTAATCATGTCCAAATATTAACCGACATCCGTTCTTGGGTGTGAGCAAAACTCCCCCCCAGGGCAACTTCTCTGTGGAAAACTCTAGCATTTCCATTTATAAAGCGAAAAGAATAAAATGCTGTAAGAATTAGTGAAGTTGTATAGAAGAGAGAAAAAATAGCTCACATTAGCTGGTGGAAGACAGAGAAAGAACATTTGATTCCTGGGAGCTAGCTGAGGAAAAAGTCATCAGTTTTGGCAAAGTTTGAGTGAAAGAAAGGAGAAAGGAAAAACACATAAGGAGCTTCTGCCCTCCCCTGGGATCACACCAGTATAAATCCAAATGGACTGTTACATTAATTTTACATTCTTGGTGGTCTGTGTAGCTTTAATGGATGTGCTACTGTCTTAGAGCAGAGCGAAGAAGGATTGTGAGAAAATTCCTTTTGTTAGAATATTTTCGATGAGTGTGTCCATATGGGATCTTAACATAAAAAACCAAGACTCTCAACTTTTTCAGAAACTTTAAGTAGTGTTAAAAAGAACACTGAGTGTTTGAACTGTTTTTTCTGTCATTTATGGAAGAATTTAAACATTTAAAATGAAAATCCTGTGGAATGAGATTATTATCATAGAATCATAGAATGGTAGGGGTTGGAAGGTAGCTTTAGAGATCATCTAGTCCAACCTCCCTGCAGAAGTAGATCAACCTAGATCAAGTCACATAGGAACATGTCCAGGTGGGTCTTGAAGACTTCAAGGAAGGAGACTCCACAACCCCTCTGGGCAGCCTGTTCCAGGGCTCCCTCACCCTCATAGTGAAATAGGATTTTTTAATGTTTAAATGGAACTTTTTGTGTTCCAACTTCATCTCATTACCCCTTATCTTGTTGCTAGCTACAATAGAAAAAAGGGATGCCCCAACCTCCTGACACCCATCATTTCGATATTTGTAAATGTTAATAAGATCCCCCCCCCAGTCTTCTCTTTTCTAGACTAAACAGCCCGAGTTCTTTCAACCTTTCCTCATATGAAAGATATTCCAGTCTCCTGATCATCTCCAGACCTTCAGATCATCCCTTCCAGACTTGCAGAGATCCTTCACACCTGCTCAAGATAGTCAGTTTAACTTGTATATATCACATTTTCCTTATTTGTCTGTAAAATCCCAGGATGCCATTGGCCTTCTCAGCCAGGAGGGCACATTGCTGGCTCATGTTTAGTTTATTATCAATCAGGACTCCCAGATCTCTCTCTGCAGAGCTGTCCTCCAGCAGATCAATCCCCAGCCTGTACTGGTGCAGGGAGTTGTTCCTCCCCAGATGCAGGACTCTGTACTCGTCCTTGTTGAACTTCATGAAGTTCCTCTCTGCCCAACTCTCAAGCTGGTCAAGAACCCTCTGAATGGCAGCACAGCCTTCCGGGGAATCAGCCAGTCCTCCCAGTTTGGTGTCATCAGCGAACCTGCTGAGGGTACACTCATCCAGTTTGTTGAAGATATTGAACAAGACTGCCCCCAGAAACAATCCCTGAAGAACTCCACCGGCCACATGCCTCCAATTCGATTCTGTGCCATTGATCACCACCCTCTGGGCTCTGTCATTCAGCCAGCTCTCAATCCACCTCACTGTCCACTCATCCAAGCCACATTGCTTGAGCTTTCTGATGAGGATGTTATGGGAGACAGTGTCAAAAGCCTTGCTGAAGTCAAGGTAGATGACATCCACTGTTCCCCCCTCATCTAGCCAGCCGGTTATGCACTCATATAAGGCTCTCAGGTTGGTCAAACAGGATTTCTCATTGTTGAATCCATGTTGACTCCCCCTGATAACCACCTTTTCCTTCATATGTTTAGTGACAAAATGCAGGATGAGTTGTTCAATATTATATACATTATATACATTATGTTCAACATTATAATATACATCTACAAAGAATACGCGTTGAGACAGATACATAAAGGTAATGAAGTCTGAGATTTCATTCCCACAGTTCCTTTAACCCACTGCACATATATATATATAATCACCTTAAAATTCTCATTTCTTTCCATTAGGTATTAGAGGGTGATACTTGAGACTCAAAAGCCTTCTGTTTGATCCTCCCCTTGGCTATGAGTATTTACCTGCCTAAATGCTAAAATGTGTCAATGGTGTGAGCTAACATACATTTTTAAAGATCTTATAATCACCAAATTTGAGGGGTTTGTCACCACGAGACATACTTCTCATGTAATAGGCAATCCCCTATCCAATTCCAAATCTTAACTACTAACTAAGGATGAGCCTTTTGAAGAATGCTTTAATTCTAACACAAAAGTTCAGTCATTTTCTCTGTTTATAAAAAGATTAGTAATTGATTAGATTGGAAGGATTAGCAAAAGATTAGATTGGAAGCTGCGGTAGCAATTCATTGAATAAGCTTTATATGTAAAACTTGGGGGTTTTTTGAGTGTCAAAAATGACAAGTGATTTAACAAAACAAATTGGGCTGATATAAAGCATTTTCAAGACATCTAGTTCAATATTAATATTACAGAAGAAGTTGAACTTTCAAGCAATATCTCTTACATCATCCTCTCACAGTCTTTGCACTGAGTTCCCTGTGTCTGAAAGGATTGCATTACTAATCTAAAAATGTCCAATAAGGAAGGAGGCTATCAAAGACATTAAGGTCTCTACTGTTGCAATATATATATATATAAAGACAGAGTCAGAGAGAGTCAGTGCTCCAAGAAGGTCACAACCTAACTTTCAGAACATATTTTAAGTTTTCAGAGATTTCTGGCCACTAAATGTACAGATAGACAATATGTTAGAAACAATTGGGCTCCTTGAAAACTGTAGTAGAGAGTAGAATCCATTCACTCACATACTGTAAGATGCTATGAATAAACATATGTTACTCTATGTTTCCTGCTTGAAAACTTTGCTGTTCATGCCCATTTTACTTTGAGGCACAGATGGGTATCAACTTACTTATATTTCCATACTTGGCCATTGAATGAGTCAGGAATAGAACGAGCATCGCCATTTCCAGCTCTCACTTGAAATTTCTCTGCCTTATGTTTCCCAATGGTAATTACAGTAAGTCTGAGAAGAGTCTTTTTTTTTTCTCAAAGGTATATTTAAAGTGATCTGAGATTGTCTTTTTTTTTTTTCTTTGCTGACTGAAATGTTTTTCTTTGAATCATTCATTATTTATTGGATCACATTTCGTGTATGGTGTCCAGTTTCTGTCCCTGCAATATAGAGACATTAATAAAGAGCAGTAACTTCAATGGAAAGCCACCAGGACAATCAGAACTGGAGTACTTGTCCCATAAGGACAGACTAGGGGAATGGACTTGTTTAGCTGTGAGAACAGATGGCTTTAGGCAGCTAGGGGAAAGGGGAGATCTCACATCAGTCCTTCAAAGTATAAGGTACCAATGAGACAGGATCAGGTTCCTCATAGTGGTGGACACAGGAGGACAAGAGACAAAGGACATTCAGACAAAATTTAAAGAGAAACTTCTACTGTGAGGGCTGTCAAAAAACAGAAAAGTATGCTCAAAGTGGTTGTGAAGTCTACTTCAGAGGTTTTGAACAACCATCCGGATCAAACCTTGACCCTGCTTTGAGCAGGAAGTTTGACTAGAAACTTCTTTAGGCCCAATCTGAATGAGTTTATGATCCTATACAGCTGTACATTTTTTACAGCTGATTCTCATCCTCATTACAGATGTATTTTGTATGTTGCTGAGTTGTTTATACACATATTTTTTCTTCTTTCTCAAAGAATTCCTTGCCTTGCATTTATGCAAAGCTCCTTTTATCTCACATTAAAAATTGCTGATGTTTCTGATGTTTTCTTGTATTATATTGATGAGTTCTCTCATGACCCATGGCTAAGAAGTCATTCATAGATGACACTTAACTTTAGTCTCTCTTGCAATCTTTGCTGAATTGCTTTCTTACTCTTGTAAAATGTATTCAACATCACAGATACATGACAGATAAGTGAAAGATCTGGCAGATTCCAACCTCAGGAAAATAAACCATTTTAAGTCTAAATTTGTATCAAGCTATCCCTCTCTGTATGTACATATTTTGACACCTTCGTCAACACAGTTTCACTGTGCTTTTATGGAGTATCTATATATTTCTTGAAACCCCTTAAGTAGATAAGCAAAATTCAGGCACTTCTCCCAGTTTATTGAGTTTTCACAGCTCCATTCATAGTTTAATTACTTCAGAGAGTTCTGGAACAAAAGCTGGAACCAAGGGCTTTGAAAAAGGTGAAAGAGAAGTAAATGTACTTTTGTTTGCAGATATGAGTGTAAATATTTGTGCATGCATGTTTCTGATACACAATCTCCTCCTCTTTTAAAGACCTTGGAGTTTTTTATGTTATCAAGCTGTGTGCTCTAAACCCAAGTTTGTCTTGAGTTACAGCAACTCAGATTGAGAGATTGTCAGTTCCACTCTTTCGAGTTGGGTTGAACATACAAGCCATCACTTCTATAAAACATGATAGGGAACTTGACTATGATTGGAATGGCAAAAAGATGATGTCCCAATTCATAATCACTCAACTCATTTTATCAAGGTATCCTGGAAATCGTCCTGACCAGTACTGAAATCGTTTCAATAGAAAATTACATTTTTTACGTTTCCTATGCCAACAAGGCATTGAGTGTGGGAATGGTCCCAGACATGTGTTGATTCAGAAACTGTGGTTAAATATTGCACCCTATGGTGGGCTCACATTCCCCCTCGTCTTCCTTTTGCTGCTGATGTACTTGAAAAATGCCTTATTACTGTCCTTAACTTCCCTGGTTAAATTCAATTCTAGAAGGGCTCTAGCCTTCCTAGTTACACCCCTGCATGCCCTGGCAATGTTCCTATACTTTTCCCAAGAAGTCAGCCCATTTCCACCTCTCATAGATGGCTGTTTTCTGCCTGAGTTGTCCCAGCAGATCCTTACTCATCCATGGAGGTCTACTACCTCCTTTTCCTCCTTTTTTGTGTGTTGGGACACACTGATCCTGGGCTTGGAGGAAGTGGTGCTTGAAGACTGACTAGCTGTCTTGGACACTTCTACCTTCTAGAATCATATCCCATGAGATCCGTCCAAGCAGGTCTTTGAAGAGGCCAAAGTCAGCTCGCCTGAAATCCAGGGTCACAGTCGTGCTTTGTGTCCTGCCTCTTTCACACAGAATCTTGAACTCTACCATCTCATGGTCACTGCAGCTGAGGTTGCCTCCAACCTTCACATCCCCAACCAGGCCCTCCTTATTCGTCAGTACCAGGTCCAGCAGCACACCCATCCTCCTTGGTTCCTCAACCATCTGAGACAGGAAGTTGTCATCAACAATCTGTAGGAACCTCCTGGACTGCGTGTGCTTGGCTGTGTGGCTATCCCAGCAAATATCAGGGTGGTTGAAGTCCCCCCATGAGGACCAGGGACTGTGATCATGAGGCAGCTCTCAGCTGTTTGTAGAAGACCTCATCTACTTCCTCCTTCTGATCAGGTGGCCTGTAGCAGACTCCTACAACAATATCACCTGCCTTGCCCTGCCGATTAATTTTTACCCATAAGCACTCTACCCACTTCTCATTCTCATCCAGGCACAGTTCAGTACACATTAATTGCTCTCTCACACAGAGAGCAACTCCACCTCCACACCTTGTCAGCCTGTCCTTCCTAAACCATACATAGCCCTCCATGGCTATGGCATTTATGTACATTGATTCACTGTACATTTTGCAAATTTCAACAGAAGAGGAAAGAAAGAAATTTTTGGAAAATTCAGAATTTTGGAAACAAGACCAGAAAATTAGGAAAAACTGGGATAAAACCTAGTGATTCTTTGGACTCTATAGACGTAGACAATCTTTGCAAACTATCTTTGAAAAGCTCTGAAAAAATATATATCCATTTTCTTTGATTTATTTATTTACTTATTTACTACTGACAGCCCTTTTTTGAAATAAAAAATATTAAATTTTGTCATGAGGTCAAGCCAATCATTTTGCTAGTTAGCTTGTTTGGAAATTATGGAGTCATTTTGGGTCCCTGTCTTTCATTTCTTGTGTATGGGCAGAGTTGCATCCTAATGTTACATAACAAAGATCAACCAGGCACAGAAAATTCAGTCTTGGATGGTACAAAATGAATGAAACATTGCACAGCTTTTGAGACGGGGAAATTTTTATTGTCCTTATTTGTTCTACATGTCACCCTTCTCCAATAAATTGTTGCAGTGTATCAGTCGCTAATGCTGTAGGAGTTGCAGTGTAGACTAGTTATAATCATGTTTATTAAATACCACAACAGGGGAGTGCGTCAGCTTCAACATGTCATGTCATATGTGACTATGGATTTCTATGCATATCTAAGGAAAAAATAAAGGATAATGAAAAATCCAACAGCAGAGCTGTGATAAGCAGTGATCCATGGGTAAGTCAATTATTTGCTAACCTGTGGTGTATTTTCTCCACTTCATATCTCTGCTGCTTTCTCCCATTCTTTCACACATATAGGTTGGAACACATATGAAAATCTGAGTGCCTACTGAGCCTAAAGAAGCAAACCTTTGCAAATATTGGTAATTGGATTCAGAAAACTTTGTCTAAGCATCTTTATACCAAAGCAGAACAGGACTGTTGACACTAAAAGGAATAATAGGTGGTAGGAACAATAGAAGTGTTTCTTTGGCAAAGTAACAAGACACAATTCTTGTTAGTATAGGACCAAAGACTGTTGCCTCTATCAAGATAAATAGCAAAGCAGTTGGGATGCAACAGAATTTACTATGTGGATAAGGATGGCAAGTAGGAAAAGTAGAGACTAAAACAGTAACAATGATAATCATATGTCACAGTGAAAACTACACGAAAGAAACAGCAAAGATCTGTCTGTAGAGGTACTGTATGAATTAACACGGCTTCCAAAATGCTGTATGGACTTAAAAGAAGAGTTGAGCTAAGAATACCTAACTGTAAAAGGGAAAAGGTAAAAACCCCCATATTTATTTATGGATGTACTTTTTCAGACCTGGGGCAGATATTTTCAAAGATGCTGAAATTAATATGATCTCAGTAGCAAAATCCCTTACCTAGTTTTGAACATTTCCACATAGATGCTTACTTTTGGACTTCAAGATCCATAATTAGGCCCTTAAATCAAAGAGAACTAGTTTTCAGAGAAGTCGACCTCTTCTTCAAATTTTTCAGAGTTCAGTGCTTTTGAAGAACAGGTCACTTTGATTTAAGTCTTGGGTACATAGCCTGGGTATTTTGACGTCCAGCAGCATTTTAAACAAGTGTCACAGGGTACAACCTTTGTGTCCACTTAGTATTGAAAAACAAAAAGTAAGATACTGCAAAGGCCTGTCTGTGGAAGAGGCAGTCTGGTGTGATAGGAATATTGAGAGCCATGTTTCATGCTCTTACTGGTTTGAGGAGAGATAGTGACAGGGAGGACAACTGATTCCCTACATGCTGCATAGTTCTGATCAGATGTTTTTCTCCATGTCAGTCCAGGTGATAAGGTATACATGAATAAGAGCCAGTGATGAGGCTGAACTTGCAGATAGGTGACTGGTTCATAATTCAAACAATTTGGTTCATTTCCTCATTTCAAGACAAGGCTGGCCTAGAACGTCTCCTTTCCTTACTTCAAATCAGGGCAAGGAGCGCTGCTGAAAACTGATGGGCTATTCTGCCACCCTGAGAGGAACCCCTGGTGTGACCTTTCTTGAGGATTAAATTTTGTGGTTATATAGAAATCTGAAAGAAAAAAAAAAAAAAAAGAAAACCTCTGCTCCAAATGGTTGTTGTCCTCAGAGGATTTCCTTTCTCTATCTCAATTACTGCAAGGTAGGCAAAATATTTGGTTTAGTTTCCATAACAGGCAGGAGCCCTTAATCACCTCTTTAGTTTTAGCCTGGCCTAGCCTAGTCTCTTCCACAATTGAATTTACAATACAAAATGTGAGGAGACCTGTAAGAAACAACTCAGTTATTGAAGTGACTAAATACTGTAAATCTGTATAGGGGTTCTGTACTTATTTAACTGATATAACTCAAAATCTCAGGACACACATTTTACACCTGTTGATGCTTGTGTGATTTTCAAGTAGTGACAACACACTGCTGTAACCTGGGAGAGAATTAACATAATCTTTAAACTCTCCCAAAGTCATTTCACCCCAATTTTTTGTTTCTAGTACAATTGCAATGGGTTTGTGCAATGCTCTCATGTATTAAATCTTCCATTTATCTCTTCCTTTCATTCTCCTTCTTCTTTTCTTCTTTAAAACCCTCTCTTTTGTCAAGATCTATTTTTTTCCCCCTCTCCTCTCATAATTTCCTTTTTCCTTGACTCTTACTTTTTCAGCCACCATCCTTCAGGGAGCTTACATAGCTACTAACTTTGCACTGGAAGTTAGTCAATAGAAGGAACAACTGTCTTCCTTTATAGCTTTTAACCTGTATCCTAAGATTAGAAAGGCTGGACTGAAAATAACTCAATTCTATTACAACATTGTTCATTGCCTGAACAGACTAATAGTGTTTCTCTTCATAGCTAAGAGTGATTCTCCAACTTAGACAAGTATAAAATATATGACATGGCTTGATTCTGTAACACATGAGAAAAGCGGTAGAGTGAGAGCTGTGAATCTGCCTATCACAAAACAATGGGAAGCAGAATTCAGTTTCAATATTTTTTGTTTTAATAGCTTCACACATAGACTGCTAAGGGCTGCAGGGAGCATTGCGACAATCTCCTCTGCCCTCTTGCATTACACAGGCTGTTGAAGTGAGAAAGTTGATCTGTGCATCAGGCCCATAACTTGGGTTGAACTTGTATGAGATCTTGGCAACACCAGTACTGGGTCAGAGCATCAGTACTGCATCTGTACAGCTTCTTTTCTGACAATACTTCATAACAAAACATAAAAAATGATAAATCAAGTTCGTTCCATACCTTTTGGGAAGACATCTAGGCTGCTGTTGATTTGAGCTCAAGAAAAAAATTTCTTTAGTGTTTCTCCATAATCAGTGGAGAGAAACACATTGTCTCTTCCAGCAGGCTAGTTGAGGCACCAAGAGTTTGGCCTTTGTTATGAGTCTTAACCCTAAGGGAATGTATTTCTTTCTTTTACTGACTACTGAGGGAGTGTGTGGAGATAAGTATTTCTACAATGAAATCAGCCCCTTTGAATGACATCCTCTGTGTTCTAGTGTCAGAGAATTCCTTTCTTATTTTTTTTAAAGCAGCTGGTTTTTAAGTGAAGAGGTAAAAAAATTTTGAGTGAAGGCATAATTTTAAAATTAAAACATTACTGTTGTCTATAATAATGACATAACTGTGATAAAAACTATTAAGCGTGAATATTATCCTTTGGAATTACCTATTAAACACCAACATCCACATACTTGTTAATGGAGGAAAGCTATTTGTTCCTAATCATTACTACAGATTTAAGCAGGTAAAGCAACATAAGGGCATTCACATGCTTATAGACAAACGTTTTCATAAGAAATTGAGTTTCTACATCATGGTTGTTGGGATTCCCTAAGGAACCTACAAATGAATGATCTGTCCAGGCAATGGAGAACACAGAACAAGTTCATGGTATAAAAACCTTTGGACTCCCTTGTGCACCAAATTGCTAGCTTAGGTAATGAATTACTCTAGGAGTCTCCTTCTCTGGATGTGTTCCTGGATCTCCTGGTTCTGTATCCCTCCTGGACGTGTTCCTGTGACCCCTGATTGAGGGGAACCTGCTTTAGGAGGTTGGACTAGATGATCTCTTAAGGTCCCTTTCAACCCTTGCCCTTCTGTGATTCTGTGAAGTCTTAAATCCCATTTTTTTTAATGTCACAAAAATAAACTATACATGCATAATTAATTTTCAAATATAAAAGGAGTATTATTTTTCCACATTATCCATTCATCTCTTGCATTCACCTTCCTACATAAATAGAGGTCCTGACCCATTCTGACTGTAATAAAATTTTCTGGACCTCTTATTATTAAAAAGGGAGTTTAATTCTAAGATCACACTGATTGCATTTTGCATGTCTTAATGTCTCCCAGCTCCTTCAGCTGCCCTCAGTTCCTGTTCAAATTGTTGCGGTGTATTGTCAAATCTGTTTAATAGCTGACACATTCTGTGTCTGAAGAGGCTCCATTTTCTGTCCGATGAGAAGGTGAGTTCATAGTTTGTATCGCTGACATACCTGACAATCGGGAGGGGCTCTGCTGAGACTTTGCACTGAGACTTGGTTAGTTAATATTTATAAACTTTGCTTGAAATGTGATAGGAAAAGATGACAAATTATTATTGTTATTAGAACAATAGTGTCATCCACTTATTTTCATAAACTCTTCCTTTCAATAATTAGCATCAAATGCTCAGAAAACAAAACAAAACTAAGAAAACCTCTTGACCAAAAGGAGAAAAAAAGCATCTGAAGGTATTAGAAGAAAACCCTTCATACCCGACTTTTCATGTGTGTATGCCTGTTTAGCTCTCTTCATTTTTTTGTTTGAATTGTATAAAACTGTTGAAACAAAATAATTTATTAGCTCAGTTTTATTTGCAAGGAAGGTTCAGTTGCCCTTTATATTATTGTTATATCTCAAGACAATGTTTCTTTACTTATGAGCAGATGTTTGAAATCCTCTAGGAGATTTTTATAAGACTATGGAAATGAACTTGGCATGGGTACTGGTCTCCCAGGTGGAGCGGGTGAACACAAGCCTTCTTAGAAGTCTCAGATCAAGGCTAGTCAGAAAGAGCAACAGAGCCCAGCCACCAAAAGCCTAGTGCTTTGGTGACTGACAGGTACAGGCTCTTTCTGAAGCATAAAAAGGAATGCTAAATGATCTCACTGACAGAATAAATCTTCTATTTGTTTGGTCTGGACCAGATGTGCTACAGGCTGATGTGAAAATGTCTGCTGATGCCAATTTCAGTTTAAATCACAATTTGGCAGCAGGGTTTTTTCCCCCCTCTCCACTCTTCCCCCACTCTCTTTTTTTTCCTTTTCTTTCTTTTTTTTTTTTTTTTTTAAAGTTGCAAGCCCATTCAGTCCTCCTAAAAAAGTTTCAGCAACGAGAACAATTAATCAAAAAGGGCTTAACTTGTCTTCCCCAGGACTTTGAGGAGCAGAATTTCAGTCTTTGCTGTCTGCATAGCAAAGAAACCACACTGGTGGCCTGCTAAAGTCAGGAAAAACTCCTCAAGGTGTCATGGAGTGAGACCTTTGGCTCATCTTAATACCATATGTCTACATTTCCTTACACAGACTTGCATGCCTTTGCAAAATACCATCCAACAGAATGACTGTGATAGGTTTAGGTCAAGTAGTTTCATAGATCCCCATGGGCTGGTCTAGGTATCCTTGTTTTCCATACTATTAAAAAAAAAAAAATCTAATTTAATGATTTTAAAACAAAGGATCACTTTAAAACCTTTAATATTTTTGCACCTAATGAGGGTTCCCTGTCATGCCTGGTGTTACCATCTTCGACAACGAGTAGATAAAACATTTTTAATTGAAAAACTAGCATTTATTTTTCTTGCCAGAGAATGTGTGGTCATGGTAGAATCACCATTCCTGGAGGTATTTAAAAGACAAATAGATGAGGTGCTGAGGCACATGGTTTAGTGGTGGTCTTGACATTGTTAGATTAGTGGTTGGACTTGATCTTAAAAGTATTTTCCAAACAAAATTATTCTATGATCCTATGAAAACACTTCAATTTTTCTTTTTAAATGATTTTTTTCCTACAGGTATATTGGAGAACACAGAAAATTCTGTCAAGGAAAAAAAAACCAAAAAGGAAAAGAATTTAAGCATCAATGTGATATTATTATCTATTGTGTGATAAATTACCACACAAGAAATCTCTGGTTTCATTGGAAGCCTTGACAAGATCAAACAATTTTGATTTAGCTGAGTGGAAAGTATCTGGCTTGGAGAATTTATGGTTTCCCATTAGATCCAAAACCATGGAGAAAACAACACAAAAGCATTGAAAGAGAAGGGCGTAGTCAACTTTTCTGTGTGTAAGATCCAATAAAACACAATATTTCATCATCTAACACTTTCAGTTATTTCAGAAGGAAAGACATATTGATGCAGAAGTTTTGCCTGTGTAATGAATGACGAGACTGTAAAAAAATTAATTTATCACTTACCTGTGACTTCCTCACAAACCCTTTGCTCGTGAATCTGTTTCCACAGGATTCAATCTAGAGCTTCAGCCCACTGTTGTCTTTGTTTTCTCACAATAAAGTTTTCTCCTTCCTTATGACAGAGGTTTAAAAATAGCAAAGGAATCATTACTAGTTTGGCAGACATTAACATGATCAAATCTGCTAGTACATGTGATTATGATGGATTCCATGTATATGCAGCCACAGATAAATTCTGCTTCCAAGAAGAAGGATATTTGCATTACTTAAATTCCTAAGCAAATTTATTTCAGATGATGGAGCTGAGCTGGTGGTGTTAAGAATTATCATTAAAGTTTTTCAGCATATGTATGGAAGAATGTCTAAATTGTTCTTTCATCAGGAAAAAAAAGCCACTGTATTTCATGGCAGAGTAGATAAGTACATCATCTGTTTCAGCATCTAAGGAGTTTATTTCTCCATACCAATGTGTTGCAGAAGACTGCATAACTGGTCTTGAAACTGTTTTTCCATGACACAAAAAGGTGAGCAACCTTCCCAGGTAAATCAAGTTTTTCATTCCCAATGGTCAAATCATTTGCATTGCACTCAGACAAAACCAGTTCTTTGGTCAAAATGTTATGTGAGAGGAATGTCTTGGGATAGATAACTAAAAAAGTAAAACTGAAGTCAGTACACCATGGATGGAGGACACAATGCTAGCATGGGCAGCATCTGCCTTTTTTACACTGTAGGTTAGTCATACAGGGAGAGGATTTGAAAATTCTGTGGGATACATAGGGTGCCTCCAGCTGGTGAACATAATGCCTACAATAAGGATCTTGACTGAGGAACTGAGGTCAACATCTGGTTCTGAGAGGCATATTTCATGTTTATTTTAGAAGCACCCAGTAGTGCAGTTTTCAACGTGATGGGATGAAAACACTCATGGTACTATCAACCACTTGACAATAAATTCAAGGCCCTCTGGCAGTTAAGTATAAACTGAATTTTGGGACCCTGAGGGTAAGTCTGAACAATGTTCTTGGGAGGACAAAAATGAGGAATGAGCCCTCCTGAGATGAACATCCCAATCCTATCACTGTGAGGTGAAAGAGGTAACAATCATTTTTCAGAAGTTTTGGCTTTCGTATAAGCAGTCACTGGCTATGTATAGAAATGTTCTCCACAATAGGAGCAGGAAGAAGCAAAGATCCCTGGCTGTGCAGTTCATACTCTCTAAACTGCTGGCACCTGCCTATTCTGTCAGCAAATATGTATCCAGTTCCTTCACCTCCACTTTGCTACCTCTAACAGACTTCTACCAGAGGTTGCAGCATCAATGTTAGGCTTAGTCCCCTATTTCTATGCAGACTCTCCAGTGGTGACCACAGTCCATTAGCTTTTACATGCAGTCAGGTGAGCTATTTCTGTGGGCACTATAGTCCCTTAGCTGTTACAGACTGATCAAACTCTAAAGATGATGGAACTTCATCAGCCAAGGAGTGAACATACATTGAAAGTGTTTGTTAGTATTCTTCTCAAAAGAGACCTTGGAGAAAAACTTATGGATGGTTCCCTTGTTCCCATAGACCCTCAGATGCAGAATCAAAAAATCATCAGTTCTTTATTCTCTCCTTTTCTGCACATACTGGAGACACTAGGCCAGGTCATGAGGCACTGGCATGCTACTAGTAGTGATCTATATGTCTCCATGCTTCATATAACAGAGGGAAACAGAGGCAATCTTGGGAAATTACCTAGACCTTACCCATACACTTTTCTTCAAAGGCAACTGCACTCTGACTGCTAAAGCAGTCTATTGTTTTGTGGTTCTGTTAGATGTGTCCTTGCTCCAGGAAAACCTGACAACAACAATAGCAAAAAATACGAGTGAATATCAAGTATATACTGTAATGCATATTTCATCAGAGCTCAGCAGTTCTTTTTCAGCTCAAAATAAATACCCTTCTTTCACTTTAACTCCCAAAATATAAGCACAGCACAAAGCCTTTCCAAAAAACACTCATCAAAACTGTGTGTCCATCTTCTCAGGAGTGCTGTAACTTCAGTGTGATGTTTACTTCATTGGAAGTTCCAAATCAACAGTTAATAGAGAACCTACTACTTCAAGTACCTAGTTTCTTTTCTCTGAATACTGAGTTTACGTTTTTTTTCCAGTTGATGTAGTGAATGCATGCTCTCTACTCTTATTTAAGATGTCAAAATAATAAAATGGAATACTTCCGTCATAGCTGCAGTTAATTTCAGAAATGATACAACAAGATAGAATTACTATTATATTATGGTATAACATGACATAATTGTGACAGGCATTGACATGTGCTGGGCACGAGTATCTGTCATGCAAGGGTGTTGATGAATCTTTACTAAATCAGTCTTAATGCTTAAAGCAATACAAAACATAATTTCAGCTGGACAAATTCAGGCAAGCAAAAGGGTGATGTATTTTAATCATAAGAAGAGTTAAACTTTGCAGCAAGGATTTTGATGGGTATTCTATCTCAGGCAAATTTAGATGAAAGTTTAAAGTTTTTATTTTCTTTCTGTAAAAGAGAAGAGTTCATTTAAACACAGAGATATCTGATGCCATCCAAACTAGGTGAAGAGTAGCAACCTTTTCTAATTGACAGAAAATCTACTGTTAATGCTTCTACTACGAAGCTGTCAAGTGTATATTTCTTAATGGAAGGTAGTTGTTATCAGTGCTCCTTTAGAACGATTGTTTTACAGCTTTTATCTGCATGTGACTTAAAGAGGCCAGTCACGACATCTCAGCCAAGTTTAACTGTCTAATTATTTAATGTGTTGTAGTTTTACTGATTTATATGGCTAACAAATTAATTTCAGAGCTATAATCAGCCTGGGAATTATGGAAAGCCATTGAACAAGCTGTCTTTAAGACTAGGTGGCACCCTCAAAAATGGATTTTAATTAGCCAGCTGGCTTTGCATTGATAGATCCTCAGATATTCCATAATTCTATCTCATGAGATCTCTCCAATAAAATTTTTAAAAAATAACATTTTAACAAATGTTGTCCAAGCTTGGCAAGAGTATTTTCAATGTTATTATATTACAAGATGAACAATCCTACAGGTAGAGTCTTTTTCATAGTAATCTAGAAACTTTCAAGCTAAGTACATTTTCCATTCTATGGTGTTGGAGGAAAAGTATAAGACTTTATAGCCAAAGGGGCTATAAGTCAGAGTTATTTGAAGGATTAATATGCCAGAGGCCATCATCTTTCAATATTGCAAAATGAGTTAATGGCTTTCATTGCATTGAGTATAAAACCACAAGGGAACTTACTAAATTTTGACCTTCTGTCTATCATTGGGCACTCAGTGTTACCCAATACCATACCCCAGATTTGAGTTAGTCAAAGCATTTAAATCTCAGGGTTCGCCAGTTGTATGTCATTGACAGAGAAAAAGAGAAGCCAGGGTGTGACCAAAACCTAAGCCTGCAAACCAGAGAAGTCAATCGGATGTGCTTTTTCCATTTCACATTTAAAGACAGATTGCACCCTAACTGAACCCTAGCAGTGAAAGGAAATGTACTGCACCCACGAAATCTAGATCTTTGCCTATTGGACCAAAGTAGGCAATTCCTCACTGAATCCAGTGAATACTCTGAGTACAAAAGAAAAGAAGTAGTCTATTGAGCAGCATCATCATTGATATCGTTGAGGAAAGCTGAGAAAAATAATCCAGCCAGCCCCAAATATAGGAGGTTAATGGTGTATTCAAGTTAAAAACACTCCTTGGGCCCTTCAGGCAACTGAGACATGACATACAATTGCTGTTGCTCCTAATGAAACCATTTTTTAACATGTCAGGAACACTTTATTTGTTTTGCAGGGGACAAGTCTAGCTGTGAAAGAGAACCTGAGAGTATACATGAGTAGGATATGAACTACCCTTCGCATCTTTCTCCAAGATCCTTCCAGATCATTGCTGAGTTTCAGTTTGTAGGACACTATGGGTAAAGACTGTGCTTACACTCATAGGACCAGGTTTGTTTCCAGACAGATGGAAGCTTCGCTTTTCAGAGATTAGGAAAGAAAAAAGGAGAAATGGGAAATACATTGGTTGCATGGCTTCTTTTCAGAAAGCTCTCAATGTCAGAGTCATGAGGGCATCAATAGGTCTTAATGGTCCATGCCAGCCTCACCTGGAACATCCACCCGTTTTGCCCATGGTCCCAGCAGCCTCATTTAATCTCAGACCTGCTTGAGCTAAATCACTCAAGATATACCGGTCACCAGTCCTATCTCTGACTGTCTCCTGGATGGGCTTTGGGCCTGTATTATTCTCTTTGTCTCTGTCTCTTGTCTTGATCCATTTGGTTCCTGGCTGTGCTCTTTGGAGGGGCCATGGACCTGATTCATCCCCTCATGATGTCTGGGCCTGTTTGCAGATCCCATTTCCAGTACAGAGTACTACTTGTCCGGTTCAGAATTACACTCTGTCAGTGAGGATACTGTTTGTGCTGGGGTCACCCCTAACTCCTAGATTGTCCTCCCTCATGGAACAAATGGTCCTTGCTAGTTGAGGGTGAGTCCACATGAACACGTTCTTCCAGTGACCTGCATGAAAATACCTCAGATGTGGTCTTGCAGGGAAAGAGTATCCAACTTTGTGTTCCTCAGTATGGCATTAATATACTGGAGCAAGTGCAAGAGAGATCCACAAAGTTTGTTAGGGTGTTAGAGAACATAGAATCATAGAATTGTTTTAGTTCAAAAAGAACTTTAAGATCATCAGGTCCACCCACTCCCCTCACACTGTCAAGCCTACCACTAACTCATGTCCCTTGACATCTCACCTACATGGCTTTGCAATAGCTCCAAGGATGGGGACTCCACCACCTCCCTGGGCAGTATCTGGCAGTGTCTAACAACCTTCTTGGTGAAGAAGTTCTTTTTTGTCCCCAATCTAAACCTCCCCTGGTGGAACTTAGAGCCATTTCCTCCTGCCCTGTTGCTTGTAGCTTATGAGAAGAGACTGAACCCCACCTTGCCACAAGCTCCTTGCAAGCAGTGGTAGAGAGGTCTGCCCTCAGCCTCTTCTTCTCCAGGCCAGGTCTCTCAGCTGTTCCTCATGAGACTTGTTCTCTAGATCCTTCGCCAGCTTTGTGGCCTGTGTCTGGAGATATACTAGAGTATGCCTCCAAAGAGCATGGAGAAGACCTTCTAAACATTTTGGACATGCATAGTTCGTAGGCTGAGATCTGCAACAAGAGAAAGTACAGTTAGGAATTAGAAAACTTATTCTACCATGCAGGTGGTCAAATATTGGTACAAAGGCATGGAAAGACTGAAATCTTCAGCCTGAGCTGAAGCGTTATAGTCTGAGCTATTCAGTCTCATTTAAGAGGGGACTGGACTGAGTTGCTGCAAAGGTTGTTTCTAACCTATCTTATCCTTTGTTTCTAACCTATCTTATACTATGGCTCTAGTAAAATCCCTTAAAAATGTTTAGTGCCAGAAACTGTACAAGTGCACGGCACAAGTGAACAACTGATGTCTGAGATCACAGCAGACTGGAAATTCTCCCCATCCTATTTCTTCTCTCTGCCTTTATTAGCAGGGACTGGTCTCTCCAAATGGAATTATTTCTCAGGAGCTCATAAGTTTGTTCTGTGCCAAGAACAAAGAAAAAGAAATGTTTAAAATGAGTGTGATGTGAATAGGATCATTGTGAAGTAAGATGTTTTTCAAAGTTTCCCAGGAGGTATCACTAGTTTTTTAGATCCATCTGGAATTCAATCATTGCTACTTGCCAGCTGCTGCTGGGACCTTCCAGTTGTTTCTCCTCTTCTGGACACAGCATGTAATAGGAGCAGTTATTACTACTGGTATAAATCTGGACAGGTATGTAAGCTTGGAAAACTCATAGCTTTTTTTTTTTTTTTTTGCATTTTGAACTGGACAAAATTTATTTTGTACTGTCTCGACTACTTACAGCTGAGGTTATTGGAGAGTACAACTCCTGAAAGCTCATGAACAGTATAGTCTCTCTGCCACTGCCAATATGAGAATCTCTTCACTGCACAATCCTGACAGTTTTATTTAATGTTACAGGCATTACCAAGAGATCAATTTTGGAGGATACATTTATGATAGTATTTATATTTATCTTTTATTCCCTGAAAGATAACCCATAAAGGCCTGCAAATCTCTGCAAAACTAGCACATTTAATTTACAGAAGAATTAATAAAATTCTTCGGACTCTAGGTACTAGTTCTCACTATACAGAAAATTGCTTAACCCTGATATAAAACCATCACAAATCAAAACAAGTTCTACTTAACAATTTAAACACCACAAAACACTCTTCTGCCTCTTACAGCATCTCAATTTGGATTACTGACAGGCTCTGAATCCCTCCCTATCAACAGATAAGAGCTTTATCTATAACCTATTGCTGGTGCAATGACTCCCCACTGACTATGATCAATTGTTTTCCTGAACAGTAGCTAGTCTGGCTAACACATCATACTCTGACAAAGATGCCTTAGTCTGTCTTAAGTTTCCCTGAAAGTGGTCTGAATTGCATTTCACAGGTGTTTGAAGAGTTTTGTGAACACTGTTCAGCTTAGTTGTCTTAGATATCTGCAAGCTTAAGGTAAAAAAAAAAAAACAAACCAAAGAAACAGCCAACTTGAAGCAACTGCTTGGGAAACAGCTGTTAAGATGTTTGTCCTTGACAGGGCTGGAAACTTAGTAGCTATAAATTTTTAGAAGGAAAATCAATGAACCCCTAAGGTGTATTTTTCTGGGTGTCTTAGGGCTAGGCTGACTTTGCATCTCATGTTGATGCCTTGGAGGTTTGGCTTTTTAGAATCACACAAATCTGAAAGAAATGTGATAATACTGAACATGACAACATGTTGCTAAAAACAATCCAACAAACAACTTTAAGAAGCTGCCAGACTACCTGTCAATAAATGTGCATTGTTTGGTGAAGTGGATCCCAGATACAAATTCTAAGAGATGAGAGAGCATTGAATACCCCACAAAGTTTCCCTTAGTCCCTGCAAGATCTCAGGGCAGCAAGGATACAAAGAGACTGATGATGTCAAAAGAAAACACTCAGTAACACTATTGGCCTTTCTAGATCATATTCAACCAGGCAACATCTCAAAACTTGTACTCTCTCAAATAATGAATCAAGACATTAGTACTAGGATGAGAGCCTTTTGCCCCCAGGTTATTGGTCTGAACAGACAGGTAACAAATGTTAAGATCAGGGGCCTATTATATGGTTGTCATTTGGCCAAAACAGTAAAAATTAAAGCAGGTTCAGATCCACGGGTTCAATCCATGACATTCTTAAAGTGTTCACCTCAGGGAGCTAAGGATGTACATCACAGTGTGAAAAAAACCCTTCACATTCCCAAGGTAGCTTGCATATTGCTAACAGTGTAATTGCATCAAAGAAGTGTTATACAGGTTCACCAGCTAAATATTTAATTCTATGTTTTCTCTTCTACTGCTAGGGTTGGAATATTACTACTCTCCATCCTAACAGACATTGTTAGCTCAATTGGATCTACAGTAAATAGTTTACTGATGTGCAGGCAAATGCAACTAGTCTTTTTCCATACATCAGTCATAAGCCCCATATAATTCAGTGCAAAACCCCATATCCACTGTACTCACAAAGAAAGTATCATAGAATCATTATGACTGTAAAAGACCTTTGAGATCATTGAGGCCAACCACTAACCTAACACTAACCAAGTAACATATTTACCAGGGTAGCAGAATGGAACCGTCCAAAACTGAATAATCTTATAAAGGAAAACTTACAAACATCAGTCATCTCATAGACAGTCAGCAATATATAAAATTGGATTAAGTTTAAAGAATATGGGTTTTGTATCTTAAATAGCAACAGACTGGCCATAAAGCATTTGAAAATCTTAGTAGTTTCTACATATAAATAACTATGTTCAAAATATTTTCAGTAAGTTGACAGAATTTGCATCTGCTTGATTTCAAAAAGCTTCACTTTTCTTAACAGTACAAAGAAAAGAAACATCTAACCCAAAGCATATTGGTCCTGTAAGTTTTTGATGAAGATATGAGAATCTTATATTTGTCTAAAACATTTGGAATCAAGTGGGAAAACATGTGTCCCTGTGTAATAGAACAAGGCACACTTCAGAGGCTACTCTGAAGGCAAGGTCTGGCTTGAGAATGGCTTGCTCTATCATCACTGAGAGGCATACAAAAACAACAAATCAAAGAGCAGAAAAGAAATTAGTCAAGGGATAAATGCTGTGGGTAAAAATCTGAGTAAG
The DNA here is from genome assembly GCF_028858725.1 of Colius striatus. Taxonomy (NCBI): domain Eukaryota; kingdom Metazoa; phylum Chordata; class Aves; order Coliiformes; family Coliidae; genus Colius; species Colius striatus. The sequence continues at coordinate 42,883,828 of NC_084760.1, read as the reverse complement.
AGAATGTGTGCAGATCATAATAAGTATTTTGAGATTAAAAAATGAGTGAACTCTGCATCCTGGAATTGCTTCTCTTTGCACTCATAACTTTCTGTCCCTTAATCCCTCTCTTTTCTCCCATTAGTATGATTTGACCATCTGGGAAGGAGAAGCTAAGGAGAGGCATGTTTTCAAAACACGATGAATTATTTCTGTATTTGTCATGGGATGAACAGAAACTTGAGGTGATGAACCACGAATTACAGGGTCGTACTTGTGGATCCACATCTTGACATACAGGAAGGAGGAGAAACTTCAAAGAGTGGTGAGCCAATCATGGGTATTCCAGGTCATGGTCAAGTGGGCAGCAAGTACACAGAGCAAAGCTCATTGCAGCTTGAACTTTAAGTTCTTCATGGCCTCCTCTGGACTCATTCCAGCAGGTTCGTGTCCTTCTTATGTGGGCCTCAAAGCTGAATGCAGCACTGCAGGAGAATCTCACCAGAGTGGAGGAGAGGTGGGGCAACCCTTCCCTCAACCTGCTGCCCATGCTGCTTTGTGTGAACCTCAGGATACAGTTGGCTTTCTGGCAGTGAGGGCACGTTGCAAGGTCATGTTGAGCTTCCCATCAGCCAACATCTCCAAGTCCTCTGTACGACTGCTCTCAATCCACTTGTAATCCAATTGTATTTGTGCCTGGGATTGTGCAGGACTCATATGCAGGACCTTGAACTTAGCTTTGTTGAACTTTATGAGGTTTATATGGGACCATCTCTCCAGCCTGTCAGGGTCCCCCTGGATGTCATCCCTTTCCTACATGTTGATGGCACCACACATCTTGGTGTCATTGGCAAACTTGCTGAGGGTGTGCTCAATCCCACTGTCCATGTGACAAAGATGTTAACGAGCACCTGTCTCAATCTCAGCCCCTGAGGAAGGCCACCCATCACTGCTCTCCACTTCTACATCAACCTGTCTACCTCAGCATTTTGAGTGAGAACAACCAGCCAGTTCATAGAATCATAGAATGGTTCCTTTGCCATCAAGTGCTCCATCCGTCAAATCCATGTCTCTCTGATTTAGAGACAAGGATGTCATGTGGGACAGTGTGAAGTGCTCATTTTGTCTTCAGTTTGTTGTCAGTTTCAAATGATACCTTTTCAAAGGATTCTCTCCTTCATGAGATATTGACATGCTGCTCAGACTATGGACTAATGATTGAATCTCCTTTCTGAGTATTATCATGTTTTGCTTTAGTCTGGTTTGGAGAGTACTTTTCACATATGCACTTGGTTAAATATACTCAGTTCAATGTGATCAGTACAACCTGAAACGGGCTGCAGGATTTTTGTTGTCTTTATTGCTAGGGTTTTTTCTTTGTAATGCAAAGAATGTGAAATTAAAAGAGTCAGCTTTAACTTTAGTACTGCAACACAGTTCTTTTTAACTTGCCTTAGTCCCGTGAGTACCCTGTCACCTTAATTTCTGTTTAGAGTAAGACAGGTTTGTAGCACTCTTCTTAGTAATTCATCTCTGAAATAATGTTGACTTGGGGGCTCACGTCTATCTTGAAGTATAATAGTGTCATTTACTGTTAAAAGTGGCATCAAGAGATCCTTTCTTTTGTCACATTTGCAGTGTCTCCATACAACTAGGTATTTTTATAAGGGTTCTGAGACTGGATCCTGATCCTGCTAGTGATTTCTGCAAGCAAAACATTTAGAACCTGCAGTCTTTTTAAGACCATGACTCTTATAGGAAAGTGGATGTTGTTTACAGCAGCCTGTGGCTTATGCTAATAAAACCAGTGCTTACTTGGGAAATTAGACTTTTTCCCTTTCGCTTTATTTGGTTTCTCTGTCTCTAGACATTTTGTTCTAAAAAAATTATATTGTGTTTTATTTGACTTACTGTAGTTCAATTTATTTAATATTTTTTAACCTAGGTGTTTTAATTTCTGTGTGACTGGTATTTCCTTGATCCAGTTAACACCAGTGTCATCCTCCAAATCACAACATTACCAGTAATATTTCCATTGCAAATTTGATTACAACTCTTCTCTAGAACATGATATTGTGTAAGTCAAACAAAGAATGAAATCTTTATGAAATCTCAGTTTGATAAACCATCTCGGCTTTTAGTTTCAACACTTTCCAGATTTAGTCTGGGCTATACCCCTCTTACTTCCCAAATAAATTGTTATGCTTTAATGCACAGGTGAACCCACAAGCAAACATTCTCATCATTAAAATACATCTTTCTCCTTACTGGTTCATTACTGACAGTTCACAGTTGAGTTTCTTGCAGGAACATTGTTTTATTTCTGTGCATCTTTGTCATAATTACCAATATTCAGAATTGAGAATGTGAGACTTTACAATCCAGGCATTTCCTGTCACTTAACTTCTCTCAGAATTTGTATAGAAACTGTATTTTACTGTCAAGATTTTTGTGAAACAATGAAAGCCTTTGTCTCAGCATTTCTGGTTATTTGCTGCTTTGAACTAAAGAGGCAACTTTTTCTTCTAGGTCCTTCCCCCCCCTTTATTTCAATGATTTCCTGAGATTTAAAATAATTTTTTTTTTTCCTACTTTACATTTGATCTCCTACTCTAAAATAGTCTCCATGAAACTCAGTAAATTTGCTATAGAGAATATTATCATCTTACTCTAATGGAAGGGGAATGAAGCCTCAGTGTTATTTATAAACATAATAGAGTTTCTCTTTACTTTTATGTATGTTTTTCCTACTTGAGAGATAAAGCCTGTCTTTTCTAGCATCACTTATAGGTAGAAGGCAATGTCCTTTTTACTTTCTTTTTTGCTGTCTGCTTATCACAATTTCCATCCTTCTTTAGCTTTTCTCTGGTCTTTCTGCTTATTCAGTCCTTTCCAGTTCACCCTGTTCTCCCTAAAATGAAACTAGGTAAACCATATATTTACCCTTAATTTCCAGACAACCTTCTGCTTGTTTGCCATTCCTTCCCTTCCCATCTTTTTTGACAGTTCAGTTGCAATCATTTGAACCACTAATTATTGTGCCTCCTTCTCTACTCTAATGGAAACCTGCTCTTGAATGCTTATAGTTGATACTATATAACAATGAATATATTTAGGTGTGCACATGCACAGACATACACACCTCATGGAAATAAGTTAAACTTTATATAAACATACACAATTCTGATCATTAAAAAAATTCTTGCACCTATTCAGATCTCTGTATTTGTTTCAGACTATTGTAATTCTCATTTACACTATAGGCATTTCATATCACTCTGTCAATGTGAACATATATTATTTTCAGGTATCAGTTGCTAAACTGCAATTGTTCAACAATAATAGAAACTGCTCAACTATGCTTCCAGCATGGGATGAAGTGAGTATAGTGTAAATGGCAAGCATGGCCATTTATTTTTCTTTATAGCCAAGCTGGCTCATTCATCCTTAGTTTAAGTGATAGTTCAAGCTGCGAAAGAGTTGTTATCACACTCATCATTTTTACTACATAGGAAATGGTCCCTTTGGTTAATTGGATTTGGAAAATTTGCTGAGCATTCAGGTGAACCTCCATAAATCCTGGTAATATTGTGATACACCACAAATCTCTATCAGCTGTCCATGTTCTAACTAAGCCTTCAAATTTCTTGAGGTTTGAGTCCAGAACTGAAAAAATCCCATCCTCCATGAAGTCCATTTAGACCTGATTGCTGTAATATATTTTAATGAGAACACTAAGATACTGTAGGCCCTGTCAACAAGATATGTTTACAAAATACATAATGAGATTTATTTACTTTTCAGATTAACACACCAGAAGTCCTTTCCTCATTACTCTGTAACCAAATGGAAGAAGAGAGCACTGCAAGAGTTTCAGCTGTACATTTAATAAGCAGCTTTGACTGGTCTTACTCAAGACCTACCACCACCTACATTTCTGAATCTGTCCTTTTGAATCCTGATTGCTATTTAGAAACAAAACCACAGGGTGAAAAAATAAGAAGGAAGCACTCAAGAGCTTGATTTTCCATTTTGTCCTTCTAAGGTATGGTTTTAAAGCCTTCAGAAGCATTAGGATACTTTCTATTTACTTCAATGGGTTTTGTATGAAGACTTTAGGGAACATAGTTCCATAAAACAGTAGACAGGAGCCTTTCTTTCACTCTCTCACAATAATGAAAAGTGGTCCTAGGAAATGATAAAAAATTTCTATGACTTCCCAAATATTTTCTCGTTGGGAAACTGGGGAAAAGAAGCTGTAGTCTCCTAATGAGGGAAATGAAAACAAAAGTTGCATAAGTAAGTTAAATTGTTCTTGCCATTTTAACATACCTAATTGTTAGTGTAAGACTGAGATCTATATCCTATAAAAATGACATCCTCCACAATACAACAGGGATAGTTTAAGCTACCTTAAATCACTCAACCTACAATACATCTGAAATGTTAATTAAGCAAGTTTTTTATCCTCACCTCTGCTCTGCTGGCTTTAGTGAAAGCTTGTCTGCTAGAGAAAACTCTCTACAGGTACCGCCAATTCTGTTTGAAGTTGATGATCTGGGTTTGACTCATAACATTCACAGTAGATTTACCTGAAAGATCAATAAAAGCATGTTCAAAGCAAGATTGGCTTCATAGAGCCTAGGATTTTATTAATTTATATAAACTTCCTAAAACTTTTCCTATAAAGAAAAAGGGAAAAGCTTCACAATTGAATTCACAATATTCACAATATTGTACAACAAGGAAATGAAAATGGTATAGCAATGTTCTGGAATTACTTTCTCTTCCTTGCCCTCCCCCCACCAAATCCCCAATAACTCACAAGTCAGAATGACAGGATCCTACAGACACAGATGAGATTTTCAAATACATATGGAGCTTTCAGATGTTTTGAGTTGTGGCGTCTCAATAGGTCCTATTTTCAGGGGACTGTAAGCACCCACATGGGTGGAAACACATCTTTAAAGAGACTCAAAGTACCCCAACATACACTTCACAGTATGGCTCCCTCAAAAATTTGTATCCTTGCACGTTATTAATTGAAAACTGTGTCTTTTGTTATTGATGTCATGAGATAGACTTTTATAGCAGAAGAAATCTAAAGACAATTCTCATCCCCGACTCTTAAATGAAATGGTATTCTCCAGTGTGGCACATACTGATTTTTTCTTTTTTTTCTTTTTTTTTTTTTTCCCCATGATGTATAGTTTAGTAGAATATAACATCAGAATTTAAAAACTAATCAAGCAGTCAGTAAGACTTTGATCTTTAAAATGTTGGAATTATCTTTAATCAGTGGAGATTTATAAGCAGTAGTCAAATTAAAGGTGGAATTACTGTCTGGCTTTGTTCATTTAATTTTCTCTGCTCTTCCCACTAACAAAATTTCGTCTCAAATATCTCCTATATTCTTTGAGAAGGATTTGTAATAGGCAGTCTTCAACTTCAGAATTGGGTTAATCTTCCAGATCTTTAGCGGCAGCACTATAAGTAGATCTGTGTGCTTGGAGAGCCTTATCAGTGAAAGAGTATTTGAAGCTCTGGGAAAGTGCGTTTCCAAGCCCAGGGTGAATTGCCTCAAAGAGTAGAAGAAAATAGAGTAAATCTTGATGGAGAAATCCTTGTTTTTCATGTATGCCCTAGGGAAAAGCAAGCTATTTTCTTTTGAAAATCTGCTTCCTTGGATTTACTTATTTGTACTCATACACTTAATAATTCTTGTAATGGAGAAGGAGTTGGGTTTTTTAAACTGGAATAAATGGGAATATGTGTTGAAATGCTCAAAATGTGTTAAAAGTTTCATAAAATATAATACAAGTCTGCTGAGCAATATGAAACTTGTGACACAGAGGTCCCAAAGAATCCCAAGATCCAAAGGCTCTTTCCCAGGAGAGGAAAAAGCAAAGCAAAAAATGCATGGACTCATACATCACCAGACCCTTCATCTACAGCTGAGCACTCTGTTACCTTCTTTCTTTTGCTACTTGGTTCAATTCTGTCACTTCAGACAGAAGATATTCAGTCAGAAAGGAGTCACTTCTATCAACAAAAGAAATCCTTCTTTTTGGTGTGGCCAGCTTCACCGTCCAACTATCTGCACACTAAAAGCATGGTTGGAAATGTTTTGATGTCTCATATTCCCTATCCTCCTATTTGAGAAATGTGATATAATTTAACCAAAAAGACCCATAAAATCTCAAAATGATGGAGTGATACACGTAAATAGAGCCTTCCTGTCCCTGTTCCTTTTGAAGATTTTTGCAAAATGATACCAAAGACAATGCCTTATTCATTCCCAGAAGTCTTATCATTTTAATAGTTTTTACTCTAGTATTTGCTGGCATTGTTCACATACAACTGGAAAGTTCTCTAGTCTCTGAGTTTGGACCTAACAGGACAAAGGTTGGAAATCATGTTTTCCTTGGTTTTATTAACACCACCATGACATGAAAGGCCAATAAAGACAATGAAGTTGCTCTCATGGCTGAGTAGTTGAAGGACTGTCTTCTGTACACTTCATATCATTTATAGATTCTGCATTGTGTCACCTTCCTCTCATTTCATCCCCAAAGCAAAAAAAGTGTCTGTATGAAGTAAAGGTATACATCAGGGAACTGCTTTAAGGGAATTTTCAGGAAAAACGGACTGTGGAGGGGAGGGTGTGACATGAAGGGAAGATTTAGAGAGGTTTCCCTTCCCTTCCCTTCCCTTCCCTTCCCTTCCCTTCCCTTCCCTTCCCTTCCCTTCCCTTCCCTTCCCTCTGAGCTTCCAGAGAAAGTGCCAGGTATTTGTTCTCTTTTCAATCCCTGTGAACCAAATGTCTAATCTAATCCACTGAGCCCTTTGTTAATTGAACCCTGCCTCAGATGATTATGGCTGTGATTCTTTGTGGGGCTTTACTGCACTGTAGCAGGGCATAAAAGACCTTAAATACAAACATATTTTTTTTAAAAAAAAGAAAAAGTGACAGACAGAAGCTCCACAAAACACTCCTCAAGCCTCATCTGTGAATAAAGCCTTTTATGAGCAGCATAGCATTGCATTCTACCTAAGTATTCCTTCTGACAGTGTAACACTGGAAAAATAAGTATTCCCATTGCCTCTTTGCAAGGAAAGGTCTAGCTGAGGCACAGCGAACAGTAGTTTAACATTTCTTGTTTTTCCTTTTATTTATGGGTAACTGGGATTGCTGCTCTTGTAGATGTGAAGTAGGCCAAAGTAACTCAGATGCAATTTCCACAAAGAGACCCAGGAAGAACACTCTTAATAGACATCCAAAGAGAATGGATAGCTAAAGCTCCCTTAAGAAAACACAGAGACACATTATGACAGAGTTCTGATAAAGGTGTAAGTCAGTCAAACTCTTACTTCTGTAAAAGAAAAGAAACAAAATCGCTCTGAGGTTCCTATGCTCACTCCTTGGGATGAGTGAGAATCATTCTAACTTATTTAAATACACGATTTGACTCTTAATATAGCTATTCCTAGTACAGCGTGTTGAAAGAGGAGTCTGAGAATAGAAGGATGTCAATGTAGGAGAAGGAAGGTGAGGACAAAGATGACATTTTTCAGTTCACTGTTTTTTGGGGTCAGTAAAGGGGAACAGGCTGGAGGGAACATTTACCAACTACCAACTGTGTAATGTGCCAGAGCGAATTCGAGAGGACATATTTGTTACATTGTGTTTTATAGTCTAGAATGAGGTTCATTATTTCTCCTGTCATGATGTTGGCATGTATATGATGTATATATATGTTGGCTTGAGAAAGAATAGAAGAAAAAAATTACATTCTAAAATTTTGGACACAACAGAGTGTTGAAAAAGATGTCTGGGGGCTAGAATGTATTTCAGAGCTCTAGTGTTCATTCAAGTATCTCTGGTGACCCTATCTTCTCTCTCTTTTCAGCACATTGCTTAGCTGAGGTTCATGTTTCTAAAGTGACTTCCTCAGTTCCCTGTACATATAAACAACTCTTTCTGAATTGATTCTTCCATCCAGTTGTCATTTTCCAAGCCCTGTTTTTCTACCAGTCCCTCCTACCAGCAGGAACAAGGAAAGAGGTTTGGGTATCACCCTGTAATCAACCTGATTTGTCTAAATGCTGCCAGACATGGTTTTGGTCCTTATTAGCTAGTACTCAGGCGGTTTCTGAACACTGCTCAGGGGTTAACAAAATATAGAGCCATTTCTAAGTGGCAGGTGGGATGCAGCCACTATTTTCAGCAGGAAGAGTGTCTAAGCATATGGATGCAAGCTGTCTCCTCCCAGCTGGTCTCAAGGACAGAGAACAAGCTGTGGCCTTTTTTGTTTAGTAGTACACAGAAGGGTAGAATTCTAGCAGCAAACAGTAACTTGGGGAGCAGATGTGGTTTCTGAACGTTTAACTCATTGTTACAGTTTCTAATTATGTATTTACAATTACAATTGTGTATGCTTATAGTTGGCTGTATTCTTTTCTTAAAATGAAAATAAATTACTCATTTAATGTAGAAAATATTCACAGGAGCATTTTCAGATGCTTTTTATCTGTTGTTATGTTTCTGAAGATACACATTAGTTTTCTTAAATGTATATCTTTCTTTAAAAAGTGTTAGCCCTTGGCTTGTTTGTATTTTTTTTTACAAACAACCTATACACATCACAATTTATTACTGAATTAATGCCTCATAGTCTTTTACCCTTTTCTCATACATTAATTTCTTTTCCTAATTTTCACACTTTCATGTGATCCTCCCGCCCTTGTATAAACCTTCCTGCGCAACCAGATAGCTGACATAAGGGAAACTGCTATACATAATTGATGTATTCCCTGTTTAATAAATAAGGTATCTGTCACACAGAGGGCAAGATTTCCAGTTGTTAAACAGGCTGAATGGGTGATAATAGTATTTTGATCTTTTGACCAGAAAAACAGAAAAGGTAAATCTGCTATTCTTAGTAAGAAATTCTGTGTTTGGAAAGTAAATTCTAGTTGGAGATATCTCTGAATGATCTCATGAAAAGAAAAAAAAGAAATCTGCCATACATCAAACTTTCAGAATTGTCAGACTTGATCCACTGTTTCACAGTAGCAAAAAATGCCAGTGGGAAGAAAAAATAAAAAAGAGAAAGTTTTTCTGCTGTTAATGAGACAGAGGTGACTGTAAACAATAGATGCCTTATAGCTATTCTCAAACAGGAATCAAAGCTGTAATTAAATATAAAACACTGTCAATGATAGGCTCTTTAATGTAACAGATCTCAGTTGCTTTTCCTCTATCAAATATCTTCACTTATACAAAAGCTGAGAGTGACTGAATACAAAAGAAAAAAGACTTGTGCTGAAGACTGATTTCTTGCTGCTTATGACAGACTGGTCCTGTGGCTTCAGTAGCAAATATTCTTGACTAGGCACCAGAACAGAGATAATTACATAATTTTAGTGTCATGTGTCCTACTCAATGGTGCCACGTGAAGACTGTTTATAGATTAACACAGCCTTCAGTTGAACCCCGAGAGAAGGCAGATCCAAGCAGCTCTAGCGACTGCTACTTGTTCAGTTCAGACCTTGGGCTCTCTTCTCCCTGAGCTCAGGGTAGGCAAGGAGTAAGAAAGGAAATAACTTGGGGAAAACTGGTGAAGAGATGAATTTTCTTTACCTTGATACTTTCCAGTTGTTTTGTAACACATAGATGTAGGTGCTAGATGATGGCAACATTCTCTCAAAAACACAGGTCCAAAGTATGTTGCTCCATGAATACACAGAAATGAGAACAAAGTATGAGTACTGGAAGTCAGAGGCAACTCTCATGCAACACCTGCTTGAGCTAATCAAAAGGAGACATGACTTCTATAGAGTCCTTGATCAGATGTGCAATGCCTCCAGCCAGAATCCGGCCTATATATGTAAACAGAAAGGAAGGCCCTGAGCAAGTGCTAGGAAATAGGCCAGAGGATTTGGTATAAAGAACCACAGTTCTTGCACAGTGAAAGTTAATTTTATCCTAGCATAATTTTCTACTCAAAAATCTAAGGAAGGTACTTCAGAATCTGAACAGCTACCCTGTTATAAGGCTAATGCTATAGGATCAAGGCAAAACCTACACCATTGACATGACCTATAAACACAGAACAACTAATCTGTCAGTTCTGAGGTAATATAGCAGTTTCTTTCAGCTAAAATACAAGAGGAAATAAAGTCAGAAGGAAAAAAAAAAATCTATTCGCAGTTGACTCAGAACAACTCTGCTACAGAATAGGATCCTGGAGAAGGTCCTCCACAGGAGAAGTTATTCACCACCTACTACTTCCAAAAAGAGTGGAAATAATGAAGCACCTTGTTTTGGTTTTTGGGTGTTTTTTTGTGGTTTAAAGACAAGTTTGGACTTTCTGATCTCAAATAAACTGCAAGCACTGAGATTTTCCTATTGTTAAGGTACGTAGTGAACCTTCTCCACTAATTCTCTAATAATCGTGTATTGAGTTCATACTGCAGCCGTTTCTCAATGGAATCGGAAAAAAAGGTTTTTCTCCTTTACTGAGCTAGCCAGGGACATTTCTGGGAATTTGATGTCATTGAAAGAGTTGTCAGTCTCTCAAATTATGTTGACAATGACAAATACGTTAAAAAGTCATTAGGGAGAAACTGATAGACGTATGAAAGCATGCACACATGCACAGTCTCAGCTAAACTGCATAAGCCAAAGATCCTTATAAGAACCAGGCTTGGAGTATTGGTGACTTAAGGTCCAGAAAATGCTTCGGGGCATAAAGAGTAGCACACAGATCTCCTGTTTTATTGCACCCAGAGGCAGAAACACCCCTGAGGGATTGCAGCCTATAAATGACCCATGCTGGAGTAGAGGAAAACGAATAAGAAGCAAAGAGCCAGGCTCTGCTACAAACATGACCCCAACCTCCTTCATCACCCAGCATATCACCAGAAGCCAAGTGTAACACACATAAAAAAAAAGAAAGTATGAAACTAGTAAGAAGGGATAAGAGGTATTGACTGATGATCAGTCTGAGTAATGGGGAGAAAATATATTTCTCAAAGTTTTTCTTCACTAATCAAAAGTTTGTATTAATTGCCAGTAAATTAAATTAAGGAAAATTCTCCATGTTGAGCTTGGCCTGTGAAACCTTTGTCCTCTATCCACCTTGCAGGTGAGAGTGCTGTAATTTCAGAAACCTAATCCTGCTCTATCTCTCTCTAGGTGTTTGTTAGCTAGAAAACTAGCAATATTTGAGTGCATACTTCTCTTTGAAATGGATGGACAGGTTCTCATAGTTGCTGCTGATGGTGTATAGGACAGAGAGTGATTCCCACACACTCAACTGATTATTATCCCACCTAGTTTTCTGCTGATGTGTTCTCTGTCATAGTTGTGGTCTGTACCAATAAAAAATCTTCCAGAAAAAGCCTAAATATGTGTTGAGGATAGCACACAGCATTCCATAACTCATGGGGCATGTGGATCAAAATGTGTCAGGTTTGACTTCCATCCTTACATGGTGCTTTAATGCATCATGGTCGGCTTTGCAACTTCAAAGATTTTTGCATGCCTTTCTGCTGCACACATGAAACATTTCTTAGTTTCCTGCCAAGAAAACACCATTCTGGTGGTGGATATCTTTGACTGAAAACCAAAAAATTCATACAGAAGATAACTCTACATCTTGGAGCACAGGGCACTCCACACAGAGCCCCACAGAGATCCAGAGGCAAGAGCACATCAGTATGAATACACATAGAATCTTACAATGGTAGGATTTGGAAAGGATCTCTGTGCACTAGAGATCATCTAGTGCAATTCCACTCCTAAAGCAGGACAATGTAAATCAAGTCACACAGGAACGTGTCCAGGTGGGTTTTGAAGACCTTCAGAGGAGACTCCACAACATCCCTGGGCAGCCTGTGCCAGGGCTCCCTCACTAGCACAGTAAAAAACTTCTTCCTTGTCTTTAAATGGAACTTTTTGTGTTCCACCTTATGTTCATTACCCCTTCTCTTGTCATTAGACACTACAGAAAATGTGCCACCCCATCCTCTTGACGCACACCTTTTAAATACTTGTAAGTATCAGTAAGATTGCCCTTCAGTCTCCTCTTCTCCAGGCTAAAGTCCCATGGCTCGCAGCCTTTTCTCTTGAGAAAGACTTTCCAATCCTCTGATCATCTTGATGGCCCTGCTCTGACCTGTCTCTAAAAGTCCCCTGTCTGTCTTGAGCTGGAGATCAGAACTGGACACAGTACTACAGATGAGGCCTCACCAGGGCAGAGTAGACGGGGAGAAGAGTCTCATTCAACCTGCTGCAAACATTCTTCTTAATGGCCCCTAGGATGCCATTGGCCTTTTTGCCCATGAGGATACATTGCTGTCTCATATTTAGCTTGCTGTCTACAAAGTTAAATATGAGCCACAGTGTGCCCTCATCACAGCTTTGCCAGCTTTGTGTTCAGGGCCAAGGAAAAGAAGGACTCTATATGAGAACAACTTTGCCATCTCAGAGTACATTATTTTTTTCCTTTTTGCTCACAGTAGTTATGTACTTAAGTACTCTCATCACAACATGGTAGACAACTCATAAGCATTTATGTATATGATCTTACAGCTTTCCTCCTGTGAACAGTTCAAATAAGGAACTGGCACTTAGAGCTGTCTCCCAAACTCATGTCAAGTCAGCTCTTACTTCTACTTGATCATTTTGATGGCCAGAGATTTTATTAATGTCTCATTCCTTGGTATGTCGTTGTCTACAGAATTTAGTATGTCTCGGTAATCCTGGTTTGACAAGCTGCTCATACCCATTCCACTGGCTTGCAGTCTCTTAACCAACAGGTAGGATGATTGGTTACTCTAAAAATTAAATGCTTGGGCAATTTGAGCCCTGGACAACAAAAATATTATCTCCAAGTCTATGTTACATGCAATGTAGGGGAGAAGAGGTTGAATATTATATCAAATTCTTTTAGCACAGTCATTTGGAATGCTGTCTGGTGTCTTGCCTCCAGAAGGAAGCAGTTTTTATGCATCTCCTGTGTCGTGCTTGGCATCTCTGAGCAGAAGTCTTCAATATTCTAATGCAACTCAAAGGGCATAGTTTGCTTCCTTTAGACAACCAATATGAGCCAGAATCTTCTATAAATAGTGAGAACTTTGTCCCCCAGTGCTAAGTTTTAAGTTGAGTCTCAGTTTGCTTGAACCTTAGCTAAACAATCTACTTTGGGCCATTTTTAAGTCTAGCAATTATTTTTAATAGTATAATGATAAAAAAGAACATTTAACAAAATATTTTGTAAATTCCCTCATCAGAGTTATAGTCTAACTTTTTTAGCTCCACTTTTCTTTCTTCTTCTTCTCAAAGCTAAAGGACTGACTTGAACAACAGTTAAGGCCCTCAGATTCCTCAAGGACCCTTCAATCTCTGAGCTTCACAAAAGCAAATCAACTGCTTCAGCTAACAAAAAAGCTTCTTCACAGTTGCAATCAACGTGGTAATAATTTCCCAGTGCGCAATGCACTGGTCACCTTCTTCCTAATTAATTATCACCCCAGTAGACATACCAATCCATCTGAAAAGTTCTCAACAACAACAGTCTTTCTGTGAAGTAGCTTAAAACATGCACATTGCACTCTATTTTGACTGATTGATGAACCTCACTGCAGTGTATATAATAATGTGCTAAATGTTACATATGCCCTTAGTGGGTAATTTCAGGAAATTATTAAAATGTGCTTCTTTTAAAAGATTTTGTAATGTAAGTCAAAGAGACACTTAACAGACCCAATGCTGATTAGTGTGGGTGACCACAGTATACTGGAATCTTTGATATTTCTTGGCTTTTTCTTGGTTTCCCGGAGGCCCTTTGGACAAAGCAAGAAAGATGGCTGAGATACCCTTGGCCTTCTGGGAAACTCTGTGACATTTAAAGACTGCTGGGACCTATTCTGCTAATATCTAAACTAATTAAAATCAAATCATAATTGTAGAAGCTTGTTGACCAGAATTCTAATAAGACTCAGAGCAGTATATGCTGCATGCTGCTGTGCTAAAGGCTGTCTCAGCTATCTGAGAAATGTTTTACGATATAGTGAGTTGTTCTCAGTGAGTTGCTCCATCTTACAACCAGTTCCTTATATAAGAAATGTCACTTCAAATGTAATATGAGGGCTTGCTTCAGCATGTCTCCTTCTACATATATTGAATACATTTTTGCTGTATCGTGTAATGGAACATTTCTCAGGGTGTGGCAGGCTTGTATATACCAACTGTGTGCTTATTAAGACTGTGTGTGATACCCTGCATCAAGTTTCCACCTTAACACAGACCCAAAACTATTTCTCGAATTATGTTTGACACCTAAGGAGTGAGAGCAGCTGAGGAATAAGAACATTTGTCAAACAGATGTGAGTTGGGTTCCCTTTTTCTTGCTTCACTCTCTGGATGTTTATGGTTGATTCCCTCAAAAATGTAGGAATTATTGGCAAATAAAAATTAAAGATAGCATATGATTGAATAAAAGCTGGAGTTGATTTTCTATAAGTTAAAATCTGTCATAACCAGAAATATTACAAAGAAAGGTACTCAACGTTGATCAGAAGTAAAGAAAACCTTCTGTTTTCCTTGATTAAGACTCCTTAAAGCAGAAAAAAATAGCTGAGGGTGTGATTAATAAATTGATAACATGGTGAAAGTGTACACAGAAAGTTTATTCCCTGCTATAATAAATGAGAGAAGAGGCACAAAAGGAGATTATCAGGCAACAAGTTTAAAACAAAAAAATAAGTTTTTTTTCACATGACACAGTTAAATTGAGGAACTCGTTACCATAGGTTATTGCAAACACGTTCAAAGAAGAATGAGGTATATTAATGATATTTCAGTTGAAAACCTGAGTTAAAAAATTTCTCTACAGCAATGATGGCTGGAGGCTGCAAGACTGTGTCATGGGAAGGATCACTCATATTTTCTTTCTGATATTCCTTGGTGAATATTTCAACTGGACATTGCTAAAAACTGGTAGGTAGATATTTTCTCTGATCTGAGATATTCAGCTTACTTTCTTAAGAAATCAGTGACATGTTAGGGTATGTAAGTCCTATTAATTTCAACAGAATAACTAAATATACTAAATGTTTAATCAGTTAAATTCTTTGAGGACAAACCAAAGGAAATTATAAAAAGAAAAAAACTTGAACCATGCTCCAAAATATGCAAACACTGCAAAGCAAAGATAAATAGACACTGGGGATCTCACAAAGGCAAGAATTTCATCACTCATTGCATGCTTCTTGTTGAAGGCAGTAAGAACCTCATTACAGGCTTTACTGGAAGCAGAAGAAGGTTTGCAATAAAGTTTAGTTCAATATGTCCTTAGTTCAATTAAAATTATTATCTCTTCCATCTGCATTCACATCAGACCATGAAAAGGCTGGGAAGTGTGTCACAATTAAAGGTAATAACCTAGCAGGAAACCTAATCTCAGGTAACTATTGTCATGGTGGGGTTTCAGGGAGATAAAGGGCAGGAGGGAATAAGTTTCATATATTCCAGCAGAGCTTTCAACAAATGCAACACGGGCCTAATTCTGCTCCCTCAAAGTTGAAGTCGGCAGTGTCTTCACTCATGTTGAGATTGGAGATCATTGACAATGTGTTGGTGGATCTCAGTGCAATATTGTATATGATAGGGTCATAGGGCTGATCTAAATGAGAGCTAGATCTGATGAAGTACATGCTGCTGCTGAAGTATGCATCTGTCAACTTATCTCTGAGTCTGGCAGATCTTGTTTTTAACATCTGTGTGTTCAGTGTCACTATGACTGTAGAGTGAAATACCCACGTCAGATCAATAAGACATACTAACTGCTAAGGAAAACAGCATGAGAATATAACAAGTATTAAAGCATATAGGAAAAGCTTATTAATATTTAACAAAACTAATCTGTTTCTCACTAGCCAAAACATGCATATCCAGCCCTTTTGGGAAGATATCTTTGAAGATTCACTATGTTGAAATGATGCACTATATGTAACCATTCATATTCTCTCTGGGCTAAATCCTATTCCATAATTTTGAAGTCATCCTTTGAGATCTGGGAGATCATTAGAGAGTTTGTGTATGTTTTCTTCATCCTGCTTTACCAGATAGACCAAGTGTAGTCACTTTATAGATGGGAATGTGATTTAAATAATACGACTTTGCTAACATTACATTTTGAATTTATCTTTATTAGGGCTGCATTTGAATTTCATTCCGTGTATCCTCATTAAGCAACTGTTTGCTCCCCCAGGCATTTTTTCAAGCTAACTTTTAATCTACCTATTGGTACTCAAAGCTATAAAAGTTAAAGCCTGTTTGAATTTTTATTTGGAAATCTGCTAGATTTTTTTCTGTTTTATAGAACTGCATGCATTCCGCTTTTGCTAGAATGGTCTTTTTTTCCCTATATAATCTGAAAAATATTAAATTAACACATATTCATGTCAATGTTTTGTATGCAAAACCCTGATCTCCAGAAAATTTTCTCTTAACTACAATAGCAGTTTATTTTACATTACTACTTCACAAGCTCTGTCTAATCAGCTATCTGAAATCCTATCACTGTAGCGTATAGATCTTTGATAGCCATTTTTGCCCTTGTGGCCAAGAAGGCAAACGGCATCCTGGAATGCATCAAGAAGAGTGTGGCCAGCAGGTCAAGGGAGGTTCTTCTCCCTCTCTACTCTGCCCTAGTGAGGCCTCATCTGGAGTACTGTGTCCAGTTCTGGGCTCCTCAGCTCAAGAGAGACAGAGAACTTCTGGAGAGAGTCCAGCACAGGGCCACCAAGATGATCAGGGGAATGGAACATCTTTCATATGAGGAAACCCTGCGAGAACTGGGGCTGTTTAGTCTGGAGAAGAGGAGACTAAGGAGAGATTTTATTAATGTTTACAAATATCTAAATGGTGATGTCAGGAGATTGGGACATTCCTTTTTTTCTATTGTATCTATCAACAGGACAAGGGGTAATGGGATGAAGCTGGAACACAAAAAGTTCCACTTAAATATAAGAAAAAACTGTTTTACTGTGAGGATGATGGAGCAGCGGAACAGGCTGACAAGAGGCGTTGTAGAGTCTCTTTCATTGGAGGCCTTCAAGACTCACCTGGACATGTTCCTACGTGACCTGATCTAGGTGAACCTGCTTCTGCAAGGGGGTTGAACTAGATGATCTCTAAATGTCCCTTCCAACCCTATCATTCTATGATTCTATGATTCTGTGAAATAATAAATGAATGAGCCTAAAGAATATAAATTCTCCTTGTTTCTGTTGATTCTGACTTCTCAATATTGCACACTCTACGATTACAGGTGATACAGTACAAGAGAACACCATTCTTGGGGAGCTGCTTTACATAAAGCCATATAATGTCTGGATGTATAACTATGACATCATCTGTACTGCATTCAAAAAAAATCTCTGTTTTTTAATGATGATATACTCAAAGAATAAATTTCTTTAGTGCTATATACTATACTTACAAACTTTAAACATCATTATTTGACTAAAAGGTTGGGAAAGACAGGTACATCTCATGGAAGTAATGAAAGTACCCAGCATTGGTTAAGATTGGAAAGCAAGTTAATGGTGACACAAGTTTGGTATTCATGGTTTTAATTCTAGTGGCTTAATTATTCACCCATTGTTGTTAGCTGCAGTGGCTGTTATGACAACTGAGTCCTGTGATTGTGATGACATTGCAAAAATCAGGACATACATATGGCAATGTGCAGTAATAACTGGTGAGCTACCGCTCTCATCTTCATTTCCTTCCTCCTCCATTACCTACATTTCTCTCCATACAATGCCGTTTAAGTCATTGGATATTTATGTAGAGAAAAAAAAATGTTGGTCCTTGGTTTGATACAATCCTTAATTCCTGGAACCTACATAGTTTACAGTTAGTGACTGCTTTCTAACTAAGTTATTGTTTATAAATATTTCTCTAGCTCAGCATTTCTTGCTTTGAAAAGCTGGTTACTACTTTCAGCAAAAAATAAATAGAACCTCTAAAGTAGGTCAGGAATCAGAACCAAAAAAGCTTCTCAAGGCAGGATCAAATCTCTAGATATTTGCAATTTTAACTCACTGGTTGTTCAAAACATAACTAAAGCTCAGGAGCATACAGCACAAACAATATCAAGTAAAAATTACAGGTGTCTGCACATGTCTTAATGATTACCTGCTTGGTGACATATAAATAAAAATGTGTAGAACTATAGCTAGATGTAAATAGGTATAAATAGCACATAGTTAGATCTTTTTTTCTTTTTGTGTTCTTTTTGTGGTACTTAGTAATTAAAATTTTCATTTCACGTACTCTTTCGTCTATGAATGTATTTCCTTGTAAGTATCACTCAGAGTTCACTTCTGCAAATGATTCTTCTAAGTAAAAATCTGGTGAGAGCAGTGAGATAACCTGTGCATTTGTAGAGTCCTGCACTAAGACATATTGCAGACCCTAGCAGGAAGAACAGTAGGGAAGTAGAACTTTCAGAAAAGGAAAATGCCTGTGTTGGTACTATTCTGAATGGTAGCTGCCTTTTTAATTTATTGCTTCATCTTTAGCAGTAAATATTGCTTCTCCATTGCTGAGGGTTTTCAAACTTGATTCCTTAGCCTCATAATAAACAAGGAAAAATAATGCTACTGGTTGGCAGCTACTAGTGGATGATGCAGCAACAAGATGACAACTTGCCATTGTGCAGGAAGATCTCTCCTTGGGATAGGTGGAGACATGTTTCCTCAGAGGCCATCCCAGACTCCATTTCATATTTTGTTGAGCGTACACACTTTGCAGGTGTGGAGAAGGGAAAAAAGCCAATACAACAAAGAGAGCATTTTGAGTGTGATCGCTTCCAACCAAGGATTTTTCTTCCCTGTCAGTCCAACGTTTTGAACCCAGTTGTGCTCTTTCGTGCTCTTTCAAGGGAGGAGAAATTGTACCATTCCTATGACCATGCTGAGAAATGTAACCATTTTCTTTGGTTGGCTTCTCATCAGGCTTAATAAAGAGTGCAAAACACCAAAATGAGTGTGTCTGAGACAGCAAAAACATGGGCATGAAAAAACACATGGACATTTACAAACTTCCTTCCAATATCAGATAAAGTATGATTTGTATCAAATATACTGACTGCAAAAATCACAAAGTGATCCAGAAAATGCATGATTGATATTTCTAATAAATGCAACCAAGTAGCAGAAGCAGATTCAGAAAAATATCCACATCTGACCTTGAAGTCTCATGGTTTTAAATCTAAAGTAGCTGGCAAATTACTTCAACTGACCTGTACTCTGCAGGAAGGTAAGCATTTGCTCTGACTCCCCACTGAGCTGGCAGTTTACATATGCAGCATAATTATTTCTATTAGATGTAATTGACTTTTAATGGAAAATTTCTATTGACTTCTGCTAGACAGGGTCCCTGAGACCCTGTGCAATGCTGCCAAAGTTCTGACTGCAATAATCAGGCTGAAGACAAGACATTATGGACTCCCAGTTGGAAACTAATGAGGCACCTCTTCATTCTGTTATGTCTTCTTGACAGATATCAACAAATGCATGAATTGCTGGAACTAGAGTCATAACCTTCCACAATATTTAGGCTTGAATCTTGAACTGGAATTCATGAAGTTTTAAAAATTCCTTTTAAAAACAAGTTTTAAATTCCTTTTAAATTGTTGGTTTATAAGTATATGTAATCACAGAATCAAAGAATCACAGAATCTTAAGCGGTGGAAGGGACCTCAAAAGATCATCTAGTCCAACGCCCTGCCAGAGCAGGGCCACCTAGAACAGGTCACACAGGAACTCATCCAGGTGAGTTTTGAATGTCTCCAGAGGAGACTCCACAACCCATCTGGGCAGCCTGTTCCAGTGCTTTGTCACTCTCACAGCAAAAAAGGAGGTTTTTTTTTTTGTTTCTTTGGAACCTCCTATGTTCCAGCTTGCACCCATCCCCCTTTGTCCTATCATTGGACATCATTGAGGAGAGCCTCGCTCCATCCTCCTGACACTCACCGTTTACATATTTGTAAACATTAATGAGGTCATCCCTCAGTCTCCTCCAAGCTAAAGAGCCCCAGCTCCCTCAGCCTTTCATCATAAGGGAGATGCATCCCCTTCATCATCTTTGTGGCCCTGCACTGAATTGTCTCCAGCAGCTCCCTGTCCTTCTTGAACTGAAGGGCCCGGAACTGAGCACAAGATTCCAGATGTGGTCTCACAAAGATAGAACAGAGTGGGAGGAGAACCTCTATTCACCTACTGCCAGAGCCCTTCTAGTACACCCCAGGATGCCATTGGTCTTCTTTCCCATGAGGGCACATTGCTGGCTCATGGTCATTCTGCTGTCCATCAGGACTCCCAGGTCCCTTTCCCCTACACTACTCTGAGAGTTCATTCAACAAACTGCACTGGTACATGGGGTTATTCTTTCCCAGATGCAAGACTCTACACTTGCCCTTGTTGAATTTCATTATATTTCTCCCTGCCCAACTCTCCAGCCTGTCCAGGTCATGTTGAATGGCAACACAGCCTTCTGAGGTGTCAGACACTCCCCTCAGTTTTAGTATCATCAGCAAACATGCTGACAGTGCCCTGTGTTCCTTCACCAAGATCATTAATGAATATATTGAACAGTAGAGTCCTGTACCTTGGGAGGAGCAATCTCATGCACCAGAACAGTCTGAGGGTTACCTGCTGGAGAGCAGCTTTATGGAGAGAGAGATCTGGGATTTCTGCTTGACAACAAACTAAATATGAGCAGCAATGTGCCCTCGTCAAGAAGGCCAGTGGCATTCTGGAATGTGTCAAGAAAAGTGAGTCCATCAAGATGAGGGAGATTCTTCTCCCCCTCTGCTCTGCCCTGGTGAGGCCTCATTTGGAGTATTGTGTCCAGTTCTGGGCTCCTCAGCTCAAGAGGGACAGGGAAGTTTTAGAGAGAGGCTAGAGCAAGGCCATCAAGATGATGAGGGGACCAGACCATCTTTCTTATGATGAAAGGCTGTAGGACATGGGACTGTTTAGCTTGGGGAACAGGAAACTGAGGGAGAATCTCACTAATACTTACAAGTATTTAAAAGGTGTATGTCAAGAGGATGGCATAGCACTTTCTTCTGTTATTTCCAATGACAGGAGAAGAGGTGATAGGCTAAAGCTAGAACACAAAAAGCTCTACTTAAGGAAGAAGTTTTTTACTGTGCTAGTGAGGGAGCCCTGGCACAGGCTGCCCAGGGAGGGTGTGGAGTCTCCTTCTCTGGACGTCTTCAAAACCTGCCTGTAAGTTTTTCTGTGTGATCTGATCTAGTTGGACCTGCTTTATCAGGGTGGTTGGACTAGATGATTTCTAGAGGCCCCTTTCAAATCTCTACCAAAAAAAAAAAAAAATTACCTAGAACTTATTCAGAGGATTATACATATTTATTACTGCCCAGTATTCTTAGCACCGTGCAAACTGACTAGTAAGTTGAGGAAAGTCATCTCCCTCAATGCTGTAAGATTTAGGTCTTTGTTGAAGGAGGACTTCTGGTGATGCTTTGATGGCTTACATTCTACTAGTGTGATACATTGGTAAGTGAGCTACTGCTGATGTGAGTTGTCATTGCTGACTGTTATTAATAGCAGGTTCATCAATTCCTGCAATTCCACCAGCTTGCTCCTTGACAGCTACCAAAATTAGTCTCCCAATGTAATACTAATTGCACAAACTATAAGAAAGATCAGGAATATGTGATATCATGGTATGAAGTCCAACGTGGAGGCCTATAATTTGGTAGTTAATAAAAGGCTATATTAGGAACTCAGGAATGAAAAACACTGTTGAAAAATAGCATTAAATAGCATTTAATGGAAAAATTATTCAAACTCTAGCTCTACAGTTTCTACTGTGTTGAATAATGTCATTCTTTTATGTGGCAAATTTGCTTGCATTCCACATGAATTTGGCAGTACTATCATTTTTCCAATAGTATACAATTGCTTAAATAAGAAATGTTGAATTAAAATATAGAAGTTAGCTACAAAGATTAAATTGTTCATTTGGAACATGCTTTCTGATATTCTAAGTCTCCTGCTGTAAACATTTCTGAATATTTCATACTACAATGAAGTTGTAAGAACTGCAGTTAGTATTAGCAAAAGGTCTCATTAATCTAGTTTGATTTCACAGATTTATTTTGCACATAAAGAAGAAAAAGTGTTTGGAAAAACAATGATAGATTTGAAGTCATCATCTGTGAAAAGAAACTTTCAGATTTTTCTCTTGGAATTATTTTATCTTAAACAAAAATTTGTGAACATTTTAATTTGTAGCCTGATTATACACAAGAAGGTCTTGAAATTTTCATAGAAGGTCTAATCTTATAACATTTTTAGCTGTTCGAGGGAAGATATTCTCCTTCACAAAAGCCATAGATATTTTGGTTACCTGATACCTTAAAAATGCACCATAGAAAAACTAAAATGTTAAGCAACTTACTTGCAACATTGAGGTGTGCCCATTAAGGGTGATATTCACTTCAGAGTGTAAAGGCACATAACCATAAGAAAGAAAAGTTTCCAGGTGGTTACAAATGTTTTCCTGTAAGAATAACAAATCTAAGCTAAGTGTCACAGTCTGAGGTCAGGTTTTGCTTTACTGTGGTGTTACATTCCACTTTAGATTGTTGTAATATCTTTGTTTCTGTCTTCCCAAAATCTGCTTTCCTGTCTTGCCCTTTCCTGTTAGATTGTTTCCCATTGCAAATCCTTTAAAGGGTGATACATGCAAACCTGCAAAGTCCTGAATAATTCCAGCTTGTCTTAACCCTTTGAATCTTAATTTTGAAATAATTCCAATCTTAACAATTATTGAGACATGTTCTGATAACATCTCTTAATACCTGATGTAAACAAGGATCTGGCATAATGTAAAACCACGACTACAGGTTGTTCACTCCTTTCCCCTACTGCCAAATTTGCTTTACAACACCAAGAACAATATTAGTAAAGGAAGCAGTAGCTGGACAAAGAAATGAGGTTTTGTTTAAACCTCCCACTGATACTGAGTTTCACAGGCAATAAGCAGGACTGGCCTAAGGCCAAGTATAAACTTTTTATTTGGCTCTCCCAGCAAAGGAGAATCTACCCCTACAACACAGCACTTCAGCAAACTTTCCCTGAAGCTAGTGATATTTCATTCAACTCAGGACTGATAAAAGTGTTTGTAGAAGATATATAACTCAGGTCCTTCATACCGGTCTTGTCATCAACTAAAGAGTCATTTGGACATATATTAGAAATTTCTTAAAAATGTCTAGATATATTTGACATTCATGTTATGTGCCATGAGGGAAAAAAATAAAATAAATTCCAGTTCTGTTTTTCCTTTGCAGATTTTTCTGTAACCACATGACTAAACCTGATTGTTCACAAGCCTATGTATTTTCTTAAATCAAAGGCTAGGATAGCAACCACCTTTCAAGAATCCCATAACTGGACCATGACATGTAGATTTAAAAAATATAAAAAATTAGAGATCTTAAATTAAAAATATTTGACTCCAGAAATCTGAGGGCATTTTGCATCTGAATGAACAATAATCAGCTTCAGGAGATATTTTTTTCCCTACTAGAAAACTCTATTTCCTCACAGAGAAAAAATAAAAACACAAAACGCAAACCAAACCCATAATTTTTTTTTTCATGTAGAAAATGTCACTTTCTCCTATGTTTGTTTTCTCATCCTCAATACTACAGTTGTTCTTTTGCATTCTGTGACATTAGGTTAAGTACTTGTGGAATTTTCTTCTGTATCTTCATTTTTCTTTCTTAAATATGGCTCTCAATAAAAAAACACCACAATCTGGTTAACTATTCTAAACTCACTTGATCATACTCCAAAGACCAAGTGGTGCATCAGTAACTTTTTTTTTTTTTTTTAATCTTATGTATACTGGAATATTTCTAGTCCTAGGTGTACCAATTCTATGTGTTAGTTGTAGAACTAAGTAAATCATAGAATCATAGAATCACAGAACGGTAGGGGTTGGAAGGGACCTTCAGAGATCATCTAGTCCAAATAACCTTCTGTATTTGCATTTTTTTCTTTTAACATTTTGCAATATAAATTTTCATACAGAGAACACTTCTTTTTTATAAACAGATGTCACTCGCTGTCATTTCAAAGATGTATGACTGAATTTCTGAAAGTCTAAGAGAATGTTAAAAATGACATGAATTAAAGCAAAAGATTTGACTATTGTTTCAAGTGCTCTTTTTGAAAATTTAAATGCAAAAAGCCCTGAAGATATTATTCAGTAGTACTAATAATGATCCTTCCATAACACTTAAATTACTGAAGTTCCTATGTAAACACTAATGAATTCAAATAATGCCTGTGACTTTTAGATGCTAATATCAACCTTGGAGAAGTAAGTTGATTTGTGTGTATGTGTGTACATGAGGACCACGTGACCTCCATGTATTCACATGCACAGACAACATAGTCATTTGTCAGTCTCTAATAAGAAACAGAAGTGACATCTGTCATGCATTCCAGTAAACACATTAAGCAAACACAATAGGACCCCAAAATGTTTACTCAAGTATTCTAATTAATTGTGACTTGCTGTAACAGAGTTTTCTATGAATTAAACAGAAAGATCCATGCTCTCTTCTCCCCCTTCTGTAGCTTTTTGTGCAGTGGGAAAAGATTTAAACTAAAGACTTCCCTTCTGGCCCTGCCAAGGTGCATTTTTTCCTCATAGACTTGACTTGCAGTAGAAGTTGATGTGAGAGTTTGTCATGGCTGTTTTGACAGTCTGGTCATCCTAATCCAGGGATCTGGTCCCTGTGGTTTGTCAATTATCCTACTAACCCTACAGCGAGAGGAACACTCAAGGCACTGAACTGTCAGCCAATAACCAAGAAATAATGTCAGCAGCCAGTGAGTAGGGACTGTGAGAGATGGGGATGCCTTTGACAACAGAGGAGTGAGGATCATTTCAGCACTTATTTTATTTATAGGCATCCGTAACAAATTAATTTTATTTCACTGCAAGGCTTCACTAAAACTTGCTGGATCCAGACCTGCATGCACACACAGAGCAATTGAGTGCAAAGATTGCAGCACGGCAGATCCAGGCATTGAGGTTCGATTCCCAGTTTCTTTCATTTCCCTCCTGTGACCTTGAGCTTGTTACTTGACTTGGATATGTCTCAATATCCCCCTGGATAAGCCGAGGATAAAAGCATCCACTCTTAAGAGCAGATAGATCAATTAATGCCTGTAAAGGACGTTAAGATCATTTAGCAAAAGCTAGAATTAAAGTGCAAGTTGTGCTAAGGTCCTACTGAAATAAAAGGTAAATGTGTTTAAAAGAGGATTTAGATGCAGAGGGCTAGACAGCAAAAAAAAATCTAGGAGGATCACAGGAGACTTGATTCTGATCCAGTGTGTATCAAGATGATTTGACTTAATGCTAAGAAAGGAGACATTGCCTTGGATTCTCAACTTGATGTAAAGTTACGTTGATCTATGATTGCACCAATTAAACCGAGAGTCCAAATTTTTCACTCTTAAAGTCTTCATAATTAGAGTTATAATTTTGTATGTTTTTCATTTCCTGAGCCTGTTTTTCCCTCTTGTTTCTCAGTCACTTTAACCGTGTCAAAGTGAGAAAAATGTGTTGGAAGAAATGTTTTAATAGGCAAAAATGAAACCTATGGAGAAATTCTGTTTCCAAGTAAGTCATGACATGGCTAGCAAGATTGGATAATGTTATGGGTACCAATGAGATCCTCTTACACTGTTGGTTTCTCTAGTTGAGACGTGCTACAGCACCAGCAGTAAATGGTTCAATTTTTTTACTACCTGATAGCTCTTCAGATAAGCACAGGGTGAGAGATGGGTGAATCAACTAAGCAGGCAGGTGTTCGTCACCACTAAGGTAATTTTAAAAACTGATATACTCAGTCTTCTCATTTCCAGCAAATCGGCATGACAATAGGCCAGGCAACACAATATTGGTATAAATGTTGATAAAACACAGCTGATATGAAATTTAAAATTTTAAGGAATTGTTTTGAGACTGTTTCTAGTAGATTGGACAATTGGAAAACAGTTTTTGGTGGTTGGGAAGGTTTATTCTGAACAGTGGCACAGAAATGGAAAGGAAAATTTTATGGCTATCCTTGGAAGGAAAAGTATTTCAAGTTGTATTGTTTCAAAATCATTGGTGCTACCATTAGAACAACTGAATGTAATAGGTTGTAGTGGATCGGATTCCCTGCATGACTGAAATATACATATCCACTACTGATATTTGGGGAAGTCTCGGAAAACAGAGATGTCACAAGGTGTCTGTTTGAAATCTCCACTTTCATTCTTAGCTTTATTAATGGCAAATTAAAATCTGGAGTTCAGGACTTTACAGAATCATGTCTGATATTAAACCCTAGCTATTTTAATTGCAGTGTAGTCATTAAATCTAGAAAACAGCTGGAAGCTAGATCAAGAAAATATTGTACTTTAACAACACGTTGCTATATGAATGTCACTTCATTGTGTAAATTATTCCTGAAAACATTGAAGGTATTTGCCCTACATAGAAAAAAAATCCCCAAATCTTTGAAACAGCCCAAATTTGAAACAACTGTTCCATCTGAAACCAGTTGAAACAACTGGTTCGTGTCATTCTTCATAAGATTCAGGGAGCTTAGGGTAACTTTGTATATATAGAAACATTATCTTGCCATCAAACACTAAAGAAGTCTGTGCTGGAGGTGAACATTTGCAAAAGACAAAAAGTATAATCTGATGTGGAAATATACATTGCATAACAAAATAACACTCAGCTTCCCACAACCAAAACTGTGAATGAATCAACATATCTTCCCAAATGAAGGCCACTAGACATTTTTTCTCCATGTATTTCACCATTCACCATTTTATGTTCTGAATCTGATCCCTGCTGTTGTTGAAATGTCGGCCAAGAAAGCCTTTTTTGTCTGCTTTATGTACTTGCCTTCTTGTAAATATAGAATTCCACAGCCACTCACCAACCTGGTGGGAGTACTTTTGATAACTCTCCTATGCTATTAAACAGCAGTAGAATCATCACAGATCTTACATGCAAGTGCCCAGACCACAGGATAAATGTATTTTACACCAGTGACTTGGAGAGCAGAAATATTCATCCCAGGCTTCAGGCCACTCCCTTCATCCCATCCTCATTAGGAAAGGACATTGTTTTTCAGGTCAATTGCTCTGTTTTTTAAAATATGAGCATGCGGATAGTATAAGCATATCTGAAGATATTAAGACACGTTTGGATTTGTGTCAGGTAGGTGGGATACTACAGTTAGAATGTTAGTGGTCAAGGGAACATGGTAAACACGGCCCATCCCCTGATTCTCCCCACACTAGTGAGTCTAACTCTCTAATATCTCAGAAAGCTTATTTCATAAACATGGGATCCTTTAAAACAATTTGCAGGAAAGTGAGATTATCAATGAGAAACTTTAAACCTCTAAGACTGCTACTTGACAATTTGTCACTCAACTTCAGCAAAACTATAGGGGAAAAAGCACAATGAATTAATGAATAGCAACAAATCCCCATGACAACATGTTACTTCATTAAAATTTTATCAGCATTCTTCCTAAGGAAAGCATGCCTTCTGTTCTACACTGAGTTTCTTCTACAGTGTTTTACAGACAATTCACAGCATTCTGGCGCTTCAAAATTAGTTCCTGTGGAGAGTGAGCTACACACAGACTCTAGACTGTGTCACACAGTGGTCTCCTGGGTACTGTGATGAAGTTTTGCCTACATTTTTTTTGTGTGTATCTTATGCCTTAAACATTAATCAAGCATTTCCCAATTGCTTTCTTTGAGAATAGGTTAATTAGCTGCAAATGCATCTCTGTGTTAATTTTCAGCAAATGCATTAAACTGCATTTCATAAATATTTTCCTAGCTACCAAATAAAAGCTTTGACAGGAAAATGTTTTCATTGCTTTTGCTGTGGCTCTATCTTATGCTTTCTTTCCTTTTTTCTTTTTCTTTTTTTTTTTGTTTTTTTTGGTGGAGATCCATAAAACATACCCAATGGTGTTCAGTGTATTTCTCAGTTCTGGATATAAATACAAAAAAAAGAGAGATTAATAATAAAAATCACTGCTAGATACTGTAAGCTTGACAATATACTTTCAGTATTTGATTTTTTTTTAAAAAATCTTGTACTCGGAAACACTGAATGTATTTACTTGGAAATTCAAATTATTGTAAAGAGGGGAAAAAACTCTGTAAATTAGGAGAAAATAGCCAAAATTACTCTTAAAAATTAGTAATAGCTTATATGGATATGAGTAAACCATTCTGGTTATATCAATAATATTTCCCTCAGGATATTACATTTTGTTTACTTATTGCATGCATTTGGCTCTAAAAACACCTAACGAGAATATCTGTTCTCAGAAACTTTGTAAGCCAAACAACTTTGTGATGCAAAGGCTACAGGGAAAGAAATTTTCATTCCTAGTTTTTCACCTGTGGACTAAGGTGTTTGACACAGCAATTAGGTTGTTGAGAGGTTTGGTTTTTTGGTTTTTTTTTTTTTTGTAAAGAAGGAGGCAGCAGAATTAAATGTTTATGCTTATGATGTAAGATTTCCAAGATGGAAAGTATTAAAAACTGATGTTCATTTAAGATTAAATGGTTATTTTCTACAAACCATAAATATTACAGAAGGAAGAGACCAAAGCTTCTGACTTCCAGACAAATGCCTGAACTGCCTATCCTGTTGTCTCACCTATGGCCCTATGAATCTTGCCAGTCTTGACCAGTGCTGCTGTAGAAAACTCGTAGAGATCTATGTTCAGAATGTCACAATGAGAAAATTGTGGTTGGATGTGGAAACTGTTGTCATAACCACTCTGTAATGTAAAGAAAGCCTACAAACAATGTCTTCTGTCTTCACATAACTAATCTAAACACTGGGCTGTTAAAGATTTTTAACCTGATGATTTTTTTGTTTGTTTATTTAAATTAATTTCATTGCAGTCTTAGTAAGAGGCTTGATCCTGAGCAAGCTCAACAGTCTCTCAAGTGAACGAGTGTAATGGATTTTGAACCTGAGCCTCTGGAGACATTTAAAACCCAGATGGACAAGTTTCTGTGTGATCTACTCTAGGTGGTCCTGCTCTGACAGGGGGGTTGGACTAGATGATCTTTTGAGGTCCCTTCCAACCCTTAAGATTCTCTGATTCTGTGATCTTAATGGTAGACATCAGTATTTGTTGGGAAATCTCTTCTCTGTACCCATTGTTTAATCACGATTTTGGTGATTTTTTTTAGTTTTACTTTTTGCCCAACCTCCTGCAATCCAACCAATCATCTTTATACAGTGTTCATCTTCCTATAAAGTATTTTTAACAAAAGAAGTGTAGTACCATCCTACTTTTTTCAATAGGAGATTTCCCTTAATGTCAATGAGCTCTGAGTCAGGTTCCATAGAAGTCTGTTATATGAGCTGGGGCTGCTTAGCCTAAAGAAGAGGTGGCTGAGAGGAGATATGATAACTCTCTACAACTACCTGAAGGGGAGTTGTTGTGAAGTAGGGGTCTATCTCTCTAGTAATGAATGATAGGGCATAAGGAAATGGTTTCAAGTTGTGCCGGGGGAGGTTAGAGGGTTGTTAAGTGCTGGAACAGGCTGCCCAGGTGGGTAGTAGAGTCACAATCCCTAGAGATATTCAAAAGATACATAGATTAATTGCTGAGGGATATGGTTTAATTCAGTGATGGACTTGGCAGTGTGAGGTTGGTGCTTGGACTTGATGATCTTAAAGGCCTTTTCCAATTGTAATGATTCTACAATTCTAGGTTACTTTGTTACCTTGCTTTCTTACAGATGGCAAAATATAGGAAAAGAGAGCTGGAAGCTACTCTCCTGTTGAAAGGTAGAATCTCTTGGGGTGTTTCTTTTGGCAAAAACATCCTCAACTTTGTGGAAAAAATCTAGACAAGGACATGACCTCTGCAATATGGTCAGACTACTAATAATGACGTGTTTTTCTAGACCCTGTACTCTTCAACCCAAGCCCACGTTTGTGTGAAATGTCTAAAAACATTTGACCAGATGATAGAACTAATTTGTGATTCTGAAATTACAGCTATCATTACCTGTAACTAAAGCCAAATAGATGTTGTATTGTTCTTGTAGAATGCAGAGGGAAAATAATTTCCTTTCTTCTCTTCCTGTCTTTTTTCCACTTCTAAAGACATCAGTAACTTCTGAATTAAATAGCAAGGGGAGGTGCCTTTAAGCAGGATTCATAGAAAGCTCTCATGTGGAGAATGTGATGCTATTTAAGTTCCTTCTGAACTCTGCCTGCCTTTCTCTGTCCTGTAGTCTTTTTGAGGCAGCTTTTGTTAAAGGTGAGTCATGCCAATCAATACAGGCAGGTGGTCTTTTTTGTTCCAGGTGTTGACAACAGGTATTTACTTTAGTCTCCTATATCCTGTATCACAAAGGGAGATAGTGAATTCAGCATTTGTTGGCAGAAAGATGATAGATAACATTTGATGGCTCAACATTCTTGTGATTATCTCCAACAGTTGTTATTACAGTTCAGGTGCCTCTTGATAAGGAGTAATTGCAGCTTCACAACTTGCAAATTCATTTTCCTATGCCAAGTGGTCTTTCCACCAACATGTATACTTCAGACAAACACAATGCTCCCTGATTCTTTATATTCTAAGGGAGCTTTCATTCAGGCTCCTTTAATTTATCCCCAAGTTCTAATGAGTTTCATTCTATTTTAATCTTAGTCATTTTTATAGAAATCTGATGGTGAACTAGAAACAGATGCATCCCTTGCAGACATTTCCTAAAAACTACAAGATGCTTAGAAAGAATCTGATTGCTTGTGTCTAGGAAAGGGCCATTGGGGACTGATATATATTTGTGTACCTTTATTAAATTAAATGAATTATCTGAGAGCATGAAATTATCTCAGTTCCTGATCTTTTATTTTTCTGTTTGCTGTTTTGTATGTCACATCACATATGGCACATGTTTTTAGACAAACCTCTGAATTTAAGTTTTAGCAATCAGAACAATGCAGTTTTATTAGATAGATTCTATGGACAACTTCATGAACCATTAAAATTAAACCCCAAATTCCCTAAGTATTTGACTAGTCACACCCTGGGTTTTTTTGGAAGAAGCTTTCCCAAGGGATAAGAGTAATAGAGAAAGAAAAATGCTGCTAGGTAGTGAAACTAGAAAAATAGAGGACAATTAATAAATGAGGACTGTTCTCAGCGATCCCATACAAGCAAGACCTATGATACAAAGAAGAGAAGAAATGAATAATAATAAAATATTCCTCTGGACTCTAAGGTTCTTTTCTATAGTAAGATTCAAATTTGGCAATAATGACCTTTGCTTTCCTGAAGGAACAAAATACTTAATCCTTGCTTGAATGTTGGAGCATGTAATTGCAGTACTCTGATAAAGCACAGAGCAAAGATTCTGACTCCAAGAACTACATTTCTAGACTCTACTCAAGAGCAAATGTAGGCAGATGACCCACCTCTGTACTAGTAACCAGCTTCTCTCCAAAAGACGTAGTTAATTGTCTGCCTCAGAGGGTAGCACCCAAACTGGTTTATGAGTAATGTGGCCAAAGTAGAACCTCAATCTACTGAGGTGCAACCTCAGGGGTGCAACCAGGAAGACTAAAGTCCTAGAATCAAATCTATCCAGGAAAGTTAAGGAAAGGAAGAAGGCATATTTCAGGTATATTGGTAGTAAAAGGAAGATTAGGGGGAATGTGGGCTCGCTGCAAAACACAAAGGGTGCCCTGGTGACAGAGGATGCAGAGAAGGCAGAAGTACTGAATGCCTTCTTTGCCTTCTTTACACTCAAGGCCAGGCTTCGGGAAGCCCAGTCCAGCAAGTATAGTAGGATGGCCTGGACAGCAGAGGATTTGCTCTGGGTGGAAGAGGAAGAATTTAAAGACTTGTTGGCCAAGCTTAAGGCTTATAAGTCAATGGGTCTTGATGGGATGCAATTGAGAGTGCTGAGGGAACTGGCTGATGTGATTACTAAGCCTTCCTCCATACTTTTTGAACAATCATGGAGGATTTGTGGATTGCATGAGTGAACAGTGAGGTGGATCGAGAGCTGGCTGAATGACAGAGCCCAGAGGGTGGTGATCAATGGCACAGAATCGAGTTGGAGGCTTGTGGCCAGTGGAGTTCCACAGTGATCAGTTCTAGGGCCAGTCTTGTTCAGTATCTTCATCAACAACCTGAATGAGGGGACAGAGTATACCCTCAGCAAGTTCCCTGATGACACTAAACTGGGAGGACTGACTGATTCACCAGAAAGCTGTACTGCCATTCAGAGGGATCTCAACCAGTTGGAGAGTTAGGCAGAGAGGAACCTCATGAAGTTCAACAAGGATGAGTGCAGAGTCCTGCATCTGGGGAGGAACAACCCAGATTGCTAAGTCTCTCTCCATCATTTTTGAACAATCACGGGGGACAGGGGAGCTGCCTGAGGACTGGAGAAAGGCCAATATCACTCCAGTCTTCAAAATAGGCAGGAAGGGTGAACCAGGAAACTACAGACCAGTCAGGCTCATCTCCATCCCTGGAAAGGTGATGGAACAACTCATCCTGAGTGTTGTCACTAAATATATGAGGGAAAAGGTGATTATCAGGGGGAGTCAACATGGATTCATCAAGGGCAATTCCTGTTTGACAACCTGATATCATTCTATGAGTGCATAACTGGCAGGCTAGATGAGAGGAGAGCAGTGGATGCCATCTACCTTGACTTCAGCAAGGCTTTTGACACTGTCTCCCATAACATCCTCATCAGAAAGCTCAGGCAATGTGGCTTGGGTGAGTGGACAGTGAGGTGGATGGAGAACTGGCTGAATGGCAGAGCCCAGAGGGTGGTGATCAATGTCACAGAATAGAATTGGAGGCCTGAGGCCAGTGGAGTTCCACAGAGATCGGTTCTGGGGCCAGTCTTGTTCAACATCTTCATCAACAACCTGGATGAGGGGACAGAGTGTACCCTCAGTAAGTTGGCAGATGACACCAAACTGGGAGGACTGGCTGATCCCCCGGAAGGCTGTGCTGCCATTCAGAGGGATCTCGACTGGCTTGAGAGTTGGACAGAGAGGAACCTCATGAGGTGCAACAAGGATAAGTGCAGAATCCTGCATCTGGGAAGGAACAACCCCCTGCACCAGTATAGTCTGGGGATTGATCTACTGGAGAGTAGCTCTGTAGAGAGAGACCTGGGAGTCCTAGCTGATAACAAACTAACATTGAGCCAGCAATATGCCCTTGTGGCTAATAAGGCCAATGACATCCTGATATGTATCAAGAAGAGTGTGGCCAGCAGGTTGAAAGAAGTTGTCCTCCCTCTCCTCTACTCTGATGATGCCTCATCTGGAGTATTGTGTCCAGTTCTGGGCTCTCCAGCTCAAGAGGGATAGGAAACTGCTGGAGAGAGTACAGCGCAGGACTACCAAGATGATCAGGGGACTGGAACATCTTCCTTATGAGTAAGGGCTGCAGGAACTGGGGGTGTTTAGTCTAGAGGAGACTGAGAAGGATCTCATCAATATTTACAAGTATGGTAATGGTGGATGTCAGGAGGTTGGGACATTCCTTTTTTCTATTGTACCTAGCAGCAAGACAAAGGGTAATGAGATGAAGTTGGAACACAAAAAGTTCCATTTAAACATAAGTTCCATTTTACTGTGAGGGTGAGGGAGCCCTGCACAGGCTGTCCAGGGAGGGTATGGAGTCTCGTTCCTTGGAGGTCTTCATGACCTGCCTGGATGCATTCATATTTGACCTGATCTAAGTGGACCTGCTAGATGAGCTCTAAAGGTCCCTTCCAACCCCTACCATTCTATGATTCTATGACTCTATGATTCTATAAGGTTTATTTCCCCAAGGGATTGTATATTTGGAGAACTATAGTTATCTTGCATTTATCAACAGCAATCTGAAAGAGTCAGTATATGTTGCATATTGAATAAATCATACTATTCATGCAACCAACTCCTTGTTTTGAATCTGGCCAGACGTACAGCAGACAGCCTGTCTGTACATCTTATGTTGGGCCTATAGTCATGGTAATCTCTAATCTCCAAGGATTGCCTAGAAGACAAGAGAATTCACTCATCTTTTACCAAATTTATCCAACACTAAACTCAATACAGTGTTAACTGTCTTATTCTAAAACTACACCAGAGCCCATATTGCAGTTTTCATAAAATACATGCCAGTACTTGACTCTGTGCCTTAAACTCGATAATTTTATTAATATAGAGGCAACTGAACACTCTGTGTTGACTTACAAATCTCTCCTTAAAGGTATTGGAGGATAGAGCTACAGGATGTTTCCTGCACCTTAACCTTGTTGTACTAGACTAGCATAGCATAGCATAGCATAGTTCAGCTGGAAGGTATCTATAAAGATCATCTAGTCTAACTAAATGTTGTAACATGGTGTGTCAACTTCTCTAATGTGCCCATGGCCTTTCTTAAGATGTCAGGCTGTGTATGTTCTTGGTGTCTGTTCTCTTGTTAATGCAGAGCTTGTAGATAACTTGGGCTTCAAAACAGGTTTGAACTTAAGGAGATTGATGATGAATTCCCTTCATAGTTTCATCAGCAAAATGAGTTGTTCAGGCCCTTTCCACTGAAGGTTCTGTTCCAGTCTGCAGCTGCTCAGCTTCACTGATCTATGAACATGGAACAAAAAATCGTGAATCAGGTTCATATCTTCCCACATACACCATGTTCAACTGGTACTGTTGTCTATAGAACCTCTTTGTCTTGCCTTTGGTTTCTCCCTCTCCAGGTATCTCCATGTCATTACCTCACATAATTTGTCTTAGTGTCTTTTAGACTAACTTTATGAAGAATTTTACAGTCCTTATACTTTAGCCTAAATAATATGTATGTATTTTTAAATGTCTTTAAAAATACATTTACCATTTATATATTGACTGTTTAAAGAGAAGAGCTCCTTGAAATGGTGGCAAACAGAAAAGCTTCCTCTAAAATGGAAAACTGTTCTGACTTTTTGCATTTTATTCTCAAAGAGAGATCTTTTACTGATGCCAGCTCAGCACCTTGGAGAGAAAAATGAAATCTTGAAAACGACTTTCAAACCTTGAGGTTGGCTGTAGGTATTTTTTTTCCTTTTCCCTAGACTTTGTAAAGACTTTTGTCTGCGAAGGTAAGGCACATAATTGTGGGATCTTCCATCTTTTTATAGGTAATATGAACTAAATATTACAAATATAAAAAACTGCTTTTTAAAAATTTTTATCCTTTTTTCCCCCCTTTTTCAGATGGAAGTTACCCAGTTGGGGAATAAATGCAAAACATAAGATGTCATTTTCTTTCTTAAACAAGGTCAGTATCTTGACAATAAGGGCACTTTAAAAGCTTTCTATTGTGCATGTGTTCATGGGGGAGAAGGAGCTGATCAATGTCCTTTCAGGTTTTCAAGTTTCTTTTTAGGACTTTTCTTTGGGCTCTTTTTTGTTTCTCTTGCTTTTTTTTTTTTTTTTCCCTGTTAAAAGAAAACTAAATATTTTGTTCCGTGAAAAGAGAAAAGAAACATTGGTGACATTGCTATATTTTATCAAGGAAAATCAATCTAGTCCAGGTCTAAATTCAGGTTTTTATTTTTAGCTGCAATAGTTAAGAAACATCTCAACAATACTCTAAGAAAGAAATATCTGACTGCTTTTTTACAGGGAAAGATTGGCCGCTAGTCCTGCCAACTATGAGACAGGACTCCAGTTTTTTTGCAGTAGAATAGTAGAATTATTTCAGCTGGAAGAGACCTTTAAGATGATGATCTAGTCCAGCCTTTGTCCCAACCCTATCAACCACTAGACCATTTCCTTAAGTGCAGCATCCAGCCGACTCTTAAACATCTTCAGGGACAGTGACTCCACCACCTCCCTGAGTAGCCTACTCCAACGCATAACAACCCTCTTAGTAAAGAAATTCATCCTAACATCCAGCCTGAACCTCCCCTAGCACAACATTAGGCCATTTCCTCTTGTTCTATTGCTTGTTACTAGGGAGAAGAGACTGACTCCCAACTCACTACAACTTTCTTTCAGGTAGTTGTAGAGAGTGATGAGGTCACCCCTGAGCCTTCTTTTCTCCAGGCTAAACAGCTCCAGATCCCTCAGGCATTCCTCAAAGGAGACATGCTCCAAATCCTTTACTAGCTTGGCTGTATCCTCTCCAGCACCTCAATGTCCTTGTAGAGAGGGGCCCAAAACTGGACACAGTGTTCAAGGTGTGACTTCATCAAAGTCGAGCACAGAGGAATGATCACCTCCCTCCTCCTGCTGACAACACTGTTCCTGATACAGGCCAAGATGCCCTTGGCCTTCTTGGTCCCCTGGGCACACTGTTTAGCCGCTGTCAACCAACACTCCCAGGTCTCTCTCTGCCTGCCAACTTTCCAGACACTTTTCCTCAAACCTGTAGTGCTCTTGAAGGTTGTTGTGGTCCAAGTGCATGACTTCTTTGCCTCCGGCTCGTCTTACAGCACATGGGGATGGCCTTTTCCTGGGCCTTTAAGATTTCTTTCTTAGAAAGTGTCTTGCCTTCCAGGACTACTATACCCCCCAAAACTGACTCCCAAGGGATTCTATCAAGTAACCCCCTAAACACATCAAAGTCTGCCCTTCAAAAGTCTAAAGCACCAGTTTCGCTGCCCCACCTCCTAACATCTTTATGAATAGAGAACTTAATAATTTCATGGTCACTGTTCCCCAGATGGCCTCCAGCTACCACATCCTCCACAAGACCTTCTCTGTTCACAGATAAGAGGTCCAGCAGGGCACCCTCCATGTTTGGTTCACTTAGCAGCTATGTGAGGAAGCTATCCTCTACACATTCCAGGAACCTCCTGGTCTGTTCCCGCTCTGCTGTGCCAGCAGATACATGGGAAATTGAAATCCCCAACAAGAACAATGGTAAGTGACCGTGAGATTTACTTCAGTACTCACTGCTCAACAATATCAGCTTTATTTACCTTGCCCCTTGACCTAATCCAAACAGTCTCAACCTGCTATACTTAAGTTCTGAATATTCATAACATTAATGAATTCATCTGATAGCACTTCCTGTTAATTCTCTCATTCATCCCTGCCAGTGGAGGGATAGAGGAGAACACAGCCTGCACTCCTGATCCCTTAAGCAGGTGCCCCAAGGTCCTAAAATGCCTCTTAATTGTTTTTGGGCTTCTAGTAGCCACTTCATCACTACTCATCTGAAATATCAAAAGTGAATAAGAATCCAAAGGCTTCACCAGGGTGGGAAGTTTCTGTAACATGTCTTTAACCTGTGCCCCAGAGAAGCTGCAGACTTCTCTATGAAGTGTGTTTCAATGGCATATGAGGCCCTCTGTCCCCTCCAGGAAGGAATCACCCACAACAATGATGTGTCTAGTTTTCTTTTTGGAGCCAGTTTTGATGCTTGGTCTAGGGAGACTTGGTCTTAGTGGTCTTCTGACCTGGGTGAACTAACTACCTCTCCATCAGTCAGTTCCTCCTGCACGGCCCCATACTTGTTCTGCAAGAGAAGCTGGGAAGGTGAGGGAGGATGGGAGGGGATTTGCCTTCTTTCTCAAGAAGGTGCTTGTTTCCATTTGCCCCCATCTCTTTGGTGCCCTCCTTCTCCCTGGTGGCAAGAGGGGAGATAATCCTCTGCTTTTTGTGTAGTATCCACTTGCTGCTTTTGCCTCAGGGAGTGGCACCACCTATCTATCTCCATCTCACACTCTCTGATACTCCTTAAACTCTCCACTTCCTCCATAAGCTCTGCCACCAGGCTGAGCAGATCATTCTACTACTTAGGTCATTCTACTGCTTAGAAAAGTCATATCCTGATCATTACAGTCAGTTGCTGGTTTAAAATTACTCTTGGAAGACAAGAAACAGAAAAATATTCCTGGTTTTGTCAATGGTGGCCTCACGAGACAAAATTCACCTCTGCTAGCTTGGTCTCTAGTGTGGATGCTTCCATGTTACACAGTAATCCTCAAATCCCATATGAGTTGATGAAAAGAAATTACCACACTTGTAGATTTTATTTCGTGCTTTTTTTTTGCCTCACCTTTAGTCATGACCACATAGTGCTTCCTATTCGTGCTATACTGTTAATATCTGTTTATTACAGCAGGAATGGGTTCAAACAGCCAAATTGATCAGTATATCACAATATTTGTGTTGCCTAAGAAGTATTTTGTGATACTGATTGCATAAATATTAAATATTACTTCAAGGACTGCCTTTGCTTATGAGTATGTACATTACAAATATCACAATGTGTTGAACTAATTCAAAAGCTTGAGCAAATATGGCCAATACACTGAAAATAATAACCATAGAATCACACAAAATCACAGAATGGTAGGGACTGGAAAGGACCTCTAGAGATTATCCAGTCCAGTCTTCTGCTAAAGCAGGTTCTTCTTGATCAGTGTGAACAGGAATGTGTCCAGGAAGGCCTGGAAACATCCTGAGAAGGAGACTCCAAACCCTCTCTGGGTAACTTGTGACAGGGCTAGCACAACCTCACAGTAAAAAAGGTTTTCTCATAATAAAAATAAAAGATTATGTTAAAGAATAATAATAAACCAAAAGAATGCTACAGATGTTAGTGTGATTTATCTTTAGAAAAGTGAAGCTTCTTGCACCATTAAGATATGCAGACCTGTGAAATTCTTTGCATGCTTTTGCACAAAATTTTTGGAATTCCAACACTTAGAAGAAAATATATCGGTTGTTTCTAAATGAACTACTGTCCTTAATTCTGCTTGAAAATACTGCTTGAAAATACCTTATTCCAGCAAAACAATGATGTTAAGGTGTCTCTATCAGGTGTGGGTCTTACTCAGCAAAACGTCCATACTCATGTCTAGATCTAAATCACTTCAGCAAAGTGCTAAGGGCTGGCTGAAGTCCTCTGTGGAGCTAGGTGGAAGTGCTCATGTGCTTAAAATGTTCCTCAGAGCTTTGTTTAAATTAATGTCAAAATCCATTTAAAAAAGATTAAGACAGCTTAGCCCTACTGACCCACAGACAGATACAGGTGTAATATATGATCCCAGTGCAGTTGCATGTGGGGCAATTCAAGGATGGACCTGTACTTTTCCTGCTCCCGTCTCTTTAAGGTAGATATAACATTACTTTAACATAATTTTGATGCTGATTTCATTACAGTGTTTAAAGGAAGATCAATGTAAATGTATGATATCAGCTATCTCATAGAAAAGTCTTTTATATAAGCAGGTGGTTTTGGACCTTGCCTCCAGCTATACCTTTTGATCATTTAGAAGGCTACTGATGTACCCCAGGCAACTTACGTAAAACAGTTATTTGTACTCATTTAATGCTATACCTTTAAACACCCCTTTAATCTATTTGCAGCTGTAAAAGGCTCACTGTATGGAAATGTTTTAAAGGAGTAGGTTTAACTTCCACAATTAGACTGGATTTTTTTTCCCCGAGTAAAAAAGCTCTATTTCTTTCTTCAAGTTGTACAAATCCAAACATACATACTCCTCTGTTCTGAGAAAAAAATCTAAGCAGAATCTTCTCTATCAAATGTGGATAAAAAGTAACTGGGTAAGGGTTGCAGGAATTCATATATTTATTCCAGTAAGTGCATCTCAGTGCTTCAGAAAATTCAGGAAATCTGATAATCTTCACTAAAAATTGTATGTTTGTATTTATCATAACAAAAATGGTAATTTTTACTTGTTTCTTGTTACTATGGATAAGCTCCATTTCCCAAATAATGAAAAATGGTTAATAACATGGCCAAAGGTGAAAGCATAAACCTCAAATTCCTTACTGTTATTGACCTTACTAAAATTAACATCAGGGGTAAGTTTGGGCCAAGATTTGCAAGCTACTGAGAAAAGACAGTCTAATGATTTCATTCTTTATTCATTTCTGTAATTGAATCTTTTTTTTTTCCATTTTATCTGGTTTTGTTTCCCAGGTTAAAACAGCAAACAGTGAAGTCCGAGTAAAATATAAGAGTACTTCATGCAGTTTAATTTTCATGTATACTGTGTGGTCGTGTGCTTTGTGCTATGATCAGCAATAAATGTGCACAACAAATCCATTTTATTAATACTTTTAATTGCTTCCAGAAGGTTCTGGTGTTTTACTCTGTCAAATTAGCCATAGAAAGTCAATTAGATATCACTTAACACATTTACTGTTCTTATAGGTTTTTTGATAGCAATAATCATAAAACAATAAAAGCATTCTTTCTTGATAATGATATTCTGGGAAGCCAGGTGTTCTGCATGTTAGAACAAAATTACTACATTTTGTAAATAAAAGCTTTATATATCATTGCAGTAGCAGAGGGTGGAAGGGATGTAAGAAAGTAGTTACTCATGTATATTTTTCTCCCATGTATTAATTTGTGTAAGCTATGCACACATATCCATGTACACAGATATGTTCATTATACACAAGCACACGTTTTCTTTTTTAAACTGCAAAGTGGTAGCAGCTATCTTGTAACCCATAAACAAATCAATTTCTCTAGTTTATGATAAAGCTTCCCTTCTCAAATAGTCAACTTCTTCCAAAATGTGATTTCTAAGAGAGATAACATTGGATGTCAAAAATGGCCTTTTGTCTCCATTGATTGTGAAGAAAATCTGGCATGGTTTTGGCTGCAGATATTTGTTTTGCAGACATTGAACAGAATGTAAGATGACTCATACTTCTTGCAAAATTTGGGACAGAAAAATCTTTCTAAATTACCAAGTTTACTTTTTAATTAGTGTAAACAGTGTTTACAGAAAACAGAAAATCATTTTAATAAACACATTAAACTCCATCTTGAGAGTTGAAAATAAATTTTGCTAATTCTCCTATTTGAAGTCTATTCTTCATTCTTTTGATGACAAATCTTCTGTTTTCCTAAATTTCTTATGGAAATTTTCTATCCTTGAACATCCTTTCCCTAGAAAAGCAGTTAGATCTTATGGTTCATGGCAATTTTCATTTATTTCTCCCCTCTAACTGTTACTAAGAATCAGAGACGAGATCATAAATATTAACTGATTTAAAGACATTGACTAATATTGAAGGATGAAAAAATAATATCCTAATTGCAGAAATCAAGTCAAATGTGAAATAGAAACGAAATGAAAGCAATGTAAAATGATTAATATGGATTGTTTACCTCAACCACCACCTAGATGCAGTGACTCCTCCTTGCTCAGACGTACAAAATACGGTTCCTAACAGATATACTTTATACAGCATCATCATTATTTGGCAAAAACTAATCCAAAACTGATTTGCCATATGTTTGCTCATTGAATTTCTCAAAGCAGTGTGCCAGGTCTAAAAGGAGAATGACTGAACTGTATTGCTAAGATTTTTTGCTCAGCTTTCATTGGGAGCTAGAACTTATTTGTAATTATTTAGTTCATAACAACATTTTCATCTTGGAAATTGATAGATAATAAAATATATAACCTTACTTCAATGTAAAATATATGTACTTATGTCTAAGTAAATGCACATGCGTGTTTACATACAACACTATATGAAATCATGACAAAAATCTCTCTAGTCACATAGCTCCTCTTGACAGTCTCTAAGGGGCTTCAAGAATGACTGTGCTGATAACTATTTGATCTTTCTTGCCCTGTATGATTTTGACCCAGACAGATTCCCTTTCACCTGAGATATTCCTTCTTGTTCCTTTACTGTTCCATTAAATAAATCAGTATCCCATCACCTTTAACTATATTCTTTTGGATTTTGAACAGCTTGCTCTTGTCAATTCCCATCTTTTGGTCTTGGCTGCTGTTCCATTATGTCCCTGACACCTTGCAATACTCAGACTCACAGCCTGCACCTGTAATTCCTGCTTCTTCCCTAGAGATGAAGCTTAGTCTTTGGTCTTACCTATCAATATCAGAAATCTGTGTGTCTTTGTCCAGCATTCCATGCATTTTCTAAGCGATCTTTCATGATTCAAGCTCTCTGCTTATGGGATTAAATTGAAACAGGTATGTCTGTGTGTCATTTATTAGTATTTCCAGCTGACCGGAGTACAACTTATCCCCTTAAGTTGCACAATCAGATCATACATGTAGTCTATAAAAACCATAACAACACTTTCTGCCAGGGAAAGGACCATTTCACAACAAACAGCCTCTGATGATTGAAGCAAAAAATCTCCAAGCATCTGAATCCTGACAATTAGTGATTAATATGATACAGCTCCTCCAAAGTTATTTAAAATGTAGATCTTCTCAGCCATTGCACTACCAAGCCAACAGGCTATACCAACAGCTCTCTATAGACCTCCACCCAGCTTTTTCTTATAAGGAAAGCCAACATTGTATGTCTTTGCTCTCATAAAAAATTCCTTCTCTGATACTATGTCAATCATGTATGAGAATCATCTTTGGAGTTAAAAGTATGATTTGTGTGGTTAAAAGATATTTACAATTTGACAGAAACAATCTAATTTGTGGATAATTTACACTGAGGATGTAAAATGCTTACCCATCTTCACCAGAATGAATAGAATCCTGAGCACTAATTGATTAGTGAGGTCTGAATACCGTACAAGCTCATGTCAGAGGGAGCCTGTAAATTACATGATTTTATAAAACAGGTTACATGGTTGGACTGGTCTTGTAGCTGAAGATCTATGAATGAGAGTGAGGAAATTAAATATTCCATGCTCTGTCCTAACATTTCTGTCTGCCTGTGAAGGAGGCCTTTGGATCTATTTTGCTTTCATTTTCCAGCCTGGAGAATGGGAATAATAATGTCAAGCTCTGGGACTGTGTTCCTGAATCTATCAATAAATGTACAGTGAGTTCAGATCCTTAAAACAAATCAGTTCAATACAAGGTTAAATATTACTATCATAATAGAACTGATTAAAAATAATATGTCTACATGTGTTTGACTGAAGAATGTAGACAACTGGGTATATTTTTTTACGTCTTGTTAATACATATCTAAAGAAAAGAAATCCCTGAAGTTGGTCTATGCAGTAAAGGCAGAAGACATGCAAATTTACAAGCCAGTAATCAGATGCCACCTTCTGGTTCAGGGAGAGAAGGAGAAAATCAATAGTCCTATATAAATAAACCGGTCAGACTGTATAAAATCCATCTGCAATATCCATACATGCAGAGTGTGGTACGGACTTTGTTATTTTCTGTTTATGATCACTCAGCCACAGAAACCCATCATACTGGCAACTGGAAAACAGAGTCCATAAAAGGGAAAACGAAGGGAGAATTAAGAAAGACAATAGAGAAAGAAGAAGGAATAGTAGGGAAGGAACAGCTTTGCTCTGGGAAGGGAACAAGAGTCATCCATAACCCATAAGCAGCCTTTCAGTGCATCAGGTCTTGCCTGAATCCCAGGAGTCATTAAAGGGAGAGCTTCTCCACAGCATTCCTTGCTCCCATTCCTGGGTGAGTCTCCGGTCTTTCATGAGAAAAGAATATACGTATTAGAATATTATAGCCTCTCAAAATCAAGTGCACTTCTGAAAGCAGCTAAAAACAAAAGAACCACAAGAACACTTGCAAAAGTAATTTTTAAAATGTCTGCACTGTAGGATCCTATTCTATGAAAGAAATTAGAAACACTTTGAATGAACTTCTCTTTGTACTGTCTAAAAAATTTTAAAAATTAGAATGATAATTTCACTTTAAATACGTTATTTGTAAAAAACTGATGTAACTCCCATTTAAGATGATACTGGGATCATGAAAAAAATATTTTAGAGGAATCATTTGTCACTACGTAATGAGACTATTTCAATGAATTAAAAAATAATGTGCAGATTCAAATTAATCTTCACAAAATGAAGCTAAGAAGTCATTCTTCTTACACAAGAGTTGAATGGGGAATCATTAAAACAT
The DNA here is from genome assembly GCF_028858725.1 of Colius striatus. Classification (NCBI taxonomy): domain Eukaryota; kingdom Metazoa; phylum Chordata; class Aves; order Coliiformes; family Coliidae; genus Colius; species Colius striatus. The sequence goes on along the minus strand of NC_084760.1, from coordinate 42,839,821 downwards.
ATAAAATTACACATTATAAAGCTGAAGAAGAGCATAAATATTTGTCTATTCAGGGCTTAAATAAATTTCAGACTTAAAAATGACATGTGTAGAGTTATTTATTAATCTACCAAAGGTAAATTGTTTTCCTTTCTATGGTTTGGAATGCTTTTTTTTTGCTTAATTACGTCTTTCAGCTTTTAAGAGATGTTTTTCAGTTTAATTCTGCAGCTTGCTCACCAGAGTCATCTGGCATTGTTCCAAGTGTGGTTTTCAATGTTGATTTAAACAGCTGGAAGAAGGAAGGAGAGAGGCATATTTAACTAATGAGAACAATTCTATGCTGTTGATGTATATTTTCATTTGAATCCCCATGCCCACACAAATCCAGTTGATACAAATTGGGAGTAAAATAACAGTCACTATCTGGTAAGTAAGACTTTATTCACCCTTTGCCAAGGTAATGAAAAAACTTAACATATGTATATGATGCTATATATTTATTTAAAGAAATGAACAATGTTTCAATGTATCCCCTGGATTAACAGAAAGTACCAAGGACTAAATAGTTTTAAATCCTGTGTTCTAACAGCTGACCTTAACCAGTAAAAACAATTACTTTCTTTGGAAAATAACAGTAACTGAGGAAGAGCATTCAAAACAACAATTGAACCAGAAACATGACCAAAATAGGTGTTTTAAAGCACAGTGATATATTTCAAACCAGTACAATTCTAGTTTAATAAAACCCATGGTTCTGTCTCATCTGAGTTCAACTGAATATTCCACAGTCTAAGACCAGCAATGTCCTGCATTTTCCAGCAATGTCCTGCAGGAAAATTCTGGTGGACATTAAGAGGTGTTTGTGAATAAAATCCTATCCAATATTGTTGGTGTTTTCTCAACAGTTGATTAGCAGTCTATGGCCTCTTTTGTTTTTTTTCTTCTCCAGATTAAAATTTTGCCCTAAATCAACAAGCTCATCTTGTTTACCACCTTACTGCAGTTTAGGAATAGATGTACTGGTTTTCATGAGAAATACTATTTTATTTTAACTAAATGAAGGAGTACCTATTTCAAATCTTAGAGTTCCTGATTCAAATCAGTCTAGGGAAAATTCCATAAAAGAGCTTATTTAACATTAGTAAATGAATCACTAATATGTTGCAAAGGGAATGCATAAAGCCTGAAGATCTATTAGATTAACAAGATGTACCTTAGTATTTATCCACCTGTATCCCTCTGCTAACTGTTACATGTTCAAAGAAGTTTGTATTATTTTCAAACCCAATGTGCAGATGTTTGATTTATTGTCATAAATCCAACTCAGCAAAAGTCTTCTTTGGTTTGACCTTTCTAAGTGAGGTATAAATGTTTCATTGGTGGCTCTGAAATTTGTTTAGTTAAATGGCTCTGAAACTCAGAAGAGAGTTTCATATTTTAGTATCATGATTCAGTGTCTCTATCTAAACCTTGGACTGACACTCACAGTACAGGAAACTTAAGAAACTTTTCAGTCAAAATATTAAGCTCAGTAATTAAGCCTATTAAGGTGAAGAATCTAAGTTCCTTATGTTTAATAAATATCTGCAAGCTTATGGGAAAAGACTGGTTAAATCCAAAACCCCACAGAGATGGAAGTTGAGCAAAGCTGTCCTGGTTTGGAGTAGTACCTCATGCTCCTTCATCTCCCCAGAAATCTCCCTGTTTGGATGCATACATGAAGGAGCAGAGGAGCTGATATTGCCCATTTGTACATAATAACTTACCAGTCTGAAAAACCCATGGCCCTCTTTCTGTAGAAGAGTGGTTTAAATGAAAGATTTAATCAATGCAGAGCAAAAGATCATTCCGGAAATCAGGGCTACACTAATACTAGCAAACTAAGTGCTGTCAGGAGATGAACACGTGGAATCATCAATATCGTTGGAATAATGTGCTTTTTTGGTCAACATTGTCTCATAAAATTTCTATTTATGTATTTAGTACAATTTATGGACCAATCTCAATAGTCAGTTTATGGACAACCTACATGGAGAAGCAAGCAAGTTTCATGACATGAATGAGACCAAACTGTGCCAGATGGTCTTAAAATCAGAGGAGGTCTTTAAGATATTCAGTTTACTTTAAATAAACATAGCTCAAGAATCATGGTCCCTAAAGCACATTGACACTGAGCTTTTAAGATGAAATTTGATCAGCTTATGCTCTCACACATTGTGGTGTAGTGTGGTTGCTCAAATCAGCAAAACACTGTGCTTGATGACTGAGGTGGTCAGTTCTGAGAACACATTCCTGAGTGATGGCATTACGTTTCTTCCCATAATATTTTCTGTCTCATTTCTTGTGCTTCCTGGCTTTTGCACATTGCAGGTTTGCATCATTTTTTATCTTGCAGCATGCAGGCGTGTTCCCTTCACACCTGACTCGGTAGCTAATATATTATATGAATATTTAAAAGTATTTCTTCTAAGACTGCATGTGTCAAGAATTAATGCCACCTACCCATGTCATCAGCCTTCCTGAAGTTCCATATTATTGCTTACCTTAAATAATAAAAACAAATTTCATCTGACAGCTTTATTTATTGCTTGTCAGTTTTCTTGTAGTGATAATGAGCTTCTATGCATCCCACCAGTCTGAGATAATTTCATATGTATTAAATCTCATACCTGGAATGTATTACTTTAACAAGAAGGTCTCACCCTAAGGTCCCACTTTATGCTCCACTATAGCTTGTTCAGTATCACATGCAACAGCAACACATAACCTCAAAAGCTATTGTGCTCAAAAATCTTATGTGTCCTGTTAACTATCTGCAGATTGTTGATCAGACTGGGCAGCTCTGTGCATGGGAGAAAGACTGCACCACTGTAACAATGGGAGGGAACAGGCTACCTCATATGGTTTCGGAAGGCTCTCTCCAACCATGGCTCTCCCTGTTCCCTGAGCATGAGTGCCAGGTGAAACCTGCAGTATGTGACTTGAAGCAGTGATATGTCCCTGAGTTTGAAAAAGAAACAAAAACCTGGAAACAAGAGGGCTGCATTCTACTTAAAAATTCCAGTAACTTAGCACATATTTTGCCATCCTTCTCTCTCATGCCTTGTTTGTGGGCAAAATATTCCAGTAAACATGCTTACCAAATACGTTTGTAGAACATATTAAAGTAAATTAGACTAATCTGTAAATCTGTCATGTTTACTATTATTGAAGGGAGATACTTAGTAATAATACGACATGTTATAATACAATAATGTTATAGTACAATAATGGCTCTAGTCCTAAATGAGCAGGTTCTTGAGATACCTACATCTTTGTAAGACAGTACAGTCAATAGCTGTTTGTCTATAACAGTCTTAAGATGTTAAGCAAAAATGAAACTAATAGAACTCACTCTGAAAACACATACATCAGCACAGACAACAACCTCCCATGGAAGGTTATATTAAATCATATCAAGGCAAGAAAATTCATTGTTCAATTTGAGAAAAAGCTTTGTGGGTTTTTTTGTTTGGTGTTTTTTTTTTTCCCTCCCAACAAAATTCTCTGAGAATTTTCCATATGGGCTGATATATCAAGGATGAGTGATGAAAGAAGTGCAAACTTTACAGCCAGCTGATGACATTTCCTACAGACCCTGACCTCACACATCTAGAAGTAGGAGCAACGTGTGCTGTATCTTACCTACAAATGAGATTAATCTAATGACAGAAATAGTAGAATTTACCTGATTTGAAATGTACCTCCAACTTTGGACAAGGCCAATGTGCTGCCCTTGCTAAGAAAGAAGCTTCCAGATTAAGTCTGACAGCTCCCATTATGCAAAGTAGACTAAGATATTAAACATTAGGCTTTAAAAGAAAAAAAAAAAAAGGAGGAAGAAACAGAAAAAGCATCAATCCCATCTTTTCCAGGGCTCTGATAAATGTCCCTGAAAAACCTGCTCTAAAGAAGACAGCCAGCTTTCATCTGAATAGGTCAAGAGGGGAGAGAAACGTTTAGAACATGCACAAAGAGGGTATAAGGTTCAGTTTGGGCAGTGCTTTACCTGATGAATTCTGATTGCATCCTCATTTGACTCATTTAAACTGCTACTAAATGTTCTTTAACACCCAGTGAACTAAACACATTGAGGAGAACTTAGTTTGAAAGCTATTATCGTATTCATTTCTTTTACACTTCTGAGAACATTGCTTATGGCACCTTACGAATTCCTGTGAATTCCCTTTTTAGTACCTTAGATAGAGGGTGTGAAAGAGAATATGATCAAAATTAATGCTGAAACATCTCCATAGGCAAAAAACTGCCTGGAAAATCAGGCCTTAAGGAGAATTCACTGTTCAGCTTTGGCTCTATATTCACAGCTGAGTGTATTCTAAGTGTTTTATATGGAAAGTAACATGCACTTGTCTTACCAACGAATTAGTAAATCCTGCTGTTCTACCACTTCGTGTAAAGTATTGGAAAAACAGAGATGATACACAGTGTGTAAACAAGAGAGGTTCTGTTTTTCAAAGATACTGTTCTGCTAACAAACAGGCCTCAGGACCCATAGATGAAGACTTAATGATCATTTGCTAATAACCAGATAGTATTTTATAGATAACTAAAACTATAAAAATTTAAGTCAAAATTTTCAGCACAAGATGTAGTCAAATAATGCTAATAGTACTGATATTGAGAGAAACAACACTAAATGGTTGATACCTGGAACTAGAAACATCTGGAATTATGTAAGAGAGAAAATTGCTTTCCTCATATTTGGCAAAAGCAAAGGACAAAGGTACAAAATTGCAAAATCTGAAAGGTTTTGCATCACTAGATTACCCCTAAAATGACTCACAAAACTATCTCACACATAAGCTTTTTGCTAAATCCATATTCCCACTGATGTTTTGAGAGAAAATCTTCCTCTTTAATGAATCCTTTTAGACAGTTAGTAAGAAGTAGTAAGGTGTAAAGTGGATGGTACTTAGGTCTCTCTAGATCCAGATGTGGTTTGAGGATTGCCAATTGTGATTTTTTTGTGATCGGTTTAGAGGGATCTTTGTACTATCAGGTCTTCTCTGATGAGCGAAAAGTCAAATCAAGAGTATCACGGTGTCATCTGACATAAGATGATTCTAAGGGAAATCAGTTAGGTGAAAAAGTTCTGAGACTTCAAGAGCAGCATATGTAGAAATGCCACCAAATTCATATAATCAAACTTTCATCGTGTACAATACCAATACCACATACTCTAAACTCTTACCATCTCTCCTGAGGTTATAACCTGACACTAGACATAACAACTTGAATATTCTCTATTTTTAAGAACAATCCTGACAAAATGGGGATAATAACAGAAAGAATGAGGAGCATCATGTATTTTTACCGTCTACACTACACCCAGATGGCATCAGTATGATATGTCCAAGTAACACCATAATAAACTGCAACATACAAGCAGATTGAAACAGTGGACTGGTACAAAATTTTACATGCATGTAGAAGGAGAATAATACCTTGGCTTTCAGAAAATAAACATTATTTTTGAACAGTTCATTGCATAGTATTCATCATATGCACATGATTTGCTAGCATATATATGTTTTTCACTCCTAATCCTGTTGATTTCACTGTATTTTAAAATCAGATGAAAAGGAGAACATGCAAAGAGAGGGTTTTTTTCTGTTGCTTTGATGTCACTAATGTTCTGTCAACTGATTTATTAAACCATACACTCTTAGTACTCTAAGCGAAAGCTTGAGTGCTTTACAAGGTGTCTAAAAATATACTGTGATCCTTAAGTATGATCATACTTATTGGACAAGACTCTAAATAAAAGATGATGCTCAAGACCTCTTTTATATTTTATTCACCTCTACATTTAAGTTTAATCAGAGTAGCAGAATTTTCCATTCAGTCATAGTTGGTTAGAGAAGTCTTGGGAAGTCTGGAGATGAGGTTTTTACACTATGCCTTTTAAAAACGGTTTAAACAACACCATCCAGCTAAATTTCAAAGTGGAGCAAACTGGAATGAAAACGACAATGAGAGAAGAAATTGCTTGTAGCATGTTTTTGTTGCAACGGAATGCAGCAGTCCCACAAAGGAACAAAGAGATCAGTGATAAGTGTTGAACTCATAAGTCTTACACATAATGCAAAGAAACTAAACATTTGCATTGAATTACAAATCCAAACTGACTTGTTGCTTTGCTGATAGTGACTCCATCCTTGGTCTGCAAAGGCAGTTCTTTGTTGCTCTCTTTATGGGACAGTTTCTACACTTGTTTAGCCCTGTAGAATTTCTGAACTTATTCCAGAATTGACATTTCAAATGAATGGAGAGAGATGGGTGAAAAGCAGGACCAGGTGGCCAGAATTTTATTTGATGTAACCTACTATCCTTTAAACAGTGGAACACACAAAGACTTGTCTCTAGATTTTGTTTTAAAAGAAGTGTGATTATCTGGAGCCCTAAGAAACATTTCCAAGCTACTTAGTCTTTCCTGGGAACCAAACAGTGAGATTCCAGTACTATTCTCCAAATTTTGACTTTTAATCTCCTTAAAAACAATGAGCACAAATGTTGTGGTGAATCTTTGGCTCTGCTGACATTATCAGTGACTCTCTTTTTTACTTCAGTGAGACCAAAATGATACATTCAATTTCTTTTTCAAATAAACAGAAAACATTTCCTTAGCATTTTCTCTATTACCTTATCTCAGATAGTTTTTCTTTACTACTGAGTAGCATTCCTAATAAAACTGGGTCACATGAGTAACAAGAGGTAGCTTCAGAAGATGAGTAACTCTTGCTCTTCCCTGCTTTCTGTTTGGTACTTTAAGCTGCTGTAGAGCTTTTAATCCCATATCTCTGAATGGGATTCAAAAGACTTAGTAACAAAACATAAAAGCTTACCAAAAACACCCCAGAAAGGATCACATTCTGTCTGTTTTTTTTTTCCTAGATGCCTGTTTACTCATCCTGCTTTCATATCTATATTTTTTAGTTGCTTTCCTTCAGTTTTAGAAGCCACATACTGTTGCTGTGCATTTGAAAAAAAAATAATCTAGCTTGATAAACCCCTGCAGTCATGCTGAATGAAGAATCTGCATTCCTATTTCCAAAGGCAGCCTTCAGGTCAGCACATAAAAACTCTGAGGTCAAAATGTTGTCAGTAATGAGATCTCAGGCATTTCAAAACTTCACCTCTCTTTATAAAATGCAGGAGAATCCCTGTTTCCTCTGGTGCTGTTTCATGCCAAATTGGAAGCTGCAAACTGGCATGAGACATTTCAAATGAAATAACAGTTCATCTTGGATCCTAATTTATGGCTTTTGGACACTGCTGGGGTTGAAGCTGTTTGAATTCTAAAGAATGAGCAAAAGACAGTGAATGTGGTTAGGCAGCACACCAGTGAAATGAAGAGTGAGTTAAGAGCAAGTATTCCACATATACCTTTTACAAGAAATGAGGAGTCTGTTGTTTCCTGTTTTATGTTTTTGGTAAGCACTTCCATTATAAAAGGTGCGAGAAATAATAATTTGATTGACCAAAGTTCCTCTCCTATCTTCTCTTTTTCAAAGAATACCCTACATTGCCGGGCATATATTAGAAGCCAATAGACTTGATCACCCTCTTCTAATAGTCTTAGGAGCAATTCAGCTGTTCATGACAAGCTCATTCCGATTTTGCAATACATATTGCTGCAGATGGATGGGAACTGAATGTGTTTATCGCTGTAAACAGATCAAGCTTCATATCCTGTCACCATAAGCTCCCAATAAAGTCTTCAAGATACATTTGACACCACCATTCCAACAGACCTGTAGATCAAAACTCCATGAAACAGTAACTCTTGATCATCTGGAGCCCTTGACAGAACAGTTTATTTGAGATTCTAAACCACATATTTTCAGGTTTGCTTCCCCACTTATTTACACTCCAAAGATCTGGTCAGATCAAGAAAGGGACAGAAAGAGGATTTTGAGAGTGTTTTAATGTATCTTAAGCTAAGGAAAATGTTGATATCAATGATACAATATAAATTTTAGAAGTAGCATTTTACCACAGATATTAAGCCAAAAAATTAGAGACTACCCTGTGTTCTAAAGTGTGAGAACCATTTTTGCTTCAAAACTTTTCGAAATGTTTTTAGACTATATATTGTGACACTAGATATTTACCTTTATCATATGGTCACAAATCGTGCTATATCCAAGATACATGAGATTAAGAAAAGCTTGGATCCTTTCTGAGTTGAATCCAAGCTTTGAACCTTTTGAGCTTTGTCTGTCATTGATGTTTGTATCTTGCTGAAAATGCAGACAAACTGAACTTACAATCCTTCAGAAACAACACAGAGATGCAAGAAATGTTATTTTCCCTGCTTTGCTCTGCTTTAAACAAACCCAGTAGGGTATATCAGATGTGGATTGCAGATTAAGTTATAATTACAATCAATATCTTTGCCATATCCACTTTGCCAAATAATATATGTTTCAGTCAGTGCACTTGGGGATTTATCTCTGCAAGGTCTGTTTCTGCCCAAATCAGTGTGTCTTTCCCTTTGATATTCCCACAGTGTTCACATATACCCTCAAACATACACAGCCCTGGGTAATATGTCTCCAATGCGATGAAATCAATGGGAACACAGCCTTTTTTGCCTGACAGTATTGTCAGGGTGTATTATCTGGTTTAGGCTGTGGCTTCAGTTCATAGCAGTCGTCAGTTAAATTTCCCTTTCTGAAGCTGAGCAAAGTGTGGTAATGTCACAGCCACAGGCGACTGCTGCTCACAGGACGGTTTACCGGTGGAGCTTAGCCTCCTGGCTTGTCACAGTGTATATATCTCAGGGTCTTCTTTTCCTTCCTACTCAGAGGTTTCCAAGAATGTTGCCTGGAGCAGTCATGGGATGCAAAAAAAGAGAGATTTTTGTTCTGCACTTAGCAACATTACCACACTTCACACTCAGTTTCTGATAAGGGGAAATTTAACTGACTGCTCTGAACTAGATATACCAGATAATACACTCTGACAGTGCTGTGGATAAAGGCTGGCAAACCTACTAATTTATATTTCATTATCTCTGCACTTGGCTTAATCTGTTATCTCTTACTAAACGCTAGAAAGCTCAAAAAGATTGCTGCTCTGAACAGCAGAAAGTGGAACCACAAACACCTCCACAGGGTGACTTCTGTGCCAGAGGGTAGATGGGGCATTTTGGCTACCCAGTCTTCCCAAATGCTAGTGCACAGTACTGATGCACTGCCTGTTGTTTTAAACTGAGGTTTGTGTCCTCATACAACAACCTCTCTGTCAATGCAGAGTGCTTTTTTTTTTCTTCCCTGGGTCTCTTGAAGGGGCGTTCATTCCATCTGTAGGTGTTCAGATAGAGGTTCATCAGGATAGCTGTGATTGTCAACACAGCCCACAACTCCAGCTATTTCAGAAGTGGGTGATGTACACAGATCAAAATGAGTCCTTGTTTTCCAATCTCCAAGGAATAGCAATATGAGTTTTAATCTCCTCAAGGTTGGAATGCAAAGTTCAATATCTTGCACAGTCTAATCTGTTATTTACCTCAACTGTCCATTTTGTACCTTACTTTTATTCATAAAATAAGCAAGAATAACCAAAGTGCCATCTCCAAATTAATACCCACAGAAGAATATTCAGTATTTGTTATAGCTGGTTATTTGTAGACAACAAATTTTTCCACCTGTGGTGAAGGCAGGACAAGAAACCAAACCAAAGAAAATGTCATTACAACATGAAGCTTTACTCTATTACTAGAAAGACAACTGCACCTTCAGAGTGAGGTTCAGTGACTGATATATAGAATCAGAGACTTTGTTGTCCTGATCTGCAGTGAAAGTATGGTCATGATAGTGAGGTAAAAATCAGGAAAGCTAAATTCTCTCTATAACTGACATAAAGCAAGTCTTTCAAATTGACACAAAAAGAGTTTATAAAATCAAGATGCTTTTTCTCCCTTGGGAGAAGTGTGCTTGATTGCTTCACTGTCAAGAATTCCTACTTATCTATTACCCACTGATAAATGCATTCCTGAGATCAAGTCCTAATCTTGATCTAGGTCCATATCTTCAGGCAGAGAAAGGACTTGAACAGATTTCCAATATGCTGATGTTTAACGTCACCTATGAGATAATGGCTGAAAGGAAATGTCATCCTGCTAGCTGAAAACGACTCACAATTTTAGCCCATTTTTCTCAGTTCTATTAATGTTGTCCTAAAAAAGACATTTGCTCGATCTGTTTTCTGTTTAGGAAAAATCACTGTACATTCAGTGGTAGTGGGAATGCGGTCTTAAGAACCTTCTCAACAAGTCATGAGAAAGACAGAGATACTAAGAGTCATTTCAGGATCATGGATATCATTCTTAGCTCAAATGCTTTAGGATAGTTGTAAAGTTTGCAACGACATTACTTTGCTTTTCCTAGATTTTGAAAGACATTTCTGAAATGGAAAAATTGGATAAGTGGAAAAACAGAACCATTAAGCAAGAAAGAGAGAAAGGAGGGTAAATTTTTCATGTCCATGTAGGATGCAAGCTGAAATATTTTTATGTTCAGACACACTCATCAAAGCACTTATTTAAGTAGGCTCAATGTGAATGTGAAGACTCTGGGATTACTTTTTGATATTTATGTTATTCTGTTAATCTATTGATGACCCATACAATATTAATCTGCTTAATATTTCTAAAACATGTCTAATATATGGAGAATGCGGTGTTGGGTGTAAACATGACAGTCAAAAAAATAGGTGATCTGGATTCAGTATCTGGCTTGGATATAGATGTCCCGTGTGTCATAAGTCAAATGGTTTACAATTTCTATACCTTCTGTTAAAATGGGATAGCCAGTCCCCTCTTTGCAGGGGTATATCAAGAGAGATAAATTTTATAATGATGCTGAACACCACTGGACAGGGAGTGAAGATGGCTTTGAGCTCAATGCTGTCAATTAGGATAGCCCCAGGGCTTGTCTAAATAACATATTGCTTCCCATAGTCTTTGTGACGTTAATGAGCTCTGACGGTGCTCCATTTCTGGCCCTGGCCTGACTCTCTCTTCTTTCAACACTCCTGGCCCAGCTCCTCTTCTGTCACCTAAGGATGGACATAGTGATGGAGCTGGGCTTTTTGTTATTTATCATAGTGTCTGGTCTGTGTTTGGCATAATCCCTTACTGAGGTGTTTAGCATGGTGATCTTTAAACTCAGTCAGCTGCAAACTGTGTCCCTTATACCACTGTAAGAACACAGAATCAGAAAAGACCTGCAAATCTATCTCCCAAATTCCACAGAACCTCCTCTGCTCAGAAAAAAACATATCATAAATCACAAAAGATGCTCTGGCACCTTATAGTAAATTTAAGAGGTGTGGTAAAATACTCAGAACATTAACAGGCTGGAAATCCAAGGTTTTGTCCCATCTCTCTCCTGCAATGAAAATTTTTTTTACACAGTAGCCCTCAAAATTAGAACAATTTTCCAGAGCACAGAGGAAGGTTAACAAAATAAAATTCTTCTTTCACTCTTAATGTAGAGGTGAACTTTATTCTGAATGTATTAAAAAATTAGAAAAAGTAGATCTGTCAACCTTATAGCACCTAGAGAATCTAACTATTGGTAAGGGAATGGTGCTATCTGGGATGAGAAATGTACCTGGAAAATTATTGTTTTGTCATAATACTTAAATAATTAAAACTAATTACATAAATACTCAAATATTTTTTAAAAAGTTGAAGAACTTTTTCTATTCCAAATCAGTCAAGAACAGCTACGGCAACAAAGACTGTCAGACTGCAAACAGCAGCAAAGCTTCACAATGTCTTTTATGTATATACTGCAACAGTTAGGATCCAGTTCATTTCTTGACAGTACCTGCATGGATATGAATCTGCACCCATCACAACATTCTATAACATTCTAGGGTAACCACTCCTTACACTCTATTATTGGAGTGGTTGCACTTTGTTTAAAATATTTACTCTCTGTCCTGGTGTTTGGACGATCACTTGGGAGGTTGGACAGCTGTGTTTCAGTCTATGCTCCAGTGCATGTTCATTATTTATGCAAAGAGAAATAGCACCAACAGCAATGACTGAAAGCATTCCACCCCAGGGTATGTTCCACACTGATGATGAAGACACTCTCTTACCAAGTGAAAGATGAGGGTTCAAACTCTTGTGAGTGAAAGAGAGGAATTGAAATGAGGTTTCTCATCTGAGATGAACATCCCACCTTCCTGCTTGTTCAGTAAAAAACAATGGCCTACTTCTATGACAATGATGTGAAACAAATTTGTGTATTACTTTTTTTTTTACAAGTACCCAAAATTGCATTTTGCATCAGATGGAATAATTCATGAAATTGTTTATATTTTTATGTAAAATGAAATGAGATCATTCTTCTCTTTCTTGGTTCTGCTGCTAAACCTCAAATCAATTACAATTACAGCCAAACTGGAAGCTGTAATTAAACTCATTTTTTTCAAATGAAAGTATACAAAAAATGCCCAAATCCACAATGTGTAAAAGAAAAGAGAGTTGTTAAAGAATATGAAAGCTGTCATGACATAATGCAACAGGAAATGCAAATGGGACATGACATGACATAAAACTGAGATGATATAAAGCTGAAAAAATAGTCGTTGCTGGCTGTTTCTGGTTAGATTTTGTCAGTGCAAGATTGCACTTATAAAAAGGAGAGAAAAATCCTGCAAAAATTGAGAAACGCTATGATGGCTTTCCACTGGACACTTTCAGCATGTAGCTGGATGGGGCAGACAATGTATTTCACATTTTCTGTAGAAAGATATCCACCCTATACAGGTCATTGCTGAAGAAGCCACATAAGCCCTGAGCTCACTGACAACAGGAGAGTAACACTCGGCATGCTGTAGAAGGTGAGAGATGGCAGGGAGGTACCACAGCAAAGGTGAAGACCTCTCATTCAGGCAGTCCCAAAGTAATTCCTGCGTAGATAATTCAGGCATTATAAGTCATAGACTCCAAGACAAGACACACATAATATTGAGTTCCTAAGATTTACTTTGTTCAAAGGGTTCTTTCAGATCTTCTGCTCTGAGATAAATTTCTCCCACTCCATAGTCACGCTGACTGGGATTCATTCACTGAACTTGAAAGTCAATAGCAAAATAGGCATTTGGTGGTGGTGGTGGGTTATCATCTGTCTTTTTTTAGATGCATGAGATCAATTGTACTATGGAAATTGTTACTTCTCCCATTGACTACAAAGACATCCTAGGACTACTATCATCTCAGCATTTACACATAAAGAAAAGAATTCCATTCATAAGTGCTTTTCTATGTATACCATCATCCTGTAACATTAAATTCTGTACTACCTGTCGTGGTTTGGCCCAGCTAGCACAGCAGCACCATGATAGTCTCTCGCTCGGTGCCCCTATTCACCTCCACCCTCCTTAGGATGGCTGAGGCCCCAGCGAAATGGGAGTAAAAAGATAAGCAAGGTTGTTGTGGACTGAGACAAGGGCAGGGAGGGCTCGCTGCCAATTACAGTTCTGGGCAAAACAGACTCCAGTACTTGACTTAGAGAGGAAAGTAGGAAAGTTTATTCTATAAGAAACAGAACAGAGTAAAAGCAAAAAGGGAGTAGGATGATGAGAAAATTACAACCAGCACTTTAAGATCTCCCTCCCCCATCCCTCCTTTCTTCCCGGGCCCAGCTCACTGCTCCCAACATCTCTACCTCCTCCCCCCTCAACGGCCCAGGGGGGCAGGGAGTGGGGGATGTGGTCAATCTCTCATAGATGGGCTCTGCCGCTTCTGTCTTCTCAGATGGGGACGACTCCTGGCATTCTTCCCCTGCTCCAACACGGGATTCCTCCCCCAGAACACAGTCCTTAACAAACTTCCCTGGTGTGGGTTGTTCCCAACAGCTGCGGCTTCTGCCGATACAGGGTCCCTCACTCGGGACACAGTCCTTGGTGAATATCTCTGGTGTGGATTCTTCACTGCGGTTGCAGTTACAGGGTCCTTCTCTTGGGACAAGGCCTCTTCTGGGCATAAGCTTAATGAGCTGCTTTGTTGTCGGTTCCTCCTCACAGTTACAACTGTGGATATTGGGTCCCTTCCTCGGTACACGGCCTGCTCTGGGCATAGTTTTAAAGAAGAAAGTCACTGCCCCTGGCTGAGGGTCTGCAGTGAAGTGGTTGGTTCCCCCCAACAGGACAGGGCCTCCTCTGGCCATAGTCACTGTCCCTGGCTCGGGGCCTTTAATGAAGTGAATCACTGCCCCTGGTCTGGGGCCAGCTTTAGCAAAATGAGTCTCTGCCCCTGATGCGGGCTCATTATCAAAATGAGTCTCTACCGCCGATGTGGGGTCTTTAAAGAAATGAAAATAAATCTCAGCTTCACCAGTCCTCTGCATAGAGTGCAGGGGAGTCTGTGCTACAGCACACCTCCTCCTCTCTTTCATCACTGACCTTGGAGTCCACATGGTTGTTTCTCTCACTGTTCCTACTCCTTGCACCACCACCAGCCAGAAGAAGAAGAAGGGGCAGAAGAAGAAAAAGATGGAGGAAGATGCAGGAAGAAACCTCCTCTTCCGACTTCTTCTTAAAAAGTGATAGTGGAGGTGTCTAATTGGCTCAGCCCCAGAAGTGGGTCTGGCTCAGAGCTGGGGAGAGTTGTGAGCAACTTCTTACAGGAGCCATCTTTACAGCCCCTTCCCCCTTACCAGAAAAGGCTGTCATGTCAAACCATGACACTACCAAAACTACTCAGAGTTTGCTGCTGGCTTCAATAACCAGCAAAATATCATAGTAATTTTTAAGTCATAGATAAGATCTCCCCTAGAAAGCAATAAAACTTTAAGCCCAGCTTTTGAATTTCTTTTACCATGTATCTATTCTTCCCTCTGACTTCTGATAGATGGTCACTCAGCTTCAGCTTGCAGTATCTGGGGCTCCTCAAGGCATTATTCAGGGACCATTACCTTTTTAGCTCTAATGATATCCTGCCAACAGCAGTCCTCTATGCATGGCATTTATTCCATTACACTAAACAGGCATAATTTGGTAAATTGAGTGTTTAAGTAGCCTTAAGGTAAATATTTTTTTTTTTTTTTTACAAAATGATGATGTTCCCTTTGGCCAGAGTAGATTCTTCTGGTTTTGGAAGGGCTTATTTTAATTTGTCTTTAATTGTTCATAAAAGTGAAAGGACAAATAATGCCAGATAAAGGTTAAATCAAGTCCTCAAACAAATGTTAAATAAAATAAAAATCAAACTATCATTAAATTATTTTTTTTTCAGATCTAATTTTGAGGAATTTCATATTCTCTCTTCTTTTTATACAGTAATTAATATGACAGTGCTAAAGCACCAGGAACAGTTATTATCTTAATTACTAATTAAGGATAATACAGTATAACTTTTACAGAATAAAAGTTAGATGAGATTATTTTGATTCATGTGAAACAAAAATAAGTTAACTTGATTGTTCCAGTCAGTTATCTTTTTAATTTAGGGCACCACAAAAATAAATAAACTTTCATGCCTCTCAACACACTAATGAACCACAAATGTTTTTAGTGTGTTGGAGAAAATGATGAGCTTGTGTTCTCTTCAGCTCAGAATGCGAAAGAATTAAGATGAAAACTTTAATGTCATAAGCAATATCATGGAGTGTCCAAAAGAGGCTACTAGGACTATCCCATCTTTAGTTTACTTGTGTAATGAAATTTATCCTGGAGTTTGAATTAGATTCTAAAATATTTTGGGGAAATAAAAAAAAAAAATCTGACATTTTAAAAACTAAATCAATTACATCTCCTGTTTTTGTATTCAATTCTTCCCACTCTTAGAAAACTGCATCCAGCTTAGGGGCTGAATTTATTCCAAAATCCAAGCATTCTTAGTGTTCAAGGAGTTTCTGTAAACTCCAGAATTGAGAGGAATCTTAGGGTAGGATGGCTAATTCTTTGGAAATTTATCTGTGCAAACAGAATCTAGTTACCAAGCTTGGGGCAGACACCTAACTTTCAGAAGGCTAAAATTCCCTAAGATAAATGTCATACGAAGCCTCCAATACAGATGCAAATAAGAGAAGAGAGCTGAGGCAGTATCAGGACATCACCCTTCATCCATGCAAAGATAAATAAGACCTTAAAATACCTAGAGGAAAAATTTCCTTTTCCTCGTATTCCTTCCCTGGAGTATTAGTTTTATCCAATGGCTAAATGCCACAGAGATCATGTCTCATTTATCGTCATACAGTCTCTCCTTTCCTACGAATAACTTATTTGTTTAGGAAAGCCTTAGAGTCACAGAGCATAATTATTTGTTGGATCAGGCCCATAGGAAAATTGTGGCCCACAAACAAATCACATCAAAGACACTTTAAATTTGTCCAAGTCTCTAAGGAGCCAGAGGTTTTATTTTTTTTTTTACTGTACTGTGACATGTTTGTTGAACTTAAAAAATATAGTGTTTTTTTTTTTTTAATTTATATTTTGTGTCATGAGAAGAGAATATCAAAAACTGAGATGACTAGAGCTTCAGATTGGCAAGAATTTACTCCAGCATAAGCATCGTTCTGTTAGCTGTTAGGGCTGATTGCCCTTATCAAGGGTCATCGAGTCTTAGGGTAAAGGAAAACACAAAGGTCAGATTCATACTGTTTGATCAAAACTATACAGAAATTAACCGTCAGCCAATTGTCTGGTTGAAGTCTTAGTCAATTGAGAGATAAAAGCCCCTCCAGAAGATCCATCACTCCATCATAAGGCAAAATCTATCACCCTTTGCAGAGCTTTATCTCACACCAATTTCTACCCAAGGAGCTTACACAGTTGTATAGACTAGATGACATCTTTATATGGTCTAAACTCAAGCAAAATTTGATGCAACTCTTATTTAAATGACCCAAAGCAGTCCAGCTTTATATTCCACCATTTAAGAATATGATGGTATTCTGAAACACCTGAAAAACTGTCCCGAAAGTCTATGAGGTGCTACATGTCTCTGTTCAAGGCTGCAGCTAACACACGCCTGACTTGCATGTGCCTCATTTTTCTTGTATGCTAAACGCACTTCTTTTTAAATGCAGACATTCAGATTTAAAGAGCTTGCTATGATTAATATTTTAATTCATGGTAGAAAAGGAAGCTAGGGTTGAGATACTAGAAAAGCATCTATTAAGTGTGTCTTCTCTTGTCCATTTTGGACTTTTTGTCCTTTCAGCAGTTGAAATGTGTGTTGTGAGTACATTTACATACAAAGAGGTTGAGGTAGGGGAAAGAAGTAATCAGTCGTACAACATGTAGTATACCCTCTGTATTAAAAGTGTGTTTTCCTCTTTGCAGAAAAAAGAACAAATCATTCACATGGAAATGGAATAGATCCCTGTGGTGATTAAAAACTCCAGTAGAAAGATACATATTTAATGACTGGATAACACAGATAAAGAGGAAGAATGCATTTACAGTAGAAAGCAGTTATAACAGCTTCAATGTATAGCCTTTATTGCAATGGAGAATCAACTGAAAACAAGGGCTTATTAAGTACAAGGGCAAGGCATTTTGGAAGGAGAACGGAAAAGCTAGGGGCATGTGAGTATAAGAAGCATGTGATGTTATGGGTGCAACTACAGTTTGACTAGAAAATACACTGGATGAATTGCTCTAGGAGAGAAACTCAGGATATAAAAGGAAGGAAGTGAATTATGGCCTCTGATGCTTAAAATTTAGTTTGTCTGTCCTATATTATCAAGTAATTGGATTCTTCGTTCTACAATAACCAAAATGAAAGTAAGGAGTACATTTCTTTCTGGTCTTTTTTGAATAAATTAGGTGTAACCCAGGGGCCAGATAAAGTGATTCCGGTTTTCAAGGCACAATTATACAGATACATACATAAACACAATAAAATAATCCTTCAATTTGTTATGAAAAGTATATGATCTTCTTTTCTGTACCAAGTCTTAACTAGTATTGAGTAGGAATTACAAAGCCTCCTGGCCCAAAACATTACTTAAGTCCTCAAGGAATTTGTAAGAAAATTTACCTTTGGAAAATATTTTTCTATATTTTGTGCTCTGAAACAGTAATGTACAGCCTTCTGGACCACTCTGATCTGCAGCAATATTTGAAGCATCATTTCTGGCAAATCAGAAAGTGTAATGTGCCAATCTGACCACCCTGAAGGAAAGAATAGTTTGTCTCCACTGGAAAACAGTAGTATGTCTAATGGATGCGCTCGATAGATGCTGCACTGATGAAGTGCTACCTCTATCTCCAATTGCCCAATATTGTACAATAAAGTAGTTGAACAAAAGGTCTCACATCCTCTCATGGCATGCTTTAGCAAAGAGAAAAGCTGAGAACAAGCCAGCGCTTATGTTCAACCAGGTAAATGAATCTATAGATGTGAGTTAGCTAGTTTCACAGCATCACTAGAGAAGCCGACTGTAATTGCACCATATATCTGATCCATTTTAGACTTTAGGACTGATAAATCATGCTTTGGAAGTGCTTGTTTCTCTCTCTTGTTTTTAAAGGGATAGCAGGCACCAGATGACTCTTGGCAAAATGAGTCCTACCATGTCTCCTGTCAGCCTAGATGCCTTCAGTTCAGGCAGACTGCATCACGTCCTAAAATGTATGGCTTTGAAGCAGAAACTGAGTCAAAATGTAGAGTGGAAAATTGGTTCATTAGGAGAGGAGGAGCATAGGGTAGCAGAAGGGTAGATGGGCCTTTTCTTGTTTTCTACAGGGAAAAAAATTCTGTAAAGGACAGCTCCCTTTTTCTCCTAAACCAATGCTCTGAAAAAATTCAGACTCAACATGTTGAATTAAGTAATACAGGAGTTTAGGATATTTTATTTGAAAAAATAAAAATCCATGAAACTAAGAAAAATAAGAAATAATTTTGTTCAAAAATTTTAAAATAAGCATTAGTAACCAGTGAGACCTTTCTTCTGGGATATTTTTCCTGCCTTCTTACACCCCTACCCCTTACTTTTGCAGACATTTTTACAGTGAGTAAGAGAATGAAAATTACAATCTGAGAAGAGTTCCTAAATAATAAATGTGCTCACATTTGGGGATTATTTCAGGTGTGCTATAAACCTTTGTGAAACAGTGTGAGTAAATAGAAAGTTGGTATTAGTTGGTTATAATTAATCCCAATAGCTTTAAGGCAGAATCTTCCGGCTCCAGAGGTTCAGAGAAGGAGATATCTGGAAAAGCAGGAAGGGATTCTTTGGGTAGGAAACTGAACACAAAATAAGTTTATTCAAACCTCAGCAACATCTGATGATTTGCAGAACTCTCGTTTCTTTCTGACTGAGACCTCTGAGCTACACTCTGTTAAGGAAATAATTAGCATTTGTCAGGCTTTGCTTTCTCCCTGGAAATAAACAAAATAGAAGTCCTCCTAAGCACCTTAAAAGAAAGGCTGCTCAATAAAAATAGAATTAAAAGACAAATTGCATTATTTTGTATTAGTTTTCCTACATTTATTTAAATTATTTGCCAAAATAGAATAGCCTAGAATAGTCTAAGAAACTATGCTTACACCAAAGGAGACTATTGAAGTCCACTAATCTGATCTAATTTTTGTAGGCCATGGAAATGAAACAGCTGAATCCTGCCTAAAGTCTTAGAATGTCATATTTAGGAACCTTGTAGGTAGATTGAGGACCTGGTCAGTCAATCTGTCCATCTGTTTATCTATTGATCTATCTAGCTAGTTTCCAATGAAACGCAAGTGTCAATTAAGGGAATGTTTGAGTGACAAATTTAAAAGACGCATGGCATCTAAGTTATCTAAGTTAATTCAAGATAACTCAGATTTCCAACCACACTTTCAGAACCTTATTAGTAGTTTGGGAAGTTACTTTAAACAGTTCTGGCAATGCCCAGCTTGCTGTAGATAGGCATTGTGGACTTTCTGAAAAGTAGTCTTACATTTTGCAAGGAGTGTATTTACTACTCCCCTTGCCTAATACTGATATGGCTGCCAAGAATGGCCATGATGCAATGGATGATTACCTGGTCAGAATGAAGTAAATGAGAATAATTCTTTAACTGTTTAGGCATTAAATTAAGTCATCTTTTTTATGTCAGATGAGTGAAAGAGACCCAACTAACTGAGACCTAGTTGAGACCAAATAGCAGGTGACACGTAAATCAAACCAAAAAAACCATGAAAAGCAATACAGTTGAAGTTCATTTCAGAAATGCTCAAAACGTGCAGTTCCCAGAAACATTCATGCTTTTCTTTTCTAGTCATTCTTACTGTCCACAGTCTGCAGAGCAGATCATGGAATCATAGAATCACAGAACAGTAGAATCAGAGAATGGTAGAGATTAGAAGGGATCTTTAAAGATCATCTAATCCAATCTTGTTAAGGATAGATTCACTTAGATCAGGTCATACAGGAACACATCGGGTGGGTTTTGAAAACCTCCTGAAAAAGAGACTCCCCACTCTCCCTGGGCAGCCTGTGTCAGGGCTCCCTCATCCTCACAGTAAAATAGTTTTTCCTCATGTTTAAATGGAACTTTTTGTATTCCATCTTCTTTCAATTACCCCTTGTCCTGTCACTGGATACAACAGAAAAAAGTGATGTCTCAACCTCCTGACACCCACCAATTAGATATTTGTAAATAAGAAGTAAAAGCAGATGAGATTCACCTCACCTAAACAAGCTAAAATGTAGTTTGTAAGAGAATTTTCTAGGTTCCGTCTACAGTCCAGAAACTTCCAGAGGCAATTCGTCCCACCTTAAATTAGATGTGTAAGACGATATTTGTGCTCTGGAAGCATCCCTGTAAGGGATTGCCTGTCCTCCCAGGTGATACAGAAGTTATATATAGGTAAAATGCATGGTTGGTTCTAGACAAGGACAAGAAAAAGGGGGAAAAAATGTCTCATTATGGAATAACCTTCAGCATCATTGGATTTTCCTGAAAGAATTCTGCGAGTCTAGGGAAGAAAATTAAAAACTGAGAAAATTAATGTCGGATGTGACAGAGTCTAAGAACTTGTATTTTCATAGATAGAAAGAGATGGAGGCATTTAAAAAAATATAAAAAAGAAACTGACAACTGTATGAACTTGACAAGTAACAGTAAATAACTAGTAAGACAGTAGATCAATGAAAAAAATAGGAGAGGGATAGAGAGAATGTTGCAGAGTCAAGATCAGCTGCAGTCATATAAATATGACGGAATAGATTTTTTTCTCTGTGAACAGGAGGGAGAAACATCAAGTGAAAATAATAAGAACCAAATTTAGATAATGAAAAGAAAACTTTTAAAGTTTTGAAAAAGCAGACTAATTTTAACTTATTTCTTAAAAAAACCCAAAACAGTCGAACAAAGCAAAATAATTGTAAAGCAATCAAAAGACCAAGCGAAAAAAAACCAGATAGCTATAAAAAAGCATTCTAAAATCACAATTATTTCTTCTAGATCTCTCTTTTCTATATGAAGGGCCTTTAGAGTATATGTTGTGTCAGCTTCTACAAATATGAACTTCTCTGTTTTACTGTGGAGGTAACCTTAATGATGAACTTGGAACGGACATTGAAATGTCAGTATTTCAAAGCAGATTCACACTCTTATGATCTGCCTCCACTACAATTCAGAGGACTCAGTAGAGAGATGTTTCTGCATGAGGTTTCAACCACCAGGTATGAGTACCAGCACAGGTCTGGCACGTTGTCATAGACCTGTGTCCTGTAAGCCATGGCTGGTGCCTACTGCATCTCATCTACACAGTTACAGTGAGGAGTGAGTTTACTTTTCTCCCTATAAATCCGCTTTCAGATTCAGGTGGAGGCATATTGTTGGATCTTCCCATACCCTGTCTCATAGTTTGAAAAATTGGCTATTTAGATGGAAAATCCTACCAGAAAGGAAGCATTTCTTCCAGGACATTTCCTCAAGGCACCGCCATAATACACCATATCACAGAATAGATGAAGGCAGGCATTTTTAATTCTGTCATAACAAATGCTTTAATATTTGTTTAGGAACTAATACAGGTCATTTAACAATAACTTGTCTGTGTAGCTGGTATATTAAAGTATGAGATGGAGAGCTGGGAAATATTTAGGACGGTTTAAAAGTTGGTTCTCCAAATACAACTGCAAGCTAAATGAGACGTGTCAGCTTTGGATATGTACAGGTCTACATGTGTCAATGCCCATCTGCTGCATCTGAAAAAACTGCTACACTACACAGCAAGTCTTGTTAAATATGAGACTTGTTCAGAAGAACTATGGAATTAAATCAAGAATATCATGAAAACTAGTGTTAAATAAACCTGCCTTCCTTTTTTTTCTTGGTCATTTTGCCAGGGGCTTATTGGTAGCTCTCAACCTAGGACCTATCTTTTGGATTTATTAGTGAGGATATTGAATCTGCCAGTGCATATGCAGTTATTTTAGGGTAACTAATTGCAGACAGTTCATCCAGCTGAATAGCCAAGGCAATAATATTAAAGATTAATGCCCCAGTTCAGCAAATAACCTGGGCATGTGCATAATCCCCGTGGTTTCACTGAGACACACTTACAAGTAGGCTTGTAGAACTAAATATATGTTGCTGAAACAGGACCTTAAAAATGATGAATTCACATCTCAGATGCCATGCAAACAGTTCTGAGAAATGTGAAAAGTTTACTGGCTTTGACAACTCAAAGTTTGAACCTCTAAATATTGTTAAAGAATATCATAATGTTAAAATATAAGCAGAAGAATCCACAGTTCCTGTTATGGGAGCTCTTTTTTTCTGAAACAATACCAATCATAAACTGATTTGGCTGATGATAAACTAGGTTAATTTGGATCTGATAAGTATGGAAGTCCTTCAATTTTTCCACTGGGATTCTTCTCATATGATTTCAGCTATATGAAAATGGGGTAACTGATCTCAGCTTGAGATCAAAAATCCCTCCATAGCCAAAGGACATCAGCAGATACCTCAAGGGAGAAACCCATTCCATTTACTTTGGGATGTATTGAATTGCCCTCTGGAGGTACCTGGTTCTTCTCTACATCATCTTCAAGGGGCAAGACTAATTACCCACTTTTGGACTTCAAATGCTGGGTGCACTGAATACTATTTTACAGATTAACTCATTTCTATTGGAATTTTTTTTCTAGCATTTTAATATTTCTCATATATACGTGCAACAGAAAAACACAGAAATAAGTATGCTAAATAAGTCTTTCCATTAACACCACACCACTCCACACACACCAAGATGGGTGGAAATATAAATGACAGCAATGTTTGGCCTGCCACTAACACCTATCCACACATAAACAGTCACAGCTATATGAGAAGCTTCACAGTTTCTCTGAATATTTAATCAGCACAAACTTGGTTTCTTTGAACTCCATTAAAAATAAAATTAAAAAGCCCAGTTTCATTTACCTTGTGTTGACTATAATGAACATTAGAACTTCTCCTGTCACCACAGGTTTAGCTCTGTGGCTAATGTTGAGATGTTGGCAATCAGAAAAGACTTGGGGCAAATCACACTTCTTATCACCACAGGGATAAACCTAAGTGACAGGCATGTATGGGCTAATTACTTTTAATAGTTTCCCATTGTTCTGGCTGATGACACAGTGCTAAAAAAACCACGTCTCCCCTCCAATAAGTCAGAATTTTCCTTGCATGGCACTACATCTTTATTACTGCTTCGTTACTTCAGGGGAGATATGTTCTCTAAAATGCCTTTCCCTGTGGCTTAAAGTAAAGATTTTTTAAATAAATAAATACAGTTTATGTTGGGCATCTACTACTTGAAGGGCTAATGATTATTGACTACCCTCCAGCAGACATCAGGGAGTCTAGCCTCAGGCCCTTCCCGCTCGCCCCCAAACATGCCGAATGTTAACACATGTTTCTAGATCCTGGCTGGGATTGGACACAAACGAGGCAGTCAGAATGGACCATTTAGTGTACAAGTCAAGATGACAGATCTCTGCTTAATACAAGGAAGACAAAAATTCGTATCTTATTGAAAAAGGCAGAAGAGCCCCGGGTGCTTTCGCTTTGTGATTCTGTAGCGAAAAGTGGGTTGTGTCAATATAAGTCTATGTCACCCGCTCACAGCTGCCACACTGGATTGACCCTGCTAGCTGCAGACAGAGAGGCCTTCCATTTCCAAATTCTCTCTAATGCTCATCTGTGAGAGCAAGCACAAGGTGGAAAAAAAAGCCAACAAGTTACTCCTAAGTATGGGAGTGAAAAACAAAACAAAACAAAAAAATGCCTTGATGCCGTGAGACTCTCTTTGCTGACTGTTTCTAATGAAATGCTAAAAAACTCTCATCTGAAAGCATTTCAGAGGATGCTTTGACATCATGAGCTTTATGTTTTGTAAATCATGTTCTTGTAATTCCTTGTAAGTCTCCAGATCCTCTTCAGATAGAGCAGCAGAGCATTAAAAATTCTTGCAACGCTCACCAGAGCTTAATTACTAAAAGTTGAAACATCTTTTAAACTCTGCAATTTTTTTTCCCTCGGGTATTCCCCAAGGAAAGGATATAAAAAAGTTGAAGAGTGTGCACAAAAACTGTTAGTTAGACCACGATTCCAAAGGGGTAAAAAAAAGATAAACAAACTTGAAACTAAAAATGTTTCTTGTCATAGTTTAACATGATAGCGTTCACTGATTAGTCTGTTTCTCATGTGTATACTTTATTAAATGTTCGCATTGGTGAAAAGAATTAACTTGAATTAAAAAAATAACATTAAAGGAGAAAAACACTCAAGTTTCCTAAAATGAAAAAAAAAAAACCCAAAACCAAGAGATAAATCTTCAATTAGTTGAAATACAGAATTCTATTGATTTGTGTAGAAGTATGATAATTTAAGAATGCTGAAGAGATGTCTAAAATTATAGACCTATTTAAAATACATTTTGAAGCATTGTTTTTATGGACCCACTCAAACTCTAGGAAAATGTAAAAAAAAAAAACCAGTCTACCGCAGATCACCCTATTTTCAAGCAAGCAGTTAACAGAGTTAAAGAGAGGCAGTAAGAAGTTAGCATATTTTATTAACAGGAGATAGGGAATTTTTCCATTTTTTTGTGTGCTTCAATGGGGGGCTAGTGAAGCTTTCAGCAGCTCTTCTAAATTTATTATAAATTGTTGGATATCTCAGCCTACTAATCTGACTGTGAAATCTTCAGAGCTGGCTGGGTGCTGTATGGATATCACAGAGGAACAATTCCACTCTCCTAAATGTAACTACATGAAGGAAACAGACTAATCTAAGCAGTTTATGGTTTTTCTATATGGAAGAGAGAGAAGGAGGCCATTTGTCACATTGGTCCTGCAATGGATTTACACAGTCCTGCAAAAACACCTTGTTCCAACGAAAATCAACACATACAGGGTTAGTTCAGAATAAACGTCTGTCTTCAGAACAATTGACACTGGGTAACATAAATGCATGTGCAATGAAGAAGAATCGGGTTTCAATTTCATCTAACAGTTATAGAGATTTAAGAATTGTCTCTAAATTGAGAGCAAAGGTAGGAAAGACAGGCATGTTTATTTTTCTCCATTGTCTATAAAAAGCAGTGCAGATAATTAGCTCAGATAGAGATGTCTGTGATGTAGTTAGCCATATTTGACTACTTTAATCTACCTGTGAACATATTCTTCTTTTACACCAGCAACAAGTCCATTTCCTCGCTCTGCAGTCTGATGGCAAAGTCTGGTCATCTCCATACCATTAAATCCAGCTATACCCCTCCCTACCTCCAACATAAATCTGTATTTCTAAATAAAACTTCTATTTTGGGATTGTTTCTGTTTTGCACTGTGTTTTCAGTGTGTGGTAATTTGGACAATATCAAATGAACAAAAGGTCCCACTACTTCTTTTCAGCCCCATGCAGATACAAATAGCTTCAGACAAGTCTATTTGTATGCTAATTATAATGAGTTTAATTTATTAACAGCAATATAGAAAACTTCCACTCTACTAGAATATGATGGTTTTCATAAAACTAAGAGTTTGAAGAATTACATGGTCACACGAAAAATATTTAATAGCTACAGATCTATAAAAGAGCATAACTGAGTCAAAAGAAACTTCTGGATACAGAGTGGGACTTCACTCTTACAGTGTTCAGCTGTTTCAAAGGTTTTTGCAAAGGAGACTGATTTAGAAGAATATACAGTCTGGGTTGATGCAATTGGATTTAGCTTCTTGCCATACTGAGGGGAGAGTAATGCTGAAAAGATGTGCATTACTTTCTTTTGGTTTTTTAAAGTTGGTATGTTCTTTAAAAGTGTATGATTTAACTGTAAGTTATCAATAGCTACACTAATAACTGTGTATACCATGTGTCATTGCAGTGATTGCCAGAGAGCTAACCCAGATATCACCTGATGTCAGGAGATGTCAGGAGATGTCCTGATGTCAGTGAAATCTGCTCTTTAAGGTTGATTCTTTGCTCATAAAATATATACATGAGCCTTGAAAACACTGAAGGAAACATTGTGATACTGTTTATGAAGCCTTACCTTGTAATTGTGTTCTTTGACATGCCGAAGAACTGGATAATAAATCAGACTTTGTAAACTGAAAGTTGAAAACATATTCTAGAGTCGGATAATACATGAGCAACTGTATTAAGTGTTTTCTGAAATACCTAATAAGCTATGTATCAAACCCTTTCCATTTCTTTCATTTTACAAAGGCAGTTAATTTAGACTGAAGATTTTGCTTGAGCACCAGTTGAAGGTGTTTAATGTAGCCCATTTTCTTTGAGGAATACTGACAGCAACTCTCCACTGAGATCAGATCAAGCCAACAATAGGGAAATGACTGTGTATAAAAGTTAATGTTGATCCATGGTGTCTCAATAGAATGGGCTGACAATGCAGAGAATTAACAGCCTGAAGCCAGCAAATGTTGCTTCACAACACTATGCAATCTTGAAAAGTGTGGTCAGCTGAAAGACTGTCATTCAGGAGATCTTGGCTCTTACCTGACATGTGTTACTAATTTGCCAAGCAATGTGAGGGCAAATAGTTTATTTCTTTGTGCCTCGTCTCCATCCATCTCTGAAGGTGTGATGATGATTATCATGGATTTATTATTTAAGATACATGGATGGAAAATGACTAAGCCATGTCATTATTTCTATCTACAGCTCTTACTCAGTTATTGGGGATTTTACCTGTGTTGCTTGATCTATTGTCAGCTGGGAGATACTGTTTGTTTCACAGCTGAAGGTTTTTACTCTCATAGTAGGCAAGGCAAAATGTGCCCACTCTTTAGGCTCAGCATATCACAGCAGATTGCAGAGATTGGTATTAACTTCAGGCACAGATGAGCAGTGAGTCCATGAAATCCATACCTGAAAAGCTGGGCTTTTGCTGCTGCAGTTTCTGGTGAAGAGCATGACAGTGGACCCACAGTTTGCTGTACTCACCAGATAAGGTAAATTTCAGCCCTGAAACATGTGGCAGTCCACTGCCAGTGACACACGACGGCAGGAGGTGGTTGAGAATCAAATTACCCCAAATTACTCTATCCTGATTTTAGTATACCTTAGAGAATTTGGAGACAAATTTCCACAGAATATAATTGTTTTATCCACTCATGTCCATAGTTGTAGTCATATGGTCCCCCCAGTCTGTCGTGGAAACAATTGAATCTATTGTAACTTCTTTAAGAAAACAATGAATTAGTTCAGAGGTCTTCAGGACATAGATTGATCTTCTCTTATATCTAAGAAGAAACAATCTTATCACAGAATCAGAGAATGGTAGGGGTTGGAAGGGACTTTTAGAGATCATGTAGTCCAACTCCTGTGCTAAAGCAGGTCCACCTAGATCAGGTCCAGACAGATTTTGAAAACCTCCTGAGAAGGAGACTGCATACCCTCCCTGGGCAGCCTGTTTCAGGGCTCCCTCACCTGAACAGTAGAATAGTTTTTTCTTATATTTAAATGGAAATTTTTCCGTTCCATCTTCTTTCCCTTACCTTTTATCCTTTCACTGGATATAACAGAAAAAAAATTGATGCCTCAACCTCGTGACATCCATCATTTAAATATTTTAAAATATTAATGAGATCCCCCTCAGTCTCCTCTTCTCTAGATTAAACAGCCTCAGTTCCTGTAGCCTTTCCACATTAAGGAAGATGTTCCAGTCCCCTGATCATCTTCATGGCCCTGCACTGGACTGTCTCCAGCAGTTCCTTGTCCCTCTTGAGCTGGGGAGTCCAAAACTGGACACAGTACTCCAGATGAGGCCTCACCTTATGTGATCTTATGCTTCCTTAAGTCTCTCTCAAGATTTATGTACATTAATGAAAAAAAAAAAGTCACAGCCAAGCATACAGGAGCAAAGCGTATTATTTTTGTCATTTTTTTCCCATCTTCTTGACAACTTTACACTCCCTTTGTGGGCTCACTCAGAATGCTTTGAAAGCACTGGCCTTTCTTCCACCAGCTTACTCCAGTCTGAGAACACACCTTCGAGGCATGTGACACCATGCAGTGCTGAGAGCTCACTGCAGGCGTGTTGACTATACAGGAAGCATGGCAACACTCCTGCTGAGCTTCTTGCCTCTGAGACAACACTTTTGTGCCAGACTGCAACATACATATGCAACAGTTCATATGGAGCTCAGATATTCACAGAAAGATGCCAGAATGTATGGCTTCAATTCAGCAAGAAGAATTTAGTTTTCTGAATGCAATGATCTGGTGTCATTGGAGAAGGATATCAAAGGATTTGCAGGAGCCCTGAACCTTTCAGGACTGGCAGGGTAGCCCATGGTGCCTCAAATGGCACTAGACATATGTGTTAGAGAAGCTGAATCCTGCACATTGTGTCTTTTGTGAATATTAAAATTTAAGATGGGAATGAGTTCCCCAAAGATAGATGTCTAGTGTCATTTTAGGCACTGAATGGATACCCTAGGATATCCCAGGTGACACTGTACTACTGTATTTAGGAACTGAAACGCTAACAATGCAGAGCCAGCTGATGAAGTAATTGTAGTCTTACATAATAACTTCCCACATATCTCTCTGGCAACTTTATAAGTAAAGTCTGTCTGGTTTAGTTGCAAAGTCATGCATGTCCTTGTATTATGACACTCTCCTAGGTCTCAGCATGATGCAACATGTACTTATGGGAAAAAGAAAGACTGCAAGAGCTTGCAATGGTTAAACACCAATGAGATTTGGTTCAACAAAGCCTCACACTGACTCAGCTACCAAGTAAGATTGTGTTAAGCATGTAGCAAGCACATTTATATTATAAGACTTGAAAGGATAATTTCCACTCTTAAGCTGGCAAGTGACTCTGAGTTAGATATGATACAAGCAGGAGGAAAAAAAAAATCTAGATATTTTCATCCACATTGTGGAATATATTGATAAACGTATGTTAGCATTTAACTATTCATTCTTTTGGAGAAAACTGGTTAACCCCTTAAGTGTTTTGCCCTGAAGGCAGACATTAAAAGTTAATTATAACCACATGGGACAAGCCCCAAGAGGACCGTGACAGCATTAAGCTGCTACCAACCAAGCATGCAGGATGCACAGCACTCTCAGAGAACACCATGTACAAAAATGATGCTGTCTCCTTGAATGAGTTTTCAGAAGTTAAAAACATACTACTTTTTGCATGCACAGTAAAAAGGCAGATTGCAAATGTTGTAACCAGAGAGTTAAAAAAAAAAAATAAGCTTTCAAACTGCAGAAGAATTAGAGCAAATGAAAGCACTGAATAATATGATTAAGCAATGTGGCACAGCAAGAGAGCTGCACAAGTTCTGTTTTACCCTAGTGCTGCAAAGAGAATATGGTAAAACATCTTCTAAAGACCTTGGTTTGCTACCTCATGACAAACCTTTCCAGTACCACATACAGCCTATGAGGCATTTTGATTTTACCACTATAAAAAAAGAGAGGAGGTGACACTTGTCCTTGGAGAGGATCATTTAGACCATGTGGGGAAAAAAAAAAGTGGTTAGTTCTAAGGGGGAGACACTATGTCTGTGCAAATAAATTAAGGGGGCCTGAAAGGCGTTGAGGTTAAATAACATGGCATGACCTACACTTACACAATTAAACTTTAAGGGGAAGAAACTAAACTATCTCTGTCTATATTAACTATTGGGAATGGCCCCTGTGCTGTTTCCCAAACCCTATTGGGGATCGTTTAAGAGAAGCCCTTTTATTATGAACCCAAAAGCATGTGAGGTCTCTGACTGTTGCTTTTTAATACAAAAGTAGCCACCATGACCTGAAGGTAAGTCATGAAAACTAATTCTGATTTTACTCCACATCAAGCAACTGGATTTACATTAAAACTACCAGAATGAGTGTGGCCCAGAATGGGTGTGCTCAGCTCCTGCTAATGTTTAGAAGCAGCATACCTCTCACCTAATTTAGCCTTCAAAAAGATGGGCTACATCTGTATACCTAATTTGAAAGTTATATTGCTTTAAGCAGGGGGTTGGACCAGATGAGTCCCAACATATACTTCCAATCTAAATTACTCTATCATTCTAATAGCTAAATAAACCAGGGATAGAGACAACTCTAGGACCTCTAAGCTAAGTGTTACACATGGACAATGTTCTCTTTACATGGTACCTGGATTTGAACATCTTCCTGGTCTTCTGCAGTGCCCTGTTGTCATAAGACATGTTTAGCAGTGTGTGAGAGGGTGTACGTTTAACATTAAATATCCCTACATTATGACAGAATTCTGTTGCAGCCCCTTAAGAGGTGTATTCACAACATGAAACCTAAGATGTTCTGTGTTTTAGCATAAGGGCACATCAGGGCATGTGAATCTGTAAAACCTTCTGGGATAGAGTTGGAGGTCTGTGTAAATTGAAAAGAGCCAACCTGATCCATTTTTATCCATATTAGGAGTCTGTGAGGCTTGCCACCCTCCTGACCATTTACATTGTTATTAATCAAGAAAGGGCAAATCCTGAAGACAGGGAAATGAGGAGTCTTTAACATAAAATGGAGTGGAAAAGACTCGTTTAGCCACCTGGAACATTTTTTCTGCTAATATTTTATTGAAGGGCCAAGGGAAAACATTACATAGTAGAGGGGAAAAAGAATACCAATGTTTTAAAGTTAGACCTCACAAAGTTTGAGAAAATTGATGAAACTTAACAGTGACAACTGATTGCACACAATGATGTGACAGAATGAAGGTAGGATGATGTCTGGGATAAAGTTAACTCAATGATACATCCCTATGTTCCCATATTCTTGTGTGGCAAAGAGACATTCCAGAATTTCTTATATGGTTGATACGTCATCAGGTCATGCAATAGCAACAAGAAACCATTCAGCATATCTGGTCACACTGTGGAGAAGGTCCAAGTGCTAGAGCTGGGTGTCTATCACCAGATTATATAATGGAGGATAACACCACTCACAGTACTCACCACTAGTTCAAAGTACAGGTACTTGTGTCTGGCAAGGCCAGAATGAAAGTAAGATAACAACAGTCGTGTCCCTGAAGAAAGTCTAAGATAATATGGCACTTACCTGGAGTAATGTCTATATTTTACAATCTTCTCAGGTAAACTGAGGCATACAGTAATTGTGTTAAACATGGCTTCTCTGGGCCTCCTGGCAGCCTCTCTCCCAGCTGCTTATTTACGCTAGATGTTTTTTCCTACACTGTAAAAGAGTCAAGCATGGCTCATTGGTGGACACCCAGCTGTACCTCATTCAGTAGCCTCCAGAGCATAGAAACACCATGGCACTGTGATAGAATATTTCTGAGGCAAGACCTGTAGGATTCAAAACCCAGTTGTGAGAAGCCTTGATTCATCTGCGAAGCCAGGAAGGTGCAAGTTGAGGTCTCTAACTCCTGCCTCACTGAAAAGTGAAGTTCTGAGGAAGGAATAATTTATTCCAGAGAAGAGATTTTTGTGGCTTTTACGATACATTATTTTTAACTATGACTTAAGTGTTGGCCTCATTGGGTTTGGAGTATGTACAAACCAGAGTGCAGAGCTTGAGGACTGGCACAGTTCAAGTAAGCAGATGATTCTCCCCACTTAGATCTACCCACCTAACAGGCTTCTCACTGTTCTAACTGTCTGAGTACCATCTATTCTCCACTAAGAGAATGCTTGATCAATCCCATTAAACTTAGATATGCCTTAATACTGCACCATTGACCGCCTGAATCTTGAAAAAAGTTAAGCAGTGTGACTTCTTAAATTTCTTAGCGCAAAAATTTGTTATCTTAAAGCCTAAAGAGAGGAATGATTAAAAAAAGAAAGAAAAAAGGTCACTTCTCTGAGCTCTTGGAAGTATCTTGGTTCCTTTCTTTAAATCCCTAAGAAAGCATAACATTTTTTACTGTTCCCTCTTCAGATATGTCTCCTCTTCTTTTTTTTCTTGTTTAATTTTTTCCCATTTATTTTAGTTTATTTTTCTTTAACACACATTAATTCTTTACCTTTATTTATTTTAACTTTTTGCTTTACAAGTGGTAGAGTATGAATTCAACTACCATACAGGAGAATAACATATTCTGATACTCCTGAAGGTGTTGCTTGCACTGTGAATCCAGTCAGGTAAGAGAGATAAAGTGATTTGTTTGCCTATGCTGTGCCTCTAGAAAAAGAACAAGAGGCAAGGGAATAAGAAGAATGGGAAGATAGAAATTTGGCTTTCTAGTTCCCTTAATTTCTGGACAGAGGAGTAGAATACTGAATACAGAAAGACAAAGGAAGTATTGTGGAGATGTGGAAGGACTATGAACTAACAGATACAGTTGTAGCTCCAGAAAAATAAGCCAAAAACCCCTTGGCAGCTGTTCTAGACTCCAATCTGCATCTGTGCTGTTTTGAGATCAAGGAGTTCTTGTCACAAAGTAACATGTAGACTTTGAAGGCTTGAACCAGTACAAATTTTAACTTCTCTGCTCTTTGTTATTGTATGGGGAAGGTGCTCTTAGAAGAGCACTGCAAAGCCTAAATACTTCCTTCAGCTATTGCTATGTAGTATATTCACTCACTTACCACAGACTGTGACCACTTTCACCCATTTTACCCAGTAAAACTCCTGTACCACTCCTGTGTGTGTGTGAGGTTGTGCATGGGTCAGATTAACTCTACTGTTCACCAATACTGTTTGGATTCTTACCTGCTATTGGTGTTGCAGTGTCAACCAAACCACATAGTAAAGACTGTGCTGTTACCCGTACTGAGACACGAAGGTCATGGGGACTTTGCAGTCACATAAACATCATCTATTATGAATCTGAAAAACTGCTGAAGCCCAGTGTCAAAAGTCCCAATAACATGCGAATCTGTGAAGTGGCAAACCAATCAGCTATTTGACAGCTTCATGCCCAAGGCTAGCAAGGCTGGACATAGCAGGAAGGGAAGACCTCTGCAACATCTGGGGAATTGGATAAATGGACCTAATAGGTCTTTTCCATCACTGGTGTCTGTGAGGTACATTGTGCCCTTAGGCTGAGGCCTGAATAATGGGTGACATGATTATGCTTCTCTGGGAGCAGCCCAAGGAAAGGACTGTGATGAAGAGAGCTATGATCCTTTACCTGAATTCCTTTAGCTACAGATTGGGAGACAGTAAGTCATAGTGATCTGGGAGCAGCAGATTTTACTGCTCTGGCAAGCTCTCCCT
Organism: Colius striatus; assembly: GCF_028858725.1. Taxonomy (NCBI): domain Eukaryota; kingdom Metazoa; phylum Chordata; class Aves; order Coliiformes; family Coliidae; genus Colius; species Colius striatus. The sequence continues at coordinate 42,806,131 of NC_084760.1, read as the reverse complement.
TAGCTTTACCTATTTTTGTACTCTTTCCTTCTTCTTGCCCACTTCCTTACTCCGCTTCCTATCACACTTTGTGAGAAGATGTGACTATTGGATGGTGCTTGACTCAACACTGAATCTAGATCTCCTCTAAAATGTCGTCTTCTGCTTAAAGCCAGGAGAGTACCAGCTGTTATGTTCAGCACTTGAGGTTGTTTAGTAGGGTACAGTGGTTCTGCTGTCACTCAGCAGGTGGGCAGTGTCCTGGAGAGCCAGGGAAGGTCTCTTATCATCACAGCATGAGGGACTGTCCAGAGGTGAGCAAGAAGTTGGTGAAGAGTCTAGACAACAAGTCTTACGGGGGGCCATTGAAGGTCCTGAGGGTGTTTAGATTGTAAAAGAGGAGACTGTCCATGGAGACATGATCACTCTCTCCAACTACCTAGAATCATAGAATGGTAAGGGTTGGAAGGGACCTTTAGAGATCACCTAGTCCAACCCCCCTGCAGAAGCAGGGTCACCTAGATCAGGTCGCACAGGAATGTGTCCAGGTGGGTCTTGAAGACCTCCAATGAAGGAGACTCCACAACACCTCTGGGCAGCCTGTGCCACTGCTCTCTCACCTGAACAGTAAAAAAATTTTTTCTTAAGTGGAACTTTTTGTGTTCCAGCTTCATCCCATTACCCCTTGTCCTGTTTCTGGCCACTATAGAAAAAAGGGATGTCCCAACCTCCTGACACCCACCCTTTAGATATTTATAAATGTTAATAAGATCTCCCCTCAATCTCCTCTTCTCCAGACTAAACAGCCCCAGTTCCCGCAGCCTTTCCTCCTATGGAAGATGCTCCAGTCCCCTGATCATCTTGGTGGCCCTGCACTGGACTCTCTCCAGCAGTTCCCTGTCCCTCTTGAGCTGAGGAGCCCAGAACTGGACACAATACTCCAGATGAGGCCTCACCAGGGCAGAGTAGAGGGGGAGAAGAACCTCTCTCGACCTGCTGGCCACACTCCTTGATGCATCCCAGAATACCATTGGCCTTCTTGGCCAAAGGAAGGACTTTTTCCCTGAGAGAGCTGTTTGACACTGTCCCAGGCTGCCCAAAGCAGACTTCACATATCAGGTGATGTCCCAGACGGACTTGGGACATTAGGTGATGCTCCTTGGTGCTTGGACTTTGGTGATTCTTTCCCTCCTCTGTCTTTATTGTCTGAAGTAGATGGCAAGATGGCAAGATAGCACAAAGCCTTTTAAAATCAAAGCCTCCCTCCAACAGCCCTCTTCAATGACAATAATAATCTGTGGTTTTACACTAAAGCAAAAGCTGCTAATCTCATAGCTGCAATTCTGGGTACATTCTTGTATATTACTTTGAAAATAAGTGTTCTTAACCCAATTGCTTAAAATTTGCTGTGCTTTATAGTATGACACAAAAAGATGATAGTAGACAGTTGTAAAAGAGGGACAGGATTGTCTTAATGTTAATGCCCGATCTTCGGTCTCAATTTTCAAGAAAAAGATGAAAATTTTCCCCTACCAGTATCTTGGGGTAGAAAATTTCTCACCTTGAATTTAACCCTGCTAATGTAAGTCAGAACCACCATGATTAGGTGTTTAATCTTGCTGATGCCCTTTTACACTCAGGGTTTATCCATTTTATCCCCATATAGATTAAACAAAGTATAGCAACCAATTATTTTCTCTCCTGCCTTGCACAAATCTTTTCTGTTGCACTAAACTTTTCCCTTTGTCTTTTGTACTATTTGAAAAATTTCAAATGAACCTATAACAGAACTCAACTACCTAATAAAGATCTATTATGCAATTTGTATGAATGAACTACATAAAATCATTCAGATGGAACGAGAAGAGGAAAAAAAAGGTGAAAGCATTATTTAGAGTAAGAGGAAATGGCCTCAAGTTGAGCCAGGTGAAGTTTAGATTAGATATTATGAAAAATTTCTACACTTAGAGGGTTGTCAAGTACTGGCACAGGCTGTACAGGGAGACAGAGAAGTCACCAACCCTGGAGATATTTGAAAGACGTGTAGATAAAGTGCTTAGGAACATGGTTTAGTGGCAGACATGACAGTGTGAGATTTACAGTTGGATTCAATGATCTTTTCCAATATAAATGGTTCTGTGATTCTATATAAAAAGGCCGGACAAATAAGAGCTCATTAGAAGGAAAATAGAAACAAAGAATTATTCAAAGATAGCTCTTCGTTTTCAATATGTGGGCCATACTAAAGATGGAATTTATATCACTTCAACTGAGCTGCCCAAAAAATTATACTTAAATTAACTTAGCTGTGATCATTCTCCTTCACATGATTTGAAACAATGAGGTACCTCCAGAAGATTTCTCCGTCTCACAGACTTAGTATTGAAGACATTTTCTGCAATATAGTAAAATCTTTTCTCATTCTTCACTTTTTTAAATCAGGATTTGTGTTTATACTAAACCACAGTACTATCAGTAGGGTTTTTATAAGTTGTATTTATTTTAAAATTATATGAAATAGGAAATATGACAGACATTTTCAAGAAAATCAGAACGGATCTATTCAATCTCTAAAAACAAAAAAGCCCCTCAGCATTTCTAAAAGGGTATGTAAAACAAATTCACTAATTTCTAACATGACTGAGTCCTTAGAAAAAATATTTTCTTTGCATATTAAGCTCTTTTAAAAAATTATTTATGTCAGAGCACCTCAGATTCCAGTTTGCATAAGGAAGTCAGCAATATGGAGGTAATTTCACTCAATGTTGCATATCTAAAAATGAATCTGTTCAAGTGTTGTGGTTTAACCCCAATCAGCAACTAATCTCCACAGAGCTGCTCTCTCACTCCCCACTTATAGGATGGGGAACAGAATTGGAAGGGTGAAAGAGAAAATTCACGGGTTGAGATACAGATTGTTTAAATAGGTAAAGCTAAAGCTGTGCGCACAGCTAAGCAAAACAAGGAATTCATCCCCCACTTCCCATGGGCAGGCAGGTTTTCAGCCACCTCCAGGAAAGCCAGGCTCCATCACACCTAAGGGATACTTAACAAGACAAATGCCATCACTCGGAACATCTCTCCCTTCCTCCATCTTCCCTCAGCTTCATATACTGAACAGAATGTTATGTAGTCTGGGATATCCTTTTGGTCAGGTGGGCTCAGTTGTCTCAGCTATATCCCCTCCCAGCTCCTTGTGCATCCGTGCCCTCTTGCTGGTGAGGTGAGGAGCAGGAAAGGACTAGGGTCTGTGTAACCACCGCTCAGCAATGTTTAAAACATCCCTGAATTACCAGCACTATTTTATATATGGAATCACCACTTCCATGAGGTGACTTCATTTTGATGTCTGCAGAATAGATACTTGTTTAATGTAATTGTTGGCTTTAGAGGACTTAACAAAAGTGAAATGAATACCACATCAGATAAGAAATACTATTGTTAGCGACCATAAATCTGGTGTCAGCTGCAGCACTTAGCTCATCTACCAGTGTGAAAGAGCTGATGAATGAGCTAAAAGTTGTGGCATCTTGATATAATCTGAGAGGTAAAATGAATTAATGACAGAAAACACTGAACAGCTAATAGAAACAGACTCATGGACTAACCCAGAGCTTTGTGACCTGCTTCTGTCTTTATTTCCTTCTCATACTCAGCAAAAGTAAGTCTGGCCATAACTTGGTTTAGCTAGGGGTTGTAAAATGAAATAAATGGGCTTCAGACATTCATTCTTCTTTTTGTATCCCAGTCTACTATAGATTCTTAAAGGACTTTGTCCTGAGCATAGGCAGGGAAAATATACCAGATTTTAAGATGACCAAAACAGCATTCAAAGACAGCTATTTCGGATGCGATAAGTCTTTTGTGTAAGGGCTTCTTTCTCTTTGTTTCCTGTTCACCATATTGTGGGATTTACTCAATAGCCTCATCTAAATTGGCATGCTACTGGTGTTAGTTTATCTCAGCTGAAATCAGTCCCTCTGACACTTTTTGGTGACTGCTTTTAAAACCCGCTGAACTGCAACCTTGAGATCTACATTTATCTGCCAGGACTGTGAATGAGAATATTCAATAAAAAATTATCACTTGATTCATGGAGACTAAATCAGGTTTTCAAACTCAGCTTCAGTTAAGCAAGTGTTTCTCAACAAAATTAGATGCACAGTTAAATAAAGACAACCTCTAGCCCCTCAAATTGAGATAAAGACTCTATAGGAAGGTATTCACTGGGCTTTTTAAAGATATGCTTCATTTTAGAAACGCACAAAAATGTTTCAATATTTTCAAAATAAAATTGAGGCAATATTCCTTTGAAAAAATCCACCCACAAAAGAAAAGTAAAAAAAACCCCAAAACCCAAAAAAACCCCAGCCAACCAGAATATATTTGGGTTAAATCATTTAAAATCCAACAAGAAATTTATTTCTCACTTCAGTGTAGCTTAAAATGCTTCCTCAAGCTTGTTATTTCAGCAGCAAACTGAATAACATTCCTTTATCCAACTCATGTTGCTACTAGAAAGATTGAGATATGGCCAAAGAAGCATCAAAAGGGAATGTTTTCAGTGCTGAGCCTTAGAGCTGGAGCTTGGCAGAGATGACAGACACTCTTGCTATTCTAATCGGGAAGATATGTGCTGCATCTGTGTGCCAAGAATACACAAGCAACTTAATATTCCATTGTTTTTATTTACTTTTTTTCCAGGTAGTTCAGATATCTCTAACTACGCTTAACAATGAGGAGGAAAAAGATATTACATTATTTGTATTGCCACCAGCTAGAAAATGATGGATTCCCACAGCATGGCTGGAGGGGGTTTATGGGATTTGCTTTTATTTTTTTAATCTTTCCTTCATTAATATTTAAGCCTAAACTCAGGGAAATGAAAATGAATACATAACAAACAACAACCCAAGTTACTCTTTTCAGGTCCCGTTTGAAATTCAGAACACTAGTAGCTGGTGAAAATATCAAATGGTAGATATCTATTATGTGAGACATGTTTTTACTGCACTTAACCAAGAACCATGTAACATTTCTTAATGAAATGTTGTGCTGTCTCATTCACTAATTACTATAAATTGGCACAGCTTCATGCTGCTAATAGGGTACTGCCAGATTATGCAAATGGATAACCTGGATCACTGTTCAGTAATTTATTTTGCAGAGCCTCACAGCTAAACACTGTTTCCCTCTTGGAGAGAAAAATAAATCTCTGTTTATGTAAACTGAAGTTGGCTTTGCTTGCTTTGTGCCTGATTTCTAGAGAGTTTACAGTAAAATTATTCTATGGGCTTATTGTATAGTAGACTCAGGAAAAAAATAGAAGAGAAAATATTTTTCATGTAATTAAAAAAAAACCCACCCAAAACCACCAACCCTGAAATGCTTAATTAAACAGTTCTAGAGAGAAGTGGCTAGAGGCTGAATTTGGCATGGAAAATACATTGAAAAAAACCTTTCTAAAGGATCAAATAAAAATGTGTTTTGATTTGATTAAGTTATAAATTTTCTGGGAAAAAAAAGTACATCCTTCAAAGCAGTAAACTTGGTAAGTTTCTGCAAGACAATTAATGCCAGAAAAACAAACAAAAAAGAGAAATCTTTCTAATAGGACCATAATTTGGCCTGAAAAAAGAAAGGTCAGTTTTGAATTTTACAAAAAACCTATTTCCTGGGAAAGTCTATTGAGTGATCTTCTTGTATGTCCTAATCAACTTATCTTTTCAGTGTTCAATATTTTGCTTTTAGAGTAGTCTATAGGGCTACTCTAAGAACCAGGTGTTGCTCTAAGAGTGTGAAAAATAAGCAGTCTCCAATCTATATTTTTTCTGCATGCACTTGTCCTTAGGTTTTGACCTGAGTTGGGGTTTCAAGCCAAAGTAATCAATTGCCATGGTATTACCATTAATTTGTAATATTGATGTTTTCCTTAAAGACTCAGCTTTTGAAATCAAGGGATTGTTAAGAATCTTGGTTTACTACAAACAAATTAACAAACAAAAAATGATTCTTCCCAGAAAGAAAGACTTAGAAGCTGCTATTTTAAAAATACTCCATTTTTAAAACACAGGATCTGATTCAACTTGTTAAAGATTCAATGTTAATGGAAGAACTGAATATTCAACATAAAAACATAAATTATAATCTTATGCTCTCTTGTATATAATTAGGGATCTATGAACCTCCATTTCACCTTGATGAAAAGGTAGTGAAATGAGCAGGCTTAAGTAAGAGGGACTTTTTATGCAAATAACCAGAGGAAAGAGAGGTAAGTTCACAATCTGACACTCTCTGCTTATTTTAAAGCTTTTAACTCAGTCAGATCTAAAGCCACCTTTCACTCTAAAATCAAAAGACTTTTCAATGGGGATGATTTCCAGATGGACTTCACCCTTTTAGCCCTTAGCCATCTCCACCGTGGAGCTACTCAATTAAATTTTACAACTTTGACTGTTAATACTGACCTAATAATTTTATTTTTACACACCATATTGTTTAAAACGGTTTGAAAATCTTTGGAACAAACTCTGGAAACGTACATAGTAACTTAAGGTAGGAACCTTTGATCCTTATTAGTAGAAAAGCCTTTTAATGGATAAAAACCTCTCTCTTTAGAAAATACCTACATTATGAAAAAAAAAAAAACCCAAACTTGAATGTGTATAAAGCCACTACTTTAACAAAGCAAAATCGAGTATTTCTCTTGTATCCATTTCATAGCATAGAAGTATCTACTGTATCGCTTCACACAAATACCAACCTACAACTTCTACAGTGTTCCCATGGTTTTTCTTAAGTGATCAGACTAGAGACTCTTCTGATTTAAAAGGTGGCCATGCAACGTATACCAATGATTTTTAACAAGACATTCAGAGTCTTCTGTCTGATATAAAAGGCTTGAATGTCTGCTACAGCTCTGTTGTCTTCACTGCACTATGTAGGATGTCTTTAACCTACTGAAGCTGAGTCAGAGGAACAGAGTGAGAAAAAGGGGCTAGCTGTGGTTTCTGCTCAGGCTAGGTGGGGGAGATGAAAGATATTTTTTTTTTCAGTTTTAAAGTGATGTATCCAAAACTTCTTTACAAATGAAAATATTTGTGATAGCAGTCCTAAGGGAAGCTGCCCACAATGTGTTACAGCTTTGAAAAATATCAGATTGATTCAGCACACAAGCAGTGTAGGAATCCTAGTTTTGAAGGCTAGAACGGTTTAAGGAGCAGATGTCATTTGTACCAACAGCATTTGGGGATTCCTTTTTTGCATTATTGAAGAAAAGCTGCAATCCAAAACCAAGGTTCAGACCTCATATTGGGGTTGATTCCCTCTCATAGCGCATTCAACCATCTCCATCATCTCCAGCTGCTCTTCCTGTCATTACATGTGAAGAGAAAATGGATTGGAGCAGCACAGAGCCATGGAGAGTAGGCAATGTAGGATGTCAAGCAGAGATGAGGGTAATTTCTCATCTGCCCTGAGGGTCCAGTGTCCCAGAAGAGTTATCTGTGTTAGCTTTGCTCTTTTTTGTGTGTGATGCCACTTGAAGAATTAATACAGCTGCCTGATGGAGGCTATTATTATTATGCCAGTGATACCCAGATCTGTATCAGCACCTCTCACAATGGAAATTCATCCCTGAGCAGCGATGCTGTCTGGCTGGAGGAGCAAGCTGGGATTTGGCTCATCACAGGCAATTGCAAACACAGAAAGGACCTACAAGCTGCCTGCACCATTGTACTGCCTTGGAAACTTTTTAGAAGATGTGATAGTTTGAACCATCTTCCCTCTTTCCAGGCTTAGAATGAAGTAGCAGCAAACTCCATCTACCCCGTTTTGATATTAAAACCCTGAAGAAACTGTGAAATCTAAATCTGATGACAGTCTGCAAAATTAATGCTCAGTTTGAGTTCACGGAAGTCAAAGGGGAAGGAAACAGGTGATCATTCCTAGGAATAATCCATGTGAACCAGCTTTCTCAGAAAACAAAGAGAAACCCAGGAATGGGGTCCTGATTCCTATAGGATGAAATCTTGCAGTTCAGTAATTGAAGCAGGGAGGCACCAAAACATTTAGGCAGCAGAAAGCAGACCCCTCTTCCATGTTTTCTAAGGCCTCAAGAGGTGTCTCTAAGTCACACAAGAAATTTGAGATAAAGCAAAGTCTCAAAAATACTATATCTTGTAGCTACTTAGAGATAACCCTATTTCTTCTCCTGGAAGCAAAACAAAACGATGTACTAGAACACAGTAACAATGTATTTTGAGGAAATTTTCCCTTCTCCAACTGACGTTAATTCTATTTTAACAAGGAAAATATGTTGTCTGGGTTTCATTAAAAAAATGGAAAGAAAAAGGTCCTTGGTGCAGAAGTTACTCATGATCCAGCTCTGAACCCAGTGCAGACTTATGGGACTGAGAAGAAAGAGCTGCTTTAAACATACGTTAATTTTTATCCCACTGCATCAAAATTACCTTTAAATGAAAAAGAATTGGGCAGCTGAAGTAGAAAGGACAACTGGGAAGTGGAAGAGTCATGATCCCTGGAGGTGTTTAAAAGCCGTGTAGATGTCGCACTGAGGGACATGGTTTAGTGGTGGACTTGGCAATGTGAGGTTTACAGTTGGACTTGATGATCTTAAAGGTCTTTTCCAACCTAAATCATTCTGTGATTCTATGACACTTCACATTGCATTGCTCACCTTCACCCTTCAGAGCCTCCAGCAGCCCTGGCTGTTGATTTTAGCCCTGTCCATTCACTGGTATCAGCTACTAATTTGAACTGAATTTGAAATATTGTCATCTTTTGTTGGTAAATGTTGGTGCCCCTTTTTTAAATGTTTCTCAAGATTCTGTCTACCTTTTCAAATCTTATAGTAGGCTGTATGGGAGCTGGTAGTGTTACATATGAATAATTGAGTGAGTGTTTCTGAGGTTTTAATTTTCCTCTCTTTTTGTCTCCTCTTTCCCTCCACTAATGCTCCCTGGAGCTGTACCAGCAGAACTGGTGGCAAATCAGCCTTTCAGAACATTCCTGGCACACAAACGAATAGGTTCTCATTGATTTTGAATGGAGTAAGCCAGAGAACTGGGTACACTCTGGGACCGAGGGAGGATGTGTGAGAAAACAGGAGTGAGCTGTCAGAAAACTAAGCACGGGACTCGCAGGACAAGCTACGTGTTGTCAGGACTCTGCAGCATGTGAGAGCACAGAACCTGAGGATACCCTCGTGATTACAAACTGAGATGCCTTTCTCCCAAAACGTGCTCTACTTTGTTCTGCCTGGCTACCTGACAGCTGGTTAAGCTGTTGTAAAACTTGAGAGCTTTGCAATTTCTCCCCATTCCTTTTCTCCTTCCCCCAGTCCCACCCTTCCTGCTCCTGCTCTCTTTATCTCTCTACCCTGAGAACATTAACAATGATAACTAAACTTTTAATTTTTTTCTATACCTGAATAACCTCTTGTGTGCAGGATATTTTCTGCTTTAGGGCACAATCTGTTGCAGCACAGTTATAATGTTTCTAAGGCACCTATTGTCATTATATATGCCTCGACAACAAGGCATTCTGTCGTGTTTCTCATCTGTGAATCCAGTGATTTATTGATAATGCTAATCTTGCTTGAAAGTTATAGAGCTTGTAAGTCAAATGTGTTTAAAGGGAGAGATGGAGATTCCTACTCCCCAACTTTTTATTGTTTGCATGACAGAATTATCAAGTTTTCCATCCACTGTTAGAGGTGCTCATGGTGTTTTATGAGCATGAATGGTACAACGGTACCAGAAGGAAGCTTTTTACATACTCATTAAATGCATCAGAGAAACTGAGTAACAGAAATGACAATATGTAGCTTAACCTGTCTCATGTGAAGTAACCATAGAACTGGGCCTCAAGGGGATGTTGGGCAAGTTTTACATTATCTTTCCTACAATATTCAGTAATTGACTTGTTGCACATATTCTCTGTTGAAAACAAAAATTTCAGGTAAAAACAATTTGAATGTGTACTTTTTATTACCTTTCCTACATGAGACTCTTCTTTGGTAAAAGATTCTCTCTTTCCTGAAGTGCTTTCTGTACGATCAGGTCAGCCGGACAGGTTTTACAATCTCTATTTTACAAAGGGGGAAAACAGAGTACGGAGACACAAAGGAGGCAGCTTTTGCAAGATCTCAGCAGACAGGGGATTCTCAGATATCATAAAGGAAATTGCAAATTCTGAACATTTCTGGAAGTACAGTTATTAGACAGATTATAAAAGCTTTCGATTTCTTTGTCTCTTACTCATTACTACAGAAAGATCTGGATTTTGCCATCATTATGGCATTCAGATCTCCTTTAACATGGGAAGACACTCCCTATGTTTAACTCCATTTTTTAGGCTGTTTGTTGAAAAAGGGATTTGAGCACCCAAATGCCTCTGTAATCTCCTGAATTCTATATTCTGATATTAGTGGCATTTATATGAGCCCTGTTCAATTTTGTTCTAGAGACGCCTTCCACTCTCCTGGTGACATTCCATTTGTAGCAAGGGCCCAGATCCCATCTAACTTCAGTCTTTCACCTGTAGCACTCACTTTAAGGCTCAACTCACTTCATTTTAATTTCCCAGAAGGCAACCATCCCTGCCAAACAGTTAGGATACCTCAGAGTCAGTGAGGAAAAGTAGATCTTACCTATCTGAGATACAAATAATCTCTTCCGAAGGTGCTGGTGTCTCACCACACAAAGAGAGGGAGTTTTTCTTGATAAGCTCCTAAATATGGCAATTCATAGTTTTAGGAAAGACAGCTGTATCAATAGTGAGAATCACATCTTCTTTTATCTCCTACCTCTAGCTAAATGCTTCCCTTGCACTGTGTGGGCCACTCTCTTGATCCCCCTCCTTTCCCTCCACGAGTCACCTCTAGAAGCTAAAGCTTAGGGTATCAAGTCTAATAAAAATAAAAGAATCTCTCCTGAACTTCCAAAACCCACCAGTAGTCATTGCAGTCACACTGAATGAGGGCTTAGATGAATGTCAGAAATGACATAAAGGAATGTCATAATTATGTGGCTGACAAGGAACAGGAACCTGAGGGCAGAACTTCCCTTTTAGTGAGGTTAGTCATTAGATAGGTTCAGCTATAACACAAACACCTTTGGTCAGTCAGGTGCATAAAAAAAGGCGAGGATATATCTGAGACAAATACACAAAAATGTAGACCAAAGCATGTCTGATCCTGAGTTGACCATAATCAGAAATTATTTACCAGAGAAAGGACTAAAACCCAGATTCAGCTATGATGTCCTTACCCCAAAAAACTCTCTGATGACAGTATATGTCTGTGCAGTCTTATTCATGGGCTACCTGCTTGGTATTTCTAGACCATTAAAACAGTAGTTACTAAGGAAAATATTCAAAATGAGATACAAAGACACTGTCAAATCTAGGTACCAATGTAATTTTTTCTTAAGCAGTTGACTCCAAAACCACTATTTCTGCTCAGTTCCCTTACTGTAGGTCCATGTAGATTTGTGATACCCTATGCAGCTTGACTAATGCTACCTCATATAAATAAAAGTAGACAAAGCATTGAAATAAAGAATCATTTTTATGATTTAAAACTATTGAGAGATATACCTGTCAAACCAGCTCCAGCACTTTAAAAGACACTGAAGTTTCTCTCCAATCTTCTGGCTTTTGTCTTCATTGACTGATGGGAGGCAGCTGGCTGGCATGAATCAAACATTCATGACTGCAAAATTCTCTCACATCTGTTGTAAAACCAGTGCAAGCATGAACAACTGAGAGGTGAAACAATTTTTCAGCCTTCTCAGCAATCTCATAAATTATCTGCAGCTAAATAACCTAGAAAGCAGAGCAGAATCTCCCAGCCTTAGGTAACAATTACACTATGTGAACTTTGAGAAACCTCTTGCTAGCACTCAAAATTAGGAGCTTAATACACAAATGAATAGTGAAGGCACGGTGACAGCAGTGTTTAGAAAATGCTTTTACAACCCACCCAGGTATTGTGCTGACTTGTTTCTCTATGGGGAAGTGTTGTAATTGGTTTCACTGGAGAAAAAGCAGCATAGACTGGTATTGACTCTCTCTGAAATTGTGAATAATATGCATTGGTTTGCTTGCCCATAAAATACAAAGGAATGCTCAGGTCACCTGCTTGGCATCAGGGGCTTCATTTAGACACCAGTGCAAGAGTACAGCTGTCTGATTTCTGAGCTTTTCTCAAAGTCAGAGTGAGATTAGTGCCACTGAAAATATAAGGAATCCCTGACAGTATGCCCTCAAAAGTTTTTTTCACTCAATTAAAAATGCATCAATGTGGTAGTTTGACCCTGGCTAGATGCCAGGTGCCCACCACACTGCTCTATCCCCCACCTCCTCAGTAAGCCAGGGAAGGGGAGAAAATAAGATGAGAATCTTGTGGGTTGAGATAAAAGCAGTTTAATAAAGAAACAGCAAAGCTACATGCACGGGAAGCAAGCAAGAGCAGATAAAACTGTTACTCTCTACTTCCCATCAGCAGCGGTGTCCAGCCACCTCCCGAGAAGCAGGGCTTCGGTATGTGTAGTGGTTGCTTTTGGAAGGCCAGAAATGAATCTCGCCTCCCCTTCCTGCTCCTCTCCCCCAGTTTATATTACTGAGCTGATGTCATATGGTATGGAATATCTCTTTGGTCAGCCTGGGTCAGCTGTTCTGGCTGTGGTCCTTCCCAAGATTGTGCTCGCCCACAGCTATTGGTGAAGGTGGGGGAAGGAATGCTGGAGGGACAGCCCTGATGCTGTGCGAGCAGTAGTCATAATATTGATACCAACAGTAAGCACAGCACTGCAAGAACTGCTGTAGAAAATCACTACCATCCCAGACCCACTACAATCAATTATTTAGTAGTCCAAGCATTTTGATCATCCACATTCTTCAAGTTTTCTTTCATTTCCTAGTCATCTTCCTTTTTTCTTTCCCTCCTAAACATTCTTTCTTCTAATTGCACTCAAATACTGTACATAGCTATTTTATTCATGTTTTTACCTAATTCATCAGTATTTTGCACTTAATGAGCTTTCTACCAACACTTTTGCACAGCTCAGGGCTAGATAATCTCAATAAGATGGGAAGAGAGCTCAAAAGAAGGAAGTGATGATGATTTCCCAAGAATCCTATAGCTCCATTGCAGAAGAGAGATATGGTGAGCATCCTGTGACCCAATGAGGTTTTCAATAGTTCTAGTTTGATCAGCATCTTCCATGGGGGAAGAATATGTGAGTTGGCAGCCTTTGTGCCACCATGAGCCCATGAATGTTCAGCTGCCCATCTTATCATGGCTAAGTTCTTGAGGTTGGTCTCCACTGATGCAGTTCACAGCCCCAGCTGATGTATTTAGTTCACATCTCCCAGGATGCTGTAGAAAGACATTTTACATAGTGGGAAAATACAACAGAGAAAAGCTCAAGAAGTCATCAGTAAGACATTGGAATAGAATCACAACCTCTTTGCATAGACATGGTGCCATGCTGATATTTCTTTTCCTTTTCTCCTAGGGCTCATCTTCTCATGAATACAGCTGAGACAATGTGCAGATCACATGCACACAATTGTAGACAGTATGGATAAGCTCAGGAGGCTCTTACTTCCAACAATTTTAAAGCACATCTACTAAGAAATATTTTTTTTCAAAGAAGATCACATCTTTCTCTTTAAAAATACCTCTGTCTTCTGAATTATTCCATAATTACGTGATGTCCAAAAAACTACTTTTCCATCAGTGAGTAATAATCCCTTCTACTCTCATTTTTCTCATAATTTCTTTTTTTTTTCAAGGTGTGCAGGCCTCAAGCAGGTATCTCAGTTGTGTTCTCATGTAATACCTCCCAGAATCATGTATTGGTCTATATTCTTTATTTATTTTCTAGTATAGCTCACAGCAAGCATTTCTGCTTTGTCTCATCCCAAAATTTCTTTTAGCGTTCACTTTTCCAAGCCTCTGCTTGCCAGCAAATAGCTCTATTCCTGATTATTACACTCAGGTGAAGCAAAGGGTAATTTGGCCCTCGTTTCTTAAAAATACATCTCTTCTGGTAACCATAGCAAATTGGTTTGGATTTTTTCTCTATGAATTATTCATGAGATTCAATTTAGCATGATTATTAATTCTAACCTCTACAGTGTGTGAATAAGCAATCTCATTGTTTAATATTAGTGCCTGACCATTCTTCTCTACAACTAATGACCTGTCATAGATATCTAGGTCTACCAGTCATCAGGAAGCTGGAAAGTACTTAATTACTATTAATTCAATAAAACAATGATTGAACTAATAGTGAAATGCTGTCAGTGCTTTGCCCTCAATTAATAGAAAAATAAATTAGTAATACATCTAGAATGACATATAAGCAATCAAAATAATTTTTTATACAGGGGCAATTTTGAGTCTGTATTTCCCTGAGCCTAAGACTTGCACTGTCACATGTCATATTTAGAAGAAGCACAACTCTACCATTCCCACTTTTGTAGAGTTTGCTGGGAGAACTCTCTCACGTGTTTCTTATTACTTTTAATTTTTCTATATGGAATACCTAATAGAAAGGCAGTCTGTCCCATTGTCCAAACCTCCATCTGAAGGACATAGATGTATTGCGGAACACTATTTTTTTCCTTTTGATTCTCAAAAGACTTTTTAAAAGCATGTCCAGCAATTGATTTCTTCACTTTGTCTACCCTAACCTTTAAATTAGTTCAAGCTGATATCCCAGTTTTATCAGATTGATATCGGTAAGTTCACTGAGCAATCTCACAAGCATCTGGACAAGAAAAACTGGACGAGTGATTACTGTACGATGCAGGTGTGCACTGGGAGAATAGGAAATCCACCATCTGTCTTTGCTGCTGAAGCCAATGTATTATCATGCTACTGCCTTTAGGGTCATTGTATACCTGCAAACCTTCAACTAATTCAAGGCTTGGTACCCAGGAATGAAATTAGTTGCAGGAAATGACATAATACAGAAATGAGACAAAGCTGATAATCAGGGAAGACTTTTAATGACAGTGACATACTTAAGTACTTTACAGGTTTTGGAAATTTTCCTTTTACTGTCATAAATCCT
The DNA here is from genome assembly GCF_028858725.1 of Colius striatus. NCBI lineage: Eukaryota > Metazoa > Chordata > Aves > Coliiformes > Coliidae > Colius > Colius striatus. The sequence continues at coordinate 42,791,045 of NC_084760.1, read as the reverse complement.
TGTAATACTCAAAAATGTTTACAATCTTTCACAATCAAGATAAAGAAAAAAAGGATCATTCATTATCCAGGGGAATTCTTTCAGTAACAGTAACATCAACATTGAATGAACTGTCATCAATATCAGGTGTTATGGATGCAGATAAACAAATAAACTGAAGTGATACTCTTATCCTGAAGAACTGATAATCTGTGAAAGTTTATCTCTCAGTTACAAAGGAAGGAAAAAAGGGGAAACCAAGCGCTAGTGATTCCAGAAGTCCTGTTTTCCCAGCCCTCCACCAGTCTCAAACATCTTGCCAAAGTTTGAATGAAATTCAGATTGGACTTCAATAGCAGATTACAAGGCTGAAAAATGACTCCTCACTAAAACAGTGCAGAAGCGTAAGTGACAACTGAAGAAGATGTATTCTCAGCAACACACTAATATTATAGATCCACAGATCTATAATTACATATGTACATGTGAACACACATACGCACACGTTTTTCATGTAGCGTAACACTGAAGGTAGACTACTGTTTATGTCCTGATATATTTTTCTGATTTTTAAACACGTAACAATAAATGATACACTTCTGTGTATAATAACATATATGTGTATACAATATAAATTTCATAAATACAAATGAATTGCTGCAACTGTCATATCATTATATGGTTTAGGTTTTGAAGTAATCCTTTATTACTTGGTTACTGTGATTTTCTGACTTTGATTGCTGTAATAACATCACAATACAGTGAATCTTTTAAATATATTCACTTCAGCCTTTGTTCTTAAAGAGATCAGTTATTTATTTCTCTCTTCTGAAGAATTTTGTAATCCAAGTAAGGAGTCAAGTGTCAGGAATACTATAAAATGAATGAGGATTCATGTCCATACAGGTTTCTACATAATAAACATGTCTGTGATTTTTTTACACACATGCATACATTTTTCAACATGTCTGTGTCTATGTTGCGGAATAACAAATATTAAGAAAGTGCAGTTTCTGCATATGTATGTAATAAGTATATACAAAAGATATGTCTGCTCAGTGAACACTTAAAATTCTGAAAGTCTTGCCAGCATGAAAAAAATATATGAAAATGACAACTACTATGTGTTGTATTCTTTTCGGATTTTATCGTAAATCTAGAAATTTTTGCTCATGTAAAAGTTTTTATCGGGTGAAATTTGCCCATTCAGTCATGAAAACTCTACTAGAATTTAAGATGTTAGAAGATGAAAGATTTTATAAGATATTAATTTGGATCTAAATAGGATGTGCGAGACTGAAACATCCAGATGTATGTTCTTTGTATTACCATAATGCAACTTAATCAGTATCTCACCTTTTAATTTTTTTTTTTTTTTTAATTAACATGACTCTCATATGTCTTGGGATTTTTGATGTTTTATAAAGAGATGAATTTTACAAGTTCGTACTCTCCATTTGCCAACAGTTTTTGAATTTGTCAGAATTTTTTGAGCAAAATTGTAGAAACACATCCTTCTTGAAAATCTAAAGTCACAACAAAATCATGAAACTGTCTGCCAGCTGAAGGAGAGATGTCTAAATTAATGCCCTAATTTCAAGAGAATGTTACAATTTGAGTTCAGCAGCTATCTATTTTGTCTAGCTTCATTGCTGACCAACTAACGCTCTTTTGGCTGGAACTGAAAAATATCATTGCATGTGCTGCCTCTAGCCCAGTAATCACCAGCCAGAGGAGAGTGGTGAGGATTTTGTGGGGAGAGAGCAGTAGAAGAACACGGGTAGAACAGAAGAAAGGATTGGGGAAAGCAATCTAAGAACAATACGAATTTTTACAGTGTGCACATTTTTACAATGTGCTGGGATATAGATTAAAAGTATGTACAAATACAGTTTTCTTACTCCTATGTTAAGGGAGCACTTTGCTAGAGCTGTCTGCTGGAAGTATGCTATTTTCTTGAAATCTTTTTCACTGAAAAAAATTTTGCCTGTTTTAGTGTGAGTATAACTCAGTAACATCTAAACTTCCTCCCCCTTAAGTACAAATCAACAAGAATATATCTTTTTTATATGAGTTGGGGAGAAATTAGAAATGTGTCTCCAATGGTTCAGGTTTGCAATTCTGCACAGTATTAGGAGATCTCTTTTCTGTTTCACTGGCTGAGGTCGTCTCCTTTTCTGAATTTCCTTGGTGAATGACTTCCCTCTCCCCATTACAAGACTAAGTCAACTTCAGACTATGTGGATTGATAATTGTATGACTATGTTTGAAATCCAGTTGAGGAAGATGACACTAGGAATGGAAAAGGCTCGAAGGAGAAAGCTTTTAAAATAGTATATTTGAGCTAGTGAAAATTCCTTGTTATAACAATTTTATTTAAAAATACTCAAGAAAAATGATGACAGATATAAAATAAACATGTAAAAAATAATGAAATTTTCCATTATTTAACTTGCAGTTGAGAGTGAATTAAAACATCATGTTCCAAATCACAAAAATATGTCAATATCAGTGCCTCAGAGTGTAGTTTTGTGCACAGCTCAACAGAAGGTGTAATTTTTCATTAAACCTCATAGGCAATTAAGTCTTTTTTCTTTTCAGTTGCTATAGCAGTCATGCAATATAGGCTAACTAGATCTCACAGCATCAAGAGAAAAATGTTTGTGTGGCTAAAATACTTGCTTTTTACTCAAAATGTTAAAATCACAGAATCACAGAGTATTAAGGGTTGGAAGGGAACTTGAAAGATCATCAAGTCCAACCCCCCTGCCAGAGCAGGGCCACCTAGAGTAGGTGACATAGGAGCTTGTCCAGGTGGGTTTTGAATGTCTCCAGAAGGAAAGTCCACTAATGTAGCTTTAAACTATAATTGGAAAAAAAAAAAAAAAAGAAGTGTTAGTTCTCTTGAAATAAATAGTGAAACTCTTTAGTTTAGGCACTAGCAACAGGATTCCATATTTATATAATCCATGCTTCTGTTTTCTGCCTATTTAAAAAAGAAGATGCTACTTTGTCCAATAGATTTTTTTCAAGGGAGAAAACGAAATATGTAGGACATGCTCATTTGACACAGTGATCAGAATATATAAACACAAAGAATGATTATCGCATATCTAAGCAACTTTCTTTTCCTATTCCAGAGACCTTAAAGATTGTGTCAAATGATGGTTTAATCTCAGTGTCCCAAATTCATGAGGCAGATTTTAGATATGAAATTGGTTTAACAAGTGTCACAAAAACATGTTTTAAATGGATGTAAATGATAATAATTTTAAAGGACTGAATTTTGACATTTCCATTTTGGCTTTTTTTTTTTCTCCCTTGGAATATAGATATTTTTTTCATTATTATGCAAACATTAGAAATAGTTTTACTAATTATTTGACTAAGCATCCCAAGAAAGTATAAGGATGGAGCTCATATTCCCAGTGATGATAATTGTGCTCATTTTGGGATCCAAGATGAATACTAATTTGACAACTTTTTCTAAATTCCATCCCTGTCTATAATAACCACTGTAGCTTAGGTCAGTGGTCTTAAAGCAATATGTAGAAGTCCTAGCTGATTTCAACATTTTTTATCTTCCTCAGAATTATGCATAAAATCTATATCTCTCCTGTGAGACCATCTCGAATAAATTGCATTAATTCTTGTATTTGCTGAAACTGTCTTTCTCTTGCTAAGCCACGTGCATCCAATTATATGAGATGGGAAATGCTTTAAAATATCACATTCTGGCATGAAGTGTTTGAAAATCTTTGGGGGATGTTAGTTTGTCTTTAATAACAACTCCCAAATTGTGCCTAGTGGGCCTCTTCTCTGAAAACAAAGATTCCAAACTGTTAGTAAAAAAAGCCTCAAAACATAACCCAAAATTATCTCATAGTTACTATTTGTCAAATGAAGAATAATTCTGTACCTGGGAAGAAAAGATTAAAGGTAAGAAAGAAAATTAATTTAAAAGGAAAAGTTATTAGTATTTATTTCAAGAAATAAATGGAAAAAGCCATTTTCATTTCACTTCATTTCTCCTTTCCCCACCTTTGCAATTAATAGTTTCTTAGTAATTGCATGTGATACTTTTTTTTTTTTTTTTAATAAGAGCTATGATAATTTCCAGAAAAAAAAAGAAAGAACAACCTAAGAAATTCTGCTAAGCATATAAAATACTTCTTTGTTCTGCACTGTGCTACCTTTTGCCTCTGTCAGACACACTATGGAGAATGTCAGTGGACGTTGGTGGGTTGTTTAGTGAGTACGTTTTATTTTCAAAAATTATTTTCTTCCTAAAGAACCAGACAGCACTTGAAGCATCTTATTTTGTGTCAAACAGGCATTTGCTTCTGGGTGTATGAAAAGTGCAAATTAGTAACTAAACATCAGCAGAGAGAACAAGGGTGGTCCCCATTGGGTAGAGATTTTTTTTTCCTTTTCTTTTTCTCTCTCTTTTTTTTTTTTTTCCTGGGATCTGAAAATGTAGATATATCCATGGGGGAAACAGGAGAGGAAAAAAATATTGCAGATAACATTTACACAATTGATCCAATCCTGCTCTGAATGGAAGTTAAGCTGACTCTTTTGGAAACCACAAAGATGTTACATTTCTTCCAAAGACAGATAAGTATGAATCCAGGAATACTGGACTGAAAGACATATCCTGGGTTTCTGGGCTTCTTAGTTATTGCAAGAGCATGCTAGGATCCGTATAATATATGTACCAAATTCCACTTAAAAAATAATTAGGCTTTGGTGGTGTTTTTCTGCTCCAGGTATTTTTACTGATTTATTAGCATATTTCAAATTTCCATGATAAATATACTCATGGGGTTTTACACCTGATTTTTTTGTGGCCAAAACTGCCCTTTGATGTGAAAAGTCATCCTCTGGTGTCTGTAAGATGCTTAATGCTTCTCCTGTGTTCCCAATATTTCAAAAGCCTCATATAAATACTACAAGTAGATATATAAATAATATGAGTAGATCTGTCTTTTAACTTTAGGCATCTGTAACACGATGTCCTCCTTCAGACTATCTCAAAGCCACTTTACAGCCACTGGAAAAGGACGTGATTGCCTGACCTGTATAAGATCCCAACTGAAATTAATCACAAGGACCCTTTTTTTAGATCTCTTTTTCTGAAAAGAAATATACATACATATTTGTATCTCAAATATAGGCACTCATGCTATCTGTGACAATGATTAGATAAAGTCATCCACTGTTTCATATAAATATATTTTTCACTATTTAACTATATTTTTTGTTTTGGCCTTCCACAACCTTTTCCTGCTACTCTACTTTTCACATTCTGTCCTCACGACGTCACTTTCCTTTGCATATCTGTTTTTTCTTATCTTCTTTTTATTTCCATTCTTCCTTGCTTCAGTCTCATTACCTTTTCATTTTCTCCATATCCATAAATTCAATCTTTCTCTATTTCCACAACACACAAAAAAGCAAAGAGATACTATTGTCCAAAACGTATCACCTTTATTATTACATACACATATTTGATTACTTTTGTTTAATGGGTTTTGATCTGACATCCATTGATGTCATTGGAGTGCTGACTTCAACTATCTTCAGGTCAAGACCAGCAGCAAGGCCAGTACTCAAACCTCTAATAAAAGAAGCTTTTCAACTCACTTACCCAACTACCATATTTTGGAAAAATGTGAAAAAGTTTAACTGTGAAAGAGGTAGGAATACACTGACAAGAGGGTATATGGGAATAAATTTGTTTTCATTGTGCCTAGAAGATGACAGATATTAGGCCAAGAAGAAGAATGCTTGTGGGAGATGCTAAAAGAAAGCTTTTCATAATTTCACAATGTGCAGAAAAAATATTTGCAGAAGAAAATGGAAGAGTCTTTGGCTGGTGCATGATCTGAAGTACAACGTAGGCTCACTTAAGTCAGAAAAAGTCTTCATCATATAACTTTTGGATATGTCCTGGGTGCAGAAGCTGGAATTTGATCAACAGCTTCCCTGGCATTCTAACCCATTTGATTTATCACTTTAACCTTGGTGTTGACTAACTCCTTCAAAGAGCTCTGTAGTGAACTTCTTTGGAAAAGCTAACTTGAACCATTAAACAACTAAAAAATGCAATTCAAATAATTAATTGTAATCTTCAAACTCAGAGAATATGCAAACTAATATTAATTACCTGGACAAATAGGCTAGGCTTGGCTTTTTATAAGTCATTATTCCTTGATCAAAGATAGTTAACTGACCTGTGTTTGATGAAATAAAACAATTATTTCAAAGATAGTAAGCTATTAATACCCATATCCTTAAAACAATCCAAATTAATATTTAAGACATAACTTGTACAATTTATAATTCTTCCTATTTCTATCATTATTCACCTTTATACTTAAATACTGTAAATATCTAATCATCTTCTGTATGTTTGTACATATATGAAAAATAGAAAACTAAGAAACTGATTACTCTTTGAAGCTGCTGTAGCTGTGTGGGAAGGCCATTGCAGCAATACAGACATTAAGCCTGGATTTGAGCTGTTAAAGACTGTTGAAGAGTTGTAATCAATGGTTCAATTCCCAAGTGTAGAGCAGTGACAAGTGGCATTCTTTGGGGGGTTGATACTGGAACTGGAGCTGTTTAATATCTTTGTTGATGACATGGACAGTGGGGAAGAGTGCATCCTCTGTAAGTTTGCCGATAACATTGAGCTGTGTGGTGTGGTTGCTATGCTGGAGGGAAGAGATAACATCCAGAGGGACCTGGACAGGCTTTAGAGGTGGGCCTCTGCAAATCTCATGAAGTTAAACTAGGCCAAGTGCAAAGTCCTGCACATAGATTAGGGCAATCCCAAGCACAAATACAATCCAGGTGATGAGTGGATTGAGATAAGTACTGCAGAAAAGGACTTGGGGTTCTGGATGGACAAGAAACTGAATATGAGCCAACAATGTCCACTTGCAGCTCAGAAAGCCAACTGTATCCTGAGATGCATTGAAAACATGGCCAGCAGGTTGAGGGAGGTAATCCTATCCTTTTCTCCAATGAGACCACACCTGGAGCACTGCATCAAACTCTGAGGCTCCCAACAAAAGAAGGGTATAGACTTGTTAGCATGAGATCAGATGAGTCTGCAAAGATGATCAGAAGGCTGGAACACCTCTCCTGCGAAGACAGGCTGAGAGAGTTGGAGTTGTTAATCCCGGAGAAGAGAAGGCTTTGGGAAGACCTTATAGCAGCCTTCCGGTACCTAAAGGAGTTTGATAAAAAGATGCAGAGGGCATGTAGTGATAGGAAAAGGCTTCCTAAAAGTGGTAAATAATGGCTTCAAATTATGAAGAGGGAAGATTTATGTTAGATATTAAGATGTTTTCCACCATGAGGTAGAGTGAAGCACTGGCACAGGTTGCCCAAAGAGGTTGTGGACCATAGAATCACACAATGGTAGGGGTTGGAAGCTAAGATCATCCAGTCCAATCTCCCTGCTCAAGCAGGTCCTCCTAGATCAAGTCACTCAGGAATACGTCCAGGTGGGTTTTGAAAACCTCCAGAGAAGGAGATCCCACAATCTCCCTGGGAAACCTGTTCCCTGGAAATATTCAAGGCCAGGTTGGATGGTGCTTGGAGTAACCTGATGTAGTGGCAGGTATCCCTGCCTGTGCCAGAAGAGTTGAAACTAGATGATATTTAAATGTCCCTTCCAACCCAAATCATTCTGTGATTCTATGATTACTTCCATATATTAAGGAAATTGCTTTGCTACACACCTGACTCTCTAACTTTTCCGAAGTATTAATCAGAGTAGATTCTATGCTACTGGGTCTCATAAAACTGAGTGCATGGTCTTGGGCTCTCACTCATAGGAACACTTAAAATCAAGTAGTGTTTCCATATTGCGGCAGATTGCTTAAATATCAGAGAAAAATCATGATGGCATTGCTTCTTAAGGAGAGAGGAGCTAGAAGGCAGGGTGACAGGAAGACAAACAAAGACAGTGTCCTCTCCAACAAAAACAGCATCACACATCACTTGAAGGTGGGCAAAGCATGTATGCTGGTGACAACCAGGTTCGGTCAGGAATCCAAATAACCAGCTGAGGAGATGGTAACAAAGTAGGTCCAAGATCAAGACAGGAAGTCAAATTCATAGATCAGGTCAGTATATGGAGGAAAAGATCACATATTCAGGCATGGCTTGCTACAAGTAGTCACCTGTTTTGCCAATAGAGCTTGCCACAGCCAAATTGGATGTTTTGAGCAGATAGTCTGTACATGTCCATCAAATACTCAATTAAAAACAGGAGTTGGCAATATTTAGAGTATCTAAAACACCTCATCTTGGACATAAGTCTTGAGGAAAATGAAAAAAAACCCAAAAAGTGAAGTGTATGTCAAATACTCTGGCAGATAGTGAAGGCAGATATAGCACTAGCAAATTAATCAAATCTCATTTGGTGCTAATTAATTCAAGCGTGTCATATAACATCACCAAACTTAATCTTATAATGGGTTTAGTATTGCAGCTGCTTCTTCCCTTAGCTGTTTCTGGAAAATTATAGTTTTCCTTTTATGAGGGGCATCATATCTTATTGTCATTCATGAAGAGGTACAGCCACTCTGAGCCTTTCTGTTTCCAGGGGTGATTATACAGAGCTAGAACACTGAAGCAAATAAAGTTTCTGTGTTAAAATAAAGTTTCAGTGTTAAAGTGGATAAGAGTTAGAAAAATCTGTAGTTCTCAGTGCAAGTGGGCTTTTAAGTGATTGGCGACAAGAATGGTTAGTGTACTGGAAGAATTTTCATAGCAGGGAATAATGGATGTATAAGATAGATACAAAGTTATGAAACCTCCTCATATACAAAAGATGAATCTGTTAAAGGGAAACATGCATATTTTTCCTCTGGAATCTGGGATCAGAGATCATCACTCAAAACATTTTTTAATATATTGATAACTTAAATAAATACATATGCCATGACATAAATAAAGAATACATTTATAATTGTGGCAATAAAGATTTGACTTAGAAATAAAAGCCTGAGAAGAACATAAAGGAAAGGACATGCTACAGGGCAAAAGATGACCACAATTAATGCGATTTAGAGACAAAGTATTTTGGGGAAAATTCTTACAATCTTGTTTGTTGTAACAGCCATCTTTTTCATACAGCTTCATTTGACTGCACTCAGAGGCAGGCAGATGAACACTTAGGTTCATTGATGGCACCATTAAGAAAAACCTAAAGGTAGAAATTGTGCATTGTGTTGGTCAAAACTGAAATGTAAGATGCACTGCTTTGGTACTAGTATAATCAAACAACTTCTCATAAACGTCAAAGAGATCAGAAAAAGATAAGGCATTTCTATGCTTTCCAAATCTAATTCTCTCAAGACTAGGGAAAGGGTAGCTGTTAGTCCTTCCTATCTCCACATCTACGTTAGAGAAAAAAAGGTTATCTGATATGAAGCAGAACTGTTTCATCCTCTCCAACTGGAAAATAGACATGAATGAACATTTTCCCTTGTTAAGTAACATCAAAGACATTGACTACCAGGAGAAGATAGGGCTTTGAGGTACTGCTCTTCCATAGAGTGACAAGAACTGCTGACCTCATTAAGCTCTGCCTTCATAAGCAAGGAATTTTTGAGAGGTTAAAGACAACTGTGCATGTTGCATAGGTCAGTGTAACACGAGAAAAAGAAGTAACTGTATATTAGGCAACAAAATCTTTTATAATGAGGGCACAGCTATAGCTTAACACCTGAAGGGAAATAGCTCTATGGAGAACTGCTATTCTCTGCATTCCCTTTTTCATTATCATTTTATCTATTAGTGTAATTTCTCTGTTACAGAAAATGAATGTCAGAAACCAGAATGCTTTGCTTTATTTGTACCCAAGCCAGTGCCAATCAATACCACAAGTATTCCCAGTGCCCTGTCAATGCACTTCAACCCTACCTTGTTGAGAGTCCTTCTTAATTGACTCCAGTGAAGCAAATCCAATTTCCACATTCTCAGTCCTTGTACACATATGCTAAGACAGCTAAATTTAAACTATTTCTGCTCAGTTTTGTGGTGTCTACTCTGCCACACATAGCAGAATGAGATCACCTGTGTTTGCTTTATATCTTATTTTTAAGACCATTTAATTGGAATGATTTTCTGCCATTGTTTCTGGGTGATATTAAAGTGATATCAAAGTGATATCCTAGAGGAAAAAAACAAATACATTATTCTACCCCATCATCGACTCTCTCTGAAACCACCTTCTTTACTTTTACTGCCGGATCTGATTTATATCTGAGACGTAAGTGTCAATAACTTGTTTTTGATGGGCAAAATACTGCCAGAAAAAATGGATATAGTCAAACATTAGGCTATAAAGTGGGGTATGAAGTATAATTCAGATGGGCTTCATGACACTTGTCCCTCATATGACACACATTTTTTTCATTTCCAATTTCATTGGAACAAGGGGAAAAAACTGTTTCCAATCTGTCCCACCTCATAAAAACAGACCTGTGTTTAATTCTTCAGGACCTAAAATTATCTTTTAGATATTGTCAACCAATCATCCAAGGAAAACGTTCATGGACAAAGTAATAGAGAAATCTTCTAGGTACAGACATGGCTAAAATATTGCTGTAGTTTCAGTTTTAATGACAGCACTCAAAGTATTAGGGAAAAGCTAAACGTACTGATAATAGTGGGATTGTCTGACATATGCTTTTATTTTTTTAGTAAATGTTGTATTTTAGTCCATGTATTGCTGCAATTTATATATATAAATGACTTCATAAAAAGAAGTAGCTAATAATATTCCTTTTTTATATCCAGTAGAGGAACTGTGTGTTCTGAAAGAGGGCATTCAAGTGCCACTTGGCTATACTTGATTATAAAACTAAAAGAATAAACTTTGTTATGCATGGATGCCTTGGTTGGTACTTGTGCTTGTCTGGAAATCAGCAAAAACAAAGTCTCAATATATCCTGGCTTGGATTTAATTGTTATTTCCACATAAGAGACAGAATATCAGAATGAAGACAGCAGTAGTCCAAGTACCAGCTTTAGTTCAGGTCCTCTTCTAAGTGAATTCTATGTTTTTTCTTAGACAAGCTGCTAGTTGAATTGAAGTAGAGTTGTTGACTTAATGAGATAAAGTATTTTAGGACCAAAGGCTGTCAGTCCTCATCATGTTGGGGAGTACTTGAGCCAGAATCTCCAGAATATCAGGGTTATATCACGCTGATTATCAGCGGGCAGGTATAGAAACTGTAGAACCAGAGAAAGGATCTCCTTTACGGGTGCCCAGCTATCCACAAAAATAATGGCATTAACTTTAGTAGGAGTTGAGGTAGATGACTGTGGAGCATTTCTGAATGTCTCACAAATTGCATTTGATGCAACACAAGGTACAGCCATATTCAAATCATGTTTTTCCCAGTCACAGAGATGAGGCTGGCAGGTCAGTAGTTCCCAGGGTCCTCCTTTCTACCCTTTTTAAAAATAGATGTAAAGTTTCCCCTTTTCCAGTCACAGAGGAGCTCACCTGACTGCCCTGACTTTTCAAATATCATGAATACCACCTTGGCAACCACATCACCCAATTCCCTCAAGACTCTGGGATGCATTTCGTCAGGTTCAACAGACCTATGTTTGTTCAGATTCCTCAGGTCATCTACTCTGAAGTTTAAGAGAGTGTCTTTTCTTTGAATTTTAAGTTATTGTAGCTTATTCATCAGCAACAGGGATGTAAAAAACATGCTATAAGCACTTTTGTGCTATGCCATTGGTATATTTGCCTGAAGATTTAGGGAAACCTCCATTCTTAGATCTGTCACAAAAACCATGCACTTGACTTTCCGTCTCAAGTCAAGATCACATCAGGGTCCTATTGTTCCCCAACTGGAAAGATGAAATCTCTTCTGATTGATTGACTGATTAGACATATCTGTAGCAGAATTTTGTTGTAAACCCCAGCTTAAGCCTTGCTCCAGAGCAAAGAACCTTAAACCCACTTCCTCTACATTTCCTGCTCTAGTTGAAATGATATTTTCTTGGTAAAGCTTAAGGCTGAAGAGATAAATTCATTTGCCATTCCAAAACCTGTATAGAATTTCGCTTAATGGCCAATCTATTGATGGCAATAGATTGTGTATCTTTCCCAAATAATAGTCTTTGTGTTAAAATCTTTGGAGCAAGTAAGCACAGAAAACCTTGTGGCAGTTTGTTGAGAAATTGTAAAAAAATTTTTTTATTGCTAGTTTGAAAGTTTTTGATTTCAGACATGGTTTCATGTCATGCCTCCTTTTACCAGATAAGATAATCCTTTATTATCTGATGTCTTCTTCTCATGTAATCATACTGTTCTTTCTGAAAAATGTTCTGAACCATCAACAAGCCACACTTTAAAACATTATTCAAGACTTCAATTTTTCAAGTATGTACACCAGAACTGGTAATGATATTCCTCTCTGTACAATAACAATACCATGTGTGCGAGACAAATTCCTTTCCTATTCAAAAGTGGTCTGTTTATTCCTCTAAACACTCTGTTCACCTTTTTAGCCCTGTCACTGTAATATGATTTTGTTTCAGCTTTATGGCAAGTCTGATTTCCAGGACACAATCTGTAACCTGTAGATATACAGCCTTTACTACATCAGAAACTGTATGTTTTATTCAATTATTTTAGCAACAAATTTAGATTATTCTAGGTCACTTTCATGTGAACAGTGAAATTTATAGAGTGAACTTTTGAATTCATTAACAAATATAACCAAGTTAAATCAAGCTGGGGACGTTGTCATTCAGAACAGAGCTTGCCACATTTTCACCCAAAGACTGTAGTTCCAACTGAACATTAAAATTAGTGCTTAGCTAATATAGTTGTAAATTATACAAGGATTCACTCTTAATTATAGTTAAGTAAACCATTTGATGACTGTCTTTTTAAAAATCTGAAACATTTAGCTTCTTTCAGAATAAAAGAAACATAGAAGAAAGTTCAGTTTTACTTTACAGTTAATTCTTACATTGTGAACTCTCGTGAGCTTGAAAGGCTCTCTTGGGCACAGAGACAGCTTGATCCTGCCTCCGTGAGACTTCTATACACACAGATACTTTAGGTATCTGGCTTTAAAATGTACACACCTTATCTTTATGCCACTTGTTGTTATTAGCCAGTGAGAAGAGGTAGGATCCTTCAGAGCACAGCCAAAATATCTACTTCATATTTACTAGAATAATCCTTCAGAGAAATCATTTTTTTTTCCCCATTGATTGTGTTGGCTAAATCTATACAGATAAATCAGTTCTCTCTGGGTTGTGCTAAACCCTATACTGCTTACCATGCAAGTTGGCCCAAAGCAAAATCATATCAGGGATGAGGTTAACAATCATATCTTGGTCATGCCCTGGCCCTCTAACTTTGCTAGTGTAGCTATAGAGATTACAGAAGCACAGGTTCCTAATTTAGTCACTTAAATTAGATGGTTAATATTAAGCATGGGGAATTGTTCACAGAAAATCTTGATTTATTTGCAATGAAGATAATTCAGTGACTTCTATCTGCAAATGCATCAGGGAGAAAAATCTAGTTAAGCATGTTACTGATTATGATGACTATAAACTAAACACAGACTGGGATGTGAAAGAATCTAAGGACCAGAGCAGCAAAAATTAGCAGCAGAGAATTCTCCTATACCTCATATTCAGAAACTTAATTTTATCTTTTTATGTAGTCTTCTTCAAGTGTTTCAAACTGTAATGGAACCTTCCTCCTCCAACTCATCTACAGAATATCATGTGTCAATTTTCATTCAAGCTGTCCCTCCAGCTGATTCGTTGTCTTATGATTTTCTTCTTTTGGGCAAACTGAAGCAAATTGCACCCAGGACAAATTCAAGAGAAGCAAAATCAATGAGATTGTGTTTTCCTTTTTCTCTCAGGCTAAAACATGGTTCTTGATTGCAGATGTTGCTGGGTTGAGGTCACTCCCAGTTCTCTTCAAGCTCTGAGCATGGTGTCATGAAAACACATGCCTTATCCCAGGTGACATCACAAGGGGTCCTGCATCTCTTCCTTACAAATTAAAATATCACAAATATTTCAGACATATCTTCTTTCTATTGCCAAGTTCCTATAGCTCAGAGCTGTGAGCAGAGCTTTCATAACCTTTCCAGCATATGGTTCTCAATACCATTGGCCTAAGGATATCCTTTCCTGTCCTATCTATCAACAGGCTGTATATGTTAACTAAAAAAAATATGTGCATTTGGTTCTACACTTTAGCCTCTTAAGCAATCTTCCTTAGTACACAGCTATGAAGATCATTTTAGCTGAATTCATCTTCCTGTTTTAGATACATTCTTGTTCCCTTATTTAGAAATGGAATTTCCTTCTGCAGGTTACTCTTGGAAAATGTTTTTCAGAAGTTTTTTAAAGTATTTCTGGCTAAACAAGAAATAATCATGTTTGTGCAATTCAGATGTTTCTGCAATAAGTATGACCCAAAACATTACAGCTGATAAAATAAATCCATAATTTCTCTGTTCTGTCTTTGTAAATGTCGGAAGGGAAAGGATGACTGGTATGTGTGCTTTTAGTTTGGCTGTATTGACTATTTTTTTATGTGTTAATGTGGAAGCATACATGAATGAATAATTCCTTCAAGCATACTTTTTAGAAGAGTGTACACAGAGTTGCTCTGAAACTACAGGACTCATTACAGATTAATGTAAATTTTGTAAGCTGAAAGGAACGGGAGTATAATAAAATGTACTGTGTGTTATTAGTAATCATATATGTACATGAAATTGGTTTTGTGGTTCAAAATCTATATGTCATCTGACCTGAGATGGTCAGTGAGTAGACAGATCATTGATAGCACAGAAATTGCTGTTATGAAGATGATATTATTAATATTTATGCAAGTCAGATGTTAACTTAAATGCCTCTAATCATGCATATGTCAGGCTGAAATTTTTAATTGAATTTTAAAGCAATCTTTCACAGTGACTTGGGGAAAAGAATAATGATTAGTCATTAAATCTATTATTATAAAAATTCCACCTCCCACCATTTAATCAGAATCTCAAAAATATCAGAGGTAACTGGAGTCTGACCTGCACACTGTGAGTGACAGATAGAAAAATGATAATTATACACAGCACAGCAACAGTTCCATGAGAGACATATGGCCCTGGTATTTCTTTCTGTTAGCAGGGAGCAGCACCACTTTATGGTTCAGTGACCTGTTGGATAATCAAAAAATAAAATAAAAGATATAATTTATTACAGAGAATAAGCCTCAATAACACTGCTGAACTACAAAATGACTCCTCTGTAATCATTGCTTATAACAAGATGTGAATGATCCCTGTGCCATATACTGACTCTGACATCATGCTATCATTTACACTACTAAATGAATACACATTTGCTTTCATAGGAAGACACATTACTTGTGTCTCAGAAGCAACACTGTCATAAATTTCACTAGTTATTTTATTCATATTTTTATTTGTCCCCTTAGGAAGAGAAGTTATTCAGCAGAAAGACTCAAGATTCTGGCAAAAAAACCCTGAACATTGACAATAGTTCACTGTGATCTTCAGTGGTGTGCAGTGCAAATAAAATTTGCAATGGTCAGAGTTCGGTCTATATAGAAACATAAATTGTTTCAATAGCATCACTGTAACTGAGAATGGATGTGCTCCTAAATAAATCCTTAAATGTTTTCAACTACCTTTGCTTTCACTAAAATTTCTTTGAACATAAACTATGGACATTATCCTTCATGTTAAAAATCTACACTTCAGTGTGCCTCTTTTTGTCTGAATTTGGCCATGGGAAACATACATTCCATTTTTGGGGCAGGATGGCTGGAAAGTTTTCCAGCAGAAAAAGACCTGAGGCTGCTAACTGACAACTGGCTGAACATGAGCCAGCCGTGTGCCCAGGTGGCCAAGAAAGCCAGTGGCATCCTGGCTTGTATCAGAAATGATGTGACCAGCATGGCCAGGGAAGTGATTGCCCCCCTGTACTTGGTACTGGTGAGGTTGCACCTCTAGTGCTGTGTTCAGTTCTGGGCCCCTCATTACAGGAAAAACACTGAGGGTCTGGAGCATGTCCAGAGACAAACAACAAAGCTGGTTGTACCAGGTGAGGTTTAGATTGGACATTAGGAAGTACTTTTTCCCTGAGAGTATTATTAAGCATTTGAATGGGCCACCCAGGGAGGTGGTGGAGTCCCCATCCGTGGAGATATTTAGAAGGCACATATTTTGGTACTGAGGGATATGGTTTAGTTTCATGATGGGCCTGGCAGTGTCAGGTTAGTGGTTGGACTTGATCTTAAAGGTCTTTTCCAATTGTAATGATTCTATGATTCTACACTCATATGGAAAATAACTTTTCCTTTCTGCTTTAAAGACACATCCAGAAAAACTGTTTCAGTGGCAAACTTGCCATCTAGATTATGAAAGAAATGTCTGTGGTCAATGTGTATCATTGAGAAAAGAATGTAAAGCCCTTCTCCTACATTCGGAATGAAATTCCCAATGTGAAGGTAGTCTAAGACTCTGGCTAAAGAGTGTAAGTCTGTTCTCTGTCCCTGAGATCAGCAGTTACCATTTATCCATACTCAAATTCTTAATGAATTTTGCATACCAAAGAAAGGTCACAACATCCAAACTGAGACTAATTCCGGGACAGTATTAATTCCGAAACCATTTCAGGAAAGAAAGTGCTTGCCAAATGTGCTGTGAATCATGCTGGCAGATGAACACTGGTTTCCAGCATCTCTGCCAATGACCCTGTGATTATTTAATGTTCTATGACAGATGTAACATGTATGTCCTGATCATATTTCTGAAGTATTGTACACTGCTTTGCTGTCTCACAACTGTGAGATCTTACTCTTATTAAATAAAAACAGTGAACTGGATACTCAAATGCAGTTGCTCAAACTTTGGTTTCAGTTTTGTGCTGTTTTTCAATAGCAGACTTTTCTTAAGGATCAAGAGTAGAATTTCTGAGATGTCAGAGGTCTTGAGTTTGGAATCTTTGAAGAAGACAAATCTAACAGCTGTGTAAACTAAGGTGACAACTTTTTTTTTAAAAGAAAAAGGTATTAAATGCTTCAAGTTTCTCTAACCTATTTCAGCTGAAAGTTTACAGTGTCAGCATAACTGATTTTCTGTTCTAGAAGGTTAGTTTACACATTTACCATAATTTATTGTAGTATAGATCAACTTATTTGATTTTGAGGCTTTGTTTTTTTCTTTTGTTTTACTATCTTTTCAAAGTATTTGAACCAGAAATTACTGAATTTTGAATCAAGAAACCTCCAGAATTTTAAGTAGACTTTTGGTTTGCAACAAATAAAAGTATTTTTCATCTGATGTTTGAGACTATGAAAGTTACAGGAAAAATAGTAAAGAATTGTGTTTGGTTTTGTTTTGTAGTTATTTATTTCAACAAAACATGATTTGATTTAATAGTGATATTACAAAATAATAAAGATTTTTAATTATATTAAATTTGGCTGAAATTACAGATTTGATAGTATTTGTGATTATGATGTCTTTATTGGCATCATTATTTTTTTATGAGGTTTCCTTCTTAAAAAGGCTTCATCTGAATTTTTATGAAGTGTTGTTTTGTATATTTTGGTTTTTAAAACACCACACACACACACACACACACACACACACACACACACACACACAAATATGAGAATGCTCCTAACCTATCATATATGTATGACTAGGTGTTTAGTGAACTGCAACAACACCTCTGACTGTTGGAG
Organism: Colius striatus; assembly: GCF_028858725.1. Classification (NCBI taxonomy): domain Eukaryota; kingdom Metazoa; phylum Chordata; class Aves; order Coliiformes; family Coliidae; genus Colius; species Colius striatus. The sequence continues at coordinate 42,773,266 of NC_084760.1, read as the reverse complement.
GTCATAACCTGCTCCACCTCTGTGCCACAACAGGCAGAATACTTAGTCAAAAAAGGAGGAAGATATGTCAAAGAGTCTGAAATGTTTTAAGGACTTATAAATATAAAAATACTAGAGAATTTGATGATAATGTTGGGGAAATTACTCACCATTCATTAGCTATCTCAAAACTGTTCTATTTTCTAGAGCCTCATCCAAATGGAGTTGCCAATTACTACTCAGTACAGATTTCAGAGCTTTCATTTTCTACATATCTTAGACTCTATATTCAGCAAGACAATGATGAATCTGAGGTTTTTTTTAACCTAAGCCATTCACAGTTTTTTCCATCTTTTCTGAACCTTTTATAAGGAAAATCTGGATAAGAAACAGCAGAAAGACTTTACCTTCATTGTGGTATTTGGATTCTGTATTATTAACTGCAACCCATTCGATCTTCCCTCTGCAACCAATTTAATCTCTTATGCCCACTACCTGTGTAATCAAGGTTTCAATGATAATAGAGTTACGTGGTTATATTGATGCCGTAAAGAAGCCAGTCAGGACTCAACAGCCAATGAGACTATTAAGCAGGTATTCTTTATTGCAGCGCTGGGGAACACGGGGGATTTCTCCACCAAACATGCCCACCTCAGTCTTTGAATTTTCAGCTTATATTTACAACAAACATGAATATTCATCACATTTCCAGGAAAGAGCCCACCCATAGTCCTATCTTGGTCCACTCAAGTTACGCCTCTGTCTTGTTTCTCTTGGTATGCTCTTTCTTCTTTCAGTGGTCATTAGGGATTGATGTTGGATTAAGATCCAAACTTTCCTTGCAATGTATTTTTATTCCTGGGTCCTTGGACAGGATGAAAACTGGCCTAAAACCTCTGTCATCCCAGATAACAGTTTTGTTTAGGGCTAGACAAGCCTTGTAATCATCAGTGGTGTACAATGTCCAAATGTTCAAGTGTAGAACTAACATAATAGCTTCGCCATAATAATAATATTAATAACCAGTCTTGAAAACATCAGGGCTAAGCAATAGTTATGTTACAAGAAATAGCTATGTCTTTCTAATAGCTCTGTTTGTGGGCTTACAAGACTAGGAGTTTCATAAATCTATATGTGTGATTTTCTAACTAATATTGTAAGTTTTAATAAGCAAGCTTCCATAATCTAAACTTACCTATCTACCTATGAATCAATTTTCTAGACCTTTAACAGACATTTTGACAAAGCTGTGGTGACACTTTAATAGTTGATGTGCCCCAGACTCAACACTGTGTTAAGCTCCCTAAATTCTCTCATGTTTATGCACATTTATTAAATCTTTGGTCCCAACAGTGGTGGGTTTTCTACATCCCTGAGCTACTGCTGGTTGTGATGGGAAAACTCTCTTATTGACAACTTTTGCAAATACAGACTAAAAATTGAGAACTTTCACGTATATATGTGTATTTAGAGACAGGTATATAATTGTTTCACACTTGTATATATGAAATATATGAACATAAGCACATGCATCTCCACATTATCTCAAATGACAACTAGATTTGTCATTTCAGCACTCCAAAGTTTTCATAAAGTGGATCCTAAGTCTACAGAAGCATTGGTATGTTCTTAAGTTGTTTAGAATTTCTTTCCTGCTTCTAAATTTAAAACTAGGCTTTTGGGGCATGGGCTGTACTTTCTCTGGGGGTGTAATTGTCATGTACATATTAATATATGCAAATAAAATTGGAGTTTCAACAGCCACCATTTCTCCAAAGGTTACAGTCGCTAATTAGAGCCAAGCAATTAGTTCTAAAAAGTTTCTTTTTTTTTTTTTTTCTAGAAGCCTTGAGTTTCCTTAACAGTGAAATTATATCCCAGTCCTTCCTTTTTTGTTTCAAGACATGAAATAATTACAACCATACCTTCATTTCATCTTGCCCACTAATTGCCTCCTTTTAACACAGATCATTTCAAATGGGTCCTCTTTGAGATTTTATGGCTTCTAATATGTACATGAGTATAGGTGCAATGATAGAACAAATTGAACTGTTCTCTGTCATTCTGACACTTTAAATCCCATGTTACTGACTAATGTGACTACAGAACCAGCAGTAACTAAGTCTCAAGGCTTAGTCTTTGCCCCTTCTTTTTTAAAAGAAAAAAGAATCTCAGTTTGATGTAGGAATAGTGTGACCCACTGAGTGCACTCAAATACAGATGAGCAGTTGAACTTTTTTCTTCCTTTATAGGGGATCTTAAATTTTAAAATAAACTGTATTTGACCTTAGCATGACTTTTTGATTCTTTCTTGTAAATGGAAGAATCAACAATGATCAAATGGAATAGGTCAGACAGAGAGAACAGCAAAGCGATCCATGTAACTTTGAATGATTCATGGTATGTGATCATTTTTACCATGAAAAAGAGTAAACAAATCAATGTAACATTCCTGTCAGTTTGTTGTCTCAAACAAGCACCCACATCCACAACATGTAACTGGAGGCAAAAAGAGTCTATTCTCCCAGGGAGATACAGGCAACTCCAGAAGGTAAGTCATCACCCCCAAAGTACACATTTCCCACTAGTGTGCTCATCTCTCTTTCTTCACTGATTATTTGGGAAGCTCAGAATCAGCAAGGTTTTAACATAGAGCACCCAGACAAGTGTCTAAAAATACCAAATATCCCAACAAAGGAATAGAAGTGAATTCTGTGTGTCATTTTTACACCCAAAAATTATTTTATGCTCTTAATTTTCAGAAACTAATGAGCAATAGATTGGGGCTTTAATCCACCTTCTCAGCACACAGATATCTCACACATAGACTGGCTAAACTACCCCCAACTCATGCTAGTATGAAAAAAAGGTATAAATACCTATCCAAACAAAGTAGGGGAAAAAAAGGAGGTGTAGAGGCCCAAAGGGAGCTCTAACATGGTTGAGGTAATGAAGATATGACATATAAATGCCACAGACTTGTCAGGTTGCACTTGCCCAGAAAGAGAATGCAGATGTCTACAGCAATCTGAAGTAGCAGTAGAAGGAAGTGACTGGAGGGAGTTAGAGCTGAGGAGACTGAGAGCCCTCGGGGACTAGAAAGGATGAGTGCCTAGGGACAAAGAGAGTCCAGTGTTGCCAAAATCTCTCATTACTTCTGTTCAGAGATACAATGACACTCAGAAAGGGCTGGAGGATAATTCTGCAATTAGGCTTTTTTTTTTTTTTTCTTCCCTGTTTTTCCTTAAGGGGAGGAGAAGAGAAGAAATAGAGGGAAGGAAACAAAATCCAACCTGTTCTTTTTAGTTTATGCACCAGCCTTTGCTTAGGGCTGTGCCTTAAGGCACAAAATAACCCATACTGATTACTATAACAATTTTAAGCTTGTTCCCGTTTCCAGAAAATTGGTACACTTATACATGTGCATACATATTAGACATGATACTGTCTGATTTATTTTTTTAAAAAACAGAGAAATAGATACTGCAAACACCATCAGGCACTCATCACTGCATAAGCCAACATAGGTGGCAGCATCAACCTTAGCCAGGACCATGGATTCACTTACCTGCCCACCTATATGGAGGCACAGGCTCTGCCTTCCATGATGGCTGATGTACTCAATCTTAATCCTCACCTGCTTGAAATGATTATTCAGTAAGCAGGTGGACGAAAGGAAAAGATGAAGACATCTTTAGAAGATCATTAAATATTAGATACAGAATTCTCAGTACTGTAAAGAAAGCATCAAGAAAAAGTCCTTCAGCATATTTTTGCCTGAAATTTCTATATGCACTGAGAGAAAAACAATCTGATTTTAAGCACTGTACCATTGTTTGTCAACAGTTTGTACATTCACTGGTAAAGGAAGAATCTACTTGCAGCAGACTGATTTAATCCTAACTTTGCTCTGTCATCTGAAAAAAAGGGTCCAGAGTATAAACAGGAGAATAAATATCTCTCTCTGGAAAGATTGCCTCCAGCACAGCTTTAAATTCTTTCCCCTAAGCAGAAGACTTTATGAGAGAGGCTTCTGCTCTAGTCATTGCTCTCTAGAAGGCATTCATTTATTTGGAAGATAATCAGTGTCTGACAAAGCATGGAGAAGTAGCCTTACCTGAAGCTATAATGTTGATTTGGAGGCTACAGTGTACTTGGCATTCCCTTATCCCATGAGAACAAATGTCTTTCTGCTTATCAAAGAGGGTATGCAAGTAGAAATTAAAGTCATACACTGGAGTCATGAACTAAGTCAGATGCATGACTTTCATGCATCTGAATGCACTTCTAAGAGCCAGGAGCGGAAGCATCTTCATTAAGCAATGGGTCCTATCTCTTTCCTGGATCAATGGCCATGAGAAGCTCCTCTTTTATAATCATGGTACTATTTCTTGGTCACTCAGCAATTTCTTGCCTTTTGTAAGGTTTAGTGGCTCGCAAACTCTTATATTGTCTACCAAAATGCCTAGTCTCTAATTTGGGAAAGCAAGCTATAAATATCCCACCTTCTTACAAAGATTCTCAATCCTTAATTTTCAGCTCACTGCACGTGAAAATGCCCTCAGCTGACATAGCGCCCAAAACTATGTTGAATCAACCACGAACCTGCTGACACCGTCTTCAGGCAGGAAATGGATTACATGGCCTCTTGAGATCTCTCTCAGACTTGTTTTCTACACCTTTATGAAAGGAGCAGCAGGAGATGGGTTCATTCAGTTCCACCACATGGGATCTTTCCTCATCAGGTTTCCGTGGAGCCAAGGTGCATTGTAAAGCTGTCATCCCTTTGGGTAATACACAGGGGGCAGGGACAAGGCAAACACCATCTGCTCTTTCTCCTTGGCACTGTATCTTCACAGGCTCTGGGAGGTGCATGTGTACCTCCATGTGGAGTTAAATCAAGATCTCACTCATCAAAGATATTGTAATAGTCGGCCAGAAATCTAATATAAATGTCAAGCAGTTGTTCCCTGAAATATCATAGGCGTTGTTTGCCATATTGCTGCGTTTACCTTTCTCATGTGAATTTAGTTAGAACTGGTAAAAAAGTGTTCCTAAAGAACATGGGAGGATGCTGACTGGACAAAATGAAACTTTCTTCAAGAACATGACAATTTTGTCAAAATTTTTCAGGAAGAAGTATTTTTCCTCCTGAAATATTTGGGTTTATGAAAAAAAAAGTCAGGACCCTTAACTTCCACTTCATGTCAACTACAGACTATAACATGCAGGCATGCATAGGATAGAAACACAACATAAATTCCAAAACAACAGGAGCAGTATGGAAAGCTCTGGTTTTCTATATTTTAAAAAAAAATATATCCTACTTTAAAAATGATCAAATTCCAGAATTTCTCACACAACAACAACAAAAAATTTTATCCAGAAGCTGGTGAAAATTTACATGTCAGACTGAAATTCTGCATAAGTAAAATGTGGCTATGAAGGTCAAAGGTGTTTTTCTCAATGTTAAGCTAGGGAAATCCTTCTGAAACTTGCCAAGTTTCTTCACATAGAGGCTATGGATGCATAAAATGAGACTTCAGACCCAAACTCTATATTTGTTTGTGCAGGTGAATAGCTGCCAAGCTGTGGAGAGGATATGCTGTTATAGTAGTTCTCAGATCATTTAAAGATTTCTAATGCTCATTGAATTTCACTTTCATGCATTCTCAGAGATGTTCCTGTCTGATTACTTTGATACTACCCTCACAGCAACAGCTTCTGAGGTGGTTGAACTGGCAGATGTTTTTGGATCACCAGTTTACCAGTTCAGACACACATTTCATTAAGTATACACTTTCTATTGAGAAGAGTGACAATGTCCATCTTTCATATTATAACTCAATAGTTAGAGCAGAGATACACATGGGAAAGAAGGCCATCTTCCTTCTTAAGGACAAAAATTCATTTGCTCTTCAGTGTGAAGAGAAGCCATAGCATCTGGTGAGTTTGAGCTGCTGCTGTTGTCTGAGCTCATTTTTATTTTTGATGGTGACTTTTGCAATGATGTTTGCTGACGAGAGAAACATCAATATCTTGTAGTGAACTGTCATTGGAAATGAGTAACCCACATGACTGACCTCAAGCCAATAAGAGAAGAAAACCCATTTCCTACTTTGGATGGAAAACTAGATCTATCAGATTATGATATAAAAGCTATGTGGAAGCATCCCTACGCATGTTAAAATCAGAGAGACCACTGTCTTTCCAAACACTGAAAAAAGGAAACTTTCTGGAGAAGACAGTGGACTGTAAAGGAACATGCTTGACTCCATCTCTGGTCCAGTTGTCAACCTCTGGAGAACAGAGTTGTACAGTCTTCCCTAGTCATAACATAGGGAGCTTCAACATATAGGAATCATTATGGAGTGTCTTACACAGTCAGTATCAACAAGGCAGGTGTCCATGCTATACCGGACCTAGCTAGTCTCCAGGTACCTTCAGCTGCTGACTCTTTTGCTCATACTGCCTGTAGTGATACAAGAAATCCATTGGATTGTTACATGATTCAAACAAAGTTTAACCTCCATGCTAGTTCAGAGTTCACTGCTTTTCATGGTGGGTACCTTTAGAACAGTGAGGCTATTCCTCTAGTCATGCTGCTCATATTCAGTGGTACTGGAAACTTCAGTAGTGTTCCTCTCCTCATTTACATTGCATTGTAGGAGTTTAAAGCCTCTTTGAAGAAGTAAGGCTAGAGAAAGGATTTGGAAGATGAGAGAATGGACAAGAGAATATATCAACCCTTTTATTCTTTAGATTTGAAGGGCATGTGAGATCAGTATTCAGTAGAGCCAAAACACATTCACAATTTTTGGATGCATCCACTTACGAATTATGAGTGATGCAGGGACTTTTTCTAGTCCCAATGAATAAGGGACAGGACTTCAGGGGTCTGCTATTAAACTGGGGTAAATTGAGTTTCTCTGACACCAATGAAGCCTCAACAGTTTACACAAGCTGCTCACAGATGTCAGTTGCTTGCAAACATTGCCATTGTAAGCCAAATTTTAACGGGTGACCTATTGATTAAAGGCTTATGTGTTTCTACTGTCCTGTTCCTAATCCCTCTATCAAAACTGTTTTGAGGAGAGTACTTCTTGAAGCATGCAATGTTTGTTCCCAGTAAAAAGAAGGCCAGTCTTTAAACAGGAGCTCTTAGTGGTCCAGTAAAGGATTCCATTTCAGCAATTTTGCTTGATTAAACTTCTTTGGGTCTTGTCAAAACATAAACTACAGTAGATCATGACAGTAATCTCGAGGACTAACTTGGAAATTGTGTTAGATGTTTGACCAGAAAGCTCCTGAATTGGTTTAATTCCTATTAAACTAACTGATACAGCTTTGTGTGTGCAGGAGACGTTTTGTTCCTCCTGACTGTTGAATGTTGCAGGACCCCTGCTGAGGCATTCTGTCCTCTTTTATTGTTTACAGTTTAAGTGTTGCTACTGGGCTGTCATTTGGAAGCATGGGGTGGGTTAGACTGCATTGTCATGCAAACGACATCCAGATTTACATATTACCCCAGACTGATATTTATTGTGATGTCTCAATAAGTTTATCTTTGGTACATAATAATTTTTCCAAGACTACCATCTTCTTTGAAAGTGCAAATTAAACAGAAGCCACATTAATAGGATGTCAATAGACTTTAATACTGTCAACTGTTCAAATGTATTGTGTTTCAAGGTCAGATTCTCCCATCCAGACTTTACGTTGGTGATTAATGACTGCCCTGCAAATAACCTATTTAGAGATAAATTAACTGTTACTCATAGCCCAGGTGCTAGAATCTGGTATTACTACAAACAAATGCTGGAGAAGCACAAACAATTTTGGTGATTTTTTTCAAGAAATGACAACCAAGAGATGTAGTACCTTTAATAGTTTATCTTCAGTCCAATGTACTGAAAAGGACAGGATATTTGAACTTTGTAAAGGAAGACTGATGAAATATGATCTAGTCTATCACCTAGTGATTGGTGAAATGCCAAAATGCATCCTCTCAGTGAGCTTTGAAGATGTAGATGCACTCTGTCTTAACTGTCCTTGTAAGACTATAAGACGAGCTCTTTCATATCAACCCTTTATTTGTTTAGTAGCAGGAAATACAGGGAAGGCTTTAGAGAAATGTATTCTCTATCTACCCTTCATCTAGATCCTATACTAGAGGAATGTTCTCAGGTTTTTTTCCTTCTTTTATCCAGACTTTCTGAAGTCACTATGTATTTCCTGATGACCGAACTCTGACTCCTATATAAAGCTTAGCTAGACTTCCATGCTGGAGCAGTTTGTGAAGAACTACAGATCGTGGGAAGGGCTCATGTTTGAGAGGTTTATGCAGGACTGTCTCCTGTGGGAGGCACCCTACACTGGTGCTCAGGAAGAGTGTGAGGAGAGAGGATCATCAGAGACAACATGCGATGATGGCAGCATGTGTTCTCTCTCCCTGTGTGCTCCTGGAGGAGAGGAAGTAGAGAAAATTAGTAATGAAGTTAGGCCCAGAAAGAAAGGAAGGATAGGGGGAAGGTGTTTTAAGATTTGATTTTATTTTTCATTGCCCTACTCTGATTTGATTGGTAATAAATTAAAATAATTTCTCCAAGTTGAGTTTGTTTTGCCTGTGACAGTAATTGTTTAGTGATCTCCTTGTCCTTATCTTGACTCATGAACCTTTCATTATATTTATTCTCGCCTGTCCAGTTGAGCAGAGGAGTGGAAGAGCAGCTTCACAGGCATCTGGCATTCAGTCAGAGTCGACTCATCACAGAGACAGAGCCTTTGAAGAACTCTTCTGCAAATACAGATCTTTTCCAGATGTCATGTAAGAGTTTGTAGCCTACACCTTTCAAAGTCATTCAGGATCTTCATCTCTAGCAGTTTGTAGGACTCTTAAAGGAGTTTTATATAAAAGTAATCCTGTCTAGCTCACTACTAGTCATTTATCAAGATCCAATGACAGAATAACAGAATTTTTTAAGCTGGAAAAGGCCTTTAAGGCCATTGAGTCCAACCACTCACCTCACACTGCCAAGCCCATCACTAAACCATATCCTTCAACATCTCATCTACGTGATTTCTTAATATCTCCAAAGACGGTGACTTAAATGCTTCCTTGGGCAATCTGTTCTAATGCTTGACAGTTTTTCAATACTAAAGTGACAATTTCATAGAACCATAGAATCTTTTTAGTTGGAAAAGACATTTAATATCATTGAGTCTAATCACTAACCTTGTACTACTAAGCCCATCAATAACCCATGTCCCTCAGCACCTCAGCTACATGGCTTTTAATTATCTCCAGAGTTGATGAGTCCACCACCTCACCGGGCAGCCCATGCCAGGGTCAGTGAAGAAATTCTTCTTAACCTCCAATCTAAACCTCCCCTGATGCAACTTGAGGCCATTTCCATTTGTCGTATCGCTTATTTCTTGGGAGGAGACACTGACCCTCAACTCACTACAGCATCCTTTTAAGTAATTGTAGAGAGTGATTGTCCTGGTTTAGGCCCATCAGGGAACAAAAGACCACAGGATTGGTAACCTAAGGATTACCAAAGAGCAGGGAGAGCTTAATTGACGCTTAAGGTTTAGGATAAAACAGACCAGGCTACTCAGCTTGGGGAAGAAAATAGAAAATAATTTAATGCAATACCAACTAAAGCATAACCATAAAACGCCAAAACATAAACAAAATAAACCAACACAGAGTGATACAATGATGAAGAGTCCAACCAGCCCTTTAAGACCACCTTCTCCCCATCCCTCCTTTTTTCCCAGGCTCAGAGCCCTGATCCTGGTGTTTTTACCTCCTCCCCCCTTGAATGGCTCGGGAGGGCAGGGAGTGGGGGTTTCAGTCAGTCTATTCCTGATAGCTTCTGCCATTTGTTCCTCCTCAGGGCAGGTGGGCTCCGCACCAGTCCTCCCTGCAAGTCCCTGGGGTACCTCACATACACAGCAGCCCTGCATGGGCTGTTCCGAAGTGCATTTATCCCAAAAGCTGCAGCTCCTCTCTGCCTCTTGTGTGGATCTGCTCTGCAGTGTACAGGCTCTCCAGCATGGCCTGCACCATGAGCACCCCCTCACAGTCTCTCGCCTGACTGGATGCACTCACACAGAGCAGCTGGTGGCTCTCAGTCCTGCCATGGCCCTGTATGGGTTGCAGGGGTACAGCCTGTGTTCTCATCATGGCTTGCAGAGGGGTCTCTGGTCTGGTGCTCCTCCTTCCTTCCTCCTTCTCGAACTGTGGGGTCCATGTGGTTACCTCCATCTTGTATCACTCTTACACCTCCTGCAAGCACTTCAAATTTCCATCCCTAAAGAGTGATCGCAGAGGCGCCAGATTGGCCCAGCCCGGCCGGAGATGAGTCTGAACCCAGGAGCTGGGGGAAAGTCCAAAAACTCTTTACCGTGTCTTCACTGCAACCCCCTCCCCTTGTTACCAAGCAAAAACAGCTCCTTGCTAAACCATGGTAGTGATCAAGTCTCCTCTCAGTCTCCTTTTCTCCAGACTAAATATCTCCACTTCCCCTAGATGTTCCTCATAACACTTGTTTTCCAGACTCTTCACCAGCTCTACTGCCTAGCTCTGGACACTTCAGCACCTCACTGTCTTTCTTGTAGTGAGGAGCCAAACACTGAACACAGTATTCAAGGTAGGATAGTGTGGATTCATTTAGATTGAGAAGTTAATGGTTTGGCCTAGCACCTAACCTAAACATTTAGTATCACTCCTAGGCCAGTTAAAGGAGTAAGACAGTCAGTTCATTTTACCTACATCAAAGTGAGTGCCAATAATGCTCATCCCTCTTCTCAGACAAGAGGTGTAACTTTTAGATGGCAAATATCTGTGATTATCTAATGTTTCTCAGTGTATGTTACAGTATTCATATGCAGAGTTACTCTCTTATTTAAATGCTTAAACTGGGCAATAGGTAATCCCTATTCCATTGCTCTTTTCTCCCTAGAAAGCATAGAAATTAGCCGTTATCTGAGAGAATCACATAGTTCCTGAGAGGTAAAATGAGATGCATTGCACTGCCTTTAGCTTAGCGCAGAAATATAGATTTTTCTGAAAGGATTAAGGATGAATTATATGTTCCTTGTCCCCACACTACAGCAATGACTGTCTACTGGTTGAAATCCTGCTCTTGTGAAAGAGAAGTTCTGGATTTGCAGAGCATGAGGTTTTCAACTATCAATTGCTTGGTGGTGAACTGAGAAAGCAAGAGCAAAGAACTCTAGGTATACATAACCAGCGAAAAAAACAAGCAAAACATACAGCCTTTGATATAGTTTTATCAATTACAACACTAACTTATTATTTTCCTTGGCTTAGTTAATCTATAACTAATTTGAGTGGCTTCCAAGCTTGCTCTCTCTCATTCCCAATTAACCCAGTGGCAATTATCACTGGCTTTAGTCTTTAATATCTAAGAACTCTCTTTTACCTCTTGAAAGAAGCTTTTGAAATCTGAAAATGCCAAACCAGCTAATGTTTTATTTAAGCATAGAAAATGAACTTTAGGTTATTCCCCTTGCCATAGGTTAACTAATTATTTATGAAAAAGGGAATGAGAGTAAGGAGAGAAAAAAGAAGAAAAGGAAGATTAACTTCTAAAACTATCTATCTCAGTTGTGCACCCGTAACTTGTATGTTAAAAAGTTTATTTCCATTGTCTTCACATTCAATGGATTCTCAATAATTGTCACTGTTAATTTTGTATTTATGTTAATAAATTTACACCTAGTCTAATAAAAGTAACATTCTCTGTCCCTAAGAGTGATCAACATGATCTGGCCATGTCCCTGCTACTGAAATAAAGCAAAGTGCCTGTCTGTAAACTGCTTACTGGAAACAGTCTTCATCCATTATAATCCCCAACACTCTTGGGAATTTTCCAGGTAAATGCCACTGGATCCAGGCCAAAAAGGTCCCAGGGTCTGTGCTAACAGATTATGTACCAATGATCAGTGCTTGTTCCCAAGTGCTAGCAGTGTTTAGTTTCTTATAAAGTCATAACTAATAAATCTAATGCTTACATAAATTTAGAGTTTGTCTTGTTTTCTCTTAGGACATCAGTGAAATTCCCATTGACTCGATGAGTTGAGGTCAGCTTTCATATAGAGATATAATACTCTTTCACAACATAAAAAATTTGACTGAAATAAATTGTATATTTGTGGTCTATATCTGCATCCAAACAGGCCCAGGGGTCCAGGCAGGAGTGGTAAGGGGTGGAGAGTTAGAAGGTCAGTTTTTTATATGTGGTACAACCAAAACGTCACTGACATGCTGAGGGCATGGGCAGATGGAATTTCCTGAAGTTCTCTCAAGGGAACACGTATTTAATTAGGCTTGAACCTAGATGGAAAAAATAAATTACATATATATTTAGATCTAACTTGACTTAAACAAGTAACCTACTTCACTTTTTTATTTTTATTGTATTTTGACATTTCTCATTTTAATAAAACGATGTAAAGACAATCAGATTGTTGATTATTATTTTGGGGATACTGTGAGGAAATAGTCATGAAAAAAAGATAAGATAAAGAGAAGAGTGTTATTGTGACAAAGGAGATACAAAACATCACAGCCAAACAGTAGCCAGGAACCAATTGAATTTGAGCTCAGAAAAAAAAGATGTTAAAATCAAAATTGAGGAACCTTTGAGGGAGAAGGAGAAAATCCCTTTGTGTTCTGGCTCACACCCTGTTTAGAAAAATTGAGAGCAAAAAGTCATTCATCTCATCAAAACTAATCTAATAAGGCAATAAAATTGTGCAGTCTGAATACCTCTTCCTACTACCTCGACAACTCCACTTGCCGTTATTGCAATCCACTCTATACCTGTTGAAGACATTAGTGTCTTCAATTGTTTATTGCCATCAGCTAGAGATTAATGTCCCCACAGCCCTGCTACCAGAAGGCAGTGTGTCAATATATCCTAGTCTGTGTCACAGCCAAGTCAGTTGAATGATTGCCGTGATTTATACAGATAACAACTTACGTTGCACTGAAGCAGGTGAGGAGTTTTCACACAGTCCTTTCCACTATCTGTAAGTAAAAGAATTAATCTCCAGCTATGAGTGCTAACAGATCAGCCTATAGGTGACAGGGCTTAAAACTGCATTTGTTATACACAAAGTGAACACAAGACTAGGGTTTGACTGTGAGAACCTATGTGGTTTATGAGGATTTAGTTTTCCTCCTATAGGATTGCAGTTATTTCCCTATGTAAGTAAGAAAAGAGATTTAAAAATGGGAATAATCTGATGCCAGAAAAAAAAAAAAAGATTAAAAAATACAGAGGAGTATCAATATTTAGTCACCACTTTAAAGGAAAAAATAAGCACATATCTTACTGACTTAGCCTTTTCAACATTTTCACTACAGTGAACAATACACACTGAATTATTGAAATCAACAGAAGAAAATTTAAAGAATCAGAAATGTTTTAAGCATATCAGGTATTGCAATAGAATGGGAGATCCATGCAAACATCCTGATTTACTCAAGTTACACAGTGAGGATGCGTTTAGACTATATGGAAAACACTGAAAATTTCTTTCAGCAACAAGCTGCCATTCACCTCTGCTGAAAGGGATGTAACCAATATATCTAGCTGTCATGGATTGGTTAGTTTCTTTCAATAAGAGGAAGCAGGGAAGGAATCCGTAGTCTATTCTAGGGGCAGAGAAGCAGCATTTGGGCAGAGAAACAGTACATTACCCTTTGTTTTCCCAACAGAGTTGCAAGGTCTTGAGGGCTTGTTTCAATGAGCTAAATTCTAGCTACTTCTGACACATTTAGTGCTATCTGGCTCTGGGTCATCAAGAAGACCCTAAATGCTAGGAAGTATACAAGCTATGATGCATTTTAAGCTCTATAGAAACATCACCTATTTTCTCAGTTCCTTCATCTTCTACTTGATGTTTAGCTAGGAATATCTGGTGTATCAAGATGTACTAGATTGAGTCCAGTTCCCTTGAAATTTCACTATATCTGATCCCTTAAAGGAAACAGTAATTCATAATGTTGGGGAAAAGCCAATACATTATTTTTCAAATACATTTCACTGACAACTTCAAAACTTACGTGAATTTATGTTTAGAAAACAAGCTCTTTCTTATCAGGTAAAATTGTTCAAAGGAAATGATTGTTTTTCTCCTTTTTGTCTTTTTAAGTATGAAATATTGTTTGGGAAACAGTTTTGTTGACTATCATTACCATGAGGACAGAAGAAGGAGCAGGGAGCCAAGCAAAGACTCTTCAGAGAGAGTTTCAAAGTGATGTGTTCCCTCCCAGAGCAGCTCTCTGAACCAGAGTCTGCTTCTTATGCTGCTCCCACTAACTAGGTCTAAACTGTATTTCAGGCTCAGAAAGCTAGTAGAACCATGTGGACACCTGTAGACATGCTACAGGCATCCTGCAGGCAGCAATCCACAACATTAGAGCTGGGTCAGACAGCATGCTCTGTCTGACGTGGCTTCCTACCTTGCACCCTGAGGCAAACCTCTGAAATTTCTCCTCTCTCAGGGTTTGAGTCACCTGAACCAGGTAAGTGCAGGGAGAGGAAAACAAGAGATTGTCTGACTGGGGAGAAGCCAAAGAGCAAAGCTGCAAATAGGGAGGTGTGCATTAAAGAAGATACCTAGAGGACATGGTCTCACCAGATTCCAGCTCCTCTCAGCTTGTGACACATGGTGGTGATCCTGTAAGCCAAACATTGATTGTCAGATCATCAGTTAAGCTAACAGCCACCTAACACACTAGCCATGGAGCAGAAGAAACACAATAGTATTGTAATGCAAATAAGCAGTAAAGACAACACTCATTAGGAAATATTTGCAGGAGACATTGGAAGTTTGAGTAAGGTCAGAATAGATACAAATAGCAAAAGCACTATTTGCATCCGAATCTCTCTTCTCTGAGGAACAAATGATATTGACAAATGAAAACACAGTCATTTTTCAATATCTGCTAGTAGAAAATAGGTTCCACTTTCTCATTTTGACTTTGTGAACATTGTGCATGAAAATGATCTCTTCAGTTAAACTGATTCTGAACTTACACATGTAAGTATATATTTACACTTTCTAACGTCTCCTTTTGCATCCTAAAAGATAAACAGATATATTTTTCTTTCTACATTTTAGCATTGTGTACACATACATGCATGTATTTTGCTTTATTATTGATATTATCAAAGAAAAATTCCAGTTACTCAGAAAATCTTCTCCCACAGAATGTACATTTTAGGCATTATTTTTTGTGATTTTTAATTCAGAAAGTCTTAGTAAGATAATCCTAGCTATTGAGCACCCTAAGTGAAAAGAGAATTAACTCACATATTTCCTTTTTTTAAAAAGTTTTTTTTTTCTTTAAAAAAAAAAACCCACTTGGAAAAAAATGGTCACCATTATCTATACCCATCTATATTCCTATTGCACTATAACCTTTTGTCAGAATAAAACTACAATGCCTTTCCTTTTATCCCTCCCTATAACCACTGATTTCTACCTCTATACTACAGCCTGCCTTCTCTTCAAATATGTTAATGTTCATGGACTCGTACTTCAAAGAGCAAAAGCTATCAATGCTTCTTCTCAGGCTATAAGGTTTTTTTTCTGGCATAAGTAATAAATCCTTTCAGTGGAGACTGAGACAAGCAAGAAGAAGAGAACATACAGGAGCATGAAGCTTGATGACAAGTAGAGAGAGTGTCAGGACTCACATCATCCCCGTCAGAAAACAACAAGTTATCATGTTGTCTTTGCTTTTTCATGTAAATCACAGCATAGATTGGAAGGGACCTCTAGAGAACATCTAGCCCAACCTCCTACTAAAGCAGGTTCTCATCAATTGGGGAACAAAGGAACACATCAAGGTAGATTTGAAAAACCTCCAGAGGAGACTGCACATCTTCCCTGGGCAGCCTATGCCACAGCTCCCTCACCTGAACAGTAAAGTTTGTCTTTAAGTGGAACTTTTTTTTGTTCCAGATTGTGCCATTACCTCTTGTCATGTTGCCAGACAGTACAGAAAAAAAGTGTAACCTCATCCTCTTGACACCCACCCTTTAGTGTTGATGAGGTCCCCCCCTCAGACTTCTTGATGAGGTCCCCCATCAGCCTTCTCTAGGCTAAACAGCTCCAGGTCCAGCAGCCTTTCCTCATAAAAAAAGATGCTCCTGTCTCCTCAGCATCTTAGCAGCTCTGTGCTGGCCTCTCTCCAGTAGTTCTCTGTCCCTCCTGAGCTGGTGAGTTCAGAACTGGAAGCAGGTCTCCAGATTCAGCTTTATCAGGACAGATTAGAGGGGAAGGACAACTTCCCTTGACTGGCTACCCACTCTTTCTTCATGCCCCCCAGGATGCTATTGGCCTACTTGCCAAGAGGGAACATTGTTGCTCATGTTTATTTGCTGCCCACCAGAACTCCCAGGTCACTTTCCACAGAGCTGCTCTCCAGAAGATCACTCCCAGCCTATCCTGGTGAAGGTGGTTGTTCCTCTACAGGTGTCTGCACTTGACCTTGTTGAACCTCATGAGGTTAAACGTCTCCAAAAAAATGCAGCAGGTGAAAGTTGGGTCTAATTTCCTGTCTGGAAAGGTCTTTAAAAGAGAAATTGGGTTAGAATCATAGAATCAAAGCCTTAGACCGAACTTTATTCTCAAAATGGTTCTGTTCATTCAATAGATTTACATTAGTCCTAGGAGTGATTCAGTGTCAGGACCTATTTGCTGTCCCTGAAGTCAAACATCCTAGTCTGACTGTAGTTCAGCAACATTTTCATTTAAATGCTCACAGACTCGCTCCATTTTTATTTTGTTTGTGATTTTTTTTTTTTTTTCCCAGTGTGATTATCAAGTGTTAGTAGAATTATTTTGATGAATAATTTTCAGACATTTGGTTGCTCATAAGCTGTTTGCTGCAACTATTTGATGTTTGTTATTCAAGTTGTATGATTAGCTGTGCAAGTCATGAATAATTCTTTCTGATTCTTCCTTTGGATATATATATATATATACTTTTAAAGTAGATGGTGAATAATGATGTCTCTTACAAATCTTTGGAAGAAAATTCTGTTGTACTAACATTTGTGAGAACATTAAGATTTATGAAAGATTACACAAATACTCACTGTACACCCATCCAAGCATTCACTGACAATAAGACTAAGGAAAAAGGTACAATGAACACTTTTTAAAATTAATCATAAAATTTCTATTTTCTTCTTATGAAAACACCCAGAAACTGGAATTTTTAATATTTCTACCATTCTATTCTTCATAGTGAGTTTGCTTGCTTAGTTTTATGAACAGTTTCTTCTCTTAATTGGAACTGCTTGATCTCATGCCAGCCACAAATCTTTCCTAATTGTTTGTATTTTCCTGCACTATTTACTATCCTTTCATTTTTCTCACACTAAGACTTCTGTAAAGGTGAAAATTAGAAACTATTAGAAGTATGTTTTGACCGCTATTATTTTTGTTCTTTATGTTGTGTTGGTTTGTTGTTATGGGGTTTTTTTCATGGTCTGTAACTCTCAAAGTAAAAAGCACCTTTTGATACTTCCAGAATCAACCCCTAAAATAACATGTAAAGGAGCTGACAGAACCCTGTTTAACTTCATAGACTTTTAATTCTCCCTCCAGATATATCAGTGTTATTTTGGTGGTACATTCAGTGAACAATTGCAAGGAGTTTGCCAAAGTTGAATGTGCAATCCCCAGGAAGCAAAGATGTGTACCTTTATTATTATTTCATGAATGTGGAAAAGGAAGGTGAAAGGAGATCTTGTCAGTCAGTGAGGTTGGTGATTCCTCCCTATGACTAGAGGTACTCTACCTCAAAACATGCCTTTTCTGGAAACCTAGTATAATCATCATCACACTGTAAGGTATGATGGTGTAAGAAGTACAAAACCTCCAAGAAGACCATCAGAAAATGCTGGAGCAATAAAAAATGGCACATTAAAATGTAAGACTCAATTTCACAAACTCTGTCAGATTTAGCAAGACTTAAATTGAAAACAAAGGACTTCACATTAATATTCCTGGAACACAAACCCATTCTGCTGCCTCTGGTAAAAGAACAGCAAGTTGTAGCCCATGACCACAGCTGACAGCTAAGCTGGCAAATTCCTCAGTCACAGCAACTAAATTTGACAGGGATCATCAGTCAGAGTCTAGCAAGTCCACTTACCCCCTTCTCCAGAGATTCCTCATACCTTTCCCCTGCTTCCTGCAGTTTGAACCTCTATTACATCACCTTCACCACCTGAACTGCTGGAGCCTCCTAGGTAATTTTTATCCTTCCCTCACTTCCCACTTCTGTCAAATCACCACTGCTTCTATTTTACATTTGTAAGGACTTTAAAAAGTAGATAGTCCTACAGGGGAGCAAGAAAAGTTCTTACTTTTTTTCTCTTTTCCCCTTGATGGAAACATTGTCACAAAGATTAGCAGAGCCCTGGAGATTTAAAAAAATGATTAAAGCTTCCAACTACTGGCTTAATTTTTAAGTGATATACTCTCCTGAGTCTCACTAAATTCAATCCCATTGATTTGTACAAAAACTTAAAGTAAAACCCATCTAAAGCTGTACTCTCATCTTTGATTTGTGACAGAACAAATCTGTGAATACCCTAGAATATATTTTGTGAAAGCAGCTCCAAAAGTACAAGGACTTTTGAAGTCCAATGGATTATTGTTTGAGTTTGTTTTTAGGTTTTCCCCCTGTCATTTTCCTGTTCTTGTGCAGATATGAGGTAGTGTGTTTCCTCCTCTGTGATGCCTTGTTATCCTTCAAATTTTGAGATCCTTCTTTGCTTTGTCTTGTCTAAGTTTAGCAAAATATTAGGAGGAAATAATCCAAAATCAAGGTCTACTGTTGTCTGAGTGTTTTGTTTTGTTCATTTTTTGTGTGGGTTTTTTTTTGTTTGTTTCAGGAACATCACGCTGCTACTTTCAATGGCCTTTCAAGCACAGACCAGTTTGTGATCTGAAAGAATAATTCAGCTCAAACACCGACTCTGTCCTCCTTCCTAGTTTTTCACATCACTATTTCAATTAGTTATTCTGATAGTTTTTAAAGACTGACTTTTTTGACAATTTGCCAATGCCAAAAACTATGAGCCACCAACTTGCAACCAGCATTGGAAAACCCTGTCAAAATAACAGTGTAAACTGAGGGACATTAGGAAGGTCTCCTTTGGGACCTTGGACTCAAGACCATGACTTTTAGCTGTAACATGCTAATAAACTACGTTTTCATCACTCTCTGTAGCTGGTTCCATATCTATTTCTAATGAGCTGATCTTGAATACTTTGAGCTCTGCAATGTATGTCCCAGACAGCCAGCATGGATTTATGTCGGATCTCTGTCCCAATGTGTGAAACTCTTCTGCATGTACTACAGAAAAGTCACCTGCTGAGTGGAACATAAACTGGAAGTATCACATTCTTTTCTGCAGTTAAAGTATGAATAACATATTAAATGGTGTCAAGTTGCACACTCGGTACATGGCAGTGTACTTTTTTGCAGCACACAGAGGCTGAGGTGAGCACATCTACACATAGCACACAGAAGAGTCGAACAGCCTTAAAAGTCTAAAGCAAAAGCAGTGAGTGTTAGAGAGGGAAAATAAAACTCTGAAAACCAAGATCTGACTGAGCGTAAAATTTAAAATAGATGAAGAACACTTCACCATGAAGTGTGTCTTTGACAACAAGTCTGCTGTTCAGGGAAGGAAAGCAGAAAACTTTCTCTGTGTTGAGTACAGTAGGAGTTAAAAGGATGAATAATTCTAATGAATAAACCTCGGAGGGGGGCTGTACGGTAGTAAACTAGATTTCTGTAATGGATTCTCATTTAAGTTCTGTTGCTAGTTTAAAGAAATTTAGTGAATTACTGAGATTCTTAATGAGACAAGCCTGTTTTTCTTGAGATAATTGATATAGTAGGCTCACAGTAAATAATAGTGACTTTAAATATTGCCAGTGCTAAATACTATAAAGTTTAAAGTGTTTCTATCAGTTAGAAAAGAGAGGAGGTGAGGAGGGCACATCTCTTCTTCTATGCATAAACAAACATAAGAATTGATTGAATTCAGAACATTTGTTTTTTATGAAGAAAAAAAAAAGTACTAGCTAAAAATATTCTCCTCTTAAAGTTCTGTAGATCCTACAGAATAAATGTTGTAAACAAACTTTGTTCCACGACTTTGAAGTCTTCCTAACCAGTTTCCCCCAACTTATAAAAATTAGACTATTTATAAAAGTGCATAAATTGTAATTTAAGTAAAAAGCCTTGAAATTTTTATCAAAAGCATTCAAATCAGTCTCTCCCCAGGTCAGCTAATGAGTTGTCATGAGCTGGCCTCTTACTGTAGTGCACCTCCTGCAGACTAAGACAGTGAACCATGTTTTCATCAAAGGAAATGCTCATTAGTAGAGCTTTCAGAAACTGATTTGATTATAGTTTCACTTGTTAAAGTGAAATATTTTCAGCTCATTAGGATGATTACGATTCAAGGTCATCTTTTGAAGCTAGTCCTGTCAATATAAGATAAATGGGCCCTCATCTTTTTCCCTTCTTTACGTCTGTGCTTTTTAAACTCTTCTGTGCAAAAGTTCCATAGCCATAATTAATTTTTAGTTCTTCTTTTACAAAGCTGCTTTAAAAAAAAAAAAAAAAAAAGAACAAAGATTTTGGCTACCAAAAAGGCATTGAAGAACTATTAAGAGGAGGAGGAGGCTATCTTGTTTTAGAGAAATCAGAGAAAATCCTTGAAAAGTTCAGCTTTTGAAATCCAGTTATTTTCTCCTTGACCTCTTCCAAAGTTTCTAAAAGGTACTTTGTACATATTTTTGCATGTATCTTTTCATCTCAAAAGTGTAAAATGAAACTGAAAAACCACCCAAGAAATACTGGTGGCTTATTAAATATCCTTTCTTTTATGGCACATGATAAATTTAACACCTTTTAAAGTTTTTTTTT
Source organism: Colius striatus (assembly GCF_028858725.1). Lineage (NCBI taxonomy): Eukaryota > Metazoa > Chordata > Aves > Coliiformes > Coliidae > Colius > Colius striatus. The sequence continues at coordinate 42,752,277 of NC_084760.1, read as the reverse complement.
TGTTCTCCGCCTTTGTATTCATCACTTAATATCTAAGTGGTTAAAGAACCATTTAAACATAAAGGGAAATACTACTAACTCCTATCCACATACTGAGAAACATTCCATTTGCATAGGGCTTGCAACTTAATCTTCAATGGATCAGCTATTGCCGTGTACATCTAGTTGAGAGTCAAGGATGGGAAGCCAGTTTTTGTGCCAAATATATGGCATCTGGAAGGTGCATATTGAAACGAAAAATCAGGCCCAAAAGAATAAACAAACAAAAAAGACAGATTTGGTCTCTCTAGTATTAGCCAAGTGATTTTAAAAGTGACATAGATATCAATTCCCCATTGTGACTCTGAAAGTGATATACCAGTCTGGATTATTGGTTCGGAGTTAGGTATGTTGGGTTCATTTGTGAGTGCTGGGGATGGAGGCTGGGGAGGAGTAAGAAGTGAATTAATAGGCTTCCAGATTAACCGTCAAATGATAAATGATTAATCATTTTGTCAACAAATTATCCACAACGAAGCCTAGCCTTTGCACCAAAGCAGTACCAATTATACCAACATAATTGCATCAGGACAACCTCCCTAGCCAGAGCACAGTAATAGAACTATTTATCCAATACAGTTTACTCCCAAAGGGGGAATACTCTCGTGCAGTATCTTTCTACTAGTATATTAGCTGCATTCATTTTTACACTATCATCCTGATTAAAAGAAACCAATAAAATCCTCTGTAAAATAATTATACATTCAAACACAGGTTATTCTTTCTACACATTCTCTTAATATGACTTTTAACAAGGGTAATTATAAAAACTGGTTGCAGAATCAAGAAAGCCCTTACATTTCTTGTTTAGATACATGTGTTTCTCACTGCAGGTCAAGCTCTGAGGATCTTCTTCTATATCGTGGTGCAGTTAACAAGTAGTTATACAATTAGTGAATTAAGGAAGCTTAGCATCCTAAACATGTATATCTCTGGGTTGAGTTCTCAACTTGAGTCTCTATTGATATCAGAGACCTAATCTAATTGATCAATAGATTTATTTTTATTTTTTGTTTGTTTATTAAGGAAGCGTGTCACTTATGGGGTGTTTTTTTCAAGTGGAGACATTGACAAGCAGGTAGAGCTGCAATGTAGTAGCAGCTCCCTAAAAAGATGGTTCATTCTACCTGGAAGGTTATCTGAAATGTAGCTCTTGCTATTTTCAAAATCAATTAAGTTGATCTGGGTCCTGTTGTTGTCATTTGATTTGACTTGTCCTATGATTTGACAAATCACTTCATGCGTGTGTGTTTCAAGGTGTTTTTTTTATCACTACTATTATTTCAAGGAAAATAAATCACAGAAAGAATCAACACTTATGGTGAATTTTATATTGCAATTAGCCATGTACACTCAGGTATCCAAGCAAATTACTTTTCTGGATTTCATTTCATAGAGAAAGGTAGTCAGCTTCAAAAATAATTATCATTTCTTGAGAAAAAGAGTTATAGCGGGCAGGATGAAATACCTTTGGGATATGTCTGCCTGAGACTGTCTAAATTAGAAGTTTATTTAGCGATTCTGGTCTTAAATCCTCCAGCTTGTGTGCAATCAAAGCACTTTTCCAGGAAAAGCTAATAGTTTTAACCTGAGGTCTCCAAGAAAGTGAAGAATTTATCATTTCCTTTGGTAATTTGTACCAGTGTTCAGCAAATGACATTATTTCAGATCTATGCCTTTATTTGTTTGTCTAATTTCCAGCTGCTGCTTTACATTTTGCTTTTCCTTTTTGAGTTACATGCACTTGAAATCATTGATAACACAGGACCCCAGGATAACTGTTTTTCAGAATTTTTCTGCCTTTGACACCCAGAAAATTAACTTAGACTGCTTTCAGAGATTTAAAATGGTTTAGATTGTGTATACGTTTTACTGAGGCTTATTTCAAGAAGGCACCAGAGAAGCACCAGTGTCTACCAGTCATGCTGTCTTCCTGCCTATCTTCCTAAAGAGAAGTGAGGAACTTGGACTCATCTGAGGGAAAAGGGATCAAATCTTCCTTTGCAACACCCAAACTCTACCTTGGTAGCAGCAGACAGTGTAACAAAGGGTAACAGTCTCAGATTGCAGCTTGGGAGGTTCAGATTGGACATTGTCTTCGCTGGGACATTTTTGCTTAGTAACAGGGGAAGGGAACCGCAGTGTTCTCCCAACAAGCAGTTTTCAGACTGTCCCCTGGCTCTGCTAGGCCAATCTGATGCCTCTGCCATCATTATTTAAGAAGGGAAGTTTGAAGTGCGTAGAAGGAGAGGTTTGAAGTGCGTAGGTAGGACATGATGTAAGTGACCATGCAGATCCAGCAGTCAGGACAGAAGGAAAGCAGGAGTGGTGATGGACTAAAGACATCCTTGCAACCCTCAGTGACAGGTAGAGACCCCATGTCAGAAGGGATGAGAGTTGAGATCCCAGGTCAGGAGGGAGAGCAGTCTGGAACCCTACCTGAAGGAAGTGGAGTGGAACTGCAGCATTTTGTCAGTGCAGCCCATGCAGGGCTGTCTGGTATGTGAGGGACCCCGCTCTGGAGCAAGGGAAGACTGGCGAGATAAGCATCAAGAGACATGGGAAAGGATTGACTACACTCCCCATTCCCTGCCCTACGGAGGGGAGGAGGTAATGACACTGTCCAAGCCTGGGAAGAGAGGAATGGTGAGGGAAAGGGGATCTTAAAGTGCTGGTTGCACTCTCGTTGTTTACCTTACTTTGTGTTGTTTTCCATTGGTTGTGTCAGTTTATGTTTCGGTTGGAGGCGGATTAAATTAGTTGCTGCTTTCTTCCCAAGTCAAGTACTCTGTTTGATCTGGGACCTTAAGTGGCAAATGTGACATACCTGTCCTTAGGAGATTCCCAAGACCTTTGGTACTTACAGCTGATTGTGGTCTCCTGTTCCTGGAAAGATCTAAAACATGATAGGTATTGTGACACCAAAATGGGTACTCAGCTTTGAAATCTCACTTCTTGGACCTTTTTGAGGCATATCTAGAGAAAACAATATCTGACCTTGTGTGGTGTTGTCAACAGTCCTGCTTCAGGTTGGCAATTGGTCTAGTTCAACTACAATTTCTGTAACCATGAATGTTCCAACTGCAAGTGAGAGGATGTTGAAGAGGATGTTGTTGAAGTGTGTATAATAAACAAAAAAAAAGCCCAAAACCTAGATTCAAGTTGATTATGTGAATGAAAAGGAACAGGGCAGCAGCTGTATGGACTCTGGTGTGGTTTAGCTGCCCATAAAAGTGCCAAGAGCTCTGGGCAGGTGTAGCAATTTTGCATTGAAGACTCTTCAGTTTCAAATTATTTACTATTGGACTATTTTCAATGTCTCAACACAAGTGGTAGCCACAGTTCCGGCTGAGATACAAGTCCTCTCCAGAAGTAACAGAATAGTGACAGAAAAACAGCAGAAATGCTCTGACCTACTGTTATTTTCCTCATCCTTAGTACAATGATCTGTCAGTATGCATAAATTAAGTTGTAAAGCAGTCCTTACGTCTTGCTGAGAGGATTAATTTTTCCTTGTAAATAAAAAATAAAAAAGGACAGATATTCAAGATGGATAAACCTGCTCCAGAATTGTTTTGAAGAGGGAAGAAGATATCCACAGACAGCTGAATTAAATTAAGACACTGTAGCTAGAAAGCACTTTGTGCAAAAATTTTCAAAATATTTCAAAACAATGAAAGAATTCAGACTTTCAGGAGACAGACATATATCTTATTGCAGTAGGTAAAACGAGATGTATAGAGAGAAATGAAGCATTTGCAGTTATTCCATAGGGCCTGTCAGAGCTGCGAACAAAACCAGAACTCATCTGCTTTGCCTAATTCTCCACACAACAGGGTTTAATCTTTAATCAAAGGGGCAATGGGGAAGAATTTCTTATTTTTATTATGACAACAAAAATCTCTCATGTGGAATTGTAAAATCATCAGGAAGGAAGTTGTCCTGAACTCTTTAACCAGACAGGTTTAAATTTGCTAACCTCCATAAAGTTGTTGCCTTATTTTAAGAGTCTGTGTGAAATCCTATTTGTGTGGAACCCTGCAGGCTAACTCCAGGGGAATTTGGTTCATAACTGTCAAAGACTAAACAATGTGGATGCTGAAGTGTATTTTTATTTTTTCCTGTTCTGATATGGTGATGATGGTTTCCAAACATAACATTCAAAGGAAATCAAAGCTGGAATAAATATTCCTAAGATATTTAAAACAGTATTGATGTGATCTCAGTAATTTACCAAGAAACACAAAATTGGCAAAACTATAGTTGTGAATACATAGAAACAATTAATTGATCACTAGTTTCAGCAGCAGCAGGTATTTGAAAGATGAAGAACAAGTTGAGAAAATGGAGGAGAGAATTGTAGCACAGCAGATTTAAGGTGGCAATAAAAAGTCATGATTGAATGGAAAATAAACCAAAAAACTCCTCAAACAGAAAAACCATAGAACCGTGCACTTTATAATCATCAGTGGCCACTAGACTTTACTGTTCTTGTAGTCTTACTACTGGCTAAATCATATAGTTTTGCTTTCATTTATTTACTGTCTAAAATATTCCTTAAACATACTAGTAGTCAAGCCATTTAAGATGCAATTCATATAGTGAAATTTGTCTAAATATGTTTGGTATCAACTTTCTTTAAGTGGGTGTTTCAGAGTTTTTTTAATATGCAGAAGAAAACTAAGTTTTCCAATAAAGCTTTCTTGAGTTTGGTTGGGTTTTTTTTTTTTTTGACATGTGAATGTCAATTTCTGCCAAGTCTTGATCTGCCTGGTTTCAACATCTGTGTCATTAATTTTTTGAGTATAACTCATGTTCCATTTCTTTCTTTTTATAAGTCTTTAGATATATCTGAGAGAGAGACTGCAATACAAGATGTTTGCAAAGTGCATAAGACCTGTCTCCAAAAATATTGGATACCAATAGGTCACTATTGTGTAGGGCTCTTCATGGCCTTCCATAATTACTGTAACCATGTAAGAATTCACCTCTGATCTGAACGTGCTGCCAAGTCTTGCCCTGTGGTCAATGGAGGAAGAGTCAATTCATCTTGTCTTGAACACTTGTTTTGAGGAAGTGCTGTGAACATCCTTCTGGAGATATCTGCTTCATGGATAACCAAGGAAGGCTGACAACCCTTTCAGAGTAAACTTTAACCACCTAAAAAACAGGAGCTAAGTGAGATAAATACCTTGATGAAAAGGTCTGAAGCAAAAGCTGTGTGAACACCCCATCACTGAGAAGAGAAAGACTATTATCTCACCAGCACAGAAAGGAGGTGCTGTGGAGGGATCATTTGTTTTGATTGAAGGCAAAACATTTTCCTACCTTCTCAGTCATGGGGAGGGGAGGAATTCAGAGCCTCCTGAGCCCACCAAAATCTGCCTGAAAACAGTTTAGCCACAGGGAATTTGGCATATACTACATGATTCTTCACCATACAGGGACCTGTCCTACCCTTAGAGTGTACTTCAGAAATCATGAACAGATTTAACAACTTTGGGACTTTTCCCAGAATGCCCTGTTTTCCTTAGACTAGCATTTCAGTCCAGGAATCATAAATGTAGGGCCCTGAGACTTGGAGTTTGCTTCGCTCCCTTGTCCCAAACCAGCTTTTAATCTATCAATTTGCAGGGCACTGCATGAAGCTCATCTATGTTCTCAGATTTTTGCCTGAGGGGCTGGTGATAGGGAACATGTCTAGCTTATCCTAAGAGAGTCTATTTAAGACAGACATTAGTCAGCATGTTTGCATTTTGTATTTAAATTATGTAAATGTGTTCAGAGACTGATGGTTGATGGGGACCTAGATGACAAACCTAAAAATGAGTAGGTAAAAGTTAGTGAAGCATAGTGGCATGAAATGGAAAGCCCAAATGAAAAATCTTTTCAAGAACTTTATGTACACACAAACAAAAAACCCAAAATCCCAAATCCAACAAGCTGGAGGAGGACAAAGGTCACGATGGATCCTAGGCAGGATGAAGAGAGAGATTTCTCTTCTCATCTGTTTCCTGATTTACTCATCCTGGAGCCTAAGGCACCCAGGAGTGCAACAACCACAGGGAACATCCTCCCTCAATGAAGCAGTAAGAGGAGTAAATGCTTTAAATGGCGCCAAGGGCTTTTATATGCTTTGCTTCTCAGCAGAGATTTTTAGACATTGTTTTGTCTCAAGATTAGGAAACCATAATGACATATGTCAAGGATCACAACGTGGGAGATGCAGTCGTAGCAAGGCAGCATGGCTGAGTTGAAGTTTCAGGAAAGTCTGGGATACTTTTCCCAGTGCTGGCTTTTGGTCTTATTTCACCTGCCTGTGGCCAAATACTGACTAATGTGCAAATCCTGATATACATGAGGGAAAATGTGATGGTTGAAATGACCCTGATTTCCAAGAGGAGTCATTTGCCTCAAGCGCCTAACATCATACAATAATTTTTGAATTTGAGATGATCCAAGAATACTTGAAAGTGGTACTTGGGGCTAAAATAAAGGGGTTTGATTATTTCCTCCTCTCTCAAGTGTTAAATAACTTTTTGACAGAACTAAAGCTACATCTGAGGATTCTCATTTGACCAAAATTTCCACAGATGAATTCTAAACCATAAAATATTTTGGTTTTGGCAAAAAAAAGCTGGCAAAAATCTTGTCAAGAAAATGCTAACTGAAATCCATTGTTTAAGATTAAAAAAAAAAATCAATTAGAATAAAAAATCTTATTGAAAAAAAAAAATCCCAGGAAAAATGAATCAGATCCTAAGAAGCTGGTAGATTCATTTTGCAATGACCATTTCTTCAGAATTTTGCCCAAAGATTTCAGATGTCTAGTCATTAGATATATTTTTGAAGCTCTTTGATATCCATATTCTTCAATGATTTCAGTCAGAAATTTTTAAAAAAGCAACACAACAAATAAAACTGTCCTGGTGACTCTCATCTTACAATAGGAACTTTGGAGAATCCAAAGAGTTCATGAGGAAGATAAATTTTGCTTTCTAAATTCGTGATAGTAGTAGCAAATGTATCTGAAAATTTAGTAAACATTTCAGTCTGAAAAACACAATGGCATGTGAAAAGAAATTAATTTACTGACTGAGATAAAAATGGAAAAGAAATTAAATTACTAATTAATATATTATGATTTTTTTCAATCTATAAATCACACAGCAGAGAGCAGATTGAGAGAATCTGGTGTCTATCAATTTTGAGGTTTATGGTTCATAATCATGAAAGGCTAGACTTCTGTGATTTTAATTTTTTCCCCTTTTTAAATATTTCTCTGTCAGGATAATTATTTACATATATATATATATATATATATATACAAGAATATCCCAGGATCTGCTTGCATTAGCAAATAAAATAAAAATAGTCTGGTAATAAAGAATGACTTTACTATTTGACAGTGTTCATAATTATTCTATGATGCTATGATTCTATCATATTTACTACCTGAATATAAGGATAAGACAAGCACAAAAGTGTCTATATTTTATGACCTGGGTATAAAAAATCAGGTGTAACGGGACTGAAGCTGAGAAAGAGGAAGTTTTAATGTAAGACCATGACTTAGAACTAGTAGTATTCTCAGGCCACATCATTGTCATCAATTGATGTATTATTTTTATGAACAGCATTTGTACTGTTTCAGATTATATCATAGACTCATAGAATGGTAGGGTTGGAAGGGACCTTTAGAGATCATCTAGTTCAACCCACCTGTATGTTCAATACAGGTCAAGGAATATTTCTCTTTTTTTTGTTGCATCTGTGACCACTTAAAAATCTCAATATTTCTGTAGTAATGGTGCTCTACTGTTACTCTTGAACAAGGTAACTTGCAAGGTTATTACCTTAAACTTAGCACGATGTTTGCACTGGAGTGTGAGCATGCTCTGATGAGAAAGTTCAAAAGTTGTGGTTAAGTTTTTAAGAAACCTGTGACATCATATTAACTTTGTCAAAAGCCAACAGTTAAGCAGTTTGCATGCTTTAAATCTCAAATATTACAGTATCAGGTTGCCATAAAATAGTTAAGTTACAGAAGAGATTGATGGATGTTGGAGTCGATGAGAAGGGGAAGTTGTTTTATACCGTGTATTGCCCTTCATGGCCTTTTTAAAAAGTGCTTCTTAGGGACTGGAAGAAAATGTTTTTGTGTTTCAAAGGCCTATTTCCTCGTGTTGAAGTGAGTAAAAACCTCAAATATCTTAAGTGCTCATCTACTAAAAATTTTAATTAAAAATAATTTGGGGTAATTTGAAACATTTCAGTAATTTGAAATTAAAATGAAAATAATCATTGAATATTTGTGAATTAGTGCTTTCAAATGAAAAATACTTTTGAGATAAAAGTTCTGATAGTATAAAAATATATTTCCACAATTTCAAATATTCTTTTAAAAAATTCTTTTAAAATGGAAAAGTCATTAAATCTGCTTTCCCCAGTAATACTGGTTTTCATTACAGTAATTAAAGTTCTCCCACAAAACAACATGAAGTTTGTTATCAGTGATATTTCTTGGGTAACGGAAAAATTCTGCATAGTTACTTGCTAAAAAAATGGCAGCTGAGATTTTAAAGTTCCTTTTGATGTCAGACAGTTCTTTAGAAGAAGAGTCTTACCAATGTGGGAGTCTGCTCCATTGAAAAGAGGAAGTTTGCTTCAGATAACTATCTAAAATTCAAGATAATTATTAGAAATTGTCCAGAGTGGAAGCAAAGTATATTTACCTAATGTTTATAATTACTGTATATGAAAGTCTAATAAAATTTTTCCTGGTTTCAACAATTTGTCTAGAAAATCCTTACTTTCATTTAGTCTCACTGAATTTAAGATCATGCATTACGATGCATGAGGCAGGAGTTCTTGAAGCATGATATTCTTAAATTTGAAAAGCTAGGGTAAATATATTGTAATTATAGTGTGATTGAGTTGATGACACTTTTATATCTCTTGCTAGAATCTCAGATATTGCGATGTTTATTTTTTGTATTCTCCATGTAATTTTTTCACCATCTCTGTCTTGAGTGCCAACTGATATGAAAAAGTGAAAGATAAGAAAATAGAGAAGCAAAACAACTTAAGAAATGTTTGTTTCAAATCTAACACATTTGCAGAGGGAGAAAAGTGAAAAAATGCTTTATTTCTTACTTTGATATAATTCTGATTTTTTTTTTTAATCTGAATATGCTTAGACCTTTTTATCATGATAGAATATTTTTATTGACTCTTCTTTTTGTTGTGCTGCTTTCCTGTTTCACCCCATATAAAGAATTTACTTGTACTGTATTTGTAGAGAAGCCAAAAGCAAGAAGAATGTGTGGGAACAGGAATATCAGGCTATTATATAGACTAGTTTTTTTGCTTAGGGAGAAAAAAGAAACCCAACAGAAAAATCTTGAAGACAAACACGACATTTTAAAAAATCTTGAATGGCAAGGAGAAAATGAAGAAATGATTGTTCCTTGTCTCTCCCAACACAAGGGGGCATCAAAAGTAATTGTCAGATAACATGGTTAAAACAAAGAAGAATGGTATTTATACGATGATAGTTAGGCTCTGCAGATCTTTGCCATGGGATGTTGCAGTTGCTAAAAGTGTATATGGGTTCCAAAACAACTATACAAGTTGAGTTGAGGTAAAAAAAAGGAAAAAACCCTCAAGGACAAGAAAATAAAGACCCAAGCAGTTTGTTGTAACTGATTCAGGAAAGTGATATGAATCTTTATTGTTTGTGGATGGTTATCGGCTTTCCCTGATATTAAAGGGAAAAAAGAGATGATCCTTTTCCACTCATGATTTAGAAAACTGACAGTGGCTCTTGAATTTCTTTTTGCTTTTATCTTTGATCTTCAGCAGGAGCTTTGATCCACACTTTTTACCTTTTGATGTTACTGGTGTAAGGAGAGAAAAAAAAAAGGCAATATATTCAATATGTACAAATGGACATATCTCCTAAAAGGAGTTACAGATGCATTTGTACAATGAAGAATGTAGATCAACACACAGAAATTTTGTTTAAAAAGGTAGAATTCAACTCCCCTAATTTTACCCTTTTTTATGAGAAATTACCTGTCTGCAACAAACATTTTTAGTTGAACTAGTAACTGATTTATATTCAATGTCTTCTTTAGAAGATGAATCATAGCCTGATTCTAAAGAGAAGTTCAGAATATATATTTGCCAAAATTATTTCTCTTTAAGAGAACAAAATGTAGGATTTTTAATCTTGAACTTTTATCAAATATCTACCTAATATTTTTTCAAGCTCTCTGTTTCCACTTTCTAGGTGTTTATCCTCCTTTAATAAAGATTGTAAAGAAAGCCTTTGTTTATCAAAATGAGTAGAGATAGTTTGTTACCACAGTGCTACAGAATTCATCGTTCAAAAAGAAATTCTTTCACCCATAACAAAAAAAAGGTGGAAAGTAAGTATTCTAGAGAACGTTAAATTTCCATTCTGAGACTGAAACAGAAGGAAAAAACAAAGTAGATTGTAAATTCTGTTTCAGTCTTATAATTCAGCTGAGTTAACTCAACAGAATTTTCATCATCTGGAGTCCTGTGTCCGGTTCTGATCTCCTTAGTTCACGAGAGACAGGTGACTTCTGGAGAGAGGTGAGCACAGGGCTACAAAGATGCTGAGGAGACTGGAATATCTCTCTGAGGAGGAAAGACTGTGGGACCTTGCGTTGTTCAGCCTGGAGAAGGTTGAGAAGGGACCTTATAAACGCTGATATATATCTAAAGGATGGGTGTGAAGAGGATGAGGCCAGTCTTTTTCTGTAGTACCCAGTGACGGGACAAGGGGTAATGGGCACAGGCTGGAACACAGAAAGTTTCACTGGAACATGAGGAAATACTTATTTGGTGTTGAGGTGAGGGATCCCTGGCACAGGTTGTCCAGGGAGGGTGTGAAATCTCCTTCTCTGGAGGTTTCCAAATCCGGCCTGGACACATTCCTGTGTTTCTGTGTTTTCTGTGATCTAGATTAACTTGCTTCAGCAGGGGGTTGGACTAGATGATGTCTGGAAGTCCCATCCAACCTGTACAATTTTGTGATTCATAGACAGATGAATTATATTTTTTCACTGAAAGCTGTCAACCTGAGAATATTTTTTTTCCCCTAATCTTATCCTAAAAATATATCTTATCCTTATCCTCCTCAGTCTTAGATCCTTGAGTGGTAGCGATTCAACTTGTCCTCTTACGTACTGCATAGAACTCCAGAAATCTTCATAACATTTGTGAAGAGTAACTAAGGGAAATGGGTCAACAGATACAACCTCAACTGTTCAAAAGTTTATTCTCAGAGTAAAAAATGTAGGTTTCTGCAAATAAAAAGACAAATCATCATAACTGTGACATCATTATAATCTCAGGTCCAGCCTGTGTGCTTTGGCTAATTCCTCTGCTGGGGTTTGGAGGAAGCCAACTTTGTGACATGTCTTGATTTTACCTTGCATTTGACTTGAACCAAAGAATTGGTGACTTTTTCCCTGAGGCCAATTACAGTGTTCTGGCTACATCCACAGTATTGAACTTTCTTCCTCTCCAAAACAGAGGGTACATCCTAAATACTTGTTGGGAATTGTCACAGTCCAAGCTAATTCCTGAAAAATGTGTACAAGTTGGCAGGGAGAGAATCAGAGATTTCCTTGTAATGTAAGGGGCGCAGACAACCCAATTTTGGTGCTGATGCTATCTGGTATAACCTGATTTATAAGAAAGATATTCAAATGCTGGAGTTGGTCAATGATCAGATTTTGTTATATGTCTGATTACATTGAGCCTTCAAGAGGACATCAGGCATATGGGCGTGTGTGGTGAACGTAAAGTATCACTAAATTGTATGTACTGGATTTGAAAATTACTGTATTGAGATATCATGACTCTTCCTGCATAATTTATGTGCAGCTGATACAAACAGCCACATTAAATTTCCTACCAAACTTAGTAGGAGGCAAACAAAGAAAGAAAAAACCTACCATCATCAAAAGCCTAACACTGTTATGATTTTATTGTAAAATACTTGTGACTGGACAGAAAGGTTCTTTGCTTTATGAGGCAAATGTTTATAATGCCAACTTGGAGATGTATTACAAATTCATACATTCAGGGGCTCTCCTAATCCTCAATTGCAGTTTGACAGTGCTTCAGGAATATTCCCTTGCTCCAATTGTTCATCCTCAGCAGGAGCTGGATTAGTAACATCAGAGTCTGCAGATGCGTATTGTTTCCCATTAGTCTCAGCTTGAGCCTGGTGTTACGTCCTTTTCATCAGGAACCTCCAACTCTAAGTCAGTGAACCAGGACTAATGATCCCTCCTTCCTGGGAGACATCAGAGTCTGTGTATGTAATGTCCAGAGCTTTGGCTTCTGCTACTGTTATCCATTTAATGTGCTTCTTAAGCCTCCGTCCACTTACTCCTATTGCATAAGCTACAGCCTTCTCATAATGTTTCCAAGAAAAACGAACTTGAATATAATTTTCACTCCGTCCCTTTGAATTTGTTTTATAGCTGTATCTGTCAGATAAACGTGTGGGGGAAAAAATAAGAAAAAACAATCAATTTAGAAACACTTAAATGTTAATGGTCAACATTTACAACATTACTAGCAGACTACCTGCAAATAAGAATTATTTGAAAATCACTATTTGGCAGAAATGGGGGAGAAAAATGCCAAGATTCACGGAGATTAATAATATCTGAGGATTATTCAACCAAGTCTACTTAACAGTATCAGATGGAAAAATACTTTTTAAAGGTTACCTGTGTCCTTTTTCTCTGTTATCTTGCTAACCTTGTTGGCCTTTCATAGATATTAAATTCGTTTTTCCATCTCAACACAACGAATAAAGAGCTCCCTTTAGAAATATACTTTTTTGATAGAGACGTGAATGTCTGTAATGGAACCAGCAAGCTGAACCTTCTGTACTGGACTTTAATATGAACATATAAGACTTCCCATGGCTACCCTCCTTTTATAACCATCTGCCTAAAAGTATTTTTTATTTTTTGTGATACTTGGTGTAGTTTTTATGAAAGTTTAAAGAATTTCCTCCAAAGTTCCTCTGAAACCACAATATCTCAGTGAAGTCTGTTTCTTGATTTGCCAGTCTGTTTACAAGGCTTGTAAGACAGTGTTAGAGCAGGAGAATTTCACTTTAATTGGCATTGCTTCTAGCTATTTAAGCAATGTGCTGAACTGTCTATCATCAAACCTGAGCAGCCAGAACCATTTCTTACCACAGACTTGATATTATCTAGAGTCAAATACTCTACTTACAGCCTAGATAGTGATGTTTGTGCTGGATGGGGGACTTCAGAAATCATTGTCTGTAAGTGCCCCAGGTATATTTCTTATTCTAAATGGTTTGGCTCAATACAAACCATCAGTATGACAAAAACAATTTGGATAGTTAGGATAGTCACTCTGCCATTTACTGCTGTTATTAGCTGTATTGTGTTCAGAACTGCAAGTCCAAATAAGGATCAAGAGATTCTTTTTAATGGAGTGCTATTCAGTTCCCAAAAGGAGACTGACTTCCTGCTCTGAAAAGACTAAGATGAAAAGGAGTCAGGTATGGACAACTGGATGGACAGAAAAATTGCTTGGATGGTTGGACTCAAAGAGCAGTGGTTAATGATCACACTCAACCTGGAGGCCAGTGAATAGTGGGTAACTCAGGATCTCTCCTATGACTTATCCTATTTAATTTTTTTATTGATTACCTGAAGGAGAAGATGGAATTTGTTCTCATGAAGTTGTCAGATGACACCAAACTGATGGTACTCGTTGACACAGTCCAAGGCTGAGCTACCGCAAAATGGATTCAGACAGCAGGGAGGAATGGGCTAACAGGAACCAGATGAAAGGACAAATGTCCTCCAAATAGGAAGGAAGAGCCTCTTGCAGCAATACAGATAGAGGACTGAGTGCTTAGGGAGCAGCTCTGCGGCCATCATCCTTGGTCATCTGTGAGACTGAACTCTGGCAACAAAAAGGACCAACAGCATCCTGAGCTGTATGAATAGAAGCAGAGTCAGCAGATTAAGAGAAAGGATTATCTCCCTTTAATCAGTACTCAGTTTATATCAAGGATAGTACATCTATCTAGGGGCCTCTAATACATAGAAGACTGGTCATCTAGAGTAAGTTCAGTAGAGGGTCACAAAGATGCTCAGGGGCTGGAGTACTTGCTTAGTGCAGGAAGGTGGTGGATTATTCAACCCAGAGAAGTGGCTGTTTGGGGAGACCCAGGATAAATATTTAGGACCAACAAGAATGTTATTAAGAATTTATCAAGCAGATGTAGTCAGGCTCTTCACATTGGTGCATGGTGAGAGGATGAAGGACAATGGGTGTAATCTGAAACAAGTGAGATTCCAAATGGACTTATGAAAGACACTCGAGTACTGAAGTGACCCCTGTCCTGAGAGCTTGTGAAGCCTCCATCCTTGGAGGTTTTTCTAGACACATAGTAACCTGATCCGACCCTCAAACTGACCAGTTTTAAGCAACTGGTTGGACTAGATACTTCCTGATGTCCTTTCTGAGTTGAAGGAAAAACAAGAAGGGATTTTTCAGGTACATAAGCATCAAAAAAGAAGATTAGGGGGAATGTGAGTCTGCTGCTGGACACAGAGGGTGTCTTGGATTCTGTTTTGATCTGCTTTCTGAAGGTGATGGTTCTTCAGATGAAAGGAGTTTATGTTTTCTGTAAGGATGCAAAATTATATAGATGATACGATGAAAAGATGGGAAAATGTTGTTGTATTGATAGGTATCCTGAAAAGTTACTTTAAACATTATAACTTCCTCCGTTTCTGTGTTTAAAGTAAATACATATTCAAAGGGAAGGAACAACCCCATACACCAGTACAGCCTGGGGGTCAAACTGCTGAAGAGCAGCTCTGCAGAGAGAAACCTTGGAGTCCTGATTGATAATAAACTAACCATGAGCCAGCAATGTGCCTTTGTGGCCAAGAAGGCCAATGGCATCCTGGGATGATGCATCAAGAAGAGTGTGGCCAGTAGGTCAAGGGAGGTTCTTCTCCCCCCTACTCTGCCCTGGTGAGACCTCATCTGGAGTCCTGTGTCCACTTCTGGGCTCCCCAGCTCAAGAGGGACAGAGAACTACTGGAGAGAGTCCAGTGCAGGGCCACCAAGGTGATCAAGGGTATAGAACATCTTTCATACAAGGAAAGACTGCGGGACCTTGGTTGTTTAGTCTGGAGGAGACTGAGGGGTGATCTTATTAACATTTATAACTATCTAAAGGGTGGGTGTCAGGGGGTTGGGACATCTCTTTTTTCTATAGTAGATAGTAACAGGACAAGGGGTAATGGGATGAAGCTGGAACACAAAAGTTGCACTTAAACATAAGAAAAAAATATTTCACCGTGAGAGTGATGGAGCCGTGGCACAGGCTGCCCAGGGGGGTTGTGGAGTCTCTGTCCTTGGAGATCTTTAAGACCCGCCTGAACATGTTCCTATGCAACCTGATCTAGGTGAACCTGCTTCTGCAGGGAGGTTGGACTAGATGATCCCTAAAGAGCCCTTCCAACCCCTACCATTCTATGATTCTATGAAATTATTTAAATAATTCTTTTTTTTTCTCTAATTGTATGGACAGATATATACTTCCTATTTTGTACACAAGCTGATAATCTTTGACATTGAAACTTGTATCCAGTATTTCAGAAGATACCACATTCATCAAGCTGTCAGGCAACTGAGGCTCAGGTCTTTGATTGAGTCTCATTATCAAACTATAGAGCTGAAGGAGGGAATTGAAAGAAAGTGTGAGGTTTTTTTCCTGAACAGTTTTGTGACTTTACCTGAAAAATTTATTATTTACTCATTTTCATTAAGTTAGCCTTCCTTCTCAAGAAATTTTGTATCAAACAACACAAACTATTGTATTAGCAAAATTAATTGCTGGAACAGAAAAGCTCATTTTTCATTACTGCATGTGTCAATTTAACCTACTGTTCACAGACATATTTCTTTACAGGGTTATCACACATATAATCAGATTAAGCTACACTTAATATAAAAGTTTAATAATTTAGGGTCTAGATTTTATTCTCAGCAAATCTTACCATCTTTTTTTTTTTCCTATCAGTCACATAATTTCTTCTAATTGTAATGTTTACAGAGGTCGGCCCTTTCTTATTTCTTCAGCCCTCAGAGCTTCCCAAAACCTAAATGCAACAGCATCATAGGCTTCCTGTATCTATCCTTTACGACATGCTTCTAGGTGAGCTCTGCCTTGAACAGGACCTCAACAGCAAGACTTAGAAAGCCTAAGATACTTTTTGGGAATGCACTTAGGCATCTCCCAGGTCCTACACAGTGCCTAGGAATAGTTTAAGAGTGTGGTGGGTATCCTGGATAAAAGCTGTTCCAGTAAGCCTGGTGGCAATAAAACAAGATATATGGTCAAGCTTCAGCTTATGAGTAGATACAGCTTTTGTTATCAGTCTTTAAAGATTTCACTGAAGACATAGCTGCTGACTGTGGGACTTCATTTCTCTCAAGTTTTAAGGACCTGTTGTTTTAATTTTGAATGACTGAATCCACTACTGATGGTTCAGTATAGAAAATTCATATATATATATAAAATCTAGGGATGGAAGTGTGATTTCACACCAGGGTATTTTATTACCATATTTATGGTGATTCTTCAGTACTTCCTGTTTAATTTAGTTTTACGGGTATTTCCCCCCTAAAAAAGCAGTTTGAAATGCTGATAAGTAAAGTCAATGTTGCTGGAATCTACTTATCTAGCTCCAAAAACATTTCTGTCAAGTAGGCCATGTTTTTTGCTGAGCTTTTTACTACAATGGAAAGACTGTGAAGTTCAATGCCTCTGCATGCCACCTCTGTGAGTTCCTCCTCACTGCCTCCTTCCACCTCATGTGTGCATAGCTCTTTTCCTCTTTAGGAAGCATTTTTGATGCAAATGCTACAGGCTTTTCTGGGCTATTTGGCATTATGTGAGAAATTGCCACTCCTGACCTCATACAGCGAAGCATCAGTAGTTTAACAGATTGGCAGGGATAGGACAAAGTGCACTAAAACCCTGGAGGATATAAGTGTCTGATTAGCCAACTTGAAAGCATCTTGACATTCTTTTGACCAATGCCACTATTTATTTTCCTGTAATAGCTCTGTGGCAAGACTAACTATAGTAGACAGATTTGCTATGAATTTCCCTTGGTAGTTTGTCATAGCCAGAGAGAAAGCTAATTTCCATACCCTTTTCTTTGTACATGAGTTTATGTAATATACAGCATCCAGCTGCTTTTCTGAAAGAAGAGTAAAATACCTCTGCAATCTAAAACTTGACTGCATCTGTAGATTTTTCTAACCTCAGCTCTTATTTTGCTAGAACCTCAGTGACACCTCCAACAACTTTAAACCTTTCCGATCTCTCCCTTCAGGTGGCAAATGGCTTGCATCCCCACCTTACAAAACTCGAACACTGATGAAAGGAGCAGATAATGGGAAAACAGTGGGGACTTATTTGCTATAATAATTATTCCCAACAGTTAAAGAGCACTTACAGTTTCAATGAGTGAAACTCTGCTTCCGTACTTGAATGTGTTAGTTCAGTACATTGCCTTACAGAGTAGTGATATTCTTATTTACTGTTGACCCTCAAGAAACTGCAAAATGTTTTACAAAGGAAATGAGTAGCATTCCCTTAATGTTATAGAGAATTTAATTTCCAGAAATAATTTGGTCTGTGTCACCTGGCTAGGCCAGGACCACAATCCAGAAATCGTTGAACTTCATTCATTACTTTCCACTCCTCCAAAATTACTTTAATGCTTACACTAACACTGAGAGTTTCCAAATGAGGGAGGAATACAACCTTAGCTCAAACATAACTCTGTATTTATGCATAAAAGTAAACCTCTTTCAGGATTTAAGCATAGATTTTCTATTAAGAACACAAATAATATATTTGTCGGAGGACAACACTCATGTCACATGAAACCTGTACAAGTGAAAGAGGTAGTACGTAAAAAACTAATGTATGTCCACCAGCGCTCAGTCTTATTTTGTTATAATTGTAAGAGAGTTTTAAGGCACAAATAGTAATTAGGTTTCAAATTCTCATTAAAGCTACAAAAGTGAGCAAACTATATATCTCTTGGGCTTTTAAAAAACTATCCATTACTTTCAGCATTAAAAATGATCTCTTCTGATTTATCGCAGATGGCTAAGATGATCCTATCACAGCACTGATGTCTTTTGCACATTTTTAAAGTATAAACCACAAACCATTCATAATTCAGTGGTTACTTGTTCTGACATAAGAGTAAAACCCCCACAAATAGATCAGGCACTTCAAAAAAAGAAAAGGCTTAGAAATGCCTCATTCTCCCTAAGAATAGTTACTCCACTTTTACTTATAGCTAATTAGTGACAAATAAGTAACCCAAATCTAGATCCTTCGAGGTCATTTCTGATGTTTACCGCTGCAAAGGACTGAGAAAATTTTGATGTTTCTAAAGCTCTCTCAATGCAATTATCAAAACATTGATGAGTTTTGGTTTCCAAAGAAAGACAATAACAAACACTATTAGAGTCTCTCATAATCTAGAATAAGACAGTACTGATTTTGTTCTGTTGTGATTTTTTTTTTCAGAGAAGTTGCATGACTTTTTTTCAAAGAAGTCCAAGAAGAGGAGACTGAAGGATGATCTCATTAATGTTTACAAATATATAAAGGGTGGGTGTCAGGAGGATGGAGCCAGGCTCTTCTCAGTGATGTCCATTGATTGGATAAGGGGCAACAGGTACAAGTTGGAACATAAGAGATTCCAAAGAAATATAAGGAAGAATTTCTTCACTGTGAGGGTGATGGAGCACTGGAACAGGCTGCCCAGATGGATTGTTGAGTCTCCTTTTCTGGGAACATTCAAAACCCACCTGGATGAGTTCCTGTGTGACCTACTCTAGGTGGTCCTGCTCTGGCATAGGGATTGGACTGGATGATCTTTTGACATTCCTTCCAGGCCTTGAGATTCTGTGATTCTGTCTGTCTGCCTCTCTCTGCAAATTCACCATAAGCTGCCTCCCAGGTGACTCTTAAAAAAATTGCTGTCCTCTTCCCCTGTAGCCCTTTTTAGCTAACACATTTAGTATAAGGTATGGCATCAAAGGCTATTGCACTGCTCACCGTCTCCAAGTTACTGCAGTCTTTCCCTTAACTTTCCTCCTCTATTCTCTGCAGCAGGCTGTCATTTGAAGTCCTCTGAAAATTTACTATCGCAACCTTAGAAATGGCCATCCATCTGTGTTTAGCACATTGCAGCCTCAAGGAGAAAGACTGTAGCACCACAGAGCAAGTATTTGATATAACTGTAAAGATATCATGGTGGAGAAGCAAAAGATGATATCTAAAACATAAATCAAAGAATCATAGAATGGTATGGATTGGAAGGAACGTCTAAAGATCATCCAGTCCAACCCCCTGCTAGAGCATGCTCCCATTGATCAGGGAGCGCAGAAATGTGTCCAGGAAGGTTTGGAAACCTCAAGAGAAGGAAACTCCACACCCTCCCTGGGCAACCTGTGCCAGGGCTCCCTCAACCTTACAGTAAAAAAGATTTCCTTATGTTTAACTGGAACTTTTTGTGTTTATGCCCATTACCCCTTATCCTGTCACTGAATACAACAGAAAAAAGTGTTACTCCATCCTCTTAATATACAACTTTTAAACACTTCTAAGCATTAATGAGGTCCCACCTCAGTCTATTCTTTGCTATGCTGAACAGTACCAGGGTCTGCAGCCATTTCTCATAGGAGACATGCCCCCTGATCATCTTGGTGGCTCTGCACTGGACTGGCTCCAGAAGTTCTCTGTCCCTCTTAAGCTGGGGAGCCCAGAACTGAACACAGGACTACAGATGAGGTCCCACCAGGGCAGCGGAGAGAGGGAGGAGAATCTCCCTCGACCTGCTGACCACACTCGTTTTGATGCATCTCAGGATGCCATTGGTCTTCTTGGCCACGAGGGCACATCGCTGGCTCATAATTAGTTTATTATCAACCAGAACTCCCAGATCTCTCTCTTAAGAGCTGCTTTCCAGCAGGTCAATCCCCAGCCTGTACATGCATGCGATTGTTCCTTCCCAGATGCAGGACTCTGTACTTGTTGAACCTCATGAGGTTCCTCTCTGCCTAACTCTCAAGCTGGTCAAGATCCTGCACAGCCTTCTGGGGAATCAGCCAGTCCTCCCAGTTTGGTGTCATCAGCAAACTTGCTGATCCCCTCATTGAGGTTGTTGATGAAGATGTTGAACAAGATTGGCTCCAGAACCAACCTGTGGAACTCCACTGGCCACACAGGCCTCCAACTCGATTCCATGCCACTGATCACCACCCTCTGGGCTCTGTCATTCAGCCACCTCTCTGTCCACTCATCCAACCCACACTGCCTGAGCTTTTCTATGAGGATTGAATGAGAGACAATGTCAAAAGCCTTACTGAAGTCAAGGTAGATGAAATTTGTTGCTCTTCCCTCATCTAGCCAGTCAATTATACCATCATAGAAGGCTATCAGATTGGTCAAACAGGATTTCCCCTTGGTGAATCCTTGTTAACTCCCCCTGACAACCATGTTTTCCTTTGTGTATTTATATATGACATCCAGGAGGAGCTGTTCCATCATCTTTCCAGAGATGGAGGTGAGGCTGTCAGGAATGTACTGCTGGCAACAGTGCTAATTCATAGTCTGTCAACATACTCTACTTCATAGATCTGTGGGAATTTTTTTCTCACACATATGATGTAGGTCAGCACATTTTCTGTATCTGTAGCTGCACAACACCTTGGATTTATTGTATGGTGTAAAAGTGTGAACTGCTCTCAAGTGCCCAAATATTTACGATTTTGACCCACAGTGAATAGACCCAGTGTAATGCCAAGGGGATTTTGTCATCTATCTTCCCTATGGTCATATTTGAACACGCTTGTTAAAATAGCACACTTTCCTAGGAAAGAATAAATGATACACTGAAATTTTAGCAGAATCTGAAATACTTGTCTCATTAAGACCCTTCTGAATATCTCCAGAAACCTTCTGTCTCAGCTAGCTTATAACCTAGAGGCCCTACCACCAAAAGCCTTCTGTGCGCATAAACTGAAATACTTCTGGTCTGTGTTTGAAGTCAAGCATTTGAAAAGTTTTTGTTTCACTTCCTCCAAAATGAAGAGAAAATATACATATGAAAGTTGTTAGTTCCTAGAAGTGGATGTGCTTTAGAGGTAATTGACAACTACTGGACATGCACATTTGATCTGTACTAAGGGCACAGAAGAAGGTACCTTTTTAGCTCCTTACTGGAAGATGAAGAAAGAAATAAAAGACGGTCTTGAATTCTTTTATCAATGTTTATAATGTCACATCATCATACCATAGTTCAAGTATGTATCTGTAACTTTGACATCTCAGCCTTTCTGGAACTGATAAACTCCATCTAACGTCTAGACTTTGTATCTCTCCATTTTCCTTCTATCAGATACAGTATGTATTTGAGACACAAGGAAAAACAAGCCCACTTGGGTTTATACCCTATTTCACATTTTCCTTGTTTTTTGTTTTTTTTTTTGTCACAAAATTGCAGTGCAGCTTGACACTTTCCTCAAAAGAAATGATCTTTCATTTAGACATGCAATGGCACAATCCCAGAGGAAAGTTGAGAATAACAGACTTTTTCGCATACTGATTCATGGTCTTCTGTAAAGTTCAGCCATTCCCCAGGATTTGCAGTTCAAAACAGAGTGAGATATTTGTAAATGTTTGATCTTTTCAATCAAATTATTTAGAGAAGTGTTTTTTCTTCTGATTATACACATATTCTGTGCAGTTGGTACACAAACACTACCTGATTACAAAAATGTGGGATGCTGTAGCCAACTTCTTGGGACAGGACAGGCTTTCTGGGCAAGATCCTTCTCACTCAGTATTAGGCACCTGTAAAAGAAAGCCTTATATTTGAGAAGTAATTCATAACAGGTCACCCAGTCACTCTGGGTTTTCGTGAGTGTTAATTAAAAAAAAAGAAAAAAAGAGCCAGGTCTTGAGTATAACTCATCTGACGTGTCTCAAATACTGGGTGATAAACCTACCATAGGAGTACCTTTTTCTCATTGCTAACTATAGAGAGCTTAGATGTCACTGGGTGGATATCTCTTTACTGAACAGTCAGGTTTTTTAGTAGTAACATTAAAGCAGCTCTTAACAGGTGGGAACTATCTTCCTAACTTTGCTTATTTGAAAACAGAGCACTTAGGATCCAACTCTTTAGTAGGAAGAAAAATAAGCTTTCAGAAGATAACTCAATCATGTAACCACGTAACTCAATATTTTTGTCTTAAGATTCGTTCAATTAAGCTTGGGTTTTTTTTCCCCTATTTTCCCCAATTGATTATAGAGGGAAAGCAAATGCCTGCACTAGATACAAAGTCTAGCAATAAGCTGCTGACAGATGGGTATGAGGATATTTTTCCTCAGACAATCCCATGCTAAACCACCAATCTAAAAACAGGAGGAATGAACCCCACATTGGAAATGTCTGTTCTCCTCCTTCACCATGGAGACAATCTTCAGTAGACTCTTAGGCTATGATTTATTGCATAAACAAGGTGAGGGCACTGGTTTTGTGTCTGATCGTGTGCACCGTGAGGTTATCAGCACAGCTGAGGCACAGGTCAGGGTTAGCGTAGAGTAGGGACTGTTCCCAAAAGGTAAGCTTGAGGCAGCTGACCTATTTCAGAGGGTGGGAGTTTGGTTATATGAAAAGATGTGAGCCAAATCTTCCCAGCAGGACAGAAGAGCAGTCCCTAGCTCACTTTAATTGCTCATATAACTATAACCTTAAAGATCACGAGGTCAGAAGAATAACACCCGAAGACACCCACTCTATTATTCATTGTGCAAACCTAGAGGAAAGGTTGCCCCTAGCACAAAGGAAAAGACACCACAAGACTCTATCATAGTCAAAGTATAAAGGTACTGCCCCTAAATTTATTGTAGTTCCTTCAGTGCTTTAGTGAGTGGGAAAGAGAGAGGAAGATGTATGGGGCAGGCAGTCAGCTCCATATCAGAGCACTACTGACTCTCTTCTTCCTCGTTACCTATCACTGAGTGCAGTAGCACCAGTAGAATGACTGTTTTCCCACCAGGAACATACAACAGCGTCTCCACATGGATGTCTATACTCAGTTGCTAAACAAAGCTGCTAAGTCAAACAAAGTATTGACTTTTGAATCAACACACTACCTGGAAGTTTAAAGAAGCAAGGCTAGGACTTGAAGAAGGAAGGTTATGTTCGGTGTATAAATGTTATGTTTTGAAAACATTTGGTTGGCAAATTTTCAGCTTTCATTTTCTTTCTTTTCCTTTCCTGCCCTTTTTAATTTTTTAAACTCAAAAAGGAAGCCTGAGGAAGGGAAAATAAAGAGGTCTGAGATATGAAACCTAAAAGAGCAACTTAAAAAAAAAAAACAAACAAACATGTTTGCTTTCTGAGAACAACATAAGTGTTTTCTAGGAACAGGGAATTGGCTTATGAAATTGTGATATTCTAAAAAAAAAAAAAAAAAAACAAAAAAGAGGTTTGACTTTGTTTTTGCAAGCCTCATTATTCACTTGTTAAGCATAAGCAACCTGACTGGTGAGATGTAAGATAGAGATCAGAGATGGAGACAATGTTTGCACCCTAAGGTTTATAATCAGAGTAAAAATTATTTTCAGCATGATCCATAAATATTAACTGGTTATTGTCAGCCAAGGGAAGTAAAGAACTGCAGATCAGAGACATTTATTTCAAGGCATGGAGTGAGCCAGCATCAGACTCCTTTTCTGCAAAGAGCTCAGGGACATACTCAAATTTCTGCGATCCATTGAGAGATAAATGTCTTTTTTATTATGTACACATGCACTTGCTCTCCTTGTTTGGGCCAGCTCTTGACCTCAAATCCACCAATTCCCAGATTTTTGCTCCAAATGTACACATATGTTCCTGCCTTCCTCCTATCTTTTCCCAAGCTTTTGTATTAGCAAAGGAATAAGCAAAGCAAAAGCAGGGGTAAGTGGTGACATTTAGGTCACAGATCTTGACACTTGGACATCACATAATTTGTCATCCCCAGGCTCTGTTTCTGCAGAGAGTGTGCATATGATTTTCACAGCAAGGATAGTTTCTTAGTATTTGGACAGTGTCTAGAAGAGTCTATCCCAATCACTACTCCCAGTCACAATTACAGAATCACAGAATCGCAGAATGGTAGGGGTTGGAAAGGACCTCTAAAGATCATCTAGACCTGTTCAAGCAGGTTCATCTAGATCAGGTCACACAGGACATGTCCAGGTGGGTTTTGAGAACCTCCAGAGAAGGAGACTCCACACCCTCTCAAGTCAACCTCTTCTGGTACTCCATCACCCTTACAGTAAAGAAGTTTTTCCTCATGTGTCTTACGCTGTTGTCCTGTCACTGGACACTACAGAAAAAGTGCTCTCCAGTAGTCCAATCCCCAGCCTGTACTGGTGCATGGGGTTGTTCCTTCCCAGGTGTAGGACTCTGCACTTGTCCTTGTTGAACCTCAGGAGGTTCCCCTGTGCCCAACTCTCAAGTTGGTCAAGATTTCACTGAATGGCAGCACAGCCTTCTGGGGAATCAGCCAGTCCTACCAGTTTTGTGCCATCAGGGAACTTGCTGAGGGTCACTCTGTCCCCTCATTGAGGTCATTCATGAAGATGTTGAACAAGACTGGCCCCAGAACTGATCTCTGCGGAACCCCACTGGCCACAGGCTTCCAACAATGTGGAAACAAGTAGCTTATAATAAAAGTACACTTCTTTCTAGCCTGACAATAGAAACAAAAAGAGAGATAATCAGTGAAGAAGAAATCTTATAGCTTCCTAGAAAAAAAATCTAAACTTTGATCCACACACAGATATTGTGTAATTGTTTCCGATTGATCACATATTGCAACAGTTTATAGATTTTTTTTAAATTAGTCACAGTTCCTTAGATCCATATCTGGGAGTAGTATGATAATTAGTCATAGAAACACAGAATTACAGCCTTGTTTAGGTTAGAAAAGATCTTTAAGATCATTGAGTCCAACCATTACTCTAGCACTGTCATGGCCACCCCTAAACCATGTCTCTCAGCCCCACAGCTACACAATTTTGGAACCCCTCCATGAATGGAGACTCTATCACCTCCCTGGACAGCCTGTGCCAGTGCTTGACAACCACATGATCAGGCCCAGACAGCATGGGCTTATGAAAACAGGTCCTACTTGACCAGCTTGATCTCCTTCTATGATAGCGTGACCCACTTAGTGGATGAGGTGAAGGCTGTTGGTGTTATCTACCTAGATCTCAGTAAAGCCCTTCAGGACTGCCTCCCAAGGGGCTTTGGCAACCAAGCCCCTAAACAGACCAAAGTCTGCTTCAATAAGTCCAAGGTAGTCGTTCTGATCATCCCTCTCCTTACTTCTCCAAGAATCAAAAACTCAATCATTTCATGATTGCTATGCACAAGATGGCCTTCAACCAACACACCATCCACAAAGTCCTTCCCTGTTTACAAACATCAGGTCCAGTGAGTGTCTGCCTTCTCTGGCTCCTTCACCAGCTATGTGAGGAATTTCTCTTCCACACACTACAGAACCTCCTGGACTGTTTCTTCTCTGCTGTGTTGTATTTCCAGCAGACATCCAGTAAGTTGATAACCCCAACGAGAACATGGGCTAGTGATTGTGAGACTTCCCCTAGCTGCTTATAGAATATAATCTCTTCCCTTTGAATATAAGATCAATTTACTGGAGATGTTAATAAAAATATCTGTATTTTTAAGGCGGATAAAATACAGACCCAGAACAGCTCCTGTCACATTCCTATAGTCACTTTTAGTGTCTTTTATAACCTTAGTTAAAAGCCCACAGAGTTTTGTTCATAAGAGAACTCACTTCACTAACATCATTCCTTTTTTTGTGATGACACTAAATTTTCAATAACTTTTAACTTTTGCAGTATTTTATGGCACTCCCTTCTCCTTTAAAACCCCAAATCAAGACCCATCCCTTACAAAACAAAACAAAACAAATAATAATAATGAAAATATTAATAATCCATTCCCAAGCTAACAAACAACAGAGAAAACCTTGCCTCCTATAGTTAGCCAGGCCAACACATGCATCTAATTCTCAGAGAGGTTTTCTGGAAACCCAGTGACAAGATAGGTACCGTGGGCTAGCCCCGGGCAGTCAGCAGTGGCAGAACGCTTCACACAGCCTCATGTGTAAAGTTTCTGAACTGACACAAAGCTTAATGGAAGTGAACCCTGACGACTGCGGCCCACTGACTGTAAGTGACATTCTGGGTGCCTTGCCACTATGCATCCATCCTCCTTCCCCTACTCCCCCCCTTCCCCTTCTGGTTCTCCCCCTTGAAGGTATAATGTCTCCTGTGGGAAGCCTTGATGCTCAAATGCCATCGTACTCTTTGTCAGGTGATTTGCCGACTACCAACTCCTGTGTAATCAGCACAGAGTCCTTAGGACAGGAGAACTCTGTGGACTTGTTTTTGGAAGGAAGCAAACAAGCAGAGTGATGTTCTGGCATTGGGCAGGCTGAGATTGTGTCTGAAAGCACTGTCTGCTTACTCTGACATTACTAAAGTCAGAGAAGACTGTCTGGGGAAGAAACAGTCTATCTTAAGTACTGAGAGTGTCTAATAACTCTCCGCCTCCCCCTCAAAAAAAAAAAAAAAACCAACAAAGCAAGTGCTTTTGTGTTTAATGCTTGAATTTAGATTTTCAAATTTAAGAGCTAACTTGAACTATCTCACTGCATGAATAAACAGCTTTGGGTATAGTATTTTTGAGCAAACACATGACTCCCTTTAAGACAGTGAAATCAACCTACTTGTATATAGCTAAGTATATATCTCTCTACAGTGCTAATGCCTTGTGTCATTTCAATCATTTCTCCTCAGTGTTTTAAAGCACTTTGCAAACACTGGGAATAGTAGTAGGTATGTAACAGAAGTCTCCTTTTGTTAGGTCTTGCACAATGCATCATGAAAGCAAAGCCCTCTCCTCAAAAAAGGCATAGTCTACTTGGATAAGACAAGAAAATAAATATGAGTGGGTTAATAAAGGTTGTTTTCACGTAGGTGATGGAATTATAAACAAGCAGAACTTAACTCTCATGAGTGAAGCCTGAAATCCTTGTTAATAAACCAGGATTTGCCCTGGTCTCACGATGCCTAGGAAAAAGCATTCTATTTTCTCCATTTTACAGACAGGAAAAAAGAAGGCAAATGGGTAAAACCACTGTTTTCTGAGAAGGAAGAAAATAAAATCTGAATTCCAAGTGTTCTCCTCTAATTAATATTACTTGTTTCCCCCAGCTGCAGAATCATATCATAATTTTGTGACATATTCCTGTATTTCACAGCATTAGCATGATTTCTCACTATTTGGAAGGAGTTTTATTAGGGTAACTGTTCCTAGAGATATATGAAGAACTTTGTATGAAGAACCATAATTTATTGGGTTTTTTTAATGATTGGCATTCACTAGGCCAGTCAAAAGAATCATGAAAGTTTCAATCCAAAGGACTCTAGAATTTTGTTGAAAATATGTCAAATGCTGTGATTTTGAATTATTTAGAATGCTGAAGTTTAACAATGTCAGTTTCCAGATCTGCGATTTTAAAGGTGAGTGCAGGCCACTGCTCTGTGAAAACCTGCCACTATTAGTGTAAATTTGATTTAGTGTAAATTGTGAAAGGTTTGGGGGCAAATTTGAAACCACAATATGTTCAGTAGCAATTACTTGTATATTTCTGTTCCTATTCAAACATAAACCTCTGCTCTTGGCCTAAAGAGCAGAGAACAACTGACAGAAAGAGTATAAGCTTCCATTGATAAACTACCCTCTTTTAAGGCACTATAATCCTTGTTTTAATCATAAAATCATAGAATGGTAGGGATAGGAAGGGATCTTTAGAGATAATCTGGTCCAACCTCTCTGCAGAAGCAGGTCCATCTAGATCAGGTTGTATAGGAATATGTTCAGGTAGGTCTTGAAGACTTTTGAGGAAGGAGACTCCACACCCTCCTTAGGCTGCCTGTGCCACTGCTCCGTCACCCTCACAGTGAAATAGTTTTTTCTTATGTTTAAATAGAACTTTTTGTGTCCCAGCTTCATTACCCCTTATCCTGTCACTGAATACAACAGAAAATAGGGTCACTCCATCCTCTTAATATACAACTGTTAAACACTTCTAAGCATTAATGAGGTCCCATCTCAATCTATTCTTCTCTACGCTGAACAGTACCAGATTCTGCAGCCTTTTCTCATAGAAGACATGTCCCCTGATCATCTTGGTAGCCCCAGCCTTTCCTCATAAGGACTATGTTCCAGTCCCCTGATCATCTTGGTGGCTCTGCGCTGGACTGGCTCCAGAAGTTCTCTGTCCCTCTTGAGCTGGGGAGCCCAGAAATGAACACAAGACTACAGATGAGGCCTCACCAGGGAAGACCAGAGGAGGAGAACCTCCCTCGACCTGCTGGCCACACTCTTCTTGATGCATCCCAGGATGCCGTTGGTCTTCTTGGCCACAAGGGCACATTGATGGCTCATGGTTAGTTTATTATCAACCAGAACTCCCAGGTCTCTCTCTGCAGAGCTGATCTCCAGCAGTTCAACCCTCAGTCTGTACTGGTGCATAGGGTTGTTCCTTCCCAGATGCAGGACTCTGCACTTGTCCTTGTCAAATCTCATGAGGTTCCCCTGTGCCCAACTTTCCAGCTGGTTGAGATCCCACCGAATGGCAGCACAACCTTCTGGGGAATCAGCCAGTCCTCCCAGTTTGCTGCCATCAGGGAACTTGCTGAGGATACCCTCTATCCCCTCATTGAGGTCGTTGATGTTGAACAAGACTGGCCCCAGAACCGATCCCTGTGGAACTCCACCTGGCCACAGGCCTCCAACTCGACTCCATGCCATTGATCACCACCCTCTGGGCTCTGTCATTCACCCAGCTCTTGATCCACCTCACTGTCCACTCATCCAAGCCACATTGCTTGAGCTTTCTGATGAGGATGTTGTGAGCGACAGTGTCAAAAGCCTTGCTGAAGTCAAGGTAGATGACATTTGCTGCTCTCCCCTCATCTACCTAGCCTTTTGGTGTGTCAGCTACTCCCTTCAGTTTAGTATTATCAGCAAACTTGCTGACAGTGCCCTCTGTTTCCTCATTAAGGTCATTAATGAATATATTGAATAGTACTGGCCCCAGCACCGATCCCTGAGGGATATCCAGTAGATACAGGCCTCCAACTAGACCCTGTCCCATTGTTCACAACTCTGCCTTCTTTCCCTCAACCAGTTAACAATCCACCTCACTATCTGACCATCCAGCCCACACTTTCTCAGTTTTGTTGCGAGGATGCTGGGGGAGATGGTGTCAAAGACTTTACTGAAATCAAGATAAAAATTCAGTTTGAATCTGCTGAGTCCCATACAAGTGCCCAAACAATGAGATCACTTTTTCTAACTCATATTTAGTCTGCTATCTGAGACATAAAAGGTTTTGAGGTGCCAGCAACTGACCCCAAAACCCTAAGTTTTATATGAAAATATAAACTAGTCTAAACAGTTTTGTTAAATGAACCATTAAAAATTAAGCATTGAAATGAACTGACCTGAACAACAAACTAAAACATGCCTGAGGCTTCAAACAGGTTTCTATTTTTTTTTCCTTTTATTTATAATGGGTGATGTGACAAAAGAATTCACTAAATTCTGAATACTAAATAAATTAGTCATAGCTCAAATGTCACTTCAATCATTTTTCCAGGGAGCAACCACCACAAAAGCTCTTCCTCAGTTTTGCCCCTTTGGCTCACCTGGTCTGTAATAAAGGGAGAAAACTGGAAAACAATGAAATATAAAGGGTCCAAATGTCAAATGCACCAACTACTTGGTCATCTAAGATATAACTGGTTTAAAATTTGAACACAGATACCTGGAATGACATCTTGTACCTCCATGCAAATGTTACTAAATTTTAGGTGCACCTTAATCTAGGAGCTGTCTGTGTGTACATGTGGCCATCCTGTTTTGGAGGTTGGAGAGTTGGATAGTCAGATTGTAACAGCTGGTCATGGTGTATACTACAGTATGATATACAGGTCCTCATATTTTTGGTTATTTTGCTTCTGTGATATGAATTACTTTTTTCTGTGACATATTCCTCCTTTTCTTTTCACTTTGAAGTCAAGCAAAACCAAAAGAAGAAGATATTCAGAAGAATTATTCAAGTTTCTGCATATAGCCCAAATCTCTTCTGCTGATGATCATTTCATTAGAGAGATTAGAGTGAATTGGGAGTTGCTGCAGGGAGAGAAAGATGGGTGGAAGACTAGAGAAAGCACAGATAGAAAAGATGAGAAAATCAGAGGAGAAAGAACAATAAGGAAACAGAGAAAAAAAAAGATGGGAGCAGAGCCTCCTTTCATGGTACAGACTTCTTCACTGGTTATAGCAGAATAAGTGATTAAGTATAGATGCTGAAGTATTTCAGTTCTTCACACGCATTCATCCCTTGATGCTCTTCCTAAATACTTTGTGTGTATTTCAAACACTGGATCTGCTATGAATCCAGAGGAAATAGCTGTGGATGAAAGTAGATAAGTTATCCGAAGTCTATATTCTGGCCTGCAAATTCTGGCTAAACAGGTATGCTAACTTGAAGAATTGAAGTTTTGACTGAGAGACTCCTTCTGACATTCCTTTTCATATTTTAGAAAATTTACATATTTTTCTTGTCATCTTCCTGCTTCAGACCTTTCTTATCTGGAATGAAAGAAAAAAAAGTTGCATGCTGCTTTAATACCGAATGGAAAGTGAGTTACAAAGGAAAGATAAATGGTCAGTCTTATGTATAGGTTAGTAATTTTGGATTATTTTTTCAATCCTTCTTTGTTAGACTTTTCCCCTCATAAGATTCTCAGTGCTGTTTCTGTACTTATAACCCTTTTATTGTAACTTTGAGTAGCTGGAGCAAAGTTTTTGTCTTATTTGATTTTCAGCTTTTTGGAGTTGAGCACTGACTTTCACAGCACAGAGAGAGCCCGTTTCGAGCAATGCACATAGAGGTTTCACCTCCAGTAAGTGGTGATATGAAGATGAAAACCACTCTTTATGGCAAGACACAATGTTGTACCCCTAGCCTTACAATTTGAGGCTTCAGAATTAAAGATAATGGTTTTATCTAACTAATACAGGGAAGGAACTTTGAAATGCTGTATCCTCACCTTTTATTTAATTACTTTTAAACTTGCAATAAAAGAAAGTGACTTATCACAAGGACTTGTCTGCTCTAGACAGATGAGTCACTCACAGCCCTGTGATGGATCCAAACTTCTTTCAGTTTTGCTCATCAGTTGGGAATTACTTGAAGGGCTCACAGTATAAAAGGGTCAAGGTCCTATTTACTGTGCATATGGGTGGTTGGAAGAGAAAGAAAGAGGATCATTGCTTCATAAGGATCTCTGTGGTGGGGAAAAAAATCAGATGAAGAGAACAATTCTATCTATCTTTTGAAAAGTTTATATTTTCATGTTTTGATAAAAATACAATTTCTCATTTTGTTTCCCCTCATTACAAAAAAAAATATTTTTGCTCTTCCTTCACCCCTTTTCTTCCACAATCTAGGCAAAATAGATCTATTTTTCACTACCTTCCTTAGTTATAATGTCCATTTTAATAAAGTGCTTTGCATTGTGGAATCTCTATCCTTGGAGATATTCAAAAGTGAATGGGACATGGTCCCCTGCAACTGGGTCAAGATGGCATTGCCTGAGCAGGAGGGTTGGACAGGTTGATCTCCAGAGGTCTCAACTTCATGTTTCAGTATCCATATGAAATCTTCCCTTTTCCAGTGTTCCCTCAGGCTATGTTGCAGAAAGGACTTTCCAGAGAAGGAAAAATATGCTCTGGTATATGATGTTATAAATGATTCCATCCTGCTTAGACTCATCCTGCTGTGAGTTGAATATACCTTGCTTAGGGAACTTTGCTGCCAGCTCCTTCTCCATATTGTACAAAGGCAAAAGCAACAGCAGCCTTGGTGAGGTATGTTTGGTGGGCTACGATTTGTGACAGCTACCCTCACTCCAGGGAGGTAAAATAGCCTCAAAGAGAATAAGCAATATTTGAGATCTCCTTCCCAAAGCTGTAAACGTTAATGCTCACGCCAGCCACCTCCCACCAAACAAGCCAAGTCTCCTGACAGAGAAATTTGAAAACTTGGCAACCTTCCGTGGAGGAAAATAATCTTTAAGGAGTCTCAAAACTGCCCTTGGGCAAATCCTCTTTTCATAGTCAAAATAATAATAATTAATGAAATTCCACAGTATTCATAAAAAAGCCCAAGCTTTTAGAAAATCTCTGGGCTGCCGTTTCCAATTATAAATTGCCACATCCAGCAACATCACCCTGATAAAGTAGAAGGCTGATCTGTACAGGCAAGTGAGGATGCATCTAAAGCTGAGATAATATCAGCACCGCTCCCTTAAGATATAAAATAAACTACATCATTTTGTCAGATTATCATATTAAAATAAAACTAGAATCCCTGCCTCTTCACCCAATCTACCACCAAGGAGCTCAATATTTGATTATTGATTCATCTTGCTGTTTGGGGAGAAATGATTATCTCTTTCCAGTGAGAAGACACCTGATACCTTTGATCGGTCTAATAAATGCTTACTAAAAGAAATATTTTACTGAAAATAGAAAGAACGTAAATAAATAGATAAAGCATGGAAACGCAAAGTGCAAAATGAGATTCTTATTTTAATGATGCTATTTAGAGGTTTTAGAAGTAAAACACTACTCTACTTTCTAATTGCTAATCTACAAAGCTATCATTTCATAGAGTCAGATTGGGTCATCTTTCAGGATTGCTGTGACCAAAAAAACTAGTTTTGTTAATGTGAATTTGTGGAGCGTAGTAGACCTTGGAGATTAAATTTGTGGCACTGTAAATTTGATTTATTTAATGTTTTTGGAGAACTGCTTAAAATGACTTAACCATCAAATTGTGGAATTAATTGATTGATGCTTCTGATGTGATAAATCAAAAAAGAAATAAAATATTAGTGTCTGTCTTCATCTATGTATAAAGTATATGTGAATTATGACAGCTTATTTTTGTGGATAGAATGCAAGTATGTTTAAGCAGAAAGAAGATTCAGTTTGCACACCTGAAACATTTAAGCTGGAATCTAAAATGTTTTCATGAAATATTTAGAATTTGTTAAACATTATTTTTCTTTCTTACTTTTGTTGTAATCTCAAAATTATAACATGCCTGTAAAATGCCTTGCCATTCTACCTTTATTCTTTTGCCAAAAAAAGTTTACAGAATGATATTTTGTCCAGGAAGTGTGTTCGCAGTGACTAAACATGTACTCTTGTCATGATGAAGTTAGGAATCAGTACTTGAATTTCAATACTGAAATTTGAAAATCAAAGGGATTGGGTTTTACAGCTGAAGGTAAGTTGAGGGGAAAAAAAGATAATACTGATCTGTGATGGTTTTCACTGAGGTAGAATTAATTTCCTTCATAGGAGCTAGTATAGGGCAACATTTTGGGTTTGTACTGGAAATAGTGTTGATAACACAGGTATGTTTTAGCTACTGCTGAGCAGTGGTTGCACAGAGCCAACTTCTTTTCTGCCTCTCATCCCACCCAGTGGCAAGTGGGCCAGAGGTGTACAAGGAATTGGGAAGGAACATAGTAAGGACGGCTGACCCCAACTGACCAAAGGGATATCTCAGACCATATGGCGTCATGCTCAGCATATAAAGCTGAGGGGAAGAATAAGAAAGAGGAGGATGTTCGGAGGTGTGATGGAGCCCAGCTGTCCTGGAGATGCTGAACATTTGTCTGACTATAGGAAGTAATGAATGAGTTCCTTGTTTTGTTTTCATAGTGTGCATGGCTTTTGCTTTACTCATTAAATCATTTTTATCTCAGTTCACTATTTTCTCACTTTTACTCATCTGATTCTCTCCCATCCCACCAGGGAAAGAGTGAGTGAGTAGCTGCATGGGACTTGGTTGCCATATAGAGTTAAACCGTGACATGATCTTTTCTGGATTTTCATTTCAGCTTGATAGTAATTTCATTAGCATATCCTGCACATTTTTCTGTACTTCTCAGACTGAGCCAAAAAAACCACAAACAAACAAACAAACAAACAAAAAACAAACAAACAAAAGCCACAACATTTTTTTCTTTAAGTGACAATCAAGCTTCTCTTAAAAAAATGTTGCAGACACCAATGGTCCTTACACTTCCATTCTGTCCTTGTGGCTCTGTTTGCAACATCTGCTGTGGAACTCAAACGAGGTCAGTTTTGGCTGATCCCTTCAGTATCAAACCATGCCACTTTGCCAAGCCAGTGTC
The DNA here is from genome assembly GCF_028858725.1 of Colius striatus. Taxonomy (NCBI): domain Eukaryota; kingdom Metazoa; phylum Chordata; class Aves; order Coliiformes; family Coliidae; genus Colius; species Colius striatus. The sequence goes on along the minus strand of NC_084760.1, from coordinate 42,717,707 downwards.
CATCATTTATCAGCAGTCCTGGCTGACCAAGGATGTCCCATCTGATTGGAAATCAGCCAATGCAACACCCATATATAAGAAGGGATGAAAGGATGATCTGGGAAATTACAGGCCTGTCAGCTTGACTTCAGTGCTTGGGAAGCTGATGGAGCAGATCTATTATATAGCACATGCAGGACACATGCTTGTTGGATAAAGGAAAGGCTGTGGATGTTATCTACCTTGACTTTAGTAAGACATTTGGCACTGTTTTCCACAGTGTTCTCTATTAGGGAAATTGTCTGTTCTTGGCTTGGATGGGTATACACTTTCCTGGGTGAAAAATTGGTTAGATGGCTGCGTCCAAAGAGTTGTGGTCAATGGAGTTAAATCCAGTTGGCAGCCAGTCACAAGTGGTGTTCCCCAGGACTCAGTACTGAGACCACTCCTGTTTCACATCTTTATTAATAATCCAGATGAGGGAATAGAGTGCTCCCTTAGTAAGTTTGCAGATGACACCAAGCTGTGTGGATGTGTCGATCTGCTTGAGGATAGGAAAGGTTTACAGAGAGATCTAGATAGGCTGGATGGCTGAGTCAATGTCAATTCCAGGAGTTTCAATAAGGCCAAGTGCTGGGTCCTGCACTTGGGCCACATCAACCCCCAGCAGCGCTACAGACTTGGGGAGGAGTGGCTGGAAAGCTGCCAGGCAGAGATGGATCTGGGACTGTTGGTTGACAACGGCTGAACATGAGCCAGCAGTGTGCCCAGGTGGCCAAGTATACCAATGGGGTTGGTCTGTTCTCTCTAGTAACAAACAATAGAAGAAGAAGAAACGGCCTCAAGTTGTTCACACTGGATATGAGGAGGAATTTCTTTACTGAAAGGGTTGTCAGGCATTGGAACAGGCTGCCCAGGGAGGTGGTAGAGTCACCATCCCTGGAGGTGTTTAAGAGATGGGTGGATGTTCCACTTTGGGAAATGGTCTAGTGGTTGACAGGACTAAGACAAAGGATGGACTTGATGATCTTAAAGGTCTCTTCCAGTTGAAATAATTCTATGATCCTATGATTCCATGTCTGCTACTTTTAGCACTGACAAAGTGCTAGACTAGTCAGCACTCACCAAGCTCATCACCATTTCAGAGGATACCCTACTTTGTCCTCTGGATCAAAATTTAAAAAGTGAGCTTATGTTGTGCCAAATTTGGTCAACAATATTTGGTTTTCTGCTTAAAAGAATGACCCCAGAAAGACTACTCTTTGTGGTCATCTGGGGTTTAATCAATGCAGAAATATAGCTATTTGCTGAAGATAAATATTCTTGCCAGTGTCAAGGTGGGTAAGACAATCAATCTCGTAGGGTCAACTCCAGACAAAATCTATCTGAAAGTAAATGAGTGGAAATATGTTGCTTTTAGATACCTAACCTAAGCTGAGATAAATCCTACACCACCTTCATTAAATGATCCCTTTAATGAACTCCTTTTTTGAAACAAATTCTGTTTATGAATATCTTTGTTTTTTTTCCTTAAAAAATACTCAAAATTGGTGGTTTTTTCTGCCTTTAGAACTCCTGTAGACTTGAAAATCAAGTAGAATGAAATATTTATTAGCAGTTCTGCTCTTTTGTCTTTTTCCTACTCAGTGTAAAACCAAGGAAGTAATACTCCATCATACCCTTGAACTCCAGGTACTGTTTTTGTTGAATATACAGAAAACGAGAGATAATCCATTTCACAAATACTTTTAAAACCAGTGGAGGGTCTCCATCAATTGTAATATGGAATTTAAACTTGTCCTTGTGTCCCAAAGTTAAAATATATTACTTGTAGAAATTTGCCTGTAGAGGGATGTTTTATAAATCATTCAGTAACAGATGATGTTACAACTAAAGCAGTGGGAGTTTTGAAATACCTACATCAGATTAGACTTGTGTTTGTTTCAAAAAAAGCTCTGATCTACTTTGGATTTTTGGCAGGCACAACATGAGCCCAACATGAACTACTGTAAATCAAAGGCTTTTTTGAAAGTCAAACTTGGAATACTTCCAATCTCAATTAAAAAACATTTGATGCCTCTTGGACTTCTATTTTTAAATTTTTTTTTTCTTCTCACTTACCTTGCCAAGACCTGTCCATAACAAAGATCTCATCAGGAACTAATGAAATTGCAAATATTTTCCTGTTTCCTTTATTTCTTACTCTTTTCAATATGTTTTTTCTAATGACAAAATCATCCAAGTGAACCACTTAAATTAGTCAAGATTAACATTTCATATGTGTTTAATAGTTTATCCAATATAAATGGCAACAGAAAAGATAGAAATCAGGCAACATTCAAAATAAAGTTATTCAATGCAAGTTTTCATGCTTTTCCTTTCTCATCCCTCCAACATATTGATAAACAAATTACTCATGACTAACTCTACTGCATTTATGTGGTCTAATACAAATTTATTAGCAAAGACATTGCCATTTAAAGTTAAATAAATCCTGGTAAACACAGATTTTTTGTTAGGTAATAAATATAAATGTCAGTAGAAGATGCAAAAATGTGATTAGTTTTGCATGTAACTACATTTACAAACAATAGTAGGGTTATCCTGCTGTGGTTCAGTCAAATTTACTACAGAATAAACCTTTTTTTTTTTTTTTTACAAATCTCAGAGTACAGCCTCCGTTAATACAATCTGCCAATGGGTTCATAACCTTTTACACCAGGACAGGACTTCATACCAGATGTCTCTAACTCTCAATCTGCTAAAGGTCAAAGTATAGGCCCTATAGGTAATAAAGAAGCTAATGGAGAGCCTCTGAGGAATTAATTGTTCTGGGAACTTGAAAGCTCACCATGTTTATTGCCCTGACATAAATAACTCAATGCAAACCATGAGATGTCCTGCAGATGAAAAATACAGCCAGTCTGCAGGGCAGGATTGTGACGAGACTAGTATTAAACCTTCTTATCTAGTGATTCCAAATAACACTTCAAATTGCTTCTGTGTTCACTCCTGATGGAGTGAACTGGACTTCCAGTTTCTGTAAATTTAGTGCTTCTTACTTGAAGTATAATTTTTTTCAGGAAGCATGCATCCACCAGCTGCTAGGAAACCCCAGGCTCTAAAAAATACTGCAAGATGGTTCTCACTCTTCAGATCACTCCAGTGATCAGACTCAGTTGTCCTCTGCTGTTCTTGCTGACTGTCCATAGAACAGTGAGAGTCTTAGGGCTCATTTCCGTGAGCTAAGTGTTCCATCAATTCTTAAAACCCACAGAAACCTTGAAAGCTAGGAATGTGGCCAGCTAATCTGATCCTCTGAAAGAAGAAGTTTATTGTGAGGATAATGCTTGTGAGGAAATTGTAAGTTTCTACATTGGACAATCTGTTCATAACCTGTCTCCTTGATGAGAGGTACGCACACGTTTTCTTTCAAGTACTTCTGCATAAGCACAGAGCAGTGAACACTTCAGACAGACCAAATCTGTCCACAAAAATGACCCTGCAGGGCAACTGAAGCTCGTTTTAAAGAAATGAGTTAAAGAATTTTATAAAACATACTATGTCTCTTTTTGAACTGGAACAATAGAAGTACTTAGATCCTACTGTGTTGAAAATGCAGGTAGAGCAGAACTCACACGAAGAAAGAATCATTTTAATTTCATGGTCTTTGCTCTCACAAGAAAGTGCAGTACCTTCTACCATAACAATATTTCAATTCCTAGTTGTTTCCAATGCCCTGGTTATGACAGTGTATCAGATTCAGGTTACCCTGTCTTACAGGGAAAAGTACAATCTATGAAAAGCAGAATCATCTTTGTGAGTTTAAAGAGAAACATCTCTGTGTTCTTTGCAAGCCACTGGTCTGTACAAAACTTTGTGATTATATCTGTATGGGAACTGGGTGCATCTGTATAAAAATTATCCTTAGTACTATTTTTTGGTTCTTTGGGAGTGTTTTCTGAGTGTGACATATTACTTGACAGTAAGCATGTTGTAAAACACAGTGAGTTGGTACTCAGAAGGGCTCAAGTCCCACTGCTTCTGTTATTAAGGCACATGACAAAGGTCAGTCTCTTGTTCTCCAGACTAGATAGGAGTCTCAGAATAAAAACAGTATGCTTGCATCAAAGTGTTGAAAAATAGAGCTTTAATAATATTCCTCAATTACACTTTAATGCTCAGGAAAAGGAGGATAAGAAAAGAATCTGTGTCTCTGATCCAATAGGCTTACCATCAGGTGTAAGGGCAGTGCTTTTACCATTATCACCAAATACTGCTGATGACTTTTCCCTTATATATAATTTAATTAGATCACATTAATATGTCAATTCTGAACTTATTTTATGAAGCTGACCAATTTGCTGTGAATAACAATGGTTCTGTATCTGAGGGCAGAAAGATGTTACTTGCCATTCCTATACTGTGAGTGAGGATCCTGCTTCATCTAATTTGTTTCTGTTAGATCAAGGACTTAAGAATGGTGTATAACAAGAGAATAGAGGAAGTTGGACAACAGGGGATGTGCCTCTTCAAAAGCATTGATGCAGCATCTGAAATATAAATTGTTTTCAGGGTTCCTCTAGGACACTGCTATGACCCCTCAGCTCATTCTTGTCAGAACCTCAGAGGCTGGGATGATTACTTTTCATATTTATATATATACATTTTTAAAAAGCTAAAATAAGACATGACAGTAAGTTGTTAAAGTACTGGTTGGTTCCAAATTTATGAGAAGTATACTAGGAATAGATTGAAAGTGAATAATTTGAAAACTCTTAGACAACAATTTATTGTGGCCTTAGCCTTGTTTTAGAGAGCAATAAATCACAGTTAGTTTCTCTAAGCTGACTCTGAAACTGGTTGAATAGCTCAGGAATAGACATTTGTATTTTATACATACATGTTTAATAAAAATAGTTTTGTGTTGAGACACAACATATGTGGAGCCATATTATGCAGTAAAATTTCAGTGAAGGATTACATGCTAAAACCGTATAGTTAAATCATGTCACAGCTGTCAATTAGCTCTGTTATGCACCTACATGAGATCTACATGGGATTTTCTTATAACTCAGCACTGAAAATAGCTGGATCTTAAACAGAGAAGTGCTAGCACTACTGCTATAGGTTTGGCCCAGACCTCTTCTCTCATTTACCAGGATACAGAAGATTGCAAACTATTTGGAATGAGCACCGAGCTAATGAACTAATGTGTGATTCCCTGACCAGGAAGTCAGTGGTGGTCTTGTTTCTGTAACACTGAACCTGATGCACACTGATTTGTCCCTAATCTACTGCATTGCCTACACACTTATTCATTCTAACATAGGTCAAATCATCTAGGTACAGGCATCTTACAGCCAGGATGTTGTTTACCCATGATCATCTGGAGGATGCACGCCTGCTCGAACATGTCTCACAATGACCACTGAGAAAACATGCTCCAGACTAGAAAATAGATTTAGGTATGGGCTCAGGCTCTCAAGGTATTGTGATTCATATATATTGCTGCAATGACCACCAGTATTTCCATAATCATTATATCATGGGTGAACAGCCTCAGCCAGTCTTCAGTAAAATTATGTTAGGGCAGTATTACAGTGAACTAGTTAAACTTGCTTACTGCCCTGGAGAGTGAACAGACATGTCTTTCAGTGTTAGAAAGTAAAGAGGGTAGATTTCATCACCATCTCACACCTTTTCAACAACATTAGAAAAACTGAATTTTAGTGCCCTAAAAAAGTGAGTAATTTTTTTTTTTTTTTAGCAAGAATAGATTGCTGAGTCACTATGTCCTACTCAGGAAAACATCAGTAAGCAAAAAGTACTCCAACACTTCATCTGTCACATGCTAGGATCAGCTACTACTTCTGAGGAACTGACCCCTTTCCTTTAGCCAAGAGCTGGCCTTGGCCACTTTACTTTTTAATGTGCATATTTGATATTTTTATTCCAGCTTACCTTATTGATTTTTCTTATGGTTTAAGGTTTTATTAGTTTTCTATTTTCTTCTTGCTCAGAAGTGGGATATGGAGTGAATTGTTAACCATCATTCAACAGAACTAAAATGTATTTACTTCTGTGTTTGATCCATATCTATCTCAGCATTTTGTTATCTGACTTGTCATATTCAGTGACATTCAGTAAACATTTCAGTGAAGTGAATGTTGCATAATTTCAGAATGTGTTCTTGGCTCTGAGAGGCCCAGAATACCTAAGACTTGTCATAGCTCTGTCACATTTCAGAGCATGATACATTTCTGTAACAGACCTTGCATAAAACCCTACAGGGGAAGAAACTTACTAAAACTTTTCCAATATTTCTTTCTGATTATTTCTGAGTTCAAGAAGAAAAAAAGTTTTCCACATGTAGAGAGGAGGAGAGACCTGAGAATGTGAAGTTTCATAACAAGCTATCTTGGCTTTGAAGGCTTTGAAAACCTCAGTCTAAATGCACCTGTATAATTTGTAACTTGTTGCCTAAGACACTATGTATTTTAAATATCAGTGTTTAAACTGTTAGGAGAGAGGTGAGCAGATTTGTAGAAGTGTCACAAGAGTGGGAATCATTGCAGTTCCTATCTCAGTTCTGAGTTTTACGATGCTAGACATGGTCTGTGGCATACAGCTCGTCTTCCTTTAGATCCAGCTAAGCATTAATTACTCACCCTGATAAAGTGTCATTCAGCTCCATATTGAAGCAGCTAAATTTTTACATCTGTAGGACAGCAATATGCGTGTCCATATTTGAATGACGTGTCTATACACTCTTTATAGCCAATGGAGACTGGGTCAACACAATCAATAGGGAGGATTCATTTTCCTTAACAGTGTGTTAAGGTGTTCTGTCTGACCTTTGGTGACTTGTCCAGAAGGATTTGAGTCTCACTTAGATCTGTGAATTGTATCTGCCAGCTGTCTGCAAGTGTTTAAGGATATTAAATTCCTATTATTAGGAAAACACATTGTCTTCCTACAATATGTAAAATTTTTCTGAACATCAGTTATTTGGTGCCATTTTTTCATCTCTGTCAATGATTTTCATTAACAACACCTAAATTAAAATGTCTTGTCTTGAATGCCAGAAGATAAGAGTCAATATCTCCAGATCAACAAATCTTCAGCTATTTACACATGTGGATGGCCCTCTGATACCAACCTAAAGGAAGATAGTCGTTGCAGAATCATGAAAGACAAAATGGCTGAAGTCCTATAGCCATTGGTTATATACTTGAGTTACCCAATAACCCAACTTTAAGACTGTCATTTACAGATTTACACTGTTTTCTCTTGTCTCATTTACTTGATACTTCCTCAGAGCTATGTGAGATATATCAACTACCTCTGTGGAATGTCAGCAAGTCTGAAAAAGTCTATGTCATTGTGTTGCCTTAAAATATGTCCAAAGGAAATCAAGTTAAAGCTTGGACAAATTGGGGTTTATCGCCACACTTCTTGTTTGGTGTTTTCTGGGAGTCAGTATGTTACAAGAATAAAAATCGTTATGGCAGTCATTAGGAGCTCATTACACCTCACTAGGAGGTCAGCTATAGTTATAACCTTTATTTCTGAATTTGCTGCAATCTTTATTAGATTGATCTCCCCTGTTCTAACAGTCTAGACAGGGAGATAGTGGTATATTTTTATGAAGATAAGATGTGAGGGATTAGTCTATATTATCCACAACTTAGAGAAAAACAAGCTTCGACAAGGACAAGTGTAGAGCACTTTTCCTGCACCTCAGGAAAAAAAAAATACTGCACCAGGACAGGCTGGGGCTGATCTGCTGGAGAGCAGCTCTGCAGAGAGAGACCTGGGAGTCCTGGTTGACAATAAACTAGTCACAAGTCAGCAATATGGCCAAGAAGTCCAAGGGTGATGCATCAAGAGTGTGGTCAGCAGGCCGAGGGAGGTTCTGCTCCACCTCTGTTCTGCCTAGGTGAAGCCTCATCTGGAAACCTATGTCCAGTTCTGGTCTCCTCAGCTAAAGAGGGACAGAGAACTTCTAGTGAAAGTCCAGCACAAGGCCACCAAGATGCTGAGTAGATTGGAACATCGTTCTTTTGAGGAAAAGCTGTGGAACCTGGTGCTGCTCTGCCTGGGGAAGAAGAGATTGAGGGAGGACCTCACTAATACTTTATAGACATTAACCCTTACAAGTAATTGAAAAATGTATTTCAAGAGGACATGGTAACCCTCTTTTTCTGTAGTGTCTAGTGATAGGAGTAGGGGTAATGGGCATAAACTGGAACACAAAAGGTTCCACTTAAACTTAAGGAAAAAAATGTTTATTGTGAGAGTGAGAGTCTTGGAACGGGCCACCCAGGTTTTCAAAACCTGCCTGGATGCATTCCTTTACAATTTCATCTAGGTGGACCTGCTTGACCAAGGTGGTTGGACTAGATGATCTTCAGAAGTCCCTTCCAATCCCTACCATTCTATGATTCTATGAAAAAGAGGGCTCAGTTGACTTTTCTAGATTTGCTAAAGTCTACTTGACTAATTGTCTTAACGTTGTTATATGTTGACTGTTTTTTGTGCCATCGGTTCTTCTGAATTTCTTGTGCTTCCCTTTCAATATCTCTTTGCAGCATTTCAGCTGCACATTGAATATTGAAAAATCTGTGAGTGAAACATTAGAACAAGAGAACACCAGATAAAAATTCCCATTTGTGGATACAAACCTTCTTAAATTGCCATTATATATTTTGATGATTTTTTAGCCTGTGGGTACTATCACTGTAATTTTCAGTGTATAAGTTTTAATAAGTCAATTATAAATGTAATGTATGCTGCAAATACCATCACAGTAGCTACTTAATAAACAGGGCATTTTTAAATCTTATCCTGAAAACAGAGTTAATGTACTGTTCTTCTAATTCATAATCAAAATGCAAAACAAAATTCAGCTTAACAGCTATAGTGTAGCTGAGTTACTTCATATAATTAACTTGGAATACCTGAAGGCAAACGTGTTACTTTCTAACTGCTAGACAACTACATTTGTATACACATATAATATACATATTTGTGTGTCTGTATATACAGGTATATGCATTTATTTCTACCTACATTTTTAGCTACAGAGGAGACATATAGAAACATTTTCCTCTGGAATATATGAGGTCTCAGTCCAGCATGAAGTGTATAGCAGAAAGATTTAATGATGTTCACATTGCTCTAGTAAAGAGAAAGTAGTTTGCACAATGTATGCCATAATCTTGTTCTTAATAGGGTGTAGCAAAATCTCAAGGAAATTCACTCAGAGGGTCTCAACTTTATATAAATGTTACTATTATTTTTGTAATCACCACAGCAGTTAAAACTATGTTTCTTAGGTTGAAGCAGTTAGACTTAGTAAATATTACAGTCATAAACCATCTTCCTAAAATGTCTAAATTCTTGACATAGTCAACAATTCTACCAAGTGTGTGCCTGACAGACAGTTAAATGGTGTAACAACCTAATGGCAAGCTTCAGTCCTCACTGACAACTTTTCTTTTCTAAATTTAGTCATGTAAAGATTAGACACCTAGTCTATGTTACTGATCTAAGCTACACCTCGTCAGTGCAGAAAGATTAGTGTTTCCAGAAGAGAATGAATCTCTTCTGAGAAACCTAAAAGATGAAGTTGTCTGGAGTACCTATCTCTCTCCATTAATTACACAGGAGACTTTCCTGATTAATGTAAACTATATACTTAATTTGGGGTTGCTGAACTGAGAAAAAATGTCACTTTGTACTGGATATGACTGGGATAGGGCTGAACATAATCCATGACAACCTTTCATTCCTGCTTCCTGCCCACAGCATTATAGAATCATAGAATCATAGAATGGTAGAGGGATGATCTACCCCTTGGTAAATTTGGGGTATTGCAGGAGTAATCCTTTATATTAAATATACGTGAGCTCATAGGAAATAGCTTTTTTGTTGTTCTTTTAACTTTCAGTATACTTGATAAAAGTTTATTTTCACTGATTTCTTCTGAAAAGGCAATCACATAAAACTATATAAAGGCATCATTCACGTTGGATTATTCAACAAGCTCCAATGACTTCTTAATTGTTTTTGTAACATAGGCACGTGCATCTATACAGTATTTACTAGAAGGCAGCAGAATGAAGACGTGGTAGAAGATAAAACCAAGACTCATGTATTCTTCACAGAACGCTTTGAAGCCTAATCCTGTTCCCATTGCTACCATTAACCAGCATCCACTTTGAGTCCAGTGATATTAGATTTTTTTCTTTAAAGTTTATTAATTACACTTAAAAGTTTATGTATGGAAATTTGAATTTGAGTGAATGTAAGAAAATAATACTCTCCATTCTTTGTCCTGATTGCCAATTTATTTTAAGATGGAGACAAGTGAAAGTGATGGGACTGATTCAAGTGGTGACACTGGTAAGCATTGCAAAGTCATCTGCAAAAGCTTGGTTGCTTTCATTTGCAACTTCACCCCAGAGAAAGAGATATACCAGGAAGGAGAAGACAACAAAATATTTCCAGCTACCATCACTGCTCTATTGTTTCTTCCCCCTCAGCCTGGCATTTCCTAAACCCTAAAGACAGGTATTCAGTGATCTTATATTAGACTTGTATATGGTAATTGTCAATTTCTAAATAAAAGATATTTTTACAAAGGCAAAAAGAAGAATTACTTTTAAGACAGGATTCATGTGACGTATTTGGATTTCTACATTAGGATAAGATGACTAGTAATCTGATAAAGCCAAATTATCTCTTTTTTTGGAGAGTCTAGAAAAATCTCGATGCTTATACCCAATCTCACCTTCAGGATGTAATTTGTCATATTCTCAGAATGTTTTTCTATGTAATTCATCTTCATCACCAAAGTCTTTTGTACATGTCTTTCAGATATACATCAGTGATGTAAAAATAAAAGAGCATCACATCGTAAGTATTCTGCTGGCAATCACTATGAAGCTGGAAGAACAAACCCCTATCTTTACTTTCTAAAGAATTTCTGAAATACAACTGAGGGGGTATATGTCCATTTTCTTTGGAAAATGGTTAGATGACCAAGATTTGGGTTTGTAGGTAATTTTCCTTATGTTCTACATCAAAGAGGAAAGTAGTTGGGTTTGCACAGTCAGAGCAAATAATGTCCTCTTTTCAGAAGACTGTGAACATGACTGGATCTGCCTCCTTTACATCAGCTTTTCTGATAGCATTTGAGAGAGACATAGGACATTGGGAAGCATTATACTTTTTTACTTTCTCAACATAATAGTGATATCTCTATATCACAGTGAACGTTGAAGCCATTTCACATCCAGGGTAACTAAAATGAACACTATTCCATGAAAGGGAGACATATTTTCTGACCTACACTCCTATTTTTTGTTGATGCTACATGAGGAAAATGTACTAGATACATGTTGACAGCCCCTGGCAGTCTTTTCAAGCTTCATAGAGATAAATTGAATTGATAATAACAAGAAATAGCTCTGAATAGAGAGTGAATTTGAGAATTGCAGTGGCAGAATAGAAGAAGCTTTTATTTATTTGATTTTTTTACTTCTTCCGTCACTTCTAATACTTCTTTAATATTTGGTTAATATTCTATTTACCTGCCTTTATTTTACTTTTCCACCTGCATTGCTTGAGTCTGATCTTTTATGTGTCTTATGAACAAAGTACATTTCAAACGTTGTCTGCGTGGGAGATAATGATATCCAAAATATGTTAGTCTATAACTGTCACTGAAGTCCTGTGCTGAGCAGTAAAACACTTTGCAGGAAGACTGAAGAAAAAACCCAAACAATTCAAATCTGAAAGCATTTGCTCTGACAGATCAAAGAAATGAGAAGTATAAAGATGTCACCATCGGCAAAATGCAGAACACATTAAAAAAATGGGATTGGGTTTTCAGCAGGGGTAAAGCACCATCATTCCATTCCCAATTCCCAGTTCAAAAACTTTGGATAGTAACCCAGGCCATTTCAAATATTGTCATCAGGCAAGCCTCATTCAGCACATTCTATTAAGAGGTTTACTCTCAAATGGATGAAATTTCTGTGAAAGTTGAGGAAATTCATCAAGGCAGTTTGCTTATGTTGCCAAGACCAAAGGCAAAAAATGTGACTCAGCCACGAGAGGATTAAACATAGGGGTCTCTTGACAGTTTATATGCTTTGTCACTTCACTTTTGGACTTGAAAGTCAATGAACTTTAATTTCCTAGTCTTTTCCTCTCATCTCTGCTCTTTGCAGAGGTAGCAAGCCCATCTCCTCAGTCCTCAGTCTAGACAAGTGATTTTATTCCAAAACTTAGGAAACCTTTCTGCTTTCCTTGTGCAGCTGAGATAACTTCATCCAATACTAGTGATAATTTTGGCCTACTATAACCAGAAAAATAGCCTACTAAGAGGTAAGTGAGCATGTGTTCAATGAGATTTACCTGTCATTACTTTTTTTTGTCCACTCATCTCCACTCAGCTCACCTTAAGCTTACATGGAAACCTGGAGAACTTAATAAGAAATAGCAGAGAGAATGTTTTCTGACACTTGCAAAGCGTGCCTTGCCTTCCAGACAGAATTTCCTCAGTCTACTCTGTTCTAGATATGAGACCGTCCTTCTGTCTGCCACTAGCACTCATGCACAACAAGAGAGAAAGGGGCATTACACAGTACATTTTCCACTGCTGTGCTGTATCTCATTTACTCTTGCTACTGAAATACACAACCTCTAATTAGCTCGTCCAGCTCTGCTCCTTTTTTTTTTTCATCTAAGATGGAAAAAAATTTCTTCTCCTTCCCAACCTGTCACTGTGTGGTATATTCACATATAAAGCATCAATAATTATACAATGCATTACAAATGAGTTTTTAAAGCCAGGATGCAAATTAGGAATGTAAATGTACCTTCTAAATTGGCCATGTTAATAGGAAATATGATTCTTTCTAATAGAGTGGGAGTAAGCCCCAGTGGTATTGATCTTTTCCCTTTTCTGCTTGAACCGTCCCCCTCATCCCCCCCCGCACCCCAGATAAGCAGCAGTGTCTTTTCACCTCCCCTCGCTGAGACTCATCTGGTCAAGTTGAACTCTTTCCTCTTATTTGCCTGTACTGAGCCATGAGCACTAAATGAAGCGAGTAATTTGGTGCATTGTTGGGGGGGACTGGAGGAGGGGGACAGGGGAAGGGGGGCAGCTGACAGTGAATGGTGTCAGCTGCAGAGGCAGCAGAAAAAGCCGACATTTTAATAAAACAGCCTCGGGCAAAATCCCATTAAAGCCTTCAGAAGCTTGTTTCCCTGCAGTTGAGCAGGTAGGCGTCGTGCACTGCGTGGCAGCCCTGAGTGCTCTCTGGGAGCCCAGTTCAAAAAAAAAAAAAAAATTGAGTGCTTTTTCTTCCCCCCCCTTTCCTCCCCCTGATCTAAATCATCCACCAGCCTCTGCTCCTCAGAGTCATTTGCAAGGCAGAGAGAGAGGGAGGGAGGGCGAGGGAGCAGGGAGAGCGCGTGTGTACCTTGATGTGCAGGGACTAAGTGCCTATGCAGTGGCAGGAGTCACTAGTGAACGCTGCTCGCCCATTAACGCTCTGGCGCAGACCTCAGGCTGACCTTTGGAGAGGAGAGGGAACAGGGGGAACACAGTCAGAATGACAATGAGGAGATGGGGTAGTGATGGGGCTCCCTGTTCAGACATCTCCCCTCACTGCAGCCACCAATCTGGTGCTGAGGACATTGGTGCCTGGTGCTGAAGATGTTGATACCATTTTCTTGGCAATGATGGGTGAGGAATGGAAGAGAGGGAAAACATAACAGGATAGTGGAGAGCTGGTTGGCTGGGCAGGCCACTTTGGGGAAAAGTGAAGGTGGTGAAACTCTCCTACAAAATACCTGCTGCTCTGAAATGAATTCTTGCTAGATGTTTGTAGGCAGAAATCTCCCCATACGTGTTTTGCTTGAATGAAGTGTGGGCTGAAATGAATTCTATTTTAATGGAGGATCTATGTGATGTTGCACTGAAGGCCACATCATGGTGTCAGGGGCTGTACATACACATAGAGTCAGGGACACATAGAGTCAGGGAGATGGTTCATGTCCTTTAGCGGTCATGGCTTCAATAAAGCAAAAAGATCAAGATGGAATAAAAACTATTTTAGCTCATTTTCAGCCTGGAATTGCCTCCTCAGTCCTCTACACATCCCTCTCTGTCTTGATGATAGTCTTTTGTACATAAGTTCTGGGTGCAAGGACTTCTGGAGCATTTCTGGAGACTGTCTTTATGCATAAGCTTATATTGCAGAGATCTAGTGGATACTGAGAGTTCAGTGCATAGGAAGCAGCAATTCTGTCTGTTTCACACCATCATGTAGTTGATCTGACTCTCTAATAAGGCACGACAGCCTTCTAAACAGATAGGTGATGCACTTTGTACGTGTGAAAGACCAGTTAGGTTTCTTAAGAGAATACTGTCTGCTTTGTTTTAAGATGCTGTACCTCTGCATTGTATATTAAAAGTTTGATGGATGTCTGGCTAGAAAAAATGGGGCTTTCCTATGTTAAATCAATTTTACCTGTTCTTTCAAATCCATTTGAGCTTATGAATGACCCTGCACTGAAAGAACATCCTCAATGCATCTGAAACTTGGTACAGCAGCTTTTATTTGGCTATCAGTCATTTCTATTAAGGGCAAGAAATTGCTTGGCTCTCATTTTAGCCAAAAACTACAATTAAACCTGTACACACTCTTCCTACATGTCCCTATCTGTAAAGCTGCAAGAGCCAAGTTTTGCTTTACCCAGAGACTGCTGCATCTGCCATAGACACTAATATTTAGGCAAGTACTAGGAAGAATAATCATGTCTCTGACAATGAGAAGGCTCATTCTGTTATAGCTAAATTGTTTTGATTTTGCCAACATCATGAGACCAAGTATGAGCCATCAGTAACTGGGTGCAACTATGCAGACTTCAGTAAAAGCTTCTGTACATTTGAGCTTTTCCCTGGAGTTCAGCTAGAAAAATCTCAAATTGTACATCTACTCTGAATTTCTGGTGGGTTTTTTTTCCCCCTTTGTTCTTTTCAATCTTTATTCACTCTTTATTAGCTCCCCATTTTCCCTTCATTGCTTTTTATTTTAAACTCTGCTTTCTACAATGGAAAGTCCCAAAGCATTTTCTAGCCTGTGTTTCTAAAGTTTGATTCCCCCACAAGTGTGCATCTACTGGCAGAATTTGAACAAATCGGATTACTCCCTCATCTCTGAAACGCAGCCACTTCTGAGGTAGAGCTCTGCAGCCACTCTGTCTTCAGCATGTGCCTCGAGTCTCTGGAGAGGGAATGAAGGATAACCTTTTCACCTGAAAGTACCTTTTTAGGTAAGCTGAATATAACTTGGAATTAAGCCACAATACCACAGTTAACACTTCTTTACAAGCATAGTTTGGGATTGTGACCAGAAATGTCAGAATATTCCTTTGATGTCTGTCAATTGGACCTATAAATTGAAAGTGCAGAAGTTTCATCTTTTTCTTATGTATAGGTTTGTATATGGGGTATGTGTGTGTGTGTATGTATGTGTGTATGGTGTGTATGTACTCCAAGGCTTTGGAAGCAGAGCTTCATGGATCTAAATGGCCAGTGAGGAGCATTTTTATAATAGTAATTCTTTTAATACATTGATATTCCAGTGGTTTTCATCACCTTTTCAATGCTTTTTAATAGAATCATAGAATCATTACAGTTGGGAAAGACCCTTAAGATCATCAAGCCCAATCACTAACCTCACACTGCCAAGCCCATGACAACTAAACCTTATCCCTTGGCACCTCATCTATGTGAGAGAAGAGATTGAACCCCACAACACTACAGTTTCTCTTCAGGTAGTTGTAGAGAGTAATCATATTTCCTCTTAGCATCCTCTTCTCTAGGCTAAACATCCTCAGCTTCCTCAGCTGCTCCTAATCAGATTTGTTGTCCAAACCCTTCCCCAGCTCCAGTGCCCATCTGTGGACATGATCCAGCACCTTCTTGTAGTGAGGGACCCAGAACTGAATGCAGTACTTAAGATGCAGGTTCACCAGTGCTGAGTACAGGGGGACAATCACTACCCTGGCCCTGCTGGCCACACTATTTCTGATACAAACCAGATGCCATTGGCCTTCTTGGCCACCTGGGCACACGGCTGGCTCATGTTCAGCTGTCTGTCAATTATCACCCTCAGGTCTTTTTCTGCCTGACAGCTTTCCAGATACCCTGCCCCAAGCCTGTACTGGTGCATGGGGTTATTGTAACCCAAGTGCAGGACTCAACACTTGGCCTTGTTGAATCTCATGCAGTGGTCTCAGCCCATCACTCCAGCCTGACCAGGTCCTTCTAAAGAGCCTTCTTGCCTTCAAACAGGTCTATGCTGCCATCCAACTTTGCATGATCAGCAAATTTACTGAGGGTGCACTTGATCCCCTCATTGATGTCATTGATAATGTTGTTAAGCAGATTAGGCACCAGCACCTTGCTTCTGGGAACACCACTGCTGACTGGCCAACAATTGGATTTAACTCCATTCACTAGGACTCTCTGGGCACAGCCATCCAGCCACTTTTCCACCCTTCTCAGGGTAGGTCCATCCAAGCCATGGGCACGCAGTTTCTCCAGGAGGATGCTGTGGGAGACTGTGTCAAAAGCCTTACTGAAGTCCAGGAAGACTACATCCACAGCCTTTCCCTCATGCACTAAACAGGTCATGTTGTCATAGAAGGAGATCAGATTGGTCAAACAAGATCTGCCTTTCATAAAGCCACATTGACAATACCTCTGCATAAAATCAAACAATGATGAAACCTCAGACAGGACTTCCTTTTCTCAGTATGCTGCAGTAAGATGTTATTATTCTAATGATGTGACAGTTATGTACATAATGTCTCTATCTGCCCTTTTGTGATATTTTGCTGATCTAGAATTTTGCATACAATTCAGTCTGGCTAGAATTCATTTCAATATATTCCTCTTCTCCATGACTGTTAAACCGTTATTTATATACATCTAATTGCCTTGTCCTTCTATGAGCTCCTTGGGTCACTAACTTTAGCCACTCCATGTATTCAGAAGTTCGAGTTTTCTGTCTCTCACGTGGAGTTCCACCATGGTCCAGACAATCAAGTGAACTCCTTCAGGTTCACAGAAGAACCTGTGGAAGGGTAAGGAATAGAAATAACCTAGGGAAGATGATACCTTAGGGCTCAAGATTGGAAGGCTCACTTGGAGGAAAGGATGTAAATGTTATGCCTTGTACCGTCTGGCAGAATCACATAAGAATGACCAAGTCACCAGGTGATACATTATCCTGAGTGATGGTGGGGGAAAAAATCAAAAAGGACAATTTTAAGGATTCTACAAGTTTGTCTCCAATGATATGGTTAAGAATTTTTGCCGAACCAAATTAAAACATCTCCAGACCTAGATCTCTCGAATGTACATAAAGTTTATCCCAGACAGTTAGAGATAGAGGGCAAAATTTTCTTTTTGGATCAGCAGCTAATATTAAATGGGAAAACATTATCAGCAAGATGGTGACAATCAAAATAGAATTTTTATCTGTGAGCTAGAACATTCAGGAGTCTAGATATATATCCCAACTGTAACAATCAAAAAACACCCTAGTATTGTTCTCCAGGCTCTTTTTCCAATATGACATAAAAAGTGGAGAACTAAATCTGTCTTGGATATGTCTATAGGGCAACTTTATATTAAACTCAGCCTTGTTTAGTTCATTTGATCTCCTGAGAGTTCAAGAAAATGCAGTTAATTGGTTTATAACTCTTATAAATAAGATACCCCAAGAGTGTATATGATGCAAAAAGCACAAGCAAAATTTGTTGCTTTTCCACTCTTCTCAGAGTAGTATTGTGTTTACTACTGAGAAAAGACCAGAAACAGCAAAAGGAAATCTGTCATCAACAGAGAGCGCAACACTGGATGAATCAATGATCCAAGGCATTATTTTTCCTTAGATCTGTCAAATATACACTTGTGTGTCTGTGTGCACATGCATAAATACATATATATGCAAAAAAATGTAATGACCTGTCTGTTATGTGTTTGTACACTTTTGAATCAGGTGTAAACACCAAAGTAGACAAGGGTGCATTTGCATATACAGGTACACCCCTTTCTTTAAAAACAACCCAAAACCCCTCCTCTGTGTCTATGTTCATACTTTTACATTGACATACATACAAGCACATCGTTTTCCTCCTGTTCTTCCTTGTCAGAACACTTTAAAAGAAAACACGGATTTTGGTTTTCTGTTCTGGCAGAGATCTTAAATGTATGGTGCTGTATTTTTTCTTTTTTAGAAGAATAATCAATGAAGAGAAAATGTTCCAATTTTCTCCAGCTCCTTATGTTAATTCCTGTGATGAGTTATTTGAAGTGTACATTGCTAGAGGCCTTTCAAGCATATACCCAATCACAGAGTTACCACCAGGGCTCTGTATGTGATGAAGCTGTAACAGGGAAACAGTTCAGCTCTGTATTGACCCATAAAAGATATGAGAAGGAGAAGAGCTTCCTTGTGAAATTTGTTTCTAAACTAAACTTGTTGTCTTATGCACTTCACATGATTAGATCCCTTCATGTTGATGATACATGTAATAACCAAATTCTACATATAGGGTCCAACACATCTACTGCTTTAGAGGGACCACTAGGATTGCACTCTTTCAGATCACCCAAGGAACAAACAAACAACAAACTCTTATAAAATTTAACAGACCAGTGACCATCTCTTATTATGCTACAGATAGTAAAAACACAAATAAAATTACAGTTTGCAGAAAGAATAAGGTATCTCAAATTAAACTTTCCAACATCATAAATACTATTAAACTTCCTGTATTAATTTTATATATGTTTTGCCATGGTCTATTTCCACTGAAGTAAAACTTTCACACTTTTCTGTATTCCCCATCATGTGAAAAATCTCACTGAATTCACAGGGCATATATGAGTGAATATTTAAGCTTGCACATCCACTTTTTTGCTGGATCAAAGCCAAAGGTCAGAGCTCATTTCCAAAGAGCTTCTTGCCTTGAAAATCAAAGATGATTTAGTGCAAAAGAAATTCTCATTATTGCCTTCTCTTTCCATTCAGCCATGAAATAACCCATATTTCTTGGAAAAAATAGTTATTACACAGAGAAGGATTCCAGGAGAAAGAAGAGGAACACAGGCCTGAATGAGATCCAGTTTGTCTTAAGAGAAGTCAATGATTCTATGATTTCTCACTAATGATGCAAAAGATTATACTTGTAAAAGACCAGATTTTAAACATATACACCTCCAACCTCTTATTCAAAGCATTTTTCCACTGTGCAGCCTCATTTGCTTTTCTGTCTTTCAAATGTCCCTACAACCTGACGTTCTAGTGAACCTGCTTCTGCAGGGGGGTTGGACTAGATGATCTCTAAAGGTCCCTTCCAGTCCCTACCAATCTATAATTCCATTATTCTCTTATTCTAACCAAAGTGGCTGCAACCCTGCTATTTTTGGCATGGACCAGTTAGCACTCCTCGTCCTTCAAATACCAAGTCCTGTGGTTGATCTCAGCACTACTCCAGAGAGACATAGAAGGATGCCCACTCTACTGTTAATAAACACAGCCAGAGAGCAGACTTTGGCAACTTCAGTTAACTACCAGAAACTCTGCCTTAAATTCTAGGTCCTTCGAATGATCCTCAGAGTGCCTGCTAGAGGGATCTTCCACTCCCCTTCAACTGCTGTTCAAAACTCCATGTGCAAATCAGATCACAACTATTGCTTTACCAAGTAAGCTCTGGGTTTGTTTTTTTTTTTTTTGAAGACATACAGACATGCATTAGTCTGTATACCGATACGAAAAGAGGTTGACATAAACATACTCCTATCCAGAATAGGATCTTTAAGTGCAAACAAATAAGAGAAAAAGAAATAATTTGTGGCATACACACTGGTTTTGGGTATAGGAGACACCAGAATAAAAAAACACCAACCCACAATTGCATTCATAAATTTGAAGCAGTATTTCATTGGAGTGTTTTCCTGGTTATAGGCAACCTAAGTGCAAGAACTCTTATCCTCCACTGAGCAATATCTATACAGTTGCTGTACAGCAGTTTTGTCTTTGGATTAGTTAGGGGTAATTCTATTTTGATTTATAAAGTCAATGGAGCAGAACACTATCATAGAATAGTGGTCTCCCACTGCTACCTCGTTTAAGCAATCAAGCAAAAAATAAAGCATATGTTACACCTTGTAATGTATTTCTCATTCTTGTATTCTTACACTATTTTCATTGTCATAATGATCGAGTATATCTTTATCTGCTTGGACTTTTTATATAAGTTAGCTTCTCTCTAAGGTTTACAAGTTAATAATTTAACCAACAGGCGTGTACTATATATTTTTTCACCCAGAAGCACAGCCTTCCTGAGTTACCATCTGCAAAAGATAGTTCAGCTACAAGAGAAATGGCCTACATATGACAGCAAACTTCGACTATTATTCCATGTTGCATGCCTAATCTATGCTGTGTTACGTGAGCCTTAGTCGCTCTGCTCTTCTCAAATGAGTGACTTCCACAGACTGTTTCTGACATACACAAGAGCAATGAGACACCTGAGGCTTATGTTCATCAGGATTCTGGGGAAATAGCTTCTGACTGTCTTGTAAGAAATGAGAAATAATATGAACTCCTCTCACTATTGACTGAAAAAATGCGAGGATAGGTTTATAGTTGGAAGTATTTGATATAGATCAAAATAACAGTGCTAAATTCTTTTTCTTAGCCATGTTGTTCCTATAAGACTTTGGGCTGGTGACTTTGCTTCACAAGTACTTAGGATAATCCTAAATTGTATCAAAATCAATGGAAATAAGGGGTACAGACCTTATCAGTTCTCTTTTAGGAAAACAGCTTTATTATCATTAAGAAAACAAAAGTAATTTTCCTCTGTCTATTTTTTTTATTTTGGTGGAACACATTGTAATTCATGCAATTATATTGATCTGTCTCATCAGAAGCTCAGAAAGGTACTGCAGAGACAATATAATGGAGAGTGCTGGTTTTGGCTGGGTAAGAGTTGATTTCCTTCATAGTAGCTCGTATAGTGATGTTTTGGATTTGTGCCGGAAACAGTGCTTATTATACAGGGATGCCTTGGTTACTACTGAACAGTGCTTACACAGAGCCAAGTTCTTTCCTGCCTCTTACTCCACTCTGCCAGTAAGCAGGCCAGGAGTACACAAGGAATTGGGAGGGAATACAGCAGGGATGACTGAGCCCAATTGACCAAAGAGATATCCCAGACCATATGGTGTCATGCTCAGCATATAAAGTTGAGGGGAAGAATACGGAAGGGGGACATGTTCAGAGTGATGACGTTTATCTTCACAAGTAACCCTGAGGTGTGATGGAGCCCGACTGCCATGGAGATGGCTGAACATCTGATTGGCCATGGGGAATTCCTTGTTTGCTTTTCTTGTGTATGTACCTTTTGCTTTACCTATTAAACTATCTTATCTCAGCCTATAAAACACTTTTACTTCTCTCATTCGCTCTCCCATCCCACTAGAGAGGGCATGAAGGAGCTTAGTTAAACAACCGCACCAAGATAATAGGAATCTAAGTTCGCTGGCTCAACACAAAGTCAAACCTGTAGGGTCTCAGTTAAGTTCTTCAATCATCATTGCATCTAAAGACACTTTAAATACCTTATAGTATCTTAACTCTCCTCTAGCCATCAGTGCAGAATGGTACAAAACTCATCTGTGACTTGCATCACAGCCTCCACCTTATGTTATCTCAACAGTCCTTGAGATTCTCAAATAGCACTAAATGCCATTTCAGACAGTTTTGTCAAGCCCTTCATGTCCTCTTAATATGCTTTTCAGTAAAGCCACTTATACTGGACATTTTCCTGCAGTTTTAATATAGTTTACCTTTGTTTCTATCTGATACTGGTGTCACTGATGTGTTATTGTTTCACAGATCACTTTAAAGGGTTTCAGTGTTGTCTCTCCTGACTTCATCCTTAAAATCTTAAGAATAATAAAATTACTTAAATGGGTAAAAGAATGTTCTAGTTAAAGATCAAGGGATGCATCTATTCCAGACCCCAAGGTCTGTTTGACTGGAATTGTCTGCCAAGAGAATTAGTGGAAGCCTTGTTACTTGAATTATTTAAAATTTGAGTAGGCAAAGAATTGGAGAATCTTGTAAGGATCAATTTGATATTGACAAGGGGTTTGACTAGCTGAACTGGTAAGACTTTTTCATCTCTGAATTGGGTGATTCTAAAAAATGAAACAATGTCTCTAATGATTACTTGCCCTACTCTGTGAGTATGGCGGCAGTAGCAGTAGATACTACTTCTTTTAGCTTGGGTGGAAGTAGTAGACCTGCAAAGTCTGAAATGTCATTTGAAGTTCTGTGGTATAAATGGAGTGCACATTTTTGTCTGCTTTTTGTACAGGATCTTGACTTGTGGAGCAGAAAGAGAAGGTTAATTTAAAAACCAAAACAAAACAAAACCAAAAACAACTAAACCAAACTTGTTGTAAGTTACATGTTTATTTCAGGATTTTAGGAGAAAGGGAGGAGGCAAGTTCCAGTTCTCTGAGCCCAATCTGCCAGTCATATGCTTATATTGTTGATTTAAGTTGCACCAAGGATATGATGCATGGTCCTTAACAATCAAATATCACTTCAAAATTGCTCTTTCTTTGAAGAGATGTCTGGTTCCAGTGATGTAATGAGATCTCTTGAAACGTAAATTATTGTATGGCTGAATTGTTTGGCTTTATGTGGGAGCTCCGTAGAGTGTTTGCATATATGTGATACTAATGATGTAGAGCCAGTGACTAAAAGCAAAACAAAGATGGAGTCATATTAGCTGCAACATTCGGATGAAAAAAACCCAAAGCCTCTTTGCCAGATTCACTGTTGTCTTTGTACATCTACAATAGAACTGCCGGAATTTGATCCTTTTATCAGCTAAGGGCTCAATGGAGGTCAGTGTGACTCAGAGCTGTATTACAAAGGTTTTAACTCAGTTACCAAAGCTAACTATATATGGAAGTTACAGACTCTTCATTTTTTTACTGAGATACTCAAGATTTTTTTTTTCACTGTCAGAAACTAGGGAACTAACCCTACAAACATTTAGTTAATGACTCAGTGTCAGCCACATTACAACAGAGAGGTTTTATCTTCATTTCTTTTTAAAAAGCCTTTATCTTCCAGTTAGCCAGAGATTTCTGATCAAGACTTTACCACATTATTATGATAAAAAACAATAAGAATTAAATAGGAAAATAATGATGCAAACATTCCGAAATTCAAAAATTCCACTACAATTGAGGGTAGAAGGATCAGCTGCTGTAGCTTTAGATTTGACAGCTGAAATTTACTTTATGACCTCATTGTGTAAACCCAAATTACCCTCCCAGTGTTGCACACCTTTGATTCCACTTTCAAGTGCTGATTCTGCAGCTTCTGTTGTATTTAAGTGAAATAGTCTCTGCATTGCCAATGATTGAGGTATTTTGGAAAAATGATGTTTTGACTTTTATTGTAACTTAGTCTTGATGATATTAGTCGAAATCAGATTTTGCCACTATGGAATGAAAACAAGTTCCTAAAGATATCCATATAACATAAGCATTCAAAATTGGAAAAAAGAAAAAAAATATTGATCGCTTACGTATTAATTTAAAAAAATGTGGTTTTGAACTCAAACTCCCTTTAAGGATGCTGTAATGAATACAAGTCACGATCCAGCATACTTTACTCTTTTTGACTAATGCCCTTTTCATAGGAACTGTGAAAGGGAAAAAAAATCTTTTTTTATGGTTATTCTTTCTTATTTATATACACACTCTGGGGCAAATGACTTTCCTGTCACTGGAGGGACATCAAAAAGGAAAGCAGTTGCAAATTTTTCACAGAGCTGAACTTCCTGGAATACTTTACTTGGCTTCCAGAAAATATTATTAAAAAACTTGTTTTTTACTTTCACTTGCTCCTTGAGGCAGGTGGAAGTGAGAAATAGCTAACGGGTGGTTCCATAACTAAAAAATTCTCTAGAGTATTTTATCTTGATTTTTTCTAAGTATTCAGATTTAAGTTTCCAGATTAGTTTAGTACTAACTGGACTTTTACTGACATTATTCATATATATCAATATATATATATCTACACACATATTGGTTAATTCCCTAGTTGAAACAACACAAATCAGGCCAATTTCAAAAAGCTATGAAAAACCTCATTTTTTTATGTTGAGCATTTTGAAATTGCCATTTTGAGATCATCAGTAAGTTTGAAAAATCTTAGATTCTCAAGAGGTCTGAGGAGTTTAGATGTGAGTGTTTGGCTTACTGTTCATTTCTATTCATAATCAGTGAAAGGGATTTTTATTTGTTTCTATTTCATCCCCTGAATATTAATTAATATCAGACCTGGTTCTACATCCATTGTATGGTAACTCAAATAGTGAAAATCCACTCAGTGTTGATGTGAGCTTTCCATTATAATAGATCACCAGTAAATAGGGTGATTTTTTTTCCCCAAAAATGTGTTCTAAAGTTAACACTTGGAAGAAAATTAAAATATTAAACAGTCTCAGGAAAAAATTGCTACAACATACATAAGCATTTAAACTCAGATATATCCACTATTTCAGGGAAAACCTTCTCCCCTGTCAATAAGCTTTACTGTTTTGTGGGTTTTTTTAAAGTTTTGATTAGAGGTAGTCAGTTACAATCTCCAGTTCTGTCTAAAGATCTGATGAGTTCATCAGAAAGTAACAATAAAGGACCTTTGCATAATTTTATCCAGAAATATGTTTCTTTCTGTTCTGGAATATTATTGCATTGCTCTGTGGGAGCTACTGGGTGGGCACTTTAGGAATCCCATTTACCCTTTGGAACAGATCACATTATCCATACAGTATTAAAATCTTACCACTTGTAAGTGGGGATGGGATTTCTGTAGTTTATCAGAATATGAAATCCAGCTCTTACATCATATAGCTGAAGAGGATAACACAACAAAATCTTGAAACAATAAGACTTCTTAATTTACACAAAGGATCATGCATTAGGAACCCCGTGCAGTCCTCTGCAAATTCTAGTGTTATCTAGTCTCTTACTTCAATAGGTTTTGAATGTAATATATTACCCTGGTTTATTATTTCAGTCTTGCCCTAAACAAGTATGAACACCTCCATATAAATTTTACTTCAGTATCCAAGTGAGGGCACTGAATGACAGCCATATTACCAGTCTACTAGAATTCCAGCTCCATGTATTTGAGGAAGGTCACAGAATAACAGAATCATTTAAGTTAGAAAAGACCTTTAAGATCATCATGTCCAATTGTTACCTCAGCACTGCCACATCAACAACTAAATCATGTCCTTCAGCACCAAAGCTACATAGCTTTGGAATCCCTTCAGGGACAGGGACTCCAATATCTCCCTGGGCAACCTGTGCCAGGGCTTAAGAATACTTCCAGTGAATTTTTTTTTTTCTAATCCCCAATCTAAATCTCCTCTTGTGCAATATTTTACACTTCCTTGCCTGACAAATAGTCTTACTGAAGACATTCCTATTCTTGTGAAGTTCAAGTCCATTTGGAGATTGTTTCTGTGTAGCACACAATATTTTCCCCAACAGATCCTAAATGAAATGTGAAAGACCAAAGCGTTAACTAAAATCTATTATATGAATTCAGTACAATATTTTTTCCTTGGTGAAAGTTCCTCCCAGAAGCTTTTAAGGGCATCTGTCCAGAAGAAGAAAACTAGAGTTAGCACAGGGATTTCAGAATTAAGACCTGGTGATTTTAACAGCAATTATTCTCAGCCATTGAGCGTTGCCACATTACATCTAGCTAGTTAAAACCCTCAATTGTTTAACTATGCATTTTTTTCTCTAGTGGCAATTGTTACCATAACACTAACTGTATACTAAAAGTACATTGCTTCAGTGTACATACATTTGTATTCTGGAGAAACTAGTATTAATTCTAACCTAATTAATCATTTTTTTTATAGCTGTCACAGACTACAGCAGTATTCTTCCCTTGCCTTCATCTTTCATGAAAAAAAAATAAACCTCCAAAGATCTAATTTAATAAAAATAACCATTTACCTTAGATTGTTTGACAAATTTTAGTAGAAGCTGTTGCTAAGGAGGAGAGGGAAGTTTCTGAGAGTGCTAAGCAGCCAGACAGTTCTGAAGTTCTGTTTTGGTCCCCAAGATGCTGGAGCAACTGAGTCAGACTGGGAGTTCTCTAAGGCATATTGCAACTCTGTCTGGTCTCAGAGTGATGTAAATATGCAAAGCCACAAAGGTGACCTAGAGTTGCCTTCCTCCTTCTATCTCTGGGGTGGCAAGTTTTCTGCTGTCATTCCTAGATGTGGTTTCCAACAGCTCTCCCTCCATTTTTATCTTTGCCTATAGAAGTCTCCATAGAGGCTGGTAGAAAGGGATCACTAGGCACTGAGAACTTGTCATATTTACTTACTTTATCCTCTACCAGTCTGCAGGGGGAAAAAAGTTGCTATGAAAGGAGACTAGATGGAGCAGAAAAGTGTCTGACTTTGGAAAGGAACTTTTAGTACAGAGACTTTTTACTTTATAAAATTTCAGTTACAACTCTCTTCCCCTCCCCATACACAGAAAAAATCCAGCCAGTGTCTCAACCAACCTTTCAAAACCTTTTTCTGGCTTGAGGCTAATTGTAGCTTTGAATTCTGGGAAATATGGAGGGTGTCCAAGTCATTGAAACCAAGTCTTAATTTGGACCTGCATTTCTTCCTTATTAAACTATTGGTAATTTGGTATATGAGAGCACTGCTCTGGCGAACAAGAGACACGGCCCTCTCTCCATCCTGTTACACTACAAAGCATGCATTTTTCACAGTGGATTAGCAAGTCTAGACATTCTATAAAATGTCAATGAATATATGGATCTTCAGCATATATTTCTCAGGAGAGCTATGCTTGTTTGCAATGCTGCTCTCTCAGCCCGATCAATACAGCCACAACAGCCTTTTGCATTTTCTGTCAGAAAACAGAACCCTTTCTCATTTTTTTTTCTTTCTTTCCAAGGCAGTTAATCAAATAGTGGAGGTAGAAGAAGGTGGGGGTGGGTAGGGAGTGGAGAGATAGATCCTATGCCAAACACCCAAGGAAGTTGTGAATAAAATGCTTTATTTTAATTATTATTACTAACCATGGAGGCACGATAAGAATTATCATGAGAAAAATCATACCTTAGGGGCAAGATGAGGACTGGGAAAGAGAAGGGAAAGGAGGCACAGCTGAGTGCGAGAAACCCCGTGGGATGTGATTATCTCCTGATAACAACATCCCCAGACTTATTGCTATTATGAAATTTTGCTTTTCCATTTTTTTTTATATACACAGATACATATATAAATTATTTAGGTGAAGTATTTCAATTCCCTGCAAACTGAGAGTTTGCATTAAAATGTTTCAACTGTGAGATTCCCAGGTATATTAATATCCACCTTTTGAGGATGTTGAGCAGTTCATCAGAATACACTCTTCATCCTCAGCTGTTTTATGATATTATTACAACGTATTTTAGTTGAGGAATGGTGAGTAGAACAAGTTTTCAGAGAAATAGATTCGTCTGGGTTCCGTTTGGTTGCTGGAGGGGAAAACTCCACATAAAACAACTCTGGCTGTTCAGTAAGGCATCCTGGTTTCTCGTTATTATTATTTTTTGCCCAGTACGGTGATATCTCTTCTCTCCATTTTAAAAGTCCCAAGTCCCCTTCCCATGTACTTTAATAACAGTAAGAGGGGATTGCATGCACAAGATGTAGTTATCTCAGGACTGCATTCAGGATCTGTGTTTTGTATGTTGATTTTCCTGGCAATTATATACAAAAACGAGGATGGATTGATGCTGTTATTAGAAACAATTTCATCAGTGTACAATTGTGATTTAAAAATTTTTAGGGCCGAAAGATACCCAACTCACTTTCTGTCAGACTTGCCCATCTTCTTTTTACATCTTTTTAATTTCTTTTCAGCATCCTTAATTTCCATAATTTTTAATTCCAATTTGAGAGTACTCATTGTAGTTCATTGATGACATTTTGGAATAAGGTTGTCAATGAAGCAGAAGTGACAATGATGTCACGTGATACTCCTGAATTTCTCAGGAGTCACTGCAAATAATAGTGATTGATTTGTTCATAGATTCAACCTTAAAGACTTTTGGACGTAGTGAGAAACTTTGCAGTGACTTTAATGTATAAGCTTGGTGTCAGCTACATAAGGAGGCGGAGAATGTTTAGAAGATTTCAAATCTAAATCCCATGAGACCTGGCATAATGTACTGAATTATAAATAATATTCTTTCCACAGCAAAGACATGCAAGGATTTTGGCTTATTTTTTCACTTATTATTTCCCATCCATTAAGTTCCTGAATTCCTTTAAGAAAAAATTCCCTGACTTTGACTTTTTTATTTGGTTATTTTGTAAAGAGAGACCCATTATTCAAATCAGAGGAAATAGTGGAGAGTTTAATGTGACTGAAACCCCTGGCTCATGGAATGCCCATGATCCTGCACAAAGATCTCTGAGAAATTAATTAGGTGAACTAGATCCTTTTCCATACAGTTTGGTGTTCATTTTCTCTTTTTTTACTTTTCCATATGGTCTTCGATCCATTCCCTTTTCCACCCTATGGAATTCTTTGGAAAAAACTAGAGAACAATTTTGGGAAACAATTATTCTAAGCCTACATAAAACTTAGGGGAAATTTAAGCCAGGATAAAACCACACTTTATACACTTACATATTTGAGTAAGTGAGAGTCTGACAGTTTTATACTCTGTTTCAGTTTGTTGTCAGTATAAGAATGTTCCTGATGATATCCCTCCAACAATTATATTTTGCTATAAAATGTTTTTTAAAGCTAAAATTCAGGCTGGAAAAGAAAGATTCTATACACTAATAAAGACAATTCTGATTCTCATTTCAGTTCCTGCATTTGCAGTAGTTTGTATGCTGTTTTGATGATATTTTTATCGCTATTGACATTGCTAGAGCAATTCCTGATACATATTTGTTCAGGAAAAATCACAATCAGCCTTTCAAAATTCATCTAATTGCTCTCTTTCACTCATGTAGCAAACAAGCATAAAAAATTATCTGAAGACAATGTTTCCTTGGCTTTTTTTATCTACTTGAAGCATTTTGGGAGAGAGGAGCCCCAGTCCTACTCCACTTTACCACTGGAATGAATACTTACTGTCAGTTGTAGAGATAACAAGATAATTGCCCCCTACAGACTGGTCTGTTACCCTGACATCAGTAAGGAAGTCTGTAGTTTTGCACCACTAAAAACAACAAAAATAAAACTACAGATCCTCATCTTGTGTAACCTCCTTTAGCTCAGCTAGAATCAACAGAATCAGATTTATTTAGTCAAGATTGGTATCACAAGCCTGATGGAGTATGTATAGAAAAAAAAGAAACAAAAGGTAACACCCTCCTCCTCCTCCATGTGTATATGTATACACAGGAATAAAGTTGCAGAAGATTAAAGATCTCAGCAAACTCCACCATTTTGCATGGTAAGAGGAAGTTCAGATTTCTGAAATCCAAGAACTCTGCCTGTTAATGGATGCTTACAGAGTGGTCATTCCTCTGTTCTTGAGGCTTGGAAAATTTTGCAACATAAGGCTGATAAAATGAATGCTCTGCAGTTTCTAAATTCTAGATTACAAGCTGTGATTTATCCCACCTACTGCTGAGTCACTGGGGGTCTTGTTTAAAAGGCAGCAATAAGAATTAGAAACAAAAGCTGAAAACCTTAAGACTTTTGTGGAAATGCAGTCATAATTGGTTTTACACATGATGTCATTTGACATTCTAAACAAATGAAGTTTGTAACAGCTCTTACCTCTATATCTAACAAATCAGCTTCACTGAATAGTAAAATTAATAACTATCATTTCTGGGCTTCAACATGAGGCACTGTAATTCTCTGCAGTTTCTTTTGCACTTCCCACATGTTTTGCAGAATGGCATTCAACCATGTTGCTATAACTCAAGATGATTTTTCATCCACTAAGAAAAAGTCACCAGAAAAAGCTTCACTGTCCTAAGAGGTTGTTGTACTTTAGATAGAATTTACAATCCTTAGCATAGACACCAAAAAGGTAAATAGTCAAGTGTGTTATGAACATATAACTATTTTGAAGTATTATATAACATAAAATCTCGGTGCAAACATCGCAGAGAGATCTAATACAATTTTGTATCTATAAAAGAGGTTCAAACAATTTAAAGGCAGATGGTAGAAAACTGTGACCATAAACTGTATTTCTTAAGAAGGCATAGCTATTTTTCAGGAGCAAGTGGGTCTGTTACACAGAATTCAAAGGAGTGCCTCAAAACTGATCCAAGTGTTATATAGCAAGGTCTGAAACTTCAGGCTTAAGGAGCTTGACTTAGTTTGTCAAAGGGAAAATGGAGATGTGAGTTGATCACTGTATAAGGTACTTTGAAATGTTTGATAGCAGTTTGCTTGTCATCTCTGCTAACAAGGACAAAACCTACTGGTTGGAAACTCAAGTTTACATAAACTTAACTTTAAAAAAAAATGGAATTTCCTAGCACTGAGAGGATATGGCTTAGTGCCATCTAACCAGTGCAGATGTACTTGGCTTTTGGATTTTTTAAAGTGCAATTTTACTCCTCTTTATCTAGATGTTTTCATTCAGCTGTTGGAATGGCTTGGCCTATATCTTAAGCAATGGGAGGGGGAATTCAAATGTCTCAGCTCAAGTTCCTGGAAGGAATCAACAGTGGTACGACCTTAGAATGCTCAGGATGCACACAGTCTTGTATTAACGCAACGTTTATAATCACATTTCATGTTTCTGAACTCAGCCTGCTGTGTGTTACAAGAGAATTTTCTTCGAGGGTATTACTTAGGTCTTGATGATTTGCCACCTTCTGAAATTTAAGAGGTTGTTTGCTATTGGAAGTGGGATATAAAAGAAAGATTAATTTAGATCCTTATTCTCTACATATTTTCCATCTACACAGAATTAGAGATTTTGAATGAGAGGGTAAAATTTGTTCAGCTCTTGAAGAATCTGACGTCTCTAAAATCTGCAGGATTTTTAGCACTTAAACTCCTCCCAACACATTTTGTCTTCTGCTTGTCTGTGTTGAATTTCATCTGCCATTGTGTTGCCCAATTACCTACAGCAGTTTAGTTAAGTCCATCTGGAGTTCCTACCAATCCCCTTGGGCCTGGAATAACCTAAATAATTTTGTCTCTGTGTCATAATAACCATAAAATAATTCTATGTCAAAACAATTTTGTAAATTGGTGTTTCAACATTTGTCCTGAGTGCAGCTGAACAAAACCCTTTGTGTATAGCTCCAGTCTTTGCGCCTCAAGGACTCCCCTATTATACACCTGTTCTTGACAGATTGAGGCCTAAAACAGGATAGCTTAGTCTCATATTAACCAGCAGGAAGAAAGTCTCTCCTTTTCATTAATGCCTGCCTACTAGATCAGTGTTTGGAATTCAGTCCTACCTATAAATCAACATCAGAGAGTACAACCCAGTGTGTTCAAGAGCTTTGTTTAAACATCAAAAGAAGAACACAGACAAGCACTATGATAGAAATATAACTAATCACTTGCAAATACATCTTTCCTGTCAGTTGGAGCTTAACCTTTTTGTTTAATGTTACTGGAGGAAAATGCACTTATTTCGACTCTGTTTTCTTTAAAGCAATATACAGATACTCTATGAAAAATGATCATATTTATTCCTAGTATAACACAAATCTAACCAAATGGATTTTAGTATTCAGGTGAAGGAAGATTTATAGAATCTTGCAAATTTCAATGCTACACAATGATTAATAGGAACAGGAACTACTGAGATTGTTAAACATGTTTGGCTAACTCATTAGTTGATAAAATGACAATTTACTAAGGAGGAGATATATATCTAGGGCTTTAGCTTTTTTGTTGACTAGCAATGAACACAACATGATTACATGTGGCACATTGATTACATCAATTTAACTTCACACTCTGCTCCTGGCTTTCTTAGCTCATAGGGGACTCTGCTAGGATTTACTCATAGTGTGCAGAAAATCCTAGAATCTATAGACCATTCCCTTTAATTTGAATGCTGCAGATTATGGATGAAAGATTGGTCACCTACCGGATTTAATGCTTCAAAGGAAAGGAAAATAAAGAGAGCCACAGAGGGAGAAAATACAAACAAAGAGCCCTTGTGAGAAAGAAGTGGAAATGCAGACTCCTACAAGATGTGGGATTGAGTTTAACAGAGGTCCTGAATCTGATTTTCCAGTTACTCACACAAACTCCACTGAATTCAGTGATGTTATACCCCATTTACACATTGGGAAGGGAAAGTGGAATCAAGCTTTTTTTTTTTTTTCCTCTATTGTTCATTGCTTTCATCTTTTGGGCTTGATGGTGTTTTAGTCAATACAAGTTTTTCATTGATCAATGGCACACATTTTGTCAGCAGGATCAGGATCTGTGTATTCCTTGTAATCTGTTTTGTAGATAATAAAAAGTGCTGCTCCCAAAGGTGTAGTTTATAATGCAAAAAATAGTAAAAAAAAAAAAAAAAAAGTACATTAGATATAGGACTTTCCTTCAGATGATATCCTCTGTCTTAGCTCTGGGCAGATGCAAATCCTCAGACGGAATTGTCCAGCCGAGGAGTATTCAGCCACAATTGAAAATCTCTGATCGAATTGCATGTGTCCAGTACTGAATATCTGAGCTAGTAAGAAGCTAATTCCCACACAGACGTTCACTCACTCCCTCTCAGTGGGTTGAGGGAGAGAATTGCAAGGGTAAAAGTGAGAAAAGAACTTGCAGGTTAATATAAAGATGGTAAAGCAAAAGCTGAGCAGGCAAGCAAAGCAAAACAAAGCATTCAGTCACTACTTCCAACCCACAGTCACCTCCAGGAAAGCAAGGCTTCCTTTCTTGTGTAATGTCTACTCGAGATAATAAACACTGTAAGTCTGAATGGCATCCATTCTTCCTCCTTCGTCCTCTCAGCTTTAATTATTGAACATGACATTTTATGGTCTGAGATGTCCCTTTGGTCAGCTGGGCTCATCTGGTTCAGCTGTGTCTTCTCCCAAGTCCTTGTGTACCCCTGACCCACTTGCTGGCAGGGAGGGATGAAAGGCAGAAAAGGCCTTGGTTCGGTGTAACCACTGCTCAGTAGTAACTAAAAAATCCCTGTGTTATCAACACCGTTTTTGTCACAAATCCAAAACATATTCTCATGTTAGCTACTATGAAGAAAACTAATTCCACCCCAGACAAAACCAGTACAGCATATCTCTTATACTCAGGTGCAGATCCACAGTAAAGAGCCTTGTGATTATGTACCATGGGTGTCAAGAGTACATGATGGAGCTACCTCCATCATCCTAGTGGCACATGCATTTAGCATTTTTTTCTTTCTTCCATCTCACATGGCCTCCATAGATATTTTTTCCTGTCACTCAGGGACCTTGTATTACTCGTCTTACTTTACTCCACTACAAGCCAAGATCGGTGGCTCATTTTTAGAGGCTTTTACACCACCTGCAGAGGCTTTGCATCCCAACTATCTACAACAGAAACCCCATCCTCCACTTGAAGTCAAAAGATTAGGGTTCCTCAGAGAGTGATACACAACTGAGTTAAGGAGCAGCCATGTTCCTAAGTTGGATCTGCTGAATTAGTTTGTTGTCAATCCTTCAAGACTTTCTTTTTCAGATTTTTTTCTTTCTACCTTTTCCTATGTTTTTCTCTCTGTTCTTAATATCATTAAGTAGCAGAGAGGTCTTTTCTTCTTTCAGTCACTAGTCACTGTCTCTTCAGATCCTTCTACATCCACTTTGCATCTCAATGATTAATTGAAAAACCAACTTATATCCTTTTCTGGGCCCATATTTCCTAGTTCAATTTTTCTAGTATTTTGTTCTAGTAACTATAGACCACTTCAGGCTCCAATTCACACGAAAGCTTCCCTGCCAAATAAGACTGTCTTGAATTGCCTGTGTCATAATGCAAGCTACAGTTCTTTCATTTCCTGGAGTGTTAATGGTAAAAGCACAGCACTAGTGAGCATTACATTATAAATAAAGATACGTGCACTATAGTATTCAAGATAAAAGGTATTATGGTTACTGTAGGGGTACTGTAAAATTTAGTGCTCTGTAGAATATGCTAGTAGTTTCTAAAACAGCAGTCAGATATTCACTAGGTACAAAAACAAAGCAAACTCAGAAAAGAAATTCTCAATAGCACAAGCCCTAAAAACCTTCAAATGGTTTAGGTTTGATCTATTTTCCCTTATTCAGTAATGCTTTTTTTTTTTTTCATGAACAGTTCCATTGAAATTACATTGTGGAAAAAAGTATAGTGTGATGAGGAAGTCAGTACCTGCAAAATTCAGAAAAAACTCTGGCCAAAACCATGCAGCTTGATACCTGGCAAGGTTAAACAATGCTCACATAAACATGCACCCTTCTTGGATTGTGAAGTCTCCTGCAGTTTTGGTTCTAAATTGATACAATGCTTAACACTCCAGGATCTCCGGAAGCACAGATTTCCAAGCCACTACAGAAAATTAATGTTGAGATAGGGAAATATTATTGATTTAAACAATAACACAGCCTACAATACCATGTTCCTTTTTGTGGCCCCACATCACGCTATCCAGTCTGAGAAACTTAATATGTGCCTAAAGAAGCCAAGATGCTTATACAGTATCTAAGATAGTAGCTATATTGCTTAGTCTTTAAAGTCAGAGATTTTGACCTCACATAGTCAAATAGTGGTGATGGTTTTACATCCAAAAGGGTAACATGAGATGTTCAAACTTATTCTGGATCTACTTGCCATGTAGATGTCTCAGTTCACATTCAGGACTAAAGGTAATGAAAGAATAGGTATAGCTAAAGCCCCACTGTTCGTGATGGTGGAATGAAAAGACTGGGAACCAGCTTGTCTCTGCGTTTCAATGTCTCAACAACATTTCTTGAGTTCCACTTCTGTCCCAGCTATTACTAAATGAGTTTACATAGTAGCAGCATTTTGGCTTTGCTGAGCTCTCTACAGAATGCTTTTCCAAGAAGCTGGTATGTATATGGAAAGAGATTAGATGGTAGATTATTTCATACAGTTTAATTGATAGGCTTATCCTAATTCTCTCATCTTCCCCTATTGTAAATCTTCTCATTCCTTCTTTTTTTGAAACCTGCACTCACATGGTGTTTTTGTGGTAACCTCTGTGATTGCTTATCTGAAATAATATCACTCAGGAAAACTTCTGATTATTTGATTTATTTTTAATCTTCTACTGAGACTCAATGCAAGGATTGTTTCAAAAACCACAAAGAAAATAGGCATTGTAAAGTTTCTTACCTATTCCAATACAGTGGATTGTATTGAAAAGTCAGAGGCTTGGCAGCAA
Source organism: Colius striatus (assembly GCF_028858725.1). NCBI lineage: Eukaryota > Metazoa > Chordata > Aves > Coliiformes > Coliidae > Colius > Colius striatus. Next base: position 42,682,176 of record NC_084760.1, on the reverse strand, counting down.
TGCTTCATGAGAATTTGTGATTGCACAAGATACCTTTATGCAGGTTCTATTTTCACATAAAAACTCATCCTGAAGATGACTCAGTATTTTCTTTTGGTAATGTTTATTAGGAGTTTAATGTGTGTTACGACTACACCAATTGGAAGAAATCACCCTTTCTGGGGAAACAAAGGGAAAATAAAAGTTATGGTTACATTGCGAAATTAAGGATAGACTTTTGACATGGTAATTGCATTGTCAGGCACATAGCTCAGCTGTTACTTGGGTTGAGAGATGAAATTTATCCCCCAAAATGAAGAATTTCCATCTAATGGGATGACACAATAATTTCAGTCAACACAGAGAAATAAGTATTCTCAGAAAAACAAACAATCCCATTTCTTTGTTAAGTTCTAAAGAAATCTTACTGTGGAAGTTAAAAAAAAACCAGTTGAAACAACCCCATTCAGAGGTTATACTAGTAAATTAAGTATACTTGCATGGTATTGTCTGGCAGAGGCCAACTGAAACAGAACAGTACATTCTCTTAAACTTCAGAACTGTGTGGTCTCATCCAAAATATCTGTTGAAGTTGGTGATCAATGGCACAGAATCGAGTTGGAGGCCTGTGGCCAGTGGAGTTCCACAGGGATCAATTCTGGGGCCAGTCTTGTTCAACATCTTCATCAATGACCTGGATGAGGGGACAGAGGGTACCCTCAGCAAGTTCCCTGATGACACCAAACTGGGAGGACTGGTTCATTCCCCAGAAGGCTGTGCTGCCATTCAGTGGGATCTTGACCGGCTTGAGAGTTGGGCAGAGAGGAACATCATGAGGTTCAACAAGGACAAGTGCAGAGTCCTGCATCTGGGGAGGAACAACCCCATGCACCAGTACAGGCTGGGGGTCAAACTGTTGAAGAGCAGCTCTGCAGAGAGAGACCTGGGAGTCCTGATTGATAATAAACTAACCATGAGCCATCAATGTGCCCTTGTGGCCAAGAAGGCCAATGGCATTCTGGGGTGTATCAAGAAGAGTGTGGCCAGCAGGCTGAGGGAGGTTCTTCTCCCTCTCTGCTCTGCCCTGGTGAGGCCTCGTCTGGAGTCCTGTGTCCAGTTCTGGGCTCCTCAGCTCAAGAGGGACAGGGAACTGCTGGAGAGAGTCCAGCGCAGGGCCACCAAGATGATCAAGGGTATAGAACATCTTTCATATGAGGAAAGACTGTGGGATCTGGTACTCTTTAGTCTGGAGAAGAGGAGAATGAGGGCTGATCTTATTAACATTTATAAATATCTAAAGGGTGGGTGTCAGGAGGTTGGCACATCCCTCTTTTCTATAGTAGATAGTAACAGGATAAGGGGTAATGGAATGAAGCTGGAACACAGAAAGTTCCACTTAAACACAAGAAAAAACTATTTCACCGTGAGAGTGACGGAGTAGTGGAACAGGCCGCCCAGAGGGGTTGTGGAGTCTCCTTCCTTGGAGGTCTTCAAGACCTGCCTGGACATGTTTCTATGTGGCCTGATCTAGGTGAACCTGCTTCTGCAGGGGGATTGGACTAGATGATCTCTAAAGGTCCCTTCCAACCCCTACAATTCTATGAGTCCATGATAAGTTCTGGCTCTCAGACTGTCTGGAAAAGAGTTTTGGAGAGGATGTTAGTTTCTCTGACAGGCTGAGAATGAACAGTAGCTATCCACTGTAAGAGAAATCTCCTAGGTATTGTTAAATTTAGGAGAGAAGACAAAGTGTTTTTGTTGTGCACAATCCAAGACAATCTGACAGAGTAGGGTAAATTGCTTCATCTCGCTCACACTTGGTCAGTACAGATGTTACAGTCCATATTATGATATGTATTATGTCCAAGATCTTCATCCCCAAAGGTTGCTGTCATCTAGGCTAAGCCACCATAGAATTTATAAAAGAGTGGCTGTATCTGCCTACACAGATAGCATAACATAGAATTACAGAATCATAGAATCATTTCTGTTAGAAAAGACCTCTAAGATCATCAAGTCCAACTACTAACCTCACATTGCCAAGCGCACCACTAAAATATATCCTTCTCATAGAATCATAGAATCATTGAATCATTGAATGGTAGGGATTGGAAGGGACCTTTAGAGTTTATCTAGTCCACGTATCATTTCAATATCTCCAGGGATGGGGTCTCCACCATCTCCCTGGGCAGCCTTTCCCTGTGTCTAGCAACCCTCTCAGGGAAAAAGTTCTTCCAATCTAAACCTCCCCTGGCATGACTCTTATCCTAACATGACTCCAATCTCCAAAACTCCCCTAATTTACCTCCTGTAGCCTAAGACAATGGTAGTTAATTTTCCACAGTCCAAACTCTTTAATTTGTGTTCTGCAGAAGCATTGCAGCCTCTGCTTTTCATAAGGCCTTAAAGTTTGAAAACATTCTGGATATATTCAATCTTGTCTATTTTTAAAATTACTTGTCAACAGTTTCCTATGGAAATAGAAAGGGGCTGAGGGGAAGCAGATTTTTAATGTTAGAATACCACTTGCCTTCTCTGCTGGTTTACCATACAAGACAATTCAAAAATTATGTCTACCAAGATGATGAGATGAGTTGAATATCTCTCAGATGAAGAAAGACTGTGAGCACTGGGGCTATTTAGCCTGGAGAAGACTGAGGGAGGACATTATCAATGCTGATAAATACCTAAAGAGTGGATGTCTAGAGGATGGGGCCAGTGTTTGTTGTATGGTGGCCAGTGCCAGGACAAGGGGTAATGGGCACAAGCTGGAACACAGCAAGTGCCACTGGCGCAGGAGGAGAAACTTGTCTGGTGTTGAGGTTAGGGAGCCCTGGCCCAGGCTTCCCAGGGAGGGTGTGAAGTCTCATCTGAAGATTTCCAAAACTACCTGGACATGTTCCTGTGCCCCCTGATCAAGGGGAACCTGCTTTAGCTGGAGGTTGAACTAGATGATCTCTAGAGGTCCAATCCAATCCTTGCCAAAGGTTTAGGGAAATTACTTAATCTATATTGGCTCCTGATTTTCTCAGCTGTCATGATAAACCTTTCAGCTGTGCTAAATTCTCTTTTAAAAGTGAATCCTGATTGGAAAAAAGACTGGGAGGATTTTTTGAACAAGAATTCAACAGTCACGGTCATACACTACTCTCCTCTTTTAATACATTCTGTGAAATTATGAATTGTTGAAGCACTCTGTGCGAAGGACCTCATCTCATTCTGCCTCTCCATAGAGGTGCTTCTGTGTGCTGGTGATTGCAAATATCATGATGGAATTGGGAAAGTCTTACTGACGGACAAAATCTCCTGCACCCTGCAGAAAAACAAAATCATCTTCCAGCAGCCTGCTCCTTCCTGCTTATAGTTACACTTCCACAAGTGCTTTTGAAACATATTAAAAGTGCCTTATTAAAACAGGTTTTAAACCAGGTTTCAGTATCTGGGAGGAAAGGAAAAAAAAAAATCTTTCAGTACTCAAACATCAAAATAACAATGCAGAATGCTGTAGGGAAAAATGTCAAAATTCAAAATCTCATTACATGTGCCACTTTTTACAGCAGACAGCAGTTTTGGAGGTCTTTCTTTCTAAACAACATGCTTTGTTATTGATGCTGAGGTCCACAGCATTAGCTGCATGAACAAAGCATTAACGTTCTGAATTGTCATCCGTGTGGCCTCATAGAAGTTGAATCTGCCTAAATAGCAAGATTTGTTTATTGCTATCTGGACCCTCATTTGTCAGTGTTAAACTCTAAATTTCCTTTGAGTTACTGGAAATTTGTTGTTTGTTCTGCAGTACTCTGTCATGTTTCCTACATAGCATTAAATCTTTAGGACTATAGATGTATTATTCATACTCTCATTGCTTCCAAATACATAAAATCAGATATTTCTCAGCTGGGTCCCAGTCCTGCAAAAATATGTACATGTGTTATTCTCAGCACCTGAGCAGTGTGAGAAAGGTGAAGAGAGCCCTTAATCTTAAATTATACACATTTTCTTGTAGAATCATAGCTATTATCAGTAAGAGTTGAAATAGCAAAGTGTCTTTGGCTAGTTTATTGCTTCTTTATTATTCTCTTTAAAAATGCTATGCTTATTTTAAAATATAACATCTCTTTGAAATGGAAAGTTCAAACGTTTAACTTGAAAAAGAAAAGTCTATGCTGAGTTATTTAATGTTTCCTCTTCTCTAATATTTTATTTCAATGAAACGATTAAAAAAATGTGGTTGAATTTGTATGTAGTTATCTTCCCTCCAGAAATATAGAGAGCTGATATTTCCTGTTTCTAAACTGTTCAGCTATAAACCGGCATGAAGCTCAGCACTTTATAATACAAAAATAAACACAGGAGAAGGGCACAAATGGACTAAGTGAGCAGATGTCCAGAATGGTGTCCATAGTTGTATGAGATCCCTCAAGGTGTCCACGTAGAAGTATGTCCAGATATGACACACAGTTACAGAACACCTGTTCTCTTCTGGAGTAGCAGGTCAGCAGTAGGCATTTCAAGTGACATTGAATACTCCACGAACTGTGTTCAGCATACTACCTACATGATTATATCTATATCAGCTTGCAATCCTCAGTTTGCAGAGTAAGATCTGGTATGAGATCACAGAATTATAAAATAGAATCCTTCAGGTTAAAGACCTTTGATATCATAGAGTCCTCATAGCTAGCTAGGGACATTAGATCACCTCCTAGGAAGGGACCACAGTAGGTCACTTGGTGAAGGTTTCCATGAAGTTATATGCTCTGGCTGCTTGACACTATTGTCTCACGACACCTCATACACCAGAATCTACTAGTTGTTTGCTAAAGAAGTCATGTGATGATCCTCAAAGCTGCGGAGAAAGATTGAGACTCCAGATCTCTGATAACCTTCCAGAACAGTAAGTAAAAAAAGAAATATATGCATACACATACACTACACCTCAATTTCACTACACCTCAACTTATAAAAAGAGAAAATTCTAGTATTTTATTTATGCATTTGGAGTTTTCTGATAAACAGTTCATGAGCTGTTAGCTAAACGTGTTTTCCAAAGACCTGCGTGCAGTAAGCAAAACTCCAGCTGAAAGCCCTATGCTTAGATGTTGATCAGATTCATAACCTGCAACATGCAAGCTGGACTCCTTTGAATACAGTGTGTCTAGAGGCATATACCACTTGAACAATATGTGCCAGTGCATAAATAGACCGTTCATTTCTTTCTTGCCATGGGGCAATTAACCATCTATTGAGAACAGGGCAGTCTCTGCCACTCCGATTACCTCTTCCCTCTGCAGTCACTGTAGTTGTGATGGGCGTCTGAGATGAGACAATGTTTTTATATGAATCTGGGTTGATGGCCTTCGGGAAATAATCAATTATCATTACCATATATGAATAGCATGTGGTGCTGATGGAGATCTTTGCTGACAAAAGTCTTGTTTTCATAAGGTACTTGGCACTGGTCCCTGACTTTGCCTTTCCCACCTTTCAAGTCATGGCATCTCGATGCAAAGGCTAAGCAAAGTCTTTAGCTCATCTGGCCTTCAATTCAAACACCCTGATTTATGGTAGCAGTAGCAAGACTTGGCATCAGGACCTTAGCAGAGTTATTTCACATTTGAGCTGGGCCCGACATGCTTTGATAGACTTTATTGTAAGGAAAACTGTGTAATTGCCTATAAGTGATTTACTAAGTATCCTTTTATGCAGATTTAGCCATTATTATTTTTTTTATTTAATTGCCAGTGATTCATATTTGTGTTTCTTTAACTGAACTCACTGATTGGAATATTAGGGTATTCTTGTTAAGCTTTTGAAACAAAATCCACACTGCAGCAACAACAGTTCATCCCTTTTCCCATTAGTAGTAATAAACCGTAGCTAATCCTTAGCAACACTAAAGGACGCTGTATTTTGCAGACTACAAATGCTACTGTCATAGCATTTCAATGCGTTCTCCAAGTAAAAGACGGGAGAATATTACTACAGTGCATCTCCTCCTAGTGGCAACACAAGGGAAATCACAAATGCACTGGATTATACCACTGTGACAGAATGTCATTTCAATTGCCTTATTAACCATATGAAAAAATATATCACAACAGTGAGAAAACTTCTCAGTTATCTATATCTTACCCCTAAGGCTATTGTCATAAGCCAGTGGCACACGAAGGAAAGAGCACTAATTCAGTTGTCAGCTGCCTTGCCTATTAAACAGGAGGAAAAACACCAGCGACAAAATTGAAACAAGTAATAAGGGTAAGAGAAAAGTCTGGATACCCTTGTCCACTTGATTTCTTAAATTAAAGAAATACAATTGCTTGTCCTGTTTTCCCTGTCACATAACATTGTACTTGGCATATCATGCTGTCTTCTAATTGAGTATTTACTATGCTTAAAATGCTACATGGGTTGCACTTTAAAAACGTAAGTGCTGGAATATTATACTCCAAGTTCATGACCTGCATTGTAAACCATAAGAGGATGAGCAATGATCTGCTAAACCAAACCAAATTCAGAGGCTGGAAAGAGCAGGCTTACTGCTAAGGATTAAGGAAATCTATTGTTTTTTCTGTAGACAATCCGGGTGGTTTGATTAACCATAAACAAGCTCTTTGTAACAAGAGGCAAAGAGTCACCAAGTGTTTGTTCCACAGAGATCAGACAGTTTTCTAAGACAAACGCATATCATGATTCTCCATGTCTCTGCTCTTTGTATAGTCATTGAAAGCAGTGGGCACAGAAGACAATGTTCAGTTTCCTTAATTCAGTGTCATTCAAGGAGGACACTGTAGGTTGGTTGATAAGCACGCAGATCTCTCATAAGCCCTATGTCAGGCCAGCCCACCCTGTGCATATATCTGGGAAGCTCAAGTGTCACTACATGCCTGTATGTAGCCAACTGAATCCTACCATAAAACCCAAACATATAAACAATTTTGTTAACAGAAGAACTGGCCATATCATATGGCTCCTGGTCCATATGCTCAGGCAGCTGGGTCCTCGTCTTCTTTTGAGTCTACTTTGCCATCACCTTTACTGTATTTTGTCATTTTTTCTTATGCAAAGAATATGTGAAATACTACACCTTAGTTTTGTTGGGATCTTACAGGAGTAAGTGATTATACAAATTAAGAGGAAATAGTCCTGTCAGAAGACAGAAAATAGGACTCCACATGAGCTATAGCCTCACCATGCCACAGTCCTACATGGACCTGGGTGGGTAGTGTGGGTCCTAGACCTCGACCCATGAGCTGACATCCCAACCTGGCCTCAGTCTGTTCCTGTTGCCCAGGGCTCAGATGGTTGGACGTGCTAAGGAAGCAATTCAAGATTATTTTTTTTCTTCTGGGAAAGCACATTGCCACTGCCACTGATTGTAGTAGCCACAGTGCTTGAAGTAGGAGGAAGGTGGTCTTCTTCACAGTGGCAAGCTGGGGGTCAGACAGCACTCGCTGAATTCCTTCCTCTGCCTAAAGTTTCCATACTTTGGACTAATTGTTGAAGCCTAAATCCAGAAAATTTCTTTCCTGAAGTTGAACTGTGGAGGGGATTAGGACCTCAAATGACAAATTCCTCTCCTTCAATCCCTTCCTCCAGACATCAGCATCATCAGCTGTAAGCAGTTCCCCATGACAAATAGTCCTTTTGCCTTCTTTGGCCGAGAGAAGTTTTGGGTCCATCAAGCATCATAAAGCAGAGATCCCCATCTCTCATGACCCAGACGACTTTCTTAGGGTTAGGATCTTGACAGGGATTCCAAAGAGAAATCAGAAATATCTCTGGCTACAGCTGGCCCCAGGCACAGAGAAAAGGCTCTCACACTGTGTAGTCTACCAGTACGAATGTTGCCTTTAGCCTTTGCTGTGTTGTCATCCTTAATATAATCATAACAACAACAAAAAAAAATATGGCATGCATCCCATCCACTGGATTGAAGTTATTGGGAGGTAAGATAATTGGTATTTCCAGAAAGCAGAAAGTTAGACTCAGTGGTTCTGTTGACATTATACCATAGCAATGTTGCTATCACTCATACTACTGATATCCAGTAATATCAGCCTGCATAAACTCACAGCTGTGAAAACAGGTTTGAAACCTCTCCATGGAAATACTTCACTGAATAGTTGTTCCCAGTATTCATGAGAAGAAATATTTATTTGAGTGACAATATAGATCCAATTCCTTCCAGTAAATTAGTAACAGACAATGCAGAGTCAAAGGGGTTCCTCTTTTTTTTACTCTCTTTTTTTCCCCCCACTTTATTTGTAGTAAGCCTTCAGCAATTTGTAATTAGATATTTCAGGTTAGGAGGAAAAAAAAAAAGAGAAAGTGAGGGAGAGAGACAGATCTGTATTTCTGCAAAATCATTACTACTTGTGGCAGTAGAAGGCTGTATCCTCAGCTGGAGCAAATTGGAGGTAGCTGTGCTGAAGGCAATAGGTGATGCTGATTGACACAATGGATGTCATTGTCACTGCCCACAGGAGCCAAGTCTGAAACAGCAGCAAAGCGTAATGAGCCTATAATTGGATCACATATTAGCATTTTTGAGGAGGAGATATGGACAACAGAAGGCATGTAAAAGGGAGAGCAAATCACACATGTGAGGTTCTAGAGAAATCAAGCATGTGGAATAGCAGGAGAAAATGGAGGACATGGAGTGAAAGACTGAAAAATCTAATAGACGCAAAGGCTGGCAGGGAAATAAATGAAGGGGCAGGAGAGTCATCAAGGTATTGAAAGGGAGCATCTCAGCCAACTGCTCAGACTTTAATAACAGGGGTTTGACAAAGTATTGGGGAAAGATAAATTAAGCCCTTCAATTTTGACAGATAATAATCTGTTACTAGATAGATCAGTCAATGGAATAAGCTACTAAAAGATTTGGCTAAATGACTCTTTTATATCTTACACCAATATAGCCTCTTCTGGCCATTCTAATTTATACCCACAAAAGTGAAAGAGACAAATAGGTCTAAGAGTTCCTATGAACCTCCCAGGTGCAGCAGAGAAGGAATACAAATATTCTTTGACTGCATTGTTCCTGGAGAATGCCTGGTATATACATACTTATCTACAGAATAGTACGTGGAGCAGAGCCATTGGACTGGCCTGTGCACTGGAACTCAGTGGAATTGAATGAATGAATGATGTCCTGTGTCTGTTCTCCGCATATTATTGCAGTAAGATTTATCATAAGACAGGCTCATCCACAGTCAAGAGTCAATGGAGTGGTCTAGTTTCTGTACAGCTGAATCATACATATTAATTTTTGTTTCTTCAGGTCAAATGATCCACTTGATACCACTCCCAAGAGAGTTAGTCTAATTTAAAATTGTCTCACATCTCTGACCTGTGCTTTCCTTCACACTGCCGTGAGACTTCAGCAGCACCAGAGGTCTTCTTTCAAGACAAGTCTCTACCCCCTTGCTGTGCATCACAGGGTTCCATGAGTGCTAAAGGTGTTCTCCACTAGTTGATTTGGTAGTGTTTGACTTGGATATATTAAAAGATAATCCTTCATCCCAGTTAGTGATTTGGATTTGCTTCCACAGTCTGTAGAGACGGATATCTCCAGGGGGTGCTTCAGCCTCTTATTGATGTTCCTGTTATTCAGTATGTCTCTATTTCATTGATATTTTCCTTCCAGCTAAAATCCTTACTTTTCAGGTGGAAAAAGATATTTTAAAAAAAAATATTTGTTTTTGGGAAAAAAGCCTTTACATGTCACACATACATTTGTTTTCCAGCCTACACAAGCCCGTCTTGGAATACTAGGTTTCCAGTTTGAACTTTTCCCATTTACAAGCTATAATCTGTGCTCTCTGAATATCCTCTTGAACTCTCTCCAAACAATTTCTGCATATCAAACTATCAGTCCATCTTTCCATCTGTCTCACTAATTATCTTCCCAGCTTGGTGTTTTTTTGGTTCCTTTTGCGTCATATCTGTGTGTCTTCCTCCAGGAAAAATTTCTGCCTGCAGGTTAAATTGCCTGGAATAGTTGGGTGAGCAACAAGAGGTCTGAGGACAAATGGAAGAGAGTTTGCTTAAAAATATCAAGTGGCTGTCTGTGGGAAAATGCTGCTGTTGTGACCATCTGTATACTGACATATGTTTGCTGTAGAGGGATGAATCCAACATTCAGTGCTTCAATGGGAATCTTTAGTGCCCAAAGAATGAAGAGCACAGTCCTCTATGCCTTGTTCAGGTCTGGATAAGCCTCATTACTGAATTATACATGATGACCTAAACTAGTGCACAGGTGGGGCAGAAACTCCAAAGGACATCAAGAGAATCCTGTTTGGAGCAATCAGTGATTGCTTTTAAAAAATAAGAGGAAAAATAAATATGAACCAGGCCAACAAGAGCAATCAATGAACGAAACAAAAGGATTATTATCCTATAACACCAGTAATAAAAATCTTGACAATCCAAGTAGGAAGGGTGAAAAGTCTCGTTTTGTCCGTGAAAGCAGATTACAACTTACTTCAGAACATTACAGAGCATTGAAATTTAGAGTCAACAGTTTCATTTGATTGAGCAACCACTTTAAATCAACTTGGCATGTAATCCTAGCAGAATTTATGGTTTTGAAAGGGGCAGGAAAGCTAACATTTTTGCTTTAATTAGTCAGGAAAAAGTCATGGACTGTGTAGCTATTTCTTTGAAAGACTACACATCACCATTTAAACAAAAAGTGTTATTTTTTTCTTCATCTAATCCCCGTTTTATGCTGCTCTGTGGCACAAAATTTTCCAAATTCTTGTGCCAGAATTAACATTTTTCTGTCAGTCAAATTTGTCTTAACAGTTATAATAAAAAGAAGCAGCTTCATGGAGATCAAGGTCATCCTAAGAAGACTGCCTTTGATGAAAGAAGCGGCAAAGATGGTGTCTTTCTTGATAGTGCATGCCTTTACCTGCCTGAGAGTGGAGATAAAATAAGTGGAACTACATAATGCAACTGCATTAATGAACCAGGTAGTCAGTAACATATATCAAGCAATTTCACCTGTTTGCTTGAAAGATGTTTGCACTGGATGACAGAGCACTGACAACCCCTTTGCCCTACACTCATTATGCAGCTTGTGTAGAGATATAAAATACTTCCAGTCTGGGGGGTGTGTTGACACTGAACCAGCACTTACACAACTGGCTACTTAATGTGCAAGGCAATGTTGGAACAGCTTTCAGAGCAGACATGAGAAAAAAAATACTTATGAATGGAAAATCATTAAAGCACTTGTCTTCACTACTCTGCTGGAGCTGAAGATGTGTAATATACCTCAACAACTTTTAGCATGCAATTTCTGTGGGATAATTGCAAGTACCTTCATCTGCATTGCTGGTTTTGCTCTTCTTCATCTCTTCTGTGATTGTAAGGACTGGGGAGATAGGTTATATTTCATTGTAAAGAGCCATATTAACACCACCCTTCATTTTCTCTTTCCTACACACATTTAATTTAGGCATCATACCATACGATGACAATGCTTAGTTCCTTATATGTTCTCATGTACTTCCTGACAGATAGTTCTAGTTACAGCTTAAAAGTCTCTATGTCTCTGTTCCAGTTTGGACAAAACTGCATTTAAAAGCTTTCATGAATTAGCAATTTAAATAAATAAATAAAATGTTAAAGAATCATCAAGAGAGAACAAAGAGGCTTTGGGGTTTATTTCAACTCTGGTAAGTATTTTTAAGCATCCCTGTTGAAATGGTGATAGATATGTTCCTGTTGGTAGTTTTTAATTTAAGTAAATGAAAATATTTTTTGGTCCTGGCTTTTAATAAACACCGTTGTCCACCAAACATTTCATTAAATATTTTAGGGAGAAAATTATTAATGAGAAGACATGAGAGTAGTAGGGAGCAAAGGACATCCTGTTTTAAAAATAAAACTATCTCTTTCTCAATACAGACTTTTCAGAGATGATGACATTTTCCAGGATTGTTCCACCTGTTGTTATGATCCACTTGATTTCACAGAATGGTAGGGGTTGGAAGTGACCTCTGGAGATCCTTTAGTCCAGCCCCCATCCAGAAGCAAGTCTATCTAGATCAGGTCACAAAGGAAAGTGTCCAGGCAGGTTTTGAAAACCTCCAGAGACGGAGACTCCACAACCTCTGTGGGAAGCCTGTGCAAGGACTCCCTCACCCTTACAGTAAAAAAACTTTTCCTTAAGTTTAAATTTTTCCCTAAATTTAAACAAAGAGAAGTTTACTTAAGTTTAAGCTTCCATTCATTACACTTAGTCCTGTTACTGGACACTACAGAAAAAAGTGTTGCCCCATTCCCTTGACACCCACCATTCAAATACTTGTAAATCTTAATGAGGTCCATTTAACCTCATCATCAGATTTAGCCACCTCAGCATTTCTGACTCAGCTCATGTGGTGTTTTCAACCTTAAACTTCTCTATTGAAGTGTTTTCTAGGGAATTCAGTTAAGAATGTAGGAGGGAATTCACAAACAGACTATATAAAAGAAGTCCTGTGAGTTTTAAAAAACCTCTCTTGAGTCATGGTGTCTTCCACAAGTAAGGAGAGGTGGCATTGCCTCGCTCCACTTTCTTCATTTGGGAGCTTGGAAGTCACGCATTTTGGAAACAACAAAGAATGTTGTTGGTTTATTTATTTGTCTGTCACTTCACTGTCATCCTTGGGGCTAGATCAGAGACATTTTGGTGCCTGGAAGTGTAGGAAGGTTTCAGAAAGACTTGAACTTTCTGCCATATATTTCAGCATCCAATGAGATTTGGAAATTCACACTAGGGCACGCTCCAAGAAAAAGGAGTCATTCAAACCCTATCGATTTCAGGATGTGTCGAATTAATTCCTCTTGTAGACTTTCTCACATCCCTGTCCTGGGTGAGGGGATTTCTTTATATCTAATTTATTGGTTGAGCCCAGACACCTTGAGAACCTAATGGCAAGAATATGCTTTTGAAAACTTATCAATAAGTTGTCTTAAAGGGAATTATGTGGAGGTAGACCTGTTTGGAAAGGGCAATGGTGGTCATGTTCTTTAAATTCTCATATCTGATGCTTCTGAAAATGTTAAGTCCGGTCTACTCTTTTGGCACCATTTTTCACTGGTATTACATTTCTTCCCCAAAATTTGCATTAAAAAAAGAGAAAGAACAAATGTTTTTGCTGGTCTAGGCAATTTACTGTGCCAGAAGCTAATGAGACATGAATAAGGCCAGAAATGCACATTTTTTCCGTTCTTTAAACTGTCCATCTTTTAGCTGCTTCTGATTTTTCCTTAGATATCAGCACAACTTCGCTGTGCTGTCAAAGTCTATGTATGAATACATGGCTAAAAACCAGCAAAAATCCTTCATTTCATCCCTCTCTTTTTATTCCAATCTAAATGGATTGCTCTGGGTGAGAAACAGAATGTGCTCTTTTCATGGTATTAATAAAACCTTTTCTTGTCTTTCTCCATACCCTCTAATGATATACTAAGGAAAACAAAAGAAAACCTAAATCCAAATCCACAATACTTCTCAGAGCTGGTAACTACTCTTTGGATTTTTAAATTTTATTTTATGTTTTGTCAGGGGCAGTGAAATATTAAGAATTTGATCCAGCAAAGAGAATTTTCCAGCATAAGGAAAGCAACCTAACTCCCTGCTCAAACCAAATGACATGCAGGCTGTTCAGCTTTGCCCACCTCCAGTAACGTTATATTTTCTGGTCACAAAACTCTAGATTTATCCCAATAAGTAATAAAATTGTATTCAAACAGGTAATGTCGCTGCTCTAGCTCACTGCAAAAAAATGCAAGCATTAGTGAGGAGAAGGAAAAAATGGTCAGAAAAACAACAAGGGAAAAGCATGAAGCCTTTTGGGGCAGCTCACATATTGACAAGTTTATATCATTTGTGAAATCAGGGCTTATGAGCTGTTTCACAAAGAAAACCAATTTCACTCAAAGATCTTGCCAAAAAAAATCTAGTACTATTTTTATTTTAAAAATATCTGTATAGAGGAGAGATTTCCAAAGGAAAATGTACTTGCCTTTTGGAGCAGCAGCCTGGTTTTTTTTTGTTTTTTTTTTTTTAATTTCTCCACTGGAAAATGTGAAGAAAGTTTGCATTTAGCATTTCAAGTTTAAGTGCATGATCAGTCTCATAAATTTAAGTACACATCCTCACATGAATCTCTCCTAAGTCTGCATCAATGTTTTTAATTTTTTTTTCTTTGACTTATATATAAACTACATAAAGACATTTTAGGGCCAAAATAACAAAAATGAATCTCTTCCTCATGGCCCTAAACAAATCCAGAGAGTAATTCTAATGTCTCCTTAGTACACACTGTGAGTAAGACCTGTAATTTTCTCCTGTTCTTCCAGTCAGATAACATTGCATCTCACTCCTTTGCAATATCGTTGTTGTTTTGTGGTATAATTAATACTCTGAGGAAACGCATAGTGTGAGAATCTCTTCTTGAAACTGACCTGGCAAATGACCTCCATGTAAGATATGGAGTAAAACAGTATCCACTTAGCTACTAACTAAAGCTGATAGAATAACTAACTCTGACATAGTATTGCTCACAATGAGCAGCAAAGTCTCCAGATTGGGCAGCTAGGTAGCTGGGTTGCTTAGACCCTTGGCCCTACCACTGATGCATCTTCAGATCCTCCTGAGCACTGTGGCAAACCATCACTGTGCATCACCGAGAAGCTGCATAAGGATCTATGCCGACCCCTTTGCAACTCCAGTGCAGTCCAAGATGCTCACACTATGGCTCAGTTCAATACCCACTGTGCAATCCAACTCTTTATAGACTAGTAGAAAGAAAGAGTTGGAATGAGCCCTGAGAGACGGTGCAGTCCACTCCCTTTCCCTGAGATGTAGAGACCTTTTCTGCACTGTGAACATTTTTGGTTTTGGCCACAAAAGCTGCTATCAGTAGGATGCTGTGTTTTCTTAAAAAAATAATTAAATCCCGAGTCTTCATTATGGGTCTTGTAGCAATGGGGTACCAGAGGTTTTTGTGTTGGTACCCATAGACTAATGCAGTTTACGATAATGGTAAACGACATGCATTAAAGTGGATTACAATAAATACTCAGAGTGTGGAGAGGCCCCTCAGAATCATGATCTGATAATACTGATTAATAGTCTGGAGCTGGTTAAACACAGATAGAACTGCTAACTGTAGTACACTTGCATTGTCTCTTTTCTCTTTAAAAGCACTAATCTTGAAAAAAGCTGCCTACATCCCAGATTTTACACCCAGGAATTTTGTCTTTGATTTCAGTGGAATTTGTGCATGAGGAAAAGGGACGGTACAAATAATCTCATCCATATTAGTAGGATCAAGCTTGAATTTTCAGCTTCCCATGTCAGATAGCTGAACCTCACTCTGATGGGACTGACAGCTCATTCCTGCATGTCCCATTCAATATGCCCCAGGTCCACTGGAAATTTTATAGGGAAGACCAAATTTCTGATAATGTCAGGTCAAAATCTTATTGACAAACAAAACAACTAACAACTTTCACTCAGTGTAAGCCTGGGCAACCAAAATGATGTCACATAACCCCTGAAAAAAACAGCTCTCCAAGCTTCTTCATTGCCTGTAAAGCATCGCTGGGATCTGTGCTGACAAGGTAGCCGTGGCTCCCTTAGCTGGTAGTTTTCGTTGTAACAACATTGCCACCTAGTGTTCCGTTGGCACAGTTCAGACAAGGCCTGAGAAATTAGGTGTTCTAGCAACCTAAACAATTACAAAACAAGTATCTTTGACAGATTATTAGTATTTTAGAGCAGCATATAAGCTTCAAGAAATACAGTGGTTCTTTTAGGTGAGACACCCCTGTAAAAATGTGTATAAAGGGCTCTCAAGAGGTGAGGAATTGATATTGTAGTCACTGTACAGTGCTAAAAAAAGAAAAGTGGGATTCGTCACTTTGAATTGTATCTGCTTTAAAGCTAGGAATAAAACCTAAATTGGTCATCTAGACTGCTTCTGCTGTAAACAGAGACAATGGTCATCCCCAGGTTGGAATACATCCAGCCTGCATGAGAATGTGTTTATTTTAAAATATAATTTCTTAAGAAACATATGCATATAAACAAGCATGTGTTTATTAATATACACAATAATAAACATATTAATAAACATCCTTGATACATTTTTATTGTCTCTGCTCATCATCTAGATAACCATATGGACTCAGACTACATGCCTAAATTACAGATGAGTAATTTATAATTATGTGCTATAATTTAAGTTATATTTATATATCAAAATTAGGACAAGAGAAAATGTCCTCAAGTTGCACCATGGGAGGTTTAGATTACAGATGAGGAAAAAAGTCTTTGCTGAAATGGTCTTCAAGCATTGGAACAGGCTCAGGTAAGGTGAGTCTGGGTGTAACTCTTTGGCAAAGTTAGGAAACTAACCAGGATCTTTATATCCCTGTGTTTTAGCCACAATACCACTTCTATCATACAACTAACTTTTAGTGAGAGTGAAGGAATACGCTTCAAAGCTTGCTTGCTGGCTTTTGCACTGACTTGTGAGGTGTCGTTTCACACTACCTTTTGAGGAATTTGGGGTTTTGAACATTTTAAATTTCATGGCAGTGACTATGCTACTACAAAGAGAGAAAGGATACCTGCAGGGTACAGGTAGGATTTTATTCCCAAAAGAAAACAGCATAAGCATATCTATTCTAGACAGTCTTGGGGAGAAGGGTCAAAGGTTTGCTCACTGTAGCTGTGTTGATTAGAGTTTTTGTCAAGTGGAATAGCTGTCTTTTCTGCATATTTCCAGGTACACTGCAGAAGGGCCATTTGTGACAGGAAAGGTGTAGAGATGGGTGCAGATTCCATTCTTGCATTCTATCCATCATGATTTTGAAGTCACTTAGGTTACTTGTACATTTTCATATGAGATCTAATTTCAGGCATCATCATAGTAGTTTTCATCTACTTGTATGTGCTTAAACCAAAGACATAGCACTTTAAGTAAGTCATATAAGTCTACTCCAGCCTCTGAGAGTACATAGTATCTGATGCTAAAGTCTACACCACCACGTCTTCCTGCTCTCTCATTAGTACTAAGCTGAGGACTACATTTTCAGTACCACCTCTGCTACCAAATTTGACCAAAAGATAATCACCTTTCCGTCATGTACACTTTCTCACTAAACAGATACATTAATTTCAACAGCAGCATAGATATCTCTTTAGGACCAGTTAGCTTTACTGCTACCATTTACCCTAAAAAAAAATCACACAAATGTACCTGTTACTTGCTTCTCTGAGGAAAAATGTGTCAGTACACTGATGGCAAACAGTGGTTAACGTTTTGGGTTGAAATCTCCTGTAAAAGATGTTCCATTGAAACCTCTAGGCAACTTGCATTTGGATGAAGCCAAATGCAGCTCCATCTGTCAATATAAGATTTCAGGATTACTCTATTGGCAGTGTCCAAGTTACACGGGAACTGTTCAGATGCAAACTGCCTGACTCAATAACCCACAGAGGCAAAAGTTCTGATATTTGTGATAGTTTACAGTAATATGCTCAGTATCCCACAGCTGTATCTGGAAATGTAAAGAGTTTAGCAAATCAGCAAATTTTCCTTGTGGGCCTTCTTGTTCTTGAACTGGAGAAGTATTCCTCTGTGTCCTAGCTGTCATTATGTGCTTGACAGATTTAGGAATGGGATATAACAAGATGTCCAAAACCATTGGAGACAAATTTTCCTCCTATACTAAAATATACAGCAGTAACTTGGTCTCTTTAGTGAGCATCATGTCTTGTAAAACTGATAAGTGGGTGACTGGGAGCTCGTGGCTGTGCATACTGCTTGCCAGATACCTGCAGAAGGGGAAACAGCAGTCTCTGCTCCTTTTAGTTGTTTTACAAAGTGTTTTCCTTTCTTGTAAAACTAAGAGATGTAATT
Organism: Colius striatus; assembly: GCF_028858725.1. NCBI lineage: Eukaryota > Metazoa > Chordata > Aves > Coliiformes > Coliidae > Colius > Colius striatus. The sequence goes on along the minus strand of NC_084760.1, from coordinate 42,664,258 downwards.
GCACAGAGACTAATCCTCCCCTAAAATGACTTATTTGCAAACACATCTGGTGCTCTAAATCTTATTGTTAAAGGTATGATACTCATCTGATATTGGTTCTCCCTATCATTATCTTTGTCATCTTTCTCATTATATGAAAGCTTTGCTTTTCAAGTGACCACTTGAAAATATATGTTCAAAATAAAACTAGACTATTGAGATACATCATATTAATTGAGATACAGTTGTCATCCAACAGTACAGAGTGGGTCACGATCTCAACCTTTCTTTGATTGTCATATCTGAGTGTAAGTAAATGTAGAGAACAGGTGAAGATATTTAGGACGGGATTCTTCACTGCTAACTGAAGGGATCTATTTCTGAAACAGTCATATCCTCTTTGAATGAGGATAGGTACGCTCTTGTGGAGCACATATCTTCTGATCTCCTTTAGAAAAGAGCTCCTTGACCATGCTGATCTTTCTGGGATAGATTTGTGCGTATCTGTACCCGCTTAGGTACCTGTGAAAACCTGGTTGATGATTCCAGAGATTCTCTGTGGAGGGAGATAACACGTGGATTAAACTATTAGTTAGGGACAAAAGTGGAAAGACAAGAATACCATATATGCCAAACTAAGAAAAAAATATATTATACTTTTATAGTAAGTTCACAGGAAGTGTTTTCATCTAAACATGAGGTTTTTCAGGAATATCCTGGCTTTTAGAAAGCTCGACTTACATTAAAACAAAGGCAGAAGCAAATTCCAAGTGGTCAAGCCCTTCACTTAAAATCATTTCTCAATCACTCTCCCACTGAAGAAAACATTTCAGGACAGTCAGCCATGACATCTCAGGTATAGAAGTGTGGTCTCTATGATAAAAAGATAATTTATCTTTGAGGACTTTTAACCAATGTTTAATTCTGTCTAGTTGATGAAGTCAAATAGGAAAATCTCCTTTTACCTGAAAGTCTGTGTCCTTGCTGCATCTATGAAAACTAAGCTGTTATCACTTAGGATGCACAGTATAAGTAGTGTAGCACATAATATGAGGTGCACCTGTCCACAGGGAAGAAAAGAAACAGGAGTCACTGAAATGAATTTAAAACTGATTTTTTTACTGAAGCTGGTAAACAGTAGGGTTCCACAAAGCTCCCTAATTCCCAAATTAAGCAGCACAACAGACTCATTATGCAAACCTGCTTAAATTCAAGTCCAAATGATTTACTGACTAAACAAAGCAAAGCAAATCTTAGCTTTGTTTGCAAATAACAGGTTTTTCATTCTAGCATTGAAAAAATAAAATCAAAAGATAATTGAACTTGAATCAATCAGAAAGAAAGAAGTTGTATTTTTTTTCATTCTTGTTTTTTAAACTTTTTGTAAAAATATTTTATTCAGGAGATTAGGACTGGGAAGACAAAATATTGTACCAAGTGTACAATGCCAAGTGAAACATTAAGATATTTAAGAAAAGAAAAGAACAGTACTGGATCAAACCAGCATCCTGTCTCCAGTGGAAGCAAAAAATTAATGTCTGTTGATAAATTCATCAGGATTCTTTCCCAACACACAATACCTTACAGCTTAGTAATTTCCTGATCCTGAAATCATGCTTTGCATCTAACTCAATGAACTTCTTCTCTGCCAAGTTGTATGGGCAACCTTTGAACTCATAGAAAGTTTTAGCACTTGCAAGATCTGATATTACTATCTGGAAATCGGGAATTCCATGAGTTGTATTAATGTTCTATAATGAGAGACTTTCTCTCATTTGTTTTAAATCTCTGACTTGGTGTTTCATTTGATCTGCTTCACTATTTCAAGAAGATATTGAACATTCATTCCCCAATATATCTATTTTTACTTAACTGAAAAAGAAATCCCAAACATTTATATTTTGCTGAATGAATGTGACTCTTCTTGTTTCTTGCCACGAAATGAAAAGGAGAAAATGCTTGTGTCAAAGCTACTTTTCCCTCCAGCTGCTGTCTGTAACCCCACTTTAAAATAAGATACTGAGCAAGGCTCTGAAAATGCCTCTAAGAGCTGCCTGGAAGATGGCTAAAATTTGACAACACCTGTAGCTCCCATTGCTCTTGTGTGTATCATGGAACTTTTTTTGGACAGAAAGCTCTGCTGTGAGGTAAAAATTGGTTTGTCATCACAGTAGATAGCACAATTCTAGTCATGGCTACTCTTGGTTGATGTGCAAAAGAAGCTTTTTTTTTTTAATTTTTAAAGAAAAAATGTTCTCTGACATAATTTTATGGGCAACGATGGCAAAGCTGGGAAATCCTGTCTGTAAGACAGTAGTCTTCCAGTATATTTTTTCTGTCTTTGCCAGACATCTGTGATTAATTCAACAGGTCTCACTGTTTTTATTGTGGTTGCAATTTGTACCTTATTTCCAATCTGAACCTAACCAGGGACAATAATATTATTACCACAACAAATGCATTCATAGCCTTGTATCACAGCTCAGATTTGGTAGACAATGACATGCAAATGTAGTTGAAATTACTTACTAATAATTTTTAAGCTCTGGACAACTAAAAAAAACACTGCATCAGGTCACAGGCATGTGCACATCTCCTGAGAGTGTCTTGAATAAGACCTCTAAATCAGCAGTAAATATTGGTGCTTTTTTCATCTTAATACAAGAATCTTGAGGTGTTCTTTCAATGTTTTCAAATCTTCTATATTACAAAGTCTAAAATTTTCACAGTTTTTGTCAAACAGATTTTATGTAAATAAAAATCTAGTAGAAGTACAAAAGACTTTGGATAACCTAGGCATCAAAATTCAACCAAAGTACTGAAGTCTTTGCAGATTTTACTGTTAATGAACAAATGTCTCCAAACACACATACAAATGAAGGTACATATGGCAACTGTATCCTAGGCAGCATCCAAAACAATGTGAACTACAGGTTGAGAGGGGATTCTGTTCCTCTGCTCCACTCTAGTGAGACCCCCCTGCAGTGCTGCCTCCAGCTCTGGTAGCACCAGCCTCAGAAAGACTTGGAGTTGTTGGAGCGAGTCCAGAGGTGGCCATGGAGATGATCAGAGGATGGAGTCCCTCTGCTATTCAAACAGGATGAGTATTGGTGGAGTTCAGTCTGGAGACGAGAAGGCTCCTGGGAGACCTTATAACAGCCTGCAGCCCATAAATGGGCCAAAAATAAAACCAGAGAGATATTTTCTACAAGGGTATGGAGTGATGGCACAAGGGATGATGGCTCCAAATTGAATCAAAGAAGGCTGAGATTAGATGTAAGGAAGAAGTTCTTCCCTGTGAGAATAGTGAGGTCCTGGCATATCTTGCCCAGAGAGGCTGTGGCTGCCCCATCCCTGAAAGTGTTCAAAGGCAGGTTGGATGGGGCTTGGAGCAACCTCGTCTAGTGGAAGGTGTCCCTGACCATGGCAGGAGTGTTGGAACCAGATGATATTTAAGGTCCCTTCCAATTCAAACCATTCTATAATCTGTGATGGTTGTATGTGTGCTTTTTCCACTATCTATGAGAGAAAGGTTTGTCATCTCTTCTGGAGTTTCTCTCACTGATCTGCTGTTAGATGTCAATGAATAGGTTAAGACAACATGACGAGAAATTAGAGCTGAGCAAGTGTGGTAGAGAAGCTGCTGGGTATGTCAGTGTTGACCCTTGTCTGCGTTGAAGAACAAGGAAGTCTTCAGGAAGACAATAGCTTCTTGATTCACAGAAGGCCTCTGCAGGACAAATATCAATTTCATATAGAAGATTCTAATTAAGGTCTGATGGATAAATTGAAACACAGGACGTGCACATTTCAGGAACGCTGAATAAATGGGTTTTTGTCTGAGTTCTAGTAGGTAACCTTTCTCTCTCCTTAGGATTTAGGAGACTCCTGGCCTTTGTGTGGTCATAGACTTTAGTGGTGCTACCTTAGAACTAACAGCATGGCATTGAAGCAGGTACATTAGATCACACTACAGCTGTGTAGTGGATCACCTCTCTGTTAAGCACTGGTTTCAGAGTAACCTAATGACTTAGCCCCAGCATTGACAAGAACCATCAGCAAGAAACTCTGTCATGTGAATTCACACAAAGCATATTTCTTGGGTCAGGCATGAAATCAAAATTCCTTTAAGGAAGATGAGACTTTAAACACTTGCTGTTGGGGACAAAAAAAAAGAAGTCTCCAAAGGCCTTATCTCGCACATGATACAGTCACAAACATCTGCTTCCTTTTCAATTTTTCCGTCTGTTAAAAACTAAAGAGAGTGTTTCCAGATCCCTGGAGCAGCTGTCCCTTTTAAGCCAAATACAGAGCAATATGACACACATTGTTGGACTGTGTATGGGAAAATGCTGTATTTATCAAAACAGATATTTTTTTTTTCTCTTATTTTTGGACAATTGCTAGGCAAAGCAGTGGAGGTCTATTACCAGAGTTTTCATACATAATTTTGAATTCTGTAACAGAAACTGGCAAGTATATGTGGCGTATTTCAGGAGGATCTCATCAATAGCAAATGTGAGATGCAAATTCAACTAAAGCCTGCAGTTTAATCCTCATTAAGAGACTCATTGGTGTCCACTTTATCAGGATAATGAGATAGAAAATAAGAGTCCTAAGGGAGACCTTAATTAGGAGTTTTGGCAGGTCTGTTAAAATGAGTATATGATGGCTGATTCAGGAGATTTGCTACTGCTGTATTTAGTGGCTAATACGCATTTACAAATACATCTTGTTCTAAGTTTTAAAATACATTTAAGGTCTAGTTCAAGTAGATCTCCACTTGCTATGAGTTTTTATATCCTTCCTCCAAATTCCGACAGACCTTTAGTTTCTTTGCCCAGTCAAACATTAGAAGACAGGCTTTACTTGCAGGGCTACTTACAAATGATCATGTGCCAGTGGTCAATATGTCAAGCAGTCTGAATGTTACAAATCTGATTAGGGATAATCTTAGGGCAAAAGCAGAGGAGAGAAATTCCCAGTCAGGGCACACACACCTTATTCAAGCTGAGGCAGATAATGTAAACTCTCAGTGCCTCTGATCCCGGCCTGTAAAATAGAAAATAATATTATTAGCTTGCTTGTGTTATTTCTTCTTATTACCTATTTTAACTTTCCTCAGATAAAACCTGCTTTTAATTGTGTGCCTATAGTTCACACAATCTGTGATGCTGGTTGTGAATGTTAGCTGCTTTTGCAAGATAAACGTAACCTCATCACATCACATTCCTGTTGGACTGCAACATATCTCCCTTCCCTGCTTTCTCCACAGTTTAAGTACTGCTTGCCTATCACATAGTACTTGGCTGCTGAGTCTCTCAGTTAAGTGTTTTTTCATGGACAGGGGAGTTTCCAGAAGCTGAATGACACCGCAGTGCTCTGACCCTAGAAGCAAGAAAGGATTTACACTACATCAGCACAGCCAGTGGCTCAAGAATGCCTCAGGCCATTATCTAGTGGGGTCTGGAACATATGCTGGAGAAATATCTGCCTGTACCAGCACTGCTTTTGTCGTCTTTCTCATGACTCCTTTGCTGGTCACTACCTAGAGACCGGCTTCTAAACTATGGGGACATTTGGTCTGACTATAATAGTAATAAAATAAGTTTCACCTTGTATTGTTATGCTAGTATTTTATTAACAATAGTTTATTACCAGACTATTATTTTATTACTATAAAACAAGTCAGTAACTTTTTCTTCATCTAAGACAAGAGAGTTCACATCTATACAGATTAGCTTTTTCATCCTCTACAATCAATGATTGCACATGAACTTCCTACTGGACATGATCCCAACATACAAATTACCAGAGGCCATGTGGTTGTTGTTGGATAGCCTTGACCAAAACCAAGCTGTGAATCCAGAAACTGTTCTAATAATTAACAGTACATTTTGCTGCATAGCAGTGCACTAACTAGAGCCTGGTACAGCTGCAGTCAAAAGGACCCAAACATAGACATTTCCTTAATGGCAGAATGCATGTCTGTAGTACCAACAAAGAGAAATGTGAAAAACTCCAAAACATTTTTGCCTGCAGAGATTTCAGCTTCTAGTGCCACATTTGGGTTGTTTGGGACTCAGAGGGCTGGCACAACTAGAAGGGAGGTAAGTGATCCCAAAGGAGTGTCTCACTTGGCAGTGTTGACTTGTCTGAGAAAGCACAGTTGTCCTCTTCTGTTCCATTTAAAGTCAAAGAGTAATGTTGGTAGAGGCTCATTTTTAAATGTCATCTAGACATTGGAGATCTCCTGCACGACAGAAAAAAATGAATTCTGTGCTTTCATCAAACATGGAGAACAGGTTAAACCAACAGCTCTTCTAGCCACAGGCTAGGATGGGACCATTAAGCTCCACCTCTTGTCAAGTCTAGACGAGAAGAAGAGTTGTTACCCAGTGACTCAGTTGTCCATATTGGAAACCTTGGAAAAAAAAAAAAACATCAGTGAACTCCAGGTTCACAGTGACATTTTTCCGAGAGCTCAAAAAAGTGATTGTGTAGGACACATTGTTTTTGTTGTCTCTTCAGATTAGTTGGCCAAAATAATTGAGCTCATAAAGTCCTTCTGTAAGGTACGTAACTTGTCTTGCTCTCTGGACAGGAGACATAGTATCTCAGTTCTGGATGTGCAGTTGTTACTGTACTGCTGGGAATAGCTGAGTTTAAATTCTATTCTGGCTGTGAGATCTAGTCGTTAACTGGCAAAGCAGTCCCTTGAATGGGGATGGTGCATAAGGTCTCTGGAGAGACATCCTAAATTTTTCTTGAAACAGAAATATTTGAGATACTGAAGAAAGACAACGAGGTTATCCCATTTTTCTGGCTAGACTCCAATTTGTTAATTACTATTTCACCTATCCATATTCCCTGGGCAATTTTAATTGCAAAAGCTTACATGTGTGTCCCCCTTGAATTCATGGGACATTGATCAATCACATCATATTTTCATATTTGCCACACTGCCTCAGAAAATAAGGTGAATTTTGTCAAACCTGGAGGAGAAGAGGAATGTGTATTGAGATTATCTCTGTAATTCCATATACAAGAGAAATACTAAGTCCACATCTGTCACTTTCAGAAAAGACCTTTGGCATTGAGATGGTCTGAGATCACAGGAAGGCCTTATTTCTTCCAGATATCTATGTCAACTTAATCATATCAAGCAGAGATGGAATTCTTATAGCAGGACCCTATTGTTAGGATGACTAATATAGGTTTGGTAAAATTCCATAAAGGATCAATTATAAATCTATAGGTTATTCTTATTCATCACTCTGAATGAAAAAAAAAATGCTTTTTTCCAGTGTTGATTTACCTGACTTTTTCTGTCATGAGCTTTTCTCTACAGAAGAGTCCTATAATTCCTGATAGTCTGTGCATGTGAAGTATAAACTCAGAGATGTCACTATTCACTCTTGGAGATGTAATAAAAGAGGTGGAACTCCTTGAGGTTTCCAGTGTAAGATTTTCAGTGCTGACAGTAGCTTTCTCCATGTTTTTAAGTTTTCCAACATCCTTTTTAATGTCTAGAGATATGAACTCAATAAAGTATTGATCTCTTCAGTGATGTGCTTGGAGAAAAAATCACTGCTATTCATTACTAACCCTATGTTATACACATAAGAACATCATTAATTCTTATCCCTTCTAATATTCTTTTTCCTTGCAGGTGGTGAATCCAGTCGTCAAACAGAGTCTTTGCATTTAGATGCATGACTTTACTATTGCTTATTTTAAACATGTTGTCATCGAACAGATATATTTGACAGAATATTCCAAGCTAGTATACATGACAACAGCCAATTTTTTTTCTTTTTTACCTCTGAACAATTTACAATGTTCTTTATTGTTCCTCTTTACTTCCCACTCAGGAATTTGATGCAATAGTGGCTCTATCTGTTTACAGTATTGAGAATTTATTGTCCTATTTGGTACCTATGGACATGTAGCAGGTAGTTAACCGTAGTGGCTCTCAAATCCCAGCTATGCCTACTAAGCACATAGAAACTGAAGAACATCAGATCTGCTGCAGACATTAATCCCAAAAATCCCTTATCAGAAGTCCCTGTGCTACACTGCTCCTCCGAAAACTCTGTTGTAGCAGAAGAGTTTTATACAGAGCCAAGTTGTTTTCCTCTGGACTGCAAGCTGCCTCTTGACATAAGCAGTTTCTCTCTGTCTTTAAACATCCCATTTGAGGAACAGTATTGATAAGGTTATGAAAAATCAAGCGTGGAATCACCCAGACATTTCAGATTTCCTGAAGGGTTTCCGGCAACTCTCTGCTTGCCCGTATCACATTTGACTCCATGGTATCTGAACACCAAGCTGAGTCAGAGGGACTGGAGTCGCTGATGTTTTTTATCTCTGAGAAAATACACTGTAGATGATTTCAGAATTGCCTCAGGGTCTTATTCTTGAGGTTTTAGTGTGCATCGGTTACAAGGGGAAAACAGTATTAACTAGAAACCAAACAGAAAATAACTAAACTGGGTCAGCCCACAGCCGGTTATTATAAAGGCTTTCTAACCTCTCAAAGGCTTTCCTATTTCTGTCCAGACACTGCTTTTACAAAGTGCCCCTTTAGAGAGATAACTTGCAACTTCATTTTCTAGTCCTGCCTTTCACACTTGTGTGAAAACCTTCGCAGCCATTAATCACCAGCTTCGAGCAAAATAAGCAGAACCTCTGAACCTGTCTCACACCAGAGTACCATTAAGAAAAACAATTTACCAGTTAACTCAACGTTGCTCACATGTGAAGTTTATCTCCCCTAATGAGATGTTGTTCTCCATGGGTATTTTTTTTGCCTATTTCATTATTACGGCTCCCTTTAGGCAGGTTTCCCTCGAGTTTTAATTATGAATACAACACCTGTTTTCAATACCACTGTTGGAGTTTTCATCTGCTCCAGAGAAAGCATTTGTTTCTCTGTTATCTTGAATGTCTTCCACTCTTTGCATTGATTTCCCAGAAAATGCTGTATTGATTTTACCTTGACATTTCAGTGAATGCCTCATCTTCCTCATTCTTCCTTCTTCTGAACCTTAGAAAAGTACACTCACCCTTGTTCTCTCTGGCCTTCCAATTGGGGAATACTTGTGATTCTCTTTTTCTGTTTTAAACCTCTGTAGGATCAGGCTTTTTGCTACTGTGCCCTGTGCTTTTTGAACCTGCTCTGTAAGCCACTAGGAAAATGTAGGCATCTTTTTCTTGGTCATCAAACCTTAAGACCTGCTGCAATATTTCTACACAAGAATTGTTTTGCTTTTAATCTCTACTTTAAAAGTTGTTTTCATCTGTCATGTTTGTGTTTGTTTGGATTAAAAGCCCTGGTGTTTTGTCATGTTTAGTACATATATCATATAATCTAATTTTAAATTATGCTTGTGTTGGCCTCAAGACCATGGGCAAAATGTTTCTGCTAAAGTATTCTGGCTATATTTGGAGTTTGTGTTATTGTTATATTCGTGGTTTATTGCATTAGAAATAATAAAGTGGTTCTTATTTTCAGTATCTTCTGCCTTTATCTCATATAGAATTTTTAAGCATTGCTGTAGGGAAAATAGGGCATCAAACAACTGAAAAGAATAATTTTCACTATATAAAAATCAAACGACACTTCCCATCTAACAACCTATATTGAAAGAACAAAGAGAGGTAGGCTTGAAACACTACCAGGCTTATAATATTTCTCATACAAAGATGAACAGAATTGACTATTGACTAAAAGATGTATAAGGAAATTTCTGGATTCTCCTTAAATCACACAAGCCACTGTGTCAGAGACTAGCAATATCCTGGCCTTCAGTCTTGGATAAAGCCAAAGAGTTGAGTATGGTCTAAATCCTAAAGCACAGCGATGTATGGAGGGAGTTTGGGATCCATTTTGTCCAACATGAATCACCTAAAAAGTGAGTGGTTAATTCAAAGTAGAGATTCAATTCCTCCTATAGCTTATAAAGATAAATAATTTAAATGTCAAGACACTTAATCTTAGGAAATGATGTATCATCACCATATGATTCTCAATCTGATATCAGAAGAATCAAGCTTAGATTATGTGCCTAATTTTTATGTAGGCAAAGGTAGATTAGATATATTCCATCCTAAATGTCCCTGAATCTTTGTAAAGGGAATGGCTTTGGGTTTTATAGCCACATTCCAAATCAGCCTGACACATTAAAATCATCACTGAAGTTTTAATGAAACATACTTAACATACTTTTTTTAAATGGAACTCACTTAATGGAACTTCTTCCATCCTTCATGTAATGATTGTGTGAACAGTTAATTCGCTGTCCTCTCATCCTCAGAAACCCAACTGTAACAAAACAATGAGCTCAAGCAAATAATGTGCTTGACCAGTCATTTAGGGTGTTTTCCAGATTAAAAAGTTAAACCTTATGACATGACTGTTTATTTCTTTCTTTTCTAGTAGTGGTGAGACAAATCAACTTCATTTTCACTGTGAATTTTCTATATCAGTGTTACCTATCTCTTAGGTATCTTGAAATAAAAACCATAAGCATTCCTCTCACAGATTGCAAATAAAAAAGTGATTGAAATGAATTAACATTTTAGATTTAAAAAAAGTGATTGAAATGAATTAACATTTTAGATTTAAAATAAATAAATTAATAAAAATGGAAGAACTTTATAGTAAAAATTTACATTAACCTTACTTCTTTCCTTTTTCCCAGCTTCTCATCTTCCTTCCACACTTTGCCTCTCTTGAAATCCATATAACTTTCTGTGAGGATAGATATTTAATTTGGGAGTTTATTTGCAGAAATTTCTCTTTGAATGTGTGTGCATATTTATTTATATTTTTATATATATATATTTGTGGGACAAGCTAAAAACTAATTTTGATTTAGTTAGATCTCCATGCCCTGAAAATATTCTGTCCCTAAAAATGATGTTTTCATTATTTTAAATTTTGTTATAAGTATTTTGGAGACCTAGAGGAACACAGGTGAGTTTCATTAACAGAAATTTTCAGGAACAGCTATTAGAACAAATTTACAGATACTATTTTGAAAAAAATAAATGCGGACATAAACCTAATGGGGGAAAAAAGTATATCTATGTTATCTTGAAGGTAGAAGATTACCAGACTTTTCACTTTATTTGGGAATGCTTTGTCCTAACCTGTCCTTGCCATACCAATGGCAGGTGGTAATTTCAGTTTAGAGATGGTCACAAATGTTATCAGTGCATATTTACTACTGTTTGGAAGAAACATGGCAAGTTCACGTCAAAGCTGTGAATATCAATTTAAACCTACAACCTGATTTGTCTCCCAAGGTTTTAAAGTCAGGTCAGTAAAAGTTTTATGAGGTTTTTGTCAGACATACAGGACTTCCTGAGCATCACAATGCCTATACTAACGTATTTTCAGAATTACACTAGTTTTCAAGTCCCCTCACATATGGCCATGATTCCCCTTCAAGGAATTTAGCTAGAAAAATGTATTTGGTACCACAGTTTTTATGCATTGTGTTGTATTCAGCCTTCAGAGCTTGCCAGTAGTGGTACTTTTGGGCTAAATCTATGGTATAGATCCTAGATCTTAGGATAATACTAGGATTATCACTAATATGGTAATATGGAGGTAATAGTATTACTACTGAAAAAAAGTCTGAGAGTAAAGGTTTTCAAGATAAAAAGTCTCAATTACAGTACAACTGTTTATATACAGTGGAAAGGTGTTGAAGTGCTATCTATTATGGTAGATGTAATAGTAAATCATGTGAGAGAGGAGTTTGTGTTGCTTGATGGTAGAAAAGAGATGAAGGAACTTGCAGTGAAGACTTGACTTCTGTGAAGATCTATCAGCTGTGATGTTAGAAGTCTAATGTTTTCCCCAGAAGGTTCACAACACATCCTGTAGCCTGTGGTTCAGGTTTTCCCTATACTATGAAGAATGGAGATGACTGGAAGAAGATTTCTTAGCCTCTAAAAGTTTTACAAGCTCTGACACTTATGAATAAATTTTTTTTAGTCCAACAAAAAAAAATCCTTGCCAGGTTTGAATAAGGAGATTCCAATGGGTTTGTTTTGGTTATGTTGCAGCAGGGGGGAAAAAAAAAAAAAAAAAAAAAAAGGTGTGGGGGGGCAACATTTTCAGCCATCCAGGCTCCCAACAATTCAGATGACTCACATCTACAAAGTCATATTCTTTGAAGCACTGGTTTATGGGAAACTACTAAAACAACCAACCATTCATCAAGACATAAGTGCCAGCATTGGATAAACTTGCAGAACCCAAAGAAATCTAAGGGACTTTTTATGTTGGTGAAGACTATTACTCATCGGGTGGCAGTTGCAGCTTTGGAACTGCAATTGCTGCTGCGCTTTGTTAAATTTGGTATTCATTAAAAAAAAAAAGTATAAATCCACAAACAACACAAAAGTGAAACAAAAGCCCTGCTAATGTTTAAATTTTATAGTGAAATACAGCCACAAGGCACTAGCACAGAAGAATATTTCTGATTGGCTACCAGCTGTTGGAGCTGAACATATGAGCTGGAAAGTAGCAATTTACAAGCTATTTCATATTTAAAACTGTTAGGACCTGTGCAAAACAATCTTTCTCTCTGGGAAAAACAACAGGAAAAAAAAAGAAAGAAAAACCCCGAAGAAACGAAACTGCTACAGAGGACAAATTCTCCTAGCACAAATTTCTTATTTCTCTTTATTCTTTGCAGTACTTTAGATCATTCAAACAAATACTTTGTTCTTTGAAATGAATCAGTGTCATTTCATTATGTTAAAACTCGGATTTGTTCCTTAGAAACATTAATTACCGATTTCACCTCAGCTGTGTTGTAAAGTGTCACAGTTTAACCTACAGCTCACTTTTTAATAACTGCTGTATTGACAGAACTATTTTAATACAAAGTCTTCCAGAATTTCTGAATTCAGTTATATAAATTGTGTTTATTAAGAAAAATAATTGAGTTTAAATGAGAATAGATATAATAAATGTTTATTTCAGGAAAATGTAAAAGATTTTGTAAAACCATTGAATTCTATATATAGTCCTTCTTTTAACAGTTCTACAAACCTGCAAAAGTTGGTCTTGTTGAAAACTGCCAGGCTACATACAATGAAATCTGGAGTAGTAATACCAGAGAGCTGTCAGTCAGCCATCCATCCATCTAATTGGCTTCTTACCATCTTTCCATCATGTTTTTTTTATAACTGGTCGCCTCTGGCTAAAATGCAAATCATGAGGAAGAGCCGTCTAGAAAAAGCTGCTGCTTTCTTAATTATCTGTCAGATTATGGACCAGTGGACCCTGGGCCGCAGAGTAGAGTTATGCTAAGCAGCAAGGCATCATGGGAATTGGAGTGACAGCTCATTTTCCTCCTGTGTTTTTTCCGTGTTCAAATGACAATGCAGAAATACGGGTTTTTCCCACACTTTCTCTGAACACCTGGGCCAATGCTCAGGGGAACACAAAGCCAAAACTGTCACATTTCCAGACATGGTCTTATTGCTGTCACTGTGACAGGATTGTTGACAAATGCCAGCAGTCATCTCAGCATCTTGGGAAATGTCTGCCGTGGTTGTGTCAACAGCCTGACAGAAATTGTTAATGTTTAAACTTCTTCCACTGACAGAATCCTGTCTTGCTGACAGTATTTGTCATATGAAACTCAATCTTTGTCAAACTTGCTTAAAAATTAACACTTCCTCCATTTCTTTTGCAGCTAACTGCCTGTGTGGGGTTTTTGGTTGGGTTTTTTTTTTTTTTCCCTAAGTAATAAGATTTCAGCAAGGTAATATTCCACAGTCCACAATGAGTCCAAGAGCATAAGCACATTATGAACTTATGGCCAGCTTGTCCTTTTGACCTCTGCTACAATGATAATTATGCTTTTATTCCTTGACCATTTTTTTTGCCTTAGGAATCAAAGTTCTGAATTATTCAAGAGCCATAAAAATCCTATTTCTCAGTGTACAATGTGGAAAATCAATTAAACAGAGTTAGCTTAGCACTTATATAAAAATCAAGTTACAAGTTTGTAGACATACATTAACTGAGTCCTTCTTTAACTTTGGTTTTGAAGGTCAATCCACTTAGAGAAACAGGTCTTATCTGGAAATCTTATTCCAGCTCTAAATATGAAAAGTCCTAGGCTGAGTATTGGTTTTTACAAGTCAAAAGACAGGTCACATAATCAGTGTTTTATATCTTTAAAAAAAACCCCAAACAAAAAGATGTGGGAATATGATGATCTTTTAAATTTATTTTAGTGAACAAGGTTGCACCCAAGATGATCTGAAGTAATCATTAGTATTTCATTGTCTTTCAAGAATGAAGTACTAGAATAGAAGACTTCTGCATTTTTCTGCTTAAGCAGGAAAACTTGAAGGACATATGTGCAACCAGAGACGTGGAGACCTTCAGAATGGTGCAAGTCATGGTCCTTGAACTCCACTAGGATAATTTTTGTCTGTGGTTCTCTACTGCTGCCAAACTTGTGCCCCCTGGTAGTATTCAACAGTCACCAGGACGTCTCTCAGTGAAAAAAACAAATCTTGGATGTTCATAATGATCAAAGTTTTATTAACACTGATCTCCTGGATACATTTTAAAGCTAAGTATCTATATTTTCTCTCACATACTGCCTTCATAGACAATATTTAGTGGGTACTTTTCTAATCCTTGGGAAAGGGAATCCATTCCATTGGTAATCCTTGTATAGGCTTGATATTGTCTCCCAAATGCTTCATTCAAATATTGTTAAAGTTATTGATCTGATTTCTGAGTATTGCTAACTGTAATTTTTCTGTCCACTAAAAAGAATAGAAGCACATCTAAGCAGGCAGAGTTACTCATATGTAGCACTGATATAAAGAAGCCATATAATCCAAGACTCTTTGTCTTCAGTACTGACTCTGTTTTTCAGTGTGTTTTTTTTCCAGTAGCATGGGGCAAAATATTAAAACTTGAGTCCCTAAAATTAAGAAATTGTGTGACCTGTTTCTAGAAAAGAGGACCATTTGATTCTTCCATTGTATACAGTAACGTCTGAAGGTGCTCAGCATCTGTGTTAAAGAGAGTATTTTTTAAGCACTAGGTTCTTAAACAACTTGTGAGATTTGGTCTATAGGTTGAGTGTGAGCTTAGTATTACTGTATCTTACTCCTGCTGACAGGTGAATACCCTCAGTTTTGTTTTCTAATACAAGGTAGAAAAGGAGAAATTCCTGGTGAACCATAGCACTAGGGAAAAGTGGATTCCTCTTCTGTTAAGAAGCAGCTGAGAAAACATTTGTAGATTTAGCAATTTCTGTTTGTGCTTTGAAAATTATTTAGGGACAGGGCCTTATCATGCCAGTATCTTCACTTGCTCACTTATCAACCTCAGATAATTATATTCAGCTACTCTGAAATATCTAAGAAAATGAGAATTACAAGAGAATAGAATTTTTATTTCTTGTTTTGAAGGGATTTTTAATGTTACCACCAAAACATCATAATCCTGGACAATGAAACCTGTCTGAAAGTGTTGGAAAGTTTGAAGTTTTATACTGAAGTACATATGAAGTTTTTTCAGCTTTTGGAAAACTGGCTCCTGGCTGGCCCCAGAGAGTGGTGGGAATGGAGTTTAATCCAGTTGGTGGCCTGTCAACAATGGTGTTGCCCACGACTCAGTGCTGGGGCCTCTTTTGTTTAACAGTTTTATCAATGATCTGGATGAGATCGGGGGCAGCCTCAGTCAGCTGGAAGATTATACAAACCTGGGCGGGTGCGTAGATCTGCTCGAGAGCAGGAAGGCTCTTCAAAGGGCCCTGGGCAGGCTGGAGCAATGGACTGGGGCCAATTGTATGAAGTGAAACAAGGCCAAGTGCTGGAATCTGCACAATCCCATGCAATGCCATAGTCTTAGGAATTTGTGACTGGAAAGCTGTCTGGCAAAAAGGCCCTGGGGTTGTTAATCAATCAGAGCACGTCCAGATATGGGCACTGGAGCTGCAGAAAGATCTAGGAAACAAGTCTTATGACGAGTGGCTGAGGGAGCTGGGGTTATTTAATCTGGAGAAGAGGAGGCTAAGGGGACATAAGATCACTTTATACAAGTACCTGAAAGGAGGTTGTAGTGAGGTGGGATTTCATCTCTTCTCTTTGGTAATGAATGATAGGGCAAGAGGAAATGGGCTGAAGTTACTTCAAGGGAGGTTTAGATTAGACATTACAAAGAACTTCCCTGAGAGGGTTGTTAGACACTGGTACAGATTGCCCAGGGAGAGGGTAGAGTCCTCATCCCTGGAAATATTTAAAAGTTACATAGATTAGGTGTTGAGGGATGTGGTTTAGTGGTAGGCTTGGCAGTGTGAGGTTAGTGGTTGGACTTGATGATCTTAATGGTCTTTTCCAACCAAAATGATTCAATGATAAAATTCCTAGTAGAAATTGGAAATGTTTCATATATACCCATGAGCCACTCCCAAGAATAAAACTTAAACCCCATTAAATTAGGACAAATAAAATATTGCCAGGGGAATCCAATCTTTCCTGAATTTTGTATCTTTTAATCTCAGAAAGGTTTGCTTATGCTACTATATTTGAAGCTGATTATCAAGCAGAATCAGTTATCTTTTTCCAGTGTACAGGAACGATGTCAGATGAATGTAGCAGATGGTAAAATTTGATATTGTCAACGTGATCTGTAATTCTAAGAAAGTTTCGGTTCAGAGACTTGAAAATTCTTTATAAAGCAACGTCATATTTGTTCTACAGGTAAAGAAACTCAACAGACCATCCAGAGTTACAGTGACAAGTATGTAGTCCAGTTGTACTGATGCATAGGTATACTTATGCGGCTTGGTCAGAGCCATAAGGAGAATTGATTACAGACCCAAGTTCAAAATCTCATGTACCCAGAATCTTACCCTTTGCATAATGGAAACGATCCCATATGTGTCTGTCAAAAAGCATACTAGAAAGTTTGAAACAAATCCATCCTGCCATTCGTGAGTTAGCTCTGGTTGAAAGTTATATGTATCTGTATAAAACAAATTCTGGTCATAATTTGTTTTTTGCTTTGGTTTGGTTTTTAAGTTATCTCTGTCAAAGAGAAAAGTTTGAAGGTTTAAACTTGATTTCAAATTATTCAATTATGAAATATTACATTTTGCTGGAATGGGAAAGGGTCTGGACTGAAAAGAAGTAGGCAATGCTCAGCAATTCCATATCAGACATGAGAAATGGAAAATACTTGAGCTGTACAGATGGAGTTCTATCAGATGTCAGATGCAAAATTCAACCCTGCAATGAAAGATTTTGAATCCATATAGGGTTTATTTGGAGGGTTCTTGGAAGTCAGTGGACTGAAAGATAGATATTGAAAACTTTAACTGGCTCTATGTGTTCCCTGGTCAGCCTTGCAGCAACCTATTCTTCTCCAAACCATGACATGTCTCTGCACATCTTCTCTGAGTGATCACCTGAACTGAGTGAAACTGAAAATCCTTCATTCTCCTTGACACAACTGAGATGATGTAAAGAAGAGAACAGAGTTTTAAAGCCTATGAGAGCAGAGCAGAGTATAGACTATGCAGCCTGAGTCTTGGGCTAAATAATTATCTCGGGGTATTGTATTATTTGCATAATTAAAAAGTTTGGCTGAATTTCTGACATGCTGTCTCCTACATCAGGGAGGTAGTGGGGGCGAGTTAATCAGCAGGAGGAAAGTGAAGGTTAATGAATTGTTATTCAGATGGTGCAGACCCTGTGAGATTTGTGGATAATTGATACCATTTGGGAGCTAAGGCAGAGTGGAAGACGAGAGAGGAGCTGTTGCGGCAGCTAAACTGGAAAAGAGCAAGCAAATGATAACTTAGCAATTATCATTTTGATGGGTTTGTTTGTCTTTTTTTTTTTTAACTTCTTTCTCTATTTTGTTCTCTATTTTTTTTCCCCTTTTATATTCCTCCATGAGTTGATTGAAATTAAGATGAATCCAAAAGAATCATTCAAAAGAAAAAAAATCTAACAAAAGCAATGACCTTTGAAATCTCATCTGGAAATTTGTCATATGTGGGGTGCAAAAGACAATTTAGTGTCAGCTGTAAGTGTGACAATAGCTTCAGGTTGCAGAGGTTCCTTTGATTTCAGCATGGAGGTTTTCCAGTAGGTGAAATTCCTCTTTTCAGAAATCGACGATAGGCCTTGTACACTATTAGCCCTCTATCACTTATTATTCATGCTATGAAAACATCTAGAGGACATGAACTCAAGACCTACTGTATTCATCGTTGTCCAAAAAGCTTGTATCCTGAGGACCCTACTGTTTTGTTCTGGTTTAGCAAGGAGCAGCTTTTGGCTTAGTAACAGGGGGAGCGGGTTGCAGTGAAGACCCGGTAAAGAGTTTTTAGACTGTCCCCCAGCTCCTGGGTTCAGACCCACCTCCAGCCTGGCTGGGCCAATCTGGCGCCTCTGCCATCACTATTTAGGGGACAGGAATTCGGAATGCGAGGCAGGAGGTGTGAGAGTGATACAAGATGGAGGCGACCACGCGGACCCTTCAGCCAGAGAAGGAGGAAGGAAGGAGAAGTAGTAGACCAGAGACCCTTCTGCAAGCTGTGACGAGAATGCAAGCTGTGCCCCTGCAACCTATGGAGATCCATGGCAGGACTGAGAGTTACCAGCAGCTCCATGTGAGTGAGCCCGGACGGGCGAGGGACTGTGTGGGGAGACGGCCATGGCCCAGGCCGTGTTGGAGAGCCTGCACGCCGCAGAGCAGCCCCACACGAGAGGCAGAGAGGAGCTGCAGCCTTTGGAATAAGTGTGTGTCGGAGCAGCCCGTGCAGGGCTGCCATGCATGTGAGTTACCCCACGGACTTGCAGGGAGGACTGGTGTGGAGTTCACCCGTCCTGAGGAGGGACAAACGGCAGAAGCTATCAGGAACAGACTGACTGAAACCCCCACTGCCTGCCCCCCGAACTGTTCAGGGGGGGACAAGGTAAAAACACCGGGATCAGGGCTCTGAGCCCAGGAAGAGGGGAGGTGTGACAAGAAGGTGTTCTTAAAAAGGCTGGTTGGACTCTTCATTGATGTATTACTCTGTGTTGTTTCATTTTGGTTATGTTTTGAGTTTTTGGGGGTATGTTTTAGTTGATGTTGCATTAAATTATTTTCTGTTTTCTTCCCCATACCGAGTGGTCTGTTTTGTCCTGAACCTTAAGCGGCAATTAAGCTCTCCCTGCCCTTGAGCAATTCTCAGCCACTTCGGTAGTCGAGGCTAATCGTGGTCTTTGTTCCCTGATGGGCCTAAATCACGACATCTTTTAATCAATAAATCATCATGAGAAGAAACCTATGAGATGATGTGTAGTAGCTAAAGCTGTAAACAGGTGAGTAAAAGAAGCTACATCTCCTGAACTAGGCCATTGTAAATTACAAACTTTAAACCACCCTTGTGAACCACATTGTAGGGGGTTCACCAGACTGCTTGCATTTGACATCCTAAAAAAGATTAGAAACACCACTAAAAGATTTCTGTACAGGCACAGCTTTCAGGTCATTGTGATTAAAGACTGACAAGATGGAATTCTTGTCCATGTTGGACAATTGTCCTATAAAAAAGACATTATTATTTAGAAATTATTTGGAAACCCAAAAAAAACCCTCAGGAAGTTCCTTGACACTGTTTGGCTGCCGACAACAGTTTCAGACATTTAACAAACACATGTCAAATGCTTACTTTTGGCCCATAATCAAAAACATATCAACAAATATGTTGATTTTTTTATCAGTCTAGAGAATTTAAAGTAGAATTTAAAGTATTTAAACATCAGTGCTGTTCTTGGATAAAACTAGTGATTTTACTGTATAGGGCATTCTGATATTTCAAAAAAACATTGCTGTTGGATCACAGATTAGCTGAATGACAACCTGTCTATTCTCTGCTACTCCCTTACCAAAATCAAAAGATTTGGGGAGGATATTTGGTCTTCAATGAATGAGCATTTTGTCATGAACACTGAAGAAAGGCTGCTCAAAACAGAGAAGGGACTAAATTGTGTTTGTTTGTTGCCTCGTATTTAGACGGAGCCTGAAAGTTTTTTGGTGAAAATAATCTAAACTTTAATTTTATCTACCTCTAAGGAGTCTAAATGTTTGCTATGATAGAAACACAAGAGCTCTGGATACAAACAGAAATATGTTTGAAATAGAGTCTAAAAAGTTTTAATATGATGTCCGGTGAAGTATAGAGGTTGTGCAATGACTTTGATGTAGAAGGACCAGGCAAAAGATGAGCAAAGCACTTAGTAATATTGATATTTACTCAGATTTTATGAAAAGCTAATGTTGATCTGTATATTATACCTAACATATTAGTTAGTTTAATCTACACATCACCAAAGAGGAAGAGGAGTTCAGTACAACTGCATCTTACAAGGAGGAAAGTGATACTTTCGTTATGGTATCAATTAATTACTACCTTCATGGAAAATCTAGTGAAAGTTTGCTGCACCCCCTGAGTATTTTGGTGCTTTTTCTTGGCTCTACAGCAAACTCAAAGAACTGTGGCCCAAATGCAGAAGATTGATATGATATTTCCTTGGACTTATATTTCCTATCTCTTCCACTAGAACTTGTCTAGAATTTCCTATTATATCCTACTGAACTGATCCTTCCTACTTTGCCTGACTGTCTTTGAACTCTCTTTTTTTATTTTCTTTCCTTTTTTTTTTTTTCAAATTACAAGTTCCTGCACCTTTGAGACCTTAGCAACTTCAGGAAAGTTTTATTTATTTATTGAATAAAAAATTCAGTGGGAAAAGAACATACACTCCCATGTACCTGTATAGTGGGAAGGGGAGGAGGTGTAGAATCTAGGGCATAGCTTGCTGTGATGAAAAAGATGACAGGTGCCCCCCACTGCAAGCGTGGGACTGAGAGACTGTGGATTGAATTTAAGGAGGATGTTAGTGACTTCAGGGAGAACTCTCCTACCTGCAATATTTCCTTGTAGTTAAAATCTCCAGCACACTGCTGAAGCTAGTTATAGAGACATGCAAGTGTGAAAATTAATTTAAGAGGCAGTTACACAGATTTTGGGTGAAGGTCTGAATAATGAAAATAGCACTGCTAGGGACATATTTTTGGCTGATTCCAGTGCTGAAATACACTGCAATGTTGGCTGATCTCTATTTAATACAATCCTGCAAGCAGGTGTCCTTGATGGTGCTTCAAGACTTCTTGCAAATAACTCCTTATGTTGCCACTTATAAAATATGTGGGCAGTATTGTTGGACATAACTCACAAACATGAAATAAATGAAAGGAAAAAAGAAAAAGAAGGCATGATATTTTGCATTAAGGAGAGAAGTATATAAAGTAACTGGGTTATGCTCTAACAATAGATATGGTGGAAAATATAGCTCTGTAAATTTGTCAGAGGTCTGAGATAAAAGTTAAATTAAAACGTTGTAGATGGATAAATATGTTCTGGGCCACACAGATAACAGCAGTGGTCAGAGATGAAAAACTGAGCATAGAGAGAGGGAACTGATGACTCCTTAATATCTCCCTGCAGTCCATTGTATATAAAATATTGCTACCTTCCTCTCTGTGTCTTGTGTTACTGTTTTTTGTGTCAACCTTTTGATGTTACTGCATTTGACACAGGGACTACCTCTACTCTGATAGTAATTTCGGACACAGCTTAATTTAATAGACAAAGACACATCAAATCCCTGTGCTTGGAAGCTGAAGCCTGAAAGAAACCTATAAATTTAAACACAAGGAAACTTTCTGGAGACCAGAAATATTTAAGCACTAATACCAAAAAGCCTGAAGAATTATTGTCACTTTATCTCAGTAAATCCAGCCAAGCTCAAATTTTCACCCCCAAGTTTAGCCTTCTAAAACCTGTGTACTCAATTTAAGCTAATCATTGATATTTCCTCACCTTTAATAAAATGGGACAGCTCCAGGGCAATCTTCTACATCAGACATTAGATATCATGATGTGATAAATTACTCTCAAGATGACACATTTTTTCCCATTCACTAAAGGAATGACCTCTACATTGAGCTTAATTTTTAGACGTCCAATAGTAATTCCTTTAAATTAAGTAATGTTTTGCTGTATGACTGATTTTTAGTCAATTAAAAATATGTAGAATAATCCTACCATTCTACCACCTTCAGTAACAAATTCGTCATTTCTGTTCATTTCTTTATCACTCTTTATTATTACGTATAATAGAAAATACCTGGTTTTGAAAAGAAGCAGAATTTAATGTGATTCTAAGCCTTGATCTCTCACAGAATGGGTACAATGAGTTTTGCTGCAGCAGATGCCATCACGATCATTGAGCTAGAAACTTTCTACTTTATGATTCTAATGCAAAATTTAATCCAATCTGTTTGTTCAGCAAAATCCAAGCACTTGCAAAACATATTCATCTGTTCTTAGAGTTATTAAAATATATAAGACTTTAGTGTCTAGGGCAGTTGAGCTATCAAGAAGACACCAGGGATATTTATCCTCTGACTACAGGAGGGTAGATAATCTTATACCATGACAATATCTTCTGTCCCCATTGATGGAAAAGAAGAATTGGAAGAGAGGGAAGTCTTCAAAGACATTTTTGTCAAGCCTAGTGCTTTACCCCAAAGAGTATTTCTTCTACATCGACAGCTGCACAGTAAATTCAGCTCCGTCTGTTAAAATATGCAAATGACCAGCACGCATCTTTCCTCCCTCTCCTACTGGGCAGGGAATTCTGAATCTAAATTTATGGTGGAGAAAAAACAGAGAATCAGAGTGAAGTGAATCTCAAATTGAGGAACTGCAGTGCATTTGTTTGGATATTGACTTCAGTAAAGGAAAAAAAGAAACAGGGATATTCGTACTGCTTCTAGTAAAGAAATGTTTTAACTTTGATTGGCAGAATTAGTGGACAAGACAGGTCACTGAATTAGGGGAAAATTAACTAAATTGTAACACTGAGAGATCTTTGAAACAAATTTTAATTTATAATTCTGCTTAAAAGTACAGTGAAACAGAGCAAAAGCAAATTGCACTGAGCTTAACAAGAAAATTCAACTTGCCTTAGAAGAAAAGCATAATTTGTTTATTTATTAACTGAAAGAAGAAAGCAACATTAACTTCACTTTCTGTGTGTAATGTGTTCATTACTTTTGCTTTTTGATCTATTTGGTTACACGTAATGTAGACAACAATTTAGGCAAGGTAAGGATACTTGAACATAAAAATTCAAGAACCTCCAGTCTGGTGTATCTATACAACCACTAATGATGATATTAGATCTCAGAATTTACTCAAAACAAGACTCTATTCAAAGCCTTAGCTATAAACTTTAGTATTTTCTGAAAGAAATGGAGATGAAAGATCTGTTTTTGAGATGGATCCAAAACAGAAAAAGGCAGGATTTCTTAAGTAAAAGGGCTTGGAAGTGTATCATGGCATGTGACTACAAGATGACTGAGGACTTGCACTCTCTTTTTAGAGGCTGGAATAGCTGAGATGTTAATTTCTTATACTATATTTTCTAGGTTGCACTCCCTCTTAATTCAGGTTTATGTTTTTATACAAGACTGGTTCCACTGCTCTCTGAAATTAGTAGGTGAACAAAGAAGAAATATAGAAGGTTGATATGTGTTTTTTCTTGGAAAAACCCTAAATATACTCTACCAAATTACAACTATAGAGAAGATTTGATCTGGGGTTTTGGTTTTGCTGGAATACTTTTCATTCTAAATTCAGATCTTTGTTCAAAGAATAATAAATGAACAAGCAAGAACATGTTATTAACATATCTGACCACTCAGTGTAAAGTTATATCACACTTGATTTCATAAATAAAGAAGTTTATTTTCTGCTGTTACATATTGGACCTTTCAGAACTGCCTCTTAAACCACCCACTAAATAAATTTGGTTCTTGATATTATCTTCTTTAGTGATAGCTCAGAACCAGTTCTCCAGAGTCATCTTCTTCCAGTTTCTGGACAGTTGATGAAGAAAATCCATGCTGGTGTTCTTGAAACCATGTTACTCCCTCTTTATTTTCTGTAATTGTCTTTTCCCAGTTTCCTCCAATCCCTCTAAACTTTCCTTCAGCACAATTTTTAGTGGTTATATGTCTTTAGACCTTATGTCTCTGTGAAGGGTGAAATGCCAGAATATTCTGTGTTTGTGTCCGTGGTCATTTAGACACCACCTCTGGTTGTCAGGAATAGAGAGAAACATCATATTTCTATGTAAATATTTGATGCTTTCCTAAAATAGTTATCTAAGGTATATACTGCTCCCTGGATATGTTTCTCCCTGAGAGAGCTCTGTCTTAGCTCCTTAGATGACTGAACACAGTCTAGTTGATTATCTGTCTTTGAGGCATTTTCTATCTATGTCTCAGTAGAGTTCTGGATCAGAACAGGGGTTTCTGATCCCTATAGTAATAAATAAACTCATGTTAGCAGTTTATGCTTTAGAGGATTTCTATAAATGAAAAGCAAAAGGAATGAAGACAAGCTGATAATATTAAAGTTCCAAGATATAGATCAGTACATTTATTTTTTTCCTTCATAATGAATTCCTTTTCTATGTCAGTCCAGTCATGAAGTATTGGATTTGTGGGCCTGTTTTACAGATGGAACAGAAATGGCACCTAATCTATACAGCTGTGCGTGTAGTATCTGGCAGAGATCCGATTAGTTTTCTACTTGCCAGCAAGCCACATTTTTGGCTGGAAGAAACGGAGTTTTTCCAACTTTATTGGCCCTAATCACACCAATACTTCCACATTGTAGTGACTGCTGCCAAAGTCATTCATGTTCATTGCACTCCTTAGCAATGACTATGTGATCTAATTTCATTGTCCTTTGAAATTATGGTATGCATAAGACTGATGAGAAAACTTTGCTGACATACAGCATTTTTTATCAGCAGATCTTGAGGATCTTTGCAAAGGAGGTCAATAATTTTATCGATGTTAAACAAACATAAGCAGCTTAGTTGTGTTTACTCATGTTTTACCTCTTCTAAAATATATATTAAAAAAAAAAAGATAAAAGAACAGAATCCACTTTCCCAGGCTGCATCTATACAAATAAACAAACCAGCTCCAAGGCATAGACTTGAGCTTGGGTTCTACACTCTTCCCACCATTTGTTAGCAGGTTCCTTAACATAAATCCATGCCTTTCCTTATGAGGATGTCTTATTTCTCTACATAATGCAATTTTTGCTTGTCATGAAACAAGCACTAGAAATTTACTCTAATTGATAAATAAGTTTGACTTTGGTAAACACGGTTATCTTTGCCAATGCTCTCATATCTTCTTTTTAATGAAGATTTTAATCCAAAGTAATGACTTTGAGTATCGGAACACTAAAGGGAAAGAGAATAACATATAAATCTTTGTTCTTGTCAAATGTGGAAAGTAAGAATAAAAGGCACTGAATGTATAATATGAGATCCCATAAGAATTCAGCTTCCTGTTTTACTGAGGAAACAAGACACGGGTGTGAGTACATACTCCATGTGGGAGATAGACAGCAGGCAGTTTTAGAAATGAAGGTGGAATACCTGAGAAGAAGAGCTAATTTAACTCCTGAAAAAGCAAAATGTCCTCTCACTGACAGTGCCAAAACCAAAACGAAGAGCAAAATGAAAGATATTCCCTGGGACAAATATTTTTTTCCTCATCTTTCCTAATAGCAATACATTTTTAATGATACTGTTTAGGAATTTTAAAATTGAAGCTTTTTATTTTTTCCCCTCAGCACACTATTAGAATATGCCAATTTTTCAGAAACAAGTCTTTCAGTGTGTGAGAAAGTATCCTTTTCAAGGATTTTCTCATTTCAAGAGCATTCCAAACTACAAGTTAATTTGCCACTTAAGGATGTGTAAAAAAAGAAAAAAAAGGATCTGAAACAAAATGCTTTAAAATTATGGAAACAAACATTGTTTTTGACCTGATCCAAGTTAGTATCTATTTTGTTTTATTTTGTCTAGTGAAAATGTTCGCTAGTTCGCTCTCTCATCTTGTACCAGAATTGGGAAGAGTGTGAAAATTTAAAATTATCATGATGTAGAGGCTCTTTTCTGCCAGTTCTGATTTTGAGTCATTCACCTCAGCCTCACTGCCTTCAGAAAGAGTGTAAAGAAACCCCATGAAGTCTTAAATATTCAATACATTTTATATGGACTTAAGATAGTGCAGGCCAATTCCACCTGCTGGGGAAAACTTTTCCTGATATTCCACAGAGGTGTCACATATTAGAGTGGGGCCACAGTCCACTGCTGAAGCTCCATTCATGTAATCTTCAAAATATACTCAGAAGAAGAGGGACAAGTAATCTTGAATTACTTTTTCAAGATGTTGGGGTATCCAAAAAGACCAACCAATTGCTTTGAATTTGAATTGAAAAGACTTTTTTTTGTCCTTCAGAACTGTGTGGCATGTCAAATTCATTCCCCACATCTGAAGAATGCCCTCCAACTTCTCCTATGTCTTCATTTTTTATATATAGAATAAGAATAGTAAGGCTGATAGTTCCTTGGTCTTATCCAGTGTCATTTTTTTATTTTAAGAAAAGGATTAACATAACAAGAACTGGCTTTTAATAGTTGCCCAATCTCAAGGACATCAACAAAAATACAATCACAGGAGTGATAATTATGATAAAGTTAATAATACAGCCTCTTAATGATAACTATATTTCAACAGCTTAGAGTATAGGCCAAGATTACCAAGATTAGTTGACTGAAGTCAAGTGTTTAAGTTACAAAAAAATTCTTTTGATTAATCCTATTGAAAAGGCACACACCTTTAAGTGGTACAAGACGTGTTAGTAAGTCGGGGAATTATCTACCACCTCTTTCAAAATGTCACGTGATTTACCAGCATTTTTCAGGACTGCATGTAAGGTAAATAATTTTCATTGCAAAATCCCATCTTGTTTAAATGTCAGCTTCGTTTTGAGATATGCTGGCTGTATACAACAAACTGTAAGCACTGTAAATTGTTTGTCTAGTATCACTTTATGTGTTTAAAGTTTAAAGATCCAAATGCCTGAAATATATCCTGACATTCCTAGCTCTTAGGCAGGGCTTTGTACCTTACATCTTATGTCTGGAAGCCATTTCTATTCCTCATCCGGAATGTCACTGTATGAGGTTTTTTTATATGTGCAAAATGTGTATCTAATGTAGAATCACAACATTTCCATGTCAAAAACTGTTTCAAGGTTCAGATTTTCAGGAACACAATACACTGAGGGTTTATTATTATTGAGTTTGGTTTAATCTCAATTCTATGCAATCAATAAGCCTTTTGTCATTGACTTCCTTGAGCATAAGATCAACCCCTCGAGCAACAGTAGTATTTGGAGTCCTTTCTGAGGTTAACCCAAAACTTCTATTTCACTGGGCTATTAACCACAGGAGAAATAAACAAAAGTCCAAGTACATCTCACAGTTCAAAGAACTGCTTAAATAGGGGTGATTTTACAGAATCTCAGTTTCAGCTAAATGCACCATTAGATTAAAAGAAGGCTTTGCCAAAGCAATTGCTTTGCAGGTACTTCATCAGACTGTGACTTTGCAAACTTTGCTGTAGGTTTACACACTCCATGGCTTTAAGTATTTCTGAAGTACTGCACAGTAATAATTAACAGCCAGGGGCAAAATAATCATTGCTAGTTTCATTTAATGCTAAAGCCAAAACTAGTATATTTTCTGTTGGTTGAAATGTCAGACTTTATCTGCATTATTCTGTGACCAGGTGGAAAAAATGTGCTTTTAAATATGGTTCTGAATAAGTCTTCACCATTTGTAAATAGATTAATCTGAATGTAAGATGTGCCTTCTAGTGGATAGAGAGGTACATTTGAAATAAGCAGGCTGAGCTAATATATCAGCATAACTGATTTCTGAGGAAATGCTAATCAATAAATCAGAATTAAAATTAACAAACTGAATCAACATTGAATTGTTTTAGGTACATGTCAATATTACATTAACCAATTACACTGGTGTGAATTCTTTAGAGGAAAAAGATTGATAATGTTTCCAAGCAAAATTTTTAGAAAAGCTAAACCAAACCAGAGGATATTCTCCTAAGGCTAGTGCCTTCATGGGAACCACTTAACTTTACAAAAATTTAAGACCTCTTTTTGTATCTAGAGATTGTTTAAAAGTTGTTCTGAACTGTTTTATGAACACTTAAAATCTCATCCATACTCATTGGAAAAGCTAGACATAAGTTCAAATCTTCACTTCAGTGTTTTCAGCTATATGTATGACTTCTATTCTTCCTCATCACAAAATAGGAGCACTTTGACATCTCCTGCTCACCAATGGACAGTGAAGGATGTCAAACAGACAGCTTCTGCTTTTGTTTTTGTTATTTGCAGAGCTGCAACATTAGAAATGGCTGAATGGATCAGATTTTTTTATCTTTAATTTTTGGAAAAAATAAAATAAAAGTTGTTCATCTCAGACCTTATATGCCAAGTTTCAACTAGGAGTGAATTTTTATGGTCAAATTACAAAACCCTGAAAACAGGAGTTTATAATGGAAACACTGACACAACCGTAACTATGGCATTGCAATTGCATCACTATAAGAAAATTGGTTTAGATAATATACACTTCTGGAATGACTGCAGTTCTAAATGATCCTGCATCTCCATAAATCTAAGTTAACTCAGTAATTCAAAATTACTAAGATTTAGGTTTAGTACCAAGAAGCAATAAACGTATGGCTATTGCTATAATAACCACTGGTCTGTGATGTTTTATTTCACAGCAGGTGGTCTTTGGGCTGGTTTGCAGCCTGAATTAAAATACTTCCAACTAATTCAAAACTAATTCCTGAAGTTGAGTGGAGGCATATTTCCAAACTTTTTCACAATTCCCTTTGACTACAAAGTGTTTGGTTGTTTGGGTTTTGGTGTTTTTTTTTCCCTTTCCCCTTTTCTCTTTAATCAGTGCCTAAGCATATTGTCCCTTTTTACACTGTTTTATACTAATATATTATATGATGACAGCTGACTCACTGTATTTCTGCAAACTGTCAAGGCAAATTCACTGAGGAACACGTAAGTCCCTCTAAACACAGTGTCTCTTTACATCATCTTGCTTCCCCTTCACATCCCCTACATGCATACCTAATATTCCAAATGCTAAAATCTCAAGCCTGAATCTCCTGTCAGATTTACCAGTCTTATGTGGGCATGACTTTAGTGACTGATTGAGGCCAACAGCAAGTGAGAATCAGGTGAATAAAGTCTAATCCCACAATTTATCAGAATCTGAAATCTCCTTTTCTTTAGTCTGTGACAGACACAGCACCCAACCTGCCTTTCATGTGAGGGTGAGGCATATCCTTTTCTGCCATGGTCTCGATCTTTTTGATGAGAAGTCTGGTGGTACTTTGGCATTGTGTGAGGCAGGGAGGCCTGAGTTTTACATGACCTGGAGATACTTCGCTCTATGTCAAAACGTCAGTGGCTGCTTCCTAGCCTGGATTTACATGCTGTGAGCCATCCATATTCTGACTATATATACCTTGGCACTTCTGGTCTAGATTGTTCCTCTTGGCCCTATTACATACATCTGATTTATAGTGTTCATTCTCCTGTCTTTATCTCACAGGATGGCCTTTCTGCCATCAGTGTCTCTGACAAAAATACTGCTTCTCAATCTTGCTTGGAAAGGATTCTTAACTACCTAGACGGATGTTAATATTTTGTTCAACACTGTCAAACATACCTACCAGGTACAAAACACAGTACTACTAAAAATGCCCAGTTTTAAGTTTAAAGTACTCATAATGTTTACTTTTAAAAAACAGGTGACAGGTTGGCAAAGTTATCTCAAATTTATAGAAACACATTAATCCTCATCTGCTTTTGCTGAGGTTACATTTTTTATAAATAGAAGAAAAAAAATTTGAAAGCACATTTGGGGGATTTGTGCTGCAAGAACTTATGAAAAATCTGCAGGTTAACCCTTTTCAAGTTAAATCCAGTTATCTTGGGCACACTTTGACTTGTTCTGTGGTGTCTGAAGACAAAGAGCTTTTGCAGTTTGACTCCAGTGTACAATATATTAGATGTATATAGTCTCTGAGCTACAAACTGCCTAGAAACCAGGAATGTACTGTGGAAACAGTTCTGCAGTTCCGTGCTCTCATCTTCTTCCCCAAAGTATGTGCTGTCAGCCACTGCTGGAGACGATGAACTAGGCAGATCTGTGAGGCACACCCATGCATGCAACAAATGAAATTCAGTATTTTTAGAAATTCACTCTGATAGTTTTCAGCTGGATCAGTTCCCTGATCCAACTCACAGTGTGGCCACATAAGCACCCATGCTGGCATGAGGGAGTGTGTGAGAGTAAAGAGATGGGGGATAAGATGTTCTGACAACAGTGTTAAGCTGTTTTAACTAAAGTAATCGTGGAGTTACTCATCTTCTCGAGTGAGCTTACTATAAAAAGCTAGCATGAGCTAGACAAGGTCTGTAGCTTTGTCAACAAATGCAAGAGGCCATGTAACCTGGAAAGGTAGAAAAGCTAAGGGTCAACACAATTTCCATTTTACTAACACATGGTCAGCTGTAGATCATGTTACTGTTAATAATGAATCACAATAAAATATCCCATTTTTGTTTGACTGAATTGCAAATTATTTTTTTTTCAATCTGGTGAGATATTAAAAGTCAAACTGTGTTCAGCTTCAGTCTTGAGTTTCAGTACTTCTGCAAATGTTTAATTTGGGAGACATTTCATTCTGTCACTTGTTTTACAGCAGAATTTGAAACAAAAAAAAGTTGTTGAACTTATGCCAATATAATGAAGGGCTGGGAATGCTCCAGGTAGCAATTTTTAGAAAAGAACTTTTAAACATTTAAGATTTGGTAGTTTATTTATTATTATTTGCTTATTATGGAATGAACTGTTGGGTTAATTCCATTTATACAAGTCAAAGTATCAGACCATTTTCAGGCATTGCCACGGACTTTCAAAGTGAGGGCGTAGTTCCTGCACTTCTTATCCAAGGCTGCATATGAGTAGACCTTGTTCATGGAAAGAGTTGAAGAGATAACAGCTGGGCATTAAATGGGCAACTCTATTAAAAGAGGACTCATGCTCTGCATTTGTGTGGCTTTCCAGCGTTTCTGAAATATAGTAAGAATTTATGTTTCTCTCAATGCTTTTTTTTTTCACCCTAGCTGGACAAAAAATTGGGAGGAGGAGTTTAAATAGAAAAAATACTACATAATTTAGACTATCCATAGAGAAACACAAGTAGGAAATTTATGTAGAAACACAGGTAGGACTATATAATAGCCAAGGTGAATGGCAGAGAAATTCCTGGGCTGTGATATGCTTCTGTTTATCGTCTTCTCATTCTCAATAATGCAGACATTTACAAAGACCAACTGTCAGTACTTAGCCTGTGAGCAAAAGAGTCTTGAATTAATCAGACAAATTCTCTACTGATGGAAAACCACAACTCTGTTGACTTCAAGTCAAACTGCGCCAACTTGTGAATTTATCCCAAACTGCTAGCTCTGTTCTCATCAGCAATGACCTTGAATAGACTTAGATTGGTGTGAAATAGATGAAAAATGGTCTGCAGCCTGTTATCAGTGCATTTCCCTACTCCCAGCCTTTAATCCCATGAGAGTAGCAGAAGTGAAAAGGTTTCAAACTTCTTATGAAAATATTTTTCCACCATGCCTGTTCCCTAGCCCTGTCTGTTCTGCTTTCTCTCTGCATAAGCAGTTTTAGACTTTATTTAAGTGTCGCATTTCCAAGTGTTCACGACTCTGTACAAAGCTCGTCACACATCACTCATGCCTTATTTCACGGGTAGAGCTGGTAATTAGCATATTTCACAATTAGCCAGTGTATTTGCTTTGCTAATTTCATTCCATGATGAAGGTGCTAACTTGGCGTGAAGCTGTAATGTACTGGTTGATTTATTAAGCTTCCTCTGATGGATGAAAATCACATGCTGTGCCTTTACTGTCGGGAAAAGTTAACAACATCCATTTGTAAGAGATGGTATTTGAAAAGTGATGTTGGTGTGATTGAATGTGTGAATCTGTAATGAAGCCAAGTCAGATAGCTTCTTCCCGATAAAATAGTATTCAACTTCTTTGGTGGCTCCTTCTTGAAACTGGGCTTTTCTGCCCAAATTCCTCCCCAAAAGTATGCAAGTACCAAATACTCATCAGGTATTTTGCATTCAGGTTTCTGCAGATGGAACCCAACAGCTGTAGAATCACGTGTCTGTACCCTCAGAGTCTACATCTTCCATTGTGTGCTGATAGGACAAAGCATTTGCTGTTCTTTTCTTAATAAAGCTGCACACAACATACATAGTTGACTAATTAGTCAATTTATCTGTCAGATCACAGGCTTTCTCATCAGTCTTTTGAGAAAGAACTCCCTGAACCATGATCTGTGGTTGTCAAATCTAACAGTTATGTCTTCATTTTTCCAAAGGTAACTTTGTGGTTGTAACTATAATACTAAACTAAGCAATGTCAGGGCCCATCTTTCTCCACAGAGCCCATGGTTAGTCTGCCATGTCTATACGATGACAATTTCCTATTCTCAGAAAAAAATGAGACTGCAGGTAAGCTCTCTGTCCCTGGTTATTGCTAAACTGCAACTGTACAAGACCATGGTCCTGTTTAATTTACCAATATTAATTTACTGTACAAAACAGTATAGGTACTTATCCTGGACTTGCTAAATACATGAGATCTCTCTGTAGTAGGTGGAAGGATATTACATGTCCAGAGATCAAATCAACATGACATAAGATAGCAAAACTTATAGGAATCTGTGGTTGTGGTTTACAATTTTAATGTAAAAAGCAAGTAATTTGTAAGTTACCTATGATCTTCACCAGGGCAGACACATATTCAGATAAAATGGGAGAAATGTAGCATACGGAAGGTTTCTCTGGTTTCAGTGACAAGCATACAATGTGATGTGATGCAGGAATATACATGCTGCTGGAGAGAGGGAGGGAGGAGTAGTTAAAGGTTCTTTTCCCTGTGTTATTTGTGCTTTTTGTTCTTACAAGGTGCAAAGGATCTTCTCTGCTCCAACATGTATGGTTAGAATGTGTCTCTATTAGAACTTTTCTGTCCATAGTTTAAATATCCCTGGTACCGGCACATCCCAGAGAGGATCCACACATTCCTATTCCCTTCACACTATTCTGTGGCCTGTGATTGGGGTTTTTAAGTCTCTTCTCCTTTTTACCTTCCAATATTTCCTTTGATTTTAACTACATTGAAGATTTTGTGTTGTCTGGAGAAATTATTTTAAGAAAGCACTTTGAAACTTCTGTTTCTACATCCAGAAAGAACAGACGAAGATCAATCTCTCTTGAAAGTCATCACATTATCTTATTTCTGCTTTTTCTCAAGTGCATCAAACATAAACTATTGACAAATCAACATTAACCTCTCTTGTCAGCACAGTTTAAGATTTCAAAAGCATAAGAAATCAGGTTTCTCTATATCAGAACTTGCATGTATTTCACTAAAATGTGACAGCAGAAGGAAAAAGCAAAGAAAAAATTGATAAGCCAAAGATCTCAAGAATTAAACCCTAGGGTAAGGATTAATCCCATTTAATTTAAGTAAATAATACAATTACACAGATGAAGTTAGCATGAGCTGATGATCTTTATCTTTTATTTGATTTTTCTGCCTGTATTTTCTCTATGCTGGGTTCATGTTTGCTTTGTAAAGCTATACACATATGTGATGCCATAACAGTATTAATAAAAACAAAAACTTGGATTCAGGAAAGAAATTACAGCAAAATCTTAAATCTATGTATACTTTTCCAATTAAGCATGTGCTTATCTGCTGCCAACTTCGGCAGCTTAAAGATAAACACAGATTCAAAACAAGTTGTTTTCCTGCGTAAAGTGCTTGCTTCTGATATCCATTCTTGGATGATAATTAGCAAGTTTGAGATCAAGAACACTGCTTTCCTGCACAATTGAAAATTATTTAGCCCAGATGTAATCAATCTTTTCCAGATGAAAAGCCAGGAAAATATATTATACCAGAGGCAATACTGACTTTGGACTGCCCTTCCACTCCTGCCACCAACATGCTTTCTTGTGTCCCTTCCCTTCATCGTCTCTAATCACTCCACCCTTATGCCTTCAACCTCCTTTTATTCCTTGGCTCAATCCGATTTTTAACTTGGCAGAAGGCAGGAGCTGCTGCTTCACACACATCTTGCCTCAGTGTGAGCCCCCAGTTCACACTTCCAGCTCAGCTTAGAGACCAAGATCATTAAGTATTGTTACTCATGTTATTGTTTATGCTTCAAAGCCGCTTTTCCACCCCGAAAGAGTTTGAAGAAACTTAAGAGATGACATTTGGCCAGTCTTATATGACCAAAGAGTGTGTGTGTCTCAGTACATTAAAGGCCAACTCATCTGGTTTTTTTATTTCATGATTTTTAAACTGCTGCTTAGATTTAACTAGTTAAAACTTACTTTTAACTGAAAAAAACCCTATCTACTAGATATGGAGTACTACAGAAAAAGTTTGGAAGGCTTTTCTCTAGTTTAGGGCAAATGTAACCTTTCAGAAATACATAACCAGTAGTTGTTCAATTAAATTATCTGTCAAACTGTGATGCATGGGCTGTTGTAATTACGTGACAGTTATATGGATAGAATATTTTTTTAAATGTTTTTAGATTTAAGACAAGTCTTTACTTTTTTTTTTCTTTTTTTTATATTTAGCAGGTGAACAAGATATATACTTCCTGGATTTTATATGAAAAATAAGAACTGTTCATGTCCTTCACGTGAGTCATTTATTGCAATTGATTTCATTACCACAGTTTCAAATGTCAGCTCTGTGGAGGCACTGGCCTATTACTGAGATAGTCAACAGGCAAGAATCCAGCTTCATGGGTTAGCCAGGCCCAAGGGAGTATCACTACCTTTGTCCAGTAGCTGGACATGGATTACAATATTCCCAGGAGAATCACAGAATGGTCAAGGTTGGAAGGGACTTCTAGATATCATTGCATTCAACTCCCTGCTAAAGCAGGTTCCCCTCAATCAGGGAGCACAGAAATGCATCCAGTTGGGTCTTGAAAACCTCCAGATAAGACGTTCCCTGAAATAGTGGAACTGCTGGTTCCCATGAGATTTTGCCATCACCTTGTTGAAGAAATTAAGCTCACGCCATTAAAATGAGACTAACTCAAAACTGTTCTGTGTTACCAGGTGGGAAATATGTGGGAGCCCTTACTGACACTGAAAATGATTAGGACAATACTGGAATTACCTTGTAGATAGTAGCTTTGTTAGGAGATTATCTTTGACTACTCTCAGCATTAGTCACCATCACTGAACAGAAGCCCTTTTGTGTTTCTCCTACACAACATATAGTACTTGAAGCTATAGCAAACAATGGGGATTGAAAGAACAATTCATGAGAATTTGAAAGTTTCATAATGATTCCAGTTCATTAATGATCCCAAAATTTGAAGCTGACCCTTGGTGTTTCCAATCAGCAGGTAGGTTGATAGTAGGACACAATAAGGAAAATGCAGAATAAAATACATAGGGAAATGGATAATGACAGGGAAACAGATTAGATGAGAGTCTCTGCTTGATAGGCAAGAGAGATTTTAATACACATCCCTTCAAGCATGGCACCACAGCATGCATAAACTCAGGCACCTAAGGCCTGGGCTCTAGCTCCTGTCATTCCTTCCTTCAGCAAATGTTCACAAAGCTCTCAGTTCATCTGCATGTCAATATGACCTTTTCAAAAGGTTGATTGTCTCTGCCAGCTCCAGTCGCTGAGAGATAGCATGGTCTCATTGGTCTTTATAGACAACTGAAGTGCCATATTTGTACTTCTTTATTTCCTGCAACACATCAACTATCTTGTGAAGACTCTTCTTTAATCCTTAGATGTTAGGCATCTAACTCATTAGTCTACTGCTCAAGTGTTTCGTTTCTACATTTCATCCATCATTATAGTAGTTAATCTCTCAGTGCTGCTTAGTCATGGATCATTTTAGCATTGTTAAAGCTTAAAGAGGTGGAATACCCTACACAGTAGCACAGTGAGACATCTTGACAGAACAGAAACTTGTCACAGGAAATTGAGTCTCCAGCAAGAGAAGCATTGAATTCTCTGCAGTATCTAAGTCCTGCTCTGAAGGATTTGGCAGCAGTTTCTGGGAGAACAGAGTAAAACTGCCACCATCTTCTTTGGGAGCAGTCAATACAGTGCTGTGAGGGACAGTGTAATGCTGAAGCTGTCATGAAGCAGAGTTTGCTCTGTTCATCTTGAAAGCTTGTTTTTCATGCATCAAGCATCTTTCAATAAGGTGTCATGGAGAGAAACGCCAGAGAAAGGCCCTGATACCCCTACTGTCTGTCACTCAGTTTATCGAATGCAAATAACCTAGAATTTCTCTGTTCCCTGTAAACTTCCCCTAGTACCACTAGATGGTGCTTTTAATCTCTGGTAAAATCTGCAGTGCCCGAAGGCAGTGGTTTTTTTCATTACACAATAACTAGGCTTTGCAGAAGAGAAAACTTATCCTTCATGAGAGACAGCCAGAAACACAGACATATCACTAAAAAAACCCACTTCTGCACTGCCTTCTTTCAGCAATATTGATATACTTGTGATCCCGAAGCAAAATACACTCCCTAGGTACCCTGACAGCTGCTGACAGCAAGGGACAATCTGGTCTGTAGCAGCAGTGCTTTTAACGGTGGCATTGGCCCGGCTCCATCAGGGCTGCACGGGTTGGAGGACTCACAACTCCGGATCAGCCCTGGAAAGACTGCATGTATGCAGATTTCCCTGGAAGCATCAGTCCTCGTGTTTCCAGACTCCCAGACCATCTGGCTCCTGGCTTGGACACCAGCCGGTGGGATGCAGGTGTCTGGACAGCCTGGTGAGAAAGTTGGCCTGTGAGTCAGGCAGCTCTGGGGATCCAGCACTTCACTAAAGCCACCACCCCACATGTCTTGAGCAGCACAGCTATCCCTTCAGCTGCACACACATGAAAAAAAGATTGGTTCTACTGTCATTTGGTGTGATGCAAGTAATACATAAAAGCATCACTGATTTCTCCTCAAGTCTAAGGTTTCACCTCTTGTCTTAGGTTTTGTGCTGGACAACCAATAATTCTTCTGTCCAGAATTCTTCTGTCTCTGTGCTGAATAGAAGATAAAGTTACAAAGTTTAAATCAGAAGGCTGATGATTCCTACAGTGTGAGACCATCATTTTTTGTGTATGGGGGCAGTACCACATTTGAAAAAAATATGACACCTCTCTTGAAAATCATTGTTCTGCAGTCTTTGATAGAAGTCTGGCCTGTGCCACCATTTGGGAAAGTTTGATGAATCTGGTTATGTTGCTGCTATTTGTTGCAGTACACCTGAAATAGATACTAAAGCTGGAATGAATGGAAGTGTCATCTTAATTTGATTAGTGTCTCCTGGAGAAAACAAGCTTCTGATATAACAATATGGGGCTGCATTGACTACAGGGACATAAGAACATCTGATAAAAGCTTCATCATACTCAGGTGACAAAATGTAGTCTCAGATGACCTCTGTAAAACCCATGTAGTTTCCATTAGATAACACATATTGGCTAATTTAGTCATTATCTTTCGAAGATAATTTTCACTTGCAGTCTTAGGAGTAAATATGCAAACAAATGTTTATGTTCAAAAGAGTACCTCAGTGTCTATTTCACACGGGGAAACATCTCCTTTTAGTGAAGAACTTCAGTGTTGCAGTGATGCTTTGCTCTCTATTTCATGAAATTTTTCTTCTTTCACTTAATCTTCCCAAACAACTTATGAAGAGGAATACAGTTTAAACAAAAATTGCAAAAGTTACTGCTATTTTAAAGTTGTCCTGAGTACAATCCCAATAAATTGAGACTTTTGCTATTTAGCTATTGGATTTCACAGATTTATAAAGCCAACTGAGATGATTAAAACTCCTAACATCTTTTGTACAGTACAGCAATACTATCCTGTCTAGATAAAAGTGTATTTACTAAAACCACCTTAATGTACATGAGAATAGGGGATCAAAAAAGACATTCAGCTTTTATTTAAAGGCACCAAGATGAACTACCAAGGATGTTCACCTTTCTCTGTTAAATACATGTACATGGCTCTGCTATGATTTGGCTGGCTTAATCTTACAACCATTACTCATTGTTATTCTTTCCTTAGCTGAAAAGGAAGTAAATTCCATAAGGAAGTAGATTCCACAAAGGAACACAGGATATTTCTTTACCAGAAATAGGTTATAGATCTCACAACATATTTAAGTCAGCTTGTTAGGACAGCCACAAAGGAAGCCTTAACAAGATATATCTTTTCTCATGTTAAACTTTTTCATGATAAGAAGAACATTTCCATGGTAAAGACAAAGCCACCATTGTACATTTCAAATTTGAATAACAGTAATAATATTTTCTGGCTCCAGATTTATATTTCCATCTGGCTGAAGTGACTTGGCAACCAAAAGCATAAGCTTTGTTTCAATTTTTGGTATCAACAAGTACCCTAAAGGCATATTAGGGAGGTATGACAAAAATCTAGTGAATGCCAAAAGCAGCAAAGCTTAGCTGTTGGCTTGCCAGCGTGAGAGAAGTATAATCTGCATCTTTGTAAGTATGAATATAGAACAAGCCCTGGCATTGCAAGCCACTGTCAGTCAGGAGGAACTTCCTACTTTTTTCCAGAATATATTTCATTTTGCCAATTTATTTTTACAGTGTGATTTAGTGAACAAAGGAATAAGCACAATGGTGTGGCATAAAACAACTATGTGTATGCTTTGTATACACATTTTTGTATTCCACATCATTGCACTTAGCCCAGCACTCAATGAGTAATGGATAAGTAAGAACAAGTTAATCTCAGAGCTTTCTTGAATGTTATTTCTAGTGTTGTAAAAGTGACTTTAAAGGCTTAAAAAAAGCCTCATAGTCTCTCAAGCCCTCCATCCAGGGTGTTTGTGTACCAGAGGCCTTAGCCTCTGCACTTCTTATAATGACAGAAATGAGTCTTCTTTGATGACTTTGGCAGAATTTGAATCAATATTTGATTCAAATAAGAAATGGAGACCTTTAGTATAAAGTAGACAATAATGAATAAGGCATTCCATACTGGATCTTCTGCTTTTGTTTATGTTATTTAAGCTGTTCATTTCCATTTTGCTTTCACAGTTTTAGTTTTCAATAATGTCAGATAGCTGTGTTTTGGTTTTCAGTGGCCAAAGAAGCATGGTCAGGCAAGAGTCATAGAATCATGAAATTGTTTCACTTGGGAAAGACCTTTGAGATCGAGTCCAATCTATAATCCAGCATTGTCATAGCCATCACTAAACTATGTCCCTCAGTGTCACATCTACAAGGCTTTTAAATCCTTCCAGGGATGGGGACTTCACCACCTCTCTGGGCAGCCTGTGCCAGGGTTTGACACTTTCAGGGAAGAAGCTGTTCCTCATCTCCAATCTAAATCTCCCCTGGTTCAACTTGAGTCTGTTTCCTCTTGTCACTTGTAACTTGAGAGAAGACATTAACTCCCATCTTGTCACAACTTCCTTTCAGGTAGTTGCCAAGATTGATGATGTCTCCCCTCAGCCTGCTCTTCTCCAGGCTGAACACTCCCAGAGCCCTCAGCCCCAGCAGACCTGTGCTCCAGCCCCTTCCCCAGCTCCGCTGCCCGGCTCTGGACACGCTGCGGCCCCTCAGTGTCCCTCTGGCAGTGAGGGGCCCAACACTGAACACAGCACTCGAGCTGCAGCCTCACTGGAGCCCAGCACAGGGGGACAATCACTTCCTTGGTCTTACTGGTCACACTATTTCTGATACAAGCCAGGATTCCATCAGTCTTCTTAGCCACTTGGTTACACTGCTTGGTTACACTGATTCTATAGAATCATAGAGTCATGTTCAGCTGCTGTTGCCCAAGATCCTCAGGTCCTTTCCCTTTGGGCAGCTTTCTAATTACTTTTCTCTAAGCCTGGAGCATTCCATGGGGTTGCTGTGGCCCAAGGACAGGACTCAGCCCTTGGTCTTGTTGAACTTCATCCCATTGCCTTTGGTTCAATGCTCCAGCCTGGCCAGGGACCTCTAAAGAGCTTTTCTGCCCTCAGGGAGGTCAACACTCTCACTCAACTTGTTGTTTATGAACTTACTGAGGATGGACTGAGAAGGTGGACTGGGGCTTGAAGACATTAGTGGATAGATGGAGTTCGAAACATGGATGTTAGACGAGATCCTTTGACACTTTTTTAAGAGAAACCTATCAGAAGAAACCTATTAGCTGTCTGATTTGTCATACCATGGCTTATGCAGTTTGCAAAGCGTTCCCAAGCAGCACTGAACAACGAAGGCATCATATTATCAGCCATGAGGTTTTACTATCTGAGCAATGCTGGCTAATCTGGCATTTGGGGAAGCAAATGAACTAGTGGAAGCTGTTGAAGATACACTACTAACCTGTCTAGGTATTGGGCTATACATCCATATCTTCATCCCTTGATGTAAATCTAGACATGTGAATGTTTTGGTATGTGACTTACTGAGCTGTGGAGCTCTGCTTCCTCTGTCTAAAAGACTCAGACACAAAATAGTTCCACATATTGACTTTTTTGTTGTTTTTAACTTTGGCTGAGCCACAGTGCAATATACATAGGAGTGACCTTCTGGCTTTATTTTTCTCCTGTTGTTCTACATTCTAAGATTTCCATGTCTTACACTTTGAGGTGTAATCTGGAATTCATCTCAGAGGACAGTTACACAGCTGAGCTCACCTTTCACTAGATCAGACAAGGAGCTTGGCATAACATTTACTTTCAGTTCCAGTATGTAAGCCTAAGCAGAGTGAAACTTCATGGAGTGATTTATTGTGCAATTGATAAAATCCCAGTGAATAACAACCAAACTGTAGTGGATTTTCATGTTCAGGAGGTCCAAGCAAGTTCTCAGCATCATGAACTGTATGGAGACAGAAATTATGGAGGAAAAAAAAAGTAGAATTTGAACTCTAGGCTGGATGCCTCCTCTTTCTACTGCATTACAGTAGAGCAAGTGGCTGTAGACATGTTTCTATGGTTTGTATTTTATCTTAACAGGATTCTTGAGAAATGGCTTTTATAGATAGCAGAGCAAGGATTTACCTAATATCCTGTGATTCTATGATCCCCTCCCACTCTTCACTGGAGTGACAGGAGCACAAGATGTCAGGAGGTTGGGGCATCCATTTTTCTGTTGTAGCCAGTGACAGGACAAGGAGTAATGGAAAGAAGCTGTAACACAAAAATTTCCATTTAAACATAAGAAAAAAGCTATTTCACTGTTCAAGTGGGAGAGCACTGGAACAAGCTGCCCAGGGAGGTTATGGAGTCTACTTCTCTGTAGGTCTTCAAAGCCTGCCTACACACATTCCTGTGCGATCTGATCAAGGTTGACCTGCTTTGGCAGGAGGGTTGGACTAAATGATATCTAAAGGTCCCTTCCAACCCCTAATATTCTGTGATTCTATAATCCCCTCCCACTCTTCACTGGAGTTACAGGAGCACAAGAGTCCTAGGAAGTCAATCATGGCCAATCATCTCCGGGGCTACATAACAAAATGAATGGCCATTAGGTTGAGGGAGGTGATGTTCCTCCTCTTCTCTCTTGTGAGATCCCACTCATAAAACTGCATCCAGTTCTGTGTCTCCAAGTACACTAAAGGCATGGAACTGCTAGAGTGGGTCCAGAGGTCTCGTTATAAGACAGGTGGAGAAAGATGTTTTATCAGTGCTTCT
The DNA here is from genome assembly GCF_028858725.1 of Colius striatus. Classification (NCBI taxonomy): domain Eukaryota; kingdom Metazoa; phylum Chordata; class Aves; order Coliiformes; family Coliidae; genus Colius; species Colius striatus. The sequence continues at coordinate 42,622,391 of NC_084760.1, read as the reverse complement.
AGTGGCAGGACAAGGGACAGTGATTTTACACTGAAAGAGGGTAGACATAGACATTTTCTTACCATGAGGATGGTGAGCGGCTGAAACAGATTGCCCGGAGCAGTTGTGGATAATCCATTTTTGAAAGTGTTCAGGGTCAGTTTGGATGGGGCTTTGAGCAATCTGGTCTAGTGGCAGATGTTCCTGCCCATGGAAAGGAGGTTGGAATGAGGTGATCTTTAAAGGTTCCTTCCAGCCGAACAATTATGATGCTACAATTCTATCTGTGGGATAAACAGTGCTTTCTGGGGAGAAGGAGTCTGGCAGTGGAAGAGCATGCTACAATCCAACTGTAAACTTACGATGTGGTCACCTGTCAAAGGGATGTTAATTAAAGGTAAAAAAGGGAAGAAAAGTAGTTTTCTCTGAGGAATTATTCATTGCTCTTCAAATCTTCATTGACTTTACTTGGTCTCATCCCTAAGCCCCCCTTTACATCCCTGGAGCTTCCTTCAAGCCCATATCTTCATCCTCCAGAAACCCACTAATCCTTGTGACTCATTACATCTGTCTCCATAAAAACCTTCACACTTTTGTCACAGTCGCAAAATGCAATTTTGCCATATATGTCTCAAATCAGCTCTACTACTGACATAGGAAAAGATTTAAGATGCCACAGAGCCTTAGAGAAATCACTAACAGTTGCAAACACGCTATTTCAAGCAATGCAAGTGTTCACGAACATCTGTATTTATATGTGTACATGCACAGTGGGGTGCATGATATAGCCTACATGATAGAGACTGATACTGCTTGAAGACTTGTCTTTCCTTTCTAATTAAGTATTAGGTAGCAAAAGAATTAACTTTACAAGGCTCCTACAGCTGTTTGACATTTCTCTTTCTGACAAAACCCGAAAGATTATGTATAGACTTGTATGTTCAGTTCATTGGAAAAGTGACTTACCTCAGTTTGGAATAAAATGTAGTTGATTTAAGATTATGTATCAATGAGTCTTCACTGCTGCCTGATGGGGGTTCAGGAGATCTGAATTCTTCACTTTAGACTCAGGAAAATCATAGTTTTGTGGTTCCCTTTAGCAGGAGCCCTTTATTTTCAATCTATAGATATTTTCTACAGCTGGACAGTGGAATACAAATTAAAAATTCAGTCATGTCTCAGGAAATATTTACCTCATAGTAAATGAAGCCAGTCTACAGTTGTTCTTTTCTGAACACTGATTGATCTAAAACAGAAAGCACATTTAAATTGCTTTAAGTAGCAACTCTAATTCACGTTAGTGACATATACAGGAAACCAGGAATCTTATCTTCACACATCTACTGTATTTAAAAATATGTCTTACTTTGAACAGGTTCAATAAAACATAGACAAGGAACTTGACAAGTTTAAAACCTAAATATTAAACCTTCCACATTTATTGAACTTCTCAGCTTTTCACAGAATCATCGAACTGTAAGGATTGGAAGAGACCTCTAGAGATTAGCCCTGCTAAAACAAGTCCACCTAGATCAGGGGGCACAGGAACATGTTCAGTTGGGTTTGAAGACCTCCCAAGGAGACTCTACACCTTACCCGGGCAGCCTGTGCCAGGGGTCCCTCACCATTACAGTAAACAGTTTTAACTTACGTTTAAGTGGAATTTTATGTGATCCAGCTTTTGTCCATTACCCACTGTCCTTTCACTTGATGACAACAGAAAAAAGTACCACCCCATCCTCTTGACATACACCTTTTAAATACTTGTGAGTATTAATGACATTCTTCCTCAGTCTCCAGGCTGAAGAGTCCCAGGTCTCACAGCCTTCCCTCAGAAGAAGGAGACCTCCTTGTACCAAAGAGATGGCTAAATTATGCTTTAAAAACTTGACTCAAAATTGAGATGTAGTGTAGCTATAGTAACATTGGAGAAAAGTGGAAGATGGGAGAAATATCACCAAAGAGACAAAATATGAGGATTTTCACTGAGCATTTCATCTTCAATTTAATCATAATTAAATTAATAATGTTCACCTTTTATTAGGATAAAGGTTATAGAGGCTTACTTATATTCTTCATTTTTCCTTTAACTATGGTTAAATCAGTTTTAAGTAATTGTCTCATTTTCCCTGACTGAAATTAGTTGATATTCTCAAGAAATATTATTAAAAATTATGACCAACAGGAGATAGTTCTTTTTAGTATTGAAAATTTCTTATTATGATCTTTTGGATTCAAAGGACAAAGAAACTGAAGGGGAAATTTTCTCCATCACTAAGTCTGGACTACCTCTGAAAATCATAAAAAACACTTGAGGAGCTGTATTCATTTATACAACTTATCCTACACTGTTTTATAAACTGAGTCATTGATCGATGGATGAGTGAAACTGATTCTTTGTCTGAATGTGTGTATATATTTTTAAATTCAGAATCACAGAATAGTTTGGGTCAGAAGGGACTTTTAAAGATGATCTTGTTCCAACATCCGTGTCTCAGTGTGGGTAGGGATGCCTTTCACTTGATTAGGTTGCTCAAAGCACTATCAACCCTCAGTGTCTTTTCAACTTTTTAGAAGCCCATTTTATACACTTAAAAGACTCTAATAAGATCTTCTCAGGGCCTTCTCTTCTCCAGGCTGAATAATCTCAACTCTCTCAGTCTTTCCTCTTAGGAGAGGTGCTCCAGCCTTCTCTTACCATTTTCATGGCCCTCCCCTGATCCCACTCTAACAGGTCCATGTCTTTCTTGTATCCTTGGCCCCACAGTTGGATACAGTACTGCAGGTGGGGTCTCATGAGAGCAGAGGGTCAGAATCCTCCAGTCCGTATTCATATTGGGGATTGCCCTGACCCATCTACCATTGACCTTGTTGAACTTCATGAGATTTGCATAGGCCCACTCCTCAAGTGGTCAAAGTCCCTCTGGATGGCATTCCTCTGCAAATTTTCTGAGGAAGATAGTAAATAGTATTGATCACAGCACAAACCTTTGAAGAACACACCCCTTACTTTCAGAAAAAAACTACTGATTTCCACTTGGGCGTGGATTTTAAAGTCAGTGACTTTAACTTTTTTAATGTGGTCATCTAGACAGTTCCTTATCAGTTTATCAACAGTTCCAACATCAGTTCCTTATCAGTTCCTTATCAGTTCCAACAGTTTATCTGTCAAACCCATATCTCTCCAGTCTAGCAGCCGGAATGTCATATGGGGTTGTGTCATAGTCATTGTAGATGTTGAGTTAGATAACATCAGTGATCCATTCTTTGTTCGAGAAACAAAAATAAAATAATTTTTTAGTGGAGACAATTTACAAAGCAAAATGTATTCCCCAGACTTAAAATAACCAAATCATACTTTAGAATTGTTTAGACAATAACCAAATGAGAAAAGAAAAAGATGTGTCAAATTTGTGTTGCCTTAGCCTGGGATTCCTTCAAAAATACTTTGTTGCTTTATTGCTAATCAAAATATGAGTTAACAGTTAAATTAATATTTTCATCTACCTTTAGACTTGGAAATTTTTTTAAATTGAACCAAATGTATAATAAAAAAACAGTAATGTATCTTCAATATAAATCCCACCAAATGTCACTAACTTAACTGACAAAATACATCTAATTCAAAATCTTCTTCTGAATATCCCTAGTGCTGGGAAAATTTCAGCTTTAGCCTATATTTTTTACTCTCAACTGCACTTCTTTTGAAAAAAAAAAAAACAAAAAAAAAACCCAGGAGTGTAGATGTGCTAGTACGGGCATACTGAGGCATTTTAGCTCTGACTACATCCATGTTTCTTCTTATTGCTCTTTGGTAAAACTACTAAGAAACATGTTTGAAAGTTGTTTCATATGAGAATGGAGAGGGAGCAGCTGACTGAACAGGAAAGCAAAGATTTTTAAGGTTATAAAGAGGTCTTGTGAAATGTTTCTTTTCTATGCCAGACTTCCTTATCAATAGGCTTAACATAGTGTCAAAGAATGTACCACTAGTGAAAACAAGTTTTCAGGAGATAGCTTTAATTTTGTGATGATCCTCTATCAAATAAGTACACACCCATGAATAGTAATACTACATTTGCATAATGTGGCAGAGCAGTACTTCTAGGCATTACTAGAGATAGTTGTGGGTTTCTTTGTGTCCATTATGATTCACAACAGGGTTTTTCATAGGAGGATTTAATTATTTTTATTTATACAAATTATTTTATAGAATTTCTGAATTGGTTAAGAAAAAGTTTAGGGATAGGCCATAAGAAGGCAACAGGAGAAAGGAAGAACAAACTGCAACTCAGAATCAAGTCCTTTTACACAGTAACAGTAACAAAGAGGTTATTCTGCATGAATTGTGTACTTCTACAAGAGCACCATCACTAAAGTAGCAGTTTCTGTGTAAGTCCTCAGAACAATGGTCCAAGGTTTTGGAGGTCATCTCCTAAGAGCTTTACCAAACATTTTGGTTCAGAGCTCCACCAATGTGATGTACTGTGACGTACTGTTTGACCTCGGTGGGTCATTACATGCTATACTCAAACTACATTTTATGTGCAGAAAGTTAGTGAAATACTGTGACTATATTCTCAAAATGCAATTGTCTGCTAGTATTGCTGAATCCAACAGTGCTTGGGAACATGACTTTGCACTAGAATTTGAGTTTTGTCTATATTGCTGAAACATTAGAATGGTCCTTGAGGCTGTTAGGGCTTGGATCCATGATGATTGTCCCATACATTTCCTAGGCAGGGCTCACAAACTGCACCAGATCTCATGTGAACACCAAGTGAGATGCAGACTCCATCTTTGAGAGCATGAATGTGGCAAATTGTTGCCACAAACTTGTAGCTGATATCACAACAGCACAACAGGAACTGACAAAAGTACTTATCAAAGTAGTTTTCCAATAATAAGGGGTCTGCTGGTATGCCCTTGCCATCTGTGCATATGACAGAATGCACTAAATAATCACTGTGACAAATGCACAAATTCTAGGACGTGAGTGTGGTTGAAATGTCTCAGGTATGAGAAGAGAGCATGGTAACCCAGTTCTATGTAAATATGTAACGATGTTTATGCATCAAATTTTACTGATATGATTTCAGGGTAATATAATTGAGTCACACTTAGCTCAGCTAGTGCATTGTTAGCCTGGTTTAAATGCTGTCATGGTATATAGTCACTTTTTATCTCTATATCTATTGTTGTCAGTCCACATTTGAATCCACACCTTAACCTACTATATTTAACAAAAATTATTTCATTTGCTGTAGCTAATTCTAACACTGATTCCATAGACACAAGTGCAGAGACATGCCATGTCATATTTTTCTGATTTTTTTTTTACTTCAAAAACCAGAAGGACACATCCAAACTGACTCTTAGTAATGATCTCTGGCCAATGTTAACTCTCAGATTGTGCCCAGGAATTGTTTAGGAGAGTACAACTTATCCCGGGCCAAAAGCAGTCCAGGAGACATGTTAAACATACAACCAAGTGCCAGTGCACGGGATTATTTCCTAGCATTGCTTCACTTACTGGCATTGAACTCATTGTAGATATGTAGTCTAAATGAAAATTACTGACTAGATAGAGAACAGAAATAGAAACTTGTGCCCATAACAGGAGAAAGATTATAATCTTGGAGCTATTCAGACACTTAGTCAGCCTGACAGCTGTAGATTTCCTTGTATTGACTGAGCTCGGTTGACTGTGACTTGTACACTTACTGCACACCTACATGTAGCCACTTAAATATAGATGTCTCAATCTACTAGCTAAATCTATCTGCAGGTTCAGAAGCTCTACTGCTCACAAAATTATTGTTTAGTAGTAAGACTGCTGCAATATAAATTTGTCAACTAACACAATATCATATCAGATTTCAGAGATATAACCCAGGTGACAAAAATTCCCTTTATTTGTCAGTAATTATAGTGTTTCCCTAACCAACCCACAAATCTCCATGATGAACACAAACTAGAAAAAAAACCTCCGTTACTGCTTCATTCAGTAAGTTTGCAAATTAGAAGTTAGGTGGCAGTATTGATCTGCTGGAGGGAAGGAAAATTACAGCATGATTTGGACAGGCTAGATTGATGGGCCAAGGTCAATTGTATGATGTTCAATGTACAAGGTTCAGTGTCAGGTCCTGCACTTTGGTCACAACAACCCCATGCAATCCTCCAGGCTTGGGCCAGAGTGGCTAGAAAGCTGTACAGCAGAAAAGGACCTGGGAATGCTGATTAACAGCTGGTGAACATGAATCAGCAGACTACCCAGGTGGCCAAGAAGACCAGTGGCATCCTGGGTTTTAGCAGTAGTGGTGTGGCCAGCAAGACTAGGGAATTGATTGTCCCCCTGTGCTGAGCCCTGGTGAGGCCACAGCTCAAGTTCTGTGTTCAGTATTGGGTCCCTCACTGCCAGAGGGACACTGAGGGACTGGATCATGTCCAGAGATGGGTAGCGGAGCTGGGGAAGGAGCTGAGGGCCCTGGGGGTGTTCAGCCTGGAGAAGAGGAGCCTGAGGGCAGACAAGATTACTCTCTGCAACTCCCTGACAGGAGGCTGTAGTGAGGTGGGGGTCAATCTCTTCTCCCTAGTAATGAATGACAGGACAAGAGGAAATGGGCTCAAGTTTCACCAAAGGTTTAGATTGGACATTCTTTGCCTAAAGAGTTGTCAAGCCATGGTATAGGCTGCCCAGAGAAGAGGTGGTGTCACCATCTGTAGAAATATTGAAAAGCTGTGTTATTGAAGTGCTGAGGGACATGGTTTAGTGGTGGGCTTGGCAGTGTGAAGTTAATGGTTGGACTCAATGACCTTAGAAGTTAGAAGTCTCTTACAACTTAAACATTTCTGTGATTCTGTGCTAAAATTCTGCTCCAAAATGGACAGATATAGCTTTTCCATACACTTTATCCCATAATCAAGCTACATGTTTTCCAGTTGGTTAACCACTTCATTCTTTAGAGGTGGTATGAGATATGAGTATTTATCCACCATATTATCTATGACAGTATTTCAGAACACTAGTGACTACTCACAGTATTAAAATATTACTCCAATGATATCCACTAGAACTAACAAAATCTTGAAATTCTTTTAGCTGGCACTGAATACACTAAAGGATGCTTATACAATATGTGACCTTTTCAATGCTTACAAGTATTATACATGCTTTTACATAAGTTAGTTTCAACATTGTGTCAAAATATTTACTTACTTATTGTGTATTTGAGTTTATAATGAGACAAAGATCCTACCTTGTTCATGTAGAGTAATTGAAGGCATAATTGACTGAAAGCAATTTCTATCAGCAACCTGCATGAAGGAGCATTTGTTGAAATTGCCTTTTCCCTGTAAGCAATTATCAGATTTGTTAGACAGTATCATATTGAGCTTCATTAACCAACAGCTCCTGAATTCTGCAAAACTGAACATGCTTAATTATAATACCAGCCTACTTTTCTTATTCTTGCAAATGCAGCCTAACCATAAAAACAAAACTTAACAGTTGTGACTGTAATGCTGAATCATAGAATCATATAAACATTTAGGTTGAAAAAGACAATTAAGATCATTGAGTCCAACCATTAACCCAGTCCCAGTGCTTTACAACTCTTTCAGTAATTCAGTAATTTTTTTTCCCCAATTTTCTATCTAAATCTCCCCTGGTGCAACTTGAGTATGCTACCTCTTGTCCTGTCACTTGTCACTTGGAAAAAGACACCAACTACTACCTCATTACAATTTGTCAAATAGTTGTAGAGAGTGATAAAGTCTCCCTCAGCCTCCTTTACTCCAGGTTAAACACCCCTACTTTCCTTATCTGTTCCTCGTAGAACTTCTGGTCAAGACCCTTCATAAGCTTGTCCTTTTTTTACATGCTCCAGACCCTCAAAGCCCCTTTTGTAGTGAGGAACACTTTACATCAGAGCTGTACTTGTAGTGAGGAATCACTTTACATCAGTGAACAGACAAATAAGAAAAGATCAAAAATATTTGATCTACAGCAACAAAAACTTTAGGCAAATAAAAGAAAAAAGGAAGAAGAGGATATTCTATCTACCCTAAAGATTCATTTGATATGGCTCAGATTCAGACTTCATCATCCTTGCTTCATCTCCCTATTCACCCAGAAGAAAATGCAAATATGAAATTATTACCACACAGTTTTAGGAGAACTGGTTGTAAGCTATCACTGAGATGTTGTGGAAGAGACCTTTTATAGGGGAACAAACTGCCAAAAAGTAAACATGGAAGCAGAGTATGTGGAATAATTACTATAAAAGTTAGGATTTTCCTATTGAATATTTTAGTTTGTTTGATTTCCATAAAAGATTTGTCCTCAAAGCAGAAAATATGGTGTGAAATCCCACAGCATATGTTCATTAAGGAAATAGACTAGAAAGCAACTTGCCTAAATGCCTCAAACTCTGTGAAAGGAGTTTTCTATTAAGGAAGAATTGATTTTAAACTGTGGGTACAATGACTATGTCTCAAGAAAAAAAGGATCACTTGAATAACAGAGGATCTGATTATTATCACAGCACTTAAAGTCTATGCACTGTAGTTATATTCCATTTTTAAATGATAACATTTCAATGGTAAACCTCTGAGAGTATTTTTAGAACTGCAAGTGAGCAACTAAATTAGATTTTTTTTCCTTATTTTTAGGAATTTAATTGAAGTAAATGAAATTGAAGCTAATGAAGCAAAAGAGAGTATCTCTTCTTTTAAAATACAGACTAACCACTTGCTTTGGAGTGATGTGTCAGGCTTTATTTGACTTTCATTAGGGATAGAGCAGACAGGCAGATAGAATACCTTCACTATTAGAGTTATGAATGCAGGATGCTGTTAAATTTATCCAGGATTCCTATCTTTATGTTTACTCAGAATACCAAATATCAGTACCTCTTCACAAATAGAAATATTTGCATTTTTCTTTTCTCCTGTTAAATTACAAGAGTTAAGCTGCAAATCATACAATTAAAAGCAAAAGGTAAATACTAAGTGCTTACAGTTGAACAAATGCAACAAACTAACTTGTTTAGACTATGTGCACAAGATTTCAGGCTCATTATCCCGTCATTTCTATACCATTTGATGTGAATTTACTAATTCCAAGCTGGTACTTTGTGCATATTCAACAGAAAGGCTATACAACACATGCTATTTCTTTGGACTTAACAGGTAGAGAGTATGTAATCCATCCACAAACCTCCTTGACTAAGCTTTGAAATCAGTGATTCTTGGCTAAGATACTTCTGTCTTTTTCTAACATGGCTTTCAACTAGTGATCCATGGCAATAAAAAGTCTCTGAATTACTTCTGGTTCAAAAATGTGATTGAACATTAAAAAGAGGAATCAAGGCTATGGTTTTATCTTATTTTTTTAGTACCTACAATGTTGTTGTTCTTGCTTCCCCTTTTCAAAGACAACAGTTAGGAGAGGTCTTCAGACTCTCAGTGCTCAAATGAAGTAAACTGTGGTGAGCAACCATGTCCTGTACTCAGAGAAAAAAGGATAATACTGACTTTATATGGTGAGCGATGATTCATGTTTAGCAATAAGTCAGCTCCTCTTACTGAGAAGTGGTAAACTCTATACTTCTGTTTAACATAGTTCCTTACTAATCCAACAGCAACTTTAAATAGTTTAAAGTGTTTGGTCAAAGTCTGGAAACAACTTAGTATGATAAGAAATATAAGCTGTTTTTAAGAGAACTTTATATGAATTGAAAAAAAAAAAATAGTTACCTGAAAAAACAGTGGGACTAGACTTAACAGCTCAGAAATTCTCTTCTAGTCTTGGATTCCAGACTTCTGCTGATATGGAGCCATAAGAAGTGTAACAAACATCTGTCTTACATTATGTTTTGAAAACATGATTTGATGTTCAGGCTAAAATCTTTAAATTGTCTACTTGCTTTTTCTCACTATTTTTCCAATCTGCTTTTCAGATGGTGACAGATTGAGTACTTATATTTCTGTCAGCTGGAATTTGTGAAACAAATACATTAAATATTAGTGAGGCCCAGTATAGAAAAAATACCTGAAATCCTTGTTCAGGTTTAAACTCTGGAGAATGCAAGTGAGTTTCTCAAAGCTAGATGGGAATGGCTGTAATATGAGGTAGTCCTCAACTGGTAATGAGCCAACATGGCCAAAACCTTTCTATTTCATAATGTGTACATGGCATCAGAGAGCTACTGTGCTCCCCAGCTAGCTAGATTTTCTATACTTTCATGCATACCAAAGCTATGCAAATCTGCCACAATACTGAGTCAAGCACTAGCAGAGAAAGGCCCTAGCATCAAGAACTACATTGTTTCTCTTTGTTCCACAAACGTCATAACAGTACATTAAGATAGAACTTGTTTCTCATAGACAATGTAAGGCTTCATTTTTTCTTAATCTTATAAAAGATAACAGTAAAGCTACCTTTAATCCATTTTTATTTGTCTATTAAAATATATATTAAATATCAGGATTATTTTAAAATGATACTTCCTTGGGAGCTGCTGGGAGTCATTCTGTGTTAAGCAATGTTGAACCGATTGTGAAACAATTGTAAAAATGTATTTGACTTTTAATGACAGATAGTGCCTAGTTAAATGGCAGGGATTAACTGAAACTTGCAACAGGTGTGAGACAATTAAATAGCTAAAGCATACCTCTTACAAATAATACCTTCAGAATACATGTGAGGCTCTAAAGATCATGAAACTGGTGGTACCATGACTGCTATATTAATTAACTATAATATCAGCAGGTAAACTAACCCAGAGACAATTTCACAGTCTGACTATTACTCACATTGTATATTATTGGCATCTACAGTAACAACAAGGTAAACACCTAAATATTGCTTATACCACTCATAAACATGCATGAAAAAGACAGAAAATCTTTCTCAGCTGATGTGATCAGATATTGCTTAAGATGCAGTAACAAAATAGGTAAAAGAAAGACACCTCAAATTACTGCAAATCTTGATACTAGTAATTTCTACAGTGTTCATCAAGAGTCTGAAGAGGAAATCTCACTCCTTTCATTAAAAGCCCATCGATTTTAATAATTAAAAATGCATGCTGTAGAGAAAGGGTTTCTTCCTTGTCAAAATGATGGTAAGAAGTGTTTCTGTATGTTTCAATTTACACGTTATGAGCTTCTCTCTTACTGCTGAAGTGTATTAGGTAATAACAATATGGTTTTATTATCTTGACTATTTTGAACAATCTGCAACTGTGAAAACACCAAAAGCATGATATATGTCAAGTTATTTTTTCGTTACACACACATTTATTTTTACACAGAGGACTGAACTCTTATGAGTGCTGGACAGTTTGCCTCCTCCGCTGCCCTATGATGAAAAAAAAATACACAGCAGAAAAGTAAACCATCCACTAACATTTATTTTACCATTCCACCTCTACTTTATGGGAATTTGTGCAATATGACTACTTCTGACTGAGACAGTTTCTATGATTTTCTCATTATTATTTCATATTTTTGAAAGAGATCTCTGGTTTTTACTATCTGAGCAATGTGCCTTTTGATTTAGGGCCCAGAATGATTTGGATCCTTATTTGAAAAGTCATTCATATTCAAAATAGCATTTAAATAATTACCTAAGATTATGAATGTACTAAAAGCTTGTTAAGATCAGAAGACTGTGAGTAAAAATGCTTAAAGCATGTATTTAGCCACCTGGTCCTGAATAAGAATGAATACATTTCAGGGTTGGGGTTTTTTTGCTGAATTGTAGACATGGCTTTTTCTTTTTGTTCCAAAAAATTAAATGAATGCACACATTATGTAAGAAGTGTTCCCAAATTGTAGTGACAGTTCTGAGAAGCATTTTTCAAAATGTATCTATCCCCTGGTATGTACTTAAGTCGGATTTGTGTTCAGATTCAGACGGTGGTGGAAAGTGGATCCTCTCATCAGGGCATAAGGAAATTTTCCACAGGTGTTTGCAAGACAGTTATTGCAGTGTTTTACAAGAAGTAACTTCGTCTCATTCTAGGGCAATAACCTACCTTCAGGCTGGCAAAGAGGGAGAGCTAGTCACAGAAGCCAAGACTGGAAGGCATAAAAGCCATTCAGACTCTTGGCTTATGACAGACAGCTCATGCTAGAAAAACAGCTGAAGGAGCTTGTACTGACTTTTTGTTGTCTTGTAGCTCCTAATAAATCATAAATCAATGGTGAATTTTATTTTTATATTAAGCCTTTCCACCACAGTGATTTCAGGTGCTGACACGGTCTTTATGGGAGACTGAAATTGTCAATTCTTGCGGATGGTTTTCAATATTAGTAGTCAACCTGTGTCTTATAAACCCATCAAGAATTGTTAATTTAGCCTAGAAGCTGCTATTAACCTTCAATATATCTTCCCTCAACATTTAACTCCACTGTCTATGTGATGTACAGAGCCCACATTTACTTCATTGTAAGGTGAAGCATCTTTGTTTATCCATATAGGTGACAGAGTATAGTCCTTCCATTCTACAAGTGGGACTACATCAATACAAGTGATATAAACACTTCCAAGCCTCTCTTCTGACTCTGAGGTCAAGCCGTTGTTCCCAGCTACAGCTGATACACTCCAGACAGATGGCTGGATCCTAAACTACTAGTAAAGAATGGCTCTGAACTTTACCCTTGGATTGTCTAGAGAGTAGTGATCAGCCTGAGTTCCAGTTTAAGCAACAGGCTTTGTATTGCACTGAAATTCGAAGGATCATGCCCTATATAGTTTACAAGTATAAATATACAGGCTGACCCACTAGCTGAAAGGCTCTAAAGCTTGGAGTTGATGGAAAGTGTAATGAAACATCTTATTACTATGGGATTCATTTGCAGATGGGCTGAAAGCCCATGAAGCAGACTTGTCTAGTCAGTGTTCCACAGGTATTTTAACTTTTCTTACAGCGGTGAAATCTGTCAAAATTCACATTTTACATTCAACAAGATATCTTTGACTGCAGCACTTCGGAATGAAAAGGATATCATTCAATGACAAGATTAGGACAATCTGTGTTATATTTGTATATATTTTGTTATTAATCATTCAACAATATCACCATCTTTGACTCATTAATTTTATGCCCTTTTGAGATGAGTATGCCACCTGTGCTAGCCAATTCCTGGATCTCATCTACCTCAGACAGGTATGAACCAGGGGGACCAATAAGATAATGGACAGAGCTGTACTTCCATCATGGAATCTAGAGCTCATCATATGTCTCTGGTGACAATCCAAGGTCTCATAGAAAGTTCACAAAGAGAAAAGAGGGAAGGAGAAGAGAGAGGAAAACAGAAATGAAAGGGAAGGAATGGAAGGAATATGTAGAATGGGAAGCTCTCAAAGACAGAGACTCCATTTTGGCTAAAAATTAAATCCTTTTTATATCTCAGAGACATAAGGGCATAGGACATCATCACTTCAAGGAGCCAATAGATGCTGTTAGTTTTGATTTTTCATTTGCATCAGCCAACGGATGATGAAGTTTTTGGTTCTTTCAGACCAGTTTTACTTCCCAGACTGTTTCCACTTCTTCAGTTTAAAAATTGCTGTTAAAGTTTCTTGTGATTATCAACCATATCTCAGGATATCTCTGGCTATAGCTCAGCTATACTTCAAAGAAGCCAGCTGCAGTTTTCAGAGCAGTTTAAGGCTCAATTCCCAGGCTTGCAGTTCCCAGTCTGGCAGACACTTTGTCAGTATTATCCAGCAGACATTTGCTTCAGTACAGTAATTTTCCCTTTCTAATCATGTCACCTTTAAGGCTACTCACATTGCAGCATCTGCAGAAAAACATTCAGCTTGCTTATCAACTACATGCTTCCCTCTCCCAACTGGAACTTCTATGCCTCCTAAAATGGATGTTGTTATCTTAATGGAAATATCTATCTCTCACAGTAGGAGAGTCTTTATTTATGCCTAAGAAAAGGGAGACTTTATGCAAAATATCTAAGATCTAGTACTAACTTAGGCAGGATTTAGGCTGGATAGTGCTATATGTTTACACAGTATGTTGTGAAGATGAAAGTGATCAACAAGACAAATATTATAATCATTCATCCTTTTAATCAGAAGAATAAATAGTACTGATGATAACAAGAAATGCAGAAAATCTAGAGAAAAAAAAAAAGGAGAGTAACTGTAGAGAAAGAGTGTTAAAGCTATTGTTAGCTACTGCACAGAATACAAAGACTGACAAAAAATGCCTTGCTTTGGACTTAAAAAAAACAGGCTGCTTTCTGAGTGGTCTGAGAAATTCTCTCATTCTTCCCAGTTTCAAGACTATAAATATACTTCTTCAATATGTATTGCACATGTATATCAACAAAAGGCCAAATTTGTCCTTAGGTACACATGTAATGAAAGGAAGATGTTTGCAAAAAGTAAGACTTGGGAAAATCTGTGCATAAAAGAGTTTGCGAGGTAAATTGTATTTTCTCCTGCTAAATGTTGGGCCTCTGCCATGAGCTACTTTGAAGCATTGTCTTCATGATGTTGTGCAAGGGAAATGTAATCTGATATTTATTATCAACTTTGAACTATCCACAGTGAATCTAACTGCCCCTATTCCCAAGGACTATAAATCATGTATCTGATGCTTCATCTTATCTCAGTAAAGTCTAAGGTGAATCACAGTTTCCCTGATATCAAATGAAATTGAGCTCTTTTAGTGATCACTTGTGAATTATCTGCATTTTTCTGAGACTTTCTGTACTTCTGGGTGGCAAAAAGAAAAGAAATGATTTGCATGAACGGCAAGAAGTCAAAAACAGGGACGTGTGGGATTACAGCAGATCGATTTATAGTGCTTACAGATTGTGTGCCCAGATAATTTCAAAGCACATGGTATGAAGGGGTCAGATCAGCCTCATGCCAACATTTTTTGCAGCATCAGGCAAGACTGTCACTTAAGACCTAGCCAAAAGATTTACAATGTAAATGGCTAGTGCATATGGGCGTGAGATTGCCTAAAGTCCCCAGCTGCCAGTGTAGACAAAGCCTTAATTAGCCAATAATGCTGGAAACTTGTGCTTGCATGGAAGTTTTCTTTATTCAGTAACCAGTGCCTCAAATAGTTCTGAATCAAAATCAACAACTGATTTGACAAGTAACTGAGGAATGTGGCTTTAGCTCAGTATATATTAAGTAAAAAAATCAGTCAGTTAGCTAAAGGTAAAAGTTTATCACTCTATCTCATGAAACATTTTGTATATTAAACAAATGAGAAAAAAATTCCTTTAAAAGACTAGATATGCATATTTAGAGATCCAATTCCTTAGGGATGAACCTGATTACATAGCTGTTTTTTACAGATTCAGAGAAACACTGTGTCCATGAAAGGTATGAAAGTCATTTTAAGCACTTTTTATGCAAATAGTTGTGCACAATGGGCTAAGAAATTCCACAGATTCTAGCAGTTTAGACACATATTTCTCAGTAATAGGTATTGAAAATATCAGCTTGTATATACAACTTTAGGTAAAGACACCAGAGCAGACAAACGCCTCTCAGTAGTTTATTTTATCCTTTGAGTTGTATTCCTTGTCCCTTCTTTTCTTAATGTGTGAAAAGATGAAGCTGTAAAGAACACTAAACCTTAGACAGACAAGTGTACTTTATCGTATAGTTCTAATTATGGAAGACAATGCAAAAGTAAGTTTGTGTTTCTTTATATTCTTAAGTACTCTCTAATTGATCTAAGCTTCTTGGCATTCATTTGTATACAGAAAATTATACACATATATAAATGTATTTGAAAAGAGAAGCAGATGTATAACAACATTATCCAAAAGCATAAGATTTCTGAATTACATGATGTGAAGCAGAGAATGAAAAGCGGGAGACAGCTAACCAAGCTGGTAAAATCTACATTAGGAAAATGTAAATCTGAATCTGAAGGCACTGACCATTTATTGACTGATATTCTTTATCAGCTGCCAGCAACATCTTTTACTCTCCTCAGCTAAAATAGAATTGGGACACTAAGGGAAAGCAAGACTCAGAAAGGAATGAAGATAAAGGCTTCCTTCAAAAATGAGGTATATCTAATAAGAGTCTGGGCATTGATAAGGGGGCTCAAGGAAGTGTAAAAGCTTGAATTGTTTCATGCTAAAATATGTATAGGTGAATGAGCTTGGAGTCAGATTCTTATACACACAAAGTCTTTGTGTATATTAACATGATTTTGGCAATGTAAAGAGATGAGTTAGGATAGCAGCAACACATTAGCTAATATTTGAAGTTTTCTTTAGACTGCTACAGCCGCGATCAAAGAATTTTGGTATAAATCAAAATTAGGTCAAAGTTTGTAAGGTACATATAGACATGGAAGAATGATCAGCTTAGTGTTGATATATAAGAGGTGTCCAAAATAGTATTTTGAAGCACTTGCTCTGTCTCATTTTTATGCCATTCTCTTGAATTCTGGAGATATTTGAATGGTTTTATAACTTTTCCTTGTCAAAGCAAGCAAACTCTCATAGTGTGTACTGTTTCCACTTTTTATATGGGTAAAAAATCCTTATTTATGCAAGTGCACACAAGTCATGATCATCCTCAATCCAGGACTAGTTTGATGAAATCCAGACCTTCAGATTTAATGGACCAACAACAACCAAGACAGTGTTGGGAAATCAGTCTTAGACATTGCTTGAACCGTAAAAATTATGCTTCTTTGAGAGCACCAACCTTTTGCTGTTCAGCACTGCTAACAGAGGTTACTATAGCAGCAATGTTTCCAAAAATTGTTCCAGACTTTTACTACTTTGCAACAGCTAAGTACTACTAAGTGTTGTTCTGGGTACCTGCACTCAATTTCAGAACCCATTGAATTATGCTGCTGCTAAGTTCTCCCTATAACAGATAAGGCTATGGAAATGAGTGAGATAAGCATTTTCCTGCCAGTCCTAGAACTTTATGTAAGTTGGAATTCAGTTGTCCATAAATTAGATAGACATTAAATTTCTCCCTTTGGGTAGCAGCTGCAGCACCAAGAAGTAAGATTTCTTGTCTTCTTTGGAATAGATATGAAAAAAATATTTTGTTTCATTCTATACTATTTCAAAATTTCTGAGGAAATCTGATGAGTTTTCCTTACTCACCTTTTCTCAAAATAATTCCCTGCAGAATCTATCCTCACATTTGCAACAGAGGACTTGGCAGTAAGTGAATAGATGACAGCAGCTCTTGTGATGATTTCATGTGGTTTTGGTAGCATTGAGGTGGTTAATCTGTTCCAAGTTTAGTCAAGGGGATTTGGCTTACTTGATTACTTTAAACAATACATGTCTCTATTACCAAATTTGTTCATATCCAGTACAGAATGGACTACCTGCTGTGTCAGCCAAGATGGGATTAATTGTTATGGCCTTTTAAATTCAGCACAAATATGAGTAAATCAGTCTGAATGTTATCCATTACTGTTTTATTGTGGATCAAATAAGTCAACAGAGATATCTGCGTTATACACATAGAACAATAAAAATTCCCACTTCAATTTTTTACTAAATAAGAACATCTATCCTTTCAGCATTTGCCAACAGGTACTTTCAGTACATATTGACATGGTCTTGATCTCTTGAATTTAGATACACTTCTAAGGGTGAGACTGAGGTCATCTAACTTTAAGGGTAATATTCATCACTGTCCATTGTAGATTTCAGTATCTTCAATGTAGTGTGTACATCTGAGTAAGATGTCCAAGTTGCTGTTGCTACCAGTGCAAAAATAGGATGGGATTAAACATATACATGTAATGACATTTTAAACACTCAGAGGTGTCCTATCCAGTGTCTATATGCTGCTCTAGAAAGCTGTGGGTCTTTTGTATATCTTCTTTCCATGTCAGACCCATGCCATGGATGTCTTGGACGTATGAGGCATCTCAAATTGCTCTAGAAGCCTGTGTATGGGCAAGTCCCTATGTGCACAGTGTTGGCACATTTAGCTGAGGTAGTCTTAACTGTATCTAAAGCCAATGAAGAAGAATGTGAACATCTCACCTATCTGTCTGCATCTTAAAATGAGGGTGATTGTTTCAAGCCCCTATTTTTCACTGCTATCTGTAAAGGGCTATTCTACGAAATAAATGAGCCATTGGTAAACCTTGAAGAAGGAAGAGAGGGAGCAAACCAGGGCCTTGGCAACCAGTTGTTGCACTGTCTGATTCCATCCATTCACAATACCCTCAATAAATGAGAGTATTAGCAGGATGCATTGAGGCCAGGATGTCATTCCTCCAGAACATGGCCATTAGACATACCTGCACCCCTAAATTAAGCATAACCCCTAACATGGGAATGCTAAATTAATCCTCTGCACATGAAAAAGGTTAAAGCTGACTGTGAAACACTCATCCTACTGGCCTGGATTGTCTTAGTTGGGAGAACAATCTCTCTAGTCTCACGAACTCAAACTAAATAGAGGAAAAGCATCTCAGATGTTCCACAACACTGTTTCAGGAAAGACACAGCCTTAGAGACTTAAAGAGTATAGCTAATACTAACTGCAGAGTAACTAGGGCTAATTGAACATCCCATTTTCTTCCAGCTGGTGTGAAGATATTTGCAGGTGTGAAGATATTTGTTCACAAAGGAAACAAATATTCTTGCAACCACCTAAATGTCAAAGAACACTGTCCTGGTTCCAATAAAGACAGGTAGAAAAATGCTTGTTTTAAGAGAGCTACACAATTGACATAGAAAAGATTACTCCTTATGGTGCAATACAAAACATTTGTAAGAATATAGTTTTGGATTTTTTTTAAACTAACTATGCTTACTACATAACTATAGTATGGATATGTTATAATTTAGATATAAGCATTAAACCTTTAATTTCTATTAAGTGTTACTACCTATTATCTAGAAATATTTCCCCCTTGAGTCTCCTTGTATGTCAATCAAATTCCCTACTAAGATAGCTTGGCCCTTATAATCTTATTTTTTCTCCATGATGTTTGCCTTGGTATCACTTGAGAAAATTCAAGAAACACTGCTTCTACAAAGTTGTTTCCAACTTCTCATCACAGTGTAATTACCAGAGAATTCACAATGTCTTTTTTTCCAGGTTTCTAAACTCCCCAAGAGAAATCAAGGCATCTTGCCTAAATGCAGATTTCTAAACATTAAGGATCTGATCCAATCTACTCTGTCCACTATCATTGGTCAAAGTAAAGCTCTTGCAGAGAAAGTTTCATACTACTTTTCAGAGACACCTGGCAGCTATCTTTCTCCATCTACTGCACAGGAAGACTACACAACCTGTTATATTAGATCCTGAAGGTGAAAAGATTAAGTTATTAAAAGATTAAGTCAGATGAATTCTACCCTGTGTCAAACTACTTTATAATTGCATTTCCAATGGCATAATTACCAACAAGATGAAAACCAGAATAAAGGAATGAGATGGTAGTTCTCAAAAAAATCTAATTTTTAACATAAAAATCCCTTTTTTAATTCTGAAAGAGACAAATTAAGGACTTTTCTTATCATATAGGCAAACATTATGCAGGAGCATGCTCCTAATTTTTGCTCAGACAGAAATTTAAGGATTTGAAGCACAGAAAAAGAAGGAAGTCTGGCATTTAAGCAAACTGACATCTGTTTCATTAACAGACAACCTGGATAACTTGGTTTCGCATGTAAGAGGTTTTTATTTGTCATAACTCTGCAAACTGAAGGAACTGTTTAATCAGCTTCAGCAGAGCATAATCCCTTAACTTTGATATTTTTCCCTCACAGCACTTAGCAATGCAAACAATATTATGAATACCTGGAAGCATTGCAGCAGATTCGCAATAGCAACCTGTCATAGTCTGCCCATGTGAAATTGTTTCTGAGACAAAAAAAAGAAAAGGAAATTAACAAGAGAAAATGTCTGTCATTTGGGAAATTCATATTAATTGCCTACAGTCACAGTCAATGTCAACTGACTCAGCAAGGAATATTTAATGTTAGGGTTTGAGTAGTTTCCAGAAAATCAACTCCTCTAGTTTTAAGTCAGTTGCACACTTTAACAACTGGCAGAATAGGATTTTTAGTAAGTCAGTTGCTCCATTGATCTGCAAATGACAAGATTTAGGACATAAATTTACATACCGAACAGAGGTGAGGACAGCTTGGGAAAGTTAGAAGTGTATGGAAATTTTCAAGAATGTAAGACCTGTTTCCATCACGGACCATATGTGTGCCACTAATGGGCACCGCTAAATAGGTTATCTCATATAACTAAAGCTATTTCATACTGGCAGCTAGCAAGTCAGAAAAATGGAGAGCAGAGAGTTTTTGCAGAGAAATACAACAGTTATTCAAACAGACATGGTTCTAAAAGACAAGGGGAAAAAAAAAAGATAAGCTGGATAACAATAGCTGTCCCTCTCCATGAATATCTCTAGAATCCACCACTTCTAAAGATGCTCTGGGGAAAGAAGAGGAAAGGAAAAAAAATGTAGAAACACCCAAATCATCCACATTAATCCCCGGGATTTCTATGATTGTCATGGTGATTGGGTTTCCTTAGGACACATGACTGAAACATTTTTGTCATTACTGAACCTTTCTCTTTATCAGTGTGGGAAACTGCTGTTTTCCCCAGTATTATTGCTGATGAAGCTCTTATTTTCCTTTGTCATAAGCTTGTCATGATAGAAGAAACATGAACTGGGACTTTCTTTGGCCTCATCTCTTCATGCCACCTTTATTTACAACCCATAACCGTTCCCTTGTATATTCTTTCTGTATGTCTCTGAGAAGCATCTGTATCTGTCTTCTCTATAGCTTCTACTGAAGTACTGAAATTCAGGTTAGATATTCCTTTATGTCCTTCTCCAAGCTGAAAAATTGTAGCTCCCTCAGCATCTCCACTCCAGTCATCTTCATGACCTTCTGCTGGACTTGCAATTTGCAAAGAGCTTGCTTATAATGAGTGTACAAAGCCAACACTCATATTGAGAATATACAATGAATAGGCAGAAATTATTAAGTAGTGTAAATACTGTTTAGATTATAAATCATGAAGTTTATGGTGTCCAGGTTAGATACCTATAGTATGGAGTCAACATATCGCCCCAAATTCATCATGGTTTGTCATAAAGAGAAGGCGATTATTCTGTGTGTACTAAAATGAACAAGAATCTTCACTGATGCAGGATGAGTTCCAGCAGGAGTGAAAGAGCAGTGATTTTAAATTTATTGCATTAGTTTTAAGCTTTGAAAGGACCTGTTTATTTTGTTTTGGCAGTTTCTCTTTTGTCCTGTAATATTGTTCTGTTATCAGAGAACATTCAAATGCACATTAAAGCCTCCATTTAAAAAAAAAAAAAAAAGGTATGCAAAAAAAGAGTAGTTTAGAAAATTCTTTACTTGTCTGTGTGAGCAAACCAATTTAGCCATGAGTTCTCACTTTCAAAGTTGCCTTCAGAGCATGAAGGTAGAATTCAGCTTACCTGCCCTTGAGCATGTGTATGGAGCTGTGTTCAACTTGGGTACCTGGGCTCCCACTACAGTCATAGAATCATAGAATCATAGAATGGTAGAGGTTGGAAGGGACCTTTAGAGATCATCCAGTCCAACCCCTCATGCAGAAGCAGGGTCACCTAGATCAGGTCACACAGGAACATGTCCAGGTGGATCTTGAAGACCTCCAAGGAAGCAGACTCCACAACCCCTCTGGACAGCCTATTCCAAGTCAACATTGCCAAAATTAATAGCTCTGCAGAGTTTCACTCTGTGTTCTAAGAATATCTGTCTAGCTAACTCTTTGCTAAGTAATGTCCAAGCATTGCTCAGGAATCAACATGGGACAGAAACCATTCACACCAGTCATACAGTTTAATGCCATCACATGGTTTGGAGGCTGAGTATTGCCAACTTGTCTCAAGGTTGGAGAACAGTACTCTGGCATGAATTTATTTGCCACACTTATCTATGTATATGGATGTGCGTGCACATATAGACATTTATTTATGTATGTACAGAGAGGGAAACAAGGACAGAGAGTCAATGGAAGTGTGTAAATATGTAAATATATACACGTACAATAGACAAAGCCTCAGAGCATACAGAGATGAGGCCTTAATTCCAGCACTACCATTTAAAAATTTCTGTTTACTTTGATTTAAAAACTAATAGTGTGACAGCATAATCTATCTGACAATTTTAAGGGTCATATTTATGTTTACAGGTTTTATATACTGTGCCTTTCCTCTAGGCTTGCTGTGCAAGTTCAGAATCTGAAAATTGCTGTTCATTTTATACATTGGGAAAACACTATGCTTCTAAACCCAAAATATCTGTTTGATAAGAGAAAAATACTGCAAATAGAGCTAATATACAACCAACAAGTCTAGCAACTACATTATTACTGCTTTCTCCAGGCTCGTTTTTCCCGGCTCTATTTAGGGTGCTAGCAGGATCCTGTATGAGAAATCTGCATACCCACAAGAATCTCAGGTGCAGTGGGAATGAATACAGAATTAATTGCAATTCCCGAGATTTGGCTGGATATTTAGGAAATTACTCATCTTGAAGAGGTGTAATAACAAATTATTTCCCCTTGACATATCAAGGCTCATGGAGATTTATCTTACTGAAACAATAGACTATTTCTAAGCAGAGCCATTGCTTCCTAAGATAAGCCACTAACTGTTTTATTGCAGCTCAATGACACAAGGATGTACAACAACAAAAGCACAGAAGAAGCTGTCAAGAATCTCAGAAGAAAACAACATGTATCAGTCCTGGCAATTCATGGATATGGGTGAAACCAGTGATTATTAAAATTGTGAATATGTAAAATACCACCTTGTAAATAACTATTAAAATAGTTGGTGTTAATATTTAATAAGGTTTTGAGGGCAATTTTTCTTTGTTTATTTGTTTACAGATTCTTACACAACTTTGTTTAAAGTTGTATTTAGTTATTAAGAAATTTTTTTATAAAGTGAAGTTACATCTGACAAAAGAAAAAGAAATAAAAAGAAAAAAAGAAGAAAAAGGGAATAGAAAGAACAACAGCTTCATTAAAAAGTTTAAATCTTTTATTGTTCAGAAGAAATTACGATCCTTTAGTGATCTGTAAGACAGACATCTGTGTCAAAGATCTCTGCAGTTAATGGAGCAGTGCAAGCATTTCCATGTGCAATGCATCTTGTCTTTAGTTGTTAAGGGGGTTAAATCATGCTCCATTGATGTCTTTTTCAGTGTAATCACTGCAGGACATCTATATGACTAGCTTAGACCAGACATCAAACTTGAACATATGAAAACTTTGTTAAAAAATAATCTCACCATTCATATCTAAATATGGTTATGTTATTCTCTGATATAAAAAAGAAAAATACCATCTGTTTTGTATAACTGATCAATAATAGACCCTTGTTCTTTTAGAAGTGGAGTGAAAACTAATATGAAGAAACCTTTGCAATGCAACTGTAACTTATTTCAAGTGAGGCAATTTTGGGCTCCCTGTGTAAATCTAGAAAATACAAAGAAGCTATTGAACAGTGAGACAATGGCAATTTCTCGAGATTACAAAAACATAATAGAGAGACCACCTTTGTCTAGAATTTAATTCCCAGATGTACTGTCATGTAACAACATTAGGGCATAATGAATCTGTTCTGTTATTTGCTTTGCTGTGGGCTTTGAGCCAGGGAGTCATTCTGCCTGAGAGACAAAAGACACTTTGTCTGCGCAGAGATCCCTGCATCTTCCCAACATGTTTCCTCATACATTTTGTGAACTGTCTTTCCCCTCCCCTCTCCCTCTGTTGTGTTAGCTGTGAACTGCAGTGAAAATCTGTCTGTGACAGACACTTTCGGTACTTGGTCAGCTGTCAGACAAGCACGAGGTGAAAGACTTCAAATATGGCACTGGGTTCACAAACACACATACACACACATGCATAGAGAGAAACAGTCATTACTGGCTACTGCTCAGGTCCAAGCATGAAAACTATAACAAAACACACACATAAAAAATAAAAACCAAGGAAGAAAGTGCTTCTATATAAGCCTGAGTTCTTGCAAACAAAGAAGGCGTATTTAGTGGTTTTGTTAAAATGAAACACATAGGATATAAACTCTAACTGCAGGTTTAGTAATATCTTCATTCTGTACCCAGAACTCATCTGTGGCAGTATTTACTGAAGGAGAACTTGACTTTGAAAGTTATTTCTATTAATGCCAATGTCAAGACAAACACAAGGGAAAAGACTTAATGAGAAACCTGTGAATGGATTAGTGGTTTATCATTAGGTATGAACTATAAAACATCCCATCACAATCCACCTTCATTTGAATACTTATATGGCACCTTCAAGCATAGTTAGGACCATGTTGTTAGGATGCTGTAAGCTTATTACATTAGTCTAAGGTACATTTCAGTGAAGTCACAGCTTACTGGGATTCCAAGTGAATTATCTTCTTTAGGTCTTGCACTGTAATAAAAAGCTGTTATCTTCTCCTACAGCATCAGCTGAATATCGCCTGTAAACACAACATAGTATTCAGGGAAATCAAAAGAAACAGCTGGATCCAGTCTGAGATCAGCTCCTGAAAAGTAGTGTTAATTCACAATCTGAGCAAATAAAGCATCTGGGGTGAAGTACAGAAATGACACAATAACTTCTGTGATTTTCTTGTGACTTTGAATGACATATTTTAGATCCTCTGGGTTGCATGACTCTTTTAGTCATGAGTTAAAACAAACAACATGGCCCACAGAAGTACCTCTAATATTTGACAGTATTCCTAATGTCTCTGGATTCCTATAGACTGCTGAATAGTGATTACAAGAGTCGGGACATGCAGGTCACATGTAGACACATATGTTTACTCTTAGTTATATAAGTAGCTGTGAAGGGTGGTTCAGCTCTTCCTAACACTGAGAAAAGATATGTTAAATATAAATTGAATAAAAGTGTATTGATTTTATTTTCATTGAGTATGGATTGGGTCTTAAGGTGGACTAAATACCTAAGATTTAGACAACTGAGTCTCTATATCTTTCCCTGAGTTCAGCTATTCTTGGCTGTGTAAGATGTCCTGGAATATGAGATACAGTCACTCTGGGCTGTCAGATAAGAGAAAACATCAACAAGAAGCTTGAACTTTCTGATCCAGTAGCTAATGTTAAGGCAGGATATCTTTCAGCATCTCAAGACAATGCCAAGCACTGGAGTTAAGGTAACTAAATTCAACATCTGCAGGAAAGTGACCAAATCAGACAGTGAGCTATATTCAGCTGCCCAAACTTTGGTATTTAGTGTCATTTTAGAAGCCATGCAGATATGACAGACAGCTTCTGGGAAATCCCCAGAGTTTCAAAGCATAGCTGACACTAGGCATGGGAGCTCATAATGTCTGAAACAATAGGAATGTGATTCATTTGTCTACATATAAACATTTAGGGCTATTTTAAGTACTACAGGATGTCCTACCTAGCCTCCATCTGACACTCCAGAAGGGTAAGTGCTGTATAATACCTGTCAGTACCGTGCATATGTCTCGAGTATGTTACAACAAAACTGGCAGCAGATATCTGTGTTTCAGCAACAAAATTTTATATGTCTGCCCTTCAAACTTCCCTGAGCATGTGGAGATTCAGCCTTGCAAATTGTCATCCACATAGCACAGAACTGCAAGTACCAGCCAGTTAAGGCACAAAGCAGCAACAGTGCAGTATGCTGTGTAATCCAAGGCAGACAACCTTAATCTCCAGGCAGTACTTATGTCTCCATGAATGTAGACATTTGTTCCTTTTTGAAAATAATCCAAGCTTGCTCATTTTTCTATACACTTACTGGGATATATCCAAAGAGGATGCTCAGACTGTTCTGATAGATGTAAAGCATACAAGATAAGATCTGCATCAGGCAGATCTCTCTTAATGACATATTTTGTAAGAGGAGAAAAGAAGGACTGACTTTGTGTACAAGAAATTAAGTTCCATTTCTGACTGAGCCACAAACTTCCTGCATTTGACAAGCAGTAGTTTTACTCGTTTCCTCCTATCACATCCCACAGTTAATATTACTTCCTCTTTTCTGAGATATCTTAGGTAGAAACATTGGTTGATATTTATCAGATCTTTCCAGAAATATTCCTACCACTGAGTTATTTATCAGATCTTTCCAGAAATATTCCTACCACTGAGTTTCTTAGACTCCTCAAGGTAGTTTGCCTAAGAGATAATCATAGTTGCCTCTTGACAATAATAAACTTTTCCACTTCCCTTCCACTCTGGTTCTTCTTTTTTTCCTTCTGATGAACATAAAAAATCCTCTCTTAAATTTCAAAAATTCAACCTTCATCTAATGTCAGAGTTCACTTTCTCTTCCACTCTTTAACATTTAACATTCGCTTCCCCTTGCCTTTATATGCACATGATTTAATATGATAGAGGAGACAATACAACATCAGAAGCCATTTGGAATCATGTCCAGGTACTTCACAGCAGAATCTAGTTTTAACCTGTAGAATGAAAAGAAATTATTCCTATAGATTTTGGGTTTTCTGAATAAAACTGGAAGTCTATTATGCATAGAGAAAATTATTAGTGTCTCCAACTGTGATAAATTTGTTCCTGAACACTTCCTGTTCATGGTGTTAAGATAAATCCTTTTTGTGAGAGGCAGTTCAAAAAAATATTGTGGACCTTTCCTTTTCTGGGAAAGACAAAATTTTCTTACACTCCTTGATAGAATTCACTTTTAATTCCAAGTCTGCTTTCTTAATAAAGTATGTTACTAATCTGAAGCACGATACTTGGCTATTTCTGTAATGGACCCTTGCTTTAGATCACCTCAAGGTTTGATCAGGTTAAAGATCAGTCTGAAAAAAAAGTCCCTTGGGAAGAAGAGAAATGAGAGCTTTACTAGTCCAATGCAGTATTCACTGTTGTTAATGCATTTGATATGGCAAACATCTGAAATTACTAAGTAAAGGAGTAGTTCAACCTTCTTCTAAGCCACACCTGCTTAAATTTACTGACTTCAGTTCTCTGGAAGAACTACAGTAAACCTAGGGTTTCTGCTCTGCATGCAGCAGTTAGGGATGATGGAAAGAAAGAGACATTGACTCCTGAAAGAACTAGTATCATCCTTAGGGTGGAAGCACTGTACCTCAGTGATTGACTTTGTAACCAGTCTGTTCCTAGAGATACACAGTGGAGCCTTCAGGCTGCTGTTTTCCAAAGATTGTGCTTAGGGACACAATATTTCCATCAGTGTATTGGTAAAACAGGCCTTGGGAAAGACAACAGTGAGACAGAAATAAAAGTAGGAATCAGGTTTCTTTCAGGATTATTAATATAGTTTGTAATCTCAATAATGGACTCACAATATCTATCAAGTGTGTGATCTGAGGTTACACTATTCACAAAAGAACCACCTTCCTGAGAAATGCAGATGATACATATAAAAGAACACACTTTTTTCAGGGTAATAAAAAAATTATATGCTGGAATAATTGAGAATATTTTCATCATATGGAGCATGAGAAAAAGACTGTGGACAGTTATGTCTAAAATACCAGTGGGACAGCTGACAGAAGGCCTTTTGGCCTTTAAGAGCAATGCATTTATTGTCTCCTCCTTTTGCCTTAACAGTCATTAAACTCCAGATGAGCCTTTGGGTGTTCATTTTGAGAAGGGCAGAAAAGGGAACAACTCCACTCATTTGTAATGCAGGACTGTTGTACAGAAGTGATTGTATGGCTGGGAATGTGAAATTTCTCTCTGAAATGTTTTGACATCTCTAATTCAGGTGTCTGTTTTAATCAGTGAACAGAGATGTCACCCAAGGTTGGTCTCTAAGAAAAACAAACCTGGAAGCTACCTGCCACTTTAAAGACTCAAAATTAATTTTTAGATTGATAAATTTAGCTGAGATTAATCCCAATCTATGATAACATTTATTTTTTTTATTGACTGAAAAAAAAAGTCTAATTCTTTTTACATCAAATTCTCATCTAATTCTTTCCACAATCATGAAGTGGAATAAAAGCAGGAACAACTAGATATTTAGAGACCACCTCCCACATACAAGAATGTTTCATTACAGTAGTGTTTTGGAGCCTTTGTGGCATCTGGACTAGGTCAGGCTCCTTTTGTGGCCAACAAAAACAGAACAATACTTTCAGAAGCTAATTTACTTAAGATAGGAAAAAAGAAAAGTAACTCTTACTCTCTGATGAGTATTGAGAGCCACTAGTATGATTATTTATATAGTTTACTGGTGTTTTTCTTATTATTCCGGTAGCCTTTGGGACTCTATTCTGTGCTTATAAATTATTTTAGAAGATATTGAACAAATAAGAACAAATGGATGCTTTTCCTCCTAGAAGGTGTACAGTCAGCTGCCAGACAGGAAAAAAAGGGGTACAGACAAATTGGGGTAATAAATGGAGATAATAAGGATAAAATAAAATGTATTTGACCTATTTGTAAGGCAATATCCATAGATTAGAGCCATCTCACTGCACTGAAATATTTTGTAAGTATCCAAGCAAAGAAGCTGCAGAGATAGCTCTGCAAACGTTTGATGATCACTTTTTATAATAAAACTAAAAAATGCTGAAAATTTACCAACTACAAGGTAAAACTCATCACCAGGGGCTGAGGTCTTGGTCAAAATCTGAAGAGTGAGTGAAAAACAAATGTCAAAAGATAACAAATTCTCTACACACATGGAAATTGGAAACAAGTAGCTTACGACAGATGAGATGGAGCTGGCATGAAAATTTTAAGAAATATATGGAATTGTATTTATATTAGCAGTGCCAGGCATACAGACACATCATAAATGCCAGAGACTTACAGTGATGTAATTAAGAAGTGTGATTTAGACAGTCATGTTCTCTGTGTGCATGACTACTTTGGTTCCTCAGTGGATGTAATTTATTTCATTAACCTTTATACATCTTCAATATAGAAGCATACAGTTGAGTTAGTTCCTTAGAGTTTATTTAGACAAAAATGAAGTAAATCAGACATTTGTAGGCTTTTGTGGATATAATCTATTTTAGATAAGTAATACAGGATGAAACGATTCACTTCCTTGAAGTGTCCATTTTTCTCCATATGCTACATGCTACCAAGGGAGATTTGCCTGCCTAGCTTCAATGACATCAAATAAGTTAATTTCCTAAATTTAATGAAAATGACCAGCCAGGCATAAAATCAAGACATTTTCAGGGTGAGTGAGTGATGGTGGAGGCTAGTAGATCAACTTTTATTGAATGTTCAAGAATTTACATGTGTGTCTTAGATCTCAGTTTAAAACTAAGCCTACTATGGAGTTTTCTGATTAGGGACAAGAAGACATTTCAGTATAGTGTAATACCAAGACGAATTATGAAAACAAAACCATACAAAGTAAAAAAAATTCCTCTCAAGGATTGATACTGGGGCCAATAATATTAGATATCGTCATTAATCACCTGAGTGATTAATAATGGACAGGGTACACCTTATCAAGTTTGCACATGATACTAAACTGAAGGTAGTAGCTCATATACCAGGGTAATTGGGCTGCTATTCAGAGGGACCTCAACAGGATCAAGAAATGAACTAATATGGGAACCTCATAAAGTTAAGCAAAGGGAAATTCCCACTTGTGCTCATGAGGAAGAATAAACCCATATTTTAGTACATGCTGGGGACTAACTGGCTGGAAAGCACCTTTGAGGAAAAAGACCTCAGGGTCTTGCTAGACAACAAGGTGACTATGAGACAATAATGTATCTTTGTGGCAAAGGTGGACAACTACATCCTGAGCCGAAGAAGACAATGTTCTCAGTAGGTCAAGGGAAATGATTCTTTTGCTCTACTCAGCACTAACTGGAGTGCTATGTTCAGTTCTGGTGTCCCCACTACAAGAGAAAAATGTACATACTGGAGCAAGTCCAAAGAGACTCAGATGACTAAAGGATTAGAGTTTCTCCCATAGGAGGAAAGACTAAGATTATTCTGTTTGGCCTGGAGAAGAGAAGGCTCAGGGTGGATTTTATCAGTATATACAAATATGTGATGGGAATGTGCAAAGACAATGGAATCAGACTCTTCTCATTTATATCCAGGGAAAGGAGCAGAGGCATTGAACACAAATTGAAATACAAGACATTCTGTTTAAACTTAAGAAGAAAATTTTTTACAGTGAGGGTGAATAAACACTGAAACAATTAACCCAGAGAGGTTGGGGAGTCTCTACCTTTGGAGACATTCAAAGCCCAAGTGGATTTAGCTCTGAGCAAACTGCTCAAAGTGACCCTGCTTTGAGCTGGAAGATTGAGTTAGATAAACCCCATTCCAACTTCAACTATTCTATGATCCTGAGATCAACATAACTAATGCCTCCAGCAAGAACAGTATTTTGTGAAAGATGAATTTTTAGTTGAAGACAAATGAAATCCAAAGCCTAAGAATGGAAGGCATGAAAATTAAAACTAGAAGTGCTTTATGAAAATAAATGGATAACATCATTGTCCTAATTGAGAGACTGAACTCTAGAGCCAGAGAGGCAATTTCTAAGTCTGTGTTTCTGCATTGCATGTTTTGACAATTAAGATAAAACCACTTGATCTAGCCATGTTTTATCACCTCCAATACATATGTTACTGGTTTTGCTTCAGAATCTTGGAGGCTGGGCAGAGGGAAGGAGTTTTCCAGTCTGATGTACAAAGTAATCCTTTCACTAGAAAAGCTTTAGAAGTCTTTTGAATACAGGTTAAAGCTAACAACAGGAGGAACTGGAGCTCCATGCCTGATCAGTCTGAGAATTATGATATCATACCATAACCAAAGAGCCCAGTATAGGTTCAGATCTATGTGGCTGTGGAGCAGCCTTGTTGAAAGGGACACAAAGGCTTTTGTTGATAACAAAGTGAACATGAGTCAGCAGTGCATCACTGCAGAAATGAAGGCAAACTGGATCTTGGGCTGCAATCTCAGAAGATAGCAGTAATAAAGACTTCATCTTTCCACTGTACTCGCTGCTTGTCAGGTCATACCAAGCATATGGTACCCAGGTCAAGAAAGACACAGACAAGCTGAAGAGGGTCCAAAGGAAGGCCACTAAGATGATTAATGGGCTAAAGAATCAGCCTTCTGAAGAAATTAAGTCTTTTTTCCCCAGAGAAGAGAAGGCTCAAAAGGATCCTCGTCACTGAATTCCAGGGTGGCTACAAAGAAGACAGACACGATCTCTTCATAAGGAGCCACATAGAGAAGGCGGGGGGTAAAGAGTATAACTTGCACAGAGTTGTTGTTTTGTTTGTTGTTGTTTTACCTCAACATAAGAAATTATTTTTTCACTGTGAGAAAAATCACTTACTGAAAAAGAACTCCCCAGGGACACAGTAGAGTCCCCATCACTGGAGGATTTCAAGGTGCTATCGGACAGGATGCTTGTTAAACTTATCTAGGTTCCCTTTCCCCATGGAAACTTGAGCTAGATGGTCTTTTGAAGGTCCAGCCTTCACTGCTCTATTATTCTATGGTAATAGACTATAGGAACAATTTCTGACTTGACATGACAGACATGACATGACATGACAAAATCTCTGTTCATAGAAATGCTATTATAGGATAAGATGTTCTGAATCAGTCACTTGGGCTTATAGACCGTTCTTAACTTGAATAGGGAGTTGATTCAAGAGGTGTCAGTGTATGTTAGGCAGAGAGATGAATCACAGAATCACA
This sequence comes from Colius striatus, assembly GCF_028858725.1. Classification (NCBI taxonomy): domain Eukaryota; kingdom Metazoa; phylum Chordata; class Aves; order Coliiformes; family Coliidae; genus Colius; species Colius striatus. The sequence continues at coordinate 42,590,681 of NC_084760.1, read as the reverse complement.
GAGCGGTAAGAGTTGGAAGTGACCTCTAGAGCTCATTCGTGGAATCATAGAATCATAGAACCCTTTCAGCTGGAAGAGACCTTTAAGATTATCGAGTCCAGCCTTTATCCCAGCTCTATCAACCAGTAGACCATTTCCCTAAGTGCAACATCCACCTGTCTCTTAAACACCTCCAGGGACGGTGACTCCACCACCTCCCTGGGCAGCCCGTTCCAATGCCTGACAACCCTTTCAGTAAAGAAATTCCTCCCCGCTGCAATTTGAGGCCATTTCCTCTTGTTCTATTGCTTGTTACTTGGGAGAATAGACCAGCCCCCACCTCACTACAACTTCCTTTCAGTTGTAGACAGGGAGATAAGTTCTCCCCTGAGCCTTCTTTTCTCCAGGTTAAACAGCCCCAGATCCGTCAGCCGCTCCTCATATGAGACATGCTTCAAATCCTTTACTAGATTAGTAGCCCACCTCCAGATCCTCTCCAGCACCAAAATGTCCTTCTTGTAGAGCAGGGCCCAAAACTGGATGCAGTATTCAAGGTTCAGCCTCAGCAAAGCCGAGTGCAGGGGAATGATCACCTCCCTCCTCCTGCTGACAACACTGTTCCTGATACAGGCCAGGATGCCTTTGGCCTTCTTGGCTGCCTAGGCACACTGTTGGCTCTTGTTCAGCCGCTGTCAACCAACACTCCCAGATCCATCTCTGCCTGGCAGCTTTCCACCCACTCTTCCCCAAGCCTGTAGGGCTGCTGGGGATTGTTGTGGCCCAGGTGCAGGACCTGGCACTTGGCCTTATTGAAACTCATGGAATTGACCTTGGCCCAGGCATCCAGCCTTCCTAGATCTCTCTGTAAACCTCTCCTACCTTCAAGAAGATCAACACACCCATCCAGCTTGGTGACGTCTGCAAACTTACTAAGAGAGTAGTCTATTCCCTCATCCAGATCATTAATAAAGATGTTAAACTGGAGTGGCCCCAGTACTGACCCCTGGGGAACATCACTCATGACTGGCCACAAACTAGATTTAACTCCATTGACCACTACTCTTTGGACCTCACTATCTAACCAGTTTTTCACCCAGGAAAGTGTGTGCCCATCCAAGCCAAGAACAGCCAATTTCCCTAAGAGAATGCAGTGGGAAACAGTGTCAAATGCCTTACTAACAGTGTCAAATCCAGTTCAACTCCCTGCTAAAGCAGGTTCCCCTTGACTGGAGGCACAAGAGGTTTAGAAACCTCCAGAGAAGGAGAATCCACATTCTCTCTGGGCAGCCCATGCCAGGGCTCCCTCACCCTCACAGCAAATAGTTTCTCCCTGTGTTCAAATGGAATTTTCTGTTCCTTATCTTGTGTCCGTTACTTCCTGTCCTGTCACGGGGCACAACAGGAAAAAAGGCTAGCATGATAGGATATAGTATTTACCTTAGGATTAATGTTTCACTGATCATCTAAAGCCAATCTTTTTAATTAGTAACAGAACAATTATGGTGGTCACATTTGCTTTCTTATGTAACAATTAGGGGTTCCCACTGTAGTTAATTAAACTGTTATATTTGTCAACAAGTGAAATAAGACAAGTGTCACCTAGTGCATTTCCAGTGAAAACAATGCAAAAATAACACACCACTGGAGACATTTTGATTGTACACGATCTCTGAAGCTCCTCTGGGCAACTTGAAAGTTAGATTACGCTGCTCAGCACTTTATCCAGTTTTGATTATCTCCAAGTGTGCAAAACAACCATCTGATTAGTTGATCTGATTCAGTGCCTAACAAGTCTCAGTATATGCATTATTTTTCTTTATAATTACTCAGTGTTGCAATCTGTGGCACTTACCTCACGTTTCTGTTTTCCCTTTCTGACAGTGCAGCTGTTTGCTAGGCTTACTCTGGTTTAATATCTTTCTTGTACTGGGTTCTCCGAAACTGGACACAGTTTCAAAAGAGGTGAAAGTGAGTATAATAATGGTTCTCAATACTCAACTACATAGTGGCTAATGCAGTGAAGTACATAGTTATCTCTTATTGTTGCAAGGGAACACTGTTGTATATGGAACTTGTCTACTACAACCCTTAAGTGGTTTTTTTGTTAGAGCTGCTCCCTAGACAATTGGTCTCTCCCATTTGTTTACTTTCAAGTCATTTCTGTCAAATCTCTTCAGCTTTTTGAGAATCATCTGAATGGAAGCCTTGTTATCCAATATATTGACTTTTCCCTGCAATTTGGTGCCAATCCCAAACTTGCTGACAGTATGTTCATTTCTATATAGAATCACAGAATCATAGAATCATAGAATGGTAAGGACTGGAAGGGATCTTTAGAGATCATCCAGTCCTCTAGACTTTTAGAGATCATATAATTACAAACCAACAAATCACACTACCATTTTGTCTGGTAGAGGCAATATTCTAGTTTCCCAGGTCATGAAAAGAAAAAGATTGTCCTAAGGCAAACTTCACAAGGGACTAGAGTAGGAATGGAGTGACTATGAGGAAGGAAGATCTGAATATAAATGGAAAAATAACTATATTTTATATAAAAGCAGACAATGACATCTCTTCTGGTCAGCAATTATGTGAGACTGAATGTGGACAGAAATAGTCAATGTACATGCAAACACCTTTCTGATCTAGCAGTATTCCACCCATTCTCATCTTACTCCACGTAACCAGAAATGCAAAAACAAATATGTGCTTTAGTATTAGTGCACACAATATTCTTTTAATCTTACTCATATTGGTAAGTATCCATTATGGAAATATCATTGGCTCCTTCTTTGACTTTTACACTATAGGATTAGTCTAAAGAAGCTATAGCATCAACAGGGAACTTAGACCCAAACTTTTTTTACCCCTATAGAAATGTCAGTAGGCAAGATTCAATCTTGCATTTGCATTGACTGCAAATTTCACATGTAAAGCACAACATATACTAAACTCATTTCAAGATATTTCATCTCTTCTAGTACAAAAAGTAAATAAAATAAATAAATGGAACACAAGTAACCAACCTGCTTCGTGGAAGCATAAGCACTTGACAAATCTCAGAATCACAGAATCTCAAGAGCTGGAAAGGACCTCAAAAGACCATCTAGCACAACTCCCCTGCCAGAGCAGGAGAACCTAGAGTAGGTCACACAGGAATTCGTTCAGGTAGGTTTTGAATGTCTCCAGAGAAGGAGCACATCTGGGCAATCTGTTCCAGACCTCGAACACCCTCACAGTGAAAAAAATTTTTCCTTATGTTTCCTTGGAACCTCTTATGTTCCAGCTTACATCCATTGCCCCTTTTCCTATCATTGGACATCACTGAGAAGAGCCTGGCTTCATTCTTCTGACACCCACCCTTTACATATTTGTGAACAGTAATAAGATCTATCTTGACACTATCTGAATTTTATAATACCTGTGACATTGAGTCACTTTGTCCTATCAGAAAACTGAAGAGCCACGAATTATCCTCCAGTGAAGAACCCTGGTCACTTCCACAACCACCTAAAGGCTGGAAGAAAGCTCTTATGCTCCTCAAAACAAAAGGTATAATTTGTATAGATATCTTTTTGTTAAATAATGTAATTTTTGTCATATATTAAATGGCAAGCTATTGTCAGAAGACTTCTTGAACAATTTAGAATCGTCACAGAAAGAGGATTTTATTCAGTGAAAAATAAATATTACATAGGCAATAGCATAACACAAGCTGAAAAAAAAAAAACAAAAACAGATGAAAAGCTACCTCTATGTAAGAAAGTAGCACCTTGGTAGATTATCTGTGCAGAGAAAGAGACAGAGAAAGACCAGGCATATCGAATTGGATATATATCCAGTTCAGTATATTCTATTGTTATATATAGCTATCACGACTTTTTTTCAGCGTGGGGAATTTACCACATTGTGCAACTTACCACTCGTGCAAGATATCTGCTAAGTAAGACTTTTCAATGATGCATAAGTGAATACAGAGTTCATATTATTCCATCTCAGGTCTCTTTCTAGGACAATAAAAAAAATCATGGGGATGTTCTTTTGTAAAAGGTATTCAATGGTATGAATAATTTAGGATACACCTTTTTTTTTTTTTTTGGAGGAGAGATGGGAAAAACATATTCACAGAAGTTTGCTAAACTCATACAAAATAGGAATGCTAAAGCACCATCTTTCAGTGGCAGATCCCTGTACACAGATGGAGTTGCAGGGAAGTCAGTAAGCCTTGGCACATGTCCTGATTTATGTTTGATTGAGGGGGAACAGGGGAGGGGGACAGAGAGACTGATTTTAGGACCAGTGCCTAGAAATTAATGCAGAGCAATTAAATTTACATCTCATAAACTATAAGCATTTGGTTGAAATCAGTGGGATTGCCAAAAGTATGTTAATATCTTGGTGCAGGAAATCCAGTGGGTCTTAAAAAGCATTGCAATAGCATTTTGAAACTTGTATACTAAATTAACAATTGTATTTAATTGTAAGTTAATTGATAGAAAATATTACAGTGAATGAATACTTTTCCCATATCTTTAAGTTAGATTCTTCAGTTTGCTTCGCAAAATAGAAAGCTTCACAACATCAATGAAGATGTTTTTCTCTTCTGAAACAGACAATTTGTTTTTACATGTTTTAAGTACAAAAAGGGTTGTTTTTTATTTGCATATGACCACATTTTGTACTCAAAAGGAATATTTTTGCTTGTAACTTTAGTACAGCTAAAAGTAACCCCCACTTCTATTTACTTTCTAGTTATAAATTAAGTGAAAAGAATATTTTTTATAGTATTGGAAGTATAATCTTTTGTTGCTGAATATCTAGGTCACACACACTTCAAATTTTTGTAACAACTCTGAGAAAAAAGTTAATAAGAAAACCTTCATTCATCCTAAAGCACTTCATGGAGGCATAGGTGATGTCTAAATTAAACATATGTGACATAAGATGATACCAAGAACAGGAAATCGATTATTTATGCTATTAGTTACCCATATGCTTTTCCTCCAGACCATTTAGGACTGTCCCGAACTACAAGTACCTGGAATAAGCCACCTTGTTTTGAAATCTGAGAGAGTTTAACTGTACAGGTGTGTCCAGTCTGTCCAGCTACAGTTACCAGAATCACAGTCCATTTCAATAGGATTTGCTTTTTACCAGAGCTGAAGCATCATCTCTGTCTAAAGCTTGGGGACTTTAGGTCACTTCCAGTGTAAAGTCGCAAAGGATAGTTTTTCTCACCCACGTGTTCTCTTTGAGCCAGAGCACCTTGTGTTTTATATGAACTGGTTGCCTTGAGGTAAAGAGGCTTTGCTCAATATTAAAAAATCAGTAAACCCTGTTGGCTTTTACCCAAGAATAAATTAAAACTAAACCAAACAGCTCCTCAATACCATATATGAAGTTAAGCTAATAATATATCTCTGTGCTAATACATCCATAAATTCCGTGGAGTGAGAGGTTGGGAAAAATGCCAAAATTAGTGAATTCCACTCTATTGACCTGCTTGCCTCCCCAAGGTCCTCCATGAATTCTCAAGTCCTGCCAGCAAACAGTCTGCTGTGAACTCCTCTCGCCACAGGTCTACAGGGCCTGCCCGGAGGTGCTCCAATGCAGGGTCTCCGCAGGGTCATAGATTCCTTCAGGTACCCACCCTCTCTGGTGTGGAGCATTCCCCACACTCAGGTAGATCTCTGCTCTCCTCCATGTGGCCTCCATGACTGCAGAGGCAGGGCCTCAACATGGACTGCACCATGGGCTGGAGGGGAATCGCTGCTCTGGCAGCTGGAGCAGCACCTCCGCTCCTTAACTGACCTTGGTGTCTGCAGAGAAGTTTCTCTCATATATTCTCACTCCTCTGTTTTGGTGGCTGTTGCACAACAGTTTTGACCCTTTCTTAAATACCTTAGCACAGAGGTTCTACCACTACCATCATTGACTGGCTCTGCTTTGGGCAGCAGTGGGTCTGACCAGGAGCTGGCTGGTGTTGGCAGTGTCGTGGTTTAAGCCCAGCTGGCAATAAGGTACCATGCGGCTGCTTGCTCATCCCACACATACACTCCAACCTTCTGTAGGATGGAGGGTGCCCCAGCAAAATACCAGGAGAAAAGATCACCAGGGGCCTTGTGGATTGAGACCAGAACAGGGAGGGCTCTCTCATCAATGATGTTTCTGGGCAAAACGGACTCAACTACACTATTTAAGGAAGAAAATAAGAATAGTTTCCTCTACTATCAACTAGAAACAGAACAGATAGAAAGTAAAAACACAGCAGGATGGTGAGGAAAACACAACCAGCACTTTAAGATTTCCTCCCCACCCCTCCTTTCTTCCCAGGCTCAGCTCCTGCTCCTTATATCTCTACTCCCTCCCTGGCTGGCAGCACAGGGAACATGGAATAAGGGTTGTAGTCAGTCCCTTAACAGACAGTCTTTGCCACTTCTTTCTTTTCAGAGGACTCCTCACATACTTCCTCTGCTCCAATGCAGGGTCCCTCAGATGGGATAGTGTCTTTAAAGAACCTTTCCAGCCTGAGTTCTTCCCAAGGGCTACATTTCCCCATAAACTTCGCTCTGTTGGTCCTCTGCATGGCAGCAAAACTCCAGGTACACTCTGCTGCAACATTCACAAAAAGTCACGGCCTTCTCCAGCCACAGTCATACCTGGTGTAAGGTCCTTCACAAGTTGCCAGCAGACCTCAGCTTCATCATTACCCTCCACAGGTTGCAGGGGGACACCCCGATCTCACCATGGGATAAAGGGAGGTCTCTGCTCCAGCACACCTCCTCCTTTTCCCTCACTGACTTTGGAGTCCCCATCGTCACCTCTCTCATCCAACTGCTTCCACCATCTCCCACTAAAAACAACCCTCCTCTTCCGGCTTCTTCTTAAAAAGTGATTACAGAGAGCCCAATTGGCTCTGTCCCAGAGACAGGTCTGACTTAGACCTGTAGGAAGTTTTGAGCAACTTCTTACAGCAGCTGACATTCCCTTTTACCAGAAACAGCTCCACACAAAACAATGACACTGTTTGAAAGAGCAGCAGCTTCCAGTGTCTTCTCATAGAAGTCACCCTTACACATTCCCTCATCCACCCCACTATCAAAATCTTTTTAGATAAATCCAACACATGTATAAAAATTGTTTGACAAATACCCAAAGACTGAGTGTAAATTAATATATGTATGCATTCGTATAATTAAGTTTTCTTCTCAGACGTTTTATAGTGATTTTATAGCTTATGCTGGTAGGAATCTACCTAGTTCAATTCAGACACTTGACAAAAATAACTTTGTGATGCCCTAAATAATCACTGAACACTTATGCATTAAGTTTTAAGCATTTTAATTGGGACTTGGACAAAGTTGATACTTTAAAGAAATGCCGATTAGTTTATGCAAATGGAAAGTTTTTTCAATTATTTGCTTGAATACAGGGCCAAAAGCACTATTACAGAACCACACTTGACCATATTAGGTGCTTTCATTTAGGCAGGATGTCTTGTGGAATTAAACTGAAGAAGGAGTCTCTGATGAGGGTGTGCAAATGTTAGACAATGGTTGGTATACATTGGGCCACAGATACTCTCCACTTGATGGATTAAGATATTTATATGGCCTAGATACTTTTATTAAAGATGACAATGTCTGGATCTCCATATGGAAACTCTCATGAATACCTCCTAACATAAGAAACTGCAAGTGAGGTCAACAATATATTTAAACCAATGGTAGCACAGAAATCTGAGCTTCAAATTTCCACCTGCAGTTTACACAGTTTTCCATATCCAGGAGTCAATTCTCATACTTGAATCTAAGAAATTTCAGGGAAGGAGGGGACTTTTTCATCTTTTTACTTCTTTCTTTGAAATATGATGGCTGATTATGTAGCAATAACAATATACTTGATAAGAGCAAGTAGCAAATCAGTTTGAAGAATTCTAGCAGAAAATAAAAACATATGGGCTGTCTCATTATTCTATATCACTCTGTTCTCATTGTTTCTGTGCTAATCAACAAATTACTCATTCTTCATTGACCAGTTGCAATTTTCATTCTTTCTTGTTACCAGTTCACTAAACTTCCACCACCTTGGTAACTTTACAGGCATTAGGTCTTGAAAAGAGACTGATTCTTTGGCAGCATAAGTAGTAACAGTTCACACGAGAAACTGAAGGTAAACAACTTTTTATCAGACTCTCTTTCAGATAGAAATGACCATGGACATAAAGAACAATCAATACCCACTTCTATGACCTTTGGGAAGCAGATGTTATTCTGTGTAGTCAATGCTGGGACTAATGGCTTCACATTTCAATCTTATTTTAGTAAAGAAACTGATGCCATAATTGAGATATCAAGTCCCAGAGTCTTTGGCCCAGAATAATTTCAACTCACATTTCTGACTCATTCATTTCAGTGGCAATTTCAACACAGATTTCTGACTCATCCTTTTTTGTGACATTTCATGAAAAATGAGCATTAAGATAAAAACCTGGTTTCACAACTCAAAGTACACATTCTCTGGGGTTTTTTTCTTGTTCATCTGCACAACTTCTCACCTCTATAGCATACTGCCTTCTCATTTGGATATGTCTCTATTAGTAATTTAAGCAATACCAGGATGTAGATGTGAGTGCTGAAACATGACTTGCTGCACTTTTAAGTAATTATCACGGGTCCAAGTCAGAGTGATGATAATGCAATAGCTAACTCAATGTTAACATTAAGGAAATGGGTAGACCTGTTACCTCCATTCCTAAAACCCAGCCATTTACTGTGAATAATGGGTCTAGAAATCCTATACCATAAGAACCGATTTCTCAGTCAATCATAAAAGGAAATAATTAGTGTAATGAGGATATTCACAGTTTAGCTAAGGCAATATCCAATCTCTTACCATTACAAAAATAATGTCTTTTAATGGCAGGTAGAAAATCCTGTGACAGGCAGAGCTGAGTTTGCTTTTTCCTCAGATTTGGTATCCAATAGTCATGACATCCTTTTAGTGCTTAAACAGAAACTTTAATGCCATTATCATCATTAGTTAGGAAACTTCTGGAAAATCCTAGAGTGTATGCAGCCTTCTGAAAGCTGTGAGACGGATATATTTTACAACTCTCAAATACTGTAATCCTTGATTCACTTATCTCTCAGAATTTGAGGAAGTGCTCCTGAAACCTGCAAAGCAAAAGCATACAGTGCACTTTTAAGTGTGTTTCTAGAGCCTGGATTGATTTGATGCTTTAAAGTGTTACAACAATGTTTCAATGGTGAGGATGGAAAAATGGTGAAGTCTTGTTATGTGCTAGGCTTTAAAAATCGCTCTTGAAACTGTGGGTTGCCTTTCACTTAGGCTGTCCCCTGGCTGCATGATGCAATTGCTCTTTCTCAGATTCCAAGAAAAATATACTACATGTGCTTTAAAGTAACATTTATTCTCTGTGAATGGAAATGGAAAGAAACAAAATATGTGTCCATTTGAGTTACTCCAAGAAGGATCTCTACTTTCTAAAGAACATCCTCATCGCAGAGCTAACTTTCCTTAAACCAATGAAGAGTTTACCATCATTCGCATATGGAAGGACAATATTGTTTAACAATGCATTTGTACGTCCAACAGGCTATGTCAGAGAACTAAAAAAGTAAATGGCAATGCATTCCAAAGATCGATGAGACTCGGTATAACTTCCAAATTGTTCACAGTGTTGTCTCTTTTAAAGATTGTTTTCACATGAATAGGGGCATTTTTCTTCTTTTTTATTTACAAATAACATCCAAGGTGCAAGCTCTACAACATTTTAAGACAGAGCTAGCAACCAGACAATCACACCAGATTAATACAAGGAGATTTTTGAGAGCAAGCACAGCACATCAAAAAAAATCTCATAAATTCATCTAAAATGTTGAAAACTGACTTTGAATGACATGTCTTGAGTGAGTTCCTCTCCATTCTTTCTTGAGATTTGAAGAGAGATCTCTGTGGTTTTTAATTTGAAGAGGAAGCCCTGCCTGGCATGTACCACAAAGGAGGAAATGTATTTACTGGAAGAGACATCGTCATTAGATAACGCAGCTCACAAATATTAACGACTTAAAATATCTCAACTAATGAAATTTATCATCCTGTACATTCTTTTTAATGTATTTATCAACTTCTTTTTCACTTTTTCACACTAAATGTATAGTATTAACATCTGAGGAAGACAATAAATGTAGACTCTTCAGTCCCTACCAACATCTTGCTATGAAAGCATACATGAATGCATTGATCTTTTTTTTTTTTTAAAGGGACTGTTGTATTTTAAAAAGTATTCTTGTAAGCAGAAAGGTACCTTTCTACTTGTATAGAAATAATTCTCATTAATTTTCTCTGTAACAGTTAGCTACAGGTAAACTTTTTGGATAACTGTCATATGACAAAATAATGAACATTGTTCTGACTCTTTCTATGCCATTTTCAGACAGATTTCATTGAATCAGAGCATCACAGAATAATTTTTATTAGAAAAGACCTTTAAGATCATAAAGTCCAACCACTAACCTAACACTGCCAAGCCCAGCACTCCTGAGTTTGTGTAGCCACCTGCTCTGCTTCATCAGACAAATCACCTAGACAAGTAAGAAAGACAAGATAAACTTTAAAGAACAGAAATAATCTACAAATATATTTACATATTTGTAGATTATAATTTTATTATTTTGCACCTGCAAAAGAAAACAACAGGTGTATACTCAGGAGACACACATTCAAATCTTGTGAGGGCCAGAGGTGTTACTTCCTGTTTTTCACTGTGCATGTGGAGAAAGACCAGGCCCTTGAGGAGTCACAGTGAATTGTCAAGTCTAGTTTATTCATTGTTAAGTCTAGTTTATCCTGGGATAACTGGATTCAGACGCTTGCACACTTAAGATTGCGATCTTTGCTTGTGTTTTTTTGGCAGGACTTTGATCTTCTGTCTGTTCTGTAGCTAGGGCTTGTGGTGAAAATCTTTTAATGTCAACCATGGTTCATTCTGTCTGTCCATCATTATTTCCATTGATGAGGATTTCTGTGACCTATTCACAAGGTCAAAACTCACAAGTCATAGTTCATAAACCTACAGGTGTACTTTAAAATCATGATTTTGAAAAGTAATAAGCTCGAGGGAGTTTTTATTTTCTCTGTCTAGTCTGGTCTTTCTCAAGCTCTTTCAGGATTTCACAGGCACAGTCTGGGAGCAAAACTAAAGTTATGGTTCCCTCTTAACTAAGGGATTGCGTGGGCTGTAGATCAGGAAAAGACACTAAGTGCCTGTTAGTCATGTTAAAGAGCATAAAGGTGTAAGAGGAAGAGCTACAAAAGAATAATGCCTCATTCTCTGCTATTGACATCAGGCAGACATACCCTTTGAAAGGTTTCATTTCCCAGAGACATTTTTAATAGAGGAGAGGCTTTTGTCCAAAAAATGTATGAAATGCAAGATTTTTTTGTTTGCTTTTTCCCAGTAGGCTGACTTTGGGAAACATTTCTTGTGCAATTGATTGGCAGAGATTTGAACTCCTTGGCTAGCTTAAACTGTGAGGTATTTGGTGTCACCAAAGGTCCTACCCCTCTGACTTGTAAAATTACTGAAAAGGGATAGCACATTAAGAAAACTACTTCATTAAATCAGTCTTCCTTCAATTTGAAATCAGGTAGGATGAGGACTTGCAGCAGAATGGACTTGCTGTGACTGGTAACCTGTAACATTAAACATTACTTGAAAGTCATAGTCATCTATCACATTTTCTTTCAAACTTTCCTTTCTTTATATTTCATCAAACCATTGCAAATATCCAGACAAGTGTTAAAAATGTTCTAAGGAGGCAAGTATACTACCGTAATTTAGGTCAGCATCATTATCAGGCTTCCTATGCACCACTGAAATAAGCAGACCCATAATCTCACCATGGTATGTCAACAAGAATAGTCTGAGTCCTAGTACCATGATCTTTAACTGGTCACTCAGCCACTTGTTTCAGAGTGGAAGATAAAGCACCAGGCATAGTGTGGGGAACCGCATGCTCTTGTCTGCAGTGACACTGCCTCAATTACTGCTGCTCCCTCTGCTTTTACCTTACAGCATCCCCTTTCCACAACACGTTCTCTAGGCAGATGTTACCTTTGTAGTTACCAATTTAAAAACTAAACTCCATGTGGAACTAAGTGGGGTTTTGGAAATGATTTTATCCTGGCCATAGCTCAAATAACAGCAGTCTTCAGGGCTTCACAGAGTGCAGCTTCCCCTGTTGTTTATCCTCTGACCTGCATTGATTTTTTGGCCCTCGCAAGAGCTCTGGGTTGCCCCCAAGATCAGACACAGCCTCAGGGTGAAAGAGAAACTGACTGTGTGGTCACACAGCAAAAGCACACCGTTACCATCAGATGAGTGTGATGTATTGACTCTACCTGGTTACCAAGTACCCACCAAAGCTGCTCTATCACTCCTCTACTCAGCTAGACAAGCAAAAAGAAAATGTAACAAAAGACTGTAGGTCAAGATGAGGATAGAGAGATTATTTAGCAATTACCACCATGGGCAAAACAGATTCAACTTGGGAAAATGGATTTGTTTCCAATCAGATTAGAAAATGTTAATGGACGAAAAACCAAAATCTTAAAATACCGTCTCCCAATCCCTCCCATCTTCCCAGGTCTCTACCTCCTCCTCCTCAGGGATGCAGGAGGACTGGGAATGGTCAGTTCATCACAGAAAGTCTCTGCTGCTGCTTCCTCTCAGAGGAGGACACCTCACACTTCCCCTGCTCCGGTGTAGGGTCCCTCCCACCAGAAACAGTCCACAAACTTTTCTAATGTGTGTCCTTCCCATGGGCTACAGTTCTTTGCAAACTGTTCCAGCTTGAGTCCGTTCCACAGGCTGTAGTTCTTCAGGAACATGCCACACCAACATGGGCCTCTTACAGTGTCACAAGCTTTGCCATCAAACCTGGTCCAGTGTGGGCTCCTCTATGGCCATGGGTTCACAGCTCCTGCCAGAAGCCAGTTCCTGCACAGCTTTCTCACAGTGTCAAAGCCTCTTTCAGGCACCCACCCATTCCGGTGTGGGCTCCTCTATGGCCTCGCCATGGACTGCATCATGGGCTGCAGGGGAATCTCTGCTCTGGTGCCTAGAGCACCTCGTCCTCTCCTTCTTCACCAAACTTGGAGTTTCCAGAGCTGTTTCTCTCACATACTCTCACTTCTCTCTTCTGCCACAGTTTGCTCCTGGTCTGTAACTTCTTCCCCTTCTCAAATATGTTTATCACACAAGTATTTACACCATCATTAATTGGCTTGCCCTTGATCAGCAGTGAATCCATCTTGGAACTGTCTGTCATTGCTTTCATCAGACATCAGGGAATCTTCTGGCAGCTTCTCACAAAAGCTATCCCCGAAGCTCTCCTGTTACCAAAACCTTACTATGTAAGTCTAGTACAATGGGCCAGTACTAACAAGGAGCTGCATTTCTTTAATCCACTCCTTCTTCTTCCTCCACACTAAATCCACATCTGGTTGTTATAAGAAGTAATCAAGATAGTTTTAGCTGTCTTCAACAGAAGTGTCCTGGTGCCTCATTAAACCTTCCTGACATATATAAATCAACCCACTAACCTAGCAGAAAATTATTCCTCCAGTTAGCTTTCTCTCAGAGGGCATCACTCCTCTAATCATAGCACTAAAGTTAACACAAAACAAGATCTTAAGCAATTTAATGTATTTGACTTGCCTGTATCCTGTACCTGTCCTGAGCTGCTAGCATTAAACCTGCACATTCACACAAAGTCAGAAAACTTCCCAAGGCATGGGAAACTGCTAAACAAGAATTTGTTTCTAGTTTAAATGTGCCTTAAGATATGCAGCTGCAACACTCTCACAAAACAGAAAACAGGTCAAAAGTAGCTCTCACTAGATGAAACCCCTCTATAGTGTTATTGCTAAGACTGTAATGCTGGGGGAATACATTGCAGAGTCTGTCATGTATTTATCTCTCAGCTTATCAGAGAATTGTGTCAAAGAGTATGATAAGTAAAAGATAAGTTAGTTCAAGACAGACAAGACCATGTTGTCTAGGTTTCTTGAACAGTAACATGTTAACCAGCACCATTAGCAAAATTGTGAATACGAATTGCATGCCTGACGGCACTTGTGAGGAGCAGTCACCATCTAATGAGTGCCATGGGTCTTTGGTTAGTGCCATGTACTGCCAGCTACATCTGTGAAACAAGGTGAAGATAAAAGATAAGGAATAATAAAGTAGGATGTCATTAATCAGCTTCTACAAAAGTAGCATATCAGTAGATAGCATTTAATAATACATTGCCTCAAGCAGCTCAATGTCTAAGCCTGATCTCATATTCTGCATAAAGCATCTCCCTTGAGCCCAGGCTGAGTTTGCTCACTTTATGAACTGCAGTATTGGACCTGCTTTACCATTAATGGGTAGTAACAGGAGGCTCATCCTGCCAGAAGGTGATACACATACATAAATCACTGTTTTGCTGCATTTGAGGACCGATCACCTGATGAGTCATAATTGCCAGTCAGTCTACATGTTGCTACCAGTAAGAAACAAGATTTCCCAGATTAGGCATTGAAGACAACTGTTAGCCAAGAAGCGTAACACAGCTCCTGGGTCAACCAAAGCAAATGAGCTGACCCTTTAAAACACCAGGGATGTAAGTATGGAAGTGAGATCCCATCTTGAATTACTGTAACCATCTACAGCCAGTTTAGTAATACTGACAGTCTTTAATGGGGACAACAAAGAGAAATTGGTCACTTTGTGAAATAATCCTTAGGAATCTCATGTTTATTTTTTTTTCAAGCAGAAGCATTGTGATACACTGTGTTGGCAAAGATCTGCACATAGGGCTGTTCAGTAATGTACAAGGTCAACAGAAAAATGAGAGGGTAGTTTTAGTCTGCTAAAAGTGCTGTCTCTATGCCATGACCTGAATCTATTCTTTAGACCTTTTCCTTCAAAGCCTTTCCACCTTTTCCATGTCTATCTGTAGTGACAAGTCACAGTGATACAGAACACAGGTTTGAGCACTAGTGTGATTTTCTATACCTTTATAATCTTAGTCCTTGACACTATTTTACCTTAGATCAACTAGCATTACCTTCCAGAAAAACCTTGACATGGTTATGAGGTTAGCAATTCTAAGGGCCCTTCATTACCAGCAGCTTTGAAGATATTAATAGTGGTTCAAGAGGTTCAGCTATACTGATCAGAGCCAAAACAGCTGTCTTTAAGGCCAAAAAATTTATCCCAGACACATAGTACTATAGAGATAGCATTTGTATCCTTACAGCTTCCCCTTACATCTCTTACTGGAACTATTGTTTTCCTCAATCTTGTCCTCAAAGAGAACATAGAATAGTGAACAACTTGACCCATATGATACTTTAAAAAAAGTCTTGGTGTTGTCAAGGCAGTCATTTAACTTAGCTGCTTATCCAGCCTATCTCAGACATCTGCTGTAAGAAGCAATGAAGTGCAGACCTGAAGTGCCTCCACTACCTCTAAAGACAGCATGAGAAGAATGGCTCTGAAACAGAACCATAGCTTCTAGAGCTGGATTAGAAGAATCCCGCTCCAGTGGTTTAGATCATACTCTTACAGGGACAGTTCTTCATCATCATTCACAAACCTAGGAGTCTTGGGTGAAGGCTAACTATAGTGTGGTTAACTTTAATGACAGCAGGCTTGGCTGGGGTGAAACTGAAAGGTGGGGAATCTGCAGAACACAAAGTTTTCTGGCTGAAAAGGAAGAGATTAATAGTGGAGATATTGATAGGCAGTTAAACACTGAGAGATTTCCTGCAATATGTCAAAAAAAGAAGTTTAAAAAGCACATTGAGATAAGTTTTCACTAAACATTCCAGAGAAGTAAGGTGACTGATCCCATTACATGGACTAGCTAGAGAGTCTCCATATTAGAATCCTGAAAGCACAGAGGTCATCTGTCTGCTCCTGAAGTGCAACATCACAGGTTCACAGTAGATATCATATTCTTGATCTCCCTTTGATTACATTACAGATCATGAATTTGGCCCGGAATACAGTGGCTGATACATCAGCTGGAGCACAGGAGGTAGCAAGGTGGAGAAGAGTCATCACAGAACAATGCAGTCAAGGAATTAATCTTACTGCAAAGTAGATTTGTAAGTAAAAGCTGCCCAGCTTTTCTCTATGATTTCCTTTGCTTTTTGCTAGACTGGGAAGGTCATAGCCACATGACACGTGTAGGACCAGTGAAGACTAGTGATTGTGTATGCATCTCTAGCAGAGCTATAACCAACTGAGCAAGAACTGTGACAGAAAAAATGGCAAAAGTGTCCATAGGAAAAATACAACTTTGAGGAGAAGATTAAAAAACAAACAAACAAAAAAAAAGACATGCTTACACCTGTATAGCTCTGCCTGGCTCTCCTTTGTTGTCTCAGCTCTGTTTGGGTCATTGTAGATGCTTCTGTGTAAAGCTGAGAGTAATAGGATGCTTTCAGTCTGCTTCTTTTCCCTGGCTTTAAAGGAAAGGAAAAGTATTTACCTGTTCAGTTTAAGAGAATATGTCAAGTTTGACATGGTGCCAGAACATGTAAGCCATTTGGTGTGTGATACTTCCAGTCTCTCTCTCTACTGACTCTGTTCATATATATTTTGCTCAAATTACCAGAAGAGTTTATTTCCTCCTTAAATTGCCTTTGCAAACTATTTTGTTAACTAAAGAATGAAACTAACTTTAATAAATCCTTAGAAGGCAATTCAGCCTCTACAGAGCCTGTTAAGAAATGTGGTTTAGTCTTGCATGCCTGGATAACTTTCTGCAACATTTTTCTTCAAAAATCTTTGGCTTCCTCATGCTGATGCCCTAAAAATTATGTTTTTTCTTCTGTCACCAAAAAAAAATTCCTACTTGGATTTTCTTCATCCAAGTACATTACCTTAGCTACTATACTGTTGTTCTAAAAACAAATTAAAAAAGTTAAGAAAGCCTTGGAATCCCTATAATATATGACTCTTGATAGGGACCAGCTAAACAAATGATAGAGTCCAGCTAAATGAACAGGTTCTTCAGTGTCTACAGATTTGACTGCAGATATCTGGCTTTTATTGAATGTTGATATAAATTCTCCAGCATTGAAGTTACAAAAACAACTCAAGCTGCATCAGCTTTGAAAGTGATATAACTTTTATAATATGTATTTCCATGGGTTAAGATAAAATCTCTGGACAGCACAGGGAATGGAATATTCCATAGAAAATACTGAAGCCTGGTACCAACCTTAGTGACACAGGTGGCCTCAGGAAAAAGAACACTGATTCCTTCAATCCAGGTTAAACAAGGTCATATCCCGGCCACATCAGGCACTGTTTATGAACTGGTATTACATGCATAAGCCTGACACATCTGGCATGCTAGCAGTGGAGGATGCCAGATGATGTAGAGTGCTGACACATGTGCAATGAGGTGAATCGGATTCTGAATTTTTCTGCTTGCCTTGTCACATTTCAAACTATAGTGCATACACCAAGCCATGCAAACCTGTCCAGCGTTGTTCAGAAACTTGACTTCATTAAAAATATAAGAGTGCCCTCTGGTGGAAAATTCAATTGCTGAAAATGAACTTTTGGTAGCACTAAAAATTTTTTCCCTCAACTGCAAATACATACAATTTGTTGCTGATAAACCAAAAGAAGCTTCAGGGCCCAGATCCTTCCGTATTTATATCACCAGACATTTTCACCGGGGCCACTGGTCAGGCAACCTGGAATTACTTTTTCCAATTCTTAAACATAAAATGGTTTAGATTTCATCTTCTACTTTAATAAAAGCATTGGGATAGAAATTGTCTTGGTGTACTAAGGATTGATGTTTCATCTTCTGAAACATAAAAACTGCTTAGCAGTTACCAAGTGTAACTCCCTCTCTAATCTGCTCTGGTGAGGTCACATCTGAAGTTCTGTGCCCAGTTTTGGGCTTCCCAATTCAACAGCAATAGAAAACTTCTGAAGAGAGTCCAATAGAGGGCTTCAAAGATGCTGAGAGGTCTGGAGCACCTCTCCAATGAGGAAAGGCTGCAAGACTTGGGGCTGTTTAGCTTGGAAAAGAGAGACTGAGAGGGGACCTTATCAACACTTACAAATATGTAAAAGGCGGATGTCAAGAGGTTGAGGCCAGTCATTTTTCTGTAGTGCCCAGAGACAAAGGTAATGGGCACAAGTTGGAACACAGGAAGTTCCGCTTGAACATGACAAGAAACTTCTTTGCTGTTCAGGTGAGGGAGCCCTGGCTCAGGGAGGGTGTGGAGTCTCCTCTGGAGGTTCCCAAACCCACCTGGATGTGCCTTCTGATCAAAGAGAACTTGCTTTAGCAGGGAGTAGGGCTGCATGAGCTCTAGAGTTCCCTTCCTACCTTCTAGGATTCTGTGATCGTAACACATTTTATGTTGAACATATAATTTTGGCAGGTATGGAAGAGTTAAGCACTGCCAAAAGGGCATCCTGTATTGTCATTATGCCATAAAAAACACTCTTTCAGGTAGAGAGTGCTCTTCTGGTCTTCCCCGTGCTTTTTGGACTTTTTTTATCCAAATATGTCTATCATCATAAAGGAGGTCTAGACCTAAATACACAACTTTCAGACCTTCATGTCAGGATATAGGAATGTTCCCCATTAGGAATCAGGGAAAACCTGTGTCTATTTAATGGCTGTGAATTCCTCACACTCAAGGGAGAGCACAGGAAGTACAGAAAAATAACTTTTGTTTATTCCAACACTAGACTACTGGCAGCTGAGCCTTGTGATAGAGAAACAATTTACAGCCAGTAGTATCCCTCTCTGTTAAAATTATTTATTTAAAACTATCAATCATGTGAGTAGAGTTTGATTCTTTAAGATGTTTGGGTTTTTTTGTTTGAATATAAAAACTTCATGCTTACACTTCCATGATTGTTTAAGTATTTGTTTGAATTGGAGATTAATCCTATCAACTATTTCTGCTGTCAAAGTTGTACTCAGAAACTAGTTCAACTACACTGAAGAGTTTTTGCCCAGTTACAGTCTTTCTCTTAGTCATCATTACCACAGTAGAGCAAAGTACTCAAACACATGGGATCAGACAGTACAACAGAGTTAATATACTGCTAATGTGTCCAGAATGGGGTCATTTTGGAAAAGAAATAACACTCCTGTTTGAATATCTTGTAAGTATATGCAACAGGGCTTTATGTAGTCTAAACTACACTTTATATTAAAAAAAAAAAGGATGTTTTGATGTTTGGAAAAATGTAGCAAAAAGTAGAGTGAATCAGGAACTCAGTTACAATTTATCAAGTTTATGAAAACAGAGTTATTTTTGTGCTGATTTCTATTGAAGAGGAAGGTGGAGAGGTTCCATGCAATAGCACAATGACTGGTTTCAAGAATCCAAGAGAGGCAGGGAAATAATCTGGAAAACATCATGTTTTTATCCTGCCCTCCAAATCTTCTTAGGAAGAGGTTTGTTTTGAAAAAGAAAGACAATGGGGCTAGGCTGACTTTTGGTATGACCCACTGATGGCATTTTCAAATTCTTATTCATTTATCTGTTTAAGCTTGGACTTACTAAAGCTGTGCTACAATACTGCAAGACCAGCCTAAAGAGCTACAATAATGTCAGCTCTGCCTACTAGAGCAAAAGTATTGCTTTAGCCACAGAGCCCTGAAGACTTCCTGGCAGATTGACAAAGTCCAAGACCAGTTTAGGGTTACAAAAGAGGTGTCCCTGTGGTCAGGATGCTGAAGAAGACAACTGGAAATTTCAGACCCTTCACTTTCAGAGAGTGGGGTAGGAAGGCAGATGCCATTTAATGTAACTCGCAGAACTATGTGTTTTATCACATAATAAAGAACTTTGATAATAAAAATAGCAGACAAATAAGTAATAACAACAACTGCAAGCAGCACATATTCAATGCAGCTTTTATAATGTTCATAGAGTATAATATAACAAGAAATAAAACAAAAGAAAATTCAGCAGGAAGAAACCAGAAATAGATCTCGGCTACAAACCAATCACAGCTTATATAGAGTAAGACAACTGTATAGTTGAGAAACAACATGTAGCACTAATGATATCCAGTCAACTTCCACAGAGGAAGAAAAGTTTCAGTTAGTGATAAAATAATAAAACATATTTTTTTATAGGATTTATTTCACTGGCAATGAGCCTGTTTTCAGGAAGAGACTTCCATTCTCCCTTATCCCACAAATTTTTGAAATTTTGTCTCTGGAGTAATATAATCATAGAATCATAGAATGGTAGGGGTTGGAAAGGAACTTTAGAGATCATCTAGTCTTAAATTTCTTTTCTTTCCTCATATCTATTTAAAGTTACATGACTGAGAAAATAAATATCATACACCTCATCATACTGCATGAGTAATTGGAATTGTATTGTTTTTTATTTAATACATAATATATGTTTAAAGTTTGGTTTTATGATATTTTGTTATTCACTCTGAGAGATCAATCCCTTGAGAAGGGGTGGTGGATGCAATTGGCTCCCAGAGCCAATTCAGCAGAAACTAAGTTCAGCAGAGGAGAAGTCTATTTAGGCAAACAACTGCCTGGAATGTTTTAGGTCTGTGTGTTCTGAAACTGGGCTTTTAAAAGTTTCTTTCAATTCTATTTTTCAGTTAAGCAACTACATTCAAAATGAAATGTAAGTTACTTTCCATTATAAATCTTAAAAGAAAAAATAAAAACATCTTTCATAAGGAAAAAATACTAATCAGGGTACTTCAAATTAAAATAACAAATCTCCAGGAGCTCCTAGAAATATTGTAATCACCCCATGAAAAATTAAAGCAGCACGAGCCAAGATTGTGATTTCAATTGCAAGAAGGACGACCGAGGAAACTACAGACCAGTCAGCCTCACCTCCGTCCCTGGAAAGATGATGGAATATCCTGGATGTTGTCACTACTAAACATATGAGGGAAAAGTTGGTTACCAGGGGGAGTCAACATGGATTCACTAAGGGGAAATACTGTTTGATTAACCTGATAGCCGTCTCTGAGTGCATAACTGGATGACTAGATGAGGGGAAAGCAGCGGATGTCATCTACCAGGAAGGTGATGGAGTCACCATCCCCAGAGATATTCAGAAGATGCATAGATGAGGTGCTGAGGGATATGTTTTAGCTTCATGATGAGCCTGACAATGTTATGTTAGTGGTTAGATTTTATGATCTTAAAGATCTTTCCTAAGAATAATGATTCTGTGATTCTGTATGTACAACAATGTCTAGTGCCATATTCATTAGGCCTTGGTGAGGTAACACAATATAAATTTTATTTATTAAATGAAGGTTCAGGAACCACTTGGAAGAAAGTATCACTGTGTTGCCCAGTGTGTAGGTTAGTCTGTGCATGGCTATGAAGTAAGTTACTGACTTACATCTTTGTCTCAAAATATTCATTCCACTTTTTTTTACCAGAGCCAGAAAAGACAATTGCAAAGCAATCACCCCTAAACTTGAGCTTTCATTTTGTGAACACATCAGCACTGAAGCTTGCTGATTACTGTACAAATATTGTGGCTAAGTTAAAGTTCTAGAAAAGGACTTTTATCTTCTCTTTCCTTGCCCTGGAAAAAAGCAAAAAAAAAAATAAAAAAAAAAAAATAGTAAAAGTCAGAACAATGCAGTTGGATTGGTTTATTTTTAGTCACCTGATCTTTAAGAAATGATTTTTCTCCTGAAATGTGTAGTCCCAAAGCTGATGTCATTTATTGGCAAATATTGACAAGGAAAGAGAAAGGAACAAATATATATGTGTGTGTATATCTATAAAACCTTAGCATAAGGAGAGCTTCTCACTCCTGCCACTTTTTCTAAGATACAGAAGGATTCTGGCTGGATGAAGGTAATGCACATAGAATTTAATTTCAGTCACTTGCTCAGTACTGATTTGACATTATGCTAGAAAGGCTAATGTAGTTAATATCTAAGTTGCACTAAATATGATAATTAAAAGAAAATGTCTGCTTAGAACAGTCCCAGAGGAAGAATTTTAAAATAAGTTACATCTTCTGCTTAAAAAGCACACACCTTCCATCTGTGTGAAAAATTCCATATTTCTTTGGATCAAAAGGTAATGCTTTGACTCACTTCATTCTTCAAATGTGAACATTAATTCACTTTGCAAAGGGTGGTCAATCATGGGAACTGCTTTTCTAAGTCAATTTGACTTATTTTTATGTTGAATATATTTCACTTGAATATTAGGATATACCAGTACATCTGAATTTGGAAGTTTAACATTTAGAAATGTTAATTGTCTGTCCAAGGTTTCAGATATATATGTTATTAAAATGTCTATTGTGTCTTATGGTACATAGTAATCTGACTGGATTTTCTTAATACAGAGTGAAAATATTTTACTAAATAAAAGTTAAAGATATAAATTCAGAGAAAGTAGAAAAAAATTGGATCAGCATAACTGAAAAGACAAATATTCACACTCTTACAAACTTTCAAAACTCCTATGCCCTACAAGATTTATCAACTGACAGGGAAAAGGCTCTGATGAGGAGTGAATCACCAGGACAAGACATAAAAAGTCTGGACCATATTTTCAAATATAACTTTGTTTCTAGCTTTTTAGATATGGATTAACTTTTTTTTTTTTTTTACATTCAATCAAATATTTGTCAAATGCCCAGTTCTCAAGCAAAGCTTAAAAGTGCATGGCTAGTATTTTTCTTTTCAGAACCAATTTAGTAGATTGAATACTATTGACATGGATAGATAAATTTATCTGGGAACTAAATGCATCTGGTTGCTGTTGTCTTTTTTGACTTTGAGAATAATGCAAATACATTTATTCCAAGGGACTTATTTGATTGTATGGTCTAACAATTGAATATATGCAGTAGTATTTTAATAAAATTTAATTCTAGAATGCTAGAAATGTTTTATGTTTCTAGCTGTAACATTTATCTGAGGAGTCCCAGAAAGATCTTGTTTCTGCATGGAAGGACAAGACAATTCCTCAGCAGACAAAGATACTCTTTCAATTTAAGAATTTCTCTTTCATCAATATGAGTGAAATACCTGCCTTTACCTCATGTAAATGATTTCCTTATGTAATCATGGGCAAATAAGCTAAAGACTGAATACTTGAATGACGTGAAGCCTTTTATGTAATAGGATGTGTCCTGTTGACTTATATCACACAAAGGACTACAGTACTGAAATAAATGATCAGTCTAGCTGCAACCTATCTAATACCAGGAATGTTACAGACATCAAATCATATCCTTTGCTCTTCTGCTAGGCTGAGTAGACTTTATGAGAGTTAAGATTTGTTAGCCCAGGCACAATATCATCTTAATGTGACTATGCAGCCTACTGGATTCAAGCTCACTTCTCTGCATGGCAGTGCTGTTCTACCATTTTTCTTAATATCA
Organism: Colius striatus; assembly: GCF_028858725.1. NCBI lineage: Eukaryota > Metazoa > Chordata > Aves > Coliiformes > Coliidae > Colius > Colius striatus. The sequence continues at coordinate 42,567,224 of NC_084760.1, read as the reverse complement.
GTTCAAGAATGAATTTGCCAAGGTTATTACTTTGTGAGCTCACGAAAGAATAGAGCTCTTTGCATAGAATAACTCAACAGTATGTGGAGCTTTTCATCTAAAGCCAGACAACTTAGCCTTGTATTGTTATCATGTAAGTGAAAAGAGAATAGAAAAATTTTTCTTCTTTGGTTTAATTTCCTTAGAGGTAGGTTGAAATATGGATAGCTGGGCATCTAAAAAAATAAAGAGTTTAACTTATTCTAACAGTGGCTTCATTTCCACTTTCTGATTTATAGACTCATGCCTTATATTTGTTTGTGAACACTTTGCTGTGAGTATTAACCCTAAAGTCCTTTGACTGGGTGTAGAAGTCACATGGTACATTTCTGTTTTCTGATTGACTGATCTCCAGTCTTAGCAGAATGTCTTTCCTGTGTTGTAAAAATGATGAATGCTTCTAGCTAGGTCTATAGTTATCAGTATCTAAATTCAGAGGAAGTCACTCTCAACCTCAGAGCTAAATGCTGGCAAGACCATGGCTGCATAAAGCCCTTCACCATGACATTACACACAGTGACATGTGGAATATGAAAGGGATGTCACACATAAAGAAAAATGTTTAGAAAAATGTTTAGAAAACTACTTATTTTCCAAGTGTTGAATTTTAGTTGGAAATTTAGCCCAAATGAGGCTAAATCCAAATAAATGGACCTGTTCTTGTCCAGTTAGAGATCACAGTGTATAGAACTTGCTTCCCAGTGAAGATGAAAGATCTGCTGCACTACTTGGAAATGAGAGTAACACTAAAGAGAAGAAAAATAACACTCTGAGAAGAAAAATAAAACTCTTTTGGAGTTATTTATTTTATTATTATAATTTTCCTTATAATAGGCAACAACTTCTGATACCACAGATGTAGGCTTACTCACTCATATAGGGCTAGATAGTAAATCCACTGACTTCAATAACATAAATCCAACATAAATTAAATGCAGATAAGATAAAAAATCTAGAGACAATTTCAGGCGTTAAACAATCAGTAGGACATGAATAATACTATAAATGCCATGTCTTCCAAGACATCATTTTTGGAACAAAAAATATTCATTCTTCTTAGTAGTATTATGAATCATAGAATCATAGAATAATAGGGTTGGAAGGGACCTTTAAATATTATCTAGTCCAAGGCCCCTGCAGAAGCAGGTCCACCTGGATTAGGTCGCATAGGAACATGTCCAGGTAGGTCTTGAAAGACCTCCAAGAAAGGAGACTCCACACCCTCCCTGGGCAGCCTGTAAATTAAATGTAAGTTGCTTTAATAGGAGCCTGATAAATTGATAGTTCTTTGACACGAGAATCATCATTCAGTTCCTGATGAAAGAAAAAGCTCTCTGAAGCCAGTCTTAACTCATTGTTGTCACCTAATATCAACATGTTGTTTAATCACATAGCAGAGAATGATGAATTGTTTATATTTTCATTGCATATTTATGGTTTTAATAGGTGTTATCCTAGTTGTTTCTTTATCAAGCAGAATTTTCTAGAGCTCTGCCACTGACCTGCAGTGCTTGTATTGTGGAATTTTCTCAGAGGCCAGATCTAAGGTTTATCATGTTTGGCAGTTTTGATTAGGTCTGCTTTCCTTGTGTGCTTCAGTCTGGTCTAAGGTAACCTGTTGAGCTCAAAATGGTTCTTCTCAGGATTTTGCCACATCTTTACTCTCTACCAACTAAAAAGACATCATTTCCTGTATGTCCTCAATAATACAATGGTACATAACCTTTGGTTCTTCTGACATGTAGAAAAAACATCCCATGAATACAAGTGGGTTTCAGACTGTTTTTGTACAGCTTCTATGAGGTATCTTAGTAGCCAGAGGGCAACAGCCAATACTATTTCCTGAAGGTTTTGTCTATGTCTAGATATCAGATGTAACTTGAGGGTGATCATCACCATTTAGTCAAGCCTTTAAGATGATGATTTAATAAGGAAATGTGGAGGAGGAAAGAAATTGAGACAAATGTTGATGTATTCAGTGCTCCATTCCAAAATACCAGTTTCTGATAAAACTTATGCCTGCTTGAGCAAGACCATGCTGAACAAATTAATGGACTTTCATTTTATACAAGGAGGCAAAGATGAAGGAAATGCTATAAATTAATTGATTAACAAAGACAAGAGAGGGTTGATCCATTATAACAAATGCTCAGCTTTATGCTTCTCATGGTTGCTGCTTCAAAGCAAAGTGGAATCTTCTGTCTGTACAAGACAGTGGTGCCAATGTGCCATGGTACACTCATTTACACAGTTTCAGCACATTCAACTATATTAGGTATTAATTCAAATAATCTTTTGTGTGGCAGACTTGACTTTTCAACCATTTTGTACCTTTCTTTATTTACAACTTTATGACACAAACTTTATACCACATAGATTAATGGATTTTGGGTTTTGTTTATTCTCTGTAGAGATAGATCTACTAATTGCAATAATTTTCCTGACTGCGTTGCTACACCAGTCTAATGGACAGGTAGGAGCATTTGTCTATGCAACAGAGCCATATCTGAATACGTTGTACCAGTACCTAACGTGACATAGTCTGATCTAGTGATCTCTAGCACTTTACAAATCAGGATTGAAATTGTTGCTAACGTGTTAATATAACACAATAAATATAAACTCTCATTTTTTTCTCATTTTTGTCTTAAAATATTTCTTTTGCCTATCAAACTATTCTTCTCTTCACAAGATTAACTGTAAAATAATTTTTTACTCAAAAATATGAACTCAAGCGATTCTAAAATCAGAACTATCAGAAGACTATTCATCACTTCTACTTAGAGAGGACTAATCCTCCAAAATATAATTGCCTACTATGTAGATGTCTGAATGTGAGCTACAAATTTCATTTAGGGTTACATCTCCTAATGAAGTGTGCAGTTCAAATCAAGGAAAGAAGAAACAAAAAATCAACAATTATGAAAATAGAACCAATAAAGGAAAGTTTCAAATTTCCAAGAAGCTTTACTTTCATAAGAAGTTCATAATTTATCTTATTTCTTCTCATAACTGAAACCTTCATTGTTACTGTTTTCCAGGGTTTTCAGTATAACCAAATGAACTTTGCCTCCTTTCCTAGTTACAAGATTCATAACAAAATACGGATCCTTGAGGAGCACAGTGAAATATGAAGATCTGTAATTCCCATGGCCAGAAACATGCTGAAGATGGTAAGCTATGCCTTGCAACTAGCCTGCTTTCCATATCATTAGATTGTAGCCTTCTAAACAACCCATACTCAGTGAAGGAGGGCAGGAAAAGTGTTCTATGATGGAGATAAAGAAATTAGAATTTTATTGCTCTGTTTCTGCAGGCTTCATGCATAGTTTTGCATGCAAGCAAAACACTGCAAGCACTTTTAAAACCATAACAAAAGCCTCAGGATGCACCACAAGTGCTATTCAAAACATCTCTCTTAACAAAAAAACATCTTAGTTTCTCCACTTAGAAAACCCGTTAGACAACATAGGAGTTGTTCCATGCCTAGTCTTGGGTTATTTTTCTGCAGGAGCCATGAATACAGCTTTCCTCCAACCACATCTATTTATTGCCATGAAGCTTATGTTAACACTGCCTGCACACTGAATCACAAGTTCTTGTTTTAGGTTTTCTCATTGCAGTAGATAGCAGCTTCAAGGCTTTTCAGGTAAAATGTTTAAACTGAAGATTAGGTACAAAATGGCTCAGATTATGGGTAACACTCTTTAGTCTGTGAGATAAATAGAAAAAGAAAAACTCATGCCCTGGATGAAGGAAAGAGTATGTAAACACATCACATATTGTCAGAGGACAGAAAAGGTCTAGATCTGCACAGCCCTTTGTTCTCAGCTGAGCTTATTTTGGCCACCACTGCTGCCACCCCTGTCGTCCCTGATGTTCCTAGTTACTATCATCCCATAAGCAGGTCAATAGTTTGTGGTTAAGTCTGCATGGAGAGGCTTGCAAACATTTCCCAGGTTCAAAGTCCAGTTGGTGTCTATCACTCCATCCCAGCTGTATGTGGGCTGAAAATCAGTTTTATAATATTTAATGCACTGTATCCTGTAAAGTTAACTCAAACACAAAACTAAAACAAAACAACAATATGTTATAAAATTCATATTTGTCAGGACTATCTGGAAATCAGGACTGTGTGATGCCTGTGCCCCAGCAGTGTAAACTGGCATGACTCTTATCCTTTATGTTGAGGACCAAGGGAGCATTTGGCTCACAGTGCCCAAGTCACTCCCTTTTTTTTTTTATCTTATCATGGACTGCACTAACTTATCTGTGACACATACTTCTTCCTTTGTCTCTTTCAGATGTGGAAAGATAAAGCTGCCAGAAATGCTCAGCAATGGGCAAATAAGTGTGAGGTGAAAAGCAGTCCAAGGGATATGAGAGTCATTAATGGTATGTGACCTGTTTGAAGACTAAGCTGATGGGTTAATGTCAATTTAGAGATAATTCATGTTTGAATGAGGATAAATTTTACTGTCTTGCAGAATATATTTTTAAGATTATAAAACAGGAGAAATCATGTTTGTTAAACACCAAAAAAGACAAATTGTTGGAACTTGAGAGAGGGGTGCCCTGTATTTCTGTATTTCTTGAAGTGTCTGCTTTTGGCTCCTGCTAGAGACAAGACAGCACAGTAGCTGACTGAGTATGACTAAGTACAGACTTTTTTGTGTAACACTTCATAGTCAAATAACTATCTGACTGAAAGCTCACTCAAAATCAGGATAATATTTCCTGCATCTTTCATAGGATCAGGTGTACTATCCTCCTCTTATAACCACAATGGGCAAATAGGTTGGTATCATAGACTTTTTTAGGATGTAGCTACAACCCATCTGTCCTGCCTCCCACCCTACAGCTTGCTTCTCTCCTGATAATAAAATAGACTTACTTTTACTACAGATGCCACCTACAGTGAGAAAGTGTTACTCTTATCTAACCCCAAAATGTGGGCTGAAGTAATCCAAGTCTGGAAAAGTCTGACTGTCAATTTCAGGTATAGAGTTGGAGCAACCACAAAAAAGGCCAAAATTGAGAGCTATACTCTGGTATGGAGAATTGGAACAAACTACAATGATACACTAGAATTATATAAGTTCATTTAAGGGAGCTGGGAAACAGTTATCATGGAAAAAAAAATAATCACTGTCATCAAATCATTACCTATCATGCATATTCTAATCCAAAGAGAAATCATAAATTATAACTATTTTTCATATAATTCAGGTGCAATGGAACCAATATTTTGAAAGAACTGTCCAGAAGAGAAAAATTATTCTGTAGGAAAAAAAAAAAATCCAATCTCTTTAATTTAGAGATAAATATTTCCTATATAGGGATTAAAATTCCTGATCAAGAAATGTCAAAGCAAAATATTTGTGATGAAAATATTTTAGTTTAAACTTTACGTCTTGACAGAAACTGTGTTCAAAATCATTTAGAAACTGGAGGATATGGTTAACTCATTTTCTATTTATTCTTTCTGACTGTTCACCTGTAAGCTTAAAAAATAGACAAAAGGCAACAAAAATATTTTCTGATCCTGTTATTTTGTGAGGTCTTTGAGGAGAATTCTATAGAGTGTGACTCTGAAATACTGTGTTAATTTTTTATTTTACAGCTAATCTGGTACAACAGTTACAGGATCAGATGTGGAGTTGTCTACTGTCCTAAGAACCAGTTTAACTGCTTTTATGTTTGCCAGTACTGTCCCTCATATGTATTGCCTTTTTCCTCATTTAAGATCAGATAATTATGGATATATTACAAAAAAATTCCTGTGGTGCATTGATCATGTTTATGATAAAATCATTACAGTTTATTTTAACCAGTTCTAATGTTGAAAATACTGAGTTAACATCAGGTTACAGAGTTGCATATACTTAATTTCACATTGAAACAGGTGAAATTTTATACTATGAACAATGAGAGCTCTATCTCTGTCAAAACCGGGCATCATGCACAAATTATCTTATAACTTTGACCACAAACAAGAAAGGCAGATGAAAGTCAAAACCTACAGTAAATGACTATTGAGAGAGGTAAAGAACAAGTCTGAAGTAGTTGCATGTCAGGTGTCTTCTGAGGTTATTTCCTTTTAAGTCACAATCACTTGAACGACATTTGAAAAGCAGAACTGAGAAGCACAAGAGATTTTTTTTTTAACCTTATTGTACACCTTATTTATAAACAAACTTCTTGTATTCTATGAATACCTGAAACTAATACATGACTGTATATGAAAATAATTTTATCTAAAAACTTCTGAATGCCTTTCTTGGTGACAAGTCACATAAATCCCTGTTAATTGCTCAGAGCTTCACATTGATTTTGTTTTGTATTGTATTTTTTTCAAATTTCAGAGGAGATCATGAAATGCAGTTAGCTACACTTTACAAAACTGGACCACAATATGCAGACTGTCCTGGCCACTGCAAGAGGGCTTTGCAGTAAGTAAATGTGCTTTCCTCTTTACAACAACATTGCATTACCTCAGATAATAATGCTGTTCCTTTGTAGCATTTTTCTTTTGCATTCTTACTTCTTGCTAATCTGGATGAAAGATCCCAGAACTGCCCCTTCCATTTCTAGCCCAGAAAGAACAGTGGGGTCCTTTCCAACATTAACTATCCTGTGGTAATGGGTAAATTGTGTAGCTGTTGAGCAACCGGTGCATTCTCACCATCAATCTTCTGCTGCCCTCTTATGGAAAGATCAAGACAAAAATGTCTTGATGTACATCTATGTCTAAGGTCACGAATGAATTTTCAGACTTCAAAATCCCTGTACATATGAAGATCTTCACAGGCCCCTGGGTTCTGCAGACTTCAATGTGGAGCAAGTCAAAGTGTATAAAGAGATAGGAATTGTAAGATAACCACCTTGCTGCTTGCATTGCTTTTTCTATAATACTGAAGTGATTTTTTACAGCAGAAGTGAAAGATTATACAGACATGAAAATCTGGACATTTTTGAAAATGCAGAATGTCAGTCGTTGTCCATATGAAGACACTTTTGTAAACTGCAAAAATCTGAAGTCCTTGTTTGGCTGTAACCATCCAGTGGTGAGGGAGAAGTGTCCTGCTACATGTAAATGCACCACTCAAATCATGTAATGTCCTTGTGGATGTCATTATAGCTGCTGTGAGACTTACTTCTTAGGAAAGTGTAAAAGCCATTGTGAAGCATACTTATTGTCAGTGCTTCAGCTCCGCTTAACCTGTAGGAAACTTTTTTTTTTCTAAAATCTCACCATTACATCAGTCCTAAGTAAGTCTATTAGCTCAAAATAACCTCTGATTTTATTTTAAACTTTGTACAAAAAAAAAAAAAAGAAAAGAAAAAAACAAAACAAAAACCCCCAAACCCCTAAAAAATAGTAGATTCAAGTCTCCAAAATTCCCCATCAAAATACTTGATTTGCTTCATAATATCCCAGGAATCTTTTTAGTTTCACCTTTAGGATGACTCCAAGAAGATTAAGCTCAGTTGAAGGATATGCCTTCTCCCTCCTCTATTTGTAGGCAGGCTACCAGCTTCTGCCTAGGGGAAAGTTTAGCTGGACCTCCTGCACATGGTCACAGCACCATGTTAGCTTGTATATTGCTTCTACTGATGCATTTCCTTGAGTAAAATTTTTCAGTTCATATATTTCCAGGCCCTTTAAAATGCAGGGCATGACTTCAAAGGTCTATATATCTATATTGACCTAGAACTGAAGACTTAGATTTGTTACCTGTCATGGTATTGGCTACTTAGAGAAGCTTTGTGACCCTTTTAATGATGGGCAATATTACAATCATGTTTCTTTAGATATTGACAGTATAGTTACATTGATGAAACAATATTTCAGAATAATCTTATGTATTTTAAATGTTATGATTTTTATCTGATCTTTATAATTCTAACTTTAATAAAAAGGTAGATACAGAGAAATAAAAGATCTCTGCTTACAGTTTATAAACTTTGATAAATGTTAAAAAATTAAGAAACATCTGGAACAAACAGTATTAGAATTAAACTTGGCCAAGAAGGTAAAGGAAAATAAGAAGGGTTTTTTCAAGCATATCAGCAACAAAAGGAAGATTAGGGGGAATGTGGGCCTGCTGCTGAACACAAAGGATGCCCTGGTGACAGAGGATGCAGAGAAGACCAAACTACTGAATGCCTTCTTTGCTTCAGTCTTTAAGGCCAAGGCCAGGCCTTGGGAAGCCCAGCCCAGCAAGGGTAGTAGGATGGCCTGGGCAGCAGAGGACTTGCCCTGAGTGGGTGAGGTTAAAGACTTACTGAGCAATCGTAACACTCATAAGTCAATGGGACCTGACGGGATTCATCCAAGAGTGTTGAGCAAACTCACTGATGTGGATGCTCTCCATAACTTTTAAATGATCATGGAGGACAGATGATGACCCAGGAAACTACAGACTGGTCAATCTCACCTCCATCCCTGGAAAAGGTGATGGAAGAACTCATCCTGAATCATAGAATCGTAGAATGATAAGGGTTGGAAGGGACCTCTAGAGATCATCTAGTCCAACCCCTCTGCAGAAGCAGGTTCACCTAGATCAGGTTGCATAGGAACATGTCCAGGAGGGTCTTGAAGACCTCCAAGGAAGGAGACTCCACAACCTCTCTGGGCAGCCTGTGCCAGGGCTCCATCACCCTCACAGTGAAATAGTTTTTTCTTATATTTAAGTGGAACTTTTTGTGTTCCAGCTTCATCCCATTACGCCTTGTCCTGTTGCTAGCTACTATAGAAAAAAGGGATGTCCCAACCTCCTGACACCCACCCTTTAGATATTTGTAAGTGTTAATAAGATCTCCCCTCAATCTCCTCTCCTCCAGACTAAACAGCCCCAGTTCCCGCAGCCTTTCCTCATATGAAAGATGTTCCACTCCCCTGATCATCTTGGTGGCCCTGCGCTGGACTCTCTCCAGCACTTCCCTGTCCCTCTTGAGCTGCGGAGCCCAGAACTGGACACAGTACTTCAGATGAGGCCTCACCAGGGCAGAGTGAGGGAGAAGAGGGAGAAGAACCTCCCTTGACCTGCTGGCCACACTCTTCTTGATGCATCCAAATGTTGGTAATAAACATATGAAAGATAAGATGGCTATCAGGGGGAGTTAACATGGATTCACCAAGGGAAAATCCTGCTTGATCAGCTTGATAAGCCTTCTAAGAGGGCATAAATGTCTGACTAGATGAGAGGAGAGCAGCAGATATTATCTACCTTGACTTCAGCAAGGCTTTTGACACTGTCTCCCAAAACATCCTCATCAGAAAGCTCAGGCAGTGTGGCTTGGATGAGTGGACAGTGAGGTGGATTGAAAGCTGGCTGAATGACAGAGCCCAGAGGGTGGTGATCAATGGCACAGAGTCGAGTTGGAGGCCTGTGGCCAGGTGGAGTTCCACAGGGATCGGTTCTGGGGCCAGTCTTGTTCAACATCTTCATCAACGACCTGGATGAGGGGACAGAGTGTACCCTCAGCAAGTTCCCTGATGACACCAGACTGGGAGGACTGGCTGATTCCCCAGAAGGCTGTGCTGCCATTCAGTGGGATCTCAATCAGCTTGAGAGTTGGGCAGAGAGGAACCTCATGAGGTTCAACAAGGGCAAGTGAAGAGTCCTGCATCTGGGAAGGAACAACCCCCTGCGCCAGAAAAGGCTGGAGGTCAACCTGCTGAAGAGCAGCTCTGCAGAGAGACACCTGGGAGTCCTGATTGATAATAAGCTAAGCATGAGCCAGCAATGTGCCCTTGTGGCCAAGAAGGCCAATGGCATCCTGGGATGCATCAAGAATAGTGTGGCCAGCAGATTGAGGGAGGTTCTCCTTCAGTTCTCCTCTGCTCTGGTGAGGCCTCATCTGGAGTCCCGTGTCCAGTTCTGGGCTCTTCAATTCAAGACGGGTAGAGAACTTCCAGAGAGAGTCCAGCGCAGGGACACCAAGATGATCAGGGGAGTGGAACATCTTTCATACGAGGAAAGGCTGCGGGAACTGGGGCTGTTTAGTCTAGAGGAGACTGATGGGAGATCTTAATAACATTTACAAATATCTAAATAGTGGGTGTCAGGAGGTTGAGGAATCCCTTTTTTGTATTATATCTAGTGACAAAACAAAGGGTAATGGGATGAAGCTGGAACTCAAAAAGTTCCACTTAAACATTAGGAAAAACTCACAGGAATCTGTGAGGGTGAGTGTGGGATCCCTGGCACAGACTGCCCAGGGAGGCTGGGTTTTTTTATTTCTCTGGAGGTCTTCAAAACCCACCTAGATGCATCTGTGTGTGACCTTATCTAGATGGACCTGCTTTAGCAGGGATTAGACTAGATGATCTCTAAAGAACCCTTTCAACCCCTACCATTCTATGATTCTTTGCTAATAGAGAAGCTGCTTCCCACAAGCCTTCCTCCCAACACTTCCCCAAGCAATACTGGGCAGGATGAAATACTGTGTCCCACCAGACCCCCAGCTGCTCCTCAGATGAGTGTTGGTCCCCCATAGGTCTTCAATCATATATACCATCCCTGAGCAGGACTAGTCTTATTTGCCACTTTCCCTTTCTATTTTAGACCATTAAAAATCGTTTTCTCCATGGGACTGCAATTCTGCTTAAGAACACAAGAGGGTGATCGATACCCAGATATTCAACTGCATCATTTTTTCATTTTGCTACCTGCAGCGAGCACCCCTTTTTAGTGGAAATTAGAATCTGGGCCTACCCTAGACAGATATTTACTCTTGCTTGCACAGAATTTCTTAGATAATACTGGATTAATAAATAATTGCTACATACAGAAAACAGCAGTTTCTTTCCCTCTGTTGTTTCATCCCCTATCTGCTGGCCAAATCACTATCACATTACAGTAATGCTTACCATCAAACAAGACCATTTATAGTTTCTGGTAGCCTCAATGTTCTGACTGCTTAAAGCTCAGTTTCAACATCATGACTGTGGGCCACTGTTCAAGGCTCCTAGAACCATAACAATATTTGTAGAAAGTGCAATTCAAACAACAGTTGGGTGAATATTTCCTGGAAAATGTTTTCCTCAGAAAATACTGTTCTATAAATCCCCAGTTCTCTTACAAGAGCATATGTTATTTTGGTAAAACTCTCGGGTGTTTCCTGGAATGTTTTCCAATATTTCATTTCTGCATACAACCAAGGAGATTGGTGTTAAAACTCCTTCCACTCACACACTTCCCCTTTCATTCTTCTCTCTCTGGGGAAATTAATATCTAAAGAGGAATTATTTTATTATCAGAAATTTCTGAGAGAAGCCCCTCTCCAAAGAGCCAGTTTTTATGGTCTGGATATCCTGCTATGATGTTTGAGCATGGAAGAGATCTTCTGCATGATGAAGTACCACCCTGGAGCTCAAGTATCCTGCTGAGTATCCAGGCATTAAACTTCTTACTTTCATAGGAGACTTCAAAAGATACTTCTTCAAAAATAGAAGAACTAGTAGATGAGATTAAATGATATCTGGATGATCTTGTTGCTCAATATAGACTTCAAGGACAGCTTGTGTTGCTCCACTTAGCTATCCGTGTCTCAGGAAGGCTGAGATGCTTCTAAATATGAAATTCCCATATACAGGTGAGGTAAAAGCAATAAGATATTCATTGAGATCCAGTATGTCAAACAACATTTTTCTCCATTATCTGACTGTATTTTCACAGACTTACTTTTTATACTGATGCCCTTAGGGTTGTTTTCTCTGTGGTAGTAGTGTATACTTTTTGGTATGTGCTGAAGTTACATCTACAGAACTCTGCTACTTTTTAGGTGTAGTTCTGGCGAGTAACTAGTAACATTGACAATTTCTTACAATTTCTATTCTGGTTCCATATAGACTCACAAATACAGCACATATGCTGAGAGATGATAAGAGTAACTACTGTGCTACAAGTTTAAGTCTTATCTGTGGAAAATGAAGTAAGAGCTTCTCAGCAGTTAAGTTACATGACGAGGACTTTGAAAATGGAGTTTTTAACAAATGTTATGAAGTAACTTTAACAGCCTTATGGCTTGTGAAGAAAGAATAATTTTGTTGTTTAAACTGTCTCAACTGCAGTAGTCACATTATCTAATTTAATGTGCCCAGCAGGACCAGGGAAGTGATTGGCCCTCTGTACTTGGCACCAGTGTTGGGCTCCTCACTACAAGAGGGACACTGAGGTGCTGGAGTGTGTCCAGTGACAGGCAACGAAAGTGGGGAAGGTTCTGGAAAACGAGTGTGATAGAGAGCAGCTGAGATACCTGGGAGTGTTCAGCCTGGAGATGAAGAGGCTGAACGGAGACGTGATCACTCTCTACAACTACCTGAAAGGAAATTGCAGTGAGGTGGGGGGTCAATCTCTTCTCCCAAGTAATGAGTGACAGGACAAAAGGAAATGGCCTCAAGTTGCACCAGGGAAGGTTTAGATTAGAGTTGAGGAAGAACTTTTTCCCTGAGAGGGTTGTCAGTCCCTGTCTCAGGCTGCCCAGGGAGCTGGTGGAGTCCCCATCCCTGGAGCTATTGCCCAGCCATGTAGCTGAGGTGCTGAGGGACATGGGTTAGTGGTGGGCTTGACAATGTGAGATTAGTGATTGGATTCAATGACTTTAAAGGTCTTTTCCAACCAAAGTGACTCTATGATTCTATCGTTCTATTAAAGCAATAGTTGGAAACCTTGATACACTAACAGAAATTTGCATTGCAGAATATACAATTAAAAGACAAGAAACAAAACTAGGAAGATGCTTGAGCAAGATCAACCAGCAAAGGGCCATCAAGGCAGGGACAGAAAGAGAATGTTCCCTCCTCTGGGCTGCTCCGAGCTCTTCTAGGCCAGGCTGTCAAAAATTCAGTTCCTCTAAGAGTAAGGGTCACAGTTAAAATGTGAAAACCAGGAGATAGACTTTCTTATTAGGAAGTTACTTGACAGCCACTGTCTACTGCCCAGGCTGCAAGTAAGACACTTAACCTTCATGCTTCAGTCCCACCAACTGCAACATAGAGATAAACTGACATAGTCAGAGTCAGGGAGATTAATCAATGAACACTGAGAAACAGTCTATGAAGAGCTGAGACCTGTTAATTATAATACCACGTTTGGCAGCCACACCTCTGGTATAATTATATCTCAGCATTACCACAACTCAGGAGGGCATGGGCAAGGAGGAGATACAAGAGGAAATGACACTCCCTCTCATGCTGACCTATTGGTGATGTCTGAAGGTTAACGCAACAGTCACTGGAATCAGTCGTCTGGTCTGAGGTCTGTGCAATGGAGCTGTTCCCTAGGACTGACAAAGATATTCTGACACTTGCATCAATAACAAGTCTTGAAGAAAGGCAAAGTTCAGGAAAAGTTGAAGTAATAGATTGACATGAAAATATTCTCCTAGACATTAAGGAAGTGGCCCAGGTTAACTTCATTCTGTTACTGATGAGCAACCCAATGCTCAACATGTGTAACTGAAAATGACTCTGTCATCAGATTTTTGGTTCTTCCACAGTAACAGAAATGATCTTTTGAAATCAAATCATATTTTCTCTTTATGTTTGGCATCATTAACACTCCTCGACTTTTTCCACTTCTACATAAAGTTATAGAATAAAAGAGGAAAACCCAAGCTGCCAAACTGGGTAGGACCCTGGAATAAGTCCAGACCTAATCATCAGACTGAAAAGGACTCTTTTCTTCAGTTTCTCATCCCGGAAACAGAATAGGTGTTTTCTCAAATTAATAATTTCCTATGCAGCTAAACTGGCTAAAGCCTGTGAGAATATCAGATAATAGTCATCTCACTTATTTTTAAAGGCCTATGGAGTTAGTCCTTTTTATTTTTGAGAGAGATACAGAGAAAGAATGAAAGATTGAGATAGAATTAAGTCATTTTTACATATTTGGGATATCTGTGTTAGAGTATATTTAATTACACTCCTTAAGTACTTATTTCCCTTATTTCTAATAAAGTGAGCAACATCTTACTGAGATAAATGGAAACATCTATAATCTAGCATTAATTTCTGCAGATGCCACATGGAATTTAAATCCAGGAAGTCTCCTTTCTCCTTTTTAGTAACAGAAGAAATATGTTACCGCAGAAACCTTAAAGACATTTTATATATCAAAGGTGGATGATGTACCTTCTTTTGGTGATGGTAAATTATTTGTCCAGTTCTAAGCAGCTCAATCTTGAGCTTTTTTACGTCAATGAGGACAAGGAGAAAATAGTACAAAACTAGTAAGATGAAGCATAGTCCTGGAAAAGCTTCAGAGTCATGATGATTAGCTTAGACAAGATATATAACATTTACTCAGTTTTCTGTGAGTATCTGGGAGGCGGTCAACATGAACCAACTCTACAAGGGAAAACCCGCACATATTAATTACAGTATGATTGTTAACTATAAAAGTGAAGTTGTAATCAAATGTCACCTTGGGATGCAGCACACATTTCCAGAAAGCAGCAGAGCTGATGCTATCTTACATGAGATTGATGAGAATTTATGTGAAATTCTGTTTACAACTCTAGTTATTTGTCATTAGGTGGGCTGAAATTAAATCCCAAAAGAAGAGATACTAAGACATTTAAGAAAACTCAAAGTCTGCAGTATCAGACAAAATCAAAGAGTCCATTTGATTAGAAAAATCAAAAGGTGAAAGGGAATATGATTGATCTCTGCAAACATTACAAGAGTTTAAAAAAATTGTACGAACTGCTTGAGCTACAAGATATTTTCATCACAACAGTAATATACATGTACTGTATTAATCAATTTAGTGAAGAAAACGGTTTCTAAGCGTTATAATTCTAAAGGTCAGAAGCAGCCTTCCAACTGAATGAAGGCAGACATTAAAACTTTACAAATGGAGGGCAAAACATTTATAGAAGGGAATATGTGATAACCTACTTACAATTCCAGGGAAAAAAAAAATCTCAGTGACATGAAAATTCCCTACTTTCCTAAACAGACAAATTCTGAGTTACCTAAGAGGTAAAAAATTGTCAACCACAACAAAAAATAACGTGTTAGAAAGAACCAACACGCTGCTTCTATGGATTATGGTCGCTGAGTTTTCATGAGGAAAACAGCTTATAAATAGGACAGTAGAGAAAAGACGATTTTTTAGAAGTGTATAAAGGACCAGGAGAGAAAAATGAAATGAAAGCAAGAAGTAGAATGCAAAGGCAGGGAGACAAACCATGAGATAAGTGAGATGCTATCCAAAACATGCATGAAGTTAGCCAGACAGGCAAAAATCATGAGAAATATGAATGACCGTCCAAGCTGATTAGCCTCTCTGGAAGTCTCTCTGGAAGCCTCTCTCACCACTTGCCCATGACCTCAAGAGCTCCATTTTGTCTCAGCCTATCTCACCTCAATGTACCTTTCTCTAGTCTTGTTTTTTACCCTGTCTTCTGAATAGGCCTTGGACCATCCTTTATGTAATCAATAAACACGAGGATGGATGCTCTTGAAATGCACAATAATCCATGCTATTTTGATGAAGCTTTTATCATAATATGTCATTAACCAAGCTTAAATCTTTGGACCTTAGATTATTCCAGCAACCTCACACTAACAGTCATTGCAGATCTAGCTAGACAGATCAGTTGGAACAAACCAGTAGAAAAGATAAGTCCCTATATTAGTTATTTAATTTTTGTAAGCTTATATTTTAGATGTACTTGGAACATGTATAAGAAGAATATGGCACCTAATAAGTTAGGGCATGAAAACTTGCATCTTTCACAGGTTCATATGAACACTTCAGAGACCAAACTTTTCCATTGAAAGTATTTTTCCATATATGCCCACATTTAATTGCTCTCCATTCATTGTAGTATTTCCAATGTTGGCTTGTCTGGAAGGGCTGTTGTGTTTTAGATAATAAGTTGGCTCGCAGCTATTAATTGAATTTGTGCTTGACCTATTGCAAGGAATTAATAAATTCATTTTGTCAGTTCAATAGCACAGGACTACTTCTGGATATTCAATGATTTAGTACATAATTCAAAGTAACCAAAAAACAGTCATGTAAATTAATTATGAAGATCACAAATCACATCTTCCATCGGGTCAACATTCAAGCTGCAAACAAAGAAGTTCCTACTTGCCTAATAATCATGTAGGTGAAGGAGAAGGAAGTTTCTTGTAGGAATTTTTTATGTACTTATTGTTCTATCTACGTATGCAACTTGTGCCAAGATTGTACTGACTAGTACTTGTGAATCAGTGTTAACATGTACAAAAACACAGAGTTTTGTTGGGTTTAACTTGTGATGTGGATCAGAGTTTATAGTACTCATAGAGTCATCAAAACTGAGTATTTACTATCTCTCTGTCTTGACAAATCCTCATGTAAGTCAGACCAATTATTTCATTCATTGCCACTAAACGGCCTGTGCTGCTGCACCACTGAGAACATTGCAGCTTGGCCTCTGAGAGGATGATGTTTGTATAAATGATGAAAGTGCTACACATCACAGGAGGTCTTCTGGGATCAGCTCCCTGGAGCCTGTTTCTTACAGTCTCACTCTACAGACATCCTCTCTGATCTGGCTGCTGTGGATGGATTGTTGCACAGAAGTACCACTGGGAGCTATATTAGCTTGGGAAATTGAAGCTAACACATCTTTTCATTGAGAAATATTCCCTAACCACCCTCTTTGACTCTTCATGCATGCATTGCAATTATTGCCACAGACTTAGCGTTGTGTAGCTCACTTAAGATTTCTCTACCATTTGTGTACTCTGCCAGATTTAGTGGAGAGAGAAGTACTTAACCTTCTCAATAGAAGGAAACTATGAAGTGGAAGAGATATTAACAGGCTCTCTTGCTGAAACAGAAAGCACGGCAATTTTCCTGTGGTCATCTCTCCAGTGATGTGGCCTTTCCTTACACAAGAGCAACACAAGATGCTTGCAGGAATGACACAGTATTTTACTGAGCAAAATTGTAACGGTATAATAACATCAGGGGGGCAAAAAATAAGAGTTTATAAAGCTGAAAGGGAGTTATCCAGTTTTCAGCAAAAAGGGAAATGGAAATCACACACAAAATTTACAGATAATGGCATAGGCACCTTAAAACTCAGAGAAACAGGAAACTGGTAAAAAACTTGGTATATGGAACAGAAGTTCTTGGGCCACAAAACAGAAGTTGTAAATCAACTTGTCACAAACAAGGCAACGAGATGAATACATCTCTTTACTATTGCAGTTACATCATCTGATATCATAGCTCTCTAGAGTCACTATTTCTCAAAAGCACTTGTTTTATATATTATTCCTCACAGGGAGGTAGATCACTGTTCATCCTGTGAGCAAACAGAGTCACTTAAGTTGATAATTCAAATTACTAAAGTGATACCTGTGGTCTGTGCATAAGCCCAGAAAAATATCTTGTATATACTAGAAAATATTTTCTACAATGCGACCTTTGGAAGTAAGGGAAGCAAGACGCAGGGGTGAGATTGAGGGGAGATGATGAAGGGGAGTATAAGCCACTATGCAAGTGAAACCGTTAGGGAGCAAAATAAATGGTGTAGAAAATTCATATTACTTGCTGGGAAGAATGATACTAATAAAGGAGACCATTGTATTACAGAATCTGTGCAGATGCACTGATGATCAAGACTTTTAGCCAGAGCTGAAAGTCCACTTAAATTTTATTTCAACTGACAGATAAACATAGAAGCAGAAGCAGTCACTAGAAACTGTTTTGAAGATTCTTTCATGCACAATGTGATCTGCAGGTAAAAGGTCATTCAGGGCAATTCATAACTTCCTTAACACTGGAAAAAAATCCTCTGAACTCCATTCTGTCAATATTTCTGTAGTCAACACAGACAAGAAATCCTGTAAACAACATTGAAAAAATTATTTTTAGGTGCATCTTTCTACTTTTCATTTTTAACAGCATACCCAGCACTGAGCTTCTACCAAAGCCTTTGCTTTGGTAGAATAAAATTTTCTGAGTCCCTTTTATTCCTGTCCTATGTTTTGGGAAATTTTTGTTTTGATTAACATGAATGTAACAAGAACAAATCACACACAGAATCACACAGAATGTTGAAGGTACTTGAAGATAACAAATCTAAATCAAGCGATGTCATAGAATGCCTGCAACCCAAGAGAAACCTGGTGATCACTCAGATTGATATGCACTTGCATTTCCTGATGTCAGTAAGGAAAGATGTATCATAAAAGGTCAGAAAGAAACATAAGACTTATCAGTTTCCCTGACAAGTGCTTTTTCCTAGTGCTATTCCGGCAAGACGCAGAGTAGAGTGAACACAAATATAGGTGTTTTCACAGCCCCAGACATTGCCACATTTGTAGTCATCAACTTGTGTTTTTTCAGAAGCTTAATACTTGCTTGCCTTTAGACCAAGACTTGAGTAAGGGATTTCACACTGACAGGAACAGCATCTAAGAGCCACCTCAAGTGCCCAGATATGACTAAGCACAGAGGACTGATGAGGAGCAAGAGAAGCACATGAACACAACAAAAGACAGTAGATGTACATGATTTATCACTAAGATCTTTTGCAAGTAACATCTGAGACTTAAAGCATTCATCTCATTTATACTATTTCTCATTGCTTTCTCAGTACAGGTAAAGCTTTAAGGTGTACATAAAGCATTCATCTCCCCTGCCATAGTCCATTTTTATCAAAAGAGCAGTGCGAACTGGCTCTTGTTTAAGGGAGAATGAACCCTGTTATCTCTCGTAAACAGCTTTCCTGCAACATTGGGATACATTTCACCCAAAAGCTTCTTCTTCTACACTTTTTGGCAACACTAATGCAATAAAAGAACATGAAAGAGTGATGTTTTTAAGCCCACCATGCTCCTCTTCAACAAGGTACACTTTGCAATACACAGCTTATCTGAATGTGATTCTCTAGCCTGTGTTATTTAGAGGGGGAAAAAAAAGTCTGAGTAATTCCTTATAGCCTTACGCTCTATTATTTCTATTATTATATTGGAGAGAGGAAAAGCTTTGTATAAGCAAGGTATTTGATAGAGAAGGGTTGTGTGATTTCAAAGAGAAAAATAAAACACAGTTCTTTCAGTGAGTAACAGTGTAATGAGAAGGTAAACTAAACTGTTATCTGTCTATTAAGCTAAAATTACTATTTGCCCACTGTGTTTCCTCCCTCTTCTGATTTGTATCTTAGTGTTTCATGTAATAAATCTTTAGCGATGACTTTATTTTCCCTGTGTTTATTAGAAATCAAGTGAGAGGCTGGTGAGAAGTAATATTAATGGAGTCAAGACAATCTTACTACTGCTATCCAAAGAGTCTCTGTTACTATCCTCTTCAAGGTGAAGGAGGCTATTTAAAGACTTGCATGGACAAACTTCATTTACGTGGCTCAGTTTTCAACTTAAGGTGTCTGCTGAGTCAGAGCCTTAATGTTTAATGAAAAAACTCCTCTACTGTGACACCACAGAAGTGGGATAAATGTCAATGTTCTCAAAAAAGAATCTTATTCAGCTCAAAGTTCAAGTGAGAAATATTTATATCACAACGTGCAGGCAAGCTGCACCTTACCCTACCTTTCTGGTCTCTGTAGTTATGTCTACAAGAAGAGCATACACCAAGAAGTAGTTTAAAGATTGGTGTGCACTCAAGTCATGCTTCACAAATCTATTCTTGGCTGAGGGATGCTCAGAGCTCAGACTTCAATGAACTGATCTCAGGCTTTTAAATAACATCAGACTCTTCAGCACACCACATCAGTTCTCTTCTAGGAAGCATCTTGAAGCTGATTTGATTCTGTGTCAGACAATAAACATGACCAAAAGGGCATTGAATGTCAGGTTCTTGCATTCACCTGGCCTATTTAGCCTGTTTTAGGTATCTTCCCTTAAGATGAAAAAAAAAAAAAAATGCTCTTGGAAGTTCTATTTGTCTCTTCTGAGTTAAAAGAGACTTAAAAGAGAAGCAATACTGGTTAGATACAGAAATGTGTAACATATATCTGGTCAGGTAAATGCCACTTCTAATGATGCTTGAGGGTATTCTGTAAAATTATTAATGGCAGCTTCTTTCTTATTCTTTAGGTAAGGATACTGCTCAAACTACCCTTTTATCTCTTTTTTTTATTTGACTGGAAGCTTAACAGTCGGCCATAACCTTTCACATATGTTTACATAAGGGCTGTGGTAACCCAACAATTTCATATCTTTTCCACAAGATAGAAAGGTAAGATGAAGAACCCAACCTAAAAATAACCCTCACTTCTTCCATTATACTTGTAGCCATTATTATTGTGCTGAAGCTAATAAGTAGACACAAGGGAATATCCTAGACACTGAAGACCAGCAGCTCATGATGTGTGCATTTTTTAAGGTCCTATGCAGCAGTTGAATGGACATGTAAAGACTCGGCCTTTGAAAGTAGATGTTTCAGATAACTGTCACCATCAATTGTCAAGCCTGCATCAGAAACAGTCAGGAAAAAGATCAGAATGACAAACAGCCATTGACATATGTTGCTTCATCTAGGAAATACATCAGGCCAAAATGATGGGGGTTGGACTAGATGATCTCTCCAGGTCCTTTCCAACCCTTAAGATTCTTAAGATTCTATGAAAATGCAGGACCTACTCACTTTCTTCTATGCACAAAGTTTCCACTGTGAGGTAGGGCTACAGAGTCAAGACCTCATTTTCATGATTTAACAGGATAAACATTTTGTACTCTCCACAGATAGTATGATTGAGGACCCACAGCCACCTATAGAAGTTTATCTATTTGAAAGGAAATTTCAGTCATACAGAAATTATCTAAAAGAATGGGAATAGTGTGTTTTCCTCTAGAGAAATGAAGCTGTTTCTTTTTTGAACTATGTATACAGAGAACAGTGTTAATAGATCACTGACAATGCCTAATGCTTCTTGTAATTTCATTTTACTCTTTCCTTCGAGAAACTCACCCGGTGTACAACAGAACTGGAAGACAGGGGAGTCTGAATGCTGCAAACATGCCTTTTCCCTGTCCTGTAAAATTCTCATCAGCTTTGGATGAGCTACAAGGAGTTTAAAGCTGTCAGTCTCAGTGCTCAGAGCAGCATCTTGTCACTCGCAAACAGCAATTCAAGCTTCTGCAGAGGAAAGTTGAAACTGTTCTCCTTGGCACTGCTATTTCAAATTCAGGGTATGACAATTTACTCTTCTTTCTTTGGAGAGGCTTGAGGAAAATGTCTAAAAGACCTGCCATTTGCTGAAGCTGTCCTCAGACCCAAACATAATACAAGACAAAGCCCTTCTCAGTAGGCAAAAAGTGAGGCAGTGAATCAGGTCAAGCTAGGTTTTCCCAAAAAATCCAGCAAGCAAAGTAGCCCAACTTCAATTTTATAGACAAGGCATCTTCTTCGTCTTGGTAGCTAGTCAGTCCATTTTGCTTAAAGTTGACAATATCTGAAGTTAAATATTAGTAGATTAAGCCTCAATAATGATGAGAGAGAGAATTGTGTCATTTATTTAGTAGATCAAATATTGGAGCACATAAATATTAAAATCTAATTTCTTCAGAGTCTCTGTTCACATGTAAATCACTTGTACATGTGTAGGGATTAGACTGTGGCTGCTAGACTTTAGGTCACTTCATTGGGAAAACAGCTACGTTGCTGTTTCTGGCCCAAAAAAAATTAAAAAAGAAAAGAAATAAGGAATTCAGGAGGACAGAAGGGTAGACATTGGGCAACTTGCTAAGAAGGCAATGTGAGGTTTGCTAAGTGTAATTCTTAATGGCTGTGTATTCCAGTTACACTAGTACATCAGCTTTCTGTCACATACATGCTAGAGCACAGATTTGGTTTGTACTCTTAGATCTCCATCTCATGCACAGCACAAGCTACATGAATTACAGAAGAGCACATGAGCACATTTGTCAAGTCCTTGAAAATTTGGGGTGAAAAGTCTGGTCCTGAGTCAAGTTTCTAGAGTTTGAGTGCTTAAATCTGAACTATTTACTCAAGGCCTGCATTATTATCACTGAATGGAAACTGGAATCTCTAGAATATTATGTGTCTTTTCCTAAGACAACTGTAAAAGAGAGTTAGGACTAATCATTTTCTTTAGATGAAATACAAGGGAAATATAATGTGACTGACGAAGAGATGCATGAACGCTCTTTCAACATAGATTGTGTGTTTGTGAGTGTGTTTTTATGTACCTGCATCAAATTTAAGATATAAAGTAATAACCTCAGAGAAAGTCCTGATTGAATGAACTTCACTTGATGTATCTTAAAATGTAAACATTTCTGAAAAGACACTTTTCCTTAAAAAAATTCAACAAGGAGCTTTTTCTACACCCTGAAAGGATTTAATATTAGGATTGTACATGTCATGTAAGATATTCACTAGGGAAAATATGATGTAATGAATAACACATGATATTCATGGCTGAACTATGGGTAAAAAAACAATGAATTTTACTCGTGATTTTATTATTTTTTAGTCACTTCCTGTGCAAACAAAGGAGCTCAACAAGTCAAATTGCTGCCTGTCTTATCCTGTGCTACAGCAAAGATGAGCAATAGCTTTTTAACAAAGCTCTGCTTCCTCTGTTTCAGCTGTTCAAATGAAATACAGTCTCTAAAAGAAAAAAAAAAAGTATGCTTATTTTAGCATTGCCACTGGCAAGTTTCATTCTGTGAATAATGCTAAATAATTTGTTTTCCATGCCAAATCCACAGACTCATTTTCAAGGAGAAAAAACTGAGATAATTCTAACCTCAGCTTGGACATTGGTTGAATTCTACCTTTATACTAGAAAACTGAACAGCACCAGGGCTTTTATCCTTCCTGAGATTATAACAGCAATGTCAAGCAGACTTAACCCAGGAGATATCATGAGCAAGACACCAATCCTAAAAAGTGCTTCAAGACAGTCACCCTGCTTGGCAAGCTAAAGATTGACAAATATGTATATGGGCCTCAGGACCACAGAAAATGACATGTCACTTCCTGGTACACCAGTATAGATGTAATCTAAAAAATCCTTGGGATCTCTAATGTCATAGCATGTAAGCAGTTTTCTGATAGTAGTTTTACCAGGAGAGCAGCCCAACATAACATCATCTCCCAGCATCTATAGCTTATGCTGATTATTACACCCAAGGACTGATATGGCATTTTATTGCTGTATCTTAGCACTACTACTTCATGATCAGTTAGTCTGCTGCTGCAATATCATGCCTTTTTTTTAGTAGATTTTTCATTAAATAAAGTCTCCTGTCTGAAAGAAGGTTGTATTGAGGTGGGGGCTGGTCTCTGATCTCAAGTAACAGAGGATAGGACAAGATGAAATGGACTCAAGATGTACCAAGGGAGGTTTAGATTGGTGATTAGGAAGAACTTTTTGACTAAGAGAGTTGTTAGTCACTAGCACATGTTGCCCAGAGAGATGGTAGCACAAATCCAAACCTCAGTCCTGTAAGAGTTACTATGAAGAAAGTTAACTCTGTCCTAGCTAAAATCAGGACACCAAGTTAGTCAGTATCACATTAATGAAATACCTTACCCACAACATTTTTAAGATTCAAGATAAATTTTGACAAATAATATGAATCTCAAGTACAACGGTCATCCAACAGTAATCTAAGTGAAACTTAATTTGCTCCTTCATTCATCGGAAAGTTTACAAATTGAACTTTTTAAAATAGTTTAAGAGATTCAGTCTCTGACCTATTTTCATTGGCTGAGCAAAGGGGAAAGTGAAAAGCAATAATTAAAATTGAAAAACTGAACGGTCTTTTCAAATTCCTCTTTTTCATGATCTACAGCTTTATTTTTTAACTATTAGGAATATCCATTTTTCTTATGAAGGTGTTTAGTTATTTTCTTTTTCAGTAAGAGTCCACAATACAAACTTATGCTCAGAGTATTTAATTCACTGTGAAATAAGAGCAAGCACTTCTTCAGTCTGCTGAAAGAGATTCTCTTTGCTTATCATATGCTATATGGAGAGACAGAAGATCCACACAAGATGAAAAATTAGATACCTTTTAAAATCAGAGCTATGACTTGAAGAAATTATTCACTACAGGAAACACATTTCACTGTTGCTTCTTTCCTTACTGTATGCAGCAAACCAGGCTCTGTGAGATTTTCTTTTACACTATTTCCTTCTTTGAGTGCTCATAAGACAGCGCAGAGCATATCTATAGCTAAATGAGCTGGCTTGTCCTACAAATTGAAAAAAATACGTAAGCCCACATTTCATGCTCAGAAATAGCCTGGGATATAGAAATTACTACATTGACCCATGCTATTTCCCTCCCATAGTGGGTGTGACAGTGTGTTCGTCTGTCTTTCTTTTACTTTTTTCTTCTTTTTTTTTTTTGCTGTATCACCCAGATGCACAGAATTAGGCAGCTTGACTGAAAGCAAGCGTCCTTTATCAGGCTCTCACAGCCGCCTACTCTCCTGCAATGCCTCCAGACCTGAATACCAACATGAGGTTCAAGTTCTCGATCCTGGCTCTTCTTCTGGAAGTGGTCATCATTGTTTTGTTCGGGATATTTGTGGAATATGACCACAGGAGAAAAAACCCGGAAATTTTGTACCCAGGTATGTGTTGTTGTCTAAGATTTGTAGAAGTTAGAATTTCTTTAAACAAACACTAAGCAAGATTTCTGAATAACTTATGAGATCTACTAGTGTAACTAGAAAGAAAGATATGCTTTGGGGCAAACAAACTTTTTCTGAGGTATGAAAGCAGCAGGCTTCAAAGACAAATTCAAGTCAAGCACATCTAAAATTCTCAAAGTATCTAACTGCGAAGAAGTTAGCCGTTCTGGGAGAGAAGAGTCCTAAAAACAGGTTTACTGTTTGCATAGCAGGTGAAAACTTGAAGAAATATGAATTGCTTTGAACAATTCTAACATTTTCCAGAGATGGATGGTAGTACTTCTTAACAGAGCTTCTATCCTGTTTACCATAACAGTTAATGAGAAAGAAGAGAACTTTTCATTACTATCATCCACTTTTCAAATAGCTATCTTATGAGAATGTGGAAATTGGGCAGGAGATTCATCATAGTTTGCAAATAAACAAAATGTTTGCAAAAACTGGAGTCAACAAAGGGCAATAGTTTGTGTCACAACAAGGATAACTCCCTCCTATCTTTAAAATCAGTGGCTCAGTTGTAGACAGTAATTATTCAGTCTGCAAACTTTTCTGTTGATTTGTTGTTCTGCAAATGCTTGATGAAGTTTGAGGAGAAAGCTTTTGGACTGAGAAGTAGCTGCTGACTTCTCTAACCCTCCTCCTTATTATACAAATATCAGACTGTTGTAAATAAACAGAAAAATAAATCTGCAGAGAAGCAGCCTACAGCCAGCTGTCAGTATTGAAGGTTTGTTGCTTGTTTTCTTGGTTCTGAAG
The DNA here is from genome assembly GCF_028858725.1 of Colius striatus. Lineage (NCBI taxonomy): Eukaryota > Metazoa > Chordata > Aves > Coliiformes > Coliidae > Colius > Colius striatus. The sequence continues at coordinate 42,541,776 of NC_084760.1, read as the reverse complement.
TCTTAATGGCTTGTAGCCATTTGCAATCCTCTTAAACATAATTGTAAAGGTACAGAACTCTTTGCCTGGATGTAGCATTTGATTGTATCCCTCTTTTTATCTCATTCTAACTGGCCTTTCAGTGACTATTGAAGGGGAAGGTGACCTTGGCATCACTTCATTCCTTAGTAGTCTTGTATTTTCTCACACAGAGTGTTGTCTAGTTAAAAGAACAGTGAATCCATGATGTTATTCAGCTGCAGATGCAAGTCAGCTGATGAACATTGCAGGCTAATTACTCACTTCTTTGTTAACTCCACAGAGATGCAGCAGTGTCCCTGAGATATGGTAACCTAGGCTATGCCAGACCCTGTTCTTTTTTTGAGACACAGCTTGGCCATGTCCCTGATCTTGAATTATCCTAGTTCCTAAATTAGGTGTCCTTATCTAGATGGTATATTGGGAGTGACTCATAATCCACTGTCAAGAAAAACTATGCCAGTGACCACACTAGTAATCTGATGACACAGATAAATCTACTCTGGCACTGTTATTTTATTAACATAGTTATTGTCTAAAACACCTGTCCACATACCTCTTCTCTGACTCCACTCCAAAACAACAAGAAGCCATATAGCCATGGAAAAAATAGTATTTTTGCATCTTTGTATAATTTGGTAAGCCAGAAAGACACTACCTAGGGCATAGGTCCTTCAGACTCAGATTAAAGTCTATTAGCCCTGCAAAAACAAAGCAAATTACTACATGAAGTCTGAATGTCATACCTGCTGGCTCTGGTACTAAATTGAACTGCATTTTCTTTGGTAACTCTTACGAAGGGAAATGAAGAAAATGCATGACATCCTTGTCCTTATGCCATAATTTAACAGCATTCAGTAGCCCCTCACTATACTGTTGAACATTTCTTAGTAAACCTCTAGTCTTCCAGATAGACACTGTCTGTATCACATACATCACTGGATACTGTGTTCTCTGGAGAGCTCCTGAGATATAGACTGTTCTCACACTTCACAGAATTCTCTTACATGCCTTCCTACACAGAGAGTGTATGCTATGCCTGCACATTATCTTCTAGCTGTCATAGAATCATAGAATAATTATAGTTGGAAAAAGATAATCAAGTTCAACCTCTCACCTCACACTGCCAAGCTCACTACTAACCTATGGCCCTCAGCACAGCTTTGTAATATTTTCAGGGATAGAGACTCCACCACTTCCCTGGGCAGCCTGCGACAGTGTCTGACAACCCTCTCAGGAAAAAAGTTGTTCCTCATCAACAATCTAAACCTTCCCTGGTGCAACTTGAGGCCATTTCCTTTTGTCATGTCCCTCCTTACTTGAGAGCAGAGATGGACCCCCACCTCACTACAATCTCTTGTCAGGTACTTGTAGAGAGCGATCCTGTCTCCCTGCAGCCTCCTCTTCTCCCGACTAAACATCCACAGCTCCCTCAGCCACTCCCCAGCAGACTTGTGCTCCAAATCTTTCCCCAGCTCTGGTGCCCATCTATGGACATGCTCCAGCACCTCAGTGTTCCTCTTAGAGTGAGGGATCCAAAACTGAACACAGTACCTGAGGTGCAGCCTCACCAGTGCCCAGGATGGGGACAATCACTTCCCTAGTCCTGCTAGCCACAGTCTACACTATTGAACTGCTAGCAAACTTCTGGCATGATTTTAGCTTATACAAACCAGCACCTTCACCTCATCCTAGGTTTGGCTTTAGGCATAGCATAGGTAAGGGCTACTCTCAATAATACAAATGAGAACAGCATTTTGGGAGAGAAGAGCATGTATCTGTACAGATGGGACTCAGTCTATGCCACTTGCCTTTTGATCAGGCTGTCTAATTTACCAGTAGAGACACAAACTAAGCAAACACTGCAGGCGTAGTGTTAGGCTTTCAGATGCTAACCTAAGAGATTATGGATTTCATTCATAATAAAGAAGTGAAATAAAAGCATAATTTACTAATACAATTCATTTTTAGGCTTCCTTCTTCTCAAACTTCCCTGTCTACAATGTGTATACAAGAGCAGAGTTTGCCTGGGGATCTGGTAGGAAGATATTGCTATGGTTTTATAGATGTCTTAGGACATATCTTGAGCCAGAACCTGTAAATCTAGTTGTTTTATCCAGGAGCCAATTTATTTTGTTAGAATGATGGTGCAGACCCTGCTTTTATATGCCTTAAACACCACAGGACCATGAATACAAGCTGTTTCAATATTTTTGGACTGAAGATAAAAATAACAATTAAGCATGATCATAGTTTTGCACCCAGGTAAGAGGGATCAAACTGAGATTATTCCAAAAACAGAGCTTTGCATTATGACTATTTCTAGTGGATCAAGTACAGGAATAGAAAATTGGATGGACCACTTCAGGTATCCTGTGCCACTACAGTGGGAGGACAAAGACGTATGGTGGTTTTGCAAGCACCCCTAGAGGGTCTCTTTAGTAGTGGTATCCTCTATGTAATGTTCTAGTATTGATGCACCACTCATGGCTTAGGAAAACTTATGTGCCCCTCTTGCTCAGAGTTCTAGGGTTCACTTCTTTAAGCAGAGTAAAATCACAGTTTTAGTACGATCCTAGATGCCACTAGAACATCTTTGCATTGAGATTGTTCACTGTGTGGAGATCTTGCAGAGGATTTAATACGTTGCTCTTAGGCAGCCTTGTAGAATCATGTGCAGCGGCTTTGTTCGAGATCTGATGGAGCATTTTCCCAATCTTTCTTTTCCTGTCTCACAGAATAGAATTATCATGTTTTGTTAAGCACAACCAGTTATTGAAACAGTTTATTTCAAATCATGATGTTTTTTCCATCATTTGAAAGCATTCCAGATCTACTCTTCTTTAAAAGGAGTTATAAAAGGTAGTTAAAGCACAAGGAATAGCCTTGTTGAAAGACTAGTTGAAATTTGTCCTCAACATCCATGAATTAACCATGAATTAATCCATTAATTAATTAGAAGTCCTTTTAACCAGGACTTTTAAATTTTTCAAGTCCAACCACCTTTAAAACATTTATATGAATCCTCAGGAGGACCCAGGATTACACGTGAACCAACTGCTTGTTTCAAACAGAATTCCTTCCAATCTCAGGGCTAGGGTAAGACTTCTAAAAGCACCTTTTAAAAGAAACCTGTGTATGCAGAAGTCTTACTAATGAGCACTGAAAATTAAACTTCTTGATCGTTAATATGTATTTGAAACCTGATCTTTTACTCACATTTAGAGTCAGGTTACTTAAGCAGTGAAATATCTTTTTCTAATCTAAACATGATTTACTGAGATGTTGTATACATGACTGGGATTATGTGAATGAGAACAATTACTTGCTTTGCAATGATTTAACCAAGTGCAAGTAATATGTTAAATGTTAACAAACCATAATCTCCTCTGGGAGAATGGCAAATTTTCTTACCTGAGGGTGACTGCTCTGAATGGGGAAAACTAACTATTGGAGAGTCAATGGCATGAGCTGATTAAACAATAGAAAGAGAAGAAGCAAGTAATTTTTAAACATACACTTCTTTTTGTGCCTGCAACTCAACTGTTGAAGTCATATAGCACTTTGACTTGTCATACTCAGAGTCTATTAAATACATTTCATTGTCTTAAGCTAAAGTAAAAAAAAAAAAATAAAGAGGTACTTTTGTAGATGTCACTGCATAGCTTTTAGGGATTATCCTTCCAATTCTGCATTTTTGTACCATATTAACCAGCTTTTATTAAAGTAGTTTTACAAGAGTCAGACAATTAACCTGTGCTGCTTCTCAAATGACAAGGTGTTGATGCCACAGTGTGAATGGTCACACATAGAAAATTATTTTTAAGTGGGGAGCAAAAAGGCTTGTTCAACATCCAGTTTCCTCTTATCCTCAAAAAATAAAGAAATCTTGGATTACCCCTTCTCTTATTTGAAAATATACTAACCACTGCTACATGTTTTGCAAAACATTTTAAGGAGGGTTTCCTTAGGTATGCAGCCCACCACCACAGTCAAGTCAAATACAAAACCCCAGCTCTGTGTTCCTGTGACACAGGAACCTGTCAAATTATCTTGTACTTTAATGTCTTTTTCCTGGACATGCCCCACTGGCTCACTCTGACACAGGAATTTGGGCAAATTAAGCTGCGTTTTGGGTTCTGCATCCACTAAGACACTAAATAAAGACTTTGCTGTTGGTAAGATGAGGAAGGCTTTGTTAGCATGGTTTATGTTGCCTCTAGACATATCTTTTTATCTCTTACGATGTCTTCTGAAACAAGGGAATATGTAGAGCTCTAAGCAAGGCAGTTATTTTTTTACACAGCACTGCAGTAGAAAATATGCAAGTATAGCCAAAGCAGGAGCACAATTCAGTTGACTGAGTAATTTAAAATAAGTATTAAGCACAATGTAAGACTTTGGATAATAGTTCTGAAAATTGAATAGCATGGAGAAAACTGAGAAGCTTCCAAAGGACTGCAAATCTCATCACTGGCTATTATGGAAATCAGGAAACTAATGTGAAAACATCCAGCCTAGACAGAAAGCAAAAGGATTGGGGATGTCTGTGAACCACCTGTAATTCTATGCTGTTTCTTAGATATGTGTAGCCCAATATAAAGAGTCTTACTACATGCATGTATGTATTTTAATGCCAGATAAGAGCTGGAATATCATAGTGTAAATAAAAGAGTTTATTAGGAATCTCCAGTAACTTATGCTTCTGGGCCCTCTTTTGGCTAAGCATGGTAACACATATAGCAAAACTATAGGAATGATAAAGTATGTTACCTGGAAATATAAGCTCAAGTCAAATGTTATACCACCCAGGTCAAGTTTTTCCAACATATCTGCATGTAAGAGTGAATGAAACTGAAATTAAGATTAATTAAGTTTCTCCATATTGTGTTTCTTACTAACAAGAAAATCAGAGAAAAATCTTTAATTGCAGAACTCAAACCAGTTTGGTGTAGGGACCACTAAACCACGTAAAAGACTTCAGAGTAACAAAATATTTTAAAATATAAAATATCCATGTTTTGGTGATAAATTCAGTTTATATTAAAAATTTTGAAAAAAGAAAATTTTTAAAAAAAGAAAAGCAGAAAAAGAAACAAAAAAATCTGGATAGCTCATAGACTCTATGATTCTATGATTCAAATCTTTTTAAAAATCATATTTGGAGGGAAAAAAGTGCACATATGAAGGAGGACTAAGTCTTTGCTAATTACCAATATTAATTTAGTAGTTTAGTCAAACCTTAAATGCCTTTTTTTTTTTATAAAGACAAAGCAATAAATCTCTTTTACAGGAATTTGTACGGATCACAAGCATATCTTTGCACTAGGCTAACTAGTACTTTCCAAAACAAAGCCCATGGATAGTTTTTCAGTTAGCCAGAATGTGTTGGACTTCATAGCCTTTATGTGGGAGGAAAGAGAACTTTGTTATAAGGACACGAAGCTGTAATGTTCCAGGTAGCTTCACATGCAGAGAACAGTTCCAGACACATTAAATTTGCTAGTACAGAGATCTGGTCTTCTTTTCGTAATGATACAGCAAGGAATAAAATCAATAATTGACTCTTGCCTTTTCCAGACACTCTATCTTCAACTAGTAAAACTGGTCACAAAGTGGGGAAGGGCAGATCACTTTGATGACATGAGTTTGCAACTCTTCTATTAAATCCTCATTTGTCCCTAGCATTCCTCCCTTCGTAGGCACTACACAGACATGTTTTGCTTTCAGTCTTTCAGGATGTCCATGTGATGATATTTGTTGGATTTGGTTTCCTGATGACATTTCTGAAGAAATATGGATTCAGTGGTGTTGGTATCAACATGCTCATTGCTGCCTTTGGTCTCCAATGGGGAACCCTGATGCAAGGATTTTGGCACATGGAAGAAGGGAAAATTCATATAGATGTCAAAAGGTACTTGTGTACTCACCAAAACTGACACTTCTATCCCTTTAGATAACAAGAGAAGCCATAAACTCAGGTATTTGTGGGATCAGACTTTGAAGTTCACTAAAATTTAACCTCTCAACATCAATCCGCCCTTGACCACTAAAGAGGCACCACCTGGTGCACTGGGCCAAGGAAATCAAAGGGTAGGATGAAATTTGAGGTGCTACATTACATGTGCGTCGTAGGTCACACAGAGAGACTGTTTTGAATCCCTGGAGCTGTGAAAGACCAAAGATTTCCATCAGTAGCACAGCACCTCCTGTATCCAGCAGACATGAAAGGCTCTGTCCCTCCAAGATACATAGGGTCAACAGAAGAAAGACTGGAAGAGGGTGCCTATCCACTTATGATTTTCTCTCCTACTTCTCAAGTGATGACTTGTACAAGCACCATAATGCAGTAGGTTTTGGATGCCAATCATAGAAGAAGAAACCTCATGAGCAATGTCTCTAGATATATTTAACTCCTTTCCTACTCATTTGTCCTGCTTCTACCAAGGTCTCAGTTTTCCACATCTGCAGTTCTGTTTTCTGAGTCAACTTGTAGACAATTTTGAAAGGAACAGCATTAAAAAACTATCGAGGGACAAGCAAAAATAACTAGCTCCTTAATGCTTACAAATAGGCTTTTGTAGAGTGACTCATAAGTAAGCACCCCTCAGTGCTGCAAGGTTTTGACCAATTTTTTGTCATTCCCCATAACCTTTTAACACATTGGTCCTTCCTGACAGCTAGTGCAAACATGAGTCACAGTAACAGAAAGGCATGCAAGGTTTTTGAAATGAGATAAACTATCTAACCAAAGCTAAGAGCGCCCTGTCATCTTTGGAGTTTGAGTAACAGAGTTGGAAACATACACAGCTGACTTTTCACTATAATCTCAACCAGTTAAACACACATATGCTATACACAGAAGCAGGAGGCAACCTTCCCACACTTCTTTCCTTAGTAGCTGATAATATGTCTATAAAACCCATCTGGAAAGGTTTGATTTATTTTCATCCCAAAAGGTGATCTTGATAATTCTGTACATGAAGAGTTAGAGCTCCATAATTTTAATGATATGACAGGTTTGATATTATAGCCTTATTTTAGATCTCTTAAAACTGATTTTCTTTTTTCCTATGTTTTGCTTTGCTTTTGTCTTGTTAATTTTCTGGACTTCAGCATGATAAATGCAGACTTCAGTACAGCAACTGCTTTGATTTCATTTGGAGCTGTCCTGGGGAAAACAAGTCCTGTTCAGATGTTGATCTTGACAATCCTGGAGGTCACGATCTTTGCATGCAACGAACATCTAGTTACAAATATACTTCAGGTACCACTATTTAGCAATAATTGTTTTTATGACAAATGCTTTCACTTGGTAACATTTCCATTTTACATATTCTAGGCTCTAGTTTCTACCCTAGAAAATAAAACATTAAAATCATCCAGACTTGTTCCTCATCAGATCTTCAATGTTATGCTGTATAAAATCTGTGGCATTATTTTGGGTCCCTGTTATAGGCCACAGATGTTGGAGCCTCAATGACTATCCATGCTTTTGGAGCATATTTTGGTTTAGCCGTGACCCTAATCTTATATCGTCCTGGTTTGAAAAACAAACATGAAAATGAAGAATCTACCTATCATTCAGACTTATTTGCCATGATTGGTAAGTGAAGTAATAGTGAGTGCTGATCAGTTGTTCATCCCTCTTTCATGCCTGTATTTTGATGATTGCCTATTATTACGCTGCATCCATTTTCTTAAGTACACTCCTGGTGACATATTCTTTTTTTTGTCTTGTTTAATAAAAGGAAAGTTCAAATTAAAGATGCATTTCCACTGCACGTTAGTGGTGACTGTCTATTTTTGTTAAATCTTCTATTATAAGCAACACTTCCATAGAAATTGGTCATAATTGTACTGAGCTATGCTTGTCCCACTAATGAATATTAGAAACCATACCTCTATATATCCATGAGATCTGTTCATAGACTAATTTACCAGCTATAAACTACCAGTTGTATCAGTAGATGATAAACAGTTTTCATGTAAGCTGTTTCGCTAATGCATCGTGTTCTGGTATGCTTTTCACTGTAGTGGTGACCTCTGTCCGTAAGTGGGGCATGACAAAGAGTGACAATGTGTTGACAATAGAGTGTCAAAATCCCATTTTTAGTGGTAAAAACTTCTGTATATTCTATATCTTCCAGAATTTTGGCTATTTTGTGTTTCTTTTCAATCATCTTCCTCACATCTTGTAGTTAGTTCTATTGCGTTGAATCTTTCACACTGAAATATGCCTTGTGAACAAATAGTCTTTGTTTCATTTTGACCTCTGTTCATCCAGGTACCCTGTTCCTTTGGCTTTTTTGGCCCAGTTTTAACTCTGCTATTGCATCTGAACAAAATCACCAGATTACAGCAATTATCAACACTTATTATTCCCTGGCTGCATGTACTGTCGTAACATTTGCCCTCTCCAGCCTGGTGGATCAAAGGGGCAAATTCAGTATGGTAAGAAGCACATCATGATCTCTATTAAAGCGAGTTTCTCCTCCGGAAGCAGATTCCCAATGTCTGTGAGCTATCTGGAATTTTTGCTTATTCTATGGGAAAAATTAGATCTATTATACTTCTAAAAGTTATAATGTAAGATTGGGCCCTGAGGCAATCCACCCTGTCTTAGGTATGTAGTGATTCCTCAGTGGAATCACTGCAGCTGGAGAGAGAAAATCTCTTAGATGTTATAGTAATAGTCTTGCTCCCTTGTTCTCCTGTGTCCACAAAAGCTGCTGAACCATAGAAGCATTATTCCCACTTTCAGGTGAACTTTTGGGTCTTGTTCCAATGATGATCCCACATGAGTTATCATATTGCAATAGCCAGAATAGGTCTCTCAAGGCAACAACCTGTTCCCTGGCACAGTGCAGCTGCACAACCACCAAAGCCAAACTAGGCAAATCTTTCATTTCCTTACTGTAAAATCTAGCCCTATATTTTCATCTACTTCTTTCCAGCAGTTGCAGTGTTTATCTAAGCCAAACATTAACAGGTACAGCTCAATGAGTTTGCAAAACTTACTCCTGTTGCAGGGGCCAGTTCTCACTGGCTCAGCTTGCCTTTTCAAGAGGTCAGATTGCAAAAAGTTTAATTTCATTAAATTGGCCTCAGTTAAAGTAGCTTACAACAGATTTGAAACAACACCCTGAATATCTAACAGGAAACCTGTTTTAAAATCCTACCTGAACAAGAGTGAGGCTTCTGTATGCAAAAAAACCCTTCAAAGTCACTCAGCTCTGTAACTATCCTGTTCGACATATATCATTTCTACCTCTATGTATTCTTTGCAGGTTCTCATTCAAAATGCCACCCTGGCAGGAGGAGTAGCAGTGGGTACCTGTGCTGACCTGCTAATCAAACCTTTTGGTGCCATGTTCATTGGGAGTATTGCTGGAATTGTCTCTGTCCTTGGGTTCCACTTCCTGACCGTCAGTATTGAGAACCCACCTCAGCTCTCATTTACTTATTGTTTCATTTGCTTTATTGGAGCTCCCTTGGCTGGCTAGAAAGAGAGCTAAGAATTTGGCTATAGAGAGGTTATAGAGAGGAAGCTCTAGATAACAGCTATTTTAAATCAGTATTAATTAAATATATGCTTATAAGGTAGCTTTGGTTCATCATATACCTAAAAATAGAGAAGGCTCAAGAAGATATTAGAGTTCATTAAAGTTGGGATTCCTGTTCAAGGAGCTGCCAGAATTTTGCTCCAAAATTTGTTTCAGTTAAATAGGACTGATTTCTCTTCAGTCTTTTAAAATTTCAAAATAGACCTGTAATCAAAAAATAGTTTTGAAGTATACAATGGAATTGTTTCCTGTACAAAATGTAGAAGCAAAATATTCTGACTAAAACTGCTTAATCTCTCCTTTCCTGATGAAGAAACATTCTAGAAGAAAATACATGCCTAGCAGACTCAGAACAGGCATGTTTATATTACTTGGCCATCTCTCTTAATACCTGCTACTGTGGCTGAAAAGGTTAGGAGTACCAGTGGACTGTCATTCGTTTTGAGCCATTATATTTATGATGGTAGCTTGGGCACTTGTGCCACTATAGGTTGGTTTTCTCTACATGTAAACAATTGTACAGAGAAAGGAAAGACAGTAGATTTTATAGCTGAAGTTTGAGTACATGAAATTAAGTTAAATTTTTTCTTGTACTTTTTTTTGCACTACTTTCTTTTGTATATCATTCTAGAGATAGTGGAAGACTGCAAACTCACCATAAACTTCATTTTTCCCTTCATTTCAGCCTTTGTTGGCATCCAAGCTGTGCATTCAAGACACTTGTGGAGTTCATAATTTACATGGTTTACCTGGAATAATGGGAGGTATTGCCAGCATCATAGTAACTGCGATACAAGGGGAAGAGAGGTGAGTTACAGAGAGATGAGAGAAAGGAGTTTATTGATTTTTTAAGGTCTATCCTAATTTTTCTTTCTCGGATCTAATTTTAATTTTTTTTCAGAACATGCATATTTGATTTGATGACAGATATCATGTTCTGGTTGAAATAGGATCGTTCTTGATATCCTGCCTGTAACATGTTGTTTAATTGTCAATCCTGTTCCAAATTAAAATCTCGAGTAAAAATAAATAAGTTAAAACCATCATAAAAATCAGCAGATGAAACCATTCAAACAGCAGAATCTTTATATGATTCTACAATTACATTGCTGGTAACTATGGGATTCACAAGAAGACTGGAAAAATATACTATTTCCATTACCTTAAAAGACTTCAAGAAGATGAAATGCTGATCTTTTTGAAAAAAGGGATCATTCTCAAAAAAATTTACAAAATATTAATAACCATCCTGTTCAGCAGATAGCAAGTACAATGTTGTAAGATCAATTATCAATCTCAAAGTATAACATTTCTTTGATTCTCAGTGGTTTGGTTTTCTACTCTTTTCAGGCAAGGTGTCCACCTTACTCCTGCCATGCAGGCTGCTGCCCTGGGCTGTACACTTGGAATTGCACTGGTGGGTGGAGCATTGACAGGTCAGTATGATGCATGTAGCAACTGAAATATATGTGAATTAATAGATTTGTCCATGGAGAACTTCCATGTATCAAAGATTTCATGTGACTAATACAAAATCGAAAAATAGAAATATTGCATGATGGCACGCTGGCATAAAAATGCAGAAAAGTAGTGTTCCAATAATTTTGTCTTCATATGAAGCCTAGATATCTTACTGAATACATGCTTCAAAGACACTGGTTTGTATATATAGAAATAGTAAGATGTTCTGGATGGAATTCTTCTCTAGTTAGAAACACTTAAAATTCTGAGCACCAACTACTTTGAGATTAAGACACATTCACTTAGTTGTTCTATGTTTCCAAGTAATTGTAGATACTTTCTAAACAAAAATTCAGGCTGCAATAGAAAAGTGCAATCTGAAATCTGGGAAAGATCTAAGCAATTAAAAATAAGTCCTTCATGTGAACATGAAGAAACCTGGATCACCTCTCATAATGTGCAACCTCATGTCCCAAGACAGTTGTATGCTCTGTAGACTACAAAATAAGTGAGAAAACTTAGATGAATCCCCAGGGCACATCTCATGAGCGTTTATTTGGGTATTTTGTCCATTTTTTAACTTTGATGCTTTTTTCCTGCAGGTGGTATTCTAAAGCTGCCTTTCTTGGGACAAGCATCTGACCAGAACTGCTTTGATGACTCTGTTTATTGGGAGGTAAGATACCCTCTCCCTTTATTTTCACTATGTTGGAAGTCATAGAGCACGCTGCAGTCCTGTTCTCCTGGGTTTTGTAGTATGCACACATGGGTCAGCTTTCAGAAGTGTCACTCTCTCTCAGGCTGTGAATTTATCAAGGACACCTTCAGGTTCCTTCTTTACTTGCTAGCTAATCATGCCATGCATATAGAAGAAATCTTGTAGGGAAAAAAAAAGTTTAGAGACAAAAGATCAGCTGTAGTAGTGATAATCAGAAAGAAAAATCTTTTGATGATTGATCTACAAGTCACTTGTTGTTTGACCTCAGGAAAGTCAGCAAGACCTGAAATAGACTGTCATACGTAGATGACAAAAAATATCAGGAAAAACAAAGTCTCAAAGCATGTCTGAAGAATTCACAGGCTGTGTTGACCAGTGATAATAATATAACCCTGTTCAACTGAAGATCCCATAAGATTAGCAGAACTGCTCAGAAATTTTCTGTTCTAAGTGAGCTTTATCAAGTAATAGGAAGAGACATTCATATTTGGCATACAATATCATTTACGTTTCAATAGTGGTGGTCACCTTATTTCTTTAGAGCTCTTTGAAAATCCCAGGTACGAATTTTTCACTCTTAGCTAACATGTCTTTAGGAATCTTTCTATTTAGAAAACCTTGAATTCATCCCTCAGGATTCAGAACTGGTGGTTAATATCAGGCTAGATCAATGTTAATAAATAGACAAATAATATACACAAACAACAACATTCTCAGTGCACTTTAGTTTCCTTTTATGGAAACCAGAATTCTCTATCTCATCAAATGAACTCTTGTTTGATTTTCATGGCAGGTTCCAGAAGAGGAGAAACCACATGAAATTCCCTCCAACAACTATGATGAGCACAGCAGATTTCAAGCCATTATGTAGAAAAATAATTCATCTGTAATATTTACCCTAATTATGCTCTTTTCAGTTTCTAATGCCAAAAAAACAACTTCCAAGTATTGTCCTAGCCATAGTAGGTTTTCAAGAAGAAGCTGTAGACAGCCATATTTTTGTAATATAAAACAAGTTTTATTTTCGAATACATAGTCATGTCAAGCTCAGGTGAATTTGTTAAGTCCTTCCAATATATTTCTTCATCAGAAAAAAACCACCACAAACTGCTCTACAAGATAATCTGCATTTTGTCTTTTTTACTCACTGAGCGAATAGAGCTACTGAAACAACTTTTGAGTTTCAAGCCTTGTAGAGGATATTGTATTTAACTTCAAGATTTCTCAGTTAGTCACAGTCTTCAGCTGTGTAAGGAGAATTAAGAATAAATGGATTGCTATTTTTATTTGGATTCTAACAAGTGTTTCACCAGAGCATCGCAGGTTAACTCTTTAGTAAAGTATGTTGTCTTACTTTTGGATGGGGGAAAAAATGTGCTGTATTTTAAAGACTGATTACAACAGGCAATGAAGTGTTGAAGTCATTTCCATGATGATTTAATCATCCTAATGCTTTTTCTGTGTCATTCACTAGCGATTGATAAGGTACACTAAATGGAAAGATGAGTGGCAAGATTCTTTGTTTATACATTTATTGAATGAGAGAAGAAGAGAAATGGTGAAAAATGTAATTATTGGCATAGATTTGTTTAGACCATTTCAAGGACACAATCATGGAATTAAGTAGGAGCTATGAAAAGCAGATCATTATATAACGTCTTACTACATCCAACAGTAATAAGTGGATAGTATAACTGCTCATGTCAGTAGATATAAACTGAATGAAATGCTAACTCCAAGAAAAAGCATGAGCTGTTAGGAACAGATCTGAAAGAAACTACGTTCTACCTCAGTGAATAACTTCTGTGTGGTGAGTTGGTATCTTTAAAATCACTGCCTAAACCAAGCGAAAGCAGAAAGAAGGAAAATGAAGCTGAATTAAGGTAAATTGAAGGAAACTGAAGCTAAATTAAGGTAAATTAACTCCATCCAATAAGTTATGATAATGTTTGATCAAGAAAGAGAGACAAAATTTGACACATCTGAACTTTACGAGATTACAGTAGCTAGGAACAGTCTCACATCTGTACTTGTAATCCTTTGAGAAGCAATAAATGGGAGATGAAAATCTAACAGAAGGATCAGTGCCTCTAGGTATTATTCAGACACAGAAAGCTACTGCTGATATGTCAAAAGGACAAGCTGCAGTGGATGAACTTTCAAGACTTTTTATGTTAGCATTTCATTTCATGCCCTATGAGATTTAAGAGGAAAACATATAAAATAGCACATATACTTTTTTTGATCTACTGACATATTTTTCTTTGAAAAACCTTCAAATGATACTATGCAGGGCTGTCTTATATGTTATATCAGTTGTATACTGCTATATATGTTAGATTTCTGTCCATGAATATATGTTTGTTGTAACCTACTTCAGATACATTCTTTTGCAGATGTGCAACAACTGACACTTTTCTACCTGTTGGCTAGAAGACATCTTTTATCTTTTCAAAGCTTTTATACAATCATTTTTACAAAAGCTGAAAAGCAATTTAACAATGTAAATATTACATATGTATAGATTTTAGAAGTATTCTGTTCATAATTTACAAGTACAAAGTGTTGAAGTACCTGAAAAAAATTCTATAGAGAAAATGTAAAAATCTTACTCTCAATGCATGAAGCTTAACCCTCAAAATCTGACTTGGAGATTCAGAATCTTTCATTCACCTACAGTTGTGAGATGTTTTCACTGTCAACAGAATATATGAATGAGAAAGTACCACTCACTGTTAGTAAATCTTTCAGAATGATGTGTTCAATAGTTATTTCCAGTCCTTTAAAGCAAAGGGGGGGGAAATAAACTATGTATTTGTTCTCCAGTTCTTATAACCTTTTCACAGTAACCCAAACTTTCATCCCTTAGTACTTGTTTTTCCTCTTTGCCTTTTTTCAGAAGTTTTCTGGCCCAATGAAATCGGTTCTTCGGGTTCTCACAAAAAGCAGGTTAGAGAGATGAATGCCTTTACATGGAGATGTATTCCAACTAATCTAGCCACCATTTTCAGAAATTTTTTGTTTGCTTTTTCACAAAGTAAGACCCTAGAAGTGGGGCCTGTAGTGACAGGACAAGGGGCCTGTTGCAACAGGACAAGGAGTAATGGTTTTAAACTAGAAGAGAGTGGATTCAGATTAGATATAAGGAAGAATTTTTTTACAGTGAGAGTGGTGAAACATTGGAAATGGTTGTCCAGAGAGGTGTTCTGAGCAACCTCATCTAGCTGAAGATGTCCCTGCTTATTGTGGGAGTGTTGAACTAGATGACCTTTAAAGTACCGGTCCAACCCAAACCTCTCTAGGATTCTATCATTCTAAGTCTAACTTAACCTGGGAAACTACATTTTAGATGGCTGAAACCATGTGAGTAGTATATGACTTTAACAACTTGGAAAAGGATTACAAATGCATTTTGATTTGTTCTCAGTATTTAAAAACTAATGAGTAATACAGAAACAAGCATTAGGACAATTTAAAAATATGTAAAAAACACATGTGAAAACAAGAAATAGGACTACACGTGACCTCTCGAACAATGTGGTGCAGCCAGATGATTAAACTCTCGTGAAATGAACAGGATGTGAGAAACTACAAATGATTACATGGGAAAATTGCTGAATGTGACAGCAAACAGTATAACACTGATAAGAATTACAGCTAATACCATATAAAATTAAAAGTTGGTTATATGAGAAATTGCTTAATTGCACAGAGATTTGTAGGGAACAATTGAGGACCTTCTGTAAGCACAGCTGAAATACCTACCTCAGGTACAGTTATAACAAATCTGAGACCAAACAAAATTTAGTTAATAGTGGTCAAAGATGGAGAAGGCAAAGAGATAGCAAAAAGGACAATGAGGCATGCATAAAATCCTCTGCAATAAGGTCTCTCTAGGGTATCTGTTAGACAGTCCTGTGATAGATCACTGCAGCCCAGAGCAAGACAATAAATCAAATCTCTTGTTTTAATCATCCATGCATGTTTGATTTCTTCCTGTGGTCCCTACTATGCTATAGTGGAGACTATGCATACCCAAAATTCATACGTTCCCTATGGTCGGAAGACTTAGACAAGTGTCCTAGCTCAAGACCAATGAAATCCAACCTTACAATTTGACCATACTATATGAAAAGACTGGACACAGAATATTCCCAGCATATTTCAGACTCCTCTTTGCTCTCTATGCAACAGACAGAACATAAAGATGTCTGGGATAGCGTCATCAGGAAATGAACTACAGAAGTCATTTGGTGAACCTTTGTTTAAACTGATCTTTTTTTGAATGTGGCTGTTCCCTTGAATAATTTGTTTCCCCGAAAGCTCTTTTACTTAATCACTCAACTCCATATTTCAGGTGTTAATGGCAATTAGTTATTTTCCTTGATTGGTTATTTCCAAAGTAATCAAAGCTTTGAATACTTTGAGTTAGTAGAGCTTCTTTTGTTCATAGTTACAACTTCTGTGTAATATGTAACTGGACACTATGGAGAGGCATCCAGCCTTACAGAAGATTAAAATATTTTACTAAGAACCCCTTTACTTGTCAGTGAGGGAGCCATACACTGACAGGACAGGGAACAGAGAAGTCAAACAAGTCACAGGGCAGAGGATGAGTTTTGAGGATGGGAACCAAATTAAACCAAAGTACAACTACTACAAAGCACAACTTTGGTATAACTACTCTAAATTTGAAGGTCATAGTGACTAGAATTTCTCTTCTTTCTCATAAAAGACTGCCAATGTTTCATCCTTTCCAATAACCACTGAATAGTCTTTATGTCTTAAATTTGTTCTCACCTTGACTTGTTTCTATATTGCAAGGCTTAAATTATGTTTTGGAGTTTTTTTAAAAGAGTAACAACTCATTTAGCATTAACATTTATTAAACTGTGTAAAAATGAATTAAAATGGAAACAAATGTGTGTTGTAACTTGAACTGCGTGTGTAACTTGAAATTACATTCAATCATCAGGATGTTGAAAGCCATTGCTAGTTTTCTGTCATTCTGAGAAAAAACTTTAGGTGGCTGCTCATATTTTTCAAGTCTGCCATCCTTGAAAAGATATTTTTTTATATCCAGTCCTAATCAGAAAACAAATCTCTTTATCATACCTGTCAAACTAACAAAAACCATTGGGATTAGTAGTTTTCTAAGTAAAAACTTCAAAATTAATGTTTCTAGTGCAGTCTATCTATTTTTTTTTACATATTCAATACAGATAGATGTCATGGGTTTCTGTGTTGCTATTTTTGATAATGGAGAAGGGGCTGTAAAGGGGGCTCCTGTAAGAAGTTGCTTGAAAGTCTCCCCAGCTCTTGGCCAGACCCACTTCTGGGGCTGAGCCAATTAGATGCCTCCACAATCACTTTTTAAGAAGAAGCAGGTGGAAGAGGAGGAAGTCTCCTCTTCCTTCTTGTTCTGTCATTTTCTGGATGGTGGTGGTGCAAGGAGTTGGAAGGAGAGAAAGAAGCAACCATGAGGACCCCAAGGTCAGTGAGGGAAGAGAGGAGGAGGTGTGCTGGAGCAGAGACTCCCCTGCATCCTATGAAGGGGACTGGTGAAGCAGGGATTTGTTTTCACTTCGTTAAAGACCCTGTGCCAGGGGCAGTGACTATGCCCAGAGGAGGCCATATCCCACGTGAGGGATCCCATATTTGCAGAAGCTATAGCTGCTGGGAAGAACCAACACCAGAGAGGTTTGTTAAGGACTGTGTCCCAGGGGAGGGACCTCATATTGGAGCAAGGGAAGAATGCCAGGAGTGGTCCTCATCTGAGAAGACAGAAACAGCAGAGCCCATTTGTGAGAGAATGACCACATCCCCCATTCCCTTCCCCCCTGAGCCATTGAGACGGGAGGAGGTAGAGATACCTGGAGCAGTGAGCTGCTCCTGGGAAGAAAGGAAGGATGGGGGAAGGAGATTTTAAAGTGCTGGTTGTAATTTTCTCATCATCCTGCCCTGTTTTTGCTTTTTGTTCTGTTCTGTTTCTTGTAGGTAGTAGAATAAACTTTCCTTGCTTTCCTCTCTAAGTCAAGTACTAGAGTCTGTTTTGCCTGGAACTGTAATTGACAGTGAGCCCTCCCTGCCCTTTTCTCAATCCACAAGAACCTTGGGGTTTGAGGTTTTTCCCCTCCCATCTCATTGGGGCCTCTGCCATCCTAAGGGGAGTGGAGGTGGATGGGGGAGAGTTAGCAAGAGACTGTCGCGGTGCTTCATTGCTGGCTGTGCAAAACCATGACAATAGATTAAAAGTTTCATCTTATTATTATTTCCTCTTATTAGCAATTCTTTCTTATTTAAACTAACCAAAGGTCAAGCTTACTGACACTCAGCCCTTTTCCAAAATACCAGTGCATGATCATAACTGTGAAGATTGTCTTACAGATACTGAGCATTACTTCTTTCAGAGCAGTATATTTGTATTTCACTACTGAAAGACAAATTATTTTAAAGTAATTTTCTGAACATTTGCCTACAAAATTTTTTTAACATTTGAATTCAAAACTGTTGCTGATTAAATGCATTAATTCAATTACCAGATGATCAATTGTATTTATTTCATATTTCTTGGGGACAGACAGTCTTCTTTTTCTCACACTGGGATCAACCTGTTAACGACATATGAATGGTGAGACTCTTACCAAAGAAAGCCCTTCCTTTTCATCAACAGCTTCTTGTAGAGGTTCACCTTCTACCCTTTCTCTGGAGTTTCCATCTCTGATCTGGACCTCCCTCCCAACACTGAGATTACCGTACCCCTAGTGACTCATGTTATCAGCACAGTGTCATGTACCTGGGGTTTTTCTTGGCTGTCTGCTTTTTGAGGAATGCAGATGAAATATATTTGTCTCTAGTTCCATGTGGGAAGTTTGGTGCTTCTGAGTCCACTGAGGGATTTTTAGCCAGACATGTCTCACCCACTGTTACAGTAAGCAGTAGCCCTTACTTCCAGCCACTCCTAGAAAGGGAAGGTGATGATTACTGTTAGGGTAAATCCCACTAGACAGATAACAAAGTCCATTTCACTCGGTCCTTCCCTATACCTCTGTGTGTTCCCCTTGATGAAAGGTTGACACCATTCCCTGGTCCAGACCTCAAAGGATGCTACACTGATGTACATGCATAAAGCTTAGGGCTTTCACCTTCCATACCTCCAGCACAGTTGCATCCATACTGCCTAGTGAAAGTGGCCCATTATGCCATTTTTCCCAAATCAGTGACTTGAATGCACATATACACATACATAGAAATATAACTGAACAGCTCAAACTGAGGCAAAGAAACAAAATATTCCCCTGACACAGAAAAACAGAGCAGATGCATGGAGGGCTCTCAGGTGGTTATAAGCTGTATGGATGTTAAAACTCATTACAGAATAAACTACATATTAATGATCATTACAAAAATTCAGAAAGATACAAAAATCTTTCTCCATTTCAAATCAAACTGTTGCCAATGTTATCTTCAAAGCTGGAAAGATCTTTCACATCCAAGATGGTTTCTGGGAATGCATTCTTGCCTGAAACAGCCAACCAATGTTGTGCTCCCAGTGGGAAGTGAGCAAGTCATCCTTCTGTGGCAGCTCTCAGGCCTCCCTTAACTTCTTCAGGAAGGCTTTCAACAGATCCAGAAGATCTTTGTATACAAACTACTGATGTAAGGGCTGCATGAGCAGATGGTGAGGTGAGTTGAAAGCCAGGGCTGGAGGTTAGCAATCCAGTTGTAGACAAGTAACTAGCAGGGTACTCAAGGTGTCAATACTGAGTCTAGTCCTGTTTCATATCTTCAGTAGTGACTGAGGTGATGGGTCAGAATGTATGCTCAGCAAGTTTGCTGATGACATCAAGCTGGGATACACTAGGAAGTTGACCTTTCGTCTAGAGGGATCTTCACAGGCTGGAGAAATGTGCTGACAGGAACTGCATGAAGTTCAGTAAGAAGTGCAAAGTCATGTACTTGGGAAGGAGCAACCCCAGGCACCAGTGCATGCTGAGGGCTGCCCAGGTGGAAAGCAGCTTGGCAGAAAAGGACCTGGGGCTTCTCATGTTCACCAATTTTAACATGAGGTCTTGTCACAAAGAAGACTATTGGTACCTTAGGCTGCATTAGGAGGAGTATTGTCAGCAGGTGATCCTTCCTCTCCACTCAGCACTGGTGAGACCACAGCTGGAGTTATGCAACTAGTTCTGGGATGCCCAGTAAAAAAAAAAAAAAAAAAAAGATACAGACACAACCTGAAGAATCCATGAAGATGATTAAGAGATTGTAACATCTCTCCTATGAGGAAAAGTTGATAGAGTTAGGACTGTTTCGCAAAATCACAGAATGGTGGGTGTTGGAAGGGATATGTAGAGATCATCCAGTACAACCCCCTGCTAAAACAGGTTCACATCAATCAAGTCACACAGGAACACATTCAGATAGCTTTGGAAGCCTTCCAAGAAGGAGACTCCACATCATCTCACATCATCCTGTGCCAGAGCTCCCTCACCTGAACACCAAATAAGCTTCTCCTGTATTCCAGCTTGTGCCCCTTACCCTGTTACTGGCCACCAAAAGACTGGTCCCATCCTCTCAACACATATATGTGATAAGGTCCACATTCAGTGTTCCCTTCTTTATGCTAAACAGTCCCAGGGCTCACAGCTTTTCCTCTGTATAGCATAAAGAAGAGAAAGTTCAGGAGATAAATACCTGAAGGAAAGGTACAAGTAAAACAGAGACAGTCTCTTTTCATTGCTGTCCAGTGATAGGACAAGAGGCAAGTGGCACAGACTGAAACACAGGAGAATGTGAGAATGACTAAGCACTGGTACAAGTTGCCCAGGGAGGCTGTGGAGTCTCCCTCCTTGGAGATATTCAATAGCTATCTGTATATTGTCTTGGCCACTTGGCTCTAGGTGGCTCTGCTTGAACAGAAGGTTTAAATTTGATGACCTCCACAGGTCCTTTCCAATCTTAACCATTCAATGATTTCAGAACTCCCAATGAATTTCATTGAAACAAAATTATATCAGTATGTAAGTACTTTTAAAAAAAAAAAAATAGGCTGTGCAACTAACACTTGGACCTTGGCCTCTTGATTTTTGTTTCCAGGGTATCAAGGCTGTGCCTGTACTAATGATGAAAATATAACTAATCAGTAACCCGAAGAACACACAGAATTTATTACTTTTACAACAACCACTGGGTTGATGACCTATGTTTTTTCTGTGTCATTGGACTTTCATTCTTGAACAGTGAGCTACATGCTCCCTCAATCCACCTGCCTAGCAAACATTTAGATGCCTCTTTAACATACTGTGTATTCATTAGCAGGCAAGGGGGAAGAGAGTAAAATGAGTCACCAATCGCAAGAACATATCCTTCGCTGTGAAAGAGGTTTTATGGACCAATAAAGGTATCTCTCAAGGGAAAGTTTTGCAGGAAGACAGAGATCCAGAGTCCACATTTTTTCTTTTCTCTTCTGTAGTAAACACTTGGCAGAATAGAGATGGATTGGAGCACTTCTATGGGTCTAGTGCTCATCCTGACTTTTCTATATATTCTGAAAGTGGGAGGCTTCTGGAATAACCACAGGAACAAGAATTTTCCCCCAGGACCAAGACCATTACCTATCATCGGAAATCTGCATTTATTTGATTTGAAGAGACCCTACAGGACTTATCTACAGGTAGCCATTATCTTTTCTATTGGTTTCATAATTGTGCATATCACCAAGGCCCATAGAGTTTCTCCGATTACCCTCAATGTGTTGTATCCACAGATGACCCTTAGCAAGGGACAGAAATTTGTTATTTCAGCAAAAAACTTTGAAAGCAGTGAGATTTGCTCTTTACTCTCATACTTTCTTCCTTCGCTACAGCTTCACACATCTAGGTAACAGCCTTAAACAACTCTCATATTAATAACAAAGTGCTTACCTTATTTTTGTGTTATTTTTGTGAAAAACATAGCTAAATGAGGAGGGATTCTCATATGTGGTATAACTCCTTCTACCTTCCTTTAGTTGACATGTCTGAGGTTGTGACTGCAGCCTTCCTGCCTTCACTGATTTAGCAGCCCTTCTCATCTCTGTTTCCTCCTTTCTTCCCCAAAAGCTGAAGATAACTATACACTCTTAATATTCAGTTGCCAGAATACACAGCAAAGATGAAAGCAAATCAAGGTAATAAATATTTAGTTTTCCTTCCAGTGCTTTCCTTACCTAGCTTATTGTAAAACATTCCAGATCTTGATTCAAGTCACTTCTATGAACATGGTTCTATGTTGGAAGTTTTTCTACATAGACATTGAAACGGCATATATCCTCCTTGATGACAATTTTAAAATGGATATATGCACCAACATATCTGTATATACGATATATTCACAAACCAAAAGATGCTTAGATGCCGTGCCCGGAAAATCATCTGTAGCTATCCCTTTTTTCTATTGTAAGAGACATCCCTTTTATCTATTGTAGTTAGCAACAGGACAAGGTATAATGGGATGAAGCTGGAACACAAAAAGTTCTATTCAAACTTTTAAAAAGACCTATTTTTCTGTTCAGGTGAAGGAGCCCTGGCACAGGTTGCCCAGAGGGGTTGTGGAGTCTCCCTCCTTGGAGGCCTTCAAGACCCACCTGGACGTGTTCCTGTGCGATGTGATCTAGAGGGACCTGCTTCTGCAGGGGGGTTGGACTAGATGATCTCTAAAGGTTCCTTCCAACCCCTACCATTCTATGATTCTATCCAGTGCAGCTCGGTTGGCAAAAGCAAGCTGTATCTCTTTTAAGGCCAACAGAACCAATACATCTCCTATAATTCAGTTAAACCATTCTAATAGAGGAGGTTAGTTCCCTGACTTGAGCTTGGCTCGAGATTTAGTATTCAACACATAGTGTGTAAACGGGAGACCACATGTTCACCCTGAGTATCAACACAGCAAGCATTGTAAAGTCCTTACTGGAGAGCAAACACCCTTTGAAAAGATCATAATCTGCAATAACTGCAGTGGTATGGGATAACAGTATCACCATCAAAGAAGCTACTCTTAACTCAGACACATGTAATTGCTGCTATGTTATTTCATACGGTTGCTTGATTTCCTTACCAGCTGCTGAACATTTTGTATATGTATGCTAAATGCTTGCCTTCTGTTCAAATACACTAG
The DNA here is from genome assembly GCF_028858725.1 of Colius striatus. Classification (NCBI taxonomy): domain Eukaryota; kingdom Metazoa; phylum Chordata; class Aves; order Coliiformes; family Coliidae; genus Colius; species Colius striatus. Next base: position 42,518,856 of record NC_084760.1, on the reverse strand, counting down.
AAAATAAAAAAAAAAAAGCACCACCTTCTATTGTCAGGAGAATCAAAAGCATTGAGTTATATGAAAATAAACTCCCTATACAAGATTAAAAAAAAAGACATGAGCTTTGGCCAAACATTGTTTCTGAGACAGATTCATTGTGGATGTAGTCATATTCAAATTTACCTAATTTGAAAATTTACCTTATGTTAAATCCTGGCCAGGAAATGCATTGGGTTTTTTATACTGTAGTGGTAGCAAAGGCTTGAACAGGTTTAGTCTATAAATAAAAGAAACACAATAATAGAGACCAGTTTGAAAAAGGAAGTGATAAATTGAATTTACAGGGGTCCTTGATGGAAGACAGAGCTGTAAGCACAACCCTTGACAGACTCATCTGTTAACAATTCTGCTTAGTTTAGAACAGTGGGACTCCACTCCTGACTGTGCCATTTAGTCGTTAACTCTGACACACTTATATTATTGCCACTCTCTGTACTTATGAAAATATTTCACCTTTAAGTAACTTAGAGGCAGAACAGGAAAATAAGCAGCACTGAGAAGCTAGTGAATTTCTCTGTAAGTTGTAAAAGTTGTAAATCCCTGATATGTTCTTCTGACAGCTGTCAAAAATATATGGTCCAGTCTTCAGTGTTCAGATGGGGCTACGGAAAATAGTAGTGATTTCTGGGTATGAGACAGTGAAAGAAGCTCTCGTAAACCAGGCAGATGCATTTTCAGAGAGACCTAAAATCCCAGTCTTTGAAGATTTGACCAGAGGAAATGGTAAGTTGGTTTTATTTTTCCTTATCAGCTTGACTTATTGAAAAAGTTTTTTCCTACCAATGAAATAGAAGCTGGCACAGTGCTTTGGATCAGAGACCATGTTAGGTATTGGAAATAGGTAGCAATTTCATTGATTTCAGTGCATTTATTAAAATCTAAAAGTACTGACAGTGACAAGAAGACAACCATAACTCTAATAGTAACAACAGATAATGGATAGCATCATACTTTCAGAATCTAGAACAGTGGCATGCACACTAAGGAAGGAATTTCTTGCACACCTGACCTGTTTCTGGATTTCTCTTGCTTCAAGCCTGTCATAAGACCTCCACTTCCTCAAATTAGTATTATACTGTTGTTTCTAATTTCAAGTGGTGAACATTGCTTTAAAATCAGAATGTGACAATAAGATGGAACACATATAGATCTGGGAATTTACTTTAATAAGTGAAATACTGTATACTGAGATGAGTTTCCAAAAGAGAATTTCACACCCAGACTTCATTCTGATTTTACATGATAGTTTCATATTTACATCTCTGAATACCCCTGGACAAATTCAGAAATAATTCTGTGAACAATTAACAATTGCACCTTTTGATCACATTATTGGGATCAAAAGAGATGAGATGGTGGAGTTCAAGATCCTGTGGGGAAGAAGCAGGGCACCAAGCAGGATTGCAACCCTGGATTTCAGGCAGGCTGACTTTGGCCTCTTCAAAGACCTGCTTGGAGGGATCTCATGGGATAGGATCCTAGATGGTAGAAGTTCCCAAGAGAGCTGGTTGATCTTTAAGCACCACTTCTTCCAAGCCTAGGATCAGTGTATGGGATGCATCAAGAAGAATGTGGCCAACAAGTTGAGAAAGGTTCTGCTCCCCTTCTACTCTGCCCTGGTGAGGCCTCATCTGGAGTCCTGGGTCCAGTTGTGGGCTCCTCAGCTCAAGAGGGATGGGGAACTGCTGGAGAGAGTCCAGCTGATGCCACCAAGGTGATCTGGGGTCTGGAGCATCTTCCTTATGAGAAAAGGCTGCAGGGACTTGGGGCTGTTTAGTCTGGAAAAGAGGAGACTGAGGGGAGATCTCATTAATATTTACAAATATCTAAATGGTGGATGTCAGGAGGCTGGGGCATCATTTTTTTCTATGGTATCTAGTGATAGGGCAAGGGTAATGGAAAGAAGCTAGAACACCAAAAGTTCCATTTGAATATAAGAAAAAGCTATTTTACTGTGAGGGTGACAGAGCAGTGGCACAGGCTGCCCAGAAGGGTTGTGGAGTCTCCTTCCTTGGAGGTCTTCAAGACCTGCCTGGACATGTTCCTATGCAACCTGATCTAAGTGGACCTGCTTTGGCAGGGGGGTTGGACTAGATGATCTCTAAAGGTCCCTTCCAACCCCTATCATTATACAATTCTATGATTCTACCCAGTGCAGCTGGATTGAGAAACCCCTACTATTCTATGATTCCTTGATTCTATGATTGTCTATATTCTTTCTTTACATGTTGAAGAAAAAAAAAAGTTATGAGTTACTTGATGTAACAATTTCTGTGAAAAACTGATGAGGAAGTTTAAAGATGCTACTTAAATTTTAAAAATGTTTGTCTCTAATCAGGTTTCTCCAGCAACCACGAAAGGCATGACAACTCATTTCAGTTCCAGTTCCAAAGTACATTGATACACAGTTTGATCTTGAGTTTCCAATGCCCTCTTTCTTTCAATGAGAAGTGTTTCTCTAATATATATATTCTTGCTAAGATTTGATTAAATACCTCTTAAATAGTTTTATTTATGCAATAAACCTGTTGAGATGCAAAAATACTTAAGGGAAAGTTGTGGGGGTTTTTTTCTTGGCCAGATGTAATTTAGCTTGTTTTAAAAGTGAATACTACTAAATATCTACATTATCTGTCAACATATTGGTTGTTTAAAATCTTCTGCCATCTTTAAATCTTCTCTTTGTGTTAGGGGTTGTTTTTGCTCATGGTGAGAACTGGAAAGTGATGCGAAGATTTACTCTCACAACCTTACGAGACTTTGGAATGGGAAAAAGGGTCATTGAGGATCGCATTGTGGAGGAGTATAGGCATCTGGCAGACATCATTGAGTCACAAGAAGGTGGGTATATGATTCATTCTTCATATCTCTAAGGTTTTGTTCAAGTACCCAGGGGCTTGCCAGTAACCTTCACAAGTTTTAAAATGTATTCAGACTGAATTAATTAGATTAATTTGATTCCTCTGGGGTTTTTTTGTCTTGGCACAGTGTAATGGATTAATAATCAACAGGAATCAATTATAACAAATAGCAAGAATTAGTATTAAATTTACATTTAAAAATTATATCTCTTGCCACAGTGTAATATATTGTTTTTTCATTATATAGGAAAGCCCTTTGATGCTAGCAAAATGATTAATGCAGCAGTTGCTAACATAATTGTGTCAATATTACTTGGAAAACGATTTGACTACAAAGACTCCAGGTTTGTGAGACTTCAAGATTTGACCAATGAAAGCATGAGGCTTGCTGGGAAGCCTTTGGTTACGGTAATGATAAAGGTTTTTATGTTATTTTTCCACTGAATGCCATAGAAACATAGTAATACTGGTAGTTTCCATTAAACAGGAAAAATCTGAGACTCTGCCAGAGAAGAATTTTACAAGTACTTGCCAGGACAAAAAAAAAGCTTGAGAAATTGTCTGGAAATCTTGAAGCCAACAATCAAACCTCCAGTCTTAAAAACATACTTAAGCTATATTTTCAAAAATGTTAAATCTGGACTGAAAAAATCAGACTGTGTAGTGCGTAAACAAGCTGAGCATTCCCCAAAAATATGTTTGACACATAAAAAAAGATCAGGCAAAACAACACATGGGACAGGGAGAAGCTGTAGGGTATGTGGTCTAACTGGACAAGGAGTGTGATGCAAAATCTATTTTCCCACGTTTCTAGTTCACTGACATGTCTCAATGAGTAATAAATACTCTCTGATACTCACATGCAATGCTGCCACACACCAGAATCACTTCTATTCCTTTAGTCTTTGAAACAAACAAACAAACAAACAAAAGGTTAGTGGAAGATCTGGCTAAAATCAAAGTTGCTGCCCAACATTTCCATCTCTCTGGTGGCAAGTTGCAGGTGTTTTGAGTCTGACAGATACGCTGCTCCTGCAAAACAATAATTTGGGGATGAGTTTTCCACATACCTAGTGATCCTTGATGAATTTCCTACCATGACTTCGTCCAACCATTCTTCCATGTTCTAAAGAATAAAATATTACTATTAAGTCTTTGTCTCTGTATCTGAAAAATGAAAACAAAAGTATTAATTTGTTTCTGTAGTGTTTTCAGACCTCTGGCTGCTAAATTCTTTCTAACCACTTTCACTCTTGTAGGTGTACAACATCTTCCCACACCTTGGATTCCTCCTAAGGGCTAACAAGAATCTTCTCCGAAACAGAGATGAATTCCATGCTTATGTGCAAGTTACTTTTGTAGAACATCTCAAAACCCTGGACAAAAATGATCAAAGAAGTTTTATTGATGCTTTCCTGGTTAAGCAGCAGGAGGTAAATGATTCTTTTCTCGTCTATTCTAACTTTTACGGTTATGAGAAGACATTTACAATTTCCTTTCAGTCCTTATAGTTATATTTCTTCAGGGAATCTATCTTTGACAAAACACATATAATAAACTGGTAGACTTGAACACATATTTCACTATGTTGCAATTCCAACTCATTTTAATCAGCAAAAATTTGTCCTTATTTATGCTTCTCTTCAGACTGCAATGATACATTCACAGAGGTTGCATCTTTAACATGATCTCTCTGTTGTCCTAGCTCTTCTGGCTCTTTGCATTATAGAACAAAAGAGCTACCTAGGCTTTACTAGGACCCTTATTTAAAGTTTCTGATTTATCTGGGTTACCATCTTCATAGAGAAACTAGCTCTTCGCAGCTAGCATCAGTAAATGCAGAGATCATGCAAAACTTAAAACCTATGTCACCACTCTCCTCCAGGTACAACTGCAAAACTCTTGTCTTTCACACGTTTTAAAAATATGGGCTGTATTTCTTAGTAAATGTTTATCTATTTAAATTGCATTTTCACATAGGTTTAAGTTTTCACCCATTTATATCAACCACTTTTTTCAGGAAAAATCCACTACCAATGGATATTTTCACAATGGCAACTTGCTAAGCTTGGTGAGCAATTTGTTTACTGCTGGTGTTGAGACAATTTCCACCACCCTAAACTGGGGCTTTCTGTTGATGCTAAAGTACCCTGAAATACAGAGTAAGTGGTTTTATGACATGCTGTTACCCTCAGCATGTTAGAAACTGAATGGGAACCTGGAGGGTCAACATATCTGTTAATACACTAACTTACAAAAAGTCTGAGTGCTATTGTCTGAGTGTTACTGTGCTCCGTGATTCAGACCCAGTCAGGAGTACACTGGTCAGCCAGTAGATTATAAACACATTGGCCAAGTCTTTTGCTCAGTAAAATCTCACTGATTAAGAGAGAGCTGTCCTGTGTTGGACAAGGAAATTGTTCCAGGTGTTCCTCAGAACAGGCTGCTGATAAACCAAATGCCTTTGCAGATGTTAAATAGACTGTACCGAGACTTTAAATACTTGAGAAGACTCAGGGAATTGCTCTTTGTCTGTCATCTCCTTTACAGTTTATGTTACAGAGTTGTTATGAGTCAAGTGAGGTATTTAAGACACCTCTTGATCAGAGCAAGAAACTTTAGGCAGAAGACAGGGCAGAAGAATACAAGTCTTTAGTTTTCTTATTGGTAAGGAAATAATCAAACCCTGTAATTCTGTCCATCTCCCATTATTTCTGAAAGGGAAAAAAATATGTTCGGTGAATTTATGGCTTTCACTCAAAATCTCTTATATGTTACATCAGTAAAGCACAGTATGCCCCAAGGATGCACCCTTGACTGTTCACCGGTTGATTCTTTCAGGAAAGGTCCAAGAAGAGATAGAGAGAGTGATAGGGTCAAACCCCCCACGAATCGAACATCGAACTCAGATGCCATATACAGATGCTGTCATCCATGAAATTCAGAGATTTGCTAATATCCTGCCTTTGGATTTGCCTCATGAGACTGCTGCAGATGTCACTCTCAAAGGCTATTTCATTCCTAAGGTGAGATGCCTACAGGATTGTTTCTTTTAGCGTTTCTTCTTCCTCAAACCTGATTATTGTTATAAACGTGAACTCTAATGACTTCTAATGAAGTCACATAACAGAAACCACAGTAATATCTTTCTCCAGGCTGACAATTGTGATATCTTATTGCCATTACTACCACCAGAATATTTGTCCATAGATTAATTCCACTGTCTTTTCTTTGCAGGGAACCTACATCATCCCCTTACTGGCCTCTGTCCTGCAAGACAAATCACAATGGGAGAAACCAGACATGTTCTATCCTGAGCACTTTCTTGATGCCAATGGAAAATTTGTGAAGAAAGATGCTTTCATGCCTTTTTCAGCAGGTGCCTTCTCTTTTCTTTTTTCTGCTGTTGCAAGGACAGATCTTAGACAGGAACCACTTATGCCAGTGTCTCTTCATTACTGAAGTCTGACCTTTGCACTCTCTTTTACATGGGGTAATTTCACAACCTGTATTTCACAGATTTCTAGATGTCCTTGCAAAAAGCACATCCAGGGAGTGTCAGGTATGGACATTCCCTGGAGAGCTTATATCATAGCGTAGCCATGAAATAGCTCTTTATTTTCCACTTTTTGTCATATAAGGGAGTTATAATAAAATTTTAGTTCAGATTTTTGTTGTTCTGGCCTTGAGTCATCATGCTCTGGCTAAGGCATTTGCAAGCTGCTTAGTTTCATAAGGACTAAGAAGAGTTTATATTTGCAGCGCTTTTGAAGAAAGGCTCATATTAGTGGCTTAACAGAATATTTCCACCATCTTGCTCCTCAGTCGCACTCCAGACAGCATTTCTGAGTCTCCAAGATTTTTTCTGACAAATTTTAATATAAAAAAATTACTCATGACTAGACTGACAGAGTCAAAGTTTAGGCTAAACCAGCTAAAGTTGGTCTGGGATCAAAAACTGAAACCAGCAGAAGAAAAGTCTGAAAACTAAGAAAGATACAAATTTTACTAAAACTAGAAGGAAGGAATTCAGATTGCATTTCTATACATTTCTCCACACAAATGCAATTATTTAGACAAAGCAAAATAAAAAAATCACCAGATGACTTTGTTATCCAGCCTCTGACTCTCTCATGGTTGTTCTACATTTTGTTCCAGGACGGAGGATCTGTGCTGGTGAGACACTTGCCAAAATGGAACTCTTCCTCTTCTTCACAAGCCTCCTGCAGAGGTTCACCTTCCACCCTCCTCCTGGGGTTTCTGTATCAGATCTGGACCTCAGCCCTGCTATTTCTTTTAATGTCATCCCCAAACCCTATAAAATGTGTGCTGTAGCACGTTTCTAGAGCTCTAATTAGCACTGGCCTGTTATAAATATGTTTAAATTACTCTTACATTATATTGGACATCCTAATTCTTTGGGCAAATTAATTCACAATGTTACATCTTAATGAAGTTTTCCAGTACTTCTGAAACAAAGCGGTGTGCTTTCATTTATTTATTGGGGTAGGACAGAAGTAGATCAGAAGTGTGGACTAATTGAGAACTCAGGGATCAACCTGTTAGATCACCAAATAATTTTTCCATCTTTGTCCCTTAATTTTAATTGTTTAAAGCATCTATTAAAGGGGAAATAGGGGTAGGGCAGGGGACATGAAGTCCACTGAAGGCAATTTTTGAAAAAGAGAATCGTTATAGAAAAAGGATTAGAAGTTGGTGATCACATTTCATTTTCTGAAGCTGTTGTTTCTCATATCATCAAAGTATTCAAAACAAATCAGATCTTTGCATTTCCTGCTCCTATCAACCTTTTTAAAAAAACGTATTTCTCTTAGGAACATAAGAAATCTAGTGTAACAAAAAGTCTTGCTTAAGGATTCTGAAGCTACAGAAATAAAGTGATAATTGAAAGCATGGTCGCAGTGCATGAAGAGGTGGGAGGTGATACAATTGCACTGTGTTTTCCTGAGCGACTTTCTGTTTCTACAAAACAATCTTTGTACCTATTGATTCACATGACCTCCATTAACTCATTGAGACTTTTCCATGTATTTATCTTCAAAGACAGAATCAGATCAAGATGGATTTTATACTCTTCTTCCAGCTCTAACAATGGCATCCTAGGTGCATCAAGAAGCGTGTCAGTAGCAGGTCAAGAGAGGTTCTCCTTACCCTCTACTCTGCCCCGGTAAGGCCTCATCTGGGGCCCTATGTCCAGTTCTGGGCTCTGCAGCTCAAGAGAGACATAGAACTGCTGGAGAGAGGGCAGTTCTGGACTGCCAAGATGATGAAGAGACTGGAGAACCTGTCTGACGAGGAAAGGCTGCAGAACCTGGGCTTAGGGAGGACCTCATCTACACTCAGAAGTATCCAAAGGGCAGGTGTCAAGAGGATGGGGCTAGTCTATTTTTGGTAGTGTCCAGTGACAGGACAAGGAGTAACAGGCACAAGCTGGAACACAGGACGTTCTGCTGGAATGTGAGAAACTTGTTTGGTGTTGAGGTGAGGGAGCCCTGGCCCAGGCTGCCCACGGAGCATGTGGAGTCTCCTTCTCCGGAGGTTTCCAAACCTGAGTGGACATGTTCCTGTGCCCCCTGATCGAGGGGAACCTGCTCTAGCTGGGAGTTGGATTGGATGAACTCTCCAGAATCCCAGAGCCGTCTGGGATTCTGGGATTGTAACCTTTCAGGAAAACAAACAAACAAGTAAACAAAAACATAAACAAAAAAAACCCCAAACTACTCAGTTTAAAGACTGATTTTTCACTTAGAAATTTGGATTCAAAATTATGAAATTATTTTTTCATGAGTGAAACGAGCCACTCTCCATTACTTCTTGCCAGCAGTTGCCACCAGCCTTGGAGAGGCAAAATCTCCATTTCTAGGTCTTTTCTAGTTAAGAAGGATGTGGATGTCATCTGAAAGACGGCAATGACAGATTATGTGTGAGTTATAGCACAATTGATTGATATTTGCAAGGTCACCAGGATGAACAATGTCATGAAGGCTGTAATTCCTCTAGGTGAAAGTCACACACTTCAGAAGAAGGCAGAACCCAGTTGTACTAGAAACAGGACATTCACTCATATGTAATGTTTACTAGAAAGGTCCACGGTTATAATTACAAGAACACTTAGCTGGTCTGCCTAATTGGCTTGAACAGTTTGGGTATGCTACTGTAAGTCATACCAGTGCATCTGACTGCATCTTACCCTGGGAAGAAACAGAAATCCTCCTTTCATAACATGACACTTGCACCTGTAAAGTGGCAATTTCTTCTTTAATTGTTATTTCTCTCTCATTTCCCTGCTATTTTCTGTTGATCTTCTTCCAATGATTAAATGCTATAAGACAGTCAAACAGCACCGAAAATTTATTTCACAAATATATATGCATCTGCCACAGCCTACTATATGCAAAGAAATAACACTTCTGTAATTGTTATAGCAGATACTTTTTCTCAGGAAAAAAATTAAGCCAAGTTGACCCACGTTCAGGGGGTCATCGACAATTTTCCTGAATATTTTGTAGCTGGATAACTAAGTAAATAAAGTGGCAAAATAGCTGGTGCTTTTGTCGTGAACCTTCTGACTTGCTATTAAATATTGCATAAACGCTATCTGCAAATTCCAGCTAGCAGAGGGCTTCCATCTGCTTGCAACAGTAAAAGGAAGTTAAAATTGAGTGAGAGCCAAAATAGCTCTAAGTTGCTACTGCTTCAAGCCTTCTCATCTGCTCTCTCCCTTGGACAGTGTAGGAGTTGAGTGGTACTCTTGGTTCAAACCCAGCATCCTCAGAGTGCCACTCAGACACATCAGGGCTAATTGGCCAAGTGCTGTTGCAAAGAACCTTGTTTACTGAGCAATCACTATGGACTGCATAGGGAACCCTTCTCTCACCAACCATGACGACTGTCACCTTTTTTCTATGTGCTTATTGCTTGTCCTGACTCTTCTATTGACTATAAAAAAATAGAAATTTTCTGGACAAGACATTGGAGAGAGAATTTTCTCCAAACTAAAGTCTTTACACACCACTGGCTCATTGCAGAGCGAAAGGGGGCCTACCAGATATTGCTTGTGTAAATCTTTTTCTTCCTATTGTCTCACTGTGTAGTCAATAAGCATTTTTGGTGGTGGTGGTGGTCTCTGTCTATACTTCAACCCAGGAGCGGAATGACATGTATTAAACCAAATTCCACCTAAAAGAGTAATAGGATGAAAACTTGAAATACTACATAATTGGTTATCTTTACTATAGATGCCCTTCTAACACATCATTGTGTAATTTCTGATTTCTCTCAAAAAAACTTTTTGCAATTAAAAGGGATCATCCCATTTATGAAGAATTCTTATAATTTTGTGAATAATATACAAAACATGACCAGAAAAAAAAAGAGGTTATGGAGAGGCACAAGATTATGCATGCCTCTGAGAATCCATTGCAAAGACATCTGTATATCTAGACTGTGGCCACAGCCTGCTACAGTACCTAGCCTGTAGACTCCAGGATGTTACTTTTATTTTCAGAAAGGAAAAACCATCTTCTTTTCACATAGCAGATGAATCCTCAGGCTCTTCCATTATCTGGCAATACTTCTAGAAGTAGTTGGAGAGGATAAATCCACTTCTATGAGAATGTGAAGTTCTCCTTATTGACACCTTTCCAAAGGCAAGAAGGTGGAAGCAGCAAAGCTCATAATAGTGCTTCAGTGAGTTGAGTTCCCTACACTGGCTATACATTAGGGTTTTCAACTAAAAAATCAGTCTCATCTGAACCAACCCTGGTCTTTCCTCCAGGACATTCATTCACTCAGGCAGCCTGAAATTCTGTCTCTCATATGGCAGGATCATACACTGCATGACCACCTTAGGCTTTTGATCAGATGATCTGTTCATCAGATAGCTATTTTCTGTCTTCAAATCAAACAACCACTAGATGTAGTCAACTGAAAATTATTCTCCCTCTTGATAAATATAAGATCTCCAAGGAAGACCTTGATGTCTGTGGAGATGTTCTCACTTTCTCACTCCCTGTTGCTGCTGCAGTTTAGCAGCTTCACAGTAACTTCTTCTCAAATATGTGATTGACAGAGGTGTTACTTCAGTCACTAATTGGCCAGGTCTGGGTCAGCTGTGGGGTCCATCTTAGAATGGACTGGCATTAGCCCTATCAGCTACAGGGGAAGCTTCTGGCAGCTCTTTGTTTAAAGAAGCCACCCCTGTAGCCCCTCTGCTACCAAAACCTGGCCCAGGCAAAACCACTACATTAACATAGTACGAAACTCACAAAGCTAAAATAATAACAGAATATTTGAATGTTAGTGAAATTGTGTCAATCCACCTTCTTGTCTTTCTAAAAAACTTTGTAATCTTTAGTCTAGCTCCTGCTAATAATTCAAAATACTTTGCGCCCTAAAGGTACATTTGCCTCCTACTCTGCTCCCAGCATATGTTTAGCAATAGGAATTGCCTTTCATTAGTATCACTGTCAGGTGTTCACCGCAAGTCAGGTTGCCCTGGAATAAGATCATGAATGTGTCAAACATCAACTCCTCAAAGACCAGCTCACATATAGTCCTTCCAAAGGTCTACGTACAGATATAATTTACTTTCTTCAATCACTTGGGTTGTTGTTAGTTAGCCCATTAGATTCCATTGGTAGTGGTGCCAAAGGATGCAAGGAAAAAAACCAGCAAGCCAATCAGTTAGGTACTGCATGAAGCTCTGAGACTAGGTGAAGCCAGAGCTCTCATTATTTGAATTTTTACTAGATTGTCGACTGCTGTTCTGAGACTCTCTAGCAGCTGTTTGGCTAGCAGTATGCTACTACTATGCTTCTAGTCCACATTGTCTGAATCAAAGGAGATCTGAGGGACAATGTTGACATAAGTCAAGCCAGCAGCTTAGAGGGCAGACAAATCTTGGATGAAGAAACAGTCTCCTGGGCAATATATAATCTACTTTTTGACTTGAATCTGCATATAATGCATTTATTGCTCTCTTGTTATCTATAAGATACCTCTGAGCATATGTGGTTTGTATTAAACCTTCACAGCAATGGAACCAATTACTTAGCTTTTATATAAGACTAAGGACACTCTTCTTGTCAGTACCAGAAGAAATAGGCAGAAAATATCATGAACGGGCCCATGGTTCTTCCCCATTCTCTTCAGAACCTCTTGGTTCTCTACAGTCCTTTCTCTGAAGTCCATGGCTCACTCTCTCAAATAGACACTGACCTAATCTTGTTTCAACGTGTGGTGGTTTAGCCCTGTCTGGGTACCAGAAGAGAAATATAACAAGAGGATTGTGAGTCAAAACAAGGACAGGGAGATTGCTCAGTAATAACTATCTCAGGTATAACAGACTCAACTGAAGGAGAAATGGTTTGATTTATTAATGAACAATCAAAACAAAACAGGGAAATAAGAAATAAAATAGAATCTTAAAACACCTTCCCCCCACCCCTCCCTCTTCCCAGGACCCTCCTTCCTTCCCCACCCAGTGGTGCAGGGGATGGGGGGTTATGGTCAGTTCATTGCAGATGGACTTTGCCGCTGTTTCTTCTCAGGGGGAGGCCTCCTCACACTTCCCACTGCTACAGTGTGGGGTCCCTCCCCATGGGAGACCCTCACAAACTTCTCCAGCGTGGGTCCTTCCCACAGGCCATAGTTCTTCACAAACTGCTCTGGCATGGGGCCTTCCCCTTGCACTGAAAGATGATATCTGCTTCATCACAAGCTCACTAAGGCTGTTTTTTCTGTCTGGCTGTACAAGGGCTAGAAAGACCAAAGAACCCTTGGAAACTTTGGTCAAATGGCATGACTGCTGATAAAACGTGTATCTGCATAAGATATGCAAGTTAATCTTCAGTTGGTGCAACCAAGGTAATTACAATCAATTAGAACATGTAACTCATAAATAACTTTGCTTATGTTATAATCTCTAGGCAGAATGTTTCAGGGAAGCCCTCCCTACAGTAGGCTTCATGCTGGCACCCACTGGGATGTCCTAAACCTGTACAGTTTCTGTTGCTCCCTGTCCACAGTTCCCAGATGAAGTAAGCCCCATCCATAAAGCTCTCTGAAAGCTGAGAGGAAGGCCCCAGTCTCCAGCTCTCAGAAACAAAGACAAAAACCCAAGTCAATATACCTCTGTGCCCAAGAAATAACAGCTTTGAAGTTGGGCCATGAGTCCCCCACCTTTTCTTTCTTGAAGAAGTTCCCTTGGTTGACGTTCATCACAGCTCTATAAACTTGCAGGATGAAGAGCCCAGTGAAGAGAGACAGTCTGAGACACACTGTCACTTGTGTTATAAACCATAGGCTGAATCAGTGACATGGAGCTGAAAGCACACATTTAGATTCCCACATAGTTGATACCTACATCAGTAAGGCACATTACCATGAAGATAAATCATTGCCTAATTATGCCAACCCTAATTACTTTGGAGAGGAGGTGGACCAGTTTGTTTCATTCTTTTCTTAACTATGGGCTGACAATCAGTGCTAAATGGGTATCTCAGATGTAGTCACCTAAACAGCAACTATCAGTCCAAAACAAGCACAATCCTCTCTCCATAGCTTTAATTGTCTGACAAACATCCTGATTCACTGTTGCAAACACCCCAGAAAATGACAGTTGATCTTGAGAAACTCCACCTTAGCACTACCTCCAGTATCTGCAGCTTCATGGAGCAGATGAGCACCAGCATCTTCCTTGGTGAGAACACACATGTTATAAGGAGTCATACAGAAAGGGAAGAATGTGAAGCAATTCACATGGTGTAACTGCTAATTTTATAAAATACAATAGCTCCCACAAGTGCTCTGCTTCAGTATTTTCCTACAGAAAGCGTTTTGGGAACAATTTTTCATTTTAAATAGACAGATGTGCAGAGAACAGCAAGATGTCAGGTGTTTGGCAGACCAACTTGGAGCCCGAAAATCCTGGGCTTAATTTGTCACTCCAGACCAGGTTTCTTGTGCAACAGCAGAAAGGTCATTTACGGAAAGGTTCAAAAAGAGGGCTCTCATATCAGTCCCCTAAAAATGTCAGGTTTTGCTGGTAAAAACTGTAAAAATAAATTCTTACCACCAGATTCTTTAAGCCTAGAAATGACTGACCTCTCTTACTGGTTACTAACAAGTTATTTGCACTATGTTAATTCATCCTTTAACTTTTTATGATTTGGGACACTTCAGCAGAGGAGTTCCTGTGAGAATGACGGCTTATAAATCTTCTTTGTGAAACAGTTGCCTTGGTAATTTTCTTTCTTTCCACTTTTGCAGGAAATCCAAACTAACCAATTCAAAACAATGTAGTTTCAGTCTGTCAAACAAATAAAAGAAAAAGCAGCAGAAAACCCAACCCCAAAAAACAACCCCAAAAACTCCTAAGAAATAAAAATGTATCTTCCTTTTAAAAGTTCAAGGAAAGAATTTACATCCTAAGTTTTCTCAGAAGTCTCACGTCCTTCATCCTCTATTTTACCTCTTAAATGTGCACCAATTAGTCTCAAAAGCATTTCCCTCTGCTGCAGTCCATTATAAATCTTATCATACCTTACGAATTACTGCAGCCACTAGGTGTCTACCTTACTACTAACACTTTACAAGCAGCAACCTCTCAGGATCACAGATGGAGCAACAAATCCTGTAACAGCGGGCTAGGTGCTCACCCATTCTCAGCTCCCATGTTCTCTTATCAGGCAGTACATGGCTACTGGAAAGGTACTGATCTAACAGACAGATCACAAGAAAACAATCAGGTGTTACTCAAGCCAATTTTCCTAAGTTTTTAGAGGAAATAAAAAGTATCAACATACTACAAATCTTGGAAGGGCTTAGCATCGGTGACTTACCTTGTCAGCACTACATATTAACCTTATAATTGATCTTCTACTGAAAGTTAGTCAAGGAATCTTTCCAAGCTCACTGCTATGACTGATCTCTTACCCATAGAAAAGGCTTCTCTTCACTTATTCTTAATACAATTTGCCAATCTGGACATTTTCTTAGTTTTAACTCTACAGATTACACAGCATGTATTTTTTTTGAAAGGTTTTTGCATCTCATAACTTGAATCGTCCCTTCCAGGCTAGATTTAGGTTTCAAACATTCAGTCCTGTTTCCAAGTGACGAGGCTTTTGTTTAGCATATAAACAACACAACAGTCAGCAATAACTGCCTCTTCTTCTTGTCCTCAGCAGACAGAGTAAGAGTTGGATAAACTAAGGCATTAAACAACACACTTCCACAGGCAATCTACTCCCCAGGTCAAGGCAGAGATTTGTGAACCGAGCAAGACAGTGAAGCTCTAAGATACAAGTGCCTTAGATAAGAAAATATTTTACAACATCCCTGCAATCCACTATCAGTCCCAAGCCTTCCCCTTGTTCTTCGTCTTGCTTCATCAAACATAAAAATTAGCCCGTCCTATGAATACATGTGCATATTTACCTTCCTGGAAGCTTATACTTCATTTCATTTTCAAGAGGAAAATGATGTCTGTGTCACTGTGCATCAGGATATATGCAACTCTATCTAAAGGTAGTGTTGATATATGTTTCAATACACAGCTACTTTTACATAAGGCACTTTATACACCTTTATGCCTGAAAGTGTTTTCGGATTGAAAACAAACATTGCACCACTAGGCCACCTGATCCCTTACCTGCTTTCAGTCTTGTACCTCATCCTTTCAAAGTGCAATGATAAACGTGAAGTTAGGAGACAATAAAATGCATCCACTTTGAGGCTGCTTCTGCATGGGGAGTGGTGAGAGTCCTTTTCCAGAACCTTCAAACTACAATTTCAGTGATCCCAACCACCTGGATAAATCAGGTGTAAAAGTCTTTTTAAGCAGTGAATATGAAAATGTAAAAAAAAAAGCTGTACATCTGGATAAGAATTATTCAATTTAATTAAACACATAGAGGTGTTTAATTAAAAAAAAAAAGGTAAGAAAGTTAAACAGGGACCTTGCAACTGAGCATTAGATAATCACACTTTTAATGTGTTCCATGTGTAAAGAGGATTTAACTCCAAAATAAAGAGATATGGCATTCATTGACAGATGTGATATAGAAGTCCAAATATAATTAAATATGTATCGTTATAAAGATGCACAAATAAACCCAGGACTCATTTCCTTCCCTCTCCTAAGAAAATATATATCATAGAAGTCATTGCAGGACCAAAACAAGGAACAAATCTCAAAACTTCGGACTGATCACTTAAATCCCTAGAGTCCTAGAATGCATCTACAGATTCATATAACAGAAAAAGTTATAATAGAAATTCAGCAGTCACAATAGTGAAGCCATTAGGAAGAAAAGACTATTTCCGTGGTCAGCATCCTGCTGCGCTACATTAACATAGAGTGCTGGCTCCAGATATTTTAGATATTTCTCAAAGGAAGTCCACCTTCTCATATGCCTTTTCAATGAGAGTTAACATGTTCTTCAAGTCAGACGACTGCTGAATAGCGTTCATGTCCTTTAAAAGACCTTTCTGGTTTTTTATCTTCAAAATTTCTTCCTAAAGAAGAAAAGAAAGAATAAGAGACAACAAATAAAGAACTTCATTTTTATACAGCGTTGCTGTACCTAAAGGCAGCTGAAAGAAAAAAGATTCAAAGACAAAGAATGAGACAGTCTTTCTTCCATCAGTTAAAGAGATTTCAGAAATCATTACAGGCTCCCTAGGACCACAGGGTTCCTAGGAAAAGGCATGTGATCCTTTAAATGGCAAGGTTTCTAGAGTTTTGTTCTATTTTTAAAACATTAAGTTTTCAATTAAAGGGAAAAAAAAAAAAAGTGCCAAGCTTTCAGATATTTCAGAATTGTCACTATTGCCCTCTTCGGCAGAAGTTAAGTGATAAAAATGCATTCTGTCCCCTTCCTTCTCATAGCCAAGGTGTCTCTGAAAATATGTTCTATGCTCACCTGCAAAGTGGGTGCCTGTAAACTACACTTGGGGAGTTCCGGAAGGTGAAGTGCTCCACTGCCACTTTCCTGGAATACCTAGAAAAAGAGAAAGAAAAATTAATCTAATACAAAATGTCAGGTACCCAAGTAGGAATATAAACTAGCTGTCATTATGCAACTTTTAAAGACTAAACTATTTAATTTTGCAACTGAAGTTGGAAAGATTGAAAAGATACATTCATAAAGGGAAACAATGTCTTCCTCATATGACATTCTCTGCAGAAACAGCTTATATGGCAGCTCAGGAAGCTAGCCCATTCCTCCAGGTCAGAGAAGTGCAGCAAAATCTATTCAAAATACCTTTCTGGCCTCTTTTTCGTCTTCTTCTAATTGTCTCTTGAGCACCTGGGATTGGTACTGCAGTTGCTGTATAGTTTCTTCAATGTTTTCTGCTGCTTGCTCAGTTTGAATTACTTCTTCCTAAGACAAAACAGACACGAAACCAGAAAAAAAAACCCCTTACTTTGCATGTAAGTAAGCCTTTTGCATGATACTGATAATCAGCTTCAGTTGAGACACTGAAATATCATCCAAAAAGATGCACTGCTTTGTAGCTAAGGTGGGTGACAATGATGACAGTGGATATCTGCACAACAGCAGAGGCATAGCCGACAATCTGCCTACTAAAAATGACAACACAGTGGGTAGCAGCAGATGGGTGACAGAGGATGCAGAGAAGGCCAAACCACTGAATGCCATCTTTGCTTTGGTCTTTACAGACAAGGCTGGCCCTCGGGAAGCCTGTGGCCAGTTGAGTTCCACAGGGATCAGTTCTGGGGCCAGTCTTGTTCAACATCTTCATCAACAACCTGGATGAGGGGACAGAGTGTACCCTCAGCAAGTTCCCTGATGGCACCAAACTGGGAGGACTGTCTGATTCCCCAGAAGGCTGTGCTGCCATTCAGCAGGATCTCGACTGACTAGAGTTGGGCAGGAAGGAACCTCATGAGGTTCAACAAGGACAAGTGCAGAGTCCTTCATCTGGGGAGGAACAACCTCATACACCAGGACAGGCTGGGGGTCGAACCACTGAAGAGCAGCTCTGCAGAGAGAGACCTGGGAGTCCTGATTGATAATAAACTAACCATGAGCCAGCAATGTGTCCTCGTGGCCAAGGCGGCCAATGGCATCCTGGGATGCATCAAGAAGAGTGTGACCAGCAGGTCAAGGGAGGTTCTGTTCCCTCTATATTCTGCCCTGGTGAGACCTCATCTGGAGTCCCGTGTCCAGTTCTGGGCTCCTCAGCTCAAGAGGGACAGGGAAGTGCTGGAAAGAGTCCAGCACAGAGCCACCAAGATGATCAGGGGACTGGAACATCCTCCTTATTAGGAAAGGCTGCAAGAACTGAGGCTGTTTAGTCTAATGAGGAGACTGAGGGGGAAATTTCATTAATATTTACAAATATCTAAATGATAGATGTCAGGAGGTTGGGGCAGCCCTTTTTTCTGTTGTATCTAGTGACAGGACAAGAGGTAATGGACAAAAGCTGGAACAGAAAAAGTTCCACTTACAAGTATGAATAAACTATTTTACTGTTCAGGTGAGGGAGCTCTGGCACAGGCAGCCCAGGGTGCGGGGTCTCCTTCTCAGGAGGTCCAAACCCACCTGGACACGTTCTTGTGTGACCTGATCTAGGTGGAGCTGCCTTGGCAGCAGGTTTAGACTAGATTATCTTTAAAGGTCTCTTCCAACCCCTACCATTCTATGATTATATGATATTTTCTTCCCTTTTTTGCCTTTCATACCTGCAGTTGTACCAAAGTCTCTTCATTTGCTTCAAGCATTTGTTTTTCTTCCATTTGAAGTCTTGGGATATTCTTCAGGTTGCCCAGCTTCCCTGGAGGCACCTTTAAAGTCTTGAAAAATCTCAGGATCCTTTATGATAGGAAAAGGAAAGCATGACTTGTTTGGAGTTATTTGCAAAAAAAAACCCAAATCAAATAATAAAACAAAACAAAAAAACCCCACTGACTAATGACTTCCCTGGGGAAAAAAAAAACCCACATCTCGGTTTATCCCAGTTGCTACCAGTGAAGTAAAAGGATCCAGACAGAAGGAAAAGCTGTCTTGATTTTTTTTCCAAAATCAAGTGGAATAGAGGTCTAATGGAGGAAACAGGAACAGAAATGCCACCATTCTAACCTTTGCTATTGTACTGACATTGTGTGGTTTCTATCCCATTGGCCAGTAGACTCTCTGAATGTAAATTGACATTAACTAATATTTTCCCTGTTCTGAACTTCCTGCTTTCCAAAAGTAAGCCTTAGTTCAAAAAGCAACATTTTTAACTGCTTCCAAACAAAGATCACCTTTAGTAAAATCTGTTATTGCTTTTGTGAAACATGATAGTTTTATGCCACAGGAAATTTTAGTTTGCTATCAAAAGGTCTTTCTGATTCTGAGGAAGACCTCAGTTCTTCCCAGTTGGATCTGTGTCAGTTTGGTGTAGCTAACAATTTCCATGCATCTCAAACAAGACTGCAGGAGTTTGGCAACTCAGAAATCAGACCAAACATGCCACAAATTACACATAAAAAAAAAAAAACAAAGCCAATCATTTATTAAAAACTAGCTTCTCATGTTTGAATCTAGAGGTATCATACGAACAAAGAAAGGAACATACAGGCTCAGGCTCCATATATTGGTAAGAGTCTGGTATACGAACACACACACACAAAAATTCTTAGACATACAAGCACACATGATTCCCAGAATGACATAAAAATGCTACAAGCGATGCCTCAGCACAAAATTTAATCTCTCTTTGAAGTAAATTCAACAGACACAAAAAGAAAGCTTAGATGTAATTGTTCTCAGTACGATCATAAAGAATATTTCTTAGGTTCTGTTACTCATATGAAAGTAGCTAAAGTGGGTCTTCAACAACTTTTGCTTCTCCACTTGAATCAATATACTATCAAGATATTTCCCTCCTTGATTTTGCATCAATTCTTCCAATATTTCCTAAATGTGATTGCTTGTAGGAGCAATTCTGTAAGCATGGTACAAAACAACTGAGTAAACTAAAGCCATTGTCTCCCTCTTTTTGTCTTTAAGTTATAATTTCTGACCTTTGTTTCAGCAAATTAAGGTGCTTCTGAACATCATCTTTTCTCTGTTTTTGTTGAGCTAAAACAGATCTGGAAAGAAAACAAAGGCAGAATTTTCATGTCAAAGCCTGCAAGGATAGAGAACACAGAACTTTTCTAACAGAAAATGTCCAACTTCAGAGAGAAAGTGGTACATTATACTAAGACAAAATATACACAGCCAACCATATTGCCCCAAAAAGTTCCAGAGCTTTTTCAGTTCAAACAACCTTATGATTTTTGTTTTCTTTGTAGAAACAAAGAACTATTAGGATATTTGGAACTTACAGTATTATTGAGTCCATTACAGTTTCCAGAAACTGCCTACTGCTCTCTGAGAGAGTCTGCCAAGATCCTATTTTAGCACTGGTTAGCTTCACCTTTTTAGAAGAACTTTTTTCTTCTGTTAACATGAAGGAAAAAAGACAAAATTTGTCAAACTTGGATAGACAACTTTGTGATTCATTTCAGTTAGATCACAGTCAAAGACACTGTTAAGATTTTTTTTCATGTTACAAAACTACCAGGGCAAATCTATCCACAGTAGGTGGTGCTTATTATTTGCAATTTTAAAGTGTACAAAATAGAAATTACTGTAAGGAGGAACCTTTTCTTTCTAAACTGATACCTTCCCAAAACCACTGGGGATACAAGTGAGAAAATGCAGAGTTAAATTAAAAAAAAAAAAGAGTGAGGATATATATAAACAAGAAACTCAATGTAGCAGGGGCCTCATCTCATTTGGATCTTCAAAACAACACGAGTCTTAAAACAGAAAGGTAACAGACCACACAACTTCTGAAGAGGAAGTTAAACTATTCTGTGTAACCACAGTGGAATTTTAGAAAAGAACTTGCACTTGCAAACAAAAGTAAAGGATTAACATGTGCACATTCAACACATATGACACCAATGCACACTGGCTAATATTCGTTGTTACTCTTCAGAAACAAAACTTTGAAACTAATTTCAGTGACATCTCAGACATCTGCAATTTCAACATAGCAGCTGCTATTTTTATAAGACAAATATAAGGAAAGAATACAGCCCTACCTGCAGGGGAATAGTCCCTGTCTTCCTTAGCCTTCCTTTTGACTGTCTGTGTGACCTGCTGAAGAAAAAAAAATTTACAGCAAATGTGGTAATTTTGAAACATCCTCTTCTGTGCAACTATTCATCGAGTACTAGCAACCCACTATAAAGAGGCTGTGAAAGCACATCAGTGTTTCATAATGGTCTATAGATGCTCACCACAAAAAAGGCTTTTTGAACTGAAGCAATAATTCACCTCAAGCCGGTTAAAGAATATTAATTCCTCCCATTCCAAGAATGAGGTCATGAAATAAGAAATGTACAAGATGTTTGGCTATCTAGACACATCTTGAGTCCTGTTGTTCATAAGCTCAATGTTTAAGCAAGCTCTCACCAACACAAAGCTGCCTAGGCCAAGCCCAAGACATGCAGAGAATCTTATCCAAAACTGAATCAGCATCACTTGACGTTACCACTCTGTGCAAATAGATGCTATGTAGCTCTTCAAAACTGCACAGTCAACTTGCCTTCTTATTAATAACCAGGCAATGCTTCCCTCTACCAAGGAGCACTAAGTTCACTGCAGATACTTCTTCAAGAGGACTACATTTAGTTAATGAAAAATTATCTATAAATATTTCAGCAAAAAATAGGAAAAAAAAAAGTTGTATTTTTTTTTCATTTGGTTATGTTTAAAATTTGCTTAATCCAAAATGATGATTACCTTTCCTTTTTGCCCCTGTTTTCTTCCTTCTCCATCTGGTCCCTTTTTTGTGCTGGAAGGCACAATTTGTGACTTGTGATTTTGTGACTTAGATGTTTTTTTTCCTGATCTCCCACCAGTAGTCTCTCCCATTTTACTGGAAGATACATGGTGGCGTTTCATTATCTGTAAAGACAAATGGAACAGGAGAAAACAAAATTAAAATCCAGTAATTATGATCTATACAGTACAAGCCACAAATTAACAAGCAAAAAGACTGAAATACACAGCACTAAATAAGCCCAAATATTTGCGTGCTTGCTAACCCAAAGCTGAAATCTTGTATATTTATACGGTTCAAGACTGTCAAAAAGAGCTATCTTTTTAAGTGTAGAACCACTAAAAAAACTATTTCCTTTCTAGACAACCTTTTGTGTACTGTGCATTTTTCTAAAGTCAAAAGCCAGCATGACTGTATGCCAAACAGCAGCAATGGAATTACCACCATAACTGACAACAATCTAATTTGTTCTTAAAAGCCTCCAACAACAGAAACTCTTTATCTTTCTAATGAAGTTCAGTTCACTCATCCTGTTAACAGAATTTTTCAGACAGCACCTACCCATAATGGACCTTGATGCCGTTTAAACCCATAGTTTCTTTTCTTACTCGCTACAGAGATGGAGGCAAAAGAAGCCACAAAGAAGACAGTGATCATTATATCCCACCAGTCTTCTCTTTTCTAAGCACAATAACATTTTGTCCTCGTAACCAAGAAGGCCAATGGCATTCTGGGGTACATTAAGAAGAGTGTGGGCAGAAGATGGAGGGAGGTTCTCCTCCCCCTCTACTCTGCCCTGTAAAGCCTCATTGGGAATCATGTGTCCAGTTTTGAGCTCCCCAGTTCAAGAGAGATGGGGAATTGCTGAAGAGAATCCAGCACAACGCTACCAAGATGACAAGGGGACTGAAGCATCCTTCTCATGAGGAAGGCTGTGGGAGTTTGGGGCCATTTAGACTGAAGAAGACTAAGAGGTGATCTCATTAACACTTAAAAAGTACTTAGAGGGTGTACGTCAGGAGGATGAGATAACACATCTGCTGTAGTACTCAGTGACAAAACTAGGAGTAACAGGCACAAGCTGGAACACAGGACATTCCGCTTGAACATGACAAGAAATTTCTTTGCTATTCAGATGAGGGAGCCCTGGCACAGGCTGCCCAGGGAGGGTGTGGAGTCTCCTCCTCGGGATGGTTCCAAACCCATCTAGACATGTTTCTGTGCGCCCTGATCGAGGGGAACCTGCTCTAGATGCAGACAGGACTGGATAACTCCTTCCAACCCCCACCATTCTGTGATTCCATAACTCGGACGCAGTCAGTTTTTCATTCTTCCCCTCGGGCAACTTCCTCCTCCCTCGTCACGGCTCATCAGGCGACAGTCGCGACCGACACCAGGTCAATAAGCCCCGCCTCCTCTCCCACTGTCACTACTGATCAGTGGGACAGAGTTTGGAGCGCACCTCAGGATGTGACTCACGAACTACAACTCCCAGCATGCAACGCTGCCCACCACCCCCGCACCGCAGGCCTGCCGAGCGGAATGCTCGCTGGGAGGTGTAGTCTTCACGACCCACAGGGCCCCGTACCCCCAAACTCCTGCTCCTCGTTGCTGCCGAATAACACCACGCGTGCCTCCACAGAACCCCCCATCAGCTCATCCCACCCTGAGACTCACCGCCCAGAGCAGCAGCTCAACACTCCCACTGATTCAGCATCAGGTTGCCCAGCCGTTAGAGCAATCGTGTTCCCGCGCACCGGCGCGCATGCGCACTATAAGCTCCCGCCTCCAGCGGGGCAGGGCGGTTCGGCTCAGGGCGCATGCGCCATGCCGCCTCGCCGCGTGCGCAGTGCCGCGGTGCTGTAGGTGTCGGCGGACGAGCCGAATAGAGGTACTGGGGACGTGATGGGGACAGGGGCATGTCCTGAGCCCGCAGTCCACCCTCTGCCCCTGTCCATCGGCCAGGCAGGGCCGCGACCATCCAGGACAGACCCCATAGCGGCCTCCCGTCCGTATTGGCTGCTGAGGGGGCGTGTTTGGGGGCGGTCTGTGGCGGCGGGGGCTGCTGGGTGCTCGGCGCTCCGTCTGGGCGGACGAGACTTTCGGGGTCATGCCCAACTCCGGCAGTGGGTTGTTGTGGTGTGAGGGGTGAAGGGAGAGATGCGGAGGAGGGTGACAGAGCAGCATTGTGGTTCTTTCGGAGTACGGGGCCAGGAGGATGGCGTTGAGACCCACGCGGCGGTGGAGGCGGAGGTTGCCTTCTATGCTGGCTGCAGGGTCATGTCTCTGCAGGGAACTGTGTGCTATTCTGGTGCGACTTTGTGCTCGTCACATTACATGTGGCCTCTATGGGCTGAGCCCATTTGTATGGGGTTTAACAAGACCAAGTGCAGGGTCCTGCATTTGGGCCACAACAACCGCAGGCAACGCTCCAGGCTGG
Source organism: Colius striatus (assembly GCF_028858725.1). Classification (NCBI taxonomy): domain Eukaryota; kingdom Metazoa; phylum Chordata; class Aves; order Coliiformes; family Coliidae; genus Colius; species Colius striatus. The sequence continues at coordinate 42,494,637 of NC_084760.1, read as the reverse complement.
GGATGTGTGGCTGGAAAGCTGCCCGGAGGAAAAGGACCTGTGGGTGATGGTTGGCAGCTGGCTAACAGAAGCCATCAGTGTGCCCAGGTGGCCAAGAAGGCTAATGACATCCTGGCTTGTATCAACACTGCTGCAGGACCAAGAAAGCGATTGTCCCCCTGTGCTGGGCCATGGTGAGGCTGCAGCTCAAGTGCTGTGTTCAGTGTTGGGCCCCTCACTGCCAGAGGGACACTGAGGTGCTGGAGCGTGTCCAGAGACGGGCAGTGGAGCTGGGGAAGGGTCTGGAGCACAAGTCTGATGAATAACAGCTGAGGGAATTGGGGGTGTTCAGTCTAGGGAAGAGGAGGCTGAAAGAAAACATGATTGCTGTCTATTAACTGCTTGAAAGTGAATGGAGATGGAGGTCAATCTCTTGTCTCCAGTAATGAATGGTAGGACAAGAAGAAATGGGCTCAAGTTGCACAGGGGAGATTTAGATTGGAGATGAGGAAGAATGTTTTACCTGAGAGGGTTGTTAAGACACTGTCCTAGGCTGCCCAAGGAGATGGTGGAGTCCCCATCCCTGGAGCTATTGCAGAGCCGTGTAACTGAGGTGCTGAAGGACATGGGTTAGTGGTGGACTTAGCAGTGTGAGGGCAGTGGTTGGACTTAATGACCTTAAAGGTCTTTTCCAACTGAAATTATTCCACGGTTCTATGAGACTGATAAGGATGGACCACCACTGCCCTGCCAGGTGCAGGAAGACAGATGGTTGTTTACTCAGACTACATGCCAGGTAGAGCACTCACTAGACAGAATAATAGTCGGTATTACATCAGCTGTTGAATGCAGTAGGATGTGCTGCTGGGTGTGCTGCTCTGTGGGGTCACCCTGAGCCCCTGTACCTGTGCAGACACAAGGTAAAACCCCATCTTGGCTCTTGTGTGTGGATGGGCTCAGTGCACACCAGGCACCAAAGCAGTGCAGCAGCCCTGGTGCTGGGCAAGACACCAGGACTCCTCCAGTCTGTGTTCATCCCAAGGGCTGCAGCTCATCTCCGCCTCCTGTGTAGGTCTCTGCGGCCCACAGGCTCTCCAGCACGGCCTGCGCCATGACTGCCTCCTCACACAGTCTCTCGCCTGTTTGGGCACACTCACCCAGAGCTGCTGGTGGCTCTCAGTCCTGCCATTGCCCTCCATGGGTTGCAAGGGCACAGCCTGCCTTCTTACCACAGGCTGGAGAGGAGTCTTGGGTCTGGCACTCCACTTTCCTTCCTCATTCTCTGCCTGTGCAGTCCTCTCTTGGTCACTTCCATCTTGTACCACTCCTCCATTTCCTCTTCTGACTCAGATTTCCCTTCTTAAATAATGATGGCAGAGGCACCAGATTTACCTGGCCAGGCTGGAGGTGGGTCCACGTCAGAGCCAGGGGATGTTTCAAGAACTGCTTATTTCCACCAGCACTGCAGCCCCCTGCCCCAGTTACCAAGCAAAAAGGAGCTTCACACAAACCCATTTTCTGTTTGAAAGGGGGGTGATGTGTGTCTGCCCAATGAATAAGTGAATAAATACACTTTTCGTTTTTCTGTGAGTAATTGTTTTGACTTAAGCTGTTTGATCTCTTTATGCTCACTTCTTCTCTGTTGGATTTGTATGGTCACTCAAAAAATGGTTTTATTTTCTCCAGCTTACCCCCAACGCATCAGCCAGTGGGATAGACATGCTGAGAGCCAAGGATGCTGCCCTGCGCCTGCAGCCTCAGCACTGCCAATGCCTGGCACGACTTCCAGGCTGGCAGCTTGCCTGGCGGTCGCTGCACAGGCAGCCACTGCACCCTGAGTGGGCTGCCCTTGCTGAAAAGCAGCTGAAAGGCAAGAATCCAAAGGATTTAATTTGGCACACCCCAGAGGGGATCGACATCAAGCCTTTATACTCCAAAAGGGACACAAAAGACCTCCCTGAGGAGCTGCCAGGTGTGAAACCTTTCACTCGAGGACCATACCCAACCATGTATACATACAGACCATGGACTATCCGCCAATATGCTGGCTTCAGTACAGTGGAGGAGAGCAATAAGTTCTACAAGGACAACATTAAAGGTGAGACAGATGATTTGGAAAACACCATTGCCTTGCAAAGCAGTGGGGAACATTTGTATGGTGAATTACATGGCAAATGTGATTGTTCTGCCTTGCAAGTTTTGGTTTCTAAAAGGGTCTTCCCAGTGGCACTCCATGTCTTTATTACTAGGAAAATACACCGTTTTTGAAACTGCCTTTGTTCCATTTTGCTATTGAAATAGAAAAATTAAATGTGTTAAATGTCTTTTTTGGTAATTCTGCTTGGAGATATAATTTGGCTGTATGCGAGGTTCCAGCCAGCAGAGGTCATGGAGTACTTGACAGTTTGCAACCACAAGGGGAGACTGGAGTGGAAAAAAATATTGAACTTTGTCACTTAGCTAAACTTCTGGTGCTACTGCATTCCGATATCTTGGGTTGCTGTTTCATAAATGTTAAATGAATTCATAAATAGATCTGAATAGTGCCATTTGTGGTATATTAGTAAAGCCAGTGTCCTAAAACTACTGGTATTTTCCTTATTTGAGACTAATTTGTCCACCGTTTCTTTGGAGTATTGTGCTTTTCAGCCAGTTGTTTAGCTAATAGCTGGAGTGTCATCATAAAGCACTACTAAGCTAGATATTGTAAAACCACTACTAAAAGATTGTTGTTGATAGACTGAAGTATTAATTTTACACCAGCCATAAATCTCCTCAAAACTTAACTGTTTGAAGGGGCAGGAAGGAGTTATTTGGGGGATTTTTACCTTTGTGATATCATGGTTAGCTAATTTGAAGCAATATGAGCTACTGCACTGTCCTTTGAAGTATTCTTCATTTTTTTCCATTTATAAAACTTTCAGCAAATTTAAGAAATTGTAAATAAAGGGTATTAGAGGTTTGCAAACTGATGTTTCAATAGAAAGGTTGTTCTGAATATACTGTGTTGTACTGCTGAATGTTGCTGCTGAAGCAGAAGTGCTAACACTTGAGTTAGCTGGTAGCACAGCTCAGTTTACTCAAGAACGTTGGCTGTCAGTAATTTTTCATCTTTATTTGAGCTTTGACATTGTGCTATTTTCATTTTATCTTGTGTTAATGGTTGTATTAATATTTAATTATTTAGCATAGATTCTGAATCTGGAGTAATTATTTGTAAAGCATCTTTAATAATTCAATTAAAATTTCTTTAATTAAAGGAATGCTGAAAAAGAATTAATTATCCATTCCCATAATTACTGAACTGTCTATTGCTTGAAACTAGGCAGAAATTTGAATTTTTGGTGATGTGCTTCAGAGGCAACACCTTTTTAGATCAAAAAGATGATAGCTAGTTTCAGACAAGAACTCTGGTGATGTGAAGAAGTGGATTTGCAAATGCAGTAGAATTACTTTGTGAGCAGCGGTGCTGGTTAGAGGATGAGTGTCTAGGGGTAGCAGAGTTTCTGGTACTACTTTCAGGTTGTAGCAACAAATCTGCCAAATGCTCTAACTGTCCCATTCCCTGCTGTATATGAATATTTTTCTCCTACTGCAGAGTTAGTAATTTATCACTTTGTTTTACAAATAAAGGACATAAGTCACAAAATCCAGGGTAACAATCTCTATGTATGTGTTTAATTTGTGATAAAGAGAAATTGATTGGATGTAGTGTCATGCTTTTGCTTCCAGCTAAGCTGAGTTTCTTGCATGTAAGCCCTGATCCTATCTGTGCACATTTATAATTTGGGACTAAACTGTTACTCAGTAATTTGTTAAGCATGATAAACTGACTGTGGCTGAGCTGGGACTACAATATTTATTTTTTCAATTAAAAGCTTTTTCATTTAGTGTTTAAGATTAAGAAGACCTTGAACAAGTTTGGGGAAGGGACAGCATTTAACAATCAAAAATTGATTTGTTGTCCAAGTCTGGGACATGTAAAATAAAATTAATAGATTTAGTTCTAATGCAAAAATGTTCAGTACTTCTGAATCTCTCTCCCTGTTGTTTTTTTTGTTATTGTTTCCTTTTCTTTCATTTAGCTGGCCAGCAGGGATTATCTGTTGCTTTTGATTTAGCCACCCACCGTGGTTATGATTCAGACAATCCACGAGTTCGAGGAGATGTTGGAATGGCTGGAGTTCCAATTGATACAGTGGAAGACACCAAAATCCTTTTTGATGGAATCCCTTTGGAGAAAATGTCTGTTTCCATGACAATGAATGGGGCAGTCATCCCCATATTGGCAACATTCATTGTAACTGGAGAAGAACAGGGAGTGCCTCAGGCCAAGCTGACAGGGACAATCCAAAATGACATCTTGAAGGAGTTCATGGTCCGAAATACGTACATTTTCCCCCCAGAGCCATCTATGCGGATTATTGCTGACATCTTCCAGTACACCTCAAAGGTATCCATTCTTTAAATGGATCTACTTCTGTTATTATATGTAGTTAACTATGAGACACTTTGGAAAACAAAGCAGAAGATGGGAAGAGCTGTCATAGTGAAGAATGACGTGGCTGTGGAAAAAGCGGGGAGATGAGATTCTGGATCACTTACAGCGTAAATTTTACGATAAAGTTTTAAGTCAGTCCAAAGCAAAGTCAGGTCAAGATGAGCCTAAGACTGAAAGGATGACGGGAAGCTTGAAGGCAAAGCTATTCCTTGTATACAAAGTAAGAAGCCCTGTAGTTAAGAACCTTTATACAGTACTAAGCAGGAGGAAAGAGGTAAGGCATCTCAAAGGACTTCTGCTTTAAAATTAAGAATGAGAAGGAGGTATTGAAAGGAGTGAAGTCCTGAACTGATAACTGGAAGATCAGTACTACCATTTGTTTTCTTCATTGCATTTTCACTGGAGGAGTGGCATGCAGCCTGTAATTGAGAAAGATACTTACCATGGTGAGCAATAGTTTAAAGACAATGAATAGTGCAAAAGGGTAAAAGCATGTGAAGTAAACACTCCAAACACAATACAATAGGTTGCATTTTCAGTCTCCAAAGAATAGATTATTTGTGAATGTTGATAGAACAGTTATCTGATCCCCTCTTCTACTGTTGTGCTCAGTTGTTTTTTGTTTTTGCAGCATATGCCTAAGTTTAATTCCATTTCAATCAGTGGATACCACATGCAAGAGGCAGGAGCTGACACCATTCTGGAGTTAGCTTACACTATAGCAGATGGCTTGGAGTACTGCAGAACTGGACTTAAAGCTGGCCTTACCATTGATGAATTTGCACCAAGGTGAGCTAAAGAAATCTGCAAGTATAAAACTCACTTTTGGTAAAACCTTTAGAATTTAATATCAAATTGAGTGTCTTTTAGTAGGAAAATCCATCTGGTCCAACAGACATTTGGGCTACATCTGCGCCAGTTAACCGAGTAAGCAGTGTCAAGGTCTGTTGTGACAGTTGGTCTCAGGGTCAGAAGGAGGATCTCTGAGCTGTTGTATCTAATACAGTTTTAGCTTTAGGACTGCAGAATTCAGCAAGAGCTCTTGCAGTTATTTTATGCTGTAGTATTACTGTTAGGTTTTTTTCATTAGTAGTATTTTGAGATAGCTGGGAAGGAGAAGTTTGAGTAGTTCAATTAACAGCTTCAAATTTCCTAAAAATACAGTTTAATTTTGAGCGGAATATTGTGGTTTTGTATAGTTACTGCTAAAGTAAGCAGAATCACAGTTTCAGTGGTCTAGCTGATTTGCAGATTCTGTAACTATACAAGTCTAAAAAACAAAAGCTGTGATTCATGTAGCCTGTTGCACATTGAGACTGTAGAATCTTAGAATCATTTCAGCTGGAAGAGACTTTTAAGATCATCAAGTCCAACCTTTGTCCCAGCCCTATCAATCACTAGACCATTTTCCTCTGCAATATCCATCACTCTCTTAAACACCTCCAGGGACAGTGACTCGACCACCTCCCTGGGCAGCCCATTCCAATGCCTGACAACGCTTTCAGTAAAGAAATTCCTCCTCATATCCAGCCCGAACCTCCCCTGGAGCAACTTGAGGCCTTTTCCACTTGTTCTATTGCTTGTTACTAGGGAGAACAGACTGACCCCTGCCTTGCTGCAATTTCCTTTTAGGCAGTTGTATAGAGTGATAAAGTAACCCCAGCCTTCTTTTCTCCAGGCTATAGGGGTCAGCTGAATTAATTTGTCGTTGAGGTCAGTGACAAAATCAAAATGGATCATGTAAAAAAAGATACAGCCTCATTTTCAGAATTTCTAGTGATGCAAAATCACTAGAAAGAGCCTTCAGCAAATTGTTTCAGTAGCTAATTCACTGTTTAAAAAGTGCACCTTTAGTATAATGACTTTTACTGGCTATAACTATGCACGTTTACGTTTATAAATCATAACAGTTCTAAACAGAAAAAAGTAGGTTAGTCAGTCTGCTACCTGATACACTATCCAATATTGAACTGATGTTTGATTTGGATTTTGATTAAAGTGATCAGGAAAAGGATGAAAACATCCTATTTGTATGTCATGTCTTCTCATAAGTAGTTTGTGAGTGTCACTAAACTAGTAGATTGTTTCTGGGAGCATTTCCTGGCCCTGAAGTGTCATTGTCTCTGTCAGTGACTTGCTGGAATACAGCTTAACCTAAGGCTCTTCCAAAACAGACCCTGGGGAGAGTTTAGCCATTCCAGGGACCATTGGCACTGGCAGTTTGCCTGCAGTCTTCTTGTTTTGAGGCTAAATCAGTTTATTGTCATAAATGTGTATCATTCTGTAGCAACTGGTGTCAGTGTCCAGGAACGTTTCTATCATCTTATGTCTGGAATATATGTAGGAAAGTAAATTAATCAGATACCTTGCTGTAAGACTTCTTCACAGAAACGGTTATTAGAATGTTGAATGTTTTATCCTGTTCATGTGCTCTTATTCCAGGCTCTCCTTCTTCTGGGGAATTGGCATGAACTTCTATATGGAAATAGCTAAGATGAGAGCTGGGAGGCGACTATGGGCTTACTTGATAGAGAAAATGTTTAAGCCCAAGGATCCCAAATCTCTTCTGCTGAGAGCTCATTGTCAAACTTCAGGCTGGTCACTCACTGAGCAGGTTAGAAATTGGACTCTCAACAACTTCCTCATTTAAATGTGTTCTCGTGGTGTATATCTGAAAGGGGGTTTACTGGTTTTACTCAAAGATGCAGCTTTCTGAAGGAAACGACCTGTCTCACTGCCAAATGCATATTCTGCACATGCTGGCGTTGGATACCTCTTTTTGCTTACATAACACAAAAAGTCTTGTTGAGCACCACCAGCATTGCTTCTTAAAATGCAAGTTTACAAGATACTTCAGTGTTCTGAACTGCCCTGTAGTGCTCAGGTTAAGGAAACTAAAGACTTGAGGCTGTATTCAAAAAGAATTCCAGTATCATAGAATCATAGAATTATTTGATTGGAAAAGACCTTTTAAATCATTGAGTTCAACTGTTAACCCAGCACTGCCAAGGCCACCACTAAACCATGTCCTTTGGTGCCACATCTACATGTCTTTTAAGTATCTTCATGTATATGCACCAAGGTGGTTTAGGTTGGACGTTAGGAACAACTTTTTACTGAAGGGTTATTAAGCAATGGAACGGATTGCCCAGGGAGATGGTGGAATCACCATCCATGGAGATATTGAACAGATGCATAGATGAGATGCTCAGGGACTTGGTTTAGTTTAGTGGTATGCTTGGCAGTGGTTGGACTTGGTGATCTTAAAGGTCTTTTCCAACTGTAATGATTGTATGATTTCACTGCAGTAGTATGTGTGTAACTAATCTGCCTCAGCCCCATGGCAGAACCATTGAGATTCAGAGCTCTCCTTTTCCTTCCAGGATCCCTTTAACAATGTCATTCGTACTACAATTGAAGCGATGGCTGCAGTCTTTGGAGGTACACAGTCTTTGCATACCAATTCCTATGATGAAGCCTTGGGTTTGCCTACAGTGAAGAGTGCTCGCATTGCTCGGAACACACAGATCATCATTCAAGAGGAGTCGGGTATTCCAAAAGTGGCAGACCCCTGGGGGGGTTCTTACCTCATGGAGTGCCTCACCGATGATGTCTATCAAGCTGCTTTAAAGGTCAGTTTGCATCACCTTTTGTGTTTTGTGAGAAAATTTTAGGTGCAGGTCTTTCAATAAGTGTTCTTTAAGAGACTATTGGAGAAACCAGTAACTTCTAAAGAGAATTATTTAACATATGCATCAGTGATTTCTTGGTAAAGGAACTTTACAGAGTACATTGTATATTTAAAGAAAGAGGGATTTTGGCCTTCTAGAAGACTACATTCAAAAGGTAATATTCCAGTGTAAAAACAAGTAACCAAACCCTACAAAGTCCCTTGTATGCAGAAGACTCCCAATTCAATGTGATCTGAGTTTATATGTAAGAAAATAAATGAGTTCAACAAAATTAAAAATTAAACCAACCAACTTAGTTACATGCCTGCTCACGTCTGTGGTGATCTGCTTGAGATTTTAAAACTAGGGATTATTGAAAGCAATTTTTTACAGCCAGAAATGTAGGCAGACAATTGTCTGTCCCTACTTGAGTATTATGCAGAATTTAGGAGAAATTTTTTTGTTTGGATCGGAATATTTGTTGTAATAATGTTTTTAGCTGCTAGTCATTACTTGCAGGTGGAAAGTACTATGTAGGAGTAGTCTGACTATTGGCAATCCTGCATAAAGATAGATGCCTAGGTGTCCATCTAAACCCAGTGGTTTTCCTTTTTATCAATTATGCAAAGTCCCACATTAATAAACTAATATAGGCTCAAACACTAGCCTGGAACTGTACAGACACAACAGTGTGTCCTGGTTTAGGCCCATTGGGGAACAAAAGACCACGATTAGCCTCAAGTACCAAAGACCTGAGGATTGCCAAAGGGCAGGGAGAGCTTAATTGCCGCGTAAGGTCCAGGACAAAACAGACCAGGCTTTGTTTGTCTCTCCTCAGGGCAGGTGGGCTTTGCACCCCTCCTCCCTGCAAGTCCATGGGGTACCCCTCACACACAGCAGCCCTGCACAGGCTGCTCCAACACGCATTTATTCCAAAAACTACAGCTCCTCTCTGCCTCTCATGTGGGTCTGCTCTGCGGCGTGCAGGCTTTCCGGCGTGGCCTGCGCCATGGCCACCTCCTCACACAGTCTCTCACCAGTCCAGGTGCATTCACAGAGAGCTGCTGGTGGCTCTCAGTCCTGCCATGGCTCTGCATAGGTTGCAGGGGTACTGCCTGCATTCTTACCACGGCTTGCAGTGGGGTCTCTGGTCTGGTGCTCTGCCTTCCTTCCTCCTTCTCTGACTACGGGGTCTGTGTGGTCACCTCCATCTTGTATCACTCTTACACCTCCTGCAAGCACTTCAAATTCTCATCACTAAATAGTGATTGCAGAGGTGTCATATTGGCCCAGCTGGGCCGGAGGTGGATCTGAACCCAGGAGCCAGGGGGAGAGTCCAAAAACTCTTTACCTGGTCTTCACTGCAACCCCCTCCCCCTGTCACCAGGCAAAAGCTGCTCCTTGCTAAACCATGACACAGTGAATGACAGACGTTTTTTATGTCCTTGTCGACTAGGACTCTTCTAGCAGGTGCCAGGCATGGTCTGATGGTTGTTTTCAGGAGGCAGTTTGAATGCAGTCACAGAGTCATTTAGATTGGAAAAGACCTTTAAGGTCATCTAGTCCAACCATTATTCCAGCACTGCTACAGCCACCGCTAAACTATGTCTCTAAGCACCTCTACACAACTTTTAAATACCTCCAGCGATGGGGACTACACCACTTCCCTGGGCAGTCTGGGCTAGTGTTTGACAGCCCTTTTAGGGAAGAAGTTTTTCCTAATATCCATCTAAATCTCCCCTGGAGCAATTTGAGGACATTTTATCTTGCTCTATCCGTTGTAACTTGGGAGAAGAGACCAACACCACTTCACACAGTCACCGTTGTTTGGGGCTGAGTGAGACAGCTGTGTGGGAGCTGAACCATGCCATGCCACTTTTTTCAGGAGCAGAGAACTAACCCTGGCTTTTTTCAATTTATTTGTGTACATGTAGCCATCAGAGTTGCAGGCAGGGTCTCAAATTTTAAGACTTTTCATCCATGGATGTTACTGAGAGAATAATACGCCATGCAGTGTTTCTGAATTCATTAAGTTGTGAGAGTGAAAATTATCTTTCATTTAACATGTCTCTTAATTTATATCAAAACCTGTAGTCCAAGACACAGAGATAGGAAGCAGACTTTTAGAGCACAGAACTGTATATATAGCTTTAAAAAAAAAAAAAAGCTAATGGTAGTACAAGTCAAAGCTTGTTTTGTGAACCTTGCTACTACTCACTTTCTCAGTCCTTTTCCTTTCTCAGCTTGTTGAGGAGATTGAAGAAATGGGTGGAATGGCCAAAGCTGTTGCTGAGGGAATTCCCAAACTTCGTATTGAAGAATGTGCAGCTCGAAGACAAGCCAGGATTGACTCCGGTAGGAAGCAGGGAGATGAAAGAAAGGAAAACTGCCAATAGGATGCCTTTGTATAAAGGTTTTTCACACACATTTTCATTGTTTTTCAATTGTTCTTAGTTTATAAGCAGATTGCAAGTGATAAAATGGTAATATTTTAGTTTTATGTCAGTGAAAGCTTCTAGAAAGACCTATCAGTATGTATGAAACACAGTATCAGTATGAAAACAGTCTCACTTGGCATATTTCAGATTAGGTTAGACAAAGCACTGGAAAGGCTATTTCCAGTAGTTAAATCAATTTCTGATAGCACCTTTAAAATGAGACTCCAGAATTTAAAAGCATGACCGCCAGCAGATGGCAATCTTGAATAGTCTAGCCAAATTTTTGGATTTGCTTCAGGACCACTAATTTTCCTGAAGACCACAAAAACTGCAGTCATCTCAGAGTAGAGGGTGATACAGCTGTTTCTTTGTGAGATGTAGATATGTCTGTGTGTATATATATATATATATATATATATATATATACACATAGAAAGTATATATGGGTATGTATATGCATGTGTGCTTACAGCTTTATTATACATTCCAGTAGCAATCCAGTAACAGAAAGCAGGGATAACTACAATGTGAAAGAAGAGCTTTTTTGGTTACAGGATGAGTTTTAAGCAAGACTTTAAGATCAATAAAGTTCTGTCTTTTCTCTCCCAAAGTGAATTGCTTCATGTTGCTTTCAAGAGTTTAGTAATGTTTCAGGCAGTGTAAGTAAAAATGATTGTAAAGTCCATACTTGTTGAAAACTAAAATGCAGTTTTCCAACACGATAAATTATTTTTTATTCACATGGAGGAGTTTTAGGTAGGAACTTTTCTTTCTTATTTATCTGGTAAATCAGAAAAGGAAATGCAGAGCAGTGCGGGAGACCAGCACTTCTGCTTAATTCTGTAAGATTCAGTTCTGTAAACTTAAAAAGATAAAAATGGCCCATGTGTATTAGTAAGTCATTACTAAATCTGTTTGTAAGATTAAGTTGTTCTATTTCAAGTGGGTTTTTTTCTGGCCCAGGATTCATTATGTTGAAATGTCCATGCATCTAATTATCATAATACATGCAAAGTACAAACTTAAAATTTCTTTCTACAGGGAAGACTTAAGATATTTGACATATACATAGCTGTAAACAAAGTGTTGCATTATATTGCTCAAATTTTACTTGTCCTATTAATATTGTGCCTTTTCACAGTAGTTTGCAAACGTATTCTGAGTTTCTGGTGTTTCCACTGGAAATAGGGTCTGAAGTAATTGTTGGAGTAAACAAGCATCAGCTAGAAAAAGAGGAGACAGTCGAAGTTCTGGCTATTGATAATACTTCAGTCCGTAGCAAGCAGATCGAGAAGATTAATAAGGTGGGAACTACCTTCTTTAAAGTTCTTGACATTTCAGATAAAACTTGCATAATACTAAGGAAAGGTGTTCTTCCAGAAACTTCACCACCAAATTTTTTACAATGCACTCTAGTCTTTAGTGCAGAAGCTAAAATTCTGTTCCATTTCAGTGGTGGCTCATGGAAAATCTCAAGAAACACAGTATTAGAATCCAAACAGAAATGTTTTTGTTAAGTTTGTTTGGTTTTCATCACTGTATTTCAGATAGTCTGGTGACTATGTCTGAATGTTCAAAATTGAGAACTTTATATTTTCTGGTAGTAAGATAGATAATATCTTGTAATGTTTTGCTCTGAAAGCATGTAACATCAATCACTCAGACTGTTTGATGCAGCTTGCCAAGTTCTATTAAAGGACAGAGTTTCAGAACCAGCAATCGACATGCACTTTCCTAATTAGTAGAAACATAGATAAAATAGTTTTACAGTTCTTTAATGGACTTGTACATACTTTTTAAGGTCTGAGACACATTTTTACTTTAATATCTTTGGAATACATCGCATATATTTTCAATTCCATGCCTCCAGAATTAATATTTGAAATCAGAAAGTTAGACATATCTGACTTCCCAGTTCACCTTGTAGTTTGTTTTTAACTTAATATTTTTCTCCTCCACTTAAGGTGAAGGCCAGTAGAGATCAAGCAGCAGCCCAGCAATGTCTCGATGCTCTAACACAATGTGCTGCTACTGGAGAAGGCAACTTACTCGCACTTGCAGTGGAAGCAGCACGTTCAAGGTATGGTGGTGGGGATGAATATTTAACTGCTGTCTAAAAATTAGTAATTCATTTTCATCTTTCAGCTGTTCTTGAAGATGATGTCAGTGAAGTTGATGTCTTGAGAGGTTTTGTGGTTTTCTTCTGAAATGAAAGTAAAATATGGCTGCAGTGTGCCATTCTAAGATTAACTATCACACTTTACAGTCTCTTAAGGCTATGTTTTAATTTCTCACAGAGACTACAGGTAGAAAGAATTTCATAAGAAATTATGTTGTTCATACATGTTGTTTACAACTCTGACTCTTCCCTGTTTTGGGACATAACTAGATTTCCCTGACACCCTCCTGTTTTATGGTCAGGGAGCTTAAGAAATGTCTGAGATGTGAAAATGGATATTCACAATCTTATCATGGTCTGTTGCTTCATCCTTTCTTGCACCACAGATTGGTGTGAAAACAATTTTTTTTGATTGAAAGAGAAGTATATTTACTTTGCCAGGCAAAGATGTAAAAGATGCTCCTGAGTAGAGTAGTGAGGCATCCTTTAGAGTTCACTGGAACATGTAATTTTTTCACCTAAGGTGTTTTTAACACTGCTTTTGTTCCTGCTTCAGAATAAGTGCATCTGTCTTTTGATCTTGAAGACAAGAAATGTGATTCAATTGAAATAAAAGGAATAGTGCAGAATTGTTAGCAGTGAACTATTGAAAAAAACTCTGTGGACTAATACAGAGATTTCAGTGCTGACAAACCCAAGTAGAAAAGTAATTTTATTATCGTAACCAAAGTAATTTGTCATTTCTCATCAGAAGCCACATTACAGGAAAACAGGTGCAGTTAGGTAAGGCTATGAGACAGATGATACTAAGTTCTTTCTCACCTCCTTCTGCCACCTTGCTTTTTTCCCTGTGTGTCTCCACATTTGCAATTCCTGCTGTGCCAGCTATGCCCGATGGAAAAGGAAGGCATGAAATGCAATGTCACACCTAATGTTCCTTCTTTGTCTGACCAGCCTGTGTCTTCATGGTTCTGTGTTACCTGATTTGATTACACAGTGCTATCTCTCATTACTGGTAAAATGCAGAGAGGCAGTGGCAGCAGTGTGAGGCTGAACAGACAGCCAAGCCAGTCCTTATTATTTCGAAAACTCTTGTTTTTCAGGAAGCTGAGGGAATTTATGAACAGTTGTGGGCTCTAGTATAGCACAGTTGGTCAACAGTAATCCTAAGCAGTGCAGAAGTTCATAAGATGCAGGCAGCATTTCATGTACAAACATGCTGTCCTTGCCATGAGACATGTTGTAAGTGCTGTAGACTAATAAAACACAAAATGGAGAATACAGCTATCTTTTGGTCTCTACTTCAAAATTAAGTTTATTTAAAACTACAGATTTAAGTTGTAAAATACCTGTTATTCTTCAAAAGAAAGGGTGCTACCAAAACATGCAGTTCCACACAAGGCAAATGTGAATGACAGCCCTATGAAGGAAATGCAAATTTATACAACAAGGGCAAAGTGAGGTCAGTTTTGCATACTTGTCTAGGAGGTTTTTATCAGCATGCATTAAAAAAGTCTGTCAATAGTAAGAATTGTTACTTATGCTACTCAAGTGTTTTATAATAGTGAGATGAAAACAGTTGTCTCCAGGACAAAATTTTGCTATAAAGATAAACAGAAATGGGAAGGGTTTTTATACGTCAAGACTCTGAAGAATTTGTCCAATGTTATGTCTAACAGATTAAAGAAAAGTGTAATTGTTATTGAAAGTATACTTTTCCTCTCCTCTTAAGAAAAGAGGCTGTATTCCTGGCTCCAGACAGAGCTGTTCCACTGGAATGCATACATGGCACCCACTGATGCAGCAGGACTAAGAACTAAGCAGAGACTTAAAAAAAAAGGTGTATTGGTAAATAGCAGGAAAGCATTCATGAGTAGGTTAAAAGCAAAACTCCTGTTATTGCTTAGGAAATTAAGATTTGAAGGGCTGCAGAGACTTGGGGCAGAATTCTCAGAAGAGTAGCAGTATTTATAGGATAAATAAATATATTTCATTTTCTGTGGAGTACACAGGAACTTCATCCCAGCCTCTGGATTATACTGTGATAAAATTTGATAGTCCAACCATTTATTTTTCACTTGTTACATGAAACTTGATTCACACATTTAGATGATAAAACCAGAAAAGCACACCACAAGTATATCTATACGTGCTGCGCTTTATTCCTATAGTTAGGTTTGGGGTTTTCTTTTCTTGATTTCTATTTTGAATTGTAGTCTGAGTGCAAATGCAAAGTCTTGCAGTCTGAGCCCCCAAAAAAATCCAGGTTGATAAAGTTTTATGTAATTTCCTGCAGTATTTTGCTGTGCAGTGGTCCCTATTGACTTGTCACTTACAAAATCACTCCTCACATCAACAAAACTTCTTGCATATTCCATTAGTGGGTGACACTGGTTTAAGTCAGATGTTCAGAGTTGTAGCACCAAAAAGAAAATGAATGTAATTGAATTTGTCCTGCAGCAAGGCAAATAGTTGGGCCTGTGTCAGTGATTTCCATGTTCTGTTTTCCTGTAAGCCCCCTGATAGCATTAATAATTTGTTTCTGTATCTTAGGTGCACCGTTGGAGAAATAACAGATGCAATGAAGAAGGTGTTTGGGGAGCACAAAGCCAGTGACCGAATGGTGAGTGGAGCTTATCGCCAGGAGTTTGGAGAGAGTGATGAAATTCTTCATGCCATCAATAGGTGAGAATAGCTTCCCAGGAAGCAGGACACAGTCTCAAATTCAATCCATTAGATGTATGTGCTACTGACTCTGCCTTAGAAAGCATTTCCCCAAGCTGAATGACATCCCCAGGACAAAACAACAGCCTGTGTAGACACTCTTGTGCCTGTAAGCAAGTAAATGGAATGAGAACAAATAAGTGCAATGAGAGAATAGTCAAAACTTAATTGAACTTGTATTTACTTGCAAGCAAAATCCACTGAGGCAGTGTTACTATTTGAGGATCTTGTTCAAACAGACTAGGCAACTATAGTAGTTATTAACAAGCTGAGAAACATTGCCTGAAATCCCCAGGCACTGGATTGCTTCTTTTGAAGACTGTGTAATAGCAATCTCTAATATATTCCAGCAATTCATCTCTGCAAAACTCATATGGTGTCCCCGCAACTTCACTTCTATTGTTCCTAAAATGGTAAGGCTAAAATCTGCCTGGATCTGCACGTACAGCTTCCAGTCTAAGGGTGTTATTCATATCACAAAGGAGAAAACATCCCAAGATGTGTGAAAAAACCAGTTCCCACTTGTGTCTTTTGTCAGCTTCTGCCTTTGTTGCCCTCCCCTTGGGTAAAAAGACTGAATTGCTGTAGTGGGTGGTGATGAAGTAGGAATCAATGATTGTAAATCCCTGCTGTGCTGTGGTTTACAGATTAAAGAGTTACAGGCTGTCATGAAAGGGAATTACTTGAAGGCTTCTCAATGGTGATGTTTAGCCTGACTTGCAAGTAGTTGTGCTGAGGAATGTCACTGTTATTTTTTATTTTAAATACCTACTGTAAATTTAAGCATTTGTAATTATGCATTGACTTGAAATTTAACTGGACTGGCTCATTGAGAATCGAGAGTAGCTCCCTTTTTGACATACCTGCCTTTATGCCCAGAGTCACATCTACCAGTTGGTAAACATGGTAATGAAACTGGATTTACTACATATCACCCTTGCACCAGTCTTAAAAAGTGTGACTTCACACTTGTCCCTGAGTTGTAATGACTCAGGTGGTCTTAGGCTGGCAGCCTTAGAGCACCGAGAGCTGCTCTTCCTGGGAGGGAGCCTGTGGGTGGGTAAGGAAGCAAAGAAAAATATGGAAATAAGAGAAAAGGATTTTAAGATATTACAAATCAATTCAGATACCTACTTCATGGATATTGTCAGCAGTCTAGGAACAGAAAAAGCAACCCAACTACTATACATCCTCAAGCAGAAACTTGCTCAGTCTGCTTCTTCAAGACTCCTTAACATAAGGCCAAGTGCAAGGTCCTGCCTCTTGGTCAGGGCAACCCCCAGTACCAGTAGCTGGGGGATGAAGAGGTGGAGAGCAGCCCTACCCAGAAGGACTTACAGGGATGCTGCTGGGTGAGCACTGCTCAGCAATAACCAAAACATCCCTGGATTACCAACAATCCTCTCAGCATAAATCCAAACCATAGTCCTGTATAGGTTAGTAGGAAGAAAATTAACCCTATCCCAGCCAAAACCAGGCCATGATGCACAGCATGATGTCTAGGACCCGTCTCTATAGCCTGTGTGACATGCAAGTACTTTGAAATAATTGGTCATAATTATTAAAATCTAAAATAGTGGTTTAGTTAGTTGTAATTCAGCTCCTTAAACCCTCAGAAAATTCAGTGGTTTGCCCATCAGTGGAAAAGGAGTGTTTTTCTTTAAAAAGAATATTTTATTGTTGAGGCTAGTAAATACAAGAAATCAGTTAGTGACCATATAACATGAATATGTTATGAATATGCATGGTGTGTGGACTGCATAGACACAGGCCTTTTTATTTGATGGGTGTAAATTTGATGCACATTTGCAGCCAGTGCTTTTTTTTATTTGTGGGAGTACATCTAATGTGTCTGAGTGCATTACAGTGATACAAGTATGTGTTTTCAATCAGAGTTAACAACTTCATGGATCGTGAGGGGCGAAGGCCTCGTATACTTGTTGCAAAGATGGGTCAAGATGGCCATGATAGAGGAGCTAAAGTTATTGCAACAGGATTTGCAGACATTGGCTTTGATGTGGACATAGGTCCCCTCTTCCAGGTATGACTGACTGAGCAGTGTCCAATGTATTCCACTTACAGCGATTTTTCCCTCTTGTGCTTGTTCAGTAGCCAGGCTGGGGCTCTCACTTGCCACATCATCCTCTTTCCATGCAGACACCTCGAGAAGTGGCCCAGCAGGCAGTTGATGCAGATGTGCACTGTGTTGGTGTGAGCACACTAGCAGCAGGTCATAAAACTCTGGTGCCTGAACTCATCAAAGAACTCAACGCCCTGGGCCGGCCAGACATTCTCGTCATGTGTGGAGGTGTCATCCCACCTCAGGTACGGGTCAACAACATTTCCATCAAGACTAGGAGATTGCTTTATTTATATCTGTGCTAGTTTTAGCTGTTTCTTGTATTTTGTTAATGCCAGAGGGGATTTACATCTCTGTAGATTTACAGCTCTGAAGGCTGCTGTTTACAGTCACCAAGGTCAGCACACATTTGCAGGATGGTTGCATGGTCTAGCAGGTCTCACTGATCTGGTTTTCTGTGTGTTGTATCCTCGTTTTCACTTACAGTGTTTCCTGGATGGAGTAGTAGTTGTCTTTAGAGACTGCATGATTTCAAATAATATCTCAGAAGACCCACAGCTAGTGACTAAGACGTGGTAGGTCCTAGCACCTATAGGCTACACATATCATTCACTGATCAGCCTCTCCTCATGTTCTCCATTGTCGGGCCTCAGTGTTGTCTGTCACTCCCTCTGCCACTCCTAAACCACTTAAGTTTGTTGAATTCCCTGGCAGTCAATATTTGTGCTTTTGCCTTTAAATTTTCCATAGTTCATCCACAGTGTGCCTGGCTGTATCACCTTTAGGGTGATGTTCTTTCTAGAGAGATTCAAACTGATTTTGCATATAAGTGTCCTGTTACCCCTTTTCCTCGACTTCTTCCTTCTCCAGCCAATTAAGTTTTTAATTGAACAAACAAAACTCTTTCTAAGAGTAAAATTGTGTTCTTTTCAGTCTCTCAATGGGATGATCCTCGCCTGTGGCTGGAAAATATATATCCTACGTGTGTGTATATATGTATATATATATGTATGTATATGTATGTCTGTATATGTCCTACATATATGTAGAGGTAGGAGAGACTGCATAATTACTTCAGAAATCTTTGAAATTTCAGGACAATCATAAAATAGAGTGCCTTAGATTGCAGGAGACCACTGGCAATTATCTGGCCTAAGCCCTCATTTAAAGCAATATTTAGGTTCTTCAGGGTCACATCCAGTTGTCTTTTGAATATTTCCCAAGGATCTGACATTAGTCTGATTCTAAACAAATAAAACCTTTCCAGTGGATGTGGGGGTTTTTAATATTGATTTTTCTACCTCTTAACCAACATATTTTTCCCATTTCCCTTAGTGCTGTGCTTTCTCTCTGGGACTTGTTACATATACTCTCTCAGGCACAGCCTACAGGATAGAGCACACAGCAACTACAAATCCATTATCAACTTTGTGTTGCACTATAGATCTGAAATTCCTTTCTTGCACAGGATTACGACTTCCTGTACGATGCTGGTGTCGCCCACGTGTTTGGTCCAGGGACTCGTATTCCAAAAGCCGCTGTCCAAGTATTAGATGACATTGAGAAGTGCCTGGAGAAGAGGCAGCAGTCCATGTGATACTGACGTCTCCCACAGTACCACCTGCCTTACGCTCATCACTTACAGAATGGGTAAAGCATCAGCAAGGGACGGCCACCCATGAGCCTGTGATTCCAGAGCCCCATGGCCTGGTGTTTTGTGCTTTCTAAGAAAGTTGTCAATTCTCTGCTCGCTCTATTTGAGAATTTATATATGTACCCACAAGAAAATTTTCTCTCTAGAGCTATGTTTTCAGAGAATGAAGGGAATTCTGTAGGTGGGTGTGTTGGTTTGGGTTTTTTTTTTCCCAGATATACTGATAAATAAAATACCCATTGCAGCTCTTCGGTTGATTTCTCTTCCATGCAGAGAACTTACTTTGTTTTTTTTTTTTTTTGGCAGTCAGTGTAGACATAGAAGTCTTCAGGCAAAATCACTGAAGTTCAGCAGAGATGTGATTAAATTCAGCCCCATTATACTTTATTAAAAGATTTCTCTGCTCTGTGGTAATGTATTTCATCTAGCTGTATTTGCCTTACAGATTCTGTTTTTTTAAAAGTAATAATTTTTAAGATCTGCATTTTGTTCTCTTGAATTCAATAAAACAATCCCCACCAATTTCAATTGGAATTCCTGCAGGCTTTTGGTGCTTGAGGAAGGCCCTTTAAAGCTCTGGATTGGTTTGGAGTAATGTACACTGATTCTCTCTTGTCATATCTTATTAATATTTACAAATATCTAAATGGTGGGTGTCAGGAGGTTGGGACATCCTTTTTTCTATGGTATCTAGCAACAGACAAGGGGTAATCAGATGAAGCTGGAACACAGAAAGTTCCACTTAAACATAAAATTATTTCACTGTTCAGGTGAGGGAGCTCTGGAACAGGCTGCCCAAAGGGATTGTGGAGTCTCCTTCCTTGGGGGTCTTCAAGACCCACCTAGACATGTTCCTATGGGACCTGATGACGTTAACCTGCTTCTGCAGGGGGGTTGGACTAGATGATCTCTAAAGGTCCCTTCCAACCCCTACCATCCTATGATCCTATGATATCAAGATTGGAAAACAAAATGGTGAGACTAGGCAAGAAATAGTTTTCTCCCTCAGCACACAGCATTTGTATTGGGCCCTTTAAGGAAAGAAGATACTCAAGTGAACGGCCTTTCCTTCAAGCTTGTTGTCAGTTCCTTGCCTAAGTAGAGACTCCTTATAGGACAGCAAGCTCTGAAGGAAGGTGCTTTTCCCATCTGTATCTGTTCTTTGCTGCCAGAGCAGCACAGCAGTGAAGGCAGTGCTCCCTGACAAGTGGGTGTGAGGGTATCAGCCTGTGTTGGTGACACGGTATGAACTAAGAGCTGGGAGCTGCACCCAGTCCTCATCACCCTGACTGCTTTACAACACACTGCTCTTCTTTTGTACTGCAAAATCAAGGAGATACTCTGCAAATGTACGGAAATATTTTGTTTCCATATGAGTATTTTTGGCATGTTCCAGGACAAAATGGTAACTATAAATAGTGTAACTAGGCACTAAGGCCTTTCCAGTAGGAATGAGCCAGGTACAGCAGGTTACTGCAAGGTTAAGTCACATCCCTTAGGAGGTTCCTAAGTCATAGAATTAAGTTGGAAAATACCTTTAAGATCATCAAGTCCAACCCCTCCCTTCACACTAACAAGCCTACCACTAACCCCTGTCCCTCATCACCTCAGCTACATGGCTTTGCAATAGGCCCAGGGATTCCTCCTGGACCTCCCTGGGCAGCCTGGAACAGTGTTTAAAAGTTTAAAATAGTTGGTTTGTTTTGTTTTTTTTTTTCTCAAAGGCAGCATATGTTTTGGAAATATGCAAAGGAATACAGATAGGACAAACGGCTGGAGATGTGGAGATCCTAATTTACATGTAGGAATTAACATACTGCGGCGTGTTGTCTTTCCTGAAAGGACCTTTGATAAAGTAAGAACTTGAGCATGGCCTCAAATCTCAGGGCAGTGCCCTAACAATGAACCAAATGTTCCACTTGATTTTCAGCTGTAAAATAATTACCTGGGCATGGTAGATGGATCCTACAGTGGTCAAATTTCTCTGAGGAAGTGACAATCTGTCTTTGATTCTCAGTGTTTCCCAGCCTTCAGAACTGGTGGTTTTTACACTTGTATTAAACTGTTGCTTCAATCAGTTACAATGATGAGCAGCAAGAGTTGGAAGGGCCCTCTAGAGATCATCCAGCCCAACCCCCTGCTAAAGCAGGACATAGCAGATACACACCAGCTTGTTTTTAAACAGAACTGTTTCATCAGAAGAATTCTGTTTTGGCCTGGGAGGTGCTGAGTTCTGTCTGTTTCTCAGTCTGTCCTCTCTTCTTTAGTTCCAGCCTCACAAATGGCATTTTTCACATCCTTTGTATAGACAACAGAATCATAGAACGGTTGGGGTTGGAAGGGACCTCTAGAGCTTATCCAGCCCAAGCCCCTGCTAAAGCAGGTTCCCCTTGGATCAAGGGGCACAAGAACGTGTCCAGGCGGGTTTGGAAACCTCCTGAGAAAGAGACCGTCCCTAGGCACCCCTCCATGATGCACAAACACCTAGACCTTGATTTTTAAAAACAAAGTACATAAACAGGTAATGAATCAAAGCATTGTACTTAAACGTTAACAATATACAGATCTTTTGGTTTTACAGAGATTTTGTCTCTATTGTAGTGTGGCATATTTTCATATTGCATGCACTTCAAAGGCATTTACGAGTGGATGTTCCGCTCATACATTTTTCACAGAGGAAGCTCACATTACATTACATTATTAATGTGCATCTTATTGATCCCAAACCTGCAATTAGGAGAGGGGAATATATATATATCTATCTATCGCTGTTTATTTTCATCATCAAGCAACTGAGCAAGTGAAAGCAAAAATTCTGACGTGGTTCTTAAAATACAGTTTAATTTTCCTAACAGGTTATTTTTTAAAGCTGATAAAGTGCTGACTTGACATATACCCTAACAATTCCCTTTGCAGTACTTCAAAATCTGTACCTGCTGACATGCTGCTCTGACCCCTCTTCTGTTCTACACTGTGTCCCTTTTGCACTTCTCTCTGCAACCTCCTCTCCTCTCTACAAAAACGCTTGAATAACCCTCTCCTTCCTCTTCTCTCCCCATCTATTTTCCTTCAGCTTTCAGATGCCTTTCTCTCAGGTACTGATGTTTTCTCCTGCTCAACACATTCCTCTTCCCTTTTCCCATTTTCCTGTGCCATGGCCTGGTGGAAGTGACTCTTTCCCAGAGGATGCTTCACCTTTTCCTATTTGGGAGAGAAATGCAGTCTCATTCCCTGTGGAGCATCTGTGGGTGACAGACAACCCAGGACAAGAAAATATCACCCCAGAGGCCAACTTAATTTAGAATTTTTTCACTGTTTACAAATAAACTTAGCTTAATCTAGTGGAATACTTCTGAGAGTTGGTTACAGTACCAGTGGCAGGAGTCCAGGGAAAGGCAAGCTTCCTAAAGTTTCCTAATCTCCAGTTTAGTAGTTTGGGCCTTAGCATATGTTATAGCTCTTGTCTCATTTTGTTTGTTCTTTTGCAAACCATACTCCACAGGAACAGGAATTCTCACAGCCACAAAAGTGTTTCAGCCTATCTTTTAGTCCCTTTTCTTGGCTTTATCTGTAGTTTATAAAATGAAACTAATTAATTGTGTTTGAGTATGGCAGAAGTTTTCAAGAACTCTAAGTCCATTCATAGAATCATAGAATGGTTTGAGTTAGTTGGGACCTTAAAGGTCATCTGGTTCCAAGCCCCCTGCCATGGACAGGAACATTTTCCTCTAGACCAGGTTGTTCAAAGCCCCATCCAACCTAGCCTTGAGCACTTCCAGGGATGGGGCAGCAATAACTTTTCACCACCCTCACAGGGAAGAACTTCTTAATACCTCATCTAAATCTCCCATCTTTCACACTGAGGCCACTCCTTGTCCTATCACTACACGCCCTTGTAAAAAGTGCTTCTCTAGCTTTTTATTCACTTTCAACAATTCACTATTGTTTTAGATTGCTGTTTAAAATATGTGCCAAATCTGCCTTTGATTTAATTCTTGTCTTCACTGAACCAAATGCAAAGGTAGATGTGGGCAGCTGAGCAAACAGGGGAAACCAGAACTGCTGCAGCTATGAGGCTATAATTTGCACATTTGGGACCATGAAGAGATGTATATATGTGTTTAAAATCACAAACAGTGAGTCAGAGAGAGACAGATTTGAACTGTAGGAGCTCATAATGTACACCTCAGAATCTCTTTTGTTAAAACTTCCTGGCAGAGTGACTTTGAAGTTGTGTGTATGCTTTAACCTGAATCTGCAAACTCTGTTCTCAGCTGCAGTAGTGTCAGTGCTTCCAGTGGGGAACTCTGCCTCTCAGGAGCTCCCACTGAGCAGCAGGATTGCTTACTGCCAGGCAGGTTATCCCAGGGATGTCTTCTGCCATCTACACAGAGTACTCCTTCAGAAAAAAAAAGTTGTGATACGTCAGCAAGCAACAGGCTCATTTTGCTAAGAGATCCTTTCACTTCTCATCATGCTATCTGTCATATGCAGGAGGCATATTTCACTGCCAAACTGCTTCAGACTGAGGCTGCTTGACTCCTTTACAAGTGTGTGTTTTGAGTTGGAGCTATGCTTCTAACAGAAGAATGAACTGTGGCTCTCCACATTTTGATAACAGCCACTTTATCATCTTTTCCTGGCAGTGAATGTTTCTTGCTATGCGTATGGTTTTCTATCTGTACTGTTGGAAAGCTACACGCTCAGCTGTATTTATTTGATAACATTTTGTCTTCAGCCTACGGGTTAGAGCCAAGAGTCTGCAGGTAGATTGCATTAAGAAGTCAAAAAAAAAAAAAAAACCCCAACCAGAAAACCACCACACCCTCCTCTTTTAATTATAGCTGATGCCCTGAAAATAAGTTTCATTTACATGTTTTTATGTTTAGTATATAAATATATTTCTTCTGAAGTGGAAAAATTTGGGGGGAAAAAAAAGCTTTTCTTTTTCTTCTTGTGTAGCTTAAAGAAAATATTTGAGCTGCTTAAAATACACACTTAAACCTCTGTATTTGACCCCACATGCTGCATTCCTACTCATTTGGACCCATGTTTGAGTCCAAGATTCGACCTGTGTTGTGAAACCATCACTGCACCTCAGCGAGCTGCAGCTCCCTGGTCTTCCACCTTGGCAGCTGAAGGGAGACGGACGGTGTCTCTCCCACTCCACATCATTGACACGGCATTCTCAGCAGTGCTGTCAGAGCTGAAGAAGTGCACTTGCCAGCCACAGCAACACTGCAACTGCTTAATCTCACAACGGAAAGTTTTGCTGAAGATGTAGTAAATAAAAGGGTTGTAAGCTGTTGATGATTTCGCAAACAGACAGGGCAGCAATGTAACAATGGGCTGTAGGGAATTGCTGGAGTTAAATATGGACCAGAAGCTGGCTGCGGCATATGGTGTCCACGAGCTCAGGAACCCCACCGAGATGAGCACAGCCATCTGAAAGGGAAAGAGGGTTTCAGTTCTCACCTTGCTCTGACAGGTTTGACACTCAGGCACCTGGCACATTGGTGAAACCACACCTGAACCAGCTGAAGTCACAGAACCACAGCATCCTTTCTCTGTTGCAAATCAAGTCCAACCCCTCACCTCACCTCACAGTGCCAAGCCCACCACTAACCTATGTCGCTCAGCACCTCAGCTACATGGCTTTGCAATATCTTCAGAGATGGGAGCTCCACCACCTCCTTGGGCAGCCCATTCCTATGCTTAACAACCCTCTCAGGGAAAAAGTTCTTCCTCATCTCCAATCTAAACCTCCCCTGGTGCAACTTGAGCAGTCTATTTCCTCTTGTCCTGTAATTTGTTACCCCCACACTGCTACAGCCTCCTGTCAGGGAATTGCAGAGAGTGATCTTGTCTCCCCTTCTCCAGGCTGAACACCTCCAGGGCCCTCAGCCCCTCCCCAGCACACTTGTGCTCCAGCCCCTTCCCCAGCTCCGCTGCCCGGCTCTGGACACGCTGCGGCCCCTCAGTGTCCCTCTGGCAGTGAGGGGCCCAACACTGAACACAGCACTCGAGCTGCAGCCTCGCCAGGGCCCAGCACAGGGGACGGCCACTGCCCTGGGCCTGCTGCCACACCACTGCTGACACAAGCCAGGGTGCCACTGGCCTTCTTGCCCACCTGGGTACACTGCTGGCTCATCTTCAGCCGCTGGCACCAACCCCCCAGGCCCTTTCCCTGCGGGCAGCTTTCCAGCCCCTCTGCCCCAGCCTGGAGCGTTGCTTCACGTTCGTGTGGCCCAAAGGCAGGACCCAGCCTTTGGCCTTGTTAAACCTCATCCCATTGCCCTTGTCCCATCACCTCAGTCTGGCCAGATCACAAAATGTATACCTGAACACCTATGCTTGCGTGACATGAGCACAGGTAGCACTGCATAGTGCAGATAATGCTTTTATTCCTACCTTGCAGATCTACACTAGGGGTTTCTTATGAGGCCATTATTTTAATCTCTTTCCCTGTCTCTGGCTGCAGTATGTCACGGGAGACACAGCCCAAGCAGATAGTACAGCTTGCCAATAGACCGGCCTTTAGAAAACTTTAGAAAAGGGACAGTTCTACCTTTCTACAAGAAATGAGCAACCAAAGGTGTTTATTGAAAGAAAAAAAAAAAAAAAAAACAATTAAAAATCATGTTTCTGTGTAGCTCTCAGCCAATGAAAAATACATAAATGATGAAACAAGACCTCCACCCCAGCTACAAAATGAAAGGATTCAGTCGCTATTCCAGCATGAGTGGAAATCTGTATGTCCTATGAAAAACTGGGATGCAACTGCCTAAAGATTTAACAAGCTGCATGGTACCTATGATACATTCTCCCAATCAAGCTATTGAAATGATAAGGATTCCAGGAGCCCCCTGCTTCTCTGAGGACTGCAGATTACCACATCTCCATCTATGGTCAATACTAGACCAAAGCAATGAAAGGTCAACATGAGCCATGCATGAGCGGTGGCAGCTCTGCAAGCTCCTGATGCTGCACAGTCTTCTCATCACTGGGGTAACTCACCAATGTCAGCTTCTTCTCCAGTTTAGCTGCGTTAGGGATCTTGTCAGTATTCTGGATCTCTTGGTATGCTTTGTGAACCTTCCAGGCAATTCCCAAGTAACAGGCAACAATGGTCAGAGCAGGCAGGACTGTGCACAGGAGGAACATGCTGAGGATGAATGAAAAGCCATTGGAGGAGTTGTGGAATTTGCTCCAGGCAATTGTACAGGAGATGCCAAATGGCTCAGGCCCATAGTAGCCCCAGCCTACCAAGGGCAGAATGGCCCAGAGCAAAGAGTAGAGCCAGATAAAAGTAATCAAGATGCAAACAGTGGTTTTGGTGATTTTGTTACCTGCAAGAAAGAGGAAGAGAGCATACATGGACCTCATCTCAGCCACATGAGTTTTGCCATAACTTCTCAAACATGAGGATGGTGGCTACACTGCTGCTGAAGTTCCTCAGCCTTTAGTTTTCTTGAGAAATATAACAGAGAGTGTCCAAGGATTGGATGAGACCTGAGTGCAGCCCTTAGTGCCGATCTGAAGTGTACCAAGTCAGGGAGCTTTACAAAATCAAGTTGACCACAAATGATCCATGCTCCCAGCCCAGGAATGCTAGGAGAATATTCCTTCCTCTCAAACTCCAGTGTGTCTGCTTTCACATAAATAGGAAGACAGGACAGTCTAGTCCAGAAAAACATTTGGGGTCTCTACTCTCAGGTAGTTTCACTTGATATTATTGAGAAGTGAGAAACCCCATTTTTTAATAAGGAATTTAATCATATCCTTCTAGGAATGTTAGGGCTTGATATTGGACTAAAAGTTAAGGCATATTCCTATAGTAACTGAAGTGACAGTCCATGCCATATTCCACAAACTACCTGTCTGATGGTCATAGCCCAAATGCACATGTGCAAAGTTACCAGAAATGCAATTACTTACGGTTAGATTTAGATGAATTGGTAACAAGCAATCGAATCACGGCCATGGCACACAGGGTCATCATGCTGCAGACACCGAAAAGGAAACCCATCAGGGCATAGTAGATGCAGGAGGCATCTCCTCCCAGCCAGGCATGGTTCCAGGCAGATGCAATGGCCAGTGGATACATGCTGATGGCCATTCCAATGTCTGCCACTGCCAAGTTGACTGTAAGTAGCTCTGGTGACTTCAGGAGGGAAGAACGTTTCACAGCTGTAGCAAGGACAGCTGAGTTTCCAAGGATTGTCAGGATGGCTGAAAGAGAAGAATCAGCACAGACAATGATATCACATAGGTATCACACAGTTGACCAGTTGATGACAAACTAAACATGAGCCAGTAATGAGTCCTTGTGGCCAAGAAGGCCAATAGCATTCTGGAGGGCATTAAGAAGAGTGTGGGCAGTGGGTCAAGAGAGGTTCTCCTCTGCCCTGGCGATGCCTCATCTGGAGTCCTATGTGCAGTTCTGGGCTCCCCAGCTCCAGAGAGACAGGGAACTGCTGGAGAGAGGCCAGCACAAGGGCCACCAAAATTATCAGGGAACTAGAGCATCTTTTGTATGAGGGAAGTCTGTGGAACCTAGGGCTGTTCAGCGTGGAGAAGAGAAGGCTGAGGAAGGACCTTATCAATGCTGATAAAAACCTAAAGGGCAGGTGTCAAAAGGATAGGACTAGTCTTTCTCCCATGGTTGCCAGTGCCAGGACAAGGGGTAATGGGCACAAGCTGGAACACAGCAAGCACCACTGCAACATAAGGAGAAACTTCTCTGCTGTTCAAATGAGGGAACCCTGGCCCAGGCTGCCCAGGGAGGATGTGGAGTCTCCTTCTTGGGAGGTTTCTAAGCCTGCCATTCCTGTGCCCCCTGATCAAGGGGAATCTGCTTTAGCAGGTTTTTTGGCTGGATAAGCTCTGGAGAGCTCACTTCCAACCCCTGCCTTTCTATGTTTCTATGATTCTATGTCTATAAAAAGGATGTGAAAATGCCGTTTGTGAGGCTGGGACTAAAGAACAGAGGACAAACTGAGAAACAGACAGAACTCAGCACCTCCCATGCCAACAGAGAACTGTTCTGATGCTTTGAAAACACGCTGGTATCTATCTGCTATGTCCTGGTATGAATCCTTGTTCTTTGTATCTTGGCAAGAAAACTTTTCTCTTACATAGCAG
The DNA here is from genome assembly GCF_028858725.1 of Colius striatus. Classification (NCBI taxonomy): domain Eukaryota; kingdom Metazoa; phylum Chordata; class Aves; order Coliiformes; family Coliidae; genus Colius; species Colius striatus. The sequence continues at coordinate 42,466,327 of NC_084760.1, read as the reverse complement.
ATTGGAAATGCCACCTGGATGGCATTTCTGAGAGCTTCTACACATCTTGACATCCTCACCTCATCACCCACTCTCAGCCACCTCTGGGGTTCAGTTCCTCTCTCCCTTCTAGACAGGAATTTCCCTGTCAGCTGTGTTTCCTAATAGAGCAGAGAGAGCTTCAGATTTCTGTGAAGGACCACAATAACTATGTTTGTTGAATCACACTATTCTGGTGGTCTCTGAGTGTGGTGAGACAGACCACAGAAATAGTTTAGCCAGAGGCCAGAAATTGCTTTGCAATAGGACCTGTCAGACATACATTATTCAGGTATGCCATAGGGGTTTCAGAACATTCATGACAACAGTGTCAAAAGTATATATAGCAAACAACTCACTTTCCCTTTTCTTTCAAGTGAACAGTGTGTTGGAGCTGCATTTTGATTGAAGGCTTTCCCGAGAAGGAAAAATAATTCATTCTAGAGTCAGAATTAAAATAGGGCGATAGAAAAGGATTCCTTTTCCTTCCCTTGTAGCTGTGAAAGCAGAAGAGCTGCATTTGCTCACAGATAATAAAGTGCCCACATACATATTAAAGTGCCCACAAAGGAATTAATAAAAGAATTAACAAAATGTAATAAAGAAAATTATAATGGAATAGAAATAAAATGGAATAAATTGGCATAAATCCAAGAATGGGCAGAGGTGGCAAGAAAAGGCTTAAATGAAACAGAGGTACAGATCTGAGACCCCACATCCCTCATTCATTGACTTTCTAAGCACACATGTTCACTTGGCACTTCACTCTCAAGAGCTGTACATCTGCACACACAGAGGCTTGACGTGGGACTGCTTGCTGACAGATCTTGATCTGTGGCTTGGTGGGAAGAGCAGTCTCCTGCCAAATGACAGCCACAGGCTGTGACATCCTAGGGCTTGGGGAGGAAAATGAGCCCAGTTCACCCTCTACTGTGAGAGCTCTACCACTACACAAAAGATACCACAGAATCCCAGAATGGTGCACATTGGAAGGGACCTCCAGAGCTCATTCAAACCAACCCCCTGCTAAAGCAGGTTCCCCTCGATTAGGGGCAGAGGAACATGTCCAGGCAGGTTTGGAAACCTCCAAATGAGACTCTACACTGTCCCTGGGCAGCCTGTGCCAGGACTCCCTCACCTCAACACAAAACAAGCTTCTCATGTTCAAGTGCAATTTCCTGTGTTCCATCTTGCAGGAAGCAGCTCTTTGTCTTGCTGTCAGTGGTTGACATCCAGGCCCATCCTCTCTTTTGCTCTGACAGATGCTATTCCTCTTCATCCCACTGCCTGTGGGGCTACTGAATGGCATAAGACAAAACTGTGAACTGCACCTATGTATTGTTGTGTGAGAAAACTGCTGGCATCCCAACTTGTATTAAAAGCAAACCCTTTCATTTTTTTTCAGATAGTAATTTTTCTCACCCTGAGTTACATTCTCTGCTGTCAGCATGTCTGAGGGGACAGCGCAGTGCAGTGCACTGAAAGCATGCAGGAACAGGAGCGAGGTGTGAAATGCTAAAGCCCAGAGTCACTCCCTAAAGCCTCTCTGTTAAAGCACACGAAAACCTACGCCTGTCTTTCTTAAATGCATCTCAATCAGCGTTGCTCGAATGAGCTGAATGGAGGAAAGTACTCACATTTCAGCAAAATTCAGTTGGACTGTACACGTAAATCAATTCCATCTCTCTCCAAATCTACACTGACAGTAAACATACCACCTGGGTACATGCAACAACCAGACAAGGAAGAAAACACTTAGCTAAAGCCATGCTGGAGCAGACTGGTACACATCCCCATTTATATTTCACTGCAAATCTGCCTTCAGGAGGGCAAATAGGCCATTGTACAAACCCAGAAGTCCTGCTTGGAAACCCTTCAATATTTTATACCAGTTTATTCTACTAAGACACAGCTGCTCTTCATGTATAATAAACATCCCCTCTGCAAGGGTCAGACCAAAGTTGCTCTGCCCTGGTCGGCCTCATGATCTCCCTCATCTCTCACTTCATGGGGCTAAGGTGCCAGAACAGGTGGCAGACAACTTATGGTGAATCCTTGTGACGCCACAGAGGCAAACTTATGCTGGCAAGTGTTCAGCATCGAGATAAAATATTGCAAATCTGAGAGAGGAGATTAATCCTGGAATCCAACCGACTCAAAGGCAATAAGCAGGAACATGTATGCAAAATGAGTTTCTCTCATTTCCTTTCCAGCTTCCTCTGGAGCTGTGGGTGCTGACTGCAGCCCCGATGTGCCCACTCCCAGGCTGCAAGCAAGCAAGCAGGTTGTGAAGACAGAACTCACCTATGATCAGGAGAAAGATCCCAGCTCCATAATCCGCTACTGGGTGGAGTTTGGAAATGTATTGCTCCTCCATCATCCCTTGAGGCAGTGGGTGAAGGTTTTAATTTGAAGGTGAAGTGACTGTAGAGGCAAAGAGACTCTCCCTCATGGTTTGCTTTCCACAGATGTGAGTCAGGCAGTTGGGTGCTGATAGTGAAGGGACCCTTCTGCTCTCTCCTCTCTCCCTCCCTCTGTGTGGCAGAAAGGAAGCCTGGAGTGAGAGAAAGGCTCCCTCCCTCCCTGGGGAGACAGAGTGAAATCTCAAAACCACTGCCAGAGCAATCCCGCCTGCCTGGCTGGCAGAGCATCTCTCCACCCACCCTCTCCTCTCACACCGCTCTGCTGCTTGGCTTGTCAAGAGACTTCACAATGCAAATCCCCTCAGACTGCCATTGCTGAGCAAAAACAATTGTCCTTCAACTGTCGGCAGCCTTAGGAAATAAATGCAGGATGAGGGACCAGGCAGGAAAAGGAAGGACAGGAGTTTTGTTCCCCGGTTTTATGTCTGAGTATGGGAAATATGAGACTGGGACGGGGGAATGTCTCTGTTGAAGTATTATAGGCCAGCTGTTTGCTGCAGAGGGTGGGAATGATCAGAAGGCAGGACATCCAGAGCTGCTCTGAGGGATGCTCAGTCCAGTGTGAGCAGCCTCAGAGCACCACAGCACAATCAGCCCCTGAGGTCACTTCAAGCACACTCCAGTGGTTTTGCTTGGCAAGCAGACAGAGAGAGTCCTCACATCCAGGCTTACCTTCTCCCTACAATATATGAGCCTAAAAACATCATAATGCTCTCTCAGTCTTTATAAACAACGCTAAGTTTTGCTCTAAGCTCCAAATGCGTGTTGCAGGCTCCTCTCTCGATTAACATATGCAGGCCTTGATTTTGGTGCCACACAATTTATATCTGCAGTTGCAATACCATTAAGTTGATTTTTAGCCTAGGCAGCCTCCAGCCAGCACACTGAAGAACTGACCTATTCTAAATTACTTAATTCAGTACCTAGTTATGTGCCGTAGCTTAACCCCAGGCAGCAACTAATCCCCACACATCCACTCAATCACTCCCTGCCAGTGGAATTAGAAGAGAGAATTAGAAGGGTGAAGTGAGATAACTTGCGGGCTGAGATGAAGATAGTTTAATGGGTAAATGAAAAGCCACACATATAAGCAAAGCAAAACAAGGACGCTCCCCACTTCCCATAGGCAGGGAGATGCTCACCATCTCTGGGACAGTGGGGGTCCATCACACCTTACTTGGGAAGACAAACACCGTCACTCTAAATGTTCTCCCCTCCTTCCTTCTTCCCCTTAGATATATATGCTGAGCATAATGTCATATGGTCTGGACATCCCTTTGATCAGCTGAGGTCAGCTGCCGTGGCTGTGTACACTCCAAACACCTTGTGCACCCCTGGCCCACTGTCCGGTAGGAGGGGGTGAGAAGCAGAAAAGGCCTTGGCTCTGTATGAGAACTGCTCAACATTAACTAAAGCATCTCCATGTTATCAACACTGTTTCCAGTACAAATACAAAATACAGCTCTATACGAGCTACTGTGAGGAAATTTAATTTTGTCCCAGCCAAAGCCAGCACAATATGCTAAGCTGCATTACCATCGTTCTCTTCTTGGCCTATTTGAATCTGTTCAGACACAGGGAATTTTAAGATCTCCAAGAGCATGTAGGCATCTCATGTGCAGTCTAGGTAGGAATTTAAGTGCTTAAGTATAGCAGTAACAACTTACATTCTGAAATCCTTAGGAATCTCTGAGCCTCCAAATCTTTAGGCTTCACCAAAAAGCACAAGTGGCCCTGCACTTCTGTGCTACCACCTTAGCATTGCTGCATGTCTCTGTGCTTGTTCTCTGCGAAGCTGCCTGGGATTTACACACCAGAAATCCCTGCACTGAAGACTTTGAGTTTAATTCAGCAATTTCAAGTACATGCAATGCAACACTTATAGTACAGTGCTTTCACAGCCTACTCAGAGCACATTTGTCCTAGAAGCTTAGCCATTCTCCCTGAAATGGAGAAGCTGGTTCCCTTTTCTGGTTTCAGAGGCTTGAATACATATATTTGCTGTGAGTGTTCTATTCTGCAGTACATAGATGCCTTGGGGTGAGGAAAATGCCATAACAGAAAGGTGTTTTCCTCTACTTGAAGCTGGATTGCTCCACACCTAAGTCACAAGTTTGGAGGGAGAGAGAACAAATTGTATCTGACTGGCTTGAGAGACAGGCAGAGAGGAACCTCATGAGATTGAACAAGGGCAAGTGCAGTTCTTCTCGGACATGAGGGCACATTGCTGGCTCATGTTCAGTTTGCTGTCCACCAGAACTGCCAGGTCTCTCTCTGCAGAGCTGCTCTCTAGCAGGTCACCCCAGCCTGTTCTGGTGCATGGAGATCCCGCTGAATGGCAGTACAGGCTTCTGGGGAATCAGCCAGTCCTCCCAGGTTGGTGTCATCAGCCAACTTGCTGAGGGTACACTCTGTCCCCTCATTCAGGTTGTTGATGAAGATGTTGAACAAGACTGGCCCCAGAACCGATCCCTGTGGAACTCCACTGGCCACAGGCCTCCAACTCGACTCTGTGCCATTGATCATCACCCTCTGGGCTCTGTCATTCAGCCAGCTCTCGATCCACCTCACTATCCACTCATCCAAGCCACATTGCCTGAGTTTTCTGATGAGGATGTTTTGGGAGACAGTGTCAAAAGCCTTGCTGAAGTCAAGGTAGATGACATCGGCTGCTCTTCCCCTCATCTAGCCAGCTGGTTATGCACTCATAAAAGGCTTTCAGGTTGGTCAAACAGGATTTCCCTTTGGTGAATCTGTGTTAACTCCCCCTGATAACCATGTTTTCCGTTATGTGTTTACAGACAACATCCAGGATGAGTTGTTCCATTGATTTTCCAGGGATGGAGGTGAAAGTAACTGACCTGTAGTTTCCTGGGTCATCCTTCTTGCCCTTTTTGAAGACTGGAGTGACATTCGCCTTCCTCCAGTTGTCAGGCACCTCACCAGTCCTCCATGATCATCATTCAAAAGTAATGGAGAGTGGCTTAGCAATAACATCAGCCAGCTCCCTCAGCACTCCCATCAGGTCCCATGGATTTGTCAGTGTCCAGCTTGCCTAATAGGTCTCTAACTGAATCCTCCTCTCTCAAGGGAAGGGCTTCCATTCTCCAGACTACAACCCCAGGTGTCACAGCTGTTCCTCATAAGAGAGATGTTCTTGTCTCCATCATCTTGATAGCCCTTCACTGGACTCTCTCCAGAGTCTGAATCCAGACTGAATCCATCTGTTCACCTTGTTAAACTCACAGAACATTTACTGGCACCATTTTGGGCTGGGCCAACTAGCACTGTCCTAAGTCATTCCCAGGAACAGGTCAGCTAAAATGGGCTCCAGGTCATTCCCAGTAGACAGTAAAGTCATTGGTTTAGAAGACAAAATGACACAGTTTAGTTCCCTGGTACAGATGCTGCCCAGGAGTTTTGCTTTTATCTTGAATGTGAACTGAGAAACAGATTCTCAAGGTGCAGCCATTAGATTGTCAAGTGACTGGTTTAAAAGACAGTTAGTTCTCAAATTGAGCTTAATACTCTGATAAAGAAAATTCTTTGGAAAGTTTCCTGGGCTGTTCTAAGCAGTCAGCTCACCTAATGTTTCCTTTTGGCCTTTCTTGGTGAAAACATGACCGAGAGCTCAGTTCAAGGAGCCTGAAACCACCCAGTCCAAGCATATCTCCTGCTTTCATGCTTGTTGAATAGTCCATGTTCTCACTACTGAAATAAGATACTAATTTTTTTCAGGCAAGCAAAGAGAAACCAGACACAAAATTTAAGCAATTTGCTGAGAATTTAATTGCTCCTTGGAGACTCCATTGGCTACATCAGGAGCCCACTCCTCTTCCAACTTTTGTGGGCACCTTAGATTACATTGTGTGGCTATTCCATGCTGGTCTAGATGGCATTTATTGTGAAACTCTGAATTTAGCATTCACATGGGGTAGGATTACAGCAACAGTTCAGTTACGAAATGGAAGAAAATAAGACAAATGATTAAAACCAGAAGAGCTGACTGATCCCAAATCCAGTGCATTATTGATGTGGCATTTTAACAATAGCAAGTTGTACCCAGAATTATCTTTCTGCATGTCAGATCGGTCTAGATTATCTGTTTACTACCAAGGCACAGTCAAATTTTATATCTCTTGACAGATCCAATTTTGGGGGATTATATTTTTTAATTGTTTCTTGACGTTTAGTTTAAGAAAATACTCTTTTAGACAGATGGAAGAATAAAGTTGCTGCCTACTCACTTCTGAAAAGTTTTGTGAAAATTCAAAAGATAACTGAACTCACCACGAAACCACAGATACATATTTGATGTAAATACATGCATGTATAAAACCCAAGTTCCTATTGTTTACGTAAAACAGAATATGGGTGGAGTAATTACTTGATGTTACCAAGTTAGATCATCGTACAACTTCATTCTTCCTTTCCACAGAACATTTTAAAAAGAGTATTCTGAATCTGCAGGAATGAGGGAATTGTTCTGAGGTGTCAGTTTGCCAGTATGTGTTAGTTCATTTTACAGAGAGAAGATGTCTCAATATCTGGAGCTGCTTTGGCCAAGATGGTTTGATTTGGTACCATATATCAATATTGATGATATCTCCTGAAATCTGGAGAGGGCTATGAATCTATGTCTGTATCTGCACAGAATTTATGTCTATTGAAAGTAGTCATGTCTCACACAGAAGAGGAGTATGGCTTTGCTATTTATGTTTATCTCTGGCTGCTCTGTTCAGATCTTCTCTTCTGTGACGACTCCAAGATTTCAAGCTGAGCAGAGTACTGCAAACAATCTATTTGGACAATCTCTTTTGGCTGCCCTCTGATTGCTTCAAAACAGGTCTGCCTTTACACACACTCAAGTTTTTTCACTAACAAATGCCACCTTTTTCAAACTCCTTGTAGGAGATGACTTCATCCCATTCTCCACGAATTCCTACAACTTCCTTCCATTTAACTATTAGGCTATTTCTCCAGTTATATTTTTGGAAGCTCATCTTTGAACTGAGACCTCTAACTGAACTTCTAGCTTTCACCTCCATTTACGAGATGAATTCTCACAGTTTGTTCATGAAGTGGTATGTTTTCAACAACCCAGTCTTGTTTAATCTGGTATTTGCAACCTCAAGCATTGTAATTTGTACATTGTTTTCTTGTGGATGTCTGCGTGATATTGCCTGAAGGATTTACAAAGTCTAAATTTGGTCTAGGGACACTAACCTCTCTAGCTTCCCTCTACTGAAGGTAGCTGTCCCCTTGATCCAGTCTGGATCAATCATTTTGGTTTTTTGCTAAAACCATTTTTACATGTAACACTTGGCTGTTGGTTAACCCAGTCAGAGCAAGTACAGCTCTCCACCACAGCAGTCAGAGACTCGCCAGGAAGACCTGAGTCGCAGCTGTTATTCCAGTGAGTGTTTGACCACAGAGCAGAAAAGGGACTCCAAACCCAAGACTATCTTGTACACATAGAATGATAGGGGTTGGAAGGGACCTTTAGAGACCATTTAGTCCAACCCCCCCTGCAGAAGCAGGTCAACCTAGATCAGGTCGCATAGGAATGCATCCAGGCGGGTCTTGAAGACCTCTAGAGGAGACTCCACACCCTCCCTGGGCAGCCTGTGCCAGGGCTCCATCACCCTCACAGTGAAATAGTTTTTTCTTATGTTGAAATGGAACGTTTTGTGTTCCAGCTTCATCCCATTACCCTTTGTCCTGTCACTGGATACAACAGAAAAAAGGGATGTCCCAACCTCCTGACACCCACCATTTAGATACTTGTAAATATTAATAAGATCTCCCCTCAGTCCCCTCTTCTCCAGACTAAACAGCCTCAGTTCCCTCAGATGATTTCTTAAGACTTTTTACATCATTTGTATTTTTCACTTTTAAGAGCTGTTCAGTGTAACTGGCAGTTTGAGGTGAGAATAAATAGTTTAACACTAAATGACTGACCAGTGATTGAGATACCAGGAAACAAACCCCATTCATACTCATTCTGCATTGGTGAAAAGAAGAAGACAAGAGGTACAGCTGTGACAAAAACTTCACACTTCAAGATTTGTCATTTCCTTGACAGGACAATCCAGCTCTTTTCAATGGGATGCTCTCTCAGGGAAATTTTTGTGGTGGTGGTGGTGGTGGTGTTTTGGGTTTTTTTTTTTCAGTTTCCAAATATGAAATGAAAGGCACTAATTTGGAAAGTAGTATGAAAACAAGACAAAGCAGAAGCATAGCAACGAGTTTGGAAGGGAAAGGTGGTAATGAGATATGAAAAGGTTATTCAACATGTAAGAACAAAGCATATTTTTTCAAAGCTGTGAGAAGATAGACATTAATACATGGTGAGTGGAAAAGAAATGGCCCCAGAAGTGCTAATATAAATTGAAAACTGCTATTGTATCAGGAAAAAAGAATAAAATTTCTTGTCCATGGTGTGGAATGTGACAATGCAAACCTGCTCATCCTTAATATAGAGACAGTTACAGAACTACAGACTCACAGAATGGTGGGGGTTGGAAGGGACCTCTAGAGCTTATCCAGCCCAACCCCCTGCTAAAGTAGGTTCCCTTTACAAGGGGGCACAAGAATGTGGCCAGGTGGGTTTGGAAGCCTCCTGAGAAGGAGACTTCACATCCTCTCTGGGCAGCCTGGGCCAGGGCTCCCTCACCTCAAACCCAAAGAAGTTTGTCCTCCTGTTCCTGTGGCACTTCTTGTGTTCCAGCTTGTGCCTGTTGCCCCTTGCCTGTCACTGGCCACCACAGAAAAAAGACTGGCCTCATCCTCTTGACACCTGCCCTTCAGGTATTTGTAAGTGTTGATGAGGTCTCCCCTCAGCCTTCTCTACTCTGGGCTAAACATCAGAGAGATGTCCCAGTTCCCTGATCATCTTGGTAGCCCTCCACTGGACTCTGCCCAGAAGTTCTCTATCAAAGACAAATTCATGTCCTGCTATGCTGGATATTACACAAATAATCACAAGAGGATACTTGTTTGCAGTTATTTTTCAACTGTTTAATATCAGTACGTTTTAGTAGCACAGAATTTTCCTTTGTATTTTGGTTCTGAACTCCATTAATTCATGGTTCCTCTGTGTCATTCACATCATGGGAGTCATACAATTTGTAAAATGGACCAACGAGAACTCTACCGCAAGACTATTCTTGTGCTGTAGCTCTGTACCGTCAGCCTCTGCACACCTCTCAGCAAATTGCATGCAGAAGCATGGATAAAGAGAAGGATGAACTGGGAAGCAATGCATTGCTGCCACTCTACACACCAAATGGCCAGTGAAGAGATTGAGAGACTTAAGACTCTCCAGTTCTGTGTAACTGTAACATGATACACAACCCTTCTGGGCAGCCTGTTCCACTGCTCCGTCACCCTCACAGTAAAATAGCCTTTTCTTATATCGAAGTGGAACTTTTTGTGTTCCAGCTTCATCCCATTACCCTTTGTCCTGTTGCTGGCTATCATAGAAAAACGGGATGTCCCAACCTCCTGACACCCACCATTTAGATATTTGTAAATGTTGATAAGATCTCCCCTCAGTCTCCTCCAGACTAAACAGCCCCAGTTCCCGCAGCCTTTCCTCCTATGGAAGATGCTCCAGTCCCCTGATCATCTTGGTGACCCTGTGCTGGACTCTCTTCAGAAGTTCCCTGTCCCTCTTGAGCTGAGGAGCCCAGAACTGAACCTGCCTGGACATGTTCCTGTGCGACCTGATCTAGGTGAGCCTGCTTCTGCAGGGGGGTTGGCTAGATGATTTCTAAAAGTTCCCTTCCAACCCCTACCATTCTATGATTCTATGATAGCAACAAAGACTTGGCTGCTCAGATGTGTCCAGGAAGCAGCAAAACAGCAACCATGCCAGTGAACATCAGACATCAGAAAGGGATGACAGTGAGTGGCGTTGGGACCTTACATACTCAGATCCCTCCAGCAGCACTGGTCCAGGAGCACCAGCTCTTCAAGAGTCTCCCAGCTCTCCTCCTTCTTTTCCTATTTTTCATATGACCTTGTGCTGATTTGGGCCCATTGCTTACTCTTTTTTGAGTGACAAAACTAATTTCTCTCCACTTAGAATCCACTTAGAATCTCTCCATGCTGAGATGTTCAGAGCACAGGTGAAACTGGTCCTTCTCTTTTTTGCTTAACTTTGGTAGCAGGAATAGGATCTAGTAGAATTGAGGCAGGCTGTGACAGTGATGGCCACAAATGGGGATTCTGCATGCAGGATTACGTGTAATGGCAAATACTAAGGGGCCCTTTTGAACACAGGTACGAGAACAATAAAACCCACCCAATAGATTCCATTAGAATCATATAATCATAGAAAAGACCTTTAAGATCATTGAATCCAACCACTTCCTTCACACTGCCAAGCCTATCACTAAACCATGTCTCAGTACCTCATCTACACATTTCTTAAATATCCCCAGGGATAGTGACTCCACCACCTCTCTGAGCAGCCTGGGGATAATCACTGCCCTGATCCTGCTGGTCACACTATTTCTGCTACAAGACATGATGCCATCGGCCTTCTTGGCCATCTGGGCACACTACTTGATTGCATTCTTACTAGTGTTGGTGTTGCATGCTTCAGAAAAGGAGGGAAAGAGGGATTTGTTTTGAGGGGACCTTATTATATTTAGTTAAAAGAAATGAGAGAAAAGGTTACCAGAGTGGGAGACAAGAGATCAAGGTAATTTTACTGCCTTTGGGGACAGAGCTGAACTATATCGAAATTCTTGACACAAATAGGGTAACCTAGTTAGGTTGACACCATGGAGTCTCTGAACACTGGGTTTACAAACACTGTCTCCAGGACTGAAGCTCCAAGGTGCACTCACCTCTATTCCCTTTCCCTATTCTTCCAGCAAGGCAGGAATACAGCAGAGCAGGGATATGACAATAAAAGAAGTGTGGCTGTGTACCCAGTGCAGACAGACAGCAGAGCAGGGCCTAAGTGCGTGATCATATGGCACTGCATACAAACTCCATAGAGCTGCTCTGGCCCTGCTATTGACACCCATCAGGTCATTTCCTTCCTCTTTCTGCCTCGAATTTATCCACTGAAATGGTACATTTGTAAAGGTCTGACTGATTGATCTCCTGTTTCTGCTCAGTGTCTGGTAACAATGCAGCACCATTATTGGCTTGTGCCTCTCTGTGCCATTGTGATGCAATAACAATAGTTTTAAGAAGGAGGCCAATTTTCCTTCATATTAGGATTTGGCTAATTTTACTCTTATTAATTTATAAGTGGACTCACACTGGGAATTCAGAATTGCAGGATTACAGTTTATTATCTAGAGAGACTTAGAAGAGAAAAATCACTGTGAGACAGTATAGTGGAAAATACAAATGGAAATTCATGGAGATGCTTCTCTTGGATAGAAAAGGTTTCCTTGTTCAGTTGAGAACAGAATGTTCAATAGAGAAAGAAGATAGAAAGATTGAGAACCAAAGGTGCAACAGAGACTTGGTGCTAACAAATTTGTTGTTAGAGGTAGAATGGGAAAGACAAAACTTTTGTTCTACAGTAAGCTCTGGCATCTACAGTACTTTTAAAATGACCCTGTTAGGGACAGCATTCAGCATAGCTGCCTGCACAACAATTACTAATGCAACAACCCACTGCTAAGGCTTCATGTAAAAGATATTGCTTGGCTGAGGGAATTTAAGTGTTCTGAGAAGCATGCATGGATGGCACCAGAAACCTCACGTCAAGACCCTCTGTCGCTTTCAAGGCTCTTTATTGAATTTTCAAAGTCATGTTTGTGTCCCTTTTTCAGCCTTCAGGTTATATTTACATGACTGAAAGAAATCAGAGTTATTCTGCCTTGACTGTCTTTCCGAGGCTTTTTGACCCTTTAAGCCAAATAGTGTTCAATCCTCTCTATCCAAAACTGTCAAGCTTCAAGCACAGTGTAGGATTGTGAGGCAATGAAGACAAACTACTTTTCTGTATTATCAGATATTAGGCACTGGTATTTTCATTTCTTGATTTTCTCCAAGTTCACTGAGCTGCAGCTACGTGTTGCTTTCAGAGAGCATATGCCACACCTCAGCATGCGAAAGTGCTTTAGGGTTTACTTCCTGATACTTCATTCCCTCTTTGCAGTGGTGTGAAATGCCCTTTGCAGGGATATAAGAGATCATCTAAGTTGCAAAAAAATAATTCCCACAAGTGTTATTACCTTGCAGTCAGGTGCTCTGCTTATTGCTCTTGATAGGGAGCAAAAGTGGGATCAGGGGTAAGCTAATATTTAGTGGCTATTGCCCTGTATTTGTATTTGTGCAGCTATTTCCTCTGTGTTTAAACAGTGCTCAGCTATGCTTTGCTAATATTGAGTTAGCCCTCTGATTAACTTCCAAGGGCCACTCTATGGTGAAAAACTAGTAAGAAAACAAAGGCCTCAGAAAAGCCATGCATCATTGCAGCCTTCTGCACTTTTATGCAGATATGACGCAAATTCTGCTGCTGCTTAAGTAATCTGCTCTACATCTCACTTTTAAGACACTGGTTCAGATTATCCTGTTAATAGGCCATCTTTAAAAACAGGAACAGTGACTGTGAATACTTTCTATACTCAGTTACACTGGAAAAACAGAGATGAACCTACCCTCAGTAAGAAACCCAGACAAAAGTCTTGTGGCAAGGGCCCTGGGGAGTGCTGGATTCAGTTTCTTGGCCTTGCCACCATCTCCCTGTTTGCTCTTTGGCAAGTGATTAAATCTTTCTGTGCCTTAATGCCCTAAAATGAAACTACAGATGTCAATACAGATTTCTTCTTTATATCCTTTAAATTGCTAGTGCACTTCATGGTGGAATTCTGACCTGTGCAAGTCAGGATTCTCTCAGGGAATGACTGGACACAATACAAAGGGTAACAGTGCACCAGCAACCATTCCTGGTGGGTAGTATCCTTCCTGCATTGAGAAGAAGGTTCAAGGTAGATCTGAGCAGTGCTATACCACCTGCCCTGCTGCTCAGAGCACAGAGCTCCTTTTACTCACATAAGCACTGAGTTTGGGCGTAAAAAGAGCTTCTTGGTGGGGGCTTTTTAACTCTCATCATCACACTTTGGCTTATCTGGAAGAAAAGCTGCTTGTCACTAGGAGAAACCCTCCCCAGGAGCATTGTCTATTCAGTCTATGTTGCAAACATTTTTTTGTTTGTTTGTAGACTCCATTTCCTCATTAGGAGAGAATCTCTGTATTATTTCAAGAAGGGAACATTCTAGGACATCTTTATCCATTACAGTCAGTTAGAAAAAGTCTGACAGCATAAATACAACAGGCACAAAAACCATGAGGTAAATAAAGAACCATAATTATGACTATTTTTTCACTCATTGTTTTTGTAGTATGACTTGTGACTACTTTAATGTGTGGAGCTGACAGGGTAATAATACTCTGTTTTTGCCTGTAACTGAATATATTAAAATATTTGTCTGTCACACGTACTTAAATGGATTTTATAATCCTAACGTTAGAAGCAAAACTTATTTATTGGCTTGTAAATGAATATATTAAAATCATTCACATCTGTCACATGTTTTTAAAAGGATTTTATAACCTTAACATTAGAAAAGAATTTATTTCAGCCAAATAAAACCATTTAGAATTTGCAGATCTAGTTTAAACTAGTCATCCAGGCTTCTTCTAGAGTCAATGGTGAGAGACAGTCAATCTTAGCAGGGAAATATGCACCTTGTCTGGATGAGATCAATTACCATTTGGAAATGCCTATTGACATTGCAAGGAGCCCAGAGAGGTGTCTCAAACAAGCCACCTGGTTTGCGGTGAGATTGCCACCAGATTTGGTTGAGCTGAGTCCTGTGCTGACACATCTATTCTAGACAGCACAAGAAACCTATAGGAAAGGACTTAAACAAGGAAAAACTTATTTACTGTAAGGGTGAGAGAGCCCTGGCCCAGGCTGCCCAGGGAGGGTGTGGAGTCTCCTCTGGAGGTTTCCAAACACACCTGGACATATTCCTGTGTCCCCTGATCCAGGGGAAGCTGCTTTAGCATGGAGTTGGACTGGATGAGCTCTGCAGGTCCCTTCCAACCTCCACCATTCTGTGATTGTATGATTCTATGAACTGGAACATAGATGTCTCAAGTATTTTGTTGGCTTTAAACTTTGCATATATTCTTCTTGTCTCCACTATTACCAAAATCTGAAATTCCTCAGACCATACAACAGCCATGAATGTTGCTTGCTATTTCAAATGAAGAACGTTTTCAGCCATTCAACTTTAGTACTGCTTTACCGAAGGTTTCTAATGACCAGTTCCTCCCTGTAGAAACATGATTAGGTCAATGATGTTATTCGTATTTGAATTATCTCACTCTGACTGTTGGAGTCGTACCACATTGACCAGGACAATAGAGGAAACGTGAGTCTGCTGCTTTGTTGTTGTAGAAAATTGTTGGTACCTGTAAGGCTCTGCTAGTGAGGCAATAGCATATTCTCTGAGGCATTCTCCAGACACGAAAGAGTAATCTTTCCCAGAAGCTCAAAAGGAAGATTAGAGCAGTGAGGTGAGTAAAAGTATTGCAAAAACACCCAAAATGCCACAAAAACAAGACAAATCATTAAACCCTCATATTTTCTCTCCAAAGTCTTAACTTGCCCCAAAAGCTGCAATGTCATTTCATGTTACTTACTGTTAATTGGTAAAGTTTCAAGCTTCAAGAATACAATTTAAAAATGTATTTTCCCTTATCAGTTTTCCCTTATATAAGCAATATCTCTGCCTCTCTGGCAGAGAGGAAGAACATGGAGTTCTATCCCAAAAATGCTGTCTACCTTGAATTCTTATAGAATGTACTTTTAGCATCCTCATCACCAGAGGTACTTTGATTAATCTGCCATATTTGCTACTGAGATATAAGCTTCAAGATGGCCAGATGATGAAAGGTTAGAGATTGCATGTCAAGGATAGAGATGGATTCATATTCTGGTTAGTGTCCTGTAAACATTAGTCAGAGACAGGCATCCTCCATACAGACATCAGATGGAGATGAACTGTCCTTCACAGACCATAATGACAACACACATAATCAATTTAAAATAGACTCCCTAATTCACTCCTCTGTCTGTTGAGACACCTTGACCAGACTGCAGGGGCTCTTTGAGGAAGGTGGTTAACACTCAATTTGGATAGGGAAGCTGTTCCTTTTAAACCACAAACCAGTGGCAGCTGTGGATTAGATGGTCAGGATTAAGTACTGGTTGCTGTGATAATGAAGGCTGTGGATTAGATCCATCAAATCAGAGGAGATTCAGATACTAAGGGAAGGAATTGCTGTGGTAATGGGTACTAACAGGACAGCGTATACACAGTCATTACAACTGAGTGAGACCCCAAATTAGCCTGTCACTCACTTTGTTCTGCCAGCTCTGCTGTGTGGCAACTTTTTGCAAAAAATTAATAATAAAATCCAGAAGAATGATGTTATCTTAAAGAGTGGCACCCAATTAACGTACACTTGAAACCCTGGGGTTTGCAAAGACAGTGTAAAGATTCCTGTTGACCTCGATGGACTATGAATCATTCTCAGATGGAAATGGAACCTCAATTCCAGTGGCTGCTCTCCATGCAGATTAGTCTTGAGACAGATCCCATATCAGCAGTGATGTTTGTTGGGTGATAAAGCTATTTCATAGAATCACAGAATCTCAAGGGCTGGAAGGGACCTTAAAAGATCATCCAGTCCAACCAGCCTGCCAGAGCAGGACCACCTAGAGTAGGTCACACAGGAACTTGTCCAGGTGGGTTTTGAGTGTCTCCAGAGAAGGAGACTCCACAACCCATCTGGGCAGCCTGTTCCAGTGTTCTGTCACTCTCACAGTGAAGAAATTTTTCCTTGTGTTTCTTTGGAACCTCCTGTGTTCCAGCTTGCACCCATTACCCTTTGTCCTATACCTTCATTGTACTCGAAGTGTGGATAGGATGAATTAATCTAATCCCATTAGACATCTACATCTAAGTTTATTAGCCTCTGCTTCTCTGGTACTCAATGGTGAGAAGCCAGCATTTCATCTGCAACTCATCACTCCAAAATGGTTATCTAAAATAGGTCAGATGACTCATACTCTAAATGCCTGTTTCTTCCCATTGACAATAAAGAAAGCCTGAGGTAATTTTCTCAGACATTGACATGTAGTCAGAAGAATTTCACTCTGATCATCTGCATTAGACAAGATTAAAAAATGTTGTGTTTTTACATCTGATTGCTAAATCAAAGATCTAAATCAACACAAGGTCCTAGTGGAGACAGGTTCTGGTAAACTCAGTGAGCCTTGAGTTGTCTTACTTTGCCTCAGCAGGATTTTCTATTGACAGCTTAAAAATATAACAAGTTTTTTCAGTGACAAGATAGACTCTGCTGTACCCTGCTTTAGGTATATGTTCCAGATTACAAGTTCAAAATTATATTAGGTATATCCCAAAGATAATAATATTAAATGGACAAGAAGTTTCAAAACATTGGCATTACTTGTTCTCAGAAATCTCTCATTCCACTGGTGACCAGTATAGGGTGAAATTCAGCACCACATTCAGACCTAGAGAGAGGTAATGAAGCTGGTCAAGGGTCTGGAGAACAAGTCTTACAAGGAGCTGCTGAGGGAGACAGGGATGTGTAGCCTCAAGGAGGCTGAGAGGATATATGATCACTATAACCGCCTGAAGGTTAGTTGTAGTGAGGTGGGGGTTCAATCTTTTCTCCTCCAGTAATGAATGATGGGACACGAAGAAATGGGCTCAAATTATGTCAGGGGAGGGTTAGTTTGGACATTAGAAAGACCTTTTTACCGAAAGAGTTATTAAGCATTGGAACCAGGGGCCCAGGGTGGTGATGGAGTCCCCATCACTGGAGATATTGAAAAGATACATAGATGAGATGCTGAGGGATGTGATTCAGTTTAGTGACAGGCTTGGCAGTGTGAAGTTAGTGGTTGGACTCAATTTGTCCAATGTAGTCACTACACAAAAAAGATATCTAAAATTAGGTAACTGTAGTTGAATGTCATACACTGGAAACTGCTCACTTGGTTGTCAAGTAATAACATCCTTACCTGGACCATAACCTGAAAGGATATAGTGTGATGAGAAATATCATATCCTGGACAACTAGAACAGACTAACACAGAGATAAAAAGAAACCAAAATAAACTTTGAAGTGAGGTTTCCTGTGTTCGTACATAGACATATATAAGTATATATATACATTTAGACAACACTTTTCTAAATGGGCAGGAAACTTTTTATACTTGTGGTTTTGTTCATACTGAGCATGAAAATATACAGTGAAACTTTTATGTCTGCCATGAAATTAAAATGCTGAGTTTCAGACAGCTCAAGTAAATTTGATAAAGCACTGTAAAGACAAAGTGTACATCATCTTCAGCACAACCAAAAACATAAGCTGGCTCCATAAGGGAATATGTAATTATGACTGCCAGTCTTTGTTTTGTTGATCTGACATCCTTCCTCCACATGTTTCTTGGATGAGAGTCGAGACATACCAACATAAAATTTCTCACAAAACTACCCAAGACATAATAGAATCCTTGCGTATTTGAAAAGTTCTATTCAGAAACACAGCTTCTAACTTGGCACTTATACTCAGAATATTCATGGCTGTCAGCAGCTATTAAAAAGAGGAATAACAATGGCTATTTCCATAATAGCTGTATTTTGAAATCTCAGAGCACATTGTGAACTTAACAGACTTAACTGAGATGTACGGATTAATCATCTATGAGGGAACACAGCTCCCTCTGGGGCAAAAACTGGACTTTCTGTTCTCAGCAATTCTATAAAGAAATACAGATCAGCCATAAACACAGATTTCTGAAAATTGAGCCCAATTTGGATGTTCAGGTAGGCTGAATATGAGTTTTGAATTATTTATTTTTTTAATGAGAGTCGGTAAGCAGGATTTTTCTCTTTTGCACTGGAGAAACAGCACTCGGGTTCAAAGTACCAGCCAGGAGACCTGGTGCAAGGACATAGTGTGGGCTTCAAAACTGTCTGTCCAATAAACAGCATTAACTGCCTCTTTTATTCCCACTGAAACAGCACTGAGATGGCACCTTGGACACCAGGACTGTGTTTCATTTTTCTGTTTAGGAAAGCGAGTCCTCTGTGTTTTCTCCATCTCTAAAAGGAGGCATTTCCTTTGTCATATATTTGGTGAGAATCCTAATAGAAATATGGTTTGCTTTGTTTCTGAGTGAACCACAGCTTATCCAGGTAAATTTAGCTAGGGAGAAGTCTGTCAGTGTGAACTTTGCTGCTTCTGGAATATGTGCTAAATGCAGGCACAAGCAAATGACATTCTGGAAAAAAGCCAAGTGCTGTTTCTGCCTGAAAGAATGAACTGTTTTCCCATAGCATGTCACAGGTTGGTCTCTGGGGAAACACCACAAGGTAGCGGCTTGGGTCAGTTCAGAGAAATCACATGTGCCAAATAATCAAAAAATCATTTTGGTTGGAAAAGACCTTTAAGATCATCAAGTCTAATTACTCACCTCACACTGCCAAGCCCACTGCAAAATCATATCCCTAAGCACCTCAAGTAGGAATTTTTTAACTAAATTTCTTCCTTGGCCCTTTCCTTGGAATTCTCCTTCCATTCAGCATTATGCGAACTGCAATGCATCTTCAGAGTATTGCTTGTTTGTGGGTCTCATCTGTGCTTAATTACAACACAGGCATTGTGAATGTGATGCCTTTTGACTGATAAGTCACTCAAGTAATCATCTTGCTCTAATAAGTCCATACCACTCGCCGAAAGCCTCAATCACTTCTAACATGCTGTGCAACTGTCCCTGATGCAAGACAAAATGATGGGACAAAAGAGTAATTTGTACTTGCATTAATGGAACTTGCTTGAAGCCAGACTTGGTACTCTGCAACATGCAGGGGAAATTCAATTCTGGAGAGGACTTTTGTATCCCCTGTGTTTTTGCCATTATTATAACCTAAACTCTTTTAGGATGGAAAAAGATAAGCTGGAAGAAATTACAAAAGTAGGCAAGGAGGGACCTTATTTATTTAGCTAGGGAAAGGTTGCAAACACAAAATGCTTTGGCTTCTCCTTTTTCATAATTTTCCATCATTTTCAATCTCATCAGCATAAATGATACAGGTCATTTTTTGCAATGATTATGAAGAAGTTGCAGAATGTACAACAAAGTTGAAAACTAGATTAAAAACCCTTTATCTGTTTTGTTTTCAGTTGAGACACTCCTCCTAACTGCAGAAAAAAAATCAAGTTGACTACAGTTCCATAAGCCACATCAAATGAGCAAATTAAATCAAATAGTCTTCAACCCTTATACTTGTGCAGACATTTTCCATAAATAAATCACATGTAGTTTATCTGGTGTGGATAAGGAATGTATCAAAACTAAATAAAGGAACTTTCTGTTGTTATTCATGTTCAGCCAATTGAATTGGGTCTGCAGGCAATATTATCAGTGGAGATTAGAGGGAGATAGTTGGCTGAATGTAGCAGGTAGACTGCATTGCCTAAATGAGGCAAATGGCAATAAGCCATTTGAGATGCCCTGATTTATCTTGCCTAGTCTACAGACGCTCGTCCTGAAGGGCTTACTTACCCATCCTATTTATCATATCTGTCAGCCCATACAGATGTGTCACATGACCTATGGCACCTCAGATGGTTCTAGACACCCATAGGCTGCCTGGGGAGATGGGGGAGTAACTGTCCCTGAAGATATTGAAAAGACACAAAGATGAGGTGCTGAGGAAAATGGTTTAGTTTAGTGGTGGGCTTGGCTGTGTGAGGTGAATGGTTGGACTCAATAATCTTAAAGGTCTTTTCCAAATGTAATGATTCTATGACGCTATGATTCTAATGTTTAGGACACTGAACCATGTCTGTATTGGCTGATGAGCTAATTACTCCCTGGGTTCTATCTGTAATAGGAGCTTAGACACCTGTTACACCTGTAGACACATGTGGTGCAAGTCTCTTAATCTGTAGCTCATCTCGTTTTAAAGACTTGAGTCAGTTCACAGATGGACTTCTAGCACTGTTTTAAATGCTCTGTGATATGGAATCCATCCTCCCAGGGATGGCCAATATGGCACGGTTAGGATACTTGCTTCTTCTAGACCACCAGAAGAACTATTAGGGTAGCTCTGGTCTTCTCAGTCAGCCCCAGGCACCCATCTACTGGACTGAGACTTCTCTGAGTGGATAACTAGCTGGCTAGATGAGAGCAGCGGATGTCATCTACCTTAACTTCAGCAAGGCTTTTGACACTGTCTCCCAAAACATCCTCATCAGAAAGCTCAGGCAGTGTGGCTTGGATGAGTGGACAGTGAGGTGGATCAAGAGCTGGCTGAATGACAGAGCCCAGAGGGTGGTGATCAATGGCACAGAGTCGAGTTGGAGGCCTGTGGCCAGTGGAGTTCCACATGGATCGGTTCTGGGGCCAGTCTTGTTCAACATCTTCATCAACAACCTGGATGAGGGGACAGAGTGTACCCTCAGAAAGCTGGCTGATGACAGCAACCTGGGAGGACTGGCTGATTCTCCAGAAGGCTGTGCTGCCATTCAGCAGGATCTCAACCGGCTTGAGAGTTGCGCAGAGAGGAACCTCATGAGGTTCAACAAGGACAAGTGCAGAGTCCTGCACCTGGGAAGGAACAACCCTCATGCACCAGAACAGGCTGGGGTGACCTGCTGGAGAGCAGCTCTGCAGAGAGAGACCTGGGAGTCCTGGTTGACAATAAACTGAACATGAGCCAACAATGTGCCCTCGTGGCCAAGAAAGCCAATGGTATCCTGGGATGCATCAAGAAGAGTGCGGCCAGCAGGTCAAGAGAGGTTCTTCTCCCCTTCTACTCTGCCCTGGTGAGGCCTCATCTGGAGTCCTGTGTCCAGTTCTGGGCTCCCCAGTTGAAGAAGGACAGAGAACTTATGGAGAGAGTCCAGCACAGGGCCACCAAGATGACCAGGGGACTGGAGCATCTTTCTTATGAGGAAAGCCTACAGGAATTAGGACTGTTCAGCCTGGAGAAGAGGAGACTGAGGGGGGATCTAATTAATATTTACAAATGTCTAGATGGTGGGTATCAGGAGGTTGGGGAATCCTTTTTTCAATGGAATCTAGCAACAGGACAAGGGGTAATCAGATGAAGCTGGAACACAGAAAGTTCCACTTAAACATAAGAAGAAACTATTTCACTGTGAGGGTGATGGAGCAGTGGCACAGGCTGCCGAGAGGGGTTGTGGAGTCTCCTTCCTTTGAGGTCTTCAAGACCCTCCTGGAAACGTTCCTGTGCAACCTGATCTAGGTGAACCTGCTTCTGCAGGGGGATTGGACTAGAGGATCTATAAAGGTCCCTTCCAACCCCTATCATTCTATGATTCTACGATTCATGTCTTAATCATAACCTGAACTCCACCAGTAAAATGAGTTTCTTTTTGTCTGTACAATATGTATTTTAGTCTGACACTCTCCACTGAAGAAAACTTCATACAGATGGTAAATCATTAAATTCCTTCCATTAAGCAAATATACTTTCCTTCATCTGAAGGTTACCTGGCAACTGTTGATTTGGCAGCAATACACTTATTTTTATTATTAACCTTGTCAACCCAGAGGCACTTGCTTTTCCAAAGAGCTGACCTCTTCCTACAATATTATTTTTGACAAATGATGGCTCATTATTTTCTGTTAAACTGTATTTTAATGTTCAGTTTTCAAATTACTATTGAAGGCAGAGACATCAGTATCCTATATTAACATTTCCTTATGCTTTCCACAATAAAGTCTTGCTAATCTGGAACTTTCAAGATGAAATTTCATTTGCCACATTTGTTTCACATTGATATTTTTTCATAAAGTTTCAATGACAAAAAAAAAAAAAATCAGTCATTTCCAAGACAAATATTAATATTTTGAGATTCTGTGAGTCTGTGATTCTGTGTATGTAAAATAATAATAATAAAAATACAATGAGTTGTACATCACTGCTGAAAATCTCTGTCATTTCTGCTCTTGGAAGCAGGAACATGAAATCAAGCCACACATGTAACCCTAGGGACAATGTGTTTTTGGCTGTTTTCATTATGCTCTCCCAAACATGACACAGCTCTGAACCCATGATAAAATCAGTTAATACATGCTCAAGAGAGATTTAGTTTGACAGCTATATTGTCCAATGTGCTGGCACTGAGCTACTCCCAGCATAACTCCTTCTCCTACCATCCCTGGATCATTAGGCACATACACTCAGGGATCACTGGGGCTGAGTAAGGTGTGCTCTGTAAAGATTACTCTAAGAAGCTGAAAGTGACCAAAGTGCTGGTCAGCGATACAGAGAGCAGAAGGAATTGATGGGTCTCCTACCATGCTAAGAAATGCATGAACCAGGCCAAATGAAGATTTCTGAAAAATGAAGATAAGACTGGTAGTTAGCTGGTGTCCAGTTCTGGGGTCTCCAGTTCAAGAGTGACAGAGAACTTCTGGAAAGAGTCCTGCACAGGGCTACCAAAATGATCAGGGGACTGGAACATCTCTCTGAGAAGGAAAAGCTGCAGGAACTGGGGCTGTTTAGCCTGGGGAGGGCAGATGTCAAGAGACTGAAGCCTGTATCAAAAGTGTCAGGACAAGAGGTAATGAGCACAAGCTGGAATGTGGGAAGCTCCACTGGAACACAAGGAGAAACTTGTTTGGTGTTCACGTGAAGGAGCCTTGGCATAGGCTTCCCAAGGGAGGGTGTGGAGTCTCCTCTGGAGGTTTCCAAACCCACCTGAAAGTGTTCCTGTGCATCCTGGTAAAGGTAAATCTGCTTTACCAAGGGGCTAGACTGGACAATCCAGTCCATTCCAACCCCTGCCATTCTGTGATTCTGTGAAAAGGCTTAGGAGAGAAAGATCAGGAAAAGGTAGCAGGAAAACATGAGAATCTGGGGAATGCAAAAGCAAAGTGGCAGGTAGAAAAATCAGACAGAAAACTGTAAAATAATGGAAATAAGAGCCAAAGGAAGAGCAAATTCTGCAATGTTTCTTGCAGAACATGGACAGGAGATGAAGTGGCTGGTTTATGTATTTTAGCACGCAATTAAGACACATGACCTCCAGGACTTCCTCTCTTCTCGCAAAACAGTTGCAACCAGGACTGCATGATAGAAATATTTGGTATCATCTCTTGTTACTCCCTCAAACTGCAAGAAATCTCATGATTCAGAATTTTTTGCTAATCATCGGGAAACAACATATAGGTTTCAATGTTTAAAACACTACTAGTTCTTTTTGCATACCTTCAAGAATGGCAATTTTGCTGTAGCTTTATTAAAAGCAATCCTTTGTTTCAGAAGTTCTCAGATTCGTGTCCTTGCTGGTAGAGATTCTCTGTCTTTCACATCACAAAGGAACAAGAGAAGTGGAGGGAGAGGCAAACAGTAAACTCAGTAGAACAGACCATGCCAAATTTACCAGAGAAAGGGACATACATATATTTCCAGGTCTTCCTGAGTTCTACCTTGGATATAGGTCTCCCAATTTAGGGAAATGCTGTGTATACCAAATAAATCAAACTCTGTTTCTAATTACCAAGAGGTGCAAACGCTTGGATAATAGCACTGCACTATTCTCTTTAAGCAACATGAAGAACTTGAAACACTATGCAAACACTGGTGATCTACACAAACCTGAAGAAAGATCAGGAGTGGAAATTAAACTTCTGGTTCCTATGCCTTAACCACAAGACTGACTTTTTTCCCCCCAGACTTATAGTTTCAACAAATTCAAGGTGAACTTAACGACAATCAGCTTGGGGCAGAAAGTACTGAAGAGTGCAGTAGGGACTTTGTGTAACTGTCAATTCCCGCTGCATCTCTTTGTGGGCGTTTGGTGTCAGCTCTGCACCTAAGTGTTGCTCAGTTCTCTGCCAATGAGTAGCTCCTCACTGATGTGTTTTCTTCTCTTCCCTCTGGAATAGACTTAAGTGAAGCTGTTTGCAAAGAAAAAAAAAAAACAAACCAAGCAAAAACAGATGAGTCAGTGGCAGTGTGAAAAAGAGAAAAACAGCAACCTAGCAGGTTTTACAATAAAATAAGCCATTTAGTTACTAACTCTCAGTCTGTAATTGGTAAAATCCTGGCTCTCAAAAAGGTCATGGTCATTGAAGCTCACAGCCCTAATACAGAATCCCTAACCAAACCCTTCTAGAGATATTTTCCCTCTTTACATTAGCTGATAGATTAATGATTTCATTCCCAACTCATCCAGCATGCTTCTGTGCTTTTCCAGCTGGACTCATACTCAGATATCACTTTTTCCTGCAAATTGCTAGACCATAACTGCTCTTATATTCTTTTCCTAGGAATAATTTTCAGACTGCCCCTGGTCTAAAAGTGACATTATTTTCTGTCCCTGAGGTTTCAGGCTTTTTGCTCAATTAAGATATTTCCAGCTTGATTTTTTTTTTGTTATGTGCTGAACCCCCAAAGGTTTAGTTGAAATTACTAGGAGCAGTGAATGTCTGTGGCCAGATGACAATGTGAATGCATCTACAGATGACAATATTTGTCCTGAGGTTTTAAAGAGTACATTGTAAGGCCTAGGAAAGGGCTTCTATTGCCATCTGCCAGCATTTATAATTGACAGGTTCTGCCACTGTGAGTGATAATGGCACATAATCACTAATAGAATTGGAATCAGGAGCATGAAATAGGACGTGGCACATGCAACTGCTGCAATAACAGGATTTACACAGAGGCTATGATCAAGCAGTACTGCACTAAATCTGGTACAGAGAGGCAGAGCAACACATGTACTCCATTTCATTTTAGTTAAGTCTAGGCCACCATTTGAGGGATATGGTTTAGTGCTGGGCTTGGCAGTGTGAGGTTAGTTATTGGACTCAATGATCTTAAAGGTCTTTTCCAACCACAACAATTCTATGATTGTATGATGCTTAGTGATATCAAATATTCACACTTCAAATAATTACATTTTCTTGGGTATAATACAATTTCCTATAGTGTCCAATATTTTCCATATTCTGATTCAAAATTTATCATCTTCCATAAATACAAGATACATATTTGACTCTTAATCAGCACAGACAAAGTTTCAGTATAAATCAACTTCTGATTTTTATCTTTCAGACAGCTGAAAGTTTAATGGGTTGTTCTTTGTCAAAGTACATTTTTCAAATATTTACTATCTCATATGCATTCTCCTGTTTCTGTCGCTGCTGTCTAGGAAATCAAAGGAACATTCATTGACCAGGACACACGCATGCACAGATAATCATAATCAAAGCTTATAAATACTTTCAGCTATTAATAATTAGGGGCAGCTCCTCCCCCTTCCCTTAGCAAGAGTGGGTCTGAAGATGCCCTCTGACAGAGGTTAGAAGGCAGAGATGCAGGAGAGATTCCTTACAAGATACTTTTTCATGCCTCTTTTTTATTTGTGCTAGAGTGTGGGAACAAGCATCGTTGCAGGCACATTTCTACTACTCCATTGCAAGTTGAATTTACAGAACAGAGTTTTGTGCAATGGGCTTGTGAAGGCAGCTCCACTGTACCCCAGACTCGCTTTCCATAGGCCAGATTTCTTCAGCCATTTAATTTTCTAGATGATAGCATCAAGAAGTATCAGGCTGAGAGTTATACTTTGTTACTTTAAGGAAAAGACTGAAAATATTCACTTTCAAGGAAAAAGGCTTGTCCTTTATAGCTTTGTGAAGATTGCACAGAGATTTACAGTTTGGGTTTTTTTTTTTTTTTAGGTGGGGGAGGGAGATATTTTTCAAATAAGACTGTTTAAAAGTTTCTGTTATAGAAAAGAAAGAACAGAAACAGATATTAATCACCTTCCAGTGGGAACATATGGACAACTAAAACACTCTCAATGAAGTTATTTTTACTCATTTTCTTCCTTTCCTCAGACAGATCCAGGTTACAAGAAATACCAGCTGAGTTGTGACATCATTTTTAGATGATGACATCCCGTTCAGTTGTTAACTCCCTGTGCTTTTAAAACACAGATTTAGAATTAACAGATATGTCACAGCCAAAAAAGAAATACTGTTCACCATGGCTTTCTTGCAGTTTAGTCTCTTTAAAACAGATGGGTTTTGTGCATTTCAAAAGTCACCTGTGGAATGGGAACAACAAAAGTGTGGGATCTTATGTTTCCATTAGCTTTGATAATTACAACTGAGATGATACACTTTTACCCCTAAATTCTCCTTGAAATTCAAATCTTCTCTGCCATTCCTTTCCAGGACAGACATTCTGGACCAGCTGATCAGGAGTAGGGTTATTTGTGATCTCTCCGGTATTTTCAAGTTATGGAGCTTTTCTCAGCACAGCCAGCAAGCAAACCCGTGGCTGCAGAGCCCTCTGGAGGAGATTCAGACGATTCTGGCAGGAGGAGACTTGTTGGGTTTTTTGGTTTTGTTTTTGGGAGGTATTTTTTTGAAGTGAGGGACATAGGAGGACAAGATGAAGAATGTCCTATGGTTTGCTGTGGCAGGAAAAAGTCGAGGCAAGGTACCCTGCTCACCCCAGCATCTGCTTCACCCAGTGTAGGGTATCAATAATTCTTCTAACTCTGTAGAAGATTCTCAAATTCCCTGACAGATGAAAAACAGAGGCCAATACTCCTCTCATCTTTGCCTAATTTAATACTCATGAAGGTTTTGCCAATGCTCCTGCCTGGGGGTTTTGATACTTTTATTGTTTAACATCTTCATCAATGACCTGGAGGAGGGGACAGAGGGTACCCTCAGCAAGTTCCCTGATGGCACCAAACTGGGAGGACGGGCTGATTCACCAGACGGCCGTGCTACCATTCAGCAGGATCTTGATCGGCTTGAGAGTTGCGCAGAGAGGAACCTCATGAGGTTCAACAAGGACAAGTGTAGAGTCCTGCATCTGGGAAGGAACAACCTCATGCACCAGTACAGGCTGGGGATTAAACTGCTGAAGAGCAGCTCTGCAGAAAGAGACCTGGGAGTCCTGATTGATAAAAAACTAACCATGAGCCAGCAATGTGCCCTCATGGCCAAGAAGGCCAACGGCATCCTGGGATGCATCAAGAGAGTGTGGCCAGCAGGCTGAGAGAGGTTCTGCTCCCCCTCTCCTCTGCCCTGGTGAGGCCTCATCTCGAGTCCTGTGTCCAGTTCTGGGCTCCCCAGCTCAAAAGGGACAGAGAACATCCAGAAAGAGTCCAGCACAGGGCCACCAAGATGATGAGGGGACTGAAGCATCTTCCTTATGAGGAAAAAGCTGCAGGGAACTGGGGCTCTTTAGTCTGGAGGAGACTGAGCAGGGATCTCATTAATATTAGTAAGTATATAAATGGTGGGTATCAGGAGGTTGGGGCATCCCTTTTTTCGATGGTATCTAGCAACAGGACAAGGGGTAATAGAAAGAGGCTGGAACACAAAAAGTTCCACCTAAATATAAGGAAAAACTACTTTACTGTAAGGGTTAGGGAGCCCTGGCACAGGCTGGCTAGGGAGACTCTCCTTCTCTGGAGGTCTTCAAAACTCACCTAGACTTGCTCCTGTGCCTCCTGATGGTGGGGAACCTGATTTAGCAGGGGAGTTGGACTAGATCATTTTTATAGGTCCCTCCCAATCCATACCATTTTGTGATTGTGACATTTTAGCATGGCCTGTGGCAATAGCACAACAGATAATGGTTTTAAACTAAAATAGGGGAGATTCAGATTAGATACAAGGTAACTTTTTTTACAATTAAGATGGTGAGGCACTGGCCCAGGTTTCCCAGAGAGATGATAGATGTCCCATCCCTAAAAACATTCAAAGTCAAGTTGGACGACACTCTGAGCAACTGGATCTAGTTGAAGATGTCCCTGCTCATTTCAGGTAGGTTGGACTAAATAGCTTTTAACACAAACAATTTATATTATTTTTTCAATAAAGTCTATCAACATAACTGTATGTACAGGAAATTTACCCTGCCCAGTATGTACCCAGCCAACATTCACAGAAAGCAAAAAAGTACAGTGGACAAACTTAGAAATAGGCATATATTTAGTTTTGAGTAGTACTGCCTTTATCCTCTTTTAGCTTTCCAGTTGTAACATTTCTTTGCACTTTAACCAAAGTTTTGCAAACCATAACTGCCTACATGTCAAAGCTAGCAGAGATTTAGTTGAATTTTGACAAGGTTGCACCTTGTCTGTGTCTTCATTTACTATCCATGCATGTTTTGATTAGACCTAATCAGCAACTGCTGTACGTTACAGATTTACTTTAATTCAACACGAAGCAGTACTGGAGTAACCTACGTACACAACACCCGCCTGTTGATAGAAAAACATAAATGGGTGCAGCTGCATGTACATCAGAGAAAAAGCCATCAGTAGTTGCACTGGCTCTGGCTGGGATGGAGTTAATTTTCCTCATACACAGCAACTGTCATGGTTTAGATTTGTAATTAAGCAGGGTTAATAACACACAGGTAGTCATATGGTATAGAATGATTTTGTCTTGGGCAGTTTGAGTGAGCTGTCCCGTTGAGGGCAAAAAGAGAAACAGCGGTGGCCCTGATTTTGTGCAAATACTATTTAGCCAAAATATTAGTGCATAATCAGTGTTGTTTTGGCCACAAATAGAAAACAGCACCACCCTGGCTGCTTCAAAGAAAAGAAATTCTGTTGCGCCCAGATCCATACAGTAATCTGCTTCAACTTCCATGAAACTCTTTGGGCTTTATGACTTGAGAACTCTGATTTTCCTCCATTTATAAGCTGAGTTGGCATGGACAGACACAGAGTGGGGCAAAGTAGTCTTTAAACCCTGAGAAACTAATCAGGAAAACCCTCCTTCTGTGTATCCTTGGGGAAAGAAATTCACCGATTCCTGAGCCCCGACCAACACACTCTGAAGCTCACCCCCGAGGCCACCTCGGAGGCTTTGTCAGCAACAGCCGCGTAAGCCGCAGCCCCAGCGGCGCCCCACCCAGCAACCACGTCCTGGAGACTTGCTCTGTAACGGCCTCCCCTGCGCAGCCCACAGTCCTCCCCCTGCGCTCCGGAGGCTGAGAAGCACAGGTGCCCATGCGCTGGGCACCGTCGGGGCGTCTCTCGGCAGCATAAAGGACCACGTCCTCCACCGCCCGGCTTTGCTTGAAACGGGACTGGACTTTGCGACAGCTTTCGAAAACCGCCCCCTACCCCCGATCCAGAGAACGGCTGGCTACAGCGATTTTTAAGCCGCTTAACACCTCCCGTGCTCAAACCGCGACCCCGAGGGCGAGCGGCGGGACCGGCCCCCTGCGCAGAGCGAGGCGGAGACCACCCCTCCTCCGGCCTCTAGCCCCCCGCCCTCTCCAATCAGGAGGCGGGAAGCAGCGCACCCATTCCGCAGCTCCTCCCCCCCTCACGGCTCCCGGCGCCGCGCGCACGCGTGCCCGGCCGGCGCATGCGCGGCTACGCTGCGGCGGGGAGGCTGCCGGGCGCGGGGCGGCCTGAGGGCGATGTCGGCGGAGCAGGAGAGGTCGGAGCCCTCGGAGATTAGCGGTAGGTGCCCATTTCCTCGGTAGAGACTCAGCGAGGCTCCGGGCGGGCCGGGGGCCGAGGGGACGAGAGGGATGCAGGAAGGTGACGACGGGGTGGGGGAGGAGGAACGGTCTACCCTTGTCCCGCACGCGCGACGGCGTGCGCATGCGCAATGGCCGGAGCGGAGGCGGGTGCGGGTCGGTGGTCCAGGGTCGCTTTAGGTATTTCGGAAATAGCCTTAGTACGGTCTTCTTCTGTCCTCAGAGCCAGATGTCTTTGAAATTGTTCTTCCAATCACCGTGTTTGAGCTGAGCGATGAGGATTTCCTCCAAGATGACGCTGAAGAACCGGTAGCGCCAGTTCTCGAGTTAAAGCAGGAGGATGCGAAGGAGGTCAACTCAAGCAATACCTTTTCCGAAAAAAGTGTAACATCTTCAAGTGATGCAAACAGCTTAAACACAGGGGAAGAAAATGAGACTACTTCTAAAGGGGATGATAGTGTGCAGTGTTCTGAAGAAAAATGCATTGCTGAGAGTGTGTGTAATGAATCAAAGTTATCTTTAAGTGATTGGTGTTACGCAGGCAAGGATAAATATGGTCAAAATTACGCATTGCCTACATCATCTTGCAAAACAGAGCTGACAGAGATAAATGAAACCAGTGACAGAAAAGAATGTGGTGGTCGTGCCAGCTTTCAGAATGGACCTCCTCTCCTCCTCTCTGCTGGTGATGAAGGCAGAGATGAAGTCATCAGTACAAGCGGTCAGTTGGCATTGGCAGCGATACCCAGACATGAAGAAGAACTTGTCAGTGTTACAAGTGTTCTTTCTGATAGCAGTCAAGAGAAACAACCAGAAATCCACAAGGAGATTGAGACAATTGTTGAAATGGAAGGTATGTTGTTAACAAGACCAGTGCAGCAGCTTAAGGAATCTGGTAAATCTAAAATTTTTGAAACGGGAAAGTGTATATGAAGAATGTTAACCCTGTTTATTTCAGAGTAAGCATTTCAACGCTGATTAATAATGTGTGTAGCAGGAGGGTATTCACTGGAGTATGCCTAGTTCTTTCACAGATTCCTGGGAAAAATGAGGAAACTGCAGTAAATTGGTAGTTTCGTTCTGCTGCAGTTTGCATAAGGGTGATCTTTCATTAAGGAAAAGAATCTGAAAATTAAAAGTTACAGGTTTTTTAATCTTAATTGGAGATAGTAGGGAGGGAAAACCAACAGGCAGTAACTTGTCAATACAAGTAGGGACTGAGAGAGGAATAATTTAGGTTTAAACTTCACCATTCCTTGTAGCAGATGGAAGTCCTTCAGGAAGAAAGGCATAGAGATCTATCAAGAGTACTTCTAATAGGCAGAAGTCAACAGAAGGAGTATCATACTTGTGATAATAGAGCCCTAGCAAAGTTTGGTGATGGTACTGTCGTAGGAATTCTGGCATAAACATGTTATTTTAAAAACTCCAGGGGATACAGTGTTGACTTGTGAAATTGCGAGCTTTTAGGTAAAAGTAATTATTTAAATGTTGTTGGAGGGGAAGAGACATTAGGAAAGAAGTAGAGACAAGAAAATATTAACAAAGCAAAAGCAATGATAAGCAAGTTGTTAGACAGTCTGGGAATATTACTACCAAATAGTCATGAATATTGGTGATGGTATGAAATGTCATGCATGTGACTTTTTATTCCCCTATAGATCCCAATTCTTCACAGAATGGAGCTACAGAAGCTAATAACAAAAAGAGAAGCAAAGAACAAGATGAAACACCAAGTTATCTTTTGGAATGTGACTTGAAAGAAGAACTGAAATTTACCTTCAAGTGTTCTGCTTCAGTACTTAATGGAGGTTCTTCTGCTTCAGAAACATTGCTAAAAGATGTAGGGAAACCAGAGGCTTCCACTTCTGCTGAATCAAGTACTACTGGAGAGCATATTTATAAGACATTAACACCATTTCCTAAAAAAAGATGCCGACAACAAAAAGTTCCTCCTTGTGCAAGCTCAAAAGAATTCCAAAGCCAGCAAGAAGGTTTAGCATGGCTAAGTAATAATGTGACCATCAAACCTCTTTCTAAAGGGTCTTATTCTGTAAATAAGCATGAGAGATTGAATTTGAAGTGCAGGTTTTGTAGTTCTGTATATAAATGCAGTACACATCTAAAGAAACATGTTTATTCAGCTCATAAAGACAAGAAAATACATAAATGCTGCTTTTGTAAAAGAGCCTTTTTCTTTTCTGTCAACCTGAAGAATCACCTTAAATTTCATAAGAAAATGACTAAGTTGCAAAAGGCAAGAAAGAATAGAATAAATGCAACAAACATTAAGCAGAAAAGATCTGAAGAAAGAAAACCTGAGGCCAAGAAAAAAGAAAGTAAATATGAGAAATTTTTTATCAAAATTGAAAGGGACTTTACACCTCTGGGTACTCCAGTTAGTTTTTCCTGCAGACTTTGTTTCTTTGCTTCGTCAAGCCCTAGGATTTTTATTAATCATATCAAAGGACATAAAGAGAGACCACCTTACCAGTGTCCTCAGTGTGATTACTCCTGCATTACGTTATCCTATCTGCTAAATCACATGTACTGGCATGCTGGGTATAAGCTGTACCAGTGCAAGTTTTGCACCTTTTTTTCATTGTATTTTGCAAGCATGGTAAGGCATAGCTACATGCACATAGGCACCATGCCGTATTCCTGTGAGTTCTGCCAGTCGACATTCACAAGCATTGTAGGGTTACAGAGACACAAAAGATTACATGCAGGCAAAGAAGCAGGCCAAGCACAGCAACTCGACTCCACCAGTGGAAGAAAGAGAACTAAAAGACCTTCAAAGAACTATATTTGTGATGAGTGTAACGCATTGTTTCACAATAGAGGACATTTCACCTTGCATAAGAGGTTTCATGAACGGTATAAGGCTACCGCTAATGGTTGTAAGAATCAGAGAAAAAAATGCAAAGATGACAGTGATTCCCAGGACCACGCTTCTCCATCTCTTTCTGGTGAAGAAAATTATTGTCTCAGTGGGGGAATGGTAGCTTCACAAGTAGACTTTGAGCATGCAAGTGATGTGCACAATAATAAGAAAACGGGCTCTGGAAAGAAATTCCCTGAAAACGGCCATGGAAGTAACTGCTTACCTGTTACTGGGAAGAGATCGGAAGTTCCCCTGAATTCATACAAAATGGACACTGTTGTTTATAAAGAGGAACCTCTCTTCAAGTCCGAGGCCTCTCATTCGGAAGTTCAAGAAGATGATGCGTATCATAGATTTGTGGAAAACTTAAAGGATACATGGCCTTCCACTTTGTCTACATTTAAAGCGTACGAGTGCCAACACTGTAGTTACGCTACTGGTGTTCATAGGGACTTTAAGCTGCACCTAAAAATACATGAAAGACCCTTTGTGTGCAAAGAATGCAATAAGTCATTTAAGACATCAAACCATTTGCAGAAACACAGCCTTACTCATGTAAAGAACGGATGTGAGTTGGGCCATTGCCTCTATATAGGCAGCCATTTAGAGAATCTTGAACTGCATGGTGAAATGCATGTGGGTGTGTATTCAGAAAGAGATTTTACTTCCTTGGAAAACTCAAACAGTGTCCATTACTCACTTGGTTCGGAAGTCTGTGAAGTACAGCAAGATGACCAGAGGAGCAAAGAAAATGATTTGCTAGCACAGAGTCAGCCACAATTCTATCAGTGTGCAGAGTGTGAGTACACTACTTACATTTTAAGCAACCTCGAACTACACGTAAGAACTCACACAGGTGAGAAACCTTACAGCTGCAGTGATTGTCAGAAGAAATTTCGTACTTCCAGTCACCTGAAACGGCACAGAGTCACACATTTTAATATGAGGCACCTGAAGTGCAGGAACTGTGACTACTCGACAAACAAATGGCTGTCCTTGAAACAGCACCTGACCTCGCACTCCTCTGAGGAAAGCTCATCTAATGGCTGTCCCTACCAACAAAAGCAGCTACCTGTCAAAACGTACACGTGCCAAGAGTGTGGCTATTGCACGGCCCACAATGGAAACCTCAAGCCCCACTTGAGAATTCACACAGGGGAAAAGCCGTTCAAGTGCAGTCAGTGCGCGGTGGCTTTCCGCACATCTAGCCACCTGAAGCGCCACTTGGTAACTCATTTAAAATTGCACTGCAGACGATGTAAGTTTTCTACAGTAGATAAACGAGCTTTTCAAAAGCATGTGAAAACACACAGAAAAAAGTACAAGTGTGGAAAGTGTAATGTGACATTGCCTACCAGAAAACTTCTGGAGAAGCATAGGCGGCAACACACACCAGGAATGTAAGCTTGGGAAGTGCAGGTTAGCACTCGGTTCTGTAGGAGTTTATATGTCTTGAATTTGGTTTTTTGCTTTACATTCCTGTGTTGTCCCCAGAATGATGGCTGGTAATGGATGCATCCAGATTTTTTGCCTAGAGTATCAAACTTGAGAATGCTGCAGATCCTTTTGAGAACTACAATAGAGAGGCTTTTACTAAAAAATACTTTGGAGGCAGTTTTTCATGCCTGTGTAACTTCTCAGTACCATAAGGTCAATTATGAGTTAGCCAGATTAAACAATTATTCTTTGCGACTTATTTTCTGTTAAAAAAAAAAAAAGTTAAAAAATTCTTTTCTAACTGAAGGATTGTTTAAAGAGAGGGAAAGAAACACATTGTAACAACTTTTCATTTAAAAATTAGTGTTTGCAAGTTTAGTGCTACCTCCCATCTGCTGAAGGTTGCATTCCCTACTCCCAGGTTGTCTTGCAATACTTGTAAGAGAAGAAATCTCATTGAATTGCAGAAACAAAAGATTCATATGGTTACTAGATAGTTGTGATATGAAGATATTTCCTGTATGTATATATAAAAGTTTTATTAGACAGTTATCTTGTTTGTACTTTTGATAATTCTTTGAGTAGGCTGACAGAAATGTTGATCAGATATTTTATGATACTAAGACACCTTAAATTAATCTTCAATTTTATGTAAGTGTTAATCTGGTATGAAGTTCCCTATATTTTCTCAGGCTGATAGTTAATGTGCTCTTTCTTAAAAGAGACAATATCGTGCTTTTCAAGGAAATTCTGTTAATTTAACCACTTGCTGTTGTATTGCAGAAATTTGAGCAAGATCTTGAACTGTAAAATTTATTTTGTTAAAGAGCTTTACTGTACATCTAAAATACCACATACAGGGACCACTTGTGCCAAACAGCAGATGTTACTTGGTACGAAGACAACAGATGGAGCTTCTTTCACTTTATATTCAAATCTAGGCAAATCTTTGCTGGTTTCACTGAGTTATACAGTGCTAGAAACTCTACAGGGACATCACTCATTGTGATATGTTCAGTGCTATTGGTAACAGCGATGTTAACTTCTTGTAGAGGAGAAAGATGATGACAAAGGGCTGGTGTGAACTGTCCCCTAATGTTCCATTTCAGCCCCTGAAACAGATGAGTAAACCTATAGCTTAATTTAGAGACTGTAAAAATAAATCTACTACTGCTTCAAGTGTATGTTTTTCATTGGAAACATAGATAATCTGTCTCTGAGTCCTTCTGGTGCCAGGGGACAGGTGAGAAACAGTGGCACAGGGAGGTGGTGAAGTCTCCTTCATTTGGACCAGGACGCCTCCAGAAGTCCTGCAGCCATTCTGTGATCCAAAACACAGTTTTCTGAGGGTGGATGGAAGCTCAGGAGTAGATGTATGTATTTTAGGCCGTGAAGATCCATGGAGGTATTTAAGTGATACAGTTCTTTGTAGTTGCATTAAAGTCAGAAAATTAAATGCCTGTGACTCTGAACCCCGCTCGTTACAGATGGTTTTATTACAAGCTAGGAAGTCACCGTTTGGGAGTGGGTGATTCAGATACCAGAATAAGCTACCCCCCTGATGCATTTCTGAAGAAGAAGAAAGTTATCCTGTTATGAATAAAGAAGAGATTTCTGGAAAGTGTTAACACTATTCTACAAGTGTGGATGAGTTTTTACCTGTATTACTGTACAATCCTGATTGTTTATTTGAAGGAAAATTCCAAAGAGGAAACAAAAACAGTGAAGAAAATTGTAAGCCTTTATATCTGATGAGACTAGGAAAGTCTACTATAGGATAAGTGTAGAATAATTAAAAGTATACTGAAGAAAGGAGCTCAGTTTAAAGGGGATAAAGAGTTTGTAAACAGCATAATTTTTAAGTAAGAGCAACAGAAGATGTTTTCTGTTGGAGCTTGCTGAGTTTTGTAAAAATAATTATTCCAGATGGTTTCCCCTAATAAAAATGTTTCATAGTTCACGGTTGCCCTTGTCCTTATGCAGTGCACTACACTTTTATATATATAAAAGCAAACTTGTTTTAAAATAAGGGCTTGAGCTATTGCTGTGGTTTTTGGGTTTTTTTTCTTGCCAGCTAAACATGTAATATTTTTTTACTCTTGAAGAGTTTTAACAAAAGTCAAAGCCTTTCCTGAATCATACTATGAAGATTTCTATTTCAACCAAAAAAAAAAAAGACTTAATCTGCTTTATGAACGCATCTTGAATTTGGGCAAAACAGTAGTGACAATTTGAGCAAGTAGGTGTTGTTTTGTCATGCATCTATGGAATATGTGAGTAAAACTTAAACACGGGGTGAAGTAAATGAACAGATGCGAATCAAGCAGTGGTGCACTTATGGTTCATAGAATCATAGAATGGTAGGGGTTGGAAGGGACCTTTAGAGATCATCCAGTCCAAACCACCCTGCAGAAGCAGGTCCACCTAGATCAGGTCGCATAGGAACGTGTTCAGGCTGCTCGGCTCGGTTGTAAGGAAGAGCGTTCCGGGGCCTCTGCGCTGTGCACACCTCCGGCCCACGGGGGGGCGCGGTGCGAGGCAGGGCAGGGGCTGGCGGCCCGCGCCTGCGCAGATCAGCCGCCACACCCCCTCCCGCCGTTCCGCGCTCCCTCCCCACCCCCGCACTGGCACCGCCCTGCCGCGCCTGCGCAGAGCGCACGCACACGCGGCCCACAGCGCCTGCGCGCGTTCCGGGGCGGCCGCGGTGGGACCGAGCGGCCTGTCGAGTTTTTTTCCTCTCACCGCTTTTTCTCGGCAGGGCTTCGAGCCTCCCCCACGCCACCGCCAAGATGCCGCGGATTATGATTAAAGGCGGGGTGTGGCGGAACACCGAGGTAGGGACTCTGCTCGCTTTGATTCCCCCCCCCCAAGGGTTCGGGCCTCAGCGGCTGGGGGTTATCCAGCGCTACTGCACAGGCGCAGATGGAGGGGGGTCGTGGTGCGCGTGCGCTTCTGGTGTGCAAATAGTGGGGTGTCCTGTAACAGTGTGGAGAGATGATCATCCTGGGACAGGTGGGTATCTGTAGGCACTGTGACTCTGCTGGGATTCATGCCTCAACAGTCTTGACCATCCTCCTCGGCCCCTACCCTAGTGGGCAGAGGTCAGATCGGTGTTTTGTCACCTGAAGGCTGCGCGTTGGGAAGGACGGAGCCCTGGCACAGGCACTGGCACAGAGAAAGTGTGAAGCCCCCGAAGTCTCCCTCTCTGGGGGCTTTCAAAATGTACCAGGATGCGTATCTATGCAGTCTGATCTGGGTTAACCTGCTTAGCAGGGGGTTGGACTGCATGATTTCTAGAGAGCACTTCAACCTCTTGTTGTCCGCAGAGGTGTCCCTTGGGTAGGTTGATGTCCTTGTCTTATATTGCATTGGCAGGGTTCTTATTCTCTAGGGATATGAGGGAGCTGGAATGTCTTGCCTTTGAAGATCCTTCCGAATGCAGGAATGATGAAGGTGGCCATGGGCACTTCATCAGTTTGTACACAGAAATCTGTGATGTTCAACCCCTCCCCCCTCCTGTTTTGCTATCACATGTTTTTAGAGGTGCAAGTGATTGTGAAAAGGAGGATAACAACTTGAGAATTACCAGTTGTATTAGCTGGCCCACTTAAAGCAAAAGGAGTCACCCATGTTGTTAAATCCACAACTCTGCCACTGTTTACTGTGAACACTAGGCATGTACATAATTCCATAAAACAGTGACGTATCAGCTATATGCCAGGAGGCAACTAAATTGGAGCTTGGCAGAGGACAGGAAGAACCACTGTGTGCTTAACCTATTCTGTGGTCTTCCATAACTGGCTAGTTTTGCTGATTGTTAAGAGAAACATAAGGGGGTTAAATAGATCAATATTTAACCCTTGTTTTTTGTGTACCAGAGGTAAAATAGCTCTCCTTGGTGCTATTTCTTTCATTAATATTTTGACTTTACCTGTAACATAAAAATTACAGAAAGTGGAACTACTTGATACCAAGTCATTAGGAAAATTACTTGCAAAGGACCAATTACTTGCAAAAAAAAGCTTGTTAGTATCATCAGTATGGCTACTGCATGCCATATAACAGCAAGTAAATAAAAATAAAAAACTATTTTTTAAATAAAAATGACATTAATTGTTTCTGTAGCAGCTCAAAACAGAGTTCAGCAGCAGCTTACAGTTAAAGCTACTGTGTCCTCTTAGAGGTGTCTGTGCTAGACAGAATATCTGTCCTTGGTGACTAGCATCTGAACTGTACAGCCAAACAGATTCTAAACACAAGTACTTACTGGATGTGGAAGAGGAACATCTGTGGTTGACAAGGCTGAAAGAGCAGCTTCAATGCACTTAAAATACCACTTTCTGACATGTGAGAAACCCAGATTTAACGAATCCATTTATCTAGGAGGAGGGGAGAGAGGGATTGCTGCATGGGTTGACAGACAATTGATAACACTTCCAGCTTTTGATCAAATCTCAGTGCACACTTTGATGTGCATAAGCAGCCTGATTTCCAAGCTGAAGCCATTGCATTTTCTTTCGCAAAATCACAGAATCATTTAGGCTGGAAAATTTTATAAGCTTTGGGATCAGCACTTTTGTATGTTACATTCTGAATATTAAAGTGATTTATTCTATGATTTACTTAAAAGAAATCTACTATAAAGTTTCTTTGTTTTTGTGATGCTTTGTTTGTTTTTTAACAGCATATTCCATTGATAAATAAATATTCCATCCTCATTAAAACATGAAAAAAAACCCCAAGAAGCAATTTTATGGTTTTACTTCAAACAAGCCTCTCAAAGTTACCTGTGGATTGTGGGGTTTTTTTCCCAAATGTTGTGTTGTTACCAGACAAACACTTCCCTACCTATTTGTTACTGTCCTTCAAGGAAGACACACAGAACCTTGAAAAAGTGTGCATTAGAGAGCATTGAAAATAACCATTTTGGGAGTTCTGTCAGGTCCATGAAGTTGGCCATAGTAATCATCACTTGTCTTTGTCACTTAATCTTCGTTGATTCATTGGCCTTTGAAAAACAAATCCTCATTCATCTTGAGAGTAAAATGTGGAAAAGAAGCAGCTGTGCTGTGCTGTTTGCTGTTTGAGCTCAGAATTTTTGTTTTGCAAGTTCTTGTGATCTGTAACAGTATTTTTTATTTGTTTATTTAAGGATGAAATTCTGAAAGCAGCTGTGATGAAATATGGCAAAAACCAGTGGTCTCGTATTGCTTCTTTATTGCACAGAAAATCAGCAAAGCAGTGCAAAGCCAGATGGTAAGTGAAAAGTGCCATGTCTGGGAATAAGGGATTCATGATTAGTGGAAATTAGAAATTGCCACAGATAAATTTATGTTCACAAAGGAACAATAAATTAAGATTGTTTGATTTCTCCTATTGTGAGTATTTTGAATTCCCATTGCTTGAAAGTAATGGAACAAAAGTAGACAGATATTCTCTTTTACCATGTCTGCAGTGTTTGCAAATGAAGGATCACTTAAAATTGTACATGATTTTAACAATTTTTCTACCCTATTTACATGTTTTTAATTAGTAAATGTTACCAAAGAAGGAAAATTGTAAGATACTCATCTCTCTTATGGGTAATTTTCTAGTTTTTCATGATGAGCGTTTGGTTTGAGGCTGTGTTCAGAAATTGCACTGGGAATTTCATTTCATATTAAAAACCAGAAGCTTAAAGCTAATGGAAGTAAATGTAGTATGAATCTATTTGCAAACCAGGCTTAGTTTCTTGAGTATTGAACTACACAGATCTATTAGAATGTTTCTGTATGAAGATAACAGTACTGACATGGTTCAAGATTAGACCAAAGAAGTCTGCCACTTCTGGTACCTTTGGTTTTTGCAATTTATACTTTTGTCTCTTTGGATTAATTTTATGACTCCTTGCTTTGCCAAAATAGAGATGAGGAAAGGAGGAAGAGACAATCAGTATATGAAAAACGTTGGATAAATACTATCTTTGAAAGCTCAAGTATGTGTGTCATTGAAACTACTGTGGAGTAAAATTCTACAGAAAAAAAGAACTTGTATGAAGTTTCCATGACAAGATTTTGAAATCTCATGTGATGATTTGGATAACACTGTTCTAATTTAGTTCAAGACAAATCAGTGGATAGCTTGGATCTGTCATCCTTAATTTTTTCATTTTTCAACAGGTATGAATGGCTCGACCCCAGCATCAAAAAGACAGAGTGGTCACGGGAAGAGGAGGAGAAACTGTTGCATCTGGCCAAGCTAATGCCAACCCAGTGGAGAACCATAGCTCCAATTATTGGGAGAACTGCAGCCCAGTGTTTGGAACACTATGAATTTCTGCTGTGAGTTACTGTTTTGCTAGGTGTATACCAGGAAAATCTGTGGAGTTTGTTGTAGGGATGTGTCTTTCCCTTTTGCCATGGTGCTGAAGTATGGTGGTTTCAGGCTGACTGAGTCCTTTTGTAAGCAAACCCTTAAGGACCATTTCTTTTCAGTCAGTGTGTCTAACTTGAATGAAGAAGCTTCTGGAACTTTGAGAGTGGTCTTGAATAGAGATAGGTGTATATTTTCTTGCTTCTGGACATTCCAGTGTGAGGAGTTTCAAGATTGATGCTTTTTACAGGCTTCAGTGTCATTTTTTTTGAGTATTTTTTTACTGGCTGATCAGCATGCATAGGTGTGTGACAGATGAAAAGACAGTCATAAGACACAAGAAATGGCTGAATGTGCAGCTGCCATCTCTGTATGCTACAGAGGGTTTCTTTGGGCCATGAGAAGTACTGCTTTGCCTTGTGAGCTTTCTTCATTCTGGTGTGATGGGTTGAGATTAAAAGTGTGATTGGAAACTCAGTTCTTTGTTTCGTTGTGCTACTTGAACTCTTGTCCTTGCTGTTAAGGATTACTTGAGGAGAGTTCTCTATGATCAGATTCATTAATATTGTATTTTATATTTTAGTGTTGTAATGTAATACTACATTGGCTTCTTTCTCTTGTCTGATTATAGATTATCTAACCATGTTGGTGAATCTTTTCTGGGCTAACTGTAGACAAGTTTAATGTATGGTGCATAGTACAAGGTTACTTTTTTGGTCAGTTCTTGGGGACGCTTAAGGGATGGTTTCTATGAGTACAGGGCAAGATTAAAGAGCCAGTTGTGACATACATACATTGTGCTCTCAGGGACAAAGCTGCTCAAAGAGACAATGAGGAAGAAACTGCTGATGATCCTCGGAAACTTAAACCTGGAGAAATTGATCCAAACCCAGAAACCAAACCAGCCCGGCCTGATCCTATTGATATGGATGAGGGTAAGATGGGAGTTTGTTTACCATTTTTGACACAAATCTGATATCTTGATTTTTTAATTTTACACAGCCTCTGTACCCTGGGTTTCTTTTGTCTTTTTTTCTCTGCCGCCTCGTATTTTTTTTTCTTACAGGCTTTGTCTCTGGCCAATCACTTATACTTTTCCAGACTTTTTTGTTTCCTCTTCTTGATATATTTGCTGCTTTCTCATCTATTTTAATCATCTCTTGGAGTGGCTGGCTCTTCTTTGCTTTGACAACTGCTGTACTTGTTTGCATTCTTATTTCTGTATCTTCATTATTTCCCATCAGCTCATACCTCCCAGATGAATCTGTGCTGGGGCACAGGAGGACTATATCAATTTTCCCTTGCACGTAGTAATCTTATGAACTAAAAAAATCAACATTTCTGAAATTCTACAAATGGACCGAAAGTGGTTTTGAACAATCACAGGTTCACAAATGGAGCGCTCCTGGATATGGATGTAGATGAAGTTAACAAGTTCTCTAGTATAGTACTCTCAGGTTACGTTATAATGAAATTATCATTTCATGTAGTGTGGTCCGTTTGCCTCTTAATGTAGATATTTTGATTTACTGTAGGTATTAATTGAATTTATTTCAACATTAGACTTTTTTTTTTCCTGAAAGTCTTCATTTCACCGGGCTGACAATTTAGAAAATATATTGGAGCAACTTGGAGAAAACTAGCAGTCCTGCAGAATGCCTGTGAAAACATTAATTCATTCAGCTTTTAAAGACAGCTTTCTGATTTTTTTCCCTTACTCCCATCTTTAAGTGCAAATTCATATCTGTATGTATCTGTACTATTGTAGATGAACTTGAAATGCTGTCTGAAGCTAGAGCTCGCCTGGCTAATACACAAGGAAAGAAGGCTAAAAGAAAAGCAAGAGAGAAGCAGCTGGAAGAAGCCAGGTAAACGTATGCTTGTTTTTGTGTACTGGGGCTGCTTTTGTTGATTCTTGAGCATTTACAGTGCATCAAGTCAGGCACAGCCTTAAGTCATCCAACTTCTTGGTGCTCATTTGTGACAAAAGCTTTATTCTTATTATTTAAATATATGTAACCCTATCTCAGCAGCAGATGGTTAAAATAGTGCCAGGTCTTAGGATGCAAGAGCCACCTATGCACTTTAAATCCTATCGTGTTTCTGTTTCTTCAGACGACTTGCTGCTCTCCAGAAAAGACGAGAACTTCGGGCTGCTGGAATTGAGATCCAGAAGAAAAGAAAGAAGAAGAGAGGTGTGGATTATAATGCAGAAATTCCATTTGAAAAAAAGCCTGCCCCTGGTTTTTATGATACCTCAGAGGAAAACTACCAGTCCTTGGATGCAGATTTCAGGAAGCTACGTCAGCAAGACCTGGATGGAGAACTAAGATCGTAAGTGTGTATTATCCGAAGGAAGAAATGAAGCGTTTGTGAAGAAACCCATGTATATATATAAAAGTGTTAAGTTCTGGAAATATCTGAACTATAAGATGGGAAGGAGTTGTATTTTGTTTGGAACAGATACTAGTGTAGGTTGTTTGCCTTTTCAGTCTCCTGCATTTTTTTATCTTTCCATTTTTTCTATCTTTTTTCTGTGAGAATAAACTTCCTCTTGTACATTTTTGCTCTTTAAATCTTTTTTTTTTTTTTGAGATTCATTTTCTTTTAACAGTAGATTTGCTTGTGTATTTTCAGTCCTTTCTCCAAGTCATGAGCGTATTCATATTGCTTACAGAAGTACATT
Organism: Colius striatus; assembly: GCF_028858725.1. Taxonomy (NCBI): domain Eukaryota; kingdom Metazoa; phylum Chordata; class Aves; order Coliiformes; family Coliidae; genus Colius; species Colius striatus. The sequence continues at coordinate 42,422,929 of NC_084760.1, read as the reverse complement.
TTACATGCAGTGGTATTACTTTGATTGAATTGTTCTAAAGTAGAATCTCCTTAAAAGCTTAATTTCACCCCCTCTCCCAAAATAATCGATAACATGCAGTTGAGAAGTGAAATACTTGTCTTCATCATGACCAGTATGGTACATATTTCATTGTGCCATTGCATTTCCCGCTACTTTTGCCAACTGCTTTTTACTGAGAGTTGAGACAGTGCTACATATGATTTGATTTGTTAGCTTGTGATCTCATTGTTCTTTTTTCTGTATGACACTTAGTTCAGAGGATCTGGGAGGAGCTTTAAAGTGAAGCTTACGATTTCACAGGCTGACTCTGTTGCTCTTTTGAAGAAAATACTATATTTATTGAATGCAGGAAAAAAAATTGTTCCCATATCCCACAGAAGATATTCTTCTTCCCTTAGCAATCTGTTGAGAATAAGAGATATTCACATCCTCCTTCTTTTCTTTTTCTAGTGATGCTGTTGATTGTAGATGAAGCAAAAACTTTTTGTGTGATTTATAGAATCATAGAGTCATTTCATTTAGAAGAGACCTTTAAAATCGAGTCCAACCCCTCACTTCACACTTGCAAGCCCACAACTAAACCCAATTACCCAACACTTCTTCTGTGTGTCTTTTAAATATCTCCAGGGATGGTGACTCCACCACCTTTCCTGGGCAGCCCTTTCCAGTGCTTAATAGCCATAACTTGAATACAGTGGTCATTTCTTACTAAGCATAAACCAATTCAAGACATGTTATTAATATTATAGAAAAGATAATATAAACTAAGGCGTAGTTAAGGAATTCCATAGTTTAGAAGCATTACACTGCCTAATAGTTTCTGCTGGAAGATCTGCAGACTGTATCGAATCACTGAACTTCTGCACCACAAGGTGATTCACTCTTCCTGCAACATGTTTTACTTTAACATATCAAACTTTTGATTAGAGTGCGGGCTTTTTTTTATTTGTTTGTTTTACTTTGTAGCTGTTCCGTGTGTTCTAAAGTGATTTTCTTATCCGTAGTGAAAGGGAGGGGAGAGAGCGCAAAAAAGACAAACAACATATGAAACGGAAAAAAGAGTCAGACTTGCCTTCAGCTATTCTACAGACTAGTGGAGTGTCAGAATTTACCAAAAAAAGAAGTAAACTAGTGCTTCCAGCTCCTCAGGTAAGCTTTGCATTCATCAAGAAATCAATTGATCAATAAGGCCCAGTGCCAATCAGTGATTTCTGTTTTATCAAGTGGATCTTGTGGCACTGTTTTGTCTTACTATGCCTTGGGATTTTCACTTTACTGGAAGATACAAGCTGACCCAATCTAATAAGCCTAGGTGAGAGATTTATCTTGGAGTAATTTTGAAAGTAGAGTTGGAAAGGTCATGGGAATTTTATATTGTATTGTTATATGTTTGAGCCTTCTGCAAGGTATAAATGGAGTCTATTTTGTGACTGTGATACTTTAGAAACTGATTGGTTTTTCTTCAGCTGTTTAGGCATGCTAAGTTACACTAAAGAAATGCACACTTGAGAGGGGAATAATGGTACAAGGAGATTAATATGCAGTACTGTCAAAACAAATGTCAAGTACTTTTGGACACACAAATAAAAATTTTGGTTTTGCACATGATAATGCATTGTTTGGTATTGTTTTTCTTTTGAAGATATCTGATATAGAACTTGAAGAAGTTGTAAAAGTAGGCCAGGCGAGTGAGATTGCACGACAGACTGCTGAAGAATCTGGAATTACAAACTCAGCTTCCAGCACTCTTCTATCTGAATATAATGTGACCAACAACAGCATAGCACTAAGGACTCCCAAAACTCCGGCAGCACAGGACAGGATTCTGCAGGTAAAGTATAAATGTACACAACAAGCTTTTAGTTTTGGTGCAGTAATCAACTGAATAGAGTGTGTAAGTACCGTGGAAGCATTCCTTAGTATGTGTGTGGTACTGGAGTTTGAACCGGCACACTGTCTCCAGGACACACTTGAAATGCGTAGAAGCAGATCCACTTCTATCTCCTCAGTTGTCATCATGCTTCAAAACACTGTGATACTTCTTGTTAAGTTTTTTTTATTAATTATACTTTGTGTGTGACTTTAGTATTAATCATTTTCCTGATGTCTCATAAAATTTCCTCTTGTCCTGGGTACCTCTCAGAAGATATGTATCACATTCATGTCCTTAAAATGATCTCTTTTATGTTGTTTCCTACTTAGTCTTGCTGTTCAGCTTTTATTCCTGTTAACAGGAACTAATTAATTGCAACAATGCAATAATTATTTTCCTCGTGTTTTATTGGTTTCATAGAATAATGGAATCAGATAATCGTAGGGGTTTGGAGGGACCTGTACACATCATCTAGTCCAAACCCTCTGCAGAGGCAGGTCCACCTAGATCAGGTCACACAGGAACACGTCCAGGCAGGTTTTGAAGACCACCAGAAAAAGCTGAAAAGTGGTTTAAAACCACTTAAGATGTTATGTCTTAACAAAACAAAAGCCTGTCTTTGCAGCCTCTGAATTATATTTGTGTTGTGCTGATTGTGTGAGTGTCTCGGTTTTCTCAAAAATTGGTAGCACTGGGTAATATTTTGTTGAGTGTGAGGAAACAGCTAGTTAAATCAGTTCAAAACCAAACAAAACTCCACCCCAGATATTCCACTCCAAACCCCCACCCCCGCCATTGACAATGAGCTGTATTTCAACAGTTTTTCTTTCATGATAGGGGAAAAGAGAAAGCTCCTCACTGTGTTGTGTCCTAAGTCATGATCCAATGTTGGAATGGTCACATTCAGCTTCGTACGGAGTAGTCTGACACACAGTATTACACACATACACAATTCTGTAGACGGATTGGTAGTCTTCTGTGAAAATAATTTCCATATGCAACAGCTTGTGTCAGCTTGTTCTCAGAGTGACTTAGTTCTTCTCTGTGAAAAAGAAAAATAAAACACAAAATAGGGAGCATTCATAAAAACCTCAGTTGAGTCATGGACCAAAAGTCTGAGTAGTGACCATCTCTTTTGGAACATTCTGTTTGAAGCACAGTTTGGATAAAGTTAATTGATGTTGGATTTCAGTGTGCTGTTCCCTCTGAAAATTAGGATCCTTAGGATGACTTGAGTATGCAGTCAGTAATAAATCTTGCAGATTTACAGAGTCTGGTAAACTGAGAGAAGTTAAAACATGAAGTAACCCATTCATTTTTGCAGCTCTGATTCATAATATATTTTACTGGAAATGAAGATTGAAATATCTTTTAGTGGAATCAATAGGGTTTGTGAATAGCAGTGCATTGGATACTAAGAAGTGTTAAACATTTTCCACAAACTGATTGATATTCAAATAACTCTTCAGCTGCTCTTACTGCTACTGAATCTGTTGAACACATATATTAGTATGTGACTGTGAAAGTCTTAGTGATGTACTGCATATGTTTGTTATACAGGAAGCCCAGAACTTGATGGCTCTCACAAATGTGGATACCCCTCTGAAAGGAGGTCTTAACACTCCCTTGCATGAAAGTGACTTTTCAGGAGTAACACCGCAGAAACAGGTTGTTCAGACACCGAATACTGTGCTTTCTACACCCTTCAGGTAAAGCAGAGCCTTTTTCTAAATGGATGCTTAGTTTTGTGTGTATCTAGGGGGTGGAGAGAGTGAATTTCAGTGTGTGAAATGGTAGGTTGTGATCAGTGCTTAAAAAAAAATTCTAACTTGTTTTGTTTCAAGTCCTTGTTGTACAACTTTTTAATCTTCACAAGCTCAGCCACATCATCTTCATGTATATTTGTACAGTATATAGCTCGCTGGAGTTTTGGTCCAAAATGAGGTCTTCTGTGGTCTGGAGCAATATAAACTATACTGAGGCAATACAGGAATATAAATAGTAAGATGAAGTCTCATTCTGTATATGGATCACAGCCTTTCCGAAGTATTACCTCTGAGTCAAAGGTGTGGGAGGTCCCAAACCCACATTGAATTTTTGAAACGCTGGAGTAAATATTTTATAAGCCATATATATGTAAAATAAAATATTTCTTATATTGCCAGTCTAAATAGTATGGAATTGCTGGTTTAACTCTTACAGTGGGTCCTGAATAAATATATATCCTACAAACGCCAAATACCATACACCTAAAAAATATTACATGTGGTACATTTTTTCTGTCGATTTTTTTTCAACCTAACGTTCTAATTTACTTGTATCATGCTAGTAGGGAAAGTGGAGAATGAAATAAAAACGACCTTTATGGCAACTTTTCAAAAGCAGCATTATTTTCTTATTTAAAAGCGGTATGCAAAAGCCATGCTTTTTTAATTGGATCTACATAAACTAATCCTTTTCTTGAGATCTGTTCATGTCAGTATGGTGCAGAATGAATGTAGAGTTTGGCCTGGAGTGATCTGATTGTTTATTTGGGTTCTTTTATATTTAAGAATGTCAAGACATTCTAATTGTGTTGTCAGATTTGAACATGTAGTACCTATATATCAGATTAACTTGCTTACAATAATGCTCCATCAGTGTGAAAATTGAAGGCCTTGAGCAGAGAGAAAATTGGTTAAAAATAAATAAAAGGAAGCCACACCTTTTTAACGAGACAGAGTGGTAAAGTAGAACCATGATCTTATTATTTAGGCCAAAAGAGCAAATACTTAAGTACACCTTTTTTTCCTGTGATGCTCTGATATTTATAATATTTTGATGCAAGGTTTTAATGGAAGTAATGGCCTTGTGTTAGGTTTTTTGTTTTGTTTTTTCACATTCTAGTTATGAGAATTTTCTTAAAAATTAAGTTGAAAACTGTAGTAGGGTTTTAAACACTGCATACCACTTAGCTAGAAAAAGCCAACCTATTTACTTGGAAATTGTTTCTTCTGCAAAGTCAACATAAAACATTTTATCAACAAGTAATTACATCCTATGAAGCATCCATTTGAAAACATAAAAATTAGTTTTGCTGTTTATCCTGCCAGTGTTTTTGCTTGTATTTGTTATCCTAAATAAGAGTTCAGAAAAATCTGTCTGTCAACAGCCTCAAGCAAGGAGGAAGTATCACTTCTCTCTCACAGACATACCCAGTAAATAAGGCACTGCTGTATCCCTTAAAAGAGGACCTGTGTCAGGCCACATGCACAATTGTGTTTGTCCGCTGCTATAACATCTTCCTGACACAGCAGAGTCACAGTTAACTAGTAGTAGAAATGATGTTTGAAATCCTCTTGTCCAATGTGTCTCTGACAGGGTTATTCTCTACAGCATGCATACTTGTCATTAGTGTCTGAAAATATTTGCATTCAGTGTAGATGAATACCATAACGTAGGCTTTTTTCTCAAAAGTTTTTCCCCTTCCTGAACTTTTGAGACATTTAACAATCTGATATCAGTTTTTTATTGTTATTGTCATCGTCACTATGTGAAATCTCATTGTAGGTCAGCATCAGAAAACTTGTGGCCATATGCAAGACAACATCTGCACACCTTTCACTCAGTAGGTTATTGGGATAGAGAAAAATTTTTCTTCCCAGTCTAGAGGAGAGGCAACCAAGGCCTGCAAAATCTAAGATTTAATCCATCTTGCCTAACCATAGGTGCTTAAAAGTAATTATGTAATGCAGTTACTCCTTCAATAATCAGTGAAAGCAACGAGGCACTTCAGAGTGATTAATTCAGTTGTAAGGTAGGACAGCTGTTAAGGCAGATGAATTAGAGTGAATGACTTGCCACAGAGCTTACAATTAAATCCTGATTACTGTGTCCCAGCATAGTGCCTACTAACTTTATAATCTCTCAAAAGCAGCAGCGAGACTTGGTGTTGATGTTCCTGAAACTTCTCTTGCATAATGGTTTGCCTAGATTTCAGCTTGACAGGAGCTTGGTTACACCTTGAGAGTTTTAAACTATTTATTGGATTCTTTTAATTACATATTATAATTTCAGTATATTGAATTTGATAACTGTATTTGTATAACTTTTTGCAGCATTCAAACTTTTGTAAATACAGCTCTTTAGGAAAAAAAAAAAATGACTATATCCTCACTTCCTCTAGAACACCTTCTCATGGACCAGAAGGCTTAACTCCTCGTGGAGGACTAACTCCTAAACCTGTGGTTGGTACAACTCCTGGTAGAACTCCACTGCGTGATAAATTGAACATCAACCCGGAAGAGGGAATGGTAGATTACAGTGACCCATCTTATGCAAAACAAATGGTGAGAAGTACTTAAGAAGCAGAAATTGGTGCTTTATTAATTTTCAGGGGTTTTAATTCTCCTGAAGAGAATTTTATAGTATAATAAAAACAAGTGTTATTTCTGTCACTTGTGTACAGGTCTGTACTCCAAATCTTTATTTGAAAGAAGAGAAATCTTGCCATTTAAAGTGGTTTTCAGCATGTTCAGTAAAAGCCTTCTGAAGCTAATTGTCAAAGAAGACATAGTGAAATTTCAGTCCTACATGTATCTTTGAAGTTGGGCAGGAAACATAAGGAAAGATTAATTTTTCTTGCAATCCTGTGCAGCTCTCAGATCCCTCATCGTCTTGCCTTCCCAATTTACCTGCAGGACTTTTTCATCTCTGTGTTATGTTGACAAAATTATACTAAAGAAGTTTAATTTTTGCCATTAGGAGCACGTGGTTTGAGATGTTCGGTAATCTTGAGTCCCATCCAGATTCTTTCATTGCCTTTGGCAACAGATGTTTCCATTCCTGGAGATACAGCCAAATGTACCCTGCCAATTAGACATGGTATAAAAGGGCATCTACCTAATAAACTCCTTTATGTGTCTGATTCTGCAGGCTTAATTCTGGCTTTGGATATCTCCCACCAGAGCTATTAAGGTTTTTCGGTTTGGACTAACTAAGAATATCCACTTCCAAGTTTTTGGGAAGTTTCTTTTTAGCTTGAAGGATGAGGTTTGTTCAGTGTCTTACTTACTTGCTTTGGTTCTGTCTCAGCTGTTTTATAGTAAAAAGGCTTTTTGCTGATAGAAGGAAAACTCTGGCTTCAGTTTCGCCTGGTTTCCAGATCTGGTGCTGTTTGTCTCATTTTCTTATTGTGCCACAATCCCCAGATTTGTGAGCAGCTGCATGGAGGAAAATTCCAGTTAGGCTTACAGATGTGCCTACAGTGGGGAGGATATGACTACGTATTCTTACAGATATGTCCATCATTGGGGGGACATATTTGCATTCAATTTCTTGAAAGACAGAGTCTGTGCTGTGGTACTGAAACCACTGGGAGATTACAGTGCCATTCTGGTTTTCAGCTTATTTGTGTACTTTAGCTTATTTGAAGATTTCATTTGCCACCTTTAAGAAAGTTGTCTGTTTATTAGTATCATAGAGTTTCTGTGATGCACTATTAGAGTGCATAAACTCTGAGGTGATGGCCTACGTGCCAGCCAGTATTAGTTACATGGGTTTTTTTTATTAGACTTCTAAGATGTTGTTTCTGTCGGCTTTGTAGCAGACTAAGACAGACAGATTGTGCATATTAGTTGTGAATTGTTCATCTATTTTACTGTAGATGAATGGAATTTGACTGTATTGCACCTTAGTGCATGAGCTGAGAATCGTTAAATTTTACTCTTTAACAGGAGAGAGAGTCTCGTGAACACCTGCGCCTTGGGCTCATGGCTCTTCCTGCTCCAAAGAACGACTTTGAGATTGTTCTGCCTGAAAATGCAGAGAAAGAGCTTGAGGAACATGAAGTAGATGAAGCTTTTGTAGAAGATGCTGCTGATATAGATGCCCGCAAGCAGGTAGGTGTATGTGATGCATATAATACCTTTTGTTTAAAGTAAATTCTATTCCTTGTATGTTTCTCGTAGTTTCACACCTGTTTATAGTAGTGATACAGCTTCTACAGGATGACAAAGTAAAATGTGCCTGTTTTCCCTGCTGCCATCAGAGTGTGCACACATAGTGGCTAAACCAGGTTTCTATCTGAATACTTCTCTTAATTAGTTGTTGATGTGTATCACATACCATTTTCTACAATGAAGTAAGTCTCTTAAAAGCGTGCATGTCCCTCCTCCTTTATTTGGCCCCCCAAAAGATAAAGGCATTTTTCTGTAGAGACAACGTGCTTGATTTTAAGCATGTGAGAATTGTGCTTTTTTTTTTTTAGTTTGAGGTTTTTCTTTCAGCATTAAAAATTGCTGTTTGTGAAATGCAAGATGTGTACAAATTCAGGCAGCCTGATACCACGCAGATGGAAATACAGTGATTTGGTCTCTTTAGTGTGACTTGTACCACAGGATTAGCGAGGAGGTCAAATTGTGAATTAGGTGCCTGTTTTTTTTAATTCTTTTTCAGAATCCAGGAAGGCTGGATAAAGTGCTTAAGGAGCTGTACTGGCCAGTATTAGAATGCACTTTAAATTTTTCTGTTTATAGGAGCAGTCTCTTTTCTATTTATTGCTTATCCTAAATTTTGGGATACCAATCTGACTTTGTTACATACTTTCAAATAAATGAGTTTCTTTGAGTTCAGAGGGAATCTTGCCAATGACTGCACTTTGACAAATGAACAAAATATTTTAAAAAGTCTTATGCTCTGATACCTCCTAATATGATAAGAATTTCCCAGAATTTGATTCCTAGCAAGTTATTCTTTCCTTTGGAGAGGAACACATTATATACATATATATGTGTATCTTCTGCATACACACCCTATTAAAAATTCTGAATAAATACAGATGGTCTATGTGTACAGAACAGAGAAAATAATTGAGTTGTAATGAGTAGCATCCTGCCTTTCAAATGAAGGTGTGACATGGCTGATCTCTTGGTTGTCACCTCTGAAGTTTTTTTTCCTTTTTATGTGGAACATGAAGAGAAATCTTGTGTTTTTACACTTTCACAGGTATTATTTAAGGAAGTAGTTACTTTATGCCATTGAGGTAGACAGATTCCTGGCTGCAAATATAAGTCTTTCTGGTGGATTGTGTGTCTGGAGAATTAGAGCAGTTGTCAAACCTTATGTGGAGACATTTGTAAAGGAACAGTCTTCAGGAGTTGAGGCTAAAGGAGAATTTGATGACTGGAAATGACTTTTTAGGATTTCTCCCGGTCTGCTGTGCTCTTCCTCTTTTCTTTAGAGGCAGTAAATTATTATGTCATCACATTGTTTGTCTCTGGCTTCATAACATAAAGCCTTTAAGGAATCTTTGCTTCAGTAATCAATTAGTTTTTATAATGTACATTTCTAGGAAGCATCTGATTTTACTACATTAGCTGGAAAAACAGTTGTCTTGTTTGTCTAGGCTCTCCGTGATGCCGAGCGTGCAAAGGAACTGAAGAGGATGCACAAAGCTGTTCAGAAGAATCTACCACGGCCCTCAGAAGTAAGTGGAAACAAAATTAACTTTTAAAGAAAAAAATAAAGACTTTCACTGTTAAGAGGAAGAAAATACAGTCTAAATAGATCATGAAAGAATAAAATGTTTATTTGAGTGTGCTGTTTTCAGTGTTACAGAAAAAATTTTCCAGCAAAATTGTAATGAGATTTCATGTGCACAAATGAGAGCATAATTGGGTGTTCGGGTTGCTGAATGTGTGTCATACTACAGGGGATTTCAATACCAGTTCTACACGGTTTAACTGATAGATAAAATTTTTAGTCGGGTGGATGTATATGAATTTAATATGATCTTTGGTATATGTGGTGTTTTTTTTCTTGGGCAGGTTAATGAAACTATACTGAGACCTTTAAATGTGGAGCCACCTCTGACAGACTTGCAGAAAAGCGAAGAGCTAATAAAGAAAGAGATGATTACTATGCTTCATTATGATCTTTTACACCATCCGTTTGGAGAACAGCCTAGTGGTAAGAAGGGGAAAGGCCCAGGATTTGGAAGCAACAATGCAGAACATATGGCTTACTTGGAACAAAATCCTTATGAGAAGTTCTCCAAAGAGGATCTAAAGAAGGTGAGAATTGCATGGCTTAATTGTCAGTGTCACAGTCCTGTAATCTCAAAAAAAAAAAAAAAAAAAGGTGGATTCTGCACAGAATTTAGTTGGCAGATCTACAAGAGGGGTTGTATGAAGGGCATTTCAGCTAATGTTAATCTAGGCACTCAGCAGAATGATGAGGAGACTGTATTTGTCCAAAGATATTGTCTCTTAGATACAGTTTTGTTGTGATTGCTTATCATTTCAAGTAAGGGTAAGAGCTACAATACTTCAGCTTACCAAGTTCTATCTTGCTGTTTCTGAAATTGACGTTAAATCATTGGGATTTAACTAGATGTGATACCCACCTTCTGCTGCCTGTGTATTATCTTAATCCAGAATTACTAAGCATCTTTTTCCATAGCAGTGCAGACTAAATATGACAGTGGTAGCCAGCTTATGACTTGAAGCAGTGAATCAAGTTCTTTAATTATGCTTGTCAAGCTTGATCCAACCGGGCTGTGCTAGTGCAGAGCCTGCTGGGCTATGGCAACTGATCTTAAAGCATCCCTGGTTAAAAAGTGCTGAATAGGCAGAAGAGGTTGTTGATGGATGAAATGAGTAGGCTGTCTGGGCACTCTGTCCTGTTTTGCATTGTAATCCCAAGTTAAATAGCAGTCCCGTACCAAGGGTTCTGGTTCGGGTTGTTCATTTATTTAAGCAGCTACAGATGTTGCCTTTTGCTGCCAAGTGACAGACAGACAGTTCGGAAACACAGTGCTGTGGTTAGTTCTTTCAAAGACTTTCACCTATGAAGTTGTGCCAGTAACCTTTGACCAAATGCTTACAGGAATAAAAATGAGTGAAAAGGACAAAATCACGTGCCACCAAGTCATCTATTTTATGAAGATTCCTGCCATCTGAGACTTATGCTCTGACAATAGCTGTGGTATCTCCACACCTAAATCCTATATTACTTCAGAGTGACTCTAAAGATACACAAGCAGATTTTAAATTCATCTCCTTGACCATATCTGACCAACGAATCAAGGGCCTAAAATGAGAAACAGTGAACAGTGTGTACTTCCAATTCACTGTTAAACAAAAAATTATACTTGAAGATTTCTGAACAGAAGTTAAAGATGGAAAATACAGTTAGATCATGAATTTTGCTGCCCTGCCGGTGTCAGATTGTTCCCTTAGGATCACTCTCTGAGTGCTTTCTCTGGTTATTTTGAAGTGCAACTAGAATTCAGTTTTCTATCACTTCCCTTAAAGCCTGTTACACAGCCCAGTAGTTTTTGTCTGGAAGCTTTCTTCAGAGTCTCTGGAAATTTTGTCTCCTAACTTACAGGCAGAAGTTTTTTTGCATCCTTGCCCCTGCTTGCTCTCTGACAATCAGCATAGTATGCCCTGTTTGTCCAAAATCAGATTAAAACCAGGAAGCTTTTCTGTCTCTGCCCTCTTGTGTGAGACTTGCTTATTTTGCTTTATTTCTTCATTTGTTTTTAAAGTATCTTCTGGCTAAAATCCCTTCATAAAATACTGTTTTCCTGATGTGGAGTGCTCTTTTGGGAAGGATTAGCAGTGGTTCTAAGTGCAGTGTGCAGAGCTGTTAAAGCTGTGGAACGGTTTTGGTGCCACAACTAAATAGCCTTAAGTAGTTCTTCACAGTGTAAAAATAGAGGGTAATTGAAAGTGAGCCTTTACAATATTTAGCTTCATTAGATGTGGTTAGAATACTTCTATCTTATCTGTCTTGACCATTAAGACAAGTAATTAATTTTCCTTTCCCCACTGTCCCTGCAATCATCAAATCTGGTGGTACCCAAATTGCTTCCTGGGCAATATTCTGTTCTAAAATATATATCTGCTTGTAGGGCAATATCTGTTGATAGGGAAAATAGCGGTGCACATAGAAATCCCATTGAAAGGGAAGATGCACGCTTAAAACCAGTGAAGTTTCGACTGGCAAAGATAATTTGATTTATTTACTTTAAAATTGTAAGGACCTTGGCTGCCTGTGTAGTTTTGTAGGCCAGGCTCTTTGTTAGAAATATTGTGAGAACAGCGTGAATCTTTTCAGTTACTGTAAGTAAACTAAACTGGAAACAGCAGAATGCTCATATCTTGCCAGTAGTTTTCTAGCAACAGAATGCATGTTAAAGTCAGAGTAATATTTCCTGTGATGGAGCTTAAACAGTTCCCCCATTAATATGAGAGTGGACTTTCCAGGTTGTGTGGAGAAAGGCAGACAAAAGGAAATGAAAATTAATTTTTGTTTCATAGAAAAGCTGCTTCTGTCTGTCTAGTTCTCCCTCCCCTCAAGGTCCTCGCTTTTATCTCCAGCAAAATGAAGTATCTAGCTGTGCCACAGCTTTCATTAGCTACAGCAGAGTGATGTCAGGTTTAGCCACATTTTATGAAATGAGGGATAGTTGTACTGTGAGTAGTCTTCTAGTCTGGATTTCATTTATAATCCACAGTGTCTGTGTTAGATTTCATAGTTATCTTAACCTGATGGTGAGCTCTTAGTACGAAAAGAGAAACTGCTCCTGTGAATTGTATACTGAAGGATTGGAAACAAGGAATTTTCTTATATTCTGTGTATTGTTTTCTCATCATTTCCAACAGGCACAGGATCTACTGGCACAAGAGATGGAAGTGGTAAAGCAAGGAATGGGGCATGGAGAACTCTCAAGTGAAGCTTATAACCAGGTGTGGGAAGAATGTTACAGCCAAGTGTTATACCTGCCTGGACAGAGCCGCTACACAAGGGCTAACTTGGCCAGCAAAAAAGACAGGATAGAGTCACTTGAAAAGAGACTTGAGGTCAGTGTCACTTTCTTCTGCTTTTTGCACTTGCATTTTTTAAAAAAAAGTTTCTCCCTCTGTGTTTTATTCCTTTTGTACAAGTTGCTGGTTAGTTTATAAATCATTTGGATCTTTTGGTGGGATTTGAAAAGGTTGTCAAGTAATTCTCCTATCACTTTCATAGATGTTCTCAAGGTGTTTAAATCGCCTTCTCTCACCCTCCTTATTTTCTTAAATTATCCCTGGAGTATTGCCCCACACAGTTTCTCTGTGCACTATTAGCACAGATTGCACTGATTGTCTCAGCCATGTTCTTAACTTGAGAGAATGTCAGGTTCTGCTCCCTCTTAATTCTGTGTGGATTTTTAGCTGTTTTCTTAATCTCTGCTATTGGCAAGTCAGATACTTGATCTTTCTAGTTTTGCACTTTCTCCCTGATAGTGACCAGACTGAGATTTCAGAGAAAGATGCTTGAAAACAACATCTGTCCCAAAACTCCTCTCAAGCTCTTTCCAATTGAGGATTTTGTTTCTGATTGAGTATTATGTATGTAAAGGTCCAGATAGTTGTGAATTCTTGCCAGACTGTCATCCTCTGCAAATTACAGTGATTCCCTCTGAAAAAGAGAGCGATGGATTTTTGTGATCTCATTCGTCTCTCTCAGGAAGTAGCAGGCTTCCTTATCAGTGTGTTTTAAACTCAGTTTCCTAGTTTGCTGTTCTGTATTTGCATAACTATTTTTTTTCTTTAAGTACAACCTGCCAGAGTTCAGATAGCAACATCTTACCACTGTGTTCACATGCCACTTGAGTACTGTGACAGGGCACTGGTACTAAGGGACCAGGAACTGAAACTTCACCTTTTTATGCTAATTTTTAGAGCAGAGCAATCTCCAGTGTGAACTTGCTTGCAGTGGTTTATTCAAAATGCAACAGTCACAGATACCAACTCAACAAGGCATTAAAATCTGGTAAGGTGTCCTAGGGTTCAGAGAGTTGTATGTGGAGAGGAAGTCATTTGAGGTGTGATGCACTGAGTACAGGGGGGCAATTCAAACTCTTTGACACTGATTTCCCGTGCCGTGCCCATCTCTGGTTTCACTTAAACACTCCACATGAAAATACATAGCTCTGATGATAGAAGGTAAGTTGGTTTTAAATTGTTTCTTCCCACACAACGTTGTTTTGGTTCAGACTTGCAGGAAGTCATTAATTGTTTTCCAAAATATCATTTTAGCCTAAAAGTCTCTCTAAATTACACAGACATCAGATTATTTTTTTTTCATGGTAAAAGGACACTTAAAAAACCCCATCTATTTCACATCAACATAGTTAACTGTTGCTAGAAGGAACCTCACAGCTACTACTGAAGAATTACCATGAGAGAGCGGCCAGAAAGGATGAATTTTAACTTGATTCATACATGTGAAGTACAACATGAACGTGTGTTTTGCAAAGTCTGCCAGTCAGGAATGTCTTCCAGGTATAGACTCCATAGTTGTTAGTCAACCACTCTGGCTAGGAGCTGTTCACCGGCACGTAGCCCAGGAGCCGAGGGTTATAGTGTGGATGACAGAGCGTTTGTCATGCCGGTGCTTACCCAGCAGAGAGCACCATTGCCCTGCGAAACGCTGCCCGCTCGTGGAGCGGCTCCGCTCTTCTTTCCCCGAAAATAGCGTTTGAGTAGAGCAAGCAACCAGCTTGCGCGGCAGCAGGGGCTTCGCTGGCATCCCGCCAGCAATCTGAGGGCCGTGCCTAATTTGTGTACAAATGCTTTTGAAATTTAAATGCCTTACGCCTTGAACAACATTAGAAGTGTGTTATTATAGTTGCAAAGTCAAACAGTCAGTGTTAGGGAATGCACAAAAAGTCTTGCTCTAACAGCCTGAATTTGCTTATGCATTATGAGACAGTCTTTTATTTCGTGATTGCAATGTAGTTTTTCCACAGAGTCGTGTACTGCACGGGGTGGATGGTACTTACTTAACGAGTAGCTGTTGAATAATTTGTTTTCTTGTTATTGTTTAATGTGTGGCCCTGTGCCTTTATGCTGTGCACTATTCCTGCAGTCTAAATTAGTTACTTTTGTGTGGGCTTTCTTATGCTGTTGATTCCTCTTTATCTTCTTCCAATATGTGAATGAGTAGTTGGTGGTGGTATGCTTATTAAAGCAAAGTGAGGAAAGCAAGGTCAAGCTATCCATTTGTCAAAATACTGTCTTCATTCTGTAAGAGCTTATTGCTCTGTAGTCACAAGACAGTCACTCAGAAAGTAAAATGTAAATCATATAAAGTCTTGCAAAGAACAAAAAATTGTGTTTAATTTGCTCCCAACGTTGCATGGGACTCAGTGGAAGGCAGTTAACAAAATCCAGCTAACTGCATACAGTCACTTGCTGCAATCATGAGATGCAGCCACATCTCTTCAGATTAGCTGGGAGTTTGCAGTGCTACTAGACAAAGCTAATTGCTTGCTGCACTTATTGCAAGGTGAGAAAGCAATCTTGTGTCTGTGTTGAAAATACCACCCCCCCAATTCAGTCAGGCACACAAGGCCTCCTGAGCTTGCTGTGCCCCGCAGGTGCACAGAAAGTACTGTGCTGCCTTTTGCAGCTCACTGTTCAGTGAGCACAGGTGGACTCTTTGCAAAGTCTAAATTTGAGCTGAAAATCTCTCCCAAGTGTGTGCAAAATGCAGTTTAATGCAGCTCTGTTGCCTGACCTATTTAAAAGGCCCTACCTAAAAGCAAGTTAGACAGCTATCCAAGTATGGGCTGTCAGCTGAATAATTTTTTTGAAGTAATAAATAAAAAGCATAACAGTTTAATGAACTAAGCGAACATATGATGAAAAAAGCACAGCAATGGCAAACCCCACTTTCATTTTATTGTTTTTTTTCCAAGAAAAATTGTCTGAAAGCAATATCAGTTGAAATAGATATTTTAATGGAGAATATCAGACAACTTTAATGAAAAGCAGGGATATTAGCTCAGCTTTCAATACCCCAAGATACTTGCTCGAGTTCTTAACTTCCTTTGAGAGAAGAGTAGAAATTGTAAAATAAGAGTTTGCCAGCAACAGAAACTGATGTTGGTCAGCTTTTTGGGCTGCTTCTTCCCCTTCATAATTGCACTAAGACCATTAGGGAAAAAAAAAAAAACCAAACAGAGTTCAGTGATATTTGCTGGAGACAGCTGTGCATTGGGTAGTTGCTAATACTTCCATATGGGACTGCTAACACCCTGCAGATCCTGTGCAAAAGCTGCAGCTATTTCTAGTGCTGTCTTAGTTGTGCTGAGATTGCTGGGTGGATTGATGGCGTGGGCAAACAGTTGTCTTTCTCTAATTGACCTGTTTTCACTGCCTGAGTGATTTAGTGGTGGCAGCCTCATGGATGCTGACATGACATTTCTCTTTCTGAAATTGATGGTGATATCACAAACAGATTTGTGCTGTTATTGATAAACTCAAGAAGTTGTGGAGAGCTTCTATTTGGCTAATCCTGTTCAGGCATCAGTAGCAGTAACACACAACAATACTTTTAATATTAGAATGTACTGTAATGTAATTAGTAATACTTTTTACTTTGTCATTTGGAGGGCCTTGGACTCTTGGAATGTGTTGCTTAACATGGCTTATGAGTACTGCAAGGTTTGTATGTGAATGTTTTTGCATTACATATTGGGAGTTTCAGGTCTATGCAAGTGAAGCTCTGGGACCTCATTATATGTCTGTGGTACAGCTTAGATTTGGTTGAATCCTGGTGGAATTTTCTGATCTCTACAGTATCTTCTAGAAGTCTACCATACTTAAAATCATAGAATCATAGAATGGTAGGGGTTGGAAGGGACCTTTAGACATCTAGTCCAACCCCCTTGCAGAAGCAGGTTCACCTAGATCAAGTCGCATAGGAACATGTCCAGGTGGGTCTTGAAGTCCTGCAAGGAAGGAGACTCCACAACGCCTCTGGGCAGCCTGTGCCACTGCTCCCTCACCTGAACATTGAAATATTTTTTTCTTATGTTTAAGTGGGGCTTTTTGTGTTCCAGTTTCATCCCATTACCCCTTGTCCCGTTGCTAGCTACTATAGAGAAAAGGGATGTTCCAACCTCCTGACACCCACCCTTTACATATTTGTAAATCTTAATAAGATCTCCTCTCAGTCTCCTCTTCTCCAGACTAAACAGACCCAGTTCCTACAGCCTTTCCTCATATGAAAGATTTTTCAGTCCCCTGATCATCTTGATGGCCCTGTGCTGGACTCTCTCCGGAAGTTCTCTATCCCTCTTGAGCTGGGGAGCCCAGAAGTGGACACAGGACTCCAGATGAGGCCTCACCAGGGCAGAGTAGAGGGGGAGAAAAACCTTCGTTCACCTACTGGCAACACTCTTCTTGATGCATCCCAGGATGCTATTGGCCTCCTTGGCCACGAGGACACATTGCTGGCTCATGGTTAGCTTGTTATCAATCAGGACTCCCAGGTCTCTCTCAGCAGAGCTGCTCTTCAGTATGCCAGATCTTGAAGTGTACTTTAACTGTCTGGAAAGTAGTTGTCTTTTCTGTTTACAGCTTGTTGAGTCAAGCTGGAGCTTTTTGTCTTTGCCTGTTAGAAATATGAAAATAAAAAAATAATTTATTCACTGTTCTTTAGGTAAATTAACCTATCATAGAATCTTAAGAGTTGGGAGGGACCTCAAAAGATCATCCAGTCCAGCCCCAACAGGAACTCATCTAGATGGGTTTTGAATGTCCTCAGAGAAAGAGACTCAAACCCATCTGGGCAGTCTGTTCCAGTGCCCCGTCACCCTCAGGGAAGAAATTCTTCCTTATATTTCTTTGGAATCTCTTATATTCCAGCTTATATCCATTGCCCCTTGTCCTGTCATTGGATATCACTGAGAAGAGCCTGGCTCCATCCTCCTGACACCGATCCTTCCCCACAAATTACATTTGCTGTTAGCAGCTATGCTCCCTCCCCTACTCCCTACCAACTCTTCGTTGGCATCAGCAAGAAGGAGGAAAGCAGATCTAGTTTTATTCAAATGTAAGTAGTCAACTGCAGACATTTCCTGGATTGACAATTGAGCAGCTTTGGGAAACAGAGCCGTATTTTTGCTGTTAAACAGTTATTTTCAGCACAATGCTACTAGCTAATTTTATACTGGTTCTCTTAATATTGGCTTACTTTGAGACCTTGGAAGAATGCGGATGAATGCCAATAAGAGGATTCTTCATATTCTGACTTCTATAATCTTATCTATAACTCTGAAAGTTGTCTTCAAATTGTACCATTGTGATAGCCTTCTAGGGTCATAATTTTCAGGGAGGAGGCTGGATAATTTTTTGTGTAGAATATTTTTGTGCATGTCCTCCGCCCAGGATGTGCCAAAACAATTAAAAAAAAATCTTTAAAATAAGCTTGGACTGTATAGCAGTTACTTTTCGTTTGGCAAGTTGCTCATCATATGGTGGGAGATTTTTTTTCTCCTCCACGTCTAAAACCATTTATTTCCTCTGTGGTAGTTGGGGAAATCAGGTTTCATATTTGGAAATGTAGTTCATAATGGGAGCTTAGGTGCTTAGAAAAAAATTTCGGCATTTACAAAGTTCCTCGTTGCCAAAGGGTTTTGCACACCATCAGTGTTGAAAAGTGTGTTAAGACAGAGAGGAGTATTAACTGATGCAATCTTTTCCTCATCTGCAGACCTATCAGTCTTTAAAGCCTGTCCTAATGTGAAGCAGTGTCAGAACTTGTGAATGCTGGGCTACTCTTAATTGCTGCTCACAGAGTAACTTGCTTCATTTATACTTGTGTCATAGTAGCTGCTGGAACAGACTACTAGTGACCATTGGAAGTTCATCATGGGGCTTCTGTTATGTATTGAGAGGAAACTAGGCTGTTTGCTAACTTGTTTATTGTGTGGATTTCCCCGGGATTGTTACCTTCTTTGGAAGAGACCAGTCTGAGAGCTATGGGTTTGCAATGATAATTTTTGAAGGTAATTACACAGTGCCCCCTGCCATATTATCTCATCAGACACAGCAGTAACCCATGTTTGCTTGCAGTTAGAGGTGATAGCCTGAGGTAGTTGTTGCTGCTTGTGATCTTGCTTTATTTTTCTTTTTTTTTTTTTGCCAGAGAAAGGTAGAGAGTTTTCAGAAGAGCTTAGTAAAAAAAAATAGAATATTTGGGTTTTTTTCTTAGACTATACTCTTCTAGATGTGATTGTGATAAATGAATATCACTAGTTACACTTCTAGTCTTAGCACTTCGTAAGTAAGAACATTCAAAGTGAGCTTTACTGTCAGCATTGTAGATCAGCAGTGTTAGTAATTTTCTGAATTATTCTAGAGCTAGAAAGTTGTATGCCATGAACTTCTGTGGGAAGACTTGCTCTTGGTGTACCCTGTACCATTTACTCAGCAGTCCTCCCAAATCACGTTAAGACGTTTGAAGGCAAATCATGATAATTTCTGAAATGTAATTCACACAGAGATTGCACTTGCTTTGACTGCGAGCAGAGAGAATAGCCTTCTGCAGACAGCAGTAAGTCATGGTCTACATAACAAAGTACAGTGTAAGTGTTTATTTTGAGGCTTCTCTATTAAATTGAGGAAAGGTGACTTTATATTCTTTGAAAGCTTTGAACATTTGGGCTAGTTTCAGTTGTGAAATTGCAGTTGCATACCCAGTAGTGCCTTAATTTGAGGATCAACTATGAGTAAATCTTTCCATGAAAAACTTTGTGTGATCCCAGTCAACTAGAATTAAATCCTACTGTCATCTCTTGAAAGTTAACCAGTGTCCCTTTTTGACTGCTGTAATACTGATCAGCACCTTTTCTTTATGATCCTTGTATCTCCTCATATGTTAAGTAAGCATCACCTTCAGTGTTGCAACAGAGCCCTGAAATTTTGTCAAGCCCCATGGACTGGTTTCAGTTGATTTTAGCACTAGTGTTGTCAGTTTGATAGATTGAGCCCATGTTGTTCTACACTGGACAGACAAATTTTTGTTTGATTTGACTGTTATCTTTTACAAAGTTAGAGGTAAGAGGAAGGCTCTACAGAGAGTTTTGGCTAGTCAGGCTGTAGACAGATGAAACAGTGTTTCAAGCCAAAAAATAGAGAATTCTGTTCAAGAGCAGGGAAATGGAAACATTTTTCAGTAGAGGAATTAAGGAATTTTTGTTTAAAAATGTGCCGTTGTAGAGTGCACCATCAAGATTGTAAAGACAGATCACCCAAACATGCAGAGAGGGTGCTCTAGCGTTACAGTCATCACTGTCCCTGGGGTGGTTTGAAATGCTGGTAAAACCAGTCTGATACAACCTGGGCTTGAGCAGAGGGCTATTGCCTTAGCGTGCATCTAGCTACTCTGGCTGACTGAGTTAATATGAGGCAAGTTCACAAGCACTGCTGTTTAAATGAAGTTAATCCAGCTCCTGCCAGCAGGACTGACTGTGGGAGAGCCACTTGTGGGTCTGAAGTGAGGAAGGAAGTTCTGGTAACATTTGGAGTAGTCTTGCATAGGTTCTGAGAGTAACCTATTCAGCCAGCGGAGCTGAAGCTGGCAGAGGATTTCTCTGCACAAGCTAAGCAGCTTTATAATGATCTGTTGATTCTTCAAGGTCACAGAGCAAGTTGGTTTCCTTCTGACTAAAGCCCTGGTAAGAACATGCAGCAGTTTTTTCTTCCATGTTTTTTGCCCATCAGGCACAATTAAGAAGATCGATTAGAAGACAAGAGAGCTTAATGCCATTTAAGGATTGCCAGAAGCTACGCATTTAAGGAAAACAAAACAGTCAGTACAGGAAAAAACAGCACTTTTAAACTGAGGAGGGGTGTTCTAAGTAGACTTAGTGAGATGAGGAATTGTGAAAATGCAGTTTTGGAGGCACTTTGAGCCCTTCCTTCCTCAGAGTCAGTTTTTCTTAAATCTTTCCCAGTAGACGTTTGTTCTCATAAGCAGCCTTTCCCTGTTCTTTGTTGTCCTTGGTTAAACCTTACAATTGACCTCCCATCTAGAATTTCCTTGCCAAATTTAAATCTCTCTTCCTTTCTCAGTAGACATCAGAACAGACTAACTTTTCACAGTGATGTTTGGGATATTTAAAACATGTTGTTGTGTATTTCTTAATTTTCTTTCTTTTTGTTAGATGGAGAAAAAACACACACACATATATATATGTTTTTTCAGACCCTGTTCTTTGGAGCTCTCCTATAGTACTGAAAACTGAACACAACTCTACCAGGCATCAGAGAATGCTTTTACAAAAGAGATTTGGGATGGAATGAGGCTCTCGCTTGCCTTAACATCACATATTATTTTACCCCATGTCTGTACAAGCTGTTCTTGTTTTCCTTTAGCTGGTGCAAAAGTCAGTGGAACCAAAACCGACAAAGGAGCAGTACAAAGTAAATAACTAAGTGGAGGAATCTTTCAAATGTCTTTACGTTTTCTGCTACATTCAGGGGGAAAATGGTCGTCAGATTTTACCAAAATCTATTTTGTAGCATTAGCAAATAATATGGACTACTGTTTAAACACACTACTTCATAACTGCTTGGAATTTTTAGCATGGTATCTGAGCCTTAAAATTTTATGAAGCTTGAACTAAAATTATATGCAGTTGTTGGCTTTAATGCAGCAGTCAGCAATTTCTAATAAATAGTATTTGTTACAAAAGCTGAGACCTTCTTCTGACCTTTTCATAGTAGGTCCTAAAATCTTGTTGAGAGGGAGGAGGAAAGGTGGTGAGTGAGTGTTCACATTTCTTTCTATAAGCAGAAAAGGAAGAAAGGGCTGTTATTTCTGGGTTTAGATACTTGGGAGTGTTTTTGGGGTTTTGGTGTTTTGTTTTTTCAGCAGTGAGGCCTGTGATAATCTGAGATAGACATGGAACTGAGTAGAAAAGCAAGGGCTGAAGCAGTGTACAACGTAAGGAGCTCTAGCAGTTAAAAGTGAAGGATCTATACCCAGAACAACTTAGAAACAAGTCCAGTTCTTGCTGTCTGGGAGTTGCAAGAGTGTTTAAATAATCAGGGTCTGATACTATAATAAGCATCAGATTTCAACTGACTTTAATTTTTCTAAGAGTTAAACAATTGCTGTATTATATCTTGTACATCAAAGCAGGACAGGCTTAGGCTGGAGTTGATCAACCGCAGGTAACAGTGTCTGAGCAAGCAGTGTGCACTCCCATCTTAGTGACAAGAACTTCAGTGGATGCCTGTTCCTGCTCTGGAGCCTATGAGCCAAGGCTGCAGTTGCTAGTTTCTCTCCTGACTATGGAAGAGCCTCGGGTTACAAGCTGAGATGTCTCACAACTGTATTTCTTGTCCCCAGATACTCAGTGTTTAACATTTTATTAGAAAGATTGTTAACAGAGCTGTGCTTGGGACGACAGAATAGTGGAACTTTTGTGTTTTTTTTAACCTGTTCTAGAAAAGTGACGTTTTGATGGAAGTTTCATTTCACACCAGACATACTCTATGCAATCTGTAATGCTGTGAAACAACGTGAGACAGTTGATCTTTGTTACATTAGACCTCTGTTACAAACAAAATTCTGTTTGCCTGTGCATCCATCTATTCCATGATCTCTAAATGTCAGCAGCTCTCAACACACGTTTTTCATCCAAGAAACAGTAATTGGAAAATAGTTCATTTACCACACAGCTGTATTTGTTGTTGAAGTAATAGCATATTATTTACTGCCGAAAACATTTAAAGCTTTCATACTTTTCCGTCAGAGAGTATCCTCACAAATCCCTAATCTATTTATTTAATTTTCTCTAGATTTATATAAATATTGAAAAAGAGGCGCCTTTCTGTATGCTTAAAGCACCTTGGGCATAGCTTAAGTCTACACTGCAAACAGAATCTGAAAAGCATAGCAGTCTGCATCTCTCTTCCCAGGAGCAAACTAGGCAGCTCAGAAAGTCAAATTGCTCTTTCACTCACCCATTAACAGTTCGCTCCCTTGACCATTCACTTTGTTTATCTCTGTACCACCTACTAAAACTGTTTTAAATGAGTGAATAAATTGTTAAGGAGTTAGAGCATTTTATAGAAACATGCAGCTGTATAATAGAGTGTTCTTTAATAAAGTTGGAAGACTGAAAGGCTGATGAAATGCACTTTGCAACGACTTGGTGCTTAAGACTGTGATGGCTGTACTGGTCCCAGTGGCTGGGGTTGTCTGTCTGACTGTAGTTACCACTGTAAAGGACATATCAGAAAGTAGTTCCTTCCCTATGGAGTTTAGTTTCATTGGTAGAAGGTGGTATCTTTGGTAATTGTAGGGTTCAAAGCAGTGAAAAGCATCTGGTTTTTGGTTGTCTGTGGTAATTCATTTGTGTGTAAGAATGTACACCAGCAAAGCTTGGATTTTTTTTAAAGAAATGAGGCCAGGCTAGGTGATTCAGGCACTGGGTGTTCCGAGTTAGACTCTTATATTTTAGTGCTTACAAAACTGACACATTTTTCTTCATCTCCTGCACTAATGTGTCTTTAACTGTGGTAAAAATAAAAAAAAATGAGAAGCCTGATTCCTATTTTAGAGTTTGGCATCTTTCACACAATACTTTCTAAAAGAAAGGCTGAGTTTTTTTATTGTGTTTTGTTGATTGATTTGTTTTTTTTTTTTTTTAAATGAAATAGTATTAAAAAAACCCCAACCAGGAATCTTATGTCTGTATTTAGAGAGGCAAAATGCTTCACCTCTCCACGATTTTTGCTCAGTGCTAGAGTCCTGAGTTATTTCTTGGTTTGTGATTCACTGTTAATATCTCCAGTGCCATGTGTCAGGCTTTAGAACAGCTGATGGCTGTTTCATGCTTTGGCTGCTCGTTTAATTTTGCCCTACTGACTTACATGTATAAAAACACACAAAGGCTTCTGTTACCTTTACTATTTATAAATATGAAATAAAACATTTGTAATTTGAATATGCTTGTTATGAATATGTTATGTTATGTCCCGGTTGGCAGAATTTTGTAATTGGTATCACTGTCTGGATCGTGGTTTTAGATGACTGACCTGGACAATTTTGGAGAAACTTAAGATGTCTTTTCTAAATCCAGGGCACACCAGGTGGCACTTACCAAACTGATACAGCATGTGAAGCTTCATGTCTAACATGCCAGTTGCTTTGTGGTTTTGATACCACATTTTAATCTCTTCCCTTTGTTGTATCTGTTATATATACACTGTAGGACTATAAATTGCGGGAATTTGCTTCTGGCTTTTGCCATTGACCTTAGACAGCTGGTTCATTGTGGTATCTCAATATTTGTTTATTAATGAAAGATAAACTTACCTTCTTGGCATAAGATTCATAAGGTAAAAACCCTATGCAAAGACAGTGTCACTAGAGAGGACACCAGGGAGTTTAGGTTTTTGTTGTGGCATAGGAGGGAATAATGGTGCAACATTGTAACAGTGTGGTAAAGCTTAATGAGAGATCTTGGAGATAGTTGAGGTGACTTATTTGTGGTCCCCTACTCACATGCTTAAACACACTGAAATGCATAATTAGAGAGTGATTTGGACTGGAATGGACCTTTAAAGATCATTTAGTCCAACCTCCCTGCCAGTGGGCACAGACTTTTTTCAGTAGATCAGATTGTTCAAAACCCCATCCAGCCTGTCTTTAAACACGTAATCAAGTAATCTGACCATTGTTCATCTACCAAGGTGTTTGAATTGAAATGGTCTTTCTGAGATGCTTTATGATGACACCAGGAACCCAGTACTGGGCCCTGGTGAGGCAGCACCTCAAGTACTGTGTTCAGTGTTGGGCCTGTCACTACAAGAAGGACACTGAGGTGCTGACGTGTCTCCAGAGATGAGCAGCGATGGTGGGTAAGGATCTGGAGCACAAGTCTGCTGGGGAGCAGCTGAGGGAGCTGGAGTTAATGAGTCTGGAGAAGAGGAAGCTGTGGGGAGATGTGATCACTCTCTAGACTCCCTGGCAGGAGGTTGTAGTTAGGTAGGGATCCATCAGGTGATAAGAGGAAGCAACCTCAAGTTGCACCAGGGGAGGTTTAGATTTGAGATTAGGAAGAACTTTTTCCCTGAGAGGGTTGTTGGCCCCTGTCCCAGGCTGCCCAGGGAGATGGTGGAGTCCCCATCCCTGGAGCTGTTGCAAAGCCATGTAGCTGAGGTGCTGAGGGACATGGGTTAGTGGTGGGCTTGACAGTGTGAGGGGAGGGACTGGACCTCTTAAAGGTCTTTTCCAACAAAAACGATTCTGTGAATCTGTGTAGAATCAGCACATGTTGAGTTCTTCTGGTAGCACTTGAGTTGTTCTTGAGGTGGTGACCATGGGGTTTGTTTGGTTTGATTTGTTTTTTTGTTTTTTTTTTCCTTTTGACAGTAGTTAGTGTCTTCATCCTGTATCACCTCTGTGAGTTGTCAGAGTTTAGTCTTACTCCTTTGTCTCCTGGTGTGACTGTCCTTCAAAAGTGCATTCAGATAGATGGTAGGATTTACTTACCATTCTAATGGTCCTTCTGTTCCTCACAGTCCTTCTGTGCCCCACCATTGTCATTCATTTGCTATTCAGACCAGTCTAAATGTTTTCATTGTGATTCTCTGCAACAGAGGCAGATTCAGAGCTGTCTTAACATTTCTGATTGCCTTTTTGTTTTTTAGAATATGATTTAGATGAATCCTGTTGGGATAGGCAGAAGTACTGAAAGCTGTGGCTGTTTTTGCAGCCTAAGAATATCATTCTGAAAAGCAGAAATACCTTTATTTAGTTTTCTTTTACCAAGGCAAAGGACATGTGTGTAATTGGGATGTGTCGTAGCAAGCTATTGTGTGAATTGACTGCTTACCTAGCTCAGCAGCTACAACGATTCCTCCCTGTAAAGCTGTATTCATATTGTGTATCATCACCCTTCTTTTGGCTAGGGACTTCACTCCTGGAATAATGTATTTACATTGTAAAGGTTTTAATCCAGAAATCTTGCTTATTGTAAAATGTGCAGTATGATTTGGTAATAGAAATCAGAGAACTCAATCAACTTGATACAGTTCCACAGATAAAATATATTTTTACTTTTTTTTCTCTTGACTTCTGAGTTCTGGATAAATAAAACAATTCTTGGGTTCCTTGTGACAGATAAACAGAGGTCACATGACAACTGAAGCAAAGAGGGCTGCCAAGATGGAGAAGAAGCTAAAGATCTTGCTTGGTGGATATCAGTCTCGAGCAATGGGCCTCATCAAACAACTGAATGATTTGTGGGACCAAATAGAACAGGCGCATCTGGAGCTACGTACTTTTGAGGAACTGAAGAAACATGAAGATGCTGCAATCCCTCGGAGACTGGAGGTGAGATTCCTCAATGTGATACCTTAGGTCAAATATGGGTAGTGTGTAGAAAAGAGACTTTTGCAGTGCACGGGCTCTGAGGTTCACAACCTGGGTTTGTATCACATTTTTAACGGTCTTTTTAAATTTCGCTTTTGGGCTGTTACAAGACTCCTCTGCCATTCACTTTAATGTCAAGGATTCTGTGATATGTATATTAGAAGCTGGAACTAATCTGCTAGTGTGTTTTTGAACTTTGTTTTTATTTTGTTTCTTTGTGTGGTTTCTTTCCTTGATCTTCTGCATATTGGCAAAATTTCCGTATCTATCTTAATTTGGCTTGTTTTGGTTTTGATTAGAACTTAGAGTAGATCTGAAACTTGTATAAAGCCTTGTACTTCCTTAAAAGTCAGTGAACCAAGTGTCAATGTTTACTACAGGAGATTCTCCTTTCTTTTCACGTCAGTTGTATAACTCCTTGAAGCTAATGTGTTTCAGACTTGCAGATAGCTGGACTTTCAGAAAGCCAGGACCAAAATGGGGTTCTTGCACTGATTTAAACATGGCTCTCAGTTTCACAAGGTGAACAGTCGTTCTGTAATTAAAATTTTGAGCCATCTTCAGAGTTCAGACCATTTGCCTGCAGTCCTGTTGCTGGCTACCAACATGTGCAAGTGTGATCTGGACCATTGCTATTCAACAACACCAGTAGCCTTACCCACCTCTGATGCTTGACATGGCTTTGAGGAGGAAGGTGACTTTTTCTCCTAAGCAGCCTTAACTTCAGCCCAGAACTAACAGAAGCAGGTACACCAAGAAACCTGAAATATCCTTTCTCCAGGATATTCTGCTCTTCTTTGTTCAGCTAACAAGGCAACCTTCAACCCAGACAGTCCCAGACTTGAGCCAGTGACAGACTTGCTTTCCAATAAATAAGTACTCAGCACAATTTTTCTTCTGAATTTGTTTTTCCTTCCAGAGAGAGGGTTCCATGGGGGCTCAAATGTTTTCAACCACTTGCTATAAAATGAAGTTTATCAGTTTGTGAAAATGATTTTTTGAAGACAGTGTAGAAATGCTGATGGATGTGTTTACAAACTCTGCACTGGTAATTGGTTTAGTGAAATTTAACTGTAAAAATATATTAAATGGCATTTTACTCAGAGCTAATCCTCAAAATGCGTTTACTGTCTCTTCCGATACAAAAGTGAACAAGCAACTGACAGTTTTAGAACAAGCAGTAGTTCATGCACTGTGTAGTTAGTGGGAGAAGGATGCAGGGTTTATTAGGAAAGCTACCCAAAGGAGGTTTGTAACAAACTCGTGGAAGAAGAATCTGTGGATAACTGTTAAATACAATCTTCTGCTTGTGACAAGTTTCCTATTGGAAATCTCTCCTTTTGAAGCATTTGAGACTCACTGCAGTCAAAAACAGAGTACTTAAGATACCTGACATTTGAAGTAAGGCAATTGTGATTCTTGATACTCTGCATCGTCTGTTCTGATTTATATTTATATTTAAAGTAAGTAATTTTAGTAGTACTGTGTCTCCAGTTCTGACCCCTTCCTCTCTAGGAACTACAAAATAACCTTTGGTAAAGGTCTTCATGGATGTGACTATTGGCAAAACTGACTGGTTGTTTATTTTGTTTTCCTTGCAGTGTCTGAAGGAAGATGTGCAGCGACAGCAGGAGAGAGAAAAGGAGCTACAGCAGAGATTTGCTGACTTCATGTTGGATAAAGAGACTTTTCAAGCGAAGTATTAAAGCACAAAATTTCATTCATCACTGATTTAACATTTTTAAGGTGTACAGATACTTCATCAGCTTTTTCCATCAGTTGCAGAAACCAGTGTAGTCTGCTGTTTGCATCTTGTCAGGTTTTGTTCCTTTAATGGACTGTTATTTCAAATGCTGTAGGTATGAATGGCTTTAGTCAGTGTTAAAAATCGGATTGAAATGTCTGACATTTTATTAAAAGGAAAAAATCCCAACAATCACTCTGGTATGATTTTAAGACATGTCTTAATTTCCTAGGATTATGACAATATTCAGTGTTTTGTCAGTCTAAGGACCTGTAAGACACATGCTGCTTTTTCTTCCCCAAGACTGTAATTTTTATAGGAAAGACCTGTGTGGGGTAATTGTAGTTCACGCATTACCTTGGTCCCAATTCTTCTGTATGCATGTGGCTAAACACTTCAATTTTTAGCACAATGTTAAAGTGGTTATACTTGCAGTAAGCATAACTTCACTGTAGAAGTTATGTAGAAGAAGTGTAGAAGACGGTTTCCAAGGCTATGTCCATATGCCTTACACATCACAGACCCTGGAACTCAATTGCTTGTTCTGTTGAGTTTTTACAATGGTCCTTTGCTGCATTTTGGCTCTGATCAACCTTCAAAACATCTCCAGGTCATGGTTTGTGAACTAATATAGGCCAGAGACACTGAGAATGATGCTCAGTAAGCCATGGGGATGTGGCCACCCTTGGCAGTTGAATTGCATAAGTCTGTGCTGTGACAGTTAACCCGAGTGCCTGGGAGTGTGCTGTGGACATGGTTGAGTCTCACAAGGTTGCTGTTGCACAGCATGGTTCAAGGATTTAAGGAGTCATGACATTGTACCTTTGAGATCCTTCCTAACTTCCTGTTGCTCCTTGAAAGCAGGTTACTCAGCATGCTTTGTTGCCCACTCCCTGTTTACTACTCCTCTCACTGCGTTGTGGCAGGTTTTCATTTTCTCCCTGCTTTGACTGTTCTTCTGAAGGGTGAGGAAGGGATTACTGAAAGGGGTGCATGCATTATTTCCTATTCGTTGAGGTACTTCTCTAAATCTCAATTAAAAATCTTTCTGAGTGCTTTTCATTTCAGACCACACTCATCAGATGTTACTGTTAAAAGTTTTGTCAGCTATTCCCAATGCTTTTAATACCTGCATTTGCCAGAGTTGGGCATCTCTTTAGAAAATTGCTTTCATGCTTTTATTCCGGTGTTCTTCATCGCTTCTTCAGGGCTCCACCTCAGTTCTAGCTCTCACACTTTGGATCTTTTGAGCAATTGTTTATGGAAATGCCATGGGGGAAAAGGTAAAAATGTATTGTTAACAGCCGAGAATTCAGCAATTAAATGCATCCAGTTGCAAGCATCGTGCAGTTTTGCTTGTACACATCTGAATTTAAACGAGGACACTGCCGTTTGCAGTTTTACCGTGTTACAGAGCTTCACTTTGCTTAGACTTTGGGAACATTGCTCGGGGACACTGACAGCGTTGTGGTTGTGGAGCTGTTTAAATGCCATCCACGGGGATCAGTGGTAATTAGATGTTTTTTAAAGGCAAACTGTCTGATTTCTACTGATCATTGGCAGGAGTAGGTACACAGACAGCCTTGGCATATCTTTCCGTTTACTCACCAGGACATCATTCTTCTGAAGTATTAATGCAATTACAGACTACATACTTTTAGAAATGTGTTAAATATTTGACTAAACCAGAGCACATCTGGAAAGAAGTATTAAGCATCAATCTTCTCGCATATGGGGTATTTTAGCTTGGATGGTTATACCCAAAAGGAAAAATCATATAAATGCGTATCCTGACAGTTCTTGTGGTTGTGTGGTAGCTAGATGTATTAACAGAAAACCCTTGTAGGTTTACCAATACCACAACTACAATTATTCCCTTTCTTTTTAGGGCTGCAGCAAAGCCTCTTTGATGTTTCCTGTATTTTTTGACAGCTTCCGAGCTAGACAGGTATTCAAACACTCTGCCTTTAGCAAATATTTTCAATGGCAAATTCAGAAGGACTGATAAATTGCAAAAGACTCTTTTATTTCTTGGAATGCATACAATTTACCGGTCCTCAATTGTAGCAGATATGCATTTCTGTCATGCAGAGCAGCAGAAAGGAGGTGGTTACCTGTATAGGGGACCCTCAGGAAGTTTGTTCAGTGTTTTCTCCAGTTCAATTTGTTCAGACAATGCATAAGCGGGTTTACTGTTTTCCCGGCTTCTGGTCAACAGTTCTTGTCCTGAAGTTTCTGCCTATCTCAATAATAAAAGAAAAAAAAACCCCAAGTAATGAAAAAAAGTCTCTTGCCTTACTTAAAGCTCAGTTGTACCCTGATTTGGCTATTTACCTGCCCTGAGCTGCCAAGAAGTCTTGCTGGGAGCCAGGCAATGACCGTTTTTGTTCAGAAGGTACTTGAAGGCCCTGTGGTGCTTCTTGAGCTCAAAGAGAGTGCTGGAGAAGGCTCAATGTCAGGTACTGCTGAGGGTCCTGAATGAGCCCTGCTGTAGTTGGAAATGAGTGACCACAGGACACAAAGGGCAAAGGTGATGTTAAGCTATAGAGCCTCCCTCTTCCCCGTCTTGCCTTTATCCTAGGCAACTACCACTAGAGCTTTGGACCTTTATGGTGCAGACACAAAATATTGAGAGAGGTGGGACTGTGGCACTACTCCTACTTCCTTTTCCAGAAGTATTTCAGTGGCAGTAACTTATCACTGGCAGATGCTTAAGATACGGTCTATTAGCCCCGGGTATCATTCACAGCCTCTGTGTCAGCCTCAGATCTGCTGAAATTACCACTAAAACATCACACTGGATGCTCTATGCATGTGTCTCTTAGATCCAGAGGGTTATGAATGGAGCCATCAGAGCCTGACCAGGGCATCCCAAGGTCAAGAAGTTGAGGTGTAGTAAGTTAAACTGGAGCACTACAAGAAATCTGTTGAAGCAAATTCGGATGCTGGTAGATGTCAGTGCTTCCGACAGCAGGTGGTGATGGAGCTTGGGCTTTCTAGATCTCTTTCTTGGGCTTGGGCCCGGTTTATGTTGCAACAATGCTTCCTGAATCTCTTTCTAAAATGCTTTGTAATTGAATGCAGATGTTTGGTGGACACAAGAGTGAGTGGTGCACCTTGACAACAAATTTTTATTTTAAATTTCTGAAGCCAGCTCCTAATTTGATTTATGTTTCCAAGAACAATAGTGAGTATAACCTCAGACAGTGCAGACTAGTTAACAGTTTACTGCAGTGGGGAAGCCATAACCTGAGTGAGTGACAGAGGTGGGATGGGGGATTGTGTTGTGTCTGTTAACAATTATTTTGAGAATTATTTGACATTCTCCCTGTGAAATTCCTTCATTTCCATTTAGTGTGCCAAGATATATCTGCATGTCTTTAAAGAATTTTAGCTGATGATTTTCCTCCCTTCCTGGAATCAGACTTCGTGTTTACATATTGGATCAATCCTGTGGCTGGAGCCTGCTTCAAAGTCCATGGAGCTGATAAGACATGTCATTTCCTTCAATTCAGGTACCTGGGAAAGTGAACAGGACAGCAGCGTTAAATTATAGCAGCTGAGTGTCTCATCCAGACCCAGCAGATAACAAAAATGAAGCATGAGGTAGAGTTAAGGAGGAGATTTTCCTAAGGTTCCCTGTGAGGAATCCAACAGAGCTGGAGTCAGCTCTTCAAAACATGGCACATGTCCAGATAAATAAGCAGTTTTAAGGTTGTAATTAGTCACTGCTGCCAGCAATGGCCGAGATACTCTGTAATCCTCTGGCTTCCTTAAGCAGAGATAGTGCCAACAGAAGGAACATCTTGTCTTTGCCCACTGCTGCTTGTTCTGCTTTTACACCCTTGTTTGCTGGTGCAAGCATTGGGGCAGCCACACTTGGTTTAAAAGGTATTAATCCAGCTTGGTTGTCCAGTTGTCTGTGCAGACGTGAGTTGGGCCAACTATTGTGTTTCAAGTGGAGGTGGAAGTGGGGCAGAGTTGCCTCTTTCAGGAACTGTCCTGCTTTACTGCTTAAAAAGATGGTGAAACATGGCTTGCAGTGCTCCAAGGCAAGTAGCTAACATGAGCCAAGGACCTGCAGTGAGGCACTCCAACTGGTACAACTGGATCTGAGCCCCTGATGATAAACGCTGGAGATTCATTGCTTTCTGCAAACATGGCTTGTATGTAGATTTCTAAATAAAATGCATCAAAACCCGTGTCTGAACTTTTTGTTTTGGCTGCAAACTAGCTAGCAGTATCTTGAACTAGTGTGTGAACTTTGGCTTGCCTTTGATATCCCAGGACAGTGATGTTGCTGGAGAAGATGACATTATTGTGGTCTGGATTTAATCTGCCTCACATTCATCTCGGGAATCCAGTTTGCAGTTATCTTCCATACCATGAGTTCAAAGTGCCACCTGTCTTCCAAGCAGGATTTAAAAGTGAGGTATCAAATAGCATTTCCCCCGTTTTCTTAGTTGAGAGAAATGCATGTTGAAGAATAGCCAGATACTCATCTAAAAGCAAAGTGTCCTTATAACTGATTCCAGACTTGTACTGTCTGCCTTTCTAGGACTCCAGCTTGTACCTTTGCTTACAAACAACAGAATACCTAGTTCTGCTGGCCTGGAAGACTTGCACTCATGTTAACTAACATGGGAGTGAGATCAGACCCTGATTCAGAGAAGGACTTAGAAGACGTGCTTAACACGTATGGGACCCCATCCATCTCTGTATCTCCACTGAGTTTACTTAGATAATTGTCCCAACGCTTTGAAAGTTTAACAGGGTGTCCTAAGTGCTTTGTTGAGTCAAGGCCTCAGTGGATAAAAAAGCAGGGGATAAAAAGAGGAGCTTCATCTTTTGGTTGCACGCATGCACTGCTGTTAGGTAAGTCTCTCCCCTCCAGCTAGCCTATGGCTCATGGATTTTTTTGATGTATTTAAATGAGGTGGCTTTAACTAATTCCTGCTGCCTCAGGCATTACTGTGATCCACACAGTGGGTGAAAAGGTGAGTAAGTGGGTACAAGCCGTGTTTTACAGCATCACTTCTGCTGCTGGTATGATTACTCATGGTGGGTTTGATAGTTTGCCAGTTGTTGGGTGTGTTTTTTGGGTTATTTCAATAATTTATTAAGAGATGCCTTAGTGTCAGGGTTAGAAAAATCTCACTTTCAAGTCAAAGTGAAAGTCAGATTTGACAGGGTCTGCCTCATTAGATCACTTTCAGGTTTCCAAGTTACAGCCATCTTTCTGATGTATTTGGATTCCTTAAAGATTTCTCAAAGGACATACAAGATCATTTATGTATATCGAGAGCATTTACGAATTGTGACGTGAGGAAGCACAGACCATTTTATTATTTATTCAGTTCATATATCAGATCTTTTGCCAAGTACATGCTACAGGTAAATGCCTCGTAGGATCAGACAAACACGTGTGTTAGGTTCTTCTCCCACTCCTTCCTTTCTCCCATAAGAGAAATGTGGGGTCTATTTTGTGTAATTATCATGCCAGTAGCATTTTAAAGCATGTAATGCAGCTTAGGTGAGATTGTAGCCCCAGTGAAACCAATGGGAGATTTGGCTTCAACTTCAATGAAGCTAAGATTTCCTTTCCTCTTCTGTCTTGTCTGTATTTGATGAGCCTTTCTGTCAGGAGAAGAAAGAGATCCTCTTTTGAAAAATAGTCATAGATGCTTTAATAAAGCTGAGCGAGCCAGCCAGGATTACGTTTCTAGCTCTATGGCCAGCGAAATCTATTCCAGAAATAATTCTGATTAAAAGGACTGAATCCACTGGTTGAACTTCAGACACAAAGGCACCCCTGAAGCAATTCAACTGTATGACATATTTTTGCTTTAAACTAATTATTGCACCGATCTTTATAATATCTGGCCCTTGTGTAAAGCATTGGTTTCAGAACTGTCTCTCTCTTATCTATTAATGTTCCTGAATTATATTAGGGCTTGGGCAGGACCATCACTGTAGCTGGATCATATAAAAAGAGTGAGCTTATTGGACATGCTAATTAATCTACATGGCAGACCATAAAATGTCTGTAAGTTAAATTATTCCTTAGATTGTGTCCTCCTGCTTTTCTTTCTTAATTCCAACTCAACCAAATCAATGTCTAGACTTGCCCCTCCTTGGTCTGTGCTCCTACCAAAGCACTGTCAAGGGGTTGACAAGTGGTAGGGGTCTTTCATTAGACCATATGGGTGGAGAACACATGATACTCATGAACTGCTGAACTCTAAAACTAGAATCTCACCTCCCTTTTCCAGCTAATTTATTGAAAGATCCTCTGCTTTCAAAGCATACTGCATGTATGTCCATAGCTCTACAACAGTGACCTCAAAGATTTTTATTCCTTTTTTTTTCCAGCTGCTTTAATTGAAAAGAGACAATATTGGTCTTAAATACTAGTGTTCACCAGCTCTCACACAGTGATGGGTCCCATCTGCTCCAGAAATCACTCTTAACCTGGAGTAAAGGAGCTCTGAGCACAGAACCTACCACGCCATGGTCAACTTGAGTATTTTTTTTATCACTGTTGATGAGCTGATTGTGGCTCAAGTATCTTGACTGTACCATCGCCTGGTGACTTGAGAGATGTCAGAGCTGGGTTTGACAGATTTGAGCGGTGTGGGCTAAATCCCAAAGGTGCAGCTTGGTCGTGCATCTTCACATATCTGAACCCATCCCTGGGCTTCCTGGTGTTACAGAAATCTGCCTTGTTACCATGTAGTAGCTCCGTGTGTTTTTTCTTTTGGCTGTGTGCACCTCTGACCAGCAGCCTAACAGGACTCACACGTGCACCACTTGAGCCTTGGCCAAGCTGAGTCCTGCTTGGGATGAAGCTCCCCAGTCTGCATAGCAGTTAATGGAAAAGGGATCCAAGTTACTGGGAGAGCAGAAGGAAAGCCTCACCATCCCTGGCCATGTTGGGGCTGAAACACTCTCTTAGGGAGACAGGGCACAAGTCTTGAAGGAGCAGAGCACAAACCCTGCTTTCCTTCAGGCCAGGAGAGACCCAGCCCTGCACCTCTCACAGTCTCTTCCCTTCTCCCCATGGAGTGGTTTTCCTCCATATATTACATGGATGGTTTAGAAGGCCCGGGCCAGTTTCTGTCCCTGTGCTTGCAGGTGTTTAGTCACCCAAGTGTGTCATAGCTGTGTGACAAAATGCCTTTCTGAAGGAGATGCTAAACATTCAGCACTGTCAGGAATTTGAAGGTCAGGACCTTTGGTGACACTTTCACCAGTCCCAGAAATGGACCATCTGGCATTGCTGTGTTGCCTGGAAAGTGTCCAAATTCCAGTGAAGGCAGAACTTTCTGGCTCTGACCTCCTGCCCAGTCTCCAGGTAGGAGGGTTGGAGTACCAGCTCATCTTCTACCTCATGAAAGGATTGTACAGAAAGGAAAGGAGACTCAAGTATTGTATTTTATGTGTTTCCTACTTGCTGTAGCATGTCCTGTGCTGTCATTCTTAATAATGGCAATGCTACTGAAGTCCAGGCAAAAAAAGATCGTTGAACCTACTATCAACATAAAATACACCCCACCTAATTCTAAATCACGTTAAACTGGGGGAGGGAGAATTTAATTGTTGAGGGCAAGGATAGAGTACCAAATCCAATTTCCTAGCAGGTCCTGTAATCTATTGTTAGCAGCAAAACAACCCATCCAGCACTGTATTTAACTTCCTTTTATTGCAAATGCCTTTTGGTTAACAGCAAGGATCTGTTATAATTTTACAGTTCCTCAGTGACCACAGGACCCGGCTTGTGCATCACCAGAGAACGCACAAACGTCTGTCTGCCTTCCCATGTTCCAGCAGGGGTGAGTGATGGCAGGAGAAGTGCCAAGCCACGCCAGGGGTGCTTGTGACAGGAACTGAAGGAACAGCTGCTGAATCAGCCAGAAGAACAACAGTTCACAGTGAAAGCCTGAGCCAGGCTAACCACAAATGACGACAAAAACTTGGCCAGGAGAGGTCAAGAGATGCCATTTGGTCAGGAGGCACCTACCTGCCTGCTGGAAAGTCCTCTTCAGCAGGATAGAGGGTTGACAACTCTTTGGGACAGATTTTTCTAAAGCACTTCCTTGCATTTGGATGGAGAAGTACTGATTAGTACCTCCAGAAGTCTTGAAGCATAAGAGTGAACCACTTAACACTGTGCTGAACTCCAAACTGGAGGCTGGGTTACACTGTACCTGGCCCTCCTGGAGACACTTTGGATCGTGCAAATCATAGTGGTGGTGTTATGACTAGAAGGAAGCTTCCAGCTTAGGCCAGTTCTGAAATGAGGAGGCCTAAGGACTGCAGAGAGCTTCTTGGGCCAAACTAGCTAAATTCTCTGCAAGTCCCACTTGCAAGCACTTAGGTCTTCCTGTTGATCTTAACTCAATGCACTTGGGCTATTTCTGGTGTCTTCTGGAAGATGAATCTAGCACCTCTGTCCCATTGTTCTCAAGCAGAAGCAGACATCCAACCAACCTGGACACAGCTGAGAAGAGCCCTTAGCACAAAAGGAAAGTTACCTTAGGAAACTGGCTGAAGCAGTTCACAGGAATTTTAACCTTTCAGACAGAGAAATTTGATTTGTAGTGTCCTGACAATACAAGGCTGTGTGACCAAAGTCAGAGAGTGCTTTAAGGAAGCCCGAACAGCTTCCTTTGCAGTCTGATGGTGTTTGTCACCTACCCAGACTGAGTCAGTAACAAGTTGAGAAAGCCTGTGCTGCAGACAGAGCTGCCTGGGCACAGCACATGGAAGAACGATTTTTGCCAAATTTGCTTCAAGAAGGGGAGATTCCCCAAGCAGCCCTCAGACCCTTCTTGCACTGATGGTTGTAGGTGAAACCAGATTGCTACAACCCACCTTCCTGAAACCTTCCTTTAGCTTGTGTACTCCGCAACATTGATTTGGCTTGTCAGAAAGGTCAGGTGCCTGTTGCTGGTTGAACAGATTTCCTGTAGTGCTCCAGTTTAAGCTACTGCATCTCAACATCTTGATCTTGGGATGCCCTGGTCAGGCTCTGATGGCTCCATTCATAACCCTCTGGATCTAAGAGACACATGCACAGAGCATCCAGTGTGATGTTTTAGAGGTAATTTCAGCAGATCTGAGGCTGACACAGAGGCTGTGAATGATACCCGGGGCTAACAACCTCAGACCGTATCTTAACCATCTGCCAGTGATAAGTTGCTGCCACTGAAATACTTCTGGAAAAGGAAGCAGGAGTAGTGCCACAGTCCCACCTCTCTCAATATTTTGTGTCTGCACCATAAAGGTCCAAAGTTCTAGTGGTAGTTGCCTAGGATAAAGGCAAGACGGGGAAGAGGGAGGCTCTATAGCTTAACATTACCTTTGCCCTTTGTGTCCTGTGGTCACTCATTTCCAACTACAGCAGGGCTCATTCAGGACCCTCAGCAGTACCTGACATTGAGCCTCCTCCAGCACTCTCTTTGAGCGCAAGAAGAGCCGTGAGGCCTTCCAAAGGCAACCTCCAGACTCAGGCTTGGGTGGCTACTCCTGAAGATAGTCAGCAGTAATGATCAGCCTTTCCCCACTCATCTCTACTGGTTCAGGGAGCAGAAGCCTGAGGACAGCTGCACAACGGCTGAGAGCCTGTCACAGCCCACAGCTGGAAGCAGTTTTCTTGCAAAGGCTGGGAGCAGCTTCCAAGCCCCAGGCTGGAAGGAGGATACTGCAGAATCAGGGCAAAGCAGAGGAAGGGAGGGAGACAAGGAGCTGTAATGAAGTGCACACATGCCTGTCTGTAAAGGAGCAACCTGACACACAAGACATGTGCCAGAG
The DNA here is from genome assembly GCF_028858725.1 of Colius striatus. Taxonomy (NCBI): domain Eukaryota; kingdom Metazoa; phylum Chordata; class Aves; order Coliiformes; family Coliidae; genus Colius; species Colius striatus. The sequence goes on along the minus strand of NC_084760.1, from coordinate 42,385,268 downwards.
AAATTTAGAAAAAAGAAAAAAAGGTGATGATTCTCTGCTCCTGACACACGTGCAGAGCTGACCTCAAATGCCTCCTGTCTGGCATCACCACACTCCCAGAGACAATGGGACTCAGGTGACGTATTTGGTCTGTGGCCATCTCTGGCTCAAGTTCCTCAGCTTGGCCCAGTAAAAACTAAGAAGAGAAACAGCCTTAGCTGGAAGAGACTCTGATGGGGAGCACTGCCTGGAGGCTGCTCAGTTTTGCACTGTAGTGACACTGCTTCTCTAACCCCCTCCCCAGACCTTGCAGATAGGAGCACTCCAAGGAACAGGTTAGGAGACTCTGGTAGGATTTGTCTTTGTTATTATCCAGTGACTGTTCAATGAAAAATATCTGAGCAAACCTAGGTGTCGAGTCCAGAGCTGCTCACAGCCTGCCTGACTGAGGTTACAGAGTCCTCCTTGCAGTGCAGTGCCACATCTGCATTGGGAAAATGAACCATGCACATATCTGTTCCTGAGATGAGCCATGGCCATTCCCTTATTAAATTAATTCTCCCAGAATTCTAGCCACGTTAAAATTTGTCCCTGGCCCCTGCTAACACCTGAGGAAAGCTTGGGAATTGGTGATGCAAACGGAGTATCCAACCCCCACACAATACAGACCCTGGTTCCAGCACACTGCTGTCACACAGCCTTGTGCTGCGTCTGTAACTACTTAATGGAAAGTAGGCAAGGGAGAGCTGCTCTTTCACCCCAGATAATGACCAGGTGCTGAAAGCCTTTTTTGTGTTTGAGCTCCCTATCCTGTGGGCTACAGAACCATGTTACACATCCCAGTGCCAGCATGTACAGACCCAAATCCATTCTCTGTGGGCAGGCTCCTGCCTGCCTCCAAGATGACAGCCATAAATGGTGCTTGCCCATCCCAGCAGATGTTGTCACAGCCGTGGCCTAATGCTATCAGGTAGGACAAGTTGGTTAATTCACGATAGACATCTCTCTTAAAAGATCTTAAAAGATCTTAAAAGATCTCTCTCTTATACTATGCTGGAACAGCTACAGCTGTTGAAGCAAGACTGCAGTGAATTATACTTCTAACATAGTTTAAAGCTTTTAGATTGTTTCAAGCACCTCTAGCTCACATTTTCATAGAGTCATAGAATGGTGGGGGTTGGAAGGGACCTCTAGAGCTCATCCAGCCCAATCCTCTACTAAAGCAGGTTACCCTCGATCAGGGGGCACAGGAATGTGTCCAGTTGGGTTTGGAAACCTCCCAAGAAGGAGACTTCACACTCTTCCTGGGCAGCCTGGGCCAGGGCTCCCTCCCAGGTCCCTCAGCCATCCCTCATAAGAAAGATATTCCAGTCCCCTAATCATCTTGGTAGCCTTAATTTTAAAATGATCCCTTTTTCCTGCCAATACTATGAGCCTATTTGCCAAGAGTTCTCACTCTACCCGAGAGTTGACTGATTTCTTCCCTCCTGCACCCAAAACTTTGTTCCTGATATATTTCAAGATTTGGAGACAATTAAGCAGGTTCCCTCTCTGCTGCCAAGGAGAGATGGAGCTCACTTGCATGACCAGTGCTGGATTTTAAGCCCACCATTTGCCAAGGAACCCCTTGGGGTTTAGCTGCAGGATCACCATTGTGTTCTTCCTCCTGTGTCAGCACATGGAGCCTGTGGCAAGAGGATGCAGACCTATCAGTGGGTATTTCTGTTGGATTTTAGTGGACAGAATCGCTGCTGGATTTGAAGCTCTAAGACTGCATAAAAGATGGTGACAATGTCCCTTGGGAGACTACAGTGGGCTCTTGCCCATGCAAAGGTGTTCATATAAAGCTGTAAAAATGATTCAGAGGTGAAGTCCATCTCCTTGTCCATGGGAAGGGGAACTTCAGAAACAGTAAAGGCATAACAGCAAAGGGGCAATGGTACTCTTATTCGTGTCCCCTCCATGGAGGAACTTGTCCCACATGGTGGGATGAAAGAGCCCTCCAAAGCTCTTTCTCAGAGCAGAAGTCCTCTCCCCATAGGGTCTAAGCAAGTAGTCAAGACCAAATCTTCACACACTAATAAATGCCAAGCACATGCTGAAGGACTCCTTCAAAGCTATGGGTTTTCCCTGATTTCTGGGTCCTGATGTGTTTGAAGGGGTTGTCTGCCCTGCAGATGTGTTTACTGATGTAGATACGAACCCTTCCCAAGTTGCCCAGCAGCACTCCATGGCCACAGCCTGCAGCAGGACACCCTCCTCCACGTCTGCCTGTCATTAAGGACAGTACCAGACACAGACTTCCCTAGCTGTGTAAACACTGCACAGCTACTAAAGATAGCACCAGATTGTTTCTCAAAAACACATCTTTCCTTCTACGCTGAGGCTAGAAAATGGCAAACAGGATGCAGGATTGAGCTCCACAATATTTGCTGTTGTCATGACTCATGAGTTATTTTCATCTTTTTTTGTAACAGAGCAAATGGCCATGTCAGTTAATCTCTGCCTGTTTTGACAATGACCTGGCCAAAACACGTTATGTTGATGCATACAAAGCGAGGAGAGAAGTACAGCAGCATCATGTATGTGAGTCAGTATTTTAAAGCTTTTCTTGATATTTACTTTTTTTAACCTGTGTTTAAACTATGCTTATGTACTGTACTCAACGTATTAAATGAAGTCAAAAGGAGCAACCAGTGTTATTACAAAAGTTATCTGCACAAGGTATAAATCTCTGTTTGGAAGCTCAGCCACATGTGAAACAAGAGCTGATCAGATCATGGCAAAGGCAAAATTAATTTGAGTCTTTTCAAGAGGATCCAATGAGGAAGCACCCAATCCCTGTGGATTTAACTATGCCAAGTTCTTTCTAACTTTATTGGTTAATAAATATTTGTACAGAAAAAAAAATGGTGCAATCAAGCACTTCCTCAACAATACTTTTCTTTTGTACAGAAATGGTTGAGCAATGAATAGATTTATTAATGGAGACTATATTAATGAGGAATTTGAGAAGAAACAACCAAAAAGTCAGTGAGTGAGATTTCCATGGAATGTCTCCAGACAGTGAGCTTGCCTTGCACACAGTTTGCAGATGCCCAGCACTCTCTATGGAGTAACAATCATACCCAAACCTCTGGAAATAAGTACTTTTGCCATGGATCATGCCTAAAGGGGAACATTGGCTTACAGTCGTCCAGATTTACCAACACAATCTCATCTATGAGCTCAAAGGAGACAATATTCCATCTTCTGAGTTCAGGCAACCCCTAATTGCTGGCTTAGCAACGTAATTCTGCAAAAGAATATTCATCCCATAAGCATAAATTATGATTTCTTGTCCCTTCCTATTGATCGTCATATTGTCATGGTCCAGCGGGTGAGACAGACAATCCTATCCAGTAAACTTGCCATTGTAGGACAGTCTCTCCTGGGACTTTTACAAGCACATCCTAAAATAAGAAACATCCACTTTCCAATGCCCACTCCTCGCTACTAACATACTCTCTGAACTATCCTATCACCTTCATTTAATAGAGTTTTCCTTACGGTGACCCATGAGATAAGTCAATAATTGAACTTACCCTCAGTCTGTGGCACAAGATGACATTGGTATAACAACACCGTTTTTAAGATCTCAGAAAACATCCTTCAAATCTGCGATAGCAGTAACTCTAATGCTTTTGCTTCCTTCAGACTCTGTAAAAATAAGAAGAAAAATCTAGTTTATCACATTGTCTAGGCCTTTATTTTTTTGTTTGTTTATCAGAACAAAGACTCTATTTCCGTTCTGTTTTTTTCCCCCTACTTGTGGGAAAAGTTTGCAGGCTACATATTCTGAGTTCCTCTAGTTCTGGGATATCTGTATTTGTGTTGAAGATAAACAGAAACAAATTTCTCTTATTTCCAATTTACAGAGAATTTGGACAGATGTATTTGCTGGTGTTTCATGGAACTGATGTGTTTGATGGAATTCAGAAGATATTTTTAAACCGTTAAAGGAAAACACACAAGTATTTCCTGAATTTGTTTCTTCTTATCCCATAGTTTACATGAACTGTTCAGCAAGGGGAAGCAAAAGCTGAGTTTCAACCAAACCCAGACCAATACAGAGCTTCTGGTGGAAACCATGTTAGGATTAAATGATTTCCTTTGGTTTCCATCCAAAACCAAGCTGAACGTGGATTTCTGGGTTGAGTTTCACTTTGAATTTTTGGTTTTATTCAGTTATGAAGAATTAAGTGAAACTTGGGAGGTTCAAACCCTCATTGAATGATCCTGAAAAATGATCTGCAAAACCTCTTGCTATGGAGTCCTGTTTCATACCTTTGATCTCTGTGGATGCTGGGAGCAACACTTGTGTCTCTTCCAACCTATAAAAAACAGGCCAGTGAAGCCACTACATTTTACTGTAGAGACTTTGATATCCAACAGACAGTATGCAACCCCAGTCACCTCCCTGGGGCCAGATGGAAAGCAGGAAATCCCAGAATCTATCCTTCTTCCAGAGTGTCCATTTAAAGCCAGCAGGTATGACCCTGAGCACTCTGTGAGCATGCTGAGAAATACAGAGAGGGGCAGACAAGTAGAGGTTCTACTAACTTGTTCCTCTGGGAAGAAGAAAACATTTACCTGCCTCAGCTACGAGCTTGTGCTGAAATGACAGGTAGTACTCACTGAGCATCCTGGGATGCGTCAAGAAGAGTGTGGCCAGCAGGTCAAGGGAGGTTCTTCTCCTCTACTCTGCCCTGGTGAGGCCTCATCTGGAGTAGTGTGTCCAGTTCTGGGCTCCTCAGCTGAAGAGGGACGGGGAACTTCTGGAGAGAGTCCAGCACATGGCCACCAAGATGATCAGGGGACTGGAATATCTTCCATAAGAGGAAAGGCTGCAGGAACTGGGGCTGTTTAGTCTAGAGGAGACTGAGGGGAGATCTTATTAACATTTATAAATATCTAAAGGGTGGGTGTCAGGAGGCTGGGACATCCCTTTTTTCTATTGTAGCCAGCAACAGGACAAGGGGTAATGGGAAAAAGTTCCACTTAAATATGAGAAAAAACTATTTCACTGTTCAGGTGAGGGAGCCCTGGCACAGGCTGCCCAGAGGCGTTGTGGAGTCTCCTTCCTTGGAGGTCTTCAAGACCCACCTGGACATGTTCCTATGCAACCTGATCTAGGTGAGCCTGCTTCTACAGGGGAGTTGGACTAGATGCTCTCTAAAGGTCCCTTCCAACCCCTACCATTCTGTGATTCTATGAGATCCCACTTACGTGGCATAGCTGGCCCTGAGAAGGCCACTCCAGCTGACAAGACACATCGGGCAATCTTTGAGCTGCCTCACCATTCAAGTACTAGGTATTTTACTTTTGGTTTTCTACCCATATACACCCTGGGCTGTAATCTCATGATATGCCAGATTTGGTAGGAGATATTGTGTGAGAACTTCCTGCCTCACCATCTTGAATTTTCATAGTTTGCTTTTTTAACTGGGATCATTTCCATGATCCAACTTTAAGCCTGATACATGCAAGGTGATATCATGAAACTGGGGAGGAACTAAATGCATTTTAGATTGAATAGCTTTTTAGGGAGGAGAAGACTTTGAAGCTACTGTCTCATCCAAAATACCCTCAGGTACTCCTGTTAAACTTTTCTTGTAGATGTGTGACATGTCTGTCAGTTAAGTCATCTTTATGGAGCATGTATTTCCTGCTCCTTTGTGTTTTTACTTTCTTCTCCCTTGGCAAATACTTCCTGCCTTTGGCTGTCTATGGTTGAATTCTCTGGAGCCTTAACAGTCTTGGAATCCCTCCATGTTTATAGCTTGATTTTACTATTTAGGAGAAAGTTTGATTTCCTCCCCGCTCCCCTCAACCCCCCCAAAAAAAAAAGAGAGAAGAAAGGATGGGAAAAAAGTCCTACTCACCCATCAACAAAGAAGCAAGATATAAAAAACCAAAATTATTCTCATTCAGCTATTCGTAGCATTGGAGTGCATTTCATTTCAGTGTCTGCACAGGCCTTTGTAGCAACCATCTGATTGAACATTACTTATACTACATATTATATGCACTAATGAGAAAATGATTCTAAATTGCCCCTAGGGATGGTTATGATTAAACTATTTGCCTTCACTTCCTCTACTAAATTAAAGCAACCAAAAGAAAGAGAGAGAGAGAAAAAAAAGAGAGAGATTCAATCTGGAAAGCAGTCAGAATAACGTTTTGGTAAAGTTTCTGAATTCCTAGGAACATTTCTATTCCTAATCCTGGTGATTGGCTGTATATTTCATGCTGCAACTTCAAGCTAAAGCTGTGACAAATATGTGGCACAGCGAAGCATTTTGGAGGGCTGAAGTGGGCATGATTTTCTATGTTGTCTATCAGTCTGAAGCCCTGATCAGGTTTAATTGCACATGACTGAAGCTGCTAAAGCCCTCTCTGTCACTAAGGAGCTCCTCCAAGGCGTCAGACGTCTGTCTCTTAAAAAGAGCATTTCATACATGGAGCCTCATTCAGACATTTTATTTAAACTCTTAAATCTTTTGAGCTTTGGATGAATAAACAAGTCCCTGAAATGCAATCCATTCTTGCTGGTCAGAGTTTGCAAGAAGAAACAAAATGTCATTTGTGTTTCCTTTGGCCTTTTTATACATAGCAGGACATTAAATGCCCCTATGCCTGTGTGTGCTCAGGCTCTGGGACTTCAGGGGGAGTTTTATACATGGTTGCCCATGGCTGTTGAATTACCTAATAAGTTCATTAAATGTGTGCAAACTCCACAAGGCAAATTGCCAGGTCACACAGCTTCTGAAGGCACTAAGGAAAATATCTGAATTGACAGCTCCCAAACTAGAGCCCACAGCTCTCTGGTGGTCTCCCAGTCTCTGCAAGGTAGCTGTCATCATCTTCACCACTCTTCAACCTGGACACTGGCTTCACTCCCATCACCCAACTCAACCCGTTGGGGTTAGTTGCTGTAGCTGGTCCCCATGACAAGGAACCACCCTGAGATGGCTCTGCCAACACAGCAAAGCAACACAGCTTCTCTGCTACAGCCTGAGACGTGCATATCCCCAGCACAGAAGCAAACTTACACCCATAGTGTGTGTGTCTCACTGGGCCCTGCAGATGCCTTCATGGCATCTGCAACAAAAGATAACTAGATGCAGAGATTGGAAACATGACAGATTAACCATAAGCTGCATTGTGGAGTCTTGATATAGAGGTACTAATGATGTTACATGACAGCTTTCAACGATGTGTCCCTAGTTTTATTCTTCATATATCACAGGGACATGAGAAAAAGAAGTATTGCGAGCTTATCTGTATGATACATGAAGCTTCAATAACACAGGATGAGAGGAACCTGCTTTTCCCTTTGGCCATGAAGAAGGGGTAACTCAGTAGTTGAGAAACACATGTCTGCTCCAGTGATATCTGAAGCTGGAGTAGTTTTGTGGATAATGCTCCATATTTCTGGAGTAATGAAGACAACTTCAGGTACAAAAAGCCTCTGAGGTACCAGGCAGGATCTTAGACCAATGCTTTTATTCACACAGATGGTCACCAGGATTTATTCACACTGCTTAATTTGGGGTGAACTCCATCATGGAGCTGAGGTCCACACCATTGAGGCCCTGATCTGTGCCAAGACTATAGGTGTCTAATCAATTGGTTTCATTGAAGGAAGCCACTTCTGTCCACATACAGTTGGTATGGGTACACAAGTACCCGCAAACAGCCCAAAACACAAGCCCCGAACCTTCCTAGCCCAAGGTAGACAGGCTTTTCTCTTTAAAGGCTCTCAAACATGCTCACCATTAACTACCCAAAGAAACGTGGATCTTGGTGACAGAAACATCTACAAGTTTGCCATTGGTCTGATGCCTGAAGACAGGATTTGGGCTGCCTGTTGAGATATAAACCCAAAAGTCATGCTCAAGGTCTTGTTTCATTCGACTGATATGTGGGTATCTACGCCAGCAGGTCACCCCCATGAAGTCTGACTGTATTTCTGTTCCTGTGTGCACTTGGGTGTGTACATGGAAGGAAAGAGAGGGAGGAGACAAGACTGACACATGCATTGCAACAGAGAAGTTGTCCCGTGAATCTCCTGGCCTTTTGTGCAGAAGGATTCTGGTTTTGTGGCAGGAATACATTTTTGACTGACCCTATGCTTAAACCCAAAGGCAGAGTCTTCTTTGTTTCCTCCCCACGTTGCTCCCCCCTCTATAACTGGAAGGTTATGTGATTCTTAGCTACTGGTCAGACTGGTAGTGCCTGCCAAGAAGCTTTCAGGGAATTTCCTCACTATGTAACAAATTTATGAGTCATATGAAAATCTGGGAAATGATTCAACCAGCTGTCTTTCGTTGACTCAAAGATTTTTACAACACCTCAGTGCCTCATCTTTGATTTGAGCCAGCAGAATGGTTTATTGTAACATCAAATGGTCTTATGTTCACTAGAAGGACGTTTCCTACTACCAAAAAAAAAAAAGAAAGAAAAAAAAGCTGTAAAACTTTTGAAAACAGCCTGCTGCTAGGTGGATGATGCACAGAGCTACTATACTTATTTACTATGAATTAATGAATGTGGCTGGACTGCTGCAGAGGTGGCTGTTGCTGAGCGTTGTGACTCAGCTGCTGCAGGTACAGCCTGTGTGCGTGGCAAGGATGAGGCTTGCAAAAGCTTTCCTTCTGTTTCTGGACACATTTTGGAGTTAACTGTCTGTTTCAAGGAATTTGAGCAGATCCTGACTGAGCTGCAACTCAGTTAAAGACAGGGAATGTTGTTGGTTGTTGTCTTTTCATCCTGCAGTCTCAGGCATCGCATTCAAAACGTTGGATCCCTCTGAGCAGATGAGGATCTCGGCCAAACGGCCACCAGGCAACCTTTGGAGACAACTTCACAGGGAAGTCTGCATTCACACGTGGTTTTAGACACCTCAAGAGAGACAGCACACAGCTTCTGCTTGCAGCCATAGGGCTTGTGGGCAGGCAAGATGGAATCCTACCCTCCTAATCACTCTCTGGAGATAGCCTTTGCCTTATATCCTAGGAGTGCAATTTAAGGTATATTATTTGCTAGGGTAGCAGAGCCTTAAGGTGTCTCTGTCTCAGATGAAGGTGAAAAAACCCCACTTTATCTCACCTATTTTCCTCCTGTCCCCAAATATATTGCAGTCCTGCCTGTCCAGTAGCCTGTCCAGGTGGGAGAGAGATTGCATTCTCTCAAACACAAGCAGGAACTGGACCTGGACCTTCACTCACCATGGAAAATGCTCACCATAGAATGTCATAAGGAACATTCTTTCCATCATCTTTTTTTTAGTAAAACCATCCTAAACTGCTCTTTGCTGTACTGAAATCATTGGTACCCATGTGAGGAGTGAGGCTCACAGACTGGATTGGCTGAAAGGCAATAGGGAGCCTTGTCTTATAGGTGCTTTGAGATGGATGTGGAGCACCTGGAAAACAAAGATTCAGCTGAAGGAGACCTGGAACAAAGAGTAGTCAGGTATTTACAGTTGTGGGCAGTAGGATTAACAATTTAATTCAGGACATTCACTTGGGTGAACACCTCCCTCTTGTGTGACACAGCCATCTCTAACCTTTCCTTCCTCTTCCTAAAAAGACTTCAAGTACCTGAAAATCCATCTGTAAGTTATTTCCACAAAGCCTCAATTGGCACCAGGACAGTGTACCAGCCAGGACTGAATCTTTAGCCAACAGCTAACATGTGCCCCTGTGGTGGGGTACATTACAGTCCTGGGGGCACCAATATGACAAAGCATTCCCTTCAAAGGTTTTCATTCTCCACTTGCTCCAATTTCTATCATTATTCTCCTGAGGGAGTTGAATAAAGGTCACTGGATTCAGGCCTAGAGTAATATTCTTCTAGGCACTGAAATTACTTCCTCAGCATGGAAAAGCAAGTTCATCAGGAGCATGTGAGCCTCACCAGGGGCCCTTGTGCAGGGTAACAGGGCAAAGCAGACCTTCGAAATCCCCATCAGGAGCCTATGGCCAATGGTCTTATCCCACAAGTGTCACAAGCATGGCCAGTGTTCACATCCAGAAAACACTGTAGTTTTATAACTCTTGGTGAGCTAAAAATGGGGTCTTGCATGCAGCATGCTGTGGCAATGAAACTGGTGAAAGGTCTGGAGCACAAGTCGCTTGGGTAGTGGCTGAGGGACCTGTGGGTGTTTAGCTTGGAGAGGAGGAGACTGAGTGGAAACCTGATCATAGAATCATACAATGGTAGGGGCTGGAAGGGACATTTAGAGATGATCTAGTCCAACCCCACTGCTCAAGCAGGCTCACCTAGATCAGGTCACACAGAAACGCATCCAGGTGGGTTTTGAAAACCTCCAGAGAAGGAAACTCTGCAATCCCCCTGGGAAGCCTGTGACAGGCCTCCATCACCTCAACAGTGAAATAGTTTCTCCTTATGTTTAAATGGAAATTTTTGTGTTCCAGCTTTATCCCATTACCCCTTGTCCTGTCACTTGAGACAACAGAAAAAAAGGATGCCTCAACCTCCCGACATCCTCCATGTAGATATTTGTAAATATTAATGAGATGCCCCCACAATCTCCTCTTCTCTAGACTGAACAGCTCCAGTTCCCACAGCCTTTCCTCATAAGGAAGATGCTTCAGTCCCCTGATCAACTTGATGGTCCTGAGCTGGACTTTCTCCAGCAATTCCCTGTCCTTCAGCTTGAGAGCCCAGAACTGGACACAGGACTCCAGTACTCTGTACAGGTCCCTGAAAGGAGATTGCAGTGAGGTGGGAGTCATGCTCTTCTGCCAAGTAACAAGTGCTAGGACAAGAAGAAATGGGCTCAAGTTGTGCCTGGGTAGGTTTACATTGGAGACTGGGAAGAAGTTTTTCCCTGAGAGGGTTGTCAGACCCTGTCCCAGGCTGCCCAGGGAGCTGGTGGAGTCCCCATCCCTGGAGCTGTTGCAAAGCCGTGTAGCTGAGGTGCTGAGGGACACAGGTTAGTGATGGGCTTGGCACTGTGAGGGGAGGGATTGGACTCCATGATCTTAAAGGCTTTTCCAACCAAAAAAGTCTATGATTCTATAGCATGAGACCCAGGAGAGGGATAGCAATGCCTTCAAGATGCTTATTGAAGACAACTCCACTAGTAAAATCAGCCTTTGCTGGAGGCAAAGCAGGACTGTGGGTCTCTCTGCTGCTCACCCAGGCAACCACTAGTCAAAGCCACTAGTCAACCACTAGTCAAAAACTGAGGCCTGTGCTACCAGGCCTCAGTTCTCTATTACCACTGACATTGACAAATTATTAACGGGAACTGTGCTTTTTACTCAAGAGGAACAGATTAAGAGCAGTGAGATTTTGGCAGAGCTACACAAGACCTGAGAGGCCAACCCACCTAAAGAGCCACAGCACAAGAAGGCTGTCACTAGGTAGCCTCAGCTTCAGTCTAATTGCTTAGGATTCATCGATTTGTGTTTGATAATTTCATAGACTTACAAATATGGAGAAATCGCTGGGATCCTGTCCTTTTTAAAAACTAGATATTTGGATAAATCCAGTTAGTAGATGGTACTAGAGCTAATCATAGAATTATTTTGGTTGGAGAAGACCTTTAGGATCATTGAGTCCAATCACTAAAGTCACACTTCCAAGCCCAGCACTAACCCATGTCCCTCAGCACTTCAGCTGAGTATTACTCAACTGAGTACACTCTGGATTAAATATCCAATGATTTTAATTATTAGAAGCATGTTTCCAGCCTGAAGTTCCTTGTCTATGAAAGTAATCATCTGCACAAGAAACAGTCCACAGTAGCCCCAAATCATTTGTTTTAGCCACTCACAAAATGCTTGAGGCAAACAGCTCTCAGCTTCGCTGAAATTACTGCACCTCTTCCAGCAGTCACAAAGCTCACTGCAGGTGCGGTGTGGCTTATGGACCTTGAAATGTTTTGTGTTAGTACCTGGAGAATCCCCTGTACAATGTGGTAAAGGCAAACATAATGTACTTTAAACAGACAGGAAGAGTAAGTGTTCAGGGGAGAGCAGTATTATTTTGATTTATTGAGGGTCACATGTTCAGTGATGTGAACCACCCTTCTCTCCCCAGGGACGTAGAACAGCTCTGCTCTTAATACAAGTATTCAGGTAAGCAGCATAAATCCTTGTAAAATCTTTTATCCATATCACAAATACACATACACTAGCTTGCATGAAACTCCTGTTTCTATCCATTTCCAAAGGAAGGTGAAGGGTGGAGGATGAGACAACTAGACACTCAAGGCAAGGAGGAAAAGACATCCTAAATGGTGGTACTGTCTCATGACTATTTTCTGGTTGAGAATTCCTCTTTCATCCTTCCATTCCCTTCCCACTGAGTAGCATTGTGGCTACCATTTGTGACAGGCAGAGAGCTCAAAGATGTCTGACTTTGGGAAAATTTACAGATTCTGGGCTTGAATCTAGCAGTAGATACAGAGCACTTGTAACATTCAAAACAAGCCCGCTCTTTCTTGACCTCTGTGATTTTTATTGCTTATCTGGGTATACATAATCATTTTAAGATGCCTCCCCTTACTTACCATAAAATAACCATGAATTATCTTTTAAAGGTAGACAATAAACTTCAGAATAGCTCCAAAATGTACCCAAGCACACAAGAGGGAATACGAGGTTACCTTCATGAAGGATAGCTTCTGGCAACTGATCTGAGAGAGCTGCTAATGATTTTAATTAACTTTTGGAAGCACAATCTATCCACTCTGAAGCCAGTGCCTTGCAGTGACGATGCTTTGGAAGATCGACGGCATAAAACATTTTCTGTAGTGAGACTTCCTACAACTCCATGTGTCATGCAAGGAATAATTTGTCTCCCACAGAATCGCAATAGGAAATCTGTAGCTAGAAGGTTTTCCAGCTGTGGACCTCCAGCAGGTAACACACGTCCTCCCCAGGGCAAGTGGGGATTAATGTTTAGGCACTGAGACCTGGCGCCGTCAGGTGCAAATCTGAAAATCAGCTTTTCCTCCTGACAAATCATTTCACCTCTTTATTTATTTCATCTACTTAGGTTATGGGCTTTTCAGAGGGATGTTAATCTCTGCTTGCACACAGTGCCTAGGAGGTAGTAAGGCCTTAATCGCAGTTGGGGCTATCAGCCTCCAGTAACAGGAGCAGTGAAGCAATAAATCGGGCAAAGATGTGGGTCCCTTGTATGTGGTTTGGATAAGTTCTACCACTGCAGCTGAATCACAGTCTAGCAGGGAACAGCAAATCTATTCTAGTGAGAAAAGTGCAATAAGAAAAGATAATTAAACTATTAAAAAAACCCCAAACTACATGAAGGACCTTTACCTGCGTTTTCCATTGAACAGAGTTTGCACATTTGTACATCCATATCTGTGCTGGCCAGAGCAGTCTTGCTGCTGTTCGGGATCTGACTGTCCTCAGGGTTAAGCCAGAGACAGCTGTCCCTGTGTGTCCAGCAGTCTGTCACACTGAGGAGCAATCTCTAAGATCCTGAGAGCTGAAAGGAGGGGAGAAATGAGTGCATGCAAGAATGACAGGCAGCTGCCCAGCCAGGCAACCAGTTTGTACAGGCAGGAACTTGCAGCTTCCCAAAAATCAGTCTGCTGCTGAGGTGACTCAAGTCTGGTGACCAAAAAGCAGAGGGACCCAAAAGCAATAGCATCTTTAGAGCCTTTCAGCTTGTCTCAGCAGGGTAGTTAGCAGAGCTTGATGGCCCACAGTAAATGCTGATGACACAGCTTTGCTATTCTAAGCACCTGCAGCTTCTCCACTACAGTTCAGTTGGGAAAAGCCAAAAAACCCTCAGTGAACCAAGGGAAAGACTCTTACAAAGAACCTCAAAAGCTGCCTGGTGTCAGAATGTACTGCGTAACTTGGGGAACTTCAAAACAACTCTCCAGGGCTGCAGCTACCTTCTAATGCATGCGCTTTAGGAGGCAAGCTCAAAGCAATGGCTAGGATGGGAAACAGTTGAACCTTCGACACAGGCAATATTTACAGCAGGGGAATGCAGGAGGGGAAAAATGCAAGGAATGTATATTCCTGGTGGGAAAAGAGACAATTGGACTAGGAGACACTTGGACTAAGAGTTAATTAGCTCGAGTGGAGTGTTTATGTTGAAGTTTTGACCAGGTAGGACACAATAGAGATGCCCCCCTGTTCAAAAGGTGCTAGCTACTGCCCTCCTGACCTGTGAGGGAATTTGAAGTACTAGAGAAGAGAAGAGAAGAGAAGAGAAGAGAAGAGAAGAGAAGAGAAGAGAAGAGAAGAGAAGAGAAGAGAAGAGAAGAGAAGAGAGAAGGAATCAGTGGATGCAGAGGTAGAGTCACCAACAATTTTGAGTGCAGTATGACTTTATGTTGACTGATGGAATCATAGACAGGTAGATATTGAACACATTATTATCTAAAACAAAACAGATCAAAGACATAAGGAGCTGACCAGAATTTTCACTAAAACACACATGAAAGCTAGGCTCAGTGTTTTCTACATCTCAGAAAAAGTTTGGGTTACTGTTATACCTTCTGTTATAAATCACTGGGCCCAAAGCACATGTTTAAGTACTTTGCTGAATCAGGGCCATTATGAATAAGAGCCTGGCAATGCTCCCCTGTTAATGAGCTTCCAGGAAATGTACAATTGTTTTTAGAAGAAGTCTAATGAAGACAGATTTGTGTGAGATCTCATTTGATGCAGCCAGAAACCCAAACTCATCAACCAAACAAAAGCATGGGAGTAATTTTTTTTCTTTTTTTTTTGTTGTCTGATTATACTTCCAGGAGTACCGATGTGTAATACTTTCAAACTTTCATTGAACTTTACTCTCTTACTCCAGGCAATTATTTTTCCTTGATGTCTGATGTTGAATGATATACGTGCACCTGCGTGATAATGGCTGGTTAGATATATCTTTTCTGAGCTGGGAAAACCCAGAATGTCACCTCTACACTTAACCATTTTATTTCTTTTATGGCTCTGGTATGGATCCCTTCTCAAAAAGCTACCGGTGGAGCTTACATTTGTCAGGGGAAATGTGGGTGTTTTATCATACCAGCTGTTTAAAGTCTCTTACAACTTTGCAAACTGCTGTAAGAGTCCTTGCTTTTATCACTGCTCAAACTTCCAAGTAGTCACCAGAACAAAGGAAAGAGCAGCTGGGAAGTTTTAAAAGCAGCAATGTTTGCCATTTCACTCAGGTTTAAGCACAGTAATTAATAAAACTTCCTCTCCTCTTCCACCCCATCTGAGTGCACAATCTCTTTGGAACACGACTTCTTGCCAGCCCCTTCTGCTGAGTTTCATCAGCCATATCCCCCTGTTCCTAAATAACAGCTATTATTAGTAGGTCACATTCGTACTGTGCTAGCATCCCATGTCAGCCTGCTAAGAGGTGGTATGCTTGGGACAATTTTTTATTAGATATAAACAAACCTTCTGGTATTTCAGAACTGCAGATCCCCAGAAGATAAGGTTGGGTCCTCCAAAGGGCTTGAAACACTGTTTGTAGAGAAACCAAATTGTGGGATTTTAATGGGAAACAGCAGTAATCATGTTTTCACACAGTGTATGCTTGGAGAAATATTGGCAGCAGGTACCATTACAACTATTTTCCAAACGCACTTAACTTCCACTAAATGCAAATATGGACATTGAAATAACTAAGGTTTTTTTAAACTTTCTCTGACAATTAATGGCAGGACTAGTGGCTTTAGTCATTTTGCTCTGTTTGGGGCATCCCCATGGCTGCTGTTCTCCATCCCAGTAGAACACTGTCCATGTCATAAAGTGAGTCCTCCGTCCTTTACTCATGCAATAGCAGGCCCAGATATGGTTACAGCAGGGATCTTCCAGAGATGAGTTACCTTCACTCAGAAATGATCTAGTGAGTTCTCCAAGATGTTCAGCTCCCCCAAACCCAGGCTATTGATGTCTTCACAGAATGGTAGGGGTTGGAAGGGACCTCTAGAGATTATCCAGTCCAACCCCCCTGCTAAAGCAGGTCCACCTTGATCATGTCTTCTCCCCATGGTGGCCTTGGCCCTCGAGCAGGACATCATTTGGCTGTGGCCACACAGACCTGTGTCATTAACAGGCATTTTTTTGCAATGAAAAACCCTCGAAGTAACACAAGGTACCTGTGTTTCTGAGCTGAGACTTTTCCAAGGTAATGTCAGCGAGGCTTCCGACAGATGGCATTTACAAATCATTATTAACAAAACAAAGCACTTTAAAGAGAGTCACCCCAGGGCACTCTGGCCTCTGTTAAAACAGACTTTTCAAAAACATTTATGGACTTAAATAAAACTCATTTTCGGAACACCAGCAAAATTGCCTCCAGGTTGCACTCTGGCTTTGCTACCAGTCTAGCCCGTAAAATTACTCACCAGGAAAGGGAAAGGTTTTTTTTTTCCCCAGCTAAAGGGTTCCCGTGTGTGCTGCAAGTCTTGCCAGAATGCAGCTGGCCAGATGCGGGTGGCTGAGATTTGATTCAGTGTATATACTTGATTGTCATTATTGTTGTTATTATTATTAGTAGTAGTAATAGTATTACAGCCTTGCCCAAAAGTTTGCATAGGCAAAAGACAGGAGTTAGAAATGCTATAGCAGAGGGATAAAGGCACAGTGAGATCAAATGATTTGCTCTGGGTCACGTAGGGTGTCCGTGACAGAGCTGGGAAATGAGCTCAGCTTTCCTGAGATCCAAAACAGCCTCTTTAAGACACATCTAACTATGACATATTAAGGTGTCCGTCACACTGGCATCCAAGCTCCTGTCCCCAGGGCCCAACGTGCAGGGAAATCACTGTGCTGTGGAAGCTCTTCTTTATCCTCCTGCCAGTAAATGCAAAAAACTCATTAATAAGATGGGGAGAAGTGGTTACAGAAATGCATTAGCTGGTAACTTTCACTCTCTAGCTCATATTGTTAGCACACCCAGCTCCAAATGCTGGGTGGCAGATGGAAATACTCATTGGCCTGATGGATTTATGGATGTCTAAATCCTTGTGGCTGTACATATTGCCTTCAGAACAACATTTTCTTCACAGTGAGCCAAGTCTTGGTGCAGTTGAAGTTATTGGAAGTTTTGCCACTAACTTTAATGGAACCAGGATTTGGTTTTGTGTTTGCAGATACAAAATCACAAAAATTTGGAAAGCAAGAGTTGAATTAAATGGGGTGAGACAGAGGAAAAAAAAAAGAGAAAAAAAGAAGCTCTGGCAAGATTCAGGACTGAGTTTTACCCCATCTCTGTGTCTTCTTGTTCTGAAGGGGGTAGTCCCACAACCATGCAGATGGTAGGGGCGGACCAGCATTTGGCCCAGGAAGAAATGTGTTTCATCTCCAGGCAAATAGCTGCAAGTTCAGCCCGTACCACTGCCGATGAAAAGCTATTACTTGTGTGATGTCTAGTGTGCTGCATGAAACCAGATATTATTCTCTGCCTGATTTCCAGCAGATAATTGTCTACACTGTATAAAAATTCTGAAACACAAGCATAAGATGGACACATTATCATATATAGTAGGAGACTGAACTGAGCACAGGACTTTGGCCTAAGAACAGTCCAAACACTTTCTTTGAAATAAATCTGTAGAAGAGATAAGAGATAGGAGTAGCAACAATTGACCATAGAGTTTTAGGTAAATTCAGCCAAGGCTTGAACACTCCTGTGACGTATGCCCCAGGACACATCAGCAGCTCTCCTTTTTCTATTGCCTCCTCACCTGAAAGAGTTGGCCAGGGAGCACTTACTTACTGCAAGCATTTCTGATTGGGCAAATACCAAGAAGTACAAAACATTTCAGACAACTTGCTCTTCTGGGATGATTTCTAGTATATTTGGTTTAAAAGCATGGTTATAAAACCCATAGCCATCTAAACTGGTACCCTGGTGACAGGTTAGGAGGAGGGGATGCTGCTTTGGTGCCATTCACACTACCATAGACTTGCAGCACTAAGACACAACAAGTAGAGGATGGAGATGTCCAACAGGTCCCAGAAGTCTGCACTTTGTTGTGGTGAGCGACACCATTTCCAGGCTGAGACAAGAAAGCACGCACATGGCAAATTGACCTCTTATGACACTCAGTGTTTAACTCATTTGCTAGTGATGGGGTTTGATATCAAAAGATATCGCAACATGTTAAGGTGGATTTCACAATCAAAGGAAACCAATAGGAGCTGATAATGTCTGGACTGAGCTTTTGACATTGCCTGGATCATTTTGCAGTTGCTCTGAAAGCAACAGGAAAGCTACAGATGTAGTTGGTGGGGCAAGGGTGGTTTGTCACCTCTTGCAAGTCATCTTCTTCACCTCCCCAGGGAAGACCAACACTTTACCTAAAAACAGAAGCTGTTGGCTGAGCATCCTCAGTCTAGCTAGAGAATAAAAAAACACAAAGCACAAGTCTTTTCATAGCTCTGCCTTGAAAGGGGAGACAAAATCCTTCCTCCTGAGCTGCCTGGCTCAGTCAGCTCCAGCTGTGAGCTCGCAGATAGCAATGCGGAAATCACCTCCCGTGGCTGATTACACAGAGCAGGTGTGATGCCAAGAACATCGTCACCCACTCCGCCTGCCAAGTACCTGGATGCAGCACAAACATTCGCATCCTGCAGATAGCTCTGTCAGTCCATGAGCACATTCCCTTTGGAGATAGGATGACTGAACATGCAAAATAATGTGCTTGTGAGCCTTTCATGTGCAGAGCTGTAACAGATGTTTAAAGATCATCTTCTGGCACGGAGAAAGTATCTAGGAGGCCCTGGATAGGAGTTTCCTTGGCACGTTTTGGGGTTTTTTTTAAGCTATTATTTTCATTCTGTGAGCAAAGGGCTTATGATGAATGTTCCAGCTCATGTTTCAGCGAATGCCAGCCAGATAAACGCACCTTTCTTCTTCGATGTGGCTCCCTGTCTCTCAGCAAGCTTTTCAGAGATCTATAAGATATCCTTTTTGGTGACACCAGGAATTAAAAACCTGCAGCTAGAAGCACCTCACACTTTCCCCAACAGTGTTTCACACTGTCCTGGTTTAGGCTGGTTTTGTCAAGAGACAAAGTACCACAATCAGCCACAAATAACAAGGACCTTTGGAATGCTCTAAGGACAGGGACAGGAAGGGCTCAATTGCCACTTATGGTCCCAGGAAAAACAGACAAGACTAGTCAACTTGAGGAAGAAAACTGAAATGAATTTAATCCACCAGCAACCAAAACCATAAAACCCCAAAACCATAAGAAACAGAAAACACCACAGAGTGGTACAATGATGAAGAACACAACCAGCCCTTTAAGATCACCTTCCCCCCATCCTTCCCCTCTTCCTGGGCTCAGAGCCCTGGTCCTGGTGTCTCTACCTCCTCCCCACTGAATGGCTCAGGGGGACAGGGAATGGGCGTTTCAGTCAGTCCTCTCCCCATGGCTCCTGCTGCTTCTCTGTCTTCAAGACAGGCAGCTTCCTTGCCCTGCTCCAGCGTGAGGTCCCTCACAGACCTTCACCGCCTGCTTCAATGGCCATTCATCTTGAGAGCTGAAGCTCACAGAGGCCCACAGGCTCTCCAGCACGGCCTGCACTATGGCCGCCTCCTCACACAGTCTCTTGCCTGTCCGGGTGTACTCACCCAGAGCTGCTGTTGGCTGTCAGTCCTGCCATTGCCCTCCATGAGTTGCAGGGGTGCAGCCTGCATTCTCACCACGACTTGCAGAGGGGTCTCTGGTCCAGCATTCCTCCTTCCTTCTTCCTTCTCTGACTGTGGGGTCCACATAGTCATCTTGTACCACTTCTACACCTCCTCTTCAAACTCAGATTTCCCTTCTTAAACAGTGATGGCCTGGCAGGCAGGAGGTGGGTCCACCTCAGAGCCAGGGGATGTTTGGAGAACTGCTTTGAGACCAGCACTGCAGCTCCCTCCCGCTGTTACTGATCAAAAAGTGGCTATACACAAATGCATGACAGACACAAATGTAAATCATGGGTGATGCCTACAACAGGCAACAACAGTAGGGATGCAGGAATTATGTTGATGCTGAGAAAAAGTTGAGACTGAAATGCTGGTGTGAGTGTGTTCTCCAGGGCTAGCCACAGACACTTGCAGTGTTATGGAGTCTGTTGC
This sequence comes from Colius striatus, assembly GCF_028858725.1. Classification (NCBI taxonomy): domain Eukaryota; kingdom Metazoa; phylum Chordata; class Aves; order Coliiformes; family Coliidae; genus Colius; species Colius striatus. Next base: position 42,365,141 of record NC_084760.1, on the reverse strand, counting down.
AGACAGTGGACAACCTGATCCGTAAGACTTCTCCAGCTTGACTGCTTCCTTCTACACATTAACTAAGACAGAGTTACAGCAGGCTTGTCTTCCAATGTCTTGATGCAAAGTCAGTTGGCCCTTGTGATAACTAGACTCTTGCCAAAACCACATGGGTGTGAAACTTCACGTCTCTCTCTGATTCCACTGCCAGAAGAGCCCTGGGTTTGTTTTGGAATGCAGAGATAGTGGGCATGAGCACAGACAGCTTAGCGCATGGATGGCCTTTGGAGTGCAATGAGAGGATGCATCTCATGTCTCAGAGCTCCATTCAGTAGGATATGTCCTCAGAGCTCATCAGGAGACCATGTCCCTGCCCTGTAAGTGCAGGCAGAGTGTACGAGGACCCCATTATGTGATGTTGGTCCCCAGAGAAGGCAACAGCAGGTTCTCAAGCCTTAGAAAATACTGCCACTTCTTTGAGCACTTAAAGGGTGAACACCACTGCTGCTGGGTGAGGATCTCATTGCAAATCTGGCCTGATGTTCCTCAGACTCTGTGCAGAGTGGGAATGCTCACACTCCTCCTTTCTTTAATCTTGTCCAACTCTTTGCATGCTTCTCAATGTATGATCCCTCTTAAGCTATATATCTGTATATCTGATTTGCAAGTTGCTGAGACCTTATTCTATTTGCTGTTTCTACTGAATAGTCAAATGCCTGGCACAAGCATTCAGGATCACGTCGGTTCCAAGCCAGTATTCCTGCTATGAAACCCTACAGCAACAATTTAAGTTGTTTTACTGATGTCTGCCCATCCCACCATGAAATAATGCCTACTGGTCCAAGTCCTGTTTAATCAATGAGGGGTTTTTTGTAGTGCAACTGAAACGCCTTCAAATCACTGGATAGGTTTGGCCAGCTTACTTTAGAGCTACTTAAGTAAGAAGGAGTATTTGTCCTCAGGGTTTTATCTAGAGTCCCTACAAAGCACCAGGACCCTTTGAAGTGACTACACAGAGCTGGGAATAGACCTCTACTGACTCCTGCATAAATGTAGACCTTCTTTTTCATGCTGTTGTTGAGTAGAGACAGAGAAGACACAGACAAAGATAAATAGATAAAAGACATTTTTCTACTGCAGATTGGAACACCATGGGAAAAACTCATCCACCCACTCCACTTATCAGTAGTGTGTTTTGAATACACACTTTTGGTAAAGACATATTTCACTATGAAGTTGTAAAGGGAAACCTAACTTTGATTGGCCATCAAAATTAAAGGGAGTTTTGCCACAGGTGTCAAAAGAAGGACAGAGCCTCAAAATGGCCTTGTTACAACTTCTAATAAAAACTAGAGGCTGTAGCTCTCAGTTTGTGTCAATGAAATGATGATTTCTTTCCCACTCTTCTGGATTTTCTTTTTAGCAATGGAGCTATAACACTGTAAGCTTGTTTGTGGCCTCATTGAACATGGAGTTTAATTCATTATGTTTAGAAAGTGCTTTAAGATCTGCAGCTGGATAAGTGCTAAGTAATCTTATTGCTGTAATACAGATGAATTTGCTTATCTCTCGTGTAAATCAATTTAAAACATTACCCTGAAATTAACAGCTCTGGGGTTAACAATAGACTCAACCACACACTAAACGGCAGCACTTATCATATCACAACATTACCCTTATTAATTACACGCCCTGCTGTGGTTTTTGGACTGAAATCAGCCACACTTTGGATATGGGCAGCCGGACAGGGCCGAGAGGAAAGTGTTTGTAACTGCATGACACATATGTTAATCGTGAAATTAAACAGATGGCCCAGTCACTCATCAGTGAAAGTCCACCAGGGGCTGTAAGAAAGAAGGAGATTTCCTATGTAACATAACTATTTGGACATCAGAAGGTTTTGAGTTTCAAGATTTTTCTTTATCCTCCACCTGAAACTTTTAAAGGGGTAACATCAGGGAATTTCATCCAGACTTCAGATACTAATCTAGTTTTATGCTGTTTTGATCTGTCTGTTGAGAGTTGGCAGCCAGCTCCACTGACTCCATGTAAGTGTACACCATTCAGCAGATGGGCTGACCCTTTGCAGCACTGAGATCCATCTCAGTGTCTTAACAAATCTTCCCTGTCTCCAGGAACCCTCACACATGATGAGCTCGTAAAAGAGCTAGACCCAGCACTGACTTCATCCTGCGCTGGCAGGATGAGTTTAGGGTCTGAGATGCAGGGGAGAAGGAAGAAGCATTCTTAGGGCCACCAAATGATCAAGGGACTGGAACATCTTTCTTATGAGGAAAGGCTGTGGCACCTGGGGCTGTTTAGCTTGGAGAAGGGCTGAGAGGGGAACCTCATCAATACTTAAAAGTAACTAAAGGGTGGATGTCAGGACAATAGGGCAACACATTTTTCTGCAGTGTCCAGTGACAGGACAAGGGGTAATGGATGTAAGCTGGAACATGAAAAGTTCCACTTAAACACAAGGAAAATCTTCTTTACTGTAAGGATAAGGGAGCCCTGGCATAGCCCAGGGAGGGTGTGGAGTCTCCTTCTCTGAAGGTTTCCAAACCCACCTGGATGCATCCCTGTGTGACCTGATTGAGGTGAATCTGCTTTAGTAGGGGGTTGGACTGGAGGTCTCAAGAGGTCCCTTCCAACCCCTGCCATTCTACAAGTCTACAATTCACTTGTTGCTCATCCACACATCTTCACTGAAGCCACAAGTGTTAGATCTATCATTAAACCTGGTTTCAAGCTGTGTAACCACTAATCTCACATTAAATGCACTCTGCAAGTTTTACTTACTCTAAGCAGCACGCAAAAGTTATACTTAGTGCAGCATTGTCTGGTGTAAAACTGTAAAAAGAGGAGAAAATGGGCTCAGTTATGATTAAATACAATGTATGTCTGAATATTGCATCCTTCCTCACTTACAAACATGAAAGGGACGATTATTGATATTTTTAAATGCATTTCTGGCAATGGTTAGCACTTCTAACCAAATTCAGGGCTCTGATGCACACATGCATGGCGGAGACAGCTTGTACACAGGATAATGTACAATCTAAGAGGACAATGAAGAAAGACTAGATGAAGGGAAGAAAGTGTTATTATCCTCAGAGCACCTACAGCCAAACTTTTGGTGGTATTTAAATGCCTACTGGTGTTTTCAAATCTTGACATTTAATTCCCCTTGAAAACCTGTTCCAGATTTACAAAAGCAGTCAGCTTTCTCAACTGGAGATATGTTTTCAAAAGAACTCAGATCCTAATTAGACATTGGGCGGGTTTTCAGAAGTGCCCAGTGTGAGATTGTGAGATGCTCTGGAAAAATGGGAAAAAGAATCAAAATGTGCAATGAATGAGGGTATGAAAAACCAGGTTTACGCAGCCTCTGTTAGCTGCAGCTTGAGGTTATGTGTTTGGACTTTATTTGGATTTAATCAAAAGCCTTTCTATAAAGAAATTAGTAATTTTAACTGCAATTGAGAAAGCATCTACCATCTTCCTTTTCTCCAACACAGAAAACTGTGATAATCTTTTCATCCTGTTTTCCTAAACAGAGCAGTCTGAGAAAATGAGAGCATTTTTCACTGTCTGCTTAAGATTTACAGAAAGGGCATTTTTATTTTACAATATTTTGTTCCCATGTCATCTTATTTTTTTTCCAGATTCCTTCTGAATCCTGAAGATTTTCATCTATCTGTTTTCCTTTTAACATTGACTGGGATTTCATGGAAGCCTCAGAGTTTCTATTTTAAAAAATATGAATGAATATTAAAAAAATGCTTATTTTACTTCTTTTTTCTATGTCCAATAAAAAGACTGCATAGCAAGCCCAAGCTAGGGAGCAGTTGAGGGAAACAGTGCTGGGAAATGCAGAAAAAGACACCTGTGTGAACTTCTTTCACACAGCTACTAAAAAGTCACAATGCTGATTTGAATTTTTGTCATTTTTCTTTCAAGAAGTGCAGAAAATTATGGTTCTACAATTGAAACAAAACCTAACTATTATTTTGCCAAACTGCCACATAGTGGATTTAGTCATTAGTAATATCAATTCAGAAACCATCATTGACAGATCAATGCCTTGTATTGACATCTCTGGGTGCTATGCAGGTGGCCTAAAGTAAGTAAAGTAAGTAAGTGGCCTAAAGTTTCAGATTCAGACTCCATGAACCATGAAATCTGAGGAGAGAACATTTCACTTTCCTTAAAGGTTGGTCTCTGCAGAGCTTCAAGCTTCACTGGGAAGTGTTGCAACCTCTGTTAGTTTGCAGCAGGGAAATTTGAGGTTGACCTGTTGGAGAGCAGCTCTGGAAAGAGGGATCTGGGAGTTCTGGTTGATAACAAATTAAACATGATCTAGAAATGTTCCCTCATGGCCAAGAAGGCCAATGGTAGCCTGGAAGATATTAAGAACAGTGTGGGAAACAAGTCAAGTGAGGTTTTCCTCCTCCTCTACTCTGCTCTAGTGAGGCCCCATCTGGAGTCCTGTGTCCAGTTCTGGGCTCCCCAGCTCAAGAGAGACAGCGAACTGCTGGAGAGAGGCCAGTGCAGGGCCACTGAGATGATCGAGGGACTGGAACATCTCTCTGAGGAGGAAACACTGTTCCTGGATCTCAGGGTGTTAAGCCTGGAGAAGACTGAGAGGGGAACCTCATCAACACTTACAAGTAACTAAAGGGTGGATGTCAGGAGGATAGGGTGACTTTTTTTTCCTGTAGTGTCCAGTGACAGGACTAGGAGTAGTGGACATAAGCTGGAAAAAAAAAAAGTTCCACTTCAACACTTCTTTACTGTAAGGATGAGGGAGCCCTGGAACAGGCTGCCCAGGGAAGGTGTGGAGTGTCTTTCTCTGGATGTTTCCAAACCTATCTGGATGCATTTCTGTGTTACCTGATTGAGGGGAACCTGCTTTAGCAGGCGTTTGGGATGGATGATCTCAAGAGGTCCCTTCCTTTTATTCTAAGTTTCTATGAAACTAGGGGTTGATGTGTTGGCCACCATGTCTAACTGGGCTCCTGACAGGTACAAGGGATTTGGGACACATCAGTGCTCAGCATCTGGCACCAGAAACACTCAGGGTTGCGGTGCATCATGCAGAACAATGAAAGTCAAGCCAAAGCTATGTGAACTGGTCATGCATTATGCACCTTGTTCTTGGGCCCAGGTACCTGGGAAACACTTTGAAAGCCTTTTAGTGATTTCTCTGTGACTGGTACAATGCTGACACGGTGGGCTTGGAACCCCACTGCTGCTCAGTTGACTAGCTGAGTGTATTAGGATGGACTCCACTTACCTTTTGAACTAGTTTTGAAGTGAGGGAGGTCAGGGCTTATTCCTTGTGTGCAGAGGCATATCAGTTTCTGGGTCTAGCTTAACCTGTCAAGGGAATGAGATACCTCTGCTGTCTGGCCAGGGCAGTGGTGCATAGCGCAGGATTGCAGGAGCTTTATCATACAAAGCTCAACTGCAATTGCAGAGGAGAAAAGCCAGTTGATCAGCCATTGCCACCTTGTAAGTGTGGGAATATACAGCCGTGTCCCGTGCAGATACCCTGCAAACACACAGCTGTAACTGTCACAGAACCAGAGTCCAGGGCTCGTGGGTAGGCATTCCTCTGACAGCCCATCAACCTTTGGCAATAATATATTTCAGATGGAAAGCACAAAGATCTTCCTAATGCACAAAAAAAAAAAAAAAATCGGATGCTCAGTCCCAATTTTTCATTGAGAGGCTTTGTTCTGTAAGAAAGCTCCCTTTGGTTATACCAGCACATAACTACCAGTAGAGAGGGGATAACAACAGGGCATGCATTGAATGAATGACACTGAAGTTCTTGTTAAACATTTTATTTCTCTTTTTTAAAAATTTTTCCTTTCCTTCTCCATTTTTTAACTTGTAACACCACAAGGTGTTGGAACAGGAGCTCCCTAATGTTGTGACAACACATTAGATGATCTCACAATGTCCCCTCAACCCACTTATCTCCAGGTTCTGTGATATGACTCAGTTCCCTGGGGATTAATGACCAGCTGGGGTTAATGGTGCTCAGGTGCAAAGTAAGCCATCAGCTCCTCCAGATGGTCAGTGTTTATCCTTACACACCAGTCATGACTGCTGCTCTCTGGGTCTAAGAGCCCATCATGTTTCTCCACAGCTGTCTAGGCACATGTCCTCCTGCAGAAAAGGGCTAGAAACAAAGCCTAAAAGTAGTCACCCAGTGTTGTGGGACAAGCACTTCCACATAGGGCATCTTTATGTTTTGCCTTGTTAAGCAAGCTGCTAATCAAAAGCCAAAGTCATGGGCACCTTGAGAATAACTTCTTGTTGATTAGAGAGGTCTTTGGGCGTTGCATATTCCTGGGAGGCACTGAGGTGGCAGGTAGCAAGCAGTCCCATGTCAGCACAGGGAGCTCTACCTGGCATCTGACATTCTGCTAAAGGCAGGGCTTGGCTTTCTCTGCCTGCACAACAGCTGCCATGACCTTGCCATCAGCACAGCCAGGTGCCAGCAGAGGAGTTGTGAAATGCTATGCCTGCAGCTCACTCACTGGATGGGGATGCAGGGAGTTGTTCTGGAAGAACTGGGATGGGGCATGATCAGGAAGTAGCAAGGATCTCGTACACACCCCAGTAGTCCTCATCAGTCCAACCTGGAGAAAAACATCACTAGATCTACCTGGAGCAAAATAGAAGATTTACTGTGCCCAGACCCATTATTTACCAGGGTCCAGGGTGCTGCCTGCACCCTGGGAAATGTGTGTCTACATTATCCATGCAAAGTGCATCCAGCTGGTGCTGCAAGATCTTCCAGCATCCCACTCATCACTTGTTCTGAGGACTACTCCCAACAAGAAACAGGAAGTGAGCTAGGAAGAGGTTTTCTTGCAATAATAGCAAGACAGGGAAACTGAAGCAAAGCCCATGCCAGCCCCCAGCTAGCCACAGGCACAATTTCTGATCTTCTTGAAGGTCCCACTTTGTCCTGGGAATATGGCCTCAGATAAACTACCCAGAGGACCTGTTGTGCATAGAGTGGGGAGGGGGGAATTTCATTCTCTCAGTGGGCAATTTTTGCACTTAATAAGAAAGATTATTGACCTAAAGGTCTTTAGCCAATTAAAACCTTGAGATCTGGAGCATCTGGGCCATGGAGCCCCATTACCCTACATCCAGGCAGGGGGCATGGGCAGAGACACCATCCCACCAGCTATCATGGCTCCTGCAAGGCAGGACAGCTGCATATAAACGTGCAACTCATAAAACTGAAGGGGATCTGCAAGCTATTAGGTAATTAAGCAAAGTGAGGGCTCCGAGCACCCGGCTGCTGCTTCCAACCCATGGCTGTGCTCTCTTTAGAGTCTGATTGGATAAAGGATTTTTATTAACTTCATATTTTTGCTTCTAATTTTCCTCTCTATGCCTTTCATATTGCAGGCCTGGAGCTCCTCTGGTCTTGTGGTGATGTTTATTGGCACTGGCAGGTTGCAACACCCCTGCAGGCTTCCCACAGACAAACCCCAGAGAGCAGACCACGAACCAAAGCGACTTCATAAGCTGCCTTTGCTGTGAAATTGCTCAGACGTTTCCCTCCTGGTTTTCCTCTCTCCCTCCCCACCTTCCTGGCTGGAGCCTCCTCCCTCCTGCTGCACCTCTCATTTTCCAGTAGAAGAGGCAGCGGGCCCAGAAAAGCAGCTGGTTTGCAGGACATCGCCAAATTCATTTTCTCACTGTTCCTTGAGGCTGTGGTTCGAGGTAGGAAACGAGCCCCAGTGTGCTGCAGCTGCCACTGCTTCTGTGTAGTGCAGGGCAGACCTCAGACGAGGGGTGGAATGAGGGCAGAGTGGCTTTGAAACAGTAGCAAAAAACACGGACATCTGCTTTTGGCTTAGAATCACAGGATCCCAGAATGGTGGAGATTGGAAGCGACCTCCACAGGTCATCCAGTCCAACCCCTGCTAAGCAGGTTCCCCTCGATCAGGGGGCAAAGGAACATGTCCAGGTGGGTTTGGAAACCTGAGGAGGAGACTCCACACCCTCCCGGGGCAGCCTGGGCCAGGACTCCCTCATATGAACAGTAATTTTTCCTTGTGCTGAAGTGGAACTCTTTTTGTTCCAGCTTATGTCCATTACCCCTTGCACTGGACACTAGAGAAAAAAAAGTGTCATCCTGACATCCATCCTATAGGTACTTATATAAATGTCTCAGTCTTTTCTCCAGGCTAAACAGCCCCAGGTTTCTGCAGCCTTTCCTTGTACGAGAGATATTCCAGTCCCCTTATCAACTTGGTAGCCCTGTGCTGGACTCTCTCTAAAAGTTCCTTGTCTGTCTTGAGCTGGGGATCTCAGAACTGGACACAGGACTCCAGATGAGGCCTCACCAGGGCAGAGTAGAAGGGGAGAACCTCCATCCATCTGCTAGGTACACTGGCCCTCAGGATAGGTCTTGCTGGCCCTCAGGATACCATTGGCCTTCTTGACCATGAGTGCACACTTCTGGCTCATGTTTAGTTTGCTGCCCACCAGAACTTCCAGATCCCTCTCCAGAGGGCTTCTCATGCTGCCAGTTCATATGAGTTAACCCCATCCAACCTGGACAGCTGGGAACTTTTACTTTGACATATTAAATACACTCTGATCATCTACAAAGTGGATGCATAAGAGCTTAAAAATGCAAGGGTATAATTTTGGTGCCACAGTGCCAGTGTTTGGACACCTACTCTCTGCTCCAGGGAGCTCCCTAACTTTCTTTGCACCAATGAGCACAGGAGAGTCCCAAGCACCTTTCCAGAAGCTTTACACAGCTTGCAGAAGTTGTGCCCTGGGGTTATTCAGCCTCCTGCAGCTGCTCATTGTGCTCCATTAAACAATGGGCTCTGGTTTGTGAGCAGGCAGAATCAGCTCAATTGGTTTATTCTTTGCGATGCTCATGACCACATCTGTCAGCAGCAGCTGGCTGGGAGCCCAGTCTTCCTTCTTATTTTTAATATCACTTTGGTGTTTTATTGGTAACGTCTCTGGATAGTAGGAGGCAAAGAAAGAAGCAGCAAAGCCCCAGAGTGCCACCAGTGAATCCAAATAAGAGGTGGACAGGACAGTGCCTGTTTGACTAGCAGCAGTGCCCAGCTCTGGTGGCCCTCCAACTGCTTTTTAGAATAGCAGGAGGGTGGCTGGGTCACTTGATTTATTTCAGCCACTTGTCCTGGTTGGAAAGAAGCATAAAAGATGATGTTTTTTTCCATGAACAGGAGATGAGGAACACTGTTGCCTCCGGATCTCTCACTTGCCAATGGAGTCTGATGTACTCCTTCATGTGGGATCCATTTGATGCTGAAAGCTTGACAAGAAATGTCACAGCAACACCAGGATGTTCCCCCATCCAGCACAGCAGCAGCAGCTTATTTGTTCAGTGCTCAGCTGCTGTGCACAATCAACGCAACATGTAGCGTGTGACAGGCTTGAAAGAGGTTTGAGTAATCTCTGCTGTGTGGAAAAGACGGTCTGTCTTCAGGGACTGCTTTCTGAGCCATAGTCGGCATTGTTTAAGCTTCCAGGCATATTGCCTGCCTCTTAGAAGCCCTTGTGCCTCTCAAGCACTTGTAAAACTTTCAAGCTGAGCAGTTACCAGCCTTTTGGGACTGCTGCCATGTTCAGTGTGAATGTCCCAATCCAGACTTGGCAGCCTTTTTAGGTTCCTACCTTCTTGACAAACTATTTAGAACCCAAAAGGTAATGATGGATCCGAACCAACACATCTATTATCTCCTGATTTTTTTTTTTTAGTCCCTGCTCTTTAAGGCTGCAAATAAAAGCTGAGTACCACAGAAAGATATGACAAATACCTTTCATAGAATTACAGAATGGTAGGGGTTGGAAGGGACCTTTAGGGGAGGCTCCCTCACCTCAACAGTGAAATAGTTTCTCCTTATGTTTAAATGGAAATTTTTGTGTTCCGGCTTCATCCCATTACCCCTTGTCCTGTCACTGGATACAACAGAAAAAAGTGATGCCCCAACCTCCTGACATCCTCCATTTAGGTATTTGTAAATATGAATGAGATCTCCCCTCAGTCTCCTCTTCCCCAAACTAAACAGCCCCAGTTCCTGCAGCCTTTCCTCATATGAAAGATGTTCCAGTCCCCTGATCATCTTGATGGCCCTGTGCTGGACTCTCTCTAAAAATTCCTTATCTGTCTTGAGCTGCGGATCTCAGAACTGGACACGGGACTCCAGATGAGGCCTCACCAGGGCAGAGTAGAAGGGGAGAACCTCCATTCATCTGCTGGCTACACTGATCTTGCTGCCCCTCAAGATACCATTGGCCTTCTTGGCCACGAGGGCACAATGCTGGCTCATATTTAGCTTAGTTTATTATCAACCAGAACTCCCAGGTCTCTCTCTGCAGAGCTGCTACCCAGCAGGTCAATCCCCATGCTGTACTGGTGCATTTGCCAATTTTTGAGTAGCCTGGAGTAGTAGTTCAGAGTTGTGGTAGCTGTTGTCTCCACCAAAATCTGCTGCTGCACCAATGGGATGAAGACAGATTCATTTTTGGAGCAGGGGTTACTCAGGGCCCTTTTTCAGATATGCATGGGTGTCTGTGCTATGCCACTGGCAGTTCTCAGACCAGTCATGTGGTGGATATGCCTATGTAGCTATAAACTGAGTTAAAAGAAGTTTGTTTGCACATACGGCATCTGTCAGGAGAAATATGTAGTGTCCAGCACACTATTAGAGGACCTGCATTGACAGCAGTCACTTTTATTTTAAATAAATGTGTCTTAACAATTTAAAAATATTTACAAGCACTAGCTTTGATGGAAACGGCAGAGGTCTGTGTATCAGGATCTGTCTGACTTGGGTTCTGCTTCCAGTGTCACTGCTAAGGTCTGAACAGATATGAGATGTGCTGTGAGTTGACTCTGAAATATGAGATTACTCCAAAGAAGTAATACATCACTACTCAAAAACACTTCTAAACCATCTTTTGTGATCTTTTAGCAGTGACGGTGGTTTTCTCTGATCTGCAAATTACTTCACAGGGCATTTTCTGCAATTAGTGAGGCTACCTGGCATTGTTACCCATACTTTACAAAGGGAAAAGCCCAGACAGGTCAAAAGGCTTGCCCAAGTCATGTAGATGAATTTTTCAGAGTTAATTTCAGTTTCTGGATTAGAGGTGGAAAGGAGAAAATAAATAAATATATGTTGAAAGACTCAGTGATCTAATTAGCTGCATTTTTTCCCCTGGCCATTCATTCACTTGCATCTGCTCTACTGAGAGTCACTGCAATGAGCTGTTTCTCTTATCTGCTGGAAGAAGCTTTTCTCCTGGCAAAACAGGAAAGGACTTTTCATTTCACATGGCAGTCCCTAAGGTGATAGTCAAGAGAATAGCTTGTTGAGCAAAAAGCACTGCTCAGAAATTACTCAATCCATGCTGGTTAAGCTGACACTGAGCTTTAGTAACTTAACTTTTCTGCGTTAATGCTCACTTGTCTTGGGATGTCATTTATCAACCTGACCTGAGCTAAAAGGCATCCAGATCCTTCCTCAGCCTCAGCAGCAGGACAGACACTGATGGGAAGAATCACATGAAAGGATCTCAGCCTTTCAGGATTTTTTTTTCTAGTGGGAAGGGAGCATCTGTAGTTCCATAGTTTCAGGGTCACTGGCCATCACAGATGGTTCCAGCACTGCTGGTGTCTCAAAGAAGCAACACTCTTCAACGTGACTCCCTGAGCTGCTATTAATTTATTCTCTGCTGACCTCCTTCTTGGTCACAACCTCTGCCACTGCCACAGAGGCTCTTCACTCAAGCAATTAATTTTCTTGTCCATACTATAGCCAAATCCTTGTAGTTTTTGTCATTCACTACACCTATAGAGGGACAAGTCCAAGCTCCAGCTGACCTCACCATGCCCATCTAGGACAGCTTGCAGTTCCCGTCCCCATGGGTATCCCCAGCTCTGATGAACTACCTACCACCCTCTACCCAGGAATGACTCGTGAGCTTTAATGACAAAGTAAAAAAAGCACAACTTTTAAATCTCCTTTTAATTTTACCTCTTTCATGTTTGTGTGTTCTTAAACTACCATCACTTGCAGGCCAAGGATGTTGTGTGGCTGCCTGGAACATGCTTAGGTCTCTGGAAGCTCTGCCATTAACAACTAATAAATGTCAAGACAAACTCCATAATCACTGATTGTTGCATCCAGATCTGAAAGCTCCCTGGATTATTTTACCTTGAAGCAAAACCACCACCTCACTGGACTGACACATTTTCTAGGCCCAGAAGGCACTATTAGCTTTTATAACTCAACATCAAGGGACAGATTTCAGGCAGAGGGCATCTAATATCTACAACAGACTTGCTGGAAAGTGTCTGAGTGCAGGGCTTCAGTGTGGGTACAACAGTCCCAGTGCGTATCGTGAGCTGGCGTGCTCAGCCATGAGCTGATCACCATCATAAGGTGACCTTGTAATCCTGGTCACCTGCTGCTCCAATTAAATTATGGACATCTGCAAAATATAAGCCAAGAGACTCCCCGTGTCCTTGCAGCATGCAAGTTGTATTTTATAATGATTCCAAAACAGTTCGAAGTGAAAATAAGCCACCCTGCACAAAAGCTAACGCAGGCAGGGTGCAGAGCTGAAAAAGAACTGGAAAAAATTAACTTCTGGTATATATTTCCTATGGTTCCTTTCAGTTAACTGACTGCAATGCCTAAAATACTTCCTTACCATATGAATCTGCTGTGGTATATTTAACATATTACTGTTATAAAATGATTCAAGTGCGAGCTTCTTTTATCAGCAAAGTCCAAACTACTTTCCTCACTCTAAACCAGTGATGGAGCTAAACCAAAACCACAGCTCTGATCACTCCCTGAACATTTGGGCAAGTTTGGATCTTGAACCTCGCATCATGTACAGCCTTGATTTGTTAATAGGCCCATACCTAACTCCTAAATCAGAATTTGGTTGGATTTGAAGGGTGTTTCTTAAAACAAAACCAATCCAAAGCTCCATTTCTAGGAGACTTAGGCTTCTAAGAAGTTTGGTTCTGACAAAAAGCAACCACTCGTGACCTTTCTCTAAACAAAATAAAAAGGAGAAACTGAAATTTGCCCCTCTTATGTTTGGACAGAAGACTCTGTTTTATTCCAAAATTCTCCTGGCAAATATCACAGCTCTGGGCAAAACAGTGAAATTTTACAAGGTGAGGAAATTATATATGTCTTTGAGGATTTGTCCTAAAGGGATTGGGGATTATTTTTTTTTTTTATTAAGGAAATTGTTCCAGGTTTTTCTATTTTTCTTTTTTTTCTTTTTTTTTTTTTTGTGGCATGTAACTCCACTAGTTTTGCTATCAGCATAGTGAGAACCACTGGACAGAGATGAGTACTCACAGGCTTTTTGCCTCGGTCTCTTTAAGAACAACTAGTTCCTTGGACACCACACTGGTGACCTCTGCTATCATATTGCCAGAGTGGTGGTCACCAAGCTGCTGTGTCTCTCTTGGGCAGGAACAGGCACACTCCTGGGACCACTTCCAATAGATTGCTGATCATCCTGTTTTAAAGGCTAACAGTATTACAGCGTGAACATAGTCTCCAAATCAAAGAACAACTCCTGACATGCTTGTTTTGTTAATACAGATGCAGCCATCAAGATCAATGAGACAAACTGGAGAGACAGACACATTTAAGCAGGCCAAGAGATTAAGGTTTGAAAGATTAGAGTCTGGTCTATAAATCCTTTGCTTTTTCACTAGTTGAAAATAACACAGGCAGCAGCACTTAATGCTGTATCACTAACTCAAAATCACAGTTCTGAGCAAGATGCTAGGCTCTTCTTCTGTGACCATCTTCAGCCTTGCAGACCCAGTTATTAGCTCTTTTTGCCAATGCTCTCAACAGGACTCATCTGATGTTCTGAGAGCCCTTAAACTCTGAAGTGAAAGAAGTCAAACATATGTCATAGAGTCTGCCATAAAAGACAGGGATCCTTTCTGTGTCTACCTTGCCCTGTCATGGTAATCATCAACAATAATTTTAAGATCCTATCCTCCACCTTTTGTCTTGTTATGAATACTTTCCCAGCAGAAAGATCAAAGAGGAAACTCTAAGACCACTCTCTGCTTAAGGGGCTCCTTAGAGCATGACATGGTCTGAACTGACCGCATGTCTTCCAGCATGTGTCACACAGGACAGTACTACAGAGACAGCATCATTGCATATCGTAATCACATTTCTGAGACTCTGCACAGCTTCCTGCTATCATAGAATCGTACCGTACCACAGGTGAACACTATGACAGACTCGCAGGACCACTCTCAAAGTCAGATTGCTTCACCATCAAAAACAATGCCTGGAGAGCTCCTGTATGACACTCACAGGTTTGCCTCCTCATCCCTTTTCACCCACCTTACTCCACCTATTCACCACACAGACAAGTTGACTTGTTTTGGGAAATTTTGCTTAAGTAGTTTCACACTCTATCTCCCTGATTATCCTGTGCCACAGCAGGTCTTTTTACACTAACTTGTACAAACTTGCCTAAGGAAGAGGACGGGCAGCTGAGAGCAATATTTTAAATCTTCTTACACAACTCTGCAGAATAGCCTTGTTAAGAATTCCAAGACTTTGAGTTTAAGCTCAGAAAAATTTCACATCAGAAGACTTTCTGCATGTGGTTGCAGTGCTCTGTGGCTTTCCAAGAAGTTCCACAGAAGCTCAAAAGAGCATGTTTTATTTAATGATGGCTTATTTTTAGGCATCCATTTAACAGAAAAGACACAATCCTTCAAGTAACCTAGCATGCGCTTGCAAATCATGATTTTTAGACCTCCTGGATGCAAGCCTACAGGAGATATGTGTATCTACAGCCCACTGGGAGAGGCTTCTCAGATGTTTGGTGGCACATCAAGAGCTTTTTGGATGCTCTGGGCTGATGTCGGGCCTCAGATAGGTAACCTGACCCAGTTTCAGAGCTCCTTCTCATCTAATCCATCTCAGATCTTCATGACTGAGGTCCAAATATGGAGGAGACCTTAAAAACAATGATGAGTAAGACAGAATTTCTGTGTTTCTGGTTCCTCACTGTACTTATTGGAGGTAAATTATTCTGTGTTGATAAAACGACACCAGTCTCCCCAGTGCCTGACAGAGGCATCTCAGTACAGGAACATCACCAAGACACTGCTGCCAATATTTTTGTTGATTTTTTTTGCTGTTCTTTTTTTTTTTTCACTCCAAACTTCCCTCTTGTCTTAGACAACTTTCATCTCCCTCTGCTCTTGAGCACTGTCTCTTTGTGCAGCTGTTTTCCCTTTGCATGTTCTCCATTCCCCCGTGTTTACTTTTGTAAGCAGGCTGTTGTTTTTATTCATTTCCCCTCATTTTTCTTTGTGTTTTTCAGTTCTTCTAATCTTTTCTGAAGCTCTCCCATTCTCCCCACTCTACCTTCCATCCCAGAATGATGCTGGTGCCCTGTTTCCAATTAGGACTGTTCTATCTTGCTTACGGGGCTTTTCCTCTCCACTATGCTGCACAGTAGCCACCTTTTATTTTTTTCCCCCCTGCTGATCTGATCAGAAGCCAGGAAGCTACTTCTTCACTGTTGTTTTATTAATTTATTTATCTTCTTTCACCAAGAAATAGTGTAGATGCCTGTTTAACAATATTTGTACTGTAGTTGTAACAATTGCTGTGGCAATTACTTTCATGCACACTAAATTGTAGTAAAAAAGCCCATCTTAATATATTTTTGCTCTTTTTTTTTTTACCTTAAGAGTATCTCATCAAACAACAGACTCAAACCTACTTGCTACCAAACTTCATCACCAAAAGACTCACAGACCCTGGAGCACCTAACTCCTCATCAAGTCTTCTTAAAGCCTGGTGCTGAAAAGTCAGAAACATCCTTCTGAGCTGACAGAAAATAACACAAATTTCCAGTGCATCTCCTTGCTTAGGTCCCCTGAGAGATTTGCCAAAACTAAACCATCTTCAAGAACCATTCATATAGTAGCAAACCTGTCTTTCCTGGCAGGAAAATTATTTGAGGGAAGAATTTCTCATTGGATCTGGTTCATATTCAGTATTACCTTGTCGTGGGTAGCACAGCAGGGAAAGGTTGCCATCACTAGGGAAGGCAAATTTCATTAGCAAGAAAAAAAGGCTTAGAGAGTAACATGGGTTTCATCTGCTCATTTGCCCCCTCCCTTTTTTTTTTTTTTTTTTCAAAACAAAGCAAAAGTCAGCTTCTGCACTTGGCAGCCTTCTGTCCCCTCAAAGCTTAAGGGATCCTTTCAACCTCTGGGGGAAAAGGTGGGGCTGACCAAGATGCATACGAGTAGCAGAATCAAATTCTATGGTAAAAAAAAATGTGGGGAAAATTATCCACCAGCTTTGAGAATTCCAGCAGTTCTGAAAGCCATAAATGTCTGGCAACACAAGGCATTCAAGAAATCTGAACGGGTGATGTCGGATTTGGTTCTTTTAAAGCTTTCTTTCTTACTCCCCTTTGTTATTTTTTTTTTCGTACTGGATTCTTATGAGCATAAGTGGTTAATTCCAGAGTTTATGAAACAAAAACTTGGCTTCCATTCTTGGCTCTTGCATTCACTTTCTGCATAGCCCTGGTAAAGCCACTTAAAACTAGATCTATAAGCAGACTTGGGTTGTTCCAGGCATCAAGCACTCAGAATCATTGTAATCAGATTATGTGAGTGAATAGGATTACCCAAAGCCAGAAAGCAGGGTTTAAAAATAACTGGGGTAACCTGCAGAAAATAGGGAAATGAGCAAGACTCAGGGCTTCTAGATACCTGGTCCTGACTGAAGGAAGACGTGGCTGTCTGGGAACCCCTAGGTGGGATTTTCAGCTCTGAATCTTTTTCTAGGTTGGGTACATGAGTCACATTAACCTAATTTATGGACACCTGCAGGAAGATACATTGTTCTTTGACAGTGAAAGAGGAAATTAGGGAGTTATCAAGTATCTCCTGCACTTGCTTGACGCAAGAGCTTCAACCCACACCTTGACTTTTAGGGGAGTTTTTTGAGCATTTCTTTGCTGGGGTAGGCAAACTGTCAGGAAACCAATCAAGTTCAGTAATTATTCTGTGAGATATGATGGAACACACATGGCAACACCAGAAAGTTTCATTACTACCTCTGGCTGGTGCAAAGCCAAGTACAATAACTGTACTCAAAGAACAACATGCCCTGAAGCAGGTCCTAGAGAAAGGACCATGGAGCAAATGGGCAGTTTGAGAGCTCTCCTTTGCCTCTGATGTGACACAGGGGTCTGTGCTGGGTGGCAGTTTCAAGGCTGGGATAATCTCTTTGGTGGAAATTTAAGGCTCATGGGATTTTGACAGCAGTAGTATGAATGTGCATAGCCCTCAGCCACAGGAATTTGAAGGATCCCTGTAAAATACCGTGTTGGAAGTAGCACTTAGGTCCATTTGTAGCTTTAGCTCAGAAGCTCGATTCTGTAATCTTTCTGCACTCACGAGTGCTGGATTTCTTTATGAAAGATGTGAATATTTTTACAATCCAATTGTGTTTAGGAGGCAATCTGGAGTCAGCCAATTGTGTAGCATGTGTACATGTTTAAATATTTCATTAGAAGTATGTTTTGGAAAGCCAAAAAAGAACAGCACAATTTTAATAAATAATCCTATCAAAAGTTTATGATGCCAAAGCCATAATATAAATCAATATGTTTAGATCTCAGTGTGATAAATATACCTTAAAACAAATTATTTGAAAATAATTTCCCTATTCCTTTATCTGCCAATTTTACTCTACAAAGACTTTTGTTTCTCCAGCTATGCCTGATAACATCACATTCACTTGAAAAAGCTTTCTGAGCAAGCTTCAGAAGCAATCCAAAACTCATGAATCATGTAGATGCACATGAGTAATAAAAATGGGACCTCCTGAAAAATGCTGACTAGTAAAGAATGATTATAACAAGATAGGGAACAGGGACATGTGTGTAGTCCACACGTTGAGTGATGAGCCCAAAATCTTGGCCACAAACAGTGCACCAGTTTCTATATCCTACTCGGTTCTGTGCAGTGTGCTGAGGATAAAAAGGAATGGAAGAAATCACTGTTTTCCAGTGATCAGTAAAATTATTAAAGTCTTTAAAAAAGACTTTCATTTTATTTATGCAAATGAAATGGTGCTTTACTTCATCAGTAAAGGCTGGGCATGGGCCTCGGTGTTTGCTTTACCACTTTCTTAGACATTTTTTTTTTTTTGGGTTGCAGACTCATGACTACTTGTTATCCACAGCTACAACTGCCCCAAGGTCAAACCTGGCTGTGCTTGCATCTACCCGGGGCTCTCTGAGCAGCAGTGGGGAATCAGGAGAAGGCACCAGTTGAAGATCTCTGTTTTGTGAGGAAACCTTGTAGAATCGCATTTTTGGAGTCCACACCCCAATCTTGTTCACAGTATGTCAATGACAGGGTTTCTTTCAGTCTTTCTTGTCATATGGTCTTTGATTGATTGGACAGAGAGATGTGGGGTTTTTTTTCCTGAAACCAGCCATCTCATTGCTAGACCAGAAAGTCTCCTGCTTTTACAAGATGAGAAGCAGATGAGGTCTATGTACAAAAGCTACAGTGGCTTTGTGTTTTTTTTTTGTTTTGAAACATCCAAAAGGCAGATATTTCGCTCACTGTATATTTTAGCTACTGGCAAATGTTTCTAGACATGCTAGAGAGCTGATTATATCCTCCCAAGCTTCCACTTTGGATGAAAAAAAATCTTAGTAACGGTTGCTAGCAAAAACATTCTGGAATGGATTTGTTGATAGAAGATGACTGCTGTGCTTTCAAAAGGAAAATTAAACTGAAGAACAAATATATTTAAACATAATTGCTTTAAAAACAGAACACATGCTGTATTATAATCTGCAGTTCACTGGAAAATGGAATAATCCAGAGGACTGAATTCAGCACAGTGCACTAGAAGAGTTATGTTAATTTGCAACAAGCCATGCTTGAAGCTTTCTATCTGGCTATGTCTAAAATGCCTCAGTGCCATTGGAGATCAACTCAGCTTGGATTATGGTAGGACAGTGCAGTAAGCAAGTAAGTAAGTAAGATGCCATTTTCAGGAAGATTATTTTGCAGATCAAGATAAACTTTCTAAAATCTGGGGTTTTTTTGAACAGTTTTGAGTTCCCTCTGGTGACTAGGTAACTGTAATGTGACTGAGCCATGGGGTCCATCCATGATGAGGACTTGCTGTCTCTGGTGTTACATAACATTTTCCTCATGGGGCTCTGTTAACCATGACACACTATTAGCTTGCTGTAATAAATGCTAATTGTAATTGTTCCCTGGTAAAGTTTTTAGTTTCCATCTGATCATCTTTGAGTCACTGCCAACTTTCTTAAATTCTGGGGCTCAAAATGAGATGATACCAGCACACGTTTTTCATTTTGGAAAACTGGAGCTTCCCCAGTTTTTATATGAAATACAGACAGACTCAAACAAGTCCATTTGTCCAGTGAGCCTTAACCCTGAAGATCTGAATTGCGGCTCAGACATACATGAGCCTGAGTATTACTTCAAGCCTCCAAATGATCAATGATTGTATAACTCAGAAATTACTTACTTTGTCAAATAAATAAATCCTGTCTAACCACTCAAGAGTTTCATGCTTGCCTTTTCTACTTACTCTTTTACTCTTTCCTCTTATTTTGTGTATATGCTTCTTGTAGAGAATGATGCCACTTCACAGGAATGAACACTATAGTAACTGTTGTCTGTCAAAATTAGCACCTTCTGAACACCAAAAACAGATGTAAAGCATGACAGCAACAGCAAACTCCATTACAGATCAGAGTGCTGGAAACATTGGCAGGTAAACGGGCCTGTGTTGGTCAGACTTTACCACACTGTCATGTTACTGTGTTAGAAAGTATGCTTTTTCAATGTAATGTCTAAAGATACAGTATCGAGAGCAACACCAGCCTTCTTGTACCTCTGAAGGAAGGAAATAATCCATCTTGAGATGCATTGAGCCTGTTCATGCATAATAATCTATGTCCAGTTTCTTTGGAGCTTGTAAACCAGGCAAGAATAATAAACAAGTGAAAGCCAGAAGGGTTTGGAAGGAGTCTGGTGTATGTAACAAGAATTCAGCTTTTCTGCCACCAGGATTTCAGCAGGCCTTCTCGTGACAGTCTTATACCAGTCTCTTCTCAGTTCAGCAATGTTTAATCAGTTTTCCAAAGTTCTTATGGACCTGATTTTTGAAAGAATTTTCAACACAACTTAGCACATCCCATATTGTTTGCTCCCACAAAGAACTGTAGAACTATGTTTTGTTTTGTTTTGTTTTGTTTTTCCCATTCATGAAAGCAACTGCATCCTGAGCAAATCAGGATGCTCCATCAAATCAGTGCACCAATTGTCTCAGGCACATCGCTCACTGAAGATAAGACTGTAGTCTAGATAATGGAGGGACCTCAGCTTTGTTTAGGGATAGAGTTGCTGAGTTGACACTAGATCAGCTATGCTCCTTTAGGACCACAGTGACTGACGGATGGTGCTGAACCATATCCTGTGGACGTATTTGTTTCACAGCTTTTGCCAGTGTTAGATGTAGATGTGAGCCATGTGTTCATATCATGAGACTCCACCAATACCTTGAAAACACTTGGAAATTATTCATTCAGGAGCCTAAGATATTCATTATGATTAGTAGCTGTGTTCCAATTGTCTGCTAAATGGTATTCAAGACAATGAGGCTATACAGGAGTTGAAATGTTTAGACATGCATTAAAACACTAATGAAATCCTTTCAATACAAACTTGGGAAGCTGTATTGGATGTATATGTACATCCTTTACTTTAGAATGAGTAAACTGAGTCACAGAACAGTGACTTGACTTGCTGGTGCCACTCAAGAGGTTGGATCTGCACTACAATCTCTTTTGCAGCTGATCATTGCTCCTTGGCCCTACAAGCTGTAGCAAGGGAGATACATATTGCCATAAGTAAATATCCCAAGAGTGATGAGATTATTAGTGACAGACATCTCTTATGCTCCCTGTATATAGAACCACTGTCCAGTAAGACCAAGGATTATTTTGATAAGCAGTTGATCTCAGGCAATATTAGTTTGTGGGAATGTTTCTTGGATGTAGCAAGTCTTCTCTACAAGGGTCATTAAATAGCATTTTGCTACATTTACTGCATGTGCCCAGTTTCTCTCATATGGATTGACTGTTTATGCTCATTTCTCAGCTGTGTTTATTGGTAAAGTTTCATAGTCTTAATCACAAATGCATAACAGTCCTAACCAATACAGAGCATCTACTATTTCTAATAACATATGGTCTGACCACTTAATAGTTTAAATGCCATGGTTCATTAATTTTCCACAGGAGTAATACGCATTTGGTATTGTCTTATATTTTAAGCCAATTTATTGTTCCAAAGGCATAAAAAAAAAAAAAAAAAGAGGACTTGCTACAATCTGAGTTTAAATAGTCCCTTGTTTAACTTTTCCAGAGCTGTGCTTCTGTGTGACAACAAAATCAAAGCCACAGGACTTTTGTCTTGGTTAAATAAATGCCAGTCCCAATTGATTGAAAGCCTTCAGAGGCAAAACTCTAGTTCATGTGTAAAGTCATTCTGATGCACTTTTCTCCCTCACTCTGTTTTGGAGAACATCCATCCTTACCATGAGAACATGAGAAAGAAAGAATGGTAAATTTAATGACAAGTAAACTTAGAAAAAAAAAACAGATGCTGCACTGCACTAAAAGCCTGGCAAAACTCTCACTGTTGGAAAACAGAAACTCAGAAAGATTGAGCCTGAATTCATGAGCTTCACCAGACTCCTAGGGATTTCTAATGGAAGAAAGATTTCTAATGAAAAGCAGCAGAATATTTTTGCTTCAGTTCTCTATGGTGTTAATGCCTGATAATTTAATGGTTAATACCATAGTATATTGGCATTCTAATCAGTCTCCTTCGAGGAATTAGTTGATTTTGGCAAGTTTAAGGAGGTGTTACACAGCACAGCAATTGTTGCATAGCCAACAATGTGTAAGAAGGAGGGTTATATCATCCTCTGAAACTTGATCCACAGTCTGAGAAGCTGTAGAATAGCCAGTCTGATCAGCTGGCAGTGAGATCGATGTGACCATCAGACAAGTTGTCCAGTACTTTGGGCTATTTGACTGGTTTATTGTTGACTTTCTGCAGTTCCTCCAGGACAGCTCCCACCATAGACCCAGCAGTGCAGACTCTTTTGCGTATACTTTCATAAGGGGAAGTTGATTCAGTCACAGACCAAGAGGATGAGATGTTAAGTGGGCTGTGGATCATGCTTTGAGGTCAGCCCACAAGATATGCAGGACTGCAGCCAACTTATCCTTAAAGAGAGAATACTTTTGTTTGGGATTTATAAATCAATTCCTGAAATGTAAGGTACCAATGTCTTTAACCGACTCTGTTTTGTAGTGTTTTTGTGCTAGGTTTTGGTTGTTGAAATACCCACTTGTGCTACCATTGATCAGAACTCTAGTATTCAAAAAAGTTACTCATAACTGCCAGAATTTTAAGACCTAATGAGGTCAAATTTAGCTAGAAAGGCAGCTAAAGAGTGATAGCAGATTCTAACACTGCTCATTGTCCCCAATGAACTTGAATATTCCTTTCAAGTAATTTGTAAAAATTGTTAGGGACAGGCGATGGCTGGGGCTGTTGACAGTAGAGAACCCAGTTATGGATATATGTGATCTTTCCTATTACCTATTTTTCTTACCTTTTGAGGAAAGAGATAAAAGAATTTAAGCCTATTTGCTCTTCAGCCTTCTACTGGCTTTACTGACCAGAATGAAAGTCTCTCAAATGACAGCAGATTGGAACTTAAAAGAATAAAAAGTAAGGAGGGTAAATTTTTACTTCAAAACTATTGTCCAGGCCCAATTGATACTTCTGAATAAGTTATTTCTCTGTCTAAAAAACTGTTAACAGCTCTTGACTGAAAGTCAAGTCAGCCAAGTCAAGTTCATTAAATTTCTCTAAAGTTCTCTTTAGTTCTACCGTTGAGATGTGTGAATCAGATCAGATGTCCGTGGATGTGTCTATACTGCAGGACTTGAGTGAGTGCCCTAGTCCCGTCCAATGTCTTTATCTTCGCAGGATCCTTTATCAGAGCAAGACCTCAAGTCCTCTCATTATCTTTCTCATGTCAACATTGCACTAGAGAGGGAACCTGGACACATGTGCACCATTTATTCTACCTAATGACATGGATGGGAATACCCTCTAGGCATGAAGGCCTACAGGCATGCAGTGACCTGTGTGCAGCATGTTCTCTCAGTCTTGGGAAGAGGATGGCTGAGTGCAACCTGCTTGTTGGGCATGATGCCTTCAAGGTCCTAGTTCCCAAGCCTTTAGACATGCTCCGTTGGCCTCAACCAAAACCAGGGCAGGGTGAGCTCCAGCAGTGCAATGGCAGAGATGACTGCACTACCAGGTACTATTTTGGTGGCCGGGGCAAACATACTGATGGAATACCAGACTGTGTAGTCTGTGGTGGGATATATCCACTCTACACCCTCTATATTGCCCTTAGAGTGAATAAAAACCAAAGCAAGTCATTTGTGTGGAAAATTCCAGCTGAGGAAAAGGAATTTTCCAGAAGTGATGGCTTCTTTTTTAGTGCATCATTTATCTCTGCCAGAGATAATGCAGAGAAAGCAATTTTCAGGGGATGTGTACACAGTGCTTGAAAGTTAGAAGCCTGTGAAATTGATCAATTTTGGTCTCCATAAAATGAAACACTCAAGATTATCCTTGAAAATCCTAGCTAAAGATGGTAGGTAACAAGAAGTGCCTCTATACTTCCTGTAGTTTTCAAATACAAAATTATGGACTAAGCTCATGATAACACAATTGTCTGGTAATTTGTAACAATCTAAGAAGGTATTTCACACAGAAAGAGGGATATAAAGGGGAAAACTATTACTATTTTGTAACTAAATAGTAAGACAAGTGAGAAAAGTTGAGGTTAAAGCTCTGAGAATAGCTTGATACTATAAATTCTTACACTCATAGGTGTAACTGCACACTAGTATTATTACATCACTCCCAAGCTTGTTGATTGTATATTTCCAGTTACTAATGCACGTTGATTTGGCTTATGGTTCTTTTTTTAACTAATGCATACTGAACCATAGTGGCAAAATAATTTCCTTTCTACCCTAAATCGGTGATTTATGTCCATAGTTTTTACATGATGGGCTTATGTTTTAAATCCTTGTAATACTTGCCCCATCTTCTTGGCTAGTGAGAAAAAGTACATAATATGTGTTGCTTGTTTGTTTAAACATTGAAGCCTT
Source organism: Colius striatus (assembly GCF_028858725.1). NCBI lineage: Eukaryota > Metazoa > Chordata > Aves > Coliiformes > Coliidae > Colius > Colius striatus. The sequence continues at coordinate 42,340,763 of NC_084760.1, read as the reverse complement.
TAAAAATATCTGTCTGACCTTCTTCAGCCTTGCCTCAATGACTTCCTGTGGCAGGGAATTCCTCAGGGTGATTATATGCTTTAAACAGAAGTATTTCCTTGCATCCATTTTAACTTTGTTGCCTGTGAAATCAACCCAGCAATCAGTCCCCTTTGGTTCCTGCTTTACGAGGTAGCATAGAGAGAAACTTCTGAATGTTTTTTCTACAAAGTAGTCACTGTTTTTTATTCCAGCATTATTTATATATAAATATATATATGAAAAAGAAACATACAACAACAATCGACTTATGTAAACAAGAAAAATCTCAAAGGTTTTCCAGAATCTTTACTTACTTACATGCAAGAAAGAAAGAAAACTCAAGAAAATGACCTTGAAAAGTTAGTGACACCCAGTATATGGAGTAAATGGAAAAAAACCAAGATGTCTTTTCCCTCTTTTGGTCTCCCTCAGACTGAAAATACATCTGGGCATCCATCTCTTACCCTAAGAGAACTGGCCCTCATTTTCTTCTCCTCCACTGTGGGTCTCTCCCAGTCCCTGTCACCATCAACAGTAAGGTTTCTGTTGGAATAACAGACTTAGGGACTAGTTCTTCATGATGCCCTCCATACCCATGGTGGGGACACACATACCAGGAGAAAGGCTCAGAGCCAATGGCTGGTGCTGGAGGACACCAACACTCACAACTTCTTGATGGTTTGAGGTAGCACATGCACCCCAGCAATATTCCTGCTTCTGTTTACTCCCACCATACATGCTGAGGGTTAAAAAAGATAAACTTCAGCCGATGGTATTTTCATGTCAGGATAGTCAAACAGGTTAATGCATTTGCCCAAAGTTATTGAGATCTCAGCAGCAGAGTCACAGATAGAGCAGAAGACCTCTCAATCTGCTTTGTAACCCCGATTACTAGTTGCCCAAATGATGAATTTTACTTCTACAGGTACTGCAGAAGACAGTAAATGGGTAAGAGAGGGTAGAATGGGTGGGAGTTGGATCAGGTGATGAGTGGGAAAAGACCTAGTTCAGCTTTACTAAAGCTCTTAGCTTTAGTCTAGACTATGGGGTTTCCTTAAAGTAAGTAGTAGAATTTACTGAGGAAATAGAAATTATGAAGTAGGAACATCTGACTTCCTCATCCAAAACCATAAAATCACGTCTCTCTGTGGGCTCATTCTGGAAGATCCGTGAAGTTATGTTGGAGATGACTGGCCTACTGTGTCAAATAGAAACAGTACATTTATAAACACACTTTTATATAGTTAGAATGGACTTTCATGTCATCTGATTTTCAGTAAAAAGACTATCTTCCAATTCACATTTCTTGTAGAAAAAACATCTATCATCTAAACTCAGAGATACCAAAAAGTTTAGCCACTGGAAAGCCCCTCTTTGCAGTCTTTTCCAGGCTAGCCCCAAAGATTTTGTATTTGAAGAAAGGAGCCTTTGCAGGAAAAAAAAAAAAAGAAAAGAATTTTTAACCTCATTCAGTAGCTCAGTTGAAAAAGAACCTGTCGGTTCTCAAAAGACCTCAGAGCTTCAAGATCAGCCTCATGTCAACCCTTGGGGTGCAGAAGCTTCCCAAAGGCCACCATACTATACTTGCCATCAGTGTATATGTGTTTAATCAGACTCTTGACAGGTAAAGACTGTGAAAAGAGGACAGTTTGTTCTCCCTAGCTGTTCACTCTCTAAGCCCCCTGTTTATTTTGGAAGTGAATGAATAACATTGTGCTAGGAAAGGAAATTAAAAAAGCAGGGTTGTAATTTACAGTAGAGAAAAGAACAGATTTAGGGGCCTTTTTTTTTTTACCCTCTTTTTCCCTCCTCCTTTCCCCCTCTTTTCACTGCTCTGATTCCAAACATGCTACAGCTGAAAAAGAGGACCTCAAGTCTTCCTTACTGCTGGCAACAAGAAGTAAGTTACAATTGCCAGTCTCTGTATTCTTGCCAAGAGAACAAACTGCTTCAAGGCAAAAGTAAAAAAAAAAAAGAGGTTTATCAAAACCAAATGCCACTGGAAATCCTAATGCTGCAGAACTCAATTCAAGATGTACGCTGAAACCTATCCCCAGCCATTTAAGGAAAAGAAGAAAATGGATTCTTTAATAGAATATTTAAAATATAACAATTGCTTTGGAGTGAGGAATTCTACTCTCTCTGGTTCTTATAAAAGCTCTAATTTTTTTTTTCTTCATCTCCACATAAACTCCCAGCAGCTTTCTTTGAAAGTGGATCCTCAGCAGGCACCTCTTTTCCAAAGAGCTCAACATTGTTCTAATGAGATGTGATAGGTGGTTTGGAGCAGGAGCTGGTCCAAGCAGTGGAGGTATTGCTTTATTGTGTGTTTGTTTTTCTTTTAAAATTCAGTGATCTGGCTACTCTTCATTTTCAGTTTAATGCTTCTTATTATTTTGTTTCTAACCTGTCCCCTGGATCCAAATCAGATCCAGCTTCCTTTTCTCTTCCAAGCATTCACAGTAGAATGGAAAAGGGAGAAATTCAAGGTTTTTATTTTTAGAGTAGTCATGGTTTTGAAGGCCAGAAGGGAATGAACTTTTTGGACGGTCTAGTTTGATTGTTGGACACCACAAACCATAGAATTTCATGCAGTGATTTGTGAATTTTGTGAAAGAGCTAGACAACATTTTCTGGGAAAGCACTCGAGCATATGGTCCTGCAGGGACCATTACAGCTTTGGACATACAGATCTAATGGGTAAGCCTTATACCTTCAAATTGTGCCAAGTTTTTGCCTAGGACACTTGCAAGTCCCAGTTCAAGACATTTAACCTTGTAATAACTTTAGAAGAAACTCTACCATGCACTGTATTTGTCCTGAACTGTACCTGTAGGCCATGGTTAGGGATGTGGCTCCTAAGTTTCATCTGAGTTGGCCTGCTATTTTAAGGGTCCACAGCCAAATGTCATCTGAGAGACCAGTGCAGTGCCTCACAGCAATGTAGCAACCATCAGCAAATGCTGTCTTTGAGCTGAAACCAGAGTCTACAGCCGAACCAACTGACAGAAATATACCAAAACAGTGGGCAGAGATTGAAACTGAACAGTCAGGCTCTAGTTTCAGCTGAGAAACAGGGACTTTCTTGATGGATCTCCATGAAAGCCTCTTCCACCTTACTTCTGCTGGAGGAAGAAGTATGTAATTGCAATCGAGGCTCAGCCAGCAGTGTTATTAATCATTGGGCCAAAGACCAGACCTGATGTTTCTCAGTATCATAGCCAAGAAGGGGAAACTAAAAGAGGCAAAACAGGTAAGGATAACTTCCCAAGCTGGTTGTGAACTCAGAAGCCATCACTCATGTTGTATATCAGAGCTCAAGGTGGCAGGCTGAGCCTGATGGGTCAATCTCAGAGGGCTTCCCAACTTAGGCTGAAGTCATGGAGGTTTAAGGGAGTACACCATAGGTGTCAGTGCTGGGACCAGTACAGTTCAAAATATTCATTAATGATCTCGGTGAGGGAACAGAGGGCACTGTCAGCAAGTTTCCTGATGATATTAAACTGAGGGGAGTGTCTGACACCTCAGAAGGCTGTGTTGCCATTCAACATGACCTGGACAGGCTGGAGAGTTGGGCAGGGAGAAATATAATGAAATCCAACAAGGGTAAGTGTAGAGTCTTGCATCTGCGAAAGAAGAACCCCATGTACCAGTGCAGTTTGGTGAATGAACTCTTAGAGAATAGTGTAGGGGAAAGGGACCTGGGGGTCCTGTTGGACAGCAGGATGACCATGACCCAGTAATGTGCCCTCATGGTCAAGGGCATCCTGGGGTGTATTAGAAGGGCTATGGTTAGTAGTTCAAGATTGATTCTCCTCCCCCTCTACTCTGCCCTTGTGAGACCACATCTGGAATACTGTGTCCAGTTCTGGGCCTCTCAGTTCAAGAAGGACAGGCTGCTGCTGGAGACAGTTCAGTGAAAGGCCACCAAGATGACAAAGTGTCATCATCTCCCTTATGATGAAAGGCTGAGGAAGCTGGGGCTCTTTAGCTTAGAGGAGAGGAGATTGACAGGTGATCTCATTAATGTTTACAAATGCGTAAAGGGCAGGTGTCAGGAGGATGGAGCCAGGCTGTTCTCAATGATGTCCAATGATAGGACAAGGGGCAATGGGTACAAGCTGGAACATAAGAGGTTCCAAAGAAACATAAGGAAAAACTTCTTCACTGTGAGGGTGGTGGAGCACTGGAACAGGCTGCCCTGATGGACTGTTGAGTCTCCTTCTCTGGAGATGTTCAAAACCTGTCTGGACATGTTCCTGTGTGACCTACTCTAGGTTCTCCTGCTCTGGCAGGGGAGTTGGACTAGTTGGTCTTTTGAGGTGCCTTCCAGCCCTTAAAATTCTGTAATTTTGTGATTCTGTCATGTATGGGCAAAAGATCACGGAGCGATCACGTCAGCTCCACTGTGCAGACTCAGTTTAAATTACTCTCTAGTTGACCCACGGACAAAGTAGGTGACTTCACTATCAGGTGTGGGTTTTTTTTTTTTTTTACAGAGCCCCTTCTCTAAACCTTTTCTGAACTTTTACCATTTATCTCACATCTTTCTTGAAATTCACCAGATTTGCAATGCAGTAGCAGTCACACTAATACAAATACAGATGCAAGGTCATTATTTTGCTGCTTGTTGCTGGGAAATATCTCTAATGGATACAAACACTTTGTTTTGCTATAGTATTTCAAATGCCACCCACTATCCATGTAACCTCTTTGAGGTCTGATTGTGTAGTGGTTTTGTGTGGTCAGGTTTTGGTAGGGGTTTTTTTCTGTTATTTTGTTGAGATTAACTATGTGTCAAATCATCTGTTTTAAAACTCTTTGATTGGTGCTTAAGTCTTATTTGTGACAACTTTTCAGCATACAAGTGTGCCTCCCCAGACATATCTCTGCATAAGTTTCTGTCTCCAAACTGCAAAATAACAAAGCTGTGGCACTATTTTCCTCCAGCACCCAATCATGTGTCTGGGATGTAGAGAATGCTGTTTAGACCTGGAGAGGAGAGTGCCACAGGAAAGAAGAGGTTGTGGATGCAACTTTGGGGACTTATAGGTTGATGTGAACTCCAAGTTTTGTTTCCTCCAGTACAGCACCTCTATAATTGTTATCCTTATAGCTATATTTTCATTTATTGAACCCATGTAATGTAATAAAGTGTCCTATAAATGAAAGGCAAAATAGGAGCTTTTTCATCTGTTCTCTGCTCTGTGTCAGCCTTAGAATGTTGCCTTATGGAGCCTTTCCTGATTCAACAAGCCTCCTGCCCCATTAAGTCAAACAAGAAACTGGTGAAATATCCCTTGTTATTAACTGTTAATGTCTGATTTAAAGAAAAAAAAAATAGCACACAATGCTCTGAAATTGAAATTGGAGCTGCAGTGCATTAGCAGCTGTTAACACATCTCTATTAGCTTGTCCACCCAGCCACGGAGCACAGATCCCTCCTGCTCCGCAGCTGAGCCATCAAGTTCTGTTTCAAATGAAAGCATAGCTCAACTTCAAAATGTGCTTCCAGAGAAAAGCTCTCTCAGCATTAAAGGTGTGGACAGGCCCTTACAGAGATGCACATCAGTCTTGACATCTGGATCCCAGTGAGATTTTTCTAGGAGCTAATCAGGATTTGCATGAAAGCAAGCAATCAAGCCAGGATTTAGATGCTGGATTTGAACTCCATGTTATCTGTTGACTAAGTAAAGATTTCCACCCACTGTTTTCCCCAAGATTTATGGAAAGAAGTTACCAGAACAAACACTGTCCATGGCTGTGGGTGCCCCTCTCTGCTTCTTTGCTTTTCCTTGAAGAACAAGACACAGCTCCTGTGGAGGAGGTGTAGAAGTTTGGCTGGCTTGGGTGACACCTTGGGGTGATGGCTGTCTCCTCAGCTTTTCACAACTGCAGAGACAGCATGTCCTTTCAGGAAGCAGTGCAGGAAAGGAAATTGCTGTTACTTGAGCATTCCTGTATCACCACTAAAGTCTCTGCAGTGTTTAAACTGGGTGGCAACAAGAAAATTGCCACAAAGTTCTCTAAAAGTTGAATGCAGTTGTCAACTGTTTGTAGGGAACTCAGAGGACCATGGAAGTAAATATTAGGATATCCTTCATGATATCTCAATGAAGATTTTTTATATGCTCAAACTATATGTCTAGCCTGAATCCAAATTCAGATCAGAGCTCCAGTCAGACTGTGAAAATCCTAAATCCATGCTGCAATAGCTCTCTACCTAGATTGCAGAATCCTTGAGCCCTTGGGTTAGAGCTCCACAGGGTAAGTTGACTTGCTTCTCATTTTCAGTTTAAAGAGGAGGTGCAATATATCTGAAAGGGGTTTGGGAAGCTGCTGTTAATAATTTCTTGGCTGCTGTCTCTCAGCAGATATCAAGGTCCAGGAATGATGAGGAGAGAAAAGGATGGGGTCTTCACTCCACTGTGACCTATTCCCAGAGTTGAACTTTAGAAGACCGTGACATCAAGACCTAGAAAGATAGATAAGGTAGATGAGGACTGAGGTCTGTTCCAGCAGCATGGGTGATACCAGAAGCCAAGACTGAGAGGATGTACCCACCATAAGGTGTGGGTATGAGCTGGACAGCTGGGACCTGTGCCTCACTGTAAAGGAAAGGTTAGTAAATTTATTGATAGCTTAATAGCTTTGTAGAGACATTTAATGTATGAAGCTACGTCCATTCCGTATTGCTTCTGAAAAGGCAGTTATCCATACCTGAGGACTGGCAGCTTTTTTTGTTGATGAAATTGCTTAGCAAGTGACTATCTGAATCTATCCTCAGAATGAGCACAGACGTCTGAAGGACAGTGTAGTTCTCCTTCCATTGTTGTTTAGCAGCTTATATAAGGGGCTCATGATCATCTTGTCCTTCTTTCATATTTTCACAGACCTAAGAGGACAATGTATCTTGCAAAGTTATGAAACGGAGTCCAAGCTGTGAATCTAAATGAGTAAATAGTATCTGTGAATTTCACCCAGGGACCAAGCACCTGAAATGTGAGAAGTTTTTTCAATGCAAAACTCACTGTGTCTTTTCATAAAGAGATTCCTAAGCTCTATGTATGTCATCTTTCATCTTTACTCAGAAAACACCTATAAATCTCAGAAAGGGCATCACTGTGAGGTATTAACAATGATGTAAGAGGGAATAGGGGAAGCACCATCAATATCAGCAGATGCCATGAACAGCCTAAGTGCAGGTGATCTGCTGTTCTTTCTTGTTGCCCTGCCATCTCATGGTGCAGAGCTCAGACACGGTACTAAGACAGGACGAAGGAGTCCCTAAGGTAGATGGAATATAGCAGTGACAAATCTCAAGGAGGAAATTTGTTTCAGCAATGAGACCTAAAAGAGATGAGACCTAGAAGAGATGCATACCATTGGTGGTTTTGGTTATCTTGGAATAAGAAAGGTTTTTCTGTGGCAAAAGCATTAAATATGAATGTGAAAATAATGTTCAAACAAGGAATCTTTGCAGTGAAGGAATCTCATTCACCAAGTACCTATGGTAACAGTACAGCATTATAAGCTGTTGATGTTGGAAGAGATACAAATCAGTGTTTCAGTGTTGCCATTAACAGTGGGACACTTGATTCTGATCTCAAAAGCCACATAAGAACGGGGTCATGGGACCATATGTTCATTCAGTTGCAATGTCCTATCAAGGATATGCACAACAGTGCAGGATGACTTTTTTCTTTTTCATCCCTGCAAGTGTAGCCTTGGATCTGAGACGCAAGGGGTTGTCTCCTTTCCTGTAGTGTTACTTTCAACAAGAACCCTTTAGAATAAATAATACCCTTAATTTCTGTGTACATTAAGGTGAGTGAAAAAGATATTCAAGGATACATGTCTAACTCACTAAACTCTGGTGGATTTTATTAGAAACAAAGAGAAAACAATTTTACTGTCTGCACAGGGAGTGAGAGGCAGCTGACTGGGTCTTAAATCTACTTGTTCTGCAAGCCTAGGAAGGCTGAAAGCCAGTGGCTCTGAACACATTCAGGAGTAGGCATGCAGGCTAACAAAATGTCATTTCCTGCTAGCTTTTCAGTGTAAGAATCTCAGCATGAGACAAAAACAGCTGCCTATGAATCAATAGAAGGAATGCTATTGCAGCTTTAAAATAATTTGAGCAAGTGAGTGTTGTGAATTCGGGATGCAGGGTATGGAGGAAGAATAGGTTGCAATAGAACTGACATTAAGCCAGTTAAACGGATATTACGACAGCATCAGAGCTTTGCATCTTACAGTGCCCTAATTCCATCCAGTAATTAAGAATGCATAGTTTTAAATTTGTGAAAAAAATTCATCAGGTTCTCCCATAATCAGTGTCTGATTTTAAGTAAGCCTATGTTTACGCACAGAATAAACAGTGTGGTGTTTTCAGATAAAGCTTAATAATATCTACAAGAAAAGGAGACAAAGGTGAGCAAAGCAAGACAAAGAAACAGAGAGGTTAAAGGTGCTTTTCTTCTGTTCCTTTTGGTGCATTATTCTTCAATTATAAAAAATAATAGGGAAATTCCTGCTCTCCAGGAATTTTTATGGAGAAATCTGAATGTGGTCTTGAAAGAGACTCTAAGTTTCCAAAGGAAAAAAAAAATGGAGAAACCTGAGAAGTTCAAGTGCAGTGAATCAATAGGAGTGAATGGTCTTCACCCAAGGGTATGGTAGGAAATGAAGCATGAAATAGCAGAGATTTGAGTTTATGCAATAAGAGACCATTCCAAGAGCCACTGAAATCAATGGGAAGACACTCCATATGTCTCCGAAAACTGTACCAGATCTTCCCACATTAATTCAGAAAAACAATGAGTACTCACAAGAAGGTGTTAATCACCCTTTCAGGTCAGATGTGGGAAGTACAGTGAGGTGAGGACAGCTGTGTCAAGTAGGATCAGCCAGGTCAGGAGCAACCCAGACAACGGTGAAAGCTCTCTGGAATTACAGAGCTCTGTCTCTGCCAGTGTTATGCAACTCTGTGGGAGGTGGCCCCGTGATATTGGGATATTGGGAATAACATGTAACACTGAGTATCAAGCCAAATCCTGCCACCCACACAGTGTAGTAAATACTCTCAGGATCTGGCCCATCTCTATGGCATCGCTGTGCTTGCATGGCTACAAGCTCTTGCAGCTCAGCTTAGCTGCCAGGCTTGCTAGATATAGTACCTCTGAAAGTGGCTCTTTCTTCTCTCAAATCATTGCTGGCAATCATTTGTCAAAACTAAGGACAACATCTCCTGCTGCTTGGCGATAGGGCTTCTGCACAGATGATGCCTTATGGACAACTTCAAGTTTTCAAAACAGCATGAGTGCAGAGCACAGTCCAGGCTTCCCTTTCAGACAGTGAGAAGCAAACACTCTCAGCTGCCAAGGATTTTACTTTATTGTCATTTAAGTTGGCTCCTTCTGCAGAAGTCACTGGCAGTCTCACAGTAGTAGGAGTTGAGTAATAATAGTATTTCCAGTATGCTCACCTCCAAGCAATGTTTTAGAGGAGAGACTGCTGGGATAACAGGATGAGGATGGTTTGTATTGGCTGTTCCTTCTCAATTTCTCATCATACTGTGATTCAAACTACCATCAAACTACAAACTCCATCACTCATGTCCCCCCTGCAGATTTTCCATGTTGGCTCCTCAGCAAGTGGGACTAGACTACCATTCATCTGTCCTCGGAGGTGTTGAGAGGGTCCTCTCATCTTGGAAATTCTGAAACAAAGTTATCCACCAGCTTTTCACAGTGCCACGGTTTTACTATACAGAGGCTGGGGATTGATATATTTTTCCCTGAGAAAATTTCTCCAGGAAGTTTGCAAACACCGGGATTCACTCGGCTAAATACAGGGCACTCCCTCTTCCTGAAACTTTCCTCAGAGTCAGAGAAATGCAAAACAAATCAAGGAAAGTGTCTGGAAGGAGGGTAATCTCACAGAGCTCCAAAATCACTCCCAAAGTCACCAAAGTACCATCTAAATCACTCTCTAAATGCAATGTTGATGTAGTCCCCAACTACAGAGACCCAGTGCTCTTCTCCATTTTCTGCTTTGAGAATGCAAGGAGATCCTCCCCCAGTTCCATCCTCTTCCTTAACATTGGACTTCAAATTTCTGAAATACTTGGAGGCAAAGTCATGCTCTTGTGGAGAAGGAATACATTTTTCTCCTGATCGCCTGAGATATTGAAGGCTGGAGAATATGATGTTCAACAGAGTCCTTTGAAAGTAGATCCCCACTTGTGGTGCTTACCTGGCCTTGCTTACTTTGATTCAAAAGAGCACCATGGTGATCAACCCTGGAAAGAAAGACGTACCAACTGTCCCCATCTGCAGTGCAATGTACTACAACAGAGCAAGAAAGGACCAATCATGTAAATACATCCAAGAAATAAAACCTCAGGGAAAGGGGAGCAAGGGCAGGAGACAACTATGTTAATGTATTACTCACCAAAGGAAATAAAGACTAATGATTCCATCCCACCTGGAAGCAACGTATGTTGTGTGGATTATCAGGGGATGTCTGAGAGAGACCATGATTTGTGGATGGCTGATCTCAGCTATTGAAAGCTGTAATGGTGCATTCTAAGAGCGAGTAGTGATTTAATGTTTCCATTTTCTGACTTCCCTGGGAGCTGGGAGGCTCTACTTGGAATTAATTCAAGTCACCTTGCATTTAATTTTTTAGTCTGTTCCAAAAAGAAAAGGAGATATTTCTTATGGTAAATAGTACTTCAGTCAATACCTGGATAACCCTAACTAGGCTTCAACACTCACAACTTGATGAAGAGAACTGAGAGAGAAGGAAGGACTTATCCTGACTGCCTCAATTTTTTCTTTTGTGGATAAAAATAGCTTTATGAGACAGAGAAATGAAAGATGAGCTGCTGCCTTGTTAGTTTGATGATGATTTTCTACCTCATAGCAAAAAAGGGTACACCACTTGATATAATCTTCCAGTTTCCATTTTTTTGGGGGAGGATAAAACTAGTGGGCCTATATGATGAGAGAGAACGAGAGGCTTGATGAAATCCATTGTGAATTAAGATGTCTTATCTGTTTCCCACACAAAATTTCAATCTATTCCCAGCAGTGCCACAGCCAAGCGTGGTCCTTGGGACAGGACTTCACAAAAGAGGTGCTTATGTGCCTTTATGGAAGTAGATGATCATCCAGGAAAGAATAGGAGGCACGCAGCTGTGCTGTGGACAAGAACCAGTGGTACAAAATCCTGAAAGATCACATGATGTGGAATTATGTCTCCAAAGACCAGGGTCCCAATAGTCCCCAGAAGTAAGTAGCTGTGTGAGACTACTACTCATAGACTGAATTCGCCAGTTGACTTGCTGCCTGTACTTGAGATTAGAAAACTTCATTGCAGAAATACCCTATTTTTATTTTCCAGAAGCTGTCTGGGAGCACAGAGGGTTGTGTACATATTTGCAGCTTATTTGTGAATCTGCAGAAATATGGCACTTGCCTTACTCTCTGGATCATGATGAGGGGTATGATGCAGTATTCAGTTGGTAGTTTCATGCTTTCTACCTAAGAAGTGAGATACCTGGGTTCATCTGTCATCTCAGTCTTTAGAGCTTCAAACCCCTCTTATCTCACCTCCCAGAAGAAAACACTGACTAACAGATTGTCAGCTATACCATGCAACAGTGATGGGCCAGAGACAGAGCAACAGAGAGAGACTTGTCCTTCATGTTCCCCTACAAGAGATAGCCCAAAATTTCATGCACTAGCTCTTTTTTGAACTAAAGAGATATCCAAATTCACATTGAGAGCTTTCCAGGTGGGACAGTCCCCAGATAGACCCACCAAGAAGATTTCTCCAAAGCCAGGAGTACAGACTCTATAGCTGTAGGGCAGGGAGTGATGCCAAAACTTTCAGACAGTCTCTCCTGGAGCCAAGAGCCTGGAAGAGTAGATGTAATCTGGGCTCAGCTCCCAGGTCCACAGCAGGGAGCTTGGAAGCTCAGAGAAACCTGGCTAGAGCCAGAGATCTTCAAGCATGCTGGTTCCCTGCTGCAAGACTGCTACTCAGACTGGACAAAGGGAACAGTCTCTAAGGATGGGGAAATCAAGATCAAATGCCAGCTGCCCTCTTTTCTGGATATAGCTGGACCAGTGCATGAATTAGGGAATGGTATGCCAGCAGGACAATGACTGCAGTGGCAGGGATTCAAGTTCTCTCTTCTCCAAGCAGTTACTGGAACGAGGAAAATCTCTGTGTCAAGAGATGATTTCTTTGCAAAGCCATTGTATTTTTGGAGTCCTGAAAACAGAAATGTATCAGAAATTCAAAATAATTTTTTGATTTGTATCCAGCACAAGCAGAAGTGTAATTAAAAAAAAAAGAAGAATGTAATGGGGGAAAAAAAAGAGAAATCTCTAAACTTTTGAAACAGTGCCTTTTTCTAGAACAATATCTGCTCTAGGCATCGATAGAAGGAATGGACTAATAGGAGCAAAACACTTTTTTTCCCCTGTATGTTTCTAAATGAACTGACATAGTACTCCAAACACAGAAATGTGGGCTAAGTTCCTTACTGATGCATGTGAATGCAGCTCCACTGACTTCTGGCTGCAGTTACCCAAAACAAGCTATTCAAGAGCGAGTGTAAAACCCATCAGTTAAATTATTCACAACTACAGTCCCTGTTTTATTAGACTGTTTAAAAAAAAAAAAAAGAATAATTTATCTTAACTAATCACAAATTCAGATCACTTTGCTGGAAAATGATATGCAAACAGCTCTAGTCAGCCTTAATAAGGTTTGGGAGGAAAGCCAGGCATTGATTTGGCCTCTTGGAGCTCTGATATCATGCTAGCCACTGTGCAATGGTTATAGGAGTCAGAGATGCGGCATGCTGTTTTTTTCAGAAATCCCTGCCAGCAAAGAAGACAGATGCCTTTTGGACTAACATTCACTGAACTCTAACACACACACAGAGGCACAGAGGAGTGTTTATTCACTTGTCACAGCTCTGTTGCTAAGTGGATGTGTTCACACTCTCCACTTACTTTATTAAATCTTACATATTGTTGTGCAGATGCAGCACTCCACGCTGCAAAAAATGACTTTCAGATAAGGTGAGTCCTTCCTGTTGAGGTCAATGTGAATTTGGTAACTCTTCAATTCCCTCAGCAAGGAGGGATTAATAATGGAAGATGTGACCAGGCAGGCAGGGTAAGCTTCTCTTTGTGTTTTTCTGTTTAGAAGCTTTTCCTTCCCATTCTTTGACAAGTCTCGACTGTGATGAAAAATTGCATCTTTAATTGGAACACAGGCTCCACTCGCAGAAGAGAAAGGAGATCTTGTGGGACTAACACAATACTAGGAGGCAGGAGATGTTAGTTCAGGTTCTGTTTCTCCTGCAGCCTGCCTATATGATCCCTAACAATTCATCTGATACCTCTGTGCTTCTGTTCTCCTGGTAAATGAGAAAAACAAATTGCAGACTTCCTTCCTCTCTTGAATTTGTTTAGCCTGCAAGACACTTTGGAGTCAATGTCTCCTATTACATGTAGATACAGGACCTTCCCCAACAGGTTGCAAACTCAGAAAAGATTCCTAAGTGTTACCATAATAATGAGTCATTTATCCTCGAACTCCCTTAACAGGTTATTATAGATAATAAATAAGGACAAGACTGATCTTTATTGAAAGCTGAAAACTTTTTGAAGATTTGAAAATCAGACCATGTCAGGACAAGAATGTCAATTCAGCTCCCTACAGAAAGAAAGAAAGAAAGACAATTATGTCCACTTTATACATTGAAAACTGAACAGAAAGAATAAGTGATAGTTTCCCCATTTCCAAATCCCTGTGGAGTTTCTGGGAATTAAATATAAATCTCTGTCACAGAGCTTGTACTAACTGGTTTCTTCTTCGTATTTCAAAACAAAAGAAGCCAAACATTTCCCTCAGGTTCCCATCAAAGTCAGAGTGAGAGAACCAAGTATTTTTTCCAGTCCTTCAATTATTTTTTGTTGAGAAATTTTCTAAACTCAGTTAATCCTAGGTCATTTGTGGTTAAGAATGTGCTTATGGACCAACCACAGGACTACCCTTCTCCTATTATGAAATGAGATGCAATTAAAATCATAGAATCATAGAATGGTAGGGATTGGAAGGGACCTTTAGAGATCATCTAGTCCAACCCCCCTGCTCAAGCAGGTTCACCTAGATCAGGTCGTATAGGAACATGTCCAGGAGGGTCTTGAAGACCTCCAAGGAAGGAGACTCCACAACCCCTCTGGGCAGCCTGTGCCAGGGCTCCCTCAGCCCCATAGTGAAACAGTTTTTTCTTATATTTAAGTGGAACTTTTTGTGTTTCAGCTTCATCCCATTAGCCCTTGACATGTTGCTAGGTATTATAGAAAATGATTGCAATCTAAAGGAATGCAGTTTAAGATCTCTTACCTCATGGTAGAATATGTGTATATTTCAATATGTGTGTATACATATGCTGATATATATATTCTCTAACTCTGAACTTCAAATATTTATCAAGCACACTAAATATTGTAAATGAGTACAGCTCTAGCATTCTTTCCAAAGATATGAAAAACCCCTACAGAATAATACACATGAATCTTGCCTGTATGTTTAAACTTCTCCTGTATATTAATTTCCTGAATAGGACATCATCTCTGTCAGAGTCACAAAGCATCTTTTACACTGCTAGGTTCCACCAAGCACATTGCTATAATGTGGTCAGGAGCTATGAATTTTTTAGGTACCATTCAGGGGGCATTTTATATGCATATTTCATGAGAGGAGGGGGTGGGAGTAATATTTTTGGCAGACACTTACCAGGATATGGATGGGATTCAGGAGAAGATGGCTTTTCATATAAGTAGTCAACTCCACTCAATTTAAACCATGGCTCTTGGGAAGCATTTAAAACACAGAGCTTAAATGGAGCTGCACTGTAAGCAATACAGAACAAACTGTCTAGAGTGTGTGTGTATGTGTATATACATATATTTATATATAACCAGATGCCCAAGGTCAAATGCACAGACCTAGACATTTGGGGACTGAAACTACGAAGCAGTTTGCTGAGACAGCTCACTGTTCAGAGCTGCTTTCCCCTGAGAGGCTGCTTGATACTAGAAGTTCTCCTTGGGGTGAACTACAGGATCTAAGTCACTGTAATAGTACCAGTGACAAGTCAGATCTGAGGAGCTCAGGCAGCAGATGCAAGAAAATAATAGTGTAAGTTGCTTGGGGATTAAAGTACAAAGCCTTTTACAGCTGCTCAGGACTTATCACACCAAGACATCTTCCTTCCCAACAAGCTACTAAGCTCTGATCCTTACAAATGGTACACACAGCTACGTGCTCAAGCATAGTTGTAATAATCCATCTGTGTCTAGAGTCAGCACCTCATGAGCAAAATTGTGAGGAAAAAAAGCCGTCATGAAATAGACTCAGTGCTCAGTGATAACGCTCAGGAGTACCTGGTGCATGGCATTGGACTTGGGGCTTAGGAATGGCAACGAGTGCACTACACCAGAAAGCAAACTTCTCGTGTTAATCAGTGGAAACCAGAGAGATGGAGAGGCACATACACTACATCACAAATAATGGGGACTACAAGACTACAGGAATCTGCATAATCAGGTCCACCTGAGCTCCATCAGGGTCCTGTCCAGACAGCTTCCTATCTTGCCCTAGGCACTTGGCTTTTGGCTTGGCTCTGAGCAGACTCATCTTTACTTTTTAGACTATTTGCTATGTAGTTCAGAAACGGAAATAAATGAAAAGTCTTGGCAGTCTGAATACATTACTAACAGATTGGGGAATAAGTAATATGAACATGATTCCAAAGCCCATATTCATCCTGCCTAACTTTAAGCACACAGTGGAGCCACAAAAATTAGTAGCATAATTACCTTCAGCTCTTCTGTAATCAAAGAGACAGGAACTAACAGAAGAGATGTGTTTCTTAACAGGAGTGGAGGTTTCCTCTCTCTTCCTTAACTGTAATGGAGAATATATGTCTTTTCATGATGACTGCTGGTTTCAGCCTTCTTGAACTTTCTCAATCGTGACACAAAGTACATCTGGATGTTCTGGGCTATTTCTTTTGAGATTTTTCTCTTTCAAATGCTTTTTTTCACCTTTTCTCTAATCATCACCTCTACTTCATTAATGGCCTGGATCTAACTCAACCCTTTCTTAAACCTGTTTGACAAAACCCAGTTTAAACTTTGTTATCAAATTCAACTATATTTTTTGTGTGGGACAGTAATGTCTTAGCAAATCTACCTTGGTTAATTTCCCAGAAAGAACTGGAAATTCAAAACTCTCTGTTACTATAATGACAAATAAATTGCAGGTCACTTAAATATTCTTACTATGTGGGGCAGTTTTTCACAAATTCTCTCTCGAAAGATGAAGAAAGTAAGTTTGTGAGCAAAGAATAGCTAAGTGCACCATTAAAATGGGTTGCTAGGATCAGTCCTATACCAATTCAGCTTGCTGGCGAGTAGTCCCAACAGCCTCCTCCGGGAGCAGTCAGAAACCAGAAAGCATCTGTCTGGGGACTAGTCAGTCATGCCTGTATCTGATCCTGGCGCCTGTCCTGCTGAGAAAAGGGGCTTGCCTTCACTGATTTCGTGATGTCACCATTAGAAGAGTGGCAAGCAATATATCCATGAATAATAATACACCATGAAGGGCAATCAGTACTTAAGAACAACGTCCTTGATTGTCGGCCAGCCAAGCAAACCTAAAGAACTCTCCTCCTCACTGTGTAGGAAAACAAGTTATTGATTTGCACATTGTTACAGAGGGCAGATCTTAATCATAATTAGGCCACTGTGAAAGTCAAAGCATTCAAATCATGTGAGGGCTTTCACCATTGCAATCTGGCATCCATATGTTCAATGGCAACTCAAGCAGACTGCTTTAATTTTTCCGTAGTTTCTTTCCTCTGAAGACTCAATATCATTTACCCTTTTAAATATGTCAATTCTGTGCTTTTGGATACGCAATTCCATATTGTCTTTCAGAAGGCTAAGTTAAAACATAGCACTCTATTTTGATGCACTGCACAATAAGAAATCTTCTCTTTAAGAAAAATAAGACACGGCAATCACTGCTGTATTGTTAGATATTCCCATAAACTTGCATTTATTGATCTGAATATAGGTTGCTTCCGAACCTGACCAAGTCTTAAGTAAATTCTGAATAAAAAGTTAATAATAGTCAAAAGTACTTTTAGCTGATTGCTAATCTAGAGCAGTGAACACATCCGTCATATATTTCCAGTCATCACTGAAATATTTCTAGCTGAGAGGTTTAGCATTACATTCATTTTGGGTTCAATTAAGAGAAAGTGGAAGTTAGCTTTTTTTTTTTAATCTAACTTAAGGTTCTTCCTGAAAGGAGTCTAAAAACAGCTGGTTTTCTGCATTAGAGATCAGTGTCATTTCCCTATTATCAAGGAAAACTTCTACATGAGTGAAAGACTGATGGGAGCTGAAGTGAAAATAGACTTCTGCTGGCCTGGAGTGTATTTGCAGTGAGATTGGTAGCAAAATATCTTTGTTGTTTTTAGGGGAAAGACAATACTTTTATGAAGGAGTTGAGACTCTTCCTGACAGAAAGGACAGGAATCCTTAAAACCTGCAATAGAGGGTGGTTGCCTCCTTTTGTGTGTCATGGGAATGGAGGGACTCCTCCAGGCCACTTGGTCCTCTCAGCCTAAGGTAATGTCTAGAATTGGCTTTAGAAAGAACTCGTAAACATACCAGTTTTATTCCACTGTCTATAAAGAAAGCCTCGTGTGACTAGGCTAGGTGGGCAGAGCTATACCATGAGTTAGATGATATGATCCATATCACTGGGACAATACTTTCTTTCTGTTGGACGTACCAACTTTTTATCCAGATCCAAAAAAAAAAAAAAGTCCCAACCCACGTTTTGTCTGAGATCTGGAGTACAAAGTAGAACTGAAGGTGACATCATGTCTTACAGGAGAAAATGTATTGTAGCTTGTCTGAAAATCACTGAAATAAATCAGATGCATCAGCTCTGTTTTGGGCTTTTTCTGCCCCGAGTTCCTTCAGCTTCCAAATACCTCCCCAGATGTCCCTCAGCACACATACCCCAGGTGCCTTGCTTGCAATGCTCGCCAGCTTTTCCTCAGTAGTATATCAATCAGTGAATCCAATAGGAAGCAGGAAAGCACATATGATAATTTTGCATACGCTTTTGAATCACATCCCAGTGAGGATCTTCTATTGCCTCTGTGAGCTATGTGAGCAAGATTGGGTTTAAGGTCATTGGCAGGATAAGAAAACAGAGATCATTAATTTTTGCCAGCCTAAAAGCACCAGCAATTTTATTACGCAAAAATTCTAGAATGGGATGAGATTTGGGACATAAACTTTCAATGCAAGAGATCTTTTTAGTGATCCAAAGCCTTAATTGACAATAATGGGCAGAGCTTAAATCATCTCAGACTCCATTTGAGTGGGTAAAAATTGAAAACTTGCTGTGTTCACCATCAGTTCCTTAGAAAGTAAGAGAGGAAAGATTCAGCAATGTGAGAGCTTAGGGGCACTGAAGGATTGAAGAGCCCTGAAGTAGTCCCAAAACTCATTTCCTCTGGTAGCACTCCTGACAGTTGGTTTAGAGACTTCTGCTACATGACATCTCACTAGTATGTCTCTAGCTCGTCACTCTGATGAATTTTATAACATGGCAACTCTCTCTCCCTCCTCCTGAAAGAAAAGACCGCACTTTAGGAATTGAAAGTGCCATCTCTTTCATAAGGCCTCAATATTGCAAACACTGAAAGGACAAAGTTGAAAATGTCTAGTTCTCCTGAACTCTCATATGAAGCCCAAGCAACCCATGGAATTAGAAGATCCTACTCTTTTAGCAATTAATTGATTTGATATGATTTAGAAGGACAAAAACTTCCACTTTTCTTTGGCATTTTAGGTCAATGCACAGAGAGCGGAGGAGTTAAAATGAGGGACAGCAGAACTTGCTTCTCCTCTCTCTTCCCATCTCTTGCAAAACCAAGAACTGTTCTGCATGGCGGCATCCCCTCTCCTACCCCCAGCCCGAAAAACTATGAATAAGAACCACAGTTCTCCTTTCAGTCAGGAATGCCAGATATGAAACCACAATCAAGCTTCGATCTCTTCAGCACAGCGTGCTCCACATGCCGATCTACATGTTTGTTGAAAAAAAAAAGATTCTGCTGGAATAAGTTTCCATTATAAGCTCTCACTGTATACATTTTTTGAGTTAGTATATAATTCCTGCATCCAAATCCAATATCTTTTCTGTTTTACAACTGCACATAAATGCAACTGCCTTCCATCTAAAAAAAATATTCACAATGTCTGTTCAGTTTGCTTTCCTGCAGCATCTCTCTCCCTCTGCCCAAATATAATTGCACTCTTTAACCCCAATCACTCGTAGGGGAGAGAGCCAAACAAATCTCACATTCATAAACTCAGATGACAGCCACCCTGAGCCCTAGGAATAGCATTGCATATATTGGAGCCATTAGCACAGTACAAAGCACCTGGGGTAGACAGCAACTTCCAAAAGAGGCAAAGTTATTTGGAGCAGCTCCAGCATGGCAGAGACATTGATAGTTGTAGCAATTAGTATTTCCTTTCCCCACACCCTTTTCCTTTTTGCAGTTTGGCCAAATGAGTTTCTCTGCAGATGCTGGGAGCACTGGAATCTGCTTAAAAGTATGGTGAATTCTATTCATGCTCAGGTTTTCAGGACATGAATGAAAAAAAATATCTAGCTTATCCATCACTATGAATTCATGGAGGGAACAGTATTTGACCCAATAATATGTACACTGGGTCTTGATTTCTTCTTGAAGCTGGTAAAGCAGGCTGTCTGACCAAGTGGTCTGTGATCTAATCCTTGCCTATGTCAAGCAAATAGGAGAAGGGCCAAATTGTCTGGAATTAATTTTTTTAAAAAATACCTGAGCTCCCACTAATATGAGCTGAGCCCAGAAATATGACTTCAAGGTTCAAGTACAAAATTGGAGAATAAATAGTACTATTGGTAGTATTATCACTGCTCTTACCATCCTCATACCCAAACCAGAAAGCTGTTAAGACAAGAGTTGTGTAAACACTGAACAGAAGAACAGTTATTACCCCAAATAACACAAAAGTTTATGCAAGAGACAGAGAGCAGGGACACAGTGAGCAATTGCTAGCTTGATTGAGATGAGACCAAATGAGAGGAACTCTGGATCCACCTCCTTTTTCCATCTGTCTGGTTTCTTTACACAAGCAGACATTTGGGTCAGGGTGTCTGTCTTTCTATGCATTTACACAGCTTCAAGTATCATCTCTGTTCTGATGGAAAACTGGGAGAAGTTTTCAGCAAGTTCCTAACTGAAAGGTATGCAAATGGATAAGACAGTCATCCTGGCCTTGTTTATGGTCTTTATTCTTGTGTCAAATCCATATGTAGATGGGATTGTGCATATGTTTCCAGGCAGCCCTTAAACAAGGGATTTTATACGAGCAGGAAAGACATTATGCTGAAAGGAGTAGGAGATTTCAACAGCAAAGGGTGCTGCAGACAATTCTTTTGGCTTAACCACTGAAATTGTCAGCTTTCTTTTGTGCTAGGAAGTAGAGGAAAGCTGGCCTAGTGTGACAAGCTGTTTAAGTTTCTAGCTCTTGATATCTTTGAGGAGATTTGGGAATACACATGCACATTCCCATGGTGTTTCGCCCTACCTGGTGATTCTGCTAATCACCGCACTCTGTGGTCCTACTGAAATCAAGACAGTCTTATCTCAAGATCAGGTCCTCCGCTAAATCATTTCAAAAGTTTCTGCGTAAGACACAATTGCTTCACAGATCAAAGAACTACCATGAATTTATTATCCTCTTTGTAATGCATTATTAAACAACATTCTAAAAGTCATCCATAGCACTTCAAAATGTTGCACACAACATCTGTGTAAGCATCTCATTCCTAAAACCATAGTAGAAGGTATACAACACAATCCCAATCCCAATAACATAGCAGCTTAATGCAACATTAACTCACAGAGTACCTTAATGGAGCCCATTTTGGATGTAATTACCTATATCACAGCATGCCTCGGTACCAGATTTGGTCCTGCATCAAAGATATAGAAAGACCAGCTTATTAAGTTGTTGCAGGATGTTTACTGATGGATCCAGCTGTGTGATAAGAAACCATCATAGGTGGAGAGTTGCTGTGTGGAGTCCCCCATAACAAGTTGCTGAGGCCACTGAAAGAGAAGGTAAGTCAGGTCAGATTGCTGAAGTGAAAGCCATTCAACTAGCCCTAGAGATTGCCAAATGGGAAAAGAGGCCAGGATTTTATCTTTACACTGACTCCTGGATGGTGGCTAGTGCCCTGTGGGGATGGCTACAGCAATGGAAGAAGACCAACTGGCAGCACAGGAGTAAACGCATCTAGGCTTCTGCTTAGTGGCTGGACATTGCTGCTGATGGGAAGTAGAGAGAAACAGCTTTACTTGCTTTGCTTTGTTTCTCATGCATGTGGCTTTGCTATTTCTTTATTAAACTGCTTTTATCTCAGTCCATGAGGCTTCCATCTTATTTTCTCCCCTCTCTGGCTTGATGAAGAGGGGCTTGATAGAGCAGCGTGGTGAGCATCTGGCATCCAGCCAGGGCCAAACCACCACAGCCTTTTTGGACAATGGAAATATTTTGTAATCCAGTACCTGGAGGAGTTGATAGAACAGAAGATTTCTCATCAAAAGTGTCATCAACGCCTGAACAAGTATCATGCACTCAGCTTGTTTTATACTTTTTCCAGATTCAAATTTTATATTGGTTATCTGACAACAGGAGACATTTCAACTGCAAAATCAAACTAATCTCTCCTGAAGTGGTTAGCTCAGAATCCAGTTCAGCTCATCATCAGCCACTGGTTTTATTCTCATTTTAAAACTGGTTTTAAACATATTCTGTCAGCATTTGTGACTTCTTTCAACACACGAAGCTGCTGTCTGTAATTCTCAAAACTATTTATCAGCTAGATGAAAGCCAGAAATTTGACCACAGAGTATCATCTGGAGATGTTGCCATCAGCATGCTGGCAGTTTTCTGGCACCACCCTCATGTGCTGAAGAAACAATTGATAACAAGTCCCACAAAAGATCGCTATCTAACAAGGAGAAAAGCTTATGGTGGCTGATGACTAACTTTAGATGAGATATATCTTTCAAGCACCTATTTTATCTCCCAGGGATATAATAGGAACTTGACTCAGATGCTGGCATTTACATCATGGGACTATACAGTCAGATGAATGAATTCCAGGGTTAGGGTCAGGCTGCATCACTGTTTGCTGTGAGTAACCCCTGAGAAGTCTATGGAGGTTGAGAGTTATCAGCCATGACAATATGGGCTCACATGTGCAACTATAACATCCTCAGATGGACACATGTGCCCCGACATCCTAAGCACACTCATCACACCCATATTTTCCATTACACACCCATACCTTCCCTTTTCATATCCCTAATTACTTGTCCCATATATCTCCTCTAGATAGTCCCAGTCTGCACTCTCAGTTTTTGTCACAGTCTCAAGCCTCTTCTATCTTCTCTCAGGGCTTTTGGTCCCAATATTCCGGAAGTCTTCACAGCTGTGTTCCCAGACGTCCTGTTTCCCGTGGTTCCTAAATATTTTCAATCAATGAGGTTCAGAATTTCTATTCCTAATTCCTCTCTATGTTGAGGATTTTTCCCTCCAAAAATATCCATTCATCCCCTGTCTTTGTATCAGATCCCCACTGGATCTCACACTGTTTTTCCTTCTCTAAGATTCTTGACCTAATCTATTCTTCATCTTTTCTTTTGTTCCCAGATTACGGTTCAGTTCAGTATAGCAGCCTCTTTGGCAATCCTGAATTTCACACAAACAAAACAGCAATTGCCCTCTCTCCTTCCACTTCTTCTCCCTTCTCTCACCTGTAGCTTTGCTGTCAGAAATACTAGAACTATTTTTTTCCTCAAGCTTAAAAAAAAAAGATTCCAGAATTTCAGTTCTAAAAGGTGAAGTGTGACAGTGTTACAAGCACTGGAAAGCAAGGACATAAAGGTCAGGTAACTTAGAAGTAGTGGTATCCTAAGTACTGCATCCCTAAGTATTGCAAGTACATACACATATGCACAGAGTCTGGTTTTGCTAAACAAGACTTAGAAAAGGTGGCTCTGAAACCAACCTGGCTGTCTCTGGACCTGTTTTAAAGCTACCTTTTACATACTTGCAAGAGGAACTATTTTAATCAAACCAATACTGCAAGAAATAAACACGTCCTTTAACCACTAAAAGGTGCTTGTGCAGTTTGTAAAAGTCACCAGCACCTTGAAGCCATTTCAAATTCTGCCTTCATCATGTTTTCCCTTCAGCAAAGCAGTTGCTGAGGTAATGGGAAAGATTGCAGCCAGTCTGATCTAGCATGGTGGGAAATAATAAAAGCTACTTGATCAACAGTAGACAGGTCTTTGAACTGTATCTCAGGTTAGATTTCCACTGAAAATGACACTGTTCATATTCATAATCCTTGAGTTTTATTACAGAGAAAAAAATCCCAAACCAACGCCTTTACATGATTTGAAGCTGTAGCAACCTACTGTGCTACCATTGTCACAGAGTAGTGTGGGTTGGAAGGGAACTTTGCTGGAAGTATACATCAGTGACTCACATGCAACTTATCCAGCGTGCTGAGTTCCTGCTGAACAGCATCCTTACCTTCCACCATACCAATTACTTTCCCTGTTTTCCTTGATTCTGCTGAGCTGCATTCTGTCACATCTTTAAAGTCATTAATGGCAATATCCAACAGTATCAGTTCCACTATTGACCCCTGAAAAAAATTTCTAACAACTGATAAGTAATTACACTTCCTGTGGATGACCATTGTTCTGTAAGCCCAGGGGTCCTGTCAGTTTTCCACCTACCTTGCAGTCCATCCATCCAATTCATCTCTCTCTGAATTAGTCAAATCATTATAGTGTCACTGTTTCCTTTTGTTCCCCATCTCTCTGTCTGTCATCTCTTTTTCTGTACTTAGATAAACTTTCTGCAGAAGGCTCTCTCTCTCTGTTCCATGTTTTTACAGCACTTAGCACAGTGATAACAGCTCCTAAAGAGTAGAACAAAACAAAACAAAGCAAAACTAAATTGTTGAGTTTGAGTTTTTTTGTATTGTCTCAGCTTTGAGGTACTACAAACCAGGGCAGCAACAGCTCATATCCAGACTTCTGAAGAATGAGAAGTTATCAGAAACCCACCTTGTCTGTTGTAAAGATACTTGGCATTCTAGGAAGTCAGGAGCTGGCCTTAAATGACTTTACCTCTAGAGCTTTCTGTTGTGATTCCATATGTGCATCTGATAAGCATACCTTCATACCTGTCAATCTCAAAGCCTGGCACTGAGTTTTACCTGGAGAAAGTTTGTTCATATACTTCTTTCAGTTCAGTGAGGGGAAATTCCCGAAAGCCTGAGTCTCTTTAGTTACTGATAGCCCACAACAGCAAGTGAGAGCTCTCGGTAATATTTAAGGAAGAAATCATCCAGGGAGTCCTTTGGCCAGATCTGATGATGCTCCAGGTTGGGACAATATCCTTTGCTTAGCCAAATCCAAAGGTCAAACTCTATGGCATTTACCTACCATTCTGTAATAGAGAAAGCCTGGACTCACTTCCTGTCAAAATAGCAGCACTAAGAGTTTATGTACACAACCTAAATACTGCCAGGAGACACTCTCTAACCCCGACATTTACTGCCATACTCTGGTCATACTCATATTATTAAATTCCCTTAACTGTACAACAAGGTAGTTGCATCATGGATCATAGATACAAATGTAATGAATCAAAAAAGTAAGAAGGCATAAATTCTGCTTTTTGACATAGTATATATGTATGTACATATTATATAAGTGTAAAACCACCAAAATCAAGAGCCAAGGCTTTGAATGCACTCAGCATTGCTGATGATGCAGCTGACTTCAGCAAGGGCCATTAACTTAATGCTGAGCACTTTTTCCTCAAATAAAACAGTTCAATATAACTATTTTGGGAGAAAATGCAGGCATAGGACTCAGGCACTTTGAAAGCTTATTCTAGGCTTCATCTGTCTTCCTGTGAGAAGGAAGAAATCAGACCACTATTTGAGGATACTACTTTTGTACTTAGCAAGCACTATTAGGATAATAATCTACTGAAATATATAAAGAACATGAAAGCCAGAAGCTCTGGCAATGTTAGCTGTTGTTGCTATTATTATTTTATTATACAGGTATTAATTTTAGGTTTGGTCCCCAGGAAAGGAAATTTAGAAGTACAGTTATAATAGGCAAGATAATTTGTCAAGTTCATTCTGGAAAGTTCAAGAGAATAGCAAAGTGTGAGACAACAGCTGCTAGGTAATGTCTTCAAAAACTCCTGAAACATAGGTGAGATTGCAGACAACTAGATCAAATTCAGTGCCAATCTTTGAAAAAAGGAAAAAAATCAAGACTCTGACACTTGTGTATCAGTCGGCTCAACATTTATTCCCAGGACAATCCCTAGGAGCTTTTTTTTTTTTTTTTCATAAAAATGAAGCTTAAAAATGTTTGCATCTCAATTTGTAAATTCACAGAAACTTACAAAAGGTATCTGAGACAAATTTGCAAGAGTAAATCAAGTCAAACCAGTTAAATATCCATTTACATTAGGCTAACAATCTGTATGTCACATCTAAACAAAATTTTTTACATTGTCTTATCTGAGCTTCTCATGAACAGTTTAAAGAAATATAAGGTAGAGAGGAGTACAGTAAACTGGATATGCTCCTGTTCATACTCACAAAGCAGTTAGTAATAGTCACAGTCAAGTGCAAAAATATATCCAGTAGTTTTCCTCAAGTATCTCGTCTGTCTCTGTACAATATATTCATTAATGACCTGAATCATGAAATAGCTTTGCAGTTTCTAGAAAGTTTGTAGTTAATCCAGGTTTGAGTTTGTGGGTGGACAGATGACCAGGTTGCTAATTATAATTTTTCATCTCTTTCCTTTACTGTAATTTAACCCAGATGATTATGGCAGGGGGAAAAGAAAAAAAAAAAGTTATTTTAAATAGAATATGCAGTGCTACCCAAACACAGAGGTTTGGATTTATTTTGCAGAGTATTTGTACTGGCCATTCATTATAGCCCAAAGAAACACAACTGGTTTTCTATGCTGCAGTATTTTTCCCTTGAGATTTCCAAAGCATTCTTCAAACATAGTTAACCAGTTTTTCAAAGCCTTCACAGATTTTTTAAAACTGAAGGGAACCATTTAAATCATGTAATCTTATCTCCAGCTTAATAAGTGAAATATATGAATACATGGAAACAGGTTCAAGACATCCTAAATTTTTAAAAAGAGCAGTAATTATCTGGGATTGATGTATTCATCTTTCTCTCAGGCCATCACCCTAGCATCTTCTTCTGCCATTTCCAATTTACTGAGCTGGGCATGGATTTAAGCCATTGCTGACCCTGGAAGAAAACCACAGTTACGTTACAGACTGGTTTAGATTTAGGCTAGGGAGTACAGGCTCCAACTTGAAATGCAGAGGTCAGACTTCAGTAACCAGAAATAATCTTCAGAGCTTTAAAATGGCAAGGATCCAAAGATCCATCTTTCTCCTTGATTTGATAAAATCTGCCCAGAATTAAATCCTAGAGAATTTCTGTTTTTTTCACATATCTGAAGGCACGTACCATCTCTGTCAGCTCTGCAAGGCAGAATGTTTCTAGCAAAACCAAGCCCTCCCCAGCACTGAGGACCTGAGCCACCAATTCGGGGTACCTTTGAAGATGTGGAGGTGGGAGCTAGTGCAATATAACTCTGATGGACAGATGCAGGAGGTAACAGGGCTCTATTGCTCAGTTCGGCTGCCACGAGAGATGGCAAGACAGCTATCATGCAATCACTCTTCTCTGAAAAGTAAGGAACTCAATGACTTTCAGCTCTCTTTCCAATTTATATTCTTATAATCACAGCTGAAAAGACAACCCAGAAGCAGCAAAAGTATTTTACATTTGGTGCAGGTTTATGACTGTGAGGGTGGGGACCAGTAATTTTGGGACATCAGTAAAAAGGGGAAAAACCTTCATGGTGAATCCTGGTAAAAAGCAGCCTGCAGTGAGAGAGTTCCCCTCCATTTCCTTGTCATTTCTACTGCCCTCCTCACAAATTTTCTCCCTAGTTAAAGCACTCAGTACAATCAGGCAGGACCTCAGATTTATGTCTCATCTGAGCTGTGGCTCTTCTGAGCATAATACTCAGTTAACATAATACAGTAACACTAGATCAGGTATCATCTGAGCAGGAAAACATGCCACCTCTGGAGGCAAAAAAACCCTTCCTCAGCACCTGAGTGTTCTTGGAGAACTCTTACTTACTAATTTAGTTTTTAATATATGACAATGACAGAGGCAAGCCACTGGATGCTAGAAGTAAATAAAGCTTAGCTGAGTAAAGACATGGCTTTGAAATGGTTATCAAGAACAGCATGTCACACAAGACGGAGAAAACTCAAAAGCCTGTTGGGATTTGTTTCCTCACTGAGTGAATGGTGTGACATGGAGGGAGAGTCCTACTGGAAATTTAAGTAATGAGTTCAAACTTCAGGTCAAAGTGACATGATGGAAAACCAGACACAGGTATGAGAAACCTCCTGGGCTTTTGACTACAGCTTTGAAGACCTTTAGGCTCTCCCCAGCTATGGGGAGTAGTTTGCCCAGAGAAGTGACAGAGTCCCCATCTCTGGAGATATTTAAAAGATTAATAGATAAGGTGCTAAGGGGTGTGGTTTAGTGGTGGGCTTGATAATGTGAGGTTTATGATTGGACTCGATGACCTTACAAGTCGTTTCCAATCAAACGATTCTATGGTTCTATTATTACCTCTGACACAAATCGGTTTGGTTTTCTTGCTTCTTGCAAAGCTCCGATACGCAAAGCATGTATGAAAGATGGTGACTCTATCCTGGAGGACACAGACAACCTCTCCTCCGTGTTATTCTTACCTCTTTCAAATCCCCATGCTATGTGTATACTACAGAGCAGCAAATCCACTGCAGTAACCTAAGGGTACTTTGTGAGAAGACATTGATTTTTTCCACTGTCCATTTCCTTTTCAGACACAAACAAGGAAGCAAAAAACCAAGGAAAATATAAAAATCTGTCAACCTTGCTGTAGGTACAAACTTGCGTCTCCTATAGCCTTAAATGGGAAGTGCATTTGTGTATTATCTAAAGCCCTAATAGGATCCTTTTGTTATTGTGAGATGAACTTGTACTGTAGAGCTTTAATCCAGAATAAAATTTGTATACATTTTCTCTAATTATGCAAATCCAAGTGTTTTGTTTGGGCTTTTTATACAACTGGAAGGCTGTTAGAAGGTTTCCAGAGTCTGGAGGTGTCTGAGGAAAGGAGCTGCTTACCTCAATACTGGTTATGTGGGAGAAGGAAAAGAGAGCCTTGTTTTGAATCACAGAATGGTGTATTTGTTATTTCCCATTTTATCTGTGACTGGAAACATAAATTTTGTACCACAGGGCAAAAAACACTCTTGAAGTTAAATTCCCTCCCAATACAGCATATATCGTCCTCCCAAAACACAGAGGAAAACTCAACCAAATATTTTCAACCTCATAAAGACTTTCAGGTTCAGTTCAAGGCTTTGACAAAGACATTGGGGCATTTCTGATTTTATCCAACTCTATTTGCCCAGCCCTAATTGCAACAGCACATCTGGAAATGCTACAGCTAAGGCCTTGCCAGTACTTTCATTATAAATCCTCCTGTTTTCAGGGTAACTTTTTCAGGAAAAAAAACCCAAACCAGTAACTGCAGAAGGACTGAAACTTGATATAAAAAGTTCTCAGCTGAGGAATATTTTTTTTATGCATGTTACAATATTTCAAGGTAATCAAATCAAACCATTCTGAAAAGGAGAAAATTTGTAGAAAAGAGTGGGAGAATGCAAGAGAGCATTTTCATGAGCTTGCTTTTTTCTTTATTTGAAACACACAAGGATATAAATATTGTAGCTATAAACTATTTCTCAATTGTAACCTGCGGCTTGACTCAGATTAATGGCTTTGGATGACTCCAAAACGATGACAAGAATAGCAAGGAAAAATAACATTTACCCATAGCATCTGGTTGGAAATGCCTCTGAGGGGTAAGAAGCATCAGTATGTCCCCATCCTTTGGTGCAAGGTAGTGAAAGAATGTATGGAACCTCTGGAAGCATCCAGGACCTCTACTGCTTAGTAAAGGATGTGGACATGCTTAGAAGTACTACTCGACAGAGGAATCCTCATAGCAAGTTCCTTCTCAATATGGAGAGAGGCACAGAGAACTCTTCCCAGATAATCCTTCCTGGTTTTTATTCCAAAGCCCCTGGCTGAGCATGGCTCTCAATTACTCACATAAAAGAAGAGCAAGGCCTTCTTTCAATAAACCCTCAATATATCTACAGGATAAGACTAATTCTGAGGATATGATAAATACAAACATCTATGAGTAGGTCTCTAAGATCACATTATAGGCAATGGAGATTTATTTCACAGCATGAAATGCCCTGGCTAGCCAAGAGAAACACACAAAGGCTGCTAAACAGGACACGGCAGAAGTTGAGACAATTTAGGATAACACTACTGAGATACTTTAGGATACCCCAGGTGGCATCAGGCAGCTGAATGACATAATACATACATATTTACTACAAAGTGAAATACTTACTGGACTCCACTGATTATACTGACCACATCAATTTTATGTCCTCTAACTACAGTGGAAACTCAGACATCTACATGCAACTACCTAGAAGCATCCAGAGTCCCCATCCAGTACACTGCATCAGTAACCATGTAGTCAAAGAGCACTTTTCATCACTTGGTCTCAAAAAGCAGTAGAAAGGAGATGAATATTGTTCCTAGATATAGCACATGTGACCCTTGATCCTTATCAGGTTCAGCTCCAGCAAGAATGTGTGAATATATACCTGAATTATTGTATTGTAGCAAGTTGTAGGGCAGATTCTAACCTAGATGTCTGAAGATGAGTGTATGAGATGCTATCTGCTAGTGACCCTCTCTATTGACTAACAAGAAAATCCATGCAAGTTCTAGACAAGAGTCCAACTGCATATGTTGTCTATTTCATCTCTCCATGATTGTCCAGATGTACTTTGACTGTAACAGCAGCTTGGATACATATGAGCACTAAATTTGGGTGTCTTAGTCTGGAGCTGATTAAAATTAGTCGTTTTGTGGAGATGTCTTCCAATTCTCATTTGCAGCATCCAATAGCTTACACAGAGCAAGTTCTTTCACTGCCAGCTAAACTGTGTTGCATTATATCACATTTACAACAAATACAGTCAACTGTGGCAGCTCAGCTGGCACATGGCAGCTAGCAAAAGCATGGTAACTCGTTTGTGTCCCCAGGCCGTAACTCTTGAACTGTTCAGATGTGAACATGCAATTTGCATTCTAGCCAAATCAAACACAAAGACATTTAAGTCCTAATGTAGATTGATGAGAACTTCCTGGAAGAGGATAGTATTTATTACAGTTTTTTAAGCCTGTCTCCCATCTAGATGGAGCTGAAAGCACTGTGGAAACGTACTGGGAATTGTTTTCATTACACAAACCAGCCTGGTTAAAATCAGAATCTTTTTGACATGTCTTCACTCGGTTGAACCAAGTTGGAAACTTTAAGTTTGGTGACTACAATTACACAGGTGCAAAACTATTTACTTCTGGAATAGCAGTCCCAGTTCAGGTCACCTGTGATCAAGAAAGATGAACTGGAAATAAGGAGGATGTAGAGAAGAGCACTGTGATTATCTAAGGAATGTGGTATTCAGTATACGAGAGGTTTGTCTTAAGTATCAGAACAGAAGCTGAAAGACAAAATGACTAAACTATGGGATGATCTTGGCATAAGGACAAATGGGCATTAACTATCCGTGAATAAATTTCAGATGGACGTTAGAAGACAGTTTTTAACTGTAAGAAGAGTGAGGTTTTGAAGCAGCCTTCCCACAGGAGTAGTTATAGCAAGATGTCTAACCCCTTTTATGAAGGAGCACACTAAATTTATGAACAGATTATGTTACGTGGGAGGCTGAAGTAGCATGTGTCTGAATTTGATGATCCACAAGACTCCTTTCTGGCTACTTCAGAGAAAAAAATACAATCTAATATTCAAATATGTTTTATGCTTTCTGTATGTAACCCTGAGCATAGAACTACTCTCACTTTGCAGTTTTAGTGTTATTTCCACCTTGAACAAATAAAGGAAGTAATTGAATAACCACAGGAAAAGTTGATTTTGTGACATTACAGACACTAAACCAAACAGATAAGGCAAAAGAAATTAGTCCATGTCCCCCTATGGGCTAATTAACATTCTTTGCAAGATTTTAGTATTAGACCCTCAGGAAAGTCCATTTTCATTTTGTCTTACTAGAACCTGACCAATGTTTGCCAGACTTAACATGCTGTATATAGAGAATAAGCACAAGAATTAATACACAATTCAAAACATGTCAGTGATGTGCAAAACAGGATGGAGACAAAATATCTGGGAAAGAAACAAGTGAGAATGTTCCAGAAATGAAGGTATTGTTTAGCTGTATTAGCCCAGGTTTAGAGTCCAAGACAGCTGGCTAGCTGAGCGGCAGAGCTAAACAACCTGGAATTAAATCCAGTCTACTTAAATCCCACTTTTGCCACAGACAGCAAACCAGCCCGTGTATTTTCCTAGACTGTTCATTAAATAGGCCTATAAGTTCATTAAATGAAGGGCTTCAAAGTCAGAGTGCAGTGAGGACAAAAACATGGTAGTTTCCACCTTCCTCCTATGAGCCTAAAAGCTGTAGAAAGTGGTAGATCTTTTCTCCAGAGAAAATTAAAGCATATTTTTCACAATGGTTTGACCAGTACATCACAAACCATTTTTTTTCTAGTTAATTGTGGAGCAGCAGACAGAGGAAAAGGAAGGGGAAGGGGAAGGGGAAGGGGAAGGGGAAGGGGAAGGGGAAGGATATGCTACTCAGGTCCTGCAGGATCCTAGATCTGAGCTATTGTCTTTATATAACTGAGCAGCTAGATGCTGCCTTCACTGTAAACAGCTCCTGTGATGAAAAAAATCCCTGTTTTCAGACTACTTTCTACTCAAAGCAACAGACTGTCCCAGGCTCAAGCAACAAAAGTATTTACACCTGTTAGAAGTATATAGAAGTATAAAGGGAAGGATAATTAGCTAATTTAAAAGCATGAATGTACAAAATAGAATGACAAAGAACATTCAGTCAGTGATTTGGCTTCTGATTATTGTTTTCCAGTTTTAATCTGTCAGCTTTAGCATTATTCAGGAACAAGATCCAGGAAGCAGTACAGTGAAACTAAGTAGTTCATTAAACAGTTCTTAATCTGTCACTCTTCTCACTTTTGTCTACTCTAGATCACTGTGTAAGACTTCTACTCTTTTAGTGAAAATATGCCTTACCTTCTAACAAATATAGTTATATCCACTGGCTGGCAAAATGTTAAGGACCTTCACGTGGGGCACTTAAAATTCAGTACGTGCTTCCCATCTGCCCTCTGTTTTGCCTGCAAAAATTCCATCAGATTTGTCAGACATTATTTTCTGTTCCAGAAACTATCCTGATTCCTTTCTATCAGCTCATATTTTTCCAGATGTGTTTGTGATCTCATCCTCTACTAATGTCTCCAAGACCTTGCCTACAGTCAAAAACAAACGTTATTGCAAACCTGTAAATCCTTGATTTCACCTTAGTCCTCTTTGTATGGAATAGGTTTACATTTGCATTGTTCTTATCCTATAGTACCCCTTCCTGTTACAATAAACTAGTAAGGTTTTTTTAGTTCACCAGTATCCTCTTCTATCATCTCTTTCATGAGGTTCAGGTGTGACCAGCTGAGCCTTACAGCTGTCTTCTCTTTCCAGTGTGGGTTTGTTGTTTTTTTTTTTAAAGATGGATCCTCATGTTGTTTCAGCTTTCAGAATACTTCATTTTAATTTCTGGCACTGTATTTTGTTTCCTCCTGGAGACCTACTTATCACTGATGGTAGAGGACTAAGACTGAAGTAATGATGATACATTAGCTAAGACAATCTACAGACTGACCATTGTTTGTAGAGATTTTTATGTCCAGACAAGACTGGTAGTGATAAAAGATAATGAACATCAGATGTCTTCTTACTGCTTTACATGCCAATGAAAAACTGTTCGATTTTCAAAAATTTTTGTCTGGAATATCAAATCTGGTAAATTGTTCAGTGGAATATGTGCAAACAGATGAGATAATCACATCTAAGGGATACAGTAGCTGCAAATCAGCTAATTTGTTCATCATGAACATGTCCAGATCAACAAGGAAACAGCATAACAGATTTGCACTGAGATACTCCCTCTTCTCATCTCAGAAATGAGAAGTCTTGAACTAGTCCTGAGGTTAGAGGAGTGATTTAAGTCCAGACATCTTGCAGTTCTCTGACATCTCAAAAGATGCCACTTACTTTAGAAACATCTTGCACAAAATAGTAACAACTGCGAGGCCCATTTGCAATCCATCCTGTCATACTTCATGGGCTAGATATAATTCAATTTTAAGATTATGTGCACTATTAAAATATGTAGTTGTATTTACTATTAAAATATGTAGTTGTATTTACATAAAACTTATATGTTTTGGTTTTTGGGTTTTTTTTTCCATAGGTAAAGAAATCTCATTTTAAAGCCAAAGGCTGATAATCTAGTTGTTTGGTGGGTTCATAATTCCTTCATGGGATATAATTCCTCATGAAATTCTCCTATTAAGTCCTTCCCACAGGCTACAGTTCTTCACAAGCATGGGGCCTTCCATAGGGGCAGCTCTTCTGGTGTGGGCTCCTCTCTCCCCCTATACTCTCAGGTCCTGCCAGGAGCTTGCTCCACAGTGAGCTTCCCACATAGTCACAGCCTCCTTCAGGCATCCACCTGCTCCAGTGTGGGGTCCTCCACAGGCTGCAAGTGGATCTGTGCTTCCCTGTGGCCTCCATGGACAACAGGGGGACAGCTGCCTCACCATGGTCTGCACCAGAGGTCACAGGGGGATCTCTCTTCCAGTGGCTGGGCACTTCCTCTCCCTGCTTTTTCATTGATGCTAGTGCCCACAGAGGTGTTCTCACATTCTCACTCCCTTCAGCTGCTGCAGTTGAGCAACTGCGCAGCAATTTCTTCCCCTTCTCAGATATGTTATTCACAGAGGTGTTACCTCATTCACTAATTGGCTCAGTCAGCACTGGGTCCATTTTAGAATGGACTGGCATTAGCCCTGTCAGCTACAGGGGAAGCTTCTGGCAACTGTTTAAAGAAGCCGCCCCTGTAGCCCCCCTGCTACCAAAAACTTGGCTGAGGCAAAACCACTACACGGAGTCCCATGGAGACTGATAACACAGACTCAAACCCCCTTGACCAGAGACTTATTACCCAATTCACATAGACTGTCATACTGCACCAGGGGATTTAGGAATCAACGCTCTCAGAGACGTAGGACTACACTTGATTCATTGCTGCTCTGTTCGGAAGGAAATTTCCATGAGGACTTGCACAAGGGTGTTTTCATTTGTTTATATTCCTCTTCTCCCCTCCACCCAACCAGCACGAGGTTCTTAATATAGTTTTAAAGTTCCTAATATAGCTTTGACTCTCTTAGCTTCGTATTCCACCTGAAAAACGCAGATAATAGCACTGTCCTTCTTTATAGGTGTGATTTAAAAAAAAAAAATGCTTTGAGGGTAGTAAGCCACCACTTAAGATAATGGAGGATGATGGCAACTCAGTACCAATAGACATAAATAACCATCAGATAAGACCACACAGACATTAAGTTTTTGGTAAATTATTTGGACAGTTTAGATTATTCTACTGCTCAAATGGTTGACAAAGTTTCCTCGGTTGGCAGCGAATGAGAATTGTGTTACAGATAAGTGTCCTTGAATAAGAGCCCTATATATCTCCAAGCATTACTCATTTTTAGCACGTGAGCTATACAGACAGTTTAAACTAGTGATAACTTCTCTTCTTGCTGAGTTTGTGCAAACATTTCCTGAAGCTTTCAAATTTACCACAATAGAAGCCTTTAAAAGCTTAAATAAGGATAACTTGAATTATTAGCATTGGTCCCCTAGTCCAACCGCAAGCATGTCTGAAGCAGCTCTTGCTGATAACACACTGCAGCAACTATATTTTCCTCACACTTATCCACAAAATAAGCTGATACTCATGATTACCAGCAGGTGGGAAATCACTGGGTTACTGGGACTATTGCCCCCAAATAACCTTTCATTTCCTTCCTGCATTTTTTACTTGATCATTGTCAACATACAACTCAAACAACTTCTCAGTGAAACCACAGGTCAGACACTTTGTTAACAGGTATTGATAACACCCTACTGAAGCCAGTGGTTCTTTTCAATGACTAACAGCAGTAACAGCAGCTGGTTTGGTCCTTTGCAACTTAACCTCAGATGTGAGGATTTCCTTATACTCCTGGCATGTAAGAGTGGCTTTGGATTCCAACCCATTGATTTTACTCTCACCTTCAGCATTGCACAGTCGAAGGAATCACAGTCAAAGTTACCTTTTCACTGCTCATCTATCTCCCCTTCACTTTTCACATCCGAATTTTCATCTTCTCCACCTGAGCTTGCATCTGCTTGTATGACATGGTTTGGAAGATGTCAATGAAGACTTGGCAGATTTCTTAGTCTAGGCTTGAGCCAATCATGGGTATTTGGTCAAGAAGCCAGCCCTCGTTCCTTGAAGACCTTTGTAGATTTACATGTACGTCTACATCCGGGCAACTGAGCACATCAGAGATGTGTTGTAGCCACATGTCACCCATGATTAATTATTCCTTTTCCACAGAGGTTTCCACATATTGTTTGAGATTTCCCATAAGGACACCAATATGCTGCAATGCACAGTTCTGACCTTGTTGGTCCCACACTTTATCAGCCTCTTCCACTAACAGTATAGTCAGCAATGCAGTAATCCTTCTAACCCATCAGATCTCATTACAGGTCTTCTATTTTTAACTGTCTGCCTCTAGTGGCTTTATAATGCACAAGTGAATGTGCGGTATGGATGGCCTTTCCCTAATAAATGTTGAGGAATGAGGCACTGAGAACCCACAGTGAAAAGTCTGTGCTTGAGCTGTACAAGCACAAAGTGAGAAAAGCTCCTACTTGGTAAGTAGTGAGTTAGCTAGCATCTTCCACCAGCCAGTTCTCCATATCCTAAGGTTTTGTTTTCTCTGGAGGTTGCTTCTTCTGTATGCCTGCTTTGTATCACATAATTTTCTTTATGCCTTGATGCTATGTTATGTCCATGCAACTTGACTTTTGAAAGAGGAAGACTTAAAAATTAAGAGGAAGACTTAAAAATTAAGTAACTGCCATGAGGTCAAATGGAGCTGGTAAATGTGACTTTTTAACATGCTTTACCAAACTCATCTCTTGCTGTGGCAATTAGGTCCCCATGCTAAACTTTTTGTGGTCATATGCAAAGGGTAGCTAGATGACACTGGTAAACTACTTCATTTAAGCCAGATCAAGCCTCACTGAACAATTATTTAGACACTTATATATTCTTCAAGACCATTGAAAGGAGCTGGGATTTTGATAAGCTACTGTATATTTATAGAAAAGTTTTATAGAAAGCTGAGCTTTGTTATTTCTGAACTACATGCGTACTCTTAACATTGAAATTCCTTACGAGCTTCAGGAGAGCTAAGTGGCACTGACTTTAGTGACTTTAGTACATAACTCAAGTTGATAAGTAGACTTTCAAAGGCAAAGTAAATGACCTTATTGTAAAGCTTTATCCTATTCATGTGATAGGGAGTGGGAAAGCTTTCTTTCATTTCAACTGGGAAGAATAAGAGAAGAATTTAATACCTGAATATTTTACTTATTTTTTCTCATTCCTCTCCAAAGAAAGAAAGAAAATTATTTTTCATATCTTCTAAAAAAATGTACTTTTTTTGCACAGAATCACAGAACAATAGGTGTTGAAAGCAACTTATAAAGATCATCTAGTCCAACCTCCTCTGCTCAAGCAGGTACACCTAGATCAGGTCACACAGGAATGTGTCCAGGTGAGTTTGGAAACTCTCCAGAGAAAGAGACTCCACACCCTCCCTGGGCAGCCTGTGCCAGGGCTCCATCACCTTCACAGTAAAACAGTTTTTCTTTAAGTGTAAGTGGAGCTTTTTGTGTTTCAGCTTTTGTCCATTGCCCCTTGTTCTGTCACTGGACACTACAGAAAATGGTGTCACTCCGTTCTCTTGACATACATCTTTTAAATACCCATAAGTATTAATGAGATCCCCCCTTCAGTGTCCTCTTATCCAGACTGAATGGTTCCATATCCTACAGCCTTTCTTCATAAGAAAGATATTCCAGTCTCTTGATCATCTTTGTGGCTCTGCACTGGACTCTCTCCAGAAGTCGCCTGTCCCTCTTGAGCTGAGGAGCCCAGAACTGGACACAGGACTCAAGATGAGGCCTCACCAGGGCAGAGTAGAGGAGGAGAAGAACCACTCATGACCTACTGGATACACTCTTCCTCTTTCTTATTGCTATTATTATTATTATCATCATCATAAGGGGAGTGAGTTTTGTCACGTGGTTAAAGCAAGAAGCCATCTGAATCCTATTACTTGTTTTGCCACTCCCTTAATATCAGATTTTGCTTAAATTTCTCCGTGTCTTAGTTTCAAGGTACAAAATGGAGAGAACAGTTCTTCCCCCTTCCAAAGATCTCCTGGGATGCTTATCTCAGTGAACTTTGCAAAGCTGTTGGAAAC
Organism: Colius striatus; assembly: GCF_028858725.1. Classification (NCBI taxonomy): domain Eukaryota; kingdom Metazoa; phylum Chordata; class Aves; order Coliiformes; family Coliidae; genus Colius; species Colius striatus. Next base: position 42,302,771 of record NC_084760.1, on the reverse strand, counting down.
TTGAATACTAAAAGTACAAAGAATCAGAAGTGATTAATATTAGCTATTTCTGCCTTTCCCCCACACAACAATTTAACTTTGGAAAGACAAGCCTCTATAAAAGAGAAAACTTTCTTTGTGCTTGGTGAGGATGGATTATGATCATTCTATGTTTGTTGGCATAAACTTAGAGAAGTTTCAAACAGACAGAGTAAAAATAAATCTTATTATTGTACATTTATACTAAGCAGGGTCCACAGTTTCCTCTTCATTTTTTTTTTTTTAGATTACTATTTTGATTTTTTTTTCCCTGAAAAACAAATACTGGAATATAATGTTTTTTTTAACTTTCAAATTTATGGTCTTCCTGACAACAGGTAGTCACAGTTGCATTCTTGCAAAAGAAAACAAAATTAAAAATATAGACACAGGAAATAAAATTAATTTTAAAATATATGAAAACATTTATTCTGTACATCAGCCCAAGTGAATAGACAAGTCTCTGACTGATACCCACCACAGACTGCCGTTTCTTGAATTGATTGATTAATAGGACAGAAATGAGGAGGTGTGAATTTATTTTGGACTTCAACAGGGTTGAAAAAGGTTTGGCACAGTTCAACTAGGCTTAATCTGCATTTTAAAGTCTATGAACAGTGACCACCTACTGGCACCCTTCAGTGCGTTAGGTCCCATAGAAAGGAAACATTTTGCACTAGACTTCATTTCAGCTAATGTTCCTGGATTTAGAAAGGTACTAAAAAAGCAACAGCAATCGGATTTCAAACCAACAAAATACCCCTTTTCCCCTAGTGGGATTGGAACTCAACAGAAGAGTCAAGGAAGAAGGAGGAGGGTAGGTGGGATCGGAGAAACAATTTCTCATTGTTTGGAGGCAGATTGTTCGAGAGTGCGACATTACCCTTAAAATAAAATTAAACTCCTTTGGGGTGTTTTCACCAGTAAGAGTCAAGATTTTCATTTAACTGTGGGAAAGGTAGTAAAGAAGTAATAAATAACAGTTCAAATGGGAAAAAGCTGCAGAGCAGAAAAAAAAAATGCTGAAATGCCAAGAATTTTATCTGAGTTAAAAAATGCAAGTAGAAAGATCTCACTGTATTCTGCAGCAAGGATAATTAAAAACAAAGCTGTCTTTTAAGACAGAGCTAACATTCCCTTCATCTCCTTTTTCTGGCAAAGCCACGAAACACCCTCTGAAGTAAAATAACCATAACAAGAAAAGACATCTTCTTGAAGAAATTTTGACTCATAGTTTACTACTTTATAAGCAGTTCAATAGAAAGATGTTCCACTCCAAGGCAACAAGTCAAGAATCCACATTTTTAATGCTAGTTCAATCTCCTATGAGATTATTTTTACATCTGCAATTAAAGACAGATTTTTTAGCTCCCTGATTGTGACCAGATAGAAAAGAGTTTGATGTGCACACATACATAAACAGAGGGAAGGAAAATATCACCTCTCCCTGTAATGGTCTTCATTAAAACAGCTTTGCCCAGCTTCTGTTTTATTTTGATAATTGAAATTTTCCTTGTCCAGTAGTGAGTGCCGTTTCTTTCTTCTTTACACTTCTCTGGTCCAAAGGAAAAATCTAATAGTCCAAACTCCAGTGTTTTCAGTCAGTTGGTCAGAAAGGGATTGTCACATTTTCAGAGGAAGGATGGGGCTGGAATGGAGAGGAGAAAAGGAAAACTCAAAAAAGTCAGAAAAGAGTGTTTAAAGCCCAGGTCATTAACACTCATACAGTTGTTGGGGGCATTTAATGCTGCTCTCAGTAGCACCACAGACTTGGGGTGGTAGAATTGGTCCTCTCTTTGCACCTGCTGGAGAGTAAAAGGCTCAAGGCATGAGTTTCCCTTTCAGCCTCCCTTTGCTGCCCACAAGCTGTTTTTACACTGATCTGCAAACTTTGTCTGTGTATTTTTCTTAGCTCTCCAGCATGATTTTAAAATAAAAGCATGTCACTGACCATGAAACTGCCTACTGTGCCCTTCATTGCTTCAACACTTGAGCTACCAGAAGTCGCATCTGCCTTTGCAATCAAAAACTACTCTTGTACAAGAAAAACAGCAGGAAAAAGAAAAATCCTAAAATTATTTTGTCAATTCATTATAGCATTTTTATAGGCATTGACTCTGTTCCAGGCAAAATATGACCTTACAAGAAATTATCATTACTGTTAAACTATGCTCCAGGTCAAACTTTCTGTGAATCCATCTCTTTCAAGGGAGAGTCTGGAGATAAATTTGTTTCTCTATGATCTAAGAGAGAGAGACTCATAAAAATAATTAAATGTAAATGTTCCTTCTTTCATTTTGCTTTCTGGATAAATCTGACTCTATTCAAGAGATGTGTTTATCCCAAACCTGTACTGTCAAGGGCAGGAGCCCAGCTTCAATCCTGTTGGAACCATTTATGGCATTTCAAAGTGATTCAAGGCTGGCAAATATATGGGTGATCATTTGGGGCTGCCATCCCACTTGCTTGCTAAGACGGGGATATCCCAAAGGTCTGGCAGCATATCAGATGGGAATGAGGATTTTGTGGCTGTGCTGGGTTAGATGGGGATTGGCACAGTCAGAAAACATCCAGGTTTGGACCCCAATATGCCCTGATGCCATCAAAGAGAAATTTATCTAGGCATTACAATTTATCAGCTGGCTCAGGATCTACCAGTGCCTTGAACTTGCTGGGGTGGCCCGAACCTCAGTTTTCATCAGTTTAGGGTTGTTTAGTTTTTTGTTTTTTTTTTTTTTAATAAACGTGAAACACCGTTTTCCCCCCTTTTTCTTTGATACTGAGGCCTCAGAGTAGTGGGCAGCATGAAGCAGGAATGTCATGCTGCCCAAACCTTCTTCCTTGGGATTGATTTGGGTTTATAACTTGCTAAACCATATCCTGGAAGGGAGGTGGGAGGCTCCGTGCTGAAGCCGTCCGTGTTTGTGTGTGTGTATGTATGCACGTATGCGGAAAGCACTGGAGCTGGTAGGGCTCTCCAGGACTCTTTGGAGGGCAATACAGACCTGGAGACAAAAAAAGAAGGTACCATTCATGCCCAAGCATATAGTGGGGTAAACATATTTTGTAAATGGAAGTTTGTTATTCACATTGTACGACGGGAGCTGCTGTTTACCCACTGCCAGTTGGATGCTGATGTTGCCAGAGGCTGAATGATTCAGCAGCGATTGCTTATAAATAGTGCTGACCAGAAACAGAAACAGTGGAGTTTTCATTAAAAAAAACAAAACCAAAACCAAAAAAACCCCCCAAAAAAACTCTTGAATATTTTTCTTTTTTATTTTAAGGGAAGAGTTAAAGCTTTACATTCTTTTATTGATATTTCATTTTCCCTCCTCTCCTTTCTACGTTCTTATATACTTTTAAGTGTTGCTTTTTAATTTTTTTAAATTTTATTTTTATATGGTTTTATTTTAATATTTTATTTTGTGCTCTGTGTTATTTGTTTCATCACTGCAAAAAGCAACAAGGATGGGAGAAAACAGAAGGTCATATTTTAAAGAAGAAATACTGAAATGCAGGAAAATCCTAGCATCTGGGTATCTTTTGAAACTCCAGACTCGCAGCTTTTAATAAGTAGAGGTTCTAAATAACAAGTCCTATTTTGTCAGAGACTTTTTTTTTTTTGGTTAAGAAAATGCTTTGAGAGTCACTGATAGTAACATCAGAGTTTAGGGCCCATTGGTAGATATAAAGACTAATCCCCCTTTGTCCTGCAGAGATAGAAGAGCTCAGAAAAGTTAAAACTTGCCAGAAAAAGGCAGGGTAATGTGAACTTTTTCTGACCACTTCCCTTAAATTTCCCACTCTGCAGGTTAGCCTGGATACTATTAAGAGAAAGAAAGAAAGAAAGAGAGAAAGAGTGAAAATTCATCAGGACTCTGGATTTTGCTCTCCAGACAGCATGCACGATGCAGCAGCCGTGTCTGGTGATACCAGTCAACATCCTCCAGCCGAACACAGTCAAATCTCTCCATCATGTAGTTCCAAACTGAAATGAAATACTGCAAATTCCAGGTCAGGCATTCACTCTTTTTGAAAGCTAAAGTGATCGTTTCCCTGTGCCCAGTTTTGATTTCCTGAGTATAAAAGTAATGTTGTGTTCTCCAAAACGTTTGCCCACATTAGCTGGACATGTACCCACAGGTTTTGAAGGTTTCTTTTATGAATCTCATGGAGAAGTGTGGCTTCAGAAACCAGACAAAAGTCTGCCCTAGGTCAGTGGGAGCTTTGATTGTGCGAAGACTGCACAACTAAAGTGCCTAAAATCTAGGTGATCTTTCTTTTTTCTTTTCTCAGGACAACAACCTGTAGCATCTTAGAAAACCAGGGAGTTTTACTTGCAAGATAAAGGGCAAATCATCAGTCCCTTGGAAAGAAAGGAAAAAATATTCAATGTGTGCAAGGGATGGGAAATTTAAAAAAAAAAAAAAAAAAAGGAAGGAAATCAAAGATGATATACTTAATTTGGGGAAGAAGCAGTGAAGGAATGCACGCTGTCATCATGGCTCATTCCCTGCACATCTTCAGCCCTTGGGCTGGGTGCTGCAAAACGACTCCTTCCCTCACAATGCACAAAACTTCTCTTTCTAATTTGGCACGAAGTACAAGGAGAGAAAGGTAAATTTTCTATTTCACATCAGTTAACAGAGTTGATTCCCATTCCACAAGGTGGCAACATCGCTTCAGAGCTCACAGCATCCTGCGCGGCACAGAAGATCAGAAACTTTGTGTCTTTTGAGCTATTTCAAACACCGTCTTTTGGATGTTGGAAAATTAATAGGGGGGGAAAAAGCCATTGTTCTCATTTTCACCATTCTTTTGTTTTTCTAAACTGATGTTTTAAATTATATCTCCATCTTTAACTCTCCATCCACATTTTACCATGTATACTACCTGCACAATCCCATTTTCAGTAGTTCTTTTTGTACAGCTCAGAATAGGGGAAGGTTGGTTTAATAGCACACAGTTTTTCACTGAGTGAAATCTCACATCTAAAACCAAAGTGGCAAAAACAAGAAACAGAATCAAAGGTGAGCCTTGGTTTTCAAGCTGATCGGAATCCAAACTTGTATTTAGCATTTTAAACCAGAGCTTAACTTCACTTTTAAATAACTTTTTAGAAGTCAAACTCTGCCTCACAGACTGTCCTTTCATGCCTTTCTTCTCTAAGTTCCCAACTCCTGTTTCATTCTCTAAACAACTACATGGTGGTTCTGCACTCTTAAACGACACCTCTGGTTTTCACTAATGGCTGCAAAGCTATTTCTTCTGTGGAAGTTGAAAGGAAATGTAAGAACTTCATCTTCCTAAACTCTGCCTGGCCTGTACAGTAAGAAGAACATAAAAGTACAACAGAGATTTAAAATAAAGCACTTCAGAAAAGAATACGGATGTTGTGATGTTAATGTCAAGTGCAAGGCCTTTAATTTCCCTCTCCAGATCATGCAGGCTCTGATATTGTAATAACTTGGCATGAGTATCTAAGATGCTGTTAGCCTCCACAACCAGCATGAAAATGCTTCATGGTCATACTGGCCAACAACAGTTGGAGAATCAGTCCAAGGATTCTACCAGCATAAAAGACCTCTACCAGCTGTGAATCACACTACAGTAACACGCACATCACATGCTTCAGCAACATCCCTGTCTTCTACGAGCTCTCTGAACTCAAGTACGTCTGTGTTAGAGCAGCTCAATGGATGTCTCAAGGCCATGTTACCCTGCTGTGGATACTCCATTCCTGCAGGGTTTCTTCATGGCCAGCCTTGAGACACCTGTGGAACTAAGTGAATATACTTCACAACCATTGTGAAAGTTGAATTCCTCTCAGCTTCCCTTGCCATAATACTATCAGGTACACTTAGGAACACTTTTTCCTCAAAATGATGCAATGTCCTCTGCTAGAAAGGCAAATGGGATCAATGTGCAAACAAAAGTCAAGTTGCCTTTACGCTGTCCGTGAGGTTAATGTGGTACGTGGTAGCAGCCCTCCAGACCAATATGGCAGATGTATGCATAATGCATTCAGAGATGAGGTTTGTTATGGATACAAGTGTCATGTCTAAGAACAACTCTTCGAAAGTACTCAGACATGTTTCAAAAGTCTGTTGGCAATATCAAGCATGGTGCTAGTGAAATGTTTCTGTCTCTATGCAGCTCAGTGCTGGCTGGAACAGACTCACTGCCGATACAATCTCAAGATAAGAGCTGAGTGCGAACAGTATCTTTTATTAACCTCTGTATGATCCCCAAATCTCCTGCTGCTCAGAAATGAAACAAATGCAGGGACCTTCCCTTGGCTTTGTCTATCTCTGACCACAAAAATCATCCATAGGTTTGCTTTCATAGAATAGTAGAATCATTTTAGTTGGAAAAGATCTTTAAGATCACCAAGTCCAATCATTCACATCACACTGTCAGGCTGACCACTAACCCATGTCCCTCAGCACCTCAGCTACACAGCTTTGCAATATCTCCAGGGATGGGAGCTCCACCACCTCCCTGAGCAGCCTGGGACAGTGTCTTAACAGCGCTCTCACGGAAAGAGTTCTTTCTCATCTCCAATCTAAACCTACCCTGGTGCAACTTGAGGACATTTCCTCTTGTCCTTTCAGTCATTACTTGGGAGAAGAGACCGACCCTCACCTTGCTATAACCTAATCAAGTGGATTTACAGAGGCCAGAGGTGCCTTGAAAATTGACACTCAATTGGTTTGTGTATAAATCAATAACTCAGGGAGGCGACTTTGCTCTTCTTTTCTACAGCCCTGACTTCTCCAAGGAAACCTTTGGCATTGCTCTTGGTCAACAGTGGAGATTTGAGATAGGACTGTTCGCATGTTAGCAGTTGAGCAGGCTCTAACTTTTCCATGCTTCCCTTCTTCCTCCTCCCTATTTTTTCCATTGTAACTTAGATTGCATTTTTTCAAGACATCCCTGAAATTACTATTACTACATCACAATATTAGATCAATGCAGTGGTAACACACTCCAGATTGTTATGGCATTCGCATCTTGATGCCTTCCATACTGTCTTGTGGAATCTAACCTAATACCATGATTAAAATGCCTTTTCCATTTCACTAAAGCACTCTGCCTGCTGCCATTACATAAACGTCTGCCTATCTAGGGTTTTATACTGGCACCCATCACCAGGCTATTTGAGAATCTAATGAAAAGGACCTCCACTCATTAAAGGGAGATGAAGGTTCTTGCCAAAGCCTGGGATTAAATTAGAGTCTGTTAGCTTTTTCTTCCCACTGACATCATTATGAATCAGGAAAAACACTCCATTCAAGTGAGTTGTGTTACAGCAGTGTAAAGTCAGCATGAGTTCAGAATCAAGCCCTTTCATTTTAACACCAGGCTGCCTCCATTTTTTGTGGCAGCTTTTTCCCACTCAGCAGCTCAACTGCTGAAAATAGCAGCCCTCAAGGTAATATATTTCCTTTTCATGGGCAAGCACAAAGCTTCAAAGCTTCAGAGGGAGGAATCTTTTAGAAGTCAGCCTCAGGTGGGATGGGAGAGGGAAAAAACAAACCTAAAAGGGTAAAAAAAGAAAAAAAAAATGAAATGGTAGAGCTCCTATAGACTGTGCATCATAGTCTTTGAAAGTGGATGAAATTACCTTGGTTACTACCAAAAAGTAGAATGGGGCTTCAGATATTGTGCAACCTTGGAGTAACTGCAGGAGCAGCAGCAGCCCATCTCTTGTTGAGAGCTGCAGCTTGAGTCCTGCCCTTCTTTAGACTCCTCTGAGAACAGAGAAAAGCAAGTTCTCTGTATTCCTCTGTACTCGCAGGGAGCTGGGAGTCAGTCATCCTTGCTTCATTGTGAAGGCAGATATGAGCAGCTAACAGAGAAGTCTCAATTTTCTAGTGTTTTTCTAGTGTCTTCAGTGCTGAGAAATATCTTGCTCAGTGGTAGCTGTGCCTCAGTACTCCAGGCATGGCATGGAGAGGCGTGAAAGGGCAGTTTGATACTACCATATTTAAGAACTAGGGTGGTTCCCACACCACTGGAAATCAAGAATGGGAGAAAAAAGTTCTTGATGACACACTGATAGGTCTTAAATCCATTCCCCACAAATGTGAAGCTACTGGCTTCAGTAGAATCCCATAACAATGGCACTGAAATATGATGCCTATGTTGGAGGTACCATCTCAAGGTTTCCTGCATCATCAGTGAAGAAAAAAAATACTTTCAAGAGGAAGTTTGGGTCTTAGTTGGAAAAATGAGCTGTTCCACAGGGATGGAATGAATCTGGGCCAAGGAGAACAACAGCTTGGGGAACCAAACAGAATTTAAAAGAGTTGTCCATTAAAATATGGCTTTTTTTGTCCACAGATGTTGAAAAAGCCCTTCCAAAAGGTCATGTTATCATTCCATACAACAGCACAACTGTCATCCTGTGCCCTTTTCACTTTAAAGCTGAAAAAAACAACTGACCTTCAGTTTCCCTCCAGGATGTCTCCTGTCCAAAACTGAAATTGTTGATTAAACTGCAGCATGGCTTTTCAAGTGATGCTTTTTTCTATGGCATTTGGTAGTATTATTCAAGTGTAAGAAAATGGAGTAGGCCACTCCCCTGCTTTATATCTCTGTGAATCCTGGAGCAGCACAGAACACGTGTAATTTGGTTTATAGCAAACTGAAGCACAGACTTACTTGTATGTTGATGTTACTCCAAGGGTGGACACTGGTGATGAGCTGTGTTCTGTACATCAGCATCCCTGTGATAAGGATGTTAGTTCCAATCTCTCTTGTAGAGTCACATGAAAATCCATGAGTGCGAAAAACAAGGGATGTAAAAGAGGTCATTGCAATGATCATAATTGTTTATTACTATTAGACATAAAGGCAAACTAAGACAACTGCATAAAACTGATTTTATAAAATAGGTCTGTGATATCCATGTGTGAGCACTGCTGCATCTCTTTTGTGATAAACAAAGTAATTTTGTTAGTTAGGAGACTTAACAAAGTGCTCTCATAGCCAGAGTAATAATATGAAAAATAGTATTATTCATAATAATGATGATAATAATAATATTAACTTGCACCTGGAATTAAGAAGATAAGATAAGCCAAATTGTCAGCAAATTATTCTCCCGATAATCCATGGTGAAAGTTGCTGGTTGAAGTCTTAGTAGAATTAAATCCTGGTGCTACCATGAGTTACTATGCAATGTCAGCATCTTGTCCTTAGTAATTAGTCATGGAGAAGAGAAAAGCTACTTTTTGGCATCACCCACAAGCTGTGTGGAAGCGCTTGGACACCAGAAAGTCAAAGGCAATGGAAGCCTGATGTGTTGTAAATTTGTAAGTCAGAGGAGAAAACTGAGGCAGAGATGAGTTACACATTACAATCACACTGTGAATCCATGGTGCTCAAACCTGCATATTCTCCAATACCAGCCATTACAACACTAGCACCACTCCTCATGAACAGCAGTATTTCCAAGTAAAAGCAAGAGATCAAAAGCAAGAGACAGCCTTTCAGATATTCCATTTCATCTGTAAAGACAAGCGTAGGAAGATTGAAATGATTATTTTTTTTCCTCTTGCCCATTTGATTAACATATGTTTGTCTGTGTTTCAGTATTTTACCACATATTTATATGCAGTCCCTCTGCCTGTTTTTTTCTTGGCCTCTCACAGGCTTTCACTCATGCCAGACAACTCCAAGAAACTTGCTCACAGTACATCATCCTCATTCACGCAATCCTGAACCAGTTCCTACACCTTAGTCAGGTGGCATCCAGGCACATCTTGGTTGTCTCCGAGAGGAGCAGATGCTGTTACTTTAAACATTCCCCTGATAATCCCCAGTCTACTAAAAAAATTAGGAGTGTTAGAAAGCATGTACCACTCAAATAAAAAACGAACCTGATTGCAATCATGCCACTGCCTTTTTTTCCCCTTTTAGGAGGTGGAATGAGTCACAGCAGACAATTCTCAGTTCTTCTGGCTAGCTCTCAGGATTGTGGTTTCCAGTGACAAATTCAGTCCCTGGGCAATTTACTGAGGAATTGCATAGTGTGGTAGAGGCATCCTTCCACCCATACTCAAGCCCCAGGATCTGATGAAGTTTGGTGCAAAGACTTGTGATTTGGTTTCTTTTTAATAACACTTACTGAACGTGAATGACTTTAATAATCCGCAGCAGTCATTAAAAGCTTTTCATCTTCAAAGTGCTCTACATATGCTAATTAATGCTCACAACCATCCTGTGATGGTATTATTATCCCCATGTGGCAGCAAGGGAAATGGAAGCAATGAGGTTAAGTAATTTGCCTGAGGTCAGAGGGAGCTGATGACAAAGCCACAAGCATCCTCATCCCCTGCTTCACTAGGCATCTTCCTCCTGCAACACTGTCATCTGGTGCCCAAAGCCCAATCTCTGTTTTTACTTATGTGAGCATTGGACAGGTACTAAGAAAGCAGTGAAAAATGCTGTTTTGCCTTGCATTCCCAAAGGCCCTGGCTATGTCTGGCTACGCATGTGCCAGACTACATGCCACATTGCTAATACACAAAAAACAGCACAGGCCAATTTTCATAACAAAGTTCCTACTGCAGCTCCCTGTGCCAGCACAGGCCTAAGCCTTTCCTTCATGTCCTCCAGACTTAGCAGCCACAACCTCAGGTATTCCACAGCTCATCTCAACAGAAAATAACCCAGGACTGTGTCTTTCTAACCACTCTGTGGACATTTTAGCCACATCAGTTCTAATAACTAAACAGTGCCAGGGTCCATTGCCCGCCTTCGAGACCAAGTAGAACAGTGTGATCATGCTTTTTCTCCAAGTCTTAAGTCTCCCAAACACGATGGTCATACACAAAATGCCTTTGGAGTGTAGTTTCTGGCCATGGTTGGAAATTGCTAAGAGCATTTTTGGTCTAGGCAAAGAATTTGCCAGAGATAGTTCCAATTATTTAATGGCACAAAAAATCGACTTGCAGTGAGCAGGCCAAGGCTTGATACTATTTGCTTTTCTAGTTCAGATTTAATCTGTGTGGCCAAACTATAGTTACAGTCAGGAATGTGGATACCTTGTCCTCAAGTACTTTCGAAGTCAAGCATCACTGTCTCTCAATTGCCACTGTAAAAGAAAACAAGATTGAGTCACGATTTATTCAGGATCATGCACTATATTAGTGCCACAAACATGAACACTTCAGTCCTTTGTCTCAAAAGCCAATAGCTATTTAGTCTATGCCTTTCCAAGACATAGATATCTGACCATTAACCTATGTACACTAGCTTGTTTCACGGTTAGTCCCTTCATGGTGGATTAGGATGCCAGGGATCCACATTTTAGCCCATAGGATTAGGAGCTGATGAACATCTATTCTTTAACCATTCAAATAAGCACTTAATCGTATTTTATTTTTCAAATAAATGAAGGCAGGCTGGACTGAAACCATGGGAGGAATGGCCTTAATTCTGTTCTTGGCTAATCTGCTACTCGTAGAAGATTGTACTACGCTTATAGGGAGAAATTACTTATTACTATCAGAATAATAAACTCATTCCTTTTATGCTTCAAATCAAACTGCAATCTGGTTTGTGCAGAACACATTTCCCACTCCTCCTCCCCATTCTCTTCTTCCTCTACCACGAGCTTCAAACACAGAATACAGATGCAAGTTATTTTTCCCCCAGCTGAAGGATCTGACTTTTTGGCAAGCTGTGCAAGCTGTTGTGTGGGTGGTTTAAAACTTCCCTCTGGGTCTGTCATGTGGTTAGGGCTGTCTGGATTGCTCTGAACTTCTGGACACCATTTTCATTTGCCTCACCTTTTATTCCAGAAGAAGATGGGACCAAGTGTGCCTAGAAAATGGGACTACACAGAATTGTAGAGAACATGAGTGAAAAAAAAGCATCAAAATCCTGGCTCCAATGCTTTTTTTCACTCATATTTGAGTCCTTTGGCTGGATTCACCATGCAATGCTGTCAGAAGGCAATCCCTACAAATAGCTGTCTCCCTGACTTTGCTTTGAGCCACTTCCTACTCATTTTCCGAGCAGCTATGCAATGAAAATTCATACTCTGTCATGTGTTACTGGTTAAATCAGCAGCAAGTCTATTTGGAGTCTATCAGGAAGGCCTAATCCCAGACATTAGAGTTGCAGCAATGCCTTTTCTCTGCTGCCAGGCTGCTTTTAGATGATGTGCAAGCAGTGTTTTGTTTCTGCATCTTAAAACATATGGAGGTAGAGCCCCAGTATCTCCAGAACACCATGAGTCATATACCAAATATACCAGATTTTTCCCCTTTTTCCTTTTTCTTTTTTTTGTAATTTAAATGACAATGGTGTTTTGCATCATCCTGGTTAAGACACAAGTCAGTTAAGCAGACACATCTGCCTGAGTCTGCATGCAGTATGATCCAAGCTGAGCTAACCACCCCATTCATCTCATCTAGAATCCATTTAACATTGGCAAGCCAGAACACCAGGAAGGTCCTCATTAATATAATTTCATCAAAGATGTCTAAGTGAATATTATGTGCATGAATTCCTTAGCCACTGTCTTGCCTATCATAGCTTTACAAAGACAGGCTCTACTAAAAAATATCTCTACACCTATCATCTCCTTTTTAAGTCTAACTGCTTCTGAAAGAGGAAGAGTTTATTTCTGTGTGAGTAACCTCTGCTATTTCCCAAAGAAAAGCCATTGGATAACCCAGAAGGACAATGATAGGATGAATGGTTGTCCTGCACCCTGGAAGAGGGATGGGAAACTGTGATCCAATGCAGGATTGCAAATGCTGATGCATTTTTCTATATGGAGCGGATCACTGACTCAGCAGTGAAAATATTGCAGACAGATGGAAGTAGGCACAGATTTTATTTCATGAAATAACTCTCCCCTACAATGTGCTGCTGCTGGACCCTCACAAACCTCTTCAGAAACATGGGCTTTTTTGAGGTTAACTCAAGCCCTCAATTGGTTTTGGTCCAAAATGACCAGAGTTAGTTCTTGTGGTGTTTCATATGGGGAAAAGAATTTGTTTAAAACCTCAAAACCTGAACCACAAATGTTTTTTTCAGAACCTGTCTGGACACGTTGCTGTCCGATCTGATCTAGGTGGACCTGCTTCTGCAGGGGGGTTGGACTAGATAATCTCTAAAGGTCCCTTCCAATCCCTACCATTCTGTGATTCTGTGATTCTATGACCTGCTTTAGCAGCATAGTTGGACTAAATTATCTCTAAAGGTCCTTTCCAACCCCTACAATTCTATGATTCTGTGATACCACTGAGGGAGCAACATCTACCTGAGCCTGCAAGAAGCATGTTTGGATAGAGTATTCAGTCCACACACTTGAAATTCATTAAGTACAATCTTGCCTGGTAGACTAAAAACAAAGCTGACAGAGTCAGCGAAAATATGACAATAGTAAAATGTTTAGTTCCTTCAGATGAATTAGTCCCTTCATATTTAGACAGCTAATTTTCTGAGAGAGGCTGACAATATGCACTACAGAAATGAAAGAATCCCATTTACTAGATCATAGAAACATTATAACGTAAAGAAACGTTCTAAATTCTGGCAAACAGGCCATGACAAGTTACTCCTGCAACATGCAAGAGCAGGAAAAGTTGTTATACTTTGGAGTATCTCAGATATTGCTGAGGTCAGCCCAGGACATGAAGTAGAGAAATGAGGAGATTCAACTCAAGTCATGCTCAAGTCAAGTAGATAACTAACCTCAAATCTTTGCCCAGGGCTACTTAACCAGTCTCAACATATTATTTTAGAGCTCTAAAAAGTTTTGATTAACTTCTCTGGTTTTCAGAATATGTACTGATATATACTCTGCCTATCCCTGAGCTTAGGCTTCCAGGAAGATGGTTCTTCCCAGGGTATTTTTATGCAATTCAGAAGCAAAGTGTGTTTCCAAGGGGAATTTTATTTCACTAAAGCAGCCTGCATGGTTTGGAGAACATTCAAACACACACCTGTATAGTTAGGATTTGATTGCTTGGTGTCTGGTGCTTGTCTACACTGATTGTGTGGCTTTGGTATAAAAGCCCAGGCCAAAGTTTTCAGAAATATGTTGCTCAATACGGAGCCTGGGTTTGGTTAAGCATACAGCCATTCCCTTCATATCAGCATGACTTGATAGATTGTGAACACTTTTTCAATGCCTTGTTTTGGATTTAAAAGCTTAACTGGAGGCATTCAGGTTTGAAATCTGGCCTCAACTCCCTCAGTACTTCCATTTCATCACATATAAAATGGAGGATACCATTTCCCTATAGGTGTTTTATAAGGCTTAACTCATTCATGTGTGCAAAGTGTTGAGATACTTGAACGAGCAGCATTGTACCAGAACAATGTCTTATTTTGTGAATGTAACCTCCAAAACTTTTCACACTCTCTTAGGCCTTCCAATACTTCCTGCTTCCCACTAGGCTGGGACAACTCCTTTCAGGACATTTTTGTGACCTATCTTGAGTGTGGAAACAGCAGGTGGTGAAAGGAACAAAAATGAATAGAGGTGGGACAAAAAGTTATCCAAATACAGTGGAACCTCACTAAAAGTTTCAGCCAGGAGCCAATACTGCAGAATGCTTTTCTTTCTTTTTTTTTTTTTAACCTCTTCCTCAGAACTGTTTGCTGGTTCCCATTGACAACAGTGACATCTCGTACCCCACTGACCACGTCACTTTACAGTGTGCTTTGGAGCAAGGCTTACTGCAGGGAGAGTAATCAGGGACTGTCAACACATCTCAGAACATGATGGAAGAAAGCCTGTAGAGCTGTTGAGATGATTTTGTGCCTCTGCTCCCTCCTGGAGGTACCAGGGGCAAAGAGAGATCACGACTGAGTCCGTCCTGCCACAAGTCTCTCTGGCTGTGTTAGCTGGTGGAAGGCTAAAACAGCCAAAGGACAGATAGGAAACTTGAAAAGCAAAAATGTGGTTTCAATCTGGTTCATCCTTTCTGTTTGTCTTGCACTGAATGCTTCTGGGGCACAACAGCAGTATCCTCCTAATGTCTTCCCTCACCCAGACAATTTCTGTTTCTTCTCGCTACTCGAACAATGTACGAGCAAGTCCAGAGCAGGAGACAGTGAGTGAATGTAAGTACTTTCCCTCACCCCTCTTCCCAGCCCTGACATAATAACAAACAGCTCTCCAAAAAGCACTTAAATTTACGAACAGTTTATAAATTCACAGACGTTGATTTATAGATGTTGGCTTGACCCAATATTAGACACTTTGGTTTCTTTTCTGTTTTCAAAGTGCTGCTGTTATGGCTTGGGTTCCGAATGCCGTCACACACCAGAAACAGCCTCCAGGTCCTCCCTGCGGGCTCTGTTTCACCCGCAAGGACGCACTGGAGCTGAGGCTGGGCTCCCAATCTTCAAGGGATGGCTCTTCCCCTTGCTCAGTGGGACGGCTTCCAGCTGGTTAGCAAGCCGTGATGACAGGCTTTCTAGGCAGCTTCATTTCAGCTTCCTTGTCTGCAGGAATGGTGGCTGCAACATGGGGTGTGAGGAGGAGCCTGTGCCTGTGTGTGTGGTATTCCCTGTCTATAAGCCCCCAGTAGGAGCACTGAATTAACTGGAGAAAAACCTCAAACCAAATAAAAAGGCAAAAGAAAAAGAAAAAGGCAAAAGAAAAAGGCAAAAGAAAAGGAAAAGGAAAAGGAAAAGAAAAAGAAAAAGAAAAAGAAAAAGAAAAAGAAAAAGAAAAAGAAAAAGAAAAAGAAAAAGAAAAAGAAAAAGAAAAAGAAAAAGAAAAAGAAAAAGAAAAAGAAAAAGAAAAAGAAAAAGAACCAAACCTGGCTGGGAGGCAACATTAATTTGCTAAAAGAAATATAAATGAGCAAATTTGAACTCTAGGAAGGTCAAAATTCCACTATGGAATATCATGGTGCTGATGTGCCCAGACTTGTCATCTTATGGCTACCCAGCATGAACAAAAAACCCCACATGCAGACCATGCCAGCAGGTGAGATGAAGGTTGGGGATAACCACTTTCCACTCCGTGGAACTTCAAGGTCATTTCTGGCTTTGAAACCTCAATTCTGTGCTAACATACACAGCTGTAGGCTTCGATGGCAGCCATGAGATTGTGGCTGGAGGACTGCAACATATTGAAAGGCAACTGCAACCAATTCCTCCCCACTCACTCTGCATACACACTCATACACAAATATAAGTTGTATTATCTCAGAACTACTGAAGAGATAGTAAAGAGAATTGTCCTCTTTTCAGAGAAGGCACTAGGCTTACAAGAAATCCTAATGCTGAATAAACAGTCTGCTACAGTCAGGCAAAGCAATAGTAGTACCTCATTGTGGTGGTTTAGCTCTGGCTGAATGCCAGATGCCCACCAAGTCATTCTATCACTCCCCCTCCTAAACTGGACAGGGGAGATAGAAATAATAGGTTCATGAGTTAAGGACAGGGAGCTCACTCAGCAATTAGCGTCACAGGCAAAATAGACTCATCTTGGGGAGAAAAGGTTTGATTTCTTAATGAACAATCAAAACAGTACAGGGAGATGAGAAATAAAACCAAACATTAAAACACCTCCCCCAACCCCTCCTTCTTCCTGGGACTCTCCTTCCTTCCCCCCCAGCAACGCAGGGGATGGGCGTTGTGGTCAGTTCACTACAGATGGACTTTTTCTCAGGGGGAGGCCTCCTTACACTTCCCACTGCTACAGGGTGGGGTCCCTCCCACAAGAGACAGTCCTTCTCAAACTTCTCCAAGTAAGCCCTTCTCATAGGCTACAGCTCCTCACAAACTGCTCCGGCATGGGCCCTTCCATGGGAACAGCTCCTCACACCCTGCCCCAACATGGGTCATCCACCAGGAGAATAAGTTCTTCAGGAACATACTGTGGGTCTCTCACAGGATCACAAGTCCTGACAGCAAACCTACTCTGGTGTGGGCTCCTCTCTCCCCACAAACTACCAGGTCCTACCAGGAACTTGCTGCAAGGTGCTTCCACAGGGTCACAGCCTCCTTCGGGCATCCACCTACTCTGGCGTGGGGTCCTCCATGGGCTGTGAGTGGGTCTCTGCTCCCTGGTAGCCTCCATGAACTGCAGGGGCACAGCTGCCTCACATGGTCCTCACCGCAGGTCACATGGGATTCTTTATTCCAGGGCCAAAGTACCTTCCTTTCCCTCCTTCTCCTCGGACCTTGGTGTCTGCAGAGATGTTTTCACATTCTCACTCCCTGTTGCTTCTGATGTTTAGCGACTGCACAGCAATTTCTTCCCTTTCTCAGATATGTTATGCACAGAGGCGTTACCTCAGTCACTAATTGGCCAGGTGTTGGTCAGCTGCAAGTCCATCTAAGAATTGGCTGGCCTTAGCCCTGTAAGCTACAGGGGTAGCATCTGGCAGCTCTTTGTTTAAAGAAGCCACCTTTGTAGCCCCCTGCTACCCAGGCAAAACCACTACACTCGTATAAACAGCATTTGCTAAAAATGTCCCAGTGGTGACTGGGTGTATGAGATATCAGCCCTCCATATCTCACACTGTTGGTAAGTCTCTTTCCTAAAGCTGCGCCATCAGCTAGCAGACGATATGCGGAGTAATGGCACCAGGCTCTGTAGGCTCTTGCTTGGGGTCTAACATTTTATCCTGCTCCTTGCAGTATCTCAAGCTGCTTGCCTTGACAAATATCCCCTCATTCGCCCACCAACAGATGCTTTGCCACCAAGAGGAAAAACTGATGGAGTTACTTGGAGTTAGTGATGTACCATTTTGTGCCCTTATCTTTTGGTATGGGGTCTATATTACTACATTTTTTTCTCATATGGATCTTCTACAAAAGACTTTTGCTGATAATAAATACTTTAAGTGTATAAAAGCCTGGGATTTGCCATCAAAATAATTTAAAAAAAAAAATGATGAAACCAGCTTAAGTTCTTCTTTGAGAAATGCACATATTTTTTAGAAACTGAAGGAAAGAGAGAACTCTTTTGGTTTGCTTCTAATGAAATAAAAGAACAGTTCCCACTAGGTCATCTATATCTTAGGGATTATTTTTCCTTGAGGAAAAAGATACTAGCTAAACTGGAAATTTAAAAACACTTGATAATTTGGTCCCATATAGCCATGAGTTGTTTGAGCAACTTTGCCTCTGCCTATACCTTCTCCATTGCTAATCCAGCCCTAGCCATGTTGTGAAGAAAGTTTGTTGTCATGCTACAGCCCTGCAACTGCTAACAAATTAGAGAGCAGGCACCAGCCACCTAATGAATTTTAACTTGTGATTTAGTACAAGATCTGAACTCCAGGCCACAGTTTTCTTGAGAGTCAACAGGCTTGAAACCTTTATGTTCATGGGCTTTGCCAAATAGAATTTAAATCAAATATCACCCAATCCACCTCAGGAACAGGATGATATGTGGATCTGTGTCCAAGAAAATGGACTGGGATCCAAGAGACCTGAAGGCGAAATGAAAATGCCCTGGCTTCTTCAGATTACATTTTAAACCTCCAAAGATTTGAGGAAACTACCCACTGGGAAACCCAGTCCTGCCTTAACACTTATCCAGTGTGAGGAAGATGGTAGATTTGCTATTGGAGCAGTATCCAATTGCTTGCTCTCTGGAGATCCAGCACAGTCACAGCAGAGATGCAGACATCAGCAGTCAGGGGCAGAGGGATTCATCCCGCTGCTTATTCAGTTGGTGTGTACCTTTGTGCCTTCCAGAAGGAAAAAAAAGAAAATTCCTTGTGAAAACGTGCACATAAAATAAATTACAGCAGCCTCCATGCCTAATTGAAATCACTCAGCTCTTCTTTTTGTGTGTGCCTCTGTTTAAAGAGAAATCTGAAAGGTACAAGTTCACATTCTGGACTAATAGCCTGGAAAATTTCAGTTTAAAAAACAAAGCTGGCTTTGAGTTACACAGTAGAGGTCTGAAAAAAAGCATCTGAAACCACTAACTTCTATTTTTTCCTGCACTTTTTACAACATAATATGGCTGAACAGGTTTTATTTTATTTTGTTTTAAAAACTTTCTTTAAAAGAAATAATCAACACAGAAATCCTCTTTCTGGTCTTCATGTGCCAAGTTTCAGCCCAGGGCAAATTTTTTACAGCTGAATTATACACCCTGAAAAATAAGGGGCTTATAATGACAACATTGAGAGTCCCCTAACTATAGTGGTATGAATGGGGAGGGAGGTATAATAAGAATGGTCCATAGTGTGTAGTAGCAGCAATAAGTGAAGGAGCCCTTACTCAGCATGAGGAATTCTATATATCTTGGAAGGTTTTCATGAACCTAAACATTATTACTAAGAAAGGAATAAACAGTTTGAACTGCTGTTGCCATTCATCCAGCGCTCACACACTGAGGAATACACAGAGTTGTTCTCTCAAAGCTGGAGTGAAATATTCCAGATATAACTCTTTCTTACTTCAGGGCTGGAGAGGATTTTGAGCTGGCATTTGAAGGCAAGTTTCTCCAAAAACACTCTTGCTCCGCGAGAGGTTTTTTGTTGTATATAGCAATGATGATAATTGCATGCCTACAGCTCTCAGAGCTGAGCTTGCACTTGCCAACCTGAGCAGCGTTGGCTGAGGACACAAAGGATTGTTATTGGCTGGGAGTGCTATCTGTAGGTGAAATTAAACCAAAATAAGGATGTTAGCAAAAAGACTGAGTGCTCACAGTGGTTCAGTCTTGAAGGTGAACCAAGTCTGGCAGCCCAGAAAAGGTATGGAAAACAGTGCCATTTTTAAAGCTGCTGCTTCTAAAATCAGATCATCCAGAAAGTTGGAGGCAGAACAGGGATTTAGGCGGACATGGGAATCAAGGTGCATATGCCATCAGAGACTGAGTATCTCCTTACAAGCTGAGATTAAAACTCAAAATTGCCACAGGGAGCAAATCCCTTCTCTGCACTATCATTTTCCCTTCTTCACTCTAAATACAGCAGGTCAATAAAAACATTGGTTTTAAATCTTTCATTTTAATTTCAGCACACCTATTTATGAACATACACATATAACCACACTTTTAAACAGCTGTACCTACACATATCCACACATTACACATCTCTCCACTTTATTTTTGTATTCTGTTACCTCACATTTGCTATATGAAGAATCACATCAACACCAATAGCAGAAATCTGCCATTTTCTGAAAGGAAAATTCAGTTGAAAAATTTTCAACCAGCTCAGTGCAAGCATATGACTTTAGCACATGATTCTCATCTGAAAGTGGGCATCTAAAACAGATTGGATGAATTGTGTCTTAAAAATACACTTCCATTGCTAATGATTTCCCAAGACCCTGTGCACTATTAGCTCAGTTCTACTTGTATACCTTGTAATCATCTAACATTAAATGAGAAAATTTCAACTCCCAAATGTCTTGCTATGGTGCCAACACTGCTGCTAGCTTTCCCCTAGCCACGATAATCATTAATTGCCGGATCAAATGGCTGATATGAATTTCATAGCATTTCATATCAGTATGATACATTTTCAGAGTTGTCAAGACTGTGATATAGATTAAATTTGTGTCTATTAGCACAGAAATTAAGATTATGTAAATTTTCAACATCTTTACCATAATTATTTCTATATTAGTTAATGAACTATTTATCTTTTTAAATTACTACTGCTGTAAATCAAGCCCATGAGCATAAATTGAACTTGCAAATAAGAAATTTAACAGAGAAAGTACTTAATAATTTTAAATTCAAATTACACAAGTAAACTCAGTCTTTAATCTCTGGAACCCATCTTGGACAAATGTTTCTAGAGTAAGTGTCAAGTTTCTGGCAGTAAATTTGGAATAACAAACAAAAACCTCGGATGAAGAAACTTTCTAAGTCCCAAAACTGCATGAGTTACAAACTTAATGTTATTATGAAGAATTCCTGAGCATGTTTTTTTTCCATACCTGTGAAAGGACAGAAGTCTAATGAGTCTGCAAAAAGTTTGGACATGAAAATTAGCAAAACTATACATGTGTATAATACTAAAAGTTTGGACATGGAAATTAGTAAAAATTACATATGTGAATTATCCCAAGAGTAATTTCCTTGAAAGAGAGTGAAAGAGTAGCCAGGTATTTCATTCTTAGTTTTGAGATTTAGCACGACACTGGAAAACTAAAAAACCCACATCTATCTTGAAAGTTTGGAGTTTACTTTGTGTCATATATCTCTCCAGAAGTCTGTTAAAAAATAAAAAGACTGGAGAGTAGAAAAAGGACTTTTTATACATTATCAAAATATTTTCCTTTTAATTTCATATAAACAAGTACCTTATTTTTTTCATACAGCAACATGGTGAGGTATGCAACAGACATTATAGTCCACTGTAAAGTTATCTTGGTATTATTTTCTGTTTATCTTTTATACTTCTATCTGTGCAGGAGCCAGAAGATAAGTGGCTATGAAATTATGCTATAACACTGAAAGCCTAATCTTGTCAATGTATGCTGTATTGCTGCTTTTCTTAATACTAGGAACTTTGAGTGGAAGAAATTTTGGGTTGAAATTTATAATTTTAATCAAAAACATAGGGATTTCGCTTCTGAATGAAGTGAAGGGGGAAATACTTGCTTTAACAAAACATTCCAGGTTCTATATAAAACAAAAATATTTTCAAAACGTTCCATTGAGGTCAAAATGTTTTGCATGAGTGTCTAAAAAATCTTAGGAAGATATTTTGGAGGGGAAGGGAACACTGTGAATTAAACTCCGAAAAATGCTTAGAAAGATATGGTGAAATGTACCCTGTCCATGTCAAATATCTTTGTGGAAGCTCAAGCAGAACCCTCCACCAACTCTAGGCATAGCTGGGCTGCAAAGAGGCTCTATATCTGCAGGAGAAGAGTTGCCCCAGACCTTTCACATCTTTCTCTGTGTTACTTTATATTGCAATAATAAGTTCCCATTGCAATAATTTCTTAAAGCCAGTGCCCAGATCAGACTATCCATCTTCCCCAGGCCTCCCTGAGGGAGGGGTACTCTCTAACCAGACTCCAGAAAGACAGCTAGCAGATCAAAGTCAGCTTTCATTTACCCATAGCAATAGGATGGAAAAGGGAGGTTACATACATGTAACTGAGCATGTCAACAACAAAAAAGTAATTTTGCCAAAAACCACCCATCATGCCTTTGTGTCACAAACACTATAATTTTATTTGACCACCTTGCCCTGCTTTTCACATTGTGCTGAACATCCATTTCCTAAAAAATCGGTCTTCTCTAAGCTGCAGCAAGTTAGGCACCCAAAGGCACTGATCCTTTCTCACAGTCTTAGCCTCATTTTGTAGCTCAGTAGCTCACAGGAGCTATTCAGTTTCTTTCAGTTCCTTTTCTTTACATAGGGACTTTGACTAGTCTCCTTTCTTTCCTCCACAAGAAAAGTGGTTTTCCTAACGACACAGGCTAGACAGATGACAGATTGTCAGGACACACAGCACATGTTTTCTTTAAGCAAGCTTTTTATTTGTTGTTTCAAGGTTATTTCCAGATCCTTGACACTTATTCCAAAAACTCAGGTAATCAAGACGGAGCTCAGAAACTGAAGTTATTCCTAGACTAATCAGCCACTGATCTAAATCCACAACACTAATCTCATAATTTGGAATCACAGAGCTTAACCGGTCACATCTGGATAAGGTACTCAATGTTAACAGACCTATTTAACCCAACTGTTTTCAACCTGTTTACTCTGTGAAGTGAAACATTTGGGGTGCTTCATTTCGAGCTCATATTAGTGTCACCTACTTGAGTGGAGAGAGGGAGAATAATAACACTCAACAAGATAGTGCTGAAGTCATAGCTGCCCTAAGAGCACACATCTCCCTACTGTTTTGCAGGATTTTGTAGACTACACTTGTCTTTTACAATCTCTTACACCCTGCAATGAAGTATTAAAAGACATGACTAGTATCCAACAACCTATGTTCAAAAGAATCATGCAAGATGGTGTCACCAATGGGCTCCCATGGCAGAATCATGGAATCATTTGGTTGGAAAAGATCTTTAGGATTCTCAAGTCCAACCACTAACCTAACAGTGTCAAGCCCATCAATGAACCATGTCTCTCAGCACCTCAGCTACATAGCTTTTAAATAGCTCCAGGGATGGGGACTCTGGATTCCACCACCTCTCTGGGCAGCCTGTGCCAATGTCTAACAACCTTCTCAAGATTCTTCTTAATATTCAATCTCAATCTCCCCTGGCACAACTTGAGGCCATTTTCTTTTGTGCTATCATTGATTACTTGGGAGAAGAAACTGACCCCCACCTCACTACAATCTCCCGTCAGGTAGTTGTAGAGAGCGAACATGTCTCTCCTCAGCCTCCTCCAGAGTAAAAAAACCCACTTCCATCAGCTGCTCATCATCAGACTTGTACTCTAGAATCCTCCACAGCTCCATAGCTTGTATCTGGACACACTCCAGCACCTCAATGTCCTTCTTGTCGTGAGGGATCCAAAACTGAACACAGCACTCAAGGTGGGGTCTCACCAGTATCGAATACAGAAGAGTAATCACTTCTTCCTTTTGATTGTGCCCACAGAACACTCTTAAAGAAACCCCTTTACACCACCCACTCCGTTCTTTCAACACATAATCTTGAGGGAAAACATTATTACTATTATTGTTACCATTACAGTAGAGCAAGAAGGCTGTGCTGAGACCAGGTCCCAGTTGTGCTAAGTGCTGTGCAAACAAACATGTGGTGCGTTCATGCTTTAGGCAGCACAAGAGACAAAGGCAATATTATTAGCATGCCCATGAACTGAGGCATACTGAGATTATCCAACTTGCCCAAGGTCACACAGGAAGTAAGTGGCAGAGTTGGAAATTGAACCCAGATTTCTTGAATTGCAGGCCAGGATTTTTACCACAAGGCCATCTTTCGTCTCTCTCTTTTTTCTTTTTTTTTTTTCCCCTCCGATCTTTCTATTTTAGCACACTTTTGAAAAAAATTACTCTTAAAAATCCATTCGGCAATACTTTAGGTATGCTGTGGCCTCCACAACCGTATTTAGCACAATTATAGGCTAAAAGGAACTCTTGCAAATTATGTGCAAATAGATATGTCTTTATGTAAATCCAAGTTCTTGGAACATAAATCTACAGTCAAAAAAACACAAAGGTTTAAGCCAGGGAGGAATTAAGCTCCAAATTTTTTCCTCTTCAAAGGTTGGCAACTGATGTACAACACTCCCCAGCTAAAGAAAGGACTAGATGCCTGGAGAGTAGTTATGCCAGTTCTTATAAACCCATGATTTCACTTGTAGAAACGTGGAGGTAACAAACACTTTGTCATTGTTTACAGGACTCTGTCACATATATAACTGAATACTGAAAGTCAGGTAACTTTCTTGCAGTGCACAGCCCCACAATAGATAAAGGAGCCTGAGTATAGGAAGGTAGTTCAGTGTTTGGCTAGGAACACTGTGCAAGTTTAACCTTCTGGGGAGATTGTCTGTCTACTGAAATAAATGGGTAGACAGAGCAAGTCTCCTCTCTCCCAGATGTGCTAATTGCCTAGTCACTCTGAGACCAAATAATGGCAGCTTCTTTTCTAGTCCTAGGCACAGATTAGGAGACAAACTACCAAGTTGCTTGTCACAAATGCAAGAAGCAGAGCCAGATTAAATTTATTTACCATTATACACAAATGTCATCTCTGATGTCCATGACAGGGACATGATAGCTCATGTGAAAAAAAAAGACATCTGGGTTTTGTTCTTTTGCTAACAAGGGGAAAGTGCTGGTTCTGACTGACACATTCGATGCATGGTTGTGCTTTGGCTGCAGTCCTGCAACTCTGTCTGCAGTCATCCAGATTTGCAGCTCTGGATATAACAACAGTTTTGTGTAGAAAGTTGTTTTATGAGGTTAATCACAGCAAATCTAATTTTTCTCAAATAAAGTCTTACAGACTTTATCATGTATTTGATCAGATATGCATTGAGATACATATTTGCATCAAAAAGAGTGTGTGCAGCAGGTCAAGAGAGAGTCTACCCCCTCTCTATTCTCTCCTGGTGAGGCCTCATCTAGAGTCCAACGTCCAGTTCTGGGCTCCCCGGTTCAAGAGAGACAGGGAACTGCTGGAGAGAGGCCAGCACAGGGCTACCAAGATGATCAGGGAACCAGAGTATTTTTCTTATGAGGAAAGGCTTCAGGGACTGTTCAGCCTGGAGAAGAAGACACTGAGAGGGGAATCTCATTAATACTTACAAGCATTTAAAAGGGATATATCATGATGATGGAGTGACATTTTTTTCTGTAGTATCCAGTGATAGGACTAGGGGTAATGGACAAAGCTGGAACACAAAGAGTTCCACTTAAACTTAAGGAAAATCTTCTCTACTATGAGGGTGAGAGAGTCCTGGCACAGGCTGCCCAGGGAGGATGTGGACTCTCCTTCTCTGGAGGTTTCCAAACCCATCTGGACACCTTCCTGTGTGACCCAGTCTAGGTGGACCTGTTTGAGCAGGGAGGTTGAACTACATGATCTTTAGTGGTCCCTTCCAAACCCTAGCATTCTGTGATTCTATGATTCCTGTTAAATAGACTTGGCTAAAATGCCATCATAGATTTGGTTAAAATGGTGTAAACCCTCTTCTCCTTCTCTCCTCTGGAATTCAAAAGGGAATGACCTTCTTTAAATGAGCTGTTCTTTGTAATAGACTGAGAGAAATATGAATCCATACAATTTTTTTATAAGAATGAAAGCTAGGTAAACTGTTCTGCTCTTTCATTTAATATATAGCTAGAGATCCAAACGGTACATAGACCTGTTCACTAGTGTGGAGCTTAAAGGGCACTGCCTAGGCAAATGCATAGTCTTCAGCTTCTTTATTCTCTTGAATAGATCAGCCACATTCAAACCACATATCAGGAACCATCTGGCTTGTGCAAACATCAGGAGGTGTTAGGTATCACCTACAGATGCCAGGGACTGCACCTAAGTCTCCATGCTTGAACATCTGTCTTGGCAGACTTAGATTTGCTACCGTGATAATGACATTACTCCAAGACCATATTTAAATTCAATGTCTTCTACTCAAAATTCTAAAGCTTTGAGTGCAAAAGGTGGGACTCCTTGTCCAAATGCTGGACAGCTTTAGACTCTGAGAATAGTTTCATTCAATTGTCTAGACTGATCTCAGTATGATTGGGTTGGCACCAGAGGCAATGAGTGTACAGGGAACTGTGAGGTAAATGGGGCAGAAGACAGATAGAGAGACCAATAGCTAATCTGCCCAAGGCACTTTTAGTGACAGATCTACATTTGAATGTATATATATGATTTTCTGGAGCATACTGGAAATTAGATGAACTGAGGGTCAGTCTAGTTGAGACTTGAGGGACAATTTTCATTCAGGACCACTTGTTAGGGCGAACACCAATGCAACTGCAGAATCAGGGCCCACATATGCTATGGAGTAGATACACAATTGTCAGCTTTCTAGGTTACATGGCCTGTTCAACTGAACATCATGGACCATGTTATGAAGGGCGAAGCACTTGTTCTGTGCATCCTGCATGTGGCACCTGCAAAAGGGATGAAGGAAGCAATACCCATTTCTCTTCACACTGGGTATCATTCAGGAATGAAACTCCAAACCCTGTAATGTGGTAAATTGTTGGCAGAACTTGGCCTCTGTGTAAACACAAGCAAAATCCGTGGAGTTTAATTTCAGATTAATCCGGCACCAGCAGTGCTGGCTCAGCACTTCCACCAAGACTGGCGCAACTCTCTATAACTCATTCCTTCTGGGCTCTTTTTTAAAGTGCCATCTGGGACTGTGCTGCTAAGCTGTCCTCTGAACAACAACACTCTTAACAATAGTAACAATATTCAGGTCTTACATAGTATTTTTTACCTTTAGATCTCAAAGTGATTTACTGTGGAAGGCTTTGGAAGGATTTGAGGATAGATTATACAGACATCTGTCAGGAATAAACGAGATTTCCTGACCCTGCCACAAAGCAGGGGAATAGTTTGATGCTCTTTCCAGCCTAGAATTTCTATGACTACTCCCACTTTGTACAAAGAGCACTTGACTCATGGAGTTGCAAGATGACCCCAGTGGATCCTACAGCTACAGCTTGAAGCCCCCATGGGAGACCAAGACATTATAAATAGTAAAAGAAAAGAACAGAAGTTCACCCCATGGTAACACCGTAACCAGCTGTCATGGATGGTTTCTTGCAGAAGTGCACCAGTATACCACAGACTGGGCAATAATAAAAAGTGTCTCATAGATAACGTTCCCAATGGTAGGAAACCATTTGTTGTGCTGAAACCTTCAAGAAGGCCATAAGTCAATGGAAAAGGTAGGATTCATACTTCAAGGTGGGAATGAGTAGCCCTCCATTTCCCTCCACTGACAAAGGAGAGCTGAGGGCTAGGCTAGACTAGACAGTAGACAGTTGACTTTTTGGTTGCAGATGTTGGATGAAACATTGCAGCCAGCCTGGGAAGAAGGAGCAGGATATTCTCACAGTTTCTTTGAAGAAAGAGAGCTCCCATGAACATCCACATATGCCAAAGGACTCATTTCAAAGTCATGCTTATATGACTCTGAAACAACACTGTGTCTGTAGTCTCATAAACATCAGGACAGACCAAAACTGATGTCATATAAATTCATTAGCAAAAGAGTTTTAAAAATGTGCCTTGGCAATGGCAGAGTGAGACCATGACAATAGCAAATGCATTGCTTGTGATGGTTTTGTCACAGTGACACCCTGATGGTCCTCATCTGCAACTGGGATAAAAGAACTAGATCTCAGTATGCAATGGAATAGTACACCTTCCAGATGAGGGGTAGTCTGGCTGACTTTTAGCTGCAGAGAAAGAGTCCCAGGGATTCCCTAAATGAATAACAGTGAAGAGGCCAGTGTCAGATTTTAAGGTTTATAAAATTCTGTTGCAGTTTTGCTTCTCTGTTTTTGTAACCAAGAATAACTCTGTTGCTTAACTACAACAAAACTTGAGTCTGGCTTTAAGTTTTCCTGGTCTGTAAAGTGGTCTCAAGTACATGAGATGGCCACTGAACTTCCTTAGGAGCAAGAGACTCAGGCACATTGGAAGTGCAAACCTGACCTGTGAGGACTGTAATGTAATACATATTTAGTGGCCCTCAGGGATTGGAATGTCTTTGCAAACATCAGTCTAAGAAGCAAAATCAGCAAGTGCCAAGAAAAAGAGGAGCCATCCTCAAGCCAGGCACGACCTCATGTTATTTTGCAAGGGACACAGAAATGTGAAGAAAAATGAGAACATTCTGAACTGCAGGAATAAACTCCTCATTGTCACAGTTCGTAGTTGGAGTTTAGACATCATGACTGCACTTTCATACCTATACTCATAGAGCAACACTTAAAAGGCCCCTCGGATAGGCAAACAGCAGCATAACCTTAGCTGAAAAGATATCCATGCAAATGCTACAATTCTAAGAATCATTTAATGAAATGGAAATTAATATTTTAAGTATTTTTTCCTTATGAATATTTTTATGAACTTTTAATTTGCATTATCTCTGCTGGTTTTTTTCTTGGTTTTTTTTTTAATTAAAGGAAATATAAAAACATGAAACATCACTCTCTTTCTTCAGACTCTTCTTCTAGTTTTGGAAAAGTTTTTGATAAAAACTTCCCCCCTCCAAAAAAAAAAAATCTTCATTTGTGACAAAAGCCCATCTTTTGTGGAAATCCCATTTTGGTGGAAAATTTTGACCACCTGCAGAAATGAAATCAGTGAACAGCGCTTAATTTAGGAGTCGGATGAAGATAAATTCAATGGATTGATTTTTAGTTTCTCATGTTTCGGAGCGAGGCAGAGATCCAGGTTCCACCATGCCAGCACAGCCGCAGGGTTGGACACTTATCAAAGCAGTTGCTTTTGGGGCTCTCACGAGATCAGACTTTTACTCAGTGAGAGCTCCACATCTTCGGAGGAAGCAGCAAGGCAAGAGGAACAGCCTCATTTCGACACTGACCCCAGGGAAAACCAGGAATATGGAGGGATTTAAGAATTTTAAGAAGAAGCAAACACAAAAGTGGTCCCTGTTTTTCCCCACAGAAGCAAGAAAAAGATGTTCAGGCATAGTTTAAAGTTTTATACCAGTTAAAAAAAAATTAAAAATCCATGTGAACTTGTTCCCTCATCACCCTGAATAAAAAAGGGCAAACTTTCCCCATTCCATGAAGCTATTCTTGGCCAATGTGAGCTAAAAAGCAGGGAGGGCAGTTTAAAAGGGGCAAATACAATTAATGTTCCCGCTTTTGCCATATTTCTGAGCCCAGGGGACAAATCAGGAAACTTTATGTCAGCAGGAATGTGAACAATAAAGGCAAAGTGGGTTGCATGTCAGAAAACCGTTTCACTCTCCTTTTACATTTTTTTTTAATTTTATTTTTTTGCCCAGCAGTATGATGTGTTAACAATTTTGTTGGTTTAACAGTTCACACTTCCAGCACATTTATCCATTGGCACATGGGGGTTTTATGCATTTAACAGTTTTCTTCATTAAAGTGGGTTCCACTGTGTCTTAAAAATTGTTTTCCTTAGACTGCGTGTTTGTTATTTTATATGGTGTGACTGAAAAGCAGGCCAAAATTTTGGCCTTGGAAAATGCATACTGCAGTGAGGAGCACAGCACAGGCAGCAGGATTAGCCTCCCTCAAAGCCCAGCATATATTCTTTTAAGAACTGCTGATTGCACTTTGAAGCTTTTCCCCCTAATTGCTGGGAGATTCTTAATTTGTCCTGAGCTTGGGAAAACGAATTACAGATGTATGTGCTGCAATCAAAACCCTCTCTGCACAGGATTTTTGTATGCTGTCATTGAGATGGCCTTCATCTCCTTTCACAGCACCCTCGAACCACCTGTTTTTTACAGAAACAGTGCCAGCATTTATTATTTTTTTTTAATTATTATTATTATTATTTTGAGTGGAGAGCAAGGGCTGGGGAAAGGGAGAGGGTGGCTGTTATTTCTACATGAGTAGAGCTGGTTCTTAGAGGCGTAAGAGACACCCAGGTGTTTTCACAGCAAGCCCTGTGCAGGGCCCTTTTGGAGCCGAACTCAATTCCTGTTTGCCAAACTACACTTTCAAGAGGTGTCAGATATCGAGAACCTCTTCTGAATGCCAAGCTAAGCAATGGAGAGAAAAAAAAAAAACCAAGGGAAGGGAGGAGGGGAGAAGTGGGACATGGGGAAAAAGGAAAAGGGGAAAATGTTCCTCCTCGAAGAAAAAGGTAGTTGTTCCAACTTGGCTGTTTCTTTTAAAAATAATTAGTTAAACAGTGCATAAAAACAGGTAAGTCTGTTCTGCATTGCTCACAGCCTTGGCAGGCCCAGTCCTTCCCTGCATTAGAGGAATTTCTGTGAACCACTGCTGCACAGGAGAAGGGAGGGGGAATTGTATCACTGTGACCTAAGGCAACCCAGCTTGTAAGGTTAACCATAATTTTTTAAACTAACATGACCTCTATTAACCCCTCCACTCCAATCTTAAAAAAAAAAAAGGAAGAGAGAGAAACATGTTTACGAAACCACTAGAAACAGAAAGAGAGAAGCAGGAAGCCAAGAGTCTTATTCCTTTGCTCTCTCCTCCATCCCCTCCACCTCACTATCCATCCCTCACCTGCTCCTTTGTGTCCCCACCAGAAACTGATATTTACTGGGTCTTGATGTAGCATGTCTAGGGGTTTTGCTGTTTCTAATGAGTCATGGAATCATAAAATTAAGCCATTCTGGGAAGCCAAAAAATTTCAGTTCCACGTGTGTGTTTGGGGCTTTGCAGGAATGTTCATGTCTGAACGTCTGAGTCACATGCTCTCAACAGTAACCGTGATACATCCTTTTTTTTTTAATGACAGAATTGGCTTCTTGTATTTATTTTATTTCTCTC
This sequence comes from Colius striatus, assembly GCF_028858725.1. Taxonomy (NCBI): domain Eukaryota; kingdom Metazoa; phylum Chordata; class Aves; order Coliiformes; family Coliidae; genus Colius; species Colius striatus. The sequence goes on along the minus strand of NC_084760.1, from coordinate 42,271,841 downwards.
TACTCATCCTTCTCTCCTTATTCTGCAAAAGAACGCAGGTCATTTCCTCTAGCTGAGATGCCAGGTAAACCCACCTCAGGCACCCTTTGCCCTTCCCTCTTACTATAGCTGTCTTAAATCAAGTAACCAAAGCTGATGCCAGCACAGACTCAGGCCAGCTGGAGGTGGCATGGAGCCATGGTATATGGTGTAGTCAGCTTTTGTGTCAACATTTGGATACTGAGTTCATCTTAATCAGAATGTGCCAAGCTCAAAGGAATCCGAGTCTGCCTCAGAAAATACATATGCAATATGCAGCCCACAAAAAGATACTCATTCAGGGAGGAGACTTATTTATTTCTGGGTCTGAAAATTTTCCTTATGACTTACTCCCACCTACATTCATTTCTGATCACTCAGAGACAGACGTGACATAGGCAAAAAAGGTATAGGTACAATATGTAGACACCCAATCTCCTCTCTCACTAGTGCACAAGCTGGAAATACTGCCTAACTGTTCTTGGATACTCCCCTCCTCCATACTCCACCAGTTCATGTGGTAGATAAGACCCTGCGATTTTATATAGGACTGCAGTTAGGCTGTTCTCAAAACATCTTTTCTTTGAAACAGTTCCTTCTCTGCTTAAACAAACATAAACAAACACTCCTGCTTATACATTTATAAATATTAACCATGGAAAATCTACCAATTCAGTAAAGTTAATTTACAAAATAAAGAGCAAGAGGCCAGATTCTCAAGTGGCATGAGCTGGCAGAGGTTCAAGACTTTATTGGAAAAATAGTCCTGGACTACCATTCACTTAATACGTAGTCCAGGCCTCCATCGTAGAATGAGCTCATGTACAATTAATTGTTTATATACATATATATTTGGGTGCAGTCAGCATGGGAAACAACAGATTTACCACAGACCACTCACCAGCAGATACGCTGAGCTCAGCTATCCCCAAACCTACTGTTTGGACAGTATTTATACAGCACAATGTAAAATGGCTACTGTAGCCTCTTCTGGGTGATTGTCCTTTATAAATGGTCTTGATAGTCGAGGAGAAAACAGATATCGTACTTCCAAGGATGAGGCATAACATAGGGATCAAAGATGAGCACAGGGCTACAAAGATGATTAGGGCACTAGAGCATCTCTTTTGTGAGGAAAGGCTGTGAGACCTGTGGCTGTTTAGCCTGAAGAAGGCTGAGGGGGATCTTAGCAATACTTATAAAGACCTAAAGGGTGACTGTTGAGAGGATGGGGCCAGTCTTTTTTTTAGTGTTGTCCAGTGACAGGACAAAGGGTAACAGGTACAAGCTGGAACACATGAACTTCCACTGGAACAGGAGAAGAAAATTGTTTGATGTTGAGGTGAGGGAGACCTGGCACAGGCTGCCCAGGGAGGATGTGGAGTCTCTTTCTCAGGAGGTTTCCAAACCTGCCTGGATGGATTCCTCTGCCCCCTGATTGAGGGAATCTGTTTTAGCAGTGGAGTTGGGCTGGATGAGTTCTGGAGGGCCCTTCCAATCCCCATCATCTTGTGATTCTGTGATCCAGTTTCAGCACCTGCCCAGGACGGTGCTCTCTAGAAGTAACTCCTTCTAGTAACTCTGTGTACACAAACAGGGATACCTGTATGCTTATAAAGGCACTTAATTTAAATATATTCTCCTTGCCTAGTAACTTCTGTCAGTGATATGAGGGAAGTGCACATCTGTAAGCCTGTTTTTCAGCCAAGGGGAAATAGCCCGTGAGCTGTGCTAGGGGTGGTGGTCACATCATCAAAAAGAATGGGGTTTAAATGTCATTTAAATACGTTGACCTATCAGGACCCATGGGCTTCAGGGAAGAGAGACAACTGTAAAGGCTTTGTAAATTATTAGCATTTTGCTTCTCCTGTATGTGCCAAGATGGTCGCATACTGGATGGCTGAGTAATCTGTGGCTAGACAGAGCAGCCAGTTGGGAGGACATATTAGCCTTTGCTGAGTCTTGAACTGTGTCTCGGGAATTGTCTGTGTGAATAACAGCCTAAGATCTGATGGAACTCTCCTAATAAATTAGCAGTATAACCAATCAAGCCTTATTGAGAAAAGCCAGGCTCTAATACAGAAGTAGCATATCAGGTCACTGCTAACTTACCTCAGTAGATCCTACTGAACTGCCTTGTAAGACAGTTCCAAGGGTGGAGATCAAGCCTGCTCATTTGTACTTGCATTTTAGCAACTCTTTTCCTTGACCATGTGCTTATGATTTAATTTTCTGATTTCTAGGAGAAAGAAAACAAGATATTGGAGACTCATTGCCTAAACTAAGCAAGGAGGAAGAGAAATTGCTAATGGAGAAGAGCAAATATGTCTCATGCTGAGGACCCCAGTTCCTTTAAAGTGGCACCACTGGCACTGGTCTATTTGTTCAAAGCTTTCTATTCCCATGCTTTCTCTAACTTGCTTTTTGCTATGCTAAAGCTGTTTGGAAAAAGGCTACAGTTCTGATAGTTCACAAATATTTAGTGTCTCAGAGCTTGAGTGAACCTCTGCTCCTTTTACATGTTTGCTTTGAGCTGAAGAAAAATAAAGAAATTAGCAACCATTTTCTACCTCTATTCCACTAGTTGATATCTAAGATTCACTTACAATGTTGATTTAAGGTGGTCTTCTGCTGTGGGGAGTTTACTTCAGTGTCTTAACTGGTCATGAGGCACAAAGCATCTCTGAGGCATCTAAAATAGAAGAGAGTACTTCAGGCTGTTATCCAAAAGAAAAAAACAAAAAACCAAAACAAAAACCATAGCCTTGATTGCATCAACTACCTAAACATGGCACTCCCCTCAAATAGAAAAGTTCTGGTAATAGAGTTTCACCCAGGTGTACCGAAATTTGAACTGATTTTGGATGTTTGGTTTTTAGTTATTCCCAGACACTATTCACATTCTTATTCTATAGTTTGTGGGCTCCATGAGAACTGGTGACTGAAGGAAAGTGGTATGCATCAAGAAAGGGGCTGGGAGACCTGAGAAGAAAATTTGTGTCAGATTCCCATTTCTGGGCCACATCCTCTACCACAATGTATTCTGTTTTTTAACTTTCTCCTAAAGTTTATACTTTACTCACAGACTTGTTTCTTGACATTGTCTCTTGAGAAGGTTTTCTCAGCCAGAACAGAGAATAGTGCACATAAGATTCATTTAATCTTAAAACTATTCTATAGTGAAAAAATACCTTATTTTCCTTGATGGCCTGGAACAATCTGAGTGTACATCACAGTCTTAAGGGAAATAAGGAAGAATCTGGGTCATCTTTCTTCATCTTCCGTTTTTCTACTTTTCTGGCTCATGAGTTAGAGGCCTGATGATTTAGGTTAAACTTTCAATATGAATAAGAACACATAGGGATTACCATACTTACTCTTCAGGTTCCAAAGTCATGAGCAAAATGTACTGTAATTTGTTCCAGGCATTGATTTGGATTTAAAAGTACACAAAACTTTAACTATTCAAACTGTTAAGAGATTTTATGAAGCTACTGAAATGATTTTAAATCCCTAAGACAATTTATGTTGGCCTCTTGTAATCCCTGCAAAATCAAACCCAAGATATCAGTAACTGGACATCTGACATGATGGTCTACTTTTGAGGCTGAGGTTTTTTTTGGTCCCGGTTTCTTCCCACTCTTCATAGAAGCATTGTAAAGATCTTTAAAGTACTTTAATGTTAATTAAATATCTTTAGACCAATGTGAGGGATATCATTGAAGAGACTACAAGAGTGTGAAGTTTTCACTCTCTGACCCTGAAATAAAGTCTGATGTTATACATCGAAGGAAACTAATAAATAACAGCAGCATAAGCACACAGAATAATTCAGGGTCAATGATATCAATTCCAGAACTTAGTTCTCCTCTATAACAACAAGCATAGAGTCTTCTACTGACCCCAGTAGACTTCTTCACTGCTACCTTTTCTAGTTGCCACTTAAAGCCGAGAGCTCCATTCCACTGTACTCCACACAACCATTCTACAAGTTCCACAAACCTTCCTTCCAGTCTCTTACTTCACTATGTTGACAGGATTCTCACTGTCAGATTAAGGCAAATTACTGTGAGGCTGCTTCCTTCCCCTGTGTTCTGCATGATACTAGGATTATAAGTATTTAAGGGATGGTAATTACAATTTTTCAGCTCTTCCACGTCACTGAAGTGGACTCCATGACTTCAGGACACCCTAGTCCTCCCATTCCAAATCTTTACTCCACAGACCCAGCCTACTATATGTTTGACAAAATAGCTGTTCAGACTTGGGGGTTTGTTTGTGTGGTTTTTTTCCAAAACAACATTGCAATGTCTTTTTCCTCTGACATTAAGAACAATTTTGGCTGAAATTTTGCAAAACAGCTCTGCTTATAGAGAGAAAACAGTGATGCTATGCACACAGCTGGGAGCAGGGATCTGTGTTAGAGACTGTCAATCAAAATAAACTGTATTGGCTGGTATTATCATTTGAATTTGGTTCAGTTTACGGATTCTGATTCTTGATTTAAAACCTGAAATTTATCCACAGACACAAGAAAAGATGAATTCAGGTCATCTTATTTTTTTTTTTTCCTATTTCATACATGCCTTTTCTTTTGAAATTCTAGTTTCTGAAGCAGAAAGTGTCTCTTTCAGCTTGTTACCCTGTGAATACAAAGAGTTTCCAATGCCATCTGAGGTCCCAATATACTGCCGTTAAAGAACTGGAAATAGTAAAAACTGTCGCTGAATTAAGTGGTGGGAAGAGGAAGCAGCTCATATGAAAAACTAATAAAAATCAAGGTCTGATTCATCAGAACAGAACTCTAATTTATGGAAAATGGAAAGGAAGGACATTGAGCCCCCTGCATAGGCAAGGCAATTGGTAAAACCAAACCATTTGAACTCACATTCAGCAGAAGCAAAGAAATAAATCTGCATACCCGCTAATGTGATTCCTCTGAATGAACTTGAGCCCAACAGTAGTATATAGGAAGAAGACTACATCCATAAATAGAAACCTCTTGGAATCCACAGCTCATCTGGACAGGATTAGAGAAACACTCCCTGAACAGTCAGTGAGCTATATGTCAGAAAAGAATTGAACCACTTTGCAGCAGTCCTGGAATGTCCCAAACACAGTAGCTCTGAAAACAATGGGGTAAGAAGGAATTCATTGTCTACTGCAGTATAAAGCAACTATTTCAGGCAACAATATCAGTGACATTAATGACTGCAACACTATCTTTCGGTAGCTCTCAAGGCTCTTTTAAAAGCTGTGGCTTACCCATGGGTACAATACTGAAATTGTACTCAGTTGAAATTTTTTTCATTGATTTCACAGTTTCAGGAGAGATTAGTCAGATTTGCCTCTGACTTGCTTTTTGGTTACCCTGAAGCAGAACAATGCATAACATGTTGACAGTGAGGTTTGCTGTTGGGAAATTAGGGGTTTTCAGTGGGGTGGCTGGAGGGGAAAAGAGAATTGTTAATACAGCTGAGCAATTTGAGTCAAAAGCTCCTGAAAAAGTCTCTCGAACATGTTGAGGTCAAGATTTAAACACAGAAGTAGACCAAAGTAGACATTGCTTGTAAAGCATCATAGAACTTGCCCTTTCCACGGCATAATGCAAGCTCACCTCCTAGATCCTAGCTGATATGTATCGGGGAAAGTGCTTGGTGGAGCAAGACTGCACAACCTGGTAGAGAAAAATTGTTCTATCAGTGTTATTCTTTCAGAAACTGTCTTCTGTTTGAGTAGATTGTACATGAAAGAAAGGGCTTTTCTTATCCTATAAATATTATTTCAACAACGTGTTATTTGTCAGCAGTGTATCAACATGAAATAAATGAACTTTAATCATTTTTTCCTCAAGGAGAAAGGCAAGCATCACAACCTTGCTTTTGAAGGAACGAAACACGCAAGAGCCCAATTATCAGCAGGTCATATAGAAATCAACACAGTATAAATGCTTAGAGAGGACATATAAATATCTGAGAAAATTTCTGAGATGTGAACCTGCTTTAGCAGGTTGGACTAAATGATCTCTAAAGTTCCCTTCCAACCTCTCCCATTCTGTGATTCTGTGTTTGATCCCAAGGTATAAAATAATGCTCCAGATCACACCAAGTGGCCGGGCTGGGATCTTAAGCCTTTGCTTCCACGTAACTGGAGAGGTTACAACCTCTCCATCCTTATTTCAATTAAAATTTGTCTAGATTTATCCTGGTCTCTGATATTTTTGGATTGTATGTTCTTATCAAGAAGTTTTTGAAATTGATGTTGAACAGAGTTACTCCTGGCTCATATCAAAGCAGGGAAGAGTCATCCCCTAAGAGATGCTCTTGCTCTTCTGAGCTTGTTTTGCTCAGTCTCTGAACAAAAGGTCAAATGCAGTGAGACCAAGAGCATAGGATGATAAAGAGAAAATCAAGTTTTCATAATGTGGATTGGGAGGGGATAAAATTAATTTCATTAGTAAAAGGTTGAGGGCTGCCACACATCAGACACCAGAAAGAAAACCAAAGTGAGAAGCAGTGCTATGTGAGCCTCCACCTCAAAACCGGGGCTTGGATCCAGGTGCCTCCAATTGCAGTAAGAACATTCTAGACTTAGACCTACCAGGCTGCAAAATGTCATAACTAATGCCATGAGAGATTTCTTGAAACAAAACCAATCCTTTCTTAGCATAAGAGGCTCACTCAGACGTACTGAGTCATTGTCTGTGCTTCCCTACCTGACAATCCACACATGGTGTTTTTCTTAACTATTTCGACCAAACTTAACAGCAAATTAGAGGTCTTAGATTATTAAAACTTTGTAGTTTTTAAAAATAAGAATAGGTGGCTGTGGAGGAAAGGCCTCTTAATTCTCACAAAAAAGAGAGCTTCTTGTTTGTTGTGAGCTCAGCTTTTATTAGATATCTTAGCCTCCATGTAGAGGGTGGTTGACATAGATGTGCTAACTGTGCAAAGTATTCAGCCAGCATTCCTGTTTTAGAAGACATCAGAAAACCTGCACCCCACATCACTGTTTTGTTATAGTATGGAATCTCTGATGTCTAATGCAGGATTAGTTCACGTGCATCCTTGAGTTTAAAAGTCAATCCTTTGGAAACTAGACTCAACTAATGCAAGTGCTTGTGGAGTGACTGGTCTTAATGCAAATAATTGGACAAACGGATGACAGTTATTTTTCCTAGAAGGTTTTCAGAGATTCCAAAAAGAAGACCAACAAGTATACAGCAGATAGGAATAATGTCTTCAAAACAAGTAAAGTACTTTTCAGGACTTTAAAGTACCTTTTCAGTCTTTCAATTGCTGAACTCAATTATGGGGGTAAATGCAACAGCTGGTCTTATACCTATTGACTCAAATGCCCTTAAAATATACAAATATGACTATAAAGTCAACATAATTCCACTGAGACACTGTACTTTTAAGGTACACGTAAGTCTCTGATGAGCCAGATAAAGCAGTCACAGAAAACAAGAGAGGTCATTACAAACACATTACAGCTTTGAGTAATCACTTCCTCCCTAGCATAAATAAAAGGTCACTAGATATCCATACAAAGGGTGTAATGCATCATTTGTCCCATGGAAGAAAGGCAGTCATCTCAGGGCTTAATTGTGCATAACACTATTTGACAAACAGTTGACATATTTTGAAATGTGGTGTTTTTATGCAAAAAAAATTGAGAGAGATGGTTTTATCTTCTCATTCTTTGTAGTCAGTTTATAACTGAAAGTGGGAAAAACATAACTTTCATCAGAAACTGCAGGTTTGACATAAATACTCAGTGCCCAAAGATTTTCCATGATGAATGGATAATGCCCTAGATGTACATTCTACGGGGAAGGTTTTTGTCTTGTCAAAAACAAAAAAACCCAAAACACCGGCTTCTCTGGTATTGATTTTGAGGGGGAGACTTAGTTTCCCAATTACTAGTAAATCCTTTAGTACCCCAGTCCCAATAGTTCTTCAGCTGATCAAGTCCTACAATTCTTAGCTTGCAACATGTGGTTTGCCCAAACCTCGCCACTCTGGAGACGGTCTCATCTTGGGACTTTCCATATATCCTCTGCTCTAAGATTCACATGAGCAACTGTTTGTTTTAAGATGAATCATGTCATGTTTTTATGGTTTCTGACACTTAAAAATATTTTGTTTCCGCCTGGTGGTGAAGTCAGCCACTTACTATTATTAAATGTCATGCTGTGTTATTCCCTCTTTTGGGTGATGACCCCAGTGGAGCCTTTACTGAATCCAGTAAAAGATGCTACTGGTACGTCTCCCATTTGTAATATCACTGGTAAGCAGCTGCAGTTGAAAGCCTACACTAATGTGTTGGATTTACTTGTCCCCTCTAGATGGTTCCAGCCTTGTGGTTTATGAGTTCTCTTTGTGGTGAACTAAAGGTCAGGCCCTGGATGGCTCTAAATTTTCTAAAGTGGAATTCAAACACCACAGATGAGTATGTGTTCAAAGTAGTTGTCTTGGGTGGTACGGATTTGGATGTGGTTACTGGTGCTTGGGGCTGATGCCTCTCCTCTTCTTTGGGGCAATGGTCAGATGCAGGCATCCCTACTTCTCAGTGCACTGTCCATCTACAATCTTCTATTCAGATCCTGACTGTCTTTGAAATATCAGGCTCATGCTAGACTCCAAGTTATATTTCAAACTGCGCACCTCCAATCCCCACCACATCCCCAAGCTGATGCCAAGATTCTGATCCCTGCCTTTGGCTTGCCTCAATAACTGTAATTCTCATTCTCTTTTTTCTGGCTTGCAGGCAGAGGCTGCATCAGCCATAATTCAAAATTGTGAACAGATGACTAGATTACTTACTTGAACCGTACTCAATCATTACATCACTCTTGTACTGAAAATCACAGCACTGGCTCCCCATATGATTTTGCATCCACTTTAGGGTTTGGCTCCAGAGCTACTGGACTTACTCACTTGCTCCAGCTTACCTAAAAGAGCTATTTGTGCCTCATAGACATCCTCAGACTCTGAGATCAGTCAGTGCCAATTTATTGATCATTCCAATGGTCTGACTGAAAACTGCTGGTATTGAAGCCTTGGCTTCTCCAAACTTGTTTTGTGGAAATCCCTTGCAATCCAAGGAGGGGGAAGGAAAATTGTCCAAACACAAAGAGAAAACATTTTCTTTAAGCTGACAACAGCTTGGCCTCAGCAAAGGAAGAGCTTGTGTTTTTTTTCTCTTTCTTTTATGAAACCCTTTAGACGTAATCTTTACATTCAGAAATTTTCCTGACTTTGAGATAGTGGTGGCTGCTAGACAGGGTGCAGATAAGAGCAGAGAAGAGCCACAGGACCATGGCAGGTGAAGTCAGCATGTCCAGTAATGGGGTATAAGCCCCCAGGATGCTTGGCATGGCTCCTACCTCCCCGTGGCAGCTAGCCCTGGGTTGAGCTGCTCAGACCCTCTAGGCAACTCCAGGACAGTCAAGACTCAGCTCTGGGTAGTTTTTTGAAGCGATCAAAACTCTGTTGGAAGTGCTGACCTCTCACCAGAGCAGAGCCTGCACTGGCTGACTTAATCTGTCCCACTGTCTGTCAGCAGCTCTTTTGCTGCTATTCACCCTGCGGTTGCCTTGATCCCTGTCTGCCCTTCTCACCCTCATCATGATGTTTGGAAGCAAAGCCTGAGCTACATTGAGCAATATGTTTCCTCTTGGCAAAAAGCAGCTCAGGACAAGCTCAGAGTTGTCAAACCATGAGTCAGGGCACCAATGAAGGTTTTCCAGCACTGTCATTGATGCACAGCCAGCACCGCTGCAATGAGAGAGCACAGCTGTCCACTTGATACTGGCCGAAATTATCACATGGAGTGCTGCAAGTTGGCAGCCTGCATCGCATTTCAAAAGGAGAAATACTCACATAATAAAAGCCAGCATTTATGACTCATTGCCCCCTTGCTAAGCAGGCTCATGAGTTGGGTCAAGGTCTGCGTGTAATGGACATAGAGAAAGAGATAGTTTCTCTGTCCACAAGTCAGGTCAGTTCAGGTCAATGGGTCAGTGTCTTATACGTTCATCTCTTACTGTCAGTCACACACCATAAATCCTACAGCTTAAGGATCCTCAGTTGAATAGAGTAGCATGAAATTAAATAAAATTAAATGAACTAAAAATAAAATATAAAATAATCAACATGGAACTGATTGCTTTGATAAGCAGAACTGAAAACATTCCCCAACCTTTTCTTTCCAGATTCTCACCCCAAAAGAGGTGTCTTTTGGCTTTGTAGTTGCAGTTAAGACTTTCTTTTTAGAAAACGTTACAGAAAGTACTTCTATATGCCATTAATTTCAGGAAAGGACACTGACATGCTGAAGAAAAAAGACCTCACTGACCATGTGTAGCAATTCAGGGCAAACCAAAATATTTCCTCTTGCAACTGGGTGATGCTATCCTTTTCCCTAATCTATTAGATGTAAAGGGAGGAACCAAGCATACCTCCTGAGATGAAAATAGCTTCAAAGGGGAAAATACACTGCAGCCACTTCTCCCACACAAATGCCCACCTACCATCTTTCTTGATCCCTATGAGCCGCATATGGTTGACAGCCACAGGACATATACATATACATCAGAGAGCTGAGGGGGAGAGATCTCTGGCAGTAGTTCACAGGCAAGGGATGGTGATGGCTTCCAAGTCGTTGCCTCAGTACCCTCCAGGAACAGGGCTCAGCTCAGTCCTCAGTGGTATCAGCAGCAGCAGCTTCAGCAGCCCACCCTTTGCTTTGTGTCTCCCTACGTGTGGTTTTGGGGCTTGCCAGCACCCTACAACAGCATTGTACAGCTTTGTCACATGCTGTGTCTGTCTCTGGACCTGCAGGTTGTCCACTCCATTATCAGCTCTTCCCTCTTCTAAACGCTGCCACATGTATTTCTGTATTCTCCCTTGAAGATTTTATAATCATAGTAAGGCTACAGTGAAGCCTCAAGAATGGCTTCATAAGCTCAAGATGTCACACAATAAATGCCAAATGTTTTATTAAACACAACCCATAGACACATGCAGGATTGGCAGAGGTGCCTAACTTTAGAGAGAGCCCCCAAACACCCTCTAGACATGTTTAGCTATGAGGCTCCAACACTACTTCAGAGTCCTGGCAAAAACTGTGATACCGTCTCAGATCATCCAAGGAAAGGCAGGTTTTGAATTAACTCCTCTGGGCTTGCTATGAGCTTTCATGTGATCCCCAGTCCATCTAGATGTAGCTCTGTTCATTCCTACTCTATAGAAGGCCGGTACAATCCACTCTCTGTAATGTGTAATGAAGGGCAGGAAGGAGAGAGAATTTTTGACATGTTTAAATATCATCCAAAACAAAGAAATAGCTCAAAAGCCAGGGATGCATTTAAATAAATTAAAGCTGCCAACAAAATCCCATATTTGTTACACTTCATTCCACTTCATTCTCAGAGCCACCCCTCTGCAAAACATGGCAGCCTCAGTAGTTTAATGTCCAGATGTTCCCCGTCATTTGCTCTGCACTAATATGATACCTTAAAACAAAAAATCCTGATGTGATTCCCTAAAAACAGTGAATTCAGATTCCAGGATAACCTAAATACACTTTTCCATAATGGAGAGTGATTAAAAAAACAAGGTTTTGGACTTGGCTAGTGAAACACAGGCTTTTTTGTTCTTCTCTTCATCATCATCATCATCCTCTCTCTCCCTCTTTTTTAATTCTCCAGCTGGCTGGTAATCAACATATTTTTGCATTTTATTCCTTAAGCCATTCATATTACACACATTCCTGTTTTTAAAATACAGATTTTAGGAGTGATTTGATGTGGCTTGGAATAGTGACATGCTTACACATTTATAAAAAATCCATTAACTTGGGGTGAAGAAAATAAAAGATTGCATCTTTTCTCTTCTTTCCTTCCCCTTTCTTCATTTCCAGCATAGAAAATTACTTGCTGGTAACTCACTTTGTCAAAAAATTGTTGCCCTGTAGGGAGAGAAAAACACAGTTCATCCTTATAGTTTTCAAGTCCATTGTTAAGAAATAGATTTGGCAAAGGCCAAAGCTAAATTGATCTTTGAGCTGGAATGTTTAAAAGCTATGTTGGCAGTTTTGCTCACTATTACTCAGAACACCTCTTCCCACAGTCCTTAAATCTGGCAAAACATAACGAAAAGATGATGCTATACAGTACCTTTGTTCCAACCTTGAGAAATACCAGTCTCCAAGTTACAACTGCCAATTACTCTCATCTCTAGACTCAGTCATTCTTGGACCTCTGGTAAGATCAGCAAAAATAAATGCCTATTTGGAATCTTCTCAGAAACACTGAAATATCTAATTCATGTAAGTTAGGGAAAACTATAGTGTAGAAGAGAGTTACAAAGTCCTGTGCTCCTATGTAAAAGTTATGCCCAACTTTCTTTTCAAATCTTGTACTACATCCCTCTACCATCTCTCTCTTTGCTCTAAACTGTGCCTTATGTGCAAATATGACAGTGTTATCCATGCACTTTTTTTTTCAGTGCAGAGACATTTTAAAAATTAGCCACTATTTAACTTGAGAGAAAAAAGCAGTTCTGCTTAGAAGGCAAAACTATTCATTCTGTTCAAACTGTAATATATGTAGATTTCTAGCAAAGACACCCCTTAAATGTGGGCCCATTTTCAGCATCAGTGGTGAAAAGCCCATTCCAAGTTGCTGGTTTCTATGTAAAAGCTTTTAGCAGCTTATCTTATTACCATGACATTAAGTTCTATTCTCTCACGACTACATACAAAGTAAGTATAAATTACTCCTCTCCCACAGCACAGGAAATTGTTCTGATCTTAGAAGCAATGAGTGATTGAATCTTCTGCCAGTTTCTTGATATGAAAATAATTTTTTATTTTCCAGGCTAATTCTATCTTCAGACAAGAAGCCCTAAATGCATTTTTTTTCCTCTAGAAATATTTGAATCTGACAAATATTTTTGATTAAGAGCATTTTATTTTGTTATGACATAATTGTAAATCCTGCGAGAGATTCATGTTTCTATCCAGAGTTATATTGAAAAAACAATCCATAGGACAAAAAAAGAAATGCCATCTGACTTTTCCTGTTATTTAGACTCTTTTATTGCATTTCCCCTATTCTCAATTCATCATGACCCTGGATTTAAAGAGTAGCATAGCAGAAATTCAACCTCATCTCATTTTGATACCATGTTGCCGAGAAGTCTGGGATACAAGCTTATGAGAAAGGGAGTTAATTCTGACTGCTTTGTCTCTGTGACATGAATTTCATACCAGTATCAATTCCAAAGGCCAGGGACACCATCACATTTAATAAAATACTTCAAAGCACATGCTTAATCTGAGAGCTCAGAATCTCTAGATCATCCTGGTCTTCAACAAGACTTTAGCATATGCTTCAGGTCTTTAGCAAATAATATAGTGTTGGTAAAATATTCCTTTTTCTCCTGTCTGTGTAGCAATCTAAATCAAAGAGTGAAACATTACATTGTCCTGCAAGATCTGGAACTTTCAAGATCCAGGCCTGAAACAATGTTTTATGCAAAGATCTGATCTACAAAAGTTCACCTTGAAGATGACAGGGATACTGCATGAAATACAACTTGCAATCACGCAAAAACAGAATACAACTAGTCCTAAAGTCTTATCCTTTTCATTTGCACACAAAGCAGGGTTTTCAGCAACCAGTTAGCACTAAAGTGTATAATTTAACATCCAGTATGTGACCTCAAGTTAACCTGAAGTATCAGAGTCTGACATTCACTATCTTTGATCCCACCAGTCTAGTGGGGAGAGTCCATTGATTTGCTTCCACATGGGATCTGTGATTGTCTCACATCTCTCTTGGATTGTTCAAAAGATGACAGTCTAACACTATTTTAATCTGTGGACTATCAAAAATATGGACATGTCAATTTTTGTTTCAGCCAAAAATTGCCTTTGAGATTTTTATTTTTCAGTCCACCCAAAGATGACTTTGAAGATCACATGAAAGGGAAACAGAAAGGACCAACTTAGATTGGGGTAGTACAATGAAGCTATTAAGGACTGTGTGATGGGTGAATGACTCACATGCTCTGCAGTAATGGTAACCAATAAAAACAATTAATAATAATAAGTCAGAAAGTCATGCAGCCAGTTAGTGGCTCACTGACCTTAGATACAAGCAATCATCTACTGGACTGATATTTTGGGCTTACTGGAGCACAAAGGCTGAAAGAAGAGTATCACTAGATGCTTATAATTGTTTTACGAAGCCCCTGGTGAATTCAAACAGGGAGTAAATAGGAGCCTTTCTTACGTAAGTTGACAATAAAAGCCTTGGCAGGCCAAACAGTAGTTTCTAGTCTTTCAGCAATTAAGTTTAACGCTCAAAGCAGTTCCCTTTTTCACTCTTTCATCGTGTTTTCTCCAGCTGGTAAACATGAGTCAGGAACAAAGTCTAGGGGAGGGGAAAACTGTCTGCTAAGAAATTCTTTTAGTCTAAAAAGGGACCTCTCCAAATGCATAAATGTCAAGGTGAGCTCAGTTCATGCTCATTGATGTTACCTCTGACTTTGCAGTGCAGTTGTTCCATCGGGCCAGCTCTTACAGCAATAAAGTAACACTCCCAACAGTGACTTTTGAACTTGATTGTCTCAACCATTTGCAAGGTACTGGAGCCTGGACTCCATTGTGCAAAAGGTAGCTACAGGAAAACTACCCCATCCCAACCCGTCTCCCTACTTAAAAAAAATAGCCCAGAATTGCAGTGGGAATTGTATATGCTTCCTTCTTTTTCACATTCCTTCAAGTGAAAAATCTAAAACATTGAACTTTTCTAATTTGAAACCTTGAGTAACTTGGTTTTATTTTATTGCTCACCCTGCTATGAGGAGACTTTTTGAGATTTCTTCAATGGGAATTCTTCTGTGCTCCTATGATATTAAGCTAATTTGGCCTGGATAAAACTTTTCTTTTGCTGTGCTAGACTAAAGAATACAAAACCCACCACGAACTTCTGAGTCACTCTCTTTCTTCCTGCAATTGTTACACATCTTTCTTATAGCATTACAGAAGAAATAAGTGCTTAGGCAGCATCTGAAACAGGACAAGGTGATGTGTTTGGGATATAGCTATACAACTTTAAGGGTCAGCTGTTTGCCAGACAACAAATCTTCCTGGATTCTCAAAGAACAGTCAGGCTTCTGAAGGTCTCAGAGAAGTAGTTTGGTTTAGGATTGGTCCCTCATACCTTGAAGAAGTTTTCTTTCTTCAATAGCTGCAGCAGAAGTATGGAAAGACCTGTTGGCTGACAGAAGACTAAAGTTGGATACGGCAAACGTCATACTTTCTGCGCTGAGATTCCTTCCCAAATATTACCTGCAGGAAGGAAGAAGTACTAAGAGGCAGGAGTGTGAGAGGAAATGAAAAAATACTTGAATAGGATGGCTGATAGAGAAAGGCTGTGGAAAGTCATGACAAGAAAAGATATGGGAGAGATAGAAATAAAACTCTAGAGCTCTTATTTCAGAGTCAGACTTTCCTCATTAGTTGCTCCAGACTCCTGAATGGTGGATGACACTTTCTGGAGGAAATTTCAAGTAAGAGAAGAAACACTGAGGCAGCCTGCACTTGCTAGGTTCTCCTAGATGAAGAGACTGGGGACAGCTTCTCCTGATTTGGTAGAGATCATGTTTGTACCACTGTATTAGCATGAGCATTGACACAGAGAATTCCTCACCTATCGGGTCATCATCTCAAGACAAAGTTCACTGGTGGGCTGGAAGCATGAGAGGAACTGTGAGCAATCTACTGGGTTAAAGAGAGGCAGCAAAAAACAGCCATACGGGGAGGAAAGGACTACAACAGGTCAGATTTGACCTTTCAAGAGGGAGAGAAGACCTTCTAGGAGAGGACCAAGTCCTGCTTCTCACACAAGTGCCAGATTTATAAAAGCATCGAGTGAAGGAAGAAAGGAGTTTTAAGTTCTTATCACTCAGATAGCTCTGCCTGGACAGGTAGGTTTTGTGTCTGTTAATTCAGTGGAGTTGCTCTGTTTTTTTTATCGGGTTTAAAATTAGATGGATTAAGAGGCTTTTACCTCAGCATGCCTGTGATACTCTTTGTCCTTCTCAGCAGGAGATGCAACTGGCTTGCAGGGAACTGGCAGGTAATGAGCATCTTTCTTGTCACTAGTTTTGCAAGCGAAACTGCAACTGATATAAACTCCTCAGGTGTGAGGCAACCTGGGGCAGAGTTACAGGAGGAAGGTTAATACAGGGACCCATGAGGGAACTATCTTGTTGCTCTTTAATTACTGGAATTGAAGACACTGAATTTTTTTCTTTCACTGAATTCTGAGTTACCAAAGCAGATTGAAAAAACATTGTAAGGACTTAGCCTGAAGCAAGTGTTGAGGCAGGAGTAACGCTACAGAACTAACAAGGAGTTTGTGCACCCACCATTTCATCATGTAATGTTAAAGTATTAACTATGTACCAAAAACTCCGGTCACTTACAGCCTTTCCTCAGCTATGATCACTCCAAGAAGCATTCAGTTAGGCTGAGCCAAACAAAAACCTTCATTCATTACAACCCAGTAGGATGCAAACAGCTTCACAACTTGATAATCCCTTCCAGCCCTTATTAAATCAGCAACGCGCTGCAGGTGGGAAGTCAGCCTGGAAAGGAGAGACGGCCCTTTAAGCACTTTGCAATAAAGCATGGTTTTAGTCACCAAAAAAGATTTCCAAGGCTTTCCCTGCCCAACTTGCTTCCCAGGAGGCAGATTCCCAGTGTTCCGCAGCAGATTACAAGAGCATCGTGTTTGCATTATGTGGTGGTGATGATGTGTTTGTTCTTGGCACTGAGGGGCTCTGACTCCGCAGAGCTCTAAGCAATGACAGTGGAAATCTTTCAAGCCTTGAGCTGGATTTGTAGCTTCCCCCTCCTCATTGTGATTCAGGCTCACAGCACAGAGCACAAAACTCTTTTTGTGGAAAAAAAAGGAAAAAAAAAAAAAAAAAGAAAAAGAAAGAAACCCACTGAGATTTTTTTCCATCAAAAAAGAATAGATTTACAACCCTCAGGACATGGCCCTGCTTTTCAAACATGCCCCAAGAAGGGGGGAATTAGGCATGTATAGGCTGACTTTATGTCCACGTTCGTGGATTTGATGTTCCATTAATGAGCCCAGCATATGGGAAGGTCGGAAGCGAACAGCCCATGGCCAGTTTTATTGACAGTGCAACTTTTCCCCATTGCAATGCAGTCCCTGGAGCCACCTACACAATATTGTCAGCCCCCTCAGATGTGGACAGATGTTCCCCTGTTAGACTAAAATACAACAATTATTTTTAGTTGAAGAGATCATCATTTTCACATAACACTGTAATATCTGAATTTCTCAACAAAGATTTTCTAAGTTGATTCTGTTTATTACCTTTTAGTCTTGTCTTCCTTCCCAATTTAAAACTGTAAGTAAAAAAGCAGGTTCTTTTACAAACTGAAGTTTTAAAGGGAAATATTTAATTTGAAAAAATCTCAAAGGGGTTTTTGATCTAAAGCCAGCATTTTTAGTGAGAATGTTTCCATGGTTGGTTTTTTACTTTTTTTTCCCAAAATAAACAAAATTTCAGATCAAACTAAAATTTTCCATTCTGGTTGAAAAGCCAGTCCCTTTCTGTTGGAAAAATACTTTGATGCATTAAAAGAAAAAGCCTTTTGAAAAATACCTGACTTCTATTTAGATGAAAACTACTCGGATGAAAATCTCAAACCCCCAAAGCACACGATACTAAACCTATATCCAGTTTGCATTCACACTGGCAGGCAGAAATATCTTTTTTCTTCCAAAATGCCTTCAGCTTTCTCTCTGTTTGCAGACTTTCCTGCACATGGATTTAAGTTTCAGAGTTCCTAATTTATATATACACATACATACGTACATGTGTCTATGTATATATAAAAATCACTGTGGCTTCATATCCTCAGACTGTACGTAACTGTCTCCCCTCTTGTTCCCGGCCTTGATACTTAGGACTTATTTGTATGGGGACATTGAGAAAAGTAACTGGAACGAATTTGCCATAAAGTGTCTTGGGGCCTACAAACAACTACATATGTTTAAACTTGAATTATTTGTCATCTTTGGTCCAAAGAGGTAGCTCTGTCTGGAACAGAAGTAACTCTGTTTCTGAGCTGAAAACACACATTTGCACACCTTGTCGTTAATGTAGCATGTTTAGTAAAGTTTATGTTTCATGAGGTAAATCAGGAAACAATGACATTTCAAAGCCTACAGAGGTTTGAAGAAGTGCTCATGTGCCTAAAAGCTTTTTCCCTCCCTCCCCCAGCTTTATCAGCTGAAATCTGCTAACAGAAAACTTTGCAGTCACTGAGGTTTTAAGGGCATTATGAAAGGATCTGGCTTTAAAGCAATCGCTTTAACTTTCTGTTACTGCTGTCTCCTGTTTAGTCCCAACCTTCAAATGTCATAAAAGACAAGATAAAGCAAAATCACTACTTTCTTTCAGCAGCGACAATGCAAGGTGAAATAATTAGTAGAGGACACTCACGAGTGACCTTTTATTTCCCTTTTCACGCCAATGAAAGCAAAGCACAGGTGTCTGTATTCCTAATCTGCCTTTTTAAACAGCGTATTTTTTAAATCATCCTTTCCTTTGTGACCATGATTCAGTTGTAGACAAGACAGAGGGAGAAGGAATTGAGCTGGAGGCTGATGTAGGTGTTGGCAAGAGAGAGAAAAAACTAATATTGATAACACCAAGAATACCAGATGGGAAATGAAAATTGTGCATAAATAAGTAAAAGTCTGCCAGCAAGTCGAATAATCATATGTGCAACTGTAGTTCCAAGACTGAGTGTCTTGCTCCAGTATAAAGATCAGTCAGTGGATTCCTGTCTCTCAGAACTAGGGCAATGATCCTGTAGCCACCACCATGGTCCTGCTCAATGACAGCTCCAACAAAAACTGAAATGAAGTTCAGCTTCATTGAAGATCCAGTACCTGCTGGGAGGTTCTTACTTTCCTGAATCAGGCCTTCTGCATTTATTCCTCGTCCTAGAGGAAATAACTGTGGGAAGCTGTTGGTTCATTGACTATTAGCTTCTCTCCCTCCATCTCTGATCTTCATGATAAGAAAAAGGGAACCAACTTTCCACTATTTCAACACTGCTGCTGTGATGCTGAGTTGAGGAGAAATTCTTCAGTTCAGAGATTTTTAGGTAGGAGCCTTTTCACACGCTTTGCTCTTGCATAGAAACAGTGTGCATAACATGAAGACTTATTTTCCCCATCTGGTCAGAGCTGCAATGTCCCACAAACAGCTCTCAAGATGTGACTGAGGTTCTTCAGCTGACGTAGGAGCTGCTGTACAATCCAGATCACTGGCTGGGGAGAAAGCAAACAGCATGGGTCTTCCTCCAGTATGCAGCAGAGGGATCAAAGTCATCAGTGAGCCCCTTCTTCAGCCGCTCATTATGCTCAGGTGTCCAAGGTCATAGAATCATAGAATAGTTTGGGTTGGAAAGGACCTTTGAAGTTCATCCAGCCCAAGCCCTGCTCCTTCAAAGGGCCAGGACATCTTCAGCTGGCTCAGGTTGCCCAGAGCCCTGTCCAAACTGATCTTGAATGTTTCCAAATCCTATGATTGTGGTTCTGCATGGTGTCATTTTGACATTTCGACCACTTGGCACTTCATGGTATGATGTGATCCCCCCCAACAATATTAGTCTTACTCCAGCTGCTTCAGGGGAAGACTCTAGGAGTAGTTTAGACTGATGTCCACATTTTACTTGGTTATAACCAGGTGAGGCAAGAGTTAGTTCCAGACACAGTGGTTGTTTCCCTGGCACAGAAACAGCAATGCTGACTTTTTACAGATGTTAGTCACATGATTTTTAGGCTGTTTAAGAGATTATTATAAAATTAATGAATCTAGTTTTGGTTATCTGTTGTTTTGCTTTTTGGTTTTTTTGTTGTTTTGTTTTGTTTTGTTTTTTTTTTTTAAATTGTCTCTTTCCTGAAAATCACACCTCCTCTGTTCTCAGCCAGTACTAGATTTGTGCATCTATTGCCTCAGAAAGGTTGAAGCTACCTAGACAGATGCTAAAACAAAGCATTAGTCCTTTCTGTTTGTCCTCATCTGGAAGAGAACCTACATTAGTATTAGAGAAGGTTTTGTAAAAAACCCACAACACTTAGGGATTTGGAATAAGGATTTTCTCAGCTGTTTTCTGCCTCTATTGCCATTCTGAGGCTTTCCTCGGGGAACTTAGGACATTTTGCCCAGTGAAGCTTGAACTTCTTTTGCTTCTGATGGGAGCTTCTCAGATGCAATTGCCCCTAGGCTCTTTGCTTAGGACACAAAGTCAAGTTACTAGAAAAATGGAAAGGAGGACCTGTACTTTTGCTGAATTTTAGATGAAGATGAGATGATTTTTGTATCTCTATAATATTTTTGCTTTATTCTCCAGAAATAAATGTTTAATTTTTTCAGATATGAGAGAAATCTCTATAAGTACATGTTGCACAAAAGAAGAAGCAATTAAATTCAGCCAGTCCTCTCATAACTTGAGGGAGACTTTCTCCCATGTATAACCAGCTTAGCAAGTCTGTCTACAAAAAATATGGTAGGATTATGTTCAGTGTTCACAGCACTGCTGCATGGATCCTGAGCTGGGCAGAGCAGCAGAGAACTCTCTCAAAATGTGTAGAGTAAGGCGGATGTATACCAGCTGAGGACCTGCCCTATTTTGTTCTCTTCCCCCACACAGATTTCATTGATATGAGTTGAAGTACGATAATTGGAAAAGGTATTTACAGTGGAAAGCAAAACGGAAAAATTCAAACTGAGGCCAATCAAGGGAGGAAAAAAATCACCTGCCAATAAAATTGACACACAATGGGAATAATTGCAAGTTTGAGAAGAAAAATTCATTCTCACTCTGTTCTCCACAGCATGGTATCTTCTCTTAGAGCAGAATGAGTTGAATTTATAGAGGTCATTCATCCCCTGGTAATTTGGCTACTGTAATATATTTCACAAGTAAGAGGGAAACAGCCTGAGGAGACAGCATTCAAGAATCCAGAGTGCTGGGGGAGGAGATTTATTCAAATTTATAGCCATCAGTAAGCATGTGGGTTTATAATTCAGTCTCTCTCTCTCCCTGTAGCTTCGAGAAATCTATCCTGGTAATGGCCTGTGCTAAACATTCTAGTTCAAATTCAAATCTAAGTGATTCTGGTGTAAGGTCCTCTGGGACTGATGGACTCATCTGGATTAAAAATATTACCTTCTCTATAGTCAAAAGCTACTCTGGAGGAGCTTGAGCTTCCACAGGCTGTGATGCTTTTTTAGAAATGCCTAGAATATGAATGGATGTGGAGTAATCTAATCTGGACATGGACTAGTTCACATTTAGATGAGTTGCTCCATGTAGTAAAACAGTTGTGGTAGCAATTTGGATGATCTGTTCTGCTTCTGACTCTCCCCCAGAGCTGCCCCACAGTGCACTGTCCACATGAAGGTCTGTCTTTTTGGTTGCCTTTGCCTTCTGCTTCTCTGTGGGTCCTAAAATGGGATTTCTCTTCCTCACTTACCAGTTGGTATAAGTGAATCATTGTCTTTCTATTTCTAGCTCTTGATGTAAGCTGGCTTGCCATTTAGCTGCTATGTGTGACAGAGGACTTTCCGGCGAAACTCCGTTTTCACTCCTGGGAGGATAACTTGTCTTACTGCCATAACAGACATCAAGATGCCAAGATATTCTAGAGATTAAGACATGTAACCACTTCCAAGACCAAGGACAAATGGCTAGAACAAATGGAATGAACTGTGATATCTGTAAAAATGTCAGAGACAATAACAAAACTGATGGCAGAGATATTAATTTTTGCAGTATTTAATATAGGTTGCAGGAGTTCAACAGTGTCCAAATGCACTGTTTTCTTTGTCTCAGGTTCAGAATATTCTTTTTAAAGTTGGAGTCAAGAAAAAAAAAGAAGATAGCAATCCAAGCCCTAAAAAGCATGCAGTCTTTGGGGTTTATAAGACACAATAGAAAATGGAAATAAAAATAGATCGTGTTTTGCAAAATAAACCACTCAAAGCTTTCTCAGTAGAATTAAACAACAAAAAAGCATTAATTACACCTTCCCATTAAGTCCACCTATTTTTTTAGTTTTAAACTTCTATCTCTGATATCAATTATACAGGAAGTAAACCAAAATCACCCAGTCGTGCTTTTTGGTTTTAAACTATGTATTTATTAAGGTTTTTTGAGCCTACACATCCTCTTACATGGCAACCTCTGCTTGATAAGATTATAACTATTAATTAAGTCATGCTAATGAGGACAGAAAGAAAGGATTTTCCTGTCTCTCCCACTATATTTCATGTGCTGCCAATGTCATCTCTCTCTTGTATCTGCCTCCAGCTTTGCTGTCTGGTGTGTTTCTTCAGTAGAGGGAGGAGAGTTTAAAGCAACAGGTCATAAATCACCAGACATCCTCATTTTAACAGGATGATCCCTGTTAGAAGAGGATTTCCCCTTGTCTTGTGAGTGGGAGTAATTGTTCTGCAACTCCTGGTTTCTCTTTGAAGCACATGGGAGAGGAGCATAATCTTTTGAAGCCCAGCTGCATTACAGGACCAGCAGCAAAGGAGAGAGATACTCGGTGGTGATGCCGGCCTGTGCTGAGGAAGCTGTGTGGGAGAGCCTTGGCTCTGTGCTCTGCTGCTCCTCTCCTTGGACATCACCACTCCAGAAAAAACTCCAAACTAAAAAGATGGCCTGCGGTCCTTCTGGAAAGGAGATCTAGTGAGACAAAGAAAAGATGAATGCAAGGTAAACATCTGGTCATAAAACATGTGCTTCCGTTTCCCCAAAATTACTGGGGACAGCATGATCTAATAAGCCACCCACTGAACCAAAGTCTGGCTTCATCCTACTCCATTTTCTTCTCTGTGGCAGCGTGATAACTGTCAGAATTTTCTGCATTTCTGCCCTGTATTGCTACCCAGAGCCCATCTGTTTGGTTTGGGTTTGAGGCTCCTCAGGCGAGCTCTCATGCCTCTATAGAAATGTGTGATGGAACTGCCAGCTCCATCAGGGCCTCGAGGTGTTGTCACATTACTGACACTTTCACACAAATCCACCTTTTCTCTTCCTTTGCAGTTAGTCTAGTGGTCTGAGGTTTAATTCATTAATAAAAGAAGCTTGGATCGTAGCAATGGCAGGGCAGCAGGCCCTGTCCCTGCGGCAGGAAGCAATGTGCGCTTTTCCTTTCAAAAACAAACAAGCAAAACTGTGGAGAAAGTTTTCCTTAGCAGCATCCCCAGGCAGCAATGGAACATTTGAGTAAGGTCTATGGGGATTGTTGTCCTCGAGGCCTGAGAGGTGGAAATGCTCTGAGGACTTTCTGCTCTATTTTTCCCTGTTCTGAACAACTTTCTATGTATAGGATAAAAATAAGCCCTGAGTACTCCTCCTTCCATTCACTTCATTAGGGACATCCCTCTGTGCAATAACAAAACAGGCCCAGAGGAAGTGACACAGACCAAAATACAAGAATGATAATTTTCCTAACACAAATAAGAAGGCAGAGGAACTCATCTGAGGAAACGAGTGACAGCAAAGCCACAGATGAGCAAACAATGGAGCCAAGAGCTATGCTTAGGTGATACAATCCTGCCTCCAGCACGTCTCCTAAGCCATTCCCTCCTGAGAAAGGCTGAGCACTCACCTCACATGGACCACTCTGCAAAGGGGGTGATCTCCTCTGAGAGCACACCTCACAAACATACAGACCAGGAACAGTCCTCACCCCAGTTCTGGGCAACATGGCAAGAGGAAAAGACTCCTTTCTCTCAGCGGGGACCTGCACTGACTCTTAATCAGTCCTAACTGTGTCTTTCACAGTACTTCAGAACTACTGAGCAAAGCCACGAAGCAGAGAAGCACAGGTCAACAGGATAGATAGGAGAAGTCCTCCAACTCCAGAAAAAAAAAAATCTGGGCTCAGTTCACACAATTATTTGCCATTTGGAGGCGCTGAGACTGCTGTTCTTCCAAAATAATCTCAGCTGATGTGTTTATTTATCTTGAAATTCACCATGGATATTTGCCATGTGTTGTAAGTCTGTTTGAAAAGCTTCAATCATCAAATCAAGGAGAGGGAAAACAAAAGTAGATCTCTCAGCTGGCTAGTCCCCCACTGCAAAAAGGAAGCAAAGAAAACAAACCTGAGGCTGAATGTTTCTTGCTTTAAATGATCAGTGAATATCTCTGAACACTAACTCAATCCAAGGAAGCCAAGATCAGTTTGTGAATGACTTGTTAAGTTAAAAAGAATGATATTCATAATAAATAGTCTTTGAAACCATTCTTTCATGCATACTCCATTTTCACAAAGTCGTTTTTATAGATCAACAGCCAAGCCCTCACTACCCAGGAAGTCAATGGCAGAGATAAGAAGGAGACCAGAGGCTATATCTGTTTCAGCAAATTAAACACTGAAGGACCACTCTCTAGTCTGGAGGCCAACTGGCACAAAAATGCCTGCATCCATTCATTAACCTCTCCCTCTTTGCAAAACAGAGAAGCTATATCCAAGCTGCCAACTGGGAATGGTCCCTGGCCATGC
Source organism: Colius striatus (assembly GCF_028858725.1). Taxonomy (NCBI): domain Eukaryota; kingdom Metazoa; phylum Chordata; class Aves; order Coliiformes; family Coliidae; genus Colius; species Colius striatus. The sequence continues at coordinate 42,247,168 of NC_084760.1, read as the reverse complement.
CTGCTGCTGAATTGTTCCTGGAAACTGTTTGGAAGGATTCTAGTGAGCAGAGGCCAAAAGTGTGCGAGGGACAAGTCTGAGGACCAAAACCAAATTAAAGCACCTGGGAATGCTCTTTTGGAATATGTAATTCTGTAGTGCAAACACTGCCTGGGAGTTTGATGTCATGCCTTGAAGCAGTGTCACTGGACTCATGTCTGTTAGTCATAAAGTTTTGCTCCATCATTCATATCTTGACTATATGTAGGAGAGAAACTGGTTAGCAGTGTCCCCACTACTGAAAAGGGACATTTGGGACATGGGTGTTAGCAGGTATGGGTTCAAACCTCATCTGTGCTAGAAAGTAAAATATATAATGCTTGAAAATCACAAAAATGTAGGAGCCCCTTCTGGTAACTTAAGTCTGATGTCTCATCCTTGTAAGCCAGTATGTCAACAGGTAACAACACTCATACTTCACATTAACAGTCCTCCTAAGGAAAGTCTCAGTGGTACAACCACCTATTAACAGGGGAAAGAATGGGAAGGGAATCAACATACTTAACATCTACACAAGCATTTCCCACAACAATCATTAAACTAAACCATTGAAAAGGCCCTCTGGGGCTGGCTGGGGCCTCAGCAGCCTTTGTGAGATCCCTTGTTTCCTCTGGCTTAATGAATTATGCAAGTCAAGAGGGGCTGGACAAAAAGGTGTGAATAAAAAGCCTACTAATTCCCCACAGTAATCACCTGCAAAAGTGTTTAGGAACAACATCTATCAGGCAATAAAAAGTAAGAAAAGGAGCCTGCAAGAGTAAAATATCTACAGCTCTTCAATAAGAGACAAGGGGAGAGTAGAGCCAGGGAAGTGTCATGTTGGCAGGGATCTACTCTGGGCACTGAGCACACAGCACTCATCAAATTGCTCACTCGCAGGCCCAGAGTTTCTTCTACTCATATGGCATGCACCTGCACTTCACTGGAAACTAGTTTCAATGCATGTGAGAGAGCTCCAGCTTCAAAGCAAGCCTTATGATTTTTAGTTCCTGTGTGTGAGAAGGGTATTAAATAAATGTATTAATAGGTCATTCCCATACACACTTCCTGTCTTAAGTAAAGAAGATATTGGATCAAACTCTTTTTTCCAGTACTTTCAGGTTTCTTGGGTGCTTGCAGTGTGAGGCAAAGGCAAGACAGCAATAGCAGAAATAGACTTTGTTATCTAAATAAATAGAAACTCAGACCTTAATGTGGGGAGAGTTTGGAGGCCAGTTCATAACTGAATTACAGAACATGGATGGGTAATTACTCTCTAAACTGGATGAATGCAACCTTAAAAATCAAACATTCATCTTGCAGTTTATGGAAGCTGGGAATCAGAGCCAAGATTTCTTACTCCTCCAACTTCAGTTAAGGTGCCTTCTAAGCCATTTCAGTAGGGTGAGAAACTTTCCTCCCTTTCTATTTTGATGAATGGATCTCTGTTCTCATCACTCCCCACATGATACCCCCAGAGGACAGGAGACAAGCAGTATCACAAAAACTGGATTCAGTTATATCTCTGTAGGTGATGTTCTCTTCTTTCTGAACATCTTCAGAAAAGATAATGATCATCTACTCCAATGTTCCCCTTTACTACAAGACTTCAATGAATAGATTGAATACGGATGGCACTGGATACTCCATTTCACCATCGAGCCCTTAACTGCAACACTGAACTCCTTCTGTACATGCTGTCTTTACTTTAAGACTCCACAGGACACTACTCTGAATCATTTTAGCATAAATACTAGAGTTGGTTGGAAATTTTTAAACCATTTTTCATAGGAAAAACAGAAATCCTGGTAACTAAAACACTACAGAAAAACATTGGTTTCAGTTAATCTCCTGACTCAGAGTAAGCTGAAAAGAGAAATTACTGTAATGCCATATTGTGAAGTAAAAGAAAAAAAATAAGGTTGTTGTTTTGAGAAAAGTAGACTAAACTAAGCTAAAAAAAAAAAAATTAAAATGTTAATTTTTTTCCGTAATTAGTGACTTCAAATGTTTCATTTGGTGCAAATCAAACTTCAAAATAAAAGGTTTTGTTTCTCAGGGTTTAGGGTTTTATTAGAAATGTTGGGATTTTGTAGCTGTGTGCTCAGGGTCTGTACTGCATTATGTCAAATACTCTTAACAGAACAGCACAAACATTTTCTGCCCAGCTGTAGTATGGACCTACTCTAGGGCAATGTTACCATTTCTGCTTCTAACTACACCTCATGGAAAAGCACAGAGAAGGCTTCAATGGAAAGAAAAAAATGGTCTCTGAGAAAATAAATCTGTTTAGCTGGCATTTGGCATTGCAATCAGTTCTGTCTCACGTTGAGGGAAACGGCAATTGTCATAACATGCTAACTTTGGGGGCTTATTTCTATGCCTTGACAGGAGGTCCAGTGTCTTTTGAAGTCAGCCAGCTTTCTCTAATGTAGTAAAATTCATCACTAATCACAGATATACATGTCCTGCTGGCATCTTTGATCTTCAACTTTCCTATCCCTTTTGCTCTCTCTGTTTATTGGTCATAATGAGTTATGGCAGCTGTATGCTACATATTGTCCAAAACTCTTTAGCCATCGAGTACATCATGGAATGTTCCCAGGAAAGCTCCCTAGCTGAAAAGTAACAACTCTGCAACATAACTCTCAGCACCATGTGCAGTAATTCATCAATAACACTTCTTTAGAAACCAATGGACAGATCACTTACAAGAGCAGAGCTGTAATGTGACCTGCCAGATAGATGGAGATCCCCATGGAGAATTCACTGACTGCACAAAAGAGAGTAGAAACTCCTCTAATATTTCTGCAAAGAGGAAGAATGCAATGCTTGGATTAGTCTGGGATGAGTCCCTCTCCACTCCACACCAGTCTGTTGCATAACCAGAGTTCCTAGAAATAAATGAGAAACAAAATGAAATAAAAGTATTTTTAAAAGGCATCTTTCCTTTAGGAATTCCAGTGACATATTAAAAGGAATAATTTATGAACGGCTGCTCCATGCCTTAGGTTTGTCTGTGCAATTACTCTCAGTGCTGTACTAACAAGAGAATACTTTATAACGGGGAATCAAGTCAGGATATAGCCTGATATCTGCTTGGAGATTCTTCTGAAATAGCACCCAAACCCCATTTTTTTAACATTATTTACGCATTCTCTGCCCAGTATGCATGAATATTTTGCTGAAAAGTAATGCCGGTGTATTCAAGTACTGCTTATTTTTATAAGAAGACTTCATTTTAGAGGACTTTTATACTTTTTTTAAAATACATTCTTATTTTTTTACTTCACACTGTCAAGCTTGAATTTCAACAGATTTTGACTGTGGCATGGTGTGTCTAGGATGCCCAAGACTAAGGAGATGCTTGCATTGATCCCAAAGTCACGAGTTTAAAAAGTATGTTGAGAAGTGTAGAAATTCCTTCTAACACTTTTGTTCTTCTCATAAAGTTCAGTCAGTCATAAGGCTGAACTCAAACATGCAGAAAGAAGTAATAGTTCATCTAACCTGCAGAGCATTTTGAGGAAGCAATGTGATACTAACATTGGTTAATGTAATGTACTTACAAAAGGTTTAAAAAGTAACTAAGATCTCATCTCTCCCACTTAACTGGCTAAAAAGATACAGAATTAAGAGTCAATTTACACAATAGAAGGAGGTCACATGAAGTTCCACACAGATGAGCGTTGTTCAATATATTAATAAAATCTAGGAAACAGTGACTCATGAAATAACAGAGATTACAGATGATACGCTCTCCCGTGACACTGAGTGATACTCATTGTTGATGACATATCATGTCCCTGAAAGAAATTCAGTGTCGATAGATACAAAGAAATGAATATGGGATAAAAATAACCCTAATTACACATAAGTTACAATACACTTAATTAGCTATGACTGTTCACAGAGAGACATCAAAAAGCCTTATAAAACACAAGGGACTATTAAGAAAAGAACTGAGACAAAAAGAGAAAATCTCATTATCTCATAGTAGAAATCTGTGTTTATTCCTGTTTGCCTCAACTAAAGTGTGCCTTCCAGATAGACTTCTTGAGAGAGTACAAATAACCTGAAAATTGTGCACAGAAAGAAGTGAAGCCAACACACTCTCTCAGGGCCTCTCCTATGGTCTGGATTAAGAAGACAATAGAGCTCCTTGGACGCAGTTCTGAACCAAACTTGGTAAGACACACCAGAAAAAACAGGATGCCCTTGTCCTCACACACCTCTTGTGTAGCCTGTGTGATAAACGTTCCCATGCTGTTCAGCATAGCCAGGTCCACCACAAGTGTAGATCCTATACTCAGTAACAACACTGGGATTGACAGGGTTTGGGGTTTCAGTTGATAACCTACACGACTTCTTTATTTGTTTTCTGTTAACATTTCTCCCAGGCTGGGACCACAATATCCAATCACTCCACAAGCCACAGCAAAAAAAGAGACAAAATTCTGTGGCTAGGGGGTGTTATTACCCAGCAGACTGCCTGACTGGTGCAAGACAGATAAGGAACTTTCAATCTCTCTCCCAAAGATCAATAATTTCTTAAGAAAGCAGAATGCTTTCTAAAATTAAGAGCAGGTAAAGAATAAAATCGGATTTTAGAGTCAGAGAGTAAAGCTGTGTAAAGGAGAAATGTGAGATTTAAAAAGAAAACTGAATGGGAAAAGTTGCTGAAAAACATTCACTGGATGATGGAACCAATGGAAAGCAGACAGAGACTTTCATATAAACAAAAACGTTCTCAAAAATGTTTGCTACTTTTCCAAAAGCCTTCCTAGAAACATTTTTTTCCCCCTTAGATAAAAATCTCCAGAATTTTAAAACTAGCACATTTCTTCCATCCTACTCTTTGCCATGATTCTCCTTTATGCTGAATACAGAAGACACTGAGGTCGTGTTAGTATAAAACACTTTACTGACATTGAGTATAGAGAAATTTTCTCTCAGTTCAGTTAATCATGTAGTTCTTGCGCACAGATGAGGAAGATTGTACACATATGTAAAACTTGCTTCCAATGAGTTCTTGTTTCCAACAAAATTTTGTGCTGGATTTTCAGGGATTTACAGTAAAAATACATCAGGACTGCATTAAAATCTAAAAGCAAAAGGTTCTGCAGAAAAGGTACATCCTTAAAAATCTTTAACTTGGTGAGAGAGAGAAAGAGAGTAGGAGAGGGGAAATACGTTAGAGCAATCCAGAATGAGAGAAAAATGACAGGGATGGTCTCTCAGGAATGTTGTAAACCCTTCAGGAGTGAATGCCATGGCCAGAATTGACATCTGTGAGATTGTCTTTGACACATTGATCTTGAAGATGTCTTCTTAAAGTGCAGTTTGTCAAAGACAAAGAAATCTCTTTAAGTGGACCTGGCATGAGTCTAGTAATGAGAAGGATCATTAGGACACGACATGCCCAACATCAATGGGAGCTCCCAAAGTTCACAAGCAGGTTGTCACATCCCACTAGTGGACTTGGTGCTATTGTAGGGTCCCAATCAGTCTGAACCCCACTGGCAGTGCCAAGTAGACCACGTGATCTTTTCTACTGTGTGGTGGAGCTGTCCCAAGTGTGAAATCCTACGGAGGTATGGGCAGTATGCTAGGTTATCCTTCATCTCCAGCAGGGCCACACTTACAGCTTGCACAGATCATTCCAGAACAGGTGGGACAGGTTTCTGCCCATATCCTGTTGCTCAGAGCAAGAGAGGAATATTCAGATTAGCAGAAAATTTTGCAGTCAACATATTTCAACAATGATTTTCCTCCAGGGATGAATGTGGTCCAGTTCAGGGAAATGAGAAAGAGAGTAATTTTTTTTTTCTTTAATTTTATGTTTCAAGCAATAACAGTTTTCTGGCTTCTTGTGTAGGTCACTTAACAATGATCCCCAGTGAAAAAAGCTAACAATTCCCACTTCTCTGGCTTGTTTGACTGTAATATGACCTAAGGCAAAAAAAGCTCGAAGATCTGATGTGCATTTGCACTACAGCTTCTTTTTCTTTTTCCAGTAGTATGAACTAGCCTTACTACAGGCATCAACTTCAAAACTTGGACATTATAAAGGGGTGTGAGTGTAAATAAGATCCAGCTTCACCAACGTGTATGGCATCACTGTGGGAAAGGATAGCAGAATATTGACTTTGGGTGAAAACAGCAAGACCTTTAAGGCAATAGAATAAGGGAGGAGATTTGGGAGTAGGCAGAAATAAATCAATGCCAAAGCAGAGCTAGACTGTGTATGTTCCTGAGGGCACAGGAATTAATTCTTGATTTAAGATTAGCACAATGTAATATCAGTAGAGGATAAAGAGAGCGACTTAGGATCTCGCTGACTGACTGAGCCAGAAAGATGCCATTAGTGGGAGCCCTTTCTCTATGAGGGACTCACTGAGGCTCTGTAGGGAGGTCTCCAAGGCTTGGTACATTTCAGCATTTCTGTTGGTGAGCTCTGGAAATAAATTTAGCATCACCACTAGGAAAATATGTTTAAGGATCAGTGAAGGGCTAAGAGGACAACAGGAGAATGACCAATAACTCACTTGATAAACCAGGTCAGTGCAGGGAAAATACTCAAAAAGGTGCTGAATGCAAAAGCATAGGTTTAGGAACAAAGAACACAGATCATGTTTGTAAATGGGGATTGTCTTTTGCCCCAGGTAAATGCTTTATTAAGATTTTGCCTACAGGAATTGCAGGTGTTTTGCTCCTGGGCAGGGAGTGATGATGAATATCCTCATGGCCTTAATTTCAAATGTGGTTGGGATGGAAAGAACTTCATGCCAGTGAGCACCTGCAAAGAGTTATCCTGTATGATTGCCTTTTATGCCTTGGTCTACCAGTGACATAAAGAATTTAAGCACTTTTCTTAAGCTGAGTGCCAATCCTTTCCAGTTTCAGCTTAGACAGACAGGAGGAAATGTAAGGCATAACTGCTCAGTTCTGTTCTGGGCAAGCAACAGCAGAGCATGAATAACTCTCAGTGTGAACTGGGAGCCCTTCTCAGCCCAAGACTTCTAGGAAAATAACCAGTCAATTGCATGGAAAACAGTAGGAGGAATGGAAAATCAATATGAGGAAATGGTAGGAATTTTCACTGTGGAAGAGGGTAACCAGTAAGTGCTGGAGAGAGCTGTGATGGCAAGAGATTAATAAATGATCTTGAAAAGGAAATTAATAGCGAAGTGGTCATATTCACTGATGAGACAGTGTTTCAGAACAGACAAGCCTATCTATGAAAAGCTGCAGAAAGGATTTATTACACTGAGAGATTTGGTGTTAAAACTAGCTGATGAAGCTGAGCACAGATGAAGGCAGTGCTGCACAATGGGAAAAAAAACCACTCTAACTTCTCACATAAAATGGTGGGCTTGGAGTTAGCCGTTACCAGTCACAAATAAGATCAGAAATTAACCCCATGAAATAGCTCATATGGCTCCTGAATTCTTAGTAACATACAAAAAAAGGTAAATTGAATGTCAGGAATTATTATGAGGAAAGGCTGTGAGACCTGGGGCTGTTCAGCCTGGAGAAGAGAGACTGAGAGGGGACTTTATTAATACTTACAAGTATTTAAAAGGTGTATAGCAAGAAGATGAGGCATCATTTTTTTTCTATAGTGTCCAGTGATAGGACTAGGGGTACTAGACAAAAGCTGGAACAAAAAAAAGGGCTCCACTTAAGAAAAAACTTCTTCACCGTGAGGGTGAGGGAGTACAGGCGGCCCAGGGAGGGTGTGGAATCTGCTCTGGAGGTTTTCAAGACCCGCCTGGACTCATTCTTATGTGACCTGATCTAGGTGAACCTGCTTCTGCAGGGGGATTGGACTAGATGATCTTTAGAGGTCCCTTCCATTCTGTGATTCTGTGATTCTATGATTAAGAGTAGAGAAACATTATTACCTGATCTTGTTAGAATGGTAATACAAAGTCATGACACACCTATGAAATAAGAGGGGGTGTTTTTTTCAGAGGACACATGGCTAAGCTGTAAGAATTACCAACAGGATGCTAAAAGTTCACATCAAGGAGAGACTGCAGTACTGAAAAAAAAAAAAAAAAGAAAACAACTTCTTGAACCACAAATGGTTGGATTTTGGAAGAGTAACCTGGGGAAGTGTCAACATGTGCTTAGCACACTCTGCTCTGCTTGTTTTCTGCCAGACTCTGCTCTTATAGCTACTTAGTCAAGAGAGGACCGTAATACACTCAAGTTCCTTCACAGTTTGATGCTTAGAGATAGTCCCAGGATATGGGAAGTTTAGTCCCCTCAAGCCAAGCATAGAATCATAGAATCATAGCATGAAGGTTTTCCCCTTAAAATTCTGTGCCAAAAGTGAGCACCAATCTTATAGTTAACTGTTTTGGACTTCTACAGCAGAGTATAGAAACCCACTGCTTAAACCTGGCGTGGTGTTACATATACCTCTGAGCATAAGTGCAATTGAAGATCTGAAGAAACTCCAAGACACAGAGGTGCCTTCAAAGAACCAATCAAAGACACCAAAGAACCAATCCACGTCGAGTGAATTCCACCCCAAGAGCCCAAGCTGTTGAGCTCATTGACAAGCAGAATGAAAGAGATGATATGATTGTAGTATGTTAATACCTCTGAGTGAAGAAATACCAGATGCTAAAAGGCTCTGTAGTGGAAAATGGAAAAGCACAAGAAGACCTGGAAGCCAGGGGAAGTTCCAATTAAAAATAAGGTACAAATTTCTAATAGTGATTGTGGTTAACCACTGGAGTAGGCTATCAAAGGGAAGTGGTAGCTTCTCCATCTTTTAATGTCTTCAAACCAAAAGAGGAGGTCTTCCTGAAATACTCGATTTGGTGAAATACAAAATGTTGGGCCCAATGAAGGAGATTTGGATGTAATTCAGGGACTTCAGTTATTCCAAAACTCGGGATAAATGATGTTGTTGCCATTTCAGACCTTTACCTTTACTAGCTGTAACTCCTGCAGGAGTTTTTTTTGTATGCAGAGAGACTACAGAGTGAGCTGAAGTGGCTAAAGTATGAACCTCAGGGTTCATACTAAGGGTTCGTACACAAAAGGGCTGGGTTTAGTAGCCCTTTTCTTCTAAGAAATTCCCCATAAAAATATTTCAGAGAAAGTTAAGCTTTCAAAGACCAACTTATCAAAAAGTAATTATGACAAAGCTCTTTAGAATAGACATAGAAACACAGTTAATATTCCTCCAATGCCCATAGAGTCATTTGTCCCTAGCACTTTTCCAGCAAACCAGAGAACTTCAGTTTCATGTGCCATATAAATTTCCAAAGGAAATGGGAAAAATACAAGTGGCTTGTACATCGCTAGGAAACCACTTCTCACCTCTTCCTTTCAGTCCACTAACCAACACAAGTGCCTTCCCTGAAGGCAATGGTACCACAACTCACTGCTTCTCTGTCTCCTCATTTATTTCACAGCAGTGCTCTGTTGGGTTTTTCCATTGCAGATGTCACCACAAAGCATGTAGCCACCACCTTTCAAACCACACCAGAGCAGCACCACCTACAAATACCTCTTGTGCTCAGTTTAGACCAGGCTTCACCCTGTTTAGGCTAAAGCATTCACTGTAATTACACCTATAGTAAAGATCTGTGATTAATTGTGCAATCCTGATATCTGCAAATGAATCACACCAACAGAAAAGAAAGATGTGGGGTTAGAGTCAAGCTTGGAAATGGAAAATGCATACTCCAGTGTTTTAAAACATTTAGGTTTATGCAGCCAATATTTCAGAATTTCAAGTATTTAAAAAAAAAATCTTTGTTTAAGCCTGGATTTGGGAAGGGGATTGGTTTTGGTATTTAGATTATTATTTTTGCTGTAACAGGATTATTCTTTTCAGTAACTGTTAAGTCACCACAAGCTTGTTGCCTTTTCTGTGCAGGAATCAGTTAAGCATCACAGATAGGGAAATATTATTATAACCAGTTTTCAGCCCATTTTGGCAAAGAATAGGACCAGGAATGCTGGCTCCCAGTCACCTGTTTTCACAGCTAAGCTAATAAATGAGGTAGAAAGCCAATAAATGATGGTACTGTGTACATTAACGCTCATATAATTGTACTTATCCCATACTTGTGTTATATGCAGGAGGTCAGAGGAGATGATCAGAGCAGTCCCTTCTGGCCACAAAGCCAATGATCCTACTTTTAAACATGAGGTAACATTCAATAACCCAAATCAGCTTTGATTAACTGTTCTGCAAGACTGAAAGCAACACAAGCAGAACTAACGTTCACTGTGGGCAAAAAAAAAAAAAAAAAAAAAAAGACGTCAAAGCACAGCTCATGATGGCAAGATTTTTACTGCATAAAAACTGAATGGGAATCTTGGCTCTACAGTTCACGTTGAGCCTTTTGGAGCAGTTCATGATGTCCCCAGACCATTTTGGCTAGAGCTTTTACAGCAAGGCAGTGACAACTGGGCACTGTAGCTTCCTTCAAGCATTTAGCTAACCCTAGTCTGTCTACCTTTTAAATACATAAATACACATATATATAATCAGATACTATATATGAGTTGCTATTAAGAAACCAACTTTTTTAAACACGTAAACAAACTTAGTATAAGCTCCATAAACCAACTCTGCTTTTTCTGGTATTGATTTTGCTTATTTTGAAGTTAAACATATCCATAAATATGCTCTATGGTCCCTTGAGGTAAGTCTCATAAGGTATATTAAAACAAAAAAAAAGGAGGAGGAGGAATTTTTTGGCAGCAATTACCATCTCAGATAACCTGCCTGGGGTTGGGAAAGTGTGCCAGCAATCTGCTCAGAAATAGCTTTCATTTGGGCTGTTTATTTTCATATGCTTTGTCTGACACTTTACTGCTGTGGCTGGGTACTTAACTGTCAGCTTCCATTAAACGCTTTGTCAGCTGTTCCCACTCCAGGCAGAAACCAAAATTATCATTCATCTCCCATTATTCATTAAAGTTAACCCACTGGCAGGAAGCAAGAGGAATGACAAAGAAAATCATCCTTGTGCCAAATGGTGAGATTTCTTCAGGCTCCTTTGCTCCAGTGTTCCTCTAGTCCCTTCTCCCTTCCTTGTCTCGACTGCCCCAGTCATCTGCCTTGCTTCTGTCAAGTAAGTGGAGACTTAAGAGCAGCTGTTCCACTTTAAAGCAAAGTTGAGGGGACTGAACTCCTCTGTAGCAGCTCCAAAACTCTGGGACATCCTGAAAGAGAATGTGTTTGCTTCACATTACTTTGGACTATCACAGCATAACCATATGGACAATTATCCCTTCCTATGGCAAGATAAGAGTATGAAATATAACATGGGATGCTTGGAGTATCTATTACATGATTTCCTGTTTTGCTGCTTTAGGGTGTGTGGATGGGTTAATTTTAAAAATTATTTAAACCCAGTTTTCCAAGTTCCGATATATAAAGAGAAAGAAAAAGATGTTATGCAACACCAGAAAAGGCAAAACATCAATTCAGGTCAAGTGAAAAATTTTAAGATTATCCAGACTGATCCTCCCTCTTCCAAATTTGGTCCTATCCAAACCAATGTCCCTGTCCCCCCAACACTTTAGTTCACCCTTTGAACCAGAGAATCCATTACACGTATTGCTCTAATTATGGTATGGTTTCTTTTAATAAGTAGATGTAGAACAGTATAATAGTAGCCCCAGGTTACTGAAATGGTGGGCTTCAGTCTGGATCTGGACCTCACATACATTTTCCCCCTGTCTTGCCAAGGTCGCAGACATATCTCACACATTTCTGAAGGACGTCCCATGGTTTTTACCACTGTTTTGGGTTTTGCAGCAGGGTCCTGTCAGGACTTCTAGCCAATGTCCACTACCAAGCTGATCCAGCATAGGTAAAAGCGAGTACACAGCTATCTGCTTACTACCCTCTGGTAAGTTAGGAGACCTTGATAAATTGCTCAGTGGGCCTTTATTAAAAATTGAGACCCTACTACCAAGATTGCAAAGGACTTTTCTCTCATATAACAAAAGCCTTACCCAATGACCAAAAACAAATGTTCTTCAACAGAGGATCTCTATTACTCTATGTTTTTCTCCCAAAGAAAAACATTTAGTCTTAATATATTGTTCCCACTCGTGCTCCTGGGATTTTCAATGAAAGTCTTGAAGCTGTCCAAGGAGCTCATAAACCGAAGCCCTATTCTGATTCAAGTGTGCCCCCTGTTCAGGTTTTGGGAAATGGGATGATTAATTGATTTCCATCATCAGTCTCCCCATAATTCACAAGCCAAGCTACTATTTCAAGTTTCCATTGACAAAGATTTCATTATAAGAAGTCATAATTTTTACCCAGCACTGTGCAAACGTTTTAGTCTTCAGTCTGAATTAGGCCCATATGTTTCAGAAAAACATGGTGAAAGCAAGTTTGGGGAGGCTGAAGTGGGGAGGGGAAGGGAGAAACTGGTCTATCTCAGTGGCTGAACAAACTTCCACCCACATCACAGCATAAAGGGGCTCTGAATTGGTCGTCTTAACCCTTATCTAAACAAAATAAATCAAAAATACAATTTTCCGATTGACGCTGAAGGATTTGCTTTCTTAGCCAAAAAGCAATTTTAAACTCCCTTGCAGAGTAAGCTCTGCCCAGATACTGAACTCCAAGCAAAGCTCCTGCAGTCCAAGGTGGTATTGCTTAATTCACCTTCTCATGTTCTGCTGCTGGGATAGAAATGCCCTCAAATAGCACCTGTGACAGGATGCTGTAGAAACCACAGTGAAGTGTTGTACGTACATCTTATGGCTGGGAGAGACTTCCTCCAGAGGGCTTGACAAGCCAGTTGAAAAGACAGGAAAAATAGCAGAAAGGCAGTGTTGTAATCCCTGTTTCACAAACAGGCAAGGCATTCCCCAGTAAATAAACCAGTGCCGAGCTCAAGAACTGGCATTGTTTAAAATGATAGCACAGTTCATGGCCATGACAAAGGGACTATTAGTAATAACAGTTTTGTCATAGTCACCCTATTGACTGGTTCTAGAAGGGAGTGGGATGGTCATGAATGTGCAAAACACATTGACTTAACCTGCTTTGTTTAGTTGCCTTGATAAAAGTTTCAGCAGAGCACAGGCCTCCAGATCCAGAGCAGAGATCTGGAGATAGGGGGATCTGGAGTCTGAGCACCACCCCTGCCATGATAAAGAGGGTCTTCTTCCACAACACCATTGCTGTTTCCCAAAATTACCTCTTCCCTACCATCACATATGTTTGAGTCTTTTGGTACTGTCAGATCTGTTGGTGTCTAATGGGATGGGAATCCACAAAATAGTACAACTGTGCAACAGCAAGATCACTGTGAGGATGAACCAACCAGACAGCAAGACAGTAGCTTAAGAAGTTAAGAGTAATCTATGTGACTATGTGATATGGCCAAGCCAAAATCTACTGGACATAGAAGTAGGAACTGATCTTTTGTTTCAGTCTCTCATTCTCATTTGCAATTTGGCCTTGGACAAATCACTATGACTTGGTTTTGTTCCCTGCAAAACGGATAAAAAAATATCAACCTGCCTAAAATATTCTGAGAGATGTAAACAGAATCTGATGCACAAGTGCTAGCTAGTAATGCTCTTGTAGTTTGTCATCTAGAATGCTAAGGCAGTACCTTGGCACATTGCAGTCACACAGGAGCACTACAATACCCAATAGCTTGGGAAATCCAAATATTACATTCATATGACAGCTGTTTTCATCATGACCGAACTATGGCAACAGCATAAGTCATATCAGGATCTAGAAAAGTCAGTTTCATTTAAAATTTCTCCAGACAAAAAAAAATATTTAGCAGTCATAGCATAATATAATTGTTTAAGTTGGAAAATGATCTTTAAGATCGTTTCCAACTACTAACCTCACACTGCCAAGGCCACCACTAAAACATATCTCTAAACACCTCATCTCCAGGGATGGGTACTCCATCACCTCCCTGCACAGCCTGGGACAGTGTTTAAAAACCTTCTCAGTGAAAAAGTTCTTCCCAATTTCCAACCTAAACCTCCCCTGGTGCAATTTGAGGTCAGCAACTTGGTGCTCCTGTCTTGTCATTTGTTACTTGGGAGAAGAGATAGATCCCCCGCCACTAGTCTCCTGTCAGGGAGTTGTAGAGAGTGATCATGTCTCCCCCTAGCCTCCTCTTCTCCATGCTAAACACTCCCAGTTCCACCAGCTGATCCTCATCAAATGTTCTCGTGATCCTTCATCAGCTCCAGTGCCTGTCTCTTTACATGCTCTAGTCCCTCAGTGATTTTCTTGCAACACTGAACACTCAGCAGAGTATTCGAGGTGCAGACTCACCAGGGCCTAGTACACGGGAGACAATCACTTCCCTGGTACCGATGGTCACCCTATTTCTAATATAAACCAGGACGTTATTGGCCTTCTTGGCTACCTGGGCACACTGCTGGCTCAGGTTTAGCCGCCATCAATTGACACTCCCCAGGTCCTTTCCCTCTGGGTAGCTCTCCAGCCACACATCCCTAAGCATTTCCTGTGTTTGCTGTGTCCCAAGTGCAGGACCTGGCACTTGGCCTTATTAAACCTCACACAATTGGCCTCAGCCTATCAATTCAGCCTGTCCAGGTCTGACTGTATAGCCCTCCTGCCCTCAAACAGATCCAACACTCCTGCCCATTGAACACAAACATTGATTTAATTGTGTTCTCTGACTGTTGAATGATAAATACAGTCAGAGCTCAAGGTCTTTCCTTCTTTTATTGTTTTTCTTTCCTCTTAGCAGAGCCTAGCCTGACTGGAAACCCTGGTTCTAGCAGATTCCTGTGCTATGAGGAATTTGTCACAATTCAGGTTGGACTGGTCAAACAGATGAAGTTGCCACAAGTTAGTGGTAGATCAAGAATAACGTCCCATATCTGATTTATTTCCTTTCCTTCTTGAGACTTTGTAGGCTGTGCACTCAGTTCTTATCCCAGCAGACTGTCCTTTGTTGCCAAATCTGTAGCTATTCCCATTTAATTTCTGTGATGACAGTAAAATATTTGCTGATGTCACAAAAATGTCATCAGCTTTAGTGGCCTTAGTCTTTTACATAAAGACTAAGGCAAGTTGGTCAACACAAGAACAGAGAGTTTTGTGTATCATCAGGATTTCAGAAAGCATGAAAGGTGGAGAAACGATGTCCTTCACACACAGGTTTTAAGAAGAAATGTTTGGTTTATGTCTTTCATGTCTCAGAAAGAGCAGTAAATCCATACAGTCTAAGACCTGAAAAAAAACACATTTACTCAACACAGAGCCTCAAAGATGATCCTCCACTCATCTTGCTGTGAGTTCAAATGTCTTTTGCTCAATAGGCCATTTTTTTTCAAGATGACACACAGATCTGACTAAAAGGACCAAACGACACACAGATCTGACTAAAAGGACCAAAGAGATTAAAAATTCCCCACTTGTATTGATAGTTTTTCCTAATGATAACCATCCCAACAGTTAAAAATGTATGCCTTCTTTCTTGTCAGGATATGAGTTCAGGAGCAACTTTTGTTACCAATTTCTGTTATGTCTCTGGGTACAGTACCAGGTGATCTTCAGTACTGCTACTTTAACTCTATAAAGCTAATTGATCTGGCATAAGCAAACCTCCTCAAAACCTTGCTTTTCACAAATTTAACAGACCAAGCTCTTCTAAATCTTTCCCTTCAATGCATTTTATCTGGCTCTTAAATTATTTTGGCGATACTTTATGCACCTTACCTATGCACCTTAAAATCAAAGGCATCTCTGAAATATGATATCCTCATGATCTCCTCATGATCTCTCATGGTTCAGACCTGTGCTCTCTGGATCATGCTGGCATAGGAATTGTGTTCAGACCTGCTTCTCTAAGTTAAGCTTTTCTCCAAATTTCCTTCAAGTTTCTCTTGAAGTTTAGTTCAAATTTAGTTTCATCTAGAGGCACATCCGAGCCTCTACAGGGTTCAGCAGTCCAAACTCGTCAGACTCTGCAGTGATGTCCGAGCCTTGGGAACTGCAGTCAGTCAGTAGCAAGAGGTGAATTCAGTCAACCCTTTCAGTTCTGGAGGCTGCCCTTACAGTACAAATCTCCACGGAGCTGTTTTTGCATCTCCGGTATTGGCACACAGACATGTAACGTAGTATATGCCCTCTCCTATGGGACACTCCTCCATGAGTTCATTGTTGGCTTAGTTGGAGGAGCTGGATTTTACATTATTAGGTATTGAGTTGCAACATGAAATTACTAAAATGTAAAACATGGGAAAACATACTGTAAATCACTTATTGGCAGGTCTCTCACCTCTTTACAAGTGCACAACTGGATACATTTGAGTCTTTTGGAATTTCCAAATTAGAGCCCAGAAGACCTTCCTGAAGAAAGGTATTTTCTACTGGCACCAAAATAATTTCATCTGAGTTAAGCAACAGAATTGAAGTTTCAGCATTCACACAGTTGTTTGCAGGCTACAACTCCAAACTTAATTTCACCTTGTTGTTGTACTGTAGCTCTATTATTATTACTTTTTAAATGAATGTTATTTTTCTTGTAACTCTTGCTTTGGCTTTTCAAAAGAAATGTACAGAGACCCAAGGGACTGACAGTGAAAATGCAGAAACTTTCACCTTCAGGTGAAAACACTGATATTCTTCAACGAACATATCAGGAAGTGAATGTACCTAAACAAAGTAAACATAAATTCTTACTACTGTGACCTCCATCTCTCCCATCCCCAGTACTTACTGCTCTCAGCTTGTGATGACAAAGGATGTTCTGGTGTGAGGAAGGGGTGATTTTTTTGGTTAAGGCACTAGATTGGAAATCAGGTTTCTGAGATTTGTTCCCAGCTTTGACACAGACTGTCTGTATGCAAGTCACTTAATCCTTCCGTGCCTCAGTTTCCCATCTGTAAAATATATATATATTTTTAAGTCCCTTGCATTCCTGTCTCCTGGGCAAGAAAGGTCTGTCAGCTGAGCCACAGAACAGTTCAATGTAGACTGCATTACATGATTGGGTTTCAGTGTCTAAAGGATTGGGTCATGGTTTCCTGAGCACAGGCTTTCAGATGGGCAGGGAAGAGGCATATTTCTTGCTTCAGAATTTTTCCAAGGCATGTTATTTTGTTTTTTCTGTACAGACTGGGTCACAAACTGAAGAAGAGCTCCTGAGAAAGGAGACAGGTTTTGAAACTGCCATCTAGCACACAGCACTGAAAATGTCTCTGTTGGTAAGGGCACTTCACAGACTATGGAAATGATAAGGAATTAAACCTCTCACATTTTCATTTACCTGGACACTAGGAATTTGTGGAGTTGGTGTCTTGCAACCTGGCTGTGGCTTATTCTTACCTTCCTGTTTTCTGCTCTTGATGTGCCAAAGATCCCTTGTGAGCACACTTTTCCTATAGGAAGAAATTGGATTATGTTGTATGTAGACAGAGAGTCTGAAAACTAACAACGAATACAGTCTGCCAGAAAGAGGTGGCAAATATCCATTATCACAATCTGCATCTTTCAATTCTGCTCACCCCTAATAGCTACTAACTTTAAATTAGTAAGTTTTGGGTTTTGGGTTTTTTTTAAGGAAAGTTTATATAAAATAAAAGGAATTAATAGATATCTGCATAGATTGCTTTCTTGCTGCTGCTATGACAAGCTATTTTTTCTCTAAGCAAGAGAGACATATCTGCTGGCCTTGCAGACAACACATTGGATCCCCTGGATTAGCAGGTCTTTCTGTGGATAACTTGATGTGAGGCTGGTGTCCCACAGGAACTCCCAGATCACAGTACTCATTATGGAGAACACTGCACTTTAGTGCTCAACTTGGATGATGCTCAGGGAGATAAAATACAAAGTTATCCATAAACCATCAAATATTCCAGACCTTTCAGAACACCATTCGCTGATTCCCTCAGAAATTTATTAGCTCTACCAATATTTTCTTTCTTAGTTTTGTAAAGCAAGCTCCAAGTCAGCTAGTACCGACTATGCAGAGACCTGAAACCACATGTTTATTTTCCTAAGTTATAAAAAGTTTATAAGGGTAGCTGGTATCCTTATGGGCCACTGTACAGTGATTTGCTACTGCATTCCACACTGATACAGAAGAGCTCTGTGTTTTATACCAGAGGGAAATCCTTGTGATACAGCTGTCCAGCAGCCAACAAGAGTACAGACACCTTCAAAAATATAACCCTGATAAAAAATGAATAGCTGAAAAGGCAGAAAACATCCCTTCTGAGAAAAATCAGTTTGAATAGTGGGATGACCTTGGGCATTGCAAGATCTGTATTGCAACAGTCCAGGGAAGATTACAAAGTCCTTTCATCCTAACCATAGCTCTTTTTTAACTAGATCACCATTTCTACCTGAAAATGTTGTATGTTTGCTCTAATTTTTAGAAGTATTATGCAACAGCAACCTTTTCTTTTTGCAGCTAATGTCTAGCCTCAGGCCTTCCGTTTTCACAACTTCATGTTGCTTCATTGACATGTAGAGGTTTTGGTCAATTTACACTAGAGAATGGAGAGACTGTTACTCATTTATCTCTTAAAATAGTGAGTACACAGCTGCACAACCTGAAGAACTAGGTCAGTATGTTGCTATGACTGTCCTGGAAAGAGAAATTCATAGCAAACAAGATTGATTTCAAGAGAGAGTCTGGAATTTGTGAAGAGTTAGCAAAACTGACATAGATGCAATAGTAAAAATTAGTAATTTTGCAAATCCCTAAACCACAATGGTTGGATTAAGGCCCTCATCATACAATTCTTGGGCATATGAACAATCTCTTTTTCACTTGAGTTCATTTCATTAGCTTCTCTCAGCTACATAAATACTCGTACTCTCAATGGGACTACTCACATCAATAAAGTTCTTCAAGCGAGCAGGGATTGCAACCAATTTTAGTGGAACAAACCCAGCCTCTGACTTTGATTGCATCCCTTACGTGTCTAAAAAATCCCCTTCAGTTTCCAGCTAGAATGAGCCCACAGTCCCTGTGGAGCTTTCTTTCGCCACTACCAATCATAATCCCACTTATTTGTCTTGTCAAATACAAAGGCAAAGAGGACTCTTCCAATCTCCCCAACTTCACTTCCCTTCTCGAAAGCACTGCTAGGCCTCACATAGGCCAACTTGGATGTCTTTTGGGACTCCTAGGCTTTGCTGTGCTCTGATTGATAGAATCCTGGTGGGGTTATCATGCTCACAACAAATCCTGACGAGGCTCAGCAAGCCAGCAAATTTCTGAAGTCAAAATACTGCTCAGTGTAACATCACAAGTAATGACAGTAGTATCAAAGCAGTAATTACTCTGCTTTAATACTCAGTTGCATTTTTTTTCTCATTAGGCTTTTAACCCATGGTCTTTGACACTGTTGCACAGTGTTGACTGTGATCAATTAACTTACAGTTAACGCAAAATCATAGAACCACAGAATGGTAGGGTTGGAAGGGACCTTCAGAGATCATCTAGTCCAAGCCCCCTGCAGAAGCAGGTCCACCTAGAACAGGTCGCACAGGAAGATGTCCAGGTGGGTCTTGAAGACCTCCAAGGAAGGAGACTCCACAATTCCCCTGGGCAGCCTGTGCCAGGGCTCCATCACCCTCACAGTGAAATAGTTTTTTCTTATATTTAAGTGGAACTTTCTGTGTTCCAGCTTCATCCCATTACCCCTTGTCCTGTTGCTAATTACTATAGAAAAAAGGGATGTCCCAACCTCCTGACACCCACCCTTTAGATATTTATAAATGTTAATAAGTTCTCCCCTCAATCTCCTCTTCTCCAGACTAAACAGCCCCAGTTCCCGCAGCCTTTCCTCGTATGAAAGATGTTCCAGTCCTCTGATCATATTGGTGGCCTGGCTCTGGACTCTCTCCAGAAGTTCTCTGTCCCTGTTGAGCTGAGGAGCCCAGAACTGAACACAGTACTCCAGATGAGGCCTCAGCAGGGCAGAGTAGAGCGGGAGAAGAATCTCCCTTGACCTACTGGCCACATTCTTCTTGGAAAATTGCACATTTACAGTTCCTATCATAATTTTGAAAGTTCTTTCTTTAAGGTTTGCTGCAAGGGAGACAGAATGGGCAGTGCTAGAGTGTGAAGTGCATTACACTATGAGCGGAAGACCACCGAAAGCACCAAAACAGGCAATTTTTGCATTCAGCTGGCAGCAACCATGACTGAGATCAGATATTTAATTAGTTGTTTCATGTATATTTTGCAAGCAGGTTTTTAATTAGTTCCATTCTGCTGAAAGCATGGGAGGAATTTTTCTTTTGCCTCTAACTCTCCCTGTTCATCCAAGAGTATACACTAATAGCTGAACACAGAAACAAGCAAAAATGAAACTAATAAATCTTCTTAAAATAAAAATATTGAGGATCAAATAAGATTTTTCCAGCAACACATTTCTTAAAATTTGATGCAGCTTTGAAATAGGAAAGGCAGTATAGGCTGTGGGTGAGACAGAGGACCACATCCTGAAAGCAACTGAGCAACTTACTGAAAGAAATATTTCTCGTAAGAGCACACAACATCTCTTTTTGAGCCATGCTTGAATGTACCATTTTTTCATCTCACATTCAGCCATTTTTGTCTCAAGACACAGAATCCCAGAATCATGGAATCACAGAATCTTAAGGGTTGGAAGGGACCTCTAAAGATCATCGAGTCCAATATCCCTGTCAGAGCAGGAGAACCTAGAGTAGGTCACACAAGAAGGTGTCCAGGCAGATTTTGAATGTCCTCAGAGAAGGAGGCTTAACAACTCATCCGGGCAGCCCGTTCCAGTGCTCTTTCACCCTCAAAGTGAAGAAGTTTTTCCTTACATTTCTTTGGAACCTCCTATGTTCCAGCTTGTACCCATTGACCCTTGTCCTATCATTGGACATCACTGAGAAGAGCCTGGCTCCATCCTCCTGACACTGGACCTTTACATATTTAAAAACATTAATGAGGTCACCCCTCAGTCTCCTCCAAGCTGAAGAGCCCCAGCTCCCTCAGCCTTTCATCTTAAGGAAGATGCTCCACTCCATCATCTTTGTGGCCCTGTACTGAATTTTCTTCAGCAGCTCCCTGTCCTTCTTGAGCTGAGGGGCCCAGAACTGGACATGGTATTCCAGATGTGGTCTCACAAGGGTAGAGGGGGAGGAGAACCTCTCTTCACCTACTGCCCACAACTCTTCTAATACACCCCAGGATGCCATTGGCCGCCTTGGCCAGGAGGGCACATTGCTGGCTCATGGTCATTCTGCTGCCCACCAAGACCCCCAGGTCCCTTTCCCCTACACTACTCTCTAACAGTTTATTCCCTAACCTGTACTGGTACATGGAGTTCTTCGTTCCCAGATGCAAGACTTGCCCTTGTTGGATTTCATTATATTTCTCCCCGCCCAACTGTCCAGCAGAAAGAAATGGATTTTACAGTTCTTAGTTTTGGGTTGTTTTTGTTTGTTTGTTTTTTAAATTTACAAGAACGCACATCTATAGAAACAAATATAAACCCTTTATAAGAGCTGAAACAGTTCTAGCCTGACTTTTATGACATGGCTACTGTGAATATGCTCAGGTGTCACGAGATTCACCTCCTTCCAGATCACATTCTACTACATGTAGAAGAAAAGCATGATCCACACTTCTTTTCTCCCTGAGGAAAGGATACAAAAAGTGGAATTCAACACAAACTAATCCAGGCCAGGCCAAACTTTGCCATTTGCACCAAACAGTTCTGCTTTGCTATGATGTATCTGAAAACTCTTCTGAATCCAAGGAGTGGATGATATTTTGGTTCATAAAACGTCATCTGAAAGGGTTACATAGACAAAATTACAGTGAGAAAGTTTAAAGTAAGTTGGTCTGTGAATGATTAGATCAGAGCACACAAATCTTTTAGCCTGATGCTTCAATTATGGGCTTCTTATGTCAGTATTTATCATTCTATCCAAGAAAATACAATAAAATCAGCACATCTAAACTCATCCATTTCTTCTCAGGACAATGATCTTGAAAACTCTACTGATGTGCATTGGTTCTACAAATACCCACCTGATATGGCATGTCAGGTAAAGGCTTCATAGAAGGAGCTATCAACTCTTTATTTAGCATCTTCTTATCCCCTCAAGGTGGAAGAAAAAGAACTGGGAAGACAATGAAAAAAAAGTTTAAGCAAGAGCAACTCCTTCCTCTCCCCTGCCATTATGTTGAAGGACAGTAAGATATCTCCAAAGACCTCTACAAAAATTGTAATAGAAAATAAATACAAAAAGCTACTTCTGTTTCAGTGCTATTAGGTAAAAAAAAACAGTAAATAAACTTTGACTCCTCCAAAGAGAGAGTGATGAAGAGATCTGCTCCCCATGTGCAGTTGTGTATCAGCAAGTATGGGTTGCTGCAAGTAATAGCAGGGTTTGCAAAGTGTACTTTACTTGGTAAAGTAGAATAGGCAATGGAATGGGTGTTTTTATGTTGGTTTGTTTTTTTTGTTTGTTTGGTTTTTTTTAAAGAACAGTGACAGGAGCATAGAAAAATGTTTTTATGGAACAAAAGGAAAAGGACACCTGGAGTACTGAGAGTCCTGACTCACCAATTCCCTCAACAGGACTTCAGTTCAGCACTGAAGCACTTATTTCAATGAAAAGTACATATTTTATCCAGAGCTAGTAGTCACAGAAACCATCTGCAGGGTAAGAAAATTCTGGTAACATCCAAACCAACTTGATTGCCAAAATCCAGTGTATGTACAGGCTTGTACATGAGTACATGAATGTAAAGATCATGTTTTCTGGGTAATGGGGGAAGCCTTTTACACTGTAATGAAATGTAATATAACATATATAAATGTGAAACCAGCCTCTGATGCAACTTTCTTACACAGAACAGCATCTTACCATTCACACATTCAGACACATATGCAATATATATATTCACATACATAAGTACTCTGTATTATTTAACTTAAAGCACAAACATGTGCTTAAGAGAGACAAGTCTGACAGCCCAGAGACGTAATCTTTCCATTAGCAGCCTTCCATCCGTATTACCTTGTCTCAATGGATTTCCTTCTGTGTCCCACTGAGAATGGCTTTTGCAGTAGAACAAGCTGAAGAACACTGAGATTTACATAAAGACCGTGCTTGATGTTTCAAGATGTAGCCCTCCATTGGCCAAGGGATGGTTTTCTCATAGAGAAGGAATCTCAGCAGCAATCATCAGCCTTTTCATACCAGAGTGCTAGGACTCTTTTACTTTCTTTGCTTCCAACCCATCCAGCTCAGAGATTTCCATGGAAGGGTTGAATTAAATACGCGAAAGTGTGTTGAGTGATCTGGAAAATTGAGGGGTATCTCTGGCACATGGCAAATGGATGACAAAATGCCATCTCTAGGAGGTCACTTAAGGAGTTTACCACTATGATGTCTTGTTCTTCATTCCATTTTTACTTCAAATGCCTTCAGGATAATTTTATATATATATATATATATATATATATATATATATATCTCTATAAAGCCTTTCAGGAAGTCCTGTGCTAACTGACACAGAGGTCTCATTAGTGGATTCTGCTTCACTGCTTTTCATCGTCAGGATTGAAAACTGAATTACATTGTCAGGACTGAAATTAGGTCATTAGTATTGGCTATTAGGAGTAAATAGACTGCCTACAAGGACCAGAGAGTGCCAGTAGCTGTCGATTAGTAATTGGGTAATGCAGGAATAAAGTGGGAAGTGGAAGTGAGATGCGGATCATTTTGAATGATTAATAACACAAATAATAAAAATGTTTCCCTTCAGCCACCTGGATGAAAAGAGAACAATGATAGATGGAGTAGAGCCATTATGAGGTACATACAGGCCTGAGAATGACTGAAGAAGTTAGGACTGGTTGTTTTGTTTACAGAGATGGTGGTAAAGAACATTCTTGGACTCCATGACAGTAGTAGCAGTCCAGGCAAAAGTACATCTACTGTAGATGGAACGAAAGTCTTTCCTGGGCCTTGCACTTTGGAAAAAGGTGGGAGAATTTATCAAGTTTGGGATTCTGTGAGTGTTCTTACAGACTTTCAATGCAATCAATCCTTGACACAAAGGTCAGTCTGTTTGCCAGATGTCAAGCCCTTCCTGCAAAGTACAGGAGGCAAAGAAGCAGTTCACATAGAGGTTGTCAGAATTTTTATGCACTTCTCTGATTTTGGCTGACATTTTCTAAAATTATTCAGCCTGAGGCAGACACTCAGCATTAAGAATTTAAATCCAAACGGTTAAAGCTTGGCAAACCTTTGAGAAACTGAAAACAGAGTCTTGTAATGGGAAGTGTCAGACAACCTCCATAATAGGCAACCAGCCCCGTCTGCAGTATGAATTGTAATACACCGATGATTGATGATATCAGACTTGAAATTTCACAGTTAAGTAGCTGCAACGCTGTTAATCCTCCCTTGTGAAGAAGATCAGTATTATAGTCCATCTGGTATGTATGTACAATGTAAGATTATGCACTGCAAGAAATGTAAGACTATGTCTATCAAAACAAAATGGATTACCTTACTTTTTAAAGTAAGGAGTAAAATTTGGCCATCAGTGATTGAGATGAAATTGCATGCTTTTGTTCAATGACAGATGTGGGGTATGGCATGTTCCACATTTGTATTTTACTAAGTTTTGGACTTTTTTTTTCATTAAGTAAATATTTGTTACAATTTACTTCATAATTAATGGGGTTCAGCTTCCATCTGGACATTCCTATGATTGAACAGCACAGGCCTAAATGGGCTAGGACAGCACATTTCAGGGCTGAATGGAAGAGCATAAAGAGGAACAGAATCTTAAGGATGTGTACCTGGAGATTTGTACCAGAAGCATCTGCAGCAATATTTCAGTGAAGTGAGGAGGAATAGCACCATGTGACTGGCTTGACCAACATGTCTCAAATTTTGTTATTCGTGAATAAGTCAGAAGGCAAAAAAGTTCATAATGATATTTGTCCAAGTAAGTACTGCATAGAAAAATATACTTAGCTCAGCTCTATTCCCTCAGTAGGTAAAAGGGGTATATTTTAATCAATTCTCTGTGGTAAATTATTCCATTAGCTGTAGTCATCTTAATTCTATCATGATTTTTTATGTAGGATATATAAGAAACTTCTCCTTTCCACATTGTATCTCCACTTAATTTACAGTGGCTGGGAACTGCAATTAAATGTTGCTTTTAATGAATCTGATTATCTGATAAACACATATCTTAGTTACGGTTTGCTACACAGATACCACAAAGAAAAGTAAAGCTCACAGTGTGCCTGAATAATCAAAAAACATTTTCAAATTTAGGCATGAACTAATCTGTGGACAAAACTATAAATAATAAGAGTAGCACTACATTAAGTGAGGCTCTTTGTAAGAATAGTTTTAATTTGGTATTTTATGAAATATAAGGACTTCTTACACTAGCATCATTCTGCAGCAGGTTTTTTTTTTAGTTCCCTAGAGAAGGCTTGTGTGAAAGTTTAGACACAAATGCGATTGTCTTGTGCTGGGACCATCAGTATCAAGAGTGACAAAGTGTTTCTGCAGTGACTACAGCTTACAGCACTATAAAAATGTCAGGTGCCTTTCCTGGGAATGGATTTTTTCCCATGTGATTTTAGGTGTATATATCAACAGCAGAATTAAATTTTAATCATTCTGGGCCCCCTCCTGTAGTCAGGAGTTAAACTATTTCAGATATTTGCCATAATGTGGGATAGACTCCACCCTAGAAGTCTATTTATTTGCTCTGACTATGAAGACATTCTAGACAGTCAGGTTAGATATAGACATTCATCATCCATCAGATGCATCTCATCATAAATAAGTTTAAATATGGCTTGAAGGGCAGCATTCATCTTTTCAAGTGTAGACAGCTGCAATGTTGACAATTACATTGACTCTCCTTTCATACTCAATTCAAAGAAATGGATGTCTATAGGGTGTAATTCATCTAATATTAAAGCAGACAATTAAAATAGGTCAGATTGATTACTCCCTAAATGCATCTATTTCTCTCCATTGGCTGGAAGGAGAGTTTGTGACAAGGAGATGAGATGTCAATACTGGGTGGAACTCCACACTAAAAGTTCACCTATAGCCTCATTTTGGCTGCAGAAAGAAACGAGGAGTAGTCAAAAAATTAGAAAGCTCATGATGGGACCAAACCTGAGCAAAGTAAGCCAACCAAACTTTCCAAGATTTCCTGGGACAACACAGGTGCATTTGAACTCAGACAGCATAAACCCCTCTACTTTTGCAGTAATATCGTTTTACTCAGGGATTGGTATATAAAAATTAACTAAAGCTAATAAAATAAACTCCTCTGGTATTTTGTTAGAATGTGTAGCCATCACAGTTGTAGTGATGAATAAACCAATAACAGCTGATTCTGTAAGATATGATTCTGAGGAAATTAATCAAGTGATTACAAAACATTAAAGCCCCGAATCCTCATGGGATCGTAGTATTAAGCAATTCCTTAGCAGAGTGCACATCACCCGAAGCTTCTGAAAATATTTTCAGAAAGAGCCACAGGAGCTATTACATCACTGAGAACACAAGAGTGCAGAATGCAATTTGTTGGGAACCTCGACTCCATGTCCATCTCAACCTGGTACCTACACCCTGCCAGTTTGAAACAGCTGATTTATCAAAAGCCAGCTGAACATGAGCCAGCAGTGTGCCCAGTTGGCCAAGAAGACCAATGGCATCCTGGCTTGTATCAGAAACAGTGTGACCACCAGGATCAGGGAAGTGATTGTCCCTCTGTACTTGGTGCTGATGAGGCTGTATCTCAAGTGCTGCATTCAGTTTTGAGCCTCTCATTACAAGAAAGACATTGAGGTGTTGGAGAGTCTCCAGAGACAGGCAACGGAGCTGGTAAAGAGTCTAGTGCACAAGTCTGATGAGGAATGGCTGATGGAGCTGGGGATATTTACTGTGGAGAAGAGGAGGCTGAGGGAAAACATAGTCACTCTACAACTCCCTGACAGGAGGTTGTACTGAGGTGGGGGTTAGTCTTTTCTCTCAACTAGAAAGTGACAGGACAAGAGGAAACAGTCTCAAGTTGCACCAGGGGAGGTTTAGATTGGTGATTAGGAAGAACTTTTTATCTGAGAGGGTTGTCCGACACTGGCCCAGGCTGCCCAGGGAGGTGGTGGAGTCCCCATCCCTGGAGCTATTGCAAAGTCATGTAGCTGAGGTGCTGAGGGTTCATGGTGGGCTTGGCAATGTAAGGTTAGAGGTTGGACTTGATGATTTTAAAGGTCTTTTCCAACTGAAACTATTCTGTGATTATATTATCTACTGTCCCTCTTCCACTCTTCACTTGACTTGCTTGTGTAAGACTGTGAGCTCACCTCAATTGTTTATCAAGAGCTGTGGCCTATGACAGTACCTCTCATAAAAAAACATGGAACTTCAGTATAGATTCACCACCTGTCATTCTCCAAAAAAAAAAAACCCCTAAGCATACTATTATTAGTTGGTCAGAAGATATATTAGGGACACACTAAAAGTACTTATATTCTTATGGGTATAGGAGATGCAGATTACTTCAGGCAAATTGGTAAGGAAGTGTAAATAACTATATCGCAGCTGCCCAACCATTGTTGTTTTCTGCAACCAGACACATTCTCTGCAATGTACTTTTAATTATTTTGCCAAATTACCTTGTCACTTTTTTTTCCTGAACCTGAAGTTTCTCCTATGTCATGTTTGAATAAAAGTTGAATAAAAGGAACACTGTGAGAAGGGCAGTTGTGTCTCCTTGTTGCAGCCTCATGGTCTGTGTCAGGGAGGAGAGAGCCGGATTTAAGATTTCCAGGTCAGTTGCTCAAATTTAAGAGTTACTCTAAAGAGTGACACCTCCAGTGTCAAACCAGCTTGAATTTGATTCCCTCCATGGTAAACACAGCCTTATAACCACAGGCTTGGTTTCTAAGTTAGCCAGTATCTACTCTGGCCAGTGCTTCATCTTCACAGTGCAGCCTTTTTCTATCTTATCCACAGGTTAGACTGGAAAGAACTTTATATTAGGTTTAAAAACAAACATAAAAATTTATAAAGATACATGACCAGAGAACTCATGAAGCAGAAAAAAAATATTTCCAATGTCTTTCTCCAAATTTCCCTATTACTTCCAATTACATCCTCTTAAGTATTCAATCTCCCTGAGCCCTTAGGTCTCCTGATAGACTGCAGATTTGGCCATGACAAAAACGTCAGACAAACTCATGACTCAGACTCCCAATTCGGACAAGTGTGATTATAGTGAAAAACTGAGATTCTACATTTGTCATGAAAGAAAAATTAACCCACATTTCAATACTAGGCTTTAATGTGTCAGAGCCTCATGACTAAGGGCTTGGTTTAATCATAAAACCAGTACATTTCAATAGAGCAATGAGAAATTCATGCTGTTCTTTTGTCAAGCAAAACGTACAGGTGGAAACAGTGAGGTTTAAATACCATTTGTTTTCTGTGCCAGCAGTGGACCAGAAAAGGACTAGAGCATGCGTTGAGGCAGAGTCTGTCTTAGCAGTGGCAGGAGAATTCTGAATTGTCACCGTTTAAAGACTATCTAGGAAGGTGCAGATATGCCTCAGTGGTTTGTCCACAGACTTGGGAAGATCCATCATCAAAACTACTTTTTAGGTTTAAGTAATAGTAAGATTCCTTTTTAGCACTGAGGACTGCAAGTTCAAACTCTAAAAGCAGTGTGTGCAAGAGAGATTAGGCACAAAGTTGAACTTATTGGGTTACTTGCTCTCCCTAAATATATAGCTACAGTGTAAGCATTTTATATTCCCCAATGTACATTTACAGTCTGTTATCATAATCATGCCATTATTCATCATTATTTTAAACTTTTTAAACAATTTTGTCTTTTCCAAGAAATTTCAATAGTTTTAAATTCTTTGTTTAAATAAACATCAGTGGATAAGCCTATGTATGCCATGCCTACACGTCTGGACTTGGCAGAGGAATTAAAAGTTCATTTGCACTTTTAGCTGTGGAGCTTATTTCAGGCTAGTGGATGTTCTGAATAAATTTGCCATTGGCATTGTGAAAGACATATGAATGCAACACAAAAATGTAGAGGGAAGACAGAGAGAGGTTCTCACTGGTAGTTTAATATGTAAAAGATGAAGTTTTAACCTTTCAGTGTTGCTATGTCTGATTGCAGGTAGTGCCTTGACAGCTTGGTACCAATGGCTACTTCAAGGGATGTTTTTCAGCTTCAGCCTGCTATACAAAAACTTATTTTCAGAGGCACGTTAATGATACTCAATAAAAGAAATAAAAAAGACATGAAAACAAACCACTTTTTTTTTTTTAATTCGTTTCTACTACAGTGTGAAGCATCTCATGACCATCAGGTTCAATCCTTAACTTTAAGGAATTTAAAATAAATGTGCTTATAGTTCAGAGCTTTTATAAAGTTTCTTATAATTAAAAAAAAGAGGAGACAAAGAAATGTTGTAGAAATTCTTTAGACTTCTATGAATGAATTGCTATCTCTCATAGCAGTACAGGCACACCAAACTGTAAGCAATTAAAAAGGTTTCATTGCAGGGTCATACAAGAAATACATTGGGTACTAAAATCCACTTATTTTTCCTAAATGGGAAAAAAATACGGAAGCAGGATATTGCCTTTCTTTGGTTCACAATCTTCACACCTCTCATACTGCCAACTCACTGTGGAGCAAAGGAATTTCTTTTAGTGTCTGGCTGAATCAGAAGGTAAAGGATCTGAAGGTATCTCTCTTCTAGACACTATCCAGTCCCTTGCAATAATAATCCTAAACCAGATTTCATCATTATTCTTAAGAAATGATTAAAGGAAAAAGCATTCTGTGCAGAAGGCCAGCTCTGGACCTGAGGTCAACTAAGAGTTAAGACCAGCTATTTTTTTTAGACAATATAATTAACTTGTTTTAACAGGGGCAATGATTAAGATTTTATTAATATTTATTAAAAATACCACACTGATGTGTTCATACATGCAACATATATATATTCATATCTATGTGCACGTACGTATGTGCATACCTACCTGGGCACACAGCAACGCAGTCTCCATAAATGTAACTGTATATACCTAGAGATGAACTATATTCATAGAAACATACGTGTGGTTTGCATCACAAGTAGTAATTTGTGTCCAGAGCCCATTTCTAACAGTCAGTTTAGATATGTCCATGCTGTTTAGCAGACTGAAAAGTTAATGGCATTGATGTGGCTATATCACATCTGATGGCCTCCAAAGATTGCTCCCACCACCCACAAAGCCAATGAAACTCTCAAGGTCAAGTGATGGCCAAGGTGTATGTAAACCAACCCTTAACTATTCGAATACTAAGTACCACTAGGGAAAAGATTTTACCTTTACCCATGGTATGACTGAGAGTGCTTTTGGGAAGAAACATGCAGTTCTGCCGATTATATATTTTTTTAAATTGCTGATGAAATTAGAAAAGTCGACAGATTTCTGATAATTAAGTCTGGAAAAATATGCCTTGGACTACAGAAATGTAGACTTTTATTTATTTAAGAAATGGTTAAGAAGCAATGTAATTACAAATTATATGCATAGAATATTTATGATACTGGAGTAGGGAGACATAACTCATCACTCAAAATTGACATAATTCAACAGTGGAGAAATAAGGAGAAACCATAGTTGACTAAAAATAAGGTGTACATTTTGTACTGTCACTTAACACTATAATGATTTATCCAGTAATGAAGTGGTACTATTTGAAGACCTTATGCCAAGATTAAGGTCTCCATAATTCTATAAGAAGTCATAAGGGGAAGAAGAATCATAGAGTTAGAGCTAAAACTGGAGTTATATGTTTGATCTGAGGAACTTCTCATAATGATGTTCACCAGTCTTAAATGCAACCCACAAAAAAACGTTTATCCGCAGGTATGTCACCTTTTTATCCATCTGCCTCACCTTATTCCTTATTTTTAACTGAAAGGGAACAGCACTCTCTCTTTCTCCTTCCTTCTATTTGGGATATTTCCTTTTCGTCATTTTAATTTCCTTTCCAACCAAGTTTAGCACTTACTACTCTAACATTAATGTTGATTTTGGCCTGCTCTCCTTCTCTAGTGTCTAGTCTTGTTATAAGAGGGGTGAAACCCTTGTTACTGGATGTAGGCAATAAGGCTGCCAGAAGGATGTGTATTTTCCCCTGCAGAGCTTACAGACATGAGTTTCAGGCCCCAAATCTGTCACAATCCATGGAGAAGCAGTATCAAGGATTCAGTTGGATCTTGCATCCATTGGATCCCATGCTATTTGTGTGCCCCATTAGATGACAGTTTATGTAATAAACCACAGGAACAGAACGAATTATTGAGAAGTTACAGCTCTGCAAAAAACACATGTAAAATTTGCACATTGTTGACACGGGCCAGCACCCTTCTGAAATTATTTTTTTATTTCCATATACTGACCGTTCACCCATTTCTGGGGTTGTTTAGTCTTGACAAGAAGCAAAGGGGAGATAAGATTGCTCTCTGCAGCTAACTGAAAGGAGGTTGCAGTGAGGTGGGGGTCAGTCTCTTCTTCCAAGTAATGAGAGATAATACAGGAGGAAATGGCATCAAGTTGTGCCAGGGGAGGTTTAGAATAGAGATTAGGAAGAACTTTTTCCCTGAGAGGGTTGTCAGCCCCTGTCCCAGGCTGCCCAGGTGGGTGGAGTCCCCATACCTGGAGCTATTGCAAAGCCGTATAGCTGAGATACTGAGGGATATAGGCTAGTGGTGGGCTTGGTAATGTGAGGTTAGTGGTTGAACTTGAGTTTAAAGGTCTTTTCTAACCAAAATGATTCTATGATTGTATGATTTCCAAAATTAGGCCTATACTTCACTTGCTCCTATCTTTTATTTAACACACGATTGCTACCACAAGACTTCTGTGTCTCTCATCTTTCAGGTACCATCAGCATCGTTGCTAAACTTGGACAATACTAACCATATTTAAAGAATCACTGTTTTTTCTCATTAGGATCCTATAGGATTTGGTTTTCAACAACTACAGCCTCTCCATAGCCACGTTAAAAATAGGCTTGGTAATACTTTTCACATTTGTAGGCTTTCACAAATGGTTAGCAAGGAAGAAATCATTCAAACTCACATGTCTTTATAATTAAGGCACCTAACTCTTATAAAATCCATTTTTCACAGAAGCAGTGACTTTTAATAAAGTGCAGTGGAGCTGTGGGGGATTCTGTGGTTTCTGTGTGCAGGCCTTGTGCGAATGTTTCGACCCTCAGCCCTGACCACAGAGACCACAGTCATCAGGAGGAATATTTATTTCCACTCCAGCACTTGTCTGGTCCAGTGGACAAGTCCCTGAGCACTGAGCAAAGAGGCTGAGAAGAGGGTGCCTTGTGGGAAGCTAACAGTAGTCATTTCCCCTTACCAGGCCTCAGTTTCCCCATCTATAAAACTGGAATGATGATTTCTTCTTCTTTTGAAAGTCATCTTAAGAGCTAGGGGTGAACTGAGTAAGACGTTATTATTTTTTCAGATGGGGTCATTGAAGCATGCAGAGGTGATGGTAACACTGATGAAGTTGCAGAGAGAGCTGGAAATGAAATCCAAAAGTCATGATTGCTATTCCCATGCATGCTCTGAGGATGAAGCTCCTTTTATTTCATGGCCTTGAGAGGTGCAGGATGCAGGAAATTAAAACCTGGAAATTAAACTGATGAAGCTCTTTTATCCAGATCAGTAAGGAAGATCATACAGATGAAAGCACTTTGTCTCTCTCCATGCATGTAACAACAACATGCTCAAAGTTGGAAAAGCCAGATAAAATTAAAAGAGCCATTAGATAGTCACTAGAAATGCATTTAACTTCACTATAAATGATATTCATCTCAGTCGACCTGCTGAGCAAAGTCAGGGGAAAACACCTGATTATCAATGTTAAGATGACAGGTCATCTACAGTGTATATTAGAAGAGCAGACACTGCAATTGTTGCCCATCAGCATTGATCAACCTATCCCAGGGCCACCAGTATCAGTATGAAGACATTTCATGATGAGAGCACGGGATTTTGAAGCGATGTGGTCTGTCTCTTGCTTGTGATGCCCATCTGGCTGCAAGTCTCTTACTGACACTCTGGCATCTCAATCCTTCTGTTGCCTGGTACACCAATAGGTTGAATAATCTCTGCTTTTAACTAAGCCTTTGTCTACTCTTGAGCATGCAAAGTGTGACTTTTGGTGGCCATTTGAATACTTGTTGTGGGATGTCTGTGACAGGTAACAAGCCCTATGGTGAAAGAAAAAGCAATAGACTCATCACTGGCGCTTGCAGGCTTCTGACACTGCCTCATACTCACTTTCCTAATCAGGTGAGGGAAACATGGGTCTAGATAAAACTGCTAGAGGGTGGGGACAAGGTTATAGATATATGTACCCAGATATGTACCCAGAGAGTAGTTATCAATGTCTCATTGTCAAAACAGAAAGCGGTGCTGGAAATCCTGAAAACACAACCTGGGAAGACAGGCTGATCAAGTTACATTTATTAGCCAAAAGAGAGAGACTTGGTGGGATATAAATACCTTTTTGAGCATGGAGAGGCTGTTACAGAGTGCACTGGTACAATCTGTCGTCACTGGTAGGAAAAGAAATGTCTTTGCATTGCTGCAAAGAAAAATTCAAACCAACCAGGAAAAAACAACCCTACGAGGATCAAGAACATCAGCAGATTCAATATTGTGAAATCTCTGTCCTTGGTGGTCTTTAAACACAGGCTGGATAGACTTTGCTAGAAAAAAAAACAGGTATAAAGGACTCTGCTTAAGATAGGGAGCTCTCCAATAGGCTTTCTGCATGTGATCGAATGATTCCCTGTAGCTTGATGTACTTCTGGCCACGCTTTGTGCTTCAGCATCACTTGGGCAGAGGCTGCTGGTAGCTCAGTGCAGTGTACAGAGATAATCCACTCTCAAGATGCCTGAAAAAGAGGAGTTAATTTTACACCAGGCAAGGCTGGGACTTTGCTAGAAGATACTGTGGTTGTGCAACACTACAGAAAGGACAGATGGGAAAAAAGTCACAGTTAACCCAAGTGCACAAGAATGGGTCACGTGTAGACCTGAGTCGTCTCTGTGCTTTCTCCAAGGTCATCTCAAACCAGCTCTGGAACAAGGACTTGTATGGACAGAAGGCACGAAGAACTGGAAGACCAAGTAGTGTGGCATCAGATAATGTAACTCACTACATGGCTGATGTAACATTCTTGATCTATCTCCTCTGCTTTCAGCATTGGGTAGATGAATTGATGTGGATTTCTCAAAATGCATGATTTTGATATTTGCTTGGCTGCATTGGTAAAGTAAGCTGGTAAAGCCCAATAAAGTTAACAGCACTCAAGAGTGAGAAAGTGGTAACATCATAGAATCATATTGGTTGGAAAAGACTTTTAAGATCATCAAGTCTAACCATTAATCTCACACTGCCAAGTCCATCACTAAACCCTGTCCCTAAGCAAACCCCTCAAAGAAGCATATGGAAGGGATGCAGTAGAGATAGCTCGGGGGTTCTCAGCAAGGGTGTTACACAGGTAATCCTGGGGTTTTAGAAGTCATCTGGGAAACACTGAAGTCACTCCACCTTCACACACAAAAAACACATATGCCACAGAGATCGAATCAGGCCTCTGAGCTTAATGTGCGGCCATGACTCCTGAGTCTTGCACTGGCAGAGAGGAGCCCAAATAGGAGAAATTAGGAGCCCATGCCTGCTTATTCCAGCATTGCAGTTTGCAAGAATATGGGCTGCTTTCAGACATAAGCCCACAGGAACATTCTGGGCTCTTGTAGTGCAGGCCATTAGACAGTGAATTCACAACAAATGCGGCCCTATCAGCTACCGGGTTCAGGTCGTATAATAGGTACAATTCACTCTAAATTAAAAATGCAATGTAAACTAGACTGAAATACAAAATACACACAAAAATGTAATTTTTGGTCTCTGCTTCAATGACCATATAGTAGTATACTATATAGTAGTAGAAGATATCTTTGGGGAAGGTGCCTTACAGGGATTAACAGCCAGGTGGGAGTTAATAGGCCACAGCTGCACTATGATCCCCAACTCCACCCCAAATTAATGATTTTCTGAGGACACACCCTTAAATTAGAGGAAACGACAGGTTTAAATTGGCATGTGCCACACACAGTGCAGTGGCAAGCCCAACAGTTACTATAATTTTTAATATGGCCATAGAAAACACCTTTTTAAACTAATAGAATAAATCATGTTCTCAACACCTGGAGTTTACACTAGCCAACCTGTAGTAACGTATTAATGCATAGCAGTTGCACATCCTGTTACAGAGCAGCAATAAAATTGTGAGGGACCCAAGGGTAAGGGTATTAGCTCTAGCTAGCAAGATTCACTGATGGTTGTAGATTACCACCCTCCAAGAGTGCTGCTGATTACTTTCAGCTTCTGTATGATCATCTTTTCAGTATTATTATTATCGTAACTATTTAAAAAAGACTAGGTTCACAAATTCATTCCCACAATACAGCTGTAATGAACTAAGGCATTGATAGTTGGGGATGTTAGCCCAGGTCTCCAGAAAGACATTTCAGTGCCTTTTCCTTCAGAATGTGCTGTTAAGAAGGAAAAGCAAGCACCTGTTTTCCTTAAAAAAAAATAAATAAATGCATCAGTAGAAGTGCCAAATCTGGTATGATGCAAAAATCAATACCAGATGAAGCAGCAAGGAGCTAGGAAAACCAGCAAACTCCTTATTTCCAAACTTGGAGTGATATCACCAATGACACCTTTGACAGGAAGTAAACAGGAAAAGGTGAATTAGCTGAAAGCCTGTAAGAAACAGGGAGGGAAAACTCCATGTTTACCAAATGGAAAAGGACAGACAAAGGCAGCACAGAACACAATGTTATTTTCAACATTCCCAAATGAGGACGAGGCAGGAGAGAGGGTAAAGACATAACAACACTTAAAAAAGACTTTAAACAAGTACTTACTAGTGTTTCCTTCCGAATGGATTTAGACTCTGGTTCCCTTTGTCTGCACAAAGCAAGGAGAGAAAGAATCACTGGCTCATGGGCATTGCTGCAGGTGAACGCTTTTTAAAGGTTTCATCTTTTTTCTTATCCTCATATCAAACCTTTATCCAGCCTGATAGTTGTCTGATGCATCTCTGAAGATAAACTTCCAAAGACTTACATGAAACACGTGAGGATTACTCTCTTCATAGCTACATAGAAATTGAATTTGGATGAAACATTCAATCAGGGACTGAAACAGGGATATTTATTGGTTATCTAGGATCCAGTTCTGCAATCAAGATCCATATGAAGTCCTTGATAATAAGATGGTTAACGGAGCACAGGTAGCAGGGTCCTGCCTGATAGACATGAAAAAAATGTCAATATAAAAAAACTAGACAATCTAGTGCTTCTGAGCAAAACATGAGCCTCTTATATTCTTATAACCTTAGATACTTGACCAGAGATTTTACATACTGCTTTATCTGCTGGCTGTCAAATCAGACATGGGACTGCAAGATAGACTTGACCACCATGACTTGTACTGTAGAACTGGTGCTCCATACAGATGGCAAGGAGCCAACTGCCTTCACACAAATAGAAAGCATTAAAAAGTGTAACCTCAGATTGGATTTCACAGTTCCCACTTGACAAGGAATTCTTTCTACCATGAGAGCAACAAAATACTGACCCAGGTGATCAGAAAACCTACACCCATCTGACCAACTTGAAGTAAACTCCTAATCTCTGCAGCTGCAGACTACCAGTTGCTGGTGTTTGAAACCTACCTTTGGGGTTCACTGCTTCTCCCACCCAAGCCTCAAGAGCTATCACTTAATTCAGTGGAAAAAAGATTTGATATAGAACATAAGCACCTTTCTGATGAAAGTTTGCATCATTACAGGATTAAAATAATAGAAGATGATTTTAACTTTTTTCTCCTTGTATATTACATATAAATCAAGGAACTATCTCTGACCTTCCCAGTAAAGTTGAAGAGTAATGTTTTTAGTACATAGAAGTTTTTGGGTGTCACTTTCTAGTAAAAAGCTGGATACAAAAACAGGAAGGAATAGCCTATCCATGTGAAAACAATAATCAAGTAATATTTATTGTCTGGGATTGAAATGTTTCAAATATTCAAAGCAATAAAACACCAGGAAAAGCTAGACTTCTTGATGTAAAAAGGCCATAAATTTCTTCCTTCATAAGACACAAGGAGGAAAAAGAATCTATGTGATATTTCATGCTAAAGAGAGAAAGGGAAAAAGAAAAGAAAAGAAAAGAAAAGAAAAGAAAAGAAAAGAAAAGAAAAGAAAAGAAAAGAAAAGAAAAGAAAAGAAAAGAAAAGAAAAGAAAAGAAAAGAAAAGAAAAGAAAAAGAAACTACCACTACCCTTACATCTAAGCTAAAGCAGTAGAGAGCCCCCAGAGGGCACAATCCACTTACCTTTGGGAGTCTGAAGGAAGAAATTGGCAACTAAGACTCATGTATCATAAAATACAAGGAAATTTCAGACACATTTTAAGAGAGAAAGAAGCTATCTCTGTGGTGTCTAACTCTGACAATTCCCTTTAATATTTAAGTGCTACAAAAATACCTGCTGTTGCCCTCAGTGCATAAACTGGAGACTTAATTACAACACCTTTGAGATCTCTCCCTCTCAAATAATATTCTAGTGGATTTAAATGAACCCAATGAACCATCAGGAACCCATCACACTTCCTGGAAGATCTGAAAATACCTTTTTCATACAGGAGATCAGAGATGATTTTTCTAAAACTTTATCAGGTTTCACAATATCTTAATGATCCATAGTGCAACATTAAACTTTGTTCAGGAAAAAAATGCATAATGCAGACAGCAAATAAACCAAAAGGTTACAACTAAATTACTTCCACAAGGTAAAAATTATTATCTTTACAAGGAGAAACTACTTAATTGCAGAGAGAGAGGTATTGAAACAGGATCAACTTTGCATTTGGATTTGTAAAAGCAGAGCTGTTTTTTGGAATTCAGTCTTCCTGAACAATATGAATATATATATTTATTTAATATAGATGCATATAAATAAATAAATGCTCTATGCCTGTACTCATCTATGAATAAAATTTTAATAACCTTTAATATCCTTAAGTGCTGCATTAATTTTGCCCTGCCTTTAGGACCACCAAAGAAACCAACTAAGATGCAAAAATCCCTTTAAACTATGTACCACAAATGCATACCAAAGTGCAAAACAAGCCTCAACAAAATACAAATGAATCCAGTTATCACCTATAAGCCCAACTTCAGCACTGTAAAGAACACATACAAGAACTTGCTGTGGCAAAAACTGGGAAGGTTTGGACTTTGGCCAAAAAATTCAAAAGTTTTTCTGCTTGTACCATATTTAATCTTCACTGCCATAACTGTCACTGGGAAGGCAGTAACCTGCGAGCATGGCCACACATCCTCTCACAGTCCATAGTCAAAACTTTCCTTCTTCTCATTTAGTTTGATGGTAGGGTACCATCCCAAGGCACTATTAATTGCATACATAAGTCCCAGTTACAGACACGAGAATATAGTCTGCTTCATAGACAACTGTCCAAAGAGGTTTAATGGGATTTGATCATAGAGAAACTTGTAACTCCAGAGTCCTGGTGGAATAATTTTTTGTACTGTTCCCATAACCCATGTGTGGATAGAGCTTTGGCTATTCCTTCGATGATTTTTTTCCAGGGACTGTTCTTTAACTATTTCACTGCCATTTTTCACTGCCACTTGAGGATAAAGTTTTGATCATCAAAGTGTGTAAATAATCATGAGTTAACTGACAAATAGGAAAAACAAATATTCACAAATGACATGCTGCCGAGTTCATTCAGATCAAGGTAATTTTATTTTGCCTTACCTGGTAATATTCAGTGTTGTGGCTTTCGATCTTTCAGTGGAAGAATCTCTCATGTTTTTCTTCTTGGGCTTGTGCCTGATTTGCAGAGTGAGGAGGTAAGTGGGATCATATGAGTTTGCAGGAGACCTCAAGGTTGACCTCAACTGTTGACTTCAACAAGCCCTCAACAGAAGAATTGTATCAATTTTGCTACTATCCAAGATGAGTAAGAACAGCAACTTCCATAGAGGAACTGACTTTCAAAGACACCTTTTCCAATCTTAATAACTGCTTCAATTTACTTGTGTTGTCTCTGCACCAAAGTCTGCTGAACAGTGAAAACTGAGGACTAAAAAAACATTGACATTCCAAAACAGAGGAATATAAATTCTGGTAACAGTAAAATAAGGACAAGGTGACATGGAGAACACTAGACAGATCATGTCTAATTTACTCAAATAATTTACTTGAAGCTACAAAATTTCTGCACATGCAGTAGATTTTTGTACTGATAAGCAGATACACACTAATCTGAGCAAGGGAGCTAATGAAGAAACGTCTTGCTCTAATAAAAGCCTTCCTTCTTCTTCTGCAGTCATGTTACAAATGTATTTTCACCTGGGCTTCACACAGTTGCTGTCATTTCATTTGCAGATCTGAAGAAATCAAGTCAGTACAAGGAAGGCAACAGGATTCTATTTATTTATTTATTTTGCAGATTAATTAAATACTTATGGAAATGAGAGCTATACTGAACTCCTTGAAGCCAACTTGCTTTATTGACACTTGACTATCTGAATCTCACTGCAGGTATCGTACAGCTTCTCTTCTTCCAAGTCTGGTTATAGGAACTCATCCAGGTGGGTTTTGAATGTCTCCAGAGAAGGAGACTCCACAACCCATCCGGGTAGCCCCTTCCAGTGCTCTTTCACCCTCAAAGTGAAGAAGTTTTTCCTTACGTTTCTTTGGAACCTCTTATGTTCCAGCTTGTGCCCATTGTCCCTTGTCCTATCATTGGACATCACTGAGAAGAGCCTGGCTCCATCCTCCTGACACTCGACCTTTACATATTTGTAAACATTAATGAGATCACCCCTCAGTCTCCTCCAAGCTAAAGAGCCCCAGCTCCCTCAGCCTTTCATCATAAGGGAGATGATCCACTCCCTTAATTCTCTTTGTTAGATTAAGACCTGGTTCATTTATTAAAAGTCAACATTTCACTTTAACATCTTTGTGAACACCTATCGCAGCTGCTGCCCCATCTAAAAGAGGACATTTACATTTCTTAACTGTGTTTCTCCTATTATTTCTTGCAGCTCTGATGCACTATGCAAAGACAGTTTGGCAGAAGATCAAGGTAAGAACATTCTGGCACTGCCAAAGTAGGATTTTTTTTTTATTGAGTATGTCCCTTGTGGTGATTTCTGATGCATAAATCAAAAAAAAAAAATAGTGTCCCACAGTCCCTGTTTTGGTGGAAATGTAACATTTATGTTTCTACACAGGGTCATTAAGTGGCTGTGGCACACTTCAGATGGAAAGTTTTAAAGTGTTGTGTCCTCGATGGGATCCAAATTGAGTGATTGCATTCTTCCTCCTCAAATTCCTCTTGTAGATGCAGTTGGATACTGTTTTTGACACTTTCTCTCCTAACCTGTGGAGCTGGGTTATGTGCTTTCCAGTACACCTATCATCTTCACTGCTGAGAGAAGATGACTCTGAGCTGAGAGCATCAGTATGGATTTGGGAAATCTATGTTTTCTGAAACATCCCAGGTTTCTCACAACAGTCAGGCCAGTCATTTAGCCTTTCTACACTACAGAAGAAATGGAAATAACAATACATTATTATTTCAAAGCAGTGCTGCAGGCATAAATACATGTGAGGCGCTCAGATCTTACAGTAATCAAAGTCATACAAGCACCAAAGATTGACAGATCACATCTTCACAAAATCAGTAAGAAAATCTGCAAAGCATCTGGATGAAGACTAGCCTAGAAAGACACAAATATTGGTATAAGACTGTTGTGCCAGTATGTATGTCCGATTGGAATTAAGATGAATTATCAATCAGAAATATAGAAGTGAAGTATAAGAAGTACAATGAAACTTTAGTATTATAATTTTACTCCTTAGTTTTCCTTATATATCTTTCCAGCTCTTCTTCCACTACTATCTATCTTGTTTAGGAAAACCAGTATATAAGTATAGTGGGGCTTGATTACTGAGAACGGCTATTAATGTAGTGTCTCAGAGTGCTCTCTAGACAGTTAAAAAGCTTTTAACAGTAAAATATGAAGGTTTTCTTCAAATTTGCAGTCATCTGCTTTCTAAAAGTTTGTTTCAGTTGCCAACATGTCAGTGATTTATAGAAGTCAAAGTATCTGATTTTTGTCTCCCCACAATAGATGAGAGCTATTTTTAATAATTATTTTGTAAAGGCAACATCATTATCTCAAGCAGAAAAAAGGAAAAAAAAAAGAGTTCAGAGCTACATTAAAGATAAGGCTTTTAGAATAATTTTTAAAGGCATCTGGCCTTATTTAAACCATCAAATTTACATTCAATTCCTTCAGGGATGGCTCTGTTGCTTTATGCTGGCTCTGTGCCCTCTGAATTAGAGGGATTTAATGCATGCCACCACCACGTTCCCTATCTGCACCGCCGCACAGTCTAGATATATAGTGGAGGTATAAAAAGCCTAACCTTGGACAAGATGATTCACTTAGGAAAAAAAAAACCCCACAATAACGGCGTAAGTTTCAACTAGAGGTTAGACTTGTGACTAATGTCACTATCTATTTATTCTTAAATTATTAGTAGAAGTGTTTATGTACCATGAAATATTCTGTATGAGCGAGACAGGAAGCTATAAAACATTTTATGAGATCTACACACGGCTGATGGCAGCCCTTTAATACAACACTAAGGTTCATCTAAATTCAAGAAGTACCAGAAAATACCTTTTTTTCTCTTCTCTTCTTGTTTTTTTTTTTCTTTCCCCAGTGACATCTTCACTTGACAAAGAGAAGAGAATTGTACTATGAAAACCCTGGGGAGCCACATTCTGCAAAGTTTCGAGTGTCTCCTGAGAAATATGGAGAACTGTCAGCTTCTCCTGATTTCCCGACGAAGCCTTTTAAAGGGCTTTATTTTCTCAGAAGAAATTCTGAGGAAGGACAGGTCAGGATACGACATGAAGCCCAATTAGAAATCTGTGTTGCGCTTTCCCTCACCTCTGACAATTTTCAAGCTGAATTATTGTCCCGGTTTTGTGGATGGCTGGACTAAGAAACCAAAAAACCAAAGTAACATAACCACACAGCAAGGCAGACACTGAACTGTAAGAACATCTCATAATTCTTTAAATGTTAGGCAGTCTTATTCATACTTAAATTGGTTCTATTTCCCTTTTTCAGGTAACTATTAACATGTTAAATAACCAGTATAATCTGATTAAGTTCCTATGAATCCTTGCCAGGAATCAAAATGATTTGCAATTTGAAATTACACAAGCACAAAGTTATTTGTACACAGACATTAACTAAATCTCAAACTGATTTTCATACATATAATAAAGAAAAAAAGTTTAAGGTAAAGTGTGTAGTATCAGCTTAAAGAGACACCTCTGCTTCGGCAGGACATAAAGTGGTGCCAAGACACACTCTGTGTGCAGCACAAGACCTAGTGGTCTCATTTTCGTTTTAAAGAGAGTTAAAAAAATGTCTGAAGATGCGAAAAAAAGTGATTACTTCCCAAAATAAGAATAAACTGCGTTAGTCCAAGATAGGGAGACATAACCTACCTTGTTTTACTCTAAATTCAGCTCACTGACTTGTGTAGAGAAGTGAAAGGTTATTATATGGGTTTACTGGGCAAACCTGGATTTTATAAATAATTGCCTGTCAGACTGTTCAAGATAGACAAACATACAGTAGACCAACAAAAACATGATCTGTCATATTTCTGAGAGAAATGTATATTGAGTCTTCATTCTCTGGGACTTTAAGTAGACCAGTGAAAAATAAGCGCCAGTATTTTTCCTGCTTATGCATATTTTAAAATGTAAAATCTGGGAGAGAAGACAGCTACGGAAGGAATTTTGATTCCAGTACCCAGTGCCTGAAATGGTTTCTTCTGTCTATATCCCTGTAGATCGAAACCAAATACAATAAATGCTGGTGTCCTTTTAAAAAGTCTGGATGTTTACAGCAAGCATATAATTTTCCATGATTAAGGACGCCAACAAAAATAAGAGTGATGATAAAAAGAAAAGTTTAATCATATATTTCAAGAAGCACAGATGGAACATCAGAAAACTTCCACTCCCCCCCCCTCCCGGCCCCGTTTAATATACTGCATTGTACACACAACTTTTAGTCCTTTACACACAGATTAATTCCAGAAAACAGAAGCATGAGCAGGTAAAAGAAAAGGAAACCCCACAATTTATGAACGGCAGTAACATTTGATGTACAAAGTTCACTTCTACAATATTTTGGTTGCAAAGAGAAGAGATATTTTTCTGTTTATTTAAAAATATATGTACTTTTTTTAAAGGTCCAGGAAAACAGGGCAGCAAAACCACTTACAAATGACCACAAGAGCATAAAGTGGGAGTAAAAGTTAAGACCTCACGTACTAAGCACAAAAGAGGGGGACGGCTGCACTATATAAAAGTAATGTTTTGCTGAGCTCCTCTTGATCCCTTGAGTGCTCTGTCTTAATTTGAGGTTTAAGTTGGATTTTAAAGCCTGGGCTAAGAGTGGCTCAAGCAGACCCCAGGGCTGAGGGGGTATCGCAGGGACACAAGCACTACATGTCTGCAGAATCTGATGACGGGCTGAAGCATGAGCCATTTTCTCTGGTAAAGCATCATCGTGGTTAGCTCTATATTTGTTCAGTTTTTATGGGAAGAAACGAATGTGTTTGTGAGGCCAGCAGAGGCTGAAGGAGCAGGGGATGAGAAGAAGCATAGAGGGAAGGACTGAGATTTAAAAAATAAATCTGAAAACAAACTACGTGAGCTAAAATATAAAAAAGGCCATTTGAGCCTGTTTCTTCTTTAACCAAACCCAACAGTAATGTTACCTTTTTCAACAACAGAGACAACATCTTCTTCCTGCAGCAAATGCTGAGCAAGGACATAACATTAAGCCTTTGCCTAGAACCACTGAGACAGACACAGATATTTCAATACTTTAGAACATATTTTTCTGAAGAGGGGCCCAATCCAGTGGCATG
Organism: Colius striatus; assembly: GCF_028858725.1. Classification (NCBI taxonomy): domain Eukaryota; kingdom Metazoa; phylum Chordata; class Aves; order Coliiformes; family Coliidae; genus Colius; species Colius striatus. The sequence goes on along the minus strand of NC_084760.1, from coordinate 42,202,956 downwards.
TCACTGCAAAGGCTTTCCTTGATTTCCAAGAATGATAGCTCAAGCCCTAGGAGAGGAACGGAATAAAAATAGAGATGCAAGTACTATATGGGGGTGACTATCTAGCCTGTTCTTGGGACTGCAAAAAGGCAGGTCTGTAACTGGTAAAGTACAGTTTATCTGAACTCTTTTTTTGAGCATTTTTGGATCTGAACTCGCAATTACTCTCATCAAAAAGCCCCTCACTGGATTAAACTGGGGTTCCCTGTATGAACACTTAAACATTAGTTGTGAGAAGTCAAGGGGAAATAGTGGCATACACTTTTTCTTTTTGTAAAAATGACAAGGAAAACCTGTATAACCTTTGTATGACCTATACAAACCTTTATAACCCAGTCTATCTCCGGCTTTTTTCTGCCTCATCCTGCTTTACAAAACAAACATCTCCAGGAGAACATACAGACTTCCAAACACTTAAATAAAAATGACAACTCATTTCAGGAAGAGGCTGACAGCAGCAAGTCCCCTGCAAACTTCAGCATTGTCTGATCTGCATTTTTGTCCACCTACACTCTATCCCAAACATCCTGCCATTAATTAGCTAAATGTTCCAGCTAGTAAACAAGAATAACAATTGAGGGGGCTGGAAAAAGAGACAGAGTCAGCCAGCAGATAGTCACAACAAACCAGCCCACTCACTGGTACATGGAGACATTGGAGCTTGTATTTTTTTTCCTTCGATGGAGGGGAAAAGAAAATCACCTTAATATAACACTGCCTTTCCTGTTGCTGCAGCCACATCCATATTAGCAAGCGAGAAAAGTCATCCCGTTTCTGCGGTAGGCACTCTGTCAAAGAAAGAGAAAATCTGTAATGAATTATCACATCAACTTAAACAAGGGGAGAAAGCAGAGAGAAAGGCAAGGCTTTCTTCCTGTTTTGTAGACTACTCTGGCTGCAATCTAATAGTGTGCCTAATCCGAACATTTCTGGTGGGGAAGCTATAAGCAACCACTTTGTCTATTAAAAAATCAGTGTGGTTAACAAGTGGTTAGCAACTCTATTTCAGGAAAGCAAGAGATATGCAAAAATGTAACATCCTATTTTGTTAATTGCCTGCAAAATAGATGAGGCCAAAAATACACTATTATGCCAAATCTGTTTGTCTTTTATAAGCATGTGTTCTCTATTCACTGTGTTCAGGAATAATTTCTAACCTATCTTAATAGCATAAAAATTACTGAATAATTACAGTTTTCCAAACCTAATTTATAGTTTGAGTCTAAAACTGTGTAAACAGACACTGGTATAATTCCCATCCCCCAAAACCGAATTAATCTTAAAAATCCTCTGGTCAGTACAAAATAATTTGATACCGCATACATTGTAACCTAGGATCAAGTGTTCCCAATGGCAAAGAAGCATGAGAGTTAAATAGCATTTGTGAAAATTTTAAATGATCCTATGCCACTGTCTCACTAAAATACATTTCATGTATTTTTAATAACTCTTTCTGAATCAATATAGGAAACTATGCCTTTTTATGCCAGCCACGCTGGAAACCCTGTATTTTAAGGAGATATTCTCAGTTTAAAAAAGGATTGTCTTTTAAATTTTTTTAAAAAAATATATTAGTGATTCCTTCTAAAAGGAAAGGAGTTTAAATAATTTTGCTTTATTTGGTTCACCTTCAGCAGTCATTCCATTTGGAAAACAAAAATGTAGTCATCCACTTCATTACAGTTAGTGCTTCGTCAGATTTATTTTGTACCTCTTAACTTCATGCACTTAGGAAGTGCCATATGTAACTACCATTTTTAGTGGCTCTACCAATTTCCTGATTAATTTTGGCAAGATCAACTTCTCTCTTAAACTAGAACTAGAAGAGTATCATTAAGAGCAAACAATAACCTCAAACAGCTTTGCATATAAATAGTATTTATACTGAACAGTAAGGAAACCATTTCAAAACCAGCAAGCATGGATTCAGAGAGACATTTACAGACACTGAGTATGAAAAGGAAATGTGTACAAGATGTTCACTTCAGCATCCTTTACATTAACACCATACTTCAATACAGAGATGTAGCAGCATATGTCATTAAGGCCAAAGAGCTGAATATTAGCTCTGGGATACATAGGCAGTCATCAGACATGACAGTATCACCGCAAACAAAACAAAAAATAAATCCAAAGGCTCTATACCCAAACATGAAATGCACAAAAACAGTCTAGCCATTAATTTTGAAAGGATTCAATATATTCCCACAACCACAAGCTGCAAGTCCAAAGGAGTTTGGATCTGCAGCTTGCCCAAACCATGATGGCTGGCATTTTGAAGTTGATGCAAAAGTAATGTTTTCAGCTCCTTGACCCCGATATTTTTACAAAGCTTTATAGCCCAAGTGACAACCTTTAACACATAAAAAAAATTAAAATATTCAGAGTTATTGTGCAATGTGCTTGAAGATAAATGAACCCGAGTATAAAGTTGGATTCACACGAAAGATAAAAGGTTTGAATTTTATGAAAGGAATTTCAGTTGCGAAGCAAAGTTGGGCTTGAATGGGCTCACCTGGGAAATAACAAAGTTTAACATTTTCCAACACAGGCAATATTTAACAGTTAGTTTTATTCCTGAAAAGGTCATTTTAGAAGCAAGTTTCACAGGACAGAGGATAACACCTTCAGAAAGTTGGACACACCCCCCCAGTCTATATTTAGTAATATATTATAACCAGTGTAGCTATAGTTAGGATTGAAAACTATTTCCTACTTAGGTCCCTGTTTCACATAGTTTAAACTTTATGAAACATTTGCCCTTGGGCTGAAATTTCCTCTGCTTTAATCTCTGCCTGAAGTTCAATTTCTTTGGAAGGGACCAACAAAATTCCTTAAGCCATTTTAAAGTTCAGCAGTAATGAAAACAACACATTTTTTCCTTCCCAAGCCAGAGAAAGTGATTCTGATATATGCATATTTTATTATGGAATTTAGCCATACATTGAAGCATTTTACCCAGTAACAATCTTTACCTTCAATCTCAGCTTAAAGGTAACTGTTTTGAAAAACAGTATTTCAGAGGAGAGAGTTTGATTCATCCTGTTCCATAACAAGGTAACACTTCATTCTTATTTTGATACATTACTAGATAATAAAGTTTAACCTCTAAAATGCTTTTATCCATAGTAAATCTATTTTACAGTTATCCCCTAGTTCTGAGTTATACCATATATCTTTAAGATATAGGCAGCTGAATTTGTGATACTAAAAGACATATCTTTACATGTCAAGAACTGTGAAGAGAAACAAGATGTTTTTTATAAAACTTGCTTGTGTATGTGCCCTTGCAAGTGAGAGCTTGTATGTATTTGGCAGTCATTTAATGTGGTTTCATACAATGTAAAGGGCTTGGATGACACTTTTGGGTGTTTTATGCCACTTAAGCAGTATATGTACCTTTTTTTTTCAATGTGATTATTTGGCTCAAAATTACAGAGAGAGGCCTATACAGACTCTTGACGTGGGGCTGAAATGGCAAAACTTAGCTGTATCCATTTTGCTGGATATGTCTTGATATAGCCCAATGTCAGGAGATAACACAAGCCCTCGGTCCCTCCTGGAGCCCTTTCTAAAGAAGTGTCTACCGCATCCAAATTTTTGTGTGCTTTCTCTCTCTCAAAATTTACGGTCCACCAGCCTGTGCTTTGATTTTTCCTGACTCTTTGCCTATGGTTGAAGGTCTTTCAGCCTCTTACTGTACCCATTATGTATGCAAGTGGTCAACGGACCACCTTTTAGACACAGGAAATCACCTAGCTTGGCACAAATGACACAATTCACCTTCCCAGGGTGGATTTCATGCTCTGAAAAGCTTAAACAACCTTATTTGACTAATCTAGCTCTTACAGAAACTTTTCCTCCTTGCCATTCTATGACAAGATTTTGTATCCCCTTCTCTGACCTCATTAAAGGCAAAAGGACAGATTGCTTCTCCACAACCAGAGACAGATGACCAAAGTGAAAGCAGAAACACAACCTTCATCTTGCCCAGTCCAGTCTTGCCACTTATTGCCATTTAGGATAGAAGCATGATGATTTTGCTGCTTAATCCTCTACTTCTCAGGCCTAATGCCACTCCCTCTAGGCACCACTTGAAGAATCTTCTCATGACTTCTCAGGCATCCTCTCTTTGCCTAGAGAAAAAAAATGTTGCTTCTTCAAGTTACCAAAGCTCATTGGATTTTGATATAAAGATCTCCTCCGGGAATGCTATCTTTGTTTAATAAAGGAAGAGAGTGGTTGGTTTGGTGTTTTGTTGTTGGGTTTTTTTTCCAACAGTTTGAAAGAAAGTACAATGAAGCAGAAAAGATGAGCAGTGTTCACTGCTGTCAGTCATTTAAAAGCATGATCATGCTTTGTTCTTACTTTGTTGAAAGAAAGGAAAACCAACATCTTAAAAAGGCAACTTGGAAAAAGTGGCCATGGTCAAGTAACTCCCCAAATTCCAGTAAAAACATAAATTTTCCAATCTCTGGTTTGGTCTTATATTTCTCCTGCAGTGGTAGTCCAAGACAGTGTACTATAGTTGTTGGAGGCCTATGGCCTGTGGAGTTCCACAGGGATCGGTTATGGGGCCAGTCTTGTTCAACATCTTCATCAATGACCTGGATGAGGTGACAGAGGGTACCCTCAGCAAGTTCGCTGATGACACCAAACTGGGAGGACTGGCTGATTCCCCAGAAGGCTGTGCTGACATTCAGCAGGATTTCGACCAGCTTGAGAGTTGGGCAGAGAGGAACCTCATGAGGTTCAACAAGGACAAGTGCAGAGTCCTGCATCTGGGAAGAAACAACCCCATGCACCAGTACAGGCTGGGGGTTGAACTGCTGAAGAGCAGCTCTACGGAGAGAGACCTGGGAGTCCTGATTGATAATAAGCTAAGCATGAGCCAGCAATGTGCCCTTGTGGCCAAGAAGGCCAATGGCATTCTGGGATGCATCAAGAAGAGTGTGGCCAGCAGGTTGGGGGAGCTTCTTCTCCCCCTCTACTCTGCCCCAGTGAGGCCTCATCTGGAGTCCTGTGTCCAGTTCTGGGCTCCTCAGCTCAACAGGGACAGAGAACTTCTGGAGAGAGTCCAGCACAGGGCCACCAAGATGATCAGGGGACAGGAGCATCTTTCATATGAGGAAAGGCTGTGGGAAAAGGGCTCTTCAGTCTAGAGAAGAGGAGACTGAGGAGAGATCTTATTAACATTTACAAATATCTAAATGGTGGGTGTCAGGAGGTTGGGACATCCCTTTTTTCTATAGTAGCTAGTAACAGGACAAGGGGTAATGGGATGAAGCTGGAACACAAAAAAGTTCCACTTTACTATCTTACTGTGAGGGTGACGAAGCAGTGGAACAGGCTGCCCAGAGGGGTTGTGGAGTCTCCTTTCTTGGAGGTCTTCAAGACCTGTCTGGACATGTTCCTATGCAATCTGATCTAGGTGAACCTGCTTCTGCAGGGCAGTTGGACTAGATGATCTCTAAAGGTCCCTTCCAACTCTACCATTCTATGATTCTATGATAAAGGACAGTAAATAATTGCTCCATGAAGAAGGTAGCAAAACTCCTGTCCCCTACTAGGTCATGAGATGATAGAGTTTACTGAAGAGCAGGAGACGTTAAAGTTTATTGGATCAAATCCTCCACTGGTTTAAGTCTGCAGTTATGCTTCTGATAAAACTAGGGTACAATGTCATACCATAGGTCTCTTGTATCATTTAAAGAGGATAAATCCTGAATTATATATCCTGTATAATCAATTTAAGGAATAGTATTTTTAAAATTTGAAGGCTCCTTTTCTTGGTGTCCTCTTGAATGTGTGTGGGCAAGTGGTTTAATTACAATGCATAAAGTGGAACGGCAGACAGAGACATCAAAATCAAAGAGCAAGCCTTGACTGAACTTCATTAGCAAACATAAATACAAATAGACACATCTTGTTTGTGACATGCTACAGTCCCCTTCGCCTTTGGTAATTTTACTCCATTCTCTGATATTTGCATAAATGTAAATCGAACCATATGACCCGAATAGGCACATGACTTGAACAGAGGATTCATACTCAAACTTCATTAAACAACCCTCTTCATGCAGTTTTACAATGTTAATGTGAAAATCAGGGAGGGTTCGATCTCAGACAGTGAAAGTCTTAAGAACAGTGGAGGGAGCCCTATCCTTTAAATAAGAGACATTCTTGGATCAGACTCTGGCTGGCAGGATGGAAAAAAGGATGTAGCATTAACTTTCATTCCATTCCAAATAACCTGAAACCCATAAACCACCAAGATTCTCTAATTTTAAATCTGCTCCTTTTCTCCCTGTGTCTTCTCTCCATTTTACTTGGGGAATGTTAACTTTGAAATTTCCTTAGCCCACCATATCAAACAAATCATCCTGAACAGATTCATAGCTCTTTGTACATAAAAATATACCTACATTAAAATCCCTGTAATTAAAAGGTTTTTCTCTAATTTTTCCCAGCCTGCATAGATAAACCACATGGAAAGAAGTGTCAGCTTATTTAGAGATTAAAATAACAGTTTGGGAGGCAAAGTATAAGTAACATTGCTTAAAAAAAGAAAATCCATGTTGTTTAGAAAAAGTTACTTTTGTTTAAGTTTAAATAAATTTTTGTGGATATAATCTCTCCTTATTAAAGATACACACATATCACAAAAGAAATGCATTGGTTAAATTCACTCTCCAACAGAAAACAATGGCACTGAAGGCTCTAATTCTACATACTCATCTTTAATCGGTAGTGAAGGCAGGGATGTCTGATTTACTCAGAGGATGAGTGAACTTTCTATGTATATAAAGTCTAGTAGATGGTCAGTAATGAATAATCAATCCAAAATATATACCCATGAACAACCAGGTTTAGAAGGCTATGAAATTGTACGATGCTCTAGCAGATCTGCCCTGCCGTATTCATGAAATCTCATGGATTTCATTTATGATGGGACCAGACTGATGTGCTGAAAGCTACAGCATCCGTTTATCCATACAGTAATGGTCCCTCTGGAAGCACAACCACATTTGTGCTTAAATCACAGAGAAAGAATAGCTAGGTGTAAGAAACAGCAACAAAACTACTCTGTTCCTCAGATCTATTCCCTGAGTCTTCAGCATCTAGTGAGATGCCAGTGACAGCAGCGGCTTCCACATCATGAGTACCTGCCCTCTGGGAAGGGGGCCGAGATCACCAGCACTCCTTATGTAAGCGACCACAAACATCACACACTGATAAAAGCCCTGCTTCAGTAAACCACCCTTCAACAGCTTGTAACAAAATGCTTTCCAGCAAAGTCAGTTCTGGGCTTGGGTTTACCTTTTATCTGCCAACAGCATGAACTTTTTCAATAATCACATAAAACTGTGTTGCTGTGTCCAGGAACAGGATATATCCAGCATATATCATCAAAGTCTGTTAAAGAACATAATCTAGATCTCAACTTTTTTATTGTTGCTCTCTGCTACTGTGAATAACAACATTCCCAAGACTGATGGAAACATAGGATCTCTGAAAAACAGGGACCAAATACATTTCTCAGAAATCTCATGAAATACTATCAGTAGAAGGAGAACAAAACATAAGCCTTGTCCTGCTGTCCTTCATTTGGCCAAATTTGTGATGCTGCAGTTAACTAACAAATGTTGTTTTCAGGGCTGGGCTGGCATTATAAGAAAGAAAAACAAGGCAAAAAGATCATGGCTTCTGTTGCAGCAAGAACTGGAGTGTGGGAGTGGGGTACCAATGTCTGCCAAAAGAAGAAGAAAAAAAAAAAAAACCCCAAAATTGGTAGGGAGAGACAGATCATCTAAAGTTTCTCAGAGGGTGCTGTAAACAGTGGAGAAAGAAGGAAAAAAATGGAACTATAAAACAATACTTGGCAGTCAGTTTTGCAAAACAAACATATTTTCACAAAGTTCTTCCCATCACTGCCTCCAACTTTAATAGGCTTTATTTGACAGAGAGCAATAAACCCTTTTTAATTTTTAGAGAAAAGGCAGCACTTTGCATATCGACAGAAATTCCTCTTATGGGGCCTACTTCGATCGCACACTGCTCTCCATTCAGAGTCAGAGAGGGGAATCTTTTCCCCCAGGCTGCAAAACCTGCATCTGGGCTCCTTCACCACCCTTCCCTGAACCAAGCGAGCAGGATGATTCTCCCATGGAGCAAGCTGAAATCCAGCAAGTTATTATTGCTGAGGGTCTATAAGTGTCTGCCCATGACAAGCTACTGCACACAGCAGGTCTCCATGAGGCACCAGACCTAGATGGATACAACTTGTTGGACTCCAGTGTAATAGAGAAAGCTTAATCCTCCACCACGATGGATCTTTTTATAAGCATCACAATTAGTTCACCAATAATTTTAACCGCCTTATGTCAAACTGGTCAAAATACTTTGAGTTACTCAGAGGCCAAAGGCTTCCATTCTGATGTGTCTCAAATTGCTACTTTAGGTGTATGGCAGCAATAATGTATGGGGAAAACTCCATTTTGTCTGAAGTGAAGTTAAACCTAGAAGCCTTCAGACACATGAAGAAAAGACTTTGGATATAATTACATACCCAAATCTCTGGTTTATGACTCATGGCACTGCGCAGTCACAGCACTCCTGTGTGAAAACATACCACTAATAATAAAAACTCCTTCAACCTGAGAGTAATTCAGCATGAAATAACATGGATGTCTCACTCTCTCCAAAGAATGGCTTTTCTTGACTATTTAAAGTTTCCTTCTACCGCTGTAAGAAGCTCGGGGATTTTAAAATTCTTTTTCTGTAGGAAGTGACAGAAGAGGTTAAATTCCTTCGCCATGTCACTACTGCTTATGAGCTCAGCATACGATTTTTTAGCAAATTTATTTGGAAACAATATAGTGTGGTACAGTTGTCTGAGTACGAGGGCAGGAGCCAGGGCTGGGCTCTGCTCCCAGCTCTGACACTTACTTGCTGTGTGGGCTCAGACAAACCACTTAACGTCTCTGTGTTTCAATTTTCCCTGCCTTTGAAACAGCAACACTATCACTCACTGAAAATTTTTTTTTTCTCAGGATTACTTGATTACAGAGTTAATACATAGTGTTTTGAAAACACTGCATGTTATTCCATAATTATTATTTTCATTACATTATCCCTTCCATTGTAATGGCTGAAATACCAGGTGTACAGAAAAGGATGCTGAAATTGGCAGTTATTGGATAGAAGGAGTGAGTATTAGTTTTTGGTGCAAAACAAGATAGTCACCTACATTCTTCTCTTAAAACTGTTGAAACGATAATGAAAAGGAGCATTTAACAACATTTTGCAGCATACTTCTCCCACCCCCTGAAAACATCCTGTGAATTCTCTCTGCAGAGAGCACAGCATCTCTATTCTCCCTTTGATTCGACGAAGCATTCCATGGGGGAAATGAGAACCCAACTAAGGACGCAGGGCAGGGAGTTGGTCTGTAAACAGAGAAATTTTCTCAGGCTCCAAGGCCCTTTGCTGGTGGCGGCATCCGGGTGCGGCCACTTGTAGCCACGCTCCTGACTGACTGACTGACTGACTGATGCACTCTGTCTGCAGCTCACCGGAGCAGTGGGAGGTAAGAGGAATTAAGGTAATGCATCAGTGGTTGCCAGTGGAGGAGATGGGAAGAAGTTAAAAAAAAAAAAAAGCAAAAAAAAAAAAAACGCAAAAAGAAATATACTATTTCAATCAAAGTCTGAAATTTGTAGAAGTGGTTTTGGTCTCAATATAGAAAAAATATTTATCCAAGAAACTCCTACTCGGGTGCGAACATCCTACTTCTAGTGGGATTTTGTTTGGCAAAGTGCTGTGAAAGAGTGGAAGCTAATACAGAGCATGTCTATAAACAAATATATTTATTTAGTACAGATTGACACATTCACTGGAGTATTTCAGTGATTACACGTGTAAAACTATTTCCTATAGTGGTTTCCTTTTGTGATTCTGCTAATTTATTCAATCCACCCCATTTTCATGCATTGAATGTTACGAGCCATTTCAGCCACCCAGACTGAAACGCATGTTTGGAGACTACATGCCTGTTTTTTCATTTCATCATCTACACATAATTATTTGGTGATATTAGGAATTTGAGCTCAAATGGAAGCCAACCAACATTTTAATAGCTTAAAAATCACACAAAATGAAGTCTGCCCTGAGGTTAATGAACAAGAGCCAAATCTTGAGGCTTTCGCCAGTTTTTACTTACTCCTTATTCAGGCAAAAGTTGAATCAATTGTAGTTTGACTGATTAAAACCAGAAGAACATATATTTGGACCTTTCTCTCAGGTAAAACTGAATAAATTACCTAGGATTAGGCTGCAGAATGGCATCCAATCGATCTTTCACGTATGTTTCTGCAACACGGTGGAAAAAAAATCCAAGTGCTGAGGCAGTTTAACCACTTGAAACAATGCTTTAGCAGCAGAATAAATTACTATACACTGCCAGGTTTTATGACATTTATATTAGAAATAACCTTGAATGAAACTACGTTTTCTGGTCCCCCCTGAACATCTGAAAACCAGGATCAAATCCAGACTTTAAAAACGGTCCAATAAATATGAAAGCTGCATGCTCTTATCCTTCAAAACAATGCTCCATTCCTAATTTGAACTTTAATCCAGTTATCTATTGTTAAAGTAATTTGATTTTTGACAATGTTAAGCATTTATAACTTAAGCAATTAATGGTTATTCACTAACAATACGCAAGATGTCTGACTCCTTATGCAAAGAAAGCAATGTGTTTGCAAAAAACATAATGCAGAGCACTTAATTTCTTTGAACAGTTAACATGTGATAATCACAGAAAAATGCTCCTCCTTTAAGTATCAACCCATTTTAGTAGGGGCCAAAGAAATGACACGTTTATCCCACTCAATTGAGACCTAAGCATGAAGATGTGGAACAGAAGATAGTATTAAAAACATATTTCTTCATCACATGGAAAGCTAATGAGGAAAAGAATTGATAACACAAATGATCTGGTCATCTGTGAACAATGCCAGATGCCCTGTCTTGGTCTGTGTGATAGTGGTGCTGCTTACTGTCTCCTGACAGTCAGCACTCAGGATCTCAATGCTGAAACATGCTTAGCATATGAGGAGCTTCATTGTGGGTGGCTTCATTTGAAATGAGCAAGAAGGGACAAGTCGGGAGGACAGTCTCCTCCCAGTCACCACTCATCCTGCAGGGACTGGTCCTAATACACAGGACCTGGGCCTCTCCCCAGCAGTTCCTAACAGCAGACACCTGCATGGACTCTTTCACATATATAGTCAGGGGTCTAACAGGCACTAACAGCGCTAATGACACACAGGCCCACGCGAAGACTGCCCAGAGCCTTGCAGGCTTTTGTGTACAGCAGCCCACTGATGAAAGAGCCTTTGTTGCACCTTCATAGAGCTTTTGGCAAGTTAAGAGATGCAAGAATTTACCAAGAAACTTGTGATCCTGAGGAAGGCCAGACTTTTTTTACATTATATTTTAAAAATATTGTTATATCCAGGATAATACGTTAGAAAAGCTGGTTCACAAGACAATATGGACTAACATGTGGCTCAAGTTATCTATAATCTTTCCAAATATCTTTCTGTCCATCTGTTCCTTACCATCTTGGCAAAACAGATCATCTCAGAGACACTGGACGGCTGTTGGAAATAGAATTCCAAAATGCCCTTAGAATTGGCTGAAAATTCCTTCTGGTCATTTCTGATCATAGGCCTATGGAGGGAGCAATAATGTTTCCTTTGTGAAGAAAATGAAATAACTAAGTGGCCTTTGAACTTTCATCCACACTCCCTCTCCATAGACCCACTTATACACATTACTTGCTGTGGCACACTTAAAGGAAACTTATTTTGAAATGCTAGGACAGTCCAATGCCATTAGCAACATCTTGGTGGTCTGAACCATCACATCAAGTTCTCTCTTCTGCAAGGCCACAACTCATCTTTTTCTTTTATATCCATTTTTACGGAAGATGTACATTTATATGCATGTCTATAAAACTGATACTTGTCTGAAAACAAACTGGCCAGGCTATGAGATTCTTCTGGCAGATTGCCATTGTTCAGTCATTAAAGATAGACTTACGAATAGGGAGATGGATTACCCACTTGTAACTCCATCAAGGGCTTTTCATGATATCGCAGACCATATTTTTTTAATAACATTGAGGAATATTTAAATCCTGTATGAAAGTTGTTTCTTTTTTCATAAGTACTTCTTTGAAGTTAGAACATTTTGATTTGTGTGCATGCTGACACCAGAACAGCTCGATTACTGCATGTTCATTTATCAAAGAGTGAGGAGTCAATCCCGTTCGGATGCGCAATTATAGCATCAAATAGATAACATGCGCCCGTCGTGCTGACAGCAACACCCCCGCTTCCGATGGCTGAAAACACAAGAACGATACGTAACTACTGCAAACAAAGAGTTAGGTCTCATTAAATGTTATTGTTACTAAAGCAATAAAAGAGTTTATATTAAAAAAAGCAGAAAGGTGGTAAGAGATTTACCGAGTCCCAAACCTACAACACATTGCAGTTCCCGGTCTTAAAGCTAATGGGACCCTGTGGATCCGGCCTTCAGCAAAGAGAGAGCATGTTGTCTCAGTCACATTATTTATTGCAATGGTGTAATTCCTTTTTTTCTTTGTTCCTCCTCTTCCCCCCAGCAGAATGACTGTTGGTAAGACCAGAATGTCAAATCCAGGTTTTCGGTCTCCAGTAGCTCTAAATTTCCTGGCTTTTGTGGATTGAAATCGGACCCTTAACGTCACTTATGTGCATTTTGTTTTGGGTAATTGACATTAATTTTTAGGTTGCATCACTGACATCAATCAGCACTGTTCTCAGAGGACTAGAGTTAAGGGGCCACAATAAAAGGCCACAATATTGTTTCTTTTGTTTTATTTTCGGAGCCCTTTCACTACTCTATACTTTTCCAGTTGATGTTACATTCTGTTTGTGTGAGACAGTGTAAAGCATTACTGACTGTCTCATTTAAAAGAATTCTTTGGTATTACAGTAAACGTCTCTAGACGCTGGGACAGTCAACCCTGGAAAAAATTCATGTGGATACCTTTTGTCTGTGTAACACTTTGAAGAAACTATGAAACGGCAACACATTTCTTCAGAGAGCATAATGCTGCCCGCTGCAGATGTTTTCCATATGGTAAGTGGAAGGTCGGCCCCTTCCCCCTCCACTCATCAGTGTTCTCACATCGTAGAAGGCATCTACAAAGACAACATGTCTGTAAATGATATTGCACAGAAGCCTCCATCAGCACGTACTGTAAATGAAGAAGCTGAATTTCATTGTAGAGGGCAGGAATACACAACACTGTAGCTCATTTATGGTGAGGATTTTGACTCTTCGGCTTCCCATTTTACCACTGTACTGCATAAATATTCTGGTCTAAATGGTCAAGAGAAGTCAGACTAGGCTTCAGATGTGAAGATGATGAAATGGAAAAAATAGATTAAATTAGTAGATAATTCTGTATCAGTAGGTGGGTTCAACATCATTTCCCTGAAATCCTTATCTGTGGAAAGGAGAGTTCTCTCTCACAAAAGATCATGATTTTAAGGAGATGAGAATCTGAGGCACCTCAATGGCTCTAGGACCTACTTTTAAAACATTGTCACATATTCATATCCACAGGATCACAAGCACACCTTTATAACAATCAACCTGTTGCCCCTTATTGTGTATTGCTTCTATCAATAAATAATAATAGTTATAACTCAAAGGGACTTAGAAGCACCACTGGATTTTTAAGACAGCAGAGTTGCATTTCCAAACGTTCAGCACCTGTAATGGGAATCGTGTCTTTGAAATATCTTTGAGCTGCAAAGCATCATTTTGTCATCCATACAATCTTTCAAAGGAGTTCATCACTCTAGGTGTAGTCAGGATGTTTCATCCTTTCATAAATCCCAACACTTTTTCTGGATGCTGTCGCTAGTCTAATGAGTCTTGAATCCAGGTGTGACTTTCTAAAAGTTCAATTTGTAATGGAGGTTTTTCTCATCTCCGTCACTCTTTTCCCAAAACCCACAATTGTCTTATCTCAAAAGCACTAAACTTTATGAAAAAAAATGGAATTTGTGTTAAAAATAAATAAACCTATTGGTCTATTTGCCTATGCTTTTGGTTTTAGACAAGGCATGGAAACATCTATGTCAGTATATCTTTAATTTGTAACTGGACCAAAATGTTTCTTCATGTTAGCCAATACTTGTAACATATATATACACACTAGTTTGAATATTTTGCCATTAGTTATTATACATTATTGTGTAATAGTAATAAAATCTCTAATGTTTCTACAAAATAAACTCTAATGTTGAGATTTTGAAAGTCAACTACCAATTTCAGCTGTTTTACTCCTGGTCATTTCACCAGGAGTTATGTGTCTGAAACTTTAAATAGGCTCAAAAATAAACCTGGAATAATATCTACTTGAACTTTTCATCTTTCTTCTTTGCTTTTTCATTCTTATTTCCTTCTCAGTTATCTAAAATGTGCACTACCATTGATTTACTTCTTGAATCTACAAGATATTTCCAAATAACCTAAAATAGTTTCTTCTTTCAAAATATTTTCCTGTTCACCTTTCTGTTATGACAGCATTTTTTTCCTAATTCTTTATTACCAACTCTATTGTCCTTAACCTTCATTAAATCTTTCCTTCTATTATGTCTTTGCCCTTCAGTTCAGCTTAGCCACTCCTTGCTTCCCAGCCCTCTTTCCCACTTTTTCGTAAGTCACCACTCTCACTCACTTTTGCTCAGCATCTCTCTCTCTGTGCTGTTTTTCTTTCCAGTCTTATTTCTGTGGGTCTTTGTCTTTTGCTGACAAAATCTCCTCTGCAAAGAAGTAAAGGCCTTGATAAAATTCCATCCAAAACTTATTTCATCCTAGCTTTTAGCTCTACAACTGTATTAGAAGTCATTGCAAAAACTATAGGAAACTGGATTTTTTGTTTATGATAACTGTAGGAGAGAAGAAGTGTTTTGGCAACACCAAAGGGCATGTTGGAAATGGAAGAGAAATTCAATGTTTGTATATAGGAGCAGGAGAATCCTAAATGTCAATTTGGAGTTGCCCAGCAGTTGGCATCCAGGGTGCAGAGCTCTCAGAAGCCTGAGGGCATTTTTGTACTTCCCACAAGCTTAAGTTCAATCTTGGAAATTAAATATAAATGAAACATGTAGTTTTCTTCCCCCCGCCCCCCCCCCCCCCGTAATTATTCAGTTTGTTTAAGGAAAAGAAAGCAAAAGGGAGAGGGATAAAACAGGTTACATACCACTTTCATGTCAAAGAGAAGTATGCTTGTGACTAGTCCATTGAAAAAATTGGTTTAAAACATTTCACCTTTGTAGATATATTCCCCTTGTGAAAGGCTGGGGCTTCTTCTCCAGAAATGGCGGCCCCTAGGTTTGCCCTGATCTGACATTGGATGAACTCACAGGCCACCATTTCTAGCAAGATTCTATTTTCCCTTGATAAATTGTTGCCACTTAATTGCTGTAGTTTTTTTTGCCTTTGTCTTTAGCTGGGCATGAGTCAACTACAGATGCAAGACTAAGTCTCATTAGAAAATGCAGAGATATTGTGGAACAGAGTGTGTTTTGGGGTGGTATTTATTCTTTAAGGGTAGCTGTTGACGCGGTAAACCATTGATCCTGCCCTTCTGTAAGGGGATGAAATTCATTCATCTCCAACAATCTTTTTTTGCTGTTACATGTAGTACTTAAGACAGGTTTCTCAAGAAACAAAACTGGGAGACAACAAAACCTAAGCATGTTCATACCACGCAATAAAACATCTTGGTCCTAACCTGGAAGAGAATATAGCAGAGACATCTGCTGATTCAGCTTTGGCTTTTGAAGCAATCAGCCAGGGTGCCAAATAGGGTGATTTTTTTTGTCTTGTGGGCAAATTTTAATCATGTACCAGGCAGAGTCAACCAACCAATTACTCACAGGCCACTTTCCCAGTATGAAAAGGGAACAATTTTCAACCTTTGGCAAATTGGATTTGAGCAGGCAACAGAACTGAAAGCCTCTATTGTCCATTATCCAATTCAGCCCTGAGACTTCCAATTTCTCAGTTACCATAAGCCTGCTCAGAAAAGGTTTGTCAAGTAACAGCCTCTCTAAACAAATTACATCAAAATTCCGTACACTATGCCACATACTCAACTTGCCTTTCCAAAAAGAGCCACATAATAAGTTTCTAACAAGGACACTGGTTATTAAAGCATTCTAGATTTTCTAGGTCAAAGAGGTGAAATGAGAAGTCAAAATTACTGAAATAAAATATACTATAAATCATGTGTATTTACTTATAAATACCAAAAACTGAGATACTAAGAGACCTGCTACTATGCTAACTAAAATTTAACTATTTTGAATTACTACATTCCTGATGAAAGAAAGATTTTAGGTGCCAGAGTTGGCTTTTGGAAATACACAAACAGCTCAAAATCAAACAGAGTTCAGCACAAGCTGAATTTTTCTTTCTTTTCCCACTGCTTCTAAAACAGGTAAGACAGATACAGCAAGGAAATACACCAGTAATGCACATTGCTCCTTTTTGTACAATTAAAGGCCAAAAGGAGATACCTTTCTTCATTTGTTTTGTTTACACTTGCTTAGGTAACTCAGAGATCTAAACTGGGAAGTGTAAAATTTTATGCATTTACAATGAGGATTTTTTTTCTTAAATTGTCATCTGAATGTTTCTAGGAAGTAGAAGATACAGATCTGAGACTTCTGAAAAGAACATTGTATCACTTAAGCATATTCTGAGACAAGCTTTTTCACGGGGCTGTATCTTTATATTAGTAGATAAGAGAAACATTTTTTTCTGCAGTTTTTTTCTTTAGGAGACTCTTATTTTTCTGCTTCTCAAATGTGTTTACATCCATGTTTACTGTGATGGAGTAGTTTATCAATTTTTCAAGGAACATGGAACATGCTCTGTGAAGAACATAGTTAGAAACATTTCCCACTTCCTAATTTTTCAAGTTTATATCTGTAATGGTAATTTTGCAGTGGTTGAGTGAAACACATTGAGAACGGATGTGTACTTAGCTACTAAAATGTTGATTTAAAGAAAAAGAAAGAAAAAAAAGAGATCGAGGGTCTAAAATGCATTCTAATATGGGGCATAGACTAGCCTAGTACCAGTACAAGTGAAACAATGAAGTGAGAAGGCAGTGATGCTCTTGTTCAACAGATTTGAAGCAGTCTCTGTTGGTGGGCTCCATGGACTCCCAGATGTAATCCTGTCCCTATCCCACACTTCCTGACAAAAAAAAGAGAAAACATTTGGGATGGGCTGTGGAAACACTTGCCTTCCTTCTGGGTGAATCCAGAGGAGGAAAGGATCAGGGTAAATTATAGGTCCCTGCAAAAGCTCTCTGTGTTTATGATCATGCCATCTGGAAACAGTGATAACTGCACTATTAATGGAGGCGTTACTACAGAAGATCTGCTGTGTCTATTAAAACCAGCCATGATGTGTGCTGGCTCATGATACATGTTTGCTCTAATTTTCTCCATGACGTTTCATTCCTAAAGCTGTCAATAATCTGTTAACCTTCCTGGCACTGAAACTCTGAAACAAAGTCCTGTTTCAGCTTTGATTTTGAATCCAAATTGTGATAAGCACTAGCAAAGGCTAAGTTTACAATACACAGTTGCACTAATCCAAGTCATGCCATAGGTGGTGGGGTTTTTTAACTTGCTTACACAAAGCTCTTTGCGTCATATTTGCATCAGGATACAACAATGTGATATCATAACATTAACTTCTGACTTTGCTGGTGGAATAGTAAATTCTTTACTAGTAAGTGACAGCTTGATCCAGCAGTTTTTGATGGTCAAAAGTGTCCTGTAATCAGGAAAATTACTCACATTTATACAGTTAAGAGCCAGAAGGCAAAATCAGATCATCTAAGCTGACCTCCTGCATACCACAAACCACAGAATTTCAGACAGTTGCCCCTATTTTGTTGCAGTAACCAGCTTAACAAAAGCGTATTTTCCAGAAATTCATTTGACCTCCACTTGGAGTCATCAAGAACTAGACAATGCAGAACTTTACTTGGTAGCTTGTTCCACTGTTCATTTCCTTGTGCCTTATTTCTAACTTGAATTTCTCTAGTATTACATTTGTATACAAATACAAGCTATAACAACGGCAATTAATAGTCTTCACAATAAGGGTAATAGTAATGGGAAAAGAACACATCCAGTCAGGATGTTAGGAAGCCTTTTGACCACATGCACAGAAATATTTAGACACCAATTGATCTAGATAAGCCTATTACCAGCTCTACTGAGATCTCTGAGTCAGGTACAAAAGGACACGTCTATGGAAGCGTTTTAGTTTGGACTGGGGGTGTGGTTTTGAAACAAATCTCCTATTCATCCCAGTTTACTGCATATTGGCTTGTACTGTGGCACAATTTCAGGGCACATTAACTGGACGCTTTTTGGATAAAACCAAATCAAAAGATGCACTGTAAACCACTAACACGCATTCATTCAATGGGGCCAGACTAGACCTAGAGTGAAAGTAGAACTCGATGAAATGCTCATTGTCTGCATGTCAGGTCAGCATCAGCCATTTGTCTTCTACACATCTGTTCCTATTTGTACTACTTGCAAACCAATCACAGCCTAATTCTCCCTGACTTTAAAGAACCTTATGCCAGTAGCAGCAGATAATATAAAAATAAAGATTTAGCAAATAATTTCAGGAGAACGGTAAGTAATTAATTTAATTGAACAAAAGCTGGGTATAATCCATAATCTGAAGAACAACAGCAGTGATCAGGACGTAATACACCCATCTGAGTTCTTTTTTTCAGTCGTATCTTTACATTTAGGAAATAAAAAATATTGTAGACTAATTTACCTGTCTTATCCTGAAAAAATCAAGTCAGAAACAAAGGGCTTCTTGGAGAACTGCCAGCAAAAGATAAGAGGAGATATTGACATTGACATGGAAAAAGGACAACAAATCTGACTTAAGAATTCAAGATTCAGAAATGGCTATTCAATGAAATTTCAGAGCCCATTAAGATAGTTGTTTTCATTTTTTGTCTCCAGTCAATGACCTTCAATACAGTGTCCAGGAGAGGAAGAATGGGATTATACCTTCAGAGCTCATGTCCATTTACCCAGTTCAGAGATATTATTCAATTTAGCATTTTATGCTAGAAGAGACTTAAAATGAGACATGCAATTCCACACAAGACCAGTTAAGAAAGTAGGATTTTTTCTGGCTGCCAGATGAGCAGTGCCATTCTCAGAAAAAAAGTGTTTCTCTATTTCTGAAACTACCAAAAATGAACAAAGAACAGTAAGAAGATGGTCAAATATTTTTTTATTTCTGTTAAGGAAATTTCCTGGAGAACATAAGGGTCAATGCATGGATGATCATGGCTACCCATGGTTTATTACAGAGGTCTTTAGGAAAGTGACTGACACAGAATTAAGAACTATTCTAGTCCTAGTTCTCCACTATTTTCTCCATCTTTTAAATCATATCTCCTGTATATATTGATTTTCAGAATGGAGAAGAGTTGTCAAACTGGTCAGTATGACCTCTTTATCACAATTCCTAATGATCCTACCTTTTCAGGTCACAATAGCAGCATATAACTTTTATAAAATGAAAGTAACTAGAAATTTCAGCAAGCACTTTCAGAAGAGTGCTCTCTTTAGCGTTTTCATAAAAAAAAAACCCAACATAAACCCTCCTCTTTTTGCTCCTAATATTTTCAGCTTTCCAAGGGGTCAAGTTATTTTTTCATTTCTTTTATTTTCCTTTCTGGAATGAAGAATTAAAGGTACTGAAATATTAAAAAAACAATGCAAATATTTGTTCGAACTAGGGTCAAGTATCAACATAAAATATATAAAAGCTTTGCTCTTACCCTCCCAGCAAAGGTCTGCCAATCCAGAATTCTGAAATGCACTGCACAAAAGAGCAGATACAGTTCATGTTGATCTAATCAATGACTTTTTGGGATGTCTGAGACTGGAAATAGGTGTTAATTTAAAATTAGATTTTAGAGTTTGGACTGCTTGGGAAGGTAACCAATATCTACAAGAATACTTAAAAAGATAAACATGGTCTTTGAATCCCAGATACAACTGAAAGGAAAAAAGAAATTCCCAACAAAAGGGGGAATCTGAAAAGAACAGCAAGGTGATCTTGAAAATCTTGTAAGGTTCCAAGAAGTCTCTTTGGTCTTTGACTTTCTGGCTGGTGACGTTGGATATATGGAAAGAGTAATCAGTTCCAGGCCTGCAGTAGCAGTGCTCACTTATAATAGAATAAAATTACAGCTTACATAGGAACTCAAAACTGAGAAAATCTCTGGCTATTTGGCAAAGGAAAGTATCAGGAAAGTAGGGGAGTGGAGAGGGAAAGATTGTAAGCAATAGGAATAAGAAAAGAAAATTATACTGTTCGGACAAATTATACAACATAGAAGAGAAAAGGGGCAGAAGGACAGCAACAGCAGAAGGATCACAAAGCAACTTCAAGAATAAAAGAACATGGCACAAGTCAAAGAATTTGACAATGAGTACATCCAAGGAACCTGGTCCATATATCATTATCTGTGGAGAAATGTCCTTGTCACTGCAGTGAGTTATCACCAGCGTATCAACACATTCTCTGATGGTCTGGAACACGTACATGACAGTCTTCAAATTGAAATTCAGTATCTTCCTGTCCTCAATGGAAACGTCACCTTCTTACCCAGTCCCTAATGTAACTAATATAATGCTAATGTAACTCGTTAGGCCTGGAAAGATTCCATATGTGATCATCTCTTGTATTACAGTGTTCTTTCTTGATGCTGGAAATGAAACCTCAGGCATGATAATACCAAGAGTTAACACACACCAGCACTGCTATGCCAGTTCAAACCAGCTACATTTTTCTGACTCTGTGGTGGTTTTGAGTTTTCCTTCACTCCTTCCCCTTCCTCGGATCAAGGACATACATGGCTACCCAAAAGCAGCAAAGCCTTTCTACCAAAATTACTCTCCTTTAGTAACAAGACCACAAAAGACTGAAACACGTAACACTGTCTGCCATCACCCTGTTCTGGTAGATTGTGTTTTAATAGTTACAGTAAAGTTGTGCAAAGGAATAATATTCCACATCCTCAACACATTGGTGAAGCTCAGCTCACTGGTCTAGAGCCCAAGTCTTACGCGGAGCGGATAAAAGAAATGGGCATGTTTAGCCTGGAGAAAAGGAGGCTGAGGGGAGACCTTATCATTCTCTGTGACTACCTGAGGAGTAGGCAGCGAGGTGGAGGTTGGTCTCTTCTCTCAAGTAACAAGTGACAGGACAAGAAGGAATGGCCTCAAGTTGTGCCAGAGAAGTTTGAGATTTGAGATGAGGAAGAACTTTTTCCCTGAGGAGACTGTCACACACTGGCACAGGCTACTCAGAGAGGTGATGGAGTCACCATCTCTGGAAATATTTAAAAGACAAGTAGATGTGGCACTGAGGTATATAGTTTAGTGGTGGTCTGTGGTAGTTCCAGGTTAACAGTTGAACTCAATGACCTTAAAGGTCTTTTCCAACCTAAACAATTCCAAATGTCTATGATTCTCCTGGGCAGTATATGGACAATCCCAAAGGAAAGTGTGCCATAGCTCAATCTGCTACTTTATGAATAAACCAGGAAGTTCGGTCCCCTTTTATTGTACATTTTATTTTTGAAAGGCTTCCCAAACAGTTCCAAGTTTAGTTGAAGCGAAGTTAATGATGTCAAGAAGCCAAGATCTTTCGACATGACTTGCTGAATGAGGAAGGAAGAAAACTGTTTATACTCAGCTGCTCATTGCTTCTCCAGGCTAGCTTTGAGCCAAAGAAGCAGGAAGAGGAGAAAGATGAATAAGTGAAAAGGGATAATGTTTATCTTTTAACAAAATTACAATGTTCTGCTCCTAGCTCTAGCAGCCAAGACTCACTGTTGCATCTTTAAGACAGATAGTCTCTTCTCTGAGAGACGACAGGCTAATTACAGTGCTCCTGCCAGAGGGAACTCACACATGCAAACCATTATGTAAAATATAATTTTTTTTCTTTAAGAATGCTCAAGATCATTAGACATGGTTTTGTCAATGCTAGAAAATCAAGCCAAAAATGAAAATAAACAGTTTCAAGTATTTGCAGCATAATTCCCTCATGCATTTATGGAAATATAGTAAAAAGTGCCTTAAAAATGTGGTTTGACATTTCTTGTTGCTCTCTTTTTCTGTTTTTCCAGTTCTCAACATTTGCCCTCTTGTCTTGTATCATTTAAGTTCCACTGCAGTTTGGAAGAGATGATGGTGGTAGTAGTTTCTACAGTGCTTTTCATTCTTTGAACGGATAGGTGACAGCAAGCATCACAAGGGCTTGCTCTAAATTATAGAAATGCTTTATAAATTCTATTCTGCATAAAACAAGTATAAACTCATTGTATGCAAACATGATAGAACCGTTCACTCAGATAATTACATGTACAGAATTGCTTCCCTAACAATGTGTTTTGGTAAATTAAGGCTACAGTGATAATCTGCTTTATTTACTATGGAAATATCATCCCTTTATCTAAGCCGTCCTTCCTCCAGAGGAAGGGGTTTGTTTGATACACTACCACCTTCAAGAGCAATCCTCACTTTAAGACAAATATGGAACAAATTCACCCAGTTTGGCTATGATGATGACATAAAATGGCTTCATCTCTGCTTTATGGAAAGATAACTGAACTCCAGTCTATCTAAACTAACTGGTTTTTTAACTGTTTTGTCTAATTTATAAAGCACGGGACTATTGACAAACTAAACACCATGGTCTGATGGATTACGCAAACAACTGCATACCACTAATTCCTGAGTTTTAATCCAGACTTTCTTGGTACTCACCTTCTTGATTCATAACATTGAGATAATATTTATTCTCTACTTCACAAGGGTGTTGTGAGAGCAAGTAAATATTTGGACAGCTCTTTAAAAGGTCAAGTCCTAACTAAGCACCTGTATTCTACCGAGGTAAACTGTTTCCTCAGATTCCCATGATATGATCACAGTTGCCTTCTCAGATCAGTTCATAATAAATATCCACATTCATAATAAAATCCACATGCATAAAGTTAGGCACTGATTCGGGGCTTCAGAGTGATTTCACCTGTAAACTCATTATGTACATAAATTATCCCCTATCACAGGAATAATTCTGAAAATATAAGTGCTAAGAAGCCTTTAATTTATTACTATCTTAGGCCAGAAGCATGATACCTCCCGATGTGTTGGTAATGCCAGTCAATTAAAAAATTTTAACTTAATGTTTGAATTGCATAAAAATATAAATGGAAAATTAATTTATCTTACAGAAAATGTTTTAAGAGTCACTTTCTTCTAGATATTTCCACAACTGATGTCCTATACAAGTTCAAAATCAAAGCTTTAAGATCCCATGCTCTATTAGATGGGCAATTCCAGACACTCAACATACTGTAATCCCATCAGTGGTTAGTTCCCAACAAACAAGTCACACTTATGGAAAAAAACCTCTAGACCAAGGAAGGAGGCAAAAAGAGGTTAAATTGGTTACAACCAGGTTTTTCCTCAGTTTTAACTCATAAGTGATGACATAAAACCCAGAAAAAACAGCTCCAACTTGAAAATGATTTAAATTTGCCAGCTCCAGCCATTTCTGGAAGTGAGCCAGTCTTAATTTGGATTTAGACTTCTCAAAGTTTGCACAGCTCTAACTTTAACCTGCTGCAGCCTAAAAAGTGGTCCTAGTTAAGAGACACAAAAATATTCCATGTAATTCAACACAAGTGTTGGTCTGTTCTCTACAGGTACTCAAGCACAGGATCAAAATGTTTTAGCTGCTTCGTTCCAGAGAGGGTGGTGCTGTGCCTTTATGAGCAAAGCTGTTCACCTTAGAAATGCCTTCTGTACCAACCTAATGCTGCATAAGGATAATGCTTCAAGAGGGAATAAGACTTGTTTTCCAGGAGGGAATATTTTCAGAGTTGAACTTGTAATTTCTATCTGCAAATCTCCAAATTCAACAATTTCTCAGCCTCTATAAACTTGCAGATGGAAAGATCCTGTATTTGGAATAAGTAAAGTCTAAACTTCACCTTCATTACAGGGCATTTTCTGTCAGAAGAGTGCTATATCCTGACTCCTGGAATACACAGGAGCCCTTTGTAGTAAAGCTATCACACTGAGCTGTTCCAGTGTGCAGCTAAGGAGGTTAAACAGAAGGACTGGGAGAAAACAAAAAGAAAATATCCTAACAAGCTTTGATTTGGAATGCCAACAGCTCTCTCTGGATCCTGCCTGAAATTCAAGGGAATTTCTTATTTTAATATGTAGAAATCAACTTATGTACTTGTTTTAAAAAAATCACAACACTGAAATATAAGTACATTTATCTTTTTACTATTTTTGCAGCTCTTTTCCTCAAAGCTGGTGATTATTTAAACATTGCAGTGTAAATAAAAAAGGTTCTGGTTTATAACCTGCCTTCTCTTTCCCCTGCTTACACACACACAATATGATCATTGTATGCTAGATTATGCTCTTTCTCATAGACACAGGCTTTGATGTCACATAGCAAGTGCTATGATTTCATTATATGTGTACAGAACATAGAAGGACTGTGTGAAAACATTACTAGTCTACACAATAGATATTCAGTGCCCGAATCAAAAACCAACAGAAGCTTTTGGAGTAAGGCTCTGACCATTAGGAACGTATAGCAAATACACTGACCACATTGAGGTGCATAAAAATACCAGTCACAGATATAGAGCATTTGATCAGAGGGTACAAAAACATGGTTTGACATCAATCCTCCCAATGGCATTAAAGAAGATAAAAGATATTCTTACAGGAAAGCAAAGTGAAGAAAAAAAATATTTCTATTCTTCTTGTCAGCTGCAAGTTGACAACAACATCATCATCAAAATCTGTAGATCACATAGCCTTGAGCTAAGCAGTAGTGATGTCTGCAGTGTGCAGTAAGGCAGCACAACTTTATATAATGCTGAAGCCTACAAAATGAGAGACTATGATATTCTTCTTCTGCTATTACTAATAGGCATCTTTTAAAAAGATGCATTAGATAATGAATGCTGTTGAAGGGGATCTAACATAACAGAGTTGTGAAGTTCTTAATGATGATTGCATTTTCTATAATTAATGTTGAAGAATGGCTTTTTTATGAACCACAATTGACAACATAAAGTTACTGAGTGATAGGGATCTTTTTTTTGATAGATCTAACAGCATGTGGTAACGTCATGAAGATTGTGCATGTGGCTGCTCTGAGGGGCAGAGCTTAAGACTTCAGCTTTAGAGCAGCCAACAACACTGAGACTTGACCTCAAGTTAAAACTGTCTCAGAGAATGTTCCCGGACTCTCAAAAAAATCCCTCTACACTTAAATTGGTTGACTAGCCCCAGGAATGCTTTTGGCACAGGGAAACTACCATTGCCCAGTGCTGGGATGGAGAAGAATGTAGGGGCCAGAAACCATTCTCAGGAGGTGGTTTGGAGAAAGTCACCCTATTTTGGAGGAGAAGAAAATTCAGTGTCAGAGAGCACAGACAGTTAATCTCCTGGTACAGACATAGCTTTATGCAGTCAAATCCCTAGGCTCCTCTGAAAATCTCAGCCCAGATAGCTGGAAAAGTGTCCTAATTGAGTAGTTAATAACTGCAGTGCAAGCAAACATACTTTTAAACTTAAAAACTATTATTTTAATATCCACATGAGAAATATGCTTTGTTGAAGAAGTTGAATATGAGGCAAATCAGGTATCTTTGTGTTGTCATGCAGGCTGTGTTTATGTGCTGATAAGGTCTTGTTTCACTAACAAGGAGAAAAAAAAATAGTCTTCCCTTTCAGAAAAGCTAACTGCTTTATCTGACACCGCCTCCCAGAAAAGCAGTGTCCTTGCACATTAGAATGGGCAGCCTGCCAGTTTGAGCTAATTTGTCTACAAGGAAAAAGACATAATATTACAGTTAATATCAAAAAACACTGTAATTTGCTTTTTGCTTGCAATTTTATCTGACAAAAACAAGGTGGTCAGGGAAAAAGCAACAATGTAAGGTGTGCCTGGCTGCCAGCAGCTCTTTAACCCTATCTGGTAGGGAATGCTTTGCTTTATCCAGAGCAAACTATCACAAGACCAATAAAGACAGGATGACTAAAAACATTAGGCTGAGAAATCTGTTCAAGAGGATGAGGGAGAACAGCCCAAAATGGCAGAGTTTAGAGTGGGTGAATAGTAGAAAAAGGGAGAGAGAAGATATACAGGAATCTCCTATTGCATCTCTCGTGTAAGAGAAGATGGGAAAAAAATAAATAATGGCATTTAATCCTACAATCAAGACAGTTCAATATAGGTATTTGTATGAACACTTAGACAAAGTTTTGTTAACAGGAAAACCTTTTCCTGGGAAATGTAACTAAGAAAAACTTCACAGTGATTGTGCTAGAGTTTTAGTCATTAGTTATTCTTCCTTCCATTGTCTCTGCTCAGTCTTGAGCACTATTTGTAACATTCTTTACACTTCATGCTTTATCTATTTTGCATATTTGAGCATCTCAAAGCATGTAGGGCACTTCTGGGATTCAATGCGGAGCTCAAATAACCAAAGCCAAAGAGAAGGTCAAAGATGATGATAACGTCACCATTAAATGCAGAAGCAAATGATATTGCAAACTAGAAAGGTCTTTCTGGAGCTGTTCTGGATAGGTCGGTAAATTCTCTGGTTAGCTTGTGGAAACACATACTGAACTTCTTCATATTTAGATTTATTTTTTTAAAACATGCACAGCACATTACCTGGTTAAATTGTATATTTTGGGTATATGTGTAATGTAATGAATATTTCAGTTTAAGCTGTAATTTGCAACAGTCAGTGCATTTCTGGACGATTATAACATCTCTCTGGTAGTTTTTTAAGGCATGAAGCCAAAAGGCTGGATGACTTAAACTACCAGAGATGTGCAATAATCCCTCAGAAATACTCTGGATTGTCTTACAGCTATTATACAATGTGATATTTATATTATGCATATAAATAAGAACAGTTATGGCTGTGTATTTAGCAAACCTTATTCACATCGGTATAGCCCATTAGCAGCAAACCCAAGTGTTCAATGCTGGCAGAAACTTCTTTTAGTTTAACAGCTGCAACCTCTACAGCTCTTAATCACCTCTGTCAAGATGTAAAAAGATGGCTTCATGACCAAAACTAATGGGTACACTTGTCAACTACTTGTCCTGGTT
Source organism: Colius striatus (assembly GCF_028858725.1). Lineage (NCBI taxonomy): Eukaryota > Metazoa > Chordata > Aves > Coliiformes > Coliidae > Colius > Colius striatus. Next base: position 42,175,539 of record NC_084760.1, on the reverse strand, counting down.
TATTTAGCTGCTTTGGATAGGGTCAGTTGTATATACCCAAAACCACAGCTTCCTGTAATAGTCATGACTTTACCCTCTCCTAACTCACCTTCCACTTCTCATCATCCCTTCAGGATCTCCCTTTAAGAGACCTGCTTCTTCAGGCATTTTCTCTGGCACCGACAGTAATTGAATCTTCTATTTATTTTTTTATGTTATTTTTTGGTAATTTTTGTGCTGGTTTGAGCTAATGACAAATACAACAATAATGCTTACATCTGCCTCTCTCATCTCTTCTGCTTGATCCTGCCTCTCCATTACTGTCCTTTGCAGCTCCAGCTAAATATTTCACATTTTTATCTAATTCACACATCTAAAACGAGACTTAACTGCTTAGCTCAAGGAGTCTTCAAGTTCCAACTAAGATCCTTGAGATATGACTTTAACAAACATGACAAAATTGTGAGAAATCTTCAAAAGCATCAAGAATTTACAAGTCCAACTACTTCAAATTTCTGGGTGCCACATTTTTCTATATTTGCATATTTGCTTTGCAACTAAATATCTGTCCATAATATTGAATCCAATTCCGATTAACCATATATTTAAAATGCAATTTGTTTTCTATCTAATTCTTGATATACAGCTTATTTAAAAGGATAGTAACTAATAATATTTCATATAACTTCTCCTGCTGTTAAAAAAACTTTAAAATCTTTTAAAATTCATATAATATACTTAGAAATGTAAAATATTCTTTCTACATAGAGTTTTCGTATATTTAATATTAATATTGGATATAAGATGGAGATACTCAACATAAAAAGCTATTTCTACCTAGAAGTATTCCTAAAAGCCACTGTAATAAGTGAGATCGCTCATAGCTGCAATTGAAAGAGAAAAAGAAATATATTGTTTATTTTACTTTTTAATTGAATTGGAGAATACTTTTGGTTTAGTAACTTCCAGCTCTTCTCTTATTCTCTTGTATATTTTGTATATTTTATTCACTAGGAAGAGAAAGAAAATATAATTAATTGACAGAATGTGATTACAAAACCAGCAAGGGAATTCAGCAAAATATAATGGATATCAAAACCCCCTTTAAGAGGACTAGCAAGTACAGAGATATGTAACAAACATCTGAAAATATTATCCTGAATATAAAAATGGCATGAATTATAAATATTTAGGCTTAAGAAAGCAAACAGAATTTGTACTGTAGCTAACAATCCTATTACTACGTTACTACAGTGCTAATACCACTTTCCATAAGAAGGGAAAGAAAGACATTCCAAAATCTTTTCTGCTTATTTAAGGGGCACTCATTTCATGTAACTTTTTTCATTTTAGACCATAGACATCTCTCAATCTGAGCTAGTCACCTCCATCTCCATTTATAGTCTGTGCTAAGAATCATAGAATCATAGAATGGTAGGGGTTGGAAGGGACCTTTAGAGGTCATCCAGTCCAACCCCCCTGCAGAAGCAGGTTCACCTAGATCAGGTTGCATAGGAACATGTTCAGGCGGGTCTTGAAGACCTCCAAGGAAGGAGACTCCACAACCCCTCTGGGCAGCCTGTGCCAGGGCTCCCTCACCTGAACAGTGAAATAGTTTTTTCTTATGTTTAAATGGAACTTTTTGTGTTCCAGCTTCATCCCATTACCCCTTGTCCTGTTGCTAGATACCATAGAAAAAAGGGATGTTCCAACCTCCTGACACCCACCCTTTAGATATTTATAAATGTTAATGAGATCTCCCCTCAGTCTCCTCTTCTCCAGACTAAACAGCTCCAGTGCCCGCAGCCTTTCCTTGTATGAAAGATGTTCCCATCCCCTGATCATCTTGGTGGCCCATTCTCTCCAGAAGTTCTCTGTCCCTCTTGAGCTGAGAAGCCCAGAACTGGACATAGTACTCCAGATGAGGCCTCACCGGGGCATTGTTTAGAAAGACATACATCTCTGAAAGTGACTTCCCCTACAAGCCTGCATTTGTCAAGATGACTTCTGATTTTATAGTTTTGTAAAATCTGAACTTCTTTAGCTTAGCCATATAAAACTCCAGAATTTATTTTGCTTCTATGTTATTTCAACCATGTCAGTCATATGAAGTTGAGCTTTCTGAAAAAGAGTGGCTAATCATGAACATTTTCATCAAATGATAAATTATGACTGGTTTCCTTCAAATATCAAGCCAGTTGTCAACAAATCAGACTGTTAACTGAAACTCATGAAACCCTAGTTATTTTTTTGTTTTCAATGACTGCAAGTTAAGTAAGCAATATTTTTAAAGAGTGACTTACCATTTACAGAACCCTCCCAACTTACTGCACCTTAAAAACAGGAGTTCTCAGTATGAAAACGAGCCAACATCAATCTCTTTTTACAAACAGGAGAAATTAAGTTCCCAAGGTATAACTGTTCACAATTTACACACCTTACAACCTGGAAAGTGAATAGTTCAGGAAAGCATACACCTTACACTCATGCTCAGGATGACAAAAACACTACACTTATAAAGTCTGAGGATATAATGAGAATGCAGAGAACCATCCTTGTGGCTTTCTTGGATCACAGTATTGTATAATCAAGTTGAAGTACTGGACTACATTCTCTGCAAGTGTATCCTACATCAACACTTCACTACCCCCAAATACTGCTTTTTAAAATGTGTGTAACATTTCAGTTAGCCATAGCAGTACCCTCCTACAAAATGAGGCAACTGGTACACCTCCAGCTGTCTTGGTCCCTGTTCAGCCTGAGGATGTGGGTAGCCCAGCAGCCTGGTCCACTTTAGCACACTCAACACTATATGATGTGTGAATGCATTCCCAGATGAGCTATTGTGTCGTCTCAGGTTAAGCAACGTACCTTATAGTTCAGAAAATGGCATTTTCAGCATTTCCCCCTGAAAATCCTAGGATGGGTATTATTAACATGTAGAGACACAAAATTAATCTGGCTGCACAGCAGACAAAATGAACTTTTAGACAGAATTGTGAATCGTTATTAGTACCAGTATTCCTCTCACTTCTTTTGGGAAGGCAGATAGAGAAGATATATTCTACCACTGAAGCCTGGGCCTAGAAAAATGTACAAGTGTACAAGCCTTTTAGTTTGGTTTAGAAAAAGCGACAAGCAGATAACCAAATCAGTTCTGAAACATTTAGTCCATAAAAGATATTTCAAAGAATAACCTTGAAGCTATAAAACAACTGTTTACCAAGTCTTGCTCCACTTTGTTATGAATGCTTTGACTAAGTGCTAAATTAAGAAACAGGCTTAACAAGGAGCAGGCCATAAAATAAGTTATCAGGTTGTAACAAAGCAACAGGCATATCTAACCAACAGGAACAACAACTTCTTGCGAAACTCACTCAGAAAAACATGTCTCAAGTTTTTAGTTTTGGAAAAGCTCACCTCTGACTGATCATTTCTGAAGCACAAAGTCCTGGCAGAAAGACTGACTAAAATCTTTGTTGATCCCTAGTAATTAAATCATGGTATATTTTATACTGCCTTTAAAGAAATCCATGAATCTGAATTACATCCAGGGCACTCTTGTTAAGTCATCTATTTGCAAAGCTTGAAAAGTAGAAAATGACAGCAAATTCAGCCTTTTGCACATTGGCTTGAATTTCAGACTTCGCAGAACCCTACAGTTCTGAAAGAAGAGGTTCATCTTAACTACATTTTGAGACCAGATGATGACAGACTAGTTGAGCCTCCGGTGAAGTCCTACCAACACTTTGGTGGTTGGCAGCACGGCTACTGTGATCAATTAGGTTAATTAAAACTATATGGCATATAGGCTTCATGTGCAATCATGAACATGGTTAGAAGGGAGGTAAATATGTTACAGCATGATTTTAACTGTAACGGGTACATCTATAAAGTCTTTTGAATGCAAGTCTTGAATCCAGAGCATGATGAGAAGACAAAACTTGGATTTACACAATCCCTAAACATGCTCTCAACAATGTTGCAATTCACAGACTCATCAAGGCTAGAAAGCACCTCCAGAGGTTCTCTAGTCCAACTCCTTGCTTAAAGCTGCATCACTTAGAGTAAGTGCATGTTCACTTGTGTCCACTTTGTTTTGGAATATCTTCAAGGATGGAGACTCCACAGCTTCTCTGTGTATCTACTGATCTTGATAAAGTCCCCTTGAGGCTTCTCATCTCCTGGTTGAACTGTCCCAGCTCTCTCTGTCTCTCCTCATATGACAGATTCTCCAGTCCCCTAATCATCTTGGTGGCCCTTCACTGGACTTGCTCCAGTATGTCCACATCGTTCTTGTACTGGGAAGCCCAGATGGATCTGACCAGTGCTGAGTAGATGGGAAGGATCACCTTCCTTGATTTGCTGGCAATGCCCTGCCTAATGCAGCCCAAAGTACCGTTAGTCTTCTTTAACCCAAGGGTACCCTGCTGGCACGTGGTTAACTTGGGATCCATCCCAGACACCCAGGACCTTTTCTGCAAAGCTACTTTTTCAGACGCTTCCCCGTGGAAAGACTTCATATGATATGCCCAACATATCTGGAAAACCTGAATATGAAGCCATCCCAAGGACAGTATCATGCCACACCAACCAGATGTCTCTGGCCCAAAGAAGTAAATAAATAGAATGTGGATAAGAGAAGGCACTATGCTGAAGATTTTTCTAACAAACTCTGTCATCATACACACGGTTACAACACAACAATCAATATTTACTGACTAGTAAGACGAGGCAGAAATCTTCCTAATCCTCACAGAAAATATACATAATAAAGAAAAGAAGACAGAAAATTACCAGCATAAAAATTAGGCCAAAATCAAAATCCCAGTACAAGATATCTCTAAACTTGTAGAAATTTCAGATGCAGAAGTGAGTGAAGAAGCATGGCTCACATGTCATCCAAATTAAAACTTATTCCAGTTGTTCAAGGATTTGAAGAAAGAATAGTTTCAAAGGCAGAGTCAACCCTGCCTTTTCATTTGATTTTTCATCAATTGAGAAATTCATCTGAATATGGAGTAAACCAGGTTCTGCAGTTCAGCACTTCCTGCAAACAGAAAACTTAAAAATGAAGTTAAAGGCAAGTGGGTGGACAGAGGTCTGAAATGAAGTCTGCAATGATTCCATATATTCAGTTTTATATGAAATTATACACACTGAGACAGACCTAGCAAGAAGAAAGTATCCCTTCATGGCAGAATCAGGATTGTTGATATTTTATTTTGATCTTCATAAGACACATCAAAGATGAAGCTACAAATACTAGAGATGGATTTAGTTTTCATGGTGTAAGGTGAGTTTTCACAGTGCTTATATTAAAAGCATCTATTCCTAATTTATCTTCATTTAAATTGCTGCTTTGTAACTTTTATAATTCCTTATTTTAATACTGTAGAGCTGATTCCATACTTACAGCTCATGACCCTACTTTCTAAAGTACAAGAGGAATATTAAACAAAATAAAACTTCTCCCTCAGATGTTAATAATTTTCATATAAGGGCAAAAGGTACACCAAAAAAATGCAATGCAAATTAAAAAAAGTGTTCATCAGTATGACTGGTAGCAACATGTTGGCAAACTAAATACTGAAAAGTTGTTTTTAAGCATCGTGGAGAAAAGGAGTGTTTTGAAGGGAGTGTTTGAAGGATGGTAAGATATATTTATCACAAGTATGAGGGCCTCAACATAAAAGATAAAAGATTCTTGTTTGGTTGTTGTTTTTCTTTTTTTAAAAAAATCCAGTCATATAGGTGGACAAGAAATGCTGCAATAGTTGGAAGAAAAGGTCACAAAAATCCTGTTTCCCCTTTATAACAACACTACACATAGATTTTTCCATATACATAAACTAGTAAGGAAGGAGATGTGTGTGAGGTGGAGACAGGTCCCTATTAGTTTGCTGCCCCTCCATCATTGCCACAAAACTTAGTGTACATTTTACACACTGTTTTATATACATATTTGAGATCTATTTGCACAGTTTGTGTAAGAGAAGATTTTGGCAAATATAGAGTAAAAATACTTGTATGTGCTTAGTATATTTAGCACTTACATCTATTCATAAAAAAATAATCCATGATATAAGAAAATAACACTGAGCCAAAATGTTAATGTAGCCTCTTCCACATGCCAAAAACTTGTGTGGGTATAAGCATAAAGAATGTACATACACAGAGAGACACTAACATCTTGTAATGCAATATGTTTCTGCTATACACACTCCAGACTTCCTAACAGCTGCGTATTTTAATATACATAAAATCATACTTGAAAAATAATAAAAAGTATTAGTTTTCCACATTAGGCCTTTATGACCTAATTTAGGGGAGTATTACATCTTTATAACTTTTAAAAGACCCATTTTGATAAAACATCCCCATAAACAGACTGAGAAAATCAGGGTAACAAGCATCTGTTGCTGCGTTGTTTTCTTAATGGGGTAATAAAATAATAACACATTTTTATAACTTTTCACAACAATATAAAGTATTAAAATTGAAACTGATATTGAAAAATGCTCTCATGGTCCATTTTATTTTATTTTTCCACTATGCAAAGTTACAGTACTTACCAAATTAATATTAATATATCTTAATTATGTTGACATAATGGAAATTTGCCAAAGACATTCAAAGAATGGAAATAACTTGTTATTTCCACTACTCTAATTAAGGTGGTGTTTTTAGTCCATTTTATTAACAATATAAGAGTAATAGGAATATTTATAAGAATGTATATAGATACTGCATATAGAAATTATTACCTAAATTTTCTGAAGGTTTGAAGAAAGGGTTATGCCACTGAGTTTTAACAGCAATGCTGGCTTTTTGTCTCCAATCTACCAGTTCTAATAATGAATTATGAAAATTTTCTTTCTAAAACCAAATGCCATAATTACATAAACGTATGCTTCTTCTCTAAAATTTTTGTTACATAGTTATAATGTTTACTTTTTTAGAAAAAAAAGATCAGACTACACTGTGTCACACAAAAATAATGAAAAGGTACTGAAAATTGTGACTTTGAAGTAAAATTGCTATAATTAGATGTGAAATTTACTATAAATTTTGCAAATTAATTAATCTGAAACTATGCTCTTGAACATCAGGAATTCAAAATGGGTAAGCTGCTGACAATCATTCAAAGTGGACTTTCATATTTACAGTTTCTTGAAGCACCAGCAAAGTACGATTCATAGCTCTTAGGGATAGAAAAGACCATCTTATCTAACTTTGCTGCATAAAATAATCCACACAGTTTTCACACAGTCCACAGAATGACTCCTCTCACCTAATCTAGAGCTCTGCAATGTCAATATCTACAGGTATAATCCCATCAAGGCATTTCCACAGCACAGATCATTTAAACCCTATTGAACATCTCCCTCAGGAAGAGATAAGGCCCAGAAATGCTTATTTCTCTAAATTGACTATAAAGGAAATCTAGCTATTGTGCTCAGACACAAATGTTTGTGCCTAGCCAGAGGAATCCTGCCCTGAATATCTTCATAACTTTGAAGCTAGGACTGAAAAATCTTAAAACGTGATTATTTTTGTCTTTAGTGGGTCCTTAAAGACTGAACACACACTTCTTCAGTTTGATAAACACAAATAAAGGTCTATGTATATTTCTATGTCCATATTTTCTAGTCTTTCACAATTTCTCCTAAATCTTTGAGCCTTTTCTAATTGTTAATGTTTTTACTAAAATAGGAACACTCAAACTGAAATATGTTAGCTGTGCTTGCCCTGGTACATAAGAAAACTCTTCTGTTTCCTGTTCTACTGCCTGCCTGCACAAGGACTGCATAAATCCCTTCAGGTACGGCACTGTACTGGCCCCATCACATTCAACTGACTCCTCAAGACTCCAGGACTCTTTCAAAATCACTACTTTGCAAGACACAGCCAGAGTCTGTAAAATGTTGCCCTTTTCTTAATTCACAGATAAATTACTTAACATCTGGGTCTTCTGGAACGAAAACAGTTTGCTTACACTTCATTTATCAAATGGTAACTCAGTAACTCTCTGTCATTAACTTGTCATCTTCATTACTTACAAGCCCAAATTAACTCTTTTCCAAAAACTTTTGACACGGAAACTAGACCCTAAATAAGCTAAGTTTGAAGAGCTGGAAAGTTTAAGAGTTTGCAATATAATTTTTCCAAACCTGCAACACTCAGTATGAATGCAGAGTTCCAGCCATTCACCTAACTCTATATTTATAAAATACAGCAGCATCATGGACTTCTCAGACCAACCTGCAAAGCTTTATTGCCTTTTACTGCACTTGACTCCAGATTTCCTCCGCACCCTGACAAGGTGCCCAAAGGTCCTAAGACTGAATATTATTTTGTGCGTTTGCTTCAATTCATAGTACCCACGATGATAGTGGGGCTACTCTACCAGAATTGCACCTTTATAATGGAAGGTATGTGTTGAACTCACTTGATATGTGGCTTAAAAATACATGATGGTGTTTCCACGTGCAAGGCTTCCTGGCATAGTGTTAAAGAACTACAGAGATGAGGACATCCCGGTCTGGATAGTTTGGGCTTGTCCCTCTAGGAAGTTTTTCTGACTTGTTATTAAAATGTCATACTCAGTTAATAATGTTGAAAGTCAGAACTTCCCAATACCTAGTGTTATTCTTGGGATATATGTCAATAAGTACTAAAGCTAAAAAGTTGATGCTGACTACAGGTAACTGAATACTGCCAAACGAGTTCAAAGTGAAGTATTGCTTTTTTGGAAAAAGACATTATTAGAAACCTTGAACCCAAAATTTCTTAAAAATAAAGTTTATGAAGCTGGGAATGAATGCTTTCCACAAAAAAAAAAAAAAAAAAAAAAAAGAAATATAAAGGGTTACTTCAGCAACCTAAAGGAAATTGGGCTTTGATGAATTGGGAAGTGTGTAATAAATTAAAGGAAGCAAATAATACCAGGTATTGTAGCCTTTGCTCGCAGACATTGCAGTGTTTCTTACCCTATAATACAACTGATAAAGATCCTTGGCTGAATAACTCATGGCTAGTTAGTTTTTTTCATGCCCCTCTGAGAGGTCTCATGTCAAGCTGCCAGCTCAGGCTGAATGTGGATAAACTGGAATTTCTCATCTGCCACCTATTCCAAATCTTCCATGTTCATCCAAAGCCTCATCACCACCACCACCAAAATGTATAACATGGGTGTCATCTTTGATACTGGATGCTCTCTGTGTTCAAACTTGCTTTGTAGATCCATGTGTTTTGTTTCCAGGTAACAATCTTAGTGGCACGTAAATGCCTTCCTTATCCTTCATCGAGATTCTGACCTTCGCACTGAGAAATTATAGGAACTCTCAGCTTTGAAAAAAACCAACATTTTCTTGTTTGCATCAAGCTCCTGTGAAGCTCATTTCTCTTGCCTGTCATTGAATCTTCCTCTCATCTGCATGCATTAGAAGCTACTTGTTATTTTCCTACATGATGTATCCCCCTCCTGTGCAGCAGCATATCTACCATCAAATGACAGCTTCCAACCTGGATTAGTGCATTTGCCACTCTTTGCTGTGCACACGCCAAATGTTCCAGCCAGTGTGTCTTCTGAAACATCTTTTTGTTAGGAACAAGCAAACAGCAGACTAACTTTATCATCCACTGCCACTTAGTCCTTAAGGCTGTTCTGTGCTATGACTCCTACAGAAAAAACTGTCATACTAATTGGATAACTTATATCGATATCACTTCCTCACAAGCTAAACAACAGTACCTCCCTTTTTACTCTCCCGTTTATCCTATCAAATCTTGACATTTGTCTTTTCTTTATATTGCAAAATCTGTTGAGCTATCATCAACTTCTGTTCTGCATTTCTGTATTACACATAATACACAAATACTGAGGAGTCCAGGATCTTGACTAATGTTATTACATTGAAAAGGATTAGTAATAAGATATTCTTCCCCCTTTTTAAATGAAAATTTTCTTCTGTTATGGAAGTTGAGGCTCCAGAAAAAGCCCCCCTTTGAGGAAATGTCATCATGTACCTTAAAAAAAAGCCAACAAAAACAACACTCTTTTACATACTTCAGGCTAAGCATTCAAAATGTCATGTCACTTCTGATAATTTGGAACAACCTATAAAATTATGTCTCAAAATTAATATTCCTTGATCTCATGAAGAGCTCTCAACATGTTCTAAAGAGCTGTTATTAATAGCTTTTTATCAACTAGTTGAACCATTGAGTTTCTCTCTTTTTTATCTAGTTATCTCTTTTTATCACTTAAGCATTGCCATAGTAAATTAGGAAAAAAGATAGACCTCATCTACTTAGTAAGCTATTAAAACTCAAGCTTCCTAAAGTGGCAACAAATATATACCTTCCTTCTCTACCATATGCTTCTTAAAAAAAAAAAAAACATCTCTACACACAATGGTGAGATTGTTTAAACTTTCTTGCTAACAGATGCAGAGAAAGCTGTATGCTTTTTCTCAGAAGCACTTAATTCACACTCCAAATATATATCTTCTGATGGTAATTTAAGTATCATCTAAACACCAATTAGAACTACAGTCTTCTTGACAGTAAATATTAATAATTTGTCCTCCTTCTTGCAAGAAAAAAAAGTACCACTATCAACACTTCACTACTGACAAAATTAACCTAGTGAAATTAATATGTCTCACTTCCAGTTTGTACTGCAATAATTCTGCACGGATACTGCCTGCTTCCAGTGGTTTTATCACCTTCAGCAGTAAAACTAACACATGTAGATCTCTGGAGAGTCTTTTTCTATTTTCCCCCTGTTGTCTCAAATCTTTACCATCAAGAATGACAATTGTGTCAGCACATCATCATGTTTAAAGACCAGCCTGTGCCAGTATACAGCCTGAAATGTTGCATTAGTACAATTCCTCCAGGCTGGATACCAGTCCCTTCCCCACCTATCTAACCTGTCAGCATTCACAATGGTATGCCAACATTTATAGTGTGGGGTTTTTTTTCCTTGTTTTTATAACAATTTTCATTATTTTGTCTTATTATTATTCTCCTAGCATTATTCAAACTTAAATTATGTTAAATTAGATATATATTACTCTTAGACAAAGCTCTTTGGAATTCATTCCAAACTGATAAACCAGAACAGGATGGTTTTTAACCACTCAACTATATTCCAGGTTCCATAGTCATTCAGCAACTGAAGCCTGAAGAAAAGCACCTATGTGACACCTGTTCTTAAGCTTTGCAGAAAAGCTCAGGATCCTTATGAATAACCAATACGCTAAATTTTTATCCACTATTTTTTTTTTTATTTTCTAGAGTTTGACACTCCTTTCAAGAATTTCCCTTCACTCTATTATTTTTCTCTAGTTCTGCTATCAACACTAAGTCATAGAATCATACAATGGTAGGGGTTGGAAGGGACCTTTAGAGATCATCTAGTCCAACTCTCCTGCAGAAGCAGGTCAGCCTAGATCAGGCCGCACAGGAATGTGTCCAGATGGGTCCTGAAGATCTCCAAGGAAGGAAACTCCACAACCTCCCTGGGCAGCCTGTGCCAGGGCTCCGCCACCATCACAGTAAAATAGTTTTTTCTTACGTTTAAATGGAACTTTTTGTGTTCCAGCTTCATCCCATTACTCCTTGTTCTGTCATTAGATACAATACAAAATAGGGATGTCCCAGCTTCCTGACATCCACCATTTATATACATATAAACATTAATGAGATTCCCCCACAGTTTTCTCTTCTCTAGACTAAATTGCCCCAGAGTAAGTCATGAAAGTACCTCCCAAGACCTTCCAGTGATGAAAGTATTACAGGGACAGAAAAAGCATCTGAACTTAATTTCACCTCTTTTGATGCTTATTACTACTACTTTTAAGGACGTTTAGCTATCTTCTCTGATTCTGGCATCTATCTTTACTGTACACAAAGATCTCTAATTTGCACTTACTCAGCTGAGCAGTATCCATGTTTATTTTCCGGAATAGAACACAGAGAAAACTGAATCTCAAATTTCAGCCCACTTCTTCCTTAAACTATTTTCTCCACTAATGTATTTTTGAAACATTCTACTTTTTGTCCCAGCAGCAGAAATTCCTGGATCTTGTCTTCGTCAAATCTACTACTGGTGTCTTTGAGGTCACCATCACCAACAAAACAACTACCATAAATTAAATGCCCATAGAAATCAAGATGCCAGGAAAAATCACTTTATGTAAAAGCTCTTTTCATGGCAAGGACTATTTTCCTAGTTTGGTTTACTAATATATGTTTAGATACATTTACAATATATAAAGACCTATTTCTCTGCACCTCTGCTTTCATCTCTTAAAATCCTTTCCTCCTACAAGCATCTTCCTCCTTATTTTTCTCTTATGTGCAATAAATTTTACAAAAAGAATGTTGAAATAATAGATGAATCAAAACATATATTCCTAATACTACTGAAACCCTCAATTTAGCATTCACTTCTGTCAGACTGAAAGTATCATTTAAAAGCTAAGCAGATGATTGCTTTGCTCAATTGAGGTTTACACGACCTTGAAGTTAAAGACAGAAAACTGGAATAATGCAAAACCTCAAGGGAAAAACACAGAAACCCCAAACTGAAATTCATAAAATGTGTTCAGTTGACTCAAGCCTGGTGCTTTCATTTGATTTTGCTGGAGAAATATTTGCAATCACTATCTAGTGTGCAGTCAGGATCCCTAAAATGGGTCTAGTTTGGAGAAAAAGAGAACTTAGGTGTTAAAGAGATTTTCTAGCAACCATAAAGCCGTGTTGGCTTCTGCAGCCTGGAGGCATATTAGAGGGATAAGGAGAGAATCATCACCATCACCATGAGGGATAGAAAGGACAGAGGACACAGACCAAAGGAATCCAATCATCATTTGTACCCCTGCTCACTAAACACTTGGTTTTGCTTTTAATGGTATCAAAGATTTAAATGAGAACTGATATCTTCCTCTGTGGGGCACAATAAATGGACAAAAATAACATACAAAGTCCCTGTTAAACTTCAGAAGTCTTCTGTCTTCCCCTGTGTGCAATGCCTAGCTTAACAGGTGCTGAAGTCTGTGTATCATAGGATTTCATGAACAAGAAAGCAGGCAATCAACACGGAAATCAACAGATAACATGAGTTATAAAAAATATTTCCACTTGGTCTTGGTGTTTCCAAATTCTTATTTTTTCCTTCCCAGATTTACTCTGTTATTCTAGAGATTTCACATTCTTTAATTGCAAGGTGACAAACCTGTGATGTCAGAGATGTCCCCAGGTACAGTTTCTATCTAAACTCAGTACAAAAGGACAAGTCATTCAAGTGTTAGTGGTAGAAATGACATCTAAAATAGAGATCCTCTTCACAAGTAATTAAGTTCCATGCAGTTTTCTTCAATTATAGATTATTCTGACTCAAACAGTTATACTACATGATCCTAAAGTTCTCACAATGTTTCATCTAGACAGCTTACATCCTGTGCTACGGAGCTGTGCAGCATTGCTTCAGATTTACACAGCTGCTGCATTTCACATCTCAGCTAGCTCAGTCCAGTGTGTAGGTGAGCTGACAACCTTGAGCAGTTGTAGTTCATAAAGCATTTTTAAATCTTCCAGGGAGAAAAACATGAATGAATGCTCATTTTCAAGGGAAATCTTGTACAGAAAACGACTATAACAACTCATTCTGCACTATTTAGCAATATAAGGACATATGAGCCCAACATACTCACAAAAAGATGAAACCTGCAGGGAGCTGCACTATTATTCTATGTGACAATAAGTAAAAAAAACCCACTTAGTTCTCAAGAACTTCAGTTTTGTTCTTAAGATTCTTTAATTATCAACTTTTTATTTATGAACCTTTGTACCAGAATGTACATGTCACATGGATGTAATGGCACTATTTTTACAAAAATAAATGTAAATTATTGAAGATAGTAATGTTTACATATCTTCCCTTTGTGTAATATCTTGGAAAACTTAATTATCTTTTTTTCCTAGTACCTGCTATAGAATTCTATTTGATAAACGTACCCTTGAAATACATATTTTTGTATTACATGTTAGATTGCCTCGAGCCAAGAATCAGAAGTTAGGTTCTCATTTATACTAAAGTCTTTTAAGTCTCTCCAGAGACATATAAGAACATATACTTCATTTAAAAAGTAATGTATTCTTACTCTTGGATTCTTTTACATTAGTACAACCGTGTGTAAAATGTCTCTAGTATGAATTTGAATCTGGCCATACAGTTAGAAAAAAATAATTATGTAAGGTTTATGAGATTTGCTTTGTTTTATATGAGAGAGTCAGTTGACTGTAACTTCATAGCTTACTTACCATCTTCTCACCAGCAGAGCTAGTGAACTGATTTCCTAAGTCAGGCTTTTTTTTATTAGACATGAAAAGTAACCTCACAGTGCAAGCTTCTACGTTTAGCAAGATGCACGTTACATTTAGCCCTTCTAGTGTACCATGCTAGAACAGGCAGCAACACAATGGTAGCAACTCCACATGGCTGTGCAAACTACATTAGCAGAATAATTTCATGCCAGTATCTCCTACCTAAACAGAATCACATCTATACTGCCTGAAAGCCTTGCATACTGCTTGCAACAATTCATGTACTGTGTTGTGTAGTAAGACACTGATGTATGTGCAATCCAAGAATTTTAAATGTCCCCACAGGATATCAAATACTATCCAGACCGTTTGTAAATACTTTCCCAGCGCTCTGCAGAAAATAAGTCAGTTCTTTTCAAATCTACTTAAATGACATTTTTGTCTTATCTAAAAATCTATGTTCCTGTTTAATAAAATCATCTGGGCAACTTAATGTTTCGTCAGCACTGTGAGCTTATGCCTTCATTAATAAATTCTGTTTGAGCATTAAGATTACCCCCAGTAGAGACAGCTGGGAAACTGCAATATAAAGTCAAGCAGCACATTTAATGACCAATGCACTTTTGGAAACTTAGTTCAAAATGATACATCATTGTGTCAGACACTCTTAAGCAATATGCAGCTTGGTCTCCCTCTTCAGAAACATGAAACCCCCTGAAACGCTACCACAAATTGTGAACCTTTTAAATTACTGCCAAGCCACCTGCTTTTCTCCAGGAAACTTCATAAACTTCATAAATTAGTAATGTCATTAAGTAAAGCTTACAGAACTGTTGTTATTCTGAAGGAGTATTAGTTGTTTAGTTTAAGGAAATCAATAGGGATTTTTATCATGGAAAGAATTGTCAGGTATATTGCATAATCTATTCCAAATGAAATGTTTTATAATAGTCTTAAATATGCTATTCTTTCATGTTTCACTGTTTTGAGGAGAAAATCGTATAATCATATTCTCAGGATTAAACTCATATAATGAAGATATTCTGTTCAAGAAAGGGTATGTGAAAGATTCTCAAACAGTTTATGTGTCTTCAGATTGTACTAAGAGCTGTATAAATCAAATGTCCAATTTTGCATTTTTGACTAGCACTGGAAGAAATAGTGCTCAGATCGAACAAGGAGTCTGATTTCCCCTCTTCATTCTCTTTTTTGAATGGTTCTACACAGAGCGGGTAAGGATAGATTATAGGAATGCCTTCTGTTGAGGAGTCGGCCAAAACTCTACCATCTCATCTTGGAGTAATTTATCCAATAAGATGATTTAGAGGACAGTTCAGTGGCACCATTTTTGGAAGGCAAAAGCAGAAGGGAAGGAATATAAATCAAAGGTGACTGGCAGGTAAAGGATATATGCAGCAATCAGCCAAACCATGTGCACACTGGCACAAATTCAACAAGATCATTTATAAAAATTTTAAGTCAGGAGTACACAAAAGGGGGTCTGGTGCTAACTAAATCCACAGATAGATTACACACCACTGAAATAAACACTTCCAGATGCTGGCATACAAAAACCTTTTACAGAAAGAAATGTTTTCTTTCATAAATCTGAAAGGAGGAACCTTGTATTGGGGGTTGGGAGAGATGGGAACAAGATTTCCAAACTGAGATTTCACTTCCTACAGCTTTTATAGAATAATAACTCATGTTTTCAAACACACAGTGTTAACTCTGTAGAATAACAAATAACTACAGACAATTGCATGAAGTATAGACAAAGACATCATAAGTATATAACTATCAAATGAAATAAAATGCCTTTTTTGCTTTCAAAATCAACTTGACTTCTTGACATACAAAAAAATGAATGTATGACTGCAGAAGTTTTTTACTGCCTTTTGACACAAATACATACATTTCATTTTTAAAAACTGATAAAGAATTAAATCCTGATTTCTTCAAAATCAATTGATTTTGAATATCAATATGGCCAGTATATAATATATGCTAAATACTCCTAAATATCAGAGATTTATCTGGTTTCTATATTCTATGTGGAAGAAAGAAATTTTTTTCAGTTAAGCAGACTAAGCTGCAGAGCAAATACTAAGCTGAATTTTTCTTGAAGTTTAAGGTCTTTCAGATAAACTTGCTTTGTTCCATTCTGTTTATATCTACAAAAATCATACTGTCACAATATATTTTCAAAGTTTCCCGCTCTTCTTTCCATCTCCCCAGTCTGCTGGTTTAGTTTCTCACAACTCAGCTCTGCCGAGTCTTCAGGTAGCATTCCACAAATGTTATTTTCTAGGAGAATTTAGTAGGGTTAATATCATCTTTGTTAAATTGTAATTTCTAAAGGGTTGTAAAGAGCTTCAACCTTTTTCACAACAGAAATGGATTTAAGCATTTATATAAAAGCTGAGCCAAATCACGATCAATAACAGGCTGTTTTAAAAAATTAGAAATTAAAGCCTTGATTAAGTATATAATTTGACTGTGAAACTATTGTTTACATGTACATGTAACATGTTGAAGTCTACATAGAACAGTTGCATTTATTATTTAAGAACTTGTACAAGTATAGGCAGGGTGGTAAAAGGCCCAAATAATGTAAATTTTTGCCAAGCAGCATTGTCTAGTGTTACACATATGGTCCCTTCCAATCTTTAAGATTCTGTGATTCATGTGGAGAACGTCACAAGCAGTATCATAAATAGAGTTTTGGAAATACTCATTGCTTTATTTTGCTTAGGCATTTTGACGGGACTGAAGTTTTAACAAGAGAAACTTTAGACCAGCAAGTCTTTTCATACTGAAATGAACGTGAAGGAGCATTCTCTGCAAAACGTAATTATCCCCAAAAAGTTGGATGTGCCTTCTATTCATTCAATATGCTCCATTTACACACACATATGCCACTGAATGATGACCGCTATCGTCCACAGGTCTCTGCAGGACAACATTTTACATTTATAAACTCAGTTTCTCTTTAATTAAATGTCTAAAATATTTCATTTCAAAATTGGCATAAACTCAAGGGGACAAAGAATCTATTTTTGAAACATTTTCTTGTTCCTTCGTCTGTGGTGTTCCAATGTTGTAGCTGACCACTTTGTTTTCAATTTCAGAGTAGGGGGTGTTAGATGTACTCTTTACTGGAGTTGTTTTCTCATGGTCACAAATTCATGTACTACTTACAATGACTCATATTAAAGTTCCAGGTTATCACCACATATTGATGATGGAATAAAAATTTGTAAAGAATTATTTATTGTTCGGTAGTCCAACTGTTAGAAATACAATCAATTAAAATAAGTTAAAAATGTCTCTAGAGACATTATGTTTGTACTCCTGGTAAGAAATATCCATCTGGCATACTAAATGTTATTATTTAGAATAATATTCAGATGAATACTAGAATTATACCTGTGGTCCTAGTCAAGACTGCAAATCACTTTCACTACACATTTTACAGAGATAAGCTTTTTAGAGTAATTTAAATATAACATACTATTTCTATTTTGCTTTTTCTGGCCAGTCTGTAGAAATATTGAGCTTGTTATAATTTGGTTTGGTATTGATTTTAATCTCCTTTGCATCCTGAATCTTACTAAAATCAATGGTGCAGCCATATTCTAAACTAAGTAAAAGTCTAAAACCAAAGCTTAATGAAGACAGTGGGATCTACCCACGTTATGCTGCAAGATACAGCAATGTGCTCTTTCTCAAAATGACTTCCCACTGATTTCCCATTGAACTCCAACACATTCTGTACATGTAAGAGAAGAAATCCTCTTACTCTTTTCATTCTAGGTTGCATTTCAATGCGTCTAAATTTTAGACTACTCGTTCAAATGAATAATGAAGTATTCTAATCACGTGCTTATAGTCTCCAGGTAAAGAGCTGTAAACACCAATACCATTGTATTTGAGACCCTGGGATATATTGAACTGATGCTTAATGACTGCACATTCAGGTTCATTCCACTCCTTAACTAGCTAAATGAATGATACAAAGAACACACGTAGAAGTATGTAATTATAAATAGATGCTATATAAAAATTTAGAATATTCATATATACTAATATCCAAACATAAATTTGGAGATATATCCAAATATAAAATAGTCTCTCACTACAAAAAAACTGTTAATCCTATATAGATAATTTCCCATTTTCATTGACCAAGGAGGCAAGATTTAGCCAGAAATGAATTTATAAACACAAAATGTCTCACTTCCTTAACTTAAATGCACAGAAAAACAGATTCAGGCACAGCACACAGAATTGCATCTCATTCCTGTCCTGCAAAATTATATGGCACTATGTAAAAAAATTAAGTTGTATCTCTTCTCCTTGAAAGCCTGGACCATGCTTTAAAGAAGGAAATACTGAGCATGATCCAGTACTGTTAGTAGAGAATATATGGATAAAATATATAAAATACCTTAGACATGATACAATGCAGAAGAATCTAGAGTACACTTGCTGCTTTTCATTGTGGCTTGCACTTGGAGACAAAACCTAAATGACATTAGTCATTTTGACATAGCCGCTAAGCTCAAAATAAATGCAAATGGATCATTTTCACTACTTTAATGTTAGTTCTCACTTACTATATGATTATAAAACTTTCAAAGTGCACTTTTTGTCCAAACCAATATCTATCAAATACTGTTACAGAATAAATTACATGGCTTAACTCTTCTTCCAAAACTGCCTTATTAGGAACACATCTCAGAAGAGACAGAAGAGAGGGACAACCATGATGAAACAGCAGAAAAGGGATAGATGTTTAAAAAAATCAATGTTTGTACTTTACAAATATATATTAATCATTGTAAGAAAGCAGTCCCAAAATAACGCTTTGAAGTGGGTTGGTGTTTTTTTTTATAGATAGTATTCTCCTATTTTTGCTTTTTAAACAAATAAAATCTAAATTCATGTATAGGACTGAGTTGTTCAGTATTCAAGTTATTCAAGTTCACGTTTTGCATTCTAGAAGCAATATTAGTATTTTGAAGTGTTTTCCAAATTGAAGTGCCTTTGGAAAGAAATTTTGGAAATAAAGTATGTTTGCATCTGCAACTAAACGTGATGAGACTCATCTCAGTTCCACCAAGGTTCAACCAGTCAAAACCAGCAAGACTGAGCGAAGGGAAAAATAAAATATGAATCACAGCAATATAGCTTAGCAATAACAGGGTTCTGGCATGTGCGTCTCAAACTGAAGTAGAACGTAAAATCACTATGAACACTTGAAAATAGATCAAGCTAGGTCAATTCATAGAATCATAGAATCACAGAATGGTAGGGGTTGGAAGGGACCTTTAGAGATCATCTAGTCTAACCCCCCTGCAGAAGCAGGTTCACCTAGATCAGGTCGCATAGGAACATGTCCAGGCGGGTCTTGAAGACCTCCAAGGAAGCAGACTCTACAACCCCTCTGGGGGTTTGCCCAGCACCAGAATCAGCCAGTGTGACCTGTCAGCTGGCATGCAAGTCCATGAGTGACAGGTTCTATCAGGGATACTGTATAGCAAGGGTTTCTCAAAATCAGTAAATATCCTGGGATACACGGTCAAAGCAATTTTGTTTGTTTCTGCTCTTTCCTTTCATTTGTCCCTTCTTCCGCTGTCACAGACCTCAGATAGATTACACTAGAATTGTTTCAGAAAAAATTGACAAAACATAGCATGTCAGATATTATCCCCTTAATATCAAGAAAATATTTCCATGGATGTTACCAGCAAAAAGTTAACCATTTGTGATATCCATAACAAAGTTGTTATAATAATCCAAGTGTCATGACAATTATTATTACTACATATGCTCTTCACCTTTGTAATTGGTTTAATGCTTGAAAATACTCAGGATTTCTGTTTCTGCAAAAAACATCTGTCTAACAAAATTAACAGTTACCTAACACTATTAATATAACTATGTATTAATTTAGAGAAATTTACATTAACTCTGAGACAGTAACATTACTGGTTCTGGGCTTAACAGTCACTGGCCCACTGTGACTGCATTTAGGAAACACATCTCAATTCACACAAGCAAGCAAAACACAGCAGGATACTAACACAGGTTTGGACATCCTCTTGTGAGCTGTGCCAAGGAAACAAGCAAATTTTATGCAATTGAGCAGGATCAAGGCCTCATATATCACAGCCTCCATGGCAAGTGATTCAAACACAGAGGGCCTTTCTGTAGAGTTAGCTTTAGGTGTGAATGGGCAAGTATCTGGGTCAAAATATGAATAAGTCATCAATGAAAAACATGTGAATTAAGTCTGAAAGCAAGGTATATGCCTTCCTGTAACTTCACAGAGGAGATGGAAGGTAGGGGGTCTTCACATTTTTGGAGTGTGATACTGAATCTGGAGAAAACAAAGATGGTTTTCCAGCTGGCAATCTAGTCAAATTTCTATGTCTTCATCTGTCTCTACAATTACATGTGAGTCTTGCCACGATGGAGGGGGAGATTCC
Source organism: Colius striatus (assembly GCF_028858725.1). Taxonomy (NCBI): domain Eukaryota; kingdom Metazoa; phylum Chordata; class Aves; order Coliiformes; family Coliidae; genus Colius; species Colius striatus. Next base: position 42,154,726 of record NC_084760.1, on the reverse strand, counting down.
AGACAGTGCAGAAATTAGCTTTAAGAACTGAGAGGTTGTGGCTCACCAGAGGTGAGAAATGATAAGAAGGTGAGGAAAAAAAAAAAAAGATTTAAAACTATAATGCAGGGAGAAAAAAATAAACAAAAACCACCAAACAAAAGAAGGAAACCGACAAAATCTATATTTTGATATTAACTAAGAATATTCTTGTCTTGTTTTGGCTTAAAATGCAATCATCTGCATGAGATTTTTCTTACAGAGAACATTGACTTCATAGTATCTTGCAATTTTAAATGGGCAAATATTATCAGATACTTTGCAGGTCCAGACTTTTATTAATTTCTCCGGATGAACTGCTGATTTAAACTCAATCCATTTGTACAGATGATAAAGTCTTTCAAAACCTAACATTGTTAAATCATAAACATTAAAAATAATACACAGTAAACTTCGGGGAGACTACAAGATGCCTCACAGTAGGCAGCGTGGCAAAAAGCCAAAATTCAACTCTAGCTAAATTAAAAATAATCTCCCAAATGAAAATGTTTGCACTCTGTCTCATATTTTTTTATTAAATGAGATGGAAAATATTTAACATGAAAAGATAGCCCAAAGTTGTCCATTGTTTCTTAATAATTTACAGGAAGGGTGAAATTCGTCTGTTAAGACCTCCTTGCTGCTCAATAGTCACATATCAAAGAAAACATCAGAATAGCATAGGGATATAAAATTAAAATAATTTTTTGAATTCCAATAACTGTACTGTGCTAAAATTAATATAATATTACTTTGGAAGACAGGAAAATGTTTGCAGTGATTCCTTTTTTGTTTTCTTTCCATGATCTTTTCTCAGTGGTCAGCACTGAAGAGCAGTAAAATGTTCTTATTTTTGAAAACCTGTTTTTGAATACTTTGGATATCTTATTTTGCCTATTAGTCCTTGTATGAGATTTCCTCTGTCTTCCTAACATGTCATGGTATTCAGGGTAGATAGGTACATAGGTTTCTAGGACTGATTCTACATTCTCTCAGTACGAGTATCATAAACGTATACTGGAGTAAAAAAGCACTTCATCATCAACAAACCTGTGTCTTTTCTTGTAACTATTTTAAGACTGTAGAACTATGTCTCTTACTTAAAGTTCTGTCTAATCTATGTATTTTAGGGACTGCATTGAGCACATATATAGATGACAAGAATGGTTGGTTTTTTATCTCCTTGCATCTGTAGTAGTGCTGCTTACACGAATGGTAAACTGCCATCAGAAGCCAGTGTAAAACACCTGAATGTACAGAAAAGTCCTTCCTGTTCACCCGAAGTAGACTCTGTCAGGGCATCTATTGACTATAAACTCAGAAAGAACAGAGATGATGTGAAAAATGTATATTCCTAATTTTTCTACATGACTTTCAGGTTAGTTTTAAGAGTGGAAACAGCTGAAAGCATAACTTCACTGAATCTAATGACAGTGTCACTACAGAATCACAAGCAGTACATTGAGTAAAGCCATTTTTGCCCCTGGTTCTGTCATCCTGTCAAGGAGGCCATGCAGATACACAAAGAAACCAGTGTGAAGGCAGTGGCAACAGGAGAAAGCAGAAATCATTCAAAAGCAGTGTAGCCCCAGCACTGTTCAAAATGCCTAGAGACAACATTTTTAATACAGCCATTTGAGAATGCGGAAATATAAGTTCAGAAGATTGAGAGACATAAAAAAACCCAATCCAAAGCAGATTATTTTATTATATCTTGTATTGGCAGAGAATTTTCAAAATTTGGTTAATAATTGATCACTTTTGGTGAGGGTCAAGGTAGGAAAATTTACCTCTCTATGGTTAGTTATGTGAGCTCTTCACTTTTTTATAATGGAATTAAATGCACTTTCTGCTTTTAGAAGCCATTGCCATGATTTTAGCTACATCTCTTAACAAACCTCTGCTAAAGACATTTCTCGAATTTGGACTAGAATTTCTATCTTAGGCTCTCTTTATATCAATCTAGCATTTGTGAGCGGCAAATGAGAGAGGTAAAATTATGTAACGATAGGTCATTTTAAACACATATCAATTATCATTAATAAACCAAATATTTACCACCATGTTTATAAAAGCATTAATCAGTTTTGACACTAAGAAAATTATAACTTCACATACTCATTCAGTCTTCCTTTTTCTTATTCCTTGCCTCTGAGGTCAGCTCTCACTGTTTCCTTGATATTTATAGTCTTCATATACTTCTATATAATTTGTATGCAGATTAACTTCCTCTGGATTCAAAGTCATTTCCTTTTCCTAAAATCCCTCCAAAAATGGACAATTTCTTCTTGATTTTTAAGACCTCATATATAGTTTGGTGGCTTGGTTTCATCTTTTTTTTTTTTTTGATCCTATAATGATTTCTTTGACGTTCATTCTTTCCTAAATGTAGCTAATCTGAGGTAAGCAAGGATATATGTCACAGAGAACAGCAGATCGGAAGAAAATGACCCAAATTTATGACATTAGAGACAGGCTACTTTTACATTTTTATCAGTTGAGAAAATCAAATAATTCATTTGGCTACTCTGAACAATGGATTTGCAATGGGCGTAGAAGAAATGACGGTAAAACGTTGTAACCCATCAATGTTTTACCACAATCTCGGTTCTATTACATTTCAGTGGAGGTTCAAAGTTGCCTAAAGAAACCATTCTCTTCTTTCTCCAACCGTAAATGTGCCACTTGAGAGTTCAACTTCCAATAGGAGCAGTATCTGACACATAACTAATTTTAGAATATAAAGTGCTCCTCACCATATTGGAATACATATAATTTAAAATAACTGTAAACTTTGCAAAAACAGAAAATTCAAGCACCAACAAAAAAGCATAATTTGTAATTGAAAGAAAATAATATTTTAAAGAAAAAAACTTTTTTGTCTTTCCAAAAAGAGACAGAAATTACTAAGTTTTATTTCCCAAGAGGATTATGCCACTTTTATAAAGAAAATTACAGTCACCACAAATTGCTCTCACCAGTTCCAAAGCTTCTTCATTTGACCACTTGAAAATCAAAGTTCTTTAAGATTATAAATATAACTTTTTATAACTCTGTTATTACGTACTGTGAATGGGGAAAGGGGGCCAATCTTGTGGCCATAACGTCGAATGGCCTCTCTGATGTGGCTGGGCTGGATGGCATCGCTTTGAGCCTCTATACCACAGGCTGCAGTGCTCTGCAACAGAAAAACACATAAATTGTTACTAAATCAAAAACACACAACAGATCTACAGTGCATAAAGTATGAAAATAAACCTTTATAAAATGGACCTTTTTTTTTTTCCTGAGGATACACATCATTGCTGCAACACACTACATTAGAGGGGAAAAAAGCTATTAACAAATCAAAGAAGACTTTAACGTGAACTTTGCTTAAGAGATCCAAGGAACACCATATTTGTCCTCTTAAATCTTTCACCTAATGCTGCTGTATGTTGCAAATGAGAAGAGCAGAAAATGTTCAAACTAAAATGAAAGGGTCACATAAGTCATGCTGCAATAACCATAGAAACTATTTTTAAAACATTTAATGCTCTCATTATGATGTCCAGGGGTGGGGTAAATATTGAACAAGGACCCAAAGTGGAAAGCAATTTGACATCAAAATCATCATTCAGTAATATCAGATCGAAATTTCAACATTAAACCTGTGACATAATAGTGTTAGAGGGATGCAAAAATATTTTAATTACCTCAAAAACTGGAATGTTTTCAAATTTCAAATGATCTTTTTGATTAAAGGCCCTAAATAAGAAAAATAAGAATTCACCGGTACTGGTCTACTGATTTTACAAAAACATCCCCAGGATTTAGGAAAAAAAAAAAAAGATACTCTTTTGTCCTTGCTAGTCACATGGAAATGTTGGTTTCATCTCCATTTAGACACAGTTGCTTTCCAGAATTCAGACAACTTATCAGAACGATGGCTGCTTAGTAATAAATCCATGAAAATGACATAGTAAATGCACTAGGAATGACAAAATTATACACTGAGGTTTAATGTGCACACATACATACTCGACTCATACATTTTCACTATATGCTAATGCTATCAAACTTGAAGAGTGCTGAGTTCACTGGAGCCTGTGTGTGTACACACAGAATTATTCAGAATAAGATGGTAGATTTCTCCCTCGCTGATTGATGTTCAAAGAGGGAATATGAAACTGAAAAATATTCTTCTGCACTGGGCCTTCAAGAAATAAGAATAACATTCTTCACCAAGTTAACTTGGTTGTCTCGATGCCTCAGTTATATCTAGTATATGCCTAACCAAACTGGGTAAGTCATTGGAACATTGCATTAAAATTGCACTTTTTAGGATATAATTATTTTTAAAGGCATTAAGTAAAACAGTAACAATTTAAAATAGACTCCCAACACTAGCAAAGCTGTATCTCCAGCTAAATTCTTGTTCTTGGGAATTACAATGGAAATCAACCAGAGAAACAAAACATAAGCAAACGTAATATAAAAAATGAAGAGAAAAAAGCAAGTCTTCAGAGAGACTTTCAAGATTCACTACAAGCTTTCTAAATGGAATATAATAACAGCAGATAGAAAGCTGAACATATTAGGAGTTTCTACAGCACTGATGACATTAGCATGTGAAAATACATCTTTTGCTGCCTGTCGTAAAAATCACTGGTTTAACTCTGTGAAAACCGAGTATGTGTTCTAAGGGAATAACACAGCTGAGAAAATCACAAGTCACTCCTTTGCTTTGCAGCAAAATAAGTACTGCCATCGCATTTTTTTTTTTTCTTAAAAAACACCCTGACTAACACAGTGCTTCCTGTCCAGTTTATTTAATCAAATCTATTTCCCTTGTGGTTTTAAGGTACATATATTTCTCTTAGATAGAATACCAAGGCTCTACAACAGAAGATGGGAATTGTAATATTTACATTTCACACTCTGAATATAGAGATGTCCATATTTTATACAAAATAAACAAATGTTAAGATTGAATGCAACCAACTGGCATAAAAATACAGCAGGTCAGGCAAAGTTGTTATAGGCAAAGAAGGCAGTTGCATAAGGCTGCTGGGATCAGGAAAATCACAACCATCTCTTTGCCTACTTTGCTTATGCTTTCACCCTCAAAACATACACTAGCTGCTACTGTCAGAGAAGAGGACAATTGCTTGGGACAATGTTGTTGTGGCTGTAAAGGAGCAGTTCCTCTTAGAAGCAGCAGTTATTATCTCCAAAAAAAAATCAGATTGCTGGCATTACTGAGACACTTTAGTCTTGTTCTGATAAAAAAAGACACTAAACCACACATTTGGACCTACAATAACACTAATAGTTAACATGTGATATAGGTTAAAATTAATATTTAATATGAACCATGTTATTTACTGAAGATGTTTTGGTTTCTTTTGTTTTACTTTGTTTTCCTTCCCAGGCTTGTGCAACAAATACCTTTTTTCTTTTCCGTTGTTTGGATTTGGCAGAGTCTTGTCCAATTCCACCATTCCCCAGGGCTCCTGATGGGGTTTTTCCAAGATGTTGCTGTCCTGCTGATGCTGGAGGTGTGGGTGTAGGTGGTGGTGTGTTTTCAGGAGAGTCAAGACTGGTCTTCACACTTGTAGATTGCCCTAAAAGATGTGGCTATAAAAGCAAGATGTCAAACCGCCATTATATAATCAAATCACACATACACAAAATTATTGCCTTAGATTTATTGGGGATTTGTATTGAGAAATGTACAATTCTAGAGGTTATGATAATATTTCTATCATAGCAAAGCATGCAATACAGCTATACAGTGTAGTCACTTGTCACTGTTTACAGCTTTAACCTCCAGTTCTGCAATAGAAAGTCTTCAATATGGAGAGAAGGAGTTTCCATCCAAGAAAAGGGGACTTACATTTAAATATAAAGATGCTGTTAAGAATTTAACATTTGGAGCAATAATATCTGTCTCAGTTCTTAACTTCAGTGTTCATAAATTCCATAACAGATATCTGTATCAGTATCAGATTCAATAACATCTACTTTGAAAGCAACAAACTAGCAAATACATATAGAAGTAAAACCTAAAATGTGTTACTATGTGTAAAAGTAAGATTTACCTCAGTAGAATTGTGATACTGTATGAAGGTGGCAGATATGGCATGACTGAATGGGTCACCAGCCTTGGGAGTCATGTCCTGTTTAACCAAAAGGGCCAAGTCCACCAACTGGAGAAGGAAAACAAGGTACCCTTAGCTGACACAGTACTTACTACATATGCTGCTGCAACAATGAAGAGAGAGTGTACTTGTGGGCTGAGGTAGTATTATAATATTCTAAAGAATATTTAATTTATATATATATATAAAATATGTATTTTAAATATAATATAAATACTAGTATTAGTATTTCTCAGTTGAAACTAAAATTATTCAGAGATAATATTCAGAAATTCAGAAAGCCTAAGCTTTCTTTTCCACTCCTGCAAATATATGGAGTAATCTGTCTACCCAAGAGGGCTCAGCTTGGCACTAAAGTAATGTTTTGTTTTCCAGGAAACCCTGCTTTTTAATCCAATTGTGCAAGAGGGTTGAATGTGTCTCAGCACACTGCCAAAGGTCACATAGTGAAGTATGTGGTTTCAGTCTGGACTTCGAATAAAGTTCATACTGGACTTCACTCTCCTCTGCAACCATTATAAATCATTTCTATTTCTGTATCAGATGGACAAATATGCTATAGTATGCATCTGTCATACAGCAAGCTGAAAGACACATAGGAATCCTGTTAGCTTGGTTAGATGAAGTAATGTCTGCTTCTGAAAGGGCTTCACACAGTCATCTGAGGCTGAAGTACATCCAAGAGTAATTAATACATAACTAGAGTTTGATCAGTATACTCCCTTACCTGTGCCACAGTCTCATATGCTAAATATGCCAAAATCTCCATTGCAACTGCATTTGGCTTAATTTCCATACTGCTACAGTCCAACCAGTCACGAAACTTGGAGGCTTTCTTTGCTGTCAGTTAAAATTGTAAGGGGAAAAGGAAAAGTTAACAACAGGTAGGTCAAAATAATCTATTTTTTCTGGGAGTGGAAAATTGTGCAAATATGAAATGAAGGAGTGTGAATGTGATTTGATTGGCCAAGGAAAGAATTAGTGGAGAATGATTGTTATTTAATACATAATATTTTAGAGATTCACAAGCAGCATGGAGTAAAGAGTAAAACACAGAGTCAGTCACATGGAAGATCTCAGAACAAGCAAGAGTCTACAACAGAGGACTGTTGACAGGACAAACCTGATTTTAAATATATAATTAAAAAAGAAATAATATGATTGCATCATAACTTTGATGAATGAGAGAATGCACTAGAAGAAACAACACAAATCTGGGTCCAGATCAAATGACATAATTGCACTGACAACAGCAAAGACAAAAAAAAAAAGCATAGAAGAACTAGGAAGTCCTTGTGTTAACACAACAGGGATTAGGTGGTGACAAGTTAGTCAAAATGATTTGTAGATGAGTGATTTTAAAATATGCTTTGGATATAAAGAAATAAGGATAGATGTAGGTCCGCAAATGATCAAAATTCATTTGAGAATTTCATACAGCTAATGAATGAGATCACTTAAGAGAAAGTACAGGAAAAAATATGGAATAAAGAAATGTAATATTTGCTAAGAGAGTAAAAAGGAGGAAAAAAAGGATTGTCTTTCTTAGGTAAGTGGTGGACAAGCTGATCACAGAAAGCTGCAGAGACCTAGACAGAAAGAGTCAGTAATATAGAGGCCTTAATGAAGGCTTGTTTCTGAAGACAAGACATCCAAAACCAAATTAAATACAAGGTGGGAGGATCATTTGAAATAGCTTTTTCAAAGAGAGTCTTCAACAAGGAATAAATGCTAAGGACAATTTAAGTATTAAACAGAAAACAGGTGTAAATAAGGGTTATCTTTTTTCAGGAGGGAACAAGAGGGCTACATTGGGTCAGCTAAAGACAAATAAACAAACTCCAAAGCAAGATAAGAAGTGTGAAGGCGACAGCAGGACAACAAAATGTTCCCTAGAATTTAATTTATTCTTCCTGTAAAACTCAGTCCTTTGATGGACTTCTGCTTTTATTTGTCTTTTGAAATACGAAGAAATCTGTGGAGCTGTAATTATTTATATATATCGTTAGAATAAGTTTCTTGAAGTCCCTTTCAGGTTTATTGTCTTGTAACACTGTTTTCATGGGTTTCTATTACAGTACAAAGGGCTTACTACTTTAAACATAGCAATACGCTATATTTTTACTAAAATCTGTGAAAATAAGTAAAAAATAGCCTTTGTGTTAGTTTTAAACAAGAGCTCTGCATGGGCAACCAAATTTGTGCATAACTCTCTTGCTATCTTACTACTGTTTTTTAAACACTGTAATTCTCTTATTCTTTATCATTAAATGTCAAAGAACTGTATAGGCATGATCATTTAAAAACACTGTGAAACTACAATTGAGATACTTTTGTAGATCACAGTCCCCTGGTCAGCAACATTCAATTTTATTTTGAAAATTTAAGTTTTCTATTTGTTCTGTCTCCAGATGATAACTTGACTTTATCACAAAATTCTCATTTTCTGAAGTCACTCTAATCTGAAGTATTATTTATCGAATGGCTCACAGATGTGTGATGCCAAACTATAACTAAGCTTACAAAACATGGTGTACTAAGGAAAGAAATGCTTACAAAACATGTTTTCCTGCATTCACTGACATTTGCTGATACAGAACAGTATTTCAAATGTGTCATTTATTTGCCATAAATGAGTCACTCTTTCATTGAATTTAAAAGGAAGAACAAAAGAAGGTCTCTCCTTTAAAGACATCGTTGTTTTCAAGTCTATGTTGTAGGATCATGTGCTATTTTGTCATGATTTTTACTGGCTCCTTCACCTCAGTTTCTCTGACATTTGACCTAAAACCTTAGTCATCACTTAACCGCTTCTGTAATGATGTTTTGCTACATGATCAAGCCCATTAATTTACAGGTCATTATAGCTGTGGCCCACAAGTACTTCTAGTAAGCTGGTTTTCAGTGCTAGCAAAGCCCTAATTCTGTCATCATGTTATTAGTGTTGGAATGGCGTATACTGATGAATTTGGCTAATGCTGAATAAATTCCACAGTAAGAGCTTACAGCTTAAAATAGAAAAGACTCTTTAGTAAGCTCTTTGTGTCTCTGTGGATAGGGGAAAATAAAAGCAAAACTTGCTGCTCTCCTCTAATTTTAGATGCATTCCTACAACCATGAAACTTTATTAATATGCTGACTACAATACCACTATGACAGTCTTCAGGCAAGTATGGCTGTTTTAATCCATTAACTCTTTATTAGTTCTATCTTTGCACTCATCCCCTCCAGCACAGTATTTGGACACACAGAAAGCTTGGTAAATATTAAAATAAAATACTCTGTCTGACAGCCTGAAACTATGCTAAATTAACTGTTCCCAAGAGTTATGCAGACAAAGAATTTAAAGATCTATTATTACAGACGAAACAAAAGTGCTTTCAAGATTCTGCTGTGTTCTCTATTACATGAAATAATAATAAACATCTTAATACAGGGCAACCTTTATAATACTTACAAAAACTCAATTGCCGACTTTCACAAAATTCTGCATACTGGACCGAGTCCATCATTCGTGTTTGTCTTTCTGCTCTCTGACAAAAGAGTAGAAGTACATGATGTACCTTATTCAAGCAAGAACTGCATTCCACAACAGAAATTACAGTAGCAAAGCACTCCTGCCGTAATTTTCAAGTAACCCTCCCAAATTCAACATGCACTGAACAAGTTAAGATGCAGAAATAAAAACCACATAATGGTTATTAGTCTCATGAGTTAAATTTCCCAGAGGAGCGTGTCAATTCTTATTTTAAAAATACGTTTGTACACCACTCACTAACAGTGATGAAGACCGAGTTAGGAAAGGTGTTGAGCACTCTTGTTCTGACCAAGGTGCACACTTAAACTGAAGCACATGGGGAGTCTGCCTATATTTTTACAGATGACCAGACAAGTAAAATGTTCTCCTGGACTAAGGCCAATGTGTTCTGCACTGAGCACATCCAAATGCGTGTGCTTTTAAAATGGGAGCACTAGCAGCAGTGACATGTGAATTCCATCTCATTGATGATATACCAGGCAGGAGCACTGAGATGCCTCTTCTGCCTTCACTGTACAGTAGGAAACTAAGTGTTAAGTGTGTGGTTTTGTTGTTTTTGGGGGTTTTTTTTTCACTGTGCTTGATTTTTTAATACTTCTCAACATGTATACAAAAAGAAATTAGACTGAATTAGAGGTCATTCAAGAATAAAACAGCTTTAAATGCTCACTACCGGATTTAAGACTGTATGTCATCTCAAAAAAGTCAAGGTATGAAATCATAAACACTATGCACATGTTCCCCTCTACATATATGTTATGCCATTATTTAATTGTGATTGAAACAGTACTGAAGTTCATGGTTAGGTATGCACACATGCTTGAGGTTTTTTTACTTCAACTGAGCAGGGGTGACTTTCACAAAGTAATGAATGGGTCTGTAGAAGAGATTAAATCCTTCACATATTGGAGGCAGGAAGAGGTAGTTAGATTAAAGAGAACGATTAGACTCCTCAGAAGCAGACAGTTTAGTCTCAAACAAGGAAATCAGACTGTCTTAAATATTAAAGAAAGGAATATAACTATCTTCCAGACAATAACTTAGTGAATAAATCATTACACCTGGTAAGAACAGGACTGCAACTAAGGATACCAAGTGGTATTGGATACCAAGACACTACCTCCGCAGTAAGTCCATACAGCTCGAGAAATCACGCACGAAGAAGGTGAAGTACAGGTGTGTTCACATTAAAGACAAAAGCCAATAAGTGAAAGACAACTCAAATACACACAAATACTCTGATTCCCCGAGCACTTTTACATCTAATGAAATTGACATTTCAGAGTTCTTCAGTCTCACTGAATAAGAAACAAAAGGCTTGTTGATAAGTGTATTTTAAGAGAGGCTCTACAATCAGCCTTAATAGACTTAATTTGGCCTTAACAGTGTCTTAAATCAGGGAAAAAAAAACTAAAAAAGGTTTAAAACCAGTACTTCAAATACATAATTTTCTTCCTCTATTATCTACTTTTCAGGTCACTCTTCTATGGCAGTTCAATTCATCAGCTACACTATGTTGACAGTCAATATGTTCAAATTAGTTGTAAACTAAACCACTACCTGTCCAGGAACATACCTGGATACTCCTTTCTTTTCTTCTCTACCCAGTCAATCATTTCTCCTGTATTTTGACTTTTTGTCACCATGATAGAAGCAGTGCCACTTAGGCATTTTTCAGTTATCCTATGCATGCTTCTGGCATCTTGACTACATTTTGTGAAGCTGTCATTTCCAATAAGTAAATTTTTTCAGTTAATCTATTCCATCAAGATGCTGAGTAAATCTAGATTGATTTTGTATCCTTTACAAATAATTTCCACAATATGTGCCGTATCTTCAACCCTTATTTAGTGCAACCATAACAGAGATCCGTTCTGCCTCTGAATTAATTCAGTCATACTTTTGAAGATGGAAGGCACCATCAGGATGATTTAATCTGAACTTCTGCATTGCACAGGATACTTCTCACATAATATGTCCTAGAAATGACTGTCTAAGAATTTCTTGGTTAATTTTACTATATGTTTTCTAAAGGCACCTAATTTGGGTTTTAATTTTTCACATATTAAGAAATAATATCTTCAAATAATTTAACATGTTAACCTTTCATGCAACATGGTTTAATCTCTATGTTTGTTTGTATCTTTGTTTACCAGTCAGAAATTAATAATTATATATTCCCAGGTAATATTGAAATAATTTAACTTTAGGTGGCTAATCAGACTGAGCTTCTCTATGGCAAAATTCTCTTGAAATTTTACATGGAAACATGCAAGTTTGCAGAACTGCTGCCTGAGATCCCTCTCCAACAAGATTCCTTATAAAGACCTGTAGTCCAACCTCCAGCTTAAAAGAGAGCTATTGTTAACACAAGATGAAGCCAGCTATGGCTTTCTCTACCAGAGTCTTGAAAACCTCCAAAGACAGAGATTTTACATGTCCTTTGGATAACCTGCTCCACTGCACTGGTCAAAACGATTTCTAATGTCCTACTTGAAACTGCCAACCAACAATTTGTGGTTCTTGACCTTCTTTATTCTAGCGAGCACTACTAAGAAAACTTTGGTTTTATCATTGTTGTAACTGTCTTTCAGCAGTTGTAGGTTGCTATCTAATCTTAGTCACCCCTTCATCAGACCATTAAAACTAAGTAATCTCTCTCAGTCTCTTCTGACAGGTCACATTTTCTAGGGTCCTGAAGCTCTCAGCACCTTTCAGCTAAACCTTTCCAGTTTCTCAGAATTTTTCTGCAACTGAAGGATGTTCCAGATTTGAATCAACAGCACCAAGTAGAATGGCATGACAACTTCCTTCAGACTGTCAGCCACATTTCTGCTAAACTATGAGGTTTGCTTGAGCATGATGAGATCAAACTGTTGACTCATGTTCTACTTGATGTTTATTATCACCCCTCAGATTCTTCCCAGAAGGGCTGTTACCCAGACAGCTGGTATCCAGCCTGTACTGATGCATGAGGTAACCCGGTCCCAGATGCAGAAACTCAGTGAAGTTTTTGTTGGTTTAGATTCTAAGGTTTTCAAGACTTGTCTGGACTGAAGCTCCACTAGCCAGTGTGCCAGCCACTCTTAATTTACTATAATCAACAGATTTGCAGAATGTGCATTTTGTATCTTTGCTCACATGTTTACCCACATTGTTGATGAAGTATTGATAACTTTTTTTCCTGTGGGGGTGAGGGAGCACTGGCACAGGCTGCACAGGGAGGTTGTGGAATCTTCTTATCTGGAGTTTTCCAAACCTGTCTGGACATGTTCCCATATGACCTGATCTAGGTAAACTGGCTTTAATAGGGGGCTGGGCTGAATGACCTCTAAAAGTCCCTTCCAACTCCCACCATTCTGGGATTCTGTGATTCTGGAATATGGGCTGCAATATCAATCCCCAGGATATTTTCATCTGTTCATACTTATATGTCAAGCCATCCTCAACATCCAGCAGTCCTGGGAATTAAAAACCCTCTGCCATAACAAAGTCACAGGAAAACAAAGTGACACAAAATGTTAACATGAGGAATTACGCTTCAAAGGCATAACTGAGATGACAAAGAAAAGATGCATCTAGAAATGTGACATTTTCATTTTTACAGGCATCCCATAACATAACATGGAAACTGCAAAATCAGGTTAATCCCAAGAGCAGTTATATTAAATTAAAGGATTCAGCAATGGCTACTCTCAACAAACAGACTATAAAACTCTGAAAATGTAATATGTTTCACAGCATGTTCACTCTCAAAATGTTGCAAGTTTCTTTGTAACAAGTGAAACAACAAAATATTCACCCAGAATCACAAAGTCTTAAGGGTTGGAAGGGACCTCGAAAGATCCTCTAGTCCAACTCCTCTGTCAGAGCAGGGCCACCTAGAGTATGATACACAGGAATTCATCCAAGTGGGTTTTGAATGTCTCCAGAGAAGGAGATTCCACAATCCATCTGGGCAGCCTGTTCCAGAGCTCCGTCACCCTCACAGTGAAGAAGTTTAGATTTTTCTAATAGGGACTTCTCTACACAATTGTCTACTGCAGTTGTCTAAACACTGGATTTGATATCATTCCTAAATACTAAATGTATACTTACATTTGCATTTTCTCTGTATGAATATTTTTGCATAGTAAAATTACCTACATATCTGTGAAATGAAATTGCTTTCTGCCTTCAATTCTCCACACTAAAAGAATTCTTTCTGAAAACTGGATTCTACAGTGCTGCTCTAAACCTCCACCAGATAAAATAGCTTTTATCATAAATAACTGGACTATATTTTCTTCCCAATACACTTTTAACACCCCCCCCACACACACACACAGCCCCCCCCCCCCCCCCCCCCCCACATCTCTGCATGGACACTAACAATTCAGGGGATAAGGATAGCCATTCCATCAGTCCTAACAGTTTTAGAACAGTCTATAAATAAACAGTAAATGCCAGAGAAATAAAAGGATAGCATAGGTAGATCATGTTTAAGGAAACACCAAAGCAGAAGACAAAAGCAGATCATCTTTCCTCTTCACTTCTCAAGATCATAAACAGTAATTATTTTCTCTTACATCATCTACACTTTGGAAAGATTTAATGCTCATGTATCTTTACATTTCTAAGGTACATTTTATAAACTCAAATCAATAATGTGAGACAAAAATAGAGAAGAAAGAGTGAGCATATTACTGTGAACACAGAGTTATTCCAGGTCAAAAGAGTTTCAAGGAAATAGCATTTAGTGTTGGGAAAATCATAGAAAGTTTGTGAAAATGCAATAACTTCTAAGCATTGCTTTCTTTTAAGTCTACAGAATGCTCACTTGCTTTTTTTTCACAGTGCTTGTCAACTATTTTTTCTTGGAAACAAATTATACAGAATTGTTTTAGTTAAGAAACAATTTCAATGTTATACAACTGAAATTTTCCAAATTCCGTTCTTGGAAGGAGCAGCAAGTCACTCCAACAGGACTGAAGTACTCTTTCATCAGTATAAAAGCAAGTTTGCTGGGAATCTTTCCTACATGAAGAGACAATGAAACTTGTAACAACACATTGCTTGAAGCAATCTCAGTTTGAATGTAGATACAACAACTGGCATCACTGACACTGCCCCACTGGCTTATCAATAAAATTAAAATTACTAGTCACTCTAAGCACTTAAGAAGCTCAGTTATGCGGTGTACAACAGAATGAAAATAGTGTGCATGCTTTCCCTGGAACATGTTGAAGGATGCAGTAGATAGGACCCAACACAGTAAATGTATGCTTAGTCTTCAAAAAATGTGCTGCATTTTTTCTTTCTCTCAGCATGTAGAACTAAAAACTAAGATTAAAAGGGAAAGGAAAAAAAAGGTGAAGAGTTGCATGTTGTCACCTACCATCCAGGATGAAAAATAATCCTTTGATTCCATTTTGAAGCTTTCACTCTTGACATATAAAGCTCTCTGACTGAGGGGAAGGCCACAGGCAATAGGCCAAATGTTAACTTGCTTACCAACTATTTAATATTTGAAGGAAATGTGTCAAGGAGCTGCTAAGTTGGATCATTTGAAAAAAAATGTATGCAGCACGGCTGGACACCTCTGCACTAATGATGAAGATGTTGGCTTCCCAAAGTGCTTGCATATTCATATTGTGGCATGGTTTCTTCGCTAAAGATCTTTTCATTGTATACCTATCACGGTTCCAAAGGAGAGAGGTAACTACCCCAGGGAAAAAACTAAGCTGTCCTGCATTGGCTGACATTACTAAAAGAGTACGCTAAGTATTTTCCCTTAATTTAGACTAGATAATAACAGGGCATTATATGCGGTACCTGACAGTTTTAGGGTTGTAAGGCAAAAATTACCTAGATCCAAAACCAAAAAGTAATTTGAGAAATAAATCCTCAGGTACCTAAAAACTGAAGCATTTACAAATATGCTGAAACCACATTTTTAGTCTTCTGTATCTTGAAGTTATCTGAGGATTATCACTATCTGAAGATTTTCGTTACAGAAAGGAAAAACATATTTACATTTCTTAGAATCACTTCAATTGGTAAGCAAAGAAAAAACAGGTTTTAAGAGGAAGCATTTTCAAAGATTAAGCTTACTCAGAGTTTTATACAGAAAATAAAAATGCCACTTGGGGAAAGATCAATAGCTTTTGTAATGTAATACTTGATTTGGCTATAAAGTACAGACATACAGGGAATTTTTATCATTTTTACCCACCTCTTATAGAACATACCATACATTCTGCAGTAACCATTAATCTGAATGAGTCTGCACGGCAAACTTGAGGCCTTTGATGTAATAGCGGTTTAGTGTGTTTAGCACTAAGTTACCAATATTAGAAGAAAACATGAAGTCTTTTTCTGGTAGACCAAGATAATCGCAATTTTAATGTATTTTTCATAATTATAAATAGTTCTACTTTTTTTCTCTACAATATTATTAACCCCACTTCCCTCAATAAACAGAGCTTATGACCTTGAGAACTTTAAAATCTTAACATTTACTGAGATGTTAAGGATCTACAACTGCAAAAGTCAAGAGAGAAAGTTATGAATGATGACAAATATTAATTAAAATAGACTTAAAGAAAAATCAGTTTTTCTTTATAGAAAATTGGTGATTTTCTGTCCAGTGAAAAAAGACAGGATTCATTTGAAAAAGTTTGACATTTACAGAATCCTCATTACTCATCTTAAGTCCTTTTACAGTAAAAAAGATATCAGGCACTTTCAGAGAGCAACTTCATCCTAAACTAGATGCTTAAAACAAGCCAGGTTAATTATATCTATGAATTTTTCTGAAGTTCATCAACTACGGACATCATCAGTAGAGCCCTAGGAACAGTGGCTTACATCTACATGACCACAGTACAGACATCCTTAGAAAAGCAAGATGAATCCCACTCTGATGTGTGATGAGTGAAGAATATCATCACCAATAGGGCAACTTCCATTTTAAGGCTAAGCAAAGGACTAAAGAATGACTCAGTAAATTTGGTTCCCACTCTAATCTCAAAGCAATGCAAGTATATACAAAGGTGGCTTTGTAACTTGAATGTATATTAATTCCATTCATTTTTGTCAAAACACGTAAAAAATAATCAAATAAAGTACGTGCAGATAAGTAGAGGGAAGGGAGTTGGCAAGACTTTTTAAAATTATGTAAAAACTTAAGTAGAATTATGAAAGAAACAAGAAAATGAAATTGCACAGACAATAAGAAATGAAAGGAATGGACTTCCCAGAAGTCATGCTGGCATTGCTTAAGGAAAAATAAAAGTGACCTCCTGAGAGGGACTCACTACGCTTGTAAGACTTTGCCCTTGAATATAATGCAAAATCTACACATTACCGACTTGAAAACACTCCATATCATATCCAAATTCCTTGCCTAAATTTATTACTGCTGGCCTGAAAAGCGGAGCTGGAAGCTGCAAACAAAATATTTCCATTACATGGGATGTCTTTGATTTCTACAGGAAAATATGTTTTTGGTGACTCCACCACCTCCCTGGGCAGCCTGTTCCAATGCCTGACAACCCTTTCAGTAAAGAAATTCTTCCTCGTATCTAGCCTGAACCTCCCCTGGCACAACTTGAAGCTGTTTCCTCTTGTTCTATTGCTTGTTACTAGGGAGAACAGACCGACCCCTGCTTCTCTACAACTTCCTTTTAGGTAGTTGTAGACAGCAATAAGGTCACATCTGAGCCTTCTTTTTTCCAGGCTAAACACGCCCAGATCCCTCAGCCATTCCTCACAAAGCCTTGGCACAGGCTGCTCAGAGAGAGTGTGGAATCTCCTTCTCTGGAGGTTTCAAAATCCACCTGGACATGTTCAGTATGACCTCAAGGAGAATCTACTTTAGCAGGGGGTTGGACTGGGTGATCTCTAGAGGTCCCTTCGAACACTCACCATGCTGTGATTCTGTGACAGGATTGTACGTGATTAAAAAAAAAGAAATGTCTGGTTTCCAGCTGAGAACTTCACCCTTTAGCCATACAGACATGTTGTTAATTTAAACTGGGATATTATAAACTATGGGATGAACCTAACATAAGACATTGATCTGGGTTTTGAAAGGTAGGCCACTAATTCATGAATATAGCTTATTAACTACAAAAATGCATAAAACAATTTAGCTCAGTCATTTTCCATGACACATAGAAATCTGCAACTTTTATGCTGATTATGTGTAAGAAGTGTATTCATGCTTAAGGGAAGCATTAAAATGAAGCTTAAAATTCATAGTATTATCTGTATGTAGATGTGCTCTCCCTCGCTTATGACTGGAGAGTGTGTAGTTACTTCAGTTAACTTTTTCTGTTAGAAAGCTTTTTCTATCCACTCTAAACAGAGAACAATATAGAGTGGTGTCCAACAATGCATTCTTGCTTCCTTAACACGAGAAGTGTGCATATAGTCATTTCACATTCGACTTGTAGTATTTACACCTACTGAGACTAACTCTGTGGTTAGATTTTAATTTTTTCGGAAAAGCCATTGTCCAAAAGACATGGAACTACAGATAAACATCACATCATGAAATTCTGGACATGACTGTGTGGCACATAGAGTTAAAAAGGAATTGTTTCCCCAGAAAATTAGTGACCACTATGCATTGCATATAATCTCCATGTGTTTTTATAAAGACATTATGTTTATATTTAAGCTCAAAGTAACTGACAAGAGAGAGGTCTCTCTCAGCCTCTTAGGCTGAGTTTGGTTGCCTGCTGCATTATGAATAGTTCAGACCTTCCGATCAAGAAAAGCACAGGATCTCAATATTCAGTACTCCTATCTGGGTTCTGCTATGACTTTGTCATCTGAGCGTGACCAAGTGGGAAGAAAGGCTGAATTAATCATGCTTTGAGGCTCATTTCCCAATTGTTGAAAAGCTCATGGGGTGATTAGCACTAATACCAAACCAGTGCAAAGTTAATGTGCCGTGATGCCATGATGTACACTAGCTGCGTACACCAAGCTTGCAGAGCCAGGGGGAGAAAAGAGCAAAATCAAAACTGCACAATGTGCCCAGGTGTGAAGATTAATCTTCACAGTAGCCTTGTGAGCTTTACCTCCATTATATACATGATAAATAGAATCATAAAAAGGTTATTTTCCCAAAGGCAGTTTGTTTAATTGAAAAACACTTCTTTTTTCCGCTCTAATTTTCCTTTATATTCCAGAATTTAACAAAATTATTTAGCATTTGGAATTAAGTTAAATTTCATCCAGCAGCTGATTTTGAACAATGTGTTTTATCAGTCTCTTACACCATACCTATTGAGAAATACACCACAAAATTATTAAATGTTTATATAAAACCAAAGAAATGTACGCTGTCATATGCTGATTCAAAACAATCATCACCATCCAAAACCACTACAGGAGTTCTCTTATTAAACATTCCATTTCCTTTTTCTGGAGAGAAAAAAAGTCTCAAACCCCATATTTTGGAATTGTGTAAAACTTTCACTGTCATACTTAAACCCATTACATTTAATTTCACTTTTTAAGAAGTAGAATTGAAACTTTTAGTTGAAACTTTACCGATACATCATTTGAAAGCAGAAAATTTCAAATTTTAATTTGTGATCAAAATTTGCTACATATTGCTAGTCTGGTTAAGAGGAATAGCTTGAGACCTTCAAGGCTAAAAGTCACTGTTAAACTAATTGACTTGTGAAAAACTGCACAAGTACATGATGGTAGCATTTAGTATCCGAAATGTAGATGTTCTGTACTAGCAAAACCATAGTTTCTTAATATTGACTTTCCATTTAATTATGTCTTAAATGATCTCAGCCATTTCACAGCAAAACAAACAACAAAGTTGTTTTGAGGGACTTCATCAAGTTATCATAACTTACATTGACTTTAATAGAAGAAACAGGTCTTATATCCCGATCTCTTCTCTGCAGCACTGATTACCCCTCCAGTACCTCTTACTACTATGGACTCTTCATGTATTTTAAAAAAATGAAGTACCACTACAATAGTTTTGATGGGAATTTCTGGGTTTCTAAATGCTGAGGGGAAGGGAAGAAAAGAGCATCTACTGTATATGGATTCATTACCATGAGCTTTACTGATAGTTTCTTCTGTTCCCTAATGAAAGCAAAAAACCTCCACCGTGTCTCTATTAAAAAGCAATTAGATTTGGTATCCTGGTGACACTTTAAAGAGCACATTATGTGGGAAAACAAAATAAACATTTACCCTGGCAAATGAAAGTGACTTTGGGTTTTGAAATACTTGGCAGGAAGGTAGAATTATATTCAAGCATGCAGAAAAACTAATATAATATTTAAATATTTGCCCAAGTAATATAGAATTTAAAATAACACATTAGAAGAAACTTTTTTGATAAATATTTGTAAGTTTTCTAATATAGGACATACTATAAAAGTAATATGTTCAGCTGAAATTTCAGATTGCTGTAGTCTTTGTTACACATTTTCTTGACTTGTAAAGTGGTAGAGTCGTTATCTTCTTCTAACGAGTTTTTGTTTTTATTTCAAAGACAAAAGCAGTTCTGATACTGATGGTCCAAACTGATAATGAACACATGCAGCTTTCCACAGAAACAACCCTTGCGAATCTGAATCTTATAGATATTGATACAATGAGTTAATGTTAACGCCATCTTAGCTAAATCCTACAGCACTCTTCTTCTGTTCAGTATCACACATTTGCAATTTTATAAAAACTCCTTTAGCTTGCAACAAGACATGATTCAGTGAAGACAGGCGTTTATATCAGTCTGAAAGTATCTAAATGCTATAAGTCAATGACCTTCTAAAACTCTTAACGACATTTATTAATGTGGCATTGATTCATAAATTGAGATGGATACTGGATTCTGGTTTGAATTCTCAAAGTATTTTGCTGCAATGCCTAAATATGCAGATATTTCACTTCCCTTCTACAGTACAAATCTCAATTAATGTTAGCGACACAAACCCACAAACACAACTTTTTCCTGTATATCTGAATTATAAACAATTATGAAGTTCGAGGTACACTATTCTGATTTACTAAGAGTATTTGAAAAAACTACTTTTAAAAACTGCTTAATTTTATCTCATTTGGAAAGATATGTAAAATTAGGAAATATTTTGAAATATTTCTAAATTGCCATAATAACACCAGCCTTTATTGTAATTGTAGCCTGAAGAAGTGCATAATTTAAAATACCTTTAAAAGAATTCTTTTAAATGTAGCCTGATTTGTAAATTTAATTATAAACTACTAAACTAACTGCTAGGATTTTCAGTTCTTGTAAATCAACACAGCTTCTCTTAGTTCCATTGTAAGAGAGAAGCCATAGTTTATTTCAAGTCAGCAATTTGAAGTCATATAAGGAGTATTCATGCTGTAACGCATTAACAAACTGGGCCAGTTGGGAGAATCTGACTTTCAATCTTCTTAATTTGTAGTGTCCGAAATGCAAGCTGTTATGCTGCATTAATAACAGCTTTTGAACATAGTATTCATTCACCCAGACTGTTAATAGAAATAAATTTAACAAGAGACTATTCCCTGTGCACATTCAACATGCAAAATTTCCAGTCACTCATAAAAGAGGAAAGTAGGTAACTTCTTTAAATATAGAAACAAGTTTTGTGGTTTTATATTCTATTTTTATTCTACAATCAGCCAAAAGATTTTAAAAGGTAGAAAGTTTGGAATTCAAGAGTTTAATAAGAGATATCCTAGGATCCTACTACCAGGATAATCTCCTGAAAAGGCTGTCATGGCTCTAATTCCTGTTCAAAATTGGTTATGAAGATACTGAATATATGCCATAGTTCAAGTTGGTATTCTTATTGCTGGGCATTGACAGCTTTGTAAATTTATCCCGAATAAAAGTTTATTCTTCATTCATGGCTGCTTGGCTTCCTCAGGGTTTCTGATTTTTTCTGACATTTTTAGAGTCAGATCTAGCATTTCTCAAAGGTACCAATTCTGCGTTCTTTCTATTTCTTTAAAGTACAATTGAGAGTAACAAAGTTAGCTAGCACTGCAATCATCTCATAAATACTGGAACTAGAAATTGGATTTCCAGCCTTGGGGTACATCAAGAGTTAACTCCCATTTTAAGAAGGGTGTGATTAGCAGCTGGAAATCTGCCTGAGTTTAGTACATCTGAGGATGCTATTACAATTTTCCGATATAAAATAATTAGCTGATGATATGAGCTGACAGCTAATACAGCTACAATAAACATAAGAAAAATTCTTTCCAAGCGGATGTAGAGTATGTGTTCCGTTCCTAAGCTGTTTGATATGGTCTGTGTAAGAAGCTAGGACTCGATACCAGATGCTGTATGTTCTACAAGTTTTTTCTGCAGATGTCTGCAGCCTGAGAAAGTCAACAGTGCA
The DNA here is from genome assembly GCF_028858725.1 of Colius striatus. Taxonomy (NCBI): domain Eukaryota; kingdom Metazoa; phylum Chordata; class Aves; order Coliiformes; family Coliidae; genus Colius; species Colius striatus. The sequence goes on along the minus strand of NC_084760.1, from coordinate 42,132,647 downwards.
TTGAATAACACTCCTAGTAAAAGCATCTTCTTGTCAGAGTCACTGTATGATATAGGATATGAATCCCACACAAGTGGATGAACTGATTTTAAATAATACCATCTGACAATGGTAGAAAAAACTCTTAGTAGGTCTGACAAAGTCCTGGAAATGGCTGTTAGCCTTGGGAAATAAAATCCAGCCCTCTGACAGAGACTACTCATCCTTCTTTCGTTTGATCAAATGGAAAACAAAATTTAATGATTGCTTCCGATGTTCCAGAGGCAAAGTTTCAACACCACTTAACACTGCCACCAAGCAGTCTACATCTTTGCCCCTTACATGTGCCACTCAAAAGAAGAGTCTGGAAAAAATGGTTAGGATTTGTTTGAGAATAAAACATATGCAACTTAATGTATTTCTTATATTACATTGCTTTTAAAGAAATATCTTTTAGAACATCAAAAGTATAGCGCATATGGTAAATATTCCATTATGCCAAAGAAATTCTAAAAGTTGCTGCTACCTGCATATCAAAATGAAAAGAGCTACATCTTAAGTCATAAATCCACTTCAGCTGAGAACAGTGGGGTTTTTTCCTCAAAAATAAACCTGTGGCCCCAAACTTGATAAAGATCTTACTGATTTACATAAATCAATTTCTAAAATTTATTCTCTATGAAAAATCAGTGTCGTTTACTAGTGGTAGAATTATCTTGTCTTCCTTGAAAATTTAGGACTAGTTATGGATGTACTTTGTCAAGTCAAAGGGGAAATAATGTCTCAAGTTTTGACAAGTTCAAGTTAGCTAAAGGTGAATCCCAGATTATTAAAAGGGTCAAATGCTGATCTCAGGAATATCTGTGAAATTAAGCACTGAGTGTTCACTCCATGCAGACTTTATGTAAAGTAACTAGCTGAAAATACAAACTGTTACTGTTTTTCCTGAGCATTTGAATTAAACTTGTCTCTTCTAGTTTATTTAATGAGAAGTCTATAACTGCCTAGGTATCCTCGACTTTAATCAAAGATGGTAGAGCAAAATGGAAGAAATGAGAGAAGACAAAATGTAAAGCTTGAGGGGCAAAACATAAAAATGTAAACATCCTACTTCACGCAGAGCTAATAAACTATGCCAGTTTATTACTCATGCTGTTCTGTTAGGAATTTTCAGGGTCAGCTTTCTGGTGTATTAGGTAAGGTTGCATCTCCCATTCTGCAACATATAGGGCTTTAATTATGTTAGCCTACCATTTCAGCAGATACTTAAGATGCTTAAATCCTACTGATTCTGATTCTGTAGCTGTGATACATGTGTGAAGCTATCAGGGAATGCAATTTCGCACAGCAGCCAGATCATATTCTTACGGAAGAATACAGCAAGCCACATTATAGATAAAATAAACCACAACGGCTGGGAGAAAATGAAAGACAGAAAACTATGTTCCTTGTATACATAAAACATCTATTCCAGGAAATACCAGCAGTTACAGATTACAGAAAGTGCAGAAGCTGCAAAGTCCAATTATCTGCTAGCTAGATTTTTAAACAGTTTTTAGAACTTTGAGAAGGTTTGTTATCTATATTTCATAAAAGCTCTTCTATTTCTAACCTATCCGCTTTTTTAATATCTGAAATACGAAACTCGATTGCAATTTACACCAGCAAAAGTGTGGGACCTTTCCACAGATCTCTTGTTTGACTCCCTTCTTAAAAGACGTCCACCAAGATCAAGTGACTCAGAATCTTGACTAGTCAAGTTTGAAAATATCTTCAAAGTCAGACACTTCCCCCATTCCTCTGGGCAACCAATTCCAACCTTTTATTACATTTTTTTGTCTTACTGCATATCAGTCTGAATTCTGTTCTTTGCAATGGACGTTCAAGTTGGGTCTGGCTCCACCTCCTGCCATTTGTCAATTGCAGACAGCGATAAAATCTCCCTTTAGCCCATTCCATTCCAGGCTGAACAAGCTCTAGTCTCCCAGCCTTTTGTCATATAGCAGGTGCTCCAGCTTCCTTGACTTCTTGGTGATCCTCTGCCAGACTCTCTTCAGCAAGTCAAAGTTCTTCTCTTACTTGGGAGCAGAAAATTGGACAGATTGCTGATGTAGTCTCACAAATGCCACATATCAGGGAAGCATTATTTCCCTTGATCTGTTGACTAACCTCTTGATAACACAGCACAGCATACAGTTGGCTCACAAGCACCCCACATTTGCTTTTGTTGAACTTCCTGAGGCTCCCATCAGCCCATTTCTCCAGCTTATCATCAAGGTACTTCTAAACGGCAGGCCTGTTTTCCAGAGATTTGACTGCTCTAGTATCATGACTCAGTATCTATTTGCCATGCTATGAATGATTGATTTTATTAACTTATAAAATTCAAGAGTTAATGTGTAAATTTAATGCATAAAGAGAAAGAGATGCTTCAAGAAAATGAAGTGCAAGTGGATGCAACTACCCTAGTTAAAAGAGGTCCTATACTCTCTTTAATTCCTTGCATGTAAATTTACATGGAAAGCTGATAAAACTAAAATCATATTAACATGCATAATTTGTATTCCTCATTGTACAAGTAATCTCATTCTTTCAGTACTAAGAGAACACCTCCTGTAAAAATCTGCCATAGGATCCTATCTTAGGGACAGTTTAAGTGTCAGGTTATAATTATTTCTGAAGTAAAAAATGTTGGTATTTCTAATATACTTCTTAATTCAACAGGAAGCAATGTGTTTAATATTAGATTGGCTTAATGACTTTCACCTTAGCAACAGGTCACTTGGCTTTTCTAATGACATCTGAACTCTACTGTGAATGTAGGTGGAAAGGCTTGGCCCCTGGTTGCTCTCCAAATGGTAACTAAAAATGACAGCACTTGTACTTAGCAACTGGGTAACTATTTGTGATCAAATGTTATGACGTTAGCTTTTACTCTGAAAATTACTCAATGGAGGAGGATGATACATAGAGAGTGATTGAGTGAATTTGCTACACTAAGGTTCAAAGACCTGCATTAAAAACTCGACCTTTTTTTTTTCTCTCCAAAGCATCTGAATTACATACATCCTGTCTTGTAAAATTACCTCCAAAATAAAAAGCATTATCAGCATCTATTCATTTAATTACTTTAAAGTACGACTGAAATTTCATTAACCTGCCATCACTGGGACTTCAGCATTATTCCTTGCTCCCAGGTCTCCAAAGTTTACATAAACAGTAGGTGTGTTGTGAGTACCAGTATGTAGTGACTAGTACATCTAAACGACAAATATGTTAAACACAGGATTACAAATAATCAAAGTTTTAAAATACTGTTTCTAGGGTTTTATGTTTGGCTCCTAATCAAATGCTCCATGGAAATAATGTTTCTATGTATGTGTATCTACATTTAATTATAGATATAAATAATATATATATAAAGTTTCCTTCCCAAAGTTACATTAAAACATAGTCATTTGGGTGTCAAAACCACAAAATACAACAGCCCAAAATCGTCCTCTGAGAAGGTAAACAGTGGCAAAAAAATACTCAAAGAACTAAAAGATAGAAAAGCAAATAACACCTTGTCCTCCCAGCAAAACCGTCTAAATTTGCAGTATGAGCAACATTCACTGAAATGCTCTACAAACAACAATATTTTACCAGAACTGAAGACTCAGACAAGTAGCACACTTACGTAATCAGAGCAATCAATCCCAATATTAGAAAATTGTAATGATCTTAGATTTGTAGTCTATAGATATTACTGGCTACAACAAGAAATCCTTTCCACTTGGTAGCTTTTTCCCATTCTGACAAGAATGACACAATATTTACAGACATATAGATAATAGAGAAAATCTGTTTCTGTTTATTTTCTGTTTGCTTTTAACCAATTCAACCATTAACCAAGAGAAATATCCCAAACATTCCCAAGCAATGTGTAATCTCAGAAATCGTTAATAGCAGCAGGCTTATTTTTTTTACAGAATAATGGTTACAAACGTCTTGATGCCCAGACAGTTAATTTATAGTTCAGATGCTACTAGATGTGCTATCTTTGCACTTATCTGGAAACACTGGACTGATGCAGTGAAATCAATTCACTCTATATTTGCATTCCTAACTTTAGTAAGATACGTTTTGCAATATTGGAAAAAAACACTGCCGAGAGACTAAAGACTCTTTTCTTGATTGATGTTCCACCTATGTTCTTTTTAATCTTTGCATCTATGGATATTAAAAGAAGTAGACAGTACATAGGGAGTCAGTGTTGACCTTATAGTCTATTACAGATCATCATTACGCTCTTTTTCTAATATCATCAAGGTTCTAACACATACTCACGACTTCAGTCTCCAAGAAGAACCATTCTGGAGGCACCAAAAGTACTTTTCCTGACATCTGATGAATAGCACTCAAATGGGACTTAAATGTTTTTTGGGGAAAAAAAAAAAAAAAAGAGAAAGCCTTTTTCTCTCTCATCTAACAAATTAACTTCCTCCCGAACTGTTTTTTTTCTCATTTCTGAGTACAGAAGCTGATCTAAGTCACTGGGATGTCTAAACTTTTGGGCAGGTATGGTTCAGTGAAATTCAGTAAATTTGTGGCAGTGATGCACCAAGATCTCAAAGTAGCTTAAGGGAATGGGAATCATAGAATCATGGAATGGCAGGGGTTGGAAGGGACTTTTAGAGATCATCTAGTCCAACCTCCCTGCCAAAGCAGGTCCACCTAGATCAGATCACTCGGGAACACATGCAGGTGGATTTTAAAAATCTCCAGAGAAGGAGACTTCACAACCTCCTTGGGCAGCCTTTGCCAGGGCTCCCTCATCTGAACAGCAAAATAGTTTTTTCTTATGTTTAAATGTAACTTTTTGTATTCCAGCTGCTCTCCATTACCCCTTGTCCTGTCACTAGATACAACAGAAAAAAGTGATGTTCCAACCACCTGACATTCATCCTTTGTAAATAATGAGAATTTCCTGCAGTCTCCTCCAGACTGAACAGCCCCAGTTCCCGCAGCCTTTCCTCATAAGGAAGATGTTCCATTCCCTGATCATCTTGATGGCCCTGTGCTGGACTCTTTCCAGAAGTTCTTTGTCCTTCTTGAACTGGGGAGCCCTGAGCTGGACACAGGACTCCAGATGAGGCCTCAACAGGGCAGAGTAGAGGGGGAGGAGAACCTCCCTTGACCTGCTGGCCACACTCTTCTTGATGCATCCCAGGATGCCACTGGCCTTCTTGGTCACAAGGGCACATTGCTGGCTCATGGTTAGTTTATTATCAACCAGGACTCCCAGGTCTCTCCCTCCAGATGCAAGACTCCGCACTTGCTCTTGTTGAACCTCATGAGGTTCTTCTCTGCCCAATGCTCAAGCTGGTCGAGATCCCACTGAATGGCAGCACAGCCTTCTTGGGAACAGACAGTCCTCCCAGTTTTGTGCCATCAGCAAAGAGGATATCCTTGGGTTTTTCCTAACTTAGAAGTCTCTCATTGCTATTGGAGTACATTACTTAGCCACTGTAAGTCTCTTTTCAAAAAATCAACAACTTTCTCCTATTTGACCTGGACACACAGGTAAGGAGCCTTAAGGCTCCAATTATTTAGTCTATATAAGAATGTATTGCAGGACACAATGTTTTTAATGGTATTGCTTGTCCGCTGTTCCATCACTGGGATCCCCTTGCCCATATTTGACAAAGTTGGGTAAAGAATAAGGAATCTTATTTTCTGACCTTTTTATTTTTCAAAACTCATTGTCTTAAAATTTAAGGCTATAACTTGAGTTACTGTTGTAAATTATACAATATTGCAAAGCTGCAGTTCTGTATGTAGACAAGCACATGATGGATGATAGATCTGTGCAAGTATTTTTAAAGATAGTACAAAAGTGCAACAAATTTACATTCCTATTCTCAAGTGAACCTAAGTAACCATACAATTTGCAGGCATATATACTCCATTCCTTTGCTAGTTCCCCAAAACTCAAGGCTTTTCCATTTCTTTCATCTTAGTCTCTTAATGTCCACTCCACATATGTCCAGGATAGAAGCAGAATGATTGCTGACAACAAAGAGAAATTCCCTGTAAGATAAATACATCCAGAGGAGCTGACAGAGCTGTATATCTCAGTGTAAAGAAGATACAAACATTTGATCAGTTGAATAGTCATTTAAACTCCATTATTTAACTACTTTGGACTCCAGTAATTATAGTGACAGATAATACACATGCTCACATTCAAAAACTCAAAACAAATGTAAACATTTTAATCTGTAGACAAATCCTACCCCAAGATGCATGATTTGATAATGTGTAGCTATTAAAATTGAAGTGCTTATAATCTGTGATTCTAAAAATTAATCATTTATTAGATTTAGGCCCAATATTGTGAGATAACAGAAGTCACGACTCCACTACATGCAAAGATCCTGTCCCAAAATATAAATTCTGTAAACAAGAATCTGAAATCAGTAAGAAACTTAAAAATAATTACTTCTGAAGAAAAATAAGTGTATGATAAAAACTGTGTGGCAAAAAAAGATGTGCTCTGAGGAGCACTGCCCTGATGCTTAGTAACATAAAACTTAGTTTGTCTTCCGGCATGCAGTTTCTATTAAGTGTGTGTTGTCTGTACTACAGCACTAAGCTTTCCATATGTGCTTTAAATCAAAATCCAGATTGTTATTGATACACCCTGCATGAACAGATAATCCCTAAAGAATAATGGCCCCATGCAGCACTTACATTGGTATAATTTTCACCAGTGAAATGAGCACAGTAGTACTAAAAGGCCTCACAGCTCATTCTAAATCACTTCCTGCTTGTTTTCTTTGTAAATCTTTTCCAAATTAGTCCAATCAACACCATCTTTTGGATCCTCAATCTAGCTCTTAGTTTTTTCCTGAAGTATGTCACCGAATTTTAGCTGCCTCAACTAAACACCACCAGGTCCCTGCCCAAGCTCCAAGGGCTGTCAGCATGGAGCAAACTGTGTATATGCTCCTGAGCCCTCTGAGCCTCCCAAATAAAGTGCCCACATTCAAATCACACTATGGAGAGAGCTCCTGGCCCAAACTGATACCCAGTCTGTGACAAATTGTTTGGAGCAGTGTTACCTGTCTCAGGTCAAAGTGTGACTGCTCAAAAGTTGATGATCATATTTCAGTTGGACAGAATATTCTTGGCCACGGTCTAATTTACTACAAGTCTATCTTATTTCTACAGTTGAAACAGAATGGACTTCCAGAACATGATTCCTTGCATCGCAAGGTGCATCTATGTGTTTAGGTACGTTTGATGGATACAAATTAATTGTCTCTGAAGAAAGCTACAATTAAATGAGAGTTATTTCTCACATGAACATAGGGTTTATTCCAAACACATTCTACATTTTATTGCATTCTACTGTATTTTGCACAAGGTACATTGCACTTCTACAGAGCTTTTTACAGACACATACTAATGAACAGTGCAGGGAAAATGATGTCCACAATGAACGTTCTATAACAAAAATATGTACCTGCAGTTTTTAAATACCTACTGCAATTCACAGAACAACACACTTTAAAGAACCACAAGCTTTTGTCTCTTTCTGTAGGCATGTAACTTAGGGTTTTTTTCCTGGTATCTAGCCTGCTTTCAAGGTGGTATATTCTTCTAGGGAAGTTATTTTCCCTCCGCTATTTATTCAAACTTGCAATGTACTATGAAAGCATTATGGTAGCTACTGCAACTGAATGATTGCCATATAACATCTGAGTGTTGGAAATACATCCCTAAACTAGCAGTCAGTGTGACAGATGAATGGTAGGTTTTTTAATCCTATGGGAACAAAAGTGAAACGGAGCATTCACAGAGTGATGCTCTATGCATTCCTTTGTATGTCAGTTTAGATTTCTGATGAGAAGACTTTTTCCTGGGGGTGAGGAGGGGGTGGGAGATGGGAGGGTGGAACTATAGAACAAATGTTATAAAACAGGTATTTAATGAATGAGACAAAAGTCAGCTTTGCAATAATGCTGACAGAAGTCTTAACACAGAATCATAGAACAGAATCATAGAATGGTAGGGGTTGGAAGGGACCTTTAGAGAACATCTAGTCCAACCGCCCTGCAGAAGCAGGGTCACCTAGATCAAGTCGCACAGGAACATGTTCAGGTGGGTCTTGAAGACCTCCAAGGAAGGAGACTCCACAATTCCCCTGGGCAGCCTGTTCCACTGCTCCCTCACCTGAACAGTGAAATAGTTTTTTCTTACGTTTAAGTGGAACTTTTTGTGTTCCAGCTTCATCCCATTACCCCTTGTCCTGTTGCTACCTACTATAGAAAAAAGAGATGTCCCAACTTCCTGACACCCACCCTTTAGATAGTTATAAATAAGATCTCCCCTCAGTCTCCTCTTCTCCAGACTAAACAGTCCCAGTTCCTGCAGCCTTTCTTCGTATGAAAGATGCTCCAGTCCCCTGATCATCTTGGTGGCCCTGCGCTGGACTCCCTCCAGCACAATTTTAATAACAAGACACAGTAAATTTGATAGTGATTCTGATACAAAAATTTACCAGAATTGCCACTACTGTTCACAAAATCAGTCAAATCTTCAGCTAGTTTTACTATGGACAGGTCACCTGAGAGGTTCAGGGTAGCAACATAAGGACACAAGCACCCTAAAGTGTGTTCCCAAACTGAAAAATAAGGAAAAATGCCATGAGTTTAAATTAGTATGTACCTTCTCCCCATACCAATTCAGACATATCCCCCAGGAATCACAACTCTCCCCTCTAAATCATTTTTTAAGTGTCAGAGGAAAGCAAAATTATAATCCACTTTGCATTTCTTTATTTCTAGGAAAATTGAATTCCCAAGCACCTCCAGCTCTGGTTATTCCAGAGCCCAACTTGTACAATAAAAAAAAGGGGTTGGTAGATCACTGTTAGATTTTCTTCTCAAGAGATTATCACCTCATAGAAGATAACTTCTATGACTCAGGTAGCTCTCCCCCATATACATAGTTCACTTATGAATTAGAATAGTTTACTCTATCTAGAACTATTCTTACTCTGAGGAGTAGTGTTTCACTGGTGTTTTACTGCTACCTTAGGAGAGCAAAATACTAATTGTTATGAAGAGAGACAGAGGACCTATTCCAGGTTTTGTTTTATTTTGATTCTGCCGATACAGTTGGCTGGTTTGACACTATTTATCGCTATTGTTGAAGTTTTTATAAGTCCTGATCACAAGGTATGATAACATAATCACGCATTATTAAAAGGTAATGTGAATTTTGTTCTAAATTTTGTTCTCTATTTTAAGAGTCTTCCTCTTTGCATATTACTATTATTACTCTTCTAGAGATAGTCCCTTGCTTCAAATTAAAACCATAAGATACATCAGTAAGTTCTAAAATACAATCCTAGAGGAATGTCCTTTCTTTTCAATATTATGCTAGTGGGTGTTTTTCAGTCGAAAGTGTGGAACTGCTTGTTTTCCTTTAGTAATGTGTGAAAACAGCTTGGAGCTTTGCTTACTCGTCCATGGTACAAATACAGAATAGACCTCACAAAACAGCAGGCAATCTCATGAAGTCTTAGCTCTAATCTTATAAAACATTTTAAAATAAATGAGTATAAACAATATTTGCTTTTTGTATCATAACTGAAACCATGCTGCTAAACAATTATATCCTGTTTAGCCCACAATGACATCAGAAATACATGTTCATCATCTGCTCTGGACAACATAGCATGATTTTGGCCAAAGGCAAAGTGAAATTGAAATCATTTACAGTTGTCCAAACCAAGATAACCACAAATTCTAAGGTAATTGATTCCTAAAAGGAACACTGTCTTTAGATCACAGTTCATGACTTAAGTATTCTAATTCCTTAAAGAACACTGTTACAACTTTTAAAGTGTTTATTGGATTTCTTCTAAAACTTAGAGTGGATTAAATACTCCACTGCACAAAGAAAATGTGATACAAAAGATTAGCCCATCTATTAACAACTCTTCCTTTAGGAATGGATTACATTTCCTACTAACTTTCATTCCTTTCCACTCACCTCAATTTGATAACCAAATCCCAAAGAAAACAATGTCAAAAATGTTAAACATTTTAAATACCATTTCTCAAGCAATCTTTCCTGTTTTGCCATTAGTTTAAAAGACTAATAAGACAGACAATACATAGTACTGACTTCATACCTGTATGTAACTCATGGATCTATTCTAAAAAGGAGTAGATATCCTGATTTTTGTCTTGTAACACGGAAATGGATCAAGAGTTCACAAAATGTAATGAAGAGGACCAACGGAAAGAAGAATTATATATATGTATGTATACATATACACATGCTACAGTTCACAAATTATGGTCCAGTGAGAAAAAAACAAAACATATAGTCAGATGAAAGATAAATATTTTATTACAAGAACACATTCCTTCACAGACAAACATAAAGTCAGATTTGTCCTTGCCTAGGACAGGGAACTTCAGATTTCTGGCATCTTCTGTAGTTTTTTTAGACCAAAAAAGAGCTTATACTGGAACGACAGAACAGAATGTAAAGTCAATCCCATAACCCATTCATTCAGAACAGTTCTGTTAAGGACTTTTCTGCGTTCCACTTCAAAGGATTTGCCTGACTTTACGCAAAACATAACATTTTGCATAAATAAGTAAGAAAGCAAAGCAAAGTAATGCAAACCTTCAGTTTCCAAAATGCAAGCAGTGGTTGGGAAGAACTGATCTATGACACTGATTCTCAGTCGGGAAGAAATTAAAATTGTTCCTAGCCAAATTCTTAGGGAGACAGGATTCTTGATTAGATTTTGAGTAATCGTAAGGAGGAAAAGGAAAGTGTAAGAAAACTTAGGAAAGTTGCAGTTCTGAAAAAAGGCTCCATTAAGAAGAAATAAAAAGAGACTTACAACTAGGTCAGGATAAAAATTGGATTATTTCTTAGAATTTTCCATGAAATCCTGAAAATGAAATGAGGCTCTAACAGTTAAATAACGAATACATAAATATTACTGAATGCATCAGCCATCTCAGCACAGAAAAGGAAATTAAACCAAAGTAACCAGCCTTCTACCACTGAAAGGGTATGAGAAGGACTCAAAAAATAGCAAGTTTCCAACAGCCACATGTACTATTCTGCTAACTAAAAAGGATGGGAATTGGCTCAAGCATTAGTGTGGAATTGCGAGCATGTTCCAGGTACAATTTTGCTCTTGATATCCAGCTGTTCACACAAGACATGAGGAGGAATTGCGCATGAATGGTGGTCATGGACTGCTTTCTGTATTTGTTATGGACAGAGCTACCGAAAAGAGAGGGTAGTCACGTCCACCTACAAAAAAATTAGCCTTAGAGATCCAAGCCATGCCCTGTCACTTGCCTGCACAAGTCCACAGAATTGGCTCTGGCCTAGTTTATTGATTAGTAATGATACAGTCGTTGGATCTTTTAAATATTTCAGAGTAAATGTATTCAAGAAGATTACTAAAAGAGAGAACATAGTGTTGGTAAGATCTATAAGGTGTACTTGTTATGATGTAGTACCTTCTGCCAGTATAGCTAAACCTAAGTGAAACTGACTAAAACTGGTATCAAAATCAACTGCTATCAAAGCCATTGTTTCATAGACTTTCATGCTAACATATATTGATCCCATCTAGTTTTTGGACAGTGATAGGGTACTGCACTCTGGAACACAGACATAATTTTTCATCCGTATATAGATGAGAAAATAGGGCTTGAAAGAAGGATAGGGAGAGGGCATTTACTGAAGCATGTTTGCACTGAATATTTTAGTTTTATCTGTAAGCTGAGTTATAAGGAAAGAGTCCTCAAATGACATGGAAATAATTTTCTAATGATAATAATTAATAGATTTTTAAAAAAGATAGTGAAAAATTTGTGTGAAATGTTTATAAACAGATTCTGCTTTCTACAGGAAGGGAACACAAATACATAGCAGACAGAAAGACCCATAACTATCCTTCCATAATCTTCCTTCTCAGCATGCATGCTTACATATTAAGAAACATTTGAGGGAACAGGAAAAAATGGCAATAGGATTCCTTTAGACTATCTGGGCAAAAGGAAAAAACATGCAACAGTGATAGAATATGCAGCATGAAAAAGGCATCAGACCAGCATGAGGTAGTATAAAATATTTCAGTTTTAACTGCTGGAGCTGGGTAATAGTAAAAGAAAAGAATTACCTCCATTCGCTCTTGCTTGACATCATCAATCTCATCATCTTCAAACATGGCCAAGAGCTCTCCAGTCTGGTCAATGGAGTTGAGAAAGTCTTGAGCAAGCTTCTGCCGTTTGTTGGTGTTATTACTGTTGAATTTGTCTTCATAAAGGTAAGCAAAGAAAACAAACTTATTTGGCTCCCCCAAATATCAACTGATGTCCCTAGGAGGCACATGTTTTAGAATCAGAAACACTATGCTGAAAAAACCTGTTGTGCTACCTGACCAAGGTGATGTCACTACTGTTCTGCAGTAGCACTATAGTAAAAAAGCCCATCTTTATTGTTTTCTAGTGTTTTCTCATAATCTAGAAAACCTAGTCTACTGCTTGTATATCATTATCTCTCAGCGAAGAATCCACAGCAAACAATGCTGTAGAAGAAATCACCCTTGTTTGGTTGTTAAAAACACACTTGTACAACTGGGTATATAGAGGAAATGCTCTTTCCTGGAAGCACAAGGAACATCCTCATTACCTACAGCAAACCATAACAGAAAAATGCACTTCTACAGGTGATGGACAATTGCTCTCCAATAAAACCAAAAGAACCCTAGCCAGGTCATCTCTGTTCTTCTAAACAGAGTAGCAGCTATAAAGACATTAGCTTCACAAACTAAAATTAATGACCAAAGCATGCCAGAAAATGCAGTCTTTAACTTTCAAACGAACTATGTTAAGGAAGTGTTCCACGAGGACCTTAATAGCTTATGAAAATTCTTTATTTAAGTACTGACATAGAGGTATATATTAAAACCCCCAAAGCTGTCAGGTGGGAAGCTATACTGTCAGATTTCTTCCACAAAACAATACACTTCCACATGTAGTGAAAATAAAATGCCAGAGGCAAATTAAATCTCAAGAGTTGAAAAAAACTTATCCACAGATTGACTAAGTCAAAGAAAGTACAATGTTTACCTAACATCAGTGTGGATGCTCAGAGGAATCAAACACAAGGAATTAATCCATTGTAAGGGAGGAAAGAAAAAATAAAGGCCCTGAGAAAGGAAGTAAGTTAAATACAAAAAGTTGTGTATAGACATTGATAGATGTTATCAAAGTATGGCGAGGTTTAGATTTGCTATGATAATTCTTAAATGTTTACAAAGGAAATACTAATTCTTCCGTTAATACAAATCACCAAACTTTATACTAGCCAGTTATTTGGCATAAATTAATATATTTTTAATTCAAAGAACTTTTTCTTTAAAAGCATTGGTTATAAAATCTGTGACTTGCTCATGAAATGGGGAAACAGAAGTGTTTCCCATTCTTTAAATTACATATTCAAAGCATAAAATATTAAACCACACTGAAAACAAATGCAGGTCATATATTAGTATTTAATGACTTCAAGTTACATTTATTTTTTTTTTACACGTGTCAAAACTCTTTGATAATAATTTAACAAATGTATATTCAATTGCACACAGTAGCTGCTGCATTTAAATTACATGTGCTGAAATCAATTAGCCCTTTAATCATCACCAGTTTCTTACTTCAAGAGTTGTGATATTATGTAGTCTAACTCATCATTTGGATGGTAGATGCAAATACTTATTTTTTAAGTATTTAAACTGCAAAACAGAAGTTTTAAACCAAATCACTTGAAGTCAACGTTTTCATGACTTTACCTATTAAGCAAGACATGAATACTTTATATTGTGCCATTCAGTGCATTTACAAAACATCAAGCTTCCCCAGATTAATTTTTTTCTACCTTCTAGGAGGTCATCTTCTTCAATTCCTTTGACAATTTTAGATTTGTAGTCTCGAAAAAACATGTACTTAAGTAGCCTTCTAAGTTTCTTCTAAAAGAAAAAAAATTATCAATATTATATAGTTATTTTTTATTTAGACAAACTTTGTAACACACAAACATAAAAATACATAATACATTACTTAGTAAATATAATTTTTACAATATTCGTGATTTTTTTACTCTGTCAAAAATCCATACATAGATCAAAGTCCATACTAGATCAAAGTCAGTCCAGAATTCCATATTAAAAACTATTTATTTGAGCTCCTTGGTACTTGGACTGCCAAACAGAAATGAGTGTGACTTTCAGAAATCAGAACTTCAAAAATCAGTCATCTTTTAGGGTGCTCCCAAATCCTTGGTTAGGTTGAAAATTTAAACCTAATAATGCATATTTCCATGAACTTTGATATCCATGTTAACCACTGATTTCAGTAGAGCCTTAAAGATCACATCAGATAAAGAAATTGCAAATGGTTTTCACTTTTTAATGGGTTTTAATTTTGATACAGTTTTGGTCATTAGGGCTCACCTATCACACAAAGAAAAAAAAAGGGGAGGAAAAGGAGGAAGAAAAGGAGATAAAGGAAAAATAATAGTTGAGAATAATCTGAAAATAATTTTAAGAAATAAATTTAATCTCTGTATAAAGAATCAGGGGTTTTAAATTATTGACCTGCTCTATTTGTGATTCAGAGAAAGTAAGGCCATTGGTGATTTTGGAGATAGAATGATTTCTTTATTTTTTTTGAGAGAAAGTGATTTTAAATTAGTGAGATATTATACAGGAAAATCAAGACAGGATTTACCAAGAGCTTAGATGGCAAATGTAATGGTCACAGTGTCAAATGTCACAACTACATCTTGCATAACTAGAAGGATATTAGAATGACTGACTTAATAAACGGCATACAAAGGATAAGGATCAATATTTATACCTTTACTAAGAAACTGTTTTGAGCTCTAAGGTACATTATCCACCTTAAACCTTAGTAAAAAATCTATTGATAATTGAAGTTACAAGAAACAATGATAACATTAAAAAAACATTAAACAATTATTGTACTGTGCACAATAAAATGCAATTGCAGAGCAGCTATGCTTTTAAATAAAACTATTCATGACAATGGACTCCTTTCACTTATGTTAAGGTTTAAAACATGATAACCAGGCTACTATGCAAAGTAAAAAATTTCCACCTTATTACAATACCTTATCTTTGCGCATTAAGAACAGGAGATCTTCAGCAGAGATTACTCGAGCTCCTCTCAGTTGAGAAACTTCAGCTGCTTGCTGCAACTGCAATAAATGAATAAATTAGGATGGCTATTTCTGTGTTACAAAAATTTATTCACTAGGGTTTGTTTTAAATAACTTCAGATAATATTTTGCATGGTAGCACAAGACAACATACAAGATATGCACTAAAACACAAGCTGGGACTCCCAAAGGTGTCACTCATTCAGCTCTTGTTAGCCAAGAAGTGAATAACAATTTTCCAAAAAGACTGAAAGACTTTTTACAAATCTCAAGCAAAATCACTTTTGTTTATTTTTAAAATGATTGCTTTAAAAAGAACTGCATTTTTTTTTCTTTTTTTTTCCCTGCACCGCATTAGCTCTGAAAATGAACGCATAATTCTCTCAGGCAATGTAAAAATGCCAAAATCTTGCCATAGCACTTTATCTGCAACTCTGGAAGGGTGGCTGATCCCTCTCTGAAATTTTTTAGAATAACAAATATTAATTTTAAACAGCTGACTTAAGTATTTTTTTGAAAGAAAAGCTAACCCTGCTGGACTTATCATTAGTACAAACCAGACTGACATGATGAACTACTTTAGGCACACTCATTTCATTTGAGAGAATGAAAATTAATGTATAAGAAACACCAACTCTGTTAATAAAGTATTTGTAAAAACCTTACTGAGTAGACCAGGCCCTTAAAGAGACAAAGATGGAATTAAGCAATGAATGCCAAAAAAATGCTAAGAGGTGACCAAAGGAGCATGAAGGAAAGAATTGTTCTCACCTCTATCACATCAGTGCCTCTAGAGGTGCAAAGCTCCATCAAATTGTGCTGTACAGAGCAAAAATCTCTTTGTTAGGGACTAAGTACATCAGCCTTTCATTCTCCTTCAGTAGGTGCAGGAAATCAGGCTAGCTTATACGCAAACAGATCATATGAAAACCTGTAGAAGATTAGAAACCAAACTTGCACGAGCAGATGCTTATCAAACTACTGGGCTGAGGAGGTCCAACTCAAAGGCAGAAGAGAAGTCTATGGGATTTACTCCTTTCTTCTCACTAGTCTTTGGTTCTGGCATAAGATGATGCTGTAGAGTAGGTGAGATAAAAAGGATGCTTTACAGCAAATATCCATTTTCCTCTAAATTTAAAAAGGTTCCTCTAAATTTAAAAAAGATTTAACCAGAAACTCTTTTCTGTTAACCTTCTTAGCCATCTAATGAATGGACTGAGAGTGAGCAGAGTATAAGTGTTATCAAAAAGAGAGATGCTTCAAAAAAATTTTTATATTAAATCTCATACACATCTGTAATATGATCAATAAACAGAAATTTATTTTCAAATATCTCTAGATTGTTCTTTCAGAAATGCATTCATGCACCTGAAAATGATTTAAAGAAATCCTATCCTTTCTACTTACACTAGCAATGGTTTCACTCAGTATCACTGGCTGAATAAGTATATTATTAATCTGAGCTCCCATGCTGCTATGACTTGAAATAGGCCTATTCAGAAGTTAAAAAGATCAACAAAAACAGTAGCTGTTTCTAATATTCAAAGTGAGGGAGGGGTGGGGGGGAAGATTTTCATTTTGGCAAGTGTTCAGTGGGCAAAAAATTTAGTCCATAAATCATAATACTGGACTGCATTAATTTTTTTCCACACTAATCACATGCATACAAAACATTAACTGTATCTCGCATGCACGACACAAAACATACTGCATGAAGAGTTTCAGATTTTCCTCTTCAACCTCTCTCTTGGCCCTTGCAGTCACAGAGACCAGAGAGATTTCAAGAATTCAGAAGTCACAGTAATATAATCTTACTTGAAAAATGTAAGAATGTGAAAAATGATAGTTCTATTTTTTGGCATAAGCAAAACTGTTTCTTATTCTGATTAGTTTGAGGGCACATAGGCTACTTATATTTCTAACATTAAATATAAAGAGCTGGATAAAAATACATTCTCCAAGAACGAGCCAATTTTCATCTCTGGGGTAAATCTACTGCAGTTAATGGATTTATGTCAAAGCTGACTTTGGCACCACTGAGCTTAAAAGTGTTACAAAACCTGACCTTAGTCTGGTGATAACACAACACAGCTTTTCCATATATCATATAAAACAATGGCAGAAAAATCTGATGTGAAAGTATGCTCTAGTTCCCTAATACATGCAGAACCATAGCTATAATCTTTACAGTCATTGAATCATAGAATGGTAGGGGTTGAAAGTGACCTTTAGAGATTATCTAGTCCAATCCCCCGGCAGAAGCAGGGTCACCTAGATCAGGTCGCAAAGAAGCATGTCCCTTCCAACCCAAATCATTCTAGGGCTCTAGAAGACATTCATTTTCTTACCATAAAAATTCAGGAATGTTTATTTCTGTCTGTAGC
Source organism: Colius striatus (assembly GCF_028858725.1). Taxonomy (NCBI): domain Eukaryota; kingdom Metazoa; phylum Chordata; class Aves; order Coliiformes; family Coliidae; genus Colius; species Colius striatus. The sequence goes on along the minus strand of NC_084760.1, from coordinate 42,115,014 downwards.
TGAAATACCTTATTTTTCAAAATGATAAACACATGACATTATTTAAAGCAAAACTTGTGTGCAAGCTGCTTATAGGAAGCTCCCAATGAAGTAAGAGAGAGTAAGGAGATGAAGCCAAATTCACGTTCCATTTGCATCTAAGAAAATCCAGAATACTCTGTTTACTTTAATGGAGTTATTCTGGACTAAACACAAGATCAAGATCAAGAATAATATTCTCAGTTTCTACCAAAACAATGAAAACTTTATCCTCATATTGCCTTGACTTTTGCATCTACTTTATTTTAAGGAACGAACACATAGCATCTAATTTCTTTGGCTTAAAGAAAGCAAAATACGAAAATAATTACTTCCTGTACAGTTATAAAATATGGATTATTTATCCAAAAAGACCATAATGAGTTCTGCATTGGTACACATATTTACCTGGGAAACCAGGATATGCTCAGGTAAATATGTATCCAAGCAATTAAAAAAAAATTACGTACCACACAACCTAGGTTGGAGGGAAGATATATTTATAGTTTTAGCACACACATAATTGACTCACTCAAACCACAACATGAGTGTTGTGCTATAATTAGTATTATAACAAAGTGTCTTATTTGACTGTCCCAGAGTTGCCATTAATATGCAATAAGCCCCGATTCCTTAATTTCCGGAGCTGAAGGCTTTGTTGAGTCATTACTGTGGCCATGTTAAGCGATGAAGGGGGATTTCAGGAAGCCATACCACAGAAACAATCCATCTCAGAGCTCCTGAACATTTATCATTCCAGAAAAGCAATTTTCAACTATGTAACCTAGAAGTCAGGAGGTCTTTCTCATTTCATTGCAGCAGAAGTACTGGGACTTTTACTTTGTGAGCAGTGGGTCTGCTGCCTGTGACTTCAGACAATAGGTGTGATATAAATGCTGCTATAACTTTTCATGTATGAGGTTACCATATGGTAACAGTGGAGACATGGCAAGATTTTCCCACCATCTCCTTTCTGCAAGCCACAGCTATATTGTCAGACACATAACCCGGAGCAGCAGCAGTTCCAGCATACTCACTGTCTTTTTCTGTTTTCTTAACAATTAAAATTACTTAGTTCACATGACAAAGTATTTTTGTTTGGATTATCTTGAAAAGCAGCAAACAATCCAAATTACTCAGCTTCTTACAGAAAAGCAAGCTAAATTTCCTAATTCAGTACACAATATTTGAGACCTTGGAGTCTGAATGTATTTTTTATTACAGCCAAATTATGAATCCCTAAAAGTGAAGTCTAAATAACGGAAGTGTTGAAATGACTTTAACTATAGGAGCGCAAATAGGTCTGTTAATAATTAGGAGTTTATGAAAAATAAGTGTATTTTACAATTTTTCACATTACAAAGAAGGTAGTATATGCAGTAACTATGTTTTAAAGTCTAAGAAGAAATGGCTGGGGAATAATATTTTAAAATGTAATCACTGGTTTAATGACTTTATGAAGTTAACTTTCTTGGCAGGATGAACTGAAGTATGTTAACAGTCACCTTAAGGCTATTTTCTTTTTGCAACTTTTGCAAATTATAGATTTGTTGAAAGGAGTATTCATTCTCCTGTGACAGAAGCACAGTTACTTCAATGGTACTGTCTGCTTTTTTTTTTTTTCATAATTATTTTTTCTTCCACTACCTCCAAAATCAACAATCACCGATACTTCTACAAAAACACCTTGACAGACAAACAGACAAAAAGGTGGAAAACAAACATACTATGTTGTGACATAATCCTTCCAGTCAAACTTCAGGACAGAGTCAAAATGGTAATGTTTGCATGTTTTGAAACTGCTGGGAGCCAAGAATAATGCTTCAAGAGCTATGACTTTTTTTTCATTATAGAGGAAAATTAGATCATAGTTCACCTGGCTGACTTTTTTTTTCTAAGGCAGGAAAGGTTGTTTTGTTATAAAACATGAATAAAAATGTTCTATTCTTTAATCTTTTCTTGATAAAAACCATGTAGCAACAAAAATACCAATAGAATAGTCTTAATTTAGATATAGTTCTATAAATATATTCTAAACAGAACATCCCAATACTTTTTTGAAAGCAAAGTTTATTTTTCACTTCAATCTTTTCATACAATATCTCCCATACTGCAAATGATGATACTTGAGCTTCTAATGCTAACATGCATGGGAAAAACAAAAAATTTACTTCCATTAGTCAGTATAGGATCATGGTTTACACAGCATATCCTGGGAGGATAACTACATTATGAGTCCATTACAGCACTAATAGGTAATGATTTAGGATGGCCACACAAGGTTAAATAGAATGAAAAAATCAGCACAAGTTGTATAAAACATAAAAGTTTTAATTTCAGATTAAAATACAATAAATTTTCTTGTTATTACATTTCTGTTTTCAAATCTAAGTACTCTTTTACTTAAGATCATTTAACATAACACCAGGAGATTATGTGCGACCAGGAGAAGATTAAGCTCTGTATCTCATTTTGAAACTTTAAAAGAAGTACTTTCTTCCTTCACATACAGTAAATTTCAGTCCATACAGATCATGCGAGTAAGAAAACATCCCACAGTCTCTGGCATTTACCAAGGACACAATTTGAAGTATGCAACTTGTTATATTTATTTCTTCAGAAACACTCTTACTCTCTAGTCTCTGACGCAAGATTGACTCCTTCATTGCCTTCATAAGTACGCAAGGAACTGGAGAACTGTCCTGAAAGTATCTCCAGCAACACCAGGACTCTTTGCCATTGCAAGTCCAATGTCCAATGATGGCTTTGATATCAAAGCAGTTGGTATAAATTTAAGAAATCGGACTGTTCTAACAAATACAGGAGAAAATAGCACCTTCCTTAGCTGTCTTGCAACTGAAATTGAGAGAAAGCTGGTCCTACGAACTACAATGAACAGCTCTGCATTTTAGTCTGTATATTTTTAGCCATACCACTACTATCAAAGACCCTTACAGATTATAGTATGATGAAAAGACATCTTTGTATTAAACATTTAATAAAATTTTGGACATCATCATCTCTCTTCATTCTACTGACAACCCACATATTTCTTTTGATTGCAGAAAAGGTTGCAGGGATTTTTTGGTTTTGATTTTTTTTTTTCAGTAACAGTCAATAGAATCTAAATAGAAGAAACACAACACAGAGGCACATATGTACTGGGAGAGAAAACAGCAAGAGCAGAACACCCTTCAGTTTGCTCAAGCTGATATTCTTCATGTAACAAACAAGACCCTTCTAAACACACACAAGGAGAAAAATCCCCCAAATTTACACAGCCTTTAGAGAAATACTTGGACTTAGACTGTATAATGGAATGGGTTAATGGGAAAATGTAACATGGTCCTGGAGTTTACCTATGGTGTACACATGGTTTCACTCTGCTGCAAAACACTGCAGCAGGGAGGAGAAAGCTTTTATGGACCAATGTCTTAAAATTGAACATTACAAAACAATTCTCAGTTAAAGTACTTACCATTTCTTTTCAAACAAAAGTACAAATACAACATTAGAAGGTGTATGTGGCCAGAATAACTTCAGACTGTACATTACAATGCATCTCTGAGCCACAGATTCCCAAACCACAGTGATATATAAGGTTATTCTGCCATGGATGTGGACACTGATCAGATTTATGTCCATCTGATTCTCAAGTTTATCAAGCTCCCACTGGAATGAAGCTCTGCTGTTTGTCAGTCACCCCACAATTTAGTGTTATCAACAAAGCTGTTGAGCATCTCCTGTGTCACCCATCCAGGTTGCTGAGATAGACATATGGGCCTTGTTATTCCACTCTTTACCAATGGCTAAGATATATAAGTGTCATACAATAGAGATGGGAAAAAATAGGTGAAAACCTTTTTGTCATGTCTCGAGTAATTCCATTTCCACAATGGATTCTGCACGTTTGTTCAGCTTGTTAGATGTGGTATAGTAATTCCCCCAGTTCAGTAGGCCATAGAGCAGCATAAAATGAGAATAAGGAAGGTCAAATCTTTGTGCTCTATATTTTTTTATTTTTAGCAGGAATAATCACAACCGAACCCATATTTGTTAATAATCTGACCCATTCTTGTTTAAAACATAAACAAGCACAATTATTAGGAAAATGTTAACATTTTAATGTCCGATAGCGCTGGCTCTGCTAGTGAAATTGGAGATTTGCATCTAACAGAGATAGTATGATTTACTTTCCTTATTTAATCTATAGAATAGAATTTTTGGAAAAGTAAATTTCCTAGTAAACTGGAACATTAATACTGATATTTTGCAAAAGACGAGCTTTAAAGCACAGTTTCTTGGCTTTTTCTAAATCCCATTTATAAATAGTTTAAGCTTCTTAAATTGGAGATTGTTATTTCATTCTGTCACATAGGGAACAGAATTTAATGCATTTATGAACAATAACTACATTTCAACTTAAGCTTCAGGTCTTACTTTTTCCTCTTTTTCCTCTTTCAATTCTAATTCCAAACTCAACATTTTCTGTCAACATTTTATACCTATAAATCTTTTACTCCCCATGAAACAAAAGAAATCCTGTTGCATATGTGACATTTATAAGAGGCAATACTGAGCAAACAAAGTGAAATTATACCAACAACGTTAAAATCATAAGGTTTCAAAATGCAGACAAGTATTCGGACTCATTAAATTCAGTTTTAATGTGGTTGAATTATTCAGTGGTTACATAGATGTTAATTCAAGATTTGATGTAGCGCTGGAGTTGACCATTGCTGATGCTCTCTCCCACTGCTGGTCCTGAAAACAGGAGGTCAGAAAACTTCTAGTCTAGTTATTATTATTATAAGGGAAAAAAAAAATCTTGAAAAATATCATCCAAGGGGATGGAGTAGCATTCTCCAGAATGAGCAAGAGACCATGAAAAAAGCTTTGTGAAGTGCAAACTTTGTAGATATGAAAGATTCATTAGCCAAAGTGAAATGGAAAAATTCTCATGGCCAAAAGTACTCAAATCTTTGCAAACACAACTCTCTAAAGAAGACAAGTGTAGAGGTCCTCGAATAAATGTCCATGTTTTAGGATTGTCAGGAAACTCTAGACACTGAGGTAAACAGTGCATCCCACTGTAAATCACTGGCAGCAAATTTCCCTGCATCTAAAATAAGTAAATGCTGATGTTTTGGAGAAAATTATCACAGAATAGTTTGGGTTGGAAGAGACCTTTAAAGATCATCTAGTCCAAATTAAAATGAAACTAACCACATTTCAATTCAAACTTCCACAACAAGCTGTTTAATTTTTATAGCAGTATCATTATATCTTCCAAGTTGAGCATCTCATCTTTTACTGTTACTTCCTAGAGTGCTGAGGGAGCTGGTTTATGTGATTTCTAAGCCTCTCTCCATCATTTGTTCTCATTAATATTTAAAAATATCTAAATGATGGGTGTCAGGAGGTTGGGGCATCCCTTTTTTCTGTAGTAGGTAGCAACAAGACAAGGGGTAATGGGATGAAGCTGGAACATAGAAAGTTGCATTTAAATATAAGAAAAAACTATTTCACTGTTCAGGTGAGGGAGCCCTGGCACAGGCTGCCCAGAGGGGTTGTGGAGTCTCCTTCCTTGGAGGTCTTCAAGACCCGTCTGGACATGTTTCTATGCAATTTGATCTAGGTTGACTTGCTTCTGCAGGGGGATTGGACTAGATGATCTCTAATAGTCCCCTCCAAATCTACCATTCTATGATTCTATCTAAGTTGATGATCTTTGAGTGCCTTTTTGCTACTAAACACTGCTTTGAAAATTAAATATGTACAATCTTGTCAGCTATAAATACTTTCCCCCTTCTTTTAATTAAAAAAAAAAAAGCAATTAGAATTTACTCTCCTTAAGAACTGAAGATAGTATTGGTTTTGAATATTTGGTCTATTAACTCACAATTATTTCTTCTCTATCAAGTATATCTACTTCTTTTATTTCTCCAATATAACTGTGGAATGCAAACCAGCGGAGGTTTACATTATAATACAGCTTCCTGTCCTTTGGTTTCAAATCCCAGAAGAAACCACCATTCAGGATTATTATTACACAATTTCCAATACTGCAAGCAGAAGAAATTTGCTCTCTATTGATTGAGAGGCCATCTAATATACACAGGTTTCTTTCTTCCATTTCTTTCAAAAGTAACATTTGTTTAAATCATGCATCCTTAACATTGCTCACACAAGAAAATAATCATTGCCCTATATTAATTTCACCAGAATGTTAAATGAACACTCTTCCTTTCCATATGACAGCAAATTGGAATCAGGTTTCACTGTTTGCCATAGGTAAAATAAGACATATATTTATCTATTCCAAGCACAGATTTAAAGTGCTTTTAGAGTAAGTCTCATGCTAATGAAAGAACTGCAAAGCAAGTATTGCTATGAAAAACAGACAACGATCAGTGCACTGAATATAGAGAAGACAGGACCTTGATCCTCTGGCTGAACCTATCCCAAAGCAATTTTCTTCAAACATCTCAAAATAAAGGAAAAAAAATGTACTTAAAAAAGTTAAAACCTGCAAAGTATATAAGCAAGTCATTGCTCTCAAAATTTAGACTTGGAGACAGAGGGAGAAAAAACCAATTCAGATTCAATGAAAAATATAAAATGGAAACATTTTTAATTAGGTCTAAAATTAATCATGACCCTGAAGAGATATGCTATTATGTTCATACTTGGAAGGGATATATTATGTTCATACTCGGAAACATTACGCTACTGGTGGAAGACTTTGTAAGTTAAAAAATTTGACCTTAAATTGTTCACATTGGACTTGTTTTTCTTGTTTTTTATCCTCATCTCCTCAACTGCAGACATCAACCAAGTGGGAACTTCTCAGTTTTCATGGTGATTGCAACCAAATGCAACAGGATTGTTCAGGTTAAATAATGTAGTGAGGTACATAATATATGTAAATGACTACTGGTTTAAATGTTTTTGGGTGACAGTTACGCCATATGGATGTCTGGTCTTAAGGTAAATTATACTATCTGCAGAATATTCACAGACAAGTGTCATCTTATAAAATGTACCCAAATTATCAATTCAAAACAGAAAGCAATAACAGGAAAAAAAAAAAAAAGTGGAAGCACTTAGTTTCAATGCTTTTCCAGCCACAATATGCATGTGGAGTGCATACTGTGACCTTACAGAGTCTTAGTCTGTTCTGTGATCTTTAATCTAACAAAAATCATTTGTCAACGATAACAAGGTGTAATAAGCATGTGTAATTAAACAGTAAGTTCTACAAAATTTTTCTCTTGTATCAAGACGTTTTTCTCCACTTCAAAATGTCTTCAAAATCCTAAATCTATAGTGCCTTTGTCCAAGAATATTCTAATCCAAGAGAAAGATAAATATAGTGAGAAATTTATGAAAACAATAACCCCAGTCCAAGGTAGCTCTATTTTCATGTAAAAATATGAGGAAAGGAAGTTCAAATGTTTGATATATATGTGTTGTTTTCCTGTATTTTTTTTCTCCTACGATTTATAATTTATAGAGAAAGAAAAGAAAGCAACAGCAAAGAGCAAAAATGTAAAATCTGAACAACAGATATTTGTGTCTGAAAAATGGCACTGATTTCCTAACTCTGATTTAATGTTCATTCTTTAATTAACATTCATTTCCCAAGGACATAAGTTTGAAAAGGCAGTTTCACATTACTGTAGCACGAAGAGAAAGAATCACTTTTAAGCCATGAAAAGGCTGTGAAAAAAAAAATAAACACATCTTCTGAACATAATTTCCTCTTTATTGCTACTGCAAAGTTATGAAATCAAATCTATTATTTAATTACATTGGATCAAGCAACAGGAAGAGAAAGGAGTGTTTGAGTCACAGCATCCCTGTAAGGATAAATTACTGTCCTTCCTCTTGTTAAAGGACAGTTTTAATGGACTGAAACTCTACAAATGGTTAAAATCAAACTACTGGGAGGTAGGAAGATCTTGTTAATATAAAAAACCCCATAAAATGTGCTCTGAAATTCTTAACAGAAATATTGGTAACAAAAGGGGAAAAAAGTTGCAACATCAGTAGTTTGAAAATTATTGTATTTATTCAGTCTCTCCAGAATATGAATATAGCTTAAAAACTACACAATAGCTTCTGGGCCTGCTTCGCTTTATGCTACCTATTATGAAAACTTCAAAATTTATCTGCTATTACTACCAAATTTTTATTAGCTATAGGGAATTTGCCTTAGCTGTGCTTCAGTAATGTTTATTAGATCGTTCAAATTGAATGCAACTGTTGGAAAAGTTAAAGCATTTTATTTCTTAAGTATGTTCTTGGCATAAAAAAATGGGACGGCTTTAAACTATAATGAAGAGATAGCCTGAGTTCTGAAATCTTTGAACAGATAACTTGGCAACTGGTACAGAGTGAACAACTGGAATATGACTGTGCAAATGCTGTGATCTTTTAGATAATTTCAATTCCTTTTTACTTGTTTGGAGATGTCTGAAATAACCTTACATGGAAATAGTATCTCTTCTCAAAATTAGAATACACTAAAATACGAGGGCATTTCACAGATATTTTGAAGAACAATAGAAAATATCTTTGAAGTTGTTCAGGAAATCTACTCCTAAGCCTAAGGGCAGTATGGGAGAAAGCATTTCTTTGAAAAAGCTATCCTGGAGGCAACAGAGACTAATTTCCTAGGCCCAGCAGAGTAGGAGAACATACTGACCTCTCAAGACTGCAGGACGGATGATGAGGTGAGTATAATCCACAAAGATTTTGAGGACAGATGTAGAGAAGTTTTGAAGGGGATAAAGGAAGCAAAGTAGAAAAAGCTGTTTGCAGAAATTTTCTAGATCAAAGATTTTCATGGTGTCCTACTAGAAATTTGGTCCACAGTCTAAAGTTCTAACACAGTCTTTAAAAGCAGTCATAAAAAAACCCCTTTCAGCCATGTCATGTCTCACAGAACCCTATGACTAATTTTTTAAAGAAGTCTGACCTTCAATGGAGAATGTTAGGAGGCTACTCTTCCCTAATGTATCTATAGAACTCATGTTTCACCTGCTGAATATAAAAAAACAAGAAAATATGTCACGAAACTCATAATACGTGGTATATTTCTTATTCTTGTTTTGAAACTCAGGTTATTGGCTAAAACTCAAGTTATTGGTTTCCATCAGACTTTAGCAGGCTATGGGGCTGTTTGGTCAAATTCAGTGAATTTTTAAGTACTTCATCTACCAATGCCTCACAACTAAAACTTGCACATTAATCTTAAAATGGTTACGAACCAGAAAGGCTTTGGTAGACAGTCAGTCGACAGTCAATCCAATAAACTATCATCTGAATAAGCAAGAAGTCTGATAAAACAGAGGAAACGAGATTCATGTCAAATGACAGAAGTACTTGGTCTTTTGCAAAAGTCTCTGAAAATGGGCAACAGGTCCAAGCTGTGGATTTATACACATCCATTAGGAAAGGACAAATAATTTCCCCTGCCCTAAGGAAATCTCTGCTTTGGGAATTCAACTGTACACTCTTATAATTAAATGCAGCTCCACTAAAACTGCTCACATGTTAAGTTACTAAGGCTGAGCACAAAGCCAGGATATCCATTACTGGTACCAGAGGAGTCAGAAGAAGATAATTTCAATGATGCCAATGGGGAGGAGAAAAAATAGTGTTTCCAGCATTTATCTGTGTCCTTTGGGAGCCACAAAGGAAAGTGTTAGTGCTATAGATTCTATTTCAAGCAACACTGAAGCATCATCAAAATCTTTGAGAGGAGGGGCTCTGGGCAAAAAAAGCAAAGATGAAAAGTAAAATCTTGATTTTCTTTGGGGAAATCATGCTGTATATTAGCACCTGAGTACAGCGATTCCAACTACAGCAAAAGGATGAGCATAATCAGCAGGATTCAGATATTCAGCTCATAAAATATGGTAGCACAGATTTATTTAACCAGAGACCTCGATATTTTTCCAGGAGCATGCAGCCTAAAGCATCTGCAAAAAAGGGTACATATTTCTCTAATTATTATTTCTCTGCAGTGTTTATGGAAATAAGGGGAAGACTATCTAAGGCTAAAGCATAATTGCTATTGTTGCAAATGGTTAATTTCGAACAAAAAATTCCACACCAAAACAACAACAAAAAAGCATCAAAACACAAATCGAAAAGTACCTTTGTTCCTCAAAAATGTAACAGTTTCATGTTTATAATATATTTACAAGAAAGTGAAATTAAATATCAGTCAGAAACTGATAAATATGTTTACCAAAAAGGAGTGACAACAAGTGTGAGTGAAATCAAAACAGGTATAGTGAAGATAGAAAGAAATTTCTGCTCTCAGATGACCAGAGTGGATGATGCTTTTCTATGAGGAAGTAGTGATCCAAACAAAATGTACAGTAGATGAAGAAAAGTTGCAAGTCTGAGATAAGATTTAAGAAGGAACGCTGATTACTGAAGGGATTTAACAGCTTAAGAAAGTAGAGGATAAGCTTACTAAAAATAATAAATAAAAGTTTCTCCATTAATACATACCACTCCCTTTTTTGGGTTGTTTTTAAAGATGACTTCTTTATTTCGGAAAAGCTAAGTCACCTACATGAATTTTACATGACAAGGATATCTGTTCTACATCCATTTTAAAAATAGGCAAAATAAGGTAAGGAACAATTCACTGCACATAGGCAAAAACAGGACCAGGAGAAAATGTCCTCTCTGCCTCCCTCACCAATCAATTAAAAAAAGACCAACCAAATCCCTTCTGAGCTTTAACTTCACAGTTTTTCCTATCTAAACTTGTATGCACTCTTAAGCAAAAACTGTAAATATTTCCCAATGCCTAAAGCTGTGAAACACAGAGGTGATTTAGCAGACATGTAAACCATAAAAACTGTGCCCAATATATTGCTCTTCTAATTTAGAGTAAGTGGGCCAGCTTTATATCACATATAATCATAATTTTCAATGACATTTAAACCAAAAACCAACTAAACATTTAAAGTAAAAACCTGCAAACCTCCATAAAGCTTTACAAATAGTATTAGTCATTTTAATATACAGCTAAGAGACAGTAGCATAAAAAAATATCAACATAGTCACTAGTGTGCAGTTTAGAACCCAGACCTGTAATACTATAAAAGTAAATTCCTAATATTCACACGAAATCACTCTTCAATCAGTGGCTTTTTGAGGAAGATGAGGATCTGCAGCACAAAGCCATAATGCTAGAGATCAAGAAATAGAGGAATAAAGAACTACCAAAAGTTATGCTTAATTAGGTATGCAAGTCAAATTAGAGAAGCGAAGCAGAGTAGGCTTCAGACACAAAACAGTATGAAGAAAGGTAATTTGTGCAGGATGAAATAAAGACAGAAAATCTAAATCTGGTTGCAAAACCAGGAAAACAACTTTTGCTGAGCAGTAAGAACTGAGATTTTGAGCACAGGAGCAAAGGTATGACAATTCATAGAAGAGGTATATAGAAAGAAATTATTCTTAATGTACTGAATGTCATTACATACAGATGACATCTAACTTGACTTCAGCAAGGCTTTTGACACTGTCTGCCATAACATCCTCATCAGGAAGCTCAGGCAGTGTGGCTTGGATGAGTGGACAGTGAGGTGGATCAAGAGCCGGGTGAATGACAGAGCCCAGAGGGTGGTGATCAATGGCACAGAACCAAGTTGGAGGCCTGTGGCCAGTGGAGTTCCTCAGGGATCGGTTATGGGGCCAGTCTTGTTCAGGATCTACATCAATGACCTGGATGAGGGGACAGAGTGTACCCTCAGCAAGTTCGCTGATGACACCAAACTGGGAGGACTGTGCTGCCATTCAGTGGGATCTTGACCGGCTTGAGAGGTAGGCAGAGAGGAACCTCATGAAGTTCAACAAGGACAAGTGCAGAGTCTTGCATCTAGAAAGGAACAACCCCATGCACCAGGACAGGCTGGAGGTCTAATTGCTGAAGAGCAGCTCTGCAGAGAGAGACCTGGGAGTCCTGGTTGATAATAAACTAAATATGAGCCAGCAATACGCTCTCTTGGCCAAGAAGGCCAATGGCACCCTGGGATGCATCAAGAAGAGTGTGGCCAGCAGGTCAAGGGAGGTTCTGCTCCCCCTCTACTCTGCCCTGTTGAGGCCTCATCTGGAGTCCTGTGTCCAGTTCTGGGCTCCCCAGTTCAAGAGGGACAGAGAACTTCTGGAGAGAGTCCAGCGCAGGGCCACCAAGATGGTCAGGGGACTGAAACATCTTCCTTATGAGGAAAGGCTGTGGGAACTGGGGTTGTTTAGTCCAGAGGAGACTGAGGAGGGATCTCATTAATATTTACAAGTATATAGATGGTGGATATCAGGAGGCTGGGACATCCCTTTTTTTCTATTGTATTTAGTAACAGGACAAGAGGTAATGGAAAGCAGCTGGAACAATTAAATTTTTATTTAGACATAAGGTGGAACACAAAAAGTTCATTTTAAATATAAGAAAAAATATTTCACTGGGAAGATGAGGGAGTAGTGTCACAGGCTGCCCAGGGAGGTTGTGGAGTCTCCTTTCTTGGAGGTCTTCAAGATCTGCCTGGACATTTTTATATGCAATTTGATCTAGGTGAACCTGCTTCTGCAGGGGGGCTGGACTAGATGATCTCTAAAGGTCCCTTTCAACCCCTACCATTTTATCATTCTATCAGTGGAAGTAAAAATCAAAGATTTAATGCAGTCCAGTCATCAGCACTGGATATCTCAGATATAAATTAACTGTAAACATAACTGAATGTCTGCTGACATTAATATTCAAATAAATCAGCTAAGTTTTGAGAACCTAAAGGAATGAAATAATTATAGGCTGCAGTCTAAAAATACTTGAAGAGTATTAGAAAGATGATGGATGCAAATTCATCTTCATGATGCCAGAAGATATAATGAGGGGCGACATCCAGAAATTGCAATTTGGAAGGATTGAGTAGGATATCAGGAAAACCCTTCTTATGGGGAGGACAGAGCAGCCCTGCAACAGCTAAGTAGGAGAGGCTCGGAAAAATTCCTCCATGGAGCTTCCAAGGCCTCAGGTGTGCAAAGCCATGTCTGATCAGACCTAGTAAATGAGTGAGTTTGACTAGGTAACTCCAAAGGTTTGAGTGTTTCCTTCCCTTTCGTATTTTGTATATTCTTACAGAGTTTTCGAGTAGAGGCAATTATTTCTGTTTGTACAAGTTCCAGCGTAACAGTCACTCTTCCCTCTGTTGGAATACAGTCTCCTATCTACTGTTACACGAAAATTAAAATTCATATAAAAAAATAGTGCTAGCAAAGTGGAAGTGGAAAAAGCCACTCTTGAGGACTCTGCAAAAGACAAACACAAGTGGAGGTGAGACAAACCTCTGCACATCTTTGAGCTGCTGCTGTAACTGTCAAATCAGAAGGTCAGCTGTAGTCAACTCCCCAGTATCTATCAGTCCTGAGGAAAAGCCTGCAACAGCATTGCTAATGACAAGTAAAAGAAATAAGGTCTGCTCCTTTACACTATCAGTCCCACTGTGCACTGAACAAGATGCGGAGAAGATGAAATTTCCTGGCTCCTTCCAAAAGTATGAATAAATACATAAAAACAACAGGTTCATTCACAGCAAGTAATCTAGGCTGATGAAAGGCAGTTGTGTGTAAAATGAGTTGAGCAAGGTTACTGGAGTTTCTTTTGATACAACTTGAATGACAATCATCTGCCATGATGGTGTAAGTATTGCCAGAGTAGACTCCTTAATTATTTGCAGCCTTGGTTCATTCAGATAAATAGGCTGTGCTAATAAGTGAGCTTCATTTAGAAAAGAATAGTTATTCATTACAGATGTGAGTATCTCTGCTCTCTGAAGAGTATGCAGAGTAGTTAATCTCATATAGAATCACAAATCATTTAGGCTGGAAAAGACCTTCAAGATCATTGAGTCCAACCGTTAACTGAGCACTTCCATGGCCACAGATAACCCACATCCCTCAGCATCACAGCTACATGGCTTTTAAATCCTTCAGGGATGGTGATTCTCCACTTCCACTTCTTTCAGCCTGTTCCAATGCTGGAAACCCTTTTGTGGATGAAATTGTTCCCTATCTCCAATCTCAACCTCCCTTGGCACAACTTGAGCTCATTTCCTATTGTCCTGTTGCTTGTGGCTTGGGAGAAGGGAGAACCTTGCCACAACCTCAGTTAACTTTATAACTTTATTTAGTTAAGATTTGCCTTCTTAAAAACCTATAAACTAAATCCAAAAAACCTACCATTCTATGAAACACAACATTGAGTGATGTAGCAATAATGGGAAAATTTTTTTACATACATTATACTCAAACATAGGATGATGTAGCTCTTAGTTTGAAAATATAGCTTAATTTCAGTGAATTTGTATTCCTTAAAGATCAATGTACTTTTGCTAATAGCTTCTTCTAATGAAAGGGTTTTATAGTTAAGTAGAAATAGTGTTGTATTCTGTCAACTACAGACTAATACAGTGGATTCAATCATATTAGTAATATTATCTTAGAAATAAAGTGACAAATTCCTCATCTAAGAATTAATAAGCAGCTTCTACTAATAATGTGCATTTATTCATTCAGGACATGCAATGGCTTTTCTCACTTCAGTAGTTACACATACACGAGTCCTAGAAGTCAACTGTACTAATTCTCAAAGTTTACTTTTGCTCCTACTTCCACTCTGTAAATGCCAAGTATTAATCTATAAAACTTTCACTTTCAGGCTTTATAGTTACGTCAGAAGGAGTTTCCTACAGCCCAGAAATACTTTTGAATTCACACTTACCTAGTAAAAAGTGAATGCCCTTAGTCTCAGTACTGTCCTAGTCTTCCAACTTGTATTTATCTTCTGCATCATTATTTTAGGCAGGTGTTATTTCCAGTAGATAGACTGTACTCTAGTACAAGTGCACAATTGGTAATAGTAGTGTAGGCAGTGGTGTGTTGGAACAGCTGTTTTATAACTGTATGTCATACTTTCAAGTGTGCTGTTCTCCCCATTCATCTAAACCAGGATGGTAACGTGTCACAGTTGACCTCTTTGTCAAGGAAATTCATCTAAACAGCATTCCCTTTGATGGAGGAACAGATAATCACATGTTCCCACCTCTAATATCAGTACCAGTTTCAACATTGATTAAGTTTAAGGGAAAACTAGCTCATGCAATTTCCTTTCACTACTAGAACCACAATTCAAACCTGATCTAAACTATTACATTAAATCAGCACCTGGTTTTTAGCTGCAATCCACAAAATACCCTGTCCATAGTTTGCTGCCAGTTGGCATTGGTGTCATCCTGTGCCCAGGAGAAGATAAGCACAGAGCTAATTAGCACTCGAGCCTAACCTAATGGTTGAGGTTATGGACAAGGAAGCATGGGAAATGGGACCACATTGGCATTTCACCTCTTGCTCTTCAAGTTTCTAAGCACAGTTTCCACAAAGCACAGACATTATTTTTCAGAAAGACATCTGTTTACAGCATTCTTTAAATTTTCTACTATTTTCTCCATACATCTTTTCCAGTGGCTACTAAAACACATTCTCTATGCAGAATCATTCCATACTCCTGCTTCTTAGAGAAAATATAAAAAATCCCACAGCTATGTGTGACTAGATTTGTATGACAGCTTAATTTGAATGTCCTT
Organism: Colius striatus; assembly: GCF_028858725.1. Taxonomy (NCBI): domain Eukaryota; kingdom Metazoa; phylum Chordata; class Aves; order Coliiformes; family Coliidae; genus Colius; species Colius striatus. Next base: position 42,099,328 of record NC_084760.1, on the reverse strand, counting down.
TTGAGTATACACATATATGTTTAATATTCTAAAAACCTTTACCTTTCAAATGAACTGCTAGGCTTGTAAATGCAAATTTTACTGGAATCCCCTTTCTCCCTTACTCTTCTCTTTTTCTGTAATTAGCTTTTCTTTTGCCATGTTCTATGCTCAGTTTCAGTTAAGAAAAATGTTTTGGTTTGAGTATGTGAGAAAAAATGCACTTGGTCATTTTCAAGTTAGCAAAGTTCAAAATAAATTTGCTTCAAAATGTTTATGGCTTTTTAATGTACTCAAATAATATGGCTTATAAAAAAAAAGAAATCTTCAGAGAGGAATCATCATAAAAACTAATAAATGCTTAATTAAGCTAGAAATTAGCAAACTTAATAATTAATATTTGAAGTGTTTTTCTAAAATTTCACTTTGTCCTGTTTTACTGGTTAAGAGACTAGAAAATAGAAGCAGAGTAAATGCTAAATACTGTTGAGCTGAAAGACGTATGTCTGATTTTGATCACAACATTAATATTATCCTTGAGCTATAAAACAGTCAAATCCTACTCTAAAAATATAAGGAGGAATGCCTCCTGTCATAGCAAACGTGGAAGCAGATGATAGTTTTGACAACAGGGACATAACATTAACTATCAAAAAGTATTATGCTGAAAAAGTGGCAGGATTTAGGTATGGCCCAAAACAAAGAGAGAGATAAAAAATGGGCAGAAGGTCCCAGTGCCCAGGTCACATTACAGTGTTAATTAACACTCAGAAACTAAGGGAGAAAAGATAAGGAGCTTGGTTTTGTCCCTTCTGAAATTCAGGGGATAAAAAGGTACTTCTAGGGAAACATGCCACAATGCAGTCTTGGGTAAACAGAGATGAGTTGAGGAGAGATAAATACTCAAAACACCAATGTAAAGATGATATTGAATCCTTGAAAGCAGATGAGGTTAGCAAGTCCACCAATGGGATAAAACCAGACATTTGTGAGATGCCCAAAGAGGAAAGAAAATTCTGTGGAAAGATACATTGAATTACATAGTGGAAGGAGAGGAAGATTAGAAATCTTTCTCGTTATGTTGAAAAAAAAACCCCAAACCCTCCACTTCAAAATAAGATTCAGCAATGAGGTAACTCCTGCTAGAAGAATCACTTCACAAGCAGGGGACCTGAGGTCGTTAGTCTCAAAAACAGCTCTTCCCTCCAAACACAAGAAGAGGAGATGTATTTTCCATTTCTGATGCTAACCAGCTGACTCAGACTTGGTTTATATAATGACTACTTGCCCTTTCTGTTTAATAGTTCATGGGGTAAGTTTAAGTCCATTTATTAGAACATGTATTTCTGATGGAAATTATCAACCCAGTCCACTTCTTACTGTATTATACTTAGCAAGGAGTTATTCTGAACATAAAGTTCCACATTAACTTTTTCTTCTGTTTGAGCTAGTACAGAGGCAAACTGTTCTGCACCTGCAGCTTTTATAAGTCAGTAGTGGGATTTTAAAGGAACTGCTGAAGTGACTGAACACTTTATGCGTGAGAGCCAGCATGTGCTCTAAATACTTACATTTGCTTAACAAATCATTATCAGCCAAATTAAACTGAAGTGTGAAATATGGCACTCTGAAAAATGACATATACCACTTTTGCCCACTGCTGGAAAGAATAAGGCAAGAAAATAGGAAAAGCTCTAACCGTGTTTATTGGATTTTTAGCTTTTAAAAGTCCAGCAGAGATGTAAACATGAAAATGAGTTCTGACAGAGATCTAGCAGTGTTTCTTAGTGAAGTAATGCTTAACTCTTTTAATCATGCAGTGAGTGGGTTCAAGTACTTCCATCTCTAGTCTCTGTGAACTGATTAAGCCATTTTCTTAATGCTTTAACATTACCAATTCTCTTCTTAACCATCTTCAATTCAGAATTAACTACAAAGAGAGATCTGTCTCCAGCACATGTGAATAAAAAGGCATATCAAGCAAAATGAAAGGCCTTTATGAATTCATAAAGAATGGGAGAATTATTTATACATATAAATGTAAGTATCGTACCAGTATTTGTTTACAGTTGGGCTCACAATATTCTGCAAAATTGCAAAAAACAAATAGCCAAGTGAAGAAAAAGTTGAATTTGCTACCAATTTTCTGACAAAATGCAAACATTGATCCTCCAAAATGTTAGGAGGAACTAAACATAGTAGAGACTGGGACCAACCATCATTATTGAATGCCAAAAACTGACTATGAAGCATGGGCACTCTTTCTCATTATGTCTTTGAAGGACACCTCTTAGTAGCAATACCTCCTTATTTTATCAGGAAACAAACTTTTTTTTTTCTTAAAGCACATCTTACAGGAACAATCAAACTCTGGCGGGATAAGAACATGGTCTCTGTCACTCTACTTGACCAAAATACATTTAATTCTTCACCAAAAGTGACATTGCTTACACAAGAAAAAGAATAACAAAATAGAACCAGGCTTTTATGGATCTCATCTAGGAGAAAGAAAGATGGAGTTAAATTCACTTGCCTGAATTGGGCAGAAATTTGAGTATCAACCTCCTGTGTATGCCAGGCAACTATGCGCACCACTGAAGCCTGGTGTAGAGGAGGTTCTCTTCTGTATTTCAAAGAAAATGTCAAGATATTTTAATCCCATTCAAATACAAGACAAAACTCTTTACAAGCCTTGTTCTGGAAGCCTTATACCATAAGCTCTAGCCCTGATAAGTTCCAGTGGAAACACAGATTAATTCATTTCTGTTAGGTTATTCACAGAAAATAAATAATTTGCCAACAGTTTAGTCAAAAATATCTGCTCATGACAATGCAGATACTACAGTTAATGCAGTACTTTGATGAGGTTCATAAACCAGGCCTAGAAGCAATAGAAACCCATGTTTTCTGCTAATGCAATGCCATATATATGCAACATAATTACATTGTCATAGCTAATGTTTTTGCTGCACCTTCTTTTGCCACCAAGTCATCAAAATGTCCATTCAGCAAATCCAGTGCTCAAAAATAAATGACATAGATACACATATCCCGAATCCCTCCATTTACCAACATAGATTGGAAAGTTCTCAAAACCTTCCTTGAGTTCTTAGAAATTACTGACACCTTCAATTTTATTACCTCAAGGTCTTTGCCATCTCTGGTTGCAGAGATGGGAATGATAAATCATTGGACTGGTGGTACAGAAAGGATTATCTGTCATCATACGGGCTATGGAGGTAAGGATATCTGCAGTTATGCATAGGTCTGATGTGCTTTCTGTAATTTTGATTCCTTTAAAACACTTCACATAAATTGCAGCAGAAATAACGCTTTACTGGCATTGAGGGAAAAAAAATAGTAAAAATTAAAACTTATGCATTCATTTTTTTTAAGAATTATAAACATCTTTATTCTGCTGAATAATATCTTGCCCTCATAAAAAGGAGTTTGCAATACCTGAGAAAAATCAGTCATCAGATGTGGTTGATTGGCCTTACAAAAAAAAATGTATTTGCACAGGCCAGCAGATAATTGTTCGGAATTCAGAAGCAAAATCTACAAAGTTTCCAACCAAAGCAGCTATAAGACTGGAAGTCAAACAGATTTCCCCTACAATTTATTTTCTGAAAAGCTCTCCCTGGCAGCTGTATGTAGCACTGGGTGTATGAAATGAAAAGGGAACAAGTTTTTTTCTTACATTGTCAGTGCCTCTTATTCTGTCTCCCTGAGCAGTCATCTGAGTGGCACATACAAAAAGACTGGTGGGAGAGACCTATTAGGTGTCTCCTCCTATATGGATGCTTAATGATGGCAATTCTGTAATTTTTATTTATGGTTTTAAAGACACAGAATATTCCTCTCTACTGACAGAGAAAAACTCAGGAAAATACATACAAGACACGGCACTGTCTCATCAGCAGAGGAACAAGATTCCAAACATCTTTACCTGTGAGATTTGTCATTATATCTCTAGTACCCTGAGGGATTATCAAAACAGGAAGCAGAAGGCCAAGGATATAATTCTTGAAGATTTCAGCTGATTAATAGAAGAAAAAGATGGTCAATTGACAAAGGAAAAGAACCAGATAGTGTTCTGATGACGAAAGATCCACTTCAGTAGGCAGGCAAGTTGTCTCTACCCCCCTATTATAGCTGAAATAATTTTGTTGGTGGCTTTTTTAGAAGCATCCAATTGTTACAAAGATATATCTATCATCCAAGGATAAATAAAGAAATAAACTCATACCTTAAGAATTTAAAATCTGTTAATATTATCTTTTCATGCAGCATTTTGATAACAAAAAACACCTCTTTTTCATCATCTGAGAACTCAGTCAAATACCCTGAGAAACCAGACTGTCAATGAAACCAGAAATAATTAACACGGATAATGGGAAGGAGGGAGAACATAATGGGAAAATTCATGACAGAGAAAAAGTAGGTACAAAACCCCTAATTCATTGTGGTGACGAAGCAAGGTACATGTGTCATATCTTTAACCTGTTGGGGTCTGCACAGATTATTTGGGGTTTTTTTTATTAAAAGTATTATTTGTTTGAATTAATAGTCATGATTTATAAGGGATGCTTTCTCTGAAAAAAATATTCTAGACTATTCAGTCCAACTTATCTTTGATATAGTTAGCATATAGTTCAGGAACAAACAGATAAAAATGTCCTATGAATAAAGAAACTAAGTCACCCCCTTCAAAGGTCAAGTATAACATGTAAGTCAAGCACGCAAACAATACATTAATATTTTAATATTATTTTCAGTGTTACAATGAGCAAAGTCATTTTCTAATCATCACGGATTTATCCCAGTCCAGTTCTAAAAGATCTGATAAACAAAAATTGCAGTTAAATTAATGTATCTTTAACATGCCTGTACCATGGCATCTTTTAAAAAAAAAAAAAAAAGCACCCATTAACCCATGCTGTTAAATTCAGGATTATAATCCAAAGTCAATTGCACTTCAGCCAGTTTTCTATCAGTCGAATCTTTTGTTTGGCAAAGACTCAACTCAAAATGAAGGGAATTCATTGCAGTGATAATTTGCTGTGTGAGCACCTATAGGTTTGTTAAAACAAAGGTGCTGTGCCATATGCAGGTGTTCCAACATTCTTAAACAGTTCGTCCAGTATCCCTAATGTCCCTGCAATTACAAAGTAAGCAAACTCAGTAACAGCAATTCTTCATCTATCATTTAGTTTGGAGCCCTGTCTGGCAAACACTACTGATTCCTGCTTTAAAGCACATCCCTTCTGTTCAAGTGATGATGAGGTACTGTAAAGAGTTGCATTAAGGTCTCGGTCAAGTAAATTACTCTAGCTTCAAACTGTCAAGTAAACTTTTCAGCTTTGCACTTCATACAGCACAGTTTGTGATAAAGACACAGGAGCCCCAGGCTGATGGTTTTGGCCATAAAACCACCCATTGAATTAATCATCCAGTTCAGCATGTGATGAGGGACTATCATTTACACAGCAGACACACAGTTGGTGAATTGGTAAAGTTCCAAACCTACTGAAAATTGCTCTTCCCTATCTACCACCAAAATCCTGCCTTCTAAACCTTCGTGGGATAGGAATCTGAGACAATTTGGTCCAAAGATGCAATAAGCATCTAATCACAACATTGCCAACTGTACTTTTTAAAATAATTATCTGCTTACATTCCTGTTAGTGCTTCAAAAACCTTCCAAAATTATGATATCACATAAGCCAGGCTGCTGGAGGGGTCTCTAATTTTAAACACGTAGATAAAGATATATATATGTATGAGCATGTGTATGCATATTTGTGTATTTATTACTGAGACCCTTTCATCCTGACTGGCCAAAGAGGCCAGGATGAATTTTGTGTTTTCTGCCACTGCTGAGCTTTCTTTCTGGTGTGTATATAATTATATCTGTAGTTTGAGTTTGACTTGTGGAAATCCACATACAGCCTTCAGACTCGTTGGACCTGGGGACGTGCAGCTGCAGCACTTCACCTATGAGCTCAGTAAACTCCAAAATCCTCATGCAATAACACAGGCAAAAATAACAAGTTATCATAAGACATATTGTCTTAAGATATGGTAAAAAGAGAGCATTATTTGTCCTCAGTTATTTAATGAGCTATTATTATCAGTGCTGAAAAATACATTCCCAAGCAGGATAGTAAGATAAACTCTGTACGTCTTACTATCATGGTACAACACGTCTTTTTATTTTTGAAATGATAAAACATCCCATTGTCTTTTCAGCAGACAGATAAGATACCAAGCACTTAGAACTGGTAAGACCACTAATTGATGAAAAGGAAACTGGTCATGTTATGTTCTAAAAAAATGTTTTTGTGCTGATCCAGTCTCCTTGAATAAAAATAACTGCACGTACACATCATATTGTTTTCTCTACTTGCAGTTTTTATGAACTTTGGTAAAAACATAATAAAACCAAGTACTCAAACTAGATGAAACTGTTTTGAGTAGGAGTCTGCAGGTTCAAGATGAGAACTGCCCTTGGCCATTCAGCCTGCATGGTATTTATAAGCAACACTTCATTTTCACAATCTTAGAACACTTACAATAAACAATAATGATAATAATTTTCAAAAACCTTGCTGAGTTTCAAAATATTTTCCCAAAGAATAATGTTTGCCTCTCTCTGTTTTGATACATGCATCTGAGTCAGTATGCTGCATGTAACTTTAGAAAGGTAACAAATTTCTGCTTATGATACTGAACAGTAAATCTCAAGCATTAGCCTCTTAGAGCTTTAAATAATATTTACTGTTGGAATACACATGGCTTTAGAAACTATTTTAGAAAGTACTTTAGAATATGAAGAAACTCCATTTTTTTGAGCTCAGCTGTGAAATTAGAATTGCATTCTCTCTCTAACTACATAAATAACACCTTTTTCCATCAGTTCTGAGATGCACAAATTCTTCCTCTCCATAAAATTTACCTTCCTAATAAATACTGACCTAGAATCAGCAATTTTGGTATTTACTAGGGACTCTAACTGAATTCATAAATCAACATAATACCTAAGTGGGCAGTACTACAATCATTTTATATATTCTATATAACTATTTCACATAATATATTTAATGGTCAGAAACATTACACATTTAGCTAGCAATTCTCTCCTTGTGCATTGAGTAAATGCCACACTTTTACAGAAGAAATTGTATTTCAATTTAATGTTTATATTTTGACTGCACCTAAAATGTGCTTATTGTAGCATACTGCATCAATAAATGAACAATTATTTCTCAGTGGCATGTAAAATACATAGTGATGTCAGCAGCTTTAAATTCTATTGCCAAGTAGGGAAACAATTAAATGTAGTTTAACTATAAAATTAATATTATACTAATTTTAATAAAAGGAAAAGATTTACCTTATTATTTTTAGTTCAGACATGCAGTCATGTGCAAGGTAATTCGATACCCACTGTATAAAATTTGAACTATGAAAATGTTTTACAGATGTTTTTAATCAGCTTCCTTTGTTTAACATTAGACGCTAACCTCCAGAAGATACATACAAGCTGCACATCCTACAGGTAATGCTATCCAGATGGGATGTTTTCCCTGAACATCATGCTTAATAACATAAGTAATAAGGAATAACATAAGGAATATGCTGTGAAGAAAAAGGACCTTGGCAAAAAATTTCTAACGTCATTTCATATTCAGTGGCATGACACATCTTTTCCAGCTTGCTTACAGTATGTCTTGTGGAAATCTCCCAAAACATACAGCATAAAAATGTCTTGAATTCAGACAGCTTTATGTTGACTGCTCGGCTCTAGCAAGTACTAAATACAGTAATATCATCTTAATTATTAACTCCTTCCTTTGGTTAAATGGTACAACCTTCCAGCTGTGAGATCTCTGGATTATTCCTACAGTCCTATCCCATCCTGAATTTTCTCAGTCTATACCAATTTCTTCAGCTAGATGCTGTTGCAATGAGTACAGAAAGTAATTTTTTTCCTGTCACCAAGAAATGAACTTTCCTTGCCACAATGCTGATTGGTAGGGAAAGATAAAGCACCAGGCCTCTTAAATTTAATGTTTGGCAATGGGTAAACCTAACACTGGTTCAGAGAAGAGGTAACCAGTTAAGGCATTGCAGGTAAGTGGTAAAAACTTTCCTTGTGCGTTACACCGCTAGATACGCTTGCTGAAACCTCATTATCCCAGTATTTTATTCAAGTATTATCTACTTAGAAAGGGAAAAGTCTCAAAATGCCCAGACAATTCCAGTGATTCTTGCAGAAATGCACTCTGGAGTCCTTTGCTTTGATGATTTGAGCTAAGGAATGAAACAGAATCTTCTTTTAACCACTCCAGAAACAACTCAGGCAAAAGACAATAATCTGACCAGTGTAAGGATTTAGCACATATCCATAAACATATCACTGTCCCTCAAGTGGAACATGGAGAGAATTTAAGCACTTATATTTTTGCCAAGGATGTGTCCACTAACATCCCTGAGTTTGCCTAAAACCATGTGCCACAGTGACATCGTTTTAGTAGGACTATCTTTATCATCATTTGGGAGAACTGAGTTCTGCACAAAATGCAAAAGTCAGAGTAATCTCAGTTAAAAAAATATATATGGGAGTGAAGACACTTTCTAAAGTGAGTGGAGATCAGAGCTACCGCCTGAGATGAGCTGAATTCCTTCCTCCAACAGACATCAGCCCTGGGAGGGAGATCTGTGCCCCTGTCCTAAGACTATATGTGTATATGAGGCTTTGGTATTTGCTGGATCTGCAGGAGAGTAAGAGGGAGAATGACACTAATGCTGAGGTGTTTGGTTAAGGTAGGGTAGCTCAAGGTTAATACTGCTACAGCTAGAACTGCTTCTGCATGTCATTTTATGGCTCATTACCTGGAAATACAGGAAACAAGGCTGTAATTAGAGCAGTAATTACAGAGAAAACAGTGAAATCTACAGGTTTAACTTAATGGCTATGACTCATCATCACCACTCATTATTGTATCTCTCTAAAAGAGACCGTTCCAGTACTGAAAGGGGCCATACAGGAAAGATGAAGCTCTTTATCAGGGAGTGTACTGATAGGATGAAGGGTAATTGTTTTAAACTGAAAGAGGGAAGATTTAGATTAGAAATAAGGAATAAATTCTTTACTATGAGGATGGAGAGGCATTGGAAGTGGTTGCCCAGAAAGGCTGTGGATGGCCCTGGATGTGTTCAAGGCCAAGTTGGATGGGGCTTGGAGTAACCTGGTCTAGTGGAAGGTGTCCCTGCACATGGCAAGAGGGTTCGACAATATGATCTTTAAGGTCTCTTCCAACTGTTCCAGGATTCTACAATTCTTCACTTCAGAAGTTTGCAATGGGAATTTTGGGGTAGAGTTTAGCTGTAGATGGACATCTGGAGCTATGATACAATGCATACAGACGTCTAAGCTCCCAAACAGCAGAAGGAGCCTAGGAGCCATTCAGGTGACAAGGCAGTAGAGGTTTGCAGAGTTACTCTGTGCTTCAGTGGCTACAGTAGGTACTCAGATATCTACAGCAGACATATAGACTCAGAATCACAGAACACTAGGCTTTGGAAGGGACCTCTAGAGATCACTTACAGACATACAGATCATACACACACATATAGACCTGAATTCAGGTACCTAATTGGAAATCTTACCTTTCTGTCTTCATTATGAAATCGTGCATACCATTCTCCTGACAATTAGGACATAAAGTATGTAATTCCAAACACATTTCCAACAGTTCATCCACCAAATACAGGTTGCAACCATCAGCCCAAAGCTTGCAATGCAAAAAACCAAAAAGGGACCTGGTTTCACAGGAAAAGCCTCTGACACAAATACATTTTCAAAGAATAAGCATGGATGTAAGTAACTCATTTTCCATGAGGCAACTAGATGTTCCAAGAAAGAGTCTTGACATTGCTGCAAGAGCAGGTGTGTTCAGAGTGTCTGCAAAAAAGCACAGATATCTAAAACAAATATGCTATAGAACTTTTTTTTGAAAGCATGCAATTGCCAGTCTACAGTCTGCAAAACAGACAGACCTGCAATCCAGTGCTCTTGAGTGACTCAAGTCTACCTTACCAGGTTGGCATCCCATCACAGAGCATGGTTGACTGTTCCAGCACACCCAAATACTAGATACTAATAAACACTAATTAAAATGTTTCCGACATCTGAGAATGGTGGCAGCTCTTGCATAAGAACACAGTCATGGCTCCCATACTTATAATCCCGAAGCATTTGGAAGTTTACCGAAAATTTAGATTTTAAATGAGTTGTGACAGGTTAAGATTAACATCCTCCTACTGCAATTGCTTAGAAGTAGGGACCTGGCAAGAAACAGGCTATTTTTCAACCAGACGGGCATGTTTCAACTGACAGTGACAGAAACATTTCCACAAAATAACCTCCTGCTGTCTCCAACACTAATGAAATGCACTGCACACAGCAGAGAAACGGCACTACATTTCCCTTAAAATATGAAATGCAAACTTTCTGTTAATCATCCTCCAGAACTGTACCATATCTGTAACTTTAAGTCTGTTAGATTAACTGCTGAAGGACCTAACTGCTTGTAAAAAACATCAAGCTCCCCAAAAAACTCCCCCAAACCCACAAATTATGTGATAAAGAAGGATTTGATGCGGAAATACAGTTCTTACCCATCTTTTGTGTGTATAGAGTAAAAATCTCTGTAGGAGCTGCAGTTAGCAGGTAAGAGCAAAATAACTAATTAAATCTATGAAGAAGGAATATCCCCATTCCTGCTCCCCAAAACAGGTGTGTATACATTTTCATGACCACAAGTTTACATATTATACATACAAAATGCATGACGGTGAGATGTAAACCTTTCATTACCATGATTTTGAGCAGCTGTTTCAATCATGCATAGTCCTGCAAGACAGAGTCTTAAGTAGCTTAGACAGCTTAGTTATATTAGACTATAGCTATATGAAAACATCGCAACAAGGGCCTACTTGGAGTCATATGAAGCCATTAACTTGACATTCTAATATCCTTAAAGATGCTAAAGAATAAATCCCTTTTCAACTGATTTATTCATTTTTACTAGGTATCTATTCATTTGTTTATTATTTGTATTGCAGCAGCATAATTATAGAGATCTCTGAGCAGTACATGAACCCTGCGATGCTTGGGCAAGAGACTGAATTTTAGGCTTGCAGTGTTTGATTGAGTTCAAAATCAGGCATCATTTGAATCAGTTCTAACAGTAACATAATAGAAATGCCACCATCTCCTATTGTAATTGCTCCATAGATGGAGATACAAAGGAGCTTCAAATGTATGGATAAATATTGGAAAAACACCAAAATGAACACAAAGGAAATTCAAGTCCTAAAAGCTATACTGAGGCAATCTAAAAGGTTTGATTTAAATCTGTTAAAGGAAGGAAATTCAGAGTTAAGACTGAAAATCCTGACTGAAACTCCAGCCTTCAAATACACATACTGCTTTGCAGAATCAAAAAAGGTTAGGCAAACCATACAAATCAAGACCACAGTGTCAGACTGGATTTCCAGCTTTAACTATGATTTGTGACATATTAGAGAGCACTTCATTTCATTTCATTTCCAAAAAGTTGTAGCTTTCAGATGGACATGCCAAGAAGAGTTAAGCTAGCTGAGGGTTTATCCTAGAAGCAAAATCACTACTTTACTTGAGGTAGTGCAGATTTCTTGCTACAGGTCCATTACGGAAAAAAAAAATCCACCAAAAACCAACCAAAAAAAGAAAAAAAAAAAAAAAGGAAGCAATACTTTCAGAAGTCACAACAATAGATTTAACAGCATTGCCTTTCCTAGTACAAATTTATTTGTACCTCTAGGAGTTCCTATAGCAATACCAATCACGATATTCTGTGCAAGGATTTCAAAGAAATTGCTGTTAGCTTGCATCAAACTTTGACCAGGCAGTTATCCCTAATTCTTCCAAAGATGGGACTTGATTCAAAAAAGAATTGTGTATATATATGCATATATACAGAGGCACACACAAAATTTCCATTTATATGTATACCTTTAAGATCTTTCTTGCACAAAGGTCAAAATACATTCAGGATCAGAGATACGGCTCAGATGACCTCTTGAGGCTCCTTCCAGCACAGTTCTTCTACATGGTTCATGATTGAAATTCCAGAGCAATCAGGGTAAAAATGTGTCATTAACCAAAAGGAAATGCTCAATTTCTAACTGGCATGCCACAAACTCAGCATGTAGAGAGGCCAGAGGATCAGCCTGGGTAATGCTGACATGGAACAGGCAGACTAAGTCCTAGCACAGGTGTCAAAACCATTACACAACTTTAGGCAAGTCATCAAGCACACTTTGCACTTGTGAATAGTAATGACAGTGAAATTCAGGAGTGGTATAAGGATTAACTAGTTATTATTGCAAAGTGCTTTGAAGACAACAGGTGCTGAGTAAAACCAGTGAGTACTAGTGGGATGACTAATAAAAACTGTTAGTTAAAAGTCTCAAGAATCAAAGGCAAAGGGGGGGGGGGGGGGGGTACCAAAAACCCAAGACATTTTTGGAGGAGAATCAGTGTAGTAATATGAAAACAAACCAAAACTGTGTTATTTGGCAATCCCACATGCAAACCACTTGAACTCTATACTCCTGGAGCTTATGTCATCATTGAGCTGCCACCTTCCTGCTTTGAGAAAGCTGCAGTTTAGAGAACTATTTTAAAGCATACTATAAAGCTGTAATGGAGCAGCTATTCAAGAAAAACATCCATCAGATTAAATCAAGTCACCAGTAAGTCACTGTTAGGAGTCATCTTTCCCCAGAAATGAATACACCTCCTCCAACATTTATAAACAGATATATGGAAATTTAGAAATACTCCTCAAGATTCCAAGAACCTCTGGTGTGTTCAGAGCATGAAAGTGTATTGTGTATTAAACAAAGAAATGATACACATTTTAAAAATACCACATACAGCTCTCCATAAATCCCACAAATCCTGTCCCTAAGAGTTATGTTATGATTAATGTTTGTACTGGTCCATTTTAATTAGTTAAACAATTCAGGGTTCTACCTTAAAAAGCAGCTTTGTGAAACTGCAGTAGTTGCAGAATATTTTACTCCTGGGCTTGATAAAATACTAAACCAGAAACTGCTTTAAAATAACTGCCTGCCACAGCACTTTTAGCCAACTTTTGCACCTGGTGCGAGAGAAAAAGCCAAGTGAACTTTCACTCACTTGTTGCATGTCAGCTTCAATGCAATGTCTTTCTTCTGTTGTGTTTGGGTTTCTAACTGGAAGAGACAAGTAAGCTAAACTAGCAGCCAATCAATCCCTAAATTTTAAGAATGCAATAAAATTTGATACCAATAAATCTTTTCTTCTAACAGCCAGAAGAGATTAACAAAGTTATTTGAAATTTTATCCTCTTCTGTTCTTTCACTTGGACGATTACCTGACAATCCTGTTGAATCAGAAAGCAAAATTAGAAGAGACACAATTAAGCTTGTATATACATAGGAACAGGATATGCATTGATGCATATCCCTGGTAGGTTCTCCATTATTTATTAGCCTTGATGTATTTTTCTTCCTCTTACAATAAAAGTTATTACACCTTTGGATTGCCAAATAAAAATCCAATTGGCTGAGACATAGACCATCAATATAAAATGGCTTTGCACAGTTTCCCTCTCAACTACAGCTAGTTGACTTTTTTTCAGCTCTGACCTTCATTTGTTTCATGGGGAAAATCTTTGTCTTCTTTCTACTTGAATTTCCCATCTGTATAGTGATTCATTTTTTTCCCCTAATTTGGAAAATGGAAAAGATAAACAATCATAGAATATGGTTATTTTAACATAAACAATGTTAAAAATATCCAAGAACTAGAGATTATAACAATCATAGTTACTGAGTGTTGTGAGGTTGCTACGAACAATATCTTGGGACTATATTGAAGTTGATATACTAGCACGAGGACGTGTGTTACAAGTGTTCCTTATTAATATCTCTACATATGCATATATGCTTGCACATATGTTACAGCACAAAGCTGTCTGCATTCAGATATACCAGTGTATGGTGATGCCCTCAGAAGAAGCACTGCTCACAAGACTTTCTATTTGACAATGAATTCTTTATTGAAATGTAGAATCTCTCTCTCCTTTTCTTGGTCCTGCACTCGTCTTCACAGTGACACCAATGGCCATGTTCCAGTTGTTTCATCATTACTCATCTACTTTCTCTGGCCTCACCTAAGATTCAGTTTGGGAGCAACACATCTGCTGACTCTCACTCCATTTGCTACTTCTTGATGGCTTTCCTGTCATCAGCACTTAATGTCCTTTAAAGCTACATCCCAATCTCATTCTCCATACCAAATCTTCTGCAAGCTCCAATGCACCAGCCACAGTTTCTCTTTCAAACTCCTATGCCTCTTATTTCAATTACTCTCATTTTCTTGCTATTGAATATTTGGAAAGAGGATGATGAGATCCTCTTCTAAAGTCCTTCTACAGCAAGTTTGTTTTCATATTTCTTTATTCCACTTCATTAAACAAGTCTTTGCTAAATCTCAGGCTTCCTATTGCTTGTTTTCAATCTCGGTACTCCTAGGTTTTGCTCCTAAATCTCTTGTCCTAAATCTCTGGCCTTTTTTTACAACTCTGAATCATCTCAGTAGGTGCATAATATTCTGTCTATTTAGTTTTCAGTTTTTCTTTGCTCTCTATTACTTTAACCCTCTGTGTACTGATGTCCTCAGTATATATTCTCTTTTAAAGAAAACACATCTCAATCCAGCCTGACTCTCCAAATCTTTTCCCACTTCCTTCTCCCTCTTCATCTGTAGAAAAACATAGAACATGCAGTTTTCAGCTAATGCAGAGACTTTCATCCTACTAACTCTATCTTGGATCAGCTCCAACTTGATTTTTCATAAATCCCCTCCCTTAAAATTGTTCATATATGGGACGGTATGTGCCTCTTCCTGGCCAGAAACCTGGGCATCTCATAAGACTTTATTTTCCCTGACTTCTCTGATGCTTTTGACACTGTGATCATCTCCTTTTCCCATAGATGTCTAAATCTGACCTGGTCACCCATGGCATCATTTATAATTACCAGACAGAAATGACCATTCAGCTGCCAGACTTCTTTCATTCTGAAAATAAATGCCTAAGAGACATCAAATAAGCAACATTACCCTCTACTCGCTCCGATTATTTCTCCAATAAGCACACTATGACTGGTTCACAGGAATGTAACTATTGATAAGCAATATCATAGCATGCACTGAGTACAGAGAAAAGTGCAATGCCTTTATCCAAGATACGAGAAAATAGACAGTCTAAATTGGCAGATTATATGTTGCAATTTAAAGGAGGAGTGTATGAAAACAGAGCTACCTGAGTTTGGGAATATTTATGTAAATCATAGATAAAACTACTGCATGGACTCCACTGTACTTAATAGCTCTGCTGAAAATAATTCAACTGAACCAGAATGACAATAATGCATATATGTTTTTGAAAGCATTATGTCTTTATCAATTGGTACAGGGCTCCTGACATGTTTTCTCAAATTCATTTACTTTATGACTCCCTCTGACCAAGCCACTAACTCCATCACCTCATGTAAAACAGTCTCAGACCAGCTGCATTGCTCTTTAAACAGGAATTATCTTTGTAACACAAGAATCTACAGATTGTTCAAGTAATGGGTCTGGAAGGAGAGACATATCTCTGGAGCAAAAGCTTCAGCCTAGGCAGTAGAATTAAACTTCGATATCTGGCTAATACAGTTGACCACAGTTTATGGGAAGAGAAGGTTCATACACTCACATTCTGACTCATTTGAAAATTAGGTAAGAACCAAGGGCTTCCTGAAGAGGAGATCACCACCATCTAAGTGGGTATTCAGTGAATTGTCATTGCTGTTTGGTTTCTTAAATTATCTTAAATTATGGAAGATCTCCAGATAATTTACAGGAAAATCATATGTATAAGAGAAAGTACATTTTACTCTGGCAGTTGTCATCTTTGTCAGCAATAGGTTGTAGTCTATATTTGGATTGCTCTGTTTAATTGCAAGTCTAAGATAAAGACTGTTTGTGCTAGTTTTTGTGTGTAAGTTATTTTCTGTCCACTCAAGGACTGTGCTGCCATCAACACTCCTATCAGGTAGAACTCGTGACTTGAAGATACTAGAATGGAAATAAAAATTGTTGACATCTCCCACAATAAAATAAATATTGATCTAAAAGTTTCTGCTATTATCACTGTTTTTGTTGGTTAGTGACACTTACAGATACAAAATAGCTGTATTTGCCAAAACTAAAGCACTTAAAATTTAAGAAAACAAATTTTGCAGCACTTTAAGAAATAAAATAGCTTTACCAGGTCTTCCAGTAGCGATGTACTATTTGTATTTCTAAAGCAAAATGATTTTTAATGATGGTAACACTTTTGCCTTCAGTTATTGTTCTCTTTTGCAAAAGAATAGAAATGTTGACAAAGGTGGATGGAGAACTTTGGTATCAACAGTTATCTATTAATAACAAAGTGAAGTATTAGAAACTCAAGACTTCTGAACACTAGGTGTCAGTGTAAGAAATGGAAAAATATCAAAAACCTGTTGTTTCCAATCAGGTGGATTAGCTAAAAAACCAGAACCAGCTGTGACCACATTTCCCTGTAACTGCATAACACTGTTAACAAGCCAATCTTCCTTAAAAAAAAAAAAAAAAAAAAAAAATCTGAAACTATCAGGTTTGCTCAAAATCAGATAAGGTGATGTAAAAACTACAACGAATTTGCTCTGTTAAACACTCTGAGATGACCTTTAAGTTTTATGAGTTACACTTAACAACCATGCAGAATTTTACACTACTATTTCTTTGCCACAGATATCCATAAAACAGTTTGCAAATTTCACAAATGTTTACAGTTTTGTTTGACAAAAATCAATAGAAAGTGAAATATCAGACTAATACAACTAATAGCAAAATTCAGAGTGGTGAGATGTGTCTCAGTTCACTTAAGAAGCACAGATTTTAAATGGATGGACAGAATGTTAAATAAAAGCTCGGGGGCATGAAGACTGACACCCTAGAAATGCACATTTATCCCCTCTGACACAAAAGATGATTTGGCATCACTACCTCAGGTACAGAAAAATATGTTTGTCTTTATGTTCGTTCAGGTGAATCCACTCAGCATTTCAAATGAAAAGCAGATAGAATGTCACCATCTACCAGACACTGACAGTTAACATATTCGGACAATTATTTGAAACAAAGCAAGCATGACTATAAAAATAATAATTAGAAGCTCATTGTTTTTGATTCTGGAACTGATATAAAGAAATATACAGATGCTTCTGAAAGTTAACTGTCTTCCTAATCAAATATCTGTGTTTGTGATATCAAATATCATTGATAATTTTCAGTTTTTCATTTAATTTACTAATTGCTTCCAGAATCAGACTACTGATATTGATTTTACACACATGTTTATGTACTTACAATACTAAATTTAAATCTTACAAACAAGTTAAAGAAAGAATGAAGCCCTGAATATCAGTTTTCTGTTTGACTTCTGAAGCTCAGGATGTAATTATGATTTTTCACAGATGGAAATACTGCTCCCTCATTTTGTTCCAGCTAAATTCTTTGAGACATTTTTTAGGCTTTGTCAAAAATATTCTTGATAGAAGCTTGTTCAGCTATAAACACTTTCAATAAAGGAGGAGTAAAATCATTGACAAAATATTGATTTACCAGTGTGCATCATATTGTGCAATAAAAATCTAGTGATTGGTCTTCAACTTCTTAACTTTTTCATTTGTCCTTTTCTAAAGAGCTAGCTGCCTAGAATTTCTTAGAGCTCCAGCAAAACAGTAAGTGACATCAATATAAGTTGCCAACATACCCTGGACACAGTGCATCTGTACACTGTATGTCTTAGCTCACCACAGCCTATCCAAGATTTCAATAGCTATCAATCTATGCTATTATCCCCAACAGTATGTAAACTTCAATAGAGGATGTATTTGTATTTTGGAAACTCAGGCCAGTATCAGCTTATCAGTTGCTTCATAAAAGGTCCAAAAAAGCCAAGGTAAATGAGAAAACAGCTATTTAAGAATGACACAGATTCCATATTCCTCATCTGTGAATTATCATACATACTTAATACCTCTTGCTCTACAGCCTAAACAGAAGTCTGATGTGTTAAGGGTGGCAAAAAAGACCTGTAAGTACTGATACATCTATATGCATACATGTACAACACATCTGCACTACCTCTATTTTATATGCACTACAAGGCGATCTTTAACCATTCATTCCATTGCTTGTTCCATTCAATCTAGTCAACAGTTGGGATGTTTTTCTTCACTATTGGACACATTGTTACAATTATGTGGGCATAATTATTAATTTCCTTCTATTTGTTTTTCTTTGGATTTTTAATAACAATATCTTAGTCTTTCCACTTTTTAGATCAGTAAGATCAATCACCACTGGATGCTAAGCAGCATCTCTGCATGACCAGGCAAAAAGCAGCAGCTCAGTCTCATAGCACTTGTTGAGTCTGCAGAAAGATCCATGGGAAAGAAAACATCTGACCATGTCAGTTATCAAGTTTCTCATTTTAAGACAAAGTACAGAAAGAGGTCAGAATCCCTAATTGTGACTCCTGAACCACCTCCTGAAAGTAGACTCTGTGCTTTACAACAAATATGCTTGAATA
The DNA here is from genome assembly GCF_028858725.1 of Colius striatus. NCBI lineage: Eukaryota > Metazoa > Chordata > Aves > Coliiformes > Coliidae > Colius > Colius striatus. The sequence continues at coordinate 42,080,579 of NC_084760.1, read as the reverse complement.
CGGTGAAGAAAGACAGTTACTGTTAGAGAACGCAGGACACTATTTTTTATATAAATTACCAACAAAGAAAAGGCAAGACTTCATCAAAAGTCAGAAAAAATACTTCATCGTTTCAAATTTTAGTTTTCAATAAAACGTTTCTTTAAAAGATATTTTTAATACTCCAGGAGATTAAAGATGAACCTGCTGTCCAGTTGCACAAGTAAACTAAAGAAACATTAGAAAAGAAAAAAAAGAATATTTTTAACACAAAAGAGAAAACACTGTCTTGTGTCTGATGTGGCCTTTTCTCAACCAGTGTTGTCTTCACTTTCAAATGACAGACATACTGTCACTGAAATCCTTTGGTACAACAGTAATAGCATCTCTATAGAACAGCAGGGAATTCTATGAATGGTAAAACCTGCTCTACATTACTCATCAAATTTAACAAAAATGGTGGGTTTTTTTTAAAAAAACAGCCCTTCTTTTTAAAGTTACACAGGAATCTTTAAAAAATTAAACAATAAAAACAATTTTGAGAAAAGCAAACCTCAACATTAATGTCAAAGATGCTACTTCCATTAAAAAAAGCAAAACCAAACAAGTTACTTCTACCAATACAATAGATAAGATTGACCACATTTAAATGACGTAAACGCACAAGCAACAATTAACAACTGCTTGCTAAAGTTCGTTCTCTTCTTTTCCATCCCACATGGGAGATGCTAACAAAGGTACACTGCTGGTACTCAGGGAATTTTTTTATATTACAGACTTATTTTCCAGTTTGGTTTCTTCCAGGGCAGGTGTGCCAAGAGTTTGCTGGAAGTGCATGTGTGTTGCTTAATTTACTCTACAGTAGGAACAAAATGAATCGTCAAAAGATTTTTCCCAGATGGTTTTTGTGAACTCCTTATCCCATTCATGTAAACACACAGTGTGTTCCGGTTTGCCGAGTTGTATATACACCCTATGACTTAGCACAAAGTCTGAATGTTTAGTTAGCCGGAAGATTGTTTCCATCCTGTGATTCATTAGGTCCCCATGGTACCCTCAACTTCCTTTATTTTGTACAATCACAAATTATATTAGTTTGTCTTATTTTGATAACCCCTCTAATTAATGTCCTGCACAGGAAGCTTTATTACTGTTTTCAAACAGACTCATGAAGCAAGGACTTTTACCATTACTAGGGTGGCATAGTGACACTTGCGTATAACTTTGGGATCAAGAGGGAACAGTGCTTCACATTGTTTGTTTCGATTTATCAGTGGGCAATTTCTGTTAATGAATGAGCTAGTTTCAATTCTGTCTTTTTTAAAGGAATGTCAGCAATTCTAACATTACATGTATACAGGTTACAAGCCTAATAGTTCAAAAGTGCAGTAAACAAACCTGGGACTACATGATTTCAGAACACCAGACAGTTAACATACATTAAAAAGACTCGTCCAAGTTATGTATGAATAAGTGTCAGGAGCAGGCTGTAAAGAACCAAGAAAGCTCTATCCCTGTTTCTTTTTAAAAGCTCATTTTTCCTACTCCCCTCTCCATTGTTGTTGTTCATGAAGTTCATACCAATTACAATCAAATACTTCATAGAACCATAGAATGGTAGGGGTTAGAAGGGACCTTAAAGAGATCACCTAGTCCAATCACCCTACAGAAGCAGGTCCACCAGATCAGGTCACACAGGAACGCTTTCAGGTGGGTTTGAAGACCTCCAGAGAAGGATACTCCACAACCTCCCTGGGCAGCCTGTGCCAGAGCTCTATCTCCCTCACAGTATAATAGATTTTTCTTGTGTTTAAATGGAATATTTTGTGTTACCCCTTGTCCTGTCACTAGAAACAACACAAAAAAGTGTTGCCCCAACCTCCTGACATCCACTGACATCCTTTCATATCAGTAAACTTATCCTTATGCTTGCCTCTCTATTTTCACCATACCAAGTTGTGGCAAATAAATACCCAATTTTTACTTAAGTCCCTCCTATAAAAACTAATTTACCCCAGAGGATGGATTTACCATTGACTTAGTCAGGACATGGCATATGCTGAATCTCTGTATCTCACTGTCAGTGTTAATTTTCAATAATTAACAGGCTAGACAAAAAATAAAATTATCTATGTTTATACTCAAAGTGTTCATATATGTATATACGGAACACAAGACCCAAATAATACTTCTACAAAAGCATCAAAACTGTAGTGTTAACATGTATTAGGCAGCAGCACAAGTTGCATAAAATGAAATTCTTCCATAGGAAGATAAAAATGATTAAAAAAAATCCCAACAGATAACATATGTAAAACAATTTTCGGCAACTGAAGTTCCTTTAAGTTGACTGCATTCTAAAAAAGCAAGTTGAGTGTGTTTGACTTAAATCATTTGACACCAATTGAAGAGATCAGAGTCCATCTTCTAGTACACACACAGCTGACAGGGAGTAAACCACAACTCTGTTAACATGAATTTTATCACTCATGACAGCCTCCAAGATGACTTATCACACTTCACCAAGAATTCTAGTGGAGAAAACATTTACAGGATGTAGGCCAAGGCTGTTGTGACGTGCTGTGGCCTTACCTCTGAGCAGTGGATCCATGCAGGCATATAAAGTTACTTACCAGTATGGAAGGACTTTTGAGCTCTCCTGTTTACAAGTGCATCTCTATTTTTGATGCGTATATGTGTCATTTTTCATATTGCCTCGTTGAACTCTGTGTTACTGCTAAAATGTCTTTTACTTTGGAAAAACAAATCTAACCTCTTCCTAGAAACAATCTGATATCTCAGAAACAAAACTTAAAGGACCAAAGTTCAAATATAATACTAAATTGAACAACCAAATTTGGTGAAAGCAGGCATCAGTACTTCTACTACCATCCTCTGCATGCCTAGAGAGTAAACTGCTGGTAGTTCATTCTGATAATAAACACCCAGTTGACACATTCCCAGCACAGAGAATGTAATACCTTAACAGTCTTTTTGATTTAAGTAGAGCATCATAATTTTACGGTCTACTAGCCTTTGGACATAATATCTGAAGCATAAACATGAAGCCATGGCTCTACTAAGAAAAGGTACTAAGAGATCTCTAGTTTTTCATATTAGCCTTATAATACTGCAGTTTCCTATGATTCAGACCAGCATAGCAGAAATTCTGGCCAGAGATGATTTTTACACTTTCTCAAATATTACATGAAACAATTTCCAGATGATTTTACATCTGTGTATGTGCAAGATTCGAGCTATTTTATGTCAAACCTCTTAATCACAATTTAATTACCAAGAAAAACACCCATTCCATTTCTCTTAATTACAGCTTCTTTTTTTGTGACAAAAAATTACAGAATGGTAGGGGCTGGAAGGGACCCTTAGCGATTATCTAGTCCAACGACTCCACAACCCCTCTGGGCAGCCTATTCAACTGCTCCATCACCCTCACAGTAAAATATTTTTTTCTTATATTTAAGTGGAACTTCTTGTGTTCCAGCTTTATCCCATTACCCCTTGTCCTGGTGCTAGCTATCATAGAAAAAAGGGATGTCCCAACCTCTTGTTAACAGTGAACTTGATTTAAAATTAAAACTTAAATTCATTGTGTTCTTCAAATACATTATGTTTGAACACAAAATGTACAGAACTTTCTCATTCTAGGGTATGATTTTTTGTTTTTTTATTGTTTGATATGCATTAAAAAAAACCCCAAAACTATTGTAACCACAATACTTGCAAAAAAAATGCCAAACTCATGTGAGTATTCTGACACAAAATTGGATGGAACTTCTCTGTCAACTTTTATGCCTATCTCCTAGGTATTCAAACCTCATCAAACCACCAAAGGACCCATTTATTAGTCCACTGAGGAAAGAAACTCCTTAAGACATTCATCTCATCTAACTCGGAAACTAATTTTAGTATGATGTGTATCATTCTCTGAGTACACTTATTTCTTTCCACACATTGCTATACACTTTTAGAACAATTTACTTAATGTAAAGCAGAGTACATATCGTTTAAAACTCGCACAAAAAACCAAACATAAATTGTGACGCAGACTTTAAAAAGTCTGCTTTCAAGAATTCAACTTGTTACTGCAGTCATCTGCTATAGCAGCCGTACCTCATGAAGTATATAGTGGTTTGAAGCACTGACCATATAAATCTGTCTAAACCAGACCCTGATTTAATAGAGTTCAGATCAGCTTTGAAAATAGGAAGCTGGAACTATAAACCTGCGAGATATCAAAAGTCAACCAATCAAAGGCAATCACTTTGGCAACTTATTTTTTAATTCAGTAGCTCAAATCTGGACTTAATCAAAAAGTACAAGCTCTTCTTACAAATGTTTACCATGAAAGATGTATGCAATGTGCCAGCTTTATTGTAGGCATAAAAGAAATTTCTACAGTTTAGCCTTATACATGTATTACACATGGCAAAATGAGCATGAATTTTGAGAAGAAATCATTAAGCTACATAACAAGAACTGTGCAGTCCATTAACATGAGTAATACGACAAAATCCAGGTAGCAAGCAATAAATTTACATCTGCAGTCAGTTTCAATTATAAAACCAGACCTTTTCTAGTACTGGATATATACCCACATGAACACCTACACCTGCAGTGAAAATTTAGTTTAACTACATAGTAACAGCTCAATAAGGATGTGCAGTTATTAAGGATGACAAATGTGCAAAAATCCCTATCAGAAATCTGAAGCATTGAAAAAGCTCCTGATTAAAGAGTTCCGGCATGTGAGTGTCAAAGGTCAAAACAATGAGCTATTAAAGATACTTTCACTTCCTCAGAAATAAAGTGCTGTCTTGGGCTTGGAGGGGAAAGGTTAGAAAAGCTGTTTATCTGCCACTCTGTTCCCATTCTTCCTTCTGTCAGGAAATAGTACATGCTCCTACACCCCACGCAGGGTTAACTCTGGGTCACGGTCATTCCCCAAGTAAGCACCCAGCCTTGATTTAAGTGCAAAAGACCACATGGCCGCAGGTGGCATTTGCTCAAAATGCACGTTTTTCTGTAAAGCTCAGCTCAGTGAAACCTCAGAGGGTCGTAAAAGCACAGACTCTTCACCACATTATTGCTAAAGGAAGAGTGAAGCCACAGCCATAGGTTTGCATACGTTAAGGGGGTCATTGACAAAAAGAAATAATTAATTTTGTACTAGGGAAGAGACTGCCCCACCCAAGGACTCACAGGAGAGTCCAAGAGAAGCACAACGTGCAAAGAAACTCCAGCACAAAGACATCACGAGACTGCAGAGACAGGGATACGCTGTCAAGGCTTTTGGAGGCAGAAGCAGAAACTACCTAAAGTTGGAAAAACCCCAAAGCATTTCCTGAGACCTGGGAAGCCACCAAACAATTGCTGGATTATGTGCAAAGCTGAAGGAAAGCATCCATCTGCAGGCAAACTGGGCAGGGGGAGGTTTGTTTACAGTATATTTTTATAAATATATATTTATATGTAATATACAAGCATATTTGTAAATATATATAGAAATATGCATACATACCACACATTTATATATCTACAATATGCGGTCGGAATTTTCCCAGTTTACAAAATTTTTAATTCTAGCTAATGTAGTAATAGAATCTGCCTTGAAACAAAAATCCTTCTGATCGCTACAAGGGTTCATTGTAGAGAACAGATCTAGGAACTTGCAGCTCAAAGCTCTGGCTAATCCAAGGACTCATGATATGTAAATATCAACTGTAATATCTTAGGGTTGGAAGGGACTTTGAAAGATCACAAATATGTATTAGTATCATTTATATACATTGGTTCTGTGTAATATCTGTACTCATACGTGATGGTAATTTAATTTGAAGAATTACTCTAATAAGAAGGAAAAGTTTGTTATGCTTTCCAAGCTTCAGGTGACATCTAAGAGTATAACTTCCTGTACAAAATATCAGACTGCAGATTGGTGGCACAGTATAAAACACCATTGCTGACTTCTTAAAAGGTGCTGTTGAACTTACATGACACTTTCATTGGCTTTTGATAAGGAAGAATATTACATATTTCTACATTATTTTGGATAGACATAAAAATATCAAATAGTATGAACATTAGAAAACAAATATAAAAAAAAATGCATTTACACAAATACGAGAACATAAAAAACAATCAGTGAAGTTTTCAGATGAGTAGCCAGTTTTTTTTTCTTTTAAATAACTTGAAGATTTAACAAAAATAACCCATCAGCTTTCTTTTAAGGTTAGGTGGGGTTGCAAATATAGGATATAACTATAAGCTAAATGCATGCTCTCTATCTGTAAACCTAAGAGTAGCTTACAGATTGCTGAGGCCAGAACATCATACTCACTTTCTGTGTTTCTAAAACCAGAGCAATCTGTTACTGTTAGTCATTTGATCATGAAAATGTTATGTTGTTTCAAAGAGTTTTAGAGTGAAGACAATTTTATCCATCATGTTCTTACCAAATTTATCAGCTGAGTGTGGACAATATCTTCCACCAGTATTGCAGTTTCATGGAGTGGCCTGCGAGCATCACCTAAAGAGAACCTGAAAGAAAGAGATTTACTGTCAGGTTACTGCAATGAGTTAAAAAGAAACAAATGGGTGGTCTCCAGAAAAACAATAACTAAAAAATATACACTAATAACAACGAGCTTAATATACTTGTATGTACAGGAATAGGTCACTCACTGTGGTACAAGGAACATAAGCCCAAGTAATCTGATTAAAGGAACAAAAAAGCTAGAAAAAATGTATACTAAGGTACATGGTGAGAAAAATTGAACTGAGGAAATAGGAAAATCCAGTTTGTAGAAGCACTTGAAAAAAGAGTAGGCAAAGCTTTGGCTCACACACTACTAGCAGTAATTCTGCATTTGCAGCCCCCTTTGGTTCCAAAATTAACAAGTAACTATTTTTAAGTCTACACTGCAAAATTAAATGGCAGGAGGTCACAAAGAGATGACAGTGTCCTTATAACATCAAAAACAAAAGGCAAAGCCAAACCAATAGGTGTCATCAAATGAGAAAATTGTGACAATGGGCTTTTTTCAAGGCTTCATCATCTCCAAGAAATGCCAGAAGCTGCTCTCTACGTCTGCCTTGACTGCTAGTCATTCAGTTAAAAGCTGGGATTGCTCCTTTGATCTGGGATGGGCAATGGCCATCACCAGCCTATTAAAGGAGATTGTAGATGCTGCAGAAAATCTGAATGCTAGACCTTCAGTTTGTGGCACCTCTGACCCATTGCAGAGCCTAAGCTATTTCTCATACAATGCCCCAAAAACCCTATGAAACTATTCATCTGAAATTGGGAGGGTGGGCTTCAGCTCCATATCCAGAGTACAGGGGCACTTAATTTGAGATTAAAGGGGGCTGATAGATTTACTACTTGTTGGTAGTTGCACTCTTTCAGACAAGCTGTTGAAGATCCATTGAAGGTCTTTAAGTGCCCAAAATGATTTTAGGTTGCTACCAAACTCCATCCTTCATCAGTCCAGCTCAGCAGAGAGCTTAAGCACTCCCTAAGACCTATCTTCATCTGGGAAGGTGAAATGCAGTCTAGAGGAAGGAAAAGGTCTCTTACTCTGTGCACCTTCCCTTCATCACATAAACCACAAAAAAGGTGTTGTTTATTTTAGTTGACTACTCTCTCTTCTTTGCTTCTGAAACCTACATTTTCAGTACAAATGTGGTATTCAAAGATCCTAGATATGGGTCCTGGTTTTTATACATCTATATGTATACAGAACAACACAAATTTCTCTGTGCTACACACAACTTGGAAAGAATTTCTTAATGCATCAACTATACTACTTATTCAAGAAGGATGCTATAAATAAGTAACACTTTTTTTTCCTTTTTACTTGGTCATTTGTGTACATGATAGAGGATTCAAGAGCATTAAAATCCTCCACTTTGTCTTACTTCAGTTCTTTTACTTACATAAAAAAAGAGAGGCATCTTTATTTTCGATGTTACGATGACCAGAATTGGCTCAGGGATCCTCATAGTATACATGAAATTTTGTCCTGCTACTTATGAAGTATCAGAGAAACATGCCTGTGATGGCATAAAGATGTGCTAAGAGACCTCTAGAAGAAAAGGTTCCTCTTGCCACATCATTTGCCTCATATACCCACATCCCTCTCCCTTGGTTTCCCAAAACTGTGGCAAACAAAAATCTGTCAGAGTAATGCATAAATTTCTTCAAGGAATTTGCTCAGCTGTCTTCCCACTTCACCTACATGCAGTGCAAGGCTGGCGGACAGCTATGGTCTACAGTTGCTTAGACATTTTATAAAGCTGAAACTCTCAATCCTAGTATCTGGCATTTGCCCTCCAGCATCCTAAAGCAGGCACAGTATATTTGAAATAAAATTATCTGTCAATGCAAGTCTCATTAAATCAAAATCACTCATGAAATCAAAGTTATTAACCAATCTAAGGGTTTACTGGTCACTTTACTTCCAGTCCCTCTATATCTACTATTATTATTTTTAAAATTCAAAGCTGTTCATTCCAAAATGGTCTCAATGGGGCCTAATGCTTGTTCATTGAAAATATCATTGAAAGGATATCAAAATTTTAGAAATGCTATTCCAGTCTTACATCATTATAGTGAAAGACAACTCGCTATGCTTTCTAACATTTCCTCAGGGCATTTTGGAAAAAAGTGTTCTCTCTCCTCCTAAACCAGAGTTTTTAAAATAAGAAAACGTGTACAGTAAAATATATTCATCATAAATTAAACAGCACAGGCCAAAAATAACACCACATATTCTTATTTAAAGAGTGAAATTTTATTTATAAGCAAGATTTAAATCTTCACTGGTGACTGAATATATGATTTTTTCCTTACAAAAGCATTCCTCTATCGTGCAACAAAATAGAACAGTATCTTAACTGTAAACACTAAAGAGTTATATAGTAGGGTTTTCTTGCTTTATCTAATAATGAAATTATATACAGTATTGTTCAAACAGCATTTGAAATTCTAATATGTTAAATTTCTTGGGCAACATGTGAGCATAACTTACTGTACTATACTAGTCCTAGCATGAGCAAATCATCTTCTGTGTTTGTTCCCTATCAGCTGTCTCTCTTGCTGAGACCATCAGCATCTTAAAGAGATGGGCATGTTGCTATACAACACTTCTAAAATGAGCACAATTCCAAGAAGTTTTTTTTCCTATTATGCAGGAACACACATGTACATGAATTATAATGTCAGATATTGTCTAGGACTATAAACACAGCAAACAATTAAGATTTTCATAAATATTTTACAAACTGTAAATACCTGGATTTAAGATAGGAAATAAATATTAAAATAGAAATATTTATTACTGTATTACAGTTGAATGTAAAATAATATTAAAAATATCACTAATTCAAAACAAGCGCTTATGCAGGTTAAAACCTAAATATTTCTTTTTTTAAAGTAAGGTGCATAAGTATATTAATAGGAACACTTACTTTTCTAATCACACAAGATATATAAAACCAAACAGAACTGAGTTATCACAACCACATTATGTTGTTCATTCTTACTTACTGCTCTTTTAATATGTAATTTTTTTTCTAAGACTTAAAATGCAACATAAAACAATTATGTAAGAAAGCAGTAAGCACCTGGTTACCAACATTATAATCTTGAACATAAATTTCTTTTGTTCACGGTGTTACTAAGTATTCCATATATAGAATTAAAGGAGTTTGGTTTTCTGTTCTGAAGACAACAAAGTGCAAGAGCAAAACTCTGTTTTGGAGGCAGAATGCTGCCTCCACGTTGCAATGCCCTCCCTGTCTGTGTTCAGCAGTCTCTCTCACAACTATCAGCTCCCTAAACAGCACAAGAAGCAGAAGAGATGCAATCAAGCTGCAGCAGATTGATCTGAGAGAAGATAGCTATCAAATCTTTTTGCTCCATTCTGATGCAATAAATACTTCAAGGTTGATGTCAAAACATGGAGAGACAAAATCCACTGCAACACTTGATTACACAGAAAATCAAGTTCCAGATGCACCTACTTTCTTCCTCCCTCACTCTTTCTACCTTCAAAACCTATTTTTATCTCATTTTTCCTTCACTGTTTTCCCACGTAAGTACTGCCAACTTCTTTCCCACACACAGAAAACTAGATACTGGCACAGTGGTTTCAGCGAAAAGTAAAACCCACCACACCTACCTACAGCCGCTTATTTTTTCATGGCTAAGAATATGAGATTTTTTTTAGACACAAAAAAAAGAGTAAAGCTTTGATACTTGTTAATTGTATTTATGTAACATTTGATATGTTTCTGGATTCTAACATGCTCGTAGGATAATATTAAGATACTAAACGCAATCTATTTTTTACCTCTTTCTGCTACTAGAAGTAATGATTACAAATGCGCAAGCAGTTAAAGTAATAAGCTCCTCCAGTTTTAGTTCACTTTTGACACTGTAGTTTTACACAGAAGAACAAACATTAAACTGAATAGTTGAGGGCCTCAGATTTTTGCCAAGTTGCACAATACGAGGTAGGTTAAGGACCCAAAGAAAACCCTGAAAAAAAGAAAGGAAGTCAAAATTTGGTGCCCTTCCTTCTGGGAACCAAAATTGAACGTGATGGTATAACTTATGAATTTCATTTCACATATGCTTTGCTTTTAACGGTTCATTGCAGCCTTTTAAAGAACCTTCCGTCCACTAGAAGTATAAATAAGTCTTCCTGTGAAACATAAAAATTCCGTTGAAAATAGAAAAGAGCAGTTTCCCCACAGGTAAATACCGAAGAGGAAATATATCAAAATATAACATTAGCAGTGCATCCAAACAGTAAAATGATATGGAAGACTCTCCTGATAATAGAACCATCTACCCATTATACATGTCATACAATAACAAAGCCTTCTTAGAAGATCAAATTTCAAAGGTTAGCCTGTTTTAAGGAAACATTTTTACAAGAGGATGATCAGCTTACCCAGATTTTCACAGGAGGATTTAAATAGAAGCACGAAGAAAGGAAAGACTGCTGCAGCTCTTTTATTGTTTACATTTTAGCTTTTATTTCTAATTTATTTAAGTTCCTGTAATGATGTTTCCAGGCTCATCAAAAGGATAAATGTGCAAGCCACTAAATGCCTACATGAAAGATCATGCTTACTACTTGTATAAAGATGCATGCACATACTTGGCACATGCTAAGGCATGACAGCTACTCATGGTGCAGAGACCTAAATTTATAAGAACCTCAAAATCTTGGGCAGCTACAGAAATTGATAAGGAACTTTCTTTGCACCATTTCTTGGGGTTTTAAATGCCTGCAAAAGGTACTGAGCCAGGCACAGCACAGGCTTGCTTCAAAAAAACCTGATGCAGAGCTCTCCAGGTGGCCAGACCACCAGGAGAGTAGACTGTGGAGACAGAAAGTTGCTGCAACCTCCCATCCTCCACAGCCTTGAAAAGCTATCCTGGCCAGAAAGGAAGTATAACCAGGGTGGCTGGGAGTGCACTAAGCTAGAATAAATAGTTTCCCTTACTGGGGCTTCTATTGAGTTCATATGATAACAAAGCTGCCCCAACTCATGTGGAATTTACCACCTTGAGTAAATTTGATGGATCAAGCCTAGGAAAAGTATAAAAGCAGTGAGGTGGGAAATACATGTTTTTTTTTTTTCTTTTTTAGAAATCCCTTTTTCTGTTTCTACACGAAGGATTTCCCACAGTCTAGATGGGACCTCCAGATCTGAGGCTTTTTTAAACACCTGAAGATCTTACATAGGGTAAGCAGATACTTTGCCACAGAGGTATTTATTTGATCCAGCCTGTAATTGGGTTGGGACTGTGGGTCACAGGGGTCCACATGTCTGCAGTAGCAGCAACAGGAGAGATCTGAGTGAATGGAAATTGAGTATATGGGAGTATAGCCCATAAGTAGGATAAAAGGTTTCGGATCCACATACCAAAGGGGTCATAAATCTGTCCTGGATATCAGAGAGACCAGAAGGTCTGTGAATCAGCTACTGGAGGGACCAGGAGGTCCACACTAGCTGATGGAGAGACAGTGGGGCCTGGGGCTTGAGAGACCTGTTTGTGTGTTTGTCTCTGCACATGAGGAAATGAGGCTCTCCAGTAGTGAATGACAGGGCTTGCGGCTAAGGACTTGGCAATTCCTAACTTAGTACATACGTTGAAGTATCAGACACAGAATAGGTGTGACTGTGGAAGTGAGTATTCACACATTGAGAAACATACAGAAAAATAATACTGAGGAGATTCAAAAGAAATCAAAGGAGCTTGGAAGGTGTTCAGCCAAGATGTAACAGGGACCTAGAGACAAGACTCAACTCACACGTAGTTAACTGCTTGTTGACATCTGAACCTGGGTGTGTGTATCAGAAAGCTAATTCACATCCTGAATTTTTATCTGACTAGACTACCAGAACACAATAAAGGTATAAGTGTTTACCACATACAGAATCAACTAATTCACTGTTACAAATCTAAAACCATAAAATCACAGAGGACAAATCAACTACTAGGTATATTTGGCCTGGATAATATCTGGGCTTACGTCTCCTCAGTATTGTAAGAATACACAATAAATTTATGTTAGCTGTTCGGCAAGAATGCATTTGGAATACATAGTATATTAATTCTCAGAGATGCTTCCACACTGTAAGCAAATGTTCTCCTAAATACATGAATTATTAGAGACCTGATAGCCAGATGATGTCAAAGAAAAACAGTTTTACAGTACGGAGCACATGAACATCCAGAAAACTTCCAGCAACTCAAATATCAGAAGGACAGTCACTGCAAATAACTAAAAATTAATAAACATAAACTGGCAGTAATTCAGCTTGGTGCTGTAAGAATATGACTATGAAGACAAAGAAAAAATACAGAGATCTGGTCCCTTAGATGACAGAAAATTGGGAGATTACGGGTTTTCCTTCTGATGAGCATCAGAATGACCCTACCATTGGAGAGGACGTCCTAGAGGAAATAAGGTAAGGATAGTATCTTTGTCAAAGTCTCAAAAGCTAAAGCTAGCTCTTAACATTTTGCTTGCCACAGCTGTTGCTGAACAAGTTAGGCAAAAGTAGAATATGAGATGACTGAGCCAAACCAGAAAATTTTTGACAGACACGCGGATGGACATACTGCACAGAGAGTAGAAGAGGAAAGGAAGAACAAAATCCAGGAAGAAGAAATTGCCCTAAGTAAAAGGTTGGTTGCAATAGAGAAATGGGTAAACAATGAGGCCTCAAAATAATTCCTATTTTATGTTAAGATACATTATATTAGAGAAAGATGATATGATAGATTGTTGGTTTGTAGACATTGTTTTCTAATACTGCCAGTGAACTTAGTAAAGAGATATTAATTTAGAAGTTAAATAATCTTGTCTTGCTTATTGCCTTAGCTTAATGAAAAAAGGAACAATTTAAAGCATTAAGTTATGTTAACTAAATAGCATGTTCTACCAGCTCTACCTGAAAAAGCACTAGAATTTTTATTGCTATTTTTATGTTTATCTGCTCATCATGTAACTTCCATCAAAGCTCATTTAAAAAGAAATGCAATTACAATCAGATTTCAGGGTTAATATATTTATCTGTTTGGATTAATGAAACCAAGTTTACATAGACTTCCTATGTCACATTGAACATGGTTCTTTACAAGGATTTAGTGCAAGTATGAGAGAGATAAAGTCAAACTGCAAGCTGCAGCAGTATTAGATTTTTCTTTAAAGTTTAGAAAAAACATGTTTAAGTTACAATAAAAACAAGCATTTAAAACCTACAGCAATTTTAATACATAAATTACAAAAATTAGGGTTATTTTCCAATATTTTTCTGCCAAGATCTTCAGTGGTTAACTTTGGAAGAAAATACTAGCATTTTGCAAGAAAGTAATTCTTGCAGATTCAGATTGTCGTGTGCTGTTTGGTACATCAGTAATCACTCGATAGTGGTTTTAAAAAGCTTGTGGGGCAACTTCTAAATAATCTACTTGCACTTTACCCACTGAGAAGATCACCCACTCTGGACAAGACCAAGGGAAACAAACTGCACGGCATGTACTGAAACATGTTTGGGAAAACTAGACCAAGTATTCAGGAAAATTAAACCAAGTAGTCATTTGTTCTATCAGGAGAAAGGGATTAAATGAGAGAGCTAATTTCTCCATGACTTTTGATTTCTTGGGAGCATTTACCATCATCCTAATGGAATCTGCTCTCAGCACTGAGGGAAGTTGTCCTAAATGCAAAGAGGAAACCAGAAATGCTGATTTAAGCGATACAACAGACTCCAGCTTCTGCAGTCCAATTGCTCTTTAATCAAGCAAGATCTACACTAACATTGTCAGACACAGCTTCTCCCTAATACAGGGGTGGTGTAAACATATAAAGGAAGTTGCACTAAGCCCACTACATAAAAGTATTAACATATTTAAGTGCTAAATTACATAAAGACAAAGCATACAGATTTTTTTACTTCCTCACAGAAAAAAAGAGCTGAAAAAATAGACTCCAGGTATTTCGAGTCAAATTTACTCCAGGATGGCACTGTTCCAGATGATAACTTAAGAGCTGCAAGGACAGATAATGAAGTTTCCTATTGTCATCTGCACTCAGCTACTCTTACTCTGATTACTTGAGGATGCAACTATGCTATCATAAAATCCAACATATGAGTAGAACAGCCTCATGCTCTAACATGAAGACTCAAGAGCTATGAATCATGCTGTCTTTTAAAATGAACCTATCTAATCTATATAGTCAGTCATCTCCATAATTAATGAGGACTGTAACAGGGTCTAAAATCCCAAATTTCAACTAGCCCTCTACCGAAGATAGTGGAAGCCATAAGGTATATGTTCATCTACATACATTATACGTAAACTGTAGGAGCTGGCAGCACTCCCAGGTGCCCAAATCTCCATACTTTGTCTGTCCATGACAGACTTGTTCTATCAACCACGACACTTTTACATTATTAAGATCCCTACAGTATGTCTCAGAACAATTCACACAAAAGCCTGAGTTTCCTATAGTTGATGGAGAGATGTGGATGTACACAGAGGCGCCTGTATTTCAGGCACTAAATTCAGTGCCCTTATTCCAGTAAAAATCCTGCATTTTTAACACCTTTGCCACTGACTGAAAATGGTCCTCACTTCTAACTCTGCATGCATTTAAACAAACATCACTGACAAAAGGCTATAACTTGCTCGTACATATAAAGCTGCACCTACGAGGCAATTTGTATCTTGAAGTAGATATATAGGTAAGTATAAAGATAACTGGCTGTATAGTATTGAGCTAACTGGGTAACTGATTACTACAGGAAGAAAATGAAATTTCAGCTACTACAAAACAGGGTTTATTCAGTATAAAATTAGGTTGTGATGATGTCTGCAAATATTAGAAAAGCATAAACAATGAGAAGAGAAACATTATATAATACCATTTAATTATTCAAAAGTACACAGTTACAAATAATGGATTAACATTTTAAAAAGGAACATGCAGAGCTAATCAAAAGGAAAACATCTGAAAACAAGAGTTAAACCTCTTATTAACCATCTCAGAAGGAAAAGTTTCACTGCTGGAAACACTGAAAACCAAGCTTAACCAAAAACTGGGGTTTTTTGTGGTGTTAAACAAGTATATAAAAAGAAATCTTAATTATGTGACTGAAAATACTTAAAAATAAGATATGAACAGATTCTAAAATGGCACATCAGCTGCAACAAACAAGTCTTGGAACTCTGTATTTGGAGTCTGAAATAAGCTTCACTAATGTTTATAAATACTGAAATTCTAAAACAAGGAAGAGACTTCATAATTAGTAATTATTTTGAGCTTATTGAAAAAATATCAATGCTTATTCAATTATCTTCATTACAGATGCTTCTCAATTACTATGGTGGAAAGCAACATTGAAAGAAATCAGTCAAGTTCATCAGTTCACTGAGGCAAGAGTGCACATAAACAAGGCAAGACCTTTCTAAGAGCAACTTTGTTCACCTGAAAATGGAAGTAGCTTGTTTACACTATAAGTTTTTAAATGGTAACGTCTGCCAGCCAGCAGGATTAACAATGTCTAAGATCTTGCCAATTGAAAAGTCCAATTCTTCTCACATAATGACAAACTCTGTCCTCAGTGACACCACCATAAATCAAGAATAACAAAAAATCCCCAGGGAATGAATTTTAGAGATGCTAAAGTCTCCAACAGAGACAGAAGTCACTCTGGACTCAATAAAGTGTTTTGTTTAAGCATGAACCCTCTGAATCATGTTCTTAAGCTGATCTCAAATATTTTAATAACTTGTAGAAACCAAAAAATACTCTAAGTTTTCCCTTCAGAAAGGGCATTTTTTGTTAATGTTTCTTTAAACACACTATAATATATGCAGTAAGAAATTTGTATAAAATTTTTACTTTAATAAATTCATACCTGGAAAATTACTGTCTTGCAGGACAGAAGCGGGGAGAAAAAGAAGATACCACTCTACCCCTGCTACTCCCTGAACAGGTGAGGTTGGAAGGGACATGTGGAGATACTTAGTCTAATTCCTGTGCTAAATTAAGTTTCTTCAGGGCAATGCCCAGTTGGACTTGGAGTAAGGATGGATGATCCACAACCACTCTGCACAGTCTGTTCCCACATGTTTGACCATCGTCACAATAAAAAAGTTTTTTCCTTGTGTTTAAGTGGAATTTCCTGTATTTCAGTCTGTTCTCACTGACTCTTGTCCTGTTACTGGACACCACTGAAAAAAGACTGTCTTTGTCTTCTTTATTATCCCCTATGAAGCATTTATAGACACTAGTAACATGTCCCCGAGGCTTCTCCAGGCTGACCTGTTCCTGCTCTCTCAAACCTCTCATTGTATGAGATGTAACAGTCTCTTAATTATCTTAGTGGTTCTTCACTAGTTTGCTCCAGTATGTCCATGTCTCTCTCATATGCACAGAATCACAAAATAGTTGGAGTTGAAAGAGGCCTCTACAGATCATCTTGTCCAATACCCTGCTAAAGAGGTTGCCTTCAATCAGGTCACACAAAAATGTGTCCAGGCAAGTTTGGAAACCTCCTGAGAAGGAGAGATGTCCAAGTGTCCTGATCATCTTGGTAGCCCTCCGCTGGAGCCCAGAACTGGACATAGGACTCCAGATGAGGCCTCACCAGGGCAGAGGAGAGGGGGAGCAGAACCTCTCTCAGCCTGCTGGCCACACTCTCTTGATGCATCCCAGGATGCCATTGGCCTTCTTGGCCACGAGGGCACATTGCTAGCTCAAGTTTAGTTCATTATCAACCAGGACTCCCAGGTCTCTCTCTGCAGAGCTGCTCTCCACTAAGTCACCCCCAGCCTGTTCTGGTGCATGGGGTTGTTCCTTCCCAGGTGCAGGACTCTGCACTCGTCCTTGTTGAAACTCATGAGGTTCCTCACTGCTCAACACCCAAGTCGGCTGAGATCCCACTGAACAGCAGCACAGCCTTCTGTCCTCCCAGTTTGGTGCCATCAGGGAACTTGCTGAGGGTACACTCTGTCCCCTCATCCAGGTCATTGATGAAGATGTTGAATTCAAGATTGGCCCCAGAACTGAACCCTGTGGAACTCCAAAGGCCACAGGCCTCCAACTCGATTCTGTGCCACTGATCACCACCCTCTGAGTTATTTCATTCAGCCAGATCTCGCTCCACCTCACCATCCACTCATCCAACCCACACTTCCAGAGCTTCCCCAAGAGGATGTTGTGGGATGGTGTCAAAAGCCTTGCTGATGTCAAGGTAGACGACATCCACTGCTCTCCTCTCATCCAGCCAGTCATGCCATCACAGAAGGCTATTAGATTGGTCAAGGAGGATTTGTCCTTGGTGAATACATGTTGACTTCCCCTGATAACCATCTTTTCCTTCATGTATTTAGAGATGACATCCAGGACATGACAGTTCAGCAATGAACCAAGCACTCCAGATGGGTTTCACCAAGAGCTGAGTAGAGGGGAATGATCACTTCCTTCACTTGCTGGCAAGACACTGCCTACTGCAGCCCAAGATGCTACCACAAGAGCATGTTGCTGGCATATGCCCAATTTAGTGTCCGCCAGGATCCTCCACAGCCTACTCTGCAAATCTCATTTCCATATGGTCAGATTCCAGCTCATTCTGGTGCCTGGGGTTATTCCTCCTCAGCAGAATGGCTTACAGTTTCCCTTTCTAGAATTTCAGGAGGTTCCTGTTGGCCCATTTCTCCAGTCTGTTGAGGTCCTTCTGAATGGCAGCACAACTGTCTGGTATATCAATAACTCTTCCCAGTTTTGTACCAATAAACTTGCTGTGGGTGCATTGTGTTCCATCATGCAGGTCACTAAGGAAGATATTATATTGTATTGACCACAGGATCAGCCCCTGAAGAACATCATCAGTAATTTGCCTCCAGATAGACTTAATGCTGCTGGCAACCTTCTGAATCGAGCCCTTCAGCCAATATTCAGTCGATCTCACTGTCCAACCATTTATCTACTCCATTAGCTTCTAAATGAGGAGTCACAGGAGACAAGTGTCAAACATCTTGCTAATGTCAAGGTAAACAGTATTCACTGCTATTATCTCCTGTATTACACCAGTTATTGTACCAGAGAAGGCTATCAATTTGGTCACATACGATTTCCCCTTCATAAACCCACACTGATGACTCCACCAACCTATCCTTTACAGGATTATAAATGGCTTCTAGATGATCAGGGATAAAGGTGAGGACGACTGGTCTGTTTTGTCCTGTATTCTCTTTCTTGTTGTTTTTGGAGTCAAAAATTGCATTTGCTTTCTTCCACTCTTCATGAAGGACCTTCCCTCAGTTGCCATGACTTCTGCTCATGAGCAATATTATGCATAAAAGCAATGCAGAATACCACATATTATGTTATTGGAAGAATAAATATGTAAATTAAAGGCTGTTTTCAAGGAGAAAGTGTGGAAACATTATCCATACTTAAACTTTTATAACTACAGTTAGATAGGAAAAATGAATCCATGTATAGAAAAAAAAACTTAGAAAACGTATTTGAGTAAATAGTTTTTAAAGTATTTTTCTTTCCCCACGGTCTATTACTTTAGAACTGTCGATATGCAGAATGTTGCCAATTTTGATGCAAGATGCTACATGCACATACCTCCAACAAACTATTTATAGGTACATAAATTTCAACATGAATGTCTAAATTCCATCAAAAACTAATTTTCTAAGTTTTTCTAAAAGCTCTGCAGAATAATCTTTCTGTGCATGGTTTCTCTCAACTAACTTGGCTACTCTGTAAACTCTTCTAAGTTCAATACCCATTGGCTGAGAATAGTAAAATAAAAGAATAGTAAAATAAGCACATGCTAGAATACAAGCAGCTACGTTATATTGGTGCTTTTAAAAACCCTGCTTATTAACAAAAAACACAATAGGCTTCACCCTGGTTTGTCTGGGATTTCTTTTTCTCATACTCTAGTAAACACTTTCTAACTGCTGAAAATCAGCAGATTTAGCCCAACACAAAGCTGTGGCAAGAACTCTTTCCAGAATCATTTTACACTAATCAGAATACATAAAACTAACAGTAAAGTGTCTTAAACATAAATTAATTTTATAAATCATTATGATTGGCAAAGGAAAAAGATATAATTTATTCCAGTTGTATAACATGATATGTTCCATTCGCTCATTCACAAAGACTTTCAGTTTTTCAGGAAATAAATGAGACAACTGTCTTTCTAGACTATATAAACTGGACTATAATCAGTCATTTCTGCTCTAGGAAAGAGTTCATCTCAACAATATACCCAAACAGAAACGGAATTTAACAAAGCCAAGAGAGATGAATTTTCAGTCCTCTCTTATGAGGACAGGGCGAAAAAGTTATGAGGAGAGCAGGAAGTCAAAACATCATTTCAGTGTATATATACATTATAAGTGTTAACCAAATGTGGAAATCCCTAGCTACTTTAAATCTGGATTAAAACCACAAGACAATTTAAACTAATCCACAAGACACAAAATATAAATGAGGATGAATGCTTTATGCTAATCCTTAGAGAAATAATATTTTTTTTTAGTCTCAAAAATGTCAAGATCATTTTTCATTGTTCTAAAAATTCACATCACAACTTTATGAATAAGGTCTTTGGATACTGAATGATGGTGATTACATCCAATTCTTACGTAACATACTTCCTTATCACATGTTAATATATTTAATGACTTTTTTTATTTTATTTTACTACTCTTCCTGAAGTCAACGTCTGGAGAAGGGGAGCAACTTCTCCACTGTTGGTTTGTTGCAGAAAAGGCAAGTTATCCTCCTATGCCTCCCACTGCTGGGTGGTAAAAAGTGCTCTACTGACAAATCAGGCTTTGCAAATTAGATTTATTTTAATAGTAAATTAGCAAATTAGATTTAATTTTAATAGTATAACAAATTATATGAAAAGTCCACCTATGTATGTAAAGAGCCTGTACTCTCATTATTCATATTTGTAGTACTTGTGTCAGACGTTACAGTACTCACTACAGTAACAGGCAGAAATAAAAAGAGGTGGCAAACAAACACGACATATCTCAAAAATATGGAAATATCTGAGACCAAAAGAGCATTACAAATGTCAGCATTTCTCACCAACACTGTAAAACATAACTATGAAATTAATATTTACAGTATGTCCAGTTTTTTAAAAGCTATTATTAGCAAAACTGTTGTAAAATATTTAATTTTACTTTTGGATCATTGGTAGTCCACAGATCATAGCTTAGAAGTCTGTGCTCTAAGTTACAGTTATCAACTTAGGAGGATGGCAGTTTGTATCTTCTACAACTAAATGAAGCACCACGGCCTTTCAGCTACCAAAATCAAACCTACTCTGAACTGTTACAGTAGAATATAAAAATGTAGAATAATAATTTTGAGAAGTTGGTTTTAATTTGAGTTTAACTTTACAATGCAGTGAACACACTAATACTCTTGTTTTTTTCTGAAAGGAAAATTCTACATTATCTTCACTGAAAACTACAATGCCTAAATGTACTTTATTTCAGAAATCAAACTATGCAGCTTTCTCCCTAGAGTAAGAAACTGGAAGTTCTGTGATAAAGTCTTTTCTGGAAAGTCAGTGCATTTTCATATCAATGGTGCACTCTTTTTCCTGCTTTCAAATGGATTACTTAAATGTTTTAAAATGTTATAACCCACAATAATCTGTTCCAGGCACCAATGAAAAGGAAGAAAAAAATTACAGAAGTCAAGATGTCGCCTGGAAGCACTTTATGGCAAACATTATAAAGATAACACAGAGCAGAGAAGCTCTAGTTGAATCCATTATAAATACTCCATTCTTCTTAAAATCAAAAAAATGTATTTACAGTAAAGAACTCTTAAAGGGTTTTTCCTCAGAAGACTTTATTTAAGTACAATTTGGCAGAATTTTTGGAACAGGAAGAGTTTTATAAAATATTGATGTTTTACAGTCACCCTAGTCTTCATCTGCTTGCAACAAAAGCAAAAACAAGGACTTTGGAAGATGACCATATCCGTGTCTACTAATTACACTTTAGTTTTTCCTTTTGTCCAAAATGTGCTCTCTAACAGTTATACTGAGCAAACACACTAAATCAAAACTTAAGACAATTAATGCCTCATTAAAAATACAAGTTACTTTTCTTATTTTATTACTGACACAATATATTGTTTAAGAAATATATAAAATTTTAAAAAACCAAACAGCCGAACAAACAAAAAACCCTCAAACCAGTAGGTGAAAATACTGGCAAAATATATTTCTGCATGCACAGTCAAACTTCTATTTTCCCATATGTCCAAACAACAATATAGTTGCCCTCTATCCCTGGGGGATAATTACCCCAGGTCCCTCCCAAGACTTAAGAGTTGGAGTATACACACAAGAAATAGGCTATACTGACACTTTAGTGCACTAAAACTCACTTTGACTGCAAAGATGACCAAAAGGAAATAAGAAACATCTTTCCCAGCTTTCTCAAAATAAATTGTTTTCTTTTTTTCAATGAAAAGCAGCTCAGTGGAAAGTAGGAAACAGAAGACGCAGATGTGTGGAGTTTCAGAATATTTTCTCATGAGCAAATTAAAGTTGAAGCATCAGCACTTAATCTTCACTCCAAAATTTCATTTTAAAAATATGAAAAAACTGTTGTTTACAAAGGAAAGAAGCAATGTTAGAAGTACCAAACGTGCTGTTTGATTAATAATAATATCAGAACTCTGAAAAGAAGGGTCTGAAGTTATAGTGCAGACGTAGTACAAGCTATGGTTAAGAATGAAAGACAGAAAAGTGGTACAAGAATTACTCTCATAAGGTTCAACAGAACATCACATAAAATAAATGCATGGTTAATTATTTCGCTTTATTGATGGTAGTTCAAAAAGGGCCAATGTAAAGGACAACCTGGTATCCATTTAAATTTGCCTCTTTTTTTGGAAAAAGACTGCATTTTCTGACCTTATTCAGTAAAAAAATCAGACAAATATGAGTTGTGCTCATTCAGGTAAAATGTGCATGTAATTGACAATTTGGAGCAAATTTACTATAAAAACATAATTGGATTGAATTAATATCTTAATATGAAATTGTAATTGCAATTTCCAGGCCGTTGAGGTAGGGCAAACACCAGTAATGAAATAAAAGGATTTAAAAAGAGATTTTTGTTTTCTAGACACAGTCCATCCAGCACTATGCCTAGTACACAAGTTAAAGAAGTTATTACCTACAAATTATTGTGGATAGTGTACTTTGCTTTCTTATATGTATCTGCATAATATTATGTAAAATTATGTCAGGTAAAAATTTAATGTCCTTATTTATGAAAAAACAAGCTAGACAAAACAAATTGAATACCAAAGCCCAAAAATCGTTCCAATGAATATTTCCAATTACTCATACCACATTCCTATGGTTGCAGGAGAAAAAAAATGATGAAATAAAGTACATGTGCAGCACCCTAACCAACACTGACAGATGCTCAGTTGTGAGCAGTTTTTATAAAGAATCAAACTTTCAAAATAACAAATACTTTCTATAGACAGATATCAGGAATTGCCATAATTGAGGGAGTAGTATTTAGCATCTCATCTTTCCTTTCATCTTCCTCCTTAGAAGCCAAGGAATTAATGGTTGGACTTGGGGAAAAACTAAATTCTCCAAGCTTCAGTTTCACTGAGTCACACATTACAGAAGCAAAAGCAAATGCAATTTTTGGTATTGGAATGATCTGTTACGGAAGAGTAATAAATGGCTCCCTTCACACTGCAGTTATTGAACACTTGTTTCCTTCCTTTCAGTTTTGGAGCCAGAGCAGACAGGAAGAGCTGAGCTCCAGGTTACCCTGGGTGCCATGAAAGCGGCAGTCACAAAACACCAAGGTAACCTCCTTGGTTTTGTTTGTTTGTTTGTTTTAAATAAACACCCTGACTGTGCTTCTACATCCAGGCACAGTCATTGCTTCTTAGAACTTCAGCTCGGCAACACTCAGCACACAAGCAATGGTGCTCGTGGCTGAGATTTGTGTGGTCTATGGTAAGATCTCTTCCTCGAAAATGTGTGGCACCATACAGGGTTTATTTAGAACCTAAGTCTCTCAGGCACACTATGTAAGTTTATCATTTATCATTTGCTGGGGAAGTCTTCTGAGGTCAAGGTAAAAAGCAGGAGGTGATATTTAAAGTAAATGTTCCAAAGAACGTTATGTGGTTGCATGGTTGCAATGGCCCCTGGAGCACTTTGCTGGTGGTCTGTGGAGATCTGGCTGGTGGAAGGTGCTGGCTTTCCTTATTTCCAGCTGCTATATCATATTTAACGTATTTTTAGCTTTACTTAATATTTTCGTAATATTCCTTTTCCATGTAAGCAATTAGTGTGGTTACCAGGAATGGCAACAAAAGTGATATTCAGCAGAAGAGGTGGTCTTTACAGCTATGTATAGCAGAAGATGCAAAAGACAATCTCCTTATAAAGATCTCCCACCAAGATTCATGGTCTTAACATCTCTATTTCTCCATTCCTAAAATGAACAATTCATTTCTGCCGACAATCTAATTCTGCTGCCATATTCATTATTATCACTGAAGTGATAATAACAAAGAAGTTGTACCTTGTACCCTTTTGCTATGAATTAAAAACAGGAAATGCTAAATTAAAAACAGTAAAAACCCCATGAAGTTACAATCACTTTCCTGATTACTCTCACAAAGGAGACATATACAAGCTACAAATGAAATTTTTAAAATGGTGAAATTGCTGGCCTTGGTTTTTGTAGGGTTATACCTTTTTTAAAATCTTCACTTTATATTGCAACTGCAGATTACTATGTAAGGTAGAAATGTCTGTAGAGTTAACTTGTCAATCTAAAAAGTAGAAAAAACATTTGGCCATGAACCACTAGAATTGTGCTATTTTAACATTGCTTTTTAAAAAACTGAAAAGTTTCTAGGATCCAGATAAATTTCCCAGTTAATCTCCACTGCCTTCATTCATATTTATTTTCTTTCATCTTGCCTTTGACTAATCAATAGAGACCCACGAAATCAATTGAACAACATAAAATATATTGTATGAAAAAATATTGGAGACACTTGCTGGATAAAGAAAAGTCTATTTTGATACTTTTAAAAATTTTAATTCTTATTTAATTATCCATAAAACTACATTGTATCAAATTTGCTTGTGAAAGCACAGCTGAGAGAAGTCAGTCCCTAACCATGCAAATATGCTATAAGTTACCTTTAAGGAAAAATATACTAAGTATTTAAAAACTTGAAAATGAAAGTATTAAGCTTCTGAATTCTGCTACACAGTTTAACAACTATACTTAAGTACAAGTGACTCTTGTGTAGGAAAACAGTTCGAGGAGATGGGGATTTTATGTATTAAAGGGAGTCCTTGCCTCCTTCTGAAATGCAGCAGAGTTCAGACTCCTAACAACTCTCTCCTCTTCCAGATAAGAGAGAGGTATTTTTTACAATTCTCAAGAGCTTTTGCCTGATGCCTAGAAAACACCAAATCCTTTATTGGCTTTACATGTCTGTAAGACTTCAGTAAAGTAGTCTCGCTGAATCACTTTCTGCAACTGCACACTGCAACTGATGGACTTCCTAAATCCTTCCTTAAGAGGGATTTAAGGAGACTGTATTTGCTCATCAATAGCTGACAGAATAAAACACAAAATTGCACAGAGTTAAATGGAAAAATAACTTCCATGTATGAGTTTTTTCCTCCCTTTTCTTCCCCAGAAGCTTAATCATAGAATGGTAGGGGTTGGAAGGGACCTTTAGAGATCATCTAGTCCAATCCCCAATCATCATCTAATGGTTACTGTTCTTCCACCACTTTAACAGGAACAGCAGGTAATGCTTAAAAAATCAGCAATAGAAATAATAAGGTGGGGTGGTTTTCTTTTTTTCTTTTTAAAAAAACAAAACAAAACAACCAAAACAACCCTACTTACTCACATATCCTGACTGGTAGGACCTTTCTCTGTCACCTTTCTGGACAGTTACAGAAAAGCAGGGAGTATAAATATGATTTTAGAACTACATAATCATTTTCCTCTTTTTTTTTCCTCATCTTTCCCACAAAGGCATTACCTACAAAGGCAGATATAGTAATAAGACTGTTGCAACTCCAGTCTGTCAAGATAGAAGGAATTACAAACTACACGGAAAGTTGTTTTCAGTGACATACTGTGCAATCATGAGCCTGCTTTGTATGTTCGGGAAATTCTCATGAGTTTACTTAATGAAAAAAAAATCACTAAAAAAAGATCTGCTGTAAATATCTTGCGAGCCATGACAAAGTACCTTATAAAATATGACTATTCATAAACAGTCTAGCCTCTGGAATTAAAACACTGACACTTTCTATTAAAAGGTGCTTAGTCACAGTTCACTAAATATTTACAACAAATCATTTATTCTCTAATTCCATTGACTTAGTGTCGTTAGCAAAAGTCAAGAAAACTTCCTGCATATGTGTGAATGGCTTGTGTATGCAAACCACAGGTCGCAAAGTCAACTTCATAGAGGCAGAAAGATTTTCACATGATCAAGTAGGTCCTCCTCTTCTGTAGAAAGCTATTTGTTAAACTTCAATTGGATGCAACTACTGGAATCAGAAAGCACAAGAGTAAATGAACATCATACTTTACAGGATAAAAGGGAAAATAAAAAGACATGGTTCCCCAGCTCCTCATTTCTATACGTAAGTTTTGGTGACAAATCATACCATCCTTTTTCTTTCTCTCTAAAGTCAGACAAGAAAATAGAAGCTCAAGTAAGGTGATGATGAATGAAAAGTGTATTATATAACATTACCGAATCCATGTTATCAGAGAGCAGGGTCAAGATTTGAGCTAGCACTTAAAGGCATTTTACCAGACGAAATCAGAAATGTTTCTACTGTTGTTTGGATGGGAAGGGAATGGGTGCTTTGGGGTTTGTCTTTTAAGAACCCAACTGAGATGCTATCCAAGCAAGGGAAACTGAGATGGCTTTGTACGGGAATGAGGTGCTTACAAATATGAACAGGGCTCTGCCAAAAAATGTGTGCTTTAATACTATCAGAAAAAAAGACAACCTCCTGTACTGAGATCTGACAATAACATAATTTTTCTATGGGATTGTCAAAGACAGAATATTGTAAAATGCTGTGGTCCTCTGACATGCAAATATCTTTCCACTGAGGCTTACTTTGAAACTGCCTAACAGATTTGTATGAATATCATTATCTGAATGCAGCCACCATATGAAGGAGTATTTTCTCCTAACTCTCTAACTTTTCCATGGTTTGATATAATTAATTTTTCTGGTACTAGCAAGGTTATTGCTCTACTTCTTTTGACATAATTTAGAATAATAAAATGGTTTAGGTTCGAAAAGACTTTTCAGGTCATTGAGTCCAACTGTTAACCCAGCACTGCCATGGCCATGACTAAACCATGCCCCTAATTGCCACACCTACGCAGCTTTGAAATACCTCCAGGGATGGCAACTCAACTGCTTCCATGGGAAACCTGTTTCAATGCCTGACAACCTTTTCAGTGAAGATATTTTTCCTGATCTCCAATCTAAATTTCCCTTGGGACAACCTGAGGCCATTTCTTCTCATCCTATGCTTGTTTCTTGTGAGAAGAGACCAAACTCCACCTCACCACAATCTCCTTTCAGGTAACTGTAGAGAGTGATAAGGTCCCCTGTCAGCCTCCTTTTCTCCAGGCTAAACACCACTAGTTCCTCTTGTAGTCAGGAACTTGAATACTGAACACAGTATTCAAGGTGCAGCCTTACCAGCGTCAAGAACAGAGAGACAATCACCGCCCGGTCCTGCTGGCTGTACCATTTCTGATAAAAGCCAGGATGCCTTTGGCCTTCTTGTCCACCTGGGCACACTGCTGGCTCATGTTCAGATGCCTTTCGACAAACACTCCCATGTCTTTTTTCTGTAGGACATTTTTCCAACCACACATTCCCGAGCTCGTAGTGTTGCCTGGGGTTGCAGTACCTGGCACCTGGCCTTGTTAAACCTCACACAATTGGCCTTAGCCCATCACTGTAGCCCATCCGGGGTTCTGTGAAGGGCCTTCCTGCCCTCAAGCAGATCTACATACTCAACTTGGAGTCATATGCAAACTGACTGAGGGTGCCCTTGATACCCTCACCCAGATCATTGATACAGATGTTAAACAGAACCGGCCCCAACACTGGGGAACACCACTGATGGCCAGTCACCAACTGGATTTAACACCACTTTCTGGGCCCAGTCATCATTCAGTTTTCCACCCCCGTCAAAGCCTTGGCTGGCCAGTTTCTCCAGGAGGAAGCTGTGGATGTCAAGACTACTGCAATTCCTCAGACAGAGATCTTGGACCACAAGTTGGTTGGCCTTGGACATGAACAAAAACTGTCTCTGTTCACAGTTCCTTTACCAGGATTGACAGCAAAGTTGCCAAAGAATTACTAGTGAAGATCTTGTAGAATAACAGCAGATGAACCACTAATCTATATGTACTGAAACAGAAAAATAGCTAAAAATCACTGCACTTCCTAAATTTTTCACTGCTAGTTTTGTCCTAGAGGAACCAATTCAGAGGGATGGTTCAATGCTTGTTATTCATCTGCTTTTTCAGAAGATTACATAGGGCTCATATCATCCTGTATTAAATGTACCCATATTTATTAGAATAAAATCCTCAAAAAACTCAAAAAATCTCCTCAAAGAAAACCTAAACAAATGCTTGAAGATAAGCATACTACAATATCTTACCAATAATCCTAGAAATGAGAAGTGCTAAAGCAACTTCAATTTTGCCCTAGTTTGTCCCAAGAGATCTTGGCTGTATAAGCCCAACTGGAAATCCCTTGGGGATGATAGATGTGCAGACTTCCTACAAGTATCTTGAAAACAAAATGTTTCAGTAGTATGAAGACAAAGGAGATTCTTCCAAACCCTTTCTTCTGAAGCCAAAAATACCCCACACTATAGATTTGTGGCCTTCATACTTACCTTTCCCCGTTTTGAGGTAAGACTGATAAGACAGGAAGACCAGAAACCTTTCCTAAATCAAGCATATCTCTAGCTGGTAAAGAAACAAGTTTCACAGGCTAATGGAAGTGGGTCAGCTCACAGTCATGGGTGTTATTTTATTGAGTTCTGCTTTTAAAAGACTTGGTAATATTTGACCACAAAGATTAGACAGATGAAAAGCACACTGCTACTATTAAAAAGATTATTTTGTTTTGGTATTAATTTACCTCATTTAATTTGCCAATGGAGATCTATCATGTTTGTGGGATTCAGCAACCTGAAAATCATCAGAAGATTCAGTTGATAATAGCCACTCTTTGCTGTTGATACAGTCACTAGAGCACATGAACTGGACACCAATCTTGAACACTCTTCCTGTGAGATTATAGACCTTAGCTTTGCAGGTTAACAGCAACCAATCAACTTTTGACATTTTATTTCATAAAGTACACAGTGAAAGGATGAAAAGTGTCTGATTTAGAATCATTCCTGCCACTATTTTCACAACATTCCTCTATTCTCAAAAGCCAGACAGGAACACTTAGATCAAAAAATAGACGGCTCACATGAGTTCACCCACCAATCAAGATCTGCCACTGTCCTTATCATTACCTTTGATTCAAAATTAATCTCACGTAACTAGTCTGATACGTACCCTTTGAGCTACTGTACCTGACAAAAAAAAAAGGCCACGACCTAAAAAAATGTTGAATTATTTAAATACTTCAAGGATATTTCAAATAACATGATCTAATGAATGCTATAGGTTTTCAAACATTTGTATTGTGACAGTCATTCTAAACAATGTGAATGACTAACATTGCATAGAGCATGATGAATACGTAAGAAGTCACACACAAGATCCCACTGATCTTTTCATGTTCCCTAATGAAAAATAATATACTTTATATATATATATATATTTTTATATATATGTTGTTTTAGATTTCAAATTGACTCTGGATATTACTTCTGTTTAGCAAAGTATCATCACAAACTGCATAAGCAATTAGCGTATAATGCTACTGAAAATACAAAAGCCTTTCTTCTAAATCATTGATAAATAACTTATCTTGAAAAAGAATCAGGTAACAATTAGTGACATAGAATATTTGTTGACATTTTATTTTTCAAATTAGCTACCCAAGCTTGAAACAATACACTCTACCTTATCCGCACGTTCTTACATGTGATTTTAATTCTATATTTCTTGGTATAATAAAATAAACAGAGGTACTTTGCTTGGGAAAACACTAGATAGGAAAGATGGTAAATGACTTCAGATGCCTTTCACCAACTAAAAAATGAGAAGAGTACTTCTGGTAAGAATGATTATTGTGCAAGCACATTAGCATGCAATCACATTCCTATATTTGTACCACATTCCTACATTCCAATTAATTAACAGTCACACAGGTAACAGCTGAAAACCCAAAGAAAAGATTGTCAAGAATTATCATGTTGACTGTCAGGAACCCTTGAATTTTCAGTGCCATTTTAGTAAAAGAATGTTTTGAATCATCAGTTAAAGCTTTCATAAAGAAGTTGAGAAGAAAAATATTGTCATAGATGCTTGTGGTAAATAATGAAGTTGACTATGCTGTGTTTTAGCTAGCATAGTAACAATTCTCAAAAATTCTTCCTGCACTTCCTATTTTTCCCAAGGATAGCCTTCTTATATTTTTAAGTTCCCTTTCATAAACTGCATTGAGTATTCTACACATTGACAGTACCCCTTAAGTATGTCACTTAAGTTACAGTTGACCTTAATACTTGCAACCAAAGATGGATGACTTTCTACAAAAATACACGATGTGTGAAAATATGC
Organism: Colius striatus; assembly: GCF_028858725.1. Classification (NCBI taxonomy): domain Eukaryota; kingdom Metazoa; phylum Chordata; class Aves; order Coliiformes; family Coliidae; genus Colius; species Colius striatus. Next base: position 42,050,164 of record NC_084760.1, on the reverse strand, counting down.
CAACCCATGTATTAAAGAAAACGATTGCCACTACAACTTTAGTCAATGCATATATCAAGAGATACTGAGAAACTATTACCTTGCTGTGATCGCACCTAGATGTTAGACGTTTGTATATAGCTTGGAGAAAGAAGAGTGGCATTAATCTAGATTTGTTCAAATGTTTTTAAAATAGAGAAAATGTAGAATCACAGAACAGATTATTAAAAATGTAGTTTACTAAAATTAATACAGAGAAGGAGAAAAAAAATTGTCTCCATTAATGCATTTTTGTAATTACTGTTGTGGTTTCTCATGCTTATCAGGAACAAAGCATGCATCAACTCCAAATATCAAAAGTCCTTTAGAACTAACAACAACAACAACAAAATCAGGTTAGATGAGGATACAAGGAGACTGTTTAACTCCTCTCTTGACTTGGTTTTCATCCAGCTTGTACACTCCAAAGGCCTTTAATCTCTTAACTACTGTTTCATTATCATCTCTGCAGAGATTCAGGGTGTTTAGAATATCTGGGAGGCTTTCATGTGCTAGGATTTAAAACTTCATACAAGAAACCAACAAGCCCTAGCAAAGGAAATCTTGGCACAAAACTACTGTATCATTTTATGTTTATAATATATAAGCACCTTGTTCCCATGCCCGGCACTGCAAAAATCTGCGAAACAGCTATCCTAACTTGCTGTCCAAAGCCATAAGAACAGATATTCAATATAGAGTGTAAATGCCTATAATCACTTCACCAGAGGAAACATACTGACAACCCACAGGCCTGAATTCTGGTGGAGTACCAGGAAGGAATAGGCATCATTATAAAGCTTAACAAGAAATAAGATTCAGGGAAGATGTTAAAGTTCTTGTGAAACCTCTGAAAGTTCCCAATGAAGAACACACTAAGCAAATATGAAGACAATTTGTGTCTGCTTGGTCCCTAATCAGCATGGGAAGCTCCCTCTGTCCCTTTCAGCTTTCTGGAGGCTCTTAAGACTATTAAGAAAACTAATTTCAGTTTACAACATAAAATTTGCAAATGAAAATCCAAATGGATTCACATCTGCTCATTCGCAGAATTCTTGTTGCTAAACTAAAGGAGTTTTAACATGATTTTTAGGTAACAATAAAACCAGGTGTTGAAAAAAGAAGCAGAAAATGTTGCTTAAAAGTCCTGTATGTCCCAGACAAAGCTACAGGCTGAAATTCTGTCACCAAAATACTTTCTTGCAATGCTGGGATGTGACCATTGATCTCAGAAGGCAATCAATCAAACAGCAGTCCTCTCACTGCCTCAGATGATGAAACTTTTCAAGTATCAACTTTCAGATAAAGCAGAATCCTTTTTCTTTTTTTGACCCACCTCCTCCTTTCATATGTCAGTCCTTTTTTTTCGCTTTTCACCTTAAAAGATATTCAGAAATTAAACATTTTTATCAGCATCTAGTCCACTGAAACCAATTACATGGCAAAGGGTGAAAAAAACCCATGAAAATGCTTGAAAACTTTTCCTGATCATTAAGGGGTTTTATATTCAGGCACAGCACAGGAAAAAGAGCAGCTTTTTCTTTACTGCATTTAAATTCTTTCACTTCAGAACATTTAAAAGTAACCAGTTGGGCATAGAGTAACTAGAATGAAACTGTCATTAAATATCAAACTGCTGAAATGGCAAGTGACTAGATACTTAGTAAAGATTTTTCCCTAGACTGTGCTATAATCTGGAAAACAAACAAACAAACAAATAAATAAATAAATAGGTGAGTAGGCCAATAAATAAATAAATAAATAGATAAAAGCTTCACTAACCTTTTTTTTTTTGCAAAGTTGTTAGAATATGCCTATTAAACATCTTCTATTTGTAAGGAAACAGATACTACTGACTGCATACTTAATATGAGACTGTTGAGAGACGATTAATATATGGAAGAAGCAGCACATCAAACCATTAATAAGGACTTCACACTCAAAAGACAAGATCTTATGAAAGGCCTTTTGGAATGGTTCAAAACTAAGAACTTTACACTTATAATCTGCTCTACAGAATTCTTTTTTGGCCATTAATATCACTGATACAGAGTCTGAAAATGTTTTCCTGTTGCAAGGGCACAAGTGACATGGGTCACACGTCCAAAGTGTATGCAAGATCATAGCACAACTACAGCTCCAAACTGCTGCCCATTTTGCATACCCTGCCTGCTTCCCCTGCCTCTGGATGCAGTTGGCCCAACGAAACCCACATCCTAAGCCACAGGCTGTCAGGCACCTGGGCTAACTCTTTACACAGGATGACAAAGTGCTTTAAATTTACCAATGTCAGGTGGACATCCTCAAAATTTGTATAGTGTTTTTAAATAACAAAATTACTACATCCTTTCTGACCTTTCCTTTAATGAAGGTAATGCAAAAAAATTGGTGTCTCTTTCCCTAATCCTCACCATCACATTGAAAAAAACAGAACTGTCAAAGTGGGTAAAGAATGAGTTTCACCTTCTGTTCTTCAGTATGGATCTAACAAAGAAAAATGACCACTTCAGATGTGACTTCTCAGTACACTTACATACATTGTGTCAAGATTAAATGACACCCACCTTCTATTGCCTTCATGCAACCCTGCTCACACAGCTGTGGGACTAGGTGGCTTGGAGTATGCACATGTTTTAAAGAGCAAAAGGATATTTAGGCGAGGAAATATCAACAAAATTCTCTTCCATCCTTTCACCCGTCTGCAAACCATACAATTAGGAGATATGACAGGATTATAAATTATTCTTCGCACCTAGCTTGAAAAACGCCCTAACTTTACCCTTTCTTCTGGAAAGTTAAAAATATGCTACTAAAGTGTCCGACTGTTTTTAAACATCTTAATTTACTGGCTTGCTGATACCAAGATGCAAAGAGTTAAAATCATTGATATAAACAGGTAGCATTATATCTTCCTTCAGTTGATAATGCAAAGAAGTACGAAATCTGCTTTTAATTATCTTGGCTGAAGAGTTTTCAAATAAAGTGTGTTATTAGTTCTTACTTCAAAGGCTATAAACAGAAGCTGCCAAAATAGTTCTCACGGTGGCAAATTCTGTCAGCCCTCACACATTTTACTAAAAGCTATATAGTATTTTGTTAACTTTCTTGCAAAAACAAAACACAGCAAAGTATTATACTTTGTTATGCAAAGGATCGGATTCAAAACCATTCAGGAAGTCAAAGGGAGGTTAAACTTCATTTTACTTCAGACTCTTTGGATCAGAGAGCAAATAATAATTTAAGAACAGCAATTAAATGCGTTGATTTGTTCCACGTTATCAATTAACATTCTTACTTAGCCTACGTAGGTCCTTCATTTTTATAATTGCCCTCAGAGAAGCTATAAAACGTTTTAAGAATAAAACTTCTGCTTGGTAGAAGTACACACTATAGATGGTATCTCTCACTTCCCATCAAGCATAATTTTTAGAAATTTTAAGTTAGGCTAGGCTATTTCATCTCTAAAATGAAGGATTTGGAATACATTAATTTGAGCTTGAAATCTTTTAATTTGAACTTACTAGGAATAGCAAATAGCTGTAGAAATAAATTTGAAACATTGCGCTTTAAAAACCCACCTATATCATGTTAAAAATATTTAAGCGGAATCTAAGTAAAGAAAAGGATTGTTGGGATTTTTTTAAATAACTCCCGGCATAGTCCTGTTAGTTAGGAAATTAATTAAAAAATTGGAAATTTTTATTATTATTATTATTGTTGAGCTAATTCAGTTTTCCAAAGCTCCTTTCAACAAGCTAAGTTTGCTTACCTCCTGAATGCATGCATTTTTTATTGTGTTGATGGTCACATACAGTACTAAATAAGTTTTATTTCATGTTTACAATATAATTTAGCATTTGTTAAGTGTGTATTAATCCTCCTTTCATGCTTTAGTCATAGGGAACCAGTTAATATGGATCTTTATATTCTAATCAGCAAAAGAAACGTAACCTGAAAATACATTGGTAAGATTCATTGGTCAAAACTCAGAAAGAAATCTCTCTGCAATCATACATATTTTTATTTGAAGAGGGCAGTCAGAAATAAAACAGGTAGAGAAAATTTTGCAGGTGTTTTTCGTTTCTAGTCATCCTCTGCCTGCAGCTTCCCTCGAGTAGGTCCTGCTCTCATTACCACACTTCGTGGTACGGAAAGTGTCCAATCAATATCTAATCTCTGTTTTCACACATGTAACCTCAAAGATGCTTATTTTGAACTTAGTCTGTTACATGGTCATAAGTGTTGAGAAGTGTTATTTAAAAAAAAAAAAATTCCAAATTCCTGGCCGAGGTTTTCCAGATCATGTGTTACCTGAACTTCACTTGCCATGGGCTGCTCCTACCTTCCTACGAGACTCCCTGTGTGCTATACTTGAAATCTAGAGTAACTAGGCAGGAAAGTGATGGAAACCAGCATAGAGCCAAGGGCACAGCCCTGTGGAACCAAACCTCAGGTTTCAAATAGAGATAAATATTTTAAAGTAAGGACACCAAGACCAACTATTTATGCCCCCTTTTTTGTATTCAGCATGGAGTTAAGATGGAATCCAGAAATAAAAATCAAAGTGCAGATTCACCTTTTATACAGAGGTCATTTTATAGTCTCTGATTCTTTTGCGATCTGATCTAGGCTGACCACCTTCTGCAGAGGGGTTGGAATAGATGTTCTCTAAAGGTCCCTTCCAACCCTACCATTCTATGATTCTACAATTCTTCTATTATCATATGGCTTCTAAACACCCTACATCCATAAGAAAAAAATTTCCTTCAGCTAGTACTATTCAGAAGACATTTAATACATAATTTTAATCAACTCACCATTTACTACTTTTTGCCTCAAAACAGTTTTTTTTTTTCTTTAAGTCCATAGGGGTTTTCTCAATATTAAGATGAAATTTACATGAAAAAAAAACTTGATAATATCCATCTTATTTAACCCAGTCCTAAGTTTTGCTTCACTCAACAGTTTATTTATTTAATTTTACATTTGTGGCATATACCAAATGTTCTAAGCCACAGAAAAATGAAAAAGCATAGCAAACTCACATATCCAAGTACGTACATTCAACTTAGTCTAACACCAGGTTTCTATGGACAAAAGTCTCGATGCAAAGCAATTCTATAAAAATGGATGAGAACAAAATTGGTGGTTTTTGCAGAGCATAGCAGAACTGCAAAGTAAAAATATTATTTTAGCTGGTGAAAACAAAACTTTTTGCATATGTAAGTGAATTATGGTGAGTTTTCCTGTTGCTTGTAATTTAGCTTCAGTAATGAACAGCTTTCTGGGTCTCTTTGTGTTGTGTTTCTTATTCCCTTGGTGACGAGGGGATTTTAGCATTTCTTAGAAGTCAATTGAGAGGAACAGCATCTGAAAAGGATAAAAACAACTACTGATAAAATAATTAATTTGGTTTCAACACAGTGGTTATGGAAATGCAGTTAGAGAAAACCAAGGGCAAACATGTGTCTTAATTACAAATCCTAATCCTTCACTTAATTGTTTAGTTTCCACAAACTTCCAAAGTTTAAAGTACAATTAATTCAATTGAAACAGCTTATGATTGCTTCCTACAGTTTCTAAACGACTCCACAATTCACATTATTACATTGCACATTTGTCAATGTAGAGGAATTAAAAAAAACAATCACGGGTCTTGGCAACTACTGCATTTCACTGGAATGGTTATGTACTTATAATAATTTCTCTCCCCCTTCTCTTCTTTAATAAGAATAGGAAATAATAATTATTTTACCTAACACTTGAAACATATTTTGTAAATTATGAAATCATTTATTAAAGATGAGAAATCATTATCCTCAGTTAGGTATGTGAAAAGTGCCGTTAAAGTAAATGAAATTACTTTGTCAGTCATTCAAAAAGAGAAAAAAATCAATTGCAAGTAATATCTATTTTGCAAAACATGTTTCCTTTGCGAGAGAGGAGAGAGTTTTGCTTTAACCAAAGAACAGAGACTCAGTCCACAGAAATATCTCAGGTAGAGATAACTGTTTCAAGGGGGACTTCAAGAAATTTGGATAAACAGCAAACAAACGCTTGTAACTGAATCAGAGTTTCTGATGGAAAATTTTTCAAGAGAGCAGAATAGCTCCTAAGACTATCTCAACTGGTCAGCTGATAGCTAGCAACAGAACTGCACATATTTTACTAGTTACTCATGAGAAGCAAACCAGTAGAATGGCACAGGGGAATTTACTCTTTTCAATATAGTTGCAACTTAGAAACTCCTTAATTGCAAAGCTCATACTGGTGCTTAATGAAGATGTACATATATCACAGGTTCAACAAATCAAAGTGAGAGGTTCTATACAGCTTTCACAATTTGAACACCCTTGGCGGAAAAGTTTCCATACTAGGAGTAATAAAAAGGTTGACTGAAAGTCAGAATTAAATTTCCTTTTCTGATGAAGATCCTGTTTTACAGTACATAGAGAGCCATTAAGGTCCTATAAAAGAATCAATAATCAATGTACCCTTTTGTAAATGGAGGAAATAAAAATAATTCATAATCGTTAGCAATGATGCTCAGGAGATATATCCAAGGTCTGATTTACTACAAAGATGGCATTTCAGTGTACCTCAAAAAATGTTTTGTCTCTACTAGCTTGAAAAGTTGACTTTGTTTTTAAAAAATGACATTTCTACTAATTGCCCCATGTTTAGATCCATTAGCCCTGTCCATTTTAACCTCACAGTATAATTTGCTGAAATTTACTTTTATTTTTTGTTTTAAGTGATGCTTTCTTGTCTAAGTAAACTGTTTGACACAGTACTGTGTCAATATCCAAAGAAAACCTATACTTAGAGATGTGTTGCTTGTACTTTTGATAGTGGTTGCCCAAAAAAGAATCTGTGAATCCTCAGCAGTGAGGGACCATTCCAAACTTCAAATTGACAATACTTTTGTGTTAAAATTTACCTAAACAGGAAAATCCTTACAAAACTTGAACTGTTAACTGACAACAGGTTCGAGCTAATCTCCCTTTTCTTCCTCTGTGTTCATGTATTTGAAAGTGAGTTATTAAGACTGGTGATTTTAGGGCAGTGAAGAAAATATTTCCCTGGATTTTTTTTTTTTTTAAAGTGACTGCAAGACTTCCAAAGATTTAAGTTTTGAAGGCTATCTGCACAAAATCTCACAGCTACTATGAAGTATTAGTTAAACAATTTCTATCACTTTCAGAAGAGTAATGGTATAGTCAGAAAAAAAAATAATCAAAGGTAAAACATTGCTTAAGAGTACCTATCCTGACTGACAGTCCATATTCATCAAAATATAGAATTTCCCTGTTTGTCCACGAACATCCTTATAAATTATGATTGCTACAAGGCTAGAAACAAACGATTTCATTATAGGTCTTACACACTGGCTATTTCAGATCCATTTCTATATCTGCAGCAAATCATAGCTGTAATAGGAAAATTCATGCAGAGTAGTGAAAGCAGCGAATTACAACAGTGGCAGGGTAGGAAGTAAAGCCGTGGTCTTAAGGGAGGGTCATAAAGAAAGTGCTAGTGAGCTGTTACAGGCATTAAACCACAGTCAGAGCAGTGCATGACACTCAGCTCCATAAACTGCTGACTGCCCTAAAGCACCTAAAGATTTAAAAGTCTAGAGATGTAGAATTGGAGAAATTTTTCATATTTGTTTATTGTCACATAAACATACAATCTTTAGAAGTTCATATTGTACATACATATCCATAAATCATGATGCATCTAGAAAGAATGAAAAATATCAAAGCATCAAAATCTTTGGAGCAGGAAAGGAAGTCAGGAATTTCTTGCTCAAATGCCTGACCCCAGACAGGTAAACTCAGAAACTTCAAGATCTTTATCCTCAGCCATAATCTACATCGCTTATCATGTATCATCATCTAGAGAACAGCATGAAGTCCTGAAAGAGAGCTTAAGCACTTAGAAGCTTCTCTCCTATGACCAGCTGTCTCAGCTTATGTAATAAATTACCCCTCCCTAAAAATCTTGCTTCACTTAAATCAATCTCTTTAAGTACTCAATGATCACTTAAGTCACTTAATTTATTTCAATCACAGTTTTGGAAATAGGCCATGATTATGACTAATTATTACGGCTATTATGGGACGGCAAACCCACCCAAATTCAATATAAAATCACCAACAGTTCTCAAGACTCTTACATAACTGCTATGTAACCATTCTTTACCTTTTTTTTTTTTCTTTTTTCCCATCTCTGATAATGTTCCAGTTAAAATATCACTACAACAAAGCAGAGGAAAGGGATTCACAGCTTAACAGCTCTGTTGCCCAGCTCTTGAAGATACAGCATCTGTTGCCACAGACATCTTTCTGGAAGGAGATTCTGAGCAAGACACACCTGTTGAACAGCATGCAGTATCTGCATCCTGCCAAGTGCAACCCTATATTCTTAGCACAATCCCATAAGCCCTCGTAAGTGATATAACAGGCATAAGCCATTCCCAACATACCACAGTTCTACTCCATGGCTGATACCTTTGTGAAACCAGTCTCCTGGGACAATATTTTAGATTACAGAAGGATTAACCCATCGTTTCTAATGAATATATTAGTGAAAATACACCAAAACATCCTCAAGACAGAAAAAAAAGATGAGCATGAAGTTTAGTTACATTCCAGAGGCCCATCTCAGAGGCAAAATACAAAAGTGCTGAAATCCAGTTTTTATACAACATATAAGTTCTTGATTGTGTTTCTGTTTCTCTGATGTTTCAAACAGCGGACTCCACGACACATCAGCTGCATAAGCAGTTCTCTATCCATCCCTGTGACATGCACCCATACCTTTTGCCTGCCAGGCAAGAAACAGCGTGTATCACGTCTAATCCATTGGCAAGCAAGTGCCACTTGGCTGCTGGATGCACACTGACCTCTCAGCTTCTGCTGCACCAACCAAACTGCTCCCTGGCCTTACGTTGCTCCCATGACAGATAATTTAATATCTCTTATCTTCATCATACAGCTAAATGTGGTTAAAATGTATAAATAAGGTTAAAATATATCAATAATTTTAGTTGACATTAGTAAGACAGTGTAAGCAAGTAAACTCGTTTAAGCATGAATTCCACACTGGAATGGAAATCCTTAGTTTACAGACACTGTGCTTCAAAGAGAACTTCAACACTCATAAATAAAAGTCAATTATGCCGGTCTTTAATCACACCTTGATGTTATCTATAAGTAATAACCACCATCAGTGTTACGTGCCTTCTAATTTATATGTGGCGCTTTTCACATACATATAAAGTTACTGTAGAGATACAAGCAAACTGTGACAAACACAGCCATCAGGATGTGCTCAAGATTTCAAATAACACCAACAGCAATGCTGAAAAGACTGGGTGTTTGTTCTCTTGACACTCAAACCAGTGCTCCAACCATATGACATCTTGACTTCTACAAAACAATTTCCATTGCTGGGCCTCAAGGAGGTTTTTCATATGAAGTTTGACTGGACCCTAGATATTTCCTTTAAAAACAGATTCTATTTTCTCCTTTTACACAGTCTTGCTCCTTGTCCCTACCTAATTATGTCACTGCATGAATTAAGAGTTCTTTTAAGTCTGAAACATAATCAACGTGGGAAGCAGTGTGCAAGATGAAGACACAGCACAAATGCATGATTTCTACTCCCATACTCCACTATTGAATCATATGTTCTATGCAGGGGTTTTCAACCGTGAGAAGTTTGGAGGGGGATAGATGGGCGGGGAGGTTGGTTCAGTTGTTCTTTTTAGAACTGAGAAAGATGTGATCATATCTCACTTGATCTAATCACAAATCAAACTACAACTTGGTTTCAAACGTCAAAACAAAGTTGTGATATAATCATGGAAACACCACTGTATTTTAAGCCACCTCTAATTTTTGCAGTTATCATACTAGGTACTAATTTAAGCAAACCAGAATTGCTCGTTATTAAAACTGATCCTAAGACCAAGTATTTGCCTAAAGTGTGCAAGTAACTAAAAAGATGGGAATGGAAAAGGGATGTCTATAGCTGCTGTTTCCCTGAATCAAAAAAAAAAAAAAAAAGGGTGAGGTCTTTTTTTTTTTTTTTTTCCTCTCCCCTCCCTTCAAACCCTCAGGCATCAGACCACACAAAGACATTTTAACTGGTCAAAGCTCAGAAATTTAAAGAGGAAGTCTTCTGGACCAACAAAAACAGCACTCTTTCCAGAAGAAACTATGGCGGGTCTAATTGAGGTCCTTAAAGTTGAGACCCTTTCTAAGATGCAAGACTAAACTGATTCTTAAATACCCTTCTGCATTTAGAGGTAATAAGTTTATTGACTTTATACAATATTTTATATTTATTGAGTACGGACCAACATAATGCCCTTAAAAAGCCCTAAAAAATGTGGTTAACTGACCTACAGATTAGCATTCACCAGACTGTCCAAAGGACAAAGACATTTATAAACTCTATCTCTTTGAATAGAACAAAAATCATACTAAAAATCATAACACAAACACATAGCATCCACTTTCAGATCACGATGATTTGATTTTACTAAGACTTGCTAGACTCCTTATAAAAGAAGCAATTAACTAGATGTCTTAGTACTGAGAGTAGGACTTGGGATAAGGTTTGTTTCAATACTTAAAACCATTTTAACATCACTGGGGTAATCGAATTTTATTTACTGCAACCGTTCTCATCTTTACAAAGAAAGTAGTGGTCCACTTGGTGCTTAAACTCAGCATAACCAGACCAAAGCAGTTTAGCTGATGTTAGTGGCAATCACAGATAGTTAAGAATTTTAACATTGAGGACCACTGTCAGGATTATATATTTGGTAAAATGTTAAATTTCTGCCTCATCTATAATTTAGATAATAGATCACAATCATTATCTTGACATATTAAACAATATTCACGTACTGATCTAAAATATACACATACTATTAAGATGCCGATTCTCAGTATCAGAAATCTAAATACTAGCTATGTAACTAATTGGTAATTATGGGTAGAGGATATATTATGTAAGCAGTACTTGAGTTTCTACATAGCATAAGACTTTTGAATCAATGACATAATCACCTATCTTATCAAATAATGCGTAACAAAACAGGAATGCCATATCAACTGAAAAATAATATATTTATCTTCTAAGTACACATCACTTTAAAAAAAACTCTGAACTGGGGCATATACCAATTTTCTGAAAAATGACATTAGAATTGGTGGGTTTGTTTTTCAAAATATCAGTTAACAGCTATTACTTTCACATCGGAGATATGTTGCCATTTTGAAATGACATAGTTTTAAACGAAGACCCAACTTTGGTTGTCAGTCAACAAAATGCAAGAATATTTGGATTTTGGCATTCAAGTCTTAAGCACAAATTAACATAATTGAAAGAGTAGCCAAAACACAGCTGTTCTGAAATTTATCTCCCCAAAACTTTTTTTTGTGTGTTTTTTTTTTAATTTGACCATCTGAAAGATCATAAAATTCTATTAAACAAAACTTCTTGAAAATGCAGCAAAACTGTTTTGTTATAAACAGCTCTAAAGCTGATATACTGAATTTCAACTAACTAAACATGGCTTCCATTTTGATAGAAAGTTTTCTATCATTTACATTAATTACTACCAAGAGAGTTTTCTGCAGGCTTTTTATTACTTAATTTTCATCTGTGAATAATTGCTACTATCTTTTAATGAAAGACACTCCTTATGTTTTATTTCTACTCTATTGTTACAACACCTTTCCATCTGTATTTGTATTTATAAACACACATGTATGTATACATACACTTAGCAGATAGCACTTTTAAAATGTTGTGACAGATAACAGTCTTTAAATATTGAAGGGGTTTTTTTTATTTTTACCATTCTGGAGACAATGATTAAGACTTAATGAACTGCAGTTAGGAGTTTCATTGACAAAGCAAGTTCAACACAAAACTGTCAAGTTTGTCTACAATATTTTTGGCAGCAGAGTTCTTTGACAGGCAGAAGATGCAAAGAATTACAAGCAATTACAACAATTACATGCAAGAATTACATGCCAGAAGAAAGCCATGTAGAACAGAAATACTATTTTTATCAGGGTTTAGTATTGATGTGGTTATAAGGAGACCTTCACAGTAGTATAAGACTATCTAACCCTATTGACATCTTAACAGAATAATCTTTTTCTAGTTAAAACACTTTGGAAGAGAGATTTAAAATTGGTTTTTCAAAAAAGGCATTCAATGAGAATTTTTTTAAAAGTAATTTTATCAAAGTGCCCTAACTTGCATCAGAACATGCTGTAAAATAAAAAAAAAAAAAAAACCCAAAAAATAAATCATAACACATCTTTTCATCTTGTCCTGACAGCAAATATACTCAACAAACAGTGTACTTCTTGGAACTGAGGAAAACTGCCATTCATTATCAGAATCTAAGACTAATACTAAAATTAACTTAACTTTTAAAAAGTATGAGGACATATATATTTTTTAAAAGTTTAGAGTATTTTGGTACAGAAAGAAGTTCACAACCTCAGAAAGCAATTGTTACTGGTATGTTTTATTTTTACTCTTTGGTGAGCACAACCATTTCAACACCATTAGTACTCCAATATTTGTAGAGTTAAATTTGAATATACTGTAAAGACAACTACAGATAACATCTACCGGTAGATTCCAAAATGGAACAAACTGATCATGTGTTCAGATCAATTATTTGAGTAAAACTCAGAACCAAATGCAAGGATGATCACCTAAAAACAAAGTTGGAAGGCTGGATTCAAAAGTCAACAACGGCACAACTCAAGATGGCAACAGAAAAGTAAAGAATCCAGCAGGCTGGAGGATTAGGGCAGAGTGAGCTTCACATAGGCTGCACAGTTACCATGGCAAGAACAGAACTCAACGATATTGGAAGTGTAACTATTTTTTTGTAAATTGGAAAAAAAAAATCAGATAATGGTTATGCAGTTATAATTGGAGTCCTAGAAATGAATTAACAGTTTATAACTTGATAAAAATCAGAAATAATGTGGGTTTAAATTTATATTAAGTAATTACAATCAACTTCCAAGGAACAGTATCAGACACTTGATAGCCCTTAACAGACTAGTTACAGCTAAATTCAAATGTAGCAGTCAAAATTTTGAACAATACAAATTATGATTTAGTTAGCTACTTCATCAGCCCCCACAAAGGAGTTGACACAATACAATGCTGAACTTATACAAAAGGTTAAAGCATAGTATCATTTTCAAGTCTTTCTAGGCTAAATTGAGACAATTTATCTTTAAAATATTTAAAAAAAAAAAAAAGAACATGGGAAAACTGAAACTGTTATTTCATTTCAGAGCAATGTATCCAAACATAACATGGTATTATATGTGACAGGGCTATATTCACCACTGAAGTGGCAAAGAAATGAAACGTACCTATTTTAATCAAACTATCTACTAGTAAACGATTGAATGCTGCTATATTCAGAGAAATAGTTTACTATAAAAGTCAATTTTTAAGGGAAACATGTCAAAATAGGCCAGAATCACAGCAGTGGCTTTCTGGCCCATCACAATCTCTTACCATTTCCATAGAGAAGACAATAATCAATTACCTATCTTGTATGACAATTATAAGGAATGGTTAAGCTAGAGAGAACTGGATATACAGAATCTAAGAAGTTTACAGTAATTCAAATATCCACATAGATAGCATAAAAATATAAGGGTGATGGTATTCCTTCAAGTAGCTCTATTTGTCCCAGAGTTTGATTACCCCAGACAATATTTACAAAGGTGTGAAGACAACATAATTTTGATTTCAAAAAGCCCTCTGCAGCATTCCTCCGCAGAGACACAGTTATGAGTCTGTCTTCAGAAGGACTCCTACCATTCTAAAAATACTGTCCCACAGCTGTTTAAAATTTATTTTTTTAGACCATAGCACCACTGTTTGGTTGTTTCCAATTTCTGAAACCACAAATAGTAAAAGTGTACTCAGTCTACTGCAAACATAAATAGCAAATGCACGCTTCAGCACTTTTAAAAGGATATGGAAATTGGCAACAAAAATGCAGTTCATGTTGAAAATTTACGAGGGCCCTGCCATATTTCTTCAGAAATACAATCAGGTAAAAATTAGGAAGATCTCTACCAGCTGGGTGGCATTTTTGTGTTTTCTTTACTTACATTTTTTTAACTGAAAGACTTTCATTATGCAACTTTTGGCACTTGATAAAATAGAGCATGGTACCTTTGCTAAAACCACAGTTTCTTTGGTTATGTTTAGCATTACACAAACATCTTTCACCTTAGATATCCTCTTGCATTAGCGTGCTTAATTTCAAATACTCTGAGGCACATTACTTTCTGACAAAATTATTTTAATGGCAATCAGTAAATGTGCTACATGCATTATTCTTTCCCTCCCTCAATTTCACAGGTCATTAAATCAACCCTTCACAATTATAGTTTTGTATATTTGAAGCTTTAGTACTTCTATTAAAAGCTAAGGTAGTCCAATAATACATATATTTTTACATGGATTTATTTCAAGAAACACAGTACATAATGGCAAAGTATCTTCTAGGTAAAGGTAACAGTAGATATGTTAACAAATGTCATTACATTCTTTTGATGAACATCAAAAGTCTGAAAACCTGAAGGAAATGTCAATATTTTTTTGTCTGAAGTACACATCTTGAAAGAAGTCTAGATCCCAAGGACGCTGATGGGAGTTTAAAATCGACAGGGCTGCGATTTTCAGCCCTAGCATGTATGAATTCAAGTGAGCTCACTAAGAAAAGTATCTATTTTGAGTGCTATTTTTGAACTATTTTATCCTGACATAAATACAACCAAAACTAGAAACAGGTAACATTCCTTTTGATCAAAAGCAGCATTTTGGTGGTTTGTATAGCAATAGACTGTTTCTACCAATTGCATACCACTTGAAAGCCTAACATTTAAGGCGTAATAGTTCTCAAAAAAAAAAAAAAATTAAAAAGTGAGTTACCCACGAGTTCAGACCAAAAAAAAACTTTTAAAGTGTATAAATTTTATAAAGAATGGACAGGTTTTTTTCAGATCACTTGCAGCTAAAAAGATAAGGTAAACATACATATATACACACCCCTCCCCCCCGCATTACAATTTGGGAGGAATTTCTTTTGGTACAGAGATTACTTGCTACAGGCTTTACTAACCATGAAGTTTGGAGGCAGCATGGGCATATACTTACGTTCTTTAAAACAATTCCATGCACTTACAAATTTTTCCTTGAGTAGACATTTTGTGCATTCACAGTAACCAATTTCCTAGTAAGCCTGAGTGAACATATTTGAGCAATTTTGGGATTTATGTTGCATTAAAAAAAATCTGGAGATAAGACAATTAGAGACTATGAAGTAAAATTTAAGAATTTACACTACATTTTTATGTGCATGTTAAGATTTATTTTAAGAATGGACCATGTCAATTTTGTGCTCTCAAATTAGTTTGTATCATATGACGGAAAAATCTTCCATTTAAAATGAAATTACAAACTAGCATTTATCTCTTATTTACCCTAAGTTGACGGCCTTTTATATGGTGAAAGTCATACTTCTTTTTGTTTTAAATGTTGAAATATATAGGATGGAGGGCTTTCTTTAAAGGTATCATTAATAATTTTCTTTCTAAAATATGTCCTTTATAAATAAAGATTAACAGAAAAAACTGATGTGCACATCAACCTGCATTACTACCGAATTACCTGTAGGACTGGGTCACTTTTTCAGTTCCGGGAAGTAGTAGGGACACTCAATAATTGCTTTGCTTTAGAAACTGTGTTACACAGGTATTTTTTGCTGGATATTATGCTTTGTGATGGAAAACCTTTCCCAATCCTCATTAGAAGAAAAATATTAGTTTAAAATTTAAACTGTTTGCAAAGTATAATTTTAACTTAGAAAATTCCTGTTATAAATATAGAACTGAAATACTGTGATGTGGTTAACTGCACCTGCCACCCAAAAGGGTTTTGCAATATTATGCATAGACTTTAAAGGAAAAATTATTTGAGAGATGCAAATAATGGCAAGAGTACTAATATATGTTTGATTCAATTTATTTAAAGGAATAATTTCATTCCTTTTTTCAAAAAATTCTCCATCCAGTTTACTAATAGCCACACAATCAGAATTCAAGTACCTACTTTTGCACTCACATTAAGAATAATATTTAAACATATGATTTTCTTGAAGGTCACCTTCAGAGCTATGGCACACAAAAATAAATTCAAAATAGAATCAAGGCTGACTGCCCACCTGTTAATATGGGCTTAAAGGATAAATTACATTTATAAACCACAACCTAATATGCTATGTAAAAAAATAAATCTTTAAGATAGTAAAAGATACAACCTAAGCCCACTGAAGCCGGAGAAGGAAAAAATTGATCCTCCTAACCATAATGTACTGCACTCTTACACAAGAAAATGTTTAATTCCACATGCTGTAGTTAAATAAATTATACACTCAATATGCATGGTGCAAAAATGTATATACCTCATACAAAGCAATACAGAGAAAAGTAAAGTGAAGCAAGCATTAAATCTGTACCTGAACTACAAAAATATTGTTTAGAAGAAATAAGATAGTAAAACTATTAATAAGTATAATGTCACTGGAAATATCACAGGAAAAAAAAAGTTTCATGTCTGGCTTATTCATTCGTGGGAAGCAGGGGAGAAGATACGGTATAAAATGTGTACAGTAGGGAATGAATGTACATGCTAGGAGAAGGAGATAGAAGACAGCACAGGCAGAAAGATCAAATAGGAAAGACATTGGCTTTTCCAGGCCATTTTCTCAGGGGCGTGCTGAACGGAACACATTAATTTTTTTTAACCTAAGTCCTGTGTTTTTTTTCTTTAAAGGAAAAAAAAAATTTACTCCAATTACTTCCTTCAAATTACCCTAAACAAAATTTGAAAAAAAGATAAACAACAAAAAAAGCAACCAGAAGAAATATGCATTCTTGTAGGAATAATCTGGCATTTGGCTTCTAGAAATATGCCTGCTTAAACCAAACAGGCAACAACAGAAATTGATCCTTTCTCTGAATACAGTACATATCTGTCATCAATATTTACAATTAGAGAAAATAAGTTATACAGTTTTCCTTGAATATTTTTAAAAAATTGCTGAGCAGATTCTTGAAATGTGGTGGGACAGCACTGCAGCTGAAACTGAAAAAGCTGAATACGTGAAATTTATATGTTGCATTGAAGATTTTTTTTTATGCTGAACATCTATGTAACTTCCACATGGTGCACTATTTCCTTAATTTGATGCACTTGAACATACATGCCCAATATTAAAAATGGTCTGTCCTCTGAAGTAAAAGCGGTGATGCCATTTCCGCTAACAACAGGCAGAAGGCACAACTTTCCAATCTTAACAAGATTCTATCCTAGAAATCCAAAAAGTCTTCCTCACTAGAACACTCACATACAGAATAATTTGGGTTCCAGTCCTTCAAAGACATACATAGGTCTGTAACAGCAAATAATGACAAGCCCATTAGAATTTACTGGCATGGCTCCAAGCACTAAAGTGTAGCTTCCTCTTAAGGATAAAACCCTGTTAACATATACGAGTCTGCTTTATTTAGGCCATGTGAGCACACCCACCCTTTAAAAAGGAACTACTCCTGCATGGAACATTTCCCAGACGCCAAGCCTTATGGTACAAACCCTTAGGAACAGGGTCTGTCTTCCAATCTGCAAAAAGCCACCATAACCGTGACTGGGCTCTTTGAGCACTACCACAACACAAACAAATAAAATTGCATACAAAAATTGCATTAAATGGCATCTAGAGTTGCAAAAGCCTGCATTCCTAAATTGGGAAATGTCAGTCTTAATATTGACTGCTTGTCTTCAGACGAGGCATATTTTTTTTCCCCTTTTCAACTGGAAGAATGTCTACCTCTGTCCCAGCCTGCTAACAGAGCCCTAGTGCCACACCATTATCCTTTCAGTCCCTGGCTTCATTCCCTTCATCCAGTAAAGTGTGGTCTCCTTGCCCTACCAATCTATGTCTCACGCTCTCCCTGGGTACTCTCCAGCAACTTCACAAACAATTTGCACATGGCAAAGAAATGAGAATCCATGGATAAACCAAAACCCTGGGTTCTTCCCCCACATCATGGAGGAATGTATGTTCTGCTGCAAACAATTTATTTTGCTCTGTCCACTTAACATATAATTTTTGCATAAGTGTGGTCCGATTCCTCACAGAGCAGATGCCTGCCCTCGCTTTGATATCCACTGCATTTTAATCAATCTAATTGTTTTAATTCTCCCTCCTTGGTCCTGAGGCAGCAAGAGAAGTTGTGACTTATAGCCTCTCCCAGCTGCTAGAAAAAGCATTTGGACACCCACACAGACCTGAGCTCAAGCATGCTCCAAAGGAATGTAATCATGAGATCATTTTACTGCCCAACTGAAAACCTTCCATTCCGTATGTGTAACCAGTCTCTTCTCGCAACATCCCTCCCTATGGCAGCTTTCAATTCAAATGGTTAACGTGTGACAAAGCTACTGAAACAGAGGCAATGGTGCTGATCGGAGCCATACTGACATCATGTCTAGGGTATTTATACGAACACATTCAGGTATTGTGGTTCTAAGCACTTTTCCTTTAGATCATTTAATAATAAACACAACTAATTTTATAAGTAAGGTTGAATCTCATATTTGATAATGTAAAAATGTGGTGGCTTAGGCAACGTGAATGACAAGAAATAGTTCACAGTATGAAGCAAAACTAATTTTGTCTAATTTTCTTCTTTTTTTTTTAACCATATACATCTTTCTACCATGTAGAGAATCCTCCTGAAAGGAATTCCAGAGAGACAGAATAAATGAAACTGCAGAACCACTCTCAAATAAGGATATTGTTAAAATGTCAGTAAGGTCAGAAAAATAGTGGGGTTTGTTTTTGCTTCCTTGAGGGAAGTAGAAGTTGCAGAGCATATAAAATGTTTAATATAATGTAAAAATGTGGATCACTTCTAATGAAGCAGAAGTCAACATTTACAAGAGTGATAAATATACGCAATCATTTAACCATTCTAATTATTTTCAAGAAATATCTTAAAGAAATATAAAGATGAGGCATACACATCATTTTTTTAATTACAACATTAATGTACATTAAGTAGAAACTACTTTGGCTAAATATTAGGAACAATGTTTTCTATATTAAAATATGTACTCTTAATTTATTCCCTCATATGTTTACTCACTCCTTTTTTCTTCTCAGTTATGTTATAGTTCTTTCTTTAATGAAGTATGTAACATCTCCCATTTCCCTTTCCCTGTTTGTCTTGTAAAATTCCATAAATAAAATACTTTTACCTATTAGGCGTATAAGGCATATATAAATCAGAGATTCTGAAGAACACAGCTTTTGAACTTTTATTTTCAAAGATCAGTGGAGAAATATGTTGCTCTAAGACCAAAGTCTTATTTATATGAGCTTGTGGCTTAACTGACAAGTATTTTTCTGTAACAAGTAAGGGCAGACAGTTTGTATCTTAAATAGCATAATCCAGTTTTCAACCCATGTAGACGTCTGGAAGAGGACCAGTCAGTAAACTAAATCACATTATATCCCACTGACAGGCCACATACAATCCGTGAAATTCATCACTTCTACCCAAGACAAAAGAAAAAATATGGTAAAGGTGTAGGAAGGTCAAAAATATTTGCAGCTCTTAAGACTGCTTAGCAATCTAAATAATTCTGTTTTTAAAAAATACAAATAGTAGGTTTTGGTTTGAATGCAAAGGTAGAAAGGATATAAGCAATACTTTGCTGTTTTTATGTGAGGCCACGGGCTAACTGGTTCTGTTTTACAAGTTGCAAGGAGTTTGACCTCTTTAGTTTGCTGGGAGACATGGAAATAGCACCTTAAAAATTATATTTCTTCCCAGCATTAATATTTTACTTTAGCATTTCTTTTACATGAGTTTATGTAGTATTTATTCACACAAGATTTTCCAGTTCTTAGATAGTGAGCCCTCAAACGACAGACTTTATTGACCTAGAAGCAAAGATGTACAGCTAATAGCAGTCAAAGTTGCACTTTAGCGTTTTTAGTTCAAAAGTAACATCTAAGAAGTAACATTTCTGCATTAATTAGAATCTGAAGCTAAATAGTACTTTATTTTCTTTCAGTAACCTCTTCAGCTAGCAGTCCAAACTGGACATTTAAAAATTGGATTTCACCTTTACCTTAAGTGATTCCATCTGAATTCAGACAAATTCAGATTTTTTTTTTTTAAATGGGAATTGTGAATACATTATAACCCAATCATCGGTTTACTCAATATTTTGGGTTTTTCTTAAATAAAAGTAATTTAAGCTTTAGGAACACAAAATATTATTTATCCTATATAGAAGATGCAGAT
Source organism: Colius striatus (assembly GCF_028858725.1). Lineage (NCBI taxonomy): Eukaryota > Metazoa > Chordata > Aves > Coliiformes > Coliidae > Colius > Colius striatus. The sequence goes on along the minus strand of NC_084760.1, from coordinate 42,029,690 downwards.
GATCATTTCTCCCATTTCCAAATGAAAAACCGAGAAAATGCCATTTTTAGTTATAATACTAGATTGAATTTCCACCTGAAGGTCACATCATACCCTACAAAACAATCAATTGGAAATATGCTGGGCTTTTTTTGTCTTAGTTGTACTCTTTGATTCTGTTCTAACAGTATTGTATTGAAAGTTATGTTGCATTTTAAAAAATTCAGTTTTAGAAAACAGGTAACTTTTCATTGAGCTCTATTTATTCTCCTACAAACAACCACACAAGCTGTCCATTTCATGTTGATGATATTCATGTATATATATGCATTCATGTGAAAAAAAAAATCCTTTGACTGAAACTGGAAAGTGAAGAGTAACTCCTTTGAAAACACTGTATGCATCGCAACACTTTAGCAGTTACATTGAAATTTACTTCCACAACACAAAAAACATTCTGGTTTTGTGAATATAGGTGAAAACTCATTATAAACTTGGTAGCTACAACTGTATAAATATTTTTCAGTCGATATATAAAATAACATGTTTTTATTCCATAGACTTGCATTATGGGAATCTTAAATACAGATTATCTCATTCAGCAACTCCCCATTTTACAGCAGTAGCAATTCATTCTAATTGCCTGGGTAGCACACTCAGGAAAAAGCATATTTTTCCTTTTCACTGAATAATGTTTCATGTTTGGTTAAATGCAGGAAGTTACACCACCATTGGAATGCAATTGTCTGCAACTGCAGAGTTACTTCTTATTCATAGTTTTGTGTTTAGATAAATATTAAAATGTTAGCCATTCAGCATTACTTCTCAAACTATCCTTCTAACTAGCTAAACTAAAAAGAAATCTACTCACTACAATCAAAACAATTTTAAACCATGCATAATCATTTTTCACAGAATTTTTACCCTCCTGTATGGAGCAGATTATAGTAAATGTAATTCACACATGCTGTTTCTTATTCAGAGGAAACACAGAATAAGGATGTGGAAAACTTCTAGCCAAATCTTCATTCAGATCCAAGATCCACGGACGCCACTGTAATTGAGAGACATTCACAACCAGATAGCTGTAAGATTTCTTTTTTGTTTAAAATAATACTTCTTCTACATAGAGTTCCAACTAAAACATTAATGCAATTTAAATTCTAGCAAGCTGCCTTGAGTTGAATTTACAACAGATTACAGCTTTTTGTTTTAATTTCGTTCAGAAACAGACACTATTTAAAACCATAGACTTATATTCACATGTAGATTATGTAAACATGCTGCTTCTTTTCAGATTACTAAAAAATTATGTATAACTAAATAACAGTCTTCTTTTGGAATTCGACTTGTCTGGCAGTTGACAATGGAAAATGAACTAGTCCTCCCATACCTCAATATATAAACTTTACTATGCAAGTTATTCGAGTTCATCATGCACAGCCTAAAAATGCCTACTCATAATGCCTAGCCTGTCAGAGATATGAAATGGGTAATTAACTATCAAAGAAGCAGTTTTATTGACTACAGGTTTCAAATAAGTTGTGATTTAGTTCCAGTGCTCTGACACTCCATATTGCACCAAAAAAAATTGATTTTGAAAGCCACGTTAATAAGAGGGGATATAGTGTTTGAACTATATCATATTAAAGTGTGCAAAGTAAAAACAACCCCAAGAAATACTGAAAAATACACAGTTGCATGATGCTTTTTTACTGAGGGTCCTCATCTTTATAAGAGATGGTTATTGTAATTTTAGAAATACTACAAATTTCACATTATTTACACTACTAGCCTACAATGCAGAAAACCTGATTAAAGAACCAAAACCAGCTGATTTCTAATGTAGTCTTGTTTAAAAATTAACTAATAAATAAGAAAAGAGCTGCTTTGTCAGTTATTCTATGGATAATCATGTGCTGCTTCTCGGCTTCACCAAAGGATGTTCTCCCAAACAACTGCAGCTGACTGAAGTCACTTCAGATCTTTGGTTTCTAATTTGAAAAATTTATACAAGTATTTGCTCAGTTCAGTAACTTTATAGTTTTAATAACAAACTTCCATTTCTAAGGTATTAATGGAAAATGCACGTAAGAAAAACACAGTTTTCAATTGAAATGATTGAATGATTATTCAAACCTAGAATATTTATAAATTTTTACTTGTTAAACTTATTTAAAAACCTCAGTTACCCACGTCTCTTTTTGTGCAACTTAAACAACACAACATACTTGAAACTGATGTTCAGATGGCAAAAGTAAGTGGTACCCTTTTTGCAGTAACTTCAGCCCAGTTTCATTTGACACAACAGAATGGACCAAGCCTCTTAGAATTCATAATACAACCGGTTTAACATACAAACACAGTGCTTTCTTATATTTCCAAGAAAATAATATATAGAATATACTCATTTTGGAAACAAAATCAATGAACAGCTTTTGACACACAGTATCCATAGAATAGCATTTAATACTTAGAAGTTTATAAGAATAAGATAAGGCAGCACCTATTCCTATCTGTGAGTCTATGGCTCTGCCTCATGACAACATTTTTAGAAAATTAAAAATAGGCTAAATATTATTTTTCCCAAAAATATTTTCCTGTTAGAATAAAAAGCTGTAAAATTTCTTTTAAGAATCATCTAAGGTAGCAGTGGTTGTTACTACACAATACTCTTGGCAAATGTTCCAGCACATTTAAAACTGATGTATAAAAAAATTGTTTCAGGGGTACCTGCTCAGGTAAGTTAAATGAAATTATAAATCACTGAAAGTTCTATGTTGTTGATATACTGAAATTAAAAAAGTTACTCCAAAGGAGAAGTAGTTTTTCTATAATTTAAAGTTTCATTCACTTCCCTAAAATTTTGCAAATTATCATATTTTAAAGACATATAAATTCACAGTTATATAACATCCTAGGAAGCCAAGCTAAATCTTAATGTTGCTTTTCTATCTTGTGATAATCACTAAGTTACATTTTTCTCCTCAATGTGCTAAAAAGATAAAATTGTAAATATTACATTTTTCATTTGGATCAATACGGACTCTATTCCTAATTAATATGAAAAATATATTTTTATTATGAGACAGAAGTATAATCCAGTTTTGTTATGAAGTCTCACTTAAATGCATTTAAAATACACAAAACTCAAGAGTCAGTACTTCTGAGTAGAACATTACTATTTAAATGAATAGCAAAGAAGAAAATGGTACTTGAAAAAAAACAGTTTCTTCTTTTGCACCTCTTAAGAGAGTTAAGCTGTAAAAATACCTATAGATACAATAAAATAGTCAAAAGTGTATTTCACATTATTTTCCATCGTAATCAGCAATTTTAAAAGTAAAAATAAATTACATTATCACGTGACAGGCCTGCATGGGACACGTAGCTTTACTATTGATTTGAAATAGCCATTTCAAGAAACAGTTGAAATAACAGGGGGCTAAATGTTCAATATTTAAAGTAAGTACTGCTAGAAATGGCAAAAAAAGTGTCAATGGAAATTCAGTCACCACACAGACTCTTCATTTTCCAACATCAATATACTGAAGAGAAGGTCTCAGCTTCAATACTTACATTCAAAAATTATGTTAATAGCACAGAAACCTATGCATTTTAAATTTCTGTATTTTTTAAATTTGTTTTACTTTCTCTGCAGTACATTGCCCAGGCAGGAAAATAGAATTGGTAACCTCTTAGTACTTTAATTTATGATGCCACAATTCAAATCACCAGCACGTAAGATTTCACATACTCAGCACCAGAGTAAGATAAGTAGACACTAAAAGAAACATGTATTTAAACAGAAAAGGAAAAAAGAGATACTACACACAAGGTAAACTAAAATTAAATGAAAAATATATGCCATTATAAATCTGACTTAAAAGTATTAACTACAGTTTGTTTGACTATGAAATACACTACCTACTGATTTTTAAATTGTAACAAATCATAAGAAATCTGAGTTAACAGTAGCAGAATAACTTTTAGAAAAAGTCATTACTCTATTGAGAATTAAACTACATAAAACCCTTTATTCTTCACAGTAGCCTCCTACACTCCACTGTCACATGTGCTCATCAAATTTATTCTATCCTTTCCTCTAGTAATGTTTGTCCTCTGACTACACCAGTAAGATAGCACTGCTCCGAATCCATGCCACTGTAGACACATAGGACATTTAGTTGGGAAAGGGTACAATCTGGTTCTAAAATGATCTCCCGTCCCAGACCCACTACACTACTAAATACAAATACATTGACTTTAAACTACAGTTGGATAAAAATAGTTCTATGAATAGATATCGTAACTCCAGCTTTCAATAATCACTCCATAAACATGCACGTCATGACAGGTCAGGTTGTCAATTAGGTACCTATGACTTCTGTCCCTGGTGAATCTTGGTCCAGCTCAACAAGATCAAGTCAGAGTGCAACCATTAGGACCCTCATTCTGTATATACAAGGCGAAACCCTGGGATGAAATATCCATCCATCTGGCTGCAGTTCAGGCTACAACTCCTCCCGGGTGCCATGAGGGCACTGAAAAAAAAATGGGTGACATAAATAATATTTTCCATGCTACATTTAACTTTAATCTGCAATACAGGAGCAGAATTCAAGTGTCTTCCTAAATTTGTTTGTAGGTAGGAGGTAGATGAGAGACAGATGCATACTACCCCAGAATAGGTATTCAGAGTATATGCTGTAAAGTATCATATTAAATACACTCATTGAATAATTTAGTTTGGAAAGGACCTCTGATCATCATTCAGTTTAAATTCCCACAGCAGGTGGTAAACTATGTAAGTTATATAAAAGACCAGGTAGGCTTCCAAAGTTTATAGGACTTAACCACCGTCTGAACCTCAGGTTGATTTCAGTGTCCAAATCTAAACTCAGGCTAACTAAATTTTGCCTAATATTAAAGTTAATTTTTCATTAATGCAATCCATAAGTTCATATACATTGAAATTCCAATTTTTCTGCCTCAAGCATTCTTTATGAATGCCATTAATGGAAGGAAACCTACTTACTTGCACAGCCCTGTGTCATCATCGTAAATAAACATTGACTATATGCCACATGCAATCTGAAATGCTCTACCTTCATTTCCAAGAGTATAGCAACAATTCATATATTCCAAAATCTGTCTTTGTCCCTACTAGCAAACTTTATGAACTCAGTTTCCACCTAAACTCCTTAAAATTCTCTTCTGATTCTCTTACAGGAAGTTTTCCAAGTGATGATGAAACCATTGTATATATTGCTGTCACTTCAAGGCATCATAGGTATTTCAACTTTTAAGAAAGAAATTTTCCAATGGTTTACTCTTATGTTCAAATTTTCTTTATTTTACTCTCAAACTGTAACTATGCTCCAGAAAAATCTTTCAACTCCTCTCAACACTTTTTTTTCTCTTCTATTCTTGCTCCAGTATTAAACTCTTTATCACTTCCTTCCCCTTGGCCACTCTGGACCCACCATTTCCATGAAGAATCCAACACAGAGCCTTAGGTCCAACAAATGCATTTGTTGATGAAAATAAACCTTATTTATTTTTATCTTGGAAGGTCTAAGAAATCGCAATATCCTACTGAAGGAGTGTCATGCCTTCCATGCAGCCACTCTCACTTTGATAGGGGACTGGATATTTTGCCTAGTAGGTCAGCTTGGACAATAAGATTTCCAAAATAAGGTGCATCTTTTTTTGAGAGTACCGTAGACTATAAAGAGACAATACAAAAGCTAGCTTAAACTACTAGGTCTCTGTAGCTAGTCACAATAGTGAACATGAGAAGAGCCCAGCCTCAATGGACATCATTATGCTGACAAACAGTGAACAGGAAAAGAACAGTAAAAGCTACTCAACACTTAGCACTTCTAAAACATATTGTTGATTACACAGAACAACATAGATAAACTCAACTATCCTTTGGGATATATCATTTCATCATGCTGAAAAACCAAATGTCAATTTTATCACCTGGTTTGGGCAATTTTTACTATTTTAAATAAGTGAATGAATAATAGCAATAAGTAATAAATAATAAAGCTGTGAGACAGGATAATAGAATCATAAAATGGTAGGGGTTGGAAGGGACCTTTAGCGATCATCTAGTCCGATCGTCCTGCAGAAGCAGGGTCACCTAGATCAGGTCACATAGGAACATGTCCAGGCAGGTCTTGAAGACCTCCAAGGAAGGAGACTTCACAATCCCTCTGGGCAGCCTGTGCCAGGGCTCCGTCACTCTCACAGTAAAATAGATTTTTCTTATATTTAAGTGGAACTTTTTGTGTTCCAGCTTCATCCCATTACCCCTTGTCCTGTTACTATCTACTATAGAAAAAAGGGATGTCCCAACCTCCTGACACCCACCATTTAGATATTTGTAAATACTAATAAGATATCCCCTCAGTCTCCTCTTTTCTAGACTAAACAGCCCTAGATGCTTCAGGATGCTTCACTAAAATTATTATGAGACAGATTTTTACTTAGCTACTTTGTCATATTTTATTCTGTGGCTCAAAATAAATAGGAAAGGATGATTTTCACCTTACCAGAAGTTTATATGTAAACACATCTCAACATATGTTAAACCAAAAGTCTTACATTATATGCCACAAACAACATCCTACCATAAATTTGAAAGCGTTCACAAAAGCCAAAATATCTGTCCTCTGAAAAGCCAGATACCAGACAAATGAGATGACTCAGACCATCCATGTCCATCCTAGTAGAGAACAGAGCACACAGACAAGCCCACATTTTTTCAGAGTGGTTTTCACCCTACAAGTACATGGGCAGATAAAAAAGGATTTAAAATATCAATCTGCTCTACTGTTATACTAAATAACAGTGCAATATTTTTACAAACTTTCCTAATCACTTGAAATGTATGGCTGACAAAAAGATCACAGAAATCAAGAATGTCAGGGGTTGGAAGGGACTTCTGATCTAGTCCAATCCCCTTGCCCAAGCAGGTCCCCCTAGATCAGGTTGCACAGGAACATGTCAAGGCAGGTTTTGAAGACCTCCAGAGAAGGAGACTCCAAACCCTCCCTGGGAAGCCTGTGCCAGTGCTTCCTCACTCTCACAGTTAAAAAGTCCTTCCTTATCTTTAAGTGGAAATCTTCATGTTATCCATTACACCTAGTCCTACAGAAAAAATGTGTTAACTCATCCTCTTGACATCTTTAAAACACTTGTAAGTACTAATGAGGTCCCCATACAGTCTCCTCCAGGCTGAACAGCCCCAGTTCCCACAGCCTTTCCTCATAAGGGAGATGTTCCAGTCCCCTGATCATTTTGGTGGCCCTGTGCTGGACTCCCTCCAGCAGTTCCCTGTCCCTCTAGAGCTGAGAAGCCCAGAACTGGAGACAGGACTCCAGATGAGGCCTCACCAGGGTAGAGTAGAGGGGAAGCAGAACCTCCCTCAACCTGCTGGCCACACTCTTGATGCATCCCAGTATGCCATTGATGTTCTTGGCCACGAGGGAACATTGCTGGCTCATGGTTAGTTTACTGTCAACCAAGCCTCACAGGTCCATCTCTGCAGAGCTGCTCTCCAGCAGGTTTCCCCCCAGTCTGTCCTGGTGAATGGGGCTGTTCCTCCCCGACAATGAAAAGATGTTGCAGAAAAACGAATTAAAAACATATTGCCACGTATACCACTTAATGTAAGTTACATTAAGCAAGCCAAGAGCATACTGTCAAAAACTTTAAAGACCTGAAAGTTAAACTTTCATAAACCATAAAAATGTCAATATAATGACAGCAGTTAACTGCAGGAAGAGATTTGAAACACTAAAGCTATGTATAAATGAGCAACATGGCTTATAGTGACAGTATCTAGCCATTCAATGACCACCCAAGTATAGAGATGTTTAGAAGCAAGTAACATTTCCCACAACAATCCCAAATTTTCTGACCACACACAGGCAGTGTGGGAAAAAAAACCCAACAAAACAAAACCCCCCAAAATTAAGGAAAACAATTTAAACAAACAGAAGTTTATAAATGTGTTTTATTAAAAAACTCTTAATTAGTAACATCCAAAAGTCTGAAATATGACTAGAAAAAGTCAGTCATGAAAAAGTGACATGAATAATTTCTCATTTTTTAATGAGATCTCCACTGAAAGGACTGAAATATTACCATGAAATTCAGTTACATATGAAATTCAAAGCTACTGTTATTATATGCATTCTAATTGTATGTCAGGAAGATCAGCCTCAAAACAAATTGAAATAACTTTACATAGATGCAAATACCATGTGTAGAATATACAAGTGTTAAAAGATGTTACTCAAGATGCCAAAATTAGCACCTCTAAGCATGACTTTTTGGTATTACAGTAACAGTCTGAGTACTTAAATGGATCATAGAGTGGTTTGGGCAGGAAAGGACCTTTAAAGATCATCTGGTCCAATCTCCTTGCCATAGGCAGGGACATTTTTCTGTCAGTCAGGTTCTTGAAAGCTGCATCCAACTTGGCCTTGAACACTTCCAGTGATAGGGCATCCACAGCTTCTCAGGGCAACTTGTTTCAATGTCTCACCATCCTCATAATAAAAAAAAGTCTCCCTTGTGTCCAATCTAAAGCTACTTTTTTCTACTTTTAAACCCTTACCCTTTGTGCAATCCCAATAGGTCCTACTACAGTCTGTCCTCACCTTATAGGTCCCATTTTAGCTGAAATGCTCCAGCCCTCTGACCATTTTTGCCTCTTCTGGACCTGATCTAACAGGTCCTTGTCTGTCTTGTCCCAGAGATAGACATAGCACTGCAGAGGGGTCTCATCAGAGTGGAGGAGAGCGGCAGAATCCCCTCCCTCGACCTGATGAGCACCTTTCTTTTGAAGCAGGTCAGAATATGGTTGGCTTTTTGGCCTAAGGGGCTAACAGTTGTAAGCAAACAGAGAGGGGAATCATACACGGATAGCCCAAAAGGTCCACAGCATAAGTTTAAGTTTTCCGTAGTAGGAAATAGTCATAAAAGAAAAGATGGGTGGGTAGAAGGAAATAGTTGGAAAACAAGCAGTTGTATTGATATCAAGGAACAATCACATCTCATCATCTGCCTAATTACTATCAGCAGCGGCTCCCAGGCATTATTGTTAAGGCAGTGGAAGAAATTTAAATTTCAAAAAGCTAAGCTTATAAATATCCATGATCCTCACCTTGACTTTGGTCTCCTTTCTAGTACTTCAAATGATAGCCTTTCTTTCTCAATTGCAAGTCTTGGAATATTTCTGTTTCACAAAATATTTCTTTTACCCTGCTTAAATTTATTAATTAAGGAGAAATAAGTTCCTTGGAGAACGACATTTTTGCTGTGGTTCTAATCACACTACCTTCTCCTTATATTTGTGGGATGCTAAGCTCTTAATGGCCAATATTGTATATCAATCTTTATATTCGCAGTGTTGTTAAAAATCTACTTATCCTCTTAAATACAAATATTTATATGACAGTAGCAAACAAGTGAAATTGAAGGGTAGCATGAAGATACTGTAGATAACATTATAGAATCATAGAATGGTAGGGATTGAAAGGGACTTTTAGAGATCATCTAGTCCAACCCCCCTGCAGAAGCAGGTTCACCTAGATCAGGTCGCATATACATACCATGAGTAAGGAACAGTTTTTAATGAAACTATAATTTTAACATACAGTATACATCCCTATTAGAATATATAATCATAGTCTTCAGCTATTTTTAATGCAAAAATCCAATACTCACATTTTTTTGCAGACCTACATCATGAACAAAATATATTCATATTATATATAGGATACTATTTGCTCTCGAAGTATGATATGTGTATAAAAAAATCCCACACCAATGTTGGAGTTTACTAATACCTTAGCTATAGCTATACAGATGACATTCTATTTTTTAGTCTTGTAATTTAAGTTACTCATTTCATATTCATAATTATACTCATTTTCTTATCCAGCTATACAGATTTCCCATAACCACATTCCACTAACAATAGGCAGAGGATTTTATATGTATTTTAAGTACATCAAAATGTGTTTCCGGTATAGAATTGTTTTTCCAACACATGTAAATGCTTTGTATTATCTGCACTACACATTAAAACACACCACTAATACAGTTCTGTTAACTATAGATCACATATCATTGGCCAAGTTTCTTAGAAAGTATGTAGATACTCCTTTTCTGTCAGCACTCTAAGTGTTAAAAGGTTATTTCATTTTAACTTAATTATTTTACTTTCCTTTATAGGAGAACATCCTCAATAAAAACACTAGAAATGCAGGTGTTACAAAAGATTTTCAGATCTTGAAAAAACAGATGGAGTGTTTAGCTTTCAGGCATTAATTGTCATAGAATCATAGAATGGTAGCAGGAATATACTGAAAATTACCAGCGTGCCATTTCTAACATTTCATAGAAATGAACTTTCCATCATTCATTTTATTCTTGTAACTTCCTCAAGTCTCCTGATGCCAACTCATTTCACTGGCTAAAAAAGCAACAGATCAAGACTATGAAGTAAAGATTTTCACTCAAAGCGGGTATTTATACTAACCTACACTTTGTGAAAAAGTTGCTGAAAACAAAAACTATTTGCTCAGACCACTGAAAAAAAGTGTTTGGTGAATCAAATATTTAATAAAAATCTTAAGTTGGCCATAGAACTTTTACCCTATATATAATATTCTCAGCTACAAACAATTTGTGTCATGGAGCCCTACACATTTGAAAACAAATACTAACCCATAACTCATCAGCATGATTCATGTCTTAAGAGAACGTCTTTTACGATTACACTGGCATATGTTCTGTGTCCAAAAAATTCACATCATACACAACTCTATCAAAGAGATAGTTCCATCAGCAATTGACCAACATACTCAACTGTTCAGCATCATAAGGGGAAAAACTAACAACTTGTGGTGTACCATTATCCACTTAAAATAAATTCCAGGCTTGAAACGTGCAACAGCATCTTAAAAGTAGCATTCATATTATCTGAAACTAACAAAATGAACAGAAAGCTTGAAAGTGCTTACAGGGTGGCTTGCAAAGATCCTGATGGATTACAGGTTAGTTAAGACTTTATTGAATGCCAAAATTTAAGGAACAGGAACATGTAAATAACTGAAATTTAGCAGTGGTTTTCCAGATAATGATCCAAGAACGGAAATTTTGAACAAGCCTTTAAATACCAACATGCTGATATGTATAAAACATAATGGTCTCTAACAACCAGTATAAAATAATGGAAAAATGTAATCAAGCTATGCTAAATAAACTGTCTGAATTAGCAAAAGAGATTTTACAAAGCCTTCAAAGGGAAGCATTGCAAGAAAGGATCTTTTATTCACATTTTTTCCAAATTAACTCTGTCTGGTTAGAAAACATCGAATCAAGTTTAAAATAAAGTTTTGTCATGTACTTGTAGCAATTCCTCTAAAGAATACAGTATAATATAAACATCTAGAGAGTGTCTGATATTATGATCACAAAGATGGATTTTCATTCAAGTATAAAGAACACTACTTATGACAAGATAACACATCCCCAGATGATATTATCATGTATTGAAGGTACGTACCTTACATAAATGTCAATTTATTATAAATTTCAATTCTGCACCTTCACTTGTGCTTTTCACCTGATTTGGAGCATCCTAGCCAGTGATATGCTGAAGATTTGGCAATCGTTATTTCTTTCCTATTTTTCATCATCAGAAAGAATTAAGGTTAAAATTCAGGTCAAGTTTTGCTAAATTAGTCTGTTTTTGCAAAACAAGGAGTATGCTGCTTTAGAAGAATTTGCTGTGGCCCTGCTTGGTGACTAGTACTTAGAGTCCACTGAAAAGAAAACAACTAAGGAGTACCAAAACTGGAATAGGAACCTAGAAAAACAGTAAGTCCAATATCTGGGACTGAAAGACTAAAATTGTCAGTGGCAGATCTATCTCCACAAGTAGACTTGCCAGAATTAAAGGTAGTTTTCTGAATCCGGAAAGCAGGAGAGAGAACAAATGCATCCACAAGGAGGGCAGCAACGTCTCTTAAAAAAAAAAAAAAATAAAGTCCTATTTCTGTCATTATTCTTGGCATCTGTTTCTTGCAAAAGGTCAGTTTGGAGAACTAGAATAAGTTTTGCTGTTTACATATTATAACAAGAACAAAGGCATTTCACTGTTTGGCACAATACTTATATTTAAGGTGCCAAATTTGGCAGTATTACAAAAAACAAGATTCAAGTAGCTGACTGAAGATAATTCACAAAATCCTTTGAAAGAGAAAAGCCACATATCAAGGTTTTTTAACAGTGCAACTGATACTATGAGGCTTCAGTAAGGGCCTAATGTATGGTTAAGTCAGTAAGATGGTATTAATCAGTGCTAAAGAACTGCTGCATCTTTTCAGGGCAGCACACTTACAAAACAGAAGCAGTAATTAGAACCAATTCATTCTTCGTTGCATAAGGAGATAAATCAAGGTTACAGAAGTAACCATTATTGCACTATTTCCTAATTTTTAGTGCTTCATTTTGCTACACTGATGTTCTCTTACCATAGGTCATACTATGTAATTTGCCACACTTTTTTTTTTAAATAAAAATAATAAATATATGTTAATTTCAGGCCAAGTATTTCCTGCATGTATAGATGGTGAGCAATTTTGGAATTGAAGTCAAATTATCACCTATCACTTCCTATGCAACCTGATCTAGGTGTACCTCCTTCTGCAGGGGGGTTGGACTAGATGATCTCTAAAGGTCCCTTCCAACCCTAGCATTCTATGATTCTATGATTTAATGCAGTAGCAGGTAAAAATGAAAGGCCTACAGGCCCAATACTGAGTTCCCACAGCCCAGTTTTCACCCTTAGCCGTAACTGTTCTATTTTTTCCCACCTTATCTTTCTTTCCCATTGCTCTTCTGTTATCATATTATCCTAGCCTCTTCCTTTCTTAAATATCTTCCTTGCATTCACCCATAACATCTACCTCAGAGTTCAATCTTCAAACACGTACAGCACATTGCAACACATTCCATGTTTTAGAGCCTTTGACTCTAGTTGCACTTCTCAGGCATCACCACCTCACTCAGCTCTCATTTCCATGGTTCAGCACCACAACACTGAGACAGACCACGCACAGAGAACATGCAGGAATTTACTATGAAGATCCATGTATCTAACATCACATACTTTAATCACCATGACTGCTGTCCAAGAATGAAGACTAAAACTCGAAGCTTATAATGGTACAAAGCTTAGAAACCTATCGCTTGTAACTACAAAACTCTGTAGCTCACGCAATTGGCAGTATGTTGTTCTTCTGTTGTGCCTTTTGTGTACCCATTCCTACTAAATGACAATCCACTTAAAATCCTGTTGTCTTATAGGCTTTCCTGGCCTAATACTAAATACTAATATATTAAACACTAATATACTAGTACTAAATAATCTGGTGAAAAAGTAAATCTTATTATTTCATTGAAAGACATCCAATAGAAGGCAGGTGTGGTGGTTTAGCCTGATGTCCACCCTGTCATAAAATCTCTCTCCCTCTTAAATTGGACAGGAAAGAGAAAAATAACAAACGGCTTGTGAGTTAAGGACGGAGAGATCACTCAGCAACCAGTGTCATGGGCAAAACCGACTCAACTTAGGGAGAAAAAGATTTTATTTATTAAAGAAACAGGGAGACGAGAAATAAAAACAGTCTTAAAAACACCTCCCCCCACCCCTCCTCTTCCCAGGACTCCCATTCCTTCCCCTCCCAGTGGCACAGGGGAAGGGGGATGGGGCTTGCAGTTAGTTCATTACAGATAGACTTTGCCACTTCTTCTCAGGGGGAGGCCTCCTCACACTTCCCACTGCTACACTGTGAGGTACCTCCCCAGGGAGACAGTCCCTCAAGAACTTCTCCAGTGTGGGTCCTTCCCATGGGCTGCAGCTCCTCACGAACTGCTCCAGCATGGGGCCTCCCACCGGGGCAGCTCCTCACACTGCCCCAGGGTGGGTCATCCACCGCGAGAACAGTCCATCAGGGACAGACTGCTCCAGCCTGGGTCCCTCACGGGATCACAAGTCACGCCAGCAAACCTTCTCCAGCATGGGCAACTCCCTCGCAGATTCCCAGGTCCTGCCAGGAACTTGCTCCAGGATGAACTTCTGGAGTCACAGCCTCCTTCAGGCATCCACTTGCTCTGGTGTGGGCTGCAAGTGGATCTCTGCTTCCTGGTGGTCCTCCATGGACTGCAGGGGGACAAGCTGCTTCACCATGGTCCTCACTACATATACTTTTCAAAAGTGTACTCATACACTTTTCAGTGCCTAAGCACCCTCCTCCCCCCTCCTTCTCCACAGACCTTGGTGTCTGTGGAGATGTTTTCACAATCTTCCTCCCTGTTGCTGCTGTTTTACAACTGCACAACAACTTCTTCAGAGAATTGGCCAGGCCTGGGTCAGATGGAAAGTCCAGCTTAAAACTGACTGGCCCTAACCCTGTCAGCTACAGGGGAAGCTTCTGGCAACTCTTTTTGTTTAAAGAAGCCATCCCTGTAGCCTCCCGGCTACTGGAAAAACCTGCCCCAGGCAAAACCACTACATTCCACCCCTTGCCTTTGTGAATCACATATTTAAGAATTATTTTAAACAGACACATTCATCACACGCTTTCACAACTTTAACTCACAACAACAGAAAAATAATTCACCACACTCAAAATGAAAAAAACAGCATCACAACACCAAATGAAAGTGGACAATTTGCACACAATCTACCCATTATACCTTCACCACATATTAAAACAAACTAATATTCTCCATAATTACTCTAACACTGTTCTGTCTGTTTTGCCCATTGCCGCTCCCAATTGCAATTCTCATCTCAAACTCCTCACAATGCTCGTGCCCAAGTTGGGCGCCAAAAAGAATGTGGTGGTTTAGCCCTAACTGAACAATAACCAAACGACCCAGTTACTCACTCCGCCCCAACTCAGCAGGATGGGGAGGAGAGAGAGTTCTAGAACTTTCTGGGTTGAGAGAAGGACAATTTAATAAAATACAAAGAGCAGGCAGTTACAATGATGGCCAATGGACACAGAAACCAGCAATGTCCAGTGTAACCGCTCAGCCCGCCGCTCAGCCCGCCGCTCAGCCCGCCGCTCAGCCCGCCGCTCAGCCCGCCGCTCAGCCCGCCGCTCAGCCCGGCCGCACAAGTGCAGTTCCCGCAGTGTCCGCAGCGCCGCCACGGCCCAGCTGCTGCCCTTATATCCTGAACGTGAAGTCACATGGGATTGAATACCCTGGCCACGCCCCCTGGCGGCTGGCGAGAGTTAACCCTATCCTAACCAAACACAAGACAGCAGGTAATAAATGAAGGAAATTACTTTCCAGTATCTTTAAAACAGACTAGATGAAGTTCTTAAGAGTCTGTATTTCACTTCCTTTAAGATAAATATTTAACAAAATTAGCTTAGTTCACACATTACAGGCAGAAACTTCTACTGAGGAAAATAAAAAAGTTTTATCCAAAAGCTCTGCTTATTGCATATACTAAATATTTAACCCAGTAAATTAGAAAATCGTTTGATTTCACTGATTCCTAATCTAAAGTAATCAGAATTCTGTGCCATAGAAGTGATTAACATTAACTTATTCAAAATTCAGCTAAGTTCCACAAAGACAACTATACTTGGGGGAGTAGATAGGCACCGAACAACTTTAGAAGGTCAAAGGTTTTACTTTGTGGTTAGAGTTGCACTTTCTTGCATGCACATGGGGTTTAAGGAAAAGGTTAGAAAAGGTAAATTTTTGTATGCTAATTGCATTTTGAAAATAAACATAGAGTTTTAGAGCACAACAGGTATTTTTAGGGAATTTCTACAATAAGAGGATAAGCAGAATGTATTTTAAGTGTAAAGCATAAAGTGTTTATTCTTAGCTTACTCTCAGTGTCCTCCAATTTTAAAAAATATTTTAAAAATGTTAATAGCAATAATCAATTTTTGTTACTTGACTATCCTACCAAAAAAAAACCCCAACCTAATAAAACTCATTAACTTTTTCCAGCCACTATTCCTACCCAAGATAAGGCAATTTTCATAACCATTACAGTTCACGCTATATAAGCAGGGAGACTTACAGAAGTAAAGGACTAGTTGCATGCTACTGCTAAAAGTTCAGAGAGGTTCAAACAGCAGCTAGATAAACTCATGGAAGAAACATTCATTGAGAGGTACTAAAACCAGAGTGATTAAGGTTCTCCTTCTGAATGACCTAAAACATGTCAAGTTTTGAAGTATTTCATTACACATTAGGAATAATGAATCAAGGGTAGAGAAAAAGAGCCTTCCCTTACCCAAACTAAATTTTCATTTTATAGTCATTCACATTTTATTTGAATGAAGAATCTAGTCTGCTTGAGGACAAAAAGGCTCTTCAAGAGGGCCCTGGACAGGCTGGAGCAGTGGGCTGAGGCCAATTGTATGAGGGTGAACAAGGGCAAGTGCAGAGTCCTGCAGCTCAGGAGGAACAACTTCATGCACCAGTACAGGCTGGGGGTGACCTGCTAGAGAGGTTAGTATTGCACTGTTTCAATATTGTTTCAATACAGGTTTTAAAAGGGAGAAATCAAAAATTAAAGCCCAATTTACATTTACATTTATCTATCTTAAATTATTTATCTTTATTCTTCATAATTGTGAAGTGGGTTACACAGGCTGCAGCACGAACTTGAATCGATGTGATTGACCTCATTTAGCCTTCCATTTGTGCTTACATGAACCTGCAAAACAGCAGTCTCTCACATGGCATCAACATCTACAATCTTAAAATTACTTTTAAAATAAGGAAAAAAAAAGCAATGAGAAAGTGGCTGTTATTTCTGAGACCACTCTTCTCTCCAAATGTTAAATTGAATTAATTCCTAGCAAAAATAACTAACGAGATGTATATAAAGCTGATGAGAAAACACCACTAAGGGCGAAGAAAAACATTTTCAGCTTCAACATGTACTTGTGATCTGCCACTCTAGAATACTTTCTTTCAAAGTACCATTTTTGGAGACAAATCACAAACCAAAGCTTTAGAGCTCACATATCAGTTAAATATTCATGTGTAACTGAGATTTTCACATTACTTTTAGAACACCTAATAGTATAACACCACAAAAATGAAGATTAAAAAGACGGTTACTTGTTACTGCATTTATTTTGACAAAAACATCACTTTCCGTTTATTAGCTGCTATCATCCCTTCCTGCTTATCTTCAAATCATTATGTTCCATCTCAGTTTCCCCGCATGAAAAATCCCCTTCAGAAACAGAGGGAATTACACTTAACAAGGAGAAATTCTGTAACAATAACAACGTTTTACAGGAATTAGTAAAGGTCTTTCTGTTGCTTTTGGTAGAATTACAGCTACAGGATTCCTTAGAAAAAGCAAATACTTGAAAAAAGATATAGTTCTGGAATACTTTCAGTCCCATGGAAAACAGCCCTAAGTTGACTCTAAATTATTGAAGCTGTAC
This sequence comes from Colius striatus, assembly GCF_028858725.1. Classification (NCBI taxonomy): domain Eukaryota; kingdom Metazoa; phylum Chordata; class Aves; order Coliiformes; family Coliidae; genus Colius; species Colius striatus. Next base: position 42,012,180 of record NC_084760.1, on the reverse strand, counting down.
ATCTACCAACTTACCTGTGCTCTTCTCAGCCCTAACCACATTTTTTACCCTTAGTCTATAACGATTTTCAAATCTGATTATATACACAGTGCCACATTTTCTGATGGGCTTTTGGATTCACTACCATGAATCTCTAACGAAGCTTGCATAGATAATAACCCTAGACATCAGATACTTTTCTCACCTGTATTTCTGCTTTGCTACTCTCAGCAATAAACTCTGCAGTGAAGTGGAATGACACTTAATATCCTTTCAGTATCTTACAGCAACATAACCAAGACATTGGGCAGTGCTCAAGTACGCTAGCATACAAACTTGGTAACCAAAATTCAAGGAAAAATAAGCATTTACATGCTATTTAGTTTTGCTCCAAGAGTTTCAATTTATGTGGTCCAAGTGACAGTTTATTAGTATCCTAAGATTTCTTTTCCTCTCCCTTGGAACATCTCTTCTTTCTGGGTAAGCCAAACATTTAATAATCCTTACTTCAATCTGAAAAGTCTTTAAGCCTTGCTTTTATCACTTGCACTCCCAAAATGGGAATGCTATTTATTTCTCTCTTTGCCACAATCAGCTGTAATTAACACCTGCTTAGTCAGTAAGCACTCATCTGTCATTTAAAACTATGATTTATATGTAAATAAATATTATCTTCCAAATGATTATTTACCTTCATCTTAGTAATTATCTAGATTTAATTGTCATCAATCCATTATATATTACATACTAACAATCAATAGCTTTCCTAACCAGAACTAATCCTACTTCCAGCTACTGTTAATTTCTCATATTCTCTAAGTTTCTGAGTGCAAAGGAAACCTCAAAATTTAAAGCTTTCCAGGCATGCGTTCATGACAGAGCGTTACCAAGTCACAGCTGGGAAGGAAGGGAAACATGAAATGGGAACAAAATCCTGTTTTAAGCCCCTAAAGACAAGTTCCATCAGAGGGATAGGTGAAAAAATTGGATCACTTCTTAAATATACGATAAAACATTAAATAATATAAGGCAATAAAAGCATTAATATATAATCACTAGTTCTATTCTTACAAAGATTCTTAACTAAATTCCAGCGTAACATACACTGTCTTTTATTTACACAAGTACTTCTAGAAGGGGTGGGAAAGGACTGGGTCCAAACTAACAATAAAAATGCATAACACTCCCTTCATGTTACCTTCTTTCCAGTAACTATGACAAATTCCAGGAGTTGTCACCTTGTGGGATTTATTGTCAATTAAATTTCATAATACCTGCACAACCATAGAAAACAAAATTGCCAGTCGTGAGCATTACTTACAAGCATTTCACCAATTTTCTGGTTTGTTTTTTAACTGTTCCACATCTAGGTACTAGAGAGCACCTGACCACAAACCAGCCAAGTGGCGCAACTATTCATACTATTGATAATAATCAGATTCGCATAGTCGCAGTATAAACCTGTAATTACACAGGCAGGATATCCCCAAGGCTTGAGAAGCAGCATAATTTTTACAATGTGAATTTAACAAGTCAACACTTATCCATGACAGGAAAAAAAAAAAAGTTTAAACCTTGCCATTTACAACTGAAAAACTAAAAATAAATTGGGAACAACAACAACAACAAAAAAAAGCCAGAATATGAGGACAACACTCAATCTTTTTTCAAGGACACAAGGCTACAGAGGCATCCAGTGGGATACAGTGCTGGAGAGAAAAGGGATCCAGGAGAGCTATTTGCACAGATCACCTACTCCAAGCACAAGAATGGCCCATCACAATGAGCAGGAAAGCAAGCAAAGGAGGCAAGAAGACTGTTTGAATGAGCAAGGAGCTCCCAACAACTCAAAAATAAAGAAAAAATGATAGAAGAAGTGGAAACAGCGACAGATGACCCAGAAGCATAGAGACGTTGTTCAAGGAATGGAGTTAGGAAAAGCCAAAGCCTATCTGGAGTTATCAGATGACACAATGTGCATGGACCGAAATACAGGAAATTTCATTGAGTTTAAGAGAGAAAAAAAACCCCAAAACAAAACAGACTCTTTTACTGTGAGGGTAGTTAACCACTGTAACAGATTGCTAAGAGATGTTCAATGCAGTCTCCATCCTTGAAGATATTAAAACATGCACTGGACACGGTTTTGAGCAACTTGCTCTAGTTGACCCAGTTTTGAAAAGGCTGGTTGGGCTAGACGACCACTGGAGACTCCTTCCAACTTCTTCTTTGACTCCACTTAGACACCATAAAAATTGTGGTGGGTTTTTTTCCCAAATAATCATCTATTTCACTGTATATATCTTATATATTGGTCCAAAATTATTTATTTTTGAAAGTTCTCATGAAGGAAGAAAGCAACCAGAGTGATTAAACAACTTGTATCAGTAAGGTCAGGAGCAGAAAATACCTTTACTAAGTTCTCTAAAGCATGGCAATTTTGTAGGAAAAAACATGACTATGCAAGAATACAGTCCATTCAGGCTTCTCCTAGGCACAGAAAGTTTCATTTAAGAAAATTTAAGAAAGGAGACCGGACGAAACAATATTCTAATCTCAACAGACATGGATGTTTGTGTATGCACATATTGTTGGAACAGAGTTTTTGCATTAGGGGTATTTTGAAATGAAAAAGGAGGGCTTCATTCATCTAGTAATGAAAAAAGTTTCAAGAATAAGGAATAATGGGAAAAAAAAAAGAGCTAAAAAAGGAATTTTAAAAAGGGATGAGAGAAGTGTGACTAACCATTACAAGCTATAGAATATATTCCTGCACATTCTCTAGATTTCTTAATAATTTATGATGAATATATTATTATCTTGAAGTCCGCAGTGTGGGAAGACCAAGCAGATCTGACAGGCAAAGCAAGAGACAGCAAATGCTAAGTGAAAAAATAGGGCAACACATTTGTGATTTTTCCATGTACAGGGGGAAGATGAAGCCAATGAAGGATGGGCAGGATGGACAGTGAGGGGAGTCAAAAACTGTCTGAATGGTTGGACCCAAAAGGCAGTGATCAGTAGAATAAAGTCTAGTTGGAGGCCAGTAACTAGCTGTGTACCCCAGAGATCAATAGTGGGTCCAACATCTTCCTGAATGATCACCTGCCTGACAATAGAGGTGAGCTCTTGTTACTCTGGCCCTTAGGTATTCCTACAATGAAGTCTCTGGCAGCAGCCTGGTATCAGCCATCATTGTGTTGCCTGTGGCCAAGTCCCCTCGTGTAAACAACTGGTGGTAGTAAGATAAATAAAACCTAAAGTTCTCTCTGAAAGCATAGTTCATGACAAAGTATTCTTTGACTGAAAGTATCTTTCCTTCTGTTTGACTCTGTGTAGCCCAAACACATTTTTGTCCTTGAGCAGTGAGTGACCATTGCTCTGATGCAGTTTGATAAAATATGTTTTACTAGTACTTTAATTAGATAGATTTATGATGCATATGAGCATCAAAACATTTGTTCATGGTGGTACAATAAGAACTGAATCCAAGTAGTCTCTTTCAAAAACATCAAGAGACAATCAGTTGACATGGAAGACTTGCAATAACAGACTTGTCTCCAAGAAAGCCCTATTAATCCAAGTACTTCTTTATACGTGTAGTAAGTCATACAATAAGCAATATACCTTTCACATATTTAAAAGGTGCTCCTATTTTTTCTAGTTTTTTCTAACACTGTAATTCCATTGATTAACACTGATATTTATCAACTACCTAGGAAAGAAAAAATACAGTGTATTTGGTGTTAGCTCACGTTTTATCCAGAAAATCTAAAATAACTTCATATAGCATATCGCTAAACAGCAGCAGTGTCAAAAGGGACAAAGCACAGCTGAACTTAATAATGTACAAATGCATTGTTATCACTCTAAATGATCTAAGTAATATGCCTGATGGTACATAAAAGCTGCCCTTTTATCTTCATTGGTTTCCCCTCCAAAACTTGTAATTATTAGGAAACACTTCAGTTAATAAAAACACACAGTTATTAAATTCACCATAATAATTTAAGTTTATTACATGGCCTCCAACTCCTTAAGTTCATCAGGATCCTTTGAGAAGGATGTCATGTCTAATTTGTGTTATATGCAGAAAAATCATAGAATCACAGAATGGTAGGGGTTGGAAGGGACATTTAGAGATCATCTAGTCCAATCGTCCTGCAGAAGCAGGGTCACCTAGATCAGGTCGCACAGGAACATTCCAGGCGGGTCTTGAAGACCTCCAAGGAAGGAGACTCCACAACCCCTCTGGGCAGCCTGTGCCAGGGCTCCCTCACCCTCACAGCAAAATATTTTTTTCTTATACTTAAATGGAACTTTTTGTGTTCCAGCTTGATCCCATTACCCCTTGTCCTGTTGCTAGCTACTATAAAAAAAAGGGATGTCCCAACCTCCTGACACCTAGAGAAAATACACAATTGAAATAATGCATTCCATCTTATCTAAGGTGAAATAATAGCAATGATCAGAGGATTGTGAGCTTACAAAAAAGTCTCACGAATTTCAGCAAAAACATAACTTTCTCAAGGCTAAACAGCAGTGTCTGACACCGTTTCAAGATGCGGAAAGACAGAAATTACATTATGTGTGATAATGTGTCTTTTACTAACTGCAAGTTGGAATTAACTTTTTTAAACATGAAATTAGTATTTGATATAAGCCTTTAGTAAAAAAGTCCAAACTGAAAGTTAGAGACGAAACAATGAGTTTGTTTCTGTTATTTCATCAAAATTCTTCCAGCAAGCAGTGCTTAAAACATCCTGAAATTATGGCCCTTATGGGAAAGGTAATGAAGTAAACTATCTTTAATAATATAAATTTTGTTTACAATACATACACACTCTGCATAATCTTGCAATTTCTGATTAGAGCTCAAGTATCTAGCTTATTATAAAACAGTAGCAAGTACATCAACACACTTGAATGCCTAAGTTGCGTGCGATAATATGAAGACTTACATCCCAGTTCATAGCTACTTTCAAGCACAGCTTCTGATCAAGTCTTACCACAAGATACATGGCTTGGTCAGTGGTGTAATAGGACCATGATCAGTTAACTTATAATACAATAATACAAACGAAACACTGACAAATCCTACATACAGCTACCTTGAATTTACAGGAAGATATGATCCGTACTTCACTACAGATTTGCAGATAAATTCACATGGAAGATTTAGAACAGTACTAAAATACTGCTTCAAAACAAAAATCTTTCTGAAACTTTCATGAGTGTGTTTCAGTACCATACAGGTAGCATTTATACTTAACACCATTTATAAAACCAGATCAAAAATATTTCTAAAGGAAATAAACTTCTATAAAATAAATTTTACAAGAACTTCATTCTTGCAAAATTACACAGGTAATCTACAAAAATCCTGCAAAAAGAACAAATTGGTTTTAACAGACTCTTTTTTGTTATATTTTTTAAACCACTATATTGATACATGTGTAGTTTCTGTCCACCGCCTAGTGTTCTTCTATGCACTATAAAGTGAACACAGAATTGCTGAAGAAGAAACATCACTTCTGTTAAGATATTCATGTTTCATATTAACCCCCTCACTTTCTACTGGGAAGTCCTAACCACCTCAGAAGTCTTCAGAGAGTACTCCAAGAGAAATTACTATTTAATTATGTGAGTTTAAAATATCTTCAGTATTACTAGAAGTTAATCACAGAGCAGTCTTCATAATATTAGCACCACTGGTAGATATCTATGCTATCAAGTTTAATTTTTCACAACACTGAAGAGTTTTGAGATGTGACAGATGCCAAAGGGACTACCGAGCTACCAAATTCTATCTGACTACCACTTCCCAGCACTGAAATAGCATCACAAAAACTTTCCTTTGCTATCACTAAAGTCAATATAGAAAAAAATCAGGATAAAAATACTAGAAATACAAGAAACTATTAAATGACAACCACAAGGTATGGCGGGGGGGACAACTTTATAGCCTACAAATATAAAATGTTATGCTGACAATAAAGCAACGATTTGTGCTAGATACAATTCAAAGCATTTCAGTAGCAATTCAGAAAAATACTGAAGTAATTCACAGTTCCAGGTAGCCGATTTCTTGCTTCTCATTCTGTGAGATGCCTGAGTGACTGTGAACATTAAAAATATTCCACATAAATCACAAACAAATGTAACCAACTTCAGTTTTTCTCCACTTCTAAGACAAGCTATTTTTCCTTAAGCTTCTATAGCCAATTTTTAACTTTTTACAAATGACTACAGACCACTTAATGTAGCCGATCTGCCGAAATGCTACTGCTACAGCTCTGGTACAATGGCTTTTTATGAAACTGGGCACTGCCCAATTCCATAAAAATGTAGAAATGGTTTAGTATACATAAAGCCCTTCTTATTAAGATGGAAATAGCCAAACACAGTAGGCGTCTTGCAAAACTCTGTCCTAAACTCCAGAATGTGAAAATTTCTCTCCTGGGAATTTTCAAGATTTAGGCATAAGGACAAAGAAATACTTTTCAATTTAAAAAAAAAAAAAAAATCCCACTATAATTAACCCAATGAAAAAAAACCTCAGAGCAAATTTGAGAACTCCAAGGACTTTAAATAACACTGCAAACAAGGTCCTGATCCACACCTTTTAAATACTTGTGAATATCAACTTTAACCATTAAAAACTTGAAGAAAATAAAACTGAGGTTTCAAAGCAGATTTTCAGAGGGCCTTAGGGTCAATATTGAGTTTTTATGGGGCCACCAAGCTCTGCCTTTCCATGTATGTGTGTGGCACGGGGAAGGGTAATAGAGAGGAATCTGTGGAACTAAATAGATTTAAGGTATCTTTAAATACTTACTTATGATCTCCAACTTCTTAGAAGTTGGGATTGTTGATACAGACGGGAGAAAAATGCTGGCTTCTGAGATGGAGTGGGATGGAGCTGTGATCAAAAGCTCTTCAGGATAAATATAAATATTTAATACTGCCTTCCTTAAACTACCAGTGACTACCACCATAAACTTTCTGAAAGTCTTAGGGCAACAGTTAATCCAAAGAGTTTCACCTATGAATTCAGAAAACCAATAGGAAAAATATTAACATCAACTAGTAGCACCATACTGGGACAAAAAGCAAAGATAACTTGTTTTAAATGGAAAAGTATACTCCTTTTTCTTAGCATGGTGGTCTTAAAACATCAAAGGTTACGAAGTATTTCTTGGTATGTACATAACTGTCAAATATATATCTCAGCAGTTAATACTGTTCTTTATATAAATGATGACTGCCAAATTCTGCACTGTCCCCACTGCAGGGGCCAATAAGTATACCTATTCTTATTAATTAATTTCTTGTTATTGGTCCAAGGGTATAGGTATGTGTATAAATTTTGTGATTTTTACTATGAGATTCATATAGTTAACATTTTAGCAATATTCTAACAGTAAAGAATTAATTTGTGCCTGTGACTGCTCAGTTTATGGGGAAAAAAAAAGTTAAAATTGAAAGAAAGCTAAAGATGTAAAGCGAATTAGATGCTTTTTGCTTCATCCCATTGAGACCTAAGTATTTCCTCTTTCCAGGTTTTCCTTCTTTCCTCAAGCAGGTATTCTTCCGTAATCAGTATGTTAAAAAGTTAGTGGTCAACAACTGGCATCCAAGAGCTCAGCTCTGTATTAACCTGCACTTCATACAATATTGCAGAAAGAATGTAATTTGGGTATAAAGAGAACCATGTGCCCTTCACTGCTTCAGAGTTAATGACTTTCAATCATTGCAAAACTGCAAAAATATTCCAAAAAAAACCACCTTCAGCAAGGCTGATTCGATTTTAGAAAACAGAGGACTGTGGAGAGATTGCTTTGGTTCACCTGCCTAAACTTTGGCAGATAAACGTTTACAGTAACTGTCTGATACTCTCAGTAGAAAAAAAAAAAAAAAGCAACTCGAGATTCACTTTCCCCTAAGATAGGCTATACAATGATATAGTAGAGGGTTCCTCTTGTCTTTGTCATAGATCAGAGGGCAAAATGCAGAAAAATTGACTGTTTATATTCGAGTTCACTTATCTAAATTAACTTCTTTCACTTCATATTACTTTTAAGCATGTAACGGTTTTGTTCTTTGCAGATCCAAATAACCGAGTTCTGGTCCATATTCACAAACCCAAGGCACTGGAGTAAAACAAGGCCAGTGATGCTAATACACAATACCTACTTAAAAAAACAAGAATTATCCAAACTACGAAAAAAACCAAAAGGATAGAATTACTTACTTTTATATAGAAAATAATTTCAAAATAAAAAAAAAAAAAAGGAGCCATCACTCAGAAAGTACTGGAGAAGATGATACCTGAAGATTATTATCAGGAAGCATTAAAAGATAGTATAATTTTCCTTACAGCAGGAGGCCACATCAGAAATCTTCTCTAGAAGTTTGGTTTACACATTGATTTTGTTCTGACATTCCGTTAACATTACAGTCACTCCATGCTTCCACACAAAAACATGAGCACGTGTAATTGCATTTGTGATTCTAAAATTCACTTCCATGCTAATAATTTCTATGTATAGACATAATCTCTTATCATGTTAAGAAGAAAATATTTCAAAGAGATACAAACAAGAGTAATCATCTTTATTATAATGTCTCATCTGGTTCAGATGTAGTATGGGAATGCACCCTCTCACTTGCACAAAATACAAATAGAATCATTCATTAAATTCATTCTATGCCATACGCTACCTGAATCCTGCTTTCTGGGCACCAAGAGCTGTATTTATTCACACGACCAAAAAACCATAAACCTCATTGACCTTCTGAAGCAATCAGAAACCTGAAAGTGTTTTCTTTTCCTGAAAAAGTGTTTTCTTTTTCCTGAAAGAAAGTCTGATATCAAGGCAAAGGGGAGATAACTATTTTAATTTTTTTATAGAACTTAAAGTTTTGATCACAACTGCATTCACTAATGGTACAGACACTTGAGTACAGACTTAACAGTGAATTTCATAGATCCTTTAGTTATACTCTTTCTTTTTTTTGTTGCACTCCATTACTGGGCTCTGGTTTAAAATACGTGATCAACCCCAAAGAAGAAACATAACTTAGATTTCACTACATAAAATAGATCGAGAGAAAGTAATCAAAGTTCTCTTTATTGTGACCACAGTTTGATTCCATTAAGCCCAGAAGCAGTATATATGGGCATTCATAAGAATAATTTATTCTGTCTTTGGAATTATTGCACTTTCACCCCCAGGATGTCTTCATGCAGTTCCACTTCTGAGAAAATCTAGTTTAAAAAAAAAAAAAATATCTTCTTTTAATATCTTTGTTCACATTAGAGTTCTGAAGAACACTGCAACTGAGACTTCCTCAACAATTCCAATCTTTTTACTGAGGAATGAATCAACTTTGGCTGTTCTTAGATCTCCCTTCTCTATCTCTTTTTTTACTGTCTTTTCCTTTCATGTTTTATTCACTCCTCTTCCCTTCCATCCAGCCTTCCTTTTTATTCTTCAGTTCTTTCATCAACTTCTGTTGCTCTATATCTTATCTTTTACTTTGCTTCATCTACACAAGTCCATGCACCTGTTTCAACCTTTGCCAAGGACTGTTAGTTGGGAGACCAGAAAACCTGAGTACGTGTTGGGTTGACTCCAGCCAACAGACAAGCACCCACACAGCTGTTCACCCTCTACCCTTACCCCCAGGTCAACACTGTCCCCAAAACAGGATACCATCCTAGCATCACCCGGTACAAGAGAGTGTAGTCAATTAACATGATGTGCATTATGTAGTAAACAATAGTCCTTTCAAACAAAACACAACTTGATAACAGATGTCAGAGTAAAGCTAAATGTTTCGGAGAAAACGTTTTGCATCATTCCTGCAAAATGGACAACACTCTAAAAAAAGAAGTAAATATTTCAAGCAGATTTTCATCGTAATAGGAGTGCCCACCACAACAGTAGGTTAGAAATGTTTAATGGTATCACCAGATCTAAGAGTGGAAAGTTCCTCTAGCTCTCTGTCCTTCATTTGTGAAACATTAAAATTGTGTGCCAGGATCCAGTTTGAAAAAAGAGGCAAGTTATTGACTAGAAAACATAGAAGAAACAGAGAAAATCCATCTTGTCTAGTTTAGCAAAAAAAATCCAAAAAAATCAAAACATCTGAGGTAATTCAGTACCCTAATATTCTTTCCTGTGTTTTCTAAAGAAAGATGCATGAAATGAAGCAAAGTCACTGGGAACGGACATCAGACACATTCAAATTTGATTTAATACAGACACATTCAAATTTTATTTAATACAACTATTCCTTAATTAAGTGATTGACTAATTAAACAATACCAAGAGACATGGCAGATTCATTATCTTTTCACATTTTAAATCCTATCTGGGTCATATTTTGGAAGAAACATTTTAGTCAAATATTCACTAACATTTTTGATGGAAGCACTTTTTAACCAGCATTGCCATACAAGCCAAAATACTCTTTTGGCCTTTAAATGCATGAACTGAAGATATGTTCAACGGCCGAGTGAGAGGACAAAGAAGCCTGAGAGATCAATGGAGTAATTAGAAGATATTCGGAATGAATGAAATACAGAAGTTCAAGGAAGTGAAGTATGGTATGGTTTGGGGAAATGAAGATGTACAGAGGAAGTAAGTAGGAGGAAATACCTATTGTGTTACCCAGAACATACAAAGGAAGCAACTCATAAATAAGGTGACTAAATGAAAAACTGATGGTAAGTTCTGCTTTATATGGATAAATTAAAAAAGATAATGCAGACTGACAAGGGAGAGAAATAGGAGAACACTGCACAAGTAACAAAAAAGAGCTGACATGTAAATGTACTTTGACTGTGGTCATTGTACTGGAAACACAACATACTTGTAAACTGGAGTTAGACTGCTTAGAAATCATAAAAAGAAATCAGTAACCAATTTAGTGGTATCTCTATTATTATATTACACATTTGACAATTTTGGCATTTGTAATAATCTCAAATAGCAAATTTTTGAATTATTTTTCCTTTAAAGAATAAGATTAAAGGATTTTTTCATATAAATCTAGGTAAGCAACTGTTTACTCAGTTTCAGTTTCAAGCAAAACAAATAGTAAATTTTGTCTGAAAACATATTAGTAATAAACATACAAATAAAAGTTTCAAAAGTTTCTACTAAATTTAGTGGGAACTGGATTAGGCCAAACTAAATCTAGCAAGAATTAAATCTAATACATTTTATCTAAAAAAACACACCTGCATTTATTTTTCAAAAAGTAGCTATTCTCTTTGGTATCACTCTTAGGATCTTGAAGTGTCTCCTTTTTTTCAAATATTGGTGTCCACCTTTAGAAACTTAAACCAATTTGGACTCATCTGCAGAGGTACTGAGGATTCACATTTTGCCATGAAAACAATGTGACATGCCAAAGCTTCACACCTATGAAAGCCTGACTATATTTCTGTAGATGTCTAACTATGGATTTATCTATTGAACTTCAGGCACTCACAACTGAAAAATGTAAAATTCATTTATTATTCTATTATTACACATTAATTTTTACTGCTTTGATACAGTAATTGTAGTTATTACTTCAGTATCTCTCCTACCCTCTGCTATCTTCGATAATCACTGGTTCAAATATCAGTGAACCAAACTGCTTTCATTCATTCCAATATTTCTTTCATATGTTAATACTTTAAAAATTAAATCATTCCCCCTAAACTGACATCACAGATTTAACAGTTACTTTCTGATTAGAGAGATGAATAACTCAGACTTTTCAGATATATAAGAGAAAGTTTTCAAAGTATACGCCTTGAACTCCAAATTTGCAACAGTTAAATAATTATAAGCCAGATAGGTCTTTACACAGAAGTTTTATCATATAATTATGATGCTGATCATTTAGAACTTTCCAAAATGTCTCCAGCATTTTTAAACAACTAAGCAAAGTTATTTTTAAAATCAAACATATGTGCTTTTTTCTGTTTATGTCTTCGGAAAGAACATTCTGTATAATGAAAAACATGACCAAATTTTTCACAGTACATCACTATAAAACCCTATAATTGACTTTTTGGGTTGGTTTACTCTATATCTATTTTTGTCGATATAGAAAACAGCAATGATGTGGCAAAAAGACCAAAATGTAGGTCCCATTGCAGGACAAGGCTCCATCCTGATTAGTGAAGAAGTATCATGTTTTTTCCTGGGAAACATGCCCATTTTGTAAAAGGGAATTCAGTCCACATGAACCTACTCTTCAGAAAAGAAGAAAAAAAACACTCAAAACACAAAAAACCCCAGTTCTTTTAAGCAGCATAAACTCTAATGATTGCTCTCAGCTTTAGTTGAGAATGACTCAGAGCCTTTCCATTAAACAGAATGCAACTTTGCTGATTAAGTTTATTATAAGTTGTTCCAATATGTATTTCCTGCTTTTCAACCATGTTCTTCAAAGCTTAGAGCTAACATTTGCTTGTATTATTACTTCAGTTCAACCTGAAATGACAAATTTTTTTACATCAACTCTTTTCCTCTTCCTAGAAGAAATAAACCTTTTAAAAAACTCCCAACACTAACACAAGTTGGGTGGAGAGGATATTCACTGTTTCAATTGCTACTGAGATAAGTATGCAATGAAAGTCAACTTGAAATAGCAAGTCATAAAAAAACCCACCTGAACTAAAAGAATTTCTCATTTTAAGTATTATCTATCCACAAAAATTAATTTAGATTATTAATTTTATTTTACACACTATTCACGTTCCTGTGAACAGCCTTTATGTTTTATTGTCACAGATTACCTATATGTCTCAATTTTAGAGTATGAAGAAACTGTGAAGGTACATTTCAAAAAAAGATCAAATGACAAAAGAAAAAATAATCCACTTCTTTCTGAACTAATTAAAATAAATCACATAGCACTAAACTGACATAAAAGTTTGGAGAAAATATTGTTATCTTGCATATTATTTAACATCAAGATATGCCATAACTGCTCTGAGGTACATCTTAAAGAAATTGAAGATGACATCTAAATCACAAGCCTGGGAGACAGGGAACATAACATCCAGAGTCAAATAAAGAGTACAGATTTAAGAAGAAAAAAATAATAAAGTTAATTCCCTTAGCTCACAGATTAAACTGCAGCAAGAGTTGCTAATATTGTCACTAAAATTAGATTCTCCCCTAATTTCAAAGAATCTAGGGTCTGATCCCAAAATCAGAAGTTCCACTGTACCAGTTTAAAGTGCTGAAGTCAGGTGCAGTTTCTATATTGGGATGAGACTCTTTAATGGGATGCTCTTACAAATATAATAACTATAGGAGTTTATTGTACCCTTACCATGCGTCACTGTATTGTTTCCACAGGCAAAGATGCTGATTTACAGAAGTAAATACAGGATATGTTTCAAGGATGAAATGTGATGAATGTCACATAAGACCTTATGATTGACTGATGAAATGTTTTTGTTTGCTTTTCAATTACTGAAGGGAAAAAAAAAAAAAAGGTGACAAGGCTTGCCCTAATAAAATTTAAAAAAATGTAACTATACTTTTTTGAGAAGTTATAAGCAGAGAAACATCATATAGAAATGTTACAGAAATATACAGTCAATTTCAACTAAAACAATAAAGTGGTTGTAACTGAGAAAAAATAATTAAGTCAGTACATTTAAAAAGAAGAGAAAAAAAAACAACTTGATATTTAGGTCCAGCTAGAGAATCTAGAAGACAAGCTTTGATGTCAGTAACAACACAATTCTACACCACTCACACAAAAGAGAGGAAAAGTAACTTTAAGAACATGCCCCAGTGACATACAACATGCAAAAAACTACAGCAGCACACATTTATGGCAAAGACTCCAACACTAACATAGAAAAAACAGACTGCATTTCATGGTCTTGTTCTCCATCAGTTTAACAGTACAAAATACTTGTGCTATAGGTGAAGCATGATGTTACTATGTCCAAACGAGTCAGCTGACGCTTCCTTCAGAGGCAGTAGAGAGAAACATGTTGATTCATCTGGCTGATCTTTGACACTTATTTTCAAGTGAATCACTAACTAAATTTGCTCCACTTTCTCTGCTGGCTATTGAAAGAAAAGTTATGATTACTCTCTCAGGTGTATATGCTGACAATGTAGACATGTGAAGTTATTGAAAGGAATCCCTCTTGCAACAACTATTTAGCCACAAATGCGCAAGAAGAAAAGATTAATACCTGGTTAACATGAGAAAAGAGAAGAACATCTAGTTAGCATTACAACAGAAGTCCGTACCTCTACAAGATCCATCCTCTGTCCTAGGGATGCTATAATGAGAACTGGCAAGGTTGAGAAGTACACTTTCTCAAAGCAGTCCCCACCAACAGACCCAAAAGGTCTTGTAACTAGAACTACCCCAGTATTTTTAAAACTCTATCCAACTCCAGGGGGTTAAAATCTCTCTGTTACCTGGAGTATTCAGAAGGGAAAACACACTAAACCTTTCTCCTCATCCAATGGAAAGATTGCAACTCAGTCCTGCTCTTATACACAAGACATTTCTGTTGGAATTCATAACAAAATTTACTGATTTGTAGATGCTCAATCAGATAGTCACTGAAAACAGCATACGCCTTTAAAGCAAATCTCTCACTTGTCAATATCAACCTGTGTGGTGGGTAGAACATTGAATCATTCCATTAATATGAGACTAAGTGCCATAAGTGAAAAGAAGGGTCATAGGAATACTCCCTGTGTAAGTGCAGAATCTTTCGATGCTACCATAAAAACCATGAAATACTGTATCTTTACATATCATGTGTATGTCATGGCCCTGACGGAAAGCAGAAAGACTTCATGGAGCCTGTTCACTCCCTGTTGAATTCCAAAGAATGGACATGCTTATGTCCGTCTAGAATTAACCACTAATTGAAAGTACATTCCCACAGAATGTACTTATAGTGTACAGCTCGCATGCAGTTGATGATGTTGAAGACAACTTAGAAAGACAGATAAGCAAAGAGTAGCCTTAGAAAACACTTGAAAGAGTGACTAAAATTTCTGCTAACCTGCCTTTCAAGTGTAGTATCCTCATGGACAATAACAAGTACCTGTTGGTACTCGAACGTATCTTGGGACATTGAAAGCTAGTATTCCAACATGTTCTGAAATAAATAAAAATCTCATGATCCAACGTTTAAAATTTTATCTTGGTATTAAGGATTATAATGCAACTTTCTTGGAAAGCTGATTATTTCATCTATCTACTGCAAAGTTTCTTTCATCTTTCTCTATAGCATGTGATAACGGCCATATGACAACACAATACACCTCAAGATAGAGTTCAATTCAAGAATTCTTAAATTCTTGGTTTATGCACCTTATGACATATGCTTGTATTTCACAAAATTAAATCACTAGTTGATAGTTGGGTTGTAGGGTATTTTTCCTCACCATAAGAGCTGGCTATTGTACAGCTGTCCTCCTTCAAAATTCTTATGCTTTTTTCTCAAGTAACTAATTCTGTCCACTGCTAAAGACAAAATGTATTAACTGGAGACTCAATATGGGTTTGTCATAACAAGTCGTAAATTCCTTCTGGTTAAACACTTTGTTTACATTTTTCCAAAACTATTCTCTTGCCATTTATTAAAAAAAAAAACAACACACACATCAATCAATATTTGCATGTGCATGATACTTATTTGAAACTACTAATACTGTTACATGCATATATTTACTATCCTACTTGTCCTGGTAAACCCATATTCCAGGCTTTTCCAGAAATTGACATCTGGCTACAGTGTTTTCAGCTCTATGTGCCTTGAAAATAGTCTCATTATTACAATTAAGGGGGAAAAAAAAACAACCAATCAAAACAAAACAAACAAACAAAAAAACCCACTAAAACTCACAAAGAAGGTATCTGCATTCTGGTAGAAAATCAAAATGAATTTGCTAATTAAGAGAAGGTTGTATTTGGGGGCAGGGGTTTTGGGGTGTTTTTTTGATTAGTGTTATACTACTAACAGTAACGTCAGACACTTAAAAGTTTCATAAAGTCTATGTATCAAAATAAATGTTATTTTCCTTTTAAACAAGAAAAAGAGAACAATCTCACCTTAAAAGTCCTTGTCAGCCATGTTGTAATATCAGTCTACTTTCACCAAATATAAGCACATATGGACACTGCACATATGGACACTGCACAGGCGATCCCTCAAAAGGTTTTCATACAAGGAAAATTCATCTCAGATTCCAGCTCTGTAAAGTAGCTTCTCAAAAGATAAAAATATACTTGACAATGGCTGACCTGAATTTTCAGCGTCACTTGAAGAAAAAAAACCCTAAAAAATCATCATATCACCTTGAGGTTTTTTGGGGACAGGACAATTCACATGCAGAAGGGGTAGAAAGAAGCCTATAGTTAAGTATTAAGATACTCAATTTTAGGTCTAAGAAATATAGCTAGGAAAGGCAGCACAATTACCTGTTATCACAAGGATAGAGGTGTAGGCTTTTAAATATTCACTTGGCAATGCTGAAATCAAACGTCAGGCCATAAAACTTCTACCTCACAAAACTCTTTAATGCACGAGGAAGTATGAATGTTTTACCTACTACCTCTGGAAATAATCAGGATTCAGCAAAAACAGGAGCAAGTTTTATGCAACCATTAAAGAACCACTTACAATATGTGTGGTCCTTCTGAAATCCAAAAACACGGCATCAATGCTTTTGAATAGAGTTCTCAATATACTTCAGACCTGATTAGATACATTTAGACCAATCAGTCTATTAAAAGGAAGTTCTGATTTACTAGTCTACTGTGTTGAAATGTTTGAAAAGGAAAACATTAACTGTTTGAATATAATCATCATAAATCTGTGACGATAAAGGCATAAATTAGTCCAGATGGCAGTGTGATAACATTTTGTGTTCCTAATCTATAAAAATATGTATAAAACTACCCTAAGGCATATATAAAAGTGTGGCTGAAATCTAAGATGAAAAATGCTAGATTCAAAAATGAAATTAAAAAAAAATTCAAGTGTTTAATAACAGATACATACATTATGGTTTCCATATATTTTGCTTGTCTATCATGTTAAGAATTATTATAAATTATCATCTACAATGTTATACTTTTGAAAGTTTACTGGAGCTTTTTTTTATTATTAAGCACCTTAAGACTTGATTTTCTTCATATCTAAGGACAAAATGGAACCAGATTTATGCCCAAAGGGTTTCATCAAAGCATACTTTTAGGAAGTAATGTAGGATAATAGTAACTACATAAGTGAATCTCTCCCAAAAGTCAGTCATTTTGGTAAATAAATAGAATTTTAGCAGCCTTAGTATCACAAATATTCACATAGCTTTCGACGGCACTATTTCCTTCAAAAAGCACAACAATATTAAGGTGCAGACTATTAAAACTAGCATTTTCCAGATCTTTTAAAGTCGTAATCCCTCTCTCAAACAAAGCTTCACTTTTATGATACAAACAGCTATTAAGTGTCATCAGATGGCTTTGAACATGCAAATTCTTCCAGAAAGACCAGGAAAAATCATGAAGATGATTAATAAATATGAGTTCAAAATACCATCTCTAAAGGAAGCACGCTTAAAAGTGCTAACAAAGTAAAGGACACATTTAAGGGAAGAGAGTGTCTGAAAAAACTCAGATCAACTACCCTGATAAAACAAACAAACAAAAACCCTTTAAAAAAAAAATTCTGAGTGAAACTTTAAGGTTCTGATGACCAGTAAATTACAAATCAATTTAATAGTAGTGAAGGTTATATGCTTTTGAAAATCCTTCTACAGAAGTAAGTACAGTCTACTTACCTTCGTAACTTAAGTTCCTGCACTCTGATTTTACACTAACATCAAACTTTTGAAGATCTTGTGACTCTTTTTTCTGCACAGTAATATACTATTACACAGTACATGGAACCATCATCTAGACACTATTATCAGTCTATCTTTACATAAAACCTACAGAATAGCAATCTATACAGAGATCAAATACTCTCTACGAAGGTCAGTACTGAATTCTTAAGTAATGCCCCTACTTGGTTTTCTTTCCAATAGACCTAAAGTTTAGCCTAAGGTTATGACCAGACAACTGCGGTTTATAGCTATAGATAAACTTCCCTCTCCATGATTTTCTCTTACTCCTTTTTAAGCTACTATAATTTTTGGTTTCTCCGGTACCTTGTGGTAATGAATTTATGAATTCAGCAGTGTAATTGTACATGGTTAAAAAACCTACTTCCTTGTGTTAGTTTTAATCCTGCAATCTGATAATTGAATTAGGTTCCCCTAGTTTTTGTTATGAAAAAGATAAATAATTGTTCCCATTTCCTTATTCCAAATTGCTCATAATTCTAGATTTTTATCACATCCTCCTCCCAGTTGTCTCTTTCCAGGCTTTAGCATCCTGATCATTTAGTTTCTCCTTTTATGAAACTAATTCAATTCTTCCCTAATTCTAGAATACTGCATTTATAAACAGGGTGAGAACAACAGTACAGGTACTAGTAACACATTTTTCCTCATATACTCTAGTTCCTTTAAAATCTAATCAATTTTTCACTACCACTAAGCTCTGAGAGCTCTCTCTTGTGAATCTCAGCTCTCTTTTTCTATGAAAATAAAGAACATGGAGTTCACATATATGACTTTGGGTTTATCAGCAATTGGTTTCACCTATTCTATCATGCACTAAATTCTGTTAAATCCTTGGGTGGCTACAGACAATAAGCATTTGATTTCAATACTCTAGATAACTTTGCCGTTAACAAGCTTTCTTTCTTCTCTAACATCATTGGTAGATCTCAGAAGTAACTTTACACTAGTGTGAAAACAAACTGTTCGTATCTTTAATTTCTCATTTTTTATCTAACTAATAACTTGTAAAAGGATCTCTTTGTTGTATCTCAGTACATTTTGTAAACCTACTGAGACACTGAAGTTACTAAAAAGCCACTAAGCAATTCACTAAGATTAAAACTTTGGCTTCCACCAAATTCCATGTCAATGTTGTAATTACCTACTACTTTGCAGTAAGACAGAATGTGAAAACATGCAGTTTTGCAGCTCCTTTTTAGACATGATGTTCAATAGAAATTATAAATAATTTTCTGTCGAAGTCATGTGTAATATTGACATTTAACTGATAATCACTGAATTTAGATATTCACTCATTCTTCCAAGAAACTTTATGTATAATCATCAGCTATAGTCTCTAAAATACTTATTTTGTGCTATATGTGGAACAAGCAATAATAAACCACACTGAATACTGTTTGAATAAATTAAGTAACAATACTTGAAAATAATAAACATTCCTGCTCTTCACATGTTTTCATTCAAAGCACACAAAAAGAAGCTACATATCATGAATACTGGATACAGAAAAAAAGAGTAATCAACTTTCACATGACAAGTGAATTTTATCTTAAGCCATGAATGATCTATATTGAAATTACATAAACAGAAAACTAATGCCAATGGCAAATGGCCCATTCTGTAACATTCTATTTGAGAATCGCTGGTTAAGGAGAAAGAGACGCTGAGCTTTGACAAAGAATGATATGGGAGATGACATCAACTCCTTTTGGCAAATGAGCTCAGTGTGCCAGCTAGCTGACAAATTAGCTTCCAAAAACCACTAACAGTAGCTTACAAAGTCACAGCTGTTATCCTGTTTTGAACAACAAAATGTTCATCTCAGTTGAAAAGTCTAGTTTTACAGAAGATTTGTAAGTGCCTCATTTTTTATTTTAAAAAGAAAAAAATAACCCAAAGCAATTAGAAAAGTACAAGGGACAGGCAATGATTGTACTCTGATGACTTTATGGTGATGTTTAATAGATAGGGTTAGGTATAACACTTGTTTGTGTTCTGCATCCTCCTTAAGTTTTTTAAAAAATTCCCTAGAGTTACATGTTCAGTAGCCACATAAATCTAAAACTATGAAAGTACCACAGTCAATAGCAATTTCTTTAGCTAGCTCAAGCAGTTCCCAGGATATTAACTTTGATGGTGGGAAGAAATGCATCAGAAAACCTGTCATCAGAAAGCTTGTAGGACATTTTATTAGGAAAGTTAAATCAATTGAAAGGTGCAACACTGTTATACAAATACTCTACAATGCTGACTGGTAGACAAAGTCAAAAAAAATTAAACATTACTTAGCACCTCAACTATTTAAGTAGTGTAAATCTTCGCTTTTATGGTAAAATATCAGGTAGTCTTTCTCTAGAGTTATAGGAGATTAAAAACTTTGTTAAGAAGAGAAAAACCCAGTCTTAACGTTGGCATTCCTATGACCTTCAGCATTTGTATATGAATATCCCTCAAATTACATAAATTAGATTTATTAATGTTTTTTTCTAAAAAAGAAAACTATCACTTCCATTTTACATATGGCAAACTGAAGAACAGAACAATTCACCTGACTTACCGAAGGTTCAAAGAGAAGTCTGTGGTTCAGCCCCACAGCTAAAGTCACCTCAAGCACCAGACTACAGCTCTTTACCACTATCACATTCTCTTTGCTTTTGTACAGATCTTTTACCTCCATAAAATTGCCATAACTTCAGCATAATCACTCCTGACTTACAGTAAATGAAATGAATAATCAAGGCCAGATAGATGTATGTCAAGTTCAAGTGATTAAACCAAAGTCAATAAAAAAACCCAATAGTCAAAGCTTCTAAGATCCTACATGTAAATATCTAATAAAGATCTTTATTATGCTATGTAAGTCATCCTGCTAGCAACACATTTTAATATTTTTTTTTCACTTTTACCCAGTATAAAAATGAACTAAACAAGACTGCAGGCATGTTAAGAGCTGAACACAATCATATGTTTTCAACAGTAAGTCTGGTACTTATTTTTTAACAGGCACTACAAACCCCCAAATTTAGACCTAGAATTAGTCTATCTCTTTTACATACTTGTAAAACAGAAATTAACTTGCTTACCTACTAAACAAGCATGAATTAGGACAGAAGCAGTTAAAAATTAATATTTGAAAACATAAAACACAGCAAGTTCCATTAACACCCTGATTGTTAACAAAGTGAAAAACAACAACACTGAAGACAGAAGAAACATTTTTCTCCCGATTGTCTCAGTTCTCTCACATTCTACAAAAATACAAGAATCCTGGAAACAAAGAGTTATGCTCTACCGACTCCTATACAGCCATCAAGAGAAATGCAAAGAAAACTCCTATATACAATGTTTTAGTGACCTTTCCACAATCTTGCAGAAGAAGTGGCTTTAATGTTTAGAAATTTTTTCCATCCTCGATACTTCAGCCCACACTCACCCAGTTTCACAGATCAGAATGAAAAAAAGAGTTACATCAGAGTCCCTAAGTATTTTTAATACTCTACTTCGCATTAAACCAGGCACTTTGTTACAAAAACATCCTTGTGTTTGATAAAGACCGTAGTAAAATGAATCCATGTCTCATGACAGTAAATCATTGTTCTTAAAAGTGAAGCATCTGTTTAGTTCTTGTCCTGCGTAAGGCTTAGTTCAAACACAGCTTCTGTGCATGAAAAATGTTATGTTTATCAATAGATCTGCTGAAATAATCACATCCTTAATTATTTTTTTTAAGCAAGATACAAACTGTTAAGATGGAAACATCACCTCAGGACCCATCAGTTTATCTCACCACACTCTCCCTGTTTTACACTGACACAGACCACAGGGAACACTCTCATGTCCTATCTGTTAGCAGTAGGAGATGCAATCTGCTAGTTAACCAGTAACATACACAGCCAATGTGTCAGTTCAGGCCACATGAAGATTCAGGTATTAAGGTTAAGGAGACATGTAGCCTAAATCCATTACTTCCAGTATTGTGATTTGGTCTCCATGAAGTTATACACTGGAACCTGTAAAAAGTAGCACATTCTTGACCATAGAAGTAGATATGTTGAATTCCAAATTGTTAACTTTAGGCTTAGAAAACACATTCAATAAAGCTCATACTACATCAGAACAACCTTCGACCCAACCATTCTCCTTTTTACAAAGTAATCAACAGTTATCCATTCCTTGTGTAAGCCCGAGTATTTGATTTGTTAAATTTCAAACATTGGGAAAAAATGAGCTGTTTATACTTAAAATGAAGCACAGATAACATTAAGCATTTTTACAAAAAGGATATCCTGGTTGCATACTGTAGAGTGACTTAAGTTTGAGTTTTATTTGTCTTTTATTTCTAAAATTTCTATCAGACAAAATTTGGTGAAGGTATGGAGCGAATAACATTTCTCCTAAGAGTATTGTGAAGAAAACAAAAGTAAATTTGCTAAGCACTCTTACAGTGTCATACATGCCACAAAAGAGCACATGAAAGTTAGTAATTCTTCACACCAGACTCTGATTATTGTGTAGGAAAGATGGCAGAGAGCCATATAATGAGCAATGAGCAATGAGTGATAAAAAGAAAAATCACTGAATAACTCACTCTGAAGTGAGCAGTACTCATTCCATGCAAAGAATGAGTCAGGAGTTCTAGGAATAAAAAGAGAGTAATCAATTAACAGTATTATAATGTACCACACACAGTGGAGCTATACTAAGGATCACTAGAAACCTTAATTGTAGCATTTCTGTGATCACTTCATCAACTTAGTCTTCATCAGCACAGGGTTTAGCTAAACTTTGTGAGTTCTTCAGATTTCACCTCTAAATTAATAGGCAATCTTGTAGAGAAGCTTTACTATTTTGGCTGTATATCTGTTGTATATTCAATCTAGGAATAGTTGCTAATGAGAACTGAAAAGAAAGCAGTTAAAGAATTAGTGTTCTGTAAAATTCATGAATTCTAAAATTGTGTCTGGGCATAATAATAAATACAATAAAAGTCTGAATCTTTCAGTTTATTTCAGTTAATCAAAAGGAAAAATAAGCTTGAATTACTGTAGCTCGTATACACAGATAAAACAGATATTTTCTACCCACATCAGAAAATGAGAAGATTGAATTGCATTCACTTATGAATTGGATTTGTTCTTCAATAAAAAGAAAAATAAACCATACTGAAACTAAACGACAAACCAAATGCTATTCCACTGTCATGTTGTCCAAAAGACAAGTAAATTTGCTATTTCTTCAACTCTTTGATCATTATGTTTAGCTTTTAAAGATACTACTCACTACTGCAAATACTCTAATTTCTGAACAAACTGGTGTAATTTTTTTCTGATAGAGGAATATAAACACTCTGCCGCAGAGCTGATTCCAACCCACAAGAGGACAAAACTGGACTAAAAGCAAGAAAACATTTATGTTTTCCATAAAATATAACAACAATTTTAAATCCTCTCAAGAAAGGATAATTGCAAATTTTTGAGAATGAGCAGGATAAAGATGGAAAAATAAAATGGCATATTCTGCCTTATTCCCAAATCCCAACAGCTACTGAAGTTTCTTTTTAAAATAATTAGAGATACACTCCATTTATACAGATGTCAAGGCACAAAATGGAAAAATAAAAGCTCATTTTACACTTTATAGAGAAAACAGTTATTTCTCAGGGCCCTAACCTTAAAGTCTATACCATGAGAGTGAACTCTGGCTCACAAAAAGCCACATTTCCTTTAGCACTGTGTTTTTGGCAAAGCAGTAAACTGCCCACAGCACTTCTGTAGCATCACCAATATGCCCATAGGCCCCTCAAATATACGAAGCCTGGCTACAAGGATCTGCTCTGGTAGCACAGAACATGAAATCCAGAGGATACATGTCAAAGAGGATGTAACTCAGAACCAACTTCATCTAACGATTTTGGTAAAAAAAGAAGTTTTATAAGAATTCACCTTTAAAAAACAAATACTAAGCTTATAAAGAGTCAAAAAGTGTTATTATTCCATGTAAATATTAAGCAATAAACATGCTCTTTGATATGCAAATACGTGGAAAAAACCACTTTGGTTGATTCCTGAGCTAATCTTCAGATAGAATGATGAACTTGAGGTGGAAGTCTTTTCAGGCTCAAAACTGAAGAAACAGAGCAGAATACTCTCAAGAATTTAGAAAATACTGGGTAACACTGATTATTTTTTGCTCTAGATTAATTTGTGACTAGGCTGATGAATTTTCCAATAAAACAGCTTTTTAGTGCTTCCATTCTAACTTACTTCAATCACCAACATGGAATTTGTCTGTACAGTGATTTGGGTACTAAGTACCCATTTATTGTATGGCCTGTCCTGATACACATTGTAATCATAGTCTTTAGGCTGTCCAACATCATCATCTTATGCCAAAATGCAGAATTTCAACCTGCTTAGCACCTTTGTCCCCTCAGTACATACAGATAAGCGGCAGAGGCAGAACCTGTGTTTCCTCTTCAAATGGGAATATAACAATTCACTTGACTTATAGGTTGCATCTCCAAGTTAAAAGCACTCTGTTTATCCAACCCTCAATACTCCAAGCAGCTAAGTGGTTTGGGTGCTTACTAGACACTTCCCTCATGAAGCTACTAAGTACACATAGTGTTTTATCTTCTTAAAACAAATTCTTATTTATCCATCTAAACAGAACAGAAATAAATGGCCAAAGTGCTAAAAATCTTTCAGTATTAAAAAACAACACATATACTGTCTTACCTACACAGAACATTTACTCAAAGCTTAGAGTATTTTACCTTGGAAGTTATAGGCCTGGATTCTGGCAACCAAACCACAGGGTTTCTCTGAAAAAACACCCCTTCTTCCTCACTTTTGGGGTTGGAAGGTCAGAGGAGGAGGTGTGAGTGAAAGGAATGGCTGTAATTGATTTTTTTCCCCCTCATTACCAACATTCGGTTATTAAGCAGTCTGTTGGTCAGAGCACAACCAAAACAACAAAAAAAAAATCTTTAAGATAATTGACATCTACTTATCCATTAATGGACTTTCTATAAATATTGCCTGCGTTCTCCTCCAGATATGAAAAACCAACTACTATCTAGCACAGAACACACCATATGTCGGAAATTTAATACAAACGTCTCCCATACTCTTTCCAACCCCACTTAAGTTTGATTCTCTTCTATAGCTCTTTAGGCAAATCTATATGGAACATTTTATATGCTCTGCAGAGATAGCCCACTGCACTTCAAATGAGCTCAACACCACACTGAACACAGCTATGTTTCTCCCAGTTTCTGAACTGGCTATTTCAGAACAAATTGGGCTTCACATTGCCTGGAAGGCTGGAGAGCAATTTTCTCCTACATATGCTGTTACCACAAAAAACAGTGCATCTTTCAGTTCTTCATCCTGTTTCAATGCCTTCATTTCCCCTCAACTTCAGTATTCCTCTGATTCTATGATTCCTCCTGGGAACCACATTGTTAAAAAACTCATTAAAAAGAAGAAATATTTTAAAACTCTCCTCCCATTTTTTGTTCCTTTTAATCTCCTCTTTTCAACTCTCTCATGAATGATCTTCAGATCTCTTCTCCAACAAATACCATAATACATTTTAATTACAAGGAAAAGCTTAAACTGTTGACAAGCTGTGAAAAAGTAGCAGATCCAGGTACTAAATAATTTGAAGAAAAAAAAAAAGAAGAAAAGACATAGAGAGAGAAATGTGAGAAAGGATGAAACTACCTCATTTTAACTTTTTTTTTTTATATGCTGTTTACAATATTGAGTGTCTCAAGCTTATACAAACATCACAAACAGGTACAGAAATACTTCAACTTGCAATGATTGTATAAGAAAAAATTAAACAGCTGAGTTTGGTTGTTTGGTTGGCATTTTTGTTTGGGGTTTCTGCTTTATTAAAAATTACAGAGAAGTAACTGCGATGATCGGGAATCATGCTCAAGTTCAAGCAGACAACAAGACCAGCTAATTACACTCAAATAACTAACACTAATCATACTAGAATACGTGGAAAAAGTAAATAATAAAATTAGAACTAACTACTCTCGCTTTACCATCGCATTGCTCATTTTTGTTACAGTTCATTATATGGGGGTTTTCTCTCCTTTTCTCTTATTTTCCTTAAATGGCTAACTGCATATAATTAACTGTATACTCCTCAGGGCAGTGACCATTTCCTTAATTTTCTGTAAAATCTGCTGCTATAAACAATGGTACTATGCAATGATAAGTATTAAAAAAATAGTAATGTTTGTTGAGATACATCAAGTATTAATCCTGCACAATAATCCAGAAAATACAGAAATAGGAGAAAAAAAAAAGCCATAATGAATCCATAACTTTCAAGCATCACTACCCAAAGAATGGTTTACGATACTCCATTTTAGTATTATATTTAATTTCTTTTGAGGTATTTAAAAAACATCTGTTCTAAAAGTTATCAAATGAGTATTGTTGACTCAGAATTCTGCAGGGTTCAAACTGCTTCTAGACTGTCAGTTAAACATACAATAGTTTAAATACATATTATGGAGCCAACCATTGAAGCAGGCACTTAGGAAAAAAAAAATGCTACACATTAAAATACACATGAAAAATACTGTCCAGAAGTTATAAATCAAATACAGACTCTAAATTCAGTATTTAATAACTACACAATTTAGGAAAACATCTAGTTTTTATTACTTACTGAATTAATTTCATGTCTTAAATCTACATTGCTACAGACTTATACAAGCACAGAAGCTACTGAAACTGTATAAATTTAAAACCAGAAGGAAATTTTTATTGCTGAACTATGCTCCTAAAAATGGGGTTAAATATGGAATTGCTGACACTAAATCTGAAGAGCATGAATACTCGGCTTTCCTATTTTTAAAAATCTGTTCTCTAATCTTGACTGAGGCTTGAAAGTAATAAGTCTGTATTTTTCCAGTGTAAATGTTGTGCAAAAGCCTTACAAACATTGATCTAAATCTGCAATTGCCATTACTAAAATAAATGAAAAATCTATAAGCAGCAGTGAAACTGGCATGCAAATAAAAGAACTGTCAAGACACAGATTGCCTAAAAATAAGCTTACAATGACTATTTTAAAGACTGTGTGTGGTCTTACCCATATATTTTGGCAAGATGCACTTTCCCCAACCACAGCTAGATTCATCCAAAAGCAGTGGCACTGGAGAGTCTCTGTCTCACCTGTCAAACTTGAAGAACGCTGTTCAGCAGACCACCATGAGTCCATGGATAGGATCCACAGCACTACAGCAGCTGTTCTTGATAAGCATTCAAGAACTATAGAGGCAAATGCTTCCAAAACGTTCCGTAAGATGATCACCCTTAATATATATGCATTTAAAAACAAACAGAAACAAAAACATATCTAGAACAAGGCTTTCAGGACATTTATGGCAGAACAGCATCAGTGACTTCATACTTATCTCTGTCTGATATTTGGAAATAATAACAGAAGATTCAAGTCTACTAATTTACTTGAGAATTTAACTAAATTTATTTACGTTCCACAAATTATTACACTGTTCAATTTGCAGGCAATCAACAACTAGAACTCTTAAACCTCATGTAATCTAGGAAGATGAAATTTGCTATTCTTAGTTCTTTTCCCACTTCAGACACTGAAAACATTTTCACACCAACCTACAAATAGATTGTGGGAAGGAGAGATAAAGACTGCTTGGCTACAGTAAAGGTAAGATTCAGTTAAAATGGGACGAAGTGAGAAAAGTTGCCAGTTTTAAAACTACTTTAGAATTTTCTGGTTGTCAAAATATCCTCTTGAGGAGAGCTTATCTGAATTCTGTCTATATAAAATAACTTTGACTGTTATTAAAAAGCATATAATCATTAATTTCCAGAGTGATGTGAATATTTTCTAAAAATAGGTCACTGCTTTTAACTACTGAGATCTGCTCTGGTTTAACTACTTGTAGCACTGTATCCTAGAAGCAAGAAAGGCTCTAGAGAGATTACTTTCACTTTTCCCTAGATATATTTAGTGTACTAACTAGCATAGTTAGGATATTATTTTTCTTTGGTTTTGTCAGTAGCATGTTTGAAATAAATTTTATTAAGTGGTAGTGTATGTAACATTGCATTGTGGGTAGCAGTTTCCTGCCTTAACCTAGCCACATCCTCAGCTGTTATATGAGACAAGTTTCCCATGTTTTCTGCAAGTTGACTTTAAAAAAAAAGAAAGAAAAAAGAAAAAAAATCAGACAAGAATATATCTAGAAGGTTAGGATGATTTTAAATACCATACACTCACTATTTAGAATGCATGTACATAATAAAAGGGCTTTTTTTTCCCCTCAGTTTCTCTACAATGCACAAGACAAGCATCTGAGGAATACAAGAAAAGTAACATTTGTCAGAAAAAACATGTCTGAGTAGCAAGAATAATCAAGATGAAACATATTTGACCATTAACACTTTAATCAAAGCCTGATCAGGTGGTAGATCATTTCACTGGAGAATATCTTTTGGCAACTCAAGATGAGTTAAACCAATTTATTACTAATTGCTATTATGATGTACTCGCTGAGTAACAGAACATGACCATCCAGATGTTCAATGTTACTCCTTGCAGACACCAATCAGCAGCATATTAAAATGGACTCCTAAAACAACCTTCTTGATATAACTTTAATTCACAGACAGTTTTACCTTTTGCTTTAACAGGTCAGTATATATGTAGTATCGACATACATGAAGCTGTTGCAGAGATGACGGAAATTAGAAGTCTACAAGATACCGAAGTCTAGGAAAAAAGTTCTATAAAATGTGGAAATACTTTAAATCAATGGTATGTTAAAAGTATTAATTAAGAACCATCAAAAAACACAGTACGATACCTCTAAATATTACTTCTAACTTATGAAAAAAAGAGCCAAGGAGAGGTTTCACTATGTAAAAAAAGAAAATGTTGCTCCAGTAGAAACTGATATAAGTAATACCTGAATCACAGGATACTGCAATAGGACTGGTTTATTACAGGATATATTGTAAAACTTGTGAGTGTAACTTAATAAGTTGTAGCATAGGAACAAACATTGAAGTATAAAAACTTTCAGCAAGGCATCACACTGTTTATATGCTGTACGAACTTTGAGTGACATTAGGCAAAATGTTTGGAAATGAAGCACAGCTTAAAAGTTTCAAAATACATTTCAAAAAAGTGAAAGACGTAATTATCTTTTAGTATTGCATTACAATTAACTTTAAATAAGATTTCATTTGTCGTCAAAGATCAAGCTCATAGTTTACCAGAAAAATTCCTTCACATAATACTTCCTTTGTAAGTGTACTTGTGACTTAAAGCATCCCCTGTGGAACACGTAAGTTAACTTTGATTTTTGTAGATCTATGTTTTAAACAAAGGACTGTCAAGCATGAGTCTCCAGTGAAGACACTGGTTTATACACTGGATTTTCAAGATTCATACATCATGCTTTATCAGAAGGGCAAATTACACTGAACAAAGACATCGATTTCACAGGTTTCAGGTCCACATAAAGTTGAACTTTATAAAGTTTCTATACTAAACAATAGCAATTTTTTCAGTGACAGTTTCTGCAAACTGCATCTAGATTTCTCAGATAAACTGCTTGGTTTTCTGCTTTCACTGGTTTTTGCCTTACCAGATAAAGACTGCACTGTAATGTTCTTAATCTTGACAGCACAGGTGAAAAAGTATGTATAGCAAAAAACCGAAATCTTATAATGTAATTATGTGAAAATACAGTAAAAAAAGTTTGAGAACAACTTTATGTACAAAAGCGAAAGCATTAAAAAGCCATTCCAGAAAAAACCTGAGTATAGTAATTCAGTGCAATAAATTTGAAAATTCCAGCTTCTGTAGGAATTTAATTAAGGATGTGACTAAGAATAAATTCTGGAGTTTTAAAAATCAAACAACTGCATTCACATGAATGAAAAAAAATATTTAAGATCAAGACATGAGTTATCTATTATATAAAAACATTGAATCTACCTATCGTCAAATAGAAGTTCATAACTATCTTAAATGCATAACTGCAGTTGAAGAAATACTGTGCTTACAATTAAAAATTTCACAAATAATAGAGGCAGCAACCTCAAAAAAGCTTTGGCTGCATCAAAAGTTGATTAAAACTGTAATGCACACAAACGTATTTTGTTTATATAAAAAGATTATCATTCTTTCCATTGTTTTTATACCTTTAACTTTTTTTTCCATTGATATTGTTTACCATACTGTGAAAACAAGGAAGTAAAATCAATCCATCATTAAGAGAAATAAATATCACTCTAACTTACATATGATATGGATTATTTGCAGAATGTGCCTTTTTCATTTTCAGGTAGAATTCTATAAATTTGCCAGCATCTAATAACTTTCAAAGTACTGAAATAAGTATAATGCCATCTATTTTACAATAAATAGTACAAAACTAGTTTTTATTAATAGAGGTTTATGTTGCTTTGATAAATATACAATAAAAATCAAAACCCAATCTGTAATTTTTACTGAAACCTCCTTTCCCATTCTCTCAAAATGTGCACAAAACAGAGAACCTGCTCTCCACCCCCACCTCCAGCTATGCATCTCATCTCATTCTTGACCAATTTCTTACTGGAAAAGCTGAGAAAAAAAGAGGAAAATAAAAAAGGAGGGACAGCAGCTTCAAAGAGATGTATTTTATTTTTCAAAACAAAAACTGAACAATATCTAGAAATTGTTTTACATGGTTTTCTGCTTCCAAAAATATGACAAAAAAAAGAATAAATTTTAAAATCATTCATCTAAAACTAAAACATACAGTGCATATGTGATACAATCAGACTAATAAGAAAAGTTCTAGACATAATGTCCAAAGAGGCTAAAAATAAGATACTTTTTCAAAGATGTTTCCAATTTTGCTCTGAATCTGAGTGAGCAAATCAAGACTACTAATACACACTGTCTGTGCACATTATTCCTTACTACACACAGCATTTTGCAATTTATTTCAAAGCCTCTATTATAAACAAAAAAATACTGCTTTTGTTAACCCACTCTGTACTGGTACAGTAAAGGCTTATATTACAAAATCAAAGTTACAGTATGTTAAGTATACAAAAAAAATTATACACACATGCACACATATGATATTAAGTATTTAAATCTTACATATGTATCAAATTTATGTTTCATTTTAAAACCAAGTGTTAACATTAACTGGTGAATAAAGTTATTTATAGTCTCCCAAAAAGTTTAAGACTGTTCTATTTCTCTTAAACACTGAAATTATAATAAGCAATTAATGTAAGTACAATCAAAATCTCCCAACTCTCACAGTTCCTCCTGTAATGCAATGTCTACATTAAATCCTAGCAATATCAGTATTCAAAGCATCATTTAGACGGCAGTACACAACTAGCTATGATATCCAAATGACATATTTTTCCCCTAAATATAAAAGAAACATAATTGCCCTTAATTTGCATTACATAAAACTGTCAAGTAGTTTTGACAGCATGTAAAGGAAAGGCAGACATGATTTAAGATTTGCAAAGGAATCCCCAGACTAACACTTCTGTGACAGCCAATTACAGTAAAAAACACAACCCCAACAAGCAGTCTGCTACTAGACCTTAGGAAAGGTAAAGTTTCTTACAATGAGTTACAGATTCACAAGTACAGGAAGACAAGGAGAAAAAGTAAAACAGAAGGAATCCAGCAACCCAGCAAATATGAAGCAGACCCAAGATCGTGATACAATCCAAAGATGTAAATTATTGTAAATCATCACTGTTGTTCTGAATTTCACACAGCCACTTGTGCCAATTTTGCTCACTTTTCCACAGACAAAATAATGAAGTAGAGAGATGGGAGTAAAATAAAAAAAGAAAGGAAAAAAAAAAAAAGGAGGGGACAAAAAGAGTGGGGGGAACCTGAACTAAAAGTACAAATAAAGTTCTGCTGTCCATATGCTTTAACTGCACAGAAGTTTGGGCTCTTACAGCGTTTTGTACTCTCTCCAAATCCTCGTGAGTCACAAAAATTAAAAAGCTATATCCTTCTGGATGCCAGGAAGGGCCTTACCACGGGCCTTTTGTCAAAAAAAAAAAAAAATTAAAAAGGAAAAAAAAAAAAGAAAAAAAAAAGGAGAGAAAGAAAAAGCCACAGTGTAGGCAGTCCTACTTGGAGTCTTCTGATGTCACAGCCACATGACTCGCTCGCTCCAGTAACAGTGCTTGCAAAAAAAAGGAGTTTTAAAGCTTTTGCTTTTTTGGATTGTGTGAATGCTTCATTCGCCTCACAAACAACCACAGAACCACAAGTGCGGTGCAAACTTTCTCCAGGAGGACAGCAAAGAAGTCTCTGGTTTTTAAATGGTTAATCTCCGCAGGTCACTACCAGCCACTGAGACCAACAGAGTCAGTAAGTGCTCTCTAACCACAGTCTATGCAGTAATAGTAGGTCCTTCAAATATTTGCTCATTCTCTTTTTTTGGTTTTGTTTCCTTGCTTTTCACATGTTACCAGTGCTACACAATTTTTTGACAGGGAAAAAAACAACTATAGAGTCTATGCAATCCAGGAACACTGTAAAACTAAAACAAGGCTTGGCTATGGTTTGTGTTTTCAGTTTGAGGATCCAAGAAGTATTTACACCAGAAGGTGAAAGCTCAGCGTGAACCGAGAAGGGACTATGGCATCAAACAGCCTGTTCAGTTCAGTGACACCATGTCAGCAAAACTTCTTTTGGGGTAAGTACTGCAATATTTGAGCTTCTGTTTTCAGTTGTCGGGAATTTTCTTAATTTTACTAACACTGGTTACAGTTACCTAAGCAAAAACTTGCCAAATGGGATGCTGGGGTGTTAAAATAGCATACCTGGTTTGTTGGGGAAAAGAAAAAAAAGAAGTCACCATAAATAACTTCTGCAGATTTCTGAACAAATTTGCTAGTTGATAAACTGAGTAAATTGAAGTTGGTGGCTTAGTCTTTTAGTGTTCAACAGCAGGTGTGCTCAGTTGTCACCTGGGTCAAGGTATAGCTACATAAATTTGGAAGACTCTGATGGGATCTAGTGTAACGGTTAATTTTGTATTAGGGAAAAAGATCAACAGTTAATGAGTTAATCAACAACAGCATAGAATATCTTATTAAGATATTGTGATGTAAAGTATAATACTTAAGATTTACCCACCGTGATCAGTTAACAAAAGATAATATGAGACAAATTATATGACTTAAGACTGCTTATTCTCTAAGCCTGATGAAAATGAGTAACATGTAGTATCCTATCCTACCCAAACTGCTCTATCACATTGTTCCGAACATCTTATTTTTAAGCATATATATCAGATGAAGTTACCAGGGTAAATCTGCAGTTCTCTAGCTAGTCTTTTGTTGCCCTCATTTCACAGCTAAACATGTTTGATAATATATTCACTTGTAAAAGCAAATACCTCTCATTACACTTATGAACAAGCAAACATTCCTGTATAAAAATACTAAGCTATGAAAGAAAATAACCAAGATTTCACATGCTGGTGAATTTATGCTTTAATTGAAGGTGGTATTTTAAAAAAACATGGAAGAGGACTGCCAAATATTTACTTCATTATTCTGAACTGTAAACACAGATTCCTTTAAGAAATCATGTATGTATACTGAGGTATAAATGCATGCCCATAAAAATCATAAATACACTATAAAATTGCACCTCTATCATTGCTTTCTTTGAAAAGCTGCTTCCTCTCAGATACAGTCTTAAAATCAGTACAGAGCACCTCACTCAGTAAATAGTAAATAAAATTGAATATGACTGATTTATCTGCAAGTTAGATATATTTTAAAATGTGTTGGAAAATACTGTATTCTAGTCCTCCTTGACGAGCACTAAGAAATCTGTTGAAAATTTCTTTCAAAGCATCTTTTACTGAGACAGATGAGAAAAACTAATTGAAAATTTTAAAAGATCAAGAAAAAAAGTTCTGAAAACTTACAGGATTTTCTTAATGGTGTCCATGATGAAACTATAATGGGATCGTGGCTAAATCTATTTACTTTCCTCCCCTGCCCCCTTCTAGAAAACCAACAATGATAGAAACATTTCCAGTATATACATCCCTATTAAGCTTGTGTTGTAATGAACTGACGACTGGAGTTCCTTTTACCCCTCCTACTTCACATGTTTTGACTGGTTTCCAGTAAAGCACAGGAATAAGCTATAAGACTGTGTATAGAAATAGAAATGAAGAATAGCTTCTTCAGGGAGACCAATTTAATGTATAATCCACAGACACCGAAAGAGATAACAGAAGCTGTGGCTGATCATGTAGCTATTATACAACAAATGCTGCATTGAAATGCTAACTCAAAACTGGTTAGCAGCTTTTCTACTGAAACGGCTGTCTTAATGAAGCACAGCAGAAGTGTAGCCAGACCACATTATCCCAGTGTTTACAACAGGAAATACAGTTTACATGTATAGGGATTTCTTTTGCTTTTACTTCCAAAAGAGATTAGAAGAAATTTAGTTGGCTAAAATTATCAAAACACAGAGTGGTGACTGCTTAATTCATCTACTTTTGATCATTCCTAAAGCAAGTGAGAAGCAGTGTAATATGAATAATACTTTTCCCCAAATTCCACTAAATAGGACTGGAAATACAAATTTCACTTTAGACACAAACAATGGATGCAAGGAGCAAGAAAATCTCATTCATTCTATCAAGTGATATATCTGAAGCTAAAAAAAAAATAAATAAAAAACCCTCCACTTTCTTAAAAAGAAGACAGAGTATATTTTAAAAAGAACAAATGTCAGAAGACCCAAGTTACTCATAAATTTGCTGTTCCCTACCAATGGCACAGCAGTACATCAAAATACAGAGTCTGTTCTTCTCTTCTGTACTGGTTCTCCTTCTACTGTCATCTCCACCTTATTCCTTTCAGGACTGTTGAATTTAATCATGTTTCTCTGCAAGAACTAACTGATGAAACATAATGATGAGTATTAATTGGGAGAACAGGGCTGTGATGATTAACTCACATGATTGCTATT
The DNA here is from genome assembly GCF_028858725.1 of Colius striatus. NCBI lineage: Eukaryota > Metazoa > Chordata > Aves > Coliiformes > Coliidae > Colius > Colius striatus. The sequence continues at coordinate 41,977,231 of NC_084760.1, read as the reverse complement.
CTATGCCATTAACTATACTTCTGAAAATTCATATTTCACTTATTTTTGTCTGGTTTTGACTTCATATGAAGGGGAAAACATCACCTACAACACTTTTTTTAAAAAAAAGCAAGTATGTGCCTCTTCATAGGTGGATTTCTTCCTAAAAAGTCAACCATATCAGAATTTGGCTGATAATTTAATCGATTCTTTCACATGCTGATCACAACAGACAGACATGGTAAATCTAAATGAAATTCTTCAGATTAATAATAAATCAATTTTACTCTGCTTATATTAAAATATTCCTCAGAACCTTCTCATTTATCCTTACAAAAACCCACTGACCTTTTGCAGATTTCAGGTCCCTGCTGCTCTACTACTTGGTAACAAACCTTACATTTTATCGATATCTTAAAATAAGAAGAGAAGTAGATCCTTTTTTATTATCTGTTTACATAAAGCAGAAGTTTTCTGCATGTTCCAGCTCAGTTGAACATATTCCTGTTATTGTGAATGCTAAGCAGAATCTCAGGAACTGCTGCCCTTGGCATAAAATATAATTCAAAATACTAGAATGTTAAAAAAATATACTGAAAACTGTACAAGAATGACTATTCTCATGTGTGCTAAGCAAGCTGCAAGCTTCTCACTAAGGTTTTCAGTATATGAAAACCCTCAACCATGCAGAATTGCACTACACCACTTACAGGGTTCTTAGTCAGAAAAATGCACTGATCTGTTTCACTATCTGTCTCAAATGAACTATTAATAGCCAATATTGTTTAAATCAACCACACTTACGTAAAATTCACTGAGATCGAAATGTTCCAGTTTGTTAGAAGAACATGAAAATATCTGATGGTTAAATAAATTGGGGAGAGGGAAAAAAGCCTAACTCATTAGGGGCACTAAGATTTTATCAAACATACAGGATTAATCTCTATTGAATAGAACCATTCACAAATCAAAACTTACTCCACTTCAATACTTTCATGCAGTGCTAATCAATTACAACCTTTTCTAGTTATTCAAAATCCATGTGCTTTTAATTTTATTCACTGGTGGTCTAAAATATAATATTCAGGCCAAGCTAAGTCATTCTGTATTGCAACTTTGCTTTTTTTCAATAAATATTCATCTAGAGGTTTTCTTAGAGAGAACTGCTCATATGAAGACTGTGGTAATATTTTTATACTGTACCTCCTTGTTGAAGCAAAAGGTTAGGGGTTACCTAAATACCTCAACTGTATATACAAAAAAAGGAAAAGGTAAGTATTCACATGAAAAATCCAAAGGGACTATATTATTTATTTTTGCATTTCCTATGATTAATGATGCACCAGTGCATACTTGAAAACTGAAGTCAAAATAGGGTAACACCTCAAATTCCTCTACAAACTGTACAAATATCAAACTTCCATGCTGTATTAACTACTCCACCAGAAATATTTAAAGGCTCTGCTACCCCACATTAACAGCATAACAATAACACTGAAATTTCTCTTCATCGGTGTGATTTCTTGGTCACAGTCAGACTAATATTAATCTTAAAACTGCACCTAGGCCTTTATTTTTCCTGACTGCATTTCAGAACATGTTTGTACATTTTATGAACATGAAGCTCAGAGCAGTCTTAAGTAAATAATGAAGATCTAATACTGCATCTATTTCAGTGTAAAGGGAAAACAAAAGCGGTAAATAATTCTTGCAAGAGATGCTAACTATGCAGTGCAGACAGTTCAAAAGAGCTAGATAACAGTGTTTAAGGATATATCACACCTTGTGGCACACTTCCATCCAGGGGTAGCATTAATAACAACTAAGAAGAAATGTAAGTTTACATCAGAAGCCGAAAATACAAGCAAAATCTGGTATACTTTAACACACAAATCTAGCACACTCCAGGGAAATTAAAGCAGAAAGGGAAGGGAGGAATTATCCCATGCTTGCCAGGCTGCAAAGGTGCTGAGCACTCGCATTTCTGCTGCTTGGCTACTACAGGAGCCAACGGCAGCTGTCAGTGCAGGACACCTCCTGAAAATTACACCCTGTGTATGTTTTACTCTACGTACCTAATAAAAATCAACATTGTATGTTGCAGGTGATGGAGTTGGTTTTGAAAACTCATTAAATACACTCCGTTAATAAGAATTACAATAAATTGCCACGTTTAATATGCCCAAGAGTATATGATGTTTTAATTAAGGCAGCCTCAAGATAAATAGTGAGTTTAAGATGCTAAAAACTGAAGCGTTTTAAGATCTTAACTTCAGCATGAAGGGAATCCAAGTTTCATACAACAAGTTAAGAAACTGCAACATGAAAATATCGTTATTTTAAACAAAAAACTCAATGTGTACATTTATTCTGATAAGTGTTTTCAGAAATGAATTAGCAAACTGTGCACTATTTATTTCAAAGAGATTTTCCTTGTAAATTTTGCCAGGCTTATGAATTAACCACAGATTTTCATCCAGAGACAGTAGACACCCACAAAATGCAGAAAACATCCACCTTCTCTATGGGAGATCTCCCACAAGAAACTAGTGTTATCAACAAAATTATTTTTTTCCTCACATAATATACAATTGTTTTAATTACTACTGTATAAACTTATTTCAAACTGCCTTCTAAAGTCTTACGGGGAACAGACGAAGGAAGTCTGTCTTTTGCTCTCAGGTGTTTTTGTTTTTAAGTTAATAAAGTTTAAATCTAAGAGCAGGTTTCCTTACATAAACATGCTCTCTTTTACAAATAAATATAAGAGCTGCCACTTACCATACTGAAAAGCGCACCCTAAAGAGAATATTTTAAAGATGAGCACAGAGACAAAATAAACTCCAGTTACTATATCGTAAAACAGTTTAACACTTCCAATAAAAAAATCCATTATTCATGCATCTGTTTCCTGTATATATTTTTTATTCTGCTTGTTACCATATTGTGCACTGTTCTAACCTTCCTTATGTAGCTGTAAGTTTCCTATTTCATATAGGACTTGCCCCAGGAGAGAAAAAAAACATAGGTTTTCTACTGACTCACTTTAACTGCTGAAGTCATTTTAATCAGAGCAATTAAATTATTCTGTGCAACCTTCTTCTTAAGCATTTTTATTTCTAAAAATTAATTTCAGCAGAGCAAAAGATTAAGGGGGAAAAGACTATGTTTTCCTTTAAATACACATTGTGCTTTAAAAAGTAAGGTATTTCTGTATCATACTTACTATATTCTTAACAGCCTTCTTTAGGAATTTTTTTTTTTATGTCTAATGAAACTATCATTAGTTTCACAGCAAAGGCTAAAAACAGTTTCTTCTGCTCTCTGTCTCCTAAAAATGCCGCATTCATTAAGGTCAGGCAGTTCTGGAATTAACAATAGTTTTAAGTTTTAATATGTTATAGCTAAAACCCCATGGCAAAAAAATATTTTGGCAGGAATTCATTCAAATATGGTTACTATATTTCTAATAGACACTAGCTCATTTCACATATTATATTTCATCAGAACTGCTTGCATTTCATAATGATCTAAAATTTATTATCATTCATTTTCCTGAATAAGAAAAGTTAAAAGCTGATGACCTTACATACATTTTTTTCCTCAGAAGTTATTTGAACCATAAGTATGCCAAACCATTGTTTACTTATCCCTCATGGTCAGATATCTTACATCTAAATCCATTCTGTGGTTTACTAAAACAGAAAGACAGAGCCACTGCCAGTTATATAATATTTTATTGTTTGGAGGAAAAGAATCCAGCCTCTACTACAATGAAAATTAACTACAGCACTAATAAGATATGTTTGTTTCTATATGCACGTATATGCATACACACCAACGACCATACGCTGGGTGTAGTTCTTCTGCAAGTGGGTCTGGTATAACAGATCAGAGAAGGGTGATGTTGCAAATAATTTTTAATTGATTAATTTAATTTCCTTGTTAAATATCTTTAATACGTATGATCCTATACACATAAGAAAGAAAGAAGGTTGTGGGTTTCGATTTTTTTAAGGGAAATCATCATAGACAAATCATTATGCCTTAATACGTTCACTTCCAAACTGTGTTAATCCCTCAAAGTATCTGTAATTCATTTAAACACAAATCAGAAAAGACAGAGTTAAAAAAGCATGATATTTTAATGCATCCATGTGTGGCATTAGAACAGGGTATTTTCTTTTTAGAAAGGTTAATGAGCTGTTTATGTGCAAACATGCACATGTATACAGTTCAAGCCTCTAATTCCTTCTAATCTGTACTTCCAAAATTTTTTATTTCTTCAGGTAAAAAAAAACAGAAAACAAACACACCCAAAAACCCCCAGCAATAGTGTAAATTTAGAAAACATCTCTATTGGTACAATATTTTGTCCCTTAACGCTGAAGCTGTAAAAGAGAATGTGCTAGTGCACTCAGATTTGTCAGTAGTACAAATACCCAAAGAATTTTTATTATCTCTCCTTACTCTAATAGGCAGTGTAGGAACTTGCAGCAAGGGTCTTAATATTTGTAAAGAAAAAGGTCTATTAATGCTATTACAGCATTCTACAAAAACTGTAAATGTTAGTGCTACTAGTAAAATAATAGATGGCAGAAGTACTCATTTATAATACTTGGCAATATTTCCGAGGAAATAGATATTTGGGAATAAGTCTCAGTATCTTCTTGCTTCTTTCCATAGTCCCATGAAGAGAGAAACTGCTTTTGTGGACATTAGACTGGCTAATCTTAATGCACTTGAACTTTCAAAGTGAAACTGTATATTTTAGCCAAAAGAGTCTTATTTGTCGGTTGGCTGCTGGTTTTGATCTTCTGAAAGTGATCAAAAAAATAAGGCACACCATATTTGTGTTGAAAGAATTCTGATGTGAAATACAGAGTTGTCCTGCCAAGAAATTATATTACTTCACAACATTATTTTTATATTAATACTATAATACATCATTAATTTACTACAAATACCAACCTTCATGTAGAATCAGCAAGAGTAATTTCACAGATTAAATAGTTAGGAGTAAAATGTCTTTTAACTTCTTTTGAAGCTATAACCAACAAAAAAAACCAAATTCTGAAGGCTGCTTGTCAGAATTTGTTATTTTATGTTTCTTTGTCTCAAAAAGCCTTTCCAGGTGAGCCACAATACTGAACCGCTGTAGTATCTATGCTTTTATATAAGTTTGACAAGTAACTGCTTTCATTAAAATGCATAACCTATTCTTCTGAGAATCCTCCACCTTTAAACAGAAAACTTTCAGGAAAAAAAAAAACTGTCACATTTGCCCTTTAACATCCAAGAGACAGATACAGTGTAGCTTAGTGACTTGTATAGTAATGAGCATTTGACGAATTAATGCTACTAGGTATTGTATAATACTCAAGGCATAGGAGCAGCTTTGTAAGAGAGTAAAATCTGCAGCATATTTACTTCCTAACACAATGTGCAAAGCTTGTTTCCTCTAAGTATAAATTCACATTAAGAGAGTTCACCATGTGCGTTTTTCCAATCAGCGGTATCAAAGTTTAACTCCACTGTGTTTGGTTATTTGTGGAATAACCAAGCCATAACAATGAATGGTTTATTTAAAACTGACAGGACCAGAAAGCAGCAACTATTTACTTAGGCAGCGTACCTTAGTATACACCAGTAAAAATGTTCTCTTTTTCCCCAAAAGGATTTTCTGCATAAAGGGCATTCACTTTGCTTCCTTCCCACCCCTCTTACATCCAACTCTGTACATTCAAAACTGTTTTATTTTTCTTGCTATTCAGTATTATTTTTATTTCTCCCTTTCTGATTAAAAGGCATAAATAGAAACATTAAAACAGATTCAGAGGGCATACTCTTTATACCAACATTTTATTTAAGAAATCAACATTCAGGAAAAGTCCAGTCATTTTTGAATAACATCACTATCTAAGTAGAAAAACAAAATCTAATTTATCATGAAAACTGAATAAATGTATCTTACACAGCACAAATCATTTTCATAATGTAGCAAAACCAGTTTCATTCAAACACAACACTGTATATTGCATATGCAAACACTAAAACAACTTTTAATTTTACAGTATGTCAGGAAGAGGACCTAAAATCATGCCCTGCTATTCTTTATAGAAATTAATTCATCATGATTTAATAATTAAAGTAACATTTTAATATTACCTTTAAAAGCAAAAGTAAAATCTTAATTACAGCTGAGCTACCTAAATGCCTATTAATACATCTTAAAATAAATGAAGACTTGAGCTTGTTCAGACAGAAAGCTACATTACTATTCTACTCATTAGGTAAAAAACAAAGACTTGAAAGAGTATAATTTTATTACTTTAAATTATAATATTAATTTACTAACTAATTTCAAGGCACATGTGTAGTGCACATGTGTGAGATCTACTTGATGCAGCCAGCTTACATACACACACACAGAGGAACTGGAACATTCCAATTCTGATCAAAGATGTATGTAGCCGGATGTGTGGTTAATTCACTGATCAAATTTTCACAACTGAAAAACATCTTGAAATATATAGTCCTGGTTACCAATAGTGTATGCCTTTTACTTTAGCATCAAAATTACTCTTCATCATGTTACATTTTAGGATGTATCTTAAAAACAATATAATCTCTTTCTCACATTTCAAAAAAGTAAATTGAAAAGGAAGAAGCAAAAAGATAAAAAGGCACTGTTTTTCACTTCCAGCATTCTTAAAGGGCAGTAAGACTGAATGAAATAAAGCTAAAATATCCATACAATCTGAACTCTAATCTTAGTGACACGATCTTACTGTGAGCTTGTGCTCCATAAAACCTACATAAAAACGTCAGGAGCATAGATGCCTAGCACATGCATGCAATGTAAGACACAAATCTGCCCTGTAACAATAATATACAGTAGCTCTTCAATGTGCATGAAAGATTTTAAAATGCACTAAATCTATAAAAACATCCTACTGTCAGATTTCACCACTGTATGGTGAATCGACCAGATGGACTGAATAAACACTACTTAATGGCTAATATATTTTATCAGCTTTGTATACAGTTAGAAGAATGTGAACTAACAATATTTTCAAGTCTTCTGCCATCACATTTAGTAATCCTACTTGCTTACTAAACTGGCTCGATATAGTAAACACACATAATATAATGGCTATTCCACTAGATCAGATATGCATAAAATAACAATAATCTAAACTAATTAAGATACTGAGATGGGCAACAATTTTACTAGCCTGAACACTGATCGAAAAGACATCTCTTTTTTTTCTTCTTTACATACCTGGTTGTTACCAATTACTGATGTGTCTTCACGCCTTCTTGCTGCAAAACTTCCTTTAAAAATTACAGCACACACAGCACAACATTTGAGACTTATATACATAAAAATACTCTTTTTTTAGTAGCCCAGAAAATCTGAAGGTGTTTTTTAGGCAGACGATATCTTCACATAAAAACACACAAGGTCTGCAGACAGTAAGAAGCCTTTAGTAAGTCTTTTTGCTGCACCATAATAATCTGATCCAGAAATTCAAGGGTACCTTAAACAACGGGCTACCTGTTCTAGTCATGCATAGGAATGTGGCCAAATCATTTTTATTGATTTAACCTTTATAGGAATGCTACATATCCTCAGAGCAAAACATTTCTAATGCATTTATAATATGATATACCTCTGAGAAGTTATGAAGAAAAAATAATCTTATAACAGATAGGTTAGCCCCCCTCCACTATTATGATTCAGTGATCGATAGGCATTCAAGTGTTAGAATATTTTCAAAGTTTGTATGTGTCTGTATTTATAGGATGAATTCAGAATCTGTAACATTTACGGGACAGGACTAATATCTGACCTGTCTTTGTTTAAGGAATAAGAACTGGTGAACTGATAGCCAAGACTCTAAATACTCCTTTCATTCTAGAGTTACACATCAATCATGTTACCTGCAAACATATCAAGTTAAAACTTCCAGAATTTACAGTCCGTTTTGAATAAACTGAGCAGCATGCTAGTTATGTTCAGAAAGCTTACAGAAGGTGGTTTGTGTATCTCACCAGAATTCTTAAAGAAGTACTTCTCAAATTCCCTCATCAGAAATCTATTTCATACATATTTCAAAACAGTATTTCTTGATGTTAGATTCATTGTCTATTATTTTGAAGCTCAGGATTTTAAAAAATAATGTATTTTACTATTTGCTGCCCTTTAAAATGTTACAAACCATATAGAGTAACTCGTTTTTCAGAAAGTAAACTGTTTGGAGTTGCTCATTATGGTAAAGTGCATAACAATGTATAGCAGAAGTGGATACAGTGACTGAGTAATTAGTCAAACAAAAGCAAGTATGCTACAAATTATATTATTTCTTAGTGAAAACTAGGGGGAGAGAGAGATGGGTTTTTTAAAAACAAAAACAAAACACAAAACAAACAAACAAACAAAACAACAAAACAAACCCAAATGGAGAAAACCTGTTAATGAAAATTATTCTTACTCTTAATAGCTATTAGCATTAAATTCTAATATATTATTCCTCAAAACTGAAAGAACCATAGCCAGGCACAGTTTAGGTGGGCAACACACTAACACAGATCACATGTTTTACTAAGATTTGTATCTACATTTTTTCCTGAAGACAACAATGTCTACAAATCACTGATATTAAGGTCTCTCTCACCTACAATAGTAAGCAGATAAGTTAGTATATCAAGGCAATGAATTAGAATTAGAATGTATGGCATACCAAAAAATATGGATCTGTAATTTCTCAGATTTTTTTCCCCCCTCAGAGCTCAGCTTGCCTGTCAGAAATTACATCAATCATTTCGGTTGTTCTGCCACTTTTTCTAAGAAATATACTAAAGATAAATCCATATCCAAATATACAATAGCCACGCATAAGATATCCCTTGATAAGAGCCTAGCACTTTGTTAAACCAGAAAAAACTAAGACAGGCAGCAGAGATTTTTCTACAGAGAGCCTAGTTCTGCCTTCATTCATGCTGCACTTCAAGGATCTGATCAGATGAGTGCTTGCATTTATGCAAACCCAGTTTGCTTTGTACTGCAGTAGACTGAGAGCATTCAATCAGTTATTCCATGCAGACCAGAGTGCAATATCCATGAATAACTAACTTGTAACTCCAAAAAAGATCCTAGGAAGGTCACTGAAGCGGATCAGCTCACGCTTACTCAATTTCATCTTTAGTACTTGTAGAATAAAAGTTAATGGAGATGAATAACAAAACCTATAGATTTTAGGAAAAAAATATATCCTTGGAACAATACACATTTGAGAATTCTTGTAATGAACAGACTGGTGCTGAGAGCTGCATCTCTCTTCCACTTTTATGTCACAGAACAGAACTTGCTGTCACTTGCTGTAACAGTGCGCCTTAAGGACGAACCCAGGCAATACTGAAAAGCGGTGAAATACATGAGAAATGCAAACTTTTTATAGCCAGTGATGATGGAAAAAGGCCTAGTTTAAATGCAGTCACACTAATGAAAGTACTTACAGTAGCCCACGGGTTTTTTTAAAACATAATAGATATATTTGTACAAGAGAATTTATTAGCATAGTTATCGTGGCAAACAATAACATCTTTTGATGCTACAGAAAAGCTGCTCTGTGCTGATGTGTGAGAAAGGTCAGATGGTGGAAAACTAACTTTCTGTTCTTAACCTGTAAACTTCTTTCCTTTCCTGACTACTAACAAATATCCTAGCAGGGGAGATCCACAACCTTTCCAAGAACTCACGTAGGGAACCTTTTGCTCTGTTCCGATGGAACACAACATGTACACGTTCAACTTCGAGAGCACAGGCCTCTGAGTACATTTGTCTACACAGGTTTGCCACAGAAAAAAACACCTCCAGGTTTTCAGTTCATAAAGGTTTTATATATACACACACATATAAGCATGCAAACATACAGCCACACATATATGTCTGTAAAAAGAAACACACTTCACTACTCAAGACTGCATTGACTACAACTGTGATATTCTCGGAACCTTAAAACTTTATTTCAGTATTTTGAATAAAGGAAAACAAAGTAATAACACAGCAAATTCTTGGAAAATATTTTGCAAAGCTGTTTTATAAGAACTCGAGCAAGAAAAGTTATAAGATACAGAAAAGTTGTATTTCTGACATGATTGGTGTTACACAACAAGAAAGGAGCATCAAAAAATACTTGACCTTAGCAACAAACATTGAGGGTTAGGCAATGTGCATACTTTGACAACATATAAGTTGAGTAACACATCTTGTTTTCACGGCAATTCTGATTGTTCTCTACCTTTCTCAGGGGATTAATTTTTTGGTTTAATGGTTCTCTCCATATATTCCAATAGTGAAAGTAGTAGGAGAATGTCATTTCACAATCAAAATTTGGACTCTGGGAAACTTGCCTGTTAAGACTTTACTACTTAGCTCTCATACTTCTGATCTTCGCAAGCTCAATTCTTGAAAGTAAGAAGTTTGGTATGACTCCATTTTTCAAACACCAGTTCTTGTTCTTCTCTTTCAAAAGTGTTTCTAAGTATCTTCACATTTGTCTACAGTCCTGCTGTCTCCTCTATTTTCTGATAGAACAAGGCATAGTTCCTACAAGATGACTAGAAACTTACTCAAATGTATCATGATTATAAATGATATTCTTTTATTTTCAAAATCCACAAAAAATAATAAAACCACCTGACCAAAGGTTTTTCATTCAATTGTCTTATTCTCACATGGCAATCATTATCTGGCATGCCTTTCAGAGGTCCTGGTACAAGTCAGCGTCACCTGGAAATTCTAGATATCTTTACAAAAAAACCTGTACTCTCCATTTCTTTAGTGTTTGTTTTTTTTTTTTAAATTACATTTTTTTATATACCTCTTTTTCAATACCTATCATAATAAAAATACTGATCCATAGGTTTGGCCCTTACTTAGCATAAAAACAGCATCATCAGTTCAGCCTTGCTGAGTGTCTGCTTGTTTTAGTCAAAAGTAAAAGGCATAGTGATGACTCACATCATCAGGACTTGGTAATTTTGGTTCTTGCTGGAAAAATGCTTAGCAAATATTGTCAGCAAAATGCTTTCATTTTCTTTGTGTAAGCATATTTTAAACCTGAAAATAGCAATGCAAACAATTATGCCACCACCAAATATAGCTGTTTCCTACTTTAGATAGAATCCTGAAGGGATTTTCAACCAGAAAACTGGTTTAGGCTGCAACTAAAAATTAAAAAAAAAAAAAATCAAATCAAAGCATTTAAAAACCTCACTGACTGACTTGGATATGTGAACAGCACCATACAGGATTCTAATCGAAAAGAGATTGTATTCTTCCTCTGCTAGCTTCCTAAAAGCTGAGTTTACACTGTATACAAAGTGTTGTTGCACATCTGGTCCTGATACACCAATATTTTCCACTAAAACCACTGCCCCCCTGAGATTCTGAACAAACCAAAATAGTCAATCCATAAACACTTGCAGAGTAGCAAGGTTAAAAGACAACAAAAACAAATTAAGAATAATTAGCTATCAAACAGATCAGTTTCACAGAAAACTATTAATAAATATTAAGCAGCAGAATCAAAGCAACTTGGCTTCAGAAAAAAAATTATCTTGTCTACATATTATCCAAGACAGACTAAGTACTGCAGTACAGTGTTGTGAACTGTAGTTGATAATATCTTCTATTTTCATATAGGATCATTGTTAAGAGTCCCACAGAGACATGCTATGTTGCTTTTGTCCATCACCCCTTGTCCTATCACTTGAAACGAGGAAAATGTGCTGCCCCATTGTCTTGACATACATTTTTTCAATATTCTTATTAAAGAGATTCCCCTCTCAGTCTCATCTTCTCCAGGCTGAACAGTCCCTGATTCCACAGCATTCCTCATAAGAAAGATGCTCCAGTCCTGTGATCATCTTGGTGGCCCAAGATGATTTTGATCTTTTTTTTCTCCTCTACCTTTGGACATCATCTTTTAGGAGAGGAGAGAGAAAAAAAAAAATCCAAAAACTGGTAGAATAAAAGGTTTTAGAAACCATCATAAATGTGAAAAGATTAAAGGAATTTGTTTAGTCACTATAAAGTGAATGGTGATTATTCCTCAGTCTTGCAGTGAAGGACAGAAAGAAATTAGAAACAAAGGAGGTGTAAGAAGGTCTTTCAAACAATTCAGTATTTCATGGATAGGTTGCAACTATGCTATATATGCCACACTAGGAATTGACAGCTTGTTTTTTCTGGGACTTTTAGGTCTAAAGATTTATCTACTTCAGTTCTAAAGCCTGTTTGTGTCCCAAGATATTTAGTTATTTTTTAAACCATTAGAAAGTTGTTGAAATATATTCTCCACATCCAACCTAATTCACATTATATCCAGAGCCACTAACACCAAGTGGTCCTACAGTCTCTACAATCTTCACAGAATGGTAGGGATTGGAAGGGACCTCTAAAGATCACCTAGTCCACTCCCTGGATCAAGCAGGTCCACCTAGATCAGGTCACTCAGGAACACGTCCAGGTGGATTTTGAAAACCTCCAGAGTAGATTCCATAACCTCCCTGGGCAGCCTGTGCCAGGGCTCCATCACCCTCACAGTAAATAAGTTTTTCCTTATTTTTAAGTGGAACTTTTTGTGTTCCAGCTTCTGTCCACTACCCCCAGTCCTACCACTGGACACTACAGAAAAAAGTGTTTTTCCATCCCCCTTGACATACATCTTTTAAATACTTGTATTAATGAGATTCCCCCTCAGTCTTCTCCAGGCTGAAGAGTCCCAAGTCCCACAGCCTTTCCTCATAAGAAAAAAGCTCCAGTCTCCTGATCATCTTGGTAGCCCTACACTGGACTGTCTCCAGAAGTTCTCTGTCCCTCTTGAGCTGAGGAGCCCAGAACTGGACATAGGACTCCAGATGAGGTCTCACCAGGGCAGAGGAGAGGGGGAGAAGAACTGCCCTTGACCTGCTGGTCATACTCTTCTTGATGCATCCCAGGATGCCATTGGCCTTCTTGGCCACGAGGATACATTGCTGGCTTATGGTTAGTTTATTATCAATCAGGACTCCCAGGTCTCTCTCTGCAGAGCTGCTCTCCAGCAGGTCACCCCCAGCCTGTACTGGTGCATGGGGTTGTTCCTCCCCAGATGCAGGACTCTGCACTTGTCCTTGTTGAACCTCATGAGGTTCCTCTCTGTCCAACTCTCAAGCTGGTCGAGATCCCACTGAATGACAGCACAGACTTATGGGGAATCAGTCAGTCCTCCCAGTTTGGTGTCATCAGCCAACTTGCTGAGGGTACACTCTGACCCAGGTCGTATCTTGTGCAATAAAAAAAAAAAAAGCAAAGTTATCACAGCCATTGTTTCTCTGAAGAAACAGTGGAGTAACAATCGTAAGAGAAAGCAAGTACTGTGGAAATTACCCAATAATCTTTACTAGAGTTTGGAACAGATGAGGCAGCTAGTTGTCAGGAAGACTGTTGTAAGAGAATCCTGCCTCGGTGATTCAGACTGAAATAAATGGATTCTTTTAGCTCCCTTCACATTCTATGCATCTTATATTCAGTGACTAACAGATAACAATCACTGATAAACTTAAGGACTTTGGTACCTAACTTTTCACAAACAAAAGCAGGATGGAAGCCTGTCAGTGACTCAGGTACTCCAAAGGATGTGCTCAGGTGCACCTATTTGTTTTTCAGTTGGTTATATTATCCCTGAATGAAGAGGGAATGAACAATTGGCTATTTATTAGGGTACAAAGCACATATATATTCAACTATGATAATGCATAAGACAGTACAACTTCACATCCTAGTTTATCTATGGGGAATTTGTTTGCATGCCAACAACCTAGCAATAATTCATACCAGAAAGCATCATGAGTCTTGATCTCTAGGTCTCAGTGAAAGGTTTTATTTAGAAATACATAGATCTTACCCTGCAAAACACTTAAGTACATGCACAACTATTTGTATCTCATTCCCAGTAGTCAATGCTAATATCCTGCTCAAAAACTGAAACCATCCAGATAATCAGCTCACAGCCTGTTCTCAACGTGTAAAATACATATAAAATGTTTCCAGTTCCTGTTACTGGAATTAGACTCTGACTTTGGTAAGTGATGCACAATTCATCTTTAATTTGTGATTACAAAAAAAAAAAAAGCCACAAATGACAGGAATGACTTCTACAATTTTTTGTTTCTCTTGCGAGTAATATTTAAGTTTCTGCAAAACTTTAAAGCACACCAATGTTGACTCTGCAGACAAAAAGGGATGGGGATTTTTTTTTTTTTAAATTGGAAGAACATTCTGAAGAGTATAAGTTTTTTATATTGCATTACTAAGAGAAAAATCCAAAGCTCAACATTTGCTTCAGTAACAACATAACAGCTGAATTTATGTTTAGAGGTTTTTTTTTTTCTTTTTTAACAGACACAATGACTAGAGGACTCATTAACTAATGAACTTCACTGCAGAGTGGTGCTGTTCTTGTTCAGATAAGGAGGGTGGGGTTTTTTGCAGGAGTTTTAAAACTTATGTTTTACAAGAAATAGTGCTTTTATGGAGATAAATTTTAACAAAGTAACATGAATTTCTGAAAGCTGACAGCTTTGCAAGTAAATTACTATTTTACCTTTTAATTCTTTAGTAGATTTTAATTTAGTCCATCTTTGGTTTATAAATCAAGTGGATTACTTTAAGGTAGTGGTCCTGACCAAGACTTAGAAGACATGACTCCAACTCTTAATCCAAGTCTGATCATGCCAAGCCCCAAGGTTAAAAATATACAAAAATAATCATACAGATCTCTCCATCAATAGCCTCAGAAGACCAGAACTGAGACAAATTGAGGCAAAGGTGAAAGGAAGCTTGTAGAAAGAAGTCCAAAGGGAGATCTTATCACTCTCTACAACTACCTGAAAGGAGGTTGTAGTGAGGTGGGGGTTGGTTTCTTCTCCCAAGAAACGGGACAAGAGGCAATGGCCTCAAGTTGTACCAAGGGAGGTTTGGATTGGAGATGAGGAACAGGCATTGGAACCTGGAGTCACCATCCCTGGCAATACTTAAAAGATGTGTAGATGTGGCACTTAGTGTGGTGCTTACTGCTGAGCCAATGGTTGTACTGGATCTCAAAAGGTCTCTTCCAACCTAAATGATTCCATGGGTCTATGAAAGACTGTGCCAACTCATCATCACCTCTTTGAGAAAAATACTTGGGCCTTTCATTGGGCAAAAAATAAAGACCACTTACACATGTTGTTGCACGTACAAGCAAGTATATCAGAAAAACTTCAGTAATTTAACTACTGTACCATGCATAAAAATCTAAACTGCAGTTTTAATGTTTGCTGACACTCATACTTACACTTCTTTAAGTCTAAAGTCCCTGCAATAAAATTTTCTTCAGCTTTGGCTGAGAAGTGCTCTTTGAATTTCTGAAGTACATAAAGACAGCTACGTTCTTAGAATCAGCAATAAAATATTCCCCAATATCTTTGCTTTCATATACAAGAATGAAGTCTTTCACCCATCACAAAAACAAACATTAATATTTAACTTCTCTTGTATTATTCAACTAGGAGCAGCTGTTCTTTGTGCTTCTGTTACCTCACACAAAAAAATTTAAAGCTATAAAACTACCAAAACATCAATGATATCTATCATCAGCTGGAGAAGATGTTAGCTTCACAATTTACTGTATGTGGATTGTTAGTGATTCTAGCTACCAACACTCATCTTTAATAGTAGATGCTTATACGGGAAAAGTGGCATTTACAGAAAGCCACATGGTAAACTTACACATAACAAATGGTGTCAAGAAATCTCACCTCTACTTCCTATTTAATTTGTATTGAGTAAGACAACTATCTTCCCTTGCATGTAAATAAAGAAAACAGTGTTGCCAACAAAAAAAATAAGATATCCTTACAGGTATCAAACACATTTCACTGTATCACCTACATCAATCAGACTAGAAAAAGCTTTATTAAAACTTTTAAGGAGAAAACAAAAGCCTCTCCATTAAAACTAAATGAAGTTGAGGAATTTATGCCAAGAGCCCCAGTTTTCAACTGATAAAACAGTGTTATGACTTCCGTGTTTTAAAAGGGTCTTAATGATGAATCAGTATCTTTTTTTTTTTAAATCCTATCTTGCTACTCAGAAAAGTCTTCTAAGAAAGAAATTAAATGCCTTTAAATATGGACTGGTGAACTAAATATGGGGCATTGAGATAAGCAATTTTAAAAATGTTGATCTATCTTTTCTGAATTAATTGAAACATTAAAAAAATAGCTGGTGGTTTAGGTTTTTTATTTTTATCTGTCTTAAGAATTCAAAGACAAATATTGTCATCCTAGCCTCAGCTCCAGAAATATACTTGACTTTGATTACTCAAACACTGCAGTGCTTTTTAAAAAAAGAATTCTCTAGTTCATTAGAAAGAACCCTTAGAGTTTCATCTCTCCTTCTATAGATCACTTATCTTTTCAGCCATCTGAACCATAGCAGAACGCAATAGATACCGAGTTGTGATTAAAGTCAGCACTGGTCACATAACTAGAGCAGAATGTAAAGGTTCCTACCTGGGCAGGCAGAGTGGAAGATCCTGCCAGTGCAAAGTCACAGGCAGAGATTGTTTTAATACATTTCTTTCCAAAAGAGTCTCTCATTCTCAAAGTAATAAAACTAAAATTTAATAGAGAAACAGAGAACACAGTAATTTGACAACTAGCTACAGAGCCTTTCTCTTGTAAGTCACCAGATACACATCTAGCCCTGTTTAACATGTGTCAAGGCTGGGTCAGTTTAGATTTCCAGTATTCAATACATAGGGCTACTTACTTGCCATTTCAGTTCAGCAGACATAAACAGACTTGGAAATGTCTCATCCAGGATCAATAACATTTTTGTAATTCTCATAGTACATCCCATTCAGAGACAATCAGCCTTTATGCCTCTAGAATTGTTACTGTACATACAGCAAAATTTAATTACATTATTTCTATTACATGTTTCAGAGTTACCAAAAATTTGGTCTCCCCTACTGATCTGTTCACTCTCATAAACAAAACTGGAATTACTGAGACATCAGTTGAGGCTTAGGGAGTTCAAGAGATAATATTTTCCTGTGTTAAAAACAAAGCAAAAGGCTACTATGGCCACCTTCAAAAAGTGTTATGTTCCCTCCTGGTAAGTAATATAAAAAAACTGGCTTCTCTCACATCAAAGCTTGCAATATGAAGTCACACTCAATTCCATGGTTTTGTCACACAATATTTACACAGACAATACATTAAAATTCTTAGTCAATAATCACCCGTACTATATTAGCACATCACAACTAATAGATTCTTTTTCTTCTCTAACCTCTGTAAACACAAACAAGAGAAAAAGAGAAAAAAATACCACACAGGATTTATATACTAGCCAGTATACTACAATGAAGTCCTCATCATGGAGATTGCAAATCAAGAGATACAAGTTATTCAGTAGCCTTCACTGCTATTGACTAAACTGCCTTACCAAATTATTAGATGAAGCATAATTGTAGAAGAGAGAACTGTAATGAATCTGCCAACAGCTATACATTACACTTAAAGTTTCTGAGGAACAAAACACTAACTTTAGGCAGCTTTTTTGAGGGATGGAGGGATGTTAAGAAAACACTTCTCACAGATCAACCTCTTCTTGTATGCTAACATTTTTATTCCCATGTTTCTTCCTTGATGGCTAGATAAATAGTTTAATATTAAGTCAGCATGATGTTATGATTGTATACAAGCGTATATATGCAAATACACAAACAGAATTTACTTTAATTCGAACAAGAGTATTTTTTTTCTTAAAAATAAGTAATAGAAAGGTGCTTTTTCACCCTTTCTAATACTTCATCAAGTCTCCAAGTTTTCTCAAAATCTTTGCTTTATAAAAATTATTCCTTCAGTACTGTAAATAAAACAAAACCAAACCAAACTTTCAGCACTGTAATGGCCACATAACAAACCTTGGTTTTAAAAGCAACACAAATGTTTTATCACACCTGAGTAGGAGGTCTGTGAAATAGGAATTATGTTTTTTTTGTGAAAGTTCTCTAAAAATTAGAAACAGATAATAGAAAGTGTTTGAGTTGGGGTGGTGGGGAGTGGGAGTGTTACCTCTAAAACATGTTTTTTCAGGGAAATATGCAGAATTACTCTAATGTCTACAGTTTAAAATATAGATGTGCAGTAGCTTTGTGGTCTAGCAGAAAAACTGGTCATAGGTATGGAGTCACGTATTAAACCACATTGATACATACCTTCCATAAGGTCTATATATTTTTTGTCCTTTTAACTTGGCTAGTAAAAGGGACTTTCCAGAAAAATTAAAATTAAATATTATTTAGTAATTTTAGATGCTGCTTAATATTAAGGTCTAGTCCACATTTAATTTTTTCCAGAGTAGTAACAGTAGCTTAGCTATATTAGAAAAAGTAGTTTACTTTTTACTGTAGGCTACAGCAGTTAAAGTAGGCTATAAAATAAAAAACATTTTTCTCATACAGTTGAGGAGCAATCTGGTCTAAGATCTGAAACAAATATATTGGACCAAATGAACTACAGAAGTCCTTTCCAATCTAAATTTTCCTATGATTCCTTTCTATTTTTAGATTAGGTATTATTATTTACCTGGTGCAGAAATACTGCCAAACTGTTGAGAAAGTGTGTGTGTGTGTACCCATTTAAATGAAAATCCATATAATATGCGCATACAACAAAAAAAGCACAGGACTATCCCTCAGATTCTTGATTTCCTATGAATAACTCAGAATGTGAAAACTACAACCAATTAAAACCTACAAGCTTGGTTAAAGAGGACCTATCGTATTTATAGAATTAATAGGAATCTTTTCCAATATATAGGTATTAACTTTAAAAGGAAAAAAAAATGCTACAAAATTCAATGTTTCTTTTCTCACACACTTAACATGGTCAGTTACATTTATTTATAATTCGTGAAACTCAGATTTATTTTTTAAGGCTTTTTTGCACCACTATCCTTACCCCTTGTTTTGTTTTTTTTTTTTTTTTTTTTAAATCTCTGTGTACACACCAGATGTTTATGCTATCTCACTGTACTTCACCAAAAGCACAAATAACAGTACTTAGACTTGTACTAGATATACCGAAGGCTTTAGAAACAAACATGGAGTTAAATACAGATTGATTAACTATGAAGTATTACTATAGTTTCAGAATGGATAGTCATGCTTCATTTCACTACCTAAGTATACTTGTTCAAGATGTTTTATCCAAATGATTCTGAATCACAATTAAAGGAAAACAACAGCTAGCAATATAACATTTGTACCAAATGAAATGAGTACTTAACACACTGTCCTTTCCAGGGTCACAGCAGTCTACTAAGCGTCTATGGTATTGCATCTTTTTTCAAGGAGTATGACTGTGTCATGGCTGTTGCCTTTTTTAAGAAAAAGACCCACTTACAAGCAAGCCAGTGCTGCTTCAGAAATACTCATTGAGACTAGAAACGGAGGATGATTCAAAACCACAACTACTCAGTTTTCTAAAGGTTGTACAAATCATGTTGGGGGAAAGGGGAGAAAAACAATCTGAGCTAAAAAGAAACATTACCATTCAGAGAAGGGTACATAAGGTCAGAAACTGCTGCTTTTTAACACCATGAAATGCTTATAGCTTCCTGTTTGAAAACTGGAGTAGAAAAAAAAAAAGGCACCAAATCAGGAAAGCAAATAAGTTGTTTGGCAATGTTGTTTTTCTTTTTTCAACAAAGAGCAAGCTTTAAGTATAAGCTAGATATTCTGGGTAGTGCTGCTTTTTCAACTCTAAAAAAGTTCATCGTTGCTTACACATTAAGACTACAATAGTATTTTATCAAATAAACTAACACATACTGTTAGACTATTCTCCTTCTTGTCCATTCCTCCACCCACTTCTCTTCCACTTCGCCATTAGTCTTACAGACATTTCTGCCATTCAGTTATATGACAACTGCCGAATTATTATTTAACAATTCTACAGCTAAGCTAAAAGAAACAGTATTCAGTTACTGCACAGCCACGAGAAGTGTGTAGGGGAGGGTGGCTTCCCTTCTAATCAGAGCAACACTTGAGTCTATCATTACAGAAGTTCCAACAGAAAATCTGCTATTCAAAAAGATCAAACATTGGTCTATAGGACTTGAAATCAACTTACTAAAAAGAGACAGTAAGAAATAATATGTAGTATACTAGATATATATAGCAAGTATGTATACATATCTATAACAAAGTCAAATGGAAGAGTAAGTAATTGGATGGAAATTAAGAGTAAATGATTTCTGCAACATATTTCTATTTTAAAAAATTGATGATTTATAAAGAGCTAGAAACTATGCAAGTGGAGAAGTTATTCCATCTATTACTATTTAGTTGGTTCATTTCAAGTCCTAGAGACAGTGTGGGATTTGAGGATAAACTAATCACCTTAAAGACCGATTTAGGGCAAACGTCACAATCTAAATTACTATCCTGAACTCCTAATGATAGAAAAAAACACATAAACATATTTCTCTAACCACTAAGGGCTACCTTGTACCTCCAAGGAGATAGTCATCTACCAGACAAGTCACAGAGCAAATAACTGAATGGGAGAGAAACATTACCAGATGGGAAAGACCCTCTTTGTTAGCTGCCTAGGATGCAATGCAATCTGCAGTTCCCTTCTGCTCCTTCTATTTCTGGTCACTTAGGTACATATTAACAGTAAATTTTCAATAAATTATCTGATGCAACTGCAAATAATACCATGGGCTTGGATGACTTCAGAAGGGTGAAAAAGTCAATAGTATCTCCCTTCTGTTCTTTATGAATACTGTTCTATAACAACATTGTATACTGACATCTACAATCTGTACAATACAAAATGTGACTAAAACAAATAAACTGAGATTGCAAGTTATGCAAACAGCTGCAGTTTAAAGACCTTGGAAGTTGAGAACAGACACATCTGTCAGTTACGGTCATAGCTGTAGTTAAACTGGATTTTCTGGTTCAGTCTGATAGAACTCATGTTTTACAACTTATTACACCAGGGAAAAAGGTAGAAAATGCTGATCTTCATCAACACATTAGTCTATGCCTTAATTAGTATTTGGTTACAATATGTGTTTGTTTTTGTTTTCACTTCAGTAAGACAGATAACTTCCAAATTTTAAAAGTCTGAAGACAAAGATGCAAAACTTGCTCTTTTTTCTTTAAGTAAAACTTAGGTATAATATCTTAAAGTCACTTGACAAAACTTAAAACCAGAAAGTTTCAGGAATCTAAGCTCAGAATCCTGGAACCATATGTCTTAAAATATTTCAGTTCAAAATTATTTCAAACACAGAATCTACTTGAGAAGTTATATGCAATCCAGAAGAAACTGAGTAGACCTGTATGGATCGTAACTATACTTAGAGGAACTCTTCTCATACTCATCAAAACTTATTTCACAAATTAACTGCAAAACCCATTAATTTTGCACAGGCAAGAAAAATATATAGTACCAGGAGAGCAGAAATTCAAGATATGCGTAACCCAGACTACTGCTAAACTACAGGTCATTCTGTTCAGAGTAGAAACTGTTATCCAGATTAATCTCTCCAGTCTTTCCTCATAAAAATATCCTTAATGTACTTCCAAGCTTTCAGCATATGAATGTAGTTTTGAAATTAGTTACAGGAATGTTCCTTCATAAGTCTATAAAGAGACTCGGCATTTTATTTTCTCTATGTAAAAGACTGCCTGGGTACCGCTCTACATGTTAATTTAAGATCCTCCATCACCTTTTGCCCCCTTATAAGTAGGGAAATGATACTCAAACAACAACAAAACTAGAGAGAAATGCAAGAGATAAAACAAGTTTATTTTAGATGTGATGTTTGACACTCGAAAGGCTGAAGTTCAGGCTGGCTTTCAAGTGAACTCGGCTACTAAAAGGTAAAATGAAACTACACTTTACAATGCAGTACAGAAATGTGGTAGCCTGAAAGAATGAATTTTCAAATAGCTTTCTAAAACTTTTCAGCTCTTGTATCTTTTATTATCAATTATGCAAACCCTATCAGGTCTCCCCAGCAAAATACTGTTGTGCTGAGCACTGTACACAGAAGATATTTTGCCTTTAAGAACTTAAAAATATCACAGTAGCAGCAGAAAGAGCTGTAGTCATTTCTTTCTCTCTGTAATGAATGTCCTTCCTGTACTCCATCCAACCTATAAAAGGAAAATTTAGTCTACTCCTAGTATTCCATCTCATACCATTCTTGCCTGATGCATTTAATAAGGCAGATGAAAAAAAGCAACACACCATCTGATAAACAAGTACCATATCTGATGCCACTGCCTTTGCATTGTCTTTATACTAAAAATGGAGGGAGGGGAACGTTTCCATGCATGTTTGCAGAAAAAGACTTCAGCTCAGGAGGCTAAACTTGGTATTTTTGAACAATGCAATCTCAGCACAATTCTGAGTTCAAGTATGGTAAATAAGCATAGGACAGAACAGAGAAATTCTTCACTATCCTAAATTACAGTTTGGTTAACCAAAGAGCTCCCTCAGCCAGGTCATTACTGCTGTTTTCTCCCACTATCATTCCAAATGAACCATCCAGAGTCAGATGATTTTACCGATCAACTTCAAAGCAAAGAGGGATAAATGTATGACCAACTGACATAGTAAGATAACAGTCATAATAGGGTTATGTGAGTACTAACATCCCTCATCATACATAAGATAAAACAAATTATTAATATTCCACTCAAGCACTTGCTCATTGTGTGTTACATGCTAGATAAATTCTGCACCATCTTATTAAAAATAATTATCTAGGCTGTCTATTCAGCATAACGTCTTAGTCACTATAATCATTTACTTGTTTCAAGTAGAATCAGGGACTGCATGTGTTCTGCATTCCAAGAAACCTAAGACATATGAAAGTCAACACTAAAAACTCTCTTCTTCCTGGGGAAGAACTGAACCTGGCATAAGGGGAAACCTCATGAGGAACCTGGCATGAGGGGAATGGCAACTCTCATATTTATACTTACATCTGCTTCACAAGAGTGAGTTGAGCTTATACATTTGGGTGTAATGAGAAAGGAAAAAAAAAAAAAAAAAAAAATCACATAAACTCAAAATAATCAAGGCAATAAACTGCAAACCACACCTATCAGCACCAAAACACATTTTTACAAAGATGTATTAAAAAAAAAAAGTGTTTTGAGGACTAGGATAACAAAACTAGATGTTTATCATGAACCAAAGAGGCTGACTGTAACAGTTAAAAAAAGAATAGCAAAGATTTTTTACAAGAGCTAGAAATCAGGTTAGGGAATGTATTTTAAAAGTTACCTTATTAAATCATATAATCAAACACTTTGGGTAAAATATTCCATCATAAATTATGTCTTGCAAACAGCACAAAATACATATTGTGTATTTTTTCTAGTTAGTAACTAGTCTGAATGACTCAAAATACTTCGATTATAATTACTCCGATATTCAAAATTAAATAAAACACAAACACAAGCCAACCTGGCAAGGCACAGCTGTATGAATCACATCTTTTAATGTTACATATGGTGTGCATTCCTTTGGCACTGAGCAACAAAGTCCCTGAACTTTCTAACTGATAACAAAACACTATTTTAGCATACATAAGCACTGTTATCAAACACAATTCGCATTTCTGCATTTGAAAATAAATGTAAAGTTCCATAATAGAAGAAACCAGTGAGATCTCAGAAAGCATGAGAAATCCTAAAGAAGTAGAAGAACTCCTAAAAACAATTTATTTTATTGACAAAGTTGCAACAGACAGTAAGAAGAGTAGCACGTTCATAAGATCACACTGTATACAGAGAAAAAAAAAATAGTATGCAGTGTCTGCAAGTCTGAAATAAAGGTATGTTTCAACACACGCACTCCATGAGTGACAAGGGGTCTAGACCAACGCTCAACTAGCCAGTTTGAACTGGCAAATATTATTGAAGATATAACAAATAGAAATGATCATAAAAGCGGACTCTGTTACACAGTGATGTCCCAGTACATAAGAAATTTTTACTGAAAGTGTACTCCAGTGAAAAGCCTTCAGGCTCAGCACCATATACACTATTCTCTGTAACACTCCATTCCAGAAGTATTTTGATGCAAAACTGAAAACAGAAATAAAAATAACAGAAGACACTTAACATTGTATTAAGATCAACTGGGAAGTGTTCCAGTTGTTTTTGTTTCTTACACTCTGCATACACAGTATTTTCTATCCCTTTCCCATGGGCAATTTGTGCAACACAGTCAGTGGCATTAAAAAGATCAAAAATACCAGGTTAATCTTAGTAAGATGAAATAATGCTAGCAAAACAGAGACAAAGCCTAACTCACTCTCCCTCATTTTTCTTGAGTACAATGAAACACACATCATACCCAAAGTGGAACTGGCAGTCACCAGTGATCAGCTTTACAAATTCCTAAAGTTATTTTAGGTTAGTTTTTGCCGTTTATTTATCTATATAAACAAAGAGGAAAAAATGAAAAAAAAGGGGGGAGGGGAAAGAATAGAGAGACAGAGGACACAAGCTTTGATTCCTCTGTTGCTTCTGAGTAACTACCTTAATTATGATGCTTAGAAGCTGAAAATTAACAAAGGCAGAAACATGACTGAGCAATATCATAGATCTACAAAGTCAGTCAAAACAAGTTTCTAACTTCAACTACTGCAGTAAGCATTTATAAAAGCAACATAAGCAAACACAAATGTTTTCTCCATGCTAACTCTGAATTAAAACAAAGGACTTGTTCACATTTGCCTTTTAGTCTGAACTGAAACTTTTTCATCACCAGAATTACCTTAAAGAGTTATAAGCGTATGAAAAAGAAACCTTAAAGAAATGGAAGTTAGTCTTTACTCAAATGTATTGCCTATCCATACCAATGCAATATCCAGAGCAAGGTTTAAGATGTTCCTAGTTAGCTATAACATTCACTATTCTTATGGTGAATAGAGATAAATAATCTCTATTCACTAATCTCTAAGTGGACACATATGTATATACAGAAAAACTGAACTGAATCATGACTTCTGATATAGCCTTCATTAAACTTAGGATAGACCTCCTCTGAGGTTTTTTAGACACTGAAAATATCCAGATAATAATTTAAACTCTGAAATGATTCTTCATCACTTTCCCAAACTGAACACTCCCACAACTGTGTTCTTCATAATCAATCATTTACTCTTATTGCTTATTCTATGACTGTTTACTAGAGAAAGAGTAACTGAAAAAACAGAACTGTCAGTCGATTCATTATGGATCATATATAATCTTAATAAAATGTTAATCCAACAGAACAAAACAACCACTGTGTTAAAAAAACAAGTCCTTAGCTTAGGTTTTCCTTACTTGATTCTTGTGATATATAGATGAACAATGAACATATACATGCTTATCCATAAAACTGAAGAACAGAAGAAAAACTATTAATACTAAGAAAGCTTCCAAATACTGTAGCAAACATCCCAGAGCTGGACAGATATGTCCAAGGGCACTTAGTAAAATAAAAGTTTAAGAACTATCCCAAATTCTTCTAAAGTCTCTCCCATAATTTGCTACATATTAAAGAAAAAATAAATTAATAAGTAATATTAATATTTTATTAATATTTCTATTGCACACTTACACAACATTGGAGTATATTAGAGATGGGCATAAGCTACAAGCTTGAGGAAGCTGAAATAAGAGCTACACTTGAAATAACAGCTGACTTTCACTGTCTGGAAAGAAACAGTCAATTAGTAGCAATATTAAATTTCATATTATATCAATGGATACTATTCTTTTTATACTAACTACAGAAAATACAATGAATAACCAGAAAGCTTTACATAAAACTGAAAAAAAATTACTGTTTTCTCCACTACCTCCATCATTACATTTATCTTTATCCTTTTAACATCAAATTTTAAGTTTTGGTATGAAATCTACCTTAAGAGCTAATGAAGAAACTAGGTTTATTTTATGTTGAATATATTCAAGTTATATACAAAGGGGATAAAAAAGGCAGCTTTTAATGCACTTAATTCATAATGTTATCAAACCAAACATGGGCATTGTGGCTGAATATAGTTCAGCCTCTTGATTCAGTTTAAGTAATGAACATCAGCTTCATAATACATGTTGCTACAATGTTGAAAAATAAACATGTCCACTCATTTACTTGAAATATGTATTTTTACAATTTTTTTACATCAGAAAATCATCCAGTTTAAACAAATATTTACGGCTTCCTTCCTATTTCAGTAGGAACTAACTTCAGGAAGGCTTTACATGCATCCCCACTGATGATCTTCAACTTATTGGCTTCAATCCATAGAAACAACAAAATAAATCAGCTCTTCACAGTTTCCTATGAATTAAACCTAAGGACATTTTCAACCAGCTTTCACAACTATATTAATACAGCCTACCATTACCAATGATGCTGCACATTGAGACACAAAAAGTGTACTAGATAGTTGAACTTCCTTATAAAAATATCTGTTTTCTAACTAGTACTTTATATAATTCAAAGATTTATCATCAATTTTGGAGCCAAATCCTACAAAAGTTTAACTGTCATAAAATTACTGTAACATGCAAAGCTAAACACTGGGTCACCTGCAGGATCAAGTTGTAGAGTGTAGGAAACAAGTGTTGGATTCATATCGCTTTTTTAATATATGTTTGCCAGTGGAAAATTTTACTCACATGATTTTTAAAAGTATTCTGTTGATAAGTTAAACTAAATCTTGACTATGGCCTCTGTTCCACCTGTATATGAGTTCTGGAGAAGAGGGTAAGTGGGAGGAGAAGAGAACAAAATGAATCAATAATAACAACCTCTCAATTTACTTCAGATCCTAGTAATTAGTATTTCTGTAAATAGTTAAAATAGCTTATACAGATCCAGGTATTTTATTGGGGGTAAAAACTCCCTCTTATCTGAAAATTTTTCAATGTAACTGTTTAGATAGTCTCAGTTTCCAGAGATTTATAAGTAAAATAGATGATCTCAACTAAATTATGAATTTTATTGGCTACTGTGAAACTGGCACAGTTGTGAATCTCCTGAGCAGAATTTTAAGCACAAGTGACCTAAGGTTAGCAAGTAGCTTGGAAACAGGCTGTAGATCAGCCAATGAAGCTTATGTAAAACAAACCTCAGCAAAATGCACTAGATGTGTTGAAAATTTGTTTTAAATTATTAACACCTATTGCTGTAAGCTCTGACATAATAAAATATCCAAATAGAAATGAAGGATGTGAGAATCAAAAGAAAATCTACATATCATTATGCTCTTTAAAATTATTATAATATAAATACGAAATAATCCACAGGACTTAATTAAAGCCAAATAAATCCATGGAAATGGTAGCACACTGTAAACTGGCATGTGTCTGGGTGATCTGTGACAGTATGATACTTTCATTTAACTCTGCATTAATCTTGAGATAATTAAGTTAAGCACATTAAGTACTATCACCAGTTATACTTAATACTATTTACACAGGCATTAGATATAATACAGAACAGGTTTTCTTCTGACAAACATAGAAGTTTCTTCAAATTCAAGTAAGTATTTTAAATATTCTTAAAGGAAAATCAGCACCATTATTTTAAAAATGTGTACTACACAAATCATTTAAACATTTTAAAACATCTTTTTGCAATATTTTATGATTGCAAGACTCCTATACATTTTCTGCTTTCTCAAATAGATCAGAAAAATATTTTTGAGTAAAAACACAGCTCTACAAAAGGATTCAGCTCATTCTCTAATGCTGTGGTTAAAAAATAGGTGTAGCATACATAGCAGATGCAGCACATGTATAACCTTCTCACTTTAAACAGGATAACTCACAAGCTCAACATGCTATATAAATTTAAGCATTCCAGGGAATCATGCCCTGATTCAACACTTAAGTGTCATAAATTATACACTACTCAAAGATACCGCCTCCAGTCTATGAGGCACTGTTAGTCACAGATTTTCAGATCTACTAGGTTATAACAGGATTTGATATTCTAATTCTAATTTGCCTTCCTTCTGCCTTTAAAGTCTCTAAAACCCAAAAGCCCAGTTTTTAACACCAGCACAAACTACCAAATAACGTTGTGGATTAGTACTCAATAACCGTATACTACTTATTTCTCACAAGTCCATCTTGCTGCACACATGTTCTTCTTGTGAAAGTCAACACAAGTTGAAGTTACTCTTCACATTATTCCATGTGACAATACATAGGAAACAGGTGATCCTATTCAACCTCACAATAACAAACTATGCAGAGATAGTCTTTATTTTCTTCAAGAAAGTTGATACCTTTTTTTCGCTGTAAAGTTCCAGTCTTTACTGTATCATAGGATCCTGAGATGTAAGCATGGATTTGTTATCAATTGCTGAAATGGAAGATTCTGTTAACTTCCTAAATTGTGTAGTTTACAAAAAAAATGTCATCTTCTGTCAGATCTTGGAAAGTTCTTTTAAAGGGGGAACTTCATTTTGCCATCCTGGCCAAAAGAAACGTCTGTCATTTCTTCTCCAGATGGTTCATCCCTGGAACTTTAATCATTTCAAAAGCCTCTTTTCCAGCAAACAATAAAAGTAATTTTCAATGTACTCCTTACATTTAAAGGAACTGTTACTTTAAAGCACAGAAGAGCTGTTTGCATAGCTTTCAAAGTAAAAATGAACCAGTTCTGAAGTAAAGGGAAAATGTCTATTTCTTCCACTTATATGGCCAACAATAACTTCTACATTCTGACAGAATCATGTGTATACTGGCAGGGAGGGTAGTTTCAAAACACTTTATCAGGAAGTCCACAATTAAATAAAAAGCAGGCTCCCCAGATACTGATCCAAATTGATGTACTCCAAACTTCACGATTGGCCTTTTGTTTCAGACGAAAGAACTAAGTTTTAAAGATAGTTACAGCTCTTTTCTCCACCAAGAACAACAATTCTATTTTTCCAGTGTAGATGACTATAATAGACATGAAGAGTAACTGAACAGAGTTTCCTTGAAGGAGTGAACTAATATTTTTCTCTCTGAAAAGAACTGAATACCAAAAGTACTCACCTACTTCAGAAGATTTAATGTACAGGAAATAGTTGTCTCATTTACATTACACAGAAAAAAATCTCAAGTAGAATGCATCCCATACTCTATCTCAGTAGTCTCTTAAGGCCATGCAACTGAAAACAAAATGTATCTTCTGCTTCTGGACAGGGAACTTTTTGTAAAATTAATATAGGCAAGAAATGCGTTTATCTATTGCCCATATAGCAATTCAAATCAGAAACTGTTAGAGGACATTGAAGGTGAATCTATGACACATAACAGACCAAGCAAGACAACATTATTCTCACCACTATTTCACCTGCCTAAAAGTAACAGCAAGAAGTCAAGTGTGTGAAAGTAGGGAAGGTGGGGAACTCAGCACATGACATGCAGAAGATTTACTATTCTTTGTAAATAACATTTTCATGTCCATAATTGACCAAGACAAAACAAAACAAAAAGGCAGTTAACATGTATCCTGAAGTGACCCGAAACACCTTTTTGCTCCTAAATAAATTCCTTTGCAAATGTGAAAGAAAACAAAGAGTGTACCTAGTGTGATACAGCAATAATAAAATGGTATCATGGTAACAGGACATATCCATAATTTTAATTAATACATTTTCTTTGTCATTATAAACAAAGTTATCTATCTATGGGTCGAAAGGTAGATACTGTAACTATTTTGATTTTATATAAATCAAAATTAACAACAAGCTGATTAAAAACTCATTCTTTTAAAAAGGACTAAAAAAGAAGCTTTCCAATATTGAGTGTTTTCAATGATCTTGCCAAAGTCAAGATCAGTAGCCCAAAATTCCTGATTAAGACCATCCTTCTTTACCTCATCCTATTTTAAATAACATCCTGGATGGGCTTCCAAAGCCAAGACCTTAGTTAAAGAACCAATGATAATCACTGCCTTTTGAAAGCATGGATTTATGTCTCAGCACTATGGGACTAGCTTTCTCCATTTCATTTTAAAGTCAGATAAATGAACACAGGGAAAAATACTTTAAGACACTTTTGCAAGATTACATAAAGCAAAGCTCCCTTTTATGTGCAGCTGACCTCAGCAACTGGCAAATGTGCATCCTCTCCCCCGGCTCCATAAGTAAGATTCAGGGTCACATATTTTTTAGAAATGTACAACTTAGACATGAGCCACTACAGCCCAGCTCTCTATCTACAGCTACAGAGGTTAGATTTCTTTTAACTCTAGGTTGAAGTACTCTTTAAAGTGTTTGATAAATCAAGAGCACAAATCCACATGGAAACAAGCTCATTCCTTCCCTGCCTGTCCCCATCCTGACAGTAGTGTCTTGGATGCACATAGAAAGAAATAGGGTAAAAAAAAATGCACGTGTAGTGGCAGGTCAAACTTTGACAAATGTGTTGCTTTTCTACGAAACGAAGATCTACAGTCAGCTCTGCATAGTAGGTTACCAGTCAAGATAAAAACTACTTCTGTAGAAGTAATTCCTCTGATTATGAAAATGTCTTTAAGACTGACAAAACTCACCTTAAGCAACATCCAAGGTTTTAGACGCTGTAAACTACAAATCACGTAATATCATAGCTTATAACTGGGTTTCTAAGAATCTACTATTAATTTACAAAAATAACTTTTAAACAACTCTACTCCCAACTAGGTTTCGTATCTAACTTTCATCAGCGGTATTATGATCTCAGCAGTCTAGACCTCTGTATTAACAATGAAAGACATTAATACAAAATATTTATCCAAGTACGTGACAAAAGGAAGCTTAACTTTCTTTGATGAAGGAATGAGAAGTATAGGTCTCTAAATAATTCAAGTAAGATTAAAAATACATTTCTTATTCAGCAGGTTTTTCTCTCAATATAGGATGTGCTTTTTATTTATCAAAGTGACCTCTGAATGTCTGACAGATCAGAAGAAAAACACTAACAGCTCCATCACTACCACCTGCTCTTCTTTCCCCCACCACCCTTATACACACATTGTAAGAAACCAGCTAAAAAATGCATACACTATGCATATATTACCAGATATTTTGACCAATTACTTACATCATACTTTGCAATTCTGGCGTAAAGCTCGTTGATTTTCTTCCACTGCTTGAAGAGGCAACGGTTGACATTGGGCTAGCCACAGTGCTGCTCATCTGAGTAAACAAATTAAAAAACAGCACTTAGAATACTTTACTTCAATTTTAAAAAGGGGACATGTATGTTTCAGACTAGATATGCAAAAAGGGAACAAAAACTATTTGGGGTAGACTTGAATCTAAAGGCTCTACTTATAAAAACAAGCCTATCTAGGATACTCTAGGAACATGCAAGTTGATGTTCACTCTAAGGCAAGTATTGTAAAGCACACTATTTTTTAAAATATCGTTTAGTTGTATCCTAGGATCACCAATAGAAAAATGTTTGGATAAAAACACTGTTATCCTGGAATTCATATTCATAGACACTAGGATCTAGCTACCCAACCAACTTCTTATATTTCTGCAGTATTCTAAGCACCAGTAAATCACGCTCATACTCTCTCCATTGAGACTAAGAGGAGTAAAACAGAATCTCAAAAAAAGTCAAACAAAACTTGATGAGCACTGAGATCATGTCCTTCCTTCCTAAAACACCAGCTTTATGTACATATATTACTTAAGTCTTTAAAACAGCAATACATTAGAGTGGGACGTGAACATCTTCATAATACTTATGGCTTAAGGTACTATCTTTATCCAAAATATTTTACAGATTTTTTTAATACAAATTTGTCGTTTAAAAAACCCCAAACTAAACTAAGGACATTTCTACTCTTAATCCAAGAAGAAATCCATGCATATACATTCTCCCTTCAATAACAGACAAGTTAAATGTTTTTAAACAATGTAATTTTTAAAAATAATTAAACACTGAGAAATCAAAATTTATCTAATTATGAAAAACTCTAATTTCAAAATAGGGAGTTTAATTTTTTTCCCTTAAGGAATTTTTAAAAAAAGAACTGCACACATTATTTCAGCCTCCTGATAAACAGGATATATTATCACTACTATATTCCTTCCTCCTCCAGTTTACTGCACACTAATAACAGTTGAGTTGTACTGCTTACTCCTTTTACTATCAGTAGTAGTAATAGTAATGACATTGAAAACCATATGTTAATACAGTTTGCTTTGCTGCAAGACCTCTAAAGAGATTCCAGCTTTCTCCACTTTTGAATTTTCAGGTTAAAATGGACTTCTTTTCTATAAGAATCTAAAAGTACACAAGCAAATTTATATTAAATACCCTTAAAAGCATCACTATCAATCACAATTATTATCCTTTGGCTTAAGAAAATGTGTAATACAAAGCACAAGACACCTTCCAAAAGCAAGAATTAGTGCTTTGAAAGGCTAATGACATAACAGCTTATGCATGAAACACAACAATAAGAAGTGGATGCATTCAGGTATGTTTACTTTTTAATTAATGCTTTCAAGTAAACTTCACAGACTTCTGTTCATCTTCAAGCAGATGCTAATTGAGGTCCCTATCCTGCAAGCACTTACACTCATGTATAACTTTAATCACAAGTTTACTCCCACTAAATCTGATTTTAATCACATCAATAGTTATACACCAGGCTTAAGTGCTGGCAGGATCCTGCCACAATCAGCAGTTACCAAGTAGTCAATTAATCTAAACAGTCAAATTAGTGAGTTTAAAACAAAAAAAAAAAAACAAAACCGCAAAACACTAAGCTAAAAAGCATATATAATACAAAGGAAGGTGACACAGTATTTCTACAAAAGGTCTATGTATATATAGGAAAAGAGCAAAGAGGAAGCTCCAATAGTACTCACCAGGAACAGCCCAAAGATTTGAAAATTTATACTTTACTGTTCATTGTTTGATTGGCATTGATTACAATTCATTTTAGTAGCAATATTTTACATACAATATCATGGTACCAACATTCCAAAATATAAATCAATACACTGTGAATTCTGTATTTTACTCAGACTCTTAGGAAAGTACCTAGGGGAACACCTCAGTCAATACTTTGTAAAACAGTGGTAGAAAAAGTCTTGAAACATACCAATCATATGCATCCTCAATTTTAAACACTGAATAACATCAAAAGATTTAACAGTTTTAAAGTTTATTTTCTATTTTTGAAACTAACTACATCATTTAAAGCATATGGCTATTTTCTTTGCACATCCATGGCTGACATTTTGCTTTATCCATGAGTTTCTGTTCTGCTAACTTATGAAGCATCCTCTCAAAAATTCCCAAAAGACTTGGGACTGTTTCACAGTTGTCTCCACACACTTAACAGTTGAGATTCGTGTGTGTCCTGTTTTGGAGTAAATTTTTGAGTCGCTTCCCTCCAAGTGGACAAGAATAGTTTAATTTTAAAAAATTTAAGGACTGCACATCTGTATCAGTAGGTTTAAGAGTTGAAAGCTTATCAGCTACTGCTTCAGTAAGAACTTGGTCTTACTATTGCAATCAAATGATTTAACTTTCAAATCAAGCAGGTGTACAGCATT
This sequence comes from Colius striatus, assembly GCF_028858725.1. Classification (NCBI taxonomy): domain Eukaryota; kingdom Metazoa; phylum Chordata; class Aves; order Coliiformes; family Coliidae; genus Colius; species Colius striatus. Next base: position 41,943,549 of record NC_084760.1, on the reverse strand, counting down.
TTCTTGACATTAAAAAAACAACAGCTTGTCAGACTTCATCAGACCCTTTACAATAATTACTTCCACAGCCCACATTTTGTTTGATGGTTTAGATAATTAACTTCTTTACACATCAAAGTCTCATCATCCGTATGTTCTATTTCCTTTCTTCCGGACATTAAAAAAAAAAAAAATCATTCAAAAGCAGAAGTTTTCTCAAATCAATTTTCTTCAATAAGTACAGTTAACATGGAACTGAAAAGCCTACTGTAATCTTCAATGGGTCAATATACTGTATTTGTTTTAGCTCCAAACTGAAATGCAGCTGTTTGCCATATTTTACAAAATGAATTCAGATGTTCAGATTAGGTCACAGATTACTTCAACATGTCGTATTTTGATCATGAACTCTGGCAAGAAAATAACTTTTAATTAACACTATTTATATTAGTAATTACAAATTCCTATCAAAATAGGTCCAGTTTTAACAAATTCTTTTCCCACAATTTCCCACTAAATACTGCAATCAAATGTAAATTAAAATATATATTAAAAGGGATATCTAATCATTAATATACATAATTAAAAGCATCTACTACAATCTCAATGCCTTTTACTTTAATGTAACAACAGTTCCATCTAAATCACTAGAATAAATAAGTTCTCAGTTCAGGGAACAAAGTTTGAGTAATTTTTACTCAAGTGTATTTCCATCCTTCTCACTGAAGTAAGATACCTGGGCAGGCTTTGGTTTCATAAGCAATCTTTATATCCATAACCACTCTGAAATTATCAAGCAATACTAACTAACACTGATGTTTGTACTATCAGTAAGCAAGCTGTGTAACCCACCTATTTAATCAAGATTGAGTTGAGAGACATGCAAGAATTTAAATTTCACTGCTCCTAAAACTTGAACTTAATATACAGGTTATACATTTAGCTAGTAACTGCAGAACACCAAAACATCAAGCTATTTCGTATCATTTGGGAAATACATAAGAAGTCCTAAAAATATATTTCCTTTTTCTTTTCCATACAGTCAACAACTGTCTTTTGAAATATTACTCAAATAGTTTCACCAGAATGCCACACGAGGATCTAAGAGAAAGGTACATCCAATCAGTAACTCCAGAACAGTCCTTCAGTACATCTGTTCAGTAGTTGACCTAAGCTCAATCAAGAAGGGTAAACACTAATATTACTACAGCTTTCACTTCATTAAAAAAAAAGGGATTCCATATAATATCTCTGCCATATGAGAAGAAGGTGCAGAATTACAAAAAAAAAGCAGTGTCCCTGTATAATTTTTGTATTAATTAACACATTAAGAGAATAATTTACTGTTATGATGACTTAATTCAAACATACATCTAGTGTGGTTATTGCATCAGTCCTCTTCTTTTGCCTTTCATAAATACATTTTGCATATAACCTGAAACCATGCAAAAATTTAAAGACTGACATATTATCATTTATATAAACTCAAACAAAATAGGAAGGAAAAAAAAGCCAAGACAACTATGAATTAACAAAAAATTAAAATTAATGCTTTTGTTTTCACACACTTCTATTTCAGAGTAATTAGATGGACTAGTCTGTTACCAATGAGTATATTACTGCATGCATGGCCTCATAGGAAGACAAGAGAGTGTAAGTTTTCCTGGACTGGAGATGTACAAACTTAACCAATTGCAGGAAATACAAATTTCTGTTAGCACACTTCTTTTAAAAACAATACCAATCACAACTGTAAATCCTGTTGGACACATGCAAGACTGGCTTTCTAAGTCCATGCTCAAAATTATCAAAAGAAAGGAAAAAAATAAAGTTTATAAACCCAATAACCCATAATCAAATAGTGGAATATATATGTTGTTTTGCACATCACCCATTCTCCCACTAGCATGGAATAACTCAAAATTAAAACACTAAGTATTAAGTCTTTAAGTTCTCCTGAGCTGTTGCTGGAACTTGAAATACTATCAAGGGTCTCAGCACAATGCATGAATGACCTAGATTTTAAAACAAATGAATGATTCAAAGTATATAATGAAACTCCTTCATCATCCTCTAACCTGTTCTTTAATTAAAAAAAAAAAAAATCAGCTTCTTGAGTAAATGCCTTTGCTTATAGGCAGTAAAATTAATAACTTCCATATTCCCTAAATGTGGCCTCTTAAAAGCCATGCAGATAAAGCAAAGGCACAACCTTCAAGGAACAGCCAGACCGAATCCAGGATTATAAGCAATCTGTGGGCAGGCAGTGACACATCTGCATCAGGACTGCACACAATAATATTGTTCAAAGCTAGGGATGCAATCCCAGCTTGCTTTCATTTTTTTAATTAATTAACAAAGTATCACAAAGTGGAATGCATGCACTCTTCAGACTAAGGATAACTAATTACATCTGCTACTGCTGCTTCCATTTACTACCGGATAAACTAGATACTTAGGATAGTTTTTCTTTTAAAGTGAATACCAAAAAGAAATATTCATCTTACAGCTGTCAATGCACAGTCTAGGCTTCACTACTCAGACAAATACGCATTTCATCTTTAACTATGACACTCTTTCTTGGAAAGAAAGATGATTGGAAATCCTACATAAATACAAAGAATACAACTGAATGTCATTTGCCCCTTTACAATGACAAGGCAACTCAGTCATTCATTCCCATTTAGAAGTTACAGCAGAAGCATGTATGTGTAATAAAAAACAGCAAAATAAATTTTCAAACACATGTAGGCATAGATTTTGGTCCAAATAATAAAATGCATCTTTAAAACTGTCCTTTTCAACATCCCTGGAGATAAAGTAATCCTTAATGTTCATTTTCACATCTCTTAAGAAGGTATCTTTGTGCATTAATTTTAACAAGACCTTAAATCAAAGCAGTAAGCAAGCACTACTGCCTCTCATTGACTTTGCTGTCTCTAACCAACTACAGAATAGTTTGGACCACTGAAAAAATATTAATACACAGATGTGACTATTTTACTTGAGACTGAAAAACAATATAGCATAATATTACATAAGAGGTATGCCTCTACATCTGGAGTGTTTACAAGCACTGCTCTCAGTGTTTCTAACTCATCTAATCAGAGCTCTGTCCTTTCCCAAAAGCAACTTATTTATTTTTAACCAGGAAAGCAGCGACAATAGATGTCACATACATGACCACCTCCCTCTAAGTGGAAAATGCAGCACTTCTTGCATAACTCCATGACACACTTGGTAGTTAATGGCAACCGCAAATTAAGCACCAATGACTTTTTATTTCCTTCCTAACAATGCCTTAACAAAACAGCATAAAGCCCAAACAACCTGCAACAGCAAAGTTTTCACACCTAACATCACAACTTCCAGAACCTGTCTCATGAAACTATGAGTTTCTTTTTTCAAAAATGCATTATTTTAGTAGTATTCTAAATCTTCCATAATTATTTTTTAATAACTGTACCCACATGCAATTTAGTGACCGTGACTTTCCTGATGTAACTTCTGACAGCTTTCAGTAAAACAAATGCAAGGTGTGCTTGCAAGTCTTAGGAAAAAAAAAAAGGCTTTGTCACTGAGAATGTACATACTTGACTCCAGCATGCAAAGATGAACTGATCCCAAACTGTAACTTTCTCTTTACTTCTGCTTTTTCTGAAGAGTCAATTATACCTATATGAATACAGAGATGTCAGGTTAGTCCTGCTAGTATGCTTTACTGATCATCTGCCAACAGCAAATCCATTAGTTATCATGGTTCCTGACTACCTTCGGTTTCCTCTAACTTAAAATTTGAAGTTTCATTAATATAGTTCTTTGCCCCATTGCTGTCCTGAACTTAGGGCATCAATGTATGTATCGAAAACTCCTAATCAATTTTCTCCAATTTTTATTGTTGAATTGTTCCTCTCCTTTCTGAATTCACTGCTTGCCATCATAAGCCTCGACTCTCCAGAGCAGAAAGTGTCCACTTCCACTGTTGATTATTTGCACCCAACACAAGAAAAACTGCAGAAGATACAGCCATGATGTTAATATCAGTCATGAAAATTAGCTCTTAAAAAGTAGCTGTAACAGTAAATCAGTAACATTGAGGACACCAACCCAAATCACAGAACCACAGAATCTTAAGGGTTGGAAGGGACCTCGAAAGATCATGTAGTCCAACCCCCCTGTCAGAGCAGGACCATCTAGAGTAGGTCACACAGGAACTCATCCAGGTGGGCTCGGAATGTCTCCAGAGATGGAGACTCAACAATCCATCTGGGCAGCCTGTTCCAGTGCTCCATCACCCTCACAGTGAAGTTTTTCCTTATGTTTCTTTGGAACCTCTTATGTTCCAGCTTGTACCCATTGCCCCGTGTCCTATCATTGAGAACAGCCTGGCTCCAGCCTCCTGACATCCATCCTTTATATATTTATAAACGTTAATGAGATCACCCCTCAAGTCTCCTCCAAGCTGAAGAGCCCCAGCTCCCTCAGCCTTTCATCTTAAGGAAGATGCTCTACTTCATCATCTTTTTGGCCCTGTGCTGAACTCTCTCCAGCAGCTCCCTGTCCTTCTTGAACTCAGGGGCCCAGAACTGGACACAGTATTCCAAATATGATCTCATGAGGGCAGAGTAGAGGGGGAAAAGAACCTCTCTCAACCTACTGCCCACCCACCTTCTAATACATCCCAGGATGCCATTGGACTTCTTGGCCACAAGGGCACATTGCTGGCTCATGGTCATTCTGCTGTCCACCAGGACCCTCAGGTCCCCTTGACCTACACTACTCTCTAGCAGTTCATTCCCCAGCCTGTACTGGTACATGGGGTTATTCTTTCCCAGATGCAAGACTCTACACTTGCCTTTATTGAATTTCATCAGATTTCTCCCCATCCACTCCCCAGCCTGTCCAGGTCTTGTTGAATGGCAGCACAGCCTTCTGGGGTGTCAGCCGCTCCCCTCAGTTTAGTATCACTGACAGTGCACTCTGTTCCCAGACATCTCACTGTCGAAGATGATATCCAACAGGTTTCTGCTAAAAGGTATTCTTGTTTAAGATAAATATTTTTCTTCACTACTTAAGCACATGATTTTCAAAAGTACTTAACAATGTAGAGTCGTATTGATAATTCCTGTAATTTACCTGTGATAAGGTAGCAAGAGTTAGGCCAATACCTAGGAGCTTCAAGTCACCTCTTTCATACAACCTCTTGGCCTCTTTTTACCATTCTCTAACAGTTGAAGCAATTGTGTGGGTTAGAAACTTCACAAATGACTTTGTGAATGTTGACTGTAATCAAATATAATACTTCAAACGTATGCAAAATACAGGGGTAAAGAAAAGTCAAAGATTATTTATAAACAATAATTTATTCTTCATTAACTTACAAATGAACACTTAGTAAGATTACTTCAAATTAATGATTCCCTGTAGCAGTACAAATGCCAAGTATCTGCAACACAGATTAGAGATTTAATCAATATCATTTCAGTACCTTTGACATGCAGTTTTCTGATCAGCTCCAGACAGTCACTGCTGGCTGATTCCATGAGAACATAAGCCTAACTAGTTTCTTTTTCTTTGCATACTTTGTACATCTACACATTTAAGTATTTCACAATTAGAACAGGCACATCAACTCAATTAGTTTCTATGGTATAATTATACTGCTTGGGTTTGGCCTCATGCCTTAAAACACCCTTGCAATAATGACCTGGAAAGCCACTGTCTAGCAAGTCTCATTGCTTGAGGGCATGACATCAGAACAGCAATAACAACGGTAACAATCTTCAGTGTCACTCTAGACTATTACATATAAGTAATTCTTAAAACACTTGTAGCTTACTAAATCACAGCTTGCTTATGCTGACAAGTTACTAATTGACTAATCAAATTTCAGACAGCTCCACTCTGTGTTACTCAGAATTGAGCCCATGAGAGCAATTCAGTTGCTTATGACACTCAGAGGCTTAACAAATAATCTAAAGGCTACTGAATCATTTTAAACCTTAAGCAATGTTTCCAAAGCCATGTATTTGAAAAATCACAAATAAAATGCCAGTGAAGTAAAGAAGGATTTCTTGTTTACTCATCAGAGACGGTATTTGGATGGGGTTTTTTTCTGGCATTTTTTAGCCTTTTCTGGATAGACCTTAAGCTCTTCTTCAGAATCATCACAACTAAAAGTTGTTTTATCTAAGTGAAAACTAATGTTTTTCACAATTTTTAAAGACTGACAGAGATGAGGCCTTCAGAAAACCATAAATACTCTCACAGTCGGAAATTCGACTTTTAACATCAGCATTCCCACCTATACAGCAACAATGCTCAGGACAGAGAAACCAAAATAAAATAAAATCTTATTTCTGTAGTAGTAATGTGCAAATAACAAGTCTGTGCAAAGTCCACCACAGTTAACAGAAAGAATGACACTGCCTTCCATGTCACTTGGATCTGGCCAACAATGAAGAAAGATATGCAAAAAGGGAGAAAGGGAGGGTGTGCACGGCACCCTGCCAAGTAAGCTAGCACTGCCCAGATTGTAGTGCCTTAAGCCAAAGGGGAAGAGAGGCCTGTACCAAGAAAGAGAATGATGTGGGAGTTAGATCAAAGACTTCAAAAGAAAATTAAGCATATCACCAACACCACTGCAAATCTTGAAACAGATTCGCTCGTAGGAAATCAAATGTCTCACAATAAATCATTAATACTAATGCTGTACAGCAAACTTGATTGTCTGCAATGTCAGGTTCTTACCTCCCCTTCACACACAGGGTAATAAATATTTTGCATGTATATTGTCCTTTGAATTCAGAGACAACAAAGCATTCATTTGTATAATTTCTAGGACTGTATAAGCAATCAATCTGTACATAAGACGTACAAAAATATAGCTGGAAAGTGGCAAAACCACTTAAATCTACATAAAAGTATTATCTGGATTAGCTGTTATTTCTAAGTTTTAAAATTTACTATTATAAGGACTAATAATCTCTGTAAGAACTAGTAATTTATATAAAGAATATTGCACGACTCCTATCCATAAACCACCTCACCTGTCGGCACAAAAGAAATGAAATCCACTTCTTCGGGAGAAACAAACTACTGACATTTCACAGCATGAAACCGACAAGAAGAAATTAATCACACTCAACAGTGCATGGCATACTGCAGGCCGAAGCCTGGCCTCCTGTCATATAATTTTAAGCCTCCCATAACAGAAAAAAAAAATCTATAAACACCCTCAAGATTGGTTGCAAGACAACAAAATGAACAGGGCAGGGTCAAATGTGCGTAAACACCACCACAGACCGTAAGACAAACCGACGCAAGACTGAAATGTGGGAAAAGCTGCTCGCTGCGACCTCCCAGCAGCCAGCAGCCCCAGGTCAGCGCTTCCAGCCGAAATGGTATGGTTAGGAGGCTGCGGCGCCGAGGGTGAGCTGGCTGCCGGGTACCAGGCAGCATCGCTGCCTGGCTCGAAGGCAGGGCCGCCTCTCAGCATCTTGGCTTCGATACCAGAGCAGACTGCTTTATGCAGGAGCTTGGCTAGCTGCCGCTCGCCTTTAGACAGCGCGACCTCCGAAACGCAAAACCGCGATCACAAACAGATGGGGTTAACAGAAGCCCCCGCACCCACAGGCTTCCACCCCCCACCCCCCCTCCCGCCAAACATGCAGCGCTTCGCAGGTATCGCTGACTGGAGCCCGCGAGGTTAGTATTTCTGAAGGCCCAAAAAATGAGCAGCCTCGCTAAGTTAGTTAACAGCAACACACTGTCTAATTGCGTGCCCCTCGCTGGTGACTCACTCAAAGGCTCACCCGCGGGGATGGATGGAAGAGGAGGAGGAGGCTGAGATGGGGAGGGAGGGAAGGAGGAAGGAAGGAGGAAGGAAGGAAGGAAGGAAGGAAGGAAGGAAGGAAGGAAGGAAGGAAGGAAGGAAGGAAGGAAGGAAGGAAGGAAGGAAGGAAGGAAGAAGGGTAGGAACAGCCTGACTTGGTGGTGCCCGGTTCCCCACCACCACCCCGTGTGCGGCTATCCGAAGGGGGAAAGCAAAGGGTCGGAACTGAACCTCGTCCCTTCCCCTCCACGCGCTGACCGTGGCAAGAAACGAACGGGGTGGCAAACGGCAGCCTCGCTCTGCCCCTCACCCCCCTCCCGCCTCCGCCACGGCAGCTGCGGCTCCGGCGCTGAAGCGCACACTCTGCGAAGGGGGGGGCAAAATGGCGCCGCCCGCGGCGGGGAGGAGCCGGTTCCGCCACACAGCGACCGCGGCGCGCCGCCGCCTCCATCTACTGTGTGGCAGCCGCGGCCTCCCAGGGCGAGGGGTGGAGCTCGGGCGGTGCAGTCCGTTGGTTCCTGTGCGTCGTAGCTCCCGTCAGCTCGCCGCGGTATTGCTCGGCCTGCCCGGCCTCCCGCAGGTGCTACCTGGCAGCTGTGGGGAGGGCGCGGGCGGCTATGGACACCCCCTTCCCTCTCAGCACGGGCCGACGCTGGAGGGTGGCGGTGCGAGGCTTTAAGGCTGCTTCAAGTGCTAAAACGCGGGAAAGGACAGGGAGAGAAGGCTGGATCCCCTGTAGCAGGGGTGACGAGTGCATTTACACAGGTCTCTGGCCTCAGCCCAAGTATCGGCGCACCCTCATCCCTGCAGCTGCAGCACAAAGAAATGTTTGAAAATAGTACAGCATCTTCCTATCACTGTGAAAAATAGCTGTCTGCATATGTTTTCGCCCTTAGAAATACCGCTGGATCCTTTCTACAACATAGCAAGCCATACCACTTCCAGCTATACCAATAACAGTTCAAAGCTGCTCATTATGGACATTATGAAGCATTTTTTTCTTGAGAGAATGGTCAAACAGTGGAACAGGCTTCCTAGAGAGGTGGTCTGTGCCCCAAGACTATTAGTGTTTAAAGAGTTTGGACATGTTGCCCTTAGCAACATGCTTTAACTTTTGGTCAGCCCTGAATCACTCAGGTAGCTGGACTAAATGATCGTTGTAGGTCCTTTGCAATCAAATAGTTTATTCTATATTGCGCTGGTTAAATGTATCAGGGTGGTTGAACACCTTCCTTTCATAAGGAGTGCCTATGATTTCTGGCAATGGTGGCTTTTCTCTTCCTGTGTCCTGTCAGCTCAACAGGTTGATAGGAAGGGCATGCTGGAGCATTTAACCTACCTTTCCTTTTTCTCTTTTAACCTTTCCTTTATTCTTTCAACTTTTTCTTTCTCCGACTCACCCAAACTGTAGGTTTCTGTGAGTTCAATTTCACCATTCTGCTCATCTGCAAGTACACATGCAGGTTTGTTAGGAGACAGGTTGATGTACCACTGTATAAATTGACATTAATAAATGTGAGGTAAATAGAGTAACAGTGCTTTCTTCACCACCAAAAATCTTGCTTGAAGGTTTGTAGGGTATATAACTTCCAAAATTACATCTTTTTGCTTTATCCTTCTCAGTCCATCTATATTTCAAATTCCTGCCTGCCCACTAAACAGGATCCATATTATTTCTATGAGAATTCATTCTAAGAAACTGACAGGGAGTTTGTAATTTTAAGTACATCTTGGCATTTTACTTGTTTTTGAGGGATACAAAAAGGAGGAAGCTCTGGCAACCACTGCAATGATTTTAACACTCTAGGGGCCATCTGAATGCCAGCTTACTAGAAAATCATCTTATTTTCTGCCTTTTTTCCCCCTTAGCTTCTTTCTGCTACCCTGCTACACTTACATGGGTTTTTTGGCTAGCATTCACTCCCTGTACTTCTTACTACTTCATATAAACACCCTATCAGTCCCCTCTGCATTACTTCCTTCTCGTTCTTACCTCCTACATCAGCTTCAGACAGAGCGACTCTGCTGCTTGCTGCTGAGTGCTGCCAGCCTCTTTCCTGTTGCTTACGATTGTGAAGGTAAAGCCAATACCAGCCCAAGCACTGGCAGCAACAGGGCAAAACACCATGCAGCTAAGATAATATCCTAGAGAGTAAGTGACCTTGGGCTGCTGATTCCTGCATGTACAGAAAAGTCTAGTTATTGCTGTGAGGAGGATGCCCTCAACTATTTCTTCCTGTTACACATTTTACGCCACCTTGGCAACCTTAGCCGAAGCACAGTTATTGGTAAGTATTTTCCTGGCCAAAAGGAGAATCAAAGCATTCTGTCACATTATGAAAGATACTGCAGTCTACCCCAAGGCAACTCAATTTTTTTGCCAAATTCTATGATTTTCCAAAACCTTACATTAAACTGAGGAAGGCAAGGCAGCATATTGCTGACATTTCTTTCATATGTACCATCCATATCTTTACATATATCAGAATTGGTAGAGCAGAGTAATATAAAAACATAGAAAATTGAGATATGCCAATTGCATATGTAATTTTAATAAGGGAATTAATGGGATAATACAGTTGAGCCTGTCCAGTGTGAACTACATAGCTTCCAGGAGCTTGGATAGAATAATGTGACTTGATGAGGTGCCTGAAAAACCACTGGCAGAACATCTTCTGACAAATTTTGTTGTTATGCAAAACTTTTTTACTCATAGTGAGAGGTTACCAGTTGAAAAGCAATTGAAGTTCCTGCTAAATCATGAGCTGAGCAGATGAAAGAACATTCCCACTGTTGCCATTTCTATAGGTGATAACTTCTGGCATAGAAAGACAGATACCTACTGGCTACAGAATCTTAAATTGATATTAAAAAAAATCTAGGAGACAGGAAGTTTACTGTATCTTTGCATAGCTGGTGACAGTGCAGTGCCTGCTCCCTACAAAATTATTTTCCCTTTTCAGGTCAACTTTCAGATCATAAGGTCATTATAAACTGTCTCAGCACTTTTGCAAACTGGAATCTGCTCAAATCATAATGCTTACAAAGTTTCACTTTGAATAGGCTCGATTTTCTTTGTCATTTGTTTTCACTTTTTATTTCTCTACATAACATAAAAAGTCAGAAAGAGATTTTATTTTCCCCTACATAGCATGTAATTTACATCAATCATCCCAGGAGGTCAGTACCACTGGGGTGTCATTTAAATACAATGAATATAAAGTAATGAAGCTTTTGCTGGAGTGGATGGCCACAATTCTTAGAGAAAGAGAGAGAGTTTCTAAAGCATGTGGAGAAAACACAACGGGAGGCCGAGTGAATTCATCACACCACAAAAATGTCTCCATCCTGTCGACAAAGTCATTAAAGGAAAATTAACCATTGTTACTCTAGATGCTTGCATTCCTTTGGCATAATAACCTCAGTATAGAAGCATGTGTGCAAAGAGAATTTGCACACACAAGAGAAAAAAAAATGGATATATTAAAAAAAAACCCCAAACAGTATCCAGATTATGTAATGAAAGAAATCCTCCATGCTCCAAAGAAGAGATGGAGCCTTTGCAGAAGCCACAACTAATAAGGAACCATATGCAGTGGTACAGGGCAGTTTCTTTTCCTCCTGCCAACAAGTCAAAGTAAATGCCAATACGGCATTTGTGGGTTATTCTTTTCAGATAACCCACAAATGATGTTCTCCTTTAATTACATGAATGTTTCTACCCTTTGCTGATCCATAGCCATCCTGAGTTTTAAGATCCCTTGTTGAGATTTCTCCAGTACCATTTCGCTTTTCATACTCATTTACTTCCAATTTTTTTTTATTGTCTCCATTAAAGCAATCTGTGAGGAATGCTTTAATAGAGACCCAAAAAAATATTGGAAGTAAATGTCTCCTTCTCTGGGGACATTCAAAACCCACCTGGATGAGTTGCTGTGTGACCTACTCTAGGTGGTCCTGCTCTGGACTAGATGATCTTTCGAGGTCCCTTCCAACCCTTAAGATTCTCTGATTCTGTGTGAATGGAAGGATTAGAAAGGTTTGCTGTGTTCAATTTTATTTAATTCTTTGGCAGTGAGTTTCCAGATAAGGGAAGGTGTCACATGCATACAGTAAATCATAGCATATACCAGTTTCAGAGAATAGATTGTACTTTGGTGGATCTCCCTCAAAGAAGTACCATTTTAAACCACCTTGCAGCCTCTGGGAAAAAAAAAAAAAAGGTAGCTTTGAAAGCTGCAGCAGAAATCTCTCCCTTTATTATAAATTATTCAATGGTATGGCAAAGTCATGTTTGCCATACTAATATATAACTATGTAATTAAAATAGAAATGTGCTAATTAAATTATCACCTTTATTGTCAAAACCATATGGGCATGTATTACATAGAAATACATAGTTTATGCTCAGTATTTTTTAATACAAAGGCACTACACTCATTTAAGCAAATACCAAAAGGGAAATCTGTCCCTTATTAATTTTGAGCAACTGGTCAAAAATAAACAGTGAGCTACTGAGGAAATGCATGCCAGCAAACATCAAATCATACCTGTTAATTACAACAAATATGCTCACAAACAACAGCAAGCGTGCTACTTATCCATCGTTTACAGACACTGAAGTGTAGGGAAGTGAATTGTTTTGCTGGCAAGTGTCCCAATTAATTGGGCGTGCTATTTATTATGGTGCTGATTAAAGTGTACTCTGCCATATAATAGTCGAGTACAAAGTTGCCAGCTCTTATTCACTCCTGGCTCATATGGATGAAAGTCGGTGAGTAGAGTAGCACGATATGAAAATAACGATGTATTCTGTGCCAAAATGTATTTGAGGCAATTCCAACGCGTGGAAATTACAGACCTGGAGAAACAGAATTAGGCAGCACCATGATCTTGAAGGTAGAAGTTTATGTGTGTAATCCAGTTATGACCAAGACCTTCAAACTGTAATAGTTATTTTTCACATGTATTAACAGTCCTATCAGAAGCCAACACCGTAGGCACGCCCTTAAGTAAGGAGCATACAAATGAAATAGAAAATATGATAAAAGCAGAGTTTTGTTCCTGAGTGACCGGAGTCAGTTCACTTGAAGAAAAACTGCTTAGAGAGGTCCTTTTCCTAGGCACCAACTTCTTCATGGTCTTTCCAGTCAACTGGGACTATAGCTTAAGTAATGGTAGCTTGCTATATGCAGTTCAAAACCATGGCTCTGCAAATGAGGCTGGGAGTTTCGACACAGTCAAGAAAACTTAAACTAGTAATTGTAAATATTATCTGAAGTAATGCTTGAGATTTGATCTCCACCAAGATAAACACCAGAGCAAACCAAATCCGGATTTGTACCAGTAAAGCATTTCTTGGTTCTGGATCATTGCTAACTTACCTTGTTAGTACTGATGCAAGACCTGGATAGAAGGCCCAACTGGTCATGATTATTAATGGACTTACAAGTCTGCACATGCTTTTTGTTCCAACCTACTTCCTACAACGGTCACATTTTGGCGATGTCTTTCATTGTGCCTCTGTAGCCAGAGATGTTCAAAGGGTGACCTCTGTGATTAGAGAGCTCCAGCCAAAGCCTATAACAACAGAAATTAAGTCATGGTGTAAAGCCTTTTTTACAAAGCTGACTGTGCCCAAAAAACACACAGCTCTGAAAAGAAAACCCTGTCAGTATACTAGATATTCTGGTCACTGAAAAATGAGAGCTTACTGCAAAAGCAAAGCTCTAGTTCTGCCAAGCAAGGGAAAGAGCCAGCATGAGTAGCTAGAGACTTCTCTGGCTGGGAAGCAGGTAGCAGCTTGAGCTAAACATTGTCCATATGGATTACAGGGAACTCATTGAAGCAAAACAACCTCACAACACACTAATCACCCACGTAATCACACCTGCCCATTACTCTTGCTCTCCTGCCTGCCACTGTTTAACTGAAACCACCTTACTACACAAAGTGTGCAATCAAAATAGCTTAGCCCTGGTTGAATCAAATGCAGAGTGATCACTAATAGCAGTATATATTCTGGCAACTATGGTTTCAGGAGCAAGTTTCAATTTCAGGTGCAGTCAGTCACCTAAAATTAGATGTCTACATGTGGACTGTGTTTAGGTTCCAATTATAGTCAATGGAAACCCAGTCAACATGGTCAGTGCAGGCAAGAGACTGATTTGCATCATCCAAAAGGCAACACCTATGTGTGGTCATTAGACTTACTCTCTAGAAGCTACTGGCTTCATTTACTAGGGCTGAGTTTAGTTATATACATCACATACTCTAGGGCTGTGTTGTCTGGCCTCCATCTGCCTTTCCAAAGAGTAAAGGGCCTCACGTCCTGATGTCAGGTGCCAGCCTTATGGCAATTTCTTACGTAGCCTAAGGCATCTGTAATGGCACAACAGACTTAATTTTAGGCAAATAAATTGAGCCTTAGATCACTATTGAGTATAACAAGAGCTTAAACAGTTAGTTTAAATGTAAACATTTACATTTGAGACAACCAAATTTAGATGTCTGAATCTGGAACTCAGCTCTCCTCTGGCTGTCATTTGTCCAAGGAAAATAGCATGTATATATAGTTATTGTTTACTTACATTAGATATACAAATTGGAGTATTATGTTGCTTGAAGAAAATTTGCAGGTTTCTAAATCCTTTGTATCCTTAACACAATTACATCTGGGATCATTTTCCCATTAAGCAGGTGGGATCCTCAGGTTAACCATTTCCAAATGACTTCTTTAGATCATTATGGACTCCCATCATAAGCCTTTGAAAGATAAGTGAGAATTAGGCAGAATACTAAACTTTCCTGAGCAGAGGAAATATAAGCAGAGGACATTAATTCTTTCTGTATTGCATATTAATATAATGAAAGTTTCCAGAATCAGTCCATTCATAACAGTAATTTCTTGAAATACAGGAATAGTGCCAGGAATTTGCATCAAATGACTCTTGGATTGGAGAATAAATAACATCAGCCACAGATTGCTAAGGATTTCATTTCCTCAATGTTCAGAAACAGATTCACATTATTTGACTGTACAGAGCAGGTAAAATGCTGAGTTTATGGTTCCCTAAAACTTTTTATCCCTTAGTGTGAGTGCCCAGTGGTGGTGATCTTTATACTTTAGATATGAGATACAAATGTATCAGAGAAGCTTTTTTTTCCCCCCTCTGAATAAATGTTTAAATATTTAGGGCCAAATTCCATTGCTAAACATATGAACACAGCTGTCTTTGAGTTCATTGGAGTTGTGCATGTGTATCTAAGAGCAGAACTTGGCCCTTAATGTTTCAGATTTTAGCACTAAGCCTCCAATGTAAAATAACGTGTGATGTGTAATCCACAGGAAAGGAACAGGACCTAGTTTTAAAGGAAAGCTACAATTACATGTTTCTGTCTTTCTTTTGAGTAAGAGGCACTGCCTTCAGTAGAGCTCCTGAAGATATTCTTACTTCTTCTTGAGACAGTCTTTGTTTTGTATAAGATGTTTCTCTGGCAGCTTTGGTCATTTCTGTAGCTGGAAAACAGAATAGGATACTTTTTTTATTTCTTTCATTTTCCATTCTGCCAGTTTTAACTTAGCATCATGATGGAAAATACAGAAGCATTTGTAAATACTCTGAGATTAATGAATCAGAGACTTTTTTAACTATGCAAAAGTTAAGATGTTGATTTTAAACTATAGGCAATGTATTTAGATCAGCCAAAGGACACGTCCAATCCAAGGAATCAGTATTACAACTATGATCAACCAGTGCATTTTTACTGGAAATTGCTAAAGAGTACCAATACAGAACTCTTGAATCCGGGGAGATTCTTTCCCTATTCATGCTATCTTTTTTTTTTCTCCTCTGTTATAAAGCATTTGTAAAGTATCTAGATGCTTGAGCGTACATTTTATTTATAAAATTCACATTCTCTCAGCAACCTGGTCTAGGGAAAGGTGTCCCTGTCCATAGCAGAGAAGTAGGAACTAGATCATCTTTAATGTTGCTTTCAACCCAAACCATTTTGTGAGTTACCTAAGATCCAGGGCCAGTGAAAACAAAGGATGACTGCATGGTACTCATGCAATATTGTGTGAATGCCATAGGACATGCTGTGTGACAGAAACCTGTACCCATGCAAAAAAAAACCAAACCAAACCAAAACAAAACAAAACAAAACAAAACAAAAACAAAAAAAAAAACCCACAAAAAAAACCCCTGAGATTGACCACTCTGAAATTTCTCCAGGGTTTCAAAATTCCTCAACATGTACTTTCTCCCATCTAATATAGCTCTGGATTTTATCATTATCAAAAAGTACTCTGACTGTTATCAACACTGCAAGTATACTGAACAGTTCATATATTTTAGTGGGTTTTGTGAAAGTCAGGTTCTTGTTGGGGATTAAAGTTTTTAAGGGATGGAAGGCTTTCAAAAGATTTCTTATGATTAGATTCTTTTTCTGTGGTAAGATGCTAATGGTATCCAGCACAGTAGAGAAAGGTCTTGCACAGTTTTAAAGTTTCGCTGATACAAATATGAGAGTGAGATGCTAACTTCCTTTAGTCTTTTTTAAACCCTGCATAGATACATAAACAGATAGACAGACAGATTAAACATTAAGTCTTTTAAAAATGTTGTTCCATTTATGGCCAAAATGATATTTTATGGCATTCATTGCAAAGGTCAACTGGGCAAAATACAAACCATACAAAATAATATCTTCTTTTATCAGTTTGAAAATGACTACTGCTTCAGTTTCCTTCTTCATATGCTAGCTTATTCTTTGTGCAATTGCAAAAATAAATACCATAGTAAACGAAATCTGTTTCTTTCATGATGCTTTCATCGAGCTGGTCAATTATTAATAAGTGTCTAAGAAGCAGAGATACTTGATCCAGTCTGGTCTGGAAAAATAGTTTCTTGGGCTTTTTCACAGAACACAAAGAACACATGGTGTATGAAGGGGCTACAGGATTTGGCTTTATGTATTATGTCATCAACATTATGTGATGACAATATTGATCATTTCCTTATAACATGGGTAATTTCTTCCACTAACTGTTCTGTCAAAGTCAACTTTTCTTTAAATTTGTCTGCATGATCTTAAAACTTATCTGGTTTTGACAAATACCGTGCAACCTTGAGTCCCATATTTATGTAGATGATGACAAAGTGTTAAAAATCCCATTCAGCATCTGACATCCTGCAAGCGTACACCAGCATAGAAAGTCATAGTCCATGTGGACACTGCAGACTTTGCACTGTCTCAATTTTTACTACTGTGTTGGGCCTTTTATATCATCAATGTTTCAGTAGCTACCTACCTACCCCAGACAAATTATGTGGTTTTGATAACTGGTGTCAAAATGTCTACCCACTTCCCTCACATCTTGGAGTAGCATTCAAAACAATTGCTCTTCCAGTAACAACAAAGTCAATCGAGTTCAACACCTATTGTAATAAAATATTCTATACACTCCAAGGTGAATTCTATAGAGGGAAGTTGTCCCATGAGCACTCGACGAGTGATTTGCTACAGTAAGAAATGAACATATCTGACCTTGTCCACACCAATAAGCAACCCACTTCTACTACTACTTGAGTGGATCTGAGGGTGGAAAACTATTTTTGACACCTCTTGTCAGAGACAGATCATTTTTCTAGAGAAGGCAGTGCCCAAGTGACATTGCATAGCTTATGTGTTGAAGTGCAGCAGGTAGAGTTAAGGACGTGGGATCATCACTCAGAAAGGCACTTACTTGTTTTAAATTCAGAATACTTTCATAGTTACAACAGTATTTACTAAGGATTGTGTTGATAATTTCATATATGATAGTCAAAAGAAAATAAGCATGCATATTGCATGCAGCTATGAAATTAGGTAGTCATAAGAGATAATAACAGCCCAGTTGTCCTTTCACATCAGTGTATATTAAGAGGGGTACCAATGAAAGCCACTGAGTTGTGTGTGTGGAAGCCACTAATATTTCTGAAAATATTATATAAAGGTACTTACTACATTTTCCTGATTGCCTGTAATGGTTATGTCTCTATTGGATCCAGAGCATAAAATGGGGAGAGGAAGGGGAGCAAGAAAGGAGTGCAATGATTGAATAGAGTGGGCAGCCAGGAGAAGAAAAATGCCTGTCCCATTCTCATTTACTTAGAGATACAGAGCAAACAGCTTTCAGACTTACTAAACATTTTGAAGATACTAAGAGCTTTCTGTTTATTTCAGACGTGTAAAATGTCATAACTTGCCAGTAAATACAGCTAGGCATGGACGTGCATGCATGAAGATAACATATTAGTTACAAGAATTAGAACTGTCCTGACATTATCTTCTCTCTCTTTCCCGAATCGGAGTGAATGTGCCATAATATAGCAAAAATTTTAAGATAAGTAATGTCAGAAATGGCTTTTTTTTTTTCTCCAAGCTGCCAAATGTCTATTTTAGACATAACATCGCCCTTTACTGTAGCCTTCCACATAAAAGCAACAGGAACAGTAATGTCTCTAAGCAGGCATGAATGATTGGCTTGCAGATTCTTTACCAAAAAGGGAGTTTATTTACTCCACACAGGTCATAAATTTCCTTAGAAAAACTATCAGTGGTAATCTACATGTGGTGTTTAGTAAACAGAGCTTTCCTCTGATTCCCTCAGTCCACGTTCTTCAATTGTCAAAAACAGTGGAAGATGGTTTTCTCATGCATAAAAATTCTAGTTCTTTAAAGCGGAGGGAAAATGAAGAACTGAAAGACTTTACAGATTCTTCAGCAAGACAAGTTTTTAGTCATAGAAATATGAAAGGATAAAGGATAAGGAGAGTAACCCAAAGTAGCAAGTTACCTAAAGGCTAGCCTCTACTTCTCTTAGGTGAAACAGCACCTTATTCCATGAAGACTCCCATTGAAATCAGTGGAACTGGAGACAGAATAAGGCTTTTCTCTTTTTCCTTCTTAGCAAGGCGAGTCGGGGGGGGGGGTGGGGGTGGAGAGTGATAAAAGTGAGATATGCCTTTACATGTAACAGGCTTTTTATCTGCTCAAATATCATGCTAACCTCAGGTGCCAGGCATAGTACATTTGAAAGCGTTCCAAAGATGGGAAGAATTGCTCTATCTTCTCCACTACAAAGAAAAGAGTGGTAGTAATGAGTGTTGCTGTGGTCTTCCAAGCAAGGCTTTGCATCTACTTTCCCCTCTCTGAGGACCTCTTACTCATTCCTCCTGGACACTTCCAGGTTGTCTTTCTTCTTATGCTTAAATTAGGAAAACATTTGAATGACTATCTTCAAAATGAGTTTTGCCATGGAAGGACAGAAAGATTTCTCCCTTGCTTTTCACTATGAATACATTTAATAAATGACCTAAATATTAATAAGATAAACTAGTATAACAGGTTTTGATATTACATGACATAAGCTCTTAATATTGTAATATTCCTATTGCCCCAAGGTCACAGAATCTTACTCACATTTGAATGTCTAGTGTTAATGGTGCAGATTTTAATGACTCATGTACCTTCTAGGGCCTGACCAGCATTTGAAACAAATAGTTTAAAACTTAAAATACTTAACATAACTGAATTATGAAGTGCATTATGAAATAAATGGCCAGAATTTGTACATGACTCTTTTTTCTCTTCTAGCATTTCAAAACAGACTGTTTAAAAAAAATCTGACTTCAGAGCTGAGAGTATAAGCCAGATTTCAGCCTGTAAGGAATTTTTATGGCTGAATTATAGGCTTCTAAAAGACACAATTTAAAACTGAACTGCTGACAGTCATTCTGATCATATTTTATAAGCTACTATTAACTAGGATGAGACCTTAAAGGAGGAATAGATCCCATATCTATCTGCTGACTCTAGAGTTTCTTATCCTTTCCTCTAAAACAGTGCAGCCTACTGTCAAGGAGAATATTGGTCAGACTAGACTGTCTACAGATCCAGTCCAGTCTAGCAAGCCCAGTGCTGCTGTGGAGGCTTTGAAAAATTCAGCTGCCAACTACTGCATCTCTACTGAGCACGCGCAAGAGAAACCTCAACAACTTTCAGCAACTTTTGTCTCGGCCAAGTTCGGGTGGATCCTTTTGGTCAAGAGCAACAAAATTAACTTATCTGATTTTTGCTCCTTATTCCTCTCCTACTTCGTAAAACTTACCCTTCTCAGATCTGAAATAAATACTGGGGTGATTCTAAGAAATTTTAAACTGTTGTGAAACAATATGTTTTCTCTTAGTGCCTTAGAAGAAACACAAATATTTCTGCTGGAAGTTTCCAAAAAATTCAGCTTGAGGCAGACTCAGGATTGAAAAGCTGATCCTGAATAGTTAAAAATTGGCAACATTATGTGAGTGAAAACAAGGTTTTATACTTGAAAGTGGTAGACAAGCTTAACTGTAGATACTGCTGGCAGCTTCACCTATAATATTTTTTCTGTCAGATATTCATCTTTCATTACTACAGAGAATCATTCCTGTGATGTCTGATATTTTGTGATCTGCTCGTATGGTTTGGTTTTGGACTGACAGTCTTGTCTCCAGTGACTTGGCTGCCAACTCCACAATAGTCAACTGAGGGATTAAGCCGGTGTTATGCTCCACACACCCAAGGTTTTAAGGCCACACGACATGTGGGGCACCCATATATCATGCTAAAATGTGATCAGGATGCTCAGCATTTTCAGGATTACATTAAGTTATACGATAAATACAATTCTGTTCTTGATTATCTAGTCTGGCTTGACTATGCTTCCTTCACCATTTGAGTGAATTTTCAGGAAAGAAAGGTCAAAAATAGACTAATTTTATAGTTCCTAAAGGAGTTGGTTTACTCTGACAGCTATATTTACTCTGCATTTGCCATTACTATATGCTTTCTCCTTCTATTTCGGACCTGTAGACTGCACCATCTCTTTCAAGGTTCTTAGAAGTCTATCACTAGTTGTTGTTTTTCTATTGCTTCAGCTTCAATATTCCTGTAACTAACAAAGAATGTGCCTGAGTCTTTTTTTCTGCCTTTCATGCCACTGAGAATAGATTTACAATGTGAATCCTCACCGTTGCAACATTGGGAGAGTAAATGCAAGGGCCTGGTGGTGTGCTTGTGGTTGAGAGGATGAAAAGCAATATCTCCCAGTCGAGACTGTCTTACATGTTGTAGTATCTTCTGTGTGAGCTTTATGGAGCTTGTATCTGGCCAGAGTGCACTTCATTAGTCTCTTAAAAAACAGCATGCAAAATTTAGAAACTCTGCAAGGTTCCAAATGTATAAACCCTTTTTAATTACAAACAGTTATACCACCCACTTTCTGCATGGTTAGTCAAGGGAACCAGTTTTCACTGAGGTCAACAGAAAAACTAACCGTGAAGTTTCTGGCTCATGCTGATTTTATATATGCTGAAAGAAGGAAAAAAGGGGAAAAAAAAAAGAAGAAAATTTAAAGTCTCCTTTTTTAACCTTTATATCTCTAAAACAATGTGCTGGTTTTATCTGAATTCACTCAAGTTAAAAAGCACAACTTTTTTCTCATCTGAAATTATTAACACAGAAGTTGGGAGGAGGATTAATGGAAAGGGACAAGGTCAGTGTTGTAGAGTCAGTCAGAAAAAAAATATAGTTTATCCCTGACAATGGGGACCCTAACAACTTTCTACAGTTAATTTTTAGTTTGCATGTTGGGAGCTAAAAGGAAAAAAAAAAAATCTATCTTTTACTTGAAAAAGACAGGCCATTCATTTTTCTAATCATACTACACATTCAGGTTTTTACTGCCAGAAAGCACAGACCATACTTTCTCTTTCAAACAGTGTTAGAAGCTGACAAGTAGGCCCATGTTTCTTTCCTATGCAATGATGACATGGTCATTTGCTGCTTTAAACCTCATTGAAATACACACAATTCCAATGGGGCATAAGAGGTTGAAGACAGGGAAGGAAATGGGAGAACCCTACAGCAGGACCAAGACCAAGCTTATTAGAGAAGCAGAAAATACATCATTTAGGGAAAAAAGAAAAAAAAAAGATAAAAAAGTCAGAAGCGGTAACTATTTACTTTGTTGTTTGTATAACGTGCGTTTTACTGCATGCCATGGAAAAGACAACAATTTTTCAGTAGCGACACACCAGCTTTCAGAATTTTTCTCCTGGTATTACCAGTATGCTTTCCAGATGCAGAGCCCCGTGAACCTTTGTACTTCTGAGAATTTAACAGATATTTTTATATCTTAAAAAGTATATGGCAATAGTTAGTACCCCGTTTTATACCGAAGGAAAACTTGCTAAAATGCTTGTTTGAGGTCACAGAGCAGTTCAGCCTTGAACCCTGCGACAGAAAGCAAGAGACTCAGCTCTCAGTCCTCACTTCCTACTGAAAATACTGCTAGAAAAAGTAATATTCTCAAAATTTATTTTTTCGGTGTAATCATTTTCTAGCCTGTCTTTCAAACTTTGATGCTTACATTTGTATCGGGGACTATAAACACTAAAAAACAGTGCATGGTGCTGAAATATTAAATGCTTTTTACTAATTTTGGGACAAAAATAATTGTCTTTTATCAGGGCCATAAATCAATGGGGCAGGGACACAGTAGCTAAACAAACCATAGTAGTCCATAGCCTTACTAGTTACAGAATTCATTACCACATGACTAACAGATCAAATAATGTGCAAATCTTAGAGTGACTATTTGTCATACTTAATAAAAAGTAAAGAATAGCTGGGTAAGCAGTCAATTTACAACCAAAGGGAAAGTAAAGGGCTGACAAGAGTCACTGGGGCTTATCCTGCCTCTACTGCAGGAAATTTGGGCAAAACCTTATCTCGAATTAAGCTAATTTAAGTTCACATATTTTGGTCAGTGCACATTTTCACAAGTGAATTAAAAAACTTCAGGAAGCTAGATGTTGGAAGGAGAATATTGGCAAGTCCTGAACTATCATAATAATCGCTTCACATTGCTATAGTTGCTCTGACTAAAAATACCCAGTACAATAACAAACCCAGTGGACCCATTTGTTTATTCCCATTTCACAGAAGTTATTTACATATGTAGAGAAGCTCAAAGTAAATCTTGTATTCATCATATTTACAGCACATTCCAGCCCAACAAACTGGCATCGAAACCCTTTCTTTAGGGAACATCATCCAGGTTAGAATCTTTCACATCTGACAATTATTTTTCATCTTGAGCATACGTTTCTTACAACCAGGAGCATGTTGGGCCCATGTTTTATAAATGTAATTGTAAACAAACTCGCTGCTCTTTAAAACATTACCTTTTTGTCCAAAAGCAATATAATTATGCCTGTATTCATAACATACTTAAAAGTGAAAAAGCTAAAAGACAGTTGAAGTAGCTGCAGACATAGCCGTGCTAATGAAAATCTTATTTTATAAAGTGGATACAAAGGTGTTTGTTAAGATATAGTTTACCATCCAAACACATTTCTTTCACTAACCTCCTACAATTCTCTAATGTCTTAAAATATGACCTATTTTTGCAACCAGTGCTAAAATTCCGAGAAGTTCTGAAATAAAACCAGAGGAAAGCCGAGCAGCAGGGTTGCTCTCCATTTCAGCCAAATCCAAGCCAATGTTCCAGATTATATATATCAAAATATAAATTACTCTATTTTTCCTGAAAAATCCCATCCAGCTTTTATGCAGGTCCATAAACATTACTGGTACTTTTATTAATTTGTCCATAGCCATTTAAATAAAACTCTAGTGCTCTGAGCTGTGATCTGTTCCAGGCTGTAGTAAGTTCCTGCTAAATGTGTAAACGTTCAGCAGAAAGATATTTTTGCACGGAGACTGAAAATCAGCTGTGCCAGATACCTGAAACTTTGTTAGGGCGTTCAGTGGAAAATTTTATTTCGACATTATAAATAACCATCGACTATTTTTAAGTGACCTTGTACCTGTACCTTCCAATAACTTATATTTTAGTTTATCCTAATTAAATTTTTATTTTTATTTTAGTAGGAAGAGAGGAGAGTGTAAAAGTTTTAGTATGGCCGATTAAAAGTTAGGAATGTATCTTCTTGTTTGAAATAAAATAAATCATGATTATCAGACATATACTATTGGGATAGAAAACAACCTCTTGCCCTTCTTTCTAGTACCTTTGGCATGGCTGTAATGGAATGTATTTCCCCTCCAGGTAAAGCTAAAGGGGGAAGACAAAAGAACCTGTGGTCATAAACATTTTACCAATATAATTATGAAAAAAAAATTCTCTTGTAACTATAGCAAACCGGGGCTTCTGAATATACTAGTCCTCTTAGGTGACGTGTAATTGCTCTTTGGAAATGCCTGTGGCCACTTTTGGGGAAACACAGATCCCTAGGGTTGTTGGAGAAGTGAGGCGAGCTCAGGAGGGGTTTGCAGAGTTGTCTATAGTGATTGCATTTCATAACGGGATGGAAAACTTCCACAGCCCCTCCGACGCTGGACTAGGAAAGCCGGGGGGGGTGGGGGGGGGGGGGGGGTAGAGAGGAAGAAAAAAAGGCGAGGGGAAGGGATAAAAAAGCGGGGAGGGGGGAAGAGGGCATAGATGCGGCAAGGCAGTGGGTCAGGGGCTGTCACTCCCCATTTTAACCGTGGGAAAGGCGGAGGAGCGGCGGGCAGGCGCGGAGCGGAGCGGAGGCGGCAGCCGCGGTGCGCGGAGCGAGAGCTCTCCCCTGTGACCGAACATCAGATCTCTTCTTCCTATTATTATTATTCTTATTCTTTAAAACCCCAAACGGCAGGAGAAGCGCTGCAGCCTGTCAGCTGCCTTCGCACCCACCTTCCCCCTGTGCGGAGCCGGGACTTTCGCTCTCGGGGGGAAGGGCAGAAATTTTGAGGAGGGGAGAGGAACGTTGCCAGGTGTTGCATGGTGGGCAGCACTGCCAGCTAGGCCGGCGGAAGGTGTGGAGACTTCGCAGGGCGCGGAAACAGCCCCGAGAAGTTCTTCATTCCCTCCCACAGCCCCATACACACCGCCGTGCCCATGTACGTGGGGCCGCTTCACGGAGGAGCGGGAAGGACAAACCTGACTTTTCTGCTAGGTCTGGGTACCGGAGTTAAGGTTTGAAAAGGCTTCATAAAAAGGACATTCCTCCTCCACCCCCACCCCCCGCCAAGACAGACAGACATCGAGACAGACAGACAGACACACAGCCCCGAGTCACACACAGGAGGCGAGCAAGGAGCACACACGCAGCGCTGGCTTTTTACAAGAAGGTGGAAATAGCAAGTCGAAGTAAAGCCTTAGAAATTAGAGGGAGGGTTGTGATAGGTGGTTATCTGCCCTGGGAGGCGTTTACACTTTTTTACTATTGGGTATGTAAATTGTTTTTAATAAGATCTGCCTTTTTTTTT
Organism: Colius striatus; assembly: GCF_028858725.1. Classification (NCBI taxonomy): domain Eukaryota; kingdom Metazoa; phylum Chordata; class Aves; order Coliiformes; family Coliidae; genus Colius; species Colius striatus. The sequence continues at coordinate 41,918,375 of NC_084760.1, read as the reverse complement.
TTTTTTTTTTTTTTTTTAAGGGAGAAAGCAAACCAGACTCCCTTTACCTTAATAGTCTGAAGGGGGTTTATAGCTTTCATTCATTCAAGGAAATGGTTTAGGCTTTAGACTACCGGAGACTTAGAAAAAGAAAAAACAAAACAAAACAACCCTTTGGCACCAGATTATTCTTACTTCTTTTTTTTTTTTTTTCCCAAACAAGTTTTTTTGTGGTTTTTTTTTTTTTTTTTTTTTTTACCAGACAAAGCCAAAAAGTGTTAATAGAAAAAAAAAAAAAAACCAACCCAACCCAGGGAGAAGTGGCGATCAGAGACTGTCTTCTGCTCCCCCCCTCCCTTCCCCGTCCCTCTACCCGTGGGTGAGAGGAACTTAAAGCAAAGCTGCTGCTCCGAGGAGGGATGCACATTGTCGTATTGATTTGCGAGGCTGCAGAAGTCAGAGGGCTGAAGCACCACGTGCTGCTGACTCCCATCAGCATAATGATCGCCTCAGCCAGAGACTCCTGTATATATAAACCGCAAAAACCTAATCATTAGAAATCCCAGCCTCCAAAAACCACATTCAGGACGAGGGGAAAAAAAAAAAAAAACCAAACCAAAGACTTTTTTTTTTTCTTTTTCGACTCCTTCATCTTCCCCGACCTCAACTTCTTGGGACCCAAAAGAAGTTTATTGGGTTTTGACTGCTTTTTCTTTTTTTTTTTTTTTCTTTTTTTAAATCCCAAACAAACCGATTTTTCAGAGAGAAAAAAATAACCCAAACCGGCATTTTTATGATTTTTCTGGTTTTTTTTGGTTTGTTTTTTTTTTTTTTGCTGCTGTTGTTCATCAAGAGCGGAAAAAAGAGAAAGATTTTTGTTTGCCTATTCAACTCCACGGACTTGGATCCAGCGGCGACTTAATTAAAAGGAGCGGACTGCACCGAGGCTGCCTTTCCCCCGAATTTGCTTGTTCATATTTTAGAAATCAGCCTCAGGAGGGGTGTTTTGGGGTATTGGTTTGGGTTTCTTTCCCAGATATGCTCCCCGCTTTTTTTTCCCCAGAGAATCTGAAAGTTCGGCTTTTTTCTTAAGTCCTGATCCTCCCAAAGGAATTGACTAAAGTGTTATTAACTTAGTTATTACTCGTGTGACTTTCCTCCTCACCCCAGCAACCCCAGTTAACTAACTTTCCACGCCGAAGTCGCTTCGGGAGCGGTTTTTTTTTTGGAGGGGGAGGCACTTTTCCCAAGCCCCTTCCCGAGATCCCGCTTCCTGAAGCCAAAGGCAATAAGCCGGGGAGCCCAGAGTCTCCTCGCCTGTGTCCCAGCGAGGCTTTTTGTTTGCTCTTTTCATTTTTTATGTGTCCGGGAGGAGGAAGATCTCTTCGGAAGAAATCGGGACATTCCCCTGAACACCCCATTCTCCGGGGCTGAGAGTTTCGCTCCTCTTCTGGCAGCCACCAACAGCAGCAGCAGCCCAGGAAGCTGAACCAGCAGCGAGTTTTACTTCTCCCAAGACAACCTTTTGAAAAAATCTGAAAAGGAAAGGAGGACGAGGGAGGGAGGGGAAGAAAAAGGAAAGAAATTCAAGCATTGAGGGAAGAAGCAGTGGCGAGAAGGAGGGAAAAGAGGAGAGACTGTGCAAGAAGGAAGGAAGGAAGGAAGGAAGGAGGAGGAGGAGGAGAAGCAGCAGCAGCAGCGTTTTGCAGCTGGGCAGAAGCCGGGACCATGCAGTTTCCAGCCGGGCTTTGCTAAGAGGGGCAGCCTCGGACCCCACAGCCAGACTCTGTCTCCTCGCTGCTCCAGGCTGCAGGCGTCCACAGATCGGCATCGCCCCCCAACCCGTTCATCATTCTTTTTTTAAAACAAAACAAAACAAAAACAGACTGAGATTTTTTTTTCTCTCTCTCGTGCGTTTAATCCGCTCCTAAGTGTTTTTGTTTGTTTGATTGTGGAGATTTTTTTTTCCTGATTTGCTCTTTTTGCCCCTTACCCTCACCGCACCACTTTTTCATTCACCCCTTTTTTCGCTACATTTTTTTTTTGCAACCCCCACCTCCCACTACACGCCTCCTCAAGTGATCCCCCTACAGCTCCTCCACCCCCCCCCCCCGCCCCCCAATTCGCTAACTTGTGGCTGTTGTGATGCGTATTCCCGTAGATCCCAGCACCAGCCGGAGGTTCAGCCCCCCCTCCAGCAGCCTGCAGCCTGGCAAGATGAGCGAAGTCAGCCCGGTCGTAGTAGCCCAACAGCAGCAGCAACAGCAGCAGCAGCAGCAAGAAGCGGCGGCCGCCGTGCCCAGGCTGCGCCCCCACGATAACCGCACCATGGTGGAGATCATCGCTGACCACCCGGCCGAGTTGGTCCGCACCGACAGCCCCAACTTCCTCTGCTCCGTCCTGCCCTCGCACTGGCGCTGCAACAAGACCCTCCCGGTGGCATTCAAGGTGAGACACCCACCCCTCCCGCAGCCGCTGCCCGGCGATGCCTCCCCCCGCGCCGCGCTTCCTCCCGCAGAGCCGCCTCTGCTCCCCCCGGCCCACAGGGGCTTCTCTGCCCAGTCGTCCCCCCTCCCGCCCCCCCGGCCTGCAATGCCTCCTGTGCTCCCCTGTCCTGCAGTGCCTCCCGTTCCCGTCAGTCCTGCAATGCTACCTATGCTCGCCTGTTCTGCAATGCCTCTCGTTCCCCTAGGTCCTGCAATGCCTCCTGTGCCCCCCAGCTCTACCGTATCTTCTGTGCCCCCCGCCCAGTCCTGCCCCCCACGGCCCTCAGGGGCTTCTGTGTACCCCCTATCCTGCAATGCTTCCTGTAACCCCCCGCAGTCTTGCAGTGGCTTCTGAATCAAGCCCTCCTTCTGCTGTGTCTCCTGTGCTCCCTCCGTCCTGCTGTGACTCCTGTAGCCCCATACCCCCGACCCGCGGTAACTTCCGTGTCCCATACCGTGCCCCGTCTCCTGCGACGCATCCTCGCCCCCACCGCATTCCAATGCCTCTTGTGCACCCCCTGCCCCCCCCCCCCCATGTCCCCCCTGGCCCTGCGCCCGGTTCTCCCTGTTCTGCCCGCTCCCCGCTTCAGCGGCTCCGGTGTCTCCCGGTGATGCGCCCCCTCCTCTCGCTCTCCCGCCCGCTCACCGGCACAGTGCTTACCCTCGAGACCCGTCCCGTTATCTTCGTCCCCGCGGGGCAGCGCCGACGTGTCCCCACCGCACACAGAGGACACACTCTGTACCCCCCAGCAGCACCCCCAGAGACATCTCTCAACACCTTCAACATCTCCCCCCCCGCCCCCGACCCCTCTCCTGGGCTTTCTTTTTTTTTTTTTTTTTTTTTTTTTCCCCTCCTAAAAAAGCAACCCAGCCCACCTTTCCCTCACCGAGGGACCATTTGCCGGACCTCTCTGTGGAGGTGCGAGGTGACCACTCCTCCCTGCCCCGAGTAGACTGGTAACTCACCCACAGGGATACCCCTGTCTTCCTCCCCACTCCCGGGAGTGAGACTGGGGGATTTAGGATGGCTTTGAAACGTTCTGGGGGGATTGGGATGGGAGAAGAGGGACTGACGCTTTGACCCCTTACCCCAGAGGCAGCTCAGGATGAGATGGGGCTAGCATGGGGGGACACGGGACCCCTGCACTTCTCCTGGTGGACAAGTGAGGAAGTGGCTGGCCAGAAGACCTCTCCTTGTCAGGGCTCACATGTTTCAATAATAAATACAACCCCCATCTGCATCAGGGATGCTGCTTTTAATGTTCTGTCTAGATCCCCACAGTGTGCTAATGAGAGGAAATATCTTTTTTTTTTTTTTTAAAGCCTTTAATAACAACAACAATACTTTCATGCTTTAAAGCAAGCCCTCTTCCTCCTCTAGCAATATTTGAAAGTGTTCCCTCCTAGGAGTTTTCTCTCCTGTGGCATTTAGTAGGGAAAAGGCAGTGACCTGGGTGTCCCAAAGCACCTGCCCGAGACAGTAGGGAGGTGGTGCTGTGAGGGACCTATTGCTCCCACATCCTTTAGGTAAAATCAACATGCCTAGAAATCACTCAAAAAGTAAAAGAGTTTGGATATGGTCTCACCCAGCACATTTCCAGAACATGTTCTTGTGTTTTATGATTGCTAGCCATGTTTTCAGGGCCGTTTGTCTAGGAAAAATTGGTAGAAAAAGTTAAATGAGCTCATGTTAAAGTGACTAGTGATAAAGATGAAGCTTTGCATAAAAAATGATACAGGAGTGCACACCAGAGCTGCCTAAAGCACTGCTGTGTGGGGGAGAAATCTTTGAGAGAGCTGCAAGAGGAGCCCTTTATGCAGGGCCTGCTTGCACAGGTCACGATGGACCGACTCAGTAGAAATGTCAGAAGTGTCTTCTTGTTTTCCTAACTCATTGTAGCACTCAAAGGCTCTCTCGGTGAGGTTCATGGTGATTCTGATTCACAGGGGCTGCGGGGTGAGGAGGAAGAGCTTTCAGAGAATTGTGATTATAATTTAATTGAGCTTTAGATTGAGTTGGTACTAGAGTTACTCTTTATAGAAGGGACACGAGAGCTGTTACGTTATTGTACTCACACTGCAGTTTTCATTTGAAACGTCTGAGCCTTCTCCTACCTTACAGCAATTCAAAGGATGCAGTTGCAGTTCATTAGAATAAGGAAAAATCTAAACTAAATATTAAAATATCTAGAATATTGTTGCAATGAGAATGCTTACATGTAATTGAAGGACAGTGAAAGGTTCACAGCATTTCCCCATCTTTTTGTGTTTATGTAGATATATATATATATATATATGTCATATATTTGGGTTCTATATTTGTTTGCTGACAGGGGGGCATAGATACGACCAATTTACTGATGCATCAAGAGTACGCATTGCCAGTTCCACCCTTCTGCTGTGGGTGCATCAGTGTTTTCACACACAGTGTGTGGTGCTTACTTCTAAAGACACACATGCTCTTATTTGCTGCTAAATTCATTTGAAGCTGAGTTAAAATAATTTTGACTGTTTCAAAAAACTTATTTTTCAAATATAACTTGCATTCAGATGTCCAGTACTGTTAGACCAAGGAAGCTGCTTGTATCACATAGTGAAACACTTGACTGTGGTATAACAGAACGGGAATTATCTCTGAAAAGGAAAAAAAAAAACAAACCAGATTTGGGCTATAGAAATCTCAACTAAACAGTAACATGAAATTCAAATAGCTCACAGGCATCACACTTTTTGAAGTTTTATTGGCAACAAATACTATGTTGATAATAATGTTTTGAGTGGTGTGATAAGTGTCTTGTAATTCTCTTGCAGAGATCTCTAGTTATAAAGTATTCTGGATATTGCGCTGTTTTAATTTTTAAAAAAGTCGCATATAAATCATGTGAAAGAAGGGAAGTGTGTTAGAAACAGTGCTGGATTTGATTGTAATTTTTTAAAATAATGTTAGCTTAATATTGGATTTGAATTTTAGATTTTAATATTTACGTGCACTGGGGAGGGAATTTGTGTTGCATATATTAACTAATAAGATTGTCCATGCAAACTGGTTTAGTGGGGAAGAGTATTAGCCATGTACCTACTAATACCACTCTAACTATCTAGTGCTATTCTGGCATAAAAGAAATAGATGTAGTACACCTGGGTTCAAATCGTACTCATTTAAGCCAACAGTACTTTATTTGAGTCAAGTCATTAGAACTCGTCTCTCTCTTCATGTATCAGTCTGGGAGTTTTTACTGAAAGTCATAAAGCTCCAGATTGCCACGTTAGATGTTACAAGTGGCTTCTGTGTGATGCTGATAGTAGCAACAAGTAATAGCCGATCTAAAGGTAGAGGGGGAAAAAAGGGATGTGAAGTCTAAAATCTCTCCCCGGTAGCACCACAGTAGTTAAGGGTCTGTCAGCATTTCTACTCCAAACCCCAATTTTCAGAGTTTATAACTCAGCTGTTTTAAATAACTTCAAGCTGCAACCTGCTGTATAAATTGTCAGCCCAGATGTATATTTTGAAACAAAAAGTAGTCTAAATCAGTTATTCTGTTTTAGGTTACAGAACATTACAATATTTTTAATAGTATCAGATGCTCTTTTGGCAATCTCTGGAAAAGGCGTTCTCAATACGGAAGATTTTACATTTAGAGTCTGTTTCAATTCAGTGTTTTGCAAGTAAAGTTATTGAAATGGTAGATACCAATGTTAGAGAGGAGCTACTTAGCATGTACACTACCTTGTTTTTCTCTAAACAAGCATTTTACTCTGAAGAAAGTCTTAGTACCTGCTTAGTACCAAAGTAGTTTTGCTTTGTGCTTCTAACTTCCGTCTTTAGGCTACATACTTTGACCAGTTCAAATCCCACTGGACCGAAACTGGGCAAACAGGTTGCCTAACCAGAAGAGAATGGTGCTATGCAAAAAAATACATAGTTATTTTCAGCTTATAAGAATTGGTTTGGTTTTATTTTGTGGCTTCACCTGACTTCAAGTATCTTTTGAACTTTAGTTTAAAAAAAAGGCAAAAGCAAAATCTATCTTTAAAAACCAGAATGTGCAAGTAGTTTAAAATAAGATTTTGAAATAGGAGGTATTTATGTTTGAGGAATAGATAAGGAATGTGCACTATGGCTACTTTTAATCTTTAATTTTTTACACAGTCCTTATTCAATTCCCAGTGCACTTTCAATTCTCTTTCTAACAACATGTAAATAATTTTGGATTAATACATGACATAAAATTACCAAGTCAAGGTTTATGCCAACAGTCTTTCAGTATGTAAAGTTACTTTTTTAAATTCTCAAAATGATGTGTATTTCTCAGGGTTTCAAGCTTGTTTTGCAAAGTTTTTTTTTCTAACTAGTGCTATTATGTATGTGTGCAATAGTCTTCTGGTATTTCATGGCAAAAAACGTAGGAAATTATTAAATGAGCGGGCATTTTACTCCTGTTGCGTAGCAGGAGAGCCTCCCATGTAATTAGGACTTTATTAGTCAAAGTTTTTATTTTCACCTCAGATTTCAGTTTGTATTCTCCTTCAGTTGTCTCCTAATGATACAAATAGCAGTGTTGCATCATACTACATCTTAAAGCTGGTGCATGATGCAGTTCGTGATTAGGCTTGATTGGGCCAGTAGCTTGGGCAGCAGCACATGCAGTTTTAGGCTTATGTCTAAGCTGACAAATTGAACTGAAGTCGTCGAGTGGAAAGGATAGCAAGGAAAGCTCTGAAAAGCAGCGGGGCACAGGGAGGCCTTTTAAGAGGTTTTGCTCCCTCTTGCCCAGGTGTTGCCAGCTCTACTCGTGTTTGGGAGCCCGGGTTGAGATGGAGAGGTGATGCCACTGCCTGCTCTGTACTCTGGTTACCTAAAGAGAAAGAGGTGAGCTGAGGCTGCAGTCATTTCGCTCCCTCTTCTGAGGCCCCTGGCAGACTTGCACTTCCTCCTGTGCTCTCGGCTTCTTTGCATTTCTGGAGTTAATGTGATTTTTTGTTTGTTTGTTTGTTTTGTGAGATATGAAAAAGCATAGGTTGCAACTCCCCTGGATGTGCATGACAAGACTATCCAGAGATAACATGGTCTATCGCAAACTGGGAAGGGAGTGTTTTAGAAGTAATCTGAAGCCCCGTGCTTTAGAGTTGAGACCAATATCCATTTATTAAGGGTTAGAGTCAGCTCGGTAATCTGTTCAGCAGATTATTATTTGCTATTTGATTGCTGTTTATTTTTCCGTACACCTCACTTTGAAGCTGTCAGAACTGGTTGCTGTCAGACCCACGCTAGTGGGACCTCAGATCTTATCCACAACGGTGGTTCCTGTGTTTTTTACATTCACAGACATTCATATCACTTTAAAGTGAAATCTTTCTTTGATAGATGGGCACTTCACCATAGTTTGTGGCAAAACTCAGTTTTCAGTTTCGGGTCGTGTTACCTGGTGTTTTATGGAAAAACAGAAAAGCACCAGGGTAGATCCTTTTTATACATTGTTTCATCTTTGCTTTCTTCTTTCTTTTCCATATTTCTTTAAAATAAAATGAGCTATAATTTTATCAGTATAGTCTATTTTAAATATTTTCTGATTCTGTATACCTTTTTCCTTTAGTTTTTATTGCTTTAGAGAAACACTGTACAATGCACTGAGAGCTCTTCCTGTATATTCAGAACTCTTCATTCTTTCTGCTTAATTAATATTAAAGCACAGCCTTTAGTTATTAGTTTCAGCCAAGATCAATTATAAGAAAGACATTTCAGGCCAGGCTTACGATAAAATTTAGTATCTATTTCAGGAGACAGAATGAAAAATCCTATCTGACCATGTAAACTGGTAGAAGCTGCCAGGGAATAGACTTTGTGTCGCAAGATGAGTCTTTTTTCCCCAAGTTTGAGCTCAGCCACACAATACTTGTGAATCTGTTCTTGCTATAAATTTATTTCCAGAATCACTATCAGCTAGCTGGGCAAAGGAAATTATTTTCGTGACACTATTTTTGCCTTTTTTACCCCATGTGAAGAAACATATGTATTTTCTTTCTAGTTACTTAGTATTCCTGTTTAACTTTATTCTTACTTTTAAAGTCAGTGCAGTAACACTGTAGGTATCCCAGGTGTTTTCAAACTAGAAGACAGTAGCTATCTGCTCTGTGACACTTACCTAATAAGACATTGGAGCACTACATAGTCACTGAAGGTTAAAAGTGAGTCTGTCGGCTGGGTGAAATGGAATACTTTGATGGAATACTTTGGTATCTTCTTTTCCCTCATTCTGGAATTTGCGGGAGGTATCAGCACTAACCACACACAACTCTTATGAGCACTATGAAAATTTATATGCCTGCAAGGAAATACAGCCTTTGTTTTATATTGTATCTGAAGAGTTTGAATTCCAGCCATAAAAGGCTCCATTGCAGCAGCATGTTGGGTGGAGTGCTTTCTCTGCTGATGTCCCTGATGCCACTGCTGGGAAGGGTGGAATGGAGGGTTTCTCTCTAGCTTGAAGCCTGAGGAGCTCTGGGGTCAGGGTGCTGGGTGCAACCAGCAGAGAAGTAGAACCAAATCTGTGTGATAAGGCTTCTAATAGTAATTTCCAGCTTTCAATTTCAAATACATTCCCGCGTATAATTTATGGATATGAGCCATGCCTCATGTTTTCTTGCTGCTCACTGGTTACTAAGAACAAAGCTGGCCTTCAGGAAACAGTAAACCATACACTCTACGTAAAGATGTTGAATGTTTCTGAAGAAATGTAACAAAGAAGAAACTCCATATTAGGCTATGAGAAAGGGAGACAATACAAGATGTTTCTTTGTTTGATGTGGCACTTTGTTCTGCATTCAACTTGTACATGACGCTTCACCCCAGTGGGCCACAGAGCTTTTGCAATGAGCATGGCAGCCTGCAAAGCTGGGACGGAGATGCGCGTTTTCCAAGTGTTGCCTCATGAGTTGTGGCCGTCTTCCCATTTTAACAGGTGGTGGCCTTAGGAGAAGTGCCTGATGGGACGGTGGTCACTGTCATGGCTGGAAATGATGAGAACTACTCCGCGGAGCTGCGAAACGCTTCTGCAGTGATGAAGAACCAGGTGGCCAGATTTAATGACTTGCGATTTGTGGGCCGAAGTGGAAGAGGTAGGCCACCACATTTTATATGTCCATAGTGAAGTAAAACCAATCTCTAGGCATCAGACTTACTCTGCAAGGAAATGCTGATCAATCTGTGAATACATCGTTGTCAACCTTTCATTGGGAGGCATGAATGTATGTTTTATTTGTGAACTTCAGCATTTGTGCAAACCAAGTTAAGAGTTTCTCTCAAGATTTTCTGACTCCTCACATCTCTGTGCATTTTTATCAGACACAAGTTTTAAACAAATATTCCCTTTTTAACAACACATCCGAGACAGAAGGAAATGGAAGTCTTTGTGTTCTGGATTACTTGGAGTCAGAGAGTGTGTCTCAGGCCACAGCAATGAGAGATGCAGAATTCCCTTTAGCAGTAGAGCTGCTTCTGAAGTTGTTGTAAGAATACCTTGTAATTAAGGAGATTTTGCATATCACATGTCCTATAGGTTATATTCTTCAAGGACTTACATCTCTAAAGGCTTACAGCTATTGGTGGAAAGCTTTCTAATGACTTCCTTGCCCTTTAAAATCAAATTGCATATGACCCACAAAAATAATCTGTACTTTTCTTTTTAGTAAACTAGTTGACCTTTTATGAATCGCTAGTAAGCTCGGGCTTGAACTAGATTTAACCTTTACTTTAAATGACAGAGTAACTTTCAATTTGGTTATTTTTTGAAGATGTGGAGTGCTGTCATTGTCTTCCAGCTATTTAGGAGTTCCCTATGATCTGGAAACTGCTCTACAGTCATAGAAAGCCTTTGCAATCATTGCAAGTTAGCAAGAATTCCTCTTTAAGAGGGATTTGTTGTATCAGTCATCAATTCAACCTACTTTTTTTTCCCTTTATGCATTTAAGGTGATTCTTTACTTTTTAAAACTAGCTCTGCATGAGGCAAAACAAAACAACAGAAGCTGAACAATTGAGCTTGAAAATTAGCAATAAAGTAAATTTTACAGTAATATTCTTTAGAAAGCAGTTGCAATTCATCTTAAGGAAGGAAAGAATATCTGGGAAAAAAATTAAACATATGGCAGCAGAGGCCTAGATAGCTTAAGTGAGTTGGCATGCTTTTACAAGTGCTTTGTGAAAGTGAGCCCATAAGAGTGGCTTACAGTGGCTATTTTTTATTTTAGTGTCCTAGACAACAATTCTCTTCATCATTTTACAACTGAAAAATTGTTGATAAGAAAGAATAACTTAAAAGACAGAATAACTATTGCAACAGAAATGCAATATAAATATGGAGTTAATTGCTCTTTTGGATCAGGTGTTACCTGTCTCTTCCATTTGTCTTGCTTGCTTTGAAAAAAAAAGACTAGTGTGCTTTGTTTTTCTGTTGATGGATTAGGTTTGAAAGTTCTCTGGCTCCATCACTACTGCTGCCTTATAGTAAAAGTTCAGTAGTGTATCAGTCTTTCAGCAGTGCTGAAAAAGAACTGAAATGTGATGTACTACTTCTGATCTGTGAATTTCATTTGAAACCTATGATATATACTTTTTATTAAAGCATAGGAAACGAAATAGAAGGCCTAAAGCCTCAGTAGATATGACTACAGGGACATATAAACACAAACCTGAGAATATTTGGTTCCAGTACTTTAATTTATATTTGTATCTAGCAGACTTGGAATAGACTTCTGATCAGTCTGGGTAGAATCTACAGAAAAGTGATAGTGTACTTTTCAAACCCTCAACATATTTATTTAAGAGACTTCAAAGAAAAACAAAGGGTGTGCACTGTTTTACTATATTGGCTTTCTGAGTTTTGGCTAGTTTCCCAAATAGCAATTTTTATATTTAAAAAAAAAAAAAGAAGAAAAAAGACAGACTTAACTGCTTGCAGACTTTTCACGCATGGAAGATGAAGAAAGCTTCTTTTGATGAAGTGTAATTATGTCCAAACAGAGCTGACCCCCTCCCCCTATATTTCTTATGATCTTAACGGAAGAAAGTAGGGCTTTTCCTTTGAAGCAGCCGGGACTCGGTGGAGGATCTGAAATGCTGCATTCTGCTGCCAGAGGCAGGATGGAGAAATTGGTCCAGACTTGTCTTCCAGACTTAGAACAGAGAAGAGGAGAGAGAGGCGGGGGGAGAAGGAGAAGAGTTATCATTAATGATGGATTTTTAAAACTCCGTTTAAAACAGCAGGAAAAGAAAGCAGTAGTGGCAAACAGAAGTGAGAAAGCTCCTTACTTAGACAAATATCGGTACATACAGGTCTTGAAGTAGAATAGGAAAAATAAAGTAATAAAGAAATCATTTTTTCGGTGGCGAGAAACTAATCCACACCTGTTCCTGACTTTAGATTTACATCTTTCTAAACAGCTTGCTCTTTGATCTCTGTATCTCTAAATTTGATTGTGAAGGCTGAATCATCAACTTACCACTTTACCTCCTCTCCCACGTTTTTTCTTGCTTCCCATGGCTCAATGGAGAAACTTGATTTTTATACATATTAATGTTGCTTGCCTAACAGAAGCTGCATGGTTTTGTTTGTATAATTTCTCTTAAACACCTTTTCTGGATTCATAAGAATAAGTAACTGGCGTGCTGTATGTGAATGCAGAAGTTGTTTGTATGTGGTTTTGAGGCAGTAGTTCACTTTTACAAGGCCGATCCACAGCACAGAGAAGAAAGAATTCCTGTCTTCAATAAGCAAAGGATCACAACCTTAATTTTGTTGTGTCTTGATACTTTAATCACATTAGCATCTAACTGAAAAAATATGCAACATGCACAAGCTGACGAGTCTCCTTTCAAGCTAATTTCTGGGGTTTGCCTTGCTCTTCAGCATATGTCCATCCCATCCTCATGTGTCAGCTCAACTCACATGTGTGAATAACAAAGAATGCACAGTTTAGACACACTGAAGCAATAGTGCCAGATGACTGCTTGGCTGGGGAATTTAATGAAAGCGAGCTACAATTAGTCTTTAGCTTCTCAAAGTGGATAAGAGCAATAAAGAAAGGTGATAAAAAGTGCATTAAAGGATTTTGTAGCTGAGAAGGGATATCTGTGAGGTAGTTGTGAAAGGCATAAGCATCACTGAATCAGGGGACCTAAAAATTTATTTTTTTCCTCAATCCTGTAATATGTAAATCATCTTTTGAAAGCTCTGCAACCTGCATTTGCTGGTAGGGCCATGCAGGTCCCCATGATGAAATGATGCATTGTTTACTGAGTGTGACTGGACTTCATCAGTGTTATTTCATTAATGCTTTATTTTCATAGAATACCAGTTATGGACTGTTTCCCTTTCAAATTAGATTCTTACTTGTTCAGTTTAGCCTGTCAGTGAGAGAGATGGCAGTCTGGAAATACTCTAAGTTGAGATTGAAATATAGCTCTTTATATTAAGGAATGCATTTCTTTCTGGACACTGTATCCTGTTGAGATATATTTAGTGTAGAAACCCTGGCAATGCTTTTCTGTAGAATAGTTTTACAGAGTCTGACAAATTGTGTATTTTGGTGGGTTAATAATTAGTTGTGATAAACTTTTATAGTGATTTGATGTATGAATAGAATGACAGCATTGGAAGGCCAAATTCTTCATTCAAAGGTGTACAGAAAATGCCTCCTAGTATCTTTGTTACCAATAATATTCTACTGATTTTATATGGATAACTGAGATCTGGATGTCGTAATCGTACAAATTAATAGCCAGAAGTTTTTTACATGATAAGATGATGCCAAAGGAGGCCTTAAACCTGCTCCTGGTGAATTATATACACACAGCAATAGGCCGAATTCCTACTTGGAGAGGGATAAAAGGCACAGACCCTTTTCAGCCCTAAACAAGCAGGTCTGGAGGCACTATGTGGTTCAGTGGGGCTGCTTCTATATGTCAGAAGGCTGCTTACGTATGTGCTGTACACTGTCAGGATGCATAGTTTACCTCTGGGGACAGCAGGTGGGCAGGACTGGAAAAAGACTGGATGTCCTAAAAACACTTAACTCTCCTTTTGTGGTGATCACTCTAAAAAGATTTGAGAGACAATCCATTTCCCAATGAAACTGGGGAAAGCCACTTTCAGCCATGGAACTCCGCTGAAGCAACATTCAGCCTCCTGAGATTTTTGCACCTTTGCTGGAGGTCCTGACCTTCCTTCTAACCTGCATCTCTCAGAGAGGTGGGCACAGCAGGAGCTTAGCTACACCTGGAAAATCATTTTACTCTAAATGACAGCTATATTTCCTTTAAAAAAAAATCCATGTGAAAAATACAGCCGAGGCAGTTTGCAGTTGCACTCCTAATAATAAATGATGCGTGTCTCAGGCAGGTTTAGGGGATATATGACTTCGACGAGAAAGAAAGACCAATTACTAGATTTGACAGCCAGAGCTCTGTTCTGTATTATGCTTTATATATAAGCTGTTCTATATCGGTCTCAGAAAAACTGCATTAAGTTTGCACTGTTACATATCATTTAAGATTTATGTCTTGATTGAGTGCCTTCAGAGATCAGCAAGAAGAAAAGCCCTAGCAACAAAAATGCACATATGCACACAGGGAAGGAGGGGAAAAAAAGAGTTTTCAGTGTCTGGTAAAGTAGCAGCTTAAATGAGCATGAAGGCTGAAGATTGCTGACTGTTTTATTGAGTCACTGTTGTACGCCCACCTTTTCCTGTCTTGAAACAGTTTTCAGTTTTGACTATCTGACGTGACTAACCGTTGCATATCTAACAGATTACAACTGTCAGTGAGTCTCCCGAGCAGGGGCCAGGGCTTTGTGAGAGTGTGGTGTTTCTTTTTAACGTTTTCATTCGGCTCAAAAGGCTGCGTATGAACTTGTGCAATTTTAACTTTGAAAAATGAAAAAAAAAAAAAAGAAAAAAGCCGACTTGCAATAGCAATGTATGTGCACACAGCAGTTTCTCACCCTTGCAGGAAAGCTTGGGGCTTCCTTGGTATTTCAAAGTTGGAATATACATAGGGAAAAAAAATGTGTTCCAGTAATGATGATATCATCATATTATCCTCAGTATATGAAGCACAGAGACACTGATTCCCTGTTAAAATGCCTCCCAGGAGGAAAATATATTCTTTCCACATCTTATTGTAGTCAAGTCAAACAAATCATAGAAACATCATACAATCATTTACAGTTGGAAAAGATCTTTAAGATCATCGAATCCAACCACTAACCTCACACTGCCAAGCCCGTCACTGAACTAAACCATATCCCTCCAAGCCTCATCTACCCGTCTTTTGAATATCTCCAGGGATGGTGACTCCACCACCTCCCTGGGCAGCCCATTCCAATGCTTAATAACCCTCTTGGTAAAAATTTCATCCTAATGTACAATCTAAACCTTCCCTGGCACAACTTGAGCCTATTTCCTTGTGTTCTATCATTCGTTACTGGAAAGAAGAGATCAATCCCCTCCCCTTCAGGTAGTTGTAGAGAGTGATCATGTTTCCTCTCAGCCTCCTCTAGGCAAAACATCCCCAGCTCCGTCAGCTGCTCCTCATCAGACATCTTCTCTAGACCCTTCACCAGCTTTGTTGACCATTCCTGGACACGCTCCAGCACCTCAATGTCCTTCTTTTAGTGAGGGGCCCAGAACTGGGCACAGTATTCGAGGTGTGGCCTCACCATTGCCAAATACAAGGGGATAATCACCTCCTCGGTCCAGCTGATCACACTATTTTTTAAACAGGCCAGTGCCTTCTTGGTCACCTGGGCACACCGCGGGCTCACATTCAAACAACACTCCCAGGTCCTTTTCTGCAAGACAGCTCTGAAATGAAATGATAAAACTGTGTGAAGTAAATAACATGTGGATACATTCTGCTCTCTGTCACACAGCTGCAAAACTGGAGTAAATTTTTAAATTATCTGACTTGCTTTGGATTTACACCACTTTCAATACAGTAAAGTATTCGACTTGTCCTCAGCAGTGAATCACTTTTTTTCTGTCATTGTATGATGACCCATTATTAAATAAGAAACATTTAGATTGTCAACACATGGACATATTCTTGACATAGAGTAAAACTGAAGGGGAAGAAAACTCCTATGGTCAGTTATGTTTTTAATTTTCACGATTGTGGTAATGACAGGGAATAATTTTAAATGTCTCCCTCTGACTCTTTACTGAACATGCATGTGACTGTTTTCATGTTGTAATCATCCATTCCTTGTTGCTTTTTTCCCTTTGTAGGGAAGAGCTTTACTTTGACAATAACTGTCCTGACAAATCCCCCCCAAGTCGCTACGTACCACAGAGCTATAAAGGTTACAGTGGATGGGCCGAGGGAGCCAAGAAGTGAGTATTATATTCTTATTTTTGCACTTATGTCTGCTTAATTTTGTTTAACAGAGACCCGTAAATGAAATATATATCTTTGTCAAACATTGATTCCTGCTCAGCAAAATATGTAAGTGCATGCTTAATTTGAAGTCTATTGGACCACACACATACTTACATTAAATACATATAAGTGCTTGGCTGATTTTGAGCAATCACAAACCTGATTCTCATTCACATCAAGGTCTTGATACATTATCTGCCAGTGTAGATGAGAACTAAACCCTCTACGTTTATATATAATCTCATTTAGGCATAATAGATGCAGTCCTGCAGCATGCTGATTTCCTAAAATCCAGTAAGGTTCCAACCAAAGGCGTTTAGGACAAAATAGGAGAACGATCTTTCAGGATCAGCCCTAGGAGGGGAGAGAGAAAATATAGAATATGTTGCCTTTTTATTTGCTTTTAAATTCTTTTGCCATCAGGTAATTAATGCACCTGGTTAATCTCATTATACCCGAAAGCAGTTTTCAGCTATGGACTCATCGCAGACCCCTGGGGGCCAACGAAAGATAAAAAAACAGTATATTAACAGCATGATCTTTGTTTCTTATTTGTACACAGAACACAAATTTTATTTAAACGTAGTTGAGCAGATTTTCATTCATCATGTTTAGCTCATAGCAATGCACTTTCTTCTCTTCCTAAGAATCTACTTGCAGTAATCACTGGCTATATTTTTATGACAATTGTGTTTGTCATGTTCTAGCAGTTTTAAGGGTAGCATTTATTTTTAGATACAGTCAGGTCTGGTTAATGCATCATGACTTATATGGCTGTCTGTCTAGAACATTTAGCTGGTAACTGGTCTCACATGATGTGGATATCAGTGATGGGCTAGTTCCGGAGGGTTTTTTTTTTTAATCTAACTAGAATGACTCTTTCTAAATTGATTGGATTAACCAGGTGTAGCTGTTTTAAAATTACATTTAGAGATTAAGAATTATTTGATGAATAGCCACATTAAAAAAATCCCTATGATAGAAACACCCAAATAATTATTTTGCCTTTGATCTGCACATACAAATGAGACTTTTAAGGAGCTTTTATGGAGTGTTGTTTAAAATACCACAAAGACAGAAGAAGTAGAAAGACGTAGGCAGAACTCACACTGTTAAGTGCTTCTCATGCTAATACATGCTTCGGTGTCACCTCTTCTTACGATGAGATGGGAACTGAAATGCCTTCTGTAAGAATTGTCCAGGCTGTGGAGTTTCACCTTGAATAACAGATAAGAAAAAGCAAGTAGCTATAGATCTATGGATAAATTTCATTACACAGATACCTATGTTGCTACCTGCTCACAGCTGAGTTGTCCATCGTCACAGTGAGGGTTTTTTTGTTTTACCTTCTCTCCTGAGCTGAAGTAATTCCTACTTTTAAGTTTCACCTGCAGCTAGTACTCCATGTGACTTACTTGAATACACTGGATAAACTGCATTCATGGGACAAAAACCAGGGAATAGTTTAGATATCACTTAGCTGTTCCCATTTGGAGGCTTCTTACATGTATTGAGGCATCAGCAAAGGAGGAAATTTCCCAGAAGGGAACACAACCACTGTGAAAGAGCAGAGCAGTTTGGAAATTATGTGGAGAATAGCTTGGGCTACCCTATTTATCACAGGAAGGAAACTTGCTTGCATTGGGACTAACCACTTTGGAGATCAGTGGATTAAGTTCATATAACTTAATCAGGTTTCCAAGTTCTGATTAAGGGTTTTTTTATTTTTTTAGTTTGGACCTAAAAGGCCTCTCTGTACATAATGCATGTCTGTTCTTCTCATTGAATAGCTGAACCTAGGAATGCTTGCTAACTTAGTTCTTATAGCCTAGATAGAGATATTAAGTATTTCTTAATATTTTCCTCTTTAAAAAAAAAAAAAAATTGTCTTTAAAAAAAAAAAAAAGACAAATTTGAGCTTGAATATCTGTTTGAACTTTAGTATTTTGGCTAAATACTTAGTGATGCTCTACTCACTTTGGTTCTGAAAGTTCCAGTACTGCAGTCTGATACTGTCAAAGCTATGACACTTCCAGAATGTCTAGTTATTAAACTTTAATTTTGAGGGAAAGAGTAGCTCCAGTGAGCTGAGGGAATTTTGCTGAAGTTCTGCTTCCTTCTGAGAGCCCCTGCACTTGTGCAGATTTATTACTGTTTAGTAGTAATCATTCAAGAAGTGTATCTGGTATTTATGTTTCATAAGGAAGATTAGGTGGTTTGGGGCAATAAGGAATTCAAGTCAATGAGTGGCTCTGATAAGAAATGTGTTTTTCTTAACAAATTATGTATCAGCAAATAGTGCCCCTCTCTGCCAGGATCTGTATTTCACTTCGACATCTCAAGCATGTTACCCTAGTTTTCCTCTCCCTGGCAGCTCAAGCCTAGCTGTCACATCACAAACAATTTTTTCCTTAATATACACATCTGGCGTTGGCAGTTGGACCAACTTCATAAGAGCACATGATCATCATTCATTACAAGATTAAAAAGTACCCCATGGCATCATTGATGTTTTTTAACTTTGATCTTTTGCAGTTGTGATTCATCTCAGTTATAAAACTTCCTTTTAAAGGAACACAACCGATGACTTATTAGAACCTTCATTCTAAGTAGCGTAAACATAAAATTATGCACATCTTTACAAAATGTCATTTACTTTGTTGCCAGCTTATCATTTTAAGACATGACATCATGCTTTAGATCATGAATTTGTAAGGCTTGTTTATAGACAAGGCACTCTGACCTTCTGTTGGCAAGTTGACTCAAGCGAACGAATGCTGCGTGCTTCCCAGCAGCAGCAGGAGCAGCAGCAATGCCATGACAGATAGCACAGTCATTTAGAGCCTGGCTTTAAGAGTGCTCAACTGTCATGGCACATGGTGACTCCAGCTGATGCTTTGGATGCTCCGCACTTTAGAAAGTCAGATTCTTATATGTAAGTGCCGTTTAGTCATATTAAACATATGCTTGTAGAAGCTTGCTGCCTTGTCTCTCTGTTATTATTTTAAAACATTTTAATAGAAACAGTGATGTCAGATTGCTCTGTTAGGAAAACCTGCCCATTTCTATATGAGAAAAAATTTTCAGGTAAGCTTTCCTTGCAAAAGATTTGTTTAAATATCTATTTCAATCTATCTAGATCACTGTCTAATGACATCTGCTATTTTGCACAGTTTTTGTGTTGGATTGAGACAGCACATTGCACTCTGAGTGATGGAGTCTAGAGATGAGGTTGTATAAGATCTCTGGGAATCATTGGGAAATCCTGCAGATACTTTTCTCTCCTCTTGTCCAGGATGAGACTTCTGCCATATGCACCTTAGCCAGCAGAACTATCTTCCAGCTGGGAGGATTGGAAGAAGTTTTCTGGAGAAATAAGTTGTCATGAGGTCATAACTGACTGAGAGATAGCTAGGGATCACTATAAAGGGTTTAAAAGAGGAAAAAACAGAACAAAACCCCTAGAAGACTGTATCTGAGCCCCCATTAATGCCTTGCCTTACCTCATTACAAACAGACAAATATTTATTTGCCCTTCCATAGTAGTACTTTCTAAATAAGAGACATGTTGTCCTTTCTAACTGCTTTTGATAGAAACCCAGTCAGAAGGGAAATCATGAGGAAGGAGAGAGAACTCTAATTATTATATTTGCGTCGCTTCCAAAGACTTTAGTTCATCTCTAATTAAAAGTAGTCTGCAAAGTCACTGACCACAGATTTCTTTATCAGCATGATTGAGTAGTTTTGAGCTTTGAACTGAAGCATTTCAGTAAGAGAAAACAGCTTTATTTCATTCAGTTCTTGAATGTTTCTCTGCCTCTGCAGCTTGTAAGGTGTACACGTGATGAAAGGTATGAGCAAACACCGGCTTTTTGTCTGTGCATGCTGCAGAAGCCAGCGAAAGCCAGAGAGGTTCTGCTCAGTCTTTGTATTAACTGTTTGGCCGACCGCCTTATAAGACGCAGATAAGTGATTGAGATTTTTAAGATTCCTCGACTGAAAACCGTAACAGTTTTTAGGAAGTTCTCCCACTTTTCTTTCAAAGGCAGAGGGGGGAGGATAAATCTGGGGGCAGTGGAATGTGCTTTGGAGTAAAACAGCTTTAAATATTTCTGGTGGATTTTTTTCTCCCCCCCCCCCCTTTTTTTTTTTTTTTAATTTTTTTTTGTTGACTGTCTGTCAGGAGCTGGGCCGATGGCCAAGCAGGAAATGACACATCGAGAGGCATTTGTGTTGTGCAACATTTTGTGGAACTGATGCAAGGATACATTGTCTGTTTACGCATTCCTCTGCTAACAGCCTGCATGGCAGTAATTTTATTCGGGGACACATGGCAAGCTACAGCAAGGAGCTAGATCCTTAACATCTCTTTACGCAGAATTATCACAGCAGTTAAAACACGCTGTGTGTCCCCTGTTTAAAATATTCTCTGGCTTGCCTTCAAAACCACTGTACCAGCCCCTCTTTCTTCCCAAGAATATGTTGATTTGACTGTGGGCTTTTTGCACTATGGTAAACTGGGGCAGCACAGAGAGACAGAGTTTGTAGAACAAGAGGAAATTTTACAGACAGGTCCTAGTTTGTGCCTTCTACCTCAGTCTGTAAATGTAGCATGGCAGTTTTTTCAAGAAGTGTGGTACAGACGCTGAACATGGAAGTTTGCATCTGCGTGTGTCTTGGCACGGCAAGGAGGCTTTTAATTAAAATCAATGCTAAATACACAGATATGATGAACAAGTCCTGGGTTTTCATCCAAACCAAAGTTAGAAAATCTGTGACTCGCACTGGTGTCTTTCAGAGTGACAAATCTCTGCTGAGACTGGCTAGGTTATTCCGGATTTCTCCCAGCGTAAGTGGGAGCAGAGGAAGGCAGAGTGGGCGGTCTGGTGGTTTGCAAGTTGTTCCAAATGACTTTGTAAAGTTTAAACGTTTGTGTTATAATGCCCCTTTGTAAGAAATGAGGCAAAATGTGATTCTACAGTCAAAGAAATGTTCAGTGTGGTTATGCTATGGGGATTTGAGTGTGATCACAGTCCACTTAGAGGCTGGGACCTGGCCTCCTGTGCTCAGGTCCCTGGTAAGCAGTTGTAGCATTTCTGATTTCAGTGGTACAACATCAGGTCCTTTTTGCAGTGTAAAGTGCAAGACATTGTAGTTTCACTCACTATCGTTTGCTGCTGGGTTTTTTTTTTTTTTTATTGCAAATGTGTAATTTCACAAAACAGTACTAGCTGGGGACTGGAGCTCCTGAGTATTTCCCAGACACTGTAAGAAACTGAGGAGATGATTCAAGTGTTCCTCGTCAAAGGTGACAGACATCATATATGCCAGTGGTTTAGGTTTACGTTTGAGATGGGTGTGGAACTCACAGAGCAGGGCTTCTTACAGTTACCCCAGCCGTGATGCATGCCTCTGGAACAAGGTGACCAGGAGGCTCTCAGGGGTGGTAACTGCATCCCAAGGGCCAACAAGTTCTTGTTTTTAACACTGTGGCTAGTGGGAGGCTGGTGCAAAAAAACCTCATAATATGAAGATGTGAGAGTAAAAATGCGTTCTGTTCCAGTGATATAACTTTTATCTGCTAGTGTAGTGCACAGGGTAAGATGAAAGCAAAACCCACTTAGTTCACTCATGTCTTGAATTCATATGCCGCGGTTCTGAAATCTCAGTGACCTACGTGATACTGACTGTCTCCACAGGATGACATTGCTACCTAGGGAAATGAGAGTGATCATGTATTCCCCATTACGGAGAGAGGGAAGAGTCTTCAGATTGTATAAAACAAATAAGTCCAAGCATAAAACCATTCCCTAGGATGTCGTCAGCAATAGTAATTCAGTCTAAATTTGTATTTGTCAATAGAACAGATTGTTTTCATCCCACTGGAAGCCACTGTCCTGTGTATTCCACTACCCATCTCAAATGTAAACCTAAACCTGCAGTATATATGTCTGTGACTCTACTCCATGTAGGTACTATGGAGGAAGGTGATAAGAGAAAAGCCATTTGAGCAGCTTCTCCCAGATTGTTTTGTTCCATACTTTCCTTCCAACTGAGCTCTTTTACACCTTCACTTTTGAAATGCATTTAGCATGTTGCTACCAATGTCAGCATTTTTTTCTCACACTTCAGTGTAGCACTTCTTACACTTCTCTCTCCACTTTCCAAAGTGGACTGGGAAACAGGGAACAGGGCAAATATGTTTGGGAGATGCTGCATCAGGGTAGTGTAAGTAGAGCACTTATGTATCTCTTCCTTGCTCTCAATCCAAAATTTCTTCATAAGGTTTTTATAAAATTTATTTTTATTGTCCACATAAACTTCATTTTCCACTGCAACATGGTCATCCCAGACGTGAAACACAGATGCTGATTTAGCCAGACAAGGAATGCAGAAGAGGAAATGAGGAAGAATATCATACTTAATTGAAACTTCAGGGGAAGAAACTTAGTAATGATCTCATGCTGCAGTATGTTTGGGACACCGGAAACCTCACTCTTATGAAGAACTGGGTTCCTTAGTGTGTGTGTCTGCTCAGATTCCCTTAACATATCTCATCTACAGTAGACCAGCTTACTCAGCACAATAGTGGCTCACTGTCGACTAAGAGTGGCTTTCAGCTCTCAAAAAATTAGACACGTAGGGTAGATTTCCTCTGACGTGAATGAAGAGACACAGGCACTTTCAGAGAGTGATTCATTCCACCTATCTTAATGCCTGTTTTAGAGTGCAATGAACTGCCCTTCAGAGCTATCCATCCCTTTCCATTGATTATAAATGGAGGCTAGATGACTAACCTAGACTACGCACGGTGTTTTCATGGCTGAAATCAGATGAGATCAAGAGATATTATAGTCCTAAGGTATACCTAGTGACTTCTGTGAAATTCAGACGACTGGAATTAGCTTTCAAGCAGGTAGCTCAGGTAGTGGTAGCACTACAGTCACAGAAAATGTGGAGCTCAGCATGGGTTAACCATTTGCCCAGCTTCTTGGGTAGATGCTTTGCCTGCAGTTGAACTGTGAACAGTCTATGCCACATTTCTGACAATGTAGGGAATTGTTTAAAGCTGACTTTGAAGAGTCTACACAGCTGTCATAATGAGAGCAATACACACTTACTTAAAAAATGATGCTATCTACTGAGGCATAGGTATCACCCCTTGCAGGATTTCAGTAGTCAAGTACTGCTCAGACCCTTCTCAGTTTAGCTTGTGTGAACTGCTGAGAATAAAGCTCAGGTATTTAGCTATGGGCGTAATATTCAATAAGACTCTCACACTAACTGATATATTGCAGCTGCATATGAAACAATATACAGGTAATAATACCTAAAGAATATTGGGGAATATGTTTAAAGATTTTCCAAACACTGGAAAATACTCCATGTTTCCAGTGTTTGTGCTTCACATTAGAACATGGTGTTGGACTATATGATCTCTAAAGGTCCTTTCCAACCACTAACATTCTATGATTCTATGATAGTAATTGTTGCTTAGCTGAACATGCTGCCTATTCTCCTTCAGTTCTGAGATGTAATCTTTCCCATACCGTGGAAAGGCAAACCCTTTAACCTGATTATTGCCAGCATAAATGTTTATTGCTTCCATACCTCTTCTAACTCTCATACCTGTTTTTTGTGAACTTTGCTCCCACTTCATAATACCCTGCTTCTTTAGTAGCCTTGCTAATTTAAATTCAAGATGCCAAACAGGTATTAATCAGGGTGCTTACAAGTGTAGAGACAGCTTCCTGCCTTCCTGTAATCCATGTGAGTAATGCCAATTAGTTGTCTACTTCCTTAAATCTTCACACACTTTCTCATTCTTGCATTCCCACAGTAGAAGATGTGGTCTTAAATGTCACGTGCAGTCAGAGGCACTTGAAGGTGTTTTGTTTCGTTGCTCTTAGAGTTCAGCAGGAAAATCATTACCTCCACAAGCACTGCAGAAGTCTGCTGTGGAAGAAATGGATGGGTTCAGCTCACATTTGTAGTTTAATTTGCTAGAAACAGGGATCTAGCTCATTCTAGTCCAGAGTTTCTTTTCACACATCATGGGACAGGTAGACAATTATATACAGCAGTTTCACATTGCTGCATCATCTTCTTGGAAAGGAGTAGGCACTTGGAGGCACTGATGTAGTATCAGGTGTATGTTTGTTCATATATGGCAAATCCTAGAATAGATTTGCAAAAGAAGCCAAGATTTTACTGATTGTTTTAAAAGGGTTCAGAAATTCAGGGATTACCCATCAAAAAGAGATGATACCCTCCATTATGTGTTGTATTTTTGAAATTTGACCTGTGTTTCTCAGTAGTGTAGAAACCGGAAAAGAATAGAGACCTGGAAACGAAATACACAATCACTGTGTCATAGAAACCACTGCTTAGGATTTATAATACAGGAGGTATAATACAGAGAGTATTATACATGGAACACTTTATTTTTTTTCATGTGTACAGACACAATCAAAGACACAGATTCAGATTCTTAGACAACAGTATACTTCAGTTAATTATCTAGTGAATTTATCAAACACTGTGGCCATACAAGGTGCAATAATGTTCTGTGTTTCTAGGATGCCAATTAAATTAAGAATAATTTAATTTTTCATTCCTTAGATCTCTTATCACCATAGACTCTAGAATTGTGGAACATCCTTTTTTTCACACTGGACACTCTTTTGTTTTGATAATTTGGGCTATGAGTCCACTTCCACTTTTGGTCTTTTTTGATGTCTTTGAAAAATTGTTTGTAAAATCAGTGCTGTAATAAAATTACCACCTCTGTAGACAGAAGTGTTGACTACAGAAGAGGGCTCAGTGATAGAGCTGTGAATGTAAATTATTCAGTGTTTTAATTCATCAACTAAGCAGTCAAAATGAAAATCTTTTTTGTAAAGTGATATATGGGTGGAATTTTCTGAAACACAGGGTGGATTGACTCTCTTTAGCTATAGTTACCTAAAAGCTAGATATGGTGTTTCAGCAAGCCATCTCTGGCCTGTTGTGGTCGAGAGAGAGGTGTATGGATGCATTAGAACCTGGTTCATCCCATCCTAAGAATCTACAAGTGTGAGTGTGCAGAACTCCGGGGGACAAGTGGTAATGAACGCTGACTGCAGAGGTGACGTAGGGCAATGTGGGCCAAAGGCCTAAGAGTCAGTGCTGTGCAGATATTTGCATTGGCTTTGAACAAGCTACCTGGCTTACCAGCAACTGCAGCAGCACACAGTTTTGGAATGCTTCTTTACACTCCTTATCATTCTTTAAATTTTGTAAAAGGAGGCTTTAGTGCCTGCTTTTCAAAAGCTACATTGAAGGGCTGTTGTCTGAAGTTTGTCTGTTTTTAGGATGTCGATGAGCCCCTTCTTGTTTGACATAATTAGGCAGTGTATGATCTTTTATGTTTTCCTTTTCCATGCCTGCTGGGCTGAAGCTCTCAGGTTTGAAATGTCTTTGTTTGTGCCGATGTACTTGTTACCATTTCATTCCTAAAGGCTGTGGCCCCTACAGCTCAGCAGTAGTCTGGCTTTTATATGTGATCCTCATCAACTTCACAGTAAAGTCAGACAATTTAATTAGCTTTTATCTTCTGCTTTGGAAGAATGGGGCAGGGTATGCCTATTAGTGCCATAAGAGGCCTCACAAAGTGGTATTCATTGCCTGTGGTATGACACACAATCATAAGCATCCCTGAAAATTAGGACAGCAGAATTAAAGTACAGGAAGAAAATTCAGATACAGTGTTTAGGTAGGGTTCATGCTTAGCATGTATACAGACTTAGCAATCTATGTTACTAGTTTCACTCTTCTTGATCTTTGCTATTTCTGAAAGATGGCAGCAAAGAGAAACCTGATAGCAGCTGGCTTATAGAGGTAGTCTTTATTATAGACCAGTAGGAAACAGTAGTAAGGACTTGGTGCCCACAAAATCCAGGTAACAGTGACTGTTCCTTAGACCCAGTTCAAGGATGAAGGAAGTCAGGGAAGCATGTTTACTTCTGTGTAAACACCTCACTAACTCTACATGCCATGCAACATTAAGAATTAAAAGAAGTATTTTTCTTTAGTATCTTGGTGTAAAAGGCAATAAATAGTAGATTTAAGGTATGTAACAAGGGGATACTTACTCATCAGATAAATATTAACTTCTTGACATAAAAGAAATAGACCTTTTTTGATTAAAAGGCAGATACTTCTAAATTTTACTTTAGGCATATGCTACAGACAAAAATTACAGTAGGAAACGTGTCTGAGCACTCAGAATTGGACATGACAAGCTTATGGTTATCTGTGCAATTTTAATTCATTCCTGTCGTGTGTGTAACAAAAGTCCTTCATGGACATGTGTTGGCTTATCCATAGGACAGCAATGTCCTGTGACATCGAGAATAGCCAGTTACTCTTATTTTTTAGAAATCTAACAATATATAGTGCTTTATATGTTCAAAATACTGTTCTCAGTTTGAGTTAATAGTGAAAGGTCAGTGCTTCTGAAGAAAAGCTGTGAAGGTCTTATACCAGAAACGGGGAAAAGTATGAATACACTTTTTTTTAAGCAACTTAACTCTTGTTACAACAAAAAAATCACGTGACAGGAGCATAAAACCTGCGGGCCAGCAATCAGCTACCTTTATCAAGCTGTAATCAAAGCTTTTAGCTGATAAATTCTAAGGAATTTTGGCACTATGTAATTTTATTTTCAAAATTTTACAATTTTACCCAGTTTTCAATTTCTGGATGGATTATCACGGGGTTCTGAAAAAAAACCCTACCTCAACCTGCTGAGCCAAGTTTTGAGTCTCCACTCCAAAATACAGTGTCAAAAAAAACTCTTTCGAGAAAAGATTGCCAAAAATGTTTTTTAAGGCGCTACGTTTTCCCTGAGCTAACTCACTTCCAGGAATGTCTGAGACGTTTTGATTGAAACTGAATAAATGTGTTCCTTACTCATGCAAGAAAAGATGGAATGCAAACAAAGTTCAGTAAAGTCACAGGCAACTAAAAATGAGGTCTTATAATGGGAAGCATTAGGCAAGTTGAATGACCAGTCCCACCTCTGACATATTTAATCTACTGTGGTATTAATTTCACTGAAAAATAATCTATTAGCTTCAGTGGAAATCCTGCATAGAAAATTAACTCAGCAGTTGGCAGGGTCTCCTTGTGGGCTGCAGCAACGCTGATGTCAACTTCAACAGGTCAGGTTTGGCTGGTGACTGACAGGCCATGAGTGAGGTGTGTCTCCAGTAACACAGGAAAACACAATGAGACTCCTACCTTGTGTGTCAGGGATGTGTTGGAGAAGGCTTTGTGAAAGGTGGAACTGGGGCAACAAGCTTTGTAAAAGATGAAACAGGGGCCATGGCAGCTGTCAGGGCCTCTGGCGGCAGTGCAGGTTGGAAGGTAGCATGCCCTCAGGCGCCAGTGTTTGGCAGGACTCGTCTTCCCCACCCTTAACCTCTTCAGAGGGGTAATTTGGTGTGTATTCACTTCAACTAAATTGGCACAGTTCGCTGAGACGTTGCAGGCTGTAACATACATGGGGTGTGAGCCAAGAGAGGTTTGGGTCAGAGACAGGACTCCTCCAACATGTCTATGGTGCAGACCTGGGCCTTCTCACTGCAAGTGTGCCTGCACCTCCAGTACCCCTTTGCTGAGCTGAGAGAGCCAGTGTGGGCAACAGTGCTAATGAAAAAGAGTATTTTAGACACAATAGCTCCCAGTATGGCTATGCATTGCTGTCTGAACCTCCTTTAGCTGAGGTAACAGAAAGCCACAATCTGCATCTAGGCACCATCCAGGTCTCAGGGTGGGGAAAATCTGGTCCCAGTCTTGTTGCCGAAATCCAACTGGAATCGGTGGATGTGGAGAAAGGTACTGTGGGCTCCTGAGAACCTCCTGGGGAGAGTGACAGGTTATTTAGGATACAGAGCAAATGACCATCTCTTTTGCAAAATAAGCTGGGCATACCTGCATAATAGGTGCATCCAGAGGTGTAGTCTGTGGTATTTTGGACACTGTCAGCCAGTGAAAATATACTTACTCGTTATTACCTTTCTTTACGTGACTCAGAGCTGCTGAGGATGTTTGGCCCTTTTAAACCCAGCAATAAGAGTTGTTTTATCTGGATTGTAAATGAGGAGCTGATCAGAAGGAAGCAGTGTTGCAAGTTATTCTTGAAATCTGCTCCTGCATGGAAATCTTCCCCTCCTCCTGTGTAAAACACATACTTTCTTATTTGAAGCTTATTCTTATTTGAAGAAATGGCACTGCTGGACTGTGCTCCTGGTTGAGTTGTTTGCCATTCCCTGGAATGAGGCTCAGGGATGAGTGACCTGCTGTGTGACTTTTTATTTGAAGTTAAACCAAACTCTTTTGGAGATAGATTTGAGCGCTGGGCAAAATGTACCTTCACAGGCAGTTTTATTTCACTCACTACTACAACTTTGTTTAAGGTTTTCCCTGTGTCTTTTACTACAATGATGTTCCCATCCTTGGGAGCCAAGCAGCTTGAGAGCTGAAAGAGAAGTGTTGTCAGGAGGGTGATTAAAATAGGGATTGATGCAGCTGGGAGACAGAGTTCAGTCACCTCTTTGGGCCTCTGCGTTAGTGTTGTGTCAGACACAGTAGCTTTACCATGCACGGCAAGTTTATGTGTTTTTTATTGTCTTGTGCTGCCAGAAACTGTTGACCCTGGAGTAGCCACACTGTGTAAGCAGTCAGCAATAGAGAGCAGCGTGCTCAGCAAACCGTTTACATTCCCGCTTTAATTTGTCACTTATGGGTCATATCTTTTTACATTTACATTTTAAAATTAGTTCAGTGTGCCCTGAGCTTCAGTTCCAAAATCCACGTCGAAAACGCCCCAACTTTACGAGTTATTAAAAAAAAAGTCCAAAACCCCTCACTTAGTTTACATTCAGTGTGCAGAGCAACTTAAAGTTGTGAAAAGGCTTCATATTTCTTATAAGGACACAAGTTTGGGGAGAGATTAGGTTTTAGATTTCATATGCAACATAGAAGAGTTGCATGTGCTTGGTCATGTCTTCAAAGAAGATACTGTGAAATAAAATTTGGCCCAAAATTTAAAAGAAAAAAAAGGTTCTGGCATAAAAAACAATCTGGTCAAAGTAAAATTGTTTCTCCAACATAAATTCCATTAAAAGTAAAGCCAGACTCAGCAAATGCTTGAGACATCCCATATGGACTGAAGAATAGTTTTACGTTGCAGAACAATGCAGTTTTTTGGAGTGCATTTGAGACTGCTCCTGTTTTGGAAGCCTGCTCATGTCTACTTTGAATGCCGATTTAGACTGTATATAGCAAAGAGCAATGTTAGCATATCTGGAACATCAGTATAAAGGCACTACTACCCTGCGCTTTTTTTTTTTCCCCATTAGTTCTCATGTCAAGAAGTTTTGAAGAGCAGCTCTCTGGCCAGATGAATAAGGCAGGGATGTAGGAGGATGGTTCAGTGACACATTTAACCATGGGTCCTCCAGGTCTGTCATCTGACTTTGACATCTTTATGATGTCTGTGCATTTAAAAATCCCTCTAAACATATGTCTAGACTTACTGATATAAGTGGAAATTGAGTACCTCTTTCTTTCAGCCTCAGTTCCCCTTGTGTGAAGTATGAATAGGGGCACTACCCTGTCCAACAAATGACGGGAGTATGGGAAGATGGTGAAGGTCAGGGTGTTTGTTTTACTCAAGTTGTGTTTTTAAGGTGTATTCCCATCCATGTTATATCAAAATAAAAGTCATAAAACTTCAGTTTATCTTGATAATGGAAACATCTTCATATATTTCTTTTTAATTTCATATTTATCCATCCTTGAGAGAGGAAGAAATGTGGGGTTTTTTTTCTATCCTGTCAGCTTCGAGCTCCCACCATACATTACTGCTTCATAGCGCTATGTCAGAACAACATAGTTGTCTTAGGCTCATTGAATTCTCCTGAAATCAGCCTTTACTTGGAATTACATGCCTAGTGCCGCTTTCAGAGAATGGTAAGTACCAGGGTCTTCTAGTGCTTCCTTAGGAGCTTTACACTAGAGAGAGCTTTTGCTAGATAAAGCTTTTTGCTAGAGCTTTACACCAGAGAGATGAAAACCAGACAAAATAAGAAGTCTGAACAAATGAAACTTCTGGATGGATAGATGTTCTTTTCACATTTATTTTATAGCAATGGCTGTTGAATGACTGCAGTCAGGTGCTCATGCTTTCATCAATCAAGCGTTTTCTGACTTTGGGAAGTGAATTCAGGCACTTTTGTGCAGCTGAACGGAGGAAGCTTTACTGCTGGTGCAGTTGTCTCTGTGCGCATGTGTGTCTTGAGGGGTGGGGAAGGCAGCCATCCTTAACCAAACATTTGCAACCTGCTGTTTTAGCTGGAATAGGAAAACCAGCTTGACAAGAATGAACGGCTTCACCGAGCAACGTTCAGGGGAGGTTGGTGGGATTTTAAACAAATCTCCTTAAGTAAGCATGAAAACAAGCTATTTAGTGCTCATTAATGTCTCAGGTTAAAGTCTTGAATAATTTGTCATGGTCAGGCTCTTTTGGTTTCATTGGTGTTTTTCTAATGACTAATGAGATGACAGCTACACATGCTCCATAGTATGCCACTGTTCACAATAGAGTTTAAAGTTGTATATTTGTTATTGATGTCATTAAAGTGATGGATTTGAGCTTGGTTTCTGAGGCAGCCGACTGGGTGGTTAGGACTAATTTCTAGCAATGGTTTTGGAGGTTGAAACCAAAGTGTGTATAAAAGGAAATGTTTCTTCTTTTAAGCAAATAATTTTAACCCAGATGAATGAAATTTAAGCAAGTGGGCATCAACTCTGAGTTAATTTTGACATAGTTGTCTGGAAATCATCACCAATTAAAATATTTTTATGAGCTCGAATGTAGTATTGTCTTTCAGTGCTTATGTAAGAGAGGAACAAACTGCTTGTTTAACCCCAGCCTTGAGACTACTGGCCAGAATATATGGCTGAACTCATAGCCATTTGGAGCTGCTGGGAAGGCACGGGTGCACCTCACTTTGTGGGGGCAAATGACTTCCCTTTCTGAACTGAAAGAAACCTCATAAATTTTAAAAGCCCTCTTGCAGCCCTTAGAATGTGCAGATCATTTGAGAAATTAATCTCACCAATAACTTTTGGCATTTTTGAACTGCAATTGCTAACTGGTAAGTCAGCCATAGCTGTTTGCATCCATCTCTGTAACAAGGAAACATTAGCATGAGGACTCCTGACTAAGTCCTGCAGAAGTCAGTGTGAGTCTTGGATGTGCAAAGGGCAGGAGCAACTCTGGAGCATGGGAATCCTAGCTCAGAGTGAAAATGAATTCCTTGGGTTGTTATAACCGGATTCTTTCATGTGCTCCTCCAGACAGAATAGCTAGTGAGATCTTCCTTCATTTGTACACACACCTTTCACACCTGCACATAAAGGAAACCTTTGATGCCAAGTGCTTGGTGGAACAAGATGAGTATGTGCAGAAATAAAAGCATACACACCATGCTCAAATATTTTTATAGCTTTTTAGGCTCTGAACATCTAAAATAGTAATGAATACCCTGCCTGATGGGGAGGAGTAGTCTCTGCATTGTGAATTTGTCCTTTTCATGAGAGCACCATTGTTTTTCTTTGTTTTTGAATTGCAAAGAAAGTTGAAATGTTGAAGACTTGCATATAAATGTCTGTGGCTGTGTTTCCAACCACAGTCTCACTTATTCAATGAGACAGACTTTTAACATTTAAATTTTTCTTGTTGATGATTATTGAGTTTTTTGCATTTTCTTTTATTATGCCATATGCCGACATATGCATATATGTGTATATATATATATAATAGTACTGGATGCTTGTGAAACAGTCTATCATGAATTTTTGTTTTCCATTCCATAAGTAACATTCTTTGATTCTTGTGCAGTAATGTACTTCTATTATTCAGGTTCCCAACACTGTAGACAGATGCTCAAATATTTCAACACAAACAAAACTGTTTATATTTAACTTACAGAATCATTATAGCATTGGTATGTATGAATGGAATTTGCCCCACTGTGAAGTGCTAACACTAGACCCGTGCACCACTTCAGTCTGAAAGAAGGTAGATCTGAAACTGCACTTAATTTCAGCCTCCAGTTGAGTCCATACTGAGAAAATTTCAGGGCTTAGACGCATGATCAAGTTACAGGGATTGTCTGTGTTTCCACATGTCAACTGAGCCACAGCAGCTGCCCAGTAGGTGTTCTTGGCCCCCCATAAATGTGAGTTGATTTGATTTAGCTTAGCCCTCAATAAAAGAGGCTTAAGATAAGTAGAATCACTGCACACTTGCCACAGGCAGACAGCACATGCGCAGATGGTTACCATCTAGGTCCAGGGCATGGTAACCCATTCCATCCAAGGAATATATCTGTATGTAATATATACACCCCAGGCTGTATATCTGTATGGTCCTATACTGGCAATAGTCATGACAATTTTTAGATCAGCATTTACATTCTCGTTTAAAAAACAACTGTTGAATCCCTTGACATAGCTGGGTTTGTTTGCTTGAATAGAAATTTTGCCAGTTCTCTCTCAGCCTCACAAGCACTGTCGCTCACAGGAGAATGGTGCTTTGAGGGGCTCATTTAAAACAGAAATTATGTTATTTCTCAGCCTGGTTGACAGATATTTCAGGCCCTAAATTTTACCAGACTTGACTTCTCAGATATCCTGGATATGGAAAATAGCTTGCATTTCTTTACCTTAAACTCTGTATTTTCCACACTCTATAATATTTAGTATATAGCAACCAAGAGCTGATTTAAGAAAGTTGCTTTTGAAATCCCCTGTGGCCTCCTTTTCTTGCTGAGTAAGGCAAAGTTGCAACACTTCTCCGGGACATAGGCAGCAAGCACAATTGTGAGCTTCATGTGAGAAGGCAAGACTGCACCATGCACCAGGGCAGACTCCTGACCTGGCTCAGTAAGTTGCAGCTTAGTGTTGCTTTTGACTTCCAATGTGAACAATAACTCATTTAGTTGTTTCAACTCAGAGTGAGTTCCTAAACTTGGACTGCTGGATTTATAACAGCATACTCTTAATCTGTTCTTCTTTAACATCTTATAACCCTCCTTAGACAATGGATTTGAGAAAGCAGTGAATTTGTTTTCCTGCTTTCTGCAGACCTTTTAAATAGACATAATTTCCAGTTCCTTAATTCACAGTCCTCCAGGTTGTTCCTCTGTTCTATGTCTGCAATATTCTAGTAAGTGGTGTTTGTCCCTGTACTAGCTTTTTGATGTGCCTAATGACATCTGATTATTATCATATATAAGTATGGACAGTCCATGGATGTTCATAAACATGCATGTCTATGGAAAATCTCTCATCTTTTCCTTGTGGATTAAGATATTAATTTCTTCACTGTGAGGGTGATGGAATGCTGGAACAGGCTGCCCAGATGGGTTGTGGAATCTCTTTCTCTGGAGACATCCAAAACCATCATTCTGGATGAGTTCCTGTGTGACCTACACTAGGTGGCCCTGCTCTGGCAGGGGAGTTAGACTAGATGATCTTTTGAAGTCCCTTCCAGCCCTTGAGATTCTGTAAAATAAAATATTATTTCTGTAATGGAGGAAATGAGAAGGTAGATCAGCCGCTTCCTGAGCTCAGGTGGACCTTGCATTAGGTATTTCTCATGACCACATCCAGTGGGGGAAGCTGATAGCAGAACCTGCTGCAAATACACTAGAAAAGGCAGAAGTTGGCTTAGCAGAGTCCTGCTCCAAATCAGTGGTGGCTGTGGTTGAGAATGACTGATTAAGAGCAGACAAAGGCCAGTCACGATATCCTCCTCAGCTGGCACAGCAGCAACCTGAAGTGGCTGCGTGAACACTGCCCTGGTTGTGTCAGGCTCAGTTCACCCCCATGCTGATGGCACATCCAAGCTTCATGATGAATAGAGAAGCTGCAAAGTGGGCAGTGACAAGGCTTCAATTAAAAGTTTCACTGAGATCAGCTTCTGCTTTGTGAATGGAAAGTGAGCTCCAGAAAAGTCAGTTCCCATTATCTGAGTGCCTAAGCAAGATTTATTTTTGAAAGTGTTCGTTAAAAATTTATAGAGTTTGTTAGGCAAAAAAAAAATGTTAGCCTGAGTGAGCTCTACAATAGTGTAAAAAAATCTTGAAAACAGAGGCTTCTCCTGGAAATTTGACAGTGTGCTAGCCACAAACCTGCTGCTGCAAGGCCTAGTTGGTCATTTCTCCCCTAAGGGGGATAAAATAATTGAGATCTATGAGAGGGGAGAAAGCCTCCAGGCTGTTTTAATCTAGAATTCTGCAGCCTGACATTAATGAGTAAAACTTTTTTTTTAATTCAATTTTTTGTCCAGTTCATTTCTACATTAGAGACAGCAGTAAATTGTCAAGTTCTTTGTGGGAAGTTTGGCTCGATGCATTTCTAAATGCAAGGTACCAGAGGAGTCACTGTGAAATCCCATTTCACTTTGGCTCACAGTACTCCAATGACCTTTTTGTTGTCTTTTGTAATTAATAACTTACTTTTTTGTCACTTCTCTACACTGCCCATATAAGTATTCCTGAAATGGAGCCTCCCGTATTTGCTAACCTCACCTTTCATTTGCAGTAGTGAACACATGGGAGCAATTTGCGATGCTAAATGTGTTCTTGTGTGTTACTGTCCAGCATGTCCCTCCTCTCAATTGAAGTGCTGGTGTAGAAAAACCCAGGCAGAAAAGAAAACCTGTGGAAATGTTGCTACTGTGTTATTTGTACCTATATTGGCACAAGTAGCCCATGCTTCGGTTACTCCATGCATATTGGCCAGCGTAGAACTATAAAGAAAAGAGTACCTGCTATAGCCAAGGAATAAGTAACTTCTCGAATATCTTGAAAACCTTGCATTTCACAGAGAAGAAAAGCAGATAAGTAGTAAAATCATGTTTTTTTGAGACAGTAGACTTAAATGTCTAGTGCTGTTATAGCTAGAACAGTGAAAGGTTAGTGAATGAGAGGAGAGTAAAGCACCCAAAATACTCATACAGCAAATTATAAGAGAAGGAGGGGAAAAGAAGATGAATGGGATACATTAGAGAAGAAATGTTTGTTGGTCTTCGTTTGTTTTCTGGAGGAAGTCGTCAGAAAATAAAAAAGGAGAGCACAAAAAATGCATCAGGTTTTCCGGAATCAAACTGATAAATTGTTTCCCTCTTAGTTGCACCATTAAAAGCCAAACAGCCAGCATGTTTTGAATTAATTGTAGTATTAACATTGATTTAAGTTCAGTAATTTCTGAGGCATGGAAGAGAGCATAACCTAGAGTGCTCCAGAACCTGTTAATAAACAAAGCAATGCTACGGGAAGAAACAATGTCTAACAAGCCCATAATTTTAAGATTAATTGATGAGTTGTCCCACGAAATCATTTTTTTCAGTGTTGGCAATTAGACCTCAACACAAGACAGGTAGACTCCTTTCCCTCCTTGAGAAAATTTTGGTTTTCCAAAAGTATTACCCATTAATTTTGGAGTATTATGAGTCATGTCTTTAACACAATTTCTCCCCAGTCTGACATGGGCAAATGAGTCCAAGCCTGCATATAGTGCATATAGTAGCTGGGTAAACAAGCATCCAGGTACCGGGAAAAAAACCCCAACTTTAGAGGTTCCATTTTAAAGAGTTGAGTGGAAATCCCCATCAAGATAAGGAACCAACAGGCCCTTTTCTGAAAAGACCAAGGGAACATTGACATTTCCCAAGTTTTACCTTGAGGGAGCGGCATAAAACTAAGGTTGTTATCATTTGTGGTCAGAGATCTCATTGTACTTTCACCAGCACATTAATATTGGCCCATGAATGCCAGCCATTATAACCATACCCGTAGGAGTTTTCACTGCTGCTTCACGTAATTAGCACATTTTTATATGGCTGCTGAGTTCCTGACTTGTGTGCAAATCCCCCAAATTACCTGATATTATTAATTGATGAGGTCAACAATTCTTGCTGGTCATTTGTAAATCACTGCTGCTTGGTTTTATTCCTAAACTAAGACTGAACTCATTTAGATAGTCATGGTTCTGCCTCTTGAGCAGGTCTCTATGTCAGTTTGGTCTCATGTGTCCATGCCAAATCAGGGAGAAAGTGTGTTAAATACATGATCCAGAATACTCCAGAATTAATGAGTAATACTTCAGAAGAGCCAAAATATTCCAAAGCAACATTTTGACTAAATGATTGCATGGCAGGGTTGCATCTTGATAAACCATGTTGCCTCTTTGAACTTTCAGTTCAACTGTCAGAAAGTTAAATCCATTTGTAGCGTGAACCAGTGTTCAAGTGCAGTTTTCCTGGTTTTTTGTTTTGGTTTGTTTTTTGGTTTGGGTGGGGCTTTTTTTGGTCCTTATTTAAAACCTCAAAACCACTATGGGTAATTTCCCCAAGATCCGCTTTAGATGTCTGTGGCACATAGCGTGAAGAGTAGATGCAGCTGGCCAAACCCTGGCACTCTTATCCTTTTGAGCATTTTCCTCCTGTTTTGGTGAATAACACAAGAAAATCTGCCACCCCTCTCCCCACAAGACCAAAGGCTAACTGGAATAGCTGTATCAGCCCAAATCTCTCATCTCTTGAAGCCAGTAGGAGTTTTGCCATAAACTCAGAGGAGAACTGGATCTGGCTATTTCTGATGGGTTTAACCTCTGTCTCCAAATGCCACACCTCTGTTGACAAGCAATTCTGCTACAGCGCTGAGAGACCTTATCAATCACACAAAACTCACAAATATTGTTGAACCACAGTGATCACCACAGGAAACAGCTTAAAACTTAGATTTTGTTTTGAAAACAGAAGGTTTTGGGGGAAGGTTTTGTCACAGAAAGACAATGCCATTGCTAATGTCTTCAGTATTTTTTCACTGTGTTGAAAGGCTCAGTGAGAGCATTTTGCTTGGTTATCACAGAGAAAATACTGTTGACTTAACAAACCAACCTTATTTAGTTGTATTAGTAAGGGCAGCTTTGATAATGGTAAATGCACTTTCACATTTTTATCAAGGGGGCAGTTGCTTTGTAGTAAGACGCATTGAACCACAGCTAAGAGGGCGATCTTTTGGTACCATACTCCCTGACTTGAAATGGGAGAAATTTCCCCAGAGCTTACAGTGCAAAGGGGTAAAATGTGGGAGGGAAAGCAGAGAGGAAACTGCCTTGCATATGGCAGCATCAGGAGCTGGGCACAGAATGTCTGTCCCATGGCAGAGCACCCTGTGCCTGTCCCGCCTGCAGAAACCTCAGATGGTGGCAGATGCCGAGCCAAAGAATTGAGAAATGTATTTTACTATTTACATTACCATAATTTAAATGAAACATAATGTTGAAATTGCCACTGGAAAAAGATTAGAAACATGTTTCCTGCTCGGTTTCCTCTCCACTCAGGCCACACACATGCAAAGTGTGCCATTAACCATTGCAGAGCTCCCATGCCCAGCAGAGGAAGATGCTCATTCAGTCGCCTCAAGCTGCACAAAGATTTGCAAGCCATCAAGAAAGCACTCCTGTGCACCATTTGATCGAGCCCTGTGGTTTGCTGTTAGTATATACCTGATTGCTCATCTGATCTCACAGTCCCAGTCACTTGTTTTTCTTCCTTACATTTACCTTTTGATCTGAAGAAATTAGTGGTTTATGCTATGAACAACCCCCTGATCCCGTGGCAAACCTTTTCCCCTTTCCTCACCCCTTCACTCCTGGGAATTATGTCTTTCTAACACCGTAGGCAGATTGACACACTGAAAGTATGTGTATGCCTTCTTCTGATTTGATTGGATTTGTTAGTTCGAAATGTAGTATGTTTGCTAATTCCATAAACCAGCTACTGTAACTAAAATCAGACACAGTTACCAAAAAAAAGAATCCAGATTGCACTTTATTCCTAAAGGGATATTCCAGTGCTTTAAGGGTGGTCTGCCTTCTCCCTTTAAAATATCTTTTAATCACTGTGTGTCTTGGTGAACGTCACTGTTTTTACAGGATTCCTGTAGTTTGCATTCAAAGTTGGATAGGTGATGTTTTAATACATATTGTATTATGTTGAGTCAAAGTGGTTTCATTTTGCTGGATTTTTCCTCTTTGTTGGTTGAAAGATTGGAAGTTTTATACTGTGGGCTATCTAGTTGAGGGGAAAGATTGGCAGCCCAGGATGTCTCTGAAAAAAGTTCCCGGCAAACTCTCTGTGTTGTGCTCACAGCATAACCCAACGCTGAAATTCAAGGCTATATTTCAATTTCCTCCTACTTAACGTGGGGCACCCATTTGTGCTTAACTCTTGTACTGTTTCGGGGTCAAACGTGGGAGGTGAAATAATTGCATAGGAAACCTCAGAAAGGGGAGAAGTTTCCCTCTGTAGAGAGAGGATTGATGCTTCACTGCTCCGTGTTCTGGAGGCTTCAGTCACAGTTCTGCTGTCTATCAATGGAAGGGAATTAATGCAGCAGGCAAAGGCAATGCGACAGGTGCTAATCTTCCAGGAAATTTGTCCTGCATCCCACCCATTGAGAGAATTTTATGTAAAAATGGTTTAATGTCTCTTTAAAGGTGTCAGCAAGCATGCGAGGACCACACAGCTTGGGTTCCACTGAAAGTAATGAAGTGAAATTGTCTGCATAATTATTTTAGTTGGATTGAGAATCTGCAGTCCTCTCTTGCTTCAGGAAATAAACCTCTGTTAAAACCATATGGCAGTATTCTCATAAGAGACGTGATTACAGGGCCACTTCTCTTTCACTTCTCCAGGCAGAGTTAGAGAAAATTGTTATGTTTGTGCATAATTAATCCTTCTTTTTCCTTGTTAGCAGACACAAAAATGTCATTTTTAGCATGTGTGAGGGTGCTGGTGTGTTTGTTTGCATACACATGTAAACTTGCTTTTCAGCGTACTGAAGCAGCAATAAAAGGCAGTGCCTCTGAACAAAATGAGAGATACAGAAGGAATGTACCTTCACATGTACATACCAAAACTGCGGAACAGGGAAACTCTGTCAGAATGAGTTATGTTTAAGCCTAGGACAAGCAATGGTGCTTTTAGAAACTGCAGCCCATGGAAATGATGTTACCTTACTTTAAGTGAGGCCACTTAACTCATACATATACACAAAATAAAACCCAAAGGGCAGGTTTTAATTATAAGTCACCTCCTCCTTCTCCCTGGCGTCTCATATCCTGCCACTTTTACAGGTGACAGAGGGGCTACCCTGGTCTGATGTGATGGGATATGTGATATCAGGAGCTAGACATCTCTCCCTGACTGGTAGGGTTGGAGGGAGCTGCCCCTCATAGGATCAGTTTTTCATGTCACTGTTTTTTGTGAAAGAAGGAAACATCCAAACGCTAAATATGAAGGTCTCAAAACCACAGAGCTTGGTAGAGGTACAGTTAGCTCTCAGGTGAGCAAGCCTTGACTTCCACTTTAATTTTGGAGGCCACAGTTCTCTCTTACATCAGTTTTATACCAAAGTTCATCCATTTATTGTAGTGGAGATTTGTACAACAATCAACAAGAAAGCGAGAAACATCAAAACATTATCAAACAGTAATGTCAGCTCTCCTCAAACAATATCAAGAAACTTTATCACACAGAAGCAAAACCAGAAAAAAACAGTTTTCATTCTCAAATCTGAGCAGTGTACAGGAAGTAAATTACCACCACAGCTGGTGTGAGAGAGTGTTGGGGATAAATATTCTGTTCAAACAATGTAGTGAAATATCAGTATCATGGAGAAGGGGGCATTTTTTCCCCTGCTGTGTACAAGATATATAATTTTGAACCAATGTCTTGTCAGAAACACTGCCAGATGCTGGAGGGTAGACTTGACATCAGATCACCCTTGAGAGCAGTCTGACCATCTAAATCCATCAGGGATTTGAAATTGAGTTCAGTCCTAGTCTAATGTTGAGCCATTGTTGAAGGTGAATTGTTAGCACACAAGGCCTTTTGTCAAGAGAGGAATAACTTGTTTGTGTGTCAAAATGGTCAATGATGGAGACACTGACAGCAAAACTTCTTTTGTGCTGCTAAAAGGAGAATAATCTTGGGGGCCTTATGGGAATCTGGAGCAAAGGGGCAAGCAATGATCTGTCCTACCTGGACATGAGTTAAAACTAAATTTCTTCCTTTGTTGTTGTACTGAGCTTTCTGTAGATTTTTACTGAAAAAAAATCACTTTCTTTTTTTATGAAAAAAACAAAGTAACTTCCTGACAGTTTATTGAAGCTGGTAAAAGTTTTCCATCCCTCTTTACTGTTGTTGCCTTTTTACTTCATTTAAATTGGTTAAGACAGATAAGTTTTACTTGTAAAAAAACCCGAGGCAACACACTACTAAATGATATCCAATTTCTTCAGCATCACTAGCATTGCTTGTTTTACTTTTCTTGGACAAAAGGAGAAGAGTACTTTGTGTTCTATTTTCCATCATTCTTTGATTGAATTAAATCAGGGCTGTGCTTAAAGAAAAAGGAAGCCATCATACGTATGTGTTGTCCTCTAATAAATAATACCAATGGCTTGAATGTGCCTAATTTTCTCTGTGGAAAAAAGCAAACAGTATCACTTAAAGGTAGGCTGTACAGCTTGTGTCTGAAATTCCATAACTGAGGTATCAAGTTTTGGCCTCAGAGAGACAGAAATGTAAGCATTGCAGTGGAAGCAGCTATATCATCCCTTAAAATGAGTCATATGACATTAAAAGCAAAGCAAAGAATAAAACTGAAATTTGTGCAAG
Organism: Colius striatus; assembly: GCF_028858725.1. NCBI lineage: Eukaryota > Metazoa > Chordata > Aves > Coliiformes > Coliidae > Colius > Colius striatus. The sequence continues at coordinate 41,877,670 of NC_084760.1, read as the reverse complement.
CTGGAAAGACTTCAAGGCCAGGCTGTCTCCCATTGAAGACGGTGGCAAAGCCTCTATTCATGGCTGTGGTGGATGGCCTGGGCCCCATACAATCCCATTTTTCCAATTGGAGGTTCATACTTTTTTATCCTGCAAATTAAATGAGGATCTGCCACCCGCAAAATAAAATCCAAAGAAATAAACTTGCTTTAAATAGAACAAGCTATTGAGACGATATTAATAGCACAGGGATGATGAGTATTTCCAGAATTTAAGTACTTTACTGTTATTTCTGCCTGTTGTAAGAGAGCAGAATAAAATATCCTTGCCACTCTTGTACTGCAGAGACGTTTTCCGCTGGTGCACTGTAGTGGGCACCCAAACTTAATGATTCACCAAAATAATAATAAAATAGCTGTAGATTATATGAAGCACATGCCAGAAGTTCTAATGTCTTTCCAAGCTTGAAGCATACATATATAGAGAGAGATATATAGGTAGGGCTCTATGTGTTTGTGTATGTCTTTAAAAACTATCAGCTTCACAGCTGTCCATTTGAATGACTTAGGTTTTATATAACTAGGCACCTACAGTTTCTGTTTCTTCGATTTTTCTGTTTCCAGAGGATGGCACCCACAATGTAATGCCCAAGTGGATTTCGATAGAGCAGTGAAATAATGAAGTAGTTACAGCAAGGTCAAAGTAAAGCTTGTGAACTTCTTTAAAAAATTAACTTGGGGGGTTGTACTAGATGGTCTCTAAAGGTCCCTTCCAATTCCTACCATTCTATGACTCTATGAAGGCTATATGGCTGAGAGGACTGGTGATAAGACAGAGGTTTCCCTGTCTCATCTGCTACATCCTGTCTAGTGACCAAAAATTAATTTCCTCTGAGCTCCCCAGGTGTGTGGGTGAGGGAGACTGATGAATTCAGAAGCAAAACTTGTGTCCTGTTTGGATCATTCTTTTCCACTGTGCCCTGAGAAGCTTACTTTATACTGAACTCGATGCAGCTGAAAGCAGTAGAAGTTTTTGAGGCTTCTGTGGGACACACTCCTGAAGAGCTCCCTGTAGAAGCAGCCAGAGCAGTAGTGGGGGACATATTGGCTGAGACAGCCCCAGCCTTTCCCAGGCTTTCCCTGGGTGTTCATCGGTGCAGTTCTCTGTGCCGTGAATGGCATCACCCACTGCTTGTGTTGGCCATCTTCCAGCTCTGTCTCGCAGGCGCATCCCCCCCACCGCCTGCATTCCTGGGGATTTGTTACCTTCTGGTAGCCAAACACACAGGCAACTGGGGCAGGGGGCGAGATTTATTCTCCAGGACTCTGTTTTCCTATTGGTTTTAAGTTCACAGGAGGCTCCCCATTACTAAACAAACTTTACAACTGTCAGCAAAAGGGTCAGCCTCCTGCCAGAGCCCTTCAAAAAAAAAATTACAGTCCTCGCAGCCAAATGCAGCTGTGTCATTCACCTCCCTCCCTGCTGTCCCCTCTGGGGCTTTGGGTAGCAGTCATTGCCCTTGAGCAGGTTAAACACCTGGCTTAGGCACTGAATTAACAACCTGCAAAGCCCATAAGTACAGGCTTAACTTTGGCCAAGAACTTGCATTTCATGTGCTTGCAGTGCTTTGCTGAGTTTTGGGCACAATGTTATTAAACAGCCGGTCCAGGGTAAGGGCAGTGAGCCTTAGTGCTGGGGGAGTTGATGTGAGATAAATGTATCGAGGGCTGGGGTTGCCATAGCAAGGATGAGATTTCAATTTGTGTAGCTCACTTCAGAATGTAGCTTTGCTTCTCTTTTCCACCAAAGGAAAAAAAAAATGCAGTGAAAGTAGTTAAGAGTGAAGCTCTTCCAGGAGCAAATAATGCAAAGAAACAGATTGTCTTGTTGGAAAATGCCAGGATGTTATAGCCTCTCACTGTGTCGAGGAGTTCCCTACACTCTCATAGAAGACTGAGATTGTCCAAAACATTTGCTTCCAAGTTTAGTGGTTTTGTTTGTTTGTTTGTTTGTTTTCCCAAAAAGTATATTGTTTGGATGTCTTGTTCTTCATACTGACATGCATGTTTCAACAGAAGGGGTACTCTGCATAGGACCTTATCTCTTTGAGTAATCAGCAGATGCACAAAGAAGAAAGCAACAACTAAACTAAATAACTAAAACCAATTGTGGACTAGTATCTGGACCTTCATGTGGGGATGCAGGAACACTCTCGAGCGCTGGATGTAAAATTCTAGTTTTACTTCTTTGTGTCCCCTGCAAAAATAATGGAAACCTAGAGTCATGCTCATTAAATTAGTGATGAAGTCAATCTTGTCATATCCACTGTGAGACAAATGACAGCTCTTCTGAAGTCAGAGCCATAGGAAACTCTGGCACAGCATTTCCAAACTCAGGGTCCCTGTGGTCTGGAATGCTTAAGCAGATACAGCCTGCATTTCATCGTGTCCTTTCATGGCAGATGGAGATGCTGAGGTCTTTGCAGTGTCAGGCCCACAGCATGAGCTGCCTGACTTGATGTACTCATGTAAAAAGTATTGTGTACGTGACTTAACCAAGCACAGACAATCACTCAGTCCTACAACCATAGGGCTAAAAAAAACCTCAGGCCACCCAGTCCATTTTTCCTCAGAGGAAGTATTATATATACTTAGATCATCACTGACATTTGTCCAAATTCTTAAGTCTTCCAGTACCATGTCTTCTACTTACCAAGTCTGGTTATGGTGTTTTATTCTTTTTTACTTAAAAAGGAGTTTGTTAATACCATACATGAATCTCTTAAATCTCCTCTACCTTGAATGAAGACAGATTTTTCTTGTTCTGTTCTCAGCTGACATAGAGATCAATTGATTACCATTTTCCTCAGAAAACATTTTACTCTTATCATGTCCTTTCTTGCTCATCTCTTTTCTAGACTAAACAAATGTACTTCCTTCAACTTTTCCATTTAGGTCATGCTTTCTAAATCTCTTATCGCTCCTGTTGCTCTTCTATGGATTCTCTCTCATTTGTCTGTATCTTTCTCAGAGGGTGGTGTCCCAAACAGGATAAAGCAGTCCAGCTGATGTCTCACCACTTCTGAACAGAGTGTAATAGTTACCTTCTATGTCTTCAATGCAACTTAACCATTAATCTTTCCCAGAACTTTTTTTTTAAAAAAAGACAGAATCTTATAACTGACTTGCATTCAACATATAACTCCTTGCTACCCTCAGATCTCCCTCTGCAGTACTGCTGGCTAAGAGGTTTGTCAGTGTGGTGCATCTGAGTGTTTGATTTCTTGCTCCAGAGTGTAGTACAATCCACTTAACTTTTACCACATGCACTTTTACTAATGACATGTCAAATATCATTTCTTCATTTGGCTAAGATTGTTTGGAGTTCTGACTTCTTTCCCCAATGTCTGGAGGACCTCTGTCTACTAGATGTCATCTCAAGATTTTGTAGTTGTGCTTTGTGTTGCATCATCCAAGCTGTTAAAGAAAAAAGTATATAAGTGGATGAAGACACAAAATATCTTCCATTTATGTATCACGGAATCACAGAATTGTGAGGGTTGGAAGTGACACCTAGAGATCATCCAGTCCAACCCTCTGCCAAAGCAGATTCCCCTCAATCAGGTTATGCAGGAATCATAGAATGTGTCCAGGCGGGTTTGGAGTCCTCTAGTATGACTAGTGATAGTCATCAGGCAACCTAGTAACACTGAACCCCCATCCATGCATCCCATATGGCTATGTTTTAGCATTCAAATGACTTTCTACTTCCCCAAAGGCATGTGTTAATCCATCCCATCTTCCACCTCAAAACAGAAGTGCCCCTGCTGGCATTGGCAGATAGAGGTGGAGCGTAACGAGGGAATGAAAACTGCAACTCACCTCCAGGATTGTTGGCAAAATCTTCAAGCCAATGTTTCTTTTCTTAAGCCCAGCTGCATCATTTACATGTCGCTTAAGGCTGTCCATCTTCAAACCTTGTGCATCGTGTAGGTGCTTGTGCAAGTGTTCTGACTACACAGAAAGTTGAACACTTTCTGCAACGTGAATGTTTCCCCAATAAACCCACTCCTTGTCAGAAGCACAAGACTTTTTTACAAACTTGAGTGTATAAATAAGAGCAAAGAATGGTGTTAAGTGTGATTTTTATTGAGGGAACCACCAATCCTTTATACCTTTCAGGAGGAAGAAAGGGAGATATCCATCAAACTGTCATTACAAATTTGATGGCACAAACCTAAGCCCATGGAGCCGCCAGGAATCTGTAAACCTTTTAAAGGATACGCCTGTTTTTGACATTCAAAATAAAAAAATCTTTATAGACTTTTGTGGAAAACACTGATGGGCCAGCAGCTAAATGACATTTCTCAACAGTCAGACAGACTCCACACAAATTGAGTAGATGTCCAGTTTTAGAAGGACAGGTTAATTCCTTTCTGTGCTTTGCCCAGGAACAAATAATACTTGGCCTGTTTTACTTACTGAGTAGGAAAAGATGTTTGAGGGTGGCTGGTTTCGTGTATTTTTTTTTGCCAAAGGCTGCTGCATCCTGGCTTCTGCGTGCACATAGCCTGACTGTAGGTGCCCTTTATATAACAATAACTTGATACTACTCAAAATACTTGGCGCTGCAAGCAGGGGAGTGGAATGCAATAAGGACACTTTAGCAGGTCTGACAGCGAGTAAACTCCAGTAGTTTTGGAAGGAGAGGGCAGGGTTTTCAGTGTACGTCTCTCCCTTACTTGGCATTCGCAGACAATAAGAACACAAGGATTAACATAGTAGACTCCGTTTATTACACTTGGGTGGATAAAGCAATTATCTGTCTATCACAGCTGTAGTAAGTTTTGCAACAGTATTAACATGGGTGGATACATGGATAAATGCTATTCTGCCACAGAGGGTGCTGATACACAAGATAATCCTTCAAGTCGAACTTGTAAAGACTGTTTTCCTTTGGAGTTTATATCAAGTTACCCCCCTCCCCACTGTAGATTGAAATGGCATATTTTTTTGTTTTCAACCACGTTTTCAGGTTTCTTTAGCCATCTGAATTGTATTAGTGAGGTTATTCTAGGAATATCCCACTTTAATCAAGTTTAAACAGTCTGCTTAAAACCCACTGTATGGATATAAACACAGTAGTCTTCTAATGCAGCAAAACAATCTGTTGAAAGATAGAGTGCAAACATGCACACATCCATCTATTATTGCTTAACTGTTGTTTCTTCTATGCCTGAATTCCTGTTGTAACCGCAGCATTCGGCCCGCAGTATGCTCCTGGTTTTGGGGGTGTAAAGCAAAACCAAAAATGAAAATGCACCTTATTGATATCTAGAGAGTAGAGCAGCATAGCACTGGAGAACTCTTACACTAGAGTGAAACTAAGAGCCTTAAATCTGATTTAATGGCTATGTTTACATCACACACAGCCCTCTTCCCCACCCCCCCACATCCCTTTTGGTTCTTTGAAAGTAATCAAGTTTCAAAAGCGTTAAGAAAACCATCCCCTCCTCCCAGCTGGAGGGAGGCCAGTTCAAGGAGGGGTTTTTTCCTCTCCTCCCTCTCTCCCCCGCCCTCATTTGCTATGATCTGTACTGCAGGTCGGTCGCTGCAGAAAGCAACAGAATTTGGTGGGTGCTTTATAGGATAGCTACCTCTGTGGGGGGGAAAAAGCCTTATTCCTCAAAGATATTGCTGGATTACGTTGGAATAAGGATGATAAAGTCTTAATGAGGAGCTCTTGAGCCTTTGAGGGACAGCATTTGCTCTCCCTCTTCCCTCCTTCTGCTAAAAAAAGGGAGAGAAGAAGGGGGAGAGCATAACAGATACCAGCACGCAAAGGGAACTAAGGCAGGGGCTGAGACTTGTGTGACACCCTCAGTTTATATGAGTTGGCATTAACGTCTGCGAGCGGTGATGCCAGCAGTGTTTATCTGGTTTCCTGGCACTCATGCACAGAGTCCTCTATGCCCATGAAGGCAAAGGCAGAGCATCACTGCACAAGAGGGTCCCACCTGCTCCCTCCTCAACCCAGTTGGTTTGTGCCGATGTTCATATGAGGTGTTGCTCAGCTTTGCAAAACAACTTTCAAGATCTAAGTCAGAATTGTAATGATTTTTGTAAAGAAAAGAGAAAGAAAAAAAAAACCCAAACCCTCATCACTACAGCAAAGGCAAAAGTTGCTCCTTTACTGGGGAACAAAGGCTATGCCACAGCAAAGGGGCAAAGCAGAGGACGGCATGACTCCTGCAATGCTGGGATGAGTTGAAGGGTGGGAGAGAACTGGTACAAAAACAAACTCACTCACGCCCCTTATCTTGTCTGCTTGTCTTTTTTTCTCAAATTATCATTTGGGTTTCATTCATTAAACCTTCTGGTTTTGCTGCTTTAACACAACCTTCTCTGTGCAGGCTCCCAGACCCGCTCAGCTTCTGCCACATGCATTCCATCAACCCTTTGTCTGCTGGAGGAGCAGCCTAGAGCTCTGCTCTAAGTCAGTATTTTCCGCCCTCTATGCAGAGAAATTTTGGGAGTGAGAGGCTTCTTTGCAGCTGTTGCAGTTTGCTGAAAAACACTGACCTCTAGGTCTACCTTTCAGCTGGATACTTGCTTTTCACACTCTGAATTTGAAAAAAAGCGTTGATGGCACTTTATATCCTCAAAGGCTTTGCTATGGTTGAGTTGGAGGCATTCCTATGGGCACGAAGGGATGCAGGTTACACATCCATGGGATCATTTCTCCTTACACTTCCTGCCCCTTTCTCCTCCCCTTGAGGTGCTGGAAGCTCTGTCTCCATCCCATGCTGGGCACGCTGCCTGAGAGATGAGCTGAGCTGAGTCGACTCTTGCTTTTGCTCCTAATAAGTCAGTGGAGAGGTGACCATTGACACCAGAGATGCTCTGCAGGCTTGATCTCTATGCTAAGGTTCAAACTTGCCCCTTCCTCTGCTCATTCTGGGTTGGAGCCACAACTCCAGGAATACAGTAGCCTAACTGGTTCCCCTGGGTGCTGGATCTGGCCCTTTTGGAGCTGTACCAGCAGCCTGCAGACTTTCAGGAGAGCAGGAGTCAAGAAGGAGGAGCTCAGTGGGATTTTGGCAATAGGCCATATTAGATCTGTTGTATAGAAACTCAGCCTATCCACAGCATACACTCCTCTGTCTATTTATTGCCATTTTTCTACAGCAGTTTCAGGTATAGGGCTTACCTGCTTTGGTAATTTTTTTTTTTTGAGAACAAAAAGAGACAGTCATGTTTTCTGCCTGCGTCTAAGTGACTCCTGTTGACACTAATAAGGCTCTATGTATAGTCAGGAAAATAAGCTCTCCAGTCTCATGCAAACTGGTGCCCTCAGCTATTTAAAAACCAAACATCTTTTTTTTTCCTCCATTGAGCGAATTAACTGTAGTTACCGCACCTACGTAGCTCCTTGTTTTATGAACTATAAGAACCTTTCCTATGCACAGCCTATGGCCTAATTATGTAATTATGTCTCTTAGGTGGATTATACTTTTCTTCTCATAATTGTGTCTTTACCCAAGAGACTGGAAGGGTTCCAAGCTTTCCCCTTTCCTGGGTAAAAATTACCCAGCTCTTTTGTTTTGGGATTGGGTTTGGGTTTTTTTATGAAGTTTAGATTGGGAGCTTTCAGTAGGACTGAGTGGGAAGAAGCCAGCCTGAGTCATATTTCAACACAAGAAGGACCCTTGTGACTTACTTCACAGATTTCTTCCTTGGAAAGAGCTGATGTGCATCTTCTGGGCTTTTGTTGATTTATGGCACTCTCATTTTTGCCTCCTGTGTGTAGATTGACACTGCTTTGGAGTGACATGTTGTTGCAATGATGTATTGTCTGAAATTTGTAACAGAACAGTGAATATTTTTGCTTCATGGTGAATGCTCAGCATTATTCAGTCCCTGCACAACAGCTGTTAAGAAGCCTTAGGCTCAGGTCTCAACTCCTTTACTGTGGTATAAATGTGGTTCCCTTGATTTCAGCTTTACAAGCCTGTAGCTGAATTCACAGTCAAGCTCATATCAATATCTTCCAGTTATATTTGATCCATAGGACCATATGTGTTGAAATGCAGGAATACATCTAAAGAGAATTTAAGGAGACTTTGTGATGAAATTCAGAGGACGTGTAACCTATCTTTCTTGGGGTGTGAAACTGTCTTCTGTAGTGTGCACACAGAAGTATGTCACTAGCATGCTAATGTTAAAAGAGAAGTAATCAGAGTGCTTATCTCAAAGATATATAATGTCAGTAAGAAAAAATGTGCCCATTTTTTTTTTTAAAAGCACTTCACCCTTGGAGAACATTGGGAATAATCAAAACTTGTGTTCTCGGGCTCTTCTGTGCTTCTTTTGAAGTCAGGGAAAGCTTGAAGTGTATAAGCTATAAATTCGTAGCTTGTAAACTAGGTGATTCTTCTTTCTGCCACCCTTTAGCCTGAAGGACAGTCCGTTTTTGGTTAAAGTTTTCTTCATTTTAAATCTCAGAACCGAACCCAGAGCCATAGAAAGCCCCAGAGTTCAAAGAATTTGGTTGCTGGCCCCAGAGTTCAAAGAATTTTTGTTTGCCCTTTGCAGCTGTAGTCACTCCATGGAGTGACTCTCCAGACTTCACTAGCTGATGCTGATTGCACTTGTGACATACACCAAACAGAAATTAGGGTGATGTTTCATGTTGGGTCATTACCCTCCATTATGCTTGAGATGTCCCAGCAAATGTGTCCCCAGCAGGTGGGAGCCCAGATTCTTACTTTCATGACCTTTCTGCCTTCCCTTGGCTCTTTTACAGAGACACCTGACTCCCACAATACTTGTTGTTAAGGCAAAAGCAAAAAAGACAGAACTGGGTGATGACTGAAAATAGCTAACCCACTTGAGAGTGATAAAAGCATCTGTTAAAAATCTGGTAACCAGATCTCTTTGGTACAGGACAGAAAAAACACACACACAAAAAACTGGTGGGTGGTGTACAAAGAAAGGGAGTCCCTGAGTGTCAGCATCTGGCGGGGCCACATGTGGCATAATCTGATTAGTTTTCAGTTCCACACCCACAAGCTGAAAGATAAAAAACTCACACCCCTCCTCCCCAAGGAGGTAAAAAACTTCATGCATCAACACCATATTTACATTTTGCAAGTCAGCCTCTTCCATGGCCCGATTTACATCTTGACTTCTCCACTGTAGTGGTAGAAGTTCAGTGATTAAGAGATGAGCTCACGTCCCTTTCCAGTTACCATATCCAGCAGACTCAAGATTTCCTTGCTTTAATCTGGGAGACATTCCTACGTTTAGCTTAAACTGAAATGATTAAGCTGGAGATGAAGTCTCCTCACATCTTCTGCCATGACTGGGACGTGATAATTGAACATTAACTTCTATGAGCCATTTTAATGTGTTCTGGACTGGATAGCTGAAGCAGCAGTACAGGCACTGTCTGGCTGGCTGCAGTTTGCCCGGGCTTTATTGCACCATCTCAGTGTTATTTTCTGGTTCGATTCATGAAATATGGCCAAAAGTAGTACCAAGGCACGTTAATAGCAATACTTTCTGTCTTCAGAAACTAACGCTTAGGTTAGTGTTTGGCTTGAAATGGCTGAGTAGTGGTGACAGACCAGAATGTTGCTCAGCATTTTGGAGAGAATAATGGATTTATAATATCTAATATATTTTGTGCTATGACAACAGATAGAACAGCTTGTATAGCTTTTGTCTATTAACTCCTAATTTTTCTCATCTTTCCCATCTCCTTGATCTGATCTATTCCAATGGCTGCTGTGTCCCATCCTTATTCAGTAACTCATGGAACAGCCTTAATCTTTTTGACTGCATTTTGTATCCAATGTTGCCTGTGTCCATAAGCATCTTGTCCCCCTCTAAGCCAAATTCATTCCACAAAATCATTTTTGTAACAGAGCAACAGGCACTGAATGCAGTGTTGCAGTCATTGGAATATCTGCAACATTATTTAATTCTATTCTTTATGTAGCTATTATGTTGCTTTTTAATGTACTCACTGCTGCAGCAGATCACAGATTCTCCCTGAGCTCTCTGCACTTGCTACCCTAATCTTTTTTCCTGAAATAAAATTACACCTCATGACTGAGGCTGAGGAATACAGCTTTTCTTAGCATGCTCCCCTGGGATCAGGAATTTCTCTGTCAGCGGACACATATATCAGTGAGAGATGAAAAGCAGCTTGTGGAATGAGTTTTAAACATGTATCACATATTTCATTGCTGCTGCTTATGTGCTACTCGGAAGGCCTTTTTAGAGTGTTTTCAGCCCATGCTTTATGGCTCCTCTGTACTTAATAGGATTCTTTTTTTTTTTCTGCACAGGAATCAGGGCAGGAGATTTATTTAAGTTACATCCACTTCTTTGTGAGCACCTCCTGAATATGAAGTTTTTGTTGAACTTCCCACTTACTTTCAGTGTGAGCATGTCTTAGCTTTTGTCAAAGCATAGAAACCCGTAACGTGCAAAGCTGTGATGTAATCTTGTCTCACTGGGACATTTCAATGAGGGAGTGACTCCTCTGGATCTCTTTGTCACAACATGACTTTGTCTTACAACCCTGAATTTTAAATGTCCAGAAGGGGAAGTCAAGTCTGCCTTTGGCTCCGTGCTGGTTTCTGGGGACTTGCAGTTCCATTGATGCCTGGGGTCTTCCAGATGTGCATATAGCTCCCTTTTCCCTACCTTTTCCTTTTTGGGGGAAGGGGGGTAGGTGGCAATACCCAACCCACACATCTCTAGATCATTTCAGTTCAACCAGATGTAGGAATCTTTTCTTCTTATTCCTTTCCCCCACCTCCCTCACTTTTCTTCCCCCTTTTTTTCCTTCTTTTTTTTTCTCCTTTTTTTTTTTTCCTCCTGCATAAAGTACAGCTCTATCCTGATGAATTTTGTCTTTCTGTGATATTACTAGTTCTTTTTAATAACAGTACACATAATTAAATATAAGCTCTTTCCTAGTAAAGCTGTGCATGGGCAAATAAAGCACAGTGAGAAAAAAGCTGGGTGTTATTAGGCATGGGTTGGTGAAGGAGTGGTGACCTGTATCACAAGTGCTCATTGAGTTAACTCAAGACAGCTAAAATAGCTTTTGTGCACCAGTTAGTGATTCTTTAGCAAAAAGGGCCTTGTATGAACATCACATAAGATATTTTTCTACAAAAATTCATAATTTCACTTTGAGGAGGAATTCATTTTTGTAGAAAGTTAACCCTGGATGTGTGAGGTCAGATTTGTTTGCCTTATTTTGAACCCCCTTGAATTTGCTAAAATGTAATTAGAAATGAGTAGAAGAGAAAAGGGGAGAAGAAGGAGATTCCTTCAAAAAAAGAATAGAAAATATAATAGGCAAAGGGAAAAGCAAATTCATAAAAATTGTGTAGAAAAATAAGATGAAGAAGGAAGAAATCTCATGAGAATACTGACTGGGCACATGTGTGTGAAAGTCCTGTCTTCAGATTTAGCAGCACCCAAATTGTACAAGATGTAATTTAAACAGATTAAAAAGATAATGCTAAAGACTACCAGGTTAGATGTTATCGTGTTAATTAAGCTGCCGTTATGGAGTTGTTAGGAGCCCACCAAAAATCCCTCCCATTTAAAATAATTGATACCTCCTGAAGAGAAGTAGTCCTAACATGGAACAGCACCTTCTTCTTAAGAAGAAAGCTCCCACCTACCTCATACTTTTAGAGTGAATCATCCCAGGGGAGAAAAATCATACTTCAAAGTACAAAACTATGGGTCAAGCAATTATTTTTTTAAAGTTGCTAGAGAAATTTCTCAAAAATTAAGTTCCATCCAGTTTCTGCTCACCTCTCAGCCTGAACCATAGAATCATCCTTCACTTTCTCCATCTAGAACCCTAATTTCTCTAAACTTAGTTTGGATTTAGCTGTCTAGTGCTGATGCTGCTTTGCCTATATGTCATGTAAGCACCACAGTCCCAGTTAGATGATGTACTTCAGTACTGTGGTGAGTACTGAAGGCATTTTTCTTAAGACTGGTAGTATGATAGTTAAATCTCAAGATTTGGAGGCCTCATTTATGCTTTTAAAATAAATTGTCCTGTGATGGAATTGATTATCTTGGCCCTAAGACCGATGGGGCAATCTGAGTGTGTCTGAAAAGCTGAACTCTCACAGCCTTCTGACAGATGGTTCTGTTCACACTGCTGAGAGGCAACACGGATTATCTCAAGCCACTGGGAAGCATCTGGAAGGGTTCAAGCCCAGACCCTACCAGGGACCCATTTTATTGTTAAAAACAAACAAAAATATGCTACCCAATTACTGCTTGTGCCTGTGTCTCAGCACTGCTTACAGGGATGGAGGCCGATGTGGTTCTGGGTTGTAGTTAGGAGTCTGGGCCCCTTTTTCAGCTCTGCCAGAGGGTTTTTGTGTGACCTTGGTCGGTAACTTAGGGTAAGATTCATTCCATCTAATATTGACTAATGATGAGGGTGTCTAATTAAGCTAGTCATGTCTGTTCCCTCTCTGATCAGAGGAGGAAGAGAAAGCAAATTCAGAAGGTGAATCACCCTGTTTTAAGACTGGTGTCAGAGAAAAATGAGATTAATTGCCCTCTGGAAGTAGCCATTTCTTTCCATTAACTGTAGAGGAAGTCTACATTAGAAGAGTTTAGACTAGATGCCTGATTTATGAATGGCTAAAGTTAAGTAAAATTAGTCCTGACATTAATCTCTATGCATGCCTGTTTCTCCATCCCTTGAATGATAGAAATAACACCTTCTGCACATCACCTTCAAAGGCATCATTGGGCAAGGAGAATCCTCTAACTACTTTGGAAAGAAATTAAACCCAGGAGTTAAAAAATAGAACGGTTAGAGAATTAAGGCCTTTACTCTTGAAACATCTCAGTAACATAGATGAGTGTTCCCAGTGCAGCCATACAGCACAAGGGAGAGTTAGCCTGCTTTTGGGGAGAGAGATGGGAGAGCTGAGGAAGGCTGACCATGCAAGGGAGTGCAGGACCCAGTCTTAGCCAGCAGCTTTGAAGGTTTTCAGCGCAATACTCCTCAAATGACAATGACTGTTTACTTTCTGGAAGAGCTCCAAGAGGAATGAAAGCTAATGACTAACTGTGACACAGTAAAATACAAAAGAGAAAGGGAGAAGAAATTCTTGAACTTTCTTAGCAAAAATTCACAACATATAAACCAGACATGGATTACTTGCCCTACTTCATAGTTTGTTCTTATGTATAAGGCTTGATTTTGTAACAGAAAGTTTGCCCCTTTAACTTCCTAGTGTAGTTAAAGCAGCAAAAGAAAAAAAAAAGACAAAAAAGAAAGACCTTGTGTGGGTGTCCTCCTAAATGCTTATTTTGATCCAAATTACAACATTACACATCTGTATGGGTACAATTGTGATTGATATGGCTTTCACTAGCACAACCATATCCACACCACAAATCCCCACACTGATGCTGCTGTGTTACTGGGGGTAGCTGAGATACCTCTAAGTCTCTTAAGTCTAATAAGAGGTCCTTAGAGGCTATTTTGGGTTTTTTTGGGTGTATGTTAAATTACTAAATCTTGTTATTAACCCTTTTATTTTATGATTTGCTGTTTCCAGGGCACAGACAGAAGCTTGATGACTCTAAACCTAGTTTGTTCTCTGAACGCCTCAGTGATTTAGGGCGCATTCCTCATCCCAGTATGAGAGTAGGGGTCCCGACCCAGAGCCCACGGCCCTCTCTGAACTCTGCACCAAGTCCTTTTAATCCACAAGGACAGAGTCAGATTACAGGTAAGAGACAGAACCATAGGTTTGACTTGCACAGGCAACAGTAGCAATTGCTTATGGATATTTGTGTCTCAACTGCAGTAAAAGAGGCTGTTACAGAGAGAGAAATGTGTTCCAAGCAAAGCTAGGTGAGAAGTGGAATTTTTCTGTGGCATTTGAAGTTGAAAATGTCTTTCTTTTCTTAAAAATATCCTTTTGCCATACATCCAAAATAATCCAAAATAGTCAATCTGGGTAAACTGAGTAGGAGTCTGATGAAATTCTAACTGCCACTTTGCTCTGCCTTCTCCTCCACGTGTGCAATAATACATGCTAGTGTATAATAGAATGAAAATTCTTGTTCAACCTTTTTATTTTGCACTGGTGTTGAGGGAAGCATCCAGCATTTAATATCCTTTCTCTCAGAGTAATAATACAAACCCCTCACGTGGCGGTTTCCTTCTAGCACCAGTGCTGACCACTGTTACAATAAACAAACTGGGTTATGGAGAAGTCTCCAAAGATTGCTTGTGAGGATCGTATGCAACATTTATGATTGCATGCTGAGAGACAGATTTCATTGTGTGGAGAGAAATCATAAAGTACCACGTGTCACAGATTTTAAGATTGAAATAAGATGTTTAACTGCAGCTATGCCAGAAGTTTGCAAGAAAACTGTGAAGCCAACAAAACCGGTGTTGTTACTTTTATAAATCCAGAACTGATTAAATTTTTCAAGAGTTTCAAAACAACCTCTACCTAATTTTGGCAATTCCTACACTCAAAATTTGTGCTAATCCATTTGTGTCTATCCAGGATGTGACGGGGTATTGCCTCTGACCAATTCATTTGCTACAGCTGTTGGAGAACTTCACCTATATGCAAATTTATCAACAAAACTCTTGGCTTAATTAATTAGAGTGATTTAAAAATCAGTTTTGCTGCTATAGTTGCACCTACATCAGGAGTTCTTTGCCAATGTTATATACCAGCATTCCATAACCGGTAACACACTCCTAGTATAGACATAGTCTTTGAGTCAACCTAGGAAGATTTCTGGTTTCATGTTTCAAGTGGTTTTGACATTTTACCAGCTGAAACTTAGTGGTTTTAACAAAGTGTTGTGGCTTTTTTCTTCTTTCTTTTTCTTCTTTTTTAAGTTCAACTGGTTTATTAATTTGCAGTAAGGAAGAGAAGCAAGTGTGTTAATTTGAACCCAAACCACTCAAGAGAGTTGAAATGAAAAAATTGTTCCCATGAGCTGTGTCAAAGTTCTCCCAGATCTAGAAGTCTTGCTTTAACTAGTGTAAAATGTTTATCATATATTGAATATGTCAATACTACCTATTATCACAGTACCTGCCATCCACAAGCTTCCAAGAGCAGTTTTCTTGGCCAGACTTAGTGTTTTGTTTGTTGGACATGTGCATATCATTTTGTGGGTACAAACTGCCAAAGTGAAGTCTGATATTTTGTACAACCTACTGTCTTCTGTCTGGTGGTATTTGGGGACATAGTTTCTGGCAAAGCCAGGGGAAAATTGAGGGCTATAATCAGCTTTTTTTCTTCTTCTTTATGCCTCCATCGTCTACCTATTGTGCTACACTATATCTAGGAAAGTGAAATTCTTCCTGACCCCATCTGGTGATCAGCTTATGCCCTGAAGCATGAGAACAGATCCCCTTGTAATTTTCTTACTAGCTAAGTGTAACCTCATATGCTGCTCACATAAATGCCTCCTGTAGAAAACGTTCTGCTGGGTTTGATTAATAGAGTACTTCTCTGCCTCACTATTTATCAGCAGCAGCATTTACAGATGCGGGAGGTGAAAACTTCAGATGAGCTTTAAATAAGCCTGACTGGAAACAAAGCTGTGTGGCATTCACTGTCATCTCTTGAAATTTAGGAATCAACAGTTCAAAGTACCAGCCAGGACTTTATCAAGAGAAGGAAGATGTGGTGCTGGTCAGCCAGAGGGAAGTGAGCTGAATGGAGGAAGGCAGGCTGACTTTTCCATCTATTGTGGATTATGTGCTTTTCTTGCCAGATAAACTCAGGGTCATAGGATACTTAGAATCCCAATTTGTTCTCATTTCCCCCAGAACAGTGAGGACTCGGCTGTTTATTAATGTTTGCAGTGAATAAGTGGTGTCATACAGTATTTGCTATGTTATTCCCACCCTTGTCTCCTCCTCAGTTTAGAAAAGCTCAGAGGTTACTTGTTAGCTTTTTGGTAGCCCTTCCATTTTATAAGGTGATTAACACGAACATGTTACATCGGTGCAAGCTCTGTGAGTTGCATTGGCTTCCTCACAAGCTTTTTTGGTGCTCTTCAGGATGTTGATTTTAATCTGTAAAGCTCCATGTGCTTTTATGTTCCACCAAAGAGGTGGGATGCTTTTTGCAAACAGTCTTTCTGAATTCTTCTGGAATGGATAGATGCTCGCTGCTGTATAAACTGTGCCAACAAGAGATTAAGTTGATGCTGTAAATGAGGCACCACTGATCAGGTCTTAGGTGGCCGTTGGAAATTGCTAAACGTCCACCTGTTTGATGTGGTAGTAGGGAATGAGCTGTTGGGACTGTCCATCTACAGTGGTTTCCTCGTTGTGATGTGGGAATATCACTGGCTTCACATGGCTGCCATGCCTTGGGTATGCATTAAAAGGAGAATAGACCCTTGTCTGAACGCCAAGGATTATTTATTACCTTTATTGGATTTAACCAAGCATTCCTTTAGAAATACCTTTGTTTCTTAATCTTTTTACCCAGTAATTTAGGGAAAATAATTAATTCCTAATAACTTCAACAGTAAATACTGGTTTCCTACAACAAAATCTATATTATTGCTAGTAAGCACATAAACTGTTTTTGTTTCATTCTACTTGAGGTCTTGCATAGCCCTTGCATGATTAAACAGAAATAATATTTAAAGCCTGGCTGACCCATACCTGAGTCTGAAAGAACTCAGCACTTTGGGGTTCACTCTTACATTTCTTTTCTCCGTCTAGGTTGTGTTTGTTTTCCTAGAGTATCAGAGTACAGGTTTTACAAATCACGGCACAGTTCTTTACCTACCACAGGACCTGGCTGTGGCACTACAAGGCACAGAGTTGCCCTTATTCAACATGGCATTTTAACTAGGATCCTGCAAAAGCAACATCGAAGGGTCATTAAAAAACAAATCATCCAATAAGCAGATGCCATTGCTGAGGCAATGCAGATTCAATTTGAACCCTGCTTGCTGCCTGTAAATCAGGAATCCTGTCTGTTCGCATTTGGACACTGGTATATTTGCTTTTATTTTTTTTTTCCCCCCCTTTCCCTAACGGCACTCACACAACTTGCTCACAGATCCGATTACATTCCCGTTCAGGCACTGAGCTGTTGCATCAGTGCTTCAGTATGAAATGAGGAAAAATGTTGTTTTTCTAAAATGCAGCCTGTGAGGGTTAGCTTCTATGGGCCAGGAAAAGCCCCAAGTATAAGGGCAGGAATGTGCTCTGTGAGAGGACGCTGGTGACTGGGCTGTGGGGACTGCGAAGTGGGAGTTAAGTGAGGTTTCATGCTCCATCACCACTGTGGCACCAGCTGATCTATAGGCAACCTGTGATTTTCATCACTGAAGCAACAGCACTGAAAACAGGTCTCATTAAATATTTTTTTCTTTTTTCCTCTTTTCCTCTTCCCCTCCTTGTGCACTTCAGGGACGTTGCACTCTTGTTTCTCATCATTTTTAGGATTGTAGGAAGCAGATCTAAAGGCTTCAGAGCTGGCTTACCTGGAAGTTAATGAGGGGACCCATCTCCATGGACAGGCAGGGAGTGGTTTCAGGGACAATGTAAACTGAGTCTCCTGGGAAGACCATAGAGAGAAAGTACCTTCATCTCTCAGATGGAAGATGGTACAAGCTAGGCCTTTCTTTAGTTCCCCCGATCAGGATTTGCAGGCAATGGACTGGATGCTGCCCTTTGGCAGAGTCAGGGAGAAGGCAGAAAAGTGTGCTCATCTAGCATTTTCCTGGGCTCTGGATATTAAGCTGTGCAGCATGTGCCTCAAAGACCAATGTTTGTTCTCCAAGACCATCAACTGCAGGACAAGTTTGTGTAGCTACTGTTAGAACAGTAGTATGCAAGTGCTCTGCCAGAGGTGGCCTGTGTTTTACTCGGGGCCAGCACACACCAGTTTGTAGCTGGTGCGCATCAATCTGAGAGCACATTCAAGTACATGGTTATCTGGAACCCGTAATTTAGAAATAGCCCAGGTAATAGTCTTGTAGGGTGAATTACGTTTTCAACTCGCTGTAACATAGAATAAAAGCTACAAGACTCAGTGGATGAGGTGGCAGATGAGCCTGCTGCCATGAAGACAGGGCTGGCTGCAGTCTGCTGTATTTTATGCAAATTGCATCCTTCAGGCAACTGGCGAGTTGCCATTGTGAACCTCTACTTAGTAAAGCTTGTGTCCGTCCTATTAAAATATTCTTTTAACTTAATTCTCCCCCCTCCTCACTTTGCAATGTAGTTGCCCTCCTGGCATTACTTCTTTCCATTTTTGTTTTTAGTTTTTTTTTTTTTTTTTTTTCTTATTTTAGAAATTTGACTCTTGAGGGGTTGGGAGGAAAAATGGCTTTAGAGGTTCTTCGGGCCAAAATCGGGTCTCAATAACACTTCTGTACTTTGGGGTGTAACTCCATCAGATTTGATTTCATTGATTGAATTGGGCAATCCAGATCAGGCCATGGGCTTTTCAAGATGCCAGAGAAATAGAGAAGAGAAAGAGATTGCATTTTTGTTGTTATTTTGCTGGAGCCGGGGTAGTGTTACAACAATAGTTTGGTTACTCATGCAGAAAGTCATCTTGGCTTTGTTAAGATCAGAAGTGAGGATATTTGCTTTAAGTGTTTACCAACGATAGCTCCAGACAGTTTTTTGGGGTTATTTTACTATTGGCAGTAACACAAATACAATCAGCAGCAGCCAGTAGTAGAGCTGATGTCTGGATTTAAATGAGAGGGGTTTTGCAAAGCATGTGACACATGACAGTGGGGTGTTATAGATGTTACTATAACTGCAAGGAGGAGCTGCAAGCTGAGGAGCTGCAAGCCTGTCATTGTGCTCTGATCATGTAACTCAGCTTGGGAAATGGGAGATTAGTTTTTTTTTCTATAGTAAATCTATGTGCTTCATAATCCGGTGCCAAAGCAGTGGAAAAACTTCTTTGGGGCTATTTAGGTTTTTTTTTCTTCTTTCCATTGACACTTCAGAACATTTCCATTGAAGGAAGAGAAGTTGCTGGAGAGCCAGTGTTATCAGTGGGAGAATGGGCCACAGGGGTTTATTTTTTTTCATTTTTTCTTAGTTTTTTGGTTGCTTCTCTTTATAGTTTTATACAGTTCATCCCATTTTAGACTAATTCTTAAAACTGCTTATTGTCCATTAAGCATCAATGCCCATTATCCATTGATGCAGTCAACCCCAAATCAGAGGGGTCAGAGCCATATATATCTCCCACTGATTACAAATGTGGCAGTAAAACCTAGACACAAAATAATTTGCAATACTCAATATTTCCTGCTTTGACAAAGTTCACCTGGAGATTCAAATAGGACAGAGCTGTTTGTGTACTGGTTTAGACCTCGCCCCACTGACTTGTTTCATCTGCGCTGTGCCCAGGCTTTCTTAGCACAAACACGATAGGACCTCTGTGAAAAATATGCTGAAAGCCTCACTTTTCTTCACACCCACACAGGCATAACAGAAATGTTTACAAAAGGAGGACTGCTCTTAGTAATCACTCCAAAATTTTCAAGAGCAAATGCCAACTCAAAATGGCCATCTGACGACTTTGCTGTTGTTGAATGCTCTGTTATGTCTTTCCCATGGTTGCCATATGGGAAGATGGGAGACTTTCTCCTGAGCTGTTTGCTCTCTTTTTGTATTAGCATTTTGCCTTGTTTTGAGGGAGTTCCTTTAGGGAGAAATTCGCATTCACTGTGCCTCAGAGCTCTAAGGTTTCTCATCTGTTCTGGACTTTCTGTGATTGGGAAGATGTGCTGTGCCTGCAGAGCACAGGATACTTGAGTGCTGACACAATGTCCCTGGCCTGGAGCAAACAGGGAAGCTGGTCTCTGGTCTAGGAGATCAAAGGAAACCTCTCAAATCTGATTGTGGCTTCTTCTCTGCTAGTATGTGTAAAAAGTCAAGGCACCTTCCATGCCTGACCAAGGAGATGGTAATCCTCCTAAGGACGTTACTGTATTTTTATCAGAAGCATATGCACAGATCTGCTCTGGAAGTGATGTTTTGGCAGCTGGCACTTCCCGTGCAGCTCTCAGCACCCTAATTTCTCCCAGGAAAATCTGGTGATGTATGGGACCAAAAGAGATGGGTTGTTTGGGCCTCAGCAGCCAAGATCTCTGTTCCAGCAGTACTGTAAAGAGTGTCTACCGGCTCACTAAAAGCTGCCACATGAGCTTCATGTCTGCCTTCAAGCATTAGACGGCACACATTTGGACGCTGCTTTGTGACATTTTATTGTGGAGATTGGGCAATGCTGCTGAGCAGTGACATTTGCCCTGTGGGCTAGCAGATCCCTTTGACTTGGCAAGATGAGGGTACTTCACTGCTCTCTCCTTGCATGTCCGTGTAAACCTTGGGCACTGACAGTGAGCAGAGACTGGGTTTAGGGTATTTACTCTAGGATCTGATGAAATTTGTGTTTTAGCTTTCTGGTTTCCTATGGGGCCGAAGATAACTCTTGAAACCAGTCAGCACGAGGGCAAAATTCCCCTCTCTGCCTTGACTATGACCCCAGCCATGCCTTAGTGTGAAGGAATTGGTGTAACCCTCCAGCCTGGAGTATTACGACCTTCTCCTGAGTCACTGAACCCTGATGCATCATCTAATGTCCAATTTGGTTGAGGATTTCCCTCCTTAGAATTTCCTATTCCCTGAGATGACATCATGATCTTATTTCATTGGAGATAAGTTGCTTGCACTCTAGTTTCAGACGGGCTGTAGTTTGCACCTGAACATCTAAGTTGAAAGCTTTCAGCCAAGATAAGCACTCCATTTTGTGGATGAGGTACTCAGAGAGTGACCAACTAAATATGCAATATGTCATTATTGTCCTTACAGTTAGATAGAAATTATGTCAAATGGAGCTTTAGTGAGTTACCCAAGTCCAGCAGGATATCCACTTCAGGGCCAGAAGCAGTTAAGTCACAGTGCAGCATCTTCACTAACAGTTCGTCCCCTTTTTTTATCTAAAATACAGTGTTGGACTCATGCAGAGCTGAAATCAAATGTATATATATATATATAAAAGAAATGTGGTATTGTGGATGTGAATTTGGAAAGAACTATAGAAGCTGCATATAAATCCAAGATGGATGTTGTAAGAATCTATATGGTTTTGAGCCAACTAATGGTCCATCCAGACCCATATCCTGTCTGTGATAACATAGGATGAGATATTGGTTTGAAAGATCACATGGGCCTTTGAAAGACTCCTTTTGCCATTTGCCCTTCTTGGGTCCACACAGGCATTTGCAGTTGTGGGGTTAAGGATGTTAGGTGTAAAATCAAATCTAGCACAGGTGGTCAAAGAGGTGAGAGTGTTGAAGATGCTCAAGATCTTCTCATGCCATGAGGTTTGCACTGCCAGAAGTGGCACAAACCTCCAGAAGGCAGCTCCTTTCCTGAGGTTTTCACCATCTTAGACCAAAATCCTGTAAAAACATCCTCTGTCACGATTTTTTTTTTCCAGCCTTTACCTGCTGGATAATTTCCTTCCAGCATCAGAGCTGACCTAAACTGAAAACTTTTAAGAGCCTCTGTTTTGGATTCGGAAGCAGAGATTGAAAAGCTCTTGGAGTTTGAAAGAGCTTGGATTTGAGATTGTGCTCCTGACACATCATTAATTTTAAGATTGTTTTCACAGCAAGCCTAGGCTTTCCGTTCCCAGTTGAAGATCGTTTACCATTGACTGCATGGTGAATTATAGTAGTGGAATGAGGCAGAGAAATATGTCGATATCAGATATAACAACGAGCAGTCAGTCAGATTTGAACCCATGCCAATCTATACAACCCTAGCCTTGAAACTGTTAAAACAAAGAAGTTCATTACATTTAAT
Organism: Colius striatus; assembly: GCF_028858725.1. Lineage (NCBI taxonomy): Eukaryota > Metazoa > Chordata > Aves > Coliiformes > Coliidae > Colius > Colius striatus. The sequence continues at coordinate 41,855,776 of NC_084760.1, read as the reverse complement.
GATCAAGTGTCCTTTGGATTTCTGAGGAGTTTATGTTAACCATTTATATTACTCAGCTCTATTATAAATGGCAAACTCCAGGAAAATCCTCTTAAAATTAAATTGGAAAGTTGGAGGGTTTTTATATATCTATATAGTTATTTTGCTTCAAGGAAGTATCTGCTTTCCAGACATCTCTTCAAACAAATCATGTCTGAACAGAAAAAATAAACAAGAAATAGCTGAAACGACAAGGTTTTGCTGTGTGGAAGAGCAGGGAAAGGAGTTAAAAAAAGAAGAAGAAAAAAAAAAAGCTGGATTTCCTGACAAAGTGCCTTTGCTTATACTGTGTGGCTATCACATTGCTGGCTACAAAGTAGGGCCTTAGCAGAGCCCTCTGATGTTGCAGGCTCTCCAGATTGAGTCTGCTGACTGAAAACATCAGGGATGATTTGGAAGGATGTGCTACAATTTCTATGAGCCAATTCAGAGAGTTTTCTGTTTATTGTGCAGTGCCCAAAATAAACTTCGAGGTTAAAAGTGCTTTGTTTCTATCGATGTAAAGAAATAAAACTAATAATTTATGAGGAATTCAGTGGTATCTTTATCACCAGATATTAACTGAGAGAAAAAGGTTTATAAATCCAGACACCAGTAAGTAAAACTAGGTCTCCTCTCTCACTTAAGGCAATCCACCAGTGCTTCAGCAAAAAATAAACTGTATTTATCCTTAAAATAACTTCCTCCATAGTGAGCTGTGGCAAGTACATCAAAAGGCATCACTAGCTTCCGATAGTTATCCCAAACCATTGGTTTCATATTGTTGTCATTGAGGTGACTGTAGGTAATTGGGCCGGCTTCCAAATGTGACATTTTTGAACGGATGTTGATAAGATTAATGACATTTTCCTTCTTGGATAGTATTTTCAGTATTGAAAACACTACTGAGTAATGTTTGGACTGGATAACAGCTTGACAGGCGTGCCAAGTGCTGACTGTAGAGTCTCTCCCCACCTCAGAAGTCCACTTCTTAAGCTCAGACCTGGCTGTTGTACTTGCTGTCTGCTTATCTACTTGAATCCTGGAGGACTGGCAAGTCTTGGTATAACATGCAGCACAGCTGTTGGATCTTTGCTCACTGCTCTGTTCATTTGACCCCGAAATTTTTATGAGGAGGGAAAAGCACAGAGTGAGGCTTGAGGGGACTGAGTCCTAGAGGAGCAGGTTGTATTTCATTACATTCTCATTCTTTATAGCATTGATGTGTATATGTTGCCGTCTCCTTCAAATAGGCTGTTCATGCCCTAAAATTTTTCTTCCTTTTAAAATAATTTTTATTTTCCTTTCTTTTTCTAGACCCCAGGCAGGCACAGTCATCACCGCCATGGTCCTATGACCAGTCTTACCCATCCTACTTGAGCCAGATGACTTCACCGTCCATTCACTCTACAACTCCCCTGTCCTCCACTCGAGGCACAGGACTTCCAGCTATCACCGATGTGCCCAGACGCCTCTCAGGTAAAGACTGAGTTTTGCCTGAAATAATTATGTAGATAGGAACAGGAATGCCAAAGGCTGCCTCTGTGGCCTCAGACAAACCTTAATAAGAAAAGCAAAGCTCTCTTGGTGATATCAGGGCTGCTGCACAGTTGGGAGGGGTTCAAAGTCCCTTTTTTTCCCAAAGTGGAACTGCTACTGTATTGCTCAGAACATGTATCATTTGAATGTCTCTAGGTCCATTTCAGATCAGGCTGGTTTTGAATTGTGAATCTGACTCTATGAGGAAATTCTCTATTTTTTGTCTACAAGAGGGTGTTTATTTGCATGTTTTAAAGTAATTGTGATAGTCTCTATTTTTTGGTGCTTTATGTTGGTGGTGTATGTGATGTTAAGCATCCTGGCAGATAGATGCCTTTATTTCTTCAACAGTTAAGGCTAAGGTTCATTCTACCGCGTTCCAGTCCAGTAGCTCAAGGAAGCCTATTTCCTTAGTTAATGTGTACTTAAGATGTCTATCAGAAGCTAGGTGAGTCACTTTAGGGTAAATATTGGACAATACATTTAGAAATATAGACAAGACAGCAGTGAGCAGCTGAGACTTTTTTTTTTAATTGAACAAATGTACATTTACATACTGTGCAATTCATTCCTAATGGTCTCAATGATAAAACCATCTCTGTGAAATAATCTGATTGCCCCAAAGTAAGACAGAGCCTGTCATGGCACACAGTCACCTTGTATATCTTGCCAAAAGTAAGGAACCTTAGGGGAGGGAGGCTCAGTATAAAAACTCCAACTTTGCAAGTGTGGAAATATTAGCAGCGTATGCCAAAAAAGCATGTGTAGTGTAAAGAAAGCTTTTATGATTCATTAATGAAAACCAAAGAATCAGTCTTATTACATCTATTTTTGCATGTTTGCAAGATATTATTATAATCTTGGATGCTGCTGCCATACACCTGTTTGACTCACAGCCAGGTGAATTTCCTGCTGTCGTGTTTTCGCCTTCCACTGAGCTCACAGCACTAGTAATGTTGATCACTTCACTAAGCTGCATTGCTGACAAGTTGAACTTCAGCCAACAGGCGTGGAGGATTTGATTAGCGTAGACTCCTTGATTTCTTTCATCTTGAAGGAGGGAAGCTTTGTTTCTCAAACAAACAGCTGCAAAACCCTCTGCCGTCCTAAGCGTGTTCTGCCTTCTCAGAGATGCCAGACAGCTCCATGTGGGCCGAGGGCTGGAGGATGGTGGAGCAGGTTCCTGCAGGCTCTCTGTGCAACAAGCTGACTTGGTTCAAAAAACTCGATCAACTTGATGCTGAGGAAATGCTTTGTTTGGCCTGAAACAGATTCCCTTTGAGTCAGAGCCTCCCAATGGTCTGTGTTGTAGTAGAATGGGTTATTTTTGTAATTATGCCCCCAGCAATACCTCCAGGAGAGGCTCGGCTGGGACCTCAGCAGCTGTACCACAAGTACTTGCCCTGCAGCCCTTGCTTGTCTGTGTGTATTCAGACATGAGTGCCTGGCATGTGGGCACAGGCAGAATGACTAGAAGACATGGCTGTGTGCATTATGTGGCCGCAGACTGAACTTTTCTGCTGTACTCTAACAGTCGGTTGCTTTCACGCTTCTTGCCCTTCATCTTCTGGGGGTTCAACCGACGCCTCCTCAATGCTCTTACCTTTTCACAGCAAGGGGATCTTGCTTACGGTTAGATTCAAGGTTTCAAAAAGGGACTTTGATCTTCCACAAGTGCCAGAGGTTGTCTGCAGTGTTTGCTGATGTTCAGAAATGGAGCGGTGTTCCTGGGTGGAGGAGGAGTTGCAAGGAGGCACGTTGCAGCCCCAGCTGCAAACCCTGCGGTCCCTCTCAAGAGTTTCTGCTTAGCAGTACCACAGGGAGGGAAGGCAGGATCTAACTGCTTTTGTGTATAAAGTAGAGAAATAGCAAGTTTAAAGCTGCCCCTTACAGCAATCAGTTTATCCCTCAGACACAGAGAAATGTAAATCTTGGTTCAGTTGCTTGATACACCTTTCAGAGAACAGAGAGGGGGAAAAAAAGATTTTAGAAAATTTCAGGCACTTCCAGTGCATAAGGGATAAATTAGAGTTTTACAAGGCCTTGAATAAAAAGAAACTGTACTTTCTGATACAGTGGCAGAAATCTGATTATCAAGGCTGTTAAAGGTATTCAAGGTAATTTTAATGAATGCCATATTTACCGCCTGTTGCTTAACATCATGCAGGAGGAAAAATGGGTAAAACTTGCCCCTTAGGCCTTGAGTGTCCAACCTACAGGCACAGGACTTCCTACCTGCAACAACTTAATATCACTCAGGCTTTCCAGAGCCTGTCCATGCCTCTGCCTAGACAAATTCTTGTGTTCTTCAAAAGACTGATTCCTGGTTGTATCGTCAGTGGCAGCCCTCAAGAGCACTTTTTGATGGTATCTCCATGACACATCCATCCCATAGCCAAAATTGGATGGAGTTCTGTCCTGTCCTAGATGGGTGCATCTCTTGGTGGTGAGAACACTTGTGTTTCAATACCAGGTTAGACTGAGTATCAGAAGAGACTTGGAGCTGCTGGGCAGGAGATAATACCACAGCAGTTCATGCAGTTCTGTCCCATGGGAGAGGGGAAAAAGAGCAGCGGGCTGCAACTCCAAGGAGTTTTTTGGTCAGCCTGGTGCAATGTGGCTGAACTGGTCATGTGGGTGTCTAGGCTGATTTCTTTGATCAACTGAAATGTTTGCATGCGTGCTGCAGGCACGTGCAAATGAGTACTCATGACTGTCAGACTTCAAGTATTCTTCTTTTGTTCTCCAAATGGGGATCAGTGCTGTATTTCAGTGTAATATAACTAATTAATCCTGTATCACACACATTTGGGTACTATTCAACAGCAATATCCGACAAACAAAGGACAAAAAATTATCTGACATGGTGATCTGTCTGGTGTTTACGTCTCATGTTTGTATCAAGAATAAATAAAAAATAAGCTCACAGGGCTATCCAATTGCTTTACCTTATTGCACCAACTCAGTCATAAAAAGAGCAGGATTCCCCATCTTTTATTAAAATTTTTGTCTGCTCAGACTTCTCCAGAAAATGGTGAAAGCTGGTGGCCTAGCAGATTAATATTCTTAATTAAATAATAGTGTAGTGGAAACCATGGGAATATAAGAACATGGTCATTTTGGAGAGAGTTTTGCCTGAAGGACGTAGTCTTATTGTATGATTCATAGTGATTGCCCTCAGTCTTTGTGTCCTAGGCATGACCAAAGTGCATGTGGGATGGGGAGTATAACTGTCTATTATGTAATTAATGTATATGATTCATATAAATACAAATCACAGCGATTTTACATAAAGCTCTAGGACTGATCCAACAAGTCCACAGCAGATGTAAAGTTCAGAGTAGGGCGTACAGGTCGAGTTGTTCCTGCAATCACAAGAGGGCTGCCCAGCAGCAGGTGAAATATGTGTATAGGTGTCCCCAGGGTAGATATCCATATCTGAGAAGTTTACTCACAGCTCCCTTTTGAGTCAGTGAGGACAAACTGGCATTTTCAGGGCTTGACCAGTCTGTAGATGAGCTGTGCTGTTCCCTGGCAGTGCCTTGGAAGAGCCTGTTTGTCTCCACAGCCTCTAAAGCAAGCCTTGGTGAGTAGTAATTCAGGTACAGGCATGTCTGATCTGATAGCCTGCCTTTGTTGAGGTGATTTAACTGTCCCATAAATATATCTGTATTGCAGCCTTGTTACACTTCAGTCCTGGCTTAACTCTGTTCGTAGTCTGCCTCATCTTGACCGCTGCCTGCTCTGCAACTGCAGGGATTGAGCTTGACTTTAATTTTGTTGAGAATACTGAGAAGGGAAATGGAGACACTTCTTCCCCTACATTTTCCCTGGACCTCCTCACCCTTCTGCCTAAATTCTGGTGTCTTGCTTTTTGCTTCACCTGTGAGAGAGACTTGCAGGGACAGGGTCTTGCTGGAGGACCTGCCCGGCAAGTGTAACATAAATAAGCTTGATGCTGGCTGTGGAAGAGCCTTTCCTATGCAGCTATGTTTGACAAATGCCCAAATGGCAAAGGAGACAATGAAAACTGAATCTAAGTAGCAGGACAAATCACCAAACCTACCTTCTCCTGCAGTCTTTGCAGACAGTTGTCAATTGGAGATGCTGGCCTCATGCCACCACACCCAAACTCTCCCATCTCACATACTGGAGTCTCTGAAGTGTGCAGGGTATATTTTGCTGTCTTTATATTTACTGTGACATTGAATAGAGACATGCTGAAATAGATGAGGGACACGCTGAGACAGATAAGGGATATGCTAGGCTCAGCCTCTAAACAAAAGAAGTCTGCAGACTGATCCCTCTGAACTAAAATGGCCAGAAAGTAGTATCTTTACCAATAAATTACACAGTGGTAGGATCTGGGCTATTAAATATCAGTACTATTAAATTGTCAGCAAGATTGGTGTTGAGCAGGATTGGCGAGTGTGGTAGCAAACAGGTCTGAGCTGTGGTCTGCAAATGATCAGAGTGCCAAACCTGCTCCCATGGGCAACTCAGAGGCAGCCACCCTGTTTTGGAGCCCAAAGGAATTTGACATTACATCTGTGGCCAGGCCATCCCATATGATTTAGAGTGATAGAATGGGCCCTCAACCTGAACTGTTTGCTAGTTCAAGCATAGCCAAACTTTCCCATTAATTCATCTTGCTCTGTAGATATGATCGCACTGTTCAGACCATCCTGGACCTTCATCAGGTATTAAATATAAGAGATGTTCCTTTTCTCCCAGTTCACTGAGGACTGGCAAGTGGAAATGAATTCCAGCCATGCCCTCATCAGTGACAGTACTGTTCCTTTGCACAATTTAATTTTCGTTTGTGTAAGTCTACCGATCAGAAAGTAAAACTCCCTGAATATAATGGAAGCGGCTCCAGCTGAACCTCTGGATTTAGTGTTTGTATGTTAATGAGAAAGTAGCTCACAGTGATAGGCTGTTTTTTTCTTGAGGTCCTGTGCTGGTTGTCATCTTGTGTTTCTAAACCCTGAACATGAATTACTTTGGCTTATACCTAATGTCAAGTACATGCATGATCCCTAAAAGGATTTTACCTTTTAGGGGTGATTTAGTCTTTGAAAAATATTAACTACATGAAAGAAATGTTGTTTATCTTCTTCAAAGGAGCTCAGAAACTTTGCAACCATGAAGTTAAAACTGTCGTTGTATGAAGTAGCTATTCTTGCATCCCTTAATGCCTACTAATTTCATTAAATATTGTAGATAATGAGCACATTTCGAGATGAGACCCTTAATAAGAGAAGGCATTAGTGCTATCTCCAAAATACAATTATTCTCCTCTTCATGTGCTCTGGGAAGCAGAGAAATGGTTAACACCGTGGCTATTGCCAACCACAGCCTTGGTGTTAGCAGCTCCTGAAATGAATGAGTAGTTCACGCTTCAGCAATATTGTCTCAGGCTCTTGGCAAACCCAAGAAGCCAGCTCTGTTTCTGGTGTGCTCACTGCGTTGTGATGTTTTTCTTGGTGACTATAACAATTTTCACTCTGTCTTCTTATTTTTTTAAAACGGAAGCTGAGAGACTCAAGGTTGTCTCTGTCTCCATTTCTCCTAACTGATTTTCAATGCTTTCCCTGCAAGGTGACACTGAATAAAGGCAAAGAACTTGGGGGAGCTTGAGTCTTCAGAAACAGCCTGCTTATTTTGCTACCCTCCCTAAACATCTAACTTGTCTTTTTTTCTTTTTATACATTATTTTTCAGTGGTTCTATTTATTTTGTTTACCGCAGGTTTTCCATTTTTAGTCTCCTGCCCACTAGGTGCCACCTGGGAATCTCAGCACCTTGGCACTCGTCTGTGGGGTTTCAGTAGCAGCCTCTCTGCTGGGTAGAATCTCTCATTGGAGTGATTGTCTAGAAGATGCACTGCATGATCCCTACCTCAAGGATGAAGGCCAAATTTTTCTAGCGTGGGTGGCCTCAAATTAGGTACCTATACCCATATTTAGGTGGTAAAACAAGTGGGCTGATTTTCAGACATTTGAATATTATAATGCATATCTTTAAGCCCTTTTCATTTACTTAAAACGGCTGTCGAGAGAGGAAATAAACAGGAAGAATGAAGGCAAAGGGAGAGAGGTTTTATTTCTGAACTAAGGGATTTAAAAAATACCTAAAAGAAACAAGTGGAATGTTTTTAAATGGAATAAATTTGTTGCTGATACAGGCAGGAAATAGCACACTCAAATATATGTGGATGTATAGATATATTTTTATCTGAGCTTTTTTTTGCAATGTGTTTTATATTTAGGACACATATCGAGATTTGCATCTGTTTCCAGAACTTGCTGCTAACAGTTAGTAATGATGCCAAAACATACTTTAGCTCCAGCTTGAGACCAAATGATATTCAGGGCTTTTTTTTTTTATTACTAATTTAGGGTCTGATATTAATTAAGGAAATTTTCCATAAGTGCCAGGCCTTTTCTGAAGAACTCATTAAAATTATATTAACTTAAACCGGAATCACAGTCTGAGCATGTTTTGTAATGATTATTCTTACTGACTCTGCTGGGTTTTGTAAACAGAATGCTAATTGTTAATGGGGCAACCGGGCGCTCAATTCCAGACTTTCAAAGGGCCAGATCCTGAGCCATTAGCTAGATGTGTGCTTCCAATAAAGTCAATAAGCTCCTAACAGGAAGGCTGTGGGACTAAGCTCTTTGTTTCATCCTTGTGGAAAGACATTTGGTGAGCTTTCTGTTTTCTTGGTGGAATCACCATTGATTTTTCCAACTAGGATGGAACCAGTGGTGTTGACATATATGACCGTGTGTCTCCTGATTACAGAGAGGGAACCTAACTCCGTACCTGAGGATCTTTGGTACATATAGAGTAATCAGGACTCCTTATTTGGCCTTTAAAGGTCTCCATGGGCTTGAATCTTTGTTGCAGTGGATGTGATTTGATGACTTGCACAAGCTGAACTTATAGTTCCATAAAATGCAGAAGAATTAGGGTTTTCTCAGACTGCATCTGTGGTACAAGTCAGATAGAAAAGCATCTTATGTCTTTTAGGAGCTGTTTGGTTTAAAAGGCCCAGTTCTGCAAATCTTACACTGAAAAATACAATTCAAAAGGCAAAAACTGCTGCTGGTAGAAATAGCTGGATCTGCCTTGACGTTTGGTGAAAAATCCTTGCATTTGTGTCAGTCCAGAATTTGACCATGCAGAATTTGATCAGAAAGGGAGTGTTAGAGCCTAGTGGAGCTTTACAACACCTTTTTGAAGTGATTAATTTTTGTTGTCCCCATTTTACAGATGTCCAAACCTCCTTCTCCCTTGTTGCATGTTTTAGCAGAAAAGGATCTGCTGTCATGCCAGCTTGACTGTCAGGTTTAAAAGAGCTTTGATATTGGTAATACTGGGCTGATACCTGTGACCAAAAGAGAAGGTAAGAGCCATGCAGGTGGTTCAGACTTTCTGTGGTCGTACAAAAGAAAACAATGCAGGCAATTGTAAAAGAGAAAGATCAATGAGATAAAATGAAGGTGCACATCTTCAAGTGGCTCATAAATGATGTTATTAAGAGAGAAGGAACTATTTTATATGCGTAAAGGGAGGGTATTTGGGGACACTTATCTGGAAATCTCTTTAATATTTGTTTTCAGACAGACTAAAAAAAAAGTGAGGGAAGGGATCAAAGCAGGAGGTGCCTTCTTGAGCTTGCGACAGATTGCCCATGTCCTCAAGAGCTGTGTGCGGGTAGCACAGGGTCCCCTCGGGGGAACCCAACCCCGCACCGACACGATGCTCAATAGTGCTTCTGTGTCCAAGGAGTTTTTGTATAGGACAAAGACTTTAAGCAATGGTGGAACTTCATCTATAAAGCCCAGGAAAGAATAATCTGATACAAGGAGCTTTCCATAGATATATAGATTCATAGACTATTAATACAGTGAAACCCTTGCGATCATGTGTTTTGAACCTATTTGTACAATTTCACCAAAGTAGCTCTCATATGAACTTGAGGATAACCTTTGAGAGAAAAAAAAAAAAAAAAAACAACCAACCAAATAAAACTACAAAACCCCAGTTGGTCTTCATTTAAAAATTTCCAGGGAACCCAAATCCATCACAACCTATCGTTACAGATGCTAATTAAGCTTGCTTTGGAAATGTGGGTCTTATTACTAGTCTGAATTTGTCTAACTTTAGTTTCCAGTCATTTGAACTTACTCTAACTTTGTCCGTCAGATTGCAGCCCTGATTTTTATTTCTGAGGTTCTGAGAGGGTTCTTGTGGCAGTGACAGATACAACAAGGAGGTGGGTAAGAAAGGAGGTTGCTATGATGAGTCTTGGGGAGATGGCAAAAGCCACAGGGAACCAGACATTGTTGGATGTGGAACTGGTTTGACTTGCAAAGAGACTGGAGAGGCACAGTGCAAAAATATTTTTGACATTTAAAGTTTGCTGTGGGTTCACTGTGATCTCTCAAATGGTGGAAGTTCCCCTTCCTAATCAGTCAAACTCCTACGATATCCGCTGAAAAGGGGTTATTTTTGGTTGAATTACTAGTGGGACTTTTGCTTTTCTAGCCCACCTGAAAAAACGCACTGAAGAGGAATTTTTCACTGACTTTGTGGGCTTCTGTGATTCCTTTAGGATTTTTTTTTCTGCTTTTATAGTTGCCTGATTGTAAAGTCCTTCCCACTTTTTCTAACAAAATTAATTTCATTCCTCACCCACAATCCTAGATGGAGATAAAAGATATACAACAGGATATGCATTCTTCCCTAGTTTTCATTCAGCGTTTAACCTTTCATTTTAAAATGCAACTATAGTCAGGGGGGCTTTTCCCTCCAGGTTTACTCAGCGTTTGCTCTGTCAAAAGCAAAGAGAAGCCTGCAGCTCAGAGCTCATTCTGTGGCCCCATTGGGTAGCAGACATCCAGCCAGAGCAACTTCTTTGCTCTCCATAATTACTCTGTGGGCAAATTTCAGAATAGAGAGTTGAAACTGCATTAAACCCTTGGGATTACTTGGACCAGGCAATGCTTTCATTGCATAAAGTTTGGTTCTGACAAAAAAAAGGTTTAGACATGTAATGTAGGGAGCTTTTGTGGCATTTTAAAAGTGCTTTCAAGGTCATTTTTCCCAGAGGTCTCTCTAACCACTCTTTTTGTCCTATGGTAGCCATGAATGTTTGCCATAATATGCTATTTTGTAATACAGAAGTACTGAGTGTAGGTGACTGGAGAAACCTCTTCGGGCTCTTGTGAGAGAGAGGAGCAACTATGCTGAGTGAAGGAGAGCACTAGTAGAGATAACCAGTATGGGACATTTAAAACCAGTATCAATTCTGAAAGCAAAATGGAGTTGGTAAGACATCTCATGTCAGTCTTTCTGCCTCTTTAACACTACATTTTTCTGGCAGTGAGAAGTGGAAGGTGGTATGCTTGGCTTAGGAGTGATATCCACAAAGCCTCTTTCATTTAGCTGAGAAGTAAAGTCTCTACAGAAGGTCTAGTGATGCCACATGCGTGGTTTCCACTCGTTATTTTTAATGATTAACTGGACTATCACTGTTTGATCCACAGACATCAGTAGGTTTTTATCCCGTTTTCTATTAAACAAGCTCTGTCTACAGTTGGAAGAATATTCTAAAGCTGTCAGCTAAAGGTATGCCCACCTTGTTTTAGTTTGTATAATTAGTCTGCGCAATGGGCTTGCCTGGAAAACAGGATTGCAGCGGAGACAGAGGACCAAATGTATAAGGCACATCATTTTTAGGTGGTAGATGTCTGTAAAAACACAGCTTGTCTTATTTAATTGTGTGCTGAAATTATGTTCTGTGTTGTGTTGAAAGCTGAACGTGGTATTGAAAGGAGATTTCCACAAATTGGAGATCAGTCCCCTTGCCAAGGCTTTGCCTGAGGTTTTGACTTTAGCTGGAGCACCCAAGTTTGGCTACTGCAGGCGGACGCGGCTCAGTGATCAAAGTAATGGTTGCATTTGTGAATAGCTAATGGGCATTTGCTGGAATCACTGCTGACCGCACCACAGGCAGCAGCTGCTGATACTGTTTGTGCTGCGGTAGCATCTGGAAATCCAATCCCGTTGTGCTAAGGACTATGCAACTAAAGAAGAAGAGGAAAAAAAAGAGAGGTCAGCCCTGTCCGCTATGAATTTGCATTCAATTGGTTGCAAGATGTAGAAGGGAACACAAGAGGGAACTGAGGAAACAGGAGGAAAACCAATGAGGTGAGAGCAGTGGCTGCAACCTCACTAGAGCTGGATAATAGTGAGCATGGGTCAGAAGGGAGTGCACAGATGGTGTTTGAAGGAGGGTACTGGGGTAGCTCTGTGGCTCTTCTTCTCCTCCCAGGCTTCAGGGGCAGCAGGAAAGAAAAGCACAAAGTTGCTCTTTACAGCTTGTAACAAGAGGAAAGCAGTGTTGGTCAGCACCATCACTGAAGAAGCTGAGTGGGGCAGAAGATCAGCCCCGCCAGGTTAGGCCAAGGGTCCATCAAGTACCCATTGCCTTCTCAGCATGGACAAGAGTGATCGCTCAGTTCTCCTGGAGTGCAAAACCAGACCACATATGTATATTCACAGGCTGTAAGGGTTTCAGAATCACAGAATCTTAAGGGTTGGAAGGGACCTTAAGAGATCATCTAGTCCATACTCCCCAAAGCTGGAGGTTTCTATCTGGATCATTGTATTTAAGTAGACCTCTGTAAATAGCCCCAGAGGAGCTGATAGATCAATTCTTATGTTTCCTATAGGTCTATAATATCATAGTCATATAGGACTGATAGGGACCTCAGGAGATGATATGGTCTGTGCCCTTCTGTGCAGAAACAGGATTGAACATCTGCAGGTCACTCCTGTAAAGTGTAGCCAGCTAGTTATGTGTGTTGCTGCCACTGAAAACAAAAATAAAATCATGTCCTAAAGAAGGAAAAGTCCCAGCCAAAAAAACCTCATTAAGGTTGAAATAGATCATTTCAGTGCAGTTAAAAGATTTTTAGAAAATAAACTTGAAAACAAAGGAAGTCAAACCTAACATTATAAAAGAGTACATGAATACATGCTTGAGAAGTGGTGGGGGCTTTATGAATACATTCAAAATATCCCCGGGCTTCTGAGTGAGACTGCTGGTTGTAAAGGGGGAGCCATCACCAGAGTGTGGTGAATAGACCTAGAACTGTAGGGATTGTCAGTGTTGACAGAGGCAAGGTATCGAGAAGAAACCTCTGTGAGAAAGAGCATAAACATTTAGACAGCTTCCAGGGTGCAGACTGCAAAGGCTGGGATATGAACTGGAGACTGAGGACAGATGATTAGACCTTCTGCAAAGGTGACTGGTTTACCAAGTAGGAAGGGAGGCAAGTGCCTCAAAAACACCAGGAGGGCTGCTGACCCAAAATCTCTGCAAAATAAGCCTGAGATGAAATGGCTCATTGGAAGAGGCATCTCACAGAAGCTTCTCAGAGGAAGTCCCTGGGAACTGTGATGTGGATGCTGGCATGACTGGAGGAGCCGCAGAGGAATCCTGGCAATGGGAAAAAAGGCACCTCTCTTCCCCTTTTCTTCCCTCTTCCTCTCTCAAATATCTCCCTCTAAAGGGATTTTTTGCTTGTTTTTGTTTTCATTTTGATTCCTGCTAAAAGCCAACCCTGTGTTGTTTTCTTTTTTATGGGTGAAAAGGAGCGCAGGGGAGGATCTAAGTACCACTGGAGCCTAATTAGGAGCCATCGGATTAGATTCCAAAATTAGATAGGAAGCTGGGTTTCAGGGTAGTCCAAACCCAACTAGTTCCTAGTTTGGCCTGGCCCACGTAGGTGGGCCAGACTGGTTTGGAGCTGTTTTGAGGCCAGGCTGCTTGCCCATGGATGAAACCATTCCAGGCGCAGTGGAGCTGGAGCACGGCGCCTCGTCCTCAGCCGGGCCAGCTTCTGCTCACACCAGTCTGCTCTGCAGATGCGCTGGAGGGTTGTTTAGTTTAAAGCAATTCTAGCCATTGCTTTCTCAAGCAGATGAAGACAACTGAAGGCGATAATTCAGGCTTTGTACGACTCTTTTTTACTTCAGATCTCGGGACTGCGTATGAGAGTTTATTTTAAGCAAAGTTCTCTTTACTCTGTCTGACTGGCACCTTTTCTGTGTCTTCACCTGTTGAAGAACTTATAAAAAATGTCTGGTGGGTTTGCCTTTAATCTTTGAAACTTTACAACATCTTCCAACAAAGGATTTCATAGTATTTTCCAAACTATGCTGCTGACCTTTGTCACTTGGATAATACAAAGTATTAAAATATCCATCTTATAGCAAGTAAAATTTGGCCAGGAAAATCAAATTATTTGCCCTAAGCTACAAAACAAACCAGTAGCAAGAGCCAGAAAGCAATGCATCGTGTTTCACCTTTTAATGACTTTAATGGATAAGTGGACTTTCTAAACTTCTGAATAACATACACTTTTTTTTGGTCCAAGCTCTTTGTTTTTCTGTAATAAAGAACTTTCAGAGACTAGCCACGTTATTCTCACTTAACTGCAGGCCTAGTTAGACTTTGGTAGGAGTGTACTTTTCTATAGCCTGTAGCAAGCACAAGGCAGAGTCTTAACCTCCTGTTACAGAGTTGTAGTGTCTCACATTTACCGTGAGCTGTGGCCATTCAAGTGACTGTTACTGTGGTTTATCTTAGACTTGGTAACTTGGATTTTAAGTTTATGCCGTCAATAGTGATTTGAGCTGCCAGTGGTATAGTCTAAGTTGCTATATAGCAAACAGCCTAAAGCATGTTTATGGTGTGATCTATTACAGACCAAAGTCTGTTTCTCTTTCTCATCACCAGTTTCCTGGGAGGATAAAAACCATATTCAGACAGTGCACTATGGAGAAGAAGCATTTATTTAGAGGTGTTCAAAGCTGGGCTGCTTTAAGCTTCACCTCAGCTGATGAATGCAGATGCTGTGTGGACAAGCTTATAATGGATTGAAACTTAGCTTACAGCAGTTTGCCTTAACTTTGTAAGAAACTCAGGTTGAGTCTGAAATGAATGAAAGAAAATATACCAAGTGCTTTACACTACTTTTATTAAACGAAATTGAAAATCATATATTGTTAAAGTGGTGCAATGCTGAAAATAAAAAGGGACATAGTGACGCTAACCTTGCTGTACAGCTGTGTTTAGCTTTGTCCTGCTGAATTTCGTGACAGTTCAATATCTAATCGGGCACTGAGTGACTAAATGCATGGTTTGAAACTCTGCAGGTCTTTGCACTGCTCGGTAGTTTTGACTCTTAGATACTAAGAGCAGCAGCTGCGTGCGAGGATTTCCTGTCTCCCTGAAGCTTGTGGTGGCTCGGGGCAGGCTGCACTGCACACTGGCAATTCCTGTCCTGCGGCTTGTCAAGAGCCACACTGTTGCTCCTGTGATGCCAAGGGTTGTGACATCCCCGAGCTGCTCTCCCTCTGCCCCATGAGACCATCACAGCAGTTTGGCTTGGTGTTCACCCACGCATCTCCCCACAGGGCTCCTTCGCACCCTGACTCTCCTGAAATTCCTCTGTCCAGTGGGTCTTGAGTCATGCTGACGTGTTTGACAATATTATCATGGCCTGACATTACCGCCAGTCGTGTAGGGAAGTGTGTTCTCACTGTAAGGAAAAAAACTCTGGCTGTCACTGGGCGAGTTATTTTCCACTGTTTTCACTCCAACAGCGTTATTTCGCCTGCTGCTAAAATCTTTAACCTAAGATGGAAATGCCTGCCTGCTATCTGTCCTCTCATTTCTGCAGTACCCAGGAGCTCTCTGTGGGCTGAGTACCCTCAACCCCTCCGGAGTGGCTGCTCTTGTGGCCCCTGCGCAGCTCCCGCTCCCAACACAAGAAGCCGCTTTCAGCTGCTCCTGTGGGACTAGGTGTGGCTGTTTACCCTCTGGGGACACAGGACTTCATGCCAGGGAGGAGAAAAAAAACCAACATCATGGCCCAGACGTGATCAGGGACTGTGACTGAAAATGTCCCTTAAGGGAGAAGTTATTTTGGAGAAAAGTGTGTTTTGAATTGTTTAGATGAAGGGATTTTGTGTTTTATGGATGTCTGGGGGCTGGGGAGGTGCCTTTTCTTCCTCTATGTAGTATATTGTTCATGAAAAAAAAATCAGACTATCTATGTTTGTGAATTTGAGTTTTTTTCAGCCTGAAGCATAACAATTTGTAGGGTTTGATTTTTCTCTAGAAAAAAAAGCAAAAAAAGAGGCAAAAAAAAGCACATTTTGAGAACAAGGCCTGGGTAACCAAAATATGTTTGTTTTTGTTTAAATTGCTCAGTAGAGAAATCGTCTCTTGTCTATTGTTAAGAGAGAGGTTTAAATCAAAGGCAACTTCTACATATTCTAAAGTATACAGACAACTCTTTGAAAGCAAAGCCAAGCAAAACTTTAAAAGAGACCTTCTCCTTGATGCAGAAGTTTTCAGTTAGTTTACTGTGCTGAGGCTTCGGGTGGAAAGAAACAGCCTGAGAAACAAATAGCAAATCCCCATTTTGGAGGCGGAAGTCGGGGAGAACATTGTATTAATAGCAGCACAGGAGACCTTTCCACAGAGCCTCTCATCCAGGGCTTTTCCAGCAACAACGAGGAAAAATCTTTGCAGTTCTTGGGGATTTTTGTGTTTGCGTTTGACTATGGAAGGTTTAAGTGAGCTGCAGAGTGAGGGAGTGGAGGGCCTGATCCTCTCGTGTTGGGTGGTCCGTCCCTCCACAAATAACCCTATTGAAAACAGAGGGACTACTATTTGTGGAGACATTTGTTTGTCAGGAAAAGTAGGGTTTGTAGGATGCAGGCCCAGTTGGCAGACAAATTCCTGGTTGTTTTCTCGTGATAAAAACACAGCTAGCTGTCACAGAGGTGCACGTAGCATCTCTTCAGTTCCTGTTTGAACTCCTGCCACTTGCTCCGTGCTTCTTCCCACTTCCTTAGCCTTGCAAAAATTATTCCAGCACCATGCTAGCTCGGATGAGCTGGCTGCTTCCTTCCTGTCCGGGGCTGACGTGGCCTTCGGCCTTCTGCCATGCTGTTTGGGATCAGCAGAATTTTGGGCTGTGCACTCTCTGGCTCCTACTTGTCAGTACCTATCACTGAGGGCACAGAGGGGGTGCTCTTGGCCTTTGGCTCTTGGCTGTTGGGATGTATTTGGCAGATGATATCCACCTCTTGCCTGGCATCACCGCTTAACACCCAACATATCTTCCCCACCATAAATCCTGCTTTTATTATGAGCCAGGTATAGCCAGCCCCATGCAGAGCTTGTCCCTCCTGAATCCAGCCTTTCCTGGGAGATTTATTTAATGAGCAGTTTATCATTGAGCTACAGGTTTTGGAAATGCTCTTAGTTGCCCTTGCCTGGTACCAGAGGGTGGGCAGCCTGCCCAAACCCCACGTGCTGGCGCAGGCAGGGCAATGGCTCTCCTGGCCCCACGCGAGCTCCCTGTGCCGGCGGATGCTGGGGGAGCTGTCTGGGAGCCATGGCAGTTTTTAGGGGGAGGGAGGAACACTCTCATTAGGTCTACTTTTTTGTGGCTCCCTGTTTTGGTAGCCATAAGTCATTATTTTTTTTTTCCTTTTTCCCCTCCTTAAAACTGAAATAAGGGCTGAAAGGGCAGATTTGTGCTTTTTCTTTTTGTCTCCTTTTTTTTTAAAACTTTTTTCTTCTTCTTTTTTTTTTTCTTTTTGCTAATCTGAGGCACACTGCCACATCTGAAGCCACTTGGCTTATTATGGATTTCATGGAAACTGATTCCCTGAAAGTGTTTCCATATGTGTGTTCCCAATATATCCCATCCTTTTTCTAAATGGGAGTACAAACTCGCACACGAGCTGGAAATGGCTTCAGGATGTGACAGAGAAGTCATATGACTGGAGTGGCACTGTGTGTGGCCTTCTCTGAAAGACACGGTGTCCTGTGTGCTGGCTCCCATCCTACAGTAGATCCAGTTTCAAAGAATATCTTCCTTCCCGGCTTCTTAAAAACTTAATCAAGAACCAGCAAGGAATCCTCTGTCCTCAGGAGGGACGCATATTAGTTGAACGAGATTCGAAAGGAAAATTTGGATGGGGAGGAAAAAGAGGGGTTTAAAGGGTGAAATTTCAGAGCTATGCCAAGGACTTCCACCCCCTCCCCGCCCCTGCAAAACAGTTTCTTTGTGTCTGCTTGAGGATCAGATGGTATTTCTGAGTTGCTAGCATGCAGTGGAAAAGTACAATTCATAACAACATTGGAAACAAATATTTATACTGGATAGTTAAGGCACATTTTTCTGAAAAAAAAAAGAAAGCAATAAAGTAGACTGCTAGCCCCAATGTATATTATCTTCCCATTCATTGAATTTGTACAGGATTCTTCTTGTACCAATGCTTGCCATCACTGTGTATGTGTTGCAGCAATCAGCCCCGCGGCTTTACCTCCTTGCTGCATACGATGCCGCTGAGGTTGCTATCCAAGAAAAGCCTCACATGTTACTTCTGATGCGTTTCGACCTGGGCTGGCAAAAAACAACAGCGTCTGAAATTCAGGCAGAAAAAATTGGGGAAAACTGAAGTGAGAGTGATACGCGCCTGTGTGTGTGTCTGCGTGTTGCAGAACTGCTAGACTTATTTCCAGGAAATGTTGTTTACTCTTTGCTTCCAATGTAAAGCATTGTGGATGGTCTGAGATTTAAACAAGCATGAGTATTTTGACATACTACCAATTCCTTTCCACCTGAATCACCCATGATGGCTCCAAACTGAAGTCACTGAGATGAGGTAGCAAAGACGGAGAGGCTCAGAGGCTCCCCATCACACCAGGTCAAGAGGTATCCACAGCTGACAGGTCACAACTGCTGGCAGAGGATGTATTTCTGTAATATGACCATTTGTCCCCCTCCTGTGGTCCTCGTTAGAAAGGTTTATGAGTTCTATATAAGTGAAGCTTCACAAGAGGCAACATCTATAAATGAGACAGTGATGACTGATGCTTTCGGAGCGCCATTTCTGCTCCCAGCAGTCCATCTGGGAGGGATTTGTTGTTGCTTTTTTCCACATGAGGGAGGAATTCCTACCCATTGATGTTCATAAATTTAAGATGAGCTACCTCTTGAGGTGCAGCCAGGAGCCACTTGTGTTTAGATATATAGTCTCACCCAGCAAGACCTAGGTGCCTAAAGAAAATCACCTTTTTCCAGCACAGTTAATCCAGCAGAAAGGTCGTATTGAAGAAGCAGGGCAGATAACGATGGAGCCCAGGCTGGAGAAGTGCAAAGAGATCCCGATTTTACCATTAAGCAGTGTAACAGTTCTGCTTGGGAAACACTTTCCTTTATTTGCAGGAGTGGTACTTTAATGGTTGCTGCTAACTGTGTTATTTATGGGGTGTTTCTCCCAGCAAAGGGCTTAGGTGCCGTGCCATAAATTCAGTGAAAACATCTATCTGCAAATTAATCCCTGGTATTTTAGGTGCCAAAGTCCTGTTACCTAAATAGCAGAAGGTACAAGCGTGCAGTTTACTGTGTGGATTGGGGTACTGAGGGATGAGGAGGAGGTGCACTAGAATTTGGTTCTCTCCTGTTGTGTGTGAGGCTCTGAAGGGGTTAAAATGTTCCTTCCTGCCTCTGACTTTTGTGAGACTGCTGTGCTTAATAATGTTGCAGTTTAAATGGTCCCAACTAGGCCTTGAAGTTAACACCTTGTTGAGGTGAAGGAAAGGGGGAGGGGGGCCCTTTTGCACCTTTTCTGATGGTGTTGTTTGCCAGGAGACCTGCTTAGGGTAATTTTGGTGAGAAAAATGAAAAAAAAAAAAATCCCAATATAATCCTAATATATAAAAGGCTTTTTTGTTATTTTTTTTCTGAATTAAAGGGAGGAAAATGGCATTGGAAAATGTACGATTTCCTATGGTAAATGACTGCAAGTATCCAGACAATGCAAGCTCATCCCAAAAGTGAAACAGGGAGGGAGAAGCCCTGTGCGTTATTTCTGAGAGGGTCTTACCCTTGTAGCAGGTAGATACATGCTCTGAAGCTGAGCACCAGCATAGGTTTGCAGGATCGTGACCCAGCAGCTACAGCAAGGAACAGATATATGAGGACATAGTTTGAGAACCCTGAGAATTGCAGTCCCAGACTCTATCCTTCAGTGGCGTCCAGAGGGAAGGTGGTATAACACCTCTGGAGAGTCAAAGGTTTGCATGGAAGGAGGCAGAAGCAGGATTCTGTCATGTGTGGTTCACTAAACACTTATTAGCAGAGGTGGGTGACAAGAATTAACAAAATGAAGAGCAAAATAACACCCTGCCCCTGATACAGAAGGATGCTTGGGGAAAACAGAGATCCAGGTAGCAAATAATCACTCCTTGCCATCCGAACAAGTTGCAAGATTGCAAAACCAAGTGCTCAGAAATTGGGAAATCTCAGTACTTACGGTTCCTGTGCAACTGTAAATCAGTCTCATTCTGCTTATGCATTATATTACAGATTTTAATTACAGGATCACATGGTAGTTTTCCCACGGGATTCCTGTCTTGTTCAGTGCACAGGATGGACAGTGCTAATGAGCAGCTCTTCAATATTTTGTTTTCTTCTTGTTCCTTACATTTCCTCAGGCTCTGCTTATTTCAGAACATTAAATTCTACTCTGAAGAAGGAATTCTTAATTTCTCGATGAGCTCTAATATTTCTGCCATAGCATTTGTATACAGAATGTTGCAGTGAAATATTCTCATGAAAGAAAGAATCCACTTTAAAAAGAGTATTGAGACTGACTCCAAGGTCTCATGTAATTCAAGGCACATTTTTATGTCACCTATAGCATGATTTTTTTTCTGTTTAGTCCTATGGTCCTATTGGCTTCAGCTGCATCTGTGAATATTTAGCACATGTGCAAATCAGAAGCCAGTATCTTTGTTGGGCACAGAAAATGAGAGGAACTAAGATGTGATTTGGAGAGATTTCAAGTGAGTCACGTAGGAGCCATGTGGCAGAAACACATATAAACCCATTTTGTTCAAGAAATAATCAGGTCTCCCTCGCCTTGTTGACTTCATCGCTTCTAATTTTCAGCAGAAGTGGATTTGAGGGATACGTAGACAATGGTCTTCTCTATTCCTCAGCTCTGAAAGCTCTCCAGAGGAGGTCAGCTTGTGTGCTGCCTGCAGAAGGGTTCACGTGAAAGAAACAACATCTTCTCCTGTAATTGTGTGCTTTATCATAGCGCATATGGAGAAGTAACTTGAATGGTGGTATTTCCTAACTTTCTTACTCTTCACATGGTAACCTTAATAATATCCTTGTGTTTGTTTCTAGTTGTGTTTACAGTTTCTCAGATTTATCAAAAAAGCAACCTTCACGTAACCTCACTTTCCCAAATCTTTCTTTGCACTGTCATACAGATATCTCAGTTTACCACCATTAATCTCCTTTTACTGAGGCTTCTGCCATCCCAGTGAACAGACCTGATGATGGACAGATCTCGATCAGCGCTGGCACAGGGGTGGGTGGGGGTGTCATTATGTTTCAGCAACATTTGCAGAAAATAATGCTGGGATTTGGGACTCGGGACTCCTGGATTTCATTCCAGTCTCTGGACAAGTGTCTCTGTAGGGGTACAGACTCTTCTGCCCATTTTTAGGCAGAATGCTTATGGTTTGTTCATATTTGGCTGGATTTTTGTGGCAACATCTCTCACACAAAAGCCACTCCTATTCCAAAGTTCAAGTCCTTACTTCAAAGCGTGGAATGGGTACAGCTTTTCAAAGGAAGGCTCCTCAGAGTTTAAGATTAGTAAAACAATATATTTTTCCCAGAAGAAGAATTTCAGCTGAAATTTTAAAAACAAATAAATGCATAAATCACAATTTAGCCTGAGACAGACGCCCAGCATGGACAATTTCAGCCAGAACATTTAAAGTTTGGCAAAGCTGTAAGAGACAGAAAATTGTCTCATCGTGTGAAGTGTGTGGCATACTTCATATGAGGCGATACTATCAGCTGTAAGTAATCCAAGCTGCACATATAATTCATAGACGTAGATGTAAAGGAAGGAAAAATCATTTTTAACAGACAAATTAGTGCTATGCTTCAGACTGAGTGGAACTATTGAACAAAAAACCCCACAAAGTCTAGTATCTGCTTCAGCAAATGTCTTAACACTGAAGTTCCCCAAAACACAAGTGAATCATTTAGCTACTGGTAAATATATTTAGCTATATGTAGCTGAATTTACTCGAGACAGACTCTCCAGTGACTCTTGAATACAGCACCACTCTGTTTTCTTGCATCCAGTGATTACACATTGACTTGATGTGCTAGAAATTTCCCTATCAGACATATGCAGTAAGCCAAGGGGACTTTTTTTTTTTTTTATAGCATAAAATGAAAAAGAAAATTGTAATATTTGTAAGTTATAAAATTATCCTATAACCCTTTAAGGTAGGTTTCAACTTGTGATACCCACAAAGAGTTAATCTATCCATGGTACATTATGATCTTGAATAATTGAAAGCGATTGGCCAAAGTGCTGTAAACCTGGCAAAAATTTGTTGCCTTATTTTCTGCAAACCACAAGCACAGCTTATTAATTGAGAAATGAACATTAACCGGCATTAGCTGGCATCTGTAAACTGAAAAAGAGAAATGGTCATGGTAGGCATTCAGCTGTAAACTGTAGAGCTGCAAAGCTGCAACAGGTAAAATTGTTTTTTAAGCACAAATGCAAAACCATTTTAGTCGGCTGCTGGCAAATGCCCAAGTCTAGGCTTCTTAATGAGACTTCTGCATCAAAATAAGTGAAACCACATGGAATTTTAATTGTTCTTATTCTAAATATGAAACACACTGGAGAAGTATTCTTGAATCTAGCACGTTAGCATATATATTGGCATATTAACATGACCACTTTTCTGTTCTAAACGTGTAGCTCTCAGAAAACTTGAGGGCTGGGTTACGTTAAGGAGGAATCAGCTTGGAAGATTTAAAAAGCAGTTTAACCTGGACACTTTTGGATGTAAAAGTGAGGGTTTTTTAAAAGAAAAAACAACTTTTTTTTTTTTTTTTTTTTTTTGGTATTGTCAAGCACGGTGAGCTGATCAGTTGCTGGCAACAGTTTTGGTAACACAAAATAAAGTCTCCTCTCTTTACAGAAATGTGATTTCACAATCTCGTGGCCACAATGGAGGGTGGAGGATCCGTGCATCACCCATTTAATACAAGCTATCATGAGAGTGGGAATTCAGAGATGCAAATTGTTTTCTTGCTCTGATGGAGTTAAAATCAGCATAAATCTTTAATCCCAATGGGGAGAGGACTGAATAAATTATTTACTTGCACTGTCATGTTAGTATCTTGCTGATCAACATCACTATTTGTGTGCAACTAGATATACAAAGATGGATGTCATACCCAGAAGAGTTGTTTATCTTCCCAGTCAAGCAAAGAGCTAAACATATGTAATTGAATATGCACCTTGTGTTTCCAAGTTAGAACCAAAATCAATCTTTCCTAGGTGGTAGCACAGAAAGAGGAGGAGGAGGGTGAAAAGGCATCAGTGAAATTGCATGGCAGTGAGGATGCGAAGAAGCTGAATTTTAGAGGTGACACTTTAAAAAGTTTCTGGACTCACTTTGAAAGAAGACTTTAGAATTGGCATCACAGGAAATTTTTCTGATCTATGAAAATAACTTTACACAATGACGATACAGAAGTCTGGGAATAAATCACAACCTAGTGCTGGGAGGGATGGAGATAGCAAAAGGCATTTGAGCAAAAGGGGAGTTTGGAGGTAAGTGTGCAAGGAGCCATGCAGACAGAGCCATGAGTGAGATAAGAAAGGATTATGGTTATTTGGCCTTGGGGTAAATAGGATTGTGCTTTACAAGCAACAGTAAAAACAAACAAGTGTGGATTTACTAGGGTGTAAAAGGAGGTCTGTAGCCCCACATTAGAAATGCCTACGTGTGGTGTGCACTTTCCCAGTCATTCAATATAAATGATCTTTTGATAGCACCCACACAGACAATATTTGGATCTAGCTCTTAAAGGGAGATTGCCTTTTAATGTGTAAAGCTATGTGGATAGTTTGTTATTAAGAAAAAGCAGTATGGGTTGCAAAGGAACCAAAAATGCCATGATGTTGTTCTACACCCTTACGCTCATACCAATTCTACCTTTGATTATAAAAGTCTCATTTAGCTTCTATCAGGGTAAACTAAAAGCAACTCTGTTCATGTTGGGAGAGTTGCAATAGCAATAATAAAAAAGGGGAATATAAGCAGCAGCAGATTGAAACTCAGTATTTTGAGCAGCTGGGGAAATTATGTTCTAACCCTATATTTCCAGATACATATCAGACCTGTTCACAATATAAAGGATAGTGTTCCAAAATTACAGCTTTGAATCTGGGTGGTATTGCCTCTGGCCATTGTTTGCAGTTGGGAATGAAAGAAGTTGCATCAAGCAGTAGAGTGTTTGCTGTAAAGGTACAAGTTATATTACATTCCACGGGACTGTGGTTGGAGGGGTTGATGATGGAGACAGACCCATTCCCCCGTGGGTCACTGATTCAGTTCTAGATAAAGATAATAGTAATCATATTGTCATCGGAGTTAAAAATGGGCTTTTAGTGCCCGTTAAAAGCTCTGTACTCGATATCTTTGAGACAATAGATTATGATCCCCAGGTCTCAGGCTGGGTGATTTGGATGCCTGGCTGGCTGTGGCCCAGGTTCTCCATCCTGAACCCAAGCTGTACCAGAGCTTTGCCCCTCTGCTGTTTTTAGATATCCTGGAAGGCTTGGGTTAAATGAGCTAGTAGAACAGGAGAAAATAGTCATCTAAATCACAAAATGTGCCACACAAGGTGCTGAGTTTTGTTGTGTCTGTGGCTTAAGGTAGTAACCACCATTGTGGATGCTGTAGGGGAGCCAAGGGTGGAAGAGCTAGAGGGACCTTCCGTCTGCACCGCAGGGCTGTCAGGTCAGGTCCAAAGCATATCCACAAAAAAAAGCATTTCTGCATCTTACACTGAGGATACACAGGGTGTTTCAGTGATTAGCACATCAGTTTGCCAGCTAGAAGATGCTGTGTTTTCCTTTTAGGTAAATCAGTCTTGCTATATTGACAGACAGATGAGTGAACCTTGGACCTAAAGGACTGTAAAGCTGTAGAAGTGTCGGCTGGGAAGCACAGGATTCAATTTCATTATTTTCCTGCTTTGTTTATGCTCCACTCTTTCAATCTCTCACGCTCTAAAAATGTAAATATATATCTACTGCACACTGGCTGACGTGTTTCCCTCCCTCTTGCACTGTACTTCTTCATTAAGCTTTTTCTCATTCCCCCATCCCTTTTCCCAAAATCCTCTTTGTTTTCTGTTTTTCTGACTTGCAACACAAGCTTTCACCATCTTTTTCTTCTGCTCCTGTCCATCCCACAGTCTCCTAAGCAGATCACCAAGCTACTAAAGTTTGCTTTCCACTTCTGCTCCAAAACTTTGAGTGTTTGATGTGGGATTAGAAATTAGGCAAAATGAGTTTACCCATCCCTGTTTTGCGTTAGACTCCAATTCACAGCGTTACCATCCAGCCGTTCACAGTAGCCATAAACTGTGTGGTCTTTTTTTCAACCAGACTGCACAGACTACATATGAAAACAACTTTTTTTTTTTTTTTCCAATGGCAAAAAGAGTGTTGGGCTTGTAATTTGCCATCAACTACACTAAAAGTAAAATTTGCATCTTTGCTATCAGCTCAGTGGCTTTGCCAGTCCTTTGAATGCAGCAAATGGTGGGTTTTGGCCATAGGAAGTAGCAGAGCAGATCCTCACCCAACTGAATTAATTTAAGGCAAGAAGCTGGGATTAGTCACCACCGATGTAACTCCCCTGTGTCAGTGGTGCAATTAACTCAGTGTTACCAATCCTTGTAGTTTTATTACAAGTTGCACAGTGATTTATACTTTTCTGAAAAGCCCAGCTTCTGACAACGTGTACTGAGGTGGGAACCTCAGGACCTGAGTTTCTTCAGAGGCTATAACAAGAACCCAGAGACATGCAGTCCTCAAAGCTCAGAAACCAGAAGGCAAATCAACTCCAAATCCACTTTTCTCTTTTTGGCTCTTTTTCAATCCCTTGATTTTGGAGAATTTTTTTTCCCTGTCCCCCAGCCTGACTTGTGACCTTTCAACGCTTCAAGGTTGGCAATGCTACTCCCTCCCTTGGCATCAGTGGAGTTAGTCCAGGGATAAGTTTGGCCCAGCGCTTGTAGAAGACAGGTGTATGACTCTCTTCCTTGCAATGTATTATTTGATATGGTCTGCTGTTCTCTTGGGGGCCAAAAGAAGTGGGTTTTCTTAGAAAAATAAAATTCTATCATCACTTGATACAAAAAATGGTATTTACAGAATTGTTTTCCCCCGTCTTTTGTTATAATTTTTTAGGTGCTTCAGAGCTGGGCCCATTTTCAGATCCCAGGCAGTTCACAAGCATTTCATCCCTCACTGAGAGCCGCTTCTCCAACCCACGAATGCACTATCCAGCCACCTTTACCTATACACCGCCAGTCACCTCAGGCATGTCACTGGGTATGTCCGCAACCACTCACTACCACACCTACCTACCACCACCTTACCCCGGCTCTTCCCAAAACCAAAGTGGACCTTTCCAGACCAGCAGCACTCCATATCTCTACTATGGCACTTCATCAGGATCATACCAGTTCCCCATGGTGCCAGGAGGGGACCGTTCCCCTTCCAGGATGCTTCCTCCGTGCACCACCACGTCCAACGGCAGCACGCTGTTAAACCCTAACTTGCCTAACCAGAGTGATGGTGTGGAGGCGGATGGCAGCCACAGCAGCTCCCCAACCGTCTTGAATTCTAGTGGCAGAATGGATGAGTCCGTTTGGAGGCCGTACTGAGATTTCTTCCGTAGCCGGCCCGACCTCCACCAACCAAAAAAACCAAACCCAAACAAAGCCCAAACAAATGGTCGACTAACTACGAAGTGCCTGGTTTTTGTGTTGTTTTTCCTTTTTTTTTTTTTTAAAAAAAAAAAAAAGAGAGATTTTACCAATATGTGCAACTGTGTAGATGGGATGATAATGGCCATAAATAACACGAGTTACCAACACACCATGACACATTTTTTTTTTTCCCCCTCTTGTGGAACCATTTTAACTTGTTTTATATTTAAAATATACTTTTTACACACACCAGAAAAAAAAAAATCACCTCTTCCCCTTTTCCAATTTTTTTTTTTGGGTTTTGGGGTTGGTTTTTTTTTTGGGGTCTAGAGTGTTGTTATAATTAGTGAGTTCTTTTGCCAATGAGGAGAGCATGGACTCCCCAGATAACAGGAGAAACATGGTGATGCAAAGCAAAGGCTTAATTAACCCCTAACCATGAACTCCAGATACAGTTGCAATCATACAACGTATGGGACCCTCTTCACATCCGTAGTGCAATTCAACTGGCTTGTATTGGTGCACATAAAAATGAAAGCAAAGATCGAGTTGCTTCCATTTTGCCATTATATGTATATTCAGATGAAAACAGCTGTCCCAAAAAACTCTCTCCGAGCCTTGCTGCAGATAACAGTTGGAACTTCTCTGTGTTCATTGTTTTTTTGGTTTGTTTTGGGGTAGTTAAAAAGAACGAGTCTTCAAGTTAGGCTAGACAACCCGGGGGTTTCCTTTTTGCTTTTGTATCTTTTCATTTTGCCTTCGATTAGCCAAAAACCAAAAATAACAACCAAAACCTTTAAAAACAAAAACCAAAATGTTATTACTTATGCAAAATACAAAAATGGCAATATATATTACTAGAGCCAAAATGGTATACATAGTGTTTGTGTTCGGCTATGTTATTTTTTATTTTTTTTAAATTATAAATGTGTAAAATTTGAAGTTGTTTGCTAACATGAATCATCATATAACTTTAAAAGAATATTTATAATTATTTAATGACATTTGGACCCTTTAAACGTTTCTTAATGTAATGATATATTGACTTCGGTCTCTAAAAGTGTTTTGTTTTGTTTTTTACTTATATAATTTCTGCAATGGTGTGAACCTCAAACCTTTATCCAACTCTGAAAAGCAGTTCCAGTGTGAACCAGTTTACAATGTGACTTAAAAATGACAAACCCAACCCAAATGCATCCACATCAAATGATTCTGGATGTAGGATTTTTTTATATAACTTATGAAGGAAATGCTGTGTTTAAATATTTTTTGTTAGCTCTCTGGTTGCCTTCAACATAGTCTTGCCTTTTAATCAGTAGTTGTGGAGACACTGGAAAAATGGTAGGAAGGATGAAGTATTTTCCATCCTTCCCCTAATTTCTTCTCCCAGGATTTTTGTCAGAACTTAAAAATTTGAAAATATTCATATTTAAAATGTTATGGTTTGACAGCATAATTTTCACTTTGACAGGGTTTTTGTTTTCCTAAAGAAGAAAATCAAAACCATTTCATAGCCCTTATTTTAAAAATAATGAATCATGCAATATCTCAGAAACGGGATTAAGGGAGAACTGGTGAAACTTTTTCTCCTCCCCTTGCAATTTTAGCCCACTCAATGGAATAAAAATGTTCAAAACTTGAGACAGAGTCTGCCTGGTAGCATATCACCACCCCTTAGCATGAAATGCTGGAGCTATAAAGGATGCTGTGTTGACTTGGCTGTTGCTTTGTTGGAGAGACAAACTCAAGGGCAGTGATACCTCCGCCAATGCTGGAGATTAAAAGTCACCTTAAAAGCCACCCTGAGGCCCTCAGGTGTGATACAGGGAGAGCAGTTTCCACCCAGAATCCTTAATCAACGTGTGTGCCAAACCAAACTCTCCAGTAGAGGGGACCAAATTCTGCCTAGCCCAGGACTGCCACAGCAAAGGGGGAAGTGGCATGGCATAGCTGGATGTGGTGGGAGCTGAGAAGCCATCCCCACATGGGTGACGTTATCTGGTTTAGTGGGGTCTTTGGCACATGCTGGCAGGGTTTGCTCCCTCCTTCCCCTGCCTTAGCCATTGCTGTCGGCAGCCTCCACAGGGGCCTGCCAGCTACCTTGTCTGTACTTCAGCCACCTCCAAAGTATTGCAACACATTGACAGTGGGCCTAGCCATAGAGAGCCGGGCAGCACCACCTCTGCTCGTTAGCAGCTAAGCTGTGGAACAAGTTGACATTAGCATGGTACATCCTTCCGATTTTCATGGTGACGTGCTCTTAAAAAAAGAATAAAATGAATAAACTCTTTGCCTTCTAAAGGTTGTATACCAAGTATGCTTAAAGTATAAGTAAGACACTTTTTTTTCTTCTTAGTTTTCCTTCAAAGATGGAAGCTGTAATTGATTCTATTTATTGTTGGTTTGTGGTAGCTTGAAGCATACCACTGTCCATTTATTTGTAACTGTAAAATACGTTTGTTAGTCTCAGCAGCACTTAAAAAGCCAGTGTCTGGTTACACATTTCAGTTTTGTTTTTTGTTTAGTAAGCAAGAGAAAAAGATGTACTGCCAGTGCAAGCTGTTTCCTATTTAATAAAAGGTACTATATTTGTACATTATTTGTTATTGCTGAGAAGGGCTTTTTAAGGTTTACTGTATGCATATTAAGTAATTTTTAGGGTGCTTTTGTGTTGAAATGTTGTTAAGAGTGGCTGCAGGCAGCAACCCAGTTTTGTTGTGTTTTTTTTTAAGACTTTGTTGTAAAATTCAAGCACTTGGTTTTTGTTTCTGGATAAATCCAGCACAGACCAGACTTTTGTTTTGCTCAGTACCGACAGGACTCTGTTTGTGTCCCCACGGTTTTTCAACTGGACCATTAGGGACAGATATTGAAACCATTTTCTCTGCCTGGTGAAGTGCGCACACCCAATCCGTGTCCTCTTCTCCCCTGGCTGTGCAGGCAGGTGTCTGGCACTGCCTGCTTGAGACAGAAAGGAAAGGATTTTCTAAGTACCTAGAGATGGAGGAGCACCAGCCCCTTGATCTTCAGTAATTCCCAATGCTCCTGAACCCTCCCGGTGCCTTTGGAAAATCTCTCTCCTGTTACATTAGGCTAGGCACAGAGGGAGTTGTACAGGCTGAGGCAGAGATACTCCTCAAAGCTTTCGGAAAATGCTTTCAAGTTCACTTGGAAATGCTCTTGAATCACAATTTCAGACCAAAAAAACCCACCCCAATCGGCATTAGGTAGTAAATAGTATCAGATTATTTGATATTTTGCGAGGTGCTTAGCATCCACAGAAAGGAGTTTTCTCAAAGGTACGACAGACAGCCCTTCAGTAAGTGGCAACCTTTGACACTGGTCATAGATCTAAAGATAAACAAATGGCCTTTTTCTTACTTTCCAGCTCTCTTACCCTACCAAAGATTTACTTCCAGCACAACAGGCACGATGTCCTTTTGGCCTAACAGAGGATCAAATCCTCCTCTCCTTACTCCTAAGGGTAACCAGATCAGGATCAGTGAGTCGGGATGGATGAGTAAAAAAAATTATTTAACCCACAGCCTCATTCATGTGGTGTTTATCATTCCTTTTAAAAGACCAACTGCTGTGTCTTTCTTAGCATTGAACTGTTTTGCCAGCAGTCCCCTGAGCAAAGATTTACCGGTTTCCACAGGTACCATCTTGAGTGGGGAAAATTTTGCACTTTCACACTTAGCAAAGCAAAACACGGCCCCATGCTGGGGCATCCAAGCCATGAGCAAAAGCAATAACTAGAACCTGGATCAGCCATGAGCTCAAAGAAACCCCATTCTCTGAACCCCTGTATTTCTTGTTATTTTTAAATAGAATGCATTTCATTTTAACATTTTCTGAGAACTTTTTTAGATGTTTGTTTACTTCCATGTTTACAGATAAGTCTTTGCTCTTTTTTTTTAATGCAGTACTTTTAAGTATATCAGCCAAAACCATACTTTTACAGTAACTTTTTGTTTTAGGTAATATGAGTGACATTCCATTTTTGTTGTTGTTGTTGTTAAATATGCTTTACCAGTCTTGAATTTCTGCTGGAACAAAATATTTGTAGCATTTTGTGTAAATACAAGCTTTAATTTTTTATTTTTTCAAATGCTGTCACCCGAGATTTGCTTTTCATGCACATATTGTACAAACACACTCCGCGTTGTGCCACAGATGATGATTGTGGATCAGTTTACTTCAACTTCAAAGGGACTATTTGTATTGTATGTTGCAACTGTAAATTGAATTGTTTGGCATTTTCTCATGATTGTAATATTAATTTGAAGTTTGAATTTCATTTTCAATAAAATGGCTTTTTTTTTTTTTGTTAATGTTCTTCTCTGCTTCTTTTTCTTCTGCTATCTCCTCTTAGCACCAGGCAAGGTAAAGGGAGTAGACAGTAGGACATAATACTGGCCCTTCCAAGGTGGCCCCATCAGTATCTGCAGTGTTTAAGTTTTCAATTAACTAGAATAAGCAGCTTCTCAGGCCTATGGATGGCAAAGGACACCTTCTATATCTGATCTCAGGTGTCACTTCTTTTCTTGAGTCTGAAAACTATCAATACCTGTGTTTTTTAGAGGAGTGCAAACTATTCCATTTGTCTTTCTCAGATTATTAACTCTGAAACCTAACAGCTGCCAAGACATTCTGCTGCTAGGGTGCTGTGAGCAGAGCATGAAGTATAGGTAAAGCTGGGATAGATTTCCCAACTAGGGAAGGAGGGATTTGGATTTATGGCTCTTTTCCAGGATGGAGGTTGTGCTATTCCCACCTCTTCCTGGTCACACCAGAGGAATGCAGTTACAGATAATCTTATGATTTGCATGGCCTGAGGCAAGAATAGTTTCCAAGCAGCAAAAGATATATGGATAGGGAGGAGACTGGGGAAGGAGGCTATTTTTCCTCCAGCCTAGTGTCAGGGGTAGGAGGAGATGCAGCTAATGAAGGTGAGGTAAAGTTCATCCAGGGCTGTCTGCAGGAGGAGAGGACAGGACAGGAGTTGTTTGCAAGCTTGTACCTGGTTTCATAGTAAGTTCTTATCCTTTTTAGCTATTTTGTGAGTCTGCAAAAGTGAAATAGTAGCAGAGAGACACATGAGGTTCTGGTCATTTCAAGAAACCTTTAATTCTGAAGTTTAAATGTCACTAAGGCTGATTTTGTGGGCTCTGTTGTCTTTACCATGGACCTACACATATTTTTGTGTGGTAGTTGAAGATTAAGATAATGTTTGGGGGTTTTCAGTGGTGCTTTCATTCCAGCCCATAGAGAATTGATTTTGATTCTCTCTGATTTTAGAGAAGCTTTATCCTAGAGTTGTGGAACCAAGCAAACCAATCAATACTCTGAGGTTTAATTGACATAGAAATTGTTTGATGGGGACTTACGCTATAAACATTAGTGCTCAGACTTTCTGCTGCCCTCTGTTACACAGACTAACTCAGCTAGTCAGAGCACACAGTGATGTTTATTACATTCTTGCTTTCATGGCCACTTAATTTAGATGCTCATAAAGGGAAATAAACAATTTTTCACCATTTTTTATGGTCAAGTAATGGAACAGGGGCCTGAGAAGATTGTGCCATCTCTGTTCTTGGAGGTTTATGGGATCTGACTGGGTAAAGCATGAAGGAGCAACCTGGTCTGACACCAGAGCTGAGGCTGCTTGAGCAGAAGGTTTGGCTGGAGATCTCCTGTGGTCCTCTCCAAATTATCCCCTGGCTTTGTGAGTCAGACTTAAGAGCTATCTGTTACAGGTTGATGTCTAAGCTTGCATGATTGCTTGCATGACTACAGCTAATGCATATTCAGCTAAAACCAATCTGAATCAAGAGATCTGATAGGATGAAATTCTCACATAAGCAGGTTATTGAGAAGTTACAGTGATCCATTTATCTTTTCTTGGTTATCTGAGATATCTATGGCAGTAAGATCAGTACAAGGCTTGGGAGAGCTGATCCATCATTCTGATCCTGTGTGGCAATTCCCAGCAATTTCCATCATTTGTTACATTGGGGCTGTTGCTTTTGATTTTTTGATTCATTTACCCTTTTGCAGCTTGAGAAAGTGACTCGTGTTCTCATGCCTTAGCTGGAAAGCAGTAAGTCTCTAAGCAAAGCAATCACCTCTGGTGAGCATGGAGGACTGCCCCATACAAAGACATGTAGAGCTGTGAGGGAAGACAAAACTCAAAGTACTTTTAGGAGATAAGGTTTAAATATGCTTCCTACAAGGGATGTTGACTATTGTCTTCCCCGTCTTTTGGTGTCAGTAAATAACTTCTTGCTTTCAATTTGTGAGGGTAGAACATCAGCTCTGGATAGCTGGACTCAGGCCTTTACTGGTCCCACACGGCGTGCATACGGTGGGCATCTCACGCTGCCTTTCCCTCTTGGCCTTGATTTTAACTTTTTAATTTCCTGTGGTTGAGAGCAACACTGGAGGGGCTCAGAGAAGCCACATGTTGGCAGCCACAGGTCTAAATCAGCCTTTTTGTGCCTAAAACAAGCTCTTGGGGAGAGGTGGGGGAGAGAAGGAGCAGGATCTGACTTTATGGTTCATCACCAAGCCCTATGCTGGCACCAAATAAAAAATTCATCAAGCTGTTTACAGGGGAAAAGGAGGAAATAACCTCAGTACTACATCCAAGTTTTGACATGTACTGTCTAGTTACCTTCTGCATGGTCAGAAGGAAATGAGTTGGTGTTTTGGAGTGAAATACTTCCTTATAGCAACTGCTCGTGGATGGCCAATGGTTGGCATAAGTCACGGTGATGTTCTGCAGCACTTTGGTGGCGGGTGGGGGGAGCAGATCACAGTAGATCATATATATTTGAGCAGGAGAGGGCATGGTGTGGTGTGGATGACCAGCTTTGCAGCTTAGGCGCTCACCACTTGACTGAACACATGCAGAGAACAGCCCAAGAGCGTTATTTGCCAGAAATATTTGTTGGATAACTTAAAATTAAAAGCAAATCCACTGGAAGCCTGTAATCTTTGGACAGGTGATGGCGGTGACTATGGTGGATAAAATATTGGGAGCAGGCTGAACATTTCTGCTCAACATCTTGAAGAAAAGTTTTAGCATGAGCTTAAAGTAAAAAAAATTAAACATTCAAAAGGGCTGTCTTTGCCCTTCTGTAATTATAATCTTTTCCCTGTAGATCTAACAGTGCAATATCAGTCTGGGACGTATGGAGTTGTTCCCTTGGGGTCTCTTGTGATGTGGCCTTGGAGAGGGGGCGATGTTGGCATATACTCCTCTGGGAATAGGAAGCTTTGGCCTCACTAACAGATAAGGCTGTGAGATACAAAGAGAACAAATACTAAACTTCCAAAAGTGTCTGGTGATCTGTTGTTGTGCAAACGAAGTAACTGGGGACCTACAACATAATTTAAAGTTGAAGTTCTGCCTGCTCTGCTACTTCCATGCAGATTAACTGCATGTATTACTTAGGATATATGCAACCTACACTTCTAATGTAAACTGTGTTACCCAAATAACAAGTGGGCTTGAATTTCCCTGCTGCAGTTAGGGTGAGAGAATAAAACAAAACACCTATAGTTATATTTGTGAGGGCCTATAAAGATGAAACAAATTAACCTTTGTCCTGTAGCTGGGAAATTTCAGCATTGTCTGTGACTGTCCAGGCAGCTTTGGACTCCTTTTTATGCCTCAGTTTCCCAAACTATAGAACAGGGAATTTACTATTTCCCTATTTTCTCAGGGTGTCCCATGGACTCTGTTTATAGAGAGCTTTGAACTCTTTCTGTTGTTGTTTAGCTCATTTTACTACAAATCCAGTGTTTGGTCTCACACCATTGGATAATGTCCTTTGAAACAGCACATTTCTAAACCACATGTTTAGAAAAATTGACCCAGTTTCCAGACTGCTGATCTGGTCAAAAAACAATGTGGAGTTAAGGCCAAGTTGTGCTGTCTCAACAGATTTACTTAGGATTTGCGGTGGGGCAGGAAGAAAAGTAGAGATCACTGCAATCCGTGGGGGCAGCCCTTGGCCTCTCCCTTCCAGCAGCTTGCTCGGGATGAGCAGCTGGAGCTTGTGGGATGTCCCAACACTTAGAGAAAAGCAAACAACCCACATTACAGTTGATATGCTGCAGCAACTTGCCAGTGATTAATGTTCACCGCGAGGCCAAAGTCAGATGGTGATTACGCCAGTAGAGATCAGTTGAAGTCCCTCTATTAATAGCATTGCGTTTTTTTGGACACCAGGAGTTTTCAACCCAGAAATGTGGATGTTATCAATAAAGAGTCATTGAAATGCTGATTGGAAGGGATCCCCATGGGTCTCCTGGTCCTGATGCAAGACCACCACTACCAGATCTGCTCAGTGTGGCTCTGTCCAGCAAGTCTTCATGCTTTCCAAGTGTGGAGTAGAAGCCGTGACTTAAGCAGAGCATCACATCCCCAAGCTTCTAACGTCAAAGTGCAATTGGTGACTTTTCCCCCAGCTTCTGGGTCTGGAGTTGTTTCTTTCCCTGCCTCTGGGTTTGGGCACACAGGGCACAATAAAGATTTAAAATCTCCTTGTACAACTATGGGAATCTGGACCTTAGTAACCTCTCCATCCCTTCATTTGTAATTCCTCCAGGCTGTGACTTTAGAGCACTATTAAAAATCAAGCCTGAGCCTAAACACCAGGCCAGACCCTCACCCCCCAGCTTGTTTACTTATTCATTTCCGCCATTGGAAAAAGAAGTCCTTAGTGGCTTAAAACAGTGCTGTTGCATCCAAATGCTGCGAAACAGCTTCTCCCAGGAAAGCACAATTTCTATCCCTTCTCTGTAGTATGCGAGGGCAGTTAGCAAATGTCAGGAAATAGGAAGGAAGGGCCGTGGCAGAAGGGGGAAGAAACCCGTAAATAATCCAGACAGATATTGGGCAACCTGGATGTGAAAGATCTCTTTGACCTTTTACTGCCAGTAGTAGTGTCCTCCTAACAGAGCAGGATGTTCTCATCTTTAAATATAAGCCAGGCCAGATGCTAAAGTCTCTTCTGCAAATACTGTAAAAGTGAGGAGGAGAACAGCTGATTTCTGTTAAGATGAATACACCAGGAGAATAAGCCAAAAAAAAAAGTATGAGAAATCTCCAGAGATCTTTCTTTGCAATGCCGTTTGGCAGCTAGATCTTAAAGTTGGGACTGAAAATCCAGTCTGTGCTTCTGTCCCTTTACTGATGGGTCGCCGCGTGTTGAGCAGCAATTCCTGCACCGCTCAGGGATTTGCAGCAGTGTTGGTGGGGATTTCCCCCTGTACTTTAAAGGGCTGTGAAATCCACAGGCTTTGGCTTTCATGGAGCTGTAGAAAGTACCAGTCGATGAGGAATTTGCTTGATTTGCTCCTTGCTGTAGAAAATAGTTACATGCTGAGTTGGGGCCAGTGATTTAAAATGGCATCTTTGTTCTATCTTTTTTTTTTTTTTTTGTAGTTTCTCCTCTACGCTGTTTTCCTTCCTTAGTCTGTTTTATTTGTCTGGAAGAGATTAATTCAAACTACTAGATAGAGACAGGATTTTCATTTTATAAGGCATTGCATTGGACATTATAAAAAATGCCTCTTACTCTCTTCACAATACTGCTTCAGTCATCCTTTCCGTATGTTCAGTACAGAAATTACATTTCCCTCCGGGCAAGGATCTTTGAAATCACAGTAAAATCACTCATATTTGTAATGTGCTTATAGGTATTGGATGGAGAGTGTTAGAGAAAAGTAATGTACATGGTGACATGATATTTTTGTATTTCTGTAATGGGACAATGTCCAAGAGAAAAAAGAACTGACTGTGTATCGTGTTCACACTTTTTTTTTTTCATATGCTGAATGCCAGTCCTTGAAAATAGTTCCTAGAAACCAGAAAAAACTCATTGTGAAATGATGGGGAGAACTCATCCAGTGTTTAGGATTACTGACTAATGTTTACAGAGTACTTGTGCAGCCATTTTCCTTGCCAGCTGGGGAAGGCTTTGTACATGCTGTTTCAAACCTCCCTGTCTCCACCTGATTCCCCCCAGTTTCTGTTTTCATAAGTTTCCGATTAGGAACTCCATTTAACTGAGAACTTGGACTTTTATTTTTCTGTGCACTGCAAGTATTTAGAAAAGATACTTTTGGGGAGATAGTCATGTTAAGACTGATGTTTTATTTGTCGTGGACATCTGCCTTGGAGAGGCTTCTCAGCTTATCCATGACAGAAAATACCAAAAGATAACATGCTGATGAACAACAGTGTTACCTAGTTATCGTCTCCTGGATTTACTGATCCAGGGTACAGAAAAATGTACCCGGTGCCCACTCTTGTCAGCAGCACCTGTGGTGAAAGATGGAAAGAGGATCTTCTGCTCATGTCTGAGGGCATGGACCTCCTGCTGGGGCAATTGACTGCTCAGACAAACCTTCCTGTATCAAACCTCACCATGTGGAGACAAAATAGAGAGAGAGAGAGAATTTAGGTCATCTGCAGTGTGACAATCTAGAGACAGGAAAACACAAACTGCTAGTACCCGAACAGACCGTAGTTCAGAGGAGCTTCCACCTCCCTGTGTCTGTTCAAGTCTAGTTGGTGGGGGCTCATGACCATCCCAGTGGGGCTGAGAGCTGAAAACCTGAGGAAGATGGATAAATTAATGCATACCATAAACAAAAGTCCTTTCAGAGGCAAATCTTCATGCTCAGATCTTGTCTTTCGTCTGGAAACAGTAGGATCTTGAAAGCATCTCCTATTCCAGCTACCCCAGAAGGTTTTTGACATCTAGAGTCAGTGTTCAGATCTTGCATTTGGCTTTTTTGTTCTGTCAAAAAGCAAAACTAAAGTCAGATCCAATTTGTGCTTTGAGGAACCATAGACTTGCTGGAGTCACTGCCATATTTAACACCAATATTGATCTTTTGGCACCTCAGTTACTGCTGTGTTACAGTATTTTCTTTATCAGCCCTTCTTGACCCATGAGAGCTGATGCAAGCTGCACAGATGGATCCATCCCTTCCTTAGGTGTGTAGCCCAAGTCCATCACTGATGCACGCAGGGCTTTTCCAGTCTTCTTGTGTCCTTTTGGCCCCACATTGGTGTTATGGACTAAAATGAGGTAAAATTATAGCTACCTGGATAGTGCCCCTTGGTCCTCAAACCCGTGAAAATATGCACCCAACAGAGAAAAAGACTGAATACTGAATTTGCACAGCTCTCCTGCGAGAGATGAGACTGACCACAGACCTCAGGCCTTGCGAATGAAACGTCAAAGTAATTTCTTCAGTGTTTTTTTCCAAAACAACTGCACGTAAGAAATTGAACCTCAAAGACGGAAGATGTGAAGCTCAGAAGCACACCCACACCCACATGCAGTACAAGAAAGGGAGAAATAAAATTTTCAACTGCCTCCCAAGATGAGAAACAATTCACTTCTGAAAAAGGTTTTTTAAGCTCACTCTCTTCTCAAGTGTCCAGGAGAAATGGGTACTTAAAGAAAGTTGTGTAATACTTTGGAGAGGCATTGGTGAAAATGTTGAATGTGAATGTGAATATGAATTGGCCTCTATATTTACCAACTTGTTAAGTCAAGTGTGGCTTTTGAAATATTATCAGAAACAGGTAAAATATATATATAGCACAAGGGAGCTGATATTATTAATCCTGCAGTTCCTGGTTTGCTCAGGAAAAGTGATTGTTATTTAGTGACTTCTTTTAGCTTAAAAAGCAGTTATTGTTTTTCTTCCAAGGGTTTTTGGCTGCTTTACAGCTTTTGTTAAGAAACCAGTATTTCGTAGTAAAATATGTACTCATCTGTTAATATTTCTGACAAGGCAAATTTCAAAGAATTGAAAAGGCTATGATGCCATTTTTCTGGAACAGGGCAATACCTTGCAAGTAAGCACATTTCTCAACAGGTCAACACCAGTCCCAAAGAAAAAGATAAGGGAAGTTTTGTTTTGATTTGTTTTTTTTCTGCAACAGATGCTATAATTGTTCATTCTACTTTGCCCTTTATGAGTTTACAATAAAAGTTTAAAAACATTATCAGCAAAATACACAAAGGAATGTCTTGCTTCAGGTAATAAATGGTGGAACTGAATCCTACTGCTTTCTCCTTTGTAGCTAGTAAAAGCCATCTGAATGTTTTCTGCAGAAGTGACAGTGGGAAGCAGAACCTTGAATGTTATTGTCTCCTGGCTTGTGACTTCTCACCTGCCAGATGATCCCTCACAGCTCCCAGAAATCTCAGGGTTGGGGACAATGACTAAATCATTCCTAAAGCAGGAACTGAATCCTTAAACTGCCTTAAAAATGTCCCACGGGCTATGTAAGAATTGTTATACAGACCATTAAATTGGAAACCAAAGCTTGATGCCAGAATGGATATCCTCCACCATTCAGATGAACAAGAGAAAAGAACATGAGGTGTCTCAGGCTTTGAATCATGCTAATGAGTGTGATGCCTCTGTGCAGATGCCTCTGCCTCACAGTCAGCACCCATCAGTCCCACCTCAGAAAAGTTTAGCCACTCTTTGGGTTGGGGTAAGCCGTGAGA
This sequence comes from Colius striatus, assembly GCF_028858725.1. Lineage (NCBI taxonomy): Eukaryota > Metazoa > Chordata > Aves > Coliiformes > Coliidae > Colius > Colius striatus. Next base: position 41,816,713 of record NC_084760.1, on the reverse strand, counting down.
AATTTGGAGATGTTGCTTCTCGTACTTGTGGCAAAGGAAACAACCTGTTTTCTTGACACTTTGACCCTTTGTTTTCTTATCAGCCATCACAGCAGTGTTGCTAAGATGCTGAAGATAGCAGAAGAAAAGGTCTGAACCACATGAATCTAGTTTCATGATTTGAATTTTATTTGCTCTGACTTTGTCTGGGCTGTCACATCCTGACTACCTTGATTGACTTGTGTGTAGAAGCAACTTCTATGAATAGCTGCTGCTTCTTCAAGCAGTTCCATGAATAAGAAAGGAACTCTATGTACATGAAGTGCAGAGAGACAAAGTGAGTGATTTTCTACAGAAGTAAGTCCTTCCTTTGGTTTAAAAGTTAGACTTTTCGGGGTGTTTAGCCTTAGTTTTCATCCCCCTTTAGAAAGAGACAAGACTACTGGGCTTGTACTGTGTGTGGACACAAGGGCAGTGTCCGTCTATTCCTTTTGCTTATAGCTTTTCAGTCCCATGGCCAGTCACAGTTCAATGAAACTCAGTAATTTCAGAACTCCCGAGTTCAAGCACATTTCATTATGATATCCCCCCAGGTGGCAGAGATGTTTCTGTCCAAGCATAGATTTGGATGCAAAGTTTGTGCAGCAAAGAGGACAACCAAGACATGCTATATTATAGAAGAGCAAGCTCCTGTACTCATCAACAAGACTGGTTTATTCTTCATTTAGTTACATGTTTCAGAATTTATGGGATCTTTTTTATTCTTTTCTTAGTTTTACAGACTCTATATTTTAGACCTAGACTAAGGCAACAGGAGTCTCAGAGGCCTCCTACAAGTTTGTCCCACTGATGCTCTTAAAGTAGTTCATTGCTTCAAACTGATCCACTGCCTACAACTGCCATTAAACATTACTACTTGTTACAGTAATAGGAAAGGATTTAATCACGTCTACAGAATAAGTTCATCCCAGAATTGAAGCATACAATATCATATTCATCATATTATCCTGAAGTCTGTGTCATTTTCAAATGGCTAATTGGCTTATAAAGGATAAAATAACTGTAGTGCCTGGATGTGCCTGTGTGAATGCACATGCATACATATGCGTTTTCTGCTGCAGTTTCAGGAGCTTTCTGAGCAAATTGCCTGGTGGTTAAGCATACTGAGGGCTGGAGTAGTTTTCAGTGTTCAAGGACAAGGTTATTTCAAAGACTGAGGCCACAGCAGGCAATAGAAGTGCTCCATAATGCCCTTTCCCTCTCCAACCGTCAACACATTTGTGGCTCAGATGCACTCTTGCCACATATAATCTCTTTTGTGGGGAGAAAACTGGACCATGAACCATTTTCATCTGCATCCTGATGTTCTTCAAAGGAAATATAGGCTGGACAGCCCTACTGTGCATCAGTGGACCCCGAACAGGATAACTGGCAGACCAGTGCTGCCCAGCCCTGATTTATAAGCTCAGCTATAGATGTGCCACGTTTCCTGGTCCCTTCAAAATACTGCAAGGAATTTTGATGTGTAGAAAATTAAGTGCTTATGAAAAGGCTTTGGGCCCACAAGCACCAAAATAATGTAACTCAAGTGGTGACTGTCAACAAATGTGAGATAAAACGCATTTTCTGAAAGCTCAGTGAAAGAGATTTCATTGTGTTCAGCCTCACCCTTGAAGCTCAGTGTGCGCAGCCCGTTGGTGCAGTGACATGGTGTCACTCATTGAGCTTCAGTGACACAACGTGTCTGAGTCTTCCGATTGAAGAGCAAAGAATTAAATGTTTATCAGCGTTGACCTAGATTTGGCCTTGATTTTTAAAGGCAAGCTTGTTACTCTATGAATAAACTCAGGATGTTGAACATAAACATCTAAGAAATAGGAAGAGATGACTTTTCTCACTCAAGCCCCAGAAACTAGAAAAGGAGAGATATAAAATAAAAAAGAAAAGGTGCAGCAATGTGGAAGCAAAATGAGAAGATGCTCCATTTAAAAGAATTTGAGTTCCCACTTTCCATATCCTCAGAAACATGATACTTCTGGACCAGTGACAGCCATATTGTGTGTCCATGCACACCTTGCCTACTCCTGGGGTTATTCCTCCGAACTTTTTGCAGAGTTGAGCTAAAACCGGAGTCATACACCAGCCTGAGCCCTTGATAAGAGGCAATCACTGTAGAAACCAGTGACTTCAGCCTCTTCCAGGAACCTTGGGTGGGGTGTTTTCAGAGTAAAGATCAAGCTCTCTCTTTCCGTCCACAAAAAACAACTAACTGTTAATGTAGGTTTGGCTATTTTCTGAAGGGTTTTGTCATAGCTCAAGCTTATAGAGAGGAAAATGGTACAGAGGGAGAGTAAATTTTTCCTCTTGGCTCTGCTAGTTGTTTGCAAAAAGCTTTTCCCTTATCAGGATTGCCTGTCTGGGTCCTACCTCTTCGCACACTTTGGGCTTCTTTGGGCCTATCCTTTGCATTCCTGACATCTACCTGTACCTGTGCTCCCCTAACACACAGAGTTCATCTTGCTTAGCAAAGCTGAGCTTGTCAAAATCTAATTTTTTTCCCTTCTGGCTGAGCAAACAGGAGCATTCACATCTCCTGATGCTGGGAGGCAGTGTGGAAAGGAAAGTGAGATTTATGAGGTCTGGGACAAAATAAATGAAAGAAAGCAGATGTACCAATTGTGATGCTCCCTTGCGAAGAGGCAGGAGTGCATTTGCATTCTGATTTTACCAGGTGTGAATCTTTCCAGGACCTATATCACTCGCTAATTAATGCTTACATGTAGCAGCCATCCTCCTAAAACCCAGCCCAAGTTGGGGCTATTTGTAAAAAACTACTGCAAATGGTCCAGTGCTGGAGCTCAAAGAGGTGGGACAGGTCCTAAATCAGGACAGACTTACACATCTGGGCTAGCTACCCTATGTTTGATCCCTTTATTGTCAATAGAGGGAAAGTAGCACTTCAATCTGAAACAGTTTAGTTGTCTACTTCAGGATGAGATGGTCTAGAAGCATCTTTTACCCCCTCCCTTCCCCCCCACCCCTTCCCCTAACTGCAGAGGAATTGCAGAGGCATCTACTCTGGAATCTGGGAGGTAAAATACTGTGGCCCTGGAACCAATCTACCAGTAGATTTCATGTACCTCATGGCTGGGAAATAGTTCTGAGTGTTGAAGTCCAAAGTTATTTTTCAGTCCTTTGGCTTGATGATTGTCTACAAAACCAGTGAAAGAGAAGTATTTTTGAGCTGGAAATTGGTTTTAGTAAAAAAAATTATCAGCTCCACATACTACCCTAGGAGATATTAACAATGACAATCTTTGGATTTGTCTCAGTGTTGTGTTTGGGACAGGTGATAATTTTACTGCTCTAGTACATAGATGCAAATTCACTAACACTAGATAACCAAAAAAATGGTGGCTGAATGAGGGAGACAATCCACCTAAAAGATCCAAGGCTTTTTCAGATAAACAGACATAGACTTGGATTCTTTCCCAAAGTGTAGCTAAACATTTTGCGTTTGCAAAAAAAACAAGTTGGAAACATCCCAGGAAGATTTTCTTAAGAAGTGTCTGAACCTTCTTGGTGTGATGGGGCTAAAATCACTCTGGGACAACTATTCCTCATGTTGGGGCAGTTGGAAGGGAGCTGGTGGCAAGTGGCAGCAGGGTAACAAACTGGGACAAAAGACAGTCAGGGGATGGGTCTTCTGCATTTCAGCAGTTCATTTCGGGTTCCCAGTCCTAAGCAGAGTGAGGGACTAAAAACTAGCAAGAAAAAGATTCATATGGTGTCAATAGCAAGAACCCATTGCTTGGGTGCAGGTGGTACCTGACCAAGGGCTCTGTCCAGGCTCCATATTTCCTTAAGCAGCGGGAGGAGGAACATCAATCAGCTGCATAAAGAGTCACTCTAGAGGTGGGATAGTGACAACATAGAGGCATTGGTGTCGCCAGCTGCATCATGTAGTCAACCCCTTGATGCCAAGCAGGCATGTTATGTTAGCCGCTGTGCCACACACCCAGGACTCCACGTGCTTCCCACAAAGAGTTTTTTTCTCCCTCTGTGCTTCAAGATGAGCTGGGACAGTGCTGGTGGAGATGTTGGAAGGAGAAACTCTGATTCTGGGGACCCAAGCATCTCTTACAGATGGTGCTGGATCCAGGCTGCTCTTGCATTTGCTCCTACATTGGAATACTGCTTCCACTGATCCCCAGGCACTCGTCAGCAAAGATACGGCAGTATTTGTTCCCTATTGTGATCTTAGAAATCAGGTGTAAAGTAGAACAAAATCCCTAAAATGTCTTTGTCTATGGCCATGGTAGGCTTAATCACCGCAGCTACGTGAACCAAACAGTGCATGGGCTCAGGCTCTGCTCCTGAAGCCACTAGGGTTTCTTTTTCTGTTTTTGGCAGATCCCTAACAATTAGTACCCTTAGCCCCTATAAGAGAACAGCCACATTCAAAATGCCTGGAAATGGCTTGGGAGAGTGCTACTTGACTGTGCCCATGCAAAAATTTTTTCATCAGGAATGTGTCCTTGTGCCTATCTCCACATGCCAGGACTGTTTAATTTACTATATATAGTCATACCATCTGTATACTTGAATATATTCTCTCCGCAGCCTGGTTCAGCATAGAGGTTTCATGTAGCATACACTATAAAATGTTTCTTTTTCAGATTTTCATCTTGACATGAAAGTGCATTACAACATTTGCCATCAATAAAACACAATTCCTTCCATGTGAAAAGCATTACAGCCACAGTATGGTTATTGAGTGATGATACCTGGATGACGGAAATACACGAACAGGAAAGTGTACATAGGGAAACTTCAGAAACAATGCCAAGTTTTTAAAAGAAACGATGTCTGATAGTAATGCAGATGGGTTTGAAGAATTTAGTTCATTTGTACATAAAAAAAAAGAAAAATAGAAAAAAATGAGCCTGAGCTGAAAGAGAAATGAAAACAAGGCAGGGAAAAGCTTCACAAATGAGTAACTGAGTAGTCTGGCAATCCAGTGAAGACGTGTAAAAAAGAGATTGCTTGCCTCTTGCTCTGTGGTTAAATCATGAGCCAAGCCAGCTATGAGCAGGCACTAGGGTTTTCAGGAGCTTCTTCTGCTTTCAATCTGTCACACATGTCCAGCAGAGCATCCAGTGCTGGAATGCCAGCGTCTGAAGGTATCATTAACATTTTCTTTGACTTTGAATCTTAGAGGTAGGTCCTCCAGGTCAGACTCGAGGACACTGTGGACCTTAAGTGGGAGATTGCCCTCTCTTATACATTCTACACCTAAACTGAGCAACTATCTCCAAACTTATTGACGCAGAGAGAATAACTCATGTGGCTGTATAAAAAGCTTCAGATTGAACCCTTGTCCTGACAATATTCTAAGCCAGGATTCTTCTACTGGCTCAGATTTTAATGAAAATTTTCCCATTAGCACAAAAATAAATGCTAGTTGTTTTTTATTTCAGCAAAAGTTTAGCTTTGAGAAAAAAAAAAAAACATGCTAATTAGTTCGTTAACTGAACCCATTAAATATACATCTCCAAATCTTCCTGAGAGTAATGTAAATCACCAGTGCTGGATTCCCAAGATGCAAAGCAAGTTACTAAGCTTTGGAATGTGTAAACATTTAGTGGAAGAAATTGTTACTTCAGAGAAAGTACAAACAAAGCAGCCTGTTTGTGTGGCTGCTTTCTCACAGGAGAACAACCAAGAAACATGGAAAGTGTTGAGTGTCCTCCATGGATCATGTTTGTAACTGTGATCCAAGGGGGAGAGAACAAAGACTTTCCTTTATATAGCAGAGTGACCGAAGTGAAAGTGCTCGAGTGGTGAAAATGCACAATCTACCATTGTTGAGGCTTCTGAACAGAACACAAACCATGGTTTATCAAAGAGCAGTAACAAAAACGGATTTTGCTGAATGGAAAATAAATGATGTTTTTCCATTGAATCCACCATCCCACATAATAATTTTCTTCTGGATTGGTCACACTTCATCAGAGCAGTGATTACAGGCTGGGGGGGGGACGTAGGAGGAGAAACACGTGTCTATGTGTGCATGGAGGAAGTGTTCAGCAAGACCCACAGTCTTATTACTTCCATTTGGCATGAAATGTCAATACTACGTGTCAGAGTCAAACTATTACATGACATCACCAAAAGGGTAGATTTTGATTTAAAGAATAAGATAAGATCTTCTGTTTGTGCTTACAGCAGCTTTTAATGTTGTTTTTTTTTTTTTTAAAGAAACTGTATACAATAAAAAAATAGGTTGTTTCTTCTGCTATACCAGGTCTTGTTTGACAACTTGCCACAGTATCAAATGATTTCATCTCTCTGCTGGGTATATATTTACACTACTACTGAGACATTAGGAAATCAGTTGCCTAAATACAGTATAAAAAAAACCCCAACCACACAAGCAACTTTAGTGTGACTCTTCTTTTTTTCTTCCTTCAGAAACAGAATTCTTCCAAAATAAATTCCTTTGGTTCAGGAAAGTCTTTTTTTTTTTTTCTTTTTTCATCAAATCCTTTTTTCTCAGGGAAAAATAAAGCAAAAAGTGAAACTTTATTTGAATTAAAGTTTCTTACACAAAGCCATTTCAAGAGATTTTTTTCCAGTTGTGGCTTTGCTTCTGCTTTGAGGCTTCCTGGTACTATGACATAACTGCTGACCAATATGACTACATCCCAGAAATCAATTGGTAATGCTTCACAATTCACTGTCTAAACTAAAGTGTATGGAATAGGTAGCAGAAAGCCTGTTTAGGACTTAGACCTCCTTTTAGTTGCTCAATTTAAACGTAACAGTGTTACAGCCTGCTATGGAAATTCATCTGCTCCACCTCACCACCACCACCTCCTTAACACACCTCTGTCAACTATCCTGCACTGGCCTCACGTGAGGGTTGTCTTGGGCATGTTACTGAGGAGTGTTACTGGGTTGAGTTACTGGGATCTGGGAGTGCTGGAGATGCCAGAGCTATCATCAATAATGCTGAATTTAGGAGGCAGGCTGGGGCTGGGTTGTAAGGAGGGGCCACATCCAGGATGAGGGCAGAGAAGCATCAAAAGGACTCCGCAAGTGGAAAGTGAAACTAGTTGTGCAGGAAAGGGCTGAAACATTTGAAATTACCTATTCATCGTTGACTTACCTCAACAGAGTTAGGCCCACCTAAACAATTGGTGAATTTGACTTTCCAAATGGAAGATGGGACTTGCCACAGATCTGGAAGATGAGGACACGTTGCCATTGGCAATTTCAGGAGAAAGATCAGGGATGGGATGAGATGTGATGGGATTCTTTGCAAGATCCCAGCCAGATGTCTTTAGGTGGACAATTTGAGCTGAGATTGTTGCAAGGAGTTGTTTCCATCTGTGCATTTGGATCTAAAAGACAGCTAAACATCTTTCAGGGAGAGTAGGAGGAGCTGTAAAACCCACAATGGGATGTTGCGCCTGCACAGTGACTCACGTTCCCTCTGCTTCCAACAGCTCCTGAGGCACTCTTGCAAAGCACATTTTTCAGAGAGACTAGGATTGTGCACAAGGCTCAGATGGAGTTGGGATGAGGTAAAAGGACATGTCTCGAGGGACATAACTGTCCAGATGGCACAACCATATGACAAAATGAAAGGTAACTCACTGCAGGGGCAGATGGTTTTGAGGAAAGGTTTGGCTAAGATGACAAAACCCCTCCAGTACAGGGCATGTTAAAGGAACTCAGTGCATTTACATGTAACAAGTGAACCAATGTAAGACAAAATTAAGAAAAAGTATAATTTAAGCTCTCAACCTGCTTCATCCTTTCTGCAATTTCATAAAATTTGGAGCAAACCAGGTTAAAATGTATTTTGCGCCTCCCTAAGCCAGTTGTGCACCTGGGGTATGTGAGAATTATGTGGATGGGGTGAGTGTGAAGGGTTTGGCATGATCTGGATCTGGTCTGTGAGCTGGCTCAGTGCTGAGGCTCTCAAAATCAGACAGACACAGTTAAGCTTTTCATTACTGTGAAGGGCCACAGTGACAAGACTTCAAAAAAGACTTGTTAATTCCCTCAAAGCACACCTCAATTCTCTGGTTTTACACCCACCACACTGTGATCAGGTGGAGAAAGGGTGAACCTGGGAACAGGAGTAGGAGGCCTTCAGATCCTCTAATGAAAATCACTCATGTTTTCCTTAGATTAAGGAAGGAGGTGGAGAAAAAGGTAAAAGAAGTGGTCTATCTGGGAGAGAAGGCAGAGATTACATGAAATAATTGATGCCATGCAAGCACAAAGTTGCCATTTTCTTGTAAATGTCCACATCATAGATCTGTGATGGGCAACAAAAAGGTGATTAAAAAAATTATTATCTAAAACAAAAAGGCATTTCAACTGTGAAAGCCAGCCTGAAAGGGAATAGTTCTACAAATAAATGAAATCCTTCAGTTAATCTATTGGCTATCATTAGTAGCCTGGACTTGCCCTAACAGAATCATTAGGAGGGGCCTGGGCAAGCTTTTGGCCTGGACTCTCTCATACAATGCCTGGCACAGCTCAGGAGCCAGGGATTGTTCCCAATGGGCAGTCTGGATGTGATCACACTGTTTAGGAGGCTAAATTAAATACCAGGGGCATGGCCAAGCCGTGCCTGTTGGCCGTCTGTCCAAGGAATGAGCCTTAGTCCTCTTTATTTTTGATGTGGCCAAGAGTACTCATTTTGTTATCTTTCCAAAGCATTTAGCTGCACCCTATCATCAGCACGTCTGGGTGCTTACCAAGCCATGATATATTTATCTTTGCAACCCATCTGGTAGGTAGGAGAGAGCTATTAACGTTATTGAAGCGAGAGGATGACAGAGGAGGAGGGAAGTCTGTCTGAACAGTCGGATCAAATTGTCTGCAGGCAAGTTAAGGAGGTTAAACATTGTAAAGACATACTGTGGACCTCAAAAGTGTAGTGTATGCCTCTTGAGTCAGTTTTTAGCTTTTCAGCCTGGAAGCCATAGGGTCACGTCTTCACTGTGGTTTTGACCCACACTAAGCAGAGGGGATGTACCTACCCATGCTACGATCACACCATTGCTCGCCTAGGAGTGTGGGCATACAAACAAGCTGTGGCAGGGTAAACAAGGGTGTGACCTTTCTCCTCCACCACTGTAGCTGTGTGTGATGTTACCTCCAGGTACCAACAGTGAGTGTCGGGTGACCCATCTCCTCAAGTACCAGTTACCCGTCTCCTCTGCTACGGAGGAGCAGTTAGCTTAGAGTTTTGGGGGAGGGGGTGAAGAAACACACTTGCAGTGGTGAAGATGACTCAGTTGGAGCTCCCACCATAGCTCACCCTGTGGAAACTCGTTCATATGCCCTTACAAAGCAACTTGCCCCCAAATCACCCTAGAAGCCTGCAGCAGAGAGAGGCAAGGGTGGAACCAGTCTCTACTGAACCACCCACCTTAACCGCTGAGCTGCCCTTTCACGCTCCTCAGTTATTAACGAGCCTGTTTCTTAAGCAGCAGCAGTGTATTCATAGCTATTAAAAATATAAAAGAGCTGTAAGCTTTGACCTGCCCTCTGTTCCACCAGTGTCAGATAGCCACTGAAATGAAGAGGTGTTTATTTGCCTGCAAGTGTGGAGTCTTATGTCAGCTCCTGGCATAGGAAGTAATTTTGCTGGGGGTCCAATCCTGACACATGGGAAAGAGTTGGTGCTTTTGTTTCTGTTTTAGTCTAATCACAGTGCTTGTGCTCTCTGCATACCTGGAAAATTATCCCACTTCACAGCCAACGACAGTTCCTGGCCACCCCTGCTACACACCAGGCTAAATTGGGAAACTAAACCCCTTTTTTTTCTCTTTTTTTCCTGGTGTATGGCTGGCCTCCCCACCTTGCTGCTCGTGAATGTCTTGCTGAGTTAGCTATGATTTAGAAAATTAATTGACTTGGAGCCTACTGCTGAAGCAGCCTCAAACACAGAACACCCAAGATGCAGTGCTAGCAAGGTCAGAGGAGGTGGGAAATTTCACGAGAGAGGTAGCAAGCAATAAGCAGAGTAGAATATGGGCACCAACGGGAAATGTAAAAGGAAACCATTCAAATCAGACACAGCTATGGGAGACAAGGCAATGGGACCTTGGGAGGCTTTGGTATTTATTGAGGGAGCTGGTAGTGCCTGTGGTGGGAAATGCCCCCGGCTCACTGTAGGAGGTGGAGGTCTCCAGAGACCCCTTGCCTCTAGCCAGGATGTGCAAAGAGTACCCCAAGGACTCATCTCCTGTGAATGCAGAAAGCAACATCTTTGCTATGTAAAGGAATCTTAAATTATGTAGTTTATCTCAGGCGCTCCATCTGCTTGGGAGTCAGACCCTTGAGAGGAAAAAGGAACAAGGGTCAGGTACAGTTCCACAACAGCATTTCTCATGTGACTTCATTGATTTGCTCTCATTTTGTGTATCTTCATAGATAAAAAATAAAATAAAAAAAAAAAAGGAGCTCTCAGGCTGCACTCATTGTCCATGATGCAGAGTATGCCAAAACTTGTGCCTGCTCTGATTTAATGAGGTTCAGCTCTTCAAAAGTAGCCAGAGAGTGAAATCTTGTGGAAATCCTTTAGTTACCAAATGCCTTTGGGGTCTGTCTGCGTGTAACCCTGAGCAGGTTGTGCACAGGGGATGTTTCAGACACGCAATGGAGTGCTGGCAGCATAATCCTTTCCCATTCACGGCTGGCTGATGGACAGGGGTTGATCTGTGAGCGCGCTTTCATCCACCTCAGCTTGTGAGGCAAAGCACCACAGCCTAAACCCCTGGTGAATGCACATTCAGCTAAATCACATTAATTCCTGCTCGAGGTGGCCCAGGGGCACATGCACAGACAGTTACAGAGGCTCAGCTGATAGAGAGGTGATTTGTTAAGCCACCATCACTCCCGCACGTGTTTGAACTTTCCCTGCCTGCACAGTGGGGAGGATGCTGACATTTCTGAGAGACGCAGTGCAAAGGAAAGGCATTTCTGGAGGTGAAGTAGCTGATATTTGTGAACGCCAGCACTCTTCTTGGTTGGCCCATGCTGCATGCAGGAAGAGAAGCAGAGAAGCACACAATTTGCAAAAGCTGGTATATATTCTCAATATCTTTGGGACCAGGAGCCAGAGTTGCTATCTCAGGAGCTGTAAAAATAGATGTAGGCTAATGTGGAGACTGGGGAAGGGATACTTGCCCAATAGATCTGATTTCATGATTGTTTTATATGACTTTGTCACCATGCAAATATCAACCAGCTTGTTTTCTAAACACCTTGCCATGGTGAATGACAAGCCTCCCTCCGGAGCAGGAATACTGAACAACCTGCTTTGGATAACCCTGGGAATATACAACAAAGATGAGAACAGACCCCTACTCTGCCCAGCTCAGAGGGACTGAACCAGAAAGTCGTCTGGTCTTTTCCTCACTTCTCAGCTGTGGTAGAAACTGAGGCATAGGACATGTGACAATGCCTCGGTTGGCAATTTCTGATGATGTTCAGCTTGCTTCTTCCAGGAAGCTTTGTGGCATATTTTAAACCTAAATTGTGCAAATGAGTTTGGTTGTTATTATCATGCAAAAAAAAAAAAAAAAGACCATTTGTATACAGCTACCAGCTTGCTGAACCCTGGCTGCGCAAGGTTGTGAGCAAGCCTGTGACAATGCTGGCAATCAAGCATCCGCTTCTAGACTCCCCATCTAGTTTCTATTCATTGCTTGTTTAGGGTAATGAAGAACAGACTGAGGGAATTGGGGTTGTTTGCTTTGAGAGACTGTTATAAAAAACCCTACTGCAATCTAATTCTAGCCTAGGCAGTGAAGAGCAAGTTTCCAGAGCATCTTTGCCTCACAAGCTTCCCCAAATCCATGATGTTATATAAATCCCCATTTTATATCTATTTTTTTAAAGTGATTAACATAAAACAAATAACCATTTAAGACATTTTTCCTTGCTGTCATGTCTGTGATATCCACAGCAGATCTCTACTTGGTGAATCTGAAGGGGCAGGGTGGGACAAATTGCCCCCCAAATGCTCAGGAGCATCATACTTCTCACTTTCCCAGTTTATTTCCTCATAAACAGTCTATGCTAAAGACTTTGTGAAATTCAAGTTCAGCTTCACATTTCATTGAAAAACCTTTAAGAAAAGCCATTTTTCATACTTAAGACTTTTTCAAATCTCCCCTAACCAGTTACATTCTGCATTCTATCTTTTGAATCTGGCCATTGTCCAACGACAATCCTTAAAATCCCTTTACAGTTTTAAAAGGAAAATACAAGCTCTCATTTACCACTGGATCTAGCCTGAAAATAAAAGCTTAATGCCTTGACAGGTCTGGATATTTTTTTGGGTCCTAAGTCTGATTTATGGTGGTAGCCAGCAAACCAGGCTGGTGAAATATTTGCTGCTGCTCGCAGGGATCTGGAAAAATGAAGTGTGAAGTTCTGAAGAGAGCAGGCAACAGTTCTCCAGTCACTAAACACTTCCAACGAGTTGGCAGCGGAACAGAGCTGTGGTCTGAAAGATGAACCTCAAAGGAATAGGGGAGGGGAGCAGTACTGCGCACAGTGTCAAAATACTGCTGCAGCCTAAAGCTTTCCATACATTCCTGACATCGAGAGGGAAAGAGAAACATTTTCTTCATTATTTATTTATTCTCTCTCTCTTTTTTATTTTTTTCCCTTCCCCCTGCAGGGGTTTCACCCGAAGTAGGGAAAAAAATTAAAAGTAACAACAGGAGCATAGGAAGCTGCTTAAGCCCACTGTAGAAATGTGCCAGTTAAAAAAAAAATTCCATGATCTGGTTGGGGGAAAATGTTGTTTGTGCTTTGCTTGTGGCAGAACGATCTCAATGAGCAAAGCTCTGGTGAAGCATCTCTAGCCTTTCGAAGTGCCAAAGCCCTGCGATCTGTGGGCGTGGGAGCTGTGATTTTCATTCCCATGAAAAGGGAATTTCCTAGAGGTAAAAGTGAGGTGGGGATTTTTCAGAGCGTTCTTGGAATGAATCACCCCTGCATACGTTTGCCAGGTAAAACATGTGGCTGCTTCGCTTTATTTTCTTCAAAGGAAGTTAATATCCCTATCGTGTAGATCATATGGAGACAGAGATAGACTGATAAATGAGACATATTTCAGTACTCAGGTTTTCAGTGATCTGCTTTAGCCCCTATGAATTGACTTGCTTTCCAGTGTTCATGTTAAATAAAAGGACTGGTATTGGGAGAGCTTATTGGGGTGGTGAGAGTTTATTGGGATGATGAAGTGAGGATGAGCCATCCCTGAAAAGATTTCTTTGTCCACTTGCAAGGGAGGGGTTGTCCCTCTCCTTCTTACCCATGTCTTAATCTCATCTCAACAGTTGGGCACACTGTGAAGTAAAAGATCCCCAGCCATCCCTCTTTGCCCAGAAAAGACCACTGAGGTTTTATTACCCATGCAGGTCCAGGAGAAATAAGGTTAGCTTCACCCATCAGTCGTACTGGTGCACACACAAAGTAACTCTTCTGGCTTTGACAGTTACTTGAAAATGACAGTGGCAAAAGTAGAAAAAAATGATTCTTCTTCACACTCATGGAAATGAGGATGGGATTATTTTTATTTATCTTACATTTTTTCTTTAAAAAAGGCAAAGAAAAGGCTCACTCACCCGAGGTCAGAAGCAGAGATGATATAACAAAGCATTGCTTGCTTCCAAACACAAGCTTTTGGTTTGGGGAGGAACAACTGCATGTTCTCGTTGTCTTTAAAGTTGGGGAATGTTCTTTCTGCTTCTGCTGTTGCATGGACTGGGCTGGGGAGCTGCCCAGCTACCAGCCTGCAGCCTCCCACCCCAACACACAATGCATATTATTTTTTTTTAATTCCCCCCCCACCCCATTGTTATGAAGTGGTTCCCTTTAACAGAAGAAGCATTTACGGGACACACTCACAGACAAACTCATCCGTACCACAGCCACACAGCCCCAAACCCACACTGTCTGTCAGATGCAGGCACTGTGTGCCGCCCACACTCCTGCACAGCCATCACTGCACCATCAAGGCCCGACACTTACACAGCCTCACACAAACCGAAACCTGTGGCTGCCGCCTCGCACCCACACAGATGCAGCCAAAACAGGCCCCTCTGGTCTCAGATGTCCTTCCTCCCCACCACTACTGTGACCTGCCGTCATCCTACAGAAAAATACAGGCTCTGGGTTCTGCAGTGTTCATCCCATCCAGGAGCTGCTGCAGAGACAAGCCCTTACACCCCTGTCTGAGTATCAGGGTGTTTTATTTCACAAGAGCTCTTCAAAATGCTCAATAAATCCCACTCTCTGAAGATGGGATCTTCTGGGCCTCTTGCTCTTCATCAACTCCTGATTTTTCAGGGATGTTAAAAACCTAGAGACTACTCTTTAAAGTCAGCCGTAGAAACGTGACTCATGGCAATAACAAAAACATCTCTTGCTTGTTTTGAGGGGTGAGTCCAATCAGCTTTGTGCTGGGAGACACTCGTTGTGGATTTTGCAGAGCATGAGTGCATATGAGGGATGCAGTGCAGCAATGCTGTTCTGTCCCTTGGCCACATTGGCATTTCCTCATGATAATCCAATCCTTTTCCAACTGCTTGACTAAGAAAGCACCTGCTGGTGCCCAATGAGAAGCAGATGCTGCATTGTGCATGTTGGCATGGTGTCTTTTAGGAAGCACCCTGAGACATAATATGGGGTCTGTGAAGCCCTCTGAGTGCATCCCTATTGCCACCCCCTTGATGAGGCACATCGGGGCGTGGTACTGCTGCTATCCAAGGATCACTCCAGGCTACAGTATGGCCCCATCCCACCACCACTGCCTGCCTGTGGAGTTTCTCAAGAGATAGGATAGGATAGGATAGGACAGGACCGAATAGGACAGGATAGAATAGGATTTGGCAGTGCATGTTCACAAGCCAAAAAGGCAATCTTATCCTGGACAGCATCAAAAGAAGCATGGCTAGCAGGTCAAGGGAGGTGATTCTCATCTACTCAGCTCTCATGAGACCTCATGGGAGTACCACATCCAGCTCAAGGTCCCCAGTACAAGAAGCATACTGTTGAAGCAGGTCCAGAGGAGGGACGTGAAAATAGTCAAAGAGCTAAAGCACCTCTCACATGAGGAAATGCTGACAGAGCATTATTCAGTCTGAAGAAGAGTGACCTTATTGTGGCCTTTCCGTATTTAAAGAGAATGTATAACAAAGATAGGAACAAACTTTTTGAGTAAGGCCTAGAGCAATATTACAAGAAGTTTTAAATTAAAAGAAGGTAGATTCAGACTACATATAAGGAACATGCTTTTTATGATGAGAGTGGTGAGATCTGGCAACAGGTTGCCCAGAGAAGTTGTGGATGTCCTGAAAGTGTTCAAGGCCAGATAGTATATGTCCATACCCATGACAGAGGAGTTGGACTAGATGATATTTAAGATCCCTTCCAACTCATATCGTTTGATGATTCTATGTTTCTGTATTAGCTCATACCATGGGTATATTTAGTTGAATTGCTCTATTTTGATTCAGTGATTAATGGTAGAAGTATCAGAAGGATTGAAAGAACTGCTTTGCTGTATGTCTACCCAACACACACTGACACTGCATGCATGATAACCTTAGTAAATCAATAAACTTTTTATATGGAGGAACACCAAATAATATTGATATTCCATTTTTTTCATGGAGGCCTTGGGGTTGGCAGATGTAGTCTGAGCTACCTGTCTCTGAGCAGATGGAAAATTAAATGCTATGCTTCAGCTTTGTAGGGTTTTTTTGAGGAGTTTGAAGGGAACTTTTTTCCATGAAGAGACAGAAAAGGTCTTTTTTCCTGTAAACACTTTCCAGTGGAAGTGCTCCTGGCCTCCCTTCATTGAGATGTCCATCCTGAGCCTCACCCTAAAGAAAGACCCCTTTGTTGAGCAAAACAATGTTGCCATGTGGGGAACTGGGATCAGCTCCCACTAGCAGGATAGGGTTTCTCTCACCTAACTTTAGCTGTCTAAAACCTAGGTGTCCAGTCTAAACCCGTCATTCCACCTTCTGCTAACAACCCTGGGGAGACGGAGGCACCTTCTCAGGGTTGTTCGCTCCATCTTTGGGCAAAACAAATCGCTCCGGGGAGGTGACCATCTATCCCATGGCTGGGGGAGAACCCGCAAGATGGGTTTTACACAGAGCGCTGGTGTGGTGATGGCTAATTAGGTGAGATGAATCCCACCCCAAGGAAATCGAAGTAGCTAATGAGTTGCTGGAGTATGTGTTTGTGGAGAGCTTTGCCCACATGAAGCGTGACCCCGGTGGGGCCTCTTGGGTAGCTGTGAAAGATGAGGAGTGAAAAGTTGAGTGTTGCAAGTAAGTCTTATTATTATTATTATCATAGCCATACCATTCAGCTTCGCTGGTGATCATACACTCTATCAGCTTGTTGCATTTCACTTTATACCTAAACAGTGTAAGATGTTGGGGAAATTTAAGATATGTGAGAAATCAACTTGTGCTCTAACTTGATTTCTTTAAGCATCACTATGATAAAAATTAAATAAGAATCCAATGCTCTTCTAGATTCCTACAGAGAGGAGGAATTCAGCATCTAATCCCAACTAAAACCCTTAAGTTTTGCCAATGGCATCAACAGGATAAAACGTCATTGCAAGTACAAAACAACTTGATCAAGTTTTTTTGTGGGTTTGTTTTTTTAAATTTGCCTCTAAAATAGCATAATCCTGCTACTTCTTGTTGAAACAGGATTAAGTACTTCGGCAGATAACTGTTGTATTTTATGGGTTTTTTTTCCTTCCTCCACAAGTGCATGTTAATCTAACCCAATGAAACATGCTGCTCTTGAACGGATGTGTCTGCTTTCACCGCGTTTGGAGCTCTGTCTTTTGAGTCTGGGGGCAAGTAGGATTTAACAAGCAGCTTGTCGAGCATTTGTTAGTTCTTCTAAAAGGTGATTATTGCCAAATGCACATTCTCGGTGGCTCATTAAATGCTTTCACGTGACAAATGCATGCAGCATTTCGTGCGTACAAACCCGAAGCTGTCACCATTAAGAACAAAATACTAAATATTTACTGTCAAGGCAAGACACAAGTGTAAATATTTATACCAAGGCACAATAAAAAATTACCATAAAATTGATATGTTATTAAAAATTTATGTGTTGAACAGCCAAGGCCATTACAAAAGATGTACTATTTCATGATTATATTATGTGCGGAGATCGTAGGGTTTAGGTGTTTAATTTACTACTATCTGGCCTTTGCCATTCAACTCATTAATCTGTCAGGTGAAGGAGTCCTAATTATATTTCTTGTAACCTGGCAAACGACAGAGAATTGTGCTCATATGGAAAATAGATCTTGAAGATTTACTGGTCTGTTGCTAATAGTCCCCCAAGGCTCAAAAATGGAAAAAGTATACACAAGAGCAGAAAATGTTTATTAGAGAAATCTATCTTCCTAATTATTGCATTGAATGTATCTTATTGTGCTAAGATAAGAAGAGAGTACGCAACAATTTATGTAAAACTACTCACAGGACATTTTTGACGCAGTAGTTGGTTTGGCTTTTTGCATAAGGCTGCAGGCATCCTGAAATTCAACATCAGAGGGAGGTGACAAGAAGCCCATCTCACTCTGTTGTTGTCCCTCCCTTCTGCCGCTGTCCAGGTCGCAGCCAGCACCTTCAGTGGGATGAGTTCAGGGTCATGTAGCAATGGTCCCTTTTTTCTGACTTTTAAAACTGTTTTGCATTGCCATAATGCTAAAGGTTGATGGGGAGATGAGTTAGTAGAGATAAGAAATGGTTAGCTCAGACTTAAATAGTAACCTGGCATCAGGGGTTGCAATTCAAATTTTTCAGTTCCTGGCTTACATGGACTCTACTATTCACAACTGCTCTTACAATGACAAGTCCCAGCCCACTAACCCCAAGATGTAATATCCTTGGGAAATACCAGAGCAATTATCTTTTCTTGTGCTAGGCACCCACTGTAGGCTACTATAGATAAAAATTCTATAGAAAAAAGTCATCTGCCTAGGTCAGGTATGCATGGGCAGTGTCTGCTGAAAATTCTATAGGAAAGCACAGGATTTATGAAAAGAGGCAAAGAGAGGCAAAAGGAAAGAAGTCAAAGTCAGTGTTCTCTCCCTTTTTTTTTTTTTTCTTTTTATACATATTGTTTGGACTGCAGACGTGGGGTATCTCAGAGGGATTATGGTTTTATAGATAACATGCGTAGCAGGGATGTAGATATGCTGTTGATGAGATTACATGAAATGCAAGTTCAACTGCAAGAACAGTTCCTACCTGTTGTAGGTAACTCAGTCACCTCATATCTCTTATTCCCTTCTTCTTGTTGTGCTACACTGGTGGTTTATATTCTGTATTTTAGGTTTTGGGGAAATGCTCTGTGACCTGGGACACCCAGAGGTGGTAGGAACAGCTGCTGGGTGAACATGGATGCTTGTGAGCTGGTGAGATTGGCAAAATTTCACATAATCCTAGAAGGAGACCTTGCCACCTACCAAAAAAGAGTATTAAGAAAGCCCCAACATTGAGAGCTGTAGGAAATTCCGTCTTGGCCTCAGCTCTGACGTGCAGTTTCACTCTGAGGAGCCCAGGGTTGTGTTTTTACAGTCAAACATGAGCACATCGTACTGAGAGCACAATGGAAAACAGGTGTAGGGACTTGTGCCTTCAGCAAGAATGACCCTTGTGAGGGTGGGAAAACCTGTTTCTCCTCCAAACTATGGGAGTTATATATTCACACAGCTCATTGTAGGCAGCTGTGGAAATCCCTGCCTCAAAGAACTTGCTGTTTAAATCTTTTATTATCATGTGAATGAGAAAGCGAAAACATAATACATAGATTTTTTTGTTGTTGTTTCAAAAGAGCTGTGGTTGTCAAGCCTGTGGACTAGACGTGTAGCCAAAGTAATCTGAGGTAGAGATACTGAATTATTCCATTTTACATCAGTGGAGGATCTAACTATTATTCTCTGAGTTTAATCAATGTTTTTCTCAGTCTCAGAATTTGATTCATATCAAGGACTAGTCCATGAAACAGACTTTGGAAACTGCAAGATGTGATCTGTTTAATCAGTTTGTCAGTTTTATTTTGGAGACTTAAAAGAAAAACAAAACCCTCTGCATGGCTATTGATTTAATATTCTTTGCCTCATATTCCCATGTAGGCAAATGAATAAATATTTCTGATGCATAAAGTGCTGGAAGTGTGTTATCGCTGCGTACGGGAACAATTCATGTGGGAGGACTGTCATGTGTCCTATCAGTGTATTGTTAATTCCTTTTGAATGCTAGCAATGAAATAGATACTGAAATAACATTTATATGAAAACACATACAGAAACATATGCTTACATTACACAAACATACCTCTGGGAGCCTTTTGCATTGTGTTCATTTTTGAAGCTATTTAAAGATACCGCTGCTTCTCCAAAACCAGTTTTTCTATCTTAGGTTGATATTAAAGTGGAAATGTTAGGTTGAGGCTTATCTAAAGAAGTGTCTATTTGGGTCTAGGTACTTCCAATGATTTTGGAGGAGAAGCAAGCGAACCTGCCAGACAGTAGAAAAAAGCTCTGCTAACCCAATTCAGGGGCGAACACAACACTACTGTGAAAATGGGAATGTTTGAAACATACTGATGAATGGAACAGCCTTATCAGTTTAAAGCCTGAGCTGGAGTCCAGTCTGGATATCTACAATAGAATACATCTCTCTTAAATAAGAGTTTCCATATGGGTTCATACTGCTTTAGTGAAATGGTTAAAAGAATTTAAAAAAAAATGTCTAGGATAACTAGGGGTAAAGACTGCACTGCAATGAGATAATGTTAACACTATGAGTGTGCCCAAAGAAGATCAATGAAGCTAGGGAAGGCTCTGGTGCACAAGTCTGATGACGAGCAGCTGAGGGAACTGGGGATATTTAGCCTGAAGAAAAGGAGGCTGAAGAGAGATCTTGCTCTCTGCAACTCCCTGAAAGAAGGTTGTGTTGAGATGGGGGTCAATTTCTTCTCCCAGGTAACAAGTGAAAGGACAAGTGGAAACAGACTCATGTTGCACAAGGGAAAGTTTAGACTGGACAGCAGGAAAAAAATAACTGAAAATGTTATTAAACCCTGACACAGGCTGCTCAGGGAAGTAGTAGAATCCCCATCCCTGAAAGTATTTAAAAAACATGTAGCTATGGCTCTGAGAGATGTGATTTAGCAGTAGACATGGCAGTGCTGGGTTAATAGTTGGACTTGATCTTTGCTAATCTAAATGACTCTGTGATTTGTTACTATGGACCTCATAATATTACTGTCAAGGCTCATACCTTAGTAGCACCTAGGGATTGGGATCTAGATACAAAGTAGATGCCCACACCATTCTGGATCTGGACCTGTGTATTTTCTAAATCTTCAAAGACAGTATACCTTAAGGTTAGAAATTATAAAGAATATTGGAAAATAACCTTGCATAACACATTCTGGAGCATACTGGAGCAAACATATATATTGGTAGCTAGATCTTGCATCTAATGCATCATTAATTTATTGTCCTGAGTAATCAAAGTTAATTTAATGTGAATTGTGAAAATGAGAATTTGCACAATAGTGCAAGTCTTAGAATCATAGAATCATCACAATAGGAAAAGACCTTTGAGATGATCGAGTCCAATCACTCATCTCACACTACCCAGCCCATAACTAAACTAAGCCACATCCCTCAGCACCTCATCTATATGTCTTTTAAATATCTCCAGGGATGGTGACTCCGCCACCTTCCTGGACAGCCCATTCAAAGTCAGCTGCTGCCAAACTGTTGTGCAAGACAGTGTAAGATTTTGTTGTGTCTCAATTTACAACTTTAACTGTGTTTTTTGCCAAAAGGTGTCAGGAATCAAGAAAAGAACAGGAAATTCTGTATTAGACTGTGTGTTCACACCCTTCCTTACGTTTACTAACAGTAAGAAGAAGTCCAGACAGCTTTCTGCATTAAAAATATCAAATTTTGTTTTATTGGGCTGATGACTGAACAAGACACAATCTTGCTGGCTGAACAACCTTTTCACTTTGGATGGGCAGGATGTGCCTGGCTTTCTTGCTAGCAACACTAGTTACAGGATACACTAGTTGGACAGCACTGATTTTCTTCTGGCTTTAAGAAATACTGTTTTACCTTCTCTCTTCTTCACATGACTGCACAGGCCCTCTCACACCTATATCTCACTTTACATGATCTGAATAAAGGTGTTAACTGTTCTGTGATTCCCTGCATGAAAACATTTGCATTCTTCAACATTTTTGCATGGAGGAAAACCAGATCCCTGGTAGACAGGCTGAAGGAAATGTTTCTTTTTTGCCAGTGGCTAAAACACTGTTGTTTATTACACCTGTGTGCTGGCCTGTTTAAACAGAGAAAAACACCAGAAAAGACAGGAAGCCCTTACTCATTTTGACCTGCCTGGCCAGCTCCAATATCTATCTTCATGCAAGCAAATACTTCCAAATTCCACGGCAGTTTCACTCCTGGAGAGCTGTTGTTGTCCCCATCACTGATAGCAACACTGAGAACTCATAGCTAAAGCCTCAAGCAAAACAAATTCTAAAAAAAAAAACCCAAAAGTTTCTTTCCTCTCTTGGCACCTAAGTTTCAGTGTCCCAGGGCAGGCTAAGTGAGCAGCTCATGATCTCAACATGCTCAGTCATCAGTTAATTCTAAACAGTTTCAGGCAGATGGAGGAGCCTTCAACAGCAGCAAGGTCAGAAGGAAGAGTTGCTATGAGGTGTCACAGGGAGTAAACCTGGTACATGAGTGTCTCAAAGTTCAGACATTTGTAGGAAGAGGAGCAAATTCTACTCTCTTAAAGGCTTTGCCCCTTTGTTTGGCTTAACTGAGAAATAAAATATCAAACCATACCGCATGAGGTTCCACCAAGTTCATCACTGTGTTTGGTTACACAGGGCAGATGTGCTTAAACCTGGAGTCACTCAGGTCTTTTCACTGCTGACAGTACCCTCCAAAATATTTCTGTTATCAGCACCTTTCACCAGAACAGAGTTTTCTTATAGTCGTATGTCACATTGCAAGGAAATTCAGTGTGTGTTTTCCTAGTGCTATGTCATGACAGGTGGTGTGGCTGTTGTTACCACACATATATTCCATGATTGCAGCTGGAAGGGGAGATGGATCATGAGGAGATGCCTTGCTGGTAGGGTGGTTTGCACTGGGACCTTATGTATGTATGTCTTAAATCAGAGGGATCACTTCCCCTGAGTCCTGGGCATTGAGCAATTATTAATACGTAGAAACATAGAATTATTTTGTTTGGAAAAGATCTTTAAGATAATCAAGTTCAACAATTAATCTAACACTGCCAAGCCCACCACTAAACTATTTCTCCCAGCACCTTATCTATATAGCTTTTCAGTATCTCCAGGGATGGAGACTCCTCTACCTCCCTAGGCAACCTGTGCTAGTGTCTAACAACCCTCTCAGATAAAAAGTTCTTACTTATCTCCAGTTTAAACCTCCCCTGGTGCAACTTGAGGTTGTTTCCTTTTGTCCTGTCGCTCCTTACTTGGCAGAAAAGACCCCCACCTCATTACAATTCCCCTTCAGGTAGCTGTAGTGAGTGATTAGCCTCCTTTTCTGTAGGCTAAACATCCCCAGCTCCCTCAGCCACTCCTCATAAGACTTGTTCTCTAGACCCTTCACCAGCTTCGTTGCTTATCTCTAGACACATACCAGTACCTCAATTTCTTGCGATGAGGGACCCAAACGTGAAAGCAACAGTGATATAGCTTAGGAAAGAAAGTGAAATTTACTACCCTATTAAATTAAATTACAGAAATATAAAGTAATTCAGTGTTAGTACACAACTCAACTTCAGGCAGCACATCAGGCTCCACAGCCTTTTCTCACAAGCAGTTTCAATATCTAAAATTATGAAAGAAGAACAATTGCTTCTTTTATTCCTAATTGTTGCTGAGCACTGTGAACAATGGAAATATTTAGAGATAAAAAATTATTATTTGATTATTAAACAATCATGCCCAATCCAACAGCACCAAGCCATCAGATGCACCATTCTGGGGTGCACAAAAGCTCCATTCAGACTCCAGAGAATGAATGCCACTTCATACATATGTGGGATAAAAATTTCCAGTGAAATGTTAGTAGTGTGGCACAGCCAAGAGCAGCTGGTTTAAGAGAACTGATAAGATCACAGCACATGATCTGCAAACAGACAGATCACCCAAGCCCCACAGAAGAAACAAGGGTTGGTTCAAGTATTGCGTGTGTGGATTCAGGAATCTGACTCTCTGCAGGAAACTTCATGATAAATCATCTATGTGTATGAAATTGTTGTGCTAAAATTCATTATATTCACTCTAGTCTCTGTACCTCTCAGTTCTCAAGTTTTAGTTAAGAATTTTCTGGTGTTGTTTGAGTGAGTGATGGAAAATGTAGAGTCTTGCATCTGGGAAAGAATAACTCTACATACCAGTACAGGGTGGAGAATGAACTGTTAGAGAGTAGTGCAGGGGAAAAGGACCTGGGGATCCTGGTGGACAGCAGGGTGACCATGAGTCAGCAATGTACCGTCGTGGCCAAGAAGGCCAATGGCATCCTGGGGTGTAATTAGCAGGGGTATGGGCAGTAGGTTGAGAAAGGTTCTCCTCCCCCTCTACTCTGCCCTTGTGAGACCACATCTGGAATACTTTGTCCAGGTCTGGGCCTCTCAGTTCAGGAAGGACAGGGAGTTGCTAAAGAGAGTTCAGCACAGCGCCAAAAAGCTGATTGAGTGGAGCATCTCCCTTATGATGAAAGGCTGAGGGAGCTGGGACTCTTCAGCTTTGAGAAGAGGAGACTGAGGGGTGACTTCATTAATTTTTACAAATATGTAAAGGGTGGACATCAGGAGGATGGAGCCAGACTGTTCTCAATGATGTCCAACGACAGAGCAAGGGGCAATGGGTATAAGATGGAACATAAGAGGTTCCAAAGAAATACAAGGAACATTTTCTTCCCTGTGAGGGTGACAGAGTACTGGAACAGGCTGCCCAGATGAGTTGTGGAGTCTCATTCTCTGGGGACATTCAAAACTCATCTGGATGAGTTCCTGTGTGACCTACTCTAGGTGGTCCTGGTCTGGCAGGGAGGTTGGACTAGGTGATATTTCAAGGTCCCTTCCAGCACTTAAGATTTTGTGATTCTGTGATTTGTCTGAAATCAAATTCTGGATAGCTCATATTTTTATTATTCCCTTTTCAACCTTATCCTCTGCTACCTGTCTTGCTCTCTTGCTTTTCTGTTCAAACTTGTTCATTATAACCATACTTATGATATCTGAGCAGCAAAATTTAAGCTGCTTAAACTGCCATTTTTAATTAAAAACACACAGTAATTTCAATACTGTTTCCTCCTATTTCCACCTACCTATGTCCTATATCTTCTGTTTCCCATAGCTGTTCAAAACTGAACTCCAGGTGCTTTGGTAAGCTATTGAACCAGTTCCTTTAAAATTCAACAGTGTTTTCAACTTCGAGCTAAAGATGCATGTACACTCAAGAAATATTTTTACTTGGTATTCTCTTAAAGTATTTTCTGCTATCAACTATCCAGAGAAAGTTGAGCTCCATAATTCTAATTCTACCTAAATCCAAATTTCTTTATTTCACTTATATTTATTAAATGATTTATTGAGTACAAATGGTTTGAGCAGCACAGAAATTGTTACAGAAAGAAATTTAGATATTTCAGAGCAGTACAACTGCTTGCTTTTTTTATTTCTTTTTTGTTTCTGCTCCATTCAACCAAACAGGATTTTTTAGGTATATTTCTTAGTTAAACAGGTTTGCACTCAAGAAAAAGAGAAGTTTATTCTAATAGAATCATAGAATCATAGAATGGTAGGAGTTGGAAGGGACCTTTAGAGATCATCTAGTCCAACCTCCCTGCAGAAGCAGGGTCACCTAGATCAGGTCGCATAGGAACATGTCCATGCGGGTCTTGAAGACCTCCAAGGAAGGAGACTCCACAACCCCTCTGGGCAGCCTGTGCCACTGCTCCATCACCATCATAGTGAAATAGTTTTTTCTTATGTTTAAGCGGAACTTTTTGTGTTCCAGCTTCATCTCATTACCCCTGGTCCTGTTGCTAGATACTATAGAAAAAAGGGATGCCCCAACCTCCTGACACTCACCCTTTAGATATTTGTAAATGTTAATAAGATCTCCCCTCAGTCTCCTCTACGCTTAACAGCCCCAGTTCCCACAGCCTTTCCTTGTATGAAAGATGTTCCACTCCCCTGATCATCTTGGTGGCCCTGCGCTGGACTCTCTCCAGAATTTTTCTGACCCTTTTGAGCTGAGGAGCCCAGAACTGGACACAGGACTCCAGATGAGGCCTCATCTGCGCAGAGTAGAGGGGGAGAAGAACCTCCCTTGACCCGCTGGCCACACTCTTCTTGATGCATCCCAGGATGCCATTGGCTTTCTTGGCCACAAGGACACATTGCTGGCTCATAGAAACAGATCTGCAGAAGTCCAAATGTTAACTAACTGGTCAGGCCATAGCAGCCATCCTAGTTTACATATATTGTCTTCCGGTGCAATTTTCTCACTTGCTTAACCCCTATATTTGGAGGTTGGATTTGTCTGGACTTCTAGGATCTTCTTATCCTACAAATGAGGTTGGGACATTTCTGTGGTTAGCTGGTGAACCCACAGTTCTCATAGCTGTATTACACATTTTAAAAAAACTATTGTACTTCAGGCTTCAGGGATTAAAACAGTCTTTTGCTCTTGAAACCTCACTTGTTATTTCTAGAAGGAAGGCAGGGGCAACACATTTTGCCAGCTTTGAATGTTTCAAGAGGGCTAAACCTCTCCCAGAGGTACGTGATGCTGACCACTCTCCAAGGCAGGATTTTGAGCTTGTTGGACCTCAGCTGTGGCAGCACTTAGGTTCCTGACATCAGTCTGTACATGCCACATGTCTAGACAAGTAGATGGGGAACATGTTACTTTCCTAAAAAGAAAGATTGAATGGAAAGAAACTCTGCTGCCTTTCTGCCAACCTCTTTTTCAGCTTAGATGCCCAGAATTGGTATAAGTCCCCAGATAATTGCCCATTCCAGCCTGGGATTTTTTTTGATATTCAGTTTTACCAACATCCCTCAGCGTGCCTGCTCTAAACTTCTCTTTCTTTAATTTACATTCATGTCTGAATATGTGATTATTTTTTACCGGAAATAATTATGTGGGAACAAACCGTATCTCTCTTCTGCCAGTGACTGTTATTGCCATTGTGCATTGGCTAGTGGATTAAGACTGGGGGTAATATATAGTTCCTTCCTCAAGTATGCAGTCCTGATAGTGCCAGACCAGAGTGCATCAGGGAAACCTCTGCTACAGAACATGGTGGGATGCTGAGAGGGATTACGTTCCTCTCTATTTTATTTCCTTGGTAGGGAGTGGCTTTGAGCAGTATCATCATCCAGCCCTTGTCCCACCTCCTTCTGCCACTAACACTTGACATTTCTTCCCTTTTGCCCTTACCCAGAGCTAGAGACACAATTCAAACAGAGCAGCTTTAGTTTGCAAAGTTTGTTTACCGATGATAAATGTTGCACGTGATGGATGACTGTGGTCTTGAAGATGATGGAGGTGAACAGCAGGGTGCTGCATGGATTTGTGCTAGCAGCAACATTATTTAATACTTTTATTAATGGTATGGATGGAGGTGCAACCAAGTACATTAACTAGATCTGCATATGACGCTGGACTGGAAAGAACTGTAAAGCAAGTGAAGACAGAGAAATAACACTAATGGAACCAGAGGTTAGAAACATGAGAAGAAAACAGAATGAGATTCTGTCTCAAAAAAGGAAAACGAATAAATCTGGGAATAATAATCCAAAACACAGATATTTAATAGGAGGATGAGAGATCTGAAAAAACATTGATCTTCTAAAAGAGCTGGTAATGATGTTTAAGAGTGACTAGGCAACATCTGTACAATGTGAAATGGTGGAATAAGGCAATTTTGGCATAAATCCAAATCCATTTTTAGGACAATTACAAAGGTATCTTGCTCTGGCACAAGGGCTTATTACTCTTTGTGAGCATGACTTTCTACATCACTTGGAGCTCTGACCTCCAAGCTTTATCTGTGAGTAGAAGCCCACAAATAGAAAAAGATGTCATTACAGAAACACAGATCTAGAGGGAATCTTCTGGACCATCCGTTTTTGAGTCTGCTTATCATGGGAGCAGCATTGATACATGTTGGTCTTCAGTTCTCTCTGGTCAGCCCTTCTAAGCCCTTCACCCTGCTAAGAGGGTGAACCAATGCTTCTCTGATGGTAATTTTGATGACTGGCAATTTTGACATAAAGAGCGGAAAAATTGAAGGAGCACAAGTTAATTCCAACAAATGATAGAAACAGTTAAGGAGATAAAGGCTGGATTTTGATACAGAAGAATTCGAACAAGAGAATGAATATTCAATAGGACTATTACTATTTCTTTCACTCAATGCACTTAAGTTGTAGGTACCGTTTTCTGACACTTGTAATATTTGTGTCAGCTAATTCCATGACAAAAACTGAAATCAGTGGGCAATGATGTGTGGACAAAGGAGAATGTAGAAATACTGTAGGAATCCTTAGATGGGACTAAACAAACAAAAAGATTATTAACTATCAAGATTTCTTCTAAAATGATTTGTGCTTGATTGCTGAAGGGTCTTAAAAGTGTATGGTCATTGCAGTCATCCATTCAGCAGCATGCTGATGTGTGTGTAAACCTCAGGGGTGTGGTGAAACATAAAGGTAGGTGCATTAAGCTGGAAATATGTCCCATGTGCACTCACTCAAGGGCAGCCCTCCCTCACTGGTGAGACTTGTTAGTCCCGTGGGGAAAGGATGCTGTGAAAATGCTCACTGGAATCACAAGCACAGTGTAAGCACAAGGGTCCCTGCCTGCTGTTCTTGACAAATACTTCATGCTGGGCAGCTAGTGCTCTGAAAATGAGAATGAAATTATTTCAAGTGGTAACTTGTTCTTGATATCAACTGTAAGATGGATAAGATGTATGTACAAGAAATACAGCTGCTATGAGCTGCCTCTCCAGAGGAATTCTCTGTCAGTGTGCAGAGCTGACAGTGGTACAAGCCAGGAGTTCCTGCTTTTCATAATGAAAACATATGATCATTTCTACTCTGAGCTCTAATTAGCTGTAGAACCGGTTGTACATTTGTCCAACGGCATTATTCCTTGCGGAAAGTTTGTCTTGCACTGGAGTCAATCTGGGTTGCTCCCAACCATCCAGCAAGCTGAGACGTAAGGAAAAGAAGAGGGGCGATCTGTGAACCCCTGTCCTCTGCTTACACAAACACTCCCTTGGACACTGTAGTATGACAGATTTTTATTTTATTTTGGTTTGCTTTGCTTTTAAATGCCAATTATTAAGTGAGCTATGAGAATAAGAGGAAGGAAAAACTTAGCTTACAAACCACTCTCACATTCCCTCATCAATGTCCTCATCGTCTTGAGGACTGAGGAAGAATTAGGACAATGTCTTATTTAGCTGAATAAATCCAAGCATATTTTCACCCGTGGTAGAGAAACAAAAGGGCCAAGCTGCACCGTATACATATTTAAAAAATGGCATGTGTTCACCAAGTCAAGCAAAATGTTCTTTACAAACTGAGAGCCACTTACTCCACCATACTATATGGGACCTCCACTGCAGGGTCAAGAATTGTTCTGGTAATGTGAGAGTGAAAAACAAAATCCTGTCCTGAGTATGTATGATCTGCTTAGTCACAGAGTGGAAATGCAGCTACCTCTAGGGTAGAAGAGAAAAACCACCTGGTGAGCTCCACTGCAATATTAGTTCTCCAGGCTGGAGCTTTTCAAAGCTCTACTCCCAAATCCATCTTTAAAAATGTTAAGTTATAAAGAGCTGTGCTAGTGTCAGAGTGCAACTGTCTGTACAGGAAAGCCTTTGCAAGAACATCTCCATCTCTCTATTCCTAGAAGTTCTATGATACAGATATTAAGCTCTTTCACTACTGTTTGTGGTGAAATATTAATTCCTGAAGAAAAAAAAATACCTACTATATGCAACACCTGGGTTTATCATATGCTACTAATTCTGATTAACAATTTAGTCTGTTGTAAATGAAAACATCCGTTAGAAACAAGCAAAGACTATGGTCCAGTATTGGAGCTCAGTTGTTAAAATAATTACCTACATGGATATCCCTGGATGATCTTTCCAAAAAGAAAAATGTTTTAATGTAAAATTGAAGAGGAAATTGAGCAGGAATGAATGGGTGGGTGAAATGATGGCAGGACTGTTTATAGCTCCAACATAGGAACCAATAATCTTTTTTAAATCTCCTGAGATCCTCACATCATCACACAGGTCAATGGAAACTGGGAAGCTGCACGACATGAAAACCTTGAGCCATGTCATGGTAACTAATACCTTGTTTTAGGCATTTGCCCTCTGCAGAACTCCATTTCGGCTTTTGGAAAAGGCATACACCTAAGGTATAGTGCTCTAGAAACAAGAGTCAAACCACACAGCTTGGAGTGTCCTCTCCCTGCCGCAGCCCATGGGAACTGCAGTGGCCCATACGAAAGTTCTCAGAGCCCTGTAGGAGGACTGTTAAGTGTATATAATTACTCATGTGAGCATGTATTTTCAGGATCAAGGTCTAGCCTTTTAGCTACTGGGCATTGCTCTTTGTAAAAGCAGTGATTTTATTAAAGGAGCATTCTGGCACCTGTTGTACCAGACATCTACAATTACTGGTGCAGTCCCATATGGGGAAAGACCCTGCTGTGTACCAGATATATCTATGTCCCAACCCAGACCAGAAGGCAGTTGGAGCTGTTCTGGCATGTTCCCAGTATGGCAAAGTGGGGGACTAGTATGCCACAGAGCACTCGCTTTCCAGAATGAGAGTACCCTAGAGAAAAAAATATCTAATTCCCTGGGTTTTTGAACAGAGATGATGCAGAAGGTCAAGCTGAGGCACATGGAGTTAATGCTTCCTAAAAAAACATGGAAACAACATAAATCCTGAATCATTTTAGTGATTTTTTTTTCTTTTAGGAAAGATTAGCTGTATCCTGAATGTTCCTACTTCTTCCCACTGACTCTAAGACTAAACTAGCAGAGTAGTATGGGCAACCAGACTACAAATCTTCATTTTTCATTACATCGAGCTTGTTGACTGTTAGAAGCAGCACCTGAAACATCATGAACAGATGGCAGCAGACAGCAAAACCCTCAGGACAGCAACTGATGGGCCATGTTAGGACCTGAAGGGACTATCAGATGTCTCAGGGATGGTCTGAGAACATGAACTTTGCTTAAGTAAGCCATGAACTGTTCATGCTGTGCTGGTTTTATGGAGAGGCACCTCTCGCTCATAAGCAAGCAAAGAGATGGAGAAGGGCAGAAAAAGGAGAAATCAGTCAGTTTTCTAATGCTGCAGACTCACCATTTACTACTGAGAGTACATAATGGAGACAAGACCTTTCATTTCTGAGATCTAAGGATGGGAACAAGCTAGTCTCTTCTTCTTTAGGGGCTTCTGAATAATGTAAACGTTCACCACAGATATCAGTGCAGACCAAGGAATCCTACAATATCTTAACATAATTACGATTAATGATTAGATTGGGTCCAACTCCTTGCTCCTGCTGCACATCAGTACTGTGGCCTTCCCATATCATGTAGCTCAATGCACACTTCAGTGCTAGTAACTATGCCCAGCATGCCTTATGGCTGTAGTGCAGTTTTTGGGATTAAAAAAAAGTCTTCTGTACCCATTAGTATAAAAATCTCCAAAATTTTGTCTCGCTTGTTTCTGCCTGTAATTTGCCTCCTGCCTATATCCAAACCAAATCTATTTCCCTGACACTGGGACTTAAAGAACTGGGTACCTGGAACTTGTTTGAAAATTCAGTAGCTACATTTAAAATAACTATACTCATGGCTTGAAAATGAGAAAATTCTGGCCAAAATCCTCTGGCATTTGCTAAATCATACTGCAATTTAAGATAACAGAATTTTACATTGATCGGGAGCTCAATAGTCCATATCTCAAGAACCACTGAAATACCCATTACTCAAGGCAGGTTTTAGGTTTTCCCTATGTTCCCAGAAATGCCATGTGGCTTGCTAATCTGCTCTCCATCAAGGTACATACACTGCCCATATAAGATCCTCACACAGGTCACACAGGTTACAGGAACCCAGGACTGATTGTCTGCTGCCCCCAGCAGCTGCTGGGAAAAATAACATCTGCATCCACAGCTCCAAGCAGAAACCTTGGGAAGACTCTTGGCACTGTGTGACCCATGATTGAATTTGAGAGGCATCAGATACTAAGAATCCACTGTTTTGAATACACAGAAAATAGAGCTGAATGCAACCTTTTCTTTTGTAAACTTGCGTGTTCTATTTCTAAAATTTCCCTTCCACTACTCAGCTTGATACGTGAGCACAGAGGAGTCACCTCTTGTTTCCTGCGGAGATGACTGTGTAGGGAAGGGTCTTTGTAGCTTGCCATCAAAGCGACAGACAGACAGCTGGGTAACATCCACATGTGGGTGTGCTGATGTTTTACTGCAAGTTGCATTCCATATAAATTCCATATGGAGTCAAAATAATTTTGGACTTCATACTTCCTCTGAGCCAATAGTTTAATTAGGAGTGTTTTGTTTTGTTGTTTTCCTAAAGGGAAGATGCAGTCCAAGTGCATTATTATGGGTTTACACATTGCTGTGCTCTTAATATCAAAGCTTTAGTTTGGCTGGAGGCTTCCTTCCCTGTGAGGGAAGGGTTGCTGTGAGTGTTGTACGTTACACAATATTTTCCCAACAGAAAAGCAAAGCGTGTGAGTTAGAGTCTGTTATGATAATGCATGAGAGGAAGTCAAAAGAAAGTCTGTGACAAAGGGAGCCTAGAAATGAGATAACATGCAAAGTCTCGTGTAACATAACTGTTTCAGATGGCAGCCTGATGGAAAATTCCTATATTCTTATTGGAGTGAGAAATGGGAAATCAGTTAACATAGAAACATCCATGAGATGCCCATTTACAGTTAGAAAATGGCCACTTTGATGATAGAAATGTTCTTGGTTGGATTCAAATGGCCACCTCTTTACAAGACATTGCATTTGCCAGAGTAGCACTGAGAGGTCTGAACTGTTACATTTGCCCATGGTCAGAAGAAGACTCTGCCCAGAAATGATGGCATCCTTTTATCATTGACAAAATGAGGGGAAAAAAAAAAAAAGTTTCTGTTTTCCAGGTTGAAAATGGTAAAAATAGACTGTGCGTCTCTGTCTTGGTTATTTAAAGCTGGGAAATAAATCCAACCTGTCCCAGCTTCAGCCCACTGTATTTTCTGTCTTCTCTGGAAAATGAGGGTAACTACCAGGAGAAGTTCCTGACAATGTTTTTTTAATTAGCTGGTAGAATAGTTTCTCAGAGGAAGTTACAATCCATTTTCAGGGACTTCTCCTGCTATAAACTCAAAACATTGCTTTTCCCCGTACAAACACAATGAGGCTGGCACCAAATTTCTTCCTATTTTTGATCTAAAATTACTTCTGCTGAATGGAGATATAGCACACATTGTTAGGAAGGATTATTTGCATGAAGCAGTCATAGCAATCAAGCTACGAGCAGCAGAAGAAATCATTCCCTTTTCTCTTACTCTGCAATCACCTCCACAGGAATCCTATACCCACACACATCTTTGCCTTTGTTTTACAGTGCAAGAATGGAATGCAAGAAAGTCTTGCAAAATAAACAAACATCCTCCACCATCAAAAGCAGTGCTGAGACATTGATTGCATTCTCATTTCAGTGTGCCATGCATGCCTTTTGCACCATACGTTTACTGACAAACATATTCACAGGAGTGGAAAATCTGACAACAAAGTAATTTTCCGTGGGGACATAAAAATGCAGGATGGAAGCCTCCAAGCTGCGTCGTCTTTAAGGAGAAGTAATCAATTGAACTAAAGCTATATCCAATATTACAGTATCTTGCTGATAGATGACATAAAACAAATTTGTTACTTAGAGAGGCATGTTGATTGGCTTCACGCTGGGCGTGCATGGAGAAACACATAGAGACTCTCCTTTATCCAGATGGAATTCCTAAGTCAATCAAATAAACATAATAATAATAAGGTTAATCTGGTCTTTACTCATTCAAGAGAGAAAAGGAGAGATGTGGATCTTATTAGGTAAGTATTGTAAAATCAGTTTACATTTATCTCTTTCCACATCTCCTTGGTATAGCCCTGGTTCAGCATGCTTAACACAGTCTTTTTTGGTCTGAATGATTTAATTCTGGGCTAAAACCATTCAAGATTTGTTTGAACAAGAAAATCTTGTTTTCTTTGGAGCATTTTGAAGTAGGCATAATTACAGTGTTGCAAATGCAATGCTCTACTTAAGGAGCTGTCAGCATTTCCATCTTAAAACTCGATTTTCGGGGGTTAACAGAATTGCCCGAAACAGAAAACAAAAAAGAGATTTAAAAAAAAAAAAAAAAAAAAATTGTGGAAAAGAAGGGTCCATTATGGCCTGAAACTTGATGTTTAGGTTTTTAATCCAGGAGGGAGATTTCGAAATCAAATTGTGCAAAATTAATTTACACTGTATGCTTGCAAAACTGGTCATGTCACTTTTTTTATGATTTTAAAAAAAATAAAAATCAGCCCACAATAAAGACCACTTATTTTTCTTGCTTCTACTGTACACTGCTCTTTAAACTTAATGTCATTTCCATACAATACCTCCAATGTAATATGCCTTGGAGGCAGCATAGATTGAATAAGTGACTTGGAGCCAGGGACTCCCAAGTTTATAATTTAGCCTCTGACTCATTGTGTGGCCTCAGGCAAACCACGTAACTCGTATGTCCTCATCTATGGTATGGTCTCAATTTTCCATTGTGTTGCAAAACATGTAAGGAGCTCTGCTCATGTTCAGTAGGAGCTTAACCCGATGGTGAATGTGTTACTGGATCCTTGTAGAGGATATGAGACTTCACACAGCTCCCACTTACTAGGTTTTGGCTATTCAGTTCAATCTGCAGGAAATCAGCATCCACTGAGCTGGTCCAGGTGGGTATTTGGTGAAGGTGCCTCCATCTGCAATTTCTGAGTGTTGGAGAACCATCTCTCTTGGTGCTGACACTGCAAATAACGTTCTTAAGAAACTGAAGTAGAATAACTGGGAGACTGTTTTGACAGAGTGTGTAGGCTGCTCTGCACTGGACTTGCAGGCAACTCAGATAATGTTGACCCTTTCTGTACATCTTTATCTTTCCTCAGTTCTTTATTTGTTTCTGTACTGTACTTTCAAGGCTGGGATTTTCCTCTACCACAAAGCCCATTTGCCTTTTCATACAGTGGAGGGTCGAACTCCTGTTATATGTAATTCTAGTCAGATGGAGAAGAGAACATGGTCAGGTTGTGTAAGCAGTAGATGAGCAACAGAAGAACTTATTCCTGAAGAACAGTAATCCCTAACAAGAAGGTCCTTTAGCATTTAGCCCTTTTGCAGCAAGTCTTATCCTGGTGCAAATCTCTCTGAATGATACCTCATTTATAGGATCCTGAGAAGAGATGGTTTTGATCATCACTTCCAGTCCCCCATATTGCAGGTAAAGTTCAGATGTGTCTGCAGGAGATTTGCTACCCAGGCTACAACACATTCTATCTCACAGATCATTGTAGCCATCTACAAATCTGCAACAAAAGACCAATGTTGGAGCTGAGGTGTGTCACAGAAGGACAAGAGAGACTCAATGGGCTGCCAGTGGTTTGGGTCAAGAATAGGGAACACATGATAAGACTGGGCAGATTTAGAGAGACAGGGAATCACAGACATCCTTCCCTTCTCTGAAGCAAACTTTGTACAGTCAAAGATGACCTTGAAGGATGCCCTGGCTTTGAAATATGCCCCTCCTCTTCTTCATCCCCTGTCTACACAAGCTGTCACTATTCAATCACTTTTTGACCTCATACAAGCATTTGTAGCACAAGCTCTGCAGATTCACTGCACATTTTGTGAAGAATCATGTCTTTGCTTTTGGTTTTGGTTTTGTGAATCTTCCACTTAACAGTTTCATGTGATGCCTTTGTGGTCGTGTCCTAGAAGACAGCTTACCTCAAGGGGAGTTTTTCTCGCCAGATTTTCAGTTTTAACAGCTAGATGTCCTTGCAGTTTTCTGTATTGCCCATGTAACAGTGCTCGTGTGGTCTCAGTTTTCTATCTGTGGATAGGAATGATAGTGTACAGCATCATCTAATATATATGGGATTATAAAACACAGGAAAACCCACCATAGTATTCCCTGTCAGTTAACAAAACAGATTTACGGTCCGAGCAGACATGTCACTAGAAAAAGATCCAGATTTGTGTCTTGCCTTTAAACTTGAATTTTCATCTATAATTTGCGTCCTAAACTGAATTGCTGGCAATATAATAGAGTGAGATACTTGTAGAGAAATCTTTTATTGTGAATGTGGGAAATATTTTGAAATATTTAGTTAATTTGGGCTACTTCAACATTAAGCTGTATTTACAGTTGTTTACCATTCACCTTGAAAAAGTTGTTTTCTTCTAGTTGTTTCCTTGCTGGCTGAGCTTTCTTCTTGAAGCGAATGTCCACTGCTTTCCAAAAGACATACAGATCTAAACATGCAGGTGCAACTCCAGTTAAAGTAGATTCATGTCAGGCTAGCGGTTTTAACTTGCTTAGACCTGACATGAACAATTTTTAGATCACATTGTTCTCAATTTAAATGCTTTCCTTCAGCTTTCCTGAGGGAAAATGAAAATATTTCAGGAAAATCAAGCACAAAACAAATTTGGTATTTAAAAAACCCCACAGAACATCCCCAAAATGGGAAATTTCTGAGTGATTCTCTTTTCTTGTCCTCTTGATTTTATGTGAGTACTGTAGAACAATGCTGCTACATCAAAAAGGATTCCATTTCAATACACAGGAAAAAAGCAAAGTTTGAATTCAGCACTACTCTAATAAAGAAGTTTTCTTCTACATCTACTCAGTATTAGCCAGACTGCCGGCTAGGCTAACAAGATGTGAGACAAGCCTCATAAAATTAGGGTGCTTTACCAAAATCAGAGTGGGTGATAACTCTAGAAATTAATATCTGCAAGGCACTGTACAACTGAGAGGCTGGTGGAAACAAAAGCCATGCTCTGTTTTTTCCTGAAAACATGTACAATTGACACTATCCACCAGATTTTATAGTGGTTTGTAGGATTTACAAGGCATACAGCAAGTAGCACTTGCTAACACTATACAGCTTAAGAACTCTGGAGAGAAAAACATCTGCAGGAATGGGGAAGAGCAGTGTCAGCAGTTTAGGAATGGCTCTCTGTGATGCCTTGGTGAGGTGAATATACGGTGATGTGGTTTGGTTGTCAAATACAACAGTAGAGGCAGAAGGTTGGAGTGGTTTTTAAATTCATTCATCTTTGGGCTGAAGGAGAAAGACTTTACTCTTATTCTTAATGCATGGAATGTAAAATTAAAGAGAGCTGAACGTCTACAAAGCTCAGCTTTCTGAAGTATCAGCTAGCTGATCTAAACCTCACAAAAGTGACTGCAACATTTGTATACTGCTAAACAGCTTTAATTGAAGACCTCTGCAATGATATAGTATTTTTTAATCTATTCATTTTACCAAAGGCATTTCCAGAGAGGATGTTGAACCTCCCCCTGAAGCCATTTTGCACATAATTAAATTCAAGCTTCCTCTCCCCTGGAGAGATGGAGACATTCATGTTGCAATGCTGCTGGTTCTTTGGGCACCACCTGGCAGATGGTGCTGGTACTGGAAGAAATTGTATTCCACCACCACTGCTCCATGGTTCTGCCTTTAGATTACGTCTGAATCTCTCCAGCCCAACAGTATGAATGATCAGAAGTGCTGCTGGACTCATGGTCCAGCTAGGAAAAAGACAACTTTCTCTTTAATAACAGTGGTACTGAGACATGAAAATTAGGGCATATTTTCATTTCATATTGGAATATCATGAGCATCAGTTATTTTGGGAAGGAGTCCAAAAAACACTTGGAGACAGTCTAAAACTGCAGATGAATCCACAGGTTTATTTTATTGGGTGATTTCAGTTCTGCCAAATATTTGTAGTGTAAAGAAATCATAAAAATTGCTGGTGGTCCTCGCCTGGCGGGTACTTCTCACATATTTGAGACAGTTGTATGAACTGTGACAAGAATGTTTGATCTATTAGCTTAAAAACAAATTAGAGTCTTCAAGAGAAATAAATGAAGTATAGATGGTAGAAATACATTTCTCTTATCTTAGAGAGACCAGGAATTTTTACCCTCAGGCTTTATTTGCATTTAATTATCACAGTTTGGATTTCCTCTACTGCATTCATGGAGGTTTAGTCTGTCTCGTTCTGTCTTCTGTTCTGAAATAACATTAGTACCTGTTAATGATTATCATTGTCAATTATGCATTCTGGTTACATGAGCGTTATAAGAAATATCAGTTTGTTTTAATAAATCTTCAAAAGGCAGCCTAAACCTGTGCCTTATCTCCTTTCTGCTTTGTAATTTATTTATTTTTACAGTTACAATATATGAAAGACACTACACTCTCCCAGGGACTGTGAATGGGTATCTGCTCAGCACTTACATATTGAGATGACAGACAGAAAAGGTTTTATTTAACATAACTTTCCAAATGAACTGAGAAGGTTGTGTATCTCAAGATACACAGAGGAAGAAGTGAGGAATACAGGTCTAGAAACCCAAAGACACGGTTATGTGCATTAAAGAGAGGAAACAGATGTACAGTGAACCCATGGGTGTTTTAATATAATGCATACTAAGTTGTAGAGTAGCTGATGCTCACCATGATGCTCACCAAATATTCTTTTTCTAAATTAAATTATTTTTAACTAGCAGAATAATTTCACTGCAATTCTGACAAATCCTGGCAAAAGACTGATTGTCTCACTTCCCATTCGTGTGTAAGGAACAAAGATAGTTCCATATAAAAAGCTTTTCAATGCATTTTTTAAAGAGAATTTTGGTTTGAGTTGTTCAAACTTGATGTTTATGCCTTTTGCCTATGCAAATTTTCAAGATTATTTAAATTTTCTGGTCGGGTAATGAAATATCCGTTCCAAACACTTTAACCAAGCATTCTTTATGAAGTCTTCAATTAATAAATAGGAATATATCTTTCTAACCCTGTAGGTAATGATTTTTCTGTTTGCTGCTACTGTATGCAGACTAAATGAATGAGACATTTATGTACTGTCTTTTCATCTGGGATATCAAAGCACTTAATGAATATGGACCAATTGGACTGATGTGCAAGCACTGAATTATGGCCTACTCAGAGGTGGCATGTGGTTGACATTTTGGCTGGCAAAGTACATTTGAACATAGAAACTGTTGGTTTTCTCATTTGGGATAGTCTTAGAGGTGGAGTGATGTGATACTATCTGAATTAATCTCTAACATATACTTGCCCCAACACAGGGAAGCAACACCACTACCTACTTTCCAGCTAGGCAAAGTATGGTCTTGGCTAAGAGCATGACCAAAGCATCTTCCACCAGTGGATCACTAATTTTAATCCAGCCCACAGTGGTGACTGTCAAAAATTATTACCATACGGTAAGCTGGTAAATTGCCACAAGAAAATGAGCTTGTGGTTGGTTCCAGGTTAGTTTCATGGGGACAGGTGTCTATACCACAAAAACAGCCATCATAACTGCTGCCATCTATTGGTTTTCAGAAGGGATTTCCAGGACTGGTCCAGGGTGGTGGTAACAACAAGTGATACCTCTAGAGGTGGAATCTTGAGGCCAGAGAGATTAGGCTGTTTGTGTCTGTTGAGGTGTTTCTTGACATGTTTGATTGCTTCAGTTTCCTGAGCTGTCCACTGGCTTGTATGGTATTCTCCATTGCTGTGGCAAGTGCTTTCTCTCACCTTTGCATGGAGGTCCTATCTTTCCCCTGCTTCCACTCCATTAAATGGATACAACAAAAGATGTCAATGGGGAGCATGTACCGAAAATGTTACAGTCAGACCACACAAGTAGTCTTTCATATCTTTGATGTGACTTGGAAAAGCCTCGAGGAACACAGGACTGAAAGGACCTTCTGGGTCACTGATCCAAACATCCTGCTGTTGCAGGCTTTCATTTTTCATAATCCTTTTGAGAAGTTAACTAACCTCCAAAAATGTGGACAATCACAGGAAACCTTGAAAGCTCTCTATAAAAAGGGTATCAAATCTGTTTTGCACTTCTCTAACACCTTTCATCCAAAACTGGTAATGAGTTTTGCCAACATGGAGTTAACAGTTGCTGTGCCAGTGGGAGGGAAGATTTATCCTTACTGTATTTGGGAGCAAGAATTTGGGAGACAGAAAAACTGTGAAACAAATAGCAATCTCATTCAGACAAAGCTCTAAATGGCTTGAGAATTATGACTCCAATAGATATTTGCAAGTCCATACAGCCAATTTCATTACCTAGGAATTAAAATCGGAGTTCCCGACTCTCTTTTTACCTGAATGTTAACCACTGCAGTGCACAACAGCTCAAGATTTTCAACCTGTCAACCTCACTATTTCTTCCAGAAGAAGTGAATACTACATCCTGTTTCTCCCATGAAATAAAATTAACATAATCATATGTCATAGTTAAGTATACTCCGGGTGGGAAGGATATTCTGTTATAAAGAGGGATAACTACCAGCAGCAGATAATAGAGGTTTTAATCTATAGAAGATACAGCTGAACCATCAAAGAGAGATGAGCTTCCTGAATTTCCACATCATGAGAAAAATGTAACTGTATTCATCTTCCAATCCACAAAAACACACATTCCATTTGCAAAGAACAAATCCTGAGAAATGTACTGCTTTGTATGTGTCAGGGAAATGTTTCACTTATATCTCTGTGCCAAACTTTATTCTCAATCCCATTGACTTTTGACTGAATTTGACCTCTCTGATTTGCTAGCACATGTTTCAAACTTATAAGTGTAATTGATGGCAGAGTATGGCCCTGGGGCTATTTATGTATCAGCAGATCATGGTACAGTTGTAAGGAATATCTAAAGCATTAGTAAGTGTTAAAACTAGTCCCCACAATCTTGAAGCACCACTATTTAGACACTGTTTCAGGTTGCTGGTGCTAAGAGCACAGGCCCACCTTTAATCAATATATGTCATAGGATTTCCCGAAAATTTGTTGCTTTAGGGGCTGATGTCCCTCTACTGCACAGTGAATAAAATTCTAATTTTTACAAGACATTTAGATTGAATTGCAAGTTTGCTAAATGTGTTTGATTCATCACTGGAAGAAGGAATGCATGTACTCCTTCTCTCTTGTGCAAATGCTATGTTGTCAAAAGTTAGTTAAACTGTTCTTGCAAATATGTCTGCAAAACATTTGGGATTGAGGACTCCTGGTATGGAACGAATACAGGATAAAGAAATGTAGGGGCCAAATGCTAATGCACACCCATTTGCACTGAGAAGGACCAGTCTCAAAGATTTGCAATACCTGAAGTAAGAAACTGAGAAGTTTGAATGATTTTGTTTCCCTCTATTAATAAAGGAAGGAAGAAAAAAGTGTGACTGGCTGTAGAGTATGTTTTCTCAGGACACGGTTGTTAGAATGACTTATTCCATACAATATCTTACAAAATGTCCAAAAGAGACAAAAACATGAATTCAAGTGAAATTTGAGTACTTTCTCACCTGTTCAGGGTAATCTGTCCTTTAATGGAACAGCTCCTTGGCAAACATATAGGGAGTTTTACAAGAGTGTCCTTTGAATGCATCAGGAAGTTTGGGGATGAAAAGAAACGACCTGCAGAGAGAGCTTTCATAACAAAATTGCTGGGTTCTGCATAGACATTGGTGCTGCAAAGCAGACCTGTCTATGGGTTAGGTGCTCAAAACAGCATTGCCAGCTAATGCTCCCTTAGCCAGCTAGAGGGGATCTACAAACCCCTATCCCTCTGTGCCTGACAAACTAATGTCCTTCCATGCTTCTGTAGTCCTCAAAGATTGGGTGCATTTGCTTTGTAGTGCTCCCCAGTCATTTCTGTTACAAAAATACTTTCTGTGCTGACATATGGTGCATCAGTGTAACCTGCTCTAGGACATCCTGCTCTACCTGGGGGGTTGGACTAGATGATCTTTCAAGGTCCCCTCCAGCCCTTCGGATTCTGTGATTCTGTGATCAGCAAAGAAGTTAATATGAAGCAGCACATTTCAGATGACAGTTCACATCTCACCTTTAGCTCAAGCTACTGTGCAGAGAATACTCCCCCAGACTGAAAAAGAGAGCTGTACTGTGTGTTGTGCTCAGCAGGACTGGCAGATCTTACCCCAAAATGATAGGCTTCACTGGCATATGCTGTGCCATGGTTGCATATTTTTAAATCATTTTAATCAATTTCTTTTATGAGATTTTTCTTTCCTGTTTTTTTATGTGACAGATTCACTTTTCTTATCAAAACCATGCTAGTCAGAAAATCACAGAATCCAAGAATGGTAAGGGTTGGAAGGAATATTTAGAGCTCAACCAGTCCAACTCCCTGCTAAAGCAGATTTCCTTCAATCAGGTTGCACAGGAATGTGTCCAGGCAGGTCTTGAAAACCTTCAGAGAAGGAGACTACAGAGATAGAGATGGAGCTTAGATAATTTTTTCTTAAGGTCAAGTTAGGGATGCTTGAACTTGAGACTTGTTTTCATTCAAAGGAGTCCTAAAAATCAAGGACTATCTCTATTCTGTAAAGTTCAGCCTCAGGCAGCTTTTTTGTAAGTGCAGCTCTCAAAATCTCATAGTCTCCCAGCTATGTGTTTAAACACTTTACCAACTTTGGGTCTTGGATAGCAGGGATAAGAAAACTAAATTTGGAAGTGACTCTCAATACAAATTTTGAATGTCCTGTAGATTACAGCTTTTGGATTTCATAATAAATGACAAAATTGAGGATAATGACAATGTTGATGCACGTATCTCAGCTGACTCACAGCACTGCTCTGCATTTGGATGTGTCATTCAAGCCCAATCTCTAATTATAATGTCACAGGGACGGGCTGAGTGGAGAACCTCCATCTGACATTGTACACAAGGTGTTGGATTGCGTATTTTGTTCCAAAACTCTGCTGCTATTACATTGAAAGCATTAGCTGTAGTGGAAGATATGCTCGAATGACTTGAGGTTCTTAAAGTCATTTATGAAGGAGCATTCACTTTTGCAGTGCCCAGAGAGACTGAGTGCCAGTGTTGTCTTGAAATGGTCTTCCTCTTCCTGTAACAATATCATTGACGTCTATGGAACAGATGTATAGATGGACACAATATGGCTTTTGTTATGGTTTGATGTTTTTTATTTTTTCTTGGAAGACTTAATTCTTTTCCTTCTAAGCCAGGATCTTCAGTGAATTTGCTTATTGAATCATTTATGAACTTCAGCAACTGCACCTCGACTCTTCCACAGTGCTGCTTTGCCAGACTGTCTCTCTTCACGTTACTAGTGGCGTCTGGGCTCCTTCTGACCTTGATCTCCTAATAGTTCTGGGCTACCCAGATGCCTGCATTACTGAATCACAGCCGTTGTTAAAGACAAAATTATATCTTTTTACAGCTCAGGCTTTTCCCATAAAGTTAATCAAGAAGCTCTCCTTTTACAGAGCAGCTGACCCTTTGGTTTTTCTTCCTTTTGTCACGCTGAAGATTCCCAATGCTGCCAGAATCATCCTCCATCCCCTTTTTAAGGCAGGCTAGTATGTAAAGAGAGCAGGTCCCCCAAGAAAGACAGAAGCTTTGTGGAACAGAGAGGAGTCTTTGCTGACAAGATGTATGTATTGTGTCTTTGGAAAACTTCTTTCCATTAAAATGTGTTATTGGAGACGTGTATTTCTATTAGAGCTGAGTCTAAACCATAAGGCTGGATCCAAACTTGGAGAAACCATGAGGTTGCTTAAAGTCAGGAGCATGATCTTGATGTGTGCTTTTTTTGCTTGAGCTGCTGTCCTCTTTGAACAGCATAACACAAAATGCATTACTACGCTGTTGGGAAAGCT
Source organism: Colius striatus (assembly GCF_028858725.1). Classification (NCBI taxonomy): domain Eukaryota; kingdom Metazoa; phylum Chordata; class Aves; order Coliiformes; family Coliidae; genus Colius; species Colius striatus. The sequence goes on along the minus strand of NC_084760.1, from coordinate 41,773,501 downwards.
GCTGGCACAACTAAGAAAATGAACGGTAAAGACTTGTCATCAAAATCAACAAACCTGAGGCAAGCAGGAGTCTGATGGCGTGAGTAATTGTGACCCCCTCCCCGCTCAGCCACAAAGAGGAAACTTTCTCTTCTCAATAATCACAAGGTTTTACGAAAGAGGAAAAAAATAAATGAACTGTGGATGAAGAACAGAGCGAATTTTCCCTGCATCCCTCTTACTGAGGAAAAAGAAAAACCTTCTTTGGACTTAGTCTGTGTACATCTTTGCTGTGTACCAAGCTGCAAACAGTAGCCTCTCATTTCATTAATTGACAAACGCCATCCTCTAAACATTTCCAGGCATAGTCATTTTCTTTTCTCGGGTTTACTCAGTGGCTCGTAAGAGTTTTACATTTTTCCACAGATGTGCTGAGAATAAACTTGTCTCTACAGTCTCATCTCTTGTGCTATGAGAAGTTTTGATAATGTAACACATAAACAACTTCATTTTCTGGGTCTTTCTCTTTTTGCAACTATCCTGGCTTTGTCTATTTACTCCTCTCTGAAGCAAACTGTACTATTTCCAAATACTGTAGGACTTTCTGAACTGCAGTGTTTCTTTCTGTTTGTCTCTCTTTTTAAGAGACTGACTGATTTTTAAGAGACTGTCTTAAAGAATTTTTTCTCATTTAAAAATAGTTTTGCTGTGATTTTACAGACAGTACAATTCCCCCCCCCCCCCAAAAAATAAAAAACAAAATCCCCATGGGCGTGTTTCTTCTCCTTCTCCTATGACTACCCTGGCATAATGATACTGATGTCAATGGAATTATTCCTGTTTTACACTGATATATTTGAGAGCGAGGTCTGTAGGCTGAGACATATCCAACACCTTCACAAAATCACATTGAGAACTGAGACAGAAGGGTACTTCCATCTATCAAAAGGGATTTCAAAGGTCTTTTCATCTTCAATCTCTCAAACAGAAAAATCCAGTCATGCACCAGCAGGACACAACAACCCCCAGGGTGAAATTTAGCAATACATTGAAAATAGTGAGCAAGGCAAAAGCAGCGCAACACAGCTCTTTAGGAATGTAGCAAGTAATATACTGTCCAGCTGAAATTAGTGTTGTTATTTGCCTCATGGAAATTCTTGGGAAGCCCAGCCAAATCCAGGGCTCTAGTCTACTAGAGCGGCCAGATTGAGGGCAGTCTCTGTTACCCAGTGCTTGCAGTCTCAGTGACAAATAGCAATCAGACCACGAGCCAGCAAGAAGTTGAGCCAGGCAGAACTAAAATATCCCTGTTGGAGGGCGGTCCCATGAGGCCAGTGTTATGTCTTACCAGAAACAAAGGGAAGAGCACATTTCCAGTCTCAAAGACTTCTCTGTCCCATTAAGGAAAACTCCAGACTACAATCAGAAAAAAAACAAGAAAAAGAGGCTCAGCCACAGCATGCCACCTTGCATCCAAAATGAAGCCTAAAAAAAGAGGATATGCTCTTAGGAGAAGGCTGCTAGCACCCTCTTGACTAGTGGCTCCAGCTACTTTGCTCAGGAGAGTGGGAATGTGCCACGGAGACAGATGATCCCCCTCCCTCAAACCCAGAGACACTGGGTAAATATTGACTCAGAGTGAGGAGTGGCTGAATCACTCCTTCCTGCCCTGCCAAGGTGTCTCCATCCACTCAGCGAATGTCAAAGCCCACCCTGCACAGTCCAAAATATCAGACCGGAGTTGGTATCTGTGGTAATCAAAGGAAAGGGACTCAGAGAGACAAAAGCCTCTCTGTTTGTGCAGGGCTGATCTGTCTGTTTGCTCTCCTAGTGGGTGAACATCTCCGGTTTGTTATTCAGGAGGACACATTGTGGGAAGACTCAAAAGGTGGAGGAATAAGGGACTGGGGGGCTCCTAGAGCAGTTCTTCCATCCTTATCACAGGCATCACATCCCAAATTTGCTGGCTCTGGTGCCCAGTTGGTAAAGATGTTGTGTCATACACAGTTAATGTCAAAGCAAAGGCCTGTGTTCATGAAATGTCTGCCCCAAGCTGCATTGAATCAACAGTGAATATGTGAGAAGGGGTAAGAAAAAGCCCAGTTGTCTCAATTGTCCAACTGTTGCCAGCTCAGGATTCAACTGTAGGGTGAAAAGATCTGGATTATATCCCTAGATCTGTTTGGTTAATAATCTAAGGCTATTAAAGCAAAGCAGGAGGAAGACCCTGACCACTGGTTGAAGCTGTGAGTGAGCATCATGAATATCTGAGTGGCTACTGGCTTGTGTAATTGAACTGGATATAGGGAAAGGCTGAGTTCTCTTTTGCAAGCACAGGTCTGGGTTTCATTTCAAGTCTGCTACAGATTTCCCAACTGTGTCACCGTGCCAGCCTGTGACACAGAAATGATATGTTCCTCCTTCACTGAACTGTCATAAGTCTCAAGACTTGAAAGTTTCAAAACTGGTTGAAGATCTCCAAGAATAAAAAGGATATGTAAGGCAGAACATATGTATGGATCTCTATGCATGCTACATTACCAAAAGCATTGAATTTATATATTTCAAAACTGGGCACTGGGTTACATTTTCATTCCCCAGTACAAAGGCAAATACATTCCAAACAAAGCAATGTTGTTTCAACAAAGCAAGGGTTGAAATCTCTCCAGGGCTTCATTCTGTCTCATTTAGATCGGGCGTAAGATCTTAAAGCAGAGTTTAGTGGTCAGTTGCTCATGTTCCTCTGGGAAATGACAGAGTGGTAATTCAAAAAGAGTAGTGAAGTATAGCATTGTCTTGGTCTGCAGGACTGTTCTTCAATAAAACTAGTGGCTCACCCAGCTTACAGGAGAACATTTTGTTCCAAAGGAGCTGTGGCTCTTCGTTAAACAAAAGAATTCACCTCCGGCTAGACTTGGGTGTAAAATGAAAACGTTATTGAAGACAAAGTGTCTTTGTGAAGACAGCATTTCCACAATGCCTGCCATGATTGCCTGGGCATATCTAGCAGTTGAAATGAAAATTAAGATGAAAGGTACATCTCCAGGACGAATCCTCCACACATGTTAAAAACTTCATTAAGTCTTGAGAGGTGGCTTCAGTTCAGGCCAGGAACCCTGAAGACGGAATAAGCATCATGGGCCCTGTCTGGCCATGGGCTGGCACTGATCCGCTTTGCAGTGAGGACCCAGATTTGATCAGGAGTCAAATCTTTCAGAACTTGCCCAAAAAGCCTCTCCTTGGGCTAAACAAGTTCTCCCACATCTGACACAGCAGACCAGAAAAGAAATCCAGAGTATCTAAATACGAAATTTTTTGAGATAATGCCTCCTCCCCTCAGACTCTCCCAGTACACTCAAGAAAGTTCACAAACAGCAAAATTGCAGTAGGGTCATTCAGGGAGATAATTCATGTCCAGACTGGCATAACTCGGGTGTTCAGGTATGGCTGTCTCCCACCTGGATTAACTCAGCAGGAAAGATACAGCTTATGCGGTTCCTCCGTGTATGAAGGTGAGAAAAAGCACCTCAGGCTGTGCAGTTTCAGGGGATTTTTGTTAAAAGATTATTTTCCTTAAAATGGCACCATCCTTCTGGGGATGAAACATATTGGTAAATATATGAAAATTTAATGAATTCCATGAGTTAGTTCCTACTTTTCTTGCATACTTAAGGCAAGATCATTCCACTGTCATCTTCAGATCACCTAGGGGCTCTTTACTGTATAGTGAAAGTGTCTACCTTTAGCGTGATGAGCAGGTTTTGCCCTGCAGGCTCTTAGTCAGTGAACAGCCAAGCTAATCTTTCAGAGACACTCTCTTGTTCCATATCCTAATCATGGTCTCCTTCTCAGTCTCTCACTCTTTCATCAAAACATTGCTTACCAAGGAAGGTCAACAACCTTGGCTCTGCTCAAGACGAGAAAAGAGTGTGGGATTTTCCACACTCCTTTTCATCATTTCTTGCTTTTGAGTTTCCAGAGCCTGACAAACGGTACAAGATAAGAATTGCTGGACCATGGATCTGCTACAGTATAAAGCTCTTAAATCTCAGCAGAAGCCTTGTGCTGGTGCGATCAGATGGTAAATAACCAGGAAAAGATAGAGTCATTTTTGTTTCAGCAGGGAATATGACTGGGACAAATCTTTGAGATGACCAATCCTATACAAAGCATAACATGGCACAGGTTCAGGGTCTGTCACTCTGGATGTAGTTTGTTTCATTAATCAGCCCAAGAAGATCTTTGTGGTCTAGGCAACAGAGGTTTATTCAGTTCTGGCTGAAAAATGTCCTTGCTGGACACTCCGTTGGAACCCAAAATCTCATTGACTCGTGTACCAAATTTCCAGATTTGACTCACTGGCTACTAAAACCATAAGAGATCACATGGTGCATCTTATATCTTTCCTAGAAAAAAAGAAAAGAGCAGGTTAATAAAATTTCATTTGTTTAGTTAACATCTGAATGTGTTTTGAAATCTCCAGAACATATATCTAAAGAAATTAAATTAATCTCAAATGAACAAAGATAAAAAGAAAAACCTCAAATGTCTGGAACTTCGAGATTCGTTTCTATAATGTTCCTGGTTGCCTCAGACTTTGGGTAAAGGCAAAAAATATATATCTTCTGTCTTCTCTTTTGTATCCTTTAGTATCTGCCGAATTTCACGTTGTCAAAGGCTTGTTCTAGGGGCACGTGTAGAAGGAAGTGCTATTGAGAAAGGCACAAAGAGTAGATACACAGATGGTTTCAGAGAAAATTTATCTGAGTACCAAAAATCTGCTGTACAAATGGAAAACATTCCTCATAAAATGCAAAACTAACTTGAGAAACTCCTTTCTATGGGAATTCATTGAGACCGAAGCCTTGCCAAAGAAGAAGAAAAAAAGAAAACGAGAAAAAAGAAAAAAAAAGCAGGAAAAATAAAAATAATTTCAAAATGGATGGGATGTTTACAACACTAATAGGAATATAATAAGGACACTTAGAAACACAATAGTACTTATTAAGGAAAGAAAACAAGACTCTCAGAAAAATTAAAAACATTGGAAAGGCTATGTGTTTCAAGACAGTAAAAATTTTTGGTGTAGTAATGATCAAATTCAAAGAGGTAATTAAGCATCAGCTCTCCTTTCAATTGTAGTCCACAGTTGCAGTCCATTTTGAGACTGATCTTAAGTCACATTGGTTGACCTGTTGACCTGACCTATAAAAAGTGATGGAAGACAGTGGAATTATCTGTCCTGGGCCAAAAATCTGATACCTTAATGTCAAGAAAATTTCCTACAGCAAATGATGGCATAACTGTTACTGATGACTTTTTGATAGCATCGGACCACTGATAGAGTCAAAACAAGACAAAATGGGCAAAGTTAATGACCAATTATAATGATCAATTGTAGTGCTTTCTTATGCCTAGTGTTTCTTTTTGACTATTTGGAACTAGATGTAAGTCTTATTTTAGTTTCATAGGACTCAGACGCTCTGTCCAGCTATTTCTCCGTCCTCAGGAAGTATTTGAGAAGGGGATCATGTGTAGGTAGAGAATGGAAGATGCCCTTGTACTGCTGCAGGGAGAACTAGGTTGACAGACTCCTTAAACCTAAAGATTTGACTGCTGTGCCTTATTTCTATGCTACAAAGAAGAGGGGGAAAAGGCTTCCTCAATTTAAGAAGATGCATTAATAGAGGGTAAGGGTAAAGGAGCTATGTCGGCTGCTTTGTCTGTCAGTTGATGGGGAAGAGGAAAGTGGCTTTTGCTTCTGGCTCCATTGTGGACCTCTGTCAAGGCATTTCATTTGTGATGTGTTTCAGTTGGGCCCCCATAAAGTGCAGCTAGTGTGAGACTCGTCTGTGCAGTGCTTTGAGCACAGCAGGAAAAATATGTTAGGCAATGAATATTGTCATGAGGAATTGCCTGCTACCCAACAATATTACCTCTTCAATGAGCCTGCCTCCTTTTTCCTATTCCTTCTCCATGCTGAGATGTCAGGGCATCCTCAGGGACATCTTTTTTAAGAAATTAACAGGAGCTCCAGAGCACTTCAAAAAGTCTGGCTTTGTCCCATAGGTGTCAAAGAAGGTCCTCAGGTTCTTGGAAAATCTGGTCCCAGATGAGTGTAAAAATGCACATTTTGTCAGGAAGTGAATAAAATCTCACTGAAATTAAGCCAGGCACAAAGATGAAAAAGCAGATGGCCCATGACAAGCTGTGAGAACAAATTTGTTCGCATGACATGGGAAAAAGTATGTACTCATAACAGACTATTACTCAAGAAATTTTGAAAGAACACCACTCCACAGGAGTCATAATGTGATTAGTCATGTAAAGCCCAGTCTAGCTAGGCCTGGTGTATTTTACCTGAAAGAGGAGAAACAGACCCGAAAACAGATGACAATTAGAAAAAAGAAAACAAAAAAGATTCCAAAGAGATTAATGAGTTTATTAAGTCAGAAAAACTCGTAAGTTAATTACAATCTGTAGAATTGCTCTTGGATTGTTACTAGGCTGCTTAAAATTAAGAGACCAGAGGAAGGAACCTTGCTGTAGTGACTCAACCAGGAGTTTTTAACTTGACATCACAATGTTGGGGTGAAATGTCTTGGACAGACTTTGCCACATGCCCTAGTACAGCATGGTTCTGGTAACCTAAAACCAACTCCAAAATCTGTTGGGTTTTGTTTTTTTTTTTTTTAAATTTAATTGTGAGAGTGACACATGAGTTTGAAAATTAGAAGAATAGGGTTGATTTTGAACACTGTGATCTATTAATATGGGCTTTTTTTTTTTCAAGTAAATATTTTGTACAAAACTCCAGAGCTTGAATGAACACATATAATTACATGAAACCACTTCTGTCATTACAGATTTTAATATCCTGATACGTACAGCGTTTTAGGAAATTTCTGTGTATGCAGAGAGGGGTGGATTCCTAGGTTATAAATGTGACTTATCTATAAAATAATCATCCATAACCTTGCCTAATCCTTTTATTATTTTTCTATGCATTTCTAAGCTGCTCACACAAAACCAAGTGAGTATTCAGAGCTAGTTTGAATTCCTATAAAAAAAAAATCCTAGACACAATATCTAGAAACAAATTCAGTTTCTGAAATGACACGTGCAAACGTTAATGCTGCAGTACTTGCACTGTTTAGAACTATTCTAATGTAATGCCCAGAAGTCTCTTTACCCAATGCTGTCACTTCATCCCTTCTAAATGTGATTTAAGATGCTTGACTGAAGACTGGCAGTGAGAAGCAATGCTACTCTGTATCTGAAGCCGAGCTTAACAGCAGAGGAGGGATGGGTATAGCTTCAGATTCAGATTCCAAAGATGGACTTTACACATGTAAAAAGAGTTCCAACCTTGCTTACGCAAATGCTGCTATTGGACTTTCATTTACCACAAGCTGTTAGGACTTCAGTTTCACTTCTCACCAAAAAGAGGAGGCAGGTGTATATTTAGACTTTCTTGGGAAGCAGCTGCAAAATGAATTGGTAGTGCGTGCACGCATGTGGTCTCACAGGCACACATGCAGATGCTGATAGCTTTAGAGCCACCTCATAATCCTCAGCAGAAGTGTTAGTGCACAATGGTCTCCTGCAGGTTACTGTGTCATCAAAGGGACTGTGTTACTCATTTCAACACTTTAATATCCTTATTATGGAAATAGATTGTTTGTTCAGTGGTGACTCACTTGGAAGATTATCACCCTCTGAACTACCAGCTCATTTCTTGAAGTAATCTAGAGGCCTAATTTTCTATTCTCTTGCACCTTAAACCTCATCCCCATGGTTTTATGCCTTCCACGGGAACACAGAGGCAGCATTACCCATCTACTGTTCTGATTTGATAGGAAATTACTTGCTACATCTATATACAGAGTAAGGAATCAGCTTACCCAACTTTAGCCATTTAGAAGTTAGTCATCCCAGCTAAGATAGTTGACTTGGATCTATAAGAAGTGCTGGAAGGAGAGGAACATTGCAGAGCATGATCCTCTCACCCTTCTTAGGGACCTGGTAACTTGGGATATCTTGTCCACAGAGGTTCTTCTCTCTCTACTGGAGCATAACTTACTACCTTGTACTAGATGCCAGCTAAATGACAGTGTGCTAGTCAATGCCCTTCCTTTTGACTCAAGGTTTTTTCTTCATAGACCTTTCTCTTGTTAGCTGACAAAAAAACTAAGAAATTTGAGTTTGAAGCCATTTGACTGCAAGACAGATAAAATCAGTAGTCAAACAAAAGCAGCTCAGGTAGCAAGATTGCCTGAAAAGTTAATCTTTTGGTAACATCCATCATCATGGGCAGGAGAAGTACCAGGAAATCCACTCCTGGAGTGCTCCTTTGCTCCCTTATTACTGTATCACCTGACCTAGCTACAGTCCTGTGAGTTTTTAATACATCAAAGTCCTCTCAGAGATGGTAGTGCCATATACATTCCCTGTTGCAGATTTGTAACACAAAGACATGCAGCTGCTTTGTCTTTGGGAGATCTATAGTAGATCAGGAGAGTAATCAGACAATCACTGTTTCTAAGCTGAGCACTCATTTTATGTGCCTCATACAGGAGGTCTCTTTTGAAATGTAGACATTTTCAGTGAATGGCATTCACATCAGGGTTAATTATCCTATATTATTCCCAGCAAAGAGATGAGGACAAGTATTTCTCATTCTAGAAATAAAGAGACCAGTTTTATCCACTGATTGGAGAAAGGCTAGGGAACTTGATAGGATGTAGACATCTATAGTGTAGACCTCCTAAAGGATGAGTCCAAGCTCCCTGTGCACTCAGTAGAAAGAAGTGTCTCTGAGACTGTTCAGAGAGATACAGCCTATGTGTCTAAGCCTTCAATTTGCAGACTTTCCCTCTATATACATTATAGAAAATGCAGTTCGTTTCATGATTTTATTTCAATAGGCACTTAAAATTTGGTTGTTTAGATGAATTGGATCCCAACCCACATTTTCTGAGTCTTGGACTAATTTTCATAACTTTTCTTCTAAGCTACAAGCCTACCTTGAATAGTGTGTGTCTGTGTGTGGGAGTATGCTTTAGTGCCTACTGACCTTCTGTAGACTAAGTGTACTAGAGGATGCTAAATGACCATGCATAGGTGGGTTAATACATTTAGGAAAAGTCATTGTGTCTAAGACATCTCTCTTTGCCAGCATCCATCCAAACCACTTAGCTACAGATCTGTCTAGATGTAGATCTAGTGCAGAGTCCTGCATCTGGGGAGGAACAACCCCATGCACCAGGACAGGCTGGGGGTTGACCTGCTGGAGAGCAACTCTGCAGAGAGAGACCTGGGAGTCCTGGTTGACAATAAACTATACATGAACCAGCAATACGTCTCCGTGGCAATGGCATCCTGGGACCATCAAGAAGATTGTGGCCAACAGGTCAACGGAGCTTCTCCTCCCCCTTTACTCTGTCCTGATGAGGTCACATCTGGAGTCCTGTGTCCAATTCTGGGCTCCCCTGCTCAAAAGGGACAGGGAACTTCTGGACAGAGTTCAGTGCAGGGCCACCAAGATGACTGGAGCGTCTTTCATAGGAGGAAACGCTGAGAAACCTGGGGCTGATTAGCCTGGAGAAGAGAAGGCTAAGGGTGGACCTCATTAACACTTACAAGTACCTAAAGGCTGGATGTCAGGAGGATGGGACAACACTTTTTTTTTGTGTAGTCTCCAATGATAGGACTAGGTGTAATGGACATAAGCTGGAACACAAAAATTTCCACTTAAACATAAGGGAGGGTGAGGGAGCCCTGGCACAGACTGCTCAGGGAGGGTGTGCAGTCTCCTTCTCGGGAGGTTTCCAAACCTGCCTGGACACGTTTCTGTGCTCCCTGATTGAGGGGAATCTGCTTTAGCAAGGAGTTGGACTAAATGATCTCTGGACATCCCTTCCAACGCTGACCATTCTATGAGTCTACAATCTTACACATCCAGGAAAGAGTGTGCAGCAGTGTGCTCCAGTTAAGAAGACTCTGTTTCTGCTGGAGCTATATAAAAGTAGTGATAAGAGCTACCACTAGAAGTCGTTATGAGTTGCAATGTTCAAATAAACAAGGGAAGGAAATAAATAGAATTACCCTATTGTATATCTGTGATAGTTTGCTACATGCCTCATTGTGCCTAGGAGTTCCACATTATTGGACTTTTTCAAACATCTCCTAGCAATTTCGTTCATGGAGAAAAAAATTGTTGACCCTAGCTGACACTGCCTTGGCCAGAGGTTGAGACTAGATGGTCTCCAGAGATCTCTTCACATCTCAGCGATGATGGGATTCTGCAGTTTCAGTCATCAGTTTGGGTCTTTGGATATTGAGCAGTTGAGTCAGACCCCATCCAGACAAGTAGTTGATTCAGACGCCATCCAGACAAGCAGTCTCTCTGGGCTTGCAGACTGCACTATGTCAGCCACACACATCCCTGGCTGTTGATCTGAGTGATGCCATTGCTTCCACATGTCCTGGATACATCGGGCTCTCTGCATGGGTGCTCAGATGCCCATGTGGAATTTCTTACATGGAAGTATGGAAGCCTGATCAAGCTGAGCAAGATGTGTTTAAAAGGCTGCACGGCATAAATAAATCTTAAGGGGAGATTAGGGAGATGACAAAGCTGTGGCTTCTGATAGGGAAGCCATGCTGTTTGGAAATATTGCAGCTAAAAGAATAGCCTTTGGTGAACAGATTTTTGCCTCTCTTTTTGTCTACATTAGTTACTATTCCTTATATTTTAATCCAAATTGTTCTTTAGCCATTTGAGAATCAGTTGTGACAATTATTTGTCACAGTGCTAAACCATTACTTCAAGCTTTGTCGAGCTTCTGCTGCTCTCCAAAGTATGAAAAAACATTACACTTTGGATTGTTTGGCCAGTGTGGACAGGGACTAGCCATGCTATATACAGACCATCAACACCGTTTTGCTTAACGCTACAGTTGAGCCAAACCTGAACCTTTCATCTCATTCTTTGAAAATGTTGATGATTTGGATGAAAATGGAGGCTGGACTTGAACTCAACTGTATTTTTGCTTTTGTTTAGAAAGATCAAGACCCAATTTATAACACTTTGGAAACCCAACATCCAGCATCCTCAGCCAACCACTAGTGAACAAGGATCAAGCACCTCTGTAAGCAGGAACTTTGTTTTGGGAAGAAAGCCAGGAAACTGTTTCGAGTAACTTGCAGTAACTTTCCATAAAAACCTCAGGGACACAAGGACATGCTGAATTTTGTGTCCTAACCCCCTTCAACCAACATGTGTATTTGGATCGGAAAAACCTTGTGGTCCCATGTGGAACAAAGATGTACTTCTGCAGGCTGCATATCCAATTGGTGTGGTGGTCGAAATGACAGGAAAAAACCTTTGCTTGCTTTTGACTCACAGTTTTAGTTTGCTATCTGGAATACCAAACCAGCTAGTAATGAAAATGGATTTCTCGCATCAGATTTTTTAACATGCCAGAAATAATAATATTATTGTGTTAACACCTCAATACTTGGCTTTCTTAGGGCTGTCTTAACCTAGATAAATCTATTCATTTGTGCCTTAAAATTTGTACTTAATTGCAGCCGAAGTAGTTTTAAAATCCATATGTCTTACACTGACCATTCCTGTAGCATCTCACCACCTTCTGTATAACGTGTTCCCAACGCTAAAATAAAGATCAGTAGTGTGGTATAGTAATTTCATCTATGTAGATCTTTGAGGCTGTTGAAAGGTTAACATTTCCTATTACATTTCTGGATTTCAGAATTATTGTAAAAATAGGATCTTCCTTACCATACAGTATTTACCAATGAGCACAATGGCCAGAGACCACAATGTGTCTCTCCAAGTCTTTGCAGTGTCCCCAGAAGCTCATCTGTCATCTTACACTGTATATGTTGGACTCGGTTCAAGCAAGCATGTTTCTAATGACTTTAGTGGACATTGGATGAGGTCCACTGAACTACTTGCAAGAGGGCATAAATGTTAAGCTGGGACGCATAGTGTCAACAATTTCTTTCTCAGTGTCTGTTGATTTTCATAGCTGAAGCTGCTAAATATCTACAGGCACATATCTATATCTGCGTGTAATTATGTGAACTCTGTCATGTTTCCACACAGAAAATAACAGTACTGAAGAGTGTAAGCCACCGACTAGTTCTTACTGTTTCTGGTGTTGACCTGTCTGTTCAAACCAGAATGGGGAAAACTGGGACTCTCTATGAATTAGTAATTAAATTTGTTTCAAGCTCTCACATCACCACAGGAGATATGAGTCAATTAATACATCTTTCCATGACTGGCCAGGAAAACACAGTAGGTAATTTACCAGCTAATGCATACCTATGAGATGTCAACCAGAAAAATGTTAAAGCTTGTCCACAGGCTTAATGAAAAATGAAAGTGGAAGAATACTTTAGATTTATATTGTAAATTGCATATATCTAAGTTGAGGTGGTGGAACATGTCCAGCAATAGGCAAGAAAGCTGCTGAAGGGTCTGGAGAACAAGTCTGATGAGAAACATTTGAGAGAACTGGGGTTATTGAGCCTGGAGGAGGCTGAGGGGAGACACAATCACTCTCTATGACTACCTGACAGCAGGTTGTAGTGAGATGGGAGTCAATCTCTTCTCCCAAGTAATGAATGATAGAGCAAGAGGAAATGGGCTTAAGTTGTACCAGCCTAGGTTTAGATTGCACATTGGGAAAAACTTTTTCACCAAGAAGGTTATTTAAGCATTGGAATGGGCTGCCCACGGAAGTGACGGAGTCTCCATCCCTGGAGATATTTAAAAGATTCATAAATGAGCTGTTGAGCAATATGATTTAGTGATGGATTTGGCAGTGTGAGGTTAGTGGTTTGATTTGATGATCTTAAAGGTCTTTTCCAACGAAAACAATTCTGATCCTATGATTCTATATTTACCTACAGTGGGGGCTTTTGTCTATTCTTTTCTAATTGGCCTACAGACAGTGTCACTACCATCTGATGAGATTCCCCCTTGAATCTAAAAGGCCCACTGAAGTGACAGCAAGCAGCAATCCATGTATGTAAGTAGATATGCGAATCAAGGCTAATGATGTGTCTTCCTTGCAGACTCAGACCCTTGCACGCCTGATGCTCCCCCTGCTGCCACTTCGCCACCAACCTCAGAGGAACCTGGACCTTTCACAGCTCCAACATCACCCTCCTCTTCCTCTGACACTGGTACTGCATCATTTTCACCACCATTACCTGCCTGTGTTGCAGCCTTACATGTCAAGCCACCTCCTGTTCCATCATCAACATCAGCTTCTGCTGTCACTGTTCACCCTGGAGTTCCTTCTCTTTCTGCACCACCCACCACTACTCCATCACTGCATCCTGGGCTTTATTTGCCAGTAGTCCCACCCGGCAGTGCAACCCACCTCATCAACTGGCTGCCTTTCCTTGCTTCTGCAACACTCGCCACCATTCGAGGGAAGGAGGAAGACCAACCAAGTGGAAGAACAGACTCCCTGGAAGGCATGAAACGCTCCAGCAGCACACCTCCCCTCCCCTCCCATGATGGAAATTCTGAGGTGGCACCCGTGGCAGGCAGGGCTCCAGCAGCTTCTTCCCCACCGCCTCCTGCCCACGCCGTGCCCCCGAGCTCTGAGCAGGCAGCAGCAAATGTGAGCGACATCCTGTCAGAGCTGCGGACGATGAACAGCCATCTCTCTGTCATTGCCCGAGCCCTGACGCAGCTGGCATCATCACTGGCACCACAGCAGGATGCGCCTGGCACCCCACCTCCTTAGTGCTGGGCTCTGTACCCTACTCATAGGGGCTGATCTTGCCCAGGAACAGCCCGTGGTGGAGTTATGGTGCAGGAAAAGGACCCTACCCAAACCTCCCCATACTGACTGTGTGCATTTGCTCTGCTTTCTGACACGGATCATGTCCCCTCAGCCAGTTTTTTCTGTTTGTTTGTTTATTTGCTCCTTGTAAATGGCTGCATATATTAAAAAATAGTTTTGTGGTCTTGTTAATAAAATTGTTAACATTTCTTGCATTCCTTTCAGATGTGCTCATTCCCTTCCTCTCACCCATTAACCACGACAGCACTAATTGGAATTACAGAATCACAGAATATTCAGATGATAGAGACCTCTAGAGATCATCTAGTCCACCCCCCGTGCTAAAGCAAGTTCACCTCGTTTTAATACTAGAATTGGTGAGGTCTCACACAGAGAATGTGAAGAATCTGAAGCAGTGAGAAGTTACCCATGATGAAATGTCTGACAAGGTGACAAAAACCTCTTTGAGCAACATGGACTTAGATAGGAAAGAGCACAATGAAACTCTGAAAAATGTTCCTCTTACTTTCCATCTACTCTGTGTGGCAGTGCTCTGTTGAATTTGAAGCCCTTCCTGGTGCACTAAATCTGAGGAGTAACTGTAATTACCAATCCAGGTACGAGTCATGGTAAATTTTTCAAAATACAGTACAATGACCTAAGCAATACTTGTTCTGAAGAGCCACAACACAGCCTCATCAACTTCTAGTCCTCTGAGAAGGCATGAACTTAAGGAACTGGAGTGTATCTCTTTCACTTGCAAGTGGTGCCTGGGCATCTTCAGCAACATAAATGGGTCAGGCACACTTACAGCAATTACCCAGGCACACACAGAGAGATGCCGACATTTCACCGTCTTTTCCATATCACCAAGCTTGCCTAAAGATGGCACTGAAGGCGTGAAACCTCAAGCAATCCTCTTTGTGGAAGGGGAAAGAGCTCTTGGGCATGATTCCACGACTCATTCTTCTGATATGTGTGACCTGAAGAGCAGCTGGTGAAGCATCATTGGATGCTACCTGGACTGACAGAGGCACCAGGGCTGGGAGAAAAAGGTCAGAATGTTCTTGGTACTCCGGAAGAGATCCAGGAAAGACTGGCAGCTCTTGCAGAGCCATTTTGTTGTACCACAGCCACAGTCTGCCCATAGAGCAAGTAACCACTGGTCAAAGTAAGATATTTTCACAAAAGTGGGCCAAGCACAGGGCCAGTGGAGGCTAAGCCAGTCTATGGGGGTGCTCTGCCTTTCATCCCAATGAACTAAAATGAAACAAATCCTTGTGGCAAACAAGAGAAAACAAAGACCTCTGTGAAGCTGGGTGAGAACTTGCTTTACTTTAGCTGTGCAGCCCTCAGATATGAGGATCTGAGGCCATCTCTAGGAAAAACTCAGACAAACAGACAGATCACTAGATAAGATTAAAGAGGAAGTATTCTGGCTGTTTGCAAATATTTCTGTTACAGATGAGACTAAAGCCACAAAGATTGAATGAATATACAAACTTCCCCAAAGCTCAGGTGTATTTGAATTTGAGGCTTTGGTTACACTGTATATATTTATACATAAACCTATCTGTATTTTTGAGTCTGTGCCTGAAAGACAAAATAACTGTCCTGTTCAATCATGGGTTTTTTTTTCTAGGACTGATGAGGTTTTTTTCCTTTCATGTGTTTATCAAAAAAAAGTGAAAAGACAGAGATTTCATAAATGTTCTACACCACCTTTTAGTTTTATATATCTCAACAAAAGGAGATAAAAGGAGTGTCTTTAAAAAATTCTGGCTTTTGATTTACCTATTGTAGATTCCATAAACTTAAAAAGCAAGAGTAAGAAAAGTTTATCACTTTTCCTCCTTTCATTATGACAGGAAAGAAAGAGGGAAGCTCTATGGTTAAAAAAAAAAAAAAAAGGATTTAAAAAAAAAATTGTACCCATCTTTCCCTCTTCAGTTTAACATGGTAGTAAATCAATAGCATATTCTCCCACTTCTGATAGTTTTACTTGATTTTTTTGAATGCTAAGCTTTCATCACCTAATATGGATAAAAATCTCAGTAGAGCTGAGCAAGGCACAAAGCCCTATTCCTCTGTACATATAAGTTCCAAGAATCCTACTGTGCAGCCGCTTTACCAATCAAGGGTAGAGATGACTTCATTTAGGTGTCTAAGGGATTTAAGAACAGTTTATATGACATGCAAATCCAGAAAAGAAGCCTGAAAAATTGCCTATAGCATTAGTTATTCAGCTGTGAAGGCAATGCTCTTCTTTCTCAAAGTTGCCATGAGTGTGATGCAGTTGTCAGGGAGGGGCAAGAACTACTCCTGGTTCTCTTTCTAAAGGAATAGATTTTTCTGGTCCAACAGCCAAAATATTAGATGCTAAACATGTTTGCAGTCTAAACTCTGAGCTGCCTAGTGGCATCCTGACAACAAAGCGAGACCAGAAGCCACAGCCAGAACTAGCAACTTTCAGATTGACTGGGTAACCACTTCTGGCTCTTACATGGGTGCAGCAACTAACTCCAGAGCTGACAAGACAGACAAAGCTTATCTGTGGGTACAGTCTGCCTGAAGAGAGCATGTCAGGCCTAATCTGAGCCAGCCTCAACCTGGCCAAGGCTCTGTTAATGCTGTGGCCACAGGGTCTGCTTCTGCAAATTCTCCTGCAGGGTTTGTCCACAGATCATGCTGAGCCCTGTTAGAAGCTCATGAGCCAGCTGCTTAAAATCCAGCTCAGGTACGTCTGCGCAGCCCCAACATGGCACAAAAGAACTTCGTTCTTGTGCAAAGACAAGTCCTGCCCATGGGCATCTCTTTCAATAATGTGCCTTATTCTCTAGTCAGTGCACTGAGTAGACTTGTGTCCCTTAGGAATTATTTCAGTCATTCAACTTAATTGAGCCACTTAAGCACTGCAAGAAATGAGTGGCTGCTTTGACTGTATCACTTTGGTGGCAAGAAGGCTGCCTCTGTCTCAGATTTTGTTTGCTCTTCTTGTCATTCATCTGCAATTGTCCAAATTTGGATTGGCACTGCCAGCCCTACTGCTGCTTTTTAATTGCTTAGCAGCATTTCTTGCATTGTTGAGTTGCTGCTGCACACAGGCTAGTCAAGGACTGGAGGATAGCTCACAAACGGAAGTCTCCTAAAGCATTTGAAACTGTCATCAGAGCAACTGGAGGACAGAAACACCAGTGCACTGGCACCATCCCTGCACAGTGTCACTTCGGCATCCCGGCACCTGTGGAGACAGCATATCCAGGCTACTCCAATGAAACAGAGCCTCATGACCCATGGCCTTATGAACCAACAGTTCAAGAGACTTTCTTGAAATTATTCATTTTCATGTAGCTCAGAGAGCAAGGGTCTGAACATTATAATGTGTCAGTACATGTTCAAAGTCCCATGTAGTAATAGTCTCACGGGCTCACACTCCAGTGGCTGTTAGAATTATTAAACTCCCTCTGCTAAATTTATCTCTGGAGACCTCCTCAGTATCTCCTTCCCTCTCGTCTTCTACAGCCTTGTTCTGTGCAAGAGCAGCAATTTATTGAGCAAGATTTGTTTTGTAATTTACAGATGCTTCTTTGTATTTTCTACTAGAAATCTCTGAAACACTTTGGATAAGCAAAATTTAAAGACTAGAGGCCAAGCTGTTATTCTTAGAGTCATCATGGGTGATCATCACAGTCCCTCTGGCTCCACCATCACAATCCTAAACACACCTATCTCATGTTTCACAGCTGCTTTATAAACAAATACTAAGGGTGGAATTCAAGTCACCACACCTTAATTATCTAAATCTTGGTTTTGTAGATTCCTTTGCAGCCATGGGGAGGTAAGGGCTTTCAGTGTGTGATTCATCCTGGCCTAAGAAAGGTATTTTAAATAAGTAGGAAGGCATTTGACTTTTGTTAGTGTCCATTCCTCTCCCCTGCCTGTAGACAACCAGTTTAAACCAGATGTTTGACTTATAGATGGCTGGAGGTAAGTGAAACAGATTGTTTGTTTAGTAATTGCATTTAATTTCAAACGGGTGAAGCATCAATATATCACATTTATTTGAGTTCTGATAGAAATGCGAGGAGCTGGAAGAGGGGAGCAGGGAGCTCAGGAGAATAGAACTGACAGTAAAATTGGAAACCCCTGCAAAATATCCAGCTCTCACCCCATGCCAGAAGTTTTCCTGTGCCAGGAGAGCACCCAGAGGGACTTTTCCTCCTCACAGAGAGTTAAATCCTCAGGATGTAGAACTGGAAGATAAATAACTTCATGGGATTTGAGTGATGAACTCAATGTCTACTACTTCAGCATGAATTATTTAAGGAGGCAGCAGGCTGAACAATATTGTATTAGACTGAAACTCAAGAAGGTGGGAGAAATCACAGGTTTACCCAGGAGGAATAGGAAGCTGGGTGGTTTTTCCTTTTTTTTTTTTCCTGTAGTGCACATTGTTCTTCCAATATTTGTACACACATTCACTGTAACGACATTCAAATCCCTTAGTAAAAGTAACTTATAAAGAAGTATTGCTAGGGAGTGCATTCCTTTGCATTAGCCCAGCTGCAAGCTGGCAGCATGCAGAGCCTGGGAGCGAGCTCAAGTGAGCTCCCTCCTACAGACAAGATGGTTATTCAGCAGAGCTCTGTCTGGGAAGTGTAAAGCAGGTACCATCTGTTAGATACCTCTGTGGATACCCATCTCTGCCCACAAAGCCATGCAGCCTATGTGCCTCCAGCTTCCTCCCAGATCTTTCACTACAGCATTTTGCAGAGTTCTTTGGGTTTCTGTTAGATTTATTTCAGTCTGTGAGCAATTAGCCAGGACACCTGTGTCAGGATATTGGTTGCACCCTTGACCACAAGGCTATATCCTGAGTCCACAGCTGCTAGCTTGGTGAGAGAAGCTCTCTGGATGTCACTGGGCAGAAGATACTACACCACCAGTGTGTGCAGGGATACCGTGTGGCCATGGCTGTCCCTCTCCTGTAGTACTGCAGTCATGCTGGTGAATGGCTGTGCTTGGGAGGGAGTATCCAAGTCACTAAAGCCATATACTTCATACTCATCCCATGGGCTGGGTAACCCTCTGCTCACATAACTCACAGGATGCAAGAGAAATACAGAGTCTGTGCCAGAAAAACACTGAGACAGGCAGCATTGCTCCCAAACTGCACAGGAGCTGAACAAGGGCTTTCTCAGTCTGTGGCTAAACTGAGAGACTAATCTTGTACAACTCCACAGGTAAGTTGAAAGGTGTAATATTTTTTGTGCTTCATCTCCCACATGGAATTTTCTTTCCCCTTAACAGATACTGAAGCTCTGTTCTTGACTTAGCCATGAAGAACTAGTCTGTAAGACTCAGGGCAATCAACATTGGTCTTAAAGGAAATAAAGGTGACATACTCTGGGCCAGTTTTCAGATGGTGTGAATAGATGAGACCATCCTTTCTTCTGGGTGTGCCAGGATCACTGTACTGAGCCATGCTGTCCATCAACTCCTTCATAATCCAAATTACTTTCTGCTCCAACCTCCTTCACACCTAAGTCATACATTTTCAGAGCAAGGACTATGTTTTTGCCCTGCCATCATGCATCACAGACAATTATTAATAGCAGGCAATATCACGAAACCGAAATCTTCCTCTCAACGAAGAGGAATTCAGTAATGTAGAAGTTGAAGACAAAAAAGTACACCACAACCTCTTACTGGGTTTTGCTGCAGATTCTCTCTCTAAAATAAGCTGGGCAGAAACAGTAACTTCTCACTACTGCTTTTGCTTGTGGAAGTGATTCCCAGACACTGTATATCATGTAAAGTCGACATCTGATTCAATCCACATCGTTCCCATCTACTCAGTCTGGATTTCCCATTTATCTTGAACTTTGGCTGAAATCTCATTTTAGTCAGAGGCAGATCTTATTGGAACAGCCTTCATGAACAGTTTTAATGCTTCTAACTGTCATTCAAAACAAATTTTGAACAGAAACATGTGGATTTGTGCCAGCTGAAGCACTCGGTGATTCACGGTAATGGCAACAAACTGTTTTTGTCACACACACAAAAAAAGAGGCCCTTGAAAACAGTCTGGAAAATGCCAAAGACTGTTTCTATTTCTTAATATTTGTTTTATTAAAGATATTAAAACCATACCAGTATTTCAGGAATTAATGGAAGCATTTTGTTTCCTCTGCATTGCTACTTTATCCATTTCCTCAAAATTTTTTGACAGTATTTATTTTGGGTAAAGAGAAAATTACTTTTTTTCTCCCTGTCAGCAGAATCAAAGCATTAGATACTCATGTGACTCTGCTAGGAGAATACACTGAATTCTTATGTTAACTTGGCTATCTGTGAGCTGAAATACAAATCCCATAGTTTCTTCCAGATTCTTCAAAGTAGTTGAAAGTGTTGATGACACCGCTCTGGTGGTCCATGGTCAATGGTACGTGTCACCAATGAAGAGCTGCAAGGTTTGAGTCGCTAACCCTGATTGGAAAGGGGACTCACAGGCCTTTAGGTGATACAAATTTCCATGGGACTTTGAGCTTTGAATGACCAACCAGAGCAATTTGATCTGTTCCAGATGGGACCAGACTCCTTGTGTTTTAGTAAATGGTAGTAGACATTGGATTTTTCAAGTCATGCCAGCTGAGATGTGATAAAAGCTTCCAGGGGCTTAATCATTTCTTCTGTATAAAATAAGGCAGTTTGCACATTTTATTGTCATTCTATATTGACTGTCACTCTTAGGAGGTAAGGATATCATCATTTTTTAAACACACAGGGCTTTACTCAATCAGACTCATTTGTTTCCTCTGATGGAAGAAAAGGGCCTGAGGTGGAGAGAAGTTAAGAGCTGACTAGGAGGTTTTAAGTAGTGGGATGAATGTGAGCCAAGGAAAATTTAGGCTGCACATCAGGAAAATTTTCCTAACAATGAGGTCTATTACTATGTGGAATGATCCCCCCAGGGAAAAAGGGGAAGCTGACTAGACAAAGCAATGAAGAACACATTGTAGGGAGCAACCTTTAAACACTTGGGGAATGGACCAAGTGACCTAAGTGCATTTTCCATCTCTAATTTCTATGACTCAACCATTACAAGGGTACACTGTAGAGTATATGACTCGTGAGCTCTGCCACATCAGTACTGCTTTGGGAAGACTTCCCATGAAGTCGGTCCTCAGGATGCAGAACATACCATTGTTCTGACCTCCAGGCATCTCTGCTGGGGTCTACCTGGCACAGGCTGCTCTTGCTGGGACCTTTAGCTACCTACGGCACTCACCCAAGGGCCACAGGGTGTATGAACTCAGGTCATTTTGAGTGGACTGTTTTCATTCTTTGGCTTTTCTTTTATTTGCATTTTTTTTCATGACTTCTTCCTCTTGTCATGGTTTGACATGAAGCTTTTTCTGGTAAGGAGGAAGGGGCTGTGAAGCAAATCTTTTAGTGCTTAGAAACTGCTAAACTGTTACCACATTTTTCTTTAAGAGACAGGGAGTTTGCTTGGACATAGTTTCAGAGGCAAGCTACACAGAAACCTGACACAGAGGTGGATTTTCTCAGAATCTGAGGTTGATCATGTAACAGATAACACATTAGCAGACACCCAGGATAAAAACAGGAGACTTTAGAGCAAAAAGTTGAACACAAGATGGCAAAACAGCTTACAATGCAACTGTCATGTACTCATTTGTCCTTTTGAATCGCACTTGACAAGCCAAGGAATGGGGCATACTTTCAGTGGTTTTACTTCAGTCAAAGCAAATGTGACTCCTCAGTAATGAGGGAAAATTATTATTCTAATTCTTGAATCCTTCATATTTAAATACTGGAGCCTTCTGATAGAGTTCTTCAAAAGTTTTTTAGAGCTCTTTAAAAAAAGTTGATTCATTAACAGCCAAAATTTCTACAGGAAGGCCCAGTTTCACCACATTTCTCAAGGAAAGTTTGCCAAAAATTATAAAGTGATTGTACTCCAAATGGCATCTTTTCTTTTAGAAAAAAAAAAGAATTTCAAAATATCAACATTTCTATAAAAGAGAAAAATGCATCTCTCTTTGGCTTATTTATTGGCTGAGCAGGAATTGATTGAAAATACAGGTAAGATAATGAAGGCCCTATTCTGCTGTTCTTTTGCTGGAAAACTTTTATTTATTCATAGTTTAAATCTGGCCCTGAAAACACATGTTATTGTAAAAATAATAGATATGACACAGAACAAATTCAACCTACCATGAAAGAGGCCATCGGAGCAGATTTCATTTATGCAAGTTGGAATTAATTTTTTTTGGAGGGGCAGCCTTGAGCAGTGTTTAGCTCTGTAGTCTCAATTCATATCTATTTCTTCTGTGCACTAAGTGCATGCATGAGTACACTGACATCTAACAATGAAAGAGCAGCTTCACGGAAGAAAGGCAGCAGACCAGCTCTATATTCAATGAAAGCAGACTGCAGACCATAACTTCCATTTGCTTCCAGAAAAAGTGATTACTTCTACATTTTAAGGAAAAAAAGAAGCCAATGAAGCAATTAACCAGTAATAACTTTAGAAAATGCTCTGGGACAAGACAGGACAAACATTACTTATAGGGGAAAAAAAAGTCCATGTCGGTAACACCTCTATCAACATCACTTTCGTTTTACCAGTTCCTGTCTAGCCAGGAACTAATTTCTTTACAGTTACTGAAGCAGAGTAACCACAAATCAAGCGGTAGGAAAATGATAACCTGCTGAACTCCTTAGAGGCCTTGTGAGTGGGTTTGGTGACATCTGAACTATGCTTAGAGAGTTGTGAAATGTCTAATGTGTGTCAGTCAATCAGGCTTTGCCCCTGGACTTGTGATTTTGTGAGTCAAAGTGGGTATAAAAAAAATGAAAGACCCGCAAATATTCAGAAAAATCAAAACTGTTAAAAATTATTTATGAACAAAAGTTGGATATTTCTTGGAAGGTGATATTAGAAGACTTTAATGTATTATGAGACTATAAAGCATGAGAGAGAGTATAAAGTGCATGGAGAGACACTGTTTGTGAGAGTTTTTCAAGTTATGTTTCATTGACTCAGGCTGTACCTCACTAAAATGATACTTAATAGGTCAATAAATATAGTACTGCTGAGCAAAAAGAAGAAGAAATCATACTAAAATTCTGATTATGCTGACATCAGCTAGCCTATAAATTATCGCCCAATAAAAACTATCAAGATGTGAACAAAAATATCCCAGACCTCTATTCTGGGAAGAAAAAACAGCTTGGAGCTATTCCAGCACAGTAATTCTTCCATTTTTTAAATTGTGATCATGTAAGTTCTATCCATTTGGCTGTCTTCGTTCCTGGGCTTCTTATACACTCACTGTTCTCTAGAAAAAATTCGGATTTTAAGAATTTCTTTCTTGAACATCTTTAATGGCTACAAGACATAATAAAAGCTTTTCTCCACAGCCTTGGCCAGTATAAATAATTGTGTTTGCACCAAAGTCAGGATATCCAATCTAACTTACAGTAGCTGAACATACTGCTCTGAATTTCTTTGAATATTTCTTTCATTGCTATACATAGCAACGTTGTAGACTTGTCATAGTTATACTGATTTCTAGGAAGCTAAGGAACTTTGTACTGCCTGATGGTCCATCTCTTCAGAACAGAGAAAATAATCTGTGAGGTTTTGTATCTCTTGGAAATCACACATATCTCAATCTCTGTGGCTCATTTCTTCATTTATATTCCTTTAAAGTGGAGATTTCAGTAAACACTGAGAATTTATCTCTACAGCAGCCATTACAGAATTATAGAATCACAGAATGGTTTGGGTTGGAAAGGACCTTTAAAGGTCACCTAGTCCAACAGCCATGTACTGAGCAGGGACATCTTCAACTAGATCATATTGCTTAAAGCCATATCCAACCTGCCCTTGAACAGGGCTTATAGAACCTCTCTGGGCAACTTGTTCTAGTGATTCATCACCCTTATAATAAAAAATGTCTTCCTCCTATCTAAGCTGAATTTACCCTCTTTGGGTTGCCCCTTGTTCTATTGGTCCAGGATCTATTAAAAAGTCTATTCCCATCTTTTTTTATGAGCTCCCTTTAAGTACTGAAAGGCCACTAGTGGAGTTTATGTGAATGACACGGGAGGAGAAAAGACACATTTCAAAACTATCTCCTCCTTGTAAGACATGCCAATGAGGCTCTGAAGGGTATATATATATGTACATACATAAATATATTTTATTTTTCTATTGTGTTGTGTTCTCTCCCTTGACAGGTAGAAACTATATTTCTGAATGTAGAGTAACTACATTCCTGATAAATACTATAACTTTGCAAGGAAACTCTGACCACTCTGCACATTACTCATACTGCCATCTGCCGTAAATCCAGCCTAATAGGCAAGATCTAAAAGCAGGCAGGTATCTATCTTAGGTGAGCTCAGGGGTTTGGAAAAGTCCAGGTTCTTCTCGCGGCCAACCATCAAGATGATTTGGAGCAAAATACTTTGGAAAGCAACTGGAACTACAATGCTGCCCTCAAACTTGATATTATTGTTATAACTTTGGAGCCAAATAAGGTTCATGACTATTGAGGCCTCTTCTTCTCTCTATCACAAGATTTCCATGCAAATCCAATAAATTATTTCTGGTCAGAGCCAATACAAGGTCTAAGAGACATTCATTCCAACAACTAAACCTCTTTGTTTTAATTAATTATTCAATTTTGTATACACCTTACCTTAGATTTCAAAGTTACTCTCAAGACTATTTCTATCATGTCCAGACTGTCAGTCTCACTTCAGCCCAGACTATATGCTCCTACATGGACCCATGTTGATGGATGCTTCTACAACAAAGCTCACACACAGTCATGGATAGAGGTTCCTCACACTATACTGTGTCAGAGATGGCTGTAAAACAGGTTGATGATTAAAGTACTTTTCTAGAAAGAAAAAATTATCTCCCATCCAGGTTCAACCTAGGAAACCCCATCTCCTTAGAGCTTCTACTGACTTTAAAGTACTGCAGTACAAATGCTCTCTATGTCACATGTTGAAGAGAAAAAGTAAAGATTATTCAGCTTTTGTTCAGCCCAGTGGACTTGACATGCATCTGGGAAAGACATTGTGGGATTGCCATCCCTGCTCATTGGGGTTGCTTAAAAATATTTTTAATTGCTTTTTTGTTTATTTCCCAGACATCTCTTCTGTGAGACCCTTTTACTCACCTCACTGCTAGCCATGCAATGAGTGTGTCTTCTCTGATGAGTTCATGGTCTCTTTATGGTAGGTAGCCATTCTTGTGTTATATCAATGTACACCTAGCTAATAAATAGGTAGATATAATACAGAGTGGAAGCCTCTTGAACAGAAAGTAATATTCGTAGTGTAGCCTAGCTGACTCCTTTAGTTAACAGATTTTTGTCATTGAACTGCTAGAAAGTATGAGTTCCCAAACTTAATAGTAAAAAAGGTGAAAAATCATAATTAGAGGAAAATGGATTGTGAGAACTCAGGTTATTATCTGTCCTTCTTGTCTGAAAGATAGTATCTCTGTACCACTCAAACCCTCCTAACATCAGTTTAGGTGACAACCGAAGCAGCACTAGCTCTGACTGAGAGCGTACTACCCACTGAGTCACTGTTACTGCTTCCTGTTGGCACAATCCTTGCCATAGGGGCTATTCTTCTGCTGAATCTCCCTCACTTCTTCTTACAAGCAGAAAGCAGAAGTGATATGAGTCACCTCACGAGACCACCTACTAAATTCTTCTTCTGTGGTCTTGACCAACATGCCACCTGCTAATAATGAATGTAAAGACACAAGTCTTCAGGATATTGTTTAGAAGAAGAGGCTCTTTATTTGGGATTAATTATTTCCTAAGGAAGCAATAAATACCAAAAATATGAATGCCCACTTCCCAAGAGCCCCCAAATTCTGAAATTTATTGCCTTTACAAAAGCTTAACCACTGCTGTTACTCATCTACAGTGAAATAAAATCCATTTTAAGGAAATAGGCCACATGTTAAATATTTTTGTTTGAATATCAGTTAAATAATTTTCAAATCTGTCTTTATCAATGTGTATTGAAGTCCATTTTCTATCTTATACAAGATTATCTCAAACTTAGAAGATTAAAAAGTCTTGAATTCTCACCTCCATTTCCAGCATTGCTCTAATCCCTTTCCTCATATCATGACTTATTTGGTGAAGCAAAGACTGAAAACATGTAATGGTGGCAGCTTGCTGACTAGGGAAAGACAGATGGTATCTGAAGTTCGTCCAGAGTTCTCATATTTGTAACTTCTTACTGAAGATTCAGAAAGAAAATACTCACCCCTTCCAGACTGCCACAGCCCATACAGTGTGGGTCTATTAAGCTACAGGAGTTTTTGTAGAAATCATCATCTGAGAAGAAGCAAGAAGAGAAGTGAGTTTCATTTTTTTATACTCATCAAGTGCGGGACAGCTTCCAAACCGGTGAGTGTATGCTATTCCTTGCCCTCATTTTTGTCTTGCTTTTTTAGTTACTACCATGAAATAACCAACTGGGACCCATAGATTTTAACAAACCAGTGTAAAAAACAATGTGATCTTTGAAATCACTTTCAAATCCATCCATGGTTTAAATAGTAGGAGTTTCTTACCTTTGAAAATCCTTAAGCAAAGACACCTTTGCCTCTAAGGAATAACATTTTGTTAATAAACATGCTTGTGTCTCTTAATATGTGCAAAATATATTAATAAAAGTATAGGCAACTTTTATACAAATACTTCTTAGAAAGACATAAGTTTATGGAATTAAAAACAGTAGCCTCAGTGTTGTATCTCTGAACATGTAATGTATGTCAGCATTTAGTTGATGTGTACCATTCAAGGACACATTTATCACCCAAAAGCATTCCTTATTTTACACTCTTCCTTCCTGTGTGTTATTTCAGGGAATTATAATTTCATAGGCATTTATTTTTACTTTCTATTTAAGCAGCAGAAGAAAGAACAAAATCAGGATGTATTGACTGCCCAAACCCTCCTGTCTTTATAGAGATTTTACTCAGATAAAACTAGTCAGGACTTCTACCTGCAGAAAGATGACAGGAATTAGCCCTACAAATGCTTTCCTTACTTGCAAGAGGTAAATATATATTTGTTCTTCTATTGAGTGCACCCACAGTAAGTTTACAGACAATATGAAGCTGAGAGGGTGCGTAGATCTGCTTGAGGGCAGAAAGGCTCTTTAGAGGGTCTTGGATAGGCTGAATCAGTGGGCCAAGGCCAATTTTATGAGGTTCAACAGGGCCAAGTGCTGGGTTCTGCACATGGGCCACAACAACCCCAGGAAACACTACAAGCTTGGGGATGTGTGGCTGGAAATCTGCCCAGAGGAAGAGGACCTGGGGGTGTTAATCTACAAGCCAGCAGTGTGCCCAGGTGGCCAAGAAGGTCAATGGCATTCTGGCCTGCATCAGAAATAGTGTGACCAGCAGGACCAGGGAAGTGATTATGCCTCTGTACTTGGGGCTGGTGAGACTGCACCTCGAATGGTATCTTCAGTGTTGGCCCCTCACTACAAGAAGGACATTGAGGTACTGGAGTGTGTCCAGAGACGGACAACGAAGTTGGTGAAGAGTCTGGAGAACAAATCTTATGAGGAGAGGCTGAGGGAGCTGGGGCTATTTAGTCTGGAGAAGACAAGGCTGAGGGGAGACATGATAATTCTCTGCAACTACTTGAAAGGATGTTGTAGCAAGATAGGGGGCAATCTCTTCTCCCAAGTAATGAATGATAGAACAAGAGGAAATGGCCTTAAGTTGTGCAGGGGAGGTTTAGATTGGAGCTGAAGAAGAACTTTTTCCCTGAGAGGGTTGTCAGCCCCTGTCCTAGGCTGCCCAGGGAGCTGGTGGAGTCCCCATCCTGGAGATATTGCAAAGCCATATAGCTGAGGTGCTGAAGGACATGGGTTAGTGGTGGGTTTGGTAGACTGAGGTGAGTGTTTGGACTTGATCTTAAAGGTCTTTTCCAACCCAAACAATACTATGATTCTGTGATCTATTTGTTGCCAAGGTGACAGACTTATCCAGTTTGAGAGTACAACAGTAAGGCCTTAGGGTATCCGTTTAAGATAACCACATTCAGTTGTGTGTTTAGCTTCATTATTTTGCTTTTAGTTTATTCATAACAATGTGCTATTGAAAAATGCCTCTTTTGAGTTCCAGGTGTGTTTGCCAGCATTAATGAATATCATCACAACAAAAGAAAAGCCAGGAGGTATTCCACCTCCCTCATGCCAAAATTAAGCCATATTAGAATTAAAATTAACAATCTTTTTCTTCCCTACCTCACGTCTCTCTATTTTCTACTCTCTCCCTTACTCTCACAAACTATTAAATTTTCTTTCCAAAAGCCTGAATAAATGGATAACCTGCATCATGGATATCCAGTTGATGCTACAAAAGCATAGTTTTGGGTCTTTTTTTTCTTTTTATATATACTAATAGTTCTTTGTTATCTGTCCTAGGCAGATCCTCTTTTCCATACTAAGAAAAAACCTTCAGCGTGACTTCTTTATGGTCATTCAACAGATAAAAACCCAGACCTTCACTCTTCCATGGATTTTTGAGACATGAAACTCTTAGTAATTGTCTGTACAACTTGCAGTACTCCTTGAAATTTTATTTTCTTTCTAATTCAGACCTATATTTGAGATAAAAGGATTTTTTGAAAAAAAATAATACCCAAAAGTTCAGATTTTCCAGTGAAGATGTTCTATCACAGGTCTTAAAAGCTAATTACATGTCACACTTGCATTTATACACTATTTTATCTGACTTGTATAGCCTCTGTTCCCAGACAGTTTTTATTGTAATATTTTGCCGATTACACTGATGATTTCTCTGTTTTCAAATTTCCTGTCTCCACATGGGCACCTCTTGACTGTTGTCAAATGACCCATAATCTTCTCCATAGGCACTGCACTGAGAGAGTTCTTAATCCTCTAAACATTCTCCTGGTTTCTTGGCTCTTATATTTCAAGACACAAATTTCAGATACAAGTATCCAAGACATCCTACAATATTTCTACTTTGGCAAGTAGTACACTAAGCACACTTTCTATTCTTGCTTACAATTTGCTTCTTTAAATCCAAGCTCTGAATCAATTCCTTGTGTTATGTCATGGTTAGCTCATGTTCAGATAATTCTCTGTGATTTTCAGATCTTCTCTGACAACAATGACTGCTAAGCCGGATCAGTTAATGTTATATGATGCTTGTGTTCTTTGGAAGGATTTGATCAGTCTAAATCTCAACCACAGTAGAATTTAAACATCTAAAATCCACTTTCAGATGAAGCTAGCATTCAATCTGCTTGTTTTTCAAGTCTATCTTGTACTGTCCTCAGCTAAATTTGTTCAAAACCTTTTTTAGCCTGAAATTTCCTTAGATTCTCAGATACGCATGCTCTCAGGACCCATCTCTGGCTACACATCAGTGGAAACTCAGTTGTGTATACAGGCCTCTAACCTGTGCCTAAATACCTCAGGGAAGCTTTAAAAGTTGGATTTATTTAAGTAACAAGGTAATCTTTCACCTTTTCCTTTGCAGAAAGTAATGGCCTGGCCTTCACTCCTGGCCCCATCAGCTGAGGGTGTGCAGAATGAACTATGTACACAGTAAGCTGGGACAGTGAATTGGACTCTCAGTAGTGAACCTGGGAGAGTTCCATAACTATTCCAGTTTCTATGATGTCCTAAAACAAGTCTACAGATTCATCACATACCTAAAAGTTTCCATTTGTTATCTTCTTTTCTGCAGATAGCTGCTGTAAAGCTGTTAGATGTGGGCATAGAAATGTTCAAAAGCCACTGAAGCAAGCATCAGAATCTTGTGGCTAGCTCTAAATGGCAGAGGAAATGGCAAAGTTCATGTTTTAACCTATCCTGGGATGCACATGGCTCTTTTCCTATGGAAGCTGTGCCAGTTCATCATTGCTAGACTAAACACATAGCAGCATCCACACATTGACAGAAACAACAGGACTTGCAGTATCAGTGAAAGAGAGTAAGCAGTTGCAATGTCCATAGCTTGCTTTTCCCAGCTAAGCAGATGGTTCAAGTGTATTTAAGTCATCTGAAGTATGGCCCCATGTGGTAAAAGATAGTGTGGCCTAGGCAATATTAGGACGTGCTGATTCAGTGCATTTCCTCAGTACTCTATTATCATTGGACCGCCCAGAGGGCTCGAATGCTAACCCCAGCTGCTGTAGGTACAAAAGAAGAGCAGTCCAGCCCTTATTTGGATTCCCCTCAGCAATGCAAACTGTCAGGCTGAAGCATGAAGGTATGAACAAAATTCAGTAAAGCTGGATAAATCCCATTAGGCCCTAGAAACTTCTTTATCTGAGAAGGCAGAGAGCTTTGCCATCTTCCACTGGCATTCAGCCACCTGTGGTGAGCCAAGACAGGTGGTCTGCTGGGCTGGAAGACGCACTAAGACAGTCTGGTCTGCCGGACTCATTGGCATGAGCGGTTCACTGAATGGTACTCTTCTCCTTGCACATGAATGAGTCCAGTGCAATACAATGGGGTACTGTGCTGCTGAAGAAGTTGTTCTTCGGGTGAGACATTACACTCATAAAACTCAGTGGAGGTCCTGACCACTTTGTGGGCATTAAAGATCCCATGACTTCTAGCAATGACTTTGATGTCCTGGCCATGCTCCAAGTTGGAACGTTTTGTCTCGTTGAGCTCCCTATACAGCTCCTATTCAGAAATGTTGTCTCCACAAAGCCTACATTTTGATGAGCTCATGTTAAGCTGCTCTTTCAAAGTTGGTGCCAAAATGGAAAAAAAATTGTAAAAACAATAAGTGATGATTACCGATAATTACCTGCATGTGGTTGATGTATCAGACTCAGAAAAATACATCAGAGTGAAAAATGTCATGTAAATATAGGGTATTACTAGGTGTTTGGTTGGGGATTTGAGACACTCGGAACTACATGTATGGAATCACACATATTTGATATCAGAACAAGAAGTGCTGCTGTGGTGCTTAGAATCTCAAGTTCAGTTTGTGCAGTGGCTAAATTACCAGTAATGTTTCCAAGGGTATGAGATCCCTATGGAAAAGATCACCCAGCAAATCTGAATGTAGTACTTGAAGCAATTGCCTTTGACAAATGGAGCTCTGAATTATGTTCATCGCTGTAGGAAGAGATACCCATCAGACTTCCTTTCGCCATTTGGAAGAGAAGGTCAGACACTTGCAAAAACAGACCACTATGTCTGCTAGAGGCAATTTAAATACAACACATCAAGATAACATTTGCTTTAAGCTTTTCATTTTCGCAGCCTTACACAGTGAGAGCAGCTTATGAAGTCCCCCATTTAAAGCCTGATCTGTGATTTATAGAGATTTATGACAACACTAAAACCTCCCACAAAAGCCAAATTAATACTCAAATACTTTTTCAGCACCTCCTTTGAGAAGAGAGTTTTGAGCCAGAGCCAAGGAGTGGGAGGCAAGTATTTCTACTGAAACACAAATGGGTGGCAAACTCTGGAGTAACATTTTGGCATGAAATACGCACTACATTTTTTGGAGTCTTTTCTCTTTAAAGTGTCTGAACATTTCAATTTAACAAATTAAACATTCCCTAATAAAATTAATTGGTCAGGGGGAAAATAAAGAATTTCAGTTAAGGATAAGTCTCTTTAAATGATTTTGCACATTTGTGTTTAAAGCCCACTGCCTAATCTACCTCTCAGTTCATGGTAGTTCCAAAACATAAAGTACTTTCTTTGGCTCTAGGCTTAATATTATATTACCATTAAAATTCCAACGAAATCCTCCAGGTTTGTAATTAGAACTATGGAGAGACCCAGGAGTCAAACACAAAGGATGCTGAAGTTCAGCAGAGGAAATTACAGCAGGATCTGGTTCTAGAAGTGTTGGAAGGAACTGAATGGAACAAATCAGTGAAGCAAATGGGAAAGGAGAGTATGTTCAAACATCAATTAATGCATGCCCAGCATGTTATGAGCTGCTAAGCAGTAATGCATTAAGATTAAACTGGGACTTTAACAAATGCAAAAGAAAGTGTAAAAACCATATGAATGACAAAGCAAGACTGATGGATTCATTCTCTAGAAGACCAGTGAGTCAAATACTCTGGTTGGAGTGAAAACAAGTAGGATTATTTGATGACCAGTTGGAGGAGACAGGTAATTGAATTTCATGCTTCAAGGTATAAAATAATAACCACAGGGGTCAGTAAGTAGATTTTTCCTTCTCTGGAACATTGCAAAATTGGATGACAGGGTCTTTACAAATTATTGCTCTCTGTCTTCTGGCTTTGATCAAAACATTGAGTGTGTGCCAGACTGGGACCTAGATGCTCAAGTGGTCAACTACAGCAAGTTTTATTTTCTGTCAAAAGTGATAAAAACCAAAAAACAAGAAGAAATGAACCTGGACAAAATAAGATCCCAGTTCTATCTTCCTTATTCTGGAGGGATTGCTAATGCTTTGAGTGGGAATTCTGCCCCAGTATGGACTGCAGGATTGATTTTCTACTGATGACAGATGAGATTTTCTGCATATGTACCTAGCTGTCCAGGTGTTGTTGGCAGCAATGGAGGCCAGACTGAGTATCTACATTTTTTTCTTAAAATTATAAGATAAAATTGCTCAGAAAAAATTAAGAAACCAAATACTTCCCACAGGTATCCTAGCCAATATTTCCCATTCGTAAGCAGTGAAACTAATAATTAAATGGCACTAATTCAGGAAAAAAAGACTAGTGGTGAGTTGGTAGCCCTTTCATAATAATAAAAAACAACACTGAATGCCCCAGTGTCTTGGCCAGGGGTTCTCTGAATGGCTTCCAGTTATCTCTGGTAGACAAATGTCTCCATAGGATGCCACTTTGTTCACTTCTCTTCATCTTGGTTTATCATTGGTATCACACATTTTGCTGTTTACACTCTAGTCTACTTGTAAGCCGGGCTACTTGCAAGAGTAGCAATCCATATGTCCATGTGCATATTGCTCCATTTTAGTTAATTTCAAGGACTAGCTATTAGTAGCAAATAAAATAGATATTTCTAAAACAGAGTTAACTTAATCTTAAAGTAAATGTTTAAAGCAGTTCAGATTTATTGTGCTGTAGCAAGTGTCTATTTCCTTCTCTCAGTTGCAGAAAGCTTTAAGAGATAAATGCCTTCATTGTAGACATAAAATCTTGGTGAGATGAGTCCCATTTACAGTGCTGCCACTTGTCATCAGTGGTTACAGCACTGGGGATGTCTTGCAACTGTTATTCCATTTCCCACTCTGAGTTTAGTTCAGGCCAAACAGGGATGTGTTTGGGCTCTAAGGCTTGTCCACAGGGTCTTCAGCCTTGGTGAAGGACTCTCCTTCTGCAGACAGGAGATGGATATACAGAAGGAGACCATTCTTCACCTTGTGCTACTCTAAGAGCCCCCTATTGCACACCGAGTCCACACAGCAGGACCTTTCTATTACTCAGTCAAGGCCCACAGGTATCCCACTCACTCCTACTCTTGATAAGAAATGAGGACCAGATAAGGCTAGGACCGGAGGCTAGGGCCATGTTAGTACTTTTAAAAGAACCAAGGAATGAGTACAAACCCTGGCATAAAACTATCCAGACTCATAAATTGTTAGTGCATTATCCAGAATTATTTTTGTCTAGGCCACCTAGCATTGTACCGGTTAGCATTTAGGTCTGGTTATTGGTCTGGATCAAGGATCTTTCCCAACTGTTTGGATGTGGTCACCTTGCCCTGAAGGTGAATTGAACTGTGCCATTGTGGGACATTCCTTGGCCACTGGATTTGAGCGTTGGCTTGTTGTATTTGTTCGTACAGCTGCTATAGAGACTTCACTCAATAATTTAAAATCCTCTTCTGCTTCTTTTTGATCACAAAACACATAAAACAATGTCTCACTGATGCACATGAAATGACTATCAGTTACAACCAAACACATTCATAGGAACACACAGTATATCACACATAGGAATTAAGCTTGTTCATTTTCTTTTTCTATTTCACCAAGAGGTCCTAGAATAAACCTTTTCAAGTTGGAAAACTGCCTAACAGAGGCAATTTCTTCTCATACTCCCACACTGCAGTTTTATCTGGGATAAGGACAATTAAAGTAAGATAAGATGAATAATGAAGCAAAGTCAATTATGTTGATATGTTGAGGTATCTTTTGATTGTGTTCCAGCAACATTAGTAAAAATAATGTTGTTGACATGCAATGTAATGCATCCAGCTTGATGCAAAGATGATGGAAGAGTCTGGAACTGGTCCTGAGATAGGCCCACTTCATCATCTTAAATCTAGCCCTGTTTTAACATGAGACAAGTAGTGGAGGTGGCAAACAACGCCTATAAAGTTCTTCTTTTGATGTTCACAAAGGAGAGAAATAGCTATCATGGAAGGATGGAGCAAGGAGATTTCCCAGAATAGGCAACAACCACTAAAAGCTCCATACATGAAAAATCTTCAAGGCCGAGTAGCATTTATCTCCCAATGCAGCCAGAAATGACATGAAGGAAAGAGGCCATTTTCCTTTGATGTTCAAAGTTCTCAACAAAACAGATTACAGTGCTGAACTAGTGATAGGAAGAAGGGGACAGACCTCACCCTTCAGATAGTAATGTAGATGGCAGAAGAAATCCAGGCTAATCCCTGTATTGCAAGAAGCTTAACCATTACTGCCCAGTAATTCAGTAGCATAAAATGGGTAGGTACTGAAAGTAGAGTTTGACTTCTCATTTAAGAAGGGATTTGGGAAAGATTAGCAAATTCTACACTTGTGAATATGATTTCAAGAGCTGGTAATATAACTGGAAGATAGCCACACACATAGCAGGGGAATAAGCAAAATATTATCCTTGATGAAAGGGTGGCTTGATAAGAGGAAGCTACAGACATCACCATCATTAATTAAACAACGAAATTGGAGAGAGAAGGGTTTTGTGGTTAAGGTGTTGGACTCGAACTCAAGTATAAATGTGGACAAGTGCCTTAACCTTCTTGTGCCAAGTCTCCATCTGGAAAATGGGTGCAAACCATGATCATTTCCCTCATGATCATTTCCCTTGCCTCTTTAGAGAGTGAATTTTCCCCCCTGCATTAGCTCTGCAGCAACCAGCAATGAAAGCCTCATCGTGGATGGAGGTTCCAGGTGCTAAAGCTGTACAAACCAATAATAAGAAATAATGGTACTGCTGATAGAAAGCTTCTCTTTCTTGGAAATTAGTTTTCTTCTAAGACAGAAATTCTATATTCCTACAGGCCAAAACCTTTTTTTTTTTTTTCCCCTCTATTCCAATGCTCACAATGTGGGAGGTGAAAATAGCATTCATAATGAGAATTTGATTCTTGGGCTCCCAATGGGAATGTACATGTTTCAGGGTAAGCGTCCTGCCTTATAACAACTTTTCCTGCTACCACAGCTATAACTAAACTGGTAGAGGAGAAATAAGAACAGACACAATAAGTACAAGACTGTGGTGTTTTTTATGGTTTTTTTTTTTTTTTTAAGGCCACTAAATGGACAAGAAAATAATCTGTGGAGTTACATGAGTTACATCTTCTAAATCAACATGAGACGCTATGGATTTAATGTACGGATTTAATGGAAAAGCTTTATGCTACACATTTTCTAGAACATCTAAATCCAAGATTATTTTTTCCCCAAGTGCCCTCCCTTTACAGTAATTTCATCTCTGTCTCAAACACTTTGTGCACTCAGAGATTAATTTTTGCCATCTCAGGAAGCATGTTTCCCCTTCCTTTACAGACCTTCTCTCTTCCCCACTAAAAAGGCTTTGGTTGTTTGTAACCTTGCATCATAGTATTGACCTTAGATATCTGAAGATAGTTCCTCGGCTGTAGAACCATGTCTGTGTAATGCCTCCCTCTACTGGATTTATGCAGATGACTAAGACAGCTAATAAATGGTCATAGGTCACTGAGAGCATTGGGAAAAGATGCATTTCTGTGCACATTAAAAAAATGATAGCTGCTTTGCCTTGATTTTACAACGATTTAAAGAATGTCATGCATGCAGCTTGGCTAAACAACAGCTAAAAGAGATGTGATAACCATCTAAAGAAAGCTGTGAACATGCTGGATTTTGCAGTTAAGCAGAATTGAAGTGATTAAGTTATGAAGGGCTGAACTTTTTCAAGTCTGGAGCAAACAAAACTCTTGAACATTTTTTTTTAAGATTGAGGATTTTGGGAGAGCAGCCTGTCAGAGTCACAGAACTGGTCTTGCCTTGCAAATTCCTTTTTTTCCACTTGTAATTTAAACTTTTACTGGTTTTGTATCCACTTTGAATTCACATGTGTTTTTGGCTGCAGACAAATCAATGATGTACAGTGAGGAGAGAAGAATGACAGATTTAAAAAAGATGGAGTCACCTACTGTGATATTGACTGTTTTGCTCACTGAAAGGAGTAAAAATTCTTGCAAAAGACACAGAACAGTACAGATCTGAGTTCAGAACTGATAGATGCATGTGGTCTACCTGAACATAATAACATGAATCTCTGATTCATGCTGAAACTGGATGCCATACCACGGTATTAGCACTTCCTAAATTTTTCACTTCCTCTCTCCATATACTTGCTTTTTAATCACAACACTATGATAACTCCATCTAACTTTTTTTTTTTTTATTTGGAGCATCTGCCAATGTGTCAGTAAAGCTCTATACACATTGTAGAGTTAAGAGGACTGACTTCCTCAAACACTGCTGTGTCAGGGAAGATTTTCCAGACAGCTCCCACCAGCGTCACCTGTGCCTGCCTAAAGAAAACTGTGAATGTTATCATTGCCATCAAAATTAGAGCAGGGTATCTACTGAGTAAAATGGAGCCATTTTTTTACCTTTAAGAGCAGAGTTGTTCTTCACAAATGTAGAAATGGGATTTGTTTTAATCGTGGGGTAACGTTGAACTGTGTCAACAATTGTATCAACATAGAGATTGTAGGGAAATGACACTTTGCATGAAGCCAAATTATCCAGGATGCATCTGACTGCATTAATAATCTAAAGTGAGATCATACTGCAAAGGAAATGTGAGGAAGAAGAAGGAATGTAATTTTGTGAGAGAGCCTAAGAAAGATTACATTTAATCAAGAAAATACTTCTATATGTGATGATGCCCACAAAATATGAAATTATTCCCATTCAAATGGAATTTGTCAAAATCCTTTAAAAACAGCTTCTAGAAATTTGGGCATCTAGGATTTCAACAAACAGGGAAACAAACTAGCTAGGGCTGCTGATTACTGTGTTGGATTGGTAAAACAGAGCATTGACTGCCTGCAGCCACAATTCCCTAATGTCTCACAACTCGCAGAGAGCAAAGGGTTGCAGAAGTCAAAACTGTGGCAGGTCTGGGATCTTGCTTTTGTTTTTCTCATTTCTGGGACTGAACCATGTGCCTGAACAAAACAGACTCAGCACTTCAGAGAATTTGTCTGCAGCCTAGCCAGTCCAGCTTGTATAATTTTGCAGGTCACTTTGAAACGCTGGATGAGCAATTTATCAGTTCAAACTATTGAGGGAGTGGGGAAGATTAAAAAAAGTAAGTCAGATTTTAGAAATGTTTCTCAAATCACCTACAACCATGTTTTCCTTTGATTTCAGTGTCTGGTGATTTCAGGGAATATTCAGGATGCCTGTGGGGAAATCCTTTTCCCTGCCTTACATAATGTCCTTGCTTCAGTCCCTTCAAAACATGTTCACACCCTCGCTGGATCTATCCTTCAGACTGCATAAGGAAATACCTCTGAAGGACTGATGTCCTCCAAATACCTTTAGGGTCTATCTTCCCTTTTTTTTGGCTAAAAAGATCTAGGAAATGAAAATAACATTAACAAAAAACAACATTGTTTTTAGGGTTTTATTTTGCCAGGAGAAGGCATTTCTATCTATGTCTAACTGTCAGAAAGATGCTATTAAATGATTTGGACCTCAACCAGTGTTGAGGACAGTTTGCTGGGGTGGAGTTGGAGCACTGAGCAAGGTGAGGATGTGGAAAAGAAAATGGAACAAAGCAATAGTTTATTTCTGTGTTTGTGAGAGGTAGCTTTCTTAGTCCAATTTTATAAAATGCTTACTCTGTTTAGATTTATGAGTGAATGGTATCCTAATAAAAGTCACAGTTGAAGAAATCATTTTGATGCTTTTATAGGTAAGTCTTTAGATCTGTCTCTGAAAGTAACCTCCTCCTCATCTCACCAAAGCAACTACAGAAGAGAGAAACATCCAAGCTCTTCCCAGGCAGCCTGTCTGCTTTGAATTTATTCTCAGCCTTGCTATGCCAAGCCATCCTACTCTGCAGGACTGAAGGTCCCCTAAAATCTCAGAAAAGGCTGCCTTCCCTTGCCCCAGACATGCAAAAAAGCCTTAATTCCAGTGTTTTGACAAAATATGATTTAAAGGTCTCAGAAAATACTCTCCACTGTCCTCCTTCCCTCTACACTCTCTATAATGCACATTCATGGTGGACACATTCCTTTGAACTGTCAATTCTTTGGGGCAAGGACTGTATTCTTAGCTATTTCTATGAAGTACTTGTCACAGAGTAGTAACAGAGGTCTTTTATCATAGTATTGGCTCTTAATGAGAAATACTTTCACTGGCACATGAAATCATGTGTCTTGAGCATCTGAGCTATTCTTACCTTGTTTTGGCTGCCTTTTATGTCTAATGTAGTGTGACCCAACTAAGAATACAGATGGTTCAAACAAAATGAAATATTAAAACAGGCTTCAGGAGGGACAGACACAGTAGAGGCATATGTTTCCATGGGTATACCATAGTGACTATTTGCATCCTGTTTCCACATAAAGAAATCTAGAACAAGATGTCTAGGAACAGAGACAAGGCTGGTTTTAGCACTGGAAATTGAGAAATGAACTATGATAATCTCAAATTGTGATTAAATTGTTACATATTCATGCACAACCTACTAACTCACATAACTTGAAAAATCCATTCAGTCTGAAACGAAAGGTTGAGTGGAAAACAATTTTTTGCACTATAAACTTTCTTCAAAAGTATTGTTTAATGCCCAGATATCAAGTACACAAGTAAGATAACAAGATAGATATCAATGTGCTTTTTGGGGGTGTGTATTTGTTTTCATTTAACTCTCTGGCATCTAAAGGTGAGTAAATAACAGTCAGTACAGAGAGTTACAGGGTTTTTCCTTGTGCACATAGCATTCATTTACTGGCAATGTCTGATGCTTTATCTCATGTTTGCTAAAGTGGGTGAAACTAAGAAGAAAATTGTTACATTTGCTGTGATAACTTCGTCAGTGTTCACTCATGACTCCAAGTGTTGGCACCCTGGCCATATCCAGAGAATGCTGCAGCTTTCTCCTACACAGACATCGTGAACTTCATGACTCTAATTCAGTGACTTAAATTTTGATTTGGTAATACACATGGTAGAATTCTCCATAGTCTATTCTCCCATGGCAATGTTGATTCTGTGATATATGCATCAATAAATCTTGCTTTATCAATACAAATTAAGTGGATACAACTTAGCAGCTAGACAGAGATGGCTATGCTGACATAATGGCAGGGATGCAGACACATTAACCTTGAAGGTCCACTTTTCTGTAAAGGTTGCTGTAAAATTAAGTTTTTAACCTTCCTGTTAACTCCAGGACTGCAGAGATTCAATCTACAATCCCTTTTCTGATTGCAGATACAGATATCCTTTAGTCTACATTTGCTCTGTTTGACAGTGATTTGTATTGTGTTTACAATGTATATTTACACACACACCCTCTTAGCACGAGCTACCTAGCCAGGCTAAGAAATACTGCTGAAATAATGAAAGCAGTCCATCTGCTTCCTACTTGAAGGTTAATGCTGTGTGGTTAGTGAAAGACTTTAAAAAATTGTTTTATTAAGGGAATTAATGGGAACCAGAAGGTGTTTTAATGTTAGTTATTTTACCAACCCAACTAATGTGTTCTTAGTTTCTTTGCTTAGAAGAAATCCATATTAACAATGATATACTTTTTGTGATGATCCTTTCACAGGAAACCAGAGAAATAAATCTTTACTTACCAGTGCTCAAGCATGAGTTGACTGGGACTCAAGAACTAAGGATTCCTGATAGAGTTGAATCAGGAAAGATGAAGAACAAGAGGTGATGAAAAAAGAAAAGACAAAAAACCACCAAAACACAACAGAATGAAATAAATGAAGCAGTCAGGTGATGTGGGGAGTGGGTGTGTTTTTCTCAATTA